>NC_073249.2:25085000-29885000 GCF_029289425.2 Pan paniscus | reverse complement strand
TCTGCCCCAGAAAAAAAGATTTCCACGTTCTAATCACCAGAACCTGTGAATGTTGCATGGCAAAGGGACCTTGCAGTTGTGGTTAAGAATCTTGAGATGGGGAGATTATCCTGGATTCTCTGAGTAGGACCAATGTAATCCATAAGGTTTCTCATAAGAGGGAGGCAGAAAAATCAGAGTTAGATCAGGGAGAGAGAGAGAAAAGGGTGATAAAGGTGGCCATGGAGGGAGAGAGGAGAAAAGGCTACGTGATGCAGGGATGTGGAACGATGCAGGTCAAGGAATAAGGTTGACCTCTAGAAGCTAGAAAATGCAAAGAAATGAATTCTCCCTTAGAGCCTCCAGAAGGAACATAAGACTGCTGAGGTTTTGATTTTATCCCAGCAAAACTTCTGACCTATAGAATTCTAAGATAATAAAGTCATAAGATATAGGTCACTAAGTTTGTGGTAATTTGTCACAGCAGCAATAGAGCACTAATACTCTATCCATGTTTCTCTATCTCCACTGCTGCTACCATAATTGAGGGCCAGCTGAGAGCACAAACTGTCTGAATTTGAATTCCTGTTCTGCTACTTACCTGCTCTGGGCAAGCCATTCAAGCTTCCTGTGCCTCAGTTACCTCATCTGTCAAATGAAATCATGGTAGAGTTGTTATGAGGACTCAGTGCGTTGCCATATTTAAAGTCCTTGGAATAGTACTTGACATACTGTAAGTATGTTTAAGTGTTTGCTATTATTATTGTTATAATTTATACCCTGTATCATTTCAATACTCATCTGGTCTCCCTGCTTCCTCTCTTGCCCATATAATCTCTTACTCACAGAATATTATTCACAGTAAGAATTATATATTTAAAACATAAAATCAAGTAATCTCTTGGATTATAATCCTCCAAGGGCTTCCCACTGTAATTAAATCATATAAAAAATTCTAACCAGAGCCTACAAGGCCTGGTATGATCTAGTCCATGACTTACCACCCAACCTCATGTCAGTCTACTGTCTCTGTTGCTGACTTGCTTTTCCCAACTACTGTTCATTTGGTTCTCCAAACTCACCAAACTTGTTTCTGCCTCAGGGCCTTTAAGTGGGCTGTTCCCCTGCCCGGAATGCCATTTTCCCATGTCTTCGCTTGACTGACTCTTTTAAGAAATTCATTCAAAGTCTTCTGCTCAGAAAGGCTTTCCCTCCCAGTTCAAATGAAAATAGCTGCCTCTACTATTTACTTACTTATTTCGTGTATCTTCCATGAAAAGAGCCTGCTGCTGTATACCTAGTGCTCAGACTATAACTTGCATATTATAGATAATCAATAAATAGTTGTGAAATGAGTGTTGTTGACATGTGTGAAGAGGCCATTTGTTGAGGCATCATACTGGTGAATCCCATGTATGTTCTGAATCAGATGAGCACAGTTTTAAATCTTTCCTCTCAGCAGAAAGGTTCTGCCTAAAGACAAAGTAATTCATCCAGTGATGGTTATGTAAGTCTGTTTTCTCACATTTTTCTGATTATTTTTCTTAACAAGTGTCACTAGGGACACTTTCCAGAAAACCACTGAAAAGGGACTTTAGCAGTGTATGAGACCTATATTTAATCTCCAAAACCCATCCTTTCTAAATCTTTTTTTGTTTTGGGGGACAGGAATTGTGTGTTTATTAGACCAGGTTTTGTTCTATCACCCAGGCTGGAGTACAGTGGCCCAATCACAGCTCACTGCAGCCTCAAACTCCCAGGCTCAAGCAACCCTCCCACCTCAGCCTCCCGAGTGAGTAGCAGACATGCGCCACCACACTCAGCTAATTTTGTAATTTTTTGTAGAGACAGGGTCTCCCTATATGCCCAGGCTGACCTTGAACTCCTAGGCTCAAGAGATCCTCCCACCTCAACCTCCCAAAGTGCTGGGATTATAGACATGAGCAAATAATTTTAGGCATGAGCAAATAATTTTAAGTTGTTTTGGTTAAAAATGAAAAACTGTGTGTATGATACCTACATGAAGTGAGTCCTGCCTTTAGAGTACAGCATTTCAGAGACCCACTGTTGAAACACCTGGGAACTTGCTTTCTCAGAAGATGCAAAGAAAACTGAGATCCAACAGCAGAAGGAAGGCAGGCCTCACACAGTCCATAGAATAGCTCCTAGGAAGTCCCCACATAGTGTTGGGCTCATGTGTGTGGCCACCAGTTTGCAGAAGTCTGCACCCTGTTCTTCTATGTTTATTTTTTCTCTCTTCTCAGCATGAGGCTGTGCACAAATAGTAAAGAAAGTTTTTCTCAGTCTTCATCTATCTAAAGTCTTTCCAGCACCTTCCCTTAAAATATGAGATACTGCAAGGGCCTAAGTTGCATTTTCATAGGGATGGGGTTTTCTGGGTCTTTCAACATAGATCTCATTGGTTAATTTAGAGTGTAAGCTAAATAAATAAATAAATAAATAAATAAATAAAAGAGCTGATAACCACTCTGTGGTCGTTTTAAAAATGTGAAAAGATGTAACACAGGGTTTAGGGTTAACAGGAGAAAACAGATGACTGGATGGTGATTCACTCTTTTTCTCCCTAAAGACACCAACATGTAACCCTGGGGTGGCCTTGTCGACATTGCAAGTGCATACCTGGCATATCATCTGACAGCCTGAGAGTGCCTGCTATTACTCAGAAGAAAAGATGGTGTATCTGATAGTCTGAAAAGAACAAAGACTGCAGTTACTTCATCACTCTTGCCGGAGGGTCTGGAATTAATTGTGTTTCTTTATACGCCATCTAATTTTACAAAATCATACTTCTCCCTGGCAGTTTACTAATTTACCACCTCATCTAAGATAAGACTTTGCCAACAGTAATAACATTTAGAAAATGCTGTCATGCCTGCTGAACATAGTCTCCCATTCCTCCAACCTCACCCCCAGCCCATAGACACACATCTACACAGCTCACTCAGAACTTAAAGCAGGTAGACCCAGCCTTGAGGGTCAAAAAACAAACAAACAAACAACAACAACAACAACAACAAAACAGAATGATCTGGTGCCTCAGAAGTTTATCTTCACAATAAGAGTAACTAACTCTATTCAGACATCTCTTTGAGTATCTGCTCCAGTGTCTGTCCAATGGGTAAAGAGAGTAGAAAGAAATAATTGGTCTGCACTTCAGAAAGGCATTTTAGTATATTTATATTTCCCTTGTACACATTTGTTGTGTGCTTATTGTATAAAGAGCACTGTATGGATTACCTCCCCTCAAATTTGATGGGCAGGGAGCAAAGCAGGGAAACTGCAAATTTTGAAATGAGCATGGAAATATCTAGCCTGAAGATTCTAAATGGAACATTTGGTGTTACGGTGTTTGGGGAATAGCAAATGACTGGGGGTTTGGATATTCAATTCAGTTGCATAGTCAATTTCACCAAATTCTACTCTTAAGTAAGCAGGCTTGGTACACAAATATCTTCTAAATTTAATCATGGGAATATGGCATATACATGGGGACTTAGAGAAGGGGTGACAGGGCAAAGGTAACCAAATCTTAATAAGTGTTTCCCACTAGTCTAGTTTCTCTAGGCCATCAAGCAATACATCCCTGATCTTTAAGCATGATATGGTGTGTATGTGTGAATTGTGTGTGAGTGTGTGTGCTTGTGTGAGTGTGGGTGGAGTACAAACTAAAGCAAAAGAGTGTATGTTTCCCTTCTGGCTCAGATTGCATTCGTAGATATAATTATTTGTTTAACATAGTCACACCATATTATATTACATCCTATGATTTATTAGCAAAAGCACGCTCTTTAAACTTCATTTTCCCAAGCAATGATAATTTCTTGACATGTTTCATTACTGGGAAATGACATAGACATTTGTTATATTCTCAGACAATAAAATATTGCCCTGCTCACATACCTTCATGGAATATTAAACAAAATGAATGCCATTCCCTTTCTGTGTTTATCATATCATATTAAAAGTGAAGACTAGCCCTTATGTTTTCTTTCGTGATAGACGAGACATTGGAAAGAATGAGTTTAGTTTACCCTTCTTTCCAACTGGCTTTACTTAGCTATTTGCAAAGCCTCCAATAATGCTGTTAGAGTATCATTTCAATCATCCAGCTTTTCAAAGGCCATTCCCAATGTACCTTTCTTTCAAATCATCATGAAGAATAAAAATCCAAAATTTCCCCTATAAATGCGTTTCTTATCTTAACCCCAGATTCAGTTAGTTTCAGGCAATGATGGAAATAGCAAAGATTGGGGAGTGATCCAATGTAAGGATTACACAATTCTTCATAGAAACTGGTTGTAGACCAACTTTATGAATATGTTGTAAACATTTATCAGCCCACATACTGGATCTTTCCATATGCATATAAAGACCATATGAAATATACATTCTTTACCACTAACATATCAAAAAGTGTTATCTAGTGTGAGTGAGAGATTACGTACTCACAGGGTGGTATATGCACACCCATAACCACACAGATACACACATTTATTATAGAAAGAGTTTTAAAATACTATGGACTTTCTGTATAAAGCAGTTCATCATGGAGAATAATAAATTTTCTTGAGTTTCATCAAATGTATTTTATATTAAGTGGAATTTTTCAAGGCTATGCTTAGAGTTGAGTTGAAGTCCTAGACATGTCTAAGTTTTCCTAGCTCTCATGGATAGAATCAGCATTAAACTGAGGGGAACTTTGGCAAACACCAAACATTTTAGATAAGGAAAATCTGTGCACTTTTTGACATGACTATGGAAAAATAGCCTAAACATCTAAGACAACCTCAAGCTTAAGTTCAGATGGTCTAAGTTCTACACTTAACCTTTACTACTACCTTGTTTGAATTCAGGCCAATAAATTAATTATTCTATACATTAATTGTTCCAGGAGTTCTCAGGAGAGAATAAATTTGCAGTATCTAATTTTAAAGGGGTTGGGAGAACAAAATAAAACTGTGTAATCAGTGCAGCTCTCTGCTGAAGGTGAGAACCTACACAGTTCACAGGGTTTGCTCAACAGAAGGGCCATAGCTTAGTGCTTAGTTGTCACTGACTTGAAATTCATAATAATTTTACCTTTGAACTTGTGCTTGGTCGGTGAAGTCTGATGAGACAACGAAGCATGAGCAGAGCAGATGTGATAGGTGTGAACACACTGTGTGCAGGCTTGGGTCTTCTGGAATCCTGAGCAATGGGCAGAAACATCAACAGTGGCAGCAGCTGCCATGGCTCAGGGAGAGATTATGTGCTCTGCATGGGGGCAGCACCAAGATCACAGCTCGCCCTTCTACCTCCAAAGCCTGTCCTTATAGCATCTGTACCAAAATTAACTCTCTGGTCTGAATACTGGGACAGGAACTGCCTGTACTCAGGCCATAAAGTTTGTCAATACATTATTACAAAATAAACTGTGCTCATGGACATTGCACTAAAGCATATCAGATAGTTACTAAAATTCTGCAAAGACTAGACTCTCTGGTTTTGAAAACTTCTGCAACATTAAAAAGCAAATATCCACAGACTTAGAAACAGTTTAAAGATCATCACATTCAAAAGAACAGTATACTTATATGAAGCTTTGGATGAACCAATTATTAACAAGGAAGACAATTCTAAGACTAATTTTTCTGCCAAGGGATATATTGTGATAGAATGCATAAACAGTTGTTCTGAATTGTATACAAATTATGAAGCATCTTTGGTTTCTTGTATGACTGCCACAAATTGTAGGAAACATTAGAGAAGAAATGTTAGAGAAAACAATAAAATAAAATGCTGTTGTATATACTCACATGTAAAATTAAATTCAGACTTACAATAAACCAATTTGAATACAGTTAAATCTTTTTAGAAAAGTTTTTTTGCAAGAATTATTAGCTCTTGGCCAGGCACAGTGGGTTACACCTGTAATCCCAGCACTTTGGGAGGCCAAGGCGGGCAGATCACCTGAGGTCAAGGGTTCAAGACCAGCCTGGCCAGCATGGTGAAATCCCGTCTCTACTAAAAATACAAAATTAGCTAGGTGTGGTGGTGGATGTCTGCAATGCCAACTACTTTGCAGGCTGAGACAGAAGAATCACTTGAACCTGAGAGGCAGAGGTTGCAGTGAGCCGAGGTTGTGCCACTGCTCTCCAGCCTGGCAGCAAGGTGAGACTCCATCTCAAAAAAAAAAAAAAAGAAGAAGAATCATTAGTTCTTGATGTGCTAAAATGTGTATTTCAAAATAATGTGTCAGAAATTTATCTCAATGTCCTCACAGCCTATAAAATACTACTAGCAGTTTTAGTAAACAGTTGCATCAACAGAAAAGTCCTTTTCAAAATTGAATATTATCAAGAATTATTTGCAACTTTGCATTTGCCAAGAGGACTGACATTGCTTTCAATTATATTAATTGAAAATTAAATTGGTAAAAGTGTAACTTTTGATGACCTAATAAATGAATTTGCAGAAAATTAGGTCAGAAAATTGCATAATTTGCTGATATAATATTACTAAATTATTATTTATTTAAAATTATACCAATATATTATTGTGATTTGTAAGTTTATATTGTTACTCATGTATTATTATTATTCCTGTTATGTTTTACAAGTAACAAAATGTTTTTAAAGAAAAAACTTTCTCTTGTAGCACCTTTATAACATTTTTTCCCTAATTTTTTCACAAGGAGCCCTGCATTCTTAGTTTGCACGGGACCCTGCAAATTATGTAGCCAGACCTGGATGGAATACAGTTTAGATTTTTGCCAGAAATTTGCTGAGTTCTATTTAACCAAAGCGAGGCTCATTTTTCTTTAAACATTTGAAGTATATTAATTTTATGTCCTTTATCTAACAATTCTGCCTTGTGGACAATTGTTTGTGTGTTAGATAAAATTTGATTAGTGTGTTAGTGTTCATTCAGCCCGTGTATCTCTGTGACAAGCCTGTGCATCAGGGTTGAAATCTTCCCCTGCAGCGGAAATTCACATTGCCTCAGCCAGGCACCACAGGATGCTAATAGGCCACCTGAGGTTGGGGTTTTTAAAACCAGGGAGGTCATACAAAACTGGCTCTAAACCTCTGCAAGGGACTATCTATATTATAAATTCTCAGAGATGTTTTTCTACCAGAGCCCAGGCAGAAAAAGATGGTTTCCTTATCTTTTTGTGATAATTTTTTTTCCTAGTTCACACTTTCACAAAAGCAAAACACTCATTAAACAGCCCAACTCCCCTCCTTGTCCTGACCCAAAGCCTTGCACTGGATTCCAGGCCCACCTGAACTAAATGTCCAAAACCAGCATTAGGTTAAGAAATCTTTAGCAAACCCAGGCAGCAGCAGTGGCCTCTGTGTCCCTTCACTACATGGTTTTCATTTTCCATTTTAATGTAGTACCTGGTAATTGCAAACTACTCTGTGCATTGGAGATAATGTTGATGATATTTTATATGCCATTTTTAAGTGTTTTATAGAACATCCTCCAATCTGGCACATTGCCAGGAAAGGAAGGTGGGCCTTTATTTTCTGTCATGCAAAATGAAGATAATTGAATTCGATGAGCTCTAAATTACAGTTCACTCCTTCAATCTTCCACTCAATGTTGGAAGACTGTGTGCTGGACAAACAGTGCAAGGTGCTAAGGACACAGCAATGGATAAGACATAGCTTCTGCCCCCAAAGAGTTCACAGCTTGGGAATATAGATTTGGAAATATAATTTAAGTAAAATGCGAGAATGCAATCATAGGGTCATGCACAGGATAGCACACAGGTGTGGGATAGTGACGGCTTTTAGCAAAAATTCAATGTAACGTGTTTGAGAGGATAAGTTAACCTGGTGTTTGGGGGCAGGAGATAGGAGAGTGCTGATGCTGGAGTGGAGAAGGTGATTCCAGAGAAAAGGGAAAGCTTGACAAAATAACAGAGGTGAAAAACCACATGGTGGAAATAAGAGCTGACTGATCCAATGAAACTGCCTTGTTCTAACCATCTTTTACAAAAGAACCTTAATAGATCTATGAAGATAGAAACTAAAAGACTGTTAGGTTCTCCTGATTCAAATACTTCTTAACATAACCTAAAAAGATTTTACTTTTAAGTTACATTTTATTTCTTTAACTTTATTACTTTTTTGAAATTTTATATACACTAAAACATCCTGAAATAGCATGAGCTTTTAACAGCCCAAGCATGAAAGTGTACAGCAAATTACATATTGCTTGCAGACTTAAGAACAATGTAATTCTGATGGAAATTAATCAAACCTCTTCTCTAGAGTGTTGGTGAGCCCCTTAGCCAAATTTTCAAGGGAAATATTTCCCCCCATTTCCTTTTCTGTTGTCTCAATACTTTCTCTAATCCAGATTGCTTATACCTACAATTCTCCCTGAACCAAGCTGCTCTGATTGTATCCCTCTTAAAGTGGTCAGTCCTCAATCTCTCTGCAACTGTTCAAGGTTTCCATCTTATATGGGACTTTGGCTTCAACTGCCCCAACATTTGCAACAGAACATTTACTGCCTCTATAACTAGTAAGCCTATTCCTGATTTTTATTGCATAATTCCATACAATGTTGAACCTATAACTCAAGTCCCTCTCCAATTCAGATGAACTCTATCCTGTGGCTTTAAGTAGGAAACTCTCCTTATACTCAGATGGGTTTCTCTGTAGCATTAGATGAGTAGAAAACATCTCCTGAGCTAAGTTCTTGCCGTGACACAGATCACCTTTCTTTATGGCCTCCTCACCTTCCTTCACCCTATAGATGTTTCACTGAAGAAAAAATTGCTTCTCCTTATGATTAATCTTAGCCCAATGGGCTTGAAATTCTGTTGGCCTTTTGGGGCTCACTGATATTGGGTCACAGGTTCACTTTGAATGGTTATCAGTGGCATATAAATGCAAAACACTATTATTATATGTAAATTACTATCTACTTTCTGTAAATCTTTCCTCTCCCTTTTCAAAAAAAGTATTTATATTAAGGTTGAATATTCAAATGTTTTCTGCAGATTTCTGTGAATAGCTTTAAAATACTCAAGTTAGAACTCACTTCAACTCAACTGAGATTTTATCAACTTTTCATTTTCTAGCAATATGAATGCCAAATTACTTTGTGCTTAAAGATTACATGAACTGATGTACTGTTAGAATGCGAGATTTTCAACTATGAAGAGTTGTCTTAATTTCTTTAAAAGGCAATGTTATAATGTTTGTAATTTGTGTTAAAATATACCATCATAGATCTTATAATACTATAAATATGCTATTTAATTTAAGCTTGAGGCCTGGTGCAGTGGCTCACGCCTATAATCCCAGCACTTTGGGAGGCTGAGGTGGGTGGATCACCTGAGGCCAGGAGTTTGAGACCAGCCTGGCCAACATGGTGAAACCCGGTCTCTACTAAAAATATAAAAATTAGCCAGGCGTGGTTATGCATGCCTGTAATCCCAGCTACTCCAGAGGCTGAGCCAAGATCGTGCCCCTACACCCGAACCTAGGGGAGACAGTGAGACTCTGTCTCAAAAAAAAAAAAATTTAAGCTTGAGCTCTAAAGATAGTCACTTCCTCTGACTGAGAATCTGCACTCCAGGGAAACCAACTATAATTTTATTAGAAAGGCCACACTAGAAATGCAAGCACTTCTATTATTCATATCTAGATCAATCCCTGAAACTTTGATAATTAACATAATAGGCTAGATTCTCCAGTCAGTATTTAGAATGATAAATGTTACAATTGGGCCTTTATTAGTGAAATTTGAATATATTCAAGATATACAGATTGAAAAAATATTTTATAAAATTAAAGATATTTAAGATACGTAGATTGAAAACTGGATGAAATACTTTGGATTCACTCCTCACTCTGGTGAACAGCCTATAAAATCTGGCCAGGTCCAAATTAGCCCTTAGGTTTGGTGGTGGGGATAAATTTTTTAAAATCAGTAAAATTATGACTCTTTATAATATAAAAACAACATGTATCAAAGATTTTATTTGCCTCACTAACTAATGAGGAAACCAGAAAAGAAGTAACAGTTTATTCAGAGAAGACCTCTAAGACCAGACAAACATATAAGCCCATGAGTAATGCTGAAACGAATTTTTTAAATAGGTACAAAACTGGTTTCTTCCACTGTAGGGAGGGGAAGTCCATTGAACCTCCACTAGATAGAATTTATTTGCATGTGTATAGATAAAAATTATTTGCCCTACTGTCAGTTTTCTACATGTTAACTTATATCTACAGAATTGTAAAACAGCTCAGACAATGAAAGGGAGACACTACATAGAATCAAATAATCACAAAGGTATTCTCTAAACCAGTTGTTCCCAACACTTTTGCACCAGGGACCAGTTTCATGGAAGACAATTATTACACAGGATGGTGGGGAGCGGGGTATAGTTTCGGGATAAAACTGTTCCACCTCAGATCATCAGGCATTAGATTCTCATAAGGAGCGTGCAACCTAGGTCCCTCACATGCACAGTTCACAACAGGGTCTGCACTCCTATAAGAATCTAATGACAGGAGGCTGAGCTCAGGTGGTAATACTTGCTCACTTTCTGCTCACCTTCTGCTGTGCAGACCAGTTCCTAACAGCCCACAGATGGTACCTGCTGGTGGTTGAGGACCCCTGCTCTAAACAATGCAAAGTTTTCTACTGAAAACACCTGCTAATCTTTTGGTTCATTTAAAAGTCTTTCACAATTTCACCTTACTATAGTCTAAACCACTGGTTTAGAAGGATTTCTAAATTACCTCTAAATTTCTGTTACCTGTTGCTGCTAAACAGATAACAGAAGTCTACCTCTAGAATGCTGTCTCCTTTTCCTTAGGCTAACCTTTCTAGCAGAATGTTGGTTGGAGCAACTAAAAAAATAGAGTACTGGGGTACTGGGGCCACATTGGGCTTACAGAGCAGACTATATTGTGCTTGTCTGCTCATAAAGGTTTGTTTAAAAATGTCTACACCAACAATGAAATTTACCAAAAGCTTGCTTACATTATAACTTTGTAGCAAGGTTGTGGTGGAATAGTAGCCCTTATCAACTTCAAACATTTTGGGCTATTACCTTTATCTATCAAAAAGAACCCAAGATGTACATAAACAAATTGACAGGTAGATTTGCAACAGGCAGAAACTACTACCATGGTTAGTCTCCCCCTTTTTTCCCATTTGGAAGAAGGTTATTAATTCCGCTTACTAAAGGTCAGAAGTAGCATTTATAAAAGATTTTGAGTGGGGCCTATAATGGGTTTTAACATCTGTGAGCACCCATCTGGCTGTTAATATTTTGCTCCTAGTTCACATTTTGTCTAGTCCTAGTGTGGTATAGACAACCTACTCAACCTGAAGTCAAAGGAACCAGAAAACACAATTTTTATTCTTTATCTATTCCTGGCCCACTCCGCCAGCCCCAGATTTCTCTCTTGATGACAACCTCCCTTTATTTAATCTTTGAGGAAGGCGGCAGTGGGAAGAGGAGGGAGGCAGGTGTGGAACCTCAAGCTCAGCATCTCTGAGTCAATATTTTGTGCTCTTTTTAAGTAAGACTATATCACTGGACTATAAAATACTTTGGCAATAACTACATCAAGATGTAAACACGTATTACTGGTGAGTAAGTACACTCAGCTTACCCAGCTTGGTTATAGAATTAGAATTTCCATACACCTCCAAATGAACCCTTGAAAGCAGGCCTCAGTGAAAAGGAGGTAAAACAAAGACTACAACATATGGTTTATCTTTTCAGTAATTACATTTTCAAATGTAATCTTATACACTTTTTCCTCTTAAATAAAGTCTTGTTTAAAACCAAATGTTTCTCTGTTAACACAGAGTAGGCAAATGAGAGTCCACACGCGGATATTGAGATATTCAGTGGTTTCATGGTTTTGAAAAGTTTGAATTAACATGCTGTACTTGTGGCCTCCTGGAGAATAAGGCTGTGCAAAGGGAAAAGTGGTTAAGAACTGGGCTTGTGTCTTCCACATGGACAAGCTTTTTCAGGCCACACTCAGTTGCAGAATCAGCATTTTCTTCAGAGGAGAGGGCAACTGTGCACTGTAACATATCCCACATGTCCGTATCAGAACAGCAAATTTCTTGCTCTGGGAAAGAAATCTACCTTCAGCTCGCCTCCTAAGTAGAAGGCTTCTACAGAATTCTTTATGTCTCTGAAGTCACTCTAAGTGGAAAATGTAGCTGCTTTTAGGTTTTAATAAAGCTAACGTGACCAACCATATTTATGAATGATCACATTTGGAGTCTGTTTTCTACTATTCTGGTGATAATATGAGATTACCACACCTTTCCAAATGCCTGAATTTTCTGTTCATGTGTCAGGAAACATGTTATTCCTTCATAGGGAAGAAAAATTGTCTTTGCTAATATAACTTTTTAAGAAATCAGACAGCAACAGGGCAGGAGTCTGATGGCAGCACAGGGCCTTAGAGATGGGCTAGTGCAGATTAAGCAAGAGAAAGGCAGATGACATTTAGAAGTCAAAGAAGGATGGCAAATACTATGGTTTTCTTTGCTCGGCCCCTATTTAACCCTCCTTCTTCCTTGTTCTGCAGAGTGAGACAAGCTGAAGTCCACATTTCCCACACTTCTTAGCAACTGGTGTTGCAAATACAAATTAGATTCTACCAGTCAGATGTAGTTGCCTGAGATTTACAGATAAGGAGGGAAGGCTATTTTCATGTAGATGTCCCTGCTGGCAAACCATGCCATAAAGATGTAACTATTGAGAGGCCATTTCTTAGTCTGTTTTGTGTTGTTATAGCACAATACCTGACTCTGGGTCATTTACAAATTAAAGAGGTTTACTTGGCTTATGATTCTGGTGGCTGAAGAGTCCAAGATTGGGCAGCTGACTCTAGTTAGAACTTCATGCTGCTTCTACTCATTGTGGAAAATGGAAGGGGAGCTGGCCTGTGCAAAAAGTTCACATGGCAAAAGAGGAAGCAAAAGAAAGAAACCAAGGAAGCCAGGCTCTTCTTAAAACACTGTCCTAAGAACTAATTTACTCACTCACCCCCGACCCTGTGGGAGGGCATTAATCTATTCATGAGGGATCCGCCTCCATGACCCAAATACCTCCCACTAGGCCCCACCTCCACCACCACCACATTAAGAATCAAATTTCAACATGCATTTTGGTGGGGACCAACCATATCCAAACCACAGCAGCTGGTCACTTGCAGGGTTCCAGTGTCAAATAACCAGTCCCATGAATGTCAGGATGCAGTTAGAGCAGCAGCAGCAGCAGCAGCAGGGACCACAGCAGCACAGCAGCAGCCTGCTGATGCCTTGGCCACAACCATGAATAGTCCTGTGCTGGGACCTTGACCCTAACTCCTTCAGTTCTTCCACTAACTCTATAAGCACACAGTTCTCTATGTTAAATCACCTTCTGTCTAAAACACCCACAATGGTTTTGTTTCTTGCACTTCACTCTAATTTGGAGAGGATTGGTGATTATCAGAAAATGATTGACTGGGTGAAGTGGTTTATGCCTGTAATACCAGCACTTTAGGAGGCTGGGGTGAGAGGATCCCTTCAGGCCAGGAGTTCAAGACCAGCCTGTGCAATGTAGTGGGACTGCATCTCTGCAGAAAAAAAAAAATTTAAATTAATCAGGCGTGGTGGTGTGCAACTGCAGTCCCAGGTACTTGGGAGGCTGAGGTAGGAGGATCACTTGAGCCTGGGAACTTGAGGCTGCAGTGAGCTATGATTGTGCCACTGCACTCCAGCCTAGGTGACCGAATGAGACCCTGTCAAAAAAAAAAAAAAAAAAAAAAGAAAGAAAGAAAGAAAAGAAAATGATCAACCACAGAAGGTAAGAAGCCTAAGTCTCAAAATTGATAAATTTTAGAATTAGAAGGGAGTTTACATATTCCTCACGCAGTCCTACCCTCCTCATTTTAAAAGTGAGAAATTAAGACCTAGGGAAATTAATTATATGATCTGTAATTAAATGAATTGAGGCTATGTGGTACAAAAGACAAAACAGAGGGCAAGAAATAAGGCATATCTGGGTTTGAATCCTAGAGCTGCTACCAATTAACCATGTGGCCTTAATTTCTCCAAGCCTCAGTTTCCTTATCTGTAAAATGGGGCTAATTAGACTATTAATTATTACTGAGTGGTGAGCACTCAATATCTCATAGATTCTTCTCCTTCTTTTATTCCTTTATTCGCAGTCACATGATATGAGTGCCTGGTCAGAAACCAGGCTTCCTGATTCCTAGAAATACAAAGACAAGTATGAGGCAAGCTTTAAAAATGGCCTTATATCCAAGTTCACTTTTAATCTGTGGACAGAAAAAAAAAATAAAAGAAAAATGAAAATCTGGAAGGCAACACTGAAATCAGGAGAGATACCCAAAGGGAAAAAAACAGCAGGAGGAACAAAGCTGAAATTAGGGCTGGGAAATATTACTTCTATTGGGGTAAGATAAATTTTTACTCCAACAGAGTAAAAATAGGACTCTATTGGTAAAGGTCCAAGTGACCTGATGGCAAAATAGAAAATAGTTAAGTGGGGATAATTTATGAGGAGAGATGGCTGACCATGGTTCAAACCAACAGGAGATTGAGTTGGCAAAAGGCAGATCCAGCCCCTGGTGTTGGGGGCTCTGCCACACTAGCAAACAGATCAGAATTTTGTAGGTGGGGAGTGAAGAGCAGACATACCTCCCGGGGTTAGGACAGTATAAGGGTAGAAAGCAAGTGAGATCCAGACGTAAGTCTCCTTTTAAGTCCTATTCAATCATGCTAGGATAGGATCTACAAATATGCTATAACTGTACCCAACAGAGTCTTAGCAGCAACCTCTTTACACCATTCCCAAGGCTCTGAGGCTGGGAGATAAAAACGAATGAGGAGGAATATTGTGTTTACTTTGAAGTATCAATTTAGTAGTGATTGCATATATTTCTGTCTATTTTGGTTGTTTTGTGTTGACCTGCACTTATATGTATCTAACTCACGTGACCCTTAAGATGTTGATGAGATGGGCTGGGACCCTCTTTCCATGCCCTGTGAAAGCCCCATTGCACCATAAGATGTTTGCAGATTCCCTGGGGTTTATGTTTGCCTAGTCACCTCTTCCTCCAGGCATGTTTTCTTTTGTGGCACCTTGCTTCATACAACAAACACAGAAACTCAGTTTCTTCCTTCATTTCCACACAAACTTTCATGAGCACAGTGGGCTCTACTGAAAATCTTGGGGCCACAGGGACAGGGCATGAGAAAAGATCTCAATGCCCCCAGCCATCCGTCCTGCTCCTCTCACCTTGCTGTCCTTCTCTGATTCCCATCACCCTACCTGTTAAGAGTTCGGCTCTCCTTAGCAACTTCTCCCAAACTTGTATTTCCAAACCCAAATGCATGAAGACTTTGGATGCCAACACAAACAGATCCAGAGCAGATGAAGGAGTTTATTTAGAAACATAAAATCAAATAAAAAGTAAAATGGTAAAATAAATAAACCAACACTTATAAATAAGGCAAGCTAGTGCTCTTAGGGAAAATAAAACACTCCTCAATCTGGTTGGTTCAATCTAATGGTGAAAATAAAAGTAGGTGTGGAATTATTTAATAATTCAAGTATCTTAGCAATCAAAAGGAAATGAAACTCACCAATTAGGCTATCTAGAATTATTTTCATCAGTCCGATAAATTAAAATGGTCGTTACAGTTGACCCTTGAACAACATGAGTTTGAATTGCATGAATCCACTTCTATGTGGATTTTCTTCCACCTCTGCCACCCCTGAGACAGCAACACCAACCCCTCTTCTTCCTCCTTTTCCTCAGTCTATTCAATGCAACATGATGAGGATGAAGATCTTTAGGATGATCCACTTCCATTTAATAAATAGGAAATATATTTTCTGTTCTTTATTATTTGCTTAATATTTTCTTTTCTCTAGCTTGCTGTATTGTAAGAATATATTATGTAATACATGTAACATACAAAATATGTGTTAATCAACAGTTTATGTTATTTTAAGGCTTCCAGTCAATAGTAGGCTATTAGTAGTTAAGTTTTGGGGAAGTCAAAAGTTATACATAGATGTTTGACTGCTCAGGGGGGTTAATACCCTTAACCTTGGCATTGCACAAGGGCCAACTCATTGAAAATAGCTCTGATGTTTCTCCTTCATTCTCTCCTCATATCGTTTTTCTTCTCTGATTCATTTATTTCACAAATATTTATTGAGTACCTAAGGTGTTCCAGGCACTGTTCTAGACCCTGTAGGTACAGCAGCAAGTAAAACAGACAGGGACCCTCACTTATGGAGCCTGCCTTCTGGTGGAAGAGATAAAGAGTTAACACATAAACAGGTACATAAAATAAGGTCATATAATGGTCAGTATTAGAAACAAAGTAAGGCAGGGTAATGAGATAGAGAAAGACTGGAATTGGTTGGTTCAAGTTGAGAGAAGATGGTCAGGGAAGGTTCTTTAAAGAGGACCCTATTGGACAATGACCTTCTCAGTTAGTAAGTAAAAGGCATGGAGGAGAGTTCCACAGCCCTAAGGTGGGAAGAGCAGAGGGACAGCACAGAGGCCAGTGGAGGTCAGAAACAGGGAAGAAGGGAGATGACAAGAGATGAGATCAAACACATAAGCTGGGTCCAGATCACCAAGAGTCTTGTGCGCCATGATGAGGAATTTACATTTTATTACCATCACCCCTACTGTGTTTGAGACCACCTGTTAAACACTTGTTTGACAGAATCAGACCTATAATGTTTCTCATTTTTAAAATTAGCTGCAATATAAAGCTTAAAGAATAATATATGACATTATAATTAAGTAGAAGTTTAAAATAATAAAATCCTAAAGCACACACATGCCTTCACACAACACATTCAAGAAATCTGGCCTGTGGTCTATGGGTTTTTATGCATAGAAGGTGTACAGTATGCCATCACTTTGCCATCTGCTCCTGCAAAATCTATCTCCGTAAACAATAAAAGAAGTCCTTCCTTAAAATACTATGTCCCAGGTTCCTAATTTCAGACCACAGTTGAAGATCAGTTAAGCACTGGGAAATTCTTTGGGTTTCATCATCTTTTAAAGCCAACAAGAGAGCCCTTCAGATTCTTCTTTTTTCACTAGGTTCTTGGGTTGACTCTAAAGAGAGTCCATGTGATTTTTGGAAATTTTAATCTTTTCTAACCCCTAGAGATGGGGAGGAAGAATCAATCGAGTGCCAGAAAAGTGAGCTGAAATGAATTATGTAGTGGGCTTAATAGAACCACCATGTGATGAAATATTCTCTCTCTTTTAATTTATGAAAAGCACTTCCTGGCATGTTCCACACCCACCTCCCTTGGGGCTTCTTGGTCAACCCATTCAACTGCATCACTTAGGAATTAATTTTTTTCTCCACAGCCAAGGCTATTAGGGCTACAAGACAAAGATCAGCATCTACATTCCATTACTTCAAAGGGATTTCCCTCAGGAATTCCCTTCCTCCTTTACTCCAATATGATTCTAAATAATACTTACCCACCCCAGTTTTGAAACACCGTTGAACTTATCCATTTACCCAGTCATTAGAGTTTGAGAACAAGGCTACCAGCTCACAGATGAATTTTTCAAGGAGTCTCTCCCAGGCTCCACTCCTACACTGAACAATGTCTTATCCCACAGTCAGGATGTAGTTTCAAATAATGTGGAAAAAACCCACCTATGGTGGGATCTTAGACAATCACTTACTCTCTCTGGATCTCAATTTGTCTGCATATAAGGAAATAATTAAACAGGAGGAGGAAAAAAGCAATATGAGCTAAGATGATCATTGGAGCATTAAATATAAGGGTAAAAAAATAGAAACAACTTAGCTTCCAAAATGTTAAAACCATAACAATATTTTACTAGCTTTGAACAATAATAAAAACAACTAGAATTTGTGTAGCATATTACTTTGTAAAATATTTACAAGTACATTGCCTAATTTGTAAACAGCCTAACAAAAAGCAGGCCAATTTATGACTTTTATTCATTTTTATTTTGCAGATGAGAAAATGAAGCCTCAAATAAGCTAAGTGAGTTGTATGAGGTTATACAGAGCAGTTACTCAGACACAGCATGGTAGAATGTAACTATCATGGAGTTTGGAGTCAGGCAGTGTTGGTCTCTTATATTAGCTCTACTACCATCTAGCATTACTTTTTTTTTTTGGAGGTTGTTATATAGGCTTCAGTTTTCTCATCAGCAAAACAGGATGAGTAGGTGTGCAATTAAGCAGGAGAACATATGTGGAATGTAGCATCTAGCATGTAGCTGTGATAATAAATTCTAGTTTCCTTTACCTTCTTTTAATTGTGAATCCCATAGCCTACTAACTATGCCATGCTACACCTGCCATCACTAGAACTGGCTACCAGGGAATTCTACTTTCTCTTATCTTCCAAATCTGAGGCAGTGTTTCCTTTATTGATACCCCTTGGCCTAGGGTTACCCACACCCAACAGACAGAAAGAGAAAAATAGCCTTTCCACCAGCCTCAGAGTCCACTGATCTCATTCCTTCTGACCCTGACTTCTGAATTTCTGCGTGCTTCTTTAAATCTGTGGCACTTGACTCCTTAGTTGAGCTGCCTAGTGTCAGAAAACAATGGGAATATTTTCACAATTCTGTATGCTCTGAGCTTTCTGAGCAATTTGGGTTAGAGAGTGAGTGAATGGCAAACAAGGGTAGAAAGTTAAGGATAGTAAGTTACCTAGGAGAGATTTACAAGTTTCTCTCCCCTTGAGCCATATGTTCACATTTCAAAGGGTTATAACACCCTAGGACCTTCCCTTCTCTCCTTAGAAAAGATTTGCTCACATTAGAAAGCAAAGGTTTTTCTCCTTCTCTCAGGAAGGAAGAAAAGACAGCTGTGCTGCTGCTCCTATATGAGCTCCAAGATTCATAATTTCGTCATGATACCCTGAAGAAGAAATGGACGTGGAAAACTGGCACTGAACATAGATCATCAGTCTGCTGCTGACCTAGAAACCTTGTGTTTACTGTAAGGATGAAATAAGTGAATGTAAATGTAAAATATTGTCTCCTAGACTTGATTTATTATCCACAGAAGTCTGAAATATCTTTCAGCTCCCCTCCTGCTTGATTGAACCTGGGTCATTATCATCTGCAGAGTCATCTCAAATGAATGCATAGGGAACTTCAGTTTGATAGTAGTTCCAGCCCTTACTAGGTAGAATTGAATGGAAAAGAGAAATCTGCTTGCCTTGAGAACCTGAATTAAGACACTAAACTGAACCTTAAATTTGTATTTAGGGAGGATAGAGAAAGTATATTTTGGAGGAAAGCAAAGGGTGAGAGACACCCACAAAATTCACCAGCCACTATTAAACATAAGAACACAAATAGCACTTCACTGTTTCAACTATTTGGGGCTGTAAAAGGGTCTCTCAGGCTATTCATTCATTTTTTTGCCAGAGCAAAGGAACTTTCAACAAGATGATGGCCCCAGTAACAGAAGAATTGGGAAGAACATGAGAATGATGCTTCTTGCCCGCCAAGAAAGCAAAACCTCCTCAACCCAATTGCAATCAAAATCTTCAGGTTTTGGCAGCTAACTTTTCTTGCATGTCTGTTTTTTTTTAATTTTTTATTTATTTATTTATGTTTTTGAGACGGAGTCTTGCTCTGTCGCCCAGGCTGGAGTGCAGTGGCGTGATCTTGGCTCACTGCAAGCTCCGCCTCCTGGGTTCACGCCATTCTCCTGCCTCAGCCTCCTGAGTAGCTGGGACTACAGGTGCCCGCCACCGCGCCCAGCTAATTTTTTTTGTATTTTTAGTAGAGACGGGGTTTCACCGTGGTCTCGATCTCCTGACCTCGTGATCCAACCGCCTCAGCCTCCCTAAGTGCCATGTCTGTTTTATAATGACCTTTTTGAGTCAAAACTATCTTCATTCAGAAACACACAGGAAGTCAATCTCAGTAGGGTTACTTTCATATTACTCTCAAAGTACCCTGGATCCGGGTCACAGGGTTAGTTGAGTCAATACAAATGAGCCACCTCAGCAGGAACATCAGTGAGTGAAACAAGCCAACCTATGGCTGATTCACTTCTCTTGATTCCAATGAGTTCAGGTTCCCAACACAGCCTCGCCCTCAGACTTTAGATTTCTGGTGCCCTTCAGAACAATTCTTTATTGTCCTTTTGTATGAAGCCTAGAGGGACCTGCTACTCAGCTGAATTTCTTCTCTCCAGATCTGAAGAACAATCTGCAGCCTGGCTGGCATCTCTTTGCAATCCACTCTATCTGATCCCACTTCTTACCGCTAAATCCAATTAGTTCAGCATTTGACAAAAGTGAAAATTTAGAAAATCTGGTTTGGTTGTTGTTGTTGTTGTTGTTGTTGTTTACCACTTCAAAGGCAGATTTATTCTGTGGCTTTGGACAAGTCACTCAACCATTCTGATCTTTGTTCTTTTAAAACATAAGTAGCCGGCATGGAGTGTCAGCACATAGCTATCCATGTTTCCAGGAATGGTGTTCAATATATTATGAAAACTCTCTGGAAGGGTTAGTTTATACAAAGCAGGCAAATTCCAACCTTGGAGAGGTTAATCCCCTCATAAAATAGCATAAAAATACAGAGACACTAAGTTTCAAGAGGATGGAATATGACTCTAGCTAGATGTCCTGCCCTAAACCTCAGACAATGTCATGAGCCAAAAAAACCTCAATAATTGAATGCACTTGGATAAGACAATGACAAAACCAATTTCCTGAATGATGGAAATTATATCTGCCCCCGATGGTTTTTCTCTGTTGCATGATGGCATAGAAACTAGTGGGGAAAAACTATTTTATTGGGTAATGGACCAGTATGCCAATATATCATCCTCACTATTTTTCGATTTCTGAGGAACAATGGAAAAGATCAGTGCCCTGCCACTGTGAGGTATCAACCCAACTGAAAATAACAACACATCTAATTTACTAAAAAAGGCTTTTGGACGACAGGAATGATCATTGCTGCCCATAGAGTTAAGCAGTTTGGCTGCATTGAGGAGGACAGGCTGATTGTGCTTATCTTATCTGATTCTGTCATCATTGTAGAGTCAGCTTCTGCTGGGGGCTTGGAATCCTGGGAAACTGACCTCTTTGCTCTGGGGCTGCTAAATCACAGAAGCTTGTGGGCCCCACCAAGTTCACTTATAAAGAACATCTAGGCAGTTTTTACTCTTAGTGGGTGAGAAACCGCAGAGAACAGCTTACATCTCAAATTAGTAATGATCATGGTCTTTGTTCTATAAGGCAGGCATCTACAAATTCCTGCACCCAGCTTCAGTGATTACGCCAGCTTTACTTTTGAAGTAGACAGCAAATGGGTAATCCCATTTGCTTATATAAATATTAGAAGAGTGTGCTGTGTTTAAGCACAGTGCAAGACTCTTTTATCAGCTGCTTTATAAGCCTAACATTCTCTTCCCACCCAGAATGGCCAGTTAATATACCAGGGCTAAATTTTTGGAGAATTACTCTACCATATGGAAGTAGCAAATGAAGAACATAAAAAGCAGAAAGAGCTAAGCCCGGGTGTATACTGGTCTCAAATTCACTCATTATTCATATGAGTGTAAGAAACACAGGGAACAGGAGAAGGTCAGTGGGGTCCATGGAGGCCATTCCTTTCCAATAAGCTCTTTTTTTCCTAGGGCAGCATCTAATTGCTTCTGTGCTGCTTACAGTTGGGCCTGGGATTCTGTTCCAAATATTTGTTACTCTCAGGGAGGAAAAAAAATGTTGCTGGTGACTGTTCTGTATTTCAGTTTTTGAGTTTCAAATACTATTCAAGTATAGTATTATTGCTTTGTACTATAGTACAGTGTTGCTTGCAGACAAGGTCCTAAGCAGGGGAGGGTTACAGAGGAGCCTCAATTCTACTTGCCAAGAGGCTCTTCTCCTTTCTAAGTGAGAGAACTAGCTACTTTTAACCCCAAGATTTGTTTGTCATTTTCCACAGGGGATGTACTACTGGAAAATAGTGGGGAAAAGGGTCAGTCAAGTGGGATAGTTATTTTTTAAAAGAAAACATGCTCCCTGGTTCTCAGGGAAATAGAGGGGTAGAAATGGCCTGAGTATTATCTACTTTCCAATGATTATAGCTTTTTTTTTTCCTTCCTTCTTTCTTTTTCTCTTCCTTCTATCTGTCTTTTCTTTTCTCACTTTTTTCTTTTTAATATCCAGAGCCCACTAGAATAAAGTTGTCTTATCTTCTGGCTCTAAGGAGCTTTCTAGCCTCCTTAGATTAGCTATTGGCCCCAGGTTGCAGATACCTTCAGGGATCTGGGAACTGAACCACAGTTAGCACCCCAACTTCTTGACACCACACCTTTTAATGCCCAGAGACAGCTAAAATCAGCAGCTGCTAAAACTAGGGAAATGAGAAAAATAAAACTCTTACTCACCCTCAAGCAACTTGCAGCTTGCTGAGAAGGCAATATTCATGCATATCAAGCAACTAATCAAAAATACATAACAGTATATTGACACGTTGTGAATCGGCTCTGAATTCAATAGTGTCAGGCCAATCTAAGCTCAAGTTTTGAAGTTCTACAATCAGCAACTAGAAAGTTTTCTAAGCTATCCTACTTTCTACACTCAAGGACTTCTATGCTAATACATTCGTCCTTAAAAGATGGTTAAGAGCTACACATTCTTTGTCTAGTGAATAGAATTACTAATACTCTGGGTTCATAATTGTATTTCTTTAACTCTTAAGATTCCTTAGGGGATTTCACATCCTGGTATATGCAAGGTACCTCTGTTATAAAACAAAAGAATTTTTCCTTTGTGTGTGTGTATGTATTTCAGTGCATCAAGTAATGAAATCATGCATTTGGGTTGTAATTCTCTCCTTCCTGGGACTGAACATTAATCATCCAATTAGCTGGTCTGTTCTTCCTCAAAGCAAAGTGTGGTCTATTGAAAGCATTATTCTCACACATGGGGGCTAGACAACTTTTGACCACTATGGGCTGCCTGCAAAACAGAATGGAGTTTTCAAAGGGTGCTATTCATTACCTCACAAATCCTACAGTATGTCTGCCTTGGGTTTATTAGTTCAGTGAAATTTTGATGGATTTTAAAATATATATAAATAACTGTAGTAAAAAGCCTGTGCAGCTTTCACCCATACATGAACTGAAGAAACTAATAGGCACAAGCGCTATGAATACAAACACACCCAACCGGCTTTGTTTGGTGGGATGATTTCACTCTTGGAAGCCCTGCTACTCTTGGATATGCTTTTTTTTTTTCTTCTAATGTAACAATTTTACATTCAAAAAGGTAGAACAGAGTGGCTTCTCACTGACTTCTACCTCTATAAATACCTACATAAAGGGAAGCAGCTTAGGTTAGAAATAAAACATATAAACTTCAGTCAAAGCAGAGGGATTTATGCGTTTTCTGATGAATTTTATCCCAATAACCTTGATCAAGCAAAGAATGCCAAGTAATATTTACTGACCCCATGTCCCAGTCGAGATATTAGAAAAAGGAAGATAGACAAAAGAAACTTAAAAATAACAAGAAATGAGGAGGAAGAGTAAATGGCAGAAAAATTAAGGGAAGTGAGAAATAAGAAAGCTCTGCATATGTTAAGGAGTTGTCAAGAGCTAACGGTTTCCTAGATTCAGGCTCCATTAAATGTCCTGTATTTGGGGGCAGGGATGAATTGTATGAAGTAGCTTAACTTCCAAGACCCTGTGGCCAATTCAAGAAAAAAACTTACCTCTAACTTGTTACCACTGGAAGTAACCTCAGAGAACTTCCAGTTCAAGCTCACGATTTATAAAATGAAGAAATTATGACTCAGATAAGTAAAGTGGTATTTCAGTGATCTCTCAGCTGATCAGTAGAATAGCTGAGCCTAAAATCCAGATCTACTTTCTAACCCATTCTTATTTCCACTAAACATCATTCTGTATATTTGCTAGACCTGTATAATCTCCCATCATATTGTGTATACCCCTTGCCCTTCATCCTCTACTCCACACACACACACACACACACACACACGCATGCACGCACTTGTGCTATGTTCTTGTGAATATAATATAGTATGAATATGAGTTCTTCATCAGTTAGAGTAGGTTGGCAAGAAATAGCAAGGGATACATGTTGACAGCAAGCTGTTTGCTTGCAAACTGAATGCAAATACTGTGTAGCACTTCCAGCTATTACATATACCTGAATGTGACCTTTGTGAATTTCATGATGAAATTCACAGCGTTTCCTATCCCTGAATCCACCAGATCATTGTGCAACATAAATCCAGTTGTGTGATCCCACCCCAATGGGGAAGCAAGAAACTCTGGGGCTGGTGCCACTTCCCAGTGGATTCATTTTTTGGAAGCAATTCCGTTGCTGTCACCTGACTGGGAAATAGCCATTTGTTTTGTTAGAATTTTTTGATTCAATGAGCTTCTTCCATGTCACATAACATATATATAAACTCTTCCACTTCAAGCACTTTACCTCTTGGGCGCTAATCCCACCCCACCTATGCCCACCCTTCCAACCTTTCAATCCACACACACACTCCACCCTTTGTTTCCACCCTCAGCTTAAAGGCAAACCTTATTAACTTACTATAAGAGGACAAAGTGAAGTAGGTAAAACATGTTCACAGTAAATTTCCTTAAAGGGGGCTTGTGTGATGCAGTGTCCTCTCCTTCCAATAAACATTGCTGTCACTGACAAGCCATAAGAAGAACTTAAGCTTTGGATGTTTTCTTAATAGAAAGGATGGATCTATAGAACTCAAACTAGATGTGTAGCATAGAGGATCGGGTGAAATGGTGTCTATCCTTAGACAGGAAATATTTAATGATAGAAGAGCAAATGTTCAGGTCAAGAATTACAAAGACGTGTATGACTGCTATACAAAAGAAAAAAACTTCAGTTTAAGACAAAGAAGGACTTTCTAATGAAAAAGAGTTCTGCGCTCCCTCTCTCTCTCTGGTATGTCAATGGAAATTGGATGACCGTCTATTTATATCCCCAACAGGAATTCAACAAAGAAAGGCTGGACCAGAGAAACCTGAATCCTTTCTAATTCTCCACACAGAGCACTATGGAAATTCTTCTGATGGTTGGTTGAGAACAGGGAAACATTATATGGGTTTAGAAAAGAAAACAATATAACTGATCAACACAGGGATCAAGAATGGGTCCATCTGCAGGTTGTTCCAACCAACTGTGGAAGTGATCCTGTAGCTCACGGTGTACATTGTCACTAGTAAAACTTTCAAAGGCCTTCTGTAATGAAAAGAATAAGAATGTTTTATAAATATCACACCAAAAATGTATTTGGCTTTTTAACTGTATGAACATACTTGAAGTTTTTTCTCTTAAGTAGTGTAAATAGCAACTTTTAACACAAAATTAGGAAAACAATAGTCCCTACTTCATAGAGGGTATGACGTTTAAATAAAACAAAGTGTGAAGTCTGCTGCACAGATCACCTAGCACAGTGAGTAATCAGTAAGTGCTAGCTATCTTATTTACAGCCGCTGTTAATTTTCTCAATAATGCATTTCTTGATAGATATTTCCTTGGTAAATAAGTCGCACTAAGTCAGAAGTATCCTGATCCCAAATTTCCAGAGCTGCACAATGTGGTCTGCATTATACTTCAGAGCCTACAACACTGAACACGGTTATCATGCAGATGTTGAATGCTCATGCATGTAGCATGTTGGTATCAGTGTCTACTGGCATGACCTAGTGTGCATAAACTTAGATGGAAGTTGCAACAAAAGCAAGTAATCAAAAGGCTCCATTTTTCTATGAAAGTAAATAAAACCTGATTGGTGGAATGAAAAAAGCAAGTAGAAAGAACTGGGTCAAGAGAGACTTCATACATACATTTTTGTGTGTGACTAATTTAGTGGGTTAATGTTTCCTTGCAGCTTGTGGTGTTTTCCAGCTGGCTTGAAGAAATAGAGAATTTAAGGCCAAAACATTTGGTGAGTTTCCTAATGAAAAAAATTAAACAATAGCTGCTCTGGCTTTTTGTAAGCAAATATGTCTGAGTTGAACTCCAGGAAGAAAAGGAGCTATCACCCTAGTCTATATTTATGAATCTATATGCCAAGATTAAGGTGAACACCCCCAAAGTCCCATGTTACTACTCTTTTCTATCACCATACCCGATCAAAAACAGCAACATACACTGAGAGAAATTCTTAAAAAGCTACCTCAAAAAAGCAAGCAATAGACACTTTTTACCCACAAAAGCACAGAAGGCACAAATTGCCCAAAGGCAAATGCCCGGCTGCCTCCCATCCCGAACACAAGACCGAAAAACTAGAAAGCTTAGATCCTTGGTGGACTCTGGACTCCTCAAACTCCTTGGATGACATAATCTAATTTGAGAAAAAACATTCTCAACTGACCATCTAGCAGAGGTCTGTATTCCAAGGGCTAGGCTTGCAGTGATCATCTGTATTTCTTCAGCTGAAGTCTGCACAAAGAAAACTGAAAAGTTGAGATTCTAAAGCCCGGTTGTTCCTGGACATTAATTTCTAGTGACTATCTGGGATGTTTAGTTGAAGTATTCCTAGGCAGAGAAAAGTCAAAATAGTCTCCAACTATCAACACTTCTCAGGTCACAAATTCCAAAGGATAATAATTACCCAAAACAAAAACTACCCACAGGACATACAATAATGATTTCTCTTTCAGCATGAAATTATCCAAACTAAGACCACAGAGCAGAGGGCAACTTTTCAGTGGCACATTCTATGACTGGGATATTGGCAGGTCCTTGGAGTCTCAGCCTAATGCAATGATGACATCAGGCCCAGGGAAGGTGGAATTCTAAGATGTGCCCAAGGTCTCTGTTTCCAGGTGCACATGTCCTGTACAATCACCTTCCTTCAGAGTGGGCAGGACCTATGAATATGACGGGATAGTCACCCCTCTGATTAGGTTATATTCTACAAGATTCCATTTTAACAGACCAGAGAGAGATTCTCCTACTTGCTTTGAGGGAGTAAGTTGCCATATTGTGATAAGGCCACATGTTTTAGACGTGAGTCGTTGACTTATTCTCTGAGAACAATGCCTGGATAACTGCATGCAAGAAAACAGGACCTCATTTCCTATAACCACAAGAAGCCAGATTCTGCCAACAGCATGAATAAGCTTGGAAGAGAACCCTGAGGTCCAGATAAAAACCAAACCATGTGACACCTTGATTTCAGCACTTTGAGACCTCAAGCAGAGAGGATCCAAGGAAATGATGATATAGTAAACATCTGTTGTTTGAAGCCACTAAGTTTGTGGTAATTTGTTAAGTAGCAGTTGGATACTAACACCTAGCCTGAGCTGAGTGGCTGTAGGTTCTCATTTACCCACTGTGTGACCTCAAGCAGGTTAAATAACTATTTTGAGCTTCAGCTTTCTCATCCCTTAAGTGTGGATTATGAATATATCTGCTCACTTGCTCCCAGATATTTCAAGTGAGGGTGAAAATAGATATTACTTGTGAAAGTATTTTGAAACTTTATAGCATTAATCAAATAATTGGTAATGTTAAGTAAAATATTTGAGGTCTGTGGAAATCCAAGGGTCATTGTGGAACTCCAAAATGACTCCAGCTTTTCAAACCAGGGTGGGGTTATAAGAGCTTCTGCTCCCATGACCTATCTCCAAAGCAAATGCCAGAAGAGGCTTGGGTTTGTCCAATAAAAGATATAAACATGCAGAAAATTTTATATTTCATAGAAATTGGCAGAGCCTCACCTGCAAATGATTTACTTATGCACACTATATACATTTCCTATGACAAGTGCTAGGTACTATTGATAAGTATGCAAACAAAATCCAAGTTCTCTTTTTAAGCCAGTTAATGTCCCTAAGAAGACACAGATAAGAGATGAACAATTAACAAACTGTGTGAAAATGTTATACTAGTTGGTAGGCAGAATGCTGGGTGAGCACAGGCAGCAGGGAGTTAGAGCACCTACTTGTCACAGGGATGTGCAGAAGGGTTTCCCAGAGGAAGATGGACTTGTGTTGATTGCTAAAGGACAAGTAAGGGTCATTAAGCAGACAAGATGGGCAAAGGGCTAAGGAAGAGGCATTTCATGGGAAACAGTTGGATTTAAAACCCAGAGGCTTGAAACCATGACCCTTTTATAGGACAAGCACGTTAGTGCCATCTGGTTTTATAAAAGAGAACAGGAAAGTACATGAAAAAATTAGAACTGACAGTTAGGGAAAGAGCAGACCATAAAGGACCTTGTATGCTTTAATGAAGAATTTGATATTTATTCTGTAGGTGATAAGGAGCCCTTGATGGCTTTTAAACAGATCTGCATTGAAGAAAGTTAACTTGGGCAGCAGTGTGGATAATGGATTAGAAAGAGGAAAGAATTCAACTTGAGGGTAATTGGAGTAATCTACCTAAGAAAAGCTAAAGACATTCATGCAGATGAAAAAAGGGATGAATTTAAGAGCACCAAGAACGTGGGACAAGCAGGATTTAATTGGCCAGATTTAATCTGGGAGAGAAAGAGATCATGTTGAATACAAGGTTTCGAGCGTGAGCAACTGTATAATTGTGAGATCTGTGAGTATTCCAGGTCTTATCCTGATAGAGGAGGAACAATTTAGGTAAGAACATCAGGAGCATCCCAAAGCTGATCAGGAAGTAGGAGGAGGAAATTATTAATACAGGCAGATAATTTATGTCCTAGATCCATTGAGGCAGTGTTTTTCCTCACTAATAAAAGAGTAGTTTGGGCAACAAAAGTCCTGTCTGAGACTAGAACAAGACAGTAGTTCTGGGTCTGATGTCTTAAATGGCTAGGCCTATAGGTAGTCATTAAGTGCATCAAAGATAATTTCTTAATGGGTGGATCCTCAACTTGCTAAAACTTAACTGTAAGTGTTTAGAAGGCAGACTTCAGCATTTGTTAATTGACTGGCTTACTGGCCTAGGAGTTGAAGGTAACCGTGGCTTAGTTCAGCACATATGCACACTTTTAAAAGGAATTATAAAGTGTCTCAGATAACAAAAGAAATCTAAGTCTTCAGAAGTTCCTCTTGCAGTCAAGAAGGCGAGAGTGGTGAGAGCTCAGAAGGCTTGTCAACATTTTTTTATTCCATTTTTAGAACCACATCATTCAAAATGATGTTTTCAATTATTCCTGCTTTTAAATTGAATTTTGCCTGGAAACAAATACACCACACCACTTTTAGTGCGAACACCCTGTAAAAGGCACCGAGAATGTGGAATCGATTTTTAGACTGTGCACGAGGCCTTAATATTCGCCAAATCACACCACTCCTTTTAAAACATATCTCAAGTTGGTCATCTGCTGGGGAGCATTGCTTCATTCTTATTGATCTTCCTCCAACCCACCAGCACTAACCCGAATCCACCTTTCTCAGTGTGCAGTGTTGTGGTTTTTGTATTTATCTGCCTTCGTGCCTATGTTTTTTTGTCTGAATATTTTGCATCTTTTCCATCTCTATTTGATTGGGCCCAACCTCCTTCTTTACTAAGTGCCCCAAGAAACATGATATGATCCTATCAACACAGCTAATCAACTAGTCCTTATTTATTATTATTCAAGCAATAAGCATACACACAGAATTACTGCAACTGAGAAGACATTTTCTATTATAACTTTCTTCTTTTCCTATCACCTAGAAATTGATGGTTGCCTTCTTTTCCCCTTCCTTCTCCATTATAGTGGGTAAAGGGGACACGATGTATATTAGTCTCTTCTCACGCTGCTAATAAAGACATAACCAAGACTGGGTAATTTATAAAGGAAAGAGGTTTAATGGACTCACAGTTCCACATGGCTGGAGAGGCCTCACAATCACGGTGGAAGGTGAATGGGGAGCAAAGTCACGTCTTACATAGCTGCAAGCAAGAAAGTGTGTGCAGGGGAACTCCCATTTATAAAACTATCAGATCTCATGAGATTTATTCAGTACAGTGAGAACAGTATGACGGAAACCACTCCCATGATTCAATTATCTCCACCTGGCCCTGCCCTTGACATGTGGGATTCTTACAATTCAAAGTGAGATTTGGGTGGGGACACAGCCAAACCGTATCACAGTGACAGAAATCTTCTTGGATTTGGAATAGGAGACTTTCAGTTCCCACAAGAGCTAATGGACTCAGCTTAGTGAGAGAGTGACATGCTGGATCAGCAGCAGAGATTGTAGGGCAGCTTGAGGGGGTGCTATGGAAATGGGGACTGAGAGGAGGCCTTGCAGCACCTACCAGCAGGTAAACCTAAAGGGTGAGGATTAATACAGGGGAACAAACAAGCAGCTTGATTGGTACCTAGGAGAATCAGACCTAAGACAGAATCAGATTTGAGGAAATTGTTAATGCAATCAGAGTTAATGCAATAAAGAGCAATATCTGTTGCAGCTCACCCTTTTACATAGTCCCCAGATTATTTTGACTGATGGAATTAACCCAGGGAACAACAATGGGGGGCTCAGCTCCACTCTGTGTCACTCTGGGAACTGTGCAACCAAGAATAAACTAGGATTTTGTTTTGGCATAGCAGGTGAGGAAACAGGCTGTGGTCTCTTGCAAAAGTCTGTCTGTGACTTTTCTCACTTTAATCCTATTTTCATTAAACTCAACACAAGCCAGCAAGCAAGTGCTTGCACCCCAGATCACTACCTGATCTTACTTTCAGTTTGGGATACTTTATCATGTATTCCATTTGCTAATTCACCACTGAAGTTTGCCTAGAAGATTTACTTATTCAATAAACAGTGGATTGACTTTGTGGGGAGAGGAAGGGGTGGTTAGAATGAAGAATGCAGTTAATCAACTGATGCTCCATCTACAAGATAAAAAAATGATCTGACTCTTCCCTACCTGGACTCACTAGCAATTTATGATCAATCACCCTCCTTCTTCCTGATAGTTCAAAAGCATACAAACTTTCTGTATGTCCTAGTTTGTTTTCTAGGATTCAGTAGTTTCCCTTTCCAAAGATTTCCTTTCTGAGTGGTTTTTCACAACTTTGGAAACTCAGCACAACCTGGCTTTACCTGGCTTAGGCTTTTCTCTAGGAACCTTTTCTCCGGTGCTAGACAAGGGGAGGCCATGCTGGAAAGCTCAGCTTATATAACCTCATTTGACAAGTATGATACATGCCAAAAACCTGACATTTCACAATACAAACTTTTTATGAAGCAGCTTTATGTTTCAAACACAATAAGGCATTCAAAAAGCATGTGATCATCCAACCACCTCCCCAAGTCCCAAGGGTTCAGTTAAAAATATATGGGGAAGAAACAAAGCTCTTTCACATAATGGTATCAAACCCACTGTTTTCCCTTTGATTCCCCCCTTTTCCCTTCTGTGTTCTCCAGGGTGGCCAGGCTAGTACCCTTAGAGATTCACTTCACCACCACTCCCAGGGGCTGGGGGGAAACCTCTCCTTTGATCTGAAAACAAGTACATTGAAAGTCCTCTCTGGGGTAGGAGTATTGTGACACATAGCCATTATCTCAGATGAGATAATGAATGAGAAAATGCTTTGTAAACCATAAAGTTTTAAATGTTAGTGATTGTTTTATTATTGTTAGTAATTTATTTATTAGAATTGTTACTACTAATAATAAAATGAATCACCAAGCTTCCTGCTCCAGAGTTCCAATTTAGGCTGCAATGCCTCAGGAAGATATGGAAGCTGCAAGAGACACGGGGAAGAGAGATGTTATCCATCACCGCTGTAGTCTGCTAGAAGAGTAGCTGTGTTTATGAGAGTCCATCAGGACCTCCACTGACTCTAAAAGTAACTTTCCACTGTTGAAGTTATTCTTCATTATCATTGATAACGCACCCACGTATCCACACTGTGAAAGGAGGCTTTTACTGCTGAAGTCTCCAGTAATCCCACTGAGAAGATCATCTCTCCGACCTGAAAGGCTTAAGGACCTGGCCACCTTCCCCTCAGCTCCCCTATCCCCCTCCAGGTGGCCTTTTCTCAGACCCCTACCCCTAATGTTGCCCAGCCATCTCCTCATAACTTGGAATCACCCACAGAGAAAAAAAGAAAAAAAAAGATTATGATTCAAGTGAAAATCTGAGTAAGCAAACGTATTTGGCATTGAGAGCTATGGAAAGTTGAGTCTGGAGCCAGAGGTGGTTACCCGACTCTGCCCATAATTTTACACAGACAGCTCCATGCAGCAATCTTGGTGGGTTCAGAGGAGTGTAATGGGAAGCACTCTAGAATTTTCACTTTTGAGTATTTTTCAACAAATAAGTCCATTTAAGCTGCAATGGAAAGGACTGCCAACTACTTTCTCAACCAGGACTTTAAAAAGAAAGAAACAGAAAAAGAATAATTTATAATGATCAAAGATAAACTGAAATATTAGTCTGGAAGAAATACAATTTCAGGTCTAGAAGTTGGGTTTTATGAGAGAGATAATCCGCCCCTATTTTTTCCAGGCCTATAAATGCAATTTTTATTTTATTTTTTCCCCAGCCCTACGGTTGCTACAAAGGTTGAACATGAGGAAGATTATTGCGTTTATTTTCAGGGGGTACTTGGCAATAACATTCTGCAGACCCACCTTGTGCTATTTAGGAGCATAAGCTGGAAACGCCCTGCCAGCTGCTGCTTGTCAATGGATCTAAACTTCTACTTTTACAGTCTAATGAAGACCCAGCCCTTCTCTATCTGGGGACAATCTGTGAGTTTGGTCAGTGTCTGCCATTTTATGTCTTATGCTCATTATCAACAATTAACACAAAGAACAGATAGGATCTTGGCTGTTTCTGCCTTAGGGAAAGAGAAATTTTTTATGGCAATTAGAATATAAAACTTAATATCAAACCATTCATATTAAAGTCACAGGCTATTCTAAAATATGTCTAATATAAACAATAAATCTGGTTATTATCATTCTACTCAAATCTTTTCTTTGTGCTTTAGAGGGTCCAATAAGGTACTATTCCAGAACAGGAGAGGGGAAGAGCTCAGGTATTCAACTTCACCTGGGTACCCCCTGCATCATGATAACAAATGCATGGGAATTGTTCTCCTTTTTAAATATTGGATCACATTTTCTTAATTCCACCTGAAAACGGCCTTCTGGCATTTCATGGTAAACATGTATAGTCATACAGCTTAGATGAGGCTACCCTACTGAGCAGAACGTAAATAAGAAAAACTCGCACTGCTCGTCAACCTCTAAAATGTTCAAATATGGGCATAACTGAGAAATAGAGAGAGACAGGACAGTAATGTTTTATCTTAAATTAAGTTTGCCAGTTATACTGAGAAGCTGCTCAGGCTCTTCTTGATCCATCTACTTAACAGTGCCCCAAATTTTTATACAAACATACCAAGGAACTTGTCCCATTATGGGAAACCCAACCACAAACCAAAAAAATCACCCTTCTCATTCAATTTGGTAGCCATATATTCTTCAGGGAATCTCAGGATAAGAAAGATATAATAGTATATCAAGGCAAATATACAATGCAATATTTCCAAGTAATGCCCTTGGTAATAGAGGTGAGTTTGATTTCTACATAATCATATTTTTACATAATGTAATGTGAGTGCTTTGTACTTAGCCAGCTCTGGGTTTGGGACCCAGTTTTGGCATTAATATGTAACATTGGCAAGGTGACACCGAACAAGTTACCCAATCTCTCTGAGACAGCTTCCTTATCTGTAAAATGAGGATAATTATAGTTCCCGTACCATAGACTTGTTGTTGGGATTAAACATGTTAAAGATACAAAACAATTAAAGCAGTGTCTGGCACATAGTAATCACTCAATAAATGCTGGCTTTACATTAACGGTCCCAGACCTTCCTTCTGTTGTATCTTGATTTCCTATAGTCATCATTAGCTCTGGCATCACTTAAAGGAGACAATGAATGTATTTCTGAGGAAGAGATCATCTCAGAACAGTCAGGCAAATGGAGAAATGCTGACCAAGGACCAGAGAACCCACTTGCTTACATTGGAGATGAAGAAAGTCTTATTATTCTGGGGAGCTAAAGGGAGATGGAGAAAGTAGGTGTATAATTATAATATTTCTAATAAGAAATATATTTGGTCTTTGTCTCCAGTTTCTGGTGCAAAGCTCTTAAAACCCTTGGAATTTCCTGAGTGATAGGAGTGTCTTTGTTATTCACAACATCACAGGGACAATAGCTCCTGTACTCACGATTCTTCTGGACTTCAGCCTATGTACCTTTTCATTTGGTTCATCCATATCCTTTATAATACTCTTTACAATGAGCTGGTAAATATAAGTAAATGTTTTCCTGAGTTTTGTGTGCCATTCTAGCAAATTAGCAAACCGAGGAAAGGGTTATGAGAATCCCTGATTAAGACCTCAAGATCAGTCAGAAGTACAAGTGATCCAGACTTGCAATTGGCATCTAAAGTGAACGGGGGCAGTCTTGTGGGGCTGAGCCCTTAACCTGTGAGGTCTGTGCTAACTCCACATAATGAGAGTTAGTATTGAATTGAGTTGTAGGACACCTGGTTGGTGTCCAGAGACTTGAATTGCTTGGTATGGAAAAAAAAAAAAAACACACACACACACATTTGGTGTCAGAATTGTTGTGAACAGAGTAACAGTTTTCCCAGAATAGGGCATGATGTTTTTGTTTCCTATATTCATTTCTGGCCCTCTTACAAGTCTGTAAACAGATTCCAGTGATATGTTTTCCAACAGGGAAAGCAATGGGGCGAACCAGAGCATTGAGAGAAAATTGCCTGCAATCTCCACCACACTCCCACCTGCCACTAAATAACACAGCTAAGGGGTCTAAGCTCTGCTAAAAATGACAGGTGTGTAGTCAACCTCTGTGTAAGTTCTGTTTCCTTGGAAGGGCCTTTCTAAGAACAGAGGTAGACTCTAAGTTGTTTTTTGGTTTGTTTGTTTTGTTTGTTTTTTGCTTAATGGAAAACCAGGCTGTCAACAGATTTTGAGACCAATACTTCCAAGTTAGAATGGTTAACCAAATCATCAAGGGAGAAATCTAGAAAAAATACTGGAGTCTCATTCTAAGCATGAGCTTTTGACACAAATAGATGTGGCTTTAAATCTTAAAACATGCTGCCATTTATGAGCTTTAGGATCTTGAGCATGTTAGTTAATTTATTCTAGCCTCTTTTCCCATCTAGGGTGACCATTCATTCCACTTTTCCTGGTACAGTACAAGCTATACCTGTTGTCCCTTGATAATTAATAAAAGTTGCCTTATCATTCTGAAAGGGCCCCAGTTTGGATAATAAATGTTATGGCTACATCCATTCTTCTTTAAAATGGAAATAATAAGCACCTCCCAGGGTGGTTATGAAAGCTAACCATAATCTATATTAGTAACTACTATAATGCCTTGCACATAGAAAGTGCTCAGTGAAAACTAGTTCTCCTTTACCTGTTCACACCAGATCTATACTGTCCAGTACAGTAGCCATTAGCCTCACATTGCTACTGAGGAATGTGCTATAAATGCAAAAAATGCACAAGATTTTGAAGATTTAGTACAACAAAAGAAGATTAAATATCTCATTAATAATTTTATATTAATTACATGTCCAAATGATATTATTTTGGATATACTATATTAAGTTAAACAAAATATATTGTTAAAATTAATTACACCTGTTTATTTTTACTTTTTTTGGCATGACTTCTTAAAAAACCCTGGATCACAGCTCCAGATGTTCTGTTTATGTAACTACTAACCCCCTAACCTCATCCACCATCACCACCTCACTCTTAGCTTCCCCCTGCCCAGGAATTCTTCCTTCTAAAACTCAATGCAAGAAACAAGTACTCTTTCATCATATTTACCAACATGTTCTTACTTTATTTTCTGGATTTTGGGAGGTAAAAGGGCAGTCAACTAGGGGGCAAAATAAAATCAACCTTGATCATGGCTCTCACGAATGGTTTTTCCTTAGGGATAGAAGCATTGACCTTGAATACATTAGGAAAGCTGAAGAATCTGGGTCAACATTGGAAAATGTCCATATTAGCAAAGAAAAAGGAGCTTGGTTTGCCAGAAAAGATATTGCAATCTCTCCCTCAATCAGATTTGCTAATTCTTGTGAATGCTTGTGAAACACCTCGGGTCTCAAATCCAAATCACATGAAGAACTAGGCCCTTGAGCACATCATTGGTGCTGCCTCTTTGACAAAAAGCATTTTTAGTTGATGGAAAATCACCAACTTTCACCCCCAAAAACATCCGTGAAGAGCAGAAAACAGCCTGACTCTTATAGATGTCCCTGACAGGTGAGTTGAAAAGATATAGAGAACAAACTATAGAGCAAATTTACTCCAAAACAATTATTTAATTCTATCATGCCCATGTCACACTGATACAGCTGGTTAAAAAACACAAATGTTCAATTTAAAAAAATAGCAAGTTAGATTTAAAAAAAAATTTTGATCAAATAGCGTACTTAAAATATTTTCAGATATGTAATATTTTAAAAATGTTTTTGTTGGGAAGAACCCATTGGCTGGGGTGGTTGTCCTGGCATCACATGTAGACACCTGTCAATTCTGTCATAGAGGTAAAAGAGAAGCTGGTTTCTTAGCACAACCAAAAATGAGCTTTAGTTAATGTACTGAATTTTTCACAGTTCAACCAGTTGTTTTAGCACTGCGCAGACACAAATGTGTACATTACTCCCCGGAAGAGCACCGTGTCCCCTGACAGTCTTATAGCTTAGAAGGAGGGAAATAGACAATATGAGGAGTACGTGTTGGATAAATCTAATATTTAATGTATTCCATGAGATGGTTTGCGTCTGAGCTCCACCACCTCTCATCAGTTAACTCTCGCATTTACTCACCCCACAATCAAATAATTCCCTTCTAATTCTCTTCTTTGATAGCAAGCCAACCCTCGGAGAAACAATGGTTTGGAACAATAGCACCTGAGGTGGAAGAAAACACAGTGGGCCTCTCACTTTCGCTCTCTAACCACAACAATTGAAAGAGACTTTGGCCTGAAAAATCTATCTGCTCCTAAATGGTACCCAGATGGAAATCACAGCTGCTGTCATGTACCACCTGTACCTACGCCCATCCATCTTCAGAACAGGCCTGGGGCAGAGGAGAGAAATCGAGTTGACAGAGCAGTTAAAGAGCCTCTCTTTTCTCCTGCATACTTTTCCTTTTATCTTTTTCTCTTCAGTTTCAGAGCTTCTTGTTCTCACCTTCATGCTGTGGCAGTGCTGACAAAAGAAAACTGCAGCCTCTGAGAACCAGTGGTGAGTAATAGCCCCAGGCTCTGAATACCTAATGTCTATTGTATGTTGAGGGGAGGGAGAGCCAAAGGGAGGAGAGGAATTTGGTCAAATAGCCTGTGTAGAAACAGGACCTTTCGGTGACAATCCTAAATGCATCCAGAGAGTATCTGAGTTTTGATACCTCTCCTCTAATTAAATCCAAGGATCTAATATGCATGGCCTTTAGGAATGCGTTGTTCAAACAGATTTGATTCCTGCCCAGAGGCTTTTTAAGCCACTGACCACTTTGAACCTAATTAGAAAAAGCAGAGGACACTGGAGACGTTTAATAAAAGGAATCGAATTGCTGCTTCATCTTCATGACCTGGGATTTATAAGGGAATTTCACTGGCTTTGTAGCAATGTAAAATAAATAGACATTAGATGATGACAGGGAAAACAAAATTGCTGCCAAAGCTAAAAAGAGCTTGGCAAAAGAAGAAAGAACTACTACATAGTTGGTCATTATTTACTGTACAAACCTTTTCATAAAGCAGAGAAGAGAGATACATAGGAATAATGGGCCCTTGCTAAAAGATGAAAAGGGCTTTCTATAGCTTACATTATCCCCTGACGAAGGCACTGACGTGTCCCAGTTGTTACACAATCTTATTGTTCTATTCAGCCATTCAGAAAGCTGAATGAACAGCCCTGCTCTGAAACTTTTAAAGGCTGAAATCAACAGGCCACTCATTTCCAAGGAAAAGAATAAAATTGTAACGGATGGAAATAACTAATTAATTTGTTAATCTTTGCAGACTGCCACGGTCCATTGCATATGCTCTAACCAGTTAATTAGTCTTTAGCCTGTAATTCTAAAATGTAAATAAGTGCAGTTACCTAACCCACCAGCTCCTAACAAAAACATCCAACTATTCATTATTTAATTTAAAAGGAAGAAGGCTTTGCTTTTCATTGGTGGTGGTGTTCCTGAGATGTTAACTAAACACCGTGACCTAAGTTTAATTTCATCACACCTTACTGAAATGGTTTTATTCTAAATTATATGCCCCTCTCCCCACTCCAGAAAGCTAAAATCATGAGGCTTAACTAAAGTCAGATCTATCCAATCCAACAGGAGATTATTTTTAGATGTTAATGAAGGAAAGGGTTTTTGTAAACTGTAAAGTGCTGGTAGCTATAAAACACTATAACTGTAAACTTGAACAAAAGTACATTATTTATTGATGTTAATTAATAGTCTATTGTTCTATTAGATTGCATTTCAGTCACTAAAATCATTAGTAGACTCATTCAGCCTTTCAAATGTGTGTGAGAAGTAGGAAGGAGATCGGTGGGATAGGGCAGAAAGTGGAAGCAAATGTGTTCCTATGGCATTTGAGAAACACGGAAGAAAGTCCTAAAATGTATCCAAGAGAATCACAGCAAGGGACTCCTCTAACGAAGAAGAGGACATTGATCCCATGAGCTGTACTGGTATCTTTTATAGTATCCAAAGCAGAGCAAATCCCCAATTAATTAGGGTGGTCAGAAAATGGTGGGTTCTTATTATTTCCCCTCTAAAGCACTGTGGCGCCCTATAAAGACTGAGTACCCAACTGGCCCTGCATCTTTGTGATCACAGGGTCTTGAGCAAGATACTCATCCTCTCAAAATGTCTTTGTTTGTTTTTGAATGTTTATAAGAGACTATCTGAAATTGGATAATTTATAAGAAACAAAATTTATGTCTTACAGTTCTGGAGACTGAGACATCCAAGGTTGGCGGGGGGCACATCTGGTGAGAGAGAGCCTTCTTGCTGGTGGGGACTCTGAAGTGCCCCACAGGGTATCCCATGGAGAGGGGGCTGAGGGTGCTCCCATGTGCCCACTTAGCACTCTCTTCCTCTTCTTATAAGCCACCAGTTCCCTTCCCATGATAACTCATTAATCCATTAACCCATTAACTGAAGAATGGATTAATCCATCCATGAAGGCCAAGCCCTCATAACCAATCACCTCCTAAAGGCCCACCTCTCAATACTGCCACATTGGGGATTAAGTTTCAACATGAGTTTTGGAGAGGACATTCAAACCACAGTACTAAGCCAATGCTTCTTCCTCTACAGGGAAACTGGGAAACTGACACTTCCTGCCTCATATTGTTGCAGTTGCAAAGATCAAATACCAAGGTTATGGGAAGATGTTTTGAAGCCCCATATAAATATGTAATTTAATTTATTCCAATAAAGACTCATTGCACAGGCTGGGCACAATGGCTCACACCTCTCATTTCAGCTCTGGGAGGTCAAGGTGGGCCGATTGCTTGAGCCCAGGAGTTCGCGACCAGCCTGGGCAATATGATGAAACCCCATTTCTACAAAATAAATACAAAAATTAGCTGGGTGTGGAGGTGTGCATGCTTGTAGTCCCAGCTACTTGAGAGGCTGAGGTGGGAGATCGCTTGAGCTTGAGAGGCAGGGATTGCAGTGAGCCGAGATTATGCCACTGCACTCCAGCCTGGGCGACAGAGCAAGACCATGTGTCAAAAACAAACCAACCAACCAACAAACAAAGACTCATTGCACATATAAGCAATAGATCAACCATTTTCAAAGAGCATAACCAAAAAAAAAAATCCAACACTACACAAATCTTGAATATAATTTAACCTCTCTTTGAAAGTTTAGAAAGTATTTCAAGATGAGGCAATGCTTTTCTCTAACATTAACATGAGCATCGATTACAGAAATGTTCCACTGAATTACATGGCAAAATTAAAATTCTGATGATTTTATGTACATGGTTGCTTGAAATATGAGCTATCAATGGCTACTATATCCCATTAGGCCTTTCAAGTTCACATCATAAGTTGTATAAGAGATAGGACACCTCCATTGAAAACGTCAGTCGACTTAGACGATTTCTGTCAGATATTATTGATTCAGCAATGTAAGAATGTGACGATGTAGTCCCAGCTACTGGGGAGGCTGAGGCAGGAGAATGGCGTGAACCTGGGAGGCGGAGCTTGCAGTGAGCCTGGGAGACGGAGATTGCAGTGAGCCGAGATCGCGCCACTGCACTCCAGCCTGGGTGACAGAGCGAGACTTCGTCTCAAAAAAAAAAAAAAAAAAAAGTCAACGAAAGGACATGGGTTTGGAGAGTAACCAGAGATGCTGCCAATTAAAGATACCCCTTACTCAAGACACTTTATTTCTCTCTGTTGGAACATTGTCATAATACACTGTCATCTACTAAAAAATTACTGTAATAAATATAAAAATCTTCACTGTCTGCCATGACAGGAACCCCATGAGCTGTTATGCCCTTCTGCAATGCAGAACTTTCCCAACCATATATGGTGGCCCTGAGATGTGTAGTTTTGCCCTTTACACCTTTATTTTCTATTAGTACATTTACTTTTTAAAAAAGTATGAACTATCATTTGCAATTTGAAAAACATCAAATACAGAACATTTAAAAAATATATCGCCAGACCTCAAAATGAATCTTAATGGCAATCACAGATTTCAACCCTTTCAACCAGATTTCTGAGTGTCTGAACATAGATGTAGGCTCTGAGACTATGATTTCTAGCTTGTTTTTCCTAAATATTCACTGTGTAATTGGGACACTATCACTTAGCCCCTTTGTTCCTTATTATATCATTTATAAATTTTATAACTATATTTTAATAAAGGTACTTAATATCTAGATAATAGATAAATGGTTTGTCTATAATCCCTAATTTATATACAATAAGTCTACCAACTTTTATGGAAGAACTTCATAAGTTTTAAACTAGTATAATATTTAATTTTTAGTATATAAACATCTGATGTGGTTTGGCTGTGTCCTCACCCAAATCTCTCCATGAATTGTAATAATCCCCAGGTGTCAAGGGCAGGGCCAGGTGGAAATAATTGAATCACTAGGGCGGTTTCCCCCATACTGTTCTCATGGTCCTGAGTAAGTCTCCTGAGATCTGATGGTTTTATAAATGGGAGTTTTCCTGCACTAGTGCTCTTGCCTGCTGACATGTGAGATGTGACTTTGCTCCTCATTCACCTTCCACCATGATTGTGAGGTCTCCCCAGCAATGTGGAACTATGAGTCAATTAAACCTTTTTCCTTTATAAATTACCCTGTCTCGGGTATGTCCTTATTAGCAGCATGAGAACAGACTAATACAACATCCCATCAAATTATAAATGAATCTGAGGCTCTGATTCAGACAAAGGATGGATGGATTGGTAGTCACATTTATCTATAGAATAAAACTGGAATGACATACAGTACAATGTTTCAGTGATTCGTGAATGGTTGGGATATGGCAGTTTTAATTTTCATATTTGTACATTTCTGTATTTGGTGAATTTTGTATAATGATCATGAATTGTTTCTGTTGAGAATGTTGTTGGAACAGTTGGGCTGGGAAAATCTCTACCTCCCACAAAGTATTTTGGAGAAAGGAACTGTGAACAGCCTGGAGGAAAATTTAATATTTAACTCAAACAAGTGGCATCCACTACATTCACACTGGCAAAGCTTTTCAGAATTAGAGTCTTGCTTTCTTTTTGTAAGCATCAGGATTGATTTTTATATGTGTTCTAATCTTAGTTTAGTCCTTTAACCATTTTTCCCAGGATAATAGAAATGAAAGAATGTTGTATTTTGGCTTGCTGAGTTAGAATGAATGGAAAAAACTTAAAGGAAGCAGCAGAAGGAACAGTGAGAATGACATACATTTTCTTTTTTTCTTTTTTTTTTTTTTGAGAGTGAGTCTTGCTCTGTGACCCAGGCTAGAGTGCAGTAGCACGATCTCGGCTCACTGCAAACTCTGCCTCCAGGGTTCCAGCGATTCTCCTGCCTCAGCCTCCCGAATAGCTGGGATTAGAGGCGTCCACTACAGCGCCTGGCTAATTTTTGTATTTTTTAGTAGAGACAGGGTTTCATCATTTTGGCCAGGCTGCTCTCAAACTCCTGACCTCATGATCCACTTGCCTCAGTCTCCCAAAATGCTGGGATTACAGGCATGAGCCACTGAGCCCAGCCGACATACATTTTCTCTAGATCACTGCAGCCTAGCTTAAATATGCTTCTCTAGGTCATCTCTCTATTTCCACCTATATCTGTGCATCAACATCTCAGGCTATTATGTTCTCAAATCTGTTTTCAATATGAAAATACAGACATGAGAAAGAGCCAGTGCTGTTCTCAGGATCTTACAATTCATTCTGCATCTACACAGTCCTGGAGTTCCAAACACAGATTGCCATAACAAGAGAATTAGCCAGAGCACTGTTTTCAAAATAACAATTCATTTCACTAAAATCAGTGAATGGCTCTTTTCAAAGCGTAATTATACTTTCTAGGGGAAGACATTAGGTCTACTGAAAGTAAGTCACCTAATTTACAGATACCAATGATGAAAATCTTCTCAAGGCATTGGGAGAATAAAAGACATTAATTCTCAGTTTGTAAATGAACATGAAATGTGATGTGCCCACTACCATGTGGGTGTTTCTCTGCAGATCTGCTAGTAAGCAGGCATAATGTGCCAGTAAGAAGGCAACCTGGAAAACATAGCCAGGAACTGGGACAACTTGGGAAGCTGATAGAAAGAGTTGTTTAATGTGTAAGCTGTCGTCTGCACACACAGAAGCATTTCCATGGCTATGAACAAAGGGTAACTGCGGGGTGGTTTATTAATTGAAAATTAATGTCCTTTTCTTTGTGAAATGGCTAGATATTGAAAAACCAAACACATGATAAGAGGACGTGCACAGTCAGCAGAGAAACATCAGCTTTGAAAAATCTGCCAACAAGGAGAAAGTTTAGAATGGATTGGTTTCCTGGCTCTGCACAACAAATAAACCACCAAGGGATTCCCAAGGATCTAAATAATGAACCAATCTCTCTCTCTCCTTTTCCCTTTCCATCTCCCTCTCCCTCACTCCCTTCTCTTACGTGCGTCAGAGAATGGTGAGCAAGTACCTAGGGAACTACAGTATTTTGGGTCCTCCTTCTGACAAGGCAACTAACACCTGAAAAAAAAAAATGAATCCCATACATTTCATACTAAAGAACTGGGGGCTTACTACGAGACAAAAGAAAAATTAGATCTCTAGTTCGGAGGCAATTTTTTCCACATCGTTAAATAAATATGGTCAGCATTCAACAATGCTGATGAAGTGAGTATGTGGATATATTACAGAATCAATTTTCTTACCTATTTTATTTCTAGGCTCAGCATCAGGTTGTTAATTTTGACCCAGCCATCCCATTACTGGGTATATACCCAAAGGACTATAAATCATGCTGCTATAAAGACACATGCACACGTATGTTTATTGCGGCATTATTCACAATAGCAAAGACTTGGAACCAACCCAAATGTCCAACAATGACAGACTCAATTAAGAAAATGTGGCACATATACACCATGGAATACTATGCAGCCATAAAAAAGGATGAGTTCATGTCCTTTGTAGGGACATGGATGAAATTGGAAATCATCATTCTCAGTAAACTATCGCAAGAACAAAAAACCAAACACCGCATATTCTCACTCATAGGTGGGAATTGAACAATGAGATCACATGGACACAGGAAGGGGAACATCACACTCTGGGGACTGTTGTGGGGTGGGGGGAGGGGGGAGGGATAGCATTGGGAGATATACCTAATGCTAGATGACGAGTTAGTGGGTGCAGCGCACCAGCATGGCACATGTATACATATGTAACTAACCTGCACAATGTGCACATGTACCCTAAAACTTAAAGTATAATAAAAAAAAAAAGGAGCAACATGAAAAAAACAAAACAAAACAAAACAAAAAAAACCCAAAAAAAACAATGTGGCTCCATTAGAAGCATCTACTTGGCTATATGGACCAAATCCTATGTGAATGAATTTAAATTTGCTACTAGGCACTGCTGTAAATTGCCTAGTGAAGATGGATTGTTTTGGAGCCTCCCCGATCTGAGCTCAAAGAATCCTTTCCTGATGCAATAATTCAGACCACAAGAACAGCATATTACTGAATATGTCCCCAAACTGATACAGTGCTGGGCTCAGGAAAAAGCTACACACACACACAACACATTTTATGAGATCCAGTACTTCTAACTTTTCTCTCTTCTCTTAGACAGATGTAATTTGTGCCTTGGTGTGAATTCAAGTCAATGAAGTACATTCTGAAGATAATATTTGTTCATCAATGATGACTAAATGTACAAGGAAAAACTTCGATTACCTTTCCTCCTTATAACTGTTTCATGCATCATAGAAGGAACTGGGAGATAGCATGGTTAAACATCTATATCACAGTTTCTCCTACTGAGCAAATTAGTCCCCTTTGCAAGAGACAGAATTGCAACCTAAAGGGAAGCAAAAAGTAAGTGTGTTCTGGAAATTAAGCCCTGTCAAGAAAGACATTTTTCTGTTCTTCTTGATGTCTGAAAAACTATAATAAAGACATTTTCCTATTAAGTCTCTGGGAAATTCGTTCTGAGCTATACACGGAACAACTAAAAAACCATGATTTTGGTTGCTACAGTTCATTTGTCAGTCCAATGTTAGTTCTGATTTTTTACCTTTGGAAATCCATAATCACATCCCTGGACTTCCAGCAAGAGAGTCTACTGGCTTTAGTGAGCAAGAAGGTAGATTTTTACGTATTTATTTGACACTGCTCTTTGAGTTACTTCCATTTTCTTACCGGTGCTAAAAGAGATTAAAGTAAATTCTTTCAGGGGAGTTGTGGATCTGGCTTGGTGGTTTTTAAAAAGAGACAAGGGACTTGTGAGAAGCAAAGGGAAAGGGAGATGGAGCCGGGGAGAGTACAGGCTGGAGTGGAAGGCTGCAGCAAGACTGAGGGCGCTGGGACACCTCCAGTCACAAACCAGCCCAGTCACCATCAAAGCTGAGCCCAAATTTCCCTCTGTGTCGTTATTATGAAGGCACATGTGATATGTGCCATTTTCAATACTGAAATGAAAATGGTTAAAAAGATTATTTTATAAATCTCAAAAGCAAATTATCCTCCCCTTATTTTTTAAACCATAAATCGCATTCACTTTTTCTTAATAACATTAAAAATTTTTAAAACAAAAGAGAAAAGTCTCTCCAAACATGCACAAAATCCAAACTCTAAATCTTACAATGCTGGAAACAAGGTTGAACAACATGAGAAATCATTCTAACAGCTGTTTCTATACATGAGCTATTAAGGAGGGAATCTCATGGTGTCACTTAAACAGCTGTCATTTTGAGGAAAAGTGAATGTACCCATTGATGTAATGCTCCTGGGAGGTGGGAGGAGTCCTGGTTTCTTTGAGAAGAGAGGGGAGAAGGGTCAGGGAGGTATGGCTCTGACCTGCGAACAGTGGTTGAATTGTTTAGAATGTTGATTCAGGATCCTACAAAGATCCCATTATCCCTATTCTCAGGTTGATTGTACACCTGACAAATGGTAGCAGCAACATTACCAGACCTGAGAGAGTTCTGTAGCTCTCTAATGTGTGCCAGTATTAGGTCTGATAGCCTCTCTCTTCTCTCTCTCTCTCTCTCTTTCATTCTCCTATTTTGATAGCTGCCTGCTGTTTAAGCAAAGCCCTGAGTTTCCTGACAGCTGATGCCCAGGTGGTCTCAGTATCAATCTAAACAATTTGACGTGAAATTGATCTTCCAGGGTTGGTGCTAGGGGAGCTGGTGTCAACACAGAATTCCAGCTTCAGTAAAGATAATTCTTTCATCATCAAGGGCAAGGGGAGGGAGGACTAAGAAGAGCTGACACAGGTGTCCAAGTTGCCCACTTGTATTTGCTTTTGAAACTCTCATTGTGATGACATCACCCTACCAAAGGACTGTGTTTGTTGATGTTTGTTTATGTGGGTTGTCAGTATATAACCATGCACAATTACAGATGGGATCAACCCACTATATTAAAAAGATGGAAAAATTGAACCACAAAAGGAACTATTTGAGCAGAGAAATGTTGATGGAAGCAAACAGGGAAAGTGCACCCTGGATGGAAATTTCCATAGTTTTAAAAACAATCTGGACAGTGTGGACAGATGAGTGGCTCACAAAAATACATATAGTTGACTCTCAATTGTGCCTACCAATAAAATCCCACTAATATAATAGGTTATCCAGAAATAATTTTCTCTTTAGTTTTTCAAATCGATACGTAAATTTTCTTGGAAGCAGACTTGCTTTGTTAACTATGTTTGGCTTAGGATTCACTTGGCTTGGCTTTGGCACTTCATTAATCTTTTGGGGCAGTATATAAGTTCAAAATAGAAGTCAGAGTGACCTTTGTGTTTGCCTGAATCTAGGGTTGTCAATGGAAAGGGAAAAAAATCTTTGTAGGATAAAATAAGTAATACTCATGAGTTTAGTTTGGTGGCATGAATAGGGGCATTTCTTTCTTGAATCTCACTGAGTTGGAACGGCTGGAAATGAGGAGTGAACCAGAGCTGCCATGCAGGAATAACACTAATCCTTTGCCTATCAGAGTTGTCCTGAGATTAGGCTAGATCTTACAATCACTACGAAAACTTATTGGAAAGTGAAAAACTTAGATAAGCAACTGCTTCTTCAGTTTCTGTAATACTAGAATGAGTTGATGTTGGAGAGACCCAGACTTTTCCACTTAAAGAGTGTTCTGAAAACTTATCAGCCTATAAAGATGAAAACAATCTACATTTAAAATGCCAGTCCAATGCATTATAGAGCATTTTCTAGTTTAGAGCAATGTGAAATTAGAGTTTGCAAATGTATAGGCTCTGCAGAGTGGTGGAAGAGTTGGGCACCAGCAGTGGAAGTCCCAGTGTCCCAGTCCTGCTCTGTGATTTTGTGCGGGCTGAAGTTGAATATGCAAACTCTTTAAGTGACTTTATCCTTGAAATACAAAGGAAATAATAAAGAACACTACGGTAAGAATCTCACTAAGGTGACTGGGAATTGATGGTTGAGCATGTTGAAGAATTAAATAGGAACAATGGTCGAGGTCTCATTTCTATGCAAGAGGTAAAAAAAACGCTTTAAAGTGTTTAGAGAGGTAAAACAAATTACTAAACTTGAGTTCAAACCTACACCAGCCGAACCTTCCCAGAGATGTTTCCCAAAGCATGGTGAAAAAATATTTTGGGTAAGGGGGACTAAATTCATCTCACTTCTCTACTCCAAACAGTGACCCTTCACACATCAAACATGAGCTTTTCCAACCCAACCTAGAGAGTACTAGAAGCCAGAATATTGGGTGAGCTACCTGACAAATAAGATAATTTTTATAACGCAATTCTGTTCTGGTAAGAGATGAAAGCTGTAGCTTCTCAGCACTTTACCTGATTTCTTCATCTAATCTGTCATCCACTAAGAAAGTTGCATCACAGTTTGTCAATACAGGAAAATCCATTTGATAAATCAATCTTGCTGTAGTACTGAATGTTTTCCACTGATCACTACTTTACCGAGGACTTGAATGAGAGCTGTAAGTATTTTAGATCTGTTGTGTTCAAGTGCCTTTGTTCTTCATATGTATATAATAAAATGTACTAATGTCTTATTTAGTATCATAAAGATATAAAATATGCAATCTAAGGCAACACTTCAGATAACTTGTTTACCATTCTATGCTAGAATCAAGTTCAGTTCTTGGCAAGCAGTGGATGTTCAAAGTAAGCAATTCAAACATGTTCTTTTAACAGCATGAGTTGTTTTTAATCTTAATCATTTTATTACATACATTTCAAGGACCAGGGCACTCTAAATATAATTTCATGTTTTAGCAGTATATCAAGTTTACAGGGAAAGCCTCAATCATTTAATTGTGCTGTAGTGATGATGCCTTCAGAGACAGCATTGAGGAGTGTAAAGCAATTTTTCCCTACACTAGATGGTCCCTTCCTAACATCAGCCTCAGTAAGCTTGTTTCTCTCAGGTTCTGCTTCGCTCCATTCATCATCCATTCATTCCACAAATATTTATTGAGCCCTTATCTTGTATTATATCAGGCATTAAAGTTACAAAATGCCTAGAAGCTTTATTCCTGTAGAGAAAGGTGCTTGCACTTTATAACAATTTTCTATGCTGCTCAGAAACTCTTTTAACTTATGTATGAAGTTATGTTTGTTTTCTAAATGACTGAGGTTTCTAGATTTCCAAATTGTAGGTTAGTGGGGCGTCAGTGAAGCTAATCGTCCTGCTTTATATCTTTACTCAGAGCTGGCATTTTCTCTCCATCATGTTTTATGTCTTTGTTTCTAAGGACCAATAGCCAGGAGACAGTAAAGACTTTCCCTTACTTGATAGTGCTGATCCTGAAGGTATATCTCAAAAATATTCTGGGTTGGTGGGAAATTATAACAGAGTAGGATTTGATTTTTTAAAAGCCTCAGGGACCACATTCATGTAGCTCAAAGAGTACAAGCCTAGCTCTTTCCAAATGTTGCTATGATTTCATTCTCAGTGATGTGTGTCTGCTCAAATCAATGCCATTTTGCTGTCACGCTTGCACCCAATTCATGCTATGCCCCGACAGGAGGTGCATGCAACAGTATTGAGGGACTAGACAAATTTGAAATAGCCCATTGCCCATAACTAGTTTTACAAACAACAATGAAACAGGAAATAACAAAGCATGATCCTTGAATTAGTACCTCAGCAAAAATACTCAAGAGTTTTTCCACAGTCTGTAAATTGCTCCAGCTGTGTTTTCACAGTTTATGAAATTGAGAGAGGCAAACTCTAGAGACAAATTAAAACCTTGGATCTGGTCAGAGATGATTTTACAGTAAAGGTGTTTGGTTATATGGCATAGTCTATAGATGCACACAGAACTATAAGCCAAACTCTACTGAAAATACAATTTATCTTATACATTGTCCATCCGGAGGGATAAGAACTGGTATATATCAAAACACATATCGATCCAGATAATGAGGTCTGTTTTATTGCTATGTTTTACCAGGAGAGGATGAGGGTATAATATTTTATTATGAAACAACTAATAGAAGGAACAGAAAAACACGTGGAGATGACCTTACTTTGGAACAAAATGAACAGTGGATAAGGAGTGCCACCTTTTGGCTATTGCATGCTTTGACAGTTTCCAAGTTAAAATGGATTTTGGCTTGGTTAATATTGAGCTTTGCAATTCAATTCTGAAATGTTTCTAAAAGTTCTTTTCCAGAACTTTTCTTTTGGGTCTCATCCTGCTTGAAATGAGCCTTCACAGAATTCCCCAGGTTCTTCCCAGCTAGTTACTGCCCAGAAGGTTAATGCTAGTCATTACTGCTCACTATTGCTCCCCAGAGCACCAACGATGTAGCCAGGAAACCAGGAGAATATTGAAAAACAGAGTACATTTTAAAATCACAATGCACTTCTGGTTGGGTTGGTACAGAAGGAATGAATAGAAAGTCTAATTGATCTAGCACAGTCCTTAGAGTCTAATAGCCCTGAACTTAACCCAAACTATGACATTTTGGAATAGATTTATGGTACCTAGTTGGGCCTGTGCAGAGTTTTCCAGAAAAGTAAATTAAACATACATGTAACACAAATAGCACACAGGTATGGATGCATGTCACTGAGACTCCCCACCTCGAGAAAATCTAAAAATAGCTGCATTGGTGCCTTCTAACTGTGTCAAAATGGAAAGATTTTGGAAACTAAAAATTGACCAGACATGGGTCACCACACCATGGAGGGATAGGAAATAAAACTCCTAGTTTCTCATTCTCCAGAATAGGAGCTTCAAAAGAACACAATGAAAAAGAGTTATCATTTCTATCCCAAACATGGCAAAGATAGTTAAAGAAGCTAAGATTTTAAAAATCTTCCCTGTAGAAGCCTTTCCTGAATTCTCCAGAGATTTCTACTACCATTGACAGCTTCACAAAAGGAAGCAACAACTCTTTGAGGTCCTCCTGCCTGGATAGTAACATAAACATGCTCTATATGTTCCAAGTCCTGCACTTTGCCTAAGCAATAGTCATGTTTCCTTCACCTTGTCCTCGGGGTTTGCTAAATTCCTACCGCAGGTTCATGTGCCTTGTCCCTACAGAGTCCTACAAGGAAAACAAAAGAGTTGCAGCTTAAAAAAAAAAAAAAGTCCCTGTCTTCCTCACCCCATGAGATAAATCAAAGAACCAAACAAGACAAGGTATAATTGAGTGCTGAGATGCTGAATATAACCTAAACAAATAACAGGCTGGGAGGACCTACATAAGTGTTTGGCACACATCACACATTCAGAAAATGTTAATTTGCCTTTCTTTTTTCCTTCCTTATGGTAACAATGACTTCCTGATCCACCTTTGTCTATGAAGCTTGGCTGCCACGCATGAGTCTCACTTTGATGGACAGTTATTGACAGGTCTTCTTCTGAGAATTACTGTTCTGTGAATTCTTACCAAGTGACACTGATAGGAAATTTCACAGCAAAGTTCCCGGAGGTCAGCCCTCTTCCTAATGATGCTGAGCAGGACTGACAAACCATGTTGTCTCCACAAGGGCAGAGCCCAGACGCCTGAGTCACCCCTGCCTGATCAACCTTACAGGCTGTACACACAGTGACACAACCAGGGAGAAGTAGGAGAATGAGCAGTTCCCTTTACCTTAATTCCGTCATGTTTTTACAATATGTTCTTGCTGATCAAGCCAATTCAAGCCTGACAAAAAAGGAGAGGACCTGATCAAGAGTTTGTCTAGATTTTGTTCACTCACGGTCATCAAAAAGGCCTCCTTGGGCCAGCACTGCCTCCACATTCACAGGTCCAGGCCATGGCCCCGTGAGGTGGTGGAAAACTGGGCTCACAGTCAGCATGAACCCCACAATCAGCCCAGAGTGCATGATGTACCTGGAAATCCATTGAAGAAAATCCACTTGTTGACCCCACAATAACTAATGAAGCTGAACTGCAGAAAGGTAACATCAGTATCTAAACCCAGAAACAAATTTTCTTAGCCTGCCAACAGAATGGAAGGAACTGATAGGAGAAATTTGGGGAAATAAAGATAAAGATATCTTCTGAGAGGCTGGCAGTCTGAGAGGGGCCAGAAGTGTAAGAAAAGATATAATAAAAGCCTGGGCACAACAGATATAAATGTTGTAAACCAGTTAGAAATAATAATTCTAAAAATTCTCCAAAAGCTATCATTTTAAAAACTGCAAGACAAAGTAATGTGTTAATAACTGAAAATATTTCTAATTATAATTATTTACCTTTATTTTGTGCTTTATAGTTATATACAATTTTACATCTTTTATCTTATTTGTTCCTCCCAACCAAACATGGAAGTTGGGCAAGTAAAACAGTTAGTAAAGTTGGCATTTACAGGTTAAGAAACCAAGGTTTCAGCCAAGTGTGGTGGCTCATACCTGTAACCCCCAGCACTTTGAGAGGCCAAAATGGGTGGCCTCCTGTGGCTTAAGTCCAGGAGTTTGACACCAGCCTGGGCAACATGATAAAACCCCATCTCTACAAAAAATACAAAAAGTTAGCTGGGTGTGGTGATGCATGACTGTAGTAGCTACTTGGGAGGCTGAGGTGGGAGGATTGCTTGAGCCTGGGAGGTGGATGCTGCAGTGAGCCAAGACCATGCCACTCTACTCAGCCTGAGTGACAGAGCAAGGCCCTGTCTCAAAAAGAAAAAAAAAAAAGGAAAAAAGAAAAGAAAAGGAAGGAAAGGAAAAAGGAAAAGGAAAGAAAAAAAAAAGAAAAGAAAAAGGAAACCAAGGTTTCAAGAAGTGTCTTGACTAGAGTTGCACAGTTGATGAGTGTGCAGGTGTGGAACAGAAGCAGGGTTCTGTACTTAGATTCCATCACTTTTATTTTTCAATATTTACATATCCTGGAAAAGGCAAACAAGCCTAAGGTTGCCTTTCTCAGGTGTAGTTAAAATAGATGGCTAAAAAAGACTCAGCCAGACTGAAGCCAATGTTGTTAATACTCTCCCCCTCCACCCCCTCCAAAACAAAGGAGAACAAAGGAGATCAAAGGAGAACAATTGAGTCACAGCCACTTGCTAAGGAACCAAAGCCAAATAATTTTTTTTTTTTTTGGATGGGACTTTGTTCGGCACCTAAAACATAACAAACTAACCATTAATTTTTATTAAATTCTGTTTTTTTAATTCATGAATTTTATTCCAAATGAAAATGTGAACTTTTTAGCAAAAATAGGAAATTTCATATCACTGTATTATTATTCTCTAAAGGAATAAACTTCACCTATGGAGAAATGATGGACTATTTACCTCAAATGTGCTACAATAAAATTATAGATAAGTATAGATTATGGGTCACATTAGAAGCAACCTGCCCTTTTAGAATATTGAGATAGAACAATTCTCTAATTTTATGACCAAGAGAAGAAGAACCGTTTTAGAATAAATTAATAATAAAAGTTATTGAAAAAATGGAAGTTGGTAGCAAGTTTAAGAAATAAGATGCAGAATTATTAATTATCACATTCTTTGGAAAATAAGTGTGCTATTAAAGAGTGCCTTAAGGCTATAATATCAAGACCAAAGAAAAAGGTAGTGGAGGGAAAAATGGCCATTTACTTCATTTCTAAATTTAAAAGGAGTTCTGCTATTGCTGGTATCAGGAGATTAATATAGCTGTCAGTGTGATCATCCTCAGAAAGCTGGCTTATTTCCAACTGGAACTGACATATTCAAGATATAATAATGGTTTCTGGCTTCCTAACTAATTTGGACTTGGCTCTATTTTTTAAATAGACATTTTTTAAAGAATAGTTTTAGATTTACAGAAAAATTTTAAAGATAGTAAAGAGAGTTCTCATATATTCCACATCCAATTTCCTCTATTATTAATAGCTTACATTAGTATGGTACATTTCTTATAATTAATGAGCCAATATTGATACATTATTATTATCTAAAGTCTTTATCAGATTTCCTTCATTTGTCTTTCCCTAATGTCTGTTTCTTTTCCACAGCCTATCCAAGATGCCACACTGCATTTAGTTGTCATGTCTCCACAGGCTTCTCTTGGCTGTGACAGTTTCTCAGGCTTTCCTTATTTTTGATGACTTTGAAAGTTTTGAGAGTACTGGTTGAGCATTTAATAGAACATGCCCCAATTGGGATTTGTCTGATGTTTTTCTCATAATTAAATGAGTTATGGGTTTTAGAAAAGAAGACCACAGAGGTAAAGTGCCATTTTCATCACATCGTACCAAGGGTACATACTATCGTCATGATTTATGACTGTTGATGCTGACTTTGAACACCAGGCTGAGGTAGTGTTTGTCAGCTTCCTCCACTGTAAAGTTATTCTCCACTCCCTGACCCTTTCCATACTGTACTCTTTGGAGGGAAAGGCACTATGTACGGCCCACGCTTAAGGAGTAAAGAAGCATGCCCTCCTGTAAAGGCAGAATATCTACATAATTTATTTGAAATTCTTCTGCAAGGGAGATTTGTCTCTTCTCTCTTATTTACGTATTTATTCACACATTTACTTATATCAGTATGGACTCATGAATATTTATTTCATACTCTGCATTATAATTCAACACTCTTATATTTATTTATTTATTTATTTATTTATTTATTTATTTATTTATTTATCTGTGCTCAAAATGTTCCAGCTTTGGCTATTGGGAGCTCTTTGAGTTGGCCTTCCTGTCCTTTTAACATATCCCCCATCAACATAGGGATTTTTGGGATTTTGTTTGATTGGTTGGCTGGCTGGTTAGTTGGTTGGGTTTGGGGTTTTTTAGTACTTCCTTACTTTCTGGCACTACAAGATAGTTCAGCCTCATCTTGTATATAGTTCAGGCTCATCTCATATATTTTCTATCAAGTTCTAGAATCAGCCTTTTCTCCAAGTAGCCCTGCTACTTTTTCTTAGGAAATGGTATTAGAAACCAAGATCTAGTATAACCCCCAATGCATAGACACTAAAAATAAAAATAAACAAATGGGATTACATTAAACTGAAAACCATCTGCAGGCTGGGTATGGTGGCTCGTGCCTATAATCCTAGCATTTTGGGAGGTCAAGACTGCAGTGAGCTGTGATTATACCATTGCATTCCAGCCTGGGTGACAGAGAGGAAGGAAGGAAAGAAGGAAGGAAGGAAGGAAGGAAGGAAGGAAGGAAGGAAGGAAGGAAGGAAGAAAGCTTCTGCACAGCAAATTAAACTATCAACAAAATGAAGAGACAACCTATGGAATGGGAAAAATATTTGCAAACCATACATCTGGATAAGGGATTAATAGCCAAAATATATTAGGAACTCATATGACTCTATAGTAACAAAATAAATAATCCCATTAAAAATGGGCAAAGTATCTGAATAAACATATTTCAAAAGATTATATACAAATGGCCATATGAGTATATTTTAAAATGCTCAACATCACTAATCATCAGGGAAACGCAAATTAAAACCACTATGAGATATCACCTCATACCTGTTAGAATGACTGTTATCAAAAAGAGGAAAGATAACAAGTATTAGAAAGGATGTGGGTAAAAGGGAACTCTGCACACTGTTGGGAATGTAAATTATACAGCCATTACAGAAAACAGTATAAAGCTTCCTCAAAAATTAAAAAGAGAAATATCATATGATTTAGTAATCTGACTCCTAGGTATATACCCAAAGGAAAATCAGTAAGTTGAAAAAATGTCTGCACTCTTGTGTTCACTGCAACATTATTCACAATAGCCAAGATATGGAATCAACCTAAATGTCAATCAGTGGATGAATGGATTTTTAAAATGTGGTATATATACACAATAGAACACTATTCAGCCTTAAAAAAAAAAAGGAAGGCCTGTCATTTGTGACAACATGGATGAACCTGGAGGATATTATTAAATTAAATAATCCAGACACAGAAAGACACAAACTACATTATCTCACTTATATGTGGAATCTAAAAAAGTTAAACTCATAGAAGCAGCAAGTAGAATGGTGGTTGCCAGAGGCTGAGTGTCTGTGAGAGGGAGGCGATTGGAGAGATGTTAATCAAAGGTCACAAAGTTTCAGTTAAACAGGAGGAATAAATTCAAGAAATCTATTGTACAACATGGTGAATATATTATAGTTAATAGCAATGTATTGTATACTTGAGAATTGCTAAGAGAGTAGATTTTAAGTGTTCTCATCACAAATAGATAAGTGAGGTGATGCATATGTTAATTAGCTTGATTTAACCATTCCACAATGTATACATATTTCAAAACATAATGTTCTATGCCATAAGTATATATAATTCTTATTTGTCAACTAAGTAAGTAAGTAAATAAGTAGAAATGGGCAAAGAGCAGAAGCAGACAATTCACAGGAGAAACAAAGAATGAATGTGGAGAAAAGAAAAAAAAAATAAAAGAAACAAGACCCGAAAAGTAGGTATACTCCTTGCTACTGGGGTGATCTGACTCTATGTTAAATGTTAATTATGGAATTTTTTAAAAAATTTATTGAACACTCCCTATTTGTCTGGAACTATATTGAACACCCTGCCATGAGTACTATGCTCATGGTTTTTCTTTCATGGGGCTTACATTTTACTGGGGTTTAAGTTTTTTAAAAAGTAGGTAAATTAGTTTATTAGAACGTAATAAATACTCTTGAAAACTAAAGTCTGGAAGGAGAATGGGAAGGAATGCCGTTTTAAATAGAGTGATCAGAGAAGGCCTCTGCTGAGAATGGTAAGGGGAACTGAAAGAGTCATATGGGTTTTTGGGGTAGAAACATTTCAGGAGAGGAAACAGCTAGTGCAAAGACCCTGAGGCAGGAGCATGCCTAGTATATGCACAGAACAGAAATGAAACAGGATGTGCCTGGATGAAAAAGAAGAAAGTTATAAAGGGTGAAGTCTGTAAAAGTCATGGCATGATGCTGCAAGGGGTGGGAAGAAGGTACAAATCATGTTGAATAAGTAGGCCATTGTGAGGGCTTTGGCTTTTGCTCTAAGAAATATGGGGGGAAGGGCAATTAAATTAAAGGGTGTAGAGCTTCTTGGCTCATTATAAATGGAAACTGCCATTGAAAATGAATGAATTAAAAAAAATTTATTTTTAACCTGCACCAAGGATCATAAAAACACTTTTCTATTCCAAACCAAACACACACACACACACACACACACACACACACACACACACAACAAAGAAAAGGTTCTACAGTTTTCAACATGGCCATAATAGAAAGTAGTGAGTTCATTTCGAGAAACCCCATGTGTTTCTTTGCCCTGGGATATTTCTGTGAGCTCCTGAAGGCACAGTGGGGAGCCCTCCGAGTGGGGAATTCCAAGGTGCTGTCTTCAAAGATCTAAAAAGGAGCATCCAAAACATTCTCCAAGCTCCTTCAGGGTACTCAGGAAAGAGGTTTCATTAGCAGCCTTATCATTAGAGTGTTTGGTAAACTGATCTAAAGATTAAGAGCTGGTTTTAGTGAGCAAGGGGGGAAAACCCACTTGTAAACGCTAAGTAACTTCTCAGATATGAGAGTAGCTAAGTGCACAAGCGGCAGTTGCTGCCAGCCAAACTTTAACATGCTGTAACTCACATCTCTTATTCCCCCTTTCCTACCTTTGTTCTTTTCCTCTCACCTTGGTAAGACCCCACAGGTTTTGTATTAGGCACTTATAGAGATACCCAATCAACAATTACTGAGAGTTAAAAAGAGTTTGGGGTCCCTGATCTAGAAAAAGCCTTCCATAATTCCTGAAACTAGGATAAACGTCTCCCTCCTCTTCATGCCCTACCTTTCTGTCTCTCTTTGGATGCTCCCGGAGAAGCGCTGGAGCGCTAAGGGAAGAGAGGAAGTCAGACCCATTTTCACTGCTTATGAACTGTGTACCCTTAGTTAACTTACTCAATCTCCTAGCCAGTTGGAAGAAAGGAGCGCATGAAAAATATCTACTTCAAAGGGCTACTGTGTGATTTAAATGAACTAAAAAGTGTAAACTGCCCAGAACATTGCATGACAGTTACTACACTTTCATTAAACTTTCCTTTTCTTCCCTTTCCCTTGTTTTGCTATAGTGTAAGGTCTGTGGGTACAATGTCTGTCTTATTTCTGCAACTCTTTCAAAATCTAGCAGCAAACTGCATTAGTAGGAGCTCAATAGCTGTTAGCTGAATTAGAGAATGAATGAAGTTTACAGAATCACCTCATACGTGTTTAAGGGAGAATACACACCCACACATCCACTCACATTAGCTTTAAGGGAATCATGGTGAACCTTAATGCACATGTTATTGACTTACTCTGAAGCTTTCTGCAGCTCAGTAATGAGTGTAGGCTCAATAAATGTTGTTGACTGACTGATAGCTCAGACTCCAGGAGAGTTGGAGAACCATTAGGTTCAACAGTTACCACCTGTGGTTCCTGAAACTATTGCTTTACTCTACACACAGGAACACTAGGAAAAACTAAACACTCAGATTGCTGTTGTTGTCAAGGACACGTAGATTTTACCCAGAACTCACATTGGGCTGTATTTCTGCCTGATGGTGTACTTTTCAAGTTCTTAATTAAAGGGAAAATTGAATGTGCTTATTGTAAATGGAATGAAGTCAAAATGATGGATGAGCTGCCTTTCAGGGAATTGCCACTCTGCAACGATTTGATTTCTCACTCTTCTAGGAGACTTTCCAAAGGCTGGCTTGGCAGCCTCTAAGAAGTGGTGGAACAGAGACTGCCCAGGACTACCTGAAGCCAGGCTCTCAGTGCTTAGCCACAGGACAAACTTACATCTCTCACTGGATCTGCTGTTTTCATATTGATAACGGACAAAGAAAAGGCATCCCTAAAAGTTAGTCTCAACACACAGCAAGTGGGTCCTCAGAAGAGGGATTGAAAGACTTCAGAGAAAAGCTCAGATGGGCCACATGAAGGCATATTAGTTCTGCAGGCCGTGCTGAGCTACAGCACGGCCTGCACAGACATAATGCTGCCTGCCAAAGAGCACCCTCTCCTAAAGACTTCCCCGGGGTCAAATGCTGGCAACTGCATTTGGAACTATGGAAATGTTGACTGTTCTACCATCATGGGAGTCCCTTTGAACTAAATGTGTTTCTTGGGAAAATTCTTAGGAAGTGCTAATTGGAGAGTGGTTAAGCAAAGGAAAGTAGAGGTCCGGCTCGGGGGAAGAGGGAATATACCAGCTAGATATTCTCTTCCCTGGGCTAGACCTGCAGTTAAAAGCAGATCTAGGCTGACAAAGAAGGTCTGAATACCAATCTCTTCTGCCTTGGCCTTACTGACAATCAGAGGGAACCAAAACAGGGTAAAAATGGACCTAGACAGAGAGCCAGGAAGTGTGTGAAGGGAGTTCATTTAGACCAGTCACCTGGGAAGCTTTTTAACTATCCCAATGCCCATGGTCACCTCCGTGAGCAATTAAATGAGATTTCTTGGAGTGGGCCCAAGCATCAGCATTTTTAAAACTCTCTAGGTTACTCCCAAAGGCAGCCAAGTTTGGGAACCAATGCTTCCGACCATCAGCATCCACTGCTGCGGAGAAAAGTCAGGCTCTGCTTGAGCCTCAATCAGCCCCAGGCCCACAACCTCTTTCTATGTTTCTATGTTGCCTGGAGGGCAGAAAGCGGCTGTGAGGGATTTTCTAAGCTATCAATTCAGTATGCATAACCAAAAGGTTAGAGACACATCAGCAGAGGCGAATCTGTTTCAAGAAAAAGGACTTTAAGAATAGAATTAGTCTCTGCTCAGTTTACAAGGACAAAAAGCAACTGCTGCACCACCACCAGTGTGAGCCTCAGATGCCAAAGGTTTGGTAAAGGCTAAGTTTAATTGTTTCTAAGGAGAACAGGAAATATTTATTTAGGATTAGTGGCAGCTGCTCCAGGGGTACAGCTGGGGATGGTGGAAGATATAATTAAGAAAATTGTGTGAGGGAGGTCTGGAAAGCCACCAGAAGGGACAGGAGCCTTGGTAGAAGCTGTTTGCATAGGCTTTTTTGTGTGTGGGCAGCTGAGTGTTAATAGGCACTTCGGAGGAGAAAAAGATAAATATGCAGTCTAATTAGCAGCTGACTTAGGGTTGCAAGATCAAATGCAGGTAGAATCCTATTATAGCCTACACCACAGGTCCTCAAAATTGTTTTGTTGAGTGATTGCATCATAATGAGTACCTGGTAGAAATCATCACTCATATCTCCCTGTATTTTCTCACAATGCTCCCTCACCTAGAATGCCCTTCTAAAAGAGGTACATTTGGGAAGACAATGGAAGTTTATAATCATCATCAGAAATGTGCTAAAATTATCAAAAGGAAAGGAAGAGATGCCGTAAATAATGAACAAAAGTTAGGACTCTATTCATTCTTTAGTAATACCAAATGTGAGTTGTTTCAGCAAGATAAAAAATAAAAGTGACTATACCATTGCCCAAATACTCTGGGTCCTTAAACCCCAAACGGTTTAGTCAAACCTGATTCCTCATCTTCTCTCCCTGTTGAAGGCATCAGTCTTTCTTGCAAGGCCCAAGTGGCCAAATGCCACCCATCCTGTGCATATCCCTGTGAAAAAAAGACCTTCCCTCTGTGGCCTCACCCCAAATTGTATGCACATTGCACATTTATTTCATTCTTCCTTGGATCCTATTGAGTTGTCCTACCTGCCTCCTCAACCAGGCTGTAAGTGGTAAAAGAACAGAGAATTTATTTTATCCATCTTGTAGGGGACTGTGTTCATAGTAAGTAAAGACTGAGTATCTATGAATTTGAATTACGTTAACTCAGATTCTCTCCAGAGAAAAGTTGTTTTTTTTTTCTCTCACAATACATTTCTCTCCTTCCCTACTAGTTCAAAAATGCTAGAATCAGAATGACTTTTAGATATGCCTACCAGGGGAAAAAAAAATAGTTACAATGTGCAAGTACTCTCCTTTCAAAAGATATTGGGAGTTTTAAAGGATCTTAGAGAAAAATGGCCCAGTGCAGGTAAGTGACTTATGCAGGGATACTCAGCAGGTTAGGGCAGGCCAGAACTACAAGTGAAATTCAAGACTCCATGACTTCCAGCCTCTCCTCGATGTCCTTTCCCAAACTCCTGGGTGACATGACAGCCATTCTGAAAAGTTGTTCACTAACTGTCCTTCTGTTCAATAAATCCTTACTTGTCTACTGAATTAAATAATTTTGGAAATAGCTCCATCCTCTGTTCTAATTAAGATATCATTATCAGTGTTTCCTCCTCCATTTGTCTTAGCTTCTCTATTAATCAGCAATTCTAACAGCTAACAAATGTACTAGAGCTCCTCTCCCTCCAATACAGCCACTAGGCTACAGGAAGGCAATCTAAATTTAAATTTACTAAGATTAAATAAAATTGAAAATCTTATCCCTAGTTTCCGTAACTACATTCAAAGGCTGAAGAGCTGCATGTGGCTAGTGGCTATGATATCGGACAGCACAGGTATAGAGCGTTTCCATTGCTGCAGAAAGAAGCTACTAGGAAACTTGATAGATGAAAGAAAGGATCCTTATAATGTGAACAAGCATGCCCAAGATATCTGCCTGAAGTCTGAATTCTCTTAGTGAGATTTCTTCAAGGAGGCAGATGTGTGCATAGGTTTATCAGAGAATGCCTGCAAACTTAAATTTTTGTTTCATAGCACACCTTGTTCAATCACCAGAAGACTTTAAGAATTTACTAGCAAATGTTTGGAACTCTCCTGTGGTGTAGAAAACTGGTCTTCCTTATCATCAAATAGTCCATCAGACCAAATTAGGTACGTTCTAAAGTGTCGGCATAGTTTTTGGTTTAAGGAGCCTCCCATTCCAAAATTTCATAGCCAGGAAAAAGTTATTATTTGAAGCCAGTATTTTTCAGTTTCTCCTACAGCCAGGTATGTGCTGGTGCTTGATACTTTGTTGTTTTTAATCCTCTTAACAGTTCTTCGAGGTGTCATTGTCTACACTATATAAGTGAAGAGAATGAGCTACCCGGGTGTTAAATTACTTGCCTATTTTAGGGTGAACCAGCCATCTCAGCTTGCAAGGAATTGAGGGATTTTCCAGGATGCAGGATTTTCAGTGTCTGGGAATGCCTTAGACAAACTAAGATGGTTGGTCACCCCATCAGGTCACAAAATAAATAATTTCAGAACAAAAATCAAACTGAAGTCTTTCTAGCTCCAATGCCCAAATGTGGATAGACCTAGAACAAAATTCAAATGTGGTTATATAACAAAAATTTCTTTCTTTCTTTCTTTTTTTTTTTTTTTTTTTTGAGACAGAGTCTCTCTCTGTCGCCCAGGCTGGAGTGCAGTGGCGCGATCTCGGCTCACTGCAAGCTCTGCCTCCCGGGTTCACGCCATTCTCCTGCCTCAGCCTCCCGAGTAGCTGGGACTACAGGCACCCACCACCACGCCCGGCTAATTTTTTGTATTTTTGTATTTTTTTTTTTTTTTTTAGTAGAGACGGGGTTTCATCATGTTAGCCAGGATGGTCTTGATCTCCTGACCTTGTGATCTGCCCACCTCAGCCTCCCAAAGTGCTGGGATTACAGGCGTGAGCCACCGCGCCCGGCCAAAAATTTCTTTCTTTTAACATCCCTCATAATTCTGTCCTTATTTCCTTCCTCTGTTTCCAGTTATCACTGGATTGCAAATCCAATGTGAAGATTTAGAGTCTTTATGTGATCAGATTTTCTGTTTTTGCTCATTCCCAGTTTTCTTCCTACATAAATTAAGCTTTGTGTTGACATTCCAGTAATTCAAATAATCCCATAGGATTTCAGGAGTTTGTTTACTGGCTTGGCAAGGGTTTATTTACTGGTTTGGCACCCCTTGCAATAAAATCGAAAGCTTCTGACTCATTCCTTTATATACTTTGGCTTGTCTTTTAAAAGATTCAGTTGAGTACATTTGACCGTTCACGTCTCTTCAATGTTCTTTGCCTGCTCCATATGCAGGAGAGAGAAAACTGATGGGCCACCTCAGTGCTAATGAAAATGTGAGCACCATCACCATCACAAGAACACTGGTGTGAAAAGCAAATTCATGAGTCTTACCTCAGATCTAGAGAGTCAGAATCTCTAGGAATGCAGACCAGCAATCTACGTTTTAACAAGCCCTCCAGGTGATCCATATGCACATTAAGATTGAAGAAGCACTGGGCTATACTAGATCAGTGGTTCCCAAAGATTGCTAAAGATTAGAATCACCTGGGGAGCTTTTAAAACTTCTAATGCCCACGCCACACTCAGAGCAATAAAATCACATTTCTGGACTGGAAACCCAGAGACTAGCTTTTTTTTTTTTTCTTTTTTTGAGACGAGTCTCCCTCTCTCACCCAGGCTGGAGTGCAGTGGTGCAATCTCGGCTCACTGCAACCTCCGCCTCCCAGGTTCAAACAATTCTCCTGCCTCAGCCTCCTGAGTAGCTGGGATTACAGGCACGTGCCACCAGTCCCAGCTAATTTTTGTATTTTTAGTAGAGACGCGGTTTCATCATGTTGGTCAGGCTGGTCTCGAACCCCTGACCTCGTGATCCGCCTGCCTTGCCCTCCCAAAGTGCTGGGATTACAGGCATGAGCCACCGTGCCCAGCCAAGATTAGCATTTCTAAAAAACTTCCCAGACCAAGGTGCAGACCAAGTTGAAAATTGATGCATTAAAGGATATGAAAGTACTAACTTTCTATAATTTGTACAGTAATTCTATGCTTCTGCAAAACAAGGCAAAGATACTTGGAGTGATATCTAACATATTTTCCAAATATATCATCTTTTGGAATGATAACGGACAAGGACAATGATAGCAAGTTATCATACTTTTTTTCGAAATGTTGAGTGGATTAGAAAGTCTCTTTCAGGAGTGGCTTGGAGTAAATGATGAATCCAAATTGTGTGTTCATAACAAATTTCAGTCCTTTCAACAAATAAACAAGCCAATACCACCATAAGCAGGATGATATTTTCTTCCTAAGGTCAAAGTAGATGACAAGCATAAGTTGACAATCAAAGAGATGACGTTTAGATGTCTGTTTTCTATTACTCTAATTATGGAAAGTGATGAGAGTCCATTTGCTATTAATATTTCTACAACTCTGTGATTTGTGGCCAAATATTGTTTGCTTGATGGTGTGGTGACTTTCAGCACAGCCAAATGATTAGAGATAAAGGAAAAGTGTTGAAATGGGACATTTTTGAAACAGTGGGAGCACAGCTCTCCTTTTTGGCAGTTGTAAGCAGTGGTGTAACCTTGATAGCCCACGGCTGTGTTTATAAGCCCAACCAGTTTGACAGGATTTGACTCAATTAATAACTGGCCAATTCATTCAGCCAATTTGCTTGAATTTAAATTTGATGAAAACAAATTTAATCAAATCTTTTGGCCCAATTATCAGTTTTTTGTTTGGTTGGTTTTTTAACTTGAAGGATAATGTGCTTCTTATCGTAACTTGAGAGATGATGCCAAGGTCACCAAAATTTAATTTTTTCATTGAGGAGTCATGCACTATGGTGACATTGCAACCGTGTGAGGGGCTTTAGATGAAAAATCTGTATATATCTGGCAAGCTACTGGGAGTCGCAGGATTGGGTACTTCTTTAAAAACAAGAAGCAATGGAAACCATGGAAACCTGAAGCTGTTTTAGTGACTGGTTCTTCTAATCCTAAAAGAAAAAGTTCTTGGTTGTCAAAGTGAAGACCTCAGCAAAAGGAATGAGACCAGCCATGAAAATAGGCACAGCCTAGGTATCCACGATCAGAGAAAATAGATAAAAGCCATGAGAAATGAGCAATGATGCTCAAAAGAGATAGAATACCATACTGTGTTTTAAGACCATATGGTTCCAGTATAACCAGGGAAGTATCACATTCTAATACTGAATATTTTATAACTAGGAGAAGAATTAACAAAAGTGTCCTGGAGGTGCTCTAAGATTTGTTGTTTCTTTGTTTCTTCTTGGCAAGAAAAGCTATCATTTTAAAAAATGTTTTAAAAACAGCTTCATTGAGATATAATTCACACACTATAAAATTCACCCACTTAAAGTGTACAGTGTGGTGACTTAATATATTTATAGAGTTGTGCAACCATCACCACAATCTAATTTTAGAACATTTTCAGCATACTCTCCCTGCAAAAAAAAACCTGTACCCATTAGTAGTCATTCCCCTTTCCCCCATCCCTCCCCCTCTTTCAACCTCTCCGCCCCCCAGCCCCAGTCAACCACTAATCTACTTCCTGTCTCTGTGAAACCTATCCTTTTTTTTCCAATCTGTATTTCTGACAGTAATTCAATTTAGAGGACCAAATCCATCAACACATTTATTATCACTTTTTTCTTTTGCTTTCTTTTCATTTTTAATTTCCACATAATAATTGTACACATTTATGGGGTACATAGTGATATTTTGAACATGTATTCAATGTGTAATGGTCAAATCAGGGTAATTCTCAAATCTATCACTTCAAACGTTCCTCATTTCTTTGTGCTGAGAAGAGTCAAAATCCTCTCTTCAAGCTATTTGAAAATAGCAATAAATTATTGTTAACTGTATTCACCCTACAGTACTATAGAATACTAGAACTTATTCTTCTTATCTAGTTGTAATTTTGTATTTGGTAACCAACCTTTCACTATCCTTCCCTACCCTCTACCCTTTGTAGCCTCTAGTAACCACAATTTTACTTTCTACTTATATGAGCTCAATTTTCAGTTTCCTCCTAGAAGTGAGAACATGTGGTATTTATCTTTCTGTACCTGACTTATTTCACGTAACATAAGGCTTATTGATGTTACTGTGAATGATAGGATTTCATTCTTTTTTTTTAAGGCCGAATAGTATTCTATTGTGCATATGTGCCACATTTTTTTCTTTATTCATTCATCTATTGATAGGCATTCAGCCGATTTCACAACTAGGTTATTGTGAATAGTGCTGCAGTAAACAGAAAGGTGCAGCTATCTCTTCAATATATAATTTTTTTCCTTTTGATAAATATCCAGTAGTGAGATTTCTGGATAAGATAGCTCTATTTTTAGTTTTTTGAGGAAACGCCACACTGTTTTTCATAATGGCTGTACTAATTTATATTCCCAACAAAAAGGCATAAAAGTTCCCTTTTCTCCACATCCTTGCCAGCATTTGTTATTTTTTGTCTTTTTGTTTTGTTTTTGTTTTTGTTTTTTGAGACGGAGTCTCTCTCTGTCGCCCAGGCTGGAGTGCAGTGGCGCAATCTCAGCTCACTGCAAGCTCCGCCTCCCAGGTTCATGCCATTCTCCTGCCTCAGCCTCCGGAGTAGCTGGGACTACAGGCACCCACCACCACGCCTGGCTAATTTTTTTTTTTTGTATTTTTAGTAAAGACGGGGTTTCACTGTGTTAGCCAGGATGGTCTCTATCTCCTGACCTCATGATCCGCCCGCCTTGGCCTCCCAAAGTGCTGGGATTACAGGTGTGAGTCACCACGCCTGGCCTATTTTTTATCTTTTTAATTATAGCCATTCTAACTGGGGTGAGATAACACTTCATTGTGTTTTTGATTTGCATTTCCCTGATGATCAGAGATATTCTAATCATCTCTGTCATAAAAATGGACAAGATCTGAATAGCCATTTGTGTGTCTTCTTTTGTGAAATATCTATTCAGATCCTTTGCCCATTTTTTAATCAGATTATTTATTTATTTATTTATTTTGCTGTTGAGTTCCTTGTGCATTCTGGATACTGATTCCATGTTGGATTAATAGTTTGCAATATTAATAGTTTGCAAATATTTCCTCCCATTCTACAGGTTGTCTCTTTACTCTGTTGATTGTTTACTGTGCAGAAGCTTTTTAGTCTGATATAATCCCACTTGTTATCTATGCTCTTGAAGTCTTACCCATAAAATCTTTGCCTATACCAATGGCCTAGAGCATTTCCCCTGTTTTCTTCTAGTAGTTTTATAGCTTCAGATCTTATGTTTAAATGTTTAATCCATTTTGAATTGATTTTTATATATGGTGGGAGATAGGCATCTAGTTTTATTTTTCTGCATATGGATATCCAATTTTCTCAGCACCATTTACTGCAGAGGTTGTCCTTTCCCCCAGTATGTGTTTTTGGCACCTTTGTCAAAACTCAGTTGGCTATAAATACATGGATTTATTTCTGATGTCTCTATTCTGTTCTGTTGGTCTATGTGTCTGTTTTTATACCAATAACTTGCAGTCTTGATTACTATAGCTTTATAGTATATTCTGAAGTTAGTAGTGTAATGCCTTCGGTTTTGTTCTTTTTGCTCAGGATTGCTTTGGCTACTCAGGGTGTTTTGTAGCTCCATACAAATTTTACGATTGCTTTTTCTATTTCTGTGAAGAACATAATTGGTATTTTGATAAGGATTGCATTGAATATATACATCTCTTTGAGTCATATGGTCATTTTAACAATTCATGAACATGGGATGTCTTTTCATTTGTTTGTATCCTCTTCAATTTTTTTCATCAATGTTTTGTAGTTTTCATAGTAGATATTGTTCACCTTTTTGGTTAAATTTATTTCTAGGTATTTTTGTAGCTATTGTAATTGGAGTTGCTTTCCTTATTTTTCAACTAGTTTGTATTGGTGTATAGAAATACTACTGATTTTGTGTACTGATTTTGCATCCTGCGATTTTGCTAAATTTATCAGTTTCAAATATGTTTCCTGTGCCTTTTCTTATCTCTTCTCCTTCTGAAATTCCCATAACGTGAATATTCATTTGCTTAGTGTTGTTAACAGTGTTCTATATGTACCATAGGCTTTCTTCATTCTTTTTCTTTCCCCTCTCCCCCTACTTCTTTTTTTTTTTTCCATCTGACTGGGCTATCTTAAAAGACATGTCTTCAGGTTCAGACACTGTTTCTTCTGCTTGATCTAGTCTGTTGTTGAAGCTCTTAATTGTATTTTTATTTTACTCATTGAATTATTTAGTTACAAGAGTTCTGTTTGGTTATTTTTTAATGATATTTACCTCTTTGTGGAATTTCTCATTCAAATCATGAATTGTTTTTCTGATTTCATTAAATTGACTATCTCTGTTCTCTTGTATCTTATTCAGTTTCCTTAAGAACATTATTTTAAATTCCTTTTCTGGCACTTCATAGATTTCCTTTGCTTTGGGATCTGTCACTGGAGAATTCATATGTTCCTTTGAAGGTGTTGTGTTTCCTTGTTTTTTCATATTTCTTGTGTCTATATGCCAATATCTGTATATCTGCTGGATCAGTAGCTTCTTCCAATTTTATGGAGAAGCTTTCATAGCAAAAGATATGAAAGCTATTTCTGTTGGCATGTCCTATAGTGTTGGTTGGGTGGGATGCTTTGGCTTTGGTTCTTGATTGATTCAGTAGTATGGCCTCCTTATGGTTTCTTCAGCTATAATCAATGTCAGTGGTGTCTGTGACTGCCTCAACGGCCTAGGGTGTGGTTGATTGTGGAGGTTGGGGGTGAGACTTTGCTGGGAATCAGAGCACTGGGTGGGCCAGTCCTTGGGCCCCTCAGAGCATGCCCATGCATGGCTGCTTCACCACTGGAAGGGAGGGGTCACCAGCAACAGCAGCAGATCCTGGGCAAGGCTGTCTTCAGGCCACTTAGGGGCATGTGCAGACATGCAGAAGCTTTGTTCTGGATGAAAAAACGTCACTGACAGCAGCGTCAGTGGGCCTGGGAAGGCCAATTCTTTGGCTCCTAGGAGGGTGCTAGCTCTGCTGCTAGAGCAAATGAGGTCACTAGTGGTGGCAGCTGTAGTCCACAGGCCCTGGGGAGCATGCCTGTTGGCTCCCTCTGTCCTGGGGCAGCATTCTTGCTAAGCTGAACTGCCTGTGCTTCAGGAAATAGTGTGTTGTGTGCACTCCAGTAAACAAGGTCATGGCTGCACAGCTGGGTTCAGCCTATGTTGTGACATCACAGCCCTCTAGATGGATGTGACAGCACGTCAGTGGCGCACAAGAGATATGGAGATGCAGGAGCTATTGGGCCTTAGGGCAGGATGCACTCTGGTGGTTACTCCATTCTCAAAATGGTGACAGAATGGTGCTGCCCAGGGGGCAGGGAGGAGAACCCAGAATGAATTCCCTCTCTGGAACACTGCAATCATGTGAACTCCAAGCAGCTCCCTATACTGAGCTCAGGTCCCGCAAGGGCTTTGGGGCTCTCCTGTGGCTAGGATTGCAGGAGTCCATGGTGGGAATGTGAACTGCTGGATATATCCTGCTTATATTTTCCTTGCAATGGGGAGCCCCTCCTGACTCCTAGCCAATTCTAGCTGGGTGCTTTTCTTCCCTCTCTGTGCTATCATCCTGAGTCTTTGTGCATCAGAGGGTCTTTATCACTTCTTTGCTGAAATCCAGTGTTCTCCCCAAGCACTCTTTTGACATATGGTTATCTATGTGTTGTTTTGGCCTTTCTTTATAGTCTATCATATTTTAGAGTGGCGTGTACCTGTTTCTCTTGAGTCCACCCACCCTCTACTTAGTGTTTTGCAAAGCACAGGATTTGTGCCATTACTGGAAATAAGAGAATATTAGAGACATAGTATTTAAAAATATGAGCTCAGGATAAGCCCTGGAAAGGAGTTAAAGGCCCTTCCCAGGGTTCTAACAGAGGCCCCCAGCCCACCTTCTTTTCCTGCCCTGAATTCTGTCCTGTATCACAAAGGGTCTCCCATGCATGTCTATGGACTCAACAACCCACATATCTAAGCACCAAATATATCTTGCCTACCTAACTGTCTCCTCTTGCCCACTCATCACACTTAGGGGTACATATACACCAGCAGCACAGTCCATCTTCAGCAAGACAAACATGGGGAGAATCTGAAAGATAAGTGTCTGGAGTGAGCAGTGAATGTCAAAAGTGAATAGATTCTGAAAGGACTTGTCCCTTTGACCCCATGGCCTACTCTTCCCATGGGTGGGGCACAGCTGGAGGAAAGCCCAAGAAGGGTCCTCTAAAGATTGGAGTTCAGAAGGGGCCGAGTTTCTGGAGTCCAAGGATATACTGTCCACTCTTTGTCCAGCAAATGTTCTTCCAGCCTGTCTAAACACTTGAAAAGCTCATCACTAACTACATAAGGTGCTTCAGTATTTAGTAAGAGCTACAAACTCAGAAAAGCTAGAAGAGCCAGAAAGTAACATAAATGAGTGGAGGCTGATGCAGGTCCTCCAAAGAAAGTTGGAGGGAATGTGGTGAGCTGGAAAGCACATGTGCTGTCCAAAGGAAACAGCCTGCAGGCTGGAGGAAGTCTGAGCTCAGTTTCACTGGATCTTCCAGTTTTTCAAAATAAATAAATAAATAAAGTCAGAAATAAAAAATGTTGTTCAATTTCTTGCCTTTTAAATGTTAGTAACTAATTCAAAATTTGTTTTAAACACTCTGTGAGACCAACAAGCCACATCTGTTAGCAGGCTTTAGCTCATGAGCTACCAGTTTGCAGCCTCAGAAGAAAAGATTTCTTCATTAGATTGTGTCGAAATCTGCTTCCTTGAGAATCCACACATATGGAGGAACCAAAAGTCACTATCCCTCTTCCACATATCTCAGTTTGAAAGTAGATCACATTTCCCCAAATATCTTTCGGAGACTACTTAGCCAACACACATTCAACTGCTGCTTCTACAGAATAGCTTCTGTATCTCAGTGTTGCAACCACCCACCTCCAGAAGCCCCCACCATCTGTTTTCCTGGGAGAGCAACAGAATGAGCAAAATATTTCAAAGATGATTGCTTCTTCTTGCTAGTAATTATTTTTCTTAGTATTGCATGTCTGGGTCCAGAAAGGGAAATAATGACTCAATCATCAAGCTTCTTGTACAAGGCTGGCAATTTCAGGAAGTAGAAAGAAGACTAACACTGTGAACAGCATTCTTGATTAGCCAGAAGTATAAAATGAGGTGTGCATTTGATCCACTGTCAGAGTAGCAGATGGAACACAGCAACCATGACACGGTAGAGGTAGGACTTAATGGATCATCCTGAAGTGCCTGGGACTGATTAGCCGTGGTGCAGCTACATGCAGTTTTTAATTGATTGATTTGAGTTTGTGGTCAGAAAATGGCTGTCGGCTCCAGCTTATCTATAATTATCAGTAATCAGAACCAGACCTCTCTCTCTCTTTAATAGGCCAGGGCTCCTCCAGCATGCTTGACTTTTCTACTTTTCAAGACTTTCTGTAACCACTGCCTGAAAGCTTTCACGGCCATAACATGATACCTGGTGCCCATTGGGAAAAAGACTCTGGGGGCATGAACATAAAGGTAACAAGAACACTGCTCTTTCATTAGCTTAATACTTTGCCTATTTTGAGTTCAAGACAGTTTAAAATTAATAGGAGGCCTCTTACAGTTTAGCCAGTCTATTATAGGCAAAACCAAGTGAAAGATTGAAATAAGAATTCCTGTAACTCTAGCCCAAAGTTCATTTTTAACCTAAAAAGTGATCTCGACACTAATTAGAGGCTGGAACTATTTCTAGGAGTCAGAGTGTCCCTACCCTGGGTAAAGCACCATTAACATTTCAACAGGCCACCCAAATCAGAAAACTAGGAAGTATTTTAGACCCCTTCTCCTCCTCACAGTCCCCTGTCCCTGACACATCCAATCACTAAGGCATCTGATTCTACCTTTTGAATCTGAGTGACTTTAGAACAAGTGTCCTGGAGTCAAAGAGACTCCAGGTTCAAATTTGAACCTCCAAGAGAAGTTCAAATCCTCCTGCCATCGCTTATGAATTGTGAGACCTTAAGCAAGTCATTCTCCCTCCTATGCCTCATTTCTCTCAACTCCATTGCAGAGTTACTATACCTACCTTAAGGGAGATTAAATCATGATGAAATGAGACAGTGTATGTATCAAATGCAGCGTTTGTTGTATATGTGCTTAAAAATTTATTTAAAATATTATTATTGATTTGCTGTCTCTATCCTCACCAGTACAACCTAAATCCAGGACAAAAAGTATCACAGCTAGATGAAGAAGGATGAGGAGGATGAAAAAGGGAGAGGAGGAGGGGAGAAGAGGGAGAAAGGAGAATGATGAGGAAGAGTAAGGGAGGAGGAGGAGGAGAAGTTTATGATGGTGGCGACAGCTACCTTCATTGCCTCTAAATGTGAATTCCCCTTACTGCCACCTTGTTACCAGGGCCAGCTCCCTGGGGGTGTACCTGTGCCAATGGTGCTGCCACTAACTGAAGTTATAGGGGCATGTCTGCCGAAAGCTCTTCCACCACCTGCTAATGCAGACTGACAATCCACTGTGCTAAAATATCTTTTACTTCTGATCTCTTAAAGGCCATGCTTTGTCACTTTAATCCCAGAGATACAGTATCTAGCTCTTTCAAAAATCTCTCTGACACTTTAAACCCAGAGATGCAGTATCTAGCTCTTTCAAAAATCTCTCTGACACTTTGTGAGGAAACAGGTCCTTTGGCTTTTTAGAGAACCTGACTCTTTCATGACCAAAGGAAGGATCATTAATTTCATTTTAAAAATGATAAAAACAACCTCAGAAAGGTTCTTAAAAAGTTTTTCCAAGTCACACAGCAGAGCCAGGGTCCTCTCATCCAAAGTCCAGGTTACTTATGTACAATCAAATGGTCTCGTGTCCTCTTTCTTGTGAATTCACTGTTATAGGTACCATTTTCTCTATGCTTTCTCTTCTTTCCTGACAGTGGAGAAGAGCAAATGCTAGAGTGATCTTCCGAGGAAGGACTCTGGCTTTGACTCATCCCAATCTTCCTAATCTCAGCAAGGCAAGCAAAGAGGGTTGCAAGGAAGGTTTACAATATCACCGGTGTTTCGCTGTATGTTCCTTCCTTCAGGTGGCTCTGGTATTCAGAATGCATAGAGGAAATAGCCTGGGCTTAGGGTGAAGATGTGAACTGGAAATCTGGCTCCTTCCTTTCCGTCATTCATTAACAAATTTTCCTTAGTGGGCCCAGGCTCTGTTTTGGGCCTGGAAATACAACAAATAAAACAAAGTCCCCACTCTCATATAGTAACCTTCTTGCAGGAGAAGACAGAAAATAAACAAATGAAGAAATAAACAAATAAAAGCCAGGTGGTAACAAATACCACGGGAAAAACAATGAATCGGGGTAATTGATAAAGAAAGTTGGGAAAGGGGCTATTTTATATAGTGTAGCCAGGCAAGGGTTTGAAGGAGCAGTGACATTTAATCAGAGATGGGAATAAAGTGATAGATTTCTGGCAAAGGAGACAGAGCAGGTGTAAAGGCCCTGAGGTAGGAACATGTCAAGCTGTGTGGAGAATGGCAGCACTGAGTTCAGGAAGCAAGAGGGAGAGGTGAGACCAGAGTGACTGGGAAAGTGAGGGAGTGGGGAATAGATTATATAGAACCTTAGAAGCCCTACTAATGCTCTGGATTTTACCCTGAGGGATATGCCAGTGAAAGGTTTAAGCAGAGGAATGACATGATCTGCTTTATGTTTTTGAAAGGCTCACTTTGGTCACTATACAGGGGCCAAGGTAGAGGTAGCAGTTAAATAGATTTTGCAATAGGTCAAAAAAGATCATGGTGGCTCAGACAGAGATGGAGGTGACGGTGACAAAGGTGTCAATGGCAGGCGATTTTTCAAAGGCAGAATCATTTCGCAGCTGGGCTACTTTGACTGAGATATTTTGCCTCTCCTGGCTCAGGTCCCTCATCAGTAACATGAAGATAACAATACCAATCTCATAAAATCACGGTATGGATTAAATGAGATAATTTATATGAAGGCTATACCTGTTGTTTTCCTTTGTATTAAAGACAAAGTCTGCAACCTTACGCAAAACTTTATTACATATATGCTCAAAGACCGAGATGTAAGAACACCTTGTCTTCAGAGTAGCAGAAACAATTTTGTGTATAGCAAGATTATTTACACTCATCTATCTCATCCTCTTAAATAAGAAAACTGATTACTATAAATATGTGCCAGCTTTTATGGTTCATTTTAGAATCTTAGTGCGTCAAAAAGTATAAAATAGTTAGACAAGTGAGGGATAAGTGAATCATGAGAGTTTTATTTATAGAATAAAAGCTGGGAATATCTGTGAAAACATCTTAATAATGATTATGACTGGTGGATGATATTGCAGAGTTTTAAAAAAATCCCTTTGTGCTTTTCTACATTTTCCACATCAATACAATAAAAAATGTATTTTAAGAGTATTTATTCCTATATCCATTTAGCAAAGAGAGTTAGAATCTCTGAAAGAAAACATGAGACAAGTAAAGAAAATAAGTATGTTAAAATTATAAGGGAAAAAGGGCAAAAATTAATATTTTGTGGGTATTATCTGCACAAAAAACACATCAAGTAGTTATTTAATTTTTGCAAATTAAATAGCAGGATGTGCTTTTTTCCCTAAATCAAGAGCCACTGAGGTATGGATGGAACACATTGGAACCAGTGAGCCTGAGATGGAGTCTGGCCTGGACTTTTTTCTTTCTTTTTTTTTTTTCTGAGACGGATTCTTGCTCTCTCACCTGGGCTGGAGTGCAGTGGCACAATCTTGGCTCACTTGCAACCTCTGCCTCCTGGGTTCAAGTGATTCTCCTGCCTCAGCCTCCTGAGTAGCTGGGACTACAGGCGCACGCCCCCAGGCCCAGCTAAGTTTTGTATTTTTAGTAGAGACGGGATTTCACCATGTTGACCAGGATGGTCTCGATCTCTTGACTTTGTGATCCACCCACCTTGGTCTCCCAAAGTGCTGGGATTACAGGCATGAGCCACTGCGCCCGTCCTGGCCTGGACTTCTTACACCCTGCTGGTCGCATGGATATATTCCTGCTGCATAACCAGCCCCAGTGGCTGAGCCTCTGAGGTCTGACTGAGATCAGGTGCAAAGCAGCAATCTCACTGTTATTAATAAGCAATGCTGACAAGCTCATACTAACCTTCCCAAAACTCCTGAGACCTGTGGTTACAAAATGACTCTATTAATCGGTACATTTCATGCCTCGGCTTAAAACCCCAGAGTCCTACTTCTTTCTCTTGAAGGTGAACCGTGCTTTCCGCATTTCATCTGGTTCCTCTCTCTGTGGATACGTCTGGATAATTAGATCCTGCATATGCAAGAATAAAATGAAGAAAAAGGTGACCTGCCTAGTCCAGTTTCAGGGTAAATTATCTGCTAGGTAAGCATAGAATCCCTTCTTGGCCTAAGTGTAGCACATTAATTAGGCTAAGCATCTCCATCTCTTTTCTCTGCCTTGCCAAATATCTCATTCAGTTATCATATCTTGGTACGAGGAAGCTGTGAGGGAGTGGAGAAAAGAAAAGCATCCTGCCACACAAATAAGGAAAATGAGATTCAGAAGGTTTAAGTGACTTGCCTATTCTCTGACCCTAAAGAAATCTAACTTACTAAAGCCTTTTCTCCTTCACTAACTTTCCATCTCTAATCTAAACCAAATTTGTGCATTTCACCAGGCATCACATTGTCTCTCTCACTGATTTTGAGACAATGGCCAGGCCCCCTACCAGCTCACACAACATCTTTGTGCCAGTCAGAAAAGGCACCCCTTCTTCCTGGCACATGCAGCCCCACATTGGCCAGAGCTCAGCCTCATTTTAGACTGGGCATGATACCATAGTGCTGGTTATAGCCTTCATGACTGTATTGCAGCCCCTTAATATGGCTAGACAACTAAGGTGGCTCCCAACACAAAGAAACTTCCTCTTAAATAGATTGTTGACATTTTAAATTAGAGATGTCAAAACTTGAGGATATTATCTTCTTCATTAAGTCTTTTTCCATTTTGTCTGTTCCCATCAGTGACACTCCCAGAAACCTCTGCCCTCAATCTTGGAATCAATATTTATTCTAGCTGGCTTGTCTTCATCCTCACATCCAGGTTGACACCAAATCTTTCCAACTCTTTTTTGAAAAATAGCAAGTACATTTTTTCCCTCCAACTGCAACCCTCTTTTAGCCTGTGGATTTTATTCTTAGACTCATGAAACAAATTCCCAGTCTGTTTTATATTTTAGCCTCTTACACTTCCAGGTCTTCCAATGAAACAACAAGAATCATATTTCTTGGCCACCATTTTAAATCATGTTAATCCATTTCTCAGAATACTGCATCTGCCAAAAAAAAAAAAAAAGGCTGTCATACTCTCTACTAGTTTAAATCCCACAAAATCTCCGTAGTCTTACAGAGCACTGCCATGGGTTGAGTTGTCCAACAGCAGACCTGAGACAATGTTTAGCGTTTAGTATATTTCTAGGGTATCCCTTGGGACCAACAGCTGTGAAAAGAAGGTGAAAACAATTGAGCAGAGGGAGAAGTCAGGTTGTGATGCAGACCTGATTGCCTTAGCCAACTCCACAGGAAGCTGTAGGTGCCTGCTGGAGTTGCCTCACTTAGGGTGAACATGGCCCTCCATCAGTCACTGCATGCCAACCTTTGAGGGGATGGGGGTGGTGGCCTTAGCTAAGGCCACCTTTTTCAGGCCACCTGTTTAAGGCCACTTGTTAAGGGCCACCTTAAGGCCACCTGTTTAAGCTGCACCTCTGCAGCTAAAAGAATCCCTGAAGGGGCTGAGCCCTAGAGGCTATCTACTGGCAGAACTATAACTGACAGAAGGACAACATGTCCTTCTGAGATGCACATCTCTGTTTCTACCACCATCTATCCCATGTGCCACTTGGATCCACTTCAAGGAGCCAAATGTGCCACTTGAATACATTCAAGGAGCAGTTCCTCCACTGTACCAAGAGGCATCTCTTCCCAGTGAAATCTACAATAGGGGAAGTTAATAGGAGGAACTCCACCCCTGCTTCTGCACCAGTCCCAGGGCTGCAACTGATACTCATCATCTCCTTCCTCCATTATCCATCTGGATTCCTCCTATATCAGGCTGCAGCTCTGCTAGTCTTAGTAGCTTACCCGATGGCATGAACTAGACACTCATTTCTGAGGGACCTGAGCTCCTGGTCACCATGCCCTTATCAGGCTACATGTGCTTTTGTCTTCTCAGCACTTTCTATTCCTTTTGGAATCTCTCATTGGCTGATTTGTAGCCCAAATTCTCCCTCTTGACTTTAGTCCCTTCAGCATGTAGTCCCCATCCATTTTTTTTGTGTGTTTTTTTTTTTTTTTCCTGCATTGCATCCTTAGGCAGCTCCACTTAAACTCGCTAGTTAATTCCTTTCTTTAGTCTTTCTGTCAGTTCTTCCCCATCTCCTTTTCTGTTCTATTATTAGGCATCACAGAGCTACAAAAGATCACCTGTGAGACCTAGACTCTCTTTAGAGGGTAGGAAAGACAAAAGAGTAGGGGAGTTGGGGAAATAAGCTGGCAAACAGAAAATTTTTCTTGAAAAATTGGATGGCTGGGGGAGAAGGAAGCAAAAATTCCCAGCAGGCCAGGAAGTCAACAGGAAGGCATTCTAGCTCTCTTTCAATGATTATGTCTAGCTCAAAATATGGAGTGAATACTTGTTCAGATAACCAAGCAGCCACTTCCCTGTTTAACAGACTACTTTGAGGGAGGGAGTCCTACACTCACTTCCCCTAGCAAAGCGGCATCATTCCTCTTTCAACCAACCATCCATCTATCTGTATCACTGATTCAACAAATACTTATTGAGTGTCTACAATGTGCCAGTTCAGAGAATCTTCCATGATTATACAGAAGAAAGTTTAAACTCCTGTTTGGACATCATCTTAATAAAGACACAAATATAATTCAACAATGTTTTTGAAAATAAGAGGAATAAGAAGTAAGGCCAAGTATCAGGACAGTACATTTAAATGTTTTCGGTTCTTCTATGGAAAACTGAAGACTTTCAGATTCAATGAACAAAACCCATGTTTTGCTAAAATAGAGTGGCATTTTAATTAAAATATATATATATATATTTTGAGATGGAGACTCACTCTGTTGCCCAGGCTGGAGTTTGGTGATATGATCTTGGCTCACCACAACCTCCGCTTCCTGGGTTAAAGAGATTCTCCTGCCTCCGCCTCCCAAGTAGCTGAGATTACAGGCATGTGCCACGATGCCCTGCTAATTGTTTTTTTTTTTTTCTTTCTTTTGCATTTTTAGTAGAGACGGGGTTTTGCCATGTTGGCCAGTTTGGTCTCGAACTCCTGACCTCAAGTGATCCACCTGCCTTGGCCTCTCAAAGTGCTGGGATTACAGGCCTGAGACACCACACCCAGCCAAATAGTGACATTTTAAAAGTTTCAAAATATAAAGATAAAAATCATGTAAACATATATATGTAAATACACAAATCAAAAGTAGAAAATAATATTAATATCAGAAAAAAATAGAATTCACAACAAAACTATTACCAGGCTGGGCGCAGTGGCTCACGACGGTAATCCCAGCACTTTCGCAGGCCAAGGTGGGTGGATCCCTTGAGCTCAGGAGTTTGAGACCAGCCTGGCCAACATGGTGAAACCCCATCTCTACTAAAGATTCAAAAAATAGCCAGGCACGGTGGCACATGCCTGTTGTCCCAGCTACTTCAGTGGCTAAGGAAGGAGAATCGTTTGAATCCAGGAGGCGGAGGCTGCAATGAGCCGAGATCGTGCCCCTGCACTCCAGCCTGGGTGATGGAAAGAGACTCTGTCTTAAAAAATACATATATTATATATATAAATTATATATATTTTATATATATTATATTACATATAAATTATATATACAAAATATATGTAATACATATAATATATAAAATATATATTATATATATATAAAATATGTATATAACCAGGGTCAGTGGTGAGCAGCCTCCAAGATGACCCTCAATGACTCCGCCTGCCTCCGAGTACCCACACTCTTGGGAAGTCTCCTCCCACACGCACTATACCAGAGTTAGTCTGTTTGAACAATAGCAGATGTGGAAGTGATGATAAGTCATTTCTAAGATTAGACTTTGAAAGAGTATAATCTCCACGTTGAGCTCTCTTGTTCTCTCTGTCTCTTTGTGTCTTTGTCTCTCTCTCTCTCTCTGATCTATTGCTGGAAAAGAGGAGTGAGAAGGGGAAAGGAGTGAAAAGCAAGTTGCCATATTGTGAACAGTTCTATGGAGAGCACTGCACGGTAAAAAAAAAAAAAAAAAAAATGGAGCCTCCAGCCGGGCGCGGTGGCTCACGCATGTAATCCCAGCACTTTGGGAGGCCGAGGTGGGCGGATCATGAGGTCAGGAAATCAAGACCATCCTGGCTAACATGGTGAAATCCTGTCTCTACTGAAAATACAAAAAATTAGCTGGGCGTGGTGGCGGGCGCCTGTCATCCCAGCTACTCTGGAGGCTGAGGCAGGAGAATTGCTTGAACCCCGGAGGAGGAGGTTGCGGTGAGCCGAGATCGCACCACTGCCCTCCAGCCTGGGCAACAGAGGGAGACTCTGTCTCAAAGAAAGAAAGAAAGAAAATGTAGCCTCCAGCCAAGAGCTAGCAAGGAATCGAGCTCTGTCGGTATCCAAGTGAGTGAGCTTAACAGTGGATTCTCCAGCCCCAGCCAAGCCTTGCGACAATGGCAGCCCAGGAAGAAAAGCTTGACTGTGACGTTGTGAGAGACGTTGAACCAGCCAAGCTGCCCCCAGATTTCCTTGCCTCAGAAATTGCATGAGATACTAAACGTTTGTTGTTTTAAGCCACTAAGTGTTGGAGTAATTTGTTTCATAGCAATAGATAACAGAATCAAAGACATTCATTTTATAAAATATACAGACCGTAACAATAGGAAAACAAAAATCATACCAAAACTACAAATGAAAAACAGTATTTACAAGAATTGTTCACACATTTAACAGAATATTAAATGTAGCTTTATATTAGTAAAAATAAAACATGCCTTTAAATGTATAATTTTCTGGAGAAATATAAATGACTAAAAATTGACTCCAGAAAATAAACTGAGCAAATTAGTAATCAGTGAATAGATTTAAGTAGAAAATCAAATACCTATTACAGATTTATTACATTATCTCTCCACAAAGATCTAGGTTTAGCTGCTCCAACCAATGAGTTCTTCCAACAATTGAGGTAAAATGAATACTTTGACATTTAAAAAAAGACAAAATCAGCCTTAAAATGGTAAATTGATAGCATATCCTAATTGCTAAGCCTTACAAACATAAAGAGAAATCATAGTGATAAATATAGATACAATATTTGTTATATAAAATTTTCAAATTGAAATCCACACAGAATATAGTCTTTTCAACAAATGATGCTGGGTCCATTCAAGACACATGTACATGTATGTTTATTGCAGCACTGTTCACAATAGCAAAGACTTGGAACCAACCCAAGTGCCCATTGGTGATAGACTGGATAAAGAAAATGTGGCACATATACAGCATGGAATACTATGCAGCCACAACAAAGGATGAGTTTGTGTCCTTTGCAGGGACATGGATGAAGCTGGAAACCATCATTCTTAGCAAACTAATACAGGAACAGAAAACCAAACACTGCACATTCTCACTCATAAGTGGGAGTTGAACAATGAGAACACATGACACAAGGAGGGGAACATCACACACTGGGGCCTGCCAGGGAGAGAGGGGCTAGGGGAGGGATAGCATTAGGAGAAATACCTAATGTAGATGATGGGTTGATGGGTGCAGCAAACCACCGTGGCACTTGTATACCTATGTAACAAACCTGTATGTTCTACACATATATCCCAGAACTTAAAGTATAAAAATAATTTTTTTAAAAAGTTGACGATTTAAAAAAGAAATGACCCTTACCACCCACCACACATGAAAATCCATTCTGGGTGATTGTAGATTTAACTGTGAAAAGTGTGAAAGAGAAAATAATAAATCAATTAGAAGATAATCTAAGACTATAACACAGATAATACCTTCAAGACTTTAGGATAGGTAAGGATTTCATAAATTGGGACCAAAAATGACTGTTCATAAGAAAAGATGGATACATTGGATGTTAAAATTAAAAACTTCTTTTCAACACAAACACCATTTAGGGACTATAAAAACAAGCCGCAGAGTGAGGAAAGATATTTGCAACACACATAACTAACAAAAGACTTGCATCCAGATAAATAATTTTTAAACTTTTACAAATTAACTATAACTAGATAAACAATGCAATAGAAAAAAGAAGGAAATACTTGAGTGGACACTTCAGGAAAAGGATATCTGCATATTTTCAATCTTATTTGTAGTCAGAGAAATGCAAATTAAAACCTCAATGAGATACTACTACTATTTACCAAGGAGAATAACTAAAATAAAGAAGAGAGATAATCCTAACTGCTGACATGGATATGTAGCAATAGGATGTCTCTTATATTGCTGGTGGGAGTTAAATTGGGACAATGATTTAGGAAAACTGCTTACATTATCTACTAAAGTTGAACATGTACATACCTATGACACAGATATTGTACTCCAAAGTGTATATTCAACAGAAAGGGGAACATGGTAACCAAAAATATTTCCAAGAATGCCCAGAGCAACATGATTTATAAAAATGAAAAACTAGAAACAATATATTGTGATAAATTCATAAAGTGGAATACTATGAAGCAGTAATACTGAATGAACCACAGTTATTATATTCAATAATATAGATGAATTTCACAAACATAATATGGAGCAAAAGAAGCCAGATGCAAGATTTATACAGATGATTTCATTTATAGAAAGTTGGAAAAGAGACACAACTGAACTCCAGTGTTAGAATGAGCGTTAACAGTTACACTGGGGAGGAAGAAGGGAGTAGTGATGGGGAGGAGACATCAGAAGACTTCTGGATACTGGAAATATTATTTTTTAACTTGAATAGTTTTACAGCAATGTTCATCCAAGGACAATTCATTGAGTGGTATGCATTTATGTATAGTAGAGTATTCTCTATGTATCTTAATATTCAATAAACATTAAGATACAAAAGCTCAAACTTTCACCCTATCATGGTATTTGAGAGAAAAAGACAAATAAAATTAGAATGTCTATGAATTAGAAAATTCTGAATAGAAGTAGTAAAACAGTCTATTACACTGGACCTCAGATTTGACATGCAGTAAACTACTCAGCAGACAACTGGTGATTTTCAGTTAAGTATGAGGCACGGGTATTCATGTATCCCTATGGCTACAAAAGTCAGAGACGATTATGTGTGCTCTGTGAGATTCCATTCATTTGAACGGGTATTCAGTGGGTGGTCTCAGCAAATTCCATAACTATCAAGCATTGGAATGAGAAGTGTTTTGGTGATATGATTTACTTTGAGTTATCAATCAATTTAATCAAATCAGTCAAAGTTACTTTTGACCAGGCTTTGGAGAAATATAAACAGTGACCCTTCTGTATGGGATTGTTAGTTGATACAGGACTGAAGTTTTACCCTGATAAACAGACCTTCAGAAACTTATTCCATGAACAAAAATCTATGTGAGTGAGCACAGTTCCTGAAAATGTTCCCATCATCATCATTGGCTATGTCCCATCCTTGGGTACTGAATAAATGATGTTCTTGGAGTTCAGTAGATACAAGATTTCTGAAGAGCTAGCTGCAACACTCTCAATGGTGTAACTCAAGGATATTAGGTTTTAGCTGGAAAACACACACACACACACACACACACACACACACACACACACCATAAGGGGAAGTCCAAAGAAGAGAAAGAGGGTTGAGCGCTTTTGAACCTTTAAGGATTGATGAAGACACATTAAGCAAATGTTTAAGACTTTCTTATCCTGTTTTATGCATTCAATGGATATATGTTGAGTGCCCTCCATTTCTTGTGACAGGCACTATTCTGAGTGCTAGGAATGATAGAGCAGGAACGAAAACAGATAAAAACCCGATTTCATGGAGCTTATATTTAATTGGAAGAGACAGAATAAAAAAATTTTAAAAACCTATCTTAGAAGTAATGAATGCTATGGAGAAAAATCAAAACAAGGATTAACAATTGTGGAGGGGGGTTTTGATTTTAAATGGGGTGATCATTGAGAAGGTAACATTTGAGAAAGTACTTGAAGGAGGTAAGGAAGCATGTAAGCATGTATACACACACACGCACACACACACACACACACAGATAGACACACCTGAAGGAAGAGCAATCCAGGCAGATGGAACAGCCAATGGAAAGGCACTAAGTGGGGAAATGTTTGGCTTCTGTGAAAAACAGCAAGGTCAGCAAGGCTGGAGGGGAGTGGGTGGTGGATAAAATTTTAGAAGACAAGGACAATAGTCATTGCAGAGGGTCTGATCAGATACCACCTTGCAGGCCATTATGGGACTTGGGCTTTTATTCCTATTAATGTGGGAAGCTCTTGGAGGCTTTTGAGCAGAGGATAACTAAATGCTCTGACTTCTGTATTGAAAAGACTGCTTTGACTGCTACATTGAGTACAGACTAAAGTTGGCTGAAAACAGAAGCAGGGAGACCAGTTAGGAGGCAATTACAAGGCCACGTAGGAGATGAGGTGGCCTGGGCCAGGTGTTTGCTGTGAAGATACTGAGAAGGGATCAGATTCTGGATATATTCTGAAGGTACAGACAAAGGGTATTTAGTAGGTAGACTGTTATTTAGATAGTTTGAACAGCTAACGTGAGAATAACAGAGGAGTCAGAAATGACTCCAAGATTTTTGGCCTGAAACACTGGGAAGATGAAGTTGTCATTTATCGAGATACGGAAAACTGCAGAAAGACCATATCTGGAGGCAAGATCAGGAGCTCAGCTGTGATCACGGTATGTCTGGGATGCCTAAAGGACACCCAGATAGACAGTTGAATAAGTTTTGAGTCAAGGGAGAATTCGGGGCTGATCCTTTAAGCATGTGTTAATCACGCATGTATCGGGTCACTTCTTTACTCTAAACCCTCCTATGATTTCCCAGATATAAACTAGGGAGCTGTCAACATTTGGATGGTTTTTAGAGCCATGACAAAAGATGGGATTACCAAGTGAATGAAAGTACCCAAAGAAAGACAGAAGAGGTACAAGCATAGGCCCCGGGTGACTCCAACGTAATATCTCACCAGCCCTACCTATGGGGAAAAAATATCCCCCTGGGAATAGGCCAGGGCCATCTAGACTTGTAGGGTTCAAGATGCTCTTTAAGAGGTGTGAGGAAAGCTGCAGTTTGCCTTTGTGTCCATGTTGCTGGTGTTCCACGAAACAGTAGGGGATCTCTACTACCTCATCTGGGGGTTGAGGACTGGAGTAAAGCAAAACAAGCAGCTGTTAAATGAGGGGAAGTGACAACGCAGTGATAATCTGAAGATCCCAGGTCTTCAGATGAAAGCTCCCTCCTAAAGAGCCAGAATTTAACTTTGAGATTGGCATATATTACAACTGGTTACAGGAACATTGAACTAGGTATCTCCCAGTGGAAAGGAAAACAGAAAGATCTGTTTAACGTTGAAGCTCTGCCCCCATGTTCCTGAGAGCATACTGTGATAACTGTGACCGTAGAGAAAAGAAAAAGCCAATAGCTGAAATGAATCAGGTTGTTGGGGGCCTAAGATAAATAAGTGCAACTTGTTTACATGTAAAACATTTGTCTTGTCAATTTGGGCATTTTATCTGGAAATTATCCAAAGCAGCAATTATCTAGAGCTAGCATGCTAGACTGTTTATCCCTAGACATGGGTGGGGGATGAGGGGATAGAATGCAGGTTTTCATGGCACTTATAGAGTTTGGGAGGTCCCTTTTTCTTGTATTTAAGAAAAAGAATACAAAATTAGGCACGGGGCCGTGGAAGTGACCTATGCGAGTGACGGCCCTAAAGCTATAGTTTTCTTAACTTCACAGAAAATCCACCTCTGACCCTAAACCCAGATGACAGAAACCTTGGGAGCAATAACTGATCACTTAATTTATCATGACCAAGTTTATCTTACAAGTGCCAGGAAGTATTCAGAGTTAGTCAAGCATCATAGGAAAACTCTCCTTTATGTCTATTTCTCACTCAAAGTTATTCAAATAAAAGGAAACATATTAAAGGCACTTAGATAAAGGAAGGCATAGTAAATATTCTTGTTCCATGAAATACCATCTTCTAACCACCTTAACAGATCCAACAGTTGAACAATCTAGCTGTGCTCCACTGATATTAGAAATACTGTGGTCTGAGCCAAAGGACCAGTGATGGCATCAGGAATTATGTCACTGGCTATATCCTATATATATGTTTACCAGATAAAATACATGATATCCAGCTAAATTTAAATTTCAAATATACAATAAATAATTTTTAGCAAAACTGTACCCCTACATACTTATGCATGGGACATACTTATACTAGAAAAGCACTCATTTTTCCAAAATTCACATTTAACTTGGCATCCCATATTTTTATTTGCTAAGTTTAGTAATGCTACCTACACTGATTTCTGCTTTGGGATACATAATGAGTGATAATTTGGAGAGCCTACTAAACAGAAAATCAAAGGGACAGAGGATAAATATTGTATTAGTAGGTCACATGGTTGCTTCCAACATTGGCCCTGACAGTTATCATTACTCATATAATAATACTCAACTGTCATATCAGAATCTGCAAAAGGGGGCTGAGGGTTGTGCAGAATTTGTGCATATTTAATTGACACAAATTAAATATTAAATATTAATTAAATTAGTAAAAACTATTCACTTTTAACTAATGAAAAGGATGGAAACGCTGCTTTTGTAAATAGGCAGCATTACTGGGAACACAATATTCTACTGCGTTCCCCATCCATAAGTCAAACCATCTGTAAGTCCAGGACTAAGTGTTATCTGTAATTGCTTAAAGTGCAACACTGGTCAAATATGCATAAAGCAGCTAATTGTGAAATATGAGTAATGGGTCTATTTGTTCAATGGGTAAAACTCACTTATCCTCCTTTAACATAGAAAATAGGATTAAATGTAAAACTTATGTCCCAGCTCATAGAGAAACTTACCAGAAACACGTCCAAGTACTTTGTTTACCATCCAACCCTTTTAGTTATATATCTATGAATATTAATATTGTAGTACTTCATACTTTTTAAGTATTTCTAGATATACGTATCGCTTCTCGGCCTTTTGGCTAAGATCAAGTGTAGTATTTATAGATATACGTATGTTCTTTTATTCCCTCCTCAAAAACTAATATTTTATTCATCATCCCCATTAAAAATTATGTATTCATTTGACAGATATTTAATGGGTATCGATTATGTGCTTGGAAAACAATAGTGAACACGACAGGAAAAGTTGGTCATTACACAACTAACCTTCTAGTAAGAAATAAATAATATTTTTAAATAATAATAATAAAATTTCAGTTGGCAATATTGCCATGAAGATATAAAACAGAGCAAGAGAGACAGTGGCTGCTCTTTTAGCTAGGATGGTGAAAACCCATTTGAAGTGGTAACACTTGAGTTAGACATGGAGCTTATATGATAATGATAAACCAGCCAGTGGAAATGGGAATCGCTCGAGAAATGGAGCCACTCCTTGGAGAAGAAATGAGCTTAGCAAATGAGCTGCTCATAGAACAGTAAGAACTAGATGACTGTAGCAGAATGAGAAGGGTGTGGAAAGAGCTAAGGTTCAGACGAGGCAGAAGAGGTAGACACGGCAAGGTCACATGGAGCCTTGAAGGGCATACTGAAGAGTTTGGGTTTTTTTATTTCCTTGTTTTTGTTTTTGACTAACCCTGGCATAGTGTGTGAGGGAGGGAACTTCACAAGAGTGTGGGTACTCGGAGGCAGGCAGGATCATTGAGGGTCATCTTGGAAGCTGGTCACCACTAATCCCAGATATATCTATATCTATAGATAGATAGATGATAGATAGATAGATAGATAGATAGATAGATAGATAGATAGATAGATAGATTTAGACAGAGTCTCACTCCATCACCCAGGCTGGAGTGCAGTGGCATGATCTCGGCTCACGGCAACCTCTGCCTCCTGGGTTCAAGCAATTCTCCTGCCTCAGCCTCCCGAGTAGCTGGGATTACAGGCACATGCCACCTTGCCTGACTAATTTTTGTATTTTTAGTAGAGATGAGGTTTCACCATGTTGGCCAGCCTGGTCTCGAACTCCTGACCTCACGTGATCTGTCTACCTTGGCCTCTCAAAGTGCTGGGATTACAGGCATGAGCCACCATGCCCAGCCAAGAGTTTGTATAGTCCAGTGCAATGGGAGGGACCTGAAGGGGTTAGAGCAAGATAGTATTGTGATCCAATGCATACTGAAAGGATCAATATGGCTATTCAACCAAGAAAAATTGAACAGGGATCAAGGGGAGGAAGACAAAAGTAGAAGTAGACTGGAGGCCAATTGTCTAGGTAATAGATGTTGGGGCCTTGGATGTCACTGTGAAAGGGAGAGAAGTAGTCACGTCTGTTTGAAAGTAGGATCAATTGGACGTGCTGCTAAATTGGCAGTAAGAGGCAAGGGGAAAGATACATAAAGGGTAACCATAGAATTTTTACCGGGAAGCTTGGTTGCTATTAACTGAGATGGGAACTGATGTTCATTAAAATTAAAACACATTCCCATAATCACACTTTAAGTACCAGAGCGAAGATTCGAATTCAGTTCTTCCTAATGCTCCAGTATTTTGGGGTTGGTGAGCTGATTAATGTCTACTAGTGTGTTTACTTATTTAAAAGTCCCCCTTTTAAGCTATAAGCTCCTCAGTGACAGAGACTTGGTGATATCTGATATCTAGTCATAGGAACCAGAGGCACATGAATAATGCTTTTTTGAGAACATTTGTAACAAGATATGACAAGTCTATCAGGCCCCATGTTTCCCATCACCCTTGGCTGATTCACCAGTTTTTCTCTTTAAGGCAGCTATAGATGCTTTCTATAGTGTTGGTTTTGAATTCTGCTATGGAAGTACAAATGTCATTTCAGAGGCCTGCAAACTTTCCCCTTCTAAGGAAGTGTATGGGTGCAATTACGAACATATGTTAACGGAAATAAAACACATGCTAATTATTTCCCTACACGCAAAACTGTCTTGATGGAACCATCAACAGCCTTTATTTATTTGAGGAAATCTAACGAAAGAATATCTCATCAGCTATCTCATAACATTCTGTATTTGATTACCAGTTGAAATACTCCAAACTCCACACTAGTTTTTTCTAATTTTTTTAACCCTACAGGTTTTAATACCATGCAATTCTCAACCTCTGCACGACTTTTTTCTCCTTGTAAACAATTAGGAGCCATCTGGTTCCATGGATTTCCCGATCCTCCTGAGAATTTAAACTTAACACACCAAAAGGTTTGATTCGCCCAAGCACTACTATTACATTATTCAACTGGTTTTCTAGTCTTGGATCTTAAACAATATCTTCCTTAGAAAATCAGAAGAAATTTTCTCTTCATACTTCATATAATCCTCTTGCTCTATGTATAATACTAAGCTTTGAGGACCTCCTCAAAGCTATCTTGAAATGATTTACCAAAATATTTGCCAACTTGCCTCTTTCTATGGCAACATATAACTCAAACTGTATCACTTTGTCAATCCCAGTTTTTCTAAGTACCTGTCAAAAAAATTCAAAGGAGTTGGAGTTAGATAGAAAAGGAAACAGATTCCCCTTGGCACCTGTTTGTGCAATGTTGAGCTATGTCTGGGTACCCACTTCAATCTGAAACATTTGCATTCCTGATAAATAGGGGGAATTTTTTCTGAGAAGGCTAATGAAAACAGAGATCTTTCTCACTCAAGATACTAACCAACTTAAAACACCCTGGCTCAAATCCCTTTCTGATAAACACCAAGATCTTATTATGTAATAAAGTTTATTGATATAGTATTAAATGGCCCATTGAGATGTAGCCTAAGGAAAATTTCTTGGAGATTTTTATTATGGCATATCTGGTAAGAAAGTTGTTTTAAACTTCTCAGGCAAGACATTATCTAAAAGGCTCTTTATTCAGCCTGAGGCAGTGGCTCACGCCTGTAATTCTAGCACTTTGGGAGGCCAAGGCAGGTGGATCACCTGAGGTCAGGAGTTCAAGACCAGCCTGGCCAACAAGCGAAACCCTGTCTCTAATAAAAATACAAAAAGTTAGCTGGGCGTGGTGGGATGTGCCTGTAGTCTGTCCCAACTGCTAGGTAGGCTGAGGCAGAAGAATCGCTTGAACCCGGGAGGTGGAGGCGGCAGTGAGCTGAGATCACACCACTGCACTCCAGCCTGGATGACAGTGAGACATCATCCCAAATAAATAAATAAATAAATAAAAATAAAAGGCTCTTTATTCAATAAACACACTTATACACACATAGAAGTGGGAGAGTGGGGGAGAGAGAAGGAAACTTCCAAAGTTACCTAGGTTTTTGTTGGACAAGATTAGATACTATAATGCTCCTCATTCTTATGATTTTTACTCCCCCAAATGAGGGGATAACAACTGAATTTTTCTCGTACACACTAAAGCCACAGTCTCAGAAAAACATATCCCACAATTTAAAGGAAGAGTGGTGATGATGGGTACAGAGGAGGAATTATCTTTCATACAATGCATTAAGATATTCCAAGTGATTTATAGATGTATTTGAGAATTAACGGATTGAAGCTCCTGAAAACTGCTAAGAGAAACTGAAAATGGAAACATTAGTTGTTCACATTAAATCTAAACATGTTTAGAGCAAGTTTAGGGACTATCACTTCTCGATGTGATAGAATAACTGGTACCAGATCTGTCTCTCTGCTGTAAACAGCTAGGAAATTGGACAAAATACATGAGACAGCTGTTTTCAGACATTAGAAAACAGACACAGCACAGAAGTGTGAGTCTCCAGAACAGGAAAAGAAATGAGGTAAGCCCTAGAACCAACATGGCTTTCTAGATGTAGGCACTTCCAAGACTGCAGTAAGAGAGGAGGAACCATGACAAGGCAGATCCAACTTACTGAATTTAATAGACAGAGATCAGAGTTAAAGGAGCTAAAAGAGCTGAAATGTGAGGCACAGAGAGAAAGAACTCCAGAAATCTATACAGGCAGCTATCCTGAGTCCTTCATTGAATATTAGGCTACATATGCATGAAATGAAACTCTATGAGGCCAGGCAAAAACAGCTACTGGGATTTGTGAGCTGGGGGTTGAGTTGCAGCCAGCCAGAATGGAGGCATTGCTGACCACCCTGAATATTTCCTCGAGCCTCCTGAAGAGGCGTGCTTCAAAAGGATAATTAAATTAGCCCGAAAGAAAAACTTACTCTAGACGCATACTCCCCAACTTAAAAATACGCTTAAAAAGGATCAGGTTGAATGGTAAGTAACTTAACTCCCTGGCAAAACAAAATTCGGCTTTCCAGAGGAAGACTACAAAATCTAGACTTTCTTTTTTTTTTTTTTTTTTTGAGACGGACTCTTGCTCTGCTGCCCAGGCTGGAGTGCAGTGGCACGATCTCAGCTCACTGCAACCTCCGCCTCCCAGGTTCACGCCATTCTCCTGCCTCAGCCTCCCAAGTAGCTGGGACTACAGGCACCCACCACCACGCCTGGCTAATTTCTTTCTTTCTTTCTTTCTTTTTTCCTACATCAGTTTTATTTAAAACACAAACAAGTATTTCTCTTTCTGTAAGGGCAAATGGTTCAAATAATGCGGAACACGACACATTGACCAATACAAGTTTATTTTTTTAAAAAGCAAAAGAATAAAGAATATATACAAAAGGGACCTGGAATCTGTAAGCTGATTCCAAAAGTGAAATAAGTAGAAAATCCGTGGTGAAACCTGAACATTCTACCCCTGCTTTGGAGAAGGGCTATCATACAACATTCAGTCAGCTGAAGATGGATTCGTAGAGGTGTGTCGATACATAAATTTCGAGTCATTTTTGCTTGTGCAGAATCATCCCAATCTTAACAAGACTGAATGGGCAGTCCTGTGGCTTTCTTCCTTTTCCATATTCCCAACAAGGCTACGTGAAGTTCAACTTTTGATGAGCCGCTTACAACAGCAGTTCCTTAGGAGCCAACATGACAGGTGGGTCAGATTTCCCTATGAGAAACAAAACTGGCCACCTACAGCAAAATATCAAAATGGGTAAGTCCTTCCTTCCTCTTCCTCCTGATTATATACAACATAGCTCCTTTCAAGACTATTATTTCCATCATGCTTATTCCTTCACAAATCTAAACCTTGAGGTGATATGAAGGAAACCAACATCAAGAAAAGAAAACTCAATTCAGAAATGAAGAAAACTGGCAGGTATACAATACACCCCCAGAGCATCTCAATATCCCTGGCACAGTACAATTCAGTGTACTGCTACAGCCCATAGATAAATATTGGCAGCTTGAATAAGCTCATTTTTTCCCTCAGGTGGTTAAAGGCCACCAAATAAATACTGGGCAACAGGGGTTTGTTGGGAGAATTAGAAATAAAAAATTAACCAAATTTTGTCCCTGTGTTAATTCAATGCCAGCAAGGAGGCAAGTACTGAAGAAGAAAAGGGACAATTTTCATACTAAAAAAGAATCCCTCTAATCATGTCACCATCTCATATAATGAATCCAGGGAATCCCAGAAATAGAAAATTAGTTTCAGGGGACCCCTGAGGCACTTTAAAGCCTTTTAAAAAATTACAGTAATAATAAATTAGATATTGCTCTTCAGAGGCCAACAGAGCAGCAGAAGCATCAAGATCAGGTCCAAAGAGTTATGCCCACATTACAGGCTTCCTGAGCTGCTCGGCCCTCTTTAAAGCTTAGTTGAATCTCTAAATACCTTTAAAAAGACATACAATTTAACACAGACTGAGTGGGTATTTTTGTTTAGTGGTAGCATAAAATTTGGTCCTTAATGGTAGCAGCTGTCTTCATCCATTTCAAACTCAGGTAATATTAAGTACATCAAGACAACACATAAAGAATACAACAAAGGAGAAAAAAGCCAAACTGACAAACACCTCAAGGAGTCACTACGTTTGCTTGCACCCTTTCACTTGATCTCCCTCTCAGTCTCTTTTTTGTGGAGAGAAGGGTATGACAGAACTTTTTCCTCAAAAGATGATAAACAATGGCATCAAATGGACAAAATGGTTATAAAGTAACTTAAAAAATCTGACCCCAAGGAATCCAGGACACATACAGATAATTCAGAGGTATACTTCTGATTTGGGGCAAATTCTAGACTAAAGAAATGATCATCTCAGGTAAATGTTACAATAGATGAAACTAAGTCCAGTTTTTTGGCGATTTTTTTTAAAGTGTCCTCACTACCACCTTCAGCTATCAATCATTTCTCATAGCTCAAGCGGAAGGTCATCCTCATCTTTCCCAGGATCCAGGTCAATCTCAACTTCCAATTTGCCTCCTGAAATCCACCACGTTAGTTTCTCAAAATCATCCTCCACAGAGAGTGGGGGCTTTCCTGTTGAGGCAGAGCTGAGTCGGTGAGTTTTCATGCTCATTTGGGATGAGGAAGGGCCAGACACCTCCGGGGGTGAGGAATCTGAAGAGGACTGGGTTGGAGGCAGCACAAGACTGTCTCTAGGATTTTCTGCTTCAGGCACAGTGACTGATTTGTCCTCAGAGACAAGCGGGACAACAGCCACAGCTGCCTTTTTGGCTGGGGGTTCCTGTAGGACGCTGCTGGAGCTGAGTGGCTTCACAGCGGCAGTGACAGCAGGGTGCATCTCCACTGCCTTACGTTTTGGGGCCAATTTGGGGGATGACACAACTTTAACCACAGATTGCTTCACGTTCACTTTGGGTTCAGCTTTACCCCTTGTTTCCAAGGTCTGTGCTGCACATTTCACATTCAATAATGAGTGTCCAATCCCTGAGGTTTCTACCTCCACCTTCTGGGATGACTTTGTGGGAAGCTGCTTGGTCAGGTGCCATGTGATTCCTGGCCCAGCAGTGAGCACTCGTTTCTCTGCCACTTGGGTATTGCAAGAGGCTACATCTCCCTGAAGAGGTGTCAAGACTGATTTTTCCCTCTCCTGCTGTTTCTGCATGCGCATCTCTCTCATGGTCTCCCATCTCTTGACTTGAATTTTAGTGATGTCAACTCCTGTGGTCTCAACTGAAGCCTCTGTACCTTCTATTCTAATACTGCTCTGAAAATCAACTTCATGTCCTTTCTGAAGGTTCTTCTCTTCTTTCCTCCATGTTCTTTCGGTGATTCGCAGCAGCAACCTTGCCCCTGGAGTGGCCTCATGTTGAGACGGGGAGCTGGTGCTGCTCTCAGAGCTCTGCTGCACCCTCAGTGCCTTCTCCAGTTTAATTTCTTCCAGCGTCTTCATGTGCACCTCCTGCATGGACTTTGTTTTACCTGCAGGCTCCTCTGATTGTCCTTTGCTGGCAACAATGGGTGGCAAAACTACTGTTTTTTTAATTTCACTATCAGTCTTTAGCTTGATGCAAGTTGTATCCTTTTTGCTTTTTTGTCTCTCTGCTTCCTGCTGCCTATGTTCTTCTTCAGCCAGGACCTCAGAGAAGGTTTTGATACGGATAGTGGAGGAGCTTCTTGCTCCTGAAGTAGAATCATCAGTTTTTGAAGGTCCTTCTGTCTTGAGTTTAGTTTGCGATTCCCCATGTTTCTGACTGGCTCTTTCAAGAAGCATTTCTTCTAATGTCTTCACATGGATCTCACCAACTTTATTAACTTTATCTGTTGCGTCCTCATTATTTGGATCAGCTGACATGCCTAATCGCTCCTTAAGAGACTTGGAAACTTGAGCTTTCTTGGGTGTTTCGTCAGTGTTAGTTTCTGGAGCTTCAACTTTCTTCCCTAGCCTCTGTGCCAGGCTACGCTTTAATGGAGGATCACTGTCACCGCCTGTCGAAAATTTTCGTTTCCCCAGTCTCTCAGTAAGACCCAATCTAACCAAGGGTTCTTCTCCTTGTTTGGTGGAGAGAGTTACTGTCCTCACCACAGTCCTGACATTTTCTTTTTCAGGACCTGGAACAGGCTCAGGGTGGAGTAAAAGGCTGGAAACTCCTGAAGAACCCTCACCTTGCTCCTCAGATTTTTCCTTCGTTTTCTTTGACTTAATTTCCTCAAGAGTTTTTATTCCAAAATGCAAACATTCACCTTGCTTTATATTGACTGCAGGTTTCCGGACAGAAGTCACTCGTAATCCATTGTGAACTTCAGGAGTTGGTTGCAGGGTAGGTGTTTTGGTTTCATCACCTTCCTCAGAAAACTGATCATCATCATCTTCATCATCATCTGCAGCATTAATTACAACTGCTGGATGCTTGGGGCTAGGAACATTTTCGGAACTTTCTACTTTCATAACGCTCTGCAGCTGAGGGGAAGGATTGGACTGAACAGACAATTTGTTCTGCTGAACTGAAAGTTGGCTAGCCTTCACTTCCTCTTCTGGTGACTCAGGCACAGTGGGCAACACACTTTTGCTCGGAGGTAGGAAAAGGCCATCAACATATCGTCCTCTATTGTGATGGAAAGCGCAGTTTAATTTTTGACATCCTGTTGGCTGATTTTCCCAATAACAAGGAATTTCATTGCGTTTTTTATCCATCTCCATGTGCCGAAACCTGCACACCCGTCGAAAACAGCGCCCTTCTTGCCATAATGTGCAAACAGTTTCATTTCCTAGTGCAGCTTCACAGTGACGGAATGGGCAGCTGTCACCTTTGGTACATGTAGAATAGAAAAAAAAATAGCAGTCTTCTCCTTGATTAGGCATGCTGGGTAGATTCTTAGATCAGAAGTGGCTTCTTGAAACAAGCCACTGCTTCCTCAAAGCAAGGACCAGGCTCCAAGTCCTCGTGAAATGGGTTTAATCTTCCAAATGACAACTTGATCACAGAAATCGTCTTTAAACTGTAATCATTAGCTGGTTGCTCTCAACAGGAACGTCTGTGTCTTCACTGAGTTCCAATCTATTACGCCTGTAGGTCGAACCAACACTCAATCCATGAATTAATAATAATGAGGCAGAAAAAATTTTCCTCCTCACATTGCCAAGAAAACCTCTCAGCCACAATTCAAACACAGCATGTGTTTTTAAAACATCTCCCAACTACTGGGAGATTAAGTCCATTCAAATAACCTTTGTCAGACTGGAGACAGCTAGGGTTAGTTATCTCCTCAAAAACAAAACAAAAAAAAAGAGTTCATTTAAAGACGAACTTGAGAGTCAAAGGATCATGAAAAAAAATCCATCTTCCATAGCTGAACAATATAATCTGAAAAACAAAAAAAATCAGTTTTTCAGTAAGATCCAATTTCTGGTCTTCAAGATTTCTTCACACTTAATACTAGTCAATTTTCCAGGAATTTTTTGGGCAGGGAATATCCCCAAATCCTAAAAAGCATCGCTATCTCTAGTTCCACAGCCTCCTTCTCAAGGTCCAGAACCAAGGCCTGGAAGATGTCAACAATATAGGCCTTCCCCACAGGAATCCGCACCGATTATGGGAGTTTAGGGGTGTTCTTCATTACGGTTTCACCAATCCTACAAGGAGAACGGAAGTGTCCCTGTTGCTCTTGACTCCCACGCTGAGGGCCAGGGGTGGGAGTGTAATGAGGGTGGGGAATGGGTGTAGGATACCGGAATAAGGTCGGTGGCTTTCTGTATGTGGAGTTTGAGACAAGCTCCAAAGTAGTGGGACCCGAACCGATGACACTATCCCCGACTCCCGCTTGCTGCCACGTCTTTCTTCTTGCTTGGCCGCTGCCGTCCGTTGTCCTCCCAGCAGCAGCAGCACTAGCAGAAAACCAAGACTGCCAGCGTCAAAGATGGCGCCCGGCTACAGGCTGCGCTCTAAGGCCCGGCCGGTAAAAGTGCCAGCACGACGCAGGGCGCGAGGGTTCTGGAAGACGTAGTTCCTCTGTGACGCGATACCTACGATCTAATTTCTTATATCTTTGGTAGAGACGGGGTTTCACCGTGTTAGCCAGGATGGTCTCGATCTCCTGACCTCGTGATCTGCCCGCCTCGGCCTCCCAAAGTGCTGGGATTACAGGCATGAGTTACCACGCCCAGCCCAAAATCTAGACTTTCAATAAAATATTTACAATGTCTAACATCCTAACAAAAATTATTTAAAATGCAAAGGATCAGGAAAGTATAAGCCATAACAAGAGAAAAATAAGTCAATACAAACAGATGCAGAAAGACAGAAATAATAGAATTACCAGACAAGAACCTTAAAGTAGTTATAGCTGTACACAAGGATTTTAAGGACGATAAAAACACAATGAGGATAAAAACGGAATATACACACAGAGAATCAAAAAGCTGGTAAAAAAATTAATAAATTGACAAAGCTTTGTCAAGACCAAAAAAAATTGAATTTACAAAGATTTGTCAAGAAAAGAAAACAAAGAGGCAAGATACAAACTACCAATATCAGGAAAGAGAAAAGGGGTATCACTACAGACGTAATACACGCTACATACATAAATCTGACAACTTAGATGAAATGGACTAATTCCTCAGAAAACACAAACTATCACAAAACACCTAACATAATACAGATAATTTGAATCGCCATATAATTCTAAAGAAAATTAAATTTTTAACTTTAAAATTTTTGATAAAGAAATCTCTAATCCCTGAGTATTTTGCTGGAGAATTCTATCAAACATCTTGATGCCAATTCTCCACAATTTTTTTCAGAAAGTAGAAGAAAAGGGAATGCTTCTTAATTCATTTATGAGGTTAACATTATCCTGGTATCAAACCAGACAAGGACAGCATGAGAAAATTATAGAATGATGTCTTCCATGAATACAGATACAAAAATCCTAAACAAAATATTAGCAAAAACTTCTGAAATATATGCAAAGAATTCTGTATCATTACTAAGTGGGATCCAGAGATGGTTTAATATTAGAAAAGTTAGTGTAATCTACCATATCAACAGGCTAAAGAAGAAAAATTATATGATCATCTTGATCAGTTCAGAAAAAGCATTGACTACTCATTGGTGGTAAATAAAAAAATCAGAAAAGTAGGAATAGAAGAAACTTAACCTAGAGTTAACATCATACTTAATAATAAAAGACAATGCATTTTCCAAAAGACTGGAAACAAAGGGAATATTCACTCTTACTCAACATAACGCTGGAAGTATTTGCCACTACAATAAGGCAAGAAAAGGAAACAAGGATACAGGTAATTTTTAAAAAAGAAATAAAACTGTCTCTATTTAAAGATTACATTATTGTATACATCGAAAATTCTAAGGACTCTATAAGAAACTCCTAGAATTAAAAAGTGAGTTTATCAAGGGTGCAATATACATGATAAACTTATACAAATTAATTGTATTTCCATATATTAGCAATGAACATGGAAACACCACATTTATAAGAACAGTATTATTTATAATGTCCCCAAAAATTAAAAACTTAGGTGTAGAGCTAAAAAAAAAAAAAAAATTACAAGACTTATTTGTTGAAAACTTCAAATGCTGATGAAAGACCAAACAAGATCTAAATAAATGAAGAAACTTCACCATCTTCATAGATTGAAAAACTCAATACAACAAAGATGTCAATTTTTTCCAAATTGATGTTTAGGTTTAATGCAATTCCTATATTGCAATATTTGTTACAGATGTAAACAAAAGTTTATAGGAAAAGGCAAAGGAAATAGAGTAGCTAAAACAATTTTGAAAGAGAAGAATAAATTGGGAAAAATAAGTCCACCCAATTTCAAAATTTACTGTATAGCTACAGTAATCAAGACAGTGTCACATGGGCAAAGAGATAGACACACGAATCAATGGAACAGAATAGAGAACCCAGTAATAAACCCATGCAAATATACCCAACTGATTTTTGACAAAAGTACAAAAGCGATTTAATAAAAGAAGAATAATCTTTTCAACAAATGGTACCGGAGTAATTGGATATCAGTAGCCAAAAACCTCAACCTAAGTTTTACATATCATACAAAAATTAACTCAAAATGGACCATGGACTCAAAGTAAAATGTCAAACTATAAAGCCTTGTTTTTAAATAGGAGAAAATCTTCAGGATCCAGGGCTAGGCAGAGTTGTTAGGTTTGACACTGAAAGTGCAATCTATAAAAGAAAAAGTTAATAAATTTGACTTGATCAAATTAAAAACTTTTGGTCTATCAAAGACTGTTAAAAAGATGAAAGTCGCAAGCTGGTAGAAAATATTTGTAGACCACATATCTGAGTAGTATTTTGAATATATTATTAAACTCTCAAAACTTAACAGCTAAAATATTTTTTAAATCTAATTAGAAAATGGCATAAGACAAAAAGACACCAAAGAGGATGTACAGATGGCAAATTCCACTTCAATGTATTTACCAAATAGAAAACATGTCCACACAAGGACATGTCCACAAGTAATCATAGCAGCTCTAATCACAATGGCCAGAATGGAAACAATCCAAGTGTCCAAAAACAGATGAGTAAAGAAATTGTAATATAACCCTACAATGGAACATTACTCAGCAATAAAAAGTAACATCATAACAACACACTGCAAGACACAAAAACATGGAAGAATCTCAAAATTATTACAACAAATTCAAGAAACCATATATAAAAGAGTCCATACTGGATAATTGTATTTATACAAAATTCTAGCAGAGGCAAAACTATGTTGACAGGGAGAAGATCAGTCATTGCCTAGAGTTAAGGTGGGATATAGGTGGGGACTGACTTCAAAGAGACCTGAGGGAAATTTGGGGTAATGGAAATATTATGTATCTTAGTTGTGGGAATGTTGCTTACACAGGAGCATACAATTGCTGAAACTCATCCAGCTAGAAGATGTTTTGTATGTAAATTTTGCCTCAATAAAGTTGATGAAAAATAATGTCCAAAGCATTCAACAAATACAAATACTTAGTAATACACAGGGCCAATTAAATTCTGTAAAACTGGTTTCAGAGCATAGCTAAAAATTAATTAAAAGAAGATGATGAAGCTGACTCTTCCATATACCATGTTACTTCTTCTGTGAAAAACAAAACCATGAACTTAGAAGAGTTCACATTTTTCAAATGTGACCTTATTGTTTATAAAGTCCATATTTCAGGAAGGAAGGAGGGTGCTCACCAGCCAGAGGTTGGGGATTACCAGTTTTTTAACTCATGAAAATTATGGGTTTGCTTTCACTCAAGAGTTCTAATTAAGACCCTTGCAAAAATTGTGTGTGTGTGGTCAGGAGGGGAAGAGGTTCCTCCTCTGAGTCAGGGATACAGGGGAAATTTCATGATACTCAGCAGGGGCTGGGGCAGAGCTGACTCGGTAGTCTCAAGAAAGGGTAAATAAACATCAAGAAGGCTATTTCAAAAGAGGGACCAATAACACATCCTAGATAGAGCTCAGAGTGTGTCCATAAAACAGGAAGAACCTATAAAAGGGTCACACTGAGCCTGGGCAACATAGAGAGACTTTAACTCTAAACAATTTTTTAAAGTTAGCCACGTGCAGTGGCATGCATCTGCACCCAGCTACTCGGAAGGCTGGGGCTGGAGGACGGCTAGAGCCCAGGAATTTGACACTGCAGTGAACTATGATAGCACTACTGTACTCCAGCCTGGTCTACAAAGCGAGTTTCTATCTAAAAAAATAATAATAATAAAATAAAATAGAATAAAAGGGTTACAATGTTTGACAAGGAGTGTAAGACATTGAGAATTTATTTGCTGAGACTTTACCTTCCTTGGAAACTACAGGCAGATAGCCCTGTCTTATTATAGTGGGGTCAATGACCTCATTTTTTGGTGGGTCTGAGGCCATCAACCCACACTTTCTGGTCAAAAATATTTTCAGAAACCAATTTTTTTTTCAAAGAAAAGGCAGAAAAGAAACATTACAAAATGTTAAACTTAGTTGCCTTTGAATGCCAAAAATATGGATACATTTTCACTAACTTTCTATATTTCCAAATATTGTTTTATAAGTATTACTTTTGCAATGGAAAAATATAGCAAACATGTTATTATGGTCTGCATTTATTGGTAATGAAAAAATTTCCAGGGACAACAAATTGTTCTGTTGCACTCTTCTAACTTCTATAAATTTCTGTTACTTTTGCAAGAAAATTACTGCATATTCTAGTCTTTTCTATTAATAAACAAAATGTGCTTTCCTATACCACAAACTATTTTATCCCTGTTGGTTTTTTTTTTTTCCACTGCATGTGCTCAATACGTCAATGTTCCCTCCTACACACTGTAAGCCACACAGACCACAGCCACCTGGGGAAAAGGGATGGAGTCTTCTGATTGTGTCCACCTGGGGAAGGGATTCATTCTACTTCATCTCAGCCTAGTCCAGTCGCTAATATGCCCAGTTTGTTAATAGCCAAGGGGCTTTTACTCAAGAGGAAAGATCAAGTATCCCAAATAAGCATTAAAAAGGCAACTTAAAAATTATATACATTTATATAATAAATATATTAAAGAAATTCCCCTCCCTCTTCAAATTAAGTTTATCTTTTAAGCTGCTGACAACTGAAGATGCCACTCGATTATGACACAAAGGAACTGAATATTAAAGGCAAAATTTGCAGCTCTTTACAGGCAAAAAAAGATTTTTCCATGATCCCTTTACACCTTCTTAAGGATTAATAAGCTTAAACCCATGCCAATATGCTGCCATGTCAGAATTCAAACAGATGTGCTCAGGAGCGGAGCTTAGGCTTTGGGTTGGAAAATATTTTTGTCTTTCCCTCCTCAGTAAATCATAATTGAAAAATTATTATCAAAAGTATAACTGGTGTATGGCTTTTGGCCATCCTGTACGGTGTCATAAGCTATCTCTGTATTTGTAACAATCATCTCATTTCTTTAAAATAACTCTAAAAACAATCTTTTAAATTCTTTCTGGCAAGCCCTCCACTTATTTCTTAGCTCAGTGAAGATAAAGTTGTTGTTTGAGAACCTGGAATCCAGCATCCCCTATGATCTAGGTAGCTTTTCTTATGTTCGTGCTGCTGGTGCCATATTATGGAGAGCCCGAATTATGATACTGCTACGTTCTGCCCTCCAACTGACTCAAAGAGGACCAGATGAGGAGTTTGTGTATGTATGTCCTTTAAATGTGAATTCTGTGTTACCTATGAGTACGTTCCAAATAACAAGTTAGTGGATCCTAAAGTCAGATGGAGAGCAGAGCAGATGGACTATTCAGGAAGGAGAAGGAAACACACATTTATTGAGCGTCTCTGAAGGGGGCCAGCCGCTCCACACCTGTGGGTATATCTCATCAGGTGGGATGAGAGACTGAGAAAAGAAACAAGATACAGAGACAAAATGTAGAGAAAGAACACTGGGCCCAGGGGACCGACGCTCAGCATACAGAGGACCTACACTGGCACAGGTCTCTGAGTTCCCTCATTATTGATTACCATTTTCACTACCTCAGCAAGAGGAATGCAGTAGGAGAGCAGGGTGATAGTAGGGAGAAAGTCAGCAAGAAAACATGTGAGCAAAGGAATCTCTGTCACAAATAAGTTCAAGGGAAGGTACTATGCCTGGATGTGCACGTAGGCCAGATTTATGCTTCTGTCCACCCAAACTTCTCAGGGGAGTAAAGAGTAACAGAGCAGCATTGCTGCCAACATGTCTTGCCTCCTGCCACAGGGCGGTTTTTCTCCTATCTCAAAATAGAACAAATGTACAATCGGGTTGTATACGGAGACACTCAGTTCCCAGGGGCAGGCAGGAGACAGAGGCCTTCCTCTTACCTCAACTGCAAGAGGCCTTCCTCTTTTACTAATCCTCCTCAGCACAGACCCTTCACGGGTGTCAGGCTGGAGGACGGTCATGTCTTTCCCATCCCATGAGGCCATATCTCAGTCTATCACATGGGGAGAAACCTTGGACAAATACCCGGCTTTCCAGGGCAGAGGTCCCTGCGGCTTTCCGCAGTGCATTGTGCCCCTGGTTTATCGAGAGCGGAGAATGGCGATGACTTTTACCAAGCATACTGCCTGTAAACATTTTGTTAACAAGGCACATCCTGCACAGCCCTAGATCCCTTAAACCTTGATTCCATACAACACATGTTTTTATAAGCTCAAGGTGGGCGCAAAGTTACAGATTAACAGCATCTCAGGGCAAAGCAATTGTTCAGGGTACAGGTCAAAATAGAGTTTCTTATGTCTTCCTTTTCTACATAGACACAACCGTCTGATCTCTCTTTCTTTTCCCTACACATCTCCTGTGTACCAAGTGCTGGAAATGAATGATGCTCTTGCCATTCATGGTTGACCAGCAGCATCAGCATCACCTGGGAGCCTTTAGAAACTCAGAATCTCAGGTGCCATCCAGACTTGCGTTTTAACAAGATCCGAAGCGTTGCATTTATATCATTTCATCTGCATCAAAATCCTGGATAATGGTGGTATTATCTCCATTTTACATTAGGAAATTAAGGATCAGAAAGTTTAAGAAATTTGTATAAAAGTTACAAGATAATAATGAGTAAAGCTGGATTTGGGCCCATTTTAAAACTTACTATATTTCCACTCCACTAGGATAACTCCTAAACCAGACTAAAGCTATGAGACTTAAGTTTCAATCCAGCTTCCACCATTAATATCTCACTAGCCTCATACACTACAAGCCGGTTAACCTGAGTCTCATTTTTTTGTCCTGTGTACTTCATGGAATTACTACAAAACAAATGAAATCAATACATGTGAAAACACTTTGTAAAATATATAGCACTGGCCAAAATTAATTTGTTAATGGAATCTTATTTGTGACTCTTTCTCATTCAGTTTTTTCCAAGACATAAAGACCAAGAACAAAACACCAGATGCCAAGGACCTTCACGTTACACAGAGAGAGGCTAAGCTGCCTATGTGGTTTTGAAACTGGCAGGTCAGCCTTAGCCCATCACCCAACTCTAGGGTATAAAACATTTGAAGTTAAAGGGACAGAAGAGTTTTCTCTAGAAAGTGTTTCTAATTGGGGGTGGGGAGACAGAATTTCTCCTGCATCTCAATCTACAGCAAGAGGCTCTAAGAAGACCACACAGAGAATTTATTTGTCCCCGAAAGGAGACAACTTCATCTGGAAGGAGAAATCTACCATAAATCTCTCCTCCCCTGTTGGCTTTCCAGGCTAAAATAATATTATGTTTTAGTATTGCCATGCTGATATTTAAACTGGACAGCAAATGTTAATTATGTATCTTGGGGCTAAAAGTGACTAGTGGACTTTTTAATTATCAAAAAGTGTCTGCAAAGTTAGGACCCTGCCCAAAATTTCAGCCAAAAAGCAAGGAAAAACTAATCCACAGATTTTGTCTAAAGGGACAGTGAGAAAAAAAATAATGTAGTTTGCTACTTGCACCCAATGGAGAACCGCTCTTTCAATACCCTGGTTACTCTATTATTAGTACCATAAAAACCAATACTAGATAAACAGAAACAATGTTTCCAAAGCAAAAGTCTGGTTTCAAAGATAAAGGTTCGAAGAGAGAGGTGAAACAGGTGAGTCAGCTTTCCTAAATTACCTGCTGTTATCCTAAATCCAAACCCTAAAAGGCATCCTAATCCATTGTCTGACAGCTGCTAATCAGCCAGATGTAGGCGAGGCTTCCCATCATGAATTGGGCCTAATTCAATTTTTCTGTGAGAAACTATAGAGGTTTAGAGCTGTAGAAAACTTCTTCCCCACAATCAAGTACTAATCCAGCATATGGCATAAGAAGATAGAAGAGCAGCCTCTGCACCCCTCGCAGAAATACCCAATGAGAATGGAGGTATTAGTCAGACTAGTTATGAAAGGAAAAGCTGAGAGCAGAAGTCTAGGCAGACCCAGCACACAGGTCCTGGGGATGTGGACACGGGATCAAGGTCACAGGTTGTTGGCTGTAGATACAGTCACACATGGGTAGCTGAGAAAAGGGGAGATCGATATATGGGTTGGAAAAAAGAAATGGAAAAGATCCAATTTGACCAAGGTGTCCAATTACCATATGTGTCAGGATGACTTCTAATACATATCTGCATCCCAAACCTTTGTAGGAAGCTCAACGCCATAGATATCTTCTTTCTTTCTCTATCTTCTAATTCCAGCACCACTCCCAATCACTCTTATAGCCATCCAAAAGTCTAAGACTTTTAAAAATAGTCATAGTCTTAACATCCTTAAAATGCTTCCATGGCCTTCACAGCCTTTAGATGATGCCAGGGCTCCTTGGCTGGCCTCCAAGGTCTCTCGTAAACTGGCTCCTACTTACCTCATCTCTCACTGACTCCCATTCCACACCTCACAATCCAGCCAGATGGAACTGCTCAGTTTCCAAACACTTCTTACCTTTGAGCCTTAGCATTTTCTACTCTACAGAGTTTTCCAAGCTGGCTGATGATAAGAATAGCCTGAAATGCTTTTTTTTTTTTTAATAAAATTTTTTTATGCAAAAATCCTCAATAAAATACTGGCAAACCGAATCCAGCAGCACATCAAAAAGCTTATCCATCATGGTTAAGTTGGCTTCATCCCTGGGATGCAAGGCTGGTTCAACATACGCAAATCAATAAATGTAATCCAGCATATAAACAGAACGAAAGACAAAAACCACATGATTATCTCAATAGATGCAGAAAAGGCCTTTGACAAAATTCAACAGCCTTTCATGCTAAAAACTCTCAATAAATTAGGTACTGATGGGACGTATCTCAAAATAATAAGAGCTATTTATGACAAACCCACAGCCAATATCATACTGAATGGGCAAAAACTGGAAGCATTCCCTTTGAAAACTGGCACAAGACAGGGATGCCCTCTCTCACCACTCCTATTCAACATAGTGTTGGAAGTTCTGGCCAGGACAATCAGGCAGGAGAAAGAAATAAAATGTATTCAATTAGAAAAAGAGGAAGTCAAATTGTCCCTGTTTGCAGATGACATGATTGTATATTTAGAAAACCCCATCGTCTCAGCCCCAAGTCTCCTTAAGCGATAAGCAACTTCAGCAAAGTCTCAGGATACAAAATCAATGTGCAAAAATCACAAGCATTCTTATACACCAATAACAGACAAACAGAGAGCCAAATCATGGGTGAATTCCCATTCACAATTGCTTCAAAGAGAATAAACTACCTAGGAATCCAACTTAGAAGGGATGTGCAGGACCTCTTCAAAGAGAACGGAAATGCTTTTTAAAATGCAAATTCCCAGGTTCTACTATAGACCTACAATTCAGAATCAACAGGGAAGGGATTCAAGAATCTGTGTTTTTAACAAGCTCTCCAGGTAAAACTTATCATCTGGCAACTATAGTGTAATTCTATGAGGCAAGGACTCTGTCTGCCTTTTTCATAGTGTTATATCCATAATCCATGATAAGTGCTATTCCCTTTGTGTACAAGGCCTGTCCTCCTCCAATATTTTACCTGGCTGAATGCTGTTTTGTTTAAACAGCACCCAGTACAGTTTGTGTAACGTAATAGACAGTCTACTTATATTGAATAGCTAATTAATAAGAAAATAAGTGAGTGCAAAAAATGAGTGGCACAGGAAATTTGGGGAAATGAGATGTGAGGTTACAAGTGGCAGGCAACAGTTGGATGAATGTATCCCACATTGTGGACATCTGGGAGACCCAATTATAGGGATGGGGATTGCAATGGCCTGAATTTTTATGTCCCCTCGAAATTCGTATGTCGAAATCCTAATCCCAAAGGTGATGGTATTAGGACCTAGAGCCTTTGGGAGGTGATTAGGTCATGAGGGTGGAGCCCAGAGAGATCCCTTGTCCCTTCCACCATGGGAGAACACACCAAGAAAACTGCTATCTATGAACAAAGGAGCAGCCCCTCTCCAGACACTGAATCTGCCAGCACTTTGATCTTGGACTTCCCGGCCCCCAGAACTGTGGGAAAGAAACATCTGTTGTTTATAAGCCACCCAGTTTATGATATTTTATTTTAGCATCCTGATAAGATAAAATTTCTGGGTTCAGAAACAATACAGCCAACCCTAGGGAATGGGCTACCAGATAAATGTCTGGTCACTAGAATAAGGACACAATGCAGAAATCTTGCCATTAAGAAAATGGGGAAGAGGATAGAGAATTTGTTTTCTGGAGAAATAATTACGGGGCAGAGATTCAGCCACAGCAAGGTTTAGAAACAATGTAAGAACCCAATAACTTGGAAGAGCGTTGCTGAAATTTGAGAGGTACTAGTCACAAGATGTTCCTAATGATGAATTACTGAGGTCCCCTCAGAAGGCAGAACTGGGGTTGGGCTGGCACATAGTCACATCTACAGGAGAGTGCTGTAACCCACCTCTAAAGATTAGGAGGAGATGCAGGGTTCAAGAGCCTGGCAATCACTTCTATCGTCCACTCTTCTCCTTCCTCAGGTACAAGAGAGATCATCAAATTTATTGAATTGTTCCTGTATTATTATCAACTAAGAAAGTAATTTTCTGGAGTTGTAAGTTATAGAAGAAAAGATAAATATTGATTTAGTAATACTTGAAAGTATGTGGAGACATAAATCTTAAAGTTCAGGAAAATCTGAAAGCTGGACAAATAGAGAAACAAGAAAGAAATCAAGAAGACTTCAGGCTATGCTCTTTAGATATCAGACCCACCTGGTGAAGCTGGACATGCTTGTTAATTTTCCATAGCTACATTTATTTATGTAATTAAAAATTTATCCATAAAGCCTCATTGGTGGTGAGAAGACAAGAAATAAGAAAGCCAGGGTATATTTGAAGTTTTGTGAAGCTCTCAAACTCTCCCCTTCATCTGTCCCAGATAGAAGTGGAGGGGCTTGGAGACTCAGAAAGAAAGAAAACTATGAAACTTACAAGATGTAACCACTTTTCCATTCATGTTTAAACCATGTGTATTTCAGCAGAAATGTAGCCCATGTAATACTGATTCATTTTCGCTGTAATCATCAAACTACTCTTTTCCAGGAGGAATTTAATGTCCACAAAGAGTTTTCAGCCTTTTCAGAAAGATTTTTAATCCACTCTCCTCATAAAAACAGGAAGCTACATTTGCCAATTGTCAACGGACTCAATCATGAAAAGTTCAGATTCTCTTCAAATTTTCAAGGCCATAAATTTCAGTAGATTTTCATTGTGGTAATTAGGTTCCCTAACCCCACAAAGAAAGGACAGTGTTTGCTCAGATGGGCGAGTCGGTTTCCCACAGGGGTTACCAGAGCTGACCTCACCCAGCAGGTAGGGTTCCTGGTCATCGTACACTGTCCCCCTGTCCTTCACTTTTCCATGGTAATCTTGCTCCTTCTTTCTTCCTCTCCTGATTTTATTCTCTCCCTTTCCACATTTATTTCCACAATGAAGAATATTTGATATTTTATTTATATCAGGCTCTATTCTACTCAACATGGTTATCAATGACTTGGATGAGGGATTACAGGCAGCTCAGATGCTTATAAAGTATGAGATAAAGTGTGAGATATTAAAATAAAAGGACAGGATAATCTTTTAAATGACAGAGATGGCTGGTTCTAATAACATACTGAGTTTTAATGAAAAATAAAAGTGTTTTTCTTAGGTATAAAATATCTGTATGTAGATATATAAACACACAGGAAAGAGTGCAATTTTTTAGGAGGTCACAGTTTAAGAGGAACTTCAGCAAACTAACGTGTTTCCAGTGCAGGAAAATCTAGATGGGAATGAATCTAAATGGCTTAATGTTATAGGAATTGGGATGATTTAGCCTGAAAATGAGAAGACTTTAAGGGCATAAGACCACTCTTCAAATAAATTAGAAGGCTAGTGAACAACTGCCAATACATTTTATAGTCAGATTTATATGGACACCACTGAACTAGATGGTTCCCAAAATCTTTTCTAGATATGAGATTCTGTGTTCTTCTCCACCACGGGCTATTCCAACCTTCTCCTTCAGAGCACCTCCACCAGTCTAGAAATGTACAAATACTAACAACTGGTTTGGAATGCCCCAATATAAAATTTTCAATGTCAAAGATGGTTCTGGCTTTCACATCAACTTTTTGATAGTTTTGTTTTGTTTTCTCAGACTCTTCTAAAAGGTCTGCCTGACTACACAGAAGTTATTTTCTATAAGACTAAAACATATAAAGAAATTCATGCCTAAACTTGAAGCATCTCATCAATTTGTAATCAAGTCTCTTTTGCATAGACATGTTGCTCAAGTCTTTTAAAAAACGTCCACAAGCAATTTCTTCTCTCCTTTCAGGATTTTTAACCACTGGAATGAGCAGCAAGAAATGGGAAATGAATTCAATGATGGGAGAAAATAACGGTCATGGTTTCTTATGACATTTAAGAAAATGGGAAAGTAGGATAAACTCATCTAAGTAACTATTCTAAAGGTTGAGTATTTGGCCCCTTTCTTGTCCAACATAACCATTAACAGTTGTGACCCAAGGAGTTCCAGGACATAAGGCTGAGCATTTGAATGACAAGCTAGGAGGGTGCCTGGTGGTGAGCACTCACTGTGTGCATGTGTGCCATCCAAAATGTTTCATATGGGAAAACTAAGACAAGAAAGTTAATTAACTTTACAAGATAGAAGGAAAAAAAAAGTCCATTTTCACTTCAGTTTACCACTGTGAGAATTGAAAAGATTCCATTTCCAAGAAAACTATTAATTTCTACAGTGTCAGCATGCTTTTTATAAACTGCATTTTTATGATACCATGCTTGGTGTTGGAAACATTTTATACTCCAGAGGAAAGTCTGAGTTTTTGCAAAGTGGAGGAACAGTATCATATTTAAACCATTTGATCTATTTTTAAAAACACTGTAGTTAAGCCTACAGAATGTCTTTTAAAGTATTTTAAATAGAGCCTTTTACAAGACATCTCAAACGGGTAATATTCTGCTCCGTCTCTCCTTTGTCTTGCTTTCTGCACATTCTGTGTGTTCCAAGAATGTGCGCTGTCCACAGAGTCAGATTGCTGGATGTCCAGTCCACAACCCACATATCGATAGAGACTCCTCAAGCTCCAGCATGAATTAATCCGCTGCCTACCACATCCTCTTTTGGAAGAAGAAGAGCGATCAATGTGATTAAATAATGGGAAAGAGTTTTTGCAAGAAAAGGTTAAAGGAACTGGAGGTGTTTCACCTACAGAAGAGAAACAGTGATTTGTACACAGCTCTTCAGTCACTGAAGATTTCTTTTCTAAAGGCAGTAAATAATTATGTTCCACGTCCACAGAGAATCAACAACAACAACAAAAAAACTGTGTTTAAGTTATATCCAGAGAGTTTACCATTGAGCAAAAAAAGGTATTTTCAAGGTTTGAGTGATAAAGCAGTAAAATGATCTCTTCTAGGAGGTTATAGAGCCTGTCCTGCTAAAGAGCTTCCATAAGAGAAGAGTTGCCCCCACGTCTTGAATGGTGTAAATAAAGAAGGTCTGTGACTAAAATGCAGCAGTGGGACCTTGTGGCCCAATAACCCAAGACAGAGATGAATATATCCTGTTATAAAGGCCTGTAAGAAAAGTATTCTTGGAATTTGCCTTGGTAGTACATTCTAGTACTTAGCAACCTTCCCTATCAGGGAATTCCTTTTCCTAGGCTCAAAGCTCATGTGTTACATTCAGATCTTTCTCTATGAGAGTGAGGATGTATAACACACCCTTGAGTGGCCCTTGTAGATGCGTTGCCAGCTTCCACCTCAGTATGGTAGTGGTCTATCTAGGCTATTGTCTAATGTGCCCATCACAGGGCCATAAATAGAAGAGCCCTTCATAGAGCACATACGTGATTCTTCTGACCATGAGGAAAAGAGTCACATGTGCTCTTGGCTGACCTCAAAAGAGATGTAGCATCAAATTCAACTGACCTCAAGTACATTTTTAGTAACTCTTATTTCCACAGCTCTAGGCTAAGTGCTGGCCAGAAACATAAAAATTGTAAGTCATATTGTCAGCCTCAAGTTGCTAAAACATTTGGGGTAAAAATGAGACATATGCATATTAAAGAGATAAGAGTGAAACAGCTTTTGTTAAACGACATTGTGACAGGATGAAAAAGTACTGAAGAAATCAAAGACGACAGGGACATCTGCAGAGTAGAGTAGCTGGGAAAGGCTTCATGGAGGAGATGGGACCAAGTTTGGAAATTTGAATACCTGTCTTGCTTAATTTTTCATCTAAGTGACTTCCCAGACTTCTCTTTGTCCTCTGTAAAGTACATTGACCGATACCCGCAAGCAGCTGATCACTTTTAGTTTGTAGTGACTTGCTTCTAAAAGTGAACATTTTTATACCAGCTGAATTTGTTTTTACAGTTTAGTAAAATATTATATAAATGGATGAAACAGTAAAAAAAAATTCCTAGAAAAGCTAACTTATATACCTTGAAAATCGCTGATATATATGAGTTGCTTAAAAATATTCTCCCATGTAGGTATTGGTGAAATAACTGTAAAGAAAGGTAACTGTTAATAAAATTAGAAGATTTCTAGACACAGATTGCTTCATGAGTATTTTTCTGTTCTTAGTCCACTTTAAAGAAATCCAATTGGAAATCATAAGCTATGTAAAGAAGACAACATGAGCTCTAATCCCTGAACTGATACTCAGAAAACATAAATTAGCCTTGATCATACATTTTTAAGTTATTCTATGCTCAGTTATATGTTTTTACAATAAAATGAAATATTAAAATATATGCTACCATTTTTAATGATTCTCTGCTTTAAGTGACTTAATTAACCTGTCAACTACTTATTCGATAGCATAAGCACGGTTAATAGGGCTTTTGTTGACAAAACTAACCTAAGAAGCACTGGACCAGAGGGACAAGGACGTGGTTTCTAGTTTTGCCTTCTCATTGGAACTTGGTCAAGACAATTCCTTGCCTGGCTGGCTCCAGTTTTATACTCCATAAAGTAACTGTGGTAAATTAGGTCTCTCTACAGAACACCTCCCCGCCCACCGTCCACACCAAGCCTTGGCATTCTGCAAATCAATGATACCAGCTTTCATAAGCCCTTGGTGCATTGCAAACCTATAACACAGACTTGTTAACTAACAATCATTTGCACTTTTTACTGTTCTGACATAGCACATTTTTAAATGTTCCAGTCTTCCAGTGCCCCTAGAACTGATCTTATTTCTCCTTATGACTGCTTTTTTCTCAGAGAAAGTGTAGTATTTAAATTTTGATCTCCACTGGGTTTGAAGCAGAATAGAGAGCAAGGTGTGTGAGAAAAAGACACTTCCCACAAGTGAAAAAATATGAGAGACAGTTACTATGGGGGATTAACTTTAGGCAAAAACAAATCCTTGAGGCTTTTGGCCTGTACCTCAAGAAGAGATCTGAGAAATATGCTAAGTCGTTTTTATATAAACCAGGATGCATCCTTCCCAACAAAGAAGCGCTGCTACATCCTTAGCTGGGGAGAAAAAAAAAAAAAAAAAAGGACTGCAAAATGCAAATAAATTGAGGAGGATACCAAATGAGGTATGATTTCATGTACTGGATCGTGGAAATAAGTGGGAGATTAGTGGAAAAACTGTCGAAATCTGAATAAATATTGTAGTCTAATTAATAGTAATGTACTAAGGTTAATTTTTTAGTTTTGACAAATATATCATGGTTATGTGGGATGTTAAAGTGAGGAGAAGCTGGGTATAGAATATACAGGAATTCTCTGTACTAACTTTGCAATTTTTCTGTAAATCTAAAGTTATTCTAAAATAAAACATTCATACTCCAAAAAATTAGAGGTGCAAAAGATGACAGAGACTTACAGAGAGTGAGAGTTTCAGGGAGAGAGAGAGAGAGAGAGTGCAAAAAGGGGGTATTAGGTGAAGAAGGGAAGGACACAGACAGCCAGAGAAGTGGGACTATATTATAGAGAATTTTAGCTCATGGTTGGTTTCTATTTACTTCCTTTGCAGTCTTGTTAGTCTGTGCCTTTAAGGAAGTTGGATACAAGTATTCAACCATTTTCTGCTAAAATGGTGCACTGTAATAAAAGCACCTCCTCCTCAACCCACTTACTGCTACATCAAACACTACAAGGATGGGAAGAGAAATTCTGCAATTTATACTTTATTTGCATAAAAACAAGATTTAGTAATGAAGAGTATCCCATGCTGTTACCTTGCCCAAGTTGTCACCCAGGAAAATTATTTTTCCAGCAAAACTGGAAATCCCCCTGAGTCACCCCATTCCCTTGCTCTGATATTGGGTTTCCTCTGAAAAGTGCCTTGTGGCATGATTGTGCTACCCTTGGGTTTAGAGATTACCACAGCAACCCAGGGAAGGAAATGTTTGCCCATCCTTCTACTGACAAGGACCAGAATCCTGTAAAATCCAACTTTTTTTGCTATCCTTTAATTGGGATGACTCCCTTCCAGGGGACCTAGATTACTCATAGGCCCAAAATACATTCCTGTAAGTTATCAAAGCCCAATTTGGAGAAGAAAATATTTGCCAAAGCCTACATAGTGGCATGGCTATCAGCCCAGAAAGGCAATGACCAAGTAGCTCACACATGGAGAAATTAAAGAATATATATTTTCCACTGAAAAGCAGAGAGATATTCACAGATGGGTTTTCCATGGGTCTTTTGCAGATGTGGAGTAATACATGTTCATGGTCTTTTCAGTTGCCTTTCCCCTTTCTATCTAAGCTTCTCCTTCCATCTAGCGCCAGTGGAGCCAAAGTGATAGAAGGAGGAAAGAAAGGAGAAGGTTATCTAAGAAAACACAATCTTAGGTGCCTCTAGAGGAAATACGGCTACTTTGTGAACTCTTTTTCCTCTTTATGCTCCAGAATCCTATTCCTAGTTATATCATGCATTCTGTACTATTGGTTCAATTGAATCAAATAGCATTACATAAAAATAGAACTTTAGTGCTAGAGTTTGCCATCTCATCCAATTCTTTTATTATTTGGACATATAGCCACAAAAATAAAATAAGAAAGATAAGTGCATATCAAAGCAGTTGGTGGGGGCAGGACTGCTCCTCTCATTTATGGCCGTTATCATCCACAAAAAAATATTAAACATGGACCGTAGCTGCATGGAGCCTGGGAAAATGAGTCAAGGACCGGACCAACTGCTGTATGGTGAGAGCTGACAAGCAGACATGTCAGCGTTTACCTGGGGTAAGACAGCCAAAAGCAGGCAAGATATACAATACCATATACTTGAGTGAGCCACAGCCAGTCTATATTTTAAAATATTGATTTAAATTCCAACCTCAGAACATTCACTTCTAAGGAACAGAGAAAGCTTATGCAGTTCAAATTCCAATTTGAAATATAAATAAGGACTTTTACAACTCTTATGGTGGTACATGAACTGTAAAACAAATTCTCTTTAGCCGCACTCTATGTGTATATCTTTTGCATAAAAGTTTCTTCATTGGAAATCTTTTAAGTGATTAATGGTGCAGAACGATCATATGTCATCAGGCCTCAGAGAGTCATGAGAGGAGAAGGGGACTAAAAGACAGAAAAAGAAAAACTTCTGTCTTTCCAATGCTTTCAGAATGGTGCTCCTCCTTAGGGAAAGTTGCCTGTAACTTCAAGTAAGGCTTCTGTGGCAGCAGGCATACAGAGGTAAGTACACCTACTTTAGGGGGCTCACCTAGGACAGCTTAATGAGTTACTGATCTCCTAAAAGCATCTAGAGGCCCAACTACTTTGTGGGAGTGGAGGAGGGAAATAGGTAGGGCTAATCCCATCCCTAAGGACAAAATAAAATAAAAGGTGATCACTCAGCCACAGAGAGTAGAGGAAACTACTCTATTGCCTGTGTGGGTGAAGTCCAAACATTGCAGGCTGGAAGTAGATCCCAAAATACAATATATTCCTTTCTCCATTCAAAGACATCTGAAAGAAAAATAATGCAGTCCTCAAATTTTATCCCTCTCAGAAAATAGCCCTCTACATGAGGAGCATTGTTGTTCAAAAAATGCCCTTGAGATCCATGCCTCATAAGTAACACCACCTTATAATGAGGTATTGTTTGCCCCTTTGTTTCTAACTCCCCTCAAATGGTATCAAAGATCATCCTGCCTCAGACTGGATTCCATTCAATATTAAGACATCATACTGAGGTTTTGGCATTTATTTAAGAGCCAAAGGACAAAACAGCTAGCTGTCAGTAGCATTTTTTATGTTCTATCATTTATAACCAGAAAGCAACTATTTTGACCACTTTATGATATGCAGCCACTAAAAGCCATATATTCAACTAGAAAAGCTTAAGTAATCACTGAACCTTGCTTAAAATCCAGAGAGAAAAGCTGCTTCATTTAAATATTGGTAAATGCTTAGCATAAGCTAGGGGTCAGCAAACTATAACCCAGGGTCTGGCCCTACTGCTTGTTTTTATAAATAAAGTATCACTGGAAAACAGGCATGCCCATTCATAGACTTCTTGTCTATAGCTACATTCACAATATGATGGCAAAATTGCGTAGTAGTTGCCCCAGAAACCGTATAGCCCCCAAAACCAAAAATACTGACTATCTGACCTTTTTCAGAAAACATTTGCTGACCCTTGGATAAGCCATAACTTGTTCTTTTCGATAAGGTTATCTTCATTCCGGAACAGAGAAAAATATCTCTTAAAAGACAAAATAATCTCTTCTGAATGGGCTTAGGTTAAATATATCTCTAAAGGTATGTGCATTATTCTGCATAATAAAATCAGTTCTCCACATTTACTTCCTCTCTGATGGAGGCCGGCTATTCTACCATATTGGAGCAAGGGCAAAGTCATGAAGGCATTCAGTCTTTGTATACTGTAAATTAAATTGGACTCTACAATAGCTTTTGTTTGAAGAATGTTTAAAGACACCATCATAGCTTGTTCTCATGGTCATGCGTTTTTCTTCAGAAATAAGTAGAAGTTTTATTGAATCATTTTCATTGATTAAGAAATCATCTGAAGATTGTGGAGAGGCCACGATGATTTTTAATCGGGTTTTTTTTTTATTTATTTCAAGCAGTCTTCATGATGAGGGAATGTAAAAAGAATTATACTCTAGCTTTCTCAACATAATTCCCTGAAGAGCAAACATTCTGATTGACTCTTATTTGACTAAAAAAGCATTTTGTGTGTCTTTCTATATTATCCATTTAGCTAAAAGAGACAGGTGAAAAATGAATAAAATAAACTCTGCTCCAGTTCAATAGTTTCTTTTTAGTTGTTTTTATTTTGCTTAACCAAGTCACTTGGCCTCAGTTACCCTGGTCATGGGAGCTTTGTTCGTGCTGGATACCCTTCACTCTAATCCTCAAAGCCTCATATCCTGTTTTTCAGTCTTTCTCTTGACTTTAGCAGATGTTGTCTATTAATGTGTCTGAGAGCTTAGGACGTTTCAATTATGGACCAAAGAAACAGGCTATTTTCACTCCTGTGCTTCCATGAAGTTACTGTCCATTTGTCATTTGCAAGAGTGTGATTATCAGTACAAATAAATTGCAAATTGAAAGATGTGGAATGAACCGGCCATCCAGACTCAGATTCTGTGGATCAGAAAGCAGAAATGTTCCTGTTGTCCCACTTTATTCATCAAACCTTGTAAGTCTTATTTGTCTAACTTGATCCAGGCAAAGCTTCCTTGTTTTTAAAATCTGGCATCCATTTGACTTACCTTGTTTAGGTTTCAAAACACAGTATAAATCAAGAGACAAGCTGTGAATGTGTATAGAGTATGTGAAAAAGAAGGCAGGTATTCTGGTCTGGCTGAGTGTAAGATCACTGCGGGAAGTTGGTGAAGATGAGGCTGGAAGAGGTAGAGTGAATCCTGATTACCTTGTTAAGGCATTGCTTATTCTCAAGGCCATGGAGAACCAATGAAAATGTTTAAACAGTCAAGACAACTGGGTTCTGAAGTTCCATTCATTTCTCATTAGCTGACTGCTTTTGGACATTATTTGACCAGTTTGTCTTTAAGTTTTACCAGCAGTTGAAGGAAGAAAGTAAAACTTACATTATATGACTTGCAGTATTGTTTAAAGAAGAAAATGAAATGTGCTTACAAAATATATGTAATGATAAGGTTTTACAATTATCACTATATTCATCATAATGCCCCAAGTTATTCAATCAAGTTCAGTTCCACTTTAGCAGAGTAGACCCGAAATGCCTAGGCTTGAATCCTGGCTTCATGACTTCCTGTGTGACTTATCTAACCCTCAAATTCCTCACTCAAAAAATGGAGATACTTAATAGTACCTACTTCCAACCTACTAAACAGTAAATATCTAGGATGGAAATTACATGAGATAATTCACATATAGCACTCAGGACAAGGTTTCACATGTAATAAGAGATAAGGGTTAGCTTTGTCATTATAATAATTAATAGCTCACAATGGGAATGTTATATGAGCATGAAGGAGAGAGCTACAACATTATCCCACATCACTGTGGAGTATGCACAGAGTAATTCCAGTGGATAAATTATACTAGTTGATAGATGCCTTTCTTGGCTTGATGAGTAGTGCACATACAAGCTGCTCAAGAAATGTTAGTTCCTGCATTCAATAAGCATTCAATAAATATGTGCTGAGTGTCTAATTCATACCACTCAATGTGGAATATACACTGAGCAAGATAATCTATAGTTTGGATTTTACGAGCCAAAAAACAAACAGTGGGGGTTGCTAAAGGAATGCATTTCAGGGCTGCCTAGTGCAGTCCAGGAGGGTCAGAGAAGGCTTCCTGGGAGGCAATAATGTCTAAGGTGAGACTTGAAGTAGGAAAAGGAGTTGGCCATGTAAAGCAGGCTGGGACAGGAAGAATATTTCATCAGAGGCAACAAGATATGGGACGTCTCTGAGATAAGAGTGATCGTGGTGATCCGTACACTGAAGGACAATTAATATGGCTAGCAAGTAGGATATGATGGGGAAATGTGGTGGCAGTAAGAAGGATTCTGATGGCAGAGGGTACTGGATGTAGGTGGATGCACTTAGGCATTATTCTGAAGGCAACAAGAAGCAATTAAAGGGTTTCAAGCAAGGGAATGTGAAATAATTATCTTTGCGTTTGACAAAAACGTAAAACAAATGAAGTCTTTCTTTTTTCTGTGTGGAAACTGAAGTTATCTGGCTGAAAGGTGATGGTTGTTTCTATTTTTAAATCTTAACATTCAGCCATAAAGGACAGCAACACATAGGTTTGAGATATCTGGGAAAAATAATTGAGGAATTGAAGGGGGAAATGAGGCTGAGGGAGGGATTGCTTACTAAGCCACACATTTCTTAGAGTAGATGAAGGTCTTGTTTCTATTTCTGAATTCCAATTGTTTTCAGTGATCAGAAATCATATTGTGTCAATATAAAAGCATTGCATGTGACAGAAATAAAAGAAAAAATTCAATATTAAGTTATGTGCTGTTACCCTTCCCATCTCCCTCACCCTTACCTGCCTTCCAAGAAAGAAGGACTCTTCCTTTCAGGTTCGGTTTTTAGATTCTCCTTTGCTGCAAGGAATGCAAGGAAAAAGCTCCAGCAGAAAAATTGAAAGATATCTCAGGGACCAAGCCGGTTTATCTAATAAGTAATTGAGCCAGAAAGAGGAGGAAAGAAGTAAGAAACATAGCTGGGTTTGCAAAAGTTTGGGAAAGCTTGACGTGGTTGTTGAGGAATACTTGGGAGTGCAGTAAAGTGTAGGAGACATTAAGAATAAGAATAATACAGGCTGGGCACAGTGGCTCATGTCTGTAATCCTATCACTTTGGGAGGCCGAGACAGGCGGGTCACTTGAGGTCAGGAGCTAGAGACCAGCCTGAGCAACATGGTGAAACCCCATCTCTACAAAAATACAAAAGTTAGCCAGGCATGGTAGTACGCGCCTGTAATCCCAGCTACTCAGGAGGCTGAGGCAGGAGAATTGCTTGAATCTGGGAGGTGGAGGTTGCACTGAGCCTAGATCACACCACTGCACTCCAGCCTGGGTGACAGAGTGAGACTGTTCGTCTCCAAAAAAGAGGAAAAAAAAAAAAGATAAACACAGAAAAGCACTATAAGAAGTGTTTCTGTATTATAAATTATGTAATCACGAAGTATAATAAGTAAATTGTTTTTCAATTATTTTAAACGTAGGAGTTGCATTTCCCTGATTACAACATCATGCTGAAGTGGGACTACAACCCCTCTAAATTATGGAAAGGTTATCTATATAATAAGGAGGCTTCCCCAGAACTTAAAAAGATCCATTTCCAGAAAGATCTCCTCAGAATTCTTGCCAAGGAGGAAAGAAAAGAGAAAGAAAAAAGTCATCTTTTTTTTTTTTACATCGAAATACATAGGATGTAAAGTAAGAATTTTGGCAGACACTGGTCTTTCCCTTCTAATGTATGCTCACTTAATAATATTTAATAAGAATGTTCTCGAGAAAGATAAATGAAAACGAAGCTCCAAGGAAAAAAAATGCAGACCCAGGATGCCCTGAGCAGCAGCATAACAAAGGGTGAGAAATCACAGGATAATCATTATCTGCTCAGAACAGAGCAGAGGAAGGGTTTGTGTTCTATTGCCGCTTAAAATATTTTACATAAATGAATCAACCAAAGAGTGGAAGCTAAATCAAACAATTTCACAGACTAAAAATAGGAAATCTCAAACCACAGAAACGAGAAAAAAATACTGCTTTAATTGACAACAATTTCAATGTGATTCATAAGAAATCATCTTATTTCTTATGTGATTTCAATGTGATTCATAAGAAATCACATTGAAATTGTTGTAGAAGAATGCAATTACTTCAAGCAAACAATTATCCAACCTGTTTTAGAGAAGGAATGTTTAGGAGCATAGGAGAGCATGTAGCCCAAGGAGCGCATGACCAGGGGGCTCTGCTTTGCAAAACTATATCTCTGTATCTAAAGTTTAAACTGGGCCAGGCACAGTGGTTCATGCCTGTAATACCAATACTTTTGGAGGCCAAAATGGGAGGGTGTTTGAGCCCAGGAGTTTAAGACTTGCCTGAGGAGTTTAAGACCCGCCTGGGCAATTTAGTGGGACCTCATCTCTATGAAAACCTTAAAAAACTAGCCAGGCAATGGTGGCACACCCCTGTAGACCAAGCTACTTGGGAAGCTGAGGTGGGAGGATCGCTTGAACCCAAAGGCGGAAGTTGCAGTGAGCTGTAATCATGCCACTGCGCTCCAGCTTGAGCAACAGAGCAAGACCCTGTCTCAAAAAATAAAATCAAATAAAGTTTAAATTTATAATGTTTACATGGGAGGATTAGGATTTGGGATGTTTTATTATTTTTTATTCTAAAAACAATAATGAAATTGTCTCTGAATAAATATTGTACCCAGTACACTGTTTAGGGAATACAAAATTGGGTGTAATTGCTGCATAGAGCCCTGGTGCCACCCAAATGGCTAAAAAGCTGTGTTTTCATTCCAGAGCTAGACTATGTGAAAAGGGAAAATTGTGTGTGAGAAAGAAATGTATTTGGATACTGGATCTTCAGTCAGCATTCACATCTATGGAAAAACTGAGATATTCTATTTTTAAACTTCAATGTTCAGCCATAAAAGAAAATCAATTTGAATATGCATCATTGGAATTGAGTTTCTTCAATTTGTTCCATACACTAAGCACCAGTTACCAGCTCTACACCGTTTGGCAGCTCCCATCAGAATCCAACAGCAAGACACTTACACTATTTTACAAATATCAAAACAATAGAGTGTGTGGTCCTCGTTCATCAGCAGGATACGCCAGTACGTGAACACACTTTCCTCCCTGTAGTCCACCAAAGAAGCATGGAAAAAATGCGATCCAATCCCTGCATTGTACAAATGTGGTGACCAAGTGACTTGTCAGGAAGAAGAATGCTGGAACAACTTCCAATTACTCAACCCAGGTTATCTCCAAAGGAAGATGCAGGTGATCATTAATCTGTATATGCTAAAGATAATCAATACTTTCTTCCCAAACTCCTACCACCCATGAGAGAGAATCAGAATCAACGAGAAAGTCACCACAATTTCACTCTACTTTTACTTCAAAATGATTATCCCAGCTTGGCGAATAAGTTATCATTTTTATTTAAAAAGTAAGCTGAGCAAGGTAAGATGCCCTTCCACAAATTTCCTAGGCTATTAATAAGCATTAAAACCCAGAAGTCCGAATTCCCAGTCCAATGCTTATCCCAAATTCCCAGTCCAATGCTTATCCCACAAGACTGTAGAGTTTCCTGTAGCTTCCCCTCCACACGGGCTAGAGCAGCATTTCTCAACCCTGACACTATTGACAATTTGGACCAGGTAATTATTTTTTGGGAAGTGAGGAGGGAAGCTGTCCTGTGCATTGTAGGGTGTTCAGCAGCACTCCTGGCCTCTACCCACTAAACACCAGTAGTACTCCCCAGTTGTGATGACCAAAAATGTCTTCAGACATTGCCAAATGTTTCCTAGAAGGCAGGATCACTCGGTTGAGAATCTCTGGGCTACAGCAATATGAAATTATCTCTTAAATTATCAATCAAGTAGATGAGTCCATTTTATAGAAACTTAATCACACTTTTAAAAAATTGCACTGTTACTAGAAACATTCTCATAAACCTCTAATATAAAATTATAATTATACTATGGTTTAGCAGTGAGTTAAATCATTTCTTTGATAACTATTAAATAATCCAGAGGATTTCTGTCACATAACTATAGGTATTACTTTTAAACCCAATAGCAACCATACACTGACAGTCTACTTGCCTGTTAGATGAGGTGAAAATATATGTCTCATAATCAATCACTGAGCTACAACAGCATTACATAGACATTCTCCAAATGTTGGTATCCATCCTGTCACATCATGTTACATTTGGAAGAGGTGGGACCTAAAAGTGTTTTGAGAAGCCACTAAGTTTTGGCTACCTCTAGATTTATAGAGCTACCAACCAGGAAAACTCGGATTAGCAGAAACTATGTATAATTGCCCACTGAAGCCAAACATAAATTCCAAGTCAGTTAGCTTAAATATCTTCTGCAGTTGATGAATCCATTAGTAATTATCTTCCTGCACCCATGAAGTACTTAAAAGGGTTTTCCCTTACAGGTAAGTTATGAAACGTGCAATTCTCCACTTGGAATATTTTAAGTCTGAATTTTACAGAGTGTTTGCAAAACTGGCCCAAGTATACTCATCAAAGATCACTGAAATGGAAATATGACTGGTTCATTGCTTGGACCATATTTGCATGAAGATATTGGGTGAAGCCTACTATAGTGCTCAGCTTTTAGTTATTTTTTTTTAGAGGACATCCTAATTATGGACATAGGAATGTAAAAAGTGCCATTCTTAGTTGGGTCCAAGAATCTTCCAGAAATAACACCACCACAGGATGTATGGTAGGAGAGTAGCATTGTTTCTTTAAGCAATATGATTGTGTGATTATGTACACAAATTAAATATCGTAAGAGTTACTCAAAACCATGACATCTTGATTTCAAATGGAATCACTATTCAGAACTTGAATTTCTGTTCTTCCTGGAATACGAGTTCTAAGGAAATAAATTTTCTTGGGTTGAGAATCAAAGTAGATGAACACTTTTTGGAGAGTGACAGGTTGCCTTTATTCATACAACGCTTTTAAGTATAAGATCCTTTTCTGAGTGATAACTCATTGCAAATTCATCTCTATTCCTGGGAAAAGGATAATAAATGACAACTGAGGCTCATACTTGAAAGAACTATTTCCCAACAGCCATAGCTTTTGGTAACCATCAGCAACAAAGATTTCAGCTACCTTTCTGAAAGGGACCAGAGCTGTGACCACAGTAGAACTGGGAAAATGTCCAGCATTGTATAACCATTATTACTATCCCTACCTCAACCTTCCAAGGACTTAAGTTAAACACTGGAGTTAGAGGATAACAAATGATCATTCAAAGAGCCTCTTCAGGTTGTACATGGTAGAAATTACAATGGATTATTACAAACCTAAATAAAGAACTGTTTTCATATTGGTGAACTTAAACGTTATTGCCCTATATAAAAGATTGCAGTTTAGGACTATTAGAATGAAAACCTTGACCCTGAGGGAAAAGAAAAGATATAGTGTATTTGTGCCATACAAAATGTAGCTGAGACTGTATCTGAGGAGGTGGGGCCCAGGGAAAGGTGCCCTCTCACCCCCCAGTGCATTCGAGTGCAGCTGTTTCAGTGCCATTTTAGCAATGGCCATCAAAATTTGACAAGATATAGAAAAGTTAAAAATGCACATTTTTGACACAGTATTTCTATTTTTGGAATATGTCTTATATGAATACTTGCCTATAGACACAAAATGAATAAACAATAACATATTAAAAAAGAAAATGTAGTGCTTCTATGACATAATATAACAGACCCAAATTAACCTCAAACAAATGCCACTCTGCTAATAAATATGTTGCAACCAGATTGGCAATGATAGTGTGCAGAATTCCCTAATCTTGCCTGATTTTTTGTATTAATCATTCATCTTCACAGAGAACAAAAGTGGGTACAAAATCATGGGAATTTAGATGGTGTTGGACAGTTTTCCTAAACACATTTTGCAAAGAAAAGCCATTTGTGTATGGAAAAACAATAAGCTAGTCAGGAGCAAGTTCTCGTGTATTTTGCAATCAAAAGGATACTTGCAGAGCTCTAACATGCTTGCCAATGTTACAAGGAGTCTTCAAAAAGTTAAAATAGCAGAGATTATAAAGTCCACATGTTTGCTGACCTGTTTGTTCCTTTTTGAAAGAGCAATGGGAGTTAAGGGTAAGCAAAGGGATGGGGTTATGGTAGGTGGGTCACAGGGTATTAGATTTGCATTTAGTTGTTTTTCATACTTCTATTCAATGAAAACTGATGGAATCCCTAGAATAATACTGGAAACTTCTTTCTGGCACTTCTGAACAAGAGTCATTTGACCAAACTATCCCATGACACAATCATGGAAACAGCAATAAGATCCAGCACATGAATGGGAAGTATAGTAAAACCTGAATATAAAGATTAATTAGAGCTGATTACAGTTCCAGTCCTGGCAGGATTCATCACCTGCTGACTAAAGAGCCCTTGGGCTCTGAGTAATCAGCAGTGGTAGCCAGGCAGTACTCACTGCAGGCCCTAAGTGAAAAATCAAAGCTCTGCTGTCTTCGGTTATGACCCAGCACATTCCTAGCTATGGTGGCTATGGGGAGAAACTCCTTATGCTTGAGCAAACAAGAGTGAAAAGCAAAGGAGACTTTGTCTTGCAGCTTAGGTACCAGCTGAGCCACAGTGGGGTAGAGCACCAAGTGGATTCCTGGCATCCCCAGTTTCAGGCTTTGGCTACTGGACAGCATTTCTGGATATTTCCTGGGCCAGAGGGGGGCCCACATCCCTGAAGGGAGAGACCCATGCTTGACAGCATTCACCACAAACTGACTGAAGAGCCCTTGGGTGAACATTGGCAGTAGCCTGGTGGTACTCGCTGTCGGCCTGAGCCAGTGGTGGCCGCAGGGACTCATCTGTTTGAAGAAAGGGGAGGGAAGAGTGGGAAGGACTTTGTCTTGAGGCTTGGGTGCCAGCTCAGCTGCAGTAGAATAGAGCACCAGGTGGATTCCAAAGGTTCCTGACTCCAGGCCCTGGATCTGCAAAGACATCTCTTAACCTGTGCTGGGATTGCAGGAACTTGCTGCCCTGAAGGGAAGGATGCAAGCCTGGCTGGATTCACCACTTGCTGATTGTAGAGCCCTTGGGTCTTGAATGAACATAGGTAGTATCCAGGCAGTGGTAACTGTGGGCCTTCGGCAAGACCCAGTGCTGTGCTAGCTTTGGTCCTGACCCAGCACAATCCCAGTGGTGGTGGTCACAGGGGTTCTTGTGTCACCCCTTCCCCAGCTCTAGGCAGCTCAGCACAGAGAAAGCAAATCCATTTGTTTGGAGGAAAGTAAGGGAAGAGAATAAGAGTTTCTACTTGGTAATCTAGGGAATTCCCCCAGATCGTACCAAAGACCACCAAGTTGGTACTTCTACAAGTCTGCAAGAGCCACAGGGTTACTGGCCTTGCGGTGACCCCTAATGCAGATATGGCTGCAGTGACCAAAGATTTAGATCACAACACCCAAGTATCTTTGAATATTTGGCAAGCCTTCCCAAGAAGGGCTGGTACAAACAAAGACTATGATAAATATCTAACTGTATTTTTTTTTTGAGACGGAGTCTTGCTCTGTCACCCAGGCTGGAGTACAATGGTGCAATCTTGGCTCACTGCAACTTCTGCCTCATGGGTTCAAGCAATTCTCCTGTCTCAGCCTCCCGAGTAGCTGGGATTACAGGCGCCCACCACCACGCCCAGCTAATTTTTATACTTTTACTAGAGACGGGGTTTCACCATGTTGGCCAGGATGGTTTCAAACTCCTGACCTCAGGTGTTCCACCCTCCTCAGCCTCCCAAAGTGCTGGGATTATAGGCATGAGCCACTGCGCCCAGCCAATACCTAAATTTATAATGCCCAGACATTGATGAACACCCACAAGCAACAAGACCATCCAGGAAAACATGATCTTACTGAGTGAACTAAACAAGGAACCAGGGACTAATCCAGCATAACAGAGAAATATTACCTTTCAGACAGAGAATTCAAACTAGTTGTTTTGAGGAAGCTCAATGAAAGCAAATAGAGAAAGAATTCGGAATTCTGTCAGAGAAATTTAACAAAGAGATTGAAATAATTAAAAAGAATCAAGGAGAAATTCTGAAGCTGAAAAATGCAATGGACATATTGAAGGATGCATCAGGGTCTCTTAACTGCAGAACTGATCAAGCAGAAGAAAGAATTAGTGAGCTTAAAGACAGGCTATTTGAAAATACACAGTCACAGAAGACCAAAAAACAAGAATGAAAAAGAATGAGGCATCCCTACAAGATCTAGAAAATAGCCTCAAAAGGGCAAATCTGAAAGTTATTGGCCTTAAAGAGGAGGTAGGGAGAGACATCAGGGCACAAAGTTTATTCAAAGGGATAATAATAAAGAACTTCCCAAACCTAGAGAAAGATATCAATATTCAAGTACAAGAAGACTATAGAACACCAAGCAGATTGACCAAAAGAAGACTACCTCAAGGCATTTAATAATTAAACTCCCAAAGATCAAGGATAAAGAAAAGATCCTAAAAGCAGCAGAAGAAAAGAAACAAATAACATACAACAGAGCTCCCAAGTATCTGACAGCAGACCTTTCCGTGGAAACCTTACAGGCCAGGAGAGAGAGGCATGACATATTTAAAGTGCTGAAGAAATAAAACTTTTATTGTAGGATAGTTTATCTGGTGAAAATGTTCTTCAAACATGAAGGGGGAAATAAAGACTTTCCCAGACAAACAAAAGGTGAGGGATTTCATCAACACTCGACTTGTTCTACAGAAAATGCTGTGGGGAGTTTTTCAATCTTAGAGAAAATGGTGTTAATGAGCAACAAGAAATCATCTGAAGGTGGAAAACTCACTGGTAATAGTACATACACAGAAAAACACAGAATATTATAATAATGTGGTTGTGATGTGTAAACTACTCATGTCCTGGTAGAAAAACTGAAAGATGAACCTATCAAAAACAATAACAACAACAACTTTTCAAGACATAGACAGTATAAAAATATATAAATAGAAACAATAAAAAATTTAAAAATGGGAGGGGCAGAGTGAAAGTGTAGAGTTTTTATTAGTTTTCTCTTTTCCTGTTTCTTAGTTTATTTATGTCATCAGTGTTGTCAACAGTTTGAAATAAGGGATTATGAGATAGTATTCGTAAGCCTCATCAAAAAAACCTCAAATCAAAATACATACAACAGATACATAAAAAATAAAAAGGAAGAAATTAAACCATATTGCCAGAGAAAATCACCTTCATTAAAAGGAAAACAGGAAGTAAGGAAAGAAGGAAGAGAAGACCACAAAACAATCAGAAAACAGATTTTAAAATGTCAGGAGTAAGTCCTTACTTATCAATAATAACATTGAATTTAAATGAACTAAACTCTCCAATGAAAAGACATAGAGTGGCTGAATGGATTAAAAAAAAACAAGATCCAATAATCTGTTACCTACAAAAGCACATTTAACCTATAAAGACACACATAGACTGAAAATAAAGGGATGGAAAAAGATATTCCATGCCAATGGAAACCAAAAAAGAGCAGGAGTAGCTATAGTTATATCAGACAAAATAGATCTCAAGATAAAAACTATGAAAAGAGACAAAGAAGGTCACTATGTAATGATAAAGGGGTCAATTCAGCGAAAGGTTATATTAATTGTAGATATATATGCACCCAACACTGGAGCACCCAGATATATAAAGCAAACATTATTAGAGCTAAAGAGAGAGATAGACCTCAATACAATAATAGCTGGAGACTTCAATATCCCACTTTTAGCATTGGACAGATCTTCCAGACAGAAAATTAGCAAAGAAACGTTGGATTTAATCTGCACTATAGATCAAATGGACCTAATGGATAGTTACAAAACATTTTCATCCAATGGCTACAGAATACACATTCTTTTCCTCAGCACATGAAACGTTCTCAAAGACAGATCATATGTTAGGTCACAAAGCAAGTTTTAAAACATCCCCAAAAATGAAATAATATCAAGCATCTTCTCTAACCACAATGGAATAAAACTAGAGATCAATAACAAGAGGAATTTTGGAAACTATACAAACACATGGAAATTTTAAAATATGCTCCTGAATGACCAGTGGTTCAATGAAGAAATTAAGAAGGAAATTGAAAACTTTCTTGAAACAAACAATAATGGAAATACAACATACCAAAATCTATGGGATACAGTGAAAGCAGTACTAACAGGGAAGTTTATAGCTATAAGCACTTACAGCAAAAAGAAGAAAAACTTCAATAAACAACTTAATGATGCATCTTAAAGAACTAGAAAAACAAGAGCAAACCAAACCCAAAATTCGTAGAAGAAAATAAATAATAAAGATCAGGGCAGAAATAAATGAATTTGAAATGAGAAAAACAATACAAAAGCTCAACAAAACAAAAAGTTGGTTTTATAAAAGATAATAAAATTGACAAATCTTTAGCCAGACTAAGATAAAAAGAGAGAAGACCCAAATAAATAAAACCAGAAATGAAAAAGGAGACATTATAACTGATGCCACAGAAATTCGAAGGATAATTGTTGGCTACTATGAACAACTATATGCCAATAAATTGGAAACCCTAAAGACATACAACTTGACAAGATTGAACTAGGAAGAAATCCAAAACCTAAACAGACCAATAACAAGTAATGAGATCGAAACCTTAACAAAAAGTCTTCCAGCAAAGAAAATCCCAGGACCCAGTGGCTTCACTGCTGAATTCTACCAAACTAATACCAACCGTACTCAAACTATTCTAAAAAAACAGAGGAGAGGAGAATACTTCCAAACTTGTTCCACAAGGCCAGTATTACCCTGATACCAAAACCAAAGACACATCAAAAAAAGAAAAGGCCAGTATCACTGATAAATATTGATGCAGAAATCCTTAACAAAATACTAGCAAACTGAATTCAACAACACATTAGAAAGATCATTCGTCGTGACAATGTGGGATTTATCCCAGAGATGCAAGGGTGGTTCAATATATCAAATCAACCAATGTGATACATCATATCAACAGAATGAAGGATAAGAATGATATGATCATTTCAGTTGATGCTGAAAAAGCATTCAACAAAATTCCGTATCCCTTCATGATAAAAACCTTCAGAAAACTAGGTATAGAAGGAACATACTTCAACAAAATGAAAACCACATACAACAGACCTGTAAGTAATATTATACTGAACAGGGAAAAACTGAAAGCCTTTCCTCTAAGATCTGGAACACGACAATGATGTCCACTGTCACCACTGCCATTCAACATAGCCCTGGAATTCCTAGCTAGAGCAATCAGACAATAGAATGAAATAAAGGGCATCTAAACTGGAAGGGAAGAAGTCAAATTATCCTTATTTACAGATGATAAGATCTTATATTTGGAAAAACCTAAAGACTCCACCAAAAACTATGAAAACTGATAAATAAATTTGATAGAGTTGCAGGATACAAAATCAACATACAAAAAAATCAGTAGCATTTCTATATACCAACAGCAAACAAGCTAAAAAAGAAATCAAGAAAGTAATCCCATTTACAATAGCTACAAATAAAATTAAGTATCCAGGAATTAACTTAGCCAAAGAAGTGAAAGATCTCTACAATAAAACTGTAAAACATTGATGCAAGAAATTGAAGAAGATACAAAAAAGTGGAAAGGTATTTTATGTTCATGGATTAGAATAATCAATAGTGTTAAGATGTCCATACTATCTGAAGCAATCTACAGATCCAATCCAATTCCTATCGAAATACCAATGACTTTCTTCACAGAAATAGAAAAAATATTTCTAAATTTATATGGAACCACAAAAGATCCAGAATAGTCAAAACTATCCTGAGCAAAAGAAACAAAACTGGAGGGATCACATCACCTGACTTCAAATTATGCTACAAAGCTTTAGTAACCAAAACAGCTTCGTATTGGCCTAAAAACAGACACATAGATCAGTGTACAGAATAAAGAACCTAGAGATAAATCCATGCATCTTCAGTGAACTCATTTTTGACAAAGGTGCCAAGAACATACATTGGGGAAAGGACCGTCTCTTCAATAAATGATGCTGGGAAACCTGCATATCCAAGCGCAGAGGAATGAAACTATATCCCTATCTCTCACCGTATACAAAAATGAAACAAAAGTGGATTAAAGACTTAAATCTAAGACCTCAAATATGAGATTACTAAATGAAAACATTGAGGAAACTCTCCAGGACGTTGGACTGGGCAAAGATTTCTTAAGTAATACCCTACAAGCACAGGCAACTAAAGCAAAAACGGACAAATGGATCACATAAAGTTAAAAAGCTTCTGCATAGCAAAGGAAACAATCAACAAAGTAAAGAGGAAACCTGCAGAATGGGAGAAAATATTCGCAAATTACCCATCTAACAAGGGATTAATAACTAGAATATATAAAATGCTCAAACAACTCTATAGGAAAAAAATCTAATAATTTTCTTTAAAAATGGGCAAAATATCTGAATAGACATTTCTCAAAAGAAGACATACAAATGGCAAACAAGCACATGAAAAGGTGCTCAACATCATTAATCATCAGAGAATAAATCAGTATATCAAGGAGATATCTGCACTCTAGTATTTGTTGCAGCACTGTTCACAATAGCCAAGATCTGGAAGCAACCAAAGTGTCCATCAACTAATGACTGGATAAAGAAAATGTGATACATATACACAATGGAGTACTATTCAGCGTGAGAAAGAATGAGATCCTATCATTTGCAACAACAGGGATGGAACTGGAGGACATTATAAATGAAATAAGCCAGGCCCAGAAAGACAAACTTTGCATGTTTTCACTTATTTACAGGAGCTAAAAATTAGAATAATTAAACTCATAGAGATAGAGTGTAGAAAGATGGTTACCAGAGGCTGGGAAACTGAGGTTACTGAGGGTGTGGGAAACAGAAAAAACGAGCCTTACTTAGTCTTCATAGAACTACATTCTGCTGAAGAAGACAATAGTAATACAATTTTTCAAATAGATAGGTAATTTTCTGTCAAGAAGTGGTGTGTGCTATGAAAAAAAACAGGTAAAGAAATAGAAGTTGTCGCCAGGCACGGTGGCTCATGCCTGTAATCCCAGCACTTTGGGAGCCGAGGCGGGAGGATCATGAGGTCAGGAGTTCGAGACCAGCCTGGCCAATATGGTGAAACCCCGTCTCTATTAAAAATACAAAAAGTAGCTGGGCATGTTGGTGTGTGCCTATAGTCCCAGCTATTCGAGAAGCTAAGGCAGGAGAATTGCTTGAGCCCAGGAGGCGGAGGTTGCAGTGAGCTGAGATCGTGCCACTGCACACCAGCCTGGGCATCAGAGTGAGACTCCGTCTCTTAAAAAAAAAAAAAGAAATAGAAGTTGTCAAGATGTCAAGAAGTATCATTGTAGATTGATTGCTCAGAGATTGCCTTTTTGAAATAACTTATGGGGTAAGAAAAATGATTAGAGAGAGGGAGACAAGGGGAGATTTGGGGGAAGATATGCCCCTCTACTTCAGGTCTAAGTTTTTTTAACACCTTAGACAAGATGCTCTGGGCTGACATGTGCAACCTAGCCCCTCTATTTACTATCTCTCACTTTCCATCAGCAACATCAAACAGCCTTCAGGTCTCCATAGTCACCACTTCACTTCTTACTTTTTCTCCTTTCACACAGTCTGTCCTCTGTCTGAGATGTCCTCCGCATTTGTCCCTTCATCCCAAACTTGACGGAACTCCTGGAAGTTTTCCCTGATTGCCTTCTGCATACACACACACACACACACACACACACACACACACACACACAGGTGCCCCCAAAGCATCCTGAGCTTACCTTTGTCATTGCATTCATCATATTGCTTTATGTGGTAATCACATTTGATGGTACTTTGAAATATGCAACTTTGAAATGTAATCCAACATAATAAAATTTTATTTGTTCATCCAATTTGAAATAATGTACATTATCAATTTTTTAATTCATCAAGTTATTTAATTTCAAAATCATCATCCTTCATATTTCTCACATTAACAAGTGACAGTGCCACTTAGACTGGTAAATAGAAAGAACTGCCATCTTTGGCCAATTGTATGGGGAAAATTGTCTTGAATTTTGTTTTTTATTTCATGTCCCTGTCAGGTATTTATAGTGTATTTTTAATTCCGCCAAGTCCAAATACAGTTTTCTAATTAGGGATCATTTTTGCCGTAACCAGTGTTGCCTGGCAACATAGGTATCATGCTACCCTATGCAACTGCTAGAGGAACACAGCTAGAAAGTTAACTGAAGGTCAAATATGCATGCATAATAGGAAAGGATTTTGTTACACTTTTTTAAAAAATAAACTTTTGAGATATAATTGAAATATAACTAGCAACAGGTTTTTATAGTACACATTTGTTAGTTCTTGACAAATACATATATTCATGAAACCATCACCACAATCAAGATAATAAATACATGCATCACTCCCAAATGTTTGCATAGATCCCTTTGTAATTCTCCCTCTACACTTTCTGAACTGCCCCACTCATCTCCCGGCAACCACTCACCTGCTTTCTATTAATATAGATCAGTTTGCATTTCCTAAAATTTTACATAAATAAAATAATACAATATATACTTTTTTGGAGGAGGAGAAGGGACTGGCTTTTTTCATACAGCATAATTATTTTGAGATTCCTCCATTCCATATGTGAATCAATAGTTCATTCCTTCTTATTGATGAATATCATTTCCATTATAAGGATATACCACAATTTGTTGAACTGCTCACCCATTGGGTGGCCATTTGAGTTGTTTTTAGTTGCAAGCTATTGTTTTGTTTTTGCTTATTTGCTTTTACAGTATATTCATTTGAAGCAAAATCCAAGTAAGATCAATGCATAATTCTATAATTCATGCTGCATTTCTTAGCTGGAATATATCTATCAAGAGAAATTTCTCCTCATCAACATTTTGATTACACTAAAGTATGGATTGTACTGGAAGGATAGCATTTATGTTTGACTGAACTTTAGTTTCAGAATATCTTCTCATCCACAGGAACAACTTGGTAACGTGGATCATGACTCTTTCTTGACCTATAGGACTCCATAGATGTGCTTCCATTTGACTGGATACCAAAGGCAAGAGGAGAAGGTGCCAGTAATATATTTCACTGGCTATATATGGTAGTTTCTTGAATTCTGGTGTTTTGAATTATGAGAGCTTCTCAAGAATGCATCCTTCACAATTTAAGTTTATATATCTATGTCCCCCTGTAGACTGTGAGCTCCTTGAAGACAGAGAATGTGTCTTGCAAAGCTGTGTGTCTACAGTGTCTAGCACAGTGCCAGAATATAGTAAGCTCCCAATAATTGTTTCTCAAGGGAACATAAGTATTGAATTAAATCCTATTGCAAGACTGTAGGATCTGGTGTTGAAAGAGCTGAAGCCCTGATTCTCAGTAGCAGATTAACAACTGGGAGGGAGAGGATTGAAGTCACCTGGAAAAGAAGAACAGTTTTGTGTCTGTTCTGCCTCTGGCTTTGTCCTTCATTTTACCCCTGAATCCATCTCTTGGTAGGTTGCTGTTTTGTTTTTGAGCTTATTAAGACTTTTTAAAAGTTACCTATACCTTCAACTTAGGGACAGAATTGCTATATTGCTACTTCATGGCAAAATAGGTACACGGTAGATAAATAGATGGATAGATGGATGATGATAGATTAGATAGATAGATAGATAGATAGATAGATAGATAGATAGATAGATCATATTAATAGATAGATAATAGGTAGACTAGATGGAGAGAGAGATAGGTAGATAGATAGATAGATAGATAGATAGATAGATAGATAGATAGATAGATAGATAGAGGATAGATAGATAGATGATAGATAGATAGATAGACTGAAATACAGTCTGTTTTCTTGCTGTCTTCTTGACAAACATATAAACAGCCCACCCTAACATGGTGACTCATGATTGGTAGGGTGTCCCAAAGTACTACGGTAAGAAGTCACTTAACATAACAAATTCATTGGATCTGGAATAATTTTTTCACTTCATTGTATTCAGGATAATTATTTTAAAAACAGAAACCAATGTGGACTTTGGAGAGAGATAAACCAGGGTGCGATTCTTGGTTCCACCCACTGTACGCCTTTCAGTACAACTTAATCTACCCACCCCTCAGCTTATCTGTAAAATAAGAATAATAAAACTTATGTTTAGGGTTTTTGTGAGCATATATATATATAATGTACAATACAGTGTTCAGTAAATGATAGCAGAGATCATGACAAGCCAGGAGGAGCATGATCCTACGGAGGACAGACTTTGCAAGGCCAAACACTGTAGGAGAGAAAAATCTAGACTTCAGAGTCAGACAGACTGGGATTCAAATTTTGGTTTTTCTACTTTTTTGTTCTGCCACCTTTAGTAACATAAGCTCCCATAACCTCAGTTCCTTCCTATGTAAGATGGCAATAGTTAGAGATCTCATATGTTAGTTGAAAGGAGTAAATGAAAAAACATTTGCATAGCATTGGGCATATAGCAGGCATAAAAAATTTTTATCACCTCTTCTTCCCTTTTCTGACACTAATATTTATTTTAATATTTTCATCTACATTCTTTCTATATGGACAGCCTTGTAATTTTCTGAAGGTCTGTAATTAGTATTTGCTGGAAGCAACACTTGAACAGTGACTCCAGTCTAGACTATCCTCTGGGAAGTGAACCACAGCTACCCACATATGCGATTCTTGCATCCATCTAGGGAGCACAGCTCCTATTCCTCCAGCCAAACCATACTTTAAGTAATAATCTCATCCAGAGCTTCCCTTTCACTTCTTTCCTACTTCCCTCCTACAGAGACCATCTATTTCCATTATCCTCAATGCCTTGGCTAGTACTCCATGGAGCCAGCCCAACCTAGGTCATCTTCAGACCTGGAACTTGCTCTTCCCTGAAATATTTATTTTGTTAAGGCAAACCAAAGGATTCTCAAGTTCATCCAAACAGCAGGTGTCTGTTTTTGCCAAGAATGCTCCTTTCATTTTAAGGACATTGTTTCAGGCACCAGAAATATAAACGATGGAAAAGCTGAGTGCAGGTCTGTGTGGTTCCATTGGGTTTAGGTTACCACCGGAAACTGAGCAAAGAGCAGAGAACTGACTAATTCATTAACCCTTTCTACTCTTACGGTGGCTGAGAAGAAAGCATCTTCAGCTCCAGTAGACTAGAGGTTTAGAAGTGTTCTTACTCTTTATCTGTGGTGCGATTTTGCAAGCAAAATTTGCAAGTCAAGTTGCAATCTCAAAATTAAAACATAAAGAGGTAAAATTGAGGAGGGGTTTTAAAAATGAAATTTAAGTAATGAATACAGAAAATTGCTGCTTGTACACATTATAAATCTTTAAGGTGGGACACAAACAGAGACTAAAGAGACATATAATAAATTGTGAGTGGCGCCTGATAGTTGCATCGATTTCTGAATTGAGATGAAAAAATTAGGTGACATTTTTAAAAGGCACAGAGAGTTTGGTAAAAAGGTGGCCTCCAAAATTCTCCATATATAGCTATTTTAATCAAGTAATCTTTGAGTAACTCTCTTGCTTCTAATTGTTTCATGTGTTCTGGCCTCCCTGTTAGAAAGCAGTAAGATCAGAAGAATACCTCCCCATTTCTTCTTGTATCCTTTGCAGTGTCCACTGTGATTCCAGTAGTTTGTTGGTGGAATAGGTAAATAAATGAGTTATAGATAATGTCATGTTATATTAATGTCCTAAAACACAATCTGTATTTGGGTTATTATAATGAAGAATGATAACTTTTACTGTTCAAACTGACATTTTGAAAGGTTGACAAAAATTCCCAATAAAAAGAATTACCATTCAAAAACATATGAAAGTTATAAGAAAAAGTTAGAGTGAAATAACCAGTTGTATTTCCATTCTACCTTGTTCCATAGAGGATATGAGGTAGACAAATTCCTTATGCTAAGTTTTACAAATAGATTGCCAGAGAATAATATCACTTTGCATTTGTAAGAATTTTACACTTTAGAAAGCATTTTCCTGTATCTTATCTCATTTAAGTTCTTGAGCAACTCTATGAGGAAGGTATTTTTATGCTTATTTTACTGACAAGGATAATTAGTTTCAGAGAAGAAATGTGCCTTCGCGAGGTCACAGAATGGGCATATTTCGGAGCCAAGACTCACATCCCATTTCCTCACCTCAGGTTCTGTGTTTTATCCTGTTCTCTGAGAGAGGCTAATTACAGACTTTGAGAGGTTGAATAGACAGATTGAAATGGCCCAGGCAGGGAGAGGAGATGTCTCCCTTGTAGCATGTGACAAACAGTAGCCTTGGCTGGGAGTGACTAAGAAAACAAAGTAAGAGCTTGAGAATCTAGATAAAAACCCAAGATTGTCCAGAACCCCCAAATTCAAGAACAGTATATAATTTACCTCATAAAAAAAATCCCTGTACTGATGAGCAGATGACAGGCGAGTCCAGTGAGAGGCTGATGCTGGGCAGTGAACTTGGCTCCCTCACTAGCTGGGTGGCTAACAGCAGAGAGATCAGCATTCCTACTTCACCAAAACCCCATGCCACGGGTCTTCTAGCACTCTTGATTTCAGACTGTGAGGTCCAAATGCCTGCCTGTTTCATGAACTAACTCTGAGTAAGCTTTTTAGAAGGTACTGACAATTTCATGGAATTGCATCTATTTATACCCTTGGAAAACTTCAACCAAAAGTCGAAATGGATTTCTCTGCATGTATATGATCCTTTAGATAGTGATATAAATTGTTGCATATATATGTATATATGTGTGTGTATATATATATGTGTGTGTGTGTGTATATATATATATATATATATATATGTGTATATATTCTTTCAGGATATGCCAGATATCTCATCTTGTAGTGGCACATAGGGATATGTTAGTCCAGACATGAAAGTTTCTCTTCACATCATCTAAGATTAGCAATGGTGACTTGAAACCCAACAAATTCTCTCTACTTGATCTGGGAGTTGTATCTCTGACAGCACAACTAAGGTCAGTTCTCAAAGCTGATACAGGAGTCACATTCTAAACATGGAGAAGGACAAATGCTGAATGCAGTGGGGGAATAGGAAAGGATGTTAAAATGTGGTTCATGTAATGAGATGTTAGTGAGAAGAAGGGTGGGCCAGGGCTGAGCCTGATATCAAGTTAGCATAGTAGCCCATATTCAGATCTGATATAGACCGAAGAAGAGAGACATAAGAACAGACACTAGCACGAACATGAGGTCAGCCCAGAGAGAAAGCCATACATAGGTAACCCACACCAACTGTAAAGGCTCAGGTCTCTACAAGCCACATCCAACACTGAGTGACTCTCTTTGAGGGCAGAGACTGAACTTCTAGAAGTAAGGGGGAATCTACAAACATCAACTGCTCATGATGAACTGAGATACATGAAGAATACTCTACTGCCTGAAGATGTTACATTTATTTCAGATAAAAAAATACTATACTGCCTGAAGTTGCTACATTTATTTTAGATAAAAAATATTTCTTTTGTTTTGTTTGTTTTTTATTTTTAATTTTTGTGAGTATATAATAGGTGTATATGTTTATGGGGTACATGGGATGTTTTGATACAGTCATGCAATGCATAATAATCACATCATGGAAAATGGGGTATCCCTCCCCTCAAGTATTTATCCTTCGTGTTACAACATTCCAATTATGCTCTTTCAGCTATTTTTAAATGTACAATTAAGTTATTATTGACTATAGTCACCCTCCAGTGCTATAAAATAGTAGGTCCCTTTCATTCTTTCTAATTATTTTGTACCAATTAATTATCCTGACCTCCCCACCACTGCCCTTCCCAGCCTCTGGTAACCATTCTTCTACTCTCTATGCTGATGAATTCAATTGTTTTGATTTTTAGCTCTCATAAATAAATAAGAACATGAAATGTTTGTCTTTCTGTGTCTGGCTTATTTCGCTTAACATAACGACCTCCAATTCCATCCATGTTGTTGCAAATGACAGGATCTCATTCTTTTTATGGCTGAATAGTACTCCATTGTGTCTATGTACCACATTTTCTTTATCCATTCATCTGTTGATGGACCCTTAGATTGCTTCCTATTTCTTATTTGAAATCCCCCTCAGCTCTCTAGGGAGACTGTCCCCAAAGTGGGGCCTGCCTTGTGAGATGATGTTGTGAAGGTGCAAGATGAAAGAAGCTAAGAGAAGAGTCAATTACTTTACATGGAAAAGGGATCATAAAATTTCTGGGAGGCAAGAAAAGGCTACAGGTTAGGAGCACTTAAGAGTGAAAAGAAGCAGCTGATGACTGGAGAGGCACAGGAGGGGGCAAGGTACTTGACTGGGAATTTTACTAAGTATCGTAAAATGCTTAAAAAGAGGGGATGGTGTTACCCCATCACATATTGAGGAAAATTTACATTACTCTCTAATGTTCTGGAGAACTGGATTGACTTTGGGGATTTGATGAAGAGGTAAGTCCTACTTCAAATAAAGAGAAAGGGACAATGTTATAAGCTAATCCCGGAAGCCCAGTAACATTTGGAACATATGTTTTATTCTTTAGTTACTATTCTAAGGGACTCTGATCACAAAGAATTCTGAGCAATGTGCACTCTGGATTATAAAGGATCTAGAAAAAATTCAAGTCACTACTTTTTAGGTAGCCTCAAAATTGCAGAGGACCAACATAAAAAGAATGATCTTCTCATCTTCAAATCTACTTATTTTGAAATTAAATGATGAATCAGTTTACAAATAAAACAAGAATTGGAGCATTTATTTTTAATAGTATTCTCGATATTATCAAGTTAGCTATCTTGATTATGAAGCAGTCATTTTATCTGTAGCCAATCATATGCCAACTCTGGTCCCTGTTTTGTTCATGTGAAAGATGATAGGGTCAAGCCAGTAAACACAACACCCCAGCTCTCATGTCTTGTTGATGTCACAAGTCCAACCTCATCTCACTTCCACTCCACATTATCAGTCTCTCATATTTTTAAGTCAGATTTAAATCTTTGGTCCAACCAGTCAAAACATGAGCAATATTAATAAGTCAGATTGCAATATTAATAAGTCAGATGAATCTATAGCCAGTTTATCAAAACAGCTCACCTCAGTGGAAGTTTCAATGAATAATTGCTTTTATTTATTCTCCAATTACTGCTTTCAATCCTGCTATGTTGAAACTCTCTTTCTGCTCCTCAAACAATGTCTTCAGAAGATTCCATCATTTTCTTGTGCTGTCATTTTCAGAATCCAGCTGAATTTTAAACTCACATTTTCTCCTCCAACACAGCTGGAATGCAGAAGGCATGATCTGCTTTTATTCCTATCCCTTCCTCCTTAGGGAAGTCTATTCTGGACTTGGCATCCCTCCTCCTGCTCTCTTCTTCCCTTACTCCTCTAATGTTGAGGGTTGGAAGGGTAAACAGATAAGAAAGAAACACCTGCCTCTTGCTTAATTTCCATCTTCTGTCTGTTGCAATTTTTTTCTCTGTTGGGTTCTGATATAGATAGATAGATAGATAGATAGATAGATAGATAGATAGATAGATAGATAGATATGCCTGTTGTTCTCCAGCATCAATATCCTCTGAGTGATCAAGCATTCAGTATTGGCTCTTTAACAAGACACATGTGAACGTTCTTTGGAGCATTCTGCAAGACCATCTGTGCTGCACCGTTCTCTGTAAGATTTCTATCCGTGGCTTGACATCCTGTAATTCTTCATAGCTCTTGGTCCTGGCAGAGCATCCCACAGCCTCTTGATTCCTGGTCCCTTCTCACTGTGGCCCACATTCTTGAATGGGGAACTCCTCAGTGACTTCACTACAAGTTTTTTCAGAGTCCATTTGGCCCATGGAAAGATCCTGCTTTGTTGCTGTTGTTGTTGTTGTGGCTGTTGTTTTTATTTCCTGTATCTTTGACATTCCAACCAGTGTGAGTGTGGAGTACTCCAATGCCATCCCCTCTCTTTGTCTTGCTATTGGTCTTCAGTAATTGTCTTTTCTCTGCTAAGATATACACAAGGAGTACTTCAGTAAGTTTATTGCCTAAGTAGGTGACCTATCAGAGACAGTCTTCCCTTTTTTCAATTATCCTCAGTCGCTAATCGCGAATCCTTGGAGCCCTCATTCACTTGGTATTGAGAAAGCAAGTGTGCTTCCGAATATGCCAATAAGTCTACCACAATGAATGTTGATTCTCACTAATTTCCATGCACTTCTTTACATTTCTCTGACTCTTTGCTGTCAGGCTAACCATGTGACTGATTCTAGCCAACGGAAGATGAGTAAAAGCAGCATGTGCTGACAGGATGACCTTGAAAAGCAAGATGGCAGAGCCCAGAGATGGTAGTAACAGAACCTAGAAGCCCTGAAAGAGGTTTCCTGTACCAGTTGTTCATTTTTCTTTTCAGAAAGTGAAATGCTTGATGCTTCTTTGCCCTCAGCTTTCAGCCCTATTTGAAGGCAATAGGAAAAGCCATCCAGCTACCAATGCTATTGCCTTTGTCTCCTCATTTGGTGATCTGAATAGAAGCCCACTGATTCAGCAAGTTCACATAGCCACAGAGAAAATGCCCTGAAAGGCTGTCATGAAATTGTATATGTGTTTCCTGCCATGATACTCTTTTCAGTTCATTCTCTTATGTTCTGTTTCTCTCCATAGGTTTGGCTAATTGTAACATCTTCAGTCTGCACTGCATATCTCATAATCGTGTACTTAAATGCAATGTTTAAGTTTAATGTCTGATACCTTATTAACTGAAATACACACAGTAAAAAAAAAATTGACAATGACTGCACCTTAAATTCTGAGAGGCTTCTGTATACATAGGGCTCCTTGAGTGATAGCCTTCCCTCATATTTCCTCAGTTCATCCCCTCAATATTGGCGTCATCAGAATAAGTGAACATTTGTCACAATACTTAACAAGGAGGTACATGACTTTAAAATTTATTTTTATCAAATTGCTAGGACTAATTGGATCCCATCGTGCTTTGAATTCTTGTGTTCCACCCTGTTTACTGTTTCCTATTTGCATTGCTTCTTAGGAAACTTATGGTTTTAGAATGTAACATGGTGAGAACCTACAAAGCATGCTCTGAATAAGAGACATTTGCCCGAGTTCCTGTGAGTGTTTTTATTTAACTAAAATTTCCTAATACAAAACCATATAAAGTACAAATGCCAGCTTATAACAATTTCACCCACAAACTATATTTAAGCACAGCATAGTTCCCAAATAAAATAAGGCTACAGAAACAGCTTTACTGCCTAGGAAAAAAAAGATGTATGCTTTCAGAATAGTTAACCCACAATAGCACAGCTGACAACTTCAAATAAAGGCCACAATCCTGTGAGCCTGTAACTCAATTTTACATTGGCTTGGTGTAGTGTTTCATGTCATGGGTAGAGTTTCCTTACTGCTTTTAATGGTGGACTTTAGAAGCCTTCTTCCTGCAATTAGTATAATAGAGGATATAAGGGTAGAAACAGAAGACTTTTCCCCTGTTCTCCTAGGCAGTGAAAAAGTTTAAAATTATAAATAGTCCCAAGGTTAAACAGAGGTCACATCACTTTCCACTGACTCCATAATCTTGCTTATGTTTTGAGAGAATTTTCTGCTCAAAAAATAATTCTCTAGACAGATCCAGTCCATTGTCCATGGACAAATACATGGCCCCAGTGGAAATTCTCAACTGCCCAGGTTATACCTGGCATGGCCTGTGCAGCCTTGTCATTCCAGAGGGAGGCAGTGTGCTTTCTGAAGACCATGGTGGTCAGAGCTGGTTCCTCAACAACCTTCTTTCAGTCATCCCCACTTTGCCTCCGGGTTATCAGTGCATTGCTGTTGCTCTCTCTGATTCTAGGCTGGGAACTCTCTGTATAAAGACTGTGCCTCAAGCCTTTTGACTCTTCAGCACCAATGGTTCTTGGCTCATAATAATCCATCACTTAAAAATATTGAATATTTTTAGTATTCAATATTTTGAATATTGGCCAGGCGCAGTGGCTCACACCTGTAATCCCAGCACTGTGGGAGGCTGAGGTGCGCAGATCACTTGAGGTCAGGGGTTCGAGACCAGCTTGGCCAACATGGTGAAACCCCATCTCTACTAAAAATACAAAAATTAGCTGGGCATGATGGCTTGTGCCTTTAGTCCCAGCTACTCGGGAGGCTGAGGCACGAGAATTGCTTGAACCCAGGAGGTGGAGGCTGCAGTGAGCTGAGATCATGCCACTGCACTCCAGCCTGAGTGACAGAGCAAGACTCCATTTCAAAAAAAAAATTTAAATAAATGAGTGAATGTAAATGTTTTTTCCTCATTGCCTTTCTAGATAAGTAACTGGTGAGATAAATTATTTAATCCTTAATTTCTGATGATTTAATAGATGATCTGTTTCATGCCATAGTTACCACCAATGAGTTTAATTTCAAAAACACTGAAAAGTTCCCAGTACTCTAAAAAAACATGTTCCAATGTGTTCACCAACGCTTAAAATTCCCATTCCATACTTTATTTCTTAGTGGATAGATTTGTTCCCTACTAATAATGAAATATTCTCAGGAAGAGTAGCATATTAGATTATTAGCAAATAGATGTGATGGAAGCAGAATTTAGAAACTGTTCTGAGGAGAGAAGTAGAATGAAAATAGAGAGAGAAGAAAAGAACTGAACTCTTGAAGGCACAAAGGATTATTTTAATGAGTAGTTAGTGTTTCTGTCCCAGTAATTCTGGAAAGCATCAGTCTTAATCAAATACTAAGTACATTATTTGACAGCTCTTTGGAAATATAGTTGGGAAGAAAAGAGCTTTTTAGAACTTAAATAACAAAAATAGCTTATTTTTGAATGCCTACTTTTGAATATGTTTACGGACTCTACATACATTTTTCTCAGCCTTCAAACAACTCAATGGCAAGAGGTCTCATTTTATAGATGAAGAATCAAAGATTAAACAATGAATGGAAAAACAGGGCTTCTAACCACATCACATACTATTCCACCACCACCATCATCACCACCCTTTCCCGTGAACACGTTCTCCCAAATGCAACAATGCCTATGTAAGCATAAATATGATTCTGTATGGCTCTGATTCAACTAAGCACTTTGCCACACTGCTGCTGGTTCTCACTAAGTAATGTCACAGAACTATATATTGCACTGCCCTAGCACATGTTTTTCAGAAGTGACTCAAATAGAAAGTGGCATTAGTATTAACATACAAAAACATTCTTTTTTTGAAACTCAGAATGCTGGATCTAAGAAATGGCCACTTTAAGCTTGCACTAAATCTGAGTTTTGATGCTTAGCACATTCATGCTTAACGATCTGAACAATAAGTAGTGTGTCTCCCAACTGGTGCAGCTCATTCCCAGCAGCCTAGGTAAAGCTGGTGGTGAGCATCCAGTCATTAGAGCTGGAAATGGACTCAGCACCTAGCATGAGCCAAATTGTGACTTCATGCAGGGCTATTTCTTTTTTCTTTTCTTTTCTTTTTTTTTGGTTTGTTTGTTTCCATAGCTGTTCTGCTGCATTAAAGAGGAAAAAATTAATATGAACATTCAGTTCAACAACTGCCTTTGAGCACCTCTTATTGCAAAAGCCCCATGCAAAGTAGGCACTGTGGAGATAAATAGATTTTAAAATATGCCCCCAAGGAAACTATGAAATTGCTGGCACAAATATTTAAGGGAAAATGGGCCACACTGACATTCCAGAATAAAACTGGTGAGCATTTCACTTATTAGGTAAAAGAGAAAACTCTTACTCATATTGAAATAATGTTTTGGTCTTCTTCTGAAACATGATATACTTTCCTATATTTGACAAAACTGACTTATCCACTTATGCCTGCTGTTTAGGGAGCCCCTACTGAGAACTGAGAAGTTTCTGTCCTGAAGTCACCAGCTGAGAGGGCTGTTGCTAAACTCTCCCCACATTCTGTCTCCCAATGGCGTCATAGTCTTTGAACACAATGTAAACACATGCTTAATTTTAAGATTGGCTTATTATCTACATTCAATATCTCTGTTTATCAGAGCCCCCCTTAGTCTCTACATCTGTCTACTTATTCCAAACCTTAGTACAACCTTGCCCATTGCTGAGGATGATAAACGTGACACAGATTGTCATTTTCCTTTTTATTCTAATGAGCAATCTGGCTCTCATTAGGGCCAATTAAATTAGAACATCCCCCCCAAAAAAGAATATTTAACGTTTATTCTGAGAACAAAAGAGAAAATGCAAGTGTAATCTGTCAGTTTATCAGGCAATATTTTTAACTTAATATTAAGAAATTGCTGTGAACTCATAAATAAACCATTAGCAAAAAGAAAACTGCTAATTAAGGTATAATCTAATCTGCTCGTCTCCATTTTGATCATAGGGTAAAAGTTCAATGAACTTTTTGATCGATACACCACAGAGATAGAAGTGAAATAGTCAAGACTTTTAATCAGGTAATTCACACTCCAGGAAGAAGAGAGGAAAAAAACACTTTGACTCAATTCCCTCAAAATTTTGCACTAAAAATCTTGCTTTGGGGTGACTTAACCTCTCACTTATAATTTTACAAACGACATAACCTGAGCGCTTAGAGACCATTTAGCCCAATTCCCTCATTTCAAAAATGAAGAACAGGAATACAAAGACTAAGGGAGGCCCCTGGGGGCAGCGCTGGGCTGAGAACCAGGTGTCCCGACGTCAGTTCCTCCCACCTCACCTCCCTTACAAAAAAAGGGGGTGAGGAGGATACCCCTGTTGCACACAGGAGGTGGGGCGCTGCTTAACTTTTGTTAGCACCATCCCTGGGGGTGCTTGGGAAGTTTCACTCCCTCTGAGCGTGGTGACGTCATGCGAGCCAGGGGTTTTCCTAAAGGCAGCCTATGGCGCTGGCCAACGGGACCAAATCTCGGAGGGCCAAATTGAGGGAGTGTGAAGTGGGGGATGTGGCTGGAGAAGAGAAGGTGATACTAGGCCAGGACAGCTGCAAAATGACTGACAACGAGAATGAGAATATGGGTTCCTCTCTTGAGTCCCCAGAATTTTTTTCAAGTTCTTCAGCTGCATACATTTGGCTCTCTGGCGCCCTTTGTTTTCTGGCTGATGATCCTTTTATTTTTCCTGTCCTACATTTAAAAAAGAGAAGGAAAGAAGCGGGGAAGTCGGTTCCAACTACTCCTCGCAGCCAGTCCTCGAGCGCCCTCTGCCGTGTACATGGGAGCTCTTTGTCTTAACCTTGCAAGCGCTTACTCCTGGGTGTTGCTTTCCGCTATCAACAGAAGGTTATGGCGACATCTACAGAAGGTTATGGCGACATCTTTGCTTCTGTCTGCTGCTCAGGAAAAGCTTGGAAAATACAAAATTAGGTTGATAAAATTTGTTTCCTGTAGGAGTGTCTCCTAATTCAAGTGGAATGTCGCTCACCAGTGGGCTTAAATAAACCCTTAATCTTAAACATCCACTTTATCATGAAAATGGCACTACTTATTCCACTGGCAATATCTTGTGTCGAAATCTAAACAGTATTTCTTCTCTAATGGGAGTGAGACAGAAAGTCCTGCCAATCAAGCAGGAAAAAGAAGCCTGCATTAGACAGCAGGCCTCTGTTTCAAGGGATAAAAACCCATATTCATTCACCCAGGACTGCCGCAACTTTAAAAAACAACGTCAAAAGGAAAAGAAGGCATTGTTGCAAAAAAAGTTCTCTGGTGTTTGTTTCATTCTTTTTTCTCTTATTTTCTTCTCTTAAAGAAAAAAATAAAAGCTGGTATAATTCCTGGTTTGCTTAAAGGCTAATGTGTATTTACAGAAGCATCCAAGCCATGAATCGCTTTGAATTGAATCGCTCTTAGATGTACAATAGGCCTACTGTGTTGCAAAGAGTCTGGCCACCCATCATGACCCCCTATTCAGTCGACCGTCCATTAATCTAAACACAGGCTCTCTCAGAGACATCCAGAAGCCCAACAATGGTTTACATTTTTTGGATGTTACCTTCCGGTTACTGTACCTAAGTGGGGAAATGTTGCTGAGAGATATTCCAATTTGACTCCCAAACGGGTTTTAAGCAAGTTACCATCCACTTGCCCTAAGCACAAAAGAACAGGTTTTCTTTTCCTCTGCCAAGTATCAATTTTTATATCAGATAGATGTCAATTATTGCTAAAAAGCTGATACAATAATAATGGAGCAGCACACAGTGGGCAGAGTCCCACTGCAGTGAAATTGGATGAGGATTTGGTTTGATTATGTAACTTTTTAGAGCAGCATAGTTTCTGCTAATAGCATGATAAATAAACAGCATCTATAGAATGTCTGAAGAATGACAATTTTAAAAAGAAAGAAAAAACAAAGGTGACCCTTGAATGTCTCTGACAACTAATCAATTTCTGACTACCTTTTTAGTCCCTTCCCTTTACCTCACCAACAACTGCATGTCACCAAACAAGGTTTCCCAAAGAATCTCCTTCTTTCCCCTGCTGGATCAGGTGAATCATAGAATCCACCATACAACTGACAAAAAGTTTTGTTCTACCATAAAGCAATGTAAAGATTAAATGTAAAGCAATGGCCAGATTTCACTTGGAACTTTCTTCTTGTTCAGATTCACTGTAAAATCCCCTTGGTTTAAAACAATGCAAGGTATACATCCATACCACCCTGAACGCACCCGATCTCGTCTAAAACAATGCAAGAAGAAAATCACGTATTCTGCCGGAAATTCATTTATTTATCTGTACTATAAGACCATTGACTGTTCCCTCACTATTTCCATAGTTTTATTAATGCTACAGAAAGAGAAAGTAACATTTTTCCCCAAGATCCCTTCTCATTTTATGGAGTAGATATTTTGAGGCATTACCTAAGTACTCCCAAGCATCCAAATATCCAAATCTAAAATATCTAAAATATCCCAAATATCTAAACACCTCAGATGGGTAAAAGCCTACCTTTTTTGGGAGATATTCATAAGAGGAAGAGGGAGAGAGCTCACATCCTTATTTTTAACTCATTGCTGTGTCTAAATATCCCCACTACCAGCATCTAAGCTGAATTCTCCCTAGAAATGCTCAGTGCTGGTTATCAGAAGAGAATATGACATAATGATTAACTAGCACAGTATTGACTGTTTCTACTTATCACCACCATGACAAACTGCAAGATCGAACCTCTACTCCATCCCTCATTTTTGTCCACACGAAATCAGAAACCAATTTGACCCATTTATTCACTGAAATGCTTTAATTAGATGGTCTCAGGTACTCTCCAGAAATTACTTTCACTTTCTAACTTCATCACCCACAACTTTTCGCCAGCCACCACCCCTTTAAAGAGACCTCCAACCCAGGTGCTTATTAAAATAGGAGAAGCCCAAGCTCCACCTAGACCTACTAAATTAGAAACTCTGAGATGGAGGCCCAGGAATCTGCATTTACTAAGCTTCCCCCATCACCAGGTGATTTTGATGCAAATGCATTTATTTTATTGCCCCCATAATTCTGAGGAATCACAGTAGAAGCTAACATTTATTAGACTTCTGTTTTTTGCCAGGCACTGTTTGAAACACTTCATACATGTATTAATTCTTTTAATTATCACAATAACTTTATAAGAGGGTACAGTTTTTACCCTTATTTAGATGTTGATTATCCTTTCTGAGATAAAGGGACATTAGGAAACTTATTCAAGAGCACACAGTTAGTATATGGCAAGAGAAAAGATTCAGATCCAGAGGATGTCATTCCAAGCCTGTCACTAAATCACCAGGTTTTACAATCTCTAAAACAATTATTTGTCCTCTGTCTTCTCTACTAGGCTATGAATTTGTTAAGGGCAGGAATCATAGCTTTTCATCCAGATAGCTGCAGCACTCATCCAAGTGTGTGATGAACTCAAGAAATGTTTATCGAATTGTTTATTAGGTTGGTGCAAAAGTAATTGCAGTTTTGGCCATTAAAAAGAGGTAAAAACCCAGCACTTTGAGAGGCCGAGGCAGGCAGATCACGAGGTCAAGATATCGAGACCATCCTGGTCAACATGATCGTAGTAGAAACCCCGTCTCTACTAAAAATACAAAAATTAGCTGGGCATGGTGGTGCATGCCCCTAGTCCCAGCTACTTGGGAGGCTGAGGCAGGAGAATTGTCTGAACCCGGGAGGTGGAGGTTGCAGTGAGCCAAGATTGCACCACTGCACTCCAGCCTGGTGACAGAGCCAGACTTCGTCTCAAAAAAAAAAAAAAAAAAAAAAAAGAAAGGTAAAAACCACAATTACTTTTGCACCAACCTATAAAATGTAGAATAAACCAAGATACAATGTCTTTGTCTATGGATAGTATCAGGCTGGTGCAAAAGTAATTGTGGTTTTTGCCATTACCTTTGCACCAACCTAATATCAGTGAGATTTTTAAAAAACCCAAAACCTCATTGACCACAAAAGTAAATAAATAAGTAAATGTGGCAGTGCTTTGGTGAAACACCAACGAGATGATGTCTGGCTTTCATTAAAAATCATAAGTAATATAATAAATATATCAAGTTAATTCATACCAGAAACCAAAGCTTACACAGCATCATACTGTAATACCTCAGAAAGCAGTCCTGGGGACAACCAAGAGGTGCCCAGGGGATTACTAGTGATCCCCAAACCATGTTGTCATGTCCCTGGGTCTAGGTGTAACTTCAAAACATAAAGAATACACAAGACTATACTGCTGCTTCATTCTGAGGAGAGGCATGTCACTCCTCTTCTTCCTTATCAAATACCTAGAAACTGCAGCCACACAGATCAGTTAAGTAAACATTTCCAAATCTGTGAAGGAAGATCCAGCTAGCTGTACAGTGGTGGTAGTGCCTTTCAAGTTTGGCTCTGCTCCCTAAAAGGCATAGGCATTCACCTGTTTCATCAAGGTAAGGTATTGTCAGGTGTGTCCAAGTGCATTAGAAATGTCACCGATGTTACCAGCTGCTTCCTAAGAAGAAAAAAGACCTAGAACCCGAATTACGAACAAACAGCATCTTATTTACATAACTGATATCAGAACTCGCATGTTGTGTCCACACTTAGTCTAAGTCCAAATAAAACTGAGAAAGCACATAAACTATTCATCCAGATATTTAGCATTTTATATATTTATAAGCATATATCTATATCTATATCGATATATCCATATCTATGGATAACTATGTAGACATTTTTCTATTTTTTAATCCAGATGTTTTGATGCTATATTTACATACATATATACATAAATAGTCATAGTCATCAAATTTCTAATCTGTTGCTTCAACTCCCACCTCTTCCAAGTTTTTGACTCAGCTAGGATCACAGGTACCCACTTCTGGATGCACACACTTCACACACAATGCTGACCCTGATGGGATTTTTAGATGAGTTTCAGGGGGTCTCAGGGAATCTCATTAAAAAAAAAAACTGTCAGACCCCAGAAATTAACTATTTTCTTGTTTCCAGACTTGCTGAGGAAATATTTTTCTCTTTTTTAGAGAAAATGTATACACCATACCCTACAAGAGCACGTGTCATCTAAACTGTATAAGGGATCATTTGCTGTTGGTGACTTTGAAGCTCTGAATAAATACTCAGAACAAATATCATATTGAAAGTCAAGCCATTACCAGACATGGACACAGCCGCACATTGCCCAGCACTGCTTTGCTGCAGAGAGTTTGCTTTATAAGCTCACGACGCCAGGATAGTCCAGCATTTTGATCACGTGGGGCTAAGACCAAATTATCAGACTGGAAAAGAAGCAGCCTTGCTTGTGCAGAGAAGGAGAGTCATCAGCATCCTGATTACTTTTAGTGATACAACATGTATCTCCCTTTCTTTTCTCCAAGAGTCGTTATGAAAATGGTGATGAAGGTTGCAGCCACTGTCAGCTCCTCCAGGACCGACAACAAAAAGTAGACACCTCACTACTGAAAGTAAGATTTTATATGATTTCTGCTTCCTTGTGTGATTTGCCTCCATATTCTCCTGCCAAGGAATGCAACAGCTTCATAAACAGTGACATGAGGACAGAGCTTGGCTTTCCAATCTAAGTTAGAAGTGGTTTGGTTTGGACCTGCTAAGGGGAAGCATTCTTTATTCAGTCTGATTGGTTCACTCAACCCTCCTTCTAAAGAAAAAGAAGTCTTACCCCCCAACTTTCAGAACCACAAAACACGAAACCGTTCATCTCTCACTTTAGAACTTTGCTTGAACCACTCAACACCCCTAACTGAGGCATGCGTCTCTCCATTTAGGGAAGCCCGTTTCTCAGAGCCAAGCACATTTCTATAAATGCTTCATGTGGGAAGGAACAAAACCAATAAGTCAGAAAGCTGACTCAGAAATGATTGGAAGTGTTTCCTTTCTTCCCCCAGCAGATTTGTTGCTCCATGGTGATTTTCCGGTGTGATCATTATGCAAGGCTTGGCTGACTGTCAGTAAAGGACAGAGTATTTGGCTATCACTATTATGACTTTTACATTTGGGGCAATTGCTTTCAATGAATACAAATGTGCCAGTGAGCAGGACTAAAGTACACAAGTTATGCTCCACAGCAAGCTCTGATGAGCCAACACCTCAGATTTTTGGGAACCTATGGCCTGGCCTCGTTTATCTTTCTCAAAAATGGAAGCCACTGCAGGGGCCATAGCATTGGAAGCCTGGGACCCACCACTCAACTGGAGTCTGGACAACAGGCCATGGACCTCAGGACTCTTGGGCCCTCGGTGTTGTGCCAATCAATCAGCAAACACTTATTGATCACTTTGCCAGGTCCAAATGGCATCAAGTTTTTCACTTGAAAGGGCGGTCACTAGTAACAAATTTTGCATTGTAAAAATAGTGCTGCCTACAAGACACATGCAAATGAATTATGCTCTTTCAGTCCTGACAACGGCTCCACTAGGTAGCCGCTAATCTTGTCCTTACTGCACATATGAGAAAACTCAACCTCGGAGGAGTTCAGTGCTATGCCCCAAATCACAAAGCCGGCAAATTCAGAATCACATTTAGGCCTGATCTCTTTCCACTACCCATCAGCTGGGAACATTAGCAAGGAACTTGGTCCTGGTGCTCTCCTTGGAAGAGTCCCATGTTCCCAAGAGTGGTACAAAGTTCCTTGAGAATCGAACAGCCAGGGCTACAGGAGGGAGAAGTCCCTGTAGCTCCCTGCATACCCAAAGGCCACCGGGCCTCCTTGCTGTGGTTCCTTCAGAATACACCATCAGGTAGATCATTCCTGAATTTTATGTGTCTAGCCCATGTCATCAGGAAAAAGGGAAGGTGTGACAAGACTCATGTTCATGACAGAGTGTTTACATGCAGAAGCTCTGGAATCAGAGAGACCAGCTTGGAATGCTAGCTCTGCACTAATTTGGTGTGTGAGCTTCAGCACTTTTGGTCTTCTCGTTTTGTTGTTCATTCTTTTGTTTTATTTCTTTCTTTCTTTCTTTCTTTCTTTCTTTCTTTCTTTCTTTCTTTCTTTCTTTCCTTCTCTCTCTCTCTCTCTTTATTTTGAGAGAGGGTCTTCTTCTGTCACCCAGGCTGGAGTGCAGTGGTGCGATCTCGGCTCACTGCAACCTGTGCCTCCCAGGTTCAAGCGATTCTCCCACCTCAGCCTCGAGCTGGGGTTACAGGCATGCAGTACCTCACCCAGACAATTTTTTTTTTTTTTTGGTGGAGACAGGGTTTCACCATGTTGGCTAGGCTGGTCTCCAACCTCAAGTGATCCACCTGCCTTGGCCTCCCAAAGTGCTGGGATTACAGGCGTGAGCCACAGCACCCAACCTGTTTTGCTTTTTAATTACTTTCACTTCAGTTTCCTCATCCATTAAACAGAAATAATAAAAGTGCCTACTTCCAAAGGGTCACTATAAGAATTAAATAACATTGAAAGCAAAGCCACATGTTGCCCGGCATATGGTAAACACTCAATCAATAATCACTATTCATATTGTTATCATCATTAATTTTATATTTATATAATACCTCTGGACTAATTTTATTCTAAAATATACTAATTTCCTGTATGAAGCCAGTCTGACAAACATCAGTGGAGTACCTGGCACTGGACAAGGCCCCGGGAACACCAGGAGGCATCAGAGAGTCTCTCAAGTAGAGAAAGGTGCTCGGCATAGGAGGAGCTTGATTTAGGAAGGAGTATGTGGGCATTAAGTGAAGCTTAGAGATTTTTTTAAACTGTTAAACATTTGGAAAAGGAAGTTATATGCAGGCCCATGTATGCACACGGTGCTCACATGCAGTACCTTGGATGACAGTTCTTGATTCTTCACCTCTACTCTAAAAATATTGCCCGCCTTCTGCCCTGTTCGCTTCGTATTTTGCTAAGCAACTGGCTAGTTTATTTGAAAAAAAAAAATATGCAAGGAAGTGTTAGTAACTTAACTTTACTAGTCTTAGAAAATAAATTGGAATTGGAATTGGAGTAGTTAAAGCTCTCCCCATTGGGAGCTTCAGGCAATATTGTTCTCAGGAGTGTATACTTGGGGTTTGGCAGGTGGAAATGTATTCATTCATTTATCCAGTCAGCCAACCAGCCAACCAGCCAGCCAATCACTCAACAAATGTGCCAGCATATCGATGTTGAACAACACAAGCATGACCCTGACTTTATTGGACTTTGAATCTAGAAGGAGTGGCAAGCATTCAACAAGCAGACTAATAAAGAAATAATTGCAAATAGTGGTAAAGGCTAAAGAAAAAAAGATAAAAGATGGGGCAGAGGACATGCATACATGCAGCGATATCAGGAAAGACTTCTCTAAGGGCAGGTATTTAAACTGAGGTGTGCAGAAGAAGCCAGCCCTGCAAAGACCAGGTCAAGCAGCAGATGAGATGGCAGCAAAAGAGCTTGGGCTCTAAGTCTCAAAAGAGGCTAGCACCATGAGAGCTTGGGATGGGCAGCCAGAGACAGATCATGCATTGCCTTGGAGATCCTGAAAAGGAGTGTGGATTTTACTAAGGTACTAGAAGATCAGGAAAGCTTTCCAGATCTCATCCACATGTAGGATCCTTTAATTTATATTTGTATTTCAAGAAAGTGTAATCTCATTTTAATTTAGGACAAAAAACTTTAGCTCTCTTAACTCTTAGTCAGCACCATCTCGCTCCTCTGTAATTTCAGATTCTTGCCCTGCCCAGCACACTGTGCCGGAAAGAGCACAGGTCACCTTTGTTCTTTATGGCGCTACCACTGCCAGTAGCTCGACCTTGAGCAAATTACTCAGCATCACAAATCTTGTCTCCTTCATCTATAAAGAAGGTAGGATTGGGGTTGATCTCAAAGATCACTTTTGCTCTAAATTAATTTGACCAAAACAAGAAGAAAATAACATCTTACCCTCCCATGGCTTGGCACTTACATTTCCTGCTGCAGAAAAAGTGTGATTTAGGGGGTAAAGAGCATGATTTAATCTTTACCTGCATGCTAATTCTTCTACCTTGAGCAAATGACCTTATCTCCCTAAGCCTGCTTCCTTGTCTGTAAAATACACGTAATAGCCATACCTACTTTATTGGGTTCTTACGAAGATCTGGGGGCATAATTATTCACAGTGCCATTAATATCATCAACATGCATAGAGCCTCCCATAACAGTTTGGCAGGACTTGGATGGGGGAAATAATGGGTGTAAGACTTGAGGCATAATACCAAACAAGTCTTGGGACTTACTTTCATGAATCAGCATGTACTGTGCCAATATTAAGGGTGAACCAACATGAGCACTAGATCTGTTTGGAGCCCAGAGGTAAAGTCTGGTCTAGAAACTTGAGGCCGTTGAAAGGTTTTCAGCTCAAAAGGTATTAGCTCACTTGATGTGAAACACATGGTCTATTGGGAACCTCAAGAAAACACCAGCCATCCACAGTTCCCATCTCTCGTGTGTAAAGAATGAAAGGGGGTGGCTGGACAAAGCTTTATTCTACCAGATATAGTCACTGCCAGCAAAGAAAGAAGAAGAAAACAATTAAACTTCTCACATGAGCTAAATCAAATAAGCCCACCAACCTCTTAGTAAAATATACAGGCATTAAGTCTGGCTGCCTTGACATGTGTTTAAAGACTACCCAACTTTCAGAGGAATTGAATAAATAGACTTCAAGTTGTGCGGCTCTCAGGAAAATTTCAAAAGTAAATGCCATTTGATGGCATTGTTTTCCCCTTCTGTTCATAAAATTCACAGAATCACAGGGTTGGAAAAAAAATAAGAAAATAAGAAATCATTTCACCCCAACCTGATTTCTAACTCATTGATTTCATAGGTCAAATGATTCTGAGCAAGATGATCCTGAAGTTCAAGCTGTGACTCAACTGCTTAACCAAATAAGATACATGCACTCATAAACACCAAATCCTCCTTACTTCCCGGCAGGACTTCCCACCTCTCCACCAAGGTCATCAACAGTACCAATGTCCCCACATTCCACACCCAGTAAAAATGTCTAAAGGGACAGAGAAATCTAAAAAATGCAGTAACAAATCTCTGAGGTCAGATTGCCTGGATTCAAATTCCAGTGTCACCACTTACAGGTTGTGTGAAATTGGGTGAGTAACTTCTGCAAGCCATAGTTTTTTCATCTATAAACTCGAGATCAAGTTGTGACTCAACTGCTTAACCAAATAAGAAGAGAGCTGGAGTAGAAATGAAGACTAGGGAGCAAAAGGGTAGGTCCAATTTTGACGACATTTTTATTTCTCTGAGGTCTCAACCACATATTGGCCAGCTTCATTTTGTATAATTCCAAGAATATTCTGCTTATGCAAGTACTTCCCAGTCAAATACGTCTTTTGAAATTAGTAGGTGTGTTTCCTGGACTTGGCTGCTTCCAGTTGTCGGCCATTTGGAAAGCCAGGAGGAAATGAGGAAGGGCGATAAGGACAGAGGGCTGACAGGCTGCCAGCTCTAGTTCTATTCCTGACTCCACACAGAGGAACACAATGATAAGTAGTCATCTAAAAAAAGAAAAGTGAATGGGGTGTGGGGCCCTGCTTTCTCAGTAATGATTACTCAGTTTAAATAGACAAAATATTGTATGATAAGTTGGTTACCAAGTTGTATGTAGGCTACAGCTTGTATACTGGAAAGTAGGAAGGACAGAGGGAAGGAAGTGGAGGGTGGGTTGGAAGAAAAGCAGGGAAAGACAAACAGGTAAGCATGCAAAAATGTACTAAAATATGAATTAAATGGTCATAACCATTTATTGAGGACTAGGCTCTGTACTCTATGCTTTAAAGATATTTTCATGTCAGTCCTCAAAGAAAGATATTCTTTTTCAAACAAAAAAAACCTTCATGGTTTGTTATTACTTCAGAAGGCTTGAGTGGCTTTTTTCTCTTCTCTTCTTATACTATGGAAACATTGCTTTGGAAATGGAAAACAAATGTTTACTGCTTTTTTTTTTTTAGACGGAGTCTCGCTCTGTCGCCCAAGCTGGAATCTAGTTCCATAGAACTAGCGCAGTGGTGCAATCTCGGCTCACAGCAGCCTCTGCCTCCCAGGTTCAAGTGATTCTCGTGCCTCAGCCTCCCGAGTAGCTGGAATTACAGGCATGTGCCACCACACCCAGCTAATTTTTGTATTGTTAGTAATGATGGGGTTTCACTATGTTGGCCAGGCTGGTCTCAAACTCCTGACAAGTGATCTGCCAGCCTCGGCCTCTCAAAGTGCTGGGATTACAGGTGTGAGCCACTACACCCGGCCTGCTTTCTGCCTTATGACTGGCCCTGTGTCTATAAAGCACTGAGTGAGGCAGCTGACCACCCAGTAGACAAGGACTCAGATGAAGATACCAAGGAGAATACAGAGTATGGCTTACCCCTGATCAGAGTGCACAAGAGACCCAAGGAGCTCAACAAAGGTTGAAGCCCTGTCAGAAATCCTTTTACTGATCCTGCTTCCCTCTATGCAAACTGTATTGCACCTCTTAACTCTCCAAAAAGGGTGGTTAAGATCCACAGGAAAGTTTCCCTGTTGTTCAAGCTAGTCCTAGATGGACTATTTTAACTGAGTCAACTTGTGACTGCCAAGCACTTACTTGAGAGTATTAGTTTGTAATATAAATAACAAATATACACAGTTTTCCCTTATTGAAAAAAAATTGTGTCTTATATTTTAGAATTGTAACAGTAGAGGCATTTAAGAGAACAAGCTTGTAACAACAGAGTAAGCACCAGAACAATCTTCTCTAATTGGGAGGGAAGTTCCTCAGTTTTCCATAACGGCATTGACATTACATCTCCAGATGCTCTGCCAGATTGTTAACTCTACACCCTACAGTATCTGATTTTGGCAAGCTTAGATCAGGACACACAACTGAAGTCAAAACTGCCTAGGAGCCATGTGAATAAAGACCAAGTCTCAATTAGCAGGTCAAGAAACAAGCTAATCAATTAGCAGCCGGGCTTTCTCCAACTCACCAAATTAAGATGCCTTTATAAGCATAGATGATCTTTGTAAATGAACTTTCCCCTCCAGTTCCTCCTCTGGGAGGTTAGACATTATAAGAAAATAGTTGTATGAATCATCTATATTTCTAAAAAATACTGAGTGCCTCCAGGTGTGACACAGATGGTGGACAATAAAAGGGGAGAAACCATTTTTCATGAATAAGGCACATAGATACATGCACTCATAAACACCAAATCCTCTTTACTTCCCGGCAGGACTTCCCACCTCTCCACCAAGGTCATCAACAGTACCAATGTCCCCACATTCCACACCCAGTAAAAATGTCTAAAGGGACAGAGAAATCTAAAAAATGCACTAACAAATCTCTGAAGTCAGATTGCCTGGATTCAAATTCCAGTGCCACCACTTACAGGTTGTGTGAAATTGGGTAAGTAAACTTCTGCAAGCCATAGTTTTTCCATCTATAAAATCGAGATCATGTTAATACTTTCCTCTTGGGATTTTGTGAAAATTAAATAAGTTAATGCCTAGAAAGTAACCAGTATGGTGCCAGACACCAGGTTTTATGGTCAGGACATAATTGCTAACCTGTAATATTCCTTCAAACAAAAAGAAAGAGAAGAGGAGAGAGGAGGAGAAGAGAAACAGAAGAGAAGCAAAAAGGAGGGAAAAAAGATTTACTTCATCCTCTTCATATTTCTGTGATGATGGAAGAAAATTTAGCTGAACATCTTTAGGATGTGTTGCAGCCAAGAGAAGTTAGATGCCCTTCAGAAGAGGGAAGAGGAAAGCCAGGAAGAAACCAAGTGTCTTAGTCTGTTTTGTCCTGTTCTGTGCTATAACAGAATATAACAGACTGGGTTATTTATTATTTATTTATTTATATATTTTGAGAAAGGGTCTTGCTCTGTCACCCAGGCTGGAGTGCAGTGGCCCGATCACAGCACACTGCAGCCTCAGCTTCCCAGGGTAAAGCAATCCTCCCCAATCAGCCTCCTGAGTAGCTGAGACCACAGGCATGTGCCACCATGCCTGGCTAATTTTTGTCTTTTGTAGAGATAAGGTTTTGCCATGTTGCCCAGGCTGGTCTCAAACTCTTAGGCTCAAGTGATCTGCCTACCTTGGCCTCCCAAAGTGCTAGGATTAAAGGCATGAGCTACCATGCCTAGCCCAACCACATAATTTATAATGAACAGAAATTCACTGGCTCATGATTCTGGAGGCTTGGAAGTCCAAGATCAAGTGGCTGTCATCTAGTGGGGGCCTTCTTGTTGTGTTATCCCAATGCAGAAAGGCAAAGACAAGGTGAAAAAGAGAACAAACTCACTTCCTCAAGCCATTTTATAATTGGCATTAATCTATTCATGAAGGCAAAGTCTTTATGGCCTTCTAACCTCTCAAAGGCCCCATCTATTAACCCCGTTGCATTGATGATTAAATTACCAGCACATGCTTTTGAGGGGGACCCATTCAAACCACAGCAGTAACAGAAACTGCCGTATCATGAATATTGATCATGTACCAATTATTTTGTCCATATCACCTCACTTTCTGAAGAAACGCACACTCCAGAACTTCAGGCTTCTGCCACATGTCACACAGTCAGTTGAGCAGTGGAGTTGATATTTAAACTCATGTCTGTTCGTCTATAAAGTTCACCTTGTACCACCACAGCTGTGATGTCAAATTTGATCCAAAAATCATTTGCATGGTTTGTCTTATTTTATCTGTCCTTCCCAACAATGCTGGTAGAGAAAAAAATTAAGCTGTAATATTATTTCCAAAGAACATTATATGATCCTTAGTTTTTAAACTCAAACTCTGATTGACATACTAAGGAGTTATAGGCTTGGGTTATTATTGTTGTTAATGTCAGACTCTCATCAAAAGGAGGAATTACACTTCTTAGGAAACACCCGGAATAAAATTAAGTTTAAAATAGGACCTGTCTTTCCAGATACCTCAAACTCCACAAGTTTCAAATTAGTCTAGACATTCAATGGCCTGGAGGCAAGAGTCTGGAACAGTTGTCTATTCTCACTGATCCAATTAAGAAGGACATGAGAAAGACTATCAGAGAGGTGTTTACTGCACACAAGGTTACCAGTGGATTCTTCCTCCAATTCTGTTGCCCAAATTATTGAAAAAGCCTCCATGCTGCTCTCCCAGCTCCTACTTTTGCCCACCCCAATCTATTCCCTGAGTTGTGGTAAAAGGGATCTTAATGTGCATCAGATCATGTCACACTCTTCCTCAAAAAGTTTTTGTGTCTTTGAATTATCCTTAGAATCTACTTCAAAAATTTGATATGGCCTTTGAAGTCTTGAATGATCTGGCCCCAGCCTCATCTTGAGCCACACTCATTATCCAGGTTTTTAAAAACATGAACAAATTTTGTTTATGTGACCAACTCTCACCAAACATTTTCTGCTTCAGAGCCTTTGAATATACTGCTCTTCCTACCTACAATAATCTTCTTTGCCTCTCCTATAGTCCCAAGCCACCAACACACACACACACACACACACACACACACACACACAAAGACAACCAACACAACCATTCCCACTGCCACTTCCTTCTCGTACTTTAGGTCTTCAGAGAAGCCTTTCCTGACCCACAGCCTTCAGTACTTCTGGGCCCACACAGGCCTCCATCCCAGCCATTGGTTCTTGTCAATATCAGCCCTTTGTTTTCTTCATAGCAATCAGGACAAGTTGAGTCTTCATTGGCTCCTGACTGCCTTCCTGGCACATGGAGGGCCTCCATAAAATTTTGTTGGGTAAATGAGCAAATGAACAAAGGTGTATGCAGCATGTTATCCTCATTTTGTTTTTCTTCAGATCTCTAATAACTCCCTCAAGCTGTATTATAACTTTCCTTGTTTACTTCTTTATTGTTTGACTCTCTTTCTAGAAAGCAAACTCCACCAGAAGAGAGACTTCGTTGGGTTCGTTGTTTTATCCAGTGCCCAAAATGGTGCCTGGCATATAATATGCACCCAGAAAGTATTTGCTGGATGAGTGAATGAATGAATAAATGAATACTTGTATCCCTAGAGTCAAGTGCAGTGTCTAGATCAGAATAAATGCTTACTACATGGAAATGTGCTCTGATTCCTTCTTATAATTTAGTAACAATCTGATTTTGACCCAGCTAGAAGCTATGATTAATGTTTCATATAGTCAAAGGCAATAATAGACTGCATTTTATAAACAGATAGTTCATGTTCAGGAACAAGGAGGTACATTTTGCCTCACCAAACTTTTACACCGGTCATCAGTTGCAAGTTCTGAATTGAAAAATCTTCTCCTGGTATGAGCTTTTGGATCACTTTTGACTCAGTGGTCCTCCACCACCTCCCCTAGGGCCAATGAAAATTAACCTTGGGAGATGTTCTGTTGAGACAAAGAAGCAATGTGCCCTTCAAATAACTGTTTCCATGACCAAATCCCACTTCAACTTTCAAGTATTGCCTATAACACTCACAAAAGAAAACAAATCTCTCTTGACACAACACTTTGACCAAGTTCAATCTGCTTATTCATGTTATTCCAACTTTTTTGGGTAGAGAAGATAAACATGGTCTCTGAAAAAAAACATAATCCAAAAAGCACCACCCAGGCCCTTCCAAGGCCCAGCCCTGCTTTCCAGATGCTCTCCCTTTTCAGCTTGGTTTAATTAAAGCTCCGTATGTCAGCAACCCATCAGCTTCAGGTGTGATTCAGATTGCCCCAAAGCATCAGAAAACCTGCCAAGCAACCCAAGCATGAGAGTGAAGTTGAGAAATGTACTCCCCAGAACAAAGCTCATCATTACAAGGGGAAGCCTTGCTCGGAGGAGGAGCAAAGTGATTATCTCTCTCTCTGCTTCAAATTTAGACACATAGCAAAGATAACTCGGTTCAAATGCAATCTGCATCTTAGATCAGTGACAATGCTCTTGAGGGAGGCGTGATACTTCTGAAGTCTAACTTCTGGTCAAACTTGGCGACCTCTCAAACTGTGGCCATGGTATGTAAAAGATGCTGAGAACCCTAGTGAGTCTGTACCCTCACACAGTAGAAAGCTCACAGCTTGCTTGTTTATTCTTCTTTTTCCCCTTGATGTGTCAGATCTGAACTTTTTGTAGTGCCTCTGGGTTCGTAGTTAGACAAAAATGCATTAGCTAACAGAGTTTTCTGGCTGTGGTAGCCAGAAATTGAAAGATAACTCGCAACATTATTCAGTCATAGATGAAAACCAAATTCCTATGGGAGAGGGGGAGAGAATTCTCTCTGAATAAACGGGACCCTTGCTCAAGACCTGAAGCCCAGAGTGTGCAGTCCCTGTAAAGGCAAACAGAAAAGCATTTAAAAATCTCCTACAGTTCCATGATATGGAATGCTCATCTCCAGGTTACATTAATGGGACGCTTAGCCAAAGCTGTTAAGAATTTTTTACCATGCGACCAAAACAAATGTAAAACAAAAATGGTCCTTACCCAAAACCAGCCTGTATAGACAATGCATCTTTGTGATTCTGCAAATCTTTTCATTACATTTCTAAGAGATGTCACCAGAGGTTTTGGGTACTGTGTGAACACAAGAGTAGTTCATTAACATTTATTTGATCTGGAAACTTCTAGAACAACTTTTAAGTGGTGCATGCTCTGAACTGAGTGAATTAACTGGTTGTTTTCAGATCATGAAGACAATAGCTATGCTTCTGGCAGCTCAGCAGTGATGCATGTGGGTTAAGAGAAGTTTCCTTGCAACAGTTTACATGGTGTAAACAGCAACTTGAAACATTTTCAGGAGCAGCTAAAAAGAAACAAACTAGAACTAAAGCTCCTGGCATGGGCTTGATACACAGAATGCAGAGCAATGTGCAGCTAGATAGGATGGTTTATCACTAGGATGTGAGATGTAGCTCCTTAGAAATTTCACAGAAGCTACCATACTCAACAGGCCATAAAGTGTTTTTTAAAATTCAGCCTCAGCAACAAATCAGCTCAATGGGATAGTAGCAAGATATAGTGGAAAAGGCACTGGATGAATTAGGATGCGCTAATTCTCCTCCCAATTCTATTTTTAAGCTTCTGGATGTCTTGGGCAAATCACTTAATATATCCCCCTCAATTTGCATGTCTGCAAAGTAGAAATAATAGCGTCTGACCCAGCTACCACACAGAATTGAAAGAAGGTGATCTGTGCAAAAACACTTTGGTCCTGGGTACATGCCCAAAAGAATTAAATGCAGGAACTCAAACAGATACGTGTACACCAATAATCAGCTCAGCATTGTTCACAATGGCCAAAAGGTGAAAACAACCCAAATATTCATCAACAGATGAATGGACAAACAAAATATGGTATGTAAATGCAATAGAATATTATTCCATGTTAAAAAGGAATAAAATTCTAGCACATACTACAAAATGAATGAACATTGAAAACATCATACCAAATGAATAAATCAGACACCAAAGGACAAATACTGTATAATTCCACTTATAGGAGGTACCTAGAAATAGGCACGTTCACAGAGACAGAAAGTAGAATAGAGAGTACTGAAGCTGAAGAAAAGGGGGAATGGGTGGTTTTCTTTAAAGGGTACAGAGTTTCTGAGATGATGACCAAGTTCTGGAAATAGATAGTAGTGATGGTTGTACAACCTTGAACAATGTACTTAATGCCACTAAATGGTACACTTAAAAATGGTTAAAATGGGGTGATGGAGAAGGACACAATATGCTATGGGGTCTTGGGCCATAGTGGATGGCGAGCAGGATATAAAAAAATTAAAATGATAAATTTTATATGTTATGTGTATTTTACCACTATTTTATTATTATTATTATTATTTCATTTATTTTATTATACTTTAAGTTCTAGGGTACATGTGCACAATGTGCAGATTTGTTACATAGGTATAAAATACCACAATTTTTAAAATGTGCCGTAATACCAAAAGTTCCATACAAATGCTGAAGATTAATTTTTAGAGTCCCGACTTTTCCTTGTATCAGTATCAGTTTACCAGCTTCACTTGAAAATGGCATCCCCATAACTTAGGCATTTATACCAAAGGGGGAAAAAAACAGTAAAGGCATGCTCAAATTTATACCACCTTGTTGAAGAAAGCTTGTAACCAGTAGGTGTTACCTGTTGGAAGTTTTGGGACTAAATACAGCACAACAGCTAACTAGAAAAAAAAAAATCTCTTTGCAAGATTTTAGAAAAAATTCTTTTTTCCTTAAATATCTTTGTTCAATGACATCTGAAACCTGATATCAAGAGCATTTAAAATTGGTTTCAATCAAAATTAACCAAAACTGAAAAGTCAGGAGAAGACAATAGGGATTACAATGAATAAGTGTACGGGAAATAGAAGGAAGGGGTCAGGTCCAACTTTTGATGAACCTATATAATTTGTTGCCTCCAATACTAGGATGATCTCCTAAATCAGCAGTTCCTAACATTTTTGGCACCAGGGACCAGTTTTGTGGAAGACAATTTTTACACAGACCAGGGCAGTGGGGTGGGGGATGGTTGCAAGATGATTCAAGTGCATTATGTTTATTGTGCATTTTATTTCTATTATTATTACCCTGTAATATACAATGAAATAATTATACAACTCATTATAATGTAGAAACAGTGGGAACCCGGAGCTTGTTTTCCTGCAACTAGACAGTCCAAGGGGGTTAAGAGAGAGGGAGGGATGCATAGGCAGAACCAAGAGGATTGTTGGGGTAGCAAACCTCCTCTGTGTGATGCTATAATGGTGGGTAAATGTCCTTAAACATTTGTCCAAACTCAAGGAATTTTCACAACATCAAGAGTGACCCCTAATGTAAACTATGGACTTTAGGTGATAATGGTGTATCACCATATGTTTAGCAACTGTAACAAATGTACCACTCTGGTAGGGGGTGCTGATAATTGAGGAAGCTGTACATGTGTTGAGGTAGTGGGTATTTGGAACTCTCTGAATCTTCCTCTCAATTTTGCTGTGACCTTAAAACTGCTGTTTAAAATGGTTTTCAACAATATGTACAAAAAAGGGGTAAAAAATCATGTCCACCTAGAACCTGTGAATGTGACCTTATTTGAAAATAGTGTCTCTTCGGATACAATCAAGTTTTAGATGAGATAATATTGAATTAGGGTGGGCCCTAAATCCAATGACTGTTGTCCTTATAAGAGAGAAATCTGGACACACAGACAGACACAAAGAGGGAAGAAGGCCGTTTGAAGACAGGGGCAGCCACTGGAGTGATGCAGCTACAAGCCCAGGAACACCATGAGTTGCCAGCAACCACCAGAAGGTGGGAAGAGATTAGGAAGAATTCTTCCCTAGAGCCTTTGGAAGGAGCATAGCCCTACCAACACCTTGATTTTTGATTTCTGGCCTTCATAATTGTGAGATAATAAATTTCTATTGTTTAAAGCTCTTCAGATATTGGTAACTTGCTATGGGAACCCTAGGAAACTAATACACTTGGTGAACCAGGCCCTTCACAATCCATACCACTTTATCTCCTTAAATAGTTCCTTATACCCCATGCTCCAGAACCACCAAACTACTTGTCATTACCCAAACATGACATACAAATTCCATTCCTCTTTGCCTTTTTACCAGCAGTTTCTTCTACCCTAAAAGCTTTTCTGCCCCTCACTTACCTAAAATAATCATACTCATCCTTCTAAATTGAGATTAAGCAAATTAACATTATCTCCATGAAGCCTTCCAGAATACTCAGCCACCAAAGCTGGTCATGTTCTCCTCTCTGGACCACACAGATCTTTGGATTAGGAACTTAATTCTATTTATTTCTACATTCTGTGTACCTAACGCAGTGCTTGATATATAATAGCACTCCAAGGAGTTTTTTTAGGTGAAATAATTATCAATTAATGATTTGATAAAAAATAATTAAGCCTCCCAAAAGAAGCCAAAGAAATGTCAATAGAAAGAAAATGAAGCAATCTTTGTCTTAGTAAGTCTCATTTGTATAATTCACCAAAATTTTTCATCTACATAAAATTGTTTTAAAAACAACACCTTATCTATTCTCAAGAAAACAAACTAACATGATGACATAAACTAATGTGCCTATTTTTTGAAAGTATAGATTTCAATGAGTACATGCCACTACATGTTCAAAACTACACTGTCCATTCTGAGGGAAATAGAACAACAGATTGGAGATAAGAACACCTCTGTTTGTGTGCTGGCTCTTTGGATTAGTTGATCCTTTCAAATTTGGTTTCCTCATCTGTAAAATAAGGTGCCTACAATTTGACCTCTGCTTTTTATATAATTTTTGCATATCACAATATTCACCTTCCAATAAAAAATTACTCTTAAGAAATAAAATAATATAAGAACAGATAGATTCAAATAAAACCAGCAAATAATACAAAAATAATTTCTATTTGATTTTGGAAGTCAGGGACAGAAAATGCATCCAAACTCAATCATTCCATTCAAACTCAATCATTTGAATTCATTCAATCCCTTCCCCTTCGCATCTGCATCAGAGCCCTTAGTTCAGTTGGTCCCAATAGCCCTAACTTAGAGAATTAATATGGTGCTGAAAGGTTCATGACTATTTTGGATAGACCAGATGTTGATGACTTAAATTTATGTTAGTAAGTTTTGATTGTATCTGTTCTTGCAGGAAGGTTTAGTGGGGAATGGTGTCTTAGTCAGTTCATGCTGTATGACAAAGCACCATAGAATGGGTGGCTTCCTAAGCAACAGACATTTATTTCTCACAGTTCCAGAGACTGGAGGTGTTAGATCTGTGTTCCAGCATGTTCAGTACTGGCAAGGCCCTCTTCCAGGTTGCAGACAGTCAACTTCTTGTATCTTCACATGGTGGAAAGACGGCAACAGACCTCTTTGGGGTATTTTTTATACAAGCACTACTCCCATTCATGTGGGCTATACCCCCATCACCTCACTTACTCCCAAAGATCTCACCTCTCAATACCATTACTTTGGGCATTAGGATTTCAACATCTGAATGCTGGGAAGACAGAAATATTCAGTCCCTAACAAGTGTGTATGAGAAGGAGCTTTTATCTCTCGCATATTCTTCTTTAGTCTAAGACCTTCCAACAGCAAGGTCTTTTCTTTTTCTTCCTTATATGCTCTTATCAGAGCTTACGAGCATGTTCCACACATGATTGGTAAGGGATAAATCAATGCCTCAAATTATTGAAAAACTACCCCAAAACTGGGAAGCTTAGAGAAGAATATTTTGTGACATCTATCATCTTGAAATTTGTAATAGATCAAGTTCCATATTGCTCCATGTAGAAGACACAAAAGGAGATTGACTAGCATCAAGAGAATCACTGCCATTGAAAAGAAACAAAAAGAGTAATTTTATATGAGGGTATATTGGTCTAAATGATAACATGTTTTCTTTGAAACAAAGAAAAAAATTGTACGTGCTCCTTATTATAAGGTTAAATAAACACTGGTTAGAAAGAAGTGTGGGCTCTTATTTCTAATTATGGGCCTTGCAGAGTTTGTAGAGAAAATATTTAGCCAACATATCCTATCTCAGGGACTCCTACTTGATAACATCCTAGATAGGGTATACAATGACACCATTTCTCTCTGGACACACTGAAGTTGAGAACAAAGAGGCAATTATGGTTACCAAGGGCAGCTCTCTAACTTGGGTTGTCCAATGGTTATTAAAATAACTTAACAAGAGATTAATTCCAGTACTTCAGAACAACAGAAAACAGCCAACACTGGAAGTAAACATCTAGTAAAACAAGATCAATAAATGGGAAATCACAAAAATTGGATTCCCCGGAACCAAGAGCGTCCTCTCTGCAAATCCTTAAACTATGGGAAAATTTGGCTTAAAAATATATGAACGTGTTTCTGAATACAAACCTATACATGTGTGTATGTATACAGTATATATATTATATATGTATATATTATATAATAAACCTTGTATAAATTCATACAGAGGTATGACACTTGATTAATCTACACTTGGCCTATAATTGAAATTGAATTTATAAATATAAACCAACTCCCTTCCATTACAAGTCCTCGCCAAGACTCAACTCACTAGAATTTACTTAACCTCATGATACATTTTTTGTTATTAATCTTGTTAAAATCATGCCCCTTCATTGTGAATCCATTGGATCACTGAGATCCTCCAAAAGCTTTGGGAAGGATGAAAAGACACCTTTTCTTCCCATGCACAGCTTCATAGTACCTTCTCCTGCATTGACATAGCTAATTTCATCAAGATCCCCACCTTTAGTGATCTGCAGGTGAAATGCAGGCACCTGACTCCAAGTTCATGCCCCAACTTAAGTCGGCCCCATGCTCAGCGGCACTCCCAAGACTTCCAGGATAGGTCTATGGGCTCTAATCACAGCATACATCACCCAGGAAACAAAAAAACAGCCTTCCTCTCCTAGAGTTCCAATCTTAATGAGTGCTTATCCACCCCATGAAAAAAAAGGGAGAAGATAAATTCTTGTAAACACTGCATTCCCAGTTCCTCTCTCTCTTCCCTCCTCACAGTCTGCAAGTAGGAAGGAGGAAGGAAGCTGGCATGGTGGGTGGAGGAAGAAGAGCTGGCTCAGCCTTTCCTTTCACAGGTTCTGTGGTCAAATCAGTAACTGGGTCTGACTGCAAAGAAGGCTAATCAGAATGTGAAGGATGATGTAATTCCTGTTGTTTTCAGGTGTGAGCCATTAGCAACAAATTCAGAACAACAACAACAAAAAAAACACACATCTTGTACATATTTTTCTCCATTTCTAGGAAATCAGTAGTAATATAATGTTGGCATTAGATCTATATAACTATGTTAATGTAGATTATAGATTTATTCATCTATTATAGAAAGTAGCAAAATGATCGTATTACCAAACTTTAGATAATTTATCATTCTTAAGAATGTATGTATGCATTAATAAACATATTTACAAATATTTTCTATGTAAAAATAAAAGTACTGTACAAGACACTTCTTATTTAGCCCATTCTTTTCTAGGTAACTATATATTTAGGTTCAACATAGTCTCCACACATCAGTTTTCACATGCAGTCAGTGATTTTTGCACATTTGGGGATATTTTCAGATACTGCTCGACTGAAATTATTCTTTCCACCCTAAAGCCAAAAAAAAGTCTAAATAATTACTTCCATGGTTTCTAGGCAGAACAAAAGAAAAAGGACATTCGGGGGAAAAAAAGACATTTCTGCACACAGGCAGCAGACAATTTGCCAGAAATATTGAGATAAAATTAACTTTCTTAAGTTTCATAAACACAAAGGCCAACTTAACAAATTAGGAACCATTAAGACTAGAGGTTTGTCAATGCTGTGTGTGGAAACTTATAAAAAGAAGAAAAAAGACTAGAGGTTTGGAGAGTTGTATTGGGGGAAGGATCTTCCCAAGTCTCTTGCATCTCCACAAATCTTGCAAGTAAAGCTAACAAGTAAGACTACCCTTTCTCCTATCTTTCAAAGGATGTTTATATCGCGCATATTCTTGGAATATAGAGACACTGTCTCCCTCTACAGAAAAGGGAAGTATGTGTTTTCTATCAATTTGCTTTCTATATTTTTTTTACTGATAAATGAAAGATATAAATGTGTTTGGAGTACATGTGATAATTTTATACATTCATATAATGTGTAAAGATCAAATCAGGGTAACTGACATACCCATCACCTTAAATATTTACCTGTTTTTTTATGCTAGGAACGCTTGAATAATTCCCTTCTAGCTACTTTGATATGTATTATATTGTTAACTATACTCACCTTGCTGATCTATCAAACACTAGACCTTATTTCTTCTAACTATATATTTGTACCCTCTAATCATCTATTGAAAGACCTGACCTTTAAAGAACGACATTTTTAAAGTCATGCATATTCATATATAATTTATATGCAGTAGAGTTTTCCAATTCCAGTTGTACAGTTTTATTAATTGGGACACGTATATACCATCATGTAACCACCATCTCAATTAAGATACAGGATACTTCCATCACAACAAAAATTTCCCTTGTGGTCTTTTGTAGCCAACTGTTTCCCTCCATACCCAACCTCAGAAAACCACTGATCTATTTTCTCTTCTTGTAATTTTGTCTTTTCCAGACTATCATATGAATGGATTCACATAGTATGTAGACTTTTGGGTCTGGCTTCTTTCTCTTAGCATACTTTGGAGATTCATTTATATTGTAGTGTGTGTCCATTGAGAGGCTTCTTCCATAATGCAAGTGAGAGGTGAGTGGTAACATCGGTGGAGAATGTCGACAAGTTGTAGAGACACAAAGAAGGACAAATGAAAGTGTTCATTTGAAGAAAGAACTTCACAGCCTTAAAAAGAAAACTCTTAAAAATAACAAATTGATTTCATTTTCTATGGCTGTGTAGTATCCCCTGGTGTGTAGATATCACATTTTCTTTATCAAAGTATCTGTTGATGAATACTTAGGTTGATTCCATGACTTTGCTATTGTGAATAGTGCTGTGATAAACACATGCATTCAGGTGACTTTTTTACATAAAGATTTCTTTTCCTTTAGATAGATACTCTGCAGTGGGATTGCTGGGTTCCATAGTAGTTCTATTTTTGTTTTTTTGAGAAATCTCCATGCTGGTTTTCATAGAGGTTGTATTAATTTACATTCCTACCAGCAGTGTATAAGCATTTGCCTCTCTCTGCATCTTTGCCAACATCTGTTGTTTTTTGACTTAATAATAGCCCTTCTTACTGGTATAACAGGGTATCTCATTGCGGTTTTAATTTGTATTTCTCTGACAATTAGTGATGTTGAGCACTTTTCATGTTTGTTGGCTACTTGTTTGTCTTCTTTTGAGAAAAGTCTGTTCATGTCAAACTGAGTCTGATATTCTGATTTCACAAAATGAAGAAATGGATGTCCAGGGAGAAAAAGTAACTTTACACATTGCCATTAAATCTTTATTAGTTGGTTGAAATATTCACAAGTATAGAAAACAAGGCTCCTTGAGGAGCAAAGAACTGGGTACAAAAGAGTAGTAGCCATGGTGACCAGAAACCTTGGAATCATTTTTCACAGTTCAGCTTCCCAGTCCTCTACGTAAGCCCCACTAGGCACTATTTTTCTTACAATTATTTACCAGTGGGGAAACAGAGATGACTTTTCTCAGGGTTACTTGTGGATTGTTGTTGTCGAGAGCAAATTGGAGACTTCTAACATCTGGTCCAGCACTTTGCCACCACTTCACTTTTGTTCTGGATAAGAGCCAAAATTAGCTCATTGTAAAGAAGTCACCAAGCTCTGATTTTTGTGCAAATAAACATTATGGTTTGCCATTTAAAAAACTATTACTCCAAGATCAATTTTCAGAATTCAACAAAACGAGGACCCCTGTCTCTCAAACAACACACTATCATGCCCCACAGATGACTAAAGAACACAGTGGGCTCTTGCTTTACATGAGGTAATGCCACATGGATCATACCCTGTCTGTTAGAAGGAAACACTAGAGGATGAGAGCCGATCAGGTTGCAGGCTCCAGAGACCTCCCATTCTTCTCTGTCGAAAGCCAAAGAAATGGCAAATTTAACCCAACTTGAAAATGATTTGAGTCCTCGCTGACCTGGGGAATTTCATTCAGCAGATAACTCCTTAATGCATATAAACAGGGTTGTATAAGCAAGACTGAGAGATTCCCACCATGAGCATTTTGATGTGAGTCTCTTAAGCTTGGGAATAAGTCTCAAATAACTCATCAATTAAGGAAGGAAAAAACTCTGAAGTTAGTTGTTTTGCATCAAGGAGCCAGAACAACTGGTTGATTGTTAGATGTTTCTGCTTCTCCATTAGTCCTTCTGGTGTTTGAAGATGATGAATCAATAAAGAATCTGAGGGGCTCTCTGGAGTCTCAATGCATCTGTTATCAGAGCAGAGACTGGCAAAACTATGTAAAAGCCTGTGGAGCTATTCACAGATTCATGTCGGCTCATAAATGAGGAGCGGAATGACTGTACAAGTCAAAATATGATAGCTTCACAGGGTGCTGCTATTGAAATTGAGACATGTACATTAAAGTAATTAGTACACTGAAGTATTATTTGTTCCTAAGAAATGGGACTACATAGCAGACTTTTAATTTCTTCTTATATGTCTCGGTATTTCCAAAGTTTCTGCAAATGTACAGCAAATTGCTTTTGTAAGAAGCTGAGCATAGTGATGCATATCTGTAGTCTCAGCTACTCAGGAGGCTGAGATGGGAGGATCACATGAGCCTGGGAGCTCGAGGCCAGCTTGGACAACATAGTGAGAACCCATCTCATTTTTTGAAAAAATTAAAATTAAAAAATTAAAACTTTTATTTGAAGAAATAGCCTTCAGAGTTTAAAAAATAAAGATACTCTATATAAACTGAAATAGTGAGTGGAAAACAACAATGAAATCCAATGAATGTAAAGTTATGTGTTATGTATGCTTCAGAGAAGTCTCTGGCAAAACAGCAAGAGAAGCAAGTTCTAGCTGAAAAGTTTGTATTCAAGAGACAAAGAGAGCAAGAGAGAAAGGGAGGGAGAAAAGGAGTGTTTAAAAAGTAAACAAAAAGGAAGACTGTTAAAATGAGTTGACTCAAATTTCAAAATTAGCCTACAAGGTTGACCTGGCTATTAAAGGCCATGGCAGTTAATAGAATATGAGGTTCCATTAGCACATCAAAGGAAGGAAGCTCCGTATCCTCTGCACCACTCAGCCCAATCTGTAGTACCACATTTTAAGAAAACTGTCAAAATGGATTGTATTTGGAAGAAAGCAACCTCGATGGTGAAAAAGGTCTGGAAAATGTCTTTAGAAAAGGATGGTTAAAGGAATTCAGCAAATTTAACTTGAAAACTGGATATATGCAGTAGCAATCAAATGTTGTGGACAGACTCAAAAAAGAAAAAAAAAAGGATCAGCCTAATTCTAGACTGGTTGTTCCTTAGACAATGAGTTTGTCTCTTCTGGGAATATGAAAGGCAATGGCGGGAAACACAGACCCTCAGTCCCTGGAGTGTTAAGGGGCAGCTCTCTAAAGAGAATGTTCACGAACCCTCCAGCTAAACTGAGGAGTAACAAGGTCCCTTTCTCTCTTGATTCTTATTGTTCAATATTGCCAGGCTCTCGAGATATCTTTGCAGTTGATTTTCACTTTATAACATTTTACAGTTAGCAAGAAATTAACTAACAAAGACTTTGGCTCTAAGAATCAGGCTAGATGCTGTTATTTAAGGGAGTGGTGCTTAAATGCGGCCAATTTAATGCGTTTAGTTTGTGTACCAGTTAGGTCATTCATAGCTGCTGTAACAACAACAACAACAAAAACCCTGATATTTTATTGGCTTCCAAGGTTATCTTGGCCAGTGACTCCCTATCAGCAGATAAAGAAAGAAAAAGAGAATTGCACATGGGTGGTTTTTCTGAGCCACACCTGGAAATGTGCACACATCAGATCCACCCACTTTCTATTTGCCAGAACTCAACCATCTGCAATCCCAGGAGACACTCCCTGGAGAGAACTCCCTTGTCCATTGCTCTTGTAGGCCTTGTCTCTGATTTCAGAGAGGGACTTCCATACATGCTATCCTCCAAAACAACACAGGAAGTAGGAGAGCCTGGTCTTCTTAGAGACAGTACAATTTTCACAGTTCACTTCCCATTTGGCAGCCCAAGAGTTCTAAGATGTAAATCATTAAGGCTTTTTAGTTCAGACTTATGATTTCTTTAACAGTAGAATTCTCTTGAAACTTAATAGGCTATTGGGTTTTTTTTTTTTTTTTCTTAGAGACAAGGTCTTGCTCTGTCACTCAGGCTGGAGTGCAGTGGTGCAATCATAGCTCACTGCATCCTCAAACTCCTGGTCTCAAGCAATTCTCCCACCTCAGCCTCCCGAGCAGCTGGGACTTCAGGCATGCACCACCACACCCGGCTGATTTTTTTATTTTTATATTTTGTAGAGATGGGCTCTCGCTTTGTTGCCCCAGCTCATGTCTAACTCCTGGGCTGAAGTGATCCTCCCACCTTGGCCTCCCAAAGTGCTAGGATAACAAGCATGAGCCACTGTGCCTGGCCCTTAGTAGATTTTGTATCTATTTGTTCCAGACAAGTTCGTGTGCCAGTAAACACCCAAATTTGTTTTTGCTAGATATAATTCTGAAACCTGTTTTATCTTTCTGACTTGTTGCCACCCTCCCTCTCCTCACCATGCCTATTTCTCTCAAATTTCTAGACACCGGGTCTAGAAGCAATTGGCCTTTACAATGTCTTAAGCCCCCACATTTTGTTCCTACATTTTTTTAAAATTTCTGCTTGTTAACCAACCAGTTCTTGCCGCAGCTCATATCTTTCTTTGAATAACTAACCAATAATTAACACACTCTAATAATATTCCATTTTCCAATTTATTTTTCTAGAGCTGTATACTTTGTCTTCACTTTGTCTGTTTTCCGAGCTCTCATAGGATAATGGCTTTACCAAATGCATTGCCACCAAATAGGATGAGTCTTTATCTTTCCAGATTCCAATATCAATTACCCTACTGCCCATTGCCAGGAAACCAAATGCTAAGTCAGTGTCACATATTTTGACTTTGATGCTATCACATCACTTTTGATATCAAATTCTATATTACGTAAGGTGATCGTAGTTTTTTTATCCTCAAACATAGTGTATTTCATATTTTGCTGAGGAAAGTATCAATATGTCTTGAGAGAATTGATAAGCACAGTTTAAGAGTTAAAGATAACATTAATAATAAAATGATTACAGGATCTTTAGAATTTGAGCAAAGTGACAGTTCCAAATAAAATCTTAAATGTAGATAAGCATTGGCTCTAGAATTTCAGGAGACCACAGTTTTGCTATCTCGAAGAGCTAGTCTAATCCTGAAATCACACTTTATGAGCTGATTCTGCCTCTTTAAATTTGAATTGCATTTCAAGGTTTCAGAGAGCAGAAGTCATAGTGAACTGACTTCCCTAAAAATTCTGTCCAGCAAACTAATACTAAAATTTCACTCAGCTGTCATGAGGGAGTTAGTTAGAATAGCTTAGGTAGGAAAAAAATAAATAAAAGAAGAAAGGAAAAAAAAAACCTTACTTTTAATACTCCATTTCTATGCTATATAGAAGTTTAGGCGTGCCAATGTAAAACTTCAGTAACACAAGCAAAGATCAGCAACCAGGAAAGAAGGCAAAGAGACCCATGAATTACATGAAATGATGCTATTCTACCAACAAAGGAAAATATATGAAAATTTGCTCAAGTGTATCCTGGAAATCCTAAGCAGTCTGAATGCAGATGACCTACAAGCATTTTTGAACACTTACTACGTACCAGACATTAAACTAGATGGTAATATGTACATTAACTTATTTCATCCTTTGCAGTACACAGCACTGGCCTAACTTTTATAGTTAAAAACACTGAGAAGTTACACGATTTTCCAAAGTCTCAGCTAAGTTAGGAAGGCAAGGTCAGCATAATTTTAACCCTGCTCGTTTTAACTCTTGAATTTCTTTTTTCCTCTCTACCAGGCCCTTTATTGTTCATCCTTCTAGCATGCTTTGTCAGCTCATGAACTGGCACCTGATTTCCCCACCGTTTCCTATCCTTGGGATGTCACTGCCAGGGACATAAAGGTCAGGGTCTGTAACTTTCCCAAGGATCTTCTGCTTCTACTCAAACTGAAGTCAAAAACTCAGAATCAGATTTTCCCATAGCAACAACAAAAAAAAAAAATACAAAGCCAAACCAATATGCAGTGAGAGAGGGTAGGAAGAGGGTTCCTGCTAACAGATATCAAAAGAACACATTTTTAAATAACTTCCTTCCATACATTTTAATAAAGAAGTTACCTATATATTTTTAAACATTGTCTCTTACTTGAGTGGTGGAGGTGGAAAAGAGCAATAATGAAAAAATTCAACACCTTATAGTGTATCTTATGCCTTTCCACATGAAATCAAACTTCTATAGGAAAAGTTATCTCCCTCTTTATTGCAGAAGGTACAGTCACTTAAAGGGAGTATTACTTTTCCTATTTTTCTAAAAGCATTACAGCCAAGATATTCCAAATGGATTAATCTCTTGAAGCTGAATCTCTTGAAGCGAAATATAAATGAGAAGCCATTTACAGAACTGGAAGTGTATGCCTGGTGCATTTTTCTCTTTAAAAATCTAACATAAAGTCTCAATTATGCAAGATGACTAAGTTCCAGAGATCTGCTGTACATCATCATGTCTATAGTTAACAATACTGCATTATACACATAAAAATTTGTTAAGAGCATAGATATCATGTTAAATGCTCTTACCACAATAAAAAATATCCCAACATTGGATGAAATGAAGAAGGGTATATGTCAAAAATAGGTCAGGACATTCTTGCTTCGTAATTTGAGAGGTCTTAAGAATGTACTCTTAAGGGACCAATAATGACAGCCTGCCTAACTGGAAATCTACCTCTTTATGTAATGATGAAAGGTTATTTTTAAAGAAGTTGGAATTAGATACTAAAGTAATCTTTTAACATCTTTTGTCAATGTAGGAGAGTTTCTAAGAGGTGAATGCCAGTCAATCACTTTTCATGTCTGTAGTGATAAAACAAAGGGAAGAGGTTTAAATTACACTTGAAGAGCTTTCGTATCAACCTAGGAGAGAGCCTTCTTGAGGTTGATAAAGCACTCATTTAGAATACTGAGAAATGTGGTAAAGCCTTTATGCTCAGAGATCAACAAAATTAAATAGGGCCAGGTGCAAGCTCATGCCTGTAATCCCAGAAGGTTGGAGGCTAAGGCAATAGGATCACATGAGACCAGAAGTTCAAAATCGACTGGGAAAACTAGCAAGACCCTGTCTCTACTAAAAATAAAAAAAAAAATCAGCCAGGCATGATGACATGCACCTGTAGTTCCAGCTACTTGAGAGGCTAAAGTAGGAAGATCACTTGAGCCCAGGAGTTTGAGGCTGCAGTAAGCTATAATCACACCACTGCCACTGCACTCCAGACTGGACGACAGAACAAGACCCCATCTCTTAAAAAACAATTTTACTAGATAAGCATCCTTCCCTAAAGTCATGGGGGCAAGAAAAAATGTTTTCATAAGGTTCTACCACCCAGCTCTAACTCCATAAAATGAGTATCTCCCAAAAGTTCATGAAAGCAGATGATTTTTTAAAATATATTTTCTTTGTAAAGCCAGGGCTGAAATTCAAACTTAAGACAGAATGGTTTTAATGTCTTTTTTGATTATACCGGAAAGTGACGAAATGGTCCTCTCTGAAAATAATTACTTACTTTAAAGATCAAATTTAAAATAATCACATCTATGGACCCCAGGAAGTAGGATTCATACATGTTTCCCCTCAATGATGTGGAGCTGGCTCATATCAGGTCATAAGAGCCAACTGTGTGCATCTCTTCCCAACTCCACAAACAGTTTCTTCACAATGGTAGCTTGAAATCAGTTATAGTATCAATATTTATACCATGGAAATTAGCAAACACTAAAAAAGCAAAGGTCGGGCGGGGGTGTTTAGTGGCTGTTATTTTCCAGAAAGCTAGTTGTTAAATATTTTGCAGTGTATCACTGTTTCCTATTGCGTTTCAAAAGAGAAACATTAACTTCCTGCTTAGCAGAGATTCTACTGTACTACCTTTGGCAAATTACTTAATCCCTCTAAGTCCCTCTGCGTCCTCATTTTTGAAATAAAAATAATAATTCCTGCTTCACTGAATTGTTTTTAGCAGCAACTGGGTTGATTACTGTGAAGTATTAAGCACAGTGCCTGCACTTAGGAAGGAGTTGGCTATAGTGACGATAGCGGTGGCACCAGGGTGATGTGCTAGTAATAGGCATCGTCATGGTGCCAGCAGTATCCATCTCATAGTCAGTGTTTCAAAAACTACTGCGGATATTGATTTTTAAGCACTATTATTGCAGATTTTGAGGCGGATTCTAAGTTTCTGATACTCAAAACAAAATAGGTAGCATCAAGTTGAATAGAAATGATTTGCCTTCAAACTGCCTGAAATCCCTATCCTTCCTAAATAATTGTATTTATCTGGGTCACTTAATTTTGTGTTTCTAAAATCACCAAATTGTATCACCTGAGGAATTTCCAGGGCAGAAGTATAAGAAACTTTATTCCTATCCCAGGCCTTTTAAATATATCTCAGTGGTTTTCAAACTTTCATATGAATCAGAATCATTTGGAGGGCTTGTTAAAGCACAGATTGTTGGACCCTACCCTCAGAGTTTCTGATTCAGTGAGTCCAAGGTGTCAGCTAAAGGGCTGAATTTCCAACAAGTTCCTAGGTGACGTAGATGCTACCAGTCCTAGACCCAAGCTTTGAGAACCACGCTCTATTTCATCCTCCACTCTGAAATGGCCCATTATCTTTGTACCAAATTAGTGCTTGTTAGTGGCCCTTACCTTCAGAGCACTGGCTTTCCCAGGGGATACCCTGGTCTCTGTCAGTATGTTTGGCTGCATTTTGGGATTTAATCATCCCAAAATGTAGTCATTTAAAAAATTATTATTGTTGTTAATGAGTCTATGATTCAGCAAAATGTTTCTGATTTGAGCCAATTCAGTTGATATCCAGCTGGGCTTAATCATGCATCTGGGGTCAACTGGCCAAAGGCTGGCTGATCCCAGATTTTCTCACGTGTCTGATGGTTGACTGACTGTCCATTGTGGTGACAACGGTGACCAGGCCAAGTGTTGCTCATCATCTAGTAGGCCAGTGCAAGCTGATTTCTATGACAGTGATGAGATTCCAAGAAGAAAAACAGAAGCATTTTGGTCTCCTGAGACCTAGGCGTAACACTGTCATAATTGTATTCCCCCTGCATTCTGTTGGCCAAAGCAAGTCAAAAGACCAGCCCAAATTCCAGAGCTGAGGAACTAGATTCCATCCCTGATGAGAAGAGCTACAAACTCACTTTGCAAAGGATGTGGCTGAAGGGAAGGATGGAAAATAGGGGTCATTTTGTGATAATTTCTCACAATCCCTTCTGCAAGTAAAACACTAGTTAACCCAGTTGATATACTAAGAAATGGCCAGATACATCTAAATGCTAAGGTGAAAAACAGCTTGTATTCTCTAGCTGAGATTTCTACTATATAAATTACAGCTGTTTGAGTATGCATTACCTCTTCTTACGTCTGAGGATAACGAAAACATCCCCCAAAACATAGTTCTCCATACCATGTATTCCAGGGCCAAACTTCTGCTTCTCAGGTATAACTGGATCCTGTCGGCTCCTGCATGTGCCCAACAGACCACCTACCATTTGTTTAATCTTGAAAGAGGGTTGCTACGTAATAGACTTGCCACATAATTACAAAATATTTTCCCTAGATTCCTATATCTCTCTCCTCCAGTTTGCTCTTAAATGTATTTTGTATTTTAATAACATTTTCCAAAGACACTGCACTAAAAAAAATTAGATGAGTGTTTCTAAAACAACACTTTGATCTTACTTCCCAGATGAAATCTCCCCAACTCCATTTAACTCTAATTTCATTTTAAAATGCCATGTATTGTTTCCTTAATAGAAAGAATGCCAACATTACCACAGGAAAAGGTCAAAGAGATGAGAAGACTCAGTGAGCCATGTCATATTTATGCTGCATGTGGATATATTTTCTTCTTTATTTTTTTGCTATTGACATTAGCCTTTGAAAATGCTTTAACAAATTTAAAATTATAGTTGCCTATTGGGATTTATTAAAATATCTATGGAAGCCAGAACTCATTTTTAACACTTTATGCTCTTATAGGAAAATCCTCCCTAAGATCAGGCTCCAAATGGTAATATTATGGAAAAAATTCCATAAATGAATGAATATTGTATGTAGCAACCCTGGAAGTTTGCTGATGAATATTGCTAGAGTATCTACTGGAGCAAACCAATCTGTAGGATCTCTTCCCTTCCTTTCCTCCATGTTTCCCTTCCTGTATGCCTCCTTTTATACAAATGTATATCAAGATTCATCTTTGATGAAAAAAAATCACAAAAGAGCAATATATCTCCTGACACAGGAATCTGTGTAAATGGAGTGGATCGGTTCTTTCCATTTCACTTTGGTGAGAGTTAGAAGGGAATACATGAGTTCATTGTGTGTGTAGTAGATATGAGATTTCTTGGTTACAATGTTGCAAAAGTAAAGCTCTATTTTCTACCACTGATCTCTACTCTGGTTCCTCCATTACGGCTCAGAAACAGAAAAATCTAGTACAACATAATCTAACTCAAAACTCAATTTAAACTCAGTTATTTTTTAAAGGAGTTTTCAAAGCTTATTCTGCACTCCCACTCACATCACACTCTATGGAAGGCATGGAAAATTTGGACAATCAGGTACAACAAGTAAGTATATGGTGAACAAGACAGGGAGCGGGGTAGTATATTCTCATTCTTGGTATGATTTTGCTCATCTTCTCAGGTACATGGGCATTTGACTGTACATAAAGAATAAATACCTGATACAGACTCAGGCAAGTAGTGTTCGATAGCCACCCAACTGGGTCTCTGTGCAACTTCCTGGCCTGAATGATCCTATGGTAGCATGGACACAGCCCCCACCACCAGTGATCAGTCTCCTGCATAGACTTCATTCATGAAGTGTGCTCACTTTGCCTAGTGGCCTCTTGGATCCTGTTCACAGCTAATGTCTTTGCTTCATATTCTGAGTCCAAGGAAACTCATGGGCACTTGCCATCCATGTAAGGAGCTCAGGTTATTAACTAGTCTACCTCTTATCAATTTCTGCCACGGTGCTTCTCAAGCTCCCCAACTTTATGGGGATATAGGCCCAGCATCTTTCCAATCTGTCCATGGAATAACATATGTGTGTGTGTAGTGGTTTAAAATATTTAACTTTACATTAATTTTTAAACCACATTCACATGTTTATGCAGCCTAAGTAAAACTCAAAAGGAAAAATATTCCTGTAGTTATTGACCCAAGAAAATCCAAATCTATTAATATATGGAAAATGAGAATTAAAAATGAAAATTCAGGCTGGGCAATGTGGCCCATGCCTATGATCCCAATGCTTGGAGAGGCTGAGGCAGGAGGACTGCTTGAGCCCAAGAGTTCAAAACCAGACTGGGCAATGTCACAAGACCCTCGACTCTACAGAAAATTTAAAAATTAGCCAGGCGTGGTGGTGCACACCTGTAGTCTTAGCTACTCAGGAGCCTGAGATGGGAGGATTGCATGAGCCCAAAAGTTTGAGACTGTGGTGAGCTATGATTGTACCACTGCACTCCAGCCCACGTGACGGAGCAAGAACCTGTCTCTAAAGAGAGAGAAAGAGAGATAATTCACCTTATATATTAGCTATGAAAAATTGGCCAGGCACGGTGGCTCATGCCTGTAATCGCAACATTTTTGGAGGCCTAGGCAGGTGGATCACTTGAGGTCAGGAGTTTGAGATCTGCCTGGCCAATACGGTGAAACGCTACCTTTACTAAAAATACAAAAATTATCTGGGCATGGTGGCGGGCACCTGTAATCCCAGCTACTTGTGAGGCTGAGGCAGGAAAATCGCTTGAACCTGGGAGGGAGAGGTTGCAGTGAGCCGAGATCAAGGCACTACACTCCAGTTGAGGTGACAAAGTGAGATTCTGTCTCCAAAAAAAGAAAGAAAAGGGAAAAACTGACCCCCAAATTGACCAAACCAATGTTTATGACTGGACAAAATGTCCTAATTTTTCCTTAACAGATTCACACATAAATTTAAATTACACAATAAGAATTCCTTGTGTACTTAAATTGGTCATGGTAGGCAGGTGAGTAGGAGTTCTGTAAAGAGATAACTACATCAATAAGCTTGAAATATGTTATTATATTTGCTAATTAAATCAAAGGATTTTCCTCTGCTATGAATTTCAGACCCTATAGTCTATAGATTCAGCTCTACTCTAATTGCTCTGAGAGTAATCATGATCTCTCTCTAGAGAGACAGTAAGCTTCACTGGGACAGGTACATTGTCTCATATTTCTTCAGATGCCTCAGCAAAAAATATAAAATTGAACACATACTAAGTGAATTCATAAGTATTGATGATTGGTTGATTAATTGAGAACCTAAAATTCAGAAAATTCCTGTAGGAAAAAGACATCTTTTGTTAGGATGATCTTATATCTGGATCATATTCTTCCTCAGTCAACGCTTCATCTCTGAATTTATGAAAAAGATATTTCCACATTTGTGGAATTGGATTAAGATAAGAGAACATAGTCGATGAGTGCTACATTTTTAAAGAAAATATGTTAACCCCACAGCCATGAAAGCTCTTATCTGTGACAGGAAGATTGATTAGACCATATCAATGAGCTATTGGGAAGGTAAGAATAATAAATAATAAATAAATAAAAGATCCTTTCAACAAAACAGAAAGCTGCAAATATATAACAATGCGTAGTTTATTTCCTTTTATGTGTTAGAAGTTTGTGAAACAAAATGACAAATTTTTTGTAACATAGACAGAGCTGCAAACTTGGGAAGCAAACCTCTTTGTAGCAACCATTAAAATCACTATAAATTTTTAGCATACTCTGGAGCGGTGTTTCCCAGTGAGTTTTGTTTAAAATATTAATAGTCATTACGTGGACCAAAAAAAAAAAGCCCAGTGTCAAATAATTCGGGAAATACTGGATTAAATAAAATTAAACAGGTTTCTTAAGTGCAGGACTTCTCAAAGCCTTACCTATGCTAATGAGCATAATGAATCTGAGAGACAGAGTTATAATGAGTACAATTCCAAAACTTAAGAAATACTTTCCCTCAGAAGGAAAAGGTTTGCATTTCTGAAGAAAAATAAATGCATTTGCAAGACCTAGACATTTAAAATAGTGAACATGGTTCAAACATGCATCAAAGGATTGATTTTAATGCTTTTAGGTATCTTTTAGGTATTAAGTCCATCTAAACGGTTTGAATCCATCTGTCAAATAGCAGAATCCACACTATTCTAAACATTTACCATTTGTAAATATCTGAATACTTGGCTTTCTTTAAATAAAAAAGCTTATCTGGTGGGCCGAACTTTTCACTGTAGTCACACGCACAATCTATATAATAGGTATCATTTTTAAAAAGAAAGAAAAAAGTCATAGTTTCTACTATGTAAGGTTTATTTATTTATTCACTCAACAAGTATTTACTGAGCACCTACTGTGTACTAGGCATCCTTCCAGGGCTGAGACTACAGTGGTGAGGAGGAAGGGACCCAGGGAAGATATAAATAATACATAAGGAAGCAAGATAATTTCAAATGATCCATGAATTTAATAGAACAGGGCTATAAAGAGAGAGAAACCAGATGGATACTTTCGTTTGAATGATCAGGGAATGTGTTGCTGTGGAGGTCATAATTTATATGCAACTGAATGATTCATATGAGACAACCAGCAAAGATATGGGGAAGAATATTCCAGCCAGATGAAACAAATGTCAAGCCCTAAGGTAGAAACATGCTTGGCATTTCCAAGGATCAAATAATCTGGCTGTGTGGCAAGGGCATAGTAGGGAGAGGCAGATGATAGGTACTGATTTAACAGGCTATGTGAGAGTACCCTAGGATTCTACATGACCCACAGTAAGTGCTCAATTTGTTAAGGCAATGATGATGATGATGATGATGATGACGATGACGATGACAATGATGTTTTAGAAATAGAAATAAAATAGAATAAACTCTCTCTCTCTCTCTCGTTTTTGTTTTTGTTTGTTTGTTTTTTTGAGATGGAGTCTTGCTCTGTCACCTAGGCTGGAGTACAGTGGCATGATCTCAGCTCATTGCAACCTCTGCCTCCCAGGTTCAAGCTATTCTCCTGCCTCAGCCTCCTGAGTAGCTGGGACTACAGGCATGCACCACCACGCCTGGCTAATTTTTGTATTTTTAGTAGAGATGGGGTTTCACCACATTGGCCAGGCTGATTTCAAACTCCTGACCTCAGGTGATCTGCCCACCTCAGCCTCCCAAAGTGCTGGGATTATAGGTGTGAACCAAACTCTCAAATGTCAATGTCAGGAAATACTTTTGAGTAAACTTAGAGTTAAAATAAACGCCAGTGGTTCTTGACCTTTCTGTCATGATATACATTATATAAGTATTAGTCAAGGGAAGTAACACTAATAAATAACAATTCATTTCTATTAATGAATGAGAAATCACAATCTGAGAATCACAATCTGCTTTGATTTCACAGCTCTCCCCTGAGTGGTGATGGAAACAGCCTGAAAGAGAGATTCAGGCTCTTTTCATCATGCTGCTCTGCCATCTTGGAACCCTCCATTTCTTGTCCCAAGCAAACAGGAAAGAGAAGAGAGAGTAAGGAAGGTACACCAGATACCTCATGATCTCCTAAAAGTAATATACACATTTCCTGCTCACACTTCACTGGTGTGCATTAGTCACATGATCCTATCTAGATCCAAGGGCTGGGAAACATAGTCTTTCCGTGCACCACATAGGGAAAAGAAACAGTTTAGTGACTCCCTATAAGCACATTACACTGCCTTTGCCACAATATGCTTAATGTTATGGGCAGAGCCAGATTTTGAAAAAAAAAATTCACCCTCAAATTGGAAGAGAAGTATAACAAAGAGTGCAGCAAACTTTCTGAGAGATTTAAAAATCTCTCACTTCAGGCTGTGAAAACACCAGACAGATTCTGGGTTATCTTAACCTTTTCTTCCCATTCAAGAAAAGTTTATCCAATTCTCAGTGATGGCCTTGAATTGGGCTGTAAACTATCTTTGTAATAAATTATTGGAAAACTGTTTTAACTCTTTGTGAAAAAGCCTCAGGATGGTTTGCTACACAGTGTTGTGGGTAAACATCATGGTTAGGAGCCGCTAAATGTATCATATCATAGCATAATACACCCACCAAACATAAAAGACTGTGCTCGTCACTGTCCAGTTCATTTGCCCATTCTTTCAATGATCACTTACTAAGCACCCACTATGTGCCTTTGGCAGTCATCCCAGGACCTTCATGGCTCAGGAACAGTTTTATCATTCTCATTCTGAAAGTCCAACCAGACTCCCTTCCCTGAGGCTTTCCCTCACGCTCCAAGAGGGTAGGAAGTGAGAGGTGAAGAGACAGAAGGCTTTTGTAGACTTCCAGGTCTGAGGCAACTGTGGAAATGCAAGTGGAGAGAAGATGTGGGCACCATTGCATTGGGAAAGAAGAAAACAGAGGACAATATGTAGGAACACAACATTTTTGAAGCAGTGGGACATTGCAACAGGAAAGTTATTTCATCTCCCTCGGCCTCAGTTTGCTTAACCATGAAATAAGTGTCAGGGTTGTGATGAGGATTAAATGAAAAAATGCATATAGACACTTATGCCAGTGCCTATTTTCTAAATACATAGTAGGGTAAATGGAGGATCTAGGTAGGAATCCAGGAAACATGTTCCGTGGGATTAGCTGAGGTAACTGATAAACACCGTCCAAGAGCAAACCAAAGGAAGGATGACTAACATGATGAAGTGAACAGATTGTGGAGAAACCACAAGGAGATAACTTGGTGAATGTTTTGCTTGGGGTGAGGACAGACAGGGAGTAAGGGGAGAAGCGGGAACACAGCTGCCCTGCAGGAGAGCTCCAGGCTTGACCCATTGTGCTCCATCCCCACCACGCTGCTGAAAGGAGCCTTCTCTGAGTGAGGGCCTCCCACTCCCTGATTTGACCCAGTCCTGCCAGGATTTCTGATATAACGCAGCAGCTACACAACCCATAGCCTGTGGCCAGAGCACCCTGTAAGGGGAGGAAGAGACAGAGCCTATTAAGAAAAAAACGGAGAACATAAAAGAAAATTGGGGCCAATTGCTGTGGCTCACACCTGCAATCCCAGCACTTTGGGAGACCAAGACAGGAGGATCACTTGAGGCAAGGAGTTCAAGACCAGCCTGGGCTACATTGTGACACTTTATGTCTACAAAGAAAAATTAATAATAATGATAATAATTTTTTATTGAAAAGAAAATGGGGTGCAAGGAGAAACCAAGTGTGTTGATGTTAGCTATATTAGATGTCTGGAATCAGAAAAGGCAGGACACTGAAGTCTAGACAGTCTGCCATTAAACTAAACTTAATTAGTATAATTAAATACAAGTTAATGCATACATATAATTAATGTATACTAATTAAGTCATAGTACCATGCAAAGCCTGCTGATTGATGGGCTAGATTAGCAATTCAAGTCATTAGCAAGAACAAAATTCTAGCATGCAAGACAGATTGTCCTTAGAAGTTAAGCAGGTATTATTCTAATCCTTGGAATCTCCCATTGCCAAATTTATTTCAAAAGCCATTAACTAATTTTTAACATTCTGGTTCTGAGAAAAGAAAACATATCAAAACGTATCCATTGTTCAGGAGACATCAGCCACAATGAACAAGCCCAGCTTTATAGCCCGTGGTATCTCCCCATCAAGTTTCTGAAATCTTGTTTGTTTCACTCTTTGTTTTGAGCCCTGTGATTCTAGGTCTATATATCCCAGAGAAGGGTAGCACATTAACCCATTATCAGCTGTTATAAACTAAACACAGGCTATTGTATCAAAAATAACTAGAGATCACTTTAGAATGGAGAGTAGAGCTTCGAGGGAATGAGATGCTGTACAAACTTCCCTACAGGAAGATTGCAATGCACCCAGACAATGGCTAAAGGGGAAGAATTTCAGCCCAGAATCCAGAGGAGAGCATTAGCACCTTGGGTAGAGAATGAGCATAATGGCATGAAGAAGACCTCAAAGGCAAACCTCCTCTGTAACTGTGTGTGAGCCAAGTCTATACAAGATAGATGAACACAGGCAGTCTGTGAAAACTGAGTTCAGATCCTGCAGCAAGAACTGGATGATACAACACAGGAGAGATATGACTCCACATGTAGGTCTAAGTATGCTCTATTCCATTGGGAAGGTCAATATTTTTATTCAATTACATCAGAATGCTTTGGGTCCCATCCTATAAATATGTAGAATCCTCCTGAGGGTTGTTAACCTTTGTTATCTTTATCAGAATGTTTCCAGGCTGGTGAACATTTTGGTGAGTCCAGAACCTTTAAAATCTTTCTGCAAGTCTGATTACATCCATCTGGCCCTGATTAATATACAATTAACCTGCCAAGCGCTGTCTCAGAACCGCAGAGTCCAAGCCACCTCTGAGCCATCATCTTGCTAAAACTGGATATTACAAGAGCATATGAGGCCAACAAGAGTACAAAGGAGGGTGGTATAACTGAGGGCTGGAGGCGTCAAGAGAGTCCTTGAAGTAAAGGGAATGTGGGCCAAGCTGGAAGGAAGCCAGAATTTATATTCCTTTGGAGACACCCCAGTGTTTAACAAATAATAGATACGTAATAACTATGTGTTGATTGAAAAGGGGGCTAACGAGGACTCATACACTTCACAATAAATTACCAAGGGCAACATCCCCAAGATTTCAGTTAGTGGAAGCATTCATTAAACATCCTTTCAAGGTTTTGGGACCCCACATGTCCCCAGTGAGAAACTGTGCCTTCCTGAGCATCTAGCAACCTGCTGGGGAGGAATTTGGAAGCCCTGACATTCCCAATCACTTCTGATAGACGCTTTTGTCCAAATCAGTTTGTGTACACGTGGATAGTGAAAAATCTTCTCTTTACATGTGGAGAGGCAGGAAGAAGAAGACATAAGAATTGATTGTTTGATTAAATTTGTTACGTTTACTTGTGGGTTGTTGTTTCTTTTATTCTTCTGATTTCAGTCCAACATATTTGGGTGGGGCCAGCATTCAGCCTCAGTATGCTGTACCCAAAGCATTAGAGGGGGAAAAGGAAGTAGTATATTCAGGGACAAAGACAAGTCCAGCAGGATGTGATGATGTTTGAGCACCTACTTTCTCAATTTTTAATAAGCTATTTTGTTATTTCATAAAAATACAGTATATTTCAGCCTTTGGTTTTTAAAGAGAAATAGATGTTTTCTGAAGACTCAACATTCAATGGTTCTCTCTTTTCTCCTTGAGACTGACAAATTCGTCCCCTTTGATGTCATCAGTGGCTTTGGCCCATGATGACTTTCCTTTTCCCCATCCTCCATGGATGGCTCCTCTTCCTGGATCTCTGCCTAGGCTTCTGCCTTCAATCTCTTCTCTTCTTATACTGCATAATCTTCCTTGCTTATCAGGTATATTACGTTACCACATATGTGGTCATTTCTTATAGACTGATGACTCACAAGTCTATATCTTTACCCAGATCATACTCTGGAACTCTAAATGATTACTGGACATATCATGTTCAACTTGAAGACATTCCTCCCTTACCCATGCATTTTCCTGTTTTTCCAGTTTCAGAGAATATAAAATAGTTATCCACCCATCACCCAAACCAGATACCTACAAACATACCCTTTCTTTCTCTCTCACTTCCCATTCCCAGCATATCACCAAGCCCTATTAATGCTGACAGTTAGATGTCTCTCAGAGCTATCCACTTCCCTCCGTCTTTAATGTCACTACCCTAGCTCCAGCTGCCCAAGTCTCACCATGACAACCACAGCAGGCTTGATGGATCTCCCACAAGGCTCCACTCTCGTTCTCTCCAATCCATTCTCTATGCTGCAGCCAACGTGATCTTTATAAAATTCATACAGTCCAAATAAGGTCAGATCAGACACACACACACACACACACACACACACACACACACACCACTTTGCTTAAACCTCATATTTGCCCTGAGGATAGATGCCAAAATACTTTGCACAGCCTTCATGGCCCTGCGTGGCTGCCTTCTACCTCCTCTCCAGCTGTCCCTCACACCACTCCCTACTTTTTCTTTATATTCCAGCTCCTCTGTTCTTTTTTCAGTTCCTCACTCTTGTACTTCCCACAACCACAAGGCCTTTGTCCATGCTGGCTCTGCCTGTAATTCTCTCCTCCACCACAACAACCCTTCCAGCATCGATTTCATTTCCATCTACCCTTAGGATCCCAATTTAAACCTCTCTTCCTCGCAGCAATCTCCCCTTAACTGTGGACTAGGTGAGGCTCTCTGTTATACATACACAATCCATACCATCCTGCCCCCATATTTCAGACCACTTATGATTTTATATTTATTTGCGATTATTTGACTTTTAAGTACCCTACCAAAATATAATATCCATGAACAGAGACTACCTCTGTTTTATTTACCATTACTTCTCCAGAGCATAGCATAGTGCCTAGTACATTGTAACTAACTAAAAAATATGTGATGAATAAATGAAGGAATACTGTATTCTTCCTCCAAACAATATGTAGCCAAGGTTTTTTTTCCAAGTCTACCTCCTTAACATCCCTCATATTTATCTCTGCTTCTCCTTCCCTAGTTCTCCTCATTCACAGCTTAACAACCTCTCACCTGTCTATTACAGAGGTCTCCCAGAGGCTTCGTACACCTGCTCTCCTGATACAGGTACATCTCTTTTTATTGCACTTCCCAGATACTGAGGTTTTATTGTTGTTGTTTTGTTTTGTTTTTGTTTTACAAACTGAAGATTTGCGGCAACCCTGTGTAAAGCAATTCTATCGACACCAGTTTTTCAACTGCATGTGCCCACTGCGTGTCTCTGTGTCACATTTTGGTAATTCACAAAATATTTCAAACGTTTTCATTATTATTATCTCTGTTATGGTGATCTGTAATCCATCATTTTTGATGTTACTATTGTAATTGTTTTGGGGCCCCACAAACCACACAAATCAATCAATGTTGTATGTGTTCTGACTGCTCCACCAACTGGCCATTCCCCTCTCTCCCTCTCCACAGGCCTCCCTTTCCCTGAGACACAACAATATTGAAATTAGGCTGATTAATTATTTTGCACTGGCCTCTGAAGTTCAAGTAAAAGGAAGAGTCACATGTCTCTCACTTTAAGTAAAAAACTAGGAATGATTAAGCTTAGTGAGGAAGGCATGTCGAAAGCTGAGATAGGCCATAGGCCAAAAGCTAGGCCTCTTGTCAAACAGTTAGCCAAGCTGTGAATGCAAAGGAAAAGTTCTGTAAGGAAATTAAAAGTGCTACTCCAGTGAACACACAAATGATAAGAAAGCAAAACAGCCTTATTGCTGACATGGAGAAAGTTTTAGTGGTCTGAACAGAAGATCAAACCAGCCACAACATTCCCTTAAGCCAAAGCCTAATCTGGAGCAAGGTCTAAACTCTCTTAGATTCTATGAAGTCTGAGAGAGACAAGGAAGCTGCAGAAGAAAAGCTATCAGAGGTTGGTCCATGAGGTTTAAGGAAAGAAGCCATCTCCATAACATAAAAGTGTGAGTGCTGATGGAGAAGCTGCAGCAGGTTATCCAGATCTAGCTAACATAATTAAGGAAGATAGCTACACTAACAACGGATTTTCAACACAGATAAAATAGCCTTCTATTGGAAGAAGATGCCACTGGAGACTTTCACAGATAAAGAGGAGTCAATACCTGGCTTCAAAGCTGCAAATAATGGGCTAATTCTTTGATTAGGGACTAATGTAGCTGGTGACATTAAGTTGAAGCCAAAGCATATTCACCATTTTGAAAATCCTAGGGCCCTTAAAAAATATGCTAAATCTACTCTGTCTGTGCTCTATACATGGAACAAGGCCTGGATGACAGCACATCTGTTTACAGCATAGTTTACCAAATATGTTAAACACACTATTAGGACCTATACTCAGGAAAAAAAATAAAAAACACATTCCTTTCAAAAGATTACTGCTCATTGACCATGTGCTTGGTCACTCAGGAGCTCTGAAGGAGATGAATGTTGTTTTCATGTTTACTAGCAACATCCATTCTGTTGCCTATGGATCAAGAAGTAATTTTGACTTTTAAGTCTTATTATTTAAGAAATATATTTTGTAAGTGTATAGCTGCCATAGATAATTATTCCTCGGCTAGAACTGGGCAAAGAAAGTTGCAAACCTTCTGGAAAGAATTCGCCACTCCAGATGCAATTAGGAACATTTGTGATTCATGGGAAGAGGTCAAAATATCAACATTAGCAGGAGTTTGGAAGAAGTTGATTCCAACCCTCATGGTGACTTTGAGGGGTTCAAGACTTCAGTGGAGGAAGTCACTACAGATGTAGTGGAAATAGCAAGAGAACTAGAATTAGAAGTGGGGCCTAAAGATGAGACTGAATTGCTAGAATCTTATGTTAAAACTTTAATGGATGAGGAGTTACTTCTTATGAAGGAGGAAAGAAAATAGATTTTTGATCTAGGCAATGCCATTTGGGACATAGGCATGGGCAAAGATTTCATGATGAAAATGCCAAAAGCAATTGCAACAAAAGTAAAAATTGACAAATGGTTCTACTTAAATTAAAGAGCTTCTGCACAGCAAATGAAACTATCATCAGAGTGAACAGACAATCTACAGAATGGGAGAAAATTCTTGCAATCTCTCTGTCTGACAAAGGTCTAATATTTAAAGTCTACAAGGAACTTAAACAAATTTACAAGGAAAAAAGCCCCATTAAAAAGTGGGCAAAGGACATGAACAGACATTTCTCAAAAGAAGACATTCATGAGGCCAACAAACATATGAAAAAAAGCTCAACATCACTGATCATTAGAGAAATGCAAATAAAAACCACAATGAGATACCAGCTCATGCCAGTCAGAATGGCGATTATTAAAAAGTCAAGAAACAACAGATGCCGTGAGGTTGCAGAGAAGAAGGAATGCTTTTATACTGTTGGTAGGAGTGTAAATTAGTTCAGCCATTGTGGAAGACAGTGTGGCAATTCCTTGAAGACCTAGAACCAGAAATACCATTTGACCCAGCAATCCCATTATGGGGTATATACCCAAAGGAATATAAATCATTCTATTATAAAGATACATGCACGTATATGTTCATTGCAGCACTATTCACAATAGCAAAGACATGGAATCAACCCAAATGCCCATCAATGATGAATTGGATTGTCTAACTCTGGTACATATATAACATGGAATACTATGCAGCTATAAAAAGGAATGAGATCATGTCCTTTGCAGGGACATGGATGGAGCTGGAAGCCATTATCTCCAGCAAACTAATGCAGGAACAGAAAATCAAACACCACGTGTTCTCACTTATAAGTGGGAGATGAACAATGAGAACACATGGACACAGGGAGGGGAAAAACACACCCTGGGGCCTGTCATAGGGTTGGGGGCCAGAGGAGGGAGAGCATCAGGAAGAATCGCTAATGGTTGCTGGGCTTTATACCTAGGTGATGGGATGATCTGTGCAGCAAACCACCATGGCACACGTTTACATATGTAACAAACCTGAACATCCTGCACGTGTATCCCAGAACTTAAAAGTTGAAGAAACAAAAGAAAGTAGATTTTTGAGGTACAGTCTACTTCTAGTGAAGATGCTGTGAACATTGTTGAAATGACAACAAAAGATTTAGAATATTCCATAAACTTAGTTGATAAAGCAGCTTCAGGGTTCCAGAGGATTGACTCCAATTTTGAAAGTTCTACTGTGGGCAAAATGCTATCAAATAGCATCACAAGCTACAGACAAATTTTTCATGAAAGGAAGAGTCAATTGATGCATCAAACTTCAATTTTGTCTTATTTTAAGAAACTGCCTCAGCCATCCCAGCCTTCTGCAACCACCACCCTGATCAGTCAGCAGCCACCAACATTGAGGCAAGACCCTCCATCAGCAAAAAAGATTACAACTCGCTAAAGGTTCAGGTGACTGTCAGCATTTTTTTTTATTATACTTGAAGTTCTGGGATACAAGTTCAGAACATACAGTTTTGTTGCATATATACACACGTGCATTGGTGGTTTGCTGCACCCATCAACCCGTCATCTACATTAGGTATTTTTCCTAATGCTATCCCTCCCCTAGCCCCCCACCCTCTGACAGACGCTGGTGTGTGATGGTCCCCTCCCTGTGTCCATGTGTTCTCATTGTTCAACTCCCACTTATGAGTGAGAACATGCCGTGTTTGGTTTTCTGTTCCTGTGTTAGTTTGCTGAGAATGATGGTTTCCAGCTTCATCCATGCCTCTGCAAAGGATACGAACTCATCCTTTGTTATGGCTGCACAGTATTCCATGGTGTATATGTGCCACATTTTCTTTATCCAGTCTATCATTGATGGACATTTGGGCTGGTTCCAAGTCTTTTGCTATTGTGAACAGTGCTGCAATAAACATGCATGTGCATGTGTCTTTATAGTATAATTTATAGATTTATAATCCTTTGGGTATATACCCAGTAATGGGATTGCTGGGTCAGGTGGTATTTCTGATTCTAGACCCTTGAGGAATTGCTACACTGTCTTCCACAGTGGTTGAACTAATTTACACTCCCACCAACAGTGTAAAAGTGTTCCTATTTCTCCACATCCTTTCCAGCACCTGTTGTTTCCTGACTTTTTAATGATCGACATTCTAACTGGCGTGAGATGGCATCTCATTGTGGTTTTGATTTGCATTTCTCTAATGACCAGTGATGATGAGCATTTTTTATGTGTCTCTTGGCTGCATAAATGTCTTCTTTTGAGAAGTGTCTGTTCATACCCTTTGCCCACTTTTTGATGGGGTTGGTTTTTTTTTCTTTTAAATTTGTTTAAGTTGACTGCCAGTATTTGTTTAACAATAAAGTACTTTTTAAATTGAAGTGTGTATATTTTCAGACATAATGCTATTGCACATTTAATAGACTAAAATATAGCATAAACATAACTTTTATATTCACTTTTAAATGTGTGTGAATCACTTTTTTGCAATATTTGTTTGACTGTGGTTGGTCTAAAATAGAAACCTGCAATATCTTTGAGGTACATTTATATTCCAATCCAACATACATACTTTGAGAAGAGTGAACTTTCTAAATACAAATCTGAGCATGTCCCTCCCCTGTTCCAAACCCTTTATGTGCCTACAAATATGGAAATAGCTCACACCTCAGTTTCTTTGCTCTGAGCCTTCCCTTTGTTCTTTCCCCTCCCCATGTTTTCGCTTAGCAGTGATCACCAATTTTTTTATGTCATGGCATGCATTTTAAAATAATACTTATACAGCAGGCCAGAATATAAAGAGGAGCTCCAAGAGCCCAAAGCTGAGGAATTCAATAATTTAACACACCTCTAATCCATGTAGCTTGTCACCGAGATTGGGGAACTTCGGCTTAGGAAATATTAGTTCAACATTTGAGTCTTGCTGGAGAGTGGCTTTCTCTATGAAATTTTTTCTTCACTTTCGTGACCCCAAAACTGCCTGGAAAACTTTTTAATAATACTCTGAATACTTAATTTGTTTACATTCCTGCCTTTTTCTATGAGACTGAAAATCCCTTTGGAACAGAAAACATAGATTACTCACCTACGAATTCTCAGAATACAGTGATGGTGCCCAGCCGAACTGATAATGAGCTAAAAAAAAAAAGGAAGAGAAAGATCCAAGAATCTTTATTCCAAGTATCCTGGATGGTTGTTGGGTTAATTTCCCTTGGTCATCATTTTTATATTTGTAGACATTTTTCTAAAGCTAAAGAGGTTTCTTTCTGTTCCCCCAAGCCTTTTTTCCTAGAGGTAAGCTTTCAAACTACTACTATGACTAAGCAAAGTGCTGGCATTTCAAATGATAAACATCCCAAAAAGAAAAAAAAAAATGGCTACTCTGTGAAATCGACTTCTAAGTGCCCAATAGACTATCGAGCTTTTTGCTGCCAGAAAATTTTCTGTCAACTGATGCTTCCAGAATCAGATGGTTCTCATCAGCAAGAAGAGAGAGATTCCAGAAGGTGAAGATTTTATAAATGCATTGAAAAATGTCAACGTTTTTGTTTCAAGTTATGATTGAAATGAGCATAACCTCATATTTTAAAACACTAGGAATGCTCTTGAAGTGGTGAAAAGACAAAAAGGAAAGCTGAGGCTGCCAGAACAATTTTTCGATTTCTCAGATGAACTTGACAACAAAATGAGTATGGCCAGAAGTCCATCCTCACCCGGAAAGCACTCATGTGCTCACTGAGAAGCCAGTGAACATCATAGCTGATAGCCAGTTCCAAGGAAGCTCATTCAAGCACCTCTATCCAAGAAAGGGTGGCTCCAAGCAACATTGCCCAATTGCAGTAATTTCCTTCAGACTTTACTCGTGACTATCAACTTATTGCTACCGACCTAAAAGCCAAACTATGCTTTTTTGTGACAGTTATTGATCTTGCTTTTTTCCCAAACTTAGCTTCCCTGGTGAATAAACACTCCAGTACTCTTCACAGTAAAGTGTAGATGATACAATGCTTACCTCTCAGGGTTGTTGGAATAGTGAGAAGAGCCACAAAATATCATCGATCTATACATTCTAGTGCTAAACATCAACTGAAATAGAAGATGATGCTCTTCTTTCTTTCAGTAGGGGCACAGAAGAATTCACTGGGAAACATGGGAGAGTAACCCAGCTCTGGGGCTTCATCTAAAGGACTAGGGGAAAAAGGGCTCCTATGAAGATGTGGTTGGTGGCTTTGTCCTGTGCCCTCTTAGATAAGCTGGACTACATCTCTCAGAATTTCCTTCCCTGCATGGGGCGAGGCTAGGATTGACAACAAGAGAAATGTTCATAAGTTTTGGGAAGCAGAACGAAGTAGCAGCCATTGCACACTGAAGGTATGTCAAGGGCATGAGGCATGGTTGCAGCTCCTGGATGTTGTGACTGATCTGTGGGCTCATTTTGTTGACACGGGACCCTCCAGGCTTGTAGCAACTCTCATTCCTACCAGACAGCTCCCTTCAGCTTCCTCAAGTCCAAGCCAGTTTGTCCTGGAGGGGTTTAATTTAACCTCATGGGTTCCAGGTGGGTTTTGCTCTTTCCCACTTAAATCTGGCTTTCCTTCCTGACAGCCCATCCTATCCATCCACAGCAACTTCAAGCCCACACCAGGTGCAGAGACCACAGCATCCCATAGAATTCTTTATCAGATCTCACAGTTATGGAGGATCCATATCATACTCCCCTTATTTCAGATCATTCACTGTGGCTCTGCCTCTCTGATCGAGCCAAACTAATAAAGTAGAAATCCTTCCCACCCTACTTTTCCCCCCAACTTTCTTAGGGAAATGAAAGGAAGCTTCCTAAGGAAATGCACTGTGCCATCCTCTGTCACAGATAGAAAAAGTTTCCGTCATAGTCATGTGACTCCGAAATGCACAATCACCAGCACCTCATCCACTTTCATTCCCAATAGCCGGGGATCAGGAGTAACATTTATTTCAACATAAAAGAAATACTTGTAAGGCAAATTCTTGATCTTCAGTCTGAGTCATCCAATGTACTCAGATCCAAAGGAGGCAATTCTCAATTCCTTTAACACAGATGGGACCAGTGAGAGGGGATCCTAGTCATCCTACAAACTTCTGGAGTTACCACATGAAAGAACTTCTCTACTTTAAAATACTTACTCTAGCATCCTGATCCACATCCTCAAAGACCTTTTCAGAAGCAGGAAACAAAAGTAAATGGCCACCCACATACTATGGAGTTGGTACATTTGCTAAGTTGCCCAGGCAACAGAACTAATGACTCAAAACACTTCGGTCAAAACTTTCCAGAGATAGTGATCTTTACTGCAGCAGAAAATACTTTTTCACCTGTAAAATACAACTTCTGTGTTTCAAACTTTCTTTCTTTTTTTTTTTTTTTTTTTTTGAGACGGAGTCTCACTCTGTAGGCCAGGCTGGAGTGCAGTGGCGTGATCTCGGCTCACTGCAAGCTCCGCCTCCTGGGTTCATGCCATTCTCCTGCCTCAGCCTTCCGAGTAGCTGGGACTACAGGCACCCGCCACCAAACCCGGCTAATTTTTTGTATTTTTAGTAGAGACGGGGTTTCACTGTGTTAGCCAAGATGGTCTCGATCTCCTGACCTCGTGATCTGTCCGCCTCGGCCTCCCAAAGTGCTGGGATTACAGGCGTGAGCCACCGTGCCCAGCCTCAAACTTTCTTTAGAGTAACACAGCTGAACAATAATTGTGCGATCTCAAGAAAGTCTGGGTGTGTTGAGAACACTTTAAACCTAAGCACCTTGCTATGGTTTGAATCATGGTGTCCCCACCAAAATTCATGTGGAAACTGAATCCCCAGTACAATCTGATTAAGAAGTGTGGCCTTTAGGAGTGGATGTAAATAAACAAAAAGAAGTCCAGAAAGGAGGCAGGAAGTTTAATTGTGGTATCTTGGAGGAAGGCAGGAGAAATGGCCCCTGGAGAGGACAGCTTAGTGTGTTTATCCCAGCCCAGGCCTGGAGGACAGGTCAGCCCTATCCTCAAGGAGGCTGCAGACAGAAGCCGAAAACACTGTTTCCAGTGGAATTTATCTCTCAGGATCAATCAGGATTACTCCAGGACCCAAGGGACCAAATCCATCCAGTTGGGGAGTGAGGATATATTTACAGGAAAACACAGTGTTGCTTTGGGCACTGGAGATGACCCAGGAGGAACAACAGTGGGTACTTATGGGCTCCACCAGGGCAGTTTCCAGGCCTGGAAGCAGCTCTCTCCCTAGAGCCCCTGTAACAGTGGCCACCACATATTTCCCACTAGTAGCCAATGGGCAGGGGATATCGGCAGGAAGTAAAATAAAGAAAACTGCACGTGAGCCCATAGACAACACGTAGGGACTCCTAAAGTCTCCATAGTTGCTGGAGATATAATTTTAATATAATTCCACAAGTGCCCACAGGCTAGAGGGGTGGAGGATACCCAGGTTCTATTCCATTAGATTAGAGTGAAATGAATGAGGAAAATACTTATCCCAAAAGCAAATGCAATATATAGAAACTACAGAGTAAAAGTTCAAACTAACCTTTCCTTACTTGATATTTATACTTACCAATTTTTTAATATATTCATTTTTTTAAATTGTCTTCAAATAATGTATGCCTTTGCCACTTGACAATAAGTTGGCTCTCCATTCATTGTTTGCAGGATCGCATCCACTAACAAAGAGGTGGGCCCCTGTTTTTCAAGCCAGAATATTTAATTTTGTTGATGCTTCCTCCTCAGTGTTTCTTAGAAAAACAATGAATTTTGTCCCATGCTGTTTGTAGAAGAGAAAAACACAGAAGGCAAGATTTTGCGAATGCCATCTGTGCTATTAACAAGTCACAATATCTCAGACTTTCACAGTGCATGGCAGTGTCCCAGGCACAACATTTGGTCTGTGTCATGTACAAATGCCTGAAGTTTCAGCTGCATTATTCCTCACCTATGAAACTCAGGGGACTGCCCAGATGTTCTTAAAGGATTCCTTCGGCTTCAATATTGCATCTCAGAATTTCCAACATGATATAACTTACTAGGAACTCCTTCCACAGAAATAAACCTTCCAAAACCCTCGCAAGAAATTTTTGTAAACTACTGAGTGGTATATTATTTTTAAAAAATCACTTTAAATAAAGACTCTCTTTTATTTTAAACTGGAATAATATTGACTGTGTTATAAAAGCCCTATTATCATTAATAATAGCCATAATATATGAAAAGTTCCACCTAAGTTCCATTACATTAATTTTGTAATATAAAACAGTTTACAAAAAAGGTTACAATGGCGTATGTCATGTACAGTTTGGAGACCATAGAATATATATTATATAATTTTATACATGAAAATATATATGTAGGTGCAAAAGTTATAAATGTATATGTAAATGTAGACTGAAATTTAACTAAATATTATGACAATAAAATAGACTTCTTCATAACTTCTGCATTTTAGTTCTAAACTAATTGAAAAAAAGGCTTTAGAGTTTTACTTGTAAACCCTCTCCACAAATAATGTATTGCTGATATATCATCTTTGTTCCCAATAAAGTGGATAAAATCATCATAACAGTTCCTCTGTAAACATTAGTTAAGAACTGAAAACATAAAAGAATTTCCATTAAATAATTGAAAGTTAAACAGTTTATCATCTTGATCTTTAGTGAAGATTATCTTGAGATTAATCTACACAATTATACCCACGTTTCAGCATCAGTGTTCATTATGATCTCATATTTAACCAACAATTTATGACGGGTACAAATTTTAAAATATGTGAGCAAGAATAAAAATTATTTGTAATTATACTACCACAAGGGAAAGAGGTGTTTGGCTGAGAAATAAATTAGCTGAGTGATAGAATCACAAGCAGCGTCTTAACAGGCTCGCTCACATGTTCACTAGGTCCATCTCAGCATCCTTCATACTGACTTGTTTTGAAGGGGAAAGAAAAAAAATAATGGCTTATGTATTGACTTTAAAACAGGGCATTCTTGTCTTTAATAATGTGATCCCACCAAGTACTTTGCAAACCCCCAGATTGACAGCCACAGATTAGAAAATGTCATAATGTTGATAATATTGAACCATTTCCTAAAAGGTTCTGCTGTAACTGAGTTCTGTTTGTCAAGACTGCCAGAGCTTAGGAAAAGACACAGCTTCCCCACTGTTGTCCTGGAACTGGCCATCTCACGAGGCACACAATCATTAGAACATCTAAACAGATGGCCTTTCGTCCAAGGCAGGCCCTATAGAAGACCCTTTCTTGTTAATACATTCTCTCTTTGTGAGGATTGTTTCTGTGGCTTGGCAAATTGTTTGCCATCTTCTTCATCCATTCCTCATTCTGAATTATCTATGTGACTTGATCTGGGACGTGGTTCGCAGGCTTCCCTTGATCTTGCTAGCCCTCACTTCTAGTTTTACATCAGCTGCTGTCCCTGACTCAGCACTCTAAATAAAAGCAATTGTTTGCTCCTTTTTCAGTATGTATTGCTTTTGGCTCTGAGACAACAGAGCTGAAACTAGACCTCAGGGCTATAGGAGAAAAGTGTTAAGTTCTAAGAGTATGGGATAACATCCATGGGAATAGGCAAGAGAAAACACATCAAACTGGTTTTCTAGACACACTGACATCTCATGTGAATGAAAGAAAAAAATAGTTTGTGAATTCTCTTAATTAGGCCTATTTTTTTTCTGCATCTAAATTGTGTTTCTTTCTAAGATCAAAAAGGACCAAAAAAGACTCCCGAGGCTGTTTTCTTGTCATTTAAGTTTCAAAAACAGTAAAGTACTTTAATTTCGCTTAATTGCCATAAATTCAACACAGCCTAAAGAAAAAGAGTTTATAGTGCCAGTTTTTGTTTCTTAGTCAAAAAATCATTTTTACATATCATTCCTAATTGTATTTTGTATTTCCCAATTCACTCTTGGTAACCTTCTTTGCCCTTCACATTGGACCAGATCAACAGATTTTGCTGACTGAATAAAAGTCACATAATCACATAAAAAGAAAACCTCAGGTTGAGCTCCATGAGGTCATTCACAGATGTCACCACTAGCAATAGGAGAAGAGGTTGTCTTGCAACTGTAAGAGTAGCCAGGGGAGTCTATGCCTGCTAAGAAGGCAAGAGGCAAGGGCTACTGGTAAGAGTGGCCTCTTCCTCTCAGGAAGTGACTTCAAACTATAGATATGGCAAAAGAAAGTGGTCCAGATCAGCAGTTTCTACCTAATATGCCAAGCATTTCCAAGGGGAGAGCCTCAGAAAACTCAGTTGAAGTCTCCCATGGAGTGGACAGCCAAAGCCTTGGCATTGCAAGATATCAGAAGAAACAACCCATCAACCGGAGAAACATGTTGCCACCCTCCTGAGACTTTACATTTCACAAGACCTAACAGGCCATCCTAACTCCAATCAGGGGTTGCAGGGATAAGAAGTCTTTCATCCCCTGGGAGAGTTCTGGGACCAAGGACTCTTCTCTGACACCACCATTGTCTTTTGCAACTGGAGTCACCATTACAGCGTTCGCTTGCCTATGTATAGCTTATTACTTCAGGAAAATTATTTACAAAAAATAAAAGGCGTAAAATATAAGAAGGAAGTAGAGGGGAATAAGAAACTAAATACACCCAGTGCTACCTTCTATGAGAGTATAAAGGAAGAGGTAAATAAACCTCAACATGGAAAAACCTAAAGTCTTTTTTATTCTTGACAATTTGGCTTGAGAAAATTGAAATGCCCTTATAAACCAAAATTAACCCAATACTCTGGCTCTGACAGTGACATTAGCAGTGGTGTGATGCAGCAGCTGGCTCACTCAGGCTGTCTAAGAGCCACTTGTTAAAGTGTCAAGAAATTTGCGAGCTCATGTTAAACACAGCCATTTTAAAAGTTAAATTATATAAGCTTAAAATGAAATGCATTTTATCAAAATGGAAAGATAATACTCAAAATTCTCACTACTTATTTTACTATATTTTACAATTATCTATGCTATCGATGTTATAGACACGCATTTTATCTGTATGATGAAAATACTATAAAATTGTGTGCTGCTGTACTCCTCTTCCCAGTTCCTCTTTCAGTAACATCATGTTAGTAACTTGAAATCAGACATGGTATGAGTATTAATACTATGGAAATCAACAAAAGCTAAAAACCAGGGTTTTATTTATCTTTTTGATTGCCTAGGCTTAAGAAAGAGATGGATAAAATGTTAATAATGACGATAAACTTAAAAATGTATATATCTGTAGCCATGCATTCTAAATAACACAAAATATCTGTTTAAAAATTTTTCCTCAATTTGAAAATCATTATTTGGCTCAGCAAAGAAGTCACTCATCATTAAATAAGTGACATTCCTACATAGTCCTGAAGCTGAAAGAGATTTTTACTTAATAAATGTAATTTGCATAAGGATGAGAAATAGTTTAATTATAAGACACATAACAAATGTAATGATGATAGATTGTACTAGGAAAAGAGTTAGCAGATTGGAAAGAAATTTCATTTTTCAGGTAGCAGTTGCAATCGTAAGTTGGCTAAAGACACAAGAGTTCACCAAAAATCAGCAAAAGCATTCTTTAAGAATCAATTGGATATATGGAATTTACAATAAAATGTATTGTATATGTTATTATTTATAAATGTGTGCTACACATCTGTATATCTAATATTTATAATAAAGCATATAGATACATGTATGTATATAACACACACATACATATAGTCTGTATATATAGCATATATAAACATACATATATATGTGTGTTTGTGTGTGTGTGTGTGTGTGTGTGTGTGTATACGCTATAGTTTGAATGTGTCCCGCAAAAAGCATGTGTTGGAAACTTAATTTCCAATGCAACAGTGTTAAGAAGTGGGACCTTTAAGAGATGACTAAGCCATGAGGGTTCTGCCTTCACTAATTGCTTAATGTTGTTATCATGAGAGTGGGTTTGTTACTGTGGGAGTGGTTTCCTTATAAAAGGACAAGTTTGGGCCCTTGTTGCTCTCTCTCTCTCTCTCTTGCTCTGTCTTGCCCTACTGCCTTCTGTCATGGGATGACACAGCAAGAAGGTCCTCACCAGATGCTAGAGCCAGGATGTTGGATCTCCCAGCCTCCAGAACTATGAGCCAATAAATTTTCATTCATTATAAATTACCTAGTCTCAGGTATTCTGTTATAGCAGCACAAAATGAACTAAGACTATAGGTATAGGTATATAGATGTAGATACAAATATATAGATACCTTTTTAGTGTGATTAATATTTACCAGCACACCATTAGACATTAGACACAGGTATCCTACCATATTCAAAATTTATTTAAATAATTATGGAAATGTATATAAAGCAAAAGGATAAAAACAATGACAATAAAACCAAAATGAAGGGATAATCATGGTAGCATAGAAAGGGAAGACATGGATAAAGTTAACATACTAACACGCATGCCCTGAGGTCTTGGATCACTGCTAAGGAGTAAACTGAGAATACAACTCTACATGTAGAAAATTTAGTGATTAAAAAAGGAGATATATAAACTAACTTTGTCAGACTGGGTCGCAAAAACTTCTTGGCATTAAATATCTCTTGCTCACCACTGAACATCACTGGAGAAAGTAAAGAGCCATTCTCTGAATAGCCTGAAGCACAAGCGCTCAGGAACCCTTGGTGCTTCTACCATTTCTCTGGGTGATGCTTCTTGCTCTATTAGGTGAACAGATTAGTATTTCCGTGTTTCACTATACCACATTGAAGTGGTCCTTATGAAAGCCTAAGGCTTGATGGGTGAGCTATTAAGATCTCTATTGAACTTCTAGTTTGTTTAATGAATTCTTCACAGGGCACTCCAGAACGTTCCCGTCACTTCAGATAGTCCTGTCACCTAATTATCACTCAAAAAGTTTGTTTGCTTAAGCAACCTTCTGGAACATAACAGTCTTCCCTTTCTTCCACTACTAATTAAATTTTACCAATCACTCAAGGCCCAACAGAAGTCCCAGCTGTTCTATTATCCGACTCTATATCAGTTGATCGGAAAGCTTATCTATTTTCCATGAACAAATCTAAACATCTTCCTGGATACTTCCCACCCAGAATTACTTGAGATTGGAGGCCTATTGGCAATAGGTACTCCTGGCTAACTGACTAAATGATGTAAATGCTTTATAGGCATAAAAAGGAAATCCAAGAACCAAGGCAAAATGTCGACTTTTAAATCGCAACCAGATCAACAAGGCAACTTTTAAAATCCTGACATACTTACGTTGCACAAATATTACAGTCAAAGCACTGGGAACATTACATGGAATACACTTCCATTTAGGCATACTTTCTTTAAAAAACACATTGTATCTGAAAATAAAAACCTACTTCTCTCTTTTAGGAAAAGAACTATATCAAGAAACATAGTTAGATGACTTCTACTTTCAGGAATTTTGAGTAGATGTACTTTCCCTGTTTCTCCCACTAAGTACAACTAAAAGACCTGTACAGTATATGTAAAATAAACATAAGAAAAAATGGAGGAGAGAAGGCAGACCACCTAGGGACTTCATGATGTGAGGAAACACAGTGGTGAGTTACCTGGTTTTCTTTTTAACCTCCTGTATACCAGACTTGGAGCTGTAAGAAGCTGGTAACCCAGAAATGAAAACAGGTACAGACAAAAAGAGCTCCAATAAATCCTCCACCCTCTAGCCAAAGGATCAAGAAAGAGAAAGCCCAGCAAAAAAAAAAAAAAAAAAAAAAAAAAAATTAGACAATAATCGTATTACTCCAGCCAAACACCACAGGAAAAATGGTGGCCCCACCATGTCTGTGCCAGAAAAGGTCAAGTGGAGAGCCCAGATTTCCACCCTTATGAGGCTATGGTGAAACACCCAATACTCTGCTAAGGTAACATTAAAGAAAGCCAAGTATGGAGACAGCATTTACATCTCTTCCAGCCAGTTACAGGGTCCCTTCCAATGGTGTCAGTGGGGATTATGTGGGGAGCTGGACCTCCCAGCCCAGCCAGCAATAACAAGGAACTTCCCTACTTTAGATGTCAACAAAGGCCAAATGGGAATCTGTACTTCTACCTCCACGTGACAATAATGAGGTAACACTCCCCACCAATTATGGCAGTGTGCTACAGAGAAAGCCAATTAAAACTGAAGGTTTGAGTAATATCTAGTCTCACAACATAACACAAAACTATCCAGATCTCAGTAAAAAAAAAAAAAAAAAAAATCACTCACCACACCAAGAACCAGGAAAATCTCAAACTGAGTTTAATAAAAGACAATCAATAAATGCCAAAACTGACATGGTAGAGATGCTAGACTTTTCTGACAAAGATTTTAAAGCAGCCATGATGAAAGTGCTGCAATGATCAATTATGAAGATGTTTGAAAAAAGTGAAAAAGTAAAATTAGCCAAATCTATAAAAGTATCAGCAAAGCAATAGAAGACATAATGAAGAACCAAATGGGAATTTTAGAATTCCAGAATACAATAAGCAAAATAAAAACTCAATAGATGAACTCAATAACAGCACAGAAGAAACAGAGGAAAGAGTCTTTGAGCTAGAAGGTAGACCAATGGAAATTATTCAATCTTAACAACAGAGAAAATAGAATTTTTAAAGAAATAAATAGAGCCTTGGGGGCCTGTGAGGCTGTAACAAAAGATCTAATCTGTCATTGAAGTCCTAAAAAGAAAAGAGAAAGAGGGCAGGTCTAAAGAAAGTACTCTAAGAAATAATGGCCAAAAACTTCCCTAATTTGGGAAGAGACATAAACCTGTGGGTTCTTGGAAGGCCAAACAGAATAAATCCAACCAAATCAATATCAAAACACATCATAATTAAACTTCCAAATATAAAGACAAAGAAGAAAATCTTGAACATAGTCATAGAAAAACTACACCTGAGCAATAGGGGGAAAACAATTCTAAGACAATAGATTTTTGATTAGAAAGCATGGAGACTAGAAAAAAGTGGCACAATGTTTTTTAAATGTTGAAAGAAAATAACTGTTAATACCCAGTGAAAATATCCTTCAGGAATGAAGGAGGAATAATGACATTCTCAGATAAAGTAAAACCAAGAGAAATTATTGCCAGCAGATATACCCTAAAAGGAAGGCTAACCAAAGTTTTTAAACAGAAAATAAACAATAAAATAAAGAATTTTGGAATATAAGAAGGAATTAAGAAATTCCTTCTTAATTTGAGTAAGTTCATTCAGCTTTTCTTCTGCTCTTGACTTTTCTAAATTACATTTGACTGTTGAAGCAATAATTATAACACTATCTTATGTTATTCTAAATGTATATAAAGAAAATTCTTTAATTAAGTTATAAAGAGAAGAGGGTAAAGGGATGTAAAGAGAGGTAAAGTCTCTGTACTTCACTTGAAATGGTAAACTAATGGCACTATTAGACTCTGATAAGTAATGTATATATAATGTAATACCCAGAGAAACCATTTGAATATTTATACAAAATGATACACTTAAGATCACTATAGATAAATCAAAATGAGATTCTAAAAAATATGTTCTAGTAATTCACAGGAAGTCAAGGAAAAAAGATTATAGAAAAGCAAAAAATAAAGTGAACGTAATTGTGAGACCTGAAACTATGAAAATGCTAGAAGAAAACCTGGCCATTGGCCTAGGCAAATAATTTATGACTAAGATCGGAAAAACAAATGCAACAAAAACAAAAATAGGCAAACGGGACTTGAACTAAAAAGCTTCTGCACAGCAAAATAAATTATCAACAGAGCGAACAAACAACCTTCAGAATGAGAGAAAATATTTGCAAACTATACATCTGACAAAGGACTAATATTCAGAATCTACAAGGAACTCAACTGTCTCAACAACAACAAAAAATACCAATAATCTCATTAAAAAGTAGGCAAAGGACATGAACAGACATTTTTCAAAAGAAGATATACAAATGGCCAACAAGCATATGAAAAGATGTTCAACATCACTAATCATCAGAGAAATGCAAATTAAAACCACAATGAGATACTATCTTTCACCAATCAGAATGGCTCTTATTAAAAAGTCAAAAAATAACAGATGTTGGCGAGGATATGGAGAAAAGGGAATGCTTATACACTGTTGGTGGGAAGGTAAATTGATACAACCTCTATAAAAAACAATATTGAGATTTCTCAAAGAACTAAAAACAGAACTAATATTCAACCCAACAATCCTCCTATGAATATCCACCCGAAGAGAAGGGTAGATATTCCATCATATCAAAAAGATACTGGCACTCATATGTTTATCTCGGCATTATACATGACGGAACTGGAAGCCATTATCCGAAGTGAAATAACTCAGAAACAGAAAGTTAAATGCCATATGTTCTCACTTATAGGTGGGAGCTAAGTAATGTGTACACATGGGCATAGAGAGTGGAATAATAGACACTGGAGACTTGGAGGGGTGGGAGGGTGGGAGAAGGCTGAAGGATGAAAAATGATGTAATGGGTACAATGTACACTGTCTTGTTGATGGCTGCACTAAAAGCCCAGACTTCATCATTATGCAATATAACCATGTAACAAAACTGCACTTGTACCCCCTAAATCTATAAAGATAATAAATCAATAAAGTGAACAAACAGAAAACAAAATAAAAAGGCATATTTTAGCCCTAATATATCGATAGTTACATCAAATATAAATTGGTCTATATATGCCAATTAAAAATAAAAGACAGTCATTGTCAAAGTGGATTAAAGAACTTAACCCAACTATGTGCCATCTACAAAAAAAAATACCACAAATATGTGACATAGGCAGGTTGAAAGTAAAAGGGTGGAAAAAGATATAATACTTCCTTCTTATCCATAGGTTATACATTCCAACAGTGGATGCCTGAAACCATGGATAGTACTGAAGCCCATATATACTATGTTTTTTCCTATACATACATACATACCTATGATAAAGTTTAATTTATAAATTAGGCACAATAAGAAATTAACAATATTAACTAATAATGCAATAGAGCAATCGTAACAATATACTGTAGTAAAAGTTGTGTGTGTGTGTTCTCTCTCTCTCTTTCTCAAAATATCTTAATGTTTTCAGGCCATGGTTGCTCATGAATAACAACTCATGGATAAAGAGAGATTACTGTACATCATTCAAACATTAATCAAAGCAGGAGTGACTACATTAATATCAGATAGTAGATTTCCAAACAAAGAAAATTACCATAGACAGAGCAGGATATTATATATTAGAAAAGGGTCAGTGAACCAAGAAGGTACAGCAATCTTAAATGTGCATGCAACAAACAATGAAGCTGGAAAATATGGGATGCGAAAACTGATGGAATTGAAAGGAGAAAAAGATAAGTTCACATAAAGTTACAGTTGAAAGTTTCAGCACCATCTTCTCAACAATTGACAGAAAATCAGCAAAACTACATAAGAATTCAACAAAACCATCTATTATGGATGGAATTGTGTTTCCCAAAAATTTGTATTTTGAAGGCTTAACCTCCAGAACCTTAGAATGTGACTATATTTGGATATTGGTTTTTTAAAGAGTTAATTGAAAAGAGGCTGTTAAGGTGGGCCTTAATCCAATCTGATTGGTGTCCTTATAAGGAGAGATTAGGATATACAGAGTGAGACACACACCAGGGATGTGTGTGCACACAAAACAGGCCATGTGAGGACCGTGATATTAGATATATAGGAAACATATATATGTGTGTGTGTGTGTGTGTGTGTGTGGCATTATGATATATAGGAAACATATATATGTATGTAGGCTTTTTATATGTTTTCATCCATGGGTCCTGGCTCATAACTCCCATATCCCTTGTTACTGTCTTTTGTTGTAATGTTGGGTGTGTTAGGCTTCAGAGGCAGGCCTCAGGAAATGGAACTTCTTGCCTGCCTTCCTTTCACCTGCCCCAAGGTAGGACTGCAATCTTCCCCTACCTTTCTGATTGTGGGTCTTAAGACCCTCCCCTGTGTGGGTCCCACCTTATACCCTGGGAGAAGGAAGGCTTCCATAAAAACCCAAGAGGCCTGGGTTGAGAAAACTTCTGGACAGCTGAACATATGGCGGTTCCTGGAGGGTAGCATACCCATGGAGGACAGGGAAGCTCCGTGCCCTTTCCACCGTATGTCACCCTATGCATCTCTTCATCTGTATCCTTTGTAATATCCTTTGTAATAAACTAGTAAACAAAAGTGTTTCCCTGAGTTGTGAGCCACTTCGGCAAATTAATTAAACTCAGAGTGGGTCACGAGAATCCCAACTTGAAGCCAGTTGGCCAGAACTTCTGGAGGCCCAGACTTGCAACTGGTATCTGTGGGTATGGGTGGCAGTCTTGGGGACTGAGTCCCCAATGTGTGGAATCTGACACTATCTCTGAGTAGATTGTGTCAGGACTGAATTGGTGTCCACTGCTTGGTGTGTGAAGAAAAACCCACACACATCTGGTTTCAGAAGTCTTCTTCTATTTTGATGAATGCTGTGGTGTGAGAGTAGAGAAAAAACACATTTGGAGAGGGTTTTTCCCAATCCAGGACACAGAAATGAGGCAGCCACCTGCAAGCCAAAGAAAGAGGCGTCAAGAGACACCAAACATGCCAGCACTTTGATCTTGGATTTCCAGCATCCAGAACTGTGAGAAAATAAACATCTGTTGTTTAAGCCACCTAGTCTGTGGTATTCTGTTATGGCAGCCCAAGCAGACGAATGCACCATCAACCAACAAAATTTAACATTTATAAGACAATCCATCCAACAACAGAAGAATTCACATTTTTTAAGTGTACAAGACCATATTTGGGGTTATTAAAAAAACAAATTTAAAAGATTTAAAATTATACAGTGTGTCCTCTGACCATAGTGGAATCAAACTAGAAATCAACAAATAAAGAAGAAAATCTCCTAGCACTTGGAAAGTAAACAACATACTTCTAAATAATCCATGGGTCAAAAGGAGGTCTTAGTAAGAAAGGACCAAAGCAATGAATAAACAGCTAAGATTTGACAGGAGTGTTCAAGGGAGAGCACTGGAGTACAGCAGGGGAGTGCAGATGCACCTGTGGCAACTAGAAATCCAGGAGGACAGCGTGGAGGCACCTGACCTCTACAGCCCCATCTCCCCTGCTGGGATCAGATCTGCCAAGAGTCAGGAGGGACATCCAGTTACAAAGAAAAGGTAATCAAAAAATCTCCACCAGCCTCCACTGCCACCAAACTTCATGCCTACAGTCCTTACAATGGATGAACCAACAGTCCTTACACTCACTGAGTCCAGTTTGGAGAGCTACCAGGAATTCACGTGGCTGCATTGTCCTGGATTAGGAGCACAAGGTGTACATTTCCATCCCCCAACTCCTGTGAGCTAAGCTGCTGTAGTACAGCACCATCTTGGGAAAAGATGGTGCTGTACTACGGCAGCTTACACACACCTCTGGAGTGTACCCTGCTCTGGGGAACCAGTAGTCATTGCACCTCTCCAACTCTAAGGATTTATCTTCATTGTGCCAAGCCCACACAGGTGGCTGAATACTGCAACCTTAGCTGTGCAGAACTTGGGCCCAGGATTGGCTATCACTCTAGTTCTGAATAGCAGGAAAATCAACCCCCACCACCTGCACTTCCAGGCGAAGGAACAGTTTGTCAGCACTGCCCAGGAAATCCATTTGTGAGCCAGCCCAATTGCTGCACCCTCCCACAAGCAGGAGAGGCCCTAGACCGTCCAAGCAGGTGATATGCTCCTGGGCCAGTGGAGTAGCTACATACCCATGCTCAGGACCTAAGAAATAGCCCCACAGCACCCCCTGCAGACACATCCCTGGCCTTTCCAATGGCCCCGAAACCCCAGTAAGGGCCTGAGAAACAGCCCCACAGCCCATCCCTGACAGACATGCCTCCAGGCCAACCAACCAACCAAGAGCCCCCACCTTGGACTTGAATAACAGCCTGGAGAGGTGCGGTGGCTCACGCCTGTAATCCCAGCACTTTGAGAGGCTAAGGGGAGCAGACCACGAGGTCAAGAGATCAAGACATCCTGGCCAACATGGTGAAGCCCTGTCTCTACTAAAAATACAAAAATTAGCTGGGTGTGGTGGTGCGCGCCTGTAATCCCAGCTACTTGGGGAGCCGAGGCAGGAAAATCACTTGAACCGAGGAGGCAGAGTTTGCAGTGAGCTGAGTTTGTGCCACTGCACTCTAGCCTAGGTGACAGAGGGAGACTCTGTCTCGAAAAAATAAATAAATAAAAAAATAAGAAAAACAGCCCATGGGCCACCCATGGCAGACACACCTCAGATCAGCTGAGCAGTCCTTTGCCTGCATCCCAGGCCCAAGAAATAGCCCCATGGGCCACCCCAGCAGAAACAAACCCAGACCAGTGAAGAAGTCATGTGACCCTGTCCTGGGCCTGAGAAATAGTCTTGTAAGCCACTCCTGGCAAACACATTTCCAGGCCAACTAAGCAGCCATGCAGCTGTGTCCTGGGACTGACAAACAGGCCAATGGTTCAAACCCAATAGACACACCCACAGGCCAGCTGAACAGCCATGCAACTATATAACAGGCCTGAGGAAAAGCCCTGCAGGCTCCCCCTGAGCAGGCATCCCCAAGGCAGTTGCTCATAGCCAGAGTAACAACCCTATGTCCCCAACTACAGTCAGCTAGACTCCAAGTTGGCTACCCCATGATGTGCACATATGTGCCCCCAATCTGAGAAACAGCTCAGCAAGCCTACTCCTGGCAAAGCTAAACCACTATCACCACATACTCTTCCAGCCTAGGCCACTAAGAAATTCCCAAATGCCACTAGTGTAGATTACAGCTGAAGAAACTACACAGACACTACAAAACTATGTCCACCTAAAACCAAAGCCAACATATACCAATCAAACTGACAATGCAAGCCTCATTCATAGGAATAAGGTTTTCCCTATGAAACCTACACCATAAAGTTGGAAGAGGCAAATTTCCCACCAGATGCATAGAAATCCATGTATGAATGCATCAACCATAAAAAAGCAAGAAAACATGTCACCTCCAAAGGAAGACAGTAATTCTCCAGTAACAGATCCCAATCATAAGGAAATACATAAAATGCCAAAAAAAATTTGAAAGAATAATCTTACAGAAATTCAGTGAGATACAAGTGAATATATATAAATAATTCCACAAAATCAGGAAAACAAATGATTATTTGAATAAGAAATTTAACAAAGAGATAGTTAACATTGAAAAGAACCAAACAGAAATCCTAGAGATGAGGAATTCAATAAATAAAATTAAAAATACAATCTAGAGCTTCAAAGGCACAGTAACCAAGCAGAAAAAAGAATTTCTGAACTTGAAGATGGGTCTTGTGAAATAACATGAGAAGAGAAAGAAAAGAAAAGAAAAGAAGAAAGGAAGGAAGGAAGAAAGGCAACAAGATATATGATATACCATTAAGCAAACAACTATTTGTATTATCAGTGTTCCAGAAGGAGTAAAGAAGACAAAGGTGAGGAAAATATAATTATTAAAATAATAGCAGAAAATTTCCCAAGTCTTGGGAGAGAGATGGACATCCATGTCTGGGTAGCTCAAAGAATCCCCCCAACAAAGTAGATTTAACCCAAATTGTTTTTCTCTGGGGTACATTATAGTCAAATTGTCAAAAGGCAAAGACAAAGAAAACATTCTAAAAGCAGGAAGAGAAAAGCATCAAGTCACATACAAGGCAATCCTCATTAGACTAACAACAAATATCTCAGCAGAAATCTTACAGGCCAGGAGACAATGGGATGTTATATTCAAAGTCCTGAAGGAAAACAACAAAAAACTGTCAACCAAGAATATTATACCCAGAAAATCAATTCTTCAGAAATGAAGGTAAATAAAATCTTTCATAGACAAGCAAAAACTGAAGGAATTAATCACCACCAGACAGGCCTTTAAAAAAAAATGTTCAAGGGATTCTTACATCTGAAGTGAAAAGATAAAAACTACCATCATGAAAACATGCAAAACCATAAAGCTCACTGGTAGAGCCTATATCAAAGGAGAAAGACAAAGGAACCAAACCTTATTACTACAGAAAACTATACAACTGCAAAAAAATAAATAAAAGACACTGAGGAACAAAGAACACACAAAGCAGCCAGAAAATAGTAAAATTGACCTCACCTCTCAATAATGACCATGAATATAAATGGATTAAATTCTTCATTTAAAAGATATAGACTGACTGAGTGGATTAAAAACAACACCCAACCATATTCTGCCTACAAGAGACTCACCTCAGCCATAAAGACACAAATAGGCAGAAAGTGAAGGGACAGAAAGAGATATTGCATGTGAATGGAAACCACAAGCAAGTAGGAAAAGCTATTCTTTTCGTTATTTTTATTTACTTATTTTTTATTATACTTTAACTTCTAGGGTACATGTGCACAACATGCAGATTTGTTACATAGGTATACATGTGCCATGTTGGTTTGCTCTATCCATCAACTCGTCATTTACATTAGGTATTTCTCCTAATGCTATCCTTCCCCCAGTCTCCCACTCCCTGACAGGCCCCGGTGTGTGATGTTCCCCACCCTGTGTCCATGTGTTCTCATTGTTCAACTCCCACCTATGAGTGAGAACATGCAATGTTTGGTTTTCTGTCCTTGTGATAGTTTGCTTAGAATGATGGTTTCCAGCTTCGTCCATGTCCCTGCAAAGGACATGAACTTATCCTTTTTTATGGCTGCATAGTATTCCATGGTGTATATGTGCCACATTTTCTTTATCCAGTCTATCACTGGTGGACATTTGGGTTGGTTCCAAGTCTTTGTTATCGTGAATAGTGCCACAATAAACATATGTGTGCAAGTGTCTCTACAGCAGCATGATTTATAATCCTTTGGGTATATACCCAGTAATGGGATGGCTGGGTCAAATGGTATTTCTAGTTCTAGATCCTTGAGGAATCACCACACTGTCTTCCACAATGGTTGAACTAATTTACACTCCCACAAACAGTGTAAAAGTGTTCCTATTTCTCCACATCCTGTCCAGCATCTGTTGTTTCCTTTTTCATGATCACCATTCTAACTGGCATGACATAGTATTTCATTGTGGTTTTGATTTGCATTTCTCTAATGACCAGTGATGATGAGCATTTTTGCATATGTCTGTTGGCTGCATATATGTCTTCTTTTGGAAAGTGTCTGTTCATATCCTTTGCCCAATTTTTGATGAGGTTGTTTGTTTTTTTCTTGTAAATTTGTTTAACTTTTTTGTAGATTCTAGATATTAGCCCTTTGTCAGATCAGTAGATTGCAAAAATTTTCTCCCATTCTGTAGGTTGCCTGCTCACTCTGATGATAGTTTCTTTTGCTGTGCAGAAGATCTTTAGTTTAATTAGATTGCATTTGCCTATTTTGGCTTTTGTTGCCATTGCTTTTGGTGTTTCAGTCATGAAGTCTTTGCCCATGCCTATGTCCTGAATGGTATTGCCCAGGTTTTCTTCTAAGGTTTTTACAGTGTTATTCTTACATTTAAGTCTTTAATCCATCTTGAGTTAATTTTTGTATAAGGTGTAAGGAAGGGATCCAGTTTCAGCTTTCTACATATACCTAGCCAGTTTTCCCAGCACCATTTATTAAATAGGGAATCCTTTCCCCATTGCTTGTTTTTCTCAGGTTTCTCAAAGATCAGATAGTTGTAGATGTGTGACATTATTTCTGAGGCCTCTGTTCTGTTCCATTGGTCTATATCTCTGTTTTGGTACCAGTACCATGCTGTTTTGGTTACTGTAGCCTTGTAGTATAGTTTGAAGTCAGGTAGTGTGATGCCTCCAGCTTTGTTCTTTTGGCTTAGGATTGTCTTGGCAATGCAGGCTCTTTTTGATTCCATATGAACTTTAAAGTAGTTTTTTCCAATTCTGTGAAGAAAGTCAGTGGTCACTTGATGGGGATAGCATTGAATTATAAATTACTTTGGGCAGTATGGCCATTTTCATGATATTGATTCTTCCTATCCATGAGCATGGAATGTTCTTCCATTTATTTGTGTCCTCTTTTATTTCATTGAGCAGTGGTTTGTAGTTCTTCTTGAAGGGGTCCGTCACATCCCTTGTAAGTTGGATTCCTGGGTATTTTATTCTCTTTAAAGCAATTGAGGATGGGAGTTCACTAATGATTTGGCTCTCTGTTTGTCTATTATTGGTGTATAGGAATGCTTGTGATTTTTGCACATGATTTTGTATCCTGAGACTTTGCTGAAGTTGCTTATCAGCTTAAGGCGATTTTGGGCTAAGACAATGGGATTTTTTAAATATACAATCATGTCATCTGCAAACAGAGAAAATTTGACTTCCTCCTTTCCTAATTGAATATCCTTTATTTCTTTCTCTTGCCTGATTGCCCTAGCCAGAACTTCCAACACTATGTTGAATAGGAGTGGTGAGAGCGGGCATCCTGGTCTTGTGCCGGTTTTCAAAGGGAATGCTTCCAGTTTTTGCCCATTCAGTATGATATTGGGCACATACTGGGTTTGTCATAAATAGCTCTTATTATTTTGGGATACGTTCCATCAATACCTAGTTTATTGAGAGTTTTTAGCATGAAGAGCTGTTAAATTTTGTCAAAGGCCTTTTCTGCATCTATTGAGATAATCATGTGGTTTTTGTCATTGGTTCTGTTTATGTGATGGATTACGTTTATTGATTTGCATATGTTGAACCAGCCTTGTATCCCAGGGATGAAGCAGACTTGACCATGGTGGATAGGCTTTTTGATGTGCTGCTGGATTCGGTTTGCCAGTGTTTTATTGAGGATTTTCGCATAGATGTTCATCAGGGATATTGGCCTAAAATTCTCTTTTTTTGTTGTGTCTCTACCAGGCTTTGGTATCAGGATGATGCTAGCCTCATAAAATGAGTTAGGGAGGATTCCCTCTTTTCCTATTCATTGAAATAGTTTCAGAAGGAATGGTACCAGCTCCTCTTTGTACCTCTGGTAGAATTCAGCTGTGAATCCGTCTGGTCCTGGACTTTTTTTGGTTTGTAGGCTATTAATTATTGCCTCAATTTCAGAAACTTTTTATGTTTAAATAATATTAGAGAGCCAAAATGATAGGGCAAAGATAATATAATTTTGGATTAAGAAGACATAGTGTCAAAGTAAGATGCTTTTAGTTTGGGGTTTTTTTGTTTGTTTGTTTGTTTAAGAAGTATAGTGAAAGTTCTTCCTTTACACCAGTGATTCTCAAACCACAACATGTACTGTGTGTATGCATCACAATCATGGGGAGCAATTTTTAAAACACAAACTGCTGGACCCAGACCCAAAAAGTTTCTGATTCAGTATGTCTCATGTTGGAAGGCAGCCTGAGAACTGACATTTCTAGCAAGTTCCCAGGTGATGCTTATGCTACTTGTCCAGGAATCACACTTTGAGAACCACTACTTTACTGCTTAGTAGCCCTGTGACCATAAGTACACCACTTAATCATAAGTACACCACTTAACCTAAGTTTCAGCCCCGCTGGTGAAATTCATATGGCAATATCTACCCAAACTGTCAGAGGCATTCGAACCTGAGCAACTCCATCTTGAATACAGACTGGGTAAAATAAGGCTGAGACCTACTGGGCTGTATTCCCAGTAGGTTAGGGCATTCTAAGTCACAGGATGAGATAGGAGGTTGGCACAAGATACAGGTCACAAAGACGTAGGTAATAAAACAGCATGTGGTAAAGAAGCTGACCAAAACCCACCAAAACAAAGTTGATGACAACAGTGACCTCTGGTCATCCTCACTGCTCATTATACGCTAATTAAAATGCATTAGCATGCTAAAAGACACTACCACCCGCACCATGACAGTTTACAAGTGCCATGGTAACGTCAAGAAATTACCCTATATGATCTAAAAAAGGGAGGAACCCTCAGTTCCAGGAATTGCCCACCCTTTTCCAAGAAACTCATGAATAATCCACCCCTTGTTTAGCATATAATCAAGAAATAACTATATGTATCCTTAGTTGAGCAGCCCATGACACTGCTCTGCCTATGGCATAGCCATTATTTATTCCTTTACTTTCTTAATAAACTTGCTTTCACTTTACTGTATGGACTCACCCCAACTTCTTTCTTGCATGAGATCCAAGAACCCTCTCTTGAAGTCTGAATCGGGACCCCTTTCTGATAACAAAACTATACAAAACAGTACTTTGTAAGAATCAAAATAAGAAAATGTATGTGAAAACATTTTGTAAATTAGAATGCATTATATAAATACATTCTATTATTCAAAACTATTTTTATAATGCATATTATATGCTGGCACTATGTTGTGAAATAAGAACAAATCAATCATTGGAGCTTATAGTCTGGTATGGAAGATGAACATTAAACAGATCATTATTTAATTATCAATGTAAACAATGTTATTTGTCAATAATGAATATGTTTGAGAAAAGATTAACATTTTGAAACTGAAAGCAATATAGTAAAAATATATGACTACAAAAATTAAATCAAGTAAATGACAAATAATGAGGCCATAGAAAGTTTAAAGATAAAGCCTTATCAACCCATTGTCTATACTTGAGGGTACTGGATTCCTGCTATGGAAATTAGTTAAGAAAATAATCCCAAACCCTAGTAAATTACTGTCAAGCAAGTCGAGTATGTTTTGTAGTATTTAGAGTGTATAAGGTCCAGCAATCAGATTCAGTATAAAAGGGCAATTGAATACGGGAAATATATTCAATGTTCTTTCCAAGCACCTTCGGGAAGTGGTCCTAACCTTTCCCTTCTAGCTTTCAACAACACTTTGTGTTTTGCAAGTTACTAATCAGAGCATACTGCCTTTTATTAAATCTGACGGGTAATAAAATAGACGTTCTTCTTAATCAAGCCCACACTGTGGCTTAAATCACCTTTAGACCAAAATTTATTCTCCTGGGTGGGAGGCAAGCTCATCAGAAGGATCTCAAGGAGGATTATATCTGTAGGGGAGGATTTCAAAGCTTTCCCAAGCAGGCAGTGAATAGGGGCTCTGTCTGCCTTCCCAGAAATAGCCAGCAGGCTAGAAGAGTCCAATGCTACCCATCTGCCTTTGGTGACAAATTGGTGGTTTGCTCATAAACTTGAAAATCCAGCCAAACCAGTGCAGGGTTGGATCACAGGCTCCTTTTTGGCTCTGTTCTGGGCCCTTTTAAAATTAAAAATATGTACTCTTTTTTCTGCTCAATATTTTAAAATGGCGAAATGTACAATTTCCTCAAAGAAGTTTCCATAAGCTCTTTAAGGAAAAAGAGCTTTGTTTTTCAGAATTCACCCTCCAGGAAGAGGCCAAATTTCCAATATGAAAACAGTATTTACCCTTGCCATTCCTATGTCTCATTTACTGCAGAGGGCAGGCCTACAAATCTGGATTAGACAGACCTTAGCAGGTGATGGGACAGCGTACACAGCTTTATTTAGTTTAACATCTTGAATCCATCTTGGGACAGTTTATCCTTCAAAAGCAATCCCCCAAAGCTGGGCATGGTGGTACATGCCTGTAGTCCCAGCTACTTGGGAGGCCAATGCGGGAAAAATCACTTGAGGCCAGTTGGAGGCTATAGTGTGCTATTATCGTGCCTGTGAATAGCCACTGCGTTCTAGCCTGGGAAACAGACTCATCTCTAAAAATCATAATAACATTTAATTTAAAACAAACCTTCAAATAGTCCATTTAGCCACCATCTCTTTCTACTTTTCTTTGTATTTACTTTGTTGTTCCTAGTCCCCTTTCCTCTCTCCACCCTGGTTCTAGGAATTTAATTATGTATCTTGAAGTTTGAGACACCCTAGGGGATTCCCCACACCCAGTTCTCCATATATTTTCATGCCTAGAATCACTCTCATTAGACTTCCCTCATATGTGTATCCTTCATTTGTGTTGGAAACTGCCTTCAAAATGAAGACCCTCCAGGTCTGCTCCCATAGGTAAGTGATGAGGACAGGTGGAGACAGATCAAGAAGACAGTTGTGGGGGACTGGACTGGGGGGGGGGCGGGGCTGCAGATTGAAGACTATGATAGGCTGGACTCCCTGGGGAATTCAGTCTCTGACTCAGAGGTTTGTGTGCAGGAAGCTTAATGGTTAGAATGCTCAGGATCGACACTTATAGGAGAGTGAAGGAAGAAAGACTGGGCAGAGGGAAAAGCTGGACAGTCACAACAAAGGAGCTGGAACGGCCCTGCACAGTCATCCCAAATTGGCATAAGGAGCCATGTCTTTGATCACCACGCTGCATTTGACTAGTCTCCAGATGCAGACTGCCCCAGGAAAGGCATTCTTGGTAGAGGCAGTTCTCTTCAGTGGAGGACAATCTCCAGAAGGGAACTCAGCCACCAACACTCTTAGCAGCTGGAGGAATGAGTATTTAAGTCTTGAAACAGGAAGTCTGGGCAACACACCAGAGAATCTGCTAAAAAGACTAATGATCATCCTGCCATTTTTATAACTTCCTACCAAGCAGCAAAGAGATCAGGGTCACTGTTATCATGGGGAATAGGGAGGGTCAGTTGGCATCCCACCAGGAGCCAGATGACACACCCAAGACAAGGCAGAGGGTTTAATTACAATGCAGCTATTTCCAAAGACATAGATCAGGTACAGGAAAGAGCAAGATCGCCACATAGCCATTACTACTCCTAGGCCAGAGGAGCAAGAGAAAGGAGAGAATGGTGGAACCCAGAAGACAAATACCACATAGAGGAAGCCACATTGAAAGGAATAGAGACCTTCAGCTGAGGCCACAGCCAGCTCAAGGTCCTCACAAAGAAGGAAAAAGGGAACTGAATATATCAACCTTGCTCTCTTACCAGGGCTCCCAGTTGGCCCAGCCTCATCAAGAAATGGAACTTATTGCTATAGTCCACACAGGTCAGCTTCCTGGAACAGAGGGCAAGGAGATAAGGGTGGAGAATGGATCTAGAGGCACAAATAGAAGCTATCTGACATAGACTTAAAGGGACATTTACTGCTCAAAACTTTCAGTGTCCATGCTTGTTCCCACTTCCAGCCATGTATATGCAAGGGAGTGAAGGCCAATCTGTTTACACAATTGAGACCACACCCTAGAGAGCAAATTCATAATGCTAAGTGCAGTAGCTGTGGAGAGTCAATGCATGTCTGACATTAGGAAGGTCCAGCCTTTTTGAAAAACTCTTTAAGCCTTTGAAGTGTGCTAGTAATGAAAGTCAGTGATTTGGTGTATTTAAGAAAAGGGGGAATAAGAAAGAGAAAGAGCATAGCAACGATGAGAAGATAATTCCCTGGGAACATATCAGTCACCTAAGAGCCTTTACCAAAAAAAAAAAAAAAAAAAAAAAAAAAAAAAGTTTGAGCTCCAAAGACAGAAAGTTAGAGCCAATGCAACCCTGATATATGTATCTTTTTAAAATCTATAAGTGGTCTTGATAACAATCACAGTTAAGAATCATTGTCAGAGTCCCAGAATGGATAGGCTTATGGTGGAAGTACTGGGGACTCCTAGAAAATATAGAAAAAGAAAGAAGAAATTCCCAAGCCAAAGTAGGACATTCTGACAGTGCCCCTTAGCCTCTGACTGGTTTAAAGAGTATGAGGGCATAAAGTACTTGAAAAGTGTTTTCTAAAAACTAATGCCAAGCAGTTTGACCATAAAAATAAACCACTTGCTCTTTCTTATTTTACTGATGCTCAGTATCCCTACTGGGCTATTTACAGTTAGGTGCTTTGTCTAAGTATGAGCCAAAGTATATAGAGAGGAGAAGACTACTGAGCGTTTTCTCAAAATACAACCCTATTGTGTGGTGAACCATATATGTCAAAACTGAAGAAAAAATGGTCATTATAAGCATCAGTGGCAGGTCTTAGAAGACATTCGGAAAGTGACAGCCTCAACTCACCTCAAAACCTCTCCACTCCTAACTCCAGTCTGTATACAGTTCTTGAGCCAAACTGCTGCTGAAGTCCATGATGACCCAGGTGTAAATAAGACTTTGGGCTCTGAAGAAAATTAAGCAGAAAAAACTGGGGCTGGCATTTCTCCCTGGAGAGTTGGCCTAAAGAAATCTAGAGAGAAGCTAAAGGAATGGAGTGAGTCCGCATCCCTGAGGCTGAAAGAATACAAGAAAGGACATTCCAGCAGCCTCCTGTCTGCTGGTAGAATTGCAACCATTTGTAGCATAGTATAACTACAACCAGACCTGATCCTCAAGGAGTCCACAAAGTAGAACAACTATCTGACGGTGCCCAGCATCCAGGGAGGGAAGATGTATGAGGACAAGGCATGTATATAAGTCTTTACAATCAATGGAAAATAACTAAATTCTCTTGTTTAAAAAATAGAGACTAGAGGAGTTTGAAACCAGCCTTTGCAACATGGTAAAATCCTATCTCTACAAAAAATACAAAAAATTAGCCAAGCATGGGGGCATGTGCCTGTAAGGCTGAGGTCGGAGGATCACGTGAGGCCAAAAAGTCAAGGCTGCAGTGAGCCAAGACCATGTCACTGCACTCCAGCTTGGGTGACAGAACGAGATCCTGTCTCAAAAACAAACAAACAAACAACAACAACAAACCAAGAAAAGAGGCTGACAGGTTAAGCTAAAATACAAAAATAAAGCTATATTCTATTTATAAAAAACACCTTAAAAAATAATAAAGAATGGTTGACAATAAAGCAAAAGGCAAAAAAATTCAGGCAAATATCAAGAAAAAGAAAACAGAAGTGGCAAGAAAAATGTCACACAAGTAGAATTTAAAGATAGGAATATTAAACAGAATGAATAAGAACATTATGTAAATAAAGGCACAACTTACGAAGAAGATAAAATAGTGATAAACCTATACACATCACAAAATATAAGTTAAATATGTAAAGCATATAAAAATAGAAATAAAAGAAGAATTCAACTAAAATACAATTAGAAGAAGCTATTTTAATACACTTATTGCAGAATTTGTTATATATAGTAAACAATAAGTCAAAGGCAAATTAAATAATACTTGATCTTTAGATAGAAAAAAATTTTACATCCCTTAAATAGCAAATACATATTTCTTTCATATATTGAAGGAATGTTTACAAAAGCAAGTTATGTACTTGGCCACAAAAGAAAACTCACAGGCTAAATGTACTATAAATTTTATAAGCTATATTTTCTGATAATAATATAATACAATTACAAATAATAAAAAGTTGGTGCCAAAAATATTAAATAGTTGAAAATTTATTCACAAATGTCTAGACAATGCTTAAAGAGACAATCTGATTCACAAACAATCTGAAGGGCAATGAAAAGGAGTTTGTTTCAAATTCTTTGACACTAAGCAAAAATTAAATGCACAGTTTTAAATGTCTTCGTAATTTAAAAATAGATATAAAACAAAGAATCCTTGTTCACAGTTTATTTTTGTTTTGTTTTTTGGAAAGGCAATGTCTTGGCATGTTGCTGGCCTCAAGCTCCTTCTAGGCTCAAGAAATCCTCCCATCTTGGCCTCCCAAAGTGCTGGGATTACAGGCATGACCCACTGTGCCCAGTCAGTTCACTCATTTAACAGATCATTAAAATAAAGGAAAAAACACACAGGAGAAAGGAATTAATAAATCTAAAATATTTTATTAATGAAGAATAAAATAAAATTGGTAGATATATAAAATAAATACAAAAGGTTACTTTTGGAAAAAAGTAAAACAGATAATACCATTGTGTACCTGATTATAGCACAAATAGACAAAATTAGGAATAAGAAAAGGGATAAAATTACGGATTCAGGAGATAAAAAGAACTAGAATATTTCATACAACCCTGTGGCAACAAGTTTTGAAACCCATAAGAAAGAAATGACTTGGTAGTAATATCAAAATAATTTTTGAGAGACATGGAAAACTTGAATAGACTAATAACTATTGAAATAAATTGGAAAGTGATTTAAGTCTACTATGGAAAAGGGCAAAAGACAGGTAAGTCAATAGCTAAGGTTTACCTGTTCCCGAAATTATCAAAAGCTTCCCAATTCACTTTATAAGACCAATATATCTCTAATGCCAGGACATAAAAATCAAATAAGAATAGGCTGGGAGAAGTGGTTCACGCCTATAATCCCAGCACTTTGGGAGGCTGAGGCAGGCGGATCACGAGGTCAGGAGATCGAGACCATCCTGGCTAACACGGTGAAACCCCGTCTCTACTAAAAATACAAAAAATTAGCTGGGTGTGGTGGCGGGCGCCTGTAGTCCCAGCTACTGGGGAGGCTGAGGCAGGAGAATGGTGTGAACCCGGGAGGTGGAGTTTGCAGTGAGCGGAGATCGTGCCACTGCACTCCAGCCTGGGTGACAGAGTGAGACTCCGTCTCAAAAAAAAAAACAAAAACAAAAACAAACAAAAAAACAAAAAAAAAACAATCAAATAAGAATAATCTCACTTTTAAATATAAATGCAAAATATCTAAATAAAATAGAACTCTAGCAATCCAGCCAATGAATAGTATACTATGAGTAAGGAAGATATTCCAGAAAAACAAGAGTGGTTCATTATTGGCAATAACTTTAACCCGTCCATAAATGCCATTTCTTATCTCCCACTCTCTGACCACACCTCCTCTCGTTCCAGATAATTCTCCTTGGTATCCAACTTTTATCATTTTCCCTCAACAGGATCTCCAATCCATTGATCATACAACTTTTTCACCAGGCCTCACCCCTCTCCCAGCTTTACTCCATGAGTGATCATAATCATGTCCTTGCATACACCTTCAACAATTCTTGTCCTCTCTAGTATTGTTCTTTCTTGGAAAACCACAACCCTGACTAAATCCACTTCAACTTTCATACCTTCAACTAAGTATCTGAATTTGACTAAAGAAAAACACACAGCTACACTGACTGGTCTTACTTTAAGTCTGTTTGTTGTTGAACCCCAGGTGGCCCCTTAACGCTAATCAGAAATTGCATTTCCGTAGTGCCTTCACTTTCCCACTTCAGCGCTTCTCTCTCCTTAAGCCTCACCCATCCTTATGTTCAGTTGATGATCTTATTTCCCACTTCACTAAGAAAGTTGAACAACCAAAAGAAAATAAATACAAAAGGTTACTTTTGTAGGAAAAGGTATAGACCCACACTACCATATCTATCAGCATCTGTTGAAATCTGTACTCCTCTAGTCCACTTTTCTGCCTTTTACTGAAGAGGAGGAATTGGTGCTCCCATCTAAAGTTAATATCTTTACTTGTGCACTAGATAAAAACATAAATTATATGCACTGTTTCTAATTCCTCTTCTTCCATTCTCAATGTTTCTCTTTACAACTTTTTATTTAGAAAATGCCAAGCTCACCAAAAAGTATAAGAATAATAAAATGAAGATCCATGTACCCTCCACCTCCATATACTAATTATTAATATTTTGCCACATTTTCGTGATATCTCTCTAGTCTTCATATACAAATACATGTTTTATATACACATATATGTATGTATTTAAGTGTGAAGTATATGCACACACATACACATTCTTTTGGAGGAACCATTTCAGAGTCAATTATAAACATTATGTCATTCCTTAAGTGCTTAAGTATGTATATCCTACAAATATTTTCCTATAGGACTGCAATACAGTCCTCACTATCAGAAAATTTAACATTGCTACAATATTATTTAATAGTCCCTATTTAAATTTCTCTATTTGTCCCAATAATGTTCTTTACAGATTTTTTTATTATTGTCAGTGATGGTGATAATGATGATAGTATCTGTGATGGTGACAGTGATGGTGGCATTTTAATCCAGGATTCAATTGAGGACCATATATTACATTTAATTGTCATCCTCGAAGTCTGCATTAAACATACCCTAATCAAGCTTTCACCTCTAACACTCTGCTCCACTGGTGACCTCTTGTCAAGATCACTAATGACTTTCATGTTCCTAAATCCAACATCCACTTACTTTGCCTGTAAGCAGCATTTTGGCATGGCTGATCATTCCCTCCTCTTTGAAATACATATTTTCTTCACTTAGTTCCAAGAAATTATAATCACCTAATTTTCCTCAGTAATCTAGCCATTCTTTGTCATTCCCCAATATCTTAATATTGGTCCCTTTTTTCCTTCATCTGCACTTGATTAGTGATCTCAAACAATATTATGGCTTTAAATAGCATATGCCAATGACTCCCAGTTTTATAGCTCTAGCCCAGACTTCTCACTTGAATTCCAGACTCATATATCTAACTGTCTTTTGAAAAGAGAATTTCATAAAGAAAATCTGAAAGAAAAGGAATATGGGGAAGAAGTCTCTCCCCTTATTTTTACAGAGAGAAGTAAGCTTCTTACTTTTAATTTGTATTTCTCCTTACATTGGTTCTTGAGTAAAAATACTTATTGTTATTAAAAATTAATCTCCCCCAAATGAATATATAATGTAATGCAATTCCAATTTGAATCTCAACAGATGGGGTTATTTTGTAATTAGATACCTATTAAAGTTTATATAGATTTATAAATGCCTAAGAAGAACCAAAATGAACACGAAAAAGAAGGAAAAACAAGACACAGAGCATACTATAAAACCAATATAATCAGATCAATTTAATAATGGTAGAAATAGACACGCTAATCACAACAGAATAGTAAATACAGAAATAGATCCCAGTACAAATAAGAGGTGAAAATAGAATGAAGGCATGGAAGATGTGGATTATTTAATTAATGCTGCTGCCATAAGTGGCCACGTGTCCAGAAGAAAATAAAAGTGGTCTTCTATACAACATACAAAACTGAATTTCATATGGATTAATGGCTTAAACATATGTGCAAAACAATCTTGCAAGAAAAACCATTCTAAGTCATCTAAGTCAGCATAAGGCTGGATGATGCCATTTTAACAAGACTGGAAACTCAGAGAGAGAGAGAGAGACTATTTGTTCACCAAACAGAACACATTCGGGCTAATGTCCACAGTTTATTTATTTTTAAAAAGTTCTTCCAAATTGTCAGGAAGACAAACTAATAGAAAACAGGCAAAGGATATATAGACAATCCAGAGAAGAACAGTTCTAAGTAGCCATCAAACATGTGAAAATAGGTATAAATTTATTAGGAAGGATAAGAAAATAACACTTAAAATTTAACAGACTGACAAAAAATTAAAAATAACAATAATACCTGTTACTGGTAGGGATGAGGAGAAAACAGGAGGCCGTGGAAATGGGAAATGCTATAGGCTTACTCTATGAATTAGATCAAGGTTACTGGTTAAATAACTTTAACCTTAAGTAACCAACTGCTTACTATAAAAATATTTCTTTAGTAAAATTATTGAATTGACATATTTTTAAAGGCAGCATCAAAACAGTAGCCCCACATTCAAGCAGGCTCATTTGCCCAGAGAAATACCCAAGATCCTGGGAGAGGAACCAGAGGGAAAAGGAGACAGAGAAGAAAAGGGAAAGGTAGCTGTGGCCAAAGGTTGAGATTCCCTCCCAGCCGCTTAGCCAAAGCACTAGAAATTTCCTGCAGGATTAAAAAAATAAAAATATTCACCAGGAGTCATGAGTACTGATTTCCAACACAATTAAAATCCTCCTAAAACAGCACTGGAAGCCTCCAGCACACAAATAAGTTATATTCCAGTTGTCTGTAGCTGGGAATGGATTTACCCATAAAAACAGTTGATAAATCTCCTAAAGCAGCTCACACAAATTAAATCACTTACACTGGCAATGAGAAGAAAGAGAAAATGCAAAATCTTGTTGCTAAAGCACATTATTTCAGCAACATTCTGGGTTTGCCTTGGAACCTAAATCCATTTGCATCAATGTTTCAAGGAGTAACAAAATGCTATTCTATTTGTAATAATGTTACAAACTCCATTTGTGACAATGTTTCAACAATGCAAATTCAGTGATTCCTCATAATAAGAAAATACAAAAGCAATAGAAGAACATCCTCTTGCTCACATCCTATATGTGATCCTGTTTCTCTTCCCATCTCTCTAGCTGGAGAATAATAACAATAGCAACATCTACTACTTACTCTGATCAAGCTCAGTTCAGGACACTTTTTGCATGCGTAATTTAATCATCACATAATCTCGTGATCTAAATATTATACTCATCTTATTTAAACAAGGCGGTAAGTTCCAAAATACTTAACTTGTCCTGTGCCACTTAACCAGTAGGCAACTGAGAGAGACATATCTGATTCTCAAGCTATGTTTTAACCTGCTATATGCCACCACAGTTCCAGTATTCTGCCCCCAGAACACTGGGTCACGTACCATCTGGCCCAACTCCAAATTCAAGAAATGCCGGCTCCTGGACCTTTACCACCACATCGTGCATTTCACAACCACCAACCCAGAAAAGAATATGTGAGCATCTGGGCCACACATCTCTGCTCCTGAGAACATTCCTTAGAATAAAATGGATCTGCCATTCAAATGTATGGAAAGATTTGAGAACCATTGGAGGGCTCCTTTGTAGAGTTTTGTGACATGAGTGGAGGCTGTAGGGATAAGGATGGTGTTCCAATTCCTGAAGAAATTTCACCAGATTCCAACTGGTTGCAGACAATCCACATTCGGGAACATTTTGACTCATGGATGTCCACGACCTTGAGTGCTAGCCCCACATGAATTCAGCACACAAGGTTCTTGTTTAATAGGTGACCTTCCCAAAATAGCTACAGATATTAGCTCTCCCTGCAAGATCTCTCTGGGGAAGTTTAAGAGACAGATTTGCCTTTCAGCTTTCCAAATCCCTTGTTTGGGGTTTTAGAAAATAACCCACAATCAGAGCACTCCCTCTACCTATCATCACTTTACTTTTAACAAAACTGAATCACTTGGAGCTTTGTACTGTATTTATTTTCACTGATCTCATTTTTTTCCCTTTCTTCATTTTTTCCACTTAAGGGACCATTTTCCCACATTTTGCCTAAGGCTTTGTCCCATGAGAGGTGATAATAACTAAGTTAAGTGCTGAAAACTTTTGAGTTGTTTCATGTAGGTCATTTTGGGTTGTTGCTTTTCTTCTTTCTCTTAACACTAAAGACAAAAGGGATAGTAGGGCAGGATATTATTGAGATATAATAACAGGTATACAGCTTGACTGAGATGAGCTTGTTTCCTATTTTAGACGAGATGGAATTTTTAAGAGCTGAATTTCTCAAGTGATATCATCATCCTGTGAGGAGAAAAGTCTATCAGACAAACAACTCCAAGGGAGCAGGATACTCCTCAAACAAAAGCTCTGTAAGACCAGAGGCAGATCAACTCACATGAAAAGGCAAAGGAAGCCAGAGGTCACGTTGGCCACACCTGGATTCTGTAGGCTTCCAAAGGGAGGAACTTGGCATAGTGCTAAGTCAATGAAAAAAAACCACATTTATTCATTCACTTATTCACACTATTTCTTGAATATCTACTAAGTTCCTAACATATTGTGCTAGGCACTAGGATACAAAGATAAGTAAGACCCAGTCCTAGCCACCAGAGAATTGCCCCACTCAAGTGAAGTAGCTTCTAGCTTTCGCTGCCATTAGGCTTCTTTTTAACAACAAAAACTTTGGTAAGAGTAATGATAGTAAATCTACTTTTTAAATTCATTGGTTGGGAATATACATATGCATATGGACTTACAGATTCCTTTTGGTAAGTCTGGGCAGTACAAGGCGCAGAGAAGGACTGGGCTAATGAGATGAGCAATGACAGCAACATGGTGAGAGTTGAACCACCTGTCTCAGCTCTGCCTGAGACAGGACTTGCCTTTTGTTCTAAAAACTTTGGTATCTAGGCCCGCTGCCCTCACTCACAAAAACGTCTTCTAATTTATTGCCTAATGCCCAAAATTACATATTCATAAGTATAACACTTCTCTAGCTCTATGACACTACAAAGCACCATCCAAATCATCTCCCTCCTGCACTCTTTACAGTGGCCCTTTAAGGTAAGGATCATTAACAGGTGAGTCAGTTTAACGGACGGTGAGGTGACTCGCACAAAATCACTGAACTAGAGGGGTCAGTTCAGGACTCCTCAACCTCAACCATTACACATTCAACTCCAAAGCCTGTGAGCTTTTTACAACATCAAGCTGGTTCCTCTAAAAAAGATTATATTTGATCTTCTAACATGTATTGGGCATATACCAGATTACAAATGAAAGGACAGAAGGAAGAAAGGAAAGGAGGGAGCGTAAAGAAGGAAAGAGACCAGCATTTAGCTAGGTGCTTTTTATTTTATCATCTCCATCACCCACCCACTTAAGAAGCTATGATTATTTTACAGATAATTTTACATATGCGGAAACTAAATTTCAGACAGATTGAATAACTTGCCCAAGATCACACAGCTTATAAGAAATGGAGCTAGAGGGGCCGGATGCGGTGGTTCACGCCTGTCATCCCAGCACTTTGGGAGGCCAAAGCGGGCGGATCACGAGGACAAGAGATCGAGACCATCCTGGCTAACACGGTGAAACCCTGTCTCTACTAAAAATACAAAAAATTAGCCGGGCATGGTGGCGGGCACCTGTAGTCCCAGCTACTCGGGAGGCTGAGGCAGGAGAATGACGTGAACCCAGGAGGCGGAGCTTGCAGTGACCCGAGATCACGCCACTGCACTCCAGCCTGGGCGATGAGCAAGACTCCGTCTCAAAAAAAAAAAAAAAAGAAGAAGAAGAAGAAATGGGGCTAGAATTAAATCCCAAGTCCACCTAACTCCAAAGCTTATGCTTCTAACTCCTTACCTCACTGCCTAGTATGTTGTGTGCAACTTTGAGGAACTCATGCACTATCTAAGTATTATTCTTCTCATCCCTCAAATGGGCCCTTAATAGGAGCTACCATTTGTTAAACATGCTTACCCGCATCTATCTCTTTCAGATCTCACAACAGCGCTGCAAATAGGCATTATTATCTCGACTGCAGTGAAAATGAGATTGAATCTCGAAAGGGCAGACTGAAGGCAGAGCCAGGATTTGAACCCAGGACTCTAGCACTTTCCACTATTTTGTGTCAACTATGCCAGCTACTACACAGGCATTAGGTGAAGAACAAATGAGATAATAAATATGAAAAACATTCATAAAGTATAAAGTAGTACACTAATATATTATTGTTGGAATTATTATCTTTTCAATCATTAAACTGAGACATTAGACACAGAGGTTACAGGCTAAATAACTTACACAATATCACATTGCAAAGAAATAAGTGTTAGGTTCTAAGATCTGGTCCAGTGTCTTTTCCACTTTCTGCCCTGACTCAATTCATTAATTTTTTGGCGCCTCAGCCTCCTTCTCAGTAAAATGAGAGCAATGATGTCTAACTGGTTATTGTGAGGATTAAATGATTTCATATTAAATGATTTCATATTATGAGGATTAAATGATTTCATACATATATATATGGTTAGTAAAATTGTTTTTCTTCCTTCTACTCAATACTTTGATTACAGAACCATGCCCTGGCCTCCATGTTTATAATAATTTACCTTTCTTTTTCTTTTTCTTTTCTTTCTTTCTTTTTTTTTTAAATAGAGACAAAGTCTCTCTCCATCACCCAGGCTGGAGTGCACTGGCACCATGATGGCTCACTGCAGCCCCAGACTCCTGGGCTCAAGCTATCCTCCCACCTCCACCTCCCAAGTAGCTAGGACTACAGGTGCATCCCACCATACCCAGCTAATGTTTAAATGTTTTTTTTCTTTTTTTGTAGAAATGATGTCTCGCTATGTTGCCAGGCTGGTGTCAAACTCCTGGCCTTGAGTGATCCTCCTGCCTCAGCCTCCCAAAATGCTGAGATTATGTGTGTTAGTCACCATGCCCAGCCACTTGCCATTTTCACAATCACAAACAATAAAGCAGCATTTTGAAAGGTCATGTCCATTCTCAGTGGCTACTTCTGGAAACACTGACTACAATAAGATCTGCCCAAAGTCTGCTATATTGTGCAAGCTGCTTGCAGGTAATGCCATGGTAACCTTTGTAGATTTGGTGGGAAATGGTGTTTCTTTCATGTCATCATCCTTTCAGCAAATGTCCCAACTATTCTTTTCACGATGAAGAACTCTAATGACCTAATGCACTGAAACCTTAGTGCTACTAACACTGTCTTCATAATCAATTCATGCTGTCAAGATGCTTCCAGGAATTGTATAGTTTAGCAACTGAGGTTCTCAAAGCAAATAAAAAGACCAAGTTCTCAAGGGTAGGTTTTTCCCATGGGAGTGTATAATTCAGCGGATGTTTAACTAGTGCCAGATTTATCAGGATACTTCCAACTCTGCATCTGATAAGAAGTGTCTGGAGAATAAATATCTTCTATTTCTCCTCCTGGCCCTAAACAACTCAAGCCTCACCACTCCCAGACATCACTGAGCTAGCATTACCCTTTGCTACTTGCCAGAAGGTCACCCAGATAAGCTTCTGCATGGTTTACAAATATGTTTGAAAAATGAAATTCCTTCAGCCAACTGCAATAATCTGGTTCAACCACATTTTTTTTTCAGGCAATTCCTTCACAGGCATCTATCTTCTTATGACACACTTATTTAGATGTTATCATGATTAGTAAGATATTAAAATCATTTCTGCTCACAACTGACTGTCTTGACACCCATGTGTTCCATGAAGTTCCCTCAGCGTGAGAAAACTCAATGAAACAGGTGGTGCAAATTTCAATGATACTCAATGCATCGGCACGTTTTAGAAATGGCACACATTGCTGGTCACTCCTTCCCCTGGAAAAGCTGCACCCCCTATGTCTTCATGCTGTGTAAGAGACTGGTCTCTCCTCTGTGCTTCCACAACCTTTAGTTCTTGATTCGTATGAGCTTGTGGCTTAGCTGTTTAGATTTCTGCCTCCCCTGAAGCCTCAGAGTTCCCTCAAAAGCAGACCAGGAGCCACAGCTTATGGATTTGTTATATTTCCATCATCAGGCCCAATGCCAAGGGTCCAAAATGAGTTCAATGAATAAATTGTTAATTAGCTAACAAATGAATACGACCCTGAGAATACACTTCTGTTGGTTTTTTTATGGGCAGGGTTGGTGAAGTGAAAGTCTGATAACTCACTATATAGGTAGGATAGGCCAAGAGTTCCTGTAATTGGCATTCTTTTGACCTCTTATTATCCCAGTGGTTGGATCCTATGAGCAATGGACAGAACAATGGTTCTGAAAGAAAAAGTAGTCCCCAGTACAAACCACTCCAGCTGTTCTGGAGTCAATGATAAATTTTCCCAAACTCAGTTCTGAGAAGTGCTCTCAAACAAAACTCACCAGCACTCTGAAGAGAGTGAAATCCCTGGTGTTTCTCCTTTAGCTTAACATAGAGCTCTGTAGTTGGTGGCTCATTGGCAATCTTACTCTCCATTAAAATGCCACAGAATGCAGTCTGTCTCTCAGAACTGACACATCTGTGTACTTGATAACTCCCTCCTTCCGACAACCGATGTTGACTCATTCCCCACTAGTGTCACATGAACATCATCAATTGTCCCAGGGCTCAATGGGCTCTGAAAAAGCATCTTAGCACGGAGAACACTTCTCTACCAATCCCCGTCATAAGCCTATTTGGCAGCCTATAGCCCATCTTTTCTGCCTGTTCTTTAATCATCACCTCCTTCCCATTCCCTCCTCTCTGTGACCCTACACACAGGTTCCAAGTCAGAATTGGAGGAAAATGATAAAAGAATCTGCTCAAGTATTTTATAGTCACTCAGAGGTTAGCAATTTTGGCCTCTAACCATGTTCCATAGTGAAATCTTGTCCTCTGAAGAAGATAAAGATGAGAATTTTTACATAAAGAATTTTTAAATAAAATAAATATTAAGATGAAAAATACAGCAATTGTGATTATAACAGGTCAATATAACAGAAGTGCACCAAAAATATCAAAACTTCAAAAACAAGTTATTATTTTCAGAAAGACACCAAATGAAAAGGATCCATTGAGAAGTCAAAGCAATAAAGAGTGCTTTGGATAATTTACAAAAAAAAAAATTAATGATGGCTTCCACTGGTCCTGGAATTCCACTGGACCTGCGAATTCATATGAAAGAGACTTTTTAAAGTAGGATAAGAGAAACAGGATGCTGTAGAACTGATATAATTTTGTATTACACAAACTGGAAGAATAGATTGTTAGAGATATTAGAAAGACTTGGCCAGGCGCTATGGCTCACGCCTGTAATCCCAAAACTTAGGGAGGCCAAGGCGGGCAGATCACGAGGTCAGGAGTTCAAGACCAGCCTGGCCAACATGGTGAAACCCTATCTCTACTAAAGATACAAAAAATTAGCTGGGCATGGTGGTGGGCACCTGTAACCCCAACTACTTGAGAGGCTGAGGCAGGAGAATCGCTTGAACCCAGAAGGCAGAGGTTGCAGTAAGGTGAGATCATGCCACTGCACTCCAGCCTGGGTGACAAGGCAAGACCCTGTCTCAAAAAAAAAAAAAAAAAGAGTTGTTTTTTTTTTTAAAAAAAAAGCTATTTTTCATACCCAATTTCAGATCCAATTGAGAGGCACAAAAGAGTAGTATATGTAGATAAAAATACCACTTTAACTTTTGATCAATCTCATATTGAAGAATGTGGCTTCCATGTGCAGCAACAATGAACTCATTATTACTGAATCCCAGAAGTAGGCACGTATAAGGCTGAAAAAACAAAGACCCCCTCATGTGGGAGCTTGCCCTTGTAAAACTTTCAGCATAAAGGAGCAGGTCAGACTGTGCTTATAAGCAGTCAAATCTCCTTTTATCTTCCATGTCTCCCTGCTACACATGCACACACACACACACACACACACACACACACAGAGCAAAAAGGGGCTGAGCTATTTCCTCATTCTGTTCTTCATCACAAGCTTCTTTTCTTCCCCATTCTAAAGTTCTTCATCTCAAACTTGTCCAATATATCACTCCTTCCCAAGGGAGACGAAACCAGGGTGTTCTACTAACAGAAATCCCTCAATAGAAAAAGAAACCTCAAGACTGGGGAAGAATAGGTACTATCCATATGGGTGTTATAATTATGTACCCCATAATAATTTTCTGAATGCTTACTTGTAGATAAATTTTGCCTTAGGCATGAAGGAGAACAGCAAAAGAAGAGGAAATAGCTAATATTTGTTGAACACCTACAAAGTGCTGGACACCATGTTAAGGGTTCTTACATACTCATACATCATCTCATTTAATCCACACAATTCTAAGAGAAAAGTATTAGTATCTTTTTTTTTCCGTTTGCAAATGAGGAAATTAACACTTGGAAAGGTTATATAGGAGAAGATATTGCAGAGCTTGCAGACAGTTTTCAATGCAAAATAAACACAAATGAAATAATTAGAAGGCTACAGCAAAATCTATTGCCCACACTAAATACAAAGTGAATGCAAAGAAAAGTGAACACTGTGATGTTTAGAATGAGAACATAATATATGGATCAACAACCTCCGAAGCCAGAGAACAGAGAGGACAAAATGGAATGACTACCGCAAGTATGTACTTAGAGCTGAAGAGGGATGGGGGTGATGAAGAACAAAGAGAAGTTCCATAGATAAGGGAGGAAGTCAGAAATCTTTTAACTGTTGGTCTGGGTGATACAACTTTGATCAATAGCAGCCATCTTCACTAAAGTGTACTCCTGTTTTTAGGTCATTATCAGCAACTGATACTACAAAAAGGTTGAAGAAGGAAGTTCAGTCTGAGAAGAGGCCTGGGTATGGAAAGAGGGAAGTGAACATGGAAAAGCTTCCCTTCTTTGTTTCTACTGTCCTGTAAAGTGTATTTATATTTTATTATCCTCCATTTCACAGGGTGACAATCAGCAGTGGGATAAGCAGGCACTGTTCCCATGATTCAGACGTTAATGCTAAATAATTATTCACTGGGACTTGAAAGAACTCCTCTCCCACCATTCAAAAAGGGAAGGGCTTGGCCAGTCAAATGTTTGGCTATTGTACAGTACCATAATAGCTGTAAAAAAAAAAAAAAGAAAAAAGAAAAAACACATCTGTATATTGTAGGAAAAAGTAAGGCCGTCCTTAATACTTTCATAGTATAAATTGAATAACAGTACTATTACCTACTGAAGGTGTTTGTGTAATCATAGATTACAGTGTTAGAGCTCTATAAATTACAAAACTCCCTCACATGTAAAATATTTCATTCTAACGTCATAGATAAGAAAATTTAAAGCTTGGAGAATTTAAGTAGCTTTTCTATTGTCACTCGTCTTAAAGACAGTAGGTTAAGATCCAAGTCCAGGGTTTTCTAACTTCAAAAAAATACTCCAAATCTTGCATGACACTACCCAAAGAAATATGAGACAAAAATACCCATAAAATTCTGAAATGGCTCTTAATGTCTGTGATCGAATGCCTCTCTTGTTTTGTGAGTGAAACTGAACAACGATCCAAATAACCAAAACTTTTGGTAGCTTTATTTTTTGTCCCTTGTGGACCTGTAAAAAAAATTTTTATTTCATATTTTATCTTCTATTAAAAGAGGAAAAAGCACTAGGAAAAATGTTGTGCTGGTAAATGTTTAACATACAGATTTTGAGGGTGGGAAAACCCTGATTTGTACAGTTTGCCAGTTTCTGTGGTGTCATACTCCTTACACAGGCTATCACAGTCTACCATGTGGTGTTGGGAAAAATGCACGTGATTAGCTCTTGTGAGCCAGGACACACTGAGACTGCCAAACAATCAATCAAAAACCCTCTTGATGGTATATCTTGTTAATAAATGCATCAGTGATAGAGAACTATATGCAAATAGCAAGCTCTGGGTGTGAGATTCACCAGGTTAAGTACAGCAGTCGCTCCCTTCTCCAGGAGGATATGTTCCAACACTCCCAGTGGATGTCTGAAACCATGGATAGTACCAAATCTGATTGCTATCAATCAGAATGCATTTCTATTTGTGTCTCCCACACACAAATTTAATGCCTTCTTCATCTTAACTCTCATCACACACCGTGGTTGTAACTTGCAGTCTGAGGTGTGACAGCAAAACCAGAAAGAATTTCTTTTCCCTTCTTCACAATTTTATGGACTCATTCTTAACTTGGATCTTAGAGCATGGTGATGCTGTACAAAGGGAAGATTCCCTGGGGAAGGCAGAGTAGGATGGCACTACATTTCATCATGCTACTCAAACGGCACATAATTTTAAACACATGAATTGTTTATTTCTGGAATTTTCCATTTTCTGACCACCATTGACTGCAGGTAACTGAAACTGCAGAAAGCAAAACAACAGATTAGAGGAAGCTACTTTTCTGGATATGGAAACTGATCTGACTTTCAACTGAAGATGTGAGACCTTGTAAAGCAATCTCAGTTTTCCTAAAGAAACTAATGCCAGAACTGCAACTTGAGATTTTTAGCTTGAAGAAGCAAATCACCAGATGAAAAGAGGTGAATGGACATGTTTCCTTGATTTGCCATCTTGGACTTTGCCCTTTCCTTTAAAGCCCTCTAATTTTTATTTTTTTTAGACAGGACCTCATCGTGTCACCTAGGCTGCAGTGCAGTGGCACCATGTTGGCTCACTGCAACCTTGACCTCCCAGGCTCAGGTGATTTTCCCACCTCAGCCACTCAAGTAGCTGGGACTACAGGTGTGTGCCACCATACCTGGCTAATTTTTTTTATTTTTAGTACAGACACGGTTTCACCATGGTGCCCAGGCTGGTCTCGAACTCCTGAACTCAAGCAATCCATCTGCCTTGGCCTTCCAAAGTGCTGGGATTACATTCCTGAGCCACCACACCCAGCCAGAGCCCTGTAATTTTAATCCCTGCTACCACCACTTTACTGGCCCTTGTGATAAGTTGCTTCCTTTTCAGCACTGTTGGTTCCCCTTAGAATAGCTCAAAATTTCAAAATCTTTTCATTAAATGCTAAGAGAGGCTACAGAAAAGAAGAAACACAAAGAATCTAGGTTTTGATCTTACCTTGGTTTGTTTGCTCCCAAGGTTCACAGACTCTGTCTTACTGAACGCTTTGTCTCAAGCCCCACAGGACTGGCACAGCTGGACAGCTCCCCCACCCCAATGCCCACCTGCCCCCAACTACTCACCTCTACATTCTGGCCACTGTGTTAACTCCCACCACTTGGTGGCCCACTTGGAAACATCTCAACATGTTGATCCATGCTTAAGACCAAGCATTAGATGAATAGAACAGATTCTCACCTGAAGTCATTTCATAATCTCTTTCCTCGTGCCATTTTCCGACCTGAACCATGACTCTTCCTCATACCAGAAAAGTCCTCACCCTCTGTGAGAATACAACCACACTTCCTTTACAGATTCACCAAATTTTCATAAAAATATAAGACAGTCATAGCATTCTAATAATGAGAAATACACACATACAACAATGGAGGCATTGTTCCTCACCCTGCAGATGACGTGAGGCCCAAGCAATCTGACCTTCAACACCTCAACACCTTCTTCAACACCTCCACATTTTAGGAAAACAGAATGCTGTAGTTACTCCAGGTTTGGAGAACAAATGGTCCTGCCTCTTATGTTTTCTTTTTTTTTAAGGTCATCTTCTTTCCTTAAGGATCAAGCTTGTTTTCCTAAGTCAGTATTCCTTTTAAAGTAGCCTGTAGGCAACCACACACACATCCAAAAAGTCCTGCTGGTGCTAAAATCATTTTGGAACTTCACTTTGCAAATTGCCTTCAGATCAAAGTTATGGCTCACCCAAGGTTGTCAGCTTCATTACAGTTTATTTTTCCCACCCATCATATACACCAGACTTGGATCTTGACAAAAGGCCAAGATTTTGTCATTATTGAGAATATTCAGAAGCATTGTCTGGCAACAGTAACTACACACACACACACACACACACACACACAAACACACAAACACAGATACACACACACACACACACACACACACATGCACTGCCCACACCACCCCATCCAACACAACCCCAAATACCTTTCTAACAAAACTCAACCTTATTTTCACATCTGAAGCTTCTATTATTGTTCACTCTTACCCAAATTTTTTTAATGAAATAGCTAGAGATTGGAAGGCAGCATAGAGTGTGACCAAACACCAGCTGGTGCCCTCCTGGCAGAAGCTGTCAAAAACCACAATACTGGAGACTAAGAGGGGCCTAAAGAAAGCAGCTAACCCATCCTCCTGTCTCCAGCTAGGTTTCTTCTCATATTCAGAGCTACCAGAGGCTGACATGGACTGGACCAGGTCTCAGTTTCATTGCGCTGGCCACTTGCTATTTTTCAAACATGCCAGGCATGGTCCCATTTAAACCAGTCACAGTGGGTAAAATGGCACTTCTGTATGGCTGACTCTCTTACCTCCTTCAAGCTTAAATATCATTCTGCAATCCTTATTCAAAATTATAATCATTTTTCACTCCTCTCCAGATTCCTCTCTGTATTCCATTTTGTGTCCAATTATTTGGAGAAAAGCAATAGAGCCAGCCTTGCTCTTTCTCTTCTCCATATAATTTTCACCTAATGTACTACATAATTTGCTTATTTATTACACTTATTATTTATTCTCTGTCACCACCCTCCCCTATCTTTGGTTAAATATGCAAAGCACTTAAGATAAAGGCTAGCACATAGTTGGCACTCAAAAATATTTGCTGACTAAGTGAATGCTAGGAGAGACCTTCTTGTTCTGCCTGTCACTCCCCCTACCCTTGCCTCACAAATAATATGCCCAATGGATGGTCATTAGTTCTCTACTTAACTACTCAATATCCTTCCTTCATGTTTCCATTGTCTTGGAGAAGGTGGGCACTAAAGCTAAAGTGTTGTCATGAACACATGTATAGGAGTTAGGAGTTTTCTAATCTCCCTTTTTTTTTTTTTTTTTGGACGGAGTCTCGTTCTGTCACCAGACTGGAGTGCAGTGGCGTGATCCCAGCTCACTGCAACCTCTGATTCCCTGGCTCAGGCAATTCTCCTGCCTCAGCCTCCCAAGTAATGGGATTGATTACAGGCACATGCCACCACACCCAGTTAATTTTTATATTTTTAGTAGAGACAGGGTTTCACCATGTTGTCCAAGAGGGTCTCAATCTCCTGACCTCATGATCTGCCTGCCTTGGCCTTCCAAAGTGCTGGGATTACAGGCGTGAGCCACCATGCCCGGCCTCTAATCTTGTGTTTTCTTCCAGAACCATACACATGAGCAATGCTGACAATCTGCAGTATTATCAACAAGTGCGTCGAGATACATTGAGCCAGGGAGGATGAGGGAAAGGAGAGTGGCATGAGGAATATGGAGTATATGTGCAGGTCAGAGAGGTTCTGCAGGTAACACAAGGCAGTGCATATGTGTAAGTGTGAGAGAACGAGGTGAGGGCATGCACGTTCAGTAACGCTTCTGCCTGCACCATCTGGGAGGCAAGCAATTCCACTCGTCAATTACCATGCCTCCCTGAACCAGAAAAAATAAACACATCAAAAGCTCAGTCTTCACATGAGTTTTCACCATGTGGTTTAGCTCCCTCTGCAACCCTTTCCCAAAGGAGAAAAAAAAAGTGAACTTTTATTTTAAAAAAAGAAAAAACTGCAGGACTGCAAAGAAAGGATAAATAAAGATGCAAATGTACTGTTGCTGGTTTTTTTTCTTTTGTTTTCAATTTTATCTCCCCTTTGATAAAACAGGCAGCTTAAAATGTTTTAAAAAGTAATCACTCACTATCAATGAATTGAAAGCCATAATTAATTTGAAATGTGTGCTAGCACTTAGCCATGTATATAGGTTTTTCCTGTATGGTTTGTAGAGGTATTCTAAGTGCACATAAAATATGACTATAAAATGGAATTTACAGTCCAGCACCAGACTGGGCTGGAGCGAGTGAAAGTGAGACAGTCCACTGTTGTGCCGAGAAACCAAAGATATAGGATCCACGTGTCTGCCAAGGAAACTTTTGTGTCACTCATCACCTTCTGGTGCTCTAAAGAACCATCGTCAGAAATGAATTGTTAAAGTACTGACCTTTCTCCGTGAGCTGCTTTCATTAAGATTACATATGCATATAAAAAAATTCTGCTTTTAAAATAGTATTGGTCTTGAAGTCTTTTTAGTCTTAAAGAACATTCTAACAGCATGATTGTTTATGTAGAAAATCCAATGAGATCAACAAAAAACAGCTAGTAGAGAGTGAGCTTGGCAAGGTTGGAGAATACAAGATCAATGTATAAAAGTCAACTGTTTTTCTATTATACTAACAAGAAAAATTCAAAATTAAATGTTTTTAAACACTCTTTACAATAGCAACAAAAATATGAAATACTTAGAAGTAAATCTCACAAAATCTGTGCAATACCTGAAATCTACAAAACACGACATTTCTGCAGTGTTTTCAAAAATAAACCAAATTTAAATAAATGGTAACATACAATATGTCCATGGGTTGGAAGACTCAATATTCTTAAGATATCGATTCTCCCCAGTCTGTAGATTCAGTGCAATCCAAATCAAAATCCAAGCAGGCTCTTTTTGTAGGAACTGACAATCTGACTCTAAAATTTATCTGGAAACGCAAGGACCTAGAATAGCCAGAACAGCATTGAAAAGGAATAAAGTTGGAGGACTAACACTATCTGATTTCAAGCCTCATCAATGCTAAGGTGATCAAGACAGTATGGTATTGACTTCAGCAGAAATAAGCATCAATGGAACACGTACAATGTCCATACATGCCTCACATACATATACAGCTGATTTTGGCAAAAATGCAAAAACAATTCAGTGGACAAAGAATAGTATTTTCAACAAGTGGTGCTGGAACACTTGGGTGTTTACAAGCAAAAAAAATAAACTTTGATCCGTATCTTGCAACATATACAAAAGTAACTCAAATGAATCATAGACTGAAATGTTAACCCTAAAACTACAAAACATGTAGAAAAAAGCATGGAAGAAAATCTTTTTGACCTCAGGTTAGGCAAAAATTTCTTAAATACAACACCAAAAGCACAATCCATGAAAGAAAAAATAAGTGATAATTAGAACTTTATCAAAATTTAAAACTTCTGCTTTTTAAAAGACATTAGAGAATGAATAAACAAGCCATAGTCGTAGAGAAATATTTGCAAATCATATGCCTGATAAAGTACTTGCATCCACAATATATAAAGAACTCTTAATAGGAAGAAAGCAAACACCCACATTTTTTAATGGACAAACTATTTGAACAGACACTTCACCAATAAAGGAATATAGATGCCATATAAGTACATGAAGATGCTCAGCATCGTTAGTCATTAAGTAAACATAAGTTAAAACCACAGTAAGATATCACTACATGCGTATTAAAGTGGATCAATTTAAAAAGACTGACTACACCAAGGGTTGGTGAGGATATGAAGGAACTGGTAGGAATAGGCTATAAAATAGTACCAGTACATTGGAAAATAATTTGGCAATATTTTTAAAAAGTTAAGCATTCTTCGGCCAGGCGCGGTGGCTCACGCCTGTAATCCCAGCACTTTGGAAGGCCAAGGCGGGCAGATCACGAGGTCAGGAGATTGAGACCATCCTGGCTAACACGGTGAAACCCCGTCTCTACTGAAAATACAAAAAAATTAGCCAGGCGTGGTGGAAGGTACCTGTACTCCCAGCTATTCGGGAGGCTGAGGCAGGAGAATGGTGTGAACCCGAGAGGCGGAGCTTGCAGTGAGCCGAGATCGCGCCACTGCACTCCAGCCTGGGCGACAGAGCAAGACTCCGACTCAAAAAAAAAAAAAAAGTTAAGCATTCTTCTACAACACGATCCAGTCATTCCACTTCTAGGTACTTACCTCAGAGAAATGAAACCATATGTCCATACAAACATTGGACAAGAATGTTCATAGCAGCTAGTATGTTCACAGCAGAATGTCATGGCCAAAACCTGGAAACCGCCCAAATGTCTATCAACAGGTGAATGGATAAACACACTGTGGCATATTAATACAATAAAAATGAAAGAAGTATTGATACATGCCACAACGTGAATAAATCTAATAATCATTATCTGCAGTGAAAGAAGCCAGACTAAAATAGAGAATATATTGTATTTATACAAAATTCTAGAACATCCTAGCTTATCTATAGTGACCAAAAAAAAAAAAAAAACAGATCAGTGGAGATTCAGGGATGAGAGGAAGACATTACAAATGGGCATAAGGAAAATGTTGGGAGTGATGCATACACTCATAATTTTTATTGTGATAATGGTTTCACAAATATATATATGCGTCATAACTTATCAAAGTATATACTTTTAATATGTTTAGTTTACTATATATTGGTTATACCTCATAAAACTGTTTTTTATTTTGAAAAACAAAAGAGTGTTCTAATAATATGCAAATATCCCCAAGAGCTATCACACCCTAAGCCTTATCAACTAATATCTTACTGCGGAAAGAGAATGAGAAATAGGTATTAGGGACAAACCTCATAATTTTTCCAAGAACTGGCCCTGATGACACACTTACTAAACAGCCCAAAATGCTGACAAAAGTTTTTACAATGGCACATAATACTGAGTCCACTAAGGGACATTTCCTTTTCACTCAAAGCTGACATTCAAGCCCATGTAGAATAAAAAGGTGGGTACTACCTGGCTTGGAGCAATTTTTCTCACCATTTGTGCACCCAGCCTTTTTATTCCTCTCCTCTCTCCACCCAAGTCCCCCAAAGCAAGAATCAACTAGTCCCAGAAACAACAGAACAATTTCCTGGATCCCAATTAGTCATGTTTATCTCTCTATACTTCCTTAAGGTCAGGATAGCGAACTCGGAAGTCCTAACACTCTTGCGAACAGCTTTATGCCTGGATCCAGAGTTAGGACCCTGGCTTGCTGTGTGAATGTAGTCTCATCTTTATGCCATGTTTGTGTCACTGATGTGGTTTGGATCTGTATGCCCACCAAATCTCATGTTGAATTGTAATCCCCAGTGTTGGAGGTGGGGCCTGGTGAGCGGTGATTGGATCATGGAGACAGATTTCTCATGAATGGTTTCGAATCATCTGTCTTAGTACTGTCCTGACTATAGTGAGTGAGTTCTTATGAAATCTGGTCGTTTAAAAGTGTGTGGCACCTCCCCGCTCTCTCTCTTCCTCCTGCTCCTGCCATGTAAGATACCTGGGCCCACTTTGCCTTCCACCATGAGTAAGTTTCCTGACACCTCCTCAGATGCTGGGGATCTACAGATGCTTCTATGCTTCCTGTACTGCCTGAAGAACTGTGAGCCAATTAAACCTCTTTTCTTTATAAATTGCCAATCTCAGGTCTTTCTTTATAGCAATGTGAAAAGAGACTAATACAGTCACTAAACTACAAAGAAGACATTTGGTCTCCAATGAAGGAGTTCTTGGGTTTGAGGAAGTTCAGCTCCACAGTGCACTTCTATTGGTGCAAGTACTACTGCTCAGAACTCAAGAGACTGTAGAAATGGAAATATGTGACGTCCTCATATTTTCAAAATAGACTTCTTAAGATTCCCTGTCTTGTGAGCTTGCTAATCCTTGTATATAATACTTAGCACCACAGGGGTGCCCAACGCTGACAACTGACCAACTCAACCAGGAACAATTGAAAAGCCTAGGACATGGAATCTGTCTGTGCTCTTTTCATTGAAAAGGTGAGCGGTTTCTGGCAGAGTCAGATTTCTGGAGAGAAGTCATCCATCTGCTAGCAGAGACCATTTCAAACCCTGCTTCCCTTCAGATAGCATCCTAACTCATGATGAAATTAAGAAGGCAAGCTCCAACGTGCACAGTTAGAGTCGGCAACTTGGCCGGCTGGCGGAGTGTGGGCAGCCCTCAGCGCCTCTGACCTCTGTGCACTGAAATGAGAGGAAACTGTGATCAGGAGCTGACATTTCCTCAGAGCATCGCCCAGCTTCCCTAACAGAGGGACCACAATTCACTGATAATGAAGCTTTGAAGTGTCTGGCCCAAGGCCAGGAAACACTGGAAGTATCCTTTGGAGAATATCTGTTTTAGATTACTCCCAGTGTGTAGGAAGCTGCGCATGCTAACTTTAGCCGTTCTCCTGCCTTCAGAATGTAGAGGCTTCAGGCTGATTGATCTCAAGCCCATTCTTTTGGCTCAGATCTAAATGGCAGTCCCACTGGGTTTGGGTGTTTTTGTTTGGATTTTTGTTTTTGTTTTTGTTTTTTGCCTTCAAAGCTGCATTATGATCCTGCACATGTTTCTCTTCTTCATCTCTTCCCTCCAACAGTTTTGTTCACAATTTTTGCATCCCAAGAAATTTATATTTCTCAAGTAGAGAAATTTGGGGACACTTATTCCAAAGGAGTTTCTGCAATGGAAACCTAAATCCATCTGACAAGTTTCATTTCTGAAGGGCCTCATTATAATACTACTTTGGTTTATGGTAGGTCAAATGATGTGCCCCCTTTTAAAAATTATACTAAAGCATTTCTCTCATTATAACTTAAAAAGCTAAATCCACTTTACAATGAGACTCTACCATTCAGGCAATTGATTCTGTTAAAATGCATGCTGTTCACTCTACAAATATATCCACTTTGATTTAGTCTTTATTGCTTCTCTCTGGAGCCACAATTTGGCTGATAAACATAAACTACAATCTAAACCCTTGCCTTTCACACTGTGGTCCTTGAGCTCACAGCATTGCCATAACCTAGGAGCTTATTTGAAATAGAGTATCATACTAGGGAGGCTGAGGTGAGAAGATCACAGGATTGAGGCTGCAGTGAGCTAGGATCACACCAATGCACTCTAGCCTGGGCAACAGAGCAAGATAAAGAAAGAAAATAAAGAAAGAGAGAAAGAAGGAAGGAAGGGAGGGAGAGAGGGAGGGAGGGAGGGAAAGAAAGGGAAGGAGGAAGAAAGGAAAGAAAGGAAGGAAGGAAAAAAGGAAAGGAGGGAGAGTGAGAGAGAAGGAAAGAAGGAATGAAGGAGAGATAAAAGAAAGAAAGGAAAGAAAAGAGGAAGGAAGTGTGGATAGAAGGAAGGACAAAAGGGGAGAAGAAAGAAAGAAAGAAACAAAGAAAGAAAGGGAAAGAGAGAAAGAAAAGAAAAGAAAGAGAGAAAGGAAGGAAAGAGAGAGGGAGAGAGAGAGGGAGGAGGGAGGGAGAGAGAGGAAGGAAGGGAGGAAGGAAGGGAGGGAGGCAATATCAGGACCCTGGTCCTAACCCCAGACATACTTAATCTGAAACTGCATTTCAATAAGATTGTCAGTGATTCTCATGTACATTCAAGCTTGAGAAACACTGCTTTAACTAGCCCTCACCCCCTTAAGGGGAGAGAAAAAAAAAATCAAGGGCCAAGACTTGAGCACTGTAATTGACAAAATTCCCAAGAGGAACTTTGGCCAGCCCCTTGCTCAGTGTTTTTCAGCCTGCAGCCCCCACATAAATCCCAACCGGTTCTTCACCCTGCTCTGCTAAGAATAACTTTTGAATGGATCAACAGGGTCAGCTTAGTCAAACATCAAAGATTTTGAGTGCTTAATGAGGCTTCTCTCAATCTTTTGAGGATGGAAAGTAAACTGAAAATTTTTGGAGTTGGGTTTGATCATGAGCTAACAGGTCATTCCTGGCTCCATCTCATTGCAGATGCCAGGAAGACAACCTTCTGTACTGTTGACCAGGAGAGGTCATCTCCAAGGCTGTGCAAAAGATAATAATTATTATCATAATTATATATATATATATAACTCAATAAAAGACAAGACAGGCAGGGATAGACCTGAGAAGATGAGGACTCTCACATCTTGAAATGTGGCTTTTGTGGGAGTCAAAGTTGAGGTGGTCAGTTCCTCCCCTCCTTACCAGTGATTAGCAGCTGGTAATGAAAGTTAGAGGTTCAATCCCAGCCAACCCCTAGGCCACTACTCATTACTGGATGTCTGCTGACATTTGGGGGATGTGAGGTGACAAGTAGACAGAGGGAGGACCTGGCATTTGCTGCTTGGTGACCTGTTCCTGATGGCCAGCATACCTTAAATGGCTACTCAACATCAGCCACCCCTTTCCAACCAGCTATATTCCCTCACCATCCCACTTTCTATACTAAGACAAGGCTGCTGTTTTCATTTTTTTTTTTTTTGGCATCAATTTTTCACCTGACACTAGAGCTGTTTTCTGCCCCCAGCTCACCCGGTGGGAGTTCCTGTCAAGCACTTGCTGGGCTCCTTCTGGAAGCTAGAACTTGTCTTCAGTACCTCTTGGGATCCTGTTGCAAAAAGGACAGTTGTCTATAATCTTGATATGGATACTATCAGATTGTAAGTATCATCATTATTAGGGAATCCTTCCTCCTCTGTTCCACCTGAAAAATTTTATTTTCTTATAGTCTATTCAATTCTAATCTACCAGACTTTAAACTACTGTTCTCATCTGCCCATTAAGAAAGTGGGCCTTCAATAAGGTTAACGCTCCTAGACCCAGCCCATCCCATTCCCAGTTTCCTTCCCTGCCTTACTGCCCAGGCCACTGAAACCCCAACCAATTTTTGTTCAAGCTCTATTGTTACAACAGAGGTTGCCTATTCCAGTGGTCCTGGCCACCCATGGACTTAGTTCCTGGTATGTTGCACACAAATACGATATGTGACATGGAAAATATCACATAAATGCAGAAGACCATGGGCCAGAGCCCCTCTCCTGGAGTCTAACATTGGTCCCTGATAGATTTGTACACTAATTCACAGGGGCAGCAGAGGACCTGCATACCTGTTTCCAGCCCTGCCCCTGTGAGTTTCCTCTGATAGATACTGCACCAGAACACAGGTGTATGTGCTATCTGATCATTTACTCTTCTGTGCTCAATGAGGAAGAATATATTCATGTAACCATTTATTTATGAAAATTCAATAAATATTTGCTGAAAATAAGAACAGCAAATACTACTAAGTACTTTTATGTGCCAGGTACTATTCTACGGATTTTACCTTAATTACCCTACTTAATCTTCACAGCTGCACTACAAGGTAGGTATTATTACCTTTATTGCACATATGAGGAAACCAAGTCATGGTTCTACTACCATCTATGGCTTCTACCAAGTGCCTACTATGTGCTTAGCTCACCAGTAGTTCAACAGTGAAAAACAGGCTGATCCTTGCCCTGTGGACTGTACTGTCTCATAGATGAAATACACACTAAGGATAATTATTAATTGAAATGGTGAAAGCACTGCAACGGAGAAGAATGAAATTGTATAAGCACATGTCATAGGAGAATATTACTTATTCTGGGGCATTAGCTAATGCTTCCCTGAGAAAGTGACATTTAAACTTTTCTACAGACGTAGAAATTGCAGACTCTGCCCCTAGGGACACAGATAAATCCTGAAGGGACAGACTTCCTTGACTGTTTCTTAAACCTCATTTATACTGCCTACCCCCAAGGCACAAGGGCACCACATATCAAATTTTGCCTACAAAGTACTTACAAAGAACAGTCCTGTTCTCTGGCCTCAAAAAGTGTGCAGCATAGTTGGGGGAATAAGATTCATGTTCAGTCTACAGCCATACTACCCTGAATGCACCCAATCTCATCTGATCTCAGAAACTAACAGGGTCAGGCCTGGTTAGTGTTCTGATGGCAAGGGTCATGTTCATTCATGGATACTTATTCAAAACAACAATAATGATATCAAAGTAGCCGTTAATATTGAATGCTTACTATATGCCAAGTGTTCTTTGCTCATCTTCCCCTTTAAACTTTGCAAAATCCTTCAGTATACTACTGCTTACCTTTTGAGGATGAATAAGCTCAAGTTCAGAGAAGTTAAGACACTTGCCCAAGGTAACAAATCCAATAAACAGGAAAGCTGGAATTAGAGCCGAGGTCAGCTCCACCACCCCTATCCTTACTGCTTCAGGGTTTTCATACCCCAGTGCCTCCAGTGGACCAGATATGGAATCTGAACCAGAGAAGCAAACCTGAGAGCACTTGTCTTATTCCAGCTGATGGTTGCTGTGCAGAAATAAGGTCCCTGGGATACTGACCTTCTAATGTTTAAAGAAAAGCCAGAAGCTTTAATTTCCATATGAAATCAATTGAATTTTCAAAGTTGGCAACTAATTTTTAAGAAAATTAAATGCTATGAAAGATATTTTAAATACACTTCAGGGACCATACCTGGCCTGCTGGCCACCAGTTTACAGCCTCTGCCCTACCCCATATTGCTCCCGACCCATAAGGAAACCCACAGATTCATGGAGAAGATAGATGCATCAACAAATGCCAACATCTCGAGGCTGTGAAGAAATAGGAATGCTTTTACACTGTTGGTGGGAGTGTAAATTATTTCAACCATTGTGGAAGACAGTGTGGCAATTCCTCAAGGATCTAGAACCAGAAATAACACTTGACCCAGCAATCCCATTACTGGGTATATACCCAAAGGATTATAAATCATTCTACTATAAAGACACATGCACACATATGTTTACTGCAGCACTATTTACAATAGCAAAGACTTGGAACCAACCCAAATGCCCATCAATGATAGACTGGATAAAGAAAATGTGGCACATATACACCATGGAATATTATGCAGCCATAAAATAGAATGAGTTCATGTCCTTTGCAGGGACATGGATGAAGCCGGAAGCCATTATTCTCAGCAAATACAGGAACAGAAAACCAAACACTACATGTTCTCATTCATAAGTGGGAGTTGAACAATAAGAACACATGGACACAGGGAGAGGAACCTCACATACCGGGGCCTGTATAGGGGGGCGGGGGGCAAGAGGAGGGTGAGCATTAGGACAAACACCTAATGCATGTGGGGCTTAAAACCTAGATGATGGGTTGATAGGTGCAGCAAACCACCATGGCACATGTATACCTATGTAACAAACCTGCATGTTCTGCACATGTATCTCAGAACTTCAAGTAAAATTAAAAAAAATAAATAAATAAAAATAAAAAAGCCAACATATAAAATGAGCATAAAAGAGGGATTGGTTAAATATATGTGAGGCAGAAAGAGGTGCAGAAAAACCTTCACAAATAGAATTGTTTGAGTGGGTGAGTCGGGGGTGAACAGCAGTCCAGACAGAGAAGACAGCACACAGGAAAACTTGAGGAGTGAGAATGCATGGCCTCCTCTGGGACCACAATAGCTTGAAGTCCCTTGTGCTATGAGAGAGCTTGTGGAAGAGTATTAAAAGGCCACGTGGATCTGGTAAGTAAGGGCAAGATTTCAGATGATTCTGTGTGCTACACTGAGATGGTTGCTCTTACCTGTTGATCATAAATACATGATAAACAGTAAGCAGTATAAATAATAAGTAGAATAAACCCAGCAGATAGGCATGTTACAAAAATTGCTGTATTAGCAAGGTGTGGTGGTGCATGCCTATAGTTCCAGCTACTTGGGAGGCTGAAGCAGGAGGATCACTTGAGTCCAAGAGATCAAGAGTGCCGTCAGCTATGATTGTGCCACTGCACCCAGGCTGGGCAACAGAGTGAAACCATGTCTCTTAAAACTTTTAAAAATAAAAAATAAATTTTAAAAAATGATTGCTGTAGTAAGAAAAGAGTGATTAGAGGAAGGAAGATCAGTCAGAAAGTAATTGCAAAAGTCGAGAGGGATATCAAAGTCCTGAACTGCTTATAAAAGAGAGGAAGGAGGGGAGACGTATAGAGGTGATGAGGAAATAGGGCCAGGAGAACCAACTGACTAATTGCATATGGAGTGAGAGAGGGAGAATAGAAGGCTTGGCTCTCAGGTGTCTGGCCTAAGAGTCTGGCCTCTGGCTAAATGGAAATTTAAATGCAATATGAGGCAATACATGGCAAATGAATACCCCGTAAAATTCAATAGCACCAATGAAGTTTATTAGCTATTAATAAAGAGCTGAAGACTGGGTGACTTTATTAGTCATTTATTTATAATCTGAACTCCAAATCTCAAAAAAAGTAGAGAATTTGAGGCAGATTGAAATAGACTCCAATGTATATTCAGCAAGTGTTACAAACAAAATCAGAGAGATGAAAAATAATCTAGAATAAAAAAGAGAGATAATTAAACGAGAAATATAAAGACAGTAATTACCATCCATGAACATTAAATTAGGACTGGCTCGGTGGCTCACACCTGTAATCCCAGCACTTTGGGAGGCAGAGGTGGGAGGATCACTTGAGGTCAGGAGTTCAAGACCAGCTTGGCCAATATAGGGAAACCCTGTCTCTACTAAAAATACAAAAATTAGCCAGGTGTGGTGGTGCACGCCTGTAATCCCAGCTACTCAGGAGGCTGAGACAGGAGAATTGCTTGAACCCGGGAGGCAGAGGTTGTAGTGAGCCAAGATGGTGCCACTGCACTTCAGCCTGGGCAACAGAGTGAGACTTCATCCCAAACAATAAATAAATAAATAAATAAATAAATGCCAGAGTTTACTTGCAGTCACATCAAGAGAGGGAACCCCAAAGTGTTCTATAACAAGAAGCTGGCAGCTCCAGTGTGGTCTAGAATGCATGAGCTTTGGAGTCTGAAGGACTGGGGTTTGAACCCCAGGTCTAGTAGATACCGTATGACTGAAGACCTGGGAATTAAATGCTCTAAGCCTCAGTTCTCTCTAGCGAAAAATGAAGAAAACAGTCCCTTGACTAGAGATGTGTAAAGCATCTTGCTTATCATAGACCTCCAAGAGACAACTGTTTAATATTATTGTTATTTTCTTAGAAGATGAGCCTTTTCTTAGCATAAAATTCTCAGAGGAACTGAAGTTTGGTCAGCATGGAGGTACAGAGAGAGATATACGCTTTTACAAGTATCAAGTCACCTAGGCAAATGACAAAATTTTCAACATCCTGGTCTCACCATCAGACTGAGCACAGGCACCCTGAAAAGTCTTTGACCCTGAACACTACCTCCAAAAATAACATTTGTCTTATAAAACAGGGAGAAGAAGGGGCACTAAAAAGATAAAGTTTAATCAAAGTCACGAATCACTGGAATAGAAGATATGCTGTTAAGAATAGTCCCCAGTGGTGCATTGGACAGGGGAGGGGGAAGAGAGGTACTAATGAGCTTCTCTTTCTTGGATTACAAACAGGAGAGTGTTAGCTGCCATTTGAACCAGCCCTGTCTTCAAATGTGTCACCCACCTGGTCAGGTGGCTTTAGGGTTCCTAAGAGCTAGAAGGCTCCAGCATCTTTCTCAAGTACCTGCCCTAAATCATGGACATGACTTAAGCGTTGGGCTGTTGGGGTTACACTTCCACATTTATTTGATGCTTTTATCTGTTTTCCTTTCAAATGTTTCTTTGAATGTGTCTTAGTTTAAAATACCTTTTGGTGCTTGTTTGTATTCAGGGAAACTAAGCATCATATATGAAGAAAAGATACAGTTGTTTTCAGACAAACAAATGCTGAGAGAATTCACCAATACCAAGAAACCACTACAAGAACTGTTAAAAGGAGCTCTAAATCTTGAAACAAATCCTGGAAACACATCAAAACAGAACCTCTTTAAAGCCTAAATCACACAGGACCTACAAAACAAAATATAAGTTAAAAAGCAAGAACAAAAAACAAACAAAAAAAAACCAAAGTACACAGGCAACGAAGAGCACGATGAAAGCAATGGTACCTCACATTTCAATACTAACATTGAAAGTAAACAGCCTAAATGCTCCACTTAAAAGATACTGAACCCCGCAGCAGAATGGATAAGAACTCACCAACCAACTGTCTGTCAGGAGACTCAGCTAACACATCAGGACTCACATAAAGTAAAGGGGTGGAAACAGGCATTTCATGAAAATGGACACCAAAAGTGAGCAGGGGTAGCTATTCTTATATCAGGCAAAACAATCTTTAAAGTAACAGTGGTTAAAAGAGACAAAGAGGGACACTATAATGGTAAAAGTCTTTGTTCAACAGTAAAATATCACAATCCTAAACATAAATGCACCAAACACTGGAGCTCCCAAATTTATAAAACAATTACAAATAGACCTTAGAAATGAGATAGACAGCAACACAATAACAGTGGGGGACTTCAATACTCCACTGACAGCACTAGACAGGTCATCAAAACAGAAAGTCAACAAATAAACAATGGATTTAAGTCCATTTGTTACCTTGGAACAAATGGACTTAACAGATATATATAAAACATTTTATCCAACAACCACAGAATATACATTATATTCAACAGCACATTTCTCCAAGATAGACCATATGATATGACATAAAATGAGCCTCAATAAATGCCAGAAAATTGAAATCAAGCACTCTCTCAGACTACAGTGAAATAAAACTGGAAATCAACTCCAAAAGGAACCTTCAAAACCATGCAAATGCATGGAAAATAACCTGCTCCTGAATGAGCATTGGGTCAAAAATGAAATCAAGATGGAAATTAAAAAATCCTTTGAACTCAATGACAATAATGACACAACCTATCAAAACCTCTGGGATACAGCAAAGGCAGTGCTAAGAGGAAAGTTCATAGCCCTAAACACCTACATCAAAAAGTCTGAAAGAGCACAAACAGACAATCTAAGGTCAACCTCAAGGAACTAGAGAAACAAGAACAAACCAAACCCAAACCCAGAAGAAGAAGGGAAATAACTAAGATCAGAGCAGAACTAAATGAAATTGAAACAAAAAAAAATATAAAAGATAAATGAAACAAAAAGCTGGTTCTTTGAAAAGATAAATAAAATTGATAGACCATTAGCAAGATTAACCAAAAAAAGAAGAGAGAAAATCCAAATAACCTCACTAAGAAACAAAACAGGAGATATTACAACTGACACCACTGAAATACAAAAGATCATTCAAGGCTACTGGGAACACCTTTATCCATATAAACTAGAAAACTTAGAAGAGATGGGTAAATTCCTGGAAAAATAAAACCCTCCTAGCTTAAATCAGCAAGAATTAGATACCCTGAACAGACCAATAATGAGTAGTGTGACTGAAATGGTAATTTAAAAATTACCAACAAAAAAAAAGTCCAGGACCAGATAGATTCACAGCAGAATTCTACCAGACAGTCAAAGAAGAATTGTTACCAATCCTTTTGACTCTATTCCACAAGATAGAGAAAGAAGGAACCCTCCCTAATTCATTCTATGAAGGTGGCATTACCAAAACCAGGAAAGGACATAACCAAAAAAGGAAACTACAGACTGATATCCTTGATGAACATAGATGCTAAAATCCTTAACAAAATACTAGCTAACTAAATCCAACAACGTATCAAAAAGATAATCAACCATGACCTAGTGGGTTTCATACCGGAGATGCAGGGATGGTTTAACATATGCAAGTCAATAAATGTGATACACCACATAAACAAAATTTTTAAAAATCACATGATCATCTCAATAGATGCAGAAAAGCATTTGACAAAATCCAGCATCACTTTATGATTAAAACTCTCAGCAAAACCGGCATACAAGGGACATATTTTAATGTAAAAAAGCCGTCTATGACAAACCCACAACCAACATAACACTGGATGGGGAAAAGTTGAAAGCATTCCCTCTGAGAACTGGAACAAGACAAGGATGCCTACTCTCACCAGTCCTCTTCAACATAGTACTGGAAGTCCTAGCCAGAGCAATTAGACAAGAGAAAGAAATAAAGGGCATCCAAATCGGTAAAGAGGAAGTCAAACTGTCACTGTTTGCTGACAATATGATCATTTACCTTGAAAACCCTAAGGACTCCGGAAAGCTCCTAGAACTGATAAAAGAATTCAGAAAAGTTTCCAGATACAAGATTAATGTACACAAATCAGTAGCTCTTCTATACACCAACAGTGACCAAGCAGAGAATCAAGTCAAGAACTAACCCCTTTTACAACAGCTACAAAAAATAAAAATAAAATAAGATACTTAGGAATATACCTAACAAAGGAGTCGAAAGACCTCTGCAAGGAAAACTATGAAACACTGTTGAAAGAAATCATACACGACACAAACAAATGGAAACACATCCCATGCTCACGGATGGGTAGAATCAATATTGTGAAAATGACCATACTGCCAAAAGCAATCTACAAATTCAGCACAATCCTCATTTGAATACCAGCCACCATCATTCCTTACAGAATTAGAAAAAACAATTCTAAAATTCATATGGAACCAACAAAGAGCCTGCACAGCCAAAGCAAGACTAAGCAAAAAGGACAAATCTGGAAACATCACACTACCTGATTTCAAACTATACTATGAGGCCATAGTCACCAAAACAGCATGGTACTGGTGTAAAAATAGGCACATAGACCAATGGAACAGAATAGAGAATCCAGAAATAAACCCAAATACTTACAGCCAACTGATCTTCGACAAAGCAAACAAAAATATAAAGTGGGGAAATCATACCCTTTTCAACAAATGGTGCTGGGATAATTGGCTAGCCACATATAGGAGAATAAAACTGTATCTTCATCTCTAACCTTATACAAAAATCCACTCAAGATGAATTAAAGACTTAAACTGAGACCTGAAACGAGAAAAATTCTAGAGGATAACATTGGAAAAACCCTTGTAGACATCGGCTTAGGCAAGGATTTCCCCACCAAGAACCCAAAAACAAATGCAATAAAAACAAAGATAAATAGCTGGGACCTAATCAAACTAAAGAGCTTTTGCATGGCAAAAGGAACAGTCAGCAGAGTAAACAGACAACCCACAGAGTGGGAGAAAATCTTCACCATCTGTACATCTGACAAAGGACTAATATCCAGAATCTACAATGAACTCAAATAAATCAGTAAGAAAAAAACAAACAATCCCATCAAAAAGTGGGCTAAGGACATAAATAGACAATTCTCAAAAGAAGATATACAAATGGCCAACAAACATATGAAAAATGCTCAGCATCACTAATGATCAGGGACATGCAAATTGAAACCACAATGCGATACCATCTTACTCCTGCAAGAATGGCCATAATCAAAAAATCAAAAAATGATAGATGTTGGCGTGGATGTGGGGACCAGGAAACCCTTTTACACTGCTGGAGGGAGCGTAAACTAGTACAGCCACTATGGAAAACCGTGTGGAGATTCCTTAAAGAATTAAAAGTAGAACTACCATTTTATCCGGCAATCCCACTACTGGGTATCTATCCAGAGGAAAATAAGTCATTAACTGAAAAAGATACTTGCACACACATGTCTATAGCAGCACAGTACACAATTGCAAAATCATGAAACCAACCCAAATGCCCATCAATCAACGAGAGGATAAAGAAACTGTGGTATTTATATGCAATGGAATACTACACAGCCATAAAAAGGAATGAATTAACAGCATTTGCAGTGACCTGGATGAGATTGGAGACTATTATTCTAAGTGAAATAACTCAGGAATAGAAAACCAAACATCGTATGTTCTCCCTGATATGTGGGAGCAAAGCTATGAGGATGCAAATGGATATGAATGATACAATGGACTTTGGGGACTTGGGGGGAAGAGTGGGAGGGGGGTGAGGGATAAAACACTACAAATATGGTGAGTGTATACTGCCCAGGCGATGGGTGCACCCAAATCTCACAAATCACCACTAAAGAACTTACTCATGTACTCATGTAACCAAATACCACCTGTACCCCAATAACTTATGGAAAAATTTAAAAAATAAAAATAAAAAAGTGGATGGCCAGAGCTTTGTTAGAGAGAATGCTGGGCCATATTCAGTTGGGGTATCCAATGAGTCTCTGGGATGACAGCAATAATCTGGCCTTCTTATTTCTCCAGCTTCACCTCACACCATTTCCCATCTTTTTTAAATTGTTGTTCTAGCCATATTGCACTGCTTTGAGTTCCATTAATCTGGTAATCTTTCATATCTCTAGACCTTTGGATCTGTACCACTATCCAAAATGCCTTCCCCAAGGTCCTTTCTCTGCCTGGTTAGGTCCTACTTGTCTTTCCTCTGTAATAATGAAGGTAATATTAGCATATACCTCAGAGGGTAATGTGAGAATTAAGAGAGATTATCCATGTTACGTTCTCAGAACAGTATCTGACCTCTCATAAGTACTCGACACATTTTAGCAACGGTCATTACCCTTCTTTCCAGATTCAGTTCAAGTGTCACCACTTATGGGAAAACTTTCACGAATCCTTTCCTCCCTATTGGTTATCTATCCTATGTATACACACTGCATACTGAACATGTCTCTGTCATAATGATAATAATAATAACAATAATAATAAGGGCTAGCATTTATTGACTTCTATGTTCAGACTCTGCTCTAACAACATTTAATCTTATACTACTTCATCCTCACACTAACATTATGAGGTGGTTGAACTATTAGTCCCATTTTAGAGAAGAGCCAAGAGAGAGACTAAGCTACTTTCTATGGTGTAACAGCTAATAGAAGGCTGAATCAAAACTCAGCCACAGTTTTCTTGTTTGAGAGTCAGTGTCTTATACTATATTTACGTGGGATTTTATTTGCTATCTTGTTGTTGCTATTACTCCCTGTTATCTTGCAAGTTTTTCAAAAACAGGGCTCTTTATTTTTTGTTGTTATTGCTGTTTTACCCAGACCCAGGCCCTTTGTCTTGCACAAAGCACTTGCTCAATAAACGTGTGACAAATTAATACAGACACAAATTTCCACCACATGAAGAGTGAAATGAGGACTAAAGAGTCTTATCAAAATAAGTTGATTCAGGAGAGCAAGGAGTTTATGGCTCCCATTTCCTGCCCACATTTTATGGTGAAGACCAGGCTCTGGATGATGAGAGGTTCTGCCTGACTAAAATTCAGCTGCAAACACAGCCTTATAATCCCCATAAACAAAGACGTGGTGTGGTCTATGGCTGTGCAAATCCAACAGAGGAAAGTAGTTGGACGAGAGATGACTCTTCGCTGTGAAAGAATCTATTTAGCAAGGAAACCAACCATAGAATGACTCATGCCTGGATTGCCTTACCTCTCCTTCCTGCCAATCCACGTCCATCACTGCCTTGAACTCCAAACGCCCCTCCAAGGTGTCCCTGACTCACCACACTCACATGAGAACATGTGCTGTCCACATTCCTACAGTTCTCGGGAAGACTATTTAGACCACATTAGTGTGCCCTTTTTCATATGCTAATTCCAATTCATCCTCTGTGTTCAACCATTGTAGCTTGTCTCCTGGGTTCAGTTAGAAACAACGAAAGCTTAGTTGCCTAGCCTGGCCCATGATAGACCCTCAATAAATACTGGATGAACAGATGAGAACAAAAACATGGAACTGATTCAATGCAACTCCCTCTTTTTGTTCCCATCCTACCCATACATTGACTTATCATCAGCATTCTGACAAACCCTGGAACCTACATTCCATTAGAACATTTATTGCTCTCTGTTGTAATTGTACAGAGCCTTATAACGTAAATGTAATTGTAACCCAACCCTCTTTTTTTTTTTTTTTTTTTTTTTTTTGAGACAGAGTCTCGCTCTGTCGCCCGGGCTGGAGTGCAGTCGCGTGATCTCGGCTCACTGTAAGCTCCACCTCCTGGGTTCACATCATCCTCCTGCTTCAGCCTCCCAAGTAGCTGGGACTACAGGCACCCGCCACCACACCCGGCTAGTTTTTTCTTTTTTTTGTATTTTTAGTAGAGACAGGGTTTCACCATGTTAGCCAGGATGGTCTCGATCTCCTGACCTCGTGATCCGCCCACCTCGGCCTCCCAAACTGCTGGGATTACAGGCATAAGCCACACGCCCGGCCTCCCAATCCTCTTTTTGTCCTCAGTAGCAAATATGAAGCGGTTACATACAGATACTGAATAAAGGTTAAGTAAAATCCTTCACTCATTCAACAAATATTTATTGCTCTAAGCTTGGTGCTAGTATATCAGACCTAAAATTTAGAGTGCCACCTTGACATCTTTGAGCCGAGATGTTAAGGTGGCCCTTTAAATTTTAGGTCTGAGCCAGGTCCCAAAAGGCCTACCCATGAGTTCTCTTGCTCTCACCAGATATACCCAACCCAGCAGGAAACAGACCCCATTCTGCTAGTTTCCCACCAGCCCAACATCTTAACCCCATTCAGTTTTCAACTTAGTGGATTTTATCTCCCTAATAGCCCATGAAATTATTCAAACAAGCCAATCACATCCTCGCTTGGTAACCAGGGGTCACCTCACCCTGTTGATACTACAAAGCCTGCCTCCCACAGTCCCTGCCAGCTCATTCTTCCTGAGTGCAACCCCATTGGCCCTGCATGGCAGGCAGTGTCCTCTACCTCCAGAGTGAATATATGTGACGATTAAACTGCTGTCACCCTTATCTGCCCAGTGTCAAGTGTCTCATGCATGACTAACTCACACTATGTGGAGGGGGATCCCTCCTTTACCACTGGGATAAATAGGATGTAATCAGAGCAGTTAGATGCCGGGAATCAGCTATAATCACGTTAAGTGGGCCCCTCCCCACTAAAATCTGAGGTTCCTGTTCCAACCAGATGCCAAATTTACTGACTCCCTCTCTTGAAATGAACCCTGAATTCCTGAGAGGGAAGCTATCAGTATGGGAGAGGAAAGAGAATAAGCCTTTAAAGAGAAAGGGCTATGGGGAGGGGCAAGGTCTGGTAGGGGTAGCTCTAGCCTGGGCAGGAGGCATCTAGGCAGTGTTGTAGGCTCTGAGAATAGAATAAGGAATAAGGCAGAATTCCTGCCTTCAAGGTGACCATGTTCTAAGAAAGGGAAAACAAATTACAATAGCAAATGAACAAATAACATAATTTTCAGCACCACAAAGATAAAAGAGGGTAATGCACTAGAGCAGAAATTAGCAAACCATAGCCTCTGGGTCAAATCCAACCCACTGCCTATTTTGGTGCAGCTCACAAAGTAACATTTTAAATGATTGAAAAAAAAATCAAAAGATTAATACTTCATGACATGTACAAAATTCAAGTTTCAGTATCTGTAAATAAAATTGTATTGGAATATAGCCATACTCACCCATGTAGGAATTATCTACAGCTGCTTTCACACTACAGTGACAAAGTTAGGTTGTTGTGACAGGTCCTGGATGAACTGAGAAGTCATAAGTATTTACTATCTGACTCCGTGAAGGAAAGGGTTGCTTACTTCTGCCCTAGAGAGTCACAGGGGTGGGAATGGGAAGCAGAAGGCTGGCAAGGGCTGCCTGCTCCAAAGAAGTGACTCGAATTGAAAGCTGAACAATGACAAAAAGGAAGCCAAGTGGAGGCCTGGAGGGAAAGTCTTCCAAGCAAATCAGCAAATACAAAGATGTCAATGCGGGAACAAGGTCGGTGAGTTCATTCATTCCACAAGTCATCTTTGAGACCAACTCTATGCCAAGCACTGTTGCAGCTATTAAGGATACAGCAGAGACTAGGTAGAAGTTGAGTATCCCATATACAAAATGTTTGGGAGTAGAAGTATTTTGGATTTCAATTTTTGGAGGACATTAGAATACATGCATTATATCTGAAATACTCCAATGAGCATTTCCTTTGAGCATCATATCAGTGCTCAAAAACATCACATTTTAAAGCATTTCAGATTTTTGATTTTCTGACTGGGATATCCAATCCTTGCAAAGATTCGTCTAAGAAGAAAAATCACCAATTATGTGGGAGGAAAACCAGAAGAGTGTGGTACCCACGAAGACCAGATAAGAAAGTGTTTTAAAAGGAAAGTGAAATACCACAGTGTGTGTGACTGGTAGACAAAGTAGGGAAAAAACATAATCAAATAGATGTGGTCAGATGGAGTATCTAGGGACCTTAACAAGTGTCACAAGTGGTGGTAAATAGAATCTGTTTAGAATAAATGGGGAATAGAAAAGGACATGAGAAAGTGAAGATAACAAGTACATAGACAATGGTTTTAGCAGGTCTCTTAAAAGTAGCAAAGACTTGCAGCAGTAATTAGAGAAGAGTGCTGGGGAAAGGGCAGGTTTTAAAAGATGAATCGTATTAGAACTAGCTCATGTGCTGATTGGAATGATGCAGAAGAGGAGGAAAACTGGTAGTGGAAACAAGGAAATGGTAAATAAGGAGCCAAGTCCTGTAGAAGGCAAGAAGCAATGTGATCCGGGAGAGAAATAAAGGGAATATTACCTCTGGTGAAAAGGCCCATTGTTAGGTGATGATCTGTATCATCATCTAGATACACATGCAAGTACATGGGGCATAATTATGGACCTAACTCTCATCTTGTTCTTTCCATATTCTCTGGGAAGTATGAGATGAGGCAACTAACTCACAGCGAGAATGAGAAAGTGAACTGACCAGGGATGTTTGTAGGATAATCAGGCAGGGTGGAGTATCCAATTGAGATTTGTCATCATTACACATGTATGAGTATCTCCAATAACATGATTCAGGAAGAATGCCATCAGACCCTTGTGATTCTAAGTCCTGTGCCCTACACCATGAGATATGGTTTGGCTCTGTGTCCCCACCCAAATCCCATCTTGAATTGTAGTTCCCATAATCCCCACGTGTCATAGGAGGGACCCAGTGGGAGGTAATTTAATCATGGGGGCAGTTACCCTCTGTTCTCTTGATAGTGAGTGACTTCTTTTGAGATCTGATGGTTTTATAAGGGGCTTTTCCCCCTTTTGTTCTGCACTTCTCCTTGCTACCACCATTTTTTTTTAAATTATACTTTAAGTTTCAGAGTACATGTGCACAATGTGCAGCTTAGTTACATATGTATACATGTGCCACGCTGGTGTGCTGCACCCATTAACTCGTCATTTAGCATTAGGTATATCTCCTAATGCTATCCCTCCTCCCTCCCCCCACCCCATGACAGTCCACAGAGTGTGATGTTCCCCTTCCTCTGTCCATGTGTTCTCATTGTTCAATTCCCATCTATGAGTGAGAACATGCGGTGTTTGGTTTTTTGTTCTTGCGATAGTTTACTGAGAATGATGATTTCCAATTTCATCCATGTCCCTACAAAGGACATGAACTCATCATTTTTTATGGCTGCATAGTATTCCATGGTGTATATGTGCCACATTTTCTTAATCCAGTCTATCATTGTTGGACATTTGGGTTGGTTCCAAGTCTTTGCTATTGTGAATAGTGCCGCAATAAACATACGTGTGCATGTGTCTTTATAGCAGCATGATTTACAGCCCTTTGGGTATATACCCAGTAATGGGATGGCTGGGTCAATTGGTATTTCTAGTTCTAGATCCCTGAGGAATCGCCACACTGACTTCCACAATGGTTGAACTAGTTTACAGTCCCACCAACAGTGTAAAAGTGTTCCTATTTCTCCACATCCTCTCCAGCACCTGTTGTTTCCTGACTTTTTAATGATTGCCATTCTAACTGGTGTGAGATGGTATCTCATTGTGGTTTTTTGATTTGCATTTCTCTGATGGCCAGTGATGATGAGCATTTTTTCATGTGTCTTTTGGCTGCATAAATGTCTTCTTTTGAGAAGTGTCTGTTCATATCCTTTGCCCACTTTTTGATGGGGTTGTTTGTTTTTTTCTTGTAAATTTGTTTGAGTTCATTGTAGATTCTGGATATTAGCCCTTTGTCAGATGAGTAGGTTGTGAAAATTTTCTCCCATTTTGTAGGTTGCCTGTTCACTCTGATGGTAGTTTCTTTTGCTGTGCAGAAGCTCTTTAGTTTAATTAGATCCCATTTGTCAATTTTGGCTTTTGTTGCCATTGCTTTTGGTGTTTTAGATATGAAGTCCTTGCCCATGCCTATGTCCTGAATGGTAATGCCTAGGTTTTCTTCTAGGGTTTTTACGGTTTTAGGTCTAACATTTAAGTCTTTAATCCATCTTGAATTAATTTTTGTATAAGGTGTAAGGAAGGGATCCAGTTTCAGCTTTCTACATATGGCTAGCCAGTTTTCCCAGCACCATTTGTTAAATAGGGCATCCTTTCCCCATTGCTTGTTTTTCTCAGGTTTGTCAAAGATCAGATAGTTGTAGATATGCGGTGTTATTTCTGAGGGCTCTGTTCTGTTCCATTGATCTATATCTCTGTTTTCGTACCAGTACCATGCTGTTTTGGTTACTGTAGCCTTGTAGTATAGTTTGAAGTCACGTAGCGTGATGCCTCCGGCTTTGTTCTTTTGGCTTAGGATTGACTTGGTGATGCAGGCTCTTTTTTGGTTCCATATGAACTTTAAAGTAGTTTTTTCCAATTCTGTGAAGAAGGTCATTGGTAGCTTGATGGGGATGGCATTGAATCTACAAATTACCTTGGGCAGTATGGCCATTTTCACGATACTGATTCTTCCTACCCATGAGCATGGAATGTTCTTCCATTTGTTTGTATCCTCTTTTATTTCATTGAGCAGTGGTTTGTAGTTCTCCTTGAAGAGGTCCTTGACGTCCCTTGTAAGTTGGATTCCTAAGTATTTTATTCTCTTTGAAGCAATTGTGAATGGGAGTTCACTCATGATTTGGCTCTCTGTTTGTCTGTTATTGGTGTATAAGAATGCTTGTGATTTGATGCAAAAATCCTCAATAAAATACTAGCAAACCGAATCCAGCAGCACATCAAAAAGCTTATCCACCATGATCAAGTGGGCTTCATCCCTGGGATGCAAGGCTGGTTCAATATATGCAAATCAATAAATGTAATCCAGCATATAAACAGAACCAAAGACAAAAACCACATGATTATCTCAATAGATGCAGAAAAGACCTTTGACAAAATTCAACAACCTTCATGCTAAAAACTCTCAATAAATTAGGTAGTGATGGGATGTAGCTCAAAATAATAAGAGCTATCTATGACAAACCCACAGCCAATATCATACTGAATGGGCAAAAACTGGAAGCATTCCCTTTGAAATCTGGCACAAGACAGGGATGACCTCTCTCACCACTCCTGTTCAACATAGTGTTGGAAGTTCTGGCCAGGGCAATTAGGCAGGAGAAGGAAATAAAGGGTATTCAATTAGGAAAAGAGGAAGTCAAATTGTCCCTGTTTGCAGACAACATGATTGTATATCTAGAAAACCCCATTGTCTCAGCCCAAAATCTCCTTAAGCTGTTAAGCAACTTCAGCAAAGTCTCAGGATACAAAATCAATTTGCTGCCACCATTTAAAGAAGGACATGTTTGCTTCCCCTTCAGCCATGATTGTAAGTTTCCCAAGGTCTCCCCAGCCCTGTGGAACTGTGAGTCAATTAAGCCTCTTTCCTTTGTAAACTACCGAGTCTCAGGTATTTCTTCATAGCAGCACGAGAATGGACTAATACACTATGCATATGAAATCCGAAAGAAGTTATCTTTCTGGAGCTTATAAAGAGCTAGAGAAAGCAAAACAAATGCACCAATTAGACATAAACCTAGAGATGTATAAAATAGATGTTATCATCCAAATCTCTTCACTCATGATATCTTTATTAGTCATCTAATGTGGAAATAGTGCAATTAACAAAATGGACAGAGTTTAAAAAATTTATATTTGACTTGATGATTTATACTTTTATTATTATCACAATAATTTTTGTTATTGATATTGAATTGGAATTCAATCAAATATCAAAGAGGAGGCAGGCCAGAAGTATTAAAGTAGAAAATTAAAAGAAAGCATTGTAAAAAGGAATGAAGTACTACTATATGTGAGAAAATGAATGAACTTTGAAAAAAAAAAAACGACACAAAAGTCTACATACTGTATGAACATTTTAATGAAATTTTCATATGAAATACTTATATGGTATGTATATTTATATGAAGTCTAGAATAGGTGAATCCATTCAGACAGAAAGTAGATTAGGGAATGTGAGGGAAGAGAGGACTGGGACTGACTGTAATACATACAGCATTTCTTTTTGGGATGATAGAAATGTTCTGGAATTAGACAGTGGTAGTGTATATAGTACATAGTGAATACACTAGAAAACACTGAATTCCACATGCCCCACAATACAGTAAATATACTAAAAACCAAAAAAAAAAGAAGGCTTGGCTTTTAATTTTATAGCAAGTAATCTTAAAAAGGAACTGACGATGTGTGTTCTGTCTCTTAGATTAGGGGTGAGCAAACTCTTTCTGTAAAGGTCCAGATAGTAAATCCTTTAGGCTTGGCAGTTCATACAGTCTCTGTTGCAACTACTCATCTCTGCCGTTGTAGTGTGAAAGCAGTCTTAGATAATACATAAAGGAATGAGAATGGCTGTGTTCTGATAAAACATCTTTTATGGATGCTGAAATTTGAATTTCATGTAATTTTCATATGTCATGATATGTTAGTCTTCTTTTTATTGTTGTTCAAGAATTTAAAAATGTAAAAACCACTCTCAGCCTGCAGGCCATTAAAAAAAAAAAACAGTGGCAGGCTGTATTTGGCCCACGAACTGTAATTTGTTAACCACTCTCCCAGACCATAGTTAGCCACTTGGAGCTGGAGGGGAAATGAGCAGCCAAATGAGAACAAGCATGTTCAATTCACATCAGCTCAACCATCATTGAGCACGTGATATGGACACAGGCACTATGCCCCAGGATTCTAAGTTATTCAGAGATCAAGTGAATTAACTGAGTAAAAATTGAAAAGATGCCTCAACTAGATCCCCATGTGGCTTATAAAATGATCTCACATTTGCATCAGTCAAGTATATGCTATTAAATTTCCCCACCCATGAAAGTTACCAGCTTCACAATATAGAGTATGTTTCAAAGGCGAAGGAAAATAACTCACAGTGTCTGTTCCGTGCAGTATTTTTAAACATCCATAACTTTGTTATTTCAAAACCAAATTTCTTCAAACAAGGCAAAGCACACATTCCTCACTCAGGGTTATGTACCAGGAATGCCAAGTTTAAAATTTCCAAACAAAGTTGCTTTTGAGAAATTCAAACGCAAAAAAGCATTTGAAAAATTTCTGAACTGCTAAAAAAAAGTAGCATTTTTTCACCTTTAGATAACCCTTCAATGAGTAAATGGACTTACATTTGGTTTCCAAAATAAATCCATTTGGGGCCCAAACTGAGAAAGAGAACCACAGAAAGCCTCCATGGATTCCATTAATTGCTATCGATGCCAGGAACTTGAGAGAGAGAAAAAAACTGGGAATCAGAAAACTTGGGTTTCTAACTCTTAGTTGGCTGTAACCCATTCTCAGGTTTATAAATGGTCTGCACACAGATACCTAGTAGGATACAGGTATGTCACCAGGCTAACTTCTTTGCTGCTGCAACGTCCTCATTAACCTGGAATGAAAAGTCAGAGCCCAGGCAAAGTGAGGAGCTTCCACCTAAGGGGACATCAGAGTGAGAAGGTCCAGACAGGAGAGGGGGCCTGGTTGTTGGAGTCCAGGCACAATGAGGAGGGTCCCCACCTGAGGGGAGTAGCCAGTGTGGGAGGAGGGCTCTGACGTGAGGGAGGGGACAGCAGTGACAATGAAAGTTTAGTTACACAGGGTAAGGGAGTAAAGGGGAAGCTTATGGAATAAGTTTGGATATGAGGACCAACTTTCTCAATGGAGAGAAAGGATTTGTAAATAGGAAAAAAAAAGAGAGAGAGAAAACCAGAATATACCGTATGATTTTGAATTTGAATTTGAATTGGAGGCATCAATGTGAGTTCACGGTTTTTAATGTACATAATAGATAAAGATAGATACAAGTATAGATGTAAATCTGTATGTCTGTGTACGTGTGCATACATGCCTCTATCCTACAGCTCTGTCCCCCAAAAGAGCATGGAAGCAGCAACATCCCAATAGCAAATAACACACCAAGCTCCCCAATCTTCACTTCTAAATACCGTTCTCCACTATAAACAATCAGGGCTCCTTGGAGAAAGGACTGGACCCATGGCCAGAGCTGGAGCAAGAAAAGTATAAGATGATTCTAGAGCAAGGAAGTGCTCGAAGAATGCAGGGCCATGACAAAAAGACATAGAAGCCAGATTGAAAGGTTCCCAATGGCCAAATCAAATCTGGGATAATTTGAGCATCGAGTAAATAACGACAGCAATAATGATAACTCATTGAATACCATGAGTATTCAATGGAAACCATGACCTTTAAAATCTGAAGTTGCATATGAATCACTTAGTAGACTAGAAATTGTAGCCATGAGTCTGTTTAGATATTAATTAAACAGAAATCATAAATCTCCTTACATATTAATTAATTAAAAGTCTGATAAGAAATGGGAAGTTTACATCATTTCAAAGTAACTCTCTGCAATGTATTTATTAATTCCAAAGGGGAAAATAACCATACAGTGAGGAAGTCTAGCAGACACCACTTTAATCAAGCTATCAAAACTACTATTGTCAATAAAGGACAAATTGAAATTGTGCACCACCTAATAGATTGCAATAGCAAGAACGAATAGCCTCCCTCATTTCAGTACACAGAATGATGGCACTCCCTCATTTTCTTGAAGTTAGGCATGACCCTATGACTTGCTTTGGCCAATGAAATGTGAGCAGAAGTGATGCAAACCATTTCCAGACAGAAGATTTAAGAGCCAGTGTGTGATTCACTACTTCTCTCTCTTTCTTTTTTTAACCATGTCCCAATGGATGCGTATGTCAGGATGGAATGTATATTTATAGGCTTCAGTCCAGGGACTACAATGAAAAGAGACCCCCACTCAATCCTGTCCATTTTAGACATGTAGCACGAGAGAAAAATAAATCTTTGCTGTGTCAAGCTGCTATTCTGATGGTTGTTAGTTTGCACATCAAAATTTAGCTTATCCTGACTGGTACATTGGCTGATGGAATGATTTTATTTGCATACTTGTCTCCTCAATAAAGTACAAACTGCATCAAGGACAAGAATAATACAATTTAATTTTTCTCCAAAAATCTGCTCCTCCTCCTGCATTGCCCAACGAAATAAATGGCAACAACATCCACCCAATACTTGAAGTCATGAAACCTGACAGTACACTTCTGTATCCTAGATCTTTCCCCTGTCCATGATCTGATCTTGTCCACTGTACTTTCTTAGTATCTCTAGAATGGCTCTATTTATTTCCAGTCTACTTCACTGTCTACATAAAGAACAGCATCTTCTTTCTGCCACCTGCCTCTGGGCAGTCTCCTTGCTTCTAGAATACCCTGTCGCAGCCATTCTCCACACTGACCTCAGAGCTGGTATTTCTAAAATGCAAATCTGATTGTGTCACTCCCCAGCTTTCAGCACTTCAAAGGCTCCCTATCGCCTTCAGACTAAAGTCTCACCCCTTTGTTATGACTTATAGGGCACATTAGGACCTGGTCCACTCTGGAGGATAACTGCCATAAAGACAGAGATTTTTGTATATTTTGTCCATTGCTGTATTGCTGAGACTAGCACAGAGCCTGGTCCATTTTCAGCATTCCATAAATGGCTGTTAAGCCAGTGGTCCTTACTTATCTCCTGGCTCACTCATATGGTTCCTCCTCTTCCTCCCATGCTCTTCTCCAAGGAGCACTCAGGCTCCCTCTGGCTGGAATGCACTTCCTCCAGTTTTGCCCATGGCTGGCTTATCTCATCCTTCAAGTCTCAGCTCAAATGTCACCTCCTAACAGAAGCAGGTCTTCCTTACTTATCTGATCTAAAGTAGCCCCACCAGACCCAGTAGCTCTCTTCTCATGACCCCCTTTATAGCTTTCTTAGCATATCTCATCTATTTGCCTTTTTTAAAATTTGTTGCCGGTTTATTTTCCCCTTCTGGAATGTAAGCTCCTTGGGGGAATATCTGTCTGGTTTTTGCCTGACAACATAGTAGCCACCCAATAGATAAATGAATGAGTCCCTGCTGGTTCCAATACCCTCATCCTTCATTTATAGGATGGACTATACTTTCTAGTCTAAGTGATCCACATGCAACTTCTGATTTTAGAGGTCATTATTGGCTCTTCTTACCTTACTATCCATTACCAGGTGATCAAGGTATGAATGAGATTTCATTATTAAACATTGATATGGGAGTTAAAAAGAAATTATTTCATCAGATAATAAGGGTACAGGAGTCCTTAGTAAGGTTTTCCTTTTAATGAAAAGAAGTCCCCAAATTATTTTCTTTTCTAACAAATAGGAGCCTCTAAAATCAAGCTGCAGACATAGAAACGCAGGCTAGAAGCTTGCACAGGTGATTGCTGGCAGTTGTGCCAACAGGAAAGAGGGGATAGACATGTCCAACATGGTGGCTCCATCCTCCGTTCTCTTTGCCAACTAGGTGTGCAGTCAGGAACAGACAACATGGCCCAGGCCAGCAAAGACCCCATTTGCATAATAGGATTATGGCGGGGTGACCAGCTTCCCCACTTCTCCCTGCCCCGTACCCCACCCCCATGCTATGTAAATGTCACACCTGGTCCAACCAATCTTTGGGCCCTATGTAAATCAGACACCACCTCCTCAAGCTTGTCTATAAAATCCTGTGCAATCTGCTGTGGGCTGGAAGTCCCACTTGGGCACCCCTGTCTCTCCCAGGAGAGAAAGCTGTTCTCCTTTCTCTTTCTGTTGCTGATTAAACCTCTGCTGTTAACCTCACTTCACCTGTATCGGTGTCCTTGATTTCCTTGGCATGAGGCAATGAACCTTGGGTATTTACCCCAGACAACAGGGCCAATTCAATATCACTTTTAATTACCTTGAATTTTTTACTGATATGACTTTTCTCTTTTACCATACCCTTCTCCTAAAATACCAAATAAACTTTTACCCTAAATACCACACAGTGTAATGAAATTAAAATGTCAACAACATGAAAAAGAAGCAGTATTTTAATAAACCATGACATGTTTTGCCAAAATTTTGAACTAACTGGGTAATTTTTAACAAATCCAAAATCAATTTAGAAGGGAGCTGGGAAGCAGTCCCTGTCCACACCCGGTGCCGGAGGCGGAGTAGGATGGCCTCATTGTCCTCACCCCACCCTGCCATGTTTGGATTTGACTCTTTTGATCACAAGGAACAGAGATCCACTCTAGTTGCCTCAGGAAACGAAAGTTTATTGTGAGAATCTGCATGGTAATAAAGAAAATGGGAATGTCATCCAGGAAGCTAGCCTTCAGTGCAATTAAAAACACACACACACACACACACACACAAACAACCAGGCTCCCATGAGAAAAACTGAAATGGTTGTTCTTGGTGGCTCATGCCAGTAATCCCAACACTTTGGGAGGCTGCAGCAGGAGGATTCCTTGAGCCCAGGAGTTTGAGACTAGCCTGGGCAACATAGGGAGACTCTGTCTCTACAAAAAACAATTAAAATTTAGCCAGGTGTGGGGTTGTGCACCTGTGTTCCAGCTACTCAGGAGGCTGAGGTGGGAGGATCCCTTGAGCCTGGGAAGTCGAGGCTGCAGTGAGCCGCAATAGCACTACTGCACTCCAGCTTGGGCAAAAGAGCAAGACCCTGTCTCAAAAATAAATAAATAAATAAATAAATAAATAATAAAGGATTCTTCTGAATCCAAACCAATTCAAGGGATTTCAGAAGAAAAGTTTCTGAATTCTCCTTCTAAGGCTCTCCCTTCACCACTCTGCCACCTTGCTACTCTGCTTTTCTGCTTCTCTTCGTGTTAGTCTACCTCTCTCCCACTACAAATTACTGAATCACTCACTTCTCTCCCTTTCTTAGTAGCTTCTGCCTGTTTATTGGTTTATCTTCCCCATAACCTTACTTTGCTCAGACACCTCATGACTTGCAACTCTACATGAGTCCACTTTCTGTATTTCTTCATCTTCAGTTCCCTTTTATTGCCAGAATTTTTCCTGCTTTCCAATTACACTTCCTAAGAGTGATGCTCTGACGAGGCAGCTCTTTCTGATTGGTCAGAGCATCTCAGTTGCTTAGGAACAGTAGCCTTCAGGCTAGTGCTTCCCTGTCTTTACTCAGCTGTGTCTGGGTGTATAGAGACACAAGGTGAGGACCACCCCAGCAGCAGGAGCTGAGATTGGGGCAGTATCCCTGAGAAGAAGGCAATGAACAGGCATGAACCATGGTTTACATGTTCAATAGTTAGCACTTAGCACTGATGCATTTGTTTAATGTTTTGACAACTGTATTATGTTATAATTAGCTTCCTTTGTAATCTCATGTGCTTTGTTGTATGCCTGTAAAATTGTTCTGAGAAGGCTTCCACAGGCTTCACCAAACTGCCAAAAAAGTCCATGGCACAAAATAAATTATTTCCTGCCCCACGCTCAGGTCTCCTTGAAGGCATGGATTGGGTCTCATTCTCTGCTGAGGCTTTAGGGTCCAGCACAATGCCTAGCATGGAATAGGCAAGAAAACATTGGTGGAAATAATGAATACTTAAATTCCCAGCATCTAAACTGTGACTGGCCCATGGAAGGCACTCAGTAGAAGTTTCTAAATGAAGAACTAAACTTCCGAAGCCCCCACTGGCTGGCCCACGGTCTCCCTCCTCAAGTCCCATTGAGTGGACTCCGCATTCCAGCAGACTGAAGCAAGGAGTCATTTATCAAGTAGGCTGGTACACTATCAACAACCAATTTTTACAACAATACAAAATCCTCTGTCGCTCATAAATTACTTCAAGATAAACACCAGGCCTTAAAATGAAGTGCTGCCAGATTAATGAACAGTTCCAGAATCTAATGAGCGGTTTCTAACGTCTGGAGGGCCTCCTTTATGGGGAGTTTGCCAGGACTGGGAATGGGCCTATGATTTAGCCATCCGTCTTCCAGGCCCTACACGGCACGTGTTTTCAAGCCAGCTGGTGGGAGTTAGTGAGGCAATCTGAGGACTTGGACAGATTGCTTTGTGTGCCGAGTTAACTGGCTCATATAGAGACTGAACCTGTGAGCCTGATTTCCTTAGCCCCATAGCTTAACCAGCTGAGCTTATCATCTTGACCACCTGAATGGATTCAGAGCGTCCCAGGAAAGGAACATAGTACAAAAGAGATGCACAGGAAGTCACGGTGATTCAAAACTCAGCAGAGAGAGAATGTTTGGATAACATCCTTAATACTTCACTTCCTGCCCACAAGAATGGCAAGGGCTTCAAAGTTACCACCTCCTTCCTTGCTCCACCCAAACCCTGACCCTTGATGTATGATAGCAAAGAGCGATGAAGGTCATGTCCCCAAGTATCTTGCAAGATTGCTGGCAGGGACACTAAGAAGAACTCATCCAGATTTTTTGCCACAATATTTTTTGCCACAATAGTTTGAGTTTTCTTTTGCCAACTTTACATGAGCTTTGCTTTTGATCCACCCCAAATATAGGAAGATCAGGGTTCACATCCTTCTCTCCCTCCCCAGGAAGGACCTTCCCGGCTGGCTGCAGGGACTGTCCAGGACTCTGATGTGCTCCTAGGGAGGGGAATTTATAGGGGGGTTAGCATGAATCAGAAACAGTACTGGGCATTTCACATCTGTTATCTAATTTGCAGAGATGAATGTTTAAAGACAGTCTGAAGCACCTTCCCTCTAACCTGCCTTCAGAGTTTGTTTTTAAAAGGTAAAGAATACTACCAAGCATCATACCCATTACACGAGTGCTCTATGTATATGTGTTGGACACATTGGAAAGTCAAAAGAATGAGTAATAGAATAAGACATAGGCTACATAATTCTGACTAGGGATTGATTTATCAGGCTAATCCATTGTCACTCTTGTCATCCAAGAAAAATGTCCAATGGGATACTGTGATTTTAAGGTTTTATTTATTGATATATTTGTGCCAGGAATATACTTAAAACCACTGGAAACAAAATAAATTTTCAGGTGGACAGGAGTAAATGAGAGTTGTGGGAACCATGCCACCAGCGAGATATCATCACATGCAGTGACAAGAGGGCACCAGGTAGGATGACCATAATTCCCAATCTGCCCAGAACTGCCCTGGCTTACTCATAGTGTCCCCTTTCATTCTCAAATGTGTCCCAGTTTGCATGTTCACAGGTCAGAAGACTCAATAGTGTCAAGATGGCAACTCTCTCCAAATTAATCTGTAGAATCAACAAAATGTCAGTCAAAATCTCAGCAGGTTTTTCTACAGAAACTATCAAACTGACTCTAAAATTCATGACTATGTGAAGAACCAAGAAGACCTGAAGCAACTTTGAAAAGGAACAAAATTGGAAGACTGAAACTATCTTGGTTCAGATTTATTATAAACATAGTAATCAGCACAGTGTAGTATTGATGGAAATGAAACAAACCAAAATAATCAATGGAACAGAATGGAAAGTGCAGAAGCAGACCCATGCATATGTGGACAATTGACTTTTGACAAAAGTGTAAAAGCCATCTAGTAGAGAAAGAATAATCTTTTCAACAAATGGTGCTGGGACTAGGTGCTGTGGCTCACACCTGTAATCCCAGTGCTTTGGGATGCCAAGGTGGGAGGATCACTTGATGCCAGGAGTTCAAAACCAGCCTAGGCAACACAGCAAGACCTCCCCTCTAAAAAATATATATATATATTCTTAATTAGCTGGGCATGGTGGCACCCACATGTAGTGCTAGCTATTTGGGAGGCTCAGGCAGGAGGATTGCTTGAGCCTGGGATTTCAAGGTTGCAGTGAACTATGATCATGCCCATGCTACTGCACTCCACCGTGGGTGACAGAGCAAGACCCTGTCTCTTAAAAAAAAAATCATGCTGGAACCATTGAATATTCATATGTAAAAAAATTAACTTTGATTTATGGCACCAAACTGTATGCAAAACTTTATTCAAAATGGATGGTAGACTTCAGGGTAAACCTAAAACCATAAAGCTTCTGGGAGAAAACCTTTCAATTAGCCATAAAAGAACAAATTAATAAATCAGATTTCATCAAAACTTTAAGATTTTGCTCTGTGAAAGGCTTGCTAAAGAATGAAAAGTTAAGCCACAGACTAAGAGAAAATATTTACAAAACATGTATCTGATAAGCAACTTGTTATCTAGGACATATAAAGAACTCTCAAAACATAAGAAAACAAGCAGAGAAAAGAAAGGACTTGCTAAGGTTTTCGTATGAGTGAACAGCAAACCTGGGATCATCCTGCATCTCCTGACTCCCAAGCCCCAGCCCCATTCTCCCTGCCAGGAAGCCCTTTGTCAGAGTCAACACGGAACATGGGTGGTGCAGTAAGAAATCACCCAAATCTTACTTTAAATCCTGGTGCCACCACTTACTGGCCTTTGGAGCACTTGTATGACTTCTTGGTTTTCTCACTGGAATATTGGGAAGGTAATTTTTTAAGTGCCCTTGTTTAGATGATAAATTATAAGGTCTCTTTACCATTATATGACCCTTGGGGTATAGGAGATCACCAAAAAGGAGCAGAGGGCACTAAAAGGAGAGGTGGAGAACCACAAACGACATGCTTTACTCCTTCAGTACTGCACCCAGCCTGGACTCTGAGCCCTGTGTTGCAGTTACAAGGAGCTACAGCTACTTGTCAACCTGTCCAATTACACTTCTGGAATCCCAATAAGAAGTGCTTAGAAATACAGGGCTCCAATTACCACAGGTCTCATGTTGGCTGCCCAGGAAGTGCTTGCTTTAGAACACCTTTGGGAATCCCTCTCCCCAAGACTTCAGGTAGCCAATACTTTCACAGTAGGATCCAGACTTTATGTGCTTAAATGCATAGCATAGGAGAAAATCTTTCTGGCATCTCAGGGATTCTCCTTTCCCCTCACTTGTATTCTTTCACTTCCTTCATTCCAGCTACCTAAGCAGTTCTCCAAGTGCAGATAGTGAAGGAAGAGGCCTCCCTAGGGCCCCCTCCCTAATCTCTATGAAGTTTTTTTGTCTCTCTCTCTCTCTCTCTCTCTCTCTCACACACACACACACACACACACACACACACACACACACACACACCGATAACTATCTAGATAACCTTCTAACCTTCTCTTTCAGTTTGTGGTTTCCCCCATACAGAGACCCAAAGACATGAATTCAAGTGCAAATAGTTAATTTTAGAGAGAACCCCAAGAAACACTGTTGGGGGAGTCAGGAAATGGGAAAATGAGACAGGGAAGGGGAGATAGCAATAAAGGTAGTTACCACTGTGGATAATTGGAATTTAATCCAAATGACATCTCTGGGAGCCAGTGTAGAAAATGCATCTCAGGGCCATCTCACCAGAGCAGTGAGGGATCTGAGGTATTTATATACCAACTCCCTGAGTCATTGGTTGAGTCAATGCTGCCTTTGACAAGCTTAGTCCAGTTGGGAGCCAGAAATTTAAACAGCTTAAACTCCTCCGTGGCTGCTATATGTCTTATTAAAATTTGAACCCCAGCATAACATAGCATAGTTCCCTGCTACTGAGAGCCTCTTATGTTGGAGCCAAAGCAATCTCTGGCTTCTCAAGATGGACTTCAGGAAAACGGCAATTGGAAATTGACCAGTCTGCACTGAAGTGGCAAGAGTGAGCAGGGAACATCAAGTTACTTTTTCATGGAATTACAGCACCATTTAGCAAGCACTGAATAACATACTTAGTGTGGCATGCTCACCAAATACTCATAGGCTTACCTATATTTGATGACCGAAAGTCTGAACTGAAGAAACACGGATCATTTCCAAGTCAAAGCACTTATGAGTCTGTATGCAACCTTTGTACCCTCTCTTCGCATAATACAGCAACTCAAAAGCTGCATGTTCTAGATTGGGTATCTACAGGATGCAATCAGACTAGATCCTTAAGTTGCCACTGGGAAAGAAGCTGACCTGGAAAGCTGCAGGACCCAGAGCCAACTTTGTGCAAAAGAGAAATAAACCTACGTATGCTCAGGTGCTGAGATTTTCAGATTTGTTTGTTACTGCAGCAAAGCTTAACCTAACCTGCCTCATATAGTTAGAACCTTTGTCCTGATTTCAATTTTATGTATTCATTCAACAAATAATTATTAAAAGCCCTGTATATTCTTGATGCTGAGGATACAGCGGTGAACAAAAGAACAAAAAGTTTCTGCCTCTATGGGATATAATATGTACTAATAGCAAGGCAGTCTTGCCAATAAGGGAAAGGTTTATTCCTCCTCATAGTAACTGTAAGAGACACAATGGTAAATAAGCAGCCCAGAAGGGGAAATGTTCTATTTTGATAGAAGGAAAATGGTCAGTTGTTATGTGTGAGCAAAGTTGTTAGAGAAAAGGAAAGAAAAATATCAATGCAAACTTCTTGTTGTACATCATTTCAATACTTGTTGAGTACCAATTATAGGCCAGGGTTTATGCTAGATGCCAGGGATTGGGAAGTAAAGAAGAATAATGCTATGCTCGAGAAGCTGAGTCTAGTGAGAGGAGAGAAATGTAAATCAAGCATAAATTATTTGACGACTTCTCTGTCTCTTAATTAACCTTTGAATCTCAGACTGTCACAGGATAGATGCCCAATAAGTATTTATAGAATATACTAATAACTGCACTATATTGTTTCCCTCAACCTCAGAAGAAAAGCTACATTAGAAAGGAAGAAATCAGACTGGACATGATGGCTCATGTCTGTAATCCCACCACTTTGGGAGGCCAAGGCCAGAGGATTGCTTGAGGCCAGGAGTTTGAGACCAGCCTGGGTAACATAGCGAGACCCTGTCTCTAAAAACAATTAAAAATTGTCCTGGTGTGGTTACATGCACCTGTGGTCCTAGTTACTGGGGAGCCTGAGGTTGAAGGATCACTTGAGCTCAAGTATGAAGTTATCATGAGCTATGATCACACCGTTGCATCCCAGCGTGGAGAGCAGAGTGAGATCCCAATAATAAAAAAAAAAAAGTTAGCCCATACCCCTACACACCTTCATACTCTCACCTACTCAGCCTTTGCAAATCAATGCCTAAGGAAGAGACTTCCTATATTACTCCCAGAGTGCATGGTACAGGGCTCAGCAATGAGCAGTCAACTGAAAGATTGAGCTCTGTGGAAGTACAAAGCCCTAACAGCTGTTGAGAGTTTAACTTGAATAATCCATAAGGTGGGATGTTAACCCTAGGGACCAAAATAAAGTCAACAACCTTCCACTTGAAGCATATCCAGTCTACATAGATCATGCAAGTCCCTGAAGTCTGTGTCAAGGACTTGTGAACATTTCAAGAAACGTCAATACCTCTAGCACTGCCCCTATTTTAAAGAGAAGTAAAGGCAGTATATACATCCAGAAAATATCCAGAAAATAAGTCAAACCAGTGCATTTGTTAAGTCCTGGGGTCTCCTGTGGCCATATTCTCACCTCCAGTTCTGTTCTCAGCCTTCTCGATCCCTCTGTGCTGCTGGGACTCTCTTGGTTTCTCTAATAAGTAGATCTTTGGGAATGTCCTTGGCAGATTCTGCTTTGGAGAAATTAACAAACTAAATCAAACTGACAAAACATTTAACAACATAACTTAAAGCAAGGTTGTTCTTTCCCTAAGAACAGGGCACCCTCAGCCTCTTCAGGTTTCTAGGTAACATTAGAGGTTCAGAGAATCTCTAGCCTGCAAGCTACCATTTGTGGGGACTATGGAGAAAATAGAGCACTGATTTCTATACCCAGCTGGACCCGCTTCTTCACCCAATTGGTCTTCAGTGTGTCCCCTCTTGCTCATCCCTCACTCCCTGGCCCCCACTCTTCCATGATGACTGATAAACTGCCAGTGGATTCATACTATTTAAAACAGAGAGTATCTAAAAAGATCACTACAACTTACCAGCCCCTTTTATCCTTGGGCAAATTCCTCTTACTTAGCTAACTGCTTTGTCTGGCCAGAAACAGCTTTGTGAAATATAATCCAAGGTACCATGAAGTTTTATAATCTCTTTCCATTAGATATACAGCCTACCCTATATCTAACCCCAACAGTTGGAAATGATATTAACTGACCTCTGATAAGTATCAGAAACCAGTTGCTTCTCACTACTAATCATCTATTTTTGGAACTGAATGCAAAGGAAACATATGCTCAGTCATGACTGTGACTCTTTAAAACAAAGTCTGTTCATCTTTCATCTTCCCGCATTGCTTGATGATTTTTTTTTTTTTTTTGGCTCACCTACCCTGACCCATCACTTTAGCCCTGAAAATTTCAAAAAAAAACATGGGTGGGGGGATTGTTTTTCTTTTCTTCATCCCTTCCCCACCCCAAATCCTTATCCCTGTACTACAGCAAACCACATCTTACCTATGTGGAATGCAGAAGAAATGTTTTCCTTTTGATATTAAAAAGTCCTCCCACCAACTAGGTAAACATTGGCCACATCACAGAGCTGGTATGTTATTGCAGAGCAGAGGGGAGCACAAACCCAGGGTTTTTTCAGGGTCGTGTCGAAAGGAATCTCAGGCTTTGGCTGCAAATCCAGGGAAGAGATGAAAACACTGTGTACACGTGTCAGAATGCCAACTGCAATGGCATGCATGGATTGCTACAGTGACGAGGATTTGATTGAACAATGGGATCTTCTTCACAAGTAGTTTTTGGGATTCCCTCTCCTCTTCCAAGACAGGATCCCGGCTGAGATCAAACACTGTATTCTTGGAGGTTCCAGCAACAACAGGTCGACTTTTGAACAGTGCTGTCAACAGGGCATCATTGCAATCCAGTGCTTTGAGAATTGCTGAACAAAAGCAAAGTGTCAGACTGTGTCACAGGGATCAATCAGTCAAGGACACATCTTCCCCATGTCCTTAGGGGTATGACATTCTCAACTACCACTGTAAAGCAGAAAAGTGGGACCAGAGAAAATTTAAGTGATTATTCTCATTGCACCCAGGTTTCAATATGGACAATTTGTGATGATCTGAGATGAACTTGTGACGTTGTGAAATGCACCATTGAGCTAATGCAGTTGCACTCCAAGGCTTCACAGAGGGAATGTGGCATGCTGGTCCCATTCTGTGTTTGATTTGCTTGATGGTAATAGGAGAGTTATTTCAACTCTCTTTCTCCATTTCTCCATCCCTTAGGAAAAAAAGATCATTTTAATCCTTCAATAGAGCATCCAAGAGGATTAAGAAATAATAAGGTCTCTATGTGAAAAGTCCTCCATTGTACCCACAGAGATTTCGTCGATTATTAATAAAAACACCCCAAGGCTTCCATTTTTCCTTGGATTCTGAGTATGTGGTTACTTTTGTTCATGGCATCCAATGGTAAGTTAATTTTATTAAGAACATTTTTAGAAAGCTACAATGTCAGAAGTTGACACTACTCTCTTTCCAGTCCTCTATTCTTGGTAACATCATTAAACATCAGCTGGCCCCAAAGGCAAGTTGCACCTTTTTTTAATCTAACAGCCATTCTGTGGATAGCATTTGTTTTCCATTGCTGCCAAGGAGACAATCTGGCTCTCATTTCCTTTGAAGAAGAGCCCATTATGATGAGTCAGGTCTACACTGGGAATAATTAGGTCAAATAAATGAGCCCTTCCAGCTGCCTATAGCATCACTCAACACCACCCTGTTGCAGATGCAGGAGACATTTCTGGAGCAAAAGCAGAGTTTATCTGTTGTGAGTTACCCCTTCCACTTGCCCAAGGGATGCTATCAAAACATATGCAAGGTAATTATGGCTCCTCTCTTTGCATCTGGAAAAGTGAAAACTGATCCATAAAATCACATGGAGATCTCATTGTCTTTCTGCCCTACCAGAGAAGGCTCCTGCAGCATGAGGAAATAAGAACCAGCTGACAAGCTCGGGCAAGACTCCTGCCTTGTGTCACATTTGCCCTCATGGTCTCCCAGCCACCTTATCCTCAGTTGTCATGTCCACTGGCAGGAGAAAAAGGAAATTCAATGATGTTGGAGTCATGTACCAGCCCTTGTTAGTATTCCACTTGAGCCGATATCTGCAGCTCATCACTCAGGCAAGCATGTGGCCCAGCCACCTCCACAACTCACACTCTCAGGTAGTTTTCTTTTGTGTTCAACATCTCATATACACAGTAGGAGACTAATCTGGGGCTGAATTAGAAATACAAACTGCTATCCAGGTTAAAGATCTCCCCTGCGCCGATCTGGGTACCAGGAAGTGGAAAATGAAGATTAAAAACCATCTATAGAATAAGCCTTTCATCCAAGAGTCTCATTACTCAGAGAGAAAAAAGAATCTTCAGTTTTGTTTCTCTCTCTCAACTTTATCAAACCATTTAAAGATTGCTATAATGTAGGAACCCTCATGAGTTGCACCACCGAATTCCACAACCTGGAATTTTATACCTTACATTAACATGGGTCACTGACCTCCTCAAAGGGGCTGATGATGCATTTCAGGATGGCCAGATCATATGCCTTTCCCAAGGAATATGTGGTCTTCAAGATCCCATCACTTAACTTTCTAAATCTAAATCACCATTTGAAGCCTCTCGTGCAAGTGGTTTGTCTTGAGTTGTGTTTGCTTTGCTTGCGCAAGGGGTTTTATTATTCTGGGTTACTCTAGCTCCAAAGGAAATGAGAATATCAATATCTACACTCTGTCTTTAAAAGAAAATTAGAGGAATTTGGCCTACATTGCAGTAGTAACTAAGAACAAAAGACTGCTCACCAATCCTTGCTTCCAAGCTGCCTACCCTATAGTGATCACCACATCTCACATCTACCAGGAGGTAAATGATGCCTCAGTAGAATCTCAGGAAGGAGAGGACAGCTGTGAACCTCAAAAATGAGCATATTTGCAAACATTCTGGGGCAATAGCCTATCAAACAAAGTTTATCACAAAATAGCTTTAATTCAGTCATTGTTGAGTGACTGCTGAATGCAAAGCACTTTTACCATACCTGTTCCACCCTCACTTGTGAGCATCAGCCTTGCTGTCCTTCAGTTTTACAGTAAACCCTGCATCCAGAGGCCTCCCCTCCTCAGACACCATCGTAATTCCTAGTTATGGGAGATAAGGAAGGCTTTCCTTATGGGGCTCAATTTAAACTCTCAATGCTGGCTCACAGACCAGCCCCTACAGATTCCCCCATCTTACCTTCCTCTGACGTGAAATCTTCCAGGTGTAGGTTAAGGAGCCCTAATCCCACATTGCCTATGGATTAACCCAGGAAAGAAGACATCATAACCCTAAATGAAGTACATTAATTTTTTTAATCTGTTGCAGCCTTTAATCAATTTAATTCACTTGCCTTGCCCTAACCTAACTTCCTCTCCTGGGATGTGTCAGCAAGGCTCATTACTAAGAAACGCCAGCGTCATCCACACCACGATCTTGTGACTTCAGCACCTCCGCTTCCATGAGCAAACCTCAGCTGTTCCAAAGTGAAAGAGTATTTCACCTCTCCCAAGAGGCTGGGTCCAAGTCATGCTACCGACTTCAAAGAGGAGGAGAGATGTGAGAGAAGAAGGAAGACCCCCTCATTGAGGCAGAGGAGCAGCCTCAGGTCCTCTGACACCCAGAGGAGGTGCACAGCTACATTTACTCTGGTATCTCCAGACCACAGGTGCAGCACGGCTCACATGTGCAATGAATTCAGCATGTGATTTGGGTAGAGTGTGGGAGTGGATGCTCACACGTGCAGCCACTGAAGCCTGGGCTGTGCTCAGTGAGGCGAGAAGAGGGGAACTGAGGTCTAGCAAGATCCATTAATTCATATGATCGTTGTCCTAGCTGGTCAGGCTGGATTGAATTCACAGCAGGGTGGCCTCATGGCCCAGGGTAGGGACCACAAAAAGTTTTAATTGCTGATAAAACAAATAGAACAAAACTTTAAAATACAATTTTCTGCTCCCTCAACCCCCGGCCCCACCCCATGTCTTTAACCTGTGATCGAAAGGATATTAAGATCTTAGGTGTATCAACAGTCCAGAGGACAAGAAGGAAAATCCTGGGATGTGAAATATTCTGCAACAAGGAAAACAACTGGAGAGGCGACTAAATTCACTGCAGCTGTTTTGCCCTCCTCTTTTTTTTCTCTCGCTCCCTCTGTCTCTCTCCTGGAAGTCCCCTAGTAAGAAGTAAAAGAGATAATGGCTTTGGAGTGCATGTTTTTCCTGGAATTGGAAGGAATTTTAACAAAGGAGCCCTTCAGAATGAACCCCCCACCCCTGCTTTTCACCTGAAGTAGGACAAGATTGGTGCCCCCAACATCATTCTCCATGTGGCCCCAGGTTGGGTTGGGGGGTGGACACTACTGATAAGCTCTTAGCAATTTCCCTATTTGTGGACTCCGAAGCTCCTTAGCTTGACAACTGATGAATAAGTCTTCTTTTGTGGGATAAGAATAGATGACCTTTTCCCCCTGAATTCCCATCCTGGGGCCGGGGAAGAGAGCTCAGGATCCCTTCTCTTGGCCTTCACACCGTGGGAAAGAGTACCTAGAGTTAAAAGCCTGATAAATGCCCTCAAACAGCTTTGAAAATCACTCAGCGTGAGCGCTTGCCTCCTGAACAAATGTCCAAGTTGTATCACTACGGGAATGGCTCTCGGGTCACAGACACAGAGGTGATTCTCTTTGTAAATAGATTCATGCCACTTGTCTCCTTTCTGAAAACAGTTTCAAAAGAATTATTTGGTGAAGTCAGTTTCCTAGGAGAATCCATCACACTTCCCCAGAGATATTTCCACACTTGCAAACCATTAGATAAACTTAAAGAACAAATTAGTCCTCGTGGTAGGCCACCCCCACCCCATCTCCAGTTCACCACTTCAATCATGCTAGTTTCTCAGTGGATTTGCAGCCAAGCTTTCACATCAGAGCCCTCCAACCAAGAGCCTGAGTGTATAAGTCATAAGAACAATCAAGTAACAACATTTTTCTTTCCATTCCTCACATCTGGTATCTGCTGCCTTGTGAATGGGGTGCCCATCAGCAGGAAGGGTTAGAGCTAGGGTAAGTGTGTAGGGAGTAAGCCTTGAAAAGAAAGAGCAGCCTTGAAAAGAAAGGTGGGGAAAGAGCAGCAAAATCAGGACTGTCCCAGGAAGTGACTGTCAGTCAAGGGTTCCGAAATCCCTCAAATAGCTACTTCTGCTGTCTTGGTTTTGTCCACCTCTCCTCTTTTTTCACATACCTGCCACCCTAAAAACTACGAGCTATGCCTAACGTAGCGCTAACCAGTTAAAGAACTGCTGGTAACTTTAGAAAAGAGTCCATTCCCCATCAGAATCAGAACAAAATATTTTTTTAAAAAATTATTTTTGGCCAGTCATTGTTGCTCACACCTGTACTCCTGGCACTTTGAGGGGCTGAGGTAGTCAGATCGCTTGAGATCAGGAGTTCAAGACCAGCCTGACCAAAATGGTGACACCCTGTCTCTACTAAAAAATCAGTTGGACATGGTGGCACATGTGTATAATCCCAGCTACTCAGGAGGCTGAGGCACAAGAATCGCTTGAACCCAGGAGGCAGAGGGTGCAGTGAGTCGAGATTGTGCCACTACACTCCAGCCTGGGTGACACAGCAAGACTCTGTCTCAAAAAATAATAATAATATATATATATTTAGGCCAGGGGCAGTGGCTTATGCCTGTAATTTTGGGAGGCAGAGGCTGGAGGATCACTTTACCTAGGAGTTTGAGACCAGCCTGGGCAACATAGTGAGATCTTGTCTCTACAAAAAAATTTTTAAATTAGTCAGGTGTGGTGGTGCATACCTATAGTCCCAGCTACTTAGGAGGCTGGGGCAAGAGAATCCTGCTGCTGCATTTTGTGCTACTGCACTCCAGCCTGGGCAACAGAGTGAGACCCTATCTCAAAAAAAAAAAAAAAGAAAGAAAGAAAAAGAAAAAGAAATACATATATATATTTTAAGATCCATTTTAGAGTTGCAACACAATTAGGAGGAAGGTACAGAAAGGTCCCACATAGCTCCTGCTCCCACACATGTATAGTCTCCTCCATTATCCACACCCCTGGACAGAATGGAATATTTGTTACAATTGATGAACCTACATAGACACATCATTGTCACTTGAGGTCCATAGTTTGCATTAGGATTCATTCTGGGTGTTTTCTATTCTACAGGTTTGGACAAATGTATAATGGCATGCATCCACCAATATGTATGATTCAGAGAGTTTCCACTGAATAAAATCTATTTTTATTAAGTTGGCATACAATAAATGAATTAAGCATCATAACAGCACAGTGTAGTGGGGAAAGCAGAGACTCTGGAGTCAAGCAAGTCAGGATTCATGCTCTGCTTCTATTACTTACATTGTTGTGGTTAAGGCAGGTTACTCTCTGAGATTCTGTTTTCTCCTCTGTAACATTAGAATGATTATACTTACATGATTCAAGTAAGAATAAAATGAGAAAAAATGAAATAACAAAAGTTAACACACTTGGTACAATGTCATAATAAATAGCAGCTAGCTACTCCCATCCTTGATGTGTATCCAACCATAACTGCGATCCCATCATTAACAGGTTCTGACATTTTGACTTGTCTTCATTATTTTCTTGTTTATAATAAGTGGCAAACAATGTCAATAGCCAGCTCAGTTACCCATAATAGTTGCAATATTTAAGAAACACCAAAATAATATGTCAAATTATAAAGACAAATATCTCACACAAAATGGGAGAAAGAAATACTAGAAAGAAATGAGAGGTAAATTCATAACTTCCACAGTGCATTATCTGAGAGAAGAAAGTTTTGCTGTGATTTAAATCTTAATAGGTAATTTAAATATAGATGTATAACATTATAAAAGTGCATTTCATTGAGTTATAGAATTTCAGCATTGTTAAGTCCAAATCATTATCAGATACATGAATATCATTAAAAATGCTTTTTACTTTAATTTACTCAGAGCACTTTTTTAAAAGGCTATTTAGGAATCCCTGAGTAAGCAAAATGGTCACAACCCAAGAATAAGAGGTTAGAAGTGATAAAGGGAGGTTATCTTCAGAGAATCCTCTCCATTTATAGGTACTAAGCTCTGAATGGGTACATAACACTATAATAAACCTTCAAAAGAGATGCATTGGAAGAAATGTACAAATTTAAATCTAGTAGTTGCTCACTAATGGGCCAAGGCAATTGGAGAGAGATGCTGTAATAAGAGATAAAGTTCAATCAGCTCCTTTAGTCCAGAATTTTTCAAAGCATAATCCACAGTCCAACTGTACCTAAATCCTCTAGGGACAGAGAGTGATGGTGGTAGACACTGAAAATGCAATGTCTTAAACTCCATCCCGGAACTCTGAACAGAATCTTTGAAGATGGTTGTGAAATTAGCATTTTTCAAAAAAAGTCATTTTTAATAAATTCTGAATGTGAAACCAGACTTGAAATGTGAAAGGAAGTGAAAAGACAAAGCTGGATACACATCATTGAAAAAGAGGCAAAGTAGATAATGTGCTAATGGAAAGAAAGAGGAAAAGGAAAATTCAGTCATCTTCATGTGATGTGTCATAACGTATCAAGAAAGCACCCATATGACTCATTCCCAACTAAACTGCATCTGAGAGAATCTCACTCAAAATATTACCCCACTGTTCTAAAATGATTCCCAAAGTTTAGCCAAATTTAAAATGGAAGGCTGGAGGCAGGGAATATTTATTTTCTCTAATATATTGCTTTCACACTCAATGTCATATTTCTCTTAAGACTTGAAGGTCTTTAGAGAAAGAAAAGCCTAGTGGAAAACCAATATTGTTTTGTATTAATGCATCTTTCTAGAAAACAAATTAACTCACATTCAGTCACATAAAGATAAATTCTTCAGGAAAGATTGTCAAGAAATAATAGTAGGCTGGGCATGGTGACTCATGCCTGTAATCCTAGCACTTTGGAAGGCCAAGGCGGGTGGATCACTTGAGGCCAGGAGTTCAAGACAAGCCTGGACAAATGGCAAAACCCTGTCTCTACTAAAAATACAAAAGAACAATTAGCCAGGCATGGTGGCTAACACCTCTAATCCCAGCCACTCAGGAGGCTGAGGCAGGAGAATTGCTTGAACCTGGAAGGCGGAGGTTGCAATGAGCTGAGACCACACCACTGCACTCCAGCCTGGGCGATAGAGGGAGATCCTACAAAAAAAAAGAAAGAAAAAAAAAAAGAAAGAGAAAGAGAGGGAAAGAGAGAAAGGAGAGAGAGAGGGAGGGAGGAAGGAAGGAAGGGAGGAGGAGGGAGGGAGGGAGGGAGAGAGGATAATTGTTTAATATAAAATAATTTTCTTAAATTTCCAGAAAAAAGAATGAGCACTCTCTTCCAATTCCTTGAGAGACATGGAAACTATGATGTATTTTCTTACCGAAGGGTAAGTTCCTCCTACTCATTTTATCCTAACAAAGCTCCCAAGGAGCTAACTTGAAAATGTTGTCACAAGTTAAAGTATTTTTAATTCAAACCGCACATGAAATGGAGTTTGTAATTTCATCTTGGTCATTAGATCATGTAATCTTATACTTTTCAATTGCCTCTTTGCGTTTTTCTTATTCCTACACCTTCATCTAAAGCCTAAACCACAAGCTGTCTACCTAACTACGGCTGAGGAGATCATTGCCCTAAAATAATGAGATAAAATTTGAGATATAGAAAGTATGACAGAATTCTAAGAAATTGGAGGTATAATATCTGCCTGAGGTAATCAAGAAAAATTTCATGAAAAGGAAGAATCCTGATAAAAAGTATACATTTCAAATGTGAACACATGGACACAGGGAGGGGAACAACACACACTGGGGCCTGCTAGGGCGGGGAGTGCGCAGGGTGGGAGAGGATCAGGGAAATAGCTAATGCATGCTGGGCTGAATACCTAGATGATGGGTTGATAGGTGCAGCAAACCACTATGACACACATTTACCTTCGTAAAAAACCTGCACATCCCGCACATGTATACCCCGGAACTTAAAATAAAGTGTAGATTTCAATAAAAAGAGATGACCAAAAAAGGATACTACAAAAAGAGAGAACAGGAATAGAAACATGAAAGTCAAAAATGAAGAACATAATTAAAGAAAGGCATCTCTCTCCTTCCACTTTCCCTCTACATATTTTATCATTCCCCTGATCTTATCTATTTGACTCTTTCAATGCTTCTCCAAACTTTGCTTTACATTCGATTCTCTGTATTATTATTCTAATTAATACTTTCAATACCTATCTCCACCTAGACTATTGTGACCATCTTCATAATGGTCTCTTCCATTCATTTTTTCATCTTTGTATTAATCTGATGCTTCATTTTACAGCTTAAAAAACAGGATTGGATTTCTTGGTGCCCACTGAATAAAGCCATAAATCTTTACTCTAATATTGAATGTCCCATTATGTCATTCTAGGCTTTGGTTTTATAATTTCCCTTAATGCAGATACATGGAGGTCATGAAATAAGCAAAGAAATCAAGTAACAAAAAGACTGAGATCCAATTAAAAAGCCATGAATGCTTAAAGCATGGTTCATGAGGATTTTCCAGTGGTCTGAGTGCTCATGATATTGAAAAAGAATGAATACTACAAATCTCGTGGAGCTCAATTTTTTGAATACATGCCCAAATGCAAATAAAATATCCAAGTGGAGGTAAACTAGATGTTATAAATAATTATTTTTAGAAAACAGGATCATGAATGTTTTTTCTTTACATTCGTCTGTGTTTTCTAAATGTTATATTATAAGCCATACTACTTTTCTAATTGAAAGCATGCTCTAAAAAGCATGCTCGGAAAAAAAAAAAAAAAAAGAAAGAAAGAAAGAAAAAAAAAGCCATGAATGACCTTTGAGAGCCCAGTGTCAACAGAAGCATAGAATGAGCCACAAACAGAATGAAAAAACTGAGGCATAAAGAGAAGCTGAAGAGGGAAAGTAGCTAGTGTAGATAATTCCTTGGGGAAATCAGGCATTAAAAGGAATAGTAATGATCAGACAGCATTCCACAGGAGTCAGGGGTGGCCAGGACCAGCTCCTTGGTGGTGGTCATGATAGATGCTGGTAGCGGTGTCAGCTGTTTGTGGTAAGTGGCATCAGGATAGAGGAGACTAGGTCCCCAGATCCCCTATCCAAAATCACAGCAAAAAAGAGAGGCGTTCGTTCAAAACCAGGGAAAATGAGCCTTTACCAAGACAACAATCTGCATAAAAATCTTGAAAACATTTATAAGAACCACAGCTTTGGGTAGAAAGTTTACTTCAGCATATTTTGGGAAAGGAGGCGGCAATATTAATTAAATATACACTTATTTATTTATTTGTTTATCCCCCAAATTGTCACAGAAGGAATCTAAGACAGCAACAAAGCACTATGTGCTGGATAAAAGCCACCACATCCTGGAATATGAGCTAAACTCCCTTGGCCACCAGTTCTATAAGACCCAAGCAAATAGATCGTAAACAAAGAACTCAAAGCACCAAGCTCTTAAACAGAAGGAAATAAAACTATGGAGGGCCATGACGAGAAGGGGCAGGTTCCCCAAGTGTACCTAAGTGCTGAACTGGCTCCCGCCATATCAAAAGCAAAGGCACGGCCCCTAATTCCAATTGCTGAAACATTTTAACAGCTGGGAATTAAAATAAGCTGTCAGCCAGCTCAAAAAGATTTTTTAATTCAAAATAAATCAGGCTAACAACCTGCAGATGTTTGGAAAGAAAATGTTTGGGTGACTCATTTTCAAAACCCAATTCCCTAACTTTGCCATTTCAGGGTTGCTGAATGGCTGCTACCTGCCCTTAGCTTCTAATCATGAGACAAATTGTTATCTGGCATCCTCATACTTACCATTGGTCTATTATGTTGATGAGCAGTCATGGATTCTGTCTGGTAAACTAAACTAAATTTGGGGTTCAAGAGATGAGACTTGCTCAGATTTTTAACTGTGTGATAGCACCCCTGCTTCTCCAGGGATTCCCTCACTCTGATAGCAGGTGTAGATAATCGGTTCTGCCCAGCAGTTTCTGTACTTAAGTTTGCATTAACGTTTTTACCAAATTCTTAGAATAAATAGAGATAATCTCAGTTATGTACTCACTGAAAGAACAAAATAAACACAAAGGGAGAAAACTGGGGAAAAGGAGATTAAAGGAAGAATTAGTAATACAACAGATTGAAGATTTACAGCCAGGCTGGGCACAGCAGCTCATGCCAATAATCCCAGTGCTTTGGGAGGGTGAGACGGGAGGATCACTTGAGGCCAGAAGTTGGAGACCAGCCTGGGCAACATAGTGAGACCCTGTCTCTACCTAAAATAAAATTTAAAAATTAGCCAGGCATGGTGGTGTGCACCTGTAGTCCCAACTACATAGGAGGCTAAGGCGGGAGGATCGCTTGAGCCCAGGAGTTCAAGGCTGCAGTGAGTTATGATTGCCCTACTGCACTCCAGCCTGAGCGATAGAGCAAGTGAGACTCTGTCTCAAAAGAGAGAGAGAAAAAAAAAAGATTAATGGCCAAAGATAAATCAGCATCTCAGAGCCTAGACCAAGGACAACCGTTGGAGGTGCCATACATCAGTGGACCATGAATGGAAGAAGAAAGGGTAAGCTTCAGCTTCTCCACCTGAGAGCCATCCAAGTCAATGAGGACTTGCATTCTTTCAGCTGATGAATATGAAAGAGACAAAAATAATACGTGCAGTGTTAATCTGGTTCTAAAATCTGGGGAGCTGTTGGCCCATCAAAATGATGAGGCAGAGGTATCAGATTACTGCTGGTGCAACTTGAGCCTTCTCACCCATTCATAGCCAGTAGATGGTTTTGCCCCTCCTGCAAGTTCTTCCCACCTTTACCTCCCATTAGCCTCAAGTTGCTGATGCTGGGAAGCCAACAATGGCCTCCATTTCTGCTTCTTTTGTGCATCCATAGGCCTTTCATGTTCTCCCACTGAGGGTCTCAAACTCACTGAATACAAAAGTAATCTGTCTACAAGTTTGTCTCCCCCTTTTATCCTTGAAAGCAAGAGCTGCGTCTTACCATCTTTGTATCCTCAGCACCCATCATAGGACCTAACACAGAGTAAGCTATCAGAAACTGTTGGCTGAATTATTCAGTTAAGTTCATTAAAGAGAAAAACATTGTTTTGAAAGGGAGCAAACTCAAAAGTCTCAAAAATGTTCTTCAGTCATGAAGTCATTCCCAAAATTTGGTGACCTTTCCTCAACCAAAATGACCCCAAGACCAGAAGCTGAAACAATAATACAGCACCTTTGACTAGAGGCTATTGGATCAAACTAAGAATGAGAAGAAAGGTTTCTCAGAAACAATACATTTGACACTTGAACACAAGGGGTTAGGTGCACCAACGCCCCATGCAGTCAAAAATGCACAAATAACTTTTGACTCCTCAAAAACGTAACTACTGATAGCCTGTCCTGCACAGTTAAGGACTGTCTCACCAGAGTCAACATCCTTGACAAATGAAAAGCAATTGACGACCAAGATTGCATTTCTTTCCAGCAAGGATCTATGGCTAAAAGGACGTAAACTGAGTTTGAATCTCTCCTACATCACAAAAAAAGTGGACTTCCACTAGCCATGATCATGTTGAACTAAATTGTCAAAATCCAGTACCTTCCTATTTGTCTCCATTAGTTACTAGTTTTACCTGAAAAAGTCATATTATCTAGTCAGTCAATAAACATCACTTAAACTCCTACTAGGTGCCAGGCAGCATGCCAGATAGAGGGATAGATGAATAGACATGATCTCTGCTCTCACAGAGCTTAAGCTGGTTCTTCCTAACTTACACCCTTTATTGGTAAACTTGGGCTCCTGATAGAAAGGGTTCTAATTAAGAATAAATGAGATAACATATGTCATGTGTCAAACATAGTACCTAGTAAATAATATAGGCTCATTAAATGAAATATACTATTATTATGATTAATCAAATGAGATAATGTCTAAGTTCTATGAGTTGTACAATGCAGTATAGTTGTTGTTACCATTTCTACCATAGAGAATTTTCAGAAGAATTGTTAAAGTCAATATTTTTTCATTAATTTAAAATGCTGAACTTTACGTACATCTACATTTCAAATGTGGTACATCTACATTTCAAACAGCGCGTGCACAGTTTAGACCCTGGAAAATGTTGGTAAGTAGCCTCATCTCTGAACACCCCCCAAAGCACCCTACACACTAGCTACATCAAACAGCTTGCAATTGCTAATACAACAAGCTCATTCACCCTTGGCTCCAGTGGAATCTGTGCAGACTTAGGTTTTTTGGCACCATATTACATTTCTCTGTCTCCCTACCCAGAAGTCAGGTCATTGAGGACATGAAACTTGTTCTACCTTTGCTTTCTATACCTGCTGCCGTTTGCTCAGTTCCTAGAGTGTAGTAATGGTTTGGTGCATTAATGTTCATTATTTTAAATATAATGATTAAATGAATGAACAAGAAGGAACAAACGGACTATATTACTTCTGTTCTAACTATCTTCTTATATGTAAAATAAATCATGTTAGAAGCATAGTTCCTTATGTTCTCTATTTATCCAGAATTCAATAAGCACTTAATAAACACATGATTAACTATTATGTGCACATCCAGGTGCAAGGCCCTATGAGTGATATAGAAATGACATAGACAGTGCACACATTGTACACAGGTTTTTAAACTTTGAAGGCTAACAACATGACAGATCTATTATTCAAAACTATCATCTTATAAGTTATGAAACTAAAGTTCACTTATAGAGTTTGACTTGATCAAAAAACAATGACAAACATATATTATCTACTTACCATGTGCTAAACACTTTACATGTATTATCTCCTTTAATTCTCAAAGACACACTATAAAGTACTATTATCATCTCCATTTCACAGATGAGGAAACTTTTTTATTAGGAAGATTAAGTAACTTGCCCAAAACAAGACCGTATCAAAGAAGGCTGCAGCACCCCCCTACCCAATTCTCATGCTCTCTCACTGTGCTGACTAAACAACTGAAATGGTCCAAAAGCAACATGTGAGCAGAATTCCAAGCAGGAACACTGCTAACCTGGTATCCATCAACACAATTGAGAGACCCATGGGCCACGACAGACGACTGTCTCCTGTAGCTCATCAGAGGCAGGTCAATTCAGGGTGCACAACAGCTTGTAACTTCTCATCTCTCTTGTGGTTTATTAAATGTGATTCTGGTTACTTTAATATAAGGAAAAATGAAGGTGCTCTTTCTCTCTCCCTGCCCTCACCTCTGTCTCTTGGATGCAACAATAGAGACAGAAAGATGGGTGGGGCTACAGGTTCGGAATCAGAGACAATCCCCCAAGCCACACATTTGCTCACTTCACCAGAGAAAGACATCTCAGTGTCCATTATAAGTAACTGACTTACCACTCCCCTCAGTGCCCCTGCCCCCCAGGAGCAATCAAAATCACGTGTCAAGAAATTAGACTCCTCCACGAGCCACTTCTGCCACCTAGTGTGAAGAGACCTAGACAGAATAATTTGAGTTGATAGAAGAAACACAATTTAACCTCCAAATTGCAAAAACATTTCCAATAAATACCGTTTACTTTCCCCAGACCATTTTATAAGCCACTAAACAAACGAGCATCTGTAGGTCAAATGCAGTAAATTAAGGCCATAATTATGAACCAGCCAAAGACTTTTTGACAAAAGAAGGTACCATGAGCTTAAGTTACAAAATATGTCATGCTTACATTAAGATCAAAATCAGGCTGGATGTGGTTTCTCATGCCTGTAATCCCAGCACTTTGGGAGGCCAAAGCAGGAGGATTTCTTAAGCCCAGGAGTTCAAGGCTGCCGTGAACTGAGACTGCACCACTATGCTCCAGCCTGGGCAACAGAGCAAGACCCTATCTCTAAAAAAAAAATTATTAATTAATTAATAAAAATAAAATTTTAAAAGCCAGTTTGATCTGAGATCAAAATCATAGGTACAAACTACTATAACTTTTAAATCAGCAGGAGCTGATACAATGAGATTTTATATCTGCTATGAAATTGTTCCTCTTAAGAAACCACACTTTAGAAAAACCATATTTGAGACATGATAGAATCTTTATTTACTTGTTTGTTTTGTTATTTTCCTGGTTTAAGAAAGACAATGTACGATGAAGGGCAATGTTTCAAAAGCTTTCTTACAATAAATAAAGTAAGTTTCACACAGTTGCCCCTATATGCCTCTCAGTGTTGGCTAGAGACATACTACAATGGTGAAAGTCAGTGAATACATCTATGCAAGAGGCAAAATACATCCCAACACACAGCTTTCTGGTGGGGGGGCCTTTACTCAAAGTGAAGTGACTTATAGAGAGTCTGCCTCTATCTCTCAGAAAAGCCTCAATACAAACTATTTCTCACGACATGGAAAATGAGTAGATCGACGAAATATCAATCTGTTAACTTCTGGAAAGATTTTGGAGTGAAGACATTCTATGATTCCAATAAAATACCCATTTTCTTCAATGATCAACCAAAAAATGGGTAAGGCAACGCTCCTCTAATGGAAATTGAAGAGTCAGTAAAGCCTGTGCTGGTGTGGATGGCCCAAAACAAAGAAATAGAGTTAGTAGAGTCACTCTTAAATCCCAGTTGAGTTGGAAGAGTTAAATTCTGAGGGTTGAAATTTGCAGCACTTGCTACCAGCCCAGCACCCACCCCCGACCAAATGCACACAAGCACACACATACAGGCAGAATGTATTGCAATCTTCATTTCTTAAATTATCTAGGGCAGGAAATATAGACTTTGGGGGAGAATTGCTGGAAACCAGAGGAGAAGTCACATCAGACTCACAGCCTGGCAAACCACTGGTGACTAGTTTGGGGAAAAGGAGTATAAGAACGCCTCTTCAGGCCGAGCAAAGGGAATCCAGTTACATCATAGGAGGGGGAAACCACTTCAAAGTCTAGATATTGGCAGCCTGAATCCCACAAAGGATTGAAATGAAATACTACCTAATTCACCAAGCCTGGAGCTACAAGTCAAACAACTTAATTCCTCCACAGAGCCTTGGTTAATGATCAAGATCCCAGTCTCTCCCTGACCCACTCAGCATTTTGAGTGTAGTTGGTCTTTATGTACGTGTTTCATTTTTTGGAAAGCTACATGAGATGATGGAAAGGCATAAAGTAAAGAGGTATTTTTATGAGAGGGAAAAAAGGCTTTTTTTTTTTCAGTTCTGCCACCTGTGAAGTTCTTTTAGAGCACTAACCGATAGACGTTGAGCTGCTAGAAGGGAAAGAGGCAAGATGTATGGGTCTGCACCAGAAAAATAGAATGGGCTTTAGGAATTTGGTTCTCAGCCTAGATTCCTAATCTAAACTGGTTATCTCGGACAATAGTTCTTCAGAAAATATCCTCCAAAAACAGAGGCTCATATCTCGAAACTGGGATTGTGCCAGGGAACACCTAAACTCCAGTTTAGCATCTTGTCTTAAAAGAGTCTATCTGGGCCAGGTGCGGTGGCTCATGCCTATAATCCCAGCATTTTGGAAGCCCAAGGCGGGTGGATCACCTGAGGTCAGGAGTTCGAGACCACCCTGGCCAGCATGGCAAAACCCTGGCTCTACTAAAAATACAAAAATTAGCCAGGCATTGTGTCACGCACCTGTAATCCCAGCTACTCAGGAGGCTGAAGCAGAAGAATCGCTTGAACCCAGGAGGCAGAAGTTGCATTGAGCTGAGATCACACCACTGCACCCTAGCCTGGGCAACAGGGCAAGGCTCTGTCTAAAAAGTAAAAAATAAATTTAAAAAAAGAGTCTAACAATATCAAGGAAAGATGAGCACAGAAACTTACAAATGTTGTGCCACTGTGGTGTGGCATGTCAATAGCGGGGGAAGTCATGGGTGTGTGAGGACAGGGGGTAAGCGGAAACAGTAGAATTTCTATCCAGTTTTGCTGTGAGCCTCAAACTACTCTTAAAAATAAAGTCTTAATATTTTAATGTTAAGAAGAGAAAAAAACATACAGAAGTCCTACTCTGTATCGATCTAACATTCCATCTACTTCTCCTCTGTCCTCCTTTCATGTCTTCTTATCACCTCTTTGTCATTCCCATCTCCAGCTTGGAACAACTCTCCTCTTTTTTGACAATTGTTACAAGCCTCGTTCCATGCCCATCATGTAAAAGAAAATTCTTCTGTGAATCACATAGATTTGTAAAGCCCTCCCCTAGAGTCCACCATGTTTGGAGCCACCTGTCATGCACATTCATTTCTTAATTGTTCATGTGTTTGTTCTATTTCCAAGAAGATGATTAGTTCTTTGAAAGTATTATGTTTAATTATGTTTCAGGATTCTTCCAGCACCTACTTAGCCAAACAACATTGTAGATGCTCAGTAAATAGCTGTTGACTGACTTTAAGTTCTAGATAAACTGTTAAATTTAGCTTGAATTGGACCTCATGCATCTGAGGTCCTGGGATGTGGCCAGGGTGGGGTATGCATAAGGAAATGGTTATTCCGTCTAAAACAGGAATGAGTTTACCATGACTTTTTATCATTTACCATGGCCTAAGCTGGAGATTTTTCTTGTCTCATGCTCAAAAGACTACAAATTATCTCACATATTTGAAAAAAAAAAAAAAAGGACTTTCTACACCATTTTCATCTAAAAATTTAGAACCATCAGCCAAGCTCAGCTCAAATAGCATATGCATGAAAGCAACTGGCAGAATTAGGACAGATAGAAGAAATCAGTGCCCAAACCAAGAAAGAAGGCTTTTCAAGGCAAGGTTCTGTGTCCTAGGAAGCCTGGGAATCTCAGAAGACACTGCCACTTGCTATGGGACAAAGATCTCTGCTCTGCAGAGAATTAGCTCTGCAGAAAAACTAACACGATTTAGAAGCCAGACTTGAATCGAGTCAGATCGTGCTTTATGGAGCAGAGCCAGCTGAGGCACAATTTTTCCAACAGGCAAAGTTGGCCCCGAGTTCCCTTGCAACTCCCGTCTGCACCTATCCTTCTTCTTCTTATCAAGCACCCTCCAGGTAGGTCTCCCTGCAGACTGATGGATTCCAGGGCTCCCAACGGGCCCCGCCCAGTCCTGCTTTGCTTAATGATCACTCACATTCTCTAACTCTCATTCCAAATGCTCAGTTTGTGAAATATTCCACCCCCCCCCCACCATTTATAAGCAATCTGATAAACTCTCTGAACTGTGAAACTTCTGAGCAAAAGGGTTACATAGAGATTATTTCATCTCAGTCCCTTAGACCAAACCAAGGCCACAGAGCTGGCGTGATTTGCTCTAGGCCCCCACAGTGAAGTAGTAGCCAACTGGGACCACCCTGAAGCCTCATGATTGGCTAACCATTGCACCATTGCTCTTCCTGCCACACCATTCAGTAACAGTCAACAAATATTCACTGAGCATGAACTACATGCCAAACCCTCTGCTAAACTGCAAAATTGGGATCATCAAGACGTGAGACTAATTGAACCTCAATATTGTTCATCAAATCATTTATTCATTCAATAAGAATTAAGTGAATATATGCTGTGTTATAGATTCTGCTTAAACACTCATCCCAGAAATAGCTGAAATTAAATCATTGCAATGGCATTGTACTGTATCCACTTAACTAACCTTGAGCTAAGATTCCCAACACTCCCTCCTACAGTTGGTGCGGTTAGGGTTAACCTCAAGAGAAGTTTGCCTGAGATTCAGAGGGCAGAAGTGAAGTAGCAGCCATTATGTTCTGAAGGTAGATGTAGGTACCAGTGGCTGTTGTAGCAAATCTGTGGGATCACCCTGTCAGTGTAAGTCTGCAGCCAAACCTGCAGCTGTCCCAGCCGCCACCGCATTTCCTGCTTCAGGTTCTGCATATCAGGTTTGGAGGTGGTAGGGGATGGTCGTAGGTTCCAGATTGTCCTCTCAATTGTGTTTGTTCTTTGTCTTCTGCGCTATTTCATGCCCAGCTTATTTTTCCCCAGCTGCCAGCTCTGCAGAGGTACAGCAACTTCAGGTTCGCCATCAGACCAGACAAAAGGATAACAGTCTTCCTTAGACTTCTTCACCAGCTCCCACAGTTGCATAAGATAGAATAATAAACCCCCTATTCCATGTCACTCATACTGGATCTCTATTTCTGATTGAACCTTGATACAGAAAAATACCCTTTTAAATATTCTTTAATTTAGCCTTTCTGAAACATGAGTAATGCATGAACTCATTTAAAAAAAAAAACCGTGTAATTTCCTAGTGTTTACTTAAATTATTATTATCATGACTTTACCTAAACAGGTACATATATTAATCAAAACATGTAACTATAAATGAAAATAAACTTTATAAATAAAATTCACATCAGTTACACTAATTTAATGTGCCTGATAATGTCATTGTGCTGAAATGAAGTCATGAATGAATCCGCAGTACAGGTTCTTTTGCTATCCCAAGCCTGTAGCACTGGGCACTATGTGGTGTCTGAATACTCCAGGTCCTTTTCTATGTTTGAATTACTGCAAAGCCTTCTCTCACACAGCTTTCTGGGATGTCATTTGGCTCACTTGGTGCAAACACATCACACAGTTATCAACTGAAACTCTAGGCTCCCTAGTAAATATTAAAAAGTTAACTTTACCAGAGCCCAGGTCTTCTTGTTCAATCCCTCCCTCTCCCTCACATTGCTCCCTGGAGACCCCACCCTGTCCAGGCGTAGCTGGATTCCTCATCCTGGCAGCTAAGTCAATCTTTCCCAAGAGAACAAGGCATTCAGCCTCCTACACACAAGGGTTGCTGGCCAAAAGAAAGCTGATTCGTTATTGGAGATGAGAGAGCAACACACCCAACCCTGCCATATGTTGGAAAATCCAATAAAAGAGTAAATAATATCTTCCCTGATTCTTTCTAATAATCAGAATAACCAATGGCCACCATCACTGTGTAACTTCCAATTATCTGGAAATTGCAGCCTGGAACAGCTAGCCCTGGTAAGCTCCACATTCACACTAAGAAGCCTGTGATAGGTGTGAAAACCTCAGCACATCTACTGGGTCCCCTTTCCTGCCTGGAAAGCCACAGGGCATCTAAAGGCATGTCAGCCATACAAGGCACTGTGAGGCTGCTCTGAAGTTGTATTTAACCTCCATGCACCTCTGCAATCATACTGTCCTAGCAGAGACACTTGCAAAGCCTCAGACACACAATACATTTGTGATAATGGCCATTTCCAAAGGCTGGCTTACTTGTTGCATTTCTATATGTGGAGTGTGATTAAAACTTGTGCTTAAATCTGATTCTTTTCTTCCTTTGTTTCCCTTGGCTCAAATGATCATCAGTGAAGCAGTAAAGCAGTTTATGGGACTCCGCCACCTCCCAAGATAAAATTATAAATCAGAGCTAATTTGTTCAGATGCATTAATGGATGATTGACTCATAATGAGTTAAAATGTGGGAAGGGCAGCATCAGACCTTGGTGACACACCAAGCCACCCTGGTTGGTTCTATTCTCACTCCCAAGGGAGAACACTACAGGACTGGGGCTCCCAAAGCTGCGTTGTTAGATCCTCAAACCAAATAAGAATGATTGTTTCCCTGAAAAATCTGCCGCCATTCTTGGGATGTTCAGGCACCTCCTGTAAGGCTCATCCTCACTGTGGAAAGTTATTGAATGTGGTGAAGTCAATTACAAAAAAGAAGGATGATCACAGTCAATAACAGCTGACACGTCCCTCATGTGCCAGGCATTACCCTTGATCTTTAGCCAACTGTCTCCTATTTCGTATTCATTTTTCAAATAAACAGCTGGGGCTTAGGAAGGTGAGGCACCTTGCCTGCCCTCCTAGGTAGGTAAGTGAGGAAGCTGGCTCACTCTAACCCCAAAGCCCCACTCTTGACCACTAACTGCACCATTCTTCACTGAGCACAGTGGGTTTGCACAGTTCCACGCTTCTCTGGCATTTTTGAATCCTATGAGAACTTTAAATCCCTTTCACCTGCTCATTTCTAATTAAATGAAAAACAAGCCTCCTTGTATATATATTTTTATATTTCTTTGGAAACATCTTTTTTACATTTACAGCCAAGAGTGGTCTGAGCCCCAGTATGTGCCAAATGAGGTATGTCTTCTCTTCCCTTTGTACATCATGCTAACATTTGCTTATTTCAGTAAGTGCAATGACTAATCATGTGGCTGTTATGCTTACTCTTTCATACTGGTAGTTTTAGCCAAAATATTATTTAACCTGTAATCCTGAGAGCAGGGACCATATCCTCCCTAATGCCTATCCTGATTCTTGGAACAAAAACCTGTATAAACGAATAAAGGAAGGGAGGGAGCAAAAAAGAAGGGAGAGAAATGCTTAGAATTCCACAGTTCCTTGAATGCCAGGTATAAAGATACACAGTAGCTGCCCTGCAAGAGCTCTAGTCAAATGAGGGAAGCAGACTTGGAAACAAATAATAAGAACACAACCAGAGAAAGACTATCAGGTCAGTGCAGAGTAGTATGAGAGCAAGGACGAGGGGATCTGGAAGGTTTCTCAGCGGAGTGACATTTGGCATTGAAGAAAGCGTGGCATTAGGCGTTGGAACCAACCCCTGGGAAAAGTTGGAAGGAAGACAGGCAGGTGCTTGATGGGCAATACCCATTTCTACAGAGGAGAAAAAGATTCAGAGAGGTCAGCCGACTAGCCAAAGATTGCAGCTTATAAATCTTGGACCCAGCAGTCTGCTGCTCTCCTCTGGATGGTCTGGCTAGCAAGCTGGTCACTTAATACATGCCCCTCTATTGTTCTTGAGAGTTGCCAGGTTTTGCAGATCATCTGATGATTTGGCCTCTAGGTGAACAAAGAGGAGTTTGTTTCCGTGGCGGGTCCTCTTCTCATTCTTTAGACTCTCTTGCCCTCTTGTGGTTATGCAGAGCTACAGCCACCTGAGCTGTCTTCATACATCAGAGAGAAAACATCTAATAATGAGTGCTGGATTGCAGCCTGATCCCTTCCCAGTTCCAAAACAACACAAAACAACTCTTGAGCCAAGAATCTTTTAAAAATATTTATCAAAGAATACACTCATGGTTTTAAATGATCATGCATATTTTAAACAGCAAAAGGTCCAAATGGAGGTAGGAGGAAGTAAGAGGAGGAGGCATGAGTATATGAAATTCTATTTTTATACACAGAGGTAGTGCATGCAGGTTTAGAAAGCCCAACTCAAAATTAGTAGAATGTCAATAAATGTAAAAACTAAGGCACAGAGTGGTAGGGAAAGGATTGCCTTAGACAAAGCTACCATTTTAAGTTCTGGACCCCAGTTGAATTGTCCACCTGGCGAGAGTTTTGCAGGGTGGAAACAATGCCTTCAGCCAGTTATGAAATAAGCAAAAGTCTGTTCCCTGAGAGGAGACATCTGCATGAAACCTACAGGCATGTGGGAACCAGATCTTAACCTTGGTTTCAATGCAAGTATTTGAGAAATGACTGCAAACAGCAGTAACTACCAGTTTTGTCTTTTATTATTCAGCTTTCTTGTTAACTTCAGAGGAGTGGAAATGTGAAATGGACATCGCCCCATCCCAGCAGAGGAAAACATAACATACAGCTAACAGAGACAAAGACTTTCTATTGCCAGGAACAATGGCCAACACTCATCACTCTTGGTAAAGACAGTAGGAAACTGGGATTCAAACACACAGTGAAGAATTTCAGTTAGATGCAAGGAAGAAATTTCCACAGGGACTGTGAGTGATAATGTGGTATGTTGCAAAGAAAACTGAACTTAAAATATAGAACACTGGATTTTAGTTCCTGCTCTGCCACAAACCAGCCATGTGACCTCGTGAGAGGCATTTTACTATTCTGGGTCTCAGTCCCCTCAACTGCTAAAAGAATATCACAATAAATCTCTAATTTTCCATTCAACCCTAAATGTTTATAAGCCAAAGTTTCTATGATGCTTCCCTTTGGAGGCTGTCAAAGAAAGAGAGAATATTTCAAGCTATTTCCATTTGTTTGGACACAGATGTGGTTGGAACAAGGAGATAACTTAAATGGCTTCTTCAGATAGCCTTCTCTTCCAAAGTGTAGGGAATTTGGGGATGCTTGCCAAAATAGATTGTTAGCCTAATTAATTGATTTTAACACCTCAATGTTTTAAACCTTAATGATCATCTTCCAGAAAATAGAGCAAAAATTCAAAGCAATGGAAAGGGGAAAAAACACATAACAAAATCTAAGGTACAACCCAAGGAGTTTAGTATCCATAGATAAATTCAGAGAGAACACAGAAAACAGATGAGTTGAATCATCAGCTAAATAATTCACCAAAAGAGAAAAAATAAGTCCCAAACTAGAAGGCACAAATTTCTGATGGAAAGTATACATTTTCATCAAGTGCTCACCCAGCACAATAGAGGAAGATGGAAAGAGACACAAAATAAGGTATATCATTGTGAAATTAAAAAAAAAAAAAAGGAAATTCCCAGAAAAATATTCTTGGGAGACCACAAGCTGATAGCTCTGAAGCAGACACAGAGAGCAATCAGTTCAAACTGAAACAGGTCGAAAGAGATCTAAATGAGACTTCTTCAGCAAAGTACATGTAATAGAACACATTAGGTACTCCAACAGACTGAAAGAAGATTTTGACAATTGATAAAAATGGTTGAGGTCGAATTGGTAATATGTAAATAGAAACTGAAGCAAACCGATAATTAAGACAAGTTTATGAAGTCTAGAAAAAAACAAAACGTTGTGCAAGAAAGAAAAAGTACTTGCCACCATTATAGCCCAGTCCCTCTGTTTTGCATTTATTTTGTAACCATTGCATTGAGGAATTGGAATTTCATATCAGTGGGAAACAAACAAAAATTTTTAATTGCTGTTTTCATTCACACTCTGTCAAATCTTCCTTCCCCGCTCAATAGTAAATCCTTTAACACCTCGAACAAGTGCCATAACTTTTCAGTTATTAAAATTCAGTTCCATCCTGTTAATAACCCTGGACTCATATTTGATTCAAAACCTTTCCTCTCCCTCATTGCAAATCAGACCTATGTCTTGAGGGACTTGGAGAGTGAAGGATGACACTCTTTCATTACCGCACCACCTCTGTGCTCAGGACTGGATTCTTTGGTGATGGAAACAAGGAAGTGAGATACGGGAGATTGGTGAACAGCAAACAGCTCCTTACTTAACTGGAGTCATTGCAGTTCTCTCTCTGGCCAACCCTGACTGGCCATTAAGGCTGGGCACGTGGGGAGGAATCCAAAGCTGACTCTTTTGTGAGGCTCATGAATATGTTGACTGGAGAGCACTGAAGGGGCCTTCTGACTACATGTTTTGTTGACATGGCAAATGCTACTCTTGCCTCACCTCTTCTATCCTCCCATATCCTGTCACTCATGCTGCATCTCCCACAGCCCTTTGCTGACGGGGTCCCCTTATCCTGTGTGTAGCTCTCTCAAGTGGAGTAGCATCAAAAGGGCTCAAGCCCAGCCATCTCTGCAGGTTCCACTCTATCCACTAGAGACTCACAGACCCCTGCCAGACTAACTGGTGGCTGTGCTGATTGTGGTACTGTTTCTGCAGCCCTGTAGTCTTCCTCCAATTCTCTTCCCTTTCTCTGGTACTCAGGGGCAGATCAGCAAGTCTGATGCCTAAGGAATGAGATGCCAGTGACCCTGCCTTGCACAGACACACCCAATCTCTACACAGGATTGTGGGGAACCCCTTCACTTGATGATGGGGAAGGAGATCAACCCCTGTGCTACCCGAAGGGAGAGTGGCAATCACCTCTTATCATGAATACGGCACTCCTCACAAGGCTAGTGACTCAAAACATTCCCTATGTCTCCCATTCATTCTCAAGACTTCTTATGTAAGGGACCATCATTCCCCTTCCCATCCCTTCATCCTGTGTTTGGAGGGTGGCAGGTGCTAATAGGGAAGTTCTGCCTCCTCCTTGTAAGCCCTGGAGGGAGATATCTGGCTCCTATTTGCCCCTTGTTAAAAAATAGGATTACTTGAGCATCTTCCTTTCAGGTTGGGATTTTAGTTACAATTCTGGGGCAACATGCTTTTACATCTGTTCTAATATCTGTCTCCCTGATTAAACTGTGAGCTCCCCGAAGATCACATCTTGTGATCTCATGCGAAGGCCATATCTCATTTCTCAATGTATCCCAGCCCCTAGCATAGCACCAGGCATATAACAGATTCTCAGTAAGTACAGAGTAAATGAAGTGGGAGTGAAAGAATAATTCACAGGTGGATGGATGGAAAGATAGACAGATGGATGGATAGATAGATAGATAGATAGATAGATAGATAGATAGATAGATGATAGAACCTCTTTCCTACTTCCATTGACACTGACAAATAAGAAACTACTACTGGTCTTGTGTGTTAATATCAGCCTCAGACAGCAAGGGCACAACATTGACTGTCATTTAGGAACTCCCAAGAATTGATTGTTTCAAGCTCTCTTTCTGTCCTCTTGCACTCCTTTTCATCCTCATCCTCTTGGGTTTCATTAAAGAAACAATGTTATTTATTCTATATTAAGAAGAAAAAAACACTCTTTTTTATCTGAAATATCTGAATAAGAAAAATTTTAAATATCTCTGATATCACAGATATCATTTAGAATTAAGTCTTTTTAAAAAAATGTCCACTATTCACATTTAAATATGAGAGGATGGTATAAAATGACCCTTCAACAAATAACTGCCAGAATTCTATCTTACAAATGTTTCCTATATGGAAGGAGGCAAAACAAAATCCTGGTTTTCCAATTGCTGAGACTTTTCATTTATTTCTTCTTAAGGATTCACCCTTTCAATAACATACACCATCATGATTTCTGAGTACCTGAGCCATGAAGGACCAGAAATCAAGAAACGTGGGAGGTACCACTGACTCTTTTACCAGTCTCCTGTAAGTGTAGGCAAGTAATTCCATTTGATTTCCTCATCTGTGAAATGAGGAAGTTGAACCTCATGAATCTTAAGATGCCTCTAAAATTCCTTAATTTTAAGATTCATCCAGTAACTGTAGATACTTAAAACCCATGGAAAATCTCATGACTGTAAGAGCTCTTCTTTAAAGAGAAAATGATTTCTGAACCATGTTTAGCAGACCGACTAATGGCCCTCCAAAAATACCCATGCCCTACTCCCTGGATCCTGTGAATATGTTCCATTACACAGCAAAAGAGACTTTGTAGGTTGCTGACCTTATGCTAGGGAGACTATCCTGAGTCATCTAGGGGGTCCAATCTAATTAATTAAATGAGCCTTAAAAGCAGAGTAATTTCTCCAGTGGGAATGAGAGAGAGGTTGGCAGAAGGAGAAGTTAGATCCGAGAGGTAAGAGAGACTCAATTAGTCGCGGGAGGGAGCACCACTGGAAGCATGAGGAGGAATGGAGCAGCCTCTAGGAGAAAAGCCTGATTCCCGGTGGGCAGCCAGCAAGGAAATGGGAACCTCTGTTCTACAACTGCAAGGAACTGAATCAGGTCATCAACCTGAAGGAGCTGGGAAGTGGATTCATCCCGAGACTTCAGAAAGGAAAGCAGCCCTGCCAAAATGTTGATTTCAGTCTTGTGAGACTCAGAGTAGAAGGACCACTAAGCCATGATGTGCCCAGACTTCTGACCCATGGAAACGATAAGATAATCAATTTGTGTTGTTTTAAGCATCTACACTTGTAGCAATTTGTTATAACAGCAGTAGAAAACCAATACACCAACCATACCTTTAACATCTCCTTCACTCTGAATTCATGTTCTACTTGTTTCTGCAGAAGGAGACAAGAAAAGGATGTTTTACCATCATCTAGAGGATAGAAACTCAGCAGGCCCTACTTTTTTCTGCTTTTAGTTAACTGTATGTAAACAACCTCCTTGGATTTCTCCCCTTTAAATATTTATTGCCCAAAATTGCAATATTAACCATTCTGAAATCAGTCTTTAAGCTAGAAAATTTTAATTAAATTATTTTAAGGAAAAGATCATCATGTTTTGTTTCTAATTTTTTCAGTCTCTTTGCCTCATTTTTTTCCATTTTGTGCCTTAATCAGAAGAAGGAGGAGGAGAAGGAGAAAGTGCTTTTATCATATTGGCAACCTTCATGCTACTCTCATTAAGAAACTTTTAGCGTTTTATTACAACTTCCTTTGGCCAAAGAATTATGCCTCAGTAAACCTACTACATGACATCATTCCTTCCCCAGAGCAGTGTTTATTCCTTACAGGTCAATGACTGTGTACCAGACACTGTTCTATGTGCCGGATTCATGTTTTTCAAACTATGGGTCAGGACCCTTTGGTGGGTTGTAAAATAAATTTAGTGGGTCATGACCAGAATTTCTGTAAATGTGAAATAGAATAGAGCAGAAACTATCAGAGTGTATCATTAGTGAGAGTAAGCATTGTTTCATGAAATTTTCGTTAAAGCCATATGCGTCTCTGTGTGTGTGTGTGTACATCTAGGAACACCAAATATAAATGTTAAAAAAAAGTAAAAAGGATGTCCTACTGTAGATTATGGTTTAAAAAGATAAAAATTAGTGCTCTTGATTCATCATTTTATTTAATCCTCATGACTATACATAAGGTAGGTACTGTTATCCTTGGTTTGAAGATAGGGAAACTGAGGCTGAAACAGTTTGAACAGCCTGCTCAGGATCCAGCAGGTAACAAATGGTAGACTTGGGACTCAAATCTAGATCTGTCCAAGTCCATGCTTCTTCCCATACCTCATATATCCTTCACAGAATTGAAAAACAAAACCAGAAGCCGTATTCAAAGCCATGTTCGCACTTTTTGATAAATGGCATGATACAAAGAAAATGTATATAAATTTTTGTTTGTTTGTTTGTTTGAGATGGAGTTTTGCTCTTGTTGTCCAGGCTGGATTGCAATGGCATGATCTCAGCTCACTGCAAACTCCAGCTCCTGGGTTTGGGCGATTTTCCTGCCTCAGCCTCCTGAGTAGCTGGGATTACAGGTGCCCACTACCACGCCCGGCTAATTGTTTTGTATTTTTAGTAGAGACAGGGTTTCACCATGTTGGCCAGGCTGGTCTTGAACTCCTGCCCTCAAGTGATCTGCCCGCCTTGGCCTCCCAAAGTGCTGGGATTACAAGCGTGAGCCACTGTGCCCGGCCATATATAAATGTCTAAGCCTACTATGTTCATGCTAACATTGATCAGCTCTGCCTTCCACCTTGTCAGAGCCATTTCACATGCAATCATGTTTAGGATGAAGGTTGGTTGGTGATATATATGTGTTCTATTACCATTTTACCCCAAAGCCTTTGCTGAAATTAGATATCCAGTAATGACAGCAAAGCCAGTGAATTAGCAACAATATATTTTCCCATCATTTCATTCAGGGCTTATATGGAGTGATTATCTGTGTGAAATGTTATTTGGGCTTCTCCTTTACTCTTCATCTCACCCTTCCTCAGCTATGTCGATTTTTCTCAAAGCACACTGCACCCCCTAAACCCTTCCTCCAACCCATCCGGAAGGCTGCTCAGCCACTGGTTTGAAGAGCCATGTCCTTTTTCCAGTGGTCAGCCACCTGGCCATTTTCAAGCTGTGCTTCTACAAACTCCAACTCAACCACACACACAGCATGGACATGGAGATTCTGCAATCCAAAATATTATCAGCATAATTTGCAAATGGTACAATTCCTTAGAAACAGTATGAAATTTTCTGATATTCCTCTCCATGTCCTACATTTCATGTCCCAGTTTGCTTCTGGCAATCTGACTTCATGAGGCCATCAGAGTGCAAATCATCCACATGGAGCCATCATGCCACTTTAACATTTCTTCCTCATCATTCTTAATATTGGCATTAGAAACATACACAGAAAAGCTGGGCACGGTGGCTCACGCCTTTAATCCCAGCACTTTGGGAGGCCGAGGTGGGCAGATCATGAGGTCAGGAGATTGAGACCATCCTGGCTCACATAGTGAAACCCCGTCTCTACTAAAAATACAAAAAATTTGCCAGGCGTGGTGGTGGGCGCCTGTAGTCCCAGCTACTCGGGAGGCTGAGGCAGGAGAATGGCGTGAACCCAGGAGGCGGAGCTTGCAGTGAGCCGAGATCGCACCACTGCACTCCAGCCTGGGTGACAGAGCGAGACTCCGTCTCAAAAAAGAAAAGAAAAGAAAAGAAAAGAAACATACACACAGCAAAAAAGATATGATAAGGGAATGTGATTTATACTTCCTGATATCATCATCCTATCTTTCCTATGTTTTTTGTGGAGAGAAGCAGAGGACATATTACAAAGAAACGTCTGAGAATAGTTTACAATTTTCCAAAGTATCTGAAAATGATATAGTTTTTCTATAGAAGTGAAACCAGTTATTTTCCCTGCACTATGTGGCAGATGGAACGAGTGGTTGGCTTTTTTAGTGGTTTTGCAGATCTGATCCAAGCAGATAAAAACGATTTTAGGTATCTTATTCCCCTTGCACTCCAACATTTGACTTCTGCCACTTGGTTAGAATTCAAGAAAAATTAAAATCTTACTGTGCAACCAGGGCTCGGATCACGGTAAGCAGCCAGACTACCTCACCCTGACAGTAATACCCTGGGAAAACCTGCACAAGAATAAAAGCAGACCTGCTCAAGGCTCAGCGATTGGCACTTGAGTTCTATGAGTGTAAAAGGGGTAGAGGTTTTGTGGCGTTTAAATTATATTGTGTTAAATAAGGCTCTGATTTCCCCAGTCCTTCTCATGGGGATTTCAGGGGATGAGCAAACCCCTTTTATGTAAACTCAGGAAGTCTTTATTCACAGCCAGAGACAAACTTAGCCCCACTCCAGAGCCAAAGAGCCTCACTGACTACAAGTTTGGCCAGCCTCAATGCCAGAATTCACCATCTCCCTCATCCCTCAAGAGTTTTAGAACTGTAATCAATGAGCTCACCATAAAAAAAAAAAATCCTAAAATCATTAAAAGTCCTCACAGGCTTTCTTCCTGAGCAAAGTGAAACCAGTTCTTGTGCAGAATGCCCCCAAAATGCCACATTAAGAGGGTAGGATTCTTTCTGGACCTCAGAGCTTTCCATCAAACTCTCTAAGCCGCCTGGTGACAACCTAGAGTCACCTTCAAGCAAATGGTTCAATCATTTTGACTGACATGAATGAGACTATTTGATCAAGTATAAATCAATTCAGTCAAATGGGATGTCCAAATTGATCAATAAGTTCAACCAAATCAGAAAAAGCCAGTTGGGAGCAAAAACACATCCTTGGTAAAATCCAGAAGGATAACAAATTTTCCAGGTATGGGACAAGATAAGAGTTTTTGGTACCAAATACTAGTGGAACATTTCTGGTAGCCAGACAGTCCATGACCACGGACCACGAGAACAGCCATTGCTTCTGGTGCTGCTGCCAGGGAATTCCTCTGACCAGGCATCTTAGGAAGCTGCCATCCCCGAAGTAGTGGCTATGCTGTGACCTCACTCTCAAGCTGCCTAGACCACTTCATTTGTTAAACATACCCTAGAACTATCCTTATTTCTGAAAAAGCAGCATAACTGTAGCCAGTGTTGACCTTGCAGAAGAGGCCAACAAATCAGGCTATAGACATGCTAATCCAGCAATCCAAACAATTAAAGAGCTTCTGCCTTCAAAGGAACATGGAGACACGCTTAGAGGCCTTTGCAGGGACCATGCAACTCTCTTTGTAGCAACACATTTCAAAAAAGAAAAAAAAAAACTAAGTGTAGATACATGTAGGGTCATCACACTAACTCTCTGCCTTCCTTCCTGCCTTCCTTCCACCACATGGAGATGAAAACAAGAAACGTAGCCTGTCTTAAAGCTAGGACTAAAGCTCCGGCTTTAACCATCACCTATCATCTTAACACAACCCAATTCTTCTAACAACAAAGTATGACAGCTGCAACTGCCAACAGACAATTTTACCCTTCCATGACCTTGGCAACATTGAAAGAGCACTGCTTTCCCACTGATTTGATAGTCACTATTGGAATAATGACTCTAGATAATCACTACAAATAAACTTTCTCTCTGTAATAGTAGCCATTCCATTTCTGGTTTTAATGTTATTCACCTTCTTCCAAATAAACATCTTTTCCCAATGCCTGGAAAGTTCCAACCTTGTTCCAAATTTATATATTACTTTTCCATTATCTCAGGGCAGCAATAATAATAATAATAACAGTTATGACATCTTCCTTCTCCTAGAAGAATCCTGGCCACTTCTTGCACTTTTCTGGTTTGGAATTCTCTGATGGGCTTATTTTTTTCTTCCTCCTCCTCCTCCTTAGTGGAAAATGTTACTTCTAACTGCTGGATTTAATTTAATTTAATTTAATTACAGCATTTTCCACACATGCCCACAGGCTCTTGGTAATAGTTGCATTTTTAATAAATCTAATATATAATAATGACTTTGTTTTTAATTTTCCACTGAGAGTTGGATCCTGAGTTGAACACAGAGCTCCAGACAGGGGCGTCTGGTTCACTCCATGTGATTGGATTTCAGGGAACCAAGGGGCTCCTAATTGGAAAATAGCTGTGCTTTCACCCCCTATCCCCACACACCTGTGTTTAATGTCCTCAGCAAGCATCCCATAGGACATGAAATGACCACTTGTTCCAGTCAAAGTGATCAAACCAGTTGAGCAGGCATTCCTCAGGCTGGACTGTGAAAGGAAAATGGAGGTAAGTGAGCAATGCCTAGCCAAGACCATTATACAAAAAGACTTTATGGACAGCACTCTGGTGGTGGCCTTTACGGAGTGACCCACTGCTCTCTGCCTTTATCCACAAGTCACTGGGCCAACTTAGAACTGTAATCAAACATAATTCAACCAAAGGATGAATTTTATGACTACTGACTTCTCCTTTGCAAAGACCATGGTTGATATTCATCGGTAGGCTATTTTATGACTGTCCATGTTCAGTTCATTCAAGTATATGGTAAGTTAACAATGTTTGGGTTTCTTTTCCCTTGTCTTTCTCCCCAGTGCCATGTGCTCAGTAAAGAGCTCAGCGCCAATAGATTCCCAATAACATATAGGGCTACGTTTATTGGGTATTACCCTGTTTCAGACACCATTCTGAGCACGTTACCTGCACTGCTTCATACAAGTTTCTTGTGCTGTTGTCTTCATTCTGTGGATGAGAGAATGGAGACTTACAGAGGTTAAATATCTGGCTCGAGTTCACCCTCCTAGTAAATGGCAGAACCATCCAACTGCAGAGTCTAAGTTCTTAACCACTAGTCCGAGGTCACCAACTAAAGCCTTGTACGGCAAAATCTGCACCAAAGCACTCAGAAAGTGCTTTACTTTCTTAATACATTGGGCATCCTCTTGGAGTCAAGTGTAACGTGTGGTAGAGTGGACCTAAGCTATCTTAGTAACTGAAATCTGCCTATAAGAAAACTTCTCTGTGGATTTCAAGCAGCTACAAGAAATTTGGGCAAGCAAGATAAGTCAGTCTTCAAAATGGAATGAGAGATCCTGCTACAGTCTATCTCACTTGACCATCGTAGGAGATGGATGCTTCAGAAGGATGGTGTAAGAGATGGCTCCACTATGGTGCCCTGGTGGCCTTGCACGTGTCTGGATGGGACATGCAGGCAAAGGCTTGGACTGCAGCTCATCTATGTCTTCAATGAATGTCTCACAGTCTTCCCTAAACATGAGCTCAGGAGAGGCTCGTGATGAGCTGCTGTGAGACCCACCCACCTCCCTCTCTCTTTTGGGGGCTGTCACAAGGTTGTTTCTCATTGCCTCAGAGGTTCTGATGAGGTATGAAGAATTTGGGGCTGCCTCCCTAAAAGCAGAGATGCAGGATATAAATCCATTGTACTGTAGCTTAGAATTGGCTCCTTAGCAAAGGGGAATCCCTTAAGTTGTGTTGCCATTGTCCAGTCCCTTTTGTTTCTGTGTTGTTCCTTTCTGGTGTGTAGGATAAGGACCTCAGGGAGCTGAGTATCTTCAGCTACTTTTCCTTTTGTTGTCTATGTAAGTAATTAATGGCCTGAATGTAAAAGTGACTTGTTCTACTTTATAAGTCAAATCACTCAAGCCTTGGCCTTATATAGCATCTTGTGTGTGTTTGAAGAATTGTCCCATCAAGTCGGTCACCTATACAGACAATGCAATGAAAATTAGCCAAAGGGAATATATCAATAAGAGCTCCCTCATTTCAAGTGACACTGTAAAGTGATACAAAAAAAATTTATATATATGTATAAATAGCACGCACGTGCACACATACACACACACACACACACGCATGCACACACAGAAGCGTCTATGAAAAGCATCCCAGGGAAAATAGAAAAGTCACTAACTGAGGGATTTGCCTCTGCGTGTCTTTTGTTAAGCAAGCTGACGGTAATTTGGGGAAAGAAATGCAAATGCATTCAATTTAACAAAATTAATATTTATTTTCTATAAACAAACCCAGTAGAATTCTCAGTGGGCACATATTTCGACATCAGAATTTAACATTAAGTATTAATTCTGCATTTCAGAATCTGTGTAAATCCAAATGCTAAGATGTGTCTGAGGACAGATCCCATTTACTCATCAGGTCTCATATGGGCCATAACAATAAAAAGAACGCAGGGAACTCCCTGTTACATGGCAGGACTTGAGAATGGACTGTTCTGGTTAGTAAATACACAGATTGCCAATTTTTAAATAGTTATATTCAAAGAACATGTAAAAAAGGATTAACACTAAAAGTTCCATGACCTTATTTTAAACCAGTTTTGATCATTCAAGACTCACAAGACAAAGTAAATGAGTAATTATTAAATAATCTAATTACCATATTATTAGTTCGTTTTCATGCTGCTGATAAAGACATACCTGAAACTGGGGACAAAAAGGGGTTTAATTGGGCTTACAGCTCCACATGGCTGAGGAGGTCTCAGAATCATGGTGGGAGGAGAAAGGCACTTCTTACATGGCAGTGGAAAGAGAAAATGAGGAAGAAGCAAAAGCAGAAACCCCTGATAAACCCATCAGATCTCATGAGACTTACTATCATGAGAATAGCATAGGAAAGACCAACCCCCTGATTCAATTACCTCCCCTTTGGTCCCTCCCACAACATGTGGGAATTCTGGGAAATACAATTCAAGTTGAGATTTGGCTGGGGACACAGCCAAACCATATCACCATGGAATACTAAAAAAAAAAAAAAAAAAAAGAAGTAGAGGAGACAATCTTTGTCCTGAAGTACAAAGCAATTTGTTGGAGAGGTAAGATTTTCACTGATCACAATAGAAAACAAAAATGTTATCATCAAGGGCCTCAGAATTACCTTTGGAAAAACCAACTCTCATATACCAGGTTGGCAGGAGCAGTTAAAGATTATCTGATGAAATAATGCTAAATAATAACCACATTTTTACTCTTTAATTCTTTTGAGTGTCTTTCCATTTCACTAAATTGATCAGCTGTTATAAATCTCAGCTATAATTAGCTTCATGGACATCATACACAAAGGAAAAGTGAAATCACTCCCTTCTACAAAATATAAATGTCTTTGACCCACCCTAATCTCACTGGTATATTCACACACACACACACACACAAAGTTACTACAAAGTCATAAACCTTTCCAGTTGGACTCCTTAACTCTGTTTTATTAAGAATGATGTCATGCGCTACTCCTTAGTTTACTTTTTAAAAATTTGCTTTTTTACATTTCTTTCCCCATAGAAGCATCTAACCATAAAGATAGCCTGCTCATTAGAGGCCCATCCAGTAGGTTTCAAATACGTGAGGGAGAAGGCCAGAGAGGTGGGGAGAGGCCAGCTGATTCAGATGAAAACAACAATAGCTCCCATTTATGTAGCACTTCAACATGCAGGCACCCTGCTGAACCCTTAACAAATATCTCATTTAATTCTCACAACAAATCCGAGGTATAGATTTTATTATCTTCATTTAGTGATTAGGAAGCTGGAGTTTGAATGGTTCAGTAATTGATCTAAGATGAAAATGCTTCGCTTCACACCTAGGTCTATCTAAGTCCCTTTCCCTGCTTTCATCCATTCCACAGAAATTGAAGAAAAGTGCACAGATTCAAAACTTCAAATCCTATTAGCCAACAGGCAATTGGTTTATAGTACGCAAATGTCTTAGCAGGAATTCTCATGAAAATAACTTTCCCTTCTCCACTTTGAATTAGTCCTTTGGAGCTTTTAAACTTAAAATCATAAGTTTCCTTTTACTAAGGGTCAGCCCTGGAAAAATATCTTTCCACCCCACAAAACGAGCTCCCTTTTGGGATTCCCAAGCTGAAGTTGATTTCCTAAATTTACCAAATGTTTATTCTCATTACTGTTTTATGTCCTCTGATTGAGGAAGTTCTCCCTTTCCAAAGACATAATATTCCCAACAAGATCCCACTGCTTCTCTGTGAGAAACATGGCAGGAGAATTATTGCTATACCTTTAAATGCATTCTTATTTTTGCCAGCTAAAAAGAGAAACTTCAACAATGTCATCCCCTCCCTCATCAGGCTTTCTTTCTTTCCAAATGCATAACAGGAACCCACAGAGGGTAACCTGCTGATTCCCTTGAAGCAAGAGGCTCACAGAACAAAGGTTTAAATTTCTGTTATGTATCCCTTCTTTCGTTGATGATAAAGTACATCCCCACAGTTATCTCTATCTTCTCACCCACCAAAGTAAAAAAACATAGGCTTGAGGCAGGGAGTTGGGGGTTGGAGTCACTATAAAAGAATACTAAATCACCAAAGTAGTGCATCTGCAGAGAGCAGAATGCTTCTAGAATATTGCCATCGTTACAACAACTATTATTATCTCAATAGATGTGTATAGAAAACACCATGCTTGGCACATGTATACATATGTAACTAACCTGCACATTGTGCACATGTACCCTAAAACTTAAAGTATAATAATAAGAAAATTAAATTAAAAATTAAAAAAAAAGAAAAGAAAACACCATGCTTAGAAAATTAAAGAAAAACTCATTGAATTAGAATGACTTCCCCATGGCCATATAGCTAGAAAATAGCAAAATATGGATATGGTGTCTTACCGGCTTGAAGCTGCCTGACTCCACACCCAGTGTTCTCCACAGCGTGTCCACCATAGTAAAGAGGTAGTGAGCATTTCCCCTGGTAAGTTCTGATTGGACCCATGGTTGCATTATAGCAAAATATGGCTCTTAATAATCAGTGCCATTTAAATTAATACCCCAGATTTACAACCACCATCTCGGCCATTATATGTTATGATACTACTCTATCACTAAGTCCTTTCTAAACTGAAATGTAACCCTTTCGTCATTTCTCTATTCAAATAATTTCACCGTAATGTCCCATTATTATATGATCAAGTTCATATTCTTTGGTGAGTATTTAAGGCCCTTCTTTTTTTAATTTTTATTTATTATTATTATTATTTTTAGAGAGAGGGTCTCACTCTGTCACCCAGGCTGGAATGCAGTGGCTCAATCATAGCTCACTGCATCATTGAACTCCCAGGCTCAAGTAATCCTCCCATCTCAGCCTCCCCAGTAGCTGGGACTGCAGGTGCATACCACCATGCCTGGCTAATTTTTTTTTTTGGAGAGACAGTGTCTCAATATGTTGTCCAGGCTGGTCTCAAACACCTGGCCTCACAGGATTCTCCTGCCTCGGCCTCCCAAAGTGCTGGGATTATGGGCGTGAGCCACCACTCCTGGCTTCGAAGCCTTTCATTTTTGTTTACTTTCTTTTAGGTTTCGGTGTACATGTACAGGTTTGATATGCAGGTAAACTCGTGTCATGGGAGTTTGTTGTACAGATTACTTCATCACCCAGGTACTAAGCCTAGTACCCAATAGTTACTTTTTCTGCTGCTCCCCCCACCTCCTACCCTTCTCCCACCCTCCACCCTCAAGTGGGCCCCAGTATCTGTTGTTCTCTTCTTTGTGTTCATGACTTCTCATCATTTAGCTCCCGCTTATAAGTGAGAACATGCAGTATTTGGTTTCCTGTGTCTGTTAGTTTGCTAAGGATAATGGCCTCCAGCTCCAACCATGTTCACATGAAAGACATGATCTTGTTGTTTTTCATAACTGCAGAGTGTTCTATGGTGTATACGTACCACATTTTCATTATCCAATCTGTCATCGATGGGCATTTAGGTTGATTCCATGTCTTTGCTATGGTAAACAGTGCCGCAATAAACATTCACATGCATGTATCTTTATGGTAGAATGATTTATATTCCTCTGAGTATATAGCCAGTAATGGGATTGCTGGGTCTAATAGTAGTTTTGTTTTTAACTCTTTGAGGAATCACCATACTGCTTTCCACAATAGTTGAGTCAATTTACACTCCCACTAACAGTGTGTAAGTGTTCCCTTTTCTCTACAACCTCACCAGCATCTGTTATTTTTTGACTTTTTAATAATAGATATTCTGACTGGTGTGCGATGTTATCTCATTGTGGTTTTGCCACTTGAATTTCTCTAATGATCAGTGATATTGTTTTTCATATGTTTGTTGACCACATGTAGGTCTTCTTTAGAAAAGTGTCTTTTCATGTCTTTTGCCCACTTTTTAATGGGGTTATTTGTTTTTTCTTGTAAATTTCTTTAAGTTCCTTATAGATGCTGGATATTAGACCTTTGTCAGATGCATAGTTGCAAATATTTTATCCCATTCTGTAGGCTGTTTATTCTGCTAATTGATAGTTTCTTTTGCTGTGCAGAAGCTCTTTAGTTTAATTAGATCCCATTTGTCAATTTTCGCTTTTGTTGTGATTGCTTTTGGCATCTTTGTCATGAAACCTTTGCCCATTCCTGTGTCCAGGATTGTATTGCCTAGATTGTCTTCCAGGGTTTTTATAGTTTGAGGTCTTACACTGAAGTCTTTAATCCACCTTGCATTGATTTTTGCATGTGGTATGTATGAGGAAGGGGTCCAGTTTCAATCTTCTGCATATGGCTAGTCAGGTATCCCAGTACTATTTATTGAGTAGGAGTCCTCTCCTTATTGTTTATTTTTGTCAGCCTTGTTGAAGATCAGATGGTCCTAGATGTGCAGCCTTATTTCTGGGCTCTCTATTCTGTTCCATTGGTCTATGTGTCTGTTTTTGTACCAGTACCATGCTGTTTTGGTTACTGTAGCCCTGTAGTATGTAGTCTGAAGTCAGGTGACGTGATGCCTCCAGCTTTGTTCTTTTTGCTTAGAATTGCCTTGGCTATTCAAAAGCCCTTCATTTTTAAACAGGGGCTTAGGGGCACTGAATTCCTGTGGGTTCTCCTGGTTGACTAAGCTGGAATAGACTGGTGAGCCAGAGGGACCTTCAACCTAGACATGAGGCAACTCTAAGCTGAATGACTGGTTTATTCTCTCTATTTTTGGTATATTTAAATTTTATAAAATGAAACATATTTTAAAAAATTATCCCCTAACAGTACAGTATTTCTCCAGCTCCAGGTTTTCATGTTCCACCTTCATATTATTATTTTGTAATATCTTATACAATGTTTTTCTTTCTATTGACTTTAAACCGATCCACTATTTTACCAAGATTTGTACTAATGATAATACTAATGATAATACTCAAGATTTGTACTAATGATAATACTAATGTTATCACAGGTTTGATGAACTAGTGTTGTCATTTTCTAATATACATTAAGATCAGTGTGTAACTATCAATAGAAAAATATTTCTGCCAGTACAATTTGTAGCAATTATTCAGATCAACAACTATATACAGACCCTATTTTGGGAAACACCAACAGGAAAAAAGTTAACAATCACAAGTCTTTCAATTAGAGTGAAACAAAAGGAACACTGAGGAGGGGAGCAAATACTGCCTTTATAAAGTGTTATGGGACCAAGCTGAGAAAGACCTCGAATGCCAAGTCCTTTGGTGGTAACATCTCAACTACTGAAGAAATGAAATTATCAGCCAGGGAAATGGGATTATCAGAGCTACACTTGAGGGAAAGCAATGAGCTGCAATGTGTAATAACTGAAATCCTGATCTTCCCCCACCCCCAAAATATGCTCCTCTCAGGATCTTCCCTTTTCAGTTAAGTGACAACCCCTTTCCGCCTCCATTCTCCCAGTTGCTCAGGCTGAAATCCTTGTCTCTTTTTCCCAGTCAGCCACAGCCCATCCATCAGCAAACCCTTTTGGTTTTACTTTCCAAATAGAACCAGCCTTTTCTCACCATTTCTACAAGTACCACCAACTACAAAAAAGCATCATCTTTTTAATTTTTTTATTTTTTATTTTTTAGGAGCAGGGTCTCTGTCACCACGGCTGGAGTGCAGTGGTGCAATCATAGTTCACTGCAACCTCAAACTTCCAGGCTCAAGCAATCTTCCTGAGTAGCTAGGACTACAGGGGCGTGCCACCATGCCCAGCTAATATTTTTATTTTTTTGTGTAGAGACTAGGTCTCACAATATTGCCTGGGCTGGTCTTGAACTCCTGGCCTCAATGGATCTTTTTGCCCCAGCCTCCCAAAGCGCTGGGATTACAGGCATAAGCCACCGCACCAGGCCTCATTTGTCTCTTGCTCGTAGTATTAAATAGCCTCCTAATGGCTTCCTGCTTCCTTCTTATCTCCTCTGCAGTCCTTTCTCCACAAAGCAGCAAGAGGTATCTCTTTTTTAAATAAAATACTTGTGTGTGTATTTTATAAAAACACGTGGCCTTACATAATCTCAGCACAATTATCAAAATCAAGAAAATTAGCACTGATAGGATACTATTATCTAATCCCCAGTTGATAGTCATATGCAATTGATTGTCCCAATAATGCCCTTTAATAGCTCCCACCCACCCCAGTGCAAGATCCAGTTCTATATCACATCGTGTATGTATCTGTTATGGCTCTTTGTTCCCGTTTAATCTGAAATGATTCCTTAGCCAATTTTTTTGTTTCTTAGCCTGAATATTTATTTAAAAAAATATAAACCAGTTATTTTGGAGAAGGCTTCCCAGTCTGAATTTTTCTGATATTTCTCCATGATTAGGATTCAGGTAATGCCTTCTGGGGGGGCAGGAAAACCATGAAAGAGATGTGGTGCCCTCAGTGCATCCTTTCCAGAAGCACACAACGCTAGTTTGTCTATTTTTCATCATATTAATGGTGATTCTTTATGAACATCTGACAATGTTCTTCAACCATAAGTACGTTCCTGCTTTCCCCCCTGTACTTCCTTTGCAGGTAAATACCTTAAGGTTATGCAAGTAACTGTTCAATCATCAAACTTTCAATCACTAGTTTTGGCATCCATTGATAATTTTCTAAATTCACTGTCCCTTCTACATTTATGAATTGGCAATATAATGTAAGGAAAAACATTTTTGTCCCTCCAATTCATTTATTTATTCACCCATTCATTCATTTACCTTAGTACAAACTCATAAACCTTAACTGAATTTATTGGTTTATAATCCCAATTTTATGCTAAAATTGGTCCAGATTTGGTAAATAAAACCTCTTTAAGCTAGTTGCTATGTCCTGTTTATTATTATTATTATTGTTATTATTATTATACTTTAAGCTCTGGGATACATGTGCAGAAAGTGCAGGTTTGTTACATAGCTGCACACATGCCATGGTGGTTTGCTGCACCCATCAACCCGTCATCTACATTAGGTATTTCTCCTAATGCTATCCCTCCCCTACCCCCAACCCCAGACAGGCCTAAAACCATAAAAACCCTAGAAGAAAACCTGGGCAATACCATTCAGGACATAAGCATGGGCAAAGACTTCATGACTAAAACACCAAAAGCAATGGCAACAAAAGCAAAAATTGACAAATGGGATCTAGTTAAACTAAAGAGCTTCTGCACAGCAAAAGTAACTATCATCAGAGTGAACAGACAACCTACAGAATGGGAGAGAAAATTTTTGCGATCTATCCATTTGACAGTGGGCTAATATTCAGAATCTACAAGGAACTTAATTGAATTTACAAGAAAAAAACAAACAACCCCATAAAAAAGTGGGTGAAGGATATGAACAGACACTTCTCAAAAGAAGACATTTATGCGGCCAACAAACATATGAAAAAAAGCTCATCATCACTGGTCATTAGAGAAATGCAATTCAAAACCACAGTGAGATACCATCACATGCCAGTTAGAATGGCGATCGTTAAAAGGTCAGGAAACAACAGATGCTGGAGAGGATGTGGAGAAATAGGAACGCTTTTACACTGTTGGTGGGAGTGTAAATTAGTTCAAACATTGTGGAAGACAGTGTGGCGATTCCTCAAGGATCTAAACCAGAAATACCTTTTGACCCAGCAATCACATTACTGGGTATATACCCAAAGGATTATAAATCATTCTATTATAAAGACACATGCACATGTATGTTTACTGCAGCACTGTTCACAATAACAAAGACTTGGAACCAACCCAAATGCCTATCCATGATAGACTGGATAAAGAAAATGTGGCACGTATACATCATGGAATACTATGCAGCCATACAAAAGGACGGGTTCATGTCCTTTGCAGGGACATGGATGAAGCTGGAAACTATGTTCTGCTTTTCAAAAAAAATGAACTTTTTATTTTGGGATAATTTTATATTTATAGAAAAGTTACAAAGATGGTAGAGAGCTCACATATACCCCTTACCCAACTTCTCCCACTATAACCATTTTACATTACCATGGCACTGTTCTCAAAACTAAGTAACCAGCAGTGGTACATTACTATTAACTACACTCCAGACTTTATTAAGGTTTACCACTTTTTCCACTAAGGCCCTTTCTCTGCTCCAGGATCCAAGGCAGTGTGCCATGTTGCATTTTGTCCTCATGTCATCTTAGTCCACTCTACTCTCACAGTTGTTCAGTCTTGCCTTGTATTTCATGACCTCAAAAGTTCTGAGAAGTACTGGTCAGGTAATTTTTAGAATATACCTCAATACAGTTTCATCATATGTTTTCATCATGATTCAACATGGATTATGGGATTTGGAAAAGAATACCACAGAGATGAGGTCCTTTCGTCATCACAGCAAAACAGGAAGTAGTGTGGTAGCAAAATGACTTATTACTGGTGATGTTAAACTTGATCATTTTGGTTAAAGTAGTGTTTGCCAGTTTTCTCCACTGTAAAGTTACTATTTTCCCCTTTCTATATCTACTCACTGGAAATCAGTCACTATGTCCAGTTCACACTTTTGGAGAGTGAGGAGAGGGTAGATTATACACACATACTATCTGAAATTCTTCTGTAATGAAAATTTATCGCTCATCCTTCATTAATTTGATTATTCAATTATTTATGTATAGCAACATAGGCTTATGTACATTTATTTTATACTTGTGTTATAATTCAATGCTACATTAAAAAAAAAAATTACTGTTTAAATTCTTCCAGTTTTGGCCCCCAGGAGCTCTTTCAGGTTGGTATGTCTATCCCATGCATGCCTACATGCTTTTACTTTTTGAGCACTTCCTTATTTCCTCACACTACAAGACTCTCCAGGCTCATCTTGTATTTTTCGCACTCTTGCCCTAGAATCAGCCATGTCTCCAAAAAGCCCTGGCCCCTTTCACTGAAAAACAATCTTTAGAAAAAGCAAGATCTGAGTGTTCAGCGTGCTCATTGCTCCTGGGGTGGCACTGGCTCTAGACCAAGAAACTTCCTTTTAAACCATAAGCGAGAGAGGCATGGTGGTGAGAGATGAGGCTTGAACACCCACTGGGTTTTTGTTGTGCTGATCTCAGTAAGGACCAAAGCAGTAATTTACATTCTAGATCGTCTGGGAAAACAGAATAAATCCCACAGATGAGTTAGTTGGGAGAAAAACATGAACATAGGTGATGCAGTGCATGCCAGAATTGAGAGAACTAGATGAAAAAGGAGTGTGCAAGGACAGGCCTGGTGTATGCCTGTGCCCAGTGAAATCATAAATCGCATGCTCTTTGCACCCAAAAGTGTCCCTATTTGGACTATAAATTACCTGGTCAACTTAGAAACTGCCTTGAAGATGAGATTTGTGATAGCTGAGCCACTGATTAAGAATATTACAATGTTTTGCTGTGTCAAGCAGTGTAATCATTCCTTTGCACATTTTATAGAAATTTTTATAAAGATTTAAACCATATTTCAGTGTTCCTCGGATGTCAAATGTGCCTCTGTTAAATGTGCTTCTTTTCTTTTTGGCACCTAGCTGTCCTCCCAAGGCTAAGGCCTCCCTCCAAAGAGGAAAAGAGCTCCGTCTGAAAAATCCATTTGCTACAAGAGATAGAGAGAAGTTATTTAGGCAGATAGTATGGGTAACAGAGTCCTCAGCAGAATTTCCCTTTTAACGAAAAACAGCCTCAAAATCGTTTCTTTTCTAACAACCACCTGAAAAATCGAGCTGCAGACATAGATACAAGCAAGCTAGAAGCTTGCACAGGTGAATGCTGGCAGCTGTGCCAATAGGAAAGGGCTACCTGAGAGCCAGGCATGTTCCACATGGAGGCTCTATCTTCCCTTTTCTTTGTCACCACGTGTACAGTAAGGAAACAGGCAACATGGCATCAGCCAGATAGAGAACCATCTGCATAATAAAAGATTAGGGTGGGGTGGCCAGCTTTTTCATGCCCTATGCAAATGGCACATCTAGCCCTAACCAGTTTTTCGCACCCTATGCAAATGACACACCTGGTCCAACCAATCTTTTGTGCCCTATGTAAATCGAACACCACCTCCTCAAGCTCATCTATAAAACCTGCTGCATTTCGCAATGCACCCGAAAACCTGCTTGGGACCCCTCTCTCTGCAGGAGAGAGCTCTTCTCTTTCTTCCACCTATTAAACCTCTGCTCTTAACCTCACTGCTCGTGTGTCCGTATCTTTGATTTCTTTGGCGTGGGACACTGAACCTCGGGTATTACCCCAGATGAATGATGCTGCTTTGCATTGTTTCTATAGTCAATTAACCTCATCAATTGTGCTCAGTTTATAATCTCTGAACTTTTTCTACCTGAGGCCCTTTTGGTGTCCTAGGAGAAGATATGACAAATAGGAGGAAAGAAATTTTGAAATTTACCTTCTTTTTTTTTTCTTCTTGAGACGGAGTCTTGCTCTGTCGCCAGGCTGGAGTGCAGTGGCGCAATCTCGTCTCACCGCAACCTCTGCCTCCCAGGTTCAAGCGATTCCCCTGCCTCAGCCTCCCAAGTAGCTGGGACTGCAGGCACACGCCACAATGCTCAGATAATTTTTTTGTATTTTTGTAGAGACGGGGTTTCACCTGTTGGCCAGGATGGTCTTGATCTCCTGGCCTCGTGATCTGCCCGCCTTGGCATCCCAAAGTGCTGGGATTACAGGCGTGAGCCACAGCGCCCAACCAAGAAATTTACCTTCTAACCATCTTTTCTCGCTTACCCCATCCTCTTTCAGCCTGACCTGTATCTTGGGTAACATCTTAACCTTATGTCCACAGCTTCCTCCACTGTGTGTCCTCGCTTCACTTCAACACACCATCTTGAAGGACACAGGACACAGGTAGCATGGGAAGTAAGCTTCATGCAAAGATCTAGAGTTCAGATTTTGACATTTGAAACCACTACTGTTTATGCAGCAAGAAAAAGAAAAAGTTTTCTTCTTAGATTAAAAAAAAAAAAGGCAGAGCAAACTATACAGTGTAATTTGAAAACTCCAGCTGTCCACCCAACAAGAAAAAGGAGTCCAGTAATTCCTGGCAATGACAGAAATTTGGTGAATGTACATAGTGCTAAATTTGGAATCTAGCTGAACACTCATTTTTAAATTGGTTTTATGAAACAATGCTTGCTCTAGAAAGTGTGGTCCTGGAAAATTTAATCAACTGCAAAAGAACCAATAGAGTTTGTGAAGGCTTGACAATTAAATCGTTTTAAATATTTAACTAAAAGGGTCTCCTGGTTTCTTTCAAAGTTGCACCAGCAAGGGTTACCTAAGTGCAAGCAAGCCCAGGTGACATTTTTATATTTCCAGGAAACTCTTGTGCCAGGATTCAGCCCTTAGAGAATGATCAAATCTTCATTAAAACTCCCAAAAGTAGGAATTGAGACCAGGAAATAAGACATTCTCACTCCACCAGTGTGTTTAGTGCCAGAGCTCAAACTGTGAGAGCTGCTCAGGAAAAGGTCTTAGACCTGGCAAAGGATGTGTTGTAAAAACCCACAGCCCCCATAGCAACCTGCCCCATTTCCTGCAGAAAGAGGCGAAGACCTGCCCAGAGCCAGAGGTCAGAAGGTAGCTGTGGAGTAGCCCTGCTCAAGTGGCCTCCTTAACCTGGTGTCCTGAGAATGTGGCTCAGAGCCAAGCCTGGGAAAATCTGGAGAGTCCATCTGAGGTTCAAGGTACAGTCCCTTCCTCTCACCACCTCCTTCTTTTGGGGGGCTGTGGTCGGGAGGGTGGTTTCAGGAAGCAGGGTCTTGCTCTGATACCCTGGCTGAGTGCAGGGGCACAATCACAGCCCACTGGAGCCTCAACTTCTTGGACTCAGGTGATCCTTCCACTTCAGAATCCCGAGTAGCTGAGACTACAGACATGCGCCACCCTGCCTGCCTAATTTTTTTTATTTTTTGTAGAGATGTGGTCTCGCTATGTTGCCCAAACTGGTCTCCAACTCCTGGGTTCAAGTAGTCCTCCCACTTCAGCCTCCCGAAGTGCTGGGATTACAGGCATGAGCCATCTTACCCAGCCTCTTTCTTCAACCTCAGGACCAGGCTCTACCCTGGAGTGACTGTACCAATGGCAGGTATCAGAATCAATTTATATTCATGCTTTACCTTTTCATGCTTCACCTGCCTACATTCACAATTCAGAGCAATAATTCCAATGAGAGTTTCATCATCACCTCTCTATTTTTCACTGATGGTGTTGTCATTATTGGGGTTAGGGCAAAGTGGGGCATAATAGCAAAGACATGAATTCAACTTAAGTGTCCATCGACAGAGGATTGGATAAAGAAAATGTAGTGTATATACACAAAAGAATATACACTGCCATAAAAGAGAACGAAATCACATCTTTTGCTGCAACATGGATGGACCTAGAGGTCATTACCGTAAGTAAAAACATCTCAGAAACAAAGCCAAATACCGCATGTTCTCACTTAAAAGTGGGTGCTAAATAACATGTACACATGGACATAGAGTGTGCAATAATAGTCACTGGAGACTCAAAAGGGTGGAGAGGTTGGAGGGGTGAGGAATGAGAAATTAATTACTTGATGGGCATGACGTAGGTTATTTGGGTGATGGTTACACTAAAAGCTGAGACTTTACCATTGTGTAATATATCCATGTTAAAAAAAAACTGCACCTATACCCTTTAAATTTATACAAATTTTATAAGAAAGTGAAGAAGTAGAATTGTCAATGAGTGCCAATTGTTAATCAGGAGACTCGTTCTGATACTACTACAACTTACCATTGGATTTGAGAGATGTTGCTTAGATTCTTCAGGAGTCAGTTTTCCCATCTATAGAATGAGAGTCTGGAGCAGGTAAGTATAGTGTAATGGAAAGTCCACAACACTGAGTCACAATTCCTGGTGTGAAACCTAAAGCACCTAATTATCCTTCCTTTGCCTAACTCTCCTTTCATTTAAAATGGAGATAATAAGATCTGTGTTGTCTATTTCTCAGGGCTACTTTGAGGGTCAAATCATGTGAGAGTTCTTTAAAAACTTTTCAGCGATACATAAACATACAGCGTTACTCTAACTGTTGCTGCTTTACCATTGTCTTCTAAGTTCCCTTTACATTCTAAAATCATGATTTCAAAGTCTTTCAACATGAAATACTGTACCTGGCATTCCCTTAACTCTTTCATGGTCTTTCATGTATTCAGCCTTGGAATGTGATCTTAGAACAAATGAACCAAAGACAACACCAACATCCACCTCTGCTTTGTCGCTCTTTCAAGTTCTAACAGTCGAGAATGTGAATGCTCAGTTACTTAGAATAAAGATCGTCCAGTAGATGGTGCTGCTGTCTCTGAAAATGGACTGAGAAACCAAAGCGACTTCATCTTCCCTACTAAAAAGTTTGGAGAATACAGTTGAGGCCAGTCTATGGAGAGCCCTGAGTGGTAATCAAAGAGTGTTTGAGTTATTGTCTATTCAATGTGAGGTCAGTCCACAGTGTGAGCCGAAAAAAAAAATGATGAAAGGCATTAATTGGAAAAGTTAATTTGATAGAAAACTAAAGGATAGGATGTAGAAGACAGTGACCTGTTCAAGAGTGAAAAGACAGAAAGGCCTTGAGTTTCCAGAGTCTATAGATAAGTAATAAAATGCATAACAATAATAACACTAATTTAAGTAATATTAATTTTTAATAAGTTAATATCAACATAATTATTATTATGAAGCACTGTTCTAATCACTTTACATAATGTTAACTATTTAACCTTCACAATAAAGCTATGAAGGAGGAATTGTTATTATGCCCATATTATAGAGGAGTAAACTGAGGTTGAGTAACTTGCCCAGAGTCACTCAGCTCATACATGGACTTGAGCTGAGATTCATATCTAAGCAGTAGGCTCCAGAGTGTGTGCTCTGGTGACCTACACTAAAATGGCTTCATCTTTTACAGCCCCCATGGTAAACAGCAATAACATCGAACAAATCATCGAACAATAACATCCACTAAATGGACGATTAGAAAAGAGTAAGATGACAGTCCGGCCTTTCCCACCCTGAATTTAAGGTGAGGACAGGGTGTACCTCACTTAAACCAATGAAGTCATTTGGTCCATTCACTATCTTAATCAACATGGGATTCCCTTTTACAACTTTTCAGAATGGTTATTATAAGGTCGAAAATGAAAGGCAAGGTCATTTTCTCCTAAGACTTCATCTTTTCCTTACAACCAAATTGGCCTTTGTTTGTCAGGCTTAAAATCAAGGTGAAAGGTTCCTTCACTGCTTCCTCTGTGTATAAGAGATAGTGTTGGCTCCATATCTGTTCACCCATCCACCCATTTTTTAACATAGCCACATCTTGACTTCTTACAGGAACAAGGACAAGTTGGAGGTGGAGAGGGGAAAAATCTAGTGCATAGCATTTATTTTTGATGTAACAGTGTATTTTGTCATTTTTTCATTTGTATTTTCAAGTGCATCTCATTGCAAAGTGTTCAGGTCACTTTGCTCTTTGAAGGCTCTCTAATTGACATTAAATCCATAATGTATTGACGTAGAGTGAATTATAGGAACCTGACAGTAAGAGAAAGGAAAGAGGAGCCACTTATGAGTTGAACTGTCACGGAGCTGCTGTTCCTTCGGCACTACTGAATGCAAATTCTTGGTATGTTCCTAACTAAGGATGCTAGAGTTCCCAGTCTACAGAACTTGAGATCTTTCTGTTGAAAAATAAGAAATGTTGGGGGGGTGGCGCCAAGATGGCCAAATAGGAACAGCTCCCGTCTACAGCTCCCAGCATGAGCGACACAGAAGACGGGTGATTTCTGCATTTCCATCTGAGGTACCGGGTTCATCTCACTAGGGAGTGCCAGACAGTGGGCGCAGGACAGTGGGTGCAGCACACCGTGCGCGAGCCGAAGCAGGGCGAGGCATTGCCTCGCTCGGGTAGCACAAGGGGTCAGGGAGTTCCCTTTCCTAGTCAAAGAAAGGGGTGACAGACGGCACCTGGAAAATCAGGTCACTCCCACCCGAATACCGCGCTTTTCCGACAGGCTTAAAAAACGGCGCACCACGAGATTATATCCCGCACCTGGCTTGGAGGGTCCTATGCCCACGGAGTCTCGCTGATTGCTAGCACAGCAGTCTGAGATCAAACTGCAAGTCGGCAGCGAGGCTGAGGCAGGGGCGCCCGCCATTGCTCAGGCTTGCTTAGGTAAACAAAGCAGCAGGAAGCTCGAACTGGGTGGAGCCCACCACAGCTCAAGGAGGCCTGCCTGCATCTCTAGGCTCCACCTCTGGGGGCAAGGCACAGACAAACAAAAAGACAGCAGTAACCTCTGCAGCCTTAAATGTCCCTGTCTGACAGCTTTGAAGAGAGCAGTGGTTCTCCCAGCACGCAGCTGGAGATCTGAGAACAGGCAGACTGCCTCCTCAAGTGGGTCCCTGACCCCTGACCCCCAAGCAGCCTAACTGGGAGGCACCTCCCAGTAGGGGCAGACTGACACCTCACACGGCCGGTTACTCCTCTGAGACAAAACTGCCAGAGGAACGATCAGACAGCAGCATTCGCAGTTCACAAAAACCCGCTGTTCTGGTACCCAGGCAAACACGGTCTGGAGTGGACCTCTAGCAAACTCCAACAGACCTGCAGCTGAGGGTCCTGTCTGTTAGAAGGAAAACTAACAAACAGAAAGGACATCTACACCAAAAACCCATCTGTACATCATCATCATCAAAGACCAAAAGTAGATAAAACCACAAAGATGGGGAAAAAACAGAGCAGAAAAACTGGAAACTCTAAAAGGCAGAGCGCCTCTCCTCCTCCAAAGGAATGCAGCTCCTCACCAGCAACGGAACAAAGCTAGAAGGAGAATGACTTTGATGAGCTGAGAGAAGAAGGCTTCAGATGATCAAACCACTCCTAGCTACAGGAGGAAATTCAAACCAAAGGCAAAGAAGTTGAAAACTTTGAAAAAAATTTAGACGAATGTATAATTAGAATAACCAATATAGAGAAGTGCTTAAAGGAGCTGATGGAGTTGAAAGCCAAGGCTCGAGAGCTACATGAAGAATGCAGAAGCCTCAGGAGCCAATGCGATCAACTGGAAGAAAGGGTATCAGTGATGGAAGATGAAATGAATGAAATGAAGCGAGAAGGGAAGTTTAGAGAAAAAAGAATAAAAAGAAACGAGCAAAGCCTCCAAGAAATATGGGACTATGTGAAAAGACCAAACCTACGTCTGATTGGTGTACCTGAAAGTGACGGGGAGAATGGAATCAAGTTGGAAAACACCCTTCAGGATATTATCCAGGAGAACTTCCCCAATCTAGCAAGGCATGCCAACATTCAAATTCAGGAAATACAGAGAATGCCACAAAGATATTCCTCAAGAAGAGCAACTCCAAGACACATAATTGTCAGATTCACCAAAGTTGAAATGAAGGAAAAAATGTTAAGGGCAGCCAGAGAGAAAGGTCGGGTTTCCCACAAAGGGAAGCCCATCAGACTAACAGTGGATCTCTCGGCAGAAACTCTACAAGCCAGAAGAGAGTGGGGGCCAATATTCAACATTCTTAAAGAAAAGAATTTTCAACTCAGAATTTCATATCCAGCCAAACTAAGCTTCATCAGTGAAGGGGAAATAAAATACTTTACAGATAAGCAGATGCTGAGAGATTTTGTCACCACCAGGCCTGCCCTAAAAGAGCTCCTGAAGGAAGCACTAAACATGGAAAGGAACAACCGGTACCAGCCACTGCAAAATCATGCCAAATTGTAAAGACCATCAAGGCTAGGAAGAAACTGCATCAACTAACGAGCAAAATAACCAACTAACATCATAATGACAGGATCAAATTCACACATAACAATATTAACTTTAAATTGTAAATGGACTAAATGCTCCAATTAAAAGACACAGACTGGCAAATTGGATAAAGAGTCAAGACCCATCAGTGTGCTGTATTCAGGAAACCCATCTCACGTGCAGAGACACACATAGGCTCAAAATAAAAGGATGGAGGAAGATCTACGAAGCAAATGAAAAACAAAAAAAGGCAGGGGTTGCAATCCTAGTCTCTGATAAAACAGACTTTAAACCAACAAAGATCAAAAGAGGCAAAGAAGGCCATTACATAATGGTAAAGGGATCAATTCAACAAGAAGAGCTAACTATCCTAAATATATATGCACCCAATACAGGAGCACCCAGATTCATAAAGCAAGTCCTGAGTGACCTACAAAGAGACTTAGACTCCCACACCTTAATAATGGGAGACTTTAACACCCCACTGTCAACATTAGACAGATCAACGAGACAGAAAGTTAACAAGGATACCCAGGAATTGAACTCAGCTCTGCACCAAGTGGACCTAATAGACATCTACAGAATTCTCCACCCCAAATCAACAGAATATACATTTTTTTCAGCACCACACCACACCTATTCCAAAATTGACCACATAGTTGGAAGTAAAGCTCTCCTCAGCAAATGTAAAAGATCAGAAATTATAACAAACTATCTCTCAGACCACAGTGCAATCAAACTAGAACTCAGAATTAAGAAACTTACTCAAAACCGCTCAACTACATGGAAACTGAACAACCTGCTCCTGAATGACTACCGGGTAAATAACGAAATGAAGGCAGAAATAAAGATGTTCTTTGAAACCAACGAGAACAAAGACACAACATACCAGAATCTCTGGGACACATTCGAAGCAGTGTGTAGAGGGAAATGTATAGCACTAAATGCCCACAAGAGAAACCAGGAAAGATCCAAAATTGACACCCTAACATCACAATTAAAAGAACTGGAAAAGCAAGAGCAAACACATTCAAAAGCTAGCAGAAGGCAAGAAATAACTAAAATCAGAGCAGAACTGAAGGAAATAGAGACACAAAAAACCCTTCAAAAAATCAATGACTCCAGGAGCTGGTTTTTTGAAAGGATCAACAAAATTGATAGACCGCTAGCCAGGCTAATAAAGAAGAAAAGAGAGAAGAATCAAACAGACACAATAAAAAATGATAAAGGGGATATCACCACCGATCCCACAGAAATACAAACTACCATCAGAGAATACTACAAACACCTCTATGCAAATAAACTAGAAAATCTAGAAGAAATGGATAAATTCCTTGACACATACACCCTCCCAAGACTAAAACAGGAAGAAGTTGAATCTCTGAATAGACCAATAACAGGCTCTGAAATTGTGGCAATAATCACTAGCTTACCAACCAAAAAGAGTCCAGGACCAGATGGATTCACAGCTGAATTCTACCAGAGGTACAAAGAGGAACTGGTACCATTCCTTCTGAAACTATTCCAATCAATAGAAAAAGAGGGAATCCTCCCTAACTCATTTTATGAGGCCAGCATCATCCTGATACCAAAGCCGGGCAGAGACACAACCAAAAAAGAGAATTTTAGACCAACATCCTTGATGAACATTGATGCAAAAATCCTCAATAAAATACTGGCAAACCGAATCCAGCAGCACATCAAAAAGCTTATCCACCATGATCAAGTGGGCTTCATCCCTGGGATGCAAGGCTGGTTCAATATACACAAATCAATAAATGTAATCCAGCGTATAAACAGAACCAAAGACAAAAACCACATGATTATCTCAATAGATGCAGAAAAGGCCTTTAACAAAATTCAACAACCCTTCATGCTAAAAAACTCTCAATAAATTAGGTAGTGATGGGACGTATCTCAAAATACTAAGAGCTATCTATGACAAACCCACAGCCAATATCATACTGAATGGGCAAAAACTGGAAGCATTCCCTTTGAAAACTGGCACAAGACAGGGATGCCCTCTCTCACCACTCCTGTTCAACATAGTGTTGGACGTTCTGGCCAGGGCAATCAGGCAGGAGAAGGAAATAAAGGGTATTCAATTAGGAAAAGAGGAAGTCAAATTGTCCCTGTTTGCAGACGACATGATTGTTTATCTAGAAAACCCCATCGTCTCAGCCCAAAATCTCCTTAAGCTGATAAGCAACTTCAGCAAAGTCTCAGGATACAAAATCAATGTACAAAAATCACAAGCATTCTTATACACCAATAACAGACAAACAGATAGGCAGATCATGAGTGAACTCCCATTCACAATTGCTACAAAGAGAATAAAATACCTAGGAATCCAACTTACAAGGGACGTGAAGGACCTCTTCAAGGAGAACTACAAACCACTGCTCAATGAAATAAAAGAGGAAACAAACAAATGGAAGAACATTCCATGCTCATGGGTAGGAAGAATCAGTATCGTGAAAATGGCCATACTGCCCAAGGTAATTTATAGATTCAATGCCACCCCCATCAAGCTACCAATGACTTTCTTCACAGAATTGGAAAAAAACTACTTTAAAGTTCATATGGAACCAAAACAGAGCCTGCATCACCAGTCAATCCTAAGCCACAAGAACAAAGCTGGAGGCATCACACTACCTGACTTCAAACTATACTACAAGGCTACAGTAACCAAAACAGCACGGTACTGGTACCAAAACAGAGATATAGATCAATGGAACAGAACAGAGCCCTCAGAAATAATGCCGCATATCTACAACTATCTGATTTTTGACAAATCTGACAAAAACAAGCAATGGGGAAAGGATTCCCTATTTAATAAATGGTGCTGGGAAAACTGGCTAGGCATATGTAGAAAGCTGAAACTGGATCCTTTCCTTACACCTTATACAAAAATTATTTCAAGATGGGTTAAAGACTTAAATGTTAGACCTAAAACCATAAAAACCCTAGAAGAAAACCATTCAGGACATAGGCATTACCATTCAGGACATAGGCATGGGCAAGGACTTCATGTCTAAAACACCAAAAGCAATGGCAACAAAAGCCAAAATTGACAAATGGGATCTAATTAAACTAAAGAGCTTCTGCACAGCAAAAGAAACTACCATCAGAGTGAACAGGCAACCTACAAAATGGGAGAAAATTTTTGCAACCTACTCATCTGACAAAGGGCTAATATCCAGAATCTACAATGAACTCAAACAAATTTACAAGAAAAAAACAAACAACCCCATCAAAAAGTGGGCAAAGGACATGAACAGACACTTCTCAAAAGAAGACATTTTACATTTATGCAGCCAAAAAACACATGAAAAAATGCTTACCATCACTGGCCATCAGAGAAATGCAAATCAAAACCACAATGAGATACCATCTCACACCAGTTAGAATGGCAATCATTAAAAAGTCAGGAAACAACAGGTGCTGGAGAGGATGTGGAGAAATAGGAACACTTTTACACTGTTGGTGGGACTGTAAACTAGTTCAACCATTGTGGAAGTCAGCGTGGCGATTCCTCAGGGATCTAGAACTAGAAATACCATTTGACCCAGCCATCCCATTACTGGGTATATACCCAAAGGACTATAAATCATGCTACTATAAAGACACATGCACACGTATGTTTATTGCGGCACTATTCACAATAGCAAAGACTTGGAACCAACCCAAATGTCCAACAATGATAGACTGGATTAAGAAAATGTGGCACATATACACCATGGAATACTATGCAGCCATAAAAAATGATGAGTTCATGTCCTTTGCAGGGACATGGATGAAATTGGAAATCATCATTCTCAGTAAACTATCGCAAGAACAAAAAACCAAACACCGCATATTCTCACTCATAAGTGGGAATTGAACAATGAGAACACATGGACACTGGAAGGGGAACATCACACTCTGGGGACTGTTGTGGGGTGGGGTGAGGGGAGAGGGATAGCATTAGGAGATATACCTAATGCTAAATGACGAGTTAATGGGTGCAGCGCACCAGCATGGCACATGTATACATATGTAACTAACCTGCACATTGTGCACAGGTACCCTAAAACTTAAAGTATAATAATAATAAAATAAAATAAAATAAAAAAGAAAAATAAGAAATGTTGTGTATATTCAAATCACCTTAACATATCATTTCATTCAAATGCATGCTCTGAATGCATTGCTAGCTATTTAACCCTGGGAAAGATACTTACAGTCTTCTTCCCTCAGTTCCCTTGTCTATAAAATAAAACTGTCTAACTTGTAGGATAGTTTTTAAAAATAAATGAATTAATGCATGTAAAGCAGTTAAAACCATACCTGATACATAATAAGGGAACTGTAAATTTTAGCTCTATTTGTGTTACTTAATATCTCATTTGAGTCACATAACAACCTTATGAAATAAGATGGGTACACAGTATTATTTTAGTTTACAACTAGATTTCAGAAAGATTATGGGACTTTCCTGCAATCATACAGCTAGTCAGTCTGAGAAAATTAGAAAAATGGCACTTGACATATAGTAAGTGCTCAACCAGTGTTTGCTGCTGTTGTCACTCTGATGTGGCAATGCTAAGTTCCAATTCCAGATTTTCTGACTCCAGTCCCAAATTAGTTTCTTTCTTTCATTTTTTTTTCTTTTTCCCTGCACTCAGGTTTCTATAGTGAATAGAATTATTCACTATAGAACTCAGAACTATTCAGTTTAGAACTGAAATACTAGCCAGATCTTGCAAGCAACACTATTACTTATAAGGTACTTCAATACCCAGGTTTTCCAAGTCTTAACAAAATAAAATAAACTTGATGCCTCAAATTAAGACCAAGACTAAAAAAAATAGATCACACAAAAGTTATGCTCAGGAGGATTAGGAGGAAGATGGCAAATAAGAGACAGGGCTAATGTGCAGCTCCCACTTGGACCAACAGAACAGTGTGTGGAGACTCACATCGTTTTGCTCCAAGAACCACCACAGGAATGCACCAGGAAAACTGAAAGAATTCATGGATCCTTTGAAGGAAGCGGCATGCTACAGCAAATTTCATGAGACAGGCAAAAAACTGTAAGTTCCCAAAGTATGAGAGGGGAAAAACCTTCCTCCAAACATACATCCCCATGGGGGAATCTGAAAATCCAGATCACAGGATAAGGACTTAACCTTATCTAGTGCTGAAATGGATTTAGGGGCCTGCACAAAATCTAAAAGTAGAAGCAGCAGCAGGAAGAGCCCTGTAGGCACTCCCAGTCTCCAGCCTGAGCCCAAGGAAGCCATCCCTGACTATAACTCATGGAGGTCCTTGGGGAAGACAGCCAGCTGAACTGGGCGGTGGGGAGGTCACAGGGTGAAATAAGCTTCCAAATGAAATTTGTAATAATTTTGACTGGGCACAAATTTTCTCGAGCAGAATCCGAGGTGTGAACAGAAACTGCTGCATATACAAGCACAGGAGCTGCTGCCGAAATTGTGGGCAGACAGGGAGGGACAAGACCTGAAAGCCATGCTTGCTTTCTCAGCAGAGAAACTTAAGGCCTGGAACAAGGTCTGAGCAGGGCACTGCAGGAGCAAGACCACCCACCAACTGTGTGGCAGCTGGGTGAAGTCTTTAACTACCAGCTATCTCCTAGTTTTCTGGAAAACTATATGACACAGCAGAGGCAGCTATAATCCCCTCTGGAGCATAACTCCATTGGCCTAAGAACCACACCCCCATCCCTGACAGTGGTCATGGCAAGCCCCACCCAAGGAGAGCCTAAGCCCAGACCCATCTAAGCCTGCCCCCACCTGATGGTATTTCTCTACCTGCCCTGGTAGCCAAACACATAAGACATAAACTCTTGGGAGGTTTATAGCCCCACCCATCACCTGAGAAAACAAAATACTTGCCCTGGCCAACTTAGGGCAAACTTAGATCCCTCTACTACTATTGAAGCTGGTGTTCTCTTGAAAGTGCCACCTCCTGGCTGGAGGCCAACGAACTTTGGCCATTATAGTGACTCATGACAGAATAACCCTACTCCCACGAAGAAGAAAATAATGACTAAGTTCAATGCCTGCAACACCCTGGCTAACAGTGGTCCTGAGTGTGTCCACATGACTTCACTAGTAGCATAACCAGCATTAGAGAAAGCCAGCACACAGATATAAACATATCTACAACCAAAGACTTTCAGAGTCTACTTTACTCCCCTACCACCCACACCAGAGCAGGTGCTGGTATCCATAGCTGGGAAACCTGAAGATGGATAACATCACAGGACTCTTTGCAGACATTCCCCAGCACCAGCCCAGAGCCTTGTAGCTAGACCCAGAAGAGCAGTAACAATCACTGCTGTCTGGCTTTCAGGAAGCCTCATCCCTGGGGGAAGGAAGAGAGTATCACATTAAGGGATCAGCTCGTGGGGCAAAAGAATCTGAACAGAAGGCCTTGGGTTCCAGACTTTTCCACTGAAATAGTCTACCCAAATGAGAAGGAACCAGAAAAGTAATTCTGCTAATATGACAAAATAGGGTTCTATAACACCCCTGAAAGATCACACTAGCTCCCCAGAAATAAATCCAAACCAAGAAGAAATCTTTGAATTGCTAGAAAAAGAATTCAGATGCTTGATTATTAAGCTATTCATAGAGATACCAGAGAAAGGTGAAAAACACCTTAAATAAATTTTAAAAAACAATAGAGGATGTGGATGAAAAATTCTCCACAGAAATAGATATCATAAAGAAAAAACAATCACAATTTCTGGAAATGAAAGACACACTTAGAGAAATACAAAATGCACTGGAAAGGTTTAACAATAGACTAGAACAAGTAGAAGAAAGAACTTCAGAACTCGAAGACTAGGCTTTCAAATTAACCCAATCAGACAAAGACAAAGAAAAAAGAATTTTTGAAAATAAACAAAGCCTCCAAGAAATTTGGGATTATATTAAATGGTCAAAGCTAATAATTGGTGTTCCTAAGGAAAAAGAGAAATCTAAAAGTTTGGAAAAATTTTTGAGGGAATAATTGAGGAAAACTTCCCCAGCCTTGCTAGGACCTAGACATCCAAATACAAGAAGCTCAAAGAACACCTGGGAAATTCATTGCAAAAAGATCATCAGCTAGGCACAGGTTATCTAATGTCAAGATGGAGGAAAGAATCTTAAGAGCTATGAGACAAAAGCATCAGGTAACCTATAAGGGAAAACCTATCAGATTAATGATAGATTTCTCAGCAGAAACCTTATAAGCCAGAAGGGATTCGGATTCTATCTTTAGCCTCCTCAAACAAAATAACTGTCAGCCAAGAATTTTGTATCCAGCGAAACTAAGCTTCATAAATGAAGCACAGATAAGATCTTTTTCAGACAAACAAATATTGAGAGATTTTGCCACGTCCAAGCTAGCACTATAAGAAATGTTAAAAGGATTTCTAAATCTCGAAATGAAATCTTAAAGTGCACCAAAACAGAACCTCTTTAAAGCATAACTCTCACAGGGCCTATAAAACAATAACAGAATGAAAATTTAAAGAAAGGTATTTAGGCAACAACTAGCATGATGAATAGAACAGTACCTCACATCTCAACACCAATGTTGAATGTAAACGGCTTAAATGCCCACTTAAAAGATACAGAATGGCAGAATGGATAAAAATCCAACAAGTATCTGCTGTCTTCAAGAGGCTCACCTAACACATAAGACCTCACACAAACTTAAGATAAAGGGGTGAAAAAGATATTCCATGCAAATGGAAATGAAAAGCAGGCAGGAGAAGCTATTCTTATATCAGACAAAATAGACTTTAAAACAACAACAGTTAAAAAAATACAAAGAGAGACTTTATATACTAATAAAAGGATTAGTCCAACAGGAAAATATCACAATCTTAAATATATATATGATCTAACACTAGAGGTCCCAAATGTATAAAACAATTACTACTGGACCTAAGAAATGAGATAGACGGCAATACAATAATACTAGGAGACTTCAATACTCCACAGACAGCACTAGACAGGTCATCAAAATAGAAAGTCAAAAAAGAAACAATGGACTTAAACTATACCCTAGAACAAATGGACTTAGCAGATATTTACAGAACATTCTACCCAACAACTTCAGAATTTACATTCTTTTCATCAGCACATGAAACATCCTCCAAGATAGACCATATGATAGGTCAAGAGTCTCAATACATCAAAATTATATCAAGTGTCCTCTGAGACCACAATGGAATAAAACAGGAAATTAGCTCCAAAAGGAACCCTCAAAACTATACAAATACATGAAAATTAAATAATCAGCTCTGGAATGATCGTTGTGTCAACAATGAAATTAAGATGGAAATTAAAGAATTCTTTGAACTGAATGATAATAGTGATACAAAACCTCTGGGATACAGCAAAGATGGTGCTAAGAGGAAAGTTCATAGCATTAAATATCTACAACAAAAAGTCTGAAAGAGCACAAACATACAATCTAAGGTCACATCTCAAGGAACTAGAGCAACAAGAACAAACCAAACCCAAATCCAGCAGAAGAAAAGAAATAACAAAGGTCAGAACAGAACTGAATGAAATTGAAACAAACAAAAATACAAAAGATAAATGAAACAAAAGCTGGTTCCTTGAAAAGATAAACAAAATTGATAGACCATTAATGAGATTAACCAAAAAAAGAAGAGAGAAGTTCCAAATAAGCTCAACTAGAAATAAAAAGGGAGATATTACAACCAATATCACAGAAACCCAAAAGATCATTCAAAGCTACTATGTAAACCTTCACATGCACAAACTAGAAAATCTAGAGGAGATGGATAAATTCCTGGAAATATACAACCCTCCTAGACTAGTCAGGAAGAAATAAAAACTCTGAACAGACCAATAACATGTAGCAAGATTGAAACAGTAATTTTTTAAATTGCCAACAAAAAAAAAGAGTCCAGGACCAGATGGATTCACAGCTGAATTCTATCAGGCATTCAAAGAATTAGTACCAATCTTAATCAAACTATTCCAAAAGATAGAGAAAGAGTGAATCCTCCCTAAATCATTCTATGCAATGAGTATCACCCTAATACCAAAGCCAGGAAAGGACATAACAGAAAAAGAAAACTACAGACCAATATACTGCATGAACATAGATGCAAAAATCCTCAACAAAATATTAGCTAACTGAATCCAACAGCATATTGAAAAGAAAATCCACCATGATCAAGTGGGTTTCATACCAGGGATGCAGGTATGGTTTTACATATGCAAGTCAATAAATGTGATACATCACATAAGCAGAATTTAAAAATCATATGGTCATCTCAATAGACACAAAAAAAGCATTTGACAAAATCCAGCATCCTTTTACGATTAAAATCCACAGCAAAATTGACAAACAAGGGACATACCTCAAGGTAATAAAAGCCATCTATTACAAATCCATAGCCAACATTATATTGAATGGGAAAAAGTTGAACGCATTCTCCCTGAGAACTAGAACAAAACAAGAATGCCCACTTTCACTACTTCTATTCAACATAAAACTGGAAGTCCTAGCCAGAGCAAACAGACAAGAGGAAGAAATAAAGGGCATCCAAATCGGTTAAGAGGATGTCAAACTGTCGCTGTTCACAGATGTTATGATTACATATCTAGAAAACTCTAAAGACTTGTGCAAACAGCTCCTGGGTCTGATAAATGAATTCAGAAAAGTTTCAGAATATAAAATCTCAGTGTACACAAATCAGTAGCACTGCTACATACCAACAGCAACCAAGCTGAGAATCAAATCAAGAACTCAATCCCCTTTACAACAGCTGTGAAAATAAAATAAAATATTTGGGAATATACCTAACCAAGGAGGTGAAACATCTCTGCAAGGAAAACTACAAAATGCTGCTGAAATAAATCATAGGCGACACAAACAAATGGAAACACATACCACATTCATGGATGGGTAGAATCAGTATTGTGAAAATGACTATACTGCCTAAAGCGATCTGCAGATTCAGTGCAATTCCCATCAAAATACCATCATCATTCTTCACAGAACTAGAAAAAAAATCATAAAATTCCTATGGAACAAAAAAAAAAGAGCCTACATAGCCAAAGCAAGACTAAGCAAAAAGCACAAATCTGGGGGCATCACATTATCCCACTTCAAACTATACTACAAGGGTATTAAAAATAAGAATGTAGACTAATGGAACAGAATAGAAAACCCAGAAAGAAAGCCAAATACTTACAACCAACTGATCTTCAACAAAGCAAACAAAAGCATATAGTGGGGAAAGAACACCCTATACAACAAATGGTACTGGGATAATTGGCAAGCCACATGTAAAAGAATAAAACTGTATCCTCATCTCTCACCTTATACAAAAATCAACTCAAGATGGATCAAAAACTTAAATCTAAAACCTGAAACCATAAAAATTCTGGAAGGTAATACCAGAAAAACTCTTGTAGACACTGGCTTAGGCAAAGAATTTATGATCAAGAACCAAACAGCAAATGCAACAAAAACAAATAAATAGATGGGACCTAATTAAACTAAAAAGCTTCTGCACAGCAAAAGAAATAAACAGCAGAGTAAACAGAAAACCCACAGACTGGGGGAAAATATTAACAAACTATGCACCCGACAAAGGACTAATGTCTATAACCTATAAGGAACTCAAACAAATCAGCATTAAAAAAAAATAATCTCATCAAAAAGTGGGCAAATGACATGAATAGACAATTCTCAAAAGAAGATATACAAGGGGACAGTAAAATAAGAAAAAATGCTCACCATCACCAATTACCAGGGAAATGCAAATTAAAATCACACTGAGATACCACCTTACTCCTGCAAGAATGGCCATAATTTAAAAATAAAAAAATAATAGATGTTGGTGTGGATGTGGTGAAAAAGGAACACTTTTACACTGCTGGTAAGAATGTAAACTAATATAATCACTATGGAAAACAGTATGCAGATTCCTTGAAGAACAAAAAGTAGAACTACCATATGATCCAGCAATCCCACTACTGAGTATCTACCCAGAGGAAAAGGATCAACAAAGTTGATAAACCACTAGTAAGACTAATAAAGAAAAAAAGAGAGAAGAATCAAATAGATGCAATAAAAAAATGATAAAGGGGATATCACCACTGATCCCACAGAAATACAAACTAACATCAGAGAATACTACAAACACCTCTATGCAAATAAACTAGAAAATCTAGAAGAAATGGATAAATTCCTCGACACATAAACTCTCCCAAGACTAAACCAAGAAGAAGTTGAATCTCTGAATAGACCAATAACAGGAGCTGAAATTGTGGCAATAATCAATAGATTACCAACCAAAAAGAGTCCAGGACCAGATGGATTCACAGCTGAATTCTACCAGAGGTACAAAGAGGAACTGGTACCATTCCTTCTGAAACTATTCCAATCAATAGAAAAAGAGGGAATCCTCCCTAACTCATTTTATGAGGCCATCACCATCCTGATACCAAAGCCGGGCAGAGACACAACCAAAAAAGAGAATTTTAGACCAACATCCTTGATGAACATTGATGCAAAATTCCTCAATAAAATACTGGCAAACCGAATCCAGCAGCACATCAAAAAGCTTATCCACCATGATCAAGTGGGCTTCATCCCTGGGATGCAAAGCTGGTTCAATATACGCAAATCAATAAATGTAATCCAGCATATAAACAGAACGAAAGACAAAAAACACATGATTATCTCAAAAGATGCACAAAAGGCCTTTGACAAAATTCAACAACGCTTCATGCTAAAAACTCTCAATAAATTAGGTATTGATGGGACGTATTTCAAAATACTAAGAGCTATCTATGACAAACCCACAGCCAATATCATACTGAATGGGCAAAAACTGGAAGCTTTCCCTATGAAAACTGGCACAAGACAGGAATGCCCTCTCTCACCACTCCTATTCAACATAGTGTTGGAAGTTCTGGCCAGGGCGATTAGGCAGGAGAAGGAAATAAAGGGTATTCAATTAGGAAAAGAGGAAGTCAAATTGTCCCTGTTTGCAGACGACATGATTGTATATCTAGAAAACCCCATTGTCTCAGCCCAAAATCTCCTTAAGCTGATAAACAACTTCAGCAAAGTCTCAGGATACAAAATCAATGTACAAAAATCACAAGCATTCTTATACACCAACAACAGACAAACAGAGAGCCAAATCATGAGTGAACTCCCATTCACAGTTGCTTCAAAGAGAATAAAATACCTAGGAATGCAACTTACAAGGGATGTGAAGGACCTCTTCAAGGGGAACTACAAACCACTGCTCAAGGAAATAAAAGAGGATACAAACAAATGGAAGAACATTCCATGCTCATGGGTAGGAAGAATCAATATCGTGAAAATGGCCATACTGCCCAAGGTAATTTACAGATTCAATGCCATCCCCATCAAGCTACCAATGACTTTCTTCACAGAATTGGAAAAACTACTTTAAATTTCATATGGAACCAAAACAGAGCCCGCATCGCCAAGTCAATCCTAAGCCAAAAGAACAAAGCTGGAGGCATCACACTACCTGACTTCAAACTATACTACAAGCCTACAGTAACCAAAACAGCATGGTACTGGTACCAAAACAGAGATATAGATCAATGGAACAGAACAGAGCCCTCAGAAATAACGCCGCATATCTACAACTATCTGATCTTTGACAAACCTGAGAAAAACAAGCAATGGGGAAAGGATTCCCTATTTAATAAATGGTGCTGGGAAAACTGGCTAGCCATATGTAGAAAGCTGAAACTGGATCCCTTCCTTACACCTTATACAAAAATCAATTCAAGATGGATTAAAGACTTAAACGTTAGACCTAAAACCATAAAAACCCTAGAAGAAAACCTAGGCATTACCATTCAGGACATAGGCATGGGCAAGGACTTCATATCTAAAACACCAAAAGCAATGGCAACAAAAGCCAAAATTGACAAATGGGATCTAATTAAACTAAAGAGCTTCTGCACAGCAAAATAAACTACCATCAGAGTGAACAGGCAACCTACAAAATGGGAGAAAATTTTTGCAACCTACTCATCTGACAAAGGGCTAATATCCAGAATCTACAATGAACTCAAACAAATTTACAAGAAAAAAACAAACAACCCCATCAAAAAGTGGGCGAAGGACAAGAACAGACACTTCTCAAAAGAAGACATTTATGCAGCCAAAAAACACATGAAAAAATGCTCACCATCACTGGCCATCAGAGAAATGCAAATCAAAACCACAGTGAGATACCATCTCACACCAGTTAGAATGGCAATCATTAAAAGGTCAGGAAACAACAGGTGCTGGAAAGGATGTGGAGAAATAGGAACACTTTTACACTGTTGGTGGGACTGTAAACTAGTTCAACCATTGTGGAAGTCAGTGTGGCGATTCCTCAGGGATCTAGAACTAGAAATACCATTTGACCCAGCCATCCCATTACTGGGTATATACCCAAAGGACTATAAATCATGCTGCTATAAAGACACATGCACACGTATGTTTATTGTGGCACTATTCACAATAGCAAAGACTTGGAATCAACCCAAATGTCCAACAATGATAGACTGGATTAAGAAAATGTGGCACATATACACCATGGAATACTATGCAGCCATAAAAAATGATGAGTTCATGTCCTTTGTAGGGACATGGATGAAATTGGAAACCATCATTCTCAGTAAACTATCGCAAGAACAAAAAACCAAACACTGCATATTCTCACTCATAGGTGGGAATTGAACAATGAGATCACATGGACACAGGAAGGGGAATATCACACTCTGGGGACTGTGGTGGGGAGGGGGGAGGGGGGAGGGATAGCATTGGGAGATATACCTAATGCTAGATGACGAGTTAGTAGGTGCATTGCACCAGCATGGCGCATGTATACATATGTAACTAACTTGCACATTGTGCACATGTACCCTAAAACTTAAAGTATTAAAAAAAAATAAAAAAGAGTGGTGAGCCTTGTTATAACCTCATTCAATTCACCTATCTGACCTCTGTAAAAACGAGATGGATGGTGACAGATAATGGTGGACTGACATAAACATAACTAGATGATAGCCCAAACCATGGCTGCCATGTTGAATGCTGCATCTTTACAGGAACAATCAACACAGACCCTGTCACTTTGAATGTGTTTGTCAATGTGATGAAAACATATCAATAGCCAAAAGCAAGGATCAAAACCAGTTTATCTTTACATAGCTTGTTTCAGGGTAAAGTTAATTGTCCTGCTTTCTGTGATAATATAGTCTACAGGGATCTTGATCATCTTGACACTTCACAGAACTTTGCCCTGACCCAGTACATGTATAAGATTATACCAACTGGATCTGGTTCACAGTAGATGGTTGGCACAAAGATGCTTCAGTATAGAGCATCTTTTTCAGGTTTCTCAAACTTTTCAGGTATCAGAACTCTCTTTACACACAAAAATGACTAAAAACACCCAAGATTTTCTGTTCTTGTAGGTATTTACCTTATTAGAAATTAAATTAAGGTAATTTAAAATATTTTTAAATTCTTTAGATATAATAAACCCAATACATGTTAGCGTAAGCATATTTTAAGAGAAATGATCATATTTACAAAGAAAAAAATTTGTGAGAAAGTGTCATTGTTTTACATTTTTGGAAATCTATTTAATATCTGGCTTAATAGAAAATAGCTTTTATCTGCTTCTGCATTCAATATGTTGTTTTGATTGAAGTCTGAAGTGTATGAAAAAAATGTGGCCTCACACAGATTTGCAGTTGGAAAGGGGAGGAGTTTTTTAATAGACTTTTCAGACAATTGTCAATATTCTTCATTGGTAAAATATACCAAAACACAATAAAAGATCATTTCTGTATGGTTAGTTGCAATGCAGAATCTGAAACCATACCAATAAGCTCTCCATATTCTGAAATATTAAAAATCATTTGCCCATCTTGCACTTTAAATGAAACTTTTACCTACATATGATTTTGTAATAACCTTGGTTGCATTAATCAGGGCTCTCTAGAGAAACAGAACCAATATATAGATATAGATATAAAGAGATTTATTATGAGGAATTGGCTCATGCCATTGTAGAGGCTGAGAAGCACCATGATCTGCTGTCTGCAAGTTGAAGAACCAGGAAAGCCAGTGGTATAATTCCAGTCTGAATTCTAAGGCCTGAGAATCAGGGAAACCTATGTTATGAATACCAATAAATTGGAAAATATTGATTCTTTGAGCTATGCAGCTATTTCAAATATTGATGCATTTCAATATGCAACATCAACAAATCAAATTCATTAATATCCCAACCACTCTTAGGAAAATACAGAAATATGGGATCAAGATGGGAGAAACAAGTTCTTCAGAATACTAATTTTTACTTGAAAGGTTAAATTTTATCATTGCTAATAAATACTGTCGGTTGTTTTCCTTGAAGTGACATACTCACTTTTTTTTATTTCAAGAACATATCTGTGAAATACCGAAGTATGAGGAACCATAGTTTGTCTGTCAATCGTTCTTTCAAATGAAAATGGTATTTCCTGAAATGCAGTTAGTGAACTGGCTAACTAGTTAGATTGCTACCTCACACCTTACATCTAAACAGATAATGTTTAGTGTTATTCAGGATACAGGGAAACAGGAATGTTAATAAACTGCCGCTGAGAGAGGAAATTGGTACAATTTCCAAAGGAGTATTTGGCAATATGTATCAAAGACACTTAGATCAGAAATTGGTCAAAATAGTTGACTTGGCTGGGAGCAGTGGCTCATGCCTGTAATCCTAACACTTTGGGAGGCTGAGGCAGGAAGATGCCTTGAGCTCAGGAGTTCCAGACCAGCCTGAGCAACATGGCAAAACCCTACCCTGTCTCTAAAAAAAAAAAAAAAAAAAAAAAAAAAAAAAAAAAAAAAAAAAAAAAAAAAAATTAGCCAGGTATGGTGGCATGTGCCTGGAGTCCCAGCTACACAGGGGGCTGAGATGAGAGGATCACTTGAGCCTGGAAGGTGGAGATTACGATGAACTGTGATCGTGCCACTGCACTCCAGCCTGGGTGACAGAGTGTGTGAGACTCTGGCAAAAAAAAAAAAAAGGGTTGACTCCTAAGAATTTTTCCTAAATAAATAATCAAGAAAGGAGTCAACAGTATAAACAACATTTATAGCAACATTTGTTTACAAAAGCAAAAACTAAGAAACAACCTCAATGGGCAGCCTCTGTGAATCAGCTAAGTAAATTATGGTACCTCTATACAACAGAATCATTAACACGTTAAAACATACTGTTAAGTAAATACAGCAGGTTACAAAACAATGTGGGTTTTTCCCTCCCTGGGTCATTTAGAACTGTGTTGCTTAATTTTCAAATATGGAGAGGTTTTTCAGATAATTTTCTACTACTAATGTCTAATTTAATTTCATAGTAGTCAGATAACATACTGTGTATGAAATCAAGCTTTTTAAATTTACAGAAACTTGCTTTCTTGCCCAGCATATGGTTTATCTTGATAAAAATTTATGTGTGGTTGAAAATAATATAAATTTTTTGGAGGGATGAAACATTCCACAAATGTCAATTAAATCAAGTTGGCTGACAGTGTTGTTCAGGTCTTCTATATACTTGATGACTTTCTGTCAATTTCTTCTATCAATTGTCAAAAAGCAAATGTTGAGGTTTCCAACTACAACTGTGTTTGCTTACTGCTTCATTTCTGTCAGTTTTTCCTCTGTGTATTTTGAAGTTCTGTTATTTGCCACATACACATTTAGAATTGTGATGTCTTTTTGATTAATTGCTCCCTATACTATTATGCGAAGCCTCTTTTTTATTCCTGGTTATATTCTTTATTTAAAATCTATTTGTCTGGTGCTAATATAGCCACTCTAGCTTTCTTAGAAGTGTCTGCATGATATGTCTTCTTCCATCTTGTATTTTTTACCCTATCTGTATCTTAAAGTGTATTTCTTATAGATAACATACAGTTGACTCTTGCTTTCTAATCAACCTATAGATGACCAATACCAAATTAATCTGTGTTACTAAAAATCAAAAATTGTGTCTCCCTAGTCTCATTTGGGGTCGATACTGTAATTCATCATAACTCAACTATATCAATGCCCAATATGTATATGAGGTAAAGACAATGACTAATCATTAATAATGGCTAATAAACAGAGATATTTCTAACTAACACTTTCAATTATTTAAAACAAAAGGCAAGCAAAGTTCACAAAACTAAACTTGTTCAAAACATAGTTTCCATAGCATTAGGAGATATACCTAATGCTAAATGACGAGTTAATGGGTGCAGCACACCTGCATGGCCCATGTATATATATGTAACTAACCTGCACATTGTGCACATGTACCCTAAAACTTAAAGTATAATAGTAATAAAATAAAAATTAAAAAAAAAACATAGTTTCCGTTATGACTCCCAGGATCTCAGGCCAACTTAATCCATTTGACATACTGAATTAACACCTTAAGTGAGTCATTGCATTTTATAAATCAATTGGACATCTAGCCTAACATGATTAAAGTTAATCTCATTGGTAATGTCGACTTTTAAAATTCTGATTATTGCCCTACTCCCCTGTTTCTCTGAGCTATTTTAAAACTGTTTTATCTATCAATTGCTCTGCTGTATTTTGATGGTTAATGAAACAGAATTTAATACACTCAAGCCACGTCATCTAGGTCCGACCAACCATGGTACCATCTCATGGGGAAAACGGCCTTAAACTGAGCTCATTTTTATACTTCAGTGAGAAAACCTGACTATCCTGGGGTTCATGATTCTTTATAACAAATAGTCATTTCTAATGCAAATGTTATGTACCAAAAGTTTGCTTCATCTTCCCATAGTAGTGGTGTTAAAAATGGTGGCTAGTTTCCAAGGCTAGATCACATGAACCTACCTAATGGAAGATAAGCCCCAAAAAGGAAAGTGTCATAAAAACAAGTATTGTTATTTTGATATTAGTACTTAAATATATTGAGAAAGATAAAATTTCATTTTTAAATGTTGTCTATTTATCTTAAACATCATGGCTGGGCTCGGTATCTCAAGCCTGTAATCCCAGCACATTGGAAGGCCAAGGAGGGCAGATCACTTGAGGACAGGAGTTCAAGACCAGCCTGGGCAACATGGTGAAACCCTGTTTCTACTAAAAATACAAAAATTAGCCAGGCATGTTGGCATGCACCTGTAATTCCAGATACTTGGGAGGCTGAGGTAGGAGAATCACTTGAACCTGGGATGCGGAGGTTGCAATGAGCCGAGGTCACACCACTGCACTGCAACCTGAAAGACAAAGCGAGACTCCATCTTGAAAACAAAAAACAAATCGGTGTTGAATAATGGAAAGTTTAAATATAGAAAAATAAAAAGACAAATGGGGGGTTTTTGTATAAACACTTTTGCAACCTTCTGGACACTTGCAAGATATTACAAGGTTAATGAACGTTTCTTCGTCACACATATTAACTCTAGGAGTTTTGACTTTGCTCTTCCTAGACAGAAGTGTTGCCTAATAATGCTGCTTAAATGATACATTTAAAAGAAGACACTCCAATTATGCCAGTTACTGTTATTTATGTGTTTGTCTGGCAGCTAATATGTTTTAAAACAAATAATTTTCTTAATTTTAAAATATGAATTTGAAGTTCTTATTAAATAAAATGCAAGGGTTTTAGCTGAATTTCTATCCAATTTCAGCATACTCAAGGTTAGAAAGTCATTAATGAAATCCGTTTTAAAACCCTATGTATCGAGGGGAAAATCTTTAAACACACAAACATAAAATTTCCCATGAAAAAGATATCAAGAAAAGCAACATTTATCATAGTCTAATTTCTAATATATCCTAATGCTTTTTATAAACATGACAGAAAGTTATCTCCTAATATAGGGTGAGTTTATTCCTTTTCTCTGACTTTTGTGGAAGTAGAAAAATAAAGAGTATGTACGGCTGCCATCACCATTGTTAATCAAGCATGAATCAACTATGAGACTGGCTAATTATTTGTAGCCAGGTTTCTTCCACAATGAGCTCTAGGCAGCTCTTAAATGAATGTATTAGACCCCTCCCCCTCAAGATTTTAATGCCTCATAAACACAATGATGAAGATGTCTCAGTCATACTGAAATGAAATGAAAAGCCTACTTTAGATGAGGATCTATTTTCATATATAAAAGCAAAGTTATAAGTGAATTTAAACTTTTGGTATTTATCCAGATTATCCTCTCTGTAGTCCTGTCTTCTTGCCCAGCTGCAATTAAGAGCTTCCCTATTTAGGTTTCCTATTTTGTTAAAACCAGGAAACTGATCTACAGAAGGAAAACAAACTCCATCAAAACACATTATAAGTTCAACTCAAAACAGCACTGCCTATGAATCCTCAGGGTTGCTGAACACAACTATTCTTCTTCCCTGTCATAAGCCTCAAAAGCACTCCAAATACTGCATTTCAGCAGCCTCAGATGTTGACCTTCGAAGGCTGAAACCTCATCACACTCCAGGCTTGGGAGTACTGAGCCTTCAGCTCTCACTCAAGGCAACTGAGGCACTCACTAGAAGCCCTCATTTGTCTCTCCGGGAAGTCAATATTAAACCCTGTGCTTTTTAGGACATATCATCTCCAACCTGGTTACATCTATTTCATCCTACCAGAAAAAGCCAGCGAATTGAAATGTTAAAAATAATGACTACTTCACATTTAGCTATGCAAAATGAAATATCATTCGAGGGCTACAGATATCATTGCAATACGGCAGGTCTTTTATTTTTTATTAGAGTAATTCAAAAATATTATATGACTTTATTATTTTATGATCTTTGAACCCATGGACCTCCTCCTCCCTCGTTACATGAACCCATTAAACCTTCCCAGCATCACTGGACTGGTGGCAAGTTTCCAGTTCAGTTGCCCTGCACAGCGTACTTGTGATAGACATGGTGAAACTATTTATTGGTGGCCACCAAGTTCAGCTGGGAAGGTGGACTGGGTGGCAACTTTGCAGTGTGATATCTAGAATACTGGGAATGGTGGATACCTCCCTTCCACCACTCCAAGAAAAGATCACTTCCTCCAGAATGGGCAAGGACTAGGGTGAAGCAAGTAAGGCACTGAACTTGGGGGTAGGAGGGTAGCGTGCAGAATTTAAGGAGGTGTCCAAAAACTTAGTAATTAAGATAAATAACATTTTGATGCAATCTTTTCAAAAGTAAAAAATTAACACAGAGAAATCATGATGAGGGAAATATCAAAAATTTTAATAAAAACTGAATTAGAGCCTGCACTTGCATGATTCAGCCTCTCTCCTCACCTAACCCTGGCCCTTCTGGACCGACCTAGTGATCCCAGAAATTTCACACTTCAGAAGCCCCTCTTTTTACATCATTGTCTATAATGAACATGCAAATTTCTGAGAGGAAGCAGCGTATTAAATCTCAGCAAATTATATATAATATAATATAATACGTCATAACATCATAGGCTAATGTTTATTAGCCTACCAACTGCCTTCCAGAAAACAGATTTTGAGGGGGCTGGAAAGAAAACAAGGATTACTGGTTCTTTGTCTTTGGGGTACAACAAATGGGGCAGCAGCAAGTTAAAGCCCCTTCTGTTGCTTATTTGTCCAAGACTAAAGCCACCGTTGCTGGTTTCATACTCAAACAAGATTTCATTTGCTGTATATTCTAGATCCTGGACATACGGGGGCGCTTCCAGGCCACAGATAAGGCTTAGAATGACTTTCTGCTTTTTTAACTTCCAAAATTCATTAGACTCTGTTGCAGCCCCAAGGAAAAAAGCATAGAATTTTTCTCGGCAGATATATTCAGCCCTTATAGGTTTTACAGCTGCTGTGTATTTATCTACCTATGGAGGATTTGTAAAAAATGCCTCCAATTCAAGAGGACCTATAAAAACTTTCATAGTGCTACAAGGTGAGTGCTATGCAGTCATAAAAAAAAATGATGATGATGATGATAAGGCTACCAGTTATTTTTGCCATGGCCATCACTTCAAACAACTTCATAATTTATACGATGAGTTATAGTATTTTATCTGAATCTACAGTCCCTTAAAATTATAAAGATGCTTATCTTAAACATCCAATAGATTACTTTTTAAAGCAATTGTAAGGAGTGACTCAGACCATCAATGCCAAAAATTACACAACAAATAAGAATTTATTTTGTAATAAATTTTGTTCAAAAATTTTTTGTAAAAAACAGTTCTGTTGCTCCAATGAGATTTCCCCTTCTATATCTAAATACATATTCTCTCTCTCTCAAACAAACAAACAAAAAAATTGTTTATTATTAAATTAAATTCAGTACAAGTTTATGTGTTAAAAATATCAAATAATCTCTTGATTGGAGATTTTTCTCGTTTCAAAGTGTCTAAAGATGAATGAACGTGGTGTTCATTTCTTAACCTTTTCTGTTTTTGTTTCTCCTGATCCTACAAAAAAATTTGCAAAGAACATATTAAATACAGATCTTCTGAAACTAAAGACTAATTTTAAGCTTTGATGCTTAAATGGAAACAAAGCTATTTTCCTAGGAGAGAGATAAATGTTTAACTCAACTCTGGAAAATTCATAGACTATCCCCAAAGTGAAATGAACAAGGTCAGGTCATGCCAGTAGGAATGCAATCCATGACCGTATATCAAGGAAGGAAGAGCTCATACTGATCATTTACAATCCTACAAAACTAAACTTTTAGACACAATATGATTTACCTATGACATAAGACTTCATATAAAAACATAAAATAATGCAGAACGGAATATGAAAACAAATTCAAGAGATAAAAGGATTGATGAGTGTCCCTACCTATGTTGAGGGAAATTAATTTACACATCCATGTTTTGACTTTGGTGTCCTTAAGGAAATAGAGGCAACATGTATGTGTATATAATATACACTTTTCTTACAGTAGAGATTATGTGAAATGCAGAGGATGTTTCAGGTTGATGAAGATGAAATTAAGGTGCTTAACAAATATCAATAAATGTAATACACTAATAGGCAAACTCTTTAAAAAATTATAGGCTGTTGAAACACCAGGAAAATAATTTCCTAGAAATTATTTAATGGAGGGGGGATAAGCACCATTAAATTGAAAATTTGAGAAGAACTTGGACAATTTTTATGTTGATTTTTAGATCACCTCTTATGCTTTCTTTATGCTAACAACTTAGCTGGTTTCATATTGCCATATACTAAAATTTTCCATATCAAAAAATTACTAAGATAATGGCTAATCAGTTGTTCGTTCAAATGTTTCCTTTCTTTGTTCTTACACTATACATTAAAAAACATGAATGACTGCTCAGACAAATTCAAGCTCCACACTTAGATATGTGTAAAATAGCCTACTCCTTTTAAATTCAACCTTGGAAATGCTAGTTGTGCTTAGATTAATCCTTTGACAAACGTGTAAAATAGAAAGCATGACATTAGCTCACATGGGACGTAATTCTAGACCAAATTTCAGAGTTCTGTAGTCACTATGTTGGCACTTAATTAAGGAGTAGGCTCTTCAAAAATACCTTCCAAATCAATCTTTTCCAGAAATGTTTCTCTGCATCTTGAGAATTTGCAAAGTTCTTGTGCCACTTATAAAAACAGAAATATTCTATTTACTAAAGGCTAGAATTTGAAAAGTTAGCATTTGATATTAAAAATTCTTAATTTTTTTCCTGCAAGAGTTGAAAAATTAACTCCTTGTGACTGAATACATTAATACACTAATGTATTGTGTTATATGTTTTTATAACTGTTACAATCTAAACAGAAATCAGAAAGATTATTTTATTTATGTATAAAATTATCAAATAGCTTCAGATTTTTGGAAGACAACTAAAGGGAAAAATATTAAGGAAATATAAATATTGAATTGCAATACAACTAATTAGGTAAGCTGATAAGTTGTTCACAGTTTAAAATGTTGAGCCATTCAGTCATAGTCATTGTAAAGACATTTCGCTCTAACTAGGACATTTTCAAAACAAAACTAAGTATAGCTCCATTATTCAACTTAAGGGCATTAAATGAGAAAATGCAGAATGTGTTCAAAATATTTTAAAGGACTCTATCCAATTTTGTAGGATGCAAAAAACTCAGGACTTCAGGAATAAACAGAATACATAGAAAATTATCCTGAAAAGTGTAAATGGAGAGACGTTGACAAGGCTATTACAACTGACCATTCCTGAACTGAGAGAAAATTGTTCTGAGGATTACACATTTTTAGCTTTTAATGTCAGGCTAACCTATTCCAGATGATATGATATTTCTCATGAGAAATACTAGATTCCTAAGGAAATAAACAAGGTGTTTAAGAAGAAGACATTGAATTTTATATTCTTTAATTTGTTTCTAATTCATTTTATACGTTTAGAAAAAAATATTGAGCTCACAAATTCCATGTCACTTTCATGTTAATTTGATGTGTAAGTTATGTTACAGGACACAAAATTGATACTATGAAAGTAAATAAATGTGCTCAAGTTAAGTATTTAATTTGTAACATTCTTATTATTATACCAAATATGTTATTGGTTCTACAAGAGAAAAGTTAAATCACTGAAAAAGTACATTGAAAGTTTGGCAATCAAATGTTTTCTTTTAAGTATATTTCAAGTTTGAAATTGATTAGTGAGTCTCCTATTTATTAATTACAAATTGAAAATTGCCTCCTTTAAATAGTGCCAGGCAACCATGACTAATCTAAAAGTTTTAAGAAATGTAATGAGATTATGATATCGGTAAAAAATTTGTAATTAAAAGTTTATTTGCCTAACAAATACTCCTACAAGCAATAACCACTATCAATGATTTATTTTCTTTTAGCCACTGCAGCAAAATGTTTGGTTGATGTTCTCAGCCATCTTGCAAATCGAAAGTAAATATCTACATAGAATTACATTTATCTCAACGCTGTTACTGTGAAACCAATAACCATATAAAATGAATTCATTTTTTCTCTAATATAATGAAATACCTGCCTTATTTACAATGTTTATTATTTGGGTGATTTTTTAATGGCATCTACATCTTCACACTGTTTTTTCCGTGAATTAAATTATGCGTCCCAAACAAAATTATATTTGTTCAGGGACTAGTTAAAGATGAATGGAAATTTTCTATATTCTGAAACATGAAGAGACCTTAATACTCAAGATTTCAGTCTATCTCTTGGAAACTTTTTGTAGTCTTTCTAGAATAAAAGTTCCATAAAAATTATTACCTTAATGTCCGAAATTCTTTATAACTATTGCTGTAGCTGATCTTTAACAGAAGAAAACATGAATGAAACAATGCCCTAATCAATAATGTAGCAAAAAGTGCATGCACAAACTCTAGGTCCCTTTTAAGTTATTTTGCTTTTCTCTCTGTCTGATGCCAGTTTTTTATCTGACTTATTATGTGCGCTTTTCTGTGTGTACTTACAGTGAATAGTAGCTGCTAAAATGTATAGATAATGATTGTCTCTCCACATTTAAATGGTAAATTCCAAACAGAAAGTTAAAGGTAATTTACTGGCATTATTGCCTGAATCCTTTCTAACCCCTTGGGATTAAGGATAATAAGAAAGACTTTATCACAATAAAAGTGTTTCAATTTTTTTTCAAAGCATAGATTGTGAGAGCTAGGTCATCAATGATATTTGAGGATAATCAACATTTCATACATTTGCTGCCATCTTTTGAGAAGCAGTGTTAGCCTCATAGTCAAGAGTGTGAGCTCTGGAGCAAGACCACCTAGGTTCAAGTCCTGGCTCTGTCACTTACTAGCTGATGAATTCAGGCACATTCATTTCCCTATGGTTCAGTTGTCCTCATCTATCAAAGAGGAATAAATGATGATGACCTCATCATTCAATGACCTGCCTCATTGAATCACTGTAGGAATTAAATGAGTTTAAACTGTGAGAACACCTTAAGACAGGGAATGTCTGGAATGTACTAAGCACTCTATATGTGTTTACTGGTTTTTAAAAAATTACATGCTTTTTGTGAATTTGCACTTAATCTTATCAGAGTAGCAGTTTTATTATCCCAATCTTGCAGATGTTGGGTATCATCACTCTGCCTTTGTTATCACTAGTCTTTAATACCTTATCACAGCAAAAGGCAATAACTAGGAGCTCCAACTTTTCTTTCAGATTTTCCTCTTTCCTTTGCAACTGATTACCTGTTTAAGTCTTACTGTGAAAAACCAGCAAGGAACAACTCACTTGTGCTTTTGCTTTTAGCAACTGGGTTGGAGATAAGATGACCATGATTTATGATAAAAAAATAAAAGTGCTTAACCCAGACATCTTATTAACAAATGTGGTTACTGTTAAGACATGTAATTTTTTTTTCTGTTATCTTATTCACATGCCATGAAGAATTCCAGCTCAGAATTAGGGTTTTTCAAGGCATGAAATATCTGACAGTAAAGGGTCAAAATAAAAAAGTATATACTCCCCTGTCAAATAATATTCCAAAATAATATTGGAAAGTATCAGACAGGAATGAAAGTATCATTTGTTAATTCATTCAGGACATATTTAATGATTTCCCATTATTTCACAGGGCAAACTGGAATTCAAAGCAGAACTTATAAGAGTGGTAAAACTTTACAATAGTGTCTGGGAGCAATTTTGTGAGCTCAGATTAAACCTTTTCATTGTCACCAAGGAGTCAACCTAAAAGCCTATGAAAATGATGTTCATTTTGTATTCTACCCTTACAAAGTTCTTATAGGCCTATAGTAACAGCTATGACTCCTGACCCCTGCACCAAAAAGTAAGGCACACGCTTGGACTAAGTCGGTTAGGAATAGGAATGGATAAATAATGGGGCAATACAAAGATCCCTGGTCAACTTCACAGTCTGTCATCTAGGTGCTCCGGTTTTTAACATCTTCTGCAACCTTCGGGAAACAGAACAGATCATCGCAATCTACTGTTTTTTTTTTTTTTCCTCTAAGAAAATGCCCATGGAAAAGTGCTGGATGTCTTGCAAATCTGTTATCGCAATGCAAAATCACACCGAGTTTCTTTAAGAATCACAGTGCATTCCCTCTCTCCCAGAACTAAATAAAGCCTGCCTTGGGAAGCAATTCAAAACTGGAATTCTGCTTCTACATTGCTCAGTTACCCAGGCAGCTGAAGCCTTTGAACAGGTCTCGGAAAGTCCCTCACATACAGTCTTTTTAGGTCAAATGAGAACAGTCCTGTTAAGTCATACACTAATTCCTCTCTACAAACAGAAGTCTGGTTAATTCTCAGGGAGCTAAGAAAAAAAACAAAGATCCTCTTTCTTCCAGAAACATTTTTTTTCTTAAAAAAACTATACCATTATGGTTGTTTTTACTTAAACTCTAAGGACAAAATTTTTTTAAGACTTCCATTGTTGATTAAAATAATATTTTATTATAATATTAAGCAAATATGCAAAAACATAAAATTAGGTTATATATTTTAGATCATTTATAGCTCTAAAAAGAAACACATTTTAAAATGTAATGCCAACAAAAAATTAAGCGAATGACATTACTTTAATGTGATAAATCATATTTTGCTAAAACAAAATCCACTGCCCACAATGTAAACATGGTGCTGACGTTATGATGGAGAAATTTCTGGATTAGCATGCCCAAATTATTATGTACTGGGTGATGAATTCATATTTCTGTATCTACCCTCTATGTAAACTGGAGTTCTGAAGTAAGGCTGCCTTAGTTCAAATCCCAAAGCTGTCACTTCCTATGTTCTGAATGTGTGACGATAGGCAAATTACTTAACATCAATGTGCCTCAGTTTCCACATCTGTAAACTGGTCATACTAATAATAACACCTACTTCATAGGGCTCTTGCGAAGCTTATGGGGGGTAAGCGTAAGGTACCTGGTATACAGTCAGTACTCAATTAATATTAATTATTACCTTTTATTACCTTGAGCTCTGCATAATAAGTCTGCAAAGACTCAAGCCTTACTTCAATAGACACAGCAGACAATGGGTAGTGGAATTTCAACTTTCTCAGGAAAAAAGGAACTAGCCCAAACCAGGTTTTTTACATAAAGCCACCGGCTTGGTTTGCACACACAAGAATGAAGGCTGGAGTTACCACGAGAAACAAGCGGCTTTTTTGGAAAACAGGTGAAGACGCACCCACCACCAGACCCTGCTCACGGACTGGGACTCAGACTGTAATTTCCCAACATGAAAGCCACTGAAGTAAAACTGCTTCTGAATTGGAGTCACCTGCACCATCAGTTTCTTTTCTACTGAATTATTTCCATCCACATAAAAGTATCACTTAATATTTCATACATAATATGTCTTTTATTGTAGTAAAGTGTAGTAACATAAAATTTATGATATTACCATTTTAACCCTTTAACCATTTTTAGATGTACAATTCTGTGGCATTAAGCACATTCACATTGTTGCACAATCATCACCACCATCCATTTCGTTTTTCATCTTCCCAAACCAAAACTGAAGGCCCTTTAAAAACTAGCTCTTCATTCCCTCTTTTCCCAGCCCCCGACAACCACCATGCTACTTTCTGTCTCTATGAATTTGACCATTCTAAGGGCCTCATATAAATGGAATCATACAATATTTATCCCTTGTGTTTTTTAAACAAAATGCCTTCTCTTGACACCATATCTCCTTCCAATCATAGCCCTATTTTTCTGATCTCCACCAGAGTAAAACTTTTAGAAAAAGCTGTCTGTACTTGGCTCTACTTTCTCCCTTCTCATCTTCTCTCCAAGTTACTTTAAAGGGACTTTCATCCCAAATATTGGTCAAATATTGACAAAGCCAATGCTCAATGCTTTGTCCTTGTATTACCCAACCCAACCCACTCAGTAGCATTCGAAAGGTCTGACCACTGTCTCCTCCTAGAAACACTATCCTCTCCAGCCCTCCCTGACTGTAAACTTGCCTGGTTCTCCTCCTACCTCATGGCTGCTCTTCCTCCAGCTTTTTTGTTGGCTCCTCCCCCAGCTGCCAGATCTCCAAAGGTCAGAGTGCCCCAGGGCTCCGTCCTTGATTCTCTTCTCTTTTCCATGCACACAGTGCCACTCAAAGCCTTGGTCTGCATACCAGTGTCAGTCCATTAACTATTTGTTACCAGACTGCAATGACAGAAATACAGAAACTGACTAAGCCTTTAGAAAGTTCTAATCGCAATTTGATAGTATATGTTTCTGTTGTTGTATCTAAGAATAAAAAATTAGGCTTGAATTTGAATACCTTTTTTAAATAGTTTATATTTCATTTTTATAATGATTTATACAATTGTATTTTACAAAGTATTGGTTTGCATCAGATTGGATTAGAAAAATAAAACTGGTCCTTCCCCACAGACAGTTTTGAGAAGCACTGATCCACATTATTTCCTGGGTGATGTCATCTAGCCCAATAGTTTTTAATAATATTTCTATGCTGATCATTCTCATAATTTATGTCATCATCTCTGACCTTTTCTGTAAGCTCCAGACTTGGATATCCAACTGCCTACTTAAAATCTCCACTTGGATGTCAAGTGGGCATACAAACCTTAACATGAACAAAACAGAACTATTAAATAAACAACGAAAAAGAGTCAAACAATAAAAATAGAAGTTTATTCCTTGAAAAGTCTCATAAAATAATCTGCACTAAATCACAATAGGGGAAAAGAGAAGACAAAATAAGCAATATGAGAACAAAGGGGCTGGTAACTATACATCAGTAGAGATTTTAAAATATGAGTACACTGTGAACAAGTTTACTAAAATAAATTTGGAAAATGAAACATACAAATGCCTAAAAAATATAAATTACCATAATTGACACAAAAATAAAAAGAAATAGAAAACCTGAACATACCAATAGCCATTAGGGAAACTAAAAAGTCATTCAAAAATCTGCTCCTATCCCACACCAAAAGGGTATAAGGCCTAGACAATTTTACAAATGAATCTAACCAAACTCAAGCAACAGATATTTCATAAACTATAATTTATAACTGTCATGTCTTCCTGCTCAGTTGACATTTATTATTATATAATGTCAAAAACTATCACAAGAGATATAGAAAGACATTATTTCATAATAAAAGGGTCAATTGACCCAGGAAGATATGACAATTATAAATATATCCATCCCCAACATCACAGCACCTAAATATATAAAGCAAACATTGACAGAACTGAAAGAGAAATAGACACAAATGTAATAATAATAGGAAACTTAAACACCCCACCTTCAATAATGGATAGAGCATCCAGACAGAAAAACAATAAGGAAACAGCAAATTTGAAGAGCATTATAGACAAAAATGGACCTAACAGACACATGTAGAACAAATTTAAGAACACTGCAATCATACCAAGTATCTTCTTCAACCACAATGAATGAAACTAGAAACAACAGCAAAAGGGAAGCTAGAAACTCCATAGATATGTGGAAATTAAGCAACACATTCTTGAATAACCAATGGGTCAAAAGAGAAATGAAAGGGAAATTAGAAAACACCTTGAAACAAATAGACATGAAAATAAAATGTACCAAAACTTACAGGAGGCAGCAAGAAACGCATTACCAAGAGCAAAGTTTATGGCAATAAACCCCTATGTTAACAAAGAAGAAAAGTCTCAAATTAACAAACCAACCTCAAAGAACTAGGAGAACAGACTAAGCCCAATTTCAGCAGAAGAAAGGGAAAAATAAAGATTAGAGTATAAATAAAATAGAAAACTTTTAAAAATCGGCAACACTTTTTTGAAAAAACATCAATAAAGTTGACAAACCTTTGGCTAGGCTAAGAGACAAAAAGAGAAGACTTAAATAAAAAATGGAAGAGCAGTCATTACAACTAATGCCACAGAATTAAAAAGAATAAGAGACTACTATGAGCAATTATACACCAACAAATTGGATAACTTACAAGAAATTGATAAATTCTTAGAAACATACACCCTAACAAGACTGAATAATGAAGAAATTGAAAATCTGAACAGACCTATAACCAGTAAGGAGATTGAATCAATAATCAAAAACCTCTCAATAAAGAAAAGTCCAAGACCAGATGGCTTCACTGGTAAATTTTACCAGACATTTAAAGAAAATTTAACATCAATTCTTCTCAATCTCTTGTAAAAAAAATTGAAGAGGGGAGAACACTTTCCAACTCTTTTGAAGCCAGTGTTACCCTAATGCCAACGCCAGACAAAGATATTACAAAAAAAAAGAACCTGCAGACCAATACTCCTGATAAACACAAATACAAAAATCCTCAACAAAATATTAGCAAAGGCCAGTTCTGGTGGCTGATGCCTGTAATCCCAGCACTTTGGGAGGCTGAAGCTGAAGGATTGCTTGAGACCAGGAATTTGAAACCAGCCCTGGCAACATAGCAAGACCCTGTCTCCACAAAAAAAATTAAAACTTAGCAAGGCATGGTGGCATGTACCTGTAGTCCCAGCTACTCAGGAGGCTGAGGCAGGAGGATCACTTGATCCCAGAAATTTGAGGTGAGAGTGAGCTATGATCACACACTTACACTCCAGCCTGGGTGACAGGAAAGACCCTGTCTCAAACAAAACAAAACAAAACGTTAGTAAACTGCATTAAATAGCACATTAAAAGGATCCTACACCATAACCAATTTAGATTTTTCCATGGAATGCAAAGTATTTCAACACACAAAAATTAGTGTAATATACCACATTAACAGAACGAGGGGCAAAAACCACACGATCATGTCAGTAGATGCAGAAAGAGCATTTGGCAAAATTCAACACCCTTTCATAACGAAAACTCTCAGCAAACTAGGAATAGAAGGAGATTTCAACATAAAAAAATTACATATGAAAAGTCAGTTAACTCAGTGGTGAAAAATTGAAAAGTTCTCCCCCTAAGATTAGGAGCAAGACAAGGATGCCCAGTCTAGCTACTTCTTTTCAACACAGTACGGGAAGTTCTAGCCAGAGAAATTGGACAGGAGAAAGAAATAAGCATCTAAATCAGAAAGAAAGAAGTAAAAGTATCTCTCTTTGCTGATGACATGATCTTATACATAGAAAATTATAAAGACTGTAGACACACACACACACGCGCACACACACAAACAGAGAGAGAGAGAGAGAAACTGTTAGAACTAAGACAAATTCAGGGAGTAGTGGTTCTCCCAGCACACAGCTGCAGATCTGAGAACGGACAGACTGCCTCCTCAAGTGGGTCCCTGACCCCCAAGTAGCCTAACTGGGAGGCACCCCCAAGTAGGGGCAGACTGACACCTCACACGGCTGGGTACTCCTCTGAGACAAAACTTCCAGAGGAACGATCAGGCAGCAACATTTGCTGTTCACCAGTATCTGCTGTTCTGCAGCCTCCGCTGCTGATACCCAGGCAAACAGGGTTTGAAGTGGACCTCCCATAAACTCCAACAGATCTGCAGCTGAGGGTCCTGACTGTTAGAAGGAAAACTAACAAACAGAAAGGACATCCACACCAAAACCCCATCTGTACGTCACCATCATCAAAGAACAAAGGTAGATAAAACCACAAAGATGGGGAAAAAACAGAGCAGAAAAACTGGAAACTCTAATAATCAGAGCACCTGTCCTCCTCCAAAGGAATGCAGCTCCTCACCAGCAATGGAACAAAGCTGGACAGAGAATGACTTTGACGAGCTGAGAGAAGGCTTCAGATGATCAAACTACTCTGAGCTAAAAGAGGAAGTTCAAACCCATGGCAAAGAAGTTAAAAACCTTGAAAAAAAATTAGACGAATGGCTAACTAGAATACCCAATGCAGAGAAGTCCTTAAAAGACCTGATGGAGCTGAAAACCATGGCATGAGAACTACGTGACAAATGCAAGAGCCTCAGTAGCCAATTCGATCAACTGGAAGAAAGGGTATCAGTGATGGAAGATCAAATGAATGAAATGAAGTGAGAAGAGAATTTTAGAGAAAAAAGAATAAAAAGAAACGAACAAAGCCTCTAAGAAATATGGAACTATGTGAAAAGACCAAATCTACATCTGATTGGTGTACCTGAAAGTGACGGGGAGAATGGAACCAAGTTGGAAAACACCCTTCAGGATATTATCCAGGAGAACTTCCCCAATCTAGCAAGGCAGGCCAACATTCAAATCAGGAAATACAGAGAATGCCACAAAGATATTCCTCAAGAAGAGCAACCCCAAGACACATAATTGTCAGATTCACCAAAGTTGAAATGAAGGAAAAAATGTTAAGGGCAGCCAGAGAGAAAGGTTGGGTTACCCACAAAGGGAAGCCCATCAGACTAATACCTGATCTCTCAGCAGAAATTCTGCAAGCCAGAAGAGAGTGGGGGCCAATATTCAACATTCTTAAAAGAATTTTCAATCCAGAATTTCATATCCAGCCAAACTAAGCTTCATAAGTGAAGAAGAAATAAAATCTTTTACAAACAAGCAAATGCTGAGAGATCTTGTCACCACCAGGCCTGCCCGAAAAGAGCTCCTGAGGAAGCACTAAACATGGAAAGGAACAACCGGTACCAGCCACTGCAAAAACATGCCAAATTGTAAAGACCATCGAGGCTACGAAGAAACTGCATCAACTAATGAGCAAAATAACCAGCTAACATCATATTGACAGGATCAAATTCACACATAACAAAATTAACCTTAAATGTAAATGGGCTAAATGCTCCAATTAAAAGACACAGACTGGCAAGTTGGATAAAGAGCCAAGTCCCATCAGTGTGCTGTATTCAGGAAACCCATCTCACGTGCAGAGACACACATAGGCTCAAAATAAAGGGATGGAGGAAGAGCTACCAAGCAAATGGAAAATAAAAAAAAGGCAGGGACTGCAATCCTAGTCTCTGATAAAACAGACTTTAAACCAACAAAGATCAAAAGAGACAAAGAAGGCCATTACATAATGGTAAAGGGATCAATTCAACAAGAAGAGCTAACTATCCTAAATATATATGCACCCAATACAGGAGCACCCAGATTCATAAAGCAAGTCCTTAGAGACCTACAAAGAGACTTAGACTCCCACACATTAATAATGGGAGACTTTAACACCCCACTGTCAACATTAGACAGATCAACGAGACAGAAAGTTAACAAGGATATCCAGGAATTGAACTCAGCTCTGCAGCAAGCAGACCTAACAGACATCTACAGGACTCCACCCCAAATCAAAAGAATATACATTCTTCTTAGCACCACACCACACCTATTCCAAAACTGACCACATAGTTGGAAGTAAAGGAGTCCTCAGCAAATGTAAAAGAACAGAAATTATAACAAACTGACTCTCAGACCACAGTGCAATCAAACTAGAACTCAGGATTAAGAAACTCACTCAAAACCACTCAACTACATGGAAACTGAACAACCTGCTCCTGAATGACTACTGGGTACATAATAAAATGAAGGCAGAAATAAAGATGTTCTTTGAAACCAATGAGAACAAAGACACGACATACCAGAATCTCTGGGACACATTCAAAGCAGTGTGTAGAGGGAAATTTATAGCACTAAATGCCCACAAGAGAAACCAGGAAAGATCTAAAATTGACACCCTAACATCACAATTAAAAGTACTAGAGAAGCTAGAGCAAACAGATTCAAAAGCTAGCAGAAGGCAAGAAATAACTAAGATCAGAGCAAAACTGAAGGAAATAGAGACACAAAAAACCCTTCAAAAAATCAATGAATCCAGGAGCTGGTTTTCTGAAACGATCAACAAAATTGATAGACCACTAGAAAGACTAATAAAGAAGAAAAGAGAAGAATCAAATAGATGCAATAAAAAATGATAAAGGGGATATCACCACCGATCCCACAGAAATACAAACTACCATCAGAGAATACTATAAACACGTCTACAAAAGTAAACTAGAAAATCTAGAAGAAATGGATAAATTCCTTGACACATACACCCTCCCAAGACTAAAACAGGAAGAAGTTCAATCTCTGAATAGACCAATAACAGGCTCTGAAATTGAGGTAATAATTAATAGCCTACCAACCAAAAAAAGTCCAGGACCAGACAGATTCACCGCCGAATTCTACCAGAGGTACAAGGAGGAGCTGGTACCATTCCTTCTGAAACTATCCCAATCAATAGAAAAAGAGGGAATCCTCCCTAACTCATTTTATGAGGCCAGCATCATATTGATACCAAAGCCTGGCGGAGACACAACCAAAAAGAGAATTTTAGACCAATATCCTTGATGAACGTTGATGCAAAAATCCTCAATAAAATACTGGCAAACCGAATCCAGCAGCACATCGAATACTTATCCACCATGATCAAGTGGGCTTCATCCTTGGGATACAAGGCTGGTTCAACATATGAAAATCAATAAACGTAATCCAGCATATAAACAGAACCAATGACAAAAACCTCATGATTATCTCAATAGATGCAGAAAAGGCCTTTGACAAAATTCAACAACCCTTCATGATAAAAACTCTCAATAAACTAGGTATTGATGGGACATATCTAAAAATAATGAGAGCTATCTATGACAAACCCACAGCCAATATCATACTGAATGGGCAAAAACTGGAAGCATTCCCTTTGAAAACTGGCACAAGACAGGGATGCCCTCTCTCACCACTCCTATTCAACATAGTGTTGGAAGTTCTGGCCAGGGCAATCAGGCAGGAGAAGGAAATAAATGGTATTCAATTACGAAAAGAGGAAGTCAAATTGTCCCTGTTTGCAGATGACATGATTGTATATCTAGAAAAACCCATCGTCTCAGCCCAAAATCTCCTTAAGCTGATAGGCAACTTCAGCAAAGTCTCAGGATACAAAATCAATGTGCAAAAATCACAAGCATTCTTATACACCAATAACAGACAAACAGAGAGCCAAATCATGAATGAACTCCCATTCACAATTTCTTCAAAGAGAATAAGATACCAGGAATCCAACTTACAAGGTACATGAAGGACCTCTTCAAGGAGAACTACAAACCACTGCTTAATGAAGTAAAAGAGGATACAAACAAATGGAAGAATATTCCATGCTCATGGATAGGAAGAATCAATATCATGAAAATGGCCATACTGCCCAAAGTAATTTATAGATTCAATGCTATCCCCATCAAGCTACTAATGACTTTCTTCACAGAATTGGAAAAAACTACTTTAAATTTCATATGGAACCAAAAAGAGCCCACATTGCCAAGACAATCCTAAGCCAAAAGAACAAAGCTGGAGGCATCATGCTACCTGACTTCAAACTATACTACAAGGTACAGTAACCAAAACAGCATGGTACTGGTACCAAAACAGAGATATAGATCAATGGAACAGAACAGAGCCCTCAGAAATAATGCCACACATCTACAACCATCTGATCTTTGACAAACCTGACTAAAACAAGCAATGGGGAAAGGATTCCATATTTAATAAATGGTGCTGGGAAAACTGGCTAGCCATATGTAGAAAGCTGAAACTGGATCCCTTCCTTACACCTTATACAAAAATTAATTCAAGATGGATTAAAGACTTAAATGTTAGACCTAAACCCATAAAAACCCTAGAGGAAAACCTAGGCAATACCATTCAGGACATGGGCATGGGCAAGGACTTCATGTCTAAAACACCAAAAGTAATGGCAACAAAAGCCAAAATTGACAAATGGAATCTAATTAAACTAAAGAGCTTCTGCACAGCAGAAGAAACCACTATCAGAGTGAACAGGCAGCCTACAGAATGGGAGAAAATTTTTGCAATCTACTCATCGGACAAAGGGTTAATATCCAGAATCTACAAAGAACTCAAATTTACAAGAAAAAAACAAACAACCCCATCAAAAAGTGGGCGAAGGATATGAACAGACACTTCTCAAAAGAAGACATTTAGGCAGCCAAAACACACACGAAAAAATGCTCATCATCACTGGCCATCAGAGAAATGCACATCACAACCACAATGAGGTACCATCTCACACCAGTTAGAATGGCGATCATTAAAAAGTCAGGAAACAACAGGTGCTGGAGAGGATGTGGAGAAATAGGAACATTTTTACACTGTTGGTGGGACTGTAAACTAGTTCAACCCTTGTGGAAGACAATGTGGCGATTCCTCAAGGATCTAGAACTAGAAATATGATTTGACCCAGCAATCCCATTACTGGGTATATACCCAAAGGATTATAAATCATGCTGCTATAAAGACACATGCACATATATGTTTGTTGTGGCACTATTCACAATAGCAAAGACTGGGAACCAACCCAAATGTCCAACAATGATACACTGGATTAAGAAAATGTGGCACATATACACTGTGGAATACTATGCACCCATAAAAAAGGATGAGTTCATGTCCTTTGCAGGGACATGAATGAAGCTGGAAACCATCATTCTGAGCAAACTATTGCAAGGACAAAAAAACAAACACTGCATGTTCTCACTCATAGGTGGGAACTGAACAATGAGAACACATGGACACAGGAAGGGGAACATCACACACCGGGGCCTGTTGTGGGGTTGGGGGAGTGGGGAGGGGTAGCATTAGGAGATATACCGAATGTTAAATGACGAGTTAATGGGTGCAGCACAGCAACATGGCACATGTATACATATGTAACTAACCTGCATGTTGTGCACATGTACCCTAAAACTTAAAGTATAATAAAAAAAATTCTATGAGAAAAAAAAAGAATTAAGACAAATTCAGTAAAGTTGCAAGATACAATATCAACATATAAAACTCAGTTGCATTCTACACACTAATAATGAACTATGTAAAAAGGAAATTAAGAAAATAATCCTATTTGTAATAGCATCAAAAAGAGTAAAATAAGCTTACAAGCTTAACAAAGAAAGTGAAAGATTTGTACACTGAAAACTACAAAACAACAATAAAAGAAATAAAAGAAGACACAAATAAATGGAAAAACATGCCTAGTTCATGGACTGGAAACTTAAGATTGTTAAAATGGTCATACTATCCAAAGTGACCTACAGATTCAATGCAATCCCTATCAAAATGCCAGTGGCATTTTGAAATAGAAACAACAATCCTAACTCATATGGAACCACAAAGGACTCCAGATAGCCAAAACAATCTTGAAAAAGAGCAAAGCTGGAAGCATCGTGCTTTTTTATTTCAAAAATATATCATAAAGCTACGGTAATTTAAAAAGGATGATAGTGGCATAAACACAGGCACATAGGCCAATGAAACAGAATACAGAGCCTAGAAATAAATACAGAGCCTAGAAATAAATCCATTCATTTGTGATCAATTGACCATGCCAAGAATACACAATGGGAAAGAATAGTATCTTCAACAAATGGTTTCGGGGCCAGGCACAGTGCTTCACACCTGTATTCCCAGGACTTTGGGAGGCTGAGGCTGATGGATCACTTGAGCCCAAGAGTTCAAGACCAGCCTGGGCAACACGGCGAGACCCTGTCTCTACAAAAAATGCAAAAGTTAGCCAGATGTGGTGGCACACGCCTGTGATCCAAGCTACTCAGGAGGCTGAGATAGGAGGATTGGCTTGAGCCTGGGAAGTAAAGGCTGCAGTGAGCCATGTTTGCACCACCGCACTTCAGTCTGGGTGATAGAGCAAGAGCCTGTCTCAAATAAATAAACGGTGTTGGGAAAACCAAATATCCACATGCAAAAGAATAAAATTGGAACCTTAATTTACACCATACACAAGAATCAATTCAAAGTAGATTAAAAAATTAAATGTAATATCTAAAAGAGTAAAACCCCTATAAGAAAATATAGGGGAAAACCTCAAGGCAGTGGTCTTGGCAATGATTTCTTGGATGTGACATTAAAAGTACACACAACAAAAGCAAAAATAGACAAGATGAGTTACATCAAACTAAAAAGTTTCTGCACAGCAAAGGGGACATTAACAGAGTGAAATACAATCTACAGAATGGGAGAAAATATTTGCAAGCCATATATCTGATGAGGGGTTAATATTCAAAATATATAAGGAACTCCTTCAATTCTAGCAAAAAGAAAAAAAAACGCTCAATTTAAAAATGAACATTTCTCAAAAAAAGACATACAAATGGCCAATACTTATATGAAAGGATACGCAACATCACTAATCATCAGAGAAATTCAAATCACAGTAGGTATCACCTCACAGCCATTAGAATGGCTATTTAAAAGTAAATAAATAAATAACACACATTGATGAGGGCATAGAGAAATGGGAACCCTTGCATTTTGTTGGTAGGAATATAAAATGATGCAGCTGCCATGGAAAATAGTATAGAGGTTTCTCAAAAAAATAAAAACACAACTACTATATGATTCAGCAATCACTTCTGGGTGTTTATCCAAAAGAACTGAAATCAAGATCTCAAAGAGATATTTGCACTCCCATGTTTATTGCAGCATTATTCAGAACGGCCAAGATGTGGAAACAACCTAAATGTAAATGGATGAATGAATGGGTTTTTTAAACGTGGTATAGACATACAAGGTCGTAATATTCACCCTTAAAAAGGAAAGAAATTCTGCCACATGCAACAACATGGATGAACCTTGAGGACATTATATATGCTAAGTGAAATATACGAGTCACAGAAGAACAAATACTTCATGATTCCACTAATATGAGGTATCTAAAAATAGCCAAACACATAGAAACAGAGAACAGAATAGCAGTTGTCAAGGACTGGGTGAGAGAGAAATAGAGTTGCTCTGCAACAGGTATAAAGTTTGTTATGCAAGATGATTGAGTTCTGGATATCTGTTGTACAGCATCATGCCTACAGTTATCTATACTGTATTGTACACTGAAATATTTGTTGAGAGGGTAGATGTCATGTTCAGTATTCTTACTACAATTTAAAAAATTAAAATGATTTCCACATAAGCAATAATAGTTGGGTGACATGTATTTATACTAACAGATAAGAATTCTTAATCTAAATTGATATGGTAATTTAAATAATTTTTATTTCTTTCTTATTTCATAGGAATAAAAGGCAAATATACAAATATGCAAAACAAAAAAGAGTGAAAGCTGTTCATAGAATCAATAGAAGGGCTCAAGAAAGAGCCCTAGACTGGGCTTCCAAGAAAATCTACAACTGCAGCATAGAACCTTGGTACAAAGCGATCTCTGTCTCGGCCATGTTTTCAGAAAGCCAATCTGCCATCTCCCACTCACATTATGAAAATTCAATGCCATTTCTATCAAAACTCCACAGGATATCTTTGTGTATGAAAACCTATAAACAGATTCAAAAATTTATTTGATAGTATAAAGATTCAAGAATAGCCAAGTCAATTTTCTAAACAGATTACTAGCAAACACTTTCACAGACAACTGCAGTTCAGGAACATTTTGAAAGGGAATATCTAACTTCCAGTAGTAGGGAAAGTGTGAGAGAAGGAGCATGCCTTAAGATATAATTTAAATGTCTTAGAGGACCTTTGCTTCCGGCAAATGCAAACCAGGACATTCAGGCCAACTCTTCTGCTGAGGACAACTAGAAAAGTAGAAATTTAAATCTGCTTAGAGGCAATAGAGAACTATCAAGCAAATGCAGAATTACCAGTTTAGGCGATGGGGGATGAGAAGGTGCAGGAAAGTAAGACCAATGTTTGGGATTGCTTGTCCCTAAGAACTCCTGGGAAGTTTTGTGTCACTTTGGAAATTCTTGCAGTTTTAGGGAGACAGGTATTGGAGTGAGAGTTTGCCAACAGGTGAACCTGATAAACATCCCTTGCGTTAGATTAGAATCTTAACAGGATCCATTTAGAAGTAAGTGTAAACCAGATGTAAATACATCCTTACAGAAGAGCAATTCAGCTAGAATCCTCTCAGTCTGTAACATTGGATTGAGATGATCCAGCATTTTTAGTGCCCCCTGGATAACTGGGAAAAGCAAAATGATATCCTTTCTGTGATAAAATAACATCAGTCTAGCCTCAAATTATTTATACAAAAAAATTTTGCCAAACAATATGAAGCATACAATCAAAAATAAGCAGACAAACGAGAAGACAATGTGACATGAATAAAAACCAAGAAGGAAAAAACTAGAGTATATAAATATCAACAAGGACTTCAGTTATTATAGTTTCAAAGACAGTCTCCAAAATAAATAAGTTCACAAGCTCAAGATGATGAAAGCATGAAAACTTCAGCAGAGAACTGAGAAAAATATATATGCATGTACCTGAAGAAACAAATGAAAATTGAAAAACTAAAAAGTAAAATAATTAAAATTGAAAACTTGGTGCCTGAGTATAACAGCTTTTACATACACTTAAAAAGATTAGTAATGAGTTGGAAGATAAATCATAAGAAAATATTCAAAATAAAGCATGGAAAGATAAAGAGATGGGAAACATGTGATAGGGTATATGAAAGGCACAGTGAGAAGATTTAACATATGAATATACCTAGAAGGAAAGAAGAAGGAGAATGGAAAAGAAGCAATACTTGAAGATATAATAGCTGATGTTGCCCAGGCTGAAGTCCTGAGCTCAAGCGATCCAAGCGATCTACCCACCTTGACCTCCCAAGGTGCTGGGATTATAGGCATGAGCCACTGCACCTGGCCTCCAATGCAATTTTATAAAGCTTTCCCAATTAGTGAAGTGCCAGATGTTACAGCTTCTTACTGTAATGACTTGTTATATTTAATAAATTAGTCATATCTACACATACAAGCAGAACCAGCAGAAACTTTTCTTGACTCGGGACCTGACTTAATTATTCTTTGAAAAGCTTTTTCTGACTAAGCTCACCATATAAATAATCTACATGCCATTTAGTCAGACTATCTGCAGCTTGGCCATGTTCTCTGTCTTGGTTCTTAAGTTGTTACTGTTTTAAATTACAGATCCTTTGAGAACCTGATGAAAGCTATGAGTCCTCTCTGCAGAAAATATACACATGCGCATATGCATAAATCTGGACATATGCTTTCAAGGACCCCCAAAAGACCATCTGTGGACCCCTTATGGAGCCCATGAACTCTCAGGTAAGAGTGTCTGTTCTAGTTTTCCTTCATGCATTTTGAGCATCTCTCCTCCCCACCCCACCCCAACAACCACCAACATACATACACACATACACAGTGGACTAAAGATCCACTGAAGGTTTCTTTTGCGTTTCATCTAACATCGGTGAGTACATATGATAGGCACTTAAAACTCTTGCTATAATGGAAAAACATAATGAGACAGTGTGCCCGCATTTTGAATTACCCTTTTTTCCCTGTAGATTTTCACTAGCTTGCCCCAAAATTAATGAGGTTTCATGTTGTGTTTACAAAACAAAACAAAAAATAAACAAACAAGGAGCCATCAAGGCTTAAACTGGACGGCAGAATCTCCCAGACTCTGACTCCTGTAAGATTTTGGAGATAAGCTTTAGGGAAGAGATCAGGAAAGGCGCATGGAACTTGGAAGGGGAAAATGACCTGGCATCTGGTTAGAAGACATAGAGAATAACAACACTGCAAGTTATGGCCCTTCACAGTTTTTGAAAACAATTTCACATACAGTATCTTACCTGATAACCCCCACCTTAACCTGGAAGGCAGGCAGGGGCAGATCTCACCCCTTCCATTTATTTATTTAAAAACTCAGGTCCAGAATGGTTTCATAAACACCCAAAGTCACCCAGCAGCCTTAAATGGAAGGGCACAAACTTGAGTGTAGAGCTTTGGACTCTAATTCTGCATTCCCTACATCATGGAAGAAGTCAAGAAGAATGTGGAATTATTTAAAAAAAAAAAAAACTGGCACATACATTCGTGGAGGAGGAGACGGGCTTATAAAAAAGCCCTTTCAACTAAGTTGCATGAAATGTTATTTTCAGTTATCGTATCAGGGCATCTGGCTATTTTCAAAATTCTTAACTAATCAACCCCTGTCTTTAAAATGCAATTGTCCATGTATTCGTCACAGAGGTTTAATCATTTGTGAAGAATGAAACGGCCATATCTTTAACGCCATTGTAATCACTTTTGGGTAAACAGTCTGGAGCCATTTGTATTATTCTTTATAGGATAATAAGTTCAAAGTTGTAAAATCTGGAAATGTTTTACCACTAGAATGCTGCTATAGGCATTTCCCATTTTGAACCACAGCTGTCCTCACCCACAGTCACATCTTGCAGGTCACAGCCTCTTTATGATGACCCACATAGTGACCAAACCAATTCAGAAGCTATCCATGTGAACCCTAAAAGGTAACCCACCCCCGTTTCTTTTCTGATAGAGATACAACCCCCTTCCTATCAGTTCAGCTTCACACAAGAAATGTGCTCTCTTCCTGGCTATGCTTATTCGGTACTTTGTGCTCTTCCCCACAGTGGGGAAACTGGCATCAAAGAAATTCACCAGGCTGACCCTGTTTTGGTCACAAAACACGGGAATAGGAGAGAGAGATCTTTTCTTAAAGCACTTGGAGATCCTAAATGCCAAAGTACGAACTATGAGAGGCCAGCAAAATGGAAGACATTCATGTGTATTTTTGGTAGACACCTACTATATATTGACCACCATAACTTTTTCTAAACTTCTCAATAGTCACGGATCCTGATTTTTTAACAGATGAAAAGACTGAGATTCACAGAAAGAAGAGGGAATTCATATGTGTTAAAACTTACGATAGGGGCCGGGCACGGTGGCTCCGCCTATAATCCCAGCACTTTGGGAGGCAGAGGTAGGTGGGTCACTTGAGGTCAGGAGTTCAAGACCAGCTTGGCCAACATGGTAAATCCCCTTCTCCACTAAAAATACAAAAATTAGCCTGGCATAGTGGCATATGCCTGTAATCCTAGCTACTCTGAAGGCTGAGGCAGGAGAACCGCTTGAACCCACAAGGCAGAGGTGGCAGTGAGCCAAGATTGTGCCACTGCACTCCACTTGGGTGACAGAGTAAGTGAGATTCCATCTCAAAAAAAAAGAAAAAAACCATCCAGCACTTTGGGAGGCTGATGCAGGAGCCTCACTTGAGTTCTGGAGTTCGAGACCAGCCTAGCCAAAATGGTGAAACCCCATCTCTACTCAAAATACAAAAATTAACCAGGTGCAGTGGCACGTGCCTGTAGCCCCAGCTATTCAGTAGGCTGAGACAGAGAATTGCTAAAACCTGGGAGGCAGAGGTTACAGTGAGCCGAGATTGCACTAATGCACTCCAGCCTGGGTGACAGAGCAAGATTCCGTCTCAAAAAAAAAACTTGGGATGGGCATTTTAATAGAGGTTAAGTGATGTGTCTAGAAACACATAATTGACCAGTTAACAGATCTAGCATTTAAGGTTTGTCTAAGTTCAAAGCCCATGTGCTTTCCATTGCATAAGTTACATTCAAATACTATCTTCATTATTTGTTCCAAAATCATGTACCACATACAGGATTTTTTAAGAGGGATCATGGTTTAGTGGGTAGAACGTAGTTCTGAAGTCACCCCTGCTAAGTTCCAGTCCCAGTGCTGCCTCTTACTAGCTTTGTGACCTTGGCCAACTGACTTGACCTATGCCTGTTTCCTTATGTTTAAAATGGGGGTAAACAGTAGTACCTACCTCAGGGTTGTTTTGAGGATTAAATGAATTAATATATGTAATGCATGCACTGTAGTAAGTGTTCAATCCATGCTAATTAGCATTATTTCAGAATTTCTTTTAAATTAGGCTTTTGCTATGTCAGTAAATGTATTAAAGGGGGAGGTTTTTATAGCACAACTATGAAATTACAAGTTTGATGTGACAGCTATATTTCCATAAACATTAAAATAAGTATGTAATATTCAAAGACAAGATATTCAGTCAGGTATCACCTAAAACTCATCTCTCATACACAGGTTCTGTTTTGAGAATATGACCCCACACTAGGCTGTTTTCTACCAGTAGAGAGAATATACAATGTTGGATATTTAAAGCTTGAAGGTAATCCATAGAAAGTAGTTACAAGCTTACTAGATTTATGCAAAATGAGAAAAAGGAAAGAAAACCAAAGAGGAGAAATGGAATACAATGGAACAGATGCCAAAACCATTTAGCAAAGGAAAGAAAAACCAGTTTGGGCAAGGTTCCTGTTTCCATGGACTCAGCTATCTCGTGGGAAGAGCAGGTCCTGAAAGAACACAAGTAGCCTTCAAAACAGACCTTAGGCCTATCTCCTGACATTGGGGGCACAAAGAGGTCCTGTGTGATGGAACTAAAATGGGGATACAAGTCCAGAAAGAATCAATGCAAGAACACAGGCAAAGAATGTAAGAGAAAAAAATCTTTAGACAAACAAACAAATCAGCAGGAAGCTAAAGGGAAATACAGTTAGCCAAGAATAAAATCAAAACACTCATCATGTGCCACAGCTGTACAAACAGAGAAGGATAACACAGCAGAAGAGCAAGAAACCCTCAAGACTCTCAAGAATAAGGCCAGGAAACTCACAGCATGAACCATGGAATCCTAGGGTGGACGTGCTGGAAAGGAGATCATTCAGCCCACTTTCCTTATTTGACAGGGAGAAAAGAAGGCCCAGGCTGAAAAGACATGCCCAAGACTCAAAAACCAGGGGTTCTTTCTCTAAAGTCAGATTCCACATCTAAAATGTGACAGCAAAATAGAAATTCATTGTTTCATCTGAGGAAAAAGGAGAAGTCGCCTAAATGGGCGAGAGAAACTCAAGACCTGATTCTCAAAGAGACAATCATTTAATCTTCTTTTTAAGTTTTTACTTCTCAAAAAAAAAATGGGATTTACAATAAACTTGATTGAAAACAGGTTACACAAAAGTTGAAAGGATGGAATTAAAATAAGAAGGAAGGAAGGGAGGTGGGAAGGACGGAGTGGGGAGGGAGGTGGGGAGGAGGGAGGAGGGAGGGGGGAGGGAGGAAGGTGGGGAGGGAGGGAGTGGGGAGGGAGGGAAGGAGGGAAAGAGGGAGGAAGGAAGGCAGGAAGGCAGGAAGACAGGAAGGGAGGGAGGGAGGGAGGGAGAAAGGGAGGAGATGACATAGGACCACATGGTAAAAGATGTATTAAGTAGGCAAAATAAATCCAGGCTTTGTGGCACTTGTTAAGGACTTAAAAAATTAAGAAAATACTTGAGGCTTCCTAATATAATGCAAATATTCTGTTATTCCCCCCAAGCCTGATTTGCAGTAAAATTTTGCATAATAGTTTTAATCTATTTAAGTCCATTTTTCCACCTGTAAAGTGGATCGAACTCTGCCCACCACCTTGCATGAGAGTTTTAGTATGAGATGACAATGTATACTGTTTAGCCCCAAGTATTAATGAGGCTATAAAAACTCTTAAACATAGATAGATTTTTCCCTGACTTTCACAAAATATCTTTGTCTCCTTCAATATAAAACACAGAGAAATTATTTTAGATAGATAAAACAGCCTATAACATGGATATATAATATGGATATCAATTTAAAATATTGTGATTCTTGAAATATGACTTGGGCCTGTAATCCCAGCACTTTGGGAGGCCGAGGTGGGTGGATCACTTAAGGTCAGGCATTTGAGACCAGCCTGGGCAACATGGTGAAAACCCGTCTTACTAAAAATACAAAAATTAGCCAGGCATGGTGGCGTGCACCTGAATTCCCAGCTACTTGGGAAGCTGAGGCAGGAGGCGGAAGTTGCAGTGAGCTGAGGTCTCGCCACTGCACTACAGCCTGGGTGACAGAGCAAGACTCTGCCTCAAAAAAAGAAAAGAAAAAAGAAATACGACTCAGGAATCCGTAAGAATTAAAGACAAGGCTGGAACAATATACACTCCCCATAGGCACTATCAATTGGTAATACAATTCCATGAACAGACTCATGTTTGCCAATGAGGAAATAAGAAAATTACAATACTATGAATCAGTTAGGAATGCTTCTAGCTTCAAGTAACAGAAGACTTTCTAACAATGTATTTAAAAGAGTACAAGTTTACTCTTCTCCTATGAAAAGAAGCCTAGAGATCAGCAGCTGCTGACTGTGGTTACACAGCCCAGCAACATCACAAACTGCATCCCTGTGATCAATTTCTTTTTTTTTTTTTGTCTTTTCCTTTCTTTTGGTCACAAGATGGTTATCATAGCTCTGTGCATGTAATCTGCATTCAAGTGAAAAAGAAGAGAGAAAGGAAAATAAGAGTTATATCTCTTCTTTTTGTGAAGAAAAAAAATGAAGGCCTTCCCAGCACTCTCTCTTTCCCAAACCTAAAAACTCCTGCATTCTTGCCATCAGCCAAAACTGCCATATGGGAATCCCGAACTGCACGTGAAGCTGGGACAGTAAGCAGGTGGCATTTCCAGCCTTTACAGTGGAGGCAGGCAGGAGAAAAGGGAATTGAGAATGGGGATCTAAGTAGCCCAACAACAAATTTTGTTATAGTTCAATGTTTCAGCTCAGTGCAAACTTCCTTTTCATTCAAGTGAGGGCTGCATTCTCAAAACGTCTTTAAATGAAGTTAATATGGCAAATATGCATTTTTGGTTATTCTTTTGTACCCATGCCTATTTTTTGTTGTCGTATTTTGCATCCTTTTGATGTTATTACTAGTCATTCATAAACCAGAACACTCTCCCTGAACAATGGTGTTGGGTATCTAAAAAGTTCCCGGATAGGAGAACTTTTCAGTGTAGGACTAGAAGAGGACTTAAAACCTTATTTATGAAATTTCAATTGAAGGCAAAGGTGAGAATGAAAGGCCTAGTAAATATTATACATCCACTAAAATAAACCTACAAAGAAAGTGCAAAGTGTAAGCGATAGTAATAATAATTATACATTGTAAATAAGTAATAAAGGTGCCATGTTTTTTCATGCTATCATCACTTGCTTGCTAGAAAAGGTCCATGATCTCCCTAATTTTGAAAATAAGTTGTTGGTACATTTTGAGTTGTTTTCTTAAACAGATAGTCCTCATATTGCAATGTGCTTTTTTTCTGAGCCAAGTGTTAAATGCTTTTCCAAGGTTAACACATGGCTATGTTAACCCCTAACTTCCAGGACTCACCATTCAGTCTTACCCCAGGACATACATCTAGGCTTTTATCCCCTTAGCCCCTCTCCTGGTCTCTGCATTTCAAAGTCCCTGACCTTGCCTACTCCTGGCTCCTCTGACGCACATGCAGTCCCAAGGCCAAGGTTTCATTTCCCTCATTTGCTTTTATCTTTCCTAAGAAGTCCATGCAAAGGGCTCTAATTCTGCTCTGTCAACTATATCCTTGTCTCTATTCCAAATACCTAGCTCCCTGTTCTTCCAAATTACCCTCGCGGGAGTTGACATGCAATTTGCATGTTCTAGAATCCAAATTCTCCCAGATATTGAAAAGGTATACAGAAGCAAATCGTCTTATGTTAGAATTTAGTGGAGTAAGAACTTGTAGTTAAGGACGGATTTACTGTATATCTAAAGTACTTAGAGCTCTCATAGAGAAGAGCACTGTGGAGAAAGAGGGAAGACCACGTCTCTGCTGCATGACCTGCCTCTAAATGCATGACTTGCTTTCCAGAGAACTGATGAGATCGCCATGAGGTGTGGTTGCTTTCATAAGGAGTAGGCTGTTCAAAAACATTAAAAAGTCCAGAGTTTTCGCTTGCCCAGCAGTTCAAAATGCAAGCCCTCTTTTATGACAAGGCAATTATGAATTCTAATGAACAACTTTTAGATAAGGGTGACAACGAATAGGCACCCCACATTTCAATACCAATCAATAGCCTCAGTTCTGTAGGAGTCATTCCCTTGGATCTACTGAGCTTCGGCCTCTGTCTTCCACCATACGTTACTGCTTCAAGAAACCACTTCACCTTTTCCCCAGTTTGCTTTTCTCCTTCTTCTTGTGATGTGTCAAGGCCAAATGCTGAAGAGAATCCAGTGGCTAATAATATAAAAAAAGAAGCATCGCTGGTCAGGACATATCATATAGCATTGGTCTTTGAGGAGACTGGCTTGGGTATGCTGACCAGGTTATGACTTTAGAGAAAGTTATTGTCCTCAATAATAGTTAAACCAACACTTTTTAATTAAACATCAATCGTGTGTCCATCCCTATGTTGGGGACTTCGGTAGATTCTGAAGTGGAGGGCATCACAGAACAGTGAAAAGGGCAGAGGCACTGAAATTGAAAATAGCTTGGCTCTAATCCTGGCTCCACTGTAGCTGAGTTGAACAACGCATTTCAATTTTCTGAGCTGGCCGGGTGCGGTGGCTCACACCTATAATCCCAGCACTTTGGGAGGCCGAGGCAGGCAGATCACCTGAGGTCAGGAGTTTGAGACCAGCCTGGCCAACATGGCGAAACCCTGTCACTACTAAAAATACAAAAATTCGTTGGGCGTGGTGGCACATGTCTGTAATCCCAGCTACTTGGGAGGCTGAGACAGGAGAATCGCTTAAACCCAGGAGGCAGAGTTGCAGTGAGCCAAGATTACACCACTGCACTCCAGCCTGGGTGACAGAGGGAAACTCTGTCTCAAAATAAAATATAATAAAATAAGCTCTCTGAGCTTTATTTTCCTCATTAGTAAAAAGGGAACCGACTCTTCAGGGATTTTGTGAGGATTAAATGAGATCATATGTACAAGTCAAGTACCTCCCACATAGAGGTACTGAGTCAATGTTATTGTTATTTTTATGATTATTAATATATATTTTGTGTTCTCAAGAAAAAAGCTATTTATTTGAAGATATCAAACATATAATCAAATATTAAATGGATTAGTAGTAGCAATAAGTGTCATTGGAATCAGAACTCAAGAAAATATTTATGAGATTAATACTATTTTTAAATAACTTTTTCATGATATTATATAAGTAGTATATACTCATTATAGGAAACTGGGGACAGAGAGAGCAAAAAGCATAAAGAAGAAGTGTTTTAGGGACATTAAGACAAAATCCACACATACCTAATACCAGAAAGTGTCAGAGTTATGCCAATGGTACTTAAAGCTTATAAGATTTTCTAAAGGAAGTAAAATTTATCAACAAGAGAGTAGATATTTAAGTTGATATGGCTGCATAATGGAATATTATATAACTGTTAATAAAAATGAGGTAAATCTTTATGTCTTGTCTGGGAAAGATCACCAGAATATATTGTTAATTTTTAAAAGCAAGTTGAAGAACAAACCATATGTGGTTGTTTTGTTAAACATGTTTTCCTCTGAGATTTGGCTTTCTCTCACTTTACTTGCTCCTGCACTCTTTTGTTCTATTGCCACTTAGTAATAAAAAAGGATCTAAGAAAGGCAAAAAGAACATATAAAGGGAGGTGACAAAGGAAAGCAGGAGATGTCACAGAGCTCCAAAATAAAACAAAGAATACTTTCTTATCAATGAGCAAAGAGGCTAAAAACATCTGTTCCAATGTGATGGCCTGAAATGGATGTGGGTGTGGAAGCCTGAGTCCCGGGCCGTGTAAAGGGGAGATAGGAGGCCTGCCCCGCTCTGTGCTGTCGCCTCTTGGGAACCACAGATAACTCACTTGTAGCATTCTTTCCACTGAAGTGTTGAGCATCACTCAATAATTGTGCAGCAAAGCCCCAGTGGAATGTTGATATCGAAGAATAAAGAAAATACCTGCTTGATGGAATGTGAGATGAGAAGTAAACTAAGCTTCACTGTTTACATTCATTCATTCATTCATTCATTCAATGAATTCAACAACATTCAATGTGTTCAACAAACATTCATTGATGAGCAGATAGCCAGGATGATAACCCGGTCCCTCACAAGCGGTGTGAGCTCCCATGCTATGATGCACACTGTGGCCGGACTCTCTCTGGCTCTGTTGTTTGACACCATCATAGCAGTAAGCATGACAGTAATGGCTGCAGTAACGTAAGATTATTTCCTAGAAGTCAATACAAAGGAAGAAATAACCTTATGCATCTGGCAGGCCTTCTGATCATGATACTTAAAACTTAAAAAAAAAAAAAAAAGTCACATGATGCAAGGAAATAAAATGAAGCAAAATGAGAGAATGCAGGCTGCGTGCGGTGGCTCACGCCTGTAATCCCAGCACTTTGGGAGGCCTAGGCAGGTAGATCACTTGAGGTCAGGCGTTTGAGACCAGCCTGGCCAATATGGTGAAACCCCATCTCCACTAAAAATGCCAAAATTAGCTGGGCATGGTGGCTCGTGCCTGTAGTCCCAGCTACTCGGAGGAGGCTGAGGCAGGAGAATCACTTGAACCTGGGAGGCGGAGGTTTCGGTGAGCCGAGATCATGCCACTGCATTCCAGCCTGGACAACAGAGCAAGCCTTCATCTCAAAAAAAAAAAAAAAAAAAAAAGAGAGAGAGAATGCATTTGATCCATGTCTTAAAATCGGAAAGCCATGGAGGCCAAACTATACAGAAGGACTCAACAAAAATAGCTAAGTTTTTAAATCACTATTTGTCAGGAACATGCATTATCTCATTTAATCTTCACAGCACCCCTGGGAGGCCACGTATAGACCTCACATATAAAATGTGGAAGATACTGATGCCTCAAAAGGTGGAGTAACTTTCCAGGGTCACATAGCTTCTAAGTGTCCTTTCAGCCAGGATTTCAATGCGCATAGCCTGCTTCATTAAAATGTACCACAAATATATTAAGTACTGAGAACATACTAAAAAGAAAAGTACACCCCTGGCAACTGGAAACTGATACTATACAAGACCTTGGTGTTGGTGGGACTGGCCTGGCTCTCCCAGCTAAGCCATTGTATTCTCCTGTGGAGCACAAACCATCTCTCAGAACACCAGCACCAGACAAGAGGCCACCGTGACTGTGATGAAGTGAGGTGAGAAACAAGATCACTCTGTAATACCATCTCAGCACAGACAAAAACAAGAGCACTGTGCAAATCCCTAAAATCCCAGACCCCACCCTGGATAAAATGAGTGACAGCAGCCTCAGCCTACCAAAGTGCTGGGATTACAGGTGTGAGCCACTGCAGAGGGAGGCAGAGGCAGGAAGATCACTTGAGCTCAGGAGTTCAAGACCAGCCTGGCAACATAGCAAGACCTTGTCTCTAATAAAAAAAATTAAAAAAAACTAGCGAAGAGTGGTAGTCCAATCCTGTAGTCCCAGCTACTCAGGAGGCTGAGGTGGGAGGATCACTTGAGCCCAGAAGGTCGAGGCTGCAGTGAGCTATGGGCCTGCCACTGCACTCTAGCCTAAGCAACAGAGCTAGACTCTGTCTCAAAAAAAGAAAAAAGTGACAACAGCTCCCAATTAAAACTTGAGCCTTGCTTCATTCCTCCCCGCTTCCCTTAAAGATAGGATTTATTAAGATACCTGGTCAGAGCTATCCCCACTTGCTGACAGCAAAGCCTCATTTCCTTTAATCCTCCCCCAAAATCACCTAACATGAACCCAAATCCTCAAGTTTGTGAATACCCTCTTGCTGATATGCCCCGTGGTTCCCCATGGTGTACCTTCTCCTCTTGGCATCAATTATTAAACCCAACTCATTCAACCACAGGTGTGTTCGTCTCTAGCTGGAAGGCATTGACAGAATGGAGGTTCACCCAGAGTCAGCTGAAGCCTTCGCTGCCTCTGACTGGAACCCTGGACTCAGTAGCCCTCTAGCAATTGACATTACTGTTCGAGATGCCACCTGTGTATGGCTGGGAGGTGAGGTCCTGTTGTATCAAGCCCTGGTATTTTGTTGAAGCCCTTCAGCATTGAATTGTGTTTTCTTAGAAATAAGGGCCCTTGGAATTTGGGGGTGGAGAAGCAGGGTTCTGCGTCCAGGTCTGTATAGTTCTTTGGTAAAGTCATGTAATACAGCCTCTGCCATTTCAAATCTAACTGGGTGCTGGCACTCAGGCTAATCTACACCATATATTTTTGACATTTCACAAGTAGTGAGTTAACAATTGGAATAACTCTGGCTCAAATTTTACTTATTAATTAAAGTTGGCATTTAAAGAAGATTTGCTAATAGCATTCATATAGCATTTAGAGACCCAGGCTCTGTGTTGAGCGTTCCGCATTTCCTTTAGTCTGCACGACAATCTCATGAGGCAGGAAATCTAATTGCCTCCATTCCACACATGGCACAAATGAGGCCCAGAGAACTTTTCAAATTCTCTGGCAATTTACTTTCACAGGTCAAATAACTAACAAATAGTAGAGCTAGGATTTGAAAGCAGGCAGATTTCAAGACCAGAATGTTTAAACCTTAAACTATAGTTCATAGTATGTATTGATTTTTATAATAAAATCTCTCTGTAAACACTTATCTATAACTTAACATTAGTCATACCATGGGTCAAGTCATGTCTCCCCACTCAGGACGTGTTATAAAGTGCAATTTTTTTGTTTTTATTTTTGTTTTTGTTTTTGAGACAGCGTCTCTCTCTGACACCCAGGCTGGAGTGCGTGGTGCCATCTCAGCTCACTGCAACCTCCGCAACCCAGGCTCAAGTGATTCTCCTGCCTCAGCCTCCCGAATAGCTGGGATTATAGGTGCCCACCACCATGCCTGGCTAATTTTTTTATTTTTAGTAGAGATGAGGTTTCACCATGTTGGCCAGGCTGGTCTTGAACTCCTGACCTCAAGTGATCCACCCGCCTTGGCTTCTCAAAGTGCTAGGATTACAGGCGTGATCCACGGCGCCCAGCCAATAGTGCAGTTTTTAACAATGGAAAGTAAATGCTATAAAACATTCTCAATCATCATGCCTTCCAAAAGAGTCAACAGTTTTTTTTTCTGAATGCTTTTGGGCATCAGATGACATCTACAGACTCGTGGTCTTCTTTTGGCCCCAGTTTTCTGAGGCAGATAGGAGACCTGGTTGTTATCAGCACCACTGCAAGCCTCTATCGACCTTAGCCCCTGGGACAATTTGCTCCCCCACCTTCACCTCGTCCCCACCCAGCCCTGTGGTTATAAATCCCATGCAAATCTACTCTTGCATTTTCAAGCCTAAAAGAATTGTGCAATGTGCCAAATATTTTGGCTCTATATTGGAGTTCATTATTATGTCACAGCCACATATGTGACCATGTGGTGAAAATATGAGATAAAGGAAAGTCCACCCTCTTTTTTGCCTCACACAAGATGAGAGAGGCCATGGCTCTGCTTACGCTCATGGGATATGTCAATATCAGAGTGTGCTCTGGAATCAGGACACTAGTCAAGGAAGGTCGCAGTTGGTCATCCACAGGAAGTCAGCTTTGGGGCAAAATGACACACTCACATAGAAAAGGAAGTCAGCCAGAAAGAGAAACCAGAAAAGAAATAACTTGGTAAGTGTAATGTAAAAATCAAAAAGAAAAAAGAAAAAAAAGAAGAAAGACTTTTGGCATAGAAGAAACAGACTACTCTATAATACTCTCTCCCCAGCTCATACAAAACTCGATTCACTAACCTATAGAGAAAATGCATCCTTGCACCCTCTCACATTCTAACTTCCTTAGGTATCTTTGTGCTCTGCTTGTCTGCTGAAGAAGATAAACCCTGGGGGGTGCTGGGGTGAGAAGGAAACCACAGTGACAGGCTGGGGGAGTTTGTCCCTCCTCCTGGAGCAGAGGGAAGCAAGAGGGTTGACAAGAGGAAGTTTAGGGGTGGCTGGGAGCTGGCCAAGAGGCTCCTGCAACAGTACAGGCTGAGGTGATACAGCTGAACCTGAGGAACAGGCAGGAATGGAAAGGAGGCGCTGACATGAGTAGTACTTTGCAGGGAGCATTAGTTGAGCATAATGATGAGTTAGACATAGGATAAGAGTAAAGGCAGCATTAAACATGGCTGCAAGGTTTGAGCTGGTTTGTGGGGATAAGCCAGGGGGTAAGGGGGAATCTGGGGCAGCATGCTCCCACTGAAAGGAACAGAGAAGAGTCAAGGAAAGCTGATTTCAAAATTAGGATAGGCTGGGCATGGTGGCTCACGCCTGTGATCACAACACTTTGGGAGGCCGAGGTGGGTGGATCACCTGAGATCAGGAGTTCAAGACCATTGGGCCAACATGGTGAAACCCTGTCTCTACTAAAAATACAGAAAACTTAGCCTGGTATGGTGGCCTGTCCCTGTAGTCCCAACTACTTGGGAGGCTGAGGCAGGAGAATGGCTTGAACCTGGGAGGCGAAAGTTGCAGTGAGCCAGGATTGGGCCACTGCACTGCAGCCTGGGAACAGAGCCACATTTGATTGGCCAAAACTCGGTGACTGGCGCAAGTGTGGGCTACAATCTGGTTCCACTTCCACTAGCTATAGTTCATGATGTACAGAGAAACCTTTAGGCTGAAGTTAAATATGTAAGGAGGCAGCTTTAGGCTAAACTTGACTTAACAACAGTGAGTCCTTCTCTGATGGAGCTCAGCATCCTGGGCAGGACTGGAGATGCTAGTGGCTCAGTGCGTGTCAGGTGAAACGCTCTGTACAGAGCAACATAGAGCAGCTGAGGAAGATTTTTGGAGAAAATTGTCTTCTGAAAATATTCCATTCTTGGCATTTCCCCAATTTGCCCTCTCACACTCCTCCCACCAAAGCTTTAAGGGCAATTGCCTAAAGAATTAAAACTAAGCTCTCAATTCGGAAGGTCCTTTCCCTCTTTCTCCACTCGCTGAACCACTCCACAGCTGATTTCAAATGCCAGCTCTTCTGTGAAGCTGTCCTTGACTCTTCATTCTTTCTTCTTCACTTTCACCCTGTTGCTTATACTACCATTTAGTGCTGTTTAGCATTGATGTTTAATTAATTGACAAAATGGAGTTACCTAGATGGCAGGAGGCAGGATAAGAACAGGAAAAATATGAATGCCAGATTGAAAGTGTGAAAGAATAAGATCCATTGACATTTAAATCTGTTCTCATATGCATCGTCTCCTTTAATTCCTACAACCCTGTGGTAGGTACCACAGGTTTTCATCATTAGCCTCATTTATAAATAAGAAAACTGAAGCTCAATGAAGTTATAGAATTTGTTCGAAGCCTGTAACTACTAACACCAAGAGTTGAAATTTTCCTTCATTCTTGTGTTTGTTTCATTCATTCATTCATTCATTCAGTAAATATTTATGGAGCTACCACTATGTGCCAGGTACTGTTCCAAATACTGTGATAGGGGCTGAAGAACACAGTGGTGGATTATGTAAAGCCTTATCTAGTGAGAGAGACTGAAAATAAGTAAATGCATAACTTAATGTTACAACATAATAGTGGTATGAAAAAACTATTCTGCAGGGTAGGAGACAGAGGGTAGGTGGGATTCTCAGTGGAATAGAGAGTCTGTACTCTAACTCCTGGGTTCAGTCCTCTGCTTCATGCTACAGACTCTTATTGTTGAAAGAAACTGATAGTCATGAAATGTCGTGTAGCCCCCTTTTATTGCAGACGCTACCCAGGGGTTGGAATGTGCACATTTGAGCACCAGAACGCATCCAGCACAAGGTTATCTGAGCAATCACAGGCTATACACAGCTGCCCTTAAACTCCCACTAAGTTGCACGGCCTTACTTAACTTCACATGTGGACTATAAACTCCTTGAAGACAAGAATCACTTGCACACACTTTGCAATAAGTGTATGCTGATAAATCAATTAATTGATAAAAGCAATTGAAAAAACTGGAAGATTGTTCCTCTAATCCAACATTTATAAAGATTACAGTCAATCCATTGGAGAGATTTCAAATCCAGAGACCCTCTCCAAAATAAGCCAGGCCTCTCTATCTTCCCTGAATCCAAACAGCTTTCCCTTCTACACGAAGCCTACTGAGCCAAATCGGTCAGAGCCCAGGGCCAAAACGGTCTTTCTAGAAAACCAAATCAGGGCGGGGCATGGTGGCTCATGCCTGTAATGCCAGCACTTTGGGAGTCTGAGGAGGGTGGATCACTTGAGGTCAGGAGTTCAAGACCAGCCTAGCCAACATGGTGAAACCCCGTCTCTACTAAAAATAAAAAATTAGCCAGGCATGGTGGCAGGCGCCGTTAATCTCAGCTACTCAGGAGGCTTAGGCAGGAGAATCGCTTGAATCTGGGAGGCGGAGGTGGCAGTGAGCCCAGATGGTGCCACTGCACTCCAGCCTGGGTGACAGAAGAAGGGGTGTGAAGGAGACTAGCAAAACAGAAAAACAGAAATAGGCCCAAATTATTAAAACCAACCCAAGGAGTTACTGAATAATAAACTTACCAGGGTAAGTGACAAAGACAAAATGAGTTCTGCTACTTTCAGTTATCTGTTTAATTGCCACAGACATATCTCAGTCATGTTTCTATTTTTTAAAAAAATTTTATTTACAGCACCATTGAACATCTTTGAAAGGTATGCTCATGTACATACATTACTGGGGGATTCACATGCAATTATTAATGAGTTATTTAAACTTTATGTCTTAGAGTTTTGACAGTTCTCTCAAATGTGAGGATTGCAACTCTAGCAAAATTGCCTGTGAGGACAGGAGGAGAATTTTAAGCAACAAAACTCCACAATACTGTAACATAACCTCAGATCTCCAGGAAGAGGTCACTCTCCCTTGAAAATCATCCTTTCCGGATTGTTCTCATTAGAGTGCAGAGTAGGTGCAGTGTCTGGCATGGCTTTGTACTAAGAGGTGACAGTTGATCATCTAGCAAACATTCAAGAAAGTTCCATGTAAACAAAAAGGTACGAAATAAAACACATGAAAAGAGAAGCACCAGAAAATGACTCGTCTGCATTATCTAAACTCCAGATGGGTAAGAACATGCAGATTACATTGAGGATTATCTTTCAATGCAATTTCCACTTGAGAAACTATATTCCTGGTTTGACAACCTCATTTCTACCTGTGGCTACTCGAGGGTAAATAAACTAAGAAGCACAAATACGTGACACTTTATCAGGTGCATGACTTCTATAGAGCAGGCATGCAGTCCGCGATCATTCATCCAAACTCAAAATTCAAATCAGGTCATGTCTCTTCATTTTTTCTACATCAGTTTGTTTTTTGTTTTTTTTTTTTTGCAGTCTTTTACTACAGGAATGTGAAGATATATTTAAAAACAGAATACTTTGAAATCAGGAAATGTATTTTGCTCTCTTGAAGAAAATAGATATGATTTGGCAAAGGATAAAATTAGCCATAAATGATAAAGATTTTTTTAACATCTGAACTTGTCATTAGCACTAAGATGAGCTGCTTACCAGGAACTAAGAAGAATTAACAACATCAAGTTTAAAATCGATCATTTTAAATATGAAGGAGATTTAAACATCTCAACCCCATGAATCAATTGTGCTGATAACTATCCAGTCTCATTTGATAGTGGGCTCATCAAATTGAGGATATTCAGGAGTTAAAGAGATCAGCACAGAAGAGTGACACCAAATGCTTTTTCTTCATTTCATTTACTGTTATAATGACTGATAAGTATAAAGGGATTTATAAGGGCTTTTCATTTCAAATTACATTTTTCTTTAAATATCCAAAGTTCTTATGTGGAAACAACTGCAATTTTTATGAATAGGCTGGTCTTGCCTTTAAAAATATGTTTTTAAAGAGCAAATTCTGCAGAATTAATTATTAAAAAGACTATGGGACTTTGGAGAGGCTTTCATTAACATTGTCCCTAAACTATCCTTAGTTCTACCCAGTGGCTCAGAACTTGGGGCAATTTTTTTTCCCAGGTTATATGTGGCAATGTCTGGAGACATTGGTTGTCACAACTTGGGGGGACAGTACCGGCACTTATGCATAGCGGTCAGGGGTGCTGCTAAACATCCTACAATACACAACCCACACATCAAGAGCAAGAACACATCCAATTCAAAATGTCAGTAATGCCAAGACTGAGAACCCCTGGAGTAAGCCTCACAAAAGCTCTTATGACCTCACAGGGCAGCTGTCTTATTGTAATCCCAAATCTACCTCAGTGATTTCCTTGACATTCAAAACACCTCTCTCTACTGAACTTTAGAGTTCTTGATTTACCACCACTGGAATTTGCTCTGCCAATGGCAAAAAAAAAAAAAAAAGAAAAAAAAAAAAGAACTAAATATGGAGAATATTCTTAATTCTTCCTCAAATAATGTCTCCCTACTTTATTGATATTTTATCAAGAAGAGAGTAATTTTATTTTCTGTCAACAATGGAGCCTGTAGGTATTCATAATGGCCCAATATCATGAAAAAAATTAATTATATTTTCAAAAACAATGTTGAGATTCAGAAAATGAAGCAGACAGTATTTCCTATGGCCAATGCTAAAATAATGTGGAAAGGACTGTTTCTATAGAAACAGAAGTGCAGTAGGGCCGTGTAGAAGGCTAGGTTAGCACACAGGACAACTGGTCCCTGAGCTGACACACAAAATATGCCGTAGACTTAAAAATTATGTCAGTTCTGGCTGGGCGCAGTGGCTTACGCCTGTAATCCCAGCACTTTGGGAGGCCAAGGTGGGCGGATCACGAGGTCAGGAGATCGAGACCATCCTGGCTAACATGGTGAAACCCGATCTCTACTAAAAATACAAAAAATTAGCCGGGCGTGGTGGCGAGCACCTGTAATCCCAGCTACTCGGGAGGCTGAGGCAGGAGAATGGGGTGAACCCAGGAGGCAGAGCTTGCAGTGAGCTGAGATAGCACCACTGCACTCCAGCCTGGGCGACAGAGCAAGACTCCGTCTCAAAAAAACAAACAAACAAAAACAAAAAATTATGTCAGTTCTTTAAAAAAAGGCGGGGAGGAGGGGATTTTCTGTAAATAACCTAAGTATACAGGAGCACCAAACTGAGTGCCAGTGTTTTTCTAATCTTAAAGGAAAACAGTGCTGTTTTAAATCTATTTATCAGCTGCTACTGCCACCAAGCAGGGCTGATTTAAAGGGAAAAAGAAAACTCTTGTATTTCCTTGGGATAATTAAAAGGCAGGACAATTAAAGAGAGAGTGAAACCCAAGTGAAAATAGCATACAGCAGGCATCACGTGCCACAGGTGGCAAATGCAAGCCACTCAACCCAATACAAAATTATTGCACTTAGCATGATTGGACATTATTAAATGCAGTCAGCCAAACTGTCTTAAAAAGGTATTATTTCATATTGACTCCAGGCCATAATCTGGTATAACTGTCTATCAAGATACTTTTCTGAAGTTAGGTTTAATTACAGTGGAATTAAGTGCCTTTTCTTACCCAGAAAAATATTTTAGAGATTAAAGAACAGTGTTTAAATGCAAACTAATATCCATTCCTTCAGCCAGTTGCACAAAAACTGTGAAATTATAATTTTCCCTTTTAATAAAGGCAGAATGATGTGAAATCAAATTAGACCTTCAAATTTGGAAGTCAGAGAAAAATTTCTTTTTTGGCTCTAAGGAATTTCAACCAATGTTTATGTAGGAGAATCTGGCCCACTGATCTCCATGCTGAGTTTCTTAAAAGGATGCACTGTTTTGTGTGAGTACATGCCACACTTTTAATACTAAAAATAGAAATTCTTACTTATTAACCCCTTTGAGCTTATAAAGTGCATATAACCTAGCCCAATAAGCTCCTAGAAATAAAAACATTTTTAGGCATTTTTCTATTTACCTACTTCACAGCCAATTTAAACTCAGATAATACATTTTCAAGGAATAAAAAATTTCCTGGCCAGGTGCAGTGGCTCATGCCTGTTCTCCCAGTGCTTTGGGAGGCCAAGGCGGGAGAATCACTTGAGGCTAGGAGTTCAAGGCCAGCTGGGCAACATAGCGAGACCCTGTCTCTACAAAAAAAGAAAAAAATAATAATTTCCTATCCTACGGATCATAGCTGCTTATTTATTTTAGCCTTCAAATTTAGGACTAAGATATATTGTTTAAATATGATGTTTGTTCTAAAAAACTGTGGATGGTGCCTTCATTATCAACCCAGCACTTCTGAAAAATCCTGTGCAGATTCTGAACAGGACTTTACACACTAAGAGATGGTTATTTTCAGACAACCTTGAAGTCTACCAGAGATGATACTAGTTGTCTAGTGAGGCACTTCCCATTTTCTCATACCTGTGAGACTGTTCTGATTTAAATACTGATGTCTGAGCAATGTGTTAAATACATGACAGATGCTTCTCTACTACCAGCATAGTTTGGTTATGGGTCTGAATCCGATTATAAAAATTTTATTTGAACTTGGTAATATGGATCAGAGACATGAAAGAAAATTTTAAGTTCCTCAAAAACACATTAAAGGCAGCAATTAAGCTAATTCTCATTTCTCCCTTGGGCATCAACTTTTTCATTGAGTTACTAGTTGACAACTATAATAAATACTTTAAAAATATCTAATTAAAGAGAAGGCAGTCTAGCTTATTTATTTCGCAAGAATTAACACTCAGTGTTATGCATTCTGCTATCCCAGGAATACTCTTTTCTGGTAAATGCTGCATAGATCAATGCAATCGTATGAAAGAAAAGTCAAAGGAAATTTGGAAAAATAAGTAAATCATTATCAAAGCACTAAATGAAAACAACTCCAACTATACTGACTCTAAAAGACAGTATATGAGTATTTGTGTCATACTTAAGGAAGCTGAAATATTCCCTCACTTCCATGGAAAAAAATGTATTATATATTTAAGCATTTGAAACATTCTATAGCTGCAGTTCAGTTCACAGCAGAAAGTAAACATTAGTTTTCTCTCACCTCACAAAATGTAGAGATGGCCAACGCCCTCCTACTAACCTTTACCTCCTCTAGAATGTTCTGAGAATATTTTCTACCTTAATAGTTATTCATTTTATATTTATTCAAAAATGTATCAAAGAAAAAAGATATTTCTTCAGTGCCAGAAATACTTAACTTGCCTCTTTTATGATTGTTAAGGGGATTGGGAAAAATACAGCTATTGTGGTACTTTAGTTTTTTCAATGTATTTAAGCTATGATCTCACCTGAGCATTAGCTAGAAGTTCTAATCAGTTTAGAAACAAGAACTTCTTTGAACACTGTATCCGCAGCTATTGAGCCCCAGTCCCAGACTTTAATGTCCCTGATATATACACTAGTGCAGTTTGCTTTAGAAAATGCATGTTCAAGCTGAAACAGTCAAAGAGCAGCATGAGACACCCAGGGGAATGGAAAGGAGTTAGTTACATAAAAATTCACAGACACGTTTAACTAAAATCCCAAACAGCCAACCCCTAGTGAACACAGAGCATGCACGCTGCAAGTCTAGTCTGGGCCTACAACCCAGAAAGCTCTTTTTGTGAGCCAAGCTTGTGGTTCCAAAGTGCCTCGTCTATATGGTCTGATTATGTGAGTACCAGATTAAAAATGCGTGCTGTTGACATAACATTGGTCCTCCTGAGTTTTGTTAAGACTTTGTCCGTGGTCACTCAGACAGCCATCCAAAGACACTTCAATAGCCACTTCTCTTGCGTCTCTTCTACTGAGGCCATCACTTCCGTATGTGTCTAGAGAGGGCCCACCATTGTGCTCAGCACAGCCATTGACGTGGGCCAGAGGCAGTGCCCCGGGGGGACAACACAGCTGCTTAGCACAGCCCTTGGAGATGCAGGGTGAGTTGCAGAGCAACAGTAAGTCCTTCTGCTCCAGGGATTCCTTCAAGTCCACATTTTCAAACTGGATGGTCACATTGTGGATTCCCGCACGGTGGAAGATTTCTCGAATTTTTGTGCTGGCATCTTGATATCCCCTGTCCTTAGGATACTTGATGTGCAGGGTGGCAATAATCTTTCCACTTACAAGTTCCCAGATGTGCACTTCATGTACACTGCTAATTCCAGGCACAGCAGAGAGTTTACTCACTATAACAGAGAAGAGCAAACAAAAGCCAAGGTGAGCGCTGCATTTGAAACATGGAACTACAGGAGGGATATGGTTCCGTTAAGCATTCTCACCAAAATGGCTGCCTACTTACTAAGAACAGCTGGAAGAAATTAGTTCTACCTCTATGGGTACATTTGCCCTTAACCTTCTTTCTCCACACATTGTTAGCCCACACAAAGTCATTTAAGAAAGTAAGTCTAACAACGACAAGAAAAAAGTCCCCAGGGTTGCTGAGTATACAAGGGAATGGACACTTGAATGAACTTCCCATAGTAGTATAAAGTGCAATGCCTTTTCTTAAAAGGGATAATTTGGCAACATGGATCAAAAAAAACCTTTACTATCAATTCTAGTACTAAAAGTTTAACCTAAAAGAAATAACCAAATATGTATGTACAAGAATGGTTTGGACAATGCTCCTTGTGTTCATTAAAAAGATGGAACCAACAAGGAAATAGTTAAATCAATGATGTAATGGAATAGGATATAGTTGTTTAAAAGTAAGTTGCATATTTAAGGATATGAAGAAATGTACATAAGGTATTTTTAAGTGAAAAAGCAAATTGCTAAACTGTGTGTATGGTATGATCTTTCTTTTTACACCGCATATAGAAGAAAATATTAACAGTGGTAGTTTCCACGGTCAAATTATGAAAGATTTCTATTATCTCATTTAGGCTTCTCTGTATTTTCTATACTTTCCAAAATGAGTACGTATTTAGAGAGATGGTATTCAATGCTGATTTGAGCAAAGGTTTTGCAGTCAGCTAGTTTGAATCCTAGTTTAGACATTTACTAACTGCATGACGTTAGGCAATTACCTAACCTCCCTGTGCCTCAGTTTCCTTATCTGTATAATAGAAATGATAATAGTACCTTTTTGTATTATTTTAAGGATTAAAATGCATTATTATAAGTAAAGCACTTAGAACACTTACATTTCTAGCATGCAGTAAATGCTATGAAAATATTGCTATCGTTATTACTATCTTGCAGGGGTTTTTTTTTGTTTTTTTTAGAGACAGAGTCTTGCCCTGTCTCCCAGGCTGGAGTGCAGTGGCATATTTATGGCTCTCTACAGCCTCAAACTCCAGGGCTCCAGTGATCCTCCCACCTCAGCCTACTGAGTAGCTGGGACCACAGGCACACACTACAACCTTTACTTTTTTATTTATTTATAAAAAATATTTTTTTTTATTTTTCTAAAAATGAGGTCTCACTATGTTGCCCAGGCTGGTCTTGAACTCCTGGCCTTATGCAATCCTTCCACTTCAGCCTCCCAAAGTGGTGAGATTACAGGCATGAGTCACAAAAAGTAGCCCTCTATTTTTAAAAATATCTGTTTTTAAATATATTACTTTACTAAAAACATATCCAGTATATATCACAAATTTCTTTGTATATGTTTATCTTATTTCCTCAATTGGGAAATGAACTAGCTCCTGGGAAGGCAAAGGCAATGCTGTATGTCTGCTCTTCTGTCTCCTTCCCTCTCCTGCCACCTGCTCTGCCTGCAGCTCTGGGCAGTGTTGTGAGAGACACAGTGACTTGCATGCACGCATTAACTAGAAAGCAGGGTCTAGAATATGAATGATTTGTGTTTTTAGAATAAGGAGAATAAAATAAAGTTCTTGGCAGAAATGGCCTTATTTGAATTAAAATAAATCTTTGACACGAAAGTAAGTAGCCCAGGAATAGGTATTATCCAAGCGTTGCATTCTTTTCTTTTTTTTCTTTCCTTTTTTTTTTTTTTTTTTTGAGTCAGAGTCTCGCTCTGTCACCCAGGCTGGAGTGCAGTGGTGCAATCTCAGCTCCCTGCAACCTCCGCCTCCTGGGTTCAAGCGATTCTCCTGCCTCAGCCTCCCGAGTAGTTGGGATTACAGGCGTGTGCTACCACGCCTGGCTAATTTTTTTGTATTTTTAGTAGAGACAGGGTTTCACCATGTTGGTCAGGCTGGTCTTGAACTTCTGACCTCAGGTGACTCACCCATCTCTGCCTCCCAGAGTGCCAGGATTACAGGCGTGAGCCACCGCGCCCAGACCAAGTATTGCATTCTTAAAAATTTGCAGTTGAGTCAGAGAATCACGGATTGCAAAGGACCTTTGGTACTTGGAGCTGAGTCATCTTAATAGGCTATAAAACGTATGATGACGTCTCTACCTCCTGGTGATTTAAGGTGTTTCAGAATACATAACTCAAACACTGCTCTTAAATAATGCTTGTCCTTTGGCCTGAATAACATTAAATTGAGAGTGGTTCTGGATCAAAATTCAGTCTACTTACTCAGCTCTTCCATGTTGACTCCTTTTGGGACCATCTGTAGCAGAATGGCAGCGGTCTCCTTGATAAGCGGGAAGGCAGATGACAAAATGATGATGACCATGAGGACAGTCAGGCTGGGGTCAATGTAACACTGCCAGTTACACGGGTCCTCACTCTTCAGGGGAAGCACATAGAATATGATGGCCGTGATGACCACAACCACGGACCCCAGGGCATCTCCCATCACATGCAAAAGTACACCTGCCAGGAAGAAAGACTACTGCAGCACAGATGCAAATCTGGAAGCCACGTGACACTCACTGACTTGGATGTCCAGGTATATGAATATCTGTTACCATTTGGAGTTTTTTGGTTTTTGTTTTGGTTAGAACAGTAGGATGAATCAAAATAATGGCAACTACTTCTTAGGAAACAAAACCCCAGGCCACCATCTCAGGACTCAGAGTACCTTGGAAGAGCAACAGCCTAGGAAGATTCTGACCTGCAGGAAGAGTGACTGTGCCGTCTTACTGGGCCACATCGCTACCACTCACCACCCATCAAAGGGCACCAAGCTGGAAAACAGGGGCTGTGCAAATGATTTCTTTTTCTTTCAGACAAGCATCTGTGCTTTACGTTGTTTTAAACTTGTTTAAGGGGAGAGAGAACAAGTTGTATTAAAAGTGTTTAAAACAAATTGTCTTTTTTCTACCTTGATCCACTTTCCCCTTTCCCTGTAAGCATTTACCTACTTTGTATTTAGTCTGTGGTCATTTAAATGGCATTTGGTTTAAGAGGTGTTCAAGAACAGGGACTCTGGCAACATTTCCATTGCATAAAGAGCCATTTATCACAATAAAATAAAATTAAAATTCTACAGATAATACTAAAAATTGTGGGTGCCTTTAATTAAGGGAATTGTTTCTAAAGATATTGATTATGATATAGAACACATGCATTCCTCAGCAAAGATTTGAATGCCCAATTGTTAGCCAAAGACTAAATTGGGATTCAGTAAGTAAATTAGGTAAAAATTTGGTCAGAAAAATTATAAAATATAAACACAAAGTTTTGGGTTTTGGTTTTGGGGGATTTTGTTTGTTTTTTACAAAAAGCAACATCAGAATCTTGCAATTCAAAGTATAGTTTGCAAACCAGCAGCATCAGCATCACCTAGGAGCTTGTTAGAAATGATGCATCTCAGGACCAACCTCAGATCTGTAGAATCTGAACCTGCGTTTTAATAAGATGCTCAGGTGAGTCTGGGTGCGGTGGCTCACTCCTGTAATCCCAGCACTTTGGGAGGCCAAGGCAGGTAGATCATCTGAAGTCAGGAGTTCAAGACCAGCCCGGCCAATATGGTGAAACCCTATCTCTACTAAAAATACAAAAAATTAGCTGGACATTGTGGGGGCATCTGTAATCCCAGCTACTCAGAAGGCTGAGGCAGGAGAATCGCTTGAACCCAGGAGGCGGAGGTTGCAGTGAGCCGAGATAGTGCCATTGTACTCCAGCCTGGGCAACAAGAGTGAAACTCTGTCTCAAAAAAAAAAAAAAAAAAATGCCCAGATGATTGGAATGCACATACAAGTTTCCAAAGCACTGCTCTAGAAGAAAGGATATATATTAAGAAAGGTCTGCTTTGTCTCTCCATGTATTCCACAGACTTATGCAGTAGAATTAATAATAATCCAGATTACTAACAACTTACTCATGGCTAAGACTAAACAGTCTCATCTGGAAGGTGCTTTAATTGAGCTAATTCCTCCTCTTGGCAACAACTCCACAATTCTAAATAACATCATAGGTAAAATGGCATGTGAACACTAAATGTAATTTGAGGCAATTCCCTCAAATTTTCCCCAAAAAAATACAGGAATAAAAAGAATTCCCATATTTCCTTTTGGCTGAGTGTTTACTTATGATAATAAGATCTTGATTCAATATATACATTAACATTCTCATTTTCTAATGCTGTGCTCCTTTCTCCCAACACCCCACCCCCAAAGGAGCTTTTAACTCCCCAGTCCCTGTCCTGAACCACTGAAGGGAAACTCAAAAATACTTTGTTCCTCTACAAGGAGCTAAGAATCGAAGCTTTAACTTGCTTCAGGACAGTACAAAATGCTACCATAAAAATATGAAAGCCTAATATCTCCTATACACATGTGATGTCATGTTTACTGGGTGAGACAGTCTGTTATTCTCTGATTGTCTCATACATGTTAGGTCCATTTCCTCTGTAAGTAACATGAGGATCAGGGCCATACTCCAAATTGCCTTTGTTTATATAATAGCAATGTAGGCATTCAATAAAACAGTAGCTTCTGGTTGATTGTCATAAATCCTATGACATACAGTAACTCTTGTCTTTAATAATAATAACTATTATTATTATTATGCTAACTAACACATATGCTCCAGGCATTGTTTTAAGCGTATTATACTTACCCATTAAGTCCTTTTAAGGACTGTAAGGTGGTTACCCTTGTAAAAATAAGTAATGCAAAATCTAAGCTGTTGGAACTCAAAAGTATTTTGAGCCTTCAAGGAATGTGAATTACAGGGCCTGAGCTACGTGACAGGCAGCTGTAAGCTGTTGTATGTCTGAATTCAGTCTTTTTCCTTACCTGCATTGCTCTGTAAAATGTTGTAAATGGCAAAGGGCCCCAGGGAAGACCCCCTTCTCTCTTCCTGTTGATTTTCATTCTCCCTCTTACCTTTTTCATACAAGACATCATGGCTATTACAGTCCCTTAATATGGAATGTTAAATACACTCTTTTAAGTTGAAAAGGAAATGAAAACCAGCTATAAAGAAAACAAGCCGCGTGGAAAAGAAAACAAATTGTAACTAATTTTTTTAACCACTAAACCAGGCTTGTATACAAAATGTTGTAACCCTGCTAAATGTGTCTTACATATAAGCAAGAATTTAGCTTTTAACTTTGGAACCCTATCCCCATTTCTCTGGAGTGATGAGTCCCGGAATGGTCATTGCCAACTTTTCACTTGAATAAACTCTGGAAAACTGGAATCTGACCCTTTTGATTATTTATGGCTGGTACTCTCTTCATTTTACAAATGAGGAAACTGAGGCACAGAATACATAAGTAACTTGTCCAAAATCACACAACTAAAAAGTGTTAACTGGGGATATCAATCTGGGTGGTCTGACCAGAGATCTACTGTGCATCCTGCCTCATGTAAGTTCTAAAATTCAATTTCAGCTTTTCCTTCTGAGAAATCCCACTATTACTCCCTAAGAATTACATAAAATAGTAACTTTTGAACTTGTTTTTCCCATAATCCACAGTAAGAATTATGTTTTGCATCCTAGCACAGAGATACAAATTGCAACAAATAATTCATGGGAAAGCAAAACTCATCCTTATATATGACTTCTTAATATTATCTATTCTATTTCATTCAATTATAATTAATTTTCTACTAAACTAGTTCTAGGGCCCAAATTGTCGCAGCCTTCAGTTTGAAAAACTGTTTAAAGCAGTATCCCACTCAATTACTGACATTTAATAATGCAATGTATCTTCTGGCTGCCCATGCAAAGATGAAGAAGGCCTGGTCATGACCATTAACTACAGTGCACTGGCAAAATTCTGTGGGGTGTCTGTGAGTGTGTGTGTGTGTGTGTGTGTGTGTGTGTGTGTGTGTGTGTGTGTGTGAAAGAGAGAGAGAGACCGAGAGAGAGAGAGAGAGACCGAGAGAGAGAGAGAGAGACCGAGAGAGAGAGACAGAGAGAGAGAAAAAATGGGGTCTCCCTCTGTCACCCAGGCTGGAGTACAGTGGCACAATCATAGCTCACTCCAACTTCGAACTCTTGGGCTCAAATGATCCTCCCATCTCAGCCTCCCAAGTATCTAGGACTACAGATGTGTGCCACTGCACTGGTTAATTTTTTTACTTTTTAAAAGAATTTTTTTACCTTCTTGTTTGTGTGTGTGTGTGTGTGTGTGTGTGTGTGTGTGTTTTGCAGAGACAGGGGTTTGCTATGTTACCCGGGCTGGTCTCAAACTCCTGGCCTCAAGTAATCCTCTTGCCTCAGCCTCTCAAAATGGAAGATTCTGAGATAAATACATCGATAATCTCCTCAGGGAGGAAAAGAGTCTCCTGTGATGAGACATCTCAGGAAAGTCTTGTTGAGAGGTAGGTAATTTGGGCAGGACTCTGGAGAGGAGACAGACTTCAACAGGCAACCGCAGGAGAAGGCATTTCAGACAGAAACACCTCACGGGAGACTCGTGGGAAATTGAAGATGGAGGACGTGCTCGTGGGGCAACGCTGGAGGCTGACGCGCTAAATTTGGACTCACAGACCCTGACGCTGTTGCTATGAGCCAAAGACCTTATGAGAGTCAACCTCTTTGAGGAGCAAGATTCTCATCTGTGAAATGGGGTAGTAATAATATCTGCCTCACCTCCCTCAGAGGCTAGTTCTGTAGAGTATGTAAAAAAATGTCTGAAAACCCTCTGAGAATGACCAAGAGGTGATGATAATGATAACAGGCACCATTTGTTGAGTGGGTCCTCTGTGCTATTCTAACCACCCATGTGATCCGCACAACACAGTGATGTTGGTCCTATTACCTCCATTATATAGATGAGGGGACTGAACATTAAAGAGATGAAGTTCCTTGCCCAAGGTCACCTAGCTAGGAAAAGGGAGAGGCAGAACTCAAACCAGATCTGCCTGATCACAGGGTGTAAGTGCTTCTCACCTCACTACAGATGTACATTAAATGTTGATGGGTATGCTGGGAGACAGTGAAGAGCTGATGGGGGAGGTGAGGCCATGAAGGGGTGAAGAGAAGGGCAGAAATGTCTAGAAAGGAGTATTGGCACCGGAACAGCAAGCTCTGAATGTCAGCAGTGTTTAGACCATACCCTGTATGCGGCAAAGGCTTTGAGCAGACTCCGATGTGATCACATCTATGATTCAGAAAGATAAATCTGGCAGCATTATCTGAGACATAAAGAGCACCACTTAGTAGACAACTCAATCACCTGCTAAGTTACAATGCTCTCAAGGTAGGTTTGCAAAGACAGCAAACCTCTGTACTTGGCCCTCACTTGCTGCCTTTAGATTAAAACGAAACCCCCAAAAAACGGGCATATAACATAAATTGGCAATTTGACACAAGTTGAAATCTGATGTGTCCCAGCACTTAGGAAAGCCATCAGTGCTGTTGAATTTGTTGAATGACTGGAAATAGTGCATTTGCACTGGGCAAATGGTAATGAAAAACTGAGATCTTTCTTATTGGAATTACAAAGAAACATCTCATCAAAGGGGATTTCTTTTCAAGGGATGTCAAGATGGCTATTCATCTATTTATACCGAACTTTAAAAAGCTAATTGTCTTTCTGACATATTGTTACAACATTTTTAATACATCATGTTTGATCCTATTAAATAAAATTGACCACTACAAAGCACATTGATGAGCATTTTAAGAGGATTGTGTTTTTACCATACTTTACAGTAGAAGACAGAGTGTGTTCCTTAGAACTCATTTTTTTGCCAGGCACGGTGGCTCACGCCTATAATCCTAGCACTTTGGGAGGCCGAGGCCAGCGGATTACCTGAGGTTGGGAGTTCAAGACCAGCCTGGTCAACATGGCAAAACCCCGTCTGTACTAAAAATACAAAAAAAATTAGCCGGGTGCAGTGGCGCGCGCCTGTAATCCCAGCTACTCTGTAGGCTGAGGCAGGAGAATTGCTTGAGCCTGGGAGGCAGTTTGTGGTGAGTCGATACCACGACACTGCACTCCAGCCTGGGCTACAGAGTGAGACTTCATCTCAAAAAACAAAACAAACAAACAAAAACTCATTTTTTAAATTCCCATTGGAATAAGAGAAACAGTAAAGAAAGTGAAGAAATTGTTTTTGTTCACAGAGATCCCCGTAAGCTGTTACCTCTGCAGATGTGGAGAGTGGGACACAGTCCTGCTTTCTAAAGCAGTTGCTTAAATGTTAGAAATATAACCATTCAGTGGACTGTGTACTAGAGAAGCAAGCCCTCTCTGTCTGGAGTCTAGAGGCAATGTGTGATCATGGAAAGGGCCAGAAATGTGATGTAGGAGCCCAGGATTCCAGCCTTGTCTCTGCTATGAGCTGGGGTGACTTGGGGAAGTCGTCAAACTCTCCGCACCCTGCTTCCTCATCTGTGAAGTGAAAGGTTGAAGTCCAATTTCCCTAAGGTCCTTCTAGTTCTAACATTCTGTGATCCTTCCCTGAACTGTGGCTCCAAGATAAGAACACAGCACCAAAGGGGAGGCCAGCCTCACACTTAGCCGGGAATATGGAAAGGCTCCTATTAGCCACAGCACAGGTACTCATCAAAAGCAGCAGGAATGATCTCAGCTAACACGGAAGCACTGTGGATTGAGCCCAGCAATTCCACCCACTAATTAAACGATAATTGTATCCACTCAGTAAGATTAATGTGACTACCAGTTCACTCATTCATGAATGGTACCAGGGACAAAGTACATACTCAATAAAAATGTTAGCTAGTTTTCCTACTATAAGCCTAAACACTGTATATGTTTCATTTTTTTCAAAGCAATCCCATAAGGTGGGTACTGTTATTATCCTCATTTTAAAGATGAGGGGATTGGAGGCTTAGAGAGGTTCAATAACTTGCCCAAAGTCACATGGTTCTTAAGTGGCAGAGCCATGATTCACACTGAGGCAGTTTGAAGCCAAATCCCAACCTTTCAGCCACTGCACTATTCACCTCTATCAGAAGCTAAAGGTGCACTGGTGTCAGTCCCTGTAAACCAAAGGCCCAGCCAGGTATAGCAAGGCATTCTACTACTGACATTTTTCTACCAAGAAACTTCAATAGCTTAGGACTAAAATTTGGCAAGTTCATACAAGTTTCCCAAACAAAATCACCATAACTATGAGGGCCTACTCTTCTTCTTTGCTTCAATCCACCTACCTATTCTCTTTCTCAACTTTGTAACATAAGAATGAGGATAGTTGGCTGGGTGCAGTGGCTCACACCTGTAATTCCAGCACTTTGGGCAGCCAAGGTGGGCAGATTGCCTGAGGTCAGGAGTTCGAGACCAGCCTGGCCAACATGGTGAAACCCTGTTTCTGCTAAAAATACAAAAATCAGCCAGGCGTGGTGGTGCGCACCTGTAATCCCAGCTACTTGGGAGGCTGAGGCACAAAGATCACTTGAACCTGGTAGGCAGAGGTTGCAGTGAGCAGAGATGGCGCCACTGCACTGCAGCCTGGGAGACAGAGCAGGACTCCATCTCAAAGAAGAAAAAAAATGAGGATACTTAACAGAACAGGCTTTGAAAAGTTAAAGCCTCTGATGGTGAACTCCACCTTAAAATTCATGTGTGTGTGTGTACATATATATATATATATTTTTTTTTTTTGAGACAGAATCTAGCTCAGTCTCCCAAGCTGGAGTGCAGTGGTAAAATCTCGGCTCACTGCAACCTCCACCTCTGGGGTTCAAGCAATTCTCCTGCCTCAGCCTCCCGAGTAGCTGGGATTACAGGCGCCCACCACCATGCCTGGCTAGTTTTTGTATTTGTACTAGAGATGGGGTTTCACCATGTTGGCCAGGCTGGTCTCAAACTCCTGACCTCAGGTGATCTGCCCACCTCAGCCTCCCAAAGTGCTGGGATTACAGGCGTGAGCCACTGCGCCCACCCCAATGTATATATTTTTAAACTGGACCTTAAAAAAGAGAGATAAAGGATGAAGATTTTGTTTTCATTACAGATTCTCTTTTAAAAGCTCACTACTAAGCTCTTTCAGAGAGCAAATTCCCCTGTTGCCTTTAAATTTGTTTGATTAATTTAGAAATTTTTAGGAGCTCATATGTTATTGTTGTTATCTTCTGGATTTTCCCTATAGGTTCACTCTGAGAATTCCTTTGTAAAACAGATGTGAGACACTCAAAGTGAAGGTATCTCCTGAATTATTAATTTTTCATTGTATTATTTCCATCAAAGCCCCACTTACAGGCTTTCCCCAAACCACAGGAAAGTAGAGGGTTGCTTAATCCTTGTTGGAATTCTCAAAGTCAAAATTGGGGATTAACCCCTTCTGGGATCACTCTGAAGCAAAGTCTAAGCCCAAGAAGTTGGAAAGGAGAGATGTTGGCTACAGTGGTGTCCAGCGAGAAACACATCTCAAAAAGCCCTGGGCTGACCTTAGTCCAGTGCTTCCGACCTTGACCACATGGTGAGAGGCTAGCTAGGTGCTTGCCTTGGGCCTCACCAGAACACTCCCTTTGGTCCTGGGAGTGGAGGTTTTAGTGAGCCAACGGTCCCTTCACAAAAGCAGATTTCTGGCAGAAATAGCTGATGCAATAGGGTCACTCCAGCAATGCAAGATAGGGCACAACCTTGGATAGCAGCTCACCTACTCTTTTCCTACCTTTATCAAAATCAATTCAATTAAAATGGGTTGCATGATTTGTTAGCAATATCCACGGACCAGTAAAACCAAGTAAAGTAGTAACACAACATTAATATGTGCAGCTCTGGAGCAGGCAGTATTAGCATGGGTCTCAGTGGAGCTAAGATAAATCATTAGCAACCAGTTTCTCCCTCAGGATCAATGCAGTGATTACGAAAGAGAGTTGGGTCATAGTCTATGCATGTAACTGGCCTACTTTCAAACACACCTTTGCCTTATTAAAAATCAAACAGAAATAAACAACACAGTCCATGTGTGTCATAGAAAGGGATTTCAAATAGGCCCAAAGTCAATCCTACCTCTGATATTCAGAGCTTCAGACTTTTTCTCTTTTTTCATCATCTCTTCTGGCTCATTCTGGGTGTTGAAGGAATCACCTGCATTCAAAGAAGAAACCTTGTGTTGTGTATAAGTTCTACAAACAAACAAAAAAAAAACCAATGGACTCAAAATAAAGTTTTGTTATTTTAAATTTCTACTAGCTTAAGGGAGACCCTTCTGCACACCCACAGCTCAGAACAGTACATTTTGGCCTTGAAATAGCCTTGTGATCCACCTTTGGACTTCATTCACACATCCTTTCAAGTTAAAACAAAAAGAGGGTGAATGGGAGCCCACCTGCAGCCCCTAAACCCGTAACACCCAAGAAGACAAACGGATGGGCAAAGTGGGGGGGAGAACAACAAAATTCAGACAGCAAGTAATGAGAGGGAGGAGGGGTTGGAGAGTCCTGCCTGTTGCCCAATAATAGTGACTGATTTCCAAGAAAATCAATACTCATATACAGAGAATAGGGTAAGGGAAAAGAGGCCAGGGCTACCCGAGGATCCAGGAGAAAAAAGAAAGGATGGGGAATATGTTAAATTGGCAGAAGAGAAGTAAAGCGGGATTGTAAAGGGAATGGATTTATTAAAACAAAACAAAAAAAAACAGAAAAAAAGCATGCATAAGAAAAAGAGGGCGTGGGGTGAGAAGAAAGGGACCGGGTGGGAGGAGGAAGGAAGAGCCAAGCGGTCCAAAGGATGCAACCGAAAGGCACCTGCTACGTTTGCGAACACGGTCGCCCCCTTCTCCCGTTTCCTTTCCACCGAGGTCCCCCGGAGGGTTACGGCCGAGTCCGAGCCTGGGGCTGTCGGGTCCGCCGCGCGCCGCGGGTCCTCCGCGCCCTGAGGCCCCCCGAAAGCGCCGGGGGCACAGCCCTCCGCCAGCTGCTGCCGCTGCTGCAGGCGGCGACTGCGTCCCCGGAGGCAGCACGCGAACCAGGCGGCGCAGTCCTGGAAGATGAGCAGCCCCACCACGTTGACCAACAGCCCCAGGACGCCGACGATGAGCACCAGCTCGGGGTCATCGATGCGCTCGGGCCGGGCCAGGCGCAGCACGGCCTCCACGAAGATGGTGAAGCAGAGCGCGGTGAGGAAGACCGCGTTGCTCAGCGCGCCCACCACCTCGGCGCGGGCGTAGCCGTAGGTGGCGCTGAAGCCCCGGGTGGGGCGCCGGGCGATGTAGCCGGCGCTCAGGCCCACGCACAGCGAGATCAGGTCGGAGAGCATGTTGAAGGAGTCGGAGAGCAGCGCGATGGAGTTGCCCAGGTAGCCGGAGACCAGCTCCGCCACGAAGAAGGCGACGGTGAGCACCAGCATGAAGAGCAGCCGGCACGTCTTGCCAGAGTAGCGGCCCATCTCGCCAACAGCCCCGGGCGCCCGGCGCCGCCCAGGGGAGCGCAGCCCACCCCGCGCGCAGCCACAGGTGGGGGGCGCGGCGCGGATCCGTGAGGCCCGGTACCCGCCTCCCAGATTGTCTTGCCGGCCCTGCACCGCCGCTTTTTATAACGCGAGGCCGAGCGCCACCAGTCCCCGCACGTCCAGAGTCTAAAGGAGTGGCGGGGGCAGTATCTGAACAGCCCGTGCACCGCCTCCCGCGGCCCTTTTCCCCTCCCTCGCGGCCTGGGCCTGACTTGGCAGGTGGCCACGAGCCGATGTCTCTCTTTGTGGGACAGGACTGTGCAGAGAGGGGCGCTGCGGAGGAGAGGGGGCGTGTCTGGATGTCAATCTTCACAGACTCCCTCCCCATGCAGAGGTGGGATTCACCCAGACACCCCGCTTCTCCTGGCCCTCAGGGTCGCCAGTGTCCTGTTGACTCAGTCATAAGGGCCTTGGCTGCTGTGGGGTGTGTTGGCTTCTGTGGGGTGTGTTCGCTGCGGTGGACTGGGACACCTTCGCGTACGTGCCCATAGGCACCTTGCGGTGCAGATTCCATATTAACCAGGTGCAAGGCCCCGGAGCACAGGCTTGGGGCAACCTGCCCTTAAGGGTGCTTCCTGCTTTTCATTTCGTGAAATGTGACCTCATCCCCCACTCAGCCCTCCACCCTCATTCCACTAACCCCAGGATAAAGCTATTTAATCCTCTCTTGTTCCTCACAGCCATTATAAACGGTGCAGGATCGTTCCTATTACCCACTCATGGCACAAGATCGTCCCCGTTCCCCTTCAGGATCTTCGCTGTCAAGGCTTCCTTCCCTGGGTGAATCGCAGGCAGCCCTCAGGAGAGCAGACCCCACTTCTGTAAGCATGCACTCCTGCCTAGCACTCGAAGGCTGGTCTACTCTGTGGTAGACGCAAGTCCCTTGGCCGCCAAAGAAACCAGGGCTGACCTCCTCTGTGTACTTGTCTCATTCTTCATTGAAGAGAATATTCTACTCACCCCCATGTGTCCCTGACAGCATGACCTGATACGCAGTACTATCGACTGACCTACATGAAGGTTTATTCCAAATAAAGACTCTTTTTTTTTTTTGAGACAGAGTTTCGTTCTTGTTGCCCAGGCTGGAGTGCAATGGCGCCATTTCGGCTCACTGCAACCTCCGCCTCTCGGATTCAAGCGATTCTCCTGCCTCAGCCTCCAGAGTAGCTGGGATTACAGGCACCATGCCCGGCTAATTTTTTATTTTTTGTATTTCTAGTAGAGACAGGGTTTCACCATGTTGGCCAGGCTGGTCTCGAACTCCTGACCTCAAGTGATCTGCCCACCTCAGCCTCCCGAAGTGCTGGGATTACAGGCGTGAGCCACTGCACCTGGCCAAGACTCTTCTATTGACAACAGGCTGTGTTCCAAATAAAAGTTATCCAGAAGGTAACTGTCTCCAGGACTCTGGAAGAGGCTGAGGAAGGGACCCTTGAAGAAGGGTGTCTGCTGTTGGTCTCTTCCTGCTGTGGAGGTTTGAGAGGCCTGGCTCCTAGGTTTCTTTGTTGGTTTCTTTTGTTATCTCATTATCTCATCCCATAGAGGATTTGAAGGTGCAGTCTGGTCATCTCTATTCTCCTTCCCCATCCCTAGCCCCTGAACTTTAACCATTCCTGAAAAATACACATGTAGTTTTGGCTTGGAAATGAATAAAAATGTCTTATTCCAAAAACAACAAAAAACAAACAAAACAAAACAAAACAAAACAAAAAACACAGGTCAGGCGTGGTGGCTTACACCTGTAATTTCAACACTTTGGAAGACCGAGGTGGGAGGATCACTTGAACTCAGGAGTTCAAGATCAGCCTGGGCAATATAGGGAAACCCCATCTCTACAAAAAACAAAAATAAAAAAAATTAGCCAGGCGTGTGTGCCTATGGTCCCAGCTATTCAGGAGGCTAAAGTGGGAGGAAGGCTTGAACCCAAGAAGTCGAGACTGCAGTGAGTCGTGGTGGTGCCACTGCACTCCAGCCTGGGTGACATAGCAAGGCCCTGTCTCAACCCCACCTCCCCCCAACCACAGAACATCCTAACCTCTAGCCCTGTTCATTGTCCTTAGCCTTGTAAAACATAACCTTGTCTTTCAGTATTTCTGAGGTCCATAACAGCCATGCTAAAGCATCCTTGATCCAAGTCCCACCTTACACCAGATAAGCCTCCAAACTCAGAGCTTATTAAATATTTGCACCTCCAGGAAAATATCCCTATATTGAGAATTAGAGAAAATTGATCATTGGAAGTATTTTCTAAAAATCAACATAAAAATAATCAATAATGTAGAGGTAAGAAGATATAGACTATGGTATTTTTCACTAGTGTAAAATGGGAATAATAATAGTATAGGGAAGATTAAATGAGTTAATATGTGTAAAATGCTTAAAATAGTGCCTGGTACACAGTAAGCACTCAATAAATGTTCTATTATTGTTGTCAATAGTATTAATACTACAGCACATGTGTGATGGAATTACTGTTGAACAACAGATGACACACTCTAATAAACAAAAGAGATTTATGAGAGTACTGTAGCCATTACAGTTTCTGGCTTAGACTGTCTTCAAACTGTAAAGCTTCTGAAACATTTAATATGACAGCAAGCAAAACAGTCAAAATAAGTGAGGGAAGCCTGGTGGAACTAAACTTGACAAACTAAAGCATTCCTTGCTAATTGCATGTCTTTGTCATTCACCACTGAAAGAAAACCTGAAATCAGCAGAAATGTATCACTGGAGCAAATTGCCCAATTATTTTCCTAACCAAAGGCAGATAAGAATTGTGTCACTGCCCCAGGAGTGCAGTGGATGGAACCATAAAGCCAGTGGCTGAGGAAGCTGGAGGAGCTGGAAGTGGCAGAGGCAGCCTGCCTGGGGGCCCCATTCCTGACTTTAAGAAAGGGTAAGTGTTGCCAGATGGTGTCAATAAAAGGCACTGTAGAAAAATGTTTGTACTAAAACTACACACACACTCACACAGTATATATAATCTAAAGTTAATTGATAAAAATACAGGCTGCATTTTATTTTTATTTTTTTTAAGACAGAGTCTACTCTGTCACCCAGGCTGAAATGCAGTGGCCCAATCTCAGCTCACCACAACCTCTGCCCCCTCGGTTCAACTGATTCTCCTGCCTCAGCCTCCCGAGTAGCTGGGACTACAAGTGTGCACCACCACACCCTGCTAATTTTTGTACTTTTAGTAGAGATAGGGTTTCACCACGTTGGCCAAGCTGGTCTCGAACTCCTGGCCTCAAATGATCTGCCCGCCTTGACCTCCTAAAGTGCTGGTATTATAGGCGTGAGCCACCACACCTGGCCAGCATTTTATACTTAACAGCAAATTGTGAGGTTTAAATAGCTTTTGTTTATTGATCCCTTACTCTGCCCAACCCTGTGCTGAGAGTTTTATAAGCATCATCTCATTTCATCCTCATCACAGCCCCATAAAATAAGTACTATTTTATAGGAAAGAACCTGAGATTTTAAGTAACTTACCCAAGATCACACAAGCTGTAAATGATTGATAGATTTGAGCTCTGAACTAGGCATCAAACTCTAGAGCTTACACCCTTTGCTTCCAGATTATACTAACTCAATCTTCTTTTTTTTTTTTGAGACGGAGTCTCACTCTTGTCACCCAGGCTGGAGTGCAATAGCGTGATCTCAGCTCATTGCACACTCCGCCTCCCAGGTTCAAGCAGTTCTCCAGACTCAGCCTCCTAAGTAGCTGGGATTATAGGCACCTGCCACCACGCCCAGCTAATTTTTGTATTTTTAGTGGAGATGGGGCATGAGCCACTGCTCCTGGCCTTTAATGCTTCTTTTGTTCTAAACAAATGAAATGGTTTTTAAAAGTTCTCTTGGTATTGGTGCAAAACTTGATATGCTACAATTCATAAATTCAGAGATTATGACACTAAAAATTATTTTTATACTGGTATTTGACCAGAAATTAACAATTAGTTTTTTTTTAGAAACTGTAAAAGCATCTGTTTTTGTTTTTAGTTCTACTTGACAAGAGATGACATTGCCTTTGGAGAAGAGAATGGACATCTTTCCAAAGCACCAAATTCTTATTGTGGATGAAGTCAGCTCCTCATTGGTGAATTTATATAATGTGTACGTCTGTAACCCTTTGTACAAAGGTAATTTTTGTACCCCAAAAGTATGCATATTGACCCTCCAAGTTTTTTTAGAATCCATTAAACTTAAGAGATTCTTGACTTGAGTAACCATTCTTTTTTTCTTCTTCTTCTTTTTTTTTTTTTAGTCATGGAGGCATGAGATGTGCAAAAGATTAAAAATGAGGTAGTGAGGCCAGGCGAGGTGGCTCACGCCTGTAATCCCAGCACTTTGGGAGGCTGAGGTGGGCGCATCGCCTTAGGTCAGGAGTTTGAGATCAGCCTGACCAACATGGAGAAACCCTGTCTCTACTAAAAATACAAAATTAACCGGGCGTGGTGGCGCACGCCTGTAATCCCAGCTACTCGGGAGGCTGAGGCAGGAGAATCACTTGCACCTGGGAGGCAGAGGTTGCAGTGAGCCGAGATCCTGCCATTGCACTCCAGCCTGGGCAACAAGAGCAAAACTCCGTCAAAAAAAAAAAGAAGAAAGAAAAATGAGATAGTGGTCAATACTAATTTGAGTGGGCTATATTTATAAGGGAGTTGTGATTTGCAGCCCACCTAGAAGGAAGCAGCTCTAATATGAATGTAAAGCTGTGCCCATCAGCCTGCAGTGTCCTCACCCAAACACCACCTCCATGGTTTCTTCAAAATGCCACTTGTTCTTGCAACGAAAGAGTATGTCTCCTAATAGCCCTGGCCCAGGAAGTGTTAGGAGCACGAGCATAGCATCACGTGATACCACCTACTTACTGAGAAAATACCAGACTCTAAATAATTTTAATTTTGCACTCACTTTGAGAAAATTTAAAAGGCAGAGTAGCGCTGCAGTTAATAATTTGAGCTTTGGAGTCGGACAGATTTGGAACTGAATCTGGGCTGTGCTTCTCACTTGCAACTGCTCTTGTGACCTGGGGGACACGTTCCTTACTAAACCTTCTCTTTCCTCACCTGTGAAATAGGGATAATAATAGTATCTACTTCATGAGGTTGTCATGAGACTTAAGTGGGAAAAGGTATATAAATTGCTTAGGATAGTGCCAGGTTCATAAGAAAGGCTCAGTGAATATTAACAAAAAATAACCATCACCGGGAGTTTTAAATCCAAGTTTAGAGAGAGAGCAGAATATTTTCCTTCACCAAAGGATTCACTAAGGATTACTTTTAGAGAAAATACACATTTAAGAATTTGTTTACAGCTCCATCTTGGGAGCAGTGAAGTTTATGAAGACATAAGATAAAACATGTTTAAGTTTCTGCAATTAGAAGAGAAGTATAGGCCAGGCGCAGTGACTCACGCCTGTAATCCCAGCACTTTGTGGGGCCGAGGCGGGCAGATCACCTGAGGTCAGGAGTTCAAGACCAGCCTGGCCAACTTGGTGAAATGCCATCTCTACTAAAACTACCAAATAAAGGCCGGGTGTGGTGGCTCACATCTGTAATCCCAGCACATTGGAAGGCCGAGGCGGGCGGATCATGAGGTCAGGAGATCAAGACCATTCTGGCTAACACGGTGAAACCTCGTCTGTACTAAAAATACAAAAATTTAGCCAGGCATGGTGGTGGGCACCTGTAGTGCCAGCTACTCGGGAGGCTGAGGCAGGAGAATGGCGTGAACCCAGGAGGCGGAGCTGGCAGTGAGCCGAGATCACGCCACTGCACTCTAGCCTGGGCAACAGAGCAAAACTCCGTCTCACACACACAAAAAATACCAAAAAAATTAGCCGGGCATGGTGGTGGGTGCCTGTAATCCCAGCTACTCAGGAGGCTGAGGCAAGAAAATTGCTTGAACCTGGGAGGCGGAGGTTGCAGTGAGCTGAGATCATGTCATTGCACTCCAGCCTGGGTAACAAAAGTGAGACTCCATCTCAAAAAAAAAAAGAAGAAGAAAAGTATAGTTTGAAAGACAATAGTTCCACATATACAAAATATAGGAACCAAAGTTACCATCTGTTGATCGCATGGATGTCAAAAGATGACATCAATTTTTATATAACACCAGGATGATGCCTTTTTTTCTCGAAGTATTTCAGAATGCATTAAATTTAAGAGATTCTTGACTTGAGGTGAACGCTATTATTTTTCCATGAGATATGGAATGATAAAAGCTGGGTAATGGCTAACACCACTTTGAATGGGCTGCTGATAAAGGAGAAATACTTCCTTGGGCTATTAGATTCATTTGAGAGCAAAGAGGCCAACTGTGGTATCTGGGGTCATCTTGTCATTATTGACACTATAGCACTGCTCTCTGTGTTTCTTACCATCTCCAGGTCACGAGGACAACCCCAGAGACGCACTCATAGAGAAACCCTGTGCTTGGGGTTTGTCAAGGGGACAAGGGTAAGTGAAAACACGAAAATGAAAGGGGTTATGGCTACTAGGAAGAACAGGGGAAAGGGTTAAAGGCAGAACTGGCAGTTTAAGAAACACTTTTCATTCAGAGTTCATCATCATTTACTGATATCATTTGGGGTCTGAATCCTCCTGATGGGTGAACAGTGAGGGGAAAAAATCAGCTTTTAGACTATTTCCAATTCAAATGGAAGCAAAAAGAACTACAAGTTGCAAGAAATAGAGAAAAACCCCCTTGATGTTGATTCTAGACCTAATTGTTTTAACTGTAAGTTAAATTGTGTTATTTCGTAAGTTACAACAAGGTTTCCTATGTGTTCTTTGGTGCCATCAGAAACAATCCAACACAGATGGCAACCTTCTTCACTGCTAGATTTCGCCTTAATTTTTAGACTATATGAACATGAAAAAGGCCTTTTGCCCAAGAAATTGTGGAAATAATTTTGTGTGAAGGGGAGAGAGGGTCAAAACCAAACATATTAATAAATGTCCTTAACTTTATTTGCCAAGTGCACTGGTTGAATATGTAGTGGGACAACATAGGCTTTGGAGCCATGCACATCTAAAATCCAATCTTGCTTCTGTCAGCTCTTCGCAAGTGAGCAAGTCACTCAACTTCTGAGCCTCTATGTTTTCATTTCTAAGCTAGATATAGAGGTATCACTCTCTTTGACAGTAGTTATGAGAATCAAATGAAAAAGCTTATGTAAAGGGTCTTGCATAGTTCCTTTAGTGGATAATCAACAAACATTGGCTCCTTCCATTGATTTCTGGCTGTCGTCATACCCAAAACTATTGTTGACTTCCAGTTGTGGAATCTCCTTCATAGTTATCTAGAGTATCCTACTTTTTATAAAATCATGTATGTCCCCTTAATCCAAATAATCTACTTAGCTAATTATCTTAAAACAAATTAGCTATTGACTAATAAAATATTATATGAATATAAAACATTGATTAATAATGTTACAAATATAAAAATATTTAAAATAAAACATTTTGTAAATCTAAACCCAAATCCCCTAGTTTTATCATTGACATCCTTCTTTTGCCATCATGACCTACCTGCTAGTCATGTGGCAGAAAAGTAGAGAGAATCAGGGTATCTGGACTGGGAGACACTATTACTATCACAAAATGAAAGGCTGTTTTGAATATTGAAATGAAGTCTGGAAGAGAACTAAGATTCTTGACCTCTGACATGAAGTTATTGTACAACTTGGACCAGTTACAGAATTTCTGAGCCTTAGTTTCCTAATCTGTAAAATGCAAAGAATAGCCTCATACTACTTAGTGTATCTAGTTGGTTTGAATATCAAATAAGATAATGAAGGTACAAATATATAGAAAAATAAAAGGCATTATTGCTGTAATTATGAAGCCATGGACCCACAACCAACATGAGTTCTAGAAAGCAAGCACTGTATTTGTGGCCACCAGTATTTAAATGTGTCAGCTTAAGTTTCAGATTGCCTGGACCCCTCTCTGAACCCCTCCCTGCTTTCTTGTGGTAAGATATCCTGTCCCCTTTGTCCCCTTGGATACAGAGGTAGGCATGTATGCCAATCACAGTCCCTCATGCCCTGGTCACAATGCTTGGTTCAAGAGATGGGCACTTGACCCAAGATGGGCCAGAGTTCTTCTTTCGGAATTTTTCAAATGAACCTGGGAGAGAGGTTTCATTTCTTGTCTGGTCATTAAACATGAGGATGTGACTTGGAGCCCCTGGTAATCCTGTCTTCCCCTGCTTCTTTCCAATATCCTTCAAACTGCCATAGGAGAGGAAGCAGAAAGAGCTGAGAGACAGTGGTAGAGAATCTTTGCTTTCCTTCTTCAATTACGCTCCTAATTTGACTTTTGAATGCTGCACCTTCCTGGTTTTCCTTATATTTCATTGACAGTTTCCAAAACACTTACATTCTATTGTGTACCTGTAATTCTGAAAGTGGCTTAGCCACAGTTCTATATTTAAATTGATTTGATGCTCACCAACAGTCTTTTCATACCATGGCTTTCCGATTTCTGAGCTCATCTTGATTCACATTTTGGTTGACTGGATTTCATCTAGTCTTTTTTTTAAAAAAGAAGAGCTCTTGGGTTATCTACATATATATATATTTGTTAATGTCATGTTGCCATTCATAAATGAGCAAAACTTAGATTAGATGGGTATGAAATTCATAGGTTCGTGTTTTATTTTATTTCTGAGAACTGTATAGACATCTCATCATTGTATCTTGACATTGCATGTTGCTGTGGAAAAATCTGAATACAGCCTGATATTTGTCCTCAGGCTTTTTCTGCCTAGATGCCTGTAGGATTCTTTCTTTATTTTTGATATTTAGCAACTTCTCCAGAATGTATGTATGAATTATTCCATGTCAACTTTCCCTTTTGGTATGCAAATTTTTATCATCATTTAGTTCAGAAAAAAAATCTTCTATTATATCTTTGAATTTCTTTCATGGGGCACTTGTCTGCTTTCTACATCAGGAAACACCTAGTGTGTATATTATGCTGCATGTCTGCTCTTTGTTTTCCATATCTATTATCTGTCTTCCAGTTGCTTTAAATTCCTTTATGAGGCCAGGCACAGTGGCTCACGCCTGTAATCCCAACACTTTGGGATGCCGAGGCGGGCGGATCACTTGAGATGTGGAGTTCAAGACCAGCCTGCCAACATGGCAAAACCCCATCTCTACCAAAAATACAAAAATTAGTCAGGCATGCTGGTGTGTGCCTTTAATCCCAGCTACTCGGGAGGCTGAGGCACAAGAATCGCTTGAACCTGGAGGCGGAGGTTGCAGCGAACTGAGCTCGCGACACTGAACTCCAGCCTAGGCGACAGAGCAAGACTTAGTCTCAAAAAACTAGAATAATTCCTTAATCAATTTCTCCACCCTGTCTTCTAGATCATTGATGGTTTTCAGTGGTGCTTATTTTATGCCTCACTGCTTCCTATATGAGTTTCATTTCTGTAATGTTTGTTATCTTTTCCCTAGCCACCAGAGTTCTGACAGTTCATGTTCATTGTTTTATCTGAAAATTTCTTCTGTCACCTGGGGTAATTATTATTTTTCTTCAATGTATTTTTTCTTCTGCCTCTTTTGCTGGTTCCTTTTTTAACTTTTTCTTTGTAGTATCTCTATGTAGTTACCATGGTGGATCTTTGCTGATTAGCATGCATCTTTGAGTGGGGCACTTATATCCAAATCTGCTAACAGTGGGGGAAGGGGTTGAGGGAGGGAACAAAATATGCTTCTTCCCATCAGGATAAGTCACTCTGGAGATGGTCTACATGGTTCACAATGGAGCTGCCCAGTGCAGTTTTTGATTTGTGTTAGGGGAACACTGCATTCCCCCAAGCTTCACATTTCCATGAGGGCACCTCCAAAGGACCATCACTCTAGACATCTTTCTACCACTCCCCTGACTTTTCCCAGAGGCAGGATCGCTTCTCTGTCCAGTAAGCTTGGGAGAAAGAGTGCAGCATGCTCAGCTATCCTCTTCTGGGACTCCTTTTTCAAATTTGCCTTCCCCAGGGACCTGCAATCCTGCTACATGAGAGAAGCTAACTGGGGCAGGTTTTGCCCTGTGGAGGGAGGCCTGGGACTGGGTGAGGAAGTTTAATTCTGGGGTGGACGATTAGGAAGCTCTTTGCCACTACACATCTAAGCCATATCCTTCAATATCAGTAATCAGATTAATATTTTATGTTCAACTGTCATCCATATCTTATGTTATCAATTGCTTCCAAACCTAGAAGAGTAAGAAATGGGTATTATTTATGTGTCCCTGAAGCCCTAACATATTGGTAAGTTGGCAGGAACCTTGAGAAAGATAAAGATGAGTATCTACAGGCCAAAGTAACCCATGGAGATTGAGCCTGTGGTAAGCAGCTGCCAGGTTTTAATGCTTCAGTAAGAGTGAGTCAGGCAGTCAGGCAGTATTTCAACCTTGGCAGGTCGCAGCAGCTTATTGGCTACAGAAGAATGCTGCTGTCGTAGCTATGGGGCTGTTTTAACAGACCTTAGTGAGCATGAGTTTTTAAGACCAATTTTTATTACATGCTGCAGTATTACTGTGCAAAGAAAATGAGAGAGAGTAATTTGCTCTCAGAAACAACAGGCAGACTAAGCTAGAGGATTGGAGAGCTTTCTTGGGGCTAGAAAGATACAAAAAAGAAAAATGCCCACATATCTAAATACTCTTAAAAGGGGGATGAATTAGATGAGACTGGGGACTAGCAACCAAATAAATCTTTCAGAAGCAGGAGGGCAATATTTCAGATAGTTGCCTGGGATTTGGAATGCATCTCTACCATCAGTGGGATACAGATCCAGGCAGCTATTAAAAGCTACCCTCTCAAAGCTGTGAATGCCATCCAAAATAAATGCAATTGGGGAATACAACAGTTATTCCATAACTGTCCTATCATTATATGTTGGGTGTGTGGAGGGCAGGTCATGGGTTTCTTTTTTTTCTTTTTTTTTCTTTGAGACCAAGTCTCACTCTGTCGCCCAGGCTGCAGTGCAGTGGCCATGATCTTGGATCGCTGCAACCTCCACCCCCCGGGTTCAAGTGATTCTCCTGCCTCAGCCTCCCAAGTAGCTGGGATTACAGGCAACTGCCACTGCGCCCAGCTGATTTTTGTATATTTAGTAGAGAGGGGGTTTCACCATCTTGGCCAGGCTGGTCTTGAACTCCTGACTTCATGATCCACCCACCTCGGCCAGCCAAAGTGCTGGGATTACAGGTGTGAGCCACCACGCCTGGCCCATTTCTTTTTTTACTTCACAGATCTTCAAATCAAGAGGGAGATAACTCAAGGAGCTGTACCTGAGTAATTGTCCCAGAAGAGCCTCTTTAACCATGGACCTATTCAAGGTGACAAGATCCTGGACTTGGAGCTCATGCCGCATGGACTGAGATTTTAGGGATCTTGGGGAGGAGTGAGAGTCTTTTGCATGTGGAAGTGATGAGAATCATAGCCAAGGGGCAAACCGGGCAGATTGTTTTTCTAAAGATGGCCATAATCATATCTCTACTCCACGTTCTCCTAGTCCACATGTTCTTCTACAGGGTGACCTTGATACGCCTTGCATTCAAAGGCCGACTCTATGTGCTTGACACTCCTTCCATCTTGTCACTTGCTTGCAATCCACAGACTCGAAGATTGAATCAGAAAAGGCAATGGAGCTTCTACTTTGTTTGATGGAGCACTCATGCTTGAAACGCTGAGCCACCATACCCAATGTCCTGAGACCACCCTAGTGCAAGGAAGCCAAGACACAAGGAGCAGTCATGTGTAGGTGGTCCAGCCAGCAGTCCTATACATTGAGACCTTCCAGCCTGGATGCCAGACCTATAAGTGAATGAGCCTTCAAGTGACTGCAGCCTCAAGCCATCAAGTCACCCCTAGCCTTTGAGTCTTCCCAGCTGAGGCATCAGACATCGTGGAAGCACACAGCCTGTTCCCACTGTATGCTTTCCAAATTCTAGCCCACTGAACCCCTGGGTTCATAAAACAATTGCTATTTTATGCCATTACATTTGGGATGGTTTGTTATAGAGTAACTGGAAGAGAGAACCACCATGTGAAAGATTGGGAAGCCGTACAAAGGGTCTATAAAGTTTGGAACTATAAGAGAGGAGAAGACAATGGATATTGGCATAGAATATTTAGGGTATTATTAGATGAGCTTCAAAACAAAATAGTTATTGTGGGGCAGGGTTTTCCCATGTCCTGAGTGAACAGATTAAAAAACAGACAAAGGTAGGATTCTCCTGACAGGCACAGGAAGGCCGAGACATACTGAATGGGATCTAGGCAGGACAATAATAGTTTGAGTCCAGGCCTGGGTCGATTTTTGGTTTAATTGGAAAATGCCTTTCAAGTGAGACTATCTAACTCAGAGAGGTGAGGGTTGATCAGATTTGTTTGGACAACAGTTGCCTTTGGCAGACCCATAAAACCCTGACTTCATTTCTCTCACTGAGAGTAGAAAAAAAATCTGTTTGAATAATAAATATCTGACCCAGAAAACCATGACAAAGTAAAAGGAAGAAAGTCCAATGAAAACGCCAGCCTACAGGAGGTAGAGAAGGAAAGAGACCAGCTTACGAACTTGATTAAACCATTAACAACCTAACTGAGCCTTCCTGAGAGGAGAAGGAGAACACAGAAGGAAATAAAACACAAGAAGCACGTTCCAAACTTCAGAATGAGACATTCAGTTGAATGATATGCTTGCAACCTTCAAAAGCTGTGGAAAGATAATGTTTGGAGGAGCATAAAGCAGAAACAACAAGACAAACTTGAAGCCTTCGAAACAGCTTCAGCTCAGGAGTTTGCTAAGGCTGAACTTCAGATGAATGTGAGCATGAGGGAGCAGCAGGATTAGAAGCAGGATTCACAGGTCTAAGCAGTGCTAGAGCTACAGGCAGTCGCAGCAGTGAGTGTAGACGGTGCCCAAGTGTAGACAGAGCCCAAAGCAGGGGCTTCAAGTGGAAATGGAATTAAGGACCTTCCCTCCCTTCCTTCCTTCCTCCCTTCCTCTCTGCCTTCCTCTCTTCTTCCCTTCCTTCCTTCTTTCCTTCGTTCCTTCTTTCCTTCCTTCCTTCTCTCCCTTCCTCCTTTCCTTCCTCCCTTCCTTTCTCCCTTTCTCTCTATCTCTCTCTCTCCCCCTCTCCCCTTCTCCCTCTCTCATCTCTTTCACATGCTGACTGGAAATGTACCACAAATAAAATCTGCAGCCCAGGATGTCACTGCTGCACATATCTAAACTCTGCAAGCAAGCACGAATATTTTCAATGTCACTCGCTGGGAAAGGATACCATGTGTTTACCATATAGGAAAACTTGGTGCCATAATCGATCTCCTGTTGTGAAAGCTCTGCCAGTGGAACTAAGTACCCAGGTATTGGCCCTGGCCAGGTCTGGCAGATACTGGCTGGTATCTTTGAGAGGCAAAAACCAAGAAGACTTCTTTCCTTTCGGAGTCTCTGCTGTGGCCATAAAAAGCAATAAAGATGGCCTGGTTTATAGTAAGTGCTAAATTCTGGGAATCTAAATTTTCCTATAAGTGTTCTAGTTCTGGGATAAGGCTTCAGACTTTTTGAAATCTTCAGAAAGTGTGGCAGAAAATAAAAAATGTACTCAAAGGCCAAAAATGAAGTAAAAGTCAAAATCCAGAAAGGTAGGTTGAAGTCAGAATCTGACTTAAGAGCATCTGTCCAATAAAGACAAATGCTCTAGCCTTGAGTTTTGACAGCCACATGATCATGGATGTTATAAGAGACAAAACTGAGATCGATGCGAGATGGAGAGTTGGACCAGAGATCCCCTTACAAAGCTTGACTCCTTGGTCAAAGGTTGAACCAAAATGAAATGAACAATCAAATAAACAAACAAAAACCCGCTGCCCCAAAGGCAACAACAAGGAAACTTGAATCTGTTAGCCTTGGTTGTGGACATAGGGAAAACTACCTCCCATGGGAAGTTGAAACTATAATGTGGTCTTCATGTGGTAATGCAGTCTAAAGTCATGCTACGTATGTAATAATAATAACTCAGGCAAACAATTTTTTAAGTATTTACAAGTTGGTAATGCCCTCAGGCACCTGACAGAAGCAAATGCAAATCTTCTTGGAAAAATGTACCAACAATCTATTCTTCAAAGAATTCCCTCAGAGAAAGCTTTGTTGAACATTAATTCACAATCAAAAATCATGAAATGGCTGGGCAAGGTGGCTCATGCCTGAATCCCAGCATTCTGGGAGGCTGAAGAGGGAGGATCACTTGAGGTCAGGAGTTTGAGATCAGTCTGGCCAACATGATAAAACCCTGTCTCTACTGAAAATACAAAAATTTGCCAGGCATGGTGGCAAGGGCCTGTAATCCCGGCTACTTGGGATGCTGAGGCACAAGGATCACTTGAACCCGGGAGGCAGAGGTTTCAATGAGCTGAGATCATGCCACTGCACTCTAACCTCAGTGACAGAGCAAGACTCTGTCTCAAAAATAAAAATAAAAATAATCATGAAATACACAAAATGTGAGAAGGTAAACCACCTTGAGAGAAGCAGCAAAAATAATAAACAGAATCAGACACGCAAAAATTGCAGATGTTGAGAATACCAGATACACAATATAAACTAAGTATGTTTAATAGAAGGGAATAAAGGAAGGACTGGAAAGTATAAGTAAAGAACAAGTCATCATAAATGAAAAGTAGATTAGTTGAAATTAAAAACTCAATAGAAGGTGCCCCTGCTTCTTCTAGTCAGGATGCTATCAGTGAAGTCATAATGGAGACCCTGATCTCCCGCACCTGCTCAGCACTAATGAAGCACCCCCCATCTCAGGGTGTCAACAGAGGCCAAGTGGGAAACCTGGACTTCCATTCTCATCTTAAAATAACAAGCAGCACCCCTTCCACCAGCACAGTGTCAGAGGAGACCTGCTCAAACAGAAAATTTAATAAGATTGACAGTCTCAAAACTCAGAATGTCCAGGATTCAACAGAAAATCTACCATCATAGCAAAGCCAGGAAAATCTTAACCTGAGTGTGAAAAAAGACACTGACATTGAGGTAGCAAAATGTTACAAATTTTCTGGCAAGCAGTTTTAAAGTAGACATCATACAAATGCTTCAACAAGCAATTACAAATACATTTGAAACAAATAAAAATACAGAAAGTCTCAGCAAAGAAATAGAAGATAAAAGGAAGAATGAAATAGAAACTTTAAAAATGAAAGCTACAATAACTGAAATAAAAACTCAATGGGAGGCCAGGCACGGTGGCTCACACCTGTAATCCCAGCACTTTGGGAGGACGAGATGGGTTGGATCACAAGGTCAGGAGATTGAGACCATCCCGGCTAACATGATGAAACCCCGTCTCTACTAAAAAATATAAAAAATTAGCAGGGCATGGTGGTGGGCACCTGTAGTCCCAGCTACTCTGGAAGCTGAGGTAGGAGAATGGTGTGAACCCAGGAGGCAGAGCTTGCAGTGAGCCGAGATCGTGCCACTGCACTCCAGCCTGGGTGACAGAGTGAGACTCACCTCAAAAAAAAAAAAAAAAAAAACCTTCAATGGCGCTCTTGGCAGTGAATACAAAATTTAAAAATTAAAAAAAAACAAACTGGCGGGGCGTGACAGCTCACGCCTATAATCCCAGCCCTTTGGGAGGCCAAGGCAGGCAGATCATGAGGTCAGGAGATGGAGACCATCTTGGCTAACACGGTAAAAACCCGTCTCTACTAAAAAATACAAAAAATTAGCCAGGCATGGTGGTGGGCGCCTTTAGTCCCAGCTACTCAGGAAGCTGAGGCAGGAGAATGGTGTGAACCTGGGAGGCGGAGCTTGCAATCAGCCGAGATCGCACCACTGCACTCCAGCCTGGGTGACAGAGCAAGACTCTGTCTCAAAAACAAAACAAAACAAAACAAAACAAAACAAAACAAAACACTAAATGGATGGGCCCAGTAGCAGAAATGGGGAAGACAGAGGAAAGAAAGTATTTTATCTGAACAACAGAGAGAAAATAGAATAAAATAAGTCTCAGGGACCTGTGTAACTATAACAATTATAAATAGGAAAAGATAAAGGGAGGTAAGGTTTCTACATTTTATTCAAACTAGCAAAGTATTGACAGCATTAGCCAGTGATAAGTTATGTATGTGTAATCTAATACCTAGAGCAACTACTAACAAAGCTCTATAAAGACATACTCAAAAGCACTACAGGGAAATCAAAATGAAATTATAAATAATGTTCACAGAAGCCAGGAAACAGAAAATAGAGAAATAAAAAATAGAAGGAACAAACAGAAAATGAAAAGTAAAATAGCAGTCTCAAGCCCCAACCTTCAATAATTGCGTAAATGTAAATTGTCTAAACACACCACTTAAAAGACAGAAAATTGGCAGAGTGGCTAAAACACATCTCTAACTATATCCATACCATGGAATCCTTTTCAGCAATAAAAAACAACAACTGATACATGCAACAAGTCAAATTAATCTTAAGAGCATTATGCTGAAAGAAAAAAAGCCCATTTCAAAGGTCACATATGTGTGATTCCATTTATTTAACATTCTTGAAATAAAAATATTATAAGGACGGAAAACAGATTATTAGTTTCCAGGGCATAGAGATAGGGAGTAAAGGTAGGAAGGGTGGCTATGACTACTAAAGGGTACCATGAGGGATATTTTTGTAATGATGATTTTGGTGATGGTTATACAGAACTACACTTGTGACAAAAATCTCGTAGAATTATATAACTCATTGTATGAATGTAAATTTCTTGGTTTGGAAATTGTACTATCATTCCATTGGGGAAAACTTGACAAAGGGTACATGAGACTTCTATGTACTATTTTTGTAACTTACTGAGAATATAAAGTTATTTCAAAATAAAATTTTAAAAAACTGAATGGGCAGGTTAATGAGAACCGAAGTTAAAAAGCAAAAACTAGAAATAAATGAAGGTAAATCTGAAAAACCACGTAGAATGCAACACAGAACAACAAAAATGTGAAAACAGCAAAATGTGAAAAAAGAAGTTACAAAACATGGAGGACAGAATAAGATCAAATATTATCTAATTAGCATTGCAGAAGGAGAAAGTACAAGGAACAGGGGAAAGCCAAAACTAGAAGAGATAATGTTTGAAAAATCTTCTGGAATTTATGAAAGACATAAATGCTTGGATTTAATCCCCAGATGGGATTTTTTAAAAAGAGTCCACATATGGAAATATGATTACAAAACTGAAGAATATCAAAGACAAAGAGAAGATCTTTAAAAGGTGGAGAACATGAAAGTCTTGGTGCTAAACTTATGCAACTTTGGATGCCCTGAAGGAATGGCATCCATTCTAGTGGAAAACAATCCAGACTAAAACTGCTGAAGGAACTCCAACTCCACCAGGCATGAAACTATACTCAAACTGAGACTGTGCCCAAAAGAGGAAGCTTGGGGGTTTTGTGGTTTTACTTGCCTTCGGTCTTGCCTTTAGATTAATAACCAGTGGTTTTGATTTCTTTGGCTATTAATACATAAGTTCAAAGATATTTAATTTTGAAATTTAATATTCTGTTATAATTTGATAATAGGAAGGGATTCATATTGCTAAAATTTGGGGCATTTTTATATTGCTGACATTGAATTGTTAGCATATCTTGATACTATCACTTTGTGTCACTATATAATTGCCAATGAGCAATATTGAACATTTGGGGGCCTCAGAGTTAATTTAACTAGTATACTTACTCTTCTAACCCATTTCAGTCATTGAGGGTATCTAAATTGCCAAACCTGTTCCAAAGGATGAAATCCAAAGGAAGCAGTGGTTGATATTGGGAGCACAAGCTTTATGGAAATGCAGCAGTACAGTCCTGATAAACTGTTCATCTAGTCCTTCCAGGGGAGCCAGGAGTGAAGGGAACATAAATCTGGAGAGTGTTGGGGGAGACTGCCATTCCTCTTGTCTTGTGTTTCCATGAGACAACCACCAGTGTAGCCTCCATTCCCTCCCCAGTCCCCATGTAAGTAGTCACTCTGAGGGTGGAAAGGTCTTCTCTCACTGGCGGGTTAGGTTGAAGAAATGGATTAAGCCTGGCTCAGCCCTTCCTGGGCTTCCTCCTTCCAACTGCCTGCCCACTGAGAAGGCACATTCTCTCTGTTCCTGGGCCCACCCCTGCTCTTCCAGTTATTGTGCTCTGCTTGTAAGAGGACAGGTGAGTTTACTCCACAGAATTAGTATTAGGAAGCCAATTGTGACATCCAAGCTACATTCTCCAAAACAGCTTTTACCAAAAACACTGAGCTACTATTTTCATTGCTATTGGACTTTTATTCCTTATTTCTCAAGTAGTTCCAGATTTATGAATGAAGTTGTTTATTGGCCCCCAAAAGTCCCAACAATGTGCTCAACTGGCTCTGGTCAGCATGTGTGGAGCTAGTTGCTAGTTCTCCTCTTTCCTCTCCTTCATGACCTTAAGAGAGTTTCTTCAAGTAAAGAATTCTACAGAAAACAGATGGTCCATTCAGCCAGTTGCCCCTTCAACCTGACTTCTCTGCTGTTCCTTTGTAAGGAGCCAGCCCCTACCTCCCATTGACCTGATGTAAGGATCATCTTTATTTTATTTCCTATTAAGCTGATACATTTTTAAAGATCTCATGGCAGATGAAGAACAAGAGCATAGGTATACTTTATCAAAAACTACATCCTCAGGGTGCAATGGCTCATGCCTGTGATCCTAGGATTTTGGGAGGCCAAGGTGGAAGGATTGCTTGAGGGCAGGAGTTCGAGATCAGCTTGGGCAACATGGTAAGACCCCCATCTCTACAAAAAAATGAAAAAAAATGGTTGGGTATGGTTGGCAGGCACCTGTGGTCTTGGCTACTTAAGAGGCTGAGATGGGAGGATCACTTGAGCCTGGGAGGTTGAGGCTGCTGTGAGCTGTGGTCATGCCACTGCACTCTGGCCTGGGTGACAGAGCAAGATCCTGTCTCAAAAAAAAATTACCTCCTCAAAATTCTCTAAAGACACCTATTCAGGTGTAGACAGTATATATCAGGACATGGACTATGGAAAACAATCTAAGGATAAGGAATCTCCAGATATTATTGCCTCTCATTAAAAAACGATGTGGCCAGGTGTGGTGGCTCACACCTGTAATCACGCCTGTAATCCCAGCTACTTGGGAGGCCAAGGCAGGAGAATCACTTGAACCCGCGGGCAGAGGTTGCAGTGAGCCAAGATTGTGCCATTGCACTCCAGCCTGGGCAACCAATAAGAGTGAAACTCCGTCTCAAAAATAAATAGATAAAAATAAAAACCCCATTGTCTCAGCCCAAAATCTCCTTAAGCTGATAGGCAACGTCAGCAAAGTCTCAGGATACAAAATCAATGTACAAAAATCACAAGCGTTCTTATACACCAATAACAGACAAACAGAGAGCCAAGTCATGAGTGAACTCCCATTCACAATTGCTTCAAAGAGAATAAAATACCTAGGAATCCAACTTACAAGGGACGTGAAGGATCTCTTCAAGGAGAACTACAAACCACTGCTCAATGAAATAAAAGAGGATACAAACAAATGGAAGAACATTCCATGCTCATGGGTAGGAAGAATCAGTATCGTGAAAATGGCCATACTGCCCAAGGTAATTTATAGATTCAATGCCATCCCCATCAAGCTACCAATGACTTTCTTCACAGAATTGGAAAAAACTACTTTAAAGTTCATATGGAACCAAAAAAGAGCCCGCATCACCAAGTCAATCCTAAGCCAAAAGAACAAAGCTGGAGGCATCACACTACCTGACTTCAAACTATACTACAAGGCTACAGTAACCAAAATAGCGTGGTACTGGTACCAAAACAGAGATATAGATCAATGGAACAGAACAGAGGCCTCAGAAATAATACCGCATATCTACAACTATCTGATCTTTGACAAACCTGACAAAAACAAGCAATGGGGAAAGGATTCCCTATTTAATAAATGGTGCTGGGAAAACTGGCTAGCCATATGCAGAAAGCTGAAACTGGATCCCTTCCTTACACCTTATACAAAAATGAATTCAAGATGGATTAAAGACTTAAATGTTAGACCTAAAACCATAAAAACCCTAGAAGAAAACCTAGGCAATACCATTCAGGACATAGGCATGGGCAAGGACTTCATGTCTAAAACACCAAAAGCAATGGCAACAAAAGCCAAAATTGACAAACGGGATCTAATTAAACTAAAGAGCTTCTGCACAGCAAAAGAAACTACCATCAGACTGAACAGGCAACCTACAAAATGGGAGAAAATTTTTGCAACCTACTCATCTGACAAAGGGCTAATATCCAGAATCTACAAAAAACTCAAACAAATTTACAAGAAAAAAACAACCCCATCAAAAAGTGGGCGAAGGACATGAACAGACGCTTCTCAAAAGAAGACATTTATGCAGCCAAAAAACACATGAAAAAATGCTTACCATCACTGGCCATCAGAGAAATGCAAATCAAAACCACAATGAGATACCATCTCACACCAGTTAGAATGGCAATCATTAAAAAGTCAGGAAACAACAGGTGCTGGAGAGGATGTGGAGAAATAGGAACACTTTTACACTGTTGGTGGGACTGTAAACTAGTTCAACCCTTGTGGAAGTCAGTGTGGTGATTCCTCAGGGATCTAGAACTACAAATACCATTTGACCCAGCTATCCCATTACTGGGTATATACCCAAAGGACTATAAATCATGCTACTATAAAGACACATGCACACGTATGTTTATTGCGGCACTATTCACAATAGCAAAGACTTGGAACCAACCCAAATGTCCAAAAATGATAGACTGGATTAAGAAAATGTGGCACATATACACCATGGAATACTATGCAGCCATAAAAAATGATGAGTTCATGTCCTTTGTAGGGACATTGATGAAATTGGAAATCATCATTCTCAGTAAACTATCACAAGAACAAAAAACCAAACACCGCATATTCTCACTCATAGGTGGGAATTGAACAATGAGAATACATGGACACAGGAAGGGGAACATCACACTCTGGGGACTGTTGTGGGGTGGGGGGAGTGGGGAGGGATAGCATTGGGAGATATACCTAATGCTAAATGACGAGTTAATGGGTGCAGCACACCAGCATGATACATGTATACATATGTAACTAACCTGCACATTGTGCACATGTACCCTAAAACTTAAAGTATAATAATAATAAAATAAAATAAAATAAAAATAAAAATAAAAAAGAGAAAAATTGGTGTATTTCATAATCATCAGAGACAGTTGTACACAATGTTTTCAAAAAGCCACAATGACTATCATCTCCATCAAAAGAACAAGAAAGAGGCAAAAAATTAGAAATATAATGTCTCCATCTTGTAAACAGCTAGCCAATAAGAAAACCAAAATAATAAGCTTACTTTCACCCTACCTTCCTGAAAAATCAAGCTTCTCAGCAAAGAAAATGGGGAGTATCATTATTCACTAGACAGGACTGCAGGAAAATGTTCAAGAGGCAAACCATCTGTTGACAGAAGAGAGGTGCAGTAATACAAAGTCCAGCTCTAACATCAACTTTGGGTTAGCCATAAAACGGTTGATGCCTCAGTTTCTTCATCTGTATCTTGGAAATTACAGTCTCCTATATGAGCCACAATTGCATTATTTCAATGAGCTACATATTGACATTGCATTACCATTAAAGCAGTTTAAAATATGTAGTTTTAAAAGTACAAGTAATGGCCTGCTACAAAATGCCATCTTGAGCCCTGAAAGATGGGGAAGCTAACATTTACAAGAGCCTTCTTAAAAATCTGGCTGGGCGCGGTGGCTCACGCCTGTAATCCCAGCACTTTGGGAGGCCGAGGCGGGTGGATCACGAGGTCAGGAGATCAAGACCATCCTGGCTAACACGGTGAAACCCCATCTCTACTAAAAATACAAAAAATTAGCCAGGCATGGTGGCGGGCGCCTGTAGTCCCAGCTACTGGGGAGGCTGAGGCAGGAGAATTGTTTAAACCTAGGAGGCAGAGGTTGCAGTGAGCTGAGATCATGCCATTGCACTCCAACCTAGCTGACAAGAGCAAAACTCCGTCTCAAAAATAAATAAATATAACACACCATGAAGGTGTTGTTATTTGTCAAAAGAAAAACAGATTCTTATGGCTCACTGCAGCCTTGATAAGAAGGTGCATCTGTCCTCAGGCTCAGGTGATCCTCCCACCTCAGCTTCCCAAGTAGCTGGAACTATAGGCACGCACCACCACATCTGGCTAATTTTTCTTATTTTTGTAGAGGTGAGGCCTCGCTGTGTTGCCAAGGCTGGTCTCAAACTCCTGGGCTCAAGCAATCCACCCACTTCGGCCTCCCAAAGTGCTGGGATTACAGGTGTGAGCCACCGCCCCTGGCTGTAGAGTGATTCTTTAAAATAGGTGTAATGATACCTAAGATAAGGCTCAAAGTGCTTAAGTATCTTTTCCAGTGTCAGAACCAGTGGATGAGGGAGGACGTTCCAGAACATGTATTTTTCTTTTTTTAAGTTAATTTATTGTGTAGTTATTTATTTACTTTTAGAAACAGGGACTTGGGGGCCGGGCGCGGTGGCTCACGCCTGTAATCCCAGCACTTTGGGAGGCCGAGGCGGACAGATCATGAGGTCAGGAGATCGAGACCATCCTGGCTAACATGGTGAAACCCCGTCTCTACTAAAAATACAAAAAATTAGCTGGGTGTGGTGGCAGGTGCCTGTAGTCCCAGCTACTCGGGAGGCTGAGGCAGGAGAATGGCGTGAACCCAGGAGGCAGAGCTTGCAGTGAGCCAAGATCACGCCACTGCACTCCAGCCTGGGCGACAGAGTGAGACTCCATCTCAAAAAAAAAAAAAAAAGAAAAGGAAAGAAACAGGGACTTGGTCTGTCACCCAGGCTGGAGTGTAATGGCATGCTATCATAGCTCTTCGCAACCTCAAACTCCTGGGTCCAAGCTATCCTCCTGTCTTGGCCTCCCAAAGTGCTGGGATTACAGGCATGAGCATTGTGCCCAGCTGAAATATATATTTTGTTACTGGTTCATCCCACAAGAGATGCCACTAACCCATCATCAAAACAACACATGTTTTGTACGGTTTGTAGAAATAGTGATGGATCTGCTGTAACCATATATATGATTAACAATAATAAGAGTCTTGGCAAGGATAAGGTGGGCTGCCAGTTTGTGGATGTGAAATAGAGCAGAGACCTTGTCTGCCAAGGAATCTTACTAATATTTCATTAGTTCCTCTTCCCTTCAGCCCTTGGACAATCACTACCAGCCACCACCACCACCACCAATGTTACCATTTATTGAGTGTTCAGTGTATTCCAAGTACTGTGTTGAGTACTTTACACAAATAATATAATTTCATTCTTGCAACATCTCTAAGAGACAGATATTACCAGATTTACAGATGAAGAAACTGAGGTTTAGAAAGTTTAAGTGACTTTTTGGAGGTCATCTAGCTACTGGAATTAGGATTCAATTTATGGTATGTTCATTTGCACATTTTAATATGCCCTTTTGTGATTATTGCCAAATAACTTTCCACAGTCCATAACTGTTTTCCTCTCTGAGGGGAGCCAAGTAGAGTAGAGTCTTTAATTAAGGGCCTGGACTCAAAGTTTTAATTTCTTTGTACCCTACTATTAACTAGCTGTATGATTGTGGATTTGTCTCTGAACCTGTTTTCCTTGTCTAAACAATGGAAATAAATAGCAAGTATTCTCTCTAGCTAATTATTTTGTAAAACATACAGTTCTTCAAATGTATGTGATATGATGCTGTAATTATTCTCTCTATACTCTGACAAAGACTGACAATGCACAGATGTCAATATAAACTCATTTTTCATTAAAATTTACCTGATATCAGTCATAGCAGCCTCTGCACATTGGAAAAAAAAACTTACTAAGAACAAAGAGATGGTCTCTTTAACTTCTTTTGTCTTCAGTTGAATTTGGTTTCACAAATGTGAAATAGCACCTATTTTTCTATCTTCCTTTAATCTTTCTTATTTACTCCCCATAACTGATCCAGACCCCTTCACGGGACAACAAGAGAAGTGAGAGGTTAGGCAAGCTGTCAGGAACGTAGCAAAAGAGCTGTGAGGGAATTTATTAGGCCTCTACCAAGGGACAGATACTGCGATCTGTGGTGTGTGCATTCTTATCACTGAATCCTCATGTGGAAGTTAATTGATCAACAGCTGTGACGGTGCTTGGAAAACAATGGTTACTGTCAGATATAGATAAAATGCAAAGTAAAGCTGGTGGGAATTAAGCATCATGTTTCTTTAACTTATTTAATAATTATCACAAATTCCCAATCATTACCATTCTGCCTCCGATCTAGAAAGGGAACTCAGGTAACCTATGCCTAGAAAACCTTCCCTTTTCTAGTTTGAAAAGCCACCTTCAGGCCGGGCACGGTGGCTCATGCCTGTAATCCCAGCACTTTGGGAGGCCTAGGCGGGCAGATCATGAGGTCAGGAGATCGAGACCATCCTGGCTAACATGGTGAAACTCCGTCTCTACTAGAAATACAAAAAATTAGCCGGGTGTGGTGGCACAGGCCTGTAACCCCACCTACTCGGGAGGCTGAGGCAGGAGCAGGAGAATTGCTTGGACCAGGGAGGCAGAGGTTATAGTGAGCCCGAGACTGTGCCACTGCACTCCAGACTGGGTGACAGAGTGAGACTCCGTCTCAAAAAAAAAAAAAAAAGAAAAGAAAGAAAGAAAAGCTACCTTCAATTATGCAGCTTCTCAAATTTTATTTTATTTTATTTTATTTTATTTTATTTTATTTTATTTTATTTTATTTTATTTTTGAGACGGAGTCTTGCTCTGTTGCCCAGGCTGGAGTGCAGTGGCCCGATCTCGGCTCACTGCAAGCTCCACCTCCCGGGTTCACACCATTCTCCTGCCTCAGCCTCCCGAGTAGCTGGGACTACAGGCGCCTGCCACCACGCCCGGCTAATTTTTTGTATATTTAGTAGAGATGGGGTTTCACCGTGTTAGGCAGGATGGTCTTGATCTCCTGACCTCATGATCTGCCGGCCTCGGCCTCCCAAAGTGCTGGGATTACAGGCGTGAGCCACCGCGCCCGGCCTCAAATTTTATTTACTCCATAGTATTTGCTACTGGTAGAGAGACAGCAAATTCCCCTTTGCCTCTCCTAAAATTCTTGGCCTTGCCTACTCTGCTTGTCACTGAATAAAATTTCCTCTATGACAAAAGGAAACCTGACTTGTTTCAGCGGCTACAGGACTGTCCACGTGAAAAGCCCCTGTCAGGCTATAGTACTGAGTCTTAACTAGAAGCTTGCATGAGCAACTAATCAGCAGTGTGTTAAAACCTTCTGCAACAATACACTTTGCTGGATGCTGTGCTGTCACTGCCTCTAGCAAGTTGGTTGGAGAAACATAATGCCAGAACCATGATTATGAGAAAGAGAGGGAGAGAGAGGGAAAGCAAGCACAATTTGGAATCAAAACAAAACTTAGCCGGGCACAGTGGTTCACACCTGTAATTCCAGCACTTTGGGAGGCTGAGGCGGGTGGATCACTTGAGGCCAGGAGTTCAAGACCAGCCTGGCCAACATGGTGAAACCCCATTTCTACTAAAAATACAAAAATTAGCTGGACATGGTGGCGCACGCCTGTAATCCCAGTTACTTGGGAGGCCGAGGCACGAGAAGTGCTTGAACCGAGGAGGCAGAGGTTGCAGTGAGCCAAGATCACACCACTGCACTCTAGCCTGGGCAACAGAGTGAGATTCCATCTCAAAAAAAAAAAAAACAAAAAAACTTAAATTCAAAGGAAAGGCATTTTTTTTTAAGAAAAAAATACTTTAAAATAATTAACAGATATTTCTGATATAAATGTATCATTTGTACATGATATAAATGGCAGGCCCCATCTATCCCAGACAGAAAAAGATGCAAAATAGAGCAGAAGCCATCCTACTAGAAAAGTGAGCTGTACAAGGTTACCTTTAGCTTAAAATAAAAGCCAGTGTACAGCAAGGTTATTCGTACAGTACAAGGCAAGGGCATGGAGGATTTTAGTAGCTTGATTCTAAAGAAACTTCAGGTCTGAAAAAATAACTAAAAATAAGACTTAAACATGAAAGATAACAAGAAAATCAAGGAAAATCAAATAAAGTAAGCAAGGAATAGGAAAACGTATAAACGTTAACAAAATGAGTCCCTAAGCCTAGAGAAAGAAACTGGCTCATGACAAGTATCTCCTGCGATCTGGACCTACATGTTGTTTTCACCCCTTCAACCTTTCCCCTACTCCCTTCCCCGAAACATATGCACACACAAAGCCATCGACCATTGTGGACTTTAACCCTATTTTGTTTGTTTGTCTTTTACTTAATGCTCGTATTTTTTACTTTTTTCACTTTGCCTCTCACTTTAGCCAAAAATACTGGCTCTACCATCACCTGAACTTCCTCACACCTTTTAGAGTCAGGGGTGGCCTCCCACCAGCTAGATCTGGATCTAAGACTTTCAAGTTTTCTCATCTCAGCTAAATCTTCCAGACATTCTTTTCTCGCAGGTTTTAAAAATTTTCTGGTTCTGTATGTCTCATTCTCCAGTATAACTTTTTTCATGAATCCCAGGGATATTTAAAGTCTTACCTATATATAGTTTGTTCTATTATATTTAATTTAAAGTTAGTGGTCTTGATTTTTTTTACTTTCGATGATCTCAAACATCAAATATTATGAATTCAGTTTCCACACCAGATAGATAGGCAGAACAAGTAAAAGTTCCACAAAACCTGGGGGAGACTGAAGGCTTGTTAAGCAAAATCTCTAGTTAGAGATTCCACAAAAGAAGTGATACATTACTGGATTCTGATCATGAAGCCAGGCGGTACCAGGAGTTGTTTTATAGGCACTGCCATGTGCTATAAGCTAGGGTTCTAGACTTACAGAAATTCTTTATCCTAAGTTTAGGTTGAATCTTTTGAAATCAAGAGTCTTTCCCTCTCATAGTTTATAACTCCTTTTATAAATATGGATGGATTAATCATATTTGTTCTTAAAATGTGAGCCAATTGATATCAGGTTAATGTCAATTTATGAGGTTCATCTGATGCAATATTTATTCTTTTCTTTAAACTAATTTAGATGATGGGAAGAATACCAAAATGTATGGTTCAGAAAAGGTGATACATAACTGCAGACATAAATGCTAACAAGCCAAACAGCTATCCTAAAGGAATTTGGCAAGTTTAAACACTAAAATTTCTTTTCTTTTTCTTTTTTCTTCTTTTTTAGTGACAGGGTCTCACTCTGTCACCCTGGCTGAAGTGCAGTGGTGTGATCATAGCTCACTGCAGCCTCAAACTTCTGGGCTCAAGTGATCCTCCTGCCTCAGTCTCCTCAAGTCTAGGATTACAGGCATGAGCTGCTGTACACAGCCTAAAATTTCTAATAGAAGAATTTTACAACACCAAAAGCTGCCAAAATAATAATGGTAACATAGAACATGGATCTTAAAGCGTGAGTCACACGTGTATTGTACCTATCACTTATTTAAACTAGAACACTATATAGCATCAAATACTTCAAAACAAGCTAGATACTCTAGAATTAAGCCAGCAGAAACCCATATGGCTGGACCAGACACTGTGGCACACACCTATAATCCCAGTGCTTTGGGAGGCCAAGCAGGTGGATCACTTGAGCTCAAGAGTTCGAGACCAGCCTGGCCAACATGGCGAAACCCTGTCTCTACTAAAAATAAAAATTAAAAAAAAAAAAAGAAGAAAAGAAAAAAAAGAAACCCATATGGTTGGAGTGAAACATTTGTCTTAAGCCTCTTGTTATCTCAGCATGAACATACACATTGGAAAATACCACTTCCCAAACGAAAGCTTAACTAAGACCTATCCAGTAATAATTCAATTTTATAAAAATAGAACTATGGTGTGTACCAAGTTTCATACTGGTCAGAGTCAGACCGTTTACCTAAATTGCTTTTGTTATATGCAGGTAAATGTTGTATGTCAAGAATAAAGGCAAAATCAGAACTGTTATGTGACAATAAAAAATATAATGGTAATGTCAACACTAATCATTTGAAATCATCTCTCTTTCCTTAAATTTATACCTAGCAATAAAAAATATATATTTGTCTTATATGAAATATGTGAATTTCATGATCTGGAAGCTCTAGTAGTAATTTTCACGATGATTGATGTAGCCATAGCATAGGGTCTCAAGTTAACAATGAATTTTCCTTTACAAAAGATGAGGCCCAAATTCAGTGATTCATTAACTCAAATAAAAATCTAGACTCTAGTTTCTAATTTATTTTTATGTTTACCACATCCTACAGATACTCTCATAACATATGTTCTACCAACAGGAAAATCGACACAGAGGTAGGATAAAGGACCGGCTCCAACTGATGTAATTTATAATAGTAGCAAAGACAGGGAATCAAATAAAAAATGCAGCTTAGCCTCTGAGGTCCCCAGACTCAGTTATATAATGGCCCAGCTACTGAGAGAAAACTCTTCAGCATCAAATAAGGAAATATTTGAAAATTTTAAAAATTCATATGAGCTATTAGAATTAAATACTGGATTGCCATGTAGTTTAAAGGCTTGCATTGTGATTTAGAAAATAATTTATATTTATCAAGTGCCTACTAAATACTAAATAAGTTACTTAGCATTTCTCTCAGTCCTTATTAACTCCATATTACAGGTAGGGAAACATGCTAGGTGAAGTAACTTGACTATTGCCCTGTGCTGGAACCATAATTTGAATCTATTCATGCTATATGACTTCTTTTATAAAAGCACTAAAAATTTCTCTTCTGTAAGAACTTTCTGATACATATATACTTACAAACACCTCTTGTGGCAATAAATTAAAGAAACATGATTCCATCTAAAAAAAATCAGCTTTTAGATATATTGTTCTCTTCCAAGATTTAATTCCATTCTTTTGACAGATAATCTAATAAGTTTGGTACTCACACTTAAGTCTCTCCTAAAGATTCACATGTAAATTGTCCTGTTTCTCAAACAGAACAGACGTATGCAATAAATAAGTGCAAATTTTCCTTTCAAAAACTAGCCCATTTACTGGACTATCTTCTTTATTTTTTCTCTCTCCATTTTACATACCATTCCTCAAATATATTCCTAACAGTTAATCAGCGTACCTGATTGTCTGATACTGTGCTGTTTGTAAGTTGGTTATGTAGCCCAGTACTTTTAAACATATTTTATGGAGACATTAACTTTTTTTTTAATTCAAACATAGCCATGTCACATATGGGTAAACAACAGTGAATCGCTTAAAGAAGACTGCCACATCCACCGTCTTTCCAATTGCTCTCTCTGTGGCTACGATTAGTGCCTTTACTTCCTCTCTGCGTGCCTGAAGACACTTTTTCATTCCCTGTGAGTAAAAATTCGAGAAGTCCTCCCAACATTGAAGCAAACTGCTGCTACCCTACTCACAAGGAACCTCAAACTAAAGCCAACTCTTCTGAGAAAGGTCGATTGTAAAATCACAGGGACAAAAGGCTGACCCAAAGACTCGGGCCCCTTTGGATAGCACCACAAAGGCCCCCTCAGACAGCACCTGCCAGGACTCTCACCAAATTTACTGCCACCCTCTGAGTAGCTATTTACCTGCTTCCATGTCTCCCTGGGGCTTGGGTGCTGCGCAGTAACAGCAGTCCAAGAAGATGACATAGTTAAGAACATTGAAGAACAGACCGATAATTCCAGCACTGAGAACCAGTATCGGCTCCTCTGTCTTCTGGGGATTGATGTACCTTTTGATGGCTTCAACCAGGATGCTGAACATCAGTGCCACCGCAAAAATGGTGTTCCCAAATGCTCCCACAACATCTGCCCGAAGAAAGCCGTAAGTGCTCTTCTTGTGCTGTTTTATGTTACTGGCCCTTACACCAAAAAAACCTATGATCATGGACACAAAGTGGGAAAGGACGGCAAAAGCATCGGAGGCCAAGGAGAGGGAGTTGCCAACGTAAGCGATCACTAGTTCCATCACAAAGAGGAGGATGCTAACGACGCACATGAGGATTAAACGGAAGCTTCTTCCGGAGTATCGCCCCATGGCGGCTCGGTGCCCTGGCAGTTCCTCTCCCTTTCTTGGGAAGGCTGAGCTGCTAGGGAAGCAGCTATAGATTCAGTGGTTACAACTCCTGGGTAACTCTTCCCTTCAGCCCTCCGGCGCTTGTCATATTTGGAAATCACCTTTTATAGGTTGCTATAAAGCCATAAAACAGTTTAAAGGGCAATTAAGCAAGAGATGTCACGTGAGCCAGGATTTATGGAAATACAAGACACTGGCTTCAGATATGGACTTGAGAGACTGTTTTGTTTGTGCATGTGTGTGTTTAATTACAGACGTCAAGAGCTTTTGTGTCCTTGAGTCATGTAGAAGCTCATCAGTGGCGGTGGCCTTTCCAGCTTCCATGCTCCGTGTGTGCAGCAACAGCTCAGGTGAAGCAAGTCATTTGACATAAGCAATTACATCTTGTCCACCTGGTGTGCAGTTCTGAATGTCATTTACTGTGTGAAGTAGGGAATATTCGAGGGGTCACCCTACTTCCAAACATTCTCTATAAGACAAAAGAAATATTCCTCATATTCAGGAAACCTTTAAACTGGAAGAGCTGAAGACATAATTCCAGTTAGTTTCCAGGAAGACAGACAGGTAATAATGATTTCACTGATGCAAGGAAGTTTTTGTTTTTATTTTTTAAAAATGTTATCTGTCAAACACTCATAGCCCTTAGAGACCTATCAGTTCCAAAATGACTGAAACAGCAGTGGCCTCTATTGTGAGCAGCCTGACTACTGTCAATCTTTTAAAGAAACACAGAGTGATATTACAATCTCTTTTTCTCCCAAATGTGATGTTAATTTTGTATGTCAACTTGACTGGTCATTTGGCCAATGACATGCAAGACTTTCTGGCTTTGTCTGTGAGTGTGTTTCTGGATGAAATTAACAGTTGGATCAGCAGAGTGAATGAAGGAGATTGCCCTCACTAATGTGGGTGGGCCTCCTCCAATCAGTTGAAGCCTGAGTAGAACAAAAATGCTGAATAAGAGGTAGCTCTTCCTGCCTGACTGCCTTCAGCCTGGGACGTTTGTTTTTTCCTGCCTTCAGACTCAAACTGAAACATGGACTCTTCCTGGGTCTTGAGCGTGTGGGTCTTTGATTTGGGCTACACCATCGGCTCTCCTGGGTCTCTTGCCTACTGATTCACCATCAATCTTGGGACTTCTTAGTCTTTTAATCATGTGAAATAATTCTTTATAATACATCTCTTTATATATATATTATATATATAATATATATTATATATAATATATATTATATTATATATATTATATATTATATATATTATATATTATATATAATATATATAATATTATATATATTATATATAATATATATTATATATTATATATATTATATATATTATATATAATATATATTATATATATTATATATAATATATATATATTATATATACAAATATATATAATATATATAATATATACAAATATATATAATATATATTATATATACAAATATATATAATATATATTATATATACAAATATATATAATATATATATTATATATACAAATATATATAATATATAAATATATAAAAAATATATAAATATATAAAAAATATATAAATATATATATAAAATATATATATAAATATATATATTATATATATAAATATATATATTATATATATAATATATATAAATATATATAAAATATATATAAATATATATAAAATATATATATATATAAAACTATCTGTGTACCATGCATACACATTCTCATTGGTTCTGTTTCTCTGGAGAACACTGGCTAATAGTCTGACTTTGACTAAAACCTGATAATTTAGACAGTAGCCCTAACAGCTTCCATAGTATCTCATAAATTATCTCCAATTCAGTTAATATTCTGACAGTTAGACTTCTATTGTGAAAATTATTGCTCTAAGAATAGCTCTTTCATCCATTCATGCCACAAATACTTACTGAGTGCTGACATGCTGGACAGAGTTCTAGGCTCCAGAGAGACAGCAGCCAACAAAACAGGCAAAAATCTCTGCCCTTATGAGGCTTGTATTCGAGTGATTGATGGGGGGAGATAAATGATTAACAAAATAAATTATGAAATGTATTGAATATTAAATGGTGATAAGTATGATGAAGACACATAAAGCAGGGGAAAGAGAGGGATGGATTGTAATTTTAAAGAAAATGGTCAGGGAAGAATTTTAAATAAATTTTAAATAAAATGGTCAGGGAAGAATTTACTAAGATGTTCTTCGAATAAAGATCTGAAGAAGGTAAGAAACTAAACCACACAGACATCTGAAGGAAGATCTTTCTGGGCAGAAGGAACAATGAGCATGAGAATTCAAGGGACACCAAAGAGGTCAGCAGGGTTGGAGAGGAGTAATGGCGAGGATGAGAAAGAGGAGACAAAGCCAGAGAAGTGATGGAGCAGAGGCAGATCATGTGGGGCCTGGAGATGGGAGAATACTGAGCAGAAGAATGAGGAGGCCCTGTATATGTTTTAAAGGAATCGCTGTATGTGTTTGAGATCACATGAAAGCAGAGAGACCAGTTAGGAGGCTACTGCAATAATCTAGATGAGATTGTGGTTTAGACTAGGTGTAAAGTGGAAACACCCAGGCAGGACTGGCTACATAATTCATGGGTTCTACTGCAAAATGAAAAAGCAGGTTCCATTGTTCAAAAATTATCAAGAATGTTTTATTTTTTTGAGATAGTCATGCTCTATCGCCCCGTCTGGAGTGCAGTGGAATGATCTCTGCTCACTGCAACCTCTACCTCCTGGTTTCAAGTGATTCTTGTGCCTCAGCCGGCCAAGTAGCTGGGACTCCAGGCATGAGCCACCATGCCCAGCTAATTTTTGTATTTTTAGCAGACACAGGGTTCCACCATGTTGCCCAGGCTGGTCTGGAACTCCTGGCCTCAAGTGATCTGCCTGCCTTGGCCTCTCAAAGTGCTGCGACTACAGGTGTAAGCCACCATGCCCAGCCAATTATCAAGAATTTTTAAGCCAGGCGTGATGGTGTGCATCTGTAACCCCAACATTTTGGGAGGCCAAAGTGGGAAGATTGCTTGAGGCCCAGAATTCAAGATCAGCCTGGGCAACATAGCAAGAGTCTGCATCTACAAAAAATTTTTTTAAATTAGCCAGGCATGGTGGCACACTCCCTGTTGTCCCAGTTACTTGGGAGACAAGTAGATGGGAGGATTGCTTGAGCCCAAAAGTTTGAGGCTGCAGTGAGCTATGATTGTGCCAGTAAACTCCAGCCTGGGTGACAGAGAAAGACTTTATCCCCCCACCCCGCAAAGAAAAGGAAGAAGAAGAGTTTTTAAATGGCACAGCCCTGGAATCCACAAGGAGGAGGTTCAGTATTCTCTCCTGAGCGTGAAGTTGGTTCTTGGCATTGCTTCACTGCAACTGCTATTTGCCATTGATGATTGTTCTTCTCTTCCTCTGAGAGAGTAAGAGGGAGAGGATGCATGCAGTCTGAGTGGTTTCTCTTAAAATAAATAAATCAATAATAAATAAAATGGTGCAACCACTATGGAAAACAATATAACAGTTCTTTAAAACTTAAAAATAGAATTGCCATATGATCCAGCAATTCCACTTCTGGGTATAGAAACTTGAAAAGATTTGACAGCAGGGCCCTGAAGAGGTATGTACACCCCATGTTCATAGCATCATTCACAATAGCCAAAAAGCAGAAGCAATCCAAGTGTCCATCAACAGATGAATTTTTTTAATGGGGTCTACATACATACAAGCACATATTATTCCACCTTAAAAGGAAGAAAATTCCAATACATGCTAAAACATAGATAAACCTTGAGGACATTTGCTAGGTGGAATAAACCAGCCACAAAAAGATGAATATTGTATGAGTCCACTTATATGAGGTATCTACAGTCAAGTTCAAATTCACAAAAATGGAAGGGAGAATGACGGTTGCCAGGGGCTGAAGGGAAGGTGACACGGGGCAGTTGTTTAGTGGCTACAGAGTTTTGGTTTTGCAAGGATAAAAAAAGATGAGACTGGGTGCACAACTATGTGGATATACTTAACACTACTGAACTGTACACTTAAAAATGGTTACGATAGTAAATGTTATGTTATATGTATTTTACCACACTCCAATTTTTTTAAATTATTAATAATTTCAAGACAGCAACAGCAGAGCACTAAACCAAGCACAGAGCCCGGTGCAACTGCTCAGGTCGCACACACATGAAGCTGGCTGGTATCCAGGAGATTTTGAAATTAAAGTCAACAGCATGTGCTGAGTAATTAAACATAAGGTAGGAGAGAGGCAATAGTCAAGACAGCACTAGGGGCTGGGCACGGTAGCTCATGCCTGTAATCTCAGCACTTTGGGAGGTCGAGGTGGATGGATCACTTGAACCCAGGAGTTCGAGACCAGCCTGGGCAACATGGTGAAACCCCTATCTCTACAAAAAATGGAAAAATTAGCCGGGCATGGTTGTACCCCTGTAGTCCCAGCTACTCGGGAGGCTGAGGCACAAGAATCGATTGAATTCGGAAGATGGAGGTTGCAGTGAGCCGAGATCACACCACTGCACTCCAGCCTGGCGGCAACGGAGTAAGACTCTGTCTCCAAAACAACAACAAAAACAAAGATGGCACTAGAGTTTTGACCTGGAAGAGTGATATTGCAACTGAGATGAAGGCAAGACGAAGTTGACTGTTGCAGGAGCAGCATGGGGCGAGGGGTGGAAATGATGTTAAGTTTGGATATTATATTTATAAATATCCAAGTTGGAAGCTAGTTGGGAGTTGAATGACCCTGGAGTTCAGGGGAGGGTGAACTCAAGAGTTGATAATTTATAACATTAAAAGCCATGAGACTGGATGAGGCCACCAAGAAAATGTGAAGAGAAGAAAATATGAAGAGGTGAGAAGGAAGGACTAGAGAGATAAAAGGAAAAATAGAAGAGTATAGTGTTTTGAAGGCCAAGGAAGAATGTGTTTCAAAGAGGAGGGAGAATCAGCTGAGTCAAGTGCTGCGAGGGCAAGCAAAATGAGGGCTGGAAATGCCGATGGGATTGCACCTTATGGAGGCCATGGGTGATCTTCACAAGAGTGGTTTCAGGGGAGTGCTGAGGGTAAATGAGACGGGGGCTCAAGAGAATGGAGAAGAGAAATTGGAGCTGGCAAGTGTGGATAATCCTTTCAATGAGTTTTGCTCTACACTGAAAGGGATGTGGAGTCAAGAAAGGGTATTTTTAGGTTGGGAAAAATAACAGCATGTTTGTAAGCTGATGGAAAGAACCAGGAGAGAAAGAAAACCTGATGATACATAGGGGAGAATTGCTGATGTGCCACGACTGAGAAGGCAAGAGGGGATGAGATTTAGTGCACACGTGGAGGGGTTGGCATCCACTCTGAGAACAGACAGTTCACCTGAAACAGCAGAGAAAGTGAAATGCATGGACATGAGTAGGTGGGTAGATGTGGTGGGAGGTCCCAGACGTTCTATCCTTATTGCCTCTGTCATCTCAGTGAAAGAGAAATCAAGATGATCAACTGAAAGTCAAAAAAAGGAAGCATTCGTATTTGAGGAGAGAAGGGTATGAAATAATTGTCTAGAAGAGTGAGAGAATGAATGAAGGAAATATGGTACAATTACATATTTACCCACATATAAAGTAATACTGATATTATCGTCACCACCAGCTCTTGTATCCCTCAACCTCCTCATCAACAGATATTTCATCACAAAATTTGGTTTTGGTGACATACTTCAAATGTATTTTGAAATATCCTTATTACATGATGCTTTTTAAATATTAATAAAATATTTTCTATCATTTCAGTACTTTTGATGTTCCAAACTCATACATTTTCCAGTAAAATTGAACAAAGACATTGGTCTAAAATTGCCTACTGACCACAAGAGGAATATGGTTCTACCTGTTATTTTAAGCCTGATGGTGTGGCAGAGTGATTTTCCAGGCCTTATCTCAACTACAAAGTTCTCAGTGTGTTGCCACTGGTGACGGGGATAATCTCATGATTAGATAAGACCCTCCTAGTCAGGGTCACCCAGACTATGGCCTCTTACTGACAACACTCAACCCAATTCAGTGCCCCATCTCACTTTCCACCACTGAGTGATTGCCTAATTTGGCATCTCAAACAGAACTACTGCAAGGACATACAGCCAAGAAAAAGAAAAATCATGTTTTGCTTTACTCACTAGTGTATCCTCTGGCGCTGTGCACAGAGCAGGCACTCAAATTTGTTAAATGGCTAGCACTTTCTAGACATAGTAAAAGTGACAAGCAAAGGACCAAAGTTATGTTTGAAAATAACAGGGTAGTGGTAGCTACTTCCCCCAACTTTTTGATGGTACTGGCAACCCCTGAACACCACAGTTATATGGCAGATAACTAATATTAATAACTAGAGTCAGACGTAAATAGGGTGATCTCTCCACTCTCTGGTCAAAATGCCTTCCTCCTTGCTTGCTTGATGAATGTTCTGATGCTGCTATTATCAAGACTTAAATCCTCTTCACTGGCAAGCCAACCGTTATTGTCCAATTCTCATTAAGGATTCATGTGATTTACTGGCATAATGAAAAACACACTCTCATGGATGAACTAGAAATTGCTAAGATGTAATGTAGTACACTGGCCCCAGTGAACGGAGTAGTAGTAAATATGCCTTGACCTGCTTTCTTTTGGCTACAATAAACACGAAGCACATAATCACAAACTGTCAGTCATACATCTAGTTTACAGCTGTCACCTGCAAATAAAATCGTGTTCATTTCATTCAGGTTCATGTACTCTTTTGAAAAGCGCACACTCAAGAAAATATTTTGATACTTTAGCTGAACCTCAACTTATGAAAAAAGGCCAATGTGCCAGAGGTACATTTTGAGTAAAGGATTCCCTGCTTAACAAAAGTACTTAATGTAGAGTTTCTTTAAATAGTGACTTCCTTTAAAGCAGCAAACTTCAAGCTTTTCTGTCATTAGTGCTACTCATCTGAAGTTTCAAAACGTAATATTAAGGATTTCTCTTTGCACCAGAGATGGCCACCTCCTCCAAAATGGCCAGTGGCTACAGGGAAAAATGTGAATAATCTCTAGTGTACTTTTTGGGCTTTTATCATGGACTGGTTAAAAAAAAAAAGCCTTGTCCCCTAAAAGCATTTATGTTGGTTTGCAGAAAAACAATTAGCAGCTAAAGTAACTACTATAACTAGAATTATATATTAGAAGCAACTTCCAGTTGACCCTACATAATGGTCATAACCAACAACAGCTATTTATTATGTGCTGGGCATTGGTTTAACTGCCTTCCTCTATGAGGTAGAGTAACTGAGATAGCTGTTAGACTTTTCTCCATTTTATAACTGAACTTAGGCAGTTTATGTAGACACTTAGAAGGCAAAGCATTCTGAACTGCCATAAATGAATACAAAATTATGATTCTGAGTATAAAAATGTGACTATATATATTTCAGTCCATTGAAATCAATTTCACTAACAGGTATATGAATGCACATATTCAAGACATGAGTCTTGAAAGCATGCTCTATTTAGTCTGCTTTCAACTGACAATTTCCTACCAATGTTAAGAACAGTTCTTGCTTTCTCATACAGTGTGTGCTTTTGTTCTTTTCCATCTCTTGTTCTCTCTACCTGGAATGTCCTTCCTCCTTCCTCTACCTATTGAAATTGTACTCATCCTTCAAAGCACAGCTCAAAATGCAAGTCCTTTTTTTTTTTTTTTTTTTTAAATGCAAGTCCTTTCTGATGCATTTTCCTTTACTGGTGTATTTATCACTACCAAGTGTAAAAGCATTTTGGAAGAGATTTACCAAGTGGACTGGAAATATTGGTAAAAGATTGACCAAGTGGACTAGAAATGAGGGAGGAAAGGCATTTTCCCAGCAAAGGGCACAGGCAGGAAATAGCCACGTTGTTTCCAGGAAACCCCAAATGGTTAGGTTGCAAAGGACTTTGCTGGATTGAAAAGGAAACTAGATGGGCTAGTTTAAATTTTATCTTTTAAGTGATGGTGAACTACAAAGGGATGTTAAGGGGAAGAAAAAATTCTTAATAAACTGTTAGGAAAAAGAAAAACAACACTGTGAAAACGTGGACTGGACTGGAGATGACTGGAGTCCATTGCAGTAATCAGCACAAGAGGTACCAAGGCCTGCAGGCAATCCACAGGTTTTTGAAAGGGAGTACCCAAGAGGAATTAGAGGTAATAGCAACATGTTTTGCTGGCCGAGTGAATATGGATGATGGTGCTGGAGGGACAGCCCAGGGGGGCTCTCAGTTTTCTGGTTTGGGTTATGACGAACGTTTTGGCAATGCCAATCTTCTGGGCAGGAAATACTATAGGAGGAGGTCTGGCGGTAAAGAGTGAAATGAGCTTTTTGGGACATGTTGACCTGAATGGCTGATGGGACACTCAAGAGAATTGAGTATGCAGTTGGAAAAGATCTAGAACTCAGACATACAGATAAAAATATTGGAGTCATTAGCCTATTAATGCTATTTGAAACTGTGTGATTAGATGAGGCTGATTAGGCATGAGAAGACGGCCAAATATGGAAGTTTAGTAAACCAATGTCAAAGACGCATACCCAGGAAGAAAAGTCAGTGAAAGACATGGAACTAAAAAGGGTCAGAGATGTAGGAGGGCAGGTCATAGGAATAATTTTTTTAAAAAAGTATCAAATGCACCGGAGTGATATGGTAAGACATGAAACTAAGAAGTCAACATGAGCTTTGCTCAGGAGTACCCTTCATGATCTCAGTGAAAACAGTGCTATGGTGGGGGCAGAAGGGTGAGGAAAAGTAGAAAGTTTAAAGAAGGGAGGAGGGCTTATCACTCTTTCAGACAGAAACTGTAACCCTTATTTCAAAGACCTGATAGTAACTAGAGAAAGACAGAAGTTCAAGGGAAATCTTTATTATTGTTGCTTTTTCCATTTGTGGGTTTGCTTTGTTTTTTAAACAGAAAGATTTAGGACAATTTCAGATTCTGTATTAGGAGCTATGGAAAGAAAGTGCTTCGAGACTTATCAATGTAGGGTATAACTGGCGGTTCAGGGTCTGAGACATGTTGGGAGTGCTTAGATCAATAACAGATATCTGGCTTTCAATTGTCTTCATCTCTTTGTAGAAATTTCCTCATAGTACATAATGCACATTTTTCAGAAACAAATGAATACAAAAACCATATTAGTTCATGATATTTATTACTGGAGTTGTTTACAGAAAAGTCTTTTATCCACTGTTAACTTAGGCATAAGAATAATTGTCTTGTGTGACTTCATTTTAGAACTTCTACTTTTTAAAAAATCATAAAACGGTCTGTATCTGAGAAGATACTAATATCAATGCTTTAAAAAGTGAGAGGAGTTGAAGAGGGGGCTTTCGTTCATCCCTCAGTAGCTGCGACCAAATAAGGTGTAGTACTTGGCAGGGTTCTTGCCACAGACACATTTGGCTCCAGGCTGCAGTTCACAGAGTGGTTTGAAGGGGATGCAAAGGCTTTTAGCTCCCATGGATGGAGCACCAGGTTCAAGATCTTGATCCCTGAAATTAATAACAAATAAGAATTCCACTCATTTATGCTGCAAATTGCTATTCCTTTCCATTGCAATTTTTCAAAAATTTTGCCAGTTAATTAGGTTTACCTGGCAGTAGTCTTTTTGATCCAGTCCTCACAGTCAATTTCCCCACAGAATGGAATCTGAACAATCTAATTAAGAAAAGGAAAAGTAATCAGTATTTATAACTCCTTCAATTCTATTCTGCAGAAGGAACGTTTGAGTTCTATATTAAACTGGCAAGCAAAAAGTATAGGTCTCCCAACCTTTTTTCAGGCTATGATACCTTTGCAAACCTACTAGGAACTTTGCTCAGTTATAAAAGATAGGAAAGAATGTTTTTCCACTATCCAAAACCCACGCTCACAGCACATCAAGACACAACAAAGACATCTTTGCAGTACCCTCAAATCTCCCATAAACTGGCTAAAACACAGTGGCTGAAAAGAAGTTGAACTCCAGTTATATCTCCCTCATTTCAAACCTGGACTACACCTGCTCTACCTATCTAAATAGTTATCAGGAGGAGAAAAGGAACATCAAAAATAGCAAACTGATTTTTAATGTGTTGTTAACAGTAACAATTAACAATCACGCAAATTTCACTTTATGCCACAGTGTTCCTAACATGTTATATAGGTAAGTGGATCATTTTTAAAGTCCTAAAATCATTTTGTGTAAGGAAAAAAAAGAAAAAAACCTTTCAATTTTTCATTCTTAGACTACATAAAACAAAGGCCGAATCAAGATACTTAGGATTTTATTTTAATTTTGAAATTTGCCATGTGTTTGAAAATCTCTAGCTCTGGGTTTTCTTTTAATAAATTGTGGATGTCAGACTAGACAAGCGTTAAAAAAAAATTTTTTTTTTGAGACACAGTCTTACTCTGTCACCCAGGATGGAGTACAGTGGCACAATCTTGGCTCATTGCAACCTCTGCCTCTTGGGTTCAAGCAATTCTCGTGCCCCAGCCTCCTAGTGTAGCTGGAATTACAGGCGTGTGCCACCATGCCCAGCTAATTTGTGTAATTTTAGTAGAGACGGGGTTTCGCCATGTTGGCCAGGCTGGTCTCAAACTCCTGGCCTCAAGCAGTCCACCCACCTCGGCCTCCCAAAGTGCTGGGATTACAGGTGTGAGCCACCGGGCCCAGCCAACAAGTATTAAAATTTCTCCCAGTTGTGAATGCTAATTTTTAAAGCATGTCTACTTCAAAATGAGGTTTGTCTTCAATAACAATTATGTAGTAGCCCTATAAAATATTCCTGGAGAGTTAATGAGGGGAATAGCAAAGTTGTGAATAATCTCCACATATTAGAAATACAGTGTAAAGCAGCTGAAAATCTAGAGATCTATGAAGGTGGAGACCCAAGAGACATTGGCAGTAACAGCAACATGCTTCCAGCTTCTTCAGCAGCTTCTCATCAACTGCTCTCAGCCACACAAAATCATAAATTAAAGTGAAAGAAAAAACACAGTGCTACAGATGTCTACCCACTGTCTAGCCTTCTATTAAAAGTAGGAAGTTTGAGGCCAGGTGCGGTGGCTCACGCCTGTAATCCCAGCACTTTGGGAGGCCACGGCAGGTGGGTCACCTGAGGTCAGAGTTTAAGACCAGCCTGGCCAAAATGGCAAAACCCCATCTCTACTAAAAATACAAAAATTAGCTGCGTGTCATGGCAGGCGCCTGTAATCCCAGCCACGTGGAAGGCTGAGGCAGGAGAATCGCTTGAACTCGGGAGGCAGAGGTTGCAGTGAGCCGAGATCATGGCACTGTACTCCAGCCTGGGCAACAAAGCAAGACCCTGTACCAAAAAAAAAAAAAAAAAAAAAGCAGGAAGTTTGAGTCAAGTGAAAAATTACAGAAACCAGAAAGGTGAAAAATTACAAAAGCAATAACCCAATAAGGATAGAAGGCTAAATACTGAAGAATTATAGATCTAAAGAGGATTTTGATATTATCTATTTTGTACTCATTTTACAGAATAGTAAAATGAAAGCCAGAGAGATTAATTTTCCCAGCTCAGGAAATAAGAGACATATTAATACGTTATGACCATAAAAATTAAAGCTTTACATAAATTCATGCTCATTCTCAGCATGAATTTAAAACACAAAAAAAGATACAGAGGAAAATGCATTAAACCTAGTCAGAAGAGTGATCTAAATTCTGTATAGTTTGGGGTATTCATTTAAGACACTGGCCCATGGTTTTCTCACTTGTAACCTGAGGACACAGGATTGGTTGTATATTCAAACATGTATACCAGAATACTAAAGTCCATAAGTGATTCATTCCAATAATTAAATAACTTCGCAAATCTGAAATTCTTCTTTATGAAACTTTAAAGTTTCAGCTCGAAACAACTGCATATACCCAATATATAAAATCAATTAAATCTTAAAGAGCCATTAACTACCTAATTAGGAAAGCCTATGGAGTTCTAAGGAGCCAGGTAGCCCCTCATTATGAAAAACAGGCTTAGAATAAGCAACACTTTTCTTCTCATTATTCAGAAAGTTCAATCAATTGAGAGCTGAGTATGTACAGTCAGGGAATGGAAAGAAACTGACTTTTCGCCTTGTTTTAGGCAGCCGCATATGACAGCTCTAAAGCTAGAACAATGGTTACTTTAGGAACTTACAAGAAACTGAAATAACACAGATTTTCAATAAAGAAATAAGGAGACATACAGAATTAATGTTCTTTAGAAAGTAGCATATCAAACATGGGGAAAAAAAACTTACATAATCAGTTCACAAGTATTACCCCCAAAATGGTATAATGTTGTAATGCTTTAGAAAAGCCAGTAGAAAACAAAGACTATATACATATATATACACACACACATACACACACACTATATTTATATATGACATATATAAATATAAAACAAAGACTATATATTTAGATTATATATTTATATGACATATAAATATAAAACAAAGACTATATATTTAGATTATATATTTATACATATATATAAATGTTGAGTAATGTACTATCTTTTTATGTGATTGGCTTAAAAAGGTATTAATACCATGCATAAATTCAATGAGCCTTAAAATACAATTTACTGAAATATTCTTATACTGAAAAGTTTTCCAAACTCTCTGACCTTTCCAGAATCGAGTATCTTCTGAAAGTCTTCCATTGTATTAGCCACAACCATATGAGTCTTAAGGTCTTCAGAAGCCCTACCAAACAAAATTAGAAAACAATACATAATTGTTCTCACAAATATGACAAAGTTTTATGAAACACATAAGCACAATTTAATGAAAAGACAACCTGGGAGTCAGAAGGACTCAATTTGAATCTCAAGTCTATCACTCATAGTGACCATCAGTATATCAGAGTTACCTTATCATTGCACTATTGTGAGCCTTAAATGCATGGGAAATGTGTTAAGCACACAACAGGTGATCATAACTTTTGTTACTGCTGTTAAATCTCTAATGACCAACATTCTTTTCCTGGCATTAACACATTACCTATGGGAGTCTATGTTATTTTTTAAACCTCCCTGGTCTTAAATATTTCCAGATTCAGAGGAATATATATATATCTTTTATCAATATATAAGTGCCCTTATATAAGATGCAGGCATTACCCTCTCCCAAACTGCACCTCCATCCTCAGTGGTAGTGGGCCTTCCTCTCTGCTTTCTGCTCCAGGTAGGCAGAGAAAGAAAACAGGGTGCCACACTAAGCCACTAATCTTCTGGTGCCTCTGCCTTGACTACCTTGAGATCTATGATTCTAAATGACTCTCTCCATAGGTGAGGGCGGCCCTAAGGCCTTCCTCTATCCCTCATTCCCAACCCCAGTCGGAGGTTCTCAGCCTTGGCTATATTATAATCCCCTGGGGGAGCTTTTAACAGTATAGTTTCCAGGCCCTCTCCAGTCCAATTAAATTAGTATCTCTAGGAAGGCACTGGTATTTACTAAAGCTTCCCAGGTGCTGCCAATGTGTACCCAGCAGATGACAGTCAATGCCTGAAGCCCTCACATTTATATCTCACAAAAGCCTAGATTTAAATTAACCCAAATTAGTCCAGGGGACAGAAACTTCATTGTTGCAAACCTAGTAGGAAGCAGGTGGCACTTAGAAAAATAACCATAATACAAGTAAAAAACCCAGAGAGTGGCAAATTAAGTAGCATGGGGGTTCAGAGGGAGGGAACAATTGCTTCCAATTGGGGCAACCCCAAAAATTCCTTGGTAAAGATCTCAAAGGTGGTGGAAGATCTGGAGAGAGAGACATAAGCAATTTTAAGAAACTACCTTGTGAAAAGGGTGACCTGGATGTCTTCCAAAATAGCTTGAAGTTTAGTCTCTGCCTCATTTTCAGCAACTGTCAGCTTTTCTCCAGTATCTCGTCTGACGGCTACAAACTGACAGCTCTTCATATCACGTGGTCCAACTTCAAGTCTAATGGGAACTCCCTATAAGATAAAAAAGGCAGTTAAAATGATATATGAATGTCTCCAGTTGAATATACAGATGTAATTCATGGCTTTATCTACCATAAACTATAAAAAACCCAAAAAACAAAGGCAAAGCCAAAAAAAACAAGAGAAAAAAAAAACAGGTAATACTGCTGAGATACTGTAGAAACCTATTCCAGTAAGAAGGCATAAACCTAAAAAAAAAATCTACTGCCCCAGAAGTTCTTCATGGAGAAACAGAGTAGTTTCTAGATCAGCATTCCCAACTTTTCTCACAAAATAGCATCCAGAAAACGTATTTGCATAGGAATGGGGTTAAACAAAGACTTTTTGAGGCTACAAGCCACTGAGGGGATCAGTAACATGACACAATTTTGACTCATTCCTGATACAGTGGTATTCTCTGGTTGAAAAGTCCTCATTCTGGGTACTGTTATCTTTAGCATGCATTATGATCACCCGGAAGGATTGTTAAAGCACAGATTTTGGGGTCCTGCCTCCAGAGTCTTTTATTAGAGTAGGTTGGGGATGCGACCTGAGAATTTGTTTTTTTTGTTTGTTTGAAGACAGAGTCTCACTGTTGACCAGACTGGAGTGCAGTGGCATGATCTTGGCTCACTACAACCTCCGCCTCCCAAGATCAATTGATTCTCATGCCTCAGCCTCCCGAGTAGCTGGGATTACAGGCACCTACCACCATGCCTGGCTAATTTTTGTATTTTTAGTAGACATGGGGTTTCACCACATTGACCAGGCTGGTGTCGAACACCTGGCCTCAACTGATCTGCCCGCCTCAGCCTCTCAAATTGCTGGGATTATAGACGTGAGCCACCGTACTTGGCCAAGAGTTTGTATTTCTAACAAGTTTCCAAGTGATGCTGACACTGCTGGTCCTAGGACCACAGTTTAAGAACCACTCCCCTATACTCTTTGGTTTTTCCAAAGCAACTTAAGGACAGACTATATGCAAGTTTACGACTTGGGAATGTTCAATCTTGTGAATGTGTATCCCGTAAGGGGATTAAAATCCTTAAGGCTTAGGGAAACACCACATTTTTAGGGCCCAGAACCTTATCTGATAAATAGTAGATTTTAAGTAATTTTTTTGAATGAATAATCCTCTAAAATTAACTTGGGATTTTCCTGAGTTACATGCTTCCATATACAATTTAGATGATGGGTGGTCACCCCAAAAATGCCATAGGAAAAATTTTAAATATTACTCTAGAAGTCCTTATTTACCCCTAGGGAAGACTTATTTTACAAAATGATATTAAAAAAAAAAACCACAATGGAACCAACTGTTGTATGCTAAATATTACATTATTTTATTGCTTTAGTTATTTATCCAATGTATTATACTGGATGTATTACATGCATTTGTAAGATACAGTGCTAAGTGCAATGAGATTTACAAGATGAATAAGAAATACATCTTGTCCTCAAGAAGCTTCATGCTTTGTAGGGTAAATAAGGCACACATATAAACAACAAAAATTAATACAGGAAGTCAGCAGTGAGAGAATATTCCTCAGCTGGAAGAGAGAAGAAAAGTTACTGGAGAAGGTAAAAATTAATAAGTAAATTATTCATCCGAATTAAAAAACATTCTATAAAAAACTGTCCTATAGTTACAAAAATGCCTATGTCATAAATGACAATGAAAGTCTGAGGAACTACTTCTGATTAAAGAAAACTAAAAGGCATGATGGCAAAATGCAATAGGACTGGATCCTACACTGAAAAAGGAGAGGGCCACTGGTAGCCCACAGCAGGGTGTCTGAGCCTGAGTCAGGCAAGAGAGCATCTGCACATGAGAACAGCTTTGTATAGGGTGACAGAGCCCATGAGGGATAAGGAGCCCATTCACGCAGAGGAGGGGGTAGCAATGGCAACGAGAGATTGGTGGCATACAGGGTGACTAATCTAATAAATTCATGTACTAAGGATAATTTGAGCTAGGTTTTTCATTGTCAGAAAAGGGAATTACAAGCACAAAATGGAGAAAAACTAGAATGCATCCTGTGGTGGTTTTTGTTGTTGTTGTTTTTCTTGAGACGGAGTTTCGCTCTTGTCACCCAGGCAGAAGTGCAATGGTGCAATCTGGGCTCACTGCAACCTCCGCCTCCCAGGTTCAAGTGATTCTCCTGCCTCAGCCTCCTGAGTAGCTGGGATTACAGGCACCCACCACAAAGCCCATCTAATTTTTCTATTTTTAGCAGACAGGGTTTCACCATGTTGGACAGGCTGGTGGTGAAATCCTGACCTCAGATGATCCACCTGCCTCAGCCTCCCAAGGTGCTGGGATTATAGGCATGAGCCACCACGCCAGGTCCACCCTGTGGTTTTTTATTGCAATTTGAAGTATAGATATAAACTCTTGGTTTTCAACATACATAAATAGATACGGAAATATGGTGGTAAAAGTGTACACGTATCTGTATGTGTGTATGGATATCTACATATATATACATATTCAGTAGCTCCATCTACTGAGAAGGCCCGGGAGAAGTGATAGCTCAAAAGCAATGAGCATACCCAGCACTAAATACCATTCTCCACTCAAAAGAACCAGAGCTTCTTAGAGATATGGCTAATTCCTGGGCCAGGGTAGAAAAAGTACAAGAGATTCAGAGAAGGACTGTGTGGTAGATAGAGCTCCCTCTCCCCTCTCCCCTCTCCCATCTCCCATCTCCCCTCTCCCCTCTCCCCTCTCCCCTCTCCCCTCTCCCCTCCCCCCTCCCCCGTCTCCCCGTCTCCCCTCTCCCCTCTCCCCTCTTTCCACGGTCTCCCTCTGATGCCGAGCCGAAGCTGGACGGTACTGCTGCCATCTCAGCTCACTGCAACCTCCCTGCCCGATTCTCCTGCCTCAGCCTGCCGAGTGCCTGCGATTGCAGGCGTGCGCCGCCACGCCTGACTGGTTTTCGAATTTTTTTGGTGGAGACGGGGTTTCGATGTGTCAGCTGGGCTGGTCTCCAGCTCCTAACCGCGAGTGATCCGCCAGCCTCGGCCTCCCGAGGTGCCGGGATTGCAGACGGAGTCTCGTTAACTCAGTGCTCAATGGCGCCCAGGCTGGAGTGCAGTGCCGTGATCTCGGCTCGCTACAACCACCTCCCAGCCGCCTGCCTTGGCCTCCCTAAGTGCCGAGATTGCAGCCTCTGCCTGGCAGCCACCGCCTGGCAGCCACCCCGTCTGGGAAGTGAGGAGCGTCTCCGCCTGACTGCCCATCGTCTGGGATGTGAGGAGCCCCTCTGCCTGGCTGCCCAGTCTGGAAAGTGAGGAGCGTCTCTGCCCGGCCGCCATCCCATCTAGGAAGTGAGGAGCGCCTCTTCCCGGCCGCCATCACATCTGGGAAGTGAGGAGCGTCTCTGCCCGGCCGCCCATCGTCTGAGATGTGGGGAGCACCTCTGCCCTGCCGCCCCGTCCGGGATGTGAGGAGTGTCTCTGCCCGGCCGCCCTGTCTGAGAAGTGAGGAGACCCTCTGCCTGGCAACCGCCCCGTCTGAGAAGTGAGGAGCCCCTCCGCCCGGCAGCCACCCCGTCTGAGAAGTGAGGAGCGTCCTCCCTCCTCATCTGGGAGGGAGGTGGGGGGGTCAGCCCCCCGCCTGGCCAGCCGCCCCGTCCGGGAGGTGAGGGGCACCTCTGCCCGGCTGCCCCTACCGGGAAGTGAGGAGCCCCTCTGCCCGGCCAGCCGCCTCGTCCGGGAGGGAGGTGGGGGGGTCAGCCCCCCGCCTGGCCAGCCGCCCCGTCCGGGAGGCGAGGGGTGCCTCTGCCCGGCCGCCCCTACTGGGAAGTGAGGAGCCCCTCTGCCCGGCCAGCCGCCCCGTCCGGGAGGGAGGTGGGGGGGTCAGCCCTCCTCCCGGCCAGCCGCCCCGTCCGGGAGGGAGGTGGGGGGATCAGCCCCCCGCCTGGCCAGCCGCCCCGTCCGGGAGGGAGGTGGGGGGATCAGCCCCCTGCCCGGCCAGCCGCCCTGTCCAGGAGGTGGGGGGGGCGCCTCTGCCCGGCCGCCCCTACTGGGAAGTGAGGAGCCCCTCTGCCCGGCCAGCCGCTCTGTCTGGGAGGGAGGTGGGGGGGTCAGCCCCCAGCCCGGCCAGCCGCCCCGTCCGGGAGGGAGGTGGGGGGGTTAGCCCCCCGCCTGGCCAGCCGCCCCATCCGGGAGGTGAGGGGCGCCTCTGCCCGGCCGCCCCTTCTGGGAAGTGAGGAGCCCCTCTGCCTGGCCAGCCGCCCCGTCCGGGAGGGAGGTGGGGGGGTCAGCCCCCCGCCCGGCCAGCCGCCCCGTCCGGGAGGGAGGTGGGGGGGTCAGCCCCCCGCCCGGCCAGCCGCCCCGTCCGGGAGGGAGGTGGGGGGGTCAGCCCCCCGCCCGGCCAGCCGCCCCGTCCGGGAGGGAGGTGGGGGGTCAGCCCCCCGCCCGGCCAGCCGCCCCGTCCGGGAGGGAGGTGGGGGGGTCAGCCCCCCGCCCGGCCAGCCGCCCCGTCCGGGAGGGAGGTGGGGGGATCAGCCCCCCGCCCGGCCAGCCGCCCTGTCCGGGAGGTGAGGGGCGCCTCTGCCCGGCCGCCCCTACAGGGAAGTGAGGAGCCCCTCTGCCCGGCCAGCCGCCCCCTCCGGGAGGGAGGTGGGGGGGTCAGCCCCCCGCCGGGCCAGCCGCCCCGTCGGGGAAGTGAGGGGCACCTCTGCCCGGCCGCCCCTACTGGGAAGTGAGGAGCCCCTCTGCCCGGCCACCACCCCATCTGGGAGGTGTACTCAACAGCTCATTGAGAACGGGCCATGAAGACAATGGTGGTTTTGTGGAATAGAAAGGGGGGAAAGGTGGGGAAAAGATTGAGAAATCGGATGGTTGCTGTGTCTGTGTAGAAAGAGGTAGACATGGGAGACTTTTCATTTTGTTCTGTACTAAGAAAAATTCTTCTGCCTTGGGATCCTGTTGATCTGTGACCTTACCCCCAACCCTGTGCTCTCTGAAACATGTGCTGTATCCACTCAGGGTTGAATGGATTAAGGGCGGTGCAAGATGTGCTTTGTTAAACAGATGCTTGAAGGCAGCATGTTCGTTAAGAGTCATCACCACTCCTTAATCTCAAGTACCCAGGGACACAAACACTGCGGAAGGCCGCAGGGTCCTCTGCCTAGGAAAACCAGAGAACTTTGTTCACTTGTTTATCTGCTGACCTTCCCTCCACTATTGTCCTGTGACCCTGCCAAATCCCCCTCTGCGAGAAACACCCAAGAATGATCAATAAAAAAGAAAAAAAAAAAAAAAAAAAAAGTACAAGATAAGCCTACAACATCTTGTGCCAAGCAGCAAGGAAGTGCTTAAAGAATGATGGAGAATGCCAAAAGGACACAAAACCAGCTTTAAGGGATCCTAATGGTCAAGCCTGAGACACTTTGAGCATCAAAACAAATAACCTTAGTAACAGATTCTATAACCCAGTGCTTAATACTGGAAACCATGGATCCATAAAATATGAATTAGCTAATAGAAAGGCTAATAAAAAATGTGCTGTGTCAAGATCACAATAATCAAAGAAAACCTGAGAAATGACTGCAGACTGAAAGAGACTAAAGATACATAATAACTACATGCAACACAGAATTCTGAACGAGGTCGTTCTGCTATAATGAAACACTAGTCAGACAGCTCCTGAAAGCTGAATGGGGGTCTAGAAGTAGACTATAGTAATGTATGAACACTACTATACTAACTTGTACTGTATTATGTAGGAGAATATGTTGGTTGTACTATGTTGCTTGTGCTGTGATTATGTAGGAGAGTATGTTTGCAGGGTGATGGAGCATCAGGTTAGCATCTTATTTTCAAATGATTCAAGCAGGAAAATTTAATTATTTGTATTGGACTTGCTTTATTATAAGTTGGTGACTGTTGCATGATAAAAAAATTTTACAACCCAGGTAGAAGAAATCGCACAAGTAAAGACACAGAGGTGGAAAAACAGGCTGTCTGTGAAGAAGAGAGAAAAGGGCATATGAAAGGGGATAATGAAAAGTGAAAGTTGGAAAGGTAATCTGAAGCCAAATCATGGAGGAGGCAAATATTTTGTTGATAGTTTTTTTCTAAAACTAGTTACAAATTTAACTTTAAAAGATTCGTGTTTTGTTTCAATAGCAACACAGAATTATCTTACTCTTTCCACATAGTAAAAAGAAAAGTAGTTAATTCACTCAGATTATTTTCCCCTTTATACTTTCATAATATAGGAAGGGGTACCAAAGAAGAATTACAGGAGTTGCTGGGTTCTGGCCTCACAATCAAACAATATTATAGCTCATTTATTAATCTGAATAAGTTTCAAAATGCACATATACATCGCTCACACACTTTGGTCAATCGCTGTCAAATAAATATAAATCCAGATCTCCTAAAATATTTTTTCTTAGAAATTCTTTGACTAAATGGAATTAAAATGGCATTAAAAAGTATAACTAATACCTTCCACTAGATAGTGAACTCTCTTTCTCAATGTTCTTTAACTTGAGGCGTCAAGTTTAGAACTTAGGTGCTTTATTTTCTTTCCTGAGGAATACAGACAACGAAGCTGTAGAAGACCCAACTCATACTAAGAATACCTCCCCAGCATAGTGTAGGCTCACTAGGGTACTAAAAGAAGAGTGACAAAGACAAAGCCAAGTCAGTCTAAGGATGAGAAATGAATAAAAGAGGAAAGGGTACAAAGAATTCAGGAATGAACGTGGATGGTTTTTTCTTTTTAATCCCGCTAGTAGCCAGCAGTAAATTTCTCCTTTAACATTTTATAGCCCAGGTTAAGTAGAAATCAGTTTAGAGAAACTGCTACTGGCATCACACAATAGCTATTTATAAGTAAGCAAAAAGGAGTGCAATTAAAAAGGAAATGACATGAAAAAAAATCATGTTTAGAAAAGCATATAAAGAAGCTGGTATATTACATAAAAGGGAAACAATTATCAATATAATTACCATTCCTCAGCACAGGAAATTTACCTCAGGGGCAATTTGAAACAAATAAGATGATAAATATTAGCAACTTTGGGAACCCTAGATGTATAAATACCTAATAATCCCAATATTGCTGAGCTTCCATAGTTTGAAAGCATGCAGCTGCAATCTCAATACATTCTCTCATACTGTCGCCTATAATATCAATTTATATAGTCTCGATTCCTAATTTCTAGATCCAGTAAGATTCCCTCTTTCAGCATAAGAAAAAAATATTATAAGTTTATAAAACAGAATTAAGGCCACAGATAATCTATTAATGACAATGTGCAATAAATGAAAGTTATATTACAAACAATAAAGCAGAATTTAGACTGGCTTTAATAAACAAAATAAAAATCAACAAACTGGTATGAAACAATGTGGTGTGAAAACTCAAGAATAAAATTAATCTCAAATGTTTCACTATTAGCTATAACAAACACAGCTAAGTGATGTCCATGTACTGTTATTCTGGTGGTCTTACTATGTAAATAACTTATTTATTTTATGAATTCCTGGCATAAACATTTTAGTATACCAGCTACGTGAGGGTAATCATAAACAAGCGCTCAAGATCGTTTTTATTCTAACATAATAAAAATAAGCTTCCACAAAAACTATTTTAAATTTAGGTATCACTATTGCAAAGCTATGAACTGTGTCAGTGCTCAACAGTTTAAGTGAAGAAGAAGAAAACTCACAACTATCAAAATAGAGGAAAGTAATGAGAAAGCTCAAGTTTTATAAAAACATGCAGAGGAAAATCTAAACTCAAATTGCAGATGTTGGGGGTAAAAGATAAAACTTAGGAATTTACCTTGAGCTCCCAGTGATTGAATTTCCAACCTGGAGAATAATTATCTCGTAAATCAGCTCTAACGCGGATGTTAACCCTGAGTAACCGCCTTCGATAATCATTGCATTTTGCAATCAGCGCTTCTTTGTCTTCTTCAGAAAGTGCATTGGTAATGCCACAAGGAATAATCACCACCTAGAATCCAGCACAATGTCCCAAATGTATGCAAAGAAACAGATATAGAAGTAATGAGCTCTCAGAAGTTGAAACCTACCAGTGGCTATATTATTAACACAAATCAGCTGTGTGATTTCTAATCTTATATATAATGTCTACTAATTACCTGCAAATCACTTACCCGTGCTAAATGCATTTTCATCTGACCTACTATATTTCACTTAATCTATTTTTCATATGTGTGTGTGTATATATATATATATATATTTTCCCCCCCCAGCCTCCCAAGTAGCTGGGACTATCAGTGCATGCCACCACACCTGGCTAATTTTTTGTAGACTAGATTTTGCCATGTTGCCCAGGCTTAGTCTCAAACTCCTGGGCTCAAGCAATCTGCCCGCCTTGGCGTCCCACAGTGCTGGGATTACAGGCGTGAGCCTGCATGCCCAGCTCATTTAACATACTATAAACCGTTTTTAAAAAATGAGTTCTAAAAATGTTTATATAAGTAGCTTAAAAATTAAAAGAGTAAGAAACAATAAATAAATAATACACACAGTTACAAAACACTAGGGTCCAGACTGCATTCCACGTTGTTTTTATTATCAGAGAAGTCTGCCTGAATGATATTCAGAAAATCACCCTTTCAAATTTCCTTTAGTAAATATGGCTTGTATTTTATAAAATGAGTGATAAACAGGAATATTTTCCTTACCTGAACACATGCTACACGGGGTGGTAATACTAAACCCATGTTGTCCCCATGAACCATGGTCATAACACCAATAGTTCGAGTTGTCAGGCCCCAGGAGTTTTGATAGGCAAATTGCTTCTCTCCTGGTATCTTTGGATCTTCAAAAACGATTTCAAACATTTTGGAAAAATTCTGCCCTAAATGATGTGATGTTCCTCCCTAAAATAGAGAGAGAAAAATAAGCTTCATTTTTAATAACCTATTATGCCCTTGAAAATGATTACTATAAGATCACATGCTTTAAAATGGCACTATACTTTTTTTCTCCCTTTTTTTACATTAAATAAGGTTTTTAATTATAAGCATAATTACCATAATAAGAGATTAAGATTAGTCAAAAAATACTATTTACAAGCATTTTGCTCTGGGCAGCCCCTTTTATAGCAGTAATTTTACCTACAACAGTTAAAAAGGAATTCATATTTTAGTAGTAATTCAGGATACATACTATGACTTAATGAACCATGGAGACAGAGGAATGGGATAGATTTGTTTGAAATTATTATACGAAAGTACATGAAACACTTATTTTTTAAAAGAGTCTACTTCTGTGACGACAGAAGAAATTATTGGATCTGTCCATGGACTGTGCTTACAGTGACCTACGAATCCTGTGTGGCAGTTTGATACCTGGATAGCTCTTCCACTAGCAGATATAAATGCTTCTATTGTAGTTGTATAGTCTCCTCCTGCAAATTTTTCCTTTTCCGTCTTTCTTCCTTTTACAACAGGAATTGCCAGGAGTTCTTCATATACCTGAGCGTATAAGTCAAGTATCTGCAAGACCTGTAACATTTTAAATGTAAATGTGTTCAAATTTAGGGTACATTTATTCATTAAGATCTATAAAACTGCACTACTTAAGACTAATTGTGTGGGAAAAGCAATCTGAACAATAAAAACCTCTTTTTATGAAAAGGTTAAAGCAGCCAGTGTGAACTTATTAAGAAAGATATTCAATGAAGCAATGTAAAAAGAAGTCAAATAACTTTTTAAAATGTATATATAAGTTTAGAATATGAGAAAATAAATGTTAAGAAACATATACAGTATCAAAATGCAAATTTCCTGAAAAATAATTTTTTCTACACATTAAAGTCCAGAAGTATTTTCACCTAAAAATTTAAAAGAGCCTATTTCCTTAATAATAACATTCCAATAAGCAGTTACTTAAATCCATGAACATTTGAATTAATTTGATTTTGCTTTTAACAGGTGTTACATACATTTTAAATAACAAAATTGCAGAACCTGAACAAAAATAATGGAACATAGTTAATATGGAAAATAACTTTTTATACCTCTTCCGCTGCCTCTTCCATGGTTGCAAAAGCACTGTGCCCTTCCTGCCAAAGAAATTCACGAGTACGTAGGAAAGGCTGAGGGTGCTTGAATTCCCAACGCTGGAAGAGGCAAGAAAACAATTTAGTCATTATAAAGAGCTTTTCAATTTTTTTTTTTGGAGACAGGGTCTTGCTCTGTCCCCCAGGCTGCAGTGCAGTGGTGCAATCATGACTCACTGAAACCTCTGCCTCCCAGGCTCAAATGATCCTTCTACCTTAGCCTCCCAAGTAGCTGGGCTACAGGTGCATGCCAATGCAGCTGGCTAATTTTTGCATTTTTAGTAGAGATGTGGTTTTGCCATGTTGCCCAGGCTGGTCTCAAAATCCTGGGCTCAAGTGATCTTGGGAGGTCCGCTCGACCTCCCAAAGTGCTGGGATTATAAGCATGAGCTGCCACGCCCAGCCACTTTCCAATTTTTATTACCATTTTATATAATAAGTAATCAAAAATTACAATTTATCTTAAACACTTCAAAAACAGTTCCATACTCCCAATCCTTTGAAAATAAAAACAAAATGTGCTTCAAAAAAAAAAAAAAAGAACATGAATAATAATAGAATACAAGAGGGGGTGAATACCTACCACCACATTGCACCACTGATTGAGCTTGATGGGCAGGTCTCTGTGTGACTGTACCCATTTTGCATATGCAGGATACATTACTGAAAGACACGGGAAAACAGAGACAGTCATTTAAGGTTTTAGGGATGTAACAGCTAAACCAGCAAGATAATTAATAGGAATTAAAATGTAATAAATAAATTTGAAAAATAAAATGTATGTTTGTGTAAATATATTTCCAATGTTTATAATAAGTGAATAGTATTATCTATTTAATGAAGTGTATTACTCAAGGATACAAATCGAAACTTGATCATATTTTACATTCTTCACAGATTTTACATTCTTCACATAACAGTTAATGTACTTTGACGGTTTTCACATTTTGTTTTTAAAAACACAAATAAAGGTCATGTTCTATGTTAAGTTCTCTGCATTCATTGACCTGTTCAATTCTCACATTCAACCCACAAGAAGGTATCATAACTCAGTTTTAAAGACGTGGAAAGCTGAGTTTATAGAAGCTAAACAATTTGCTGAATCCAGCAGTTATGTATGAGAAGCAGAATTAATTTATATCTGATGCATCTACTCAGAGTATGAAAGCTCTTGCAATGAAGTGCAAAGTGAAGACACCTGTCTTAGAATAGCCTGCTCATGATCTATAATTAGTAAACCAAAACAAACAAAACTTTGCCAAATAGTCTGAGAGAAAAAAACTGGTATCACAATATTAATAATGTATTATACAAAAGTATCACTAGAAATATCAATAAGAACAGACAATCCTGAACTCTACAGATGAACGATCACTTTGAAAGACACTGTAAAGCCCAAAACCTCAAATTTTCCAAGAGCATTTCCATTTACCATACGTAATTTCAGAAAAATCATTTAATCTTTCAGAGACTTTTCTTTACCTGCAAAATGGAAATCACAGTAACTTTCCCTGCCTTCCTCACAACACTGTTGTAAGAATAACACGAGATGATGTAAAAGTACTTAGCAACCTATGAACACCCTACATGAATGCAAACCTAAATGTATTATTAAAATTTAAAAATAATTATGGCATAAAAATTGCATTTGCAATATTATAATCAATTCCAACAATAAAAATTATTCTAAGAATAAAACTCCTTGAAAAGTCCTAAAAATTTACAGCATAAAAATGAGTATTTAAATTAAAAATCCTATAATTTAATGATAAAGAGCTCTACAATGAATATTAGAGAATAAAACTCTAGACAACTTAAGTTTGCATTCAATCTTCATCAACACTCATGAAATGTTATATCGTCAACAGAGATTATAGCTATCACAAAGCAAAAGCTGAGACTCAACTCTAGAGGCTGTCTCTAATGTTCAGTGAGCATTCTCCTGCACTCCAATGCCTATTCTCACCTGTTTCACTAGTAGGACGAATGGCAATTGGTTCTGCCAGCTCGGTTTTGCCAGATCTTGTAACCCAAGCAACCTAGTAAGAAAAAATCATTTTTCATACATTTTTTTTCAACAGCATTTTGGAGCAACAGTACAAATGCAGGCAAATTTCCTCTGTTTTAATTTTTGCTATATCAATTTAGGCAAGTTAAAATAGTCGCTGCTGTTCACTGTGAGGAAAGGTACGCACTTACTGACGTTCTAAATATTAAAAGTCAGTTAATTAATGTAACAAAATCATTACTTGCTATAAAGGTAGAAACAGAACTTTTTAACAAAAATGGCTTTATATTTTTCAAAATTGGTTGTTAAAAGTTGAAAATATATTTTCCAGTTTGTCAGAGAACATTGCAAAAAATAAAAATGCAAGCTCACTTACCTCTGGGGCAAAGTCAGCAACATGAGTCTTCTCTTTCTCTAATGCACTTTGAGACACAAACATGGGGAAGTAGCAGTTTTCAACACCAAGTTTCTTGATCTCAGCATCAAAAAAGTCCTTGATGGCTTCCCAAATGGCATAGGCCCAGGGACGAAGAATATAACAGCCACTTACGTCATGGTATTCAATCATTTCTGACTTTGTGATGACCTTTTTAAAAGAAAAATAGTCTTTAAAGCTTACATTGAACCAAAATTCTAGTATAAGTGGCAAGAGTATGATAACCAAAATTCAAATCTGGAGGCTTCTACTGTTGATACATCCCCTTAATGTGGGAGGTCATAATGGAAGTAAAACAGACCTGACTATACTGAAAAACAACATATAACAGGGTTCCAAACTCTCCATAAAACTTGAATTCCACCGGGCATTGTGGCTTAGGCCTGTAATCCCAGGACTTTGGGATGCCGAGGTGGGTGGATTGCCTGAGGTCAGGAGTTCGAGACCAGCCTGACCAATATGGTGAAACCCAGTCTCTACTAAAACTACAAAAATTAGCCGGGCGTGGTAGCGTGTGCCTGTAGTCCCAGGTACTCGGGAGGCTGAGGCAGGAGAATTGCTTGAACCCAGGAGGCGGAGATTGCAGTGAGCCAAGATCGCACCACTGCACACCAGCCTAGGCAACAGACTGATACTCCCGTCTCAAAAAAAAAAACTTGAATTCCAATCCTGCCTCTGCTATTGACTATATCTTTGTGGCTTTGAATTAATCCCTTTATCTCACCTAAAAAAAAAAATCAATCACTATCTCATGGTACTACTTTTCAATTCAAGACTTTATGTTAACATGTTGAAAAATAATGTCATGTTAAATGACTACACTGTGTATTATTAAAGGCATTATACAACATTATTACTATTGCCTTTGTGCCCGTATTTTAGAATCTGAACATAAAAAGCAGCCATTGAGAGCCTTAAAACATAAAAATCAACTGAATGCATACTCACCTGAGAATACCAATCAGCAAGATTTTCTTCTTTTTTTGCCTCAAGACCCAACCTGCAGATGTGAAAAGTAAAAGATAAATATCTTCATTCAGCAACTGCTTTAGGTTGAATAAAAATAAACCTCTAAAGTTCAAAATAGATTAGTCTTTCTTCAGTATGAGTTATTTCTGTATTTGTAACTCTTCTATATTCATTCCCAAGATAACGTTGTTGTTTTCTTGTTTTGTTTTTGAGACAGGGTCTTACTCTGTCACCCGGGCTGGAGCACAATGGTGTGATCCTGTCTCACTGCAACCTCGGACTCCTCAGCTCAAGAGATTCTCTCACCTCAGCCTCCCCAGTAGCTAGGACTACAGGTGCATACAACATCTGGCTTATTTTTTTATTTTTATTTTTTGGTAGAGGCAGGGTCTCGCTATGTTGCCCAGGCCAGTCTTGAACTCCTGGCCTCATGCAATCCTCCTGTTCTGGCCTCCCAGAGTGCTGGGATTACAGGCATGAGCCACCATGCCTAGCCCCTAAGATAATGTTTTTAACCTAAAAAAACAGTAGAAATGCTGGGCACAGTGGCTCACGCCTGTAATCCCACCACTTTGGGAGGCCAAGGCAGGCAGATCACCTGAGGTCAGGAGTTTGAGACCAGCCTGACCAACATGGAGAAACCCTGTCTCTACTAAAAACAAAATGAGCCAGGCGTGGTGGCGCATGCTTGTAATCCCAGCTACTCAGGAGGCTGAGGCAGGAGAATGAATCGCTTGAACCTGGGAGGTAAAGGCTGCAGTGAGCCGAGATTGCGCCATTGCACTCCAGCCTGGGCAACAAATGTGAAACTCCGTCTCAAAAGAAAAAAAAAAAAAAGAAAGAAACAAAAACAGCAGAGACATCTCTTAAAAAGTTGAGAGATATTGTCCACAAAATCTAGGAAAGCCAAATGTAACAAAAGCTATGATTCTATGCAGACATCTCTTTTACAAGATTCTTTTTAAGGCAATGTATTTGTAACAGAGACACAGCCTGTTCACACCTATTCTCCCACTAAAAAAGAAGAATCTTATGCCAGTTAAAATTATAGTAAGATCACTGTTTCACTGAAAGTAACACCTAAAAAGTAATAAAAACAATGGCTATAAATACACACACATATATGTGTGTACTGATGTGTGCATATTAGCCAAATTTATGTAAGTTTTTCTTTTTCTTTTTTTGAAACAGTCTCACCCCATCGCCCAGGCTGGAGTGCACTGGTGCAATCTAGACTCACTGCAACCTCCACCTCCCAGGTTTAAGCGATTCTCGTGCCTCAGCCCCCCTCCCCCACCCAAGTAGCTGGGATTACAGTTGTGTGCCACCATTCCTGGTTAATTTTTTTGTATTTTTAGTAGAGGCGGAGCTTTGACATGTTGGCCAGGCTGGTCTCAAACTCCTGACCTCAAGCGATCCACCCATCCCAGCCTCCCAAAGTGCTGGCATTACAGGTGTGAACCACCACGCCTGGCCTCAAGTTTTTCTTTTAACTAGAATAAAAGTTGCAGAGATAGATGCTTGTAAAATAAACTAGGTCTCCAATAAAAAAACTATTTCAGACAATAATCATTTTCTTGAAATATCAACAATTATTCAGGATAGAGATGGTCTCTTTTTGGAGTTTAAAAACAAGGTTTTACTGGCTAAAAATTTTAATGTATTTGCATTTGCATTCTCCATTGTTTCACTATGACATACCTCAACAAAATAACTCTGTGAAACCTAGCACTTTCACAGGCACTAAGAAAGTAAAAGGTGAGAAGTTCTACATTCTCTTCTACCCTGCTATAACTCTGGTTATTCAGTTTAATAGTCAAAAGGAAAAATAACTGTTGCATTCTCTTGTTTAAAGAAACATTGTGTATATGACATGAGAGCTAAGAGGCAGCAAAATTTGATACTCAGCTAAACAAATGTAAAACCAAAGTATCTCAGTAACAGCTTTTTCTTCTTATTAAGCCATTAAGGGAAACCCATCACAAAGTTCACTGTAATTGTGGAAACAGACAAAAAATTACAATTATGTGTCACTTAATGACATGAATACATTTTGAGAAATACGCTGTTAGGTGATTTCATCATTGTGCAAACATCATAGCTTGTACTTACACAAACCTAGATGATATACGTACATTTTTATATGGAAAACCAAATATCCCAGCAACATTACTGAATATCAATAATTTCCCCCACTTGATCTGTGATGCCAATATCAAGTGCCATATGTCAGGTTTCCATACATGCTCCATTATAATCTTATGGACCAATGTCATATATGTAGTCCACTGTTGACTGACACATCATTATGTGGTGTATGACCATACATTATTTATACAGATTGGAAGATCCTTAAAGAGCCCTCTATCCAACCATTTTGTCTTTAGTCAGTTTTGTCTTATATTTAAACTATCAATTTTTAAATTGAGAATGAAGCTCTCACTTAGTCCCCACAAAAGATCTTCATTTGAAAAAAATCTGCTTAAGGTGCAAAACAATGTGTATAATTAGGCTACCAATCATGTTTAAAAAGGAGGAGAGAAAATATGTATGTATGTGTGTGTGTGTGTGTGTGTGTGTGTATCTGTATTTACTTGAATAATAAATGAAAATCGCTCAACAGATACAGAAGAAACTGTTAACAGTGGCTACTGACTGATTACAGTGGTGGGGAAAACCGGAAAGATGGGAAACACGCACAGGAACTTCTTACATTCTGAGATTCTTGAACCAAACAAACGTGTTACCTATTTTTAAAACTAAATGGAAAATCAATAAATGCTATCTGCTGACATTGTAGCTTTAGCGTTCTCTAACTTAATGTGATGGTTAAACCAGTCAAAATTTGTTTTAAAAACTATTAAGAGTTGAATTAATTCACTGCTTTGCTTCAAATGAAGTTTCTGCGATTCATTACCTGGTCTGTTTCTTAGGCCCCTGCCCTTCTCCTGCTCCACTTGATGAGAGCCCACCTCCTTGGTTTTTAGAAGGGTCTTTCCTTTGGCCATCATTTTGTTTCTGAGGCTTATTCTGCTTTTCAGATTTATTTTCTTTTTCTTTCTTCTTCTTATCTTTGTCCTCAGCTCCAGTGGCCGACACAGGCTTATACTCTACTCCTATCAAAGACTTGTACTGTGCCTTTAGCTGAAGGAGTTCTTGAACAGCTATATCTACTTGATCCTTTAGTTTAACAAAAGAGGAAAAAGAGAAGACAGTATTTAACTCGAGTCATTGTCTAAGCACACTTAAACAAATACAATGCTCAAAGCTTTCTTTTTTCCGCCAATATCAGATGGGGAATGTGCCCAGGTGGTGATAAGGTTTGAGGGAGGCATATCTCACATATGAGTGTGAAAACCCAACCATCACACTTAGGAACTACAAAAGGATCTGTCCAAAGTTTAAAAGTAGATCTGCAAACACAATTAAAGACAGGGGTTTGGGGACAGAGGGGTTTGGGGTAGGTGTTACACCAACTATTGAAATTATAAAGATTATGATAAACAGGGATAGAATTGTGCAAAACTGTGACTGGAAAACAGCACAGTCTATAACTGCATTATCCAAATAGTAGTCATGTGGCTGAATTTAATTTAAAGTAAATAAAATTAAAAATTCACTTCCTCAGTCACCACAATCACATTTCAAATGCTCAATAGCCACATGTGGCTAATAACTACTGTATTAGACAATATTGTTATAGCATATTTCCATCACTGCAGAAAGTTCTACTAGAAAGCACTGGTATCTAACATGTATTCCATAGGAATCTAAGTTAAGAGCCATTAAATTACATAAGTTGAACATTTCACAATTATAAAGATGAGATAATGGTTATCAAGTTCTAATAAATTTCAAAACTACAACAACTGTCTTCCACTCATGTGAATCTGTACAGAAAAACCTACTCCTAAAAAGATAACAGAATTCGCACTTAAAGAACTAGCACAAACTACTAAGAGCTCAAAATAAAACCTACTATTTCAGTTTGACAGAGCTTTAGGAGAAAGAATGAAAAACAAGGTAAATATTAAGGGCCTTCAATGAGGTGAGCACTGTGCTAGGGTCTAGGTCACTATTCTGGATCTTACAGATTGGAGGGAAACAAACAATTTAACAATTAAAATACAGTCTGTTTAAGTACTATGTCAGTGATGGGCAGTGTCATATGAAAACATCCAGTCAAATCTAGTTGGCGTAAGAAACAATCAACAAAGTTTCTCTAAAAGGCAAGGTAAGAGAATTAAGAACTGAAATGAGTAGAAGCTAGCCAGATTTGATGGGGTAGAAAACACTTGAGGCAAAGACAATACCCTGAAACATAAAAAACAAAAGCATATAAACAAAATAACACACTAACCTTAGGGGCTTTTTCAGTTTTAAGTTTCCGAACTACTTCCCCTTGAGAAGCTACTTTGTCAAAAAGTACTTTCGCTTCTGGTGTTTCTAAACCAGCAGGTTCAGAATTTCTGGTTGGGCTTGAATCCGAACTTTGAGATAATGGGGGCTGACCAGGTACGTACTCCTTCCCAGTTTTTTCTTTATACTGAGCCTTCAGGGACAGTAAGCATTCTACAGCTTCATTTATTTTAGCCTAAAATAAAAGAGAGAAAGAGATATTTATAAAACTTTGGAAATTTCAGGAAATTTCAATGCCATTTAAAAATCTTTAATTATCAGCAAATCATTCCCATAAGTTAATCATGGGGAAACCTATGTTAAATCATCAGCCTACAATAAGTGATAAAGCTAAATTAAAAACATAAATTATATATAAGCTGAAGAAATAAACAAAAATACAATTCAACATACAACAGTGTAACTTTCTATTTTACTTAAGTAAACAGACAAATAATAGAACATCTAAGTAAACTGTCAGTGTCAAGACCTAGGTCTATAAATAGTGAAGTCAGAATTTACAAAATCAGAACAAAGATCAGATCAATGGCTTTGCCTATACAAACCTTACTTTCCACAGCTTATTAAACAGAAATTAAATACAACTTTGGGGAAAAAAAGGAAGTTTGGGTCCAACTAATGAATAGTTATATCAATTTTAAAAACTGACAATGAGATGAGAAAGCATGTTGAAGTTTTTAGACACTTACCTATATATTTTAATCTGATACTTCAACATAATAATAAAAAAGAATGATATACTCAGCCCCACCGAGACACTTGTGACTCTCTAGCAGAGAACGATAGCAACACAGGCAAAGGGCCCAAGCTGGACACCTTACCTGAAATGGTGCTACTATCTCACCACAAACCAGTGTACCACTGGGAACTTGGAGGTATCAATCAAAATAGATAGGAAAAGTGTCTCCAAATCACCCTATCCAATTTTTACTGCTACATTCGAATAATGCTCCAGATAGCTAAATGAAACCAGGCAGAAGCCATGAAGAATATTCAAATGGGCGTCAGAGGAATGCAGGATACCAATGGTATACCTTCAAAAAATTTGCATCTATGAGGCAGCAAAGCACATTTCCTTGTCCAGCTACTTTATAACGTTTTCTGCCTATTAGAGTGTCATACCAGGTACCACACAAAGGTAGTAAAATTAAGAGAAAATGTACAAAGAGAAGATGAGAGTAAATTGTCTGATTTGTCCTCCTGTTGTGTCTCTTGTTTATTCTGTTTTTAGGAAAGAGTTTTCACAGCAGAAACTACTTTATCTCAAGAAAAAGGGCCAAGTTAATCAGACATATGAGAATCAAAGGGGAAAAAAAGGGAAATTTCCACCAGCTAAAATAAAAATGGAAAAGAAGGAACTTCCCTGCAACTATTTCTAGAAAAATGACTATTTGATGACTATTTGAAAGGAGCTCCATTTTACACTATAAGCAGGTATTCATTAGAGCTTAAAGTCAGATGGCACACTTTTCACACGGAAAAAAAAAAAAAACCCCGTTCGCCAAGATTATAATTTGAAACATTATAAAGGAGAAAATTAAGGTGAGCAAACCACTCTGTTATTCAATGAGATACTCTTAATAAAGCTATGTATTCATATATTTCCCCTCCCATTAGGAAATGGAATATTCTAGATAACTAAGTAAATTACTCAGGTTATTCTTCCAAAAACAGTAAAATTATACTAATCACCACTATGCAATCTTCCCTGATGATTTAGAAGGTACCTAAAGATTCTTGAGAGAATTTGAATTATGATATGAAAAGTATCATTATCATTTTATGGTATATTTAGTCTGTGCCAGACACTACACTAAGTGCTTTACATGGTATCTTACTTAACTCTCAAAACAACCCTTAGAGAAGTTGTCAAGTTTAGAAAGATTAAGTTCCTTCCCCAGAGTTACACAATAAGTAGTAGAGCTAGTATTTGAATCCCGGGTTTATTCCAGAGGCTGTGATCTTGACCACTACGGTTTGCTAAGGATTACAGAAAACAAAGATCTAAATGTGCATTTTAATCCTAGTAACATGCTAGGAAAGCTGCTTTTCGAAAGAGATGTTTGACTATTACTTTGAATTTGTCTCTTAGAATACACAATGAAGAACAGATGGGTGGAGAACAAATCATCTCTTAATATACTAGTTTTCTGGATCAAAAGGCATTTACAAAGAGAAATTGGGTGGTATACTATGATTTAGTACAATATCATACAACAGCAGAAGCTGAGAGAGCATTGCTAGTAGATTTTAAGTTGTTAGTGGACAAAGACTGTTTTAAACTTACCTAACATATGCCAATACAAACAGAAAAGGTTTTCAGCAAATAATTGCTGATGTGGATTAATGAGAAAAGAAACAACCTATACAAAAGACTTTGGTAAAGGTTTAAGATGGGAATTGGAAATAAGTAAAAGTGATGCTAATGTTATGACTAAAAACTGGAAAGTTAAATAAAATGGAGAAAATGGACAATTTTTTTTATTACATTCTGATTACATTCAGAATGAGTACACAAACAGCTATTTTTTCAGCAGCCACTAGATGGAAACATTTCTCCATGGGGAAAGGAGTGACCTTAAAAAAAAAAAAAAAAAAAAAAAAACCTGGAACATTATCCATTTGAAATACTAGAACCTTTCCAAATAGCCTGGATATCTCGATTCTAAATGAAAAAACTTTTTTCAAAAAATACTTTTTTCAAACTTGTTTTTTCCAATTTTATTACCACTCACCTTTGCTCCTTACTAGCATATCTAAGAGAACTATATCTACACACGTTGGTAATGATGACTCCTGAAAGCAGAGATTCTCACTTGGTTGGGAGGGGGATGAATGAAAGGTAATCAGAACAGAAAATCCTTCCAAGTGAGTGAGGGAAGAGAGTGATGATGCTTGTATTATATTTTTTAAAGTCTGCTAGGAGACTTAGTAAACTAAAAGTTCACAGGTTGCAAAGAGAGGCATTTTAAGAAAATAATTAACCAGTTGTGCATAGCTTAAATACCTACACCTGTAAGGAATAACCGATTACTGAAACCTGATTCTAGGAGCCAATACAGCACAGGGTAGAGCCCAGATCCTGACATCAAACCTAAATTAGAACACAACACCTGTTCTCCTGCTTATCAACTGGGCTGATTCGTTTACCTAAATCACAATTTACCTGCTATTTTTCTCTGATACAAATCAATTAACACAAATTCTGAAGATTTTCCAGAAGATCCCCAAGCTGATGTAAGTCTTGTGAAGTATCCTGAACCATAATCTGATGTAAGATGTATTTATATTTGTTTAGATCAAAATCAATTTTGCATTAAGTACTAAATAGATATAGCTGGAATTCACTACACACCTCCCAAATAAGAATTACAAACAACATCAAGAAAAAGATAGGCTTTTTTCTTGTTTCCTTCCCTGCAACATTTATCTTTTGGCCTGAGACATCTTAAAGCTATCTGGGGTGAGAGTGCAGGGTGGCGGCTTCCTAGAACAACCTGCTTAATGGACAAAAGGGTACAGGGATGTATGTCCTTTCCTGATAAACTGTGGTTTGGGTTTTAAAAAACAATAACATTGGTGTAAAAAATAAAAGAGCAAAGATTGGCAAGATGAATTATTGGGGACATAAAATACAAGGTGCCGTGAATTAAAATGCTGCAACTACAGAAGCAAATGGTGATTCAACTACCCTCCACAAAGACTGGGTATGGCATAGAGAGAGAACATTAGTGACAAAACAACTGTGAATTATTTTTATTTAATAATCATTTTATTTTGTTGTTACTTGATTTTTAAACAACTGTTAACTACAATGGTTCTCAAAACTCTTTCTTCCATGGAGGGATCAGCAAACTTTTTCTATAAAGGGCTATATAATAAATATTTTAGACTATGTGAGTCTTGGTTGCAACTATTCAACTCTAACTGTAGCATGAAAGCAGCCATAGACAATATGTACACCATGAGTGTGGCTGTATTCCAATAAAATTTCATTTACAGGCCGGATGTGGTGGCTCACGCCTGTAATCCCAGCACTTTGGGAGGCCGAGGCGGGTGGATCACCTGAGGTCAGGAGTTCGAGACCAGCCTAACATGGTAAAACCCTGTCTCTACTAAAAACAAAATACAAAATTAGCCGGGTGTTGTGGCACGCACCTGTAATCCCAGCTACTTGGGAGGCTGAGGCAGGAGAATTGCTTGAACCCAGGAGGCGGAGGCGCCAAGATCTCACCATTGCACTCCAGCCTGGGTGACAGAGCAAGACTCCGTCTCAAAAAAAAAAATTCATTTACAAAGAACAGGCGCACGGCCAGGCCCAGCAGCTCACATCAGTAATCCCAACACTTTGAGAGGTCAAGGAGGGCGGACAGCTTGAGTATAGAAGTTCAAGACCAGCCTTGTTAACACAGTGAAACCCCGTCTCTACGAGCAATACAAAAATTAGCCAGGCATACTGGCATGTGCCTGTACTTCCAGCTACTTAGGAGACTGAGATGAGAGGATTGCTTGGGAGGTCGAGGCTGCAGTGAACCATGATCAAGCCACTGCACTCCAGCCTGGGCAACAGAGCAAGACCCTGTCTCAAAAAAAAAAAAAAAATTGTTTTAAAGTGCTTTAGTTTTTAAAGTAACTTAGTATTCAGTGTTATTATATCTTTGGCGTATTCTCTGTTATGCACCTCACACTACACCAACTTGATCGATTATTTTATGCAGCAACCTACTGAGCAGGAGAAAAAGAATAAGAGGAGCAAAAGATGGTAGACTTGATGGACTTCAAGTTTTTATTACTTGCCCGTCTTTTTGCTTATACTTTGCCTTTACACTTAAAAGTTCTTTCATAGAAGCATCTATCTGATCCTGAAGCAGGAAAGAGAAGATTAAAAACAAAACAAAAAACAGAGCAAGAAAAGTCTAGTTGAAGCTGGTAACCTAAAACTTCAGCTGGTCACCTTCCTTACCATTTAACATGACATAGTAAAATAACCACCTTTGTAGAAAACTGAATAGTTAAGAAGCTTAGGCAAATTATTAATGTAAAACAAGCACAGACTTGCTAAATAATGATAAGCTAGTAAAACTATAACTCTCTAGCGCTTTCAATGGAGGACCCCACTGTCACCACCTCTCAAGGTAAATAACATGGGAATCGGTCAATATTTTAATCTAGGCTTTGCAAATTTCAGGAAGTTACTTTCATATTCAGTTTCTCCTCTGTTGCTATAACAAGCAAATAGAAAAAGTAGCATTCTTTGAATATTTTTGTACATGGCTCTTGGGAGGACTAAAAAGTGTATAGTACACAGTGCCAGATGCAGGCTAAATGCGTTCCATTCCTAGTAACTGGGTTCGTTCTTTAGAAGAGAAGAAACATTTACTACTATTAGCATTCGGAGAAAAAATATACGCAGTACAGCAGGTCCTTGAATAACACTGTTTTGTTTGATGTCATTTCATCATAACGTTTTAGAGAAAAAAAACGTGATTCCCAGCCGAAGCCACTGTCTGTGTGGAGCATGTGCATTCTCCCCATGTCTGTGTGAGTTTTCTCTGGGAACTCCAGTTTCATTCCACATCCCAAAGCTGCACACATTAGGTGAACTGGTGAGTCTAAATGCTCCCGGTCTGAGTGTCGGTGTGTGTGAGTGTGCCCTGCAATGGAATGATGTCTTATCCAGGGCTGGTTCCTGCCTTGAGCCCTGAGCTACAAGGATGGGCTCTGGCCACCCAAAACCCTGAACTAGAATAAATGGGTAAATAATTATCTTGTCTTTATTCATCTTTCTTAAATGTATATACGGCTCACATTTGTTTCAATTAGAAGTGTTTGGGTCTTTATTAGAGGTCTGTGTAATGCAAAAATAATCTTAAAAAGAAAAGACAAAATATTAAAAAAGAAAAAGAAAAAATGAAGACAACAACAACAATAAAAAAACACAAGAAGTTTGTGTAATGCGATGTTTTTGAGATCAGAAATATGCCGTGGTAACTTCTTTTTTTTTTTTTTTTTTTTTTGAGATAGAGTCTTGCTGTTGCCCAGGCTGGAGTACAGTGGCACAATATCTCAGCTCACTCCAAGCTTTCCCTCCCGGGTTCATGCCATTCTCCTGCCTCAGCCTCCCAAGTAGCTGGGACTACAGGCACCTGCCACCACACCCAGCTAATTTTTTGCATTTTTAGTAGAGACAGGGTTTCACTGTGTTAACAAGGATGGTCTCGATCTCCTGACCTTATGATCTGCCCACCTCGGCCTCCCAAAGTGCTGGGATTACAGGCATGAGCCACCGCACCTGGCCTACTTAATTTCTTGTTTATCTCAATTAGCCTATTTTTGTTATACACCATTTTGCTTAAAGTCTCAGTTTCCAAGAACCTATGAACAATATTAAGACTTACTATATTTTGAAACATAGACATGGTATACAGTAGGCATTCAATAAATGTAAGTCAGACTAAACTGAAGTCAGATTTATTTCAGTATCACATTAGTATTAAAATACCTAATAAAAGTACCTGCCCAATTACCAAAGAAATTTAGATCTTTTTACCTTAAGCTGACTTTTCATAACCTCAACAGTGTTATTTTATGAAAGCATGATGTAACCCATTAACCCAAAAGGATGGGTGATGGATTCATAGTTGACTGTCACTCCAAGTACAACGGTTGCTTCTGTTACTATTCCACCCATAATTAAGCTGACCAAAAATTGGCACAGAATCTCAATATATTCTACTTATACAATGAATAAATTTGAAGACCAAAGCCCTTCCCTCCAAATTACACCTAGAAAGGAGTACATATTTAGTGTCCAACAGATACAGTACAAAATGCTGCCAACCTCCCCATGAGGTAAGAAACATCTGGAATTTATATCCTAAACTCATACATCCAGCAGCATTTATTCCTTGAAGCAAAGCTGTTTTAGATAATCATGGTTCTGCGGGATCTCAACAGGCTATTTAGGCTGCTGCAAAAGTAACTGTGGTTTTTGCCATTAAAAGTAATGGTAAGAACCGCAATTACTTTTGCACTGACCTAATAAAGGATTTCTCAACAGTTCACAATGGAGAGACAGAAAAATATTAACTCCTGGGGCAAGACCTCAAAATGTGAGGTCAAATATTCATGAATCAAAGTATCTTAGGTGGCAGGGTTTCATGTCAGATGCCAGCAACTTGTTGATAAGGTGAGGAACTTACTGAATTCTCCAGCCTGAGCCTAGGACCCTGACAGGACAACAGATCTGACATTTTAGAACAAATCCCCTTCCCGCCACATAAGTCAAGCCTAGTGGTGTACCATACCTCTCTGTGTATGTGCCACAGCCTAAATTCTACAATTTTTGGCAGCTCATCAGGGGCTGAATTGTTTTTCGTTGCAGTACTATTTATCTGATCATGTCTTAAACTATGCTGCTGTTTGAGGAGAACTACGTACCTTCATTATTAAATACGATCTTTCACAGTCTATACAGATGCCATTCCCTTTGTCTCTTACCTACATCAAGTAAGCCCATTTCACACTAGGTGCCACACCTACTTGGCTAAATGTTTTGCCTAAGGACATACTGAAACAAGAATATAATTTATACTTCAGTCAAAATGTCATATAATTTGAAGGCTCTGCTATGAAAAGCTGGAGATAATCACAGGTCAAAAACCTCTTGACAATCCATCTGTTATTCCTTGAATACACCTTGTACCTCCTGACCTCTACCTCTGCTGGTACTGTCCTCTACACTGGGAGTTCTCAAAGCATGGTCCCTGGGACAGTAGCATCTGCATCACCTGAGAAACTTTTTAGAAATGCGTATTCTCCACGTGCTCTGAATCTACTGCAGAAGAAAGTCAAAGGGCAGGGCCTAGCAATCCATGTTTTAGCAAGCCAGTAATTCTGGTGCACAGTAAAGCTTGAGAACCATGGTTCCACACTTAAAGAGTGCCTTGTTGTGATCTTTGTTCCCCCATAATGGCTGCTTCTACTTCAGGATGATTTTAAATATCCTTTATAAATGGTTTCCACCTTTGTTGCCACTTAAGAACACAAACCCTTTACATAGCAACTTATACATATCACAAAGGATTACAGTCACATCACATAAGAGTACACTGAGTCTGTATGTTTCCTTCCCCAGTAAGTCACCCCTCCACTAGATTATGAGCTTCTTATATATATTTTCAGAGCTTGGCACATAGCAGGTATCAATCAATGTTGATTATTACATCAAAATATGAGCAGTCGATGTTTTATAAGAAGATGAGACTACTCTAAGCAGTTTGAATTCACACACTTACTGAAAATGTGGTCTTGACTTTCTCTAACATACTGACCTTAGGGGCTTTTTCAGCTTTTAGCTTACGAACCACCTCCCCTTGTGCAGCAACTTCATCATACAGAGATTTACTTTCCAGAATACTTGCTGAGGAATTAGAAGAAATATTCTGTCCTATTTCAGCAGGAGGGTTTCCAGGTTTATATTCCTGGCCAGTTTTCTCCTTATATTCAGCTTTCAAAGACAAAAGCTGTTTTACAGCTGCATCTACATCTTCCTTTGGTGCTTTCTTGGCTTTTAATTCACGAACCACATCTCCTTGAACAGCCACTCTATTGTAAAGGACCAAGGAATCCTCAGATGTAGTACAATTATTATTCAGAGAAGGTGTTGGTCTTTCCTTAAAAGGAGCAGAGGTCTACCAAGAGAGAAAACCAAAAGTAAAATAATTAATTCATATTAAATGTTTTCCCACAAAATTATTTCAAACTGATTGTTTTATAAAACTTTAAACTTCAATCCCTTAAAAAGCTTAAATGAATAATCTCCTAAGTATTTATCCTAATGAAAAATGGCAGGCGTAAACAAAGATAGAGGTACCTACATACTCACTGAAGCATTTTTACTATAGTAAAAACCTGAAAATACCCTAAATCTTTGTCATTAGGGGACTAAAGAAATTATAACATACCCATCAAGTTTGAGAATAAATCACTGCTCTACCACATACTCACTGTGCAACTTTGAGTTATTTTAAGCTGTTTCCTTACTATAAAAGGGGGATAACCATACTTAACCCATCAAGTTGATGGGAAAATAAAAAGTAATCTGTGTAAAGCCCTTAGTCACAAAGGCTGAGAAAAAGTGAATATCAATAAGCATTAGGTATCACTATTAATTTTTTTAGAGATGAAATACATCTAGATTGTTGATAAGGCAAGAGCTCCATCAAACTCTGTGATATAATTGTAACTCATTGTTGTGGAACAGTTTCATTTGTGTAAAATTATAAATTTACAGGTATCTATTTGTGTATAAAATCTAGAGCTATGTTCACTAAAATCAACCCTGAAGAGTGAATAAAGATACTATTTTTATTCATGCTTTCTGCTGCCTAGACTGCATTCTTCCCTACTGAAACCCTTCTAACATTAAAACCCAGCTCACATTATACCTTTCTTTCAGCTTTTTTCTTTTAAATGATCTGCCACTTAATTTTTCAGAATAATCTTATCCATATTCACAGTCTTATGTATAAATTCCAAAAATTTTCATCTCTATTCCAGAATTCTGTCCTGATCCCAGACCCAGCATTTTCAATGTCTTCAAGACATCTTTACCTAGACACTTAACAGGTATCTCAAGCTGTATCAGAGTTGCATTTTACACGGGCGTTAGGCTCTCAAAGTGGGCATGTCAGTAAAAAAAACCCATCGCTCAAAATTCCTTCCCCATAATTCCTTAAATCACTCATATTTATTTTTAGTGAGATTCTATATATACACTCAAACACTAATATGCATATATAAATGCATATACATTAAATAAATAATACAATTCATGTAGCCACCCTATATCAAAAATATATATTTGTTCAGCTACATTTTTTTTTTTTTTTTTGAGACAGTGTCTTGCTCTGCCGCCAGGCTGGAGTCCAGTGGTGTGATCTCAGCTCACTGAAACCTCCGCCTCCCGGGTTCAAGTGATTACTGTTCCTCAACCTCCCAAGTAGCTGGGATTACAGGCCTGCACCACCACACCCAGCTAATTTTTACATTTTTAGTACAGACAGGGTTTCACCATGTTGGCCAGGATGGTCTCAATCTCCTGGCCTCGTGATCTGTCCGCCTCGGCCTCCCAAAGTGCTGGGATTACAAGCTTAAGCCACTGCACCTGGCCTGTTCTGCTACATTTAATTTGCAACATAAATCATCTCATTCATGGTTAGTAAACAGGGGAACATATGAGTGTAACACCAAAAAAAAAAAAAAAAAATCACACTGCCTTGTGTGTGATTTTTTCCCTGTGTATTCCAGTTTTATGTCAAATAAAGAAGCATGCAGGAACAAGCTTTTCATAATTAAAGAGAAAACTTTAGAAATACATTGACAATCTGAAGAAAAACCCAAAAACCTTTCGTATAAGTGCCTTCCTTTAATGAGGATGATGCTTAAAAAACATTTTTTACCATAACATTAAGCCCTGGATGAGAATTTAATTTTGATAGTATCAGCCTCTATTGGAGAAAAATATCCTCAAAGATCTACACATCACAGGGAAAAGCATTATTATCCTTCAGGTTTAAAGCTGCAAAGGATCTCTGACTGCAAAGTTGGGTATAAGTGGCAGTCAACTGTACCTGAATATTGAATTTCTATTCAAAAGTGTGCAGGTTTCAAAGCATGTCCACAAATTTTTTGACTTTCCTCCCACCAAGAAGGGGGATCTCTGTGCACTTTCCTGAATCTGAGAAAGCTTGTTACTGATTTGACCAACAGAGTACAGCAGAAATGATGTTATGTGAGACTTACAAGTCTAAATCCTAAAATGCAATGCTACTCCCACCTCATCTACTGGACACTCACTTTTGGAGGCCTTAAATGATAGTTAAGAAGTCTTATTACCCTGCCACTGTCATGCTAGAGAGGCCACTTGCAGCTATTGCAGTCAACTATTCCACCTGAGCTCCCAGCCAACACCAATATCAACTTGGCATCCAGGTGAGGAAACAATTTTAGAATCCAGCCCAGGCCAGGTGCAGTGGATCATGCCTATAATCCCAGTACTTTGGGAGGCCGAGGTGGGCAGATCACCTGAGGTAAGGAGTTCAAGACCAGTCTGGCCAACATGGCGAAACCCCATCTCTACTAAAAATATAAAAAAATTAGCTGGGCATGGTGGTGCCTGACTTTAGTCCCAGCTACTTGGGAGGCTGAGGCAGGAAAATCGCTTGAAGCCAGGAGGTGGGGGTTACACTGAGCCAAGATCATACCACTGCACTCCAGCCTGGGCAACAGAGCAATACTCTGTCTCAAATAAAATAAAATAAAAATAGAATACAGCCCAGTTGAGTCTTTGATGACTGCTACCCAGCCACCATCTGACTGAAACCGCATGAGATACATAGGTTTTTAGTGGTTTGCCTCAACTCTGTTTTTCTTGAAACATCGGCTGTTATTTTCAGTATGTGATTTTGCAGAACATGAAGTTTTTCAAGAACACATACTAACTTATAGCATAACACCAGTTATCTTTCTAGGATATGTAAAAAATGATAGGCACAGATGGGAACTGGAACCAATGAGGGAAGAGCAACCAAATTTCCCATCTCATGCTTACTCCATGAGTTATTGAATAATATATAGTAGCAATTTTCAAGGTGTGGTCCACAGACCCCAAGGGGTATATAAAACCCTTTTAAAGGGGATCTGCAAAGTCACAGCTATTTTCACTATATTACGATGTATTTTGTCTTTTTCGCTCTCATTCTCTCATGACTGTTTGTACAGGTTTTTAGAAGCTATTAAGTCAGATATTAAAGAGATCTGTAAAAATTTAAAACCATACCGCTCTTTTAACTAAAATTTTTATTTTGGAAAATTTTTTTTAATAAAAACTTTTCGTATGTTAACATGTAACTGGATTTATTATTTTTACATGAATTAAATCCTTTTAAAACTTCTCAATTTTTAGTATGATAAATGCTGATAAATATAACCCACATAAGCAAATCATTCTTAAGAGTATAAGGGGTCTGGCCAGGCACGGTGACTCATGCCTATAATCCCAGCACTCTGGGAGGCCGAGGTGGGAGTTTCACCTGAGGTCAGGAGTTCAAGACCAGCCAGGCCAACATGGCAAAAGCCTGTCTCTACTAAAAATACAAAAATTAGCCGGGCGTCATGGTGCACGCTTGTAATCCCAACTGCTCAGGAGGCTGAGGCATGAGAATTGCTTGAACCCGGGAGGCGGAGGTTGCAGTGAGCCCAGATCGCGCCACAGCACTCCAGCCTTGGGTGACAGAGTGAGATTTTAAAATCTTACATGAAAGGATAACAACAAAATGCAAAGAGCAAGACTTAACTGTCTTCTTCAGTCTCCACAGTAAGAAAGATAATCATCTGTAAAGAAATATATTCTAAACCCTGGGATAGAAAGACCATTTATTTTTATACACATATCCGTAAAAGTCATTACCTCATTTTTTGTGGCTTCTACTTTGGTCTTTTCCTTTGACCCTGATGTTGGCATTTCCTTTGTGTGCCCATCAGGAATGTATATCAAAACACACGGGGCTTCCTTGCAACTATATGGGCTAAAAAGAAAATAAAGGGACAAAATAGTTTATTTGAACAAAATTATCTGAACAGCAATAAACACTGAATTCCTAGATAAATTCAATGGCACGAAGTTAATGCTTTTCTTTCTTTTTTTCTTTCCTTTTTGAGACAGTCTCACTCTGTCGCCCAGGCTGGAATGTAGTGATGTGATCTAAGCTCACTGCAGCTTCCACCTCCTGCGTTCAAGTGATTCTCCTGCCTCAGCCTGTAAGTAGCTGGGATTACCAGCCACATGCCACCACACTAATTTTTGTATTTTTAGTAGAGCCTGGTCTTGAACTCCTAACCTCAAGTGATCCGGCCACCTCAGCCTCCCAAAGTGCTGGGATAACAGGTGTGAGCCACTGCACCTGTCCAGTTAATGCTTTTTGAAGTACAAAATAGTCCATTGTCTTACTATTCAAATCAGAGGCTCTTCAGAATAGTTTTACAAACAACAAATGCATAAATAAAAATTGACAGTCTTGGCCGGGCGCAGTGGCTCACCCCTATAATACTGGCACTTTGAGAGGCCAAGGCGAGTGGATTGCCTGAGTTCAGGAGTTCAAAACCAGCCTGGGCAACACGGTGAAACCCCATCTCTACTAAAATACAAAAAATTAGCCAGGCGTGGCGGCGGGTGCCTGTAGTCCCAGCTACTCCAGAGGCTGAGGCAGGAGAATCACTTGAACCCGGGAGGCAGAAGTTGCAGTGAGCCAAGATCACACCACTGCACTCCAGCCTGCGTGACAGAGCGAGATTCTGTCTCCAAAGAAAAAAAAAAATTGGTCAGCCATGGTGGCTCATGACTCTAATCCCAGCACTTTGGGAGGCCAAGGCAGGTGGATTACCTGAGGTCAAGAGTTCGAGACTAGCCTGGCCAACATGGTGAAACCTGTCTCTACTTAAAAAATACAAAAATTTAGCCAGGTATGGTGGCGGGTGCCTGTAATCCCAGCTACTTGGGAGGCTGGGGCAGGAGAATTGCTTGAACCCAGGAGATGGAGATTGCAATGAGCTGAGACTGCATCATTGCACTCCAGCCTGGGCAACAGGAGAGAAACTCTGCCTCAATGGAAAAAAAAAAAAGAAAAAAAAATTGACAGTCCTTATTACAAACTTCCAATCTATGAACTTTCGTCCATATGAACAAACTATGTCCAGGGCAAAATTATATCTGCTATGCCTGCCACTAGAAAGGGCGTTAGTGAATGTTAATGATACTCTTGACTTCAAGAAAATTTGTCTACATACCACACCTAATCTGCTTATAAGCAGAAAAATTTCTGTAAAACATTCATTTATTTTAAAATATTTAAGGGTGGGTATGGTGGCTCACATCTGTAATCCCAGCACTTCGGGGGGCCAAGGCAGGTGGATCTCTTGAGCCGAGGAGTTCAAGACTAGCCTGGGAAACATGGTGAAACCCTGTCTCTACAAAAAATACACAAACTAGATGGGTGTGGTGGCACATATCTGTAGCCCCAGCTACTCAGGAGACTGAGGTGGGAGGATCACCTGAGCCTGGGGAGGTCAAGCCGCTGCACTCAAGTCTGGGTGAGAGTGAGACCCTGTTTCTTAAAAAAATAATAATAATTTATAAGAATTTCTCAATTTCAAAGGGTATAGTAATTAGCAATAATCTATTGCCACTTTTTGGCAATTATGAATAATGCAGCTGTAAACATTCATGTACACATTTTTGTGTGAACATGTTATTTTTCTTTGGCAAATATGCAGGAATGGAATTGATGGATTAAACTCCGTGTTTAATTTTTGGAGGAATCACCCAACTGTTTTTCCAAAGTGGCTGAACCATTCTACAACCCTACCAGCAATACATATGGGTTCCAATTTCTCCACATTTCTAACCCTTGTTATTGTCTTTTTTTATTTCAGCCATCCTAGTGGTATGCAATGATATTTCATTGTCATTTTCATCTGAATTTCCCTAACAACTAATGATGCTGAGCATCTTTTCATGTGCTTACATTTGTACATCTGCTTGAAGAAATGTCTACTTAAATCCATTGTTAATTGGGTTCTCTTCTGGATACAAGTCCTTTAAGAGACATATGTGCAAATATTTTCTCCCATTCTGTGACTTATCTTTTCACTTTCTTTGAAACACAATATATGTTAATCTTGATGAAGTCCAATTTATTTTTTTTCTTGGTTGATTGTGATTTAGGTGTTATATCCAAAACAGCATTGCCAAGGTTACAAAGATTTACATTCACGTTTTCTTCTAAGAGTTTTATAGTTTTTAGCTCTTACATTTAGGTCTTTGATAAATGTTGAGTTAATTTTTGTATATGATATGAGAAAGTGCCCAACTTCACTCTTTCATGTGTAGCTGTTCAGTTCTTCTAGCACTATTTGTTGAAAAGTTCAAAAACTTTCTAAGAATAAAATGAGAACCTACTCTGTTATTTTAGTTGGTGGTACCACCACCATTACTAAATACTTAAGGAGGGCTTAACAACTATTAGGCACTATGCTACACTGTATGCATGCGTGAGCTTATGTGACTAAAGGAAATGTGATATTAAAATGAATAAGGTTACTCATATGACGAAAAAGCCACAAGGCCATTCCAGGAAAAGGCATCAAGTGCTTTTGAAAAGCCCCAGGCAATTTGGTACATATGTTAAAAAGAAGGGATCAGGGCGAGAAAACGCCAACACCTATGGCTCAAGAGACGCCGTAACATGAAAAATCTTGCATATCAAACTCAAAAGTTTAGCTTTTACTCTGAAACTAACAATAATGTTTGTTTGTTTTTGAGAGAGTCTTGCTCTGTCACCAAGGCTGGAGTGTGGTGGTGCAATTATAGGTCACTGTAACCTTGAACTTGTGGGCTCAAGCAATCCTGCCGCCTCACCTGCTTGAGCAGTGAGGATTACAGGTGTGTACCACCATGCCTGGTTAATTCTTTATTTATAATTTTTTGTAGAGATGGGGTCTCACTATGTTGCCCAGGCTGGTCTTGAACTCCTGGCCTCAAGTAATCCTCTTGCCTCAGCCTTGCAAAGTGCTGGGATTATAGGCATAAGTCATAGTGGCTGCCCTACTAATAGAGATTTTTTAACAGTAGAGAAATGTGATAAAACTGTTACTCTTAAATTTTCAGACTGGTGGGCATGTGAAAACTGAACAGAAAAAGGATGAAATTGGAGGCAAGGAGATACCTGAGAGCCTGTTTTGGCAATCAAGGAAGCCTGAAATAAGGCAGAGTAGTGGATCCACAGAGATGGACCAGATGGGCAACACAAACGACAGAGTTTGCTGAGTGAAAAAAGGGATGAAGGGGAAGCATAAATCAAAGATGACACCTAGATCCTGGAATTTTGAACACGTTGAGTTTGAAATGCTTGAAAGAATCTATTCACAGGTATCTAAAGCAGTTAGATTCACAAGACTAAATCTCAGGAGAGGCGTTTTGACTACACAGTTACAGAGATATCACTTAAAAAAATAGCAGAGACAAACAGAAAAGAAAAAAAAGGGACAAAAATTTACATAGAGTTCTCCTTCTAATAATCCTATTACTTCATGGTTAAAAAAAAAATACAAATACTGGTTATTTTTTTCCCTCTAAATGTATGCTGTTTGTACCATTTATCTAGTGAAAATACACTACAAAGAAAAAGATAATGGTAATAATTTTCACCCAAAGATAGGTAATATACAGACTGAAATTTTGTTCTTTATACTTGGGCTACAGGAAAGTTAATTATAAGAGGTTTAATTTCAGAAATGAATAATTTATTAATGTTCAATGTGCGTGTTGTTTCAAAGATCACTTGTTAAAATAAATTACTTGTCTAAAATGTTAAATATAAAACAAAACTGAGAGACTGAGAAAGAAAACTGTTAGGTACGTTATTTTAGTGAAAGTTCAATTTCTAAAATATTACTCACTATAACAACTTTAAGCATTTTCATTTAGACGTTCAGTTACATTTACTTACCTAACAGGTTCATAAGGTTGATCACATATGAAGAATCCTCTTCTCTGGAGTTGTATAATATCTCCTTTTTTCAAATCCTTAAGGCAGGGATCCCCTAGCATTAGCTCTTCATGCTGTAAAGATGATATAAAACCAAAGTATACTTTCTCAAAATCATAGTAGTAAAATAACTCTAAAATGCAAGCAGTTTCCACTAACTAAAATACTCCCATTTTAAACAGATATGTTAAAAAGTTCACTACTTGAGGACACACAATGAAACGGTGAAGTGTTAAATGACAATTCAATTTATCACATTTTTAAAAGTTAACATTCATAAACTGGCCTCAAAAAACCTTTTAAATAACTTGATTAGCATTCCAGAAGAAATAATTTCCCTGCTATAAATATGAAATATGATGCAAGAAGCATGTAATAGACTTAGGTGAAAGGCATGCTGGCGTAAGGCTTAAATACGAGGGTCAGATTTGAATCCCAACTCTACTATTTACTGTTTGTCCTCAGGTAAGTTACTCAACCTCACTGTGTTTCACTTCCTATCATCTATAAAATGGAAACATTACTTACATCGTTTTTGTTTTTGTTTTTGTTTTTTTGTAGAGACGGGGTTTCACCATGTTGCCCAGGCTGGTCTTGAACTCCTGAGCTCAAGCGATCCACCCACCTTGGCTTCCCAAAGAGCTAGGATTACAGGCATGAGCCACCATGCTCGGCCAACTTACATCTTTTGATTTAAATAAAATTCTACACATCTTATCCATTTTATCTGAGGATCCGAAATATATAAAATTAATTTTTTTAATTCTAAAGAAAAATTTAAAAGGTGAAATATGGTTTCTTTGGAAGGTTACCTTACTGTTCTTGTTGACATACTGCTTAAAGTCCTCGTCTTTTCCTAGCACTGGCTTTGTGATCAAGTGCTCATAAGTGACACAGATTACTGGAATAGGAAGAGCATGTGTAGTCTCTGCAAGCCAAGTGATCTTAGTGGTTTTCTTGTAGTCTTTGTTTTCCAAATTCAACTTTGCATCAAGAGATATGATTTTTCCATCTGCATTTCTAGATATAAGATTAAAAGTATTCAAAGAAATATTAACCACAGCTGCCATAAATTCATTATTTTGTTCTATAATAATTTTATATTATTATAAAATAATTTATTGTTTTATTTTGTAATAAATGGATAAGAAATTTTCTTTGGAAAAATTCCAAATCAAACATTTATTTGAGCTTCTAACATGCCAGACATATATTGGTTAATAAATATAATATAATCACTGACATCGAGATACTAATAATCAACTAGAGAACAGATTCACATACAATTGATGAGGAACATGTATATATTTATTAACTTAAAGTCACCTGCATCAAGCATTATAAAATTTGAATTACTATGTTTAAAAACATTTGGCAGTTATTTGCAATCATATGTAATAACTACGCAATTAAGATCTCAGAGTTTGCATAAATCAGTCTTAAGCATACTATGTTTCATTTATAGAATCTGAAGATCATATTCCTAAGTGTAGCACACTATAGTAACTAGAAAGTCAAATTAATTATTAACCAATCAGTTTTAAAGTAAATTTTAGTATAAAGATTATGTTATACATATAAATTCCGTCTAAAAGATCCCCATGTCATGCAACTGTATAGAGTCCCTTTTTATCATGTAATTTCTCATTAAAGCATTACAACTATTTTTTATATCCAGATGTAGTAATTTTCAACACCACAAATAAAAGACATCTTGATAGCCTGTTAGTAAACTGAAAGATATATGGAAAAAAATTTAACTTGTGTCCAGAATTTGCAGTAGCTTTGTCTGGGCAGATTTACTAGTCAGCAACATGTATGGGTCTGAATTTGGTAATGTTTAATAAGTAAATACAAATAAAATACTTTTCTCCTATGTTTATTTGAAAACAAACAAAAAGTTCTTACTTGTGTATTTTTGTAATGTTGAGGTTGCCCCAATTTATAAATGTAACTATCTCACCCTCCGAAAAAGTCTCTGCATCAGCACCTTCAATGAAAACTTTGGGACTATACCACACAGGCTTCAAGCCAACCTCAGGATTCTGATTGATAAAGAAAAGCAGAGTGTCTGTTGAAACAACAACTTACTGAACCCAGTATGCAAATTTATACATTCATTCTATTCTTTAACCATACAAAAGTCTTCTGTGTTACTAAACTGTTAGCAGTTCATTGCTGTATTAGGAAGAAAATGCTTTACTCTTTCTCCATCTATGTATTTTAACATAAACATATTCCCAATTCTGTTCTTAGCATTTAAACAATACATACTCGGCCTCAATAGAAATCAATAGTTTGAATTCCAGCTCTGTGACATCAGATGAGCAACCTGACCACTAATGTTAATGGAATTAGATGAGGTAGCTTGCCCCTAAGATTACTTCCAGCCTAAAAGACTCACTGATTTCACAGCTAAGACAGTATACTTTATCATTTAGTATCTCTTCAACTAGAATCTGTTTCCTATCCTTAGAATCCCACTGCTTCGCCGGGCATGGTGGCTCACACCTGTAATCCCAGCACTTTGGGTGGCCACTGCTTCGCTGGGCATGGTGGCTTACGCCTGTAATCCCAGCTGAGGTGGGCAGAGCACGAGGTCAGGAGATCGAGATCATCCTGGCTAACACGGTGAAACCCCGTCTCTACTAAAAATACAGAAAGTTAACTGGGCGTGGTGGCATGCACCTGTAGTCCCAGCTACTTGGGAGGCTGAGGCGGGAGAATCACTTGAACCTGGGAGGCAGAGGCTGCAGTGAGCCGAGATTGCATCACGGCACTCCAGCCTGGGCAACAGAGCGAGACTCCGTCACCAAAAAAAAAAAAAAAAAGATAAAAGAATCTCACTGCTTCTGCAGCAAAGGAGAAAATAAGTCATTCTTGAGCAGTGGCTATGGGACATTATAGGACAACAGATGCCACCTTAGCAGGAAATTACGGACCTTTCAGATTTTAGAAGACAAACTTTAAAGAAAGTATTATCTATATAGATATAGATAAGTAAATTTTCTGCCTTTCCAGTGTGTATGATATGGAAAGAAAAAGAGATGCGGAGAATAAAAAGAACGCCATAATTTCAGTTTTTATTTGGCAGAATTAAAAAAAAAAGTAAGAAGATCTTTTGAAATAAACATTAACCAGCATGTGTTTAACAACTGTTCAATGAACTCACCAATGCATTTCAGAAAAATTAGTATGTTTTAACAACAGATAACATACTAAGCTCAGAATAGAATACTGACAGGCTAAATAAAAAATACTTTGCGACGGAAATGTTATAATGAAAATTCCACAGAGCAAACTGAGTAATCCAGTCACAATTTAAGAGTGTGCTTCCTTAACAATTAGTTCTTATTTTTAACAATGAGCAGTACTTAGTAATTTAATTTTTTAAATTTTATTTGAGGTAGGGTTTTGATCAGTCACCCAGGCTGGAGTGCAGTGGTATAGTCATAGCTCACTGCAGCCTTGAACTCCTGAGCTCAAGTGATCCACCTACCTCTGAGATTATAAGCATGAACCATAATGCCTGGCTAATTTTTTTATTTTTCGTAGAGACAGAGTCTTGCTATGTTGACCAGGCTGGTCTTGAACTCCTGGCCTCAAATGATCTTCCCACCTCCACCTCTCAAAGTGCTAGGATTACAGGCATGAGCCACCAACCTAGTAATTTAATCTAAACTATCAGACCACAATTGTCTTTTAAAAAATAAGCACCCTTCAAAACTTTTATTCTCATGATTCAAATTTTAAAATATTCAATATGCTTCAGATTTATACTAACTGTATGGTAGGTGATATGGCAGGTCAGATACTACTACTTACCTGGTCAAAACAATCAGATATAAAGAAAGACAAAGCCAAACCAATCAACTAAACGCGCACCCCAAATCTTATTAGGATTCAAATCTTTAAAATTAAAAAGTAGATAATGACATACATGGGAAGACAATCATATAAAGCTACAATTTAGAATATGTATAGCTCTTTGCAATGCACATCATCTTATATGTGAGTTAGTCTACGAACACAGTTATAAGCTTGGCTACTAGTATATGCGTTAGTCTGTGAACGTAATTTTCAGTATATAATAAAGTTATTTATAGACAACTTGTAAAGCTGAAATAAAACAACTCTTTTACCAGCCTGGGCAACATGGTGAAACCCTGCCTCTACAAATACCAGCCTTGGCAACATGGTCTAAACCTGTCTCTACAAAAAAGTACAAAAATGAGCCAGATATGGTGACATGAACCTGTAGTCCCAGGTATTCAGGATGCTGAGGTGGAAGGATCACTTGAGACCAAGATAGAGGATGCAGTGAGCTGAGATCAGGCCACTGCACTCCAGCCTGGGCACCAGAGCAAGGCCCATTTCAAAATTAAAAAAAAAAAAAATCTTATTTTGCTTCAAAATTGTCAACTAAGCAGTCATAAGGATCTGGGATGACCACAGCTTAACAAAAAAGTACTCTATGGTACTTGTATTTAAGATTTCTATTCAGGGCTGAGCACAGTGGCTCATGCCTATAATCCCAGTATTTTGGGAGGACGAGGCAAGCAGATCATTTGAGGCCAGGAGTTCAAGACCAGCCTGGCCGCCAACATGGCAAAACCCCATCTCTACTAAAAATACAAACATTGCTGGGTGTAGTGGCGCACACCTGTAATCCAAGCTACTCAGGAGGCTAAGGCATGAGAATCACTTGAAGCCGGGAGGCAGAAGTTGCAGTGAGCCAGAATCATGCCACTGCACTCCAACCTGGGCCACAAAGCGCAACTGTCTCAAAAAAAAAAAAAAAAAAAAAAAAAAATTCTATTCAGAATTTAGATGGACCCTTCACTTATACTTTCCAAACAGAGGAAATGACAGTGTAAGAGACTCTGAAGTCAAGCTGTGATTCAACAGTAGTAGGTCTAATGTTTTGGCTTAAAGACAAAGGTGACAGGGAATACCCTAGTTAATAGAGAATGCACTTCAGATTCCATATAAAGATAGGAGCTTGAATTATAACTCATCTTTCAGGATTACTCTAGGAAGAGATAAATTCTTATTACACACTAATATGCTAACTCTACACAATAAAAAATAAGCACCAACTGAGCATAACAGTTGTGTGTGATGTACTGTGGATTGTTACTAAAATAAACTTTTTTAAGGCAAAAAATCCAAAAAAGATTTACTTCGATTAGTATCAAATCCTGACAATGTTGAATAGAAAATCATCTCAGCCGGGCGCAGTGGCTCACGCCTGTAATTCCAGCACTTTGGGAGGCCGACACAGGCAGATCACGAGGTCAGGAGATTGAGACCAACCTGGCCAACATGGTGAAACCCCATCTCCACTAAAAATACGAAAATTAGCTAGGCGTAGTGGCGGGCACCTGTAATTCCAGCTACTCAGGAGGCTGAGGCAGGAGAATGGCGTGAACCCGGGAGGCAGGGGTTGCAGTGAGCCGAGATCGCCCCACTGCACTCCAGCCTGGAGACATAGCAAGACTCCGTCTCAAAAAAAAAAAAAAAGAAAGAAAGAAAGAAAGAAAATCATCTCAAAATCATGCCACTGCCATGAAAGCACATTTTCCTTTTTATTTCCTGCTCCTTCTTTTAACAGAGAGAAACACATTGGTGAAACTGTAAGAGTGACCTTTGGGTGTTTGGCTACTTCTTTCATCTCCTCCTGAGCTTCAGGTACATTCACTGGGATCACTTCTTTCTTCAGTAATGCAACATATCGTGGAGCCACTGGGTCAATAACCTGCAACAAATACATCCTCATGTTAAAACACTGCGATATCTTATAGAGCGCCATAAGCAAAATAAATAATAGCACAGGAATACTAACTGGCTTTCTTGTTACTGCATTTACTAATTTTTTTTCAACTGTTAACTCTTTTCTGATATTTACCATTAAGCAGAAAAAAGAGAAACAACTGTAAACCAAGACTACATGAAGGATTTAGACTTCTTTCACAAGAATAGCTACTGGCAGGTGAAAAGAAACCAATTAAAGCATAATATTAGAGTTATTTTGAAAATAATTTTAAAATCTGGTATTAGAAGGCAAGGAAAAGTTTTCCAGTGGGGTTATATCTTAATCCTAAAGGTAAATGTGATATTCAATTTTATAGTTTGGACAAGTCCATTTTAAGAGAATACGGATATTTTTGTTTCAGTATTGTTTTCTTTAATCAGTGTTAGGGTAACACATCACCATCAAAAGCAGAATAGCATTCGGTCACTATAATAAGGCAATTCTATAGATTAAAAGTATAAATGACATTTCTACTGGTTTACATGCTATATGTAGAGGCCAGTATATATAGACCAGTATATTCTCAGTATATTCCCAGTACCTAGCTAGGGTCTGTCTCATATAGGTAATCAATAAATATTTGCAGATTGCCTGAATAAATGGTCATACACATTATGCTGTAACCTATTCTACTTCCAAATCATCAGTAGCATCCCCTTCTGGAGCTGATGTATTTTTCTCACTTCACTGTTCAGTGTAAAATTAGTCATGATGACCAATCACAAGAGCAATGTTTAGACACTATATATAAAGCACATGTGAGAAAAATGTAGATGAAAGCAGAGTCAAACAGCTAAGTAATGGAAGTTATTTTTTCTCATTAGAAGAATGCAGAAAACAGTGGTATAATTAAATTTGTTTTTATTTTTCCATTGTTGCCATTATTGGGTTGGTTTTTTTGTCAGTGTTGAAGGTAGTTTTCAGCTTCTAAAAAGAATGATATCGTGGAAATTCTGAATGAACTCAGAGAGGAAGCCATCCTCAGAGAGGTCATTCACGCAAAGTTTGAAAAGCTATTTAACTTCTCCTCATCTGCTAATCCTCATCTGCTTATATTTCATGCTAATACTAAATCAGTACCAGCCTTTCTCAAGTTTACTGTTTCATTCCTTCCTTGAGGCTTAAAGTTCATTCTTACTAGCTAAGGATTTCTCCTTTCAGCTTCTACTGGGCTGGAATAATCAAAGATTTAATTCGTGACTGACTACTCAGTTCAGTATTTAAGTCAGTAAGATATAATTTCTTTAAAAAAGCTAAAACTAGACAACCCTGCCTAAGAAACTTAGTTCATTGCAGCTGTTTCCTCCGCTGCCAAAAGGAGCAGAAGGATGTTTCCTATACTTGACTAATTTTAATCACCACTTGGGGCAGTTGTTAGCACAGATTCTGAGACAACTTGGTCTGAAGTAAATTTCAGAAATCTAATTTTTAACAAGCATTCCATAGGATGGTTAGGATCAGGCATATTTGGGAAACTTGGATTCAAAGACTTAAAAGGTATTTTTAGCTCTAAAAATATGCAATTCTAAAAGTCTCTGGATCAGTGGTTTTCAAATTACTCCAAAGAGTCCTAAATATTTCAAAGAGGTGCCCTGGTAGCACTAAGTGGAGGTGGAAGGACCAGAGGGCCTCCAGATCCCCTTCACATACTTCAACCAGAACAGCTAAGTTTTTGTTTTATTTATTGCGGTTTAATTCTGGTAGCACTAAGTGGAGGGGGAAGGACCAGAGGGCCTCCAGATCCCCTTCACATACTTCAACCAGAACAGCTATGTTTCTGTTTTATTTATTGGGGTTTAATTCTGCTAGCACTAAGTGGAGGGGGAAGGACCAGAGGGCCTCCAGATCCCCTTCACATACTTCAACCAGAACAGCTATGTTTTTGTTTTATTTATTGGGGTTTAATTTTCAAGAAAACTTTCACTGGAAGGAAGTCTCCTGATTTGTGGAGTGGGGAGAGAAGTCTCTACATACTTTATTAGCTGGGAACAGATGCAAGGGGTTGAGATGAGAGTTGGGAAAAATTATATTATACTACTGAAATACATACATTTTAAAACTAAAGCAGTCAATAAGGGTTCATAGAGATTGACAACAGCTCTAAAATGAACATCTTAAACCTGTGACTCTTCTGCCTTGACTGAAAACTTAAAATCTTAACACTTAAATAAAAGCAAGAAGAAAACTAGTGAGGTTAATGCAAAGTAAGCTCTTGAAATGTCTCCTACCACTATCAAGGAAAAAACTATTTATAGATATATTCCATTTAACTATGATACAGAAAAATAAAGTACTAGTTTCCTATCAAGATGAAAACTCAGGCTGAGAAAACAAGGATCACGGTATTGTCAAAGGGATATTGAGATAACTAATCACCCCACATCTCTTTCCCCTTCATCCATTTCTCCCTTCTTTTCTTTACCACGTACAATTCACTCCTAAAATAAGGCTCTTTCTCCAAAGAATCATGCAAATAAATCTAGCTTATTTTTTTTAAAACAGAACCTGCTTTGAAAAAAAAAACGCTAAGTTAGTGAAGAGTAGGAGAATGTCCAAAGAATGATGATTCAGCTCTGCCAGTAACACTTACTTCACAACTCCACGGCGCTAAATTTAGTTCACTGATGCTTCACTTAAATCTTACCTGCAGAGCTTGAGAAGAAAGACAGAGCAAGCTAGAAAACAACAAAGCAGTAATTAGAGATTGAGAGTGCCATGAACTCTAAATAAGAGGGGTATGTACCTCAAGAGTTGAAGGGAATGGGTTTCAGTGTATGAAGACATCATGAAGGCCAGCAATAGAAACAAAAAGTAATGATCACAATGATTTCCTTTTTACTACCAGTTGACTAAAAACAATGCTATGTTTTAAAGATGGTGTTTAATGATTAAAGATCTCACAGGATTTAGGAGAAAAAAGGCAGACTGAAAATACTCATCAACTTTCACTCTTTCCCAACCCCCAACTTAAAAGAAATGAAAGGTTTTGTTTTGTTTAAAGGAACAAATCCAGAAGGATTAATATAATAAAAGAAGAGAAGGCTGGGCACAGTGGCTCACGCCTGTAATCCCAGCACTTTGGTAGGCCGAAGTGGGCGGATCACCTGAGGTCAGGAGTTCGGGACCAGCCTGGCCAACATGGTGAAACCCTGTCTATACTAAAAATACAAAAATTAGCTGGGCGTGGTGGCAGGCACATGTAATCCCAGCTACTCGGGAGGCTGAAGCAGGAGAACTGCTTGAACCCAGGAGGCAGAGATTGCAGTGAGCCAAGATCACGCCACTGCACGGTAGCCTGGGTGACAGAGCGAGTACTCCATCTCAAAAAAAAAAAAAAAAGATAACAGCAACAAAATTCTGGAAGCTGAAAAACATAGAAGCATCCCCTCCCCACTCCATACAACCAGGCAACTGCCTCTCCCCTACCTTGACAAAAGACTGGAAGTTTACTCTGTGAATAAGAGGGTATCTAGATTCTGGCAGATACCAGAAAGAGCCAAAGGAAAGGGTACTGCACGAGAGACAACGGGAATAAGTGAATGTATGATAGTAGATTTATAAAACCCTCAGCAGTCTTCCCCCATTTGGCTCCAAAGCCTGGCAGCCAGGTCTTCACACTTCAGGAAGGCGATTCAATGAAGCCCCTCTGGGAAAACTGCCTAATCCTTGAGAAAAGATATAAAATTACTGACATGGAATTTCTCCAACAAACTAGCCCAGCCAGATCATTGTACAGTGAAGCTCAGTTGAAAGCCCAACTCTCATTCTTCAGGCTTCCAATCACTCTTTATTTCCCCACATTAAACATAAGCAGATAACCAAGGCTCTAACCAGACATCTGAGAAATACCTTTAACGTGAAAGAAACCAAAATAAACAAATTGGGGAGAAGAGACACTACTCTGCAGAAAACCCTACTATTCATACCATGAAACAAGAATAGGGAGTTATTTTGAAAATTCAGAGAACAAGAGAAACACTGGAACTATAGTAGCATAAATAAAATTCAACAGAAAGGTGGGAAGATAAAAATTAAGTAGATCTGTGATAAACTAAAAGACAAGAAGGAAAATAAGACAGAACACGAAACGAGAGTACCAGTCCAAGAGGCCCAACATTCTTCCCAAGAAGAGTTCCAGGAGAAGAAATACACAATAGAGAAGAAAGAAAAAGAATTCAAAGCCGGGCACAGTGGCACACACCTGTAATCCCAGCACTTTGGGAGGCTGAGGCGGGTGGATCAAGAGGTCAGGAGTTCAAGACCAGCTTGGCTGAGATGATGAAACCCCGCCTCTACTAAAGCTACAAAACTTAGCCAGGTGCAGTGGCAGAAGCCTGTAATCCCAGCTACTCAGGAGGCTGAGGCAGTAGAATTGCTTGAACCCAGGCAGCAGAGGTTGCAGTGAGCCGAGATCGTGCCACTGCATTCCAGCCTGGGCGACAGAGTGAGACTCCGTCTCAGAAAAAAATAAAACAAAACAAAAGAGAAAAGAAAAGACAAGAGAAAGAAAATAAAAGATGGAAAGGGAAAGGGAAAGGGAAAGGGAGAGAATTCAAGAAAATTTCCCAGAACTGAAGGAATGAGTTTCCAGACTGGAAGTCACATGTTCTTCCAATGATGCGGATGAAAACAGACCCTCACCATGGCCTATCATCATGAAATTTCAGACTAAAAACACAGGTCAGGTACAAGGTTTCAAAATTTTCTTCATCCCATCCTCCCCTTGTCAGGGAGCTGGACTGAGTCTCCAAAGAATAACGTATTACCTTCAGGAAAACAAGAAGGTAATATATAAAAAAAAAAAGAAGATCCAAGAATGGGGCAATGTTCTGTAATGTCCATTACAGAATAAAAGCAAAGGGAATCCCTAGGAAGATGCTGAAGAGACCTAGGAAGATAGCTATGCTTCAGAAACCAATGGGCCATGAATCCAAATCAGGTTACAGAGCAGCACAGAAGGCTCTGGCAAATGTCTCCAAAATGAAACTGAAAGTATACCTAAGGCATCTGAATATCTTGGTGGGAAATTTGCACATCTTGTGGAGACAGAAAAGTATGCAGGGGGGCTTGGTGGCTCACACTTGTAATCCCAGAACTCCGGGAGGCTGAGGTGGGCGGATCACGAGGTCGGGAGTTCGAGACCAGCCTGGCCAACATGGCAAAACCCCGTCTCCACTAAAAATACAAAAATTAGCTGGGTGTGGTGGTGGGTGCCTGTAATCCCAGCTACTCGGGAGGCTGAGGCAGGAGAATCATTTGAACCCGGGAGGTGGAGGTTGCAGTGAGCCCAGATCGTGCCATTGCACTCCAGCCTAAGTAACAGGGTGAGATTCCGCTACAAAAAAAAAAAGAAAAAGAAAAAAAGAGTACGCAGGGGTGGGGAGAGGAAAAAAAAATTAATTTTCTTTTTTTTTTTCTTTTGAGACAGAGTCTCACCCTGTCACCCAGGCTGGATTGCAGTGGTGTGATCAGGACTCACTGCGGCCTTGACCTCCTGGGCTCAAGTGATCCTCCCACCTCAGCCTCCCAAGTAGCTAGAACTACAAGCATGCACGACCAGGCCTAGCTAATTTTTTTTTTTTTTTTTTTTTTGGAGAGATGGGGTATCACTATGTTGTCTAGGCTGGTCTCAAAATCCCAGGCTCAGGCAATCCTCCTGCCTTGGCCTTCTGAACTGCTGGGAGTAGAGGCATGAGAACCTGGCTTTTTTTTTTTTTTTTTTAACAGAAAAACAAAAACAAAAAGAAACAAAAAATAAGCAAATGAGAGGGAGAGACAAAGCAAGACAATCAACTACAAGCAAACCAAAAAGTTAGGAGAAAAAGTAAAAGGTCAAATTATTTATCTTCCATCAGGGGAAGTCAACTAATATGTCTAAACATAGCTAAAAAAGTAGTAACACATATATTTCATTCAGCAATATAAGCAATAGGCCGGACACAGTGGCTCACGCCTGTAATCACAGCACTTTGGGAGGCAGAGGTGGGCGGATCACAAGTTCAGGGGTTTGAGACCAGCCTGGCGAACACAGTAAAACCCCATCTCTACTAAAAATACAAAAATTAGCCAGGCATGGTGGCACATGCCTGTAGTCCCAGCTACTCAAGAGGCTGAGGCAGGAGAATCGCTTGAACCCGGGAGGCAGAGGTTGCAGTGAGCCTAGACTGCGCCATTGCACTCCACCGTGGGCGACAGCAAGACTCTATCTCAAAAAAAAAGAAATATAAGTAATAAATACCAAAAGAACTATCTAGAAGAGATGAAAGTGCTTTCTCCAGGGAGACTATGAAAGAAGATAGAGAGAGGAATGTGTTGTTCATCTTAACAGACCCTACAGAACTATTTGACTATAGTAAAATATATTTCAGATATCTGAAGTGTCCATGTTTAACTTTATTAAAACTTAAAATCAGTAAAAATTGTATTGTTAATGAAAAGTACACCAATGTTAACTTTGCCAGCAAATTCTACTCATATTTATTATTAGTAACTGCAGCAACAGAAAGAACCAATTAACAATTCCTTTATGTATCAAAAACTAAACACGAAAGACCAAAATAAAACAAATTCAAGACACATGCGAAACAAGCAACTATATCTTGAGGCAAGACATCAGCACCATCAAGCAGCAATCCCAAATAAGAATTTACAGAACACAATCACAGAAACCATAATTTAAAACATGGCATTTGAATGATTTGCCTTATTATAGTGTCCAAGCATCTGCTTTCCAATTAGTAATTAACAATGTCAATAGGCAATGTTCCTCATTTGACTTTCAGTTAAGAAACAGTTAAAAAAAAAAAAAAGCTGGATTCAGTAAGACAAAGGAACTGTAATTAATGAAACTTCAATACAACTCAATGAAATATATACTTTTAGAATTCTATGTCCTCTCAGCACACAAGGGAATGGGGTAGAATAGAGTTATCCCAATATTCCCCTTGGCACTAAGAAAACCAGAGGACATGGTTTTTAACACTAGGAATAATGCATTTTCAATGCGTTTGTATAAGCAACTCTTTTATATAAATGTGATTGTGCTTCAAAGCCATATAACATCTCAGGTTTTAACATGTAATATGCTAAAAGCTATGTTTAAGGCAAATAAAAGCATTAAGTAATACCTTCTTACAGAGAGCTCGCAGCTTGAAAGCAGAAAAATGAAATGCAGAGTGTTCATAAAAAATTTAAGGAAAAAAATATTACTGTTCCCCATAATTCCAAGTTTGTTTGTTTCAATTATTGTTACTTATTTGGAATAGTTAATAGGCTTAATTAATGCTCTTCATGTATTTAAAAAAGGAAAACATTCCATTTTCCTGAAAGTCTGCAAAATGTTAATATTCTTCACAAACTTTTCTCTACCATGAGCACAGTAATGACTTCTACTTGTACATTATTTGGGACTTAAGCATGAGAAAAGAAGACAGAGAGTTAAAATACATACCTTTTTGTTAAACGCCCAGATTTTGTCCCACTCCATGTTCACGACTGAACGTGAGGAGCCCTAAAAAACAATAACAACATGATTTTAAGGGCAAGCAGTATTAATTAGAACTTTGCCTTTATTTCATGCTAAGCATGTTTAGAAAAAAAAAAAAACTCGATAAATACTTTCAAGTTTACTTCTAGTGAAATATAAAACTCAGTGTATACAAACTAATTTGGTTACCCTTAACAGTTCACTGTAAAGGTTCAGTCTACAGACTGCTCACAGTCAAGTCATATAATTCACTGCTAAAAATACTTCAGCTGCCTTTCTCCAAATCTAGCTTAGGAGTTTAGGACATTTTCAATTTTTCACTATTATAAGCAGTGATAAACTTTAAAAAAAAAAAAGTTTGTTTAAAAAAAAAAAAAAAATCTGCCCTTGGATCATAAGGCACAAACAAGGAATAGAAAGAACAACAGAGATAATAAAGACTAAAGGGACAGTAATAGAAGTACCTGAAATTTCAAACAGACAAGCTGGAAAAGAAACTGTAACGCACCTGAGCAGCAATAAACTGTTTCAGTCCTTCAACTGTCATCCCTCTTCTCAGTACACCACGAACCGTAGGAAATCTTGGGTCATCCCTGGAAATATGTAAATTTTAAGTACCAAGGAAATTTTGTAATGTGTAGATGTGGAGAGTAGAAGATACTTAATGAATAATAAATCATATTCAGCTTGTTAAACATTTGTCTAAGAGCTAGTTATACTAATTAGGTAGTATGCAATACTAGTGAGCCCAAGTTCAAGGAACAGGATAACTGCTGACCTGTCAAATACTGCAGTAAAATAAATGCACTACTGGAAACAGTAGAAGCACATTTGAAAAAAAAGACACAATGGTGACATTTTCAAATATGGAAATCCCATGCATTCATACATTTTTATTTATCAAACATTTTCAAGGTCCCTATTCCACATAGGACCACAAGAATCAGAAAAAAGATGGTATCCTGTCATTCACATATGAATATACTTTATAAAGCCCTTTGGAATAAAACAAAAATATATGTAGGAAATTAATATTCTGCAGGGATCTGCAAACCTCAGTAAGTATGCAGTAATACCCTTTTCATGGAGCTCAAGATAAACTTTTACATCTTCACTTCGACTCAAGGGTATTTTAACCTTCTTGGGACCTAGCCAAAAAGAAAAACCTCAGCCTCAGCAGAGAGTAGAGATCAGTAACCAAATATACCAAGAACCAGAAAGTCAAAACTGTTCTTCTATTAAATGCTAAGACCTGCAGAGGATGTGCCCTCATGTGTGTTTTTCATTCCATGATCCCCAGTGGGCACTCCATTATTTGTGGCATTAAAACAAGAAGGGGAAGCCCTAATGCACTGGCTGAGAAGAAGATAAGAATCAGGAATTCTACAGGCCTACCCATTCCCCCTCCTCCCAATCACCTTCCCTATCTCTCAAGCAGTTTAAAAATCACTGATCTACTATGTCCTTACTTCTTGTCAATTCTAAGTAACATTAAACATACCATCCATCTACTAGTCCTTCATTGACGAACCATGTGAGTTTTCTTTTGGATAGCACTGTGTTGTTGAGATTTAGCCGACTATATTCCCAAATATATGGTTTTCTTATGCCTAAAGCTTCAATAATCCAGTAAAACTGCTCATCTCTGTCATGGTATTCTGTTGTTCTCAGGGCATGTGTAACACCTTCGATGCTGTCAACTATGGGGCAGGCAAAATCATATGTTGGATAAACACTAGAAAAAAAGAAAATAAAATAAATAAAACATTTTACCCTTTCCCTCTTAGATTAAGCATTATAAACAACAATACTAATTTAAAATGTAATTCTTTACAAGTTAAGAGATTCTTAAAAACCAAAAGGTTTTATGACTTAATACTCAAAGTGTATCAAAACATTATCAGCCTTTGAGAACAATGAGTCAGTTGTCAACTTAGCAGTCAAACAAAAAAGCAAATTTGCAATCTAATACAAAATTAGGTATTGGCTTGGCAAATTGTATAATCATAATATTTCTGTAATGGCCAATGTATAACATGGTAGGAAGCAATAAACAATACCTGTAATAATTTTAAGGAAATTTAGCTTTTGAACATCTTTTTTTTTGAGACGGAGTCTCACTCTGAGTAATCCCTTACTCAAGTAAATCCCTAAAAGTCTTAAAAGTACTCAAACACACTCAAAAACAGTGCTCCATTCACTGTGTAAAAAAAAAAAAACCGACAGAAGACCAGAAAATCATTAGGTCAAAATTACATTTAAGATGAAATAGTCTAAAAAACAGTTTCTGACTAAGATAATGTATACAATTTACATGCAGTATCAATTTGAATTTATATATATATATATATATATATATATATATATATATATTAGTGCATTATGCTTTCTTTCTTTTTTTTGGAGACAGTCTCGCTCTTTTACCCAGGCTAGAGTGCACCGGTGCGATCTCAGCTCAGTGCAACCTCCGCCTCCTGGGTTCAAGTGATTCTCAGCCTCCCGGGTATAGATGGGATTACAGGCATGCGCCACCATGCCCCGCTAATTTTTGTATTTGTTTTAAAGTAGAGATGGGGTTTCACTATGTTGGCGAGGCTGGTCTCAAACTCCTGGCCTCAAGTGATCCACCCACCAAGGCCTCCCAAAGTGCTGGTATTACAGGCATGAGCCACTGCACCCAACCAATGCTTTCCTTTTTGTTTGTCTAGAGACAGGGTTTCACTCTGTTGCTCAGGCTGGAGTGAAGTGGCATGATCACAACTCACTGTAACCTTGAACTCCTGGACTGAAGCAATCTTCTTGCCTCAGTCTTCCAAGCAGCTAGAACTACTGAAGCGTGCCACCATACCTGGCTAGTTTTTTTTTTTAATTTATTTTTTGGTAGAGACAGGTTCTTGCTATGTTTCCCACGCTGGTTTCAAACTCCTAGCCTCAAGAGAGCTTCCTGCCTCAGACTCCCAAAGTGTTGGCATTACAGGCATGAGCCACTGTGCCCAGCCATTATATATTATAACTTTTAAGATACAACTTGATTAAGATGCTACTGCATTATGCTTTGCAATTATTTGATACTGAAAATGTGTATCCAAAGTCACTTCTCCAAATGTATTGAAAGGATTTGCTTAGTAAAACAAGGAGTAATCCTGAGAAAAATGATATGTATGCACATATAATCACGTGTATTTGTCTATATATGGACAGACATGTCAGCACCCATGAGTTTAAAGTAAGTCACATCAGCTAACCAAGTAATCATTTACATTTACCATTCTCTTCAGAAATTTTAATTCAGCATTTATGTGTAGTACGCTTCTTCAAAGTATTAAAAAATATTTTTTATGATTTATTTTATAAAGTAGGGTTTTTTTTTGGAAAAGGTCCATTTAAAACAAAGATTCGTTAACCTACAAATCCACATTGAAAACTAATCTAAACACATGTTACTTTCTTGTATTGTTCATATTTCTGGAAGTTTTCAATACTATTACTTTTAGGAATCAATTTGTGCAAAGTAGACTCAAAGTTTATTACAGGAAGCAAAGTATCTTCACCTAAAGATGTACATCACAGTATACCTAATCAATACAAAAAAAGCAACTCTAGGCAGACTCAGGACTTTCATAGATGGAAGTGATCTTAGAAATAATGTGGTAGAACCTTAATTGACAGGTGAGTAAACGGCCCGTGAAAGGCTACATGCCCTTACAGAAGGCCACCAGCCAGTGAACCCATGGATGAACAAAAGGCCAGGTTTCTTGACTATTTTGCTTGTACTCCATGTTTAAAGAAGATCAAAACAAAAGCACAGAAGGCTACCTAGCATATTGAAGGAGATATACTTACTTGTATTTATTTCCAGTTCTTGGATGTGGTTGAATTTTGCAGCGATAAAGGGTTGGATCTCTCATGCATCCATTGTTACTACTCATGTCAATTTTTGCTCGCAAACAACAGGACTGACCAAACTGGCTCCCTTTTTTCATTTCTTCCCACATTTGTAGATTCTTCTCAATAGCTATAAAATGATAATTATATTACGGTTCACTAATCTGGTTAAATTCAAATTATTCTCATAGTGCTATAATTTGATATAAATTTTCATGTTCTTGTTTTATAACCACCCTGTGTTAGTTTAAAAACACTGTAATATTTCCAGTATCCAGTACCAAGAGCAAATGCGTCATTTTTTAATGAAAGAAGTTTCACAATACATTTAGCAAATACAAATACGTTTTAGAAAAGGTAACATCAATACATTCCACTCATGTGGTATCAATTAAGCATAAGAAAAAGTACAAGGCCTGAAGGCTCCGCTCACCTAGTGTTTCCCTTCCCATCATGGCACAATGGGCCAGCCCCTTCTCTTCTCATCTCCCTGAAATTTAACATTCTGCCTTTAAAGCAGAAGCATTCTTATTTTGCCACCTCATGCCTAAGGGACAGAATGGTTTGGTCCGGCCCTAAGGTCCCACAGGCATTGGCACTACAGACCGTGCCTATCTAAAGAACACAGCTCAGGTTGAGAGTCTGAGCTCATGGGCTCCCTGAAAGCCCCTTCATCATCCCAATGAGAAGCAGGACACTCTTGGATCCAAGAAAATAAGAGGTGATAGAAAACAGTGACACAGGAAAGAAAAGAGTTTAATACCAGAAAAAAGGACTCTATATTCCAAGTGGCTATGGTTCCCTCTATATCACAATATCTAGCAAAAACCTGCCCTGTATGCATACAAACTGTTAAACAATAATTTTCTGTGGAAGCTACTAGAAATGTAAGACACTTGCCCTCAAATAATCAAGATAGGTCTAAAAGTCCATTGGTTAGCCACCTCTGAAAATGTAGAAAACCTTTTCAAAATAAAAAAGACTCATTATAACTATTTTAATTTACTAATACTTCCCAAATGTGGCACTCCAGGTTTAATTATAGTGAAGTTCTGACAACATAATTACAGAATGAAAATCACCCAATTTAGAAGTTCAGGAGAGAAGCCATGAATAAGAAAGATATGCTCTTCAGTCAAGTGATATTTCAGAGATACAGGTTAGTACTGAGCTTGTACTATATATTATATTCATATTTACCCACATGCCAAAAGGAAGACTTGGGTGACAAAATTATCATCAAACATTGTATTACAGAAAGGCTAAGTATTTAAAGTAAGAAAACTGTAATATGTTGCAGAAGGAATCCTTCAAATTGAATGAATACAATGCAAAAGACTACACATAATAAGTGAGATACTAAGGGCATATTCACATGCAGTTGTGATGTTAATAAAATAACAAGAACATAAAGATAGAGGAAGAAAAAAGATTTCTAAGACAAATGAGTCATATACCCAAATGTATTTAAAGTAGCAGCTTTTGCCAGATACGGTGGCTCATGCCTGTAATCCCAGCACTTTGGGAGGCCAAGGCAGGCAGACCACAAGGTCAGGAATTCGAGACCAGCTTGGCCAATATGGTGAAACCCCATCTCTACTAAAAATACAAAAATTAGCAAGGTGTGGTGGCGCACGCCTGTCATCCCAGCTACTTGGGAGGCTGAGGCAGAAGAATCACTTGAACCTGGGAGGCGGAGGTTGCAGTGAGCCGAGATCGCGCCATTGTACTCCAGCCCAGACAACAGAGCGAGACTCCTTCTCAAAACAAACAAACAAACAAAAAAACTAGCAGCTTTCACAAAAAAGAAATCACATTCTACTAAAGAAGCACAATATAATCAATTAAAATATAAAACAATGTGGCTTACGGTTTTTTCTATGTTTAGATTCTATCCTCTGCTCACGTTCTGCTTTCATCTGTTCAGCAGGAGTATCATCCACATAAGCCTTCCCTTCTTGAATTAGCTTCTCTGCATACTTCATTATAGTTTCAAAATGATCTGAAGTATAAGTAAATTGATCTGGTTTGATATGCAACATTGCAACATCTTCCAAGATAACCTGTAGTAAGAAACCAAAATAACCATCAGTATATCTTTTGCATTTTTTCGTGCATTTTCAACCCTTGATACTGCATTTAAGCAAATGTAATATAGACCATCAGTCTTATTTAGCCTGAAAATGGTTGTGGAAGTTACATGATATTAGATCAAAAAAGAAAAAACAGATAGATACTCATATTAGCCTCCAAATTTCCAGCTGAGAAAGCTGATCTCACGATGGAGTTTTCCATTTACTTTGGAAAAGCTGGTCATTACTGGGAGAACTGACAATCATTTGCCCTCTCTTTGAATACACTGCCATACTTCTGAATAAAGATAAGAGGCTAGGAAACCTTCACATTTTCCAATACCTACTTAGTGTTTATTTCATTCATAAACTTAAGATTATATGACCAAAAAACCTGCCTCCAGTGACCATTTAATAAATTGGTATTATAGGAAAACATATCATTCAGGTAAACTCTATAACTGGGGAAAGGAAAAATAACTCTTAAGTTTTTTGGTATGGGAGCTCGACATTTCTTGGCTTAGGTCTCAGATATGTAATATATAGATAGGGAAAAAAGCAGCTATGAGAACAAAATTTATTTTTATACCATGAAGGTATTAGGTAATCCTGTAACTTTAATTCACTTTTCTGGCAAAGGGTCATCACTACACTTTTAATTACCTTCTCAAAATCTTCCTTTTCTTTTTCAGGATTTGTGTCATCAAATCTCATGATCAGTTTCCCTTTAAAGTTAACCTGGTAGTGCTGGTTCAGAAGAGCAGCTTTTGCATGCCCAATGTGTAAGTAACTAAAACAAAAACATTTCACAAAGAAACTCATTAACATGTTTTAACTAAATACTTAAACTTAACCTTTTTTTTTGAGGAGATGAGAACTAAACAAAAGTCCTTCTAATTGGTACCCAAGTCATATTTTATTTTCTAACAAAAAGTACTGTGATAGAAAATCTGACCCTGACAGGAAAAAAAAAAAGACTATACCATATATAAAACAATTATAAGAAACAACTTCAAATGTAAAATCTCACAGAGGGGACAAGGTATTTACAAACATTGCAACCTTAAGGAGACTCTCCTTTTTCTTTTTATCAAAAAGAATGATCATTTAATTAAAGTAAAGCTGCTTCAAAATTGTTTCCAACGCTACCTTCCACTGTTTGTCTTTAATAAGACCTACTACTACTGAGAACTGGGTGCCCACCTATGCCACTGGAGAGAAGCTCTTCTGAGACTGTCACTGTGATGACTAAATGAAAAGAGCACATGACAATTAGTAAAAGCCGCTTTACTTCTCTAGGCTTTGGTTTTCTCAGATGCCAAAATAAAAGTTGTTTTTTTTTTTTTTGAGACGGAATCTCGCTCTGTCGCCCAGGCTGGAGTGCAGTGGCACGTTCTCAGCTCACTGCAGCCTCCACCTCCTGGGTTCAAGCGATTCTCCTGCCTCAGCCCCCCAAATAGCTGGGACTACAGGCACGCGCCACCACGCCCAGCTAATTTTTGTATTTTTAGTAGAAACGAGGTTTCACCATGTTGGCCAGTATGGTCTCGATCTCTTGACCTCGTGATCCGCCTGCCTTGGCCTCCCAAAGTGCTGGGATTACAGGCGTGAGCCACCGCACCCAGCCAAAAGATTATTTTTTAACTTTAATTTTTTAACTTCTATTTTAGGTTCAGGGGTACATGTGAAGTTTTGTTATATAGGTAAACTCATGTCACGGAGATTAAAAATAAAAGAATTTTAACTAAATAATCCCAAAGGTCTCATCAGCACCAACACTCAGTGAATCAGAATCTACAAAAACACTGTTCTGCTGTTCCTATGAGCAGCTGACAATTGTAAGGAAGAATACAGATCAGAGACACTGTTGACAATATCACACATCAACACCCTCCTTCTATCAAGTACATGAGTAAAAGAAAATATGTTACACCACTATGTTGAAATACAGTTGATTGGGCTGACAAGGCATGAAGCAAGGAAGTTTAATTAGCTTTCACCAACTTGTATTAGTTTCAAATTATAATGATGGCAGCAGAGGTACAGTTTTTGTTGTTGTTGTTGTTTTGTTTGTTTTTTTTTTTGAGACGGACTCTCGCTCTGTCGCCCAGGCTGGAGTGCAGTGGCGTGATCTCAGCTCACTGCAAGTTCTGCCTCTCAGGTTCACACCATTCTCCTACCTCAGCCTCCCAAGTAGCTGATACTACAGGTGCCCGCCACCATGCCCGGCTAATTTTTTGTATTTTTAGCAGAGACGGGGTTTCACTGTGTTAGCCAGGATGGTCTCAATCTCCTGACCTTGTGACCCGCCTGCCTTGGCCAGCAGTTGTACAGTTTTAAGACAGTTACCTGGTTTCCCACACAGGTTTGATCTCAGTTGATATCCATATGGGAGGGGGAAAAGTTTATGAAATTATATTATTTTATAAAATAAAATAATATAAAAATTCATAAAAGTTTATGAATTTACATTATTTTCAAATCAATCAAGTTTTAAAAAGTCATTAGCATGCCAGATCAATGATTCAACTTTAAGAAGGGCTTGGGCCGGGCATGGTGGCTCACGCCTGTAATCCCAGCACTTTGGGAGGCGGAGGCGGGCAGATCACGAGGTCAGGAGTTCAACACCAGCCTGGCCAACATGGTGAAACCCCGTCTCTACTAAAAATACAAAAATTGGCCAGGCACGGTGGCTCACGTCTGTAATCCCACCACTTTGGGAGGCCAAGGCAGGTGGATCACGAGGTCAGGAGATCAAGACCATCCTGGCTAACACGGTGAAACCCCGTCTCTACTAAAAAAAATACAAAAAAATTAGCCGAGAGTGGTGGCAGGCACCTGTAGTCCCAGCTACTTGGGAGGCTGAGGCAGGAGAATGGCGTGAACCCGGGAGGTGGAGCTTGCAGTGAGCCAAGAATGTGCCACTGCACTCCAGCCCGGGCGATAGAGCAAGACTCCATCTCAAAAAAAAAAAAAAAATTATCTGGGCGTGGTGGTGGGCGCCTGTAATCCCAACTACTCGGGAGGATGAGGCAGGAGAATTGCTTGAACCTGGGAGGTGGAGGTTGCAGTGAGCCAAGATCGCGCCACTGCACTCCAGCCTGGACAACAGTGCGAGGCTATGGCAAAAAAAAAAAAAAAAAAGGAGGGTTTATATACAAAGGCTAATGCAAACAACTACAATGCAACATATTTAGGGCTATTCAAAACTTTATACATATAATAAAGGGCTGTAGGCCAGATGCAGTGGCTCACGCCTGTAATCCCGACACTTTGGGAGGCCAAGGCAGGCGGATCACCTGAGGTCGCGAGTTCAAGACCAGGCTGACCAACATGGCGGAACTCTGTCTCTACTAAAAATACAAAAAATAAATAAATTAATAAATTAATTAATTAAAAATTTTTTAAAAAGGGCTGTATGTGATATCCCAGATGAAATCTTAGATCAGAAAAGAGATACTAGGGAAAAACTAACAAAATCCCAAAAAAGGATGGAGTTTAATAACATATTAATATTAGTTAATTAGTTGTGACAAATGTACCATAATAATGTAAAATGTTAATGTTAGGAAAAACTGGGTGCAGGGTACATGGGAACTTTCTGTACTATTTTTGCAACTTTGTGTAAATCTAAAACTATTCTAAAATTAAAAATTTATTAAAAATAAAACTAAATGAAGGGCCATAAGTTCCCAGGAAGAAAAATACTGTGGTGTACTTTTAACTTGAGGGCGTTGCACCCAATAACATGTTATAACCATTGTCAAGAAAAGATTAACAATTAGTACCTATTATTTTACAGTTAATGTGCTTGGCTTTAAAATATAGAAATTAATTTAAGAAAGGTGATGAGATCAAAACATTATTTCAAAAATGTTATTTCTAAATCTGAAATAATGTGCGCAGGTCTAACAATTCCAAACCTCAAGAAAGCTAAGAGGACTATAAGTCACAAGACAACTAAAATCATCAGTTAAAGAGTGACTCTATATCAGAATCGCTAAAACACACACACACGCACACACACACACACACACAAAAGAATCATGCTGCATGAGTTAGAACTGATGCTGAATTGGGCTTCTGCCACATGTTAACAGATACATGTAGTATAATTTTTAATTATATGGATTCTAGAGCCAGATGGTAGAGGTTTGAGCTTGGCAAGTTACTACAACATATGAATCTGTTTCCAAAACCATTTGTAAAACAGAGATAACAACAGTGCCTCCTCAGAAGGCTGTTGGGATTAATAAGTTACTATAAGTAAAGCATGTGGTACCACCTGTACATAATAGCTGCTATGTATATGTTAGCTAAGAATAAGAATAAAAGACTAAGCCAAGCCTTCTGGCCTTTCATTTAAGACACAGAAAAGAAAAAATGAAAAAATAGTAATTAAAGAAAAACTCTTTAACAGTATAAGAAGAGATGATGAAAACTATGCATAGTAAAAAAACCTAAATACTGATTTATATTCCTAACCCCAAAACTGTCTCATGAGCGCAGTCTCTGACATAATTTACAACAGGTAAATATATATTATACTGTAAATATACAAACATGGGGAACTCACTATTCCCAGAAGTGGCAGTGACACAAAATATGAAAAGATTTAAAAAAGACAAATGTTCAAGTGGCGCAGCTATAAATGGCCACTGCCAAAAAAAGGTGGCTTTTAGACGATCAAGGTCACTATCCAACAGGACAATCATGACCTCTCATACCAAGTGCACAGTAGCAGAATACTAGATGGTAGGAACCCAAGATGTCTATAGATATTAAACCATGTAAGGTAAGTATTATTTATGACTGAATCCACTTAGTCAATTACCAATCAACCATTTAATGATCAAGTCTGTGAATTTTCCACAGTCATCACTTCTGTTTCATCTCCTTCTATCTACCCTTTATTTCACCCCCTGAATCAGCAAACATAGAAAAGCAGAGACAAAATGTGAAATTCTAAAAGCAATTTTACTGTTAATGATGCTTATGAAATAGTTTGGAAGAACTATTAAATACATAGCTAAAAGAAAACTGTTTCTGTATCTTCCAGTTTCTACTGTGTACTATAGAAAGGTGAGAACTTCATTATGGTGATAGAATACAAAATCTGAAAAAATTAAATTTGGAAATCTTAAATTTGGAAAAAATAATCACCTCAATTACAAAACATGGCAGAACATTTTCCTAATGGTTAATTTTCTAAGTGAGGCTAACTGCTTTAATAAGAGGTATTTTATTATATTAACATCATTGGAAGGATGCTATTATAAAGCTTGTCCAGTATACTTCAAATAGGATGACAGGTGTGCGAAGACAAAGACTTCCTTCTCAGCCTTGGGGAATGGTGGGCAAGGGCTGAAGCAGCCCCAGCCTGGTGATCACCATACAGAACAGTCTTTTTCTCTAATGAGCTATTCAAATACTACTTTCCATGGGTGCCAAGAGATAAAGGGGTTGGGAAACCTAATGGAAAGAAAGGAATAGGAACAGGCTTTTCAGGACTCCCCTTCATTTGGGGAAAAAAAATAACTTAAAGACCAATGCTATTATAACTTCAACTGCTAATTAAAAGGACTGCTCAGGGTACACATACAAATCCAATTAAATGAAAGCCCAAAAATCTAAAAATAAAATGAAATTTAAGGTTTTTTATTTTTGGATATTTTGTTAATTACATAATTAAAGTTCTGTCAGGATAAAACTAAAATGTCTCTTTTACTAAGTTGACAAACTAAAACTACAAATTAAATCAACATTAACTATTAATAACATAAAAACTGTTAAAACGTTTAGAATTTTAACTCTCACAATTAAAATCTTATGTTCTTCTATATTATTAACCTATTAATACTTGAAGTATTTAATCACTGTTTTAAAGCTTTCCCACTAAATATATTCAATTATAAATGTGAGTTACATTTTCTTACCCACTAGCCTCTGGAGGAAATCTGACGGTAACCTTTCCCATCTCCGCACCTGGAAGCTCAACAAATTTCCCAACATCTTGCTTTTTCTCAGGTGCCTGAAAAACACAACCACCATCACAACGAAAAGTCTTATGGTTAAATGTCTAAGAACACACTCATTCAACAAATGTGCCAGGCACTACACACACTGGTTATGAAAAATATGATGACTAGAACATCATCCCTACACTTGAGGGTACAAAATCTGGTTAAGAATATAAATAAAACCAAATACCAGTAATACAGATATGTTCAGGGTGCTGTTCGGGCACTCAGTTGAAATTAATCAGCAATACCTAGGTTTATCAGGAAAAGCTTAAAAGGAGTTAAGAACCAAGCTGGACCTCGAAGATAAGTAGAAATGTATCAGATGGAGTATATGGGATGCTGGGCACGGTGGTTCACACCTGTAATCCCAGCACTTTGGGAGGCCGAGGATGGCAGATCACTTGAGGTCAGAAGTTTGAGACCAGACTGGCTAACATGGTGAAACCTCATCTCTACTAAAAATGCAAAAATTAGCTGGGCCTGGCAGCATGCACCTGTATTCCCAGCTACTCAGGAAGCTGAGGCAGGAGAATCGCTTGAACCTGGGAGACGGAGGCTGCAGTGAGCCGAGATCATGCCACTGCACTCCAGCCTGGGTGACGAGCAAAACTCTGTCTCAAAAAAAAAAAAAAAAGTATATGGGGTATTCATTCTAAGTAAATAAATAACAGAGTAGGTAAGGCACAAAGGCAGGAAAAAGTGCAATGTCCATGAAAAGTTAGGAATGCATATTGGGTGGGTAGGGAAGGAAGCTGAAATAGATTAAGTCAAAAACACAGAGGACCTTTTAAGTTTGGCTTTTAAGTTTTAGGCAATGAGGAGTCAGTCCTCAGGGATAATAGGACCGTGGATTTGTGTTTTCTAAAGTGATACCCTGAACTAGAGAAAGATGAGACAAAAGGAAGTTTATTTATGAGATTATGGTATTAAACCAAGCAAGGAAAAATTAGACCTCAACAAAGTGCAACAGCACTGAAGACGGACAGAAAACAAATCTACACACATGAGAAGTCATAACAGGACTCGTTGAGTAAATGTGAAAAACAGTGAAGGATGAGTAAAGATTTGTAGCCAAAACAACTGAGTGGACTGGGCTATCTTTATCCAAGTAGACAGTAGTTTTCAAATTTTACATTAGAAAACCTTAATTAAATCAAAACTTTACAACACATTCCTAAAGTGTAAAACAGATCGAAGTGGAGCAACTCTGGTTGAGAAAAGGAGCTTTTGTACTGTACACTATGTCACATTTTCCTACAGAATCAATGAAAAAGTGCTGCAGAATCCCAGGACTTGATGCTCAATGGTTCAAAAACCAGGAGATTCAGAAGAAAGAAAAAATTGCAAAGGTGTAAAATTAATGAGGTTTTATTTATATGGAGTTTGGATTGCCTAAGGGACATACACTGGATGATCAAAATATTTAGCTATATAATTATAAAGATTAGGGCTTTATATAGATGAACAATTAAATGTGAAACCAAGACTTAAAAATGGCAGATTCTTGCAAGAAGATCCTTTTAAATTTATTAAAAGAAAATAAACTTTATGAGTAGGAATAATTGTCTTTTCAGACCTAGGGCCTCAGACAGACTGAAATGTCATCTTTTTTTTGTTTGAGATAGAGTCTCGCTCTGTTGCCCAGGCAGGAGTGCAGTGGCGCGATCTCGGCTCACTGCAAGCTCTGCCTCCCAGGTTCACACCATTCTCCTGCCTCAGCCTCCCGAGTAGCTGGGACTACAGGCGCCCACCATCACGCCCGGCTAATTTTTTTTTTTTTTTTTTGTATATTTTTAGTAGAGATGCGGTTTCACCGTGTTATTCAGGATGGTCTCAATCTCCTGACCTTGTGATCCGCCCGCCTCAGCCTCCCGAAGTGTTTTTTTTTTAAAAAAAAGAAAAAAAGGCTTACCACTCGAGCCTTGGTTGTTGAAACATCCCACTTGGTACCTACTGACTGGAAGGCCTGCTGGGCTTCAAGAAAGCCAAACCAACGTTTTACATGAACTGGAGCTTTCTTCTGTTTCAACTGTTCTTGCCAGGCAGCATTTCCTATGAGCAAAGATAATTTTAAACTATTCAATAAATCTGCAGCTTCAAAAGCAAAGTTCCAGTTGTGACTAATTGAAGTAATTGAGATGGCTTAAAGTTGTGCTTCTAAAGAAAATGAAATGTTAAATATCTGGATATACACTGAACTGTTTTCTAAAACAGTTAGCTCTCTGTGTCCATGGGTTCCATAACCATAGATACAACCAACTGAAGATGAAAAATATGCAAAGCTGGGCATGCTGGTTGCTTGGGACCTGGTGAGGGTGGATGATTACAAAGCAGCATGAGGAACTTTTGGGGGTGGTGGATGTATTTATTATCTTTATTGTAACCATAGTTCCACAGCTGTGTGTGCGTGTGTGTGTGTGTATGTATATATACACACACATATATGTCAAAATTTATCAAAATATACATTTTTAAATAAGTGTGATTTTCTGTATGTCAATTATACCTCAAGAAAGTTGTATTTGAAAAAACTGTCTTTCCAAGTTGGAAAAAGCATATTCTTACTTGTTCCAAACTAGTTGTAGAAGAAGGAAGTGACCTCCAAGAAAAACCACAACTCCACATCATCCCACTACTCCCTAACCTCCCAGTCACACACTCACTGAGCAATAATGGCTTTTTTCAAGTCAGAGACAAGTGTCTGGAGTAAAATAATAGCTGAAGTAGGAGAGGTGCTAACATAAATGGGATGGGGACTTCTTTATCAGGAATAAGATCAGCTCCAAAGGCAAGAAGGAAGTTGGGGTTGTGAGACAGACGATGGCAGAAAAACACAGGGAATTCCCGTAGCTGGATAGGAATAAAACAGCCAGGGAGGTCATTCCCCTGTAATAAAGTCCTAAGTTACTGTCTAAACATATATATACACACACATATACATACATGCATACATACAGAAATATGTATAATTTTTATCCAGCAAAATATTAAACGATTAAAACAGAGGATTATTAAGAATTATTGATACCTTTTAGGGTGGCCCAAACACATAAATCTGCTAAACTCAAGGAGTTTCCAACTAAGTATGTTCTCAGAGACAGGCAATGATTGAGTTCATTAATTGCAGAAGTAAAGGAATCACATGAAGATAATTTTGTAGCACTGAACTCCAACCAGTGATCAATCTGTCAACATAAAAGATAGAAAAGAAATGCATTTCAACATTTCAACTTATAAAAAGAAAGACCATAAAAAAATTCTAGTTAACTAGAGCAACAGTACACTCTTACTATGCTTTTCCTTTCTCAAATTATACAATTTATCATTATGTGGACTAAATTCTGATTGCCTAAAATCTAAAATAGAACTTCAATAAATGCCACATTTATTTTGCTATGCTTTCTGCTTTTTTTTTTTTTTTTTACAGGAGTGTGGCAGGGCACTTCAGGAAAGAACAGGAAAATAAGAATTTGAGAATTGGTGGCAGAAATAAGTAACCAACCTGAATGAACCGAAGGGATGGTACCTAGCCAAACAGATTCATTTACTTGAAAAATTTAAAAGTTAGTACTTAGAAACCATTCTGTGTACTTTGAATTTTATGAGATTTAGGAAGGTTAGAGCAGAATACAAACAGGAAAAAAAGCAGCATCTAAAAAGCAGTACCATCATCTACTGCATAATGACATTTCGGTCAGTGACAGACTGCATATATGACAATGGTCCCATAAGGTTATAGTTTTATCTATGTTGTCTATGTTTAGATACACAAATATGTATTGTGTTACAATTACCTACTGTATTGAGTATTGTAACTTGCCAGTATAGGTTTGTAGTCTAGAAGGAATAGGCTACACTGTACAGCCTAGGTATATAGTAGGCTATCCCATTTAGGTTTCTGTAGGTACACTCTATGATGTTGACAGAATGATGAAACTGCCTAATAACACATTTCTCAGAACGCATCCCATTGTTAAGAGGCACATGATTGTATATAAATTTAATTTACTACTGAAATAATTAATTAAACGAGGCATACACTTAGAAAGAAAAGAAAATGGGATCCAAACTATGCGTGTTACCCTGTTCAAACTTCTTAACTTTTCTAGGCCTGCTGCCTTATCCGTAAAGTAAGAAAGTTGGATGAGATGATCTATAGAGCCCCATCTGGCTATGAAATGCTAGGAATCTGTGAAGGCCAAGATGGCACTAAATGCTCCCAAAAGAACAGCTGGTAGGGGATTAAAGGTTCAAACTTAGGAATTACAAAAAAAGAATTTTTTTGTGACAAAAAAAACAAGATGAGCATTCTGTACCTTGGTCTATATAATTAACACCCCGTTAATATCCTTAAGTAGAATAGTTCATAAGCCAACAATAAATGATGAGGTTCCCATAAAAAAACAGAAGCATAAGACAAAACACACACAACAAAATGTTCATTGCTTACCTCAGTATGTTCCATCAGATTAGAGCCATATAACCCAGCTGTAGTTGCAACTCTAGCCAAGTAGCGAAGTATAGAATTCACATCTGTGAATATCACATTTCTAGAATATAAGCACGAGATAAAATATTACTGCTGCTCTAGCAAATCAGTAAGTCATGAGACTTATGAAGAAATGTAAAAATGGAAACTTTATTATATTTACCATGTATTTTCTACTATAGTAAAAAATAGATCTGCTAATCGTTCGTTTGTTTCAGATGCAGTTTCACTCTTGTTGCCCAAGCTGGAGTGCAATGGTGTGATCTTGGTTCACTGCAACCTCTGCCTCCAGGGTTCAAGCAATTCTCCTGCCTCAGCCTCCCAAGTAGCTGTGATTATAGGTGCCTGACACCACGACAGGCTAATTTTTTGTATTTTTAGTAGAGACAGGGTTTCACAATGTTGGCCAGGCTGGTCTCGAGCTCCTGAACTCAGGTGATCCACCTGCCTCAGCCTCCCAAAATGCTGGGATTAGAGGCGTGAGCCACCGCGCCCAGTCTGCTAATTTGTTCTTTACATGTCTATTCAGAGGTGCAAATATGAAAATATAACTGGGATGTTGAGAATAACAGTGATTTAAAATAAATCAAGGCTGGCCAAGCGTGGTGACTCACACCTGTAATCCCAGTACTTTGGGAGGCCAAGACGGGCGGATCACTTGAGGTCAGGAGTTTGAGACCAGCCTGGCTAATATGGTAAAACCCCGTCTCTACTAAAAACACAAAAATTAGCCAGGCATGGTGGCATGCACCTGCGCTCCCAGCTACTCAGAAGGCTGAGGCACAAGAATCGCTTGAACTCACAGTGAGCTGAGATCACACCACTGTACTTCAGCTTGGGTGAAAGAGAGAGACCCTGTCTCAAAAAAAATAAATAAATAAAATAAATCAACGCAAAGGAGCCAAGAATATATTGCTAATAAAGAGGCTAAGAAGGCAGATCAAACCTCATCCAAACCCATCACAAGCCAGGTGTGGTGGCTCCTGCCTGTAATCCCGGCACTTTGGGAGGCCGAGGCGGACAGATCACTTGAGGTCAGGAGCTTGAGACCAGCCTGGCCAACATGGTGAAACCCCGTCTCTTCTACAAATATAAAAATTGGCCGGGTGTGGCGGTGGGCACTTGTAATCCCAGCTACTCAGGAGGCTGAGGCAGGAGAATTGCTTGAACCCGGGAAGTGGAGGTTGCAGTGAGCCAAGATCGTGCCACTGCACTCCAGCCTGGGCAGCGGAGCAAGACTCCACCTCACAACAAAAAACAAAAAACCACACACTGTTGGTGGGAGTGTAAATTAGTCAAACCACTGTAAAAAGCAGTATGGCATTTTCTCAAAGAGCTAAAAACAGAACTACGATTCAATCCAGCAATCCCATTACTGGCTATACACTCAGAGGAATATAGTTCATTCTACCATAAAGACACATGCATGGAAATGTTCACTGCAGCGCTGTTCACAATAACAAAGACATGGAATCAACCTAAATGCCCATCAGTGACACACTGGATAAAGAAAATGTGGTACATATATACCACAGAATACTATGCAGCCATAAAAAAAAAAGATCATGTCTTTTGCAGGAACATGGATGGCACTGGAGGCCATTATATTTAGCAAACTGACACAGGAACAGAAAACCAAATACTGCATTCTCTCACTTGTAAGTGGGAGCTTAATGATGAGAACACATGAACACAAAAAAGGGAACAACTGACACTGGGGCTTGAGGGTGGATGTTGGGAGGAGGGAGAAGAGCAGAAAAAATAACTATTGGATGGCTTAGTATCTGGGTGACAAAATAATATGTACAACAAACCCCATGACACAAGTTTATCTACATAACAAACCTGCACACGTACCACTGAACCTAAAATAAAAGTTCTTAAAAGAATAAATTTATTTTTAGCAATGAAACAAAAATACTGCAATCATAAAACAACAAGATACTAAAAAAAGAGTATCCAGAATGTAAAAAAACAGAACACTCAGATACTAAAAACATAATAGCCAAAATTAAAAACCTCAATAGAAAAATGGGATAATAAAGTTGAGAAGTTGAGGAACTTTCCAGAAAGTAAAGGAAAAAAAAAAAATGGGCCAGGCATGTTGGTACACACCTGTAGTCCCAACTACTCAGGGGGCTGAAGCAGGTGTATCGCTAAGCCCAGGAATTGGATGCTGTAGTGTGCTATAATTGCACCTGTGACTATCCATTGCACTCCAGCCTGTACAGCATACTGAGACCTCCATCTCTAAAAATAAAAATAAAGAGGCCGGGCGTGGTGGCTCACGCCTGTGATCCCAGCACTTTGGGAGGCCGAGGTGGGCGGATCACCTGAGGTCAGGAGTTCCAGACCAGCCTGGACAACATAGTGAAATCCCATCTCTACTAAAAATACAAAAATTAGCCGGGCATGGTGGCACATGCCCTGTAATCCCAGCTACTTAGGAGGCTGAGGCAGGAGAATCGCTTAAACCTGGGAGGCAGAGGTTGCAGTGAGCCTGGATTGTGCCATTGTACTCCAGCCTGGGCAACACAGCAAGACTCCGTCTCCAAAAAAAAAAAAAAAAAAAAAAAATAGAAAGATGGAAAATGGAGGTGACAACTTAGAAAAATAAAGGACTAATCCCAACATCCACGTAAAGAACTGAAAATAGAGAGAAAAACATTTTTCAAAGAAAAAATGTTTTCAATTTCCAAAAGCAGGATTTCCAAGTTTCCACAATGAAAGAGGCAACCAAATGCCCAGCAGAACAGATGAAAAATAGACCCAAACTAAAGCATATTATTGTAAAATTTGAGAATACTGACTCCTAAGGAAAGATTCCTCCAAACTTCCTGAAGTCACATAGAAAAGTTCAGAAATCAGAAAGTTTCAGAAGAAAATTACAAAGCAAACAAACACCAATTATTCCATGGAAAACTAACAGTTTTACATGAAAAGCAATTATACTATGTGGCTCAGTAGTAAATAAAACTTACACGGTCATTATAATGTAAATACAGAATGGTAATCAAATGACAATTATGGTACAACTACACTGGGAGAAAGGGGGAGATAGAGAGCAGAAGTTTATGAGTATGGGGTGACTGTGTGTATGTAGTGGCAACAGGGGAAAGTGTTTCAGCTTTATCTTTTTTTTTTTTTTGAGATGGAGTTTCACTATTGTTGCCCAGGCTAGAGTGCAATGGCACAATCTCAGCTCACTGCAACCTCCACCTCCCGGGTTCAAGCGATTCTCCCGCCTCAGCCTCCTGAGTAGCTGGGATTACAGGCATGCACAACCATGCCCGGCAAGTTTTGTATTTTTAGTAGAGATGGGGTTTCTCCATGTTGGTCAGGCTGGTCTCGAACTCCTGACCTCAGGTGATCTGTCTGCCTTGGCCTCCCAAAGTGCTGGGATCAAAGGCGTGAGCCACCACACCCAGCTCAGCTTATCTTTTTTTTTTTTTTTGAGACAGGGTCTCCCTCTGTCATCCATGCTGGAGTGCAGTGGTGCGATCCTGGCTCTACTGCAACCTCCGTCTCCTGGGCTCAGGTGATCATCCTGCCTCAGCCTCCCAAGTAGCTGGGAGTACACCCAGCTAATTTTTGCTTTTTTTTTTTGTAGAGACAGGATTTTACTATGTTGCCCACGCTGTTCTCAAACTGCTGAGCTCAAGCAATCCACTCGCCTCGGCCTCCCAAAGTGCTAGGATTACAGGCTTGAGCCACTGCGCCTGGCCACATACCCTGTTTCATAGGGGAGCAGAAAGATAGGGAATGCAGATAATTCTTTTGAGCGAAAGTAAATCATCAGAATAAATGGACCAGGAAGTGGGCGCAGGGAGGTGAGAGAGCAACATTAAAGGAAGAAAAGAAACAGAGTGGCACAGGAACAAAGACTGTCTTATTACACGTGTAAAGTCACCTAGGCAATATCTTGAAGCTGCCCTCAGAAGAGCAGGTGAAGTCTGTCTGAGCTGGGATTGACTGACCTTTCCAGATTATTTGATGAGATCCACAAGGAGGGGACTTAAGTCAACTGCATTTCTTTTGGAAAGATGCTTTCTTGGCCAGATGAGGAAATTCTAGAAAGTCCCTCTCTATATGATGGGGGAAGTGGGCATGTTGGGTTGTGAAAGGAAACAAGGTTAGAGGTACCCTGATTCTGAGGTAGCTTCTAAGGCCTCTCAGCATGTCAAAGCGCCAGTCTTTGGGGTATTGCTTTCTGAAGCAACATTCCCCTGTCTGAAACTTCCCTAGAAGTTTCAGTTAAAAGCTGAGTTGGTGGTTGTACAGGAAAAAATCAACAGCTGGGCGCCAAAGGATCCCATTAAACCAGTCACTCATTTCTGGGAATAGGCCAGTCCAATTAAATAACCCTGCCTCATTTCAGGAGCTGGTGTTGCAGATGGGCTCTCAAAGCTAGACCTCTAGTTCCTCTTAAACAGACTACATGGGGAATCAGTTTGCTGAAAAATTTAAGTCTCTAGATTCAATTCTTTTAGAATAAAGAAAAGTATACTTCTTTCTAGGGACAATCTACTTAATTAGTAAGTAAAACAAGCATACAACATTTAATGCTGATTTTTCTTTTTTTTTTTTGAGACAGAGTCTAACTCTGTCACCCAGGCTGGAGTGCAGTGGCGCGTTCTCGGTTTACTGCAACCTCCGCCTCCTGGGTTCAAGCAATTCTCCTGCCTCAGCCTCCCAGGTAGCTAGGATTACAAGCATGTGCCACCACACCCGGATAATTTTTGTATTTTTAGTAGAGACAGGGTTTCACTGTGTTACCCAGGATGGTCTCGATCTCCTGACCTCGTGATCCGCCTGCCTCAGCCTCCCAAAGTGCCGGGATTACAGGTGTGAGCCACCGCGCCCGGCGATGCCGAATATTTCTTTAAATGCCATTCTGAGGCCAAACGTGGTGGCTCACGTCTTTAACCCTAGTGCTTTGGGATGCTGAGGCCGGAGGATGGCTTGAGGCCAGGAGTTCGAAACTGGGCTGGGCAACACAGTGATACCCCATCTCTACAAAAAACATTTTTTAATTAGCCAGGTGTGGAGGCATGTGCCTGCAGTCCTAGCTACTCAGGAGGCTGAGATGGCAGGAACCTGAGTCCACAAGTTCTAGGTACAGTGAGCTATGATCATGCCAGCCTGGGCAAAAGAGGGAGACTCTGTCTCTAAAAAAACTCTAAAAAAAAGAAAAAGCCAATCAGTACTGAAAATAAAAAGATGAAAACACTTACTCAGAAACATGAAGAATATTCTCTTTCCCTTCTTCAACGGAAATGCTGACATCGTCTTTCACGTGTTCTACTGCCAGCAAAGCTCCTATAAATAATATGAAAAGATTTTTTATCTTTAAAAGCAATGCAGTATTTATAACTTGAATCATAAAGCAATCAGGATGAGTCAACAAACCAATATTAAGTCCTATAAGGAGTGAACTTTTTTCTCAGTAGTCTGTAGACAGAAAATATAGTCTTTTGTCTCAGAGCAGCAACAAATCAGAATCCAGAATCCATTCACTAGCATATCCAACTGGTTTTGAATTTGTTCAGCTTTCAGTTAGAGACACTGAAATTAATCTGCTTCTCCCTTCGGAGACAAAAAGAAATTAGCATAGTGCCAGCCAGGCATGGTGGCTCATGCCTATAATCCCAGCACTTTGGGAGGCTGAGGCAGGCGGATCACCTGAGGGCAGGAGTTCAAGACCAGCCTGACCAACATGGAGAAACCCCGTCTCTACTAAAAATACAAAATTAGCTGGTCATGGTGGCGCATGCCTGTAACCCCAGCTACTCGGGAGGCTGAGGCAGGAGAATCGCTTGAACCTGGGAGGTGGAGGTTGTGGTGAGCCGAGATTGAGCCATTGCACTCCAGCCTAGGTGACAAGAGCAAAACTGCGTCTTAAAAAAAAAAAAAAATAGTATAGTGCCTTATATAAAAGCTTTTGTTAATATGTTGACCTTGGATTTTTAAAAAACTAAAAAAAAAAAAAGAAAAAAGCTATCGTTAATAGTATTTGAGTGACTATTATGTCTTAGTCACTATGCCAAATGCTTTACAGTTAGAATTTTTCATCTTTGGGGTAACCTGTAGAGTTAGATTCAAAGGACATGATATCTCATGCCTATAATCCCAGCACTTTGGGAGGCTGAGGTGGGAGGACTGCTTGAACCCACAAGTTCAAGACCAGCCTGGGCAACATAGTGAGACCCCGTCTCTACAAAAAAATACAAAAATTAGCTAGGCATAGTGGTACACACCTGTGGTCCCAGCTACCCAGGGGGTTGAGGTGGCAGGACTGCTTGAGCCTGGGAAGTCATGGCCACAGTGAGCCGTGATTGCACCACTGCGTTCCTGCCTGAATGACACAACGAAACTGTCTCAAAAAAAAAAAAAATGAGAGATACTTTCATCCCCATTTTACAGAATAGGAAAGTAAGGCTTAAAGGAGTTAAATAACCAGCCTAATGTCCTTGACAAAATATATAGCAGTCAGGATCTGAATGCAAGCCTCATGTAGTCCACAGCTCAAACTCTAAAACAGTGTAATATGGCCTTTTGACACTTAATTGATTCACTAATCCTCTGTCCCTTAATTTGATTAAGATAGACAGGCCAGGCGCGGTGGCTCACGCCTATAATCCCAGCACTTTGGGAGGCTGAGGTGGGTGGATCACCTGAGGTCGGGAGTTCGAGACCAGCCTGACCAACATGGAGAAACCCCATCTCCACTAAAAATACAAAATTAGCCAGGTGTGGTGGCACATGCCTGTAATCCCAGCTACTCAGGAGGCTGAGGCAGGAGAATCGCTTGAACCTGGGAGGCGGAGATTGTGGCGAGCCAAGATTGCACTATTGCACTCCAGCCTGGGCAACAAGAGTGAAATTCCATCTGAAAAAAAAGATGGACAACTAGCACCCAGATACTGGTTTATAAACACCATGTTCCACTGGAAACAGGGCTGTGGCAAGGAAGGTGCAAAATAAACCTGAAAAATCTTATTGTGTTAGAAAGCAAAGGAGTACTCAAAGATAGAGAACACATATGTCGAAAGGACATAGAGTCTCTACTAAAAATACTAAAAATTAGCTGGGCGTGGCAGCACAGGCCTGTAGTCCCAGCTACTTGGGAGGCTGAGGCAGGAGGACCACTTGAACCTAGGAGGCGGAGGTTGCAGTGAGACGAGATCACGCCCCTTCACTCCAGCCTAGGTGGCAGAGCAAGACTCTGTCCCAAAAAAAAAAAAAAAAAGCCATGCGCAATGGCTCACACCCGTAATCCTAGTACTTTGGGAGACTGAGGCAGGCGGATTGCCTGAGCTCAGGAGTTCAAGACCAGCCTGGACAACATGGTGAAACCCCATCTCTGCTAAAATACAAAAAATTAGCCAGGCGTGGTGGCATGTGCCTGTAGTCCCAGCTACTTGGGAGGCTGAGACAGGAGAATTGCTCGAACCTGGGAGGTGGAGGTTTGCAGTGAGCCAAGATCGTACCACTGCAGTCCAGCCTGAGCAACAAGAACGAAACCCCATCTCCCAAAAAAAAAAAAAGAAAGAAAGAAAGAAAGAAAGGACACACAGTCCAGGTTGGAGGGGCTTCCACTGGCAAATCAGGGTACTGACATCGAAATAAATGAGATCAATTTTAGCAAACCCATACAATGAAATTTTATCCAGCAAATAAAAAAATAAACTACTGGCCGGGCGTGGTGGCTCATGCCTGTAATCCCAGCACTTTGGGAGGCTGATGGGGGGCGGATCACGAGGTCAAGAGATCGAGACCATCCTGGACAACATGGTGAAACTCCGTCTCTACTAAAAATATAAAAAATTAGCTGGGCGTGGTGGCGTGCACCTATAGTCCCAGCTACTCGGGAGGCTGAGGCAGGAGGATCACATGAATCTGGGAGGCAGAGGTTTCAGTGAGCCAAGATCGCACCACTGCACTCCAGCCTGGTGACAGGGTGAGACTCCATCTCAAAAAACAAACAAACAAAAAACAACATCAACAACAACAAAAGTAAACTACTGTCATAGACAAAAAGATATATGAATTTCAGAAGTATTATCTTAGGCACATATGAGAATATAAGAATATATATAATATGATTCAATGTATATGAAATTATAGAAAAAGCAAAACAAGAGTGACAAAAAGAAGATGAGTCGCTATTAGGTGCCAGGAGTAGGGAAAGGAATGACTGCAAAGGGGCATGAGAGGACTTTCTGAAGTAATGGAAATACTCTACATGATGACTGTGGTGTAGATTACACACTGTACACATTTGTCAATCACTTAAAATTGGTGAACTTAATTGTATACAAGTTATAATTCAATAAAACTAATTTTTAAAGATAAAATAATTTTAAATAGAAAATGAAAATAATACAAATTGTAACTTCTTGAGTATTTTTGCTATGATTTTTTTAAATGGGAAAAAGAGAAAGCTCTCCTCACAGAAAAATGCCAACTAATACATACAGAAGGAATGGTAGAATGGGAAAGTCACTATCTCGCAAACATCATAAAATCATAAAAATCAAGTTAGGCAGGAAGTATCAATGGATACTGAAACTAGTGGGTGAAGATCTGATGCAAAGTGGAACATTTACATGATTCCAATGCATCTGCCCATTAAAATTAAGGTTAGAATCATCAGTAATGGGAAAATTAAATTCATGCACCAACTGATGGGCTGCAATGAAGAACAAGGAATAACTACGCTATTCCTGCCAAAAACACAGAGCCTGGATCTAGACACCAGGAAATATCAGACAACTTAAACAGGGGATATTCTTCAAGTTAAGTGGCCTGTAATCTTCAGAAAGGTCAAAGCTATGAAAGCCAAGGGAAGACTAGGAAACCATTCCAGACTGAAAGAAACTGGAGAGAGGTGACAATCAGATGCAAACAAAGCATAATACGGGATTTTGATCTCAACACTATGGAGGGTCTGGTTGTAACAAATAATGATAGAACGAGGATGGGGTCTGTGCATTAGATGGAAGCATTGTATCCAACTGTATTTCCTGATTTGGGTGCTTGTGTGAGATCACCTGGAGTTTCCAAGTTTGCTGGGGATGTACACTGGAGTTATGCTGAGATATTGAAGCCTCATATCTACAGTATGCTCTTGGGTGGTATGGGGGAAAAAGGTCTTTGTTCTAGCCTTGCATCTTTGTTTTAAGTTTGAAATTAACATTAAATATATAACATGATGAATGCATACAAAATAGGAAAATTCTAGCAATGCAACTATTATTTTAAAATGTTTCATCTAATTATATTACTTAAAGATAAAATGTAATTGAATTAAACTGGGAATAATTAAATCAAAAATTAAAAAGGGAGAGGAGCAATTAGAAAAATGATATATTTGATAACTGGCATACAGTTCAAAATGACAAGAGTTTCACAGAATACTGGCAGAATTCTGAGTTCTGTAATACACTACAGAAACAGGCCACCTTCAGGGTGATTTTCTAAGTAACAAAAAATGTATCAGGAGGCTGGGCATGGTGGCTCACACCTGTGGTCCTGGCACTTTGGGAGGCCAAGGCGGGCGGACTGCTTGAGGTCAGGAGTTTGAGACCAGCCTGGCCAACATGGCAAAATGCTGTGTCTACTAAAAAATACAAAAATTAGGCGGGCATGGTGGTGCGCACCTGTAAGCGCAACTACTCGTGTGGCTGAGAACAAGAATTGCTTGATCCTGGGAGGCAGAGGTTGCAATGAGCTCGGTCTCAAAAAAACAAAAACAAAAACAAAAACAGTATCAGGAGCTTTAACTATAGTCTCACTTAACTCTGGCAACCAATCCTATATGGAAGACATTATTCTCCCTTTCTTAAAACAAGGAAACTATGGGAGAAGCTAAATAAGGAACTTGTCAAGGTTTCACAACTAATAAGTGGCAGCCAGGATTGGACTCAGGTCTGCAGAAACCAAATGTCTTTGCTCTCAATCATGAAGGCACTCTAATGCCTTTCCAGCTCAGGAATCAAACCCATTCCTTTTAGAGTTCATTGATTTGTTGTGCGGTTAGTCCATTACTGCAACCAATATGCCAAAACATTACCATCTTTTAAATGTTTAAAATGGCTATTAAGTTGTGTTTTTGTTCAACAACCTTAAAACATCACCAAAGTTGAGAATATAATGAATAATTTCATCAGCCCCACGTGGTCAATTGTATATAAAGGTATGGGCTTCTTCAACATTAGAAAGTACTGTGTGTGTATTATCATACATATGCATTAACAAATATTAGGTCAGGCTGGGTACTGTGGCTCACGCCTGTAATCCTAGTACTTTGGGAGGCCAAGTCAGGATGGCTTGAGCCCAGGAGTTTGAGACCTGCCTGGGCAACACAGTGAAACGCCAACTTTCCAAAAAAGACACAAACAGAAAATTAGCCAGGCATGGTGGCACGCGCCTGTAGTCCCAGCTACTAAGGAGGCTGAGGTGGGAGGATCATCTGAGCCCGGAAGTTCGAGGCTGCAGTGAGCCTTGAAAGCGCCACTGCACTCCAGCCTGGACGATAGAGCAAGACCCTGACTCTCAAAAGAAAAAAAAAAAATCGGCAAACTACTTAAATTCTTCTGTGTAATTTCCCAAAGTAATGAAAAAGCAGAAATTCTAAGCAATCTACCAACAATAATCTTGGTCATGTCGAAAAAATAATTCCAAACAGAACTTAAGATGTGTCAGTAAGGTGACAGATCCAATGTTTACTCTGAAATTTACTACACATCCACAGGGTGCAGTAAAAGCAACCGCATCAGTCTACAGTGTACCTGGGTGTTTTCCCCAATTACCCTACCACATTTAATTAAAAATAAATGCAGCCTCAGTTGAAATCCTAAATGCTAATACGCTCGTCTGGGTTATTTCTTCTGAACTCGATAAAACGTAAGGAAAATTTGACTCAAGTGAACTGAGGATTTCTCCTGAGAGGAGGGAGAGGACAGGAAAGGAGGTAAGAAAAGGAGTTGGGGGAAAAATGCTAAAAGAGAAGCGACGACAATTGGATTTTAAGTTTTAAAATCTTATTTCCACGAGCAACTCTCGCTCTCCGGGGGAAAAGGGGAAAGGTGAGTTGACTGGGAGTTCATGCCTCTGAGAAAAAGATCCGAAGCGGAGCCTCGTGTTGTCTAGCCCGGGCTCACACTGCGCCTCCCTCCATGCCCGGGAAAACCATCTTCAGGAGCAGATGCACCTGCCGGGGACACGGGGCGAGGGGTGCGGAGCCTCCTCCACGTACAATTCTGGGGCGAGGGGCAGGTCCAACATCCCAGATGGTGACCACCACTGCGCAAAGCCGGGGCGCAGCGACCTTCCACGCCCTGCACCCTCCCTGGCTGATGCAACCCACACAGGTCATTGGTCTCGGCCCCTTACCTAGCGGAGGGTCTCCTGAATTCACGGTCAGAGAGAGCGTCGCCATCTCCACCAGTCCGCTGGTCCACCTGTCAGTACGCCTGGCTCGTGCCAGAACCACGCAGGACCCCGCGAAAGGAAGAAGATGCAACGTGTGCGCGTACCCGACGCCGCCGCAGCCTTCGCTCCGCCCCTGCGCCGCAGCTACTGCCGACACCGCGCACGCCGCGGTGCGACATCGTCGCGCGCCGTCTTCGTCCCTGCCCGCAGGCTCCAGAGCCTGCTACCCCTCCTCTTGGCCGCCAGGGTTAGAACGGCCTGCGTGGCCTTTCGTGCTGCGGTGGGAAAGACGCTGAAGTGGACGGGACTTTACGACACTTCGTCAAGTCAGCAGGTCGTAAAACAGCAGGTTGTAAAACCGTCTTTAAGATGGGATAGGCGTTTATGTGAAGCACGAAACAAACGCATGCACTGTCTTTATGTAAAAAGAAAAGTCCTGGAAGCATACATACGATAGCCATGATTACGTTGGGAATGGGAGAAGTTTTTCTCGTTGTTTATTTCATACATTCCCCCCCGTTTTTTTTTTTTTCCAAAACAAGAACGTATTTTCAAGAGTTATTTGCGTGTTGAAAATAATGGTTAAAGGAAATATAAAAGACTCTAAAAATCACTGCAGGCCGGGCGTGGTGGCTCACGCCTGTAATCTCAGCACTTTAGAAGGTGTAGGCGGGCGGATCACCTGAGGTCAGGAGTTCGAGACCAGTCTGGCCAGCATGGTGAAACCCCATCTCTACTAAAAATACAAAAATTAGCCTGGCATGGTGGTGGGCCCCTGTAATCCCAGCTACTTGGGAGGCTCAGGCAGGAGAATCGCTTGAACCTGGGAGGTGGAGGTTGCAGTGAGCCGAGATCGTGCTACTGCATCCAGCCTGGGCGACAGAGTGAGACTCCTTCTCGAAAAGAAAAAAAAAAAAAAATCACTGCAGAGGCCGGGCGCGGTGGCTCAGGCCTGTAATCCCAGCACTTTGGGAGGCCGGAGGCGAGCGGATCTCGAGGTCAGGAGTTGGAGACCAGCTTCACCAACATGGTGAAACTGTAGAGACGGGGGTCTCTACTAAAAGTACAAAAATTAGCCGGGAATGGTAGCGCGCACCTTTAATCCTAGCTACTCGGGGAGCTGAGGCAGGAGAATCGCTTGAACCCGGGAGGAGGAGGTTGCGGTGAGCCGAGATCGCGGCACTGCACTCCAGCCTGGGCGACAGACTGAGACCCCGTTTCAAAACAAACAAAAAATCACTGCAGATAGGCGCAGTGGCGCGCTCCTGTAGTCTCAGCTGTTAAGAAGGCTGAGGCAGGATCGCCTGAGCCCAGGAAGATGAGGCTGTAGTGGCCTCGCCGTGGACTTGCCTGTGAGTAGCCACTACCCTCCAGCCTGGCCGACACAGGGGGAGACCTGATCTAAAAAACAAAACAAAAAAAACCTCCGATGCCGCCCCCAATCATGGAGTCCACAGGTGTTTTTTTCAGCGTCTCATCTGATTCTCCCTTTCAAATCCTTTGTGACGGACGTGCATGCATGAGCTCCAGAGATACTCCAAGGTGTATACACACATTCGTGTGTGTGAGCTGCACCCATATTTCAAGGGCTGGTGTTAAAGTACGGGGACCCGGGATGGATTCCAAGAACCATCTCAACCACATCCTCGCCTACACTTTTTCTTAACCTCCCCAAGACATCCTTGTTTTCATTAGGGAGGGCCCCTTAGATTACATCTCCCATGAGACTTGAGGCCAGGCGCGGTGGCTCATGCCTGTAATCCCAGCACTTTGGGAAGCTGAGGCGGGCGGATCACCTAAGGTCGAGAGTTTGAGAGCAGCCAAGCCAACATGGAGAAACCCCATCTCTACTAAAAATACAAAAAAATAGCTGGGTGTGGTGGTGCATGCCTGTAATCCCAGCTACTCGGGAGGCTGACGCCGGAGAATCGCTTGAACCTGGGAGGCAGAGGTTTCGGTGAGCTGACATCACGCCATTGCACTCCAGCCTGGGTAACAGGAGCAAAACTTCATCTCAATAAAAAAAAAAAAAAAAAAAGAAGCCTACTTTCAGGATAGTGGGACTTACAGCAGAAAGTCTTAGGTCTTAGAGTTACCATCTTGTTGGATGCTTTTACTAGTTCCAATCATTTTTTAGTTATGTTGGATTTTCTAGGTAAATATCATTTTCTTCCTATCCAAAATTTACATGACCTATATCTTATCTCTTTCATTGGCTAGAACTTCCAGAATGATGTTAAATGGGAGCAATAATAGTGTCGAATAAGAGAGTATTTGCTTTGTTCCTGACTTTAGTGGGAATGCCGCTAATGTTGCATTATCAAGAATAGTGTCTGTGGCCGGGCACAGTGGCTCGCACCTGTAATCCCAGCACTTGGGAGGCCGAGGTGGGTGGATCACCTAAGTAGAGGACTTCGAGACCAGCCTGATCAACATGGTGAAACCCTGTCTCTACTAAAAATACAAAATTAGCTGGGTGTGGTGGTGCATGCCTGTAATCCCAGCTACTCAGGAGGCTGAGGCAGGAGAATCGCATGAACCTGGGAGCTGGAGGTTGCAGTGAGCAGAGATCATGCCACTGTACTCCAGCCCGGGGCAACAGGAGCAAAAAGTCCGTCTCAAAAAAAAAAAAATGTTAATGAAAAGTGTCTGTAAGCCAGGTGTAATGGCTCATACCTGTAATCCCAACACTTTGGGAGGCTGAGGTAGGCAGATCACCTGAGGTCCGGAGTTCGAGACTAGCCTGGTGAACATGGTGAAACCGCGTCATTTTACTAAAAATACAAAATTAGCCTGGAGTAGTGGTGCATGCCTGTAGTCCCAGCTACTCAGCAGTCTGAGGCAGGAGAATCACTGGAACCCAGGAGGCAGAGGTTGCAGTGAGCCTAGATGGCACCATTGCACTCCAGCCTGGGCAATAAGAGCAAAACTTTGTCTCAAAAAAAAAAAAAGAATAGTGTCTGCTAGGTTGGCTGCAATGGCTCTTGCTGGTAATGTCAGCACTTTGGCAGGCCCAGATGGGAGGATCACCTGAGACCAGGAGTTTGAAGGTACAGTGAGCTATGATCGCGCCACCGCACTATAGCCTGGGTGACAGAACAAGACCCTTTCCCTGAAAATAAAAATAAAAAAAGAATAGTGTTTGCCGCTGGTTTCTTATATATTCTTAGGTTAACAGGGTTTTTTTTTTTCTTTTTGAGACAGAGTTTCGCTCTCGTTGCCCAGGCTAGAGTGCAACGGCATGATATTGACTCACTGTAGCCTCGGACACCTGGGTTCAAGTGATTCTCCTGCCTCAGCCTCCAAAGTAGCTGGGATTATAGGCACCTGCCACCACGCCCAGCTAATTTTTGTATTATTAGCAGAGATGGGATTTCATCATGTTGGCTAGGCTTATCTCGAACTCCTGACCTGAGGTGGTCTGTCCGCCTCGGCCTTCCAAAGTGCTGGGATTACAGGCCTGAGCCACCGTGCCCGGCCCTGGATTCTTTTTAAAATCAAGAATGGGTATTGGATTTTCACTCCTTATTATTGTGTACATAAACAGGAGATACAGAGATGAAAGGCGAAGTCCCTGTCCTCAAGAAGCCTTTTTTTTTTTTTTTTTTTTTTTTGAGATAGAGTCTCATTTTGTTGCCCAGGCTAGAGTGCACTGGCATGATCTGGGCTCACTGCAACCTCCGCCTCCCTGGTTCAAGCAATTCTCTTGCCTTTGCCTCCTGAGTAGCTGGGATTACAGGTGTGTGCCACCATGCCCAGCTAATTTTTGTATTTTTAGTAGAGACGGGATTTCACCATGTTGCCCAGGCTGGTCTCGAACTCCCAACCTCAGGTGATCTACCTGCCTCAGCCTCCCAAAGTGCTGGGATTCTGGGCTGGGATTACAGGTGTGAACCACCACGCCCAAACTTTTTTTTTTTTTTTTTTTTTTTTTTTAGACAGAGCAGGCTGTAGTCCAGTGGCATGATTATAGCTCACTGCAGTCTCAATCTCCTGGGCTCAAGCGATCTTCCCACCTCAGCCCCCCAAGTAGCTAGAACTACAGGCATGCTCACCATGCCTAGCTAATTTTTTATTTTCTGTAGGTATGGGGTCTATGTTGCCCAGGTTGGTCTTGAACTCCTGGACTCAAGCAATACTCCTCCCTCAACTGCTCAAAGTAGTGGGATTACAGGCATGAGCCACCGTGCCTGACCAAGAAGGCTACAGACTTTGGGAGGCCAAGGTGGGTGGATCACCTGAGGTTGGGAGTTGGAGACCAGCCTGGCCAACATGGTGAAATCCTGTCTCTACTAAAAATAGAAAAATTAGCCTGGCGGGCATGGTGGCACCCACCTGTAATTCCAGCTACTGGGGAGGCTGAGGCAGGAGAATCACTTGAACTCAGGAGGTGGAGGTTGCAGTGAGCTGAGATTGCGCCACTGCACTCCAGCCTGGGCAACAGAGCAAGACTGTGTCTAAAAAACAAAACAAAACAAAACAAAAACACAAGGTAAATAAAAATTGCTACACAGTGAGATATATGTAGCAATAGAAATATGTTCATATTAAAAACATTTTGGGGCCGGGGTGCAGTAACTCACACCTGTAATCCCAGCACTTTGGGAGGCTGAGGCGGGTGGGTCACTTGAGGTCAGGAGTTTGAGACCAGCCTGGCTAATATGGTGAAACCCCATCTCTACAAAAAATACAAAAATTAGCTGGGCTTGGTGGCACATGCCTGTAATCCCAGCTACTCTGGAGGCTGAGGCAGGAGAATTGCTTGAGCCCAGGAGGCAGAGGTTGCAGTGAGCCGATATCGCATCACTACACTCCAGCCTGGGTGACAGAGTGAGATGTGAGACTCTGTCTAAAAAAAAAAAAAAAAAATTGAAATGAGAGTAAAAATAATAAAGTTTGCAGAAAGCACAAAGATAGCTCAGAAGATGGAAGATGATTATCCATGTTGAGTGAGGAAGGACAGACAGAATGGTAAAGGAAAGCTTTGGCTAAAAGATGGCATATTTGGCTGGGCACAGTAATATACCTATAATCCTGTATGCCTGTAATTACACCTGTAATCCTAGCACTGTGGGAAACCGAGGTGGGAGGATCACTTGAGGCCAGAAGTTTGAGATCAGCCTAGGTAACATAGCAAGGCCCTGTCTCCACAAAGAAAAAAAAAATTAGTTGGGTGTGGTGGTTTAAGCCTGTAGTCCCTGCTACGTGGGAGATTGAGGCAGGAGGGTCACTTGAGTCCACTTGAGGAGTTTAAGGTTGCAGTGAGCTATGATCATGCCATTGTATTCAATCCTTGGCAACAGAGCAAGACCCTGTCCCCCCCACCTCAAAAAAAGTATATTTAAGGGGTGGGGAAAAAAAGGGGGTAAAAGAAAAATATGAGCTAAAACCTGAAGTCATGAAGCTGTGTGTACTTGGAAAACTCTGACCGGTTCGTTATTGCCAGAATATAAAATCTTTTGGAAGTAAGGGACCAAAAGGCTGGAATGTAGGCAGACTAAATTAGGAAGAGTTCTATATATCATGCTGAGGAGCAAGATTTTATCTTATGATAGAAAGTCGGTGAAAAGTTTTAGGCAGGAGCAGGAGATGTGATTAGGATCATATTTTACAAGGATGATTTCGACAATAATATAGGAGATGACTTGGAGTGCGCAGAACTGGCATTAGGGAAACCAGTTAAGATGTTATTACAACAGTCCATATGAGAGAAAATAAAAGATGATGGCCTGAACTAAGGCAGTGGAATAAGATCTGAGAATAGAGAACAAGTTTCAGATATATTTAGGAGGTAAAATCAGTAATGACAGACGAGATGTTTGGGGAGGTAATGGTGAAAGAAGCAATTTTTAAATTTTTTTTTCTTTTTGATACAGTCTCCCTCTGTCACCCAGGCTGAAGTGCAGAGGCACAATCTCAGCTTGCTGCAACCTCCGCCTCCCAGGTTCAAGCACTTCTCATCCCTCAGCCTCCCAAGTAGCTGGGATTACAGGCGTGTGCCACCACATCCAGCGAATTTTTCTGTATTTTTGGTAGAGATGGGGTTTTGCCATGTTGGCCAAGCTGGTCTCAAACTCTTGGCCTCAAGTGATCCACCATCCTCGGCCTCCCAAATTGCTGGGATTACACTGCACCCGGCCGAGAAGCAAATTTGCCTAGGTTTATTCCTAGATTTCAGCTGGATAAATGGGTGGATGGTTATGTCATTATCAAAAGAGGGAAGACGAGAGGAAACAGAGTTGGCAAATTATTTGGTTCTAGACTGATTTTTTGAGATGTCTGTAAGATATGTAGGTGAAAATATCCTTTACAAATTGCAGATTATAATAATATAATAAAATCTGGGGCTCAGTTGAAATGTTTTGCTGAAGGTGTGAGTACTTATTAAAATGGATGAGATAAGCCTGGAGAAGAAGATACAGAGCTATGCTATACAGTGTGGTAGGCACTAGACACATACGACCATTTTCTTTTTTCTTTTTCTTTTTTTTTGAGATGGAGTCTCACTCTGTCGCCCAGGCTGGAGTGCAGTGGCGCAATCCCAGCACACTGCAACCTCCGCCTCCCGGGTTCAAGCGATTCTCCTGCCTCAGCCTTTCAGCCTTCTTAGTAGCTGGGATTAAAGGCACACACCACCACACCCAGCTAATTTTTGTATTTTAGTAGAGACGGGATTTCACCATGTTGGCCAGGCTGGTCTTGAACTCCTGACCTCAGGTGATCCACCTGCCTTGGCCTCCCAAAGTGCTGGGATTACAGGCGTGAGCCACCATGGCTGGCCTCATTTTATTTTTTCTAACAGCGTCATTGAGATATAATTCACATACCATAAAGTTCACCTATTTAAAGTGTATAATTCAGAGTTCAATCATCACCACAATTACTTCTAGAACATTTTATCATATCCTAAAGAAACTTTGTACCCTTTGGCAGTCACTTCCCATTTCCCCTCAACCCTTGAAATATTTTTAAAAAATGTTTAAGGATGTAGATGACTTGACCCCTACCTGCATCCCCAATCTCATTTCTTTTTTATAATTTTTAATACCCAAGTTCTGCTTCAGGATCTGTCCCAACCTCATTTTATAACACTCTGCCCCTTGTTCATTTTACTTCAGCCACTGTGGCTTCCTTTAAGTTCTTTTTCTTTGTCTTCTCAGAGATGTTGTTTGCTTGCTATATACACTAGAGATCTCAGCTCTTAGTGTGCCTGACCAGACATCATCTCCACGGAAAACATACTCCTATTTTTATGTACAGAAGATCCTCTTTCAACCCTCCAACCCTACCCCAGTTGCTTCCTAGCTCATCTTCCTGATTTCATTTATAGCATTTACCACAATCTAAAATTTTATTTACTTATTATCTGTCTTGTTTCACAAGAACACATGCTCAACAAAGGAACAGACTTATGGTCACTGTTACATCCACTTTTGAATGTTCAGTACCTGGCTGGGCAAGGTGGATCACACCTGTAATCCCAGCACTTTGGGAGGCCGAGGCGGGTGGATCACCTGAGGTCAGGAGTTCGAGACCAGCCTGGCCAACATGGTGGAACCCCAACTCTACTAAAAATTCAAAAAATTAGCCAGGCGTTGTGGCGGGCACCTGTAATCCCAGCTACTCGGGAGGCTGAGGCAGGAGAATCGCTTGAACCTGGGAGGCAGAAGTTGCAGTGAGCCTGGGCAACAAGAGTGAAACTCTGTCTCAAAAAAAAAAAAAAGAATGTTCAGTACCTATGTTCAGTGCCTAACACATAGTAGGTGCTCCATAAATATTTGTTCAATGAATGGAGGCCATGGTAAGAGAAAAGATAGTATTTTAGGGGAACTTTAAATGGTTGAGCATGACTACAGTATAGGTTAGGGTCAGAGTTGATGCTGGAGAAGGAAGAAGCCATTAAGAGCTTCATATATCATTATAAGGAGTTTGCATTTTATCCTGAAGGCAAAGGAAAGCCATAAAATATTTTGAGTAAGGGGAATGGCATTACATTTGATTTTTAAAAATCACTTTGGGCCCAGTGTGGTAACTCAGGCTTGTAAAATCACAGCGTTTTGGGAAGCTGAGGTGGGCGAATCCCTTGAGACCAGGATTTTGAGACCAGCTTGTGCAACATGGTGAAACCCCATCTCTATAAAAAATATACAAAAATGAGTCAAGCTTTTTTTTTTTTTTTTTTTTTTTGAGATGGAGTCTTGCTTTGTCACCCAGGTTGGAGTGCAGTGGCATGATCTTGGCTCACTGCAACCTCCATCTCCTGGGTTCATGCAATTCTCCTGCCTCAGCCTCCCAAGTAGCTGGGATTACAGGCATGTGCCACCATGCCTGGCTAATTTTTGTATTTTTAGTAGAGACAGGGTTTCACCATATTGGTCAGGCTGGTCTTGAACTCCTGACCTCAAGCAATCCACCCACCTCAGCCTCCCAAAGTGCTGGGATTACAGGCGTGAGCCACCACGCCCCGCTTAGCCAGGCGTTATTGCGCAAACCTGTAGTCTCAGCTACTTGGGGGGTGCTGAGGCAGGAGAATTGCTTAAGCCCAGGAGGTCAAGGCTGCAGTGAGCTATAAGCACACCACTGCACTCCAGCCTGGGTGACAGAGTGAGACCCTGTCTCAAAAACAAAACAGAACAAAACAAAAAAATCACTCTGGAGATGACGTGATAAATGGATGAGAGAGAGATAGATGGGTTACAGTGTAGGCAGAAAGATTAGTCAAGACACTGCAGGGATCTAGGGAAGAAATAACGGGGTATGAGGGTATAAATTAATGTAATTAATGTAGAGGCAAGAGTAATGGAGAGAGGATTTAGACTCCTACATATCTCACTTACATAAATTGGGTTTTCATATAGGAACCTGAAGAAAATACCTTCAAAGTTATTTTCGGCTGGGTGTGGTGGCTCACACCTGTAATCCCAGCACTTTGGGAGGCCAAGGAAGGTGGATCACCTGAGGTCAGGAGTTCAAGACCAGCCTGGCCAACATGGTGAAACCCCTGTCTCTACTAAAGATACAAAAAATTAGCCAGGTGTGGTGGTGCGCCCCTGCTACTCGGGAGGCTGAAGCAGGAGAACCTCTTGAACCTGGGAGGCAGAGGTTGTAGTGAGCTGAAATCATGCCATTGCACTCCAGCCTGGGTGACAGAGTGAGAGTCCATCTCAAAAAAAAAAAAAAAAAAAGTTATTATCTTAGGGCTGGGCACAGTGGCTCACACCTGTAATCCCAACACTTTGGGAGGCCAAGGCAGGCGGATCACCTGAGGTCAGGAGTTCGAGACCAGCCTGGCCAACATGGTGAAACCCCATCTTTACTAAAAATACAAAAATTAGCTGGGCGTGGTGGCACATGCCTGTAATCCCAGCTACTCAGGAGGCTGAGGCAGGAGAATCGCTTGAACCCGTGAGGTGGAGGTTGCAGTGAGCCAAGATTGCGCCCCTGCACTCCAGCCTGGCGACAGAGCGAGACTCCGTATTAAGAAATATATAAATAAATAAAAATAAAGTTATTCTCTTGTTACACTTAGATTTTTAAAAAATTAGGTTTAGTCCACTATTTACAGATAGAGAACTCCATTCGTAGAGGGAAGCAGATGGATTCAGGTGATGATTTTCTAACTTGGCCAATTATCAAGATCACCTCATGGGTTTGTAAAATAATTTCTGGAGGGGTCGGGGCAAGAGTGAAGAACTGTTTAGACATAATCATTCAGACATCTCTGTAAGGCATCTAGGTAGGTTTTGGGGTATATAGATCTAGAGTTTGAGAGTTCTAAGCTAAAGATTTTGGATTAATGAGCAAAAGCACCACAAAAGTCACACAGGTGGATTAGATCCTCTGGTGAGAAAGGAGAGAAAGCATAGGCCAGGTGCAGTGGCTCACACCTATAATCCCAGCACATTGGGAGACAGAGGCAGGAGGATTGCTTGAGGCTAGGAGTTCAAGACCAGCCTGGGCTGTATAGCAAGACCCCATCTCTACCAAAAAAAGAAAAAAAAGAAAGGAGAGAGACTAGAACAGAATCTTGGTAAACAGTGACATTTAAGGGAAGGAAGACAAAGAGAAAGCAATAAAGGAGACTGAGTAGGAGTGGCTAGGTGAAAAAAGAAAGCCAGGACAATGAGAAGAGAGTTACAGGGGGGAGGGCTCAAAGGTGTCAAGACCACAGAGACCTCTTCCTGCTAGATTATGACACTTCTATAAAATAATACTATATTACTTTATCTAGTGAGTCCTAGTGTTAAATGATTATCAGTCCCTGAATTTCTTAAAATATACAGAAGCAGGCTGAGCATGGTGGCTCATATTTGTCATCCCAGGACTTTGGGAGGCCAAGGTGGGCAGATCATGAGGTCAGGAGATCGAGACCATCCTGGCTAACACAGCGAAACCCCGTCTCTACTAAAAATACAAAAAATTAGCCAGGAGTGGTGGCACGTGCCTGTAGTCCCAGCTACTCGGGAGGCTGAGGCAGGAGAATCGCTTGAGCCCGGGAGGTGGAGGTTGCAGTGAGCCGAGATTGCACCACTGCACTCTGGCCTGGGTGACAGAGAGTGACTCTGTCTCAAAATAAATAAATAAATAAGTAAATACACACACACACACACACACAAGCAAAATTGTTGGGATAAACCCTGTGAATTTTTATTTTTATTGTTTGAGACAGAATCTCGCTTTGTTGCCCAGGCTGGAGTGCAGTGGCACGATCTCAGCTCACTGCAACCTCCGCCTCCTGGGTTCAAGTGATCCTCCTGCCTCAGCCCCCCAGTAGCTGGGATTACAGGCACGCACCACCATGCCCAGCTAATTTTTGTATTTTTAGGAGAGACAGGGTTTCGCCATGTTGGCCAGGCTGGTCTCGAACTCCTGACCTCAGGTGATCCACCCGCCTCGGCCTCCCAAAGTGCTGTGGTTACAGGCATGAGCCACTGCGCCTGGCCTGTGAATCTGCATTTTAAAAGAATCTTCCTAGGTGATTCTGATATGCAGTTGAGTTTGGGAACTGTTAATTTAAACCACTTGTTTGATTTGAAAACAGATAATTTTAATTAAAAGCAATGGACAGAGACCTAAAAATAAAAATCTACGTATATTAGCAGAATAATTTTGATAGTTTATGTTATAATCTCTCATTGGAAGGAACAGAAGCAAGTACTTAGCTTTCCACAATTAAGCCTTATAATGATGCCACAAGAATAAACTAATCCCCAAAGTCGAGAATGTATAATTTTCAAATACTTTTTTAAAAAGCTGGTGAATAACAAAGAGCTAGGATTAAATAATTTATTAAAAAAAAAACTTTTCTCATAAATCTGTTTCATAAGCATATATAATAACATCATATATATTCTTAATTGGAGTAGAAACGTTTTTAAAATTACTGTGAAAAACAAGAGTGAGATTCCAGAAACAATTGTGCCCTAAAGAAATCTGGTGTAGGCCAGGTGCGTTGGCTCACACCTGTAATCCCAGCACTTTGGGAGGCCGAGGCGGACAGTTCACAATGTCAGGAGATCAAGACCATCCTGGCTAACACGGTGAAACCCTATCTCTACTAAAAATACAAAAAATTAGCCAGGCGTGGTGGCGTGTGCCTGCAGTAGCAGCTACTCAGGAGGCTGACGCAGGAGAATGGCATGAACCCGGGAAGCGGAGCTTGCAGTGAGCCGAGATCATGCCACTATATTCTAGCCTAGGCTACAGAGCGAGACTCCGTCTCAGGAAAAAAAAAGAGAAATCTGGTTTAGAAGATAGGAATGTTGATTGAACACTGACCTGAACTGTCAATTGGAACTAAAGCTTTTTCTCATTTCTCCACCTAAATACAGGAAAACAAATATAACATATTGAGTTTATAAGTTCTCCAGACGTCAAAATTGGTCTGGTTGATTAATCAAGTTAAATTATTTAATTCTATTTTCTATTCCTAAATATAATAACTAAATATAAATCACTGCTCAACAATGAATAAAGGTGGAACTCTAATTCTACCCAATTAATCTTAAAATGTATTATTTTGAGAACCAAGTCTTTCTCCTAGCTAAGTAAATGAAACTTTAAGTACTTTTTGGGTGTTTTTTTTTTTTTTTTTCTGAGACAGGGCTTAACTCCTGTCACTCAGGCTGGAGTGCAGTGGCACGATCTCAGTTCACTGCAACCTCCGCCTTCCGGACTCAAGAGATTCTTCTGCTTCAGCCTCTCAAGTAGCTGGGATGACAGGCGCATGACAGGATGCCCAGTTAATTTGTATTTTTGTAGAGATGGGGTCTCACGATATTGCCCAGGCTGGTCTCAAACTCCTGAGCTCAAGTGATCCACCTGCCTTGGCCTCCCAAAGTGCTGGGATTACAGGCGTGAGCCACCGCGCCCGGCCAAATGAAACTTTCCTTTAAGGAACAAGTGCATTTTTAATAGATTCTGGAACTCGGCTTGCATAGTAGTCATAATTCCTCAGTGTGGCCAGGACTCCTGCAGAGTTCATATGCTTCACATCCTTGTGGTACTGAAGAACATTCCCATGGATATCGGTTAACTTGCCTATAGAAAAACATCAATCAATCAATTAATCAATCAAGTTAGTGGCTAATTGGATTGTGGTTTTTCTAGTTATTTTTAAGTGCCTTTTGCTTCCTTATCCAATAGTAGCCAATAAATTCTGGATAAAATAATGAGTGTCCATAAAGGTTCAGTTTTAATTCACTTGAAATTTAAGACTACAGAACAATTTTAACTAACTAAAGGATACAAAATTATTTTTTCTCTGATTAAAATTAATTTTATTTAGCATTTTCTTTTTTTTTTTTTTTTTTTTTGAGATGGAGTCTTGCCCAGGCTGGAGTGCAATGGCACAATCTCAGTTACTACAACCTCGGTTCACCACAAGCCCAGGAGTTCAAGGGTGCAGTGAGCCATGATTGCGCCACTGCATTCCAGCCTAGACAATAGAGACCCTGTGTCAAAAAAAAAAAAAGGCTATAAATAAGGGATAAATTAAATTAACTGTATGCAGATCAAAGTTCAAAAAAAAAGAGACTATAACTAAAGTAAAACTTGCTGAAAATCTACTCTCTCATCCATCTATCATATGAGGGGTTTGGACTGGATAATCTCTAAGCTGCCTTCTAGCTTTTATATCATAACAGTCTAAGTAAAATAATATTACTGAGATATTATGTCTTAGCATGATATAATTGTAGAAAAACTATGAATTTCCTAAAATAAAACAGACTAACCTCCCACAGCATGTAAAATAACTTCTGGAGCACAAGTATCCCACTTCTTACAACCAGGACTTGCAAATACATAAGCAGAGGCTTTGCCTTCAATCAGCTGAATAATCTGTAAGGGTAAAAATAAGAATTATCCTTTGATAATAGAAAGAATAATTGAAAGTCATGAAAAGATTGAGGTACAGATAAGAAAAACTGCTTGTTTCTATCAAGGATATTTAATCAGTTCCTCTGTTAAACTTAGTTAAAGCTTTTAGCAGGTTTAAATTATACCAGTATTATGAAGAAATACATAGAATAAATGCATAATAATATAGTGATACGAAGAAAAAATAATGGTCAAAAAAGCTACAAAGAGGATATCTGAACTGTCTCCATATTCCAAGTTACATAAAGTAACATGTTCCTTTTATTCACGTTGTTTTTCTTTTTTAGTGTAAAAGCAATATACATTTACAGCAGAATTAATTCAAGTTTTTTTCAACATCTAAAAAATTGACCATTTATTAGAGGGCTGCGCATGGTGGCTCACTCCTGTAATGCCAGCACTTTGGGAGGCTGAGACAGGTGGATCACTTGCAGTCAGGAGTTTGAGACCAGCCTGGCCAACATAGCAAAACCCATCTCTACTAAAAATACAAAAAATTAGCTGGGTATTGTGTTGCATGTCTGTAATCCTAGCTACTTGGGAGGCTGAGGCACGAGAATCGTTTGAACATGGGAGGTGGAGGTTGTAGTGAGCCAAGACTGCACCACTTCACTCCAGCCTGGGTGACAGAGCGAGACTCTGTCTCAAACAAACAAACAGCACTCCCCTCAAAAAAAAACCCTGACCATTATTAAATAAAGGACAGAGAAGTATCAAGCAGTACCATAATGTATAAATTGTAATAGATCCTAACAGATGTGCAATGTGACTAGTCTAACAAATACTTTCATAAGTCTTGGGATCACACGTATTGCCATTTCACTACCAAAATACAAACTTTTTTTTTTTTTTAAATATTTGAAGAGATTTATTCTAAGCCCAATATGAGTGACCATGGCCCATGACACAGCCCTCAGGAAGTCCTGAGAACATGTGCCCAAGGCAGTGGGGAGCAGCTTGGTTGTATATATTTTAGAGAGGCATGAGACATCAATCAAATACATTTAGGAAATACATTGATTTGGTCCAGAAAGGTGGAACAACTCAAAGCGGTGGGGGTGGGGAGGCTTCCAGGATATAGGTGAAATTAAGTATTTTCTGATTGACAATTGATTGGGTTTGTCTAAACACCTGGGATCTATAGAAAGAGAATGTTCAGATTAAGATAAAGATTGTTGAGACCAAAATTCCTTTGAAGTCTTATAGTGGCTGTCCTTAGATACAATAGGTGACAAATGTTTCCTAATCAGATTTTAGTTAATCTCTTTAGGATTTGGAGGGTCTGAAAGAAAAAGAGCTAGCTATGTTAATAGAGATGCTTTACAGATGCAGATTTTTCCCCACAAAGAACAGCTTTGCAGCGCCACAAAATACAAACTTTTATAGAGTCATCCTAACAATTCCTCTAATACTGATACACAACTGAGATCACTGCTAGAACTTGCATGACTCTAAATGGTAACCTGCTATCAAACTTTCACTAGTCAATTGACTTTTTTTGGTTATAGTGTAAAATAATTATTATTATAAAACTCAGACTCTACTAGAAATACAAAAATTAGCCAGGTGTGGTGGCAGGCGCCTGTAATCCCAGCTACTCAGGAAGCTGAGGCAGGAGAATCGCTTGAACCCGGGAGGTGGAGATTGCAGTGAGCCGAGATTGTGCCATTGCACTCCAGCCTGGGCAACAGAGTAAGACTCCGTCTCAAAAAAAAACAAAAAAAAAAACAAAAAACTATTCAGAAGATACATAAGTAGGACCAGAGTGATAGGATGTGAGGAAGGAAGGAGTCTAGGATGACTTTCAGGTGTTTGGCTGGATCAGTTAGAAAAATGGTGGTGCCATTAGTGGGATAGTAAAACAGGGAGAGAAACACATCCAGAGGTGGGTAGAAAGAGGATGAACTCAAATTGGACACGCTGAATTTGAGATACCTGAGGGATGTCATCATAATGATATCTAGGGGACAATCAGATGAGAAGAGATCAGGGCTAGGGATGTAGATCAAATTGTGTCCCGTTTCATAATTCTCTCAGCAGGTTGGAAACCTGGATGAAAGAATGGGGGAAATAGATAGGAAGTGGGCAGGCAGGCCAGATCTTAGAGTCTGTAGAAGGTCTAGGAAATAATCTAAGAGGGTCCTTGGGAAAATAAGGTCTTTGGCAAGAAGCATGGAGTCATCCTGATGACTTTCATTAACATTGAACTCTCTCAGATAAAAAAAAAAAAAAAAACTTGATTCTTAAATTTATTTTTAAAATTTAAATGCTGCTGAAATGTACAAATTATAGTCTTTACTCCCATCTCTTTAAACGCTTATTTCTTTTTTTTTTTAATTATACTTTAAGTTTTAGGGTACATGTGCACAATGTGCAGGTTACATATGTATACATGTGCCATGCTGGTGTGCTGCACCCATTAACTCGTCATCTAGCATTAGGTATATCTCCCAATGCTATCCCTCCCCCCTCCCCCCACCCCACAACAGTCCCCAGAGTGTGACATTCCCCTTCCTGTGTCCATGTGTTCTCATTGTTCAATTCCCATTTATGAGTGAGAACATGCGGTGTTTGGTTTTTTGTCCTTGCGAGTTTACTGAGAATGATGATTTCCAATTTCATCCACGTCCTTACAAAGGACATGAACTCATCATTTTTTATGGCTGCATAGTATTCCATGGTGTATATGTGCCACATTTTCCTAATCCAGTCTATCATTGTTGGACATTTGGGTTGGTTCCAAGTCTTTGCTATTGTGAATAGTGCCACAATAAACATACGTGTGCATGTGTCTTTATAGCAGCATGATTTATAGTCCTTTGGGTATATACCCAGTAATGGGATGGCTAAACTCTTATTTCATGTTTTTAGAAGTTGAGTATTTCAATGATTCACTTGCACTTCAGAGCAGATGACAGACATTTTTCATACCTTATTTCCTGCTCCTCCTACTCGCAGCACAGCATCGGGGTTCATAGCAGCAACACAGTCAGTAACCAACTTGTTGCTATGGGATCGAGTAGTTGTGATAATGTGTTTCCCAGCAGGGACTTCTTTCAGCTGAAACCCAAAGGCGCCTAAACCTAAAACTCCCCAGATTGTCCTCCCCAACACAGCATCTGGTCCTGCCTGTGTAAACGAGTGAAACAAGACTTGTGGTTATTTGGAGAAGAACGTTAGCCCATAAATGGAATATTCAGTTATATTAGCATCATGATTTAAAAAATAAAAACATGATAGCCGGGCACGGTGGCTCATGCCTGTAATCCCAGCACTTTGGGAGGCCGAGGCGGGCGGATCACGAGGTCAGGATATCTAAACCATCCTGGCTAACACGGTGAAACCCCGTCTCTAATAAAAATACAAAAAATTAGCCGGGCATGGTGGTGGGTGCCTGTAGTCCCAGCTACTTGGGAGGCTGAGGCAGGAGAATGGCGTGAACCTGGGAGGCGGAGGTTGCAGTGAGCCAAGATCACGCCACTGCACTCCAGTCTGGGCGACAGGGCAAGACTCCGTCTCAAAAAACATGATAATGTTATAAAGTACAAGAACAATATCACTGGCAAAGAACTTTTCCTGAGAGAATCTGCTGATTATTATCATTACTGTTCTGGTTAACAGTTTCAAAGAACTTTTGGTTATTCCCTGGAATCCTTATAAACTGATTTCTGTTTATAATGTGCTGAAACATCATAAACTGATTACTGTTTCTCTGAATTATCTAATGATCTCTTTGTTGTATTTGAAAATGGCCATTTTCAGAAGGTACTAAGATCCCCAGGAAATGAAATACCATGTATTGATAACTACTTTTCATTATCCAAGAAATATTAAAAATCATGTTGCTACAGGAATAGGTAATGATGACAATGTATTTGGCTGCTATGGAGATAGGGCAACTGAATAGGCCAATACAATACTGAAGAGTAGCCATGGATAATGGGATCAGAGTTAAGATTTTGCTGACAATTTTAATAGCAAAATGACAATGATAATGCAATCTTAGAATCTATATTTTCCTTTGCAGAACTCAATTTCAACTACATTGTTATAACTATACACTTGATATAGAAAAAAAATCTGTATTTCATGGAAAGTAAAACTGATACATAAAATGATTGATGCAAAGTCATCAAAATACAATTATATTAATATAGTAGACATATATTATAGAGATATACATATTGTACTGAACACCAAACATGTACCAGGCACCATTCTAAGTGCTTTACATGTATTATCTCTCTTTCAATCCTCAAAGCACCCCCATGAAGTAGGTATTCTCATCCTTAATTTAAAGATTAGAAAAATGAAATGTGGAACCATTAAGTAACCTGACTAAAGGTTCTAAGAAGTTCATAACCAAAGATTGGCTCATCTGTCTTCAAAGATGATATTCTTAAACACTAAATTAGACTGCCTATGTTTACCTGTCAAATGTTTTCACACACATCATCTTATTTGTCCTAGAGCAGTACCCTGGGTGTTGTTATTGTGAAATATACTTAGGTCGCAGGTTGGGTTCCCTGGGAAGCAGACTCTGAGGGAGGTGGTATGTTTGTTAGGAAGTGCGCTTGGTATCAACACCTGTGGAAGGAGGAGGAGGGTGTGGGCAGAGGGAAGAAATAAGCTGTGATGCAGGTACAGCAAGAGCTGACCCTACAGGGAGCTGTTCCTATGCGGGGAGTCTGGAGCTACAATAGCCTTTCAGGGTAGTCCCAAATTGGGATGAGATGTCAGGTCTTTAAACTCCTGCAATAATCAGTCACTGGAAATGGACTGCATTGGGAAGAGGTGTGGTCCTAGGTGAGACAGCTCTCCATTGGTAGGGCAATCCCAGAAGAGTCTGATGGCATATGGGGCAACAAAGGAGCCAAAGAACAAGCACTGGGTGCTCAGTATATGTTAATGTGCTTCCTCTGTTCCCATCTGAGTTTACACTACAGGAGAGGCTTGGAATCTAAGGAAGCTATTTATTTTTTTATTTTTATTTTTTTGAGACAGAGTCTTACTGTGTCGCCTAGGCTGGAGTGCAGTGGTGCGATCTCGGCTCACTGCAAACTCTGCCTCCTGGGTTCAAGCAATTCTCTTGCCTCAGCCTCCTGTGTAGCTGGGATTATAGGTGCATGCCACCATGTCCGGCTAATTTTGTATTTTTTTAGTAGAGACAGGGGTTTCACCATGTTGGTCAGGCTGGCCTCGAACTCCTGACCTTGTGATCCACCTGCCTTGGCCTCCCAAAGTGCTGGGATTACAGGCGTGAGCCACCACGCCCAGCCAAGAAACCTATTTATTAATGCAGCTCTCCAGTTATTCTGGAAAAAAATAAAGGAAAGAAAACAGTGGACACGAATATTTTGGGCCCTACAAGGTCATATTCCCTCTGTAAATGAACATCTAGGCAAAAAGGATGGGATCAAGGACTCTGGTGTCTTGGTGTGGTAAATGCAATCCCATGATGCAGCTGGCTTGCCTTCTTCTGTGCTCCTGACTCTCAGACTCTGGCATTGTCTCTCTCAAAGGCTCCACACCAATTTTGGGAGGGTAATAAAGGCGAAATTTTTCTGACAATTAAGCTTCAATGGTTAAGAAACTGGCTTCAGTATGAAGATAGACTGAGTTTCTTCATGCTATTTCCTTTAAGTGTCTACTAGTTTCAGTATATGTTGGAAGCAATAATAAAGTTTGAATTGCTAAGTCTTTTCTCTGGCTCAGGAGGGCAATAAAAAGTAATACAGTAGCAAGGTTTGGATTTGAGTTTGAATCTCAGTTCTGCCATTTACCAGCTGGGTGACCACAGGAAAGTTAATTGCCTCAGTTTCCTCTTTAAAATGGGGATAATAGTTTATTTAAAGGGCTGTGGTTTGTATTCAATGAAAGGATACATTTGAAACCCTTGAACCTGGCAGCATACAGTAAACTCTTAATAAATTTTAGCTATTATGGTGATGATGATGATTATTTAAAATTGAATCTTTAGCCTGAATACCAACAACACAGCTGAGCAACTTTTCTACTTCCATTTGTGGTAATGAATTTTAAGGCATAAGCAAGAGAAGCAAGAGAAAGGATAAACAGAGTGTCCAGAAGGGAAGTGGTACAGAGAGAGGTAATGAAGAGAAGCAGAACTGGAGAAAATGAACTGGTATGTGGGATGTACAATGACCACCTGGGGTACCACAAGTTGCCTGCTTCTTTTCTACCTACTAGTGGAGCCAAAACCCTAGCTATTTTTCTCACCTTTGCTTCATTCCTGTGTTCCCTTAACTGCTGCTTTTCATTGTTCTGTGGAAAATGAATACAATTTTTCTAATCTCAGAAAGAAGTGGTGAAAATTATTAACTCCTAAGCACTTAGATTTTTTCTTGATGAAAGGTACCATGCATTACAATGCTTTATATGAATTAAATGCCCCTTTTGAAAGTAATAGTATTAACTTAAAGTTTACATAAAAACCACAAACTTGTGTCTGTATATAACAGTATCAACATTAAAATCATATTTAAAGAATTAATAGACACAAGCAATTTAACCCCAGAGACTTTCTCAATAACATATAACTATTTTGGTAAATCCTAAGAAACACGATTCTTAATATAATTTATAATCATACGAACAGCAGGAAAAAACAAATTTATATTAGAAATAAAGCTTAACCTTGCTTTTAACTCAGAGTGGAAATTCAGAAGTAGTATTGCCCACTCTGATTACTTTGTTTCTCTAAAGTTCTATCAAGGTCACATTAATATAAATACCTTAACTACTTTATCTCAACAATTTCCTATACAATTTAATGCAATTTAATGGTACATTCTTGCTTTGAAATTACACTAGTCCCTTGCTTCTATGGAAGGCAATTTATCTGATGTATAATAGAAAATCAAAGCAGATTAGAAGAGACAAGAAAAAAGAATGCAAGAGCATAGTGCGTTCTGTTACCAACACTGACTGTAACTTACGTGCTATACAGCGTTACCTGGAAAACAACAGGCCTAGCATCTTTTCTTAGTTGAAATGGTTCATTTCTTGAATGTGCTTCAGGAACCAATCATAAATCAGGTGTCTTGATGCCCAAGCTAATCAAGAACCCTATCAGTAATTCTCTCAACATTTATATTTGAATCATAAGGAATAAATTAAAAAATATATAATGCATTTAGTGTGTCTGTGTACATACACATGCATATATATACATACCCAGTACCAATGCCCCCAGCGATTTTGATTCAATAGGTCTGGGGTATGGCCTGGGAATCCATATTTTTGAAGGTTTCTCATCAGTTAATAGCATAGCTAAAAAAAAAGTTAAAAATAAATAAATAAATAAAATTTTAAAACTGAAAAGTTCCCCAGATGATTGCATATGCAACCAAGCTAAAAACCACTTGCTTAGGTAACATAAAGAATCAGATAACACTATAATTATTTATCTAATGAAATTACTTTGTATCATTTATAGTAATACCTCATAGTTGTAATATGGCTGGTTAATAACTCCTGCTATGGCTTTTCCTTCATAAGCAATTCCAATAAGAACTGTTACATTGTCAAGAAGACCTGCAAAGAAGAAATAAATATCAGTTATATAACTTGCTCATATTATGACTCATCATTACTACATCACTTGCTCCAAGTTAGTTTTGCAGTTAAGGTATGGAATTTGCAATGATTCATCCGTGATCAATCCTATTTATAGCAAAAGGCATAAATGATAAGCAAGCTGGCCAGAAACAGCCATAGGATCTATGGCCACTTAATTGAATTGGCTATCATGGTCTCATTAGTACAATGTGTAAACCAACTAAATAAAGCAGCCATAATTCTGCAGCCATCATCATCAGATTCCTCTATGCCTCTTCCACCATCATCCAACTCATCCTTACCTGCCGAATCACTTTATATTCCTGGATTACACTCTAGACTTGTATTTCAAGCCTTTAAAACAGAGTTTCTCAAAGGGAGGCCCAAGGACTATCAAGCAGCATTAGAATTAACTGATGTACTTTTTATAATACAGATCTTCTCAGGCTCCTTCCCAGAACTAGTGAATCAAAATCTGGGAGTGGGGGACAAGACCTAAATAAGCTTTCTAGGTGCTTTTATACACATTAAAGTTGTCTAGAGCTTCCTTATTTCACAATGGGTTCTACAGATGTTTTCAGCACACACACATATATACACATGTATACACACACTGTGATTCACCCATTATAGCGATGTCTCATTCAAGAACAGTAAAATAGTTTTTTTCTAGTAATTATGATAAATTTTTTAAGCCATGTCCTGAGAGCCAATACAAGAAAATTTATGTAGACCTTAATTTAATTTTATCATCATCATCATCATTATTATTCTTATTTTCTTTTTTTGAAACAGAGTCTTGCTCTGTCACCCAGGCTGGAGTGCAGTGGCATGATCTCAGCTCACTGCAACCTCTGTCTTCTGGGTTCAAGCAATTCTCCTGCCTCAGCCCCACAAGTAGCTGGGATTACAGACGTGTGCCACCAGGCCCAGCTAATTTTTGTATTTTTAGGAGAGAAGGTGTTTCACCATGTTGGCCAGGCTGGTCTTGAACTTCTGACCTAATTATCTGCCCACCTCGGCCTCCCAAAGTGCTGGGATTACAGGCATGAGCCACCACGCCTGGCCTAGATCTTAATTTTAAAAATAAAACTCTAAGCTTAAAACCTAAAACCTGCCAGGTGCGGTGGCTCACACCTGTAATCCCAGCACTTTGGGAGGCCCAGGTGAGTGGATCACCTGAGGTCAGGAGTTCAAGACCAGCCTGACCAACATGGTGAAACACCATCTCTCCTAAAAATACAAAAATTAGCTGGGCGTGGTGGCAGGTGCCTGTAATCCCAGCTACTTGGGAGGTGAGGCAGGAGAACAGCTTGAACCTGGGAGGCAGAGGTTGCAATGAGCCGAGATGGTGCCACTGCACTCTAGCCTGGGCAATGAGCAAGACTGTCTAATAAAAAAAAAAAACCTAAAACTCTGGCTCTGAGCTTGTTCATTCCTACATTTATATGGCCAATTTTATTTTAATTTGTTGCTCTCTAATTGTTCTCATCTTAGATAAGGAGAAATATTGTACCGTGTTTCAAAACCCACCTTTAGAAGGTGAGGCTATGAAATGTGAAAGCAGTTCACAGATTAGGGGAGAGTGAATGGGGAGGGCATGGGATGGTGGTGGTGGCAGAGCAAGAGCTACACAGTTGTACTCGTTATCGTTTTTCTACCCCAATAAAGCTGGGGGTTCAGTATAGTCATTTTGGTAACACTGGTTTAATATGTTATTCTCATCTGGGAGACATTAGAAGTGTGGGGCTGGTGGAGTATGTGGGGGTTGGTATTTGAAGGAGATGAATTTTATTCTCCTGTCTTAACAATCAACGATGTATGATAACCATGAGCACAAATATAGCTTTAGGGGTAAACATAACACATGATAGTAGCTTTCCATACAACATACAAAATATCAAATATTTACAACTAACATCATATCCTTGTCCCACTACTGTCAAATATGAATACAAAAGAGATATCAACCTTCGGTATATTCCTTGGTTCCATCCAGAGGATCAACCCAGACCACGAGCTAAAATTAAAAAGAGAGAAGGAAAATATCTAAATCAAGCACACAAAATTCTAAAAATAGATTTAAATAGATTAAAATTACTCTTTTTTTCCTTTGAAATTGTATTATGGATGGCTTAAATTAATGTCATCTGTTTTGAGATAGTACAAAAAGCTTATTCTTTTGTAATCATGGAAAAAGTCCATTTGTATAAGAAAAAAGTCTGATTTAAGAATTTTCAGGCCAGGCACGGTGGCTCACACCTGTAATCCCGCACTTTTAGAGGCCGAGGCGGATGGATCACCTGAAGTCAGGAGTTCGAGACCAGCCCGGCCAAAGTGGTGAAACCCCATCTCTACTAAAAATACAAAAATTAGCCGGGCATGGTGGTGGGTGGCTGTAATCCCAGCTACTCAGTAGGCTGAGGCAGGAGAATCACTTGAACTCAGGAGGCGGAGGTAGCAGTGAGCAGAGATCGTGCCATTGCACTCCAGCCTGGACGACAAGAGCAAAACTCCATCTCAAAAAAAAAAAAATACAAAAAAATGATTTTCAACATGAAATGCTTAACTGATAAAAGTTTGTTGTCATTTGAACACTAAGCACAATGAATATACTGATCTCTAGATCATGGTACAGGAAAAACTTGTAAAGTGGCAAAAAAATGTTTTGAACAAGCACAGTTGCTACTCATTTTTATATATAAGTGCTGATTTTAAAAAAACAAGTCTGATTATCTTAAGGACACAGTCCATACAATCCAAAGAAAAATGAATAATAAAACTGGCAGCAGATTTAAAAGGAAAATTCCTTCTGTTTAGGACATTTAATATGATTCAGGATATGCTGCCTTTAACCACTACAATGATAACATTATGTGAATTTCTGAGTGAGGGCATGTTTCTGATGGAGGACACCATGTCTCGCTTTCTTTTCTTTTTTTCTTTTTTCTTTTTTTATTTTTTTTTGAGACAGAGTCTCACTCTGTCACCCAGGCTGGAGTGCAGTGGCGCGATCTCGGCTCACTGCAACCTCTGCCTCCCGGGTTCATGCCATTCTCCTGCCTCAGCCTCCCAAGTAGCTGAGACTACAGGCGCCTGCCACCACACCCAGCTAATTTTTTGTATTTTTAGTAGAGATAGGGTTTCACCGTGTTAGCCAGGATGGTCTCGATCTCCTGACCTCGTGATCCGCCTGCCTCGGCCTCCTAAAGTGCTGAGATTACAGGCGTGAGCCACCACGCCCAGCCCCACCATGTCTCATTTTCTTTGTTTCCTCCATACCACAGAGCAAAGTGTCTTATTCATAGTAAGTCTCCAATGAATATGCCTTAAATAATTAAAAATTGGAAAACTAAGACATTATGGTGGCTATCTGAAGTCACAGATTTAACTTAAGCAACTATAAAAAGCAAGCAGGATGACATTTATGGTCTTCTAAAAATATAAGGTAGCAACCTGTTTCATAGCCTTCTATCCCCAATTACCAATGAATGTCTTACTATCAAATCTACTAAATATCTACTAAATAACAAATTAGATTTTCTTCCTAAAAGTATTTATTTATGTATTTAATGAGACAGGGTCTCACTCTGCTGTCCAGACTGTAGGGTATGTGTAAAACTGCACAAGGTAGGAACAAAGTAGGACAACTTACACTTCCCAATTGCAAAACTTAATGCAAAGCAAGAAAGTGTGGTACTGGCATAAGGATAGACATATAGACCAACAGAATATAACTGAGAGTCCATAATGAAACCCACACATCTATTTCTTTTCTTTTTTTTCTTCTTCTTTTTTTTTTTTTTTTTTGAGACTAAGTTTTGCTCTTGTCGCCCAGACTGGAGTGCAATGGCGCAATCTCGGCTCATTGCAACCTCCGCCTCCCAGGTTCAAGCAATTCTCCTGCCTCAGCCTCCTGAGTAACTGGGATTACAGGCATGTGCCACCACGCCCAGCTAATTTTGTATTTTTAGTAGAGACGGGGATTCTCCATGTTGGTCAGGCTGGTCTTGAACTCTCGACCTCAGGTGATCTGCCCGCCTCGGCCTCCCAAAGTGCTGGGATTATAGGCGTGAGCCACCATGACCAGCGTGAAACCTATACATCTATGGCGTGCTGATTTTTCACAAGTGTGCCAGGGCCATTCAACTGGGGAAAAAATAATCTCTTTAAGAGATGGTGCTGGGGCCAGGTAAGGTGGCTCAAGCCTGTAATCCCAGCACTTTGGGAGGCTGAGGTAGGCGGATCACGAGGTCAAGAGATCAAGGCCATTCTGGCCAACATGGTGAAACCCCATCTCTACTAAAAATACAAAAAAATTAGCTGGGCATGGTGGTGCGTGCCTGTAGTCCTAGCTACTTGGGAGGCTGAGGCAGGAGAATCGCCTGAACCCAGGAGGTGGAGGTTGTGGTGAGCCAAGATTGCGGCCCTGTACTCCAGCCTGGTGACAGAGCGAGACTCCGTCTCAGAAAAAAAAAAAAAAGAGATGGTGCTGGTTGCAGCCTCAACCTCCATGGGCTCAGGTGATCCTCCCATCTCAACCTCCCAAGTAGCTGAGACTATAAGTGTGCACCACCATACCTGGCTAATTTTTGTATTTTTTGTTGAGACAGAGTTTCACTATGTTGCCGAGTCTGGTCTCGAACTCCTAGACTCAAGCAATCCAACCACCTCGGCCTCCCAGAGTGCTGGGATTACAGGTGTGAGCCACCATGCCTGGCCCTAAAAGTATTTTAAATAATGGTTTTAGAGTGCAAAGGAAACCCATAGGATGAGAAACTGAACTCTAAATCCATATGGTTGCCTGATACTTCCATGTTGGCTCTGAAAGATATCAAGTTTCTGGTTGCCCCTATTTTATAACTACCAATTTTTCATCTTACAGGCAAATATTATTTCCTTTACTATGGCAAAAAGCCCAGGTTAATAGAGAGTTGAGTATAAATATGGGTCATACATCTTCTTCTTTAATAGCACTGTACTGCGATGGGCATGGTTGCTTCAGTATTTCTTCCCACTGACTGTCTTCAATCAGCTCTTGATCCACTTCCTCAGAAGGCAGATCCTAAAGCAGAGATAACCCTAATGGTTACTGAAGCTGTTTAGTGTTTACAGAGTATGCTTTGTCTCATTAACAGAAGAAATACAGCATCACAGTTTTCACTAGTTCTTCTGGTTTACCATTTATATTTAGAGCTTTTAAAGCAAACCTTAAAAATTTGCAAAAACAACCATATGTGGCTCATCAAAATTGACTAAATGGTTCCAGTGTCATTATACTGAAGAGAGTTCAAAAAGAAGCTCTCCCTCTCCCCCTCCCTCCCCCTCCCCCTCCCCCTTCCTCTCCCCACGGTCTCCCTCTCTTTCCACGGTCTCCCTCTGATGCCGAGCCGAAGTTGGACTGTACTGCTGCCATCTCGGCTCACTGCAACCTCCCTGCCTGATTCTCCTGCCTCAGCCTGCCCAGTGCCTGCAATTGCAGGCGCGCGACGCCACGCCTGACTGGTTTTCATATTTTTTTGGTGGAGACGGGGTTTCGCTGTGTTGGCCAGGCTGGTCTCCAGCTCCTAGCCGCGAGTGATCCGCCAGCCTCGGCCTCCCGGGGTGCCGGGATTGCAGACGGAGTCTGGTTCACTCAGTGCTCAATGGTGCCCAGGCTGGAGTGCAGTGGCGTGATCTCGGCTCGCTACAACCTCCACCTCCCAGCCGCCTGCCTTGGCCTCCCAAAGTGCCGAGATTGCAGCCTCTGCCTGGCCGCCACCCCGTCTGGGAAGTGAGGAGCGTCTCTTGCCTGGCCGCCCATCGTCTGGGACGTGAGGAGTCCCTCTGCCTGGCTGCCCAGTCGGGAAAGTGAGGAGCGTCTCTGCCCGGCCGCCATCCCATCTAGGAAGTGACGAGCGCCTCTTCCCGGTCGCCATCCCATCTAGGAAGTGAGGAGCGTCTCTGCCCGGCCGCCCATCGTCTGAGATGTGGGGAGAGCCTCTGCCCCGCCGCCCCGCCTGGGATGTGAGGAGCGCCTCTACCCGGCCGTGACCCCGTCTGGGAGGTGAGGAGCGTCTCTGCCCGGCCGCCCCGTCTGAGAAATGAGGAGACCCTCCGCCTGGCAACCGCCCGTCTGAGAAGTGAGGAGCCCCTCCGCCCAGCAGTCACCCCGTCTGGGAAGTGAGGAGCGTCTCCGCCCAGCAGCCACCCCGTCCGGGAGGGAGGTGGGGGTCAGCCCCCGCCAGGCCAGCTGCCCCGTCCGAGAGGGAGGTGGGGGGGTCAGCCCCCCGCCCAGCCAGCCGCCCCGTCCGGGAGGTGAGGGGCGCCTCTGCCCTGCCGCCTCTACTGGGAAGTGAGGAGCCCCTCTGCCCGGCCAGCCGCCCCGTCCAGGAGGGAGGTGGGGGGGTCAGCCCCCCGCCCGGCCAGCCGCCCCATCCAGGAGGGAGGTGGGGGGGTCAGCCCCCTGCCCGGCCAGCCGCTCCGTCCGGGAGGCAGGTGAGGGGGTCAGCCCGCCACCCGGGAGGCGAGGGGGGCCTCTGCCCGGCCGCCCCTACTGGGAAGTGAGGAGCCCCTCTGCCCGGCCACCACCCCGTCTGGGAGGTGTACCCAACAGCTCACTGAGAACGGGCCATGATGACAATGGCGGTTTTGTGGAATAGAAAGGGGGGAAAGGTGGGGAAAAGATTGAGAAATCGCATGGTTGCTGTGTCTGTGTAGAAAGAGGTAGACATGGGAGACTTTTCATTTTGTTCTGTACTAAGAAAAATTCTTATCCTGTTGATCTGTGACCTTACCCCCAACCCTGTGCTCTCTGAATCATGTGCTGTGTCCACTCAGGGTTAAATGGATTAAGGGCGGTGCAAGATGTGCTTTGTTAAACAGATGCTTGAAGGCAGCATGCTCGGTAAGAGTCATCACCACTCCCTAATCTCAAGTACCCAGGGACACAAACACTGCGGAAGGCCGCAGGGTCCTCTGCCTAGGAAAACTAGAGACCTTTGTTCACTTGTTTAACTGCTGACCTTCCCTCCACTATTGTCCTATGACCCTGCCAAATCCCCCTCTGTGAGAAACACCCAAGAATAATCAATAAAAATAAAAATAAAAATAAAAAGATTTTTATGTATTATACACTCATTTAAACAAGTGTCTCTGACAGCAGATAGTTCCCTTGTATTACATGAGATGTCAGTTCCCTCACTTTCTTTTTTTATTTTTATTTTTTGAGACGGAGTCTTGCTCTGTTGCCCAGGCTGGAGTGCAGGGACACCATCTCAGCTCACTGCAACCTCCCCATCCTGGGGTCAAGCAGTTCTCCTTCCTCAGCCTCCTGAGTAGCTGGGATTACAGGCATTCACCACCACGCCTGGCTAATTTTTCTATTTTTAGTAGAGACAGGGTTCAGTTTCACCATGTTGGTCAGGCTGGTCTTGAACTCCTGACCTCGTGATTCGCCCGCCTCAGCCTCCCAAAGTGCTGGTATTACAGGCGTGAGCCACTGCGCCTGGCCTAATTCCCTCACTTTCAAAGTGTTATCGTCTTTGGATAAGTATGCAAATAAGCCTAATTTTAAAAACAAACAACAACGAAACCCATTTTATTCCAAAGTTCTAGATCTCTGCCCATCTTACAGTTTGTATGCTGGGTATAACAGTAACCATATCTTCTATGGTCAATAATTAAGACATCTGGCTTAGAAATAGACCAAAATGTCTTAAAATCAGATATTTTCCCCAAGTCCAAGGAATACAATAATTACTTTTGTGTTTAAAACAATAAATATAATGCTTAAAATCATAATAGTGGTATATAAATCATTAAAGTGTCAGTTATAAATCCATTTGGTAAACAGGGATTTTAAAAAAATGTCTCTGACGACGCTTACCTCTTCCCCTATAATTGTGAGTTTGGGGAATTTCCGGGCCAATGAAGAACATATGCTCATCTGTGCCAATCGGTCAGCTTTGGTCTGCAGGTCTGTTGCACAGGTCTGTAATAAAGAATGCAAATTTTAGCAGAGCTAATGAAAAATAAGTTGTCCTCTGATTCCTTGTGCATAAGTGCCTACATAATTTAGATTACACTGTCAGTTTTTAGAGTCATAGAACTTAACACCAAATGAGTTAACTGGTTTCTTGCCTTGGTTTTTCTCAAAGGATTAATAGTGGGTAAAGTTTGGAAAGGAGCTTTTAAATAATCCAGAACATTTTCTTCCCTAGTTTAGAAATTCCTTATCTCTAGACATCAACCTTTTGCTTAAATAGGTTAAGAGATAGGAAATGTATAACTTTTCAAGGCAAAGTTAATAGTTATTAGAAAAGTGTTCCGTGGATCTTTCTATAACTTCCACACTAATCCTAATCATAATAATTCAACAGGTCCTCAAGTTGATTCACAGGTACAGAGTAAGAAATCCTATTTGTTTTTTTTTTTTGAGACAGAGTCTTGCTCTGTCACTGGGCTGGAGTACGGTGGCACGATCTTAGCTCACTGCAAACTCTGCCTCCTGGGTTCAAGCAATTCCCCTGCCTCAGCCTCCTAGGTAGCTGGGACTACAGGCACGTGCCACCATGCCCGGCTAATTTTTTGTATCTTAGTAGAGACGGGGATTCACCATGTTGGCCAGGATGGTCTTGATCTCCTGATCTTGTGATCCACCCGCCTTGACCTCCCAAAATGCTGAGATTACAGGCATGAGCCACCGTGCCCGGCCTAAGAAATCCTGTTTCTAAAAATCTAAAAAACATGAATATGAACTGCTGTAATATTTAACATATAGCTCACCTATGGCACCCTCACTCAATCAATATGTCAGATAATCATGCTAGTGAAAGAGAAAAGTTTTGCAAGTGACAACCACAACCTCCTTTGTTAGTTTGCTTTCAGAGCCTTATGATATGTTGCAATTTATATATGCCTGGTTAAGTAGATTTACAGATTATATCATCTTAGTAGAATTTGTTTGTTTGTTTGTTTGTTTTGAGACGGAGTCTCACTCTGTCGCCCAGGCTGGAGTGCAGTGGCGCGATCTCAGCTCACTGCAACCTTTGCCTCTCCGCTTCAAGCAATTCTCCTGCCTCAGCCTCCTGAGTAGCTGGGACTGCAGGCGTCCCCCACCATGCCTGGCTAATTTTTGTATTTTTAGTAGAGATGGGGTTTCACCATATTGGCCAGGCTGGTCTCAAACTCCTGACCTCATGATCCACCCACCTCGGGCTCCCAAAGTGCTGGGATTACAGGTGTGAGCCAGTGCACCCGGCCTCATCTTAGTAGAATTTTAACAATACTTTGCAATGAGATAAGAAGTCATTATGAAAAGCAACTGTTTTATGCCTCACTGAGATTTGCTGTATATCTCAATGCAAAGTACTATTCTGCTAGAATGTAAGCTCCACAAAAGGATTTTATTCCCTAAAGAACTATGTCTAGCACACAGTAGGTGCTCTATAAGTATCTTTTGAATGAACCTACTCAAAAGAATTGTTGAGTTTGAAGATTAGTTAAATATCAATCAAGTTTGTAGACCACTGCGGTAGAGAAAAAAAAGACACATTGAAAGCCATTCCACTATCTGAGGAAATCAATTCTCTTTTCCTCTCTAAGATAAATATTTCCTATTCTATCAACATAGTTCCAGACCTCATCATTGGAACCTTGTGTGATAAACTGATTTTGCTGTTTTTTTAAAAATAAGGTATCAACGGAAGGATATAAAGTACTAGAAATGCCTGAGCACTACAGAAGACAATGAGAATGTTACCTTTTTTCCCGACTTAGCATTATATCTCTGTTCCTTTTTAGCTACCTGGGTTTCAAAATTGTATGTCTAATATAACCTCAACATAAGATCAACTTAAAATAAGTGATGTTAAGGAAAAGGATCTGAAAGGAAATAATTCAAAATATTGGCAATGGTGGCATGATGGATGATTTTTGTTTACTTTTTGGCATTTTTCTACATTTCCTACTTTTCATAATAGAAAAAACTTTATAAAAAATGAGATTAGGGGCTGGGCACAGTGGCTCATGCCTGTAATCCGAGCACTTTGGGAGGTTGAGGCAGGTAGATCACAAGGTCAGGAGTTCGAGACCAGCCTGACCAACATGGAGAAACCCTGCCTCTACTAAAAATACAAAATTAGCCCAGGTGTGGTGGCTCATGCCTGTAATCCCAGCACTTTGGGAGGCTGAGGCGGGCGGATGCTGAGGTCAGGAGTTCGAGACCATCTGGCTAACATGGTGAAACCCTATCTCTACTAAAAATACAAAAAAATTAGCCGGGTGTGGTGGCGGGCACCTGTAGTCCCAGCTACTCGGGAGGCTGAGGCAGGAAAACGGCATGAACCCGGGAGGCAGAGCTTGTAGTGAGCCAAGATCGTGCCACTGTACTCCAGCCTGGGCGACAGAGCAAGACTCCATCTCAAAAAAAAAAAAAAAGGCAACAAAATACAAAATTAGCTGGGTGTGGTGGCGCATGCCTGTAATCCCAGCTACCCAGGAGGCTGAGGCAGGAGAATTGCTTGAACCCGGGAGGCAGAGGCTGCGGTGAGCTGAGATAACGCCATTGCACTCCAGCCTGGGCAACAAGAGTGAAACTCCTTCTTAAAAAAAAAAAAATAAATAAAATAAATAATAATAATATTAGTAGCCCTCTGAAAGCAGCAGTATTATTTCGTTGGTTATTACCAAGCATGTCTGTAGTCAACTAAAATCTCTTTTTCAAACAAATTTGAATCAGATTTATCTTACATAACTTGAACATGAATACAGCGCTTTGTGTTATTCCTGTTATAATATCCTGTTGGATTTGGTCCACTTTTCTCAGAGGTTGCAACTATTTTGAATACTTATTCTGTGATCAAATGCATTAACTAGCCCGCTCAGCTTTCTCTTATTGACAAATTTGATAAGCATGTTTTCTATATCATCTTCCACTTCAGCTAACACATTCTATATTTTTTAAAACTGTATGTTATTTAATGATTAAAGAGAACAGTACAATGTCAGGAGCAGAGTCCTGTGATCAGCCAACAGTGATCCTTTTCCAGGATGAAAATGACTCATGAATTTAAATTTGTGGATAATGTTATTCATCCAGTTATGAATGCACCTAATCATGGCTCAGGATGGGAGATGTCATCTAAATAACTAAAAATAACTTGAATATTTTCTTAAATAGAAAATGACAGACTATAACAAATGTTTTGCTTACATCAAGATACCCTCTATTTCCTCTAGGAGCAGGCCCATAAATCTATCAAAAAAGGAAATGAGATTTATTTCATTTGTTCTTATGAGTTTTTTTTTTAAATATTATTTATTTATTTATTTTAGAGACAGGGTTTTACTCTGTTGCCCAGGCTGGAGTACAGTGGTGGGATCACAGGTCACTGCAGCCTCAAACTCCTGGGCTCAAGCAATTATCCCACTTCAGCTTCCCAAGCTAGGACTACAAGCATGTCCCACCATGTCAGATGGGGTCTTGCTATGTTGCCCAGGCTGATTTTTACGTTAACTTTTTAAAAGCAATTACATTGAATGTTTTACATTCAACTTTTGAACGTGAGTTCCAAAAGTGAACACACGTCAACTTTTTTCTAAGTTGTTTTTTACTCATATATCTCATTTTTTCTTATGGTAACAACCCTAGATAGATATCTCACTCATAAGTGAGTGACTTAACTCACTCTATTTTAAATCATTAAAGTGCTAATGATAAATCATATCCTATTAATGTTCTCACTTGGAAGAAATTACAATACACTTTTCCTTAAAGGCTATAATAAAGAAATATTTAGGCAAAGTGTAATGGCTCATACCTGTACTCACACCCATAATCTCAGCACCTTGGGAGTCTAAGGTGGGTGGATCACTTGAAGCCAGGAGTTTGAGACCAGCCTGGGCAATATACTGAAACCCCATCTCCACAAAATAAAAACATTAGCTGGGTGTCGTGGCGCTTGCCTGTAGTCCTAACTACTCAGGAGGCTAAGCCAAGAGGGTCCTTTGAGCCCAGAGCTTGAGGCTGCAACAAGCTATCAGTAGGACTGTGCCACTGCACTCCAGCCTTGGGCGACAATGAGACCTTGTCTCTTTAAAAAAAAAAAAAAAAAAAGATTATAATAAAGAATTTAAGGATTAAAAGTCAATATATGAAAACTTATGTGTAAAATTTGTAATGTGAGGTAATAACCAAATCCCAAGGAAGATTTATATATATATAATATATAACATATTATATATAATTATTAATAATAATTTATAATAATAAATATAATTATTAATTATATAGAATTATTATAATTATATACAAATAATAAATAATAAACAATAATTATATATAATAATTATAGTTATATATAAATAATAATTTATAATAATTAATAATAATTTATATTTTATATAATATAATTATATATAATTATATTATATTATACATAATTATATATAATATATAATATATGTATATAATAACACACACACATATATATATATATATATTTTTTTTTTTTTTTTGAGATGGAGTCTTGCTTTTGTTGCCCAGGCTGGAGTGCAATGGCGTGATCTCAGCTCACTGCAACCTTGGTCTCCCAGATTCAAGTAATTCTCCTGCCTCAGCCTCCTGAGTAGCTGTGAGTATAGGTGTGCACCACCATGCCCAGCTAATTTTTGTATTTTTAGTGGAGATGGGGTTTCATCATGTTGGTCAGGCTGGTCTTGAACTCCTGACCTCGTGATCTGCCCGCCTTGGCCTCCCAAAGTGCTGGGATTAAGGCGTGAGCCACCGCACCCAGTCAAATTGTGCTTTAAACTGGAACACAAACATGGTGGTATTTCTTTTAAGAATTGACTATCACTATAAACTTTTTGATAATCTATTTAAGTTTGTAATTACTATACTGGGAAAAACACCCTTGCTTTGAGTTTCTTTTCCATGAGGAAGAAAAAAATGTATCACTTTGATTATAACAAATATTTATGTAAATGCCAGATTTTACCAAACATGTTGAGTTCACTAAGGATTGCATGGCATTGCATGTAATAGATTACTCTAGGATTTGAAGCTTGGTTACAATGCCTTGGGGATAGATATGGTTCGGAAGACTCAGACATATAAATAAAGATCTTGGACGTAGAAAGTCTGGAGTCTTTTTTTTTTTTTTTTTTGAGGTGGAGTCTCTCCCTGTTGCCCAGGCTGGAGTGCAATGGCGCAATCTCGGCTCACTGCAACCTCTGCCTCCCGGGTTCAAGCGATTCTCCTGCCTCAGCCTCCCAAGTAGCTGGGATTACAGGCGCTCGCCACCACGCCTGGCTAATTTTTTGTATCTTTAGTAGAGATGGGATTTCACCATGTTGGCCAGGCTGTTCTCAAACTCCTGACCTCATCATCCGCCTGCCTGGGTCTCCCAAAGTACTGGGATTACAGGCATGAGCCACCACGCCCGGCCTTGGAATCATTTTCAAAGCAGAGATGGAACCCTTTAGAACCAAGCGTCTTGCAGTCTCCCTAAGGGAGCCATCAATTATTTTAACTGATAAAGTCTGTCCACATTTTTACATCATTTAGCTAAACCTCAAGAACAAAAATCAAGTTGGTATGAAATGATATGAGAGTTTGAGTACCTTCTCCACAATACCCAGGTCTCCTTCAGCAATAACACGTCTGACTATCATTCCTGCCTTTTGAGCAATAGAATATGCAGAGGCTACCAACCGCATCAACACAGTGTTACTGGAAGCCATGGTACACTCTAAAAAGAGATCAAGAAAAATGTCTTGTTAGTTTCAAAGCCAACTACTGGTTTTATTTACTTAAATCCAACTCAACACATATTAATTGAGTGCTAACTTGGGATTGCTCCCATTAACTGAGTAAATTCTTTAATATATATTTACTAAAAGAGACTCGGAAAAAACTCGATTTGGGCATTAACTCTCTCAATAAATTCTGTATTTTTTATGTCTCTCTGCAGATGGGACATGTCAAAGCATAGAAGAAACTGGCCCAGGATGCTGAGCATGTGAAAAAGTTTGTGTATGAGGTCGTGGGTGATGTGTAAAGTATGTGGAAGGTGCTTTGGAGGCTAAAAATATGAGATGTAAGATTTGTGTTTGAGGAGCTAATATTTTGGTGAGTTGTAGATAAAATAATGTAACCTAACGTCTATAACATAAAACTAGGCAGCGCCAAAAGAGGTATGAATAGTATAAGGGATGTAGGTGTGTAGGGTGTAATTAAAAAGGGAGGGTGTATTAGTCCATTTTCATACGGCTATAAAGAATGACCCAAGACTGGGTAATTTATTATTTCCAATGGCAAGAACCGCAATTACTTCTGCACCAACCTAATATAAAGGAAAGAGGTTGAATTGACTCACAGTTCAGCATGGGTGGGGAGGCCTAAGGAAACTTAACAATCATGGCAGAAGACAAAGGGGGAAGCAAGACACCTTCTTCACAAGGTGGCAGTTAGAAGTGCCAAGCGAAGGGGGAGAGTCCCTTAAAAACCATTAGATCTCATGAGAACTTACTCACTATCACTGCCCCCATGATTCAGTTACCTCCACCTGGTCTCTCCCTTGACACATGGGGATTATGAGGATTACAATTTAAGATGAGATTTGGGTGGGGAAACAAAGCCTCACCACATCAGAGGGATTGCATATAACTACAATTATTTTCTGAAAATCAATGAATATTCTCTGCTATTATTTACCTCCATCTTCGTCAGTAGCCAAATAAAGAGAACAAGCAACCTAACAAATTATAATGAAGACCAGTCACTTGGAAAAGTAAGGAGTGTCAGAAGTCTCTAGCTCCAACGAAATAAACGGAAAAAACAGCCTTTAGAATCAAGTACATTGCCTTTTTTTTTTTTTTGAGACGGAGTCTCGCTCTGTCGCCCAGGCTGGATTGCAGTGGCGCCATCTTGGCTCACTGCAACCTCTGCCTCCTGGGTTCAACCAGTTCTCTGCCTCAGCCTCCCAAGTAGCTGGGATTACAGGCGCCCACCACCACGCTCGGCTAATTTTTATTTTTAGTGGACACGGGGTTGCATCATCTTGGCCAGGCTGGTCTTGAACTCCTGACCTCGTGATCCACCTGCCTCGGCCTCCCAAGTGCTGGGATTACAGGCGTGAGCCACTGTGTCTGGCCTGTACATTCCTTTGAAAAGATGAATTCAGGCCGGGCACGGTGACTAACGCCTGTAATCCCAGCATTTTGGGAGGCCGAGGTGGGCAGCTCACCTGAGGTCAGGAGTTTGAGACCAGCCTGACGAACATGGTGAAACCTCATCTCTACTAAAAATACAAAAATTAGTTGGGCATGGTGTCGCACACCTATAATCCCCGCTACTCGGGAGGCTAAGGCAGGAGAATCGCTTGAACCTGGGAGGCAGAGGCTGCAGTGAGCCGAGATCGCACCACTGCACTCTAGCCTGGGCGATAGAGCGAGAGTCCGTCTCAAAAAGAAAAAGAAAATATGAATTCAAATCCCGAAATTTTCGTGACTGTCCTGGATGTACCACCCACATTCCCTTCAGAACTGAAGAGCTTATTTCCCCACTTGCTGAGACAGCTGTCAAAAGATGGCTTTCAGCTGCCATCTTTCTTTGGGAGTATATCTGCTGAGAAGGATCACTTCACCTGAAACGTCACAATAGGGAGATTTAAAGGCCATTTCCTACCCCAAGTGGTCTACCACCCCAGCACTGAAGGGCCATCTAGCTTCCAGAATACCCTATGGGGTCAACTGAGGCCTTAGCTGAGACTGCATCACAGCCCAAGATACCTTCTCCTACTTTCTTCCCTTCCTCCCCTTCCCTTCCACAAATGATTCCGAAAGCACTCCCTAAGAAACCTCTTCCACTTTATCTCTGTCTTAGAGTTTTATGGGGAATTAACCTGTGACAAAAACTTCCCACCTCTAAATCAAATCAACATTATTTCATCGCAATAAGGGAACACATGATTGTTCCAAGGACTATTTATATATATATATATATACACACACACAGAGAGAGAGAGAGAGAGAGAGAGCGTGTGTATATATATATATAATATATATAATATATATGTATTTTATATATATTTTGTATTTTATATATATATATATTTTTTGAGACAGAGTCTTGCTCTGTTGCCCAGGCTGGAGTGCAGTGGCGCAATCTCAGCTCACTGCAAACTCTGCCTCCTGGGTTCAAGCGATTCTCCTGCCTCAGCCTCCTGAGTAGCTGGGATTATAGGTGCCTGCTACCACACTCAGCTAATTTTTGTATTTTTAGTAGAGACGGGGTTTCACCATGTTGGCCAGGCTGGTTTCGAATTCCTGACCTCAAGTGATCCACCCACCTTGGCCTCCCAAAGTGCTGGGATTACATGCCTGAGCCACCACGCTCAGCCCTGGGACTATAGAGAACATTATAAACCTCCATTCAGCAATAGTCATTGTTCTACCATGACTTTCTGACTGAATATTTGATTTGATGTTTTAACCCCTTTAACATCTTTTTTCTTTTTTTTTTTCTGAGACGTAGTCTCACTCTGTCACCCAGGCTGGAGTGCAGTGGCACAATCTTGGCTCGCTGCAACCTCTGCCTCCCAGGCTCAAGTGATTCTTGTGCCTCAGCCTCCCGAGTAGCTGAGATCACAGGCAACTGACACCACGCCCAGCTAATTTTTGTATTGTTAGTAGAGACGGGGATTCACCATGTTGGCCAGGCTGGTCTTGAACTCCTGACCTCAGAAGATCCACCTGCCCAGCCTCCTTTACATCTTGTTTCTATCATCCACATTCTATTGACAGGAATTATGAACCTAACTGGAACAATAAGTGAAGTGTTTGAAACTCTTCAAAAGGAAGATGGAATTGAAATTTATGGCTGGGCACAGTGGCTCACGCCTGTAATCCCAGCACTTTGGGAGGCCGAGGTGGGTGGATCACGAGGTCAGGAGTTTGAGACCAGCCAGACTAACATGGTGAAACCCCGTGTCTACTAAAAATACAAAAATTAGCCGGGCGTGGTGGCATGCACCTGTAATCCCAGCTACTCAGGAGGCTGAGGCAGGAGAATCACATGAACCCAGGAGGTGTAGATTGCAGTGGGCCGAGATCGTGCCAGTGCACTCCAGCCTGGGCGACAGAGCAAGACTCCATCCCCCCCCCCCAAAAAAAAAAAAGAAGAAATTTATGTAAGGTAATGAATACCGTACTGTGACCAATAGCTGTCTGGAAATTAAGATGAAAATTAAACGGGTTTCTTTTTTATTTTTTTGAGATGGAGTCTCGCTCTATCGCCCAGGCTGGCGCGATCTCGGCTCACTGCAAACTCCGCCTCCCGGGTTCACACCATTCTCCTGCTTCAGCCTCCCGAGTAGCTGGGACTACAGGCACCCGCCACTGCGCCCGGCTAATTTTTTGTATTTTTAGTACAGATGGGGTTTCACCATGTTAGCCAGGATGGTCTCGATCTAACCTCATGATCCACTCGCCTCGGCCTCGCAAAGTGCTGGGATTACAGGAGTGAGCCACGGCGCCCGGCCAATAAAACGGGTTTCTAAGTGCAGCTGACACTTGAACAACACGACCTCGAACTGCACCGGTCCACTTTGTGGATTTTTTCCAACCAAATGCGGATAGAAAAGGTATGTAAAATCTGTAGACAGGAAAGCCTGACTTTTTAAAATATATTTTTATTTTAGTTTCAAGAGAGTTTGTGATCTGTTAAAACTGAGTTTTCATCTATGAGTGTTTTGCAGGGCCAACTGTGGGACTTGAGTATGTGCAGATTTAAGTATTCTCAGGGGTTCCTGGAATCAATCTCCCTCATATACTGAGGGATAACTCTATATAAAGTGTTTGTTTTATGATATCATAATCAGGCTAGATTAATTTTCTTGGCATACTAGGAGTTACATGTGGAATAAACCAGTTACAATTACTACTAATTCAGGAGCACTTCAGATAGAAAACAGAGAAATAGGGCCGGGCGCAGTGGCTCACGCATGTAATCCCAGCGCTATGGGAGGCCGAGGTGGGTGGATCATGAGGTCAGGAGATCGAGACCATCCTGGCTAACACAGTGAAACCCAGTCTCTACTAAAAATACAAAAAATTAGTCGGGCGTGGTGGTGGGCACCTGTAGTCCCAGCTACTCGGGAGGCTGAGGCAGGAGAATGGCATGAACCCGGGAGGCGGAGGTTGCAGTGAGCTGAGATCGCGGCCACTACACTCCACCCTGGGCAACATAGCGAGGCTCTGTCTCAAAAAAAAAAAAAAAAAAGAAAAAGAAAAAGAAAAGGAAACAGAAATAATTTAGTAAACACTTTGTTGGTCTTACTTCTATTCCTTTATATCCATATCCAGACATATATCTGATTTATTCTGCACTGGAAATGTGGTCTTTGGGCAACTGATTTGTTCTACCCAGATGTCTTGACCATATTTTAATTATGTGTTCGTATGCTCCTTCAATTCCCATGTTATATAAGAATTCTTTTGTAATAGGAAGATCACCTTCCCTCACTGTATGGTGTTGTTATAACTTTTCGTAGATATCATTTACCTTTGAACCAGTTAAGCAACAATTTGACCCTTGTCAGGCTTCATAAATGACTCAACTACTTCCCCTTGTATTTGCCAAGTCCATGGTGTTTTCTTCCATGGAAAAACTTTCAGGCATTGTCTGTCTACTAATTTCCTCACAAAATGATATTATATTTATTAACCACCAGTTAAAGCTGACATCAGCTTATAAAACATAAGAATGGGAAAAATAAGAAATAGAAGAAAATAAAAATGGGAAAAATAATGTTGATGTAAAGCACACAATGATTTATAAAGAGATTCCACAAATCACTTTTAATTGGCAGATAGGGAAATATTTTTACCATTCTTCTTTGAAGTACTTCTCTGGTCCAAACTGAATTAGTAATGAAATAGTACTATGCCCTAGCGTTAATCGTTTTCTTACCTATTTTTTAAACAGATGAATACAATGTTGGTTCTTGGTTAAAAAAAAAAAAAGAAAAAATACATAGTCATATTATCAAAACAAAAAATCTATACAAGAGGTCCCTTTTAGCCTTTTTCATTATGCGCCCTCCTATACTACAGTGAGATTTACCTTTTGATGATACAGGTAGATTAAGAGCAAGGCCCAAACTAGCTACAGGCAAGTTAACTTTCTTAAAGCAGTTCAAATAACACCATTGTACTTCTTCCTCTACCAGTTTTACATCTTCTGGGCCTTAAAACACTCTTGTGAAGGTGTCTTTCTGAAAGCCTAATCTAAAACAGCACAGTGCTTAAGGGCACAGGCTCCGCAGCCCACTACCTGTGTTCAAATCCTGGCTCAGCTGTGGACCTTGAGAAAACCACTTAAATTCTCTGTGCCCCAATCTGTAAAATGGAGACAATAGTACTCATAGTATAGGGCTGCTGTAATTATTAAATGAGTAACACGTGTAAAGAAAGCGCTTTACCTGGCACAAGGTAAACACCAAATAATACTGGCTAACCATTATTATGATTGTCCTTATTTCGGTTATTTTGCAGGGACATTAGGGCAGTGTTAAGGGCAAAAAGTTCCTGTAGCTTCTCCAACAGTATTCTGACCTTGAGAATACAAAATGATAATCAACATGACCCTCAATCAGAGTATAGTTCAGGCTTTTCTTCATAACATTCTGAGCTTGAGGCTTGGAGAGTAGACAAGAAAAAAAGCTGTATAACACTTAAGGCCATCAACCTAATACCTATCCATTTGAGAAGTCTTTACAACTGCCAAAGGGCTAGTTCAGAAGGATGGAAAAAACAACAGGAATCAAACATTAGTTTCTTCTCATATAACGATTGTGACCATATGAGGATTAGGATCTAAAAATGATGAGTTCCAAGTCAAAATACTAAAATTATTTATATTTCGGAACTTGGCCTGATGATAATGTTCAAGGTCATCTGAAAAAATAAAAATGTAAGCATAATGGAGCAAATTCTGGAAAAAGAACTATGAACAGAGGTACTCCCCTTATCAATTATCAAAATATGATAAAATATGATTTAATCAACATATGATATAAAAGTTTGGCTAGTGAGACAAATTAAGGAAATAAATTGCAGAAATAGAACCGAACACACTAAAGGTAGTGTTTCAAATCATGGGGGAAATTCAATTTTGCATAAATGGCAGGGCAGTCACTAAACTTTTAAATAATTTTTCTTTTTTTTGATATGTAGTCTCGCTCTGTCGCCCAGGCTAAAGTGCAGTGGCCTGATCTCGGCTCACTGCAACTTCCGCCCCCTAGAGTTCAAGCAATTCTCCTGCCTCATATGGCTGAGTAGCTGGAACTACAGGCACGCATCACCACGCCTGGCTAATTTTTTTATATTTTTAGTAGAGATGGGGTTTCACCACATTGGCCAGGCTGGTCTCGAACACCTGACCTCAAGTGATCCACCCTCCTCGGCCTCCCAAGGTGCTGGGATTACAGGCATGAGCCACCATGCCTGGTCTGAGTTGCTAGTTTTTCTGAGACTCTCACTCTGTTGTCCAGGCTGGAGTGCAGTGGCGAGATCACGGCTCACTGCAACCTCCGCCTCCCGGGTTCAGCCGATTCTCCTGCCTCAGCCTCTTGAGTAGCTGGGACTACAGGCACAAGCCACCATGCCAGGCTAATTTTTGTACTTTTAATAGAGATGGGGTTTCACCATGTTGGCCAGGCTGGTCTTGAACTCCTGACCTTGTGATCCGCCTGCCTCCCAAAGTGCTGAGATTACAGGTGTGAGCCACTCCGCCCGGCCTGAGTTGCTAAACTTAAAAAAAAAAAATGAGCCGGGCGTATTGGCGGGCGCCTGTAACCCCAGCTACTTGGGAGGCTGAGGCAGGAGAATTGCTCAAACTTGGGAGGCAGAGGTTGCAGTGAGCCGAGATGGTGCCACTGCACTCCAGCCTGGGCGACAGAGCAAGACTCCGTCTCAAAAAAAAAAAAAAAAAGTTGAGTCCTTTTTGCATTCTTTTGATATTTTGATATAAATACATTTTGATATAAATACATTTCAATGCATGGTTTATAAAAGTAAAAAAAGAAACCATAAAAGCATGGAAATAAAAATTATAAACTTCATAAGCTTGGTAAATGCCCTTTAAGCATAAAACCAAGAATCCATAAAATATTCTATTGATAAATTTGACTCTATAAAACTAAAAGTTGCTGGGCGCGGTGGCCTGTAATCCCAGCACTTCGGGAGGCCAAGTCGGGTGGATGACGAGGTCAGGAGTTCAAGACCAGTCTGACCAACTTGGTGAAACCCTGTCTCTACTAAAAATACAAAAATTAGCCGGGTTGGGTGGCACGCGCCTGTAATCCCAGCTACTCAGGAGGCTGAGGCAGGAGAATTGCTTGAACCTGGGAGGTAGAAGTTGCAGTGAGCTGAGATCATTCACACCATTGCACTCCAGCCTGGGCGACAGAGCGAGATTCCGTCTCAAAATCAATCAATCAATCAATAAAAATAAAATTAAAACTTCTACATGGCCAAAATACCATAAACTAAATAAACAGGTACTTGACAAAATGAGAAAAAAATATTGTATCACATACCAGACAAATGACTTAATTTGTAAAAGATCAGTATATAAAAGCTGAATAATCCAATAGAAAAATGAGCAAATAAACAAGAACGGGCAATACCTACAAAGAGAAAAGCACTGGCCATTAAATACATAAATACTCAGCTTCACTAATTATGAAAGAAATGCAAACTAAAACAATGAGAAATGATTATTTTATTTTTAATTAATTTATTTATTTGTCTATTTTTTGAGACAGAGTTTTCGCTCTTGTTGCCCAGGCTGGAGTGCAATGGCGAGATCTCGGCTCACTGCAACCTCTGCCTTCCGGGTTTAAGCGATTCTCCTGCCTCAGCCTCCCGAGTAGCTGGGATTACAGGCAAGCATCTCCACACCTGGCTAATTTTGTATTTTTAGTAGAGACAGGGTTTCTCCATGTTGGTCAGGCTGGTCTCGAACTTCCGACCTCATGGCCTGCCTAAGCCTCCCAAAGTGCTAGGATTACAGGCGTGAGCCACCGCGCCGGGCCATGATTGTTTATTTTTAAGATTGGCATAGAAAAGAAAATTTGGCAGGGCACAGTGGCTCACTTCTGTAATCCCAGCACTTTGGGAGGCCAAGGCAGGTGAATCACCTGAAGTTAGGAGTTCAAGACTAGCCTGGCCAACATGGTGAAACCCCATCTCTACTAAAAATACAAAAATTAACCAGGCACAGTGGTGTGCACCTATAATCTCAGCTACTCAGGAGGCTGAGGCAGGAAAATTGCTTGAACATAGGAGGCAGAGGTTGTGGTGAGCCGAGATCGCGCCACTGCAGTCCAGCCTGGGCGACAGAGACTCCGACTCAAAAAAAAAAAAAAAAAAAAAAAAATTGTCGCTGAATGCAGTGGCTCACACCTGTAATCCTAGAACTTTTTGGGAGGCCAAGGCTGGTGTATTGCTTAAGTTCAGGAGTTCGAGACCAGCCTGGGCAACATGGCAAAACCTCGTCTCTACAAAAAAATGCAAAAATTAGATGGTGTGGGGGCACATGCCTGTAGTCCCAGCTGCTCGGGAGGCTGAGGTGGGAGAATCACCAGACCCTGGGAGGTCAAGTTTGCAGTGAGACATAATGGCACCACTGTACTCCAGCCTGGGGGACAGAGCTAGACCCTGTCTTAAAAAAAAAAAAAAAGGCTGGGCGCGGTGGCTCACGCCTGTAATCCCAGCACTTTGGGAGGCCGAGACGGGCAGATCACGAGGTCAGGAGATTGAAACCATCCTGACTAACACGGTGAAACCCCGTCTCCACTAAAAATACAAAAAATTAGCCGGGCTTGGTGGTGGGCGCCTGTAGTCCCAGCTACTCGGGAGGCTGAGGCAGGAGAATAGCGTGAACCTGGGAGGTGGAGCTTGCAGTGAGCCGAGATTGCACCACTGCACTCAAGCCTGGGCGACAGAGGGAGACTCCGTCTCAAAAAAAAAAAAAAAAAAAAAGGAAAGGAGAAGAAGGAGGAAGAAGAAGAAGAAAGAAGAAGAAGAGTTTGTCCTTTGTCCAGTTTGCAAGGCTGTGAGGGAACATGTTCCTGAGCATTGTCGGCAAAGCGGTGAACCCTCTTAGGAGAGTTTTGAGAACCTTAATAAAAGTATAAAGTACGTATCTTTTGAACCAGCAGTTATATTTACAGAGAAATCCAAATAAATCACGCAAACCTACAAATATGTAGAAATGGCAGTTGGAAGAATATTTGCTGTTTAAAGAAATTTAATTTTAGGTGCCAAGCAGTTTCTAAATTTGGGTGCATCAACAAACTCAATGTCTAGGTTTGTCTTGTTGTTTCTACAGTATATGGCTATAAAAACCTTCCGGATCACGAAAATAAAAGCACAGATAAACAATTAAAATATCGACACTCAAGAGTCCAAGTCGGAAATTAGAATATCTGGAGAAGGAATCTGATTCACATAAACCTTTTTCTTTTTATTTTATTTTTTAACATAAATCCTATCTACCTGGCTCTTGCCCTGACCGGCAGGAGAGAAACTTACGGTGACAAACCTGGAACAACGTTGGACCAAAGACACTTCAGGAGGAGCAAAAGCGCGTTATCGTAGACCCAGGTCCCTCGTTGTGTCCAGTACCGAGCTTTGGCACTGTCAATAAGTCTTTTGAGATGGATGGCATCCCTACCTCAGCTACTGAGCATGCGGGAAACTGCGCGCAAGCGCACAACAGCGATTTCACACTGCCTCTTTAGACTCCTGATCCGCGGGAAAATTCCACTTGTCCGTGTTTTCTCCAAGCTCTCCGTAGGTGCAAGTCACCTGTTGCATTAAATAAAAGCGAAAGATGTGTCAACTTTCAAAGATTGGCTAAAAAAAGAAAAAGAAGGAAAGAACACATTAAGCCAGCAACAGTGTGTTGAAAAAAAAAAAAGGTTGGTTTTGGTTTCAGCTGTCTTCCAGCCCACTTCGTAGAGTTCACTGTTTTAAAATGTTCATTGGATTAGTGATACCACTCTGCGGCTATTTAACTTCGAACCCCAGCGGTCCGTGGACAGGCTTCAGCAGGTCCACCACACACACCTCCACCTCCCACTCCCCACGCAATAACACAGCAACTTTATGCAGAATTGTGTCAAAGATGCTTGCTTACCGTTTTTTTTTTTTTTTTTTTTTTTTTTTTTAAGCGATAGATAGCTTGCTCTGTCGCCCAGAGTCGATTACGGCTCACTGCTGCCTTCCCACTTCTAGGCTCAAGCCATCCTCCCGCCTCAGCCTTCCGTGTAGCTGGGACTACTGGTGGAGGTGCGCGCCACCACACCCAGCTAATCAAAATATTTTTTGTGTACAGATGGGATCTTTTACTGGGGGGCGTGGTTGGGGGGGGGCAGTGTCTCATCCTGTCGCCCAGGCTGGAGTGCAGTGGCGCAATCTAGGTTCACTACAACCTCCTCCTCCTGGGTTCAAGCGATCCTTCCTCCTTAGCCTCCCAAGCAGCTAGGACTACAGGCGCGCCACCACGCCGGGCTAATTTTGTTTGTTTTTTAAGTAGAGACGGGGTTTCATCATATTGGCCAGGCTGGTCTTGAACTCCTGACCCCAGGTGATCTGCTCACCTCGGCCTCCCAAAGTGCTGGGATTACAGGTGTGAGCCACTGCGCCCAGCTTAAAAAGGCTTTTACTTCTTCATTTGATTTTCACAATAACTCTGTGAGTTAAGTAGACCCTTTTTGGGAAGTGGAAAAATATACATAACTTAAATTATATTACTTTAACCATATATATATATGTATATATATACACATATATATGTATATATATACACATATATATGTATATATATGTGTATATATATACATATATATATACGTATACACACACATATATACATATATATATTTTTTTGAGACGGCGTCTTACTCTGTCGCCCAGGCTGGAGTGCAATGGCTTGATCTCGGCTCACTGCAACCTCTGCCTCCCAGGGTTCAAGCTATTCTCCTGCTTCAGCCTCCCGAGTAACTGGGACTACAGGCGTGCACCACCCAGCCCAGCTAGTTTTTGCATTTTTTTTTTTTTTTTTTAGTAAAGACGGGGTTTCACCATGTTGGCCAGGCTGGTCTCGAACTCCTGACCTCATGATCCGCCCGCCTCGGCCTCCCAAAATGCTGAGATTACAGGCGTGAGCCACTGCACCTGGCCATACTTTGGTTTTTATAATTAAATTGTATAATTACATGACAAGTACAAATGGCTTAAATAAAGACAAACATAATGCAAGGTAAGCTCAACAAGTGAGAATAGAAATCTGCAGTCATCCTAAAGAGTAGCCATCTCCCAAGTGTTCATTGTATCCTCTCATAGGTTTTACGAGAAAACGGCATAGTTGAATTCAGCAAGTTATGTAGAGGTTGGTTAGGAGAGTTTCTATGTAAATATATCTTTGTGCTCCTGGAAGACTATAGCTGTGATAGATCCCAGATGTGAAACCGTGGGTCAAAGATGAAGTGCATTTTATTTTATTTTTTGGAGATGGAGTCTCGCTCTGTCGCCCAGGCTGGTGTGCAGTGGCCTGATTTCTCACTGCAACCTCTGCCTCCTGAGTTCAAGCGATTCTTCTGCCTCAGCCTCCAGAGTAGCTGGGATTACAGGCGCCCGCCACCACTCCCGGCTAATTTTTTGTATTTTTAGTAGAGACGGGATTTCACCATGTTGGCCAGGTTTGCCAGGCTGGTCTCGAACTCCTGAACTCAGGTGATCCACTTGCCTCAGCCTCCCAAAGTGCTGTGGTTACAGGCGTGAGCCACCGCGCCCAGCTGAAGCGCATTTTAAATGGTGATGGATATTGCTAAATTGCCTTTCGAAAATCTCCTGCCTCAGCTTCCCGAGTAGCTGGGACTACAGGCATGCGCCATCACACCCCGCTAATTTTGTATTTTTAGTAGAGATGGGGTTTCTCCATGTTGGTCAGGCTGGTCTTGAACTCCCGACCTCCGGTGATCCACCCACCTTGGCCTCCCGAAGTGCTGGGATTATAGGCATGAGCCACCGCACCTGGCCGACAGTACCTATTTAACACTACCATCAGCAGTCCACTTTCACACATTCTCCCAAGCCCTGTTATCAAACTTCTTTATTTTTGCTTTAATCTGCTGGAAAGAAAATGGTATTTTAACTGTCTATTCCCATGACTCCTAAAGTTGAGGATCTTTTTATGTTTATTGGCTGTTTCCACTTCTGTGTCTCTGAGTTGACTGTTCATTTCTTTTGCCTTATTATTATTATTATTATTATTATTATTTTGAGACAGGCTCTCACTGTGTTGCCCAGGCAGGAGTGTAGTGGTGTAATCATGGCCCACTTGCAGCCTTGACTTCCTGGGCTAAAGTGATCCTCCCACCACAGCCTCCAAAGCAGCTGGGACCACAAGCACATGCCACTACATCCAGCTAATTTTAAAAATTATTTCAGAGATAGGGGTCTCCCTATGTTGCCCAGGGTTGTCTCAAACTCCTGGGCTCAAGTGATATTTCCACTTCAGCCTCCTAAGGTGCTGGGATTATAGGCATGAGCTACTGTGTCCAGCTTCTTTTATCCTTTTTTTCTTTTTAAATTGGGTTGTTTACATTTGTTTTTTTTGATCTGTAGCAGCTCTTTATGCATTTTGTGTATTATTATTTTTTAATGTGTAGCAAATGTTTTCTTCCACAGTATAGTGTAGGGAAGACAACATAACATGGTGGCTATGCACACACTGGAATCTAACTGCCTGGGTTTGAATTCCAGCTGTGCTACTTAGTTGTATCATCTTGAGCAAGTTACATAACTCTATGTGCCTCAGTTTCATTAGCTGTGAAATGGAAATACTCATAGTTCCTATCTCACAGGTTTTTTTGGTATGCTGTGTCTTCACCTCATCTGGTTTTGAAGATTAAGTGAATTAATTCAGGTACAGAGCTGGAGTCATTGACTGGTGAAAGGCTGACATTGAGTGCTTTCTGTTTGTCACTTGGTTTCTCACTTTCCGGTATCTTTTTTTGGTATATACATATTTTCATACTTGTAGAAAATCTGTCCTTCTTATTTATGTGAACTAAATGTTCTGGATGTTGTGTTTTATGATTAGGAAGGCTATTCCCAAGTTGTATACTCAACAATGAAATGGTAACAATTGTGAACTATTATGAACTGGACAACCAAATAGAGCAGAATCTGTCAGAAACACGAGCAGAAGTTGCTATATATACCATACTATTCTATGAGTGGGATATAACAGGGATTTAAGAGAATCTTAAAAAAAGGTTAGATTGTTTTATAATATTGTTAAAATCTATGGGAAGTCATTGATTTGGACTGAGCTCCTGCACTAGGCTGTTTACTTGTAAGGTCTGCGTTCCAGGAAATCAGGAGAGATGATAGCCAAATCCATTAAGCCAAATGGCGTCTGCTTTTCGTTCCCTGTTTCTGCCTTCTTCAACCTTTTCTGCCTATAAACCTCACCCTGCCCCCACAGCTCATCAGAGATCCTTTCTATTTTGTAGAAAGGTTTAGGAATATTTAATAATAGCCAATTAGATCTTTAAAACTCGATTTGCTGAAATTTTATTATTTTACAATATTTTCACTGAATTTGTGCTGCCCACAGTGGTAGTCATTACCCAAGTGTGCCTGTTGAGGCCTTGCCATGAGTTTAGCCCAGATTGAGATGTGCAGTATGTGCAAAGTACATGTCAAATTTCAAAGGCTTCGTATGAAGAGAATATGTAAAATATCTTACTTTTTATTGGCTACATGTTAAAGTGATACAATCATAGCTATGTTGTGTTAAATTAAAAAAAAATATATATATATATATATTTAAAAAGCAGGGCACAGCGATTGGACTATGAGCCCCACCTTTCCCCGCCCCCGTGAATCTGAGCCCGCCCCCCGGTGGCTGCAGGGAGGACCCGGAGGTGGCTCAGTCTCCGCGGACTCCGGGAAGGCGGTGCCCACCGCCCCGCCCCCACTACCCGCCGCTCCCTCCCCGCCCCTTCCGCTCCCGGAGCGCGTGCGCCCTCTTACTCGGCTCCCCTTGGTTTCCTGGGGTCCTGCCCCTTCAAGCTGGGGCGGGAGCGGAGGACCCCGCTCTCAGGGGTTGCCCGACCATGCGTTGGGGGCTGCGCCCTCGCGGGCCGGGCGCGGCCGCCCTGGCCACTGCCCGAAGTTTGTGGGGGACGCCCCGCCTTCCCTGCAGCCCGGGATGGCAAGGGGCGACGAAGAGGCTTCTGGTGCGGTCGGTCTCCGGGGCCAGTAACCACCAGCCGAACTCGAATAGTGGCAGATACCGGGACACGGTGCTGCTGCCGCAGACGAGCTTCCCCATGAAGCTGCTGGGCCGCCAGCAGCCGGACACGGAGCTGGAGATCCAGCAGGTACGGGCCCCGCCTCGGCGCGGGGCCTCCAGAGAGGCCCGATCCGGCCGCGGGCACCGGGCGCTCGCAGGCGCCACACCTCTAGGCTCCACGCCGGTGCGGGTGGGCGGGGGTGTGACCAGATTGGTGGAATTCGTCTGCTTCGCACAGATTTTGTGGGCTGAAAACCTAAGTGAAGAAATCTCTAGATGAGCCCCTCCTTTGTACCAGGTTCTGGAGCGGGACATTAAGGGGTCACTAGCGATGCCCAGTTACCAGCATGTATCGCACGTATGTCCCATGTCTACCGTAGGCAAAACAGATAGACTTTGGGCACTTTTCCAATGCCTTGTAAAAAGTAAATTCACATGTCCACATGTAAATAAAAACCCAGGCTGGGCGCAGTGGCTCACGCCTGTAATCCCAGAACTTTGAAAGGCCAAGGCGGGAGAATCGCTTGAGCCAAGAGTTCGAGACCATATTGGCTAGTCACCCCCACCCCCCCGTCCTTAAAAAAAACCTTAAAAACCTCAATTATGATGAATGAAGGGGAAGTTGAAGCCCACTTCTTGGATCTTTTAGATCCCTAGTTGGAATTATGACTCGTTTGAACTCGCCCAGGCTGGAGTGCAATGGCGCGATCTCAGCTCACTACAACCTCCGCCTCCCGGGCTCAGGCAATTCTCCTGCCTTAGCCTCCCGAGTCGCTGGGATTACAGGTGCGCACCACCACGCCCGGCTAATTTTTATATTTTTAGTAGAGATGGAGTTTCACCATGTTGGCCAGGGTGGTCTCTAACTCCTGACCTCAAGTGATCTTCCCGCCTCGGCCTCCCAAAGTGCTGGGATTACAGGCCTGAGCCACTACGCCCAGCCTAGTCTGAACTTTCTAAGAGCAGAGATTCCTCGTTAGCTTCTGTAATTCTAGTCTTTAAAAATCCCTGATATTCTTGGAATATTGGTTAAGTAAATATACTTAGCCTAAATATTCTGACAGTTATAAGAGTTCATCTAATTTTTTAAAGGTTTTTTAGTCAATACCTTCTGTATGCCAGAAAGAGTGACAGTTTCAAATGTTTCCTCGTTTAATCTTCACACCAGCCCTGTAAGATGGATATTAACACTTTTTTTTTTCAGATAAGAAAGCAGGCCCATAAGTGCACAGTAACCTGGACAAAATCATACAGCAAGTGAGGGAAGGGAAGTGAGACTGCCATGCATGTTGTTCCCAGAGTTGGGGAATGGCAAGCATTGCCGCCAAAGAATAGCAAGAATATGTGTGTCGGGAATCTGCAGGTCCTTCAACATGTCGGGGGTGAGGAGTGAAGCATGGGGAGTGATGAAAGAATGCCCGAGAACTTAGTGGTACTAAACCTTTGTAGGGTGCTGCATATCATATAAAGAGTTTAGACTTCAATCTGAGGTGTATGGGGACATTACTGAAAGATTTTAAGAGATGCGTACTTTGACAAGCATTTCAGAAACCTCACCTTGTATTTCAGAGTTGAGTAGATTGGAATGGAATAGATTGGAATGGAATTGGAATGGAAATAAGCAAGTGTTGGCTGTTATTTATGGTTAGACTCAGGAGTATGTATTTATATGATGTTTAGATATCTTTTTTTTTTTTAAACAGAAATGTGGATTTTCAGAACTTTATTCATGGCAAAGAGAAAGAAAAGTAAAGACAGAATTTTGCCTTCATGATGGACCTCCTTATGCAAACGGTGACCCTCATGTTGGACATGCTTTAAATAAGGTAACTATAATTTAGGTTATGACACTTGAAAGAAAGTGTTTATGTAAATACTCTTTATAAATGTGTATTCTAATTATATGATAATTATGTAAATTTAGATTTGCACATAAAACTAAAACATTTTCATAGAAAGCAATATACAATTTTAGTACTGCATGAAAAAAACATTGCTGCTGTTTGCTTTGAGCTTAACGTTATATTAGTAAACATCATCTTATTCAGTGCATAATTATCGGGCGAGGCATTGTTCTAGAATCTGGGAATAGCAGTGGACAAAAAAAAGGTATGTCTTGGCCGGGCGGTATGGCTCATGCCTGTAATCAGTGCTTGGCCCACAGATATCAATAATTCATTATTTTTAAAATGCTTAGTAGAATTTCATTGAGAGAATATGTTAATACTACAATCTGTTCACTCATTTTTCAGTTCTTTATTTTTTGTAGATTTCAGTGGAAATTTTGGGGAGGAAGTGGGCTTAGGCATCTGTAGTTTCAAAACCAGGAATTTGGTCACTGAATGGGTCAATAGTGCTATTAAAGAGACCAGGCGCAGTGGCTCATGCCTGTAATCCCAGCACTTTGGGAGGCCGAGGCGGGCGGATCACGAGGTCAGGAGATAGAGACCATCCTGGCTAACACGGTGAAACCCCGTCTGTACTAAAAATACAAAAAATTAGCCACGCATGGTGGCGGGAGCCTATAGTCCCAGCTACTCGGGAGGCTGAGGCAGGAGAATGGCGTGAACCCGGGAGGCGGAGCTTGCAGTGAGCCGAGATTGCGCCACTGCACTCCAGCCTGGGCAACAGAGCAAGACTCCGTCTCAAAAAAAAAAAAAAATCATGTTTTATGATATAAATACAGAATAAAACTCTATTATTTCAAACCCTTTTGCAAGGAATGGAAGAGCCAACATTAACTGGATTAAGCAAAGAGAGAGAATTTACTGGCTTTTTTACTGTAGAGTCCAGATAGTTTTAGCCACCTGCATAGCTGGATCAGGAATTCACATAAAATTAAGAATTGGTTTCTGTCTCTCACTCTTTGCTACTTTAGTGACTGCCCCACCCCAGACCCCCAGCACATTTCCCAGTAGTTTCAGGCTTACATAATTCCACCTTCTCTTTCCCAACAGTTCTTTTTTCTTTTTCTTTTTTTTTTTTTTTTGAGACAGAGTCTTGTACTGTCGCCTGGACTGGAGTGCAGTGGTGCAATCTTGGCTCACTGCAATCTCTGCTTCCCGGGTTCAAGCGATTCTCCTGCCTCAGCCTCCCAAGTAGGTGGGACTACAGGGGCCTGCCACCACGCCCGGCTAATTTTTTGTATTTTTAGTAGAGAGGGGGTTTCACTGTGTTAGCCAGGATGGTCTCGATCTCCTGACCTCGTGATCTGCCTGCCTCTGCCTCCCAAAGTGCTGGGATTACAGGCGTGAGCCACCACATCTGGCCCCCAATAATTCTTATAAAAGTCCTGGAATTGAATCTCATTGGCCTGATTTGGGTCGCACATCTATTTCTGAATCAGTCATTGCAGACTTGGGGATAGAATATGTTAATGGCTACAGTGGATCACGTGTTCACTCTTGGAGCTGCAGCAGAGGGAGCCAGCTCCATGTGGATTGAGGACAAAGGAATAATTGCCTAAAAAACAGTGGCATCTTTTGTTGTTGTTGTTCTTTGAGACAGAGTCTCACGCTGTCACCCAGGCTGGAGTGCAGTGGCGCAGTCTCGGCTTACTGCAAGCTCCGTCTCCCGGGTTCACGCCATTCTCCTGCCTCAGCCTCCCGAGTAGCTGGGACCACAGGTGCCTGCCACCATGCCCAGCTAATTTTTTGTATTATTAGTATTATTTTTTAGTAGGGATGTGGTTTCACCGTGTTAGCCAGGATGGTCTCCATCTCCTGACCTCATGATCCACCCGCCTTGGCCTCCCAAAGTGCTGGGATTACAGGCGTGAGCCACTGCACCCGGCCAAAACAGTGGCATCTTACAAAACTATCTCTCACATGAAGAGAAACCTTCTTGAAGCCCTTAGCAAAGAGCATGGGCACTTTGGAACTAGGGAAGGACCAATTCTTGCTCTTCCTCACACATGCTAATTATAGTCTTGCTTGCTTTCTCCTCTTCCTAGAATGCATAACCAGAATATTCACATGGATCACCTCCTCATTTCTTTCAGATTCTGTTCAAATGTCATCTTACCAGGCTCTCCTGACTTCCCTCTAAAATGGTACCACCCCCAGCCCCTAAATGTCATTTTCTAACCCTATAATTTGCTTTTTTCTCCATAGTGTGTGATATATTGGTATACATTCTGTGTTCCTCCATAAGAAAAAAGACCTTGTCGTTTTTGTTTACTACCATATTCTAGGTTCCTAGAAAAATTCTTGACATATAGTAGGCATTCAGATATTTATCCCTCAAACAAAGCAATGCATGAATATTAGAAAAATGAAAGGAACAGAGATAAATGACTCTTAAAAGTATGGAGGAACTTTTTTTTGGGGAGAAGGAGGGTGGTGTTTGATACTGAGGAGTTAATAAAATATTCCTATTATATTGCTACTATTCTTTTCACTAGAGGCTTCATATATTATATTTTATTATTAAAGAATCCTTATTAGGTACACTGTTAATTATTAGTTCCAGTGATTGATTTCATCCTGTTCATATGACTGAAAGCAACACTATTCAGTAGAAATACAATGCAAGCGGCTGGGCGTGGTGGGTCACGCCTGTAATCCCAGCACTTTGGGAGGCTGAGGCGGGCAGATCATCAGGTCAGGAGTTCGAGACCAGCCTGACCAACATGGTGAAACCCCCTCTCTACTGAAAATACAAAAAAATTAGCTGGGCACGGTGGCATGTGCCTGTAAACTTGGGAGGCTGAGGCAGGAGAATCACTTGAACCTGGGAGGCAGAGGTTGCAGTGAGCCGAGATTGCACCACTGTTCTCCAGCTTGGGCGACAGAGCAAGACTCTGTCTCAAAAAAAAAAAAAAAAAAAAAAAAAGAAATATAAGAAATATAATGCAAGCTATAAATTTGTGCCACATAGGTAAGTTAAAATTTTTCTAGTGGCCCCAGAAAATAATGAAAAGAAACAAGTGAAATTAATTTTAATATTACATTTAACTCAACATATCTAAAGTATCATTTCAACATACAGTCAATGTAAAACATTTTTGAGATATATCACATTTTCGTAACACATGTTTGAAATCAGGTATATATTTTATAATTTATATTACATCTGAATTCGGACTAGCACCAAAAATCACATGTGGCCAGTGGCTACTATATAAGATACCATTGTTTAGAGCATATATGCATCCATGTATTCATGTATTTGATAAATATTTATAGACTAGTGCCAGAAACCATTTGAAAGGCTGGAATTCATGGGTGAAGAGGACAGATGGGCTCTCTGATTTCATGGAGTTTAAGTTTTACAGGGAAGAGACAAAAAAATAAGTAAACAATTTCCAAAGAGATAAGTAGAAAGGAGGTTATTTATATGATGATTGGTTTAAATAATATACCCAGAGTAAAGTGTACCAGTCTTAAGTATGTATAGCTAGATGAATTTTTTTTAATGTGACAACCACTCAGATCACAAGGCTCCTTCCTGTTCATTAGTAAACAGTTTGAAATTAGAGTTTTTAAAGGGGGGAAGGGATGGGAGGAGAATATAATAATATCTTTTCTACTTTTGATAGGCATGGAAAGGAGGAAATTGTTTTCTGGACTACTGGGCTAGTGGTCAGAGCACTGTTTCCTCTTGGGAAGAAGGAAATTGAGCTTGGAGCCAAATCTATCCTTTGCCTTTGATTCCCCCATTCAACTATAGTAATATATTTTTTAAAAGGCTCTGCTGCCCTCTAGTATCTAAAATGAATTTAAAAAGGTAAATTGATTCTAGAACTATACCTAATGAAGAGGTCTACTGTTTTAGTAAGGGTTTGTCAATGACAGAGTTAACCACAATATTCCATTCTCTGAGTACACTGTAAGTTCTGCAATGGTTTGATGATATTTCTTAGCTCAATATAAATAATATTAGACTATTTGTATCAATAGTTTTTTTATGAGTTAATTTATATGTTTCCTTTCAAATTGCAGTTTTAAAAATGGTATTAAGTTTAAAAAAAAGAACATAAATTGTAGGCCAAATGTTTTATATATGAATGATAATTATCATTTTATCTTTGCAGATTTTGAAAGACATAGCCAATCGATTCCATATGATGAATGGCTCCAAAATACATTTTGTGCCCGGCTGGGATTGTCATGGGTTGCCCATTGAAATAAAAGTATTATCAGAACTTGGTAGAGAAGCTCAGAATCTTTCAGCTATGGAAATTAGAAAGAAAGGTAAATAATCTGTATTTCTGTTTTAAAATGATATTTGTAAACACTCAGGTCCTTGGAATAGTCAGAACTTTACCAAAGGAACCTTTTGTTTGGGTTTGGTTTGCTTATAATAAGATCTATTGGAAACGCCTTTCTGTCACAGAAAATTCAGATTTTATTTCATTGATTTTTGTAAGAACTTATGTTTGGATATTGAAGGAAAGACTTTGTGAGCATTTCTGATTGCATTCTCAGTTTCTTAATGTTCATATTTTATAAAACTATTTTTTGGTAAATTCTTTTTTCTACTTTCCTCAAGGGGGCTTGTTGACTGATTTTAGGTGTAAAGCCAAAATTCAATTCTAAAATACATATATTTTACATTAATCTTTTATTTGATCCTTTTTCTTCAGTCAACTGGGCCAGGGAGGATTCTCTTTTTCTTATATGTTATACTATTGTACATTTGGATGTAACTGTGAAGATTTTTTTACTTCCTTGTGAAACGTATTATCATTGGCTTAGATTTGATATTCTGATTAATTTTTTGTGTATAATGAAATGAAAATTGTTATCTGACCTTTTCTTAAATTAAGAAACAATAAGGAATAATTTTTCCAGTTTATTTGTCCTAAATGTGAGGTCATTGTATAAAGTCTGGAAAATACAGAAGACAGTAATAAAATTTTAACTTTTGCAATTCCAGTTAATTTTAGAATTTGTTGTAGGTATCTTCTGAACACTGTTGACCTTCAAATTATTTTTCTATTAAAAAATTTTTATAGGCTGGGCACAGTGGCTCACGCCTGTAATCCTAGCACTTTGGGAGGCTGAGGGAGGTGGATCGATCACCTAAGGTCAGGAGTTTGAGACCAGCCTGGCCAACATGGCAAAACCCCGTTTCTACTAAAAATACCAAATAATTAGCCAGGTGTGGTGGCTCACGCCTGTAGTCCCAGCTACTTGGGAGGCTGAGGCACGAGAATTGCTTGAACCTGTGTGGCAGAGGTTACAGTGAGCTGAGATCCGCCACTGCACTCCAGCCTGGGCAACAGAGCAAGACTCCATCTCAAAAAAAAAAATTTTGTGCTCGGGCGCGGTGGCTCACGCCTGTAATCCCAGCACTTTGGGAGGCTGAGGCGGGTAGATCACGAGGTCAGGAGATCCAGACCATCCTGGCTAGCACAGTGAAACCCCGTCTCTACTAAAACTACAAAAAAATTAGCTGGGCGTGGTGGCGGGCGCCTGTAGTCCGAGCTACTCAGGAGGCTGAGGCAGGAGAATGGCATGAACCCGGGAGGCAGAGGCTTGCAGTGAGCCGAGATCGTGCCACTCGCGCCACTGCACTCTAGCCTGGGCGACAGCGAGACTGTGTCTCAAAAAAAAAAAAAAAATTTGCATTCTAAACTGTCTGTAGCATTTGCATTTAGAGAGATACGTGCTAAACCATGTTTAAGAATTCAAATTCATTGGTTTTTTTAAATCTTTTTTTCGTCTTTTTTTTAGCTAGATCATTTGCTAAAGCAGCCATTGAGAAACAGAAATCAGCATTTATTCGTTGGGGAATAATGGCAGATTGGAATAATTGCTACTATACATTTGATGGGAAGTATGAAGCCAAACAGTTGAGAACTTTTTACCAAATGTATGATAAGGTAAAGAAGTATTTTTTCTCTTTGAGTAGGTTTTAGTATGCGTTACAAGATTCTACTTTTAACATCATATTTTTGTCTTTTATAGGGCTTGGTTTATCGATCTTACAAACCTGTGTTTTGGTCTCCGTCATCTAGGTATATATGCATTTTTCGGTAATTAAAAGGGAGAAATTTGTGAGGCTTCCAAGTATTTATGTTTAATATTTTTAACCCTTAGGACTGCATTGGCTGAAGCAGAACTTGAATATAATCCTGAGCATGTCAGTCGTTCAATATATGTAAAATTTCCTCTCTTAAAGCCTTCTCCAAAATTGGCATCTCTTATAGGTAAGATTTATTCATAGCTTGAGTGTACCAAAGTTATAGAATTATCCCATTTGCTAACGTATTTACAATTGTATTTTCACAGATGGTTCATCTCCTGTTAGTATTTTGGTCTGGACCACACAACCTTGGACGATTCCAGCCAATGAAGCTGTTTGCTATATGCCTGAATCAAAGTGGGTATATTATTGCATTTTTTGTTTTATACACAAATAGAATCTATTCCATTATTAACATTATTTTGAATTTATTTTATCCTGTTTATTATTTTAAAATTTAATGAATTATAACTTAGTTATTATATTCATATAGATTTTATTAACCTTTAGGTGATCCTTTTTATGACCTTATCCAGCTTTTCGGGAAAATGAAATAGAAGTATAAGTTACGAAGTGTTTTGAAAATAGTACAGTTTGATCTTGAAGTCAGTTTTTTCTTTTTTCTTTTTTTTTTTGGAGACCGAGTTTTGCCTTTTGTTGCCCAGGCTGGAGTGCAGTGGCATGATCTTGGCTCACCACAACCTCCACCTCCCGGGTTCAAGCAATTTTCCTGCTTCAGCCTCCCGAGTAGCTGGGATTATGGGATTACAGGCATGCGCCACCACGCCAGGCTAATTTTGTATTTTTAGTAGAGATGGGGTTTCTCTATGTTGGTGAGGCTGGTTGCAAACTCCCAACCTCAGGTGATCCACCTGCCTTGGCCTCCCAAAGTGCTGGGATTATAGACATGAGCCACCGCGCTGGCCTGAAGTCAGTTTTTTCTAAAATGATTATTTAAAAATTAAAATGATATCTGTGGCTTTTCTTGTTTCATTATTAGTAATTTCTCCTAAAATTTTATGTTAGGTATGCTGTCGTGAAATGTTCTAAGTCTGGAGACCTCTACGTACTGGCGGCAGATAAAGTAGCATCTGCTGCTTCTACTTTGGAAACAACATTTGAGACTATTTCAACACTTTCAGGTGAAGATTTTTAGATATCTGACAACATAGTCATCAAAGTATTGGGCTGACTTGAATTTACTACTTTGCTGAACTGCATATTTTGAATTGAAACAGATATAGCCTCTACCTTTCTAGAATACATTTTACATTGATTACACTAAAGGAGAATATACATTAAGCATGATAGGAGTATAGAAAAATATGAATATTGATAAATGTACAACAGATAAAACTAATTTCTGGCAATATCCAGTAGTTACTTGGTAAAATTTTATGCAAAATTAATTTTTAAAATTGTTTTTATCTGTTTTAATAAAAGTAGCAAGAAAGGAAATGCATATACTTATTTTTCGATACATAATTTTAATAAAGGATTGAATAAGTTCTGAAAATTATTCAGAAAGCAGTTCTTCTATCAAAGGAATTTTATTTTATTTTATTTTTTAAAGAGACAGGGTCTCATGCTGTTGCCCATTGCTGGAATGCAGTGGTCCAGTCAGCTCATTGCAGCCTCAAACTCCCGGGCTCAAGCAATCTTCCTGCCCTGGCCACCCAAGTAGCTGGGACTATAGGCACATGCCACTGCATCCAGCTAATTTTGAAAAAATATTTTACAGAGATGAATTCTTGTTGTGTAGCCCAGACTGGTCTGGAATTCCTGGGCTCAAGTTATCTGCCTGCCTTGGCCTGCCAAAGTGCTGGGATTAAAGGCGTAAGCCACTGTGCCTAGCCCAAAATAATTCTTTGTGAGCTATAATTTGGGACTTTTGAGGTAGTGACTGCTTTGAAATATAATTATGGAAGTCTAGGGGAGTTTAAAATTAGCTTTTTGTTGTTGTTGTTCTTCATTTTGTTTTGAGACGTGGTCTTGCTCTGTTGCCCAGGCTGGAGTGCAGTGGTGCCATCTTGGCTCACTGTAGCCTCTGGATCCTAGGCTCAAGTGATCTTCCTGCCTCAGCCTCTTGAGTAGCTGGGACTACAAGTGTGTGCCACCATGCTGGGATAATTTTTAATTTTTTTGGTAGAGATGAGGTCTTGCTACATTGCCCAGGCTGGTCTTGAACTCCTGGCCTCAAGTGATCCTCCTGCTTTGGTCTTCCAAAGTGCTGGGATTACGGGCATGAGCCACTGTGCCTGGACTAAAATTCTATTTTATTTTATTTTATTTTATTTTTAAAGAGATGAGGTCTCACTATGTTGCCCAGGCAGATCTTGAACTCCTGAGCTCAAGTGTTCCTCCTGCCTCTGCCTCCCGAAGTGGTAGGATTATAGACGTGAGCCACCATGCCTGGGCTAAAATTATCTTTGATCCTTAGGTATGATATATCTTTTAATTTCTTGCTAAAAAATCTATCACATGAATAAAGATACAAAAACTGCCTAGAAAGACTGCCTAGCTAAATAGGAAAGCCCTCTAAATTAATCAGTTCAGATACAAGCCAATGAGAAGTTTAAACAACCTTAACAAAAATAAAAAGATTTTTATGTCAGAGGCAGGAAAGGAGTTAAGAATTTTGAAGACCATTTGGTCCTCTTTGGTGCAATAGGGTAATAAAAATAAAAACCAAGATAATAATTTACTTCACACCCTCTCTCACTGTGTTGCCCAGGCTTGTTTCAAACTCCTGGGCTCAAGCAATCTTCCTGCCTCAGCCTCCCAAAGTGCTGCAATTACAGACATGAGCTACTGCACCCAGCCCCCTGCTCTTTTATAAATGCAGAGGATATTAAAGACTTCATTGTCAAGTTATACGTTATCATAGAAGCTAAAAATCACAAGATTTTTGAAAGTGTTAAGGTTGAATTTAAAGATCTTTTGTCTAGATAGCATAATTGTTTCAAATTCTTACTATCAGATAATTATTGAGTTGCTATTTGAGTCACCATATTGTGGAGGAGTATATATATTATCCGTGTCAAAATAAGCTGGTGTCACGTAGCTACTACTTATTAAAGTAGTAGGAATGTTGAAGAGCTAAAAATGAAGTAATTTGTATGGGGTAGGTTTTCTTTCCGGAAAAAAATGAATTATTTCTTATCAATTACTTAGAGATCATTTTGAGAGGGTGGTGAGGGAGAATATTAAGTGGTAGATGCAGTAAGTATCAAAACACTTAAACTACATTAACTCTGTTTATTCTCACAGAAACCCTCTGAGGTGGGAACCATAATTATCTGCATTTTATAGATTATAGAAGGTCAGAGAACAAGTTAAAGGGGAAGCTGGAATTTAAGCCTAGCCAGTATTGTTCTAGATTCTGCACATTTAACCTGATACTCTATTGCTAAGCTTAAGGAGATAGATTTGCCATATAAAATGATTCTTAATAGTGGTTTTCTTTCCCCACAGGTATAGATTTGGAAAATGGTACTTGCAGTCATCCATTAATTCCTGATAAAGCCTCTCCTCTTTTACCTGCAAATCATGTGACCATGGCAAAAGGAACAGGATTGGTTCACACAGCCCCAGCTCATGGTATGGAAGACTACGGTGTAGCGTCTCAGCACAACCTCCCCATGGTACTGTTCCTCTTTTATCATTTTTAATTATTCATCTTAATAAAAGGAAATGATAAATTCTAACCAACATCTTCATTTTTTAAAAATGATGACTTTTGTCATCATAATTGTGAAATGCTCAGGTTTGTGTAGTAAAGTTTCATTAATTCGTACTAATTGAAAAAGATTTCCCAGAATTAATAGAAAATTAGCACTTTAGAATTGAAGAATATATATCATGGGGCACTTTTAAAATACTTTTTTTCTAGTATCAAGTCACATAGACAAATTACTTTTATTCCCTGAAAAAGCCTGTTTGTTTTAGCTAAACAGTCCTTTCTACATTTACTTTACATACTTCAGTTACTTAGCAAGTATTTCCGTTTAGTTAAAAGGTGCGTCAGAAAGGGAACAACTGTGTATATAGGCATAGATTTGGAAACAATAGAGACCACTCAAAGAAGTTTTAATATATTTTGTTACTTTTGTTATTAAAGTTTATGTATATGCTTCAATAACACATTTTGGCTTTGGTGATTTAAATGTATAAAATTCACAAATTCCTATTTCCTTTTCTTTTCTTTTCTTTTCTTTTCTTTTTTTTTTTTTGAGAGGGAGTCTTGCTCTGTCGCCCAGGCTGGAGTGCAGTGGTGTGGTATGATCTCGGCTCACTGCAACCTCTACCTCCAGGGTTCAAGCGATTCTCCTGCCTCAGCCTCCCGAGTAGCTGGGACTACAGGTGCACACCACCATGCCTGGCTAATTTTTGTATTTTTAGTGGAAGTGGGTTTCACCATGTTGGCCAGGCTAGTCTCAAATTCCTGACCTCAAGTGATCTGCCCACCTCGACCTCCCAAAGTGCTGGGATTATAGGCCTGAGTGCCGCGCCCGGCCAAGTACCTAGAGTTTCAATGTAGAAAAAGACCAGGCTATACTGAGATGTTTTTATATATATTGTTTTGCCAGATATTGTCATAAGAGAAAATGTCTTGATATTTTAATTGTTCAAAATGATACTTTATAGGATTGTTTAGTGGACGAAGATGGAGTTTTCACAGATGTTGCAGGTCCTGAACTTCAAAACAAGGCTGTCCTTGAAGAGGGAACTGATGTGGGTGAGCATCATATCTGTTGATATCATACATGTTTTCTGAAAAGTAGGTAGCAGTAACCTTTGCTACCTATTTTCCCTCCTTATACTTTAACAGAAACAAAAAAATAAATTATGTCTTGTTTTGCCATATGTTTTAAAATGGAGTTTGGGACTTTTTCATCTTTTGCTTTGAAGCTGCTTTATTTAAGCAAGTCAGGGCAGTCAACAGGGAGTGAAGTTATTTTAGGGCTATGGAGATAATAATCAGCAGTATTACTTTTGTGGAAGGATACAATCAAGATCAGGGCTGGATGTTGACTGTAAATTACACATTCCCTACTCACTTTTTAACCCTTGTAAATAACTGACCTATATGGCATGATTTATGTATTAGAATCTTGGGAATCCTCCAGCCTTGAATTGTCTTTCTGTCTTTCTTTACAGATTCAGAGACCAGGTGCTATGAAAACCTTTCTTTGCCCACACTAAGACTAAGGCTAATTAGACCTGATATATTACTTTTCTAGGGCTACTGTAAAAAATCACCGTAAACTTGGTGGTTTGAAACAACAGAAATTTATTCTCTCAAGTGCTGGAAGCTAGAAGTCTAAATTCATCGTACTGGCAGGACCATGTTTTCCTGAAGGTTTTATGGGAGAATCCTTACTTGCCTCTTTCTAGCTTTTGGTGGCTCCTGGAAATCCTTGGCATTCCTTGGTTTATAACTGCGTTACTCCACTCTCTGCCTGTCTTGTCACATGGCCTTCTTTAGATCTTACTTGTTTTTTCGAGACAGTCTCACTTTCTCACTCAGGTTGATGTGCAGTGGCATGCTTTCAGCTCACTGCCACCTCTGTGTCCTGGGTTCAAGTGATTCTTGTGCCTTAGCCTCCTGAGCAGATGGGATTACAGGCATACACCACCACACCCAGCTAATTTTTTTTTTTTTGAGACACAGTCTCACTTTGTTGCCCAGGCTGGAGTGCAGTGGTGTGATCTCAGCTCACTGCAACCTCTGCCTCCTGGGTTCAAGCAATTCTCTTGCCTCAGCCTCCCAAGTAGCTGGGATTACTGGATACACACCACTACTCCTGGCTAATTTTTGTATTTTTAGTAGAGATGGGGTTTCACCATGTTGGCCAGGCTGGTCTTGAACTCCTGACCTCAGGTGATCTGCCCACCTTGGCCTCCCAAAGTGCTGGAATTACAGGCGTGAGCCCTCACTGTGTCAGGCCATAATTTTTTTATTTTTTATTTTTATTTTTTTTTTGAGACGGAGTCTCGCTCTGTTGCCCAGGCTGGAGTACAGTGGCACGATCTTGGCTCACTGCAAGCTCTGCCTCCCGGGTTCATGCATTCTCCTGCCTCAGTCTCTCGAGTAGCTGGGACTACAGGCACCTGCCACCATGCCCAGCTAATTTTTTGTATTTTTAGTAGAGATGGGGTTTCACCATATTAGCCAGGACGGTCTCGATCTCCTGACCTCGTGATCCACCTGCCTTGGCCTCCCAAAATGCTGGGTTTACAGGCATGAGCCACCGCACCCGGCCTATTTTTTATTTTTAATAGAGACAGGGTTTCACCATGTTGGCCAGGCTGGTCTCAAACTCCCAGCCCCAAGTGATCCACCTGCCTAGGCCTCCCAAAGTGTTGGGATTATAGGTGTGAGCCACCGTACCCAGCCACCTTCTTTAGGTCTTAAATGTCTCTCTGTGAATCCTCTTTTTTTTTTTTTATTGGAGGGACTGGTTCTTTATTTCAAAAAGACACTTGTCAATATTCAGTATCAAAGCAGGTGGACTATTGATTTCTGTTTCTCCCAATCGGCCCCAAAGAGACTATATCAAAGGACAGTACGTTTTAAGCCAGTATGCTGCAGGATGTACACCTGACAGACTTTACAGAAACCTTATTGGAAAGTGGGGATTGGGTAGGGAAAGAAACTTTAAAAGATCAGCAAACTGCCAGCCCGGCCAGGCACGGTGGCTCACCCCTGTAATCCCAGCGCTTTGGGAGGCTGAAGCGGACAGATCACGAGGTCAGGAGTTCGAGACCTGCCTGGCCAACATGGTGAAACCCTGTCTCTACTAAAAATACAAAAAATTAGCCAGGTGTGGTGGTAGGTGCCTGTAATCCCAGCTACTCTGGAGGGTGAGGCAAGAGAATCACTTGAACCTGGGAGACAGAGGTTGCAGTGAGCTGAGACTGCACCATTGCACTCCATCCTGGGCAACAGAGCGAGACTCCATCTCAAAAAAAAAAAAAATCTGCCGGCTCACAGACTGTAGAGGGCTGTCACAGTCAAATTGGGTGGCCAGGGTGCCACCCAAAGAAGCAAAGTTTCAAAATAATACAAAAATTTTAAAAAGTTTTGTACATAAGCTATTCAAGATTTCTCTAGCATTGACTGATACTAAGCACAATGAGATGGCACTTTTAGAGACAGCAGCTTCAAACCCAGAAAAGGGTAATGGGATGAGTTTCACATGGCTGAATCAGTGGCAAAAACATAATCTTCTTTCTATCCTCCTCTAAGAACACCAGTGCTCCCTCATGCAGTGTGGCCTCATCTAAACTTGATTACGTCTGCAGAGGCCTGATTCCCAAGTAAGGTCACATTCACTAGTGCTGGGGGTTAGATCTTCTTGGGGACACAGTTCAACCCACTACACCTGGTTTCCTCCAGATTACCTGGAGACCATTTTAAGATTCATGGCATGAAAGATTATGGATCTAAACTTCAAATGTAGAATTCTAGATAGAATCTGTTCATCTTTTCTTTGACGTGAAAAGAGGTAGAAGTGGCATAATTTGGAGTCTGATTAAGATTTTACAGTCCCTGCTTTTTTTTGCCAGGAGAATCCCAGAGCATGCCTTTGATACCTGGAAGGTGACTACTCTTTTTTATTTTATTTTTTTTTGTGAGACAGAGTCTCGCTTTGTTGCCCAGGCTGGAGTGCAGTGGCGCAATCTCGGTTCACTGCAATCTCGGTTCACTGCAGCCTCCGCTTTAGTTTAGGTTCAAATGATTCTCCCACCTCAGCCTCCCAAGTAGCTGGGATTACAGGCACACGCCACTATGCCCTGCTAATTTTTTTGTATTTTTAATAGAGATGGGGTTTCACCATGCAGGCCAGGCTGGTCTTGAATTCCTGACCTCAAGTGATCCTCTCGTCTCTGCCTCCCAAACTGTTGGGATTACAGGCGTGAGCAACCACGCCCAGCCAAGTTGACTATTTTATTTTTTGAGACGGAGTCTCGCTCTGTCACCCAGGCTGGAGTGCAGTGGCACGATCTCGGCTCACTGCAACCTCTGCCTCCCAGGTTCAAGCGATTCTCCTGCCTCAGCCTCCTGAGTAGCTGGGATTATGGGCACACACCAGCATGCGCGGCTGATTTTTGTATTTTTAGTAGAGACGAGGTTTCACCATGTTGGTCAGACTGGTCTCGAACTCCCGACCTCGTGATCTGCCCGCCTCGGCCTCCCAAAGTGCTGGGATTACAGGTGTGAGCCACTGTGGCTGGCAAGGTGACTACTCTTATTGCCACCTGTTGCTGCAGATTTAGTATTTTCTGGAAGTTTAGAGCATTTTTAGGATTTTCACAGTACTTTTTAATTATGTCTAATTTGGTGTTTTTTTTTTTTAAAGTTATAAAGATGCTTCAGACTGCAAAGAATTTGTTGAAAGAGGAGAAATTGGTGCATAGCTATCCGTATGACTGGAGGACCAAGAAACCTGTGGTTATTCGTGCCAGCAAGCAGTGGTTTATAAACATCACAGATATTAAGACTGCAGCCAAGGTATAAAAAGCATCCTGTTTTAATGGGTCGGGCATATCATTCCCTCAGTATAAAGGGGCTGCATGTGAGGTTGAGGTGGGGTTTCAGGAGTAATAAGGATTGCTGCTATTATGATTTAGTTTCATAACATTGTAGAATTTTAGATCTGGAAGGACCTTGGACTTCCATTTTTTCATTATACATGTGTGAGAAATGAGGCATAAAGAGGTTGAGTGATTTGTCCAAATCACACTGTTAGTAGATAGACTTTCTTGCCCAGTGTAGTCAAAGTTGCATAGAATTTGGACAGAACTGTGTTACCTAGTTTAACCTGCCACTGCCTCTGTTTCCTCATCTGTATAAAGTGGTAATAATGCGTATCTCATGGAGTAAGGAAATACGAGTTTCCAGAATATGGTCTGATACATAATAAGCAGTCAGTAAAACTTTTTTAAACCCTTTGCTTCCTTAAGATTGAAATTACAATCAATTAAAAAAGTTACTGTTCTGGTTACAAAGGAAGCATATTAAAAAGAAAAACTAACAATATGAAAAATATACAAAGTTGTTGCTTTGGAGCTAACAAATACTTATAATTGGTATTTAAATACTTAATATATATTTGAGCCCTTTCATTTAATATGTATCTTTCTATATGGGTGTATATATATATATATATGTGAGTGTGTGTGTGTGTGTGTGTAAACATCTCTCATAACTTGATTCTATTTAATGAAAGAGCTTAAATATATATGTGTTAACCAGGTTGAATATATAGATATTTTGCTTTACAGTTTGAAAGATACTACTGTATTTAGCTGGTTCATTTATTGGCCTGGCAATTTGGGGTCCTTGCCAAAGCTTTTTATAGCAGTTTATACTTTCTATACTTGTGTAATGTGGACAACTGTATTATATAGTGCATTTTGTTTTTTTCTTCATTTAAAGCCTCTCTTCCTTATTTGTCAATGTTAAAATTTGTAAATTGCAGCTCTGCACCGATTTTTGGTTGTAGAACGTCTAAGTCTGACGCAATATATTTAAGCCAAGTTTTTTTTTTTTTAACTTTTTTGTAAAGTTAAAAATTGTTCTTTGCAGAAGTAGTGAGAATAGGATAATGTATTGTCGTATTCCCATCACTCAGTTTCAACAATAATCAACTTTTGGTTAATTTTGTTTTTATCTACACCCCTCCGACCACCCAATTTTTACCCCTTAACAACTGGATTATTTTGAAGCAAACTCCAGGCATTATTTCTTCCATATTATATATTGTCCCGGCAATATTTTAGCACATATATTTGAAAGATAAACTCCTTTTTTTTTTTTGAAACAGGGTCTTGCTCTGTCACCCAGACTGGAGTGCAGTGGTGTGATCTCAGCTCACTGCAACCTCCACCTCCTGGACTCAACCTATCCTCCCACGTCAGCCTCCTGAGTAACTGGGACTACAGGCCTGTGCCACCACATCTGGCTAATTTTTGTATTTTTTCTAGAGATAGGGTTTTGTCAAATTGCCCCGGTTGGTGTCGAACTCCTGAGCTCAAGCAGTCTGCCTGCTTTGGCCTCGCAGAGTGCTGGGATTACAGGTGTGAGCCAAAGATAAACTCTGTATTTATTTATTTATTTATTTTTTTGAGATGGAGTTTCACTCTCGTTGTCCAGGCTGGAGTGCAATGATGCAATCTCGGCTCACAGCAACCTCCACCTCCCGGGTTCAAGCAATTCCCTGCCTAAGCCTTCTGATTAGCTGGGATTATAGGCATGCACCACCATGCCCGGCTAATTTTTTTGTATTTTTGGTAGAGACGGGTTTCTCCATGTTGGCCAGGCTGGTCTTGAACTCCCGAGCTCAGGTGATCCGCCCTCCTTGGCCTCCCAAAGTGCTGGGATTACAGACGTGAGCCACCACGCTCGGCCAAACTCTTTAAAGCATAATTCCCATGCCATTATCACCACCTTTAAAAAGTAATGGTTATTCCTTAGCAAAATCAAATATCTATTCAATATTCACATTTCTTAGACTTTTAAACCAAGTATAGTATTAATCAAATTGATTTGTAGAGATTTTGCCATTCTGCCAATAGGTGGTGCTACAGAGAGCTTTGGGGGAGGGGACTTCTGGTAGTTACGGTGAGTGAGGAAACCATTTAAACCTTCTTTGAAAATGTAAAAATGCTTTTATTAATGGATAGAAAGATTTTTTAAAATGAAGTTAACATTTTGACCTTTTTGGAGACTATTAGTAAACATTTTTGCTATACAATTAATCTTTTGCTAGTTGACAAATCAAATGGTAGCAGTTTTCAACCTTATTTTGGGAATGGAGGAAGGGAGCTTTCTTGAGAGGAAGTAACTGTTATCCATTTGTCGATATATATATATATAGAGAGAGAGAGAGAGAGAGAGAGATTTATTTTAGAGACAGGCTCTTGCTCTGTCGCCCAAGTTGGAGTGCACTGCCATGCTTATAGCTCACTGCAACCTTGAACTCTTGGGCTCAAGTGATCCTCCCACCTCAGCCTCCCAAAATGCTGGGATTACAGGTTTGAATCACATACTTGGGCTTATTTTGAGAAAGTGTTTTCTATATTGTAAACTATATTATGTAAAATTAGGTATATCGCAATCTTTTTTTGGCAGTCTACGATAGTAATTTATTTTTTAAGCATTTTAAAAAATGGTGGAAATCAAGTTTGAATTGATTTTAACTATAGTTTAGTGAAGTATAATAGTTCTATGAAAGCTTTTATTACCAGTTTTGATCTAGGGTTGGTGTAAATTAGAAATTGGTATGAAATCTTTTGTAACATTGTTAAAAAATGCAACAATGCTCCTGATATTATCACTGCTCCTGAATTATTTATTAAGTTATTTGCGGCTCCATTTTTACTTTGCCTTATTTGCTCTGAAATCTTTTAGTTCTTTAGTTGTTTCTTTGAGGGGAGGGTAAGGGAGGTATGTGAATGGCTACAAACATCCAAAAGAAAGAAATGCATTTGGAAAATTGACTGTTCTAGAATACTTGTTCTGCTTTCTCTCACAAGACTTGATTTATGAATTAATTGCAGGAATTGTTAAAAAAGGTGAAATTTATTCCTGGATCAGCACTGAATGGCATGGTTGAAATGATGGACAAACGGCCATATTGGTGTATATCAAGGCAAAGAGTTTGGGGTGTTCCAATTCCTGTGTTTCATCATAAGACAAAGGATGAATACTTGATCAACAGGTAGAATGCTTTCTAAAATTTTTTAATGTTTTAAAGTGAATTATTTTTTCTTCAAAAATTGAAAAATAATGTGGATGATTAAGAACCGTTTATATATGTTAAATAAAATATGCTAAAATAGTCTTTTTGGGGACTAAAATATAAGTTCAAAACAATTCTATCATACAGTTAAAATATTAAAAACTAGATTTTCTTAAATATTGACACTTAGAAGTAAAGGCTCTGACTTTTTTTCTATGAGAATTTATTGGGCTGTATTAAGGTATCATGGATCCAAAGATGGACAGTGTTTAGCAGGGGAGCCTGAAATGTATTTTTTCTAAAGGAATGAAGAGAATCACTCTCACATTCTGAGTCTGCTTTCCTTTTCAGTGGAAATGGGATTATGTAATTGTGTAGATACTTAAAATTTAAGAAATTATAGTTAAATGCACATGATTACACTGATCATTATATTCCCAGTTTTTCTTGTTTTTTCCTTTTTTTTTTTTTTGAGTTGGAAAGGTAATAGATGGACATAGTGAACAACTCATAGTAGAAAAGCTTGTACACTGAAAAGTAGGCTTTTTCCTACTCCAGGTATCCAGAACCTTTTTTTGAGGCAGTCATTGTTTACAGCTGTTTCTGAATCTTTCCAGAAAAAATGAATTCTTCTGTCAGCACATACATATGTTTATACAAAAGGGAGTATCTCTATCTTCTGCTCTGTCAGCACATACATATGTTTATACAAAAGGGAGTATCTCTATCTTCTGCTCTGTGCCTAGATTTTTTTCACTTTATGTGTTATGGTTTATTCCAAATCACTACAAATAGATCAGCCTCATTCTTAAGCTTTATTAAGGCATACTTTACATACTATAAAATTCATGGCCAGGTGCGGTGGCTCACGCCTGTAATCCCAGCCCTTTGGGAGGCCGAGGCTGGTGGATCATGAGGTAAGGAGTTCAAGACCAGCCTGGCCAAGATGGTGAAACCCCATCTCTACCGAAAATACAAAAATTAGCCAGGCATGGTGGCGCGGGCCTGTAATCTCAGCTACTCCGAAGGCTCAGGCAGAGAACTGCTTGAACCTGGGAGGCAGAGGTTGCAGTGAGCCAAGATCGCGCCACTGGACTCCAGCCTGGGTGACAGAGCGAGACTCTTATCTCAAAAAAATTAAAAAAGAAAAATTCATTTATTATAAGTGATTTATAGTAAATTTATTCAGTTTTACAGCCGCTATCATAATTGTGTCTTAGAATAATTCTTTTATCCCGAACAGCTCCCTTTTGTGCTTTTCAAAAGACAAGTTGCTTGGAAATCTGTGAGCTTTGGAGAATGGCAACTGAATTTGAACCCAGGCTTTGCCATTCACTGTGTGTGAGACTGAGGAATTTACTTAGCCTCTGGCTCCTCTATAAAATAGGAAAAGCAATGGTTGCAGGTAGACTGTTATGAATACTAAATAATAAATGCAAACTACTTGGTGTAAAGCACAGTATTCCATAGATGATGAGCTATTCATGTATTCACTTAAGAAACATTGTTATGTGGGCACAGTGGCTCATGCCTGTAATCCCAGCACTTTGGGAGGCCAAGGCAGCAGGATTGCTTGAAGCCAGCCATTCAAGATTACAGTGAGACCCCATCTCTACAGAAAAATTTAAAAATTAGCTGGTGTGGTAGTGTGGGCCTGTAGTCCCAGCGACTTGGGAGGCTAAGGCAAGAGGATCGCTCAAGTCCAGGAGTTTGAGGTTATAGTGAGCTATGATCATGCCAATGCACTCCAGCCTGGATGACAGAGCAAGACACTGTCTCTTCAGAACGAAACAAAACAGAACACATTGTTAAGCACTTAGTACGTGTCAGTGCTAGGAACTGCTAGTTGCTACAGTGAACAAGACTGACATGGCCCCTGTTTTTAATGAGATAATAGTCTAGCTAGTTTATCTTCTAGTAATATTAGGGAGGCTTTGAGTGTTGTTGCTGTTTTTCACAGATGTGGAGAGGGGAATGTTAATAATTGCTTTTAGGAACACATTCTAGATTTTCATTTTCTTTGAGCAATTTCTTTTAATTTGGTGAATGGAATTTTTTCTAAATTATGCTATTAAGAAGTTTAAACTTTTAAGTAGACTTGAGGAGTAAGAGTATGTTTTAGGAAAAGAAAGTAGAGGGGCTAGAGACTGGAAAGTCATTGGAAAGCTATTTCAATATTATTATAAGTTGGAGCTGAGGTAAGACTTTAGGAATAATCTAAATATTGTTGCTGTGTTGTTCTTACAGAGCTTGGTCAGATGTAAACTACTAATATCTTAATACTTACATTAAGAATTAATGTAAATTCTGTCCAGTTCAGGTTATTTTATTTTATTTTATTTTATTTTTGATACAGTCTCACTCTGTCACCCAGGCTGGAGTGCAGTGGTGTGATCTTGGCTCACTACAACCTCCACTTCCCAGGTTCAAGTGATTCTCACTCCTCAGCCTCCTGAGTAGCTGGGACTACAGGCACGTGCCACTGACCTGGCTAATTCTTGTATTTTTAGTAGAGATGGGCTCTTGCCACGTTGACGAGGCTGGTCTCGAACTCCTGGCCACAAAGGATCCATCTGCCTCTGCCTCCCAGAGTGCTGAGATTACAGGCATGAGCTACCATGCCCAGCCTCAGACTTAGTTTAAAAGAAAAAGAATTAAAATGATTATAGCTGAGACGAGTTTCCACAAACATTTGTTTAAAATTTCACACTGGAAAGTTGTTTTTTTTTTTTTTTTTTGGAAAGTTTTATAAGCCATGTCATTATCTCCTCTTCTTCTTCTTCTTTTTTTTGAGATGGAGTTTCACTCTTGTTTCCTAGGCTGGAGTGTAGTGGCACGATCTCAGCTCACTGCAATCTCCGCCTCCCAGGTTCAAGTGATTCTCCTGCCTCAGCCTCCTGAGTAGTTGGGATTAGAGGCATGTGCCACCACACCCGGCTAATTTTATATATATATATATATTTTTTAGTAGAGACGGGGTTTCTCCATGTTGGTCAGGCTGGTCTCAAACTCCCGACCTCAAGTGATCCGCCCGCCTCATCCTCCCAAAGAGCTGGGATTAAAGGCGTGAGCCACTGTGCCCAGCTACTCTTCTTTTCATTATTTAGAGAGCAAGATGTCTAGGGAATTTCACTGAAGTGATTGAGGTGGGTGGGGATTCCTTGGTGGAATAGCCCTCTGGACTCTGAGGTGGATCATATGTCTGTATTAGTAAATATAGCAAACTGGTTTAATTGATACATCCTGATAATTAAATGGTACATAGGTTGACTAGTCAGTAAGTTAGGTTAAATAAATATGAGCTTTGTCAGAAAAACACAAACAAGTTTTCATTAGGTATATTTATGTTTTATTTACTCAATACATTGACATGGTAGTGTTACAGATTATCTTCTGTGTACCTGCCATTGCGTTGGTTGCGTGGTGTTAGTCGATTTCTGATATTGAAGTAGCACAGTCATACAGAATATTGGCCTAAAGAAATGACAGACAAACTCAGCTATATTGTCTGTCAATTCATAGGTCATTTTCCCGTATACCATTTCTGAATGATGACTTTAATCCTCTTCCATTATTGGATCTTTTTGGTGTTGCAAAACTTGAATTTAAGAAAATTGATATTAATTCTTAATCATTTGTTAATTTTATAAAACAGGCTGAAAGTCTTTTTTTCTGCTGGAATCAAATGAGAGTCCAAGTGACCACAATTTTCTGTCTTTCTTTATTATACCTTTATATTGTAGCAAGTTGGTAACCATCAAAAGTAACAGCATCTCCACTGGAAATTGGTACACAGTCCACATGGAGTTGCTGTTACACTTGATAACACCATTAAACATATAAGGAGATTCCTTTTGCTCATCATGGGAGCTGTACGATATCTCTTAAGTATACTTGTTTCACAGAAGAAAGTCTCGATTTATTCATGTTCTAAATAAGTTTAGGGACTGGTAGATTTGAAGCACTGATGTTTTATTTTGATTTGAATTAATAGTGTCATTTGCATTTTAGATCATATTTGTATTTTCTCAAGAAATAATTCCATTTCTGACTTTACTGTCATTGGTCATTTTTTGAATCTGTGAGATAATGCCATTAGAATTTAGGTTGAAATCTGTTACTAGTCAATAAAAACAGAATAAATAATTTTTAGCATAAAAAAGATAAAATTTAGAAACACTGGCTACCTGGGAAGGAAAAGAAGTTGGTTAAATTTCTTTCATCATTTCAAACAGTTATAATCACTTTCATGCTATTAATGCTATAGTTAACATAGTGAAACTTAGCCCCTAACTTCTGGAAATTATGAGAAATTTAGTAAAAATAGCCAAGAAATTTCCAATATAATTTGAGTGTTAACTTTAGCTACCTCAAATTTTTTCTCAATTAACAATAATAAACCTTTTGTTCAAAAAATTTATGTTCATTAAATAAAGAAAAATTTCTTCAAAATGGTTTTCTGTCAGCTTTAAAACATAAATCTAGGATTAAATTAAAAATAGAATTTCCCCTCCCAAATTTCACTTTGTTCTAGAATTAAATTTAGTAAACAAATGTGTAACATTTAGCCTCTTACCTCATTCTTCTTCCAGTAAGTTACAGAAGAAAAGTTGTCTTAATAATCTTCAATATTTTTGCTTATAAAGGCAAAACACAGAAGGCAGTGGGATGACAGCAGTCGTTTCTTTGTTGCTTTAGTAATCTTAATGCTGCTTAATGTCCATAACACGCTAAATAAGCCTTATTCCAGTTGATATCGAAGTTCAGAATGATTGGCTGATGTCATAGTTGCTCATGCTACCTAGTGGATTTTCACTGATTGAAACCTAAGAAGGGACACGTAATGCATGTGTTGAGATAAGGCCTTTGAGTAAAGTACAAGGTTTTATGATGGATTTATTGCTTTATGAAATAAAGCATTAAGATGGAAGCATATAGATTACATACTGGTAAGTGGTTTCACCCACTTTTATCAGCAGTCATTTATACTGATCTTTGGGTTATAGGTTAACTATGAGTTTGTGTTAAGTATACAATATTAAAGAAATGAAGGTAGAATTCTTAAATTTCAGACAAATTAGGAATTTTCCTGCATTTTTTTCTGAAGAATATTAAATATCACAAGGAAATAGTTAGAAAATTGTTTAAAAATTTTTTTAGGAAACAGAAAATTATTTAAAAAATCTTTTAAGTATTATCTTGGTTTCATTATAAAAAAATTCCACTTCTAAGTATTTACCCAAAGGAAATAGGACTAATACGTCTTGTGTGAAGATATGTATATAAGATGTCCAATACAGTTGTTTATAAAGGAACATAATGATATACAAAAGAAGATGTAATTTAATTAGTTATAGAAGAATGAATATGCACCTGTTAAAAATGTCAGCTTAGCTCTTAATGGTTGCCTAGTTCCTTGTGTATGAAAATCAAATGAACATAACTTATCCAATGTTCGGATTTTGTTAGATGTTTGTCACATCTCTATAATGAGTATCTTTTGAGCACTTGTTCACAGTTAACTTTATATACTTTTTTCAAATTATCTTTTTAGATTTTGTTTGAACATTAAATTTATCTTTGTTTTTATCATCATTATACCTAGCTCAAGTTTGTGGGCTATGTGTCTGTTTATTTTTATTGCAATTTTTGTTTTCAAAGCTCTCTGTCACACTTTTTTTTTTTTTTTTTGAGATGGAGTCTTGCTTTTGTTCCCCAGGCTGGAGTGCAATGGTGGGATCTTGGCTAACTGCAACCTCTGCCTCCCAGGTTCAAGTGATTCTCCTTCTTCAGCCTCCCAAGTAGCTGGGATTACAGGCTTGCGCCACTATGCCTGGCTGATTTTTGTATATTTAGTAGAGATGGGGTTTCTTCATGTAGGTCAGGCTGGTCTCGAACTCCCCACCTCAGGTGATCCGCCCGCCTCGGCCTCCCAAAGTGCTGGGATTACAGGCGTGAACCACTGCGCCCGGCCTTTTTTTTTTTCTTTTTTCACGGAGTCTCACTCTGTTGCCAGGCTGGAGTGCAGTGGTGCAATCTCGGCTCACTGCATCCTCTGCCTCCTGGGTTCAAGTGATCCTCCTGCCTCAGCACCCCCCAAGTAGCTGAGACTATAGTCATGCACCACCATACCTGGCTAATTTTTGTATTTTTGTAGAGACCAGGTTTTGCCATGTTGCCCAGTCTGGTCTTGAAGTCCTTAGCTCAAATGATCCACCTATCTCAGCCTTCCAAAGTGCTAGGATTACAGGTGTGAGCCACCGTGCCTGCCCAAAATTAATTTATTCAATTGACAAAAATTGCTTATATTATGTACAACATGTTTTGAAATATGTATGCACTGTGGAATGGCTAAATCTAGCTAATTAACATGTATTTGTTGGGTTTTTCTTTACTCTCTCATTTTAAAATTAACTTTATTGTTTTAAAAATACAAATAATTTATCTAGAATCTCATAATAGAACTGAATTATAGAACATAATGCTTACTAAAGTACATTTAGTAGACTTTATTTAGAACATGATGTTTTCATAATTCACAATATAAAGTAAGGAAGGAAGTCTTGCTCTCTAAATATTAGTGAGACTTGCTCTCTTACTGAGATAAAGCTTCTTCCCTTAAAAATGTTTCATGTTTCTTTTGGATACATTGAACAAATTTTTCTTTTGTTCTGATTCATATACTTATGTAACAAGGAAAAAAATCTGAAGTATGTTGTTTTATTTACAATAGCCTTTTTGAAATTGGATTTTTAAAAATAATTGCAGGATTGCTTTTCATTGATGTAGCTAATGTGTAGTTACGTTGTTTCTCCTAAGTGTAATTAGGTAAGCTAAAAGAAAAACAAAAAACCTTTCCTCCTCACTAAGAGACATTTGTCAGTTTTTTAAAAAGTTTTTTAAATTTGCAAATAAAGTATGTATAAAACACAAAATTGCATTTCTTATATTAAAATATGTGCTATATCTAAGTAAATTACTAATGTTGTTATAAAAAATGTAGCAATTAAAATGAATTTTAGACTAGAGGTGTCTGACTAAACTTGGTGGGATTTTACGGTTGCTTTAATAACATGCCAACAGCAAAATTGGAATCTTTCTTTCTTAATGCTTTTAGTTATATGCTCAGTAGGTTACTTGAATATAGTTAAATAACATTTAAAATGTCATTGAATTTTCTGATATTTAGGAATATGAAAAAGAAGTTATTTTTATTTTTTTTTAAATAGATGTGGGGTCTTTACTATGTTGCCCAGGCTGGTCTTGAACTCTTGGGCTCAAGTGATCCTCCTGCCTTGGCCTCCCAAAGTGCTAGGATTATAGTCATGAGCCACTGTGACAGGCCAAGAATATGAAAAAGAGCTTAGTTTTATTAAAGTTGAATTTAGGATTCTAAAATATGGATGTGGAGCTGAGTGTGGTGGCTCACAACCCATAATCTCAGCATTTTGGGAGGCTAAGGCTGGAGGACTGCATGAGGCCAGGCGTTTGAGACCAGCCTGAGCAACAAAGCAAGATTCCCATCTCTAGAGGGGGGGGAAAAAAGCAGGGCATGTTGGCATGGGCCTGTAGTCCCAGCTACTCAGGAGGCTGAGGCGGGAGGATTACTTGATGCAGGAGTTCAAGGCTTCAAGTGAGCTATGATCATGCCACTGCAATCCAGCTTGGGCCACAGAGTGACACCTTGTCTCAAAAAAATTAATTAATTAAAATAAAATAAAATGGATATGTTTCATCTATAGTCATAAGGCTACTCACTTTCTTTAGTTATTAGGACTTTTAAGAATAAAAATTTTCGCCTAGTCTTCTTCGTCACTTTTTCCAATGTTTATAGAAACTGAAACTCAAAAAATAATATGATTTATTCCTGTCATTTTCCAGTAAGTCACAGTTAGAGTCTGGTCTTTGGACTTAGTGCTTGCTGTGTCAACACACTAATCTCCTGAGACTGCCTAGTTCCTCACTTCATCTCTGATACGCAGTCTTCACTCTATGCCTGGGTAAAAGAGCCTTTCTGCCATTGCTTAGCAAACTCCAGAGAGTAAGAGTGTGAATTCAGTTACAGTGTTGTCTTTATAGATGAGTTAGAGAGGCAGAATAAAGAAGTAAAAACAGCACACCAAACTATGTATGATTTAGGAAACACAAATTCAAGCCCTGGTTTTAACTGTTACTTGCTTAGCCTCATAATTTAAGGAACCCTAAGGTGCAGAACAAATCATTTCTCAAGACCCACTGTGTATTTCTGTGAATCCAATTAGCAAGTGCTTGTAAAGTGCTTCGAAAAAGATATGTGGTATATGTATACATGGTTTTGTATACATACACATACTCTTTATCTTTTATACATACAAATACATAAAATACTCTTTATCCTAACATTTCTACCGTATTTGCTAAATTAATATGAAATTTGAGACATTTACTTTTACTTCGATATTATTTTTATGTCTTTTTCCAATACATTTAAAGCTGTTTTACTGTTTTATTTTACTCTTTACCTAAACTTGCCAGTCTAATGATAACATTGTAAAAAAAAAAAAGGCAAAATGACACCCATTTTTAGAATTATTCTTTTTTAATGAGAATTTCATTAGTATGAACAGTGTTATCAACCGTAATTGTGCGTATGTGTCCATGTAAATGTACTTTACTAGTATCTCTCTTTTATGGTTGTAATCTTTTTGTTTTTTTTTTTCTTTTGGTCTTTAGATTTATTCAGATTTTTCTATTATACCATATTCATATTTTCTTAACTGAAAATGTTCTGGACAAACTATATAAAATAGTAATATGTAACTAAATACTATTGTCATATAACTAGGTAGTTATTACATAAGGTTTTTATGGTCTGATAACATAAAAGTTTATCTTTACTGTTAAAGTCCATCTAAAATGATTCACTGTCTTAGAAACATGCATTTATGCCCATTTTCCTTTCTCATTATAAGTTCTTCAAAGTACATGATGGTAACATTATACTTTTAAAATCTATCCTTCATAGAATACCAACTTAGTGATATCCAGCTTTTATAAGGTATTTCAAATTTAAATTTGTAGAGCATATTTATTTATTTATTATTTTTTTTGAGACGGAGTCTCCCTCTGTCACCCAGGCTGGAGTGCAGTGGCGCGATCTCAGCTCACTGCAAGCTCTGCCTCCCGGGTTCACGCCATTCTCCTGCCTCAGCCTCCCAGGTAGCTGGGACTACAGGCGCCTGCCACCATGCCCGGCTAATTTTTTTGTATTTTTTTTAGTAGAGATGGGGTTTCACCGTGTTAGCCAGGATGGTCTCGATCTCCTGACCTCGTGATCCGCCCGCCTCGGCCTCCCAAAGTGCTGGGATTACAGGCGTGAGCCACTGCTCCTGGCCTGTAGAGCATATTTAATTTATACTCATTTGATTTTGCTTTCCACAACAATTTTTGGTAAACACTTCATTTATCTGTGAATTATCAGGCCCAGACCTGACGTCAAATAATCAGTTTGAATAATGCTTACATAGTATTTATTCAAATGTGCCAGGTATTGTTCTATGTGTTTTATATTTATTAACTCAGTTAATATTCATAGGAAGTCTCTTCATGATGCTGTTACTATTTGTGTTTTACAAATGAGGAAACAGGCACAGAAATGTTAAGTGCCTTGCCCAGGTTCAAGTGGTGGAGCCAGAAATTAAGCTAAAGCCCCCTGCTGGCAGGATCCATGCTCTTGGCCATTATATGTACTGTGACTAAATGAAAAGCAACTAGAGGAAGCTGTAATAGCAACAAAGCTACAATAATAAATTCAATATTCTAATAAATCAAAAATATTTTATTTTTGTGAGAAACTATAGTATGAGTTTTTTTCCCTGAGTTTAATTTTTAAATAATTTATTACTGTATATCTTCCTAAAGATACGACCAGTTCTGTTATTTATTTGATAGGGGTTGATTGGCTTTCTGTCATGTGTTAGGTGCTGTACTAAGTTTTACATGTATAGTCTCATTTAGTTTGTAGTTGTTCTGAGGGAAGTGTCTAGGATTACTACAATGTTAAGTTTCACCAGGGGAGGGATCTTGTGTATTTTGCCAATTGCTGTATCTCTAGTGCCTGTGCCCAGGACACAGGAGGTGTTCAATAGTTTCTGAACAATGAATTAGATTGTTCTTAACAGAAGGGAAAGCTAGGTCTTAAAGAAGTTTTAGTACTTGTGCATGGTCATATAAATACAAAGTGACAGTCAGAATATAAGCCTGGATATCTGTCATCACAGTCTCTGCTCTAATGTGGCATTGCATCTTGTGCAGATGCCTGTAAGCAGGGAGGGAGTCCTGGAAAGTTTTCAAGCAGAGAATTCGTGTGATAAAAGCAGTTTAGGAATGCATCTATTTCAAGGTCTGTTTTGTAAAGTAAAGGGATGAGGGTAGGAGGAAGTACTCTCAGACCATTGATTGCATCAGTTTAGTTTTGAGGGAATGAGGTTGGACTGATACAGTGTCAGTGGGAACCACTGTAATCTTTCAAAGGTAGAACTGAGAGAATGTGTTGGCTTAATTTAGGCAGAAATCAGAAGAGGAAAGATAATTAGAAGGTTTTGAGTATAAGTACCTGGATAGAAAATAGATTAGTAAGAAATAGGTAAATCAGTAACGGAAACAGGGCAGTCAGAAGAAGCCCTTTTTTTTTTTCTTTTTAAGGATATGTATAATCAATTTTTTATTTATATTGAATTTAAAATGATAGCAGCTTTTTCTTCAAACTAAGGTTTGAGGAAAAAGGAAAATAAATCACTATTTCTTAATTTTAAAATGTTTGTTATTCATCACAATAGTTAATTGAATAATTCTGCCATGTTCCCCCCTGAAATAGCCAAACCATTGAGCATATTGTTAAACTAGTGGAACAACACGGCAGTGATATCTGGTGGACTCTTCCCCCTGAGCAACTTCTTCCAAAAGAAGTCTTATCTGAGGTAAATTTCTGTTTGTATTTAACAGCCTTTGTATGTATTACAGGACTTAATGACAACATGAGAAATTCTTGAGAGTTAAAAAATTATCTTATGTAAAGTTAACAAATTTATTTACTGTAAATTAGAAGCTAATGCAGTGTGAAAGTAGACATTTTGTTTAACTATAGAAGTGTAGTATTTAAGGCTGGGCGTGATGGCCTTACACCTGTAAGGTGATGGATTACACCTGTAATCCTAGCACTTTGAAAGGCTGAGGCAGGCAGATAGCTTGAGTCCATGAGTTTGAGACCAGCCTGGTCAATATGGCAAAACCCTGTCTCTACAAAAAAAATATAAAAATTAGCAGAGCATTGTGGCATGCGCCTGTAGTCCCAGCTACTTGGGAGGTTGTGGTGGGAGGATGGCTTGAGCCTGGAAGACAGGTTGCAGCGAGCCAAGACTGCACCAGTTACACTGCAGCCTGGGTGACAGAGTGAGAGCCCATCCCTGCAAAACAAAGGTATTATTAGGTCGGGCGCAGTGGTGCACACCTGTAATCCCAGCACTTTGGGAGGCCGAGGCGGGCAGATCACAAGGTCAGGAGATCGGGACCATCCTGGCTAATACAGTGAAACCCCGCCTCTACTAAAAATACAAAAAATTAGCTGGGTGCGATGGTGGGCGTCTGTAGTCCCAGCTACTCGGGAGACTGAGGCAGGAGAATGGCCTGAACCCAGGAGGCGGAGCTTGCAGTGAGCCGAGATCGCACCACTGCACTCTAGCCTGGGCAACAGAGTGAAACTCTGTCTCAAAAAAAAAAAAAAGAAAAAGAAAAAGAAAAAGTTAGCCACACAACATGCCTTTAGTCCCAGCTACTCAGGAGGCCGAGGCAGGAGAATCACTTGAACCCAGGAGACGGAGGTTGCAGTGAGCCGAGATCGCGCCATTGCACTCCAGGCTGGGCAACAGAGTAAGACTCTGTCTCAAAAACAAAACAAAACAAAAAGTGTAGTATTTAATAAAGTAGTGGAATGTGAGGGTCAATTGTTGTCTCATTGAGGGCCGGGATTGATTGATGTTGACTGATTTGGTTGACTAAGCTCATGTAATTTACTGTGAGAGAACAGTGCCTAATGGTACATCAGGCCTTTGTAGGATCTGTAGTAGAGTTAGCTGATTGTATCACACATTAAAATATCCAAATTTAAAGTTAATTTCAAGGAAATAAAAACCAATTCATATTACATTGGTAAATATGTAATTCAGTGGCCACAGATACTTTTAAATGTGAATGGAGGGAGTTGAAGTTAACTGTGAAATGCTTAAAAATACTGTAAATTTCATCTAAAAATGTGAACTTCATGGTTGCATTTCATTTTCTGAAGACTTTTGGGGTACAGTATTTGTTGTCTATATTGTGATCTTTGTGTACCTGACATGCTTTTGCGTTATCTTACTAGGTTGGTGGCCCTGATGCCTTGGAATATGTGCCAGGTCAGGATATTTTGGACATCTGGTTTGATAGTGGAACTTCATGGTCTTATGTTCTTCCAGGTAATTCTTAAAAATACATACATGCCGATCAAGAAGTTTTGAAAATATGGAATTGGTATTTAGAAGGGATCTATAATCAAACTCTTTTTCTGTGTGTGCTTTATTTAGAGATCTGCTATATTTTAGACCTCGAAGGACCCTTAAGAGTTTACTTAATCCAATGATTTCTAAACCTTTTTCTGTTTTTCTAGATGAAATTTCATTTAGAATTTATAATACAGAAAATAGTTTAAAATGGGAATATTTTTCCTCCTTTCAACCAGTTCATTCTCCTTGGCCACTTGGCAACCCCAAGGCACCCAGTTTTGTAAAACAAAGTTTGGAAGTCACTGAAATAGTCTGACCCCATCATTTTTCAGAAGAGAAAATGAAATTGACTTAGAGCCAAATTAGGTGATGGTCACATAGCTTAGTAGTGTCAAACTAGAACGCAAGTACCCTGATTTTCAGTTCTCATCTTCTATACTACATTGCTTTTTGTGGCTTTTTCTCCTCTCTGTACAAACAGCTGACTAACTTTATACTTACTGATAATTAGCGAATGTTTTTGACTGATTGGATAAAGAGAAAGGAGAGACGTTGGGCAGGAATTAGAAAGGAGTAGTAGGAGAAGGCACATATTAGAGGATGTGTTTAGATGCTTCAGAAGAAATATTTTTAAGGCAACTAAGTGAAAAGATAGAGTTCAAATGAAGAACAAGGCTTGTTATCACTGTGAAGTTGGAGACAGGAATGAGATGTCACGGAGGCAGTGATGGATCACACAGTTCCTCACACTCCTACTAAGGGCCAGCTTTGGCCTGAGAGACCCTGTTTGCTTTCTGGAGTAAGGGTATGTGGGAAAAGTAGCTTGTCTATGAATCGCACAACAGGATTCCTAGTAGGTGGATCTATTTCCTTCATTTAAGCCTTTCTTTCAGCTTAGGAAGTTTGAAAAACAAAATGCATATAAATTCATGTTTACTCTCTATTACAAGTAAAATGTGCATAATAATAATGGCCAAATATAAGTTACATATTTTTATAATTTTTTTGTAGTGATTTTCAGAATTAGTATTTCATAATTTTTCTCCCAGCATATTTGAGAGAAAATACTGCAAGTTTAGGTACTTGGTTTCCCTAAATTACAGTCATGTGTTATATAATGACACTCCAGTCAGTAGCAGACTGCATACATGATGATGGCCCCACAAGATGATAATACATCCGACTCCTGAACAACAGGGTTCTGACTGCACAGGTCTACTTATATGCAATTTTTTTCAATGAAATGCAGATGGAAAATACAGTATTCTCTGGATTTGAAACCCACATATAGAAAGGGAGGGCCGACTTTTCATAAATGCAGTTTCAGCAGGGCCAACTGTGGGGCTTGAGTATTCACAGATTTTGGTACATATGGGGGTGGGGGGCTGGGGGGTTGGTGGGTCCTAGAACCAATCCTCTGCATATATCAAGGGATGACTACTGTATTTTTACTGTACCTTTTCTGTGTTTAGATATGTTTAGATACACAAATACGTACCATGTGCTGACATTGCCTGCAGTATTCAGTATAGTAACATGCTGTGCAGGTTTGTAGCCTAGAAGCAAAAACACTATGCCATGTTGGCTAGGTGTAGAGTAGGCTATCCCATTGAGGTTTGTGTAAGTACACTCTATGATGTTCACACAATGATGAAATCACCTAAGGACACATTTCTCAGAGCATATCTCTATTAAGCAATGCATGACTATGTATTGAAAATGCAGGTCAATACCACTACTTAAGGTAGTAGGAAGAAGGGTTTCCTGCTGGCACATTTTGGGCAGCATTCTGAATTTCAGAAAAGAGTATGCCAATTGTGAAACAGTGAGGTATAGTGTATTTCAAAGTGTATTCACTGCTTTAGGCTTTGTGAGAATTAATGCTACAACCATTGTTGCTTTTCAATTTCTGAAATGGTTTTACAGTGCAGTTAAGTGCACGTTATATTTGGCGCTGTCAAGTGGGTTAAAATCCATGAAAACTGGCATTAAAATCTATCTGATAGAGTTTAGTCATAATATTTCTAGAGTGTGATTTTTTTTTTTTTTTGAGACAGTGTCTCACTCTGTTGCCCAGGATGGAGTGCAGTGGTGCGATCTCAGCTCACTGCAGCCTCCGCCTCTTGAGTTCAAGTGACTCTCCTGCCTCTGCCTCCTGAGTAGCTGGGATTACAGGCATGTGCCACCATGCCCAGCTAATTTTTGTGTTTTTAGTAGAGAAGGGGTTTCACCGTGTTGGCCAGGCTGGTCTCAAACTCCTGGCCTCAAGTAATCCATCTGCCTCAGCTCCCAAAGTGCTAGGATTACAGATGTGAGCCACCGCACCCGTCCAGAGTGTGATATTCTTAACCAAATATTTTTCACTGCAACAGAAAAATTTTAAATTAATTCATAATAATTGTACATATTATTGAGTACGTGTAGTGTTTTGATAGGTGCATTTAATATGTAATGATCAAATGAGGGTATTTAAGATATCTATCATCCCAAACATTGACCATTTCTTTGTGGTGGGAACATTTTATGTCTTCTCTTCTAGTTATTTTGAAATATGCAATAAATGGTTACTATATTTACCCTACTGTATTAAACACTAGAATTTATCCCGTATATGTAACTCCTTTTCTATCCTCATTAACCAAACTCTCTTCATCCCTCCCTCTCACCCTTCCCAGCGTCTGGTAACTGTCATTCTACTTTCTACCTCCATAAGATCAACTTTTTTAGCTCCCACATATGAGTGAAAATATGGAGTATTTGTCTTTCTATGCTTGACTTATTTCATTTACCATCATGACCTCCAGTTCCATCCATGTTGCTGCTGATGACAGAATTTCATTCGTTTTTATGGCTGAATAGTATTCCATTGTGTATATTTATCACATTTTTTTAATCCATTCATCTTTGATGGATAGTTAGACTGGTTCCATATCTTGGCTATTGTGAGTAGTGCAGGTATCCTGTGGATACGCTGATTTTATTTCCTTTGCATAAATATCTAGTAGTGGGATTGCTGGCTCATATGGTAGTTCTGTTTTTAGTTTTTTGAAAAGAAACCTCCATAATGTTTTTTATAATGTCTGTACTAATTTACATTCCCACCAACAGTGTATAATAGTTCCATTCTCTCCACATCCTTGCCATCATTTGTTACTTTCTTTTTGATAATAGCCATTCTGGGCTAACTGGGGTAAGATGATATATCACTGTGGTTTTGATTTGCACTTCCCTGATGATTAGTGATGTTGAACATTTTTTCATATACCTGTTGTCCATTCATATGACATCCTTTGAGAAATGTCTGTTCAGACCCTTTGCCCACTATGTAATGAGATTTTTTTTGTTGTTTCTTGTTTTTGCTGTTTCTTTATTTGAATTCCTTTATAATCTGAATATCAGTTTCTTGTCAGACAAATAGTTTGCAAAGATTTTCTTCCATTCTACAGGTTGTCTCTTCACTGTGTTGTTTCCTTTGTGTGCTGCAGCTTTTTCTTAATATAGTTCCATTTGTCTATTTTTGCTCCTTTACTTGTGCTTTTGAAGTCTTAGCCATAATATTTTTGCCTAGACCGATGTCCTGGAGGATTTCTCCTGTGTTTTCCTCTAGTAGTTTCATAGTTGGGGGCCTTAGATTTAAGTCTCTCTTTTGAGTTGATTTTTGTATATGGTGAGAGGTAGGGGTCTATTTTCTTTCTTTCTTTTTTTGAGACAGAGTCTCGCTCTGTCGCCCAGGCTGGAGTGCAGTGGCACGATCTTGGCTCACTGCAAGCTCCGCCTCCTGGGTTCACACCATTCTCCTGCCTCAGCCTCCCGAGTAGCTGGGACTACAGGCACCCACCACCACGCCTGGCTAATTTTTTGTATTTTTAGTAGAGACGAGGTTTCACCATGTTAGCCGGGATGGGGTAGGGGTTTATTTTCATTCTTCTGCACGTGGATAGCCAGTTTTTCCAGCACCATTTCTTAAAGAGGGTGTCCTTTTCCCACTGTATGTTCCTGGTGCCTTTGTTGGAAATCAGTTGGCAATAAACTGGTAGATTTATTTCTGGGTTCTCTATTCTGTCCCATTGGTCTAAGTGTCTGTTTTTATACCAACACCATGCGTTTTTACTGTAACTTTGCAGTATATTTTGAAGTTGGGCAGTGTGATGCCTCCAGCTTTGTGCTTTTTGCTCAGTATTGCTTTGACTATTTGGGAGGCTTTTGTGTTGCCTTATGAATTTTCCATATGAATTTTTCTGTTTCTGTGAAGAATATCATTGGTATTTTGCATGGAATTGCATTGAATCTTTATTTATTTATTTATTTATTTGAGACAGAGTCTTGCTGTAGTGAAGTGGCACAGTCTCGGCTCACTGCAACCTCCGCCTCCCGAGTTCTAGTGATTCTCCTGCCTGAGCCTCCAGAGTAACTGGGATTATAGTCATGTGCCACCACACCCGGTTAATTTTTATTTATTTATTTATTTTTTTGAGACAGAGTTTCACTCTTATTGCCCAGGCTGGAGTGCAATGGCGTGACCTGGGCTCATTGCAACCTCTACCTCCCGGGTTCAAGCGATTCTCCTGCCTCAGCTTCCCAAGTAGCTGTGACTTCAGGCATGTGCCATCACGCCCAGCTAATTTTGTATTTTTAGTAGAGACGGGGTTTCTCCATGTTGGTCAGGCTGGAATCGAACTCCCCACCTCAGGCGATCTGTCCGCCTAAGCCTCCCAAAGTTCTGGGATTACAGGCGTGAGCCACTCTGCCCAGCAATTTTTATATTTTTAATAGAGATGGGGGTTTCACCATGTTGGCCAGGCTGGTCTCGAACTCCTGACCTCAAGGGATCAGCGCTGCTCAGCCTCCCAAAGTGCTGGGATTACAGGCATGAGCCACGATGCCTGGCCACGTTGATTTTTTTTTTTTTTTTTTTTTTGAGATGGAGTCTCACTCTGTTGCCTAGGCTGGAGTGCAATGGCACGATCTCGGCTCACTGCAACCCCCGCCTCCTAGGTTCAAGCAATTCTTCTGCCTCAGCCTCCCAAGTAGCTGCGACTACAGGCATCCACCACCACGCCTGGCTGATTTTTTGTATTTTTAGTAGAGACGGGTTTCACCATGTTAGCCAGGATGGTCTCGATCTCCTGACCTCATGATCCACCTGCCTTGGCCTCCCAAAGTGTTGGTATTACAGGCATGAGCTACCACAAGTGGCCTGTTGAGGATTTTTGTGTCTTTGTTCAACAGAGATACTGGCCTGTAGTTTTCTTTTTTGTTGTGTCTTTGCCTGGTTTTGGTATCAGGGTAATGCTGGCTTTGTACAGTGATTTAAGAAGAGTTTCCTCCTCTTCGATGCTCTGGAGTAGTTTGAGCAGAATTATTGTTCTTTATATATTTGGTAGAATTCAGCAGTAAAGCCATCTGGTCCTAGACTTTTCTTTGTTGGGAGATTTTTTGTTACTTATTCCGTCCGGTTACTCCTTACTGTTCTATTTCTTCCCGGTTTAATCTTGGTAGGTTGTGTGTGTCCAGGGGTTTATCCATTTCCTCCAGGTTTTCCTATGTGTTAGTGTACATTTGTTTATAGTAGTCTGTGATGATCCTTTGTATTTCTCTGTTGTCTGTTGTATGTCACCTTTCTCTCTCTCTCTTTTTTTTTTTTTGAGATGGAGTCTTGCTCTGTTGCCCAGACTGGAGTGCAGTGGCCTGATCTCATCTCACTGCAAACTCCACCTCCCAGGTTCAAGCAGTTCTCTGCCTCCTTCCTCCCAAGTAGCTGGGGTTACAGGTGCCCGCCACCATGCCTGGCTAATGTTTGCGTTTTTAGTAGAGATGGGGTTTCACCATCTTGGCCAGGCTGGTCTTGAACTCCTGACCTCGTGATCCACCCGCCTCTGCCTCCCAAAGTTCTGGGATTACAGGCGTGAGCCACCGCGCCCAGCCCCATGTCTCCTTTTTCATTTCTGATTTTGTTTATTTGGATCTTCTTTTCTATTTTCTTAGTCTAGCTAAAGATTTGTTTTCACTGCATATGCATTTACCTTCTTACATTATCTCAGACTTTCCTGGTTGCACAGACTAGATTAAACTCTTTATTTTCCCCTTGGTAACACCCATCATAGTTATTTCTTTTCTTTTTTTTTTTGAGACAGATTCTTACTCTGTCGCCCAGGCTAGAGTGCAGTGGCACAATCTCTGCTCACTGTAACCTCCACCTCCTGGGTTCAAGTGATTCTCCTGCTTCAGCCTCCCAAGTAGCTGGGATTACAGGTGCCCGCCACCGTGCCCAGATAATTTTCGTGTTTTTAGAGATGGGGTTTCGCCATGTTGGTCAAGCTGGTCTCGAACTCCTGACCTCAGGATTTGCCAGCCTCCACCTCCCAAAGGGCTGGGATTACAGGCATGAGACACTACACCCGGCCCCATCACAGTTATTTCTTGCTTAACATAAAATCTACCCTACTAGGTGTCAGCTCCAAGAAGGCAGAGTCCAGATTTCCCCAGGGTCTAACACAATGCCTGCTATATAACAAGTGCTCAGTAATATTGGTGCAATTGAACTGGTTTGATTCAGTTATTTAAATTTTGTTTCCCCACCTCCACTCAGTTGATCTTTCTTACATGAAGATTACAACACTAAATCTTCAGTCTTAGGACATAAGGACAAATCATAATTTTACAAATAAAAGGGATTATGGGGGCTTTGAGAGTTGTGAGTTTAGATTTAAAATATAGATGTAATCTTTATCAACGACCTCATGTTACTTTCTTTTGAAAACCCTTTTATTTTGAAAAGTCATAAAGTATTATAAAGAATTACAGCATGCTCTTCATCTAGATTTCCCAACATTAACATTAACATTTTGCTACATTTGCTTTATATATCCTATGTATATATATGTAGAGGAAAAGATGCATCTTTTATCTCAATATTTTAGTATATATTTCCCCGAAACATGGATAGTCTCTTAACATAACCAACACAGATATCAAAATTAGGGAATTAACATTGATTCCATACTGTTAACTGTCTATAGAACTTATTCCTAGGTGGAAAGAGGAAAAAAAAAAAAGGACCCAAGATCTAATCTGAGATCACATGTCACATTTAACTGTCATGTCTCTCTAGTTCTTGTTCTGTGTCTTTCATGACATTTCATGACATTGCTTGACATTCATGCAGTACAGGTTTGTTTTGTAGATGGTCTCTCTGAGTTTGTGGGATGCATTGTCATGATTAGATCCACGTTATGCATTTTAGGTAGGAATATCACAGAAAGGATACTGTGTTTATTTCAGTACATCATTTCAGAAGTCACGTGATACATCTCTGTCCCATTACTACTGGTGATGTGTAACTTTGGTCACTTTCTTGGTTAAGGTGGCATCTGTCAGTTTTCTCTATTGTAGTTACTTCCCTTCCTCCCCACTAATTGTTATTAATAAGTATCTTCTTTTTCTATTTTAATTAACTTAAATTTCTGGGTTTTTTTTCTTTTAATACTTAATTTTGAGGTCCTGACCAAAGAGCAGATTTGTACTTGGAAGGAAAAGACCAGCTCGGGGGTTGGTTTCAGTCATCCTTATTAACAAGTGTGGCAGCAAGGAAGAGAGCACCTTATAAGTAAGTATTTATGCCTGAACCAACCTGCTGAGTACCTGCCAGTGTGTGACGCACTATGCTGAGTACTACAGAGATGATAAGGCACCACTCTTGATTGCTTACAGTGTCCTGTAAGAATTTGAAGTAAAAAAAGAGAAAGGAAAAAGGAGACAACACCAAGGTGTCTTGTGAGTGTGATGCAGATCATAACTCTTTGAAGAAAAAGTCAGCATTGACTGGAGTAGTTGGGGGAACTTATGTAGTTCTTTTTTGTTGTTTTTTTTTTTTTTTTGAGAAAGGATCTCATTCAGTCACCCAGGCTGGAGTGCAATGGTGTGGTCAGAGCTTGCTGCAGCCTCCGTCCCCTTGGCTCAAGCAATCCTCCTGCTTCAGCCTCCTGAGTAGCTGGGACTACAAACATGCACCACCACACCTGGCTAATTTTTAATTTTTTTTAGAGATGCGTTCTCCTCCCATTGCCCATGCTGGTCCCAAACTCCTGGCCTGAAGCAGTCCTCCTGCCTTGGCCTCCCAAAGTGGTAGGATTATAGGCGTGAGCCACCATGCCTGGCCTAGAACTAGATCTTGATCTATGGTAAAACTTGACTAGGAGGAATGTAGGGAAGGATATTCAAGGTTGAGAGAAGACAGCCTGAGTGCAGATGTCCTTTATATTTGTAATATCCACAGTGGCTAGTGAACTGAAACATTGCTTTCATGAATTTTATTAAATTAGGTATTCTCATTTAGTACACATAATTACTTTTTCAAACGTGTGGGTGAAAGTACTAATCAGAAAGATTCCTAAATAGCTTAGCATAAGATTGTGGCTCTCTTAGGATAAAAACCCATCCCAGAACATTTTACATGTTTCTTTTTTTTTGAGATGGAGTCTTGCTCTATTGCCTAGGCTGGAGTGCAGTGGCGTGATCTTGACTCACTGCAGCCTCTGCCTCCCGGGTTCAAGCGATTCTCCTGCCTCAGCCTCTCAAGTAGCTGGAATTACGGCGCATGCCACCATGCCCGGCTGATTTTTGTACTTTTAATAGAGACGGGGTTTCACCATGTTGGCGAGGCTGGTCTCAAACTCCTGCTCTCAAGGGATTCACCCTCCTGAGCCTCCCAAAGTGCTGGGATTACAGGCGTGAGCCCCCATTCCTGGCCCTTTTACATGTTTTTGTTTCTTAACATGTGTTTTAAAGACCAGTAAAAGGGCAGATCCTATTTTTTTCAAATTGTCTTTTGAAAATAATTTTGAGATGATAATCTGCTCTTTTTAAGACATACTTTTTCCTGGTTTTATTTTTTCATTAAAAAAAAATTTTTGTTTTTTAGTGAATTATATAGTTTTTCCGCTATCACCACAATAGGTTTTATAACATTTCCAACACACTAAAAAGTTTTCTTATGCCTATTTGTGGCTAATCTCCACTCCCACCCCAGGGCCCCTGGCAACCACTGATCTCCTTGCTGTCTCTGTAGTTTGCTCTTTCTAACCTGGTTAGTTTTAATGATAAAATCAGTACATAGCAGAAGCTCAGAAAATAATCTGTTTAGTGATGCAAATATCTAAAGTTTTCCTTTGTGTAAGTCGAGAGTTAACTGTTTGACTATTGTGATACATGAGCTAAGAATGACTTTTTTTGTTTGAGATGGAGTCTTACTCTGTCGCCCAGGCTGGAGTGCAGTGGGACGATCTCAGCTCACTGCAATCTCCGCCTCCTGGGTTCAAGTGATTCTCATGCCTCAGCCTCCCAAGTATCTGGGACTACTGGCACACGCCACTATACCCGGCTAATTTTTGTATTTTTAGTGGAGACAGGGTTTCACCATGTTGGCCAGGCTGGCCTCGAGCTTCTGGCCTCAAGTGATCTGCCTGCCTTGGCCTCCCAGAGTGTTGGGATTACAGGCGTGAGCCACTGCACCCAGCCGAATTTGACTTTTAAGGAAAGGTTTCGGCCGGGCGGGGTGGCTCATACCTGTAATTCCAGCACTTTGGGAGGCCGAGTTAGGTGGATCCCCTGAGGTCAGGCGTAGGTAGGAGAATCCCTTGAACCTGGAAGGCGGAGGTTGCAGTGAGCCGACATCATGCCACTGCACTGCAGCCTGGGCAACAAGAGTGAGACTCCATCTCAAAAAAAAAAAAAGAAAAGAAAAGAAAAGGTTTTATTCATAATCAGTCAAGAAAAATCATATTTTTGTGTCAAACTTAGATACTCTTTTTAAGCTCTACCTAATCTTCAAAAAGATAATTATAATTGTGTTTATCATTAAAATAGCTGATTTGTCCCTTTAGGACAGTGATTGTTCATGGATTTACCCTTGGAGAAAAGGGAGAAAAGATGTCCAAGTCTCTTGGGAATGTCATTCATCCTGATGTTGTCGTTAATGGAGGACAAGTAGGTGATTCTCTAAAATGTATTTTATTTTCGTTTTAAGGATCTTAAATTGGCAGCCAAAGCCCTTAATATAGTTACTTCAATGTAAAAATAAAAACTATCTTTTATACTCTCAAATAACACATGATTGTAATGAAGAAGGCAGAGGCTGGGATTGTGGTCCTTTTAACTTATTTCAGGCCTGACTCTCCAGTTAGGTCCCAAACCACGCTGTTTCTTTTTTAATTGTCTGAGAGCCTTTAAAATGTGTAGATCCTTTTGTGATTCGTAAGCGTGATGATTGGGTTTTCGCACTATTGTGTGAGGTGTGCCTCCCTCTAACCTTGTTACAGTGTTGGCACATTGCTGTCTGAAGTGAAAAAAAAATGTGTAAAGTGTAATTGTGTAGTTAAATGGAAATGATGAAAAATGAGATTGCAACTTCAAAATGCGCATTTCATTATTATATTGTTGAAAATTATACACTTTAAAGCAGGTCCTAAATGTACATCAAATCTGAGGTTGCTGATAATTTGGGGGGGGGTTTTGGAGCTGCTTTTGTGAATTAAATCATTTGTCTGTTTTTTTCTATTTTTTAACTCCTGTAGCTTTTTATTGCCCGCCTAACATCCTGTAACCATTCATTGTTTTGTGTACAGAGTTGCTAGGAAATAGTGAAAGGAAAAGCAGTCCTTCCTCTTCCCCTCCCTTATTATAGAGACCTCCCTGGCACTGCTGTGTGTCTAACCGCCAGCTGTAATAGAGGAAACAGACATGACCAGGGAAGAGATTAGGTATGAGCATTTGTGCATTGAACAAGATTGCAGAGCACGCTCTTTCTTTTTCCAGTTTTGTTTTTAGATAACAGTCTAATTTGAGATTGTTAGCCCGCATTTCATTACAGTGCTAGTATAGTTTGTACTTACATTGTGCTCAAAAATATCTGAATAGGAGCTTTACCTAAAACATATGTTTGGCTAATTGGAATTGAAAGCCATTGTGTTTATATATTTTTTTCTCAATGAAAAGGATCAAAGCAAAGAGCCTCCGTATGGTGCTGATGTCCTTCGCTGGTGGGTAGCTGATTCCAATGTCTTCACCGAAGTTGCAATTGGCCCATCCGTGCTCAATGCTGCCAGAGATGATATTAGCAAGGTTAGAACTATTATTCTTCCTATTTCTAAAGGACAAGTTTGTCAAATCATTGTTTTAAAAAATGAGACACATTTTGTTTGGAACTGAAAAAAACTGAATGAAAACGAGTTCTTCATTTATTGTGAGATTTTAAGAATCTCCTGTGTTGGCCAGGCATGGTGGCTCATGCCTGTAATCCCAGCACTTTTGGAGGCAGAGGCAGGTGGATCACGAGGTCAGGAGTTTGAGACTAGCCTGGCCAACATAGTGAAACCCCGTCTCTACTAAAAATATAAAAATTAGCTGGGCATGGTGGCATGCGCCTGTAGTCCCAGCTACTCGGGAGGCTGAGGCAGGAGAATCACTTGAACCCAGGAGGCGGAGGTTGCAGTGAGCCGAGATCGTGCCACTGGACTCCAGCCTGGCGACAGAGCAAGACCTTGTCTCAAAAAAACCAAAAAACTCCTGTGTAAATTTATTTGTTTCAAAACATTGGTAGTAATACCAGTAATTTTATATAATTTGTATATAATATCCTTTATATTTTATTAATATATAAAATGTAATATAGCATAGTATAGATTATATTAATTTTGTATACTTTTATGTACTCAATAACCTTTCACATTTTTCCATGTATCTTTATTTCATTGTGAAGCAAGTGAAATAACATTATTCTGACCCACACACATGAATAAACTGGGCTACTGAAAGGTGATTTGCCCCAACGTAATAAAGAAATATAATGAAAATTCAGTCATTAGGCGTAAAATCCAGTGGTTGTTCCTATAACTGGGCTATTGGAATAAGAGTTTGTTGTGTACTTTTTGTTTTTTATTTTTTTTACATTTGTAGTCTTACTTGGAATGATAATAAAAATACCCCACTAAGAAAATGACAAGAGTTAGTAATAAAATAACTTTTCAGTGAAAATTGAAGGCACCATTAGATTTTTTTAACTGCATATTTTTTCTTCCTATGAATAGCTTAGGAATACACTTCGCTTTCTTTTGGGAAATGTGGCTGATTTCAACCCAGAAACAGATTCCATCCCTGTTAACGATATGTATGTCATAGACCAGTACATGCTACACTTACTGCAGGATTTGGCAAACAAGGTAAATGTAAATTAATAAACTTTTGGAAACTAGAAATATCAGCACTATTGTAGGTTAAAATTTTAGTTTTATCTGAGTGGAACAGACCTTGCTGGAAATAGTAACTATAGCACTCTTGAAGAGAAATATGTCCAGACTTCCCCTCGGACCAGATTTTTCTCTCATGATTAGTTCTATTTTTCTAACAAGAAGGAATAAAGTGGAGTTATACTTTATCTGCACACGTGCTCCTCATAATAAAGTACAGAAATAACCAAAATGGACTATCCTATTTGTCTCATAAGATACTTACTCATTTTCATATAGACTTAAATAATTTCTGTTTTGTGGCTGGGCGTGGAAACTCACACCTATAAATCCTACCACTTTGGGAGGCCGAGGTGGGAGGATTGCTTGAGGCCAGGTGTTCAAGACCAGCCTGGGCAACAGAGCAGGAACCTATCTCTAGAAAAATTTTAAAAATTAGCCGGGCGTGTTAGCCAATGCATGTAGTCCCAGCTCCTTGGGAGGCTGAGGCAGGAGAATCGCTTGAGCCCATGGTTTTGAGGCTGCAGTGAGCTGTGATTGTGCCACTGCACTCCAGCCTGGTTGACAGAGTGAGACCCTGTGTTAAAAAAAAAAAATTGTGTTTTCTCATAATTGGAAATGTGTTTGCATTAGTGTATCCTTAAGTCAGAGGTGTACATACCAATTTTGCCCAAATCAAAAATAAATGAGGCATAAACGAAGGAACACTAATGAATTGTTGGTAACGTCCACTGTTTGCTGTTGTTAAAATGGTGTGATTTTGTTATTTACAATCTCATTCTTTCCTTAATTAATGTCCTTTCGTAGTTCTCAGAGTAAAATAGTATTTTCTGAGTGTAGTCAAATGTGTTATCCAGAAATGACATTTGGAAGATTCCCAGGAGTTCTTGCATATTGCCTGTTTTGTATTTGTCTCATTGAAACATATTTTTGAAAGGAGCATATTTTGCTTGTGATGACTTACATTTTCATTTGCCTGTCTCAGCTTCCAAATTTATTTTGGCTTTGTTCCCTAGATTACCGAATTATACAAGCAATATGATTTTGGAAAAGTTGTTCGGCTGTTACGGACGTTTTATACCAGAGAGCTCTCTAACTTTTATTTCAGTATAATCAAAGATAGGTATGTATGACTAAATATTAAAATGCTTAACAATGGCCAGGTGTGGTGACTCACGCCTGTAATCCCAGCACTTTGGGAGGCCGAGGCGGGTGGATGACGTGAGGCCAGGAGTTTGAGACCAGTATGGCAAAATACAAAATACAAAAATTAGCCGGGCATGGTGGTACATGCCTGTAATCTGAGTCACTCAGGAGACTGAGGCATGAGAATCGCTTGAACTTGGGAGGCAGAGGTTGCAATGAGCGGAGATTGTGCTGCTGCACTCCAGCCTGGGCGACAGAGCAAGATCTCGTCTCAAAAAACAACAACAACAAAACCTCAACAAGTATTTTTTGAGTGTCTACTTGTGTTTGGCAACCGTCAGGGATACAGTGATGAGCAAGATGGGCAGTGTTGTGCATTTATTAAGATTGGGTTCCGGGCCGGGCGCGGTGGCTCACGCCTGTAATCCCAGCACTTTGGGAGGCCGAGGTGGGTGGATCATGAGGTCAGGAGATCGAGACCATCCTGGCTAACACAGTGAAACCCCGTCTCTACTAAAAATACAAAAAATTAGCTGGGCGTGGTGGCGGGTGCCTGTAGTTCCAGCTACTCGGGAGGCTGAGGCAGGAGAATGGCGTGAACCTGGGAGGCGGAGCTTGCAGTGAGCTGAGATCGTGCCACTGCACTTCAGCCTGGGCGACAGAGCAATACTCTGTCTCAAAAAAAAAAAAAAAAAAAAAAAAAGATTGGGTTCCGGAGTCAAGTCTGAGTATAAAGGTTTGCTCTCCCGCTTACTAGCTTTCTGATTTGGGGCAGCTTATTCTGTAATCTGTTTCTTCATCTGTAAAATGGGTATAATAATACTTACCTCGTGATTGAGAAGGAAAAGCAATAATGTGCTTAAAGCTGTGCTTGATAAAGTGTTCAAAAAATCATCACTACTAATATCAGACGATGAACATAATGCTTGTTCTCAGGAGTTCTCAAATCCTGAGGGGAAGAGAGAGATATTTATGTGCAATTATATGGTAACAGTGTATAATATTAGCAGTATCCTTGTAGAAGAGGGCTTGATGCCAAGTCTTCATCTGTTGCTCCAGTGTGCAGGTGACGGTCCTACCTTTATGGTAATGAGTCCAGTCTGAGGCGTTATCCTCAGCCTGTCAGCACCCCAAGGACCTTGCACATAGGGATTATAACTCCTACTCCTTCCCTTAAAACACTAATAGCATCGTAGTGGGTGGGAGCCACATGTTAAATACCATCAACTAACTTATTCATAGTCCTTTAATACAGCAGTCTAGACTCTAGTTGTCATCCACCTGAAAAACAGAATGAGATAGCGTAGCCATGAGTGCTTTCAAGGAGGTGGGTACACCTGGACGGAGTAAAATTGTAGGAGAGTGTATTGTATTCTTTAAGTAGAAGATGATTAGAGCCATAGGATTAGCCACTAGGAATAAACTCAACCTGAGGCAGGTCCCATCTAGGTGACCATAATGTATAAAGTATTGTCAACTGCTGAATAAGTTGTTCTTGTTCAGGCTCTATTGTGAAAAGGAAAATGACCCCAAACGACGCTCTTGTCAGACTGCATTAGTTGAAATTTTGGATGTAATGGTTCGTTCTTTTGCTCCCATTCTTCCTCACCTGGCTGAAGAGGTGTTCCAGCACATACCTTATATTAAAGGTAAGGAATACTTCATTTATTCTCTTAATGAGAAATATCCCTGATCAAGGTGCAACTTCTACTTTTATCTGCTTCATAAAAGGGGCACTTATCCATTTACGGTGACTGCTGTGTGACACAGTGTGTCTTGGTCATGTATTTGTTTCTGCACCTATTTGTAGAGGAGTAGGGTAAATTTCAGAATTCTGTGCTTTCTGAAATGTATTAGCAGCTTGACAGTGTCGAGAAATCACCTTTTTTCTTAAATACCTTTATAACTGTTCTGAAATGGCTGGCATGGTGGCTCACACCTGTAATCCCAGCACTTTGGGAGGCTGAGGTGGGCAGATCACTTGAGGTCAGGAGTTCAAAATTAGCCAGGCCAACATGGCGAAACCCCATCTCTACTAAAAATATAAAAATTAGCGGGGCATGGTGGTGGCGGGTGCCTGTAGTCCCAGCTACTTGGGAGGCTAAGGCAGGAGAATTGCTTGAACTCGGGAGGTGGAAGTTGCAGTGAGCCAAGATCATGCTACTGTACTTCGGCCTGGGTGACAGAGCAAGACTCTCAAAAAAAATGTTCTGAAATATATTTTAGGTTGTATTAAAACAAAATATAGTGCTTTTAGTGAGTTTTATGTTAGTTGTTTTCTTCTGATTGTATTAAGTTTATAAAAATTAGAAACTATAGAAGTGTAGGAAGAGGGGGAAGTCACTTATAATGTTACTACTGATAGCTGTTAATATTGGGATATTTCTATATATTTTTTTCTAAGCATCCTTTTTTTCTTTGAGATCTTATTATATATTTTCTCTTTTGTTTAAATGTAACAAAGATTTTCCAATGCTGATATAAATGTTTTGTAAATAATTAGGATGGATCCATAATATTTCATCACTTGATTACCATAAATAACAATTCTTATTTCCCATTAATGGTAACTATTTAATGGTTAGAGCTTCATATACAGTTTAGGATGTTTATAAAGCAGTTTACTATTTTTGTTCTTCTGAAGAGCCCAAGAGTGTTTTCCGTACTGGGTGGATTAGTACTAGTTCTATCTGGAAAAAGCCCGGGTTGGAAGAAGCTGTGGAGAGTGCGTGTGCAATGCGAGACTCATTTCTCAGAAGCATCCCTGGCAAAAATGCAGCTGAGTACAAGGTTATCATTGTGATAGAACCTGGACTGCTTTTTGAGATAATAGAGGTATGCAGCAATACGTACCTTTTGAAATGGTGTTAGTATCATAGAGTTTTGCCTGAAATTTGCTTTTAAAATGTGTCTAAATTAATCAAATAACATTGGGTTATGTGTAACTTTACTATGCAATTATTCTATTATGTTCCTTTTCACATACTTTTTCACTTTTAAATATCTTTTAATAAATTAAGCAAAGTCATGCACATTTAAAAAAAAGTGTCTAAAAAAATTAATTTAGAAATTAGGGTTTCCGTCTTCTAATCCTGATATCATCACTGATTCTTTGTTTCCTATTTCACCATATTCTTTTCTATGTCTTGTAAAACATGTTCTGTGCATGTAACACGTACATGTTACTGTGTAGGGATAGGGAAGGAATAGATAAAGTTCTGTTTCAAACAAAAGGCCTCAGGACTATTTAGAAGACAGGGGACATATAAATTGATCGCAATCGTCTTTGAATGTATCAAAAATGGGAGTTTTGTATTAAGGGTCAGGTTTCCTGAGAATTTCATCCATCTGGACCAGATTCAAAACAAACCCAAAAAGAGTTTCCATTTTTATTTTGTGAAATCTGGAGAAAATTCATTTTCTCCAGCAAGTTACCACATATATTTCAAAGCATTTATCCTATTTTTATTTCTAGAAGGGCCATCAGAGTTTTATGCTTGGGATTTTTAGGGGTTGATTGGCCAGATTGGCTTATAGCTTAACATAATGATGTGATTTTTCTCCAGTCTAAATGCTTAAGAAGAGAATTGGCAATGAATATAATTTTTTTTCCACGAGGCATTTTATTTGTAAATATATGTATTACATCCCTAGAAAAAGAATCCCAGGGTTTTCCCTCCTGTGTGTTTTCATCTTGCTTCTTCATGGTCCATGATGCCAGCTGAGGTTGTCAGTACAATGAAACCAAACTGGCGGGATGGAAGCAGATTATTTTGCCATTTTTCTAGATCTTTGCGTTGCACATCAAATCTGGGGCTGATCTCTCCACACTTGTTTAGCCTGCCTGTGAGGTTCACAACAATTTTCCCAGCTCTGTGATCATCAGTGATTTCAAATTTGCCAATGTAACCATGCTTCATCATCACGGTGAGAAACCGGACGATGACTTTGGAGCACGGCCTAATAAGCACCTGGCTTTTGCCTCTCTTTTTGGCATTGTTGATGCTCTTGAGAGCATCAGCCAGGACATTCATGCGCACCACTGTGGCGGTGCAGAAAGACGGTGGAAGAGCTATTTTTTAAAAGTTTTATTGGTGTCAGTTTTCTAAAAGACATCCATCTTATTTTGTATGGTAAGCTCAATTTAAATTTTTAATGATGTAATTAGCATGATTAAGATTTGAGCTTGAAATAGCTAGTAGGTATAATAGATGAGATGTTCCCATTTTAAAATTTAAAACTTGGGAAGCTGTTCATTTTACAAGTGAGGAAGTGAGGACTGCTGAAGCTGTGACCTAGCCAGGGTAACACAGCCTAGTCCTGGCCTTTTTTCCTACATACTGTGTTTCCTTTGACTTCAGTCTTTCTAAGTAATGAACTGAAAAGAAGAACAGCTTGTTTGGATCAATTTTATTGGAAAAAATACTTTGGGATTTTCAAAAACATGAATGTATTTTTCTTAGGAATCATACCAAGTAGCTGTAAGATGGAGTCCTGGTTCTATCCATTACTAATTGCATAAACTTGTTAAAACCAAATTAATCTCTTTGAGTGTCTTATTTCTCATGGGCTTTAATTTTTAAAGGAATGTCTATGTTGGTTAGCTTACAAACTCACTTTGAAGATCAAAATTACAGAGAAAAATGTGCTCATCAGACAAATTCAGTCTACTTCATAAGTGTTCTGCGTATTGTTCAGATTGCCACTATCAGTATACATTACTAAAAGCAGGTACCTGTTGAGATAGTATTTTAGCCCCTCACCCAATGATACATGAAAAAAAAAAAAAAAAAAAAGGCTTTGAGGCTGACAGACCTGGGCTTGACCTGCAGTTCCACCACTTATGGGTTGAGAATCTTGGGCAAGTTAACCTCTCTTTGCTTGTTTCTTCATTTGTAAAGTGAGGATAATAAACACCATATAGGTTTTTTGTGTGTGTATGTATGTGACAATTAGAAATAAGAGACATCTTAGGATCTAGCAAAGTGAAGTGCCTGGCATTCTCAATAAATACTGTTGATGGAAATATTTAGTTAAAACCTTTTATGCTAATTAGGATTGATACATTTAGTGATGTTTGCTCAGGATGCAATGGTATACCAGAAGGTTCCTCTCTAAACGTGAGATTTTATAGTGTTTCTTTTTATAACCTCAGTTTATGGTACAAATTTAACATAAACTGTAACTTTCACATGCTTCCTTCCAGATGCTGCAGTCTGAAGAGACTTCCAGCACCTCTCAGTTGAATGAATTAATGATGGCTTCTGAGTCAACTTTACTGGCTCAGGAACCACGAGAGATGACTGCAGATGTAATCGAGCTTAAAGGGAAATTCCTCATCAACTTAGAAGGTAAGAAGGAGGTGAAAGTAACAAGTAACATCTGGAGAATTGAATAATTATAGGTCATCTCCAACTTTCCAGTGGACTGGGTTTATTCTAAAGGTAGATATATACTTGGAATACATCTTTCTATGGAAATAATACAAACAATTGCCAAGTTTCTAAGCCCGCTCTTAAAACTATCTTACCTGATGATCTTGGGAACTGAGGGCTAGGGACAGAAGAGGGAGAGAGATTTTCTTTCTGTCCTTTGAATAAATAATGGTCACTGTATATGAAGTTTATGTTAGGCTGACTTGCTCCCATTTCTCTTTTGTGTCCCCCTGCTTTGATACTTAGTACCCCAGTACTGGCCCAGTCCTGCCCACTGTTCCCCAGTATTGATTCTAAAATTTCCTATTATGTATACCCCGGATTAAAATATTTAGCCATTCCTGCGAGGGGTTAAGGAGGAAGTTTTATTGAGCTCATTCTAACAATGGTATCTCATAAGCAAGCATTTTGTCGATACTTGTTTTATAGAAGATTTTAAAAGTCAATCTGGTTCATCTTCATTGGTAGCGGTAGAGTTGCATTAATAAAGAAAAATAGGCTGGGCACGGTGGCTCATGCCTGTAATCCCAGCATTTTGGGAGGCCGAGGCGGGCGGATCCTGAGGTCAGGAGATTGAGACCATCCTGGCTAACACGGTGAAACCCCGAATCTACTAAAAATACAAAAAAAAATTAGCCAGGCGTGGCGGCGTGTGCCTGTAGTCCCATCTGCTGGGGAGGCTGGGGTGGGAGAATGGCGTGAACCCCGGAGGCGGAGCTTGCAGTGAGCTGAGATCACACCACTGCACTCCAGCCTGGGCGACAGAGCAAGACTCCGTCTCAAAAAAAAAAAAAAAAGCAGGTATCTTGGCAAAGGTTATGCTGCTTGTGTTTTTCATAGCTTTTGGGTACCAGGAGATGGGAAGCTAACTTACAGGCATCAGTTCAAATTTCGGCTTGGCAGCATAGACCGTGTAGTAAAAGTTCTGGCTTAATTTACTTTGTGTAATTTTTTCTTTCAGACGGAATTTCGCTTGTCACCCAGGCTGGAGTGCAATGGCGTAATCTTGGTTTACCGCAACCTCTGCCTCCCAGATTCAAGCAATTCTCCTGCCTCAGCCTCCCAAGTGGCTGGGATTACAGGCGCCTGCCACCACACCCGGCCAATTTTTGTATTTCTAGTAGAGATGGGGTTTCACCATGTTGGCCAGGCTGGTCTTGAACTCCTGACCTCAGGTGATCCACCCGCCTCGGCATCCCAAAATGCTGGGATTACAGGCGTGAGCCACCATGCCCAGCCATGTAATGTTCACATACTCTTTGTACAATGACTAGAAAATAATTTACTTTTATATTTTTATCAATCTGAGGTCTAAGAGTATTAACTGTGGAGATATTTTTGGTTCCTTTTGTCCCACGAGATATTTTGAGTGAGGACACTGTAGTTGTCACTATAATTTGACTTTTAAAAATTCTTAGTCAAGTATGTAGCTGGAGAGGCAGTGTCATTCATCAGAACTATACCCAGATTTAACAGCTAGAAAGTCTGCTCTGCCTGAGTAGATGTAGAACTCGGTGACTTGGGAGATGTCAGTTAATCTCAGAGTCACGGGGTCTCTAATTCCTCAGCTCCCTTCAGTTGTTGAGTTGTATGATCCCATTATCTTGGCTATATATGTAATGGGACAAACGGGGAAGTGTCTGGCAGGACAAAAGACTGAAAAAGAAGCCTCTGCTAAACCAATTAAGAAACAGTGTTACAAGTTGAATGCCTATCAGAAATACTCTTCATGTATTTTTTTATAGGTGGTGATATTCGTGAAGAGTCTTCCTATAAAGTAATTGTCATGCCGACTACGAAAGAAAAATGCCCTCGTTGTTGGAAGTATACAGCGGAGTCTTCAGATACACTGTGTCCTCGATGTGCAGAAGTTGTCAGTGGAAAATAGTATTAACAGCTCACTCGAGCAAGAACCCTCCTGACAGTACTGGCTAGAAGTTTGGATGGATTATTTACAATATAGGAAAGAAAGCCAAGATTTAGGTAATGAGTGGATAAGTAAATGGTGGAGGATGGGAGTCAAAATCAGAATTATAGAAGAAGTATTTCCTGTAACTATAGAAAGAATTATGTATATATACATGCAGAAATATATATGTGTGTGTGTATCTGTGGATGGATATATGTATATCTCTTCCTATATATATCCATAGTGGACTTATTCAGAACATAGATATGTATTCAGCTTGTCTTCAAATACGGCCAAGCAGAAAATGTTTTATATTTTATAAACCTTTTGACTCTGTATTTAAATTCTATGATACTGAAAATAAAGGCATTCTGGAAAAATACTGACTGATTTTGGTGCAGAAGTTTTGAGTATCAAGTAAAAGAAGTATAGTTTTGAAAGGGAATGGCGGAGGCCTGTTTCCCTTAAGAGGTGAAGGGTCATTTCATTCTTCCCATTAGTGAACATCAACCTTTTCAGAATAGCTAGTTTTTGGGGTTGGATTAGAAAGAATATAATCACCAAATTTGTTACTCAAGAAAGGAAGAAATCTCTTAATAGTTATACTTATGAATGTTTAGGAAACAACATGAAAGCTGAAAATTTATTTCACTAATTACATAAGAAGTTCACAACAATGAACAGACAGAAAATAGCAGTATATACAGAATTTCACTACTTACAGTACATTACAACAGAGAAAGCATTTTATAAACAGTTCAGTATTGGATTAAAATCTTTTAAGGATGGCTAATTCTATTCAGCAGGAATCTAACTTCTAGACACCCAGCAAACCCATTCCTATCAGGGTGAGAGAGGGCTTTTGCTGTTGCTATAGTGTACTGTAAAAATATTTGTTCCTTATAAATGAAGTGGACCACAGCAACTTCTAAATGAACATTATATTCAGTGTAAGTCTCATATTATTAAATTTCAGATTTTTGACTTTTTAGATCGCAATTGTTTTTAAAAAGCAATTTAAATGTAACAGTGTTTACTTTGACCATAGATGAAGTTTTATAATAAAACTTTTTTTTCTGTTTGCAAAAGTATGAAGCATTAAGAAGCATGGTGCTATACATCTCTTTATCTACATTTACCCTGGCCCCTCTAGTTCTACATCTAAACAGAACCTGTAATGTACAAGTCAGAATTCGATTTTAAAATTCTATGAAAAATTTTAGGATAACAAATCTAACTAGAGACTTAATGATTGTGTTAGGATTCTGTGAGCCATACTTCAGCTTATTATTGTTCTCAGCAATCCCCAGATTTGATTGTCTGTTCTACCAGAGTAAGCTTAACCAGTTTTATTATCTAAAATGCTTAATAAGTGCCCCCTCCCCGCCAAGTGATGATGGAATTGAGGATTTATTCTTTAAAAATACCTATAACTCCAAGTTTCTTTGACTAGCCTCCTTAAGTTCATACTACTACTTTCAGCGTACTTGGAACAATCACAGGAAGAACTAATCTCTTAGAACACATATAACAAGTGACTGTTAACACAGAGCCAGATATGTTTACAAGAATTCTAGGATGTGTGTGGCTGGGGCAGCGGAGACCCAAGCAGAGGCTGGGAGGTTGGACTAGCCCTTTCCAGTGCTGCTACTCTGTAAAATGTATGTCTCAATCAGACTCACAGGCCCCCATCCCAAATACTCAAGACATCTTAACCATTTATCTTGTAAGATTTCAAGTTTGATAGTTACTTAACAGTAATTACTAAATTTTAGCCAGTTAAATTCTTGTTTGGATGTGCTCTTTTAGCTCTAAAAACAGATTTTTCTTTTTATATCCCTGAAGGACATACTCCTCAACTTTGCATGATTACTATAGTTGGCTTCTTAAGGGGAAGTGAAGAAATAAACTTCTGTATCACAATGACTTACTATGAATAATAATTGTGATCCATGACAGATACCCATAATTACACTGTATGGCTACATTCTAAAAATATACCATAATAAATACTTGGTATTTGTAGAGCTCAAAGCACTCTTTTACAGAGTTTTGGTTAGTTTGGTTTTTTCTTTTTTTTTTTTCGAGACAGGGTCTTGCTATATTGCCCAGAATGGCCTCAAACTCCTGGGCTCAAGCGATCCTCCTCCAGCCTCCCGAGTAGCTATAGTTTGGTTTTAATCAGTAAATATTTATTTAGCACTTGGACTGCTCTAGGCACTATAGGGTACAAAATTAGTTGTATTTTATCCTCTCATCCCAGCTGTGAGGTAGGTTTGCTAAAGCTGTAATACCACTAAGCAGTTTTTTCAATACTGTTCCCAAGGACAGATAATATTAGCAAATCCCAGAAGCATTTCTAAACACTTGTAGGAAAAATAAAGTCGGACTTAAAATTTTTAGTATCTTTGCCTTTTTTTTTTTTTTACATAAGTTTTACAAGATAATACATTTTTACAGTGACCTGATGTGGACACAACTTTGCAACTTGGCAAAAAGCAAATCTTAACTTATATTATAATTAATTTGCTGCATTTTACACATCTCTGATTCTCAATTTTGGCAAGTACAACAGGTTAAGGGTTCTATTTAGTGTCCCCTTCTGATGAATATGATGATCTTGAACCCATTCTTCCTCCTCAAGCACGGTCATCCTCCTCTGATGGCAACAGCAGAACCTCTGGGAAAGGAACCTTTCGGTATCCAGAACTCCCAGGTGGCAGCCCAGTGTGGGATTTGGAGCATGACAACAAAGGCATTTTCTCAACATTTACTAAAGGAGAGTGGGGTGTTCTATACGCTACTGATGGAGACTGTACATGAACACATTTAAATTGAATTACAACAACATTTTAGATAGGAAATATAGAATCTTATAAGAACATAATCTAAATTATAACCAATTTTAAATAGCAAAGTTTAACAATAAAGCTACTTAAGTGTTTGAATTAGAAATAAACAGTAAAACATCTGTATTAATTATAACAGAGTTGACATTTGTTTATATTTTATCTTCAGTATTAACCAAAGGAGTGGAATTTAGCCAGGGTTGCACTTTTTAAAAGTTGTATATACGTTTATTTATTTTACAAAAGGAAAAAAAAAGGCATACTTTTCCCATAAAATTCCAGGTCTTACTATGTAAAATAACCATGCACTACTTCATGTTATAATCATAATTTTAGACTATTTCCAGTAGGTAAGTGTCATAAAGAAGGAAGAGATATGGCTTCCACAGCTTCAATGAGGTGTAAGGCTAGACCATATTGCCCATGTTTTTCTGGTAAAAGCTCAATTACTTTATTTACTAGTTTAGCTGTTGTTGCAATTGGCACTTCAGTGTTTTGAAGGTCCTGGGGGTCCTGCAAATGGGACACAAAAATAACCTATTATAGACAACTAAACAATAATTGTTATTGACTTAAGAGTTATTACATAAAAATGCTTTTCTTTGTAACTAGGTGAATTAAACTTGTCAAATTTTCTTCATAACTGTTATTAACCAGGCACTCAAGAAAACATCCAATGACCTTTTGCCTGATCTCGTTCTATTGTACTGACCATTGCTTTCAGCCAAGTACACAGTGTGGGTGGAAGTCTGGCAAGCAGCTCCATTCCTTCTTTTGTCTGGGTGTGGAGAAGCGCATGAGCCAGCCTTTGCCCCGTGAGCACCAGCAGCTGAGAGGCAAGGACCTCTTTGTCATGAACCTGTAGAATGGCCTGAAGATAGGAACATGGAGAAATAATACAGTCAGAGTGAGCAGATTTGTTTATTCTATAGGAAAGGGGTTGCCAGTGAAGAGATTCTAGTTGATTTTTGAACTGTGGCCATTTATCTTTTGATTGTATACAATCAAAGATAAATCCAAATCAAACTTAGCATTTAAACCCAAATTTCTGTTCCTTGGTTAATTTTTTTTTCTCTCATCACCTAATCTTTCAATTCAATGTGGCTACTCAGTGTGCTGTTTTCAAACTTTTGGCAAATAAAAGGAGTTTCATGTCATGTCTATTTGAAACCCTCTAATGGCTTTTTTTTGTTGTTTTTTGAGATGGAGTCTCACTCTGCCACCCAAGCTGGAGTGCAGTGGTGCAATCTCAGCTTACTGCAGCCTCCACCTCCTGGGTTCAAGCGATTCTCCTGCTTCAGCCTCTCAAGTAGCTGAGATTACAGGCACATGCCACCACGCCCAGCTAATTTTTTGTATTTTCAGTAGAGACAGGGTTTCACCATGTTGCCCAGGCTGGTCTTGAACTCCTGACCTCAAGTGATCCACCCACCTTGGCCTCCCAAAGTGCTAGGATTACAGGCGTGAGCCACCACGCCCAGCCCCTCTAATGGCTTCTGAATACACTTAGAATAACCATGGGCTCCGAGACCTAGGATAGGGCCATGGCCCAGGCCAGCCTCCCTGCCTCATGCCATACTTCTTTATTCCTTGCTTACTATGTTTGGTCAGCCATACCGGCCTTTCTAGTCCTGGACCTAGTCATTCTAGTCCCCACCTCAGGGCCTTTGTAATTCTTGTCTCAAGCACTGTTCCCCCAGTTTCTGAGTAGCTGGCTGCTGCTTCTCCTTGGGGGCTCGGTTCAAATGTCACCTTCTCTGACCACTCTACTGTAGTGGCTCCTGTTTATTCATATGATCCTGTTTCATTTTTTTTTTCAATTTAAAAATAAATATTTTTTTCCTTTTTAGAGACGGGGTCTCGCTATATTGCCCAGATTGGTCTCGAGCTTCTGGGCTCAAGTGATCTGCCGCCTGAGCCTTCCAAAGTGCTGGGATTACACGTGTGAGCCACGACACCCGGCCCTCTTTATTTTCTTCATAGCACCTATCATTCAATGCAAAATTTAGCATGCTTTTCTGCTCCTACCAGCAGACTATCAAGTCCATGATGAAGGAACCTTGTCTGTTTTGTTTACTGCTATATCCCTGTGCGTAGGGCAGGCCTGGCACACTGTAGGAATTATTTGATTATAATTTTATGTTTTAAAAAATATTCTATTGTTCTATTTTTATACCTAGATGTTCTAACAAAAGGAAGAGCAAAAGGCTTCATTGGAAACTTAACTGATTCTTTATTCCAACTATCAATTTTATAACTTGAGCCCAATTAACATTCAAAGGGTCATGATTACCTCTTCTCCTAAGTGGTCAACTCCATAGTTGTATAGTTCCCCCACATAATGCCTTCTAACAACATCTTCACTAACTTGAAGGTGATGGGCTAAATCCACAGCTAGAGCTGGCCAATCTTGGTCTTTCCCAAAAGGAGTGGGTGTGGCCTCTTCTGTGGGATCTTTGACCTTTGTGGCTGAATGTTGGGCCTGGACAGCTGCACTGACAACTTTCAATAAGAACTTGAAAATGGAGAAAGAGATAGAGCAATGCATTGTTACTGTTTCATTTTAAAATACCTAAACCAAAGTATTGTTAGCTTTTCTGTCACTTATAGTGGCTTTTCCATTAAATTGTTTAGTTATCAAAAAAGGAACACATCATTTAAACAACTAGCTCTCAAGAATACTTTGAAATTGGTCTTTTTAAAATATTATTATTATTTTTTATTATTATACTTTAAGTTCTAGGGTACATGTGCACAACGTGTAGGTTTGTTACATATGTATACATGTGCCATGTTGGTGTGCTGCACCCATTAAGTCATCATTTACATTACGTATATCTCCTAATGCTATCCCTCCCCCTTCCCCCCACCCCATGACAGGCCCTGGTGTGTGATGTTCCCCACCCTGTGTCCAAGTGTTCTCATTGTTCAACTCCCACCTATGAGTGAGAACATGTGCTGTTTGGTTTTCTGTCCTTGCGATAGAAAGTGGTCATTCTTTTCAAAAGCCAGCTAGATTTTTCCCTTATGTTTTTTTTTTCCAAGAAACAAAAACAAAATCCAATAGCTATAATTTACCTGTTGTCGTACAGAAATAAAATTTGGATCCATTTCCCCACTAGGTAATAACTGAATTGAAGTTAGGTCTTTGAAAAATGCATTTTTTCCCTAAAAAGAAAGAGAGCAAGAAAACTGATGAGTGTGGATTATTAAGGGGGGAGAGGGAGAAAGATTTGTTTAAAACTTAATAATAACTTATGGTTGATTTTTATTTCTCCTTGAACAGTAAGATTTTAGAATTATTTAATTTTTATAACAATTATCTAGTAGACAGCCTTTAAGATGAACCCCAGTGATCCCCTCCTCCTGGTATTCGTGTTTCCTATAGTCTCCTCTCCTTGCATGGAGGCTGATGACTTGCTTCTAGCAACAGAAGCAGGTAGAGGTGACACATGTTACTTCCAAGACCACGTTCCAAAAGACTGCTTCTTCTGCCTTGAGGCACTCATATTCACTCTCACTTGTTCTGCAGGAAGCCAGGTTCCGTGTTGTGAGCTGCTGTATGGAGAGGCACATGTGGCATAACTGAATCTTGCCAACAATTGTGCTTAGAAGTGAATCACCCTGTCCCCATCCCAGTTGAGCTTTCAGATGCAGCACCTTAACTACAGCCTCATGAGAGACTAAGCCAGAGGCACCTAGATAAGGAGAACACAGATTACTGACCCACAACAACTGTGAGATAATAAATATTTGTTATTTTCAGCCAAGTTTTGGGATGATTTACTCTGCAGTAATAGCTAAGTAATACATATATGTACCCTGAATCCTTTTTTTTTTTTTTTTTGAGACAGAGTCTCACTCTGTTGCCTAGGCTGGAGTACAGTGGCGTGATCTCAGCTCACTGCAGCCTCCACCTTCCTGGTTCAAGCGATTCTCCCACCTCAGCCTCCCAAGTAGCTGGGACTACAGGCGCGTACTATCACGCCAAGGCTAATTTTTTTGTATTTTTAGTAGAGACAGGGTTTTCACCATATTGGCCAGACAGGTCTCAAACTCCTGACCTCAGGTGATCTGCCCGCCTCAGCCTCCCAAAGTGCTGGGGATTACAGGCATGAGCCACCGCGCCCAGCCTCTGAATCCTTTTAAAAACACTTGTTGAATTGTTTAAAAACATCTTATTTAAAAGAACAGATGTGTGTCTAAAGAGTAAAAACAAAATATCAGGAAACAGGATTTTAGAAGTTCCTTGGAAGGAAATGTAATACAGAGCAAAGAACATTGGCCTTTAAGTTGAAAGACCTGGGTCTAGTCCGAGGCTCACCACTTCCATCCAGGTTGCCTTGGGTAAATGACCCACAATCTTGGGTTACCGTTTCTTCTTCTGCAAGCAGGTCATCCTAGGTATCTTCCAATGTGCCTTCCATACCTAATCATCTGTGATTCTAGGTCATCTGTTGTGACTGCCAAGCAGATTAAAGCTACTCATCCTTTAGTGATAAGAAAAACCGGACTTCCAGGGCAACCCATGACATTTTGGACATCACTGAGAGAAGTATTTAAAGATTTAGCATACACTCACAATCTGTTACTCGATAGTTCCCACCTGGTGGTCCTAGCTATAGCATCTATAATAGCACCACTTATTATTTACTACATTCCAGATGCTGCTAAGTACTTCATGTTGAATACAAGGAACCCTTACAACAACCATGAGGCTGGCGCTAGAGTCACTGCTACTTTCTGAATGAGAAAACTGAGAGTAAGAAAATCTAAATAATTCTAGTTAGCAAATGGTAGCACCGGGATTGTTTTCACTAGCTACTCAACCATACTAGCTCTCTGCAGATGAGTGTCACCCAGCTGTCTCAGGTAGTCTTGGCATGACATGGGTTGAAACTAAACATTATTGTGCTAATCCAATTCTGGATGTGTTCTGGTTTCACAAAGGCCTTTTCTGATGGGAATACTGAGCTGGGCACTTTATTTTGGTATTTCTTTCTCTTTTTTAACTTTTAAGTACTCTTATCGCTTATATTCTCAAAGATATACTAACTCATTCAAAATCTATACTTTTTTTTTTTTTTTGAGACAGAGTCTCACTCTGTGGCCCAGGCTGAAGTGCAGTGGTGTGATCTTGGCTCACTGCAACCTCTGCCTCCCAGGTTCAAGCGATTATCCTGCCTCAGCCTCCCAAGTAGCTGGAACTACAGGCACACACCACCACGCCTGGCTAGTTTTTGTGTTTTTACTAGTGACAGGGTTTCACCATGTTGGCCAGGCTGGTCTCAAACTCCTGACCTCAAGTGATCTGCCCACCTTGGCTTCCCAAAGTGCTGGGATTACAGGTGTGAGCCACCACGACTGTCCGGGAGTCTCTCATTTAAGGGTGAAATAATAAACCCACTTTCCCACAAGCCTAAGCTGTGTTCTCTAACCCAGCTTCTATCAGTAAAAAGCTAAGTAATAATGTTGACGTTTTTATCTCCAACAGTTTGTCCTGTCTCTCAAAATTTGACACCTGCATGGGGAAGGAAAGGATTTTACTATCCACTGCAGCTAGACTGTGAAGGTTACAATAGAATATGTAAAAACATATTCTACTCACAATTTTGGACTTGATCCTGCAGAGGAGCCAAAAAAAATCTTAGGTATAGAACTAATACAATTAAACCTGTCTCTTAGGAAGACAGCTCTTGCAGCATGGGACTGGAGAGAGAGAAACTGGAGGCAGGGTGATTAAGAAAGGGCTGTTGTAATAGCCGAGGGAAAGATGATTATGCCTGAACTAGGGTTATAGTCATGGAGAGAAATGGACAGGCATGATCTATGGCAGAATTTACAAGAATGAATTTACAATGAAGAAAATTGGCTTGAAGTAAGGAATTGGTGAGATAACTTCAAAGTTTCTAGTTTTTGCCAGGGCAAAAATGATGACATCGTTAATAAAATAACCAAGTCAGGGAATTCAGAAGGAACAGCAAATTTAGGTTAGGGGCAGGATGTGGGTATTGGTTTGCAGATATATTTTAGATATGAGGTGTCTGAAGTCCTATAAGACACTCAAAGAGAGAAGTTCAATAGAAATGAATGCCTCAAACTCTAGGGATTGGTCAGGCCTAGAGATATATAAGAGGGAGAAAATGAGTCTGTCCAGGAATAATATGGAGAATGAGAAGATCAGACAGCTGAGAGGGCAAAACTCCAAGGGGAGCAGTACAGAAGGTAAATAAAAAGAACGGAATCAAGCAGGGAATGAGGGAGTTGGAACCTCACACCAAATTATACCAGTCACAAAAGTACTGGACAGCTTCTATTAAATATGAAAATCCATGTGTCTGCTAAGCCTGCAACTCCAAAATAGCTCTGAAATCCTGTGAGGTACTTACCTTACTGTCAAAAAGTGAAAGTGGCTTCACGGTCTTCAGAGAAAACCTCATGACTGCATACAAGATGGAGCACAGGATGGAGTGGTGCTCCACCAGCGGGTAGTGGATGTGCTTCTGTTCCAGGGCCAGTTCCACTATGGAGATTGGTCCTTCCACGGAGAGCCACGCATCCTCAGTATCCAGCACAGGCACCTGTATTTCATCCCTGCTAACATCTGCCTAAGGGTTTTGAGAATGGAGGACTGTGTTCAGTAATGGAAAAATAATAGCTTACAAATATCCCAATGAGTTTATTAGCAGCAGAGTGCAAATTCATATTGCACACTGTCCCAAATTGTAATAAAAAAACACAAAGTCTAATTTCAATAAGAATTTAATAAGAAAACATCACTACCTGCTGGGCTCAAGTCAAAATTTAGAAATGAATGAATGAAAAACAACCTCATTAAAATAGTCGTTTATTAAATGCAATGGTTTGCAGAATATGTAATATCTTAGGAGCAGTTCAGAATGAAAAATACACCTGTTTTACCTCCATTAAGATCTGAAGAAGATCCAAACAGGAGCCGAGGAAAGATGTCATTGCTGTGTCACTCATTCCCACATCCTGTTTTTTAAAAAGGAACGTAATTAGGCCCTGCAGGAAAACTGCTATAGTTACTATCAGCCAAACAAGAACCAGGATACAATACACTGGTTCAGCTGACTTTCCACACTGAATAGACAGGCAAGAATTTGAAAGTCAAGGCATTAGCATATTTAAGTTCCTTCTTTTAGATTTACTGTCAACCAATTTTAAAGTCAAGCTTTACAAAGTGGTATAAATATTGACTTTTAAAAAGTAGTGTTCTTTGTGTATTGTAAAGAAACAGCCTCATTAGTTACTATAGATGGTGGCACTTCTGAGCTCACTGTTCAGCTTGCTAAGGCATCTGGTAGCCAAATAATCGTGGTAGATGGAAGATACACACATGAGAATCTAACCTGAAAAGCTCCAAGAAAACAGCCTGGTCTGCTTTCAGAGCGTCTTTTAGAGACTGAACCCGACCCTCTGAGCAAAACTAGAATCCTCAAGCTTGAGAACTAAATACCAGATTGATGCTGTGAGCAAGAGACGATTCTCAATGACTCCTTTAAAGGGCTTGTCCAAGGGACCACTGCATTTGTGTATAATCTTTTTTTTTTTTTTTTGAGACAGAGTTTCATTCTTGTTGCCCAGGCTGGAGTACAGTGGCACGATCTCGGCTCACTGCAACCTCCACCTCCCAGGTTCAAGCGATTATCCTGCCTCAGCCTTCTGAGTAGCTGGGATTACAGGCGCCCACCACCATGCCTGGCTAGTTTTTCTATTTTTAGTAGAGATGGGGTTTCACCTTATTGGTCAGGCTGGTCTCAAACTCCTGACCTCAGGTGATCCACCGGCCTCGCCTTTCCAAAGTGCTAGGATTACAGGCGTGAGCCACCGCGCCCTGCCATATAATCTTTTTAAAACCAACAATCTATAATTTCCTCACATCCCCAAAGCAAATAATTCAGTGTTTGTGGGTACATGCACACACACATGCATGCACACACACGTACACACTCTAGTCATACAACCATTCTCAAGAACACATCAGAAAAAGTCTTCAACAATGGAAGCTAGTACTATTAATTTCTTGGGTCAAATACAAGTCCCATATCCATGGATTAGAATATTAGTTAAGACTAATGTTGTATTTGTATACTTATGTTATTATATATATCATATATATAGGTAGATCAAATTAACTACTTCATTTGAACCTGCTTCAATTTGATGTTGGATGCTTCTATTATAAATGTCTAATCGGAATATGCAGCAATGGTAGCATGTTAACCTGTTCACAGTTCAAAGCTGAACAACATCTTATAAAAACCTAGTTTAATATGCTATCTAACAATCTGGAAAAGTAAATTAAAATTGGCCATAGTTCATGACCAGTTTCCTTAATGCAGTATTCTCTTTTCATTTTTCTTATCTCCTTCTGATACGTCATCACAATGATAAAAGGCAAAGTTCACCTATACAGTTAATAAAGTACTACATAAAAGTGTGGAATTAACAACCATAATTCTAGCTATGGGAGATTCACTTACCCTTCGGCATAACCTATCCTTTGGTGATTTTCCAACCTAAAATAAAAAGATAAAATGTTGTAACATTTAATAATTTAAATAAAAAGACATTACTATGGCACAAATAATAAAAAGTAACTGAATTTAAAAACCGTAAATGGAGCTATAAATAAATGCGACAGCCTCATTAATTAGCTGTTGGCTCTACCAACAGTAGATGCAACTAAATTGGTGGTGAAACTTAATCTCACACTGGGTTCAAGAATAATCCTTTTCAAATATAAATTACATATTTCTGAACTATTAAATAAGTAAAAACTCTAAAAATCTGGCCCTCACTTTGTACAGTCAAATAACTGTGTTGCCTAAAAACCCAGAGCCTGGGCCAGGTGTGGTAGTTCATGCCTGTAATCCTAGCACTTGGGAGGCCAAGGTGGGCCGACCACTTGAGGTCAGGAGTTTGAGACCAGCCTCGCCAACATGGTGAAACCCCATCTCTACTAAAAATACCAAAATTAGCTGGGCATGGTGGCATGCACCTGTAGTCCTAGTTACTCGGGAGGCTGAGGCAGGGGAATCACTTGAACTCAGGAGGTGGAGGTTGCGGTGAGCCAAGATTGTGCCACTGCACTCCAGCCCGGGCAACAGAGTGAGACTCCATCCCACTCCTACCAAAGAAAAACTAAAAAAAAAAACCCAGAGCCTAATTCAGGGCTACTAATCAAGAACACCTAAGAATTCAGCGTGTTGATAAAGACACAATTGTTTGAAATAGAAAGAAAGGAAAACCACTCTAAAGCACATGGGAGTTATATTCCTAGCCCAGAAAAATTTCCTTACGCAATAAGTACTTATTAAGATTCTACTGTATATGTCTACAGTGTAATAAGTGGGAGGTAAAAGTTCTGCCCTCAGAAATACTACTTGATAAGAGAGTAAACTCACAGGAGACACTGGAGAAAAATGTCACCTCACTACCACTTGCTGGGATTACTGCAACAGCCTTGGAACAACCAAGATCAGCTGACCCCAGTCCCAAGATATTTTGTCTGTTGCCAGAATCATCTTTTTAAACACAAATTTGAATATATAATTCCTCTGCTTAAAACTGCCCCAGTGTCTTCAATATAAAATAATAGCTACCATTTACTGAGCCCTTACCACATGTGCCAGACCCTGTGCTAAGCTTACACATACTACTAGAAAATCCAAATTCACAGCCTGCACAGGAATGTCTTCATCTTAGCTTTTCTTTTCTTCTAATATAGCCTATGTTCCAGCCAGCCTAAGCTACTTCTAGTTCTCTGAATCCAACAAGTTGCCTCATATCTCCAGGACTGCTGGGATACACTTTCCTCTCACCTACTTTTTACTGGTATATATATAGGCATCCACCAAAATTTAAGTCAGAAGCCTTCCCCTTGTTTTGTTATTTATTTCCTCCTCTTCTGAGCTCCAAACACTCCCTATTGTCTGTTTACCTGGTGTTCAAACTGGTGAGGGCCAGGACCATAACTTCCATTGGTTCAACCACAGAACCTAGCATAGTCTTGGCACATGAGAGATAACACATTATAATAAAGACTTATCCAATCACAAATTTCCTACTTCCTGGTTTAGGACTGCTTTCGCCCCAAAGTAGTGAAGATCAAAAGTGATTGTGGATGTGAGAATGCTGTGAAACTACAAATTGTAACACACATAAATTACATTTTACTGTTATTCTCTCGAAAGACAAGGGGGTAAGAGGTGAAGTTGAATAGGAGAACAACATCATAAAGGCCAAAAGATGCAAGTTCCAAGAAAGAAGCTATTCAGTCAAGGAAGATGAGCACAGAGGAAAGAATGGTTAGATTTAACTAGAAAAATGTTATCAATAACATCAAACAGAGTAATTTCAAGGGGAGCAGTGGCCTAAAGTTGGGTCTTGGCTGTGGTGCTATTCATGATGCAGGAATGACTGTGACTATACATTTAAAAGAATATGTTATCTTTACAGTGGTAATTCTCTTAGCATCCACTCATCTGATGCTACACTAATCTACATTGTTGAGTGGCCTGTAAAACACACTAACTAGTGCCCCTGGCCACTCAGCTGGAGGCTAGGCTGGTACTGTCGGCATGCTAGCAGCTTCTGCTCCCACCAGTTGAGTTCTATGCTTATATGTTATGCTTGTTCCCAAAGCTACTCATGCTGGTTGTAGATGTCACTGTAATTATGTAACTTAATTCCATAACTGATGAAATATGAATGAGAAAAAAGGGGGAGTTATTCACATGAATGCTATGTTGAATGCTTTGCAAAGATTTATGGAGGAGAATAACTCCTAGGTCTTCTGGATTAGATACAGAGGTAACAACTATAAAAATTATAGAAATCTAAAGGTTTTGGACTCAGATTACATAACAACTTTAAAAAAATAAGATCTAGCCATGATAGGCAATACATTATGGGTGAGGTTTACACAAGAAAACCAAAGGAGAATGCAATCAACTCCATTCAAAGAAAATATCTTGGCCTTACATCAAAGATTGGTAAGTGTAAATTTGTACACTTTAATTTAAAATAAAATGCAAATCCTTGCTTGAATCAACTACCAGTCCTAATCTCTTTAGTTAAGAGGCTTTTATAATGTATTAGTCTCTTTATGAGGATTTAGAGTCCTTCTTTATGTCATTAAAATGCCAGTACTGGGCATTACATTTAACCGAGTATGAGTAAAATCTAATTATCAAATTAAAAAATAGTCTAACAAAGCCTAATGTGAACAATCTTTCTAATATTAGTCAATTAAGAGAACCAAATAAATAAGAAGTCAATACATGAAACTACCTTACCTTATCCATCAAGTATGTAGCAGCAGAAAATCTTTTAACTAAGAACGTATTCCACATCATCAGTGCAATGCCTAGATAGCAAGTAAAAGTAGTAAATAGAATGCTTATATAGTCTCACTTTTATTACATATAAATTACTGTCTTTCTTAAGCTTATTAAACTATATAGTCTATTTTGATTTCATTTTTTATATCTTGTGTAATATTTATAAAGTTCATGAAATCTTTAATTTCATTTAAAATCTGATTTAATAAAAATCAGAACTAGGCTGTATAAGAGTATGTCTAAATTGCCACTAAGCATGAAGAAAAGAGTCACATCATTAGTTATGAGAGAAATACAATGTCACAGTGAGACAGCATTACATAACCACCAAAAAGGCTAAGAACAATTTTTAAATTATAATACCAAGTATTAGTGAGGATATGGAACAAATGGAACACTCATGCATTACTGGTGGTATAATAATTTGGTAAAACCACAGGGAAAACTGCTGGGTGGTAGCTACTGAAGCTAAACATGTGTCTGCTCTATCACCCGACAATTCTGCTGAGTATATACACTAGAGAAATGAATACAGAACATATGTATAAGATTGTTGGGAACAGTTTTATTCCCAACAGCCAAACACTAGAAACAATCCCAATGTCTGCCAATTGATTTTTTTCACATATAACTACAAACTAAAGTATGTAGTTATATAAAAAAGTATTAAAAACAAAATATATAACAAACAAACAAACAAACAAACAAACCAGGCTGGGCAACATGGCCAGAACCCATCCCTATGAAAAAATGTTTAAAAAATTAGGCATGGTGGCACATGGCTATAGTCGCACTCGGAGGCTGAGGTGATAGCATAGCTTGAGCTCAGGAGTTCAAGATTATTGTGAGCTATGTGTGCCACTATACTCCAACTGGGGTAATAAAGCAAGACCCTGTCACTACTCATTGAGCTGTGGCATTAACATTAAATTTCTGAAACAGTTGTCAATTAGGCAATGTAAACATGGCATTTCACATGCTATTATTACTACCCTTGTAGCTGAGTCTGTCTATGAGTAAGGCCCCTCACAGGCTATGAGAAGCCAGGAACCCTACTCGATGGGTAAAGGTACAAATAGGTAAAGGCCTGACTTGAAGAAATACTAGTCTGAAGTCAGTTAGTAACTTAATTTTTTTTTTTTTTTTTTGAGACGGAGTCTCACTCTCTCTCCCAGGCTGGAGTGCAGTGGAGCGATCTCTGCTCACTGCAAGCTCCGCCTCCCGGGTTCAGGCCATTCTCCTGCCTCAGCCTCCCGAGTAGCTGGGACTACAGGCACCTGCCACCACGCCTGGCTAATTTTTTATATTTTTAGTAGAGACAGGGTTTCACCATGTTAGCCAGGATGGTCTCGATCTCCTGACCTCGTGATCTGCCCGCCTCGGCCTCCCAAAGTGTTGGGATTACAGGCGTGAGCCACTGCGCCCGGCAGTAACTTAATTTTATCAATAAAGATAGAATAATCTAAACATGATATTTTCTAAATCAGTCAAGGTAAATATATAAATACATGTATATATATATTTTGGATGAAGGTAGGATCTAAGAGATGAATAAGTAATTTTCAAGTTCTCTTCAAGTAAAATGGGATATTTTACAATTTCTGCAACTGGATTTCGTGTCACCTGCAAGCATGTGATAGAGGTGAAAAATACATAGCTTCTCTAGAATTTATTACAGAGACATAAGGTGATAGCTCCTCTTACCCAGCCTAACACCAAGTCTCATCATTTACTAAGGTTACTAACTAGCTTAGTGCTGATATCCTCAATTCCTATAATGAAACCCATCTATCTATTAAATGGAATCTGTTTACAAGTTCAATATTTTTTCAAGGAGGCATCAGTAGTTGCCAAGGCAGCTAATGGAGAATATTCACATCCATTATAAGACGCACAAGATAGTTGCTACAGTCTAATCTTACTAGGCTTTTGGCTACCAAGATTTTCTATTAAGAATTACAGTCCTGAGAAATCCATCCCTCTTCACTATCTGTGAAGGGTGTAATGAAGGCAGCTGTTCTGCATCTATCATTGATTCCCTCTTTCCTTGGAAAGCTAGATGCAGAACAGCTGCCTTCATTACACTCAGGGATAGTAGTCAGCTTGGGGAACAGAAGTGGTGATTACTATCAGTTGTTTTGCCCCTTTATAAATAGCACTTTTCCAAGTAGTTAAAATGGCCAGTACTGTTTTTTTTTTTTGTTTTGTATTTTGTTTTTTTTTTTTTTTTTTTTAGAGACAGGGTCTCACTCTGTCACCCAGGCTGGATGCAGTGGTGTGATCATAGCTCACTGCAGCCTTGAACTACTGGGATCAAGAGACCCTTGCACCTCAGCCAATACACAGTAATATGTTAGGCTGCAGGATAATCAAATAAAAATTTAATAGGTTGTAAATCTTTAAATTCACATCCTGTTAAATCAGGAAGCCTCTTTTAGATCAACCAGTGATGTTTCTAACATCTGTTTACTTACCATTTTGAACATGTGCATTAAATATGTGCTTCAAGTGTTCTATTGACCTAACAAAAAAACGTGCTTCCTTACATACAGGGAGAAAAAACGAGAAAGAAAAAGAGGTATCATTTAATAGGTTTTACCATTATCAGTGGAGACTTCTTACATAAATTTCTGCATAAAACCACCTAAGAATGTTGCAATAATAACATGAAATTATTGGGTAAGAAATAACTTTTGATAAACTGTCCCTCTTCAACTCACATTACCTATACAATAATTAATTCCCAGAAGCTCCTCGGTCATATGGGCTAACATCTGGATTCAAATTTGCTGTGGTTTGAACATCATAGCAATGTTCTCTCCAATAAATACTTGAATTTCATACAGATTTAAAAACAATAAGCTTACTTTTGTAGATACTATTCATTCATTCATCATTCAACAAATATTTATTGAGTATCTAGTATGCACCAAGCCCTATTTGAAGCACGATGCATTCCATAATGAACAAAACAGACCCCAAGTCTTGCCTTCACTGAGTTTAAATTCTAGTGAGGGACCTATACAATAAACATGATAAGTTAATATATTATATTTAGTATGTTAATGGTAAGTGCCAAAGAGAAAAACATTAAAGCAGGAAGGAAATATGAAATATTAGATGGGATGTTTGAAATTCAACTCTTTCTAATCAAAGAAGTTTACATATTAAAACTCAAATACAGTATACAACACTGATTAAATAATTCAGATATCTGCTAAATAATTTTGTAGCTTGTACATCATCATCAAACATATCATCATTGCCAATACACACTGTGTTGAAATTTCTCTGAAGGTAATTTTATTGTTTTGAGCCTTATAAAATTGTGTGTGTCAAATGGTGGAGCTGAGACTGGTTGGATGGGGCAAGATGAATACTTAACGGGAAAAACAAACAAGTAAAACAACAACTTATTTTAAATGTAAGCAATACTAATGATACTGATAACACTAGTCAAAATGTTAGGCACTATGCATTCATTTTCTCAAAATATGCAATAACCTTTCAAGATAACTACTATTACAGCCCTCATTTTAGGAGAACGTTGAAACGAAGAGTTCAGAAACCATGTGCTATGAGGATTACAAGCTCTATGCAGCAACCATGGGGCTTGACATCAGCTTTGTCTATGTCCCCTCTGCAAGCTGCCTTTGGTTTATAAACAAATACTATAAAGCAGAATTTTCTTCTTAAATGCCACTTTTTTAGACTTGAATTTGAAATTAATTCAGATTTTAGAAATTATTATTTTCTCATTCTAGACATAACATTCCCTTTTAATAAAATGGAAAAGTAACACATTTAAGTAGAGAGCCTAAATATGATCGCCATTCAGGCTGTAGTCAACTGAAGAGGGTGATTTGAAGGGCATTAAGAGGACTCCTCTGTCCTAAAATCATTTTTTGGTCAAGGTTTAATTGATCAAAGACTATTCCTTTATTTAAATCACTTACTTTCATAATGTCTTCCTTTACTATCTAAGTGATTACAGTTTTTTTGGAGGAAGGAAGAGTATCGTTTCCATTAATATATTAGCATGAATTAGTTCATCTGTGAGAGTTCTCTACAATAGTGCAACCTCATATAAGGACGATAAAGGTAAGAATTTTGATTTGAGAGGAATAATTTACCAGGGAACTGACTAAGGAGGTCTAAGTGAAGGACTGATTGGCAAAGGGGAATATTTACAATATGTTTTTATATCTTATTTGATCACGGCACCTTCATTTTAAAAAGGAGGTGGAAGGAGGTAGAAAATAACAGGCCAGAGATTCAGTGGCTCTCTTGAGCCAGAAGCTTGTCAGCAATTCAGCTGGGATCCAAATCACTGCCTTCTTCCTCCAGGCTTGGGGCCTTCCCCATATGCTGCTTCTAGACTGTGAATGCCCTGGTAGAAACAGTGGCTACCAAAAGCAATAGAAAATGAAGCCTGAGCAGAGAGCTGAGAGGGCAGCAAGGCTAACCTTGGACTACAGTCAAACCTGGGCACGATCTGCCTCTTTGTTCTTCTGAGGCAAACAGAAGTAACAGACAAATACATATTTGAACAATCAGACACTAGGTTCATCTCAGGACCTTCACTCTTGACTTTTATCACGATGACTATAATATTAAGAATATTGTGTTCGGTTGGGGCCATTTCATGCAGGAATTCAGAAGGAAATAAACAATATACTTGTCACAACCTAACTAGGGAGTAGGGCAAAGCACACTGGTTTTAGATAAAGAGAACCATATGCTTAAATCCTGACACTTACTTAGCTGTGTGTCTGCAGGGAAGAAACTTAACTTCTCTGAGCCCTAGTATTTTCTTCTTTAGAGTGGGGATACTGACAGTATCTATACTTCACAGGTTTACTGGGAGGACTGTAAGAGGAAATATGTGAAAAAGGTCTACCCTAGTTAGTACAGAGGCATTACAACGGGGAAAAAGCCAGTGTTTATAATAAGCTATTTAATTAGACAGTCCCCACATATGAATAGCATGAACACAGAAGCAGAAATAACATGAAAGAGGTAACGAGAATCTTACCTCTGGATCTTTATTCCACTGAACAACATACTCCCAGCAGCAATGTGCATGCAAGACATCGAGCTCAAGGCTACAAGGAAACTGCTCATAGGCTAAATGCAGTAAGTCTGAAAGTCAGAAGAAAGCAGTGATGTTATTTTTTTCCTTAATGAACACTTGGCCACATCTTTCCAATTTGGATTTCATATTTCTCATTATTTGTGTATCACCTGGTATGGCTCCTAAGTCCATCTCCATCTCTGATACCTCAAGGAAACTTCTGTTAACACCTTCTTTGGGTTCATCTGGGTTTTCTGCATCTCTTTCTTCATTAGCCAGTTTTAATACTTCAGGGCTGAAGTCCTGTTTAAATATCCACTTGGCTACACTGTCTGCAATGCCACCTATAGTTTGGAGACAAGAAAGAAAATAAAAATTTACAACACACAGGGCAGTGTTTGCCAATGGGAGCCAATTTCCTTACGAAGAGATCTAAGTGCCACATTCATTTCTCAGCCTGAAGCTGACCCGAAAAAGCCATGAGATTTACAGCAGTGTTCCTACCTACCACGCAACTTGTGAGGGCAACAAGTGGGATATTTACGATGTCAGGGCATCCTTATACTCTCAGAAAATATTAGATAAATATAAATGCACATGCATATGTCTATAAACCATATGCTTTCTAAGTTCAAAATACACTTTACCAGAGACAAAAAAAATTAATATATACTTAAAACACTTTTACTTAAATTATAAATGAAAATAGATTGGTTAGTATGACATTTGTCTAGGCTCCTAAGGCCAATATAATATTACTTTTTTGTTTGTTTGTTTTTGAGACAGAGTCATGCTTTGTTGCTTAGGCTGGAGTGTGGTGGTGCGATCTCAGCTCACTGCAACCTCCGCCTCCCAGGTTCAAGTGATTTTCCTGCCTCAGCCTCCCGAGCAACTGAGATTACAGGCGCCCACCACACCCAGGTAATTTTTTTATATTTTTAGTAGAGATGGGGTTTCGCCATGTTGGCGAGGCTGGTCTCGAACTCCTGACCTCAGGTGATCTGCCTGCCTCAGCCCCCCAAAGTGCTAGGATTACAGGCGTGAGCCACTGTGACCAGTAAATATTCCTTTTTTTTTTTTTTTTTTGAGACAGAGTTTCGCTCCTATTGTCCAGGCTGGGGTGCAATGGTGCAATCTTGGCTCACTGCACCCTCTGCCTCCCAGGTACAAGGGATTATCCTGTCTCAGGCTCCCAAGTAGCTTGGATTACATGCATGTGCCACCATGCCCGGCTAAATTTTTGTATTTAGTAGAGACAGGGTTTCACCATGTTAGTCAGGCTGGTCGCAAACTCTTGACATCAGGTGATCCACCTGCCTCAGCGTCCCAAAATGCTGGGATTACAGGCATGTGCCACCATGCCCAGCCCTATTACTTTTAATAATCAACGAATTTGCCTATATGAAATATTTATGGGCCAAATTTAGCTATAGCTAATCAACAGCATTATATCATGTCTCAGTCATCAATATAGTACAAAAAATTGTAAACACATGCTGAAAAACGTTCCAGATATTTAACAAGTCCTGTTTATTATCGAAAACAAATTATACTCTATTGTTTACCAAAACTTTCTCAGTCTTTCCTCATCTTTTGATTCAAATAAAAACCTTTCCACAAAAAGAATGCTTCACAGTAAATTCACAATTATCAGTGAAAATAAATGTGAGCAGTGTGCTGGGTGATCTAATTTCTTATGTTTGGCTTCTAAATAACTGGAAAATTCTCATTCCAGAATTAAGCCCCTGATTCCATTGCTTAGGTTAATATTCAAATGGCATCCTTACCCTTTCACTAGGTGGCAACATGAAGTGTGGTGAGTTTACAATAAGAAAAAGGTCACAAGTTTTATAAAGAATGAGAAAAGAAGTAAACTAAAAATCTATAAACATGTGGGTATTTATAAACCTCATATACAGTCCTTCCAGTATCAAATGCCTAAAAGAGCTGCTGATAAAAAGTGTGAGCCCCCAAAGACAACTAAAAATGTAAGATGTTTATGTTCCTGCAAGATATAAGCACAGGAACCCAAATGATTCCAGGACAGTAGAAAGTGATGCTTCACAACAGAGGAATAACGTTCTGTGGATATTAGGAGGAAGAAGAGAAAATTTGCAGTTAGTGAATCATGAAAGGTTTCCTGGAGGAGAAGCATTTGAGCTGGACCTTGAAAGATAAGTAAGATTTCGATATCCATGAGTGAGAGAGGCAGGGAAAGGGAAGAGGATAGGTCCAGATCTAAGACGGGAAGCACATGGATGCTTCATTTTAACTAAAATCTAGGAAGCAAATGAGAAAGAAATAGAAAAATCAGTTGGATTCAAAGTCAAAAGTTATTGGAGAGCAAGCTTAAGAGTTTATGCTTTGTTCAGGCAATTCTTGAACTTACTAGTCTCATGATCCCCTTAAAATTACTGGCAACCCCACAGAACTTTGGTTTATGAGTTATAGCTGTCAATCTTTATGGTACTAAAAATTAAAACTGATAAATTAAAAAATATTTTATTAGTCCATTTTGAAATTAAAATAAACTGATTACATGCTAGTATTTTATGAAAATAATTACATTTGACCCAGCAATCCCATTACTGGGTATATACCCGAAGGATTATAAATCATTCTTCTATAAAGACACATGCACACATATGTTTACTGCAGCACTATTCATAATAGCAAAGACTTGGAACCAACCCAAATGCCCATCAATGATAGACCAGATAAAGAAAATGTGGCACAGATACACAATGGAATACTATGCAGCCATAAAAAAAGATGAGTTCATGTCCTTTGCAGAGACATGGATGAAGCTGGAAACCGTCATTCTCAGCAAACTAACACAGGAACAGAAAACCAAACACCCCATGTTCTCACTCATAAGTGGGAGTTGAAAATGAGAACACATGGACACAGGGAGGGGAACATCACATACTGGGGCCTGTGGGGGATTGCGGGGCTAGGGAAGGGATAGCATTAGGAGAAATACCTAATGTAGATGACAGGTTGATGGGTGCAGCAAACCACCATGGCATGTGTATACCTATGTAACAAACCTGCATGTTCTGCATATGTATCCCATAACTTAAAGTATAATAATAAAAAAAGTAATTATATTTCCCAATGCAAAAAAAAAAGGATATTTGGTGAGAAACATGGCACTACTTTACATATTTGCAAATCTCTGTAATGCCTGGTTTATATCTGGATTCTCCAATCAGTTTTGACATTCAATCTATTGTGCTCTGTGTTTTGGTTGAAGTATAAGAGGAAAATCTGGTCTCATATAGACATGTAGGTGAAAAAAGGAGGACTCCTGAGGTCCTCTGACCACTCTTTGAGAATCACTGCCAATTTTCTTAGGCAGAGGGAAGCACCTAGCAGTTCCTGAGCATGGAACTGACCAAATGAGACTTTAGAGAAAATTAATTTAAAGGTAGTATATAGAAGGTTATTGTTATTTTTAAATCTGAGTGTATTTTTCTTTCTCTATTCTTTCCGTCATTTCTATTAAAAGAAACCCTCGTAACATAAAAAAAATGGATGCAAATGCTCAAATAAACTTCAGCTTACCTTTTCCTCCTTCTAATAACTTTTTAACAGAAAGCCTTGGAAGTGGCTCAGCCTGCAGTGATGACACTTTGGAGGTCTGAGTGTTCCCTTTGCTGTGAAGCAGAGTCTGAAGTATGAGACAATCCTCCAGCTGTTTCAGAAGGAGTTTCCAGTACTCAGTGTCAAGAGAAAGTGCCTCCCAGGAATCAGTGAGGGCCTCTGAATCAGCACCCAAAACTGTTTGGGAAAACTAATAAAAAATGCACTGGTGATTCTCTGCCAAAGATTCTGAATCAATATTAACTTGAATGAGCTTTTAACTTGAAAGCTGATGGATACTGAGGATACATCACAAAGCAACACATACATGCTATTTCACAAATATTACTACTTGGCTGGATGAAACATGAGGGTCAGGAGTAGATTGGAGACTCATGGGCAAGGATGGTGAGTTCAGATATTTATAAGGAGTCCTGCACTAATGGCCCTGACTCAACCAGTATACATTTCAAAGTTTTCTGGGCCATCTTTGGCAAGGGCCAAGTTTTGTCTATCAGTACCATCAAAATACTTATATTTCTTCAGAATGCACTCTTCAACCTAAAAAACAATCTGAAATTTCATCTCTCTCCATCATAATGAACATTTCAAGCAGGCAATATTAAATTTAGCCTATAAACAACAGTGGCTGACAATGTTAAGTGAATCTCCACAGACCTATTTAGGTGTCTCATCCAAATTAACGTTAACACCCCCTGGGAAAAATTATTTGATCCACCATGAGCTGTAAAGGAAATGTGAGTCCTCAAGAGATGAGAAAAAAACACAGTAGGATACTGCCATGTGGCAACTGCTAAATTCAAGTATCCACGGCATCATTCTCAATAAACAAATTAAGGGGAGCACCTCTCATCCCTCTCCCCACTCCAAAAAACCCCCCAAAAAACCCCAGAAAAGGAAAGCATCCCCTTAGCCTACTGGATGTGTACACATCAAAGCCATACCTTTACCCACTTACTTTTTTCTCTGTCATGTTGTTTGATATCTGTGCAGCAACAGAATGCCCAACATGTGCAGACAACAGAGCGGCTCCATTGTTCTCAGACTGAATACAGGCTGTGCGCATCTGCTGCCACCATGGGGACACAGACTGAGAATCCCAGGTCTCATCGATGGCCACTATAGGGATAGGAGAAAACAGAAAAATAAACTGTTACCCTGTCAATTTTTTGGACTAACCATTTATGTTAAACATAATGTTAAAACTAAGTTCCCTACTGATGTGTTTTTGTATTTCTCAATGAAGTGGAAGTCTAACAATCTATTTTATTCAGAACATTTCTATTCCATTTATTTATGCTCTTTTAGTCATCTTTGTTCTGAATCACTATAAATCCTTATTTGGAATATTTCATCATTACTGAAAACTGTTGAATATTTTAACAGATTAATGTTCTGATAATCATACAAAAAATAACAAGAAAAACATTGCCTTCCCTGAAGACCATTCCATTTGCCTTACTGAGTTAAGATGTATTGTTCAAATCATGTTATTTTTTTATGATTATACAAAATAAAAAATTTCATAAATTAAAGCATAAGTCAAATGCATTAAGAGTATTCTATTAATACATAAAAGAATCTCTACGGTGAAATGTTTTGTACACTACAGACTCCTTTTGTTAAGGGATCCTATCCACTCTCCCATCTTTTTGTGACATTTCAAACATGAAACTTTGTTGATGAGAGCAACAAACTTTGTTTACCTTTCATCTTGCTCAGGAGGGACAGCATGGTATGAAGACAGCAGATTGACTGTGGTTTATCCAAAATATCCTTTTCCTTTGAAAGCCAAACACTCAGGAGCAGAGACTGAAATCAAATTTAAATCTTTTTCAGTCTAAAAAAAAATTTAGCATAGACAAAATCTTACACTTTCCTAGACAGCAGATGCATGCATATGGATGATGCAGCTTCTTGAGGTGAAAAAATTAGTGGTTTCTTGCTGTATCATGTAATCTGAGAGGGAATATGAGGTACCTTGTCTACCTAGGAGATTCTCTATAACCTGTTGTATATTTAAACTTCACTGTTTCCAAACCTTCTTTGGGTTAAGCATTGCCTTCCAATCCAAATCTCTATTAAGGAGCATATTACCAGACAGGAGTTACTACTATGTGAGCATAGATTTGCTGTTGATGAACGAGGTGCCACTTGGCTGTAGGTTTTGACTGGAGAGAGAGGTAGGATCTGGAGCTGTGGATCTTAGCCTTGCCTTGGCTGCACAAAGGTATTGCAGACGTGGCAGTGAGGAGCAAGTACATAAAAGTATCAAACTCCAATTTTTAAATCACTAATAAGTTATGAAAAAACAGACTTTAAACCAAAAAACTTAAGTCAACATAAGTGACTTTTAAAATGGCTGTAAACCAGCATACCTACTTGAAGCTGAAATTTTTTTTAAATTTATAAAATTGGTTCACAGATAATTCTGGGATAATGAAGTTTAATGAAATGGTGTTACATCTGTAAGTACTGGTATCTCTGAAAGGCCTTGATTAATTATAATACTGCAATACTTTTATGTGAAAGATAGCTCTAAGTTAAAAGACTGATTGTTAGTTTAAATGAATTATTTCAAATAGTTTTCAAAAATTAAGGAGGGTAAAGAGTTGAAGGAGAAGAAGCACATGAAAGAAGTGAATTTATGAGGACGACTTAGGGCCAGGAGCTGTGATAAGTACGTGACATGCACATCACCTCATTTTATCCTAATAACTTCTGTGGCAGGGATGATGATCCAGATTTCAGAAATGATGAAATAAGCTCATACGGGAAAGCTAACGTGTCCAGCACTACAGTTAATGAGTTAGAACTAAAATTAACACGCCTGTAATCCCAGCACTTTGGGAGGCCGAGGCGGGCGGATCACGAGGTCAGGAGATTGAGACCATCCTGGCTAACGTGGTGAAACCCCATCTCTACTAAAAATACAAAAAATTAGCCGGGCGGGGTGGCAGGTGCCTATAGTCCCAGCTACTTGGGAGGCTGAGGCAGGAGAATCACTTGAACCCAGGAGGCGGAGGTTGCAGTGAGCTGAGATCATGCCACTGAACTCTGGCCTGGGCTACAGAGCGAGACTCTGTCTCAAAAAAAAGAAAAGAAAAGAACTAAAATTGGATCCATGTTTATCAGATCTCAAATAAATTTAAAAAAAAGAACTAAAATTTGAAAATAAACCTGCCTGATTCTATTAATAACATGCGTATTTTCTCTTCTCCCCCTTTAAAAATGTTCACATGTGTATGAGGATATATACATGTACATATAAATTTATATATGCACTTAATTTTTACACTTATGAAACCACATATATATATACACACACACACACGCACACTCTTTAATGCCTTCTATTTTTTTTCCTTTTTTGGTCTAATTTCCCTTCCAAGGGCCTCCTCATACCAGCTCCCTTTTTACCTCATCCCATAAAGACACCCTTTAAAAAACTTTTTGTGGGTACATAGTAGGTAGGTGTATATTTGTATGTGGTACTTGATATGTTTTGATACAGGCATGCAACATGAAATAAGCACATCATGAAGAATGGAGTGTCCATCCCCTCAAGCATTTACCCATTGAGTTGCAAACAATCCAATTACATTCTTTAAGCTATTTTAAGATGCACAGTTATTACTGACTCTAGTCACCCTGTTGTGCTATCAAATAGAAGGTCTTATTCTATTTTTTGTACCCATTAGAAACCTTTTTTAAAAAACAAATATATCTTCCATGCTCATAAATAATGACAATGTTAACAACAATAAATGCTAATGGCTATATAAAGGTTACTATGCTCCAAGCCATTAACAGCTTTATATGTATAGATACATATATCGTACTTTTGAGGGAGGATAAGGGGGAGTCACTGTCACAACAATGGGATCATAATTACACCACATTCCTTCCACTTGCAACCCAATATCCTGTTTAACCAACAAAATTCAGAATGACCTTAGTTTATTTATCAGGGGAATTTCCTCTCTTCTAGACTTCCCCTTAACCTCCATAACCTGATGCTTTTCACCACTAGGTAGGCTGAAAAAATTGGTTGCCTATACAGTTAACAAAGACATTCTATACTCAATCAAAAATAACTCTGTCTCGCTGTTTTATGTGCATGTATACTGGGAAGCAAACCAAAAAGAAATCTTGGGGGAGAGCAGAATTTATTTTATATTTTAGGCTCACTGTTAAATTGCCACTAGATTCACTTTGATAAATTTTACATACAAAAATGTATGACCTGGGCCTGTTATTAAAGTGCATCAGATTTCTTTTCTTTTCTTTTTTTGTTTTTTTTTGAGACGGAGTCTCACTCTGTTATTTAGGTTGGAGTGCAGTGGTGCAATCTTGGCTCACGACAACCTCCGCCTCCCAGGTTCAAAGTGCCTCAGCCTCTCGAGTAGCTTGGACTACAGGCGCGAGCCACCATGCCCGGCTAATTTTTGTATTTTTAGGTGGAGACGGGTTTCACTATGTTGGTCAGGCTGGTCTCGAACTGCTGACCTCGTGATTAGCCCGCCTTGGCCTCCCAAAGTGCTGGGACTACAGGCGTGAGCCACTGCGCCCGGCCGGTATACCAGATTTCTAAACATACCTATAGATTTAATGTCTCTTAAAGCTTGGTTCATTTCCCCATCAACAACAAAGTTTCAAAATGCTCATCAAAATTGGCAGCCAGAAGGTTATTTCATATTAAGGCAGCCAAAAAAATTAAATGCCATGCCTTGGACCTCTCTTCACACTATGAATTCTACTTTTCTCTCCAACCAACCTCTCCTCTACCCACCATCACTTGTAATAAAATTCTGAAACAAACAAAAAACCTGCTCTGCTTAACTTTGCTTCTTATTTCTCCCTAGGTTACCTCCTTCTATTTCCCACCCTACAGGTAGTCTCTGTTTATAACCTAGAGTGTGTTTTTCCTGTTTTCTATAAACATTAAAAATTCCAAACAGTCAAGCTTTTGTTTGTATATAGGAGATCAGTATAAAATAGAGGATGCCAAAGAAACTATCAGAACATAATGATATAATTGTAGAATCACTTATAAGCAATATAAAGATATTTTAAATTGCAGGAAACATTAAGATGAAAGAAGAAAAATAAAGAAGTGAATACAGAGATAAATTAAGTTACCACATAGAAACACATATATGGACACATATAACAGGAGAAGAGTCTAGTGTATAAAGGTAACTACCTCCATAACTAGTAAATACAAAATAAGATATTCTAACAGTCACAACAAAGAATGCCACATTACATTATTCATAATATGATATTTATATTATGAATTCACATATTAAAATATTAACCATTATCTCACATATAAATATGTTGTATATTGACATATAACCAGATGATGTCTAAATAATAGATTTTGAGTAACAGAAACCTTGAGGTCACCAAGATGGCGGAATAGAAGGCAACCTACTTATATTCTCTCACAATAAGGTGGTTGATCTGTCCACCTGAACTGACTTCCAGATTGAAGCCCAGAAACAGCCCAGTCCCCACAAGGGGCTTGGCTACTTCCCTGTTTGCCCATGATCCTGCCACCAAAACCATTTGCCATGGGGTCCAGAAGGAACTGTACACACTAGTGTTCTGGCAGAAAGGCTAGTCTGCCCGCTAGCACTGGTCTCAGCAGTGGGCTGGAAAGTAGCCTTGTGGTGCTGCCCTCACCTTCCTTAGCTGAGGTCCCAGCTCAGAGTTGCTTGCATAAGGACCCAGAGGCAGACTCACCCATATCTCTCAGCCCAGGACTCAGAGCCTCCCTGACAGGCTCACCAACCTCTATCTCACAGCAGATCCCCCTCAGGGCCCCCTCACTGCAGCTGGAGAACTATCCTATCTGTGCAGGAACTTGCTGAAGACACATGCCTCTCTGAGCCAACATGAGACACACCAGCCTCCATTCCCACAGCTGATCCCAAGAGGGCCCAGTCTCAGCTCAAGCCCCTCCTGTTGCAGTTGAGGAATTACCTCACTTGTGCAGGAACCTGCTGGGCGACACACATAACCATCTGAGCCAACAAAACAGGCCCCCCAGCCTCCTTTTCACACAGATCCTAAAGAGGTCCAGTCTCACTTCTACCCCCTCTAACTGCAGCTGGGGACCCATCCACCTGTGCAGAGACCTGCTGGGATGCATACCTGTCAGGGCCACCAGGACAGTCTTCTGGACCCAGGTCCCTGGCCAGCATTCCCAAATAGCCTCAGTACCCTCCTTGGGTCTTCCCGCAGTCCATGAAGGATAGAAAGCCACATAAACTTCAGAGCTCTTGAGAGACCTGCAGCAAGCCTGGGCTTAGAGTGATGTCAAGTGTTGCAGTGGTCACAAGCTCAGGGAACATGAAAGTCAGTCAGCTTAGAATCCCTGGAAGGCCCTCTGAGGAAGGTCAAGTACAAACAAAGCCAGACTGTGAAGACTAAAGTACATACCTAATATATCAATGCACAATACCATTGTACTACCACAAGCATCGAGAACATTCAGGGAAACACGACCTCACCAAATGGACAAAGTAAGGCACCAGAGACAGAATCTAAAGTGAGGGAGATGTGTGATCTCTCAGACAAAGAATTCAAAATGGAAGCTCAACAAACTTTAAGAAAACCCACACAATCTATTCAAAAATTTATCAGAGAAATTTTTAAAAGGTTGAAATACTAATGAAAAAAATCAAATAGAAACCTCGGAGCTGAAAAATAAATAAAATTAAAAATGCAATATAGAGCATCAATAGCAGAATTGATCAAACAGAAGAAAGAATCAGTGAATTCGTTGATAGACTATTTGAAAATACATAGTCAGAGGAGAAGAAAGAAATGAAATGAATGAAAAGGAATGAACAAGGTCTATAGGATCTATAAAAGAACATCAAAAGAGCAAATATTGGCGTTACTGGAGTTAAAGAGAGAACTGAGAAAGACAAAGGAGTAGAACGTTTACTCAAATAAGTAATAACAGAAAACTTTCCAAACCAGAATATACAGGTACAGGAAGGTCAAGGGTCACCAATCCGAGTTAACTCAGACAAGAATACTCCAATTTACAAACTCATAAGGGTCAAAGACAAAGAGAGAATTTAGAAAACAGCAGGAGAATAGAAGCAAATAACATATAAGATAGATCCAATATGCTTGGTAGCAGATTTCTCAGCAGAAACCTTACAGGCCAAGAGGGAGCGGGGCAGTATGTTCAGAGTGTTAAAGGAAAAAAACTGCCACCTAAAAATACTGTACGTGGCAAAGTTATTCCTTAGAAATGAAAAAGGGAAATAAAAGATTTCCCGAGACAAACGAAAGCTGAGGGAATTTACTGCTATCAGACCTATCCTATAAGAAATGTGTGATTTCTTAGACACTAAAGGGAGTTCTCCAAACTGAAAGAAAATGATGCTAATGTGATTGTCATACTAATATTCTAATCGCGGTGTTTAAACCACATATATCTTTAGTAAGAAGACTAAAAGAAAAACTATCAAAAAACTGACAATTTGTTAAGAGACAATAACATAAAATGATGACATCAAAAATGCTAAAATGGGGGGAGAAGAGAGTTAATGCGTATAGGTTTTCTTTTTATGGTTTGTTGGTTTTGCTGTTTTGTGATCAAAGTTAAGTTGGTATCAGTTTTAAATACTTGTTGTAACTAGATTTTTTTTGTAAGCCTCATGGTAATCACAGTGCAAAGCCTACAATAGATACACAAAAATCAAAAGCAGCGAATTGAAACATACTACAAGAGAAAATCACTTAACTATAAAAAAAAAAGACAGAAAAAAGGGAGGAGTTACACAGCAACTAATAAACAAGTAACAAAATGGCAGTAGTAGGACCTTACCAATCAATAATAACACTGAATGTAAGTGGGCTAAATTCTCCAATTAAAAGACACAGAGTGAGCTGGGCACAGTGATATGCACCTATAGTCCTGGCTGACTGGAAGGCTGAGAGGAGATAATAGCTTAGGCCCAGGAATAATAATAATAAAAAAAAGACATAGAGTGACTCAACAACATAAAAGTGTATACTGCATACAAGAAACTCACTTCACCTATAAAGGCTAACATAGACTGAAAGTGAAGGAATGGAAAAAGATATTCCATAAAAATGAAAACCAAAAAAGAGCAGGAGAAGCTGTACCTATATCAGACAGAATAGACTTTAAGTTGAAAACTATAAAAAGAGATAAAGGGGAGGCTGAGGCAGGAGAATAACTTGAACCTGGGAGGTAGAGGTTGCAGTGAGCCGAGATCATGACACTGCACTCCCGCCTGGGCGACAGTGAGACTGTCTCAAAAAAAAAAAAAAAAAAAAGAAGACAAAGATGGTAATTATACAATGAAAAAAGAGTCAATTCAGCAAGAGGATCTAACAATAGTAAGTATATATGCACCCAACAATGGAGCACTCAAATATATAAAGCAAATATTAATAGATCTAAAGGGAGAGACAGACTTCAATACAGTAATAACAGAGGTCTTCAACCTCACTTTCAGGAATGGACAGATCTTCCAGGTAGAACATCAACAAAGAAAGATCAGAGTTAAACTACATACTAGACAATATGGACCTAATAGACATTTATAGAACATTTCACTTGCTGCTGCAGAATACACATTCTTTTCATCAGCACATAAAACATTCTCCAGGACAGACCATATGTTAGCCACAAAACAATTCTCAACAAATTTTAAAAAGTCAAAATCATATGAAGTATTTATCTGACAACAGAATAAAAGTAGAAATCAGTAACAAGAGGAACTTTGGAAACTGCACAAATACAGATATTAAACGACATGCTACTGAACAACCAGTGAGGCAAGGAAGCAACTAAAAATAAAATTTAAAAATTTCTTGAAAAAATAAAAATGGAAATACAACATACTAGAACAATGGGATGCAGCAAAAGGAGTGCTAAGAGGGAAGTCGGCTGGGTGCGGTGGCTCACGCCTGTAATCCCAGCACTTTGGGAGGCCGAGACAGGCAGATCACGAGGTCAAGAGATCGAGACCATCTTGGCCAACATTGTGAAACCCCGTCTCTACTAAAAATACAAAAATTAGCTGGGTGTGGTGGTGCATGCCTGTAGTCCCAGCTACTCAGGAGGCTGAGGCAGGAGAATCGCTTGAACCCAGGAGGCGGAAGTTGCAGTGAGCCGAGATCGCACCACTGCACTCCAGCCTGGTGACAGAGTGAGACTCCGTCTCAAAAAAAAAGAAAAGAGGGAAGTCTATAGTAATAAACACCGCAATAAAAAGACTCCAAATAAACAATCTAACGATGCACCTCAAGAAACTAGAAAAGCAAGAACCAACCTAAAAATTAGTAAAAGAAGTAATAAAGATCAAGCAGAAATAAATGAAATTGAGAATAAAAAAATTACACAAGATCAACAAAAAAAGTTTTTATTAAAAAAGATAAACAAAATCAACAAACCTTTAGTTAGACTAAGAAGCAAAGAGAAAAGACTCAAATAAATAAAATCAGAGACAAAAAAGAAAACATTACAATTGATACCATAGAAATACAAAGGATCATTAGAGACTATTATGAACAGCTTTATGCCAACAGCAGTAGAGAAACAGAAAACCTCAACAAACCAGTAATGGGTAACGAGATGGAAGCAGTCATAAAAAGTCTCCCATCACAGAAAAGCCCAGATCTGATGAATTTCCTGCTGAATTCTTTCAAACATTCAAAGAAAAACTAATATCAATTATACTCAAACTATTTCACAACATTGGAGAGGAGGGAATACTTCCAAACTCATTCTATGAGGCCAGCATTACCCAGATACCAAAACCAGACACATACATAATAAAAACAACACATTAAACCATCAACAAGCTCACAGAGGTAGGATGCCCAAATCCTGGCCAAAATATAACATGTAAATGGGGGTGTGTGAAAGAGTATGCAGTTGGCCCTCTGTATCCATGCATTCCACATCTGTGGATTTAATCAACTGTGAGTCAAAAATATTCAGAAAAAAAAAGATGGACGGTTCCATCTATACTGAACATGTACAGGCTTTTTTCTTGTCATTATTCCCTCAACGGTACAGTTTTAACAATTTACACATTTACATTGCAGAAAGTATTATAAGTAACCTAGATATGATTTAAGGTATACAGGAGATGTGCATAGGTTACATGCAAATACCACACCATTTTAACTTTTTTGCTTTTTAGAGACAGGGTCTCACTCTGTCACCTAGGCTGGAGTGCAGAGGTGCAATCAGCACATCCTTGACCTCCCTGATTCAAGGGATCCTCATGCCTCAGCCTCTTGAGTAGCTGGGAATACAGGGACATGCCACCATGCCTGGCTAATTTTTTATTACACCATTTTTTATCAGGAACTTCTGTATCCATGGTTTTGGTAATGGAGGGGGAGGTTCCTGGAACCAATCTTCCATGGGTGCTGAGGGAGAACTGTGTATGCATGCATGTGTAGGGGATAGGTAATAACAAAGAAGAACAAGGAAGATGGGGTAACTTTCCTCGTTTTTTTCAGAAAGGGCAAAAATTTAGTGCTGTATTTCCTCCTTGGATGATTCTTTTGTTTTATATTTCGTATATTAGAGATTACATTATAATATATATTCAAAGTCTGAAAATGTTCGGTAACAATTCCACATTGCTTTATGGGAAGTTTATTTTGTTTTTAAGATATTTTTCATTGTAACATGACAATTTTTTACTGATGATCCAATTCTACTGTAAATGCATGCATATAGATGGGTGCATACAGATTCTAAACTTATTTTAGGCCAACTATACGATATGCTTGTTAACATTTACAGAAAATTGGCCAGGCATGGTGGTTCTTGTCTGTAATCCAAAAGCTTTGAGCGGTCATGCAGGGAGGATTGCTTCAGGCCAGGAGTTTGAGACAGGCTGGGCAACATAGCGAGACCCCCATCTCCACAAAAGTAAAAAAAAAAAATTGCCCAGCAGTCTCAGCTACTCAGGAGGCTGAGATGGGAGGATGGCTTGAGCCCAGGAGGTTGGGGCCACAGTGAACAATGATCACACCACTGTACTCCAGCCTGGGTGACAGAGCAAGACTCTCTCTCTCAAAGTAAAAGAAAAAAAAAAATTACAGGGTATAAGAAAAATAAATAATATTACTCTATTAAATATGGTGATTAAAATTTTCTTTGATCATTTTTAGAAAGTTTTCATGGACATTCTGTGATATCCTAAAAGACAATAGTTAAAAAAAAAAAGAAGACTGACACTTCTGGGTGACATTCACAAGGAAGAACAGCATCCAGCAACCAAAAAAACCTTACCAACAACAGCTGAGGGCTAAGACCAGCTGACTCCAAAGTGTGACACATATCCTCAGTGGAGCTTTCTCCATGCAAACACTTCCAAAAAAAGAAACTACCTGGTAGAACAAAAACAAAGCACATTAATCAATGACTACTTACCATTTGGACTAACAATCTTATTGAATCACAATCTGGAATTCCAGAGAAACAAAACATTATGAAGGAAGAGAAATTAATGGTTCAATTTGCTTGATTTATTAAAGCAGAAAGCAAATCATGATCCAATATTGTCTCTTTAGTATACTCATTAATATAACCTGTTGACCAGAGTATCTTTTGTTGGCCAAAAAATACAGTACATTAAATCCTTTCATTATTTAAATTTCAAAACAAATGGAATCTCTGAGATGCTATATATTCCTACCATGTTTTCTTCTAAAAGAAGAGGCATACAAAGACCAGCGTATTATTTTACCTACCTAAAGCCACATATTCCTCTTCACTTATTTTCTTTATGTTGAGCACATCCTTTTCATATTCTAAATATTCCAAGAATGTTTTTACAGGCAACACACCATCTTTATCATCAGAAAATCGAACATTTGTCCTGGTGTTCTCTTGCTTATATTTCTCTAGTAATGCCTGGAGCTTAAGCAGTTCTTTTTCATCAAGCCTTAGTAACAGAGCCAAGTCCTTTAAAATAGAAAACAAAACAAAACAACATTCCACATCTATCACCCACATTATCTGAACTGAAATTCAAGGCTGTAAGCAAAAGTCGACTTTTTAATTAATATAATACCTATCATGTATTCTGCTTAAAACTTTACTTACAAATCACGTTTCATGAGTAGGAGGTTATTTAAATAAAGTAAACTATAATTTTGAAACACTGCATGTTTGGTACCAAACCAAACATGGTACTAGAGGTAGGTACTAAAAGAAATGGTATTAAAAGTACCATTTTAGCATATTTCTTGAGGGTACTTTATTATCTTCTAGAATGTTAGCATTTTTTTTTTTTAAGACAGGGTCTCACTTTGTTACCCAGGCTAGAGTGCCTTGGCACAATCATGGTTCACTGCAGCCTTGACTTCTTGGGCTCAAGCAATCCTCCTGCCTCAGCCACCTGAGTAGCCGGGACCACAAGTGTGCACCACCACATCCAGCTAATTAAAATTTTTTTTTTTTTAGAGACAGGGTCCCACTATGTTGCCCAGGCTGCTCTTGAACTCCTGGGCTCAAGTGATCCTCGCACCTCAGCTTCCCAAAGTGTTGAGGTTACAGGTGCAAGCCACTATGCCTTGGCAAATGCTAGAATTTTAATAAACATGTATTACTGTATAATCAGAAAAAAATTTAAAAGGGTGTCAAATGCAACTCTTACTATTCTGAGGAAACTAAATATTGAATTGAAATGCTTAATTATAAAGCAGCATAAACACTATAAAATAAAAACATAGAAAAATATTCTCATTGTATCTACATATAAGTCCTGTATGTGGCTCTCAGGGATACAACCTGCTAGGCTTTCAAACTATTTTTATATACTATATGTACAAAAACATATCATGGCTGGGCATAGTGGCTTATGCCTATAATCTCAGCACTTGTATAAATAATATAAATACAGCAGCAAAGCACAGAGAGCTAGTAGGGGGCTTGGTAAGGAAAATATACCTTTAAAGCTTTAAAAAAATTCTTAATTTTCTACTTCTTTACTACTAATTTTAAAAAGTAAAACTAATCAGAGAGATTATTTTATATAATATAAAATGTGGGATTACTCACATTATCAGAGAATGGTGTGTCTAAATGAAAATCAAGGGAATTTAATTGACTGACAGACTCATAGAGTTGCAGCAGTTTTAGTTTATTGGCACAAAACTGTAGCAATCCTTCATCAACAGACTCAAGTTCTAAAAGGCAGAAGGAAAAGTATATATATGAGATATATTTAACAGACTCATAAACAGGCTTTTCTTTCATTAAATCTCTCAATATTACATAATTCCCTGATGCTCTGATGTATTAAATACTGAGATGCTTAAGCTATACCAGGTTTTGAAAGCAAAAATAATTTTTCTGTCACGACAAAATGTCTAACTTTTTAAATAAAATAAGATGCTCTAAAAGTAGGGAGATAAAAAAGAAAGCGGAAATATCTTCATCTAATACTTAAAATTTAAAGAAATTATCTGGAAATACCTTTGAAAATATTTTCCCTGACTACATAATTCATATACTGTATGAATATTTATATCTAATATAAAAGAAATATTTATTCTTTAAAAAGGGAGACACTGATAATCCCCTCAAAATCTTATTTGAAATACAGTATCATGGAATATTGTTCAAGTTCTTATAGCCATAATAAAACTGACCACACAAAATGATTAAAGTTTTTAGGAATCTTATGTTTATGTAGAACTTGAAACTGATGATTTTATGGAACTCCAACAATGGTGTTTGGTTTACTACCAGGCCAGTGGAAGATAACTTTTCATTTAATAAATTTTGGGATGTTGTGAACGCCTTGAGGGGTGGGAGGGCTTTGTAAGTATACCACACTTTTTAAAAGAGGGATTTATTTCTGACAAGTGGTGTACGCTAAAGGAGTTCACTATTTGCCAATGTCAGTTTTATGTATCTGTTAAAAAAAAAAGGTTGAAAAAGAGTCTCAAAATTAGCATGTTTGAAGTCCTGAAAGAACAAATTATAATTTGTGTATTAAGCTACTTTAAGCTGGCTTACACACAGCTAAAACACAAAGCTGGTTTTACATAATTAATATGACAAACAAAAGTCACAACTAGATGACATCAGTCCACTGCACACAATTTAACTGATGTTAGGAATTCAGAATAAAGTGAATTTTTACTAGTTCAGTTGGATGGAATATGGTGTTATAACCCCACAGTTTCAAGTTTCAAGTGTAATCCTTTTTCAGACAAATACATTTTGATGGACTGATGGATTTTAAAGAACAATGTGATAGTACAGACAAATTTTGAATTTCAAAAAATGACCAGAAAATTCAGAAATAATAATCTGATTGTTGATTGTGATTCTGGAAGTCCTTAACTCTGTTCATGAGGGAAACTGATAGGAAACTGATACACTGATAGAACATTAATACAAAGCTATATCAGAATAACCACTTATCATTCTATCCTGACATCTTTCCTCACAATTAAAAACAACTTCCCAATAACAGTCAATACATTCAAAGACAGCTTAGATGAAGATCAACTACATATATTAAATAGGGAATAAATAAGATTCTTCATTTCTTATATCTATATTACTTCCACATTAAAGTAACATGATGGTATCACAAAGTCAATAGCTTTCTATAATCAGAGTTACAAAATTTGAGTTAAGAACATAACCTCCAATCAGTACAAACCCTATTACCTTGACTTTTTAAAGTGTCCATTAAAGTCTGAGTGATGTTTCTAAGGCAAGAAAATGGTAAACGTTCACTTGCCAAAATGGTTTCCAAAGCCTAGGAGAAAGATATTGAACAGTTCTAGTAATTATAAGGCAGTGATTTTGTTTTTAAAATCTTATATTTATGCCCAAACTTTCACTACCCCAAATTTCAAAGGGAAGCTCTATATTTAAGATGTTTTAGTGTACATATATTAAATCTCAAGTTGCATTGTTAAGTAATATACAATCAACTTCATGTCATGCCAAATATGACATAAATGACAAAAATCCAGGCTGAGAATAAAACAACTAGAAGGCAACTGCTACTTAACAGAATAGCCAAATCAAAACAGAAACAAAGATAAAGCTATTTACCAATAAGAAGAGTTTGAATATGCCTATACTATATAGGCATAAATGAAAAGCAGAGGTTATTGTCATGTCAATAACAAAAGCTGCCAAAAACTTAGTTATACCTTAATTATTGCATTTGTGCATGGCAGGCAGAATCTATAGGCCCTGCTAGATGAATACAGTACCCACCCTTCCCTACCTCCTCTCCCCACCCCCATAGATATTTAAGATTCTTCATAACCAGTCCCAAAATATCTCTTCATGCCTAAAGTAGCAACTATCAGAAGTTAAAGGTCATATTTATCCTTTCATATTAGCACATTAAGTTGGGTTTTAATTAATGAGATTAAATAGTTCAAAAAGTAGGCTGAGAATGTGGGATAAGACAAATATCCGATCATAACACAATAACCTCTGTGTGTTTGTGGAAGAGAAATGGGCTTAGAGGGTGGCTCAAGATGTTGGTCAGGCCTATAATGAAGTAACTACCAGGAAACAATAAAGAAAGTGACTGTAAGAGGCCAGAACCCAGGACAAGCGTAACCTGCTCCAGTTCTGCCTATGATTACACAGGCTAGCAGCTAGCTTGTTTTCTTCCCCATTATTCAGTCTCCCAAAGCCTGAACTGGTTTCTTCCTTCCCTTTAGTCAGTCCTGTAAGACCTATAACTTTTGTTACTGGGTTTTCTAGCATTTTTAATAAAATTCACAGCTTCATACATGATTCAGAAGTACCATTAAAAAAAAAGAAAATCAAGAAGACATTTTGCATTATGCTGGTTTCCCAATTTTGTTGTTCTATGATTTAGGATAAGAAGAAAGATGGCATCAAAATGAGAAGAACTGTGTGGGTTATGACCCTTTCTACTACAGATTTCTCAACTGCCTCTCTAGATGCCCACTTTGTCATCATCACGTCATCTCTAATAACGGAGACTTCACCCTGAGGAAAATGAGAGCCAATTAGCATTGTCAGTAGAATGGAAGACACAATTAAAAGTCACAAAGGCTTTTCTGTTCTACAATAACTCAATAAAAAGTGTTTTAAAAACGGACTGCAACAGAAATCACTATTCACTAAATTCTCCCATGTATCACTATTCACTGAATTCTCCCATGTATGTAGCTATAAAATAATAAGAAATATACATATTGGTCTATGGCCCCAGTACCTGACACAGAGTTCCTATAATTTCTTGAACAATGGGGGTGCTAGGAGTTTCTTTTGTTCTAGTGTTTGGTCTCTGTCCTAGTTCATCAGTCAGAGCTCTTAATCCCTTTGTAGACAGAGGTGCTAGGAGAACCTTTTGTTCTAACATTTGGTCTTTGACCCCCATTTCTGATGGGGAGCTTCTAAGACCTCTGTAATTTCCTGGGTGATAGAAGCTTCTTTTTTTCTAATGAGGCCACTCATGGCAGGCTCCTGGAGAGCTTCAGAATAAGGGGGTGGTTACCAGTGGAACCAACCATGTATTTGAGGATTGAAACTTTTAGCCCAACCCCTGACCTCTGGGGAGCCAAGAGGAGCTGGAAGACTGAGTTGATCACCAATGGCCAATGATGTAATCAATCATGCTTATATAATGAAGCTTCCATCAACACCCAAAAGGACAAGGGTTGGAAGAGCTTCTGGATAGCTGAACGTGTAGAGGTTCCTGAATAGTGGCTTGCCAGGAGAGGGAATGGAAGCTCTGCAACCCTTCCCATATCATTTACTCTATGCATCTCTTCCACTTGGCTGTTGATCTCTACCCTCTGTAATATCCTTTATAATAAATGGGTAAACGTTCAAGTAAAATGTTTCCCTGAGTTCTGTGAGCTGGTCTAGCAAATTCATCAACCGCAAAGAGGGGGTCATAGTAACCCTAATTTATAGCTAGTCAGTCAGAAATATAGCTGACAACCAACTACTTGTGACTGGTACCTGAAGTAGGTAGAAGTCTTGTGGGACTGAGCTCTTAACCTGTCGTGATGATCTCATGCCATCTCCAGGTAGATGGTGTCAGAATCGAACTGAATTAGAGAATAACCAGCTGGTGTTAGCTGGAGAATCTGCCAAAGAAATTGATTGGTGTGTGGGAAAAAAAAAACCCCTACATCTAGTGGCAGAAGTGTCGAGTGACTGTGTAAGAGAAAAGAAAAAACCTGTGATACAGTTTTTTCTTACATTTTCACAGTAGCATTATTTTAGATGCTGTGAATTATAAAAATCAAGTATTTGGTAAGGTTCCTACTTGAAGGAGCTTAAAAGACCTAAAGAAAAAAAAGTCAGGGGAGCTATGATTAACATACATGAAATAATTAGAAAATAAGTAGTCATTAACTATCCAGTTTTGATTGAAAGTAGAGTAGGAGTTCAGAGTTATCCATGGGGATCGAAGCATTATGTAAGAATTTGTGGAGTTAGGACTTGAATAGCATTATGAGGGGTTTGGATAGGAGGAGTGGGAGTGAAAGAAATCACCAGTGGTGACCATATTATAACCATGAGCCTGGCAAAAAGTAAAGGTCTGGCAATACCATGGAATATTGAGGCTGTGGAGTAACAGGGACTCATACAGAACAGGTGGGAATATAAATTAGTACAACTATTTTGGGAAACAATTTGCCATCAACTAGCACAGTTGAAGAAGCTCACACCCTAGCAATTCCACTCTTAGGTATAAACGCCAGAGAGACTCTTGCATATGTGAATGAGGAAATATGTACATGGATAAGCATAGCATCATTTGTAATGTCAAAAATCTGGAAACAACCTAACTGTTCACTGACAGGAGTGTAAATAAATTCTAGTCAGTGAGCAGAATTTGTATGGCGTAGTAAATGAATCAATTATAACTATAACTACATACACCAATATGAATGACACAGAAACATAATCCTGAAGGAAAAACTAAAGTCACAGAAGACATAGGGCATGACTGCATTTATATAAAGTTTGAAAAGGCAGGAAATGCATCAACAGGTTTCAAAGGAGCCACACAGGAATGACGTAACTATAAAGCAAAGAAAAAGAAAGAACCACAAAATTCTAAATTACGGTTACCTTAGGGATGGGAGAAGGGAATGGGACTGAGGGGGGACACTCAGGGCTCTTTAGAGTTCCTGGTAAGATTTTATTTCCTAAGGTAGGTGGTCATACACACATATTTACTATTTTATATATATTATATATATATAATATATATAATGTAGGGATGTGTAGGTATGTGTATATAAAACACACTCAGATGTATGGTAATATTACTTTTTTTTTTTTTTTTTGAGACAGAGTCTCGCCCTGTCGCCCAGGCTGGAGTACAATGGTGCAATCTCAGCTCACTGCAACCTCCGCCTTCCAGGTTCAAATGATTCTCCTGCCTCAGCTCCTGAGTAGCTGGGATTATAGGCGCCCGCCAATACTGACCCAACTAATTTTTTTGTATTTTTAGTAGAGACGGGGTTTCACCATGTTGGCCAGGCTGGTCTCGAACTACTGACCTCATGATCCCCCTGCCTCGGCCTCCCAAAGTGCTAGGATTACAGTTACAGGCATGAATATTAATTTTTTTTTTTTTTTTTTTTTAAAGAGACAACAGGAACTTCTACCTGAAAATAAAGAAAGGGATAAACAATAAAAATGTGAAAAGAAGACTTCAGCCTCTCATGTTTGGGGGAAATAGGAAAATAAAGATTTTCTTAAGAAGGATGTATTATAGCTACTAGCAGGAAAGTTCGTGTATTATATACACTTACTTGTTTTTTGGTTGCAGGGTATTTAATATCAAGAATTAATTCCTTTATTTCTGTTTCAACCAAATCTATAAAGAAAAAAATGATCAAAGTAACATTTTAATTTTTATAACAGTGAAACATTATTCTGAAAGAAAATGAACATATCTGTACTATCAGTGAGTCTAAAGGATTTTTGGGTTCTCTCACATTAATGTTTTCTTGTTATGAATTATAACACCCTCTAGATGGCACACTTCAGCCTTACAGAGCAATTCCAATAAGCTCATCCATGCATTATTTTGATTGCTCCATTCAGAATATTTTATTGATTTAAAAGATGATAGAACAACATGCTTTATTATTTGTATGAGAGAATACCTACCAAGATTGGGAGATTTTGTTTTCAGTAAGGCTGCTAGTTTCTTCACTAGGTGCATATCCTTGGCTCGTTCACTCTTCTTATCACTAAACCAATAAATATAACAAATTATTACAGAATGTGAAATTATTTTCTTTCTAATTCTGACACACTCCAACTTTTTTTTCCTTTATATGTTTCCTATTTAACTTTAAAGATATCAGTCTAAAGACAAAGGAAACAACAAAATAGCAACTACAAAAGAGAGTACAACAAACCTAGGAACTAGGAAAAGTTAGCAGAGGAGCGTCAATCAGCAACACTGGACACACCTTACCTCAGTGCTAAATGGAAGGGAACGTTCACTGTTTTCACACTTCCAGACACTGGATCAACCAGACAGATCTGATAAGTCTGTGGCTGCCAACTCTGACTGGTAACATTATTTAAACCCATTATTTTATAGCCAGGATACAGCAGCCTAAAGAAATCACATACCAATATGGTAAAAATATTAGAACAAGGAGAAATGCCAAAAGGTGCTTTTATTATAGCTAGGAAACCCAACATTATTATCAATTTAGGAGCATTAATAAGGCAACTAAATACTGATAGCAAATACATAAGTAAAGCAGGGCTCAACCAGCAGAGTTCTGCCTTGTTGAAAGATTCTAAAAAATTAAATGAACACAATCAGGCCCCTGTTTCAATGGCAAACAAAGCATTCACCTCACTTATGACTAGGGCAAAAGGAACCTTTCCTTTTGAGCCTTCCCAGCATAAGTAAGGGACAAACATTAGCAACAAGCTAACTTTAATTCAGCAGTCTATCATGGCATTTTTAATTTTTTTTTGTTATTAAATACTTAAGTACATGCCAGGCACTCACCGGAAAAACCACAATAAAGAATATTGTAATTCTCAAACTTGTAATCTAATAAGCAGCTTTAGTAAAAGCTTTATTTTAATAAAAGCATTCCTATATTTCATTTTGTAACCAGCACAATGCCAGCATTTGCAGCTTACCTGCAGTGCTTCCCCACATTGAAAGCTCCTACTCTAGGTCCCTGCTGTGTGCTCCACACTTCTAAAATTCCCCTTCTTGGCGCATAGATCACAAGGAATTGAGCTACTCGACTTGGACCCTGAGAATTTCCAAAGGAGGAAAAATCCGCCTTTTCTGGCACTCTTTCATGGAGGTCCTCTACAATTTGAATCCATCCAATTTGTGCATCGCGGTACCCTTAGAGACAGAGGTAAAGGGAAGTTAATTACTTAATCTAGGTTCCATAGTAGCCTCCTGAAGTACTCTGGAATAGTGGGGGTGGGGGTGGGGTAAGAAAAGCTATAAAAGTATATTTTTTATTGTGGAATATCTTAAATAAAAAATGATAATAAATAATAACCAGTCTATCACCCAGCCTTATCAAATCTTAGTATTTTGCTATATTTACTTCTGATCAGTTTTTCTCTTTAAAAAGAAAATATTGGCTGGGCACAGTGGGTCATGCCTGTAATTCCAGCACTTTGGGAAGCTGAGGCGGGTGGATCACCTGAGGTCAGGAGTTCGAGACCAGCCTGACCAACATGGTAAGACCCTGTCTCTACTAAATACAAAAAATTAGCTAGGCATGGCGGCGCATGCCTGTAATCCCAGCTACTTGGGAGGCTGAGGCAGGAGAATCAGTTGAACCCAGGAGGTGGAGGTTGCAGTGAGCCCAGATCGCACCATTGAACTCCAGCCTGGGCAACAAGAGCGAAACTCTCTAAAAAAAAAAAAAAAGAGAAAATATTATAGATATAATTGAAGCCACCTGATTACCCCTCCTGCTCTCATTCCCTTCCCTTCCCACACAAGCCTTTTGGTGACATGCCGATAGAAAATATGGGTTACAGGACGATGGGAGGAAGCTCTTGCATGGGAGACGTAGCTGATGCTATTTTCCATTTTAGGGTGGTCCCTCACATAGGCAATTGATCCTTCTTTCCAAGGACACAATGGAAAGAAAAACTGGCTGTACTAGCTGCAGACAGGCAATGATGCAAGGAATAAGATTGCCATAGTGGATTTGGAGCAGTCAGTACAGCTTCGTCTTCGTATTTTAGAAAAGTCTTGCTGAGAACATACCTTTGATATTGTTTCAGAAGACAAACACCAAGGAGAAATGATGTATCTGCAGTATTAAAACTATTTCTACAGATACTGAGACATGTAGTAGGTAAAGACTGCCTCTATCTATCACTGCAGGAGTTCTTTGGCAAGAAGGTGATAGTGGCTTCAATCTGGTCCAGAGTAATTGAATGACCTCAATCCATTATTCCTCACATTTTACAGGATAGACAAGATTGCACCATAAATTGTGGTCTATGCTGACATGTTACTATTCCAGATGATTCTAAATAATGTAATCATCCCTTCTTTCTTAGTCAGGGAGATATTATTCACAATGTGCCTAGTGAAAAGATATTTTCAAGTCTCCCTTATAGTTAGATGAGGCCATGTCACTAAGTCCTGGCTAATGTAGATAATGGTTGAAGGGACTTCGGGGAATATCTTCAAAGTAGATTGACTCAGTTGCCAGGAGAAGCCTTCTTCCTTTCTGCTTCCTTCCCGGAATGCAGATAAGAGGGCTGCCTATGAGAACCTTGAGTGGGGAAGCTACAAGGAAGAAGACTGGGTTCCTGAAGATACTGTGGTCTGTTACTCGGGTCTGTTAATAATAGTTGAAGGAAACTCCTAAGTGACATACTTATTGACACACCAGGTGGATTGACCCAAGCATATGGATATAAAAGTCAAGTCAGTGAAGATGGGTTTTGCTATCTTAAATCTGAAAGACTTGGCATTATAGATTTGGGGAGAACATTTGGCTCAAGAATGGCTTTGTGAAGGGGAATAAATGTAGCAGGGGCAAGAAACTGAACTCAGAAATTGACAATAACAGTGAGAATTGAAAGAAAGTGCAAAAGGCAAAGGTTAAACATGGCTATGAGGTGATCAAACCTAAAAGATGTATCAACTGACTACTGGATCAAGTGGTTGCTGATCTGAGTTCATGTCAAAAAAAGAAAATGTAAACATAAAGAATTAAACAGAGTTATCAACCAGAAGCTGAAGGATGATAACATTGCTCAACTATTGGGGTAAAAAGTGAATTAATTGTTTTTCTGGATTTTTGTAAGAAGTACCTTTCCACATGCGTATTGCAATTCCTCTAGCTACATCCAATAAAATAACTCTGCCGAAATCATCTGTTACTGCTGCCAGTGTGTTACATGGAGACAGACATATGCTTTCACCATGGCGTCTAGAATCTGGAAGTCCAAATCTGATATTTAAAAGCAAATAAAATGCTCAAATCACATTCCAGTTCAGAAACATATAACAGAATAACGAAATGCATAAATGAAATAGGCTGAATCTGTTTTTATATAAAGAAATATGAATTTTACCTGGATTAATAGTTAATTTATTAATCACAACTGACATTTGTAATATAAAATACATAAAAGAAATAAAACCACAGTCCTATGTAGGTTTTCAATAGATACCCACAACCCTATACCTTTAGAGAATATAAAGTATAACTATATTTGATTAAAAGGCATGTCACAGAAAACAATGTCCTCACCATCAACTAAATTTTAGAATATGCTCCCACACAGGCATCTTTTGTCTATTTTAAATTCTTCTTCTTAATCTTTCTCTTTTTTGCAAGATATGACATCCTGCTGACACCAATCTGCCTGAAGCAAAAACCTTCCTTTTTCTAAATAGTTATCTCTAAACTTCTGTTGTTCTATAATCAACCTCATTAGAATTGTGAGTAAAATAAAAGTAAAGAAGTACTAAAAGAGAACTAGGAAAGCTCATTTAGAGAAAAGTCCCTGAAACAAAGGTGCCCAACCTTTGTTACATCTATTAGAGACGCACAGGGCACAGGGCCATGTGACTAATTTATTGACTCTTGATATTAGGAAACGTGATATGTTACAATGTATTTTTTAAAAAGATGAAAAAAAACTTAGAAGCTATACTTCGATAAATTTTAATAATTAGTTGGCTCTTCTTAGGTGAAGAACATCCATAAAGAGGAGGTGTTCTATTTCCCTTCATGGTGGTACTTTATATTAGGTAATAAAAAATGATTTTAAAACAAAACCAAACATTAGAAAACATGCTTCTATCTAAAAAATAATAATGAAAAAAAAAAGCAACAAAAATCATGCTCCCTCCACCAAAAAAAACTCACCAATATACTAACACATTCTAAAGCACTACTGAAGTAAACAAGGAAGCACAGGACAGGAGTCTGTTTAAAGAGTGCCTGAATACAGGACTCCTGCTTTTACTTTTTTTTTTTTGAGATGGAGTTTTTCACTCTTGTCCCCCACTCTGGAGTGCAACAGTGCAATCTCGGCTCACTGCAACCTCTGCCTCCCGGGTTTGAGCAATTCTCCTGCCTCAGCCACCGGAGTAGCTGGGATTACAGGCACATGCCATCATGCCTGACTAATTTTTGTATTTTTAGTAGAGACAAGGTTTCACCATGTTGAGCAGGCTGGTGTCAAACTCCTGACCTCAAGTGATCCGCCTACCTAGGCCTCCCAAAGTGCTAGGATTACAGGCGTGAGCCACCGCAATCCACTAGGATGACTTTTTTAAAAAGAAATCACTAAGTACTTTTAAAGTTTATACAACTTAGTAACAAACTATCTAAACTTTTAAAAGAAATTTAACAGCTATCACTAAATTAATTCTCCTACAACTAAGCTAAGTTTATTTGTTAAAAAGCACACTCAAGAAATACATCTTGAATACCTAGTATATAACAGGGATAAAGCTGTGAACAAAACAGGTAAGAATCACTCTTCACATGGAGTTTTACATTCTAGTGGGAAAAGAAATTCCACTGTAATGGCTTTCAGAAGTTCCAAAGACAAGATCAGCAAATCAACCAAGCACACGGAAAGACCATACATTTAACAGTACCTTTCTAAAAGGACTAAAATTTGGGAAGCATGACAGACTTGCCTTACAGCTAATGGGGTAGCTGGCTCAACCTTCGGCTTTTGCTTTTGGACAGCTTCTTCTTCGTGCTTACTTTTCCAACCAAGCCAACCACTGAAAAGAAAGAAAACTTAGAATATAAAACTGAGCTTCCAGGGTTTTAAAGTGCAAACTATCAAAATATAAGTTAAAAGCAAGCTAGATACAAATGAGATATTTGTTATTTTAATTGTTAAGTAATTACCTGGCAGCATTAAATAAAGCAGAAGTGAGTTTACTTGCAACTGCTAGTGCAACATGGGATAATAATGGTTGTGTGCTTCCCTGAAAAACAGAACATTTGAAAGAGAAAACTTAGTAGCTTACAAAGAAACAAACATACTTCCTAAATAAAGCTTACTTTAAAATGCTTTGAAAAGTTGTAAAGGCTGGACTAGCAACTCAGCTTCTTTCAGAGTACAGTAAAAAGTTTATTTTAGGCGTAATATGAGAAAAAGTTTTAACTCTATAGTTTAAAAATAAAATCACAATTAGTCTATTTTACCATTAGAATTTCTCTCTTTAAATTGTAATTTCATTCAAATAAATTTTAAACTAGGACATTAAGATTACATTATTCTAGCTGGACTACGGATTTCACATCTACACATAACTGGCTCCTTTCTCTCTTTAAATATATATATATATGCACACACATATACACACACACATTTTTATAAAAGTAAAAAGATATTTTGGACAATTCTGAGAAGCATGCTTTTTAAGTGAGAAACAAGAGCTGCCAAATCTAACACTCAACTTTCCACTATTTTAGGAAGCAATTTTCACCACTTATAACAAGTATAGTTGGCAGCTTGTTCTGTCTTTACAATTCCTCATTTACTCAAATCCCTAGTGGGCTGGCATCATTAACAAGCCTGAGCTCCTGACTATTGCACCAATATTTAAAGACATCTCAGCTATCAAAGAACTCAGGGCTTCAGAAACAAAGAATTTCCTTTTATACTGATGGTAGTACCTTTTCAGTTAATCTAAAGAATTTAGAAGAAAGCTAGTTGAGATTAATTTTAGTTTCAATTGAAATTTAGAAATGTAAACTGCTTAATCTTCTAAGGCTAAGCAAGTTACCATATCCAATTTGTAGACAAATTGTAAAATCAAGAGCAGCCTTACTCATGATCATTGATAAAACTCATACCTCTAAAGCATAGAAGAAGCCAGTAAATGGATTGGACCCTACAGTGATATACTGAGACATGGCAGGTGGACTATTTTTAATTGCTGCATTAAATCCACCTATATTGGAGGCAGTCTTCATTTGATCAAAGGGGGACAGAGTCATAATACCTAATAAAAAAAAAAAGTGATTTGAATGTACAATGTTATTTCGGTCATTACATTTTTACTTCAGTTCCATTCTAAGATGCTAAATGTTTAGTTTTATTTAATAACCAAAAGTCATTTTAAAAGCTACAAAGTCAACATCAGAAAATATTCTGCCAGGCATGGTGGCTCACTCCTATAATCCCAGCACTCCGGAAGCCAAGGCAGTTGGATCACTTGAGGTCAAGAGTCTGAAATCAGCCTGGCCAACATGGTGAAACCCCGCCTCTACTAAATATACAAAAATTAGCCATGCATGGTGGTGGGTGCCTGTAATCTTAGCTACTTGGGAGGCTGGGGCAGGAGAATTGCTTGAACCTGGGAGGTGGAGGTTGCAGTAAGCTGAGATCGCACCAACTGCACTCCAGCCTGGGCAACAGGGCGAGACCCCATCTCAAAAAAAAATAATAATAATAAATATTAAAATTTCCATCTATAATTTCCATAATCTATAGAATATCATAAAAACAAAATTTAATTTTTTGAACAGATATGAAACTCAGAGGTACCAGAAGTATACAGTCCACTTATATCCCCAAATACCAATTCACTTCTTTTTTTTTTAGTTTTTGAGATGGCGTCTCACCCTGTCGCCCAGGCTGGAGTGCAATGGTGCAATCTCAGCTCACTGCAACCTCTGCCTCCCAGGTTCAAGCGATTCTCTTGCCTCAGCCTCCCCGAATGGCTGGGATTACAGACGCACACCACCATGCCCAGCTAATTTTTGTATTTTTAGTAGAGACGAAGTTTTGCCATGTTGGCCAGGCTGGTCTCAAACTCCTGACCTCAGGTGATCCTCCAGCCTCAGCCTCCCAAAGTGCTGGGATTACCGGTGTGAGCCACTGTGCCCAGCCAATATAGGCGTGTGCTGCTGTGCCTGACCTTACTAATTTTCATATACATGTATTGCCTCCCCTTTGCCTGAAAACTGTCAAAAAATGCATTCGTCCTTAAGACGTGTCCTAGGAAAGGAAATTCTTTGAGTGAGTTCATATGCAAGCCATTCACTGGCTTTATAGGAATTAAAGTGATCAAACAAATCCTTGGACTATTTTTTAAACTCCCCTCCCACCTCCTAGACCATTATAAAAGATCAGAACACCTGTCTCATAGTCATGAATGAATCCATGATTCAGTATACAAAATGTTTTCACTACATTACAAAATTTGCTTAAGTTTTGCCTGACTCCACCAAAACACGATCAAAGGGCAAATTGTATGGCACATAAATTGAAATTTAAGTTTTAAAACAGCTTCTTTTTAAACTCCCATGCAATATACATGGGAGTATAAATTACTACACAGTAATCCAGAGGACAATTTTGCAATAGATATGCAATTTTTTTAAAGGATTCTAATTTATTGTAAGGAAATGGCTGATCAGTCCTTTCCACCCTTGCTACCAATGATGTTTTCCTTCCTATAACTTAAATCATCTATTTTCAATGTCACACTTTAGATCCTGTCATCAGCAACTGTAGATTCTTTGTAATTTTGATTTCAAGCTTACCACACTTAGACCACCACCTCCTAGCTTTCCATCTCAATTACTCCAGAAACTCCCTGCAGTAATTTCACAATTTCGAGTTTAAACTAATTAATCCTACTATTTTTTCCACTATTTATCAAGTACCTCTTGGGATCACTTCCCTTTCCATCCAGCTTAGCTTTGTGTTCCATCATCATCACTTTCTTGCAAATATCCACAACCTCCCTACACTCGTTTCCCCCTACACACATACTCCTCTGGCTAAATCTTAATCTTGGTTGACCTAAACTTTCTGCATTCTCTGCTCTTGAAGCAAAATAGCTGATCATTGCTAAGAAAAACAATACCTGTGGGTTTCAAAGTAAGAACCACAAACAAATGGACATAAAGCTTGGTCCAAAATCCTTCTGACCTCCTCAACCCTTCCTTCCCATCCTCGATCCTTTGAAATCTATTTGTTGAAGCAACAAGGCTGTTTGAGACTAATTTCCCACAGTCTACAGCTGACCACATTCCTATAGTAGTATTTAAAGTGTTTTTCTGCCCTTTATATTGCTACACATTGGTACTGAATTTAGGGGGCTTTTATCTTTCGAGTCACTGATTTTAGCACTATTTTTCATTAACTTAAGGTGGTATGGCTTATTTACATCTCTCTTTCTCGCCCTATATCCTTCCAAAATATTTGTATCTCAACGTTTTATTAAATTCACTGTTTTTATTATTAGGAATGATATAAGCATTACTCACTGCTGAGACATGCTACTTACTGTAATTACATTTCCTTGGCTGTGCATTCTTTTTTTTCTGGAGTTATTATTACCTTGTCATTTAGAATTTTCCCTGAGCGTCTGAGGCCTTCCCACACTTTGAAAGACATCAAAGTCCCTCTCAATATAAGTTTCCATAAAGTCAAACTCATTGGATAATTTTCTAGGCCTAGTAGAGTGACTAAAGAAGGCCTCTTTGACAATGTGATATATAAGGAGACCTGAGTGAAGAGAGGGAGAAAGCCATGTGACTAGCTAAAGTTTTCCAGGCAGAGGGAGCAGTAATTCTAAATGCTCTAGAGTAGGAATATGCTTGCTGTGTCTGAGGAACACAAAGGAGATCTACGTGATGAAACACAATGAACAGGGAGGGGAACCCTACAGGAGACAGCGTCAGAGGTACCATAAGCCAGATAAAGTTGGGCCTTGAATGTCACGGTAAGGAGCAACCAGAAGAAGAAAGATGATGTAGAAAAAAAAAGGAGGAGCAAGTTTGACAGGAGGAAATTAAGAATTCGATTTTGGATATGTTAAGTTTGACATCTAGGTATAAATTATTCAGTAGGGAGCTGGAGAAATGAGTATGAGGCTTCAGGAAGAGGTCAGGACTCCATAAAAATGGAGATACTGGGAATCTATTTCTTATGCTCCTTGTTTGTGATTTTAGACAGCAGGGGGTGAAAATATTTATTCTTAAGACTATATTAATTTGGCTTTCATCCTCACCATTCTACTGTAACTTTCATATCAAAAGTCAGTAAGTAAATAACTCCATGTTGTCAAATCCAATGGACCTTCTTCTTTTCTTGAACTCTACGAAACATTCCACAGTAAACCACTCCCTCTCAAATTTATATGTACATTCCCAGCTTCCTCCCTGAACTTCTGACTCTCATGTCCAATTCGTATACTTGATACCTCTACTTGAATGTTTAACTGTGTCAGAAGTTAACCTGTAAAAACGTAACTCTTTATTTGCCTACCTTAAATCTCTTCCTCTCCTCCTCCTTAGTCTCATTTCAGTAAACAGTCTCATCATCCAGCCCGTTGCTCAAACTTAAAAATTAAGAAACCCTTAATTCTTTCCTTCCTCTTGTTTCTCAAAACCATCCCTGAGCAAGTACAAAAGGTATCTCAAATCTGTCTACTTCCTTCCAACTCCACTGCCTCCACCATAAAGCCATCATTCTCTCTTATGTGAATTATTGCAATAACTGGTCTCCTTGCTTTCTTCTACAAGCATCTCTCTACCCAGCAAACAGGGAGATATGTTTAAATGTAATCCCCTACTTAGAATCCATCAGTGACATCCACTGCATTTAGAATAAAATCGGATCTCCTTATCCCTACGTGATCTAACCCCAGTCTGCATCTCCAACCTAACCTTGTCCTGTTTTCCCCTCACTCTTTACAGTCAAGTCACACCAACCCCCTTTCTGTTTCTTGAACACTCTGAGGTCTTCAAGGCTCCCAGGCCTATATCCCTGATGCTCCTCTACCTAGAATGCTCTTCCTACACCTCTTTCCATAGCTGGCTCCTTCTCATCCTTCAAGTCTCAGTCTGAATGTCATGTCCTTGGAGAGGCCTTTCCTCACTAGTCTACCTAAAGCACCCTCTTCCTTTACTCTCTACCATAACCTACTTATTTTCTTCATGATGCCCACTAAGAGTTTGACATTCATTTAGTTTATTGTTTGTCTCCCCATCACCAAAACGTAAGCTTTATCAGGGTGGGGTCCTATCTTGTATTTCTAGCACAAATATTAATAGGTACTCATTTATTTGTTGAATAAATTAACCAGACCTCTACATAAAGATGTACATACAATAAAGTTTATTGTAACTTTTTTCATTTTGTAGGCTGGGGATAAATGAATAGAATAATAGTTTCTATCCAATCATTTTCCCTAGCCAGTTTCAATGTTCCAAAGTTTAATTAACAGAGCAGGGAAGCTACCCTGAACTGAACTTAACACTTTGGAATTTTGCAGCATTTTTATGCTAGCAAAAAAGTAGACACACTGAAATGTTTACCAATAGGTTTTTATTACAGAGTATTCCATGTAAGAGCTATGCAGTAAATAGAAAGATGGCCTGTGTGTCAGATATCCTTAGCCTCTTTAGAGTCACTCTCCTTCCTTTTCTCCTTGCTCTTTCTCTCCCAGTGTCCAGTTTGCATAGAATGAGTAGAACTTGACCAAGTGAACAAACACAGAGGAGGCATTCTAGCCCACATGCACATAGATCTAGGGATAAAAGTGTATGGTGTGCTGGAGAAACAATAAGTGTGTCCTCCTCTGCTCCCACTACAGCTGGTCCCCTTGTCTGTTACAATTACTATGTTGTAGTATTGTAGCCATTCTCATGTGTTTTTCTAACCAGGCTCCTAGACTCACACTTTCAGACAACAGAGAAGCATGTCTTTACATCTCTATACCCTCAGTACCTAACACAGTAAGCTCTCTTATAGTGGCTGCAAGAAGAAATCTGCTTTTATCTATATTTTACTAGTTTAAAGGTTACTTTTTTTTTTAAGCGATGGGGTCTCGCTATATTGCCCAGGTTGGTCTTGAACTCTTGGGCTCAAGAGATCCTCCTACCTCAGCCTTCTGAGTAGCTGAGATTACAGGTGCAAGCCACCACACCTGACCAAGGTTACATTTTTAAGACTGATTTATATGGTCATTATATAGACCAAATTTGTCTGTAGAAAAATTAGTCAAACAGTGAGTGACTTAAAACTGTACAATACTGTGGCTGAGGGCATAATTAAATCTTTATTAAAACTGCTACCATTTCTTTTTGTTTTTGTTTTGCTTTCTTGAGACAGATTCTCGCTCTGTCACCCAGGCTGGAGTGCAGTGGCGTGATCTTGGCTCACTGCAACCTCCACCTCCCGGGTTCAGGCAATTCTCCTGCCTCAGCCTCCTAAGTAGCTGGGAATACAGGTGTGCACCACCACACCTGGCTAATTTTTGTATTTTTAGTAGAGACGGGGTTTCACTATGTGGGTCGGGCTAATCTTGAACTTCTGGCCTCATGTGATCCACCCACCTTGGCCTCCCAAAGTGCTGGGATTACAGGTGTTAGCCATCATGCCCAGCTTTAAAGATATATACCTATGATGATCTGAATCTGAACTAACTTCCAGATGTCTCACTAAAGGCAATGCATTTTTTCACATAAGAATAAATTTTGGCCGGGTGCAGTGGCTCACGCCTGTAATCTCAGCACTCTGGGAGGCTGAGGCGGGTGAGGTCAGGAGTTCAAGACCAACCCAGCCAACATGATGAAATCCCGTCTCTATTAAAAATACAAAAATTAGCCAGGCGGGGTGGCGCATGCTTGTAATCTCAGCTACTTGGGAGGCTGAGGTGGGAGGATCACTTGATCCTGGAAGGTGGAGGTTGCAGTGAGCTGAGATCATGCCACTGCACTCCTGCCTGGGTGACAGAGCAAAGCTCCATCTTAAAAAATAATAATAATAAATAAAGAATAAATGTCCATTTCTAATAAATGAGATACTTCAATAAAAAGTATAAGAAGTAAATTCCAAGAGAATTTGAATTAGTAATACTTACCAACACTAGCATGATCAATAATAGTGTCAATATCTTGTAGACCCCATTTCTTATAAGCTAATGGTGGTGGTTGTATGTTCTCATTGCCTGATGCTGCAGCTACCAAAGATAAAATAAGACAATCCAAACTTATTATGGATAAAATGAAGTTTTACAAAAAAACATTAAAACCATACTAATTTGTTATTCTAAAATTTCAGCTAATAATGACACAAAGTAATGAAAACAAGGCATAAGGTGAGATTTATTCACACCAAGACAATGCACGTAAAATGCAAACATTTAAAAGACTAAGTTGGCTGTCACAAAAGACTCTGGAACACTCCAGTAATTAAAGAAGACTATTAAAAATCCTAGACTACTACTAAAAGTCAAAGGGAATTCAGGCCGGGCATGGTGGCTCATGCCTGTAATCCCAGCACTTTGGGAGGCCGAGGCAGGCAGATCGCTTGAGGTCAGGAGTTTGAGATCAGCCTGGCCAACATGGTGAAACCCCGTTTCTAGTAAAAATACAAAAATGAGCCAGGCGTGGTGGTACATGCCTGCAGTACCAGCTACTCAGGAGGCTGAGGCAGGAAAATCACTTGAACCTGGGAGGTGGAGGTTGCAGTAAGCTGAGATCACGCCACTGCACTCCAGCCCGGGTAAGAGAGGGAGACTCCGTCTCGAAAACAACAAAAGAAAACAAAACAAAAACAAAGTGAATTCAAACTGCATGTGATGCCAAGTAAGCAATTTCTCCCTCTTGACAAAGTAGATAAAATCCTAGGGATAGGAATCAGTGCTTTACTGATCGAAAAACTAAAAACCTGATATACTTGGCAGAGCACACATACAGCAAGGTCTCTAACCTAGGTAACTGAGGCCAGACTTGATAGAAAGATATGTAAAAAGCAACAGCACTGTCAAAAAAAATGAATGAAATGCCAATCTTTAACCTCAGTCCCTTCACCTAGTGAGTAAGAAAAGGAAAAGCAACAGTTACACCTCTTGCCATAGATTCATGTACATCCCATGAAATCAGTAAACTCCCATGCTACATATTAGAATATTGCTGAGTTCTGGCTGTTTATTCAGGAAAGTGAAAAATAATAATAAAGGAAAAATATAACCTCTAAATATTGCAGATTGATAGTACGGCCAAGAAAAGATAATTTTCTTATATGCTGAAATAAACATCACAATTTATGGCTAAGTAACCAGAACTCTTTTCATAGCAACTTACAACCCAAGGGCACTAAGTGGCTTAATTCCTTACTTCCTAGGAGACAAATGGCTTTATGGTCTTATACACAACAAACAAACAGAAATTCAAAAATGGTGAAAAATTAAATGGCTGATGATACCAATTATAAAATTATTGTCTATTTCTAGTTTATTAATAAACTTCTTACCCACAGGAAATTGCCTTTTGGCATATATATTAATGGTGAGTATTTTAAATGTTCTCAAGATAATGAAGCTTATGGTGGGTTAAATTTAAATAATTTAAAAGATTATGAAAATAGGTATAAAAATTTAAATCAATTGTAAAAAAAGAACCACATAGCCAAGACTTCCTTATTTTACCAATCATATCAACCTGCTAACAAAGACAGAAAAAAATTTTTATTGCAATATAAGATGCTGCATTTAAACTAGATTTAGAAATAATTTCAGATCCCAATTTTAGAGTTGTTAAAATATGGAAAAGTCTTATAATCAGTGAAAATATGAGTAGTGGCGCTGACTTCCCCTTTTCTTCTGGGATTGAGTAGAAGAGACTTAGTGGCCCCAAAACAAAGTTTAACTCCTAAACGGTTGAGACGGTTTCCTGAAAACATAGGCTAATTAGGATATGTTTACTGCTTCATAAAATTGTTTCTAAACCTAGTCTAAATCCAGCATCTCATATTGCAATCAAAAATTTTTCTCTGTCTTTTTTAGCAGGTTGGTATGATTGGCAAAAATTCTGATGTCTTGGCTATGTGGTTCTTTTCTAGTAAATGCTTTTTTACTAGGTCAGAATTTGTTTAAATTTTTATACCTATTTTCAGAATCTTTTAAATTATTTAAATTTAGCCAACCATAAGCTTCATTATCTTGAGAACATTTAAAATACTCATTAATCTATATATCAAAAGGCAATTTTCCGTAGGTAAGAAGTCCATTAATTCAATAAACTAGAAATAGACAATTATTTTATATTTGGTATTATCAGCCATTTAATTTTTCACCAAAGTTAAACTTTGTTTTGGGACCATTAAGACTCCTCTACTCAAACCCAGAAGAAAAGGGGAAGTTAGTGCTACTAATATTTTCACTGATTTTTTTTTTTATTATATTTTAAGTTTTAGGGTACATGTGCACAATGTGCAGGATTGTTACATATGTATACATGTGCCATATTGGTGTGCTGCACCCATTAACCTAATCATTTAGCATTAGGTATATCTCCTAATACTATCCCTCCCCCCTCCCCCCACCCCACAACAGTCCCCAGAGTGTGATGTTCCCCTTCCTGTGTCCATGTGTTCTCATTGTTCAATTCCCACCTATGAGTGAGAACATGCAGTGTTTGGTTTTTTGTCCTTGCGATAGTTTGCTGAGAATGATGGTTTCCAGTTTCATCCATGTCCCTACAAAGGGCATGAACTCATCATTTTTTATGGCTGCATAGTATTCCATGGTGTGTATGTGCCATATTTTCTTAATCCAGTCTATCGTTGTTGGACATTTGGGTTGGTTCCAAGTCTTTGCTATTGTATTTTCACTGATTTTAAGACTCTTCCATATTTTCACAACTCTGAAATTGAGATCTGAAAATTGATGGTGTGTCTTTCACTGGCAATAGTTTTTCTTCTTAGTGGTACATAAAATAATAGTGTATCTTACAATCAATGGCATGTTGAATTTGATGAAATATCTCTTCCAAAAGATGTAACAACATCAGAATGTAAACTATAGGTAGTAAAAGTAAGAATTCTTGATTATTTGGGCAGTTTTCATCCCTAAGTCACAAAATAATGTCATTGCCCATATATATATTAAGTTTAGGCCTCTACCTTTTCTCCATTCTGAGTGTTCTGAGTTAGCAAAAAGCAGCTCATGTTGACTCCCTGCTGGGTCCTGCCTACAGTGATATCTGTAGGATCTTGCATTTCCCTTGCACACAGTCATAGCTTAATTCTCAGGGAGGATGGAAGCAATGTAGAGTCATCAGATTTTAGGATGCTGGCCTTGATCAGCTGCTGATCTAGTGAAAATCTGGTACCTCAGCCACATGCAACTAAATTCTTTACCCCATTGTTGGTTGTCAATACTAGGGTTGGTTGTCAATGTTGGTTGCAAATCTAGCTAGCTAAGACATACTGCTGAATTCGTGAAGAAAGCCCGGTGTTCCTGTGCTGACCACACTCTCCAAAGGCAATGTGTGAAGAGTGTTTATGTTTTAGCTCGTCTCTACCTTACTAAGCAATCTACTCAACATGCTCCCCTTTCTCTACAGAAGGCAGGTTTTTCCCATAAATCTAGTTCCGAAGGCCTTTTTTATTTAGAAGACATACTTAATTCCATAAGCAGGTGAAATTAAATAAAACAAACATTAACAGAGGTTAAATATTTCTTGCCAAAATATTACCTTTTGCTACCTGATTTCGACAAGCACGAAGAGATTGAAAAAGGCTAAATCCATCAATAGTCACAATGGCAGCTGGATATAAGATACTCAACTCTTCATTCTATTTAAGAAATAAAAAAAAGTTCTTGAATAGATAAATCAAATAAGCGTATCTACTTTTTATCATACTGAATTTCACGAATAATGTAAAATAACCACCCAACACCCAAAGCAATATCAGGCAGAAGAACAGTAAAAATAGATAAAAAATTAATTTCAGAGTGCCTTTTTGCCAAATACCTAAAATTCTTTTCAAATATAACCTTTTGTGTATGGTGAATAATTATCTCAAAGATGCTGAGAGTAAATAAAGAATTACAATTTCATAAAAAGTAAATATACTCATTGCACAGATACAAACAGTATGTAAAAACAGAAGAAAACTCACCTGAAATCCCAGACACGTCTCAATACACATCCCCAAATATATTCATACACATTTGCATAAGGCTATACCACATATAGTATCCTAACATGTTTTTTACTACTCAATAGTATGTCAGCGATATTTTTCCATTTCAATAAGTGAACAAATCATTTTTTGTTGTGGCTGCACAGTCTTTCATTATATGTACCCGATTTTACTTAACCAGTTCATATTGACGGACATTCAGTTTGGCCTCCTGCTTCCACTCTTGCTCTCTACAATCCATGCTCCACACACCCAGTGTGCTCTTGGTGAGACATAGCAGATCAAACCAATCTCCTGATTAAAACTCTTCAATGACTCTCTTCTGCATTTAGAATAAAACCTGAACTCATTAACCATGGCTGCAACATCTGGCAAATATGAGCGGTCATCATTACCCTCAGACCTTTGCATGTGCTTGGATCTTCTCCTCTCAGATCTTCACCTGCCTAATTGTTCCTGTCATTCAGGTTTCAGTTCAAATGTTAGTTACCCAGAGAGGCTGCTCCTGAACCTCCATCTCAAACAATATACCTATTCTCTTAGCACATTACTATCTTATCAACATGACTTCCTTAACAGCACCTATCAGAGATTGGAATCACCTTGATATCTCTAGCTGCTTACTGTTGGTTTCCCTCCACCATCCCCAAACTGTTAGCCCCATGAAAGCAGGAACCTTGTATGCCTGTTACACCAATGAATCCTCAGGGATTAGAAATGAACTGGGCAAATAACAGGCAGTAAAGAATATTTATGAATTAACATATTTTCATCATTATAGACATCACTGCAATAAACATTCTTCTGTCTGTATCTTTTCGTGTTAGTAAGATATTACTTTAGTGTAAATTCCTTCAAGTGGGTCTGTTGGGTCATACAGTATTCACAATTTTCATTCTCATATATATTAAGTTGCCTCAAAGAGTACCTATCAACTTATATTTCCACCAATAATACATGAGAGTGACTGTTTCTCTATATTGTCATCAAAAGTTTGTTAATCTTTATCTTTGCCAATCCAAAAGGTGAAAAGTTATCTCATTGTATTTTCTTATAGTTCTTAGATTATTATTAAGGCTCAAAATTTTCTTATATGCTTTTGGGCCAATTTCTTCTCTTGAAATCTGCTTTGCTCCTTTTTCTACTGGACTGTCAGGCTGTTTCTCTTTTTAAAGAAGACTTCAGGGCCACAGGGGCATAAACCAGTGGGGAAGGGGCATGGCATGTGTTCTCACATGACAAGTTCACAAGACTAAGCATGCATGGCCCAGTGATCACAGCAGCAGGGAGAGAGCCTCCTCACTGACTTTGGGGAGCTAGAAAACAGAAAAGACCTAATCACTAGCAAGTTAGTTTCTCCAAAACCAGGTAGTCTTCCTGAAGAAAACACTAATCCAAACACCATTGGCCCCAAATCTGTAGACACTGTGCTAGATGACAGAGAAGATCTTTTTACAGAAGCTATTATACAAAAGAAATGTCTTTGAAATTCCAGGAGATTTTTCCTCTCTTTCGAATCCTCTCCTGAAACGAATGACCTGCTGTCACCCGTACTACACTCATTGCTCCTAGAGCTGAATTAGAGGAAATGTGCTTCTGTGATCTCTGACAAATCTGGGAGTATATTAAAAAGAAGCAAATAGAAGATATTTTTGATATATAAATTGACGTGTCAGATCCAGAGCTGTTTAACGTAGCATACAGAGTAACAACAAAGACTTCCTTCTTGATAAAAATTTTGAGATGATTTTCTTGCTTTGTACAGCAAATAGCAAGGAAATATTTAAATGTTAGTTATATTTTTCCACCAGTTCTAAAAAAGAGTATTACAGACATGACCAAATTTAACGTATTTTAAAAAGCTTCGTCATCCAGTCAATTTTTAGAAAAATGAAAAACATCTCTGGAAAGTTATTTTCAGTTCACAGATTATCTTCTTTGATTTCCAGCTGTTCCTTGTTTCCTTTAATAGTTCAATTTCTCCTATCTCCTTACGATGAGTATTATTAGTTACTAAGACTTAAGTCTTCAGCCTGCAGTTTTATTTTCCTACACTCTTTACTTGAAAGAATTCATTCGTTATCTATGACTTCAACCATCGTGTCCAATCTAGTCTCTGTGCCTATACAACAGTTTTGTATCATTACATGATATCAGTAACTTGATTTTATTTCCTACCATCGCCTCAAACTCAACATGTGCAAAACCTCATTTAATAACATTTACTGCCAATGTAGTCCCCTATTCCAACTTTGACAATGGCATTCCTCAGGATAAGTATCTTAGAGACATCTTTAGCTCATTTTAAAAAAATTGTACATCTCTACACAATAACCAGGTCCTATTAATTTCTTCTTCAAAACAATTTTTTTTTTTTTGAGACGGAGTCTCGCTCTGTCGCCCAGGCTGGAGTGTAGTGGCAAGATCTTAGCTCACTGCAACCTCCGCCTCCCGGGTTCAAGCAATTCTCCTGCCTCGGCCTTCCAAGTTGCTGGGACTACAGGCGCATGCCGCCATGCCCGGCTAATTTTTTGTATTTTAGTAGAGACAGGGTTTCACCGTGTTACCCAGGCTGGTCTCAAACTCCTGAGCTCAGGCAATCCGCCCACCTCGGGCTCCTAAAGTGCTGGGATTACAGGTGTCAGCCACCGCGCCCGGCCCCAAAACAATTTTTGTACTGGTCCTTTCTCTCTTCCCAGACACCATATTAGTCCTGGCTCCCAGCACTCCACATCTGTTACAGATGACTTAAAAAACCAGATAACTAGCCTCCCTAATTCCAGTTTATCCTGAAGAAAGAAATCTTCAATATTCCTTTGATTATTTCACTTCCTTCTCATAAATCTTTAGGAGTTTCTCTCATTTCCTGAATCAATTCTCATTTTTCACTTGGCTTTTGAATTTATGCAAAATTTGGCCACTCTGCTTATTTGACAGTTTCTCATTACTTTATAACATAAGTTTCTTTGTTGTTGCATATATAGTTCAACATTCGAATCTTCTCTCAAATTTTCTCCTGATTACCTGAAACATTTTCCCCTCTTTTCTATTACCTAAATTCTATACCCATTATTCAAGGCTTAATGCAAATCTCGCCTCATCAATGAAATTTTCTTATTTTCCTGGTCCAAATTGAACTCCTCTTTCTCTAAGCTTGTACAGACTGTATTCTGTCCAAATAAATTACCAATAAATTAGGTATTGCTTTATATTACTGATTAATTCATCCATAGATATTATTAGATTTTAATCCTAGTCTCTCTTACTAGATAGTTAAGATTCTTTCACAGCTCCAGTCCATCTCCCATGCAAATTAAATTAACAAATGCATACAGTATATACATCTGTTCACTTGAAATCTTTTGGAGGCCAAGTAGTACAACAAAGGGAAGGCATATTACATAGTTTTGACTATGCACTCTGCAAAACAAATAAAAGCATATTGGTTTAAATGGCCCTACAATTATTTTTTGACTAAGACAACCAAAATGTTACAAGGCACCTAAGAAGTTAGAGCCTTAGATACTAAACAGCATTATTTTCTCAGTTGAAATCTTCAATGAATATATGTATTTTCCACTATGAACAAAAGCTTAGTAATCCCTTTTCTGAGAAACAGTTAAGTACAAGGTAGTATCACTAGTAACAAGAAGGCCAAATTTTTTTTCTTTTACTCTGGGTAATTTTGGCACCTAAATCCAAATAAAACAAGATATAAGGTTATAAAATATCATATTTTTGCCTTGCCATTATTAAATTCTAAAAATAAGAAATTTTCTTGGCTTCTAACTAAAGAGTTTTACTTTGTTGTAGAATGAAACATATAATATTTCATTAAATAAGTAAAAGCAAGACTGGTATTCTTTACTCAGCTACAAATAGATTATATTTCTAGACTATGATAGCAGAGCTAACTAACTGTGCCACAAGACAAAGATCTCTTTTAAGTTTCTACCTAAAAAAGAGGAGAGAAACTGCTTCAAAATAATGCCACTGTTACTGTTGGAACACAATTTTTTACACTACCTGCTCAGTCACGCCGGGATGTCGTGGTATTTCATAGGTTCTGCATTTAAGTTGAAGTACTGGGTCCTCATTCAAAAGCTGTGCAAGCAAGAGCACACCATTCTAGGAGGAAGCACAGAGAAGGGCCCTGCTTGTTTTCTTACCAATATACCTTAGCAGGTATGGCCAGGCAAAGAGTACCATTTCCCCAACAGTTTTCCAGAGATACCAGGTACACTCTTTTCAGAATACAGCTCCTCTTCTCTGTATCTTCTACCAGAACTTGCCACGGCCTATCCCGGCCTCTACCCCCATAAAGAATCAACTACACATTTTCAGGCAGCAGGTAATAAAGTCACAAACAGTATAAAGGTGATGCATAACCAGATATTGCAGTCAACTAGTGTTTTCTAGCTGTTGAAAACTCAACTCACCTCAGTGTAGAAGCGTACATAACCTGAAGTAAAACCCACCACAATGCAGGTCCAGTCAGGACGCCCAGTGGAACTCCTGTTACAAACAAAATTTATTATCTTAACAACTCATAAATCAAAGCAAAGAAAACAGATAACTCTTATTTATCCTTACCTCTTTTGGCTTGCTAGTGGGATACACAGAGCACTGGTTACACATTCCCTAAAAACAAAAACAAAATCATATGCTTACCCACTGAACTTACCAATTACTTTTATTTCTCTATAATTGGATGTTAAAGGATAATAACTGGAAGATGACTTCTGTGAACCAGTTTTATTTGATGCATAAGTAAAAATACAGTAAAACTCCACCACTGGTAAGGTCCATAAAATTCATTCACACAAAATGTAATGCCACATGCATTTGAGGTTAATAAAAAACAGAATTTTTCACTCTGTATTGTCATGAAAAGCATGAAAGTACAGAAAGCAAAACTTTACTTACACAACTGACTGTATACACAACTGAGCAAAGCTCAAATGATCCCCACGCAGCCATTTCCTACTATCTCTCTCTCTCTCCTCTGCTTCAGCTAAGAACTTCAGCCTGCCTCTTGTTTGAGATCAGGAGCTGGGCAAATGGTTGAGGAACTGCCAGTCACGTTACATGCAAACTGTATTTCTGCAGGGTACATTATCTTAGGAACTTATGTATTTCAACTTACTGGGTTTTCTTTTCTATTTTGCAGAAACTGCTCTGATCATCTATTTCTAAGCACATGTTAGGTGTGATGTTATATAAAAAAGATATATTTTTTTTCTGACATGTAGACTTGAAATATTTGTCAGGAGCTCAGAAACTAAGTCTCAAAATCAAAACAACTCCTACCCACTGACTTTTGTTAAATCTGTCAAACCTGAGGATCATCACCAGCTTATCCAAGAAACTATAAACACTTCCATGCCATACATCATACTAGGTAATCAATGAACAAAATTCATCTTCGTGTTTGTTCACTGTTTTTAAAGTATTATGTTTGCTTTGCATTTCTGACAGAGATCAAATGTCTTTAAAACACTTAGACTAAATGGTGTAAGGAGAAATATTACCATTTATTTTGATGATAGAGAATATTTCAAATATCTACAATGTTCCAGGCATGTTCTAGGCACTTCCACTTGGTTGTCTTTTATCTGAATTCAAAGTATGAAGGATTTTCTTACTCATTCTGATCAGACAGTTTTGAGTCATAAAGATTTAATTGAAAACCAGTTTTGGGCTCAAGGTTCTAAGCTAGCAGCTCCATCATGTCACCATACTGGATATCATGGTTACAAAAGCTTTACTGGGTCAGCAGGAAACTAATGTACCAACTTGCATTTCTTAAGTGTTTATGAGTTTTAAGAATTAATGTAGTACTGTACCCTTCAAGTATAAGCCCAATATCAGCAAAGCAGAGAAGACAATGATTGCCCTTGACTTTTTCAATGAATAAAATTAGTAATGGAGAACAGAGGGAAAAGACAAAATGTAAAAAGGATTTTATGAGATTCTTTTTGAATTCTTCCTTAAATCTTCCAACAGAATTTTTTAAAAACATAATTACACGATACATAAAATTTGCTGATTGTATCATTCTCTACAACCTATAAAGTTAGGATACATATACATTTACTAAACATTTCAAATAATGAAATTTCTTTCTTATTTTAAAAAATTATTTTTTTTTAAGAGACAGGGTGTCACTCTGTTGCACTGGCTGGAATGCAGGGCATGATCATAGCTCACTGCAGCCTCAAACTCCTGGGTTCAAGCAATCCTCCTGCCTCAGCCTCCCGAGTAGCTGGGACTACAGGTGTGCGCATCACATCCAGCTAATTTTTAAAATTTTGTAGAGACAGAGTCTTACTATGTTGCCCAGGGTGGTCTCGAACTCCTGGGCTCAAATGATCTTCCTGCCTTGGCTTCCCAAAGTGCTAGGATTACAGATGTGAACCACTGCACCCAATCAAATAATGAAACTTTTTAATAGATTCACCTACAAGTCAAATAATTTCATACATACATGTAACACACAGAGAAACAAAAATTAACTGGCACCTACCCTTCTTCGACATTTAAGGAACCACTCCAGCCAACAGCAAATTGCATTTCTTCCTTTCCTTTATCACTATATTTCCATTTTGCTGTAAGAATTAAGATATCATATAAAATAATTTTAGCTATAATACACTAAAAGAGTAATTTATAAATTTTGCTCTTTCCCCTTAGAATATGATTACAAAATTTAACAGTTGTGTATTAACTGACTTGGGTCTTTTTTATAGGTAAATATAAGATAAACATGTTTATAAGATTCTTATAATACACCTAGTCTCCTGGCCTTCAGCCTCTCCTTCCCCCAATTCAACCTGTATAATGTTGTCATAGTTCTTGTAGAATAAAGTTATTAACTCCTATGCCCACCCTGCCTAGTTTAAGACTACTTTTATCATCAGATGACGGAGAAAATTTTTCTACTAGATCTTTGCTACTTGAGGGTAACTTTGCTTTGTAAGACCATTCTAGACACATTTTACACATAATCTTACTTTGATCAGTAAGGTTTGGAGATCTATAAGATATGAAAAAAACCTCAATTTTAATCTTCAACAAAAAATTATGAGTTAAAATGCTATGCCCCAAACAGAAATCTATAATATTATGAGTTTTCAAATTAGAGTTGAAAATCACCTCATTCACATTGTTACTAAGAAAAGGTCAATGACCTTTTTAGCTCTGACTGTCACTTGCAAGAATTGAGCAATGCACAGTACTGCCCCTGAGGTACCATATGGAGAGCACTAAGGTAGCTACAGCCAAGAAAGAAAAAAGGGAGAAAACAAACAGAATGGAAGGGGGAGAAAGAGGGAAATGGAGAGGGAGGGAGGGAGGGGGCGGAGGAGGAGTTGGGGGGGAGAGGGAGAGAGAGAGAGAGAGAGAGAGAGAGAGAAATAAATAAATAAATAAAAAGCATTATATTCTTTTCACCTAATCCATTTTCTCTTCTATCCAATGTATCAAAATAAAGGTCGCTGAAAATAATAGGATACTCACGCACTAGAAATACAGCTTTTTGCTCTCGAGCTATCACCATAAGATCATTGGTTGGAGATAAGGATAAAACACAATCTTGGAGCCAGGAAGTTTTTTGTGTTTTGCAAGTATTTCCTTCTTCTTCCTGTGGGTAAAACTACAATTACTGCATATGCAAAAATACCAAGAGTATTCAAACTCAGCTTGCCTGCCTCAAGGGGTGAGAGGGAAGAAAAAAAAGAAAAGGAAATATTTCCAATTCTCATACAGTTTCATAATATTCCTTATCAAAACATGCCAAAGATGGCTGACAAACAAAATACCCACTATAAACAAATCTTCAGTTTTGAATATTAATGCAAAAAATTTAAATATAAACAAATATAAACTAGCAAGGCATTAAAAGAATGTCACATAGTGGCCAGGCATGGTGGCGCACACCTGTAATCCCAGCACTTTGGAGAGCCGAGGACAGGAGGTCAGGAGTTTGAGGCCAGCCTGGCCAACATGGTGAAATCCCATCTCTACTAATAATACAAAAATTAGCCAGGTGTGGCGGCGCGTGCCTGTAATCCCAGCTACTCGGGAGGCTGAGGCAGGAGAATCACTTGAACCCAGGAGGTAGAGGTTACAGTGAGCTGAGATGGCACCACTACAATCCAGCTTGGGCGACAGAGTGAGACTCTGTCTCAGGAAGAAAAAAAAAATGTCACATAGGAATCACTCCGGGAATTCAGCATTAGGAAATTTAGTGAATAATCCTATTTACAAAGAGATAGCTAGACAGCAAAGAAAAAAAATGTGATGTTTATTATGGTTATAGGATCTATAAAAGCATCTGATATAATGTTATGCTTCTTTCTTTTTATTTGGCCTACAGGTGTTTTCTCTTTTTCATTAGACGTTTATGTATTGTATAGGTAAATCCCCATGGTTAAAAATTCAACAGCTATAAAAAGGTGTTCTTTGAAAAATCTCTTATACTCCTGTACTCTGGCCATCTAGTTGTTAACTCTAGAGACAATGCAATCAGTTCTTATGTGTATTTCCAGAGATACTTTATGCACATTTACTACCCTTTTCCTCCCTTTTTCTTACAAGAATAGTAGCATTATATATATATATACTTCTATACTTTGCTTTTTTCTCTTAACATATTCATTAGACTTCATTCCACTTCCACATGAAGTTTCTTTATTGTTTTTAATGTCTGCATAGTATTCCATTTTATGGATGCACTATAATTTATTTAACCAGTTCCCGATATGTGTGGACATTTGTATTGCTTACCATCTTTTGCTGTTACCAACTATGCTGCAATAAATATGTTTATAAATTCCTCTGTTTGTGTGGAAGTGTATCAGTAAGCTAAATTCCCAGAAGTAAAATTGCTGGGTCAAAGGGAATGTGTATTAGTAAATTTGCTGAATATTCCCAAACTGTGCCCCACACATGTTTTATTAATTTGTAATTCCATCAGCAATTTTTGAAAGTGCTTGCTTTTTCACAGGCATTTCAAAAAATATTTTAATGGTGGATCTCTGTGTCAATTTAATAGGTAAAATGTAGTATCTCAATATACTTTTAAACTACATTTTTCTTATTAATGAGAATTTAGGCATTTTCTCATATACTTAAGAAAATTTCTCATTTTTATATAAAGGAAAGGAACAAACTGCATAATTTTCTATGAATAGTTTGTTCCCTTCCTTTGTAGATTTCCTGTTGGGTTGATGCTCTTTTTCTAATTGCTTTGTATACACTCTTTACATACAAAAAGAAAAACAAAATTGGCCCTTTGAACATAAGTGATGCAAATAGTTTTTCCTATTTGTGATGGCTTAAGTTTTTCCATGTAGAAATTTTTTATTGTCATGTGGCTAAATTATCCATCTATTCTCTTACAGCTTCTGGGTTTGATGTCATGTAGACTCCTACCTTACTCAGCCCTACCTAATGTCTTTTAGATTCAATTATTCAAAAGGGGAGGGAAAGGGAGGGGAAAGCTATGCAGGTTAATTTCCTTTTATAAAAAAATTATAATTTCATGCTTTTTAAAAACTTGTAATAATTACAAGCATTATAAAATTTAAAAGATTTTAGAAACAGAAAATCATCCTAGTCAGAAATGTTACAGTAGTATTATATTTCCAGGAATAAATTATTTCTTGCTGGGATACCATCAAAGAAATGTTTAAAACACAAATAAAATATGGGTTACAGGGAATCTTTAGAAATACCCCAAAATGAGCCTGAAACGTCTGGGACAGTCAAGCAATTATTTTTCTTTTGCAATGGGATATTAGGAAACAAACAGATTTGGAACTTTTTTCTCAAGCAAAATAAGCTAAGGAGGCTGCACCATCTCCCGAAAGATAGGGAGAACATAACATTGGCAAAATCTCATTTTATTAAAGCTCTACTTTTCTTAAGGAATTCTGTATCTAGCTTGTTGTTTTTAATGTTTGTTTTTCTACAGATAAATTAGAAAATTATCCCCCAAAGATAAAAGTTATGAAGGTAAAACTTAGTTGTAATTAAATTTTTCCCTGGTTCCACAACTTCTGCTGTAGGATAGTCTTTGTTTACCCAACACATCACTCCTCATGATGGCTTGCTGTAAGCTGAGGACAACATTACCCTATGGTTTCCTCCAACAACTGAGACTCCAATTATACCAACTGTGAGGCACAGGACCTTCTAAGTGATTAGAGATCCACTTTCAGGTAGGAGCTTAGAAGAGGACAGCTTATATAGGAATATTATTTAGGCATTGCTTTTGACAAGAAATTAGGAGGGTCCAAAACTCTTTGATTGGTCTCTGACTCTTATCCTAAAATCTCCATCTCAATGCAATAAAAAAGAATCAATATAATGCTTCAGGAAAGGAATACAGCCCTTATTTGGGCATGTTCTCAAAAAAATTTGTTTTAATAATTGAGCATCTATACAAATAGATTCCTTCCTCTTATCACACTTCCAAAACTATGTTTAATCAGTAAATCCTAAAAATATTATAAAAGTTGCTTTTCTTTTTTTTTCATAAAGAATATTGTTCCTATGTTTCCGTCCCATATTTTCAAAATAATGCCACTAACAAGGATTAGATCTGATGTTTATGTGCACAGAAAAGACAAAGAGTCAAAGATGGAAGACATTTAGAGGCCAACTGGTCCAAATTCTAATTTTATAATAAAGAAAATGGAGTCTCGGAGAGGTTAAGGGATGTGTTCCAGCCATAGAATTAGTGTCAGAGCCCAAACTAAAATCTAGGCTTCCTAATTCTTAATTCAGGTGGTCTTTCCACTCTATCACCCTGCTCATCTCTGTGGGTAGCTGTACTAGCTCTTTGGAAGCTTGTCTTTACTTGAGATTTGACTCTAGTATCATATTCAATGAAAACCCTTTTCTCCAAAAGAACTACTGTATTGTCACTTTATTCCGGCCTAATCTTTCTGTAGTTCTTTGAGTCGATTTAGAGCTACAAGATGACCACTGTATTTGAATATGTGAGCCAGAGTATTCTTGAGGTATTTCTTCAAGAACTCCTTTAAAAATACTTTCCCTCTCCTTTCTGTTTTTCCATCAGAAGTTCCAGTTCCTGTGGCAAACCCATCCTATCCTGACTCCTAACCTTCTTTCAAACTTACTGCAATTAAAAGTCTTACTACTCCCTGCTACCTGTTTATTCTGTGACTGCATTTCTCCCACACTAGATGAGATGCCCTCTGGTTGGCAAAGCCTACGGCTTATATTACTTTTCACCTCCACATGTAGCACAGTCCACTAATAGAATATAGGAGTAAATAACAGTATTCCCTATCTCTTAAATAATATATTATCTATTCTTACACCTGAAACTGTATAACAATGAGCAATCAACCTAAAGCTAGTATATTCAGTCCTTAGTAATGTTTTTTCTTAAGTAATACTAAGATTTAATAGTTCAAGATTCTGGCTGACATATTCATGGTAAGTACAAGTTAAAGAGATATAAGAACAGAATACCACTGTATCATAGTCTTCTTAGTTGGGCCTAAAACTCGGTGTCAGATTATGATCAAGCTGCTGCTACCCCAACAAATGGACTATAAGTGATCTCAGAAGCAAACATGAATTTTGTCCCAAAAGGACTACCCATGACAAAAGCATTGGAAATAGATGTCACTTGCTTGGAAGCAAATTCAGAAAAATGATTCCATAATCAATTATGATATCCCTAACCTGCTTAGCCATCTTATACAGGTACATTTTTATTTACATGAAACTTGAGAATAAAACTTGATGTGGATTAAGTTTTACTCCGGTTTCATCCACTGAAGACGGGGGAATAAAGAAGCAAAAAGCCAAAATCTTCCATCATTCTTTACTGCAGTTTATTTTCTATGTCCTTTCTACTTCTCCAACTTTCTCTGTTACTGTGGTACTAAAAATATATCCTCCCAGTTTGCCATGGTAAAGTTGGATATGTACAACTGAGCATTACATATTATAAAAATAGGTTAGAAAATACGATAATATTATTATATCATCATTAGAGTTTGATGTGCCATAAAATTCTAGATCTAAACTTTTAGTTGTGCTTCTCAAGAATGATGCTAACTTGTCACATCATTCTGAGCAAACTATCGCAAGGACAGAAAACCAAACACCGCACATTCTCACTCATAGGTGGGAATTGAACAATGAGAACACTTGGACACAGGGTGGGGAACATCACACACTGGGGCCTGTCGTGGGGTGTGGAGTCAGGGGAGGGATAGCGTTAGGAGATATATCTAATGTAAATGACGAGTTAATGGGTGCAGCACACCAAAATGGCACATGTATACATATGTAACAAACCTGCACGTGGTGCACATGTACCCTAGAACTTAAAGTATAATTAAAAAAAAAAAAGAATGATGCTAACTTGTCACAAAATGCAATGGTGTTGTGCTCTTAACACAAGCTCCACAAGCTCTTTGGATCCACAACCACACGGGGGAGCAGCTGTATACCTATTGCAACTGCAAGCTCCTGGTCACATGTAATTCTAAAGTAACTTCTTTGTGACTAAGGCACAGTATTCAACATATCAGATTCAATACAAGGACAAAAAGCCTCTAATGACAATAATCCAAACCAAATAATATCCTTAAAATTATAAAGAGGTAAAAATGTATTGTTTCTCCACAAGCTTAGCTATAATATTTTGCCCCCAGCCAGAGTAAATTTTACCATATTATGAAGCAAATTCAAAACAGAAAACTGCTGGAGGTGTGGATGGGAGAAATCCTCAGGTAAATCAAATTTCTTTTAATAAATCTACAAATTAAGAAACTGTAGTACTAAGTGCAAGACAATGTAAGCAAAGATCCTAGAACTGCTTGTCTGTACAGATCAACAATCTCCTTCTTACACATGTCATAATCCTCTTGAAGCCAACTGACAGGATGATTCAATCTTAAACAGAAACAGAAGGAACTACAGGGATCATTTGAGTGAAATTCCTCATTTTCCAGAAAAGAAATCAAGCTCTAGAAAGAATAAGTGGATTTTCACTAACCATGCCAATACTATAGATAATACATTTAAAGCAACATACATTCACACAGTCCCTGGACAATTTACAGAGGAACTCTGGTCCTTCACTTCTAAAATCAGGGGTCTGAGGAAGAATGAGGAAATGGCCTGTGGGTCAGAATCCATGAGAATGACTAGACCCTCGATGTTCTCATATCTCTCTCTCTCTGCTTTAATGTATCCTGTACAACACTGCCACAGTATTGCTCCAGAAGGGCTGCAGAAATACAAACCAAGAATAAAGAGTGTGAGTCCATCTGAAGTGACTCCAGTGCCAGATTTTTCAGGGAAGTCTCAAGTCTAAGCACAAATAACTTGATGAAAATATTGGTATAGTGGAGATTAGGAAATGCCCTCTCTAGGCTGGATCACAATGAGCTAGTATTAGGTTTTACAACAAAATATGATTTCCAGTGCCAGTTCCAGAAAGCTCAGGCAAGAAATAGGGCTGTAAATAACAATGTTCTGGGAAGCCTAATAGAGCATCGGCACACATTCAGTGGCCGACAAGATGCAAGCTCATCATTTTGTTTTGTGTCATAAGGGCATTTGCCTACTAATTAGGGTTTTGGAAAACTTCCCCAGCAATAATGGGGCCCACAGCCTCTAACACTGCCCCCTTGAAGCTAGTGATCCAAAAATAATATCATTTGACAAGGTAATTTCCCAAGGCACGCCTGAAATGTAAAACAAAAAAAGCACCTCACTGCTTAAAGTTGCTCCACCAGGGACCTTGGGTTTTCCACAAAAACTTGCCTCCCCCACCCTGTTACTAAAGTTGACACTGAATTTGCCTGCAGTCTCCCCCATCGTCGTCGTCGTGGTGGCTGCGCTAAGCTCCATGGCTCTGAAAGCCAGCCCGTCCCTTCCCTGCCACTGTGAAGTGGGTGTTCAGAGAGTCTCGCTCCTGGAACACAGGTGAGTGGAGTCCCCGAAGATCCACACAAAATAGCCCGGCCAGTTCCAGCAATTATGAAAAAGTCCAGGCTCTCAGACCGCTGACACTGATAGGTAGAAGTCCTTGGTGCCACCTGGTATTCCAGTGGCTCAGTCCATGTGCATCATCACGAGTAGGATCCAGCTTGCTGCTGAAAAGGCCTCTGTCCCGTTTGTGGATAAGACAGTGCAGCCCAACCATGGGACAGCTTTAGAAGGAGGCAAAAGCTGAAGATGGATTTTTTGTACCTGGCTGATATGGTTTGGCTGTGTCCCCACTCAAATTTCATTTTGAATTGTAATTCCCACAATTCCCACGTGTTGTGGGAAGAAGCCGGTGGGAGGTAACTGAATTATGGAGGTGGGTCTCTCCTGCCCTGTTCTCATAGTGAATGAGTCTCATAAGTTCCGATGGTTTTAAAAAGGGGAGTTTCCCTGCACAAGCTCTCCTCTCTTGTCTGTTGCCATGTGAGACATGGCTTTCACCTTCCACCATGATTGTGAGGCTTCCCCAGCCATGTGGAAGTGTAAGTCCAATAAACCTCTTTCTTTTGTAAATTGCCCAGTCTCAGGTACGTCTTTATCAGCAGCATGAAAATGGACTAACACACTGGCCTACGTGGAGAGAGCACCCTGGCTTCTTCTGAGGGCTGCTGCTGGGCTAGGTGCACCATTACCACTTGAGTATCTTGAAAATAGCTGGCAGTTTTCAGTTATTATACCACAACCGCTTCTCACAGACATATTAGTGCATCTGAGACTGGGTTTATTTCTTCATATACTGGAAACTTTTGTTTCCTTAGAATAGAAAATTATCATACAGAGTTTTATTTTGAGTTTTTCTTTTTATGCACTGTCCTCATGGCTATATTCTCCAGGGAACTTGTTCTTTTGGAAATCATATTTAATGAAGATATTTCCATATTGAAGTGAGGTGGGTATGGTATTAAAGTAAAAAGGAAGGAGATGAAATATTTATTCTGCATTATGTTTGAAGTGTTAGATGGCTAAGTATTAAAAGCAACCAAATTAAATCCCCCAAATTAAAGCAATCAGAACACCTGCTTCGCTAGATTTTGCCAGCTGCCAATCATGTTGGACTGAGCTAATCTATTCCTCTTTCTGACACTACTATGGTAAATAACAATAAAACTTGCTTTTATAAAGGCAAAAATGAATGAATGAATGAATGCACCTATAAAACATAATCCTAGTTGTTGAGGGGAGGGAATCTATAATTATATTTTAGTATGGCCTAAACTTCAAGAATTTTTTTTGAATTAAGACCAGTAGAGGCCGAGAACGGCCCTTGCTGCTACCAACATGGAGACTTTGTACCGTGTCCCGTTCTTAGTGCTCGAATGTCCCAACCTGAAGCTGAAGAAGCCGCCCTGGTTGCACATGCCGTCGGCCATGACTGTGTATGCTCTGGTGGTGGTGTCTTACTTCCTCATCACCGGAGGAATAATTTATGATGTTATTGTTGAACCTCCAAGTGTCGGTTCTATGACTGATGAACATGGACATCAGAGGCCAGTAGCTTTCTTGGCCTACAGAGTAAATGGACAATATATTATGGAAGGACTTGCATCCAGCTTCCTATTTACAATGGGAGGTTTAGGTTTCATAATCCTGGACCGATCGAATGCACCAAATATCCCAAAACTCAATAGATTCCTTCTTCTGTTCATTGGATTCGTCTGTGTCCTATTGAGTTTTTTCATGGCTAGAGTATTCATGAGAATGAAACTGCCGGGCTATCTGATGGGTTAGAGTGCCTTTGAGATGAAATCAGTGGATACTGGATTTGCTCCTGTCAATGAAGTTTTAAAGGCTGTACCAATCCTCTAATATGAAATGTGGAAAAGAATGAAGAGCAGCAGTAAAAGAAATATCTAGTGAAAAAACAGGAAGCGTATTGAAGCTTGGACTAGAATTTCTTCTTGGTATTAAAGAGACAAGTTTATCACAGAATTTTTTTTCCTGCTGGCCTATTGCTATACCAATGATGTTGAGTGGCATTTTCTTTTTAGTTTTTCATTTCTTAAAATATATTCCATATCTACAACTATAATATCAAATAAAGTGATTATTTTTTACAACCCTCTTAACTTTTTTGGAGATGACATTTCTGGTTTTCAGAAATTAACATAAAATCCAGAAGCAAGATTCCATCAGCTGAGAACTCTGGACAGCTGATCAGCTTTACCTATGGTGCTTTGCCTTTAACTAGAGTGTGTGATGGTAGATTATTTCAGATATGTATGTAAAACTGTTTCCTGAACAATAAGATGTATGAACGGAGCAGAAATAAATACTTTTTCTAATAAAAAAAAAAAAAAAAAAAGACCAGTAAAAAAGTTTTCTTAATCTACAAAAATACAGAAGCCACTAATGTGCATTATGAAAAGGAATTCTTTCTAAACAACTCTATATGGGATAGAGCATATTTTACTTTAAAAATTTTCTTTCTTTTGATTTTAAGCACACAATGCAGGCAGACAATAAAACTGTAGTAATTAAATCAGTCTTTCAACTATAGCTGGCATTATAGGGACTGGTAATTACTGGGTAAACACAGTGGCCAGTGTTTTTTGGTTTTTCAGCTATTGTAGTACTTACGTAGTCACTGAAGTAGCCAGGAGTAGTTTTTCAAAGCTTTCAACTTTAGTACGATAAGTCCATCATTTGCAATTTATGTTGTTACTGTCATTGTGCTAACTTTCACAGATATTTACACATTTTAGTGGTACCAGTAAGATCCAGTGTAATCTAAGGGCTGTCAGCATTCTCTGTAATTCTCAGCAGCTTACTGCCTAAGCCATAGAAATAAAATACTCATCTATACTTTTAAAGCAAGACACATAGTGCTTCAGCAATTTTGAAACACAAAAAGAAAGTAAACATCACTATATTACTAGTTACTAAGGATTTTTTCTTTTTTTTTCTATTCTGCTACTAACTATAAAATGCTCAATATTTTTCAAACTTTCTTTTTTTAGATAGCAGAACTTTGTATTCCCAAACAAAATTTTTTACAAAATTTCAATATATGAAATAGATAAAAGCACGAATGAGGAAGCTACACAGCACCTCTGTAGAACCCTAGAGCTCTCTCACACATAGCATGAAAAGTACTAGTCTAGGCCACATTTCAGATCAGAGACTAAAATTCTCAAATGAAAGATCTTGAGATCTTTTCAACATAAGGAAAGGCATGAACTCTTTCTAAATTTGATTTGAAGGGGCCCAAAGGAAAATTCTCACAAATAAATTAATCACAAAAAAACTATAACTTCAATCTCAATTTTAAAAATTACCTTTCTAGCATTAGAGGAACTTAACTCTAACTCAGTAACTCTTATTTACTTCAACTGTCAATTCAAGTAGGATTAATTCTGCCATTTATTCTTCAATTGTATATATAATATGATCTCATTTTCATAAAATGTTCTTTGTGCCCATTCATCTGCCCACTCAACCTTCTATTCATATAGTGCCAAAGAAAAACCCCCAAAAACCCCTTTATTTGTGTAGAGCCATGCAGAACCCCTGAAAGTTAATAATGATGATCATTTTTAGATGTTAGGGATGGGTTATTTTATTATTTGTATTTTTCTGTAATACTTGAATTTTCTATAATAAACATGTGTCAAATACATTTTATTACTCATACAAAATTCATTTCATAAACAATTACAATGGAACTCCAAAACTAAAAAGTATACTTCTCTATTGCCTGAACAACTGTTTATTTGCTTTGTTTTGTTTTTGTTTTTTTGAGTCAGGGTCTCGCTCTGACGCCCAGGCTGGAGTGCAGTGCAATGGTGCAATCACAGCTCACTGCAGCCTCTACCTCCTGGGCTCAAGCAATCCTCCCACCTCAGCCCCTGAGTAGGTGGGACTATAGGCAGGCACATGTCACTTTGTCTGACCACAGCTGTTTAATACTACATACTAAATCTAGGTGTCATGGAGTAAAAGAAAGTGACAAAAAAATTCCTGCTCAGAAACTATCATCTAGTTGGATAAACAATACTAGTAAATAAGAAATAACTCTCACTCAATATAAATCAGAATAGATTTAATAGCTAAAGTAAGTGCAATGAACCTTAAACTGCTATTGGAGTTTAGAAAAAAAATAAGATAATGGTATGCATTCCCCAAAAGAATTATAAGTGAAAAACATATGAAAGAATGACAAACTTTACCCATGAATTTAAAATATAGATTAAAACACTGAAATGGCATTTTACGTTGATCTGGTTTAGCAAAGACTAAAGTATGATAACATACTAGGAGTCAACAATTTCAAATACCTGAGAACAGCAAGAGAAAAGCGCATTCATCTCTCACAGTCTTGTTTCCCAATACAATATTTGTTAAAAACATGGGTGGAGAGAAATATTTCACTTAAAAAAAAAACAATAGCACACAGCCAATGATAATAAGCAACTGGCTCAGAGCTGTTTTTACTTCTGTAAACAACAAGTAAAGAAAGGTACTCTCATACACTGCTATTTGGAATACAAATCGGGTAGCCCTTTAGAAGCACCATGCAACAATTTCTGTCAAAATGTAAAATTCAGCCTGTGCAACATGGTAAGACCCCATCTGTAAAAAAAAAAAAAACTGAAAAATTAGAGGCCTGGGAGGTCAAGGCTGAAGTGAGCCATGATCGTGCCACTGCACTCCAACCTGGGTGACAAAGCAAGACCCTATCTCAAAAAAAAAAAAAAAAAAAGAGGAAAATGTATATATCTTTTGAATTTATTCTGATGGAATAAGGCTAGCTAACATTTATTGAGCACTTACTATGCTCCAGGTACTATTCTAAGCATATATCATTTAATCCTCATGGCAATACTATGAGTTTGGTATTGTTATCAATATCACTTTAGAAATGAGGTAACTGAACTTAGAAAAGTTAAATAACTTGCCCAGGGTTTCATAATTAGTAAGTGGCAGAGTTGGGACAGAAATTTAGGCAGTCGGACTCTCAATTATGACACTATGTGCCAACATGAAACCAAAGATGAATGGCAGACATAAAGGTACTTATTGCAGCATTGCTCATTATAGGAAAAAAGAAATGAAAAAGAGCAAAGGAAAACTAGATGCCCTTCAGCAGAAGCGTGATTAAATGAATCACAGTACAGCTATACAATAAAATAGTATTCCTTGAAAAGAATGAAATAATTTACATATATGGAAAAACCTCCAAATTACATTCAATAGAAAAAGCAAGGAGTAGAATAATGTGTAAAATTAAAGTATATTTGGTCTCTAGGTAAACAGGGTAAATTAAACACATGAATTTTACTCTCAGTCTCCCTAGCACCACTAAGAACAACAGTAAAAGAATTTTTTTTAAAGGCAAAACCAGTAAGGACAAAAAAACTTTCCTCCAAAAAGCAAATGAACAAAATCAAGGAGAAAAGGCACAAAATGTGAGAGCTAGAAAACAAAGGAACAGGTGGTCACTGAGTTTACAGTTCCTAGAAAGCTAACTCCTAAACTGATGGAGAAGAAAGCTGAGAAGCTGCCCTAGTTGCATTGCAAAATCACCAGCAGCCTTAGGAATTGGCACCAGGTCCCCCTAGAAGTAAAGGTATGGATGGGGCTAAAAGCAGGGGGCTTGGTTGCAAGTGTGTTTAACCAGTAGTCAGGTCCCAGGCTCCCTTTCCCCACTCCACCCAGCCAGATCCCTGGTAGAAGACCAGAGGCCCCAATCACCAAACCAAAACTCACTTAACAGAAGCTACTCTGTAGGAATGCCTAAGGAGCGCAGATTTGAACTAAAATTAACAGTTATAAACAAGAGAAAGGAAAAGGTGCAGCTGACTACATGGAGCTTAAGCATTTAGGCATAAATAATGCCACAGAGACCAAGCCTAGACAACTTGTTGCTCTGGCCAAAGATCCAAGAAGAACTTAAATTAACTTTTGTTTCCTGGCAATTACTTAGCTGCACTTTTCACAACAGCAAATCACTTCACCAAACTCTACTAAAATTAAATTAATGATCTTATAGATCAAATGCTCTGAAGGTCAAGAAGTTTTGGAGAACAAAATGGGGAAAAGGCAAAAAAGACAGACTGGGAGGGTTACATTAAGAGCCATGGGCTAAATAAACCAAGGTCTCTCAATATCAGTGCTATTGACATCTGGGGCCAGAAAATCCTTTGTTCTGTGCATTGAAAGATGCTTAGCAGAATTATTGGCCTCTACTCACTAGATGCACCTCCCTCAAGCTGTGAAAGCCAAAAATGTCTCTAGATGATGCCAAATCATTGCTAAATATCCACTGAGGAGGCAAAAATCACCCATGGTTGAGAATCACTAGGCTAGACCAAGCTTGTATTAATGTAGAGAGGAAGATCTTCGGCAAAATGAGTGTTTCTAACAATCCAAAGTCCAAAGTCCTAATAAGAAACAGCCTAATGAGGAGACCCTTGCCCAGCCTCAGAGGATAACCTAGGGCATATCCTTATGGTGTAAGTGTTCTCCTTCCGCCTCTGGCCAGTCTGATGCTCATGTCCCCTGTGTGGCAGGTGGCATGAGAGTCTACTGAAAATAACGAAATAAGGCAAAACATTTTCCAGTATCATCCCAGATTATTAATGTTCTAGGAATCTCCAATCAGGTCGTGCTATATTCCACTTCTCAGCCTGTAAACAAACAATTCTCTGGGGCCTCCATCTGACCAGCATGCTTTTATTCCCTGTTAATCGGCTAAATCATAATTGCTTCTCTAAACTGTTATAACAGTGTCTGTAAAACAGATGGAGCACATTTCAAAGACTCTTTTGAATGGAAATTTTCCATGCTGCCTACCTTAACTGAAGACCTTGACCCAGAACCTTCTTGTGATTCCTGATCCAGTAACCACTACCCATTTACCACCTATTAACCACTACCTATTTACTATTGAGCAAATCCCCAAGTCTATACTTCCTACCATTGGCCTTAATACACCAATGAAGGAAAGTCCATTAAATCAGCCTTGCCATGAAATTAAATTAAGCCTTTCAAGCTTCTTCCCAAACTGCCTCAATTCCCTTTACAGCATAAGGCTGAACAAAATATTCTCCTCTAATTACTTCTTTCTCATAGCAAAAAAAAAAATTGTGATACCAACTAAAAGCCTTTATAATACTCTTAAAAAAAACAACCAGCAAAGCTATTTACTATTTGTTATAGGATCATCAGTCAGTAGATGGATCTACCTTCTTTTCCAATGTCCCCAAGCCAGCCACTATCTTGTCATCATGTCACTTAAAATCAAGTTAGTATAGAGGAAGATCTTTGTTTTACCTTTTCTTCTATCCCAATCCATCTTTCTTCTATCCCAATCCATCTTTCTTCTATCCCAATCCATCTTTCTTCTATCCCAATCCATTTTAAAAGCTTGTTCTGCTTGCCTTTTCAGTCTCTTATTGTATTTACTTATAGGGAAGTTGAAATTCCTTAACCTTACTTTTGTCACTTGCCCAATTCAGTACACTTGCCAATGTACTGACTTGTGTCCCCTTGCCCCCACCCCAATTCATATGTTGATGCCTTAACCCTAAAGTGACTGTACTTGGTTGGACATAGGGCCTTTAAGGAGGTAATTTAGGTTAAATGCAAATGAGCTCATAAGAGTTGGATAGGACTGGTGTCCTCATAAGAGGAAGAGACACCAGAACTCACTCTTTCCCTCCCAGCATGTGTACATAGAAGAAAGGCCAAATGAGGACACAGCAAGAAAGCAGTTGTCTGCAAGCCAGGAAGAAAGGTCTCACCAGAAATCAGCCCCGATGGCACCTTGATCTTAGACTTCTAGTCTCCAGAACTGCGAAAAAATAAGTTTTTTGTTGTTTAAGTCACCTAGCGTGTGGTACACTGTTATGGCAGCCTGAGCAGATGAATACAGACATGAAATAGCTATAGCAGAAAGATGTTTGTCTTCTGTCACAGAAACATGTTTGTCTTCTGTCACAGAAACTATTAAAGCTCCTAAGCCTACCAGTGTCATAGATGTACACTTCCTTGGACATAGTTGGCTACGGCCGATAGTGTATATTAAAATATGCTTTCTTCACTAAGCCATTATTATAGCTAACACCTATAAATCAGAATCAGAATCAACCTAGAGTCAGAAAAAAAGAGGCTTTCTCCTTTCCTAAAAAAGCCTTGTCCAGATCCCAGTACTGTCACTCTGAACATAAAAGTCATTTTCTGCCATAAAAATAAGAAACTACTCTCAAAGAGCTAACACACTCGTGGAGATAAAAAGCACTGTGGAGTTTTTAGTGTTTTTGCCGAACTCAGTAGCAGCCAGTTGGCCTCCATGTCAGCATTCTGTGGCAGTGGCTGCTGCTCCTTTCCTCTTTGCTTCCCCTCCTGTGGCTTATCTACACACTACTGCAGCACTCCTGAAGAGCAAAACACACCATCTCTGTAACGCCCGACTAACGCAGAAGAAAAGTTTACCCTCTTCTGGTTATAATAACCTCAAACCAATGGCAACTGGTGGAGAATCCTATAATTGTTTTTTGTTTGTTTGTCTGTTTGTTTGGAGACAGAGTCTTACTCTGTTGCTCAGGCTGGAGTGCAGTGGTGTAATCTCGGCTCACTGCAACATCCGCCTCCCGGGTTCAAGCAGTTCTCCTCCCTTAGTCTCCAAAGTAGCTGGGATTACAGGCATGTGCCAACACACCTGGCTAATTTTTGTATTTTTAGTTAGAGACAGGGTTTTGCCACGTTGGCCAGGCTGGTCTCGTACTCCTGACCTCAAGTGATCTGCCCGCCTCAGCCTTCCAAAGTGCTGGGATTACAGGCGTGAGCCACCGCGCCTGGCCTCTATAATTGTTTTTATAATTATAATGCCTTGACACACTGTAAGTTGACTTCAAGACATTCCACTTCTTCCAAACCTGGTTCCTTCTTTAATGTGGATAAGACTCAGACTCTCAGAGGAGGTAGGTTTTGAGCTTGGTATCTGTTCCTAATAAGAGAGAGTAAAAGGTTCTCTTTCCACTCCTTTACATTCTAACTAGGCAACTAGAGCATATACTTTTACATTTCACACATCTGCCCAAATTTATTCTAATTCTTGCCTCTGGAGCTGGTTACAGTTCTGGAGTTGTTCATAATCATAGATGGTAGTAGAAATAAGAGTCTCTTACTTCAGCTGAGTAGATTTCTAATAGTCCTGGTATAAAACATTTTGCTCAGCAAAACTTCATAATAGTGCTATATATGGAAAGTTCTGGTTGATGCTGCTGTTCAAGGGAGAGGTCACAGTCCTTACCCTGGCCATAGTGCCGTTTTTGTTCCCACCCACCAGTCTCCTTTAGCAAAGATGTCTTTTAAGGAAAGGATCCAAATTCAAAGAGGCTCTGTTGAACAACCAGGATAACTTGAACAACTAGATAACCTCTGAACTTCATTGTACCTGCCTACCTTTACTGTCACCCAAATGCATTTTCCCTCACCATGTACACATGACCCATGACAAGGTACAGGGGTTCAAAGATGGATAATAAGAACAGCTAGAAATAATTGGTACACCCAAAATGGTTGTGAATGAGGTCTATCAACAATTTTCACTTGCTGTGTTTGTCAAGTCACAGTATGAGCAAATCTATCAAGACAAAGAACACCAAGCTACTCTCATCCATTAGGGCCATTTGTAAATATTCCGATTTTATCCAAATGAAGAAATGTTCTACATGTCAGTATTTTTATGTGTTTTTAGAATGAGTAGAAGCATCTTTCAGCTTTTAACTACATTGGTTAAAAGATCCTTACATTTATCCCTGGAGATCCCTCGATTTAGGTTATCCCTAGATTTAGTATATCCTTGCTGAAAAAAGAAGACATGCTTTACAGGTCAGATATAAAGGAAATGTGTTAACACTTATGCATTCTAACTATGCTATCATTGTCCACGTCACTCAGAATCAGCTGCAACAGTGGCACATCAAAATGAAATACTGCAAAATAAAGAGGCACACGACCCTCATGAGTATAAGAAATACAGCTAATTAAGAAGAAAATAAAAGAATAATATAGCTAATTAAGAAAAAAATACAAGGAAAACTAACTACATCTATTCCACAGAGCAGCCAAGGTGAGCTTGAAAAACCAGAAATCAGATAATGTGGTTTCTGATCATATTTAGAATAAATTCCAAATTTATAAAGCCTTATATCAGGCCTACTTGCTTATCTGACCCCATTGCATAGCACATTTTCCTTCTTTTCTACTCATTAGGTTATAATGCCATAAAGCGGCACACCCTTAGGAAGGCACATTTTAGATGAGCCAAAAAGCAAGTCTGTGGCACATTATGACTAAACTAACCCAATTAATACTATCAGGGAAGAATTAGTAGATATCTTTAAGGACAACTTGCCTCACACACAAATGCCTATGTCATTCACAAATATTAACAAAAATCCATTACAGAAAAAGCCAAGTATGTATCAGTGGGCTCATTAAGATGTGGCCATCTGGGTCTGAAATATTATACTATAGCTCAGCACCAGCACTATTTTATATATGTAATAATAACTGTCACACTGGAACCTCTTCTGAAATTATAAATGCATGTGTCCACTTTAGTATGCAATGCCTGTGAGGTTTATTCCAGAAAACCTCAAACTTACTTGGAAGTCTCTTACGTTATTCACAGTGGTAACTTAGCTACATGATTTCAGAAAGCAAATACTAAAAGTGTACCAAATAGCACATGTAAGGTAAGTGCCATTTACACTATCTCTTTCTGGGAAATTCTCCAAGCACATCCCTTTCTGAAAGGTTACTTTCCTAGAATCATGAAGAATCTCCAAGCTTGTTTACACAAACCCCCTCCTTTCCTTCCCTCCCCTCCTCATTCTTGCCATAGCGAATTAAACTGCTGATGAATGCCTGACCAGGAGGCAGCAATAATACAGCTGCTGATGTCCCATGAAGTGGCCTGGTGTAAACAGTATGTCCCCCTCCCCAAATATCCTATATTAGGTTGTAATCCACAGACTCAGTAAAATCTTCACATGAGCTCTGAATGTGAAACAAAGAAGGAGAAATAATCTAAGACAACCACAAACAAGAGACATAGCAAAAGCCATGCAATAGTTTAAATCCTGAGTAAGCAGCAACCAGTCAGTCTTAGGAAAAGCAGAGTAGCTGAGGCTCCATTTTGACATAGCATTAGAAAGAGGACCAGGTGTTGTTCGCGGAGGTGCTGCAGTAACCAAATTCCCTGAGCTGCATTTTATCCTATTCAACACATCCTAATTCTCCTAGAGGTCTTCTGAAATGGTTTCCTGTTCTTAATCTCCTCATGGAGTTTTTCCATACATCTCTATTACATGAGCATATCTCTACTTCTTAGCACATGATGCTCTCTGATTTCTCCGCCAAAGCTGTTCTTTTCCTCATCCTCCCCAACTGGGTGTGACACAACATCCCTCCAGTTATTCAAGCCAAATATCTGGCAGGGTTTTTTAAAAACTTCTTATTATGGATATTTAAAAATATTAACAAAAGTAAAGAGAATGGCATCTATTACTCACCTTTTGAGAATATCAACCTTTCAACAATCGTGTTTTATCTATTTCACACCACACCCCAGATCAAAGAATTTATTATTGATTTATCACTTTCCTCTCATCCTTCATAACCAGCTCACTGGAAAGTCTTATCATTACCTCTGAAAATTATCCAGAATTCATCCATTTCTCATTTTCACTAATACCACCTTAATCAAAGCCACAATCATCTCTCAACTAAGCTACTGCAACAGCCTTGTAATTGGTCTTCCTGCTTCTACTTTTGCTCCCTATTTCAACCTATTCCATAGAGCAGCCAAGGTGAGCTGTCAAAGTCAGAAATCAGGTAAGTGTGGTTTTCCATTGCATTTAGAATAAACACCAAATTCACAAAGCTTGACATCTGGCCTGCTTTCTTCTCTGCCCCATCTTGGAACAGTCTCAGTCCTGCTACATCACACTGGCCTTCTTTATGTCCCTTCAAACTCTCAAGCCCATTCCTGCCTTGAGACTTTGCATGAGTTGCTGCCCTGGCCTAGAATCCTGTCAGATTCTCATGTTGTTGACTCCCTGTTGCCTTTTAGATCTCAGTTTAACTGTCACAGCCTCTGAAAAGACTTCCTTAACCACCCAATCTATAGCAGTCACTTGCTATCACATTACCATTTGAATTATTTTTCATCCATCTTTCTTTTTTATGTCTCCCTCTCATAGAGTGTAAGCTCCTAGAAATAGGACTGTAAGAAGACCTATCTAATATTCATTCTTCTTTCTTAAAAAAAAAAAATCCTGATTTTGTTCAGGTATCAACTCCTTCCGTGTGGCCATGGGCCTCAGGAGAAGCTGACCCTCTTATCCTCTAACTCCAGGGAATAATATGATTCAACAATGAATATCTCATATCCCTTGCCAGTGATTAGTTCAGAAATGAGCATGTGGCCCAATCCTGGCCAAGAAGATATAAGGAAAAGTTTGCTAGAGACGTCTAAGAAAGTAGCTCCCTAATTCCTGAAAGAGTCATGAAAAGCCCAAGTCTTTTTCTCCCTCTACCCGTTAATGAAGAAACATGTTGTCCACACTACATCTGTGAATGAAACAGGCATTAGGATGAAGCCAACACTGCATATACAAAGTAGACAGAATGAAAGAACTTGACATATTTGAATTGCCTGATCAACCAACCCAGGATTCCATTCTATCTTTGGACTTCCTTCTATGTAAGCGAATAAATTTTCTTCATATTTAAGCCAATTAAAGTTAGATTTTTTTATTACTCATATGTGAAAATATACTAACATATATAGGAACTTTGTCTGCCTTGTTCCTTGCTATACTCCCAGCATCTGGAAAAATGCGTAGAATATGGTAGGTACAGCAAATATTTGAGTGAATAGTGAAAGAATATAAAAGAATAATTTATGAAAGATAAAGAATCCTAAAACAATTATTCTCCATTTAGCCCACTGCTATGGTTTGAATGTGCCCCCAAAAAACATGTGTTGAAAGTTTAATCCCCAATGCAACAGTGTTGGGAAATGGGGCCTAATGAGAGGTAATTAGATCATGAGAGCAGAGTGAATAGATTAAGGACGTTAATGAGGGAGTAGGTTCCTTATTGTGGGAGTGAATTTGTTATAAAAAGAGGAGTATTGGCCCATGTTTTCTTCCCTCCCACCCTCTCCACCAGCCTCTGGTCCTATCACCTTCACCGTATTATGATGCAGCAAGAAGGCTCTTGCCAGATGCTGGCCCCTGATCCTGGACTTCCCAACATCCAGAACTGTGAGCCAATCAATTTCTGTTCATTATGAACTACCCAGTCTCAGGTATTCTGTTATAGCAACACCAAGTGAACGAAGACACCCGCTTTAGCTACAATGTCATTAAGTTCCTTAAGAAGAGGTATCTAGTTAAGTACTAATAAGTAAGCACAAAAATATTCTTGACATCGAATTTAAAATGTCAGCTTGACACTGAAATATGTCACCATCATTACAAAAGGAAAATGCCACTATCAAAAAACATGCATATATTTGTAAAGACTTACAGGTTCTTGTGGTTCATTTTCTTCCCATGCTCCCCAACCATCATCTTCCCAGTCTGTTGATTTACCTGTTTTTAAAAAGATGAACAATGCTTGCATGAAATACAGGGCTTTAAATATCTTTAAAGCACTTTTTCTAAACATCATAGAACCGACCCCTGTATAATGCTGATATTAAGAAAGAAAATAAGGGTAAACTGTGTTATACCAGGATTTTGCTATATGTAATAACAATCAGAAAATATTTGACCTACTGAATTTCTAAATTTATATATTAGCAAAATTGTGTGCAAGTTATTAGTAAAATTGTGTGTGAGTTATCTGGATCTTAAGATATTGGACATCAAGTTAATTCACATTCAAATCAAGCTGCAAAGGTGACGTTTTAAAAATCTAAAAATGACAAATGTTTATTACTCAAGATACTGGACAAATATACACAGTGATAAAAAAAAACACCTAAAATTTCACAGATGTCTTAAAAAAGTAACTTGCTTTTTGATAAGACTAATCATCAATGGAAAATAAAACTGAATTTTGAAACAAGACAAACCTACTATTCTGCACCCTTTTCTGATATTCTATGATTTCTTATATGTTGGATCGTCCTCTCAGAGGAAAATAAGACGGTCAACAACAATGCAACAAGGAATGTAAAAGCCCAGATAGGTTTGGACAGTATGTTCCCTTACAAGGTCCAGGTGACTGGTTTTTACATAATCATCTTTTAATTTATCAGAAGAGAAAAAGCTATCATTTTTGAACAACTACTCTGAGACAAGCATGAGATACTTTGTATGCATTAATAAAGTACAAATAAAACTTTAGGCCCCAGAATCACGCTGCCTAAGTTTTATTTGAACTTTATCATCTTTAAAAATTTAATTTGAGGCAATACATATAAAGTGTATGTGTTTTTTTTGTTTTTTGGTTTTTTTCGAGATGGAGTCTCACTCTGCTGTCCAGGCTAGAGTACAATAGCGCAATCTTGGCTCACTGCAACCTCTGCCTCCCGCCTTCAAGCCATTCTCCTGCCTCAGTCTCTGGAGTAGCTGGGACTACAGGCACCTGCCACCACGCCCGGCTGATTTTTGTATTTTTATCAGAGACAGGGTTTCACCATATTGGCCAGGCTGGTCTTGAACTCCTGACCTCAAGTGATCCACCCACCTTGGCCTCCCAAAGTGTTGGGATTACAGGCGTGGATCGCCACGCCCGGCCTTGAGGTAATACGTATAAAGTATTGAATGCTTGTTCAAATCCTGATCTAGCACTTACTGTCTCTGTGACCTAGTGCAAATTACCCATCTAAACTTTAGTTTTTAATCATAAAGGCATGGAAAACATGACTACCTCTATCTGGTAGGGTTGTTGTAAGGACTTACACCAGATAGCATACTAAAGTCCTCAGTGCCTGACACATACCAAGTTCTCAATGCTGGTCAAGGTTTAGCTAAATAAAATATTATATTTAAGCAATCAGCTTTAAAATTCTGGGGGGAAATCAGTTTAAAAGATGGGACTGATCCTGATGGCTTACAGCAGGAAGCATATAGATTCACTTATATACAAGGTTTTAAAGGTTGCTGAAATCAATTACATACAGATGATTAAAGAATTTGTTATAGTCTAGTACTTGGAGTCATTGTTCAATTAGCTTTGTAGTAACAGTCTAATCTTCTGTACTTAAATGCCAAATAATTACTTCCTAATAGGTATATATTAAGTCCTAAAATAGCACTATCATCTGATTAACATTGCACAATTTATAGAAGAGTTCCATATACAAGTCAATTAGCAATTTAACAAATACTCTATTAAACACCATGTGGCAAATCCTGTAGTAGGAGCTGAGAAAAGTACAAACATACTCCTTGCCCTTGAAGAATTCATGATCTATTGTAGAAGGCAGACAAACACGGAACCATAATATATGGTGAGTGCAGTAATGGACTACTAATGGGAACTTGGATGAGAAAGTAAGAGATGGGAAAAAAAATATAATGAATAGTTAACTTAAACTCAGTCCTTAAAAAGTAGCTAGAAAGGCTAGGGGAAAAAGTCAACATGAATGAAAGAGGCAGAAAGATGCAATGTATATGACAACTAACATGTATTAAACATTTCTGTATGCCTAAATGCTTTATAGACATTATTAGTTCATTTAAACATCACAGGATCCTTTATTGTCCCTATTTTACAATGAGAAAACAGATTTCTTGGAGAGTTTAAGTAGTTCGACCAAAATCACACAGGAGTAAGTGGCAGAGTACAGCTTGAGTTCAGGTCTGAGTTCCAAAACCCATGCTCCTAAGTATTAGACTATATGTACTCCTACTATGCCTCATGAAGGGTAAGATTAGGGAAAAGTGGAGTTTACAGTTAAGGCCAAAAGTAAGAAGGTTCTTATTTAAAAATAGAAACATTCCCTTGATATTGCAATTTAGAGATATTTTTAACTTGGAAAATTAGTTTGTTTTTTGGCAATTTAATTCAATTAAGCAATCTCTTTATTTTGCTAATTTTTCCATTGCACCAGAAACAATTGTCTTATTGTGGGTTTAAGGCAGGCAACAAGGCTATCCCATTTAAAGTTTCAGAATATGTATTATCTCTTACATTAGAAAGCAAAGAATCTAAAAGAGCTTATTACTGTAAAGTTCATGATTCAATTTTTAAATTGCTATAAAAATAATGTATATATCAAATTACCACAATCTCGAAAAGACCATGCAGAATTTAGACTCTTCAGGAAGGCTGTAATCATTCATGCATTCAACAAACACATCTTTTATGTTCTGGGAACTGTGCTAAGTGCTGGAAATATAAAAGCAAATAAGCCTTCAAAGAGCTTAGTTTCTGTACATAACCTCAGTTGAATGTGTATAAAATAAACTATAGAAAGTGTGTTATTTCTCCTCCATATTGGTATAAAAAGTACCTGACTCAATTCACAAATGACTCATATAAGCAAATAGAAGACAGCAGTAATTTGGATTTCCTACCCCTGCAGAGATCCAGTATCTCTCTATGCCACAATTCAGAACCTCCAAGAAAAGAAAGACCTTGAGAAATACTTTATACAAGATATTTAGGTTTATGAAGGTTTACCCATTCTCAATGCCCCTGACTGGAAAGCTTCTTTCAACAAAAAGGAAAGAGAATTTAATTGGGCATCTTCTATTATCATAGGAATACATTTTTCCCAACCAAGTCAAGATAAAGGAAGGTGAAACAGCACTATTATTCAGGTAAGTTTAAGATATTTTTTGTAGGTTGCTCTAGAAGACTGAGCCTATTTATAATCCTATGAGAGAATGCATTCCAAATTATAGTCACCTTAAAAATGGGAAACGTTTTGCCAGTGGGGCAATACCCTTGTGGCTATTTCTTTTTATTTTTTATTTTATTTATTTATTTTGACATGGAGTCTTGCTCTGTCACCAGGCTGGAGTGCAGTGGTGCCATCTCGGTTCACTGCAACCTCCAACTCCCTGGTTCAAGCGAGTCTCCTGCCTCAGCTTCCCGAATAGCTGGGATTACAGATATGTGCCACCACACCCAGCTAATTTTTGTATTTGTAGTAGAGACGGGGGTTTCACCATGTTGGCCAGGATGGTCTCAAACTCCTGAACTCGGGGTCCGCCCACCTCGGCCTCCCAAAGTGCTGGGATTATAGGCATGAGCCACTGCGCTCGGCCCCTTGTGGCTATTTCTACTCAGTGCCAGTGATTTAATTTTTGTGGCCTCCTATGTCCTATTGAAAATCATTTGAGAATATTTGCAAGGAGGTAGTGGACAGCAATTTTCAGCTATTAAAAAGTGTTAGAATCCCAGCACTTTACCAAAGTTATTTCTTACGCCTTCGGGTTAGGCAAGCAGGTCAAGCACATTCTTTAGAAAAAAAAAAGGTATATATTGAGAAAATAGCTGATGAATGTCTAATAAAATTGCCATTCATGTAAAGAATTCTGTTCAGGCACGGTACTTCCTTCTGGTAACCTTTCTAAGAAGGATGGTATTCTTTAATCAATATCATTAGTAATTTTTAATTGATCATTGGTCAAGAATGCAGGTAGCCAAAGCAATGTTCAACATAACTTTGAGAACTATGCACTGTTTTAGGTTAATATGGAATATTACTATAAGGCCTTGAGGTTCACAAACTCTACGTCATCATGAAGAAATAAGACTGATTTGCCTAATTTATTATCAATTACTTCCAAAAAAAGCTAAAAATGGCTCACCATGATTGTTTCTTAGAAGAATAAATAGATCAATATCTTTTTTAAGACAGGATAATTTGAAAGCCCTAAGCTCTGGTATAACTTAAAAAGGCAAATCAGTTTAACAAAAGGTATCATGGAATTAAGGACACCAGGACAGCCAACTTCTTTAGGACAGTCTAGATCCAGTGTAAAGATTCCAAATATTCCGCCAATCACCAAATCCCATAGCCAGAGCTATGTGGCTCTCATTTCCGTGAAAGGCTAGACTACAAATTATACGGCAATTTAAATTGTTACTTTCCCTATTTATTAAATAAGTAGCAACCACCCAATCTCCAAAAAGCAATTCTTTAAATGACACTGTTATCAACTGCCTATGTCTTTCGTTTTACTGTAGTCCAATCCAACAAAATTGGTCAGAAAATTAAGAAAACAGCATTCACATTAATTGTCTTCATAAAACCAGCGTTATAGTTTCTCCTGCAGACCCCCTTGATGGGTAGGCCTTAAAACCTTTACAATGAAGAAATTAAAATAATGAGTTAGGGATGACTGAAGTTTTAGAGATGGCCCTACTCTCAGAGATTCTGTTTCAGGAGGTCTGCAATCGATACAGGAATCTCTATTTAACAACTTTTCCCACCCTAAAAATTTGAGGCAGATGGTGCATGCATGGATCACCTCAAGGATAAACCTAAGTGCTGGTCTAATTTAATCCTAAATATTGTTTTCCTTTGCCTGTCATCACTCTTCTATTCTTTCACTCCAGTTGGACTGTTCATTCACTGGTATGCAATCTTGAAGAGCACTGTCTAATAGAAATATATCATGAGCTACCTATGTAATTTTAAATTAACTAATAGCCATATTAAAAAGTAAAAAAAAAAAAACAACAGGTGAAATTAACCTTAATAATATAGTTGATCAGAATACAACCAGAATATTGTTTCAATGCATAATCAATGCAAAATTATTGGTGAGATATTTTACATTCATTTTTCATATACACTCTTCAAAATCTGATGAGTGTTTTTTTAGTTTAGTTTAGTTTTGAAAAGGGGTCTGTCACCCAGACTGGAGTGCAGTGGTGCAATTATAGCTCACTGCAGCCTCGATCTCCTAGGCTCAAGTGATCCTCCCACCTTGGCCTCCCAAGTAGCTGGGACTACAGGTGTGCATCACCAAGCCTGGCTAATTTTTTTTCTCTTTTTTTGTAGAGATGAAGCCTTGCCATTTTGCCCAGGCTGGTGATGTGTGTTTTACATGTAGAGCACATCTCAGTTTTTCCTAGTCACATTCCAAGTGCTCAAAACTATATGTGGCTAGTGGCTACAGTATAAGACAGCTCAAGTCTAGAACATCAACTAAATCTCAGGTTTAATTGAGTTGTCAGGTTGCACTGGATTGGTTGCCCAGTTTTACCTTCTAAAGAGTTATATGATCTTGGGCAATTTATTTAATTTCTTACTGTCTCGGCTTCCTCTTCAGCAAAAATGGAGTTAAAAACTGCACCTATCTCACAGAGTTGTTATAGTTAAAATATGCAAAGCACTTTTACAGTGCCTGGCACATAGACACCCTTAATAGCTGTTATAATTACCACTCTCCAAATACAACATTCTCTCTTACTCTCTGCCTTTGCCTATCCTACACCCATCAACTAAATGCTTCCCATGTGACTCTACCTCTCCAAATCCAACTTCTTCAAACTAAGGTTAATCCTCTATGAAGTTTTCTTGCATCCACCAATGATCTTTCCCTCTTGTGAAACTACAGCATTTGACTGTGTTTCTTATTCAGAACTTAATTATATACTGTTTTGGGTCATTTGCTGCATTGTTAGTTAACATGTACTTATCTAACATAAATGTACACCCTGTCTACACAACTATTAGGCTCTTAGAGGGCAGAGAACGTGTATCCTGTGTATGTGCACACACATACACATACATAAAAGTATCATAAGTACTTCATAAATATTTGCTAAATGAATAGTAATTGAAAATGACATTCTTACTCAAATCCTTCCGCATATACCCCCATAAAAGCAGCTGTATTTAAATTAACATTTTATAATATAATGAACAAATCAGTGGTTGTTTCTAAACCTTTTGCATTTCAAAAGAAATACAACAAATACAAAAGATTATGTTTTATAAACTTTACATATACAGACTTTATATTCAGGATCCAAACCATCTTTTTCAAACAACTTTTTTTTTGTGGGGCTCAGGGGAGGGACAAGGTCTAGCTCTATTGCCCAGGGTGGACTGCAATGATGTGATCCCGGCCCACTGCAGGCTCTATCTCCCAGGCGCAAGCAGTTCTCTTACCTCAGCCTCCCAAGTAGCTGGGACTACAGGCATATGCCACCATGTCCGGCAAATTTTTGTATTTTTTGCAGAGTCGGGGTTTCACCATGTTGACCAGGTTGGTCTTGAACTTGTAAGCTCAAGCGAACTGCCCATCTCTGCCTCCCAAAGTGCTGGGATTACAGACATGAGCCACTGCACCCGGCCTTCAAATAACTTTTGTATGTAACATTACAATATTAATAATTTTTTTCTATTCCATCCCATTTTAATTAGTGAGAAAAAATAATTAAAAAGCACAATTTCTTAGCTTTAGTTTTGATTATGAAATAATAGGAATAGTATAGTATTTTGTTTGAATTCAAGTCTAAGAGGCAGAATTTGATTAAACCTGAAGATCTTCTAAAAACCTAGTTCAGAGTAGATGGCTTGATATGCATTAAAGGATTTTTTTATTTCACACACACACGTGCACACACAATGTATTTTTCAACATTTCAGAACAAAATTTGTATCATTACTAACAAAACATCCTACATCAATAATGGAAAACCAACTTGCTCAATTACATGGGACTTTCAACAACCTGATTTCATGGTAGGGCTAGAAGAAATAATTATAAAAGCCATTGAGTTCCCAAATAAACACCATGCCATTTTGAAGATTTAAAAAAAAAAAAAAAAAAAGAACACCACATCATTCTTGTGTCTGTAGTCTATTATGCAAATATTCTTTTTGCCAACAGTGACTAAAACAGGTTACACTAAAAACAGTTCAAGAATAGCAAATATTGCTTACTGGAGAAATCTAAAAATAGATGATGAGAATGCTTCTCAGGTCTTGTTACTTTCATGCTACGATTCACATCCATAGGAGACGTTTAGGAGATGTTGTTCCTAAAGTGGCCATGTTACAACTGTATTACATCAGGACAGCATTCCAGCAATAAGGAAAATATTTCAGATTCATGTTTGTAACTGAGCTTTCTCAGCTCATTTGTTGTAAAATTTGATAAAATAGCATTTCTGGGAATATAAGATATTTCTACTTTGTTTTAAATCTTTAATCTTTTTTTTCCTCAATCCCTTCTTAAGGGGTGAACTTCCTTTAAAATTTATTCTGTTTACATTCTCATCCATTTTTTTCCTTAAAATTCACAGAAAATCAAAGATTGCATTAAAGATTTCATTTGGGTCTTTCAAGAAATTTGTCGTCTTAAAATATTTTGTTTGTCCACCTCAGTTGCTGAAATTTTCTTTCACTCTGGTTTATACCACATCTTGAATCATACCTTCTCTCTAAATAAGATTAATAAGCTGATCTCCAACCAACTTACATGATATGAAGAGAAATAAAGAGGAGCGAGATAAAGTTACAAATAATAGTAACAAAAAAGCAACTGCATCCTCATTGATTAGTAACCTGACTTTTCAATCTTTAACTTTTTTTTTTATACCTATCATTGAACAGGACTATTTGAACTATTAATATCTAGAATAATCGGTAACATAACCATAAACTCCTGTTCTTACCCTCACCAAGTTAAATGTTTTGACTGAATAAATAAAACCAATGACTTCAAAATGTAAAATGTAACCACAATTCCCTTCTGAAGAGAATTTTTTCCTTGAAGAGATTAGATTATACTAGTATGAAAAACCTGTTATGTCTCTCATTTGATAAATGAAACCTTCAAACCATACAGAAAACATATTTTAATCAATCATCAAAAAAATTATAGATGTCTTGTTTAGGGGTATTTCCAATCAATGAATTATTCTAACAACAGAAGCTTAAATAAGAAATTCAACTTCTGCTTTCCACAGCTCTATTTAATTCCCAAAATACATTATCCTAATTAGCTTCTGAACAGTCTGTCCTCATAAACTGAGTGTATGTTTTTTTCATTTAACAAGAACCTGAAGCTAGAAAGGAAATTGAATTCTAGAAGTGGGCAATTGATTTGACAGTATTTGCTTTTTCCAATATGAGTATGTCAAGTTCAAATACTAAATGAGAAACTGAAAACATTAAATGTTAGGAAAAGGAAAATTTAATTTCGTTTCTGTGGTCTAATAAAAGATCTTAGTACAGAAGTAAATTCATTTCCGTTCTTCTGAGATGAGAAAAAAACAGAGATAATGTACTTGCTTCTATAAAAAGTAAGAACCTCTACAAGCTATGACTTGTAAATAATTTAGGGGATTCAGCAAATTTTACTTGGCTCTACTTGGCCAAGGCAAGAAAAGCATCACCCAGCAGTACAAAGCTAAAAGACAAAAGAAAAGTCTAAAGAATAGAGAAGCTGCCTCTTATATTCCTATACATCAGAATTATTAATTTTTTCCATTTCTAGGGAAATGGAAAATAGGAAAATCAATTTCATATTAGCATGAAATTTCATATTAGCAAGAAATACTAATTTGAAAATAAATTTCATATTAGTCACTTAGTCACTTACCAAACGGTTATATTACATACATTAAAAATGTACATGTCTATTATAATTTTGTTTTTTAACAACTTCATATTTATATATTATTTATTTTTTATATCCAAAGCAACAGAAAAAGTTAAGCATGTCTAAAAAGGTGAAGAAGGTTGCAACATTATGAAATGTAGGTAAAGGTATGCAAAAATTGCTAACTAAAGGTAATTTCTGCATGTTCTAGAGAAACCAATTCTATATTTTCCTTCCTTAACCTACTCTACTATTTGAGTACTGTCCCTGAGAAATCTCCTTATATTTAAATTAAATCCTTCCTAAACCAGCCTAATTTTGCTATTACTGTTTTTCTTCAAAGTACACACAGAGAAAGTCTGATAATAATTTTAACAATATCACATGATAACATGGAATATTTTGGTTCCATAGTAAAGAAAAAAATGTAGATAGCATATTTATCATTGTTTTATTTCATAGTTAGCATTCCTAAAACAAGGACAAACATCCAACTCAGACACAATCCAACACACAACAGACATTTGTTCATTATTAAGTTCCTACTACAAATCATCTGTGTACCAATGCTGGGGATGTAGGAAATATATTACTCATTCCCTGGCCTAAAGTGGTGTATAATTTAGTGCACAATATAGAGACATCAACAGACAAATGCAACACCAGGCTGATATTACCAAAAAAAAAACCTGGAAACTAGGGAAAAAAGTTAGCCACATACGCTGAAATGAAGGTATTCCGTGCAATTAATACAGATACAAGCCATTATTCTTTCACAGCTCCGTATTATACCACTGTGTCAATGTAGCATAACTTAATCAACCTTCTAGTATCAGGTATTGTTTTTAACTTTTTTGCAGTTATAAGCACTTCCTTGTAACATGAAACTGTATACTGATTTTTTGACTTTACAAACTGTTTCCAACCTTGCTAAACAACTTTACGAACCATTATTTTTTAAATGAGTAGAGAAAAAGTGACTTCAAATATAAGGTAATCATCTATTTTTCCAAACAGAAGATCCAAAAATACAAAGTTTTTTGGGCAATCTGAATACTATACATTGTAAATGCAGGCACTTAGATGACATAATCAAATGCCTACATGTGACATTTAATTGTTACACATAATATAACATTAATTTAGAGATAAAAATGTTCAAAATCCCAATGACAGAAAATACACTGACTTAGAACTCTTGCTTTTATTCATTTTCATTTTTCAGGAAACAAAACCCTTCCACATGCACCTTCAACATCAGCCTTTATTTTTTTAAAAAAAAGATATAACAGGCTGGGCGCGGTGGCTCACGCCTGTAATCCCAGCACTTTGGGAGGCCAAGGGGGGTGGATCACAAGGTCAGGAGATCGAGACCATCCTGGCTAACATGGTGAAATCCCATCTCTACTAAAAATACAAAAAATTAGCCGGGTGTGGTGGCAGGCGCCTGTAGTCCCAGCTGAGGCTGAGGCAGGGAGGCTGAGGCAGGAGAATGGTGTGAACCTGGGAGGCAGAGCTTGCAGTAAGCCGAGATCATGCCACTGCACTCCAGCCTGGGCGACAGAGCAAGACTCCGTCTCAAAAAAAAAAAAAAAAGCAAAAAAAAATAATAATAAACACATGTATTTACTACACGCAAAGCATTGCTCTAAGCACAACAGCTTTCCCTCTGAGGTATGTACTACTGTTACTTCCATTTCAAAGATGAAATTTATGAAGCAAATGGAGATTACATAACTCGCTCAAGGTCACACAACTGACAAGTGGCAGAATTGGGATTCGGACCCACGCAGGCTAGCTCAGATGCCATCTTCCATCTACTTTTTCAGTCAACTGTTTTCCAGAGTACATCATCTTCAGTGCCATCTCAGTTATTTGAGATAGTCTTTTGAATCTGGTATGATGCTGTCACTGGTCGTTTTAAGCCCACTCACAGTCTCTATTAGCATAACACGTTAAACAGCAATACAATGAGGTGCTGCTATGGAGATCAAAGCTATAGAGCTATACAGAAAATACCTTTGCCCCCTACAGAAAATAGTTTTTTCTTATGCCCAAAGTCTATTTACAAATATTAATTAGGTTACTACCCAGAAAGCAAACTTTGATACAACATCCCAAAAGCAGAAAACACAGGCACAGAAGGGACTACCTTAAAGTAATAAAAGCCATATATGACAAACCCACAGCCAACATCATATTGAATGGGAAAAGTTGAAAGCATTTCCCCTGAGAACTAGAACAAGGCAACTTTTACCACTTCTATTCAACATAGTACTGGAAGTCCTCACCAGACTAATCAGACAAGAGAAAGAAATAAAGGCCATCCAAATTGGAAAAGAGGAAGTAAAAGTGTTGCTGTTCACTGATGATATGATCGTACAAAAAATCCTAAAGATGCATCCAAAAGGCCCCTGGATCTGATAAGTGAATTCAGTAAAGTCTACAGTTACCAAATCAATGTACACAAATCAGTAGCACTGCTATACACCAACAATGACCAAGCTGAGAACCAAATCAGCAACTCAATCACTTTTACAACAGCTGCAAAAAAATAAAACACCTAGGAATATACTTAACCAAGAAGGCAGAAGATCTCTACAAGGAAAACTACAAAACGCTGCTGAAAGAAATCACAGATGACACAAACAAATGGAAACACATCCCATGCTCATGGACGGGAAGAATCAATATTGTGAAAATGATCATACTGCCCAAAGCAATCTACACATTCAGTGCAATTTCCATCAAAATACCATCATCATTTTTTCACAGAACTAGAAAAAAAATCCTAAAATTCATATGGAACAAAAAAAGAGCCCGCATAGCCAAAGCAAGACTAAGCAAAAAGAACAAATCTGGAGGTATCGCATTACAGGACTTCAAATTATACTACAGGGCTATAGTTACCCAAACAACATGGTACTGATGTAAAAATAGGCACTTAGACCACTGGAACAGAATAGAGAACCCAGAAGTAAAGCCAAACATTTACTGCCAACTGATCTTTGGCAAAGCGGAATGACAATGGATCCCCATCTCTCATAAAAAATCAACTCAAGATAGATGAAAGACTTAAATCTAAAACCTGAAACCATAAAAATCCCGGAAGATAACATTGGAAAAACTCTTCTGGATATTGGCTTAGGCAAAGTATTCCTAAGACCCCAAAAGCAAGTGCAGCAAAAACAAAAATAAATAAATGGGACCTATTTAAATTAAAAAACTTCTGTACAGCAAAAGAAATAATCATCAGAGTAAACAGAAAACCCACAGAGTGGGAGAAAATATTCAAAAACCATGCATCTGACAAAGGACTAGCATCCAGAATCTACAAGGAACTCAAACAAATCAGCAAGAAAAAAAAAAAAACTCATTAAAAAGTGGGCAAAGAACATGAATAGATATTTCTCTAAAGAAGATATACAAACAGCCAACAAATACATAAAAATTGCTCAACATCACTAATAATGAGGGAAATGCAAATTAAAACCACAAAGAAATACCACCTTACTACTGCAAGAATGACCATAATTAAAAAGTCAAAAAACAATAGATGTTGGCATGGATGTGTTGTAAAAGGGACACTCTTACACTGCTGGTGGGAATGTAAATTAGTACAACCTCTATGGAAAACTGTATGAAGAGTCCTCAAAGAACTAAAAGTAGATCTACCAGGTGATCCAGCAGTCCCACTACTGGGTATCTCCCAAAGGAAAAGAAGCCATTATATGAAAAAGACACATGCACACACATGTTTATAGCAGCACAATTCACAACTACAAAGATATGGAACCAACCTAAGTGCCCATCAACCAACAAGTGTATAAAGAAAATGTGGTATATATACACCACAGAATATCACTCAGCTATATTAAGGAATGAAATAATGTCTTTTGCAGCACCTTGGATGGAGCTGGAGGCCATTATTCTAAGTGAAGTAACTCAGGAATGGAAAAGCAAAAACCACATGTCCTCCCTTGTAAGTGGAAGCTAAGGACAAAAAGACATACAGAGTGATATAATGAACTCTGAGGACTCGACAAGGGGAGGTTGGGAGGGAGGTGAGGGACAAAAGACTACATATTGGGTACAGTGTACACTGCTCAGGTGATGGGTGCACTAAAAATCTCAGAATTCACCATTAAAGAACTCATCCGTGTAACAAAAAAATCACCTGTACCCCCAAACTGTTGAAATTTTAAGCAGAAAACATACAGACTATACTGTCCAATAACAATACAGCAAAACAGCAATCAGCAATAAAAAGATAACTAAATGAAAAAATTTTAAAAAGAACCACTTGGAAATTTTTTTAGTATTACTTTTCTACAGATCTTAGACAAATGAAAAAAATGAATAAAGATGAAAATAGAAATTAATTAGAAACTTTGAAAAATTAGACTTAATAAAGAGAACTAAATGTAAACAAAAACCAATAAAATAATAAATTTTAAATAAAAATGTTATGAGATCCAGGTCACAACCATAAATTTAATAAAGTAACTAGACACTCAGATATATATTGAAGTGTAAGATTTATATGAGAAGCAAAAAACTTTGCTAAAAGATGCAAAAAAAATGAATAAAACTATCTAGACAAATACTGTATGATCTCACTTATAAGTGGAATCTAAAAAAATCAAACTACTAGAAGCAGAGAGTAGAAATAAGATGTCAGTCAAAGGGTAAAAGTTTTCAGTTACAAGATGAAGTTACGAGGACCTAATGTACAGCATGGTAAATATGGCTGATAATACTGTACTGTGTACTTGAAATTAGCTAAGGGAGTAGATCTTAAGTGTTCTCCCAACCAAAAGAAAAAAAAATTAACTATGTAAGGTGATTGTAACAATCATTTCATAATGTATATCAAATCATCATGTTGCACACCTTAAATATGTACCATTTTTATTTGTCGATTACACTTCAATAAAGCTAGGGGTAGGGGTAGGGGTTGGGGAAATAGACCTAGAGTTTGGGAAAATGTCAATCCTTCCCAAATTAATATATAAACTTAAAACAATTCTCATTAAAATCCCAGTATAAATTTGGTTTGGTTTTTTTTTTTTTTTTTTTTTTTTGGAAAATTCTAAAGTTCAATGGGAAGAAAAATGTATAAGAATAACCCTAAGACTTTTTTTGAAAGAAGAGTAGTGATATGGCTTGTGTCCCCACCCAAATCTCATCTTGAATCGTAGTTCCCATAATCCCCATGTGCCGTGGGAGAGACCCAGTGGGAGGTAATTGAATCATGGGGGAGGTTCTCATCATAGTGAGTTCTCACGAGATCTGATGGTTTTGTAAAGGGCTTTCCCCCACTTTGCTCTCACTCATTCTCCTTCCTGCCACCATGTGAAGAAGGACATGTTTGCTTCCCCTTCTGCCATGACTGTAATTTCCTGAGGCCTCCCCAGCCATGCTCAACTGAGTCAGTTAAACTTCTTTCCTTTATAAATTATCCAGTCTCAGGTATGTCCTGATGGCAGCATGAGAACAAACTAATACAGTAAATTGGTACTGGAAGTGGGGTGCTGCCATAGGGATACCTGAAAATGTGGAAGCAACTTTGGAACTGGTTAACAGGCAGAGGTTAGAACAGTTTAGAGGGCTCAGAAGAAGACAGGAAAATGTCGGAAAGTTTGGAACTTTCTAGAGACTTGGGGGGCTCAGAAGACAGGAAGAGGTGGGCAAATTTGGAACTCCCTAAAGACTTGTTGAATGGCTTTTACCAAAATGGTGACAGTGATAAGGACAATGAAGTCCAAGCTGAGGTGTTCTCGGAAGGAGATGACAAACTTCTTGGGAACTAGAGAAAAGGTCACTCTTGTTATACTTTAGCAAAAAGACTGGCAGCATTTTGCCCCTGCCCTAGAGGTTGGTGGAATTTTAAACTTGAGAAAGATAGTTTGGAATGGGAACTTGTGTTTAAAAGGGAAGCAGAGCATAAAAGTTTGAACAATTTGCAGCCCGACAATACAATAGAAAAGAAAAACCCATTCCTGAGGAGAAATTCAAGCAGGCTGCAGAAATTTGCATAAGTAATGAGGATCCAAATGTTAATCACCAAGACAATGGGGAAAATGTCACCAGCGCATGTCAGAGATCTTCATGGCAGCCTCTCCCATCATAGGCCCGGAGGCCTAGGAGGAAATAATGGTTTTGTGGGCCCAGGGCCTTGCTGCTTTGTGCAGTCTTGGGACTTGATGCGCTGTGTCCCAGCCATGGCTAAAAGGGGTCAACATATAGCTTAGGCCATTACTTCAGAGGGTGCAAGCCCCAAGCCTTGGCGGCTTACATGTGATGTTGGGCCTGTGGGTGCATAGAAATCAAGAACTGAGGTTGAGGAACCTCTGCCTAGATTTCTGAGGATGTATGGAGATGCCTGGATGTCCAAGCAGAAGTTTGCTGCAGGGGCAGAACCCTAATGGAGAACCTCTGCTAGGGCAGTGTGGAAGGGAAATGTGGGGTGCAAGCCCCCACACAGAGTCCCCACTAGGGCACTGTGGAGCTGTGAGAAGAGGGCCATTGTTCTCCTGAACCCAGAATAGTACATCCACCGACAGCTTGCACCATGCACCTGGAAAAGCCACAGACACTCAACATCAGCCATGAAGGAGGCCTGGAGGAAGGCTGTACCCTGCAAAGCCACAGGGGGGGAGCTGCTCAAGGCTCTGGGAGCTCACCTCTTGCATCAGTGTGACATGGACGTGAGACATGGAGTCAAAAGAGATCATTTTGGAACTTTAAGGTTTAATGACTGCCCCCATTGAATTTTGGACTTACAGGGGGCCTGTAGCCCCTTTGTTTTGGTCAATTTCTCCCATTTGGAAAAGGTGTATTTACCCCATGCCTGTACTCACATTGTATATAGGAAGTAACTAACTTGCTTTTGATTCTACAGGCTCATAGGTGGAAGGGACTTGCCTTGTCTGAGATGATACTTTGGACTTGAACATTTGAGTTAATGCTAAAATAAGTTAAGACTCTGAGGGACTGTTGGAAGGACATGATTGTATTTTGAAATGTGAGGACATGAGATTTGGGAGGAGACAGGTAAAATGATATGGTTTGGCCATGTCCCCACCCAAATCTCATCTTGAATTGTACTTCAGATAATCCCCATGTGTTGTGGAGGGACCTGGTGGCAGGTAATTGAATCATGGGGGTGGTTACCTTCATGCTGTTCTCACGATAGTGAGTTCTCACAAGAACTGATGGTTTTATAAGGGGCTCTCCCCCAACTTTGCTCTCACTCATTCTCCTTCTTGCCACTATGTGAAGAAGAATGTGTTTGCTTCCCCTTCCTCCACGACTGTGTTTCCTGAGGCCTCCTCAGGCATGCTGAAGTGTGAGTCAATTAAACCTCTTTTTTTTAATAAATTACCAGTCTCAGGTTATTTCCTTACAGCAGTGTGAGAATGGAGTAATACAAGTACTTTGGCAGAAACTGTCTCTACTAAGCATTAAAATGGACAGAAACTGACAAATAAATCAGTGAAACAGAAGAAAAGCCATAAAAGGAGGCAAGTATTTCTGACTAGTTAACATGGTAAAAATAGCATCGCGAATTAGTAGGAAGTTGATGAATTAGTTAATAAATTGTGTTAAAACAATTGCATATCCATTTGCAATAAAATAAGGATAGGGTTCCACCTTCGATTTCACACTTACACACATGCACACAAATGTGATATTTAGATTAAGATATTTAGATTTAGATTAAAATCTAGTAGAATGTTTTACAAGCTTAAGATTGGAAAGATCTTTCAAAGGAGAATATGAAACAGAAGCTAAAAAGGCAAAGGTTAAGAGATATGATTATATAAATATTTGCAAAATATAAACACAGGATATGATAAACTTTTGTAAAACAATAGAAAAAGTTTAAAGATACAATTAAAAAGTCAGCAAAAACTGTGAACAGTTAATTTACAAAGCAAGCTCTACTTGACTGATACACATTGAAAATGCTCAACTTTTCTCAATTTTAAGACGTATGAATTAAAGCCATGATATACCATTTTTCATTTATTAGAAGAACAAAAGTCAAAGACACTGATCATATTATGATAATAAGTGTATGTGTAGATAGGCACTGATTATCATAGATAGGACTGAACCTGAAAACCAATTTTTAGAGTAATTTGGCAATTGTGACCCACATGTATAAGGATGCTTAGTGGAGCACTGTTCTTACAGCAAAAATATCAGAAATAACCTTTAAAATGTTCATTGATCAGGCAATTATTAAATAGAGCCTAGTGGAGTCTTCAGTGGAATATTATGTAACCATTAAGAACATGCTATAGACTGGGTGCGGTGGCTCATGCCTGTAATCCCAGCACGGAAAGCCGAGGTGGTGGGATTGCTTGAGCCCACAAATTTGAGACCAGCCTAGGCAACATAGTGAGATCCCCATCTCTACAAATAAATAGAAAAAATAGCTGGACATGGTGGCACATGTCTGTAGTCCCAGTTATTTGGGGAGGCTGAGGCTGCAGCAGGATCAACTGAGCCCAGATGGTGGAGGCAGCAGTGAGCCATGATGGCACAGCCTAGGTGATAGGCTGAGACCCTCTCTCAAAAAAAGAAAAAAAAAAAAAAAAGAGAAAATGAAGAAAAAAAACAAGCTAGAGCTATATATACCTGAAAACTATAAATGACTTGGAAAGATATAGATATTATATAATATATAATTAAACTCCAAAGGTTGCAGATATGCATTTTATAAAAATGAGATCACAATATAAAATTACAAATAAATAAAATTCCCAATTAGCTTGTGTGTATGTGTGTGTTGATTGAGCACAGAAAGTCTGAAAGAAGTCTCAGACCTGAAATGGACGATTAGAAGCAGCTGTGGTCTGTGGCGCTTATGGAGAGGAATGAAAAGGGGCAAGTGAATTCAGAACCTTCAACTGAGATACCCAGGTTCTTGCACTGGGACTGACTGGACAAACAGCTTGACCCAAAGAGAACGAAGAAAAGTACGAGGGAGTGGAGGGGGCGATAGCCCACCTGGAAGGGGCATGGAGCCAAAGAAACCGTCACCTCCAGCCAAGAGAAGCAGTGAGGAATTGTGCTACCCCGCCTGGGAAACCACACTTCTCCCATGGATCTTTGCATAGATCTTTCCATGGATCAGGAGATCTCCTCATGAGCCCACACCACCAGGGCCTTGGGTCTGATACACAGAGCTGTGTAGAGTCTCGGCAGAGCAGCCACTCAGGCACACACAGAGAACCATGAGTTTTACATACTACAGCTGCGATCGCTGGCAAGGCAGGAAATCTGTCTGTATATATCCCTAGGAAGGGGGCTGATTCCAGGGAGCCAAGCAGCATCGTTTTGTGGGCCCCACTTCCACGGCACCTCACAAATTAAGACCCACTGGCTTGGAATCCCAGCCAGCCAATGGTGGCAGATTGGAATCTCCCTGAGATGGGTCCAAGTTCCCAGGGGCGGAGGGGTGGCTACCATCTTTGTGGTTCGGTAGACTCAGGCACTCCAGCCTGCTGGCTGTGGAGAATAGACAGTTTACGAGGAAGGTTCCCCAACAATGCAGAACAGCTGCCTTGTCAGATTGTGACCAGACTGCTTCTTGGGGTGGGACCCTGATCCCATTCCTCCTCACTGGGTGGGACCTCCCAACAGGGGTCTCCAGCCACCTCCTACAGGTACATGCGGGCCAGCAACAGGTCAGTACTCCACCAGAATGCAGCTTCCAGAGGAAGGAGCTGGCTGCCATCTTTGCTGTTTTGTGGCTTCACTGGTGATACCTCTAGGTACAGGAGAAACTGAGGCAACTGGGGTCTGGAGTAGATCCCCAGTAAACTGCAGCAACCCTATGGTGGAGTGGCCAGACTGTTAAAAGAAAACCAGAAAACAACAACAACAACATGAACAAAAAAGACCCCACAAAAACCTCATTCAGAGGTCAGCAACCTCAAAGACTGAAGATAGATAGCCCCCAAAGATGAGAAAGAATCAATACAAAAGCACTGAAAACTCAAAAAGTCAGAGTTCCTCTTCTCTAAATGACTACAGCACCCCTCCAGCAAGCGCACAGAACCAGGCTGAGGTGGAGATGGCTGAATTGACAGAAGCTGGCTTCAGAAGGTGGATAACAACAAACTTTGGTGAGCTAAAGAAGCATGTTGTAACCCAATGCAAAGAAGCTAAGAATCATGAACAAACAATACAGGAGCTGATAGCCAGAACAGCCAGTTTAGAGAGGAAGATAACTGACCTGATGGAGCTGAAAAATACAACATGAGAAGATCACAATACAATCACAAGTATCAATAGCAGAATAGACCAAGTGGAGGAAAGAATCTCAGACCTTGAAGACTATCTCTCTGAAATAAGACAGTCAGATAAGAATAGAGGGAAAGAAAATGAAAAGGAATGAACAAAACCTCTGGAAAATATGAGATCACATAAAGAGACCAAATCTATGACTGATTGGGGTACCTGAAAGAGATGGAGAGAACAGAACCAAGTTGGAAAACATAGTTCAGGATATCATCCAGGAGAACTTCCCCAATCTAGCAAGACAGGACAACATTCAAACTCAGGAAATGCGAAGAGCCTCAGGAAGATACTCCTCAAGAAGATCAACCCCAAGACACATAATCATCAGATTCTCCAAGGTCAAAATGAAAGAAAAAATGTTAAGGACAGCCAGAGAGAAAGGCCAGGTCACCTACAAAGGGAAACCCATTAGACTAACAGCAAATCTCTCAACTGGGGGCCAATGTTCAACATTCTTAAAGAAAAGAATTTCCAGGCCAGAATTTCATACCGGCTAAGCTAAGCTTCATAGATGAAGGAGAAATAAGATCCTTTTCCGATAGGCAAATGCTGAAGAAATTTGTCACCACCAGGCCTGCCTTGCAAGAGCTCCTGACGGAAGCACTAAATATGAAAATAAAAAACCATTACCAACAACTACGAAAACACAGTGAAGTACACAGACCAGTAACACTATGAAGCAACCATATAAACAAGTCTGCAAAATAACCAGCGAGCATCATGATGACAGGATCAAATTCACACATAACAATACTAACCTTAAATGTAAATGGGCTAAATGCCTCAATTAAAAGACATAGAATGTCAAGCTGGATAAAGAGCCAAAACCTTCAAGGACCCACCTCACATGCAAAGACACATAGGCTCAAAATAAAAGGATGGAGGAAAATTTACCAAGCAAATGGAAAACAGAATAAAAGCAGGGGTTGCAATCCTAGTTTCTGACAAAACAGACTTACAAAACAGACTTCATGCCAACAAAGATTTAAAAAGACAAAGAAGGGCATTACATAATGGTAAAGGGTTCAATTCAAAAAGAAGAGTTAACTATCTTAAATATATATGCACCCAATACAGGAGCACTGAGATTCGCAAAGCAAGTGCTTAGAGACCTACAAAGAGACTTAGACTCCCACACAGTAATAGTGGGAGATTTTAACACCAACTGACAACATTAGATCATGGAGACAGAAAACTAACAAAGATATTCAGGACCTGAACTCAGCTCTCAAACAAGTGGACCTGATAGATATCTACAGAAATCTCCACTCAAATTCAACTGCATATGCATTCTTCTCACCACCACATGACACTTACTCTAAAATTGATCACATAATCAGAAGTAAAACACTCCTCAGCAAATGCAAAAGAACTGAAATAACAGTCTCTCAGACCACAGAACAATCAAATTAGAATTCAAGATTAAGAAATTCACTCAAAAGGCTGGGCGTGGTGGCTCATGCCTGTAATCCCAGCATTTTGGGAGGCTGAGGTGGGCGGATCACGAGGTCAGGAGATCAAGACCATCCTGGCTAATATGGTGAAACCATGTCTCTACTAAAAATACAAAAAATTAGCCGGGCGTGGTGGCATGTGCCTGTAGTCCCAGCTACTTGGGAGGCTGAGGCAGGAGAATCACTTGAACCTGGGAGGTGGAGGTTGCAGTGAGTGAAGATCATGCCACTGCACTTCAGCCTGGGTGACAGAGCAAGACTCCATCTCAAAAAAAAAACAAAAGAAAGAAAGAAAGAAAGAAATTCACTCAAAACCACACAACCAGAAGGAAATTGAACAACCTGCTCCTGAGTGACTTTTGGGTAAACAATGAAATTAAAGCAGAAATCAAAAAGATCTTTGAATCTAATGAGAACAAAGAGACACTGTACCAGAATCTCTGAGATGCAGCTAAAACAGTGTTAAGAGGGAAACTTACAGCACTAAATGCTCACATCAAAAAGCTAGAAGGATCTCGACTTAACAACCTAACATCTCAAGTAAAAAGAACTAGAGAACCAAGAGTAAATAAACCCCAAAGCTTGCAGAAGACAAGAAATAACCAAGATCAGAGCTGAACTGAAGGAGATAGAGGCACAAAAAGCCCTTCAAAAAAAATCAATGCATTCACGAGCTGGTTTTTTAAAAAAATTAATAAAATAGATAGAACTCTAGCTAGACTAATAAAGAAGAAAAGAAGAATCAAATAAACACAATATGAAATGATAAGGGGAATATCACCACTGACCCCATAGAAATACAAACAACCCTCAGAGAATACTATAAACACCTCTGTGTTTATAAACACAGAGAAATAAGGTAGAAAATCTAGAAAAAATGGATAAATTCCTAGACACATACATCCTCCCAAGACTCAACTAGGAAGAAACTGAATCTCTGAACAGACCAATAATGAGTTCTGAAATTGTAATAAATACCCTACCAACCAAAAAGAAAGCCCAGGACAAGATGGATTCACAGTGGAATTCTTCCAGAGGTACAAAGAAGAGCTGGTACCATTTCTACTGAAACTATTCCAAAAAATTGAAAAGGAGGGACTCCTCCCTCATTCTATGAGACCAGCATCATCTTGATACCAAAACCCGGCAGAGATACAACAAAAGAAAAAGACTTCAGGCCAATATTCCTGATGAACATCAATGTAAAAATCCTCAATAAAATATCGGCAAATTGAATCCAGCATCACCTCAAAATGCTTATCTACCACAATCAAGGTGGCTTCATCCCCAGAATGCAAGGTTGGTTCAACATATTCAAATCAATAAATGTGATTTATCACATAAACAGAACTAAAGACAAAAAACCACATGAATACCTTAATAGATGCAGAAAAGGCCTTTGATAAAATTCAACATCCCTTCATGTTAAAAACTCTCAATAAACTAGGTATTGAAGGAACATACCTCAAAATAGTAAGAGCCTTGTATGACAAACCCACAGCCAATATCATACTGAATGGGCAAAAGCTGGAAGCATTTCCCTTGAAAACCAGCACAAGACAAGGATGCCCTCTCTCACCACTCTTATTCAACATAGTATTGGAAGTTCTGGCTAGGGCAATCAGGCAAGAGAAAGAAATAAAGGGTTCTCAAACAGGAAGAGAGGAGTCAAATTGTCTCTGTTTGCAGAGGATATGATCCTATATCTAGAAAACCCCATCATCTCAGCCCAAAGGCTTCTTAAGCTGATAAGCAACTTCAGCAAAGTCTCAGGATACAAAATCAATGTGCAAAAAATCACAAGCATTCCTATACTCTACGACAGACAGGCAGCCAAATTATGAATGAACTCCCATTCATGACTGCTACAAAAAGAATAAAATACCTAGGAACACAGCTAACAAGGGAAGTGAAGGACCTCTTCAAGGAGAACTACAAACCATTGCTCAAAATCAGAGAGGACACAAATAAATGGAAAAACATTCCATGCTCATGGATAGGAAGAATCAATATTGTGAAAATGGTCATACTGCCCAAAGTAATTTATGGATTCAATGCTATTCCCATTAAACTACCACTGACATTCTTCACAGAATTAGAAAAAAAAAATTATTTTAAAATTCATATGGAACCAAATAAGAGCCCAAATAGCCAAGACAATTCTAAGCAAAAAGAACATAGCTGGAGGCATCACACTACCTTATTTCAAACTATACTGCAAGCTATAGTAACCAAAACAGCATGGTACTGGTAGAAGAACAGACACATACACCAATGGAACAGAACAGAGAACTCAGAAATAAGGCCCTTACCTACAATCATGTGATCTTCGACAAATCTGACAAAAACAAGTAATGGGGGAAGGACTCCTTATTTAATAAATTTAATAAATGGGACTACTGCCTAGCCATATGCAGATCATCGAAACTGGACCCCTTCCTTACAACATATACAAAATTTAACCCAAGATGGATTAAAGACTTAAAGGTAAAACCCAAAACTATAAAAACCCTAGAAGAAAATCTAGCAATACCATTCAGGACATAGGCATGGGCAAAGATTTCATGATGAAAACGCCAAAAGCAATTGCAACAAAAGCAAAAATTGACAAATGGGATCTAATTAAACAAAAGAGCTTCTGCACAGCAAAAGAAACTATTGTCAGAGTGAACTGATAATCTACAGGAGAAAATTATTGCAATCTATCCATCTGACAAAAGTCTAATATCCAGAGTCTACAAGGAACTTAAACAAATTTACAAGAAAAAACAAGCAACCACATTATAAACTGGGCAAAGGATATGAACAGACACTTCTCAAAAGAAGACATACATGCAGCCAAAAAACATATTGAAAAAAAGCTCAATATCACTAATCATTACAGAAATGCTTATGCCAGTCAGAATGACTATTGTTAAAAGGTCAAAAAAACAACAGATTCTGACAAGGTTGCAGAGAAAAAGGAATGCTTTTACACTGTTGGTGGGAGTGTAAATTAGTTCAACCATTGTGGAAGACAGTGTGGTGATTCCTCAAAGACGTAGAGGCAGAAATACCTTTTGGCCCAGCAATCCCATTACTGGGTATATACCCAAAGCAATATAAATAATTCTTTTATAAAGATACATGCCCACATATGTTCACTGCAGCACTATTCACAATACAATAGTAAAGACACAAAATCAACCTAAATGCCCATCAATGATAGACTGGATAAGGAAAAATGTGGTATATATACACCATGGAATACTACACAGCCATAAAAAGAAACAAGATTATGTCCTTTGCAGGGACATGGATGGAGTTGGAGGCCATTATCCTCAGCAAACTAATGCAGGAATAGAAAAACAGACACCACATGTTCTGACTTATAAGTGGGAGCTGAATGATGAGAACACATGGACACATGGGGGAGAACAAAACACACAGGGGCCTGTTGGGGTGGTCGGGGGAGGGAGAACATCAGGAAGAATAGCTAATGGATGCTGGGCTTAATACCTGGGTGATGGGGTGATCTGTGCAGCAAACCACCATGGCACACATTTACATATATAACAAACCTGCACATCCTGCACATGCATCCCTGAACTTAAAAGTTGAAGAAGAAGAAGAAAAAAGTCTTACTAAGACTTTCTGTAATCATGGAAGTATTCTGTATCTGTGCTGCTCAATATGGTAGCCACTAGCAACATATGGCTTGAACACTTCAAATGTAGCCACTGTGACTGAGGAACTGAATTTTTTAAAATTTAATTACTATTGATTTAAACTTAAATGTAAATAGCCATATGTGGCTAGTGGCTACCACGTTAGACAGCACAGTACTGAGGTTTTAACGTCTGAAAGGTAGAGTATGAGTAGCCAGGTGGTGGTTTTTATGTCTGATTTTACATACCTTAAAAAAAAGGGGGGGCAATGTGGTAAGTAATGTCTACTCTCTTGACCTGATGAGATTCTCTCTTCTGGGGAACTTATATGTGAGATTTAGACTCACATTGTACAAAGAAAAGTAATCTATGTTCAAGGGACCATTTCTGGTCTCTTTTTTAAAGGCAAGATATGGTCACAGCAGATACCTAGGAGTTTCAAGAATTCTTCTCTATGAGGAAGGTTCAACAACTTACTCTTCATTCAAGGTCTCAATAGTCCCAAATTGTATTAAGCATAGTACTCATTCAAAAATACTTGTCATACTTCCAGGACTGTCACTGTGTATACTATAAAATAACCTCTTAGGAAAACCATGCTAAGGAAAAGATAATCTCCTCTTTTGGAATACTGCAATAGCCTCCTAACTGGTCACTCCACTTCCACTTTACCCATCACTCCCATCCATTCTTCTCTTTGCTGACAAAGAAATGTCTCTAAAATATTTGTCTGGTTATCCTATTTCTCAGCTCAAATTCTAATAGTCTCAAACTCCACTGCCATTGCTATTACCTTAGTTCTGCCTTTATGGGCTCTAACTTGGACTTCTACAACTATCTATCTAATGGTCACCTGCCTCTAGCTTTGAACTGCCCAATCTATTCTCTTTACAGCTACCAAATATATCTGTTTAAAACTCAAATCTTAAAATATTTTTGCTACACTTTTACTTAAAACCATCAATGGCTGCCCTCTGCCCGTAGCAGAGATTCTTAGTATGCTGTAAATGGGTTACAGGTGAGCCAAGATATTGATCCTTTTAGCAGTAAAAGCAGTCAGGTAGGGCCTGGAACTATTGGAACTTATGTCACTTTCCATCATAAGCAGCTTTGTCGCGTTTTCAAATAATCTATTTATTATTAATCTAATTGATTGACATTTTGTATTTTGGTTAAAAAAAAACACACAGGCCAGGCGCAGTGGCTCACACCTGTAATCCCAGCACTTTGGGAGGCCAAGGCGGGCAGATCACGTGGTCAGGAGATGGAGACCATCCTGGCTAACACGGTGAAACCCCATTTCTACTAAAAATACAAAAAAAAAAATTAGCCAGGCATGGTGGCAGGCACCTGTAGTCCTAGCTACTCGAGAGGCTGAGGGAGGAGAATGGCGTGAACCCGGGAGGTGGAGCTTGCAGTAAGCCGAGATCGCACCACTGCACTCCAGCCTGGGCGACAGAGCAAGACTCTGTCTCAAGAAAAAACAAACAAACAAACAAACAAAAAAACATAAAATTTATCATCTTAACCATTTCTAAGTGGACAGTTCAGTAGTGTTTACTCACATTGTTGTGAAAAAAAAAAAGATCTCCAGAACTTCATCTTGCAAATCTGAAACTCTGTATCATTAAACAATTCCCGTTCTCCCTTTCCTCAGCCTCTGGTAACCGCCATTCTATTTTTTGTTTCTATAAATGACTACTTTAGCTTCCTCATGTAAGTGGAATCATATAGTAGTTGTCTTTTTGTGACTGGAATATTTCACTTAGCATAATTTAACAAGGTTCATTCATGTTATAGCATGTGACATTTCCTGGATTTTAATGGCTAAACAGTATTCCATTGTGTGTATAATACCACATTTTGTTTATCCATTCATCCACCGATGGGCATTTGGGTTGTTTCCACCTCTTGGCTACTGTGAACTGTCTATGAACATGGGTGTGCAAACATCTCTTCAAGACCCTGCTTTCAATTCTTCTGTATATACACCTTGAAGTGATATTGCTGGAGCATATAATTTTTTTAAAATTTTTTGAGGAACTCTTATTTTTTCCATAGTGGCTGTATCATCTTATCATCCCACCAACAGTGCACAAAAGTTTATAATTCTCCATATCCTCACCATATCTTGATACTTTTTTTTTGATAGTAGCCATTTCTAATAGGTGTAACATTTCATTATGTTTTGGTTTGCATCACTCTGAAGATTAGTGATGTTGAGCATCTTTTCATATTCTTTTTGGTCATCTGTATATCATCCTTGAAGAAATGTCTACTTAAGTCCTTTGCTCATTTTAAATAGGGTTGATTTTTTGTTGTTGTTATTGAGTTGCAGGAATTCTTTATATATTCTGGATATTAATCCCATATCAGATACATGATTTGCAAATATTTTCTCCCATTTTGAAAACTGCCTTTTCACACTGTTGATTGTGTCCTTTGATGCACAAAGTTTTTAAGCTTAGTGTAGCCCCATTTGTCCACTTTTACTTCTGCTGCCTATGCTTTTGGTGTCATATCCAAAAGCATGCAAGTCCAATGTCATGAAGCTTTTCTCCTATGTTTTCTTCTAAAGTTTTACAGTGTTAGGTGCTGCATTTAGGTCTTTAACCTATTTAATTTTTGTATATGGTATAAGATAAGGATTCAATTTCATTCTTTTGCATATGGATAGCCATTTCCTCTAACATCATATGTTGAAGAAGCTGTCTTTTCCCCCAAAGAATGCTCTTGGCACACTTGCTGAAGATCATCCTGACCATATATGTGAGGGTTTACTTATCAGCTATCTATTCCATTCCATTGGTTTGTTTGTCTTTATGCCAGTATCATACAGTTTGGGTTATTACAGCTTTGCAATATGCTTTGACATCAGAAAGTGTGAATCTTCTAACTTTTTTCTTCTTTTCCAAAATTGTTTTAGCTGTTTGGGGTCCATATCTCATTTTTCTTATGTATGCTATTATGCCAACAAAAAAAAAGAAAAGACAAGACTGGGAATCACTGAGTCTTACAGGAGAATGGCCTTCAAATTTTTTGTTCATATATGCCCCAAAAGAATTTTTTAGTATGTATCTCTTGCAAAAAATGTGTAATTTCTGTTATACTATAAACATGTACATTTAAACATAAAACTATTATTACTTTTTAAAACTTAGTGGATTCTAAACACTATAGGGAAATGATATCCACCGACATCCATTAAAAAAAAATGCTGACCTTCTCAACAGTTTTTACAAGTCCTTTATTCTCCTTGAATACTTATGTCTATTCTACTTCCTCCACAGAATGCTATTCTAATAAAGACAGATTTTTATTATTATCAGTACAAAACTTTCTCTGCAAAAAAGGATATGAATTAAGAAAACATTTTCCTGTGATAAGACTCTTAAGTATTAACATTTTTCTTCTTGCTTGAGTTATTACAATTATTATATGTAAATAAGTGAGGAAAACAACATAAATATATCATAAATCTTGATAATTAAACAAAAAGTAAAATTTGGAAAACTAATAATAAAACAAATGGAGGAATTTACAACACTTTGATTAAAGGGGAGGTTTTTTTTACACCTTGAAGCAACTTACTATAATAAGACTACAAACGTGTCAGAGATAAAGTGGGAGAAGGCAGGGTGAGAAAGTAGGCACTTTCACAGGTACATGTGGAAAATGATTTACTTAAAATCATCTGTTCCCAAGCAACCTTTTATAAATTTCCATGATCCCAAGGTACTCTTACTTCAATCTAAAGACCCTGCTACTGAATAAAATCTAAACTCCTTCACCAACCTCTTCAATTAACACATCCCACCCTCCCACCACAATTTACTATTTGCAGCTTTCTGAATCCCATACTGTTTCACATCTGTTGTCTATTTTCTCTCCATCTGATGGACATCTTTAAACTATTAATGTGAAAATATCACCTCCTATATGAAGACTTTCTGGGTTTCCTGTATAGACTAGACCAACACTCCTTCATTCTCCCCCATCATGTGCCATATCATAGCATAACACCTCTAACAATCGTTTCACATACGTGTCTTCTTTTATTAGCTGAAAATTGCTTGAGGAACTTATTTTATTTATCTTTAAACTCATTTTGTGCTTAGAACATAGTAGATGCTCGATAAATACTACCTGAATGAAGAAATTGAAGAACACTCAAATCTCAATTTCCTCACTGGTAAAATTTTATCTGTATGATCCTCTTCCAATTTTAAAGAAACCCAGTAGCTCTATATATTTTCTGAAATCTCTATAAATGTTCTATTTTCAGATTATTTTCTCTCCTAGTATGATCTCAAACTAGAGAAAATATTTTTACTACATATAAAAAATAGAGTATTTTATATCATTTGTGATAGCCCATTATGCAAAGTGATTCTATGATTTTAGGTTATCCTAAATAAAGCACATTTTTCTCAGAGATTGCTTAAAAACATGAATTGATTATTTCAACATAATTCCCTACATGCTTTATATTCTGGTTGGTAAAAGAGGCAAGAAGGAAAACTATTCTACATTTTTAGTATGTCAACAAGAAATTATTTTACTATTAGGTAAATCAAGAAATCCACAATATTATAATACCCAAATTATCTCCAACTATTCTGGCTCTCCCTCTCTATTCATGTATTTATTTATGTATTTATTTATATTTTTGCCCAACTCAACTGTAAATTTCAGAAAGTTCTGGTCTAGGCATTGGAAATTATGTCACTGTAGGTTAAATGGGGACCCATAAAGTGGGGACCTATACTCCACCCATCCCTGCAACTTCAAAGTAATAAACCAGGGAGAGTGGATCATGCCTATAATTCTAGCACTTTGAGAGTCCAGGTGGGAGGATCACTTAAGCCCAGGAGTTCAAGACCAGCTTGGGCAACACAGCAAGACCCTATCTCAACAAAAACCAAAAAAATTATCTGGGCATGGTGCTGCATACTTGTAGTCCTAGCAACACAGGAGACTGAGGTGGGAGGATCCCTTGAATCCAGGAGTTTAAGGCTGCAGTGAGCTATGATCATGCCACTGCACTCTGGCCTGGGTGACAGAGTGAGGCCCTGTCTCTAAAAAACAAAAACAAAACAAACAAAAAAGCCACAAAGCAGTAAGACCAGACTTCATGTCTTAAGTAGATAGTATTTACTTTATAAAAACAAAATTTAACAGTTGTCATTAATGTAAACATTGGGAAAGGGTAGGGTTCAGCATCTTTTAAAGCTACAGAGGACAGTCTTCTTTTGTAATTAAATATACAAAGTAATATAAAGTCATACTTTGATAATTCAAATATAGAAGAGAGTGGTATCACTATATCTCTAGCAGCTGTCCACAGTAAAATAAAAGTACTTTTTTGTCTGTACAAATATCTTTATTTTCCTACTTAAAAAGAATCACATACTCAGTCCAACAGCTTTACCAGGCTTGGCCAACCCAATAAGTTACACACTCACTCAGGTACTTGGAAGGTTATTGGATAGCTCCTTAACCGATCGAGTCAGGACAAAGTGGTCACTTTCCCCACAGCCAGACTCTGGATTTGTCTCCTGGGAGGACACCATGCCTGGCACAGACTGATGGGGTGGCTGCAGTCGAACCTTGCCTCCAGATTATGAACCAGTATAAGTAGCACAATTCTCGTGGCTACTTTCACTTCAGAGTGTCATGTTTATTGATGTGGAGCTTTCTGAGTAGGGAGGTTAAGGCACACCTGCTCAGTAAAACAAATATTTCTTGTAGTGTTCTAGATTGAGGGCAGCAGTCAATGGTAAAATAAATTTCGGTAGCATGTTCCTGAGAGGTTATACAGCAGCCCTGGCTCAAGGATTTCTCCCCCTGCACGATTCCTAAGAATACTTGCTAGTTGATTCTTTGTTTTGGCAATTTGATGGTTTTGATGAATTTGCTGTGTTCCAGGGGTATTCAAGTACTTCTCTGAGCATTGGCCTCTGGCTGGGATCATGCTTCAACAGTCTTGAAATGAGGTCCCTGGCTCCCTCTGTTACAAAGTCAGGGAATGTGAATTCTCAACCTGTGATATTCTTTTGTAGGTCTCTTGGTATGTATTTGCCTCAAAAGGAGGCTTCCTAACTAAAAATTCACAGCAAAGAACTCCAAGGCTCCAGAGATCCACCTTCTCATCATGTATCCGACCTTCAATCATTTCAGGGGGCAGGTAGTCCAGGGTGCCACAGAGAGTGGTCCTCCTGGAAGATGGAGCATGTTCTGACCACCCAAAATTTGCAATTTCAAGCTCTCCAGCTGATCCAAGAAGTAAGTTCTCTGGCTTAATGTCTCTATGAATAACTGTTTTTGAATGACAAGAAGACAGGGCACTTGCCAATTCTGTGATATAAGTAGCAGTTCTCTGCTCATCAAACTTTGAAAGTTTCTGAAGTTCTGTATTGCTTGTTTCAAGTGGTGTATATTCCAGAATTAGGTAGACTCTGGTGGCATCATGGAAATAACCATACAGTCTGATTATATTAGGATGTTGGAGGTGGGACTGTATTTCTACTTCTCTTCTGAGTTGATGCTCCACTCCTGCTTTCTCCAGCTGAGCTTTAAATAACACTTTAAGAGCCAGAATAAACTTGCTTTGTTTTTCTCTTGCCAAATAAACATTACCAAACTTTCATTTACCCGGAGGGCGACCAATTTCAAGGTCTTCCAAAGCCCATTGCCTCTTTTTTGATTCTTCATTTTTCTGTTTTGATGCCAGTTCCTCCTCAGGATTATTTTCAGGTGCCGACAGCGGGGACTGCTTGCTCTTTTGGGTGTTATTCAGTGGCCTGGAGGCAGGATGAGGTACACTGGTTGCCTGCAATTGCTTCTGCTTCTGATTCTGAACTGGCTTGTGACTGGAGACAAGCTTTTGTGCTTGCAAAGGAACACGCTGGGAAGAATTTGAAGGACACAAGACCCACTGAGCCTGGCCACTATTTGCAGGTAATGGATTCTGACAAGGAAATTGCTGAGTCACGAGAACATGTTTTGGACCTCCAACTGGAGTTGTAGCCTCAACAGGCCCTGAAATGCAGTTTTCTTCAGATTGGTCCGTGATGCCTATGACCCAAGGACCTGAGTCTTCCAAGAGCTCAGCCCAATAAAAGCACTTTTAAACCAACTGATACACCTCTATAATTCACAAGTAATTGAGGTGTTTTATGTTTTTACATATCCTCTAGAGATGAGCTGGGTTAAGAAATTACAACTATATCAGCTAAAAAAATTTAAGATGATCTCATGATTTCTGCTTCCCAATAAACATTTATAACATTAATAAACAAAGTGAAGAAAAGCAAAGGCAAATACCATCAGCAGTTTAAGTCAGGTCCTATTTACCTGCTCTGCTAATGTCATTTTTTCTCTGTAAAATTTCACTGTACAAAAGTTTACGTTCAAAACTCTTTATATTACGGCTTGGCCTAGACTATCTTAAAAGTGCTCAGAACACTTACATTAGCCTATAGTTGGGCAAAATCTTCTAACACAAAGTCTATTTTATCATGAAGGGTTGAAAATATCTCATGTAATTTCTTGAATACAGTACTTCTTGAATACCGTAGAGTACAGTCTCTCATATTTGCTGCTGCTACCCACCATCACAAAAGAGTATCTTACCCATTGTATCACTAGCTCTGGAAAAGATCAAAGTGCAAAATTTGAAGTATGGTTTCTACAAAGTACACATTGCTTTCACATTACTGTAAAGCTAAAAAATTGGAAGCCAAACCATCATAAGTCTGAGATCATCCGTACAGGTTTTACAAAGGGGCTCACTGGTGAAGAGGTCCATTCTGTTCATTTTCTACATGAAATGATCATAGCCACAATAATATCAACATACATAAACTCAAGAATTTGATTTAGAAAAGAAATACATTAAACCATATTTATAAATCTATAGGTATAGTGCAAATTAATCTAGATGTTTGGGGTGTATTTATATCCCCAACTGCCTATGTAACTTGGACAAGTATTCAATCTGTATGTACCTGAGTTTTAGCACCTATAACTGTGCCATACTATATTATAGGCATTAGCCACTTTGGCTACTTAAATTTAAATTAATTAAAATTAACTTGAATTTTAAAAATTCAGTTCCTCAGTTGCACTGGCCACATTTCACAGGCTCAATAACCACATGTGCCTAGAGGTTACCATACTGGACAGTAGAAATATAATGATGAAAATAAACAGGATGATATGATTGAGAATAACAAGTAGGAACAAGGGGGTTGTATTGACTACTTTAGATCTAGATCAGGTGGTCAGAAAAGGCTGCCCTGGGTTGACATTTGAGCTGAGACTTGAATGACAAGATGCAACTAGCATGCAAAGATCTGCAAAAAGCATCCAAGGCATAGACAACAGTGAGGGCAAAAACCTCAGCCACAAATGTGGTTGGCTGGTTTAACAACAAAAAAGAGCGTCTGAAGCATAAGAAATAAGGGGAGAGGTGTATAAGGTCCAAGAAATGGCAGGAAGCAGAGTCTCAAGGGCCTTATACACCATTTAAGAACTTTGGATTTTACGTTAAGTGCAATCAAAAACCATAGAGTGTTATTAAAAGGGCAATGTTAGGCTGGGTGTGGTGGCTCATGACTGTAATCCCAGCACTTTGGGAGGCCAAGGCAGGTGGATCGCAAGGTCAGGAGTTCAAGACCAGCCTGGCCAACAGTGAAACCCCATCTCTACTAAAAATACAAACATTAGCCGGGCATGGTGGCGCATGCCTGTAGTCCCAGCTACTCAGGAGGCTGAGGCAGAAGAATTACTTGAACCCAGGAGGTGGAGGTTGTAGTAAGCCGAGATCATGCCACTGCACTCCAGCTTGGGCAACAGAGTGAGACTTCATCTCAAAAAAAAAGGCAATGTTGTGATCTAAATTATGCCTTAAAAGCTCACTGTAACTACTGTTGAGAATTATTACAGGAAACCAAGAGCAAAAGCAGGAAGAATTGCTAGAAGAAGACATATCATATCATAGCCCAGGTTGAGAAAAGATGGTGGCCTGGACCAGGAGAGTGGTAGAGGGATAAAGAAAATCTGTTCCTTTTTTCTACATTCCCTATCTACAATCTTGCATCTGCTATCCTTCACAGCCAAGCTCCTTGAAATAGTATATTTCACTTTTTAACCCCTTATCCTATAACTATGCTTTCTGCCTCCACTATCCTACTGAAACTGTCCTAAGGTCCAAGTTACCTCCACCTTCCCAAAACCAATAAGCATTTTTCTATCCTTTTCTTACCTGACCCCTGCTGCATTTGCAAAACTGCTGACCATTCCTCACCTTCATCAAGTTCTCGCCTTCCTCAGCTCCGAGGGCCTTACTCTCACATGATTTTCCTCTTTCTTTTACTCCTTCTCAGTCTTCTTCCCAGTAACCTCTACTTGACTTTTAAACACCAGTGCTCCTCTAAGCTTACAGCTTTAGTACTCAGTGCATTTCACAACATACATAATCCTTGAGACTGAACTGACACTTTTTGCTGTTAGCTCCCCAATTAACATCTCTGGCCCAGTACTCCCTACTGTTTAGACTATCTATATCTGGTGTTCAACCAGATGTCCTTACTTGGACATACCGTAAACATTTAAAATGCAAAAGGTTGAAAATCTGTATCCTTCATTCTCTTATTACATATAGTTGCCCAAATCACAAGCCAAAGACTTCCTAAACTCCCCCTCACTTACTAGTTACAATGCCCATCACCAGACCTTCACAAGGTCCTGCAGATTCTAACTCCTTAACGTCTTTCTAATCTAGTCCTTCATCTTCATCCTACTAAGGTTCTTAATTCAAGCTCACATAATTTCTTGCTTGGATTACTGGAAGAGCTTCCCAATCCATTTCCCTTCTTCCAATCTCTCCTCCACTTTGCTACCAGAGCACATTACAGGTCTTCAACAAATGTTGTTGATTACATTAAGTACAAATCTGACAATGTCATTTCTCTACTTAAACTTTCAGAGAAACGCCACAACTTTCACAAGGCTTCTCATGGTCTAGCTCCTTATTACTACTACTGCCTCATTGCCCCAACTCTTCCTCTCCCATCCTCCTCTCCAGCCATTCAGCTTTTCTTAGTTCTCTAAATACCATGCCATTTCAGGCCTCCCTTCCTCTGCACATGCTATTACTGCTCCTTTACTCCTCTAACTAGTACTTCAAAGGTAGGCTTAAGTATCACCACTTCAAGAAAATGCCTCATGTATCTCAGTCACACTGAATGGAAGTTAATGATTTGTCTGTAAACCAGAAGTTCCTACAGCAGGGTCCACCAACCTTATTTGGTTTGTAGCACCAATGACTGGCACAAGGTATGCAATCATTCACAGATGGGTTCGATTTGATATCTTCTAAATTTTCTAAAAAAGGGAGAGGAGCTTAGTGGGCTTTATATCACCATTCCGGTATAGCACAAAGTGAGAGCGCTGTACTACAAAGCCAAATGTGCTTCATGTTGGAAATGCAAAAATAAAATAAAATAAAATAAAACACAAGGCACACCCTTTCAAAATGAAATGTATGAAATTCCGAAAGCCTATATAGTATCTAATAAACCAGCCTTGCAACTTTATACTACTTGGGGAAAGGCTTATTAAACACTTTGATGATAAAAATAGGTGGAAGGCTTCTCATCCCAATAAAGCAAATTAACCTTTCCTGGCTATGTCACTGTAATTTTAGTTCCTAATGTAGATTCTCATTCACTTCCTGACAGGTTATTTTCCTTCTTTGAGAGAGTCTTACCTCAAGAGTCACTCATTTGTCAGCCATTTGTTCTCAAAATCTGAATGGGGGAAATGCAGATGAAAGAAGGGAGAGTGTGGGGGGATGATCAACACTTTCGGAATGGGAGGTGGCAGAAGGCCACAGTCTCCGGGATGGAAGAGAGTGGGAGCTGGGGCAATACCAGAGTGGAGCGCTGACATGTGGCAAGGAACGGGGAGGATGCGATCACGGAGCAGGCAACATGAAACAGGGAACGACCCCAGGCTGAAGATGGGAGACGGAGAAGATACTCAGAGAGAAAGCTAGGAATGTGTGGGGGTAGGGGGAGGGAGGGAGAAAGCGGTGATAGGCAGAGGCGAGAGGAAACAAGACGCAGTTTTTGGCCAGGGGTCAGAGGGCCTAAGGAGAAAAGCTGGGTCGAGAGGAAGACAACACAAATGGGGCTTCAGGACGAGGTGGGCAGGGTGTCATCCCGGAGCGGAGGGGAGGCACGGGGAGAACTGGGGGTCCAGAGGGCAGAGGCAGGCGGCGCAGAGCGAGTAGGAGACCCGAACCCGCCGAGCAGAGGCCGCGGGTGACGAGGGAAGGAAGGGTGAGGCCAGAGGGGCACTTACTGGGGTCCCTCCGCAAGGCGCCGCTGAGGATCTCCTCCCGCAGGTGAGGAAAGAGGAAGTCCCGGGCGGCCTGGAGATCCTGGAAGTAGCAGAACTGGACAATGGAGCAGGCCATGGCTCCAGGGAACCCCACTACGGCACTCACCTTACCTCACCACGCCCTGCCCCCTCCACCCCACTGCGGCCGCCACCGAGCCCCAATAGCTCTAGCCAAGCAGAAGGCGGAGAAACCAAACCGGAAGCTGTCACTGACACGGGTCCGCGGTCTCCGAGTACTGCGCAGGCGCAGGCTGGCCCAGGCGCCTAGGGCGCGGGGGCCCGGGTCACGTGACTACGGCGCCGCCGCTGCAGGTGGAGCCAAAGTCGACGTGGAGGCTTGGGGCAGATATTTCAGTCCCAGTTCTGTGTCTACGCCGAGGCATGAACCCTTTCATTCATTCTGGCTTTTAGCCAGAGGTGTTCTAATTGGACTTGTCCGCGCAGCCCTTTGACTTATTCAGTCTTATTGATGCCCTACTATTGGCACGATCCTGATGTTTCACAGAAAATAATTCGTTTTAAACTAGTGGCAGGCCAGTGGGGGACCGTATCCTGCAAGAGTCGGATTTTGAAAAGATTAATTGCTCTTCCGGAGATTAGCCCCGTCAAGGCTGGCTTTAAATGCTCCTACTATAGATTCCCATAGTACTACGCAAGCCCAATATAGTACGTGTTATAGTGTATTATACACTTTTGTTTTCATTATTCATTTGGTTTTTCATTCATGCATTCATCCATCCATTCAACAAATATTTGTTAGTCTTTTAAATGCCAGCCACGCAGGGTGCTGAGCATTAGAGAACAAAAGAGAAGAAGTACCTTTTCCCAGAAAGCTAGAATTCTAGTGACTGATACAGGCAGTAAGCAATTAATTACAGTATTTCCCTTTAATCCAAGGGGATATGTTTTAAGATCCCCAGTGGATGACACAAACCATGGATAGTACTGAAACCTATGTATGTGTATTATGTTTTTACCTATACATATATATGATAAAGTTCAATTTATAAATTAGGCACAGTGAAAGATTAACAATAACTAATAATTAAATTGAATAATTATGTGGAAAATGAACCCATGGATAAAGGGGGGGCTACTGTACTTAACTATTTAACTGAAATTGTGATCATGCTAGTAAGTGCTTCATACATATTTGCTGAAGAAATAAATGGAATGCGTACATAAAGTAAATAGAATAACTTGTTTCTTTGACAAAGCACTATTTTTGAAAGTACTTTACATTGTTCATTTGGATAGTCACAAATGCCATCTAAAAATAGTGTGTCTTATCCCACTTTTAAAATAAAGAAATTGAGCTGTCTCTGAGCAGACTTTAAGTTATTTTTCCAAAAAGTAAAAACAAAAAAATTATTTTAATGTGAGCACAAAGGCCTGTAGGCACTTACACATTTCCTAAAGGAAACCTAAAGAGGCCATCCACTTTGTACGAAGAAAGGGCACAGGAACAGATGGAAGGCAAGTGGATGGGGTCCAGAGCATTCATTTCTGTCAGGCCCGTGGACATACACACTTAGTCCTAATAATATAACAACTATAATTTAGTGCCCAGGTTCCTACTCCATTATTTCCTACTTCTAGAGTAGAATGATTTTCACAAAATAGGATAGGCAATTTCTATGTTATCAGGTTAACAGGAATCAGTTCTTCACCTATAAAAGGCAGTTGAATCAGATGTGCTGTAAGGTCCCTTTAAGCATCAGGGACCTATACTTCTGTAATCAAAGCTTTCAGAAAAGGCAAGCTGCCAGTGCTCCCTTCTTCCATCTGAAGAAATGCAGTGTTTCCTCAGATCATCACTAACTAGAATAATCCAGCCCTGATAAGATTATTCCCTAAAATCCAGCACCAATCCCAAACTAAACTAAAATTTAAATTTAGATTCTTAGTGTTACTGGACGAATAACAAACACATGACACTTTCTGGAAGGAGACTGTCATTCCTTGAAAACCATTCAAGTTCCTATTCAGGTAAATGCATTTTGTGGAAGTAACTGCTGTTGGCTGATTTTGCTGGCCTTTGTTCTTCCCTGAGGCATTCATATGTCTCCTGTGGTGGTCATTGAATTTCATTACTGTGTTGGCTCAGTTTTAATGGTGAAGTCCCTGACTTCCTTCCAAGTACTGTTGAAAAGGATCATTCATGGATGTTTTTAAGGACTTTAGATACCCTTCACAGAAATTACAACACATTCATGAACTGAACTCTTCCCCCAGGAAGTTGTAATGCTACAGGGGGGGATGCCTCTGGAGTTCTGCTACCATGGTTTCTGCGGCATGTGGGAGGATTGCATCAGACAGTGAATATCACTTATTCCACAGTCATAAGAAAGCACATTGCAAAAATGTGCAGGCCTTACATATCCCAGCATTGACAGTGTCTCTCCGAGGTCTGGGTTCAGGAGGTAGGAAAAGCACTGTGACCAAAATAACAACAGGATGAGTCCAGGTACCAATGTGAACTTCCTCCAGTATCCATTAGTGTGAGTCAGAGCACAGATGACTGTTGTTAAGAGAGAGATGTGTTACTGAGGAAGATAAGCAGCAGCCCCTTGCCAATCCTTAGCAGCAGCTTGAAGCGAAGGGGTTGAGTTGCAGGATGGGCACTAAACGCAGATGTGAGAGAAAGAGCAATGGACTTGGAATCATGACTTTGGGGAATTCATGTCACTTTTTTTGGACTTAGTTTCTTGGTTTATAAAATGAAGAGGCTGGGCTCTAAAGTTCATCCCAGGGATATGTAGGTTTTGGTAAGAGACTGGGAATGGCAAGTTCTGGGAGTTGGAATTGCTTAGAAGGAGTGGTCTGTGTAAGCACCCTAGTAAGAAGCTTGGGTCAGCAGGAGAAAATGTGAGGGTACTGGACATCTCTAAGGGAAAGTAAGGGGAACATAGCAAGGGCGTGGAGAGTCCTTGAAGCCTTACCTCATAGCTGTGCTAAGGGTCATCCTTGAATTGAAGATTGAGTGAGCAGAAGCAAGGGCTATTTACAATTATTATTCAACAAACATTTATGGAGTGCTTTTTACATTAAAGATACTGTAGTAAGCACAGTAAGGCAATAAGGACAAGTGATCCAGAGATTCACTACTTAAAAGCAGACAAACACAAACGCTCTAAGAGCAGAGTGTGATGAGTACCATGGATGGCTTTTGGATAAAGGGCAGTGGGAGAAATAAGGGAGAGATTAATTTAGATCCCTAGGGGTGTCCCTTGGAAAAGAAGTAGTGTGGAAGAGGTAGGAAAGGCATTAAACAAATTGGTTCTTGATTATAGAGAACCTCAAAATCCAAACAGTGAAACCGCCTTTGCAAAATTATGACTGAGACAGTGAAAGAGATGTTACTTAACCGACTCCATCTTGCTTCTAACCTCCAAGCTGTCCTTGTTCATTCTTGGGCATAAGTTGAACTAACTTTGAGAGAAACTTAGTTTACAGTTTAAACAAAGACGGTAACAGCCTTTTCCCAAAGCAGACCTCCTTCTTGCCCGGGGACTAGATTGCCTTTGTAGGACTAACATTAGCCACAAGATTAAAAATTATGGTTTAGGAGTCATGCAGCTGGAGAGTGTGACCCTCCCTAAACTGCTCCTAAGATCAATGCTTGAACTATTTTGTAGACCCTGCACTTGATGGATCAGCTGGCACCACCCAAATCAATAAACTGGCTCATCTGACCTTGTAGCCCCCACCCAGGAACTGACCCAGCACAAGAAGGCAGCTTCGACTCCCTATGATTTCATCCCTGACCAATCAGCACTCCTGGCTCATTGGCTTTCCCCCACCCACCAAGTTATCCTTAAAAATTCTGCTCCCCGAATGCTCAGGGAGACTGATTTAAGTAATAATAAAACTCCGGTCTCCCTCACAACCAGCTCTGCGTGAATTACTCTTTCTCTGGCAATTCCCCTGACTTGATGAATTGGCTCTGTCTAGGTAGCGGGCAAGGTGAACCCCTTGGGCAGTTACCATAGTATGGTCTGGTCTTTTTCTGTGTGCAAGGTATAACCAATTGAAGATATTTTGAAGAAGATGTAGAAGTATGTGGGATGACTGAAGGCAGATAGACCCCTCTAGATGTCACAGCAATATTCTAAACGAGAAGTAATAACATTGGAAAGGCAGTGCCTCTCTGGTGGCTGAATCAATAGAATTTTGGTATACAGTTAGATATATAGGTGTGGGAAGGGAAAATATGACCCAAGGTGATGTTCAAGTGTTCAGTCCAAAGAATTGGAAAGGTGGCAATGTTATGTCAGCAACCAAGATAGAGAATGTAAAAGGAGGAATGGCTTCGGGGCAAACAAGAATAGGATGAGGCTGGGCACAGTGGTTCATGCCTGTAATCCCTGTGCTTTGGAAGGAAGAGGTGGGAGGAATGCATGAGGCCAAGATTTCGAGATCAGTCTGGGCAACATAGAGAGACCCCATTTCCACACAAAATTAAAATTAAAATTAAATTGTCTGGGCCTGGTGGTGCATGCCCATAATCCTAGCTACTTGAGAGGCTGAGTCAGGAAGCTTGCTTGAGCTCAGGTTTAAGGTTACAGAGAGCTATGTTTGTGCCACAGCTCTCCAGTCTGGGTGACAGAGCAAGTGAGACTCTGTCTCCAAAAAAAAAAAAAAAAAAAGATAAATGGATAAATTCAGTGTTGGATTTGTCAGATTTGAACTGCCCGTGGAAGAGCTAGTTTTTTTTTTTTTTTTAAGTTATTTTTATAAACTGAAGTTCCAAATTGGGATTGGAGAGGCCAGAGCTAGAACCTACCTATGGAAGTCTTCCACACAGAAATTATATTGAAGGGAGGGGATGAAAGTGCCAGTGGATTCTAGATGGGGTGACAGCAGTGAGAGCAGGATTGGATGAGGAAAACAAGGTGGGAGGACTATCTTTTTTTTTTTTTTTTGGTACAGTCTTGCTCTGTCACCTGGGCTGGGGTGCAGTGGCATAATCTTGGCTCACTGCAACCTTTGCCTTCCAGGCTCAAGCGATCCTCCCGCCTCAGCCTCCTGAATAGCTGGGACTATAGGCACATGCCACCATGCCTGGCTAATTTTTGTGTTTTTTGAAGAGACAGCATCTCACTATGTTGCCCGGGCTGGTCTTGAACTGCTAAGCTTAAGGAATCTACCCTCTTTGGCCTCCCAAAGTGTTGGCATTACAGGCATGAGCCACCATGCCTGACCAACTGTCTATTTTTTTAGAGGTGGATGGAAAAAGAAGCTCTAGTAAAGGAGATAAAAAAGACATAGTCAAAGAAGAAAACTGTACATGGTAGGACCATGCTACAAAAGCCCAGTGAGGAAGAAGACATTTTCACAAAGGAGTAAACCTATTGTATTGAATTCAATAAAGAATTTAAGAAAGGAAAAGCCAAGAAGAGATGATTCCATTTGGTGAATAGGTAGTAACAAGTGATTGTCCAGTGTATAGAGCAGCCAAACTCTGTTTCTTTTGCAAAAAATTTGTAACCTTTCTTCAGAAGTTGATTGTTTTTCTGATAGACAGAGAAGCAACGGTAATCTTTTTCTTTACAACTAAAATAGAGATGGAAAGAAGTCTTTTCTTTTTGCTGGCATTGACCAGTTAGGAAAAGAAGAACTAGCTTCACTAAGCATTGTGTTTTATTGCTTTTTTGAATCCAAGAAAAAATATTTATATTTTCAGCATTTCCCAATATTTATAACTTTATTGGGCCAAAACCTACTTTATTTATGTATTTATTTATTTATGTTTGAGACAGAGTCTCGCTCTGTTGCCCAGGCTGGAGTGCAGTGGCGTTATCTCGGCTCACTGCAAGCTCCATCTCCCGGGTTCACGCCATTCTCCTGTCTCAGCCTCCAAGGAAAGAAGATATTAACACAGTTAGCTAACAAATATAAGTGCCATAGTGCTTTTAAGTCTCCATCTTCTTAATTTTAATGTGTTTAGGACTTGTCAGGTTAAGTGAGCCACCAAATGTCAATGAGATTTGATATTTGTGGAACAGATTACTAGTTGCTCATTATCCATTTCCCCTTTTGCTTTAGCAGGAGAACCCATATATTACTGGGACACTTATGTGCCCAGATTTGAAGACAAACCACATTTTCCAACCCCTCTTGACTCAATGTATCCATACACTATGTTCAGGCCAATGAAATAGAGCACGAATTGTTGGAATCATTGGGAGGGGTTTCCAGAAGTTTACTTACAAGAGAGACAGCTAAGAAAAAGTCTTTTGGCTTCTCCTTCCCCTTTCCTGTTTCCTACCTAAAATTTACCATGGTTGTAGCCCCAGCATCCTTTTTAGACAATGAATTAACCTAAACTGTGGTGGAGCATGAAGACAGGAGCCTGAGTCTCCTCTGCTTTGTGGAGCTGCCACGCCAAGCTTGGACTGCCACATCTGGACTTCTTTCAGGTGACAAAAGAAATCTGTGTGTGTTCTAGTCACTGCTATTTTGAGTTTTCTGTTATTGTAGGTGAACCTAATCCTGACATAATATGACCTAAGTAACAAGAGAAACTTTTGATCAAGGAAATTTGGTCTATTCTATGTATCTTGTTTAAATAAAAGCATTTTTATTTCTCTGATTGTCTTTTTCTCTAGCATAATTCAGATGAGATTAGACCAATTACCTGGATATTTTAAATTGTTTAAATATTTTTGACTTCATTTGGACATAAAAATATGCCCCAGGTGACCAAGTATTTCTTGTTTTCTTATTTTTAGCACAACTGAAATAGACTCTTAAAAGATTCTTTGAAATAAAAGAATGCCCCCCGTGTTGTTTAGCAGCCGAGTGATAAGTTCCAATCAACAATTTCATAATGGAAAATCGAGGGAAGGTTAGGTGAAGGGGAAACTGCTGGTTGGAGTTGTATATAAACTAAGACCACAAATATGAGAAACCATTGCCTTGTGGTTTGTGAATAAAATAGCTCCGTCCAACACCTTCCCTGTGGTTTCCTTACTCTGGACTACACTTTCTTCACAGTTTTCCCAAACCTTAGCTTCAGTGAAGCTGCAACCTCCTGATCCCTTTCTTCCTCTTTGATCTTTTTATTTTCTGAATATGTTACTATCTCCTTGTTATCTTTCTCTATTCCTTCAGTCCCTTCCTCAAAGTACCTTGTTACAGACTTTTCTTTCTGTTAATGGTTATCACATTTGGTGGATAAGCTATGAACAGAAAGGATAAATATTCTTTTCCTCTGCTTGTTCACTAGTCAGCCACCAAGTTCTATTGATTTAACTTCCAAAATATCTCTTGGATTGATCCTCTCCTGATATCCTCATTTCCACCTCCTCATTGAGCTGTTTCGATAGCTTCTTCGGTCTTCCTGCCTTTGCGTCTGGGCTTCCCACCTCAATCATCCTACACATTGCTGCCAGATTTGTCTTCCTGAAGCATAATTCTAATCATATTACTTAGTAAATCTCCCCATAACACTTTTGTTTCTTCTTTAATTTATTCACTCATTTAAGAACTATTCTCCGGGTACCCATTTGGTGCTATGAATGGCTGGAGGCCCTAAGAACATCAATATAAGTAAGACCCAGTACTGGTGAAGGTAGGGGTTACCAATACACAAGCAGGAATAATTACCAGAGAACAGAGCAGGAACAAAAACCATGGCCTTGGGATTCAGAAAAGACTTTTAAGAGGTAATATCTGAGCTGAGTCTTGAAAGCCGAATAGATTTTAGCTGGCTGACAAGGGCGTAAGGGAGAAACGAAAAAAATACCCTAGCAGAAGAAACATCATGACAAAAGGCTTGGGGGGCAGCAATAACTTGTGTGTACAGAGAAACACAAGCAGCTGTTTCTAAAATGTGAAGTGTGACACTACGGTTGGGGCTGAGTCTAGAGAGGTGGCCTGAGTGATTTTAAATTTTCTCAAATTTCATTTCCTATAGAATGTAAGGACTAAGCAACATTTCTTAGTTTGCTTAAATATGAGAAATGTTTCCTTTGGTTCATTTTCTTCACTGATACCACTTTTCACATCTTGCTTGCAGTCTAAGGAGCTGCAGGGTAGGGACAAGGATTTGTAGGTCCGGAGTCAAGATGTGTTCCCAGCCCAGCTCCCCCTGATGCACTTGATCATTTACACTGGACTCTAGATTTGTGTTGAAGGTTGACTTTCTGTTCCCCCTTGGTGAAACCTTCACAGACTACTAGATGCCATAGCAGGGGATGTTTCCCTTCAGTGCTTTGCTCAGTGTCTCCCTCTCTTAAGCTCTCCAATTTCCCCTCCTTACATTGCCTGGCATTAGGTGACTGGGTGTTTTATTCTTCTTGATGCCATTTCTTTCCAGCAGATGTGGTCAGTGTTAATTGTCCTGCTAGTAGCCACTAATTTGACTTATATATAATCCTTGCATTTTAAAATCTTTTTTTTCAAATTCAATCCTTTCCACTGTTCTAGTTACTTGGATCCCTCATTTGTGGTCATATTCTATTCTTTTCTATCTTTCTTGTACTGAAAGGCACTTGGAAGATTTGAACCACTCAAGACTATAGACCTACACAAAGGCATGCTGGAACATTCTAACGTAGCTAATTACGGAGGATCTGCTGTCCTCTTTTCCACCGAGCAAACTTTGAAATCCTTCTAAACGCGGTTCGAATATCACCTCCTTTGTGAAAAGCCTGACTCTACCAGGCAAAATTAGCCACTTTGGACCCCCATAGCTTTTTCTTTTTTCCTTATAGAGACAAGGTCTCGCTCTGTTGCCCAGGCTGGAGTGCAGTGGCATGATAGTGGCTCACTGCATTATTGTAGCCTTGAACTCCTGGACTCAAGTCATCCTCCTACCTCAGCCTCCTGAGTAGCTAGGACTACAGGCGAACGTCCCACCCCCCAACCCATAGCTTTTTAATCTATGTGTCTATTCTGAAACTTAACACCTTGACTTCTTGTATTATGGTTTATCTGCATTACTGTCTCCCCCACTAGATGGTGATATCCTCAAGGGGAGGAATTGTGATGTTTAACCTTGTGACATTCATTCATTCAACACATTTTGAAAATATATACTGTGTAGCAGGAGCTAAACATACACATGACTCATACTCAGTACAAAAGAGACACATATGTGTACTAATAGATAATACACTCCAATGACAGACAGATAAACAGGCACTTATACTTCATTTTTGAAAATGCGATGCTGGGAACAGTACAGAGGAACAGATAAGAAGGTCAGCTCACTTTGGAGATCAGTGAGGGCTTCCTGTAGGAAGTACCATGTGAGGTAAGACTAGACCAAAGCCAGAAATAAATGGGATAGAGCGTAGAATGGAAGCAAGGAGGCCAAGCATTCTTAGATACAGAGGAAATAGCTCAAAACTCCAGAAGTGAAAAGACACAGTGTATTTAAGAATTAAATACTGTTTAGCCTGTCTGGAGCTAAAAAAAGACTGTTAACATGAGACTGGAGAAGTAAGGAGGGACAAAAATCATCAAATGACTCAAGGGCACAGACTATGGTTTATTTAAATTTCTTCCTCTCTCCTGTGTTTGTACTCATCAAACAGGTGATTGGTTAATAAATGTTCATGGAAGGGAGCAAAGAAAAAAACAAATGGCCCAGCACTCCAGTGGGTAGTATATATTAGAAATAATATGAAATGCAGATTTTGCCTGCCTTCAGTGTCATTGGATAGACAAGACGTTATCTGTCAACATTGGTAAATACTAGGCCCCATTTGATTTAATATCCAAAAAGAGTGGTACACGTAAGTGTGGTTAAGTCTGGAGAGATTGCTGTGACCAGGGATTGCCAAGGGAGCCTGCATCAATGAGATGGAACCTGAACTGCATCTGTAGGGTGAGTATGGTCTAAGAAGAAAAGAATAAAAAGGCATTCTGTGATCTTTTCAGAAGTATTCGAAGCGAATTAGTTAGTTTGTTGGATTAGCATCTAAAGCTATACTTTATTCGGACTTGCCAGTCAGTTTGTATAAAATCACAAGTGGAGTTTATGCTAATAACTTATTTTTTAATAGTCATGGCCTCTCTCTTCTCCCAAGGCGTTTCTGAATTTAAAAGTTTAGGGAAAATAAAAAACATTTCCAAAATTGTGAGAGTCAAGGTAAATTATTTATTGATAACAATACTATCTTAGTCCAGTTTCTGTTACTAGAACAGAATAGCACACACCAGGTAATTTATACAGAAAAGAAGTTTATATCTTACAGTTCTGGAGGCTGGGCAATCAAAGGGCATGGCTTTAGCATCTGGTTAGGGTCTTTGGGATGCATCATCCCATTGTGGAAAGATGGAAGAGCAAGTGATCATGTGCAAAAGAGAAAGCATGAGGGGCTGGGCTCACTTATTAACAACCTACTCTCAAGATAACTAACACTCCCACAATAATGGCATTAATCCATTCATGAGTATAGAGCCTTCATGACCTAATTACTTCTTACAGGCCCCCACCTTTTAATACGGTTAGACTGGCAATTACACTTCAACATGAGTTTCAGAGGACAAACATATAAACCATAGCAAACAGTAACACAGAACTAAATATTTGGTTCTCTCTTGCCAGTTAGATAATTTATATCTTATTGGAATTACAGCCATTTTAGTAATACATCTACCTGCTATTTAAAGGACAAAATTTAATTGTGACACTTGTGACCAATACTCAGGAATTATGTAAACCATGAATTAACTATGTTCAAAACACAATTGGTCTGCAGATAATTTATGGTAGCTCATGGCCTTAGTCATACTAACAAAGTCTTAAGCAATTGAACAATAATGTGCATGGTAAAAAATCTAGGAGGCAATAAATGCTGCTTTTTAAAAGGTGAAAAATCTAAGCAAATTGAATAACCCAATTCACTGTAGAAATAATTTATCCTGAATAAACTTTGTGTTTGAACAGACAATAACATGGACAATCATTTGTAAGCAGCAAAATAAGACATAATTTGTTGTTGCAGAATTTGAAAAGCAAATGCCATAACCTTTAGATTGTCCAGTAATTTCTTTTGAGACCAGTAATTTTAATAATGTATCTCTCAAACAGCTTTGCTACTATGACCAAATGCTTAATGAATGATCATTTACATAGAAGAGGAATAAAAACAAGAAACTTTTATTATTTAGTTTATGCTTTGAGTAACTCTAGGGCTCTCACACACCAGATGTCTCTTAACCTTTGGGATAAGGAAATGATTTGCTATTTAGTCAGATAAAAGACCCTAATTTTGTGGTATATATAACAACTGTCAGTTTTAAAAATTATTATCATTAATGATTATGTGAAATCAGTATAAATTTTATGTATGGAAATGAGCCACCCATATTTTATTTTATTTTTTAAAAAGTGTAACCTTATCTCACATTTTATTAGCTAATTTAGCTGTGTAGTATTAATCCTTTGGCATCCATTTGCATTCTATTTTCATTTATCTATTCTGTTCCTCCTTCCTCCCTCCCCACCATCACATTATCCTCAAACACTCATTGTATACTCTGTGTGTATGACACTGCATTACGATATGCAGGCTTGCTGGATCTCAGCCATTCTAGCTAAATCACATTCCCTAAAAAAACTTACCCTTTGGAGAACAATATTTCTTGTGAGGTATGACATTAAACTCTGTACAGTAGCAAAATCCATTTGAGCTTTTTTTTCCAAAGAAATTAAATTCCAAAAGTGCTGAGATGTTAAGCAATGGATAAAACAAGGGAGTAAATTATTCATAAATGTATTAATAAATATTTCAGTGCTAAATGGAGTCCTGGTTAACGTACATTAATATCTTAGTAAGTGAAATTCTTTGAATGTTTTATATGTTACAATTTAAAGTATTTAGTATTATTGACCATGAATCTATAGATAAAATATTTAACAAAAGTCACTAATAAATATGAAAAGGGCACTTTGGGAAGTTTTAATAAATGAACTCATTCATAGTGCAAGACATTTACAGGCAAAGATACTTATTTATCATACCCTAAATCTGATTTTATTGTATGATTAGGATTCTTTCCATTTGAAATAGGTTGTCAAGATGAATTCTGAACACAAATATGAAGAGTATCATTGCTGTTTCATTAAGTGCACAGCCTCTCACCGTATTGTACATATGTCCCTGAAATGTTTTTGAATGCGCTTTATAAACTCAAATTGTAATTTTATTATTTCAACTTTTAGCAAACAGTGCATTTTCAAAAATTTGACATTTTTGCATAGGTGGGATGAAGAATGTATTGGTCCTGTCAACCGCAAAACTGTTACTTTGGTCACTCACTGCACACTAGTGATAACACATAGCTGCTCACATTTAACGGGAACATTAAATAATCTCACTAATTTTTATGTATGCAGCACAGTAGAATAGCCTTTCAGAAAATGTTCTACAGCATGGCACTTTTGACATTTTGGGCCCGATAATTCTTGGTTGTGGGACTGTCCTATCCTGTGCAGCGTACGATGTTCAGGAGTATCCCTGGCCTTTACACACTAGATGCCAGGAGCAGCTTCAACTAGTTGTGACAACCAAAAATATCCCTAAACATTGCCAAATGTCCTCTGGAGGACAAAACCATCCCCTATAAAGAAGTTCTATTTTACCATAACACGTTTTATAGGAGGAATTTAAGCTTAGGAGTCCTAACATAAGGAAGTCTTGAAAATCCTTTATCTTAAATGACAGATATGATCAGCAGTCTGCAGTGATCACTCTTCTATAATCAACTTTACTGAAGTATAATTTATATACAATAACATGCAGATGTTAAGTGCACAGTTTGATGAATTTTAATAGATGTACCCATGTAACTTTAACCCCAACTAAGATATAGAACATTTCCATCACCTTAAAAAGTTCCATTCTGCTACTTTGCGGTCAATCTGGCTTACGCTAATCCAGACCCTGCCCCAGAAATGCGCTGATTTCCATCCCAATAGAGTAGTTTTGGCTGCTGTGAAACTTCATATAAATGGAATAAGAAAGTACAGGTATATACCCTTTTACGTCTGACTTCTTTCACTCAATCTAATCTCTGTGAAATTCATCCATATTGTTGTGTATATCAGAAATTTGTTCATTTTTATTTCTTAGAAATATCCATTTGTTTGATTACGTGACAATTTGTTTATTCATTCACCTGTTGAAGGACTTTGGGTTGTTTCCAGTTTTGGGCTATTACAAAACAGCCATTTTGAACTTTCACTCACAGGCATTTTTATAAACATGTGTTTTTATATCTCTTGGGTAAATACCTAGAGCTGGAATTACTGTATCATAAGATAGATTTTGTTTATCTTCATAGGTAAATGGATGTACCATTTTACACTCTCACTAATAATGTGCAAGAGTTCCAGTTGTTCCACATTTTCACCCACACACTTGGTATTGTTATGATCTCTAGGGGTATCTCATGGTGATTTTAATTTACTTTTCCCTAATGATGTTGAATATATTTTCATGTGCTAAGTAGCCATTCATGCACCTTCTTTTGTGACGTGTCTGCTTAAGGCTTTTGCCCATTTTTAAGTTGGGTTATTTTCTTGTTGAGTTGTAGGAGCTCATTATATATTCTGGATACAAGTCCCATACTTTTGTGTGTGTGTGTGTGTGTGTGTGTACATATATACAGTGAATATTTCATCCCAGTTTATTAATTATCTTTTGGGAACAAAAAAAAAACAAAACCACTGTCAAGATTGCATTTAGAGGACCTCATTGTTGAAGTAAATCCTTATGAGGTTATTTTTATAAAGCAACCATCTAACCATGAGTTTATTCTATTTTCATGTAATCGGTTTGCTTATAGGAAAGCTTCATAGTTATAAATTGTAGTACCTATACATAGAAAGTACTCATTCTCCAGTACAGTTACCAACAACTCTGCAATCATTGTAATCAATTTTTTTTAAAAAACAACATTTACTTTATCAAAGGTTCTGAAGTGTTTTCCCCTAAGGAGGTGTGCATGTGTATGGCTCAATGTAAACTAACTAAATAAACTGATATTAACGCAGTGTAGAAGACTGATGTTGTTAAATATAATGCAATGCTCTGTTACATTTCTCACACAACATATAAAATTTGAATGAAATTCCTTTGGCTAGATAAAACAGTCATTTAACAAAAGATAAGTAATTATGCACTTTATTAAAATCATAGAAATTTAGAGCTGAAAATATAGAGACCATCATAGTCCAATATTCTCCTCTCACTGTTGTATCAATGGAGACAGAATACCGGGGCTGTTTTAGAGCTAGAGCCACATGGAGGAATTGGTCTTTGTTAAATAAGGCCTGCATGGTGAGTATACAGCAAATGTGATGGAGATAGGATGATTAGGACGAAGAGGAACATTCATACTATTCTTTAGTAGCTCTTTCCCCAGGGACTCCTGTATTTTAACATACCACATCTCCTGGCAAAGAAGGTGCTGCGGTGTATAAATGAAAAGGCTATCCAGGTGGGGGTTCCAGGTTAGCCCACTTCCAACTGTGGTATTTCCTAATTAGTCTGTAAAATTTTCAGGAAATTTTTACTGCTTTAGTCCAAAGAAAAAAGGGAATAAGTTGCAGTTAGATCCCTTGGAGGGCCTACAAGGAATGAGAAGTTTGGAGTTAATGTAGACAGTTCTCAGATTTGGGTGGTTCTACCCCCACTGTTTTACATTTCTGGCATTGCATCACTTTCCCAGATATTACCACTTTGTTTCTTGAAATAAAGCAAGCAGATACAAATGAACTTATATCATCCTTCCTTCCTTATCTAATGGTGTCACTACCTTGTTTCTGAATGTCCCTCAGTACACAGACAGTGAAGCTCAAACTCCCTTATATTGGATGTGTGTCCCTTCCAAATCTCATGTTGAAATGTAATTCCCAATGCTGGAGGTAGGGCCTAGTGGGAGGTATTGGATCATGGGGCAGATCCCCCATGAATGGCTTGCTTCTGTCCCCGTAATAGTGAGTGAATTCCTGCAGGATCCAGTTAAGATTGCGGCACCTACTTCCTCCCACTCACTGTGCGCTCCCACTCTGGCCACGTGATGCATGTGCTCCTCCTTCACCTTCCGCCACGATTGGAAGCTTCTTGAGGCCCTCACCAGAAGCAGATGCGAGCACTATGCTTACTCTACAGCTTGCAGAACCGTCAGCCAATGAACCCTCTTTTCTTTATACATTGCCCAGTGTCAAGTATTCCTTTATGGCAATGCAAGAATAAACTAACACGCTCCTTAAAGGAGAGAATCTATGAAAAGCTTCTAGCAGTGTGTCAAGCTCAATAAATTGTAGTCCCCAACCTATCATGGCATAAAAGGGCCCTTCCAAATTGACTTCTCATTTATAGGACTCTCCCATCCTCCTTCACTTTTCACTGCCTTCTCCAAAATGTTCCAGTGTTCTAGAACACTGGGGTCTTCTCCGTTTTGTGCACTATCCAACTGCTCTATCTTTGTCCATGTCATTACCGCGGTCTAGAATTCACATCCACACACTCTGTCAGCCTGCAGAATCCCCACTGTTCCTTTAGAATCAAATCAAGTGTCAACTCTCTGAAGCCCCCGATTCTCATTTTCCCCACTACCTCTTCCTCAGAAGGAATTGCTGCCTAATTTTGATTTTGTACATAGCTCTTTCATAATACTGGCCACAATATGGCAGTTATTTGTTTATGTATTTGCTTCTTCTGATAACTAACGAGGTCTTGAAAGTAGAGACTGTGTCTTACATAACCAACTTGTAGTTCAGCACCCAAAATATGGTGAGGGTTTGGTGAATGCTTGCTGATTTGAACAGAATTGATATGTGGGCCACATTTGTTTAAAACCACAGCCCTAGGGTCATTGGTCATTTGCCTCAAGTAAGAGAGCTAGAAGAGATGGTGTATAGTGAAGCTGAGCAGAGCAAGGAAAAGTAGGAAAACTTTCTTAAGTAGTAGACCCAGAGATAATGTTTCCCTACAGGTTTCATTTCTCTTAAGTACTTTTAAAAAGAGGAGCTATATAAATCAAGCAATCCACCAGCTTTGGAAAAATTGTGTTGCCTCCAAGGGGTTTATTCTGAGGAGAATATGCATGTTTGCACAAAAGTTATTTTATTTGTCAGAAAATTATTTTCATAATCTTATCCTGCTTAAATATTTGACCATCCCTAAAATGCCTGAGAGAAAAAAAAAAAACATGATTCTGGTAAGGGCTGCAATTCACTGTAAAAGCAAAATATGGGACTTAAGATGGGTAGAAAGAGAAGTGATTTGTGTATTTGGATTTAATTCATTATTTAAAAATTAGAAAAAATTATTTAACACTTCAAACATATAGAAATAGTATGGCAGAAATCATTGTTTTTCAGATCCCTCACCTTCCATCTGCATTAAATTTTCTTTTCTTTTTTATCTTGAAACAGAATCTCACTCTGTCCCCCAGGCTGGAGTGGAGCAGTGCGATCTCGGCTTACGGCAACCTCTCAGGTTCGAGCAATTCACCTGCCTCAGCCTCCCGAGTATCTGAGGCTATAGGCATGTGCCACCACACCTAGCTAATTTTTTGTATTTTTAGTAGAGACAGGGTTTCACCAAGTTGGCTGGTCTCGAACTCCTGACCTCAATGATCTGCCTGCCTCAGCCTCCCAAACTACTGGTATTACAGGCATGTGCCACCATGCCCGGCCAATTTTCTGTTTTTCTTCTTTTCTTTTCTTTTTTTTGAATCAGAGTCTCCCTCTGTCACCCAGGCTGGAGTGCAGTGTCACGATCTCGGCTCAGTGCAACCTCCGCCTTCCGGATTCAAGCGATTATCCTCTCTCAGCCTCCCAAGTAGCTGGGAGTACATGTGCACGCCACTGCACCCGGCTAATTTTTGTATTTTTAGTAGAGATGGGGTTTCGCCATGTTGGCCAGGCTAGTCTCAAACTCCTGACCTCAGGTGATCCGCCTGCCTCGACTTCCCAAAGTGCTCAGATTACAGGTGTGAAAAGTGCATTCCTAGATAGTATTTTTCCTTGGGGATTCATGAATGTAGGTCGCTCAGTGTTTTCTGACAATGTGTAAGTATCATTCTCCTCTTAAAGAGTATATAAAGTTGTTATAGTTTCTTAGGTTAAGAGTTACTTTACTTTATTATTAAAAGGTATTACATTTTCTTCTGTCTCCTGTATTTGATGTTGAGTAGTCTGCCGGAAATATTTCTTCCTTTGAAGATATTTTTATCTTTTCTCTGTGGTTGCTTTTAGTTTACCTGTTTGTTTTTGGTGTTCTGAAAATATTTTTTATGATGTTTCTATGCATAAACTTATTTATATTATACATTTCAAAATTCTCTTGGCTTCTTGAGCCTGGGTATTCATGTCTTCTCATTCATCTTAGAAAATTCCTAGTCATTAATTCTTCATTGCTTTTCAAAATTGCCTCTATCTCCTTTTGGAACTTCTATTTAACATATGCTGGGTTTTCACTTTTCGTTCTCCTGTCCTTTTTTTTTTTTTTAAATCTCTTTCTTTAGTTTGAGCTGTAGTTTGGGCAATTTTCTAAGACTTACCTTTTAGTCCACAAATTATCTCTCTAGCTATATTTAACTTACGATTCATCCTATTTATTGTAATTTAAAATTTTGATTACAATGTTTTTAATTTTTAGAAATTCATTTGGTTCTTTCAAAAATCTTCCGTTTTTAAACAGTATAATTTTATTTTTTATATTTCAATTTCTTATTTTATATCTTTAATACATTTAAATATACTTATTTTATGATTTCTATTAGATTATTTCAATATCAAATATTCTTGGGGATCTTATTCTAACTCTTATTCAGGGTGGATTGTTTCTTCATCTGTTTTGTAATTTTGGACTGTTATCTAATTTTTAGGAAAATTTATGTGTGGGAACCCTGTGCAGCCTGGGTTGAGGGTGTGCTCTTCTGGAGTAGGTTTTGGTTTGCCTTGGCCAGATGTAATAAGAGTATCAGAAGCTTGAACCAATTTATATGTTAATTGTTTGGCTTGCTTGCCGGGGTGGTGAGGAGGTAGATTCCCATAGTTAAATTTTCAGGGAGACTTTTTCCCACACAGAGCCAGGACTACTCAGACAAGCTCTTTTATTAACTCCCATTAACTCCCGGGGCTGGAAGGTGAATTGTTTCCTAAACTATTCTTTCACTAATGGAGCAGCCCTTTCAGGATAATGGTTTTATGAAGGAGGTTCTCAGTTCCAAACTCTGTTTCGGGCAAGCTTAAGACATAAGTGCCGTTTTCCAGATGGGCATTAAAGCTCCCTGCATTACGAAGGCTGAGACAGCCTGTTGCTCTGACATAGTCTCTGTCAGCCCATAAGCTTGCTTCTCTGTTTTTCAGTTTTCCTTTTTCATTTCTATCACCTGTGATGTTCCCTTTGTTTTGGTGCCCCTAGCTATGATTTAAAAGAGTATGTGTTATATTTTATCCAGCATTTCTACGTGCTTATAGCTGAAAGTTTGTCAGATATTTGTAGTTTTCCTTGTAGCTAGAACCAGAACTCTTTCAAATTTCTTTTTAAGAGCTTTAAATTTTGCTTTTATTTAAAATAAACTTTGAGGTTTTTTTTTTCCTTTGGAAAAAAATATAATGAAAGAGCAAAGCACAAAAATCTGAATGAAAATTAAATCAGTACATATGTTTAAAAGACATAGCATCCTTGCCTGCTTTTTGTATTAATCAGCTTGCTCTTCTAAGTGCTAAGGAGACATCATAATGTGATTGAAGGAAATAGATTTTGCCTTCTGGTTTTAGTACTTACCCTCTCTGTTATTCTCTAACTCTGGATATGTAATTTATCCTCTGGCATCCATAGTTTTCACCTGTAAATAGGAAAAATGATACCTGTTTAATTACTTCTTAGGGTTATTAAGAAGTTCAAATGAAATAACATATAGTCGGCGACAGCTTTCTGTAGACTGTAAAACATGATGCAAATGATAGTTACTGCTAAGTACTTTCAGGTAGTAATGGGATTGGTAAGTTGCACTTGCTTTTATTCCCTACAGTTGCATGTTTCTGAGAATTGTGGGTCTGGCCCACTCATACGCTTATATTTGAATTCCAGAACTTTTTTTTCTATAAAAGAGAAAGATGAATTAACCCTTCATAGAACACTAAAACTATAATTAATTAAGTGGAAAAATCTTATTCCCTATATCCATAAAAGATAAATTCCATTGAATTAAAGAAAAAAATGCCCCTTTTCCTCATTCAAGAGCAAAGACTTCTATGATTTCAGTTGAGTGCCTCAGTTTTTATCATTTGTCTCTGTACTAAGTGGTTTCACATTCTGTGCAAGATATATGCCAAGGGAGTTGAAAATCTTGCCCACTGCTGTGTACACCAGGAAAATAGTACTAAGTAGTACTAGTATTTTTTAAAATTATAATAAAATACTCATAACATAAAATATACCATCTTAACAATTTTTAAATGTACAGTTCAGTAGTGTTAAGTACATTCACATTATTGTGCAACCAATATCCAGATCTCTTTTCATCTTGCAAAACTGAAACTGCTTTCCATTGCAGCTGAACCATTTTACAACTCTCCATTTCTCTTTACCTACAGCCTCTGGCAGCCAACCACCATTCTACTTTGTGTCTCTATGAATTTCACTATTCTAAGCACCTAATGTAAGTGGAATCATACAGTATTCATTTTTTTGTGACTGGCTTATTTCTCTTAGCATAATGTCCTTGAGGTTCATCCATGTTGTTGCATGTGTCAGAACTTCTTTCCTTTTAAAGGCTGAATAATATTTCATTATATAGGGACATTTGTATTACTTCTACCTTTTGGCTAGTGTGAATAATGCTGCTATGAGCATTAGTGTGCAAATATCTGTTCAAGTACCTGCTTTCAATTCTTTTGGGTATATGCCCAGAAGTAGAATTGCTGAATCTTGGGTAATTCTATTTTTTTTTTTTTTAAAGATGGAGTCTCGCTCTGTTGCCCAGGCTGGAGTGCAGTGGCACAATCTCCGCTCACTGCAAGCTCTGACTCCCGGGTTCACGCCATTCTCCTGTCTCAGCCTCCCGAGTAGCTGGGACTACAGGCACCTGCCACCAGGCCTGGCTAATTTTTTGTATTTTTAATAGAGACAGGGTTTCACCGTGTTAGCCAGGATGGTCTCGATCTCCTGACCTCGCGATCCGCCCGCCTCGGCCTCCCAAAGTGCTGGGATTATAGGCATGAGCCACTGTACCCGGCTGGGTAATTCTATTTTTAATTCTTTGAGAAACCACCATATTGTTTTCCATAGTGGCTTCATCATTTCACATTCCCACCAACAGTCTACAGGGTCCCACTTTTCCCACATCCTTGCCAACCCTTGCTATTTTCTGGTTTTTTTGTTTGTTTGTTTGTTTAATAGTAGCTATCCTAATGGGTATGAATTTTGATTTGCATTTCCCTAATAATTAGTGATGCTCAGCATCTTTTCATGTACTTTTCTATCAATTTGTATATCTTCTCTGGAAAAATGACAACTCAAGTCCATTGCCCATTTTTTAATTAGGTTGTTGATTTTTTTGTGGTTGTTGAGTTGTAGGAGCCCTTTATAGATTCTGAATATTAACCTCTTGTTGGATATATGATTTGCAAATATGTTTTCTCATTCTGCAGGTTCTCTTTTCACTGTTGATTGTGTCCTTTGATGCACAAAGTTTTTAAGTTTAGGAGAATATTATTTGTCTATTTTTGCTTACGTTGCCTATGATTTTGGTGTCATACCTAGGAAACCATTGCCAAAAGTAATATTTTTTGTATAGTTTCACAACGGAATCCCACATGAGGAACAGAACAATCAGTATTGTCTAGAATTATAATTATTTAAGGGTCTATCTAGAATTCAAATAGGCTTGGTGGCAAAAAAGAAAAGGAGTTGTTCATTCTTTTAGGCAACTCGGTACTTCCACCCCCTCTATGTTTGGGTATTTTCATATCTTATGAATATTGTGGCATGTGGAGTCTGTTCCCCACTCTAAATGCTGATTAGGCCAGACACTTCATTTCTCAAACTGCCTTTCACTGGGCTGTAGGCATATGACCTTTGCCCTGCCAATCACATACACCTATACCGGAGATCCTTGCAGTGCCAAGGATTATAGAAAACCTGAGTTCTTGGGCACCAGCAGGGACAGCTGAGGTAATGGTAGTGCTTTGTGTCTATGCTTGCTATGTGTGGCAGAGGTTGCTGCTTGTCTATGCTTTCCTTCATCCACAGTAATGAAACCTCTTCTTAACTGGGCACATGCCATTCAGGATAAAGACTATATTATCCAGTGTCCTTGGGGGCCAGGTTTGGCTAATTCTGGCTAATGAGCTGTAACTAGAAGTGTTGCTTGACCTCTTCTGAGATCTTCCTTAAAGGACAGCTGGAGTTTCATCCGTTCCTCTTTTCTTTTGGCTTGAATGTGTATCAGGATGGCTGAAGCTGGATTAGTACCATAAACAATGAGAAAACTACAGTAGTGGAGGCCCAGCATAGGGGAGCAAGAAAATAGAAGGTGCCTGCATCTCTGGGGCCTTCAAGCAACAGAATTTACCGATCAGTCCTGGACCTCTAGACTTTCATATGAGAAGGAGAAGTATACATCTGTCTTATTTAAGGTCGGTAATTTGGGGTCTCTGTTACTTGCTGCTGAAGTTAATCTTAATCAATGCATTGTCAGTGGTGCAAGCTGCAGTGTGAAGGTGTGCAGGCTGCAGGGGGCCAGTTCTAGGGTGTGATTTGAGGCTTCACTCCTGATTCATTGCCCTGGTCTGGTTTTTCAACCTTCACTTGTGATTCTATGACACACATATCATTTTAATGAATTCCATTCTCTTTAAATCAGTTGGAGTTGTTTTTGATTATTTATAACAAAAAGTCCTTACTGATATGAGGTGAAAATTTCTTAAGTCTTTTTTAGATAATAAACCGAAGTTTGTTTTTCACCACAAATTTCAGCCTTAAAGCTCAGCCACATTTTCAGAAACTCAAGGTGAAAGTTCACACAGAGCATCAGTTAGAAGAAGTTAATTGTGAAAAAGGGATCATCAATGGCCATCCTTTAAATGATGAGACCTCCCGTATGTTTTGAATGATTTAATTTCCAACATATTCTCTTCTGAGTCTTTGATATACGTGCTGACTCCATGAAATGAAGTCTAAGTGTGAAGGGAAGAGGAATTTTAATGTTTATTCTATCTCAGCACCTTGCTAAGTGGTCCTCAGCCCAGGCATTGCTGAGCTGGGGCTGGATTTCTTCATCTTTACAATAACAGAAGAACGCACTTACCAGTGTCTGAGTTATTGCTTACAGACAGGAAGGTTTCAAGCCTCGGATGCTGATCAGTGAGAATGGCCAACAAAAAGCATGAAGTTAATTTTGCCTCAAATAAAAGACTTCTTTTGATTCTTAAAATCCTGTCAGAATCTCATTCGGATCTCTGAGGGACAATTATACTTTCTCATCATCTAGTTGTTCAACACCAGTTTGAGCTATTAGTGTACTCATTCATTCAACCATGCCTTTGGCAAACGCTTTTTAATACCTACTCTGTGCCAGGCATTACTTGGCCACTGCTTTCTCCCTGCCCCTTGTCTCAATATCCATTCCACATTCTGAATGAATTCAGTGGATGAGGCTGAAGAGTCTGAGGGAAGCAATGTGATTAATTTATGCATCATGTATCAAGTATGACATGCGGATGCTGGGACGCGGCACTTGAGAATACAGGCTGCCTCCCTTCCTCAGCTGTTGCAGGCGTGCACTCTGTCAAAATGCGTGTCCAGAAAGGTCTAAGTCCCTGAAGTGTGGTGTTTATTAAGAAAAGGTTCACCTTTTATATCCTCCAACATTTCTAGTAAAATCATAACCATCCTCAATTTGCAACCACAGACTTCTGGGAATACAGCTATTATTGGCTCCAAACCCTCTCCTCTGTCATTCATAGATTGCTATCTGTGAAGTCAAGAACTTTGCATTTTATTCATCTTTGCATCCCCAGAGCATAGCATGTAATAATAGTTTATTTTTTTTTTTTTTATTTTTTTTTGAGACGGAGTCTCACTCTGTTGCCTAGGCTGGAGTGCAGTGGCACTATCTCGGCTCACTGCAACCTCCGCCTCCTGGGTTTAAGCAGTTCTCCCTGCCTCAGCCTCCTGAGCATCTGGGACTACAGGCACCCGCCACCACACCTAACTAATTTTTGTATTTTTAGTAGAGTCAGGGTGTCACCATGTTGGCCAGGCTGATCTCGAACTCCTGACCTCAAGTGATCTGCCCGCCTCGGCCTCCCAAAGTGGTGGGATTACAGGTGTGAGCCACTGCGCCAGGCCTAAATAATGTTTTCAAAAAATTTAAATTATTTCTCACAAACAATGTGCATACAGTTTGTTCTCTTTACTGTCTACCCCACACAACTGACCTGGTACCCCCTAGTACTCACATAATTCAGCTTAGAGATCAGTTCCTCAGGGATACCTTCTCTGATACTGAAGCTAAGGTCTGGGCCCCCTATTATGAGTTCAGAGAACACCTTAGGTTTAGGTTTCCACTTTATAGCACTTACTATACTTTTATTTATGTAATGTTTGTGTTCTGTACTGGAATAAGACCCCCAGGAAGTCTGTAACATTCTCTTATTCTCAGTGCTATTATTTATAATCAATGCCTAGGACACAATAGATGCTCAGTAAACATTTCTGGAATAAATGAGTTTTGATCAATAGCATTTTTGAGACTAGTCTCCCTCTTTTTCTCATCCTCTACCATACATAGTGATTTACATCCTTTCCAAACTGGTGTTTTTTTGTTTTGTTTTGTTGTGTTTTTTTTTTTTTTTCCTACTGTCACTTTCCAGTTCCTACCACCTACTGGTTGAACCCATGATGTCTTGGGGAGTAGATGTCAGGGTGGCTACACATTTCCATTTTGGAGAGCAGTTTCCTATTTTTAGCACTTCTCCAGGGCTTGGACTGATAAGGCAGTGGAGTCCTTCTGCCCTCAGAACTTTGCCTTTTAACTTCGTTCCTTGGGAATGTGCCTGTCAGGCTCTGTGGAGAAGTTATTCTTCCTTTTGATGAGAAATTGAGACTACCTGAGCTCCTTCCCTGCTTTAAATGAACCACTAGAGGGGGCAGTGACCTGCTCTGCTGCTGCACCTGAATTGCACCTGTAGGATATTAGGGTTAGATGGATCTTAATGACTTCCTGGGCCACCTTCTCCCATTTTCTAAACAAGTCCCTAAGGCTACAGACTTGGTCAGTGACAAAACTAGGCCTAGACCCCAGATCTTGTGCTTTCTCCTCCAGCATACTGCCTCCTGCCCTGCAGTCCTTGGAGGACTCTTGCAGGGTCTGGTCTACGGATATGGATCAAATTTTTTTTTTTTTTTTTTTGAGACTGAGTCTTGCTCTATTGCCCAGGCTGGAGTGCAGTGGCATCTCAGCTCACTGCAGCCTCTGCTTCCCAGGTTCAGGTGATTCTCATGCCTCAGCCTCACAAGTAACTGTGATTACAAGGATCTGCCACCACACCCGGCTAATTTTTGTATTTTTAGTAAAGACAGGGTTTCACCATGTTGGCCAGGCTGGTCTCCAACTCCTGACCTCAAGTGATCCGCCAGCCTCGACCTCCTAAAGTGCTGGGATTACAGGCATGAGCCACCACACCCAGCCAGCTATGGATCAATTTTGACAAGTCTGATTAACTCACCAAGAATTCCTTGGACCACCAATGCAATTATCCACATTGATTTATGAATGGTCCATAGCCACACATATGTGTGTGGGCTAAAGGGAGGAATAGCAAGAGGTAATGGAAATTATGCTCAATTCCACCACTTGTGGAAAACAAGATGTAGTGGATGTTGCTAGCTATTGTCTTTTTGTCATCCAAGCAAGCTTTCTCATCACCCTTTATTCTGGTAACTGCCCTCCCTCCTCCTCACTCCCTTTGCAGAGGCAGGGGCCAGTTTCAGGTCTGGCTAATCACAGCTCTCCATTCCTTCCCACTTAATAATGGTTCAGGGGAAGGTAAAAACTCAAGCTGACTTTATTAAAGTCCTTCCCTGAGATTTCTGAGTTTAAAAACAAGAGAAGCAGTGGTGTTTTCTTGGGGTCATGGTACCATAAGGATATGAAGTTAGAAGACTGTGACTATCTTTGTAACCAAACAAAGAAGACCTGCTATAGGAGCAGATCAGAGAGTTAAGCAGAGACTCAGAGAGAAAAGCTGGATGTAGAATTGAATCATGATCCCAATTCTTCAGCCCTGGAGCCAACATCTTTTTTCAGGTTCTTCAAGTTACCCTACTCTATTATGCCTGGCTACATGGGCCTATCAATTCCCTTCTTTTGATTAAAGATAGTTGGAATTAGATTTTTATCATTCACAATGAAGAATTTTGATGAGAAATTCTAGAGATCAAACATACCAAAAAATACCCCCTGTTTTAGGTTAACAGTTTGTCTGTAGTCACTGTGGGTGTAGGGTAATATCGCCTTTCCTCTGACCCTAAACTAAGGATGGATAAGCCTGAAGTCAGTCTTTCAGTATAAACCTCATGGGTGACTAGTGATCAGCTTTTTGTATTTCCTCACTATTGTCTGTCTTGGGCAGCTCAACCAGGAAGGACAAGTTGCTACTGAGGCCAAGAGCACAGGTCAGGTGGCTTAGTTAGTTCTTTGCTGTCTACAACACAAGACTTATTCCCCAAATATCCAGCTGTTTTGCAACCTGTACCTTTGAGTGATGTGAGCTAGTGTGGCATGTCTACACTGACTCTGGAAGGCAGCATGGGGTGATAGAAAGAGCACCAGACTGAGCCTTGGGAGAGAGGGGTCCAGTCCCAACCCCATTCTTCTCTTATTGGAAGACCCCCAGCTGAGACATTTGACTTCTCTGGGCCTTAGTTTATCAGGTTACAAAAAAAGTGATACTTGGACAACATGATCCTAAGATACCTTCTGGCTCTAAAATTACATTATTATCAAAGAACAGCTCAAACGCATCCCCTATGAAAGGCATTGACCTCTCTGTTCTTATATCAAAAAGATATCACAATTTAACTCACTGTTTTTTCATTAGTCCTTAGGGCAAGCCATGTGCAGTATCATTAAGTATCTTTCAAATACAAATCTCTGCTTCTGGCACAAAGGAACCCCTGCCCTCCTTAGCAAATTATTTGTTACCCTTAGGCCTGTTTCAGCTATGCCAGGGAAAGCGAATCTCTTCTTCTGAAATATTCATTACTGTGAAGCAGCGATTCTGTACTTCAGGGCCTAGAAGGGGAGAGATTTCTTTGCATTCTCACCTCTGCCGCCCAAACTCCCTTTGACACATCCACCTCCCAGACTGCAGAGCTGAGGGTTGCTAGGAGACCAGGGTGGCAGACAGGCAGGATCCATAGGGGCTCAGCTAGTTGGGAAAGCTGCAAGGGTGAACACAACAGTTGAGTGAAAAAGGAAACAAATACTTCCTGGACTCCTGATCTAGTTTTAAAAGACTGAGGTAAATACACATGGGGGTGGGCTGGGGATGGAAAGGGAGGAAGTTTCGGGGAAGAGCATATAGATGAGAGGTGGGGATGCAGCATGAAGTGCTACAGGAGGTGAGCACTGCAGGAGGCTGTGTAGATGGCAGACACCAAAGGCTTATTGCTCAGAGGAGATAAAAACAAAAGTCATTTTGATTGACAGTCCCGGTGAACCTTAATGAGATTAATAGTCATCTGCTTTCCTCAGGGCTACCACGATGGCTGGGTGCCTGCAGGACTGCTAAGATCCACTGACTGTCTGATGCCCTCTCTCCTGGGCCTGAGCTTGTCTCCAGGAAGCACTGATGCAAGTGCAGATGCATTTGAATTGCTCCGAATAGCAAGGGGGTGATCCAGTAGAGCTCAGTGTTACTGCGTGGGGAGCAATGGTCAACTGGACCCTGATGGGACACCCCTAGGACACAAGGTTAAGACCACTCTAAAGCAAAGGGCACTCTACTTAGTCATGCTGTTAGCAACGCCACGAGTTTGCTTGACGCAGTGTCTGGGCACATGGTAAGAGCTCAAGAAATGGTTGTTTTTTAAATTGTTGTTGTTATAAGGGTCCTTACCGATGGGTATTGAATATTCCTCTACTCCCTTCACCGCTAAGATTTTGCTTGTATAATTATTTTGAAGTGATATGAATTACGAATATCTTTTTTTTTTTTGACAGGGTCTTATGCTGTCACTCAAGCTGGAACGCAGTGGTGCAATCAAGGCTCACTGCCGCCTCAATCTCCCAGCCTCAAGCAATCCTCCCACCTCAGCCTCCCGAGTAGCTGGGACTACAGGCACACGCCACCATGTCCAGCTAATTTTTAAATTTTTAGTAGAGATGAGTTCTTGCTATGTTGCCCAGGATCGTCTTGAACTCCTGGCCTCAAGCGATCCTCCTGCCTTGGCCTCCCAAAGTGCTGGGCTTATAGGTGTGAGCCACCATGCTCAGCCATAAATGCCTTGTCTTTTTTTTTTTTTTTTTTCCGGACAGTCTTGCTCTGTTGCCCAGGTGGAGTGCAGTGGCACAATTTCAACTCACTGCCACCTCTGCCTCTCAGGTTCAAGAGATTCTCATGCCTCAGCTTTCTGAGTAGCTGGGATTACATGTGTGCACCACCACACCCAGCTAATTTTTTTGTATTTTTAGTGGAGACAGGGTTTCACCATGTTGGCCAGGCTGGTCTTGAACTCCTGGCCTCAAGTAATCTGCCTACCTCAGCCTCCCAAAGTGCTGGGATTACAGGCGTGAGCCACTGTGCCCAGCCTGCCTTGTCTTCTTTTAATGGCCCTCTATGGGTTTCATGTCCCATTCATATACCTATGAGAATTACACACTCAGGGTCAGTTTCCTTCAGCCAATCAGCAGGCACCACTCACAGGCACATTTGCCCACATAATGCGAACCTGACATGCCCAAATATCTAACCCAGTAAAATTTGAACTACGTGTTACCATATCTTGCCAGGAAAAAAATCATCATCTTTATTTTATTTCTGATTTTTAATTATGAAATGTTTTATTCATGTTTAACATGGCATGTGGCCTGCCCCAGAAGTCATTGCATTTTTTGGGGTACAGCATGATCCTCAGGTGAGTCTATTGCTGATCTGTACAAAGCGGCCTCTGCCTGAGGTTATGGCTTACTGCTCATAGCAGCAGCAACTACAGCAGCAACAGCAGCAGCACAATAACAGCAAGCTCTGTGTTAAAAGGAATCACATCCTAGAATGATGTAATGTTTCCGGACGTGCAATGGTTGGGTCACATGAGGTCTGACATCATCTGGAGCAAGGAGCTTCCAGGAATGCTGCCACTAGCAACTTTACCGGGCAGACACTGGAGCACAGCTCTTTCAGGAGACAGAAAAGAAAACAAAGCAGAGGAAAACAAAAGCTACGTGCCAGCTTCAAAAATCTGAGCAGTCAAATCACAAGGGGAGAGAAAGAGAACTGTAATACTTACTCCAGAGACTCTAAACCTTCACTTTTCAGCACTCAGACAAATTTGTAATTGAAAGGAACTTGGGAGGCTTTATCTGGTTCAAACTTCTGCCTCTAAGGAAGAGTCTATCTAAAACTTCAAAGCATATAAAAACCTCTAGGAGAATGATGATGCATAACCTCCTTTGGTAAGTGGCTTCAATGTCACTATCTTTAGGGCAGTGGACTGGCTCTAAAGACTCAGCCGGCCTAGCCCCATGTCTGGAAGGGGTGGCCACAGGGGAGGGTTTGGGCATGTCCCTCCAGCAGAAATTCAAATGCATTCTTATGAGACGAGAGATGAAATCTTGGGGAGAAAAATGTAAAGGTCAGTAAATAAAGCTTCTATAGCCTCTTGGATGGACTAAATATGTTTTTTAAATTCAAAGATTTGCCTTTATTAATTATGATGATATTTTTAATTGTAAAATTTCAAATTTGTCAAAAAACTGCAAGAAAATGAAAGGAAATACCAATATATATCCTTCACCTAGACTCACCAATTAACATTTTTCTATATTTGCTTTATTTTTCTCTTGTTAGTGTGCATGCATGCATGCATACACACACATACACATACATACATAAATGTCTTTAGGTAATATTGCCTAAACAGACACACACACACACCTTTAGGTAATATTACATATACATTACATAAAAGGAAAAATAAAGCAACCTGCCTATCAATCAATTTTCTGAAACATTGTGATAAAATGTACACATTTTTTACAACCAAGGTCACTTCCTCCTCTCCTTTTCAATCCTCTCACCCATGTTGAGAATCTCTTCTTTAGAATCAAGAAGTTTGTTCTTGTATTTGGCTTTCTCACACTTAAAGATAAGCTATATAGTTTTACCCTCTCAGTATAAAAAAGAAGACAGCTGTCACTACCATAAACATACTGTCTACTTCTTGATTTTCACCAAAGAAGAAAGGCAGGTGCTGAGCATGTAAAATGGCTTCTCTGGAGTCCTGGCCAAACAGGACAATGGCCAGGATTCAAATACTTTCAGTTTCCATCCATTTTTACCAACCACAGATGAGTAGAGGTTGTTCTGTGACACTGAGTGTTTTTGTTCTGTCTCATATTCAGCAAAGGTTCCTTAAGGAACTTCATGGGCAGAGTACTCAGCTGTTCAACTCTGAATCCTTCAGTCACTACTCTGCCATCTGACTCCTTCGATGTGTGAAGCTTTTCATATAAAAAGATAAGCTGTAAAAAGACCTTTCTGTTGAACCCTTTCTTAAACCCTCACCTTGCCTTCCCATTTCTGCATACTGTGTCTTCAAACACTCAACATACTCCAAATATATATGCATGTGTGCATCACCACTAAAGTTAACAACTCAAACCAACAGTGGCCTATTGAGCATCTACTATGTTTCAGGGTTAGGTCCTGGAGATCTCTGGCATGACTCCTGCTCCCCTGGAGTTTAAAATCTAGCAGAGAAAACAGATATTAAATATTTGCACTTGCGATGCCTGCTATATTGAGAGAAGCAGGCCAGGCATGGTGGCTCTCACCTGTAATCCTAGCACTTTGGGAGGCTGAAGTGGGCAGATCACTTGAGCCCAGGAGTTTGATACCAGCTTGGGCAACACAGCGAGAGCCCATCTCTACAAAAAATTTTAAAATTAGCTGGGCATGGTGGTGAGTGCCTGTAGTCCCAGCTATTCAGGAGGCTGAGGTGGGAGGATCACTTGAGCCCAGGGGGTTGAGGCTGCAGTGATTTGCGATTGACCACTGCAGCACAGGTTCTTATGGGACTCAACTGCTGAGAGACTTAAACCTAGTCTATCTAGATCAAAGAAGGTTTCCCTGGAAAAGAGATGTTTGGGTTGAGATCTGAAGAAAGAATGGGAGTAAACCAAGAAGGATGAGTTGGGGATGGGAGTTGGAGTGAGGATTTGAGAGGGAAGAATGTTTCCATCAGAGGAAACAGCTTCTGTATAACCCTGGGGGCAAGAGAGAGCAAGGCACTGCCAGGACAAGAGCAATCTGGTAGGTGAAGTTGTCTATGGTCAATTGCCTACGTGGAACATAGTGGTTTACTACTCAGTTCAGGCATGAGGCAGGTGCATGTGCAGGAGATCAGTGCCTATCTCCCTCTTCTAAGAGAAAGAGGTTTTTAGCAGACCCCTGTCACTGGTCCAAGCACTGCCTCTAGATAGTGATGGATCTTTAGTGCCAACAGCTTGGCAGGGCAGAAGCAAATATCTGAAAGAGTGGTGCTTTCTACCATATGACTGGTGAGGAACCAACGCTTAGACAGGGTAACTTGCTAATGGACACACAACTTATAGGAAGCACCTGGGACCTGAATACTAGTTAGCTTAGGCCCAGCATTCCCGTGCTGAGAGACTATCAAGTGCTAGATTCTCAACACCTGAGAAAGGCAAGACCTGAATCCGTAAGAGTGTGAGGAGTATACTAACAACCTTCAGAACCACAGAAGTGCAGACTCAGGCTCTGCAGCTATTAGAAAAGAAGCCCAGCTGCTGTTTCTGTCCACAGCATGTATTAGAGTATAAATAAATAAACTTTTCTTTTGAACATTGGTTTTTATTGTCTGTTGGTGCTTTCTGGGTCCAACAAATTGTTTCACTAAGCTAAGTGTCAGAATTACAATAGAAAATACCACTATGTATATATTCTGGCACAATCTTCTCTCTGTTCCTAAGTTGGGAACCACTTTATTTGAAACTAATGTTAAAAGCCTCTGGGTAGCCAGTGAAGGAAGGAATTTAAGCCTGCCTTGGATTATTCCAATGACAAGTATACTTTTTGACCCATGCCTCACTTTATAGTGAGAACTCAATATGCTGTAAGTGTTTATATCACCTACCCTCAGTTAAAACCTCTCACTTTTTCCTATCCTGATCACTAAATACTGGGGGTGAGGAGTTTTAGAATTGATAACACTACAAAAATTGTCCCTTTAAAAGTGTTGAATTAAATTTTATTATAGATGCATTGAAAATATAAAGTCAAAAGTGAAAAATTCAGTTAATCAGACTTTTAGTTCCAATTATAATGAAGTAACTGGTATGGATTTACTTTCCTACAGCTAGTGACTATAAAACTGCACAAAATATATGAAGCGATTTTTCTGTTACTAAACATCAAACATTGCAACATTAAGCTTCTTGAGAAAAGGGGAAAATGCACAGTAACCTCCACATTCACCCTGGATGTCTGTTTGGGAATCATTTCCAAAATATGCCATAAGGAAAGGGAGCCAGAGAGTGACGAAAACAGAAATTGGAATTCAGGGATGAAATAGCTGAAATATGTATGACAAGGTACTGGGAGGGAGATAGCTGCAAGGAGAGGGAGACCTAGAATTCTGCAAGGGAGTCTCCTCTTCAATCTTTGGTCAAATACTAAGCTGCACATGTGGATAGGAAGACTCCATGAAATCGACTGGAGATCCTGGAGGATACACAGTGCTGGGGAAGCATTTAAATTCTAACCAATCAGAGTGAAGAGACCATTCTATATACTCTGACTATTTAGATGAGATCATAGAAAGGTTACACTTTAAGGGAAGGGCTAAATTAGTCCTTGAGTAAAGGTAACTCTTCACCTGGCCTAATACATAGTAAAACTAAGCTTCAGCAGGATTAAACTAAATCACCAGTTAACTGTCTGCAAGAGCAATATTTAACAGTCTTAAAAGAAGACAGTAAAATCCATTGTGTTATCTATAATGTCCAACTTGCAATAAAAGAAATTATTAATATATAAAGAGATTAGAAAACAGGAACCATAATAGGGAGAAATGACATTCAGTAGAAGCAAACCCAGATATGGCACAGGTGTTGGAGTTAGCAAAGACTGTAAAATAACTTACAAATATGTTCAAGGGTATAACAGAAAATATATAAAAAATGAATGATCAGATGGGAAATGTAAATATAGGAATGGAAACTATTTAAAAGAAGCAAGTGGAAGTTCTAAAAAAAAACATGAAATAAAAAATTTATTGACTGAGGTTAACATTAATTTGACCACTGCAGAAGGGAAAAAAAATCAATAAACTTTAAAACACATCAATAGGAGCTAGCAAAACAGAAGCACAGAGAAAAAAAAATGACTGCAGAAAAAAAAGAACCAACTTCAGTGACCTTTGGGAAAATATTGAGTGGTCTAACATATTTGTAATTAGAGTCCAAGGCAAAGGAGAGACAGAAAAATATTTTTGAAGACATTTTGACTAAAAAAAATTGAAATTTGATGGAAAATATCAACCTAGAGATCCAACAGGCTCAACTTACCTCAATCAGGATAAACACAAAGAAAACCATACCATGCCCATCATAATAAAATTGCTAAATCAAATATAATCTTGAAAGCAAGTGGAGAGGAAGAAAAGATGTATTAAATATAGGATAACAATAATAAATATGGCTGCTGAACTTCTCATCAGAACTAATGCAAGACAGAAGACAACTGAATGACATCAATTGTACTGATGGGAGAAAAGTACTGAGAGAAAAAATAAACTATTAGCCTAGAAAGAAAATATGCTTTAGAAATGAAGGTAATAAAGATATTTTAAGGCTGAGAGTGGTGGCTCAGACCTGTAATCCCAGCACTTTGGGAGGCTGAGGCAGGAGGATTGCTTCAGCCCAGTAGTTCTAGACCAGCCTGGGCAACAAAGAAAGACCTGTCTCAAAAAAAAAAAAAAAAAAAAAAAAAAAAAAAAAACAAAGAAAAACAAAAAGAAAAGAAATAAAAAAAGAAGATATTAAAAAAAAAAAAGCTGACAGAATATGATACCACCAAACTTGTACTACAAGAAATGTTACAGTAAGTTCTTCAGGATGAAAGAAAATGACATAAAACAAACTCAAACCTAAATGAAGAATACTGTAAATAGTAAATATGTAATTATTAAAAAATACTTTTTTCTTGTTCCTTGAGGCCAGGAGCTGTGGCTCACGCCTGTAATCCCAACACTTTGGGAGGCCGAGATGGGCGGAACATTTGAGGTCAGGAGTTCGAGACCAGCCAACATGGTGAAACCCCATCTCTATTAACAAAAATATAAAATTAGCCAGGCATGGTGGTACACACCTGTAGTCCCAGCTACTCTAACATTGAGGGGGAAAATTGCTTGAACCCAGGAGGCAGAGGTTGCAGTGAGCTGAGATTGCACCACTGCACTCCAGCCTGGGCAACAGAGAGAGATTCTGTCTCAAAATAATAATAATAATAATAATAATAATAATACTTTTTCTTGTTCCTTGATATTCTAAAAGACAGTAGACTGTTCAAAGTGAATATAATAATAATGTATTGTGAGTTTTATAACATATGTAGAACTAAAATTTTTGACAAAATCAACACAAGGAACACGGAAGTAGGGTAAGTGACAGCCTTGTGTTGTTAGCTTTTTACATTACATGTGAACTGTAAAATGTTAATTCAAGGTAGAACAAAAAACAAAAAAGAAGTATAACTAAAAAGGCAATAGATACAGTTAAATATTTTATTAAATATATTGTATTAATATAGTGTATTAAAATGCTGTATGCTTTAATATTGTATTAAAGTATTAACTAATTCAAAAGATATCAGGAAAGGAGGTGTAAAAAGATCAAAGAACACATAGGATGAATAAGAAACAAACAGCAAGACTTAAATCCAACCATATCAATAATTACAATAAATGTAAATGAACTAAACCCATTAAGAGGCAAAGATTGTCAGATTGGATAAAAAGCAAGATCACATTGTATTTGTTTGCAAGAGATGTACATGAAATCAAAAGAAACATGTAGGTTAAAAGTGAAATGATAGAAAAGATATATCATGCAAACATTAATCATGAGAAAGTAGAATAAATAAGAAGAGAGATGGTTAATTAGAGAAAACAAAAACAATAAACTAAAAGGAGCATCCAACAGATGCAATATTTAATTGTCATTCTAGATAAAGAGAACAGAGGAAATGAAAGTATATGATCAAAGAAGTAATAAAAGAACTTTTCCTAGATTTGAAGGACATAAATCTCCAGATTACAAAGGCCCACAAGTGCCTAATAAATAAGGAATCAAGCCAACTTTTACAACACCAGTGATAGAACACACTGTAAATCTTCAGAGAGAAAAATAGAATATATACATAACTTCTGGAATAAGAATGAGACCAGACTTCTCAATCACTGGAATCGTAGGAAAGCAATGCCTTCAAAAGCCAAAGAAAAATTCTTTTCTTTTCTTTTTTTTTTTTTTTTTTTTGAGACGAAGTCTCACTCTGTCGCCCAGGCTGGAGTGCAGTGGCGCAATCTCGGCTCACTGTAACCTCTGCCTCCTGAGTTCAAGTGATTCTCTTGCCTCAGCCTCCCAAGTAGCTGGGATTGCAGGCACCCACCACTGCGCCTGGCTAATTTTTGTATTTTTAGTAGAGACAGGGTTTTGCCATGTTGGCCAGGCTGGTCTCGAACTCCTGACCTCAGGGGATCCGCCCACCTCAGCCTCCCAAAGTGCTGGGATTACAGGCATGAGCCACTGCACCTGGCCAGAAACATTATTTTCGATCTAAAATTCTACTCAGCCAAGCTATCAGTCGAGTTTGATACCAGATAGAAGACATTTTCAGACATGCAATGTCTCAAAAATTTACTTCCCCTTTCAAAAAGCTACTGAAGGATGGGCACCACCAAACAAGGGAGTAAACCAAAAACTAAGCAGTCAAGAAACAGAGGATATAACACCCGAATAAGGAGGAGAATTTGTAAGATGGTGGAAATATAAGTGTCCCAAGTTTCTGACTAAGCATCAAGCCTACAGTGTATCCAGCTCAGATTGGGGTAGGATGACAGAGCATACTAGGAGAGATATCTCTAGGGATGAAAATGGATTTGATAGAGTATCCGATGAACTTGCAGAGAAAAAATGTTTCATGATGATGATTTCCAGGCTCCTTTTGCACTTATGAATCAGCAAGAAACATAATTCTGTCCGGTGAGATGCAAGCTGCATTCTATTGGGTGAAAATACTAGGAAAACTATTATTTTTCATTGAAAAAATCAAAGACTGGCTGGCACACTCGCTCTGTTGTCCTCACTCCTTCCTCCTGCTTGGAATGAGGATGTGGTATCTGAAGGACATAGAGAAACCATCTTGAGACCAGAAGAACAAAAACCACATACCAAAGATTTTGTAGGACGAGGATCAAGAATTCTGCAATATGGATGATATTATAACTAACAGAAGCAGTATTTCCCAAAGCACAGTGGGGAATGAGACCATTTTTTTATGGAACTGTACCCAGACATAGCATTAAATAGCCTTGTATTTTTAGTAGAGACGGGGTTCACACTAAAATTCAGCCAATTATTATCACTGTTTTTTCCCCCTGCTGAAATGACTGGCTTGCTTAATACACAAATAGCCCAAGCTTATTATTGCCACCATCTTTGAACTTCCTTTCAGAGGAAGGGCGTATTGTAAATTTTTAAAGCTTCATATATTTCTGGTGTCTCAACATGTCCACGAACAGGCTGTGAGCATTTTGCGTAAGAAACCAAGTGCACCAGTTTGATGAAGCTGGTCCCTACTAAAAGTTCACCTTTTTACCATAACTTGACTGTGACCTAGAGACATTCAAATGCACCGATGAAACCCCCTCATGTTTTTTGCTTGTGTACTTCACCTGGACTCCTAGTAAATCCACTTGCCCAGGGGTCTTTTCTCTTGGCTCCACTCCTGCTTGGTTGAGCCCACTTCTTTGGTACTCTTACCATGAGGCCCCTTGCATGGTGTGGTCCATGTCCCATTCTAGGGCCTGTGAGTATAATAAATCCTTTAATTTCATATGTTTCTCTGAGTGCAAAGGGTATTCAAATAGGAAGAGAGGAAGTCAAATTATCTCTGTTAGCAGATGACATGATTGTATATTTAGAAAACCCCATCGTCTCAGCCCAAAATCTCCTTAAGCTGATAAGCAACTTCAGCAAAGTCTCAGGGTACAAAATCAATGTGCAAAAATCATAAGCATTCCTATACACCAATAATAGACAAACAGAGAGCCAAATTATGAGTGAACTCCCATTCACAATTGCTACAAAGAGAATAAAATACCTAGGAATACAACTTACAAGGGATGTGAAAGACCTCTTCTTTCTTCAAGAAGAACTGCAAACCACTGCTCAAAGAAATAAAAGAGGACACAAACAAATGTAAAAACATTCCTTGCTTATGGATAGGAAGAATCAATATCGTGAAAATGGCCACACTGCCCAAGGTAATTTATAGATTCAATGCTATCCCCATCAAGTTACTATTGACTTTCTTCACAGAATTAGAAAAAACTACTTTAGATTTCATATGGAACCAAAAAAGAGCACATGTAGCCAAGACAATCCTAAACAAAAAGAACAGAGCTGGAGGCATCATGCTATCTGACTTCAAACTTTATTACAAGGCTACAGTAACCAAAACAGCATGGTACTGGTACCGAAACAGATATATAGACCAATGGAACAGAACAGAGGCCTCAGAAATAATGTCAACATATACAACCATCTGATCTTTGACAAACCTGACAAAAACAAGAAATGAGGAAAGGATTCTCTATTTAATAAATGGTGCTGGGAAAACTGGCTAGCCGTATGCAAACAGAAACTAGACCCCCTTCCTTGCACCTTATGCAAAAATTAACTCAAGATGGATTAAAGTCTTAAATGTAAAACCCCAAACCATAAAATCCCTAGAAGAAAACCTAGGCAATACCATTCAGGACATAGGCATGGGCAAAGACTTTACAACTAAAACACCAAAAGCAATGGCAACAAAAGCCAAAATTGATAAATGGGATCTAATTAAACTAAAGAGCTTCCACAAAGCAAAAGAAACTATCATCAGAGTGAACAAGCAACCTACAGAATGGGAGAAAATTTTTGCAATCTATCCATCTGACAAAGGGCTAATATCCAGAATCTACAAGGAACTTAATCAAATTTACAAGAAAAAAACAAACAGCCCCATCAAAAAGCGGGTGAAGGATATGAACAGACAGTTCTTAAAAGATGACATTTATGAGGCCAACAAACTTATGAAAAAAAGCTCATCATCACTGGTCATTAGAAAAATGCAAATCAAAACCACAATGAGATACCATCTCATGCCAGTTAGAATGGCGATCATTAAAAACTTAGGAGACAACAGATGCTGGAGAGGATGTGGAGAAATAGGAACGCTTTTACACTGTTGGTGGGACTGTAAACTAGTTCAACCATTGTGGAAGACAGTGTGGTGATTCCTCAAGGATCTAGAACTAGAACTACCATTTGACCCAGCCATCCCATTACTAGGTATATACCCAAATGATTATAAATCTTTCTATTATAAAGACACATGCACACGTATGTTTATTGCAGCACTGTTCACAATAGCAAAGACTTGGAACCAATCCAAATGCCCATCAATGATAGACTGGATAAAGAAAATGTGGCACATATACACTACAGAATACTATGCAGCCATAAAAAAGGATGAGTTCATGTTCTTTGCAGGGACGTGGATAAAGCTGGAAACCATCATTCTCAGCAAACTAACACAGGAACAGAAAACCAAACACTGCATGTTCTGACTCATAAGTGGGAATTGAACAATGAGAACACATGGACACAGGGAGGGGAACATAATACACTGGGGCCTGTCGGAGTTTACATTTACATTAAGCAAATGTTTAAGACTTTCTTAAACAGGATAAGACTTTCTTATCCTGTTTTATGCATTCAATGGATATATGTTGAGTGCCCTCCATTTCTTGTGACAGGCACTATTCTGAGTGCTAGGAATGATAGAGCAGGAACGAAAACAGATAAAAACCCGATTTCATGGAGCTTATATTTAATTGGAAGAGACAGAATAAAAAATTTTTTAAAACCTATCTTAGAAGTAATGAATGCTATGGAGAAAAATCAAAACAAGGATTAACAATTGTGGAGGGGGGGGTTCGATTTTAAATGGGGTGATCATTGAGAAGCTAACATTTGAGAAAGTACTTGAAAGAGGTAAGGAAGCATGTAAGCATGTGTACACACACACGCACATACACTCACACACACACACAGATAGACACACCTGAAGGAAGAGCAATCCAGGCAGATGGAACAGCCAATGGAAAGGCACTAAGTGGGGAAATGTTTGGCTTCTGTGAAAAACAGCAAGGTCAGCAAGGCTGGAGGGGAGTGGGTGGTGGATAAAATTTTAGAAGACAAGGACAATAGTCATTGCAGAGGGCCTGATCGGATACCACCTTGCAGGCCATTATAGGACTTGGGCTTTTATTCCTATTAATGTGGGAAGCTCTTGGAGGCTTTTGAGCAGAGGATAACTAACATGCTCTGACTTCTGTATTGAAAAGACTGCTTTGACTGCTACATTGAGTACAGACTAAAGTTGGCTGAAAACAGAAGCAGGGAGACCAGTTAGGAGGCAATTACAAGGCCACGTAGGAGATGAGGTGGCCTGGGCCAGGTGTTTGCTGTGAAGATACTGAGAAGGGATCAGATTCTGGATATATTCTGAAGGTACAGACAAAGGGTATTTAGTAGGTAGACTGTTATTTAGATAGTTTGAACAGCTAATGTGAGAATAACAGAGGAGTCAGAAATGACTCCAAGATTTTTGGCCTGAAACACTGGGAAGATGAAGTTGTCATTTATCGAGATACGGAAAACTGCAGAAAGACCATATCTGGAGGCAAGATCAGGAGCTCAGCTGTGATCACGGTATGTCTGAGATGCCTAAAGGACACCCAGATAGACAGTTGAATAAGTTTTGAGTCAAGGGAGAATTCGGGGCTGATCCTTTAAGCATGTGTTAATCACGCATGTATCGGGTCACTTCTTTACTCTAAACCCTCCTATGATTTCCCAGATATAAACTAGGGAGCTGTCAACATTTGGATGGTTTTTAGAGCCATGACAAAAGATGGGATTACCAAGTGAATGAAAGTACCCAAAGAAAGACAGAAGAGGTACAAGCATAGGCCCCAGGTGACTCCAACATAATATCTCACCAGCCCTACCTATGGGGAAAAAATATCCCCCAGGGAATAGGCCAGGGCCATCTAGACTTGTAGGGTTCAAGATGCTCTTTAAGAGGTGTGAGGAAAGCTGCAGTTTGCCTTTGTGTCCATGTTGCTGGTATTCCACGAAACAGTAGGGGATCTCTACTACCTCATCTGGGGGTTGAGGACTGGAGTAAAGCAAAACAAGCAGCTGTTAAATTAGGGGAAGTGACAACGCAGTGATAATCTGAAGACCCCAGGTCTTCAGATGAAAGCTCCCTCCTAAAGAGCCAGAATTTAACTTTGAGATTGGCATATATTACAACTGGTTACAGGAACATTGAACTAGGTATCTCCCAGTGGAAAGGAAAACAGAAAGATCTGTTTAACGTTGAAGCTCTGCCCCCATGTTCCTGAGAGCATACTGTGATAACTGTGACCGTAGAGAAAAGAAAAAGCCAATAGCTGAAATGAATCAGGTTGTTGGGGGCCTAAGATAAGTAAGTGCAACTTGTTTACATGTAAAACATTTGTCTTGTCAATTTGGGCATTTTATCTGGAAATTATCCAAAGCAGCAATTATCTAGAGCTAGCATGCTAGACTGTTTATCCCTAGACATGGGTGGGGGATGAGGGGATAGAATGCAGGTTTTCATGGCACTTATAGAGTTTGGGAGGTCTCTTTTTTTTGTATTTAAGAAAAAGAATACAAAATTAGGCATGGGGCCGTGGAAGTGACCTATGCGAGTGACGGCCCTAAAGCTATAGTTTTCTTAACTTCACAGAAAATCCACCTCTGACCCTAAACCCAGATGACAGAAACCTTGGGAGCAATAACTGATCACTTAATTTATCATGACCAAGTTTATCTTACAAGTGCCAGGAAGTATTCAGAGTTAGTCAAGCATCATAGGAAAACTCTCCTTTATGTCTATTTCTCACTCAAAGTTATTCAAATAAAAGGAAACATATTAAAGGCACTTAGATAAAGGAAGGCATAGTAAATATTCTTATTCCATGAAATACCATCTTCTAACCACCTTAACAGATGCAACAGTTGAACAATCTAGCTGTGCTCCGCTGATATTAGAAATACTGTGGTCTGAGCCAAAGGACCAGTGATGGCATCAGGAATTATGTCACTGGCTATATCCTATATATATGTTTACCAGATAAAATACATGATATCCAGCTAAATTTAAATTTCAAATATACAATAAATAATTTTTAGCAAAACTGTACCCCTACATACTTATGCATAGGACATACTTATACTAGAAAAGCACTCATTTTTCTGAAATTCACATTTAACTTGGCATCCCATATTTTTATTTGCTAAGTTTAGTAATGCTACCTACACTGATTTCTGCTTTGGGATACATAATGAGTGATAATTTGGAGAGCCTACTAAACAGAAAATCAAAGGGACAGAGGATAAATATTGTATTAGTAGGTCACATGGTTGCTTCCAACATTGGCCCTGACAGTTATCATTACTCATATAATAATACTCAACTGTCATATCAGAATCTGCAAAAGGGGGCTGAGGGTTGTGCAGAATTTGTGCATATTTAATTGACACAAATTAAATATTAAATATTAATTTAATTAGTAAAAACTATTCACTTTTAACTAATGAAAAGGATGGAAACGCTGCTTTTGTAAATAGGCAGCGTTATTGGGAACACAATATTCTACTGCGTTCCCCATCCATAAGTCAAACCATCTGTAAGTCCAGGACTAAGTGTTATCTGTAATTGCTTAAAGTGCAACATTGGTCAAATATGCATAAAGCAGCTAATTGTGAAATATGAGTAATGGGTCTATTTGTTCAATGGGTAAAACTCACTTATCCTCCTTTAACATAGAAAATAGGATTAAATGTAAAACTTATGAACCAGCTCATAGAGAAACTTACCAGAAACATGTCCAAGTACTTTGTTTACCATCCAACCCTTTTAGTTATATATCTATGAATATTAATATTGTAGTACTTCATACTTTTTAAGTATTTATAGATATACGTATCACTTCTCGGCCTTTTGGCTAAGATCAAGTGTAGTATTTATAGATATACGTATGTTCTTTTATTCCCTCCTCAAAAAATAATATTTTATTCATCATCCCCATTAAAAATTATGTATTCATTTGACAGATATTTAATGGGTATCAATTATGTGCTTGGAAAACAATAGTGAACAAGACAGGAAAAGTTGGTCATTACAGAACTAACCTTCTAGTAAGAAATAAATAATATTTTAAAATAATAATAATAAAATTTCAGTTGGCAATATTGCCATGAAGATATAAAACAGAGCAAGAGAGACAGTGGCTGCTCTTTTAGCTAGGATGGTGAAAACCCATTTGAAGTGGTAACACTTGAGTTAGACATGGAGCTTATATGATAATGATAAACCAGCCAGTGGAAATGGGAATCGCTCGAGAAATGGAGCCACTCCTTGGAGAAGAAATGAACTTAGCAAATGAGCTGCTCATAGAACAGTAAGAACTAGATGACTGTAGCAGAATGAGAAGGGTGTGGAAAGAGCTAAGTTTCAGATGAGGCAGAAGAGGTAGACACAGCAAGGTCACATGGAGCCTTGAAGGGCATACTGAAGAGTTTGGGTTTTTTTATTTCCTTGTTTTTGTTTTTGACTAACCCTGGCATAGTGTGTGAGGGAGGGAACTTCACAAGAGTGTGGGTACTCGGAGGCAGGCAGGATCATTGAGGGTCATCTTGGAAGCTGGTCACCACTAATCCCAGATATATCTATATCTATAGATAGATAGATAGATAGATAGATTTAGACAGAGTCTCACTCCATCACCCAGGCTGGAGTGCAGTGGCATGATCTCGGCTCACGGCAACCTCTGCCTCCTGGGTTCAAGCAATTCTCCTGCCTCAGCCTCCCGAGTAGCTGGGATTACAGGCACATGCCACCTTGCCTGACTAATTTTTGTATTTTTAGTAGAGATGAGGTTTCACCATGTTGGCCAGCCTGGTCTCGAACTCCTGACCTCAAGTGATCTGTCTACCTTGGCCTCTCAAAGTGCTGGGATTACAGGCATGAGCCACCACGCCCAGCCAAGAGTTTGTATAGTCCAGTGCAATGGGAGGGACCTGAAGGGGTTAGAGCAAGATAGTATTGTGATCCAATGCATACTGAAAGGATCAATATGGCTATTCAACCAAGAAAAATTGAACAGGGATCAAGGGGAGGAAGACAAAAGTAGAAGTAGACTGGAGGCCAATTGTCTAGGTAATAGATGTTGGGGCCTTGGATGTCACTGTGAAAGGGAGAGAAGTAGTCACGTCTGTTTGAAAGTAGGATCAATTGGACGTGCTGCTAAATTGGCAGTAAGAGGCAAGGGGAAGGATACATAAAGGGTAACCATAGAATTTTTACCGGGAAGCTTGGTTGCTATTAACTGAGATGGGAACTGATGTTCATTAAAATTAAAACACATTCCCATAATCACACTTTAAGTACCAGAGCGAAGATTCGAATTCAGTTCTTCCTAATGCTCCAGTATTTTGGGGTTGGTGAGCTGATTAATGTCTACTAGTGTGTTTACTTATTTAAAAGTCCCCCTTTTAAGCTATAAGCTCCTCAGTGACAGAGACTTGGTGATATCTGATATCTAGTCATAGGAACCAGAGGCACATGAATAATGCTTTTTTGAGAACATTTGTAACAAGATATGACAAGTCTATCAGGCCCCATGTTTCCCATCACCCTTGGCTGATTCACCAATTTTTTTCTTTAAGGCAGCTATAGATGCTTTCTATAGTGTTGGTTTTGAATTCTGCTATGGAAGTACAAATGTCATTTCAGAGGCCTGCAAACTTTCCCCTTCTAAGGAAGTGTATGGGTGCAATTACGAACATATGTTAACGGAAATAAAACACATGCTAATTATTTCCCTACACGCAAAACTGTCTTGATGGAACCATCAACAGCCTTTATTTATTTGAGGAAATCTAACGAAAGAATATCTCATCAGCTATCTCATAACATTCTGTATTTGATTACCAGTTGAAATACTCCAAACTCCACATTAGTTTTTTCTAATTTTTTTAACCCTACAGGTTTTAATACCATGCAATTCTCAACCTCTGCATGACTTTTTTCTCCTTGTAAACAATTAGGAGCCATCTGGTTCCATGGATTTCCCGATCCTCCTGAGAATTTAAACTTAACACACCAAAAGGTTTGATTCGCCCAAGCACTACTATTACATTATTCAACTGGTTTTCTAGTCTTGGATCTTAAACAATATCTTCCTTAGAAAATCAGAAGAAATTTTCTCTTCATACTTCATATAATCCTCTTGCTCTATGTATAATACTAAGCTTTGAGGACCTCCTCAAAGCTATCTTGAAATGATTTACCAAAATAATTATTCATTGCCAACTTGCCTCTTTCTATGGCAACATATAACTCAAACTGTATCACTTTGTCAATCCCAGTTTTTCTAAGTACCTGTCAAAAAAATTCAAAGGAGTTGGAGTTAGATAGAAAAGGAAACAGATTCCCCTTGGCACCTGTTTGTGCAATGTTGAGCTATGTCTGGGTACCCACTTCAATCTGAAACATTTGCATTCCTGATAAATAGGGGGAATTTTTTCTGAGAAGGCTAATGAAAACAGAGATCTTTCTCACTCAAGATACTAACCAACTTAAAACACCCTGGCTCAAATCCCTTTCTGATAAACACCAAGATCTTATTATGTAATAAAGTTTATTGATATAGTATTAAATGGCCCATTGAGATGTACCCTAAGTAAAATTTCTTGGAGATTTTTATTATGACATATCTGGTAAGAAAGTTGTTTTAAACTTGTCAGGCAAGACATTATCTAAAAGGCTCTTCATTCAGCCTGAGGCAGTGGCTCACGCCTGTAATTCTAGCACTTTGGGAGGCCAAGGCAGGTGGATCACCTGAGGTCAGGAGTTCAAGACCAGCCTGGCCAACAAGTGAAACCCTGTCTCTAATAAAAATACAAAAAATTAGCTGGGCGTGGTGGGATGTGCCTGTAGTCTGTCCCAACTGCTAGGGAGGCTGAGGCAGAAGAATCACTTGAACCCGGGAGGTGGAGGCTGCAGTGAGCTGAGATCACACCACTGCACTCCAGCCTGGATGACAGTGAGACATCATCTCAAATAAATAAATAAATAAAAATAAAAGGCTCTTTATTCAATAAACACACTTATACACACACAGAAGTGGGAGAGTGGGGGAGAGAGAAGAAAACTTCCAAAGTTACCTAGGTTTTTGTTGGACAAGATTAGATACTATAATGCTCCTCATTCTTATGATTTTTACTCCCCAAAATGAGGGGATAACAACTGAATTTTTCTCGTACACACTAAAGCCACAGTCTCAGAAAAACATATCCCACAATTTAAAGGAAGAGTGGTGATGATGGGTACAGAGGAGGAATTATCTTTCATACAATGCATTAAGATATTCCAAGTGATTTATGGATGTATTTGAGAATTAATGGATTGAAGCTCCTGAAAACTGCTAAGAGAAACTGAAAATGGAAACATTAGTTGTTCACATTAAACCTAAACATGTTTAGAGCAAGTTTAGGGACTATCACTTCTCAATGTGATAGAATAACTGGTACCAAATCTGTCTCTCTGCTGTAAACAGCTAGGAAATTGGACAAAATACATGAGACAGCTGTTTTCAGACGTTAGAAAACAGACACAGCACAGAAGTGTGAGTCTTCAGAACAGGAAAAGAAATGAGGTAAGCCCTAGAACCAACATGGCTTTCTGGATGTAGGCACTTCCAAGACTGCAGTAAGAGAGGAGGGACCATGACAAGGCAGATCCAACTTACTGAATTTAATAGACAGAGATCAGAGTTAAAGGAGCTAAAAGAGCTGAAATGTGAGGCACAGAGAGAAAGAACTCCAGAAATCTATACAGGCAGCTATCCTGAGTCCTTCATTGAATATTAGGCTACATATGCATGGAATGAAACTCTATGAGGCCAGGCAAAAACAGCTACTGGGATTTGTGAGCTGGGGGTTGAGTTGCAGCCAGCCAGAATGGAGGCATTGCTGACCACCCTGAATATTCCCTCGAGCCTCCTGAAGAGGCGTGCTTCAAAAGGATAATTAAATTAGCCCTAAAGAAAAACTTACTCTAGACGCATACTCCCCAACTTAAAAATACGCTTAAAAAGGATCAGGTTGAATGGTAAGTAACTTAACTCCCTGGCAAAACAAAATTCAGCTTTCCAGAGGAAGACTACAAAATCTAGACTTTCTTTTTTTTCTGTTTTGAGACGGACTCTTGCTCTGCTGCCCAGGCTGGAGTGCAGTGGCACGATCTCAGCTCACGGCAACCTCTGCCTCCCAGGTTCACGCCATTCTCCTGCCTCAGCCTCCCAAGTAGCTGGGACTACAGGCACCCACCACCACGCCTGGCTAATTTCTTTCTTTCTTTTTTTTTTTTCCTACATCAGTTTTATTTAAAACACAAACAAGTATTTCTCTTTCTGTAAGGGCAAATGGTTCAAATAATGTGGAACACGAAACATTGACCAATACAAGTTTATTTTTTTAAAAAGCAAAAGAATAAAGAATATATGCAAAAGGGACCTGGAATCTGTAAGCTGATTCCAAAAGTGAAATAAGTAGAAAATCCGTGGTGAAACCTGAACATTCTACCCCTGCTTTGGAGAAGGGCTATCATACAACATTCAGTCAGCTGAAGATGGATTGGTAGAGGTGTGTCGATACATAAATTTCAAGTCATTTTTGCTTGTGCAGAATCATCCCAATCTTAACAAGACTGAATGGGCAGTCCTGTGGCTTTCTTCCTTTTCCATATTCCCAACAAGGCTACGTGAAGTTCAACTTTTGATGAGCCGCTTACAACAGCAGTTCCTTAGGAGCCAACATGACAGGTGGGTCAGATTTCCCTATGAGAAACAAAACTGGCCACCTACAGCAAAATATCAAAATGGGTAAGTCCTTCCTTCCTCTTCCTCCTGATTATATACAACATAGCTCCTTTCAAGACTATTATTTCCATCATGCTTATTCCTTCACAAATCTAAACCTTGAGGTGATATGAAGGAAACCAACATCAAGAAAAGAAAACTCAATTCAGAAATGAAGAAAACTGGCAGGTATACAATACACCCCCAGAGCATCTCAATATCCCTGGCACAGTACAATTCAGTGTACTGCTACAGCCCATAGATAAATATTGGCAGCTTGAATAAGCTCATTTTTTCCCTCAGGTGGTTAAAGGCCACCAAATAAATACTGGGCAACAGGGGTTTGTTGGGAGAATTAGAAATAAAAAATTAACCAAATTTTGTCCCTGTGTTAATTCAATGCCAGCAAGGAGGCAAGTACTGAAGAAGAAAAGGGACAATTTTCATACTAAAAAAGAATCCCTCTAATCATGTCACCATCTCATATAATGAATCCAGGGAATCCCAGAAATAGAAAATTAGTTTCAGGGGACCCCTGAGGCACTTTAAAGCCTTTTAAAAAATTACAGTAATAATAAATTAGATATTGCTCTTCAGAGGCCAACAGAGCAGCAGAAGCATCAAGATCAGGTCCAAAGAGTTATGCCCACATTACAGGCTTCCTGAGCTGCTCGGCCCTCTTTAAAGCTTAGTTGAATCTCTAAATACCTTTAAAAAGACATACAATTTAACACAGACTGAGTGGGTATTTTTGTTTAGTGGTAGCATAAAATTTGGTCCTTAATGGTAGCAGCTGTCTTCATCCATTTCAAACTCAGGTAATATTAAGTACATCAAGACAATACATAAAGAATACAACAAAGGAGAAAAAAGCCAAAACTGACAAACACCTCAAGGAGTCACTACGTTTGCTTGCACCCTTTCACTTGATCTCCCTCTCAGTCTCTTTTTTGTGGAGAGAAGGGTATGACAGAACTTTTTTCTCAAAAGATGATAAACAATGGCATCAAATGGACAAAATGGTTATAAAGTAACTTAAAAAATCTGACCCCAAGGAATCCAGGACACATACAGATAATTCAGAGGTATACTTCTGATTTGGGGCAAATTCTAGACTAAAGAAATGATCATCTCAGGTAAATGTTACAATAGATGAAACTAAGTCCAGTTTTTTGGCGATTTTTTTTTTAAGTGTCCTCACTACCACCTTCAGCTATCAATCATTTCTCATAGCTCAAGCGGAAGGTCATCTTCATCTTTCCCAGGATCCAGGTCAATCTCAGCTTCCAATTTGCCTCCTGAAATCTCCCACGTTAGTTTCTCAAAATCATCCTCCACAGAGAGTGGGGGCTTTCCTGTTGAGGCAGAGCTGAGTAGGCGAATTTTCATGCTCATTTGGGATGAGGAAGGGCCAGACACCTCCGGGGGTGAGGAATCTGAAGAGGACTGGGTTGGAGGCAGCACAAGACTGTCTCTAGGATTTTCTGCTTCAGGCACAGTGACTGATTTGTCCTCAGAGACAAGCGGGACAACAGCCACAGCTGCCTTTTTGGCTGGGGGTTCCTGTAGGACGCTGCTGGAGCTGAGTGGCTTCACAGCGGCAGTGACAGCAGGGTGCATTTCCACTGCCTTACGTTTTGGGGCCAATTTGGGGGATGACACAACTTTAACCACAGATTGCTTCACGTTCACTTTGGGTTCAGCTTTACCCCTTGTTTCCAAGGTCTGTGCTGCACATTTCACATTCAATAATGAGTGTCCAATCCCTGAGGTTTCTACCTCCACCTTCTGGGATGACTTTGTGGGAAGCTGCTTGGTCAGGTGCCATGTGATTCCTGGCCCAGCAGTGAGCACTCGTTTCTCTGCCACTTGGGTATTGCAAGAGGCTACATCTCCCTGAAGAGGTGTCAAGACTGATTTTTCCCTCTCCTGCTGTTTCTGCATGCGCATCTCTCTCATGGTCTCCCATCTCTTGACTTGAATTTTAGTGATGTCAACTCCTGTGGTCTCAACTGAAGCCTCTGTACCTTCTATTCTAATACTGCTCTGAAAATCAACTTCATGTCCTTTCTGAAGGTTCTTCTCTTCTTTCCTCCATGTTCTTTCGGTGATTCGCAGCAGCAACCTTGCCCCTGGAGTGGCCTCATGTTGAGACGGGGAGCTGGTGCTGCTCTCAGAGCTCTGCTGCACCCTCAGTGCCTTCTCCAGTTTAATTTCTTCCAGCGTCTTCATGTGCACCTCCTGCATGGACTTTGTTTTACCTGCAGGCTCCTCTGATTGTCCTTTGCTGGCAACAATGGGTGGCAAAACTACTGTTTTTTTAATTTCACTATCAGTCTTTAGCTTGATGCAAGTTGTATCCTTTTTGCTTTTTTGTCTCTCTGCTTCCTGCTGCCTATGTTCTTCTTCAGCCAGGACCTCAGAGAAGGTTTTGATACGGATAGTGGAGGAGCTTCTTGCTCCTGAAGTAGAATCATCAGTTTTTGAAGGTCCTTCTGTCTTGAGTTTAGTTTGCGATTCCCCATGTTTCTGACTGGCTCTTTCAAGAAGCATTTCTTCTAATGTCTTCACATGGATCTCACCAACTTTATTAACTTTATCTGTTGCATCCTCATTATTTGGATCAGCTGACATGCCTAATCGCTCCTTAAGAGACTTGGAAACTTGAGCTTTCTTTGGTGTTTCGTCAGTGTTAGTTTCTGGAGCTTCAACTTTCTTCCCTAGCCTCTGTGCCAGGCTACGCTTTAATGGAGGATCACTGTCACCGCCTGTCGAAAATTTTCGTTTCCCCAGTCTCTCAGTAAGACCCAATCTAACCAAGGGTTCTTCTCCTTGTTTGGTGGAGAGAGTTACTGTCCTCACCACAGTCCCGACATTTTCTTTTTTAGGACCTGGAACAGGCTCAGGGTGGAGTAAAAGACTGGAAACTCCTGAAGAACCCTCGCCTTGCTCCTCAGATTTTTCCTTCGTTTTCTTTGACTTAATTTCCTCAAGAGTTTTTATTCCAAAATGCAAACATTCACCTTGCTTTATATTGACTGCAGGTTTCCGGACAGAAGTCACTCGTAATCCATTGTGAACTTCAGGAGTTGGTTGCAGGGTAGGTGTTTTGGTTTCATCACCTTCCTCAGAAAACTGATCATCATCATCTTCATCATCATCTGCAGCATTAATTACAACTGCTGGATGCTTGGGGCTAGGAACATTTTCGGAACTTTCTACTTTCATAACGCTCCGCAGCTGAGGGGAAGGATTGGACTGGACAGACAATTTGTTCTGCTGAACTGAAAGATGGCTAGCCTTCACTTCCTCTTCTGGTGAGTCAGGCACAGTGGGCAACACACTTTTGCTCGGAGGTAGGAAAAGGCCATCAACATATCGTCCTCTATTGTGATGGAAAGCGCAGTTTAATTTTTGACATCCTGTTGGCTGATTTTCCCAATAACAAGGAATTTCACTGCGTTTTTTATCCATCTCCATGTGCCGAAACCTGCACACCCGTCGAAAACAGCGCCCTTCTTGCCATAATGTGCAAACAGTTTCATTTCCTAGTGCAGCTTCACAGTGACGGAATGGGCAGCTGTCACCTTTGGTACATGTAGAATAGAAAAAAAAATAGCAGTCTTCTCCTTGATTAGGCATGCTGGGTAGATTCTTAGATCAGAAGTGGCTTCTTGAAACAAGCCACTGCTTCCTCAAAGCAAGGACCAGGCTCCAAGTCCTCGTGAAATGGGTTTAATCTTCCAAATGACAACTTGATCACAGAAATCGTCTTTAAACTGTAATCATTAGCTGGTTGCTCTCAACAGGAACGTCTGTGTCTTCACTGAGTTCCAATCTATTATGCCTGTAGGTCGAACCAACACTCAATCCATGAATTAATAATAATGAGGCAGAAAAAATTTTCCTCCTCACATTGCCAAGAAAACCTCTCAGCCACAATTCAAACACAGCATGTGTTTTTAAAACATCTCCCAACTACTGGGAGATTAAGTCCATTCAAATAACCTTTGTCAGACTGGAGACAGCTAGGGTTAGTTATCTCCTCAAAAACAAAACAAAACAAAAAGAGTTCACTTAAAGACGAACTTGAGAGTCAAAGGATCATGAAAAAAAATCCATCTTCCATAGCTGAACAATATAATCTGAAAAACAAAAAAAATCAGTTTTTCAGTAAGATCCAATTTCTGGTCTTCAAGATTTCTTCACACCTAATACTAGTCAATTTTCCAGGAATTTTTTGGGCAGGGAATATCCCCAAATCCTAAAAAGCATCGCTATCTCTAGTTCCACAGCCTCCTTCTCAAGGTCCAGAACCAAGGCCTGGAAGATGTCAACAATATAGGCCTTCCCCATAGGAATCCGCACCGATTATGGGAGTTTAGGGGTGTTCTTCATTACGGTTTCACCAATCCTACAAGGAGAACGGAAGTGTCCCTGTTGACGCTGAGGGCCAGGGGTGGGAGTGTAATGAGGGTGGGGAATGGGCGTAGGATACCGGAATAAGGTCGGTGGCTTTCTGTATGTGGAGTTTGAGACAAGCTCCAAAGTAGTGGGACCCGAACCGATGACACTATCCCCGACTCCCGCTTGCTGCCACGTCTTCTTGCTTGGCCGCTGCCGTCCGTCGTCCTCCCAGCAGCAGCAGCACTAGCAGAAAACCAAGACTGCCAGCGTCAAAGATGGCGCCCGGCTACAGGCTGCGCTCTAAGGCCCGGCCGGTAAAAGTGCCAGCACGACGCAGGGCGCGAGGGTTCTGGAAGACGTAGTTCCTCTATGACGCGATGCCTACGATCTAATTTCTTATATCTTTGGTAGAGACGGGGTTTCACCGTGTTAGCCAGGATGGTCTCGATCTCCTGACCTCGTGATCTGCCCGCCTCGGCCTCCCAAAGTGCTGGGATTACAGGCATGAGTTACCACGCCCAGCCCAAAATCTAGACTTTCAATAAAATATTTACGATGTCTAACATCCTAACAAAAATTATTTAAAATGCAAAGGATCAGGAAAGTATCAGCCATAACAAGAGAAAAATAAGTCAATACAAAGAGATTTTTATATTTTAGCCTCTTACACTTCCAGGCCTTCCAATGAAACAACAAGAATCATATTTCTTGGCCACCATTTCAAATCATGTTAATCCATTTCTCAGAATACTGCATCTGCCAAAAAAAAAAAAACAGGCTTTCATACTCTCTACTAGTTTTAATCCCACAAAATCTCCGTAGTCTTACAGAGCACTGCCATGGGTTGAGTTGTCCAACAGCAGACCTGAAACAATGTTTAGCGTTTAGTATATTTCTAGGGTATCCCTTGGGACCAACAGCTGTGAAAAGAAGGGGAAAACAATTGAGCAGAGGGAGAAGTCAGGTTGTGATGCAGACCTGATTGCCTTAGCCAACTCCACAGGAAGCTGTAGGTGCCTGCTGGAGTTGCCTCACTTAGGGTGAACATGGCCCTCCATCAGTCACTGCATGCCAACCTTTGAGGGGATGGGGGTGGTGGCCTTAGCTAAGGCCACCTTTTTCAGGCCACCTGTTTAAGGCCACTTGTTAAGGGCCACCTTAAGGCCACCTGTTTAAGCTGCACCTCTGCAGCTAAAAGAATCCCTGAAGGGGCTGAGCCCTAGAGGCTATCTACTGGCAGAACTATAACTGGCAGAAGGACAACATGTCCTTCTGAGATGCACATCTCTGTTTCTACCACCATCTATCCCATGTGCCACTTGGATCCACTTCAAGGAGCCAAATGCGCCACTTGAATACATTCAAGGAGCAGTTCCTCCACTGTACCAAGAGGCATCTCTTCCCAGTGAAATCTACAATAGGGGAAGTTAATAGGAGGAACTCCACCCCTGCTTCTGCACCAGTCCCAGGGCTGCAACTGATACTCATCATCTCCTTCCTCCATTATCCGTCTGGATTCCTCCTATATCAGGCTGCAGCTCTGCTAGTCTTAGTAGCTTACCTGATGGCATGAACTAGACACTCATTTCTGAGGGACCTGAGCTCCTGGTCACCATGCCCTTATCAGGCTACATGTGCTTTTGTCTTCTCAGCACTTTCTATTCCTTTTGGAATCTCTCATTGGCTGACTCGCAGCCCACATTCTCCCTCTTGACTTCAGTCCCTTCAGCATGTAGTCCCCATCCATTTTTTTGTGTGTGTTTTTTTTCTTTCCTGCATTGCATCCTTAGGCAGCTCCACTTAAACTCGCTAGTTAATTCCTTTCTTTAGTCTTTCTGTCAGTTCTTCCCCATCTCCTTTTCTGTTCTATTATTAGGCATCACAGAGCTACAAAAGATCACCTGTGAGACCTAGACTCTCTTTAGAGGGTAGGAAAGACAAAAGAGTAGGGGAGTTGGGGAAATAAGCTGGCAAACAGAAAATTTTTCTTGAAAAATTGGATGGCTGGGGGAGAAGGAAGCAAAAATTCCCAGCAGGCCAGGAAGTCAACAGGAAGGCATTCTAGCTCTCTTTCAATGATTATGTCTAGCTCAAAATATGGAGTGAATACTTGTTCGGATAACCAAGCAGCCACTTCCCTGTTTAACAGACTACTTTGAGGGAGGGAGTCCTACAGTCACCTCCCCTAGCAAAGCGGCATCATTCCTCTTTCAACCAACCATCCATCTATCTGTATCACTGATTCAACAAATACTTATTGAGTGTCTACAATGTGCCAGTTCAGAGAATGTTCCATGATTATACAGAAGAAACTTTAAACTCCTGTTTGGACATCATCTTAATAAAGACACAAATATAATTCAACAATGTTTTTGAAAATAAGAGGAATAAGAAGTAAGGCCAAGTATCAGGACAGTACATTTAAATGTTTTCGGTTCTTCTATGGAAAACTGAAGACTTTCAGATTCAATGAACAAAACCCATGTTTTGCTAAAATAGAGTGGCATTTTAATTTAAAAAAAAAATATATATATATATATTTTTTTTTTTTTTTTTTTTTTTGAGACGGAGACTCACTCTGTTGCCCAGGCTGGAGTTTGGTGATATGATCTTGGCTCACCACAACCTCTGCTTCCTGGGTTAAAGAGATTCTCCTGCCTCTGCCTCCCAAGTAGCTGGGATTATAGGCATGTGCCACGATGCCCTGCTAATTGTTTTTTTTTTTTTTTTTTTTTTTTTTGCATTTTTAGTAGAGACGGGGTTTTGCCCTGTTGGCCAGTTTGGTCTCGAACTCCTGACCTCAAGTGATCCACCTGCCTTGGCCTCTCAAAGTGCTGGGATTACAGGCCTGAGACACCACACCCAGCCAAATAGTGACATTTTAAAAGTTTCAAAATATAAAGATAAAAATCATGTAAACATATATATGTAAATACACAAATCAAAAGTAGAAAGTAATATTAATATCAGAAAAAAATAGAATTCACAACAAAACTATTACCAGGCTGGGCGCAGTGGCTCACGACGGTAATCCCGGCACTTTCGCAGGCCAAGGCGGGTGGATCCCTTGAGCTCAGGAGTTTGAGACCAGCCTGGCCAACATGGTGAAACCCCATCTCTACTAAAGATTCAAAAAATAGCCAGGCATGGTGGCACATGCCTGTTGTCCCAGCTACTTCAGTGGCTAAGGAAGGAGAATCGCTTGAACCCAGGAGGCGGAGTCTGCAATGAGCCGAGATCGTGCCCCTGCACTCCAGCCTGGGTGATGGAATGAGACTCTGTCTTAAAAAATACATATATTATATATATAAATTATATATATTTTTTATATATTATATTACATATAAATTATATATACAAAATATATGTAATACATATAATATATAAAATATATATAATATATATATAAAATATGTATATAACCAGGATCAGTGGTGAGCAGCCTCCAAGATGACCCTCAATGACCCTGCCTGCCTCCGAGTACCCACACTCTTGGGAAGTCTCCTCCCACACGCACTATACCAGGGTTAGTCTGTTTGAACAATAGCGGATGTAGAAGTGATGGTAAGTCATTTTTAAGATTAGACTTTGAAAGAGTATAATTTCCACGTTGAGCTCTCTTGTTCTCTCTGTCTCTTTGTGTCTTTGTCTCTCTCTCTCTCTCTGATCTATTGCTGGAAAAGAGGAGTGAGAAAGGGAAAGGAGTGAAAAGCAAGTTGCCATATTGTGAACAGTTCTATGGAGAGGACTGCACGGTAAAAAAAAATGGAGCCTCCAGCCGGGCGCGGTGGCTCACGCATGTAATCCCAGCACTTAGGGAGGCCGAGGTGGGCGGATCATGAGGTCAGGAAATCAAGACCATCCTGGCTAACATGGTGAAATCCCGTCTCTACTGAAAATACAAAAAATTAGCTGGGCGTGGTGGCGGGCGCCTGTCATCCCAGCTACTCTGGAGGCTGAGGCAGGAGAATTGCTTGAACCCGGGAGGAGGAGGTTGCGGTGAGCCGAGATCGCACCACTGCCCTCCAGCCTGGGCAACAGACGGAGACTCTGTCTCAAAGAAAGAAAGAAAGAAAATGTAGCCTCCAGCCAAGAGCTAGCAAGGAATCGAGCTCTGTCGGTATCCAAGTGAGTGAGCTTAACAGTGGATTCTCCAGCCCCAGCCAAGCCTTGCGACAATGGCAGCCCAGGAAGAAAAGCTTGACTGTGACGTTGTGAGAGATGTTGAACCAGCCAAGCTGCCCCCAGATTTCCTTGCCTCAGAAATTGCATGAGATACTAAATGTTTGTTGTTTTAAGCCACTAAGTGTTGGAGTAATTTGTTTCACAGCAATAGATAACAGAATCAAAGACATTCATTTTATAAAATATACAGACCATAACAATAGGAAAACAAAAATCATACCAAAACTACAAATGAAAAACAGTATTTACAAGAATTGTTTACACATTTAACAGAATATTAAATGTAGCTTTATATTAGTAAAAATAAAACATGCCTTTAAATGTATAATTTTCTGGAGAAATATAAATGACTAAAAATTGACTCCAGAAAATAAACTGAGCAAATTAGTAATCAGTGAATAGATTTAAGTAGAAAATCAAATACCTATTACAGATTTTTTACATTATCTCTCCACAAAGATCTAGGTTTAGCTGCTCCAACCAATGAGTTCTTCCAACAATTGAGGTAAAATAAATACTTTGACATTAAAAAACAGACAAAATCAGCCTTAAAATGATAAATTGATAGCATATCCTAATTGCTAAGCCTTACAAACATAAAGAGAAATCATAGTTATAAATATAGATACAATATTTGTTATATAAAATTTTCAAATTGAAATCCACACAGAATATAGTCTTTTCAACAAATGATGCTGGGTCCATTCAAGACACATGCACATGTATGTTTATTGCAGCACTGTTCACAATAGCAAAGACTTGGAACCAACCCAAGTGCCCATCGGTGATAGACTGGATAAAGAAAATGTGGCACATATACAACATGGAATACTATGCAGCCACAACAAAGGATGAGTTCGTGTCCTTTGCAGGGACATGGATGAAGCTGGAAACCATCATTCTTAGCAAACTAATACAGGAACAGAAAACCAAACACTGCACGTTCTCACTCATAAGTGGGAGTTGAACAATGAGAACTCATGACACAAGGAGGGGAACATCACACACTGGGGCCTGCCAGGGGGAGAGGGGCTAGGGGAGGGATAGTATTAGAAGAAATACCTAATGTAGATGAAGGGTTGATGGGTGCAGCAAACCACCATGGCACATGTGTATCTATGTAACAAACCTGCATGTTCTGCACATGTATCCCAGAACTTAAAGTATAATAATAAAAAAATAAATTTTCATATGACCTTATTAAATTCATTATAATATCCTCATACTGTAAGGAAGGAACACAAAAGAAATGTCACTCCATTTCACTCCATTTCTAACTACAGTTCTAAGATAACTATTTTATCAAAGGTAATCTTCCTTCCTACTATTACATCATGAAAGTGATATCTTTTTGCCTCATAAAACTTGTCATTCTTTACAAGTTCCTTCCATTTTCCTTTTCTCCTGCCTAGAGAAGCTATTGAAAATAAATGAGCTGAAACATATTACTCATCTCTCTGGTCTCTATGTGCCTTTTGTATCCAATGTTAACTCTAGTCGCTGGGGAGTTGGATGTCCCTCCTTAATCAGATTTGATATAACAGCAAGAGGTTTCCAAGAAAATACCAAAAAATCTAATTTCGGCAAAAAGAAAAAATTTGGCCTCCAGTTTTCCAGATGTAGATAGATTCTGTCCAAAACAGATATCATTTAAAATTTAATTTTAAATCCTTTGAGTTCTTCAAAAGAAGATATTTAATAAAATGTGGGAGCTGATGACAATTTTAATTATTTACAAAGTAATTTTCTCAGTAAAATGAGCCATGCTTCAAAAGGGAAAATACCAACAATTTGCCAGGCATTGTACCTTCTTTAATTTTCTTTCTTTCTTTCTTTCTTTCTTTCTTTCTTTCTTTCTTTCTTTCTTTCTTTCTTTCTTTCTTTCTCTTTCTTTCTTTCTTCCTTTCTTTCTTTCTTTATTTATTTCTTTTTTTTTTTGAGACGTTGTCTTGTTCTGTCACCCAGACTAAAGTGCAGTGGCACCATCTTTGCTCACTGCAAGCTCCGCCTCCCGGGTTCACGCCATTCTCCTGCCACAGCCTCCCATGAAGCTGGGACTACAGGCGCCCGCCACCACGCCCAGCTAATTTTTTGTATTTTTAGTAGACACGGGGTTTCACCGTGTTAGCCAGGATGGTCTTGATCTCCTGACCTCGTGATCTGCCCGCCTTGGCCTCCCAAAGTGCTGGGATTACAGGCGTGAGCCACTGTGCCCGGCCGCCTTCTTTAATTTTCATAACCACTGTGAGGAGTGGTATTATTATTAGTGCTCAAACGGGCTCACAGAAGTAGGTAACTTGGTTAAAATCACTTAGCCATTAAGTGGTGAAGTTGGAATTGGAACTCAGATGCGTGTGACCCTAATTTTATTGCTATTCCTTTACACTTGGAATTTTGGTATCTTCATTGCTGTAGAAGAATGAAGTTAGCCACCACTCATTTTGTTGACAGATTGACCATATGGCCTTCCTAGAAGTGATCACTGAACTGGTGGTATTAGCTATTTCTCCTCAGACTTACTGATTGATTGCCTTTGTGTGCAAAAAGCTCTGTGTTATGACAGAAACACTAAAGAATAGCAAAGATCTTTACTTTCCAGGATATTCAAATCTAACTGGAGGAAGAGAACATGTAAATAAAAACTATATATCACCAGGTGCTAATTAATTAGTCAGAGACAACCTAATGTCTCTTCTATTTTTTTATTCTAAAGATAATAACTACATATTGCAGGAAAATCTCCTCTAATCTCACCATTATTTCCTCAACTCTTTTTTTCAATGCACACATATATTTAGACATTTAATTGGATATTTATAAACACTTTTATATCCTATTTTTTATTGAATATTATATTATGAGCACTTTCATGACATATTATTCCAATGTATAATTTTTAATGGCAGAATAATATTCATAGTATTTTAATTTATAATGTCTTCTGGACATTTAGATTGTTTCTAATATTTTTAATTTTTTATAAATTATATTGCATTGAACATCCTAGACCACAAATCTTTTCTCATGTCTCTACTTATTGACTTAGGATAAATTTATTCAGGAGGAATCGAGAATAAATTTCTGGAGATTCCTGATATATGTTGAGAAGACATAAGATAGAATGGAGATCCCTAAACAGATTTCGGGTGCACCACTTCAGGCACCACCATTGTGGGCACCAGGCCCTAGAGGCTAAAGTACCACATTATATCTCCAATTCATTCGCCAGGTGGTCTGTATTCTTTGCTTCTTGGATTTCTCTGAATAGAGCTTTCCATTCATTTGAAGGGGCACTTTCTGGTGGTGCCTGATGGCATTTTGCATTACATTTTATTTACTGCAAAATAAATTTTATTTAATGCAAAATGCCACCAGGTGCCATCAGAAAGTGCCCCTTCAAATGAGTAGAAAGTCTCCTTTTGTGATTGCAGTATAGTTTGATAGAGTTAGAATTCTTTGCTGTTTTCATATTAGCTACTTAGGATCTATATAAATCTCATTGCAACGGAAATACCAGAGTGTCTTGAGGCTGGCTGACTGGGGCCTTATATCTAGCATTCTAAGAAGGTGCAAGAGAAAGAAACTAGCAGTAGATGAGACTCATGAGCATAAACCCCTTCAAATTGGGAGAGATGTCTGCATTTGCAGCCAGACTTCTATCATCAGCCCTGATTCCTGACATAATGAGTTGTGAGTTGTTATAATCATGGAAGAAAAATGACTTGAGAGGATAACATGGATGATGTGATTTGAAGATGAGTTCAGTATAAACTTTGGTGAAAAATCATTCTGATAAACTGATCTTAAGACATCATGCCATGTTTGATGGCTCATGCCTGTAATCCCAGAACTTTGCAGCACTTTGGGAGGCTGAGGCAGGCAGGTCGCTTGAGCCCAGGAGTTTGACACCAGCCTGGGCAACATGGTGAAACCCTATCTCTTAAAAAAAAATACAAAAAGTGCCAGGCATGGTGGCTCATGCCTGGAGACCCAGCTACCTGGGAGGCTGACAGGGGAGGTTCACCTGAACCGGGGGAAGATCTGAGCCATGATTGTGCCACTACACTCCAGCCTAGGACTCTCTCTGTCTCTCAAAAAAAAAAAACAAAAAACAAAAAAAAACAAAGGCATCACATTGTTTACTCCCTTGTGATGCTGGCTGGAGTGACACTTGGCATCAGGAGGGCAGTATAGTCTCTCTTTTTTCTTACAGTACAAAGTTAGGGCTCCTCATTCAGGCAGTAGAGTAAAGAACAGCAAAGTGGGAGGGCTACACCATTGCCATGGCAACAGAAAGCCTCCTAAAGATAAAGTCCCTCTGCTTCTGTCAGGCAGACTCTTCCTAGATCAGGAGACACCTGTTTTCACTGGCTGAGAACAAGGCCAGGTAGCCTGGCTACAGTGTGGAAGGGCAGCTGGACGCATGGCCTCTGGTCAGTTCTGGAAGTGATTGGTGAGGGCTTCCAGTGGCTCCTGCTTCTTCAGCCTGCTCTTCAGCCCATACCCCAGCAGGCCTCTTTCAGCATGGGCACAGCAAACTTGCCCAGCGTGCTGTTGCTTATGTGGGTCTTCAGCTCCTCTTCTGAATACTCCACCTTGGGCCTTTTGCTTCTGAAACCTTCATTATTGCGTTTTATGTTGCTAACGTTCCCTTCAGGATTGTAATCTGGTGGGTAGAGAAGTTCCTTAAACTTATCTACCAGTGGGGAGCCCAGTCTTTTATTCATTGCTTCAACCTCAGGCAATATCAAGTCCACTGCTTGTTCAGCCTCCATCAAATCCAAGGCCAAGGCCAAGGCCTCCAGGTTCCTGGAGTGCTGCTGCAGCACAGAGTTCTCAAAGCTGTCACTTCTGTATTTGAATCGGAGCTTCTGAACAATAGCCTTCACCTTGTCCCCCTGCTCTGGGGTTGCCGTGACTTTTTTAGCAAAGGGCACCTTCCATTTATTATCAGCATAGCATAAAAAGACCAGCTGGAAGCCTGCAGGAGGCACCTGAATTTTCTGATCATCCAACTCCTCTTCCTGTGGCACCAAAGCCACAAAATAAGGGGGGATGTTCCTGCAGGGTGTGTATCTGCACAATGCTGTGACCTCCTTCTCCAGACACTTGATGAGTAGAGCACTGAACAGGGTTGAGCTCCAATTCATCAGCAACTCCTCAGAGTACGCAAACAAGGAGGGCCTCATGTAACGGTGCTTCTTCAGCTGTACCAAGGGCTTAAACCCATGAGAATCAAACCTGGTTCATCAAACTATTTTAGCTCTTTTGTTTCCTCTTTCTCCAGTATAATCTGACACCTTCCATAGATCTGAGACCTCTTGGCATCTCTAGGCAGAAGCCAACTGCCTGTATTTACATTAAATATCCGGGTCTTGGTTTTCACTGATTCAGCTATTTCTCAATAGGGCTTTATTGGAGGAGGCTTGAGAGGCTTCTGGATCAGATTATAAATGCCCACAGAGAGCGCTATATCTTTATTGAGCTTCAGCTTTAACCTGCTGAGTGTTCACTTCCTGATCTCCTCGGCTCAAACCTGCCTCAACAGGTCTTCTAGCTTGCTGGATTCCTCAGTGAGCCCTGGGGTCCTCATCCTCTGCTATGCTGGTGATATCTCTGTAGAAGAAAGATATGTCAAAGCCCTCAGGTTTCTTCAGGTGCATCAAGTCAAGGAAGATGCCTGTATCTCAGTGATTATTGGCTTTGGTCCTGGCCCAGCTGGCTTTGGCATGTCATTGTCATGGGGGTTATCTTCATTGGTGAACAACATGACTCCTCTTGTACAGTACATTGCTAAAGAGGTTGTTGGTACAGACTCACAGCACTTCACTGAGTGAGTAGTCAGATCCATGCCCATCAGGTCTTGGAAACGTTTTTGTCCCTGCTGCCCCTTAAACCGGTCAAGCTCTAGAATTCGTTTTGCCCCTGGATTATCCAACTCCTGGATGCTCATGTCAAAAGGAGTCAAATCATCTTCACTCTGAGATTCAAACATAGCTCTGGAGGCATCACCCAAAAAAATCAAACTATTTCTTCCTGAATATTTATAGACTCCACTTGCTTCACATGATTCTCATGGGTTTCAAGCCCTTGGTAATGCTGAAGTGCTGTGGATCTGTGCCAACCTCTTTAGCGATGTCCAGTTCAAAATGTTCTTCTGCTTCTTCATCACCCCCAGTTTTGTAATAAGACTTTCACCCTGACATGTTGCTTACTGCTCACTTTGGTGCAGGCCAGAGGAGTATGATTTCTTAAGATTCTCATTGCCAGTCTGGCCTCTGTCCCACTACATTATTTCAGAGACCCAAGAGTGTTCCAAAGGAATGTTCTGATATTGATAACAATATATATCATCAAATTGCTCTCTAGAAATGTATAAATTTACAACTCCATCGTAAGAGTATGTGATAGTGCTCCTTACAGCGTATCCTCACCAGCATGGAATATTATCTTTTAAATATCTTTGATGTATTATTAGTTGTTTTTGTGGAGTGCTCTGACTCAGGCTTTTAGAAGAAGCCTAGGATAACACAAACATAATTCTGGTTAAAATCGATCAGCAAAGATGAGTGGTGCTGGCAATGACTCGTCTTGGCTGACACTGGGGAAAATAAAAGGTTTAGCAATGGGAAGAGAAAATGATAAGTTTGGTTTGAGATAAGATAAATTTGGATTATCTGTGGGACATCCAAGAGGTGATATGTAGTAGGTCATTGAGTATCTCTGTGTGGGGGTGTGAGATGTAAATAGAAAATGAAAGTATTAATATATGGTAAGTAGGTAAAATCATAAATGTAGGTACTATGGTTCAAGGAGAATTCAGAATGGGAAAGGAGTTGAATATGAAATCTTGGAGAATATCAACATTTAAAGGGTTGCAAAAGACACGTAAGCTAAAGGTACTGAATTTTTTTTTTTTTTTTTTTTTTTTTTATATTTTTTTTTTTTTAGAGATGGGGTCGTGCCCTATTGCGCAGGCTGGAGTGCAGCGGTGCAATCATAGCTCACTGAAGCCTTGAATTCCTGAGCTGAAGCAATTCTCCCACATCAGCCTCTGGAGTAGCTAAGACTACAGGCACAAGCCAGCATGCCCAGAGGAAGGCACTTTTTTTTTCTTTTTAAAGAAGTCTTTATTTCCTTGTTCTGCAAATAAAGCTGGCTGAGTTGGTTGCTTTTTGGTGATTAGTCAGAGACCAAATCCCATATCCTTGTCCAATTCCTCTGACTCTTCCTTGGCTTCAACCTTAGTTGGGGTAGCAGCAGCAGCAGGAGCAGTCATGGCAGCAGTGTCCACAAGGGCAGCAGCCACAAAGGCAGATGGATTAACCAAGAAGGCCTTGACCTTTTCAGCAAGTGGGAAGGTGTAATCAATCTCCACAGACAAAGCCAGGACTCGTTTGTACCCATTGATGATAGAATGGGGTACTGATGCAACAGTTGGATAGCCAATCTGCAAACAGACACTGGAAACATCACAGACACTCTCCAGAAAGTGAGAATGCAGTTTCCTCTGTGATGTCAAGCACTTCAGGGTTGTAGATGCTGCCATTGTCAAACACCTGCTGAACGACCAGCCCAAAGAAGGGAGAGATGTTCAGCAGTGTGGCTTCGCTGGCTCCCACTTTGTCTCCAGTCTTGATCAGCTGCACATCACTCAGGATTTCAGTGGCGTCCCTGGAGATTTTAGTGGTGATGCCTAAAACCTGGAGAAACGAGGTCTTCTTGGGCCCCAGACCAGTGTTCTGGACTGGCACAGTGACTTCACAGGGGCAACAGAACCAGCATGAGCCACAGCTGGCACCTTGTTGGCCAGCAGCAGGTCCCTGATCTCAGTGAGGTCCTCCTTGATGAACACAAAGCCCACATTCCCCTGAATATGAGGCAACAGTTTCTCCAGAGCTGGGTTATTTTCCAGGTGCCCTCAGATGGCCTTGACCATCGTGGTGTTCTTGCCTGGCAGCACCATGGCCTTCCTGCAGAGGGACATGCGGATCTGCTGCATCTGCTTAGAGCCCATATTGTCTGCTCCCATGATGAAACATTTCAGATAATCATCCAAAAGTTGGATGATCTTAAGGAAGTAGTTGGACTTCCAGGTCACCCTGTCTTCCCTGGGCATCACAGCGGTGTGTCAGGGATTTAAAGACACAAGGGTTTAAAGATGATGTCACTCAAACGACGACACCTGGTGAGAGGAGGCACTTTTTATGAAGAGCCACAGAGGTAGAAAGAAAACTCAGAGAGTACTGTCATTGAAAATAAAGACTTTCAGAAAGGAGAGAATAGCATGTCACAGAGAAAGAAAACTGATTAAATATTAGTGATTGTGAAATGGTGATTTAGTCTGTTTTGTGCTGCTATTACAAAATACCTGAGACTGGATAATTTATAAAGAAAAGAAATTTATTTTCTCACAGTTCTGGATGCTAGAAAGTCTAAGATTAAGGTGACGGCAGGTTGCATTTTCTGGTGAGCTCTGCATCCTCCAGAGGGAAGGAACGCTGTGTCCTCACATGGTGGAAGGCTAAAGAGCAAGCCAGCTGAGTGAGGCATGAAGACTCTTTAATAAAGGCCTTAATTCCATTCATGAGGGGACGAGCTCTCATGACCTTATCATCTCTAGAAAACTCCACCTCTTCATACTATCACATTGCACTAAGTTTCAACATCTGAATTTTGGAGCGGACACGTTCAGACTATAGCAGCTGAAGTTTTAATGGCAATAATTAATGTTTAGCAACCAAGAAGTACCCTCATTCTTCCCTGCTTGTTAATTTCTACCTTTCAGGTTCCCCAAGGGGTGGTACACAGAGGAATATCAAATAATAACCAAATTGCAATTTTATTAAGGCCCAAGTCAATGTCATTAACACTCAATGCAGCTTTGGTGGGGATAGGTGGACCTCTGGTTTAGGCTCAAGGCATAAATGAGATTTTCTACCCTGTGTTTCCATCCCTGTTCCCCACTATGGGTCAAATCTAAAGCTTAGGATGTTACCTACCTGTGGTTTGCTGCATGATGAAAGGATGTCAATGTAAGATCTGACAGAGCCTCCTGGGAGAAGGCCTGAATCCACTTATTTATCACGCCACATGGAGTAGGAAACAGAGCTCAGAGAAAGACTGTGTGCCTGTGTGACCCCAAGAATCCTATCATTTGGCCATGGAAGCAACTCTGTCTCCTGAGCAGGTGGGGAGGTTCTTGAAAAACTAGGAACAAAGGCTGTCTGCTTCATCTTGTCCCTTTAATAAGAGGAAGCAGATTCCTTCTGCACTCTAGGAACTTCACATAAATACAGCTCAGACAAGAGAACTTGAAAAATTACCGTCTTCTAAGAATAGACCCCTTCACTCATGAGGATGTATTCTAGAGCAGTGCCATTCAATAGAATTTTCTGTGATGATGAAAATGCCATTTAAATCTGTCCTGTCCAGTACTGTAGTTACTATGTGTGGTCACTGAAGTTATGATTAGCATTTAAATTTAAATAGCCCCATGTGGATAGTGGTGATCCTATTATATAGTGAAGCTCTAGGGATTTCAGGGAATTGTGAAATCTGCTGATACTCTCATGATAGTCTTGTTTTCTCTTTTCAGCCTCTCCGTCTTTATTTGATTGATTATTCCTGGTTATTCTAGGTCTGCTCTTAAGGTATGGATTAATATTCATGTAGAGCTGATACAACTTATGGAGCCTCAGGTTCTCGATCTATGAAATGGGAATGCTAATAACAAGTGTTCCGTTGTGGAGATTAAATGACATAATTAAACCATGAGTTCCAAATATGCAAATGGCTTTCTTACTTAATTGCAAATTGTCAGGGTTTACCCAATGCCTGTACCACCATTGTATCTTAGAGGTAAATAACTTGTTTTTCATCTTACAGGCTCATAGCTGAAAGGAACTTACCTTGAGTCTCTAATGAGACTTTGGACTTTAGACTTTTGAGATGATGCTGGAATGAGTTAAGACTTTTGGGACTATTGGGAAAGGATGATTGTATTTCGCAATGTGAGAAGAACATGAGTTTGCTAGGGGGGCAGGAATGGAATGCTATGGTTTGGATATAATTTGTTTGTCCCCACCAAATCACATGTTGAAATTTAATCCCCAGTGTAGCGATGTTGGGTGGTGGGGCCTAGTGGGAAGTATTTGGGTCACAGGGGTGGATCCTTCATGAATATATCAATGCCCTTCCACTCTGGAGTGGTGAGTTCTCACTATGTTAGTTCCCATGTGAGCTGGTTGTTAAAACAATCCTCGCTTCTCCCTGCCCTGCCCTCCTCTCTTAGCGTGCAGCCTCTGCACACACCAGCTCCTCTTCGCCATCCACGAGTGGAAGCAGCCTGAAGGTTTTACCAGATGCAGATGCCCAATCTTGAACTTTCCAGCCATCCAGAATCATAAACCAAATAAACCTGCTTTTTCTTTATAAATTACCCAATCTCCAGTATTCCTTTATAGCAAAACAAAACAGACGAAAACAGTCAGTTTTCTGCATTGATTTTTGTGATTCAGGGTTCCAGCCCTCTGGTGCCATCAATAAATCACTATTCCCAAGTTAAAGCAAATCCCCATGAGCACTGGGGATGTGCAGATAGTGAGTGGTGGTGATGGTGAGGTGCAACCACGATCTTTTTTTTTTTTTTTTTTTTGAGATGAGTTTTACTCCATCACCAAGGCTGGGGCTCAGTGGCATGATCTCAACTCACTGCAACCTCGGCCTCCTGGGTTCAAGCAATTCTTGTGCCTCAGCCTCTTAAATAGCTGGGACTAGGGGTGTGCCACCATGCCTGGCTAATTTTTGCACTTTTATTAGAGATGAGGCTTTGCCATGTTGGTCAGACTGGTCTCTAACTCCTGACCTCAAGTGATCCACCTACCTGGGCCTCCCAAAGTGCTGGGATTACAGGCATGAGCCACCGCACCCGGCACCATGTTCGATTGAAGGGAGAGATGGGGAGGGAACCTCATTACTGTATTCACATGATAAAGCTCCCATAGAAACTCAGCATCAACTAAGTCAATTCTAGTTTTCATTCTACCAACAGGCCTCCGGGCTCTGGCTTCCTGAAGGGTAGGAGTGATATATACAAAGACGTCAAGTGGGTGAAAAAAACTCCACCTGTCCCTCAGAACGTGGAGAACCTCTTTAAAGTTATGGGGCTGAAGACTGATGCCATCCACTTATCAGAGCTCCCTCAGGTATGAAAGGAGTAGAAGACTTTTTCAGGGTGGGGCATTAATGAATTTTCAGAAATAAAGAAATAATTGATTAGTAATGGTTCTACTCAACAGGCACTGTTTACTAACACCACAATCCTACATATTCCTAAAGCTGAGGATGAACAAAACTTCATTACTTTGAGACTCTAATTTAGACAAAACTTCAGGCAAATCAGTGTGAAGAAATCCTGCTAGCTCAGCAATCTTCCTGTGGTACTTGTGTGTGTATGTGTTTGTTTGTGTGTGTATATTTGTGTGTGTGTGTGTGTGTGTGTGTTTTCACTGTCCCCACGGTGGGACTACCTTGACCTCTGAGAGCTAAATCCTTTTAGCATGGCTAAATGGTAGGTCCCTGGATGAGTCCAGTGGCCTTGTTCAAAGCTGGTTTCTTTGTTTCATTGGCCTATAGTGAAGTTCCTGGAGAATACAATGAAGTCTCTGAAGGATTCTTTTGCCTTGAGAAATACACTTATTCACATATTCCAGCTCCATTTAGACCTGGAACAGACTTTAGAAATGATCCAAATCATTTTCTCTCCTATGGAGCTGATGGTTATAGGGATTATTAGTGAAACGTTCAGGGCCAGACCCCAGGGTTCTTGCCACGCAGTAGTCAGTCTTCGGTGACTTGGGGATTGAGTTTCCCCTTCCTGTTTTCTTTTCCCCTTTGCTTTTTCCTGTTTATTCAAACATGAAATCTTCATTATAGAAAAATTGGAATGTATAGAGAAGCATTAAGAAAAAATAAGTAGGAGGAGGGGGAGGAAAATGGAAAAAAACGAGGAGAGGGAGGAGAAGGAAAGGAGGAGGAAGAGAAGGAGAGAGATATAAGGAAGGAGGAGGAAGAGGAGGGAAAGAGAAAGATGAAGGAGGAGGAGGATGAGAGAGAGGTGGTGGTGGTGATGGAGGAGGAAGAGGAGGAAGACAAACAGAGTTGGAAATTCCCTGGTGTTTCTTAGCAGATGTGTTACAAAGAAAAAATATTTCCCTTGTGAACCCAAAGGAGGTGGGGGCAATGGTTTCTCTCGATTCTCCTTGCTGGAATGAGATGATTTCCACTTGGCACACTTGTAGGGGTGTCCCACATGGAGGGACTATGCATAAATCTGTGTAGTGCTGGGGTAGAACGTACCATCCCAGGGTGCATGGGTTAAAGGCCTTAGGACAGGCCAGCAGGAGGACCCTACTCTGTCCTGGTGCTGTCATGGGCACGGACCTTTGGTGCTAGGATTGGAGGCAGGTTGCATCGCTGCCTGTGGCCAGCTTGGGACACCCTTATGTTCTCATGCCTCCTTATTTCTCAGGGCAAAATAAGCAGGTCTTGACACGCAGATTTGCTCACTCAAGTAAGTCACCATGTGGAAACTTCCCTGGAAGCAGAGGAGTTACCTGCGGAGTAGGCTTGGGTTCTGTTCTTAGGTGTGCTGGTGCCTGGAATACTTGGGACAACACGTTTGGTTGGTGTCTAACGTCTAATGCTCTCTTCTCTACTTGTGATGATCATCTACTAGTGCGAATAGATTTGCACAAAATCACTCACAGTTTCAAATAGCCTCTCTCTTGCCCAGGTTTTTGCAAGCTGGCCATGACATAGAGGAAGACTAGCCAGCTCCACCACTAAGTCTGTCTTTGATCTTGGACCCAATGTCTCAGGGTTCTAGTTAGCTGAATAAAGCATTCACACACTTAACGACAAGTGTGGGTTCACACACCTCACTTTTCTGCTACCCCTCTCTATTATTTATTATGAATGGTTATTCCCTTAGCTGTGAAAAGTAGTGTTTATCTCCGCCATTCCCCAAGGTAAACAACTGGGAGATTCATTCCTAGGGGCACTCTCAGTTCCCCCACCATCCTCATTTGCTTACCAGACTCAAGATGCACTGATCTTCTTTCATATCCTCAACACCAGACTCCTTTCTGCCTCTGAGCATTTGCATGTGCTGTTCCCTCTTCCTGGAAGGACTGCTCTCTGTATCCCTCTTCTGTGCATTCTAATCTCTTGCTGCAGTGTAAGTATTAATTACTTTCAGGAAAGTCTTCGCCCACATTCTCAGACTTGGCCGAGTCTTCATTTGCATACCTCTGTTGGTTAGCTTTGTATCACTTCTCACTGAGAAGGAAGTAAATGAATATTGTTAATTTTTTGTTTGTCTCAGATATTTTCAACAGTAGTGCCTTTGCAGCACAGATCTGCCTGTCTTCCTCTCTCTTATGCCCAGTGCTTAGCCCTGGGTCTAGCAGGTACTCACAGTCACTGGGATGGAGGTACCTACGGTAGGGGGGCAGGAGGTAGCCACAGCTCTCTGATCTTCCTCTATGACACATCAGTAGGTCTGCTCTACCTTGACAGAAACCATATAACTATGCCACATGCAAAATTAGCACTCCTTCAGTTACTCTGGAGAAACTAGGTGTAGCTCTAGAGAGGAATTTTTCAAAACTTCTTTTTTTTTTTTTTTTGAGATGGAGTCTTGCTCTGTCACCCAGGCTGGAGTGCAGTGGCATGATCTCGGCTCACTGCAACCTCTGCCTCCTGGGTTCAAGCAATTCTCCTGCCTCAGCCTCCTGAGTAGCTGGGATTACAGGCACGCGCCACCACACCCGGCTAATTTTTGTATTTTTAGTAGAGATGGGGTTTCACCATGTTGGTCAACATGGTCTCAAACTCCTGACCTCGTGATCCACCTGCCTCAGCCTCCCAAAGTGCTGGGATTACAGGTGTGAGCCACCGTGCCCTGCCTTAAAACCTCTTAATGCCTAGATGATGTAGTTGAAGAAAACTGTACTTGACACAAAACAGGGATGTCCAGCCTTGTGTTCATTAAGCCTCTTTTTCCTTATAATAATTCTAATGCCTTACTTTGCGTAACAGACTTGATCTGGTTTCTAAAACTATTTCATGAACATTAGTTTATTTTATTTACATAAATATAAGTCTTTCACAAGTGTCGTCTGAATCCCAGAAAGCAATGCTGCTTTTATTGACCAGAAAAATCTTACAGGGAGAAGGCGGGGGCGGAAAGACTGGAGAGTTGGCAAGGGGCTTAGGCTGTGGTAGCTTCCACCAGAACCTCGGGATGTCCCTTTGGTTCTCTCAACCGTATCTGAACTGACACTGGACTCTGGAGAATTTGTGCCAAGAATATGTTCATTCTTAGTTGAATATGCAGGGAATGTGCCTTTGCCAAGGTGTTCCCTGTAACAGAGGTCAGACTGTACATTCTCAATGTTATTCGTGGCAATAGCAACAATAGATACTGTTCCTGGGCACTTCACAGTGATTATTTCACTTAATCTTCACTACAGCTCTGACAGGGAAGTGGTATTATCCCAATTTTCCATATGAGGAAACTGAAACAAAACAAAGCTAAATAATTTGCCCAAAGATCCATGGTTAGTAAGCAGCAGAGGCAGGATCCGAACCCAGGTCTTAAATCCTCTAAACTTACAAACTCCTCTCCTGGCCTCACAGCTTCCCACTGGATCTTCTCTTTTTTGCTATTTTTGTCCCATTCCTCAGGAGCTTCCTCCTGGACTATTCCTGGAAAGTCCAAAGTCTTCTTTCTTACTTTTCTTTTTTCTTTTTTCTTTTTTTTAAATGTGTATACATCTTGTTTCTTTACTAAGCAAAGCTGAGCAGACCCCGCAAGAATCTCAGGAAAACAAGAGGACTCTCCTGTCATAGATCCCTCTGCTTTAGAAAGCAATTGTGGTAGTTTATAGTGTGGATGTTATTTTCCTCCTTTACACACACATTATCTCAATATTCAGTATAACCCTATGAGAAAAGTATTATTATTGTTCCCTTTTGCAGGTGAGAAAACAGTCACAAAAGAATAATTTAGGCCAGCATGGTGGCTCACACCCGTAATCCCAGCACTTTGGGAGGCCGAGGCAGGCAGACCACTTGAGGTCAGGAGTTCGAGACCAGCCTGGCCAACATGTTCAAACCCTGTCTCTACTAAAAAATCCAGAAATTAGCTGGGCGTAGTGTGGTGCATGCCTGTAATCCCAGGAGGCAGGAGAATTACTTGAACCTGGGAGGTAGAGCTTGCAGTGAGCCAAGATTGCACCGCTGCACTCCAGCCTGGTTGACAGAGCAAGACTCTGTCTCCAAAAATAATAATAATAATTGTCCAAGACTGCAGTTTTTAGGTAGTGGAGATGTAATTTCTAAACACATCTATTTGACTCCAAAACAACTGTTCTTCTTGGCTATCCTCTTATGCATAATCTTGAAATGGCCCAGAAATTCTAATATTTATATTTCTAAATCCTGTTCCCCTCAATGGACACCTGCCCTTGGGAGCTATACAAAAATCCTTTTTCAGACCACATGTCTTGAGTTTTGGTTAGAGAAACAAGGTCAAAGACAAGAAGCTTTGTATCCAGACTCTCCCAGGAATGAGCTGATATTCCTCCCTGTTCTTCTTTAGCGGTGAATTTCTCCAGTTGGCAGGTGCCCCAGCAGGAATGATGGCTGGTGGTCTGGAGTGGCCTTCAGCCCCTTGGTGAGCCAGGCTAATTGCAGCTTCAAGGGAGTGCAGCCCTTTCTGAGTGAGCAGATATAAAAGCCACAGAGGCAAACAGGCAGCTGCTACTCTTTATTTTATTTTTATTTTATAGCAGTCTGGAGGCTTTAGTGGAGAGGGCAGGACTCAGGAAAGAGAATACATGATGGGCACTAATGGGACCACTAAGGTGCCTCCAGACTTTGTATTTCCTCTCTTGTGGTTTAGCTTCTGCTGTTGGGTTCTCACAGCCCAGAAGCCACGACTCAGCAGGGGTTACTCTCAGCACAGCCCTTTCTTGGTGAGGGTGAGTTCAGCTATGGGGAGATGCTCCTTACATTTTGTGATACTTGTGGACGCTGCCTGACAGATGTTCAATCAGCATTTCCAGCAGGCTGAGTAAGGAGCTTGTGCTGAGAAATGGCTTCAACACACCAAGCACCCAGTCCAGCCCCACACAGCAGGCCATCCTTCCCTGGCCTCTTCTTCCCTCACCTTTTTTCAGATCCAGGGGAGCTGGAGAACCAGTCAGCCAGGGAAACAGTCATCTGAGTCATGTAATTCCTCTACTTGGCAATTATAGGGATGATATTCCCAGAAAGGCTTGCAGAGACACCAGTCATACATTTACCTTAAACTGCATGGCCATGTGCAAACAGCAGAAAATCCACTGGAAATCATAATTTTATCATGGTTTTGGTTTCTATTTTTAAATGAAGAATAGTTCAATTATTCGAACTATTTAAATGAAGAATAGTTTGACAGTCATCGTCTCCCTTGCTCTCCTATAACAATGTAGGCAGCTTCAATATGTATCAAAAATTTAACCCAAGTCCTTGGTATGCTTTCTACGCCAGATTATTTACACTGTGGATGATAGAAAACATCCACTTAAGAGTTAATGCCTGAAAGACAGGTCCATCCAGTGGGTCTTTCTTAGAGTTGAGGGCATTAAGGAGCAAGAGCCCTACTTAGACTAAAACTTGGAGCATGCAGTTTTGCATTGCAAGATGTCGAAGGTGACATCTTGAAAAAGACATGGCGGCCTTGGAAAGTTATCACAAAGTGACAACTGCCCTCTGGTTTTGATCCCTGCAGTCTAATCATGGATTGGAAATATCTGTGGATGTCAATGCTTGCGGACCAATGGCCTGTGAGAAGAATCAGGCACAGTGGTCACATATTCTGGATTCCCAGAATAGTCCCATTGTGGTAAACTGTTCAGTAAAAGTTGTTCACAAAATATGGAAGTAAGGTTCAATTTGTCCTCATGAGAACTTTCAAATGGAGAAAAAATACACCAAAAATATAATGTTCTTAGACCACTGGGTTGTACTTTCAGTTTCAGTAGGTCCAAGTCTGACAGGTGAGGGAACAGCTGTTGCCTGGGCTCTGGATGGAGAGGGGCGATGTGGGTTGCCTGGGAGCCATCCCAGAAATCTTTTTGAATGAAGCAGGTTTAAGATTCATTAGAATGACATTGCGGCAAGCAAGGTGGAGGTCAGGCCCAGCCCAGGGAAAGTATGAGCCACATCCCTGAACCGACTTCCAGCTGGCCCTGCTGATCCTGCTACTTAGAATTGCTGCTGAAAGCTAACTCTCTCTGTGTGCAGTCAATGAGTCATTCCTTAAAAATATATGTCATTTGCCATTTACTAAAATATATGCATGAGGGAGGGAGGAAGGGAGTGAAGACCAGTCAGACTACTCTCACATCAGCTTTAGGATCTGTTTTATTTTTTATTTTATTTTTATTTTTCTATTTTTTTGAGATGGAGTCTCGCTCTGTCGCCTAGGCTGGAGTACAAGTGGCATGATCTTGGCTCACTGCAACCTCTGCCTCCCGGGTTCAAGCAATTCTCCTACCTCAGCCTCCAGAGTAGCTGGGATTACAGGCATGTGCTACCACTCCCGGCTAATTTTCGTATTTTTAGTAGAGACAGGGTTTCACCATGTTGGCCAGGCTGGTCTTGAACTCCTGTCCTCAGGTGATCTGCCCGCCTTGGCCTCCTAAAGTGCTGGAATTACAGGTGTGAGCCACCACGCCCGGCCTAGGATCTGTTTTATACATAAGTACAACCCAATATTCTCCTGATCATTCAGCCTTTCCAGGAACATCCAAGGGAGGGAGCCCCTTACATCACAAGTGAACAAACTTCAAAGATTTGATGACAGTATTTGAAGAGGAGTTCAAGCAGACATTCGGAGATGAGGAGGAGTAATAGGAAGCATGGTTAATAAACCTCTGAAAAGAGATTCAAAATATGTATTTTGTAAAGCAGGGTCGTCGCAGTAAACAAGGTAAAATACACATCTGAAAAGAGATTGAGATATATTTGAAAAAAAGAGAGTCACAATATTTGAGCTGAAGGGCACAGGGGATGGAGAGAGTATTTACCAGGTTTGTTCATTGATTGTGGGGGAATGGGGTGCTGCTGTCTCTCATCAGTCCCACCTCTTGGGATGTACAAATCCACACATGTATACCTGCTTATTTATTAAGGTATAGTGACACCTTTCCAAGGATTGTGATTGTTACTTTTGTGATAAGTGACTCTAGAGGGTATGAAAATGGTGACAGGCAGGGAAGGAGGGCTTTGGGTGGGCTGCTGAAGACAAGAACTGTGATGAGGCTCACATTTAGGACCTGAGCTCCCCCCACCCTTTTCTGAAAAGTGGGCTTTTTTTTTTTTTTTAAGAGTAGTTTTAGGTTTGCACAAAATTAAGCAGAAAGCACAGGAAGTTCCGGTACACCTTCGGTCCCCCACAAACGCACAGGCTTGTTCATTGTCACAGTGATGCACTGGTTACAGTCCATAAACCTGCATTGACACGTCATTATTACCCAGACTCCATAGTTTTCATTAGAGCTCATTCTATCCTCCTTATTTTTCATAAGGGGTATAAGGGGCAAGCTCAATACCAGGGTCTGCACCAGGTCCCTTTCCTCTTGCATCTTTCCAGTATCCCTTTTCTAAAGCCCTTATGTTCCCAACAGTTCACTCAGTGCCTATGCCCCATGGTGTCTGAGATCCCCATTTTATGGCCTGCACTGTCAGGGCACGTCAGGGTTTGCTGTTGTTGTTTTCAGCTTCCTCCCCACATCAGAGCTTTTTATTACATCTTCTTTTCCTGGGAAGAAGTTCAGTGCTTTTCAAGGTCACATCTAGTTATTTATACTCAAATATGAGCTAAGGTGATAATGAGGAGTATTGGAGGCAAGAGAAAGGCATGGGAGACAAAGCTCATCCAAAGGAAGCATACTCAAATTCTGTGAATTTCAAAAAGCAGGCTTGAGCAAGCCAGAGGGGTAGATATTTCTGGGCCGGCTGGCTTCGGAGTACCTTTCAAGTCGTACCAGATAGGAGACCACCTGTTCTACATGTGCAGAGTGAGCCCTGCATTTTCCATCACTATCATTTTCTTCACTATTTTAGACTTAAAATGCAAGAAGTAGGATTGTCTGGAAGTAATCTCTCTCCCTCCCTCTCTCTTTTCTTCCTTCTTTCCTTCATTTCACAGGTGGGAAGATTAACAAAAAGCTCAATTCAGGTGTCCTGGGTTGTAGCTCTTCAGGCAGTGGTGTTGTGGTGATGTTTAACAACCGGTTTGCTGAAAAAAAAAGTAAGTTTACAAGTTTGTTATGGATTTTACTGATTTAAAGGGTGTGTGGCATACAAGTTATTACTAACAAAATACATAACATAATTCATTATAAATTCCAAGTGGCCGATTGACTCACAAAATGCTTTTGTTACTTTTTGCTGCTTTCATATATCCACAGCCAACCTATGGCTACAATCCCATTGTGATATGACAAATAAAGATGTACTCTTCAATCTTCTAAATCTTTTCCCAATAAAGTCTTTGTCATTACATCTGTAATGTAGTCTACAGTTTATTTACTATTTATCACTCTGTTACAAATTACAATCATTAAACTGAGACATCTCTCAGTCCTACTAATATTTATAATATATTTTCCTAAATAATAATTTGGTTAAGAACTGGCTTGCAAAATTCCTGACAATTTAACAACTGGCTATTGTGAGCAAAGCCAGCTCCAGCACACCTCTGCCTTTGGGGCTGGCAGCCACCTGGCTTGGTCCTCTTCACATCTTCTGCAGAACAGAGCTCGAATGTAGGACTTAGTAGCCAGAAGCAGGAATGATGTTTGCTCTCTGTGGTGCCAGGCCATGGGAAGTCTGCCGACATCTCCATAGCCTTACATTCTGAGACTCCTGGAAAGCACCTAACAGAACACACGGGGGCCTCTGGTTAAGAACTTGAGCCTCTTTATGAAGTGACACCACCTCTCACCTTTTATGTCCTTTATTTCCCAGCTCAGGCAGAGATGCTAAACCCTCTCCTTGAGGAGAAAGCATGGCTGGGAAGGGGAGAAGGTAGGAATTTAAAGCAAGTGCTTTTTGGAGTATTTTCTTCAAGCCTCATGTCTTTCTACACACCTGCTTGGCACAGCGTTAGTCATACGGACAGGGTGACTCTTCATGGATTGGCAGGACAATCACCACCCAGCCCCAGCCCATTTTCTGCCCTTCAGTCATTATTCTTCACCATCTAAATCTGGTTTGCCATGAAAACCAGTTCTGGGAGGTAAGAGTTTCTTTAAAAACCAGCAAGGCCTGTAAATAACATCAACACACACTGGGAAGAGGGAAGGAGAAGGGACCCAGATAGCAGTTTTAACTCTTTGTTTATTAATTTCTCATCTAGGAACTTGTAATTCTATATCTGCTTCAAGCGGAAGAAGCATAGTCTTCCCTGAGACTTCACTAAAGAGCACATGATTTCCACTTTCAGATTTTCTATTGGTTTGGCAGAGTCAATTGTCCTAATGCCGAGTTTTGTGTTTTTGCCAGTCGGGTGGCAGTGAGTTGCACTTAATTTCTAGTATTGTTAATACTCTCATTATTATACTACAGCTTGAATAAGAATGAGTAGGAGACAGAGCAGGAATGTGTGTGCCAAGGAAAGCCATTTAAAAAATCCAGTTTTTTTTTTAATCGGGATTATTTTTTAAGGTAAAATTCACATATCATATAAGTCACCATTTTAACCATTTTAAATTGTATAAATAAGTGGCATTTAGTACATTTACAATGTTGTGCAAACATCATCACTATCTAGTTCCAGAAACCCTGTACCCATTAAGCAGCAGTCACTCCCCAGCCCCCTCTCTCCCTCCAGGCCCTGGCAACCACTAATCTGCTTTCTGTTTCTACGGATTTGCCTATTGTGGACATTTCATATAAATGGAATTACACAATATGTGGCCTTTTGTGTCTGGGTTCTTTCACTTTCGTAATGTCTCCAAACTTCATCCATGTTATAGCATGTATTGTAAGTTACTTTTTAATTAAAAAAAATTAAAAAAAATTAAAGAAGGGGAAAATGTCACAGGCCAGCTTCACATGGCTGAATGTCATCCCCTTCTACCCAATTTTACTTGACAGGCTGTGAAATAATTGCCATTGCAAACCTCTGACTGGGTGCCTTATCCAGATCCCAAGGAAATGGGCAAAGGGGACTAAAAAAAATTAAGTCCATCTGTTCCAGGTGAACTATTTCTTAAGTTTTAGTTACATTTTGATTTGTAGCTGCTTGTGGACTTGTGTTAGCATTGTGTTAACAAGATCTTGGTTTAGTAATAACTGACCTAGTATACTGTCTCTTTAATTGCTTTTGTTTTCCCACAGTTTCAGGAAAGTAAAATACAGTCTTGGTAATGCAGAAATAAAGGTTACAAACGAAAACCTATGACCTGATCAGAGATGAAAAAAAATAATGAAGGTTTCTCTTAATTCGAGGGTAGAATTTCAGTGACTTTACCACCTTAGTAAAACAAGCTCTCCATTCTTGACAGTTCTGTCAAGGGAATAATATAATGAGAATGTTTGTCTAAACCTTTTCTGGGTTCTCTGTGCCTCATCACTAAAGTCTACAACAGGAAAAACAAAGTCGTTTATGAGGTTCCTGCCTATCCTTCTATTGTCACTTTTTCTTTAAGCTTCTTACTGGACTGCAAACTCTTTGGGGGAAGGATGTAGGTCTGATTCATGTAACCCAAATCTTTGACCATTCAAAGGCCCTCATCTGTGTAATGATAGGACTTCAGATATCTTTTTATGTTGCCGTATTAGAGAAATTAATGTTAGTTGCAGTAACAAACAACCTCAAAATCTCAGTGGTTTAACACAATAAATGTTTATTCTTTGCTCCCATCACAACTCAAAACAGTTCTGGCAGCTCCCCTCTAAGTGATGACTCAGGGATTCAGGCTTCTTCTATCAGTGGAGCTTGCTGTCTTCTACAGCCTTTTTGGAGACCTCTGCATATCCTCTGAATTGAGCTGACCAGCAAACAAAGAGAGATTAAGCAGAGGATGCATGCAGATTTTAGGGTCCAGACATTAAAGTGTCTACACCCCTATATTGAAGGGTCTACATCCCTTCCAGTCATGTTCCCTTGGCCAATGCAAGGGAATGGAAGATGTAGTCATCTGTGTGCTCAGCGGAGGAAAAGGATATTGTTGAGCATCTAGCCAATCTCTTCTATAATTTTTCCTTTCCCTCAGGCATGCTCAGCAAGATGTGGGTGGGGGAAAGTTGTCTCATGATGGTTCCCAAGTCAGTCGCGCCACATCTATGACTCTGCTTTGCCTGATTCCAGACTGGCAAACTCCACTCTACCATGGACCATCATTCACTTCTCTGCAGGTCACTTGATACAGTTCCAGAACATTCTACCTCCCTTCAATCGGTGCTGCCACCATAAAACTGACCTCAGGATGAGGAAACCTGCGCCCCCTTTACCATTCCATATAACACCTTCTTTTACTTGAAGCTAAGCCAAGATCAGATTGTAATAAAACTTTACTGAAGGCTTCAATTCTGCAAGAGGAAATTACAATCTAGAGAAATGTAAAACTGATATTAGATCTGACTGTTCTCAGGGTAGACTACCGAGGCCTGCATAGTTTCTGGCCTGCCTCACAGTTGTAGAGGTCAGCTTTCTTCTTCCTACCATAGGAGGAAGACCTTCAGTATGTCCCCGCTTCTGCTGAGCCCCAGGCCTCATGTCCCCATATCCCCCAAAAAGTAAAAAGTTCCCCGCCTTCTGTGTCTTTTCTTTCTGATCTGGATCTGTCCATTCAATATGATAGGTTCTGGAAATTTCTATTTCCTTTAGGAAAAAGTGCAACCTTCAACCCATGGAAAGTCCTCTATACTCAGAAGCACAGTCCCTTTAGCGCGTAATAACAGGACGTCGGTTGTTTTCTCAACTGAGTTAGAATAACACCACATAAGAGGCATAATCCATCCAGTCTAGGGCAAGCGTTACTAAACTCAGTCCAGTTTATTTTCAGTTTTATTATCTGTTTGAAGTAACACCCATGCCTGCATATCCTTGCCACCATCTTGAAGTCTCAGCAGCCAACCTCCTTGAGCAATTGCATTTCCAAGAACAAGCAATAATTTGTAGGATGATGTGTGTAAGTTCATCTTTAGCCACCCTCTCCACAATGAAATAGAAGTTTCGGACCATGCAAACCAACTGAAACTTTTGCAGCTGGAGAGTTACAAACCGTACATCCCACAAGAGGGCCTCTGTTCATTTTTTTTTTTTTTAAGTCTAAGGCTCTTTTGATGACAAATAAGAAGACTCTTCTAAATAACTTAAGCAGAAGAGCAGATTTATGGAGGATTTATTAGAGGGCAGCAGGTCCCAAGAGCAGGAGCTGAGGCTGTTTCACAGGGACTTCAGCCATTAGCAGCCAGGTTCATTCATGTTCTTTCTCACTGTGCATCAGCTTCCTCTCTCACAAATTGCTCTCTGCTTGTCCGTGCACAAGGTGGAAAGAAGACTGCACAGTATCCAAGTTTATATTGCTTCAATTCAGGCAGCCATCATTAATTTGCAAATGTCTCTTAGCCCCATTTTTAATTCTATAGAGAAATTGGTTCATCTTACATGGCTACTCTTTATCTTATTTACTATAGCCAGGGAGAAAGTATCATGTGGCATAAATATCTGTGCCAGTGTGTACCTTGTAAATTGAGGTGTTATTTCTATGAAAATTGGGGATTCCAGGGCAAATGAATCCTTGTCCAAAGGTAATTTTATAATCTACTGCTGATAATACAGAATATGCTCAAAAGTTTCATCTAGGCTGAGGTGGGAGTATTGCTTGAGGCCAAAAGTTTGAGACCAGCATGGGCAACATAGATCCCTTCTCTACAAAAAATTAAAACATTAGCCAAGCATAGTGACATGCCCCGTAGTCCTAGCTACTTGGGAGGGTAAGGTGGGAGGATTGCTTGAACTCTGGAGTTCGAGACTGCAGTAAGCTATGATTGTGCCACGCTGCACTCCAGCCTGGGTGACCGAGGTAGACCCTGTCTTTTTAAACAAAAACAACTTTGATTTGAGATTTTTCTGGATTTGGTTATCTTCATTAAAGTGTCAGGGATCATCAGGTTCAAGTTTGGTTTGAAGCCCAAATTCCTTGTTTTTCCCCCTCCCTGTGGAATCCCTGTAGAAAGGAAACATCTTCCAAGTGTAGAGCCTCAGAGTTAAAGCTAGTCCTGAGATGACAGCTGGGAAAGGTCTATGTTCCACTCTCACATCTAGCTTCAGGTGTCTTGGTCCTTTTTTGTAATACTTGCATCAACCCCAGGCCTTGGGCAGTTCTTAGCACAAAGTAGGCCCTAAATTAATACTTATAGAATGAATGGATCATTGGTTGATTTGAACCATTCCATTTGCTGGCTTCCAGAAAAACTTCCAGTTAACTGGTGGTTTGCTCAATGTCCCAAGCCTTTCTTTTTTTTCCATACTGTAAATCAATAGACTTTTAGTTGAAATTTTTTGTCTTTAGCTTTCTGGAACTTTCTTAACTCTCTTGACAAGCAAAATTGTTACTTCCTCTATGCTATGATACTAACTGGCTTACATCACATCATCAATAAATCTTTCATCATATTGAATTTCAGTTACTCACACTCAGATCTGCTTACCCAACTAGATTATTAACTGCTTAAGGGTAGGCATTCTAGTTCTATATGTCTAGTGCATGTTGAATGCTCAAAATATGTTTTGTGAAAGTATGAATCAATCAATCAATAAGCTATGTTTCCTGGGATATACCAGCCTTCAGGTAAAAACTGAGTCATTGTAACAATAATCAAACAATTCTTCTCTGGATATGCCTTTTTCTTATTACACATCCCTCAAATTCTAACCAGATATTTTTTATACTGTACTGGAGTGAGTATTGTATATTTTCTCATATATTCATTATTTCACACACACACACACACACACACACACACACACACACTTTTCTTTTGAGGCAGAGTTTCGCTCTTGTTACCCAGGCTGGCGTGCAATGGCATGGTCTCAGCTCACTGCAACCTCCACCTCCTGTGTTCAAGTGATTCTCCTGCCTCAGCCTCCTGAGAAGTCGGGCTTACAGGTGCATACCACCACGCCTGGCTAATTTTTGTATTTTTAGTAGAGATGGGGTTTTGTTTGGCCAGGCTGGTCTCGAACTCTTTACCTCAAGTATTCCACCTACCTCGGCCTCCCAAAGTGCTGGGATTACAGGTGTGAGCCACCGCGCCTGGACTATTTATTTTTTTGAGATGGAATTTCGCTGAGTGCAGTGGCACAATCTTGGCTTGCTACAACCTCTGCCTCCCAACCTCACCCTCAAGTGATTCTCCTGCCTCAGCATCCCGAGTAGCTGGGATTACAGGCACCTGTCACCATGCCTGGATAATTTTTTGTATTTTTTAAAATAGAGACAGGGTTTCACCATGTTGGCCAGGCTGGTCTCAAACTCTAGGCCTCAGGTGATCGACCTGCCTTGGCCTCCCAAAGTGCTGGGATTAAAAGCATGAGCCACCACGCCTGGCTACATATATATTTAGATGTCTGCTAAAGCCAAATAATATACCGGGGCCTGGGAATGCAGTAATGAGGATTGATGATGTTGACGATGATTATGATGATAACGATGATTCCTGTAGTATTTGAGAGTCTTAATAAAACAGCACTTCTCATTCCTGAGTTATGAATCAATCTAGAAATAAGCCAAAAGAACAGCATATAGAGTCAAAGTTGTAACATTTAAAAAATTACTGATAAAGCTTATATGGGAAAATGAGCCTTATATCTATGGCCAAGGGGTCTTCTGAATACTAACCCCCCAGAACTATTTAGGCTCACCCACTCAATCAAGGCAGTGATTCCTTACATGGTCTGTCCCCATGAGATCAGCCACAGACAAACAGAATGTGCACTATCTGGGGGAAGGCTAGCCCCCAAGAGAGAGGGCAGGGAAGAATTAATTGATGGAACAAGATCCTCCTGGTTACCCCATGGCTATTGCAGTTTTCCTGCCAGCCTTGGTTTTCATCAGCGATCATTCTTATAACCAATACTGAAAGCGACGGTCCTGTTGCCAATATGCCTGGAAGATGCAGCCGCTGCTGGTGTTGGCCAAAGGCACTTCCACTGCTGTGATTGCCCAGCAACACCTGTGCCAAGGCTACTGATGCCTGGTCAAGGCGATAATGTCTGAGCTGACTCCTGTGGTTGCCAAAGTCAACAAAGTTGCTGAAGAAGTTGTTGGCACCAGAAGGTTTGCATGCTCAGCATCTCTCAGAGCTTAAGAGCTCTTGTGGTTTCTACTTGCTATTTTCCTGCAGCCCCTAGGCATAGATTTCAGGCTGGGTCAGTGAAGGCTGAGCAGGAGGATACTCCGAGGGACAGACACAGGCCAATGACAGAGATGACTCCAAATGAGGTTATTCATCCCATCTCGGAGAGATGCCACCTGAACTGAAAGAAGACAGCACTCACCACAGAGCCCTTTTCTTGTGTCCCTATATTGGACCACATCACTATACTAAATTATCAATTACTAATACTTCTAAATCCATTCATGATCTTGTGAATAATACCATTATTTGCAATGTGTTTTGTGTTAATGTTAAAGACATTAATATGTTAAATGTAAATTTGCGAAATGCCTCTTTATATAACACAGTTTTGGTATTTCTTAATGTAATATTTCAGGAGTCTCAAAAACAAAAGGAGTTTGGTGCTTCTTCAACCTCCAAGGGGGCGCCCATCTCACTTCTTTTGCCCTTTTACCCCTCCTACTCTGGACCACTGTCCTCGTATCAGACTCGTTTGCCTTAGAAGCTCTCTTTCCTAAGAAAGGTTCTTCCCCGGGAGGTTCTTCTACCTTTCTCATAAGTAAGTCTCTGTTGCTGACCCATGAGTTTTTGCAGCAAGCCTTGACATGCCTGAGTCCTAGAGTGAACCCAGCTTAGGCTCATGCTGGGTTCCCTATATGTATAAGGAATGAATCAGGAAGGGCTTACCTACATTAATCCCGGAGCTTAATTAAACTAACAAGAGCAACCATCACAGGGTGGATATAAAGAGGACCTTGTTTCTTGGATTTGTTTCCATTCTTCCTCCAACGTTAGCAACTGTTCAATATTTAGCCCTAACTAAATCAGCACATTTCAGTAGTCACACCTAGAAATCTTATGAGTACATGCGGAATTTAAGGAATGTTTAGAAAAAAATGTTGTTGGGGACTTGAATTAACAAAGCTTGCTGGGGAGTTCTGGATCTTCCTGCATTTTGTTTCCCTCACAGAAGGTGTTCTTCTGTTTATGTTTAGGACTCAAATGTATTCTTGATTTGTGTTCCTCTGAATTCCCTAACGAAGGTGTTTATTCAAATGCCTGGCTGGGCCTGGTGGCTCACGCCTGTAATCCCAGCACTTTGGGAGGCTGAGGTGGGTGGATCATGAGGTCAGGAGATCGAGACCATCCTGGCCAACATGATGAAACTCCATCTCTACTAAATATACAAAAATTAGCCAGGCGTGATGGCGGGCACCTGTAGTCCCAGCTACTCTGGAAGCTGAGGCAGGAGAATCGCTTGAACCAGGGAGTTGGAGGTTGCAGTGAGCTGAGATCATGCCACTGCACTCCAGCCTGGGCAACAGAGCCTGACAGGCTTGTGGCAGTAGAGAGGAAGTAGATAAAACTTGCGTCCTTGGTTGAAAAACAAACACAAACATGTATCTCTTTATGAATGTGTTGACATAGCACACTTTTGCCTGCTGTCCTGCTGCTGACCAATTAATCTAACCAGCTTCTCTTCCACATGCAGCATCATCCCCCATCTCTGAGTGAAGCCCACAATTAATGAGATTCTTTGGGTGGTTGTTGCCATTGCTGACTCACTGGCTGTTTTAGCTACAATGCCTCACCAGTGTATACCTGCCTCAGGCACAGAAGGAATGCTGGGTGGCCTGATGCTATCTTAGGTAACTAGAGCATTGCTTCTGGAAGTGAGAAGCTGCCTTTAAATTATTCAGTGAGCCTTCTTCCAGTTCACAGGCCTTTCACAACAGTAGGGAAAGCAGCAGCAAAGTGCCATGATGGCCTGGAAACAGCAGGATTTAAAGGGAAGGCAAAAATAGGGGAGGAGGATTCCACAGCTGGAATACGCCAAGCAGAGACTAGAGTGTTGCAGAGCCTGCACCTGCTCACCTCTTTTCCAGTTGCGAATGTTGGAAGAGAAGTGGAAAGGGCGTAGTGGCTCTCAAGCAGGGTTACTGCCACCTTGGCGACATTTGTTAGTTTGTGTGTTAGTGTGTGTATTTTTTAATTTTTATTTTTTAGCACTCTCTGATAAGGAGATAATGTGTGTTTTGTTCATTTGTCTGATTCTTGTTAGACTATTTTCTACTTGAGAGTCCTATCTTATTTATGTCATTGCAATGTTAAACACTCAACTCTGGCACTTAGTTACTCTTAATAAACTTATATGGAATGAAATGTGCTCTGTTTGAACTTCTCCTTTTAGCTCTATTTGTATGCTGAAAAAAAATCACAAAATAACTCTAGTTTTTTCACTTTATTACTTAGTTCTCAGTCCTGCATATACTCGTAGTCAGCTTTCTTTTCTCTGGGTTGAACAACCACATCAGATGCTTGGTAGTCTCAAAGGGATTGATTACTTGAGGATAAATCCTTAAATATTCTTGAAACAACAGAGATTAAAGCACACACACACATATATATGTGTGTGTATATCTATATATATAGATATATATATATATAGATTTTCTTTTTTTTTTTTTTTTTAGACAGAGTCTCACTCTGTTGCCCAGGCTGGAGTGCAGTGGCACAATCTTGGCTCACTGCAACCTCCTCCTCCCAGGTTCAAGCGATTCTCCTATCTCAGCCTCCCGATTAGCTGGGATTACAGGCACATGCCACCAAGACTGGCTAATTTTTTTATTTTTAGTAGAGACGGGATTTCTCCATGTTGGTCCGGCTGGTCTCGAACTCCTGACCTCAGGCAATCCACCCGCCTCAGCCACCCAAAGTGCTGGGATACAGGCATGAGACACCGTGCCCAGCCAGCACTCCCAAATTGTATTGGCCACCATGTTAAGTGCTTCTGGGCACTACAGATCTACAGATCTGCTACAGACATTCTTTTGTCGGGAAGGGAAAACTTTTCCTCTAGCCTCTTTAGTGACAGAGTAATGAGTGAAAAAAACAGTTTTAGTTACACACATATGCATGGTTCTGGGTAAAGTAAAATGTGGCTCAAGGAGGCAGCCAGAACTTAGTGTTTACATGCCTTCTTAGGCTAGACAAAGAAAAAGAGGTTTGGGGCTTGCTGAGGGGGTAAGTTATGCAAGGTGACCAAGGGCTGTGTGGAAACAAGAGTTGTTTATCAAGGTTTGTTATGCAGATTTCAGGTGGTGCCTTCTCCATTGATAGGAGTTGCAGCAGCCATCCTCCTCCTTCCTGGTTTGGGAGAGGGAGACACTTTTGCAAATGTAAATTTCTTTTATAAAATGTAAGCTTCCTTTAAGAAAGGGAAATTTATGCTCTGCTTCAGAGCTTTTTCTGGGTATGATGTTCCTCAATTGCCTTCAGCTCAGAATAATCCTTATGCCAAAAAGGCCTATTTTGGGGTGGCATATTCTGGTCTCCTTCACTATTATAGTTCATTCTACATCAGGATAGATTTTGAAAAGTAGTTGTGCTTCCCTATACACAATCAACACACTTTGGAAGCAATAATACTCATTTCTATAGGTCTCTGGGGTTGCTAGGGTGCTTCATTGGGCAGAGTCCAATAACCTCAATTATGGAAGCCTTACTCTATGTCTTAGAGTAAAATCATTTTCACCCTTTCATGATGGGCAAGCAATAGGCTCAGGCTCCATTGCATGTATCTCAGTATGCGGGATAGCACAAACAGGAAAGAGAACATGGCAAGTTAGAGGAATAGAGTTCAATATAACTGGAGTATTGAGTGCAATCTGAGCCCAGGAAGAGCTAAGGGTCAAAACCAGATGTAATGGGTATTTTTTGTGTGCATCCCTGGCATCCAATCCTTCCTTTCCTGTCAATAGCCCCTTTTTTCATTTTGGGATTCATCCCTTATGCATTTCATTCCTTGTGGTCTAGATGGAGCTCTAGGTCTGGGGGTGGAAATTGGATTGAGGCCTGAGTCAACTGGCATACCATGTTTTCTTGGCACAAGAGTGGGATCTAGACTGGTCTTATCTGTGTGAATTTCTGGACATTTCTTTTTCTTTTCTTTTTATTTATATATATATTTTTGAGACGGAGACTCACTCTGCTACCCAGGCTGGAGTGCAGTGGCACAATCTTGGCTCACTGCAACCTCTGCCTCCCAGGTTCAAGCAATTCTCCTGCCCCAGCATCCCAAGCAGCTGGGATTACAAGCATGCACCACCACGCCTGGCTAATTTTTTGTATTTTTAGCAGAGATGGGGTTTCACCATGTTGGTCAGGCTGGTCTCAAACTCCTGACCTCAGGTGATCCACCTGCCTCCGCCTCCCAAAGTTCTGGGATTACAGGCGTGAGCCACCATGACTGGCCTGGACATTTCTTAAGAATTCTGAATCAAAGACACCCACTGTTTTCTACCAGATTTAAACCTAGAAATAAGTTGTTTCCAGAGTAGGTGGCAGCCATTCTGAGGCCACAGGGAAAGAGCCCATCTGAGAATGGGATCAATACAGCAGTTGAGTCATGGGACAGAGAGAAAATGGGTCCTGGAAATATCATTTGAACTCCTGCATCATGATGTGCCTGAACTTCTGAAATTTCCAATCACATGAGCCAACATATTACCTTTTTGGTTTAGGCCAGTTTGGGTTGAATACTCTGTTATTTGTAACTGCAAAAGTCCCAGTGTGTATACTGGGTTAGCCAAATGCCTTCATCAAGTCCAAAGAGTGAGCACAGGGTGAAAATTGAGAGAAAAAGCCAAACCAATTGTAAGAGGACACTGGAAAGGTCCATGGAGTATGAGTAATAGCTGCCATGAAGTAAGAAGATCTGTGATGATGGCCATGAGTAGGGACATGCCAGGGGTTGGGTCACCAACTGATATCCTACTTATCTTCCAATTCTTTTTTTAATTTTTTTATTTTTTTTGAGGTGAAGTCTCACTCTGTCACCCAGGCTGGAATGCAGTGGCGCGATCTCGGCTCACTGCAACATCCGCCTCCTGGGCTCAAGCAATTCGTGTACCTCAGCCTCCTGAGTAGCTGGGAGCAGGCACCCACCACCATGCCTGGCTAATTTTTGTATTTTTAGTAGAGACAGGGTTTCACCATGTTGGTAATCTTGAACTCCTGGCCTCAAGTGATCCGGCCACCTTGGCCTCCCAAAGTATTGGGATTACAGGAGTGAGCCACCATGCCTGGCCCAATTCATTTTTTAAGTTTAATTTTTTTGATAAGTCCCAAACATTCTTATTTAAAACATAGCTTTAGTCCTCTAAATATGGCATATAAACCTTCCCAAGGCCTACTGACCTTCTGAGAAGTATTTGAACTATATAAACCAAAAATAAACTAAGTCCCTTTTCTAAAAGTTTCAACCATCTGAAAATCAAAAAGAGGCATAGAATCCTACATTTCAATTTACTGCAAGTCTTAGTTACCAATAGCAACAGATAGTTATTTTGAACACAGTCTCTAACATTGCTCTCTTTCTTTTTATTCTTGTTGGCAAATGTGTAGAAAATCTATAGTAACCTCCCACAGAATGAATATGGGATGATTTCAGATAGTCACGGACACATGATATATTACCTTTCAACCTCTAACAAATACTCAGCATCTATAACTTCGATCCCATTATTACTTTTCATGCTTGCTGATTAGAACACAGGGTTCTCTCATGGTGAGAGGTTTCATTTAACCTATACATAAATATGGTGCTGATGCTCGAGTGAATAGTTCATGAAGAAAAGAGAGTATACAATGGATTTCCAAAAACCACTGCTGTGAGGGAAGAGATGATTTGGGGCTGGCTGAGAAATTTAACTGTCACATTCAAATGCCTGCAGAGTCTAAACCTTTCTATTGCTGAAGAGTAGTGGTTTATTCTCACAAATCCTTTTCATTCATATCTAGGAAATTTTATGTATCATTTCCAAGCCATAGAATGCATCTGTGACCCATCTTCAATCTAATTATTTGTACCTAAGGACAGGTCAGCTGGTGATAGGTGAATTAACATGCATACTTTTGTGTGGAGGTCATTTTAATGTTGAAAACACTGAAGCTTTCTGTTCTTTGAACATATAGTCCAAGTAACTGAGTAGTTCATTATCCCTCTGAAGGTTTCACGTATATTATTTTTGTCTCTTTATCTAGGTCCCATAAGACAGGAAGAAAAGTCCTTCCTCCGGGTTGGAGAACAGTTTTCCCCATACTTCTAGCCCTGCTGAGCTCCCAGGAATGGGTGACCACCATGTGGTCTCTGCTCACCTACCTGAAAATGTGTACTGCCCTCTTAAACCTGTTAGCTTGTTCCCCTTCACTTGAGTTCCTCTAACTTTAAACATCATGTGTTGAACTCTTCAGCTGCCTCTGCAGCTGAGGCAGGTATCTCCAGCCCTTGCCCCTCTTAATTTTAGCTTCTTGTTCTCAGTATATTCTTCTTCACTGACTCAGGCTGCTGAGCCTTAGGTGTACCCTTAACTAGAATTCACCAAGTTATGACAGACCAGATTAAGAAAATGCAATATTTATTGGAATTACTGTCTACTATGTGACTATATAGTAATTTATGAATATTCCCATTACAAAGTTGAAACTTTGCTGTCCTACATCAAAATATGAGTAAAAAAATAAATAAAATGCAATAGTGTATCTGTTATCTGTTGCTACCTAACAAATCACCCCAACACTGTGGTTTAAAATAACATTTATTGCTGGGTGCAGTGGCTCACGCCTGTAATCACAGCACTTTGGGAGGCCAAGGTGGGCAGATCACCTGAGGTTGGGAGTTCAAGACCAGCCTGACCAATATGGAGAAACCCCTTCTCTACTAAAATTACAAAATTAGCCGGGCGTGGTGGTACATGCCTGTAATCCCAGCTACTCGGGAGGCTGAGGCACAAGAATTGCTTGAACCCAGGAGGTGGAGGTTGCAGTGAGCTGAGATCACACCATTGCACTTCAGACTGGGCAAGAACAGCGAAACTCTGTCTCAAATAAACAAATAAAATTAAAAATGAATAAATACATAAAATAACATTTATTCTCATAAATCTATAATTTGGGCAGAGCTTGGCAGGAACAGCTCATCTCTGTTCCTCGTGGCGTCAGCCTAGAGTCACCCAAAGATTGGCGTCATCTGGAGGCTCTCACTCACTCACTCAAGTGCCTGCTGGTTGGTGTTGGGCTGACTCAAACAGCTGGGGCTCCTTGAGCATCTTGTTCTATTTCCATGCAGCTTCTCCATGTGTTCTCTCTAGCATGGCAGCTTCTGAATAGGCAGATTTCTCATGTGTCAGCTCAGGGCCCCCAAGGCGTGTGTCACAAGAGAGAGCCTGGTGGACAATGTATTGCTTTTTCTAACCTACCCTCAGAAGTCATGTGGCGTCACTTTTACTGCATTATATTCACTGAAAGCAAGTGACTAAGACCAAGATAATTAACCTCTACCATGTTATGTGAGGTATATAAAAAAGTGTGCAGACTTTTTTTTTTTTTGAGATGGGGTCTTGCTCTGTCGCCCAGGCTGGAAGGCAGTGGTGTGATCTCGGCTCACTGCAACCTCCGCCTCCTGGATTCAAGTGATTCTCCTGCCTCGGCCTCCTGAGTAGCTGGGATTACAGACATGTGCCACCACACCCAGCTAATTTTTTTTTTGAGATGGAATCTCGCTCTGTTTCCCAGGCTGGAATGCAGTGGCGCAGTCTCAGCTCACTGCAACCTCTGCCTCCCAGGTTCATGCCATTCTCCTGCCTCAGCCTCCTAAGTAGCTGGGACTACAGGCGCCCACCACCACGCCCAGCTAATTTTTTGTATTTTTAGTAGAGACGGGGTTTCACTGTGTTAGCTAGGATGGTCTCGATCTCCTGACCTCGTGATCCACCCGCCTCGGCCTCCCAAAGTGCTGGGATTACAGGTGTGAGCCACTGTGCCCAGCCAAAAAAATGTGCAGACTTGTTTGAAAACCAAGAGATGTATGACTCATCTCCACTCTGTGGAGTGCGAACCACTCACTCATGTCTGGGTGTCTCTTTCCATGTGGTTTCTCATCTTTAAGATGAAGCAACCCTGGGCTTGTTGACATGGCATCACATTCCAGAGGGGAAAGAGTGGAAGCTGTGAAGCCTAGGCTCAAACTAGCAAAATAACATTTCTGCCACATTCTATTGGCCAAAGCAGGTCACAAGGCCAGTCCAGCTTTAAGGAGTAGGAAATACGCTCTACCTTTTGATGCGAGAAGTTGAAAGAATTCATAGCTAGTTTTGATCTTTCACATGTGGTCATCCAAACTTCTTTCCTTGAACAATAGGTGTTAAAGAACAGAGTCCTATGATTCAAGAAGGGTTAGCTACACGATCTCAAACTTCTCTGATTTGTAGTGAAGTGGCACAGGAAGCTGTGTTGAAAAGAGTTTCTCAGAGTGTTTTCTTTCTAGGTTGCAGAGACTGCCTTTTCCTTTTTCCATAGGGAAAGATTGCCTATGAATCCTTCCTTTGTGCATGACTATGCAGAGAGAGTCATGAATCAACTAACTCTCTACCTGAGAGACAGTAAGGCCTGGAGAAGTGTAAGGAAGGGGAATGCAGTCTTCAGGAGATGACTGAGGGAGTGCTCAATGCTGCCTTTTGCGTCCTCCCTAAAACTCACACGTTGAAATGTGAATGGAGGATGGAAGAAATCAAGTGTCCCATAAAAGCATTATGGAGGGCAGGATGAGGAAATGAGTTTATTTTGGGAACTTGCTTCCTTATGGGGTACAAGGCTGAATGAGGCAGGATGGGCTGAGGGCAGTGCTAGGCCTCACTGAGCTGTCTATCTTTCTCTAACTCCATCTCCCCAGTCTTCCACATGCTCTTCTGACATGAGGAATACTCCAAGTCCCTCTTTCTTCCTGGGGGCACACTGCACCTCTTCACAGGTTAGAAGATCCAAACCCTGTTCCCTCTTGTGTCTTGCGCACTCAGCCATCTCAGGCTTCAGCTGGACATTAGTGGAATCTTCCCCAGGGGCTTCTGCTGGCTCCCAAGAGAGGGGTGGCTGAACTTAGCCTTTGTCTTGGCCCACGTGGATGTGGTGTAGGGTGGGGGAAACTCTGAGTGAGTCAATACTACCCCATCAGCAAAAACCATGGCTAATTTCTCTTCAATTACCTAAAAGCAGTCATACCATGGAAAGCCCCAATTTTGCTCTTTCACTGACCTTCTTTAACATGATCCTGACCCTCCTTCTTATGAAATAATAGCCCTAGCTTTATTACGGCATCTCTCTGTTAACCAGAAGAATGATTCAGAACTAATCAAAATGCCTTACTCTGACAGGTTATAATACATGTATTCCATTTTTTAAAAATAAGTTAGTTATCATAGTAAGAAGAAAGGATCATTTTCTCTTCAAAATTATTTCATAATGAATTAATTACGAGTGACGCTGACCTTAAATGATAGCTTGATAATTTCATGAAGAAGCGCATTTTGTTCAGTAAAGAAAATGAGAGGGCTAGTTTCTTTGTGTTTGTAGAAATTCACTAATTTATAAATGTTATAATTAAGGGCACTAATGGTGCTTATTGCTGCAGTTCAAGAGAGAGGCCAGAATAAATGGCAGAATCTTGCCCAAATACCTATTACCTCTTGATCTCATCTTATACATTTTTCTCTGCCTTCTCTGACCATAGTTTTGACCCATTTGATGATTTGAAAGTGAAAATGAATCCTACTTTCTGCTTTGAGAGAGATGTAGGGGATCTAGATTTAGTTCATTGATGAAGTGTGTTCAAAGATGTAGACAGAGTCCAAGAAACAATGGCATGAATCCAATGTGGCTTGATAAGACATCAAGGGGCTTTGGGTCAGAAGCTCTTTTATCTGAAATCTGCCTGATAGTGTGAAATATAAATTGGAATTGAGATCCATGGCACAACATTGCAGTTATTCTTGCAATGGTAACACGGCAAAACATGGGCCAAAACATTCCTTCCTGATCCTGACCCTCCTGAGTGGTATCACAATTCAACACTGGCCACCCATGGTTTGTGGCAGCCGTCTCACTTGTCTAGCAGCACTTGCTGAGCAGGCATTTCATCTTGCCAGGATTTGCATCTGCGCAAAGCTAAGGAATGGGTAAGATGTCAGGGTTAAGGGTAAGGTGTCCCTTCCAGGGTTAAGGGAAAGGAAGAAAATGGGTGGCTTAGACTATGTTTTGCCTTTGAGTTCTCAGGAAGATGCTAATGTGGAGTTGGAAATATAAATTAAATCTCCACATCAACAAACCAGAGTTCTCTAAATGTGGAATTCAATTCAGCATGGGGAAAAGCCAAATATTTTGTTTAAAAAATCGGCCCTTAACGACACACATTTTTGTGATTATTTCATATAGAAGACCAAAGGCAAACAATAGAAAAGTGTGCTTTCCTTTCCTCACATAAAATGATCTTCTTGGGCCGGGCGCAGTGGCTCACGCCTGTAATCCCAGCACTTTGGGAGGCTGAGGCGGGTGGATCACAAGGTCAGGAGTTCGAGACCAGCCTGATCAATATGGTGGAACCCCATCTCTACTAAAAATACAAAAATTAGTCAGGTGTGATGGCGAGCTCCTGTAGTCCCAGCTACTTGGGATGCTGAGGCAGGAGAATCACTTGAACCTGGAAGGCAGAGGTTGCAGTGAACCGAGATCACACCACTGCACTCCAGCCTGGGCAATAGAGTGAGACTCCATCTCAAAAAAAAAAAAAAAAGATCTTCTTAAGGATGCTGAGGAAGGGTACCTGAGGTCTTCAGGTAATTAGAAAACACCTGTTAGCAAAGCTGCCCCAGAAGCAGAAAGTGTTGCAGCTAGAAAATTGTCAGAGAAGCAGAAGGGTTGGATGGAGGGTCTCATCAAGAGGGAGACTCACCACGTGTTTACCCCCATCTGACAGTCCTTTCTGCTGGCCCTTGGCTCTCTGGCTGTGCTGTACTCCAGCCCAGAGCCTCAAGCATTGTCTTTCCCTTCCATTTCCTAACTCTGACCATTGCTCTGAAACTGATTCTGCAATAGGAGCCTAACCTCTCTTTGTGTCACTGACCTTGCTGCCTGTTTATGGCTCTCTGCATTCTCCCAGCTCTTCTTCTACCTGGCAACCTGATCCTTAGATATCCTTCATGGTCTGGTTTGGATGTTCCTGACCTTGAACAATATTCAGATTTTAATTAGTCATAGCCCTTCTAGCAGAGTTTTAGCTTTTTCCTTTGGCACAAATTTCAGCTTATTCGAAGTTGGGTAAGTTAGGTGAAGAGTCTCTATATCTGTCTGTGGTTCTTTTTCCTTTTTTTTTTTTTTTTTGACTCAACACAGCTCAAGGATTTGCCCAATCCCATGAGAAATAGTATCTCCCGAAAATAGTGACTGCACAGAAGTGGATAGAAGAGAAGATCAAGCAAGCCTTCCTCAGGGTGTATCAAATTTTCCCAGGGTGGGAGGAAATCTTACAGTAAAAAAGATCCATCAGGGCATGATGGCTCATGCCTGTAATCCCAGAATTTTGGGAGGCTGAGGCAGAAGGATTGCTTTAGCCCAGGAGCATTGGAGGTTACATTGAGTTATGACCATGTCACTATACTCCAGCCTGGGTGACAGAGCAAGACCCTGTCTCAAAAATAAAAAAGTTTCCCTCTTTTGCCAGATGCATCTGATGTACCTCCAGAGGGGTAAGCCTTTTTTCCATACCTGTTTGTTCTTTAGAAATCACTGCTAACTAAAGGCCAGAGGAAAGACGCCTTGCAACGGGACTGGCCAGCATTCTGGATTTCTGCAATGGGAGCCAGAAATGAGAGAACCCAAGGTGTTACCAGTGGTAAATATCCAAGTTTCACCACACCAAAATGTTGGCGGTGGCAGGTATCAGAGTTACCCCGGCGGCGTATCCATGTGGGCCTGCAGCAACTTCATTTCTTGTCTCCTCAGAAGAAAGAATTTGATTGAGGCCCATAAAGCAGAAAAAGACCAAGGCAGGTTTCAGAGCAGGAGTGAAAGTTTATTAAAAAGCTTTAGAACAGTAAGGAAAGAAAGGAGGGAAAGGAGAGAAAAGAAGGAAAGTACAGCTTGGAAGAGGGCCAAGCGGGTGACTTGAGAAACCAAGTGCACAGCTTGACATCTTGACTTGTGGTTTTATTTGTTGGCATACTTCCGGGATTTTATTGGGAATCTGCTGATCAGTTTCAGGTTTTTTCTATCTATTAGGAGACTACCTTTTAGCGCTGGCTGTGACCACTTATTACTTTAGAGAAACAGTTAGCAGCTGCCTGACCATCACTTGATGGTTGCCCAACACTCCTGGTGTGTGGGGGGAAGCCCTCTTCTGCTCTGCTCATACCTGACTAGCTACCTACTGTAACAAACAGCCTATGATTTGGAGCCGAACCAAGTCTTCCTCCCGTCAACACAGGACATTCAGAGTGTGTGTGTCTGGGTCCCAGGTTTGTTTTTTTTTCTTTTTTCTTTTTCTCTTCCCAGAATATATAGAAGCCAGTGAGAGCAAGAGTGAGCATTCACTCCTCTTAAATGCCACTTCGATTTTCGTGAATGAATTTTCCCTGCATCCTCTGAGCCAAGTGAACAATCTGGAAAGAAAATACCATGCAAGAGAGTCTGGCTGTGATGGCAGCACAGCGAATTGGGAGAGGGGCAGGGGAGGGAAGGGAGAGCTTTAGAGAGCGTTCTTCTTGCTATCCATGTCCCTGAGTTGTCATGTCTCTGGGCAATTCTCTTATTATTTCTGACTTTTCTACTCTAAGATACATTTGTATCACATGGTCAACAGCATAATGAGATCCTTGAACAGTAAGTGGTAGTAGCACTGTTTCCTAATAGCACAACTTCCTAATACTTCACGTGCATAAACATGTTTCTGACTGCTACGGATATTTTATTAAGGTTGCCATCAGCCCTAGCGGTTGGTGGGAAAAGTTATTATTATGCATTGATAGTCCTACTTTTCAAGAGAGAGTAGGTATCCCATAGCAGTGCCATTTTTCAAAGTCAAACCAGTCTTGTGGTATAATACACACTTCCCTACAATAGAAAGAAAGACAGTCAAGCTTTTTATTTATTTATTTATTTATATTATACTTTAAGTTTTAGGGTACATGTGCACAATGTGCAGGTTTGTTAAATATGTATGCATGTGCCACGTTGGTGTGCTGCACCCATTAACTCGTCATTTAGCATTAGGTAGATCTCCTAATACTAACCCTCCCCACTCCCCCCACCCCACAACAGGCCCTGGTGTGTGATGTTCCCCTTCCTGTATCCATGTGTTCTCATTGTTCAATTCCCACCTATGAGTGAAAACATGCAGTGTTTGGTTTTATGTCCTTGCGATAGTTTGCTGAGAATGATGGTTTCCAGCTTCATCCATGTCCCTACAAATTAATGCTCTTTTCATCAGGACATAAATGCATGTAGAAGGAAACCCATGATGCTGCCTTTAGCATTTCATTTTAGCAAAACACAGTCAAGCTCAGTTTTGGTTTCTAAAGCTAATATATAGCCATAGTATTTGGAGAAAGTCATGCCACCAATATATGGCAGGATAACTATGGCATATCAGCCAAGAGTAAGCCTGGCAAAGATGGTCTATTGCAAGGCATGCTATTATCTGGTCTGTTAATTCTAGGAACCAAAATCTTGTCTGCAGTTGTCACAAAAGTCTATTTGCTATAGGTATATGTATTAATATACGTATTTAAAGAGATTTTTTTAAAAACACTAGACTATAAATACAGCACAAAGCACTAATTCAGAATGACTAAATTTACATATAGACATATAGCTTGCTTTATAATGAACTCAAGCATAATAATCTGCAACAAACTATAGATACTCTCTTATGGCTCATATAACTAACCTCAGATTCCTCCACAGTAGGGATTATTGAAATATTTTCATATGTGTCTAGGAGAATTGTCTTTGTTTTGATATCTTTTGATCATTTTGGTCTGGTTCTGCAGATGCTCTTATTTTTGACTCACACTGTTTTTCTATCAAGGTCCTTATTCTATTGACAGAGAATTTTCAGTCTCTGTTATCTGCAACGGCGCAAAGTTTGGATTCTAAACCATGCAAATTTATCAACTGCAGGTTAGCAAAGTTTCTAGCTTCTAATCTTATTTGAAAAAAATATCTATTACTAGGTACATGTTACTCCCAAGGGGTTTCTCTCTATATTTTAGTCATTTTCCAGTTTTTTTCTCTAAATGCTTTCTAACTGCTGCCTACAAGTTTTGCCACAGGCTGTCAAGCAGGAGGAGGGAAGACAGGGCAGTGGGAGTTGGGGAGACCTGCTTTCTATCCCCTGCATTTTCAGTGGGAAGAAATGTGTGTAGCTCCAATCTGAACTGAAAAGGCCTCTGTTACTAGGAAAGAGTCAAAGATGCCGGGAGCAACACTAGTTCAAAAAGAGCTCTGGCGGCCATGACCTGGGATTTTACCTTTTAACCATTTCACACTCAATTTTGGACAGGCTACAGAATTGTCTTTCAAAACAAGCAGAAAGCAGTCTGGAGTTCTGGCTCTTAAAAGAGCCAGCAAACAGAATTTGAAGAGGTAGTTTAAAAACTTAAGTTTTTAAAGAAGTTTTTAAGAATTAGAGTTTAAACAAGAAAGTATTATTCAATCTTGCCAAATTTCAGGATGACCAAATTCTTTTATCTGCTCATTAACTTTCTGCAATGAAGCTTATCTATACAGCTCTTTGGTCAGACAGCTTGGCTTTACACACTGAGAGCTATTCTCCCTGTAAACCTGTCCACTCTCACCCCCATCTCCTTGCTTCCGCCAAACCTCTCAAAACTATAATTCAGCTGCCTAACCAGGTCTTGTATAAGACACATTTCCCAAATGAAGTCTGCAGAACCCCTTTTCCCAAGCCTTTAACAAGTGTGCTGTGAAGACACTATGCTAGGCTGAAAAACATATGGGAAATGCTGAATTAAATTAAGGAAAAAGGTTCATTTGTTTCAGGACTGCTCAGGATCTTTAATATGTTAATGGACATTGTAACTCGGAAAGAGAGTTTGTGTGATCATGATGGACTATTTCGTGGTATGTGTATGTTAACTGTAAGAGTTTTTTGTGTATCCAAAAGATGGTTTGGGAAATGCTGTCCTAAGAACATTATCCAAACAGTATTCTGAAATATATCCTTATGTTATTCAACCCAGGTATTATAAGATATAAGTAAGGAATATAAAACCAGTTCTATTTTCTGCCTTCATATTATAGCCGAGGGCCTGCACCCAACCTGACATCTCTGAGTCAGTTTTGACACCAGCTCTTTCACCTTCAGATCCAAATCCAGCATTCAGAATTCCCCACACTATGGCTCCAAACTACCTTCTGAGTTTTTCTACCTGACATTTGGGGAGGGACTGTACATAAACAAGGCAATAGTTGCATCTCTCACTATCATCCACATATACATATGGAAGTATTCATCCCTTGAATCAGTCCCTGGAATCTCCCACCTCTGCACTTTTCTCATTCCACCTCTTATCCTTTAAATGTCCCTTCTTCCCATCTCCACTTGTCAAAATCCAACCTGTCCTGTTAGGGCAATCTCAAACTCTTTCAGACGGCCTTTCTCCGTCAACCCTTTCCAGAACAAAAAGTTGTTCCTTCTCTCTTCTTTGAACTGTCATAGTCCTTTGACTGTTTTTGATGGTACTTAACATTCTGCCAGAAATGATTATTTACCATGGGGTTTCTTCTTATCTTCTTTAATAGTACTAACTTCTATCTGTTGAGCACCTACTGCATATCAGGTACTTTTGTTAGGGGCTTTATGTACCTTTTTCTTACTACCTGAAAAGTTAGCATTCTTACAGCCTTTTACAAATTAGGAAAAAGTTGAGTCACTCAAGCATCCTAGCTGGTAAATTATGGCTGGAATTGTCCTTAGACCTAGACTCTAGTCTGCCTCCCTCTAAAGCCCTTTAGCTGAAAGAAGTGGTCTTTACCTCATTAAGGAAAGAATTCTGTAAAGGGTTCTACTACCCAATTGCACAAACCACAAGCACCAGAAACTTCATTACGATAATGAAGTAGAATCCTAAAGAGGTTTATAAATAAGAGACTTCCCAAAGACTTCAGCAGGATTACTGAGAAGGACTAAACCATTCTCTGTAGTAAAAATCACACCAATTGGTTGTATAACAGATTCTGATTCCCCTCACTAATGCCTTTTCACCATCAAGCAGTGAAATCTTAGGATATTCCCTCCTTGCCAAAATAGGCTCAGTTTTCCTCTGGATTCTCTTTTGGTGCCTATTTTATTTTAGTAATATTATGCCTCCTCAGGAGAATAATAATAGTAACTTCTGTACCAAAATAAAAATAATGATAATTATAATGATAATAAATATATAATAAAACCTATTTATTCAGGGCCTACCACTGTATTAGGTTATGTATTAGTTGCTTTATATATATTATCTTATTTAATTGTCACTATAACTTTATATGTCCCATTATTCTCATTTTACCCACGAGAATACCCATGAGAAAACTGAGATTCAGGGAGACTAAACAGCTTGCCTAAGGTCACGCAGCTACTAGCAATGACAGCTCTGGGATTCTGGTCTACATACATATCACTTATTTAAAAACCAAACTCTTCTATTCAGTGGTCCTCTAACTGGAGTACACACCCCAAAGGGTGTGTATATCTTCATACATTTTTTGAAGGTATATAGTGTGCACTTCTAAGAAAATCAGTTTCTGGATCTTCAACCCTCCTCCTTGAGATATTCTTTCCTAGAGAACAGACCTGTGTTCACAATAGCTCTTCATATCCCTCACCTATTTTAAATCTTACTATGGGCACATTGCCCTAGGATGTAAAAACCTCAAAGAGCCAGGCAAAGGGAGGGTTTCCTTTGATGGGTAATGAAGGGACCATGAACCCTAGGCTTCCTGCCTTTCCTGGCATTATTCTTCTATCTATTAAAGGTGGAGAGTAGCATTCCCTATGCTGGGAAGTTGTGATTTAGATACATGGTAGAGTGGGGTGGCGGGAGAAGTGATACTTTTTTTTAATAGCCTGGCCTCTTTCATTTCCTGACTGTTGAGGGAGAGTCTTATAAAAGAAAGCAGAAACTGTCCATAAGGAATATAGAATGCTAAAAATAGATTCAGTAAGACATTTACCTGCAACCTTTTCCCAGTTATTTTCAAAGGAGTATTGCTTACTCCTTTATAGCTATAAAGCAAGTCATGTCTGAACAACAATATAGGGTAGGGATGATACGGGAGGAGGGCAGAGGAGTGCAGAGAAGTGCTGGGAGAAGGAAGACAGGGTCCCTGGTGAGGGCTCCACCTCCGGGCCTGTGGGCACGGACCTAGGCGAGGACAGGCATTTCTGTTTTTGTGCCCAAATGTTGCATTTTCCAAGACCACCCTGTCCTGCCCCGCCCCCGTCCTGTGCCCATGAAAGCCCCGAGACCCTAGTGGGCAGAGACACAAATGGGTGGACGTGGAGAGGAACACACTGGCCGAAGAGCACTCCGACAGGCACCAGCAGAAGCTGCCAGGCCATTGACCGACGAAACGACGTGGAGTTTGGCCGGGATGGTGGGAGGAGACCCCAGCCGCTGCCCGCCCCGACTACAGGGGAAAACCACCTTCCCACTGCGTGCTCCATACCCCTTGTGGCTCCCCATCCATCTGCTGAGAGCTACTTCCACCACCCAATAAAACCTTGCACTCATTCTCCAAGCCCACGTGTGATCTGATTTTTCTGGTACACTAAGGCAAGAACCCAAAGTCCACTGTCCTTGAGATAGGGCAGAGGGTCTAATTGAGCTGATTCACACAAGCTGCCTACAGACAGCAAAAACTAAAAGAGCACGTGGTAACACATGCCCGCCGAGGCTTCAGGAGCTGTAGACATTCACCCCCAGACGCTGCCTTGGGGTCAGAGCCCACGCTCCCTACAACCTGCCTGTCTGCCTGCTCCCTCTAGGGGGTTTTGAGCAGCGGGGCACTGAAGAAAGGAGCCACACCCTCATCGCACGCCCTGTGAGGGGCACAAGGGAACTTTTCCTGTTTCAGTGACACTAATTCTTTTCATTGCAACAAGAAGCTTTTTCAAGATACATTAGCAAAAACACAGATGAAATTTTATGTGATCTCTTTTTCAGATCTGATAGTTAAAAACTATATTATAAAGTCATATTATGAAATATTTATTACAGTTACAACCAATCCTTATTTCATCCTATAAAATTTTAAAATTATTTAAAACTCATTAACAAACAATAAAGATATGTGCTAGTGACCAAATCTATATACAAGAAAAGATCAAAATTGATCATGATTCATATTTATAGGAAATGTATTCCCTATATGATTTTATATATTATTATAATCAATATTTATAAAAATATTTATTTGGTTGTGATCATCATAGTTTCAATGCAATTCAATATTTTAAAAAACATTGAACACTTTAGGTCACTGGAAATAAATCAAACATTTTAATTTCTAAATTTTAATTAATATACTTTTTAAAAATTGTAGCTATCATGAGGTGATCAAAGAAGTTAAACAAAAGACTTTTGACTGTAAAACATATTAGGATAGATTTTTTATTTTTTTGTGGGGAAGCAGAAGAGAAACATGAATTTAAATAGGACAAAGAAATATGTTAAATTTCCAAATGTTAAAAAATAAGCTTTCTTATGTTTTTAAAGTGAATGATGGTGGGTATCAAATGGTTGTGATATTACATTTTATTGGATAATGTAACAGTTTTATGTTGAAATGTCATATTTAAATATACCAGCAATTGTATATATGATTTTTATATGTCAACGTTAAAATCTGTGAGAGGGTACATAGTTTTCAAAATTCTTGGGCATGCAAGCAAGAAATGCAGAAGACCCCTATTCTATATTACACATCTTCATTTTTATAATAAGACTTTGGTTATTAGTTACAGAATGATTTTGCTTAATATTGCTCAAGATATAGTCTTTGGTTACGAAGTTTTTTTTATTTTTTGACCCAAGGTCTCCCTCTGTTGCTCAGGCTGAAGTGCAATGGTGCCATCAAGGCTCACTGGAGCCTTGACTCTTTGGGCTCAAGTAATCCTCCCACCTCAGCCTCCTGAGTAGCTGGGACTACAGGCATATGCTATCACACCCGGCTAATTTAATTTTATTTTTTATAGAGACAAGGTCTTACTAGGTTGCCCAGGCTGATCTCAAACTCCTGAGTTCAAGTGATCCTCCTGCCTTGGCCTCCCAAAGTGCTAGGACCACAGGCATGAGCCACCATGCCTGGTCGATTAAGTTTCAGTTTCCTAAAATGTGCAGCAGGACTCAGTAAGATTTTTAACTTTATAGGCATGGAAGGAGATATCCTTAGATGTGTGCCTACAGGACAGCTATCACTGGTGCTGGCCTTTGAAAATATGTGCTTGATAAGAGCAGAGGTATGGGTCAAAGTGAACTTGACTATTCAGTTTATCACTACATAAAGAAGGAAAGAATTTACTAAAGGCCATGGGCAGTCCAGAGAAGGATCATTAGAAAAGGAAACAGTAAAATAGCCTACTATATCTTGGTATAGAAAGAAACACGTCACTGTTAATTTTTGTTAAATATTGTTAATATCAGTTCAATTAGTCTAATTGTAGTTATGTTCTGTTACGTTAAAAAAAAGCCTTACATGTATGTATCTTAAGAACACACAATAATATAGCTTATAGTACTTAAGAAGTGGCCAAGTGTGGTGGTTTCAGGCTGTAATCCAAGCATTTTAGAGGGCTGAATTCTTGAGGCCAGGAATTTAAGACCAGCCTGGGCAACATAGTCAGACCCCATCTCTATAAAAAATAATTTTGAAAAGTTAGCTGGGTGTGGTGGCACATTCCTGTAGTCCTAGCTACTCAGGAGGCTGAGACAGGGGGACTGCTTGAGGCCAGGAGTTCAAGATTACAGTGAGCTACGATTGTGCCACTGCACTCCAGCCTGGATGACAGAGCAAGTATCTTTCTCTAAAAACAAAACAAAACAAAACAAAAATTGAAGAGTTAAAATACATTGCTGTATTACAGTAGCCCCCAACCTTTTTGGCACCAGGGACCAGTTTTGTGGGAGACAAATTTTCCAGGGACAAATTTGAGAGGAGCAGGGGAGAGGTCAGATGATTTGGGATGAAACTGATTCTCATAAGGGGCATGTAGCCTAGATCCCTTACATGCACAGTTCACAACATATATGCTCCTATGAAAATCTAACACCCCCGCTGATCTCACCAGAGGCAGAGCTCAGGCAGTAAAGCTCACTGGAAGCTGCTCACCTCCTGCTGTGTGGCCCAGCTCCCAGCGGGCCACAGACCAGTAGTGGTCTGTGGCCACTACTGTGGGGACCCCTGCTGTATTAGACTAAACACTATAAAAATATTTTTATATTTTTCTCACACACATTTTTTGTTTACTTAGTCCTACTATTAATTGCTGCTAATTCACCCTAGCTAGTTCTGTTATTATTTTGTGTAAGTAATAGCATTTACATGACAGACAAGCAAAACATGTAGAATAACACATAATTTCATATAAATGCCCATTTTCATAGTTTTATGTTAATTTAGTAATAATATGTGAATAATTTGTTATATATGTTATATTAAGATTTTTTGGATGTAGTATGCCTGGGTCCTTATTTGTCTCTCTAAAAAACTGATTACCTAGGAGAGACAAGGACTCAAAACATAGCCGGGCCAAAAAAAATCAATGTAACTTACATGGTTGACAAGATTTTTATACTTTTCATATTTCACGTCCCTTGTGGAAAAACACCTCTAGCTTTCTGAGATTAGTGGAGGGAACCTTATTTATTTATTTATTTTTTGAGATGGAGTCTTTTTTTTTTTTTTTTTTTTTTTTTGAGATGGAGTCTCGCTGTGTCACCAAGGCTGGAGTGCAGTGGCATGATCTCAGCTCACTGCAACCTCTGCCTCCCGGGTTCAAGTGATTCTCCTGCCTCAGCCTCTCCAGCAGCTGGGATTACAAGTGCCCGTCACCATGCCTGGCTAATTTTTGTATTTTTAGTAGAGACGGGGTTTCGCCATGTTGGCCAGGCTGGTCTCGAACTCCTGACCTCAGGTGATCTGCCTGCCTCCATCTCCCAAAGTGCTGGGATTACAGGCATGAACCACGGTGCCTGGCCTGGGAACCTTATTTTTTAAACAGATATTGATATTTGGATTCTGATATTTTCTTGGCTATGACTAAAAATATATATTTTTAAATTGTTACCCTAAACAAATCTCACTAGTGAGTTAAATGGAAATGTACATGTGGGTATAGCATGCTGTGTTTGTAGGTGGTGAGAAGCTAGGAACCCAATCACTGAGACACACACACACACAAACACACACACACACACACACACTTGTCCTGAATCTTGTTCCTTTTCATACTCTCTAGGACTCTCGGCTCTGACATTTTATTTCAGGTTAATTTTCTAAGGCCTGAATAAAGATAACATCTTGGTTTTAATCACACACACATAGACATTCTAAAATTAGCACTCATGCATGTACTCTGTCAAGAATGGTGACCAGCATATGTGTTTTCTCATTTCTCTTACTCTGTTATAATAAGGTGAGATGTGGGTGCTATTATTATACCTATTTTCCAGATAAAGAAACAGAGGTTTGGTGAGATTATAAAATATGCCCAAGATAACCTAGCTACTAAAGAGTAGAGATAAAATTTGAACCTAGATATTTATAACTCCAAAGACTGTGACTTCATCTTCATGAAGGCCTGGAGTGTGTCTATTTTTGTTCCCTGTTGAATCCTCAGGTTCTAAGCAGTTCCTGGCACATGGTAGGCATCCAGCAACTATTTGGTAAATGAAAAGCCATACTGCTGTGTGGTCAGTTGAATCACATGCATAGGGAGCCTAGAGCCCTATGGCAACCTTTGCTAGGGCACTATCATATCACCCCCTGCATTGGGCTCAAGTGGCATTCATTGACTCCCTAATTAGATGTGTGAATTCCTTGAGTGCAGGACCTTGCTTTATTGCCTTTAGTAAAGCCCCACAACTAGCATAGAGAAATAATGCCTGAATCATGGTAGGTCCTCAGTAAGTATGAATGAATAAAAGCCTCAAAGATATATCAGAATCTTGAAAATGGTGGCAAGATTTCTAGATTCTCTTTTGACTATTGCTTTAACAATCAGACACCTACATGTGTCAAACCTTGTGGTCTTGACTTAGGTGGCAAAAAGGCAAGAACAGTGTTGCTAAGTCAGGGTATATTTTTGGTACCATTTTGGTGGATCTGTCAGGATAAGCAAAGTCTAAGTCATTGTGAAGAGGGCCAATGACCTTGCCACTCCAATTCCAGAAACCACACCCTTACTCTGTGAATCCAGTGAGACTGAGCCCCTTATTCTCTGACACACACTATCCTGTGCGTTCTTAAGAAGGTATCTAAATGATTGTCATGAATCTTCTGTGATTTGGTGTGAAGAGGGACAGCAGAAAACTGGTGAATGATGAACTGGGTAAACCTACAGTGCTCCTCCCGGGATCACATCGGTCAGTGGATGAATGGAGGATTTAATTTCTGTCTGGGAAGTTAATCCTTTCCGGGTCACAGAAACTGGAGGTGGTGTTTTTAGTTAAAGCAGAATGAAAGTGAGCCATATCTCAGCCTTGATCTCCCTCACTTTCTGTGTAATCATGATTGCCACTTTAGGTTGCTCCATTTACTGGGAGATATCTGCAAGGAAGACACCAGCAATCTCTTTTTTTTTTTTTTTTTTTGAGACAGAGTCTTGCTCTGTCACCCAGGCTGGAGTGCAGTGGCGCGATCCCGGCTCACTGCAAGATCTGCCTCCCAGGTTCACGCCATTCTCCTACCTCAGCCTCCCAAGTAGCTGGGACTACAGGTGCCCGCCACCTCGCCCGGCTAATTTTTTGTATTTTTAGTAGAGATGGGGTTTCACCGTGTTAGCCGGGATGGTCTCGATCTCCTGACCTCGTGATCTGCCCGCCTCGGCCTCCCAAAGTGCTGGGATTACAGGCGTGAGCCATCCCGCCCAGCCGACACCAGCAATCTCTTTCTAGCAGTGCCATGGCAGTTATCCTGCTGCTTGACAAACCCCAGACTCAAATGCTTCTCACCAGTACTTTTTGGTCAGTAATTCTTAGAGGTCAGGGTTGAGGATGTGAAGCCAGAGGTATGTTTGCCCAGCAGTCACACATTTATGTTGATTGATACAATCCTACTTTATATAGCACTTATAATTTTATGCAAAGCTCATCACGTTTCTTCAGAAAAATAATTAATATGCACTTCATGTGTTCTTTCCTTTAGTCCTACTACTTTGATATGGTTTGGCTGTGTTCCCACCCAAATGTCATTTTGAATTGTAGTTCCCATAATTCCTACATGTTGTGGGAGGGACCCAGTGAGGGATAATTGAATCATGGGAGTGGTTTCCCCCATACTGTTCTCATGGTAGTAAATAAGTCTCATGAGATCTGATGGCTTTATACGGGGAAACCCCTATTGCTTCATTCTCATTCTCTCTCTTGCCTGCCACCATGTAAGGCATGTCTTTCATCTTCCATCATGATTGTGAGGCCTCCCCAGCCACATGGAACTGTGAGTCCATTAAACCTCTTTTTCTTTATAAATTACCCAGTCTCAGGTATCGTGAAAACAGACTAATACACACTCCCTTACTTAGGATTTATATTTGTCTATATCTGTGTTTCCTCTGTAAATGCTGTGGGTCACTTCCATAGTATAGTTCTTCCTGGATAGTTTGAAAGCACAGACCCTTGACATCTATGCTGGTGTATGCAGCAGAAAGAGAAGTAGTAGTGATACTGAGATTTATAAGCAGTTACTATGTGTCAAGGAGTGGTCTAGGCACTTTTTATATATTATTTAATGTAATTTTAACAAATGGAGCTCATCTAGAAGGTTGAAGAGATCATACAAGTTCTCCTGAATAATCCAGCATTTGATGGAGCTGTGACTCAGGTCCAGATCAGCCTGATTTCACTGGTCTTCTAGTATTTCTTATCTCCATGAATGGCACCAGCATGCCCTGGTGTGGGAAGCCAGGACCTGGGGAACAAGGTTCACCTCTCTCACCTCTTCTAATTCCAGAGCATTGCTGGGTCCTGTCGCTCTTTCATCCTCATAGCCCTCAACACTCTATTTCTGTCCATCTTCTGTGCTCTGCTCCATTGTTCCCATCATTTCTTCCCCGGCCTACTGTACTGCTTCCTACCTAGACTTCTCAGTTGGGCTTTGGTTCCCTCCAATCATTTACCCACATTGCAGCCAGAGCAATCTTTAAAAACAGTGTAAGTCAAACCATGCCACTCCCCTATTCTCATTGTTTTTATAATAACGTAGCTATACCGGTCTTGAGTATCTTTGGATTTTGGAGGCAACATGTACCACTTATGGGTGTGCTGCTCAGCCCTTTGCCAAGCAGCCTAATGGGCTGACAGTTTAGCATGGGGCCAGAGTGAGAGACGGCTCTGCAATAGGCCCAGGTTGTGGTGTGAGCCACCTTTCCACTTAGGCCTCATGATCAAAAGATTCAATGGAATTCAGAATGTTAGTGGAAAATAAGAATTCTCTCTTTCTCTCTACAGACTTCTCTTGATAAAGCCTCTGGCCAGTCTAGGATTTGGAAGCAGAGCCATGTGCTCCTTTGTTGATTCTCCTTTTGAAAAACATCTTCTGCATTGCTTCTGGACCCCAGGAGACACTGAACACATTACCATGGCATAGCAAGCGACCATGTGACCTAAGCTGTCCATCCTAAAGTGGGCACTGTTTGATTCACCAGACCATAATGTGTGCAGCACAATTAATTGTCAAGTGGAAGTGGGATATATAAGATTGGGTTTGAGCATGTCTGGAAAGCACTAGCAAGTTCCATGAGCCAGTGGCCCAGACACTCACAACATCTGCTGCTATAGATGGGGCTGCTCAGTATGCTGGTCCACCCAGAGTGGACTGTTGCAGCACACAGGCCCAGCAGGGGTGGCTGTGAATTACAGCAGTGAAGATCTTCCCACTAGGTAGGAGTTTTGGCAGTACACCTGGTTGGGCTCATCAGCATGGAATTCTCTGCTCCAAGGTTGATTTGACTACCTATTACTGCTTAGTGCCCAACTGCCCATATTAGTGGCCAATGGGCATGGACATGGCCTCATTCTTTGGAGAGTGGGATGGGGAAAGTAACCAGCCACCTGAAGGCAAATTAATTACGCTGAAGCCTGTTATGGACTAAGTTGTATCCTCCCTAAATTCATATGTTGAAGTCCTAACCCCAAGTACCAAATAATGTGATTGTATTTGGAAATAGGTTCTACAAAGAGGTAATTAAGTTAAAATGAAGTCATTAAAGTGTGTCCTAATCCAACATGACTGGTGTCTTTATAAGAAGAGGCAATTTGGACACAGACTTATAAAGAGGGAAGACTATGGGAAGACACAGGGAAAAGACGGCCATCTACAAACCAAGAAGAGAGGCCTTAGAAGAATCTGCCACTGCTGACACCTCGATCTGGGACTTCTAGCTTCTGGAACTCTGAGAAAATAAAATTCCTATTGTTTAAGCCACCTGATTTGTGAGACTTTGTTACGGCAGGCCCAGGAAACTAATACAGAGCCTTTCCATTGCGGAGGGCAAAGCAGTTGGTCCTCAGTGGAGTAGACACTTATTCTGGGCATGGGCTTTCCTTCTTTGTCCACAGTGATTCAGCCAGCATCAGGTAAGGAACTCTCTGCCCGGTGTAGGTACCGGCTGATCTTGGGGTCATGGCTGAATGATGGTTTCCTTCTTTCACCACACATTTCATGATATCCTCACCCTCCACAGGAGCTGCATCAGGACTTGATGGAGAAGACTTCATATCACCTGGAGACTTGAGATGAATACAAAGACTGCTGAGACTTTCTTCTCTCTTGTAGGGAAGAGGAAGAAGCATCTTGTTTGTATAATGGTTAGTGCCTCACATTAGGAGGAAGCAGGAATTACCATAGAAGCTGGCCTACTACATAGATCCACAAAGGTTTGAGCTTCCACCAGGTGAGTCCAGAACCTGGGCTGCAGAAACACTAACCCTTTTTTTGTGCCCCCCAGACTAAGGCTGAGAATGGCTTCCTGCTGTTGCTAATTTCTGGGTTCCCTCATCATCCTCTTTCTTTTCAGCTCTTTCTTCACCTGTAAAACCAATGCTTTACCTTGTTTTTCCTCTGTTTTAAATGTTCATAGTGGTTTCTATCATTCTGCTTAAACTGCCACTAACATGGTGGCCTAAAGACCATGATCATTTGGTCTCTGCCAACCTGTCTTTCATTCCAGACCACTCTTGCTAATTGCTTTTTGGGTGTCTTCCATATTATTTTCCCCCATTTCCTTGAATGTGTTAGCCTCCTTCTGCCAGAGAATCTTTGCACACGCTGTTCCTCTTAGAAAGAGCAGGAGAGTTCTTCCCTTCCCTGCCAGTTAACTCCTCTCAATCAAAAGATCATGTTGCAAATGTCAACTTCTCAGGAAAGACTTTTCTGACTGCAAATCTACATCAGATACTTCATTATATTTTCTCTTAGAACCACAGTCTTTCCTCCAGAACACTTAGTATATTTTAAATGACATATTCACTATGTGGCTAGTTAATCTTCCCTCATTAGATGGAAAATTCCATGAGATCCAAGATCATGATGTTTTTCAGTCACCATTTTATCTCTAGCATCTAGTGTGGTGCCTGGCATATACTGAAAGTTCAATAAATACTTGTTGAATGAATGAATGAACAAATGAATATACTCTTTCTGGAGTAGCAGTTCTAAACTTCAGCTGCACGTTGGAATCACCTGGGGAACTTAAAAAAGTACTGATACATGAGTCCCACCCCTAGAGCTTTTAACTTAATTGGTCTGCAGTGCAGACCTAAGCGTCAGGATTTTTGAAAGCTCCCCAGATACTTCTAGTGAGCGTCAAGGTTGTCATAGACGGAGAGTTACAAGAGTCTTAGCATGTGTGTGTATGTGTGTGAAGTGTGTGAACATGTGTGTATGTGTGAACATTTTCACATAGACACATTTTTACTTGTGGAGGGTTTGGAATGTATTCAATAGGTCTTTTTTAAAAATCAGTATTTATACAGAATAGCACTTCATCCTCTTTCACTCAAGTTCAGTTTCTTTGGGGGCTATTGTAGGTGACCTCTTGATTGGTTAGACCAAATCACTTCTGAGGTCCCTTTCAACCTTGAGAGCTTAGCTTTAAGAAAAACTTTATATCGCCGCCAAGTAAAGACAGTTGGAATATTAAATGTTTATTTTTTAGGTGGAAGAACTATTTTCAACTCTGGAATCAATGCACTGATTTGCAGCTAACAAGCTTTGACATTCTACAATCCTTGTAGAAAATCTCAATGAATTAAAATTCCAATCACATAGATTCCAGTGTTGTCTCCCCATCAAGATACCGCCTAATGGGAGATTGCAGCCAACCCCCTCCGTTTCCTAAATGTTTTCAGCTAATGCATTGCCTGACATCTGTGATGACTCACTAAGCTGCTGTTTGAAGCAAATCTGCTATTTGCTCAGTAATCCTTTCAGGTGGAGATCAGACATCTGTTAGTGAAATAATTTTTATGAGGCAGAGGTAAATCTTTCCAGCACCCAGCTGGTTAATGCAAGCAGATTTTCCTGTGGGCTCAATTGCTTGGAGGTCAGATTTCCTTTTTTTCCCCTCCAAATGCTGAGGCTTATGTGCCGTGGGCAGATGGAGGGCCCTGCAGCATCCTCTGCCTTGCTCTGTCTCTAGTGACCTCACCAAGGATAGGTGCAAACTCAAGCAGCGGTTCTCAATGACTTTTTAAGAGTCATGTCCAAGCAAAGTCTTCTCACTCACTGTGTTGTCTGCTAATGCATATCAATACAGAGATTTCTTTGGAGCTTTGCTCTCAGCAATTTGTATTAGTAAACCAGGAGCACATTGAACGTGCTTTTGAAAACCAGATGTTATCTCCCCTCTTGAGATTTTAATACTATCTCCTCCTGTGAAAGCATCATTTGCTTGCTGCAGTGTGTGTGTGTGTGTGTGTGTGTGTGTGTGTGTGTGATGAGTGACAGGTGAGACTATCCCAGTTATTCTAAACCACCATGGGGCCGATTAGAACCACGTGACCCATATGTCCCTCCAGACTTAAGCACAACATCTCAGGCCCTGAATAGGACAGACCTCCATCTAGTGCTCTCTGGCTCTGAGAGCCTCCTGGGTGGAACAGTGATGGGAAAGCTTCCAGTTCCCATTAAGTGCAGTTGTTGGCTCTGTGACTTTTTTATCTTCTCAATCTCTATTGTAACATTCACTTTGGTTTAGAAAACTCCCTTATGATGACCTTTTAATGGAAGGTCAGATTGACCATTCCATTTGCTTCATTATACTTCCTTAAAGGTGTAGTGAAATGCAGTGTGTGTGTGTGTGTGTGTGTGTTTCCCAGAGTAATCCACCTACACAAACCCTTTTTAGTGGAGTGTGGTTTCAAATGGGGTCAAAACAAAACAAAACAGAAAAACAAGAAAAAACAAGCTGGCCAGGTACAGTGGCTCATGTTTGTAATCCCGCCAAGGTGGGCGAATCATGAGGTCAAGAGTTCGACACCAGCCTGACCAACATGGTGAAACCCTGTCTCCACTAAAAATACAAAAATTAGCCAGGCGCGGTGGTGCACGCCTGTAATCCCGCCTACTCGGGAGGCTGAAGCAGAAGAATCACTTGAATCTGGGAGGTGGAGCTTGCAGTGAGCCAAGATCGCACCACTGCACTCCAGACTGGGCAACAGAGTGAGACTCCATCTCAAAAAAAAACCACCAACAACAACAACAAAAACCAAGCTAACTTGTAGCAAATAGAAGTCTTTCCTGCTTTCGATACAGTTTAAAGTGCTGTAACTTACAGTTTTTGGAGTTAACTTCCTTACCTCTACCTTTGTTTCTCATATTCATTTTTAACCAGATCATTTCCCCATGATCAGCTTGCTCCAGGGTCATCAGCTACGTCCACTGGAGGCACGCCTCATTTTCCACACAGGATGTTGAGATGAGCATTTGATTTTGTCCCTTTGATGTTCTATCAATTTGTCTTGTTTCCTGGAGCGGTGTGGATGCTCTATGGGGGCGCATTTCCAGGTCCCATTAGTGGAGGACAAAGGAAATAAGAGGAGGCACTGGAAACAAGCCCCAGGAGCAGAGCTGGGCCAGGAAACAGGTGTGAGCCATAATGGAGGAGGGAAATCAGAGCTTAGAGCCATTGGGGCAAGTTCAAGGTCATAGCCTGACAGCAAGTTTTGGTGGTCTGGGTTAGAAGGAGATTGGGAGCAAGTCTAGTAGAAGAAGTTTACAATCCTCCTGAGCAATGAGGGTGATGTCTTCTAATTTCATAAATTTTGGAGTTCATCATCAGGGAAGAATCCCAGCTGAGCACTGGAGGCAATTCCCTAATGGGCCCATTGACCCCAGAAGCCTGTGAGTCATGTCTGGGTAAGAGAGTATTGGTGAGGGTCATAAGCTATTGTCATAAAGTCAGGAGCACCTCTGGAGTCGTCTCCCTCTGAAGGGGAAGGCTGCCCTCCAACCCCTGTTCCTCCCTATTTACCTTATAATTTTCTGCCCTCTCACTTGTAGAGAATCTTCCACTGCTCTTTTATTTGGACATAAAAAACATTTATTGAGCACCTACTATGTGTCAGGCACTGTTTATGCACTGATAATACAATGGGGAATGAGACAGACAGCTCTGATTTGTTCAGTTGTGACAATGAGACAGTGATGTGATTTATGGTTATTGATATGATGATACCAAAAGCTACCAGCAAAGAATCTGTTTTCTCTCTTTCACATAAAGGTTGCAACTGACCCCACACAGAAGGACAGCTCTGCAGAGATAGAATATGGTGGGACTCCAGTCAAGGTGGCAGTTTTCCTGGGTTTCTGGTCCTGGGGGGCCTCAGCAGCTGATGATTCTCATATGAATGAATCAGACTGGAAGGTGCTAGGAGTTGGTCCTCCAGGACCCTCCCAACGGTGCTGGAGGCTGGAACTGATGTATGCTTGTCCACCAGGAGCAATGACAGGGAGCCACCTTGGGTGTTTTGGTGCACTTGCTGCAGTACTGGGTGGAGTGAAGTCCAGTTTCTCAAAGCCTGTTTCCTGGGCATCTCATCTCTCCAGCAGACTTACGCTTTAGGCCTGCCTGAAGTAAACAAGGAAACAAATGGATGTATAATTTAACATCAGGTGATGAAAAACGCTACTGAAACATAAAGTAGGATAAGGGGATCGTGAGTGAAGATTTGGTGGCTATTTTGGGGTAATGAGAGGAATCCTTTGAGGAGGTGACATTTAAGCAGAGGCTTAAAGGAAGTGAGAATAAGACAAGTACAAAGGGTTGGGGAAGAGAATTCCAGGCAGCAGGAATGGCAAATGCAAAGGCCTGGAAATAGGAACTGGCTTGATGGGTTCAAAGACAGCAAGAAGTTGGGGGTGGTTGGAGGATTGTGAAGGATGGGAGAGGAGGAGTGGGAGGTGAGGTCACAGGGGTGGGAAGGGATCAGATCACAAGAGGCCTCAGAGCTCAGGTAAGGAGTTGTTCTTTCTCCCTTTCCCAGTAGCTGGCATGCACGGGAGTGAGGAGAATATGCCGGATCTGAGAGCCAGCTTTGTTGTTTCTAGGGGAGCTGAGGTTAGGTGGGTGAGTGCAGGCAGGAGCACATCCTGACAGGGAAAGTCAGTGGAGTCACCCTTGCTGGGCCAGCTGCTGACAAGAGGATGAGCCTCAATTCCACGACTGCCTAGGATGTTTATGGAAGTCCCTAGAGTGGTACCTAGTAATATAAAAATTATATTGTTGTCCTACTGAGGCATCTGTCTTTTCTTTCTAATCAGTTTAGCTATGTTTCAGAGAAGAAAGTGCTCTTTCTTAGCCCATCCCTTAACCAGAACCTGACCTTGTGTAACTAAACCCTTGTCCTTTGCTTGAAAAGAAAAGGGTGGGGTCTTTTTCATTCAACCCAGGTGTATCAGATTTTATACTGGGTCCCCCCACCTTTTTTTCTTTTTTTGCTAGTTATGCCACTGTACATTACGCTTACAGTAGACATACAGCTCTTAAGATTATTTTAAAGTTTATATCCCAATTCCCCTTTCTAAAAGTTTAAGATGATGGTCTTTGTCAGTTTGGGCTGCTATAACTAATTACCATAGACTAGCTGGCTTAAATAACAAGTTTCTTACAGTGCTGGAGGCTAGAAATCCAATATTGGGATGCCAGTATGGTTGGTTCATCCAGGTTGCAGACTGCTGACTTCTTGTTGTATCCTCACATGGTGAAGGGAGAGTTCCATAGCCTTCTGACCTCTTCTTAAAAGGGCACTAATCCTATCCAGGAGGGCTTCACCCTCATGCTCTCATTATCTCCCAAAGCCCCCTCCTCCAGATATCATTACAGTGGGGGTTAGATTTCAAAATATGATTTTTTGGTGGGGGGGGGACACTAACTTTCAGTCCATAGCAGATGGAGTTAAGTCATTTTAAAGGTTAGTCATGGATATATCTTAGATAAAAGCAACTCTGCAAGATTTGAAGAATCAGAAGCAGAAAAACACTCCCAGAAATCAACTTGAGATGAACATGAAGGACTCTCGGAAGGTTCTGTAAGTTTGGTAAGGCATTTTGTTGGGGGCAGCACTAGCCCTATAAAATATTACAAACGCACATATACCAAAAACACACTCTTGTTAGGCCTATACAATCTCAGGAGGTGTTACTAGCTGAATATTCTCACATGTGACCTCTATATCATTTTAGGGATCTGTTAAGGTTGAAATTAACTCAGCCTCCTTTGGAAATGTTTGTTTGTGGCACAAATGTCATTAAAGTAGGCAATGGAATCAAGAGTCATCTAATCCAAACTTCTTCTCTATGAAGCAATTTCTTCTACAATCTTTTTCTCAGATAGAGTTTGAAGGACACCCGCTCAAATTGGGACAGGTCTCTCACTTTCTTCACAAAGTGACCCATTTCCTTATAGGATGGATGACTTTAGTCTAACATTCTCAAGCGTATTTCACAGAGGACTTGCTTCAGGAGACATTAAGAGATGAGTCATGAAAACTAAATTAATAAATAAAAGAAGAGTTTGATTCTGTGGTCAGTTAAGTTTGGGACAGCTTCTTGGAGAAATTTAAAGCATACTAACACATTAAAGGATTTGACAAATCCAGCAATGAAGAAACCTGCTTACTTTGACTAACTCTAAGATCCCCAGACTTACCCATGGCTATTAGCATTCAGCTGGAGAGTAGCCCGTGGGAAAATAATCTAGGGGAAAGCTGTCTTAATTGTTGGAAATATCCTCATTTATTGCATAAAATTAGTCTCCCTGTAACTGTCACCCACTGGTTCTACTTCCCTCAGGAGTTACTATGAATAAGTCAAATCCTTGCTCCAAAGGTCAGCCCCTTGGCTAGAAGAAGCTAACATGTTCCTCAAAGGTTCTCTCGACCAGAAAACAGAAACAAAACCCAGCTTCAGTCACTACAACTGCACCTTGTCTAAGCTCACGCTATCCTCTGTAGTTTGCCCCAGCCCCCTTAATGTGGGCTGTCCAGACCTAGGCACAATTCTCCAGATGTGGTTTTACAAATGCAAAATACGTATTCTTTCCCCTTGATCTGGACACCACACTGGGGCTGGTGCAGATTGTATTTGCTTTCGTAGCAGCCCTGTTAGCTGTTGTTTCTTTTTAAGTTAGTGGTCAACCAAAAGCCTCCCAGCCTTTTTCCCTTGACTGATTGCCAAACCAGTTCTCCCTCATTCTCTATTCATAGGGTGGGTGTGAGGACATACTGCTTCCTGCCTTGTCCTTTCTCAAGCTTCACAAACAAACAAGGCCACTTAATTCCTGTTGGCTGGCTCAGCCCCTCTCTGTATTCTAAAACCATTTCAGACTCTGCATGGAGAGACATCTGCAGACCCAAAATCCATCACTTGTCAGCGTTCCTCAGCCTTGTTGCTGACCTCACTCTGATTTGTCCTCTAGGGACCAAGCCTTTGGCTCTTGCTTTTTTGAGACCACATATCAAGTCCCAGAGTCACTGCCTGATTTCTTTCCAGAATACTGTCTTTCCTAGTTACTCTTGGATACCTGACTGGTGACTGCTGAAGAGCAAGCTGGGAGAGCCAGCAGCGTGCATACTTTGCCAATGCCACGTGCAGCCACCTTCTAGGCAGGCACCTTTCATCCTGGTTAGACCTTTCTGTTGCTGGCTACATATCTATCTCAACCTTTGCCTGTTTTCTTGTAGGAATCCTGCTCCCTCTCTCTGCCACCTGTGGACTTCTGTTATGAATGGCAAATACATAGCACATCTGCCATCCTTCCCCTCTCCTTCATCCATCACAGATTTTGGTAATCAGCCTCAGCACTCTTTCCAATTCAGCCTGGACACTGTCTCAGATACTTCTGTAACACTGTGCTCCAGGTAGCCTTGCCCCGTCAACTGGAATTGTTATGCATGTTGAAACCTATTTGCTATCCTGGGCTATACCATTTGCCTCCAAAAAGTAGGCCTATCCTTACTGTGTTAGTATTGTTTTGGATATAACTTGTTTAGTATTTTCATAACTTCTAGCTTAATCTAGAAGGCTTTATGCATCCTGGTATTGTTCTGTCAGGACTATGCCTCTCTTTCATGTAGGTAATGGTTAAGAGCACGGGCTCTGGAGTCAGATGGTCTAGGTTCAAATCTAGACTTGGGAAATCTACCAATTGTATGACCTTGGCCAATTAACCTTGTGAACCTCAGTATTCTCATTTGTAAAATGGGTGTAATAAGAGTACCTACTAAATATAGTTGTCTTAAGGATTGAATGTGGAAATGTTTATACAGAGTTTAGCATGGTATCAGGTATACATTAAGAATTTAATGCAGCAAATATCAACTAAACACACACACACACAAATTACTTGTCCCAGCCTCACTTAAATCATCATTGAGATTGTTTGGGATTACATTATTAGAATCATATTTAAATTACTCTGAAAACTCTCACCTTCTATTAACCATGATCCCCTTTAGAACTTCCGGGCTTAGTATTTTCCTTATGTTGTCTCTGAGAGCCTGACTTCCGCTCTCCCTGCTAGGCTATCCCCAGGCGTTTCCTTCCTTGATTCATGAACTCTAAGATGACTAGATCACCAGGTCGGCCCCAAGTATTACCTGCTGTATCAGCAATTTGGCCATGTTTGAGTCCAAATAGTGATTCCTCTCTTCACTCTTTCTGCCTTCTCATTGAAGCCACCCTAAAAATAGAGAGCAGTTCCCTCAGGGCAGATAGATTTGTGCAATGTATGTGTAATGCAAACCAAATGTTAGGATCAGGCCCAGCCACTCTGGAGCCCGTTTGTCAAAAACAAGCAAGACTTGAGGCACTTTCTCTAAAGCACAGTAGCCAAGTCTTCCACATGGAGTCAGTTTAAGCTGAGCCAGTGGCAAGTGCTAGGAAACTGCATTATCCCAGGCTGGCTAGCTCTGTCTCTCCCTAGGTTATTTTCAGAGGTCCTGGCACTTCCAATTAAGGGGTCATTGCGAGTGCACTCACTGAGTGCATGTGAAAGGGATCATATTCCCAAGATGAGGCTGGGAGAAGGTATTAGTCAGCAGCTGTGAAAGCGGCTAGCAGGCTCACAGGGCCGGGAGCACACATTACTGTAGGATTGATCATGCCACCTACCCTCTCACCTCACACCCTCTCAACACACCCACACCAGGCTCTCTTTTTTTGTCTCTGATTCTAAGAAAGGCTCAGGATTAAAGGAACACAAGCTGATTAACCAGAATCCTGGTCATTCCAGGTCCTGGGAGAGGGAGTGACAAGGTTTACTCAGAATGGCATGACATGGGCAAAGATACAGGGAAGACCAGGTCCCAGGCATCAGAAACAGGACCCAGAGTGGGCACTGGTCTTTGGAAGTGAGGCAGAATTTTAGGTCCCGAGGTTGGACAAGTGGCGAGTGTGAGTGTGATTGGTTCTGACTCTTGATTAGGCAGAGATACTTTAAATCTCTCCTACTCCAGCATAGGCTCTGCAGATGGAGATAAGCCTGGGCCAGGTAAGAATCAAAAGTCCCCTGCTATGGGAATAAGAGGGGACCCCAGACTAGGAACTGGGCTGGACCTCAACTATGGCACCCTGGCCTATACCAATTCATTTTGCTATGTCTTGTTTGTGTCAGCCCCAGTGACTCTTCGAGGGCAAGGGACATTCTTAATGTTGGCTGACAGGCACCTGTCACTCTATCCCTCTCCACCTCTCCAGGTTACACTGCTGTGATTAAAAGTAGTGTGAGGCCAGGGAGTCTGAGGATTCAGGTGAATTTAACAAAGTCAGGCAGGTAGTTACCTGAGGTGACAGACAAATATGCTGAGAATCCAGGACTCGAAAAACTGAAAAGATAAGACAGATGGGGTAGGTAGAATGTGGCAAGTCCAAGGAGAATAGCAAGGCTCAGTGGTCTTAGCTATGTCTGTAAGGTTACAGTGGCCCGGAGGCTCAGGGTTCCACAGGTAGAGGGGTCTGAGGCAGTGGTCCCAGAGAGCAGGAATACAAGCAAGCCCTGATCGCAGGCAGGATGCAGTGCTCTTCTTTCATGCTCCCTTACGATTAACCACAAGGTGGTGTAGGTGGCCCTGAGTGTAGGTGGGTGTAAGTTGCCCTGGGTCCTTGGGTAAGAAGTTGCCAGAAACCTGTGGGTGCACCCTGCTTCTGAAGGAATAAAGACAGAGGTTCCAGTATAGCTGGAAGGTCTCCAACAGTCAGTGTGTGACTGTTGTTGGACTAGATACAGAAGTCCTCTTGGCCATGGAACATTTTGTTTGCCCAGGCGCTAAACTAGTATATGACAGTGGATCAGTCACCTGGGGGCCCAGGGGCTTTGTTCATATTTGTAAGAGGTTGATGGAGAGGCCCTGAAGTGGTAACACAGGCTGGAGACTCTATGGACTTTGGGATTTCATCAGAAGGATCATGGGATATGGAAAGCACTAAGGAGTATCTGTGCAAAGCTTTGAACTCTCCTTTCACTGTCTTTATGTCAAGCATCACTGTTATTTAGGAGCTTTGAGATCCCCATATAAGAGTCTTTTGTCAAGTTAAAAGTTAGAAGAATAGTAATAAACACTGCTTTTGGGGAAAGTTGTGGCAATTTGAAGAGCTGCTGATAAAATAGTTGTCATCTTTCCGTTCTCTGAGCCCTATGTATTAACTGGCTACTTCAGGAAAATTTGCACCAAGTATGGAAGACAGCAATCTGAACATCAACTTCTACAATTTAAAACTTTCTGGAACTTTCTTTTTCCTATCCATTTGTTGTTTAGCTAACATTGTTGGTTAGTTCCTTATACATATTTACCAGAAATAAAAGGGATCCAGAAACTTCTGAGAGGGATTCTAAAGCAGGTCTGCTATCTCTCCTCTCTCCTGTAAGTTGAGAATCAGCTGAGATTTCCCAGAGGAAAATTAATTCCATTTTTGATGCTTCTGAGCAGCCATAATGCTGGAAGTGTGAGTGTGTTCATCTGAGACGAGGTCAAGCCTTGCCCCTTCTCATTTGCCCTCCTTTAATTCTTCAGCGGAGCCCAGGATTTCAGGTTCTGGCTGACAACAAGTACCCCTACTCTCCCATGCCTTGCCTCTGCTTTGAGCAAATAAACCTAAGCCGAGCTCTGCCCCTGACCAAGCTTCCCCATCGGTGGCCACTTTTTCTCACCAATTTCATTTGTATAACCCCTGGATCGCCGGAGCATGGTGTTGTGCATGGGGCTAGTGATGCTTGTAGACCAAGGCTGAGCTGCTTTTGTTATTTACATTCAACTGAACAACCACTTAACAATAATTCATCTCTGGGTTTAGTGAAACGATTAAAATGGGGTCATTGTCCTCATGGAGCTCATGACCTGACCCCTGTTGATAGCATCTGTGGCTCTGGCCACAGGAAGGTGCATAATGGTGCTATCCCTGGGCTGCCACTGGATGTGTTCTGTGACCTCCTTTGCTGGCACTCCTGGAGTCAGAGGTACCATGTGTAACTTTCTGTCAACACAGCCTCACCCGTGAGAACACTCACACCACCTGACCTTGCGGTTACTTTGTTCCAGGCTTTCTCCTCCTTCTTCTAGGGTTTGAGCTTTCTCAATCTTTATCCAGGGCCTCAGCTCTTGAATAGCCCCTGTGGGAAGCTCCTTTCTGTGTTAGCAGGCAGCTCACTTTCTCTTGGAATATGTTGGCAGAAGAAGGGTTTAGCAAGTAGGAGGGAACCCTCGTCATATTACTACATTTCTGTGTCCATGATGTGACTTGAAATATTAATCCAATTTGTTGTGCAGGAACCCTGGATAGCAACTCCTAATCTTGCCTGAATTTCAGTAAAATGTGGGGGAACCCAGTGATCCCATATAGATTGATGGCAAAGAGCTTATCAGGTAATCTCCTAATATCCAGGCACTGGCCCATTGTCCCTTAGCATCTAATCTGTTCCTTGCTCCCAGGATTCAAGGAAATATTCCTGATGATATCTCTATTTTCTCTTCCTCCAGATGGGCAGTCCTCTTCAAAAAGCTCATAAGCAGTTCTGGCTCACAGGTGTCTTAAAATTGTAGCATTGCCGAGTTAGCAAAGAGTTAGAAACATCTATATGCCTATCTATAGGAACATCCTTGTCTTAGTCCATTTTGTACTGCTATTACAGAATGCCACAGACAGGGTAATTTATTATGAACAGAAATATATTGGCTTATGGTTCTGGAGGCTGGAAAGTTCAAGATCAAGGGGCCAGTATCTGGAGAGGGCTTCTCTTGCTACATCATCCCATGGTGAAAGGGCAAGAGAGGGCAAGAGAAAGATTGAGAAGAGGGCCAAATTTATTTTTTATAAGGAAACTACTCCAGCAATAGCAACATTAAATTCATTCATAAGAGCAAAGCCCTCATGAACTAATCATGTTTTAAAGGTTCCACCCCTTTATACTTTTACAATGGTGATTGAGTTTTCAACACAAGCTTTTCGGGGTACAGATTCAAACCATTGCAATGGTTAAATTCAAAACAACCTATAAAATGATATGCAGCAATTTCAAAGAGTGGAGTAGATCTATAGACACTGATGTGGAAAGACATTATGGTTATGTTGTTAAAAGTAAACAAAGTTTTATAACAGTTTATAGTATGATCCCATTTTGAGAAAGTTCTGTATATCAAACTGTAATTCAAATATACATCAAACTGTATAATGCAATGATTATTTCTGTAAGAGAGATGAGTTTACTGGAGACAAGCATTCTGCTTGGCGTATATTGCTGTATTGATTGAGTTTTATAAGCATGTGTTAGCTTTATGATAAAAAACAACACATCTGAAATTATGTCAAAATATGGTGTGTTCTAATTTCATTAAATGAATAAATGAATAAGCTATGGTTCATACATAGAAATATTCCTTCCATATACAGAGAAGAGGTCTCTGAAAAACCAGTGAAAACTGGGCATGTTGAGTTGTTGTATCAGTTAGGGTTTTTGGGTGAAAGTAACAAAGACCCACCTTAAATGAGAAACAGGAATGTATTGGGAGAAAACTGAAGGAAGGGTTGAGCAACCTGGCCTCAGGGAGAACTGGACTGAGGTCAGTTGCTGGGATCTCAGTATAGGAGCCCACAGACCATCACTATGTGTCTAGGGTAGTAGGAACCATGGGACACAACCACTGCATGACTCAGCAGCAACAGCACAGAAGTTCTGTGTCTCTGATTAGGATCCAAATTCCCAGGAAAGAGAATCTGCTTGGTCAAGTTTGGATATTTCCACCCTGTTAACCCAGGTGGGTGAAGAGGACTGTGATGTGTGGCCCGCCATGGGACTTCACGCATCAGAAAGGGAGTTCCACTGAGGAAAGGGCTGCTGTTTCCTTAAGGTGAGATGAGATGTTGAGCAGATAAAAATCAACAGATTTCTACTGTAATTACTATTTTGAGCAATGGCATAAAGTTGTACTGAATCAGCCATATTCTCTTGCCTGTTGTGACCCATAGCACGTATTTTTGACAGAAAAATGAATAGAGAATAGTAATAATATCATCCATGACAAAATGATATAACTGATGTCAATTAGCTCATGAGACTTAGAGCCATGACATTGACATCATTAATGTTGTGCTTGAACTGATCTAGTTAATCATCCATGGATAATATGCCCCACACACATGCTCCCTGGTGGTCCCTGCTCCCCACAGGTCTAGCGGAACAGGGCAGTGCTCTAACACTGGTGTCAAGCTGGTGAGAGGCTACCTCCCAGGGTTTCCTTCTGACCATTTAATGTCAGGCAGTGCTCAGGAGTATGAAAGAAATCAGGCAATTTTCACAGCTATAAAGTAATGGGGTCAGACCACACGATCTGCAAATTCTTACCCAGCTCTGACGATCATGTTTAATTCCTCAAAAAGTTGTCAGGCTCATGAATCAGAGCTGTATTAAAAGTAAAATGCCATTCAGCATATCAGCCTCAGATTTGTTTTGGAGTTTGATGCGATTTTATATTCACATTTTGCTGACTTTTTAGATCAATTTTCTGAACATTGGTTAGATAGCGTATGTTGAGATAACATATTGCCTAGAGTAGATTTCAATGATGGCTTCCTGAGATGAACCGTCTGAGAAATCTGCATCATTATTTATTGTGTTCTTGTCTTAAAGATGTATTCGTTAAGGTTCTCTGGAGAAGCAGAACCAATAGGAGATATATATGGTGAGAGAAGGTGAGAGAAAGTGAGAGAGAGAAAAGAAGGAACTGACATATGTGATTATGGAGGCAGGCAAGTCCAAATCTGCAGTGTGGGCTGGAAGCCTGGAGACCCAAGAGAGCCAGTGGTGCAAACGAAGTCTGAAGGCAGTCTTCTGAAGAATTCCCTCTTGCTTGGGAGGAGGGGCATTTATTTCATTCTAGTCAGGCCTTCAACTGATTGGATGTGGCCCACCCACTTCATGGAGGGCAAGCTGCTTTACCCAAAGTTCACAGATTTAAATGTTAATCTTACACAAAACACTCTCCAAATTGACACATAAAATTAACTATCAAAAAAGGGCTGGGCGTGGTGGCTCACACCTGTAATCCCAGCAATTTGGGAGGCTGACGAACTGAGGCAGATGAACTGAGGTCAGAAATTCAAGAGCAATCTGACCAGTGAAACCCTGTCTCTACTAAAAATACAAAAATTAGCTGGGCAAATGGCAGTGCACGCCTATGGTTCCAGCTACTCAGGAGGCTGAGGTAGGAAAATCACTTGAACCTGGGAGGCGGAGGTTACAGTGAGCTGAGATTGCACCACTGCACTCCAGCCTGGGTGACAGAGCGAGACTCCACATAAAACAAAACAAAACACAGAACTAAGTATTGTATTCATCTCAACAGACTGATTCTTCTATGTGTGTGTGTGTGTGTGTGTGTGTGTGTGTGTGTGTTTTGAGACAGGATCTCACTCTGTTGCCCAGGCTGGAGTGCAGTGGCGTAATCATGGCTCACTGCAGCCTTCACCTCTTGGGCTCAATCGATACTTCCATCTCAGCCATCTGAGTAGCTGGGACTACAGCCATGCACCACCACGCCTGGCTAACTTTTGTATTATTATTGATTTTTTTTTTTTTTTTTTTTTTTTTTTGGTAGAGACAGGGTTTCACCATGTTGCCCAGGCTGGTCTTGAAATCCTGGCCTCAAGCAGTGCACCCACCTCAGCCTCTCAAAGTGCTAGAATTACAGGCGTGAGCCACTGGCCCTGGCCTTGATTTTTAAAATTTTGTGTATAGGACTAGCTATGGGCTACCTCATAAATATTTGTTAAGTATTTACCAAGTGCATTCATCTTTTTATATCTCTCCAGATACCACCTTAATCCAGGCTGCTGGCATGTCTCCCTTGGATAGCTGTGACAGCCTCCCAGCTGGCATTCCTGACTCCAGGCTTTTGTCCTTTCCATTTATTATTTAATATTGCAGCAAGAATAATCCCTCTAAAAGCAAAAATAGGTGGCATTTATCCCGTGAGTAAAATCCTTCATTGGCTTCCTATTGCACTAAGAAAAAAGTTCAAATACTTTAAGGTGGCTTCCCTGTCCTGCTCTTAAACTTTAGCTATAGAAATTTCTTGAACCCACAAAACTGTCTCCCAATTTTCTATTTCTTATGCCTGCAACTCAGCTTCTTCTCATCTTTGCCTATGTCCTTTTCCTCCTTTACATTCTATCTTTTTTTTTTTTCTTTTTGAGACGGAGTCTCGCTCTGTTGCCTGGGCTGGAGTGCAGTGGCGTGATCTCGTGGCTCACTGCAACCTCCATCTCCCAGGTTCAAGCGCTTCTCCTGCTTCAGCCTCCTGAGTAGCTGGGATTACAGGTGAGCACCACCAGACCTGGCTAATTTTTGTATTTTTAGTAGAGACAGGGTTTCACCTTGTTGGCCAGGCTGGTCTCAAACTCCTGATCTCAGGTGATCTGCCTGCCTAGGCCTCCCAAAGTGCTGGGATTACAGGCATGAGCCACCACGCCCGGCTCATATCCCACCTTAAATGTCACTTCCTGCTGGAAGATTTCCCAGATATGCAGTGCCCAGCTCCTCAGTTAGATGGGCACTCCTTTTATTTATTTTATTCATTCATTCATTCAAAAGATGTTTATTGAGTCCTATTGTGTACCAGATACTGATCTAGGTGGTGGAGATACATCAGTGAGATAAGAAAAGACATAAATCCCTGTCATGCTATGTCTTCCTATACTGTACTTCTCTATGTTTTCGTATGTTATTACTATGGCTTATTAATTGTCTTCTCATGAGATAGGGTGACTTTTTCACACTTGGGAAACTCAGACAATTACTGGGCATAACAGATATTTAATAAGTATTTGATGAGCAAACACATAAATGAGCAAAGTTGTATAGTATTTTCTTGCTGAATTTACCCCAGCATCCTGGGCCAGCATCCTGGTCCTGACCTTCCCTCCCTTTTGATGATCCACATTTCAGATATCTAGAGCTCTCAGGTCCTCTTCCTTGCTTCCCAAACTACCACTTGCTCCATACTTACTCATACTCCTTATTAATTCTTGGATTCCTCAATGGCAAGAGCCAGTGCTCATCTGTCTTCATATTCCCAAAGCTTTGCTCATTACCTGGCATATAGTAGGTGCTCAATAAATATTGAGATGGGTTGTGAAGCAGCAACTCACACCAAGAGCTTGAAGTCTTTGAAGGTAGCTGACTGGGGAAGGATTTCACCATACATAGGCTACTATCTACTTTGCTTATGGACAAACTTGGACCCTCTAACCAATATATGTTTTGTGAAAACCATTCTGGATCACCCAGAAATTCTTGGGAGATCTAGGTCTCTGGTGGGATTTAGTTATTTGCTACTTAAATAACGTAAATATTCCAGGTCAAAAGCATGTGAAATGAACAGTGGTCCTCAGTAAACATGCTATATTTATTAGCTCGAGAATAAAAAGTTCTGGTAATTAATTTCCTTAGAATCATACTGTTACCAAAAGCAGAGTAGCTGCTGCCTACACATATTGTGTTTAGAGTTAATTTAGTCACTGTAGTTTGATAAGGCTAGATTATTTTATTGGATGAAAAACCAGCCTTGATCTGAGGCCTCTGTGTAGACACACTGCTAAGTATTGCAATAGTTTACCTGTTTTCCTGGCTCTGGGTCTGCACACTCTTTTTGCAGTAGATGGTGTTACCAAAGCAACTCTCTATATAGATTTTGCACTGATTCAAGATCCCTGGGCCAGGCAGTCTGCACTAAGCCAGTCTCGTTGTTAATCCCGCTCTGATTTTGACTTGTGTTCCTCATGACTCATGCTGGACTTCTAGTTTTTTTCCTCTCTATTCCTACATCTAAATGCTGCCCTGATTCCTTGTAACATAATTCCTCTGAGATGGGGTCCTTTCTTGCCTTTCACTCCCCATATAGCTCATTACCTTTAGGAACTGAGATCCTCCCATTTTCCCTAGTTCCCACTGAAACGGGAAAACTTCCCTTGTCCCCTTCACAGGGTGTGTGATGGGGGTGTGGCTCGCTTCTTCAGTGCCCTGCTGCTCAAACCTCTAGCGGGAGCATGCAGACGGGCAGGTTGTGGGACTTCGACCCCACAGCAGTGTCTAAGGGTGAATGTTTACAGCTGAAGCCCCAGTGGGCGTGTGTTACAGGGTGTTCTTTTAGTCTAGCCATCCGTAGGTGGCTTGTGTTAGCTCAATTAGACCCCTGTCTTATCGCAAGGACAGAGGACTTTCTGTATCCCGGGGTTCTTACCTTGGTGTACAGGAAGAATCCGATCCTACGTGGGTTTGGAGAATGAGTACAAGGTTTTATTAAGTAGAAGCAGCTCTCAGCAGGTGGGAGAGCCAGAGGGAGATGGTTTTCCCCTGGAGTTGGGAGGCAAACTCCTCAGGGAGTCGGAGGAGACTCCGACTGCCCTGGCCAAACTCCTCTTTGTTCCACCAGTCGATGGCCTGCCAGCATCTGTCGTGTGCTCTTGCACTAGTGTGCTCCCCTCCACGTCCTCTCCACATCCAGCCGCTTGTGTCTTCTTCCGCCTATGTGTTCCTCTCAACGTCCAGCCGCTTATGTGTCTGCCTGGTAGGGTCTCAGGATTTTTTTTTTTTTTTTTTTTTTTGAGACGGAGTCTCGCTCTGTCGCCTAGGCTGGAGTGCACTGGCGCGATCTCAGCTCACTGCAAGCTCCGCCTCCTGGGTTCACGCCACTCTCCCGCCTCAGCCTCCCGAGTAGCTGGGACTACAGGTGCCTGCCACCGCGCCCGACTAATTTTTCTTTGTATTTTTAGTAGAGACGGGATTTCACCATTCACAGGATGGTCTCGATCTCCTAACCTTGTGATCCAACCATCTCGGCTTCCCAAAGTGCTGGGATTACAGGCATGAGCCACCGCGCCTGGCCGGGTCTCAGGATTTTTATAGGCACAGAATGGGGGCGTGGCAGGCCAGGGTGGTCTTGGAAAATGCAACATTTGGGCACCAACACAGGAGTGCCTGTCCTCACCTAGGTCTGTGGGCACAGCCTGGGGGTGGAGCCCTCGCCAGGGATCCGTCCTTCTCCTCCCTGCACTTCCCTGCCACCCTCCTATATCACTATGGCTCAGTCTTTGCTACTTACTGCTGAACTTCTTGTTGACAACTTACCTACCTAAACATCTGCCTTTTAGGTGATGCCTGAATTCTTGCTATCCCTGGTGATATGGTTTGGCTATGTCCCCACTCAACTCTCATCTTGAATTGTAGCTCCCATAATCCCCATGCATCCTGAGAGGGGCCTGGTGGGAGGTAATTGAATCATGGGGGCAGATTTTTCCCATGCTCTTCTCTTGATAGTGAATAAGTCTCAAGAGATCTGATGGTTTTGTAAAGGGCAGTTCCCCTGCACTTGCTCTCTTGCCTGCCACCATGTAAGATGTGCCTTTGCTTCTCCTTTGCTTTCTGCCATGATTGTGAGGCCTCCCCAGCCATGTGGAACTGTGAGTCCATTAAGCCTCTTTTTCTTTATAAATTACCCAGTCTTGAGTATTTCTTCATAGCAGTATGAAAATGGACTAATATACCTGGGGTCTCTAGGATTTGGCTCTCCCCTATGTGGGATATTTTACTGCCAACCTAATCCAGGTAGGAACATCTCCTTCTCCCTGCTAGTCACCTCTTTGCTAGGCTTGGAGAGAGACTAAGAAAAAGAGAAAGAGAAAGAAATGGGGGAGGGAAAAGGGGAAAAGAGATAAAGAAATTGGTTTGTAAATGGAATCATTTTTACTCCACCTTCTCAGGTGGCTAACAGGAAATAAGCAGAGGAAAGACAAGTATAAAAACAGATGTGGTATCATCATGAACTCGCAAACACTGGCCCTTTTCTTGCAGGAGGTCATCTGGGTCCCTACTCCAGGATAAGATCTATTTCCTGAGATTTGCTGTTCTAGGACGTCTCATCATCTTCTATCCAAGCAAAAGAGCTACATAGCTCAACCCTCAGGCTACTAAAGAAACTTGCGTTTAACATTATCTGAAGGTTGAAACTGCAACTGTCCTCTTCAGAGATACATGTGTCAATTTCTGCCGTCTGAGTCTTATCTTCCAGGCCACCCTTTCATGTGAAAGCAAGTTTGTATTTCAGTTGCTGTTTTCTTTTAAAAGGTCTGCGCTGACCAAACTGCTCACTATCTTTCAATCTTTGTGATCACTGGAAACATTAGTGAAGTTACCATTCTGCAACCCCAGCCACCCAGTCAGAGAAAGCTGATTGAATTCACTTACAGGTATTTCTTTCTCCATATTCAGCTTCAAATGGACTAGCTCAGAACTTTGGGTGTTTTAGAAATACAATGGACTGTCATCAAGTATAACATAAGTTGCTACTATTGAGCACTTACTGTGAGATAGGCACAGTGGTGTGCTAATAAACTGCTTCAGTGAAACTAAAAACAAAGTCCTGATTTGTATTGTTGCCCAGTTTCCATGATGTAAATACTCCCACTGTGGCCAATTTCAAGCTACCAAAGTTGGGAAGAGTTGAGAATTAGAATCTGAAAGAGGCATTCAGAAGAGATATGCTCTCTCAAGCCAGTAACAGCTGTTTGAGCACATTGTAGGCATTTTACAAGTGCCATCTTTTTCAGTTCCCATTACGTTCTCATGAAGTGGCTACTATTGTAGCAGGACAAGCTGCAGACAGAACCACTTAGACATCGAGTTAAAGAAGGAAGGGCTGTATTCGGCCGGGAGCCTCGGCAAGACTCACGTCTCCAACAACCGAGCTCCCTGGGTGAGAAATTCCTGTCCCTTTTAAGGGCTCACAACTCAAAGGCGCTCCAGGTGAGAGGGTCGTGATCGATTGAGCAAGCAGGGGGTACATGACTGGGGGCTGCATACACCGTAATTAAAACAGAACAGAACAGAACAGGACAGGACAGGACAGGACAGGACAGGACAGGACAGGGATCTTCACAGTGCTTTTTAATGCAAATAACCGATTAGATCAGGGGTTGATCTTTAACTACCAGGCCCAGAGTGTGGCGCCAGGCTGTCTGCTTGTGAATTTCATTTCTGCCTTTTAGTTTTTACTTCTTCTTTCTTTGGAGGCAGAAATTGGGCATAAGACAATATGAGGGGTGGTCTCCTCCCTTACTATTATTATCTCCATTTCACAGATTAGGAAACTGGGATTCAGAGAGATTAAGCAACTTTTTTCCTAAAGCACACACTGAGAAACGGGAATAGCAGATATTTGTATCTAAATCTGTGTACCCCAAATCTGTGTCCATCAATGGATGTAAAATATCCAAGAATCTATTCACGTCATTCCTTTATTTGCATGGAGCAAAGGAGAATCCTGAATCTACAACATCTATTTTCCTTAACTTTAAACCGTTCACAAAAAGATATTCTACCTTCTTACAGCCAGAGGAAAGCGAAGAGTACTTTCCTTTGTTATGCTTCTCCATGTCTCAGAGAAATGCACTTTATAGACCTTTTCCTATGGAAGGACACAGAGATGATGGAAGGGGTTGAGTGAACACCTCTGTTTGGCTTAGCTGATATTTTGTGATCCAGTCCCTTCCTGAGCTTAAAAAGTATTGTCGAGTTCATTGTATGGCCTACCAATTCAAAGTTAAATTTTCTGGTACCATAAATCCAATGTCTCCATTTACTGTAGAGAGGCTTCTTCTCTCTGGATGAAATGTGTGTTTCATCTTGCACAGAAATACTTATTTGCAGGGGGTGGGGACAGACTTGTACTCACCAATCAGGTATGTTTGTATTGTTTGTTACATACAGAAGAAAGGGCTTATGAGTCTCATTTAGAGACATACAAACACACACACATACACACACACATATACACACACACACATTTATCCACTAATTAGAGCTTTGTAAAGAGTGAGTATGTTAAAATAAGCTAAACCATTTTCTTGACCATTATAGTGATCAAACCAATCATGTGTGCAGAGAATGTTTCTGTCATTAGATCAAAGTTTAATGTTTTTTCTTTGGGGTAAGTGTGGAGAGGGACCAAAATTTGACTTTTATAAAAATCCGATGGCCTTAGATTTTGTAAAAGTCAAATTTGTTGTGCATGAACAGCCCGGAACAGGATACATAAGTATGGAAAATAAATTCACAAAAGGACAAAAAAGACAAGTGGATTCACTCCTGCTAATGCCTCCAGATGGTGCTGAGCACAGAGCACAGCCCTGTCCTTGACATATCTTGCATATGTATGTCTCATGTTTCAGAGCGCTTATGAATAGCCCTCCTGTGTTCTTGAAAACTTCTGTGTAGTAAAGTAATTCCTAAGACCTTTACATCAAAAAGGGAGTTGGAGCCATTTCCTCTAAGCTGGGCCTCTCTTCGCTATTTGCAGTTACTTTTACTTGTTCTCTTCACCAATGCCAAAGAGAACACTTACGTGCTGAAGATCAGTGACAGGTTGAGAGAGTATCTCTACAATCCCTGGGGATATGTTGTACCTCAAACAGACTCCTTTTCCAGCTGCTCTTCCAAATTGGTAACCAGATCTGGGCACCACCACTGCTCATCCATTTCCACCCTGTTGCCCGGGTCTTCAACACTAGCTTCTGATGAACAGTTTCCACGGCAACTCGAGTAACACCTCCAGTCTGCCACCTCCTAACTGCAGAAATGAAAAGGGTAAAGGAAACAAAAGATAAGCGAAATCAGTCTTCAACACAAGAGTTTAAAAGGAATGGCAGCTTAATCATCAATAATTATTTAATACCAACATCCAAACTGAATGGTCAAATTTTACTTCACCTTTGATGGTTAGAATTATTTTATCTTTTGGCATCTATGGCAGATGATCTATCTTCTTTCTTTTGTTAATTGATTCCAATTTCTAGATAATAATAGCCTAAAATAGTGTTTTTCAAGTGGTCATAAGTCCTTCTGATACAGAGAAAGAACAGAGAATAGAAAACTGCAAATTCTCAAACAGAAACAACTAGCAGTCACCAGAATTTCCTTACTCCACTTTCTTCAGCTTTGCTTTTTTCTTTCTTGACTTCTTCACAAGTCAAAATAACATTGAATGGTGGTTGACAGGAGAAAGATGAGCAAGGTAAAAGCTACTGTATAAGAAAGGATCATGGGGAAAAAGGTAGTTTTACACTACCATTTACTACTGCCTTTCAAACTTTACCTAATCACTGAAAGCTTGTCACTTATCTCTTTGAGAAATCCTGAGCTGTAGACCACATGACCTCTTTAGTGTCTGAGTTTTATTCATTCATTTAGCCAATATTTATTCTAACTTTGTATGCCAGATATACGGAGAGGAATATGACAGACAAGTTCTCCTAGAGATTGTAAAGATATCTTAGCTTTTTCTTCTCCAGCCATTTGCTTACTTAGGGAGTTAAAATAATCTTGGTCAAACCAAGATAAGGGCGATAGCAAAGTGAACAACTTTGCTAAAAGTAACTAAGATTAGGAGTCTAGCTGTTAAGTAGGGTCTCACAGGATAAATTCAGAAGAGTATATTGTCCAGACTAGAGAAGTCTGCTGGGAAAAGTAAAGCAGGTATTCAGTAGAGTTAGAGAGAACATCATGGGTAGACAACAAAGTATGTAAGCTCTGATCCTGGAGAAGAGGTTCTCTGCTTCTTATTGTTTTTACTGTTTGCTACCTCTCGGTCTCACAGGCCATGACTTTGGCAAAAAGGATATCCTAGATCTGCACTGGAACCATGATCCTCCTTGGGGATGGGAATGAGAGGCATTGGGATCATCTTCTTCAGTGTTATAGTTATTATTTTATGCAGACAGTTCTCTTAAAATAAAGAGTAAAAATTTATTTATACTGTGTTTCATATTTTCCTACATAATTACTCCTACTGGTACTCTTAATTTTTTTCATGTGGATTTGAGTTACCATCTTGTGCCATTTCTATTCGGCCTTTACCATTTCTTGTAAGGCAGGTCTGCTGTCCATTAATTCTCTCAATTTTTACTTACCTGGGGAACATTTTTGTTTTTTTGAAATAGGGTCTCATGCTGTCATCTGGGCTGGAGTGCAGTGATGTGATCTTGGCTCACAGCAATTGCTGCCTCCTGGGTTCAAGCAATCCTCCCCCTTTAGTTCTAAGCAGCTGGGACTACAAGTGCACACCACCAAATCCGGCTAATTTTTGTATTTTTTGTAGAGACCAGGTTTTGCCATGTTGCCCAGGCTGGTTGCAAACTCCTGAGCTCAAACAATCCATCGACCTTGACCTCCCAAAGTACTGGGATTACAGATGTGAATCACCGTGCCTGGCAGGAAATGTGTTTATCTTGCCTTCATTTTGGAAGTATAGCTCTGCTGGATATAGAATATTTGCTTGACAGTTTTTTGTTCTTTTAGCCCTTTAAATATGTTATCCCACTGCCTTCTGGCCTCCATTGTTTTTGATAAGAAGTCAGTTATTAATCTTATTGAGGATTCCTTGTATGTGATGAGTTATTTTTCTCTCTCTACTTTCAACATTTTCTCTTTGTCTTTTCACAATTTGACCATGATGTTTCTAGGTGTGGATCTCTTTGGTTTTATCCTACTTGGGACTTGTTGAGATTTTCGAATTTGTAGATTAATGTTTTGTTAATCAAAAGTGGGACATTTTCAACCATTATTTCCTTGAATATTTTTCTTCTCTCTCTCTCTCTCCCTCTCTCTGTTCCTCCCTGTATTCCCACCATGTGGATATTGGTTTGATTAATGCTATCTCACAGGTCTCTGAGATTCTGTTCATTTTTCTTCACTTTTTTTTTCTGTTCTTCAGGTTGGACAAACTCTATCTCCAGGCTTGTTAATTTTTTTTTCTTGCCAGTTTAAATCTGCTTTTGAACACCTCTAATGAAATTTTCATTTTAGTTATTTTACTTTGCAACTCCAGAATTTTCATTTGGCTCTTTTTATCATTTCTATTTTCCTATTTATATTCTCCAATTGGTGAGGCATTGTTGTTATACTTTTATGTAACTATTGAAACATGGAGTCTTTTAGTTCTTTGAACATATTTATAATAGTGATTTGAAGTCTTTGTCTACTAAGTCCTACATCTAGGCTGTCTTGTAGATGGTTTCTGTTGACTGCTTATTTTCCTGTATATGGGCTACATTTTCCTGCTCTTTTATATTTCTGGTAATTAAAAAAACTAGACATTTTAGATCATATTGTGGCCACTCTGGAATTTGATCCTCCCAGAAATTTATTTTTACTTTTATTTTATTTTTTTTATTTTGAGACTGAGTTTCAATCTTGTTGCCCAGGCTGGAATGCAATGGCACAATCTTGGCTCAACGCAACCTCCACTTCCTGGGTTCAGGCGATTCTCCTCTCTCAGCCTCTCAAGTAGCTGGGATTACAGACATGTGCCACCACGCCTGGCTAATTTTGTATTTTTAATAGAGATGGGGTTTCTCCATGTTGGTCAGGCTGGTCTCAAACTCCCGACCTAAGATGATCCACCTCCCTCAGTCTCCCAAAGTGCTGGGATTACAGGCATGAGCTACTGCGCCCGGCCAGAATCTTTATTTTTGGTCTTTTCTTTGTTTACCTGTTTAGTGACTTGCCTGAACTGGTAGAAACTCTTCAATGTGTGGCCACTAAAGTCTCTGATTAGGTTTTTAGATTTTTTAAATTATTGTTTTTATTTTTGAGTAGGCTTCCTAATAGTCACACCTGAGTCAGCATAGTTGAACGGTCATCCAATGATTGCTCAGAAGTTTGCCTAAAACACCCTGAGTTAACAAGGTTTCCACTCTATGCCATGGGATCTATGTTTGGCATGGTGCATACATTCAAAGTTTAGACAGTTCACAATTCTACTTTGACTTTCACTTTCTGCTTGCACAGAGTCTCATGGTCAGCCAAAGGCCCTGGGGCCCTCTTTAGTCTTTCCTGAGTGTAAATGCAATCCTGTGCATGTGTACAATCTTCCAGATCCCCAGGAATATATCAGAGCTTTTCAAAATCCTCATGGCTGTCTCATTTTCCCCCTTATACCTCTTAAATTCTGATCGGTCTTTCGCTTATCCCTACCAGCACTGCAGGCTTAGGCAGATGGCTTTCCCAATGTTGGGTTTCCCAATTGTTTGTCACTACTTGCTATCAGATTTGACCATGTCCCAGGCATGGGGCTTTTCTGGGGAGTTTCAAATCAGATCAACCCCCTCCACGACAGTGAGGCTGCTAGCCTTCATTGACTACTGTATCATTGACCAAGGGGGAAGGATGAGAACAGCTCCAAACTGAAATGTCACAGATCCCATTGTTCCTACCAAGATTCAGTAGTTTTTCTTAAATAAATGTATTTCAATTTATCTATGTGTTTGGTTATTTTCAGAGTTCTGAAATGACTGCTTTTGATAATTTTGCTAGTTTTATCAGTGCTTTCTAAGGTAGGATTTGCCAATGTCCTCACTCCACCATTCTGAAAGTGGCTAGCCCTCTTACCACCTTTGTTTGGCACTTGGTGCTATAATTAATTATAAGAAAACTCCAGCCACAAAAACCAGGTGAATGACTGCTTGGTATGGCAGCAAAATAATTGCAATTAAAAGTCTATTTGCATGACCTAAAAACTAATTAATTCAGTGTGAAACATATGTAAGCAAGAAGTTTTCCAGATTTTTCACCAAAAAGTGTTCAATAACTACCCTCCTTTTGGAATTCCTATGCTATTCTTTGCATATCTCAGTCAGTGCAGTCACTAAATTATTTTCTAATAATCTATTTAGGGGTCTGTATTCTCCACTAAGCTATGCACTCCTTGAAATATGAATTGTATTTTAATTATCTAAAGGGTCTTGCAATGTGTGGCCAGTGATTCTAGTAGGTAATCAATACATTTTTGCTCAGTATTGTTCACCATTGTAGATAGAAGTGACCCAAGGCTGAGGACAATGCTAATAGTGTCTAAACTGCAGAACAATCTGGACTTTATTTTCAAAAATCAACCTTTGGCATATCAATTTTAGCAATTAATTAGAGTTGTTCTTTTATACACATTCTGCTAGTAATTATCTTTAACCTAATTTAATATCGACTTTTGAGACATCTTCCTTTCAAGTAGCATATTCCCTAAAGAAAAGTGCTAAAAACATTTTGGTCATTCTGTTATGTTTAATGGCACCTCTGTGAGTTGTGTTAACTTCTGATGTATGTTTGTAATCGCTTGAATAAATTACAGTTATCAAACATGTCAAGAATACCTGACATATAAAGTGCCGCACACTTGTTAATTAGAAAGTAATTAATTACAAAGGATTTAATATCACATTCTTTTTAGTACCAAATGGCCAATGTGTACTCTGGCTGACTCCTTCAGCTCCCCAAATCCCCCATGAGATCACCTCTATGCTGAGTTACCATCACTGTGATAATCCTTCTGAATGTAGCGACAAGGGTATTGGTCTCCCTCTCTTCTCTTCATCTGAAGTATAAGATTGAGTTTCCACCTAATTTTATATGATACAGCAGGCTGCTACAAATAATGAGAGTTTATTAAAATATGGGTATAATAAGAAGGAAATAACTACATTGCACAAGGCCAGAGTATGTGGGGTTCCCACCTCACACCTGCTCTCTGTCTCACATGCAACTAGCATTCATGTGTCCAGGGGAGCTCTCCTTCCACCTCTGGAATTGCTATAGGCATCTCCATGTCTCCAAGCCTGAGTCCCACTCATTCCTGGCTCTAAAAGACAAAAGGATTTTTCCCTTCATGCCAAAATAGACCTTCCTTCTGAGTCTTCATTCCCTGACCCTGGATTGTTCTCTTTTCCCACCATTAAGCAACCTGGATATTTATCTCTTTCGAAGGATCGTTCATCTCCACCCACCAGAGTGTGGTCTAATCCTGTGATCTGTAACAGGACCATCCCGTAAATATGTAGCATCGTACTATTTTTTCAAAGCCAGGTTCAGTTCTTAAACAAAAGCAGTTATTTTATACAATTGTTTTAGTTCCTTCTCATTAAATATTCATAAAACCTGGAGATCCAGTCCTACATACCATCAGGTTATCACATGCTAAGTGATCCAGGCAAGATGATTTTCTAGGTACCATGATAGTCACAAAGATGGTCTAGTTAAAATCCTTCAAAATATATGATTGCATGTGAAAAATATTTGTTGATAGCTAACAGTTGATAATTGTTAGGCCAAATTTGATGATCACATACATACACAGATATGGCCATAGAGGAAAGAGAGGTCCATTACAATAGAGGATAGAGGTGGAGGATGTAGATCAGGGAAGACTTCATGGATAAGCTGGTATTTGAATTAAATTTTGAGGTATAGGTAGAATTTCAACAGATGGAATTTGAGAGGAAGCACTTCTGATGGAGGGAGGAAGTTGCAAACACAAAGACTTTGGAGTGAGAAAGAAGTGAGCATGCTTGGGGAGAGCTGAGCTACCCTTGTCATAACTACAGCCCTTGTCATTAGGCAGAGTGGCTGGAAGTGTAAGGAGGCTGGAATGACCATCACAGAGGGCCTTGAATGTCTGCTAAAGAATATGGATAACTTTTCCACAAAGAGGAGAGAGAAGAAAATGATGAGCAAATCTCTTAGATTACCAAGAGGATTGTGTGACCCTGTGGCGTTTTCATTTGTTTCATCTGTTAGATTCATGTTCTCCACATCAATGACAAGTTCAATAGTAAAATGTTGTGTTGGTTAAGGTTACAGCACCTGGCAAATGGATTTCCTGGGGTGAGTGAGCAGAAACATCTGCCAAGCTCCTAGAAAGTGTCATTTAATGAAGTGGATGGTGCCAAGTATTGCACTTAAGGGAAGGGGATGGGAGGAGTGAGTTTAAGTAAGAATTTTCTCTGGGAGTTTTCGCAAGAGTCCCGTTCAAGTACTTTGGAGCGTAGGGAGTGGTGAAAAGGTCATTCCAGATTACTCACGTAAGTTATATTTTTTATTGAATGTGCCAATATAGGCAATGCTGAAACTCTGAAGATGTTATTCTTGTTTTAACATTTGCTTTTCTTTATCCCACCCTACCACTCCCATCAATGACCCAACATAGTGCATATTACAATGGTCTCTGCCCAGCAAGCTGATAGCTTCCTATGAATAAAGGGAAAGGGGAGAGTTTCCAGGAGAGGAAATTCACTCTTCCCTTCTCTCTGTCCATAGCCTGGCCTCCAAGTAGAGGTATGTGGTGTCTTAGTCAGGTTGTGCTGCTGTCAGAAAATATCACACAATAGAAATTTATTTTTACAATTCTGGAGGTGAGGAAATCCAAGATCAAGGTGCTGGCATTTGGTGTCTGGTGAGTGCCTTCTTGCTGCATTCTTACATGGCAGAAAGGGCAAATATTGTGTCCTCACACAGCCGAAGAGGAGAAGAAAATAAGCCCATTCCCTCAAGCCCTGTAGTAAGAACCCAAATCCCATTCATGAGGGTTCCACCGTCATGATTTAATCACCCCCTAAATGCCCCACCTCTTAATAATATCACATTGATCATTAAGTTTCAACATATGAATTTTGGATGACAAATTCAGACCATAGCATATACAGTTGGTGGGTTGTGGTCTGCTATGGACTGAATGTTTGTATCCCCTTCCCCCTAATTTTATATATTGAAGTGCTAATCCCCATTGTGATGGTCCACTTCTTTGGAAGTGGGGTCTTTGAAAAGCAATTAGGTTTAGATGAGGCCTTGAAGGTGGACGCTCCGTGATGGGATTAGTGCTCTTATAAAAAGAGGAAAAGACACACAATCTCTCTCTCTTTCTCTCTCTCTCTCACTCACTCTCCATATGTACACCAAAAGAAGGCCATGTGAGGATTTAACCAGAAGAAGCCTGTCACCAGTAACTCAACCATGTGCACCTATGCTGGAACTCTGACCTTGGACTTCCAGCCTCCAGAACTGTGAGAAATAAGTGTTTGTTGTTTAAGCCACCAAGCCTATGGTAATTTGTTATCACAGCCCAAATGGAATAAGACATGATCCATTTCTAGATGCAGGCAATAGTCTCAAAGATGTAGTTTGGCTTATAAAAAGTTAGAATTTCCTGCAATTTTGGTTGTTTATGGGGCCACAGTAAAGAGTACTGGAAATTAGGACTGACCTAGAAAGTCTGAGTGGTGCCAAGGATGGAGAAGAGTGGATTGGGCAGACTGGGGAGCAAACTCAGCAACTCAGCAGACACTGGCCGGGAATGCAGACACTAGCTGGCAATACTGGTCCAGAATACTGGCAAAGGCTGGCCCAGAATTCTTTATTTTCTAACTCCTCCTCACAACTCTGTCTTCTATACTTCTTCACTGTGTCAAAGACCACAATAGGGAGTCCAGCAGGGAATGGAGCACCAGCCTCTAACAGCTGCTTGTTTTTTCATGGAATAAAGCTCTCTGTTTGGCCTGGAAGATTTCCTTCTCTTTCTCATGTGTCCTAACATATATCAGCCCCTCATATTGACACTGGACCCAGCTTCTCCTCTCTCCTCCCATTGCAGTGGTGTATGATTTCATTAGAGAGAAAATATTTTCTTTAGCACACCTCTGTCACCCAGCTGCTAGGCTCAGCCCTTTAAGGTGTTTCCCTTCCCCCACGCAGAAAGCTTTTGTTATTTTTAGGTGAGTCCTACCTTAAAGAAAGAGCAAGATGCCAGGTTGTGAGAAATGCTGGAGGCAATTCCTTGAGTCCTCTTTGAAAACATGTTTCTGGGAGGGTGCCAACCCCATTTTGCAGGGATGGCAGGGCTGCAGATGGAACTTGGAAATAAATGATTGCCCTGGGCCAACTCCACAGACAAATGATGAGCTAATTTCTGCTCAGTAAGAGTGTTCTGTATTTGCTGGTCAGAATCTGCCAACAAGTTCGAGTTCATATGCTTAGCACTGTATCCCCCCCCCTTATGTCTCTTTGGCTCCATTGAATGTTTAAATAGCCCATTTCATTGAGCCTTAGGCAGAACAGTGTGGTGTCATTTATTCATAGCTGAGGTGGTAATCAAGCTAATGAAGGAAGACACAGGAAGGAGACAGAGTCAGCTGAATTTAAGGGTAAAACGTGGTGTGGTTTGGTGTGTGTGCATATGTGTGTTCAACTCTCCATTATTCACATATTGCTCTTCCTCTTTGTGGATTACTTGAAACACATTTTATCCCTAGTTGACTTTCCATTTAGAAAATGTCTTGCCCATCTCTTCTTGTATGTCTTTTTTTTTTTAACTTAAGGATAATACATTTATATTGTCATCTAGGCAAAACATAATTAGAAAGGGGTATCGGCAACCTCAAAATTGCTGTAATGTCTTTTCTTTCTTCCTTCCCTTCCTTCCTTCCTTCCTTCCTTCCTTTCTTTCTTTTCTTTCTTTCTCTTTCTCCCTTTCTTTCTTTCTTTCTTTCTTTCTTTCTTTCTTTCTTTCTTTCTTTCTTTCCTTCTTTCCTTTCTTTCACAAAGTTTCCCTCTATTGCCCAGGCTGGACTGCAGTGATGTGATTTCAGCTCACTACAACCTCTGCCTCCCAGGTTCAAGTGATTCTGCTGCCTCAGCTGCCAAAGTAGCTGGGATTATAGGCGCGGGCCACAATACCCAGCTAATTTTTGTCATTTTTAATAGAGCTGGGGTTTCACTATGTTGGACAGGCTGATCTCGAACTTCTGACCTCAAGTGATTTGCCTGCCTCAGCCTCCCAAAGTGCTGGGATTACAGGTGTGAGCGACGGCACCTGGCCACTGTAATGTTTTCTAGAACAAAATACGAATGTTTCTGAATTGTTGCCTAACATTTTGAAATGATCTGTTTCTGTTCATTTCCACGCCAAAGGTAACCAGGGATCTAAAGTACAAACCAGCCCACCGTTAGAATAAGAGAGACCAAATTGTATTTCCCAACTTGCATGCTGTTACAATTTCTGTTTTAATTTAATTTCTGAGATATAATTTACATAACATGCAATTCACCTATTTAAAGTATACAATTTAATGGTTTTTAGTAAGTTCACAGACATGGGCAACCATCACCATAGTCAATTTTAGAATATTTTCTTCACCACAAAAGGAACCTCTGTATCTTGTAACTATCATTCCCCCGAGTTCCCTAATTCCCAGTCACCTAGCTCTAAACAACTACTATGCTACTCTCTGTCTTTATAGATTTAATGTCCTTGTTCTGGACTTTTCCTATAAATGGAATCATGATATTTGGTCTTTGTGATTAGTTTCTTTCACTTACCATGTTTTCAAGGTTTGTCTATGTTGTTATATTATGTACCAGCACTTTATTCCTTTCTGTAGCTGAATAATATTCCATTGAATAGATATAGCACAATTTGTTTATGTATTTATCAGTTGATACACATTTGGGTTGTTTCCACCTTTTGGCTATTATGAATAATACTGCTGGGAACATTTGCATATAAGGTTTTGGGTGGACATATGCTTGCTGTTACCATTTCTATTGTCAACTGTAACTATTGTCATTCATCCAACCACTCTTTCATTCATTGTCTGCATCAGAAATAATGGACACTGTTGGTGTCTTGCCCAGTGCATACTGATATAAATAAATGATTGAATAAATAAATATGTGTGGGGAGTAGATAAATCAATATGGAAGATTTCCAAATAATATTTATAAATATTCCACATATGTCTACATAGAACCATAACTTCCCAATCCTTAAATGTGGGCTGCACATGGTGACTTCCTTCCAAAGCATACAGTATGGAAAGGAGGAATAAAAGAACTTTACAGTGTAGAAATCTGATAAACACTACCTCAGCCAGGGGATCAAGGTTAACATCAACAGTGATAAATTGTATTGATTGTATGTACCCCGATAGGATGTGATGAAATGATATTTGACAAATGTGCTCTTCCTCCTAAAGACATATAACCCCATTCTAATCATGAGAAAAACATCAGAGAAGTTCCAGTTGAGGAACATTCTACAAAATACCTAATGAGTACTTCTCAAAACTGTCAAAGTCATCAAAAACAAGGGTGGTGTGAGAAAATGTCATAGCCAAGAGGAGTCTAAGGAGACGTAACGACTGAATATAATGTGATGTCCTAGGTGGGGTCCTGAAATAGAAAAAGGACATTAGGGAAAAACAAAGAAAAACCCAACAAAATATGAACTTTAGTCAATAATAATGTATCAGTATTGGTTTATCAATTATGACAAATGTACCACTAATCTAAGACACTAATACTGGCAAAACTGGGTGTGAGGTATATGAATCTCTGTATTTTTTTGTAAATTGAAAACTATTCTCAAACAAAAATATTTAAACAATAGATGGAGCCATTATTTTTAAAAAACACAGATTCATTGGTTTCCTAATTTTTATTGTCTTTTGTAGATATTACTTTCTCTTCAGCCAGAGCATTAGTGAATACTGCCTGTGACAGCTTCTCCAAGGTAGAGAAATCAACTTGATGATCCCAAAAGAGAGACAGAAAGTGGCAGTGCTCTGGGATTTAGAAAATCTTACTGTGGTCTCTCATTTCCGATGTGATCAGCAGCTGCTACTTCATCTCTCTAGGTCTCAGTGTTCTCACACAACTGTGAATGTATGGGTTGAAATGGATGAATGACAAGATCTCACCTTGCCTAAAGTTCTAAGCTTCCACTTGCTCTGGCTAAAACTCTTGGAGCTGGAATGCTTAACAGCTCTTTCTGTCACATACCCCACATTTTGCCCATCAGTATATCCTGTGGTCTCAACATCACTGCTACTGCTGGGTCCAAGCAACCATCCTCCCTCCTGGGATTACTCTAATAGTCTCCAGACTCTTTTCCTTGCTTCTCTCCTTACCTGCTCCCAATCACTGATACAGGAACCAGAATGTCTTTTTAAAACAAAAGTCAAGGCAAGGCTGGGCATGGTGGCTCATGCCTGTAATCCCAGCACTTTGGGAGGCCAAGGTTGGCAAATCACTTGAGGTCAGGAGTTTGAGACCAGCCTGGGCAACATGGTGAAACTCTGTCTCTACTAAACATACACAAAAATTAGCTGGGCATGGTGGCACGTGCCTGTAATCCCAGCTACTTGGGAGGCTGAGGCAGGAGAATCACTTGAACCTGGGAGGTGGAGGTTGCATTGAGCTGAGATCACGCCACTGCCCTCCAGAGCCTGGGTGACAGAGGGAGGAGATTCTGTCTCAAATAAAATAAATAAAATAAAATAAAATAAAATAAAATAAAATAAAATAAAATAAAATAATAAAATAAATAAAATAAAATAAAATAAGGTCAAATCGTGACCCTTCTCTGCACAAAACACTGTAATGACTTCCCATCTCATTCATTGGAAGGGCTAGCCATTTTTCAGTGGCATCTGAAGTCCTACATAATCTGGACGTCTATGTCCTACTCTGTCCTCTTCAGTTACTCTTTCCATGCTGGCCCCCATGAATAACATGAAGTACACTCCTGCCTCAGGGCCTCTGAATTGCTACTCCCCTTGCATGAGATGCTCTTTCCCTGGTAAGCCATGTAGTTTGCTCTCTTACCTCTTCCAGTCACTCAGCTAGAGAGGCTGTTCCTGGACCATTCTCTATAAGACAGCAACCTCCTCCCCATTGCACCTCCAGCAATACCTCTCCCCTCCCCCTCCCCTGCTTTATTTTTATCTACAGCATTTATCATCATCTGATGACTCATATATATTTGTTTGCTTATTTTCAGTCTTTTTTACTTGAGAATACAAGCACCCTGAGGTACAGGGACTTTATTATGTTCACTGCTGTATCTCCAGTGCCTAAAACCGTACCTGGCTCATAGTAGTGACTTAATAAACAAGAGTTGAGTAAAACAGTAAGTGACTGAATGCTGAGTGGATAAGCGAAAAAAATGCTTCCAGCAATCAGCTACTTGTCTTCAATTATACTGCCAATGCTTTGGTACAGGTGGAGCTGGGAAGGCTCCTTCCTTTCTGTTTTCTGCTGCGCCACATCCTTTCTCTGTGACCGTGGGTATGGATTGGCTTCCTTGCTTTAGCAAGGATAAGGCAAAGGAGAGAAATAACAGTGTTTAAAAATGAATCAGTTCCAATTTGGAAATGTTAATATTGCCACCCGCCTCACATACTACATTTAGCTTATGTGTTTTCAGGTTTTCTCCCTTGATAGACTACAAGCAACTCACAGAAAAGGGCTGTGTTATTGGACTCTGTATCCCCAGTCCCTCAAATAGTGCCTTGCATGTAGTAGCTTCTTCAGTCACTATATGTTGGGTCTATTTTAATCAATAAAAGAGAAGTACCAAGGACTTCCACTGGCAGGTTGCTGAAAGTTCTTTTCTCTTTCTTTTTGGTTTTAAGTAGAGAGCAAAGAAGTTTGTCTGTGAGGACATGCCAACGGTGCAAACATGACTGCAGGGAGCCGGCGAACACCAACAGCCCCTTTGTAGAATGGAGACATGAAGACAACTCCACCAGGGTTTAAGTTCCAGCTCTCTCACTAGTTGTGGAATCTTGGGAAATATGCGTAAATTTCCTCATCTCCTAATAATCTTATTGGTAAATATTATAGGATCCTCAAGTCTTACAGTAGGAAATGGTTCAGCTGAGATTCAAATTGAGGCAGGTGATGCTGGCTCCAGAGTCCACACTGTTAAAGATACTGTGCCCTACCGAAAAATAAGTTCTAAAGGATGAGTGTTAATTTTTAAAAATGAGGTATCAAAAAATGAGGTATCACTTGAGTCTAAACTCACATACTCAGGGCAAGAAAATTTCAGAAGACAAAATATCAGAAGCATAGGATGTTATTTAGAAACTGCCGTGGAATTGTGATGAGGCTTATATAAATCAGCACACCTAGAGCTCATACAACAGGGACCATGGCACAGGAAGCACTTTCCAAACTGTGGCCAGCATCATCACTGTTTTTTATTTAGTTTAATTAATTTATTTATTTGTTTTCATAGATTTAGGGGCCATAAATGCAGTCTTGTTATATTGGTATATTGCATAGTGATGAAATCTGGGCTTTTAGTATAAGTGTCACACAAATAGTGTACCTTGTACCTGTTGGGTGATTTCTCATCCCTCACCCCTCTCCCACCCTCCCACTTTTCTGAGTCTCTAATGTCTATTATTCCACTTTCTCTGTCCATGTGTACTTATTATTTAGCTCCCACATATGAGTGACAGCATGCTGTATTCTATTTTTTGTTTCTGAGTTATCGCACTTAAGATAATGGCCTCCAGTTCCATCCATGTTGCTGCAAAAGACATGATTTCTTTCCTTTTTATGATTCATTCTTTTTTACGGCAGAGTAGTATTTCATGGTGTGTGTGTGTATCATATCTTCTTTTTTTCTGTTTCAACCATTTTAAAATGTATTTATTAAATAGAACATGAAAGAAATACAGACAAAAATTTAATGAAATATGAAACAAAACAAAAAAAAGTATGTTAAAAATAAAATAGTTGGTCTGATAATGAGAGTAAAATGTAAAACCATGTTTTTCAGATCAGACCCAAAACAGAAATTCATTATGTCTGAGAAATAAATTTCGAGCAGAAGCCATGAAAAGGCTTTAGAATTATTTGATAATACTAATAACAAAGAGGAGTGTGTCATCTGAACACGTTGCAAAAACCTTGAAAATCTTGCTGATTTTAGATAAAATACTAGAATTAAGTTAACATGAAACACACACTACACCACTAGAAATGGGACATTTTTGACAAACTGGTTAATGAAACTCATGAGTAAATGAAAACTTTTTTTAAATCTTGAAATTCCTTATAATCTTATAATTTATGCATTTTATAACAAATAACTGATATTTTTCATAAAATAGTTTATATTTCTCTTTTTTTTTTTTGAGATGGAGTCTCACTCTGTTGCCCAGGCTGGAGTGCAGTGGCACAATCTTGGCTCACTGCAACCTCCACTTCTCAGGTTCAAGCGATTCTCCTGCCTTAGCCTCCTAAGTAGCTGGGACTACAGGCACGTGCCACCACGCCTGGCTAATTTTTTTTTTTTTTTTTGTATTTTTAGTAGAGACCGGGTTTCATCGTGTTAGCCAGGATGGTATATTTCTTTTTTATAACTTCAACTTTTATTTTAGATTCAGGGGGTACATGTGCAGGTTTGTTACATGGGTATATTGCATGTTGCTAAGGTTTGGGGTGTGAATAATCCCGTCACCCAGGTACTGAGCATAGTATCCAATAGGTAGTTTTTCAGCCCTTTTCTCCCCTCCCTTTCCCGCTCTAATAGTCCCTAATGTCTATTGTTGACATCTTTAGGTCCATGAGCACCCAATGTTTCACTCCCACTTATAAGTGAGAACATGTGATATTTGGTTTTCTGTTCTCTTAATTCACTTAAGATAATGGCCTCCAGCTGCATCCATGTTGTTGCAAAGGATGTGATTTCATTCTTTTTTATGGCCATATAGTATTCCATGGAGTATATGTACCACATTTTTTTTATCCAGTCCACCATTAATGGGCACTTAGGGTGAGTCTATGTCTTTACTACTGTGAATAGTGTTGTGATGAACACACAAGTGCAGGTATCTTTTTGTTAGAAAAATTTATTTTCTTTTGAATAGATGCCCAATATTGGGATTGGTGGGTCAAATGGTAGTTCTGAATCTCCAAATTGCTTTCTACAGTGGTTGAGATAATTTACATTTCCAGTGTATGAGGACTTCCTCTTCTCTGCAGCCTCACCAGCATTTGTTTTTTGTTTTTGTTTTTGTTTTGACTTTTTATTAATAGCCATTCTGCCTAGTATCAGATGGTATCTCATTGTGGTTTTGATTTGCATTTCTCTCATAATTAGTGATGTTGAGCATTTTTTAGTATATTTATTGATCACTTGTCTGTCTTCTTGTGAGAAATCTTTTGCCCGCTTTTTAATGGATTTATTTGCTTTTTGCTTGTTGAATTAAGTTCCTTATAGATTCTGGATATTAGACCTTTGTTGGATGTATAGTTTGCAAATATTTTCTCCCGTTCTATATGTTGTCTGTTTATTCTGTAGATAGTTTCTTTTGGTGTGAAGAACCTCTTTAATTAAGTACTACTTGGTATTTTTATTTTTGTTGCAATTGCTTTTGAGGACTTAGTCATAAATTATTTCCCAAGGCTGATGTCCACAGTGGTATTTCCTAGATTTTAATTCCAGGATTCTTATAGTTTGAGGGCTTACCTTTAAATCTTTAATCCATCTTGAATAAATGTTTATATATGGGGAAAGGTAGGGGTCCAGTTTCATTCTTCTGCCTTTGGCTAACCAGCTATAACCACACTATTTATTGAATAGGGATTCCTTTCCCCATTGCTTATTTTTGTCAACCTTGTCAAAGACCAAATGGCTGTAGGTGTGCAGCTTTATTCCTGGGTTCTCTGTTCTGTTCCACTGGTCTATGTATCTTTTTTTGTACCAGTACCATGCTGTTTGGTTACTGTAGCCTTATAGTATAGTTTGAAGTTAGGTAATGCAGTCCCTCTGGCTTTGTTCCTTTTGCAAGGATTGTATTGGCTATTTGGGCTCTTTTTTTGGTTCCAAGTGAATTTTAGAATGGTTTTTCTAATTCTGTGAAAAATGACATTGGTATCTTGATAAGAATAGCATTAAATCTGTAGAATGCTTTGGGCAGTATGGCCATTTTAATGATGTTGATCCTTCTAATCCACGATCATAGAATGTTTTTCCATTTGTTTGTGTTGTCTATGATTTCTTTCTTCTTTCTTTCTTTCTTTTTCTTTTTTATTTTTTTAGATGGAGTTTCATCCTTGTCACCCAAGCTGGAGTGCAGTGGTACAATCTTGGCTCACTGCAACCTCCACTTCCTGGGTTCAAACGATTCTCCTGCGTCAGCCTCCCAAGTAGCTGGGATCACAGATGCCTGCACCACATTTGGCTAATTTTTTTATTTTTAGTAGAGATGGTGTTTCATCACGTTGGCCAGGCTGGCCTCAAACTCCTGACCTCAGGTGATCTGCCCGCCTCGGCCTCCCAAAGTGCTGGGATTACAGGTGTGAGCCACTGCACCAGGCCCTGTGTTACCTATGCTTTCTTTCAGCAGAGTTTTGCAGCTCTTCTTATGAAGATCTTTCACCTGCTTGGTTAGATGTATGCCTCAGTATTTTATATTGTGTGTGGCTTTTATAAATGGGATTGTGTTCTTGATTTGGCTCTCAGTTTGAATGTTATTGATGTGTAGAAATTCTACTAAATTTTGTACATTGATTCTGTATCCTGAAATTTTCCTGATGTCATGTTCAGTTCTAGGAGCCTTTTGGCAGAGTCTTTAGGATTTTCTAGGTATAGAGTCATATCATCTAAGAGAGATAGTTTGGCTTCTTCTTTTCCTATTTGGATGCTTTTTATTTCTTTCTCTGGCCTGATTGCTCTGGCAAGGACTTTCGGTACTATGTTGAATAGGAACAGTGAGAGTGGGCATCCTTGTCTTGTTCTAGTTTTCCAGGGGAATGCTTCCAGTTTTTGCCCATTCAGTATGATGTTGTCCGTGGTTTTGTCATAGATGGCTCTTATTATTTTGAGGTATGTTTCTTTGATGCCTAGTTTCTTGAGGGTTTTTTAATCATGAAGGGGTGTTGGATTTTACTGTAAGCCTTTCTGCATCTATTGAGATGATCATATGGTTTTTGTTTTTAATTCTGTTTATGTGGTGAGTGGCATTTATTGATTTGTGTATAGTGAACCAACCTTGCATGCCAGGAATGAAGCCTACTTAATCATGGTGCATTGACTTTTTGATGTGCTGCTGGATTCAGTTTTCTAGTATTTCATCAAGGATTTTTGCATGTATGTTCATCAAGGATATTGGCCTGAAGTTTTCTTTTTTCATTGTGTCTTTGCCAGTTTTTGGTATCAGGGTGATGCTGGCTTCACAGAATGAGTTATGGAGGAGTCCCTTAGCCTCAATTTTTTGAAATAGTTTTAGTAGGATTGGTACCAGCTTTTCTTTGTACGTCTGATATAATTGAGCTGTGAGTCCATCTGGTCTGGGGTTTTTCTTGTTGGTAGGTTTTAAATTACTGATTCAATTTCAGAACTCAATATTTGTCTGTTCATGGTTTTAATTTCTTCCTGATTCAACCTTGAGAGATTGTGTATTTCCAGGAATTTATATATTTTCTCTAGATTCTAGCATGTGTGTATAGAGGTATTTCTAGTAGTCTCTGAGGATCTTTGTATTTCTGTGGGATCAGCTGTAATGTCACCTTTGTCATTTCTGATTGTGCTTATTTGGATTTTCTCTCTTTTTTTCTTTTTTAATCTAGCTAGTAGTTTATCAATCTTTTTTTTCCTTTCAGAAAACTAACTTTTGATTTCATTGATTCTTTGTATGGATTTTGGGGTTTCAATTTTGTTCATTTCTGCTCTGATTTTAGTTATTTATTTCATTCTGCTAGCTTTGGGGTTAGTTTGTTCTTCTTTAGTTTCTTTAGGTGTGATGTTAAATCATTAATTTGAAATCTTTCTAACTTTCTGAGGTCAGCATTTAGCACTATAAACTTTCCTCTTAACACTGCTTTTGCTGCATCCCAGAGATTTTGGTATGTTCTGTTTCTTTTTTCATTTATTTCAAATAATTTTTTTATTCCTGCCTCAATATTATTGTTTACCCAAAAGTCATTTGAGAGGAAGTTGTTTGATATCCATGCAATTGTGTAGTTTTGAGAGATCTTCTTGGTATTGATTTCTATTTTTATTCCACTGTAGTCCAAGAATAAGGCTGATTTGGTTTTGATTTTTTTGAATTTATTGAGACTTGTTTTGTGGCTGAGCATGTGGTTGATATTGGAATATATTCCATGTTCAGATGAGAGAAACATGCATTTTGTAGTTGATGAATAGAATAATCTGTAGATGTCTATCAGCTTCAGCTGATAAAGAGTTGAATTTAAATCCAGAATTTCTTTGTTAGTTTTCTGCCCTGATGATACATCTAACACTTTCAGTGGGGTGTTGAAGTCCCCTAGTATTATTGTATGGCTGCGTAAATCTTTTTTTATGTCTAGAATTATTATTTTTATGAATCTGTGTGCTCAACTATTGGGTGCACATATATTTAGGATAGTTAAGTCTTCCTGTTAAATTGAATCCTTTATCATTATGCAATGCCCTTCTTTGTCCCCCCCCCCCCCCACATTTTTTGGTACTGTTTTTTGTTTTAAAATCTGTTTTATCTGATATAAGAATAGTAATACCTGATCTTTTTTGTTTTCTGTTTGCACAATAGATCTTTCTCCAATTCTTTACTTTGAGCCAATGGGTGTCCATTACATATGAGATGAGTCTCTTGAAGACAGCAGATTAATGAGTTTGTTTTTTTTTTCAATCCAGCTTGCCACTCTGTGCCTTTTAAGTGGGGCATTTAGACCATTTATATTCAAGGTTAATATTGGCATGTGAGGTTTTGATCCCATTATGAAGTTGTTGGCTGGTTGTGTTTTAGTTTCTACTGTGTGATTAGCTTACAGGATCTGTAGGCTATGAACATAAGTGTGTTTTTGTAGTAGCAGGTATCGTTCTTTCATTTCTATGTTTAGAACTCCCTTAAGGATCTCTTGTAAGGCTGCCCTAGTGGTAACAAATTTCCTTAGCCCTTCCTTGTCTGGCAAAAATTTTATTTTCCCTCTGTTTATGAAGTTTAGTTTGGTGGGATATGAAATTCTTGTTTGGAACTTCTTTTCTTTGAGAATGCTGAAAATAGGTCCCCAATCTCTTCTGCTTGTAAAGTTTCTGCTGAGATGGCCACAGTTTACCTGCTGGAGTTTCCTTTGTATGTGATCTGACCTTTTTGTCTAGCTGCATTTAAGACTTTTTCTTTAGCATTGACCTTAGACAGCCTGGTGAATGTATACCTTGGCGATATTTGCTTTGCACCATGTCTTGCAGGTGTTCTCTGGATTTCTTGTGTCTGGATGTCTACCTCTCTAACAAGATTAGGGAAATTTTCTTGAATTATTCCCTCAAATATGTTTTCCCATTTGTTTACTTTTTCTCCTCCTCTCTAAGGAATGCCAATAATTCATAGGTTTGGTCACTTTACATAATCCTGTATTTCTGGTAGACTTTGTTCATTGTTTAAAATTCTTTTTGCTTCATTTTTGTCTGACTGGAATAGTTCAAAAACCGTTTTCAGATCTGAAATTCTTTCTTCTGCTTGGTTCAGTCTATTGGTAAAACTTTCAACTGTATTTTGAAATTCCTTAAATGAGTATTTCAATTCCAGAAGCTCTGACTGATTTCTTTTTAAGATGTTTATCTCTTCCTTCATTTCCTGAATTGCTTTAGAAGTTTCTTTGTGTTGTCTTGGATCTCACTGAGCTTCCTTGAAATCCATGCTTTGAATTCTTTATCTTTTATTTCCATCATCACTACTTAGGGGCCATCTCAGGTACTATTTCTTCAGCCTGTTTGTCTGGTCAGCATGTCTACTTGCAGGGGCTTCCCAGCAGTTCTAAACAATAGAGACTATTTCCTTTGAAAATCAGCACTTTATTAATGTGCTGAGCTTGTGTCAGAAGAAAAAGGAAACTTTTTTATGACAGGGAGAGAAAAGTAAAGTTTGTGGGAAAAGAAAATACCAAAAGTCAAGATGCTGAAACTAGAACCTCATCTGCATCAGGGCCACACATCACAGCTTCCTCTAGTTTGGTTCCATGTCCTGGTGTTCATTAGATCACAGAACCTCAGAGTAGGATGAGCTATTGAAGATTTCTCAATGTTGCACCCTTCCCTCTCACACCCTGATGACCTGGTAAATATTTCTAATCCCCTCACTTTTCTCTTATATCGTATGGCAGGAAGCAGAGTGATGTAGTAGACAGACTATGGGCTTTGGAATCAAATTGATCTGGGATTGAATTCCATTTCTGCTATTCTGAACTCTATAATATTTGGCAAGTTGCCCATTTCTGTCTCAGTTTCTTTATTAGGAAAATAAAGATAGTAATAGCTATATTTTAGGGCTTTTGTCAATAATAAATGACAAAATTACCAAGTTTGCTAGTATAATATTTGGCACACAGGTGTTCAATAATGGTTCTTAGTATTTTCTCCATCTTGAGGCTGATTTTCTTTTGGATACTCTACTTTATCAATGCCCTTCTGAAAGTGAGTAAAGCCTAGAATGAAACAGAATTCTGATACCATCTCAAATATGGATAAGCACACAGACACACACACAGGCTTGTTATGCACAAGGAACTGTGCTAAATACTTTGCATGCAATATCTTATCAAAACATTAAAGAAGTCTTTGAAGTGGCATAATGTACCATTTATAAATGAAGAAGTTGAGATTCAGAAAGGGTATATCTCTTGCTCAGGGCCACATGTAGTCAGCTGTGGGGCAGGTAGCTCAGGCTAAGGATTGGCTTCTATGGGCGAGGAGCTGGGGTGAGGTCCTACCTGAAGTACCATTGTGTGGTGGAAGTGGGGCAAGGAGGTAGAGAGCCAGGAACGCAAACCTGGTCAGATTGTTTCCGAAAGAGCTGCATTTTAAACCCTAGCAGCCATGTGCAAAATGCAAGTCCACAGGGCCAAGCAATATTGGCTGTCTTGGGACCTAAACAATAGTATTTGGGGGATAAACAGGGTGGTAGTATTGGAATTGGGATGGAGATAGGGTTTCCTGGGCTAATTGTGTGACTTTCCTGGGCTAGTTGTATGGGCTGGTGAATGCATGAGTAAGTGAGGATGAACTGAAGGATCTGCATCAAGGCAGACATGAAATGGGGCCTCTCACAAATGTCTCTTTATTTATTCTACATATCCTGTGTGAAGTTCGATTTAGATTTTTCAGGGCCTGAAACAGGATGCAGCTGCCATATGGGGAAAGTCTGGTCTCCTTAATGCTCACAAAGCTGTCTACAAGGATGATGATGCTGTCTTTGCCACAATCAGAGATATACTTCTACAGAAGACTTCTTTGCTTCCTCATTTTCCTCTAGCGCTAGGCCTCCCAAGTGAGTGGACAGATGATAGGAAATGCTCCTACTGCAACTTGAAGGCCAATGACCGTTGTAATGCAGGTCTGATGACTCAGTATTGATGACACTCAGGTTCGGTCTTGGAGGCTCTTTCTTTTTTCCTCTCATCTTTTTCTTTGCAGCTCTGTCATTGCTTAATGGCCCCCCACCTCCACCACCACCAAAGTCCTGAGAGACATAAAAGTTAGGTCTAGGATATGGAACTGAGCTGAGGAGCTAATTCAGTTCAGTCCAACAACTGGTTAATTCAAATACATTTGGCTGAGATTCTAATAGCAAATCGAGGCCCCCAACCTCAATGGGGTACTTATTTCACTACTCAGCCTGCTTTTCAGGTAAGCTCTACCCTGATCAAATATGCTTTGGTGGAGACATCTTTACATTTTATTTCTCAATTTTGTTTCTATAAAGACACAAACTATGCTTCTTTCTAAAATGATGCTCAAAAAAATTTGGCATGACTTTAAACATTTGGTATCAGTAAGTATATACATATATGTAAGATATGTATGCATGTGTGTACAAACACACACACACACACACACACACACACCCCTTGATATTTTATAAGTTCCATGTGAGTACTTAGTTGCTTTCATATTGCTTGGAATTGCTGGCATCAGGGAGAAGCACTCTGTCTTTCATTACAAAGATATAATTATAAGAACTACTGATGATTTGTAACCAAGAAAGGACTGACAGTGACAAGTCTAATTAGGCATTGAAACAGAGTGATGATCCATATTTAGCTGATTTTGACTCTTCCTGAATGAGAATTTTTCTGAACACAAACTATTCATATTTACTTAAATATCAGGGAAAATTCAACTGGATGAAAAAAGCATGGGCTTTGTTGTTCCCATGATAAGAATTATACATTTATATATGTGTGCATGTGTGTGTTTGTGTGTGTGTGTGTCTGTGTATGCATCTATCTGTTTTGTTTTTGTTTTTAAGACAAAAGGTGATCGGAAAAATGGAATGAACATTTTTTTGGTATGTCTTACACTAAGTACAACTAAAAATACTGAACATTATATATAAAACAAACATAAGATGGCTCTGAAAGGTATGCAGAAGGCAGACTGGCTAAGGACCTCAGGACCCAAGGAATGACCGTGTTTTCTTTTTGAATCTGAAGAAGCTGGCAACCCAGAAATGCCAATAGGCACAGATAAAAACCAAAAGCTCTAAGAAAAGCCTACTTTCCCTAACCAAAGGACTAGGAAAAGGACAGCCTGGCAAGACAGACTTTTAGACAAGAATCGCTGTACTCCACCTTAGAAAACACTGTGGCCGCACTCTGCTTATGCCAGCAAAGGCCAAGTAGGGAGCCCAGATTTCCACCCCTAGCAGGCTATAATGAGGTGCCCTAGCTTCTCCCCCATAATGGGGATGCTGCCCAAGAAGGTGTAGTAGGGAACTGAAATCTTGATTTCTGCTTGGTGATACAAAATGCATCCTTCCCCCTCCCTTGGGAAAGTGTCAGAAGAGGCCTAGGGGACAGTCCAGGCTTTTACCACTGCCTCATTTTAAAGAGGTTCCTCCCACCCTCCACCAGTGGAGGCCACATGGGGAGTAGGAAGGAAGCACTCCAGTGCCTCCATCCCTGCCCCATCAGTAACTAGGAGCAACCCCTTGAGTGCCAGCGGAGGCCAGAGGGAGAACCTGGACTTCTATCCCTAGCTGGCAGTAACAAGGTGGTATCCCCACTTCCCTGTTGGAGCAGGATCAAAGAAAGCCCACTAGACCAGAAGGTTTAAGTAAGATCTGGAGTCTCATAATAACTGACATGTCCAGGTTTCAACCAAAAATCACCTGTCATACCAAGAACTTAGATGATCTCAAACTGACTGAAAAAGGGCAATTAGTAGGTGCCAATAGAGAGATGACAAAGATGTTAGAATTACTTGACAAAGATTTTAAAGCAACCATTGTAAAAATGCTTCAGTGAGCAATCATGAACACACTTGAAACCAAAAAAAAAAAAAAAAAAAGGAGTTAGCCCCAAAAAGACTTGGGTAAAAAACTTTATAAAGAAAGCATTTTAAAAAATTGTTGTGAATTTCTACAGAGGTGACAATAAGCTCAAGGTTTTATTCGAACTTCCTTGGAAATCTCCCCATCACTTACAGACAAGTTTAGAATAAAGAGGAGTGGTCAGTCAGCATCCAGTCTTGGCTCCTGGAAGGCTCATGTGGCCAAGAGGGAGAAAGACTGAGGTGTGCATCAGGCCCAGCAGGTGATGTGGTAAGAGCTTGACAGGTCAAGAGTAGATAGTGCTGTGTTAGTATCGAAGTCCAGAAGGGAAGACAAAAACAGAGTTGGAGAGTTATGTCCATCTGAGGGATACTGGAATGGACATGGCCTCTAATTGAACAGCCTGGGGCTAGTGTTCAAGATAGCCAACCAAATAGGAGGGGATTCTAGATGGAGCAGTGCTGGGAGTGTTTCCTAAAACAGAGACATGGGCAGAGCCAGGGAGGGTGAAGCAGTTAATCTGAACTACATAATAAAACTATGTAACTCTTGTGCAACTGGGAGTAGGCAAACGGAAGTTATTTAATGAGAAAGCCACTAATAATCTTCCTTATACATAGAACCATAGTTTTTTACTCTGTCATCCAGAGATGGCAGAGGACAAAGTCTGATACCTCCCCTGGTGTCTCAACTATCTAATACCATGCCCATTAAGTCCTGGGCATGAAAATTTCCTCTTTGCTTCACATATTTCATTATGTTTTAATGCCATTTTCCCTTAATGGCTTGTGTTTTTACCTCCTAGAAGGGGGTAGTAGGTGGTGGTGGTAGAGGAAAAGGCACAGGGCCAGTGATGGACTGAACAGGCAGCTCACCTCCTGGCGCCTGTTGCTGTTCCATCATTGCACCACACATTGTTGGACCCCCTTTGACATGGTTATTATATATGACCACTCATGCTGATCTGTCTTCATTGTTGTTGGTACAGTTTCTTGCTTTTGCAGAATTATTTGGTGTACTCACAGTTCCTTCTATTGATTCTTCCACACTTATACAGCAAGAAAGAGCTACACAGGTAAGCTTTTTGTTTGTTGGTTTGTTTGTTTGTTTTTGAGACAGGGTCTGGAGTGCAGTGGTGTGATCATAGCTCACTGAAGCCTTGACCTCCCAGGCTCTGATGATCCTCCCATCTTAGCCTCCTGAGTAGCTGGGACTATAGGCATATGACACCGCATCTGGTTAATTTTCAATTGTTTTGTAGAGACGGGGTTTCGCTATGTTGCCAGGGCTCATTTATAAACTTTTTAGACAGAAATATATTGGGCAGAAGAAAGAGAATTAAAAAGATGCCAAGTTATACTCTTACCTTATACCATCCACCAAAACTATTCCAGATAAATTAAACATTTACATATTAATAAAAAGTGAATTTAAAAATGCAGGTGATTGTAAGAAATATATTTCTAAGAATAACAAGAAAGATAAAAACCATAAAAGAAAATATTGGAATGATTTGAATTACATTAACCATAAAAATGCCTGCAAGTCTTAGTTATCTCTGGGTGGTGATATTTAGGTGATTGTAGTTCACTTATCTATCGCTTCTCTGTATTTTCCTTTTTTTTAGTAAACATATAAAAATTATTTTATATGTTCCATACAATAAAACAATATTGAAAGTCAAACATCAAACTGAGGAAAAATAATTGCAACATATAGATTACCTTTCAGCATATAATATGTAAAGAGTTCTGACACATCAATATGAAAAACACTCAGTTCTCAATAGTCAGTTCCACACATGTTGTTCATCTGAGGACTCTGGGTAAAAATATTCACAAAATAGAGTATTCACAAAAGAGGCACTACAAATGGGCATTCAAAAGGAATAATACTTAGTGTATTATCTATTTAAATAAATGCAAATTAAAGCACTAGGATGCATTCTAGTGGGTGCCTGTCAAAATGCCAGAGATTAAAAATAATTTCACACATAGCTGGTGGCCTTGTAAATTGATATAATCTTTTTGAAAAGCAATTTGGGGATGAGTAAAAAACATTTTGTTTACTTTTGAATAGCAAATTCTACTGCTAGTAATTGATTTTCAGAAAATTATCATAAATGTGTTAAAAATTCAGATTCTATCCAAAGAAGTTTTTCCAACCACAAAAAATTTAATGTCCTCAAAATAGGGGATTGGTTAAGTAAATTAGGGTCTATTCATAAGGCCAAACAAAAACAATGCTTTATAAGTGAATTTTCAGAAAAATATCTGACATGAGAAACATGCAGAATATTTTTCTTAAAAAGTCTATATAAAACAGTATTTTTTTAAAAAGAAAAATCACATGTAAATAAGAGTCGAGATAGACACATCAAGTGTGAATAGTGGTTACGTTAAGTAGGGGAATTAGATTTGATCCTTTCTGCTCCTTTATTTGGCTTATTTATGTTACATGTATTTTTTCAATTAGCATATATTCTGTGGGAAAATATTTTAATTTTTTTTTAGAAAGTTGGCAGCCAGCATGAGGAGATAAAATAGGCCACACTCTTTGTATAGCCTGTCACTCCTTCACAAAGGAGTGATATTATTTTGCTGACAGCCCTGAAGACCACTCAATCTCACATTGCAAATCTGTCCATGATCAGAACCAAATCCAGCTCAAGGACTCAAGGAGAGAATTTCCAAACATAACTAGGGCGAACATTTTCTTCTCCTCCAAGCTCAGGAGGATGAATGCAATTGTCTTCTGTGCAAGAGGGAAAAGCTAAGGCTCAGAAGCATAAATGCTGCAGTAATATTTTCGTCCACAGATTGAGAGAGAAAAACTCACCCTAGGAAAGATGCTCCCTTGGTTTGTGCATTGTGAATTTCTTAGAAAACTTCAGGGAGGGGAGGGGTTGGGGGTTCCATGTGGTTGGTTTTCACTGAATAGTATCAAGCCAAAAGAAAGTCCATAACTAATTGGCCCTGTGGGAGGGGGAAATGCTATCAAGACTTTTTTCTTTTCTTTATTTTTTTTAAGTGCAGTAGGCGCAGAGACGTGACGCTGCATGTTGTGGGGGTAGTATTGGTGTTCCAGCCAATTCTCTCCTGGACAGAGGAGCAACTAGAATAGCAACTGAGATTAGCAATGAGCGACCAACATTACATTTGCATCTGAAAGTGCCCACCACAAACAGCTGAGGCAGCATTTGTGCAGGAGAGGAGGTTTGAACAAATCCTTGAGTGCTGCCTGCCCGAGGACTCTAGCCTCAATGAGCGAGCCTTCTGGATTCAGAACTAACATCTCATGTCAAAGGAAATAGCCCCTATCACAGGTTAAATCATCTATTCATGGGATTGCAGTGTCCACATTTTCCATTCCTCCATCCTCTCCGCGTACGTTGCCTTTCTCTCTACTTTCCTGCTCGGTTTGTTCCACCTCTTTCACCAGACAGGGGATGTGGTCTGACATTCCTTTGTTTCAACATTTGAAAATATGTGAGGAGAGAATAGTCCTTGAAATTAGACAGATTAAATGTCTCTGGCCCTGGGAATCTGATTAATTTTTTTCGCTCCCCGAGGATATAAATGTAGTGTCCAATTATTATCTGAATTTTCTGAATTATTCTTGTACAACACTCTTTCCTCTGTCGGGGGAAAACAGCAAGGACAAAAGAATAGAATTCCACTTTCTTCTAGGGGAACAAGAAAGGATTGAAATTCGAGTTTTCCCAGGCTTCTTGTGGGACGCCAAGGAAGACTGAATTGCATAATTTCACAAAAATGTGAGATGCGACCTCTGCCTCCATGAACTCTAATAATAAATAGTCAAGGGATTAGAGAAACTAAGAAACATACGCACTATTTCCTGACCTGAGCACAGTTAAAGATCTCGATTGTAAAATGTTAAGTGCCTCAAGACCAAAGAACTACAGACACAGGAAATGTAATTCACCACGGAGGAATCCTCCTGCCACAGAGGTTTCTTTTAAAATAGCTATCGGGGAGAACCTGGAGGTAACACTTTAGTATTTGTTGCATTGCACAATAAATTCAGAAACTCTATATTGGAAACCTTGCCCATTCCTCCAATAGAGATTGTATCCAAAGGCAAAGATAGATTTTAAGATATTGCTATTTAATAATTTCCTTCTTCCAGGCCTAAGGCTAACTTCTTGATATTCAACTATATGCATCTGTTTGTGCTTAAAATGGATTGATCACTTGCTCTACGGCAAGTTGCTCAGTGAGCCTGGGCTAAGAGCAGAATTGCTGGGCTTGGGACACTAGGCAACTGAGGCTCTGAAGATCTCAGTTACACTGTCCCAGTGGTGGCCCAGGCCCTACCAATGGAAAGAAGACTGAGTATCTGGGCTGGCAACTCTGGAAAGAAAGATGCAGAGGAAGCAGGGGTCTATTAAATTAAGCAATTGTTTATTGGGCACTTACTTGTGCTGTGTACTGTGCGAGAGCTATACACTGGGAATGCAAAAATAAATAGGACACTATCGGGGAATCTGCCCCGATATTCACATAGGTTATTTTTTATTTTTCCTAAGTGTCCACCGGCTTGAGAAATAAAGCGACAGAGTACAAAAGAGAGAAATTTTAAAACTGGGAGTCCGGGGGAGACATCACATGTCAGTAGGTTCCGTGATGCCCCACAAGCCTCAAAAACCAGCAAGTTTTTATTAGGGATTTTCAAAAGGGGAAGGAATGTGCGAATAGGTGTGGGTGACAGACATCAAGTACTTAACAGGGTAATAGAATATCACAAGGCAAGTGGAAGCAGGGCGAGATCACAGGACCACAGGACCGAGGCAAAATTAAAATTGCTAATGAAGTTTCGGGCACCACTGTCATTGATAACATCTTATCAGGAGACAGGGTTTTGAAATCAACTGGTCTGACCAAAATTTATTAGGTGGGGATTTCCTCTTCCTAATAAGCCTGGGAGCGCTATGGGAGACTGGAGTCTATTTCATCTCTGCAGCCTCGATCATAAGAGACAGCTACGCCCAGGGGAGCCAGTTTAGAGACCTACCTGCAGGCACACATTCTCTTTCTCAGGGATGTTCCATGCTGAGAAAAAGAATTCAGTGATATTTCTCCCATTTGCTTTTGAAAGAAGAGAAATATGGCTCTGTTCCACCCAGCTCACTGGCGGTCAGAGTTTAAGGTTATCTCTCTTGTTTCCTAAACATTGCTGTTATCTTGTTCTTTTTTCAAGGTGCCCAGATTTCATATTGAGAGGTGACAGCATGCTGGCAGTCCTCAGAGCCCTCGCTTGCTCTCGGTGCCTCCTCTGCCTGGGTTCCCACTTTGGCGGCACTTGAGGAGCCCTTCGGCCAGCGGCTGCATTGTGGGAGCCCCTTTCTGGGCTGGCCAAGACCAGAGCCGGCTCCCTCAGCTTGCAGGGAGGTGTGGAGGGAGAGGTGCGAGCAGGAACTGGGGCTGCACGCAGCGCTTGTGGGCCAGCTGGAGTTCTGGGTGGGCGTGGGCTTGGCGGGCCCCACACTCGGAGTGGCCGGCTGGCCCTGCTGGCCCTGGGCAATGAGGGACTTAGCACCCGGGCCAGTGGCTGCAGAGGGTGTACTGGGTCCCCCAGCAGTGCCGGCCCACCGGCGCTGTGCTCGATTTCTCGCAGGGCCTTAGCTGCCTTCCCGCAGGGCAGGGCTCGGGACCTGCAGCCCGCCATGCCTGAGCCTCCCACCCACTCCATGGACTCCTGTGCAGCCCGAGCCTCCCTGATGAGCACCACCCCCTGCTCCACGGCGCCCAGTCCCATCGACCACCCAAGGGCTGAGGAATGCAAGCGCACGGCGCAGGACTGGCAGGCAGCTCCACCTGCAGCCCCCGTGCGGGATACACTAGGTGAAGCCAGCTGGGCTCCTGAGTCTGGTGGGGCTGTGGAGAGTCTTTATGTCTAGCTCAGGGATTGTAAATACACCAATCAGCACCCTGTGTTTAGCTCAAGGTTTGTGAGTGCACCAATCGACACTCTGTATCTAGCTGCTCTGGTGGGGACATGGAGAACCTTTATGTCTAGCTCATGGATTGTAAATACACCGATCGGCACTCTGTATCTAGCTCAAGGTTTGTAAACACACCAATCAGCACCCTGTGTTTAGCTCAAGGTTTGTGAATGCACCAATTGACACTCTGTATCTAGCTGCTCTGGTGGGGCCTTGGAGAACCTGTGTGTGGAAACTCTGTATCTAACTAATCTGATGGGGACGTGGAGAACCTTTGTATCTAGCTCAGGGATTGTAAACGCACCAATCAGCGCCCTGACAAAACAGGCCGCTCGGCTCTACCAATCAGCAGGATGTGGGTGGGGCCCGATAAGAGAATAAAAGCAGGCTGCCTGGGGCAGCATTGGGAACCTGCTGGGGTCCCCTTCCACAGTGTGGAAGCTTTGTTCTTTTGCTCTTTGCAATAAATCTTGCTACTGCTCACTCTTTGGGTCCACGCTGCTTTTATGAGCTGTAACACTCACTGTGAAGATCTGCAGCTTCACTCCTGAGCCCAGCGAGACCAGGAGCCCACCGGGAGGAGCGAACAACTCCAGACGCGCCGCCTTAAGAGCTGTAACACTCACCGCGAGGGTCTGCGGCTTCATTCTTGAAGTCAGTGAGACCGAGAACCCACCAATTCCGAACACAATATTGCTCAAACACACATGCTGTATAATTTGTGCAGTTAATGCAATTATTACAGAGTGCTGAGGCGATATACATCCTTCTCAGCTGCCAGGATTAAGAGATTAAAGACAGGCATAGGAAATCACAAGGGTATTGATTGGGGAAGTGATAAGTGTCCGTGAAATCTTTACAATTTATGTTTAGAGATTGCAGTAAAGACAGGCATAAGAAATTATAAAAGTATTAATTTGGGGAACTAATAAATGTCCATAAAATCTTCACAATCCACATTCTTCTGCCATGGCTTCAGCCGGTCCCTCCGTTTGGGATCCCTGACTTCCAGCAACAGGACACAGCCCTTGCCCATAAGAATGTTACAATCTAATAGGAAAATATACCTAAAATAGTATATGCTACATGCTAAATTAGTAATATAAACACCACTTTTAAAATTAGTAATATGAACACCACTTTCACCTGCAAACTCAGAGATAGAAAAAGTCCTTAAAAAGTCCTTCAGCAAAAATCATGGTCCAAAAGAAATTTGTCAGGAGTTATTTCTTTTTTTTTAATATGTCTTTTTTTTTTTCTTTTTGAGACAGGGTCTTACTCTGTCACTCAGGCTGGAGTGCAGCAGTGTGATCTCGGCTCACTGCAACCTCAGTCCACTGAACCTCTGGGCTCAAGAGATCCTCCCACCTCCGCCTCCCAAGTTGTTGGGACTACAGGCATGCATCACCATGCCCAGCTAATTTTTGTGTTTTTAGTAGAGACAGGGTTTCACCATGTTGGACAGGCTGGACTTGAACTCCTGGCCTCAAGTGAACCATCTGCCTCAGCCTCCCAAAGTCCTGGGATTACAGGCGTGAGCCACTGTGCCTGGCCCATGGAGTTATTATAGGGATGTTCTCTCTTGATCCCCAGGTCAGTGGTGTCCAAAGTAAGTATGGGTACCTGATATCGTTTGGATGTCCCCTCCAGATCTCATGTTAAGTTGTAATCCTCAATGTTGGAGGTGGAGGCTGGTGGGAGGTGTTTGGATCATGGCGGCAGATCCCTCATGGGCTTGGTGCTGTCCTGGCGATAGTGCCTTGAGTTCTTGTGAGATCTTTTTTTTTAAGTGTGTGGCGCTTCCCCCACACTCTCTCTCTTACTCCTGCTTTCACCATGTGAGGTGCCTGCTCCCTCTTCACCTTCCACCATGAGTAAAAGTTCCCTGAGGCCTTCCCAGAAGCCAAGCAGATGCCGGCACCATGCTTGTACAGCCTGCAGAAGCATCAGCCAATCACACCTCTTTTCTTTATAAATTACCCAGTCTCAGTTATTTCTTTATAGCAATGCAAAACAGCCTGGGATAATACTCTAGCAGGTGCACAAAGTAATCATGCTGCTGCAGAAATAAAATATTATAACAAGTTTATATTTTTAATGAATCCTTTTACATTTTATTTTTGCATATATTTTATAACATATGACAATGATTCCATAGTAAATGTTTATATTTACAAAAATAATGTATTTTATTGGGGGTGCATGCTCAAAAAGTTTTAACACATGGATGTGAAAAAAAGTTTGAAAACTGTGGAGTTCATTTATCCCCCATCTGTAGGCCCAGGCTCCTGGATGGTCTTTGTTCCATCTTTGGGCAGTTTAGATATGTCTCAGCAACTCTAAGCTTACCCAACTGTCTCACTCCTCATCCCTGTTCAGCAAAGAGAGGACCCTCAAATGACCTGCGTCCTTCCTTCTTAAAAGGTAGCCTGCAATTATATGACATTTTTCCCCCTTTTATGTCATAGATGGATGAGGAGGCAGACACATAGGTGAAGTAATTTGTCCAACATTATAGGACTAGTATTACTAAAGTGCTTTAAGAAATAAAACAAAACAAAACAACCATGATATTGGCTGATGTGTTTTACTAGTAAGAAACTGGCCAAAGTTTTTAGTGGAAAAGCAAAAATTGACAAAACCTGTTGTTACAAGAATAATTAAAGCCATGAGATACACATAACAGGGTAAATGAATCAGCATAACCAATGACTACTCATGGAATTTTGTAGTCATGGAGGCCCTAGTTAAAATCCTGACCTGGGACCAGGCATGGTAGCTCATACCTGTGGTCCCAGCACTTTGGTAGGCCAAGGTGAGAGGATTGCTTAAGGCCAGGAGCTCAAGGCCAGCCTGGGAAATATAGCAAGACCCCATCTCTACAAAAAATAAAAAAAAATGTAGCTGGGCATAGTGGTGTGTGTCTGTAGTCCCAGGTACTTGGGAGGCTGAGGTGGGGGTTGGCTTGAGCCCCGGAGTTCAAAGTTTCAGTGAGCAATGATCATGCCCGTGCACTCCAGCCTGGGCAAGAGAAGAAGACCCTGTCTGAAAAAGACAAAAAAAAAAAAAAAAAAAAAAAAAAAATCCTAACCTTGCCACTCCATAGCTCTCAGACCTAAGCAGTTACAAAAACTGTTTAAGCATATCTGGTGCTGTTCTTGAATTGCAAGGAATAGAAACTAGCTCTGGCTAACATAAATACCTCCAAAAGGAGTTTGTTGGGAGGGAACAGGGTCATTCACAGAATAAAAGGAAGAGCTGAAACTCAAGCTGTGTAAAGAGACAGAGTCTAGGAAAGTTCCAAGGATCTTGATAGTGACATTAAGCCTCTTATATCTTTAGGATACTCAGCTCTGACAACTCCACTATAGCCGCTTTTGAGTCCTGGGATGCATCTTCATTCAAATTTAAGTTCTCAGGATAGGGATTCTACTTGGCCTGTTCTGATCATGTGCCTATTCCCGTGGTCCTGTGTCTTGATAAAGCTGAGATGGAAACCCTAGTGGTTTACAGATTAGGGGAAAGGTTGGTTCTCAAGGGAAGGAAAGCTAAGCAGACCAAAATAAGTCCTGTCTACAAGTGTAGTTGTTTTATCGCACTTTGCTTTGCAGTGCTTTGCAGATATTGTATCCTTTACAAATTGAAGATTCGTGGCAATCCTGTGTTGAGCAAGTTCTATTGGTGCCATTTTCCAACAGCACATGCTCACTTTGTGTCTTCATGTCATGTAAAAAAATTTGTGTTTGTTTATTTTACTTATTTGTATTATTTTAGAGACAGGGTGTCACTCTGTCAGCCAGGCTGAGGTGCAGTGGCACTATCATAGCTCACTGAAGCCTCGAATTGCTAGGCTCAAGTGATCCTCTCATCTCAGCCTCCCAAGTAGCTAGGACTACAAGTGTGCACCACCATGCCCAGCTAATTAATTTTTATTTTTATTTTTGTAGAGATGGGGTCTTGCTATGTTGCCCAGGCTGGTCTTGAACTCCTGGCCTCAAGCAATCCTCCCACCTTGGCCTCCCAAAGCACTGGGATTATAGGAATGAGCCACCACACCCAGCCTCTGTGCCACATTTTGGTAATTCTAGCAATATTTCAAATTTTATTATTGTCTCTGTTATGGTAATCTGTGATCAGTGATTTTTGATGTTGCATTGTAATCTTTTTGGTGTGCCACAAACCACATTTACATAAGATGGCAAATTTAATCCATAAATGTGTGTGTTCTGACTTCTCCACCAACTGGCTGTTTCTTTACCTCTTTCCCTTTCCTTGGGCCTCCTTGTTCCCTAAGACCCAACAATACTGAAATTAGGCCAATTAATAATCCTACAATGGCCTCAATGTGTTCAGGGGAAAGGAAGAGTCACATGTCCTTCACTTTAAATCAAAAGCTAGAAATGATTAAGGATTGTAAAGACAGTATGTCAAAAGCTGAATTAGTGAAACCTAGGAACAGCCAAGTTGTGAATGCAAAGGAAAAATTCTTCAAGAAAATTAAAGCCAGGTGCAGTGGTTCATGCCTGTAATCCCAGTACTTTGGGAGGCTGAGGGTGACAGATCACTCAAATCCAGAAGTTTGAGACCAGCTGGGCCAACATGGTGAAACTCATCTCTACTAAAAATACAAAAATTAGCTGGGCATGGTGGCGTGTGCCTGTAATCCCAGCTACTCAGGAGGCTGAGATGGGAGAATCACTTGAATCCAGGAGGTGGAGGTTGCAGTGAGCTGAGATCATGCCACTGTACTCCAGCCTGGGTGACAGAGCAAGACTGTGTCTTAAAAATAATAATAATTATTAAAAGTGCTACTTCAGAACACACGAATTATAAGTGAAACAGCACTATTGCTGATATGGAGAAAGTTTTAGTGGTCTGGATAGAAAATCAAACTAGCCGCAACATTCTCTTAAGCAAAAGCCTAATCCAGAGCAAAGCCCTCACTCTCTTTAATTCTATAAAGGCTAAGGGAGGCAAGGAATCTGCAGAAGAAAGGTTGAAAGGCAGCAGCAATTGGCTTATGAGGTTTAGGGAATGAAGCTGCCTTCATACCATAAAAGTGAAAGGTGAAGCAGCAAGTGCTGATGTAGAAGCTACAACACATTATCCAGGAGATCCAGCTAAGATCACTGATGAAGGTGGCTACACTAAACAACTGATTTTCAACATAGACAAAGCCTTCTACTGGAAGAAGATGCCATCTGGCACTTTCATAGCTGCAGAGAAGAAATCAATGTCTGGTTTCAAAGCTTCAAAAAACAGGCAGACACACTTGTTAGGGGCTCATTCAGCTGTTGACTTTAAGTTGAAGCCAGTGCTCACTTACTGTTCTGAAAATTCTAGGGCTCTTAAGAGTTATGCTAAATCTACTCTACCTGTATTCTATAAATGGAACAACAAAGCCTAGATGACAGAATAGCTGCTTATAGCATGGCTTACTGTATATTTTAAGCTCACTGTTGAGACCTACTGCTCAGAACGAAAAGATTCCTTTCAAAATATTACTGCTTATTGATAATGTACCTGGTCACCCAAGAACTCTGATGGAAAAGTACAATGAGATGAATGTTATTTTCATGCCTGCTAACACAACATCCATTCTGTAGCTCATAATCAAGGAATAATTTTGACTTTCAAGTCTTATTATTTAAGAAATACATTTTGCAAGGCTGTAGCTGCCATAGATTGTAATTCCTCTGATGGATCTGCACAAAGTAAATAGAAAAGCTTCTGGAAAGAATTCACCATTCTAGATACCATTAAGAATATTCATGATTCATGGGAGCAGGTCAAAATATCAACATTAATGACAGTTTGGAAGAAATTGATTCCAACATTATGGATGATGACTTTGAGGGTTTCAATTCATCAATGGAGGAAGTAATTGAAAATGTAGTAGAAATAACAAGAAAACTAGAATTAGAATCGGAGCTTGAAGATGTGACTGAATTGCTGCAATTTCATGGCAAAACTTGAGCATGTTATTAGTTGCTTCTTACGGATGAGCAAAGAAAGTGGTGTCTTAGATGAAATCTACTGGTGAAGATGCTATGAACGTTGCTGAATTAAAAACAATGGATTTAGAGTATTACATACACAGAGTTGGTAAAGCAGCAGCAGAGTTTGAGAGGATTGACTCCAATTTTTAAAGCTCTACTGTGGGTAAAATGCTATCAAACAGCATCTTCTGCTACAAAAAAGTATTTCATGAAAGGAAGAGTCAATCAACGTGGCAAAGTTCATTGTTATCTTATTGTAAGAAATTGCCACAGCCACCCCAGCCTTCTGCAACCACTACCCTGATCCATTAACAGCCATCAACATGGAGGCAAAACCCCTCACCAGCAAAGAGATTACAACTCACTGAAGACTCAGAGGATTGTTAGCATTTTTAGCAATGAATTATTTTTAAATGAAGGTATGTACATTATTGTTTTAGACATAATTTTATTACACACTTAACAGACAAGTATAGTGTAAACATAACTTTAGTATGTACCAGGAAACCAAAAAACATTTGTGTGACTTGCTTTATTGTGATATTTGATTTTTGCAGTGGTCTGGAACTGAACCTGCAATATCTCTGAAGTACGCCTCTACTGTATCACACTTTACTTACCGTCATCAGGAAAATGGGATTAGAAATTCAGATATCATAGGATTGTTGTGAAGAGTAATTGAACAAGATAATGTTTGCAAAAGTGCTTGATACAAGGCCTGCCACTGATTAAGTATTCTATAATGGTAGCTAGTGTTATGAATTATATAAGATAATATGTTATTATTTAAATATCAGGCTCTCATTCTTATGTAGAAGTGGCTTTAAGTATGGAAATTTTCTATAGGGATCTATTTGATTGAAAGCCAATGATGGAATGAATATTTGGAAAGGAATGTGATAATATAATTAATTCAATTAGAAATTTAGATTATTTGTATCCCTGCTTGGTGCATGGAGACCCACTCCTCTTCATATTCTTATTATTTTATTTATTTATTTATTTTTGAGATGGCGTCTCACTCTGTCACCCAGACTGGAGTGTGGTGGCACAATCTCAGTTCACTGCAACCTCCGCCTCCCGGGTTCAAGTGATTCTCCTGCCTCAGCCTCCCAAGTAGCTAGGACTATAGGTGCCTGCCAATATGCCTGGCTAATTTTTGTATTTTTAGTAGAGATGGGGTTTCACCATATTGGCCAGGCTGGTCTCGAACTCCTGGCCTTGTGATCAGCCCACCTTGGCCTCCCAAAATGCTGGGATTACAGGCGTGAGACACCGCGCCTGGCCTCGTATTCTTAAACTCTCTGATTCCAAACACAAATTTGCAAAAAATAAAAACATCAAAAATAAAGCATTCGTTTAAATTACCTCCCTCCCCAGTTACTCTTCCCACAGATCTCGATGTTCTTTTCTTAGTTTTCCTGAACTCTTCAAGGTCTCATGTTTGGTTTGGGAAGGAGGAGTAAATCCTCACTGTGAGGATAAACTACTCACAGGAAGTGTCAATAAGGCACTAAAGAGCCAGTCAATTTTGTGGAAAAAAAACAGTCAACCCTGGCGACAGAATTTTAGTTAATCAATGGAATTTTTTAGTCATTGGACTGAATTAAATGTATTTTTTAAACACCACATCAACATAACCTCGGGTTTGGCATTAATTTGTTTCAGGGTTGGTAAACAGTCTCCAGTTGCACAATTATTACCAGCAAAACATCTTTCTCCCTGCAGTTCATAGTTTGTGATGGACAATGAATATGCATGGAGAGGGAAATGGTGGAGATGAGCCTGGAGCTTGTGAACGTGCAGAATCAGTACAGGTGGGATGGGCCGTGGCCCCACTTCTGCTCTGGCAGCATTTTTATTTCCCTTGCAAACTGCTCATCTGTGCTCTGGGAAAAGTTATTCCAGAATAGAAAGTCTTGTGGGAAAGAGCCTTGAGCTCGAACAGTTAAAGGACTTTTTCAGGTTCAAGATGACCAGAAAAATATTCATAGAAGGGCCAGCTGTGCCAGATGCAGAAGAAACAGATGGCTCTTGCATGCGAATGGGGGCGGTGCTTGTATGTATATGGGAAAGGTTCTTGCTGACAAAGCAAAATGGGAAACTGGAGCAATGAGCTGGGTAATTAAAACAAGAGACCCATTTTTGTCGGTTTAGCTGAGCAATTCAGAAAGGTCTAGAGGTAAAACAGTTCTGTGATCTGTGGAGGTCCTCTGAGCTGGATTTAGCAATCTCTTCCTCCCACCAGCAGGTCATTGCCTTGAACAGCCTCTCCCTCCCCTCCCCATTTCACCTGCTCACTGAGTCCTTCAAAACAGACAAACAATACTCCACATAGACCTCCAGAGAACATCCAGGCAGTTCTTTCTCTCCTCCCTCTTATACCCTTAAAAATAAAACACATTTTCACTAGACATTTTACACATCAGGTATCTTGCTGACAGTAGCTTATGTGGGTATGAAGTAGATGACAATGAACTGTGTCTTCCTGTCTGAAAATATGTCAGATATTTAGGGCAGTGCTTTTTACTGTCTTTGGCATTAAACCCTTGGAGAGGACAGCAAAGCAAGAGTTCAGTAAATGGTAAATTTAGTGAGTGAGTAAACCACAGTTGTATCCAATTTTAAGCCAAGACAAATTTACTATTTACACACATACCCACACTCTCACAGATACATATATTAATACACTAAATACATGTGTGTGTATTCAGTAGATAAAATGTTTAATAAGGGGTTCTTTAAATAGAAAAGTCCCTGAGTACATTTAAAATATGATTTGATTTACAACATGTGACTGAACACAATCTTTGGGGAATGCATTCTTTGCATAAATTGTGGCAAATGTACAAAGATGATGTTTAAATGATAAACAAAATCTTTGGCTGACTAGCAGTTAGCCACATGTATCTTTGGTTTACAAGAAGCTAAACATCCCTAATGGTTTCCAAAATGTATTTCTAAAAGAAAAAACAATGTTTCTCCAAACAGCCCCTTGGCCTGTCATCCTGGGTGTCCATAATTTGGCCCAAATCTTACCTTTCAAACCTTATTTCTCATTACTCTCCACCAGTTTTCTATTTCTGTTTCTTGCAAGCGAAATGGCTGAGCATTTCAAGGTGCACAAGACATTTACAAAGACCAAGGAGTCAAGGACTGAACCTAAGGATTCTCTGCGGTTCTGAGGCTGTGGGATTGGAGGAACTGCAGAAATTGAGGGCCCCCATGAGAGGCCATTTCTTCTTTTCTCTCTGTCTCTCTCTCTGTATCACACAGACACACAGACACAGACACACACACACACACACACACACACACCAGCAGAGATCCCTATACATTTGTAGAACATATCAGTATCACTGGGTACTGGTAGTAAGGGAAGAACCCCACCTAATCTGATGCTGGGGAACTAGAACAGATGTCATATGCAGGTCCTACTTTAAAAGATGTTTTAACCAAGCAGATCTCAGGGGTCATTGGCTTGGGTCTTGTGTTAGGGTGGCAGCAACACGGTTTCTGTCTACCTCAGTGGTTGAAGCCTGCCCAGTCTTCTGTTTAGGATCCCCTTTGTTTGCTGATCTTTGTTTGCTGATCTGCATGGTGCCCACACTACCTTTCAAGCTATCTTGAAGATCGTAGCTTGAATTCTATGTTTGACCATGACACAAGCTCATTCTACCTGTCCAACCACACCTTTGTCCTGGGGCAGCGCATCTCCACTGAAATAAACTCTGCCTTACTGACTGAATTCCCATGTTCCTGTTCAAAATCCAAATATCCAGCCATCCTTCTGTGAAACAACCACCTCTACCCTGGATTACAACATCTAGCATGATGCTCTTCATAGAAGGGAGTCAGGGAATACTGAGGTAAATAAAGTGGCCAATAATTATTTGAGTGAAGAAACAAAACAAAAAAGTGTTGTGAAAAATTATCTATGGCCAGGCGCAGCAGCTCATGCCTGTAATTCCAGCACTTTGGGAAGCTGAGGTGGGAGGATTGCTTGAGCCTAGGAGTTCGAGACCAGCCTGGACAACATAGTGAGACCCCATATCTACAAAAAAATTTTTTTTAGTTAGTTGGGCATGGTGATGCACACCTGTAGTCCCAGCTACTTGGGAGGCTGGGATGGGAGGATTGCTTAAGCTCAAGTGTTTGGGGCTACAGTGAACTATGACTGCACCACTGCACACCAGCCTGGGCGACAGAGCGAGACCCTGTCTCAAAGAAAACAAAAAACCTATTTGATAAGTGAATTTTTATATTTTAATTTAAATATGTTAAAGCCACACAGACCGGTGGTCTGGGCTGCATCTGTGTTCCGTGTTCCTACCTCCCAGAAGCATGTTGAAGAGATGAAGAGACTTTTGGCCTCTGCTGACTCCTCCTTTGCCTCCCTGGCAAAGTCAATGGGTGTGAGATTAGGGTCAGGAGATTTGGGTGTGGGTTTAACACTCAGTGGAAGCTTTGTGACCTGGGTCAAGTTAAATTCTGTGAATCTCAATTGCTTCATTTGCTCATAACATGATTTTGAGGATAAAAGGAGATAATTATGTGAATTGGCTTTGGACATTGTCACTTTCTGCATTTTTTTTTTCTGCTGGTAATTCATAAGCACAAAGAGCTGAAGCTATGGACATCTGAGGGGTCAAGGGGTGTAAGTTCTTATGTCAGGCAAGACTAAAATCTAAACTGTTCAAGATGATGGCCCTCTGTATCCATGTGTTCTGCATCCCTGGATTCAACCTACTGTGGCTGGAAAAAAAATAATGGGTGGTTACATCTGTACTGACCATGTACAGGCTTTTTTCTTGTCATTATTCCCTAAACAATATAGTAAAACAACTATTCACATAGCATTTACGTTGTATTAGGTCTTATAAGTAATCTAGGGATGATTTAAAATATACAGGAGGATGTGTGCAAATAATACACCATTTTTTATCAGGGACTTGAGCATTATGGATTTTGGTATATGCAGGATTCCTGGAACCAATCAATCCCCCATGGATACCAAGGGACAACTGTATTTGAAAGTTTCCATAAGTGGAAAATTCACAAATATCTTTGGTAATGTGTTCAGAGGTTTAGTTACTTGAATTTTGGAAAGGCTTTACCTGTAACATAGTTTGTGCTGCCTTTAGGTCCTATAGCATCTATCAGAAAACTACCAATTAACTCCTAATGTAAAGAAGGCTCTCCCTTTTTGGTCCAAAAGGGTGTGTCTCTAGCTATCCCTTTGGAAGGGCCAGGGCAGTCCTGCGGTAAGGGGGAAGGTGCAGTGCCAGATGACAGGCTATGGATGGTCACTTCTTGCTGCCCCATGGTCCACCATAGGGATTGTACCCATGGAACAGTCACAGGGAACACCTGACTTTCCCTGGGGTAACCCCACACTGGACCTCAATAAGATGCAAGACCTTTTTAATGAAGGTCTTTAAATGGTCATTCCAAAGTTGCATAGAGTGGGAAAGAGGATGGAGGAAGAATTGGCATTTCCCCCAGGTTATTTCTATGGCCTCTCTGGATCACACAAGGTGCCAGGTCTCATCTGCCTAGGCCTACTTTACCTTCATGTTTCCCAGGCAATTTGAGGGTACCTTGCAGATTTCTCTTGTTCCTGAAATCTCTATTTACCTCCTACTTCTAAAGGTCCTTGCCCTTTCACTCCTCCCCACCTGCCTTCAGGATGCCTTCCTTATGGAAAATAAATTCCAGGTCTTCTCTCAGGTATTGTACATTTCACGATCTTTATCACTGAATGTTAATGGTGGTATGGTGGGGCACCATCCCTATGTCTGCCTGTCCCTTATGATCTGACTCATGAATGGAGAGGTGGAAACTAGTGGACTTCTCCTCCAGACTGGCTAGTTTCCTTGAATGTATTGCAAATCAAACACCACCATGAAGATCAATTTCTTTCCCAACTTCCCTCCTTTTAGTCTGCAGGGGAAGTTGTTATTCCTCCTATTGTTGTAGCTTTGACTCTCTTTCTTGTGAAATACTTCTGTCAGCTTTATTATGTTGAGGGAGAGCTGATGGCTCCCTCTCTGCCCTAAGTTATTTCACAAACCGTCTTAAATAAACTTAACACTGAAGAGCACCATGTCTAATTACTTCTTAAACCCTCAGAGGAGTCAAAAAACTAAAAATAGAGCTATCATATGATCCAGCAATCCCACTACTGGGTATATACCCAAAAGAAAGGAAATCAGTGTATTGGCGAGATACCTGCACTCCTGTGTTTGTTGCAGCACTGATCACAATAACCAAAATTTGAAAACAACCTAAGTGTCCATCAACAGATGAATGGATAGAGAAAATGTGATATATGTACAAATGGAGCTCTATTCAGCCACAAAAAAGAATGAGATCCTGTCATTTACAACAGCATGGGTGGAACTGGAGATCATTATGTTAAATGAAATAAGCCAGGCACAGAAAGACAAACCTCACATGTTCTCACTTATTTGTGGCATCTAAAAATCACAACAATTGAACTCATGGATCTAGAAAGTAGAAGGATGGTTACCAGAAGCTGTGAAGCATAGTGGGGGTGTTGGGGGGTGGGAAAGGTCAATGGGTACCAAAAAATAGAAAGAATGAATAAGACCTAGTATTTGATAGCACAACAGGGTGATTATAGTCAATACTAATTTAATTGTACATTTAAAAGTAACTAAAAGAGTATACCTGGATTGTTTGTAGCACAAAGGATAAATGCTTGAGGAGATGAATACCCCTTTCTCCATGATGTGATAATTACACATTGCATGCCTATATCAAAAATCTCATGTACCCCATAAATGTAAACACCTAGTATATACCCCCCAAAATTAAAAATAAATAAGGGTGAAATAAAATTTTTTTTCAGACAAACAAAAACATCCTCAGAGGTGGATTTGGTGGGTTGTAAGAACAATCTCCATTGGCCCCACCATAGTTATCATTATCATGTGGCTATGTGTCAAATATAATAATGATCATTATTATTTTATTCTAATAGCTGTCACTTTTGATTGCTTACTATGTGCCAGGCAGTGACCTAGGAGCTCTACTTGTATTATGTGTTAAATAAAAAGTATAGAAGGCCATTGTTTTGGACTAAGCTCCTGCACTAGCCCTTAACATGAACCAGACTAAAAGTGAAAATGGAGTCACTCATGCTAAAGTTTCATGTCATCAAACCTAAACTAAGTTGTTATCTGACCTTGGGAGAAATCAGGAAAGAGATAACAGCCAGTTTCTCAAACAGGCCAGTTTCCACCTTCAGTCAGCATAAGGAAGTTCTTTCTGTTTTAACCTGAAGTAACCTAATGTTAACCAGCCAGTCATCATCTTTTTGTTGTCCTGTCACTCTGTGCCCACGTTACATGGAAAGTCACTTTGAAATGACCAATCCACTTTTAGTTCTTTGTTTCTGCTTTCTTCAGTCCTTCTGTGTCTGTAAGCCAACCTCTTTGTTCAGCTCATTGGAACACTTTCTATTTTATGGAATGAGGTGTCACCTGATGCTAGAATTGCAAATAAAGCCAGTTGAGATCTTTCAACTAAATTTGTTGTAATTTTATCTTTTGCCATATGCTACTATAATTCATGATAACCCTGTATGGTAAATACTATTGTTACCACCACTTCACAGAGCAGAGCACTGGAACACAGGGACTAAGGGGTTGTGTCCATGGTCATGGCCAACAAGAGGTTGAACCTGTGTCAAACCCATGTCTGATTAACTCCAGTGGTTTATCTGTGACTCTGACTATAGCTGACATTTCCTAAGGATGGTTGATTGATTTTCAAAAGAACTTTTAGATCCTTGATATTGAAAATACAAGGTGTAGTTATGTGCTCTGGTTAGTGTTTGAGCAACTACAGTGATATATCTGGTTTATCTGTTACTCTGATTATAGTTGGCATTTCCTAAGGATGGTCAATTAACTGATTTTCAAAAGAACTTTTAGATCCTTGATATTGAAAATACAAGGTGTAGTTATGTGCTCTGGTTAGTGTTTGAGCAACTACAGCGGTATATCTGGTTTATCTGTTACTCTGACTATAGTTGACATTTCCTAAGGATGGTCAATTGACTGATTTTCAAAAGAACTTTTAGATCCTTGATATTGAAAATACAAGGTGTAGTTATGTGCTGTGGTTAGTGTTTGAGCAACCACAGCTGTTTTACAATAAAGAGACATGGGCACCGTCAGTTGAAATTTACCCTAACTAAAATGGTGTTATTTTAAAAGCCTCCCTTTCTGACTTGCTAAGTGAATTTAATGCTCCAAATGGGTGCCAAATTGGCAGCCTGCAGGATACATTCCACTATTTATGCAAGAAATGGACACAGTGGCCTTGTGCTTCCACCCTATCCTTGAAGGACCTCCTTTGCAGAACACAAGGTTAATGCGCCCTTCACGTCTTATTCCATCTTGGCCCCCATGAGCTCTACTGACGTAAGTGTTGGGCCAACAGTTGTAATTGTAGTAGGAGTTTTTGGGCTGTGATTCACCAAATCTGCTTGTATATCAAAAGTACCTGGGGACTTTAAAGGTATACAGATTTCTGGGCAATCTACCAAACTTTCTGAGTCAGAACCTGGCCAGGAATCTGTACTTTCCAAATGCCACCCCAGGTTTGAGAACCACTGCCTTGGGGAAAGTACTATCCTCTGTGGACTATTCCCTGCTTTTATCCTGCACTGTCATTAGCCATCTGCTAGCTTATTTACCCTTCCATCTTCACGCACGTACTATGAAGCCAGTGTCTTACTAGTGTCAGAAAAGCTGGAGGAAATGTCAGGCTTTATCGACTGAAGTCAGTATTTACTTGAGAAACCTTTTGGCACATCTGTGTTACTAGCAAATGTCTTTCCAAACTGCTGAAACAACTAAACCTTAACCAGCGGGCTATATTTAATTATAGACTCGACTTCTAAGATGCATTCACATTTTTCTTAACATATTTTCCTCATTACTTCTCAGTGTGTTCTATTGTTTATTTCTTAGGAATTGTTTCCAGAGACTAGAAGGCAAAGAAAATGAAGCATGGCTAGAAACAGGTTGGAAAAAAAAATCCCAGTCCCTTTGATAGAGACTCAAATAATAACTTATTGGCAGTCATTTAAAAGAAATATTATTACAGTAGGATAACCTTGCAGTAATTGCTGTAGAATTGTCAATTGTCAGTGTTGCAAATCTGTGGAGATTACAGGCAAGAAGGAAAATGGAAAACAAGTGGCTCAAATTCTTCTTCAGGTATGCTGGGGAGAAGAAAAGGGAGGATATATATAGAAAATGTGCCCACGATCTTGATTTTGGAGGCTCTTAATATCATCTTCTTCCTTATTGCCACAAATTTTTACCAATTGTGTATAATCTATTTGTGAAAGAGTTCCCTAGTTATATTCTGTAGGTTTTTACACTAGCTAGAGCCAAAAATCCGGAAAAATACACTCTACAGAACAATCAAGTATTTTCTTATAAGGACTTTTAATGTTAGAGAAAGATTTGATGAATAGGAAATTGCATCAACAGACCTGAGTTCTACAATATGCCTCTGTGTTTCCCAGTCTCTCAGAAGTATTACCCTGACATCATTGCTTTATTTGGAGTTTTAAAGAAATGAAATTCTTTTCTTCCCATATGTAAATTTTATTCAGAACGCCAGTATACAGGACAGATATGAGCTATGCTTTTCAGGTGGAAATTGGGGGGCAGAGCACCTGCCATGCAGCCTCCTCCATCTGGGCACCTACTGGAAATTTTGAAACTCCACGAAACAAGATGACTTTGAATTAAGAGATGACCACTGGGCCCACAGGGCTCTCTCCTGACTGCCAGAGCTCCTGCTCTCCTGCTCTTTTTTCCCTGCCTCAGGTCACCTTGGGGCTGTCCTCCATGAAGGGCCTTAATAAGGTGCTCCTTTATAAGTATGTCCTCTGTCATGGCTATCATCCTTATGGGGGACCTCCCATGCCAGGCTGTTGATTTCTCAGGATGGCATCCCCTGCCCTCCTTCCCACCTCATTCATCCAGGGCTCTGATCACATATTCTGAGTCCAATTCTGATTATGCAAGGGAACTACCTCCCCTTGCAAGGGGTTTCTTTTTCTTTTTAGTATGGAGTGCAATATCTAAGAATGCATACAGATTTGGGGGGCTAAATCTTATAACATTGGAGAGGGGGTTAATCTTTAAGAAAAATGGTACAAGTGGACAAATAAAAATTGCTAGGGTCCCTCTCAGAAACTTGAAAGCAGCCAAAGCAAGTGACAGGCCCTGAAGCTCAAGTTTGATTAGCTTCACAATAATCTGCTTTTTATAATGCTGTCGTGTCTTTCCAGATCAACTCTACCAACTCCTGTTTTGGCACCTAGTCCCACCTTTGCTCCTGGGATCATGAATGAAAGAGATTCATCTAATTCCTGAAGAGACGGCTCCTCTTCCTATAAAAGCTCACCTGTGGACCCAGTCTGCAGAAAAAGAAAACAAAAGATTCAAAATGTACCATGGGTTACATAGATATAAATCTAATTGGATAAGTCCCAGTGTTGATGATGAGGAAACTGCAGAAAACGGATTCTATCCACAGACTATAAACAGTGGAGTCTTGGTCTTCTAAGTTTAAGATCCAAGTAAGGCCTTCTTTAAGCTTTTGATCCCATTAACTTAAAGTTAATCAGATCCTGTCTATTAATAAGGTATTGCCATACAACGAAAGTGGAAATTTTGGAGAGGCAGAATAACAATGGCAGTCAGCAATCTTGTGGGGAAGAGAGTGGGGAAGGTTGTCTTCTTAGGATGGGGTGATTTTTGTCAACTAGGAAGTTGAAGATGTCACTGGGTTTTAATTGATCCCAGATGGAGAGAGAATTGTCAATTTATTTAAGATTTTCCAGATATTAGTGACTATACATGGCAGAGATCTGGATACATACATCAATTTATTCTTCATATAATAATGTCTTTTATTTAATATTTGCTTAGTAAAGTTTCCTGTTGAAAAGGAAATGCTTTGAAGATGTATTGCAAATGATAATTTTAATAAATTAATCAAGAATGTTTTTAAAAAGAAAGTAGTATGAGGTTCAAAGTCTAAAATAAAGATTTTTGAGGAGGGGTTATAAAATAAAACAACAAAACAACAGCAAATTCTCAGAGATTGTTGGAGGATACCAAGTTGTATTAAGAATCGAAATTAGTAATTATGATGACAAAAAGGTCAGAAAAAACACTGCAGGGGTGTGTGTGAGTGTGTGTGTGTGTGTGTGTGTGTGAGAGAGAGAGAGAGAGACAGAGAGAGAAACCCTCACCTAGTAATGACCTAAATGTCAAAGGATTTCCTGAAAAACAATGGCATGTTTATATAGGTTAATAGGTGAGGTTCTGGGTCACAGCCTTTTAGACACTGAGGTAGTTAAGGCATGGTCCTCAGTGATTACAGCCAAAAAGGTAGAGAAGTGAACCACAGTGGACTGGTTGAGTGTGGTTATTGGGAAGGACTTGTCCCTGGGATTGGATTGTGCATTGGTCAGTAGAAGGCAGGTTCTTCTCCTGGCCTGGGTGGGAGTTGCTTATTTCACATTCCTCAGGCATTCCACTATGAGGCAGGAATGTACATGGTTAGAACAGAGCTCTGAGGGAGCCAACAGCCAGGCTTGACCCAGGCCCTAGCATTTTAGCTAAGTGACTTTGAGCAAGTCTTGGATTCCTTAGCTGTAAAATAAAGTCAAGAACAGTTACTATTTAATTGGATTGTTATAAAGGGTAGTTAAGATACTATATGTAAAGCATTTAGCATAGGGAGTAGGACTTAGTAAGTACTCAGAAAATATTAAATTTTATTATTACAGTGTTATTTTTGGGTGTATGAGGTAGACTCATTCATATCCTATATTATTTAATAGATTTTTTTTAAACAAAGGAATGGTTACAAATTTTTAAGTGTAATAATAGTGCTGCAATGAACATGAGAGTGCTAATATCCCTTCGAGATCCTGCTTTCAGTTCTCTTGGATAAATACCCAGTAGTGGCTGGATAACATGGTAGTCTTATGTTTAATTTTTTGAGGAAGTGCCATACTGTTTTCTCTATTGAGCACTATCATCAGAGACAGTCTGCCCCCTGGTTAGCCTGAGACTCATGAACAGGAAAACCAGAGTGGAACTAGATGATCACAGACCTCTCCAGACTCTGAGCTTCTAGGGTTCTCAAGTCCTGTTTTTCAACTGGTGAAAATAAAAGAAAATCAAGCAGGTGCCTGGGGATCAGCCTGGCCAAGGAGGTATTTCTGTGGATTCTATTGAAAGAAGCCATGGACCCCAAAACTCATATCACATAAAGTTCTGGCCCTAAGTTTCCTCCACTCTCAGCCAAAGACTTTGGGAAATAGATCCTTTAATAGGAAGGGGAGGACATGTGCTACTAGCATCCCAAGTTGGAAACTTTGATGTATTTTTCCACAGATATGGTTATATGTGGTGGCTAGAGTCTAATAATAGTAACAATTTATATTTCTGGAATATAAGAATATACATTATTAACACATGTTCTTTCTTTTTTTCTTTTTCTTTTTCTTTTTTTTCTTTTTTTTTTTCTTTTTTTGAGACAGAGTCTTGCTCTGTTGCCCAGGCTAGGATGCAGTGGCACAATCTCTCAGCTCACTGCAACCTCCATCTCCTGGGTTCAAGCAATTGTCCTGCCTCAGCCTCCTGAGTAGCTGGGATTACAGGTGCCCACCACCACGCCCAGATAATTTTTTATTTTTATTTTTGGTAAACGTAGGGTTTCACCATGTTGGCCAGGCTGGTCTCAAACTCCTGACCTCAAATGATCTGCCTGCCTTGGCCTCTCAAAGTGCTAGGATTACAGGCGTGAGCCACTGTGCCCAGCCTATTAATTCATTTTCACAAGAATCTTGTGAAGTAAATACTTGTATCAGTTAGAGATACTTGTATTAAGTCAGACATACTTGATACTTGTATTAAGTCAGAGAGGCAGGACCACTAGGAGCCATACAGAATAAGGAATTTTTATGGGGATTTAGCCTTTTGCAATTGTAGGATCTGGTTAAACAATGTATGTGTGACTGTTTTTTGTTTGTTTTTGTTTTGTTTTGCTTTGTTTGCATCTGGTGCTGGGTCCTGAAGTGAGTAGGGCAAGGGTTAGGGAACTGTGGCTGTCAGCCTCTATGATGGCCCCAGTGATTCCTGCTTCCTGGTATTTACACCCTTGTGTAGTCCCCTCTCATATGGTGCCAGTAGCAATCTGAGTGACTGACAGATACAGCAGAAATGATGGCATGTCACTTCTGAGATTGGGTTGTAAGATAAATTGTGACTTCTGTTTTGGTCACTCTCTTTTGCTCTCTCTCTCTCTCTCTCTCAGATCACTCATTCTGGAAGAAGCCACCTGACTCGTTGTAGTAATGCTGTGGAGAGACCCACGTGACAAGGAACCGAAATCTCTGGCCAACAGCCAGTGTGGAACACAAGCCAGCTAGCAAACACTGGGGAAGCTTGGAAGTGGGTTCTCCGGGCCCAAGTAAGTCTGCAGCCCTGTCCAAGAATTTGACCAAGACCTCATGAGAGACCTTGAGCCATAATCACCCACTAGGCCTCTCTCAGATTTCTGGCCCTAAGAAACCATGTGAAATTATAAATTTTGTTGTCTCAAACTTCTTATCTGGGGTCCTTTGTTGTCCAGCAACAGACAGCTAATATAAGAAGAAAAGCAAGACATGAAGTGGAGAAGAACAAAGACAGTCTGAAACCCTTAAGGATAAGCTGGAACCAAAGGACAGACTGGAACTTGCATGGGTCTTACGCTCCTTCTAAGCCTTCATCTTTGATGATGCATGATCTGCAGGAGAAACTGGGACCTTTCATCACAAAGCTAAACAAGCACATGACTCAGTTGCTGGAGAGGCTGAAGGAAGATTCAGCAGGAGCTAGAGTGGCTACAGGCCTGGCTGCCACACTGTACCATCAAGGTGAGTCATCAGATCAGCTGTTACAAAGTGCATGAGCTACAACAGCGCCTGGTGCCTTGCACCAAATCTGAGCCTGAGATGAATATGGCTTCTGCTTCACTTCTGCCTTGCAAATTGTGCACAGAATGTCTCTTATGGCCAAGTTAACCTAGAACTGTGCAGAGAAAGAAATTCTGGGAAACATAGCTCTAATTTAGCTAAATTGACACGATACAAATCCACCATGGCATTATTTCATTTAATAGGTATAAGCTCAGAATCTGAAGGTTAAAATGATTTTTTTTAAATGCCACGCAGTTGGCTGGTAGAAGAACTAAAATGGAAAACCAGGGCTATCAACTCTTATCATTACATCTATTTGAATCCTTCTAAATTAACTAACTAATGGGCAAAATAGCCTTTCATGGATAGACCTAGGGAAACAAACCATTGTCTTCCAAATACATAACAAATTAATGGTCCAGGTCCCAGGCTCTTTGTACATAGCAATGGTGGTGTGCCTGTTCTCTCATGCCCTCTACTCACATTCCGGGCACACAGCTAGGGGCTCAAGATTAATCTCTTCTCTGAGCGGAATTTCTAGCTCAGAATTTCAGCAGTGTATACCTTTTCTCTTGACATCTATCCTCTTACTCTGGACCACAGTGAAGCCTGCTGTCCTGGCTCTTCCTGTAGAATGACTTTCTGTGGGTTGTTCTCACTGGTGTGACTCTCTATATTGAAAGAGTTTAATGTCTGTGACTTGTGAACTCCCTAGAATAGCCCTGTCTCTGAGGCAGGAATTCACCTTTGGTAGATTTTCTTTCATAATGGAGCAGTTGAGTAGTTGAGAGCTCAACAATTTCAAGCTAGATAGAGACATCTTATGCAGAATGTTTAATTTCAGCCAGCATTGAAACTGTGCATGATAATAACTAAAAATAAGCATATATATTGTGCATTTACTGTGAGCCTGATGCTGAACTAAGTTTTTTACATACATTAGTTATTTCATGTAATTCACACAACATCCATTGAGGTAGATATTATTATTATTCCCATTTCACAGATAAAGCATGCAAAGACTGCTTCATTATCAGTTATTTATCAAACCACTTCTCTTTTCTCCCTGGGATACAGACAAATTTCACAACCCAGGCTGTCTTGCAGTTAGATAAGGCTAGGGGATAAGTGGTGTACTCCACTGGCCCATAAAAACCCCTCACCCAATCCTCCAACCTATGTCTCTTTCCTTACCTACTGAATGAAGGCAGACTCCAGTAGAAAACTCCAAGGCCTGGGAACTCCATGGGAAACTTAGAACCACTAGATAGAAGGAGCTTGAGTCCCAGGATGAATGTGTGAAATAGAACACACCTTGGCAATATAAGCAAGAAATAAATATTTATTCTGGTTGTTATATTAGATAGCACACTTATATCGATGCCTTGAAGTATGGGGGTCTTTCAAAACAAAACTCCAAAACATGTGACATTGGTTTAGCAGTTGAGTAATGGACACCAAGAAAACTGACATCAAAGGCTGGAAAGATGGCAACCTACATTATGCAGTGGTGAAACATTTGGTAAAACTGTCACCTTGCTTAATTTGCACAGAGTTTACATGTGCACTGAAGCTGTAGCTCCAGGGGAAATAGTTGGAAAATAACAGAGTGTTAGTGAGAGTATGACAATTATTAGCTCTCCTTGACAAGGTACTACCCAAAGAAGAAAAAAGAAAAAAGGTAAGCTAAACAAACTGGCCAGTTTACGAGTCACAGTGGAAGAGTGTAGAAGGAGTCCAGAAATTTTGGACATCAGGTGTTAAAGATTTAACTGCTTCTTGATCCTAAAAGGTAAAATGTATACAGACCTTGAGTGACAAAGATCTAGTAACATTCTTCAACTGAACAGAGTGACTTAGCCCTTTGACAAAAAAAGTCAATTTAAGTGTGTGTCCTTCCTTCATCTTGTTTTGGACAACTTCAAGGTGGCCACTGTTAAGGAGAGAGAGAGAGAATAAATCATGGAGATGAAGAAGGAAAGGAAGAAACCAGGCTTGAGGAGTACATCTAGGAAAGAACTTTGGGTGTTGTTACTGGCCCATGGGACTGACTGGTGGAAAGTACACTGGAAGCCTAGGAAGTGTTTGAAAGCATTCTATTGCCAAGGAAATCATGAGCCTGGACTTTCCAAGGTGCAAAACAACACCTGGACTTCCAGACTTGCCTCACTCCTATAAAAGCTCCAAGCACATAAACTCCATAAGCACATATACTGCAGCTCTCCAGACTTCAGACAGGGACAAAGAAATGATCAACTAGAAAAAACACCACAAAGGGCCAAACCAGGGGCCCTAGAGAATGAAGGACAAAGGAGTTCTTCCCAGAGTGCAGAATTAGGTTGTAACTAAATTACTTCTTCTACCCCAGGGGAGGGAGCCTTCTTACTGACTGTTTAGATAAGGGCCAATGTTGCTACATCTCTCTTCTATCCCTTTCTAAATGAGACTTTCTATTGAGAATACCCTGTCCCTAACCCATCATAGTATATTGGGTTTATATGGGGGAGGGGGAATGGGAAGCAGGTAAATTGTTTTTTAATCCAAAGTGACAGATCTCTAGACTAGAAGAGGTCACATCTAGACTTGATGGAGGGGACCATGCAGCCCTTGGAGATCCTAGACTTAATCTAGGTGCAGAGACTGGGTGGGGTTTTGAGGGACTTTGGGGTTGTCTCCTTTGGATTGCCTACAAGAGGAAGGTTACACAAATATTTGATGACCAGATTGGGGGTCTACGGCAGAGATTGAATAATTGTTTATTTGATCACTCATTTTCCTCCTAAGCATATAACCAGATGACAATTTTCTATCCTTCCTTGTGGTTATGGGCAACCATGTCACTGAATTTTGTCCAGTGGACTATGGCTGGATGTAATGCATGCCATTCGAGGCCTGACTGATAAAAACTTCTGCACAATGCTCCATGCTCTCTCTTTTCCAGCTTGGCTTAGAAAATCCAGCAGATAACTCTGAGGAGAGCATGGAGCCCGATGGAAGGAGTCTGGACCTGCATATCCATCTGAGATGGAAACCCCTTCCAGCCTGCACTGTTTTGTGATATGACTGAGAAATAAATCTATATTGTGTTAAGCCACCAAGATTCTCAGAGTGCTTTTTACAGCAGTTTGCCTACTCTCACCAATGGAAATAGATTTAGAGCAATTAAGTAATCTGCCCAGGTCACACAGCTATGGAGGGGTAGAGCAGAAATGCAAGTGAGGAGTAGGTCCCAAACTTGGGTCTGTAGAAGAACACAATGAGAATCATCTGGGAACTTTCTCGAACTACAGATTCTTTAGTTCTACTCCAAAAATGCTGCTGTTGTAGTTTTTTGGTGTGAGGGGAGTGACAGGGGCTTTAAATCTATTTTTAACAAGATCCCTGGATAATTCTGCTGCCTAAACCAGTGTTGAGAGGCACCAAATGCCATCAGTTATTCTAAAACATAGAAGCTGAGTTCCTGGGGAGAGATGTCAAATGAGTAGGCTGGTCATCTAATTTATCGTCCAATCTAAGACACTTCCAAGAGTGAAAGAGGGAGCTATTAATAATCACACTTGAGCACCAGGCATAAAATAGGACTTTCCCAGGCAAAGTGGCATGTAAAAGCCTCTGTGTATGACAGCAAAAGATGGGACAGCTGTGTTCTCTGCTAATAGAAAGTGTTATTTCCCATTAACAGAATTTTCAGTTTTCTAGAGTGCTATCTGCCATCTGGGTGGGACAAAAGTGGCCTTCAAGCTAGATGCAAAGCTGCATTCTGGAGAGAAGTTTTGAGGGGTACCCTCAGAGGCTTGGAGTAACAAAACGAAAGTGTCTTATGGAGTTGTAGAAATGATACCTGAGTATTGGCAAAGGCTCACACAGACCCAGGGACCACCAAAGGCTTAAATAGCAAGCACAAGCATAGAAAAGGATGGGAACAATCCTGATTGAAACCAACAGAAGCTTAGAAACAGGCAAAGTACAGAGCCAGGGTTCAGACTAGGATGGGAGAGGAATTGTCTTGATAGATTTTCCAAGAAAAGATTTTGTGCTCTCCTTTCGAAGGCGCTGGAAACAGGTAGCACCTGGCACAAATGAAGCTAAATTTGGGCCTGGAAAGGTGTAAGGTAAAGGCACCTGACAGCAATAACTTAAGCACATCCTAAGCAGATGCACCTGAATGTGTGTTGAGCTAGGGAATCTGGGAGTGGCCAACCTGGAGATTCATTCCTTGTCTATGAGGAACAGCTAAACCCCCATCCCATCCCAGGTAACATGGTTGTACAGGGGATAAAGGCCCTGAGTTTTGGGTTAAATGAAGGTTGCCACATGGAGGTCATTAAGAGAAGGGTGTTAAGTGAAAATGCTGTATAAACTGCAGGTTGTTTGCAAGTTGTTGCAGTTTTCCTGCCCAGCCCACCACCCCTGGGCCATGCAGTTATCTTGTCCAGCCCACTGCCACTGGACAATCTTCACTGTATTAAGCCCCCAGTAAAGCCCCATGTCTCGTTTGCTGGCTCTGGGTCTCTTCTTTGGCTTCTTGAACCTGTTGCCATCCTGATTGGAGTTAATAGGGGTTTGGCATGACAAAAGGAAGTTCCAGAGTTTGGCTAATATCTACTCTTGGGACCACACAAAAATAATATTGCTGTTCTCAAGTAATTTGTCATCATTCAGCCACTTATTAGCTGATCAGTACCACCTTAATCCGTCTGTTTCTCACCGCCCCAGTGGGGAGACTTATACCTCTCTCAGCCTACCTCATAATGGGTAACTGGGAGGATGAGGCAAGATGATATGTAAGTATTAGGTTGGTGCAAAAGTAATTGTGGTTATACTATGGAAAGTAATGGCAAAAACTGCAATTACTTTTGCACCACCCTAATAGTAGTGCTTCTGAAATAGCAAAGTCTTTTGAAAGGAAAGATATTACTGTTAGTGACATTAACAATAAAGTATAACAAATAGTATCAGGTAATAGCAAGTTTCCCAGCGTGTGTTAACATTTTCTTCATGAATTGAGTAGGTTCTTAAGTGAGCTAGTGTTCTCCCTTATGTAAGTCAGGTGTGTGTGTGCCTGTGCATTTGCACACTTGTGTGTGTCCCCTACATCTCATATATTAGCATCTCCTGGGGCTGCATGCTAAAAATGCAGATTCATTTCAGGTTTGCTGGATCTCTGCTGTTGAGGCCCAAAAGTCTGTAGCTTTAACAGGCTTCCCAGGTGATTCTTATGCACCATTTTCTGAAATTAACTGCTTTGAGCAATGGGGCTCTAAGAATCAGCTTCCTGTGGCTTGGAGGCTAATTGGTTATCAAATTCTATTGCAGTTTGACCCAGGAGCAGAAACTAGCCAATCTATCAATCTATCAATACCTCTCTGAAGCTAAAGTCTCCAACAGGTGGACCAGGTAACTGCTGTATGTGGTGTGATGTGTTTACGTATCTTCTTTGAATTACCTAAGTGAAGCCAACTGTGGATCATGGCACTTAATTGGTCACAGAGAAATAGAAGGATAGAAAAACTTCTTACCTCAATTTGCCAAGAGAAACCTGAAACCAGCCATTTGGAATTTACCATCTATTTCTCTAGGTTTTCCTGGAGATTAAAGAGATAGAGTGAATTTCAGGTCCAGAAACTGACTGTTCCTTAGACAAGGTCTGATTCAATGAAAGAGACAGCAATGAAAGCACTTCTCACATCTTAGATGTCAAAAAGGTTTTGATCATTTTGGACCAATATTTATTTCATTCCTTCAACCAGTATTTATTTCTCACTTGTTTTCTACTATGGACCCTACTAGACAATGAGAAAAAGTTAATGAACAAGACAAACACAGCCTTTCAGGATAAGGCAGCTATTGATCTTACTTTTCAGACTCGCTTTCTTATTCCACATTGATCTTGGATGTTCCTGTGATGGTTAATTTCATGTGTCAGCTTGGCAGGGGCATGCAGTGCCCAGATATTTGTTCAAACATTATTCTGAGTGTTTCAATGAGAGTGTTTTGAATGATGCTAACATTTAAATCGGCAGACTTTGAATAAAGCAGGTTGTCCTCCAGGGTGTGAGTGGACCTTATCCAATGAGTTGAAGGCATGAATGACAACAAAAAAGACCGGCTTCCCCCAAGCGAGAGAGAATTCTTCAGCAGACTGCCTTCAGAGTTCATCTGCAGCATCAGCTCTTTCTGGTTCAAAAGATGTCTGCCTTTGGACTGGAACTAGAATCGCAGCTCTCCTGGGTCTCCAGCCTGTTGGCCCACCCTGCAGATTTGGACTTGGCAGTTACCATAATCATGTTAGCCAACTCCTTATAACTCATTTCTTTCTATTCTCAGTTCTTTTTCTCTGGAAAACCCTGACTAATACAGATCCCCGGTGCAGTCACTAGATCCAGTAACATCCAAAAATGCTCTTTTACATTCTCCATAGCAGTTACTTGCTTAACTAGGATGGCTGTGAAGGAAATATGGACATAGAACAGGATCAAGGAATCAGGGTACCAGGGTGAGCTGCGATAAGTGAATAAATGCATCTTCTGTTCTTCCCTTGGGAACCCCCAATCTGAATACACAGAGCATTAGAGGAGTAAGCAGTAGGGAGACAGTGAACCTGACTCTGTAATAGGGCTGGATAACTACAGAAGGCCTAGTGCTCCACCAGAGTCTTGCCACTCATTGATTACCTCAGGAAGCACAGTTGACCCTCAATGACACCTCTCCAATCCCATGGCATAGCAAGAGGGTGGTGGAGGGAATCCTGTCCTACCTCCTCCATATACTCATTCTTCAAATATTTACTGGAAAGCACAAGTACTGTGGGGATGGGGAGAACCAAAACTGGAGAGTGATGCATGCTTTGCTCTTTTTTTTTTTTTTTTTTTTGAGATGGAGTCTTGCTCTGTCACCCAGGCTGAAGTGCAGTGGCATGATCTTCACTCACTGCAACGTCTGCCTCCTGGGTTCAAGTGATTCTCCTGCCTTAGACTCCCGAGTAGCTGGGATTACCCACGCCTGCCACCACACCTGGCTAATTTTTGTATTTTTAGTAGAGACAGGGTTTCACCATGTTGGCCAGGCTGGTCTAGAACTCTTGACCTCAGGTAATCTACCCACCTAGGCCTCCCAAAGTGCTGATATTACAGGTGTGAGCCACCATGCTCAGCCTGCTCTTGATTTGCCTAAAAGCTATTTGAAGAGAGACCAAGCTCTGCATATATTAGAAGGAGTCAACAGTTCCATGTAGCAAATAGCAACATGTAACTAAATGGATGATAACAAACTCTCAGTTTATAAGTTGAGTCCATTAGCTATGGAATCAAGCTGATCTTCAATATGCCACTTCCAAGCTATGTGACCTTGAGGGAAAACTGCTCAACTATTGAGTCTGTTTATTCCTCTGAATGGTGAAGGATACCACTACCTACCTGATAGGGTTGTAATAGAGATTAAGTACAAATTCATGTAAAGCCCTCAGCACAGTACCTGTTGGGCTAAGCTGCCTCTAATTGCTTCTTACTGTTGATATCCTCCATGAAGAATTAAATAATAGGAAGTTTCTGTGAGGAAGAGAAATCCTAGCTCGATCTCTGATCTTTATTGTCTTTAAAGATATGACACGGTTGTTTGATTTTTGTCTTCAAACATTTAGAGCTAGAAAAAAGAAATTCCCTTCTGAAAGTATGAGGAGAGAAAGGGAGATGGATATCTTGAGACCTCTGGAAAGTGGTGGGTTTTGTGGCAGATATGAGATACAGATCCCTAAGCTGTGAAGTATTAAATAATATATTACCTCTTTAAGCTCACAGAAATCATTGCAACTTTTTTTAAACTCAGACCACTATTTGCAATAAGAGTTTGGACTAGATTTTGCACACTTAGACAATAGCTTTCATACTTAAGGATTTATTAGAATGACCTGGAGAGCTTGTTAAAGCAGACTACTGGACCTTACTCCAGAGCTTATTTCCCAGCAGATCTGGGGTGGGACCCAAGCATTTGCATTTCTAACAAGGAGAAGCTGATGCTGCTGGTCCAGGGACCACAGTTTGAGAACCAATGTAATGATTAAGGAGACAACAGGTAAGTATGAGAGTTGCTGGTGAGAAGAAGAAATGGTTCATTAGCATGGTCGCAATGTGTCTTCCCTGACATCCTATGGCAATTATTGTCTGCACAATATATCTGGCAATTAATCATGTCTTGCCTTTTCACAGTTCTTCTCTTTGCCTGAATGCTATTTACATCTTTTTGTTGGGTCTATGCTTAAGATCGAGGCAGGACGAGAAGCCAGCAATGGACAACCAGTGGGAGAAAGAGGAGAGGAATTCAGGCCCAGGAGGGAGCAGGAAAGGGATGATTGAGCAGACAGAGGATCTGCCTGTGGGAAAGTGGAGTTGGAGCTACTCTTAATACAGGAGGAAGAAAGCAAGGAAGAAAATTCATGCAGTTTTTGGAAGATACAGTATGGAAATGACAGGCAGGCACCAGAGAAGCCATAGGTTAACCTCACAGATAAATGACCCAGCTGTCAAGACAGATTAAGGGAGAAGGGGTTCATGTGCACTGCGATATCCCCTGAAGAAGGAACCCAAATCTTGTTTGGCATTTTCCTTTATCCTCTGCAGAAGAAAGGAAACTGTGGCGGTGAGGAAGGTGCTGATGTGTGTTGTTTGAGGATGAGGAGGGTGGAGCAGCATTGCTTCCTACTAGGAGACCCAAGCAATTTGGGTGGGTAAGTTCCAGGAAAATGGATCAGGGCCAAATTCTTGGGAAAGGCTATTTTAAAGACACCAAACGAAGAGGAATGGAGCTAGTGCCTCAATCAAAGGAAAACACAGAGTGTGGGTTGGTTTAAGAGAAACAGAATTGGGTTCTTGAGATGGGGTGGTCAGTTTTTTGTTTACAATGGCTATACTCCTCCTTTTCGGCCATTCAACACCTATTTGCAAAAGGCAGCCTTTCTCTTTTTTTTTTGAGATGGAGTCTCACTTTGTCACCCAGGCTGGAGTGCAGTGGTATGATCTTGGCTCACTGCAACCTCCGCCTCCCAGGTTCAAGCAATTCCCCCTGCCTCAGTCTCCCGAGTAGCTGGGATTACAGGCACCTGCCACGACGCCCAGCTAATTTTTGTATTTTTAGTAGAGACGGGGTTTCACCATGTTGGCCAGGCTGATCTCGAGCTCCTGACCTCAGGTGATCTGCCCATATGGGCCTCCCAAAATGCTGGGATTACAGGCGTGAACCACTGCACTCAGCCATCTTCATTTTTTTCTGTTATTTTTTTCTCCCTGCTTATTTCATCCTACATTCTAGGCAAATCTTTCTACTTTTACATTGTGTTGAAATTGTTAACATTTACATTTGCTTCTGCAACAAAAATCAAGTCTTCTGTGTTGAGTCGATAGTTGGCTCTAAAAGGTAAAAATCAATACATGTTTTACATTACTTTGATTGTTCTACGCTATGCTGAGGGCTGGGATTACATTCTTTTCTGGGAGTCCAGTGGAAACATCCACAGGCTAAATAGAATGTTCTTAGCTTCAAGGTCAAATGGCTATTCTTTTTTAGGTTGCATCAGTTGCTTAAAATCTCAAGATGTTTTTGTTTGCTTAGTACTTGATCTATGTGTTTCTTGGATAACTTTCTGTTTTTCCTGGAGTTGATAATTTTCTGCTTCATTTTCTTACAATTTATCATATCTTCAAGTGTTTCCAATCTTTAACTCATTTTATCTCCTCTATATGTCTTTTCCAGAGACCAGGACTCCTCTTGGAGTCCTTGATCCAACTTAAGCTAGCTTCACAGCCAGTATCTGAGAATTCTCCTCTTTGCTTTCCTGAGTTGGGTCCTCTGGATTCCATGTCATGTCTTTCTCAGTTTACCCTTTATTTGCTGTGTTTATCACCAAGTAATTTCCTAGGGAAAGATTTTTTTTGTTGAAAATACTTTTTTCTCCCCTCACACTTGCCTGATAATGTGCCGTATATAGAACTCTAGGTTAAAAACTATTTTGAAGACAAATATTTGAACATCCAGTGTTGCTGGAGAAACTTGATGGCAAACCAATTCTTATTCTTTTCCAGGTGACTTGTTTTATTTTCTCTGAAAGCTTTAATATCTCTCTTTTGTCTTTGGTGTCTTGAAACTTCATATAAAAAGGTTGAAGCATGAGGATTTTTATTGTTTTTGTTAATTATGTTGATGTTCAGTGGGCACTTTCCCTCTAAAAAATTATATCTTTCGGCTGGGAGTGGTGGCTCACACCTGTAATCCTAGCACTTTAGGAGGCCAAGGCAGCCGGATCACCTGAGGTCAGGAGTTCAAGACCAGCCTGGCCAACATTGTGAAACCCCTTCTCTACTAAAAATACAAAAGTTAGCCAGGTGTGGTGATGGGCACCTGTAATCCCAGCTACTTGAGAGGCTGAGGCAGGAGAATCATTTGAACCCGGGAGGCAGAGATTGCAGTGAGCCAAGATCACGCCATTGCATTCCAGCCAGGGGGATGAGTGAAACTCCATCTCAAAAAAAAAAAAATTATATCTTTCTTTACCTTTGGAAAATTTAAATTTATTGCTTCCTTAAAGATTTCCTTCCTTTTATTTTCTCTGTTGGTTTCTTCCTAAGATTCACATTCATCTGACCAGATCTTTTAGATTGTCCTTCTATTGTTCTAAGGAGATCTTCTTGATTTTATTTGTAGTTGTTATATTGAAAAAATTATATAGTCTTCTTTTTATTTTGTTTCATTATTTTATAAATATTATATAATATCATTTCAAATCTTCTGAATTTATTAAGCAGAAAGGTTTTTTGTTTCTAGTTCTTTTGTGTTTCATGAATTATCTGTGCTATCTCTAGAGTCTACGTTATGTTTCTTTTGGCTATCTGCATCCAGGCTGCTTTTCATATCACATACCTAATCAAGCTACTTGTCTTTGTTTCCTTCTATTTAGGAAAGAAGGACCAGAGCTGATCTGTGCCAAAACACCTTTCAGAAACTTCCCAGGAAAGAGTTTATGGAACATACATTTTTCAAATGTTGGCATGACTAGTGATGTCTTTATTCTACATTCATCTTTGAATGTTAGTTTGATTTGAATGATAAAATGTTATTTTGATGGTCATTTGTTTTTAGAAATTTGAAGGTATTTTCTCATTGAAAATTTTGTTCATTGTGTTAAAATAAACATAACATGAAATCCACCATTTTAACAAAAATGTACAACGTACTGCCACTAAGTATATTCACATTGCTGTGCAACCATTACCACTATCCATTTCCAGAACATTTTCATCATCCCAAACAGAAAGTCTGCCCCTATTATATAACTCTCCACTTCCTCTCTCCCTTTGTCCTGTGGTAACCACCATTCCACTGTGTCCCTATGCATTTACTTATTCTAGATACCTCATGTTGCCGGAAGTCAGGGACCCCGAATGGAGGGACTGGCTGGAGCTGCGGCAGAGGAACATAAATTTTGAAGATTTCATTTTGATATGGACATTTATGAGTTCCCAAATAATACTTTTATAATTTCTTACACCTGTCTTTAATCTCTTAATCCTGTTATCTACGTAAACTGAGGATGTACGTCACCTCAGGACCACTGTGATAATGATGTCAACTGTACAAATTGATCATAAAATAAGTGTGTTTGAACAATATGAAATCAGTGCACCTTGAAAAAGAACAGAATAACAGCGATTTTTAGGGAACAAGGGAAGACAACCATAAGGTCTGACTGCCTGCAGGGTCAGGCAAACAGAGCCATATTTTTCTTCTTGCAGAGAGCCTATAAATGGACCTGCAAGTAGGAGAGATATTACTAAATTATTTTCTTAGCCAGGAATATTAATAACCTGGGAAAGGAATGCATTCCTGGGGGGAAGTCTATAAACAGCCACTCTGCGAGTGTCTGTCTTATGCAGTTGAGATAAGGACTGAGATACACCCTGGTCTCCTGCAGTACCTTCAGGCTTACTAGGGTGGGGAAAAACTCCACCCTGGTAAATTTGTGGTCAGACCCGGTCTCTGCTCTTGAACCCTGTTTTCTGTGGTTTAAGGGTTTATCAAGACGATAAGTGCATAGACCCTTATCAGTAGTTCTGTTTTTGCCCTTGGCCTTGTGATCTTTGTTGGACCCTTATCAGTAGTTCTGCTTTTGCCCTTTGCCTTGTGATCTTTGTTGGACCCTTATCAGTAGTTCTGCTTTTGTCTTTTGTCCTGTTCCCTCAGAAGCATGTGATCTTTGTTAGACCCTTATTAGTAGTTCTGCTTTTTGCCCTTTGAAGCATATGATCTTTGTACCTACTCCGTGTTTTACACCTGTGATCTTTGTACCTACTCCCTGTTTTACACCCCCTTCCCTTTTGAAATCCTTAATAAAAAACTTGCTGGTTTGAGGCTCAGGTGGGCATCACGGTCCTACCAATATGTGATGTCACTCCCGGCAGCCCAGATGTAAAATTCTTCTCTTTGTACTCTTTCTCTTTATTTCTCAGCCGGTCGACACTTATGGAAAATAGAAAGAACCTACGATGAAATACTGGGGACAGCTTCCCCCGATAACCTCACATAAATGGAATGGTACAATGCTTATCTTTTGGTGCATGACTTATTTCACTTGACATAATGTTTTCAAGGATCATAAATGTTGTAGCATGTATTAGAATTTCATTCCTAAGACAGAACAATATTTTATTGTATGTATATACCACATTTTGTTTATTCATTCATTCACCAATGGGCACTTGGATTGCTTCACCATTTTGGTTATTGTGAATAATGCTGCTATGAATACTAGAACACAAACATCTGTTTGAGTCCTTGCTTTTAATTATTTTGGGGATATACCTAGAAGTGGAATTGCTGAATCATATAGTAATTTTATGTTTAACTTTTTGAAGAACCTCCATAGCGGCTGTGCCATTTTACATTTCTACCCTCATTCCAATTTCTCCACATCCTCATTGACATTTGTTATTTTCTGTTTTTATAATAGCCATTCTAATAAATCCAAAGAGGTATCTCATTGTGCTTTTGTTTTGCATTTCCCTGGAGAAAAGTGATTCTGATAATTCTTTCTCATATTTATTGCCCATGTGTGTATCTTCTTTGGAAAAATGTCTATTCAAGTCCATTGCCCATTTTTAAATTGAGTTGTCTTTGTTACTGTTTTGTTGTAGAAGCTCTTTATTCTAGACATCAATCCCATATCAGATATATGATCTGCAAAAGTTTTCTCCCATCCTGTGGATTCTCACTCTATTGATAATAACGTTTGATGCACAAAAGTCTTTAATTTGATTAATTTATCTATTTTTTTCTTTTGTTGCCTGTGCTTTTGGTGTCATATTCATGAAATCTTGCCAAATCCAATGTCAGAAATTATTCCCTGTTTTCTTCTAAGAGCTTTATAGCTTCAATTCTTACATTTAGGTCTTTGATCCATTTTGTGTTAATTTTTGCATATGTTATAAAGTAAGGGTCCAAATTCATTGCTTTGTATGTGAACACCTAGTTTTCTCAGTACGATTTATTGAAAATACGTCATCATCATTTTCTCATTGAATGGTCCTGACATCCTTGTCAAAAATCAATTGATCAAGCCTGGCATGGTGGCACATGCCTATAATCCCAGCTACACAGGAGGCTGAGGCAGGAGGATCACATGAGCCCAGGAGTTCAAGGCCAGCTTGGGTAACATATAGGGAGCCCATCTCAAAATAAAGAGAAAACATTTATCATATATACTCTACTGCCTTTTAACTACCAGTGTTGCCATTGTGAAACTTGCTGTCATTCCGATTCCTGCTAATTTAGAAGTGACCTATCTATTAAAGTTTTTTGGAAGATTTTAACCTAGTGGTGGGAAATTTTGTGATAATGTGTCTTTGTAGGTCTCTTTTTATTTTCTTTCATTTTGATGGGCATTTGCTAGGGCTTGTTTGGGGAAATTTTTCTTGAGCTATTTCTTAGATAATTTCCTTTCTTCCATTTTTCTCTTTTCTCTCCCTCTGACTTATGGTGTTAGGTTTCTTTTTTCTCCTGTTTTTTAAGTTTTTCTCTTTTCTGATCTACTTTATGGAAAACTTATTTGATTTGTAACATACAACCCTTCTATTGTGTTTCAGAAAAATTAGGCTCACAATTTACTTTTCAAGAACCTGTGATAGTGTTCTGATTGTTTCTTTTCATAACATTATATTCCTGTTTTAGGAAAGCAATATACTCTTACCTTTTAAATGGTTTTTGACATTTCCTTCTGTGTTCTTCACAATTTCTGTGTGTTTGTTCTACCTATTTGTTTATCTTGGGTTCTTTCTTTGATGTTAGAAATTGTCCTTGAATGGCTTGTGATTGTTGGTATTTACAAGTAAGGTATTAAAATATTGATTGAAAGCACAATGGCGGGGGCAGGGCTTGTCTTTTGGTGGGCTTTGTTAGAGGATGATCAGGTAAGCTGGCTTCTTTGTTGTGGGATCTCAAGAATCAGTATGAGATCTTTTTATTCTCTTTCTCCTTATCCAGACCACAACTTCCTGAATTCTAGAGACCTTATTTTATAATTTTTTATTCCTTTCAAATCCTATTATGTTTCAATAAATGATGACTGTTTATTGATTTGATGCTGCGGTAACAGAAACAGTGGGAACTTCAATTAATCAAACAATTGTTTTGTTTTCTCAAAACACGAAGTTTGGCAGCTCCCCTCCTACTCCAATTGCTTGCTCACTTTTTCAGGTGCAGAAGTGGCCTAATATGTATGTGTGTATGTGTGTATATATATATTTTATATATAAATATACTTTATATATTTATATAAATCTATACTTTATATATTTATATAAATATATACTTTATATATAAAATACATATAAAGTATATATAAAGTATATATATATAAATATATTTTAAAAATGTATATATATTTTTGCATTAGAAGCCCACATCTGTATTTCTGAGTTCTACCTTAAGGAGGGTGGGCAAAAGTGAACAGGAGCAGTGGCCTGAGAGAGAGGGCCAGTAGCCACTGACCAAATTCACACAAGGGCATAAAAAAAATTCTTGGTCCAGGAAATTTTAAGAATTCCAAGGAGGTGATGGAGGAGGGAGTGGGTTGGAGATGAGAAGGGTGAGGGTGAGTTGGTCAGAAAATAAAGCAGAGCTTCTGAGTATGTGAAGCAGAACAGGTACACAGAGATCAGGTACACAGTTCTGAATGCAGATATTGGAAAAAGCAGAAATAAGGCCTGGACCCCAGAAAAAGAGAAGACAGAACAAAGGACTGCAGTTAAATAATTAGAGTAGTACCTATCTGTTTATGTTCTGTAGAGACGGATCACTCTCATAAGATGATCTCCAGCAAAACATGGACTATAGAAAAGATGATTCTAAGGTTAGATACCATCTCTATTGGATGTTTGTAAAATTTAAAAGCAGTTTTTGAGCTTAAGAATCTATGTGGTGAACCAATCTTTCTTATTTTGTCTAATCCAGGCTTTTGCCAAATTCATTAACCTCTCTTTATTAGTGGTCTATGGAACACACTTCGGGAAATGCTCAGCCCTCCCTAGGCCAGACCTCTGCAGCATTCTGGTTTCTTTCCTCACTCTCTAAAACGCCTTTAGCTCTGGGTAGAAAAGGGCAATAGTATACACAGCAGAGAGGCTGAATGCCTCTGTGACAGAGAAAAGTCCCTCTGTTATTTGTTCTCACTTTCTGTGGCCACTCTGCTTAAGACCACATTTCCCAGTCTTTCTGAAAGTGGGCAGAGCATGTGACTGGATTCTGACCAATGGGTCAGCAGAAGTCATGTATGCAACCTCTAGGTTTTGCCCTTAAAATGAAAGGAGCATAATCACGTGGTGACTGCAGACAATGAGGATCCCATCAAGCTGGCTGTCTTTCTGCCTGCCCTGTGTCACAAAACGGGGATTCCTTAACGCATTATCAAGGGGAAGGCAAGACTGAGACATGTAGTCCACAGGAAGACCTGCACCACTGTCGCCTTCACACAGGTTAACTCAGGAGACAAAGGAGCTTTGGTTAAACTGTTGGAAGCTATCAAGACCAATTACAATGACTGACATGATGAGATCCGCTGTCACTGGGGAGGCAATGTCCTGGGTCCCAAGTCTGTGGCTTGCATTGCCAAGCTTGAAAAGGCAAAGGCTGAAGAACTTGCTACCAAACTGGGTAAAATGTACACTGTTGAGTTTTCTGTACATAAAAATAGCTAAAATAATACACATTCTCCTTCAAAAGAAAGAAGGAAGGAAGGAAGAAAAAGAAAAGAAAAGAAAAAAGAGAGAGGCATACACTCTCTTTTCCTTCTCATGTTCCTGAAGGTTGAATGTGAATTCAGGGCAGGGAGCTAGAGCAGCCACCTTTGACCATGAGATAGAAGCTGTATGTTGAGGAGGAAGAGCAACAAAGATGGAAATAGCCTGGGTCCTTGCCACCACGGGACCTCCATGTCCAGACTGGCTGCTTACTCTCAGTCTGTTCCTGAAAGAGAGAGAAACCTCTCTCTTATTTTAACTACTTTTTTTTTCTGTCCTTTGTTTCAGCTGCTGAACTAGTATTCAAAGTAATACAATGGTATCCCAGAACTTGATTCCCGATATCATTAAAGAAATGCCAAAAGGATAGTAACCCAAAATGGCGTCTAACAATGGAGACAGCAGAGCAATAATTACTGATGCACAGCTTGGTGCATCCTTTAGGCTCTATGAAGGAGAGGAACACCCTAAAAATGATGCCAGGTTCACTGGGTCCCGCCCTGCAGAGCTGCTTTATGTCACTCACTCCCTTTCCCTCACCACACACTAAGCGCCTCAAAAGCGGGGGCATTCAGCACACCGTTGGGGGCATGGCATTAATTTCTGAATCTTCTCCCTCAGCCAGGTTCTCTCATCCAACCAGATCCTGCTTCTCACCCTCATCCTGCTGGCAACCCCTACTGTTTGTTTTCCTCTCTTGCTTCTTGGAGTTGCAGTTCACACTGAGATCCATTTCTAGAGCTCTGACTTTGGTTCACCTCTAACATAATTTGGCTAATTTATCTTAGTTTCTTCTCCCATCCCAGCTCTGCCTCCTGAAAGGTAACTTTGCTGATTAGCAGAGGTTAACATTTTTTTTTAAAGGCAGAGGTGGATACAAGGGTGTGATTGTTTGGATGCTTTGATTCTTATTAAGGAAAAAATAAAATAATTCATGCTTCATGATTGGAGTTTGAAAACAAAATGGCTTAAAACACCTGTGTGATGAAATAGATTTTAAAAGTTATTATTTTTAGTTAAAAAGAAGTTTTATAGACTACATATAGTATTAAACACAAACTAAGACATGGAATACTGTAATATTATTGTGTATATTTTAAAAACAGATTATTTGTTCCATAAATATTGACCGACAAGCCAAGAAGCTATCACCTGTCAAGCATGTTGCTAATGTGAGAAGAGCTACGAAGGTAAATGACTATAATTCCTTTCCTTCAGAAACATGAAACTAAGTCAGGCAGAAACACATGAAACTAAGACACTATAGGCTATGATAGAATGCAATAAATATGGTAAGCTCATGAACCTGATTTTCCTAAACAGTATCCATTTAAAATACTGTCCCTCATACTTTCCAAAATATATGCACCAACTTCTGACTTGGAAAAGATGGTCTCTTTGGCTGTAAGATTATGTACAAAGCACTTTGTGAACTCAGAGGAGGAAACATCTTTCTGCCAGGGAGAATCAGGCAAAGCTTCAAAGATAACATTATATTTAAGTCTGGTTTGGAAGGGTAAAAGAGGAGCTTGACAAGGGGCTGAGGGGAGAAGATGTGCATGATAGAGAGAGGGAAATACAAAGAAAGATTCCTGGAAGGTCATCACTTTCCATTAGTAGTTTTCTCCTCATTCGTAAGTGATGTCAGACATTAATTCATTGGAACCTCACATCTCTATGAGCTGTTTTGGTATATTATTATCCCCAAACCTTAGATAACCATGTAAAGAAATCTCTGGGAAAATGCTCCAGAACCTTGAAATTTTTCCAGGGTCTGCCTCCTACACACAATATTAAGTAAGCTTGTCTGCCTGGGTGACTCTAGTTTCCATGTTTGGCTTCTGTTTCGCTGTGCAGCCTTGTGGCTAGACACATTGGTTGCATTTAGGTTCTGACTTTACTTCCAGTGCTGTGTTTGGCATTCCCTCGGCTCTGTGCTCTGTAACTCTCAAGTCAACCCCATTTCAGTGGGAGTATCTCAGCCTCAAGCCCAGAGCCAGATCAATTCTAAGATTTAGCCTCCTTCATCTCCGCTGCAGTTAATTATGGGTAGGGATTAAAGAGCTAAGAATGGTCAAGGAGGCTGCATTTGGATCTGTGTGTGTGGCCTCATATACCTTGTTGTAGAGTTTACAATGAATAAACATTGTAAAAGTTACATGGTAAGATTGTTTGGTGACCGCAGAGTTAGAACAAGGGGCAATGGTTTTATGATCAGAGGTGATTAGGAGCCTGGGGCTTTGTCTCCACCATAGAGGCATGAACCTCAGGGCAACAGATCCTTGCACCAGTGTGAAGAACCGCTTTCTTCTCTGCTCAGTGCTTGAATAGGAGCTGCTAATTTCTGACCCTAAGTTGCCAATCACCTAACATGGTATGAAGCAAGTGATAGTCACATTTACATTTCAGTATTCCATTCCTAAAATCACTTCACTTGAGAGTTCATTGACGGTCTCTTCAGAACCCATTTATAGTTAATCTGCAACCTTAACCTCTCTTTCCTTCCTTTCCTGACATTTTCCCCTCAAATATTCTGCATTCTGGCCAGACTGGACTGTTACTTGTACCTGGACACTCCCTGGTTTCTACCTGCTCTCTTTGGCTTATGATTTTCTACGGCTTATGATTTTCCATCTCTGCTCTCCATCCTCGAGAGTGTAGCTCCAGTTCACTTCTTGCCTTCAGCTTTTTCTGATTCCTGCAGTAATTGTGATCTCATCCTCCACTTAGCCCAGTGACCTTTATCACCCTGTGCCTTGGGCTGTTGTTGCTATTTGCGTGTCTGGATACACATTGAGCAAGGACAAGAAACTTTGCCTTTGATCTCTCCAGCAGTGCCTGGCTCTAGCAGACTCTCTTCTCTCAAAGTATGTGAATCTATTTAAATGTTATCTAACCACTCTCTGTATGCTGATGGGAAATTGTATCTGAAAAAAATAGATGTTGATAGGAACAGTTAACAAAAGACAGAGTTGACAATCAGTTGGAATAAAACATTCCAAACCAAATATAAGGAATAAGATGAATTGGCCAAATCCCTTCAGATGTGAATTAAGGTTATAGAGCTAATAAATATCTATACATAAAATATTTTTTACGAGAGAAATACTCCTCAGCCAGATATGGCAGAGAATCCCTTTGATTTGGAAAAGGCAAGCAATGACTTTAATGTTTGTTAAAAAGAGAAGTAGCAGCTGAACTAACTGCTGGATTCTTGCACAAGCCATGAGTGCTAGAATCTGAAGCAGAGACTGAGTTGAAGTTTTGTAGAAAGGGTACAAAAAATGTAGTAGAATTAAGAGAATAAAACAGAAGTTTAATAAATTTATTTCATTAATTTGTTAGCTTCCTGCACTTGGTATTCTCAGTGAGTAACTTAGATAGTGAGTTAGTTTAAGTTTAATTCTGAATATTCCAGTTTGTTTGGTCATGGCTCTTAAATATCTGGACTGTCTAGAACCTGTAGTGAAAAACATTAGCTGAGTTTCACCAACCAGTCAGCATTCTCTCAAATCTTCAAAATACTAAGATATTATGTCAGAGGCTTTCTAGTTGACCTAGCCCCAAATTCCTCTTTAGCTTTCTCTTACCCCTACTTAGAATCCAAAGAAAGGAACTTTTGGCCATTCACACCCCAAACTTCTTGCCTTTCAACACCACCTGGGCAGATGACATCCCTTCCCATAAAAACGGTTGTATTTACCTCCCAAACCTCTTCATTAGCAATTAGAGTCTCCTTTGCTCTAAAGACACATGATATATCCCAGCCCAGTATGCCTATCACACTGGAATACTAAAGAAAGGCAAAATTGTATAATGGTTCTCTCCGCTGGTCCAGCCCAAAAGAAGCACCAACCATTCAGGGAAATTAGAATCACTCACTGTCAGCAGGTTCAAATTGTACTTGAGGTCAGAACAGATTTTTGCTTTGGAAGCAGCAGAAGGGAAGAAGACCTAGAAGAATCATTTGGATGATTCTTGCAGAAGCATGGGTAAAAGAAGGTGGCATTTTCATGAGTTGGGCTCTGCTTGGCAAGCAGGGCTTCTCACTAGAAGACCAGGTTTAGTTTATGCCACCTCCTTTGCTGCCAGGCCATCCCACCAGCATCTCAGCATTGGAAGCCAAGTGAATTTTTCTAATAGTTAAGTCCAGTGTTTGGTTCACCTCCTTTTACCACAATGAACCCTGTTTATGCTCCATTTTTCAACCAGTCTCCTTAAACATAACACTTGCTCCATTTGTCATAAACCCCAAGGACATCACCATCACAAAATCTTTACAGAGTCACTGTAAATCTGTTGGGTTTGGTCATCACCCTGTGTTAATTTGAACTGGGGAACGATCATTATAACAGGATTTATCAGGGAGTATTTCTCTGAGCTATCAACGTCTTCTGTCTTTTATGGATGAGAGGTGTTTATACTTCCTTACCAGTACAAGAGAAACACTGGAGGCAGGTATCCTGTGTGCTTGAATTAACATACCCTTTTATTTTTCTGCATTAATTTTTGCCTTTTCCCCTTCTTCCCTGTGGTTCTTCCACCCTTCACATGCTTAACAAAGCTACCATTGTTCCTACCTCCTCTGGGAGCTGAAAAGAATACCATAAATGTTTCCTATGTGAGGCACACGTCAGGTTACCATCTTCTCTCCTCCACTCCCCTGGAAGAATGGTGTTCCAAGAGTGTTTGGATATTCCAGTGAGATCGCATGAGAAAAGTCAAATCTTCTTCTTTTTCTGTTAAAATTCTTTCATTATTTTTTAATTGTGATAAAATTTACCATTTTAACCATTTTTAAGCGTACAATTCAGTGGCATTAAATACATTCACATTGTGCAACCATCACCGACATCTACCTCCAGAACTCTTTCTATCTTGCAAAACAAAAACTCTGAACCAGTTAAATAATAACCCCACAACCCAGCCACAGGGAATCTTTTTACTTTTTGTCTCCTTACTTTCTGACAACTCTATGTACCTCATATAAGTAATTGTACAGTTTTTGTCTACTTGTGACTGGCTTATTTCACTTAGCATGCTATCCTCAAGGTTTATTCATGTTGTAGCATAAGTCAGAATTTCCTTTCTTTTTAAGGCTGAATAATATTCTATTGTGTGCATATTTCATATTTTTATTTATTGATTGATCAGCACTTCGGTTCCTTCCACCTTTTGGATGTTATGAATGATACTTCTATCAATAGGAGCTTGGATCCCCTTCTTTGGAGAATATGTAAAAAAGGGATGGGAGAATGGGAAAATGGCAGGAGGGTAGAAGGATTGTTGGGAGGAAAAGTTCGAAATAAAGTAATTTTGTTTTTGAATATATATCATAAAAATTCAAGCAACTCTGAAAATGTCATTCTAAATTCTACTGCTAGGAGAAAATCACTGGTAATATGGTGACGATCTTCTTTCTATCTATCTCTTTATATGTCCATGCCAAATATATCTTATATAAATGAATCATATCTTTCATATTGTTTAATAAGCTGATTTTTAAATTCAGCTTTATGATACGAACCTCTTTCCATATAAATAAATGTACTTTTATACCATCATTTTCATGGTTGCATACTTTTATCAATGTATCATAATTTATCCAATCTTCTATTGATGGAGTCTCAACAAATTATCATACTTTTATCAGTGTATCATAATCTATTTATCCAATCCTCTATTGATGGAGTCTCTACAAATTATTCTCTTTGTTTTTTAAAAAAGTTATTAGCATAAAACAGTGTGGTGACAATTATTATTTTACATGTTATCTTCGTGCTCTTGTTTCCTAAGCCTCTAAAACTGGAAGTGAGTCAAAGGATTTAACTTGACATTTTATTTACCAAGCATAATTCATATGTGTGAAAATCCTAATATCTTAGATCTCTTATTCTTATATATTTATCTATGCCAAAATACATATTTCACATCATAAGGGACAGAGTGAGAGCTCTCTAGAGCTTTTCTGGGGAATGTTCTATGTGGAGAAGATTAGAGACACTGAGTTATATCAAAATATTACATTGTATATGAATGCATGTCAATGCAAAGTAGTAGAGAAGGTTGGATTTACTATCCTTGTTGGTTCAGTCAAGCAATGTATGTATAGTCATTAGGAAAGGAAAAACAATCTTGAAATGAGCCAAGTAATGGCTATAAATTCACTTATAGCTTGGCAGCTTCAAAGCCAAAGTGGTGGTTGGATGTAAAGTGGAATTTTAATTGGCAGAGGAGGCAGATAGTGAGAAATGTTGATCTAATAATAACGTGAAGTCCAATAATTTGTGTTAATCCAGAATGTAGGTCAAATCCAAAACTGGTAGCCAGAAGCTCAAATCAGTGTCTAAATGGGTTTTTTGGCCAGTTCTGTTACTAAATGTGGTGCAATGGTGGAGTTTCTAGGCAAGTAGAATCTTCTAAATCTTACAGGTGATGGTATTATTTAAAAAATGGTTTATCATCCCATTTACTAAGGGCATGGGATATAGGATCTGTTAGCGGTGGTGAATCCATACAAGTCCGCAGCAACCTGAATCCTTGCCTCTTCAGAAGAAAGAATTCAACCAAGGGGAATATGGCAGAATGAGACACTGAGGCAAGTTTTAGAGCAGGAATGAGTTTATTAAAAAGATTAGAGCAGGAATAAAAGGAAGTAAAGTACACTTGGAAGAGGACCAAGAAGTGCACCGTTTGACCTTTGACTTGGGGGTTTTATACGTTGGCATGCTTCCAGGGGATTGAATCCCTTCTCCCTTGATGCTTCCCTTGGGGTGGGCTGTCCGCATGCGCAGTGGCTTGACAGCCACTGGGAGGGCTGCATTGGGAGCATGTTTACTGAAGTTGTACACATGCTCACTTAATGCGTTTTTCCCTTCCCAGTCGAGTGTTCCTATAAGGTCATACACCAGTTAAACTCCACCATTTTGCCTCTTAGTACACATACTTAAGCCCACCCACCCAGCTCCTGAGATCTTATTGGAAAGTTGCTGATCAACAGTGTCAGGGTTTTTTTCTATCTAATGGGAGACTGCCTTTCCCTGGCGCTGTCTGCATTCAATTACTATTTTAGAGAGACAGTTTTACAACTGCCTGACCATCGTGTGATTGTTGCCTGACATTCCTAGTGGTGGTTGGGGGTAGGTGGGGAAGGCTTTCCTGCCCTGCTCATGTCTGACTAGCTACCTCCTGTAACAGAGTGAACTATTTGTGGGAGAGGACAGGGATGGTCTTCACAGAGATTATCACCAGCCACGTTGGCTTAGATTTGAAGCAAACTCTAGATTCAGGTGGATCATTGGAGTGTGGGTAGCACTGTTTTATTGTAGGACAAGCTTCCAGGAAAACAAACTGAGCTGAAATTTTGAATGGAGGTAGTTTATTGGAGAGTGCTCTTGGGAACAATGCTTACAAGGATATGAGGGAAGGATGATTCAGCAGAAGGAAAAGTGAAGTTGTAGTGCCTTTGTAACAGAGGTCTCACTCAATACCATAGTTGCAATCTCATTCAATTCATAGAGCCCTGAAACTTGAATGGCTGTTCAAAGATGTCCAAATGAGGCAAGAAGACTTGGCCTTTTGCTACCATGCTGATCAGCTCTTGGATATGGGCTACCCCCAAAGAAAGGCTGTAATCTTGGACAAGGCAGCTCCCTTTGGTTGATGGCCTTCCTGAATGGAGGATCTGGGTGGCACACCATAGCACCTTCTATAGACTATAAGGCAGAAGTTCAGCTATATGAATCAAGCAGACAATATCTTGAATAGATAACCATAGTTCACTCTAATAGTATCAGATGAGAGCATCTAGGCTAATTTTACATCTTCTCTTAACACCCTTACTCCAGTCCATTCCATTCCACTTCAACATACTGTTGGTGAAAAAAACCCAAACTCTGAAGTATTTAAAGAGGCTTACTCGGAGCCAATTTGAGGGACCACGGCCTGGGGAACAGTCTCAACTTCTCAACTGTGCCCGAGGTGATTGACTTACAGTTTGGTTTTACCTATTTTAGGGAGACAAAAGTTACAAGCAAAGACATAAATCAACACACCTCAGGTGTACATTGGTTTGGCCCAGAAAGGTGGAACATCTTGAAGGAGGGTGGGGGGTGTGCTTACACATCATAAGTGGATTCAAAGATTTTTCTGAGTAGCAATCGATTGAGAGAGTTATGCTTTGTCTAAAGACTTTCAGTCAGTAGAAAGAAATGCTTAAGATGAGAGGGGTTGTGGAAACCAAGGTTCTTGTTATGTAGCTGAAGCCTCCAGGTAGCAGCCCTCAGACAGAATAAATGGCAAATGTTTCTTTTTGGACCTTAAAAGTTGTCAAACTTGGCTGGACTTGGTGGCTCACACCTGTAATCCCAGCACTTTGGGAGGCTGAGGCAGGTGGATCACAAAGTCAGGAGTTCAAGACCAGCTGGGCCAACATGGTGAAACCCCATTTCTAATAAAATGCAAAAATTAGCCAGGCATGGTGGCACATGCCTGTAATCCCAGCAGCTCAGGAGGCTGAGGCAGGGAATTGCTTAAACCCAGGAGGCGGAGGTTGCAGTGAGCTGAGATCGCGCCACTGCACTCCAGCCTGGGTGACAGAGCAAGACTCCGTCTCAAAAAAAAAAAAAAAAAAAAAAAAGGTGTCAAACTCTTAATCTTAATCTCTGCTACATCCAGGAAATGCCTGGCAGCATTAACGGAGGCTCTCTATAAATGCAAATTTCCCCCACAAAAGATGGCTTTGCAGGGCCATAACAAAATATGTCAAATATATTGTGGGGTAAAATATTTTGATTTCCTTCAAGATCTGCTATCTTTCATGTGATGTTATACTAAAGACAGGATGGAATTTGGTACAGTCTGCTTCGTCAGTCAGTCTTTTGATTTCTATTTTAATGTTAGTGCTGGTCAGTGGTGTATAATGAGGTTTGTCCAGCCTCCCTTCCATTCATGGCCTGGGATTCAGTTTTTCAGGTTTCTATGGGATCTCATTGGCCAAGAGGGGGTTTGTTCAGTTGGTTGGAGGAATTAAGATTTTATTTCTTGTTTACAAAACAAACACACATGCTGATGAAAACGGGATTCCAGTATGAGTTAAGTTTGAGTCAGTAACAAGGCAGGGTTAAATGTTGAGGATGCAGGTCTTTCCTGTTGATAGATGCAGGAGGCAAATAAGGGAGAGGGTCCCCAGAGAATCTCTGACCTGCCTGCACACTGGGAGAATGGGGTGGAGCCAGGGCAAGTTCATGCGTGTACAAGGGTGAGGAGCCTAGCCTCTGCAGTTCCTGTGTGTGGCCTGGAATCAGTGGGTGAAGTGGGAGGCCTTGTTAGCAGGATCCCCTCTCGTTTTGCTGGAAGTTTTTTTCTTCTTTTCCTTTTTCACCCAATAAATTTCATTCCCTTCACCCTTCAATGTGTCCGTGTTCTTAATTCTTCCTGGTCATGTGACAAGAACCCAGTTTTAGCTGCACTAAGGAGCAAAGTTCTGCATCACTATCTGCAGCTGAGCAGAAGGGACAAGGCAGTCATGGACTCCAGAGAGCAAAAATATTACCATTAAAAACCAGAGATGTATAGATCTGAAATGTGGAGGCCATATAAATTATGTTTCTATTTAAATAAGAAATTCCAACTCCTTATCAACCCCTTCAATTCTATCACTCATAGAATTAGAACTCATAGAACATTCATTTATTCATTCTTTAAATATTTCTAAATTAATTATTATATGCTAGGCACTGAGCTAGAGTCCAAGAATTCAAAAAATAAAACATAGTTCCTGCTTTTAAGGGCTTTGCAGCTAATGGGGAAAACAGATAAGATAGGACTGTGGCATGAATGCTGGTTACTGGGTTTGCTAGGGTCATGGAGTGCACTTTATTAAATAGACTATAGGGCTTTCCTGTCTGCATTTCTGTCAATGTTGCATTTAACAACAGTTGAAATGGGCCTTTTTGTGCTTGGAGTGGTCTACAATTTAAACTTAAGATCTGGTTAAAATTGTCTGACTTCAATTTGAAGAGAAAAAATTACATTATGGTATAAAAGACAGTAACTGCAGTCAATGATTAAGCAATGTCCCTCTAAAATTATCCAAGGGCTTATTTAAGTGCACTGTTAAAATATTTTGGAACTCTAAGAATTGCTGAAACAGAGCATGTCTTTCCAAGTTTCTATCTTTGTCCTCATGTGTTCTCTTTTATGTATGTTTGCCCTGGGGCTTAAGAATGAAGTAACTTTTTTAATGTGAGTTAAGAATGAAGTAACTTTTTAAATGTGGTTCCAGTTAAAAGGTATGATTCCTGATTCTCCAACATTCTGATTTTTAAAATCTGCATTTGTTTGTATCTTATTTGGGAAGGAATTTACCAGATTTTCCATAGCACACATCATTTTCTAACATGCTATATAATTTACTTATTCATTATATTATTTATTGTCTGTATGACCTTGCTGGAATGTAAACTCTGTAAGAACAAAGATCTTTGTTTTGCTCAATGTTGTATCCCTCCTTCCTAAAAAATACTTGGCATGTGGCATATATTAATATTTCATAAATATGTGTAGAATAAATGAAATAAAAGATAAAGGAAGACCAGTTCCACAGACCATTGATGATGATGTGCTATGAATGGAAGAGTATAAATAACGCAATTACTTGCAGCCACTAAATAAATTACAGTATGTTAGGAAGCTCACCATTTGTCTTCCCATAGAATGACCCATCAATAGCTCCTGAACTTGGAGTTTTTCCTAATAGTATGTCCTCTTAGTTTTCTAGTTCAGACTTCTCTGGTCAGGCCCATTTCACCATGTGTATCTTAGGCCGGTTAGATATGTTTCATTTCATATCACATGGACCCACTATAACTCCTTTGAGATGGTACATATAAACCAAACCAAGTTAGAGGCAGAGGGAGGCTTGCTTCATTTCCATGTCTAATACCACAGAAAAACAACAGACTTCTTCTAAAAATGAGTAACTGATAAATGGAAATACTTCAATTTTTCCACCTTACTTGCCAGAATTAAGTTAGTTTATCTTACCTAGTTAGAGTGCAAAGGCAGATTACTTCAAAAGTATATTTCTTTGATAGGACTACCTTGAAATTTTGACCTAAAAGATATGGGATTATTAAGCCTTTTTCTGTTAATTAAATGTTCTTTTTGAATATCCAATATAGTTGAATGAAAGTGATGGTACAATGGCTTTTACTCTCTGAAGTTCAAGCAATGCATGACCATCCTACAAAGAGAGCCCACTATTTTCACAAATAGAACCCACTTGAGAATGGAAAAATCCATTTGTGTTTAGGGAGTAGGACTGTCCCAGTGCAAAGATGTGGCTTGCTTCAGAGCTAAAATTCATCAGATTGATCCCATTAAAATAGAACTTATGTGAGAGTAATGAATTTTAAAGCCCCAAAAATAATTTTTTGAAGTTACAAATACAAGCAAATAGTGAGTTGAATTATTAACTTTAATAAATTTATCATCATAAAAGTATGTTTTAATTTGACTTCAATGGTTTTTAGCTCTGGATTCAAGCCAGGATGCTGTCATCCGAAAAGACGATCCGTGATCAAGAAAGAAACGTGTTGGGGTTTAGAAAACTGGGAGTTCAATACTGTGGAAACAGTTTTGAGACTCTAAATCTGAAAACTGAGAAATGTTTAGGCATGAGGAGGTGGTAGACAGTGCCATCGTATATGCATTATATCAAGGGATACCATTCTGAGTGCCCCAGTCCATGCCGGGCAGAGGCTCTGAGGATAGGGCAGCAGCTGTTGTAAAGTTGCATGGTGTGAGGATGCTGCTGGATTACTAACACAGGAAAGTTGCTTCCAGTGTCTATGTTCCATTTTGCTTATATGCCTGCTGGTCTTGGAGCCTCCTGAAGACCTGCAGAAGAAAGCAATTAAAGGTAGGCAATGGAGACATAAAGCACAGATTTTGAAACCAGATGACATCCCTCATTAGAGATGACTTATTTAACCTCTTTCATAGTTATGGAGAGGCAATCTCAGCACCTCTCATGGCAGATTTGAGATTCCCTTTGGTTATGGCCACCTCATATTTCCACTAGTGAATAGAATAGTTCTCACCAACTGTTCTCTTGGCTTCTTCGTGTTTATTCTCCAAAATTACCCAATATCTATCCCACCGCTATCTTAAGTGGCCCAGTGTAGTTTTACCATCCTTTAAGATAAGTTCCTTTCCTTAGGCCTCAAGCCAGCTAGGTGGACTCTCAGTGTTCTTGTTCCTGAGGACAAGAGTCTTCTCAGGCTGGTACACAGCCTCAGCCTCACAGTTGAAGCTAATCTTACAGATGACCCAGTAGGTAGTCTAAGAAAATGCTTGATATACCAGAAAAAGTAAGGCAATATATTTTTCAAAATATTTGTTAAAACTTTGCTAATTTCTATATTTTACTTGGCTTTGCATTAGTATCATTTTTTATTAGGAATTTCGCATGGGAAGAATGTTGGAGCACCTCCTAATCTTTTTCAGTGCTTAAGGCCTGCAAAAGTCTTTGTTTGGCTCCCACCCCAACCCTAAAGTTCTTTATTATCTTTTCTCTGGATCATGCACCCACATTTTCTTAAACTAGTCTCTTTTCTTGTAACTTGAGGCAAATGACCCAACCTCTGCTGCTGTTTTCTCAGATCCTGCTTTTCTCACTGCTCTCGATTTTTGCCTCTTTTTGATGTCACTTCCACTGCCCTATCTATAGAAGCAACAAACACCCCTATAAAATCTGTTGACCATGTTCTATTTCCTTCTTGTGACAACCCATTACCTCCCAAACAAATGAATTCATAACCATTGATCTAGACTAGTTCTTTTCTATAGCTAAAGTGGGATGGCTATACTACACATATCTTTGCATAGATCCTTCCTAAACTCTCTCTCACCCTAACACCTGCTTCCTTCAGCTCTGCATAAGCAGTTGAAGACTGAGGTGGGTGTGGGGTGAGGAAGAACAGCTCATCTCAAATTTTCTAAAATCATCCGTCATCACCAACAGAAGCAGATCCATGCGGTATTAACAGCTGACATGGTGACCCAGGAGGTTTGATAAAATGCATATTTTTACCTATACAGGGTGATGAGAAAGTGTTACCACTTCACATGGCAGCATTATAATTAGGTCTATAATCAACAAACACCTGGGGAATAAATGAATATGTGTCTTTGTATGCATATGTATGTGAGATACAGACAGAGAGGATTTAAATATATTTGTTTCTTACTGAAGGACCTGTTTTGTACTACATAGTGTTTCACTGAAACATGGAAGTGTCTCCTGGTCGAATGACAATGGGTCATATGTAATTGGTCCTCACCAAACCTGCCCTGTATATATATTTATATCCTCTCTAGTTGTCTTTTGTCAAGTAGTATGAAAGAAGAGCTGGAATCACAGGCTCAGCAACCCTGTTGGCAGGGTCATACCATCAGTTGTATTTTTTGTTTATATTTACTGCCTTTAAAAAATGATACTAGTAATATTTAATACATTCTTACTGTAAATTATTCAAATAATATCAAGTACAAGAAATATATAAACAGAAATGTGAATATCTTCATTCCTCCCACACTGCCTTATCTACCTAGAGGGGAGAATGTCAACGTTTTGCCAAACCTCTGCTATGGTCTAAATGTTTGTATACCCCAAACTTCACATGTTGAAACCTAATCACCAAGGTAATGGTATTAGAAGGTAAGACCTTTGGGAGATGGAACTAGTGCCCTTATAAAAAAAGACTTGAGGGAACCTGTTTGCCCCTTTTGTGAAGACACAGCAAGAAGGCGCTACTCATGAGGAACAGGCACTCACAGACACTGAATCCTTTTGATGGCAGTGGCTGCTGCCATCATGCCGGCTGCAGCAGGGAAGTGCAGCTGGGGCTGCACGCTCCAGGAAGCAAGTGGGAGCCCCGCCCCTTCTGAGTTGGGATGGGAGCTCCCCGTGCTGCTGCAGCTGCCCAAACCACAGCTGCAGACCCAGGCCTCCTGCTCTATAGAGCAGACAGGGGCCCCGACCGGGGCTGCAGCAGCGCAAACTGCAACTGTGGATCTGAGCCTCCCTGTGCTCTTGGGGGAGCTGGGAACAGGTAGGATCTGCCCTCCCAGGTGTAGCTGCAGCTGCAGCACCTGTGGCTGCAGACTTGGGCCTCCGGCTTCAGGAAGTCGGTAGAAGCAGGGAACAAGCGGGAAACCTGTCCCTTCCAAGTTGGTGGGGCAGCAGCTCCCAGGTGCAGCTGCTGCTGCCCTCCCAAGTACAGGACCTGGGGATCTCTGCAGCCTGCACCCTTGGGAGCCCTTGGGCACCCCAGGAAGGTCCCCCTCACCCCCGTCCCTGCAGGTTCAGGGGTGTCTGCTCCCACTGTCTGGCTTCTCTCGGCTCCCAGCACCCTCTCCAACCTCAGAGTGGGGTTGGAGCCAAGCCCCGGGGCCATGAATGGCAGCCGGAGGCAGACAAGAGCCCTAGACAGAAGGGGTGGGGTCCCCAATGAGGCGCCACCCTCAGGCAGTGGAGGGCCTGAAGGCTGGGGACTGGGCTGCTAGTTTCTCCCACTGGAGTGGGAACTCGGGGTGCCTCTTCCAGCCTGCTCATGGCCGCCCATGGACCAGTCAGCACACACTTCCTCCCCTCTGAGGTCCATAAAAGCCCTGGGCTCAGCCAGAGTAGGGCAGAGGATGGCTGGAGGATGAAGAGTGCAGACAGACAGGCCAATCAGCTGCAGACAGGAGTACCCTTTCCACTGACAGCAGCAGAGAGGAGCTGCTCTGTCTGCTGAGAGTTTCAGAGACCTACAGAGACATCTGAATGACTTGCCTGCATGGAGGAGCCACCCTCTCCAGGACCTCCTCTCTGCTGGGAGCTGAACATTCGACAGGATGACCTGCCTACAGAGAGGAGCTACCCACTCTTCTGAGCTGTTCTATCACTAAATAAAACTCTTCTTCACCCTTCACTTGTCTGGATGCAGGACAAGAACTTGGGGAAAGGCACCATGGCCAGAGGTTTCCAGTCAAAGAAATCAACGCTCCAGAGATCCCGTAACATTTTGGTTCCTTGATCTTGGACTTCCCAGCCTAGAACTGTGAGCAACAAATTTCTGCTGCTTTTAAATTACCTAGCCTAAGGTATTTTGTTATAGCAGCCTAAATGGACTAAGACAACATCTTTTGGTCTTCGGTCTTTTTAAAAAATGCATGTATACATATGCACTATACACCACACAGTTTAGCTATTTGTTTTACACACATGATAATAATATATGGATCATTATTCAACCTGTTTTTTTCATTTAACAATAGGTCTTTAGAGCTTTGCACATCACTGCAGTCAGCTCTAGCTCCTTCTTATAATGACAACCAGTATTTCATATTATGCATATAATATGTATTGTTTGACCATTTCTGTATATAACCAGTAATGAATGTTCTTGTATGCATCTTCATGAAGCTATGTAAGTATTTCTTTAGAATGGAGTAATTGCTGAATGAAAGGGTATATACATTTTTCTAAAGTGATCTTTCAGATTCACTCCCTTCTATATTTTATATTTACTATCCATTTCTGCTTAAACATTTAATATTTTCAATTATTTTAGTTGATACCATTCTGATAGGCAAAATTGGTACGCTTGTTCCAATTTGCACTTTTCAGATGACAGTAAATTGCATATCCTTTTATTCTCTGTTTATACTTTTTCTGTAAATTTTCCTTTCCATCCTTTGTCCATTTTTTAAATAGGCTATTTGGCATTTCCTTACTAATTTGTAAGAATTCAATGCATGCTAGATTATTAACTTTTTTCTGTAAATTTTCCTTTCCATCCTTTGTCTGTTTTTTAAATAGGCTATTTGGCATTTCCTTATTAATTTGTAAGAATTCAATGTATGCTAGATTATTAACTATTAGCCCTTTAAATATCTTGCAAAGTTTTCTCCCTGTAATGTAACTTAATTTTACATATGATGTCTTTTACTGCATTGAAGTTTTAATTGATTCAATCTACAATTATTTTTATGGCTTTTTTTGCCTTGTTTAGAAATGATTTCCTTGTTCCAAAGTTAGAAAAATACCCTACTATATTTTCTTCTCACATACATTTCAGGAATAACTTTTAAATTTATTTGGAGTTTATTTCAGTGAGTGCCATGAGGTATGGAGTCAATTTTTTCCCCAAATATATATTAATAGTTATTTCTTTTAACACAATTTGGTAAATTTCTTCAGCTGACTTAAAATGTCACTTTTATCATAAACTAACTTTTAAAATATACCTAGGTCTGTACCTAGACATTGGCTTAGAATTCCAATTTCCAGAAAATTTGGCACATAACATTCAACATTGAGAAATAGCCTAGGAAACTTGAAGAAAAAAACACAGAAAGTAGAGATACACAAAATACAAAATGATAAAGGGGAAATAACCACATTAGAAGAACCATTTAAGATGGCTGAAATCTATGCAAATGAATTTTAAAACCTGGATAGAAATGAATAACTTTCTAGAAATTCACCACATTTATCAAAAGTGACTCCAGAAGAGATGGAAAATCTAAACAGTCTGATTTTTATAGAAGAAATCAAGAAAACTTTCAAAGAGTTACACCCCCATCAAGGCAACAAGACCAATAGTGTTACAGATGAATTTGATAATGGCATTAAAGGGCAAATAATTCCAATGGCTTTTTTTTTTTTTTTGAGATGGAGTCTTGCTCTGTTGCCCAGGCTGGAGTGCAGTGGGGGTGGAGCCCTAGCCAGGGACCCACCTTTCTCTACCCACCACTTCCCTTCCCCACTTCCCTATCATTTAAAGGGACCACACTGTTCCCTTCTCAGCACTCCTATATCAAAACCTCCATATTCTCTTTATGAGACAGATATAACTGGGCTGCGCATCAGGAGGTCCCTCATGTTAGGCCTGAGAACAGCTCAGAAGAGTGGGTAGCTCCTCTCTGTGTTCTGAGGGCTGGCTGGGGTGCTGGAGGTGGGCCGGGGCAGGTGTAAACTCTGCGTCTCATTGTTCCCTGGTGCCACCAGACATTGCTCAGGCCACCAGCACCATGAAGATCTGGACTTTGGAGCACGTCTTTGACCACCCATAGGAAACTGTTACAACAGCTGCAATGCAGAAATACCCAAACTCTATGAGCCCAAGTGTGGTTGGAGTTAATGTGTTGGACAGACATATAGATCTGTCTGGAAAGTTGCACAGCCACAGACTTCCCAGCACAGAGTAGGGACTGCTGTCCATTGTGAAGTCTCTTATTGGTGCAGCAAGAACCAAAACGTGTGTGAGAACATTCTGTTGATCCTGTAGAGAAAGCAATGGAACTTAAATCTACTAATATTTCATTTGCAAATATGGTTTCAGTAGATGAGAGACATATAAAACCACATCCTCAGGACCCAGAAGGAACCATTTTGACTCAACAAGCTGTAATCACCATGAAAGGAGTTAGCCTCAGTGGTTACCTTGAAGGACTGATGGTAAGTACAATATCCTCAAGTGCTAGTAAAGGTGAAGAAGCAGTGGAATGGGTAATACACAAATTAAATGCTGAGAGTGGGCTGGGTGCGGTGACTCAATGCCTGTAATCCCAGCACTTTGGGAGGCCAAGGCAGGCAGATCACCTGAGGTCAGGAGTTTGAGACCAGCCTGGCCAACATGGTGAAACCCCGTCTCTACTAAAAAATACAAAAATTAGCCGAGCATGGTGGTGGGTGCCTGTAATCCCAGCTACTCAGGAGGCTGAGGCAGGAGAATTGCTTGAATCCGAGAGGCGGAGCTTGCAGTGAGCTGAGATCCTGCCATCGCACTCCAGCCTGGGCGACAAGAGCGAAACTCCATCTCAAAAAAAAAAAAAAAAAAAAAAGGAGATTGAAGAATTGACAGCCTCGGCAAGAGGAAGCAATGGCAGCAGCAGCATTTGCAGAAAGGGGATCCTGAAAGTTGACAGACAACATCGGGTACCCCAGGTCTCTCCAAGCTGACCATATATTTATTTGTCATTTTAAAATTACAACTATAGGTAGATTTTTTTTTTGTTAAGCTGATATAAGGCTATGTGACTTTTGATCAAAACAGAAAGGCTTCTAAATAAAAGGGATTATCTGAAATTAATGTTGTTTGAAATTACTGATTTTGAGGGTTTCAGTATTTATGTGAAAAATTAACAAGAAGTCCTTGGAAACTGGTATTGACATTAAATCTCTTTAAGGTAGAATTTTAAAGCTTTCCATACATTGGAACTCCACCTGCCTTTGGACCGACCCCAGAACAGAGCAGAGCCACTTCCTATTGCCCTGCTGCTGTATACGCTTCAATAGCTTGCATAAGGGAATTCACTCAAAAGGAGAAATTGCATGGTTTTAAACTATATTCTGTGTAAAATAACTTGCTCGGCTATAAACCACCATTAAAAACCAGTGTTTTGATTTGGTACTTAAATATTTTGGGAGTGAAAATTGTCACTAAAGTAACATATGACTCCAACAAAAGTATGGTTTTGTGTTATGTTTTGTTTCGTTTTGAAACAATGTCTCGCTCTGTCACCCAACCTGGAATGCAGTGGAGCAATCTCAGCTCACTGCAACCTCCCCATCCTGGGTTCAAATGATTCTTGTGCCTCAGCCTCCCGAGTAGCTGGGACTACAGGCTCGCACCACCACTCCTGGCTAATTCTTGTATTTTCAGTAGACATGAAGTTTCGCCATGTTGGCCAGGCTGCTCTCGAACTCCTGGCCAATTCTTGTATTTTCAGTAGACATGAAGTTTCGCCATGTTGGCCAGGCTGCTCTCGAACTCCTGGCCTCAGGTGATCTGTCCACGTTGGCCTCCCAAAGTGCTAGGATTACAGGCATGAGCCACTGTGCCAAGCCAGAAGTATGGTTTCATTATATTAGAGTACAGTAGGCCAGGCACGGTGGCTCACGCCTGTAATCCCAGCACTTCGGAAGGCTGAGACGGGCGGATCATGAGGTCAGGAGATCGAGACCATCCTGGCTAACATGGTGAAACCCCCTCTCCACTAAAAATACAAAAAATAAGCCGGGTGTGGTGGTGGGCGCCTGTAGTCCCAGCTACTCAGGAGGCTGAGGCAGGAGAATGGCGTGAACCTGGGAGGCAGAGCTTGCAGTGAACCGAGATCGCACCACTGCACTCCAGCCTGGGTGACAGAGCGAGACTCCGTCTCAAAAAAAAAAAAAAAAATACTGTATTGATTTGCCAAAGTTTGCAACTTAGCAAAGGTATTATCTTCCTTGGATTTGTACTTTGTGATTTAGTGTGCCGTACCATGGGCTGGTTATGTTAACTGAAAAAATAAAGTCATTACCTGAGTTTTGCAGCACTCTAACTTAAACAGAACAGCTGTTCACATTTTTAGCACTTCACATTTGCCTAACTTAAAAATCGCCATGTGTCAAAATCATGGTTTGTAATTGCTAAGGCATGATATGTCAGGTCATTTGAATATAATTACTTTTTGAAGTAGTTGTGACCACAAAACATGTTTTTTACATGAAGGAACTGTAAATCATTTGAAATTACTCAAATGATGTTTTGTTCTGAAGCATAAATCCCAGGTACTTTATGTTTTTACTAATATGGTGCCACTGCAGAGTTTGGGGGCAGTAGGGAAGAACAAGAATAATGATGGGGGGAGGATTGGTCTGAAACTAACCACTAAGTGAACTGCACTGCAGCTTTTATTTGTGGGAACCCCTTGTTTGGGATCTCAGAGGGCAGCTGCAAACTGAAAAACAATCCAGTAAATATGCTTTGTTTAATATTTCATAGCAGGCAATAATCAACCACTTAATAATAGCTTTGACATTTGCAACTGTTGCATACAAAGTATTTTTGCTAGAAGATGACTAGCTCTCACTTTTATTTTACAGTGCTTAATGTGATAAACTTCTAGTCATGTTTCCTATCAAAGAGATATATGTACATCAACCACAGAAACAGTATAACAAAATATTTTAAAATTATCATTTTTCTACTTCAAATATGTTTAGCTTAAGACTTCTTAGGACATTTATAAAAGCAGGTTAAATTTAATAAGATTTCTGATTTTTTTTTGTAATTGAAGATAGTTTTTACCAGTGAAATAACATTTCAGCTAAATAAAACTTTGCTAAATATTGATATTTGATAAAAAGTTACCTTGTATAATTTCTGCAAATTATCCTTGTTCTGAAAAGGTGTAATGCCCTAATAATAAAAGATTTTTAAACAAATCCTTATCTTTTGATTTTTTAAACTCTGATCTAATGATACAATTTTATAAATTTTCATTTTCCATTTTCCAGTGCAGTTAGTTACTTTTTTTTTTTTTTTTTTTGGAGAAAGAGTCTCGCTCTGTCGCCCAGGCTGGAGTGCAATGGTGCCATCTCAGCTCACTGCAAGCTCTGCCTCCCGGGTTCACGCCATTCTTCTGCCTCAGCCTCCCGAGTAGCTGGGACTACAGGTGCCCACCACCATGCCCTGCTAATTTTTTTTCTATTTTTAGTAGAGATGGGGTTTCACCGTGTTAGCCAGGATGGTCTTGATCTCCTGACCTCCTGATCTGCCTGCCTTGGCCTCCCAAAGTTAGTTACCTTTTTAAAAAAATAGCTGGTAATTTCATAGCTTTTACCTGTTAAATATAAATGCACAGCAAGCAAATGAATTTAAGAGGACTAAACTGGAATAAAACATAAATGAAAATCTTGGACTATTTAATATTAAAATCGAAATGTGAATTAAGAAAAACTTGTGTTAGTAAAAACTTTCTTCTTTTAAAAAAACAAGCATAACTAAAGATCAAATCCATTTATAAATGTCAATGCAATAATCCTGAATAAAATATTGGAGAATATAATCCATAAAAATATGAAATTAATATTATGGACAAGTAAGATTTAGTTCAGGAGGGCAAAAATGGTTTAGGAAATCTTTTTTCTTTTTTTTTGATGGGGGGATGGTCTTTTTTGCCCAGGCTGGAGTGCAATGGCACAGTCTCAGCTCACTGCAACCTCCACCTCTGGGTTAAAGTGATTCTCCTGTCTCAGCCTCCCGAGTAGCTGGGATTATAGGCATGTGCCACCACACTTGGCTAATTTTGTTATTTTTAGTAGAGATAGGGTTTCACCATGTTGGCCAGGCTTGTCTCAAAATCCTGACCTCAGGTGATCTGCCCACCTCAGTCTCCCAAGGTGCTGGGATTACAGGGTGAGCCACCATGTCTGGACCTAGGAAATCTGTTAATATAATTCATCGAATTAATAGTTTTTAGAAGATAAACTATTGAGCCTCTCTATAAATGCTGAAAAGGATTTGGCAAAAGTCAACAACCATTATTGACTTAAAACAAAACAAAACTCAGTATGATAGGAAAAGACAAATCCTTAAAATGATAAGATAAAGCTTTTTTGTTTTTTTGCCCCAAAACTGAGATTATTACCTTTGATGTCAGAAACATGACAGGGATACCCACTATCGTCATTTCATACTGTGCAGGAGGTAGTAGTCGGTGCAATTAGCAAAAAGGAAAAAAATGGAAGTATGAAATTGGAAAGGAAGAGGTAATGCTATTACTATTTTTTTATTGATACAAAATATTTTACATATTTACGGGATACACACGAGTACTTGTTACATGCACAGAATGTGTAATGATTAGGTCAGGGTGTTTGGGGTATCTATCACCCTGAGGATCATTTCTATATGTTGGTAACATTTAAAGTCCTCTTTTTTAGCTACTTTGAAAAATACTATGCAATGTTGCTAACTATAGTCACCCTACTCTACTATTGAATATCAGGGCTTATTTGTTCTAACTGTATGCTTATACCCACTAATCAACCTCTCTTTATTCTTCCTCCCAAACACTCTTACCAGCCTCTAGTATCTGTCATTCTATTCTCTATCTCCATGAGGCCAATTATTTTTTAGTTCTCATGTATGAATGAGGACATGTGGCATCTGTCTTTCTGTTCCTGATTTATTTCACTTAACATAACCTCCAGTTCCATCCATGTTGCTGCAAATGACATAATTTCATTATTTTTTATGACTGAATTGTATCCATTGTGTATATATACCATATTTTCTGAATCCATTTATATATCGATGGAGCTATTACTATTTTCAGATAACATGAAGACCTAGGTGAATCAACTGCAAAACTATTACAAACAATAAAATAATTCAACAAGAAGGAAGGGCACAAAATTAATATAAAGAAACCAATACATATCAGATACAGAAATCACAATCACCTAGAAGCTATAATGGAAGAAAATCCCCCAATATTACAATATTTTAAAAAAGTAATTAACAATAAATGATAATATTTATATGACGGAAAGCTTAAAACATTTTGAGTCCCAGAAGGGCAGGAAAGTGAGACTGAGGAATAAACAACATTTGAAGAGATAATGGCTGAGAATACAGTCATGTACCACATAAAAATGTTTCAGTAAACAACAGACCGCAAATACAAAGGTGGTCCAAAAAGATTATAATACCATATTCTTACTGTACTTTTCTATATTTAGATACACAAATACTTACCATTTCGTTACAGTTGCCTACAGTATTCAGTGCAGTAAGATGCCGCACAGGTTTGTAGCCAGCAGCAATAGACTCTACCACATAGCCTAGGTGTGTAGTAGGTTATACCATCTAGTTTTGTGTAAGTATGCTCTATGCTGTTCACACAATGACAATGTTTTCTAAGGTCATGTTTCTCAGAATGTATCCCCATCATTCATTGTTACAAGAATGTATTCCAAAACTGATGAAAGGCATCAATCCACAGATTTGAGAAGCCCTATGAATCCAAAGCAGAATAAATAGTTACACCTGAGACACGGTGTAAACCAATCAATGTGAAATCTGGGTTTATTGGGAATGGTGAGTCCCTATGTAACCTTGTGGCATTGGAGGAAGAGAAGTTGGTACCTTTTGATTATACTTGTAACTCCCCTCTCAGACTTCTCTGGTCCCAGGTAATAGATTTCTGGTCTGGTCGGGTCTGTGAGTCTCTTTACACTACTGTCCACTGAGGTGTGGCTAGCAAACTTCTGGTTTGTTCTTTCAGCTGGGTTATAAAACCCTGTGGTTCTCATTGTGATCTCAGCCTACCTTGGGTCTCACTGATCCTGTAAGTTCTAATTCTCCATCATGGTCCTCACTAAAAAACCTATCCTGTGGCTTCTGTGGTACAGTCATTATCCTCTGGCTACAGAAGCCTTTGGAAATCTTCTTGCTCTCACTTCAGTTGTCTTTAATCTAGTGGTTAAAGGTATAGACTTCATAACTAGATTGACTTTGTGTTAAAATCCTCATTTCATATTACAGCAGTGTGGTCTTGGACAAAATAGTTAACCTCTCTGTACCTCAGTCTCCACAATTTAAAAAGTGCAAAAAGGACCTATGTCATAGGGCTGTTGTAAAGATGCAGTAAGACCATTTTTGTAAAGTACTTAGACTTGTTCCTGGCACATAGCACTCAATAAATGTTAATTATTATTGTTTATTGAGGTTCATGAAGGCCCAGTAAATAGCACTCCATTTCCTCACCTGAGTACTCGTGTAATTAAGAAATATATAGAGAGTAAAGTAGATGGAGATCAAAATTCACCTTTTTTTTACACTGATAATGCATTATTGTAGAATGTGATTTATATCTCTGGGCAAGTGTCTTCTTTACACCAAACCCCAGAAGTAGGTGGACCTACCCAATCACAGATGACAATGAACTGGGGCAAATCTGTCCCTGTGAAATTTACAGTAAGGCAACCTGAGCAGATGCTTCTGTGATCAGATTTCTTCTTTCTCTCATCTGTTCCAGCGATAATTGCCTATACAGCTAATAATTTGGCAATTGATCATGTCCAGCCTAATACCACCACATTAGAGGTGATCAGATGCTGTCAGAGGTCTGCTTATATCCCATTAGCACATTTGGCCATTTCCAGGCACAGCGATCACATTGATGTTGTGTCCGGAATTGGTGGGTTCTTGGTCTCACTAACTTCCAGAATGAAGCCGAGAACCCTCGCGGTGAGTGTTACAGCTCACAGCACGCCTAAGGTGGCACGTCTGGAGTTTGTCCCTTCTGATGTTCAGATGTGTTCGGAGTTTCTTTGTTTTGGTGGATTCGTGGTCTCGCTGGCTCAGGAATGAAGCTGCAAACCTTCCCGGTGTGTGTTACAGCTCGTAAGGCAGCACGTCTGTAGCTGTTCATTCCTCCCGGTAGGCTCGTGGGATCGCTGGTTCAGGAGTGAAGCTGCAGACCTTCGCGGTGTTACACCTCATGCAAACAGCGTGGCCCCAAAAAATGAACAATAGCAACATTTATTGCAAAGAGCAAAAACACAAAGCTTCCACACAGTAGAAAGGAAGCCAGAGGGTTGCCTCTGCTGGCTCGGGCAGCCTGCTTTTCTTCTCTTATCTGGCCCCACCCACATCCTGCTGATTGGTAGAGCCCAGTGGCCTGTTTTGACAGGGTGCTGATTGGTGCGTTTACAATCCCTGAGCTAGACATAAAGGTTCTCCAAGGCCTCACCAGAGTAGCTAGATACAGAGTGTAGATTGGTGCATTCAGAAACCCTGAGCTAGACACAGGGTGCTGATTGGTGTGTTTACAAACCTTGAGCTAGATACAGAGTGCCAATTGGTCTATTTACAATCCCTGAGCTAGACATAAAGACTCTCCACATCACCACCAGACTCAGGAGCCCAGCTGGCTTCACCCAGTGGATCCAGCACCGGGGCTGCAGGTGGAGCTGCCTGCCAGTCCCGGTGCTGTGCGCTCGCACTCCTCAGCCGTCGGGCGGTCGATGGGACTGGGTGCTGTGGAGCAGGGGGCGGCACTCGTCGGGGAGGCTCGGGCCGCACAGGAGCCCACGGAGAGGGGGGGAGGCTCAGGCATGGCGGGCTGCAGGTCCCGAGCCCTGCCCCGTGGGAAGGCAGCTAAGGCCCGGCGAGAAATCGAGCACAGCGGCGGTGGGCCAGCACTGCTGGGGGACCCAGTACACCCCCCGCAGCCGCTGGCCCGGGTGCTAAGCCCCTCACTGCCCGGGGCCAGCGGGGCTGCTGGCCGGCTGCTCCGAGTGCGGGGCCCGCCGGCTGCTCCGAGTGCGGGGCCCGCCGGCTGCTCAGAGTGTGGGGCCCGCCAAGCCCACGCCCACCCAGAACTCCAGCTGGCCCACAAGCGCCGCACGCAGCCCCGGTTCCTGCTCGCGCCTCTTCCTCCACACCTCCCCGCAAGCTGAGGGAGTGAGCTCCGGCCTTGGCCAGCCCAGAAAGGGGCTCCCACAATGCAGCGGTGGGCTGAAGGGCTCTTCAAGTGCCGCCAAAGTGGGAGCTCAGGCAGAGGAGGCGCCGAGAGCAAGTGAGGGCTGTGAGGACTGCCAGCATGCTGTCACCTCTCAATGTGAGCTTCCACTCCTTAGAGCAAGCACCCACATCTCTCTGTTGTAAGGCTACTTTTAAGCAGTGATGACCCACTTTTCCTGCTAGTGCAGACAGCAGGAAGTGCCTGGAAATTTATTTAATATAAGTGGCCATCACACTCCCAACCCAGGGTGCCTCATCTTAAGGGCTGATGGACAGGAGGAATAATTACCCCAGCTCCCTGGCCCCGGACCAGAACATGGTCTCCAAAGACTGAAAGACTGAGCCGAAGTTACCCTTTATGGAATTTCCCTTCCTGGTCCTACTTTCCTACTCCCCAAATCACTTTCACACAAATCCTCATCTGGGGATCCCAGCTTAAGTCGGGAAACAAATCTATTATTGTCTAGTGGCATTTATATATATTTTTTACTTTCAATTGATTTCCTATGTTGACTCGTTGTAAAGGTTTCTTTGGGGGATATGAGCAGACCTCCAACAGACTGTAGTACTTGTGTTTCTTCATACTCTCCATCGTATAGTTGTACAAACAGTAGGAACTAGGCTTTTTTAAAAAAAATGCTTTCTCAATTCATTTTCTTTTTAAATTGACATCAGAGAAACTCAAACTATGTGAATAAACAAGGCGTTTGGGGAATATGCATACATATCATGCAAAGGGTGCTATACACAGCCATAGAATTTTAAGGTTATTTTCTGAATACAAAAATATGTTACATAAATTTATAAAGATCGCAGAGAATATTTAGGTTGATATGAATATTGTATAAAATTATTATTTGGGATTGAATAGCTCTATACATGCTCTTAGAGACATTTTAATGTTGAAGTTGCTTTTAAGAATTATTAACTAGTGAATAATTAAAATGTTGTCAGAATGGATTCAAGGCCAATTAGTTTGGTTGCAGATAAAAAGTCCTAAGAAATCCATGACTGCCGTCAGTGGCAATTAATATAGTTTTATTTGCATGCTAAAACAATCCAGGGTAGGTCCCAAAATGTACATTTTCTGCAATACAGTAATTTAGCTTTCATGCCCAGACTGGAAGTGTGATACTTAGAATAAATGAATCCAATAATGGAGGTGCAGGAAAATAATAGCATAGTGATAATATTTGACATTTGTATATGCTTTATTACTTTTCAGATGAATTTTGCAGCTCTTTTACTCTGATAGCTAGACCAAAAACCTATTTATAAGTTTGTACAGGCTACAGTTTTCTTCGCTTTGAATACCGACTAATGAATTTCAAACCACCAATCTGACCCTTTTATATCAAATTAACTGGTTATTTGGTCAACCCAATTCACTTGACCTGCTATCCTGGTGACAAGTAGATATTTCCTGAATCAGTGTCCATCAGTCCATGCCTTGCTTCAGCCATGCCCAGCCCCTGTGTCTCTGACAGCCAGGTCCAGAAGATGTATCTGTGCTGGTACAAGTCTCATCCTACATGTTCTATGAAGCACTGAGGGCAGGGCCTGACACTGTGTTGGGGAACTCTCTAGAACCTGTGATTAGGTTTCCATCTTTCTCAATGCCTACTGTTTGTGTCCTTTTGCTTCTAGATCTGCTATACTCCTACTTTTCTGGATGATAATCCCAGCTTGAGTCCTGCCATGCTCCTCTCAGTTCCATTCACCAATGATAGTGATGAACTCCATTCATGCCTTATAGCGGGAGCACACCATTCTGCATAATATTCAGCTATTTTCTAGGGTTAAATTTACCCCCTGAAAATATATTTGATTAAATACATATAGAGAATTTTCCTACTGATAATGTTATTATTAGTGGTAATAATCATAATTTTCATTATTAGTCTCAGGCTCAGTCCTTGTACTTAAAAAAAAAAAAAGATAGCCAAATAGTATACAGTGGGACATTTAATAAAACCTGGAGTTGTCTTTTGATTATTAAATTAATCCAAAGCTCGCAACGGATTTTTAAGTTTCTTTAGCCACCAAGCAAGTTGTGAGTAAATATATAGCAAAAAAAATGGAAATGAATCTAGAAAGTTTTATATTATTTTGGCCAGGTGCGGTGGCTCACACCTGTAATCCCAGCACTTTGGGAGGCTGAGGCAGGTGGACCACGAGGTCAGGAGTTTGAGACCAGCCCGGCCAAAATGGTGAAACCCCATCTCTACTAAAAATACAAAAAACTAGCCAGGTGTGGTGGCGGGCACCTGTAGTCCCAGCTACTCAGGAGGCTGAGGCAGGAGAATTGCTTGAACCCAGGAGGCAGAGGTTGCAGTGAGCCAAGATCATGCCATTGCACTCCAGCCTGGGTGACAGGGCGAGAGACTCGGTCTCAAAAAAAAAAAAAAAAAAAGAAAGAAAGAAAGAAAGAAAGAAAAAAGAAAGTTTTATATATATTTTAAAACCAGGCTTTCTCTTAGCAAATTGAAGATGCTAGTAGAGGATACTTTATAGACATCGCAGGCCCCCAAATATTTTAAACTGAAATACACTGATGCCCAAGGAAACATATTCATTTTGCTGAAATTAATAGGTTGTTTTAATTTTTAATTTGCACGATAGCATGTACATAACCTTTTATTGTCTACTCAATTTTACTGCTGGACATTTACTCAGTTAATGAATCTTTCAATAAGATACTGACTATCATAAACTCTTGGAAAGACTCATTCTGTGGTGAGCTGAGGGAATAAAAATTTGTTTTCCTTTTTTCTGTGGAAGTAGTGGGGCTGCCAACTCTTCTTCCTGGCATGTTTTAATCTTTTTTTTTTACTTTTTAATTTTAATGGGTACATAGTAGGTATCTATATTTATGGGGTACCTGGGATATTTTGATACAGACCTACAGTGTGTAATAATCACATCAAGAAATTTTCTCCTTTTTTTTTGGCAGGGGCGCTTCAAGGTCATTATTTGGAACTCAGGCTGTGACATTGAAAAAAGATAAATGGGGTTTCCATCACCTCAAGAATTCATCATTTCTTTGTGTTGCAAACATTCCAACTGTACTCCCTTGGTTATTCTAAAATGTCCAACAAATTATTGCTGGCTGTGGTCACTCTGTTGTGCTATCAAATACTAGATCTTACTCATTGTATCGAATTCTATTTTTGTACCCGTTAACTACCCCCATTTCCCATTTCCCCTCTCCACTACCCTTCCCAGCCTCTGGTAGCCATCATTCTACTATCTCCATGAGTTCCATTGTTTTAATTTTCAGCTCCCACAAATGAGTGAGAACATGCAAAGTTTGTCTTTCTGTGCCTGATCTTTTTTGGAGCTACAAGAAAGCATCTTGGCCAACTAGGTGTCTGCACAGATTTCCATCTGGAAAGGGAAGCTCTTTGTCTCAGAGGCAAGTGAAGGTTTTGTTTCAGGCCAAAAGCTCAAGGTGAAGGTGCTCAGGAAATTTTTCTTCTTCTTCTTTTTTTTTTTTTTGGCAGGGGCACATCAAGGTCATTATTTGGGACTCAGGCTGTGACATTTAAAAAATATATATATTCCTTCAACAGCAATCTATTTCCTTCTTTGCCCAGAGGACACCTGTGCTGTTGCCCAAGTACATGTGAAAAGAACCAGTCAGCCTCACAATTTATACCTTGCCCCATTTGTAACAACTAGGAAGTCTCATCGGATTCATCTTTTGGTTTGTGTTCCATTTTAACAAATCATTCAGAAGGCTGCCAGAGATAATAACCTCTCATGAGGAAACAAATATTTCATCTCAGTGCTTTCTTCTCAAGCTGAAACTGGATCGTTGCAATTTGGTGTAATGTCGTTTCTTAACTTAGCCTCTGAAATTTACCCCATATATGAACAGAAAAGGATTCTTAACAGTTATTTTCATGTTGGCACAGAGTTCTGCTCAGTAGCACTTAGTTCTTTTGCTCCTTTTGAAGCATCATGACTGCCTGGTCTGCGCCTTGATGGACGTCAGCACTCTCAGGTCAGGTCTAGACAGGGCAATCAAACCACCCAAAGGAAATTCAGTATTCAGTCATCTGTGTGGATGACTCTGTACCCGGTAACCTGAAGGGCTACGTGATAGTTTATTCCGATTTTTTTTGTTGAGATAGACAAGAAAGGTCTGTTAGTTATCTCGTGATCTTTCAGACATGCCAGGAAGTTGTTTCTGCATGTCTTCAGCCACCATTGAAGAAAAGGAAATTTCAAATGCTATTAGAGCAAACGAGCTATGTCGGAACGTTTCCCCATTACTCCACTTAGATGCACAATCCTAAATAATAATAACTTCTTTCATATGGAATACTTACTCTGGTGCCAGACATGAATTAACCCAGTGCTTTCACATGAACTCAGTGAACCCTTACAATGCCCTATGAGGTAAATACTATTTTTTTTTTGAGACGGGTTCTCACTCTGTTGCCCAGGCTGGAGTGCAGTGGTGTGATCTCAGCTCACTGCAACCTCCGCCTCCCAGGTTCAAGTGATTCTCCTGCCTTAACCTCCTGAGTAGATGAGACTACAGGTGCATGCCACCATGCCCAGCTAATTTTTGTATTTTTATTACAGATGGGGTTTCACCGTATTGGCCAGGCTGGTCTCGAACTCCTGACCTCATGATCTGCCCGCCTGGGCCTCCCAAAGTGCTGGGATTACAGGCGTGAGCTACTGCGCCTGGCCAGTAGGTACCATTTTTATCCCTACTTTTTAGATGAGGAAACTGAGACATATAGAAGTTAAGTAATTTATCCAAAATGACACAACTGCTAAGTGACAGAGTCAGAATTTGAACCACTAGTGGTACCACTTGCTGGTAAACACTCATTACAACAGCCAAAAGTAAAGTGATCATCAAAACAATCGCCTAACATTTTTTGGATCTTTACATGCTCTGGTAAAGTAAAGTTACATGGTCCAGCAGAGGTGTGAGAAAAATTTAATGAATGTTACAAGACATGCTCTTAACTTTGTCTGCCTCAAGCAATAGGAGTGAGGATAAGTGACGCCCGGTGAAGATCCTACAGAAGTCAGACTTTTCCTCTTAAAGCTATGGCTTCTCCTCTAGAATGAAAAGTTGCGATAACAGGAGTCCTAGAATGTGGGCCACAACTTCACATTCTGGATGCTGAGTCATTTGTCATTTCTGTGCTGAGCAGTAGAGAAATACTAGGTGGCCCACCTTCTAGGACTCCTATTATCAGAACTATTCATTCTAGAGGAGAAGCCAGAGCTTTTAAGAGCGGAAGTCTGACTTCTGTAGGATCATCACATAGGTGTTACTTAATGCTCACTCCTATTGCTTGAAGCAGAGAAAGTTAAAAGCATGTGTTGTATAGGCACAGGCAAAGATTTCATGATGAAAGCATCAAAAGTAATTGCAACAAAGCAAAAATTGACAACTGGAATCTAATTAAACTGAAGAGCTTCTGCATAGCAAAAGAAACATCATCAGAGCGAACAGACAACCTACAGAATGAGATAAAATGTTTGCAATCTATCCATCTGACAAAGGTCTAATATCCAGAATCTACAAGAAACTTAAACAAATTTAGAAGAAAAAAACAAACAACCCTATTAAAAATTGGGCAAAGGACATGAGCAGACACTTATCAAAAGAAGACATATATATGGCCAACAAACATATGAAAAACTCAACATCACTGGTCATTAGAGAAATGCAAATCAAAACCACAATGAGATACCATCTCATGCCAGTCAGAATGGCAATTATTAAAAAGTCAAGAAACAACAGAGGCTGGCGAGACTGCAGAAAAATAGGAATGCTTTTACACTGTTGGTGGAAATATAAATTAGTTCAGTCATTCTGAAAGACAGTGTGGCCATTCCTCAAAGACCTAGAGCCAGAAATACCATTTGACACAGCAATCCCATTACTGGGTATAGACCCAAAGGAATAGAAATCATTCTATTATAAGGATGCCTGCATGCATATGTTCATTGCAGCACTATTCACAGTAGCAAAGACATGGAATTAACCCAAATGCCCATCAATGTTAGACTAGATAAAGAAAATGTGGTACATATATACCATGGAGTACTATGTAGCCATAAAAAGGAATGAGATCATGTCCTTTGCAGGGACATGGTTGGAGCTGGAAACCATTATCCTCACCAAACTAATGCAGGAACAGAAAGCCATACACCACATGTTCTCACTATAACAATGTGAACACATAGAACATGGAGGAGAACAAGACCCTGGGGTCTGTTGGGGGTCAGGGAGAGGGAGAGCATCGGGATAAATAGCTAATGCATGCTGGGCTTAATACTTGGGTGATGGGTTGATAGGTGCAGCAAACCACCATGGCACATGTTTACCTATATAACAAACTGCCCATCCTGCACATGTACCCAGAAACTTAAAATGAAATTTCTTTAAAAAGAGCATGTCTTGCAGCATTCATCAAATTTTTCTCTCACCTCTGCTGGTAAATCTGTCATTTAATTTTCCACTCAGGACTGCACTTTGCCATTATAGAAATGATCTCTGAGTGACTTTGAGCAATTCATCCCCTGGAGAACTTTTGTCTTTATTTATGAAATATGTATAGAAACACAAACCTTTGAATGTTATGGCAAGAAATCATCAACTGACAGACACTTCATCCTTTTAAGTGTTTTGGTTTACAAAGCCGACTGATGATACAGAATTTCAACAATTGTCAGCCATCTACTATAGGAATGGAAATCCATTTCTTCACTATTATGATTTCTTATTTTAATGGCCAAATTTCCTGGATTTGATCATTGTAACCAATTCAGCTTCATTTAGGAATATCTCATTCTTCATGCAGCACTTTTTATAGTGTCTATTTGTGTTTTCAATAGCAATACACATTTTGGAGTTTTAAGCAAAAAGAACCCTGAAATATCTTCCTTCGTTTCTGCTCCCTAGAGGATAACCTTTATGAGGCCAAGAATTTTGTTTAATTTCTTCATTGGTTTATCACAAATATTTGGCACATAGTAGGTGCTTCAGAATTATTTTATTGAATAAATAAATTTATAAAAGTACATATGCCACTTTTAGGGGGAAATTAAATTATTTCAGCTATTAGCCTTTGGAGTTACAAGATTCTAGATTTGATTCCCAGCTCAGTTTACCAATTGTGTGACTTGGGTCAAATTCTTGGGGTCTTGGGAATGGGATTTCCTCATTTGAAAACTGGAGATGACATCTAATTTACAAGGTAGGTATGAGGAATGCCAGTGAAGACCCAGCCCATAGGAGGGCTCTGAAGTGTTAGCTTTTGCCCATCTGTGGATCTCAAAGCACTTCTCAAATCTTAGTTATACGGACTAGGCAGGTAAAGTATTATTCTCATTTTGCCCATGGGGGAAAATGAGAGAGGAAAGACAGACACAATTGGCTAAAGACTTTTTGGAAATCTAGCTATTTAGCTCCAGTTAACAGTTGGCTTTCCTCCTTCTCTAGGCTGGCTAGTGATGACTTGGAATTTAGCATACTCTTTGGGGGTTTGAGGGAGGTGATTATGTAGAGCTTCTTTAACAGTTCCTTGTGTCTTTGTTGTAACTTTCAGTGGTGAGGAGGGAACCATGGGTTACCAGCCCAGGACTTGAGATTCTACCCATCTGGTAGTGGGTGGGACCGTGGGGATTGAAAGAAATGATATGAGAGCAAATGACGACATGCTCGTTGACTTTAAAATGTTATTAATAGCCCGCTGCGTTGGTCACAGCAATTTCCATTGCAACTTTCCTCTGGAATTCCTTGGATTGGGAAATAGCAGCTTCAAAGTCTCCTTGCTTAAAGAAAACTGAGACTGACCTTTCGCTGACAGTGTGTTTAGGGGTTTGGAGTGGAGACTAAGCCAGTGACTCTGGATAAACATCTCCATATTGTGGTGTGAGCTTGTGTTGCCTTCCCTCTCCATGCTGGAGGGGATTCTGGGTGTAGAGGAGGCTGGAAAGGGAGGATTTGCCCATATGTTTGCAAGGCAGACTTACAGGCCCCAGAGCAAAGCCCCAACCCCAGCAAAAGAGAAACACATATGTGCTGCATATTAAACTCCTACTAGGATGGGGATGGTGTGGGAGAGAGGAATGCAGAGGGACAGATAACAGAAACTTTGAATTGATATATTTCCTAGGGAAGCTGGGTTTGTCTGTCTCCAGCATCATCCTTGCACTGGCAGCATGACTGCAGAGAAAGAGCAAACTGATGAGTCTTGGCAGAACATTTCCCATTACTCAGTTTTTGCAAAATATGGCTCTAGACACTTGTATGTGGTGGGAAACTCTCTCAGCAATCACTTAGATGCCATTAATGCTCCATTACTACATCTGTTTAAAAGGCTTCTGTTTTTAATTGTGACACATTTCAGACAAGATGCTTTAAGAACATATTGAATAAAAATGTTCCTAGTTATGAAGGACTGGGGCAGTGAGGGTGACTTGATTCTTCCATCCTGTCATTACTCAGGTGGAATTGGCTACAGCTGACATTTCAAGAACAGAGTGGTGTACTAGTGGAAGAAACCAGGACCAGACAGGGTCCAGGGTGGGGAGATGTCAGTCGACCACATGGATTTGGGGAGGCCCACGCAGAGGATCCAGAAGAAAAGAGAAAGGCACACTAGTGTGAGATATAGACAGGCGTCCATATCAGCAGGGGTCTAATTGACAAATTAGGAGAGTCAGCCAAAGCCTTGACCATGAGGTTCTAGGCATTCATTCCTCCACAGCAGAGTCCCAGCCAACAAAGTGGGCTTTGAGCCCTGCCCGAAGCCCAGGGGTAGGCAGAGCTGGACTGTGGGCTCTGTGAGGCAGGGCCTGCTCTTATGTCTATGTCTGTATCTGGGTGCCAAGGGTGGTGCCTGATATGAATATGCATGCACCTAATGGTTAGTGGATGAACAAATGGAAGAAAACAAAGCAAAAGCCAAGCTAAGCCTTCCAGACTGAGTTAATCCTGAGCAGGGCAGGCAGGTCAGGGGTGGGTAGGTGTGCAGGCACTTAGGATAATGATGGCCCATATATTTGAGGCAGCAGACTCGAATAGGTCCATATCCCACCAGTGAGCAGGCTGAGGTTGAAGGACTATATGCTGTCCATGTCACAACTGACTCACGAACTGCAGAAGGCAAAGCTTTCCATTGGAGAAAGGCATTCATGACCTCATCCCAAAGGACTGGCGGAGGTTGACATCTATAGGTGAGCTTTGGAGGTATCTCTCTGGAGGGTGTTTCGTTCCCTTATTTGACATCCTTCTTGGGGCTACAACTCTATCAATAAATATACAAACACTCAGGTCAAACACACAGCATTGTAGATTTAGAGAATCTGAAAGCTGGAAGGGGCTTTAAAGACCATTTAATCCAACCTCATTGTCATACAGACGAGGAAATTGGGACCAAAAGATAAATGACTTGTTGAACAGGGTCTAAGTGTTTTCTCTTTTATTCTATTTGTTTTTTCAGCTTTACATGGTTTTTGTTTCATGTCTTGCCCCTAATAGACTGTGAGTTCCTCCAAGGAAACTATTTTTGTAATATCATGATCTCAAATACACATGGCATAATTTTACGGACAAGGAGTCTAAAATACAGCTGTTGGCTGACTGATGGAATGAGTGAACGCATACATAAAAGAGGACATTTTTTAAAGGGCAAGTGAGTCGTTTTGAAAGTCTGAAACCCCACGTAATGAACAAGCTACTGAGAGCCCAGAGAGGTGCTCCTCCTCTCAGGCATGTTCAATCTTCAGGATTCAGAAATTGTTCTGAGTAGAAGTTGTATTTCAGGTAACACTGCCTCTGCTGCAGGGCCTGGTAATGGAAACTTAATGGAGATGGCCCTGGGGGGTTATTATTTCTCAAGACAAGAGGATTCAAGCCGGGACAGGAAGGGCCTTTCCATCTTAATTTACAGGGCCATGCAGCAGAATAATCATGGGTCATTCTTTTAAAATGGGGCTTCCATGTTTCGAAAGGAAAATGGGAAAATGTAGCATGGTGGCCTAACTAGCTAATTGTGTTAAGCACAGTGGCTGGAAACCAAGAGTGTACATCATCGTCACCTGCAGAGTGCCTTAAAAGCACATGCCCAAGCCCTAAACATATTTTGGGGATGGGGACTAAGCATATTAATTTTAAAAAACTTCTAAGGGGATTTTGATGTGTACACTGCTAAACTAACCAACTGCATTAGAAGAAGAAACCAAATAATCAGAGAGTAATCCTTTGGCATCTGTCTCCGGCAAAGTGATATTTCACCTGTAAGTTTCAATTTTGAATGGTTTCCACCCACTGTCACTCCTCACTCCTCACTCCTCACCAGCATCCAAATAGTCTTCCTCCACTTATTAAAACTGTTCTCCCAAAGGATCTGTTAAACGTATTCATACCACACTGTAGATAACTGACAAGGCTTAATACTTTCATTTTAGGGTTAATTGCATTTTTTTCTTTGAAATAATATTAATATGACTGAAAATGCAGAGGTGACATCCATTGACTAGAGCAGGGTTTCTCAACCTCAGCCGGGCTGGTTAATTCTTTGCTGCAAGGGCTGTCCTGCTTTCTACCTACTAGATGCTAGTAGCACCTTCCCAAGCTGTCTCCAGACACTTCCAAATATCTCCTGGAGGTCAAAATTGTCCCAACTAGAGAATCAGTTCAAAATTAATATGCTTGTAGAGTTAATTGAATTTTAACTATGGTCAAAAGACAGTGGTGACTCTAATTATGGAATTTTAAGTCTGAATTAGTTCATGGTCAAACTGTTTGGAGAATTAGAGAAACTTTCCTGGTGTCCCCAAATCTAGGCATATAGAACACTCACCTAGAAGTAAAAGTGGCTGTGAGGAAGTAAACATACCCTGGTCAGAAGGGTCTCAGGGAAGCTGGAGGGCAGGCGAGGCAGATTCTAGAAGTCCAGTCACTGAAGGGCTGCTCACTTTCTGGGGCTATCACAATACCCCAGAGTCCCAGGACACTGGGCAAAAGATAGCCTTGGCCCTACTACTCAGCCTTTCTGTAGAAACAGCCACAGTTCAGAAATAGTGTTGCTGTTTGCTGTGAAAAAATAAAACCATAAAATAATAACTCTATGAAGGGTACAGTACCATCAGGCCAAAGAGGCCTCTGCCAGGAGACATTTCTGAAGTCTGAAGGTGTGCGTAGGGGTAGCATAAATGCCATGGTTAATTTTTAACTTCCCCATTGGTGAGTCCTGAATCAGAGGACAGTGTTTCTATGGTGTCAGGCGATATTCCTGTTCACGCTGAGGTGTCACCTGACAGGCACCAGGTGAGTAATGTACAGGGTGGTGGCACCATTGTAAGCCTCTGCCACATCTCCTGAGGGCCCAGCTTTAATTACACCAGGATCCAGTGTTTGACATTTGTACTGGGTGACACTGTTCCTTCCTGCTACCTTTCCATTGTTCCACCCTCTCTTAGTTGCAGCATTCTGGCAACTGTGGTTTCACATTACTAACTCATTGCCATGGTTTCCATTTGATGTGCGATGACGTCACAGCTGATGAGGAATGGAGCTTCCTTTTCACTCTGATTACAGCCTGCTACACTTCTCTTTTCACACTCACTATAATACAGTGAATGCTCACAGTAATCAGCTCTCTTTCATATGGGTTCTGCCTTTCACTGAACATGTGATTTCCAGTTGATCATAGAACAGGCACTGAACAGAAATAAAAACTGGAGTGTGCAGGATCAGTGGTTGGCATCCAGGGGCAGGTTTGGTTCATTATCACAGGGACAACCTCAGGTACAGGCATTGAGGACAAATGGGGGGAAATTACAAATTCTATATTTTTTAATGTTTTTTATGTTTTGTTGTTAAACAAATACCAGACTTTAAAAACAAAGGGAAGTAAAAATACATCAAAAACTACTTATCATCACACCACATAGAGATAACCACTGTCAGCATCTTCACTCATTTCCTACACTTTATTCCATACATATGTGTAGCAGAGATGGGAAATTCTTTAATGAAGATTGGGTATGTGGACATCTCCTTACACTCAGCCAGACGTATATTTGTGTTTTGTTATCCATGTGCACAGAGACTTTGGCATTCTGGGTGAAGGAAGAAAGAAGAGAATATACATGGAAATCCAGGGGTAAGAGAAAAGGACAACAGAGAATGTGGCATGGGGAATGCTCTGCTGGGTCCCATTGAATGGTTCTGAACCACTGTGGAAAAAAAGGAGTTAGAAAGAATCAGATGCCAAAGGAGCCAATTTTCACAATACTCCGACACTCAGGGCAGTAGCCTATGGGTAAAAGAAGACACAGAACTGAGGGGAGGACTTTTCCCCTGAGTCCACCACAAACCGCCATGGAGCTGAGGCAGCCTGAAGTCTCAGGGGCATGGGAGGGATTTGCCTTTTGGATTTCTCCAATGGGATGTCTTACAGGCACTTCATATTTAGCAGATCCAAAACTTAACTCAGATACTCCTCTTGCCATATCTGTTCCTCTTGCTGTGTTCCTGACCATGATTATCACCATCACCTACCAGCTGTGTAAGCCACACACCTGGGAGTCCTCCTAGCCTTTTTCCTCCTCCTCTCATCCTCCAAATCCCATTGACCATCAGGGCCTACTGAGTCTACACTCCAATTTTCTTTTAAATCTATCCCCACTGCCACTGTCCTAGTCTAAGGCAATACCACCTGGTCACCCAGATCATTCTATAGCTTCCTAGTAAGTAGACCAGCCTTCAGTCTGAGCCCTCCTCGGTCCTTCCTCCCCAGTGCTGCTGGAGTAATCCTTCTAACACAACCATGAAAGCAGGTCACTGCGGCTCAAATGATGTCAGCGGCTTTATCATCCATGTTGCCTGGCTTTTCACAGGCATGTCTTGCAGTGCAGCCTTATAACTCTCTCAACACACCTCTGTATCCTCCTCATTCTTCATGCTTTTATAACGTCAAGCCATGCGACACTCCCTACATATGCCATGTTTTCTCTTTTTCCTCCTCCCCCTCTCTCATTTGCAGCTTCCCATACTTATCTTCCTAAACACTACTCTTTTTGAAATGTTTATTTAAAGGGTTTCTTATCTTTTAAACCATCTCAGACTCCCCTGGGGATTACCCCTTTTCCTATGTTTTTATTGTAGCATCCTCACAAATTCACTTTAGTTCCTTCGCATTCTGGTGTCGCTATATATTAGTGGGACTATGTCCCCATTAACCTGTTAGATCTCTTGAGAAAAGGGACATGTCTTTTCATCTTGAGTTCCCCAATACTTAGTATTGTGCTTAGCATATGCTAGGTGCTCAGTAAATATTTGATATGTGTGTGAAAGAATGAATCAATCAATCAATAACAAATGACAGACAAACTCCAACCCCCAAACCTAAAAAAAAAAATCAAAACTTTCCCCTTGCTCTTAGTGTAGATACTGCTCATCAACATAAGGCAAATTCTTCCTGCGCCTCTCAATACAGAGGAGGCGAGAACTCACAGAATCACAGAATTAGAGCACTGGCTTTGGCATGAGAACACCCTGAGTTAAAATCTGGCTTCTGCTATTTATTAGCCACATGACAGTGAATCTCCTTGAGCTTCTGTTTTGTACAAACTTAAGTTTGGCTTTGTGATCTTATTCCTCTTTGGTGCATCTGTACAACCCAACTGCTTATTCATATGACACTGCTAAAACATGCCTTGCCTTCTCCTCCACTATTTTTTTTGGAGACAGAATCTCCCTTTGTCACCCAGGCTGGAATTCAGTGGTGTGATCTCGGCTCACTGCAACCTCCACCTCTCCAGTTCAAGCGATTCTCATGCCTCAGCCTCCCGAGTAGCTGGGATGACAGGTGTGCACCACCATGCCTGGCTAATTTTTTGTACTTTTATTAGAGACAAGGTTTTGCCATGTTGCCCAGGCTGGTGTTGAACTCCTGAGCTCAGGCAATCCACCCACCTTGGCCTCCCAAAGTGCTGGGATTACAGGCGTGAGCCGCCACATGAGGCCTATTACTACATACTTAATAGGGTTGTTACGAGGATGGAATGATGTATTTTAGGTGAAGTATTTAGCATAATACCTCGCACATAGGAATTACCCAATAAATGACAATTGTCGTCATTTCTTTTGTTTTTAGGTTTTATTTCACTATTGTGTCATCCAATCACTGGAAACTTCTTAGTGTCAAACACCCTTTTAAGAGTCTGTACACATATATACAAATTTTACAAACAATTGCAAGAGTTTTACACAACTCCCAAAGCAATTTCATGGAATCCATGTTGAGAATCTTCACACTAGGAAGTAGAAGAGGAAAGGAAGACATATCATTCAAACTGTATTTTGCTTTTTGGAAAAAAAATCTGAAATATAATTATAAATTGTCAATCACTAGGTGAAAGATCACAGATGCATCTGAATTTCTTAATACCTCTGGCAAAATGCCATCAAACCAAAATACCTATTTAAGAAAGTTGAGAGGTTTGAAAAATTTAGCCCAATGACTTACTTATCCTAACTTTCTGGTGGATCCAATTTGCCCAACAGTTGTACCCTGGCCAGTGGTTCTAGTGACAAATTTTGGGATAGATAATGTCCATGGGAATTCTTTAACCATAGAGTGACCTGTGCTGGCACTATTGAAAGACATAGCATAGGAAGATTTTTAATATACGTATACCCCGAAACCTCCTAGAAAATCCTAGAGACTTTCTTTCTTACACAAAGAAGAAGTCACACACTGTAAAGTAAGTGTGTTTCTGAGAGTTAACACATTTGTTAGAAAAACTCAAAAAAAAAAAAAAAACACTGGGCATTATCCCCAGTCTTCTCCTGTTAGCTGGGATTAGTGTACGACTAGTGGCTGGAAATGCCTCTTAGGCACTGACAACATGGCAATCACAGCCTTATCAGTGCTTGTATTTCTAATAGAATTTTCCAGGCACCAGTTTGTTTTATATCAATACAGGGATGCAGAGTTTTTCTTTTTCAATAAATTAATATTTTAAAATAAATGCACAAGGGGTTCTCATGATTTGATAACTATGGCGTTGAAATATATAAAAAGTGAAGAGTTCTCTTAGGAATTGTCCACTAATTTGAATATTTTATTTATAAGTTTGAATTTTAGCATTTAAGATGTTTAAATAACAAAGTATAGCTATACAAGGTCCAGCTTGTAACAGAGCTTGAGGTCAGTCATCTGTAATGCACTTTTTCTTTCTAGTTTGGGAAAATACCTCACTTGTTTGACCCTCATCAGGACTGGAATTAATATTTTAACCAAGCAGAAAATTGCTCATCTCAGATTGGCAGCCGTGCCTGCCAGCATATAGTATTTTCTAGGTGGCCGTGATAGATAAGAAGAGAGCGTCACAGTTGGGACAAAGAAACATCTGTTGCATGACCTGAAAGTAACAAATTAAATGTTTAACTCTCCCGTCATCCTTGGCCACAGTGGTGGAGTCTGCTGATTGTTCCCCATTATCTTCCTTTAATAGGACCCCTTCTGTCAAGTTTTGACAGGGCCCATGGATGACCAACAAGAGCCTCCTTTTAGTTATAGGTGGTCATGTGCCCAAGTTCTCACCAGTGAGATGCAAGTAGAAGTGACCTGCAAAACTTCCCTGTTGCATTACATCCTTAAAATAAATTTGATTAAGTTCTTATTTTCCTCTTTTTCATTCCCGGGGATTAGAATGAAAATGAGATGGTAAATCAGTTTGCTTCATGGGGATTTAAACAGCATTCTGAGGAAGGGATAAGCCACAGGATAAAAGGAACTACAGCTACCCCTCCACACTGCACTGTTTGCAGATCTCTGGCCTGTTATTAAAGAGAGACAACGAAACTTCTATCCCATTTAAGCCACTGCTTTTGGACTTCTATATCCAAGCAGCTTAGCTTGTATCCTCAATGAGCCACAGTCTCCATTATGATGATACACAGTGGTGTGGATAGCCTCTCAGATGGTCCCCAATGATCCTGCCTCATGGCATATGTACCTTTGTATAATCCCATTCTCTTGAATGTGGGTTTGTCTGGTGACTCTCTTCTACCAACAGATTGTGGCAAAGATGGATGACGGGATGTCACTTCACTGATTAAGTGCCAAAAGGTTGCAATCTCTTGCTAACAGACTCTCTGCCTTGCTGGCTTTGATGATGCAATTTGCCATGTTGGAGCTGCCTATGTGGCATGAAACTGAAGCAGGCCTCCAGCCAACAGCCAGCAAGAAACTGAGACCCTCAGTCCAACAGTCCACAGGGATCTCAATCTTGCCAACCACCATGTGAGCCTGGAAATAAATCCTTGCCCAGTTGAACCTTAAGATCACTACATCGCAGCTGACACCTTGACTGCAAGTCTGTAAGAGACCCTGAAGTGCAGGAACTTGCTAAGCCTGCCCAGACTCTTGACCCACGGAAACTGTGAGACAATACATGTGGGTTGTTTTAAGTTTGGGGGTAAGTTGTTATGCAGCCAAAGGTAACTAATGCCACAGAGACATCATTTTATTTTCATACAGTGATATGTAACAGAAGTAGTGTGTTGAAGTCAGAAAGTGAATTTTAAAATATTAGAGAAGGGGATGAGCTTGACACTAACTTAGGACTGCATACTGCAAAGGACCTCAGTTCTTTGCTGTGGACACTGAATCCCAGGGTGTGATCCTCTGCTTTGGAGATCCTTAGACTTGATTTATTAGCAAGCCCAGGGTTGTTCAGGCTCAGGGGAGCTTAACCAGCTAAACAAACTCCCAAGAGAGCTATATCTAAATCAGAATGCCAATTTGTTAATTTACTTTTATAAATAAAACTGCCAAGTGGATCAGATAAGTTATATCTTTGTATGTTAGTTCTTCAAGGCTGAGTAAAGTGTCACCTTATTTCTTTTTCTAATCTCTCTCTCTCTCTCTCACACACACACACACTCTCTCTCTCTCTTCCATATTCAGAACAGACTTCTACGCGCTCAAATATTGTATCTCCTGATATATTGATGCCATTGAGTAGGCCACAGCTTGCTTTTCCAAGCAGCCATGCTCTATATCTGGTTAAACACACTTGGGGTGGACACCTGGAAGCCCAAGTGAGCATGGATCTTCCTGTCTAGCCCCCTTCCTTGGAACTGGGTCCTTCTCAGCTGCAAGATGACTTTTCATCCACATTCTTTTGGAGTTCTAGGACAAGGCTCCAGTTGGACTCTGGTCATTAATGCCAACCATCTACAGTAACTCCATGCCTGTGCCTACACTGGCTTTCTATTTGCTCCTACCTCCTGCTTACAATGACTCCTTTACCCATTGTAACAGACTCTTCTGGTGCCCCATCTCACATTATCTCTGCCTAGCTTTTACTCCAGCCACCATACTGACAACCAGCTCCAGGTAGGTGTAAACCTGACAGCATGTTGCTTCAGCTGCACCTTGTTATCATCTGATTTTTCTGGGGCTTCTCAGAGGCCTTAGGGTAGAACACCTGTGGAAAGCTGCCTGGCACTCACACTGCTGCAGCCTCACAAGAAAGAGTTCAAGCCCCACTAAGACAATCCTTGACTTCCCCCTTAAGTGGAAGAAGAAGGTGGACAAATTCTGAGGTTCATTTTACATGGCATTTCAGAAGTTTCTGAAGGCAGGATAGAACCCTATTCAATAACAGTAGAGATCACTCAAGAGCATACCTTTTCATTAACTTTTTTGCCTTCCTTGTTTCAATCTCCCCGTTTCCCCACTCCTACTCACTAGGATCTTTTCCTCAAATCAACTAACTGCATGCAAGCCATCGCCTCAGGCTCTGCTTTCTGAAAGAACCCTGGTGAAGCTTACCCCTCTCTAATGCTGTCATTCACTGATGGCCCTGCCACTGCTCCATTGAGGTCTCTGGCCTCTGGCTCTTCTCCTCCACGGCTACTCCTGTTGCCATTGTCCTACACAGCAAGGATGACCCCATCTGCCACCCAAGCATTACAGACTGCTTTGATCTTCTCTAATTAAATGGCCTCTACCCCACTTCAGCATCCCCACTGGAAATAAACATTACCCTGAACAGGTCTATTTCTGAAATCTTTAACATCAATATCTTAGCTTTGTACATCAATATTCACCTATGGGTCCTATTTCCTCATTCTTATTCCCACTTTCTAGTATTTGAATTTCACTGAGACCTCTGGTGCTTTGACCACTCTATTTTCACTCCCTTGGAACTTCTTTATTCTCTTCCCTACCCACCTAGATTTTTTTTTTCTTTCTTGAGACAGGGTCTCGCTCTGTTACCCAGACTGGAGTGCAGTGGCGTGATCACAGCTCACTGCAACCTCAACCTCACGAGCTCAAGCAATCCTTCCATCTCAGCGTCCTGAGTGGCTGGGACTACAGGTACACACCACCATGTCCAGGTAAATTTTTGTATTTGTTGTAGAGATGGGGTCTCCCTATGTTCCCCAGGCTGGTGTTGAACTACTGGGCTGAAGCAATCTGCCTGCCTCAGCCTCCCAAAGTGCTGGGATTGATTATAGGTGTGAGCCACAGCTCCCAGTTCTCCTTCCTAGATTTTATGGTTATTTATTTCAGTCACTCTCCAGAAAGGCTCTTGCCTCCCTACGCCTGTATATTTTGCCTTCTGAAACTTATTTTTTATCATCCAAATCATCCAATGATTCCACTTATAATCAAGCAGATGAGCACTGCTGCAGAAAATCACATTATCAGGCAGATGCTGTCACTCTATGTATGAACACAAAACTCAGCTGAACCTTCCTCACCCACCAACCCTGTCTGATTATGTGTCCTGCTTCCATGCTATATAGCACACTGTGCATTGGACACATAGACACATCATTTAGCACTTATTTAATGAGCACCTATTATATGTCAGGTGTTGCATTAAGTGTTTGGGGTGAAATTCTGAATGGCTAATAGGGAAATACGTCCCTGTTCTTTGGGAGGCCTACATTGTTCTCTGATATACTGCACTCTAGTCATTGTACTATGCTTGTCTGTTCTCATTATTAGACTGACTTTGTCTTATTTATATTTTGGATCCAAAGTATATGGCATGTAGTAGGGGTTCTATTTTTGTTGTATAAGTGAACAAATGAGTGAAAAAGATAACTACTGCTGATTAATAAGCATACCTCTAATATTCAAACATTCCTATTCAACACTCAAAGGGTAATCTGTTCTCAATGTGGGCCCTCAGGTACTGACTGCAGGGTGCATGAGAAGAAAAAAAATGCATTTGATTTGACTTCACTACCCCATGTGTTTATTGTCATTTTCCATTAAGATGCCAAGTTTTGAAAAAAATTAGTGAAGAAGTTTAGAACAAATGATTCTTGACATCGTATATTTCCCCCCGTATAATTTGTGTGGGCTTCCCTTCCCATGTATGCTAAGTTCTGTATCTTTTGGTCTCTGCCTCCATGTGTTTCTGCAGGTCTTTTCTAGTTAGGTGCTCTGTCTGCTCTCAACATTAATTCCTGGGTTGGGGCAGTGAGTACTGGGGTGTCTAGGAACACAAGTTAGCATCCAGCTGCCTATTTATCAGAGAAGACCTCCTTGGCCAAATGGGCCAACAAGTCATGGGAAAGGCATGAATGTGAGGACAGGCTTGAGACAGAGAAGGAGCAAGATCCCTTCCTTCAAACCCCAGCCTAATATGTCCAGAACGCTTTCATAATGGAGTCTTTTTATCTAATTACTACATTGGTGTGGTAATTGGGGATATGGTCCCAGAAAGCCTGGGTGAATAGCAGTAATCATGCAATAAAGGAAAAGAAGGAAAAGGCAAAGAGAAACAGCCTCTCCTTGTATTAGTCCATTTTGCATTGCTATAAAGGAATAGCTGAGACTGAGTAATTTACAAAGAAAAGAGGTGTATTTGACTCACAGTTCTGTAGGCTGAGCAGGAAGCATGGCACCAGCATCTGCTTCTGGTGAGGGCCTTAGGAAGCTTATACTCATGCATGGAGGAAGGCAAAGCAGGACCAGGCATCACATGGCAAGAGAGGGAGCAAGAGAGGGATGCCAGGCTCCCTCAAACAACCAGCTCTCATGTGAATTCATTACTGCAGGAAGGGCATCATGCCATTCATGACAGATCCACCCCCATGACCCAGACATCTCCCACTAGGCCCCACTTCCAACACTGGGGGTCACATTTCAACATGACATATGGAAGGGACAAACTATATCACCCTTGATATGCACCTCCTCGGTGAGTATTACCCAGCCACTCATTGGTTTTTGTTGTTTGCTTGTTTGTTTGTTTTGAGACAAAGTCTCACTGTCACCCAGGCTGGAGTGCAGTGGCGCCATCTCAGCTCACTGCAACATCCGCCCCCCAGGTACAAGCAATTCTCCTGCCTCAGCCTCCCGAGTAGCTGGGACTACAGGCGCACACTACCACGCCTGGCTAATTTTTGTATTTTTTTAGTAGAGACAGGGTTTCACCATATTGACCAGGCTGGACTCGAAGTCCTGACCTCGAGTCAGGAGAGTGGATCCACCCGCCTTGGCCTCCCAAAGTGCTGGAATTACAGGCGTGAGCCACTGCGTCCAGCCACCAGTCACTGTTTTAACTCTATGCCTTTGGGTCTGCGTTGTAATAATACCCTTTACATCACTCTTTATCACAAGAATTTGTAGAGTTTCCTTGTATGTGTACTAGACTGTGAACACTTTGGAGAGACATTTTCTTATTTATGTAACTCCTAGGACATGGCTATTATTACTCATCCAATGATTTCTGGGTTAATTAATTTTTTTCATCTCCATAATGTATAATAATTCAGATCGAGGAAAAGAATTTCAAATCCAATATGTAATATGCCAGCATGTTACTATTATTTTGAAGATTGGTCAAGAAATTCTCAGAGAAGAACTGAAAGTAAAATTAATTTATTTGATATGAATAAAAAACATATTTTGCTAAATTCCCCATTTTTTTTTGATAGGCAGCATAAGTAAGGTGAGGGATGTAAAGTTAACCACCCTTTGATTGCATGTCCCAACTTTAGAGAGTTGATGGCTGAGGGGTGCCCATTGAGATGCTGCAGGGCAGCCCCCTGACTCAGAAATTCTGGGCTCCTCCAGAGAGAAAGAGATGCTGTCAAACTACAGGCTTAGATTGAGATTAGGTTTCAGCTGAGCATAAGGAAACGGGAATTTGTTGCCGAAGGGTGGAAACCTGAGGATGTGGGACTTTCCTTTCCAGCCTCTTGGCTAAACCTGCCCTTCCCCTCCCACACCCAGACAAAATAAGCTCCTTTCTCAACACTCCTCAAGCTGTCTGTGCTTTCTCTACTTCCTTACCTGTGAATCTGTTGTTACCCCTGCTCAAAAGATCCCCACTCTCACCTTCCCACCTCTTCCCTAGTTATCTTAGATAAACAAATAAATGTGCTAGGGGATTTGGGAATATTGTCCCATTTCGCTCTGTACTTCCCCTGCAATTTATGCACATTCTATTCAAGTTGCTTGTTTAATCATTTACTTGTTCTCCCACCAGACCACAGACTTCATGAGAGTGGGAACCATGTCCAACTTGTTTCCTATTGTAGGCCTGGCCCTCAGCTTCATGTCTGTCTCATAGTAGGTGTACAGCAAATGCTCAGTGAATGAATGAATATTCAGGCTCTCCCTCTACATATGGCGTATCCTTCATCCTTTTGAAGTGATCACTTTACCCAAGTTTTGCTTGAATCCTCCTGCCTAATTTGGATTTAGAGATGCCACTCCCTGCCATACATTCCACTGCAAAATTTGCCAAACCATTTTGACATCAAAACTCCTTTAAAATTAGAATGTACTGACAGAGCATTGACAAAAGGTCAGGAGATGTAATAGAGGCTTGGTTTCTATTTATGCCAGAAAAGGGACAGACAAAACAATTGCTATCATAAATGATTAAAATTTTATCAGTTTTCTTTTTTTGAACATTATGTGACAGTGAAAAAACATTTCTACATAGTCCTGCATGGATTTCTAGGGAGAGTATTTTGTTTGCCAAGTGGGGAATGGGGTGGGTGGGGGTGGGGGTTGAATATACTGAAGTAGATCTCAAGGAGCTGGAGGACTGGAAGGCAATACCAGTGAGGGAAGGAGGGAAAGGCAGATGGGGAAACAGGGACACACAGACCTGGCAGCTGGCAGACTAGACCAGTCTTGGAGAGCAATTACCCAAGGGAAATTTTTTAATGAAGTCATCCATGATGCACCATGAAATCTTTGGTGAAATCTACCTTGCACACTAATACCCTGTGGAGTGGATTTTATATTACGGAAACTGGGAGAAGAACTGTCAGTATTAGCACAGGGCAAACACAGAGGATGCTGTGGAGAGAGACAACTTTCTGAGTGCCCCAAGGAAGGCCCACCTCAGCATTGTGGCACATCTAAAAAAAACACAAGTCTGGCTTTGAAAGTCTTAAAGACTAATAATGATTATTATTGAAGATTATTTTGGTGCTACTGCTTTTCTATGAGCAGAAAAAGAGAGAATTATACTGCAAAGCACAGAGAAAAACCAAGCAGTTTTTCCTCATCCTTCTCAGTACGGAACAACATTATTGACGGATGCTGCTTCCAGTTCCTTTCTCTGCCTGTCTTTCCAGAACTTTGATGCCCTCTCCCTGTCTTTAAGTTTGTGTCATTCTTCGTGATCTTTTTCTATGAGCTCATTGATGTTTGCGTGGTTTCTCTCAACCTTTAATTTGCCTTTTTATCCCATCAGCACCACAAAGGTACAAGGAGCTAAATGTAAAACATAGGATATTCTTTAGAAGGAGTGACAAGAGAAAGGATATAATATTTAAGGTTTCACAGTTGTTGTCTTCCTTCTAAAATTGTCACACAAAAATTAGAAAAGTGGAATATTTTAAGAGAAAACATAAAAATCTTATTTTAAATGTTAATGTAAAATGTGACATCAAAAAAAAAACCCTTTTGACAAAAACAATGTTTTGTGTCTAATTTTGGAAATGATATATTGCTGAATTAAAATCCAAATTTGAAGTGCAGCATCTAATCTCTTCCACATTTTCCTTTCATTTCAAAGAAAAATAAAAAATCCATGGTTTTTTTGTTTTGTTTTCTTTTGTTTTGTTTTTGAGACTGTTTCGCTCTGTCGCCCAGGCTGGAGTGCAGTGGCACAATCTCGGCTCACTGCTGCCTCCACCTCCATGGTTCAAGCGATTCTCCTGTCTCAGCCTCCCAAGTAGCAGGGACTACAAGCACCTGCCACCACTCCTGACTAATTTTTGTATTTTTAGTAGAGATGGGGTTTTGCCATGTTGGCCAGGCTGGTCTCGAACTCCTGACCTCAGGTGATCCACTCACCTTTGCCTCCCAAAGTGCTGGGATTACAGGCGTGAGCCCCCATGCCCAGCCAAAAAAATCCCATGTCATAGAGGTGGTGAGTGTTACAGGGAAAGAAAGAGCCCAAATTATATATTTTGCAAAATCTTGGTACCATTGACTTAGATTATTCTGGAATAATTCAGTGTTTCATTTTGGGCATCTTACTCCCAGGCATGTTTAGAAAGCAAAGCTTTAACCTTCATTTTGATGTATTCCAACTTCTGCTTGATTGTGACACAGTTTGAGAATCTCAACACTCTTTTTTGTTGTTTGGAAAGGTCCTTTTTTGAGTCACAGATCTATGGAGCATAAATTTGTGTAGCATAAGTATTTAATATAAAAGAAACATTAAATATTCATTTATGTTGAAATTGTAAGACAAGATAGATAACACACAGCAGCGGACACTGAATAAATGACATAGATCAACCTGTAATCAATGCTATTTATGCATCACTATAGATGGTGAACATTTTGCATGCTCATATTAAGTAATAATCTTTCAAGGAAAGTGTTCTTGGATATGGCAGATTATTGCATATTTGGGGTCATTATATAAGAGCATATTTTGGATTTCCTTGTCTGAGAATATTGAGATGAAAAACAATTACTATCATTGTGTCAATTTGTTTCCTAAAGTGTCAGTTAATGTCTTGAGTCACAGTAGTGCTTTTGGGAAATGCTGCCTGTGGCAGACCAACTCTAAGAGGGACCTCAATGAGCCCTGCTTCCTGGTATTCATGCCCTTGTTTAATCCCTTTTCCTTGAGTGTGCATGGAACTTGTGACTGCTTCTAATGAGCAGAGAAAGCAAAGAGGATGGGATGTCATTTTTATGATTAGGTTACATAACATAGTAACTTCTGACCTGCTAGCAGACCCTCTCATTTGCTGGATTTAATCAGAAAACTGTCATGTCAAAGAGGCCTGCATGGTAAGGAATGGTAAGGAGAGCCAACAAGGAAATGAATCCTGCCAACAACCTCATCAGCTTGGAAGCAGATTCTTCCCCAGTTGAGCCTTCATACAAGACCCCAGATCTGGCAGACACTTTGATTGCAGTCTTAGGAGACATCCTGAAGCGGAGGACCCAGACAGGCTGTGCTTGGATCTCAGTCCACAGAAACTGTGAGATAATAACCGTGTGTTGTTAAAAGCCACTAGCCTTATGGTTATTTGTTACACAGTAATAGGTAACAAGTATACCTCCCTAACTTGAATTGTAAGTCAGAGTGTAAGTATTAATCCTGAAAAATTTGCAGTCTTTATAAAGAATGTTCACGAAGCCAGGGGCTTCCAAGTAAAATCTGAATTACTGGTAAAATATTTTCCTTTTCTCTTTTTTTCCTTTTGGCAAATGCTGGAGGTTTTTTGGATGACATAAATGTATGTTATGGATGTTAAATAATCTTGCCTTAAGTTGATCCTTTTAATGTGAATTAACAAACTACTAATCCTTAAAGATTGACCCTAGCAGAATTTCCAGCTCTTCTCTGGACATTTAAAGGAGCTAGAAACCTGGTTTCCTTTGTACTTCACCTTGCCCCTTTTAGACTTGTCCAATTAAACAACCTTGCCTCATTCTCCAACTTCTACTCAGGCAGCTTTGGATCCAAATAAAGACAACAGCATCTAATATTTATTAAGATATAAGTGCCAGGCACTGTACTATGTACTTTACATTGACTGATTGATTTAACATTCATGGAAATTGCATGAGACAGGTAATATTACTATCTCCATTATACAGATGTGAAGACTGAGGTACACAAGTTAGATAACTGTTACTCCTCCTCCTCCTCCTGTCCCCTGCTCCAGCACCCTGGCATCTCCAGCAGATGTTGACTCACTTATGGTTCTTGTTGGCTCTGTCCTGGGTCACTCTTACTCAAGACCGATAATGTCTTCCTGGATAGTAGACTGTTCCTAAGCTGGGGTGTATGCCATAGTCCCTTAGGTGTTTCAAAGTATATTGAATCAGATCTATGTATTGGGGGCCCCAGGAAATTATATTTTGACAAATCTCCCCAGTGAAATCAAACAATCGTCCTAAGCATCTCTTGTCCAGTAGATGTGGGAGATGCACTGCTAGTCAGAAGTCCAAGGCTTTCTACACATGCAGCAACGATGACCACATGAATTTCAACCAGTCATCAGCTGCAGTTCTCAGGATGAGAATGAGGATACTTCACAGACTTCTCAAATTATGCTACTGTGTAAAAAGAATGTGCTTGATATAGTTTGAATATATGTCCCCTCTAAATCTCATGTTGAATTGTAATCCCCAATGTTAGAGGTGGCCTGGTGGGAGGTGACTTGATCATGGGGTAGATTTCTCATGAATAGTTTAGTGCCATCCTCTTGGTGCTATCCTTACAATAGTGAGTGAGTTCTTGCGAGATCTGGTTGTTTAAAAGTGTGTAGCACCTTCCCCTGCCTCTTGCTCTTGTTCCTGCCATTTAAGACACGTGCTCCTCCTTCACCTTCTGCTATGATTGTTGGTTTCCAGAGGCCTCTGCAGAAGGGAATCTTGGTGCTATGCTTTCTGTACAGCCTGCAGAACCATGAACCAATTAAACTTCTTTTCTTTATACATTACCCAGTCTCATGTATTCTTTTATAGCAATGCAAGAATGGCCTAATACAGTGCAGATCTGCTGCATGGTTATAACCATTTTAGCTACTTCCAGCATAGATGAAGGCCAGCATGGGTATTCATGCTGATTTGGAGAGAGTAGTTTCAGGGTAGGTGCATCTTACCCCTTCCCTTCCCTTTATATCCATCCTGGTGGTAGGTGGCAGAGGTACAGGCTGAGGGTGGGGTGGGAGTGTTTCTGTTCTTTACCCTCATCAACCCAGGCCCTAATACACAGATGGCCAAATGCCACTCATTCATGATGCTGCCCTAAAGTAATGCCAAACAAATTGTTTATCAGTTTATCAGTGTTTTATTGTCATTTTTGAAAGCCCCATCCTTCAAATTATAATAAGTATTAAGAAGTACAACTCCAGGACTTGCTCTGGACTCCTATAAGTCTGTAGGGATGGGGTGGGGGCAGTTTAAAAATACAAAAGGGAAAGCTACTGATGAATTTGATCTTTTTGGCTTGACCCCTGGCTGATCATCCACATTCCCTGGCCACATTAGATGGTTTAGAATTACTGACCAAGGTGGGAAGGCCATCCTCATTAAAGCAAGGAGCATTTTTCCTTCCAAAGCATTTGTACTGTTTGTGTAGAGTGTACCTTTATCCTGTGTGGCATAAGAGAATGCACACAGGAAACATTAGGCCTAATGCTAATCCATTAACAGGCAGGCAGACTCTGTACCCACCTGAGCTATTACCTAGGCATGTGATATATTTAAAATTGTTTTCTTCTTTGGCTATACCTGCCATAAATTCTTCACTTTGAACTCTTTTTTGCCTATGGTATCACAATATCACAATATATGAGGTTTCTCTCTAAAGATTTTTTTTCTGTTTCTCCCAAGAGCATAAGAACTCTCTTACTGAATACCAATAATGCAAATTTTTTATTCTGAGACGAAAATATCCTCACTTTTTCCCTCCTTCCCTCTCTCACTTTACAAAGTGCAGAAGTGAAGGAGAAGGGCAGGCTTCTCTATGTAGTTCTCTCTCCTAAGCAACACCATCATATTAGAAAACTTTGATATGAACAGAAAAACCCAGATAATAATGATGGTGACTTACATTGTAGATCATGTGCAAAGAGAAGATGCTAACTAACCAACTAATGATAAAATGATGTCCTGCATTTCTGCAGCTCATTTCCTTGGTCACGCTACAATGTTGGTAAATATTAGCAGATTTCCTCTACCTTCTCAGGTGACAATTAGTCAGTTGGAGAAACTAACCTGCATTTGTGGTGGAGGCTACGGAAAGAACCCTCCCACTCTGTTAAGTCACTTATTTGCCTTTTTTTTTTTTTTTTTGAGACAGGGTTTCACTTTGTCACTCAGGCTGGAGTGCGGTGGTGCAATCTCGGCTCACTACAACCTTGACCTCCTGGGTTCAAGGTATCCTCCTGCCCCAGCCCCCCAAAGCAGCTGGGACTACTAGGTGTATGCCACCACGCCTGGCTGATTTTTGTATACTTATTTGTCTTTAAAAAGAATGACATTTCGAGAAACTTTTTCTCTTTTATGATCTGGTTCTTTGTTCATCTTTTGATGGGAGAAAAGGAGACCGATACCACCAGCTGGTGATACCACATCTGGAGGACACCTGTAGTCTTTTCATGCCCTGAATATTAATCCTCTCACAAGGCAGCCTTCTATTACTGCCCAATAGCTGCAATATACAGCACTTTTCTCTTGCTTCGGTATGATGTAAAATGTGGTTCTATATGATCATAAAATTGGTTTAAATGCAATTATTTCAAGACTAGTTAATGGACATTTATTATTTAAAATATCTTTTAAGGTCATTTGCAACCAGGAAGGAAAAAGCTAAATTCTTTATCTTCTCTTTATTCCACTAAGAAACATATATTTGTTACTGAAAATGCTCACTAATGACTTTAGCTTATTTGTTAATTTAGAAGGTTTGTTTTCTAATAAAACTGGGGTACAGTTATTTGACTACCTGAATTTGTAGCAAAGAATCTTTTAAAGAGAAATACTTGACTCTCATTATAGCACTTGTTTCTGAAAGGCTATAAGCTGCTATTTAGAAGTGGTCCCAGACTTTCTCCCAATATGAATTCATTTTTCAAGCTACTATCTTCAAGGTTATTTTCCAGTTCAGGCAGATGCTGCTATTAATGAAAGCCAGAGAGCTTTCTCCTACTCACTAGTGACCTCTAAGACATCTTCACCAATTATCGTTTCCATTCTAGTCTGTCAAAAGCCACTGCCAGTAAAATCTATAACAGTTGTTTCAGCATCTTCTCCCTGTGATCCCTCATCCCAGGATAGCAGCTGGACTGGTCTTTGAATTGACACGCAGTTCAGCCCTCCTGACTGCTATGAAGTCCCAGGGAGTGTTTATAACATCAGCCTTCAGATGGCTGCTCAGTTCAGTGCAACCCTATTTTCTCTAATGTTGGTTGAGCAGGAAGCAGGGCTTTGCAGGAGGGAGAAAAGAAGATGGCATCGAATAAAATTATTTTTTAGATTTCGGGAGCTGGAAGGGCTCCTAGAGTTTATGTAGGCAACCTTTATCATTACCCTGGATCTTAACATGGTAAACCACACTAAAATCTTTCTCCCTGCTCCCTGTAGCAGTGGGACGTGCAAAAATGGACCTCACGAAAAGCACAAACTATCAAAAAATATTTACTCCTCCCCCTCCCCAACCAGGAAGAAACAGGGAGATAATTAATGTAAGAGTCTGTTTGTGTGGCATGGTTTGAGGCAATGGGATACGAGACGTGCTTTTGGTTCTCTACAGCGAACAGCCTAGTAGAAAACAGACAAGTTAATCAGCCCGTCTTCTGACCAGGGTAATAAGTGCCGCACTAGAAGCACACACAGGGCACTGAGAGCACGGAGGAGGGCATTTAAATGTGACTTGGGGAGCAGGTCACTGAAGGCTTCTTGGAGGAGGTGAGGCTTGACTTCATTCTGATGAAAGAGTTGAAATCAACTGGTAGAAATATAGCTGCCTGGGGGTCAGGAAACCTGAATTCTGCATCCAGCAAAGCCACTCATATGACCGTGGACAAAAATCTATACATTAAAAAAATGTGGCAAGAAAACCTTATGCAAGAGTGTAGAGAAAAACAAGGCCATGCTTGAAAAAAAAAAAAAGGCCGTGCTCCTTTCTTAAACCCTTCTGTCCTCAGACCTCTCCGACAGGTGAAAAGACCCAGAGATGTTCACCATGGTGCTTGTCAACAGCAGCAGCTCTAGGGAATGGTGACTTTAAATATTTGAAATGACAAGTGAGAACAATTGTCTCTGAGGTATTTTACCCTGAAAACCATAAAGGTTTGCAACTGGGGATTTATCTGATTGCCCTGGGCTCTCACACAGGCTGTCACGGTTTGCACATTGGTTGGAAAGGTGTCTTCAGCTGACATCAGCCAGTAGCTCCCCACAGTAAAGATGAGGGTCCTTTCCTCAGGCTTAGAGGCTCTATATTGTTATGGTATATTACTTTATTACTAGCATATATTAAGAGTCTTTTCAGTGTCATGCACTAGACTGGAAACTGCTATACACAGATGGCATACTTAAAATCCCTAAGACACATGCAGTTCAGCAGGAGAGACTAACACGAAAATCCATGATGACGGGACAATATAATAAAACCTATAACAAGGCAGGGACCCAATGGACATGGATGAGATCCCGCTGAGGGGCGCAGGCAGCGAGGGATTCTTCGAGGAGGAAAACCTTGAGCAGAGATTTTGAAGGAGAAAGTACAATTAGCTGGACGAATATGCGTGTTTGGGTGTTAGGGATGGGTGGAAAGGGATATGGTTAAAATAGCCTTCTGAACACAGCAATTTGGCCATGTCCTTTCTTCAAATGCTTTGAATAAACTTCTAACTACTTAGCCCTCAAAAATTAATCCCAGAGGGATGATATCTATCTTCCCCTCCGTTTTTATTTTATTGTATTTTTTTAGACAGCTTCTCTTTCTGTCGCCTAGGCTAGAGTGCAGTGGCATGATCTTGGCTCACTGAAACTTTTGCCTCCGGGTTCAAGTGATTCTCCCACCTCAGCCTCCCGAGTAGCTGGGACTACAGGCAAATGCCACCACGCCCAGCTACTTTTTGTATTTTTAGTGGAGATGGGCTTTTGCCATGTTGGCCAGACTGGTCTTGAACTCCTGGCCTTAAGTGATCTGCCCGCCTCGGCCTCCCAAAGTGCTGGGATTACAGGTGTGAAACACTGCACCCAGCCTTCCCTTCATTTTTAAAGAGCAATAAAATAAAACTTGCTCTACTCACACAGTAAATTTTTAGGATAAACTTGCGGTTGGAGAAGATGTTAGAGATCATTTCTTCACAGCCCTCTCCAGTGCCCAAATTTTCTATGCAGAAACATTCTTGAGAAGAAACTTTTCAGGTGTTCATAGGCATTTTGCTAATGGTAAAGTAAAGATACAGAAAGGGTTCACTAGGCTTAAACTTCCTTTTTATATTCAGAACATTAAGCATTAAGGGTTAAGAATTTGGGTTCTAGAACCAGACCGGCAGCAAACCCTGACACTTCAACTTTCTAGGTGTTGACCTTGGGCAAATTACTTAAATTCTATGATCCTCAGTTTCATCCTCTCTAAAATAGAGAGAATAATAGTCTAACCACCTCATGGGATAATCTTTGTAATGGATTTAACACAGTACCTGGTACAGAGTACATGCTCAATAAATTATGTGTCTGTCCATCTATCTATCGATCTATCTATTTATCTACTATCCATCCTACTTATATAAATCCCACTCCTCAACCCATCCTAACAGGCAGATGGACCATCTGCAGTCCCCCTGCTTCCACTTGAATTCACATTTCCTCTTACTGAAGTTATCGTGAGGCCTCAGGGAAGGGATAAAAATAAATTTCATTAGGAAACAGATACAGCTACTTGCATGTTTTATGACAGTTTATGCTGTGAGAAATGAGAATCCTTTAGAGATATTTTGTAATATGTTACATCTTTGAGGAAACTTGTCGGTGAATGTACATAGAGTGCTACCCTTCCCTTTTCATGTTCCTGTCTCTGCTTTTTCCTGAGGAACAGATGACTCAGGATACATACATAATATAGTGACACTCCAAGCTATACTGTGGCAGTGAGATGCATGGGCAGGTTGGTGGGGACACAGCAGCTGTCTAGTCACTCCCTAGATCCCACATAAAAGCATGCTGGCCAGGCTGGTCTCGAACTCCTGAAACCCTGTCTGTACTAAAAATACAAAATTAGCTGGGCATGGTGGTACACGTCTGAAATCCCAGCTACTTGGGAGGCTGAGGCAGGAGAATTGCTTGAAGCCCAGAGGTGGAGGTTGCAGTGAGCCGAGATCACACCGTTGCACTCCAGCCAGAGCAACAAAAGCGAAACTCTGCTTCAAAAAAAAAATGCTGGCTTTCTAGCTGGCCTTTATCAGACCTGACTTTTCTTCTTTCCACTCCCAACATGTGTATGAGCATGGATTAATATTTACTCCAACCAAACTACGATTTGGTTCCCATTATGCTAGTGCCTGGAAGGATGCAGGAGTCTTGGTGAAATCACTTAATTGCAACATATGCAAGTACTTGATTAGATTAATTTCAATTGTTTTGGTTTGATGTGAATACAGTTGACCCTCCATATCTGCAGTTTCCACATCTGCAGATTCAAACAACTGCAGATCAAAAATATTTGGAAAAAAATTAAAAAGTAACTATACAACAATAAAAATAATACAAATAAAAACAATACAGTATAGTGACTATTTACATAGCATTTACATAGTATTAGGTATTATAAGTAATCTAGAGATGATTTAAAGTATACAGGAAGATGTGTATAAGTTATATGCAAATACTATGCCATTTTATACAAAAGACTTGAGCATCTGCGGATTTTGATATTCTTGGGAGTGCTAGAATCAATCCCCCTAGTATACTGAGAGATGACTGTACTGTGGTCATTGGGAAAAGGGAAATAATAAAGTGAACTAAAATAGTCAGAGAAGATTTCAGGAAGGAGTTGGATATTTAAGGTTGGTTAGGATGGAAGGTCGAGAAAAGTTATCTTAAAGTTGAACAGGGATTAAAATGTAGACTTCTAAATTGAATATTCAATTGCTAGGTCACACTGTTCCTGGCCATGGGGGATTAAAATATTTATCCCAGATTTTTCTATGTTGAGGGGTTTGATATCGACAAAAATGTTTGTTCTCTTATGACCACAGTGAATGACTTCAACTCAGGTTTGAAAGTAAGGAGGAAAACAGGAGATGAGTAAAATTTTAAGAGCAAGCTGAGTATGGAGAGCCATGTAAGAAAGCCGCAGAATGATACTTGGTTAGGAGTGCAGTGCTTTCTGTTGGGAATGCTGTTGGTATCTATAAATTGTTTTTGGAGGCCAGAAATTCTTTAGGGTGAAAAGGAGGAAGCACTTGGGTATATGAGTCCTGTGGAGAGCAGTCACCCTCCTTTTCCCAGGCTCCATCATGGGCTATGGAAAGCTGGGGTGCTACACAGGAAGATGTAATGAACTGAATCATGTGGAAGGACAAGGTCATATCTTGTAAAGTCTATACCAGCCGGAGATGATGAAGAATGGTCGAGAAAAAAGCAAAAGTAGGATAGAGGGAAGGGCATGACAAAAATGGAAGGGGAAGGAGAAAGGGACTGAGGAACAGAGGATGGGACACAAGGTGGGAGAGAAGTGGACGAGTGGAATTTTTTGTCTGCTGGCCTTTGTTGTTTCTGGGTAAATTGATGTAAATTCTTAGAGCTGCTGTTGGTTGATAGTTGTGTTTGTTAAGTGATTCCCCGAACATTTATTTCTGTTTGAAATACTTCATTTAATAAAAATATAATTATGCAAAAATATTAGCTCAAGAAGATGGTTCTTGGGTGATTCAAACTCCTCCTAATCTCCACTAAAAAGACTTAATAGATGTTAAAATTTTCCGATATTCCCTTCAGATCTTTTCTTCTTTTAAAGGAAAGTATTCATTATACAGGGTGTCTTGACCTCTTCTCCGAGCTCAGATTCACCTGCAAATTGGATATCTCCATCTGCATGTCCCATAGGTACTTCAGACTCATGTGTTAAGTGAACAATAATTTTCCCCACCCCCCAACATGCTCCAAACCTGTTTCTCTTCCAGTATTTCCTTTATTAAAGAAGGAAGCCGTCATCAGTTCTAGTGGTCCATAAGCTTGTTTTGTGTACTCTACCTGCTCCTCCGTCATTAAGCTCATGAGTGCACAGGATGGTGCATCCCTCCTGCCCTTTGCTGTTCCAAGTGAGTCTCTGTAACTAGAGCAATAACCTTGGTATCCAGATGTAAGCTGATAATACAGTATCACCGCATATATTTTTTTTAAAAACAGGCACGTCTTGTTCTCCAAAGCCTTATTTGTCTCTCTACATACTTTGAAGTATATCATGCTCTTGTTTCAGCCAGCAGCTGCCTAGAGCAAGGATCTTGATACCTTCCTCCTATGCTTTAAGATTATGTATTTCCAGGAAAAAAAAAACAAAAACAAAAACAGGATACAAACCTGATCAGCTTCCATTATCTTCAAGTCGAAAAGGAAGTCTTTAATCTAAGGCTCTGCCATTTGTCAAGTAGAAATGGTTTGAAGATTGAGAGCTGCCTCTAAGGTATGTGTGTTTTCTGTGTGTATTTTGTTGGGTATGTGACACTTTTTCCCCATTTTATAGCATGCCCAGAATACTTTTTTTTCTCCAAACCCATCCTCTTATATTACATGTCATTTTATTTAACTACCTTCCCAGACTCTCCACCACTCCCCTTGTCCTTGTAGGTCTGGGAATCATTTTGTATGTGTCCATGGAGAATACACTCACTTGTCCCATCAGAATACCTATGACTCTGTGCTGTAACTCCCTGCTTCTTTCATTGTCTGGCCCCCTCACTAGAAGGCAAATGCTGGCACGTCAGGGGTTTGTGTGTCTTGTTCTCCACTGATTCCCCTAAACATAGCAGAAGCTCTTGCGTTTAGCAAGCACTCAGTGAGTGTTTGTGAACTGAATCAAGACTTTTCAGCAATTCCTAGATTCCTTCCTCTTGTTTCTCCCCTACTCTACTACTTCTATGGCTGTCTGGCTTCTCATAATCTCACATATGGATTATAGCAGAACCTCCATCCCCCTGACTACCCCATAATACTCATCCTCCCAAATAATTTCTTGCACCAATGATAGATTCAAATGCCCAAACCTTTTCTGCCACTTTCTTGGAAATAGTTAGCAATTGTTTTCTATTGCCTATCAGATTAAGTTCAAAGTCCTTTTATCACTTCAAGATTAATGTTCTTGGCTTACCTAAATATACAAACTCAGGTACTTGCTATTCCCAAATATAACTCCTGTCTATAGACAAGCCAATTTCCTTCCTATTCTCCCATCCATGCTTAGGTCAGGCTTACCTGGCTTACTACTTGCTCTTTCCCCCAGCTATCTCTTTATGTCCCCCTTCTATCCATCCAAACCCTTCTTATCCCTCAACGCTCAAGCCAGGGAGCTTGAAGCCTTCTTTCAGTCATTCATGCACACATTAATCTTATAATTTTATATCCATCTCTGAAATTTCTAGCCAGTTGTACATTAGTACTCTTTGTATCTAATTTCATAAACAATATCTTAAACTCAATTTTAAGATGCTTGATGTCAAGAATTATACCTTGTAATGCCTAGCGTATCAGAACCTGACCTAGCATGTTAGATTAATTGGTACACTATTCTTAAGCCTGTTGATTGATTGATATTCCAGAGTCATCTAAGGTATTAAGATATCAAGAAAAGTCATATAAAAATGATTCAAGATACTTAAATTTATGTACCTTCAAATTAAGTGTTACCTTATTACTTCATGGAATAAGAGGAAGTCCTATACACCTCAACCTTATCCCAGGCAAATATTTTTTAATGGGAACACAATAATTGCAAATTGTAATATTTGTCATGGGCCCTAAGTGTTGGGAAGCATTGGACATAGCAGTTACCAGATGACTGGAGCTACAGTTGGTAGCCCAATCGGCATTCGAACTGATGCTGATATATACTAAGGCCTGCTGCAAGCCCTCTGTACTGTCTATTGCTAAGCAAATGGAGGATGAGACAGGTCTGGTTGCTGACACAGCATGCATAAAAGACTGAGTCACTGTTCCTGCCCTCTGGGCATTTGAATACAGTAAGGGCAACCGAGGAGCACATAAATAACTATAATCTGAAAGAGTGTCTCTTAGATATGGGAGGTGTATGTGTATAGGGATAAACTACAGAAAACTCCAAGGTCTTGGTCTGGGATACTGTAACAAAATGGAATGTCAAGAAGGAAGCCAATGTGAGAGACAACGATGCCAAATTTGGTTTTGAGCCCATTTGAGGTTAAATTAGAAGTGTGCTTAATTTTGTTAAGGGTAAGTAAAGAATGAATGGCTTTGATGGGAATGTAATTTGGGGAGTTGAGGGCATAGAAGTAATGAACAAGGTATGTAGGTAAGTTGCCCAGAGAGTGAATGAGTTTTCCTACATGTTGTTTTTCCATCTCTGAACTGATGTTAATAATACTTGATTTCCACTTGACATGAAGTTCTGAGAATTATTCTTAGATCTTGAAAGTGCTTTATTTAACCTCTACTGATTGATAAAGAGACTGGGCTTTCATGAGGCTGCTGAGAAATTCCTGGGAGGCTTTCCGAGATGGAAGCAGGCAGGAGGTTGCTATTGCCTCACACTCAGGTTACTGCTGCTGAAAGGGAGTGGCGGCTTATCCCACTGTGACTGCCCCTGGAGGGCACAGGAGGACATGGCACATTTTGGACCTGCCAGAAACAATTCAGTACTTGGACTTGCACAATGGCTCTTCTTCCTTCAAACAACAAAACTGTAGAACAAAGCATCCCTGATCCTAATTAAGAAAGTTCAGATCAGCTCCTATCAGCATCATCATAGTTATCTTACATCCTGTTAGTAATACCTTGGCCTATTTACAGTTGTGTGCTTTTGTTTGGAACGCTTTTATACAGATTGTCTCGTATTTATACTGATATATGGTCTAGCTAGATAGTGCTGCGCTTTTCTTGAGGGCTTTCTACACATTAAGCACTGAATTAGATGCTTTGCATTCACAGATCTGGCGTTATGAGTGTGCACCTGCGCAGTGGCACAAGATGCTGGCCTCAGAAAGGCCTGCATTTGATTTAATGCTCTGCTGTTGCCATCTTGAAATTCTGGATAATTTTTGAAAAGGGGGCCCTGCATTTTCATTTTGCACTGGATCTCCGTAACATGTAGCTGGCCCCGTACACGGGCTATTTCCTGTAATATGTACAACTACTCTATGTGTAGGACATACGATGCCATTTCACAGATAAGAAAGTGGGCTCACAGAGTAATTTGCCAAGATCCTTAACACACCAGAATTGGTCTTTTGGTTCTGGTCTGTGCAATTCCCAATCCTATGCTCTCAATCGGTGCTTCCAGGTGAATGTTTTTCCTGGTGTGTCCACAGCCTACCTGCGTCAGATTCATCCAAGAAGCTTGTAAACATGCAGATTTCTCATAAGCAGGCTCTACAGACAGGGCCAGGGAATCTGTATTTTAGTTCACTGACCAGATGACTCTTGTACACCATTCAAGTCTGAGAACTAAAGCCCCACATCAATCGCTTTCAACCATGTTTGGCCCAACCCAGGTAAAAAATTCATTTTACATCAAGATGCAGTATACACACATGACAAAAGTGTCATAAGATAGTACTTACCAGCTGGGCATGGTGGCTCACGCCTGTAATGCCAGCACTTTGGGAGGCAGAGGTAGGCAGATCACCTGAGGTCAGAAGTTTGACACCAGCCTGGCCAACATGGCAAAACCCCGTCTCTACTAAAAATACAAAAATTAGCCAGGCTTGGTGGCATGGACCTGTGATCCCAGCTACTCAGGAGGCTGAGGCAGGAGAATCACTGGAACCTGGGAGGCAGAGGGTGCAGTGAGCCGAGATCATGCCATTGCACTCCAGCCTGGGTGACAGAGCAAGACTCCATTTCAAAAAAAAAAAGATAGTACTTACCCTTATTATACACAAGACACTAATGATTATTTTACTCTATTCTAATTCTCTTGTAAATGCCTACAGTGCTTTATAGTACAGATCACAAAGGTAATTTGAAGAACACAGTGGCTAGATGAAGAGGAAATATTAAATAAGGCTTGAGTCTGGCACTATAAAGAATCTAAGTCAAAAACACAGAAAGAAAGCTACTCTTCCATTTAGGATTGTTTAAATGAGAAGTCTTAAACTTTTCTTTAAAAACAGAGCTCCTTAAAAAATCTGACTAAAACTAGGGCCCCATTTTACAGACAACTTCACATATACTCGTGATTTCTTATATCTTTCAGGGGGTCTCTAGATCTCCCTTTTTTTGGGGTGGGGTGGGGATGGAGTCTTGCTTTGTTGCCCAGGCTGTAGTGCAGCGGCGCTATCTCGGCTCACTGCAAAACCTCCACCTCCTGGGTTCAAGTGATTCTCCTGTCTCAGCCCCCTGAGTAGCTGGGATTATAGTCAGGTGCCACCACGCCCGGCTAATTTGTGAATTTTTAGTAGATGGGGTTTCACCATGTTGGCCAGGCTGGTCTTGAACTCCTGACCTCAGATGATCCACCCACCTCGGCCTCCCAAAGTCTTGGGATTACAGGCATGAACCACCATGCCTGGCCTAGATCTCCTTCTTTTTCAGACTCTAGACAAATGATCCTTAATTTAATTATAGCTCTATACAGAAGCAGAAGTCCAAAGTGGATGACCTCATTGCATCCTCATTACATCATGGCGGGGGAGGGCTTGAAGTTTCAGGAGGTTATTTTCTTTTAGCTTTAAAGTCATAAGGACTGATGCCCTTTGGCCATTCTTCTTTATTTTCTATTTATCTGATATCACGGGAATGCAGTTATTAGAGAAAAATGTTGCCAAAGGATAAGGATGGCTGCTTGGAAGCATTTTTGGAGGCAGCTAATGTCATTTGGTGGCAGAGACCACCAAAACAAAGGCTAGGAAGGAGGACAAATGCACTTCTAGAGTTCCCAACTCTCTTGGGCTCCCCTGTCTCTGGACCAGGGATTGGGGCATGGAGGACCTGGCATTCCATGGCAAATCTCAGGAATCTCCCCTACTTAGCCTAGGAGTGGTGTGCAACTGTGGAGTTGTTTGGACAAGCCTAGACTATTTAGCTTTCTTTACCAGAAGACTATGCCCATTCCCAGTGATTAAGTAACTACTCAGATCATTTCCGGACTTGAGATGAAGACACAAAGCTGAGAAGATGCTCTGGATGCTCAAAGATAAGATGACATTTCTAAATTGCTAGCACTAACCATGCTCCGGTCTTGCATACTCCTCTATGCATAGTCAATGAACTATGAGATCAGTATTAAGAACATTTTGGGGTAAAGTACAGGAGGAAATGATGGAAAGAGAGTTCAGGGAGAGTACATTTGAGCAGAGCTACTCAAAGTATGGTCAGTCCACACGCTGGTGCCAAACTCGGAATTGTTCATTTTTGTTCAATGATGAGCTGAGTACCCATTGAGTGTTTAGAAATGTATAGAATTTTGAGAGTCCCTGGCACATTCGCCAACCTCCTCCCTCCCTTCCTTCCTTTCACCTCCTGGGGAAAAAAAAGGAAAAAAAGAAAAAGAAATGTATAGAACTTGACGGAGTAATTTTAGGTCTGTTGAATCTAGTAATAAATTTAAGCTTTTATTGTGTATGTCTACATTTTTAAATGGTTTTTAAATGAATTCATTCTTATTGTACTTTACAAAGGTATAATTATTTGACAGGTTTGAAATTTGGGAGGAAAGCACCTGGCCCCTCAGCATAGATAATGTTAAAAGCAGTATTCTAAAGCAACATACATATATTCAGAAGCCTGGGAAAGGCATTCAAAGATCAGAACTATGAACCTTTCCCTCAGAATTGGGCCACATATAAATTAATGTAATTTTAAGTGGCATTTTTGTCACCATCTAAGAGGTCTGTCAGGAATGATCAATTCTCTATTCTGGCGACTTTTCTTATTACATCACGTAGATATTGTGATTTTATCAGAAATAGGAGAAAGTGAGTACTTTCAAACCTATATTTATAGTTCGCTGGGCCTTTGAACATATTTTATAAGCATTTACTATGAGGTGAGAATGGCTATCTCCATTTTAATGAAGAAACTGAGGCACAGGGAATTGCCATAATTGACTTGTGTTGAAACCAGGAAGCAGGCCCAGAGTTCCTGTTGTTCCATCATCTGGTATGGCTTAACATCCAGACCCCGCTTCCTCCCCAGAGGAGATTATGGAGGGTTGGGGTTGTGTTCATTTATTGTTTAAAGCTCTTAGTATCACGAATAAATGGTCTATAAAAATAACAGGCAGCAAAGCAAAGCAAATATATTTCTTTAGCAATGCATTAAAGTATCTTACAAAAACAAGTTTCCACATGCTGAACTGCAAAATATTCTTTCACTACAAATAGTTGTGGTCTTTTGTTGGGAAAGAATCTCAGAAAATGCACAATAATACATTTCAACTAAAAATAAAGATTGTATTCCCCTCTTAAGGAAATAGAAAGTTTGCGTGTGTGTATGTGTTTAATACTAGTATTTATAGACCTAAGGGAGTGAGTGCTGCTAGAACTCAGAGGAGCCCAAAGATGAGAATTGAATGGTCCCACAGGGAGAAAACTGCGAAGGAATTGAAAAAAGCAAGCAATGGTTCCCAGCATTATTTTAAAGCCATCTCAGTAGATGCTGATGGTTCTACAGCAAGTAGCAAAATTCTATTCAGAGAAAGACAACGTTCACCTATGAGCACACATAGCTGAGTTCTTAAATATTTTTTCACATGAATGATTCTTCAGGACTGTGGAAAACTTTGTTTCAGTCAAACAAAGCTACTTGTCATCGCCCATCCACAGCATGCTCATTCTTGTTTCCAGGCCTTTACCCATTACATTCTTCTTGGAGAATGCCTGATTCACTTTACTTATATTTGTCCTTTTTGTCTTTTAAAACACAGCTTAAAGCTCTGCTCCTCCAGGAAGTCTTTTCTAATTAACTCATGTAACTGACTCAGTCATTCTTTTGTGGCCCTAATCTATACATTTTATACTATATTTCTATGCAGGCATTTTGCTTTATAGGTGCTTTTGGCTCTGTGTAGGGTGTGTGTGTGTATGTGTGTTCAGGTCTTGGTGGTAAAGTGGCAAGATGTGGTGGGTAGGCATCTGATCTACTTAGATTGTTAGACCCTCGAAAGCAGGGACAATTCCCTCAGGCTGTGGTGGAGTCAGACATATTTCATAAGTGTGTGTGACTTTAGGCAACTCCCATAGGATTGCTGTGAGGATTAAACAGCATGACAAACGTGACCTGCAGGGCACCCGGTAGATGTTCAATAACAGAAGCGCTCTATCTTTTTGTGATTCTAGTACAAGGCTCAGTATGGGAGCTCTTCACTCCAGATTGCTAGTTTTCGTGGCTATTTCTGTTGTGGTTGCTTAATAAAAATAGCCTACGTTTATTCTCCTGGGAGAGTTAGATGGCCATTGAAACTAATGCTAGCATTTAGGAAACACCTTGTCTTTCACTAACTACTTAACCTCCTTGGGCAGGTTGTTACAGGCACACCTCATTTTATTGCACTTCACTCTATTGCACTCCACAGATATTGCATTTTTTTACAAATTGAAGGTTTGTGGCAACCCTGCACCAGGCAAGTCTATCAGCACCATTTTTCCAACAGCACATGCTCACTTCATGTCTCTGTGTCACATTTGGGTAACTCTCACAATATTTCAAACTTGTTTCTTGTGGTATCTGTGATGGTGATCTATGATCAGTGATCTTTGATGTTACTATTGTAATTCTTTTGGGGAGCTACAAACTGTGCCCACATAAGTCGGCAAAATTAATCTATAAATGTTGTGTGTGTTTTGACTTCTCTACCTACTGGCCATCTCCTCATGTCTTTTCCTCTCCTCGATCCCGCCTATTCCCCGAGACATAACAATATTGAAATTAGGCCAATTAATAACCCCACAATGACCTGTAAGTGTTCGAGTGAAAGGAAGAGTCACATGTCTCCCACTTTAAATCAGAAGCTAGAAATGATTAAGCTTAGGAAGGCATGTCGAAAGACCAGGCAGGCCAAAAGCGAGGCTTCTTGCACCAAACAGTTAGCTAGTTGTAAATGCAATGGAAAAGTTCTTGAAGGAAATTAAAAGTACTACTATAGTGAACACATGAATGATAAATGAAACAGCATTATTGCTGATATGGAGAAAGTTTTAGTGACTCAATAGAAGATCAAACCAGCCACAACATTCTCTTAAGCCAAAACCTAATTCAGAGCAAGGCAGTAACTTTCTTTAATTCTACGAAGCCTGAGAAGTGTGAAGAAGCTGCAGAAGAAAAGTTGAAGCTAGCAGAGGTGGGTTCCTGAAGTTTAAGAAAAGAAGCTGTCTCCATAACGTGAAAGTGCAAGGTGAAGCAGCAAGTGCTGATGTAGAAGCTGCAGCAAGTTATCCAGAAGGTCTAGCTAGGATCACTGATAAAGTGGCTACATGAAACAACAGATTTTCAATGCGGAAAATATAGCCTTCTATGGGAGGAAGATGTCATCCAGGGCTTTTACAGCTGAGAGAAGAAGGCAATGCCTGGCTTTACAACTTCAAAGGATTGGATGACTCTCTTGTTAAGGGCTCATGCAGGTGGTGACTTTACATTGAAGCCAATACCAGTTAGGGCCCTTAAGAGTTATGCTACATCTACTCTGCCTGTGTTCTATAAATGGAACAACGAGGCCTGGATGACAGCACATCAGTTTGTAGCATGATTTACAGACTATTTTAAGCCCACTGTTGAGACCTACTCCTCAGAAAAGAGGATTCCTTTCAAAATATTACTGCTCACTGAGAAGGTACCTTGTCACCCAAGAATTCTGCTGGAGATGTACAAGTAGATTAATGTTTTTTTTCATGCCTGCTCACACAACATCCATTCTGCAGCCCATGATCAAGGAGTAATTTTGGCCTTCAAGCCTAGAGGTATATTAATATTTTGTAAGGCTATAGCTACCATAGATTGTGATTGTTCTGATGAATGTAAGCAAATTGAAGAGCTCTGGAAAGAATGTATCCTTCTAGATTCCATTAAGAATATTCATGATTCATAGGAGCAGGTCAAAATATCATTAAGGGGAGTTTGGAAGAAGCTGGTTTTAGTTCTCATGGATGAATTTAGGGGTTCAAGACTTCAGTGGAGAAAGTAACTGCAGATGTGGGGTAAATAACAAGAAAACTAGAATTAGAAGTGGAGCCTGAAGATATGACTGAATTACTACAACCTCATCATAAAAGCTGAAGGCATAAGGAGTTGCTTCTTATGGATAAGCAAAGAAAGTGGTTTCTTAGATGAAATCTACTCCTGGTGAAGATGCTATGAATGTTGCTGAACTGACAACAGTGGATTTAGAATATTACACACACACAGTTGATAAAGCAGCAGCAGGATTTGAGAGGATTGACTCCAATTTTTAAAGTCCTACTGTGGGTAAAATGCTATCAAACAGGATCATCTGTTAAAGAGAAGTCTTTTGTGAAAGGAAGAGTCAACGAATGTGGCAAAGTTCATTGTTATCTTATTTTAAGAAATTGCCACAGCCACCCCAGTCTTCAGCAACCACTACCATGATCAGTCAGCGCCATCAACATGGAGGCAAAACCCTCCACCAGCAAAAAGAGTACAACTTGCTGAAGGCTCCAATTACAAGTTGCTGAAGAATCTGGTGGTATTATTTTTTTTTTTTAGTAACAAAGTATTTTTAAGTTAAGTACCTTATTTGTTTATTCATAATGTTATTGAACACTTAATAGATAAGTATAGTGTAAAGATAACTTTAATATATACCGGGAGACCAAAAAATTTGTGTAACTTGCTTTATTCTGATACTTGCTTTATTGCAGTGGTCTGGAACTGAATCTGCAATATCTCTGAAGTATGTCTGTAGTCTACAAGCTCTCTCCCAACCATCAACATGGCAAAATTTCTCTCCACTTCGGCATATAGGTGCCTTTCCCTCTTACCAGTCCCTCCAATACATACTCTCTAGGCTGTACGTTACATAGTTTTATTATTTCTTTCCTATTTCTAGTTTGCTGTTTGTCTTAATTCTAATCTGATTTCATCCATATAAAAACATCAGGCAAGCTACACAATGCAGTTTGTCCTGAATCCTGCCTTTATGGCCAGACCTGATTTTATTTCACATTTATAGCAGAATAAGTTCACAACATTTATTCGTATATTTTTATGTCCTTAACACTCCCCTCCATGTCTCTGTTGCACTAATGTTCTCATACTCAGAAGACTACAGTGGTTTTTAAAAGTAAAAACGAAAAGAAAAGGGAGATATGGATGTGGGAGTCAGCAATCATTATGCAGGTGCCTGTGACCCAGAAATGAATGAAAAGAGGCCTGGGTTCAGGGCTGGAGGGCCTGGATTTCCAGATCCATTTGTCATGGAATATATGCTACAAGACAAACCTTTTTACCTTTTGTGCCTTGGTTTCTTCTTTGGGGAATGGACTAAGAACACTTGTTGGTTTATAAGAATTTTAGGCTGAATTACTGGAGATGATGTAAACAGAAGACTTTAGAAAACCCACATAAACTTTAGCTCTTAATAAAGACGATGATGATATACATTGATGTTTCTGTATGAAGCCTTTTCTTTATCTTCCTTTGCCGCTAGTGCCCTTTGGACAGTTACCAATTAACACTGTATTTTGTTCTTTAACTTTTCATGTTACTCTATTAAGACTGCATGTTCCTCAACTGCATGCACCATATGACCACCTGTAGAAATGATTGTAAAATAATTAGTACATATCCTAAAATAGTTACTTTTCAAGATTTTATGCTTGAAAAGAGGCTGTCATCATTCATTGTTTTAAATGCTCCTTTGAGGAATGATCCAGTTTGATGAACATAAGAAAATACTGTTGTTTTTACTATTACATTTCTGTTGTTTGATCAAATGTGGGATTATCCAATTTAATTATCCATGCAGTTCATCAAAGTTGTTTCCAAACAGATACTTCATTAAAAATAAGTCATCAAAAGACAAAGACTTACCACCCCTGAGAATATACAAAACATCAAACTACAGGTTCCAGAGCTCTTGCAAAATAAATTCATAAAGTGTACCATCACATCATTGTATTAAATATATACTTCCTCAGAGTGACTACTTTGAAAGCTCAGCTCAAGTTTTGCATACAACTCTTGTTGTATTTATGTAAAAATTTTGGGAGGCTGAGGTGGGTGGATCACGAGGTCGGGAGATCAAGAACATCCTGGCCAACATGGTGAAACCCCGTCTCTACTAAAAATACAAAAATTAGCTGGCTGTGGTGGTGCATGCCTGTAATCCCAGCTACTGGGGAGGCTGAGGCAGGAGAATCGCTTGAACCTGGGAGGCAGAGACTGCAGTGAGCACAGATTGCACCACTGCACTCCAGCTTGGAGACAGAGCGAGACTCCATCTCAAAAAATATATATATATATTAATTGCAACATGTTAGCATCATACCTCATACCTAGTACCTCTTAGAATAGAACAGAACTCATAGTACATGCTCAACAGTATGCAATTGATTGTGGCTTATTGTTAAGAGTTTGATATGACAGAAGTAGATAACAAAAGAACGGTTAAAAATATTACAAATGAAATATACTTTTTCATATGTAAACAAACCTGGATTCTAGCCATAGTAATCTTCTGAGATGCATATTCCATGATTGTAATGTTTTTATAAGGACACATTTATAACTTTAGAAATTTAGATGCTTGTTTTAGTGTTAGAAAAGGAAGATATTAGTAAATAGTGGAAAAAGTTAATATGGGAGTCTTGGCAATTGAGTTCTTAAGCAATGGATGGCAAGTGCCCAATGGGTGACTATAGAGGGTCAATTTGGAAAGATTAAGGACACTTAACCTGGGTTCTTCGCTTATGAGTGGTAATATACTAAAATCATCTGAAAGAAATCCAGGATCTGAAAACATATGCTCAAATTCAGACAGATGATTAAATCTACTATTCATTCATCTGCTTAATTGAGCAACTCCCATATGCTAGGCACTGTGCTAGGCATTAGAGACACAGTATTGGACTGAACATTCACAATTGCTTTATTTTAGTCATTATTATAAGAGCTATTAAAGAAAAGTAGAATATACTACTAAAGTAATAGGGAGATTGGTTTTTATGAAATGGACAGGGAAGAGTATTCCAAAACTGTTTATTTATCTGAAAAAAAAGTACTGCTAAAACAGTTATAATAAAGCTGTTTCTACTATTACAGAGTTATAAAGTTTACACATCAACTTTGATGAGCTGCATTGATAATTAAATTGGATAATCTCACATTTGATTAAATGGTTTCAGTCTGCTGAAAGGCTTTTGCTTAGGTTATAATGTAGACTCCTATTTACTATATGATTTTTTGCTGAACTACAAAAATATTATTTAGCACTAACAGAAATAGAAAACTATCAGTTATTGAAGATAAAGCAGTTCATAATGTTGAAATGTAGTAAGTGTACTGGTGTCAATATAATAAAGCTGGTATAATATTACGAAATGTAGATCAAATATAAGTCACCTGCTCAGGAAGGCATCTTTATTATGGTTTTCAAGTACCTAAGCTAGTTGTGGAACCAGTTGAAGCTGTTTATACAAAAGCTTATTGGAGAAATGCCAAAATATTAAGGCAGAAAGCAAATTATAATTGGATTGGAGAATAGATCTAGCTGCTGTAATTCATTAATTTTTTTAGAAAAGTTAAACCTGGGTGCTTGTGTTTGTTACAAGAGTAATATAATCAAGACATAACAAAATGTTATTTGGGAGTCTCTGGTTTTGAACTGTCTAGACACTGAAAGTACCTATAAAAATGTGAACTTCATGTGGGTGGGGATTTTTGTCTATTTCGTCTACTGCTGTTTCTGAAGAGCTTAGAATAGTCCCTTACATTAACAGAGCTATATATTTTTAAATTAATGAATGAATGAAAAGCAAAGTGAAAAATGGTGTATTTATGTAGAAAAGGAAGAAATCAACAAAATGTTAAGTGATGTCACATTTAACATAGAAAAAATAATTTGAAGGCATTGAATAAATTGAGTTTATAAAAAGAACCTACAAAAATAACATTTTTATATTAATAAGGTAAGTATAAAGACATGAGGGAACAATTCACTTAGTGTGTCATCTAGGAAATCAAATACTCAAATTGCAAGCCTGTTTAAAAGGGCATTGAACTACATTATGTGTAATTTGTAGTCACAAATGCCAAGTAAAAGACAACCAAACTCCTACTTTAGGGAGGCTACCATAAGACTTTCAAGAGATTGTTTTGCGTTCTATGTGACTTTACAAAACTACAGTATGGAAGATACAATAATGTGGGTATATCTATACTGATACATTTATGAACTCATATGCAACCATTGTTCCTTTGAGATAACGCTATGAATGTTGATTTTCACCTGCACTTTTCCAGCATTGCTAAAGACCAGTGCATAACTCACTGCAATAGTAACTTCCATGTGTCTTGTTCTTTGTTTTGCTGTGCCAATTTGCACTGCCAAGTGACACTGTGATGCTCAGTCTGCTGAAAGGCTTTCACTTAGGAAGAGTCACCCAATTTCTGATGACTGTTCCCTGGGGTTGACCGCCAGCTCTATTGCGTCTAGCACTTCATTGTCGTGTCATTCCATTTTTAATTTTTCAACCTACTTTTGAAGTGTTTCCTCCTGACCAAGTACAGTACACCTTGGTTTATGCAGATACTCATTTAAAAGACTTATTGAAATATCAATGATCAGCAATTCCTATGTATGGATAAAAATGAATAATTACAGTAAAATCACAGAGCAGTAAAATTAGTGGCACTATGGTAATCTGTAGGAGACAGAACAGAGTCACTTTGCTACCCAGTCAATAACATTTACTGGGAAGATACTTTGCATATTATGTAAACTCTTATATCCCCCAGTTGTAGACTTTAATTATCCTCCTATATTTTCAATTCTCCTATATTTTCAATGATGCTTCTTAGAAATTTAAAAGAATGTGAAAGTTCAGGAGAACATACAAGTCATTTAGGAAATAAAAGTCATTTAGGAAATTGGGCATCTACTAATTGCTAAGCACTGTGCTAGGTTCTAGGCAAAAATAAATAAGACATATTCCCTTCCTTTTCCTAGTGCACAGGTGGATAGGGGACCAGCCAGGTACACAGTGCAAGGAGAGCAACAGTAGAGGTATGTCCAAGGTACAGAGGTAGTGCACAGGGAGTGATTAATTAACTGTGGGTGTGGGGAGAAATAGCGGTGTCAGGATAGGTTTCTAAAGGAAGGTTTTTAAAGATCAACTCTGAGGCCATCAGGCAGAAAAGAGGAGAGGACATTCCAGGAAGACAGAACAGATGACACAAATGCACAGAGGAGTCAAGAAATATGGTGTGTTCAGGGAATTCCAAGCAAACCAACATCGCTGAACCTACAGTGCTTGTGGGAAACAGAAGAGTAAACAACTCTTGGAGGTTATGTTTGTGAGGTGTGGAGTGGCATAACCAAAAAAAGCATTGAGCTGACCCTTGCTGGGTCTGACAGTTTATGTATATGCTGATGGCTATGAAGACAAGTATAAGTTAAATTATCACAAGGACTTTTCAGTCCTTCTATGACAATATATACAATGTAAAAGGCAACAGCTTTAAGCAGTTTTAAAAATACGATATATCGTTTCTTTTGAGGATCTTGTCCATTTCAGTGATTCTATATTTTAAGTAGTGAATGTTGACACAATAAAAATTCACCTTGCCAGACAGGCAGGCAATCAGGACCCAGTTTATTTGTGACAAGGACTGATTATTCTTTCCTGATGGACATTAACCTTGTTTCTCTTTAGCTGAGACTGCTCTTTGTTACCTTACTGAACTGTCTATCCTGTAGTTTTCCTGTGTGGCTAAATGAAAGATTGTAAATAGCCTTGTAGTACCTAAAACAAAGTACGCAAATAATTATTGACTGGCCAAGTCTATCAGACATTGGATACATCTAAAGCACATGATATAAAGACGTGCAGTTTTAAGAGTTTACTATTAATCTGCTGAATCTGTCACATTTGATAAATTCTTTGTTTACAAATGACTGCAAGCTGGTAATGCTCATTTGTATGAATTCAACTTGTTTCCCACTTCGTTCTTTAGAAAGAATGCTGTAAGACTGACTGCCGCTAACTATTAGGTGAAGAATATTCCCCTAGAACAGCACAGCATGGCATGTGGTAGAATGGTGCCCAACAAGCATTTATTGGGTGCCACTCTACCACAGAATGAATTATTAATAGCTTATAATCAAGGCCTTCGATTCTTAAGCAACTAAGCCTTTTTATTCTCAGCTTTGACCATATGGAGAAGTACTGTCCAACAGAGAGATAATGTAATGTAAACCACATATGTAAGTTTATATTTTTTAGGATCCGCATTTGAAAAAGTAAAAAAGAAACAGTTGAAAATGATTTAATAATATATTTTATTTAACCTAATATATTAAAATATTGGCATTTCAATATGAAATGGTTATAATATTTATAAAGAGACATCTTACTCTCTTTTTTTTCCTACTATTTGAAAATGTGGTGTGCATTTTATATTTATAGCACATCCCAATTCAGGTAATACATTTCCATCAGAAATACTTGATCGGTATATAGATTTCAGAAAATTTACAGTTGAAAAAGTAGATTCATGTACTTAACATACTTTCAAACATAACACAGTTTTTCAGTCACTGAATCAAATCGGTTTTTAAGTGTAAATTATTTGAAATTGAGTCAAATTAAAAATTCAAGCAACATGTCAAGAGCTCAGTAGTCACATGTAACTGGTACTGGACCCGGTAGTTCTAAAAAATTCTACTCCATAGGGCTGATGGTAGGCAATGCTCTTTTCCCACTTTTCACTGTAGGTTTAGCACCTTTTAGATCTTTATTTCCCTTTTGTTTTGTCAGTACTTCAATTTTCTTCCGAAACTTTCATTACCCTAACACATTAAGTTAGGAACCTGTGAATTGAACATGCCACATTTGGTTAATAACCCAAAAGAAAATTACTCAAAGCCTTAAAATATTCCCTTTGTCATTTCTCCATAGTCACAGACACAGAAGCTATATATAGTAACACAAAAAAATTTTGCTCATGAGCATTTTCATTTCTAAGGACTAGGGTTAAACAGTATTGACTCCATCACAATAATGCCTCATGTCATTTTTTTTTCCTCTTCCATGTTTAAGGATCTACTGATGCCATTTTAAGGGGAGAAGAGCTCATATAGGGACAGACAGTATTTCCTTTTGAAAAACATAGTGACTTTTTTTTTTAACCTGGGCAAAGTGCATTTTCACTTAGTTTTCAGTACATACCAAGCTTAAAATTGTTAGGTATTAATAAGGATTATTTGAATGGCATTTTCTTTTGAATAGAGTTGTTCTTCCAAAAAAACCATTTGGTTAGCTAGAATTATGGATTCGAGCTACCTAGTAATGACTCTCTTTGAATGTAGTTTCACTGTTAGAAGTGTTCTTTGGGGATTGACTTAAACAATAAATATCCCTTCCTATTATTATGTGATATTCCGTAAATTTCAATATGTGAAATAGTGAGCATTGTGTAGCAAATACAGCTAAGGGATTTGTCCATGGCTTTTAACAGACACTTTAAAATCTGTGGAAGCCACTGTGCCAGAATCTGGGGCTCTCCTTTAAGCTCTGTCTCGAATTAGCCATTATATCTTATGGGGTGAACCTATGGTTTTTGTGACTGGTGCAAGATTGAACAGCACCACATATTTCAGTTATCTTCTTCTGTATCTTATTAACCTGGTGCATCTGTGATCTTGAACAAGTTAACTTAGTGGAATTTTGTAAAATGGAAATAAATACGCCTGTCAGGGTCACCACGATTATAAAGATAGAAAAATATGTGAGTATACTTTAAAGAGCAAAATACAAACTACCAGCTGAAGGAATGATTCATATTCCAATGGGGCTGAACGCCTTTTCACAGCTACTTGTTTATTGCTAGGTTAACTCAGGTACTATTGCAACACTAGGTACCCTTGTGTGGCTGCAGCAGTCAGTGATGCCGCTGACACTGTGGTGGCAGCCCCTACAGGCAGCCGTCGCAATAGTTAACCAGAAAATAACCAGAAAAATACAGGATTATGCCCTTGCAACTTCAATACATCTTGGTGATTCAGGATTTTCTGCAGAGGGCATGTAAATGCTTGACATTCCCAGTAACACATCATAGTTCAGGAGGCAGCATTGCAGTTCCGCTGCCTAAATTCTGTTTGAGAAGTGGTGATGACCACCAAAGGGATCTTGTTTTTTTTTTTTTCATTTGCTTTGTGAAATTGGTAAGTGGTTACAAGAGAAAATGCTAAAGAAATAAGTACATAGATGGTGTTCTAGAAGTGAATATAGACTGAGTGATAATTGCTTCTTTCCTCAAAGGATTTTTGTGTTTGCTATTTTCAGGTCTTTTGGACCCATGCTTCAAGGGTCAAGTGTTAACTTTTCAGAAACAATCTTTAATGAGTCAGGATAAAAACCATCTGGTTCAGGGATTCTTCTTTCAAATGGAGGAAATTCAGAAGAGACGAGAAATTTCCCACCATTATAAGAATTCCATTGGAGGCATACTGAAGCAGCTCAGAAAATCAATGTATCCGCTCCTATCTTTCATTCCTTTTGTCTTCCTGCCCATCCATGAAAGGAAGTGAAAAAGAAATGTTGCAAAGAAGAATAGAGAGACGATAAGGTTTTCGTTCTACAGGCTGAATGTGCAAAATGTAAGCTCTCAAATGAGATTTAAAAAAATGCAGCCTTGCTTATAAAAGGCGAATGGGTCCTGGACAATGCACTACAGACGCGGGTGCCTACAGGATGTCTTGAGGCAGGTGGGTGGAAGTGTGAGGAAGCCACCTGGAAGAGGGAGGACAGGGCCCAAATCAGACACAGCTCTCCATCCTCCCTAAACAGGCTCGCCTAAGTGACACTTCCTTGTGTCCCAGGAAGTGACGATCAGCCAGTGTAGATGTTGTGACTCGCGGGTCTCACCCACTCCGAGGGTGCTGCAGGGCGCCCAGAGCGAGACGTCTTCCGCCGGCCCCATTCCCGAAGAGGCCGCGCCGTCGGGGGCTGAGACCCACTTGTACTGAGTCTCCAGCCGCCCCCCTAGGCTGCTGGCGCTTCTAGGGGCTTCTGTGCTTTTTGCCAAACTCTGAGGGTGACCCTGAACCTAACGGCTCCCTAGAGAAGGAGACTGACAGAGGGCTCAGGCGAGGACAGGGATTGAGAAAGCGTGGAAACGGGGGAGGAGGAGTAGAATTTAAGAATGGTAAAAATCCCGAGGTAGGAGAAAAGGAGGGGTAGGATCCAGGGTAGGATTGAATCCAATTCTTCTCCAATGAAACGGACAAACAAACAAACAAACAAACAAAAACAGAAAGAAAGAAAAAGAAAAAAAAAAGCCACTGATTCACATCAGCTCTCTCTCACCCTCAACCCGGCAAAAACCAAACACGAATAAAAATAAAACCACCAGAGGCTCTTAGACGACCGTAAACTCTGCGGGTGGGGCACGAAACAAAAATAAACACAGGGACAGGCGGGCAAGAGAGCGCGGGAGGAGGAGGAGGAGAAAAAGGAGGAGGAGGAGGAGGAGGCGGCCCCGCATCCCTAATGAGGGAATGAATGGAGAGGCCCCCTCGGCTGGCGCCCGCCCACCCGGCGGCGGCCGCCAAGTGCCTCTGGGCGCTGCGTGCCGCGCCCGCTGCTCCGCGCGCAGCCGGCTCGGGCCGCTCCTCCTGACTGAGGCGCGGCGGCGGCGGTGGCTGTGACCGCGCGGACCGAGCCGAGACATTCGCGCCGGGGGATCGGGCGCCGCCGCCGCTGGGCCCCGGGCGCGTGGATGCGGCTGGGTCGGGCGGCGCCGCACACCTGAGGCGGAGAACGGGGCGCGGCGCGGGCGACGCTGTCAGGGCCGCGGTTCCTGACGCCCAGGCGCTCGCCAGGACGCGCCAGGCAGTGATTTGAGGCACCGGGTTCACCTTCACCCATGGTCCGGAGAGCCTAGCGGGGCTCGCCGCCGCCTCCCGGCTCCCCTTCCACGCCTCCCACCCCTCGGCGCCGCATCCTGCCAGCCTCGCCGCCCCGCCAGCGCCGGGCAACCGCCTCGCCCGAAGCCCTCCCTCGTTACTGTCCGCATACCCCGGCGGCGCCGCCGCGGGAAGCGGCTCCCCCTCCTCTTCCTCCGCGTCCTCTTCCCTCTTTCCCCCGCCGGGGCCGCTTGTTGCACCGCCCCGCGGCCTGCGGGAGCCGCTCGCCCCGGCCTTGTGCTCGCGTCCGCACCCCTTTCCTGTCGCCCCCCGGGGCCCGCACCACAGCCCGGCCGGCGAGACCCCGGCCAGACCCCGCTGCCCGCACAAAATGTCGGCCCGGACGCCATTGCCGACGGTGAACGAGCGGGACACGGAAAATGTGAGTAACCGGAGCCTCCCTCGGGAGCAGTGGGGGCGAGACCCTCCTCTGATCCCCACTTCACCCGCGCTTGGGCCGTCCCCCGTGCCTCGGCGCGGCCACCCGCGGCAAGGTCTCCACCTGGAGCCCGGCATGACCCTCACCCACTGCTCAGCCCTATTCTTCGTTCCAACCCCATTTCGCTTGTTTCCCCTCAAGGGTGAGGGTGGGGAACCGTAAGTGGCGCCCTCTCGCTCGGAGGTGGTCCTCCAGGGGCGGATGGGGTGATGGAGGGCAGAGAAGCAGAATGGGATGGCAGAGTGGGCAGTCAGGATTGCTTTATTTCTACCTCTGCATTCTGTGCCCCCACCCGAATGAATGCTGCTTTACAATAGCAGACGAGCCGGCTACCTCTCACACTCTTGCTTTTCTGGATCTTTCAATCCTTTGCACTCTCCCCTCCTCCCCCCGCATTGCCCCATGACTTTGCTTTTTGTAACATTGTGTCCACATTTTGGGTCATGGGCACCAAAGGGAGAAGGATGGGAATGGAAGTGGAGATGTGTGCGTGTTTGTGTATGAGTTTATACTGCTGTGACACTCTTAGTAGGGATGAGTAGAAGAATTTCACGAACAGCATCTATGGCCCTGGGGTTACAGCAAAATGTTGAAAAGCCACATGAAGCCAAGGGCTTTTTAATCTCTTCCTTAAGTCAGTGATAATGATGCAGGGCAGGTTTTACTTTAAATATCTCTCCTCCTTGGAGTGTCACAAGGTGCACATCTTTAAGGGAGGGATTTTCAGTGTCTTTGATCAGATTGCCCTCTGGAGCTGTTATCAAGATGCAGATGTGCCGGGCTTTTAAACTCTTGAAAAACGAAAAGAACAAGATCCCTTGTATTTCCACCTTCTGAAAAGTACAGTTGTGTGTGTGTGTGCAAGTTCCTTTGTGGGAAGGTTTTCTTGTTTTTGTTTTTGTTTAAAACACTCAAGACCTGTAAATAGGGCTTGGCTGATTTTCCGACTGATTTTAAGGACCTAGAGGGGTACTAAGTTTTGGTCAGCTGTCCAGAGCTCTCTGTCTAGTTATCTCATCAGCCGTCCAGCTTTTGATATACCACTGACTTCATGGGGTTGGTAAAATAAAATAACGAAGCGCTTTGGTGTTCTTAGACAAAAGGCATGAGAGAAAGGATACAAGCTCACTTCTGAGTTGTTGGAGGGGTATAAACAGATGATTTCATCTTAGGAGGGAAGCACAGAAATTTAATATAACTATACAAAGAGAGAAGAAATTCTACTAAGAGACCATTGTTAGAGGACCTGTGAAGATGTTTCAGAGTATGCTTTTGTCTTCCCTAGCGCCGTGCATTTAAAATGGGAAAGATAGTGTAAGGCTGCTGCTATCATAAATTAGAACTTCATTTGCATCATAACTATTTTAGAAAATATAATTGATACATAATTTTGATTGAGAGATCGAACAAGTTCAGAGAAAAAGATGGATATTTTGGTTTAAGTTGGTTTTAAAGCCGAGTTGGCACAGAATTTTTCTAACAGGAACATTAAAAAAATGCCTGTCATTCAAGAGTGTGAATGAAAAGTATGACAGATGATAACCTTTGTTTTTATTAGCAAATTACTGTATGTGTTAACCCAGGAGGAGTGGGAAAATACATTGTTTTTATTTTCTTTTAGATTTTGAATAGTATAGCTTTTCTCATACTTGTATGAATAAGGTACTTCATAAAGACATGAGATATAATTATAGAAATATGCATTAAGGAATAGCACAAAATGCAGCGTCTCATGTAAGAACACACAAAAAAGGATTTTAAAGCTAAGCAATAATAGTATGATAAATTTTGTTGTGAGTACCTTCTGAAAATGATTATGCTGTATAAACTGATTTGCTGTTTCTGAACATGTTATTTCAAAGTCACTTTTATGGTCTTGGGCCTTATTGTGTTGTACATAATGATATCTCCATTTAGCTTACTTTACCCACACCTTATTTTCTCCTAATTGCTGTGGAAAATATCTATTATACGACACCTGTCAATTAATAAGTATGCACTCAGCATGTTCATTTTTTAGGTAAAGGGTTGGGAAGGGGATATAGAAGTAGTGTTTAAGATAAGGTCTCTCCCTGCAAGGAGCTTACAGAAGAGATAATAATCCCAAACAAGTAATGTATGGTAGAAGACATTGTGTAAATAGGGCTAAATTGGTTTATAGGTATTATAGGTGTTTATCAAAGAGGCCACCACTGATGGCTACGAAATCACCATTGGTGACTCTCTTTATTCTCTAGTTGGTAGTAAATGGCATCATCCATTTTTACTTCTCATCGATGAAATAAAGTAACAAACCTGCTTGTTAGCTAATATATTAATGCCAGTATGGCAGCCAAAATGTATTTTTGTTTATAGTCATTTTCAATTACATGACATATTTTTAAAAATAGTTACAAAACTTTTATATTCATATGACTATTAAAGGGTTCTAAGTCCTTTGGTATATCAAGGACACTAACTAAAAACATTTTATTTTCCTTAGAAATTAAAATCAACAAATACAGTAATTTAAAACACCATCTTGATATTTCGTTGTCGTTTGCAGTTAATATAAACATTTCTTTGGTCATCCATATAACGTATTTGGATTTTGTGTCCTTGGGAATATATAATATCTACCCTTCTCAGTGTCACTAATATATATTCAGGATAAATAAAAATCCCAAAAGAGGAATATTATAGCACTGATCTCTTATATACTACTACTATATATAGTAGAATGAGAAAGAATTGCTTTTCTCTAAGAACAGTCTATGTGTACTTTTTCAGGAGTATTTTCTTTGATGAAAGATTTGTGTGTGCCTTGTTAATAGGCCTCAACGGGCTAAATACAACAGGACAACCAATGATTAACTTTTAAGGCAATAAACACTTTGTAGTAAAGTAAAAAAAATGTGTTGCAGATAATAGAATCTATGCAAAATGTGTTTGATTTTAGATTATAAACAGTAAGTCCAGAAAAAGAGTAAAAAAGATTTCTCTTTTTTTCTTTTGGTAGATTTTATTTGGATAATTCCACCATGGATATAGATAATATATTATCATTACTCTTACATGTTTTTTAATGAAACAAGAAAAAAAATTTAGTATTTGGGAAAAACTCCGATTATGCTAATTATTAATGGGTCAAAAATGCTCAGCCTAGCTTTCTGTGATGAAATTTTGATCAGTATGAAGAAAACTCTTTTGACTACTTCTTGGAATGTTTTAAAATTGAATTCAGTTAGACTAAAAAGCCTTTAATAAAAAAAGACTCGATGTTGAGTCTTGTGACATACTGAAATTCATGGCGGTGATTATAATGATTACCTATTGTAACTAAGGTTGCCATCAGTAGTTTGTCTTTTGAGAATCATTGTTAATGGCATGAAGAAGCGAGAGGAAAGCATACCTTTGTCACTACCCTTGGATTTTCTGTGCATCCTTCACATGTCACAGTACCTATCACGTAGCATCTAATTGCCTGACTTTGTCTCCCTTAGTCTGTGTTGCCAGTGCCCAGCACAGTGACTAGTACTAGTATATAAGAAATCAGTGCTGTAGCACCCCCTTTGAATTTTTTCATTTATCATCAAAATATATTGGTGACATTGGTGAGGGTAGACATTACGTATTACAACCTGAGAGGCTGAATGAAGCCTTCAGAGAGAAAATTTAGTGACCTACCCAAGGTTAATAATTCTATCCTTCAAGGTGAATAATGAAAATCTGACACCTTCCACCATTACTGTATTTATGCTGTTACTTCGAGAAAGTGTTTTTTTGTTTTCTTTTGTTTTGTTTGTGTCTTAAAGATTTTAGAAGAGTGGCTCATGCCTCTAATCCCAGCACTTTGTGGGGCCGGGGTGGGAGGATTGCTTGAATCCAGGAATTCGAGACCAGCATGGGCAACATGGAGAAACCCTGTCTCCACTAAAAATACAAAAATAAGCTGGGCATGGTGGTGTGTGCCTGTAGTCATTCACAGCTACTAGAGAGGCTGAGGTGGGAGGGTTGCTTGAGCCGAGGAGATAAAGGCTGCAGTGAGCCAAGATCACACCGCTGCACTCCAGCCCGGGTGACAGAGTGTGAACCCTTTTTTTTAAAAAAAAAAAAATAGATTTTAGAAGAGCATATGAAATGGTATAAGATACTTTATTAGAGGAAGAACCGGGTATGCCGTCCCTATCCCTACTTCTGAACCTTTACTGTTTCCTGTGTGGAGTGCCTTGCACTTGTCCCTTTATATCAAATTTACAAATCCTTTATGGCTTGTCTCATTGTTTTAACAAGACTTCTGAAATGATTGCAGCTAATATTGTTGTTTGTTGTAGCTGAACAGTGGTGGATGTATATAGTACACATCAGTGGTCTCTAAAGTGGGTGTGCAGGGCGATACATTGGAAGAAGAAATGTATTTAATGTCTGTCACTTCACTTCTGACCTACATGCTATTACTTTTTTTTTTTTATAAAAATCCAGTTCATATAGAATTAGACACATGATTTTAAAGTTATTATTGTTGTTGTTGTTATTATTTTTCTTCTTCCATCTCATTGTTTCCTTTGGGTGTCATTTTCTCTTTTCCTGATGAATATCTGTGGAAGTTCTTTTGGTGCAGGATTGTTAGTGATGAACTTTTTTAGATCTGAAGACATATTTTGCCCTAATTCTTGAACGATAGCTTTGCTTGGTCTGTAACTCTAGGTTGATAGTTTGATTTCTTTCACCACTCAGAAGGTAGTATTCCATTGTCTATTGATATACATTGTTTCTGTTCAGGAGTCATCTGCTATTTGGTGTGTGATCCTTTCTGTCTGTCTCTATCTTGTGTGGATTCATATGTCTCATCAGTTATGGGAATGTACCAACCATTATGTCTTTGAATGTTACCTTACCTCTGTTCTGCATAGTATTTCTGGCACTCTGGTTAGATGTGCTAAAATTTATCATTCTATCCTTCATGTTTAACCTGTCATTTATTTTTTTCCTCCTATTTCACTGTTTATCTGTACTCCAATCTGTAGTATAACCTATACTATAGTTACCATATATGTTTAGATCTTTCTTCAGCTGTATATAACCCTGTTAACCTATCTGTTGAATTTTTTTTCATTGTGGTAAAAAGCACACATCAGATACACCCTTTTAACAAATTTTTAAGTGTGCAGTACAGTATTTTTGGTGGGGAGGGAGTAGATTTTAGTGGTGGTAAGGTGGCAATTTTATTTTTTTATTTTTTCACGTCTTATTTTTTATTTAATTTTATGATATGTATTAGATCTATTAGTGCATATTTTGGGGGTATATGTGTTAATTTGATACATTCATATAATCAAATTAAGGCAATTGGGATATCTATCACTTTACATATTGATCTTTTCATTATACTAGCAACATTAAAATTATTCTAGCTATTTTGAAATGTACAATCGATTAGTTAACTATAGTCACCTCAGTGATCTATTGAACACGAGGTCTTTTTCCTTCTAAGTGTATGTTTATACTCATTAATCAATCTCTCTTCATCCTCCCCTTCCTACTAACCCTTTCTAGCCTTTGTTAACCACCAATCTACTCTCTATCTTCATGAGATCGCTTTTTTAACTCCCACATATGAGTGAGAACATATTTGTCTCTCTGTACTTGGCTTATTTCACTTAACATAATGACCTCCAATTTCATCCCATAGGCACAATATTGTACAGCACATCTCTAGAAATTTTTCATCTTGTGTGACTGAAACAGTGTACATATTGAACAGCAACTCCCTATTTCCCTTTATTTCCAGACCCTGGCAACCACCATTCTTATTTTCTGCTTTGATGAGTTTGACTACTTTAGATACCTCACAAAAATGGGATCATGTAACATTTATCCTCTCTAACTGGCTTATTTCATTTTAGCACAATGCTCTTAAGGTTCATCCATGTTATAGCATATGACAGGATTTCTATCTTTTTTATAGCTGAATAATATTCCATTGTATTATGTACCTTGTTTTGTTTATCTGTTTATCTGCGGGTGGACATTTGGGTTGCTTCTACTTCTTGGCTCTTATAAATAATACCTCAGTAAATATGGGAGTGCAAAGATCTCTTCAAGATCCTGATTTTAGTTTTTTGGATAAATACCCAGAAATGGTCATATGTTAGTTCTATTGTTGGGTCATATGGTAGTTCTACTGGGTCAAATGGTAAGTCTATTTTTAATTTTTTGAGGAGACTTCATATTGTTTTTCATAGCAGCTGCAGCATTTTACATTTCCACCAACAGTGCACAAGGGTTGCAATTTCTCTACATCCTCACCAATGTTTATTTTCTGTTTTTATTTTATTTTTGTTTTATGGTTTTTAAAATTATAGCTGTCCTAACAGTTGTAAAGTAAATATCTTACTGTGGTTTTGATTTGCATTTCCCAGATGATTTGTGATGTTCACCATCTTTTTATGTACCTGTTGGCCATTTGTATGTCTTCTTTAGAGAAATGTCTATTCAACTCCTTTGCACATTTAAAAATCAAGTTTTTTTAAATCAAGTTTGCGTATAGTTTTGCTCATACTGTAGTGTGCTTTTTCACTCTGTTGTTTTCTTTGATGTGCAGAAGCTTTTTAGTTTGATTTAGTCCTGATTGTCTGTTTTTGCTTTTGTTGGCTGTGCTTCTGATATCATATACAAGAAATCTTTGTCAAGACCAATATCATGAAGCTCTTCTCCTATGTTTTCTTCTAGGGATTTTATAATTCAGGTCTTAAATTTAAATCTTTAATCCCTTTTGAGATAGTTTTTGTGTATGATATAAAATGAGGGTCCAGTGTCATTCTTTTGCATATATATATCCATTTTCCCAGCACCATTTGTTGAAAAGACTGTCCTTTACCCATTGTGAATTTTTGGCATCCGTGTTGAAAATCATTTGACTGTGTATGCATGGGTTCATTTCTGAGCTCTCTATTCTGTTCTTAGTGTATATCTCTGTCTTTAAGCTATTACTATACTATTTTGATTACCATAGCTTTGTAATATGTTTTGAAGCCAGTAAGTGTGAGGCTTCTAACTTTGTTCTTTCTGAAGATTGTTTAGGCCATTCAGGGTCCTTTGTGGTTCCATATGAATTTTATACTTTTTTTTGTTTCTGTAAAAAATGCCATTAGGTTAGTTCTTTGTTAGTGCGTAGAAATGTAACTGACTTTTGTATGTTGATTTTGTAGCCTGAAACTGTTGAATTTGTTTATTATTTCTAGCAGTTCTTTTTTTGGTATTTGGAATCCTTAGGGTTTTCGGCATATAAGATAATCTCATCTACAAACAGTGATAATTTTGCTTCTTTCTGATTTGGATACCTTTTATTTATTTATTTTTTTCTTGTCTAACTGCTCTGCCTAGGACTTCTAATACTATGTTAAATAGAAGTGGCAAGAATGGGCATCCTTGTCTTGTTCTTGGTCTTAAAGGGAAACCTTTGTTTTCTACCACTGAGTGTTATTTATATTAGTTGTGGGCTTTTTTTTCCCCCACACAATACATTTTATTTTATAAACTACTGTGTACATTTTATACAATTATGACTGTTTTCCATGCCTTAAGTTTCTAACCTTATCATTTGCAATGGCTACATTAGAGTGGGTGAACTAGCATTTATTTAACCAGTCCTCTCTCTCTTTTTTTTTTTTGAGATGGAGTCTTATTCTTTCACCCAAGCTGGAGTGCAGTGGCACAATCTCAGCTCACTGCAACCTCCACCTCCTGGGTTCAAGCGATTCTCCTGCCTCAGCCTCCCAAGTAGCTGAGATTATAGGCACACGCCAGTAGCTGGGATTACAGGTGCACACCACCATGGCTGGCTAATTTTTGTACTTTTAGTAGAAACAGGTTTCGCCATGTTGGCCAGGTTGGTCTCAAGCTCCTGACCTTGGGTGATCTACCTGCCTCAGCCTGCCAAAGTGCTGGGATTACAGGCGTGAGCCACTGTGCCCGGCCCCAGTCCTCTCTTGTTAGATATTGAAGGTTTTTCCATTTCTGTACTGTAAATAACCTTGATGAGTATCTCCATAGATAAGTCTCTAAGTGTATCTATTGTTATTTTTTTTTTCAATTTTTAAGTTCAGGGGTACATGTACAGGATTTGCACATTTGTTACATAGGTAAACATGTGGCATAGTTTGTTGCACAGATCATCCTATCACCTAGTTTTTTTTTTTTTAATTTAAGTTTTAGGGTACATGTGTACAATGTGCAGGTTGGTTACATATGTATACATGTGCCATGCTGGTGTGCTGCACCCATTAACTCTTCATTTAGCATTAGGTATATCTCCTAATGCTATCCCTCCCCCCTCCCCCCACCCCACAACAGTCCCCAGAGTGTGATGTCCCCCTTCCTGTGTCCATGTGTTCTCATTGTTCAATTCCCACCTATGAGTGAGAACATGCGGTGTTTGGTTTTTTGTCCTTGCAATAGTTTACTGAGAATGATGATTTCCAGTTCATCCATGTCCCTACAAAGGACATGAACTCATCATTTTTTATGGCTGCACAGTATTCCATGGTGTATATGTGCCACATTTTCTTAATCCAGTCTATCATTGTTGGACATTTGGGTTGGTTCCAAGTCTTTGCTATTGTGAATAGTGCCACAATAAACATACGTGTGCATGTGTCTTTATAGCAGCATATTTATAGTCCTTTGGGTATATACCCAGTAATGGGATGGCTGGGTCAAATGGTATTTCTAGTTCTAGATCCCGGAGGAATCGCCACACTGACTTCCACAATGGTTGAACTAGTTTACAGTCCCACCAACAGTGTAAAAGTGTTCCTATTTCTCCACATCCTCTCCAGCACCTGTTGTTTCCTGACTTTTTAATGATTGCCATTCTAACTGGTGTGAGATGGTATCTCATTGTGGTTTTGATTTGTGTTTCTCTGATGGTCAGTGATGATGAGCATTTTTTCATGTGTCTTTTGGCTGCATAAATGTCTTCTTTTGAGAAGTGTCTGTTCATGTCCTTTGCCCACTTTTTGATGGGGTTGTTTGTTTTTTTCTTGCAAATTTGTTTGAGTTCATTAAAGATTCTGGATATTAGCCTTTTGTCAGATGAGTAGGTTGTGAAAATTTTGTAGGTTACCTGTTTACTCTGATGGTAGTTTCTTTTGCTGTGCAGAAGCTCTTTAGTTTAATTAGATCCCGTTTGTCAATTTTGGCTTTTGTTGCCATTGCTTTTGATGTTTTAGACATGAAGTCCTTGCCCATGCCTATGTCCTGAATGGTAATGCCTAGGTTTTCTTTTAGGGTTTTTATGGTTTTAGGTCTAACGTTTAAGTCTTTAATCCATCTTGAATTAATTTTAGTATAAGGTGTAAGGAAGGGATCCAGTTTCAGCTTTCTACATATGGCTAGCCAGTTTTCCCAGCACCATTTATTAAATAGGGAATCCTTTCCCCATTGCTTGTTTTTCTCAGGTTTGTCAAAGATCAGATAGTTGTAGACATGCAGCATTATTTCTGAGGGCTCTGTTCTGTTCCATTGATCTATATCTCTGTTTTGGTACCAGTACCATGCTGTTTTGGTTACTGTAGCCTTGTAGTATAGTTTGAAGTCAGGTAGCCTCCAGCTTTGTTCTTTTGGCTTAGGATTGACTTGGCGATGTGGGCTCTTTTTTGGTTCCATATGAACTTTAAAGTAGTTTTTTCCAATTCTGTGAAGAAAGTGATTGGTAGCTTGATGGGGATGGCATTGACTCTATAAATTACCTTGGGCAGTATGGCCATTTTCACGATATTGATTCTTCCTACCCATGAGCATGGAATGTTCTTCCATTTGTTTGTATCTTCTTTTATTTCCTTGAGCAGTGGTTTGTAGTTCTTGAAGAGGTCCTTCACGTCCCTTGTAAGTTGGATTCCTAGGTATTTTATTCTCTTTGAAGCAATTGTGAATGGGAGTTCACTCATGATTTGGCTCTCTGTTTGTCTGTTATTGGTGTATAAGAATGCTTGTGATTTTTGTACATTGATTTTGTATCCTGAGACTTTGCTGAAGTTGCTTATCAGCTTAAGGAGATTTTGGGCTGAGACAATGGGGTTTTCTAGATATACAATCATGTCATCTGCAAACAGGGACAATTTGACTTCCTCTTTTCCTAATTGAATACCCTTTATTTCCTTCTCCTACCTAATTGCCTTGGCCAGAACTTCCAACACTATGTTGAATAGGAGTGGTGAGAGAGGGCATTCCTGTCTTGTGCCAGTTTTCAAAGGGAATGCTTCCAGTTTTTGCCCATTCAGTATGATATTGGCTGTGGGTTTGTCATAGATAGCTCTTATTATTTTGAGATATGTCCCATCAATACCTAATTTATTGAGAGTTTTTAGTATGAAGTGTTGTTGAATTTTGTCAAAGGCCTTTTGTGCATCTGTTGAGATAATCATGTGGTTTTTGTCTTTGGTTCTGTTTATGTGCTGGATTACATTTATTGATTTGCATATATTGAACCAGCCTTGCATCCCAGGGATGAAGCCCACTTGATCATGGTGGATAAGCTTTTTGATGTGCTGCTGAATTCGGTTTGCCAGTATTTTATTGAGGATTTTTGCATCAATGCTCTTTTTATATATGGTCTTTTTTATGTTGATGTAATTTTTTTCCATTCTTATTTTGTTGAGTGGTGTTTTTAATCATGAAAGGGTACTGAATTGTGTCAGTGCTTTTTCTGCATCTATTGAGATGATCAGGCAATTTTAATTTTCCTTCTATGAATGTGGTATATATCACATTGATTTTGTATGTTGAGCCATCCTCGTATCCTAGGGATAATTGCCTCTTGGGCGTGGTACGTGATCCTTCTAATGTGCCGTTGAAATTGAATTGCTAGGTTTTTTTTTTTTTTCCTGAGAATTTTTATATTGATATGCATTAGGGATATTGAGTTGTAGTTTTTTTTTTCCTGTAGTGACTTTCTCTGGTTTTTTATCATGGTAATGCTGGCTTTATAAAATGAGTTAAGAAGTATTCTCTTCTCTTCTTTTTGGGGGAGAGTTTGAAAAGGGTTGGTTTTAATTCTTCTTTAAATGTTTAGTATAATTCACTAGTGAAGCCATCTGGTCTTGGGCTTATTGTTGTTGGAAGGTTTTTGATTCCTGATTCAATCTCCTTACTAGTTATAGCTTTGTTTAGATGTTCTATTTTTTCATAACTTAGTTTTTGTAGGTTTATTAGGGTTCTCCAGAGAAACAAATCCAATAGGCTGTATATAGATATATGAGAAGATTTATTATGGGAACTGGTCCATGTGATTATGGAGGCCATGAAGTCTCACAGTATTTCATCTGAAAGTGGGAGAACCAGGAAAACCAGTGATATAATTTAGTCTATGTCTGAAAGCCCAAGAACCAGTAGGTCTAATGCCTGCAAGCAGAATAAGATGGATATCCCAGCTGAAGAAGAGAGAAATAAATTTTCCGTTTTTTTTCTTTATATTCCAATCGGGCTCTCTCAATGGATTGAATGATGCTTGCCCACATTGATGAAGGTATATGCTTTGTTCAGTTGCTGATCAAAATGCTAACCTCTTCTGGAAAAACTCTCTTGGATATACCCCAAAATAATATTTTGCCAGCTATCTGAGCATTCCTCAGCCCAGAAAAATTGACATATAAAATTAACTATCACGGTAAGTTATATGTTTCTAGGAATTTATACATTTCTTCTATGTTATCTGATTTGTTGGAATATGATTATTCATGGTAGTATCTTATATCCTTTTTATTTCTGTGGCATCAGTTGTAGTATTTCCTCTTTCATTTCTGATTTTATTTATTTGAGTCCTATCTTTTTTTTCTTAGTCAAAGGTTTGTCAAATTTGTTGATCTTTTCAAAAAACCAAGTCTTTTGTTGATTTTTTTCTGTTGTTTTTGTATTCACTAATTTGTTATTTCTGCTCTAATCTTTTTTATTTCCTTTCTTCTGCTAAATTTTGACTTAGTTTGCTCTTCTTTCTCTAGTCCTTGGGGTGTTGAGTTAGATTATTTATTTGAGGTCTCTCTCTTTTTTTTTTTGTTTGAGATAGAGTCTTGCTCTGTCATCCAGGCTGGAGAGCTGTGGTGCAATCTCAGCTCACTGCAGCCTCTGCTTCCTGGGTTCAAGTGATTCTCTGCCTCAGCCTCCTGAGTAGCTGGGATTACAGGTGCCTGCCACCATACCTGGCTAATTTTTGTATTTTTAGAAGAGACGGGGTTTCACCATGTTGGCCAGGCTGGTCTAAAACTCCCAACCTCAAGTGATCTGCCCACCTTGGCCTCCCAAAGTGCTGGGATGACAGGCAAGAGCCGCCACACCCAGCCTCTTATTCTTTAACGTAGGTGTTTTTTAAATGAAATCACGATAAACTTCCCTCTTAGTACTGCTTTTGCTGCATCCCATAAGTTTTGCTGTTGTATTTTTGTTATCTGTCCTGGAGAATGTTCTGTGTGTGCTTGAGAAGAATTTATATTGTGCTGCTATTGGGTGGAATGCTCTGTATGTCTATGTGTCCGTTAGGTCAATTTGTTCTATAGTGTTCTTCAGGTCCTCTGTTTCCTTGTTGATCTTCTGTCTAGTTATTCTATCATTATCGAATGTAGGGTATTGAAATCTTTTATTGTTGTGTTGCCGTCTATTCCTGCCTTCAGTTCTGTCATGTTTGCTTCTGTTCTGATGTTGGGTACATATGTATTTATAATTGTTTTAGCTTCCTCATGAATTGATGCTTTTATCACTACGTAATATTCTTCTTTGTCTCTTGTGACAGTTTTTGACATAAGGTCTGTTTTATCTGATGTAAGTTTGGCTACCTCTGCTCTCTTTTGGTTATTTCATCCTTTAATTTTTAGCCTGTGGGTGTCCTTAAATCTAAAGTGAATCTCTTGTACACAACATATAGTTGGATGTTATATTTTTAATCCATTCAACAATTCTGTCTTTTGATTACAGTGTTTAATCCATCTTCATTTGGTGCAATTAGTGATAGGGAAAGACTTACTATTGCCATTTTGTTAACTATTTTCCGTCTTGTAGGTTTTTGTCCCTCTTATCCTCTCTTGCTGTATTCCTATGTGTTTCATTGATTTTTTTGTAGTGACCTCTAGTGTAAGCTGGGTTCTATCAGCATCTAAAACCAGTCCCTCTGGCAGTCCCCTAAAAATCAGAGCATTGGATCCATGCTCCACTCTTTTTCCCCATCTGTTGAATTTTTAATTTCATTTATCATATTTTTAATTTCTAAGTTTTAAGATTTTTCTCTTAAGCTTGTCTGCCTTTTTAAGTAGATTCTTGGACTTTGCTTATTTTATGATTTCATCTTCATTTCCTTGAACATTTAATATATAGTAATTTGCATCCTTGCAATTTAATATATAGTAATTTGTTTCTGGTAATTCCATTATCTGAAGTCCCTAGGAGGTTAGATTTATTGTTGATATCTGCTAATTCTCATTCACTATGGTTGTTTCTTATTGAATTGCTGGTATTTGATGGTGTCATTCACTATGGTTGTTTCTTATTGAATGTGCTGGTATTTGATGGTGAACTCCTCTTTGCCTGATTGTTATTTGTGTGAAACTTGGGGGCCTAAATTGAGGATGCTTCCTTCAGAAAGGGATTGGGTTGCTTCTGCTGGGAACCCCTACTGACCTGGGGCACTTTAGTCTCCTGTAGGGATTCCTGGGAGTTGTAGGTTCAGCTCTCTCACCCTGTAGTGAGTCCAAGGCTTAGTATTTGACTCCAGGGTAACTAAGGCTTTTGTGGTTAACTTTTAGCTGTTGTTTGTTGATTTGTTTTTTTATGTTTGTTTACTTGTTTTTGTTTTGCCCTTGGAGGTCTCTCTTACTCTCTTATAGTTCAGTAATTCATTTAAAAAATAGATACTATTTTGGAGTACCCCTTATGATATCATGCCTACTGCACTGTAGAAATTCTGGAATAAGTTTTTTGTAAATGGGTCTTCAGAAATTTACATACTTATGGGATTTCCATACTTATGTTCCATACTTATGTAAATTTCCATACTTATGTTCCTAAACCATGTATCATTTCTGAAATTCTCATATCTGTATACTTTAAAATGTGCATAATTTTCTGTTTATAAATCTTTCGTTTGAAAATTTACTAGATTTTTGAAATCATTTGTTACAATTGTTAGAATGATTAATTTTCAAGAATGGCTCAGGCAAAGTGGAAATCTAACAGAACTTTTGCATAATTGGTGAATAGATCGAACTATGAGCATCATAATTAAATAAGTGCAAGCAGTTGTCCACTGCTTCCATTTATGTGAGATGCTCTCATTAGCCATGACAGTCATTGAAATTAAGTAGCAACATAAACTGGACTTATAATCAGTCTTTCAGTTCTTTATCACAAATTGTTAAGCCAACATTTACAAATCTCAAGAAACATTCATTTGTATTGTATAACATTAATAATATTTTGCTAATCACTGAAAAGTTTGTACCATTATTCAATATGTTTCCAAAAATTTTTATACTATACTTTTTAATATGCATAATCTATTTATAAAGTAATTCATATGTAATTTATTAGCATTTCTATGGGAGTGCATACTTACACATTTTGAAGCTAAAAATACCTTGGACTGTAGTTTAGAGGCCATTCTATGCCACAGAGTTTAGCGTTGTTCTCTAATTCTTCTGCGTATAAACTTCTGCTTTCTAGCTAAATTGAAAATATTTTGAGGCCATGGACCACTTTCAACATTATTTCTGTATATCCTTTATTACCTAGCATAGTGTTTGGCATATTTTTTGGTACTCAACAATTTAATAAACCAAGGTCTATTTTATTTATTTATTCTCAAATACAGTGAGTTTATGAACTACCTGAGGAGATTGTTTCAAATTTGCATTTCTTAACTCCTGCTCCCTCCCATTCTTTGTTCTTGCTCAGTTTTTCTAGGATGGGGTCTAGGAATTTCTCTTTCTCCAAACCCTTAGGGAATTCTTACACAGATACCCACCAGCTAGGTTTTGGAAAACACTGATTTATGTAATGATGATGATTACATTGTAATTAACCTCATATTATGATGAAAATGAAAAGACAATTATAGTTGATGGCTATATTTTAGAAAGTAGGATGGAAAAAATGATAAGTCAATCCTTTTGTAGGTGATGACAACAGTAGAAAATATCAGGGAATTTTCTGTAAGTAGTAAGGTACATCCATGTGGTTGTTATAGGTGTGAGATATAAGAAAGGGTTTAAAGAGGAATTTCATGTTCTTCCCTTCCCTTCCCTCAAATTTATGTGGTTAACAATAAAGTGGGAAGGGAGATGGCAACCGAAAAAGGAGTTTACCATATGGTGCCTGCTGTGGTGTGAATGTGCCTCCCAAAAGTTTGTGTGTTGGAAACTTAATACCCAATGCAACAGTGGTGGGAGATGGGGCCTAATAAGAGATGATTGGGTCATAAGGTCAGAGCCCTCACGAATGGCTTAATGTTTTCTCAGTAGCAGGTTAGTTATCTCAATAGTGGGTTGTTATAAAGCAAGCCCTGCCCATAGTGCTTTTCTCTTTTGCACACTTGCTTACCCTTCTGCCCTTCTGCCTTTCCACCATGGGATGACGCAGGCTGAAGGCCGTCACGAGATGCCAGCCCCTTGATATTGGACTTCCCAGCCTACAGAATCATGAACTAAATAAATTTTTGTTCATTATAAATTACTCAGTCTGCCGTATTCTGTTATAGCAACGGAAAAGAGATTAAGACAGTGCCTTTAGTTTTAGGCTGAATCTTTCTCCTGAGAAAGTGTTATTTAATACTGTTTTGACCACTGTATCAGGTTAGTCCAGGTGGTAAACAAATTAGAAGCTGAGCCACAGTACCAAATTATAGTGAACTACCTGTAAAGTATATGGTGACAGGTTTAACAAGACTACCTTTCCTTTTGGGATCAGCAATGCTGCTTTCACAATTTGAAAAGAGGGTTTGCTTTTATTTCCTTTTCTATTTGCTTCATCACAATTGAAGATGATAAGGATACAAAGACAAATGAAACCTGTTCCCTGCTCTGGAGTGACTCAGAGCCTGAAGTGGGAGACAGACATAGAGACAAACAAGTATAGTAGAAAGTTGCAGTTCCTTGTCATCCAGCTGATTAGAACACAGAGTAAAGAAGGAAGGAGAGGCGGGCCAGGTGCTCAAGAAAGCCTTTGAAATGAGGCTTGAAAGATAAGTACTCCTTCACCAAGTGGCTCTGTGGAAAGTTGAGTTGGTGGGAAGACGAGGGCATTCGGGGTGGAAGGTGCATTTGCACAAAGTCCCTGAGTGTGAAGTGGAGAAGAGGAGAGCATCACCCTGAAGAGGGCAGCATTTAGTGAGAGGGCCTGGCTTGAGATTAGGCAGGGCCTTATATGCCATAGCAAGAACCAGTCCTGGAGGCCGCAGAAGCTCTTGGAGGATTTAGATGGAGGGTCAACTTGATGAGATTTGTATTAAATATTTTCTGTGTGCCTGCATGCTTTAGAAACACTCTAGTTTTTAAATTCAGTGGGCTGCTTTCTCATGGTTTTTTTTTTTTTTTTTTTTTTTTTTGAGATAGGGTCTTGCTCAGGCTAGAGTGCAGTAGCGTGATCACAGCTCACTGCAGTCTTGGCCTTCCGGGTTCAATCAGTCCATCCGCCTCAGCCTCCTGAGTAGTTGGGACTATAGGTGCTCGCTGCCATGCCTGGCTAATTTTTGTATTTTTTCGTAGAAATGGGAGTTTCGACATGTTGCCCAGGCTGGTTTTGAACTCTTGGGCTCAAGCAAGCCACCCTATCTCTGTCTCCCAAATTGCTGAAATTACAGGCATGAGCCACCACACCCAGCCTGAAAGCGCTTTTAATACAGTATTTATATACACTTTATCTGGCATATGAGAGAAAGGTTTGGTAAAGGGGAGACGCCAGTGCTAGTGACAAAGACTCTTGACAAACTTTAATTAGGCTGCTCAGAGTCCTGTTCTCTACTAGGCCTTGACCTTGGCCCTCTATTTCCTTCCTGCCCTTACTGGGCCTGCACAACTCCGAATTAGCAAAGAATCTTGCTAAGTCAGTTTGGTGAGATATCACCCTTGATATCTGACCACCCCTGAGAGCTGATTGAGTTCTTCACCCCCCATCTTTGATGTCTGAGTCCTTGGCCTGTCATTTGCAAGAACCACCTTACCCTTGATGTCTTCTTTAGTACTTTTCCATCTATTGACCCTCTCACTCTGCTCCTTGCCTGTAAATCCCTAGCCATCTTTGCAATATTCAGAGTTGAGCCTGTCTCTCTTCCCTATGGTAATACCCCTATTACAATAGTCTTGAGTAAAGTTTTCCTTATAGTTTTAACAAACATCAGAATAATTTTTTATTTAACACCAGTTAAGAAAAGATTCACATTTCATAATGAAATCCCACACATTTTTCACTGTGGTGGTATGTATTGCGAGTATGGTTACAGATGTCCATGGTAACCATAAAACAATCACTTAGTATACTAGAAAGTAGAGTTTCTCTAGATTTAGGGCAGAAGAATAGGATGATAAAAAGGGGCAAGGAGAAGGATTTAGCAAATACTAGGATTAGTATATCGTTGTCCTTTAATGGTGATTGGTCTTTGTGATTTTAATCAGTGATGAATATAGTTGAACTAAAGGGAAAGATTATTTAGCTACTGCTCTGTTCTGGGTTAGATTTATCTTTCTATTACCGCCTCTTCAGTTTCTTAAGGAGGGATATTATTGCTTTGTAAAGATAGTGTCCAGCCTGCTTTTAGAAATGAAAAGCAACTAATTGGCTGGGTGCAGTGGCTCACGCCTGTAATCCTGGCACTTTGGGAGGCTGAGGCAGGTGGATTGCCTGAGTTCAGGAGTTCGAGACCAGCCTGGGCAACAATGGTGAAACCCTGTCTCTACCAATACAAAAAATTAGCTGGGCATGGCGGCATGCGTCTGTATTCCCAGCTACTCGGGAGGCTGAGGCAGGAGAATCGCTTGAACCCTGGAGGTGGAGGCTGCAGTGAGCCAAGATCGCACCACTGCACTCCAGCCTGGGCAACAGAGTGAGACTCCGTCTCCAAAAAAAAAAAAAGAAAAAAGAAAAGAAAAGAAAAGCAACTATAGGAATAGAAAGCAAAAAGCTATGGATAAGCTAGTTTATCTTGGATCAAATCACTAACCTTTCTTTCTTATGGCTCTTACTGGTACATTTCATTTTGGTACCTACTTACCTGTAAACTGTCTTGGGTACTTTTTTCTACAGAAATTATTTATTAACTGAATAGCACTACTAAATCATGCCATTGATCCTTCTGGCCACTCTAGATTCTTTCTGTATTGCCTAAATACCAAGAACTAGAAGGAAATAAAGTATTTACTAGTAGCCACTGTTTAAACCAGTGGAATTGGCTTACTAGTGAATTGTTAACTACCAGTGCCCAAATAACATCCTACGGAAGAAAGTCTTGAATAGAAAAGGTTGGAACCAGGTTGGTTGATCACTTCCACCTTTCCCTTCTACCTTCCTCTCCAGGAGGGGAGAAAAACAAGGAGAGGTAAGAGTATGGTCACTGAGGAGACTCTACTCCCCTTTTTGCCAGAATTGAGTATTTATCAGTTGCTAATTCTGCTTTGTATGTACTTTGTGACAGTAGTGTCAAACTGTACTGTGATTTTCTTTTTTTTTTGAGGTGGAGTCTCACTCTGCCACCCAGGCTGGAGTGCAGTGGTGCGATCTCAGCTCACTGCAAGCTCCACCTCCTGGGTTCACACCATTCTCCTGCCTCAGCCCCCCAAGTAGCTGGGACTACAGGTGCTCGCCACCACACCCGGCTACATTTTTTTGTATTTTTAGTAGAGACAGTGTTTCACCGTGTTAGCCAGGATGGTCTGGATCTCCTGACCTCGTGATCTGCCCGCCTCAGCCTCCCAAAGTGCTGGGATTACAGGCGTGAGCCACCGCGCCCAACCTCTGTACTGTGATTTTCTTAAGCCTGTCACACACATAATGCTGCAAACTCCTTGAGACCAAGAACACTTACTGACTCCTGTATCAAGCAAACAGTGATACCTGCACTTTGCAGAATTGCTTACCTTGCTGGATTAAAAACAGTAAGAGTATGTCAATAAAATACATTCCTCTTCCTACAATACTTTAGCACAGTGCTGTGCACATAGTAGCAACTCATTGGATGTTTAGTAAATGTATACAGTTAAGATTCATTCATTCCCTGGAAATAGTGGAGTACTTTAAGAATATGAGGTGATGCTATGTAGATACAGTATTTGCTGGTTAAATTCTGGTCATTTTTTGGTGAACATCTGAAGTATATCGGAGAGAGGTTCCTCTCTTTATGTTCATGATCAAAAGTTAAAGTTATCATAAAATTTCAATGTACTTCAAAAAATTAATTTAAGTTGATATGATTATTAGCTTATATTAGGAAATAATTACTGGATTTTGTTAGATTTACTAAATATAACTGAAATGAAGGTCGTAGAATAAAGCTCTGACTACTAGAGTATTAAATTAAATCAAATGTAATGATTTAGAGAACAAACATCTGGTTGGGCACGGTGGCTCACACCTGTAATCCCAGCACTTGAGGAGGCTGAGACTGGCGGATCACATGAGGTCAGGGGTTTGAGACCAATCCGGCCAACATGGCGAAACTCCATCTCTACTAAAAATACAAAAATTAGCAGGCGTGGTGGTGGGCACCTGTAGTCCCAGCTACTTGGGAGGCTGAGGCAGGAGAATTGCTTGAACCTGGGAGGCAGAGACTGTGGTGAGCCGGAGGCTGCAGTGAGCCGAGATCGTGCCACTGCACTCCAGCCTGGGTGACAGTAAGACTCCCATCTCAGAAAAAAAATATAATAATAATAATTAATAAATAAAGAACAAACACCTATTGTAATTTCTGGCGTGAGTTTGCTGTAACGTTTTTGTTCTTGTGAGAGTGAAAGAACTAGGAAGTTTGGAAAAGAATTTAACACGGTATTTTTAGATAATTTAGGTAAGTGTTTTCTTTTATTACCAGCTTGTAATAAATCCTGGCAAGTGGTAGTGAAAGCCCTCCCAAAGTAGCTTCTTGGGGTGTAGGGGAGTATCTTAGGGAGAAGTGCCTCTAAAATTAAAATACAGGCTCAGCCACTCCCTGTTCGCCTCCTCTGTCTCAGCCCTCAGGCTGTGCTTGTGTGGGGAATAGGGGTAATTGCCCTTTGTATACCACAATTCAGATGTAGAGGCAGTGTAATTTCTTGGTTAAGAGCACAAGCTTTGAAGCTCAAGTCCTTGGGTTCAAATCCTAGCATTTATTAGTTGTGACCTTGGAAAGCCACTTAACTTCCTTATACCTCAGTTTCTTTACATGTAAAATGGAACAAAAGTGTCTACCTTATTCAGTTGTTGTTTTGTTTAACTAACTGAACACATATAGCGCCCTTAGAACAGTACCTGACACCTAGTAGAAGTGCTAGCTGCTGATGCTGCTGTTATTATTCCATTTAATTAAAGCTTGAAAGAAGTAAATTTGCCAGTTTTAAGTGCATCTCAGGGTTCCTGAATTACATGGTTTTCATTTTTTAAATTTCTGTATTTTACATCATGGATTTATTCCTTTTATACCAAGAAAAAGTATTACATTTACAACATGAGGTCTTTCTGTTTTACTAGAATTCTTGTAGTAAGTGTAAGAGGGCCACTGTGAAGCTGAATTATCTGCAGTCGGCTTGGTAAGCAGGGAATTAGAGCAGAGTACAGAAGAGGAGAGTTGTTTAGTGACATAGATGTCCTCAGTGGGAATGGACATATTTGTGGTGTTACATAATGTTTAAGAGCACAAACTTTGTAGACAGGACATTCCTGGGGTTTATCCTGAGCTCAGCCTTTTACAAGGTGTATTACATTGGGCATGTCTCCTTATCTGTAAAACAAAGATAATACACACCTGGTTGGATGGTTGTTGGGTTTTCATTAGTAGGCTTATATAATATACTTTTATAATAATAGATGTTCAGTAATGGTATCAAAGAAGCAAGGAATCAAACCAAAATGATGAGAAAGTTCACAATTGTTGATCAGGATGTATTTCTCTTACCCCACAGTCGTGATACAACTAAATTCATGTTCTTTGGGCTTGCCTTTTCTCCATGCTTACCAGTTTCTTCATTTTAATGCATTCATTCTTGAGACTGAGTACAAATATACTTGAAATGATTACAGCTTTAAACATGCTAATGGAATCTCTCTCTTGAGACTGCATTGATTTTACTGAACCCAAATATAAAGGCAAGTCTTAAGTCAGGGATTTACAGCTTGAAGATAATTTTCATAATGTCATTGTGTATGCTGGAATATAGTATTCTTCTGTTGTCTTTTCTGAATCATAATGCTTATATTTTTGCCCCTTAGAAATGATAGATAATAGTTTGAAGAGCTAGAAGCAGAGTTAGGAGAAGCTCTTTTTTTTTCTTGAGACAAGGTCTTGCTCCGTTGCCTAAGCTCGAGTGCAGTGATGGGAACATGGCTCACTGCAGTCTAAACCTCCCATGTTCAAGTGCTCCTCCCACCTCAGTCCCTCAAGTAGCTGGGACTACAGGCGTGCGCCACCACACCCCGCTAATTTTTGTATTTTTTGTAGAGACAGAGTTTTGCCATGTTCCCCAGGCTGGTACCAACTCCTGGGGCTCAAGCAATCTGCATGCCTTGGCCTCCCAAAGTGTCAGGATTACAGATGAGAGCTGAGGAGTTCTTCTAATTCTGTTTGTCCTGCGTCCCTTTAAGGAAAGATATTTTCATCTTTCTTAAAGTAATGCTTGGTATTTTTTTATTCAAAGGAATTAACTTCACCTTGGTCAGGTTTACATAATAGTGACTTAAATTAGAAATACAATCTCATATTCAATTACCTTTTAGAAGTAAGAACGTTGCCATTTAATTTATCACATCGGAGTTCAGTCAGGGAAGCAGAATTCTGTTAAGTGATACAGAATAAAGCTTTTACTAAGGGATTATACTTACACAATTGTGGAAGCTGGTTAAGCATTCTGTGTATAGTTGCTGCTTCAGAGTCTGGTATTAAGAGGCTGAAATCCTCAGGGCCAGCAGTCAGAAGGGAAAGATGAATGTGACATGGGGGAGTAAAACAAATTAGAACCTGCGAGGACAAACTGGAACTCGTGTCTCTCACTGCCTTCTGTCTTCTAAGATGGGTGACCTGGAGGATAAGCTGGTGCCCTTCATTGGAGAGTTGCCCAGGCATCTGGACCAGAATTCAGAGCAGCTGAAGCAAGTGGTCCAGCGGGAGCTGAAGGAGCTCCATGAGACATGCCAGCAACATCAGCTATGTCAAGCGTGAGTGCTGCTGTGTCTGGCCCTGCACTGACCTTCAGAGCATATAAATGGTTACTGTTTTCATTTCTGCCTTCTTAATCTTGTGCAAATTTCTCTTGTGGCTGATGTTAGCCTAGGACCATAGAGAGAAGGGAATTCTGGGAAACGGAGTTCCAGTTTAGCTAAGTTAACACATTGGAAGTCATTAAAACCCACTCCTTGTCAGCTTGGCCATCATTTTAAGTATGAGATTTAGCCACACTTCTCTTAACCGTACTTAAGATAAAGATAATAGCAGAATTAATCTTTAGCCTAACATGATACAAAAGTCTCTTTATCTATCTTTAGGTGATGCTCATTTCTCTTCTCAGTCTCTCCTTATTCCCTGCAACTTCAGTATTAACATAAAGAGTTAGCTAACGTTAACACTTTGATGTTGAATGATGGAGAAATGGGAAGGGGAATCAAAAAGAAAAAAAAGAATTGGTTAATATATATGCAAGTATATTTACAGCAAAATAAGGAAAAAATATTTATAAGTATTACAGGGCTTGTTTCTGTAACTGGTCCTGTGGTTGTAGGTGGTATTTATAATTACCTCCTTCAACTACTGATTCCATATTTCCTTTGCTCTCGGCAAACACTTCAGCTGAGTTTTGTTCTTTGCCTGGTGAAGTAACCCAAGCCTTCATTCCTGAGGAGTCTGGGCCATCAGAAGTCTTGCCTGCACTGGGTTATTGCAGTTTTCCATTGCCTTATCCCATAGGACATGGGAGTAAGAAGAGGTGCCCCAGAGGATCCCCTGCATTTCAGATATAGTCCTTCTTATAGACATTATGTAATAGCAACCTAATTTTCCCTTGATAGTCAGGATCAGTCACCCCAGCCAGTATGGTAACCTCTTTTTTTGCCTATTGATTCACTGCCATGAAGCAGTCTCAACTTGCCATTTAATAGACCATTACTATGACATCTGGTGGAAGCATTTTCTCCCTAGGCACTAAGACTTCTAGACCAGCAGAACCCAAAGTTGTAGGGACTAGAAAAAAATTTTTTTACTAATGGATCACTAAGGATAATAGTGAGAACAGCTATTCCCATTTCTATTTATTGATTCCTGAACCTGTGAATTCTGGTTACAGGAGAAATAGCACCATATCTTAGTCACAAATTTAGAGTACATATTGCATCCTGGAATATATTACCCCAGCTCTGCAAGGTATCGTTACCCAGCTGGCATCAAAACAATCTTCAAAAGATTGTTTTATCAAGACAGCTGCTTCAGAGTATTGGGGGAATATAGTGAGACTGGTGATTTCTCAAAGCATGAGCCTGTTTTCATTCTTTATTTGCTATAAAATGAGTTCGTTGCCTAGAAGCAATGCTATGTGGAATACCATGATGCTAAAGAAATACTATAATGGTGAAAATGTATTCTGTAAGTCCACCAGTGAAGGTTTTGGCATAGCATTGTGGACAGAGAAGACAAATACATGTCTGTAGCAAGTATCTGTTCCAATGAGAATAGACAAAACAACTTCCCTTCTATTATGAAAGTAGTCTAAAATAAGCAACCTGTCACTGGGTGACTGGGTAACCTTCTCTTACCCACCTGCCCACTCCACCCCCTGCCGCCTGCCACCCCCAGGAGTGGTGCTATTTTGGGAGCTCAGTGTTGTTCTATGAAGCTGACAGATTAGCCTTAGTGAATGTTCATCTATGTTGCTGGGCCCATGCATAACCTTCATCCCTGCCATCATGGCTACTTTGTTCATGAGGCCATTGGGCAAGAATGGGTGGCTGGAGAAAGAGATTAACTGATGTATACAGCATGAGTCATCTTTTCTGAGTATGTACATGGGAAACAGTGATCTCCATATGCTGTGCTCATTCAGGGAGATCTATTCACAGATTTCCTCCTTGTTATTAATTTTCAAATCATACTCTTTCTAAGTCCTTGATCATTCAGCCAAGCCATTAGCACCAGTCTGTGAATCTCTATAGATTTATACTACATACTCTCTCTCTTTCTAGGCAAAATAAACAACCAGGTACACTGCTCAAAGTTCCGCCTGTACTCTTCCTTTGGTACCACCCCAGAGTGGGACTCTAGTGCTCCATCTACTTATGGGTGGTACCAGCATATTGTGCAGAAACAACTGTAAATAAGACTTGTATTGTTTTCTTTCTTCATCACCAGGTGCTAGGGAACTCCCCATGAGGCCATACTTGTTGGTTTAGACATCAGTGTAGCAGGGGAGCAGGAGTATGGGTCAGGAGCATCTCATGCAATGTAATTTGTTCCTTCAAGACCTGCTCAAGCTTTATCTAATACATACCATTTGCATTTATAGTGGAATGTTGCAGTGCATGCCCAACTTTTTGGCTTGATGAATCGGACAACACCCAGCTCATAATGGGAAGCTTATGTTGAATGGTAACTTGGTGGCCTATGGTCAATTGCTCAGTGTTTACTAGAGTTCGGTAGTAAGCTACTAGCTGCTTCCTTAAAAGAGAATAGTTGTCTGCAGAGAATGGCATACCTTTGCTCCAAAATCCTGAAGATCTACACTGTGGTTCATAAGGGGCCCACCAGAGGCTCCATACTGGATTTCTATCTGCCACAGACAGTTACTTCAAGCACCAGTGAGTCTTCGGGGTTCAAGTGGCTAAGCAGCTTGCATGACAGCCTAGGCCTGTTGCAGACCTCTGATGTTCTGGCATCCATTCAAAACTGGCAGGCTTTCAGATTAGCTGTAATGGTAATGCAGTATATATTACTTTCACTACTGACATACATGGTACCCTTTCTTAAGGGTAGAAGGGCCCAGATGCAGCAATTTCTTTTTGTCCTAAGAGAACTATCTCAGCATGTCCCAGACCACTAGACTCCTGGGAATTTCACTGAGGAGGCAGGTCCCTGAATTTATGTGGGATGTATATCTCACCCTCTGGCATGCTTGTGTCTTATCACGGTGTCTAAAGTAGTCATTACTTCCTGCTCACCAGATCTAGTCAGTGTAATGTCATCAACATAATGGACCAGTGTGATTTCCTATAGAAGGAAAGGTGATTAAGGTCCCTGTGCACTAGATCAGCGCTTCTCAGCTGGGGGCAGTTTTACCTCCCAGGGCACATTTGCCAATGTTTGGAGACATTTTTGGTTATCACAAGTAGAGGCTGGAGTACTACTGGCATCTGCTGAGTAGAGGCTAGGGATGCTGTTACACTTCTCATAATGTGTAGGATAGTCTTCTATAACAAAGAATTATGTGGCCCCAAATGTCTGTAGTACTGAGTTTGAGAGACCCTGAACTAAATTATGACATAAGGGTAGAGGTTTGAAATAGCCCCCAGGTAGGATAGTAAATGAAGCAGCAAGCTGGTTCAGATGTTTCTTTACTAACAATTATAAAGAAAAAAGCATTTGCAGTTCAGTAGTCACAGACCAGGTACTGGAGCGTGTTGATTTGATTCAGCAAGGAAACCACATCTAGAATAGTGCTGTAATTGGCATAACCAACTTATAAAACTTTGATAACTTAACTGTCATTTTACAAGATTCATCTGTCTTCTGCATAGGCCAAATAGGTGAGCTGAGTGGAGATGTAGTGGGAATTGCCATCCCTGAAAATTTTAAACTTTTTATGGTGGCACTAAACCTACAGTTCCCCCAGGAAGCAATATTGCTTTTGGTTTACTATTTTGGTAAGCCCAAGCAGTTCTAATGGCTTCCACTTGTCCTTTCCCAGTGTAATAGTCCTTAATTCGCAGGCCAAGGGATGAATGTGTAGGCTGTAGCAGATGCTGAGTACATGTCTTCCAACTGTATTCCAGAACTGGGGAAGTAACCACAGAATGGGTTTGGGGACCCACTGATTCCATTGTGAACTGGACCCAGTCCAAAAGGTCATTGATCATCTGATTTCCATAAACTCCTGCTTTGATTGGTGGATCACAGTGGAATTTGGGGTCTCTAGGAATTATTACTTTGGAGATAGTTTGGAGATGTGGCAGGGGGTTGAGGGCGTGGAAACCTATTACATAATCATCCTATCTGTATTAGATATATTTAATTGTAATGAAAATAATCACATATGACTTAATTTATGTCTCAGTTTATTCTGGCTGCTGTGGGCAGAATTCTTAGGGGTAAGGAGGATGCAAAATAATGACAAGCAGAGAAAATTGTTGGGAGGTTGTTGATGTATTGAAGTAAGAGATGATGACAACTTGGTCTAAGTGGTAAAGGTAAAGGTGTAGAGAAGTGAATGGATTCGTGACATGTTTTGGAGCTAAGGTTGATTGCATTTGCTTATGGGACTTGATTTGAGGAGTTAGGGTGAGGAAGAAGAAAACCAAAAATAACTAATTGATTTTTAGATGTAGAACCATTTAATGAGATGAGCTATTCTGTGAGAGGAGCAAATTTGATATTTGGAAATTAAGTTATGTTTGGCTATGAGAAATCTGAAGTGCCTATTCGATATCCATATGGAGATGTCATACAGTTGACACACAAGTCTAAAATTCAAGGAAGGTCATAGGTAGAGAGAAAGTTTGGGTGTCATATGGTACAGATAATATTGAAAGTCACGTGACTGAGTAAATTCACCTAGGGAGAATATATAGCCAGGAAAAAGGGGAGAGTACCAAAAACATAGTGGACTGAATTGACATGGTTCCCTTTCTTCTTGCTGCTAATATGTAGATAGACTTAAAATATAATTTCTGAAAGTTTATTAACTACATAACTGAGCTTTAAAGGACAAAGGAATGAAGAGAAATCAAAGCCAGAATGGTAAGCACAAGCTGACATAACGGCATTCCTCAGGGCTTTTTGATCCAGCATAAGAGTTGGGACATGTAGCTCTAACACTGTCTTAGGGACAGGAAATACGGTATCAGCACCATCTGTGCTGGAAGAACTGGAAATGAACCTCCTGTATGAAGCTCAAAGCCTTGATAGCTCTGTCTCCCTGCAAAGAAAGTTAGAAAAAACTCTGCCCCTTAGTTGAGGGAGTTGACAAGGAAGCTTGTCATCAGTACCGGAGGCCTTAAGTTTAACGGGGAGACACTTAAACTTAAATGATTATTCTAAATAAATGAAAACATCAGCTCCATGCTATATGTCGAGTAGAAACCCCAAACTATGAAATTAACTTGAAAAAAATTTCATGACTTGTTTTTGCTAGAAACAAGTGAAAAAGTGCTTGGTAGGATTACTTTCAAAATCTAGGACCCATGGGACTGTCACAAAAAAAAACCAAAAAAAAAATTACAGATTTCATGAGGAAACTAACCACTTGTGGAGAGAGTTAACAAATACAAAAAGTAGGAATACCACCCTAAGAACTGGAAATAATGCGACTATCTGAACAATCTGAAATAAAGCAGAATATAAATTTGTTTAAAAAGTTTTAAAGGCAGTAATAAATACCATAATAAAAGAATAAGAAATGAAGAGAATTAAACTGATTAGAAAAAGAACTAAATAGAAATTATAGAAATGAAGTATGTTGTCACTGAAATTAAAATCTCAGTAGAATGATTAAGCAGCAGATTATTCCCAGCCAAAGATAGACTTGATGGACTGGTATAGATCTGAGGAAATGACTTGGAATGAATCATAGAGAAATAGGGACTGAGGATATTAAAGACTGGTTAATAAATATGGAATACAGATAAGAAAGTGCAGCATTCATCTACTAGACATCCAGGAGGAGATAATAGAGTAAATTTTTGAGAGGCAGTATTTGAAAGATTGTGGCTAGGGGTTATCCAGAAGTGGAGAGAGATACATGTCTTCAGATTGATGCACAGCAAGTACCAGCAGAATAAATAAAAGGAGATTCATACCTATGGAATGGCAAACTCAGAATAGAAAGAAAATTTTAATAACAAAGAGAAAACATGATTTCCAAAGTAACAAAAGTTAGAGTTCTCATCAGCAATAACAAATATTTTTAAAATGAAATAATATTTTTAAAGAATATGACAGAAAATATCGGTCTCATGTTATCTTCTTAACTAAATGATCCTTCAAGAATAAGGACAAATTAAGCTGGGTGCGGTGGCTCACGCCTGTAATCCTAGCACTTTGGGAGGCCAAGGCGGGCAGATCACTTAAAGTCAGGAGTTTGAGACCAAACATGGTGAAACCCTGTCTCTGTTAAAATAGAGCTGGACCTAGTGGTATGTGCCTGTAGTCCTAGCTACTCGGGAGGCTGAGGCATGAGAATTGCTTGAGCCCAGGAGGTGGAGGTTGCAGTGAGCCAAGATTACACCACCGCACTCCAACCTGGGTGACAGAGAGAGACTCTGTCTCAAAAAAAAAGGACAAATAAAAGTTTTTTCAGACAAATGAAAACTAAGATTTTTCTACCTATGTACTCTTATGTTTGAATTACAAAAAATATAGTTCAGGGAGAAGGAAACAGAATTTAGAGGAAAGAAGTTGGATACAAGAAGTGATAATATGCAAAAGAAGTTGCAGGTTGATAACTATGAACAAGAACTGACTGTAAAACTGCCAAAAAGAGCAATTGCTTATTTTTAGGGTGTTGGAAAAATCAGGTGAGACAAAGATGCCAGATAAGAATAATATGGAAAATGCCTGGGCACCGTGGCTCACACCTATAATCCCAGAACTTTGGGAAGCTGAGGCAGGTGGATCACTTGAGCCCAGGAGTTCAAGACCTGCCTGGGCAACATGGTGAAACCCGTCTCTACAAAAATTACAAAAAAATAGCTGGGCATGGTGGCATGCACCTGTACTCCCAGCCGCTCAGGGGGCTGAGGTGGTAGGATCACCTGAGCCTGGGAGGTCAAGGTTGCAGCAGTGAGTCATGATCACATCACCACACTCCAGCCTGGGCAACAGAGTGAGACCCTGTCTCAAATAATAATAATAGTAATAATAATAATAATATGGGAAATGGCAGGGGAAACATTGGAGCTAAAAATTCTGAGGTCTTCAGTTATTGGGGAGGAGGATGGAAATGGACTATTTTATTATGTATTATGCATTTAAAATTTTAAAAGAATAAAAACTGAATGTATAACTTCATAGCAGCTTGCAGTAGGGAGGAAGATTGAAGAAAAGTAAATCCAGTGGGTAGAAGAAAAAGAAAAAACCAGGTAAGATAATCAGAAAATAAATATAAAAGGATTAAACTCTCTTATTTAAAAAAATAGTTTCTCAGCTTGTGTAAAAACTAGTAAAACATAACTCTAGCTATTTTAAAGTGACTAAAGCTTGCTGACAATGAAAGGTTGAAAAAAAGATGATTAAGAATCTGACATATCAATATTAATATCAGACTAATAAGATAAAGAGCATTATTAAAGATAAAGGCCATTACCCTAAATAATCAAAGATATTATTAACAAGGAGATATATTACTGTAACTATACATATATAACAACATGGTCCAAAATATATAAAACAAAAAATTGATATATTTATAAAAGAAATGGGCAAATAGATGATTTTTAAGAAGCATCTCTAATGATAAAACTATAGAAATAAGAATAAGCAAAACTTGAACAAGCAAAATAAGTATTACTCAATGGAAATGTATAGAGTTGTATACTCTCAAAACAGAATATACTCTTCTCTTGAAACATTTATAGAACATTTCAGCTAAAATGCAACTAGGATGAAAATTTGTTACCCTACATACACATATTAGAAAATAAGGAATTGAAAATTAATCAGCTAGTGTTAGAGAACTAAATAGGTTCAAGAGGTCAGTTTTGCAACCTAAAATAGGTTAAACAGATAAGGTAAGTAGAAGGAGGAAGTAATGAAAATTAGAGCAGCCATTAATGAAATAGCAAAATAAAGAAAAATTACAGAAATCAGAAACCTAAAAAGCTGGTTCTTTGAAAAGATGAATAAAACAGAAGGGGCTTTGGGACAGAGCTCTTGTGCATGTCAACATTTGGTGCTAGAGAAGAGCAGCAAAGGGCAGTGAAGTATCTGTTAGAAGGAAAATCTGGAGATTGTGGTGTTGTGGAAGCCAAGAGAATAAAGAGGGATAGGTCATCTGTGTTAAATGCAGCTGTTGTCAATCAGCAGGTAACTGATGATCTTGACAAGGCTAGTCCCAGTGGAATGATGGAGGCAAACCTGGTTGGAGTGGGTTGAAGTAAACACAGAGAAGTGATACAACAACTACAAAAACTTCTTTTAAGAACTTTTTATATATAGGAAAGCAGAGAAATAGGCCCATAGTTGGAAAGGGACATGTGGTCATGGGAGAATTTTCTCTTTACCAGGAGATACAGGAGCATGTTTATATGCTATTGAACAAAGTCTATTTGAGAGGGAGTAATTGATGATTCAGGTAAGTGAGACTAAGTGCGGGAGCAAAAGCTCTTGAAAAGATGGAACTGAACAGAATCCATAGCATGGGAAGTGGTTTTGGCAGGGAGATTTCACATAGGCAGAGAATATGGAGGCAGTGGGAAGGCTGCAGTTTTGATACAGATTGATGACTGAGTGGATCTCTAATTGTTTCTGGATTAATGAACCATAAAGCAAAGACATCACTGGCAAATGGGGATGTAAGAAGACAGAGGAGGAAGAATGAAGTGGAAGTTTTAGAGAAGAGTAAAGTGAGTGTACAGTAGTCCCCCCTTATACTTGGGGTATATGTTCTAAGACTGTGTTAGTCCGTTTTCACACTGCTGATAAAGACATACCCAAGATTGGGTGATTTATAAGGAGAAAGAGGTTTAATGGACTCACAGTTCCATATGGCTGGGGAGGCCTCACAATCATGGCAGAAAGCAAAAGGTACCTCTTACATGGCGGCAGGCAATAGAGAATGAGAGCCAAGCGAAAGGGGAAACCCCTTATAAAGCCATCAGATCTCATGAGACTTATTCACTACCATGAGAACAGTATGGGGGAAACTGCCCCCCCATGATTCGTTTATCTCCCACCAGGTCCTTCCCACAACACATCAGAGTTATGGGAGCTCCAATTCAGGATGAGATTTGGGTGGGGCCACAGCTAAACCATATGAAAGATCCCCCCCAGTGGATGGCTGAAACTGCAGATATACATATACTGTGCATGAATTTCTTTTTCCTCCTTTGCAACTTCATGGTTAGATTTGTTCTTCCCATGGATCTTAATTGCCTCAGCATGGGATTATTATTTTTTCCTTATTGTTGAGAACTTGTACCTTCTCACTTAAATTAAGTACATTATGGCTTCTCTTTGGCATACCTTAATGGCCAGCATCACTGCCCTTGCACTTGGACCATTACGAAGTAAAATAGAGTTACTCAAACATAAAAGCACTGTGATGCCGAGACAGCCTATCTGATAAGTGAGATGGCTACTAAGTGACTAATGGGTGGAAAGCCTATACAGCATGTGTATGCTGCACAAAGGCATGATTCAGGTCCTAAGCAGGACAGAATGGACAAAGTAAGACCTCATCATACTATTCAGAATGATGCACAATTTAAAATGTATGAATTGCCTATTTCTGGAATTTTCAATTTAATATTTTCAGGTCATGGTTGACCTTAGGTAACTAAAACCAGAGAAAGTGAAATCACAGATAAGCGGGGAATACTGTACTCAAAGTACAGAGGACTGTCAGGTGATGTTGAGTCCTCATTGGGATCTGTGACCAAAAATTTAAGTGAAATCAGGGAGCTCATTTGTATATGTGTGTAACAATGTTGAGCTTTCAGGTGCAGGTGTAGAGTAGGGAGTGGTTGGGTTTTGGAATGGTGTGGGTTTGCCAAGCAAATATGGAAGAGTGTGGAAAGCAGGGAAGTTAGGGATGTTTGCAAAGGAGTGGTTATACTGAAGGACCCTGACATATAACCTGAGTAAGGAGGTGTAGGTAGGACATTACAGGGATGAATGGTAGTGAGAATGGGAAGGGCCAGTGAATTAGAGGCTTTGAGGTTAAAGAAAGCTTTGAATATTCCAGGAAAGGTATTTGGGACCAGAGTTAAACACATGAAATAAATGCTCTATATCAAGCTTGTCCAACATGCAGCCCCTGGGCTGCATGCAGTCCAGGATAGCTTTGAATACAGCCCAACACAAATTTGTAAACTTTCTTAAAACATTACGAGAATTTTTGTGATTTTTTTTAAGTTCATCAGCTGTCATTAGTGTTATTTTATGTATGGCCCAAGACAGTTCTTCTTCTTCCAGTGTGACCCAAGGAAGCCAAAAGATTGGACACTTCTGCTCTAAATGTTCTTAGCTTCTCTGTGACAAGATTTACTTAGAGGGATACATGAAAAGTTAAAAAGTTACAAAGAACAAGGTCAAACAGAGTTTGATAATAGTGTTTCTAAGCAATGTGACAGGATTTAAGCACTTCCTGGGAAGATCCATGCCATTTTGAGACACATGATCAGATAAATATTGTTAATATTGTCTGAGTTATTATTAAGATCTACTAGAATACTATAGACAATGGTTAATGAAAATTGGACTTGGGTGAATGAAGAGACAGTATGTTAATGAATAAAAGATCAACCATTTTGTATTTGGAATTTGGCCAGGGAGCTGTTGTGTTCTGTTTACTTCTAGATATTCTAGATTTCAGAGTTTCATGGACTTAGAAAATTAATAAAAATAAAAACCTATTGGCAATGGATGACATTGCCAGCTTTTTGTTTGTCAAGTATGTGGGGGAAAACTTACCATGAGAAGAAGGCCATGATTTCAGAGGGATGGTCCTTTTAAGAGAGAACATTTGGCAATCTTACACTAATATATGTGTATGCATTTGCATATGCATACAAATATATATTTTTTATTTGCTGAAGACCTGTGTAAACTTTTATCTGGTTGGAAATATTTTGGAAACACTTAACTTGCTTATTTGAGAATCTTGGTATAGCCAGTTGGCCTTTTGATGATACTATTACTATTAACAAAAACAGGCCGGTCATGGTGATTCACGCCAGTAATCCCAGCACTTTGGGAGGCTGAGGCAGGTGGATCACTTGAGGCCAGGAGTTTGACACCAGCCTGGCCAACGTGGCGAAACCCCATCTATACTAAAAATACAAAAAAAAAATTTACCTGAGTGTGGTGGCACACACCTGTAATCCCAGCTACTTGGAAGGTTGAGTCACGAGAATCACTTGAGCCTGGGAGGTGGAGGTTGCAGTGAGCCAAGATAGCGCCACTGCACTCCAGCCGAGGTGACAGAGCGAGAACTCTGTCTCAAAAGGAAACAAAAACAAAAACAGTAGCTAAGATAAAACTTCAGCCATAATGAGTAAAGGACTTTGAAGGTCCCCAAAGAACTGTGTAATTGATGAGGATTTCCATTAAATGCTCAGGACCATTTACAAACTCCCACCTCCCTCAACCCAGTAACATTTTGTATAGTTGTCACTCCATGTCTGTGGGGATTGGTTCCAGGACCTCCCGCAAAAAAAAATTGACAGATGCTTAAGTCCCTTTATATCATATGGCATAGTATAATATTTGCATATATCTTGTGTATATCCTCCTATATACTTTAAAGCATCTTTAGATTACTTACAATACCGAATACAGTGCCTTCACACCAGTTCATTCATGTGGATTCAATGTAGTATTTGGCAGAGCAAATTCAGGTTTTGCTTTTTGGAACTTTGTGGAATTTTTTTTTTCTGAATATTTTCAATCCATAGTTGGTTGAATCCATGGATGTGGGACACTATAGATGTAGAAGGCCAACTGTACATATTGATATCAGTCCTCTTCCTGCATTTAAGTAGGTAGCTTGGCCAGTAGCAGGTGCTGAACTAAGACACAGTCTCTTGGCAGGTCAGGGCTGTCTTTATTGCTTTGTCTACAAAATGTGGTTCTTAGTATGGTGCTCAATAAATGTCTGAGATCAAGGTAAATGAAATAATGTATCCCAAAGGCAGCTCCTAACACTGGAAGGGAAAATCCTTTCAAGCAGTAAATTAATGTAATTCTTGATTTTGGCAAATCGTAAATACAACCTGCAAAGACAATGAGGAAATTTATAAATAATTTTCCTTAAAAGAAGGTAAAAGAAAAGCCAAAAAAAAAATTACCAATTACCTGAAAAATAATGGCTAACATTTATTGAATGCTTAGTATACCTCTTACTGTATTGTATGTTACTCATTCCATTTACTCAGCGTTACTGAGTTCCTACTTGTGAGTACTGGGGACTGTTCCTAGGAATCAGGACTATAGAAGTAAATAAGACAGACAAGATTCTTATTCTTACAAATCAGATGAAAACAAGTAAATGATAACTGTCTATCATTTTAGATAGTAGTAAGTTATGTGAAGAAAATAAAGGAAAGTTAAAAGATGGAGAGAAACTGGCAGGAGGCATTTTTAAAAACAGTGATCAGAGAAGACCCCTCTGTGTAGTTGGGTGAAAATTGAGCATAGCCCTTTGAAGAAGATATTATCATTCATTTTCCTACTTGTGGTAACCTAGGAATACGCAAGTTAAAAAACGTGCCCAAGGTCACACAGCTTACAAGTTGCAGTGCCTGGATTCAAACCAGGTGGCCTGATTCCAGACCTGTTCATTTCTTTTAATCACTGTGCTAAAGTCTGTAGGAATGAATGAATAATCAAAACATATTTTTAATGGAAATATTTTTAATTTGAACCCCCATCTTTTTTTGCTTTAAAAAACTGATAATCCAGTTTATATAGAGAGAGCCTTCCTTCTTTATTGTGCTGTCTTCCTTTTGGTTATTTCATTGTAAATCACTACTTCCGTTAGAGGATAGCAGTGGAAAAGAGAAGAGTTGCCAAGTTAAAATGGATTACATGCTTATTTATTAAAAACATTAGTTTAGTGAGAGACAAAGTAGAAATCATTGCATTAAATGGCCTTTAAATAGCCTGTGGATTTAATTTCTCTGAGTTCTCTGTGCTCTTAATTTAATACAAATAATTGAGGGTTTTTTGTTTTATGTGTTTTTAGTCTGTAACTTCTTTTTGTGGCTTGGATTGAAACAGTATTCATTAACTAAAGGCTTTGTGACATCTAATGAGTATGAGGTACTGCACTGGGGAAGCCCAGTAGTAGGGCTGTATGTATTTGGATGTTTAATCCTTTGTTTCATACATGAAAATCTGTTGTGAGCTGAGTATCTGGTACAAAGTGTTTTGTTTGGTATGAGACAAATGAGTCAGCACTTTTTCTGCCCTTTGGAGACATACAATTAATTATTTAATTATAGCGATAATTGTTAAGAAGGTAAAAACCAGATGTGTATGCATATTGTTTTCTCTATATATTATCCAATTAGGTCTCGGATGGTACAAGGTAGATAAGAGATCTACTGAATTACAACTCAGGTGGCCTGAGAATTGCTGTTTAATGTTGGGAAACAATTCTAGCTGACAGAAACATAGCATCCTGTGTGTACCTTTCTTATAAAGTACCATATCATATGGAAACTGTTAGTTTTTCCTACTAACCTTTAATATTTTGGGCCATTTCTTGTAATCATGTTTATTTCTTCAGCAACTATAGGTTGTCAATTAGTATTGGTTAAATTCAACTAGACAATGTGATGTTGAAGTGTAGGGACTTCATCTTATTCCTGAAGTAATACTGTCTTTTTTCTTCTTTAAGGCTGTTTATTCAAATACCAAAGAAGAAGTATCCAATATAATTTCCTCTTTATTATCATTATTCTCATTTTCTTCTTTAGATTACTTTTTCTCCTCTCTTCCCCTTCTATTTTTTCAGAGAAGAAACTTGCTTATATTGTAATTTAAAACACTACAGAACTACCTATTTTATGCAAAAGCATGTAAAATCCCAAATGTGTATAATTCTGCCTTTATATTTCAGTAAGGTATTGTTTGCAGTAAATTTTTCATTAAGAATAGAACAGTAGATGTGAAAAATGAGCAGAGCTTTAGGGGAAAATAAGTATATTTTAATTATATCCATCAAATAGATTCCCATTTGTTTCTCACTGAGCATTTAAGCTATAACATGAATGATCAGTTTTCTCAGCTGTGACCATCATTTAGAGCCTGTGGGTGTCTTTCATCAGCTAACAACCTATTTCAGATGGTGCCACAATATTGAGGTCCTTCTGGGAGCCACCAGTATCCCTATGGTAATATCCAGAGAATACTACCTTGACTCTTGGTTTTGTAAAGTGGCCCATAATCTTGATTTGTTGAAGTTGCCATCATTGTTTTGGAGGAACAGAAGGAAATGCTGAAATGTGAGTGTGTACTTGTATATGCACTGTTCTGTGAGGGCTGGCTACATGGCAAGCCCCTGGTCTTGGATTGCCTATGAAGAGTGGGGGTCGGTGGGGGAGGTTGGAGCAACAAAATATAACTGGGAGTGGGGGAGGAAACAAAGGCTTCCCTAGCCCAAAAGCTCAGGCTAAAGACTCTGTAGGAGGAAACTGGCCTTGTTGTAGTAGCCAGTGAGAGATATTGATGAGATTTTTCCTTGTCCATGCCTGTAAGAATTCCCGTCAGATTTTTTATGTTTTTCTCTCACTTATTGTTTTTAGTTATTTGTAAGGCTGGACAGTCACAAGCCTCTGGCACAAGGGGCAGAGCCTGCCTTGCAAAGCTTACCATGTAGATGAAAGCTGATAACACTCTGTAAACACTCAGCCCCAAGAGGAATCCTTTGGTATCTTCAGAGACTGTTAATGTTGGGATAGGAGGAAGGTTTGGGGAGGTAGCTCTAGTGAAAAGCATAGGTCTTATAGTAAGATGGATTTAGGTTTTGCCTCTGGAACTGACATTTACTAGCTGTGTGACATTTGTTTTGCTTTCCAAGCTTCTGATGTCTCATCTTTAAATTGGGTAATGTTATCAGTTTCTCAAGCTTACAATTAGGATTAAATAATATAATGTCTAAAAAAGCATTCAACACAGAAGACATTGTCAGTGTTGAGTAAATGATGACTGCTATTACTATTATTGGACTGGTAGTAACATTATTCCTGTTTTCAGGGATTACAAGTAGTTGCCAATGTATTCTGCTTGTAGTAGAAGCTAGGACAAAATGGAAGAGAAGTGACCAGATGAAAGAACCACCATTTAAGGCATAAACCTATGCTATTTAGTCTTGAATGATCTATTAATAAAGAATAATACTGAGTCACACCATTTCACCATACATCTATCTGCTAGAATTTTCTAGTTTGGATCTCCATCTGCAGACCAGAAAACATTTGTACTTGAAACTATTATTGGTCAAGCAGTTTACTGAGAGCAAACCGTTGCTGGGGTTTTTTGTTTTGTTTATTTGTTCATTTCTAAAAGGAGGTGATGTGAGTGGATGTAAATACACTGTGCTTGCCAGGATCAGTAAATGTAATTTGTGTGGGCATGTATGTAGTTCCCTAATGACAGCAGTATTAACTAAACAAATTATGAAATTGAAGAAAAAATGTCAATACATAGTAGATATTTAGTTAGCCTTTGGTGAACAAATTCAGGCATAATCTACTAATTTGCTTAGAAAGTAGGTAAGTAGTTTCTATCTACTTAGTAACTACTTAATAGCAGCCATCATTTACTCAACACTGACAACATCTTCTGTGTTGAATGCTTTTTTAGACATTATTTTATTTAATCCTCATTGTAAGCTTGAGAAACTGGTAACATCTGCTAAGTAACTACTTAGAAACTAACTACTTAATAGTCTTTTGTTTAAATATTTTTGTTGATAGGTAATATATTCAAATACATGAAAATTTTAAAAGTTCAAAAGGGTATGCCAGTGAAGTTTTCTTCCCCACCTAGTCCTTAGTATCTTGAGTTTGTTTTCATATATATTTTATGTATATATAAGCAAATACAGATTTCTCCCTTACACAAATGGCAGCATATGACACTGTAAGTGTAATAGTATGTCTTAGAAATGATTGCATATCACTATATGAAGATTTTATTTCTAAAAATTGCTTAATACTCTACCTATGGACATATTTAACCAAGTTTGCTACTGATGGCTATTTAGGTTGTTTCCGACCTTTTGTTATTACAAATATTTTATTGCAGTGAATGTCTGACCTGTACTTGTGTAATTTCACATTCATATGTGTGGGAATTTATTTGTAGGCTAAAATCTTAGAAGTGGAGTTGCTGGCTCAAGGAGTAAATACTAAAGAAGCTTCTGATAGGACAAAATTAGTACTTGTGTTTTACCTAAGAGGGATGGAAAAACACAGGAGAGCTACCAGTTATGTGGTAAGCCTTTTCACATTAAAGGCTATTCAGGCCTCTTCCGATTCCTGAAGAGATATCCGAAAGCTAGAATTGCTACTCTGGACTTTCCCTTTATTTTAAAACAACTCGGATTAGGCCTATTTTTCTGATATCAGAAATATTGAAGGGCATTTGTTCCACTTTGAATTGTGACAAGGACAGTAATCACAGTAGGTTCTGGTATTGAGAATGTGCCAAGCACTGTGTTAAATGCTCTCTTTTGTATAATTCTAATTTAAAAATCCTTGACTTATAGGTAATAACAACATTTTATAGAATAGTAAACTGAGGCTCAGAGAGGTAACTTCCCGAAGGTCACATTACTTAGTGGCATAGGCACTATTTGATACTAAGTCTATCTAGCTTTAAAGCTTATCCTCTTAATTACCACATGGCCCCTGCTTTCTATCCATTTGTATTTGCCTAGTATATTTTACTTTTAACTTTTTTTACTTCAGTTGTTTTAGATGTGTCTCTTATGGGCAGCATATAGTTGAATTTAGGTACACCCCTCTCATGGTATAAAAAGTCTTTTTCTTTTGAATAGGTTAATGCAACCCACTTATGCTCAGTAATATAATAGATATGTTTGTTAAAATATTGTTAAATTATTGTATTTGAACCTTTTTGGTACTTCTTGATATTTGTACTTTCTCAGACACTTGGGATATAAAAGTAAATGCAATAAATATCTTTGTTCTTATGAGGGTGAGAAAACACTAATAAACAATCAATCAGTAAGGCAAAGGAGATGTGTGGTATGAAATAGGTCAAAGTAAACCTCACTGCAAAGATGAGATTTAAGCAAAGACTTGAGGGACCTGAAGGAATTGGACAAATTGATATCTGAGAGAAGAATGTTCTAGGCAGAGGGAACATCTAGAGCAAATGACCTGTTGTATGAGTGTGCCAGACATTCCTGAAGAATGGCTATGAAACCAATTTGGCTGGAGCAAGGTGAGTGAGAAGGGGCATAGTAGGAAATGAGGGCAGAAAGGTAATAGGGGGTCCGACTTTGTTAGTCTTACCTTATTGGTCATATAAGGGCTTTGATTTTACTCTGAATAAAATGGGGATCTGTTGCAGGATATTTAACAAAGAGTGTGATGATATGATATGAAAAAGAAAATGTTCCCTATGCTCCTGTTTCCCAGTCCCCTAGCTCCCTTTTCTAGAGGTAACTACTTTCTCTTCTGTGTCTTGTGTAACCTTCTGGAGATAGTCTGTGCTTATTGAAGCATGTGCATGGAGGCACATGTACACATATACACATTTACAAAGAACATACCGTACATACATAACCAGCTCTGCCTATTGATGGACTTTGTGCTTGCTTCTGTTTTTTGCTGTTACAAACAGTGCTACAATAAATATTGTATGTGTTCATCTTTACACTCATTTGTGACTATGTCTGTAAAACTAATTACTAGAAGTAAAATTTCTAGCCCAAGGATTGTGGGAATTTACTTGATAGTTGTCTCCCAACTCCTCCTATACATAGAATTTGTGTCAATTTTCACTGTGACCAATGATATATAAGTATGCCTAGTTCTATACCATCACCATCAAATGCTATCAAACTCTAATCGTTGTAATCTGATAGATGAAAAATAGATTTTATTGTAGCTTTAATTTATATTTCACTTATGATTTACTTCATATGTTTAAAAGTCACATATATGTCCTTTTCTGTGAAATATCTGTATACATCCTGTGCACATTCATATTTGCCCATTTTAAAAGTTGACTTGTGGAAGGTTTAGTATTTTAAAATTAACCATTTTCCTGCCATATGTTACAAATATTTTTTCTTAATTTATTGTCTGCCTCTTTACTTTGATATAAGGAGAGTTTTTTAAAAAATCAACTACTGTCTTTTAAATTTGCGATGTCACATTTATTAAACTTTTTTTTAGTGAGTTCTATTTTATGTTATACCTAGAGAGCCATTTCCCGTGCTGAGACTAAAAAACACTTGCTGAACTGTCGATTCTTTCTTCTAGTACTTTGGTGGTTTCTTTGTCTTTGTGTTTTTTTCTGTTTCTTTTTACATTTATATCCTTAATCAATTGTGAATTTATTTTGGAGTAAAGAGTGATACCTCACTCCTATAGATTCAGCTTTATTTTTTCTAGCTGTTCCAATACCATTTGTTGAATAATTTATTACTTCTTCATTGAGATGAAGTGCTAAATTTCACACTAACATATCACATATGTTTGCATTTAGATCTATTCCTTAGACAAAGGTTTTGTAAAAAGTTTTTTCACCTGGAACTTCTGTAGGATTTCTTCTGTCTTTTATTGTTTTGTCATTCAGAGGTCACAGTTTGTGATGTGTTTATAGATATCAGTAAGCCATGTTTCTGAAAGGTTCAACCTTCTGGAATAAGTCCAGAAGTAAGTGGAAAAATGTTCCTTTGTACCTGTTCTGTATCTAATGGAATTATTGTTTACATGTGAAGTTGAAATAAGAAAAATTAGTAGCTGTAAAGATTCAGAAAGTGTAGCACCTACACACCTATCTGAAAAAAATTTTACAAACTAGAAAAATCGAAGAGAAGTGCAAGGATATAAGAAACAATGGTGAATAATATATCATTTCATAAAAATTAATTAAAAAATTTGGAACAGTGCAGTGCTAGTAATAATAATAGAAAGACCAAATATGACACTGAACCTGGCTTAGTTGAAGAAGGAGTGGAAACTCCAATATGATGTGTGGTGTTTCCTGGGAAGTGATATCTAAGCTGAATGCGAAAGGATGAGTGAAGAGTTAACCCAGTGATGTTTCTCAGAATGTAATGATTGTTAAGGATGTTTCCTGTCTCTTACAACTTTTTGAACCTCCGAAAGATACTTTATTGATTTACTTGGATTTTCTAGGTTTATATTTATACCAGCTGCAGAAAGAGAATACAAATAAATCTTTTCCATGTATATATCTTCTTAAGAAGTATTGCTGATATATCTAATACTACTGCTTTGTTGAATGAGGGTGTTTGATGGGATATTCTTGTTTCTGTTTTTATGGTTTATCTCAGTACTACTCTATGTTTTTAAAGTTGAAGCAGTAAATTGTAATATTTTTCTTGTATAGAGTTAACTTTGCCTTCTGATCATACACCTAATTGATTGAAGTGATAATTGTTTAATATGTTATGGTGATATCAGCTAATATTTCATTTAGGTTCCTTGGATCTCTGTTAATACACTGTATTGGCTACTTTTCTTCATTATTATCTTACTGTTTAGGTTTTAAAACTGAACCTATTTCTAGTACCTAAAAACAAGCCAGGTAAAAGACTACTTGTAATATGAACATTTGGAGAAGTATGCACTTGCTCAATAAGGGCAGGCAGGAACATATTGTACAATTTCTCCCTTTGGATTTATGCTGTGCATAGCATAGTAGCTTTCAGAAGGTTTTAGTGGCAATTTATTTCAATAGCTTTTTCTTTTTCCATTGTTAGAACTCATATTTTTGTGTTTTATGTTTTTGTAAATAGGTATGTGACTGTCTTATCAAATTTATTGACATCTCATTGAAATAAGCTCCGATATATCAAATAAAATTGATTTTTTTGTTTGTAATTAAGTTACATTTTGTGGAGGACTTTTAGTTTTGTTGATTTTAAAGAACCAGATAAAATAATTACTGGACAGTTTGCAGAAGGATTTAAGTTGAGTATTTAACAATAGAAGATAACATATTTAGTGGGTCCATTCATGTACTAGTCACTATATTGAATGATAATGCATGTAAAAGACGTAGTGCGTGACAACTTAAAAGCTCACAGTTTCATAGAACATGGTTTAAAAAAATAAGGTAGTTTCATTGTAAGGTTGTAAGTATTATGTAAAAGAATGTTTCAAGTGCAGTAGGAACATAGAGGAGGAGAATCACAGGTCTTCTGTGCTTCATAAGCATTCTTTTCCAGCTGTTAAAACATTTTTGTCACTCATAAAAGTACTGTCACTGACAACATCCACCATCGTACTATTTAATATGAAAATTCACCTTCAAATGCCAAAACAGGGGAAAGAGGGAGAGATTATTATTGTATAGTAACATAATAAAGGAAGCGTACCAGCTCAGAGAAATATTTCTGACAACTAAACTCAGGCAGATTCATTGCTTGGATCCTTATGAAGTAGGTATTAATTATTATTAATGTATCTTCAGCCATGTTCCTATACAGATGTAACTGTTCTTTTTTATTTATTTATTTTTATTTCTTTAGAGACAGGGTCTCACTATGTTGCCCAGGCTGGAATGCAGTGGCTCTTCACAGGTGCAGTCCCACTGTTGATCAGCACGGGTGTTTTTACCTGCTCTGTTTCTGACCAGGGCTGGTTCACCCCTCCTTAGGCAACCTGATGGTCCCCCACTCCCAGGAGGTCACCATATTGATGCTGAACTTAGTGCAAACACCAGGTCAACATAGTGTACTACAGCCCAGAACTCTTGGGCTCAAGCGATCCTCCCACCAGCCTCCTGAGTAGCTGAGACCACAGGGAAACACCACTGCAGCCAGCAAAGTAGCTGTTCTTTAAGTTATCCTTTGATTAAAAAGACAAGGTTATCACTCTAAAGAGAACTAAAATATCTATGGAAAGAGCTTAAGGGAGCTAGAGAAGTGTTCTTGACTTAGAGTTTAAGAACTATGTGCTTTAAGAAATCTGTAAGCTTCCATAACTTGATAGTGTTGTTCAGATTTTGTGTATCCTTACTGTTTTTTCTTTTCCTTTTTTTTCTTTTTGGAGATAGAGTTTCAGTCTTTTTGCCCAGGCTGGAGTACAATGGTGCGATCTCTGCTCACCACAACCTCTGCCTCCCGGGTTCAAGCAATTCTCCTGCCTTAGCCTCCCAAATAGCTGGGATTACAGGCATGTGCCACCACACCCGGCTAATTTTTTGTATTTTTAGTAGAGACGGGGTTTCTCCATGTTGGTCAGGCTGGTCTTGAACTCCCGACCTCAGGTGATCTGCCCTCCTCAGCCTCCTGAAGTGCTGGGATTACAGGAGTGAGCCACCGCGCCTGGTGGTTGTTTTTTCATGTATAGTTGTTCTTTCAGCTATTGAGAGACTAATGTTGAAATCTCTGATTGTGGTTTTGTTTTCACATATACTTACTTCTGCTTATAAGTTCCACGTACAGTATTATGCTTTGCTTTGAACAGTCATATGTCTTTTAAATAAATGAAGAGATGGAAAAATGTGTACTGTTTTGTATTTACCCACATATTTTCTAGTTCCAGAGCTCTTTATTCATTTATATAGATTCATTTTACCCTCTATTGTTACTTTCATTTCTTTAGCATTTTTTATAGTGTATGTCTGTTGGCAACCAATTCTTTCAGTTTTTGTTAATCTAAAAATGTCTTTTTTGCCTTTTTTGAGGAATGTTTTCACTGGATAATGAATTTTGACTTGCATTTGATTTTTCTATAGCACTTTAAAAATGTTGTCATCTGACTTCCGTTGTTGATTAATGAGAAGTGAGTTGCCATTTGTATTGTTATTCTTATGTGTGAATGTGTCATTTTTCCCTGACTCCTTTTAAGGTTTTTGTTTTCCTCTATGCATGGTTTCAGCAATTTGACAGTGATCTTCTACACTGGGTTTTTTTATTTGTTTGTTTGTTTGTTTGTTTTGGTATTTATCCTTCTTAGAATTTACAGTTTGGAGGAATTGTATGGCCATTATTACTTCAAGTACTTTTTTCTACCCTATTTTCTTTTATTCCTTCTCTGGGCCCCATTTATACATGTGACAGTTTATGTGATATTGACCCACCACAGATCATAGAGGCTTTGTTTATTTATTTATTTATTTATTTATTTGAGATGGAGTCTCACTCTGTCGCCCAGGCTGGAGTGCAGTGGCATGATCTCGGCTCACTGCAAGCTCCGCATCCTGGGTTCACACTGTTCTCCTGCCTCAGCCTCCTGAGTAGCTGGGACTACAGGCACCTGCCACCACGCCCGGCTAATTTTTTGTATTTTTAGTAGAGATGGGGTTTCACTGTGTTAGCCAGGATGGTCTCGATCTCCTGACCTCGTGATCCACCCGCTTCAGCCTCCCGAAGTGCTGGGATTACAGGCATGAGCCACTGTGCCCGGCCAAGGCTTTATTTTTATTCAGTCTTCCTGTGTCCCAGTTGTTAAGATTGGCTATATTTTATTAATCTGTCTTCAAGTTCATTGACCCTTTCTTCTTTGCAGTCTACTGTAATCCTATCCAATGAATTTTTCTTTTTAAATGTTGCAGTATTGTAGTATATTGTATATTGTAGTATATGTAGTATATATTGTAGTATATATGTAGTATATATTGTAGTATATGTAGTATATTGTAGAATTGCCATTTGTCTCTTTATTATAGTTTTCATTTTTCTGCTAACATTTCCCATATGCTTGTTCTTTCTGGCCATATTTTCCTTTACTTTAAAAAATGTATTTATAATATCTGCTTTAAAGTTCTTGCCTGCCGATTCCAACTTCTGGGTCATCTTGGGGTCTGTTTCTGTTGACTATTATTTCTCTTGACAGTGAATCATATTTGTCTGTTCCTTCATGTGTCTAGTAAGTTTTACTTACATACTGGACATTTTTATTGATACTCTACGGAGACTCTGAATTTAATTATCTTCTGAAGTGTTGGTTTTTGCTTTAGCAGACAGTTAATTTGGCTTCACTCAAACTTCAAATTCAGCCTCCGTTGTGGTGGCCAACAGGCCAAATACCTACTTTATTATCTTACACTTCTAACTGCCTTGTTCTAATGTGTTCCTTAGAGGTTGTCTTGCTTATACATCGTTTGGGACTTAGCAAAGCACCTGCAATTAATATACAAATTTCATTTTTCTTCTCCATGACTTCATTTTTCCCAAGGTTTTCTCTCTCACTTTCCAGACATTTTGTGAGCTCCCAAACCTATCCTCAGACTCCTTTTTAGCCGAGAAAACTGTTGCTGTCTGCTTGAGTTTAAGTCACATGGAGCGAGGTGGGCCAGAGTTTGCCCCCAGCTCGAAACTGTAACAAGCCAGATTCTATGTTGTGAAATTTTTCTTCATTCAATGATCAACTTCCCTTAAGACTTTGCCTGCTTTTTTGTGGCTCTTCAGAGCCTTCAAACAGTTGTTTTTAATATTTTGTCTACAGATTATATTTTTGTCTGCTGATAGGTTTAGTTAGTTACAAACTATTCTTTGTTGGAAGCAGAACTTCCCTACTCCTTTAATAAAATGACTTTGAGAAATGAAAGTTTGGTTATTGTTTCTAAATTGCAATGACCTGTATTGGTGCTAATATCACTTGGCCAAAGGGTGGTTGTGGTATGCAAAAATAGCATATTCCAAAGTCCTGAGAGCAGAGCTGTGACAGCCCTACCTTCAGGTCTAATATGTTATCTGACTTTTTAGGAGTATTTGAATATTCGGTCACCAAGCAGATTTAGTGACTGTCATAAAACATTGCAATTTTTAAAAAATATTTCTAAGGATGTATAGCCAGTGAGTAGAAGAACTTCATTTCAGTCAGTATTAAAGGCAGGGAAAATTCTCTTATTACTCAGGAATTTGAGTCTGGTGCTCCATGGGATGCAGCACCGAAGAGCTAATGAAATCATTATCTCTGCTTACTTTGACTACACTGCACACTCAGGGCAAGCTTTAGGGTCACATTACCACTGCTGCAGAAAGAATAAAGGAATTCACAGTCTACTGGATTAAGTGGAAAACTTGAAGAAAGAATGACAGGATTGGAACTTGTGTTTTCAGATAAAGGTAGAAATTTAAAATTCATAGACATGCTGTAATTGAGCTAACATAATTTCTTCTATCTAACAGCCTTAGGATTGAGGTAGTTCCAAATTAAATTCACTGTTTAATCTAGCATGAGCTGAATTGATATTCTTGCCACATTTTCTATTTGAGAATTAAGCTATTGATCAGGAAAGTGAGATCAGCTATCCCAAACTGTACTTCAAAGAGTCCTTCCAAGGAAAGGTTGTCTCCTAAGTGATGCTGTAGCAATCCTAAGGAAAGATGTAATTTTTGAAAATATTTGTTTTGGTGGGTATCTTATAATCAGAATATATAATATATTCAGAATGTATAATATATATAATATAAAATATATGCTGTATATTCTGATTTTTTATTTAAGACATATAAATGTATTGTGTATAAATGATCATGTTTAATGTTGAGAGCTAGGAGATCTTTTAAAAAAATCATTGAGAACAATTTAAACCTGTATCCCAAAATGTGACATGTTACACCAAGGGTTGGCCAACTGCAGCCTATAGGCCCATGGGTATTATTTCTCCAGAATCGTTTGTCGATCTCTGTGTTACACCATACTTGGTGATGGGGATGCAAAATAATCAAGGATTCTGCTCCCATACAGCTTACAATGAAGGGTTTCTCCTTAGGGAATTGACCGTGTATAGCTCCTTTTTTTTTTTCTTCTCTCCCTCCCTCCCCCTCCCTCCCTCCCTCCCTCCCTCCTTCCCTCCTCCCCCCTTTCCCCCTTCCCTCCTTCCCTCCTTCCCACCTCCTTTCCTCCTTCCCTCCTTCCCACCTCCTTTCCTCCTTCCCTCCTTCCCTCCTCCTTCTCCCCTTCCTGTCCTTCCTTCCTTCCTCCCTCCCTCCCTCCCTCCTTCCCTCCTTCCCTCCTCTTTCTCTCCTTTCCTCCTTCCCTCCTACTTCTCTCCTTCCTTCCCTCCTCCTTCTCTCCTTCCTTCCCTCCTTCCTTCCTTCTTTCCTTCCTTCCTTCCCTCCCTCCTTCCTTCCTTCTTTCCTTCCTTCCTTCCTTCCTCCCTCCCTCCCTCATCCTTTCTTTTCAGACTCTGCTAAAATGTAAACATGTCTGATAAGAATCTTCCAATTGTTCATAAGTTTTTCCCTTTTCTCTTGTGTTTACTTTTTAATTTTAAAATAACGATAGCATTGTGTATCTACTGACATTGCCGTGTAACAAATCATCCCAACCTAAGTGGCTTAAACCAAGAACCATTTATGATTTCTCATGAGTCAGAGTCAGCTGTGGATCAGTTGATTAAATCTTGGCTTAACTGGCAGTGACTCTGCTCCATGTATTTCTCATCGTCCTGCTGTCAGTCTGGATAAGTCCTTCTCATGGTGATGGCAGACAGCAAGTTGAGACACAACAAGGCCTCTTGAAGTCTAGCTTGGGACTCGCATACCATCATGTCTAACTCATTTTATTGGCCAAAAAAAAAAAAAAAATCACTTGACTAAACCCAAAGAGTGGGAAAGTATGCCCCCGCCCTCAGTGGGAGGGTCCTGGAAAAGTTACATGGCAAAGGGTGTGAAAATTTGGGATTAATAATACAGTTCATCAAAATGTGGTATAGTATTAATATATAGCCTACAACCAGCATTAGGAGCTGAGCTACATCTCAAGTATTTTAATGCATATTGCTTTTATATGCATCAAAGATCTGGACAGCATGGACTTATTCCTCAGAAGTCATTCTATAAGGGTACCAGGAGTATGAGGATCCTAAATCCCTTCAATTTAGTTAGTATGTATCAAATGCCTTATTTGTGCCTAACACTGTATTAAGTTATGGGGCTTTAGGAGCTTTAAGTTAACGGTAAACACAGACCATGGACAAGTACTTAGAAGATGGTGTGAGAGTTCTAATAGTTGAAGTATATATTGGGTATATAGGTAGCAACAGAAAAGAGGAATAATCATCTCTGTGAAAAGACATAGAAAGCTGTGTGGAGGAGATACTCATATTAAATCTTGAAAGATGAATGGCCAGATGCGGTGGCTTATGCCTATATCTCAGCACTTTGGGAGGCTGAGGTGGGAGGATTGCTTGAGCCCAGGAGTTTGAGAACAGCCTGGCCAACATGATGAGACTCCATCTCTACAAACAAAACAAAACAAAACAAAACAAAACAAAAAAACAGTTAAAAAAGCAGCCAGGGGCAGCAGTGCACACTTGTAGTCCCAGCTACTCAAGAGGCTGAAGTGGGAAGATCACTTGAGGCTGCAGTGAGCAGTGATCGTGCCACTGCACTCCAGCCTGGGTGACAGATCAAGACCCTGTCTCAGGAAGAAAAAAAAAAAAAAAGATACATCTTAAAGGCTGGAGAAGTCAGCATTCCCTGCAGAACAAGTTCAGGTAGAGAAGTACTAGTTGTAGGAAATATCATGGCAGTCTGTTAACTCTTAGAAATTAAGTACTATAATTAAAATCTCTTGTTTCTACCCAGGTAATAGAAGAGTCTCCAAGAGCCAGTGAATAACTTTATATTTTACTCCTTCTTACATTATTTTCATTGCAGTTCTCAAATGTTGGCATGCATCAGAATCACCTGGAAAACTTGTTGAAATACAGAGTGCTGGACCCTACCCCCAGAGTTTCATATTCAGTAGGTCTGGAATAAGACCAGAGAATTTGCATTTTGAACAAGTTCTCAGATGATTCTGATGGTGCTGGACCAGGGATAACACTGTGAAAACTATTGCTTTATTGAATCCTTCCTGTGTATCTGGCAGCCTGTAATGTGCTGAGTACATAAAGATGAAAAGAAAACATCTGTGCCCTAAAATTGCTTATAATAGGGTGGTGGGAGACAGACGAGTAAATGTATAATGATAGCACAATGGAAAGCATGCTGTGATACGTGGAAGTACAGGTTGTGGCGAGAATACCCCAAAGCGCATCTAACACAGAATGAGGCCAGAGGTTGCAGATGTGTATAAGACCCAGAAAAACCCTTAATCCTGAGCTGAGTTTTAAAAAATTATCATAAAATAAAACAAAAAGTAGTAACAAATAGAAAAATGACTTTGAATCATGCTTTGCATGAGATTGGTAAATGGATTCCTCTTTAATGTTGCCTTTAAGATCAAAATTCTTTAGGAAGCTGTTGCTTTTACAGGTAGGACAATATAACTCTGCATTAGTCATTTTGCAAACAAAAGATATCCTTTCCTTTGTTATTTTGTTTTATTCTTCTTCAGCAATTTTTTAAGAAGCCAGAGAAAGATGTTGTGTTTATTATGTGTGATTCAACATTTTCACAAAAACTGCTAGAAATTTTATGTATGTCAAAATGCAGACAAAGCTAGACAAGAGCAGGAACAATCACAGCTAGTGAAACAGAGCTGGTTAGGCAGCTTGACCTGGGAATTTAGGTGCTGAGTCCATAGGTGAACAGGATCAGCTCTCCATTGCAATTGTAGGTTAGCGTGAGACCATGAGACAAAGTGACATCTTTGCCTCCAGAACAGCACTGATGCAATGGATAGATTATGGACCTGGGCAGGACTATAGATAGCTTTCACTTGGACATGATAAACTGGGTGAGGGGGTTGGGCAGAAATGAATTAGAGGTATACTTGAGGCAGGCTGCTGATTGGTCAGTTCTTTGAGTTATATGCCCAGAAAATGGAAGCAAGAACATGACAAATGGCTGGGCTAGTTTTGAGAAAGAGATTTATACTCATGAGGTTGTCTTGGCAATAAAGACATTCTGCCTTTTTAATGAAGCAGCCCTGAGCTATACTGTCATCACAACCTAAAGCGATAACACCTTTATAGGAATAATGGTTTGTGAGGCTTCTGGCTGTATATTTACAATTTTAAATTGAAAGCATATCCCTAAAGCCATGTAGAATATTTCACTTTATTTTATTTTTTTGAGATGGAGTCCCGCTCTGTCACCCAGGCTGGAGTGCACTGACATGATCTTGGCTCACTGCAACTTCCGCCTCCCAGGTTCAAGTGATTCTCCTCCCTCAGCCTCCTGAGTAGCTGGGATTACAGGCACGTGCCACCACAACTGGCTAATTTTTGTGTTTTTGTAGAGATGGGGTTTCACTGTTTTGGCGAGGCTGGTCATGAACTCCTGACCTCAAGTGAACCGCCTGCCTTGGCCTCCTTAAGTGCTGGGATTACAGGCATGAGCCACCATGCTTGGCCTGAATATTTCATTTTAAACAATTATACTCTACCTGGTAAAGGGAGCTGAAGTCCAGAAGAAATTATAAATAGAATGCTCAAACTTCAAAAGGATGTAGTGCAATATGTTTTTATTGAAGAATTGGTAATAATAATTATTTGTACTCTTTTTACTTGTCCTTTTATAATATAATTTAATTAACAATGAAATCTTGTAAACTTTTTCTTAGCATACATCTGTGGATGGATATACTGAACCACACATCCAGCCTACCAAGTCAAGTAGCAGACAGAACATCCCCCGGTGTAGAAACTCCATTACGTCAGCAACAGATGAACAGCCTCACATTGGAAATTACCGTTTACAAAAAACAATAGGGAAGGGAAATTTTGCCAAAGTCAAATTGGCAAGACACGTTCTAACTGGTAGAGAGGTAAGTTTGCACAATGCCTTTTAATATCTGCCTGGACCTCTCTGGAGTCTTGTTAAAGCTTCCTTATAGCCCATGTTTGGGAGTAAAATGACAGTTTCAATATGATTAACACTGGGGTGTGTGTGAATGGAACATTAGTAGGCAGAGGTTTATCACGGCATAGAAGTTGACCTTTTAATATTTAGAAAAGAATCATTCCTATATATTAGCATCTCATAAATCAGGTGTGCTGCAGATGAGCTTTCCTCAGATTCTGACTTTCGTTATATGATTTCTGTGAACATTTCTGATTGCCATTGCTGCCCAGCCCTCAGGAACAAAAGTTCTTGCTGCTTGATATAAGTTAGGTATAAATATGTAGAAAGTCACCTGCTAATTTGTATCTGTTTAGAGACTACATTGAACAAGTACTTCTATATGGGTGGTTTTCTCAGGTAATAAGATAATTGGATTTCTAAAATCTCGTGTGTTTTAAGTTATATGTATTTATATAGTAAGAATTTATATGTTTGCACATATGTACGTTGTGTATATATACCTGTATGCTAGGGTTAAAGACTTTATTTGAATAAATATGTAACATTTTGTATTATATAACGTTTACTAGATCTGATTAGGACATTATAAAAAAAAATCTCAATCAGGCCCAATGCAGTGGCTCATGCCTGCAATCCCAGAACCTTGGGAGGCTGAAGGTGGGCATAATTGCTTGAGGCCAGGAGTTCAAGACCAGCCTGGGCAACATGGCAAAACCCCAGCTCTACAAAAAATACAGAAATTAGCTGGGCTTGGTGGTGTGCAACTGTAGCTACTTGGGAGCTTGAGGTGAGGATTACTTGAGCCCGGGAGGTCAAGGCTGCAGTGAACTGTGGTAGCACCACTGCACTCCAGCCTCAGCAACAGAGTGAGATCCTGTCTCAAAAAAAAAAACAAAACCTCAATGAAAATATTTTTAATAAATTTTCACTTTGCTCTATGTATAATATTATTGTCGTTTCCCATTGAATTTGGTTCCTTCTGTCTATTCTGACCCCAGGAGCCATTCAGAGGCAGGGAATACTGGGCAAAGCCTTAGATATTCAAGTCCATTTTGTCAGTTTGCTCTAAGTAAGCTTGGATATCCAATCTCTCTACCAACATAATTGTTTTATTCACATAATATTTAACTTACTGCAAGTTCACAAGCCACTTCCCCCTATAATTGTTGCTTATCAAGATCGTGAGTAAAAGGTTAAGATACAGGATGATTTTTACTTTAAAGAAGGAAACTTAGAAGAAATAACAAAGCTTTCATTTCATTGGCTCAGGGTCAAAAGATTAAAGACTTGGGTCAATGGAGTATATTCTAAGACTGCCAAATTATCAAAATGTTACTATCTGATTATGTGAACACCTAAAAAGAGCTAAATTATATCTAGTTAGGAATGAAACAGAAATTGGATTTTTTGTAAGTTTTATTCATTAAAATATGCATTTTTCAAATAGAGTTTAATGATTCTTCTTTTTTAGGTTGCTGTGAAAATAATAGACAAAACTCAGCTAAATCCTACCAGTCTACAAAAGGTATTTAATTAATTTAATAAGTAATTAGAATGTGAGTTTATCATTAACATGTGATGTTCTGTAAAATCAGTCATTCTAAATTTTCTATTAGGTACAATTCTACATTTCATCAATATAAGAAGAAAAGACATAATATAAAATGTAATGTTTATGACTTACCAAGTAGTTGCTTGAAAACTATCTACTACTTAAATACATGTAGTATATGAAAGAAATGTATCTCTTCTATTCAATAGAATGAAACCTTGTGTCATACATTTTGAAGTATTCAGGATTTGAAATATTCAAATATTTTGAAGTATTTTCAAGTATTCAGAATTGACCTCTGAAAATTAGACTTATATTAAATGAATAATCCATTTACTGATAATATCTGGTGCCTTAGCTGTTATATAAAATGACAAATGGTGGTGGCCTAAGCCATTTAAACTTTTGTGAGTTTTCAGATAAAGTCCAGAGACCTTGCTGATAAGCTTCTTAATTAAAAATCTAGTTAGAAGTTAATATTGTTCATAGGTGAGTTTCCTTTTATTGCTTCATTTGCTCTTCTTCCTTCTTCCACAAGAACTACTAGTCTTTCAGATAACTCACAGTACAAAATAAGAATGTTTCTTTAAAGGATTGAAAATATGAAACAACATAGAGAGAAAAGAAAGCAGTTAGGAAGGGGATTGCCTTAGCAAACCAAAGCTGTTTCACGTTACTTCATTAATTACTTAAATGGGAAAATTTTCTCAGATGCGCATTTTAGTACTTTAAAAATGAAGCAAATGTTTTAACATTTATGCCATATGTGATAGGTTTGTATAGAGTGAGAGAATATACATTGTGACTTTTACTAGAATATAATGGGACCATTGTCACATATGTAATTTTAACACAAATGACTTTGAATTCCTAAAACAGAAAGAATCTTATAAGAAATTGTTAGTATGCTGTGCTTACATCTGCTATGATTATAGCATTAGATTAAAATTTTAGATTTGTGATATTCAAACTTTCTTCTCATTTGGCTCAGTCCCAGATTTCTTCTTAGAGCTCTGCCTTTGTATTTATCAGAGATTCTTTTGAAAATTTGACAACCAGTATAACTTTTCATAACACTGATATTTCTGCCCAGTAAGAACATGAAAACTTTGCTGGGTTCTTCTTTTTCTGTGAATGTGAGATAATGTATTATGGGTCTCTTCTTGGAGAAAGTCTCTTCTTTTAGCACCAGTCTTTTTGCTAACCATGATGCCTTTGTGTAAGTGAGAAAAAGACATCCTACCTGGACCAATTAACTATGCAAAGATGCTGTTTTTTACTGGGCTGGAACCACAGTAGGACATATCTTTGCCTACCCCTGTGCTGGGAACCCACTTAAAATGCACAAACTGGGTAATTGTACACAGTGTCCCTGTCCATGGCCCACCTAGCTTTTCTGCTTTTCCTGGATTTAGTTGTGGATTACTCTGGCAAATTGAGTGATTTTTAAGTGGCATCTAGAACTACTCAGGCCTGTTGTGCTAGCTGGAATACACAGCAATGCGACTCCTACTCTGTCTTTCCCAAGGTTGTATAAACAAAGTTGTACTTATTGAAACATGTGAACATGAAACTGAATGTTGCTTTCTTTATCTGAATAACTAAAATGTGTACTTGTTGATGATAAATAATTTCTGTCATAAAATCTACTAATCTTGTTGATAAAGTATTGCTTTTCCAAATAGGCATATAAAAAATGATACAATTTTGTTTTCTTTAACCCGTGAAAATAAAAATAAAGATGAAGACTCACTAAATGTAGCCAGTACACTGTGTGTGTGATTGTTTTTTGAGTGATTTACATGTATGTTGATAGATTTGCTTTCTTTTAGAAGTTCTGAAGAAAAAGCAGATCAAGTCTTCATTAATTCTCATGTGTTTAGAACATTCAGCATTTGACCTTTCCCATTTAGGCAGTAGCATCTCCCAGTCAGTCATACTTAAAAAGTAATGGAATGTGAAACAATCCATTTTTCCCTAGCATTGAAAAAGACAGTAAAATTTGCTTCCATGTCTTAGGTATACTCATAAAAGGCAGGTAATTATCGCACATTTATATGAAATAAGGATTCTTTGTAATCTCACTTCTAGAAGTGTTTGGGTAAATTTGTTCTGGTTTGATCTGAATTTAAGCTGATCCCTCTCCTTTATCCTCTTCTGTGTATCAGATATTTATAGGAATTACTGCCTTCCTTTGCAAACATCAATGATAGATAAAAGAATCTAAAGTTGATACACCAACTGCTTAATACTGCCAAAATACAAAGTTCTTAAACATGTTTGGTTTTTGGAATTGTTAAGTATCTTTGGCTTCAATATTGTTCCCATAATATGCTCATATTATTTGTATTACATATTTTGAATTAATGGAATCCAATTCCATGAGTTTTCATAGTTAAAAAGTATTTTAGGTAGATGCTATTTTTAGTTTTTCCTCTTCAAAGCATTAGTTCTACCTCATAGAATAATGTATTTTAGAAGAGGGTCCATGAACCATACTAGTGATTCCTGGGTTCTTTTTTTTTTTGAGACAGAGTCTTGCTCTGTCGCCCAGGCTGGAGTGCAGTGGCACGATCTGAGCTCACTGCAACCTCCACCTCCCAGGCTCAAGCGATTCTCCTGCCTCAGCCTCCTGAGTAGATGGGACTACAGGTGCATGCACCATGCCTGGCTAATTTTTTGTTTTTTTTTTTGTATTTTTAGTAGAGATGAGGATTCACCACGTTGGCCAGGATGGTCTCGATCTCCTGACCTCGTGATGTACCCACCTCGGCCTCCCAAAGTGTTGGGATTACAGGTGTGAGCCACTGTACCCTGCCTCCTGGGGTTCTTTTAAGCAGCCTACTAATGTTGAAGGAAAAGCAAGACAATAAAATAATATTTTTCATAGTTCATAAATTTGAAATGTTGTAAGATCATGTTCTCAGAGATATCACTAGTTTTGAAACTTGGACACATCAATTTATGCAAAGATGACAAAGTTTGTGTCAGTCTGTCTCAGCTTACAGTCACCAGAGTGCAGTTTATCTCTGCTAACATTTTTGTATCTTCTGTGTATTACTTATTAATTTACATTTTCTATTGTTTTACTGTGTTATATTATGTTCCATATTCACAAAAGTGGCTAAGTGGTTCAGAAGTGATTTCCTAAGTAGTAAAATCTGTAATGAAAATAAAAACAAGACTTAGTACAACTCAGAATTATGTCATTATATAATAGATGACTGCTGCGCTAAAGTTTTATAGAATGTGAATCGCTTTGCTAGGACAGTGATTTTACACAAACAGGAAAAGGGTAAAACATTTAAATTATTGAATTCTGAAAATTAGACTTTATTAAGTGAATAATCAAGTTACCGCTCGTGTCTGGTGTGTTACCTGTTATATAAAATGTTGTCAAATGGTGGCCTAAGCCATTAAACTTTTGTGAGTTTTTAAATAAAGCCCAGAGACCTCTCTGGTAAGCTAATTAAGTTTTCCAGATTATCTGCAAAATAATCTTTGTCATGTTGAAGAATTTGGTAACTAAAGGTAGAGAGGAGAACAGAACCATGGGAGCAATATTCAGAATTCAATATGTTTTAGCAAATTATCAGAAACCAAACTTGCAAAAGCAATCACAAAATTATTGACAAATATTTTTATCAAGGAGAGAGCACAAGAAGCTCTTTGGAAATATTCCTTAACAAATGTCACTATTGGACATATATTGAAATATCAGCTACTCTCACATATACATGCTATATAGCATATTTCACTCTATAGCTGAACAAAACCACTTATGTGCTGAGTACTTCTTTCATACAGTTCTTGTCACGTGTGTGGATCATTTGAAGGAACAATTTGGCCAGTTCTTACGTGGGCCAACAAAAACATAAGTGATAAGAGAATTATTATTTTGTGAAATGATATGTAGACTGCATAAGTTATCTTTTAACCAATAATGATGAAATACCCCTAGAGCTTTTTTGAGGGTTAAAGGTGGGGATATTCTGCAAGGAATAATTCTGCCATGTGAATAAATAAGATTATGCCTAATAGCCAGTTACCCACTGTTTCACTCTCCATGAAATTAGTGGTCAGCAAAATGCTTTTAATTTTGATTTGGTTTTGGACAAAGTACTGAAAACAGAGTATAACATAAAATCATATGAAGAATTGGTGGGAAGTATACTTTTCACACTGAAATATGAGGATTTTGAGGGAAAGGTGTTTAAACAAGTGTTTTAAAGGTGATACCAATAATATTAATATCTGGCTAAAATATCAACAGTTTAAATGTTGAGGATGTGATCATCAGATTTGCTGAGAAAAACAAACTGTGCAGTTTAGTGACCAAAAATCTGACTTCTCTAAACCTTGTTAGCCCTCTTTAATTACTGGGGAAAGGGCTCAATGACATATAATTGGGCATTTTTAACATACAGATGTGCATCCAAATATGAAAAATATCTTCCAGAGCAAGCATATCCAAAGAGTATGTCAAAAATCTATTTGCTAATATCCCTCAAATTAAAACTTCCAGTCTTTCACGTTTTGAGTTTAGTAAGCTCAACAACCTAGAATTTCACAGCCATACATAATCTTCGGGGAGAAATATCTCTTTAAGGTTAGATTCAGTAATCACTCTGGATGTCTTGAGAATTACCTGAAACATTACCTAATGCTTATTCATTTTCCCAGTCAATCTATGATTGTGACTTGGGAATTTTCAGTCTTGCTGATTTTATTTCTTGTATCTCTTTTGAAAATGTCTGCTTTTATCTTTCTCTATCATGACCAGTTTAGACAAAGTCACTGTTATCTTCTTGTAGCCTTCCAACTGCATCCACTTTACATACGTATACACACACACACACACACACGTGTGCGCGCGCGCAGAGAGAGAGAGTTTAAAATGTAATACATAGAGTTTAAAAGTCCTCAAGGATGCAAAATACATCTGTGAATATGCTATCCCTTTGTTTAAGCTTTCAGATGGCGTTTTATTGTTTGTAGTCCAAAAATCAAATTCATTAACATGGTATAAAGGTCCTACCTTCCTTTTCCACCTCATGGACCATGAACTCGCCGTAGCTTCTCTTCACTCTCCTCTTCCCCGACTCCTGCAGCTTTAGTGATTTTCATCTGCTCCTATTCATACTCTATTCCAGTTACCAGGCCTTTGCAACTTTCTCCCACCTTCTGGGTAAGGCTTATCTCCCCTCTTCCCTTAATTAGTCCTTACTCATTCCTCCCATTTCAGCCTAGAGTCACTTCTTCAGGGAAACCTTTCCTATTCCCCTAACAGTGTTAAATCCACTTACCCTCCATAAAATCAAGCACTCATAACCAAGGATTATTTATAAATAACCACTTTATTTTTATTTGTTTTGGTTTTGGTAGTCGTTTGTTGATTTGTTTGTTGACACTTTTTGTTTCTGATGTTTTTGTTTTAATGCCTGTATTCTGCCTCTAACTCCAAAAACCTCTGTCCTAATTGCTTGGTTTTTAATAGCTGCAAAGCATCCATTTCTGTGTTCTCAAGAAGCTACTTAAGATATACTGAAATCAATGTGGAAGAATTTTCTCTTGAGGGAAATGAAGGAGGCTTAGAGTCTTTAAGTCACCTATGAAGTTTAGACTAACTATCTGGCTGTTTTAAAAGTCACAGTCTTATGTTCTTATTTAGTTATTTTAAGCATCATATTTTCATGTTTTTCTAAGCTTGGCAGTTTGTTGATATAATAAACTAGTCTATTTTTAATTTTTGGATGGGGACTTCAAAATGTCTTTCCCATTTTAAAAAAGTTGCTTTCTCATGATATTTATTTATTGCACTAAAATGTTTTGTTCTAGTCTTGTTTTTAAAGAAATAAAACATCACAGCTATAATTGAAGACTCATGTGTCATTTCTTGGTTCCAGTCTTGTCTTTCCTACCTAGAAATAACCACTATTCTGAATTTGATCTTCCTTATTCCCACTTAAATTTTTAAAAACTTTTTTTTACATATGATTGTACTTAAAATACAGTATATTAGTTATTTTAAAATTTCCTATCTTTCTGTAATCAGATTTTTTCATTTAACATTGTCTTATAGTTTATTCATGCTAACTATATAGTCTCTCCTTTCCTTCCTTCCTTCTTTCCTTCCTTCTTTCCTTCCTCCCTCCCTCTCTCCCTCCCTCCCTCCCTCCCTCTCTCTCTCTTTCTTTCTCTGTCTCTCTCTCTCTCTCTCTGTCTTTCTTTCTTTCTTTTTTTGGACAGAGTTTCACTCTTGTTGCCCAGACTGGAGTGCAATGGCGTGGTCTCTGCTCACTGCAACCTCCACTTCCCGGGTTCAGGTGATTCTCCTGCCTTAGCCTCCCAAGTAGCTGGGAATACAGGTGCCCGCCACCAAGCCCAGCTAATTTTTTGTATTTTTAGTAAAGACAGGGTTTCACCATGTTGGCCAGGCTGGTCTTGAACTCCTGACCTCAGGTGATCCACCTGCCTCAGCCTCCCAAAATGCTGGGATTACAGGCATGAGCCACCGTGCCCGGCCTTGTTCATTTATTTTTTATTGCTATTGTTAGATCCCATTGTATGAATATGCCATGCATAGTTTATCCATTTTCTCCTTAATATACTATATCTATTTATTTTCCTGTTAGTGGATTTTATTGTTCTATGTATTTTATTTTGTTTTTCTAGTTAACTATTTGTTTTTACTATACAGATAATGAATGGCCATTATTGTGTATATCTTTTTGAGAAGATGTATAGAGGGATGTCTCTCTTCAAGTAGAATTGCTGGGTTGAAGGGCATGCATAGCCTCAACTTTACTAGATAATGTCAAATTGCTCTCCAATGTAGTTGTACCGATTTTTACTTAAGCCAACACTGTATGAGATTTACTGTTGCTCCACATTCTTGCCAACACTTTATATTACCATGTTTTAAAATTTTTGCCAACCTTATGGGTGTGAAGTTGTATCTAGTTTTAATTTTAATTTCCATGATTTCTAATGAGATTGGCCATCTTTTCAAATTTAGGCTGCTTTTAATTTAATATCTTCTTTCTGAAATTATTTAACTTCATATCTCCAACAATTACTTTTACTGAGCACCAATTTATACCCAAAGCTGTGCAGGATCTTAGGAGAGATTCAAGTAATGTGAAATTGGTACTAGTTCATAAGAAATTATAAGACTTATAATCTTCTTATAAGAATCTTATAATCTACCTATGTGAAGACAAAACTTTGGGAAACTGACACAGGCTATCATTTATAGAATATTTCCTTCTATTACTTTGCAATGAATAATTGGCTGCAAGTTATCAAGTTTATAAAGAAATACTGAATAATTATTTTACTGTTGTAGTTATAAATCATCTAATATATATTCATTTAATTATATTCAGATCTCTTTCTGTGCTACGATTTCATAGGAAGACCTTAAGAAGTTAGCTTAAATTGTTATAGTGCTGCTAGCAATAATTTTACAAAATACTTGACATCCCAATGAGATGTCTAAAAGCTAAAAAGGAAATGACATGATGATCCTAGAATTTAAAAAGCTGAAAGTTTAATCTGTAGGATTCTGTTAACATAGATAAAATATATATATACATAATCCCTCAATAAATGGCACTTATGAGATAGTCTAGACAAGGACCTAGCAGTCTCTTGGAACTGCATGTCACCTTCAGGGTAAAACCACACCCACACTTCATATTAATAGGCCAGTAAACTGTCAAATATACAGACAGAAGTTTTATAAAGATTGCAGTGAAGACAAAGAAGGGTTCCTATCCCTCCTGAAACCCAAATCAGAGCAAAATCCTTGAAAGGTGAAGAAGGCTGTGTTGTAAGGCACAAGAACTGTATGCCAGCCTTCTACTAGTCCAGTTTACTGTGACTCTGAAGACAGCCTGGAAGAACTCTCTCAGGAGGAACAAGCTGAACCACTGCCTTTGTCAAGCTCCCAATGACCACAATGTGCTCCTTCTGCCTCAAGATCAAGCAAGCGATGGCGAAGTCCTGTGACATTGATGAGACCAAGGGCAACTTCATCAGACTGGTGAGCAGGTCTGATGGAGAGAAAACCATGTGCATTTGGCCCCTGACTATGACACTTTGGGTGTAACTAGAATGACGATTGTCTAAGCCATGTCCAGTTGGCTAGTTCTAAAAATGACAGACTTTTTCATCATCACGAAAAGAGTGCTAGCAGAGGAATGGAAGAGATAGGAAGGAACAAAGAGCAGTTGAGAAGAGAAAAGGAAAATGCACATAATTGAGGGAAATATTGATTGACACTAATGGAGTTTGGCTAACCCTGACCTAAGCTCTAGCCAGGAAAGACCCAATTGAAAAGTAAATATCTCCAAAGAATTGAAGATTGTTTACTACTTTAGTTATCTGGAACAAAGCCAAGAACCAAGAAGGAAACAATAAAGGCCTCTGAACAACTAGAATAGCTGTGATACAGAAGACATATCTCAGGCCTTCACTCCTGACTTATTTTCCTAATTTAACACACAAGTCTAGCAAACTCTGGCCTTAATTTCCAGCCTACAGCAAACCTGGAACAGTAAATTTGAAAGGGAATAGTAAACTCAGAGCTCTTTTACTAAATTTACATTTGCTAGCAACATTGTGTGACATCACAGTTTGAAAATGAGAAAGAAAAAGAACTGAAAATTAACATCAGAAACTCAAATAATAGCATGGCGCTGCTGTTCTTAAAATTACCTCTATTTTTTATACTTGTACCTGGAGTGTATGACACATGCAATAATTAACTTTTTAAAGAATAACTCTGTTTCAAAGTAAACTTCTTTTCATAGTCTAAATGCCTACTCAGCTCTCTCCGCTGACCCAAAGAAGTGTGAAGATTGGCACCTTGCTGACGAGGATCTGCTCTGGGTTAAAAGATCACATATGTATATGTGGCTCTTCCTCTCCCTCTGCCTGCTTCCTTTTGCCTCATGCAGCTCATGCAGAAAACTCTGCCATTAGCTTCTGTCTCTTTCTTTCATGCAGCCAGCTGGAAAATAAAGAGTTAGGCAGGGGTTGAGGGGAGTCTTGGAGAGGAAGAAATATCTTAGACATTTGCTTAAGATGTGGTACTTTTCAATTGGCCAAAATTCTCTAGATTTGGAGGGTTATCATACTAGTCTGCTAGTCGGGCCATCACAAAATACCACAGACTGGGTGACTTAACAGAAATTTTCTCACCTTTCTAGAGTCTGGAAATTCAAGATGAAGGTGTGTAGGCAGGTTTCGTTTCTCCTGAGTTCTCTCTCCTTGGCCTGCACATGACTAGTTCATCCCTGACATTTCTCCCTCTTTTTAGGACACCAGTCATATTGGATTGGAACCCCACTCTTCTGACCTTATTTAACCTTCATTAGCTCCTTGAATTCCCTGTCTCCCAGTATAGTCACACTGGGCATTAGGGATTCAACATATGAATTTAGGGGGGCACAGTTCATTTCATAACAGGGATCCAAATCCAGCTGACAATTCAAGTGTTTCTTTGTGAGGAGAGATGCTTGATGGAATAGGAATCTGGTATTCCATTATCCTTACTCAATATACCATGTAAAACATCCTAATGCTCCTTCTTACAGCAACCATTCTTCGACAACTGCCTATCATTTTTAGTCAACACACACCCAAACCCACACACATCTTCTTGTTATCGCTTATGTTTTTTTCTCTCTCCTTGTCCAAAACTGCTGAAGGAGAGGAAACTAAGGATTAAACAATATACTCAAGGCATCTTTGAGATATAGGAACCCAATGGCTGTGTATTGTTGTTTTATTGGAATTAAAAATTCCAGTTAAAGTTCTGATTAGAACTTTGGCCCTGCCTACACCTCTTTTTCTTGCTTCTTCAGATGGAAGTGGAGTGACCTTCTGTTTAGGTGTTGTTTTTGTTATGGATGCCCCAGTTTTCACAAAATGATTTTAATCCTGTCCCTCAGTTCATGTCTGTTCTTTGTAGAACGGAATAACTGCATTCCAGGTACCAGTCAGGGATTGAATTTATGAACTAATTGCAGTCAAAAACCCAACTTAAGAAATAATTAAATAAACAAAAAACACCCCAATACTTTTGGAGGAATTCCTGAAGAATTTGCTGCCAGTCTATTTCTTTAGATTAGTTGTTCTGAAACATGGAGCTGCCAGGAAACATCAGTATGTTTCTGTTAGTTTTGAGATATGTCCCAGCCGATTCTAAGAGAAAACTACCAAATTTGCCAGTAATTTCATAAAAAGTAACTAGAGTAAATTCAAGATTATTCATATGACAGTGTTGTCTTCAGTATTCTGTAATTTGATGTGCTTTGTCAAGACAAGAGAAAGAAGAGGAGTTAGAACCCAGAAACCAGCATGGCTTATTCATGTTGTAGCTTAATGGGCCACACTTCCTAGTACACAGGAAATGCCTGTGCCAATTAGAGAGTACAAGTAAAAGCCCTCTTTCATAGTGCAGTAAGGAGCTGTTAATTGAAAAAAGCAGGTTAAAGTGAGGAATTATTAAAAGTTATATAAACATTTAACACTTCTATTGTACACACAAATGTATATGCATTGATGAATCTTTTCATGTAGGGCCAAAGCTTTTTATTTATTTATTTATTTTTTGAGTTTGGTTCTGCCAATTGTCATTCTACTTTATTTACCTTATACAGATCACACTCATAAGCTCATAGTACACTTCCTACTATTTCCAGTTTTGTTTTGTTTTAATTAATGAGAGAATTGAATGACACTCGGGCAGCAATCAGAGCAGAAGCCTAGATTTTATTCCAGTCTTTTGCATTTATCTTGCCCACACCTAGCTGGACAGCAGTCTAGCAACTTTTATCTAGTATTTCCAAAGTATTCAATTTGGTTTGTTTTGTCAAACAACAAACATGTACTTCATTGGTTTATGTAAAATTTGTATTGGACAGACTTTGAGGCAACCCCCATGATTCTTGCCTTCTGATGTTCACACTTTTGCATAATCCCTTCCCCTTGATTGTGAACAGGACCTATGACTTGCTTCTAACCAATGCAATAGGGAAAAGGTGATGGAATTTCACTGTCATGATTATATTATATTATATTATATTATATTATATTATATTATATTATACTATCTTTCTAGCAGACTTGCTCTAGAGACTATGCTTGCTGGCTTAAGAAAGTAAATAGCCATGTTGGAGAAGTCCACTTGGCAAGGACCTATGTACAGTCTCTAAGAGGTAAGGGTGGCCCCTAGCTGACAGCCACCAAGAAGCCAGGGTCCTCAGTACTAACAGCTAAAAAGAAATGAATTCTGCCAGTAACCTGGGTTAGCTCAGAAGTAGATTCCTCCCTAGTCAAGTATCCAGATGAGAACCATCCTGGACAACATGTTGATTGCAGCCTTACGAGACCTGAGCAGAAGACCCAGTTAAGTCAGGCTTGGAATACTGAGCCGCAGAAACTGCAAAGCGACAAATGTATGTTGTAAATTGCTAGGGTATGGTACTTTGTTACTCATCAATAGGAAATTAATATATAAACTATTTCCAGTGGTAACTGCAACTGGCAAACATGTTTGGGACCTAGACAACCTCTGGTAAGCATGATTCTCAACTGCTTGGAGTGTAAGGCTGCAGGGAGCACCACTAGCCAAGAGCATTATGGGTGCACAGATGTCACTCACTGTGTGTTGCAGAGGGAATGTAGAGCAAAGGTTGGCAGGTTAGTTAGTAGAGGCCAGTTACAAAGATGTCTGATACACTGAAGTGCTGAGTTGTGATTTTTTAAGTCATTTCCTACAGCTTAACAAATAAATACAATTTTAACAAGAAAGCAAGAATAGATGAAGAAAGTAGAAGCGGTAATTCATTTAGATATTCTATATGAGTGTAGGAGAGCAAGACTGATGCCAGGGACTTTTCTGTTAGAGATATATAATAGCAATAATACAAATAAATTACAAATGAAACATAATAATGCTACTTATATTAATAACAAGTTCATAAACTTTAAAATCTATATCTTATAGCAAAACCAAAATAAGTACTGTTTGTGTTTATTCTTTATAATATGTTCTCGGAGGCTTGGGGAAGACTATTTTTAAAAAATTATGTTCAATTTTTAAAATTACCTCAGTTACACTTAAGCATTTTTTCTTATAAAATGACTTTTAAATGTTTAAATGGCTGATTTTACTACCCAGTGCTTATAAAATGATTTTATGAAAGTCATCAAATAATAAGCTACCGTATTTGACTTGACTTTCTGGAAAAAATTACTTGGTTACATTAAAACCTAGAATCAAAAGATTTGTGAATTTTGGTTTTATAGCTATATGTGAATCTTGTCTGCTCATATTACTTGTGAATTTTATCTGCTCATGTGCCACAGTAAGAAAAAAAATAGGTTGAAATAAGAAGCCTAGATCCTCTGCAAATCTAACCCACAGAGCCCCACCCCTACTGTCAGCCTGGGAGTCTCTGGGCAGTGGTCACCTGATGAGGTGCCCCCTTGTTTCTCTTTGGGGTTCTCAGGGAGGTGAGTCTGGGGCGGGTTAGGTAGGCAGAGAGGAGGCTCAGGTGGAGTCAGAAGCCAAGGTAAAAACCCTGAATGTGTTCTGAGGGGACTACCTGCTCAGACCAAGGGACCCCATGGAGCTCCATTTCTGTTGTCAGTCCTGGGTAGGCCCAGGCAGGGGTGGCATCCTTTCTGTGTCAGAGTGAGAGGCCCCCTCAACCCTCACTCTGGATAATCACCCAGATTCCAGGCACATTCTCCTCTGCTGACCTGAGGGCACGCCACTCAGACCAAGGCCCACACCTCCCTGAGACCCCTGAGGAGGAATTGAGGGAATATGACTTCTGGCTCCCTCTGCCCAGGACCTCCAGGACTGCCCACGGTAAGGACCCTTTCTCTGATGTGACAAATTAGAATCAACAAGATATTTAATGAACATTCTACATTTCCTACTGTCCACAGGCATCTGGTATTGTTGAGGATTGGAGGAGGCTTCTCAAAAATTGGCTTGAAAAGGCTTGAAAATGAACAACTTGATTAACACATAGGTGAAGGATCTGAACAGACACCTCATCAAAGAAATTATACAGATGGCAAATAAGCATATGAAAAGATACTCCACATCATATGTCATCAGAGAAATGATAATTAAAACAATAGTGAGATACTGCTACATACCTATTAGAATAGCAAAAGTCCAAAACACAGCACCAAATGCTGGCAAGGTTGTGGAGCAACAGGAACTCTCATTTGTTGCTGGCGGAAATGCAAATGGTACAGCCACTTTAGAAGAGAGTTTGGCAGTTTCTTACAAAACTACACATATCTTACCATATGATCCAGCAGTTGCACTCCTTGGTATTTACCCAAGGAAGCTGAAAACTTACGTCCACACAGAAACTTGCACATGGATGTTTATATAGCAGCTTTAGTCATAATGGTCATAACTTGGAAGCAACCAAGATGTCCTTCAGTAGGTGAATGGATGAATAACCAATGGTACATCCAGACAGCAGAATATAATTTAGCACTAAAGGGAAATGAGCTATCAAGCTATGAAAAAACCTGGAGGAACCTTAAATGTGTATTACTATGTAAAAGCCAATCTGAAAAGGCTACATGCTGTATGATTTCAAGTATGTGACATTCTGGAAAAGGCAAAACTGGTGACAATAAAAAGATCAATGGTTGCCAGAGGTTAGGGAAAAGGGAGGGATGAACAGGTGGAACACATTTTTCAGAGCAGTGTTAGTATTAGTCTATGTAATACTAAAATGATGGGTACATGTCTAAACCCATAGAATGTATAGTAGTAGCAAGAGTGAACAGTAATGTAAATGTGAACTTCCAGTGATAATGATGTGTAGGTCCATCGATTATAACAAATGTACCTCTCTGGTTTGGGATGTTGATGGTGGGGGAGGCTCTGCATATGTGGGGACAAGGAATATATGGAAACTGTTTGTACTTCCTGCTCAATTTTGCTGTGAACCTAAAACTGCTATAAAAATAAAGTCTATTATGTTTATGTGTATCATAGATATGTATATGTATATAAAATGACTTCTGGTGCTACTTTGACTTTTCCTGGTTCACATACCTGAGTAAGGCAATTTGGTCAGTGAATGCAGCTGTCCCTCTGTGGGTCAGATGCTCAGTTTTGACAAGCAATCAGTAGCATGCTAATAGCTAATAGCTTTTTAAAACCTGTTAGCCCTGTTTGGGAGGTGAAGAGTTCAAAACTCTGAGGAACGCTTCTGGGTGAAGGCTGACTCCCATTGTCCAAGGCTGCAATAGCAAAATCATCAGTTACAGTCACTTGGAGCTCAAAGGGGCCATTAGGACTGTGGAGCACAAAGGTAGAGCAGACGAGGCTCAGAGTAGGCACTTGAGAGTCATGAGATAAGGCTAGAGAGGTAAATAGGATCTTGATTTTTTTCTAGAGTCTGGTAGCCAGTGTTCAAGATTAGGGGTTTTGTTCTAATGGCATTGAGAAACCACCAGTGGATGTTAAGTAGTAGATAACGGATTGGAGGATGGGAGGATAGAAAAGATGTGTGGATAACAGATTGGAGGATGGGAAGGTAGAAAAGAGAGTCAGAATGGTTGTACCAAGACCAGTGAGATTCAGTGTGACAGTAGTGTCAATATGGATGGGTAGACGTTGATGGATTTGAGATAAATTGTGGAGGTGAATAAAAATGTCTTAATGATGCATCTGATGTAGAAATTTTAAGAGATGGTGTTGTTAAGGATGATCCTCAAGTTTCAGTCATTAGGGTGCTTGACAGACATATGGAGCTGGGGAAAACCAGTATCAAATTTGATGTGAGAAATCAAGTATTGGGTTTGAATTTCTGTGAGACAGCCAAGTGAAAATATTGAGTAGGTATATAGGGATTGGATATAAATGTTGGGATGATAAAGTTAAATTTAGTAGTCAGCAACAAATCGATGATATTTGAAGCCATGATAAATCATTAGGAGAAATATGTAGAGTGAGAAGATAAAGGGGGGGCTAAGGGCTGAACCCTGAGGACCTCCATGTTTAAAGGTTGAGTAGAAGGGGAGAGGTTTAGTGGAAGACTGAGAGGGGTCATTTAGGCAGGAGGATGGTCAGGAAGATGTACTGTCAGAGCCAGAGCAAGAGATGATCTCAAGTGCACTGAAGACCATGTGTACTGAGAGGTTAACCCGCATGCTCTTTGTCCCAAATTTGAAATGAAAATGTGTTTCAAAGTTACAGAAAGTACTTGTCTTGAACATGAATGAATCCACCTTTATATTTTATTTACTGATAGGTAATTTTTAATTATTAAAGTTGTAAGTATCATGGACTTTATAAAAATTTATTTATATGAATATACATATGCACACATACAGACTCCCTGGGTTTATGTAGGAATTATTGAGAATAGCTAGGGAAAGCAAGCTTTTTTGTAGGAGGTAAGCCTTAAGTCATTTTGTTTTAATTGGGGTGAACATTTATTGATTCATTTTTGCACATTTTATTTCTTTCCTTAAATTGTGGTAAAATATACCTAACAAAACTTACCATTTTAACCATTTTAAGTATACAATTCAGTGGCATTAAGGTGCATTTACATTGTTGTTCAAACATCACCATCAATCTCCAGAATGTTTTTCGTCTTCCAAAATGGAAACTCTGTACTCATTAAACAGTAACCCGCCCAGTGCCCCATCCTTCCAGCCCCTGGCAACCATCATTCTACTTTACATCTCTATGAATTTGACGACTCCACTCTAGGTACCTTATATAAGCATAATCATACAGTGTTTGCCCTTTTGTGACTGGCTTATTTCAGTTAGCCTAATGTTCTTAAGGTTTATCCATGTTGTATCTATCATGTGTCAGAATTTCCTTCCTTTTTAAGGCTGAATAATATTCCATTGTTTGTATAGACCACATTTTGTTTATCTCTTCATCTGTTGATAGACTCTGGTTGCCGGGCTATTGTGAATAATGCTACTATGAACATGGGTGTACTAGTATCCGCTTGAGTCTCTGCTTTCAATTCTTTGGGTATATGACATATACCCAGAAGTAGAATTACTAAATCATATGGTAATTCTGTTTTTAATTTCTTTAGGAACTGCTATATATTTTTTTTCATGGAGGCTTTATCGTTTGTCATTCCCGTCAATACTGCAGAACTGTTCCAGTCTCTCCACATCCCCGCCAACATTTGCTATTTTCTGGGCAGAGTTGGGGGTTGTTTTTTGATAGCAGTCATCCTAATAGGTGTGAGGTGGTACCTCTTTGTGGCTTTGATTTATATTTCCACAATGATTAATAATGTTCAACATCTTTTTGTGTTCTTTTGACTATTGTGTATCTTTGCTGCAGAAATGTCACCTCTGAAAGTAGTAACTTTAGATTTTATTCTGATAAAATGCATATGTCTTAATATACTTTCAGAATATCACTAATTTTTGGTTCTCCTATTTTCTTGAACAAATTGCTTTATTTGGAATCTAACATATACTCAAAGACATAGAGAAAATAATACCAAATGATGCTTTTGAAAAATGTGCCCTATATTGTTTAAAAAGTAAAATGAAAAGGAGGGAAATTTTAACATTTGTGTTTCAAGTCGCTTCTTGTCATTTTGTTTTTATATAAATTAGTAAATGTGTTTTTATTGTTCTTTAATGTTATTCTACAAATCTACCTAAAAACCTTACTGAATCTTTCATTAAAATGTCTGATCAGTCAGAAGAGATGACTTTAAAGAGTCAAACCCCTAAGGAAGGTGGTTTCTGGGTAAAAATCATATGAAGGAGCATTTAGTTTCATTTTCAGTGTTTTTCTTCTGTAGCTTTTCATAAGGAATGGTTAAAAAATTGTAAGTTTTATTGTGTATAGTGTATTCACACCACAGACACACACAGACCATTTGAGTTCATCTACTTAAAATTCTTTTAGAAACCAAGTCACAGCGAAGTTAATGTCACAGTCTAAGTTAACATAGCTTGTTTGTACAGAGTTGGGACTGAGAAAATATCTTGTTTCAATGCATTACCAGAATCCTGTAGCATTTTGTAAGCAGATTAATTTCTTCAAATAAATATTTTAATTGGCTCTCTGCTTGCTTGTTTTTTTTTAACAGAAATATATCTACCTGTTTTCTTTAACAGTTATTTCGAGAAGTACGAATAATGAAGATACTGAATCATCCTAATATAGGTATGAAATATATATATATTATATATATATATAATTAGTGATGAAGTGTTTTCCTTAATTTGAGGGTATTTGAAAAGACACAATGTTTAAGGATAGTTTATTTAAGCAGAAGAAAAGTGATAACCTGAGTGATAACCCCAGGAAGTGATACTTTGGGTAAAAATAGATTACAAAGAAGCTAACTGGAGGCTACAGATTGCTGTTTTCTGCTACCTTGCTATCTTCTGCTCTCCACTAAAATAATTGATATCACTCAGAATTAATGCATACAATTTTTTTAAATTTCCTAATCAAATGTTTCTAAATTTTAAAAAACATGTCTTTCTGGCCGGGCGTGGTGGCTTATGCCTGTAATCCCAGCACTTTGGGAGGCTGAGGCAGGTGGATTGCCTGAGTTCAGGAGTTTGAGACCACCCTGGGCAACACGGCAAAAAAATACAAAAATTAGCCAGGAGTGATGGTGCGCACCTGTAGGCCCAGCTACTCAGGAGGATGAGGTGGGAGGATTGCTTGAGCCTGGGAGGTGGAGGTTGCAGCGAGCCAAGATCGCACCACTGCACTCCAGCCTAGACAACAGAGTGAGACCCTGTCTCAAAAAAAAGTCTCTAAATAGAGATTGCAGGTCATTTAGGTATTTATAAAATAAAAAATGGCTTTCAGATATTTTGATACTATGCACTTGGGTTTGATCATAGGTTTACAGGCAAAATAACTTTGCATTTTAAAGAAAATAAAAAGTTGATTTCAATTTTAGTAAAATTTTTCAGTAAGTTCTGATTTCTCCCCATCTTTGCAAATAAACGTATTGATTAGATATATTATTATATGAAATCATTTGATTGTGACAAGTAAAATTCTTTTTAAAATCTGTTTTTTAAAACACTTTTGTTGCACATTTAAAAATCTTATCTGTATATAGTTGTTAAAGTGTTTATTTGTGGTGAATATTTGAACTACATAAATTTGATAATTTGGTAATTTTTCTAACCAGAAACTTTCATAATATCACAGAAATACAGAAATTCTTTTGTTTCTGTACCAAAGATTATTTAGCATTTTTTGATGGCTCACTGTAATGTAACATAGTCTCTTTTTAAACTTCAGTTTAAATTCTGTTTTTCTGATTTTAAGAGTTCCTTTTATTACCTTATTCTAATTTGAAAAAGTAATGGCCTTTTAATCCTAGAAACTTAACTTTTTCAACTCAAGAAGTTGGTTCTAAATCACTTTGTGGTAAGTAGTTTTCTGTCATAGGAGTAATAATCTTTGAGAGACTTTTTGAACTTAAAATTGTGATTAATAATGTTTAGTAAATAGTCAAATTTTCTACTAGTTTAGTGTTACCTTAGATTTTCTTAAAGCATATTCAATCTGTGCTAACAGTTATAGAGTTATATCTCTAATTTTTTTTCAGTAAAATTGTTTGAAGTTATTGAAACAGAGAAGACTCTCTATTTAGTCATGGAATACGCGAGTGGGGGTAAGAATGAGGGTGATTGAAAAGTTCTCTTTGCTGAGACATACACAAATGTTAACACCTAAGAGTTCATTATGACATTTATGTCTTCAGTGTTAATGAATCTATTGTTTTATTTAAATGCCTTTAAATTACATCTTAAGGAAAATTCAGTGTTTACTTTTAAGACCTTTCGATCTTACATTATAAATGGAATTTTTGGCTTATTTACATTTTACTTAGGGACGTTTTTTGAAACGTTAAATTTGTATTTTCATCTTATAAATGTATTGATTCTCTTATCTAAATTTTACTATATCATATCATGATTAGAAACTCTTGGCTATCAGCAGGGTATCTCAAGTACAGAATGTATTTAATAAAATCTATAATAAAAGCTTGTTCTAGTTCAGTGTTTATTTCACTGATTGTTCACATATGACAGATTCTCAATATACATACATTTCCAAGATAATTCATAAAGTGAATTAAATATTTCAATTTAAACAAGTATTGATCTGTACATTTTATATGTTAGAGGACTGAGTTGACAGGGAGATAGCAAGATGCATTTGTAGTAGAATATCACATATGTTTTAACTATCATGGTGTCAGAAATAGGAATGATTTTGAAACACTGATATGTGATAGAAAATCATCTTCATCTCCTGCACTTTCCCTTAAACGAGAAATGTGTCAGCTCAGAATCACTTTTCTTTTAGACTTAGGACTTCACTTTCTCAGAAATGGGTTGAAAATTTATGGAATTAATCATTTAATAAGTAAAAATAAAGAATACTTAAAGGGAGGTTTTAAGGGCTCAGGATTTAAGCAACTGAAGAAGAAAGAAGGCAGCTAAAATTATTTGGCTGATTGATTTTTTGCTAATCAATAGAAAAACTTAGTGTTGAACTTACTATTGAGCTCTTTTAGTTAATGAAATTTATAATTTTTATGGTGATTCAGATTTTATGTGAACTAGAATAAAAAGGATTTATCTAGTCTGTAGCAACTAAACTATATTTATACTGTCTCGTATTTCTTTTCTTTTTTCTTTTTCTTTTTCTTTTTTTTTTTTTTATTTTGAGAAGGAGTCTTGCCCTGTAGCCCAGGCTGGAGTGCAGTGGCACGATCTCGGTTCACTGCAAGCTCCGCCTCCCAGGTTCACTCCAAGCTCCGCCTCCCAGGTTCACTCCATTCTGCTGCCCCAGCCTCCCGAGTAGCTGGGACTACAGGTGCCTGCCACCGTGCCCGGCTAATTTTTTGGTATTTTTAGTAGAGATGGGTTTTCACCGTGTTAGCCAAGATGGTCTCGATCTCCTGACCTTGTGATCTGCCTGCCTTGGCCTCCCAAAGTGCTGGGATTACAGGCATTAGCCACCACGCCTGGCCTCATATTTCTAAAAAACTACTATAGATGTTAATATATTTAATTGCTTTTGCAGTTGTTTATACAGATTGAATATTTTAGTCCTTTTTTTTTTTTTTGCAAAACTTTTGTCACCTGAAAAAAATATTTCAGTGTAGGTTCTTTTACTTAACTTGAAAATCTATCATTAATGTTTATTATGATAGGATTTTAAAAATTATATTAAAACAGCCATGTAAATTTCCATAAAATGTGGATCTATAATAAAACTAATGAATCTACAGATACCACATAATGAACTATTTCTCTATTTTTATGTCCTTCAGTTAGATTGCTATAATAATCTGTCTCATGGGAACCCCAAATATTATTTTTAGTTTAGTTAGACTCTTTTCTTCCTTTTAGTGATATAAAATTTAGAGAAAGGGGCTATACCCACTTTGATTTGGGAAATCATAGACTGCTAAAATTCTGTAGACACCCTTCTCTTTTTATAAAGGCCCACTGCAAGGCTGTGTTAATATTAACATGTGTACTGACTTAATGGTTAATGGTAAGTACAGTCAACTCTCTATTGGTGCTAATGAAGGGGAGTAATGGCTAGAGTAAGAGTATGTAAGGCCTTCACCACTCTCCTTCAGTAGCATATTTGGGAGGCACAGTGGGGAGTAGTGTAGAGAAATGGGTACAGGAATTCAGACCACACCAGCCAGTCTCATTAAATCCTGATTCCTGCGATAGGTTTTCTTTGAGTTTGCAAGTTAGTGATTCTGTAACAAAAACCATCATGGTTCTGTGGCAGTAAATCTAGAATGATTTTCTTGCCTTTTTAATCCATAAATGGCAAGGTGACTCTGGAAAATAAAACACTAAATATTTTTCCTCTGAAATTTCTACTTAGTTTAGGATCAAATCTGACATGTACACTAGAAAGGTAATGTGAATAAGAATTAAGTCAGACAACTGCCTCTTTGCCAAGAGTTGATTCTGGTTCACTAATGGAATGAAAATTTTCAGTGATTAGAAAATCAAAGAAATCTTTTTTTTATTTTGAACCATGTTTAATCCAAAGGAGCCTATTAAAAGTGGGTTTCAGGACTACTGTGGAATGATGTGTTTATTCTTTCTTTTGTTCATTCAAACAACATTTATAAAATGCTTACCATGTGTCAGGTAATGTTCTAGGTGCTGGGAATACATAAGTGAGCAAAGACAAAGTCCCTGCCCTCAAGACACTTACATTCTAGTTGGGGAAGTAAATCATACACAAACAATATATGATAAGTACAGGACTATGTCATGTAAATACCTGGGGTAAGTGTATTCTAGGCAGCACTTAAGAGTAGATCCAAATTTTTTGAACTCTTATATATATCTTTCCTAGCCTAAACTCACATATCTAGAATTAACTGCTATGATGGGTTAACTAGAATTAACAACTATTACCACATATCTAGAATTAACTACTATGATGAGTCAACTAGAGCATCCATTCATTTCTCTGTTCTCATCATCCCATTTAATCACTTAAGTATGCTTAATATTATATAATATGCTGTCTAACATTGTAGATGTATTAGTTTCATGTGACATACATTCATTACGTATTTGATTTTTAATATTTTATTTATATCCTAGGATTGATATTGCATATATATGTAATATATCTGTATACCTAGGTACAAAAATGCAATTTATTGAGTGCTTACTATATGCCAGTCGCTGTGCTAAGCACATGCATTATTTCATTTAATCCTTACAACAACCATGTGAGTAGACAGTAGGTAGAAACTGAGTCTTAATGAAGTTAAGAAATCTTCCTAATAATGTCTTTCAGTAGTACTCAGGGCTAAAACAAAATTCATACCAAAATTGGTCTGATTCTAAAGTCTGAGTTTTTTTGTTTTTACCACTTTGCTATACTTTACAAGAACACTTTAAGCCATTTTGTGAGTTTTTAATATACATGTATATCTATCTGGTACAAATTATAAGGACACAAAAATAAATTTAATCCTTATACTAAGATAATATTTTATTTTTAAAATTGTAACTCAAGTTTAATTTAGTTTTAAGCTATTACTAACTAGAGAAAAAGGAGAAAAACTTACAGACATGTAAAGTAATGGATCCAGTAGAAAATTTATACAGCTTCTAGTTCTTTTTAAATTATTTCACCAAACATTTATCTATCCACTTTGTGTTCTGCCATGAAGATGAAGATGCAAATTAAGTATGGATATTATGATGATTTTCAAGTAATTTACAGTTCATCTGGGGTAATAGAGATACACACACAAATGATTTAATTCTGTATAATATGTGGCTGACTACTAGAATGTATGAAATGAGTAGAGTGAGAATAAACACAGAGTATAGGAAAGGAAAGAAATAAATCAATGTGGATGGAAGTAGTGAGATGGAATTTTATCCAGACTACATGACAGGGAGAATTTAAAAGAGCAATCCAACAAAACACACTTCGTCATTTTGTTTGAAACGTAGGCCCCAAATACAAAGCCAAATGTAAATTTTGATTGACCAGGCTGTGGCTTCCCTTTACTAGAATGGATAATAAAGAGTTGACTGTATTTTTACATAATACTTGAAAGCAGAAAGCAAGTTTTCTTGGTTGTGTTTTTATGACTTATTTTTTAAAGAGTTTTGCTAAATCACAAACTGCTACAGGTACTCAATTTTATATGTAATTTTTTCCTTTTTTCTATTCATGTGTTAGTTTGTAACTTACATAAACTAGCAGAAAATTGTGGGCCAAAAGTTTCTTTATAAACAAGGAAAAAACTTGACATTGCATATATTGTTAACCAAAAATCTATGTATATTTTACTACCTGCTTTACCTTTCTGATTCAGGTGAAGTATTTGATTACTTAGTTGCCCATGGAAGAATGAAAGAGAAAGAGGCCCGTGCAAAATTTAGGCAGGTATGGAAAGTAGTTTTCAACTTTGTTTTGCTGATAATTGTAGCGATGTACAATGGACAGTATTACAAACTGGACTTCACAGCACATGGTATTTTAAAAAGAAGAATTCCTGCTTTCTTATATTTTTAAGGATGGAAAACTCCTAAAAAATAAACCTTTCTGAATTTAAATTTAAATAGTTGCAGATGGTTATTTTCAGATTGTCATAAAGAGTAAATATTTATAGATGAGACTCACCTTATTAAGACTCTCTGAGAGTCCTGGAAACGTAGACTAGACTGAGATAGAAAAAAATTAGTTAACGCTTTGAAGTCTTTATCCAATAATTATTATAAATTATTACTGGCTTTATATATACAGCATATATGTGTACTGTTTAAAGAGGTTATTGTATTATATTCTTTAAAGATGTTTTGGTGTTTAAACTCATTTTTGTAGATTTAAAGAATATGGTCAATTTTATTTAACCAAGTAGGCAAGAAACTCCAAATTGTGGCAGAGGAATATGATAAGATACTCATATTTCCAGTTCAACTTGAATATGACTTATTACAGAAATGATAAAATAAGAAAATATAAATTTATCTAGAATTTTATTTTTAATTTTTAGAACTGAAGTGATTGAAATAAGCATACATATAAGTTACCATATAAATAGCAAATTAGTGAATTGTAAATTGTAAGCATACATGTAAGTTACCATAGAAATAGCAAATTAGTGAATTGTAAATTGTTCATAAAATTTACTAAAGTTTAAGTGGATAATTTACTATATCCTAAACTTTTATTAAATTTAGAATTTTAAAAATGGCTCGCTACCTCTTCTGCCTGCATGAACACTTTAATTCTACAATTAAAGAGGTTCTGTAATCAGTATGTTCGGAAAAGACCAAATACTGATATAAGATCTTTCTCTAAGATACATATGTGTGTGTTAACATGTTAAACAAATAGAGAAGTCCTGAAAGGGAGGGGAGGAAAAAGCCTGTTTAACTTGTTGTAACATGGCATTCTCCAAATTGACCATGAAATGAGTGTGTTTGTTTTGTGAAACCTCTGTTATTAATGTTTCACAGAATTATTGCTTTTTGGAACACAATTTGTGAAATGCTTTATACCAAAGATATGCATAGCACTTTTATTTGTGATAGATTCCTAGAAATATTCGTGTTAAAATAGCTGAATGTAAAGACAACTGGTAATAAGGAAAACAACTTTAAGAAACTGAATGGCATTCAACCACGTACTGTAATATTATTTTCTATCCTGGGATGGAAGTTCAGCTTACCCTTAAATAAAGTATTACACACATCATTTTTAAAAATTTTTATTTATTTTATTTTATTTTATTTTTCTTCCTTTTTTAAATTATACTTTAAGTTTCAGGGTACATGTGCACAACATGCAGGTTTGATACATAGGTATACATGTGCCATATTGGTTTGCTGCACCCATCAACTCATCATTTACATTAGGTATTTCTCTAATGCTATCCCTCCCCCAGCACCCCCCACCCCACGACAGGCCCCAGTGTGTGATGTTCCCTGCCCTGTGTCCATGTGTTTTCATTGTTCGACTCCCACTTATGAGTGAGAACATGTGGTGTTTGGTTTTCTGTTCCTGTGTTAGTTTGCTGAGAATGACGGTTTCCACCTTCATCCACGTCCCTGCAAAGGACAGGAACTCATCCTTTTTTATGGCCGCGTAGTATTCCATGGTGTATATGTGCCACATTTTCTTAATCCAGTCTATCATTGATGGACATTTGGGTTGGTTCCAAGTCTTTGCTGTTGTGAATAGTGCCACAATAAACATATGTGTGCATGTGTCTTTATAGTAGCATGATTTATAATCCTTTGGGTATATACCCAGTAATGGGATTGCTGGGTCAAATGGTAGTTCTAGTTCTAGATCCTTGAGGAATTGCCACACTGTCTTCCACAATGATTGAACTAATTTACACTCCCACCCACAGTGTAAAAGCGTTCCTATTTCTCCACATCCTCTCCAGCATCTGTTGTTTCCTGCCTTTTTAATGATTGCCATTTTAAACATTCTAACTGGCGTGAGATGGTATCTCATTGTGGTTTCGATTTGCATTTCTCTGATTACCAGTGATATTGAGCATTTTTTCATGTGTCTGTTGGCTGCATAGATGTCTTTTTTTGAGAAGTGTCTGTTCATATCCTTTGCCCACTTTTTGATGGGGTTGTTTTTTTCTTGTAAATTTCTGTGAGTTCTTTGTAGATTCTGGATATTAGCCCTTTGTCAGATGGGTAGATTGCAAAACTTTTCTCCCATTCTGTAGGTTGCCTGTTCACTCTGATGGTAGTTTCTTTTGCCGTGCAGAAGCTTTTTAGTTTAATTAGATCCTAATTTGTCTATTTTGGCTTTTGTTGCCATTGCTTTTGGTGTTTTAGACATGAAGTCCTTGCCCATGCCTATGTCCTGAATGGTATTGCCTAGATTTTCTTCTAGGGCTTTTATGGTTTTAGGTCTAACATTTAAGTCTTTAATCCATCTTCAATTTTTGTGTAAGGTGTAAGGAAGGGATCCAGTTTCAGCTTTCTACATATGGCTAGCCAGTTTTCCCAGCACCATTTATTAAATAGGGAATCCTTTCCCCATTTCTTGTTTTTGTCAGGTTTGTCAAAGATCAGATGGTTGTAGATGTGTGGCATTATTTCTGAGGCCTCTGTTCTGTTCCATTGGTCTGTATTTCTGTTTTGGTACCAGTACCATGCTCTTTCAGTTACTGTAGCCTTGTAGTATAGTCTGAAATCAGGTAGCATGATGCCTCCAGCTTTGTTCTTTTTGCTTAGGATTGTCTTCACAATGCAGGCTCTTTTTTGGTTCCATATGAATTTTAAAGTAGTTTTTTCCAATTCTGTGAAGAAAGTTATTGGTAGCTTGATGGGGATGGCATTGAATCTATAAATTACCTTGGGTAGCATAGCCATTTTCACAATATTGATACTTCCTATCCGTGAGCATGGAATATTCTTCCATTTGTTTGTGTCCTCTTTTATTTCGTTGAGCAGTGATTTGTTGTTCTCCTTGAAGAGGTCCTTCATGTCCCTTGTAAGTTGGATTCCTAGGTATTTTATTCTCTTTGTAGCAATTGCGAATGGGAGTTCATTCATGATTTGGCTCTCTGTTTGTCTGTTATTGGTGTATAGGAATGCTTGTGATTTTTTGCACATTCATTTTGTATCCTGAGACTTTGCTGAAGTTGCTTATCAGCTTAAGGAGATTTTGGGCTGAGATGATGGGATTTTCTAAATATACAATCATGTCACCTGCAAACAGGGACCTCTTGACTTCCTCATTTCCTAATTGAATACCCTTTATTTCTTTTTCTTGCCTGATTGCCCTGGCCAGAACTTCCAACACTATGTTGAATAGGAGTGGTGAGAGAGGACATCCCTGTCTTGTGCTGGTTTTCAAAGGGAATGCTTCCAGTTTTTGCCCATTGAGTATGGGGAATGCTTCCAGTTTTTGCCCATTCAGTATGATGATATTGGCTGTGGGTTTGTCATAAATAGCTCTTATTATTTTGAGATACGTTCCATCAATACCTGGTTTATCGAGAGTTTTTAGCATGAAGGGCTGTTGAATTTTGTCAAAGGCCTTTTCTGCATCTATTGAGATAATCGTGGTTTTCATTGTTTGTTGTTTATATGATGGATTGCGTTTATTGATTTGCGTATATAGAACTGGCCCTGCATCCCAGGGATGAAGCTGACTTCATCGTGGTGGATAAGCCTTTTGATGTGCTGCTGGATTTGGTTTGCCAGTATTTTATTGAGGATTTTTGCATTAATGTTCTTCAGGGATATTGGTCTAAAATTCTCTTTGTTTGTTGTGTCTCTGCCAGGCTTTGGTATCAGGATGATGTTGGCCTCATAAAATGAGTTAGGGAGGATTCCCTCTTTTTCTATTGATTGGAATAGTTTCAGAAGGAATGGTACCAGCTCCTCTTTGTACCTCTGGTAGAATTTGGCAGTTAATCCATCTGGTCCCGGACTTTTTTTGGTGGCTAGGCTATTAATTATTGCCTCAATTTCAGAGCCTGTTATTGGTCTATTCAGAGATTCAACGTCCTCCTCGTTTAGTCTTGGAAGAGTGTATGTGTCCAGGAATTTATTCATTTCTTCTAGATTTTCTAGTTTATTTGCATAGAGGTGTTTATAGTATTCTTTGATGGTAGTTTGCATTTCTGTGGGATCAATGGTGATATCCCCTTTATCATTTTTTATGGCATCTATTTGATTCTTCTCTCTTTTCTTCTTTATTAGTCTTGCTACTGGTCTATCAATTTTGTTGATCTTTTCAAAAAACCAGCTCCTGGATTTATTGATTTTTTTTGAAGGGTTTTTTATGTCTCAGTCTCCTTCAGTTCTGCTCTGATCTTAGTTATTTCTTGCCTTCTGCTAGCTTTTGAAAGTGTTTCCTCTTGCTTCTCTAGTTCTTTTAATTGTGAGGTTAGGGTGTCGATTTTAGATCTTTCATGCTTTCTCTTGTGGGCATTTAGTGCTACACATTTCCCTCTACACACTGCTTTAAATGTGTCCCAGAGATTCTGGTATGTTGTGTCTTTGTTCTCATTGGTTTCAGAGAACATCTTTATTTCTGCCTTCATTTTGTAATTTACCCAATAGTCATTCAGGAGCAGGTTGTTCAGTTTCCATGTAGTTGTGCGGTTTTGAGTGAGTTTCTTAATCCTGAGTTCTAATTTGATTGCACTGTGGTCTGAGAGATAGTTTGTTGTGATTTCTGTTCTTTTACATTTGCTGAGGAGTGCTTTACTTCCAAATATGTGGACGGTTTTGGAATAAGTGCAAAGTGGTACTGAGAAGAATGTATATTCTGTTGATTTGGGGTGGAGAGTTCTGTAGATGTCTGTTAGGTCTGCTTGATGCAGAGCTGAGTTCAAGTCCTGGATATCCTTGTTAACCTTCTGTCTCATTGATCTGTCTAATATTGACAGTGGGGTGTTAAAGTCTCCCATTATTATTGTGTGGGAGTCTTAAGTCTCTTTGTAGGTCTGTAAGGACTTGCTTTATGAATCTGGGTGCTCCTGTATTGGATGAATATATATTTAGGATAGTTAGCTCTTCTTGTTGAAATGATCCCTTTACCATTATGTAATGGCCTTCTTTGTCTCTTTTGATCTTTGTCAGTTTAAAGTTTGTTTTATCAGAGACTAGGATTGCAACCCCTGCTTTTTTTTGTTTTCCATTTGCTTGGTAGATCTTCCTCCATCCCTTTATTTTGAGCCTATGTGTGTCTCTGCACATGAGATGGGTCTCCTGAATACAGCACACTGATGGGTCTTGACTCTTTATCCAATTTGCCACTCTGTGTCTTTTAATTGGGGCATTTAGCCCATTTACATTTCAGGTTAATATTGTTAGGTGTGAATTTGATCCTGTCATTACAATGTTTGCTGGTTATTTTGCCCAATAATTGATGCAGTTTCTTCATAGCATCGATGGTCTTTACAATGTGGCATGTTTTTGTAGTGGCTGGTGCCAGTTGTTTCTTTCCATGTTTACTGCTTCCTTCAGGAGCTATTGTAAGGCAGGCCTGGTGGTGACAAAATCTCTCAGCATTTGCTTGTCTGTAAAGGATTTTATTTCTCCTTCACTTATGAAGCTTAGTTTGGCTGGATATGAAATTCTGGGTTGAAAATTCTTTAAGAATGTTGAATATTGGCCCCCACTTTCTTCTAGCTTGTAAGGTTTGTGCCAAGAGATCCTCTGTTAGTCTGATGGGTTTCCCTTTGTAGGTAACTCAACCTTTCTCTCTGGCTGCCCTTAACACTTTTTCCTTCATTTCAACCTTGGTGAATCTGACAATTATGTGTCTTGGGGTTGTTCTTCTCAAGGAGTATCTTTGGATGTTCTCTGTATTTCTTGAATTTGAATGTTGGCCTGCCTTGCTAGGTTGGGGAAGTTCTCCTGGATAATATCCTAAAGAGTGTTTTCCAACTTGGTTCCATTCTCCCTGTCACTTTCAGGTACACCAGTGAAATGTAGATTTGGTGTTTTCACACAGTCCCGTATTTCTTGGAGGCTTTGTTCATTTCTTTCTACTCTTTTTTCTCTAACCTTATCTTCTCGCTTTATTTCACTAATTTGATCTTCAGTCATTGATAGCCTTTCTTCCACTTGATCGAATTGGCTATTGAAGCTTGTGCATGCATCATGAAGTTCTCGCACCATGGTTTTCAGCTCCATCAGGTCATTTAAGGTCTTCTCTACACTGTTTATTCTAGTTAGCCATTCGTCTAATCTTTTTTCAAAGTTTTTAGCTTCCTTGCGATGGGTTCAAACATCCTCCTTTAGTTTGGAGAAGTTTGTTATTACAGACCTTCTGAAGCCTACTTCTGTCAACTTGTCAAAGTCATTCTCCATCCAGCTTTGTTCTGTTGCTGGCAAGGAGCTGCGATCCTTTGGAGGAGAAGAGGTGTTCTGATTTTTAGAATTTTCAGCTTTTCCGCTCTGGTTTCTCCCCATCTTTGTGGTTTTATCTACCTTTGGTCTTTGATGTTGGTGACCTACAGATGGGGGTTTTTATGTAGATGACCTTTTGGTTGATGTTGATGCTATTCCTTTCTGTTTGTTAGTTTTCCTTCTAACAGTCAGGCTCCTCAGCTGCAGGTCTGTTGGAGTTTGCTGGAGTTCCACTCCAGACCCTGTTTGCCTGGGTATCACCAGCAGAGGCTGCAGAACAGCAAATATTACAGAACAGAGAATATTGCTGCCTGATCTTTCCTCTGGAAGCTTCGTCCCAGAGGGGCAGCCACCTATATGAGGTGTCTGTCAGCCCCTACTGGGAGGTGTCTCCCAGTTAGGCTACACGGGGGTCAGGGACCCACCTGAGGAGGCAGTCTGTCCATTCTCAGAGCTCAAACACCGTGCTGGGAGAACCACTGCTCTCTTCGGAGCTGTCAGACAGGGACATTTAAGTCTGCAGAAGTTGCCTGCTGCCTTTTGTTCAACCATGCCCTGCCCACAGAGATGGAGTCTAGAGGCAGTAGGCCTTGTTGGGCTGCGGTGGGCTTTACCCAGTTCAAGCTTCCTGGCTGCTTTGTTTACCTACTCAAGCCTCAGCATTGGCAAATTCCCCTCCCCCAGCCAGGCTGCTGCCTCGCAGATCAATCTCAGACTGTTGTGCTAGCAGTGAGCAAGGCTCCGTGGGCATAGGACCCGCCAAGCCAGGCACGGGAGAGAATCACCTTGTCTGCTGGTTGCTAAGACCTTGGGAAAAGCGCAGTATTTGGGTGGGGAGTGTCCCGTTTTTCCAGGTAGTCTGTCACGGCTTCCTTTGGCTAGGAAAGGGAAATACCCCAACCCCTCGTGCTTCCCTACCCTGTTTCAGCTCGCCCTCCGTGGGCTGCACCCACTGTCCAGCCAGTCCCAGTGAGATGAACCAGGTACCTCAGTTGGAAATATAGAAATCACCTGTCTTCTGCGTTGATCATGCTGGGAGCTGCAGACCAGAGGTCTTCCTGTTTGGCCATCTTGGAATGTCCCTCGACATGTATTTATTTTATTTATTTATTTTTTATTTTTATTTTTATTTTTTGAGACAGAGTCTTGCTCTGTCACCCAGGCTAGAGTGCAGTGGCGCTATCTTGTCTCGCTGCAACCTCCACCTCCTGGGTTCAAGCGATTCTCCTACCTCAGCCTCCCAAGTAGCTGGGATTACAGGCACACACCACCACGCCCAGCTAATTTTTGTATTTTTAGTAGAGATGGGGTTTCAGCATGTTGGCCAAGCTGGTCTTGAACTCCTGACCTCAGGTGATCTGCCCACCTCGGCCTCCCAAAGTGCTGGGATTATAGGCGTGAGCCGCTGTGCCCAGCCACACACATCGTTTTAAGTATTATTCATTTAATATCAGTCACAGTAGCTTTTGTTAGTAGCAGACCAGCAAGAAAGTTCCAATTTGCATTAAATATTCCCATTAGAATCCTAATGTATATTTTAAAGATTATTGCTACTTATTTTTTAAGGCAGCTAGTTTTACTTATTTTTTGATAGATGTAGAAAATTGTACTGGGTACTATATGGAATTAGAGAAGTTGGAAATGCCTGCTATTTTAAAGAGCTTTCCATCTTTGCTGGTGAGCGAGAGCAGGATAAGAGGTTGGGACATAGGTATTTTAATAGAGATACAAATAATTACTAAAATTGGCTTGGTTTTTTAAATAAAGTCTGTAATATTTTGAAATCATCTTCATATTCTTTACATTGCAGAGACTGAGTGCCAAATGAATGCTATATAAATTGTAAAACAATGGCAAATATTTTCTTTATAATTTATTTATTTACTATAAATTTTAAATGTATTTAGTATCTATATATGTTTTCCCAAAACTAAAAAAGTTACTAACTCACATTTTTACAAACCAGAGATATGTAAACATACATACACACATGCACACACGTACATTATTTTGTAGTTACCTGACTAAAGATAAATTTATACTTAAATTTATTTTTGAGGAGCTTATTTTTATTTATGGATTTCATTTAAACTTACGGACTTAATGAATATACATTTACTTTTATTTGCTTTTTTATTTTAACAGTGAAAGAATGTATGTATTAATACTATGTCAACAATAATAAATGTATATACGTCCTTGACCTTACTCTTAGAAATACCGAAGACACTTGGGCAGTTTAAGACCACTGAGCAGCCATTGCCCATACAACGCTTTTACATTCCTTAAGACTTGAGCCTACAGAAAAAAAAAAAAGTAATATTGATTCAATTCTTGCAATATCAAGTCTGCCACTTATAAGTATTAATAATTGCAAAGTAACCGTGATAACTCCACCTCAATGGAAAACACTGATGTGTGTGATCTTACCGTCAGTACCCAGCTGACAGTAAATCATGTTTTCAGGATCCATTAATAGAAGGCTCATAGGGAAGTTCCGATATCCTATTTATGGAAGTACAGAATGGTTTGAGATGGGAAGGTCTAGCTGTAAAATAATGCAGTAAAAATTGGGCTTGTGGAGGGGGATTCTTGCATTGAGTCAGAAGGCAGAACTTCTTTCATGGCAGAAATTGTTCCCTGCTAAGCAAATGTGGTAATACTATAATAAACTACCACATTTGACTGATAGCTCAGAGTTCATAGAGTTTGGGGAGAACACATGCTTAATGCAGAGGATTCTTTGTAATTATCTTTCCATTCTTGATGCTTTGAGGCTCAGGAAATGTTTGATTCCAGAAGTACTTATAGAACTGTTTTCATAGAGACCATTCTGTCTGACATGAGTTGCATGGCCTCTGATCATGTTTGGTAACCAAATTATTATCTGTTGCATACCTTCAGTGGCTCATACAAACATGTGACTAACAAAAGATAATGTAATTATCTGCAAATTTCTGGCACCCATGATACAAAATAATCTTATAATATGAACATACTATAACCTATATAGTATGTCTAATAAAATATACATATAAGTGTATGTATCTTTTGGCTAATGAATATAATTTAGTGAAAATTGGGTATTAGAATTTTGAAGCATATTGCTTAAGAAAACTAATACTACAAATTTTCATCATTAGAACCTTCTGTATTTTTGGGAATCATACTTCAAATTGATTATAATCATTCCCAGTCACCCTGCCCAAGAACATCTAGTGGTTCTGCAGTACCTGCCTAGTTTTGAATTCATGACTTTTACCAACCTATTTGTCAAGATTTGACTCCCACTGTCACCATTTTTCCACCTCCTTTTCTTTAAATGATTTTTGGTTTGGTTTGGTTTTGTGGGGTTTATTTTGTTTGTTTGGTTGGTTGATCTTTTTGTTTGTTTGTTTGTTTGTTGTTTTTGAGACAGAGTCTCACTCTGTCATCCAGGTTGGTGTGCAGTGGTGTGAACATGGCATACTGCAACCTCGACCTCCTAGGCTCAAGAAATTCTCCTGCCTCAGCCTCCCGTGTAGCTGGGACCACAGGTGCACACCACCACACCTAGCTAATATTTTTATTTTTTGTAGAGACGGGGTCTCACTGTGTTGCCAAGGCCTGGTCTTGAACTTCTGGCCTCAAGCGATCATCCTCCCACTTCAGCTTCCCAAAGTGCCAAGATTATAGGCATGAGTCCTACCTGCTTTTCAAATACACAGTTCCCTTGTCATTAATGCATTTCATCACCTCCCCATCCCCAGATCTCCACATTTTAAAATATTTCTGTCCTTCAAGGATGGCTTAGACCAAATATCACCTCCTTCAGGAAGCATTTCCAACTGAAATTATTCTTTATTTTTTATGATTCTCTCATAAAAGGTAGAGTTCTGTGATTCTACCTTGTATTATAGGGGAATAATATATACCTCTCTATATACAATATATAGAAAGGGAATAATATATACCTCTATATATAAAATAATATATACCTCCATAATACAAGTTATATAGAGAATATATACCTTATTTTCTCTTCTTAATCAGATTGTAAGCGCCTTAAGGACAGAGTCCACTTAGTATTCATTTTTGTATTTGCCTAGCAACCAGCACATTTCCTTGCACATAGCAGGTACTCAATAAACTGTTGAATCAAAATGAATTAAATGGAATTGTATATTATTCATTGTGTGTTGATGATTTTGTTTTGAATTCATGTTTTCTCTGTCTTCAAACCATTTTAATATACATTAGAATAATTTTATAATACTGAAATATCAGTTTACTTCTACTTTGAAGTTTTTTTTCCACCCATATTCCTATTAGCATGGTCATACTTCACATCACCTTTAGACTTTTAAAAAAATCTCATTTTTGTCTCCATTTGTAAATGCCTAACATTCAAACTGTTTTTATATTTAACTGAATCCACAGAATTGAATGTTCTGATGTACATTAAAATGACTGTCCTTCTATTCATCAGATGTAATTATATGTACAAAATAGTTCTTAATTGATTGCTATCAGATGCTTTCTATTTCTGTATTTTATGTAATAAAGAACTATCATAGAATTGTTTATAATCTATTTCTCTCATAGTTTTGGCCTTTAAACTGTTGGGTTCCTCCTTGTTTAGTCCTTTTCTCCAAAGAGCCCTGTGTGATAGTTAAAAATTATGGCTGCATACAAAATCAAGTTACAGGCATAGAATACTTCACCTGACTGAATTAGTGACAGGTTTAAGATTGAATTTCATTTTTCCCTCTTTTCTGTTGCTGATCAGGTTTCTTTTTAAGGCTCAAAAATTTTCCTTTCTTTTTTTATATGAACAGATAAATATAGATATTGCTAAATACCTCATTGTTAAGTTCTTAGTGATTTGGCCTCACTAAAGAAACATGCCTTGAACACATTTGATGTAATTCCTAGAATAGAGTTTTGCTTTTTTAACTTGAGACAATTATCTTAAAATACTAATTCATGTGTGCCAAAGCTTTTATTTCAACACTGTAATAAACCATTTGGCCAAAACTATAAATTGTACACATTCAGTCACATAAACAGAGAACTATAAATGATCCATATGAAATCTTCACAGCCTCTGACAAAGAAATATTTTATTGTATTTTAGCAAGAGAATATTACTTTTCCATATTTTCTGCATTTAACAGCGAAAGTTTCATCACTTTAATGTGTATAGTTTTCTGAACTAAAAGCATTGCATATTTATTAAATATTACCTTGAAATCCGAATTAGTAATTTATCTAAATTGGAGGTGATTATTGGGGAAAATTGTATTTTTTTAATAATTTGACTCTTTTATCCAAATATTTATTCCAGATTGTATCTGCTGTACAGTATTGTCATCAAAAGTACATTGTTCACCGTGATCTTAAGGTAAGCTTCTGAGTGTAATTAAAAAAAAAAATCTTTATTATTGACATATATTTAATAATAATATTAGAGCTGTCTATTTTATTGCCTAACTGTGCTGCTAGACACTATACAAGTAGTTTTTGATTCTCACAGCAACTTTATGAAAGGTAATATTTTCACTGAGCAAATGAAGAAAATATGAGTGATAAGTTTTCTAGCTTTAGAGGTTAGACGATTTGATTCACTATTAATTAGTTTGTTTTGAATGCATAGATATGGAACTTCGTTCCCAGCCAAAAGTGTGGGACCTCAGACAGAAGCAAAGTCAGAGCACAGACCCATGTTTCCCTTACATAAGAGACAGTATTCACACTCTACCTTAAAGCTCAAAGAACTGAGGAAAGTTGTAAAACATTTTTATGAACATTAAATGTGTATAATAGTATAAATGAGCATACTTTGGAATAAGAAATGTGTAGTTAGTCAATAAATGGTTGTGCCACATAGATTTTGTTGAAAGTGGAAACACCCTGGACTAAAATGTTTATACTTGTTTTTCCTTTTTTCTCTAATCTTCTAAATTTAATTTGCATTGTCCCTTACATAGGACTCTTATTTTTCTGTTTTACTTTTTTCCTCATCACCTTTATCAACTACTATCACCAGTTTGGGTTATATTTGAATATATTATCCTAAACAGTTGTCAAAAGTCAAGTCTAATTCTGTATTTTAGCTTCATTTTTCAGAGCTTATGAATTTTCTATTGCTCCAAATTTTTCTATTTCTTGGTTTCCTTCCTTGGCTATTTTAAGGGGAATCACTTCTATGATGAACGAGAAAGAAAAGAACTGTTCCCCTGCTTCTGTGTTTAACTCCCAGTTTATCATCTCATTTCTTATATGAAAAAAATCTGCAAAAAATAATCATGTTCAAAACCTTGTGTTTTCCCTCCAGTCCAGTAGAGAGAGTTTTCCTGTACATTCCTGGAAGGAGACCTCAGAACCCCTTGCAGCTCTTCTCTTCTGAGGCAGCTTGGATACTTTGATATCCATCCAGACATTTTTAGAGAGACTGAAAAAAGTCCAGCTTGCTCACAAACAGCTGCAGAAATTTACAATGACCAGCCCCTTACATCAGAACATAAAAATAACCTGGTTTTGTCACAGTTCAAAAATGTGACAATCTAATATAAATTTTTCCAAATATATGTGCTTTTATAGTATTTATGTGATAAATGATACCCTATTTTTATTGTATATTTTGGGTTCTAGGTGTATCTGCATTTTCCAAAATAAAATGAAAACAAGTATCCCAAGCTAGTATACCATAAAAAAGAAGAAAAGAAAGGTTGTGGTGGGTAGGGAGGGAAGAGATAGATGATGGGCAGAGTGCTTGACTCTTATAATTGTTGGACCTTCCAGTAATATAGAGAAATCTGATTTTTGTTTTAGTCAAATTTTATTTCTTTTTGGAACCTGATAAAACACATCTACAAAGTAACCTATAACTTTGTTAGTCTATCCATCCATTGTAATAGAGTTTAAAATAAAACATGTACAAAAGCAAGTCCTTTATTGAGTTGCTTCTGTTTACAAAAGGGACATGTAAAATATTGTCTTTGAGTGATTCTGCTTTAGGATTTTGGAAAACCATCTCAAAACGTGGAAAATTCATTGTTTTCTGTGTAAAATATACATCAAGAAGAGAATCTAGTTTTAGAACAGCAAAAAGAAGCTTAAAACAGACAAGATATAATGGAGGCTGTATTTTTTGGTCATGTTTTACTGAAACAGTACTTTGTTGAGAAAACATTCTACAAGAGAGGACAAAGGAATGAATTAGTAGTCACAGAACCTCTGACAGGCAGTTACTGTAGATATACCTTTGAGCCTTGCTTTAACCAACAATACCCTATTAAAATGGAGCTCCTTTGGGTAATCATGTTGGTTTAAGTCCAAGATGGATTAGTATTATGTTCTTTAGAGTAGGTCATATTAAGGTACGCTTCCAGGATGTTTCTGACTGTGAGGAAAAAAATGAGTTTAAAATAACCTATGAAAGAAAATAGGTTTTAAATAACCTTTCTTAAGTAGTTGCATATATGCATATAAAGAGAGCTTTCCTTATGTAGTGTTAAAATTTAGTCTTATGTAGATGTAATTCAGAACAGTTATGCATTGAAGTACCATACTGGGCTTCTAAATTTGATACTACATTTAGAAATGAGGGGCAAGAGATATGTAAGTTTGGAAGCTAAAACTCTTCTACAAATATTTTTATTTTATGTAGGCTTTTTACATTGTTCTTTCTATTATTTTCCTCTTAGGCTGAAAACCTTCTCCTTGATGGTGATATGAATATTAAAATTGCTGACTTTGGTTTTAGTAATGAATTTACAGTTGGGAACAAATTGGACACATTTTGTGGAAGCCCACCCTATGCTGCTCCCGAGCTTTTCCAAGGAAAGAAGTATGACGGGCCTGAAGTGGATGTGTGGAGTCTGGGCGTCATTCTCTATACATTAGTCAGTGGCTCCTTGCCTTTCGATGGCCAGAATTTAAAGGTATCAGCTAAATTCTTTATTAATGTTTTATCCCCAAGTATGATTATGTCAAAAACCAGTTATAAGTGCTTTTTTTCACTTTTATTAAGGAACTGCGAGAGCGAGTTTTACGAGGGAAGTACCGTATTCCCTTCTATATGTCCACAGACTGTGAAAATCTTCTGAAGAAATTATTAGTCCTGAATCCAATAAAGAGAGGCAGCTTGGAAGTAAGTAAATTTTTGTACTCCAAATTTAAATTTTAACAATTAAAATATTCCAGGAACTGAAGAGCATTTTTCTCCTATGTTTTCTTAGGAAAATTGCCAGATTATCTAATCTGCCTTTTGTTTATAGGTAGGGAAAATTACATGACTTTTTCACTTTCAAAAGTTGCCACAGTAGCTGTCTCTAAAAACTATTATTTCCTCTTTGTTCTGCAGTGCCGTATTAAATAAAAACAACACAAAAATAGAGGTTGACTTTTAGTTAGAGAAGGAGGAAAACGTAGCTGCTGTCAGAAATTGCTTTGTCGAAAACAGAAACCTTGTTTTTAGTAAGTACTCAATAAATATTTCAAGGATAAAAGAAAATAGTGAAAATTCTAATCTAATGAATATTTCACAGCTATATCTGACATTGATATCTAGCATTTAAAAATGTAGGGCTGGGCACGGTGGCTCACGCCTGTAATCCCAGCACTTTGGGAGGCCGAGGCGGGCAGATCACGAGGTCAGGAGATCGAGACCATCCTTGCTAACATGGTGAAACCCTGTCTGTACTAAAAATACAAAAAATTAGCCGGGCGAGGTGGCGCACACCTGTAGTCCCAGCTACTTGGGAGGCTGAGGCAGGAGAATGGCGTGAACTTGGGAGGCGGCGCTTGCAGTGAGCCGAGATCACGCCACTGCACTCCAGCCTGGGCGACAGAGCGAGACTCTATCATAAAAAAATAAAATAAAATAAAAATGTAATAGAAACCTCTCAACTTTAGTAAAGAAAATTTACAAATATTTAAGTACAACATACTGGAAACAGGCATTTCATTTCTTAGCACACTGTTGTGTTGCCTACATACGTTCTGTATGTGAGGTTATTTATAATAATAGACACTATTATAAATGGACTAAGTATGTTACAGCCAAGCAAGTTCACATAACCAAAATGTCTACTATTTTTTTTCTTCTGGCACTGCAATTAGAATAATTTATTTCTTAAGTATTTTGCCCATCTGTTTTTAAGAATGATATTTTAGCCTTTACTAAGATAATTTCAGAGATTCAGCATGCATTATTCACTAGTACTTCGTCTTCTTTTATTTACCTTAATAGAAAGGGTAGAGAATTCAGAGAATTAACCTCATATAAACTGTACTTTTTTAGTGTAGCAATGGGGCTTTCTGGCATGGACTTCATGCTGCTTAGGAGGCAGCCTTATAGTGAGCCATCCCTGTGTACAGAGCTCTCAGGTTAGTGTGGGCTTTGTAATTTTATTTCCACAAATATTTTTCAGTAGAGGATACAGCATGTTTTGATGGAAGTTAAGGGATGGCGACTTCCATTGGGAAATTATTTTAAATGCTTTGTGTCAGTTAGTCAATTATCATGATTTTTTTACTGAATTATTTGTTTAAATGTGATTAGTTATAGCTTATGAGTTTTGTGGGCTTTCCCCCCCTTTTGGGGTTAAAAAAAAATGAGGTAATGCTTTAATAGAGAACATGTACTATATAATGCCCACTTTTATATCACTTATTTTGAAAGCTTTCCATCATTATTCATAGAAAAATTAGGTGAAATATTTAAAAAGCTAAAATTTTTGACTCTCATATCAGTTCTAAAATAATGAACTTTAGAGAACATGGTTTGTAATCCTGTTTTGTGACTAACTTTTATCGTAAGAACCCCACTTTACCTGAGTGACACAATAAAATGCCCAAAGTTGAAGCAGCAGCTTAGCTAATGAGCAGAGCAAAAAGAACATGCAAAAAGAACATACAAAAATTATTTTGGGGGGATAGATATTACAGATCTCTATGGACAGTAGGTAAGATGTGCTTATGTCTTAAAGATGATTAATTTATAGTAGCCAAACACTTTAGTCTTTTATCATTGTTATTAACATGTTGAGGATTAAAATATTAGAGTGCTTTGAGTTGAATTTAAAAGCCAAATTTTTATTACTAAAATATTTGATCATCAGAAGCTCACTCTAATATATTTCAGTATAGTCTGCAACTTTCTGTTCCAGCTTACCAAAACAAAGTTTTTCAGCTATGAAACCACGAGTCCCCACTGGAAATATTATATTATAGATATTACTATACAAAGGCTGATTTGCTTCACAGTTCCCAGAAATGACTTTCCAGGGAAACTTGACACCATTTTTTAAAAAAGAAATATTTCTTATACCATACCTTAAGAAACTTTCCTAGAAATATTGGTGACTTCAAAAATTGTTAGTCTTCACTTTTATTTTTCATACCAATTTTATTAGCTTTACAGTAAAAAATCTGTAAACTTTTTTAAAGCTATTTTCAAAATACTCATCTTTATTATGTAAACATAACATTTTATGTGTTAGTAATGTTTTATATTATGTTCCATTCTTTTTTTTAACCTTAGAAGCTTTTGATATGCACTTCTTGCTTTGTCATAAGAATGCACTCCTTCCTTTTTAATAGCTATGTTATTCTCCTTGGGTTACGTAACGTAATTTATTTAACTATTCCCTGCTTATTGCACATCTGATTGTTTCCATTGTTTTTGATAAAAAACAATGTGGTATACTTTTTTCCCCTTTGGGATATATGCTTAGATAAATTCTTCAGAGTGGAATTACTGGGTCAAAGGGTGTAAGTGATCGGATAGCTCTTTTATCATTGCCAAAAGATATGTGTGACCCAAGGCTTTTGAATGTACCTATTCTCCATACCCTGATTCAATAATGGATACAAATTCTAGTATTTGATGCCTTGCTTTAATTTGTATTTCTTTTATTAGCAATAAAATGGAATATTTTAATGAATAGTTTGTGCTTCTTCATGTATAAGCTCTCAGTGTCTTTTAACTACTTGTCTTAAGGAGTCTGGTTAATAAGCCTCATAGATTTGTACCAACTTTGTATATTTTAATATAAAATATTTTTCTGGTAATTTCCACATTTAAAAAAAATGGAACATCATGAATGTTTTTTCAGTGTTACTTTAGTGTCATGAATTATTGATTAGAGTATCCTCTAGTCTTTCTTCACTATATATTTTGCTAATATTGAAATTTGATTTAGAGAATTTTACATGGTTGCATATTGTTTCAAACTTATTTAACTTACCTTTCTGTTGCTACCAGACATAACTGTGTATTTTATTAAAGTGTTTCTTAAAGATTCATAAGTTAAATGCCTTATTTATCATCTGTGAAAATAAAAATTATTGAAATTAGTTTCACATTCTACTAGGCCTATAGTTTGTTTCTAGACATAAGCAAACAGTTATATAATTTTTTCAGGTTATATATGTGAATGCTGTCAGCTCTTTCTAATTGTACTAGTCTGGAACTTCCATGTGTTATACTGTCCTCTCATAATGAGGGCATTATGATTTTAAAAGGATTTGTGCTTTATGTTGTACACTAGGGTTTTTTTAAACCCATTTATTGGAATATTAGTATGTCTAGATTTTTTTATTAGAAAGAAACTGAAAAACTTTTCTGCTTTCCCTGTTTTGTATGTGTTCGTTCATTTTTCCAGTCTTTAACCAAGATGGACTATATTACCTTTCAAAACAATGCAAAATTTGAGCCTGAAGCAAAGCTCCTCTTATTGCCCTCTCTTTGTCATCATTGGTCCTCCCATAAAAGTGTTTATTTTGACTTTTGATACTTAATTTTTCAGGTGTTACTAAAATAATCTTTACAGTCTTGTTTATGTCTGCCAAATGACAGTAAAGCAAAAAAATCAATTAATTCATAATTTTTTAATGAAAGATTTCTGTGTACAAATTCAGAAGCATATAGTATATTTTACAAAGGTTGAAATCATTTAAGTAAAATTATTTGTCTGGCCGTTCTAAATTCCATATTTTTAAAATGTGCACCTCAGGCCAGGCTTGATGGCTCATGACTGTAATCCAAATACTTTGGGAGGCCAAGGCGGGCAGATCACCTGAGTCCAGGAGATCGAGACCAGCCTGGGCAACATGGAAAAACCCTGTCTCTACATTAGCTGGGTGTGGTGTCACACATCTGTAGTCCTAGCTACTCGGGAGGCTGAAGCACGAGGATTGCTTGAGCCCAGGAGGTTGAGGATGCTGTAAGCCATGATTGCGCCACTGGACTGCAGCCGGGATGACAGAACAAGACCCTGTCTCCAAATAAGATAAAATAAAATAAATGTGCATCTAAGTATAGAGTGTATATTTCCCATAGCTGGTTTAATTCTTTAATTCGTCTGAATTAATTATTTTGTTAATGTAACTCTCAGGCAGTCATTTATGTTCATTGGCACTGATGGCTAGAGTAAACTTTGTTTTGTTAATTTTGGAATTGTTTTTGTCCTCTAGTTTCTCAGGAGGTACCTGAAATGAAATCGGAGTGGATGAGTTTATTCAGCTAGTTTCTATGTCTAGTGCAGTTGGTTGGCCTAGTTCTTTATACCATGCCTGCGACCACCCAGACTCGGGTTACATGAGCTCTCTCCTGTCACCCAGTACCTCCATTTTCTGGGAAAGTTTTTCCCTCGACTTTTAATGTTAACTCTTTTGGTTACCATGAAAGAATTTTACATATGCATGAGGTTCACACAACTAAGGGCAGGTAGTCCATATCTCTCTTCCCTTTCATGTATCCATACTTCGTTGCTTTCTATGCTTTATTTTGGAAAAAAATAACAGAGTTATTAACAGAGTTAAACCCCCACATCTTCCCTTTCTTAAGGAGATCTTCTTTCCAACCTTTATCTTCCATTCTGAGAAGATTACTTTTATTCTACTTTGAAATACAACTGTTGTTGTGAGACAAACTGCTAAGTAGACTCTTGGTGATTCCCAGTGACTAGAATAATAATAATAAAGGGAAACAAAACTGTTGATTCTCTCATTGCTGCCCAATTCTCTTTCTTTCCTTATCACTGCATTTTCTACTTTTTCTGACTCAGCCTAGCCTCAAATCTAGTTTTATGTGAGGATTAGCAGTCAGTCCTTCTGTGTCCACCTATTGTTTTTTTTCCCGTGCTAATTATAAAATGTTATATAAAATGTATTCTTTCATTGTATACAATCTGTGTGCTTAGTAAAAGAAGGGTGCCTCCTCACTGTTCCTCACATCCTTCTGCCATGACTTTGCACCATTCCAAATACTGCTTATGTTTCAAATCAGTTTACATCCTGCCCCCTTACAGTTCCTTCCCTGAAAATCCCAGCCCACACTTCAAGTTGTTCTTTTGGTCTTTATTAAAACTCACTGCTAATAGCACAACTTTAAATAGTTAATTCTGTTGTGTATTCAAATAGTTTTGGCTGACACCTGTAATCCTAGCACTTTGGGAGGCCCAAGGGGGCGGATCACCTAAGGTCAGGAGTTTAAGACCAGCCTGGCCAACATGATGAAACCCCATCTCTACTAAAAATACAAAAATTAGCTGGCCATGGTGGCGAGCGCCTGTAATCCCAGCTACTCGGGAGGCTGAGGCAGGAGAATCACTGGAACCTGGGAAGTGGAGGTTGCAGTGAACTGAGATCACGCCACTGCACTCCAGCCTGGGAAACAGAATGAGATTCCATCTCAAAAAAAAAAATAGGTTGGGCACGGTGGTTCACACCTGTAATCCCAGCACTTTGGGAGGCCAAGGTGGGCGGATCACCTGAGGTTGGGAGTTCGAGAGCAGCCTGACCAACATGGAGAAACCCCGTCTCTATTAAAGATACAAAATCAGCCAGGCATGGTGCCCATGCCTGTAATCCCAGCTACTCCAGAGGCTGAGGCAGGAGAATCGCTTGAACCTAGGAGGGCAGAGGTAGCAGTGAGGCGAGATTGTGCCACTGCACTCCAGCCTGGGTGACAGAGCAAAACTTCGTTTCAAAAAAAAAAAAAAAAAGTTTTAGATTTCATAAGTAAATCTCATTTCCCCAAATAACAAACAAATCACTTAAGGGTTTGATCCATGTATATATTTTTTCTGACAGGAACATGTGGATATGAAGTGAGCACCAAATAAATACAACTTAACTGAGAAACATCAGAAAGTTATTTTCATTTTCCTTCTAACTGCTTAATCTCTCAGCTATCAAATCTGCTATTGCTCCTATATTTCTTGCTTAATTTATAAAAACCATATTCTGCCAGGCACCTGATTTAAAATTCTCAGAATTCTCTTGTATTCCATCCATTCCCTCAGAACCAAATGAATCTTGTCATCAAGTGCAATAGATTATACTTCTGGTTTCTTTCTTCCATTTCCTCATGTCTAGTTCAGTCCTCTGTTCTCTTGTCTTCTTGTTGCTAATCTCTGGATTCTGTCTTACCCAGGGATCTTGTAGCAACATTATTTTAAAACACTACCTTGTTCAAAAACAGGCATCTGTAGTGAGAAAAACAGTATATAAGGCACAGCCTTTGTCCTCAAGGACTTTAAATAATGTGAAGGAGATAAACCTCTACACAACTGACTGTAATCAAAGGTAGAGTTTAATAACAGTAACACTAGGATATAAGCAGAGTTCCATGGAAACACAGGAGAAGGACAGATGAGTGATTAAGACGAGGTTTTATTCATTCAATTTACAAATATGTACTGACCATTTAGTGCTGGGTACTTTTAGGTGCTGGATATGCAATATTGAACAAACCAGACATGGATCATTCTTTGATTGGGTTTATGGTCCAGTGGTGGAGATACATGATTAACAGGTAAACCAAAATATTACATAACAACAACCTACATTCAATTGTAGGCAAAGATCAGGGTGCCATGAAAGAGAGTAACAGAAAGGTCCCAGGCTTTATGTGGTCATTTTGAAATAAAAAGGAACTTAGGTGGGAAGATAGGGGAAAACATTCTAGGCAAATATCCTTGTCTTTTATTCCGCTGAGAAGATAGAAACCAAAAGTCATGAGTACTCTTCACTTCCCATTCCCATACCTTAAACATTACTGTTGAGACCAACTGATGGGAGGGACGGAAGGCAAGCAAGATGACGCAGACACAGGGCACCAGGAGGAAAGTCTGTTACTACTACGACGGGGATGTTGGAAATTAATATTATAGACAAGACCATCCAATGAAGCCTCACCAAATCTACTACTCACAATTTGCTGCCCAGCTATGGTCTCCACTGAACAATAGAAATCTGTCACCCTCACAAACCCAGTACTGAGGAGATGACCAAGTACCACAGGGATGACTACATTAAATTCTTGCGCCCCATCTCTTCAGATACATGTTCGAGCACAGCAAGCAGATGCAGATTCAATGTCGGCAAGGACTGTCCAGTATTCAATGGCCTGTTTGAATTCTTACAGTTGTCTACTGGTGGCTCTCTGGCAAGTGCTGTGAAACTTAATAAGCAGCAGATAGACATTGCTGTGAATTGGGCTGGGGGCCTGAACCATGCCAAGAAGCCTGAGGCATCTGGCTTCTATTACATCAATGACATTGTCTTGGCCATCCTGGAACTGCTAACCTATCACCAGAGGGTGCTGTATATTGACATTGATAATCACCACGGCGATGGGATGGAAGAGGCCTTCTATACCACAGACTGGGTCATGACTATGTCTTCTCCTAAGTAGGGAGATAACTTTTCAGGAACTAGGGATCTACAGGATATTGGGGCTGGCAAAGGCAAGTATTATGCTGTTAACTACCTGCTCCGAGATGGGATTGACGACAAGTCCTATGAGGCCATTTCAAGTGCAGTGCTCTTACAGTGTGGCTCCGACTCCTTATCTGGGGACTGGTTAGGTTGCTTCAATCTGATCATCAAAGCACATGCTGGCCTGTCATGGTGGCTCATGCCTGTTCTCAGCATTTTGGGAGGCCCAGGCAGGAGAATCACTTGAGGTCAGAAGTTTGACACCAGCCTGGCCAACATGGTGAAACCCCGCATCTACTAAAAATACAAAAATTAGTCAGACATGGTGGTGCACTTCTGTAATCCCAGCTATTCGGGAGGCTGAGTCATGAGAATCGCTTGCACCCTAGAGGCGGAGGTTGCAGTGAGCTGATTGCACCAGGGCACTCCAGCCTGGAGAACTGAGTGAGACTCCATCTCAAAAAAAAAAGGGGTTGAGGGGGGCATGCCAAGTGTATGGAATTTGTCAAGAGCTTTAACCTGCCTATGCTGATGCTGGGAGGAAGTGGTTCCAATTTGTAATGTTGCCTAGTGCTGGACATATGAGACAGGTGTGGCCCTGGATACAGAGATCCCTAATGAGCTTCCATACAGCGACTACTTGGAATAGTTTGAACCAGATTTCAAGCTCCACATCAGTCCTTCCAGTATGACTAACCAGAACACGAATGGTACTTGGAGAAGATAAACAGCGACTGTTTGAGAACCTGAGAATGCTGCCCCACACACCTGGGTCCAAATGCAGGTGATTCCAGAGGATCTGTCCCTGAGGAGAGTGGCGATGAGAGCGAAGAAGACCCTGACAAATGGATCTTGATCTGTTCCTCTGACAAACGAATTGCCTGTGAGGAAGAGTTCTCTGACTCTGATGAGGTGAGAGAGGGTGGCCACAAGAACTCCTCCAACTTCAAAAAAGCCAAGACAGTCAAAACAGGATGGAAAAGAGAAGGACCTAGATGAGAAGAGCAAAGGCACAGAAGAGGAGAAAACCAAGGAGGAGAAGCCAGAAACCAAAGGGGTCAAGGAGGAGGTCAGGTTGGCCTGAGCAGACCTCTCCAGCTCTGGCTTCTTGCCAAGTCCCGTGCCTTTCTCCACCAACACCTCAGATTTTATACTTTCTATTTCTCTGTGTATTTATAGGAAAGTTTATTAAATATAAATATCCCCAGGGACTAGACAGAAACCAAGGCCCTGAGCCCAGGGCAGCTATGCTGGGTGAACTCTTCTAGGAGCTGCCTTGCCACCCATCCTTCCATCCTTCCCCAGTTCTTAACTTTGAACCATAAAGAGTACCAGGTTTGGGTGAAAGGGATACTTTCATGCAACCATAAGACAAAATCCTGAAATGCCAAATGCCTGCTTAGCAGCTTTGGAAAGGTACCCTTATTGAACATTCTAGAAGGGGTGACCAGGTCTTCAAGGGTCTCCCGTTCTTTTCAGGCTGCTAATGTAACATCAGCCATTTTTAGATTGGCTCTGTCCTCATACCTTCCCAGTGGCCTCAGGTGAGCCAAGAAACTCACACTGCCTGCCCTTTGTCTTCCCCTAATTCTGCAGGTGGAGGTTGGTGGTCTAGTTTCCTTTTTGAGATACTGTTTTCATTTTTGAGACCTTTGTAATAAAATGGTACATTTCTATACAAAAAAATTTAACTGTTTAGACCCCATCTCTCCCCACTGCTTGTCACAGTGGAAAGATGTCTTTTGTTGAAGACTTCACTCACTCATCTGTTTGCTGTATCTGGTGACTACCTTCCTTCTCAGTATCTCACCCATTCAAAAAGGCTCTCTCTTCTGTAACCAACTGAACCTTGTCTCTATCGACTCCTTTTCCTCAGCTTTTATACATACGTGAATCTCTTCCACTAAAAAAGGCATCCTTCAACCCGGCAATCCCCTTTCAGTGCTGCCATCTTGCTCCTCCTTTGTAGTGAGCCCTTTTGAAGAGTATCTACACTTAAACCATCACCCATTCCTCACCAATCCATTTACTTTCTGGTTCCTAGTGCCACCACTCCACTGAAACTTCCCCCAGCAAAGTCCTCCATCTCTGTTGCTAAACACAAGGGGCTACTTATTTAGTCGTCACCTTATTTGACCATTTGGCTATATTTGACAGGACTCTCCTCTTCGAAGAACTCTTTCCTCGCCTTCCATGTCATGCTGTGCGGGTTTTTCTTTTTGGATTTCTTTTCTTTCTAACCTTTAAATACTAGTGTTCCTTGAGGCTGTACTCTGAGCCCTCTTCTATTCATTCTTACACTATTCATTCTTCCTGGAGAATCGCACCCACCCCACAACTTTTGTACAGCATCCTCTGTAGGCTAAGGATTCCTGAGTCTCAATCCCTAGCCTTCCAAGAAAATATGAATTCTCTAGAAAGTTTAATTTAAAAATGTATCATGTGGCTGGGCATGGTGGCTCATGCCTATAATCCCAGCACTTTGGGAAGCCGAGGCAAGCAGATAACTTGAACCCAAGAGTTCAAGCCTGGGCAACATAGTGAGACCCTGTCTTTAAAAAAAAAAAAAAATCATGTGACAATGACCGCTGGAAAAGCCTCCAATCCAGCACAGCAGTATTCTTAAGAGATTCCAGTTGTTAGAGATCTGCCCTGGATTTCTTATTTTCTGGTGATTAGCTTTAGGTAGATATGAATAAATGAGGGGAAGGTACCTGGGCAGTCAAGAAATTAGCCTTCAAAAGATATATATTTGGGAAGTTATTTTTCTAATTAGTGGAATATTGGCAAGTAAAGTTTAAAGATGGAGAATGTACTTTACAGGACCTGGAAAAAGCAATTAATATATCAGCACCTAAAATGAAAACCTAAAATTCTGTAGTAATAAAAAGTGAACAATCTTTCTAAATTAATACGGAATTATTCAAATAAGTTTCTTCCAGTTTTCCATTGCCTGACCATGAGTATAGTAAATTCTCTACAAGATTGCCTTTTTTTTTTTTTTTTGGTGGTGGTGGTGGTAAAAAACACGTAACATATATTTACCCTCAACAACTTCTAAGTGTGTATCACAGTGTCGTTAACTATATGTACATTGTTGTACAACAGATCTCCAGAACTTTTTCATCTTGTGTGACTAAAACTCTGTACTCATTGAACAAATCCCCATTTCTCCCTCATCAGCCCCAGCAATCATCATTCATCTTGTGTGACTAAAACTCTGTACTCATTGAACAAATCACCATTTCCCCCTCATCAGCCCCAGCAATCACCATTCTATTATACTTTATGTTCCTGTGAGTTTAACTACTTTAGATAATCTGTATAAGTAGAATCATGCAGTATTTGTCTTCTGTGATTGGCTTATTTCACTTAGCATAATGTCCTCAAGGTTCATCCATGTTGTAACATATAACAGGATTTTTTTAAGGCTGAATAATATTTATTTGTATTTATGTACCACATTTTCTTTATCAATTCATTTGTCAATGGACATTTAGGTTCCTTCCACATCCTGGCTTTTGTGACTAATGCTGCAGTGAATATAAGTTTCTGAATATCTCTTTGATATTCTGCTTTCAGTTTTTTTGGATAAATACCCAGAAGTGGGATTACTGGATCATATGGTAGTTCTATTTTTAATTTTTTGAGGAACCTCTGTACTATTTTCCATAGCAGCTGCACCATTTTAGATTCCTGCCAGCAGTTCACAGGGGTTTCAGTTTCTCCACATGCTCACCAACACTTGTTTCCTGTTTTTTTGATAGTGGCCATCCTAATGAGTATAAGGTGATAGCTCACTATGGTTTTGAGTTCCCTGATGACTGGTGATGTTGAGCATCTTTTCACACAGCAAGCATGCTTGTTGGCCACTTATGTATCTTTTTTGGAGAAATATCTGTTAATTACTTTGCCCATTTTTTATTCAGGTTATTTGTTTTGATGTTATTGAGTTGCAGGCATTCTTTACATATTCTGAATATTTACTCCTTATCCAGTATATGTTTTGCAAATATTTTTCCCATTCTCTAGTTGGCCCCCACAAGGTTGCCTTTTAACAGCCCAGGACTGTCTGTTATTTCACAGCCTTAGCTTAATCTGACTCTGGTAATTCACATCAACCCCAGCTTGATTCTTACCTAATTCCTAACTCTAGACTTAAATTTTGACTGCCTTCCCTTCCCACATTATCTTAGCTATCTTTATTGATAGCTTTACTGCTAACCCTGATTTTCATTCCCCATGACCTCTTCTTTACTAATATTTTAGTAAATGATGATTTTAAAATAAGGCATATATTTGGCATAAAACAGGAAAAAATTATAATCTCTGTATTAATCTTAAATGTAAAAATCTGAAACAGAAGTTAAAATCTGTTTTATAAGAAGTAAATTCTTATGTTAAAATATCCAAATTTGAAAATATTCCCTTTGAAGGACATGCTATTTTGAATCAATGCATTTGGTGAGTGTGTAGGGAGATAGTCATAGTTGTTGTGTGTGTCCCAAAATCTTACACCTCTTTTTGGCCCACTAATCAAACTAGAAATGTCACATGAAACTTCTTGAGTGAACTAGTAATTTTACATTTGCTAAAATAGAGCTATAATAAGTGGCTGAATGTTCTGATTGACCACACATAATGTAGAGTTTATTTCCTAGCAAATAATGAAAGATCGATGGATGAATGTTGGTCATGAAGAGGAAGAACTAAAGCCATATACTGAGCCTGATCCGGATTTCAATGACACAAAAAGAATAGGTAAGTATTTAAACATGGTAAGAAGTGCTGTCCCTAGGCAACAAGTAAGAGTCCTTTAGTGTGCCAAAATAGTGCTTAAGGGTATAAATAGGAAGCAATTTTTATTTGAAAAATACTTGCATTGTCATTTTAATGATAATATGCTGAAAATTATACATTTCAAGTTCCCTAATTTGTTCCCATATATATTATGGTCTAATTCAATGTTTGACAACAGTGATATAAAACCTAATGTAAATAAATCGAATTCTTTCCTTTCAGTGATGCCCAGCAGGAGGAATGGCTGATGTAACTATCAGCACTGATCAGACTGATAAGCATCAGCGAACATAGCATGTATTTTAACCAAAGACGTAGAGGCACCGAATTAAGAGTTGAACACTTTGGCTCTCCCTTTCTTTTTCCACTGTCTTAGCAATGTTTATTCTCCCTCCTCACTCGTCCTGCTACTGCCCATACCCAGCCAGAGCTCTCCTTCTAACTTGTTCTCTTCATTTCACAATCCCTTCCCAAAGCCATCATTTAGTCTCAGCTGAGTCATCTCAACTGTGTTCCTATCTGGCTTGAGGGCAGAGTGTCAGGGGAGAGCATTTTAGGGTGTTAGGAACCTGATCAGAAAAACCATGGAAATTCAAATCTCCCAAAGAAGAGTCAACCTACTGCAAATCAGAAAGCAGAAAATTTTAAGAGATGAAAGAAACCACTTCACTAGTAGCTGAGGACGAATTGAGAGAAAGACAGAGAATTTTGTGTGTAACAAAGACTGACATGGTCTTAGACTGGACAAAGAAAGTTAGCTCAGGAATGTATTAGGCAATGAGAAATTAAGTGGGCCCATTAATATATTAACCATGATGTAGGTAATTTCTGCATGTAAAATTATCATTGTACAATATCTGTGAACATATGGTATCCGTAGGTTAATAGTCCAGAAGTTTTTAAAACTACACTTTAAATTTTCATGACTAAGTTTTCATATTCAAAGATGGCAAACTTGCCCGTTTTTGTTGATTCGTTTACGAAAATAAAACCATTTTCAGAAAATTTCTCTTTTTTAAATTTCTAGACATTATGGTCACCATGGGCTTTGCACGAGATGAAATAAATGATGCCTTAATAAATCAGAAGTATGATGAAGTTATGGCTACTTATATTCTTCTAGGTAGAAAACCACCTGAAGTAAGTTTTTCACCTTTTCAGATTACTGTGAATTATTTCTTGAGCTAATATATTAGTTAATATATTCTTTGTGGAATCAAAAATAATATAAAGATCCTACCCTAACATTCTTATTTATTGGACTTCAAAAATCAAGATGTTAAATTATGAACTGGTTGTATTTCTGGGTACCAAGAGAGATTTTATGAAAGAATAGGTCTACTGTCTTTCTTAGCTCCAAGAGCCACCATTCACAGCCTGGCCTTTGAGAATGGCCTCCCCCACAGCTTGTGCATCCAAATGTAACAGTCCCACCAAAGGTAATATGGTTATTCCAAGTGTGCAGAAAAGACAGTGAGTGAAACATGAGGAAGTGATAGCATTTAAAATAAAATGTATGTCTTAAAGGATTTTTAAAAGAGGTAACTCCAGGAAAGGTTATTTGATGATATTTTGCCTTATAAAGTGTCAAGTGACTGATGCTTTCAATTGGGAATTCTCAAGGCCAGGAGAACTATAATAAGGAGATGGATTCAGGAAATAACTGTATACAAATGGTGAACTATGTTAGTCAGTTTTGCATTGCTATAAAGAAGTACCTGAGACTGGGTAATTTATAAAGAAAAGAAGTTTATTTGACTCACAGTACTGCAGGCTGTACACAAAGCATAGTGTTGGCATCTGCTTCTGGTAAGGGCCTCAGGAAGCTTACAGACATGATGGAAGGTGAGGGGGAGCCAGCATGTCACATGGCAAGAGGGAACAGGTGAGAGGTGGGGGAGGTGCCACGCTCTTTTAAATAACCAGATCTAGCGTGAACCCGTAAAGGGAGAACTTGTTACCACGAGGACAGCACCAGGCCATTCATGAAGGGTCCACCTTCCTGACTCAAATACCTCCCTCTAGGCCCACTCCAACATTGGAGGTCACACTTCAACATGAGATTTGGAGGGGACAGAGCATCCAAACCATATCATGAAGCATAAAAGCAAATGATTCTTTAGGAAAACAAATATAAAGGCTATACATCGAGAGTCAAGAACAGATCGCAGAGCATTAACAATTTATTGGAAGTTAGACATCTGTGGGAGGTATTTTAGAGAGAAAAAGCTGAAATTATTTATAATTCCGTAGTAACTGTTAATGGAGCAGTGCACTCCAGCTGACATATATTGAACCTTTATTGTACCAGAAATGATGCTGTGCACTGTGAATAGAAGGACAAGAAAGTCTCTGCTCTCAAGGAGCCCTTAGTCTAGAGACGAGGTGAGCAGTTAATAGTATGGTACAGTATGTGTTCTGATTTGGGGGATGCACAGCATACTCTGGGAGCATATAGGTGGACATGTACCTACAACAGGCTAAGGTCAGACCCACCAAGGCAGGTCTGTGTGACATGTAAGAAGTAGAATTAACAGTAGCACTTGGCGACCAGTTGGAAATAAGAGATAAGAGCCCATGAGATTTCCAATATGGAAGACTGTGTAAGCACATTTGCCAAGATAGGAAAGGTACAGATTTTAGGGGGAAGAGGGGAAGTTCAATTTGAGATGGTTGAATTTGAGATTCCTGTTGGATGGAGCTATTAGGCATTTGGATATAAAGATCTGAATTGGAGGGAGAGATTTGAATAATTAATAGATTTGGAGTCTTCATTAGAGGGGAACACATTGCACACAGTAGTGTGCCAGGAACTGTTCTAAGGACTTTACAAATACTAATTAATCTAATCCTCCCAGTGAACCTACCAGGTAGGTACTATTATAATGGAAGAGAATCTTTAGTGGAGACATTAATAGCTAGAGATGTGGTATCAAAGAAGCCAAGTCAAGAGAATTTTAAGTGGGAAATAGTACAAATGGTTATTTCTAAAGGCTTTGAACTGAACTGTTTCTACTTAGATTTTAAAGTACACTCCCGAAGTCTTTAATTTTCCTGTTAATTTAAATATAAAAGAAGCACTAATTTTATAAGTATATAACCATGCCACGCATGAATTTAAATGAAGTATGAATTGTATCAAATACAAACGAATGAGGCTACTGGTAAGTAGTAAGAGCCTGAACTTTGGAGCCAGCTTCACTGGATCTAAGCACCCCCACCCCTGCCCTACCCCAGCACAACCACTAACTATGCAACTAAGGCAATTAATTTTCTGTGCCTCAGTTTTCTTATCTATAAAATGAGGGCAATAATGTGCTTATCTTTTAGAATCATTGAAAATGTTAAATGAATGAGTACTTATAAACTCGGAACAGCTTCTAGTGGATTATTATGTGCTTAAAAACTTGAAACAGTTTCTAGTGGATTATTATGTGCTCTGCATTAGCTGTTTATTATCATCGGTATTGCTCTGTGATTTATCATTAGTATTATCTATATATGAATTTAGATTTCCTATTGGGATGCCAGTGATTCCAACAAAAGTTTGCTGGCAGCAAACAACTTGTATGTTACAGAGAGAGGGATAGTGTGTCAACCTGCAGTTTACCATGCTGAGTTCTAAACAGATATAATTTCCTGATCAGAAACAGTAAACCAGATTTTTTTTTTGCAAATGTGGAGAAAACCAAACAAATCTATATGTATGTTTATATGCATACATATGTGTATATACATGTGTGTATATTTAAAATTTTAGATTTTATTGTAAGTTTGAATCTCAGTGATGCCCCTTAACTTTTTTAACCTCAGTTTTTCCATCTATAAAGTGTAGGTTAATACATCACAGGTTTGTTGTGATGATTAAATAAAGTGACATATAGAAAGAGCTTATTTAGCACAGTGCCTAGTCTATAATAACCCATTCAGTAATTGGTAGCTGTTATTTCGTATTTTGACTAAACTAAGGATTTGTACAAGATAATACAAGATTATGGTAGTCACTAAAGCGTATTCTATCCAGTTCACCCCTTTTCCTGCTTGCCAACTTAAAGTTCTAGGCCCAATACTACACTGTTTTTTCAGTTTGGATTACTTCTTGTATAGCTTTAAGTCATTTAGAAAATCAAGAGTGCAGTGTTTGTGCAAACTTTTTTTTTTTTTTGCTTTAAAATCCTTGTGGTTTTTCTTCTTATAGTTTGAAGTTGGTGAATCGTTATCCAGTGGAAACTTGTGTCAGAGGTCCCGGCCCAGTAGTGACTTAAACAACAGCACTCTTCAGTCCCCTGCTCACCTGAAGGTCCAGAGAAGTATCTCAGCAAATCAGAAGCAGCGGCGTTTCAGTGATCATGGTAGGGGAAAAAGTCAAATAAGTGAAGCAACACACGGGTTCTTCCCAAACTTGTGTTTTTAAAGCATTGTACATTCACGTCTCTATGTGCTTGTGTTATCTAGTTCTCACAGACTTATATTACTGAATTATAAATATAATCCCTTTTGCAGGGACTGACCTGATTTTTGAAATCAAAATTTAATCTTCGTTCAGAGTTTAAAGCATGCAAATATGGATAATTTTAATACAGAGTTTTTGTTTGTGAGCAGAAAGTAGATCAGTTGTTTTTCAGCTCATTATGCTATTTTTAAAAAAATTATAGCTGGTCCATCCATTCCTCCTGCTGTATCATATACCAAAAGACCTCAGGCTAACAGTGTGGAAAGTGAACAGAAAGAGGAGTGGGACAAAGATGTGGCTCGAAAACTTGGCAGCACAACAGTTGGATCAAAAAGCGAGATGACTGCAAGCCCTCTTGTAGGGCCAGAGAGGAAAAAATCTTCAACTATTCCAAGTGTGAGTAAATACTCTGGTATATTGCAATTTATTGTAATAACTTGTTTTAGGGTTATGTGTAAAATTTTTATCTTTCATTTTTTTAAATGATTGAAAATTTTAAAGGGAATTATAATTTAAAGAACATGCAAAAGGGACCACACTTCTCATAAATGCAAGTTAAAAACAACAAAAAAGAATTCTTTTTTGCATGCGTTAACACTTAACCTCAACACAAAATGGTACATTAAACTTTCCTGCTTCATTTTCCTTTTTATAATGTTTATTTAATATTATATTGGCACATTTCATTTTTATTTACAAATAAGCTGTTTAATGAAGGCAGACTCAGTTAAATAATTAATTTATAAAGTTGCCTCACATTATTCCCTTAAAACAGCAAACTGTAGAAATTATATAATGGGAACTAGAAGAAGGTTTGAGATGCTCTCCCATAAGGCAGCAGGAAAGAATAGAGATAAGAAAATATAGAAGAAAACTAAGATATACGAAATGTAGAAATAGAGTTGGTAACATTCAGATAATAGGTGTTTTGAAAGGAAAGGGAGCAAAATGAAGGAGGAGAAATAGTTAAAGAAATAATAACAAAAAATAAAGAGGGAAGATTTCATTTTGAAAAGACCCAGAGTGACAAATAGAAGCCAGAAAGAAAACCTATTCCTGGACTCTTAAAATAGAATTTATAGATACCAAAAAAAAGATGAAGAATATTTTAAAGATTCCAGAGTCAGCGCAGACGACCTTAAAAGGAACAAGATTCTGTAGTCCCAGCTACTCGGGAGGCTGAGGCAGGAGAATAGCTTGAACCCGGGAGGTGGAGCTTGCAGTGAGCTGAGATTGCACCATTGCACTCCAGCCTGGGCAGCAGAGCGAGACTCCGTTTAAAAAAAAAAAAAAAGGAACAAGATTCAGATTGACCTTAGGTTTATCAATAGCAACATGGATACAGTAAGATAAAGGGAAACATATTTTTAAAGTATTGAAAGAAAAGCTCATTGAGCCCAGAAATTTTATCTAGCCATGTTGTCATTTAAATATGAAGGTACAAAAACCATGTTCTTTGGCATAAAATGTCTCAACTGTTTTACTACACGGTGACCATTTGAAAACACCTTAGTTGGAGGAAGCATTCTTACAGGAAGAGAAATGAATCTAGAATGTTGCTGTAAAATATATAGGAGTTGAAAGTAATCAACTTACTAAAGTATTGTATGTAGTAACATAAGCAAAAAGAGGAAAATAATGAAAATTCAGAATCAAAACTCTGAATAGTATCCAGGGCATAAGGATAGAGGTGGAGATTAAAGAAATATAAACAAACACATGCCTTGTTAGGCAGATGATAGGAGTAAGTTTAAGAAATCATTAGCAGTTAAGAGGCCAGGCGCAGTGGCTCACACCTGTAATCCCAGCACTTTGGGAGGACAAGGTGACTGGATCACTTGAGGTCAGGGGTTTGAGACCAGCCTGACTAACATGATAAAACCCTGTTTCTACTAAAAATATAAAATTAGCTGGGCATGGTGGTGCACACCTGTAATCCCAGCTACTTGGGAGGCTGAGGCAGGAGAATCTCTGGAACCTGGGAGGCAGAGGTTGCAGTGAGCCAAGATCATGCCATTGCACTGCAGCCTGGGCAACAGTGAAACTCCATCTCAAAAAACAAAAGAAAGAAAGAAAGAAAGAAATCATTAGCAGTAAGCAGCAAACATGAGTTCAGGAACTTAAGGGTGAACAATGTAAGAACAAAGAATTAAAACCTTTAAACCAGCAGAAGGAAAAAAAAAAAAACCTCAGCCTGTGGACAGGAGAGAAAAAAATTACTTTAAATAGCAAATGCAAGATAAGATACCAAAATGCGCAAAATTCCAAGTGGCTTCAACTCCCTAATACTCATTATTTTATGTAGTCCACTGGAGCCTTACCTCTTTTGAATATGGTTATGTATATTTGAATATGTATGTATGATATGATTAGATTATCACCTTTTAGTCTGTGGAACAGATGTGCATAACCACTTCAAGAATTGATGGATAAAACCACTTAGCTTCTACCTGATCTGTTTAGAAATGATTGAACTATAATGGGGCTTAAAATTTTTTTTTTTTTTTTTGCTACAGAAGCCACTATTTGCCTTAGAGGACAGTTTCCAGTGTAATCACCCCACATAGCAGAAAGAAATAATTGGTCCCGTACTTTCTACCATTTAATATTAACCTGTCATTTGACTGAACTGAGTCTTATTTTTCCATGAACATACTCAGCTTTGTCTATCTCCATGCCTGTCTTTATGTAGTGCCCTTGCCTAAACATTCCCCTTACATTATGAAAATTCCATTTCCATAGATCATTTCAAGTCTTGTCTCCTGGACAGAATCTTTTATGGCCAAATACTCCAAAACCCATCAGCTTTTTCAATTGCTTATCCTGTCATTTAGCTCTTAGCTGTTTATATGCTGTCTTGTTTCATTCACTGTTGTTTTCCCATATAAACCTTATCTCCCCAAATTTATAATCTGTTGTATATTGACACAGCAGCTTTCTCACAGTCATTAGTGCTGAAGCATACAGTGTGTATTCAAAGCATATTTATTAAAGAAGGCATAAAAATTAAGAAATTAGTTTAAATTCAAATTAAATATGTCACACTTATTTATCATTTTTTTTAAAAAACATAAGCAAAAAGATTTTGATAGAGAAATTCTGTTCTTAGCCACATAATACTATAATATATTGTTATTTACTGTTTTAATTTTGGTAGTTTGAGAAACCAAAGTAATATATTTTGTTTAATTTTAGCACTATAGGAGTTTCTAAAGTAAAATTAATCATCTCCTCTTCCCTATCCATTTCCTTTTAGTCTGAACTCCTAATTATAACTAGTGCTAATCATTTAGGATGAATTCTTCTATAGGTTTTCCTTCATTAAAGAAAACATAGGCTGGGTGCAGTGGCTCATGACTGTAATCCCAGCACTTTTGCAGGCCATGGAGGAAGGCTTGCTTGAGGCCAGGAGTTTGAGACCAGCCTGGGCAACCTAGTGCAACTTGATTTCTACAAAATATTTTAAAATTAGCCTGGTGTAGTTCCAGGCTAATTCCAGCATGCCTATAGTTCCAGCTACCTGGAAGGCTGAGGAGGGAGGATGACTTGAGCCCTGGAGTTTGAGGCTGCAATGAGCTATGAGCTATGGTTGTACCACTGTGCTCCAGCCTGGGTGACAGAGTGAGAGACCCTGTCAAAAAAATAAAAATAAAAATAAATAAGTGAATGTATATGTACACAGAGCGTTATTTTATTTTACTTTTTTATAAAAATGAGATCATACTATGTAACATTTTAATTTATTTCACTTATAATAGTTTGGGGGTCCTTCTAGATCGGAACATCAAGATCTTTTTAATAGATGCATATTATTTCATTGGTATTAACAGATATAATTTATTCAACCTTTCTTTTGGTGAAGTGTTCAGAGTTTTTCATTCTCCAGAGTGCACATCCTTATACATTTACGTTATTGGTATACTTCTATTAGAGGCATTCTCAAAAGTTCCATGTCTGGGTCTATGTGACTTCTTTTTAACCTCAGTGGCAAAGAGGCAGGCTCCTCATGCTCCTCAGTCCATGACACAGTCACCCTTGGTCTGTGCAGCCCCATCCCCACTGGCACTCACCTCACCTAAAACCTCAGCTCTGATGTGTCTTAGTATACTTGACTATGTGTATATCCTTGGAATATATACATTTAAATTTTTAATAAATGCTACCAAAGTAATTTTCCAAATGTTTGGGATAATTTAGAGAGTAGTTATTTCTCCACAAACTCATCAACAGGATATTATCAATCTTTAACATTTTTGCCAATCTGAAGGGCAAAAAGAAAAAAAAAGTTTCCATTTGTTTTCAATTTGCATTGTCTTGTCTATTGGTGACATTGATGGTGTGGCCCACAAAACCTAAAATGTTGACTATATGACTCTTTACAGAAAAAGTTTGCTAATCACTGCTTTAAAGCCAAAACACACAGCTTTAATACCTTTTCTTTGAGGTAATTTTTAGAAAGTACTTGAGCATTTACAATTCAAGCCCTGTAATAGTGTAAAATATTGCCTGAACAAATGAACATTTTTACCAGTGTCAGTAGAATATAATGGAAAACATTAAATCCATTCAAATGGCATGAAATGGTCCCTTGCTTTCTGATGGAAAAAGAAATAGTGCCCATAACATCCATAGGTAATTAATAGGTGATAGTACATTTAATGTTTATAAAATCAGAATTGTCTTAGTCAATAGTAAAAGCTCTTGCTTATAAGTATGATTCTATTGACAGTATTATTTAATATTAGTTTAGTATCTTGACTGAAGGATGATACTGGCAGATGATCTTTAAAACTGGCCAGTTGATAGCATGGGGAGAGTTTTGAGTTAAATAGTTAAATAGAATAATGGTTGGATAAATGTTTTGGTTAGTTATCTGAGTCATCTGTTTTATTGTTCATCACCCACAACCATCACAGACTAGAAATGAAAGGAGTCTCTCTTAGTTCATTTTGTGTTGCTATAACAGAATACCACATAATGGATACTTTATAAAGAAAAGAAATTTGTTTCTTACAACTCTGGAGGCTGGGTAGTTCAGTATCAAGATGCCAACTTCTGGTGAGGGCATTCTTGCTGCATCATCCCGTGGCATAAAGTGAGGTCAAGAGGGCACATGCAAGAAAATAAGAGGGGGCCAAATATGCTTTTTATAACAGAGCCACTCTCAGATAACTAACGCACTTTCACAAGAATTCCTTTGTGAGACTAGAGCCTAATCACCTCTTATCAGCCACACCTCCCAACACTTTTGCATTGGGGATCAAGCTTCTAACACAGGAACTTCAGGAGACACATTCAAACTGTAGCAGAGTATTACTATTTGTAAGTAAGGTGCAGGAAAAACAAACTTAATATTTTCCTTCTAGAAATTCCCATCCAAAAATTATATGTGGGAGTTCAGGGAAAACCCTTGACTAGCCTAGAAACTTGGGAGCTAAGTGTTGAGTTTTGAAGACACAAATATGTTGTGCTGTTTTTGAATCAAGAAAACAATAAAACTTGTAAAGGTATTTTCCATATTATCTATCACATGTGTGAGCAGTACAAAATATAAAATGATGTAAACCACTGTGGTATGAATCTTAGTGCCCCCTGCACCCTCTGCCAAAATTCACATGTTAAAATTCTAACCCTAAAGGTGGTAGTATTAGAAGGCAGGGCCTTTAGGAGGTGATTAGGTCATGAGGGCCCTCACGAATGGGATTAGTGCCCTTACAAAAGAGGCCCAAGGGAGCTTGTTCTACCCTTCTACTGTGTGAAATCACAACAAAAAGATGGCCATCTAGGAAGCAGGCCTTCACATGCTGAGTATCTCTGCACCTTGATCTTGATCTCACAGCCTCTAGAACTGTGAGAAATAAATTTCTGTTGTTTATAAGCCAGCCAGTTTATGATATTTTTTTATAGCAGCCCAAACAGACTAAGACATGAACGCTAAGAAAAGTATTAATCAATTTTTTTACAAAATAAAGGGAAGAAGGAAGGGCCAAAGATGGCTGAGTAGAAACAATGCCTGTCTGCATCTCCCACTGAGAGGAACGCAAAAGGCGAGTGATTTCTGCCCTTCCAACTGAAGTACCCAGGTTCTTTCATTAGAACTAACTAGGTGATTGGTGTAACCCAAGAAAAGCAAGGAAAAGTGGCAGGGGTGGGGGTGGGCGGTTCACCCAGGAGCTGCACTGGGCAAAGGGACCTCCCTCCCCGAGCCAAGAGAGGCAGTGAGGGAGTGTGCTGCCTGCCTGGGGCACTACGCTTTTCCCACAGATTTTTGCAACTCATGGATCGGGAGATTCCCTGTGAGCCTACACCACCAGAGCCCTGGGTCCCAAGCACAAAACTGGGCAGACCCATGGCAGCTGCCCCTGTCAGCAGCCGTTTGGACAGGCACTGAACTGCAGGAGTTTTTACATAATCTGGTGGCTCTCGAAACTCCAGAAAGGCAAGAGATTTGTCCACTCCCGTGGAAAGGGGGCTGAAGCCAGGGAGCCAAGCAGCCTCACTCAGTGGGTCTCCCTCCCGTGGATCCCCCGCAAGCTAAGAGCCACTGACTTGGAATCCCCACTGGCCAGCACAGCAGCCTGGAGTCTGCCTAAGATGACCAAGTTCCCAGTGTTGGGGGCAACCGCCATTACTGCAGCTCTAGTCAGTGATTTTTCCCCTGCCAGTGTTAGGGAGGCTGCATGGTTTGGACTGGGCTGTATTCCCCCACAGCACAGCATAGCAGCTGTGGCAGATCATGGCCAGACTGCTTCTTTAGGTGGGACCTGGATCCATCCCTTGTCACCAGGCAGGGCCTCCCTGCAGGAATCCCAGCAACTCCAGCCAGGGTCTTACAGACAGAACTCTCATCTCCCTGAGACAGAGCACCTGGGGGGAGGGGCAGCTGTGGTCTCAGGTTAAGCAGTCCTACCTGCTGACTCTGAAGAGTCTGGGCGTTCAGAATGAGGGCGATTCCCTGAGCACAGATCACCAGCTCCACCAATGGGCAGCCAGACTGCTTCCTTAAGGACGTCCGTGATACTGTGCTTTTTGTCTGGGTGAGACCTCCCAAGTGGGGTTAGTAGACAACTCATACAGGAGAGTTCCAGCTGGCATCAGGTTGCTGCCCCTCTGGGACGAAGCTTCCAGAGGAAAGAGCAGACAGCAGTCTGCTGTTCTGCAGCCTCCACTGGTGATACCCAGGCAAACGGTCTGGAGTGGACCCCCAGAAAACTGCAGCAGACCTGCGGAAGAGGGGCCTGAGTGTTAGAAGAAAGACAAACAGAAAGCAACGACAAGTACATCAAAAAAGACCCCACAAAAACCCCATCCAAAGGTCAACAGCCTCAAAGATCAAAGGTACATAAATCCACGAAAATGAGGAAAAACCAACACGAAAATGCTGAAAATCCCAAAAGAAGAATGCCTCTTCTCCAAATAATTGCAACACCTCTCCAGCAAGGGAACAGAACTGGCTGAAGCTGAGATGGATGAACTGACAGAAGTAGGCTTCAGAAAGTGGGTAATAATGAACTTTGCTGAGCTAAAGGATTATGTTCAAACCCAATGCAAAGAAGCTAAGAACCGTGATGAAAGATTACAGGAGTTGTTAACTAGAATAACCAGTTTAGAGAGGAGCTTAATGACCTGATGGAGCCGAAAAACACAGCACGATGCAAACACAAGTAGCAACAGCCGAATAGACCAAGTGGAAGAGAGACTATCAGTTTGAAGACTATCTTGGTGAAATGAGGCAGGCAGTCAAGATTAGAGAAAAAAGGATGAAAATGAATGAACAAAACCTCCAAGAAACATGGGACTATGTAAAAGGACTGATTGGAGTACTTAAAAGAGACAGGGAGACTGGAACCAAGTTGGAAAACACACTTCAGGATATCATCCAGGAGAACTTCCCCAATCTAGCAAGACAGGCCAACATTCAGATTCAGAAAATATGGAGGACCCCAATAAGATACTCCACAAGATCAACCCCAAGACACATAATCATCAGATTCTCCAAGGTCAAAACGAAGGAAAAAATGTTAAGGCCAACCAGAGAGAAAGGCCAGGTCACCTACAAAGGGAAGTCTATTAGACTAACAGTGGACCTGTCAGTGTAAACCCTGCAAGCCAAAAGAGATTGGGGGCCAATATTCTACATTCTTAAAGAAAATTTCCAACCCAGAATTTCATATCTGGTCAAACTAAGCTTCAAAAATGAAGAAGTAAAATCCTTTTCAGACAAGCAAATGCTGAGGGATTTTGCCACCACCAGGCCTGCCTTGCAAGAGCTCCTGAAGGAAGTACTAAACATGGATAGGAAAATTTGTTACCAGCCATTACAAAAACACACTGAAGTACACAGACCGATGACACTATGAAGCAACTACGTTAACAAGTCTGCAAAATTGGCCACCCAGCATTATGATGACAGGATCAAATTAACACATAACAATATTAACCTTAAATGTAAATGAGCTGAATACCCCAATTAAAAGACACAGAATGGCAAGCTGGGTAAAGACAAGATCCATCAGTGTGCTGTATTCAAGAGACATATCTCACGTGCAGAGACACACATAGGCTCAAAATAAAGGGATGGAGGAAACTTTACCAAGCAAATGGAAAGCAGAAAAAAGCAGGGGTTGCAATCCTAGTTTCTGACAAAATAGACTTTAAACCAACAAAGGTCAGAAAAGACCAAGAAGGTCATTACATAATGGTAAAAGGTTCAATTCAACATGAAGAGCTAACTATCCTAAATATACGTGCACCCAATATAGAAGGACCCAGATTCATAAAACAAGTTCTTAAAGACCTACAAAGAGACTTAGACCCCCCTACACACACACAATAATAGTGGAAGACTTTAATACCCCACTGTCAGTATTAGACAGATCATCGAGACAGAAAATTAACAAGATACTCAGGACTTGAACTCAGCTCTGGACCAAGTGGACCTGATAGATATCTGCAGAACTCTCTACCCCAGAACAACAGAATATACATTTTTCTTGGTGCCATGTGGCATTTACTCTAAAATTGATCACATAATTGGAAGTAAAACACTCCTCAGCAAAGGCAAAAGAACTGAAATCATAACAGTCTCCCAGACCACAGGACAATCAAATTAGAACTCAAGATTAAGAAACACACTCAAAACCACATAATTACATGGAAATTGAATGACCTGCTCCTGAATGACTTCTGGGTAAATAATGAAATTAAGGCAGAAATCAAGAAATTCTTTGAAACTAATGAGACCAAAAAGGCAATGTACCAGAATTTCTGGGACACAGCTAAAGTAGTGGTAAGAGGGAAATTTATAGCACTAAATACCACATCAAAAAGCTAGAAAGATCTCAAATCAACACCCTAACATCAAAACTAAAAGAACTAGAGAACCAAGAGCAAACAAACCCCTGAGCTAGCAGACAAGAAATAGCCAAGCTCAGAGCTGAACTGAAGGAGATAGAGACATGAAAAACTCTTCAAAAAATCAATAATCCAGAAGCTGGTTTTTGAAAATATAAATAAAACAGACCACTAGGTAGACTAATAAAGAAAAAAAGAGAGAAGATTTAAATAAGCACAATCAAATGATAAGGAGGATGCCACCATTGACCCCACAGAAATACAAACAACCATCAGAGAATACTAAAAACACCTCTATGCAAATAAACTGGAAAATCTAGAAGAAATGGATAAATTTCTGGACACATACACCCTCCCAAGACTGAAAGGAATAGCTTGAATCCCTGAATAGACCAATAACAAGTTCTTAAATTGAGGCAGTAATAAATCACCTACCAACCAAAAATAGCCCAGGACCAGATGGATTTACAGCTGAATTCTAATAGAGGTACAAAGAGGAGCTGAAACCATTTCTTCTGAAACTATTCCAAACAATTGAAAAGGAGGGACTCCTCCCTGACTCATTCTGTGAGGCCAACATCATCCTGATACCAAAATCTAGCAGACAACAAAAAACTTCAGGTCAATATCCCTGATGAACATCGATGCAAAAATCCTCAATAAAATACTGGCAAACTGAATCCAGCAGCACATCAAAAAGCTTATCCACTGCGATCAAGTTGGCTTCATCCCCAGGATGCAAGGCTGGTTCAACATACGTGAATCAATAAATGTAATCAGTCACATAAACAGGACAAAAGACAAAAACCACATGATTATCCCAATAGACACAGAAAAAGCCTTCGATAAAATTCAACATCCCTTCATGTTCTCAATAAACTAGCTATTGAAGGAACATATTCTGAGTTCCTTAAAAATAGTAAGAGGCATATATGACAAACCCACAGCCAATATCATACTGAATGGGCAAAAGCTGGAAGCATTCCCCCTTGAAAACTGGCACAAGACAAGGATGCCTTCCCTCACCACTCTTATACAACATAGTATTGGAAGTTCTGGCCAGGGCAATCAGGCAAGAGAAAGAAATAAAGGGCATTTAGATAGGAAGAGAGGAAGTCAAATTGTCTTGGTTTGCAGATGACAGGATCCTGTATCTAGAAAATCCTATCATCTCAACCCAAAAGCTTCTTAAGCTGATAAGCAACTATATCAAAGTCTCAGGATACAAAATCAGTGTGCAGAAATCACAAGCATTCCTTTACATCAACAGCAGGCAAGCAGAGAGCCAAATCATGAATGAACTTCCATTTACAATTGCCACAAAGAAAATAAAATACCTAGGAATACAGCTAGCAACGGAAGTGAGGGACCTCTTCAAGGAGAACTACAACCACTGCTCAAGAAAATCAGAGGACCAAAGAAGATGGAAAAACATTCCATGTTCATGGATAGGAAGAATCAATATTGTCAAAATGACCATACTGCCAAAGCAACTTATAAATTCAATGCTATTCCCATTAAACCACCATTGACATTCTTCACAGAAATAGAAAAAAACTATTTTAAAATTCATATGGAACCAAAAAAGGGCTCGTATAGCCAAGATAATCCTAAGCAAAAACAAAGCCAGAGGCATCACGCTATCTGACATAAAACTGTACTACAAGGCTACAGTAACCAAAACAGCATGGTATTGGTACAAAAACAGGCATGTAGACCAATGGAACAGAATAGAGAACTCAGAAATAAAACTTGCATCTACAACCATCTCATCTTCAACAAACTTTACAAAAACAAGCAATGGGGAAAGGAATCCCTATTTTAACAAATTGTGCTGGGAGAACTAGCTAGCCATATGCAGAAAATTGAAACTGGACCCTTTCCTTATACCTTATACAAAAATTAACTCAAGATGGAGTAAAGACTTAAATGTAAAATCCAAAACTATAAAATCCCTAGAAGAAAATCTAGGCAATACCACTCAGGACACAGGCATGGGCAAAGATTGTATGATGAAATCGCCAAAAGGAATTGCAACAGAAGCAAAAATTGACAAATGGGATCTAATTAAACTAAAGATCTTCTGCATAGCAAAATAAACTGTCATCAGAGTGAACAGACAACCTACAGAATGGAAGAAAATTTTTGCAATCTATCCATCTGACAAAGGTCTAACATCCAGAATCTACAAGGAACTTAAGCAAATTTACAAGAAAAAAAGAACCCCATTAAAAAGTGGACAAAGGACATAAACAGACATTTCTCAAAAGAAGACATACACATGGCCAACAAACAAGAAAAAAAGGTCAATATCACTAATCATTAGAGAAATGCAAATCAAAACCATAATGAGATACCATCTCATGCCAGTCAGAATGGTGATTATTAAAAAGTCGAGAAACAACAGATGCTGGCAAGGTTTCAGAGAAACACTTTTACACTGTTGGTGGGAATGTAAATTAGTTCAACCATTGTGGAAGACAGGGTGGTGATTCCTCAAAGATTTAGAACTGGAAATATCATTTGACCCAGCAATCCCATTACTAGGTATATACCCAAAGGAATATAAATCATTCTGTTATAAAGGTTCATGCACACTTATGTTCATTGCAGCACTATTAACAATAGCAAAGACATGGAATCAACCCAAATGCCCATCAATGATAGACTGGGTAAAGAAAATGTGGTACATATACACCACAGACTACTATGCAGCCATAAAAAGGAATGAGATCATGTCCTTTGCAGGAACATGGATGAAGCCAGTAGCCATTATCCTCAGCAAACTAATGCAGGAACAGAAAACCAACACCACATGTTCTCACTTATAAGTGAGAGCCGAATAATGAGAACACATGGACACAGAGAGGGGAACAACACACACTGGGGCCTTTCAGAGGAGGGCGGAGGTCGCAGGAGAGCATTAGGAAAAATAGCTATTGCATGCTGGGCTTAATACCTAGGTGACAGGTTGATAGGTGCAGCAAACCACCATGGCACACATTTACCTATGTAACCTGCACATCCTGCACATGTACCCTGGAACTTATAAAATAAGATTTAAAAATTAAAAAAAAAAAGAAACAACATTGTAAAAAATAAGGGGAAGAAGAGATTTCTTTTAGGAAAACTCAAAAAGATTAAGAATGCTATAGTAAGTATAAAATACTGTATATAAACTTATGGTATAATTATATAAAATATCACTTTACTGTGAAAGAACCCCCAAAAAGTTGTTTACATGGTTGGTTTCCACATTGGGGAAGTTACCAAACTACAGTTTAAGAGTCTGCAAGGGTAGTTTTCCACCTAATTCCCAAATCCTCAGCAGAAAGAACCTTACCTGCTTAGTGATTACTAGATCTTTTTTATTTGAACTAGGAAAGTCAGCTATAAAAGTTAGTTTTATATGAATGTATGACAAATGGAAGCAGTGACACTGTGTTTCCATAACTTTTGCATAATTGTATCTTAAATTTCCTTGGGGAAATACAACTGATGGTTGCCATACCTGAATGTCACTGGCATTGAAGCCCCAAGGCAAGGGAGGTAGAGTGGGAGGAGCACAAATTCAGAGGCACAGCTTGGAAGGAGAGATCCCATTCACCATCAGCCTTTGAAAAGGAAAGAAATGTCATTGAGAATAGCCAGAAACATTTTAGAGGCTTCTAGAAGATGTATGGTAGCATGATTTGACAAGGAATTAAGTTATTCATATGACAGTTTGGCCAAAATTATGAGATTATCAAAAGCAAATATTTTTATATTGGTACATTTGGTGCCCATGGGGTGATTTTACAGCTTTTCAGTAATCCTGTGCAGTTTTAATAATTGCCCAGGGTGTTTTTCCTGTTTCCTATTACGTATTTCTAAGATTTGTCCTCTAGATTTCAAATTTCCAGTTAATTTCTAGGGAATTAAATATTAGTAGCTTCTAAGAGTAAAGTAGGAAATAATTTAAGTGTTCAAAAATTAGGAATTTATTGATTAAAATAAAATATGGTATGTCTGTACAGTTGCATAGGCTACAGCTGTAAAATGTGGATAGATGTTAATGACATGTTAAATGGGAAAGCAGGTAATGAAACAATTTCTTTCAAACTGTGAAATACGGATGACATTTCTAGTTTTTTGAGAACTTTTGTGTAAGTTAGTTTCATAATGGGTCTGCATAATCGAATCAATTTTCTTTGCCTTAATAACATGGACCAAGTCTTTTTTTTTTTTTTTTTTTTTTTGGGACACGGTTTCACTCTGTTGCCCAGGCTGGAGTGCAGTGATGCAATCACAGCTCACTGTATTCTTCTCAACTTCTTGGGCTCAGGTAATCCTCCCACTTAAGACTCTCGAGTAGCTGGGACTACAGGTGTGTGCCATCACACTCAGCTGATTTTTTTGTATTTTTTGTGGAGATGGGGTTTTGCCATGTTGCCTAGGCTGGTCTTGAACTCCTAGCCTCAAATGATCTGCCCTCCTAGGCCTCCCAAAGTGTTAGGATTACAGGCATGAGCCATCACAATTGGCCTACATGTTCCAAGTCTTACCTAAACATTTTAATAATCTTAGCCTGTTTTGCTACCATACTTTTATAGTTTTTAGCATATGCTTTTTATATAACTGGTGGCAAAATTCCTTCCATCTAGGAACCTGCACTACTGAAAAATTTTAAATCTGTATTCAGTTTTGTTTATATGAGTTTTTTTCCTTCTTCAAAGTGAATTCAAGCAAGTATCTATTAAGTTTGTAACCCTCATGATTCAACAATGTTTAGGTTGCTTATATATTTTAAATGCTGGGTTAGTCAAAAGTAGCAAAAATTTTTGTTCTGTTGGGTAAGGATTAAACAGAAGAGTATTATATCCACATTGAAAATCATTTCTGTATATTTTATTACTGGTGAGTAGTCAAGGATTTGGCAGGCACAACAGTGGGTTACAGGTCAAAGGTTGTGTGCATGGTAAGGAGAATTACCTGCCTATCCCTTTTTGCTTATTTTCTCTCTTCTCTCCAAGGCTCCTCAGACTTGGCCTGCCTTCTAGCTCAAACCTGAGACTCGAGGAAATATCTTCAGGGTGGCACTGCACACACCACTGTTGGTGGCCTCAGCTGGACATGCCTTTGATCCTGGGGCATTTAGTCTGCTTAATATTCCTGGTGGTTGAGAGAGTTTCCCAAGCAGGTGAAGAAAGGCAGCCCACAGGCTTCTGAGTGGGCATGCCATCTTCACTGCCCGAGGCTCCTGTTGGTGATGATACTTAGTGTGGAGTTGGCTTGCACTCCTTGTTACTTAGAGCTGCTCACACCTCTGCTCCTGCCCTTTCTCTACCACCAGCTCACAAAGGAGGGAGTGAATAGAAACCCAGCTCTCCTATTGCTTCCAAACTGCTGGCTGCTATTATAGGAGGATAAGCTAAAACTGTAATGAGTTCATTTTTGATGCTTTGTCTTTTACTTCTGAAATCTAAATTAGAGAGAGGCAGGGGATAATCTTGTTAATATAAGATTCTGATCAATTAAAATTCTGTGGATTTTTCTCAAAGTCAGCCTAAATACATTTCTTTGGCTTTCCCAAATATATTTATTATTTTTTAATTGCCTTTTTTTTATTCTTGAAGAACAATGTGTATTCTGGAGGTAGCATGGCAAGAAGGAATACATATGTTTGTGAAAGGACCACAGATCGATACGCAGCATTGCAGAATGGAAAAGACAGCAGGTAAATGCCACAGTGCCAAGTAGTAATACCTTTGCTGTTGTTCTGTGTTAGTGCCCTTGCTGAAATGCCTGCAGCCGAATGGGTCAGGAGAAAAGCAGTTATTACATGAAATAGTAAGATTGCAACCAACCGTTCTTAGTAAGACATCTTTCCTGTACCAGGATAGAAGGATGGGAAAACATTTAGAGAAAACAAGAAACAAATCTCTTTACCTGCCAATTTCTGAGTAAAATCTGATAGTAAATATTTTTCTATAACAAAGCAGATCATACCATCCTAATTTCATCTTCATAATTTGAATCTTATTCTCTTATGCACCTGCTGTCTCCTTCCCTTTCACTTCCCATCAAGTCATTGCTGTATCTCAATAAAGGCTTTATTTTCCTCCCTCTGAAAAAAATGTGACCATCTTATTTCTCATCATTCAGAACCACATAATTTTTAAAGTGTTTTATTTCAAATAATAATAAATCATATTATTTTTATTACTTAAAAGATGTGTCTTCTTTCTATCATGAGTCACAAGGACTACTCATCAATATAGTACAAAGACATGGAGCCTATTCTAATGAAATTATTTTCTTAGTACCACCTTCAGTCATTTCAGTAGTGTGTACAACCCATTCTCACATTTGTTTCTTCTCACTTAATAAGAATGTAAAGTAAGTGCTATTGTAAGGCATACAAAGAAAAATGTATCTTCTTTGGACATAAGATAATTGGAAATTGATTTCAGACTTATGATTTTTCCTGTACTAAATTTTAAGCTGCAGCTCCGTTAATCTGCAACAGTTAACCTATTGACTCATAATATGATCTAAAAGTGTTTTGATGAATCCAGAGATAATATTTTTGGTATAATTATCAATTCTGATTGTATGAATAATGGACAATGAACTACAGCAACATATCACACCAAACTGTGACTTTGGGGAAGTAAAAAATGACTCCAGTCATAATAATTTTATCTGAAACTATCGTATATCCACAAAAATAATTTTGTACTTTCTCACATTTACATACATAGTGTGTGTGAGATTTTTTTCATAGATGATAGTGATAAATTCACCCTGTATACTTTTCATAAGAATATTAATTGTTTTGTTAGTCATTAATAATGCCACTAATGTTAGTTTCTTTCAAATGTTTCAGTCATGAAAGGTGTTAGTCAGTTTAGATTTTTTAAAATATAGTTCTTAAATTTTAGTAAACCACAATTTTTCCTCTTTTTTTCCATGGTCTTCTCAACTGCTTTATGGCGAAAGCCTTACGGAGATGTCTGTGAGTAGCATATCTTCTGCAGGCTCTTCTGTGGCCTCTGCTGTCCCCTCAGCACGACCCCGCCACCAGAAGTCCATGTCCACTTCTGGTCATCCTATTAAAGTCACACTGCCAACCATTAAAGACGGCTCTGAAGCTTACCGGCCTGGGTAATGTGTTGGTTACATCTCATTTTGTTCGTTAAGAGTTTCTAAAAATATAGCACCATGTGAAAATACATGATAGTCACCATCACATTAAGACCTTTCTAATAAGATTCAGTGTTTGTTATGGAGGAAAAATTGAATTGTAACATAAACTTTCTGTTATTGGAAATGTTGCATATAACTTAAATCATTTTCTAGAGGAATTTTTTTAAGGATTTGATTTTACATCCGTCTATAAAGTTAAAAATTGCTGTTTAATTTGTCATTTAGGTAAATTGATTTTTTTATTATTTAAACCATACGAACAAACACTAGACTGTGAGTTGAGACCCGCAGATAATGATCAGGCTCAATTCCTTGTTCTTAATAAAACCAGGCTTCAGTTTTCCTGTCAATGAAACTGATGAACTCAAAGAGCCTGTTCAGATATAAAATTGTATAATTGTTTTTCTAGTATTTTTCTATTTTAAGATTTCCCAAATTCAGTACATCTGAACATTTTAACCCTCTGTTAGATTTGTTAGGCATATTGGTGGTGCCATGTGGTATTGTAGCATCACTGAGGCCTAAATTAGAAATAGGAAATTATTTTATTCAAAGCCTTTTTAATAAACAATAAAATTTGTGTTCAACATTGCTAAGTGGTTTCAGGAGAATATTAAAAAAATATTTGCAGTACTCCTGGTTTGGCATTCCTGATACTGAAAAGTATTTATCTTTGTGTCCCTGTTTCAGTCATTTCTTGATTTTTAGTGACCAAACAAAAGGTACCTAATTTCAAACTGAAATTTTACTCCAAACCCATGTCTCACATCTCTAATGTGAACAAATAAAGTAGGGCCAAAAGAAGTAGCCATAGCTATTTGTTTCAAGTTTTTAGCTTGAGTGAAAGGTTTTCTTGTCATTATTCTGAATGATATATCTTAATTTGTCCCAGCAGTACAACCCAGAGAGTGCCTGCTGCTTCCCCATCTGCTCACAGTATTAGTACTGCGACTCCAGACCGGACCCGTTTTCCCCGAGGGAGCTCAAGCCGAAGCACTTTCCATGGTGAACAGCTCCGGGAGCGACGCAGCGCTGCTTATAATGGGCCACCTGCTTCACCATCCCATGAAACGGGTGCATTTGCACATGCCAGAAGGGGAACGTCAACTGGTATAATAAGCAAAATCACATCCAAATTTGTTCGCAGGTCAGTACCAATGTACTGTCATGTTTTGATTCCTCTAGAAATTATAAAGGAAACTAGACTTTTTAAAAAAATCTTTCTAATAATTTTCTAAAATGGTTTCATAACATTAGAGCTGCTCTTTTACAGAGTTGGAAGAAAAAAATCTAGGAAGACATAAAGTATTTTTCCTTAAGAGAGAGAAAGGAAAAAATGGACAAAATGAGATTTTAAAAATCTATAAAATAAAATGGAAAGAACAAAGACTTGACTTCAAAAATGTGTGTTTTAACAAAAGATTATTTTATATTTAAAAGCCTTGATTGAGGAAAAGAAATGAGTTTACATGTTTCCTTCAAATTTATCTTGACAATACTTTTAAATTGCTTACTAATAATATATAATTTACATTTTTTTCTTCTTGCATAAAAAGCCTACACACCAGAGTCACAGATCACTTATGCAATTTTACATCATAAAACCTTATCATCAAAACATAGTAAACACAAAATGAATACATGTATAGTAAAGGTCTAATCTACTTAAACAATACAATTATACTTTCTAAAAAGTAAGCATACTTACTATGCTTACTATGCATACATGTACAGTGCACATTGATGATACAAGTTGCTACTACAATGCAGGCTGATGTGGATTTCATCTATTCCTGTGTCCCACTAAATGCCTACTTAAGCCCTGCGACAGACAAAGCACTGTGTTAGGTGCAGAACAGAATCTAAAGATAGGTAAGACAGCATCTGTGCCCTCCAGATTCTTATAGTCTTGTAAGAAGCAGACAAACAACTAGCCATGATATAAAGCAGAACATGTGCTAAAAAGTGTGGGCAACATGCTGGATTCCAGAGGAAGACACAATTGTTTCTATCTAGGGAGACAGTGAAGGCACCCTATCATATAATCATTTCAGCTGCGCCTTCAATGATGGGTAAGAAATAATTATACTTGCTTTAAGAAATACTAATTAAATACTTAGTTTCCAATGTTATTAGTGTTTCTAGGATTTCAAAGAGTGGATGTGGAAAAGAGAAGAAGCAGCTTCAGTCTTACTTGCCTTGTCATGGAGCTATTTATAGGCTTGGTTCATACATCAGTTTGCCCAATATCACATAGCTGAATTAAAAACTTTAAAGCCTCAAATGTAACATAAATTTCTAACCATATCAGTCAGTGACTTTGTACCATTGGGGCAATTACTATGCAGCATGAAACTTGCTAGAGAAAGAACTAAAAGTTCACCAACAGAGTCAGCATGGAAGTTAGATCATAGTGTTAGCCGGCCATCTGCAGGGTACTAGTCAGATTATCAGTAGTTTCTGCTTTTGGAATTTGTCTATTTAAGGCCATTTCAAAAAGCCAGTACTTTCTCATGGTTAAGCCAGAATTAATTTTAAAGTGAAGAAAAATAGGTTTATAGTTTAGTGCTTGATCACTAATTGTGCATTAAGCATTGTGCAAAATATTTCTCTTAACTGCAACAAAAATTTAGACTCTAGGGGAAACAGAGTACTGTGGAAAGGAAGTTGTGAGATAGAATGCCAAAGCAGGAAAGTGCCTTAGAGCTGGTCTGTTGGGAGGTTCTGATAAAGATTGCCATATAGTCTTTGAACACATATGTGGAGACCTACTACGCGCAAGGCCCTTTTGTAGGAGCTATTGCTACGGCAGTGAGTGAGACTGATGGGTCTCCTGCCTTCCTGTGAGCAACTTACTATCTTGAAACATTCCACACATTTAAAGCGTTTCCCTTGCTTGGCTCTGGTTTTCTCCTACCTCACAGACTAGCTATCACTTCTCAGGCTCCTTTGCTGGCTTTTTTCAGATTCCCTTGCCTTTCCCCCAACCTCTAAATATTAGAATGCCCCAGAGCTCAGTCTTTGGACACATTTTTTTCTCTGGTTTTCCTTACACTCTTGGTGATCTCAGTCAGGCTCATGACATTAGATTCCGTCCTGTATGAACAACTCCCAACTGTATCTCTAGCCCACATCTCTCTCCTGAACTGCAGACTCATATCCAACTGCTGCTCAGCCTCTCCACTTAGATACGTTATAGACTCTGAAACAGAACATGTTCAAAAGTAAACTCTCATTCCTCTTCCCAAACCTGTCCCTCCCTCATTCTTCACCGTGTTAGAAATTGGCAGCCTTGTCCTTACAGTTGCTCAGACCATAAGCCTTGGAGTTATCCTTGACACTTCTTTTCCTCATACCACCTCAGATCCATTGGCAATTTGTGTTGGCTTTACCTTCACAGCATTTCCAGGATTTAACTGCTTGTATCACTCCCGCCACTGCCTTCATACTCTGAACCACTATTCATCTTTCACTTCCTCATAGGTCTCCTAGTTTCTGTCCTTGTCCTCCTCTTCTGTTTCAGCAGTGTCATGTCAAGTCTGATCATGTCACTCTTAAATTTAAAGCCCCTGATTAGCTTTCACCTTGCTCAGAATACAATTCTGTGCCCTCACTGTGGCCTGTGGGGCCTTGTATAACCTGGCCATCCATTTCTGCTCTGACCTCTTCTTCTCCCACTCTTCCCCTTGCTGCTTCCACACCAGCCACACAGGCACCAGACTGTCCTCAAGTACATTAAGCACTGCTTTGGCATTGTGTACCTGCTATTCCTTCTGCCTGGAATTCTCTGCCCTGAATACCTGCATGGCTCACTTCTACACCAAACCTTATGATTTTCTAACCATAGCTCATTCTTATATAGGGAACAACCCAGTTTGTTCAGTTGAGTATATATTGCTATCTGTAGGTAATTGTTTTTTAAGTGTTAAGTGTTGGAGAGCATGCTGTGCTGCATATGCTGTTAGAGCCAGCTGCACCTTCTGTAGCTCCATCTGCCTCCTACCATGGCTACTTAAAGCAGACTTCCTGGGCTCTTTGAAACAATTGCCAAGTAGCAGAAATTCTTCCAATGTTCCTACTGGCATCCAGGTAGGCAGGAACAGGGTATGGGTCAATTGCTATTTCAGTCAATTACAGCAGAGGAGATAGGGTCTAAGGGACATTTCACTCCTAATGTTTTAAGTTTGGCAGCTGTGGTATAGGTGTTTGCTAATAGTGAATAATAAAGCATAATATAAATAGGACAGAAAAGTCCAGTGAGATTTTTGTCCCTTCCTAAAGGAATTTTGTCTTAGCAGTGGGAGTCAACAGCATTACTGTCTTGCTTGCCAAATTGGTATACTGCCCATCTGTGTATATCAGTTCATCTACATGTAACTGAAAATGTACATTTCACTTTCAGCCTGCTCAAAAATGTTTTATTTATTTCAATGTGCTATAATAAAAATGGATTTGTATAGATGGCATTGAATTTTTATTATACTTCCCAATGAAAATGCCAGTTATTAAAAATAGAAATTTAAGAAATTACATTTGAATGTGAGAACACATTTTAGTATTCTTTTAAATTCAGATAGAAAAAATTTTTTTTTCATAATATGTTTGTTAAGAAAGGCATGTATTAGTTAAAGACCCTGAGAGGCATAAGGCATTCATATTCTTAAGAACAATTTAAAATTTTAGGGCTTGGTATGTGGGTGTGTTTTATGAATTTGGGGGATGGGAGAGTACCACTGATTTTATTCTTATTGCATTCGTTTTACATAAATAATAGAAATGTTTCTGGAATGGCTAAAACATTAAGACAGTATTAACTTAAGGATTCAAGTTGGTGATTTTCCCCACTATTTAATAGTATTTTACCCTTTATCACAAGATATTTAATTACCTTTAAAAATAACAAAGCATTAAAATTTTGGTAGACTTCAAAAATATTAATTACATGCAACACAGAACAATTAGTAGTGTTTTCCTGGTTTTATTTCGCAGGTGGATATCCAGGTAAGGTCAGTGTTTTTATTTAAGATTGAATCCGTGTTTTTAGACTTGCCTACATGGATAGGCTGTTAATTTGCTGTGATATTTTATCATGTGCATGAATTGTTAGCATAACTTCTAAAAGAAATTGCTTATTTAGAAATTGGTGTTTATTTGCTAACTACAAGGTTAATGTATATATTTTCTAAATTGAGCGACTACTAGAATTATACATAATTACAAATTTGAAGTTGAATCTTGCTATTGATAATTATTAAATAGTTTTTACTTTAGATTAAACTAAACCAAAAGATAAATTATGACTTCAAATGAATCATGGCTGGGAATTGGAAGATTATGAAAAAAAATTTCAAACTTTCACCTTATATTGCCTCTTGACAAAAATGAGTAGACGCTCAATAAATGATAAATTACATGCGGTTATGGTGAAAAACATGAGAAATAGTCTCAGACTGACTGGTAATAGAAAACTGTCATGGTAGAAGTTTGCTCAACAAGCTAATTTTAAAATAATTTTAGATATAGGTTTTCTTGATATATTTTTTACTTTTATCATTAAATCTCAACCTTCACTTTGTTTTGAGGGATCCAAGTGAAGGCGAAGCCAGTGGCAGAACCGACACCTCAAGGTGAGGAGCCACTATTAATACTTCGCTGCTAGGTCCCTGTGTATGAAAACGTACTTTTGAAATACTTACAGCACTTAATGATCATGAATAGATCTAATAACTAGATAGCATGCGTATTTTAGATTTTTATATTGGGGTGGGTTTTCATAATGTTACCTAGCATTCAATTCAGTCAACTTTAAATTTGTTTTCCAAACATGCATTTGAATTGTGTACTTGGTATAGAAATAGGCTTTCTGTTCTATAAAGTATGTCAAGCTGAAGAATTAATAGATTAAATGTACTGATATTTTTCTCACTAAAGTAATGTAACTAAAATTAGTCTGAGTCAAATAGCACAAACAACACAGAACAGGGAGATAATTACATGTAGGAAGATTTGATATTAGTAATATATTTTAGGTGATAATTCAGTGTTTGACCACATTTAAAAATTCTATCCAGGCATACTTTTGGGGATTTCTTTTTTTGACATTTCATGCTAGTTGTATATTCATTCTGGCAATGGGTTTCATACTTGAGCACAATCAGAATTACAGGGAAGACTTGATAAAAAGGTTGCTGGATCCCACTCCCAGGGTTTCTGATTCAGGGGCCGAGGCAGGTGCCTGTGCATTTGCATTTCTATCAAGTCCCCAAGAGATGCTTATGCTGCTGTTCTAGGGACCACATTATGGACATGTTAGTACTTGTGTTCATATTTTACAAATGGGAGATTTAAGAAATGAAGACATTAATTTATTTTGAGTGTACCCAAGCATTAAGGGATGCAATGTAAATTTTACAACCAACAAGTATTCCACAGTATGAAAGGCTCTGGCTTCATTCAGGAACGATTGTGACCAGCTGAACACAAGCCTCCAATTTGATTTCTACTTTTCAAGTTACTTAAAATATAAAACATAATTAACTTTGGAAAACTATAGCATTCCCATGTAGTCTTTTTAACAAACTGTGCTATATTTACATTTAGTAATAATAGTTGAAATGTTTCTTTGTAGAGTTAGGTACCTGAGTCACCACGGTAGGGAGCCACAGGGGAGCAAGACAAATATTCTTCACTTTCTTCTGCCTTTTATAGAAACATGGAGGACTTGTTCTTAGCCTCTCCCTCACTTAGTCTTCACTTTTGAGCCCCTCCTTGCTTTTCATCCTATATTTCCACTAAATTTCCCTCTGAGACATTTAGTAGTGTGTGGCATTGCAAGTGGCCCTTAATAGTTGCATTTTTGTCCTTTTAATGTAACTATATAATTTTATTACATTATAAGAATTAGTAACTGATATTTTATAAATGTTTACACAATACTTTTCACATTCCCTTTTGTTTGGTTGTTGTTGGGTTTGGTTCTATTTTTGCTTTTGAACTGACTTATTGAATACTAACTATAAAGTACTTTCTGATCATTTAATTTTCACAACAACTAGGTGAAAATGCCTATTTTACAGATGAAAAAAAACAGCAAGGAACATAGGTGGGATCAAGCCAGCTATAATAAGGTTCTGTCATTTCAGGGAGATGAGGTGATACTGTGGTTAGAAGTATAGGTTCTCAGCCAGAGTGCATGGGTTTCAGCTATGTTCTACCACTTACCTTACTGTGTGGCTTTGGGGAAGTTACTTCAACTCTGCGTGCCTCCATTTCCTCACTCTAACTGCCTCATAGCGTTGTTCTGAGGGGTAAATGAGTAATTAATACATTTTAGGCACTTAGGACAATTCCTGCACCTAGTAAGTACTCAATAAATGTTAGCTGTTATTATATTAATATCCACATTTCCAGGAGCTTTCTACAATGATATTATCAGTGGCAATGTCTGTGAGACCATGCAGAAAAATATTTCATTGTCTTAAGGTCATCTTAAGGTGGAATAGAAGGAAACTAGACTTAGAATAATATCCCTAAATTCTAGTCTTCACTTTTCAACTCATTAGCTCTATAACTTCAGAAAACTAATTTTTTTTTTCTTCTGAGACAAAGTTTTGCTCTGTTGCCTAGGCTAGAGTGCAGTGGCACGATCTCAGCTCACTGCAACCTCCACCTCCCAGGTTCAAGCAATTCTGCCTCAGCCTCCCAAGTAGCTGGGATTACAGGTGCGTGCCACCACACCTGGCTAATTTTTGTATTTTTAGTAGAGACGAGGTTTCACCATGTTGGCCAGGCTGGTCTCAAACTCCTGAGCTCATGGTCCTCCCACCTTGGCCTCCCAAAGTGCTGAGATTACAGGTGTGAGCCACAGAAAACTAATTTTAAGTTTTCCAGCCATCAGTTCCATCTTTAAAATGAGTGCTCAGTCAACTGATCTCTCAGGACCCTTCCAGCATGCCGATTCCACCAGAATTATACATGTGACCTTGGTAAATGACTCTGGTTGGCTTGCAAGCCCTAAGAGGCCTGTGATGCAATGGCTTAGATTCAGTGGGCAAAAAGAGAAAAATAGAGAACACGATGAAGTAAATACTTTCCATACTTATTAATAGTCTTTGGAAATTTATTTTCTCTATGTATTCCTTTCCTTATTTTCTCAAGATTGCATAGTTTGCAGAGCTTTGGGGACTCAGATACCTAGGCTCAGACACCTGGAAATGAAGTAGATAATATATATAAAATTATACATGAATATATATCATACTATTGATACAAAATGTATATATATTAATTTAAAAGATGTATGCAGTAGATTATAAACTCCTTCCAAGGGACTTTTTTTTCTTAAATCACATAAGTGAGATAGGTTAACAAGTTGCAATTGTAACATCTCTATTTGGATAATTGTTCAAGAAATTTAATTACAGGATTTTCTGTATCACGAATAATCTATTAACTTTGATGAAGCTATGAAGGTTTCTTTCTATGACTGTTTGAAATAGGTTTTTTGTTTCCATATTACTTGGGGAATGCCTGCAATAAGTAAAATTCAGTGAGATTTAGTCATTTAACAAATATGTTAATTATTACTATGTACCCAGCACAGTTCTAGATGCCCGAGATATATCAGTGAATGACATAGACAAAATTCCTTGCCCTCCTGGAGTTTACAGTCTAATGGTAGATTCAGACAACACCCTAACAAATGGGTTAAATAACATGTTAGAATGTGTAAGTGCTATCGAGAAAAATAAAGCAGGCTAAGGGGGCTTGGCCATGCTAGGATAGGAGTTAGGGTACAATATGAGCAAAGATTTGAAAAAAGCAAAGGAGTTAGCGTCGCAGCCATCTGGGGAGAAACATTCATGACAGAGGGAACAGTCTGTGCAACAGCCTTGTGGCAAGAACATAACCCGTGTGTTCAAGGAGCAGCATGGAGGCCATTGTGTTCTGATAGGAGTGAGGAAGGAGAAAAATTCTAGGAAATGGGATTGGGGGTAGTAGGAGTTGGAATGGAAGTCATGGGGAACGTTGTAGACTGTTTTAAGGATGTCTTTAGTGAAATGAGAAGTCACTGGAGGACATTGAGATGTGTGGTATAATCTAACATCTTTACCTAATTGCAGTACAACATTCTTTCTCAACCTTACCAGGTAAACGAATTATTTTTCCCTCTGAAGTTACGACATTCCTCCTATCCAAAAAGGCAGAAAAAAGAAATTTTTTATATTTCAAAAATGTATATTTACAAATAGAATATTAGTGGTCCCTATTTTGTGTGTGTGCTTGAACAGAGAAATATGGAACTGAAGAAGGTATTAAGTTCTTCACTTTCAGTTGCAGACTTGTTTCCCTCAGACCACTTATATTTAAGAAAAATGCTATTTTAGATTGACAATATTAAAAGTCAAAACAGGTGGCATCTTGGGGTGTGTTTCTGTAACAGCAAGATAACATAAATCTTTGCGTCCATCTGAGGGTGGTCTGCAAATTAGGTAGTGTTATTAGGCACTGAACTACGACCACTTAGATTTTATGTGTGTTTTGATCTCTTTGCTGAGTGAAATATTTGTTTTCATTCTTTCCCTTTGCCCTCTTCTTCCAGAAGTACATCAGGGGAACCAAAAGAAAGAGACAAGGAAGAGGGTAAAGATTCTAAGCCGCGTTCTTTGCGGTTCACATGGAGTATGAAGACCACTAGTTCAATGGACCCTAATGACATGATGAGAGAAATCCGAAAAGTGTTAGATGCAAATAACTGTGATTATGAGCAAAAAGAGAGATTTTTGCTTTTCTGTGTCCATGGAGACGCTAGACAGGATAGCCTCGTGCAGTGGGAGATGGAAGTCTGCAAGTTGCCACGACTGTCACTTAATGGGGTTCGCTTCAAGCGAATATCTGGGACATCTATTGCCTTTAAGAACATTGCATCAAAAATAGCAAATGAGCTTAAGCTGTAAAGAAGTCCAAATTTACAGGTTCAGGGAAGATACATACATATATGAGGTACAGTTTTTGAATGTACTGGTAATGCCTAATGTGGTCTGCCTGTGAATCTCCCCATGTAGAATTTGCCCTTAATGCAATAAGGTTATACATAGTTATGAACTGTAAAATTAAAGTCAGTATGAACTATAATAAATATCTGTAGCTTAAAAAGTAGGTTCACATGTACAGGTAAGTATATTGTGTATTTCTGTTCATTTTCTGTTTATAGAGTTGTATAATAAAACATGATTGCTTAAAAACTTGTATAGTTGTCTAGATTTCTGCACCTGAATGTATGTTTGATACTTTGATTTGAAAATGTTCTTCCCTGTTATTTACATTCTGGTGGGTTTTTAAAATTCTTACCTCCATCATGCAATTTTGAAAATTGTGTCCAGAATTAAAAGTGCATAGAAATAGCCTTTACAATTGTAGCATGGACCTTTAAAAATTGTTTTAAAATCTTATTTAAATTTAAACCAGAAGCTGAAAAATAGATCAGCTTTATTATACACAAAATTATTACTGCTTATCTTTGCTCTTTTCCTTGTTATCCCGCAAGGTTTAGTTGAGAAGATACAAAATGTTTACAGTGTTGGCACTTAGAGTTTTTAAATTCAAGTACATGAAATTCAGTAATAGCATTGCCTTGAGCTAACTAGGAAGTACTGGGAAAAAAGTTAAATCTACATCAAGTTTCTTTTGAACTTTGAAGTGTTTTCTGACCCACTGCTAACTGTAGCAACAAAATTTAAAAGAAAAAAACCATACTTTATCTGGCTATTATAACATAAACTGTCACGTAGGTTTGCTGCCTTCAGAATACCGCAATTTAATTGCGGGAATATAATAATATTGGGACTGTTTCACAGCACAAACTCATCTTTACAGTGTTGATCAATGCATCAGTTAAGAAATAATGCCACCTCAGGAATTAACTGGCATTGGGAACATTTGCCTCATTCTCCTGCTATCCTCTTCATTCACCCCTGCCACTGTAATATCTATAAGTACTTAAGAGACTTGTGAGCAAAACATACTATTTATAACAGTATATGATTGATTTATGCTTATGTGGTTGTTCAGTTTGTTCCCATGTAACTCGTTTGTTTTAAATATTTTGCCAGATTTCTTGTATTTATTCCACATCATTATGCCTATAATGTGCCGCTTTGTGATTGGGCATTTGCCTACTTTTCTTTCATAATTAGTGATATATGCGATGTAAAACCACTAGTAAAGGTACATTTTAATACTTGTTATTTTATACTGAATTAGCCTTGGAGGTTGACTGTGCAATGTTATTTACTGTTGTAATTACTGTAATACCAACATATGGGCCCCATCTGCACACTCCTGAAAAACAGAAAGTGTATTCAAATTTTATCAGTTTAAAGAAAATAAAGCTGTGATAAATACTGTAATTCCAACCTACATTAGAAGGTCTAAGTGTAGGTGATGTGCCATTCCATAATGGCTTCCAGACTAGGGTGAATTTTACGTTCTGTACTGTACTGTGATGTAGCTTTCTTCTGTAACAGTTATGTTTTAAAATTAAGTGAGTTTTTTTTTTGCCTTAGCAAAGGGTGGTGTTTGAAAAAAAAAATGTGTAGCCCCTTTTTAACCTAGTGTTCATTCAAAAAAAAATTGATGCAAATCTTTATTCACTTTCACTGGTGCACACTGAAATTTTACTTGAACAGTTCTCATAATAAAGCACTTGTCTTTTGCTCTTTATCAGAATGTGAATTACCTGTTTTCTGGTACAAAAGTATTCTGTATGAGGAGTTTATTGTATGTGTTCTAAATTTAGTTGGCAAAGGGTGAAGCTGTGAAGGTTTTCAAGATTATTGAAACTATGAAGGTTTCTTGTCATTATGACAAGAAAGTTTAATCTTTTTATAGGAATTCCTGTCACTGAAATACTTTTTTAAAAAAATAGACTCATGTGTTTTCCACGGTAGAAACTGATACTTTTTTACATTTTCTCACTGTGGCCAACTCTTCTGTGTTTGTAGAAAGGAATTTGACTTCAATGTCTTTTATGAACTAAAAATGAAATCTTGATACTTTAGATTTTTCATTTTATGTGTTCATGACAACATAAATATTTTTCAAAGATTTAGAGGAATTTTGCAATATGTTTGCATAAATAAATACCAGTTTATGTTCACTGGCTATGTGATACCAGGATTTCCTTGGCTTCTGTTGAAATATTATTTGATATGACATCCCTTATATTAAATTAATTATTTTGTAGAAACTGGGGCACAGCATTTTATTTGTTAAATGAAAAGAATAAGATGAAATATACTCCAGAACCTTGTTCCAATAATATTCTCTAAGATAGAATTTGATTTAAAACCTAAAAGCTCTTATTTTGAGGTGATTTTCACCAACAGTGTCATTTCGCACCATGGGGGGAGAAAAGCATACGGTGAGCAGCAAGGCACCAATTTACTGTAAACTAGTGATTCCATTAGCCTGTGCAAATTAATCAAGATGACCTCTGCCTTCATTTTCGAAATACCCATTGAAATACCTACTGTGTCTTAAGATACATAAAAAAAAAATTATAAAAGATGGTTCCTACCTCTCTGAGATTTTGGTCCATTTGAAAAAATAGATGTAAATATATGCACAACTAAAACATACACACACACACAGAGAGGAAACTGAAAGCGCTGAAACAAGCACAGATAATAGATGCTATAGAAATTCAGAGAAGAGTGAATTCTGTATGGACATTGGAAAGGTGGGTCTTTTAAGGGATTTGAAGAGTGGGTAAAATTTAAGAGACAATAGAAAAGATCCTACAGATGGAAAAAAAGCTACAAGTTAGTAATAGCTCTAAGTCATGTTAAAAAATAAACCACATATTCTAGGAAGTGGCAGGGTTCACATAGCTTGATTAATAGCTGATTATGTAAAGCATTAATTGGCAGTCTCAGCTTGGACTTGATCTATGGATAGAGGGGAGAAATTACGAGGTTTTTTTAAGCCAAGGAAGTACCTAATAAATTGGTTGTTAAAGAATGGCTTATTAATTCAGCAAGTTTGTTGAGTGCCAGGGTACATTAGTGTCTAGGTTCTAGGAAATAGCAGTAAAAAAAATGTATCATAGAAATGTATGAACTCGATTAAAGACTAGAGGCAGGAAGATCTTTTCAGAGGTTAAAACAATAAAGCATGAATGAAATAGCATAGATGTGGGGTGGTTAACACAGGGTGGAAAAAGGTAAAAGGAAAGAGACATTTCAAAAGATGTATCAACAAGGTATATGAGAGATGTTTCAAAAGATGTATCAACAAGGTATCATGGGCCAAGTGCAATGGCTCATGCTTGTAATCCCAGCACTTTGGGAGGCCTAGGTGGATGGATCACTTGAACTCAGGAGTTCAAGAACAGCCTGAGCAACATGGTGAAACCCTGTCTCTACAAAAAATACAAAAATTAGCTGGGCATGGTGGCATGCATCTATAGTCCCAGCTACTTGGGAGGCTGAGGTGGGAGGATCGCTTGAGCCTAGGAGGCAGAGGTTGCAGTGAGCTGAGATCATGCCACTGCACTCCAGCCTGGGTGACAGAGTGGTCCCTGTCCCCCCTCCGTCTCCAAAAAAACAAGGTGTCATGAATAGGATTCACAGACTGTAAGAAAGATGATTGGGTGGGAGCAGAGCTTCCTGGCATAGGATTCAAGTTTTCAGCTTGCATTTTAAGACTTCCACTTTCACTTAACGTGGAGCAGCAAGTACCAGATTTACTCTCCCACCTAAGACAATGAAGAAACGAGATATATGAAATAATAAATTCACACAATGTTTTCATCAGAATAAAAACAATTTTTAAGACATTGGCTATTAGTCAATGAAGAACAATGATCCTTGAGAGGAAAACAAACAAAATGACCTCTATGATTGGCCCAGCCTGTGGCACAGGGAGAGGAAAATCAAGTTGGAGCTTGGCATTCTCTGGTTAAGAAGTCAGAACTGAGAGGCCAGGGAGGCCAAGACAGCTAGAGTCTGCAGGGAAGAGCGGGGTGGGGGGATACCAAAGAAACAGCTCTGGAGATCTGCAGAAATCAGCACATGAATGTAAGAAAACTAAATGAGGCCAGTGAAAGAACCACCTGAAAGTATTAGAGGGAACAATTCATCGAACCTCATGCAAGGGTAATGCCTGTTCCACCCAGTCATTTGTAGAAAACAATTCATGGAGCAGTGGGCATAGTACTCAGAAGAGTTTTGCCTCAGTAGTGGGAACTACTTAGCACTAAATTCTGCCTTGGTACTGCTTAACACAAGCCATATCCAGAAGGATAAGGGTTTCTGAGTAACAACTGTGTCCCAGAACAAAGTTCAAGAATATAGTAATAGAAAATGTGCCAGGCACGGTGGCTCACGCCTGTAATCCCAGCACTTTGGAAGGCTGAGGTGGGTGGATCGCCTGAGGTCAGGAGTTCAAGACCAGCCTGGCCAACATGGTGAAACTCCGTCTCTACTAAAAATACAAAAATAAGCCAGGCGTGGTGGCACATGCCTGTAATCCCAGCTACTGGGGAGGCTGAGGCAGGAGAATTGCTTGAACCTGGGAGGTGGAGGTTGCAGTGAGCCAAGATCGTGCCACTGCACTCCAGCCTGGCTGACAGAGTGAGACTGCCTCAAAAAAAAAAAAAAAAGAAAAGAAAAAAATACAAAAATTAGCTGGGTGTGGTGGTGCATGCCTGTAATCCCAGCTACTCGGGAGGTTGAGGCAGGAGAATCACTTGAACCCGGGAGGCAGAGGTTGCAGTGAGCCGAGATCACACCATTGCACTCCAGCCTGGGCAACAAGAGCAAAACACCATCTCAAAAAAAAAAAAAAAGAAAGAAAGAAAAAGAAAACAGAAAATGTGCATCACTCAACAAGGTAATAGTCATCATAGCTTGCATTAATTCAAGGTTATCCTGCATGCAAATATGCGGGAAAATACAACACATAATGAGAAATATCAATTGACACTGAACCAGAAATGGCAGAGATGATCAAATTGATGGACAAAGACATTAAAACAATTATTATAACTATATATGTTCAGAAAGGTAGAAAAAAGGTTATGTTAAGTAGAGACATTTCATGTAAAAAAAAAAAAACACTATTCAAACATCTAGAAATGAAAATTAAGATTTCTGGGGCCAGGCGCAGTGGCTCACACCTGTAATCTCAGCACTCTGGGAGGCCGAGGCAGGCGGATAATGAGGTCAGGATATCGAGACCATCCTGGCTAACATGGTGAAACCCTGTCTCTACTAAAAATACAAATAATAATAATAATAATAATAATAATAATAGCCAGGCATGGTAGCGGGTGCCTGTAGTCCCAGCTAGTCGGGAGGCTGAGGCAGGACAATGGCATGAACCCAGGAGCCAGAGGTTGCAGTGAGCCGAGATCACGCCACTGCACTCCAGCCTGGGGGACAGAGCGAGACTCCATCTCAAAAAGAAAAAAAAAAAAGTTAAGATTTCTGAGGAGAACACACAAATGGAATTAGTAGATTGGGCATTGCAGAAGGAAAGATAGTGGACTTGAACATATCACAATAGAAATCCAAAATGAAACAAAAAACAGCTGAAAAAAGATTAGAGAGCTGTAGGACAATGTCAAGCAATCTAGTATATGTGTAAAGTCCCGACAAAGAGGAGGAGGTGGGGAGAGAAAAAATGTTTGAAGATATAATGGCCAGAATTTTTCCAAATTTTCAGGAAACCATAAACAGACCTAAAATGTTTCATAAATATCAATTAAGAAAACTATACTAAATTTTCATATCACAGGTTGCTTAAAACCAGCAAGGGGGGAAAAAAAACAGTAAAATCAGCCACAAAAAAACCCAGACATATTACATAAGGAAGAAAAAGGAACAAAAATAAGAACAACAACTGACTTCTTGCAGAAATGATGCAAGCCAGACAAGTATTGGGAAAAATATAAAGTATCAAATTAGAATTCCATACCCAGATAAAATGATCTTTCTAAAACAAAGGTGAAATAAAGATGTTCAGACACATAAAAGCTGAAATAATTTATCACCAGCAGACTTGCATTAGAGCTGAGAGGCCAGGGAAAGAAATGTTAAATAAAGCTCTTCAAGCAGAATAAAATATATACCAGATGGGAGTCTACAAAAAGGAATAAAAAGCACCAAAAATAACAACTATGTTGAGAGTAAAAATATTAACAATGCATTGTAAGATGTATAACATGTAAAAGTAAAAGTTATGGCAACATAGTACCAAGGTTTTTTGCAAAGCTCTTATATCATGTATGTGGTGGAAATGGAGTATGTTAAAGATGTGTACTGTAAACCTTGCAGCAACCACTAAAAATACAAAACAGAATTATAACTAATGAGCCAGCAAAGAAGACAAAATGGAATTTTTAAAAATTCTCTTAGAATTACATCAAACTTAAAAGCTTCTGCCCAGCAAAGGAAACAATCAAAAGAGTGAAAAGACAACTTACAGAATGGGAGACTATATCTGCAAACTGTTTGTCTGAAAAGGAGCTAATATCCAAAATATATAAATGAACTCAACTCAATAATAAGAAAACAAATAACCTGATTGAAAAATGGGGAAAGGACCTGAATAGATATTTCTCAAAGGAAGACATTCTAATGGCCAACAGTCATAAGAAGGGAGAATGCTCAATAGCTGTAGTCATCAGGGAAGTGTAAATTAAAACCACAATGAGCTATCACCTCACACCTGTTAGAATGACTGTTATAAATTGCTGAATGATTAATAAATACTGGCAGGGATGTAGAGAAAAGGGAACTTTTGTACACTGTTGGTGGGAATGTAAATTAGTACAGCCATTATGGAAAATAGTATGGAAGTTCCTCAAAAAATTAAAAATAGAACTACCATATGATACAGCAATCCCACTACTGGATATACATCCAAAGGAGATGAAATCTGTGAGTTGAAGAGATATCTGCACTGCCGTGTTCACCGCAGCATTATTAACAATAGCCAAGATATGGTGCCAACCTAAATGTCCATAAACAGATGAATGGACAAAGAAAATGTGGCATATATACATAACGGAATACTATTCAGCCTTAACAAAGGAAGGAAATGCTGTCAATTGTGATATGAGTGATACCTCCAGGACATTATGTTAAGTGCAATAAGCTAGACACAGAAAGACAAGTACCCTATGATCTCACTTACAGGTGGAATCTAAAAAAGTCAAACTCATAGAAGCAGAGTAAAATAGTAGTTACCAGAAGCTGGGGGTGAAAGGATAATTGGGGAGATATTGGTCAAAGGATACCAAATTAGACAGAAGGAATAAATTCAAGAGATCTATTGTATATCACGGTGACTGTAGATAGTATGTTTCATACTTGAAAATTCCTAAGACAGAAGATTTTTAAGTGTTCTCACACAAAATATGATATGTATGTGAGGTAATACCTATGTTAAATAGCTTGATTTAGCCATTCCACAATGTATACATATATAAAAACATCATGTTCGCTGGGTGCAGTGGCTCACACCTGTAATCCCAGCACTTTGGGAGGTCAAGGCAGGAAAATTGCTTGAGCCCAGGAGTTCAAGACCATCCTGGACAAACAGTGAGACCCTGTCTCTACAAAAACTAGAAAAAATTTAGCCAGGCATGGTAGTGTGTGCCTGTAGTCCCAGCTACTTGGGAGATGGAGGTGGGAGGATTGCTTTGGCCTGGGAAGTTGAGGCTGCAGTGAGCGCAGATCATGTCACTGCACTCCAGTCTAGGTGACAGAGTGAGACCCTGTCTGAAAAACAAAAATGAAAACAAAACCATGTTGTACAACACAAATATAATAATTTTAACTTATCGGTTAAAAAATGTTTTAATTGAACCAGAAAAAAAAAACACAATCCAAAGGAAGGCAGTGGGGAAGAAAAGCAGAAAAAGAAACAAAGGAAACAAAAGAATAGATGACAAAATAGAAAACAAACAACAAATGGCAGTCTTAAACCCAATCATATCAAAATTACATTAAATGTAAATGGTCTAAAAGCCCCAGTGCAAAGGCTATACTTGGCTGATTTGATTAAAAAATCAAGACCAACTATATGCTGCCTACAAGAAACCCACTTTTAATATAGACATAAATAAGTTAAAAGCAAAAGGATCAAAGAATCGTGAGTTGCCTAGTTTAGAAGTAAAAATAATGTTTGCTTTCAGGCTTAGAATTTTTAAATCATAGCATAAAGATAATCAAGCTTTACACCTCTATTTAACACATAAATAGGTTGCAGCTCAGTGCAACAACTTAGATGGCAGGCTAAGGTGATGGACTCTGAATGAAATGTCCTACAGACAGATTATAAACTGGAAGCTGGATCTAAAGGCAGATTTGGATGTTCTCAGTAAAGATATGATGGTTGTAGATTCAGGACATGATCAGTAACTGAAATAAAGAATATATAGTCATGATCCAATGATAGGTACTTGGGGGAACATGAAGAAAATTTATAAATGTTTTCAAATGTGAAAATCATATATCCTTTATCTATGGGTTTGGAAACATTAAACATAAATTATTTATTTGGGGAGTATAAAATTTAATATTTTCCATTCTTTAAATTAATATTATAACTGAATTATTTATTGCTAAAAATGAGATTTTTGCATTTATGTAGAAACTTGTCTACATTACATTTAGAACTTTTTAAAAAGCCAGAATGGTTAAAAGTTAATTTTTTTCATTCATCATATTGGTTGGTAATAGCATTTGCATTTTCTTTTTTTGGTTTTGTTTTTTGAGATGGAGTCTCGCTCTGTCACGCAGGCTGGAGTGCAGTGGCATGATCTCAGCTCACTGCAACTACCACCTCCCGGGTTCAAGCTATTTTCCTGCCTCAGCCTCCCAAGTACATGGGACTACAGGCATGTACTACCACACCTGGCTAATTTTTGTATTCTTAGTAGAGACAGGGTTTCACCATGTTAGCCAGGATGGTCTTGATCTCCTGACCTCATGATCTGCCCGCCTTGGCCTCCCAAAGTGCTGGGATTGCAGGTGTGAGCCATTGCACCCAGCCTGCATTTTCTGTATGTGTAATAGAACACCACAATACATTTTCATGAGTATAAAGCAAGAGGTATGTGAAAGAGAAGGATATGTGATGAAAGTGAATTATCTGGAAAAATTACCCCTTTAAAAAATTACAGCCTGTTTTACAAGGCTGTTAGGACACAGTATAGTATGGCAATAAGTACAAAAACCCATTTGTAGATATGGAGTGTTACATATTAGAAACATCATCTTTTAAAAATCATCAATATTTAAAATATTTCTACCTACTTAACAAAAGCTCTACCGTATGATCATTGCAAATAGACATGTTCTGTAACATTTCCTAATAATTGCTGCTATACTCAGTGGTTTGGTGCTAATACATTTGAAATATAGACAAGGTGTGGGGAAATGATACTTCAATCTTGATCTTTATTTTTCTAAGAAAAAAGTAATTCAAAAAATTAGTGATATTTACTTTGAAAATCAAAGACTTTGAAAAAGTATTACTTTTTACTTAGTATTACTATAACTTTTTACTTTGAAAAAAGCTGGCATTTCTTAGTTTTAGTCTTAGTTTATCTCTAAGTAAGTTGTATTTTAACACAGATGGCGCCGTGAAAGTAGTAAAGCAAGTAAAACAACAAAACCCCTCCTTAATGTTTACAATAAATCAAATTTTCTTACATGTTTATAATGTCTAACTCATACCTTTTTACATATAAACAAATCTAACTGGAATTCTTTATACATTCCTAAAATGCTAATTTTATTAAAGTAGAATCTGAGTTACATTGAGTTAATATTTTTTCTTTATGCCATCATTAATTAAATTATTCAACATGAGGCATTCTGAAGTTTGATATTCCTGTACCCACAGTGGACAATTTTTTCAACCCCAACAGTAATTTATATAGAGTATTATTCTTTATGTCTAGATTAATTGATAATAATTGTCCAAGAATCAAAATATAGATTGAAAGAGCTCTTATGATGCTGGCTGTAAATTAAGCTGTCTCTCCAAACTAGTCATGCTACTGCTGCTTCAGGAGTAACAAAGACAAGGCCAGCCTGCCCTAAATATTGCCAAGGGCAGGCACAAGAGCACAAAGAAAACCAAAGAAGTCCCAAAGGAAACCCCTCTTCCCCACTCCCATCCCTCCAGCTCAGTCCTCCACTGGGAGGGGCATGAAGCACAAGCGTGTGGACAGTTTCCTGATCTGCATTTATTTCATTCGGCCAGTTACAAGTCTTACTAAATCTATGATCATTCAACTTGCTCTTCCCCATTTTGATTTTTCCAGATATATAGCTGAAATCTAGGCATACTTTCCATTACATTTAATAATAATAATAACAAGAGGAAAGAGGAGAAGGAGGAGGGGAAAGGTTATATGGTATAATGCAGTTCTTAATGCATCCATGCCACTTGCTAATAATTACCTTTCATTTTCCTTCCTCGGTGCTTAGTTCCTAAGCCACTCAAAGATCTTTCTAGATCTTTGATGTTTACCTGTTTTGGTAGTGTCTGGTGCCTCTTCTGTTTTGCTCAATTTCTCAAAGCACACTTAACAGCAATTCAGAAATTTCACACTTTTTTTTCCTGAAGTTTGCCAGAAGTATTTATTTTACAAACACATTAGTGGGACTTGAGACTCATAAAGAAGAAAGCCACAAAATCAACATAGGACCTCCTGTAACATCTGGTGAGCCAGGAGAATTCTGAAACAAATACACAATAATTGGCACTAAGCAAACCAGAGCAATAACACATTGCACGACAGCTCCTAGTACACAGCCTGGCTCATTGCAGCCACTTAAAATGCCACTTGGGTTGGGCCAGGTTGATGTAGCAGGTCCCCTTTTTAAGAGCATTTCGAGAGGCTGACATTGACAAGCTAGTGTCAGAGATTGAGGTCCTCTCACTTCAAGGACATTTGAAGTTATGTAAATGTATACATTTTTCTCAAGCTAATATTGCCATTCGCCTATGTATCCAAAGTTTCATCTATGATATACTATACTATGCTAAGCCATAACTGCCATACAGTTCCAGATCATTCCACTCCATCTAAAAGACCTTTTTGAGTACCTAACAAATGTGAACTATTGTGGGGAAAAAGTAATATATTAGAAAGGTGAGGTGAAGTGATATATTAGAAAGGTGAGGTGAAGGAATTCTCTTAGTTTCTACAATTTAAAAAAATTAAGAAATTTCATACTCTGAGCTGTTCTAGTGCCTTTGAATGTTATTTTTGCAGCTAGGAGTCCTAAAATAACTCAGAATGGCAATGAAAATAACCTTATATGCTATTCTGTTTTTAAAAATCAAAGCATTTATTCATCTTCTTTAAAAAATGACAGATGTTTTATGAAAATTTAGAAAATATAGGTAAGCCAAAAGAGGAAAAAAAAAAAAAACCTGAAACACCTCACTATCCAGAAACCACTGTGAATAATTTGCTGTATGTCCTCCAGTGTATTTCAGTGGCAAAATCTGTATATAGTTGTAGTGAGTTTGAATGTTGGGGGTTGATCAAGAAAAAGACCAGACCATGAGATGACAGTAGCACACAAGAGCTTTATTTCGATAAGGCTTGGACAGATTGCATGGAAGGTGAAAGTCCTCACATCAGGAGACCTTCCAGATACAGCAGCAGGGCCACCACCATAAGGGAAAAAGGACAAGCAACCTCCCTGGGGAGAGGAGGATCAGAGAGGGGTTTGCAGGTTTGAGGATGTCACTTAGCAGCATAGTGAGGAGCCTCTTGGTCATAGATCCTTAAGGGACAGCAGCCATCTGGGGTCTTTTGTAGCCCCACAGTTTGTCTTATATATGGCAAGAAGGTGTTGTGTGCAGTTTCACAGGTTATGCAAAGCAGGTGGGCTCTAAAAGGGTAAAAAAAAAAAAAAAAGGGCTATATTTACAGCAATTGGATGTGCAAGAATTTGAGTTTGGTGCCGGCAGGCTTGAGTTAATGATCCTGGGGTGTGGTACAGAAGTAAACACCATGGGTGTCAATACACAGAGGCCGACTTGAACCCATTTATTCAACAGTAATTTATTTATTATTTATTATTATTTTTTTGAGATGGAGTCTCACTCTGTTGCCCAGGCTGGAGTGCAGTGGCACGATCTCGGCTCACTGTAACCTCCGCCTTCCAGGTTCAAGCGATTCTCCTGCCTCAGCCTCCTGAGTAGCTGGGATTACAGGCATGTGCCACCACACCCAGCTAATTTTTGTATTTTTAGTAGAGACAGGGTTTCACCATGTTGGCCAGGGTGGTCTTGAACTCCTGACCTCAGGTGATCTGCCCGCCTCAGCCTCCCAATGTGTTGGGATTAAAGGTGTGAGCCACCATGCCCAGTATTCAATAATAACAAAAAATGAGATTCATACTGACCACTGCTTTACAACACACCTTTTCCACTTAAGCTCTATGGACCTCTTTCTGGGTCTTTATGTCTATATTCTTCAACATTCTTCAAGCTTTTTTTTATGAAGTGGAATTTTTTTCCCCCAATGCATGAAGTGGAATTTTTTTCCCCCAATGCATTGTTTCATGGAATAAATATATGGAAAAAAAAATACACACACACACTACACACACACATATCTATATGAAAATTATATATATACATTATATATATGTATATACGTGTGTGTGTGTGTGTGTGTGTGTGAGAGAAAAGAGTGAAATTCTGCTTGCTTTTGCCAGCTACCCCCTTCTGGCTTTCTGTTAAAGTCTAAGGCGATAAGCCTCTGCTATTATAAAATATTTTAATGGTTTTATGATATTCTGTGTAATAAGATTACTTAATGACCTGTTTGGCAGACATTTTAATTTTTTTCCTAATTCTTCATATCATAACTTTGCCATGAATGTCCTTGTAATCAAATCTATACATATTTCCATAATTATTCTTTGGGTAAATTTTTTTCAAAACACATGACTATTTTTATAGTTTTTGGATTTTTATTTTTTCTTAACTATGGTTATATTCTATCCCTGAAGCTGGCAATAATTTTCCTTGAGAGAAGAGAATGAAATAAAAAATTAGTTGGGAATTTATTGCCTTTGTCACAAAAACACAGGTTAAGAGATGGGCCAGGTGGGCAGTTTCCAGGGTTCCAGTTCATAGGAGGGGCCAAGACAACACCAAAATGTAAGGAGATGGAAAAACTAGATTCACCAGAATTCCTCTTAGAAAAAGTCTCAGTGGGTGGTTGGAAAGAATACTTTCATAAAGGGCTGAAGATGGGGAAAGAGAGACAAGACGTCCTCAGGAACATGCTTGTAAAATAACATGTTCGAGGAATTGCCTTTTATTCAAAGTCCTTTTACTTTTATCCAGTCCTTGAACTTTTATTGAAAGTTCAAACCACAGAGCTGGTTTGGCAAAGTGCATTGTACATATTTATTGGCCTCCCCTGCCCTTGCTATAGTTTTCAGTGATACCTCTAAATATTAAAGAAATATAATATTAAACTAATTAAACTAGCATAGCTTTTTAAAAAAGTTCCAGATTAACAGATTTGCATGTCCAAGGATGCTCTGTCCCCCTCAGACTCATGCTCTCACTACTCTACTCTGTTCCAGTCCTCTCTCCAGCTCTCTGGAAACCCACTCCAAAGGGGCACTCACCACCTCATCTCTGCACAGGACTTCCCTTCCACCTCCCAGTCTTAACTTGCCTCCTCTGAGAGGCAGTATTTACCTGCAGCTCTCTTTGAATAAAGGCTGTTCATTTCCTGTGCCCTATGTGTCTCCATAAAGAGAGTGTCCCCACCTCCTCTTGCTGCTTGAGGAAGTGTAAAGTAATGTACAGGAGTCATCTTTTTTTTTTTTTTTGAGACAGAATCTCACTCTGTTGCCTAGGCTGGAGAGCAGTGGCACAATCTCAGCTCACTGCAACCTCTGCCTTCGGGGTTCAAACGATTCTCGTGCCTCATCCTCCCAAGTAACTGGGACTACAGGCGCACACCACCAGGCCCAGCTAATTTTTGTATTTTTAGTAGAGACAGGGATTTACCATGTTGGCCAGGCTGGTCTCGAACTCCCAACCTCAAGTGATCTGCCCACCTCAGCCTCCCAAAGTGCTGGGATTACAGGCGTGAGCCACTGTGCATGGACAGGAGTCATCTTCGACCAGACGAAAGACAGCAGTGCTGAAAGATAACAGCCCAAACCCTGCCCATGTCCTGCATTGGGCCCACTTTTCACAGGCTCTTCGTGGTGTTTTCTACTTAGCATGGTTCCCTCCAAGAACTTTCTCAGCAGTCCTTACCAAAATCAAATCTGTTGTTAGACATGTTGCTTAGGCCGGGTGTGGTGGCTCACGCCTGTATTCCCAGCACTTTGGGAGACCACGGCAGGCGGATCACCTGAGGTCAGGGGTTCAAGACCAGCCTGGCCAACATGGTGAAATTCCGTTTCTACTAAAAATACAAAAATTAGCTGTGTGTGTTGGTGCATGCCTGTAATCCCAGCTACTCAGGAAGCTGAGGCAGGGGAATCGCTTGAACCTAGGAGGCGTAGGTTGCAGTGAGTTGAGATCATGCCACTGCACGCCAGCCTGGGCGACTGAAACTCTGTCTAAAAAAAAAAAAGACGTGTTACTTAGAAAGAGCATCAATGACAACAACAAATAACCTGATTAAAAATGGGCAAAGGAACTGGAGAGACATTTCTGCAAAGAAGATATAAAAATGGCCAATAAACACATGAAAAGATATTCAAGATTTCTAATCACTAGGGAAATGCAAATGAAAACCACAATGAGATACCACCTCACACCGATTTGATGACTACTATAAAAAACAAAAACAAAAAGTATTGGCAAGCATGTGGAGCAATTGGAACCTTTGTGAATTGCTGATGGGAATGTAATGGGCAGCCCCTGTGTAAAACAGTATAGTGATTCCTCAAACAATTAAAAATAGAATCACCGTATGCTCCAGCAATTCTACTTCTGGGTATATACATGAAAGAATTGAAAGCAGGGACTCCAATGTATTTGCACATCCATGTTCATAGTAGCATTGTCCACAATAGCCAAAAGGTAGAAGCAACTCAGTGTTCATTGACAGATGAAAGGATAATGAATGGGTAAACATATGCGATGTATATGTACAATGGAATATTATTAAATTTGAAAAGGGAATGAAATCCTGACATATGCTACAGTATGGATGGGCCTTGAGGACATTATACTAAGTGAAATAAACAGTCACAAATGGACAAATACAGTATGATTCCTCTTATATGAGGTACCTAGTCAATTTCATAGAAACAGAAAGAATGGTGGTTGCCAGGGGGTGGGGAGAGGGGATAATGAGGAGTTAGGATACCAACAAAGGGCAGAAACAACCCACGCTTATCGGAGCCATCCCCTCACCCTAGTTAGACACATATTCTCTTACATAATTTATTCCTCTTATTTTCTAAACTTAGCAGATATAATTCAGTGCCTACAGCTTCATTCGTGGGCCTCTTCCAATATTCTCTTTTCAAGATAGCAATTCCAAATTTGTATACTTTTGAGTGACTTTGCATCTTAATGTCTCCTTTACCCTCCCTTTAGAGCAGGCTGATTTGGAGAAAGAATACCTGGCGAGTACTGCAAAACAGGACAGCCATCAAAGATTCTTCCCTGATGACATCTCAGTTTCTTTTTTCTTTTTCTTTTCTTCTCTTTTCTCTTTCTTTCTTTCTTTCTTCCTCTCTTTCTTTCTTTCCTCTCTTCTTTCTTTCTTTCTTTCTTTCTTCTTTCTTTCTTTCTTCTTTCTTCTTTCTTTCTTTTTCTCTCTCTGTCACCTAGGCTGGAGTGCAGTGGTGTGATCTGAGCTCACTGCAACCTCCAACTCCCGGGTTCAAGCGATTCTGTTGCCTCAGCCTCCTGAGTAGCTGGGACTACAGGCATGAGCTGCCACACCTGGCTAATTTTTGTACTTTTAGGGGAGATGGGGTTTCATCATGTTGGCCAGGCTGGTCTCGAACTCCTGACCTCAAGTGATCCACCCTCCTTGGACTCCCAAAATGCTGGGATTACAGGTGTGAGCCACCATGCCAGGTGACATCTCAGTTTCGTGAGCATCAATGTGGCCTCTGTTCTCTCCTTATAAAAACAGTTATTTTCCTACTTTCCTTGCAGCTTTCCTGCAGCCCTTCTCCTCATCAAATAACTATTAAGTAAAAATTTTAAAATTTGATGTTTTAATCATAAAAATGCATTCTTCTTATTGTTGCTATTATTTGAAAATTAAATGACCCCAAAATAGGCACACAGCAGACATAACTTGTTTTTTTCACCTATTTGTAAAGGAGCTGAAAAGGTTAGATTAATCCAAGTAGTTTTACTTCAGATGTTGAGTACAAAATGGGATGTAAACTTGAGTTATAGTTATAGTATTTTTCTTCAATCTGCTCCTTTTTAAAGGTATAATCCTGTTTGTTAAATGAATTTTACTTAACTATGGAAATAAATGTATCCAGACTGGAAAACTGGTTCCAATTTTTAAACTCTTCCATACTTAGTGTTCTCAGAAGATCAGGGACCGATGAGGCCTGAGAAACTATTTCAGCTGTGCCCTCATTTCTCTCCTGAGGAAACTGTGTTCAAAGATGTCTTAAGTGATTTGATCCAAAGTCTTTCTGAGCAAGGTCTCAGCCCTGGCTTTCAGAATCCCAGCCTGCTGCGCTGCTGGTTCTTTCCAACATCATCATCAACAACCACCTACCAACACCCACGTTTCTCTTTGTGGACCTAACTTTAGAAAGGTTTGTTCCATCAAGCTGCACTTAAATAATAATCCTTTGTCAATTAAATATTCTGGTATCAGATAATCTCTGCTACCCTATTGAACGGACATAAGTCCAGCCAAAAGGACAGAAATGCCATATCATTTCTTTCTTTTTATTTTTTTTTACTCATCCATGTTTCTGTTTATATATAGGATAACAAATTCAGAAACAATGGGAAAATAATATATGAAACCTTAATAGGAAATATAATAGAGATTACAAAACACCACCATTTGATTTTTTTATGCAAATACTTCAATATTCCAATATTTTTACTCACTTGTTAAATAAAGCACATGCCTCGAAATGCTAAATAATTCTGTTAGTCTAAATCTTTTAAAGAATAAAATGTTGGTGAAAAACCAAAATTGTTTAGTAAGGTATGTACGACCTTGTTTATTATCTATCATAGATATCAAGATGATCATAGTTAATACCAATTTAAGCTTTACAGAATAATGTTTTAGGCCCAATATTGATATATTAAATGAAGGTATCAGAGAATCTTGTATTTATGGCATCAGGTTATAAAGATCTATTCAAAACCATTTTTGTCAAAGTTTAAACCCTGGAACAAAAGTCAAATTGTTTCTAAATGAGACACAAAATGATTCTTGCTAATAGTACAAATTTTGTCCCATAGGTAATACTATTGTCTTTTTCTTTTTTAAAAAAATTATTTCTATTTTTATTTTAGATTCAGGGAACACATGGGCAGGTTTGTTAGCTGGCTATACTTACCATTTCTTTTAAACGTTTTGACATGTTGAAATTGTTAGTTTCTGTTATTACTAGAGAGAACCACTAGAGGTCAGGGAAAACCCCTGCCCAGGACAGTGCTTCTGTCCTACCACCTGCAGCAGTCGGAACCCTCTGGATCTGTCTGTACAACAGAGACCCCAAAGCCCCCTTCCCAAGAAGCACTTGGTCTTGTGTCCCACATACTTAACTAATAGCATGTCTTTTTTCTTCTGCCTACTCATGGATTTGAGGCTAACATCCTTCCCTGCTTAAGTTGGATTTTGCACATTTTTTAATCTGCTCATGCGATTTAACCATCTTTCCATCTGGCTACAAAGGCACCTTAATTCCATTCCATTGGATTCCTTATATCCCGAAAGTAAATGCTTTCATACGTTTTTAATCAAATTTGATAAATTTTGATGAAAATTCTCTCGATAAATTTTGATACAAATTTTGATGATAATGTTGATGAAATCTGATGAATTTTGATGAAAATTTGATGGAATTCTGCACTCTTTTCATATAATGTAAATCTGATGGGGCCAAAGCCTTAGAGATATTAAAATGACTTCTAAACATGACATAGTCTTTCATAGCTATATTATTTTAATGTCATACTTTTTTCTCAGGTTACTGCGATGAACCAATGGCTTTTCATTGACACAATTTGTTTCAATTATTTGTAGTCATCAGTTCTTTTTCAGTGATCAAAATGTCACAATTTAGCCAAAGGAAACTTTTAACTGGCCCACGTAGCCTTTTCACAAAAAATGCACAAAATATTTAAAGTATCTTTGCTTTTCGGCAACAAGATGCCACAGGCTCATTTTGTACATCTGGTCCCAGATGTGAGATCTAGCAATTTTCCTAGTCCCAATTTCTCTCAGAGAAAGAAAGCAGGGACCCAACCATGAGCACTGTGGGAGACCACGGCAAGCGGATCACCTGCCGTGATATTAGAGACCCAACCATGAGCACTGTGATGTGCTTATTTGGCTTCGTGCTGCTGGGATGATAGAACTTATGGGCCGTTTCAATGGACGGTCATGGGAAAAGTATACATACACACAGACAAACATATGTCTAAGAAGTTCACAGCCATTTTCAAGTTAGTCCCAATATTACTTCACAACCATAATACTTAAATTCTTAATCCTATACTCAAACTATAATTGTGCTTCATTTTCTTTTTAATGGATGACTCATATCTGCCATTCTGAAGCTCTTGATTCATAACAAAGCTAACGTAATCACTTATTTATTTTAGATCCAAAGTAGGTCCAATAAAATAAATAGGTCCAAAATAGCGATACTGTACTACCTATAAAGCCACTAAGTAGAATTCCAGTGTTTTTTTGTAAATTGCCTTTGTCCTTAGAATGCAGGATACAGAGGGTATAGGATACAGAGTACAATTACTTTGATCTAGAGTACTCTGAAATAAATCCTCACTCTGTGGGTTACAGAAGTCTATCCAAATGTTTCCGTTCATTTTCAGCTTGAGTTCTTAGGATTTTAGCTTTCACTTTCTGCTTAGAGTCTATATGGGGTCGGAGGCAAAAGGGTAAGTCAGTTTTATCACGGGGACAAATAGAAATATCCTAACCGTTCAATGTTCAAAGTACCAGAAAAAATTTCATTTATTCACTGTCTGCCTCACCTCCAATGACTTATTGCCCAGAAGTTACATGTACAAGATTTACATGTGCATAAAAAGCTGTACAAATCCATTCTGACTTCCAATATTCCTCTGAATATATTCAGGAGCTACAGTTTTGTGTATCCAATTAAATTTTAATTATACTACATCCTATCCTGAGAGCTTTATGATTTATCTTCTTCCTCCCTGCACCCCAGCTTCCAGTTTTTCTTTTTTCTCTGTCATATATGACAGCATTCCCTTCCAATTAACACAGTATACATGTTAAGTATCATCATATCAAGTCATGGTTATAAATTATAATAGTTATTTAGTTTTACAATATGTTTACATGTATATGCCAAGATACTTTTCCTTGTTGCTGTTTTGTTTTCTCTCTCTTTTTTTTTTTTTTTTATTTGAGACGGAGTCTCGCTCTGTCGCCCAGGCTGGAAGTGCAGTGATGCGAACTCACCTCACTGCAGCCTCCACCTTTCGGGTTCTAGCGATTCTCCTGCCTTAGCCTCCCAGGTAGCTGGGATTACAGGCACACGCCACCACGCCTGGCTAATTTTTATATTTCTAGTAGAGACGGGGTTTCACCATGTTGGCCAGGCTGGCCTTGAATTCCTGACCTCAGGTGATCTGCCTGCCTCGGTCTCTCAAAGCGCTAGGCATCAGCCACTGTGCCCGACCCCTTGTTGCTGTTTTCTAAATATAGTAGCAATTATTAAGATAGTTTAATCTACCTAGAGGGATGTAAATGTATATAGTAGAATGGCATACTGTTGGCAAGGGAGATAGAGACCAATGCAGGGTTTTCAGGTTTTGTCAGAAATGTCCTTTTAACTTATAAGGCTGTAATTCTGACCTGAATTCTCTACACATGTATTTTTCTATTATCAATATTATTAAAGGCAGATAGCTCCATCGTTTTTTTAATCTTCAGTGGCTTTTGGATATGTACAGTCCAATAAGACATAATTCCGTTACATTGTTAAATAATTCTTTTAAATGTTAGGTATTATGCTTTAAAACTTTATCCACGGGAGACTTCTGATTCTGCTTCTGATATAGAATGATTCAAAAGACTTTTCAATCTGGTGGTAACACAGAGGTAAATCTGTGCACACACAAATTAAAATTGCATTCTATTGTGGTATCAAAGAGTGTTGAGTGCAAGACAGCCTTGGTGCCTGGGATTCCAGAGAAGGGCATGGCTTTCACGGGTGAGCAGCGAGCTGCAGCCGTTTCCACGCCTGGGCAAGTCACTGATCTGGGCAGGGCTGGGCGGAAAGTGGGCTTTTTCCATAAAGTGGGCTCTTTTCTGAAAAAGTGAGCCTGGCACTCAGGCGCCTCTTCTGGCGTGAGCGGACGCCAGCCATGCTTTTATAATAGTTACGGTGTGGGCTGGAAGGACAGATTGGAATTTGCAAAAGCCCCAAATAAGAAAATAAACAAATCACACAGCCCCGTGATGCCACCCTCACTCCTGCAGTTATGCTGAGAAAGCCGCGGGAGGAAGCCTTGCCAAGCAGAGCTTGCATGCTTGCTTGTGCATCCGCACAGTGGTTGGTGCCTCGGCTCTCCTGAAGTTGAAGCCAAAAGTGAACCCAAACGCCTACGCTGCACTCCATCTCCTCCCAGCTGAAAGCCCCACAAGACCAAAGGCTTTGGGCCCTGGACCATGATGGCCCAGAAGGTCCAGGCTTGAGCTAGCCAGAGGTGAATGCACTCTGATTAGCGCTCCAGCCCAGCCCCACCACAGCTGAGCTAACTCTTGGTAGGTTTTAATGGTCAGTCCCTCAGGACAGCCACCAGCAACAAAAAGGCTTGCTCTTAAATTTTAAAAATTCTTCATATTCCACAAAAAACAATATATGGAAGACCCTTGTTTTATGTTTGTAGCAAATTCTAGTTGAAATACCCTTTAACGGCAATTCCATGATACACTGTATTTATGTCAAGTCTTTGCCCTTTATCTTCAGTGTAAGAACTCTAACCCTTCAGGTGAAATAAAAATGTGCTGTGCTTGGCCGGGCACGGTGGCTCACGCCTCTAATCCCAGCACTTTGGGAGGCCAAGGCTGGCGGATCACCTGAGATCGGGAGTTCAAGACCAACCTGGCCGACATGGAGAAACCCCGTTTCTACTAAAAATACAAAATTAGCCAGGTGTGGTGGTGCATGCCTGTAATCCCAGCTACTAGGGAGGCTGAAGCAGGAGAATCACTTGAACCTGGGAGGCAGAGAGGCAGAGGTTGCGGTGAGCCGAGATTGTGCCATTACACTCCAGCCTGGGCAACAAGAGCGAAAATCTGTCTCAAAAAAAGAAAAAAAGAAAAAAAGTGCTGTGCCTGAGATTTCTAACTGTGCATTTTATGGGGCCTGCATGATTACCACAGATATGTATTTGAGGAGAAAAACACTTAAATGTAAATGTTAAATTTCTTTTTCTACTACATCATCTACTTTTATCACTTTTTGAACTAAAAGGTATTTAATGTGGAAGACCCCAATAAAAAATGATCTTTAAAAAAATAAATTTTTTAACCTAAGGAAAGATAATTTTTTACCATCCTTTTTTTTTAAGGCTGCACCAAAAACTGAGGCTTAGCTGGTATACAAGACTGCCACTACCACCACCTCTATGCCCCCCACCTTCCTTTTAAGTTGCAATCTTTGGAAAATTAAAAATATTTTCCTATCTGGTTCATGGTTTATAACCAGTTCTTATCAGCCAAAGATGTACTTCTTCCTGAGTCTAAATCTATCTTATAAAAATAAATTAATTGTTTTAAACAACTTTAATTCATACAGTCTCAGGTCTATACACATTCTCTTACTCTAAATTCGCACATTTATTACAAAATGAAAGAGTAAAGAGTAAAACATAAGGTCCTTATGTCTACAAATGGAAACTTTGTTTTCAATTAAATATGTATAGCTGTTTCTATGCAAGTCATTCCAAATAAGCAATTATTTTTAAGCTTCTGAGGTCTCTACACATTTTTGAACTCAATAACTGACGATGTGTTTTCATGAATCTTAGCTCTCCAATGTACTTGCTCCTTTGGAGAACATGTTTCTAATTCTTATCAGTAAAGAAAGATTCCTACAAGAGGTGAATGTTGTGGGTTGTCACTCAGCATTCTTCTCACCCTCCTTCCAGCGTGCAGAGTCTAGGAAGTGAAATCATGTTCCAGGGTCCCTCGGGTACTGGAGGAAATTGAGCAAGTCAGCTTAGGCTAATCAGGTGCACTCCCGAGAGTTTTGGAAGGCAGAGCGGGTGGAAGCCATGCTTCAACTGTTTATGCTGCTTCTGCTGACAAGGGCAGTCCTGCAGATGTTGGGATTTTTTGTGCCAGAATGCCAGCGTCTGGTCCTCAGTCTCATGGGTATTTAGAGAAAGGGGAGGGGGTGCCTGTGTGTTGCCAGTGCAGACCAGCAGTCTGTTATGGATTGAATTGTGCCCCAAACCTCCCAATTCATAGGTTGAAACTCTAACCTCCAGTACCTTAGATGTGATTGTATTTGAAGATAGGGCCTTGAAAGAGGTCATGAAGGTTGAATGAGCCTGGGTGAGGTGGTTCACACTTGTAATCCCAGCACTTTGGGAGGCCAAGGCAGTGAATTGCTTGAGCCCAGTTCAAGACAAGCCTGGGCAACATAGTGAAACCCAGTACTCTACAAAATCTACAAAAAAATTAGCTGGGCATGGTGGCTCAGGCCTGTAGTCCCAGCTGCTTGGGAGGCTGAGGTGGGAGGATGGCTTGAGCCCAGGAGACTGAGGCTGCAGTGAGCTGAGATCACACCACTGCACTCCAGACCCTGTCTCAAATAAAAAATTTTTTTAAAAAAAGGTTGAATGAGGTCATAAGGGTGGGGCTCTAATCCAATAAGACGGGTGTCCTTCTAAAAAGAGGAAGGACCAGGGATGTGCATGCACAGAACAAAGGTGATGTGAGGACAGAAAGAAGGTGGCCATCTGCAAGCCAGAGAGAGAGGCCTGAGGAGAAACCAAACCCATGGACACCTTGTACTCAGACTTCCAGCCTCCAGAATTGTGAAAAATAAATTTCTGTTGTTTAAGCCACCAGACTGCAGTATTTTGTTATGGCAGCTCTAGCTGACTAACACACAGGCAAGGCTGGGACTGTAGCTAACTGTCGGGATTTGGGAGCTTGCTAGGTGGCAGCTGAAGTGGTAATGTCCTTACAGCCACCAGGACCAGTGGCAGCCTCCTGGTGCCCAGCTTCCTCACTACAGCACAAGTAACAGCTCAGTGGTCATTCTAGGAGTTACACTGGAGATGGCCCAGCCTAGAGCTTGCTATTCTAGCCCTTTGTGAAATGTGGAAGCACTGAAGTCCGTATATCAAATCCTGTATCCACATGGCCATCTTAAAGGCTCAGGATAGGAAAACCAGTTGTCATAGTCCGTTCAGGCCACTATAAAAAACATCATAAACTGGGTAACTTGTAAACAACAGAAACTTACTTCTCAGAGTTCTGGAGGTTGGGAAGTCCAAGATCAAGGTGCCAGTTGATTCTATCTCTTGTTGCTTTCTCATAAGGCAGAAGGGGTGAGGGGTTTCTCTCTTGGGCCTCTTTTTATAAGGACATTAGTCCCATGAGGCCTACATTTCATGACCTAATCACCTCTCAGAGGCCTCCCATGCCCAATACCATCAACTTGGGATTAGAAATTTAACACATGAATTTGGGGGTTGAAGGGGGGACACAGACATTCAGACCATAGCATTGGCATGGAACCACAGGACCCTTGGAGATTGAGAAGGGCATAGGTGATCAGGGATTCAAGGGTATTTGCTGGGTCATAACCAGTAGAGTAGAATGTTTCCAGTGAGGGCCTGTAAAAAACTATGGACAACCAGCTTCAAACACCTGGTAGGCCTTGTGGGTGAGACAACACCTTGGGCAATACTAGCCATGGAAGATGTTTTCTGCACTCTTCTCTGTTTTGGCCCTGGAAGAGTCAGAAACCAGTTTACAAGCTTGGGAGACTGAGAAACACTAGGTGGGGGAAGCAGAAGAGAAATTGTTGTTTCTCCCCAGTCCCTACTCCCTCACCACCACTGCACACAGGTACACACCCACATCAGGTGCTGCCTGAGGAGAGAAGATTTACTTTAAATCAAGTTCAAGGTTCTGAGTATTACATGGAATTGAACATTATACGATTTAGGATTATATAGATTAAGATTATGTTTAGTTATTTATTTGTTTATTTTTATTTTATTTATTTTTTTTGAGACAGAGGTTGGGACTTATTACTTCTGTGTGAACAGAAAAACTACAGGACTGCTGGGCGTGGTGGCTCATGCCTGTAATCCCAGCACTTTGGGAGGCCTAGGCAGGTGGATCACTTGAGGTCGGGAGTTCGAGACCAGCCTGACCAACATGGAGAAACCCCGTATCTACTAGAAAATATAAAATTAGCCAGGCATGGTGGCGCATGCCTCTAATCCCAGCTACTCGGGAGGCTGAGGCAGGAGTATCACTTGAACCTGGGAGGCGGAGATTGCGGTGAGCCAAGATCGTACCATTGCACTCCAGCCTGGGCAACAAGAGTGAAACTCTGTCTCAAACAAACAAACAAACAAAAAACCCTACAAGACTACCTAAGTTTTCACCGAGGAGCAAGAGACTCATTCTCTGAACAGAATAACTTGTAGAGAGACAAGGGAATGCAACATAAAGACAGTTTCTGATTACATCTCCTTAAATTCTGCTTGTTCACTGGTTATAGAGACTTAATCTGGAGATCAATTTTTAATTGTTTAGTGTTTTGCCTTTAAAGGCAAACTAAATGTTGTTGTGATATTTGAACAGTATTTTGTACTGACAAAAACACATTTTAGGCCCATGGATGTTCTACCTTCGTCTCTATTTGTATTAGTCCGTTCTTGCACTGCTATAAAGAAATACCTGAGACTCAGTAATTTATAAAGAAAAGAGGGTTAATTTGCTCACAGTTCTGCTGGCTATACAGGAAGCATGATGGCTTCTGCTTCTGGGGAGGCCTCAGGAAACTTACAATCATGGCAGAAAGTAAAGGGGAAACACGCAAACATGGCCAAAGAAGGAAGATGAGAGAGAGAAGGGGGAGGTGCACACCACACACTTTTAAACGACCAGATCTCACGATAACTCACTCACTCACTATTACTGGGATAGCACTGAGGGGATGGTGCTAAGTCATTCATGAAGGGCCACCCTCATGATCCAATCACCTCCCACCAGGCCCCACCTCCAACAGTGGGGATTACAATTCAACATGAAATTTGGTGGGGACATAGAACCAAACTATATCACCATTTGATAAGCAGCCTAGGGTTCTTTGAGGTCGGTTTTGTACAAAAAAAAAGGGACTACAAGGGTCTCTGTTTGTTTATAAAGTAATAGTTGCTTTAGCAAAATTACAAATCTACAAATCTACTTTCTCTTAACCTTTTAAATTCAAATTACATACTGTTTTAAACTATTTACTCACCCGATAAAATTTCACAATTACTGTAAGGAGGCACTTTTACTGTTTAGTTAATTCTCCTAAACATTTCAAGCAACTTTTACAAATTTAATATTTGACTTCCTTTTCAAGTACTTCAATTCTATAACAAAACTCTAAGTAATTCTTATAAATATAGTAAGTTAAATTTATTTTCATACCCATTTCACCTGAAATTGAATTGTACATAAATTTTATATACTATTTTACATATAAAGACTCTATGTTTTTAAGATTAAATATAAGTCATTACTTATTACCTTATTACATAAGTTAAATAAAAGCGTAAATCAATTAGTTGATTACTTTTTTTTTTTTTTTGAGACAGAGTCTCACTCTGTTGCCCAGGCTGGAGTGCCGTGGCACGATCTCCGCTCACTGCAACCTCTGCCTGTTGGGTTTAAGCGATTCTCCTCCTCAGCCTGCCGAATAGCTGAGACTACAGGAGCACACCACCATGCCTGGCTAATTTTTGTATTTTTAGTAGAGACAGGGTTTCACTATATTGGCCAGGCTGGTCTCGAACTCCTGACCTCAGGTGATCCACCGCCTTGGTCTCCCAAAGTGTTGGGATTACAGGTGTGAGTCACCGCACCGAGCCACACATTTTCACTTTTTTAGAAATGGGGCCTACGTTGCTCAGAACTCCTAGCCTCAAGGGATCCTCCCACCACAGCCTGTGGAGTTGCTGGGATTACAGGGGAAAGTCACCATGCTGGCTCACATTTTAAGTTGGAATCACAAAACTAATTTCTTTTGCATCCTAGTGAACTAAATTGTCGTAAACATTGTATGTGCTTATACCAACATATCCACGTTATTCTTAAATTTAATCACAAACTTTAATGTTAAAATATCAGTATATCTAACAATCTATGTTATTTTATACCTAAGTATTTTTTTGAGATGGGATCTCACTCTGTCGACCCCTTTGGAGCGCAGTGGCACAATCATAGCTCACTGCAATCTCCACCTTCCAGGATCAAGCGATCTTCCTACCTCACTGGGACTACAGGTAAACTTTTCTATTTGTTTTTCTATTTCTAGAGATGAGGTCTCCCTGTGTTGCCCAGGCTAGTCTCAAACTCCCAGGCCCAAGCGATCCTCCTGAATAGCTGGGATCACAGGTGTGCGCCCCTACGCCTGGCTAATTTTTTTTTTTTTTTCTAGAGATGGAGGTCTCACTATGTTGCCCAGGCTGTTCCCCAACTCCTGGGCTGAAGCTATCCTCCCGGCCTCTCAAAGTGCTGGGATTACAGGCGTGAGCCACTGCTTTCGGCCCTTAATTCTACATTAGCCAGAATTCAAAGGCATTTACCCACTTACGAAAATAGGGCACTCTCAGCTTGTTGAGATTCACAGTACACTGATAATGCTTATCTCACAGAGAGATATTCCTGAAAATCGTGATTTTAAAGACTGCGCCATATGCTGGCATGTCTGCACCAGAATTTCCTTTGCCCCTCCCTGTTGGTTTGCTCCACTTTTTCACTGAGTCAGACCGTTGAACACCGTGGACACACTGTCTTGCGTTTCCGAATATTTCCTAGAATACGGACGTTTCCTAAGACTCACGATAAAGATTTTCTGATCGTCTCTCCAAAACCTTGCCACCAATTTGCACTCCCACGAATCCTGTTACCGTGACTATCTCGCCATGCCCTCCCTAGCACTGAGCGTGATCTCTAGTATCATTTTCCATCGTTGCTAATTTGAACATGAGCAGATGGAGTCCTATTATTTGGGGTCATTAATTTCGTAGCAAGTGCAGTTGAAGGTGTTTTGCATGTTCATTGTGCAGTGCGCGCCGTAGTCTGCACAGTTTGGCCGGCAGGTGGGATGAAGGGCGGGGCTGGCGGAGCGCGCCCGCCGCCTGGGAGGCCAGTTCGGAGCGGAGCCAACGCCATCCCGGGCCCCACGGCCAGGGGGCGCTGCGGCCCCCCCAATCCCCCGCCCCGTCCGGGCTGGGGCGGAGGAGCGGGCGGGGACCAAAGGTTGGTGTCTTTGCGCTCGGACCTTCGCCAGAGGGGCCGGGACATCATGACGGTGGGAGCCAGGCTCCGAAGCAAGGCGGAGAGCAGCCTCCTGCGCCGCGGGCCCCGAGGGCGAGGGCGAACCGAGGGGGACGAGGAGGCGGCCGCCATCCTGGAGCACCTGGAGTACGCGGACGAGGCGGAGGCGGCGGCCGAGAGCGGGACGAGCGCGGCGGACGAGCGGGGCCCGGGGACCCGGGGCGCGCGGAGGGTGCACTTCGCCCTCCTGCCCGAGCGCTACGAGCCACTGGAGGAGCCGGCGCCGAGCGAGCAGCCCAGGAAGAGGTACCGGAGGAAGCTGAAGAAGTACGGCAAGGTAGGGGCCCTGCGCCACCACTGCCGGGGGGGCGCGGGTGTGGTGTCCCGCGGGGGAGCGGGAGCCGGGTCCTTACCATCGACTCACCCAGTTTCTCCGGGCTGCACCTGCGACCCCTCCGCCCCCGCTCCCATTCCCTCGCCGGAGGGAAGCCGCGAGTTGCGAGTCGTGATAGAAACTTAAATCGGGGGTTGCGCTGGGTGGTCCCCGCTGTGCCTGCTATTGCGCTCCTGGCTGCTTAAGAACATTCTCAAGGGGCTCCTACCGAGGTGGTTTTTATGTAAGATCAGGAATCAGTCTCCTGATTACAGATGGGAATACTGAAGCGTTAGCGCGGCAGGTGACTTGGAGAAGGTGGCCCAGTTGGAAAGAAAGAAATTGCAACCCAGTGTATTTGTTTTCCAGTAACATCCCCTCCAGGATATCCCACTAGTTGAGAAATGTTTGGGTTACTCTCCCAAATATTCCCAAGGTTATTTCCCGAGCCTGGGAGCGCAACAAATACATAAATAGGCGCTCGTTGAATTTTTCTCGTCTAGCCAACTATCAGTGTACTCTGGGGCCTTCAAAACATTCTGCCATTTGTCTCGGGGAGATGGGGTTAGGAAGAATGAATATGGGAGAAAATGACAGTTTCCTTCGCGGAAATCAAAGCCCAGATGCAGTTCCCAGGTGTCTCTGCATGGAAACAGTCGAAGCTGCTGCCGGAAGCTCTGCTGGCCTGGACAAGGCCACCCAGAATAAAGTCACAGAAGTTACTGTGTCCTGGCCAAAGGCCACGGGCCCCATCTGATTTATTGTCTATTTATCTGTGTTGCCCAATGCCGTCTTACACCTGAAGCCATTCAGTCTCCGTGCCTGGGAGCTTAGGTTTATCATCCTCTTTAAAGGTATGTCAGCAGCTTCTGGAGCAGAATACAGGCAGGGGTAAAACTATAAAGTTGGGTCGTTCAGGCTTAGAGCCCTGCTAGGACGATTCATCTCTGCTTTGGGTCCCAGTTGAGCACAAAGAAGCCATCATGTCCCTCTCCATTGGTGAACTGATACTGCAGAAACCTCAGCTCAAGGACTAGTACTTGAAGATATTTTGGGGGCACTCATTATGCGTCAGGCATTGTGCTGAGCAGTAGAGATGCGAAAATGAATACAGAGCAGCCCTGCCCTAGAGAAGGGCACAGCCTCCCAGGGAGACACTGACATAGCTGGCTCCCCCCGCCCCCGGGGGGGCTTCAGGGCACAGAGCTCAGGCAGTTCACTCCTCAGCGGTGAGCTTGTAAACTCAGGGAAGTTTTCAAATCACGGTGACATGAAAACTGGACACAGAAGGATGAGTTAAGATTTCACCAGATAACAGTGAAGTGGTATGAAGTAGGCACACTTCATCCCCACTAAAACGGCTACTCCAAAAAATGTCCAAACAAACCGAATAACAAATGTTGGCGAGAATGTAGAGAAATTGGAACCATTGTACATTGCTGGTGGGAATGTAAAATGGGACAGCTGCTGTGGAAAACAATTTGGGAGTTCCTTAAAAAGTTCAGTGTAGACTTATTCTGTGATCTAGCAGTTCCACTCCTAGGGATGTAACCAAAGAATTGAAAACAGGTACTCAAATCAATGTTTATATACACATTTTAATGGAAGTATTATTTACAATAGTCAAAAGGTGGAAACAACCCAAATGTCCCTAAATGGATGAATGCATAAACAAGTGTGTTATATACATACAATGGAATAGTATTCAGCCATAAAAGGAAGGAAATGTACTAATCCATGCTACAATATGATGAACCTCTAAAAATATTATGCTAAGTGAAGTAAGCAAGACCCACAAGATCACGTATTGTGCATATGATTCCATTTGTATGGAATGCTTAGGATAGGTCAACCCATGGAGATGGAACACAGATTGGTGGTTGCCAGGGACTGGGGGAAAGAGGAATGGAGCCCATCTGCTTAATGGGGAATGTGTTTTTTCCTGGGGATGATGAAAATGTTTTGGAACTAGATAGAAGTGATGGTTGCACAACATTGTAAATGTACTAAATGCCACTGGGCTGTACGCACTTTAAAATGGTGAATTTTATGTTATGTGAATTTTGCCTTAACTAAAACAAACAAAAAAACAAGATTTCAGTGGATAGAGAAGTGGTGTCATCTCAGGTAGAGGGGCCATCACAAGCCCAGCTGTGGGCATGAAAGCTCTAGAGTGTTGCACGCTAGTTCAATGGACCCAGGAGGCCAGATGAGAGGATGTCGTCAGGTTAGGGTTGGATCTCTCCTTTCTGCCCTTCAAAAGTGACTTCAGCTTCTACTTTCTTGGAGCCACCTGAGAGGGTCACCAGGCTCAAACATGGAGATATAAAGCAGGTGACCCCTCTTTGTTCCCCTAGACCCCAGCTCCCCTCTGAGAGAGTAGTTGGGTAGAAAGCTCTACTCAGATCAAAGAATTCCAAATGCACTCTCTTAAATGACACTGAAATAGTGGTTGAGAGATATTTTATGTTTCTTTGCATTTCATTTCTCAAATCTGTGTTTTTAACAGTGTTCCAGTTAATGAACTATTTTAGTAGATTTTTTCCCCTAAATTACAAAGTGACAAGCAGCTTTTAAAGTATAACAGGCTGAGCAAAATGGATGTACAAATACCAAAAATGTCACGTTTAATGCAGGCGATTGTCATTCTGATCTTGTTTATAATGGATCACTCTTGATTGTTAAGCTTGTTGCCAGAGAATATGTTTTTCTTTTGTTGTTTCAAACATGTAAGTAAAATTCCCCCAGTGATTCTTATCACACATTTAGAGAACTGTATCTCTTAGCAACATCACATACCCACACATGCGCATGCCCCAGCCCAGTGTCTCTTTGAGACTTCAACAGGGTAATGTCCAGGAAAGCAGTGTCTAGAGAAGACACAGACATTACTTGGTTTTTGCAAAGCTCCTCATTTAGGGGGAGAGGTACCAAAGGAAACACCCAGCCTCTTTCTACATGCTCAGGATACAGTAATGAGCACAACAGAGTCCCTGCCCTCCTTCTGTTACTGTGAGGGACCCTGTAATTTAAACTATTGAAAGCTCGGCTGGGCGTGGTGGCTCACGCATGTAATCCCAGCACTTTGGGAGGCTGAGGCGGGTGGATCACCTGAGGTCAGGAGCTGGAAACCAGACTGACGAACATGGTGAACCCTGTCTCTACTAAAAATACAAAAAGATTAGCCTGGCGTGGTGGTGCATGCCTATAATCCCAGCTACTTGGGAGGCTGCAGCAGGAGAATCGCTTGAACCTGGGAGGTGGAGGTTGCAGTGAGCTGAGATCGCGCCATTGCACTCCAGACTGGGCAACAAGAGCAAAACGCGGTCTCAAAAAAAAAAAAAAAAAAAAAAGCTCAAGTAAGCCAGAAGTCATAGGAAATTATAGTCTTAAGAAACTTTCCCAAACAGACAACAAAAATATTGGGTTTATCTATCACCACCACAAACCTAAATTGCTATGTAATCAAAAGAAGCAGATGTTATTTAGCAGTAATAATAGCTGACATTGGGGGGCACTTATACTGCCTGCAGTTTGTGCCAGGCCCTGTTCTCAGTGCTTTGCTTACATGATCTCATTTACTCCTCTTAACAACCCAATGAGGTGGTTACTAAATATTCCCATTGTATAGGTGAGGAAACCGAGGCCATGGGAAATTAAGTGATAGAGTTGGAATTCAAGCCCAGGGCATGAGTGGTTAACTAGAAGCTTACATATTGCCTTTATTTAAAAAGGGAAACATAGTATGGGGGTTAAGGTCATAGGCCCTGAAGTGAGATTTCTTTGGGATTGAACTTCAGCTCTGCCTCTAACCAGATATATACATGTGGACAGATGTAATCTCTCTGTGCTTTGAATGATTGAAGTCTGATAGACAAAGGCCACCAGGGACATGCCAGTAGCCAATCCACGTTAGGTTTATGTGCTTAGGGCTACAAGGGAGAGTGCATGCCAGAGGAATTGTGGGGTCTTCAAAAAGTGGAGATCTCAAGTAACGAATTGAATATTTGAGTCTGAACTAAAGAGTTCTTCAAATCTAGGAGATACTTGTAGTTATTAGAAATGGATGAGACCATCTAAGGAGAGATTGTAGGGAAAGAAAGGGAGAAGGAAAGACCCAGGACTGAGTATTGAACAACACCAACATTTTAAAGTCTGGTAGAAGGGATAATTTAGCAAAGAAAGCTGAGGAGGAGCTCCCTATTTAGGTAGGGGAGAACTAAGAATATGGAGTCAAAGACGCCACATGATTATTTCATAAAGTATGTCAAAAGCTGCTGAGAGGTCAGGGAGAGAAAGACAGAAAAGCGTCCACTGGGTCAGGCAGCATGGGGGTTGTAGATGGCCATGACCAGACAGTCCCTCATGGGTTGGGGTAGGAGCCAGAGTCAGAGGGAATAAGAAGCGCAGACATGGAGGCAGTATATGTGGTTGGCTCTTTTGGCTGGCTTGGCACGATGGAGGGCAGAGACTGGGGCAGGATATGGAGTCACGGTGATACCCGAGCATGTGTGTAAGCTAATGGGATCCAATGGAGAGGAAGCGAATGATGGAGGTGGAGAAGGGAAAGCCAAGATCAAGGTGGGAGAAGGCACCGACACAAGTATGAAGGGAATGGCTTGGGGGAAGAGGACCACTTTCTCCACCGTAACACAGGCAACGTGGGAGAAGCCGGGGCAGACACAGGCAGGGCTGTAGAGAGTGGTGGAAGGTGAATGTGTTCCCTGACGATGTCTGGGTTTTTGTTTTTTTTTTTTCTGTGAAAGGTGAAGTGGGATCATCTCATGAAGGTATGGAGACTTGGGTGTGTTCGTGTGTGTTGCAAGTGGGGAGGCTTAAGAAGGGAAAAGGTATGAGGCAGTACCTGGGGGAGAGAGAAATTCATCCTACTGGACAGATGTGGAGGTTTGTCAGGTGGTGTTGGAAGTCAAGGTGAGATATGTGATTGTGATCAGGAATTTTAAGTTAAACCAGTCTGAGTGGTTATGGTAATATGGAAAAGTCAAAGGACTGAGAGACAAGGTATGTGGCCTAAGGCACAGGTTATCTGCATGGACATTGATGTCACCAAGAGTGATGACAGAAGTTGAGGTACGGAGGGGAACACCATGGGCAGCCATGCAATAAATGTTTGGTGGTGGTGGTGTTAATTTTTCTGTTGCAATCACATTTGAGTCCTTTAGATGTCCCCTGTCTAGCACCTGACATTCCCTGAATGTCCCCTACCCAGCCTTGTAGAAAAGGAAGAGGAGGAGTGGTTACCAAGAAAGCATTGCCCAAGCCTGACCATCAGGGAGCTTATAATGGTATTGGAAATGCTGGACTTACATAGATATAGCAATTAGAAAATGGCAGAAGACTACAAAAGGACAGATGTGTGGGTCAGACAGAAATATGCCATTGAGGTAGAAGGAGGAGAAGATGGGCTTTCAGATAAGGTGAAGGAAGGAAAACTTAACCCAGCCTTCTGACGGTCCAGTAATTTTTAGCTGGAACAGAGAAGAGGAGTGATCTTTGGTTTAAAAAACAAACAAAACTGCTTTAGTTTTAGAATTAGCAGCCTTACTGCTGTTTCCAAGAAGGTCTTTGAATTATCTGGAAATAAGCTGTGCTTGAAAGCACTTTGCAAGGTGATGATGTCTGCTGTGAGCCGCTACATATTCTTAGGCTGGAGGTGGGCACCTTCCACCAGAGATGTGGGAATGTGGTAACTTGCTGATTTGTCACAAGAGAATCAGGAAAAATGATCTTTATATATGTCGCCGTGACTCATTTTTTTTCATGAAAGATGGCAGAATTAAAAAGTTGCCTACCCTAATCCTTTGCTTTTCTCTTTTATTCCTAACACTAGAATGTTGGGAAGGTCATCATCAAAGGATGCCGCTATGTGGTCATCGGCCTGCAAGGCTTCGCTGCAGCCTACTCTGCCCCGTTTGCGGTAGCCACCAGCGTGGTATCCTTCGTGCGCTAATGGAAGCTGCTGTGGCAGGTGCCCCCAGAGTGAACGGGAGCCCCTGCTGTGGGAACTTTGTGAATCCTGGAGCATCTCAGACTTGAACACACGGCATATTTGGAAGAGAAAACATGCCTTTCTTTGTTGAATCACATTAGTATGATGAATGAGTCATCCCTGCCCATCTGCTGAGCTTCTCACATCTCTCAGTCACACGTGGACCCAGTGGTCAATCCTGCAGAGAATTCGGCGGAGGTTAGGTTTGGGAGTGGAGCTAGCGTGCTAAAGCCAGAGCCTTCACGTGAAGGTGGCAGGCACTGGGGCGGAAGCCAACACTCAACAGATGCAAGCAGTGTGGGTGTGCAGCAGAACAGTGATCTTGGGGGAGGAAGAGGATGTTACTGGAGTCAGATGATTTGCTGTATTCTCCTGAAAGGTCGTAGGCTGACAGGCGCTCACATTCCTTGGCTGCCTCGGTTCTGAGGGCAGCTAAGGAGCTGTTTATTCCTCAAGTCATGCTCCCCGATCTCCTTCCTCTACCACTCTGTCACCAGGAGTTTAATTACAGGCTTGAGAAGAAGAAAGGAAGAAAAGATATCTTGATGCTTTGAAAACTGTGTTGGCAGTGTGGCATGACTGTTTAAAGTAGATAAAAGCTTGTCATTTTACCCCATCCCTGCATGACTGTTAAGCTGGCGAGAAGGAGGAAGAAGGGCAAGTTCAGATGCAGGCCGGGTGGTTGGGACAAGTTGGCTAAGGGACTAGTCTGGAGGGCTCTTCTGCCTGGCATTGCCCACTTCGGCCCAGCCACGTGTTTGCAGCGACCAGAGTCCCTGCAAAGGTGTGGCTGGCTGTGGTCAGGGTGCTACTAGCACCATCAGCGCACTCCCGCCATTGGCTCAGCTCCTCTCTGCCAGTCCAACTAAGAGGGCTTTGTCCTGGGTGGGACATAGGGGCTGAGAGAGATGGGGGGAGACATAACACCCACGAATGAAAATACAGATTTAGAGAAGGAACCAGTAAGTAGGAGACAGATGTGAAGGAAATGGAAATGAGGCAAGAGGACGTTGGAAGAGAGAAGTTTGCCGTCCAGGAGCCAGGTCTGGAGCATCAGTGTGAGGGAGTTCAGGTAGGCTGGGCCTGTGCCTCTAGGTAGGGACAAGGGAGGCTGGGTAGCCAGGGCTGGTGCTTAAAACCCCTGAGGCCATGAGTTCATTGGCTGCCTTTGTAGCATCCTGTCTTCTTCTGTGCTGCCTGGTTTGACCTCATCTCACCTGGATTCAAAGGGTAAGGTGGGCATGGGTCTTGGGCCTGACACCCACCAAGGATGACCTGTGGACTGCCATCGGATGCTGAACAGGGAGATGAAAGAAGGAGGTCCTCTTACCATACCCCTCTGCCAACCCCCCAATAGGCCACTGTTCTGACTTTGTTTCCAGAATATCCAGAAATCCAAAGGGGCTGTTGCTGAACAGTCTGCAGGATCAGTGACAGCACCTACCTGTTGTCCCAAGGCACACAAAGGAGGCCTCAACACTCATGCTTCTCTAATCAAGCCCTACCAAGACAGACAGAAAGACAGACAGAAAAAAGGAAGGGGTAGAGGAGAAGGTTGAAGCTGCGGAGCTAGACTCTGCTTCACTTCCTGAAGCTTCAACTTCATGTCGAAGATTCACTGGGACCCAATTCCTGCATTGTTAATATTTGTGAGGAAAAGTGAAACAAGTGATCTGGTTTTAGCTCAGATGATGAAAGTGGTTAGGGCACATTTTCACACACGTGAGATAATTACAGCTTGCCCCACAACACTGGGTGTTGGAGAAAGGGAGAGATAGTCATAAGTGGAAGAAAAAGCCAAGCATAGTGAGTGGGAAAGAGAGTGAGAGCCTGTGCAGGCTGCTGACGAGCCCCAGGCAGCCCACAAGTTTCTTGTGGGGAGACGGAGGCAGAGCCCAGGGTAGGGGACAGAGCTGCTGGGGCCTTTCCTTGCCTGGGAGTCTGTCCCAGGAAGAGCTTCCCCACTCCCATCCCCCAAATTGGAAAAACCGTACATTCAAGCCTGTTTGGCCCTGAAATTCTTAAGAATCTGGTTAAGAATTAACTCACTAATGTCAAAAGTCAAAACCTCCTAGGGGTTGTCCTGGGAGTCAGGTTCACGGGTACAGAAGATGAATCTCAGATGTCACTCAACCTGAGCCGTCATTCTCTGTGGCAGGGCTGCCCTGGGTTTCTCTTACTCAGTCCCTGGAGTGTAAGCATTTGGATCATGTCACAGATTACCTTTTTACCTTTTCTTTCTTTTTTTTTCTTTTTTTCAATATCAGTGCCCACACCTTACTGAGTATTGAGTTTTAGAGCTTTCGCTTGATGTGCTTGACCAAGAGACTTCTTTTGTATCCTTTTCTTGTCCTATGATGTAAATAAAAGCCTCGATTTATGTAATGTTTCTGGTGTGAAGGGTTCCCAGCTCCTCACTTTCTAGCCTTGCCTGAGGGAGATTCCTGGAGTCCAGCCACACTGAGAGCCTGGCACAGCAGGTGATGACCAGTCGGGAGAGACCTCCCTGGGAACCAGTAGGAGCCCACAGCTGCTCCCCAAGGACCCAGGGGAGGGAGAGACCCCAATTCACCTGGGAACTCTGCATGTGTGTTAAAGGGGACAGTTCTCTCTAAGCCAGCAGAACAGGCATTGCCTTGTAGGAGCCTCAGCTCATGAGTTTGTTAAAAAATGGGCCGGGCACAGTGGCTCACGCCTGTGATACTAGCACTGAGGCAGGCAGATTGCGTGAGCTCAGGAGTTCGAGACCAGCCTGGGCAACATGGCGAAACCCCATCTCTACTAAAATACAAAAAATTAGCTGGGTGTGGTAACGCACTCCTGTAATCTCAGCTACTTGGGAGGCTGAGGCAGAAGAATTGCTTGAACCCAGGAGGCAGAGGTTACAGTGAGCCAAGATCGCACCACAGCACTCCAGCATGGGCAACAGAGTGAGACTCTGTCTCAAAAAAAAAAAAAAAAAAAATTTCCAGAACCTCCAGCTCAGATTTAGAGAGCCTAGCAGGGGGGCAGGAGCTGCACTGCCCACAAGGTGCTGAGAAAACTCCAATGCAGCTGTTCCTCTGCCTCAGCTGGGAAATGCTGGCCCCTGGGGGCCTGCTGCACTTTGCATCTGCCAGTGGGACTCCAAGTGGGAGGCTGGGCCAGAGGAGGGGCCCTGCCAGGTTCCAGGCCTGCACTGAGTACGTGTGGTATGCCTGCTCACTGAGTCCTCACAGAAGTGATAGAGAAGGTCTTGGAGGTGGGGAAGGTGGAGAGGAGAGGAGTGGTCCTGGTAGCCATCAGGGCCCACTGGTCCCAACCTGCTGTTAGGCTTACAGCAAAGCAGAAGAGAGGGACCACTGTGTCTTCAGCCACCTTGGAGTCATCTGCTACCCCTCTGCCCAGCACCTGTGTCGTGCCAGAGAAGTCCCGACAGCCTCTGTGACCAAGAAGCAGCCAGAGGCAGGACTTGAACTCAGACCACCTCCTCCGCCCTCCAATAGTCTTCTGAGGAATGGTAGTCTCCCTTAGCAGAAAACAGTTGTGGCCTCAGGAAACAGTTATTGCAGTGTTAGATTTAGGCAGCTGTGGTTAGGGGGTTTGCACCCATGAGGTCTTTTTCCAGCCCCTGACTGCAGGAGTACAGAGGAACTGAGTAAACTCAATGATGCCATCACTTCCAGAACGTTTTTGAACATTTGATAGATCACCCCAGAAGCTTATTTTGTAATTAACACACAGAAAAACATATTTGAGAGGTTCCATGGTTTTACCAAAAACCCAGATGGTTCTTGAGTGAAAAAAAGTCTCTACTGCATTGACCATTCATGGGGAAATGTGGGAAAATAAAAAATATATAGGGTGTGTATTTTTTTTTTTTCTAGAGGCAAGGTTGGTTTTGAGCCAAACCACTCCAAGGATAGCCAAGGGAAAAGGAGATCACTTCTGATCTACAGGGCTCAGTGCCTGAGCCTAGTGAGTGCAGCAGCCACCCTGCCGAGGAAGGCAGAACAAAGGCTTTATTGCTGGAAGCCTCAGGCCAAATCTCCGCCTCTAAATGCTTCCTGCTTTCTACCCTTCAGCCTCATCTGGAGACACAAACTAGGATTAGAATAAAGCACCTTGAGGATGGGCTTTGCTTTTTAAAAAAGTGTTTCTCAGGTAGTGCCTCTTGCATAACCTGTTGACAAGGCTCTGAACAGATGCATCTGGTTCAAACCAGACATAAAAATCCCAGCCAAAGGACCAGACAGAAATAGAGCTGAAGAGTTCACACTTCCTTTCACTTGCTCTTTAATTCCATGGTATTATTATCATGTCCATGGTCACGGAGCTCGGAAGCAGAGATGCTTTCTGGCAAGGATGATGATTTTTGCATTTTGAGTTCTTAGAGTCAAGGAGAAAAAAAGCATGTAATTATGAAATATTTTCACAGCCATCATTCTCGTATACAAAATCAGACTTGAATTTGTCTTTCAGTGTTTTCATTTTAATAAAGCAATGAGCCATTCATAGAATTCCACAAGCCCCTGAATAGAACCCCATCTGCTTCCCCTGGACACACTTCTGGGACATATATGATCACTGCAAACTAAGATGCATTAAACATCCAGTAGGGGTGAGGTGCAGTGGCTCATGCCTGTAATCCCAGCACTTTGGGAGGCCGAGGCGGGCGGATCACTTGAGGTCAGGAGTTCAAGACCAGCCTGGCCAATATGGTAAAACCCTGTCTCTACTCAAAATATAAAAATTAGCCGGGCATGGGGGCAGGCGCCTATAATCCCAGCTACACGGGAGGCTGAGGCATAGAATTGCTTGAACCTGGGAGGCGGAGGTTGCAGTGAGCCGAGATAGTGCCACTGCACTCCAGCTTGGGCGACAGAGTGAAACTCAGTCTCAAAAAAATGAAAATAAACATTCGGTAGGTACACGAGGCACTGTGCTGGGTGGTTCAGCATCATTTTATCTCCATTTCTTTCTCAATAACAGTGTCGATGAGGTAGATATGATTATCTCTGTTTTATAGATAATAAAACTGAAGTTGAGGAAAGTTAGGGAATTTGGCTCTGGTGCTTTGGCCAGGAGGTGCTGAAATCAGGACCCAAGACTATGCACTTTCTGTCAGTTTCAGCTGCCTCTTATTTCCATTTCCTCTCAAGCTCCTGTCAACTGAAGGGAAAAAAAATCAAGCTTTTAAAGCATTAAAGTCACTTTTATTCAGAAATCTTCGAGATTGAGGCTTAAAGCCGAGGAGCAGCCCTTTAGAGAGGTCCTGTCAGGCTGCTCCAGCACAGTGTTTCAGCCCATTGCTTATACGCAGGTGGTGCAGGTTAAGTAGCTGCAAAATCACATCAAAGTTTGGGTTCAAGATTACATCAGCTCCAGATTACAGAAGTGTAACCACTGACCGCGGGTAATTCCACCACCCAGACATATGGTGATGGACGTTTCCTGATCATTTGAGGTCTTCTACAGCACAATGTGAAGTGACTGTGGAACAAACCATAATCTATTATTGCTTGTTTGGCGGACGTTATGTGTAGGAAACAGCAAGGACTATGATCATTTATCTTTTAAGGAATGTAGTGACTCAGGCAAGAGATATGGAGGTGTCCTGTGCTGTATCCTATTTTGTCTTCAGTGCATCTTTCCAGAGAGTTGCATGTTGTCACAGTCAGGGGCTTCGTGAAATTACACTGGCAGGCAGAGTTGAGGGAACATGGCTTCTTACCTTTGCTGCTTTGGCTCACACTCCTGTTAAGCTCCAGTGACCACAAGGAAGAGAAAGCTTTAGATGTAATTATATCCAACATGCATTCCTCATTGCATTTATGTAATCAAAATAGTTAGCAAGACTCCAATAAAGACTTGAGGTGCCGAAATTATACTCTGGATTTTTGAGATGCTGAGATAGTTTAGCTGTGGATTTGCCGTGGTCAAAACACAGAAGGAAGCATGTGAAGGGGTGTGTGATTCCCAAGTCGATGGGGTTGAATTTGCTTTGCAGTTTTGCCACACTTCCTTGGCGTGATTTCTGCAGCTGCAGTAACTATTCCCACTGGCTGCAATTTTGTTCTCATGATGCAACCCTCCGTTTTTCACCCCAGGGGCCCAGAAGCTACCTTTCAAAGCTCCAGGGGCAGCAGGAAGCCACCCTGCCTAATGGGAACAGTATTGGCATTGGACCAGCTGGCTTCTAATCCTGTATCTGTGTGACCTCAGACAAGCTCTTCAACTTTGAATTTCATTTGCAAAGTAGATGGCATCTATTTCAGAGGCTTATTCGGAAGGTTAACTATGAAGTGTATTAAGAGCCCAACCTATAGGGTATTAAGTGTTCTGCCTCTGCAACTGCCCCTAGCTGAAAGTCAGCTGCCTCTGACCCGTGGGAGGAAAGGAAAGAGGTCTGAGAGCTAGGGGTGGGGCAGGGTGATGGGGAGAGTGCAGGGAGGGAAACAGGCAGGGGTGAGAGGGAAAGGAAAGGAGAGACACAACCTGTCTCCCCAAACATTTGTGTTTTTCTCTCCTTCCAGAAAGATTGGAGACCTAGCTTTCCCTTTGCTGGAAAGCAAACCTGGCGGCAGGAGCTGCAGGGGAACTGGGTTGGGGGCTGTGGACCAGGAGCAGCAGGAGAGAGAGGGCTGAAGAGGACGGAGCTGGGCTGGTTCAAGGCAGCGGGAAAGAAAGGGTTTGTGTGTAGCTTTTGGTCTCTCCCAGCCACCCCTGACAAGGAATGACTCAATTTTTGCCCTGAACTCACTTCCCCTTCTGGTCAGCCTATGGCCTTGTTTCTGGAGACCCAAACTCACCTTATCTGTAACGGGATGGAAGAAGTCCTGTTAGCTCCCCAAGGCACAAGGGTGCACAGGACAAACAGGCAGTTTGAGGATCAATGAGAAAACCCTTGGGCCCTGAGGAGGTGCACAGGGGTCGCTGTCACTGCTCATTGCAAATATGATGGCAACATACTTAATAATAGCTATTATGACAACCTGGAAGGCAAATATGCACTTTCCTTAATCTCCCAAAGTATTTTCATTTATGTATTTATTCACTTATTCAACAAACACAGTTGAGCCCCTGCTGTGTGCTGGCCTCATTCTAGATGCTGGGCCTGCTCCACTGGGAGGTGTTAGAAGGGAGGGAGCCGTTATGGCTGTGAGTCCTAGTGTCAGATTCTCTGTTGAGGGTTGGAGTTTAATGTACAGGGTGATGACTAGCGGGAGTGCCTTGATCAACCCCACAGGAGAAGGAAGCAGGACTGGACAGGGGGAGAAGTTGAGCTGCAGTGCAGACCCAGCAAAGGCCTCAGCCCACCCCACCAGGAGCTCCGAAACTAGAATGGCCCTTCAGGGTTGACCCAACTTGCAATGGGATGGCCGGGCCATTATGTTAGGGAAGCATGGGCTTCAGAGAGCCAGAGTGACACCACTTTAAAATCAACTCTGTCGGCTGGGCGCGGCGGCTCATGCTTGTAATTCCAGCACTTTGGGAGGCTGAGGCAGGTGGATTACCTGAGGTCAGGAGTTCGAGACCAGCCTGGCCAACATGGTGAATCCCTGTCTCTACTAAAAATACACACAAAAAAAATTAGCCAGGGGTGGTGGCACGCACCTGTAGTACCAGCTGCTCAGGAGGCTGAGGCAGGAGAATCGCTTGAACCTGGGAGGCAGAAGTAGCAAAGAGCCAAGATGGCGCCATTGCACTGCAGCCTGGGCAACAAGAGCGAATCACTGTCTCAAAATAAAAAATAAAAAATCTGTCTTAAAACTAGCCTTGCAAGACACTTTCCTTGCCAGTCATGACCCATCCTAAGATGTTTAAAGCTAAGAAAACAGCTTGATAATGCCTTCGAGGACAAATTCCTACAACAGAAAGTCCAGACGTCCCATAACAATATACGCTTTCAAGATAATGATAGTTATACTTGAATGTATTAATACACTAAAATGTTAAGGATAGTTTTATTTGAATCAATAAAATAATAAAATTTCTCAGGCTATCAACCCACCTGGACGTAGGCACAACTTAGCTTAGTGTTGACATAGGGAAGGTCCCACATAAGAAAAACACATAAGGCACAGCTTAGCTTAGTGTTGACGTAGGGAAGGCCCCACATAAGAAAAACTTAAAGACATTCCTCTGCTTGCTTTCTGAGGACACCCTACCCTGTGATGGAGTCACTTCAATAAACTCGCTTCTTTCACTCCACCCCACAACTTGCCTTGAATTCCTTCCTGCACAAAATCCAGGACCCCTTTTTCCAGTAACAATTATACCTGACGTTGATCAACTGATGGACGAGTTGCCCTGGGACAGAGATACCTTGAGGCCAGGCAGCTCTGGGTTGCTGCGGCAATCCTTGAAGGGGCTCTGCGCTGCAAAGTTGTCTGCTGACAACACTCCCAGCAAGTGGCACAAGATCCTCACTCGAAGGAGGCTCTGGGTAGCATATAGATCTGTCCACCACACTGGCTCTGTGGAATCTGACTCCACAACTCACGGTGTGACCTTGGGCAAGAGGCTCAACATCTCTGATGAGTTTGCCCAACTGACAAATGGGGGTAATACCACTTCCTAGAGCCATCAGCAGGATGGAGTGAGTGAATTCTCACAATAGTGAAACCCACAGAAAGAACTCGGTGTGTATTGTCTTGCACACTTCCAGGCAACTATAATCCAGTATGATGAGCACGTAGAAGCAGGGGTTGAGGGGGCCCTTAGGAAGGGCACCTCACCCCATCCTGGAAAGTCTTCTCAAAAGGAAGGGGTATCCAAGCTGGGGCCTGTGGATGAGTAGGTGATGCCCAGGCAAAGGAAGTACAGAAGGGTGGGAGAGGAAGAGGGTTTTAGGCAATGGTAATTACAGATGCAAGACCCTAAAGGTGAAAGAAACTCAGAAGCGACAGTGTGGCTGGAGTGGGAGACCAGGGGCTGGCAGGGAGAGGGCAGTGGCGGGTGCCTCAATCATGAACTGACCTTGGCAAACAGAAGCCTTTACAAAGCAGGTGCCTTCTGCTGCAAGCATAAAATAATCTGTTGTTATCATAATAATAATGATAATAACCTGTTTGCTCTTCTGATTGGTCGGGACTGGAGCCAGCCCTCCTAGATAGCCTGGGCTTTAGAGCGATGGATGCTAGTTGGCAGGGAGTTATGAGGAGACCTTGACCTCCAAGGCCAGGGAGCGGTGGGGCAGTAGCCTCCTCCTCTTAAGGCCCTGCTGAGGCACTATGCCATGAGGTCATCCCGGACACCTGGGCAAGTTGTCCTGCTTAGCTGGGAATTTGGAGCCATGCTCAGCTGACACAGGAGGCAGGGAGAAAGAAAGCATTTAGGGCTTTCCTTTCTGCCTGTTCTCAGCCCCAGGAAGCAACCTGAGTGCTATACTGGGGGTCAGCAAGGCAATCAGCCGCATGTGACCTCGAACCAGTCACCCACCTAGCTGAATCTGGGCATCTTCTGCAAAACAGTGCGGTTGAAGTAGATGGTACATTCGTCCCTCCCTGCTCTGGCATGCTGAGTCTGAGGTGTTTTCTCCTGTCCTGCCTCTAAGAAAATCACCTCTTGTTTTTTTTGGATCATTGTCTTTCATTTCATGAGGGCCATTTCCTATTGGGCTCCCTCTTGACTTCTTAAGCAGCTCCCAAGGCCACTCTGACAATATCAGGCCTGCCGCCTCCTCTCACGCTGCCCCCCACAAAGGAAACAAAAACAATGGGAATCGCTTCTGCCCCACCTCGGATAGGTATCTGAGTTGTTTTGCTGGCCCTGCGGCTGTTTTTCCCAACCCCACCATCCGCTCTGCCCTGGGCTCCCTCCTGACCAAGGTTCCCAGTGGCAGAACAGTCAGGATTGGCCAGGAGAGGCCACTCCTGGCCTTCACCCCAGCCTCCCCACTCTGCACTTTAAATTCTGCTTCTCTCTCAAAGCAAGGGCCCCACCTGAATGAAACCTTCCCTGATCTCAGCAGCTGGAATGAATCAGCCTCTGGACAGGGGAGCACGATGTGTGTCCCGATATTCAGCCCCTGTCTTATTCTGCTGCGTATGAGAACTACCTGTTCACAGATATGATTTCCCCTACTGGCCCCAGCCTGATGTTTGCATATAGTGGGTGCTTCATGTTTGGCTGGGAGAGGGAAGGAGGGAAAGAAGAAGGCAAGAAAGGAAACAGTACGAATCTCTATAGGAGGCTTGGTACATCTAGGGCAACATTAGTCTCTGTTCATTGTTTTATGTCCAACATAAAAATCTGTAGGGAGTGTGTGGGCTCTGGGTACTTCCATTGGATAGCTCTGCTCAGGAACAAGGAAGTAGGCTGTGAGGGAGGTCTCCCTGGGTCACTGCTGACAGCCCTGGGAAAGCTGCTCCAACGGCCCTGCTGCTGCATTCAGGTACCCTTTGCCCGGAGCAGAGTGTTCAGAAAGTGTGTGTGGGTGGGAAGGGTGGGACCCTCAGCTATAGTTCTGGGGGCTGTCCACAGGCTGCCCTAGGTGTGGTCCGGATGTGGATGGCATTTGTCCCATGTGTTGCCTGGCCTGACTGAGGAGCAGCAGGATGCCCAGGAGGAGCAGAGGGACAGGGAGCTGGGTTGGGGGGCGTGGAGCTGGGGATGGGGCCATCACGCAGGCCTCATGGGCCGTGTGAAGACTTGGCTCTTGCTCAGAGTGGGATGAGGCACTGCTGCACGATTTTGAACAGAGGAGGGCAGGGCCCTAAAGGGAGAGACGCTCATTAGTTCATCTCACAGATGAGGACACTGAAGCAAAGTGACGAACTCGCCTAAGCCCCAGCCCCACCGCATCTAAGGTGTGACTCCCTCACAGCCCCCTGCTCATGACCAGCCCTGTCTGTACTTACTTCTCCATCAGTTTGCTCACTTGTTTGCAGGTTCACTCCCCCAACTCGAATGTCAGCTCTGTGAGGGCAGGGACAGGTTTGTTCGCTGCTGAATCCTCATGCCTTCAACGATGCCTGGCATGGAGCAGGGGCTCTGTGTCCATCTGCTGAAGAGTGAATGAGATCTTGTGATGTCTTAGTCATGTGTGCTGCTGTAATAGAATACCACAGACAAAGTAATTTATAAAGAACAAAGTTATCTTCTCACAGTTCTGGAGGCTGGGAATGCCAAGGTCAAGGAATCGGCAGGTTCAGTGTCTGCTGAGGGCTGCTCTCTACTTCCAAGATGGCGCCTTGTTGCTGCATCCTCCAGAGGAAAGGAAGGCTGTCCCCTCACATGGACAATGGCAGAAGGGCAAGAGGGGTGAACTCTCTGTCAAGCTCCTTTATAAGGGCCCTAATCCCATTCATGAGGGAGAAGCCCTCGTGGCCCAATCACATTTTAAAAGACCCAACTCTTAATACCATCCCATTAGCAACACCTGAATTTTGGAGGGGACACATTCAAACCATAGTACTGATATGATAGGAAATGTATATTTGGTCTCTGCCCCTGGATCCTGTTACAGAGCTCCTGAAACTCTTATAATTTCCTGGGCGATAGGAATATATTTTGTTCTAATGAGGCACCTCTTGGTGGGCTCCTAGATGGGGGCTGGGCATCAGAAAGAACAAGCCATGTTTAGAAGCTTGGAGATTTCAGCCCCATCCCCCATCCTCTGAGAAGAAGGGAGGGGCTGGAGATTGAGTTAATAATTGATCATGCCTGTGTGATGAAGCCTCCAAAAATTCCCTGAGCTTCACTCAAGTGGTGGGAGTTGAACAATGAGAACACATGGACACAGGGAGGGAAACATCACACATGGGGGCCTGTCAGGGAGTGGGGGCAAGGGGAAGGAGAGCATTAGGGAAAATACCTAATGCATGTGGGGCTTAAAACCTAGATGACGGGTTGACACATGCAGCAAACCACCATGGCACATGTATACCTATGTAACAAACCTGCATAGGTTCTGCACATGTATCCCAGAAATTAAAATTTAAAAAAATAAATGATTTAAAAAACAGAAAAAAAAATTCTTGAGGGCAATATATACCTCATTTACACTGATGTGATTATTACGCATTGTATGCCTGTATCAAAAATATCAATATCTCAGGTACCCCATAAATATATACACTTATTATGTACCCACAAAAATTAGAAATGAACAAAATAGCCATTCTGACTGGTATGAAATGGTATCTCATTGTGATTTTGATTTGCATTTCTCTAACAGGATCAATTACACCCAACCTCAACATCATAGAATATACTAATGTAAAAAACCTGCACATGTGCCCCCGAACCTAAAAGTTGAAATTAAAAATAAATAAATGAAATGAAACTTAAAAAAAATCCCTGAACTACAAGGTTCAGAGAGCTTCCTGGTTGGTAGACACATCACATGCTGAGAGGGTGGCACACCACAGTTCCTTGGGGACAGAAGTTCCTGCACTTGAGACCTTTCCAGACCTTGCCCTATATACCTCTACATCTGGCTGTTCGTCTGTATCCTTATCACAGCCTTTATTAAGATAATAAACTGGTAAACATAAGTGTTCCTCTGAGTTCTGTGAGCCATCCTAGCATATTAATTGAACCTAAGGAAGAGGTCATGAGAACTCTGATTTATAGCTGGTTGATCAGAAGTATAGATGACAACCTACCACTTGGGATTGGCATCTGAAGTAGGAGGCGGTCTGGCAGGACTGGGCCCTTAACCTGAGGGATCTGACTGACTCCAGGTGGCTCAGGTCCAAATCGAGTGAATTATAGGACACCCAGCTGGAGTCTACCGGAGAAGTGTTTAGTGTATGGGGAACATCTGGTCTCAGAAGTGTTTTGTGTTGAGTGTTGGGTGTGTGAGTAGGAAAAATACTTTGACTTTGTTCCTATCTCTTATAGTAAACAAGGACAGACAAACACAGCCCAGAGAGGAGGTGCTGGCATGACTGGTGCTGGGTTCTCTCCAAAAAGTCAGCACTCAAGCTCCCATACAAATTCTGGGGCTCCATGCCAGCCTGAAGTCCAAGATGTGGGTGTCTGCTTAGGGTCCTACCCTAACCCACCATGACACTGTACCTTGGAGAGTCAAAGAAGTATGCTTGGCTCTATAGTGTCATTCATTACCAATTCCTTTCACCTACTGATTTATTTATTTTGAGGCAGGGTCTTTGTCACCCAGGCTGGAGTGCAGTGGTGCAATCACAGCTCACTGCAGTCTCAACTTCCTGAGTTCAAGGGATGCCCCTGCCTCAGCCTCCCAAGTAGCTGGGACTACAGGCATGCACCACCATGCCCGGCTAATTCTTTCACCTATTTAGTCACTCAGACATTTAACAAATGTTACCTGACACCTGCTCTGCACCTGTCACTAGGCTGGGACAGTGCACAAGCAACCAGGGGCATGGTGCCTGCCTCCTTGCCTCCTACTGAGGGGCAGACCAAGGATAAAAGACAAATGAGTAGTCAGCTGCTATGGGGGAAGCAAATGAGGAGGCCCTAGCCTCCGGTGGATGGGCAGGGAGGCCTGTGGGAGAACTTGACAGCCTTGGGGCAGGCGCTCTGGGCAGGGATAAGAGCTGCGAGGTTGTCAGAAGGGATGCCTTCAGTGCCTTCAGGAGGGTGGGGGCTCAGCGTGGTTGGGAAGGGAATCCAGTTTTGCTGGAGAGGGGAGAGGAAGGGAGTGGGGGTGGGAAGTGAAGGTGCCCTCTCCCCACTTCCTGTAGGCTGTATTGACAGTGAGGGGAAGTGAAGGGGAAACTTTTGATAGGCTCTAAGTAGTGGGGAGGCGTGGCAGTAGGATCCACTCCATGGTTTGAAAAGATCCCTCTAACTGCTATGGGAACAGGCTGGCCTGGGGTGTGCCTTGCTGAAGCAGAGAGGAGTGGAAGGGGCCTTGGGTGGTCCAGGAGCAATGGAAAAGAGAAAGCCCACTGGAGCCATATTGAGGAAACGGGTGCATTGGCTCAAGCCTGTAATCCCGGTGCCTTGGGAGGCCAGAGTAGGAGGATTGCTTGAGGTCAGGAGTTTGAGACCAGCCTGGGCAACATAGTGAGAACTCTGTCTCTAAAAAAATGAAAAATGTTTAGCTGAGCATGGTGACATGTACCTGTAGTCCCAGCTACTCAGGAGGCTGAGGCTGGAGGATCCCTTAAGCCCAGGAGTTTGAAGCTGCAGTGAGCTATAATTTTGCCACTGTACTCCAACCTGGGCAACAAAGAGAAACCCTGTCCCCAACCCCTTTGCCCCCCTACCCCCAAAAAAAGGAAAGGAAAGAAAACAGAGGTAACAAAATTTGTCTATGTAAGTATGGGACTTAGGGAAAGCGTGGAACCAAATAATTCTCTGGGATTTTGGTCTGAACGACAGGGAAGGCCCCAGCTGGAGGAAGAAACAGGAGAATGTGGAGTCTTTTGAGCCCAAGGCCAAGATTGCTGTTTATTTGTTTAATTTGCACAATGCCTCTATGCTGGGCCAGAAAGACAATGTGCAAAGCCAAGCTCTGGGGTTTTCTGCTGCAGCCAAAGTATTTCCTGTGCCCTTGTCATTTTTACCTTGGAACCTGTACAGTCACATGGTTGGCCCCGTCCCTGACCTTGCCCTCCCTGGGGGAGACAGAGACTTACTGTACACACACTCCCCACTGGTGTCTCCTGGCTCTGGAGTCTGCTTCAAGGCACATTTCAGGCCCTCCTGAAGGGGACAGAAGTGGTGCCTTTTATGCATATAAGGCAGAACTGAGTGGAGGAAATTAACACGCGCACCTCAGTAAAATTCAGGCCCTGCTAGGTGCTCAGTATCATGTCATTTAATCCTCATAAGAGCCCAGTAACATAGACGTTATTATCCTTCTTATTCAAATGAGGAAGTGAGACCGAGAGGCCTCTCCTTGCACAAGGCCCCACAGGAGACATCTCAGGCTGGGTGGATTCCACACCGTTCTTGGTCATGCCTTCCCTCCAGATAGATCCCGAAACGCTTTTTCTGCTCTGGTTCTCCCACTCCCCTCAACACACACATACATTTTATGCTTGTCATCCAGGTGGACTTTACACTAGGCAGTTCCCCTTTCCCAAGCACTTCTCTTCCCATTTGAGGGTCTGTGGGTTCCCCATGTTGATTTCTCCAAAACTTAGGGAAGAAACAACTTTGTGGCTTCCAAATACAGTATTGGGTTCAGTGAAATCCCCCTCTCCTTAGGGAAATATGGGCAGCAAAAAAAATGTTTTTTTTGAGACGGAGTTTCGCTCTTGTTGCCCAGGCTGGAGTGGAATGCAATGGCGCGATCTCAGCTCACTGCAACCTCCACCTCCTGGGTTCAAGCAATTCTCCTGCCTCAGCCTCCTGAGTAGCTGGGATTACAGGCTCCCGCCACCACGTCTGGCTAATTTTTTTGTATTTTTAATAGAGACAGGGTTTCACCATGTTGGTCAGGCTGGTCTTGAACTCCTGACCTCAGGTGATCCACCCACCTCGGCCTCCCAAAGTGCTGGGATTACATGCGTGAGCCACGGCTCCTGGTCGGGCAGCAACTTTTATGCAGCCCACCCCCTTGTTATTCAGTTAAGGGGTGATGTTTCAGGCAGAGGCTGAGGGAAGGGAGAACTGCTCCTGGGGAAATAGAGTTTAGATGGATCCGGATTGGCTGGAGCCATAGGCTCACACTCTTAGAGACGATTGCTCTTGCGGGGAGCCAGCCAGGTGAGCTTGGGCACAAAGATCTCTAGGGGCCCCTGCACCCAGGATAACACTGCGTGGTGGACCCAGACGTGCCTGCAGATGAGTTACTTTAAACCTTTCAAGGCTTTAAATGCCCTAAAAGTGTTTTTTGTTTGATTACTATTTATTGTTCGTCTTCTGAATATTTAGTCACAGAAGATTTGAATGGAGGAAAGAGGGATATGAAAAACATTGGTAATTCCACCACTCAGACATATGGTGATGGACATTTGCTAGATCATTTGATGCCTTCTCCAGCCCACTGTGAAGTGACTGTGTGGAATGAACCATAATCTTCTATTATTGCTTGTTCGGGAGGCCTCCAGTGTTCTCTTCTGGATAGATCTCTGCAAGATCTTTGCTTCCCAAACTGCACACCACTGTGCTGTGCTGGAAGCATGAGAAACCAGACGACAAACGGGGTCTGCGGGCTTGGAGCTACTGTTTATGTGATGGAGGAGGCATTTTAAATCTATCTGGAAAGGGTGGATTACTTGATAAATGATGATGGGACAATTTGCTATTTATGTAAAAAATAATAATTTAAATAGATCCCTATATCATGCCATATTCTCACCCAAATTTCAGATAGAACTGTGGGTTAAATTAAAAAAAAAAGTGTGTGTGTAATATAAATTATAATATATGCAGAATTGAAACAAAACTCTTGTAAATTAAAAGGAAAAAAAGAACATTGCAAATACATCCTCAATAATAATAGAAATGCAAATTAGCACAAAAATACACCATTATAACCTCTTCAATTGACTTAAAAAAATCCATTGCTTCCTTATACAAACCCTTGGCTACAGCCAAACTTTCTGAACATGTCCTTCACAGTTTTTTTTTATTTTATTTTGAGACAGGGTCTTTCTCTGTCGCCCAGGCTGGAGTGCGGTGGAGCCATCTCGGCTCACTGCAACCTCCGCCTCCCAGGTTCAAGAGATTCTCCTGCCTCAGCCTCCTGAGTAGCTGGGATTACAGGCGCCTGCCACCACACCTGGCTACTTTTTTTGTACTTTCAGCAGGGACGGGATTTTGCCATGTTGGCCAGGCTGGTCTCAAACTCCTGGCCAGAAGTGATCTGCCCACGTTGGCCTCCCAAAGTGCTGGGATAACAGGCATGACCTACCACACCCGGCCATGTCCTTCACATTTCCATCTTTTCTGCCTTTGTCCATGATGTGACCAGCCTGCAGGACCACACGTCTAGGTCTTCTGTACTTTCCTACTTAGGAATTTTCACATTTTCAGGCCCAGCTGAAAGCTTTTTCTGAACCTCTCCCTATCTCCCTCTTCCTCTGGCTAGAGGACCCCTCCCACCTCTGAAATCCCTTAGCTCTGAAAGTGTTACTGATTTTACATTAGCTTATTGAACTGCAGTTTGCTTTATCTTTGCATGCAAGGAATCCATTTTCCTGACTATAATGTAAGCCCTGTTTCTAAGTTGCTGCTGTATCCTCTAACAAACCTTTTTACATAAGGACAGTCTTTTTTTTTAAAAAAAAAACAGATTTAGTGGGATATCATTCACATATCCTACAGTTTACCCATTTAAAGAGTATAATTCGATGGTTTTTACTATGTTTTCAAGGGTGTGCAAACATCACCAAAATCAAATTTAGAATGTTTTCATCACTTCAAAAAGAGACTATGTACCCATTAGTGGTCAATCCAAATTTTCTCCCAACCCCAGATACCTACCAACCAACTTTATTTTTCTATGGATTTGCCTATTCTGGACATTTCATATAAATGCAATAATACAAAATGTGGCCTTTGGTGACTAGCTTATTTCACTCAGCGTGACGTTTTCAAGGTTCATCCATGTTGTAGCATGTATTAGTGCCTCATTTGTTTTCAGGGCTGAATAATATTCCATTGGTTGGATATATCACATTTTGTTCAGCCATTCATCCATTGATATTTGGGTTGTGTCTGTGTTTTTGTTTATTATGAATAATTTTGCTATGAACATTTGTGTACATATTTTGTGTGGACATGTATTCTCATTTCTCTTGGGTATACAACTATGTTTAACATGTTTTTCAAACCATTTTTTTTTCCTCTGTTCTCACATCAACACAGTAATAATGAACACAGAAGACTTCTATGACCTCAAAATATGTGGGGATTTCTCTCCACCAGCAAGTAAGCAATGAATTCTGTAGATGACACCCAAATGGTCATCCTCTAATTCAGTGCTGGTACTATCTACTTGGAGATAGTGTCAGATCTCACAGTTTGAGGGATCAGTCCCCTGAGACTGTGTCCCCCGCTTTAGACCCAGTCACAAGTCTGGGATTCCAAAACTTCTGATCAACCATCTTTAAGTTGGGGTTCCCATGCCCCCCTGGATTAATTTGCTGGATTAATTTGTGTTTGATTAGTTTGCTGGAGCAGCTCTCAGAACTGAGAAAAACAATTGTGTTTACAGGTTTATTATAAGGGCTATTACAAAAGATACAGATGAAGAGAGGCATAGGGTGAGGCATGGGGGAGGGAAAGCAGAACTTCCATGCCCTCTCCTGGCATGCCACCCTCCAGGATCTCCACGTTCCAACTATCTGGAAGCTCTCTGAACCATGTCCCTTTGGGTTGTTATTGAGGCTTTATTACATAGATACGGTTGACAACCATGTAGAAATGTGATTGGACAAAAAGTGCCTGATCTAAACCCAGTAAGCCTGTCTATTCAGACTTTTTGTGGCCTCTCTGCATAGCATTCCTTTCCCCAGGGTTTGAGGCAGGACTGCTTCTGGAATGAGAGTCTTTTGACCCACAGTTAGATTAAAGGCTTGCCTTGGGAAGGTGTAAAGAGGACAGGAGAAGGTCAGAGAGAGAGATTCTATTTCCTGACGCCTGCTTCTGAGGCTAAAACACCTCAACATTATAGTAAAAGACTGTAACAAGGGCTAGTGGAGTTATTAGCCAGAAACCATGGAGGAAAACCTAAACATATAATCATAATATCACAAGTTATGAATGGAATTGCTGGGTTATTGGCAACTCCATGTAGAACATTTTGGAAAAACTGCCAAATTTTTTTCCATAGTGGCTACATCATTTTACATTACCATCAGGAATGTATGAGGATTCCAGTTTATCTACATCTTCACCAGCATTTATTGTTATCTTTTTTATTATAGCCATCTTAGTGGGTGTGAGGTGATATTTCACCATGATTCAATTTTTGTTTCCCTAATGATTAATGATGTGGATTGTCTTTTCTTATGCATGTTGGTCATTTATGTATCTTCTTGGAGTAGTACCTATTCAAATGCTTTGTTTTAAAATTGAGTTACTTTTTCTGATTGTTGAGTTGTAGCAGTTCTTCATATATTCTGCATACAAGTCCCTTATATAATAAGATCTATAATGTGCCAATATTGTCTTCCACTCTGTGGGGTGTCCTTTCAATTTCTTGGTGGTGTCCTTTGAAGTACAAAAGTTTTTAATTCTGATTTGTGAACTCCAAATATCTGAGAGGGTCTCAGTTAATTTAGAAAGTTTATTTACAAAGTTTGTTTTGCCAGTGTTGAGGATGCATGCCCATGATATAACCACACAAAGTCCTGATGACATGTGCGCAAGGTGGGCTCATGGAGAGCTAGAATGTCCATGAATATCAAGCAAAACAGGAATTAACTGCATGGACTGTACTCATCTTTTTGACTTATTGCTTAAAACATTGCTGATCCTTTGTTTTGTTTTTCGGAGTCTTGAAACTTTTCTTTTGAGCTATTGACAGCTTTTAACAATTGAGTACACTCCTATGAACAAAATTTGGAGCATATTTGTTTCTCTCTACCTGATTTCTGCAGAATTTGGAAACTATTTGTGAGTATTCTTAACTTACGACAATACAGTTATTTGCATAAGTGCAATAAGAATCTGTTCTCATTTGTAAGAGGACACAATTGGAGAAACTGGTTATTTTACCAAGGCTTTGACTGGAATGGCATGCTTTCCTTAAGGAATAAAACCTGACTTATGCAGCCAATAAAAGCCCTTGGGAAAACTGGCCTCATACTTTGTCTACAGAGTCCCTGTACAGGGTTTCTGACCTGTCATTAGTAAAGAATGCCACCTTCTGACAGGCCCAGGAGCCCTAGGTTTATCTTGGAACCTCAAGAGGAGAGGTAATTCACCCAACTCATAGGTATTTGGTGGTGGCACAAATCCATCGTGGGGTTTGGCTTTAAAAATGTCTTGATATTTCTTCTATGGAACAAAGTTTCATCAAAGCCAATTTTAAAAAGCCTATGTGAAAAATAATTATTCTTGCTGTACTTTATACAAATAATCTGGACAGGTAAAATAAAGCAGGTTGGTCCTACCATGATTTGTCTTTAGTGAAAATGGGAAACTGGAGAGAGAGAAAAAATATGTTTCAAAAACTATAGTACACATGTTGTTAGATTCTAGTCTTGCCTAATGTTTTTCAGTTTTTATTATTTTCTACAGTTTGGGCTGAACTCTAATTTTTCCTGGCTACAAGTCTACAAAATAACATTTTCAATATTTTTTTTCTTTCTTTTCTTTTTTTTCCCCAATTTTTCCTAATTTGAAATCACTGAAAACTAAGCTGTGTTTCTTAAAGCCCTGCAAACTGAAGCTAGACAACTTAAACTTCAGAAGAAAATAACAGCAACCCATTTACATACATAAGCCACTTTCCAGGATCATTCTTTTGTTTGCTCTTGTTTTTCTCCCTTCCTCCCCTTATTTTCTCTTTATAGGACATGAGACTTCATAACCTGCTAAAAATGAACTTTTGGGAACTACCTGTCTAGGAATAAACCATCCTCGCCATGAGAGATCAGATGAAACCTGAAATCAGAGACTCATTTTCTTCTAAAATACTTTCTCCAAAAGATTTTAAAAAAGAAAAGGGGGGAAGTGTGAAAGGAAAATCTTGGGGCCCCCAAATTACTGAACTAAAGGTAAAAGTCAAGCTGGGAACTGGTCAGGGCAAACTTGCTTCCCATTCTATTCAAAGTCATCCCTCTGCTCACTGAGATAGATGCGTATCTGATTGCCTCCTTTGGAAACGCTTATCAGAAATTCAGAAGGATGTAACCCTTTGTCTCCCACCTCCCTGTGACCTGGAAGCCCCTTCCTTGCTTCAAGTTGTCCCCGTCTTTCCGGATGGAACCAATAAACTTTTTACATATATTGATTGATGCCTCATATCTCCCTAAAATGTATAAAACCAAGCTGTGCCCCTTTTTCCACTGTTCTGATGTCACAATCTCCAAAGTTATTAGAAACCTGCATTCAAGGGCACCAGTTATAGCTGATTATAAAACAACTGTCTAAACAGTACCAAAACAAGAGAACAATTGTCTGTGGATGACAAAATGTTTTAGGGCCGCCATAGTCAAAGACACAATTGGCAAGAAAGTTTGTTACCTTTGTGGCACATAATAATTTTAACGTGACAATTATGATTATTACTGATAATGTACACTTAAGTCATATCAGAATTACAGGAGTTGCCCATAATTTTGGAACACATACAAATAACATATTTACACAAATACGGCCCAAAGAAAACCAAACACCATTTCATACTGAGGGAAGAGAGAGACCCTCTCCTATTGTTTGATATTGTTTTACACTCAGAAAAGGAAAGAGAAGCGAAACTAAAGGCAGGTAGCCCGGCGCCTAGGAACCAGACCCAAAACCAAGGAACCAGACCTGAAACCAGGCCTGGGCCTGCCTGACCTAAGCCGGGTAGTTAAAGATCAACACCTGACCTAGCAACTGTTGTTATCTATAGATTCCAGACACAGTATGGAAGGACGTTGTGAAACCTCCCGTTCTGTTCTGTTTCACTCTGACCACTGGTGCTTGCAGCCCCTGTCACGCAGCCCCTGGCTTGCTCAATCGATCACGACCGTCTCACGTGGACCTCCTTAGAGTTGTGAACCCTTAAAAGGGACAGAAGTTGAGCACCTGACGAGCTCGGATTTTAAGACGCTAGTCTGCCGATACTCCCAGCTGATTAAAGCCACTCCCTTCAGTGTCTTGGTGTCTGAGGGGTTTTTTCCATGGCTGGTCCTGCTACATTTCTTGGTTCCCTGACCGGGAAGCAAGGTGATTAACGGACGGTCAAGGCAGCTCCTTAGGCAGCTTTAGCCTGCCCTGTGGAACATCCCTGAGGGGGACTCCAACCAGCCGGAGCGACACGGATCCTGAGAGTGCTCCCGGGTAGGCATTTGCCCCGGTGGGACGCCTCACCAGAGCAGTGTGTGGCACGCCCCCGTGGAGGATCAACGCAGTGGCTGAACACCGGGAAGGAACTGGCGCTTGGAGTCTGGATATCTGAAACTTGGTAAGACTAGTCTTTGGAACTTGCCCACTCCATTTGAGTGGAAGCATGGCCTGATCACCCATGGTGTGCCTTTATCAGCACTTTGGTATTGGTTTTGACTTGGTTTGAATTGCTTGATAGGACTGGTCTTGGGAACTTGCCCACTCCATTTGAGTGGAAGTGTGGCCTGATCACCCACGGTGTGCCTGTACCGGCACTTTGGTTTTTGTTTTTGACTTGACTTAGGTTGCTTGATACTTTGGTTTTGGTTTTGACCTGGCCTGGATTTCTGGATACTCTGATTTTGGTTTTGATTTTGGTTTGGTGTAAACCGCAAAAGTGTGTGTGTGTGCCCTTTTTACCTGTTCTTTGTTTTGTGGTGTATGTGTGGTGTGAGTGTGGTGTTTTGTCTTGAAGAAGCATGGGTCAGGCACAAATAAGCCCATCCCACTAGGAACTATGTTGAAAAATTTCAAGAAAAGATTTAAGGGAGATTACGGTGTTACTATGACACCAGGAAAACTTAGAACTTTGTGTGAAATAGACTGGCCAGCATTAGAGGTGTGTTGGCCATCAGAAGGAAGCCTGGACAGGTCCCTTGTTTCAAAGGTATGGCACAAGGTAACCTGTAAGGCAGGGCAACCAGACCAGTTTCCGTACAGAGACACTTAGTTACAGTTGGTTTTAGACCCCCTTCCCCAAAACAGTAGTTAAGAGAACAGCAGCATAAGCGGCTGGCAGAGGCAAGGAAAGACCAGCAGAGAGAAAGAGAGGAAAGAGACAGAGAGAAAAAGAGGCAAAGAGAGAGAGGAAAGAGACAGAGAGAAAAAGAGGCAAAGAGAGAGAGGAAGAGACAGAGAGACAAAGAAGGAGTCAAGAAAAGAGAGAGGCAGAGAGAGAGGCAGAAAGAGAGGAAGAGACAGAGGCAAAAGGAAAATCAAAGAGAGAGAGACAGAAAGTCAAAGAAAGAAAGAAAAAGAGAAAGAGAAATATACAAGTAGTTAAGAAAAAAACAGTATACCCTATTCCTTTAAAAGCCAAGGTAAATTTAAAACCTATAATTGATAATTAAAGGTATTCTCCATAACCCTGTAACACTCTAATACCTCTTTGTTGTCAGTGTAAACAAGGGCATATCCCGAAAGCGCTGAGGTCTTCCTATCAAAAATCCTTAATCCGGTAACCCGCGGATGGCCCAGATGCCTTCAATCTGTAGCGGTAGCTGCTTTGCTAACGGAAAAAAAAAGGGCCATCTATACTAATTCTAAGTTAATTTAGACTAAACGAGGTCTTATTAATAGCAAAGGATAATTGAAATCCCAAACTTACAAGGTTTTCAACAAAAGTAAAGTTTGCTAAAGTTAACAGTGTAACATGTATTACAGTAACTTCTAATCTTGTGGCCGTAGACAATCTAGTCCACAGACATAAAGTTCTCTTTAAAAAAAAAAAAAAAAAAGAATGGTTATCTTCAAAAAAAGAAAAAAGGAAAAAAAGGGGGAGGCAGAATTTACGTAAAAGAGTGTTATATGGTAAATTCTTGTCCTGAAATAAATTAACTGGTTGTTTAAAGAAAGAAATGTTTATAATAAGTCAGAAAGTTGAGACATGTTGAAGAATTGTCTGTGAAAGTCGTGAAAGAAAAAAGGTTATAAAAAAATTTTATGCAAAAAAGTTGTATAATTTAAAAAGCAATAAGGCCTCCTGAGTAGTATTGAAGAAACAGTTTTATGTGCAAGGTGTATAAGAAAAGTAAAATATAACTTTGGTAAAAGGAATATAAGGAGGCATAAGAATGTGGATTTTTACCTACAGTAAAAGGTTAAAAAAAATTATTGTTTTGAAAGTTTAAGCAAGTTTTAAAACATCAGTTGTAAAGAAAATTCTGTGTGTAAACATATTAGCTAAAGTTAAAAAGGTATCATCCAGTTTTTCTGTGAACTGGACATTAAAGTAAAAACACAACAGGTTTTTCTTAAAGCACCAACCTGCTCTCTAACAAAAATTATAAAAGGTTAAAAAGAGTCTATAAAATCTTACCTTATGGTCAAACATGAAAATTTGGATAAATATGTCTACAAGGTTTTATTAAAATTAAGTTTAACATTAATAACACACTAATATAAAGGTAGAGTTTAGCTTATCTGGTATAAAAATCATATAAGAAGCATTATTAAATATAAAATTGTGTTTAGCTTTCTTTGGTCTAAAAACTAATAAAAATAGGTGCTAAAGGAAACATGCATTTTACTAGAGGATCATAGAAGTTAAAGACTTAAAACAAACTTTGGCAATTAAGACAGCACAACAAGATGCAAATGCCTGGTTGGAATGGATCAAATATTCCATCCGCACGTTAAACAAAAGCATTTATTATGCTTGTGCACATGACAGGCCAGAGTCCCAGATGGTCCCCTTTCCACTAAGGTGGTCCTCCAGTCGACCAAGCATGGGCTCCATGGTAGCTCTTTTCCAGGATTCTACAGCCTAGAGTAATAAGTCGTGCCAAGCTCTCTCTGCTATATCCCAATGTCCGGCACCCTGTAGGTCAGCCCCCGAAGGCCATCCAGCTTCTGTCTCCCAACGCTAAGTTCACTTCGTGTCTCTCATGACAGGGAGGAAACTTAGCATTCCTTGGAGACCTGAAGGGATGCAGTGAGCTTAAGAATTTTCAAGAACTTATCAATCAGTCAGCCCTTGTTCATCCCCGAGCGGATGTATGGTGGTGTTGTGGTGGACCTTTACTGGGCACTCTGCCAAATAACTAGAGTGGCACTTGTGCTTTAGTCCATTTGGCTGTCCTTTTCACCCTGGCATTTCATCAACCAGAGGAAGAAAAAAAATAAGACATCATAAAGCGAGAGAAGCCCCTTATGGGTCTTTCAACTCTCACATCTATTTAGATGCAATTGGAGCCCCGCAAGGAATACCAGATCAATTTAAAGCTTGAAATCAAATAGCTACAGGACTCAAGTCAATATTTTGGTAGATGACAATCAATAAAAATATAAATTAGATAAACTACATCTATTACAACCAACAGCAACAAGCTTTTCATGAGTTAAAAGAAAAACTCAGGTCGGCCCCAGCCCTGGGGCTACCTGAGCTGACAAAACCTTTTACACTCTGTGTGTCAAAAAGAAAAAAAAAGGCAGTTGGAGTTTTAACCCAGACCGTGGGGCCCTGGCCAAGGCCAGTGGCCTATCTCTCAAAACAACTAGACGGGGTTTCCAAAGGCTGGCCCCCATGTCTAAGGGCCCTGGCAGCAATGGCCCTGTTAGCACAAGAAGCAGATAAGCTAACTCTTAGGCAAAACCTACACATAAAGTCCTCCCATGCTGTGGTGACTTTAATCAATACCAAAGGACATCATTAGCTAATGAATGCTAGACTAACTAGATACCAAAGCTTGCTCTGTGAAAGTCCCCGCATAACCATTGAGTTTACAACACCCTAAACCCCGCCACCTTGCTCCTGGTATCAGAGAGCCCAGTTAAACATAACTGTGTGGAAGTATTAGACTCAGTTTATTCTAGTGGCCCCAACCTCTGAGACCACCCTTAAACATCAGTAGACTGGGAGCTGTACGTGGATGGGAGCAGCTTCGCCAACCCCTGCAAAGTGACTCTGAAGAAGACGGCAAGCCCTGCTCCAGTCAGACCCGGAAGCTGACTGGTCCACGCATGGCCGAAACATGAGGAAACTCATCGCAGGACTCATTTTCCTTAAAATTTGGACTTCTACAGTAAGGACTTCAACTGACCTTCCTCAGACTTAGGACTGTTCCCAGTATATACATCAAGTCACCGAGGTAGGACAAAAGATTGCTACAGTCCTACTATTTTATGGTTATTATAAGTGTACCGGGACTCTAAAAGAAACTTGTTTGTATAATGCTATTGTATCCAAGGTATGCAGCCCAGGAAATAACAAACCTGATGCGTGTTATGACCCATTTTAAGCCTCCCATGAACACAGTTTTAAAAATAAAATTAAGGATTGGTCCTTTTCTAGGTGACACAAGTAAAGTAATAGCTAGGACAAAATAAAGAGGGGTTCCCAAGCATATAACCCTAAAATTTAATGCTTGTGCCACTATCAATAGCAATCAGCGTAGAATAAGATGCGGTTCTTTAAATTGAAAAAAGTAGGAAGTGTTGCCTTACTTGTTGGAAGCAAGTAAAACTCCAAAAAAAAGGGAGTTGTACAGCAAAATAAATTTTAGATCTCGACCAAATTTTGTGAGATCAGGGATTGTCTGGAGGGGGTGTTCCCAGACCTCAGCAAATTGTCTTATTGGTTTGAGCCATAAACATAGCCCATGCTGGTACCAAGCACCGATAGGAGATTTGTCAAAGGTCAAGAGCACCTCCACTCAGAATCCCTCGCGGTTACCAAAATGCGAACCCCCAAAATCTGAGACAGGTCTCAGTTAATTTAGAAAGTTTACTTTGCCGGCAGGGGGCGGTGACTCACGCCTGTAATCCCAGCACTTCGGGAGGCGGAGGCAGGCAGATTAGGAGGTCAGGAGATAGAGACCATCCTGGCTAACACAGTGAAACCCCGTCTCTATTAAAAACACAAAACAATTAGCCAGATGTGCTGGCGGGCGCCTGTAGTCCCAGCTGCTGGGGAGGCTGAGGCAGGAGAATGGCGTGAACATAGGAGGCGGAGCTTGCAGTGAGCCGAGATTGCACCACTGCACTCCAGCCTGGGAGACAGAGCGAGTCTCAAAAAAAAAAAAAAAAAAAAAAAAAAAGAAAGTTTACTTTGCCAAGGTTGAGGACACGTGCCCGTGACACAGTCTCAGTAAGTCCTGAAGACATGTGCCCAAGGTGGTCAGGGCACAGCTTGGTTTTTATGCATTTTAGGGAGACCTGAAACATCAATCAATATATGTAAGAAGTACATTGGTTCCATCCAGAAAGGTGGAGACAACTCAAAGCAGGGAAGGGGCTTCCAGGTTACTGGGAGGTGGGAGACAAAGCGTTGCATTCTTCTGAGTTTCTGATAAGCCTTTCCAAAGGAGGCAATCAGATACACATCTATCTCAGTGAGCAGAGGGATGACTTTGAATAGAGTGGGAGACAGGTTTGCCCTGAGCAGTTTCCAGCTTGACTTTTGCCTTTAGCTTAGTAATTTGGGGGTCCCAAAATGTTCCTTTCTCAGATGAATTCCACTGTGACTATTTTTTTTCTTTTGTCTCTTGTGCTTTTGGTGCTGGCTAGGAAGTCTTAGCTTAATCCAAGATCATGAAGATGTACACTTTTATTTTTTCCTAAGAGTTTTAGTTCCTATAAAACTATATAAAAATATAGTTTTAACTCATATTTAGGTCTATGTTCTGTTTGGAGTTAAATTTCTGTATGGTGCACTTTGAATGTGCATATTCAGTTGTTACAGCACCATTATTGAAAAGACAATTCTGGCCGGGCCTGGTGGCTCACTCCTGTAATCCCAGCGCTTTGAGAGGCTGAGGCAGGTGAATCATCTGAGGTCAAGAGTTTGAGACCAGCCTGGCCAACGTGGTGAAACCCCATCTCTATGAAAAATAAAAAAATTAGCTGGGTGTGGTAGTGCACACCTATAATTACAGCTACTCGGGAGGCTGAGGCCTGAGAATTGCTTGAACCTGGGAGGCAGAGGTCGCAGTGAGCTGAGATCCTGCCACTGCACTCCAGCCTGAGTGACAGAGGGAGACTCTCTCAAAAAGAAAGAAACAGAGAAAAAGAAAAGACAATTCTTCCCCCACATTAAATTGTTTTGGGATTTATGTGAAAAATAAGTTGAAGGCTGGGCGCTCGGACTAATGCCTGTAATCCCAGCACGTTGGGAGGCCAAGACTGGAGGATCGCTTTAGCCCAGGAGTTCAAGTCCAACCTGGGCAACATAGCAAGACTCCGCTATGTATATTAAACATACATATAAGGGTTTGTTTCTGGGCTTTTAATTCTATTCCAATGAACTATATGCCGGACCATGTGACAGTATAAAAAATGTCCTAATATTTGTAGTTTTGTAGTAAGTTTTGAAAGTGTGAGTTCTCCATCTTTGTGGTTTTTTTTAAAATTGTTTTACTCTTCTTGGTTCCTTGCATTTCTATATAAATTTTATTATTAACTCATCAATTTTCACGAAAAGAAAAGCCAGATGAGATTTTTGACAGGATTGCATTGAACCTATAGATTTGGGGAATGCTGTCATCTTAATATTGTCATTCAATCCGTGAAGATTAGATGTTTTTCCATTTATTTAAATTTTCTTTAATTTCTTTTAACAATGTTGTGTAGTGTTCAGAATATGAGTTTTGCATTTCTTTTGTTAAATTTATTTTTAAGTATTTTATTATTTTTGATGCTACTGTAAGTAGAATTATTTTTTAAATTTCCTTTTCAGATTATTCATTTGCTGGTGTATAGAAGTACAATTGATTTTTGGATATTGATCTTGTATTCTGCTATCTCACTAAATTTATTTACTGGACTTAATAGTTTTTTTAGTGATTACTTAGGATTTTCTATATACAAGACTATGATATAGTAGAGATGGTTTTACTTCTTTTTCAATATAGATCCTGTTTTTTCTTTTTCTTGTCTAGTTGCTCTGGCAAGAGACTCCAATACAATATTGAATTGAAGTAGTGAAAGCAGACATCCTTGTCTTGCTCCTGATTTTAGGAGGAAAGCATTCCATTCTGTTTTTCACCATTAGGAATGACGTGAGTTTTTCTTAGATGGTCTTTTTCAGATTAAGGAAGTTCCCTTCTGTTGCTAATTTGTTCAGTATATTTACCATGGAAAGATGCTGGGTGGCACAAACATGGCTCACTGCATCCTCAACCTCTTGGCTTCCAAGTAGCTAGGACCACAGCTGTATGCCACCACGCTCAGCTAATTTTTCAATTTTTAGTAGAGACAAGGTCTTGTCATGTTGCCTAGGTCTGAGTTAGTTTTGATAATTGGTATCTTTCTAGGAATCAGTCAATTTAAACTAGTTTATCTAACTTGTTGGGACACAGCTTTCATAATACTCTCTAATAACCTTTTAAGTTTTGTAAGATTGGTAGTGGTTTCCCATCTTTCATTCCTGATTTTATGAATTTGGGTCTTCTCTCTTTTTCTCTTGTTAGTCTAGCTAAAGGTTTGTCAATTGTGCTGATCTTTTCAAAGAACAAGCATTTTTGGGTTTCATCGCTTTTCTCTATTGCCTTTCTATTCTCTGTATTATTTATTTCTGCTCTAATCTTTATCAACCCCTTTCTTCTCCTTCTTTTAGGTTTAGTTTGCTCTTCTTGGTTTTCTTTGAGGTAGAACATTAGGCTACTGAGTTGGGATTTTTGGGCATTTACATCTCTAAGCTTCCTGCTAAGCACTGTTTTAGCTTTATCTCCTAAAGTTTTGGTATGTTGTGGTTCCATTTTCATTCATCTGAAGGTATTTTCTAATTTCCCTTGTGATTTCTTGTTTGCCCATTGATGATTTAAGAGTGTGTTTGATTTTTACATATTTGCGAATGTTGTAAATTTCTTTCTGGTATTGTCTTTCCAGCTCCCAGAGGCTGCCACATTCTTGGGCTCATGCCCTCTCCCATCTACAAAACCAGCAATCACATCACTCCAAATTCTACTATCATTACATCTTCTTCTCTGACTCTCTTGCCCCTTTCTTTCCCTCATAAGGAGACATGATTACATTGGGCCAACCGGGATAATCCAGAACAATCTTCCCATCTCAAAATCTTTAACTTAATCACATCTGTGAAGTCTCTTTTGCCATGTAAGGTAACATATTCACAGGTTCTGAGAATTATGATGTGGACATCTTTGATCAGTTATACTTCTGCCTACCCTATCTTCTTTTCCTTCTTTACTGTGAAATATAACACACGAGAGCTGAGGCTGATCCCTATAGACAGCTCTCCCAGAGAAAGCACTGGTCTTCTGCAGACCTCCAAGAACACCGGCTGTAGGGTAGGCTGAATGAAGCCAATCAATCCTGGTAGAACTCACTACCGGATAGACGTACATTTGCAACTGCAAGGATTTGCCTGTAGTTCCTGGTTATGCAGGTAGGGGGCTGGTTCTCCCCCAGCCATAAACACTGAGGTGCTAGAATTGGGCTGGAAACCCAGGGTCTCTCTTTTCAGCTTATAATTGACTGCCAGCTACTGATCATGACAGAGAGGAGCTGGTTCTTCTCCCATTCATGCAGCCTAAGAGCCCCAGAGCCCAAGGACCAACGCCCCACTCTAGGTGTCTGTTTTCCACTCTGTTAGATCACTGTGCACTGCCCCAGAACATGATGGATGGTGGGACCCCTTTCTGCTGTCCTGATGTCGGTATTGGCTTGTCATTCTCCTTATTTTGTCATTCTCCCAACAGTACACATGTTGAGAGTGCAGGAAACGTAATAGTGGACAGATCATTATAAAGTGAACACCTCTGTAACCCCTGAACAAGCCACAAAAAAGAATGCTCCAGGCTCCAGAAGTTTCCCCCTGCTTCTTCCCAGTCACATCACCTACTCTCCCTTCTACATGAAACCACAGCCTGGTTTTATGGTTATTACCTGATTGCGTCTTTTTGTGGCTTCACCACCATCTTGTGTATCCCTTGACATGGTGCTTTAGTTTTTCCTGGTTTTGAACTTTATAGGAATGGAATCACACAGTATGTATTATTTTTTTGTCTGGATTCTTTGGCTCATTTTTTAAAAAAGTTTAACTCGTGTGTGTGTGTGTGTAGCTATAGTTTGTTCATTTTTATTTGCTGTACATTCATTTGCTGAATAAATACACCACAACTTATCTATCTATTTGTGCTGTTGAGGGACATTTGGGTTGGTTTTGTCTATCACCAATAACGCTGCCCAAAACATTCTTGTATGTGTCTTAGTTTTCTAGTCTACTATTTAATATTATTGGAAACCAGGCCTCTGTTTTTATAATGATTGCTGTTATCATTGCCAAAGACTCCTCCTTTTAGTTATTGCTTCCTCAGCACTTTAGGATATTGCAAAAGAAAGCAGTGAGCTTGGCCCAAAGAAACCTGGAAAACATTGTGGCCGCTTTGAAGGCAGGATTGTTTTTCTCTTGTTTACCGTTAGATCCTCAGTACCTACCAGACATAGTTTGTTGCATGAATGAATTATGGAAGTGGGCTTTGTACCATGTCAAGCCAAGCTAAAGCAGTAAACCTTTCCTGAAGTTTCTATAGGTGAGACCTATATTTCCTTACTATAATATTCTCTCCTAATTAACCCACTATCTTTATTATACCACATGCTCAGCAGAGTCACGATAAAGTGAGCCAGAGTGGGGAGTTTTTGATGCTTTTAATCTGAGTCCGTATTGGCTTTTGGAATTTTTTCATTAATCATCCTAATAATGACTAGGAACATTCCAAGCTGTGGACTTGGGCTTTCTGTATGACACTTGAAATCCACATGGCCAGCTGGGCGCGGTGGCTCACGCCTGTAATCCCAGCACTTTGGGAGGCCGAGGCGGGCAGATCATGAAGTCAGGAGATCAAGACCATCCTGGCTAACATGGTGAAACCCCATCTCTACTAAAATACAAAAAAATTAGCCAGGCATGGTGGCGGGCACCTGTATTCCCAGCTACTCCAGAGGCTGAGGCAGGAGAATGGTGTGAACCCGGGAGGTGGAGCTTGCAGTGAGCTGAGATCGCACCACTACACTCCAGCCTAGGCGGCAGAGCGAGACTCCATCTCAAAAAAAAAAAAGAAAAGAAAAGAAATCCACATGGCCTTCCTCAAGGAGCATCAAAATCCTAAGGTACACACTTTCCTATACGTATGATTAGGGAAAGCTGGTCATTTTTCATTATTCTCAAATTGTAAAAACTTCGAACTGGAAGAGAACCTCTAGAAGCTGTGCATTTAGATTTGGAAAAATGAAGGATATGAGAGAAAACGTTTGTCATCATGATGGCTTTTAATTAGAGGAACTAATTGGGTGGAAGATGGACTTTTAGGTCTCAAAAACTAATTATTCATGCAGCGAAAGGAAGGGAACAAGGCCTAAATGAGGCACATGTACAAACTCTCTCTTTTTTTAACTGAGTATCTAGCATAGTCACCCCAAGTCTAATTGGGCATTTCCTTTTAAAATTTCTCTTAATAGCTGCCCTGGTACCAGAGTGAGCTCCCCATTCAAAATATGCTTTTCAGCCTTTCTCAACAAGAATAGAATCTTTCTCTTGACTCCACACCAAAAGTTATTTTTCCTCCCTTTGATTCTCTATATCACTAGGTTCCAACCTCCTACATGACCTTCATCACTTTCCACCTTGTATTATATTTATTTATTTATACATTTATGTATATGTATATTTTATACACTTGATTCTAAGATTGTAGGGAGAAGAATGCTCCCAAATTTGTTTTGCAAATGTAAGAGTCTTGCATATAATAGATGCTCAGTCATAATTCATATGTATCAATATTACAGCTTGTGGTGAGCAAACAACACTAAAAGAGATAATCGTGGGGAAGATGCTGATGAGGCCAGGTGGGGTGAGCATTACTAAATATATTGATTCCCCATTTTGATTACTGAGAGACAAAGAAAGACATTTTCTCTCCTCCTTCTTCTTCTTCTTTTTTTGAGACAGAGTCTTGCTCTGTCACCCAAGCTGGAGTGCAGTGATGCCATCTTGGCTTCCTGCAACCTCCACCTCCCGGGTTCAAACGATTCTCTGGTCTCAGCTTCCCTAGTAGCTGGGATTGCAGGTGCACGCCACTACGCCCAGCTAAGTTTTGTATTTTTAGTAGAGATGGGTTTCACCATGTTGGCCAGGCTGGTCTCAAATTCCTGGCCTTAAGTGATCCACCCGCCTTGGTCTCCCAAAGTGCTGAGATTACAGGCATGAGCCACCACGCCTGGCCAAGAAAAACATTCTCACACTGTCAAAGGCTCAAGTGACTTATCCAAAGCAAAATAATTTATTTGAAGTTTTATATTTGTCTTTTACATATACACATGCATATATGTAGGTACATATATATTTTTATTCTTTTATAAAGAAAAATTATTTATATGGTAACAATTGTGGCGTTTGGTTATAAAGACATGTTCTCCACCCAAGAGCATTTATTTTCCTTTGTTAGAAGTTTTAATGTAAAATCAGCCAAGATTCCTTTTGTTAAAGCCAACAAGTGTTTTTAGCACATCTTTCAGATGAATTAGTTTCCTGTTGTGTTTCACAGGCCAATCAAAGATGGGCAGGGATGGTCTCAAATTGACCCTTCTACCTACAGTGTTTCTGCTGTGTGCTTATAAAGATTGAACTTCTGTATTCTCATTCCACATCCATGAACACACACAACTCCAGCTGCTATTCAATAGATGAACTCTGATAAATGTAAGTTTTCTAGTACATTGATGGAATTTCTATAGCAGGATGTATTGAGCACATTTTTTATAAATTAGTTGACAATACAGTATTCTGTTTCACTGTACCCTTTGAAGGGAACATGAAAAGAGGGCAGTTCTACAGAAAAGCCCCCCACCCCAACCATTTCCTCAACCCTCTACACACTTATAAAGGGCATTGTCTTTGCCACTGCTGTTCATTCTCTGAGGCCTGGGTTCAAAGGCACCTCAGAAGTCTTACAGGAGAGAGGCAAAATGCAGGCCTACACTCTTTTGCTCCTTCAGCAGTGGACATGTATTAAATGTTCTCAGACCTCTTCTCCATCTGTTAAAGACCAACACAATCCCTAAATTGATGAGGGTAAGAGATTGGCAAATCTGCTCCATGTTACTGACTGCCTTATTCCTTCCCATTTTCCTCACCATGGCTTGGGATAAATTATCCAGCGTCCTAAGGGTTACTGTCAGGTGTCTCTGCACAGGCACTGTGCAAATATCAATTCATGCCCTCCCCCAACTTGATGACAGATTCATCTAAGACCATTTAAGCAATCCCTTAAATTGCTTGTGTTATGAAAGAAAGGGAACTTCAACATTGTTGGAAGGAATCTAAAATGGTACAGTCACTGTAGAAAATAATTTGGTAGTTCTTCAAAAAGTTAAACACAGAATTAGCAAAGGACCCAATGAATCCACTCCAATATAGACCCATGAGTATTGAAAATATGTTATCTTACAAGAATTAGCCAGGTGTGGTGGTGTGTGCCTGTAGACCCAGCTACTCAGGAGGCTGAGCTGGAAGGACTGCTTGAGCCCAGGAGGTCAAGGCTGCAGTGAATTGTGATTGTGCCACTGCACTCCAGCCTGGGCAACAGAACAAGGCCTGACTCAAAAAAAAAAAAAAAAAAGAAAAGAAAAGAAAATATGTACATGAGTGTTCATAGTAGTATTATTAATAATAGCCAGAACAAAGTTCATCAACTGATGACTAGATAAACAAAATGTGGCCTATCCATATGATGAAATATTATTCAGCTATAAAAAGGAATGTTCTGTTGTTATATGCTGTATGCTCAGGGATGAAACATGGAAACATTATGCTAAATAAAAGAAGTTAAACACAAAAAGCCACATATTGTGTCATTCCATTTATATTAAATGTCCAGAATAGGCAAATCCTCAGAGACAGAAAGCAAATTAGTGGTTGCCAGGGGATAAGGGGAGCAGAGCTGGGACTGACTGCTAATAGGTATGAGATTTCCTTCTGTGGTGATAGAAATATTCTGGAATGAGAAGTGATCGTTGCATAATAGGGTGAATATACTACAAACCAATGGAATGTTGATATGGTTTTGTTGTGTCCCCATGCAAATCTCATCTTGAATTATAGCTCCCATAATTCCCACGTGTTGTGGGAGGGACTCGGTGGGAGATGATCGAATCATGGGGGCAGTTTTCCCCATACTGTTCTTGTGGTAGTGAATAAGTCTCACAAGATCTGATGGTTTTATAGGGGGTTTCCCCTTTTGCTTGGCTCTCATTCTGTCTTGCCTGCTGTCATGTAAGATGTGCCTTTCACCTTCCGCCATGTTTGTGAGGCCTCTCCAGCCACGTGGAACTGTGAGTCTCTCAATCCTCTTCTTCTTTATAAATTACCCAGTCTAGGGTATGTCTTTATCAGCAGCATGAAAATGGACAAATACAATTGTAGACTTTAAAATGGTACATTTTATGTTTTGTGAGTTGTATCTTAATTTTAAAAAAGACCATAACGATGCTTACAACCTACATGCTGTAGAGTAGATCATACTTACGTCATTATTTTCTGGTCATACTTAGGAAAGAGTAAAGACTGTCACAGAATAAATGAATGAATGAATGAATCAATTGATGAACTGATGAATAAGTAGAATGAAAGGGAGCCTGGGAAACAGAGGTCTTTTGTGACTAAACATGGGTGAGGAGACACTTTGTATAATTTTTTTCTTGGGCAAGTAGTAGAACACAGAGAGGTTGGAGGGAAACACTAGCAGGACTTGACTTTACAGGGAATTTGTTTTGGAAAGGATGTCCCCAAGCAAGGAGATTCTCTTCCCTTCCCAAAACACTGTATCCTGCCATAGCCTTCTTCCACTCTGAGTGGGGCACGTGCTGCCAAGATGAAAAGCAAATCTCCCTGTAGCAGCCAAAGAAAACAAACACAGAAAAAAAGCAAATGAAAACTGGGAGAGGAAGCAGGATTCTGCATCCTGGTTGATAACATCGTCAAAATCAAAGCCACAAAGACACACAGTCAGGGCCACTGATAGAGCTTAGGGGCCATCCAGGGCAGGGTTGACCAGAGGTGAGAAGGTCCCCGGACCCTCAGTGTCATCAGCCCAAGCCCCCATAATTTTGTAACTAATATTGATGGAATAACAGGGCCCTTCCCATATACAGCTTAAGGCCCAACAGATGCCTCGGGTAATTTATTTACTTAACAAATACAAATTGAGATTGACCGTGCCTGAGATACACAGGGAGAGGCACAAGTCCCAGCCAAGGAAAGGCATCTTCTAGGTAGGAAGTTTCCTGGGACTGATCTCTCAACTTATTTCTTCTGGCCTCTCCCTTACTCTCGCCACATATTCTTGGCACCCTGTCCTTCTCCAGGGCCTTTCCCCCTCCTCCTCCTCCCCTAAAAAGGAAAGTGTGAGGAAGCAGCCATGGGACCTCCCCTTTCTGGCTGGGTAGGCGCTCCTAGGTGAGACGAGGAACTCTGAGTGGCTCGGCTATTGCAGGAGCAAGTGCCTTCTCCTACTTCGGACATGGGATTGCTGTGAGGACCGAATAGCCTTCTGCTTCCAACAGAGTTTTATAGACTGCAAAGTATTATTCAAATGGCAGGGAAAATAGAAAAGTGTGGCATTGTTTCTCCCACACTTTTCTATGACTTCTGACATTTCAAATATAGTATTCCTCCTATTTCAAAATACTCTTAGTCCCGACTCTTCACTGAGTTGGGTAACAGGAGGTTGTTCCTTAGGACTTACTCACCAGAAAGGAAAGGAGGGTTTCCTTTCACTTCCCGTTAGAACCAGCTTCAAGCATTTCCTCCCCACCCTTCCGTCCAAAACCCTGATCACAGCGCCCCCTCGTGTAAATCCGGAGCAACTGCCCGGGAAATCCCCCGTCTAACCCGGGCCAAAGTCAAAAGCTGAAGGAGGGGGTCCGGTTGAACTCTGGGTGGGCGGGAACTGGGGCTCCTACAGGGCGGTGATGCCTACAGAGGACAGGCTCCAGTCAGGTCCGTTTGCTTCTCGTTATGCTGAATATAGACCTCATATTGCCAGATATTTTGATTTTAAAAGACAAGCTAGACACTTCCCGATTAAAACAACTGTGTAAGCCAAATAAAACAAGCTATGGGCCAGGCTGTGGGGGGGCTGCAAACCGTCAGGAAGCTTTGATTTCTTGTGGAAAAGATGAAACATTGATGATAGTTAATCCCAACACATTGACAAGGAGCGATCTTGGTAACAGAAGATATCTTATATGATATATAAAAATCACAACTGTGAACATATTTGACAAGGAGAAAAAAAGAACAAACATACTTAACATACTTGCTTCTGAGTTTTCCCATCTATATTTTCTGGCTATATACTGATTTTCTTAACTTCCTATATTAACCAGAATAAAACCAGAAAGTTTCAGTAAAAATTATGGGGAAAAAACTCAAAATAGAAAAAGAAATTCCCATTAATTTTTTCCCCCACTATTTGGAGATAAAATCCATTTTCCTAAAGGTACATATTCACCAACTTCCAGAATGCCAATGCCCATGAAGGGTTTTTTGAGCTTTCTGGGGTAGAAATTCATAGTTCTTAAGACAACAGGCAAAGCCTGCACAATTTGGTCTCATCCCGACTGTTAGCCTCACCTCCTGTCATTCCCTTTGCTGGTCTGATCATCATACGAAACTATTTTCCTCCAAAAACATTTCTTTTTTTTTTTTCGGAAAATTGTATTTCTCGTTGATTAATTGCTTCTACTCTCTTTTCCATTTTTGAAGCTCCTATGCATGTGTTCTTTGTATCCCAGTTTACATGTTACCTCCCACTAACCTTCAAGCAGAATAAGCTGCCCAGCCCACAACATGCACTTTCAAAGCTCTAAGCCCATATCTTTAGGAAAACAATTACTATTTTTCTTATAATTATTTGTTTACACATGTTTTGACATTGGGAATCTACCTAAAGCTGTGTTGTGTCACCGATGAGCCATAAAACTTTAAAAATATCTAGTAGATTGTAGGCTGATAGGGAATATTTGCTGTTTCGCTCTCCCAGAGCCTAGTACACCACCAGACTCATTGCATTGGATTTTTAAATAATTTTATTTTTGAATTTTTTGAACAAGTAATACTTTTCACAGTTCAAAATTCAAAAAGCATAAGTATACAAATGAAACCTTTCCATTATATTCATGTTTCCAGCCACCCAGTTTCTCTTCTTATTGGTACATGATGTTACTCACTTATGTGGAATGAAGTCCACATTCCTCTGCGTGCAGTATAATTTTTTCTACCATCTGTGCTTGTTTACCTTCCTAGTACACTCCTCTCTCCTGGCCTTTGCTCTCTACTTTCCAGCCAGGATTGAAGTGGCTATTTCCTGATATGCTACCTTAGCGATTTACTGGCTTCTCAAGATCAGACTCTCTATCTTCCTCTATCATTATTAAAGACTACATACTAGCATCTAGCATATAGCAGGGCGTGAATGAAAGTTGCTCATGCTTGAACAACAACTGACCCTTGTGCTTGTTCTCCTGGAGCCCTTCTGAGCTCTTAGCCGCCTCAGATGTTGTTCTGGGACACATGTTTGGCTGTTGAGGCATTACTTCCCTGGGTATCCTGATGACAACCCCCAACCTTAACCTAATCTGAATGTGTGTCTTCTCCTTGCAATCTAAAGAGTTGCCCGACTAATACACAAGTAACTCTCCTTGAGCTGAGCTGGTTTGTTCTGCCAGTTCAAATCCTCACAGGGAGGAAGAGAAACTCGTGGGCATGCAGAGATGTTAGTCACTATGAATGGATAAAACGGCACAGGGATACATATTATACATGTGTATAATATGTATAAGATATATGTTTATATTTATATAATATGTAAGATATAATTTATAGTATGTATTACATGTAAATATGTGTATATGTAAATATATACTATAAATTATTTATATTCTAAATATATATTTATAATTAATAATTATACTATATAACTATGTACTTATATATTTATATTAAATAAATGTAAATATATAATATATAATATATTTCTATTAAATAAATATAAATATATTATATATAAATATATATGTGTATATGTATGTGTATATATATTTTTTGTTACAAGGCCCTAAAGGCCCTAAACAAGGCTACATTGATTTTTAAAAATTAACATTGTACTTACTAATGTTTCAAGTTAAAAAATATTCTTTAACTTTGAAGATCACTATACATAGCTTATCATTTCATTCTCCCCCTTCCTTCCTTTCTTGTTTTCAATCACTTTTTTAAGGGGACTTTTGTTTTTGACACAGTCTTGCTTTGTCACCCAGGCTGGAGTGCAGTGGCATGATTATAGCTCACTAAAGCCTCAAACTCCTGTTTTTATTTTAATTTTTAATTTTTGTGGGTACATAGTAGGTGTATGTTTTTATGGGATACAAGAGATATTTTGATACGGGCATGCAATGCATAATAATCACATCAGGGGCCGGGCATAGTGGCTCATGCCTGTAATCCCAGCACTTTGGGAGGCTGAGGCAGGTGGATCACAAGGTCAATAGATTGAGACCATCCTGGCCAACATGGTGAAACCCCATCTCTACTTAATATACAAAAATTAGCTGGGCATGGTGGCGCGTGCCTGTGGTACCGCTACTCAGGAGGCTGAGGCGGGAGAATCGCTTGAACCTGGGAGGCGGAGGTTGCAGTGAGCCGAGATCGCGCCACTACACTCCAGCCTGGTGACAGAGCGAGGCTCCGTCTCAAGAAAACAGAAAAAAAAAAAAAAAAAGCCGGGCGCGGTGGCTCATGCCTCTAATCCCAGCACTTTGGGAGGCCGAGACGGGCGGATCACTTGGGGTCAGGAGTTCGGAGCAGTCTGGCCAACCTGGTGAAACCCCGCCTCTTCTAAAAATACAAAAATTAGCCAGGCGTGGTGGCGGGCGCCTGTAGTCCCAGCTACTTGGGAGGCTGAGGTGGGAGAATTGCTTCAATCCGGGAGGTGGAGGTTGCAGTGAGCCGAGATCGCTCCATTGCACTCCAGCCTGGGCAACAGAGGGAGACTCCCTCTCAAAATAAATAAATAGATAAATAAATAAATAAATAAATAATAAAAAATTTACATCAGGGTAAATGGGGTATCCATCACATCAAGCATTTATCCTTTGTGTTACAAAAAATCCAATTACACTCTTTTAAAGTGTGCAATTAAATTAGTATTGATTATAGTCACCCAGTTGTGCTATCAAATAGTTGACCTTATTCATTCTTTCTATTTTTTGTACCCATTAACCATCCCCACTACCCCAACTCCCAACTCTTCCCAGCCTCCGATAACCATATTTCTACTCTCTATCTCTATGAGTTCAATTGTTTTGATTTTTAGATCTCAGAAATAAGTGAGAACCTGTGAAGTTTGTATTATTGTGCCTGACTTATTTCACTTAATGCAATGACCTCCGGTACTGACTATGTTGTTGCAAATGACAGGATCTCATTCTTTTCTGTGGCTGAATACTCCATTGTGTATATGTGCCTCATTTTCTTTATCCATTAATCTGTTGATGGACATGTAGTAGGTTTCTTTCAAATCTTGGTTATTGTGAATAGTGCTGCAATAAACATGAGAGTGTAGATATCTCTTTCATATACTGATTTCCTTTCTTTTGAGTATATACCCAGCAGTGAGATTGCTGGATCTTATGGTTGCTCTATTTTTAGTTTTTTGAAGAACCTCCAAACTGTTCTCCATCGTGGCTGTACTAATTTATATTCCCACCAACAGTGTGCCAGGGTTCCCTTTTCTCTACATCCTTACCAGAATTTGTTACAGCCTATCTTTTGGATAAAAGCCATCCTAACTGAGCTGAGGTGATATCTTATTATAGTATTGATTTGCATGTCTCTGATGATCAGTGATGTCGAGTACCTTTTCATATGCCTGTTTGCCATTTGCATGTCTTCTTTTGAGAAATGTCTATTCAGATTTTTTACCCATTTTAAAATCAGATTAGATTTTTTCCTATGAGTTGTTTGAGCTCCTTATGCATTCTTGTTATTAATCCCTTGTCAGACAAGTAGTTTGCAAATGCTTTCTCCCATTTTGTGGGTTATCTCTTCACTTTGTTGATTGTTTCCTTTGCTGTCCAGAAGCTTTTTAACTGGATGTGATCCCATTTGTCCATTTTTGCTTTGGTTGCCTATGCTTGTGGGGTGTTACTCAAGAAATCTTTGCCCAGTCCAATGTCCTGGATAGTTTCCCCAAAGTTTTCTTTTAGTCGTTTCATAGTTTGAGGTCTTAGATTGAAGTCTTTAATCCATTTTGATTTGATTTTTGTATATGGTGAGAGGTAGGGGTCTAGTTTTTTTCTTCTGCATATGGATATCCAGTTTTCCCAGTACCACTTATTGAAAAGACTGTTCTTTCCCCAGTGTATATTCTTGGTGCCTTTGTGAAAATAAGCTCACTGTAGATATATAAATTTATTGGTGGGTTCTCTATTCTGTTCTATTAGTCTATGTGTCCGTTTCTATGCCAGTACCGTGCTATATTGGTTACCATAGCTCTGTAGTATAATTTGAGATGAGGTAAAGTGATTCCTTCAGTTTTATTTTTTTGCTTAGGATAGCTTTGGGTATTCTGGGTCTTTTGTGGGTCCATATAAATTTTAGGATTGTTTCTTCTATTTCTGGGAAGAATGTCATTGATATTTTGATAGAGATTGCATTGAATCTGTAGATTGCATTGAATCTGTAGATTGCTTTGGGTAGTATTGACATTTTAACATTGATTCTTCCATCCATGAACATTGAATATCATTCCACTTTTTTGTGTCTTCTTCAGTTTCTTTCATCAATGTTCTATAGTTTTCATTGTAGAGATCTTTCACTTCTTTGGTTAATTCCTAGGTATTTAATTTTATTTGTAGCTATTGTAAATGGAATTACTTTTTTTGATTTCTTTTAAGATTGTTTGCTGTTGGCATATAGATATGCTACTGATTTTTGCTTTTTGCTTTTACATCCTGCAACTTTACTGAAGTTTTCCAATTTATTGGCATGTACCTACTCATAGTAGCTTTACTTATCCTTTGAATTTCTGTGGTATCAGTTGTAATGTCTCCTTTTCATCTCTGATTTTATTTATTTGGATCTTTTATAATTCTTATTTTTAATTTTCGTGGGTACATAGTAGGTGTATATATTTATGGGATCCATGAAATGTTGTGATACAGGCATGCAATATGTAATAATCACATCATGGCAAGTCTTCTGTCTTTTTTTTCTTAATTAGTGTGACTAAATGTTTGCCAATTGTGTTTATCTTTTCAAAAAACCAACTTTTCATTTCATTGATCTTTTGTATTGTTTTCTTCATTTCAAACTCATTTATTTCTGCTCTGATCTTTATTGTTTCTTTTCTTCTAATTTTAGGTTTGGTTTGCTCTCACGTTTCTAGTTCTTTAAGATGTAGTGTTATACAGTGTATTTGAAGTTTTATACTTTTTTACTTTTATACTTTTTTTTTTTTTTTTTTTTTTGTGAGACGGCTTCTCGCCCTGTCACCCAGGCTGGAGTGCAGTGGCGCGATCTTGGCTCACTGCAAGCTCTGCCTCCCGGGTTCACGCCATTCTCCTGCCTCAGCCTCCCGAGTAGCTGGGACTGCAGGCGCCTGCCGCCACGCCCGGCTAATTTTTTGTATTTTTAGTAGACATGGGGTTTCACCATGTTAGCCAGGATGGTCTCGATCTCCTGACCTCATGATCCGCCCGCATCGGCCTCCCAAAGTGCTGGGATCACAGGCGTGAGCCACTGTGCCTGGCCTACTTTTATACTTTTTTATACATATAGCTATAAAATTCCCTCTTAGTACTACTTTTGTTGTATCTCATAGGTTTTGGTATACAGTGTTTCCCTTATCATTTGTTTTAAGAAATTATTCAAATTCCTTAATTTCCTTATTGATCCACTGGCCATTCAGGAGCATATTGCTCAATTTCTATGTATTTGTATAGTTTCCAAAATTCCTCGTTATTGATTTCTAGTTTTATTCTACTGTGGTCAGAGAAGATATTTTACATTATTTCAATTATTTGAATGTTTTAAGACATGTTTTATGGTCCAGCATAAGGTCTATCCTTGAGAAAATTCCATGTGCTGCGGATAAGAATGTGTATTCTGCAGTGATTGGATGAATGTTCTGTAAATATCTATTAGATCCATTTGGTCTGTAGTGCATATGAAGTTTGATGTTTCTTTGTTGATTTTTCTGTCTGGGAGATCTGTCCAATGCTGAAAGTGGGGTGTTGAAGTCCAGCTATTACTGTATTGGGGTATATCCCTTCCTTTAGTTCAAATAATATTTGTTTTATATACCTTGACACTCCAGTGTTGGGTGGATACACATTTATATTTTTATATCCTCTTGCTGAATTGACCCCTTCTTTATCATTATGATCTTCTTTGTCTCTTTTTATAGTTTTTATCTTGAAATCTATTTTGTCTGATATAAGTATAGTTAATCCTGCTCTTTTTTGGTTTCCATTTGCATGGAATATCTTTTTCCATCCCTTTATTTTCAGTCCGTTTGTGTCTTTATAGGTAAAGTGTGTTTCTTGTAGGTGAGAGATTGTTGGGTCTTTTTTTTTTTTTTAATCCATTCAGTCACTTTGTGTATTTTGATTGGAGAGTTTAGTCCATTTACTTTCAATGTTATTACTGATAAGCAAGAAATTACTCCTGTCATTTTGTTATTTGTTTTCCGACTGTTTTATGGTCTTCTCTTCCTGTTTTCCTTTTAGTGAAGATTTTCTCTGGTTGGATGTTTTAATTTCTTGTTGTTTTTTTTTTTTTATTTTTTGTGTATCCATTATATGTTTTTTGATTTGAGGATACCATGAGGGTTGCAAATATTATATCATAACCCATTATTTTAAACCGATGACAACACTGATTAAACAAAGTAACAAGCAAAAGAAAACAAAAAGCTCTACACTTTAACTTAGTGCCCCTGTTTTTTAACTTTTTGTTGTTTCTATTTACATCTAAAAGTTGTTGTAGTTATTATTTTTGATCAGTTCATGTTTCAGTCTTGTCATGTTTAAGTAGAAACTTAAAATATAAGCAGTTTATACACCACAATAATAGTGGTCTAATAGTGGTAGGATAGTCTATGTTTTTCTGTGTACTTACTATTAACTCTGAGTTTGCACTTTGAGATAATTTCTTATTGCTCATTAATGTATTTTTCTTTCATATTGAATAACTCACTTCAGCATTTTCTGTAGGACAGGTCTGGTGTTGATGAAATCCCTCAGCTTTTGTTTGAAGGTCTTTATTTCTCTTTCTTGTTTAAAGGATATTTTTCACCGGATATACTCTTCTAGGGTCCTTCAGCACTTTAAATATGTTATGTCACTCTCTCCTGTGAGGTTTCCACTGAAAGGCTGCTGCTGGATGTACTGGAGTGCCACTGTGCATTATGTTTCTTTTTTCTTGCTGCTTTTAGGATCCTTTCTTCATGGGAGTTGGATTATTAAATGCCTCAAGGTAATCTTCTTTCAGTTAAATCTCTTTGGTGTTCTATATAACCTTCTTGTACATGAATATTGATATCTTTCTCTAGGATTGGGAAATTCTCTGTTATTATTCCTTTGAACAAACTTTCTACTCCTATCTTTCTCTCTACCTCCTCTTTGAGGCCAATAACTGTTACATTTGCCTTTTCGAGGCTGTTTTCTAAATCTTGTAGGTGTGCTTCATTCCTTTTTAATCTCTTTTCTTTTGTTTCCTCTGTGTATTTTCAAATAGCCTGTCTTCAAGTCACTAATTCTCCCTTCTGCTTGCTCAATTCTGCTATTAAGAGACTCTGATGCATTCTTCGGTATGTCGGTTGCATTTTTCAACTCTGGAATTTCTGCTTGAATTTTTAATTATTTCAATCTCTTTGTTAAATTTATCTGATTGGATATTGAATTCATTCTCTTTGTAATCTTGAATTTCATTGAGTTTCCTCAAAACAGCTATTTTGAATCCTCTGTCTGAAAGGTCACATATCTCTGTCTCTCCAGGATTGATCCCTGGTGCCCTATTTAGTTCGTTTGGTGAGGTCATGTTTTCCTGGATAGTCTTGATTGCTCAGGGATGTTTGTCAGTATCTGGGAATTGAAGACTTAGGTTTTTATTGTAGTCTTCACAGTCTGAGCTTGTTTGTACCCATCCTTCTTGGGAAAGCTTTCCAGGTATTCAAAGGGACTTGCGTGTTGTAATCTAGGTTTTGGTCCCTGCAGCTGTATCTGCATTAGGGGGCACACTAATCCTGCTAATTCTGTGCCTCTTGCAGGCTTGTGGAGGTACTTTCTTGGTGGTCTTGGATAAGATTTTTTAAAAACCCTCTGGTTACCAGGCAGAGATTCTTGTTCTCTTCTCTTATGTTCTCCCAAACAAATGGAGTTTCTCTCTCTGTGCTGAGCTGCTTGGAGTTGGGGGAGGGGTGACACCATCCCTCCTATGGCCACCACCATAGGACTTTGCTGGGCCACACCTGAAGCCAGTGCAGCACTGGGTCTTGCCCAAGGCCTGCTGTGACCACTACCTGGCTACTGCCTATGTTTGCTTAAGGCCCTAGGCCTTTACAATCATCAGGTGGCAAAGCCAGCCAGTCTTACGTCCTTCCCTTCAGGGTGGCAAGTTCCCCCAGGCCCCATGTGGGTTCAGAGATGCTGTCAGGGAGCCAGGGCCTGGAGTCAGAAACATTAGAAATCTACCTGGTATTCTATTCTGCTGCAGCTGAGCTGGCACCCAAATCACAAGACAAAGTTCTTCCCACTCTTACCTCCCCTTTCCACAGGCAGAGGAGCTTCTTTCCATGCCAGAGGAGCTTCTTTCCATGCCACCATCGCCATAGGCCCACCGGAGTACTGCCAAGCTACTGCTGATGTTCGCTTAAGGCTCAAGGGCTGTTCAGTCAGCTTGTGGTGAATACTGCTATGCCTGGGACTCACCCTTCAGGGCATTGGGCTCCCTTCTGGCCCAGGACAGGTCCAGAAATGCCATCCAACAGCCCGGTCTTGGAACCAAGGACCCCAAGAGCCCACCTGGTGCTCTACTCCACAGTGGTCACACTGGTACTTAAGCTGCAAGGCAAAATCCTGTTTACTCTTCCCTTTGCTTGAAGGAGTCTCTCCTTGTAGCCACCACTGCTGGGAATGTGCTGGGTCACACCTGAAGCCAGCATGTTTCAGAATCTCACCCAAGTTGAGACTTGGTCCCTAGTGCCTTATTTAGTTCTTTTGGTGATGTCATATTTTCCTGGATGGTCTTGATGCTTGTGGATGTTTGTCAGCATCTGGGCATTGAAGAGTTAGGTATTTATTGTAGTCTTCACAGTCTGGGCTTGTTTGTACCCTTCCTTCTTGGGAAAGCTTTCAAGGTATTCACAGGGACTTGGGTGTTGTAATCTAGGTTTACAAACTAGTATATGCTGTGTAGTATATCCACAGCATATACTACCTGGGTACCGCTGCTGATTATTCATGGCTCTAGGGCTCTTTAGTCAGTAGGTGATGAATTCTGCCAGGACTGAATCCTTGCCTTCAAGGCAGCAGGTTCCCTTCTGCCCTAGAGTATGTTTGGAAATGTCATCTAGGACCTAGGGCCTGGAATGGGGGCTTCACACCTCTGCCTGGTGTCCTATTTTCCTGTGACTGAGCTGGTATCCAAGTTGCAAGACAAAGTACTCTCCTTTTCTACTCAAGTAAGAAGACTCTTTCAGAGCTGTGAGCTGTGCTGCCTGGGGTTAGAAGGGTGGGTCAAGAAATCCCTTACATGTGCTGGCTACTGTCTCACTAGGTTGCATGGCCCCCGAGTCCACTGGCTCTGAGCCCAGCACAGCACCAGGACTTGCTTAGAAGTTGCAGTCCTTGTGGCTTATACTGCCTTTCAAGTTTATTTAGTACCCCAGAGCCCGTTAGCCTGTGGAAGCAAGGCTTGCTGAAACTTAAGTTGCGACTGCTGGGATGGGTGATTCCCCTCTGGCTGGGGCTGGTCTAAGTGCTCCTTCCATGGGTGTCAGCTGAGTTCTGCCCATATTGCTTACTGCTGTGATAGGAAAGCACTGAGTTCCAATGCAAAGTTCCACAATCGCTGTGCTCTCCCTCCCCCAAGAGCACAGACTCTCTCTTGGCCACTGCCAGGAGACTGGGGAGGGTGGTACTGGCAATTCAAGACTATCTTTCCTACCCTCTTCAGTGCCCCTTTCAGTGATACGAAGTTAAAACCAGGTACTTTGATTGCTCACCTGATTTTTGGTTCTTATAAAGGTACTTTGTAGTATAGATAGTTGTTAAATTGGTGTCTCTGCATGGAGGATGATCTATAGAGGCTGCTAATCAGACATCTTGCTCTGTTCCTGCCACTTGGTTTTATGCTTTCAAGGGAAAGTAGGTGAGAGATCCAATGCCATCTTCCTTTCAAAGCTGAAGGTGCTGACTATCAAGCTTGAGTTTGTAATCTGGTGCTTTCAGCCCTGGTCATGTGGCTGGATTTTCATAGTCACTAGGGCATTTTGACTTCCTAGCCATGGTTCTTCTTCCACTATATATATATGCTTAATATCCATTCAAACTCCTGAGTTTAAGTGGCTCTTCTGCCTCAGTGTCCAAAGTAGCTAGTATTACAAGCATGCACCACCATGCCTGCCTCATTCTCTCTTTTTCTGTTGTTTTAAATTTTTTGTAGAAACAGGGTCTCATTATGTTGCCCAGGCTGGTCTTGAACTCTTGGGCTCAAGTGATCCTCCTGCCTCAGTCGCCCAAAGCACTAGGATTACAGGTGTGTGCCACTGGGCCTGGCCTAAGGGGACCTTTGATTAATGTTTGGCCTGCATCAAACTGGGATGTAAGTGAGAAATAAACTTTTATTTTGTTAGAGCATTGAGATGTTGAGGTTGTTACAATATTTTAGCGTAGCCTGCGTCATGAGATTTGTTATATGGGTTGAAGGTTGACTATCCTCACTGCCTGATAATCTGATGCGCTCATCTCCCCAGGAAAGACAAACTGCTACATGGCCCTGATGAATACTTCCATTGGCTGCCGGGTACTCACCTTCCTGAAGAGGACCTGGCTAAGCAAGGTAATATTTGGGTTTTAGGCTTCTTTTTTTCTCTGGTTTCTTGGTTGATATTTTAATTGACAGAGTTTTCTTTATCTATGTCAGTGCCTCTAGGCAGACAATGATGTCTTATTCACTAGAAAGATTTTTCCTAAGCAGAAGTTGCCAAAATATGACAAACTAGGGGAAAAAGTTATGACTTGGGAAGGCATGATAAAAGGGTAATTTTCTTAATTTATAGAAGGATCTTATAAATTAACAAAAAAATAGATAAGTTGATTCAAATCAGAAGGGAAAAAAGATATGCAAACAGCCAATTAGACTCATGAATCCTCAACCTTTGATATGGTTTGGATCTGTGTCCCCAACCAAATCTCATGTTCAATTGCAACCCTCAGTGTTGGAGTTAAGGCCTGCTGGGAGGTGATTGGATCATGGGGCTGGTTTCTCATGGTTTAATACCATTCCCCTTGGTGTTATCATCCTGAGAGTGAGTTCTCATGAGATCTGGCTGTTTAAAAGCATGTGGAACCTCCCCCCTCTCTCTGGGTCCTGCTCCTATCATGTAAGACATCCACTGCTGCTTTGTCTTCCACCATGAGTAAAAGCTCCCTGAGGTCTCCCAGAAGCAGAAGCCACCATTCTTCCTGTACAGACTGCAGAACTATGAGCCAATTAAACATTTTTTCTTGATAAATGACCCAGCTTCAGGTATTTCATTATAGCAGTGTGAGAATGGACTAATACAGCCTCTCATCACCCCTCACTAATTCTACAAATGAAGATGCTGGGCTGCAAATGTACACATTACTGATAAGGAATTTCCCTGCTCCCCTGAAGGCACCCCCAACCCCAGCATTGGTGAAGCTTAAACAGGGCAGGCTATGATAGATAATGGCTGGTGAAGACAGCAAAGACTTGGCAGCACTCACCATGGCAAAGTTCCTCACTTGATGTCTATCCCCATCATTTTGCACATGAGGAGGTGGAAGCATGGAAAGGTCAAGTTACCCATCTATCTAGGTAACTATTTCTTCTTTGATGTCTCAAAGATACCTCTCACTCGCTGTTCACAACAGGCTCATCATCTTTTTTCCCAGACTATCTTCTTCTCTTGAATTCTCTTTTTTTTTTTTTTTTTTTTGAGACAGAGTCTCTCTCTGTCGCCCAGGCTGGAGTGCAGTGGCGCGATCTCGGCTCACTGAAAGCTCCGCCTCCTGGGTTCACACCATTCTCCTGCCTCAGCCTCCCAAGTAGCTGGGACTACAGATGCCCACCACCATGCCTGGCTAATTTTTTGTATTTTTAGTAGAGACAGGGTTTCACTATGTGAGCCAGGATGGTCTCGATATCCTGACCTCGTGATCCGCCCACCTCGGCCTCCCAAAGTGCTGGGATTACAGGTGTGAGCCACTGTGCCCAGCTTCTCTTGAATTCTTAATCTCTGAGAATGGTACCCCCATCCCACCCCAGACTTTTATGCCACAGAGACGGGAGGCCCCGTGGGCTCTTCCTCTCCCTCTGGCTCTGTGTTCTGTCATCACTATCTCTTGTTAATCCTGTCCCCTGACCATCTCTCCTAACCACATGTCTATCTCCAGCCCCACTGTTATTTTTCCTTGATTTGGAATTACATCAGCCTGAACTAGGGCATTTGCAACTCATCTAACCATCTTTGGTGTTATTCTTTCTCAGAGCAGCCAGAATGGCCTTCCTAGCACCCAAGTCTAATCATGCCAGACTGTTGTTCAGAATTCTGAGGTGTCTCCACATTAAGTAGAGATAAGATGCCTGTTGATCTGACCTCTGCCCACCTGTCCTGCCTCAACTCCCGCCACCTGCTGCATGCACAGGTACATCCTAATACAGCTGGATTGCTGGTGGTTGCCCAAACATGCCACACTCTCTTGTTCCTTCCATTTTTTCAGGCTATTGCACGTGCTGCTCCTTTTGCCCAGAATCCTCTCCTTTACCCATCTCCAAGCCCCTCCTCAAGTCTCAGCTCCAAAGCTCCGCCCTCTGAAAACAGCACTGTCCTGAGATTCAGCTGCTCTTTTGCCTCTGCATCCTCTGCATCTTGACCTTGCTTCTCCTCTGACATTATCCTCTAGACTTGCAGGGGAGGTGTCAGTCTTCTGGGGAGTCAGTGAACTGGATGGAAGGGCAGCTTCTTCTAAACTTTAAATCCCCAGTGCCAATCTAGGACAAAGCCTGGTGAATGACCAATATCTATGTGGTGAAAGAAAGAGATGATTAATCAATAAGACATTTGCCCTGTCTGGGAGCTCACGTACAGCGAGGCGATGGCTTTGTAAGCCCCTCACTCTGACAGCAGGCTTGTGGGCAGGGAGGGCTCTGACCCTCCTCAGGAGTTGGGAGAGGCAAAGGGGGTCAGCTACAAGTGTACACACGTCGCATTCACCACACCATGCTTAAAAAACAAATCCATAAGTCGCAGCTGCCAAGCATGATGTAAATGTATGGGGATTGAGGGACTAATTCTGCTGGCCTGAGGTTTTTTCCTGGGTGGGGAGAGATTCAGGCCTTGTTTTGTCGTTCACTTTTCACAAGAAACAGCCGAAGGGAACCTGGCTCCTCTGGTTCTCCATCCTTCCCGGAGTTTCTTCCCACACTCCAGAACGGGCCCCTTTCTCTGGAGGTGGCCAGCCCAGATTTGGGGGGTGGCCCACTGGTTGGCCTCCTTAAACTTTCCTAGAACTGTGCCACAGTTTAAGGGACAAACTTTTGAAAAACAGAACAACAACAAAAAACTTGAAAGACTTCAAACCTTAATTTGTCTGAGAAAATCCACTGGTAACCCAATAGCTTGCTTGAATGGAGCTGTTAAAGATCAACAAACCCAGACATTAGTTAAAGCATGAAAACAGATTTTACTCAGTAACTACTTACAGCAGGAGAAAAAGCTGATCATTCTCATTTGTGCATAGCAGACTGGGCGTTTTAAAGGGTGAAGGAGAGAGTAGGGCCGGGAAGCTAGCAGGGGATCAAGTGAAAAATCATGAAGGGGTGGTCAGTATTAATGACGGGCAGCTGTGCCTGGAGCTGGCCGTTATGAAGCTGGGATTCTATCCTCCCACAGAGACGGGGGGACAGAGGCCTATCCTCCCCATGACTGCATTTCAGAGCAATGGCTTTCAGGTCCTTGAGAAAGAGACTTCTGAGGTGTAGGCGATACATATACATCTCAAAGCAACAGAGAAAGGATTCACAGTTGTAAGCCCTTTTAAGAAAATATCCTAAAAAAGGGAGGTCAGGGGCCTTACCATCGGGTGTTGGCTAGAATAAACGGGGAATTCTCCTGGCTGCCTTGAGCTTTCTCGGGAAGACATTTTACTGGGGTCGAGGTTAGGCGGCAGCGGAGGGTGGGGGACCTTGAGTCATGCTCCTATAAGCCACGCTAGAGTTCCTCGTCTTTGAGTGCAGAGGTTTAGACTGAGTCTTTGTGTGCAGAAAGTCCTGCAGTTCTCACAGCGACCTGCCAGAAAAAGTCGTTCCCAAATGTTTGTAAATCCTCCGTTGGGCAACCCGCCTTCACGTTCTGCGGTGATCTTGTCGAGCGACTAAGCGTGCAGTATTAGCAGAGAAGGGGGTGGCAGAGTGCTGGCGCTGAAGGTCATGTTGCATGGGTAACTGTCGTGTTGTAGGGGCGGGGAAGAGGGAGGAGACACTGACCACCCCAGAGGCCGCCCCATTAGCTCGCTTGCTTTGGGCGGCGTCGCTCCCACGGCGCCCAGGGTACCCCGGCCGCTGTCTGCCTGTCTTCCTCCATTACTGCGCAGGCTTGGTCACCGCATTAAGGCATTCCCGCTCTCCGCGGAACTGCTCTGCCGTCTCGGTGGTGAAAGTGTGAGAGGGTCAGTAGTTGGGTCAACTTTGACTCTTCTCGCCCGCCCGGATCCTTAAGGGCCTCCTCGTCCTCCCGGTCTCCGGTCGCTGCCGGGTCTGTGCGCCGGTCCGCGCCCGCCCTCGCTCTGCCATGGGCGCCTCCAGCTCCTCCGCGCTGGCCCGCCTCGGCCTCCCAGCCCGGCCCTGGCCCAGGTGGCTCGGGGTCGCCGCGCTAGGACTGGCCGCCGTGGCCCTGGGGACTGTCGCCTGGCGCCGCGCACGGCCCAGGCGGCGCCGGCGGCTGCAGCAGGTGGGCACCGTGGCGAAGCTCTGGATCTACCCGGTGAAATCCTGCAAAGGGGTGCCGGTGAGCGAGGCTGAGTGCACGGCCATGGGGCTGCGCAGCGGCAACCTGCGGGACAGGTACAGCAGAGCGCGGGCGCGGGGCAGCGCGGAGCCTGCCTGGGATGAGGAGCGGGGGTGCAGGTGGGGCCCGATCTATCTGGGAAGGACTATAGAGGTTTGCCACCTGAGTTTCTGGGCTGACTGTTGGGCCGTTGGTCGTTTATCTGGGAAGGCCAAGTTCATGCCGGGTTTATTTTTGGTAAAGTAGGTAGGGGCAATCCCTTGCCCTTCCCTAGACGAGAGATTCCTCCTCTGTAACAGGAGGGGGTCTGACCTGTATCTCCAAGTCTCCTTAGCTCTAAAGTTTGTGATTCTATCCTAGTATACCAAAGTAGAAAAATAAAGCTATTGGCACTAGAAAGCAGCAAGAAAGAAACCAAGTGTTGTTCAAGGACATTGGCTTAGGCCTTGCTGGGCCTTGTTCCTCACATTTCTCCAATCCTGGGGGTGCCCTGGAGGCCTGATACACTTTGATGAAGGATGAGCAAGTGGCATGGGGACTCTGGGGCAGAGGTGATACTTGCCATTAAGGGAATAGTGTCCCCCCTTCTCCCATAGGCAGAGTTGTTCACAGCCTGGAACTTTGGGACTTTTGGGCCTGACACATAGACATTTCATACTTAGGATTAAGATGCCTTCTTCTTTTTTTTTTTTTTTTTTGAGACAGAATCTCACTTCGTAGCTCAGGCTGGAGTGCAGTGGCACTATCTCAGCTCACTGCAACCTCCATCTCCCAAGTTCAAGCAATTCTCCTCCCTCAGCCTCCCAAGTAGCTGAGATTACAGGTGTGCGCCACCACGCCTGGCTAATTTTTGTATTTTTAGTAGAAACGGGGTTTCATCGTGTTGACCAGGCTGGTCTCAAACTCCTGACCTCAGGGAATCCACCAACCTCGGCCTCCTAAAGTGCTGGGATTACAGGTGTGAGCCACTGTGCCCAGCCAAGATGTCTTCTTATCTGGCCGAGATGGTTTAGCTGTGGCCCTGTGTCCGAGGGGAGGGAGGTTTGCAAGTTGATCATTCAAGGATTCCTCTAGCAGAGAGCCACCTGCATCCCTGTGTTCACTCCAGGACACGCGGATGCACTGTTTTCTGAAGACTGCTGCCCTCTTAAAGAAATGTGGACTTCCATGGTATTGGAAAACTTCAGAGAGTCTTAGAGAAGTGTTGTGTACACAGACCATATGAATCATGGGAGGATTTTCATTCTCCCACCCTTACCCCAGATTTCTTATCCTGGAGAGCTTTTTCAACTATAACTTCCTGAGATTCCCATCCCAGGACTACGGAAGCAGAATCACCAAGAGTGGGGCCAACTCGTGTAGAATGTTTAAATCTCCCCCTGGTGATTTTGATGCTATAATTAAAGGATTTTATCCAAGACCATGAAGAAGAAGAGGATGTTTAGAGCTTATTCAAATATGAAGGATAAGAAAAGCCTTCCTATTACTGGAAAGACTTCAGGCTGTGTGGGACTGGACACCTTCCAAAAAACTGGGAGAACCAAATTCTCACGATGCATGTCCAGAGAAAATTAGTGTTGCAGGCTAGGTTGCACTACTTCCTTCCTCGCTTGAAGGGTTGGTTTCACAGACAGTTTCCAGTTCTAATCTGCGTTTCCTCTGATCACCTGAAGAACGGTTTCTTTCCCACTTCTCTTTGTCACTGCTTTGCCATGACTACTGCAACCATGGAAAGAAAATACGTGTCCTTTGCCTGTGCTTTTTGCTCCCATTGGCATCCTAAAATAAATACAACTGTATTACCTTTCCCTTGTTTTAAACAATAAACGCTTAGGATGGGGTGGGGTGATGTGAAGCCTGGGGTAGAGGGAAAGGCAATGAAATTAATGTTATTCAGTGTTAAAATGCAGCAGACACTGAGCTAAATCCTGTCGCATAGATTAGCATATTTAAACCTCATAACAATCTTGTGGGCTAGATAGTATTATCACCATTTTGCAAATAAGGAAACAGTATCAGAATGAATGAGTATCCCATCCAAGGCCAGAAAACCAGTGTGTGCTGTGGGGATGTGAACTCAGATCTGTGTGAGTACAGAACTTATGCTGTTTGTATGAAACCAGTGCATGATATAAAAGTATAAGGATTGCACTGAGGATCAGGAGACTTTGGGCGAACTTCTACAAAGTTGTCTCATTTGCAAAAGAATGAGGTTGAACTTCATGGTATCTAAAGCCCCATTTTAACTACATTTTATTTATCAAAGCATAATTCACAATTTGAAAGCAGGCTTGCTGGAGAGAACTCTGTTTGATAGCCGCTGTCTTCTCCACCTGAGAATTTAATAACACTACTACAAATGTTCCTAGAGTTCAGGGAAAGGCCTCATTTAATGAATTCCATTCTGAACCTGTGTCTTTGGAACTAACTGTTCCAAGGAGCTGGGATTTTCCTCTGGAAGTGCTCTGGGTCTCAAATTTCTAAAGGTATTTTGTTCAAAGCTCTTAGTATACTTGTGAACACTTGGCTTGAGCACCCTAAGCATTGAGTGTTTAAAGTCCACCTGGCAGAATGCTGGCATTCGGTGCCTGGTGCAGTTGCTGGGAGGGTGTGCTTGTCCTCCCTGACCTTGGAAATCTCTGCTCTCCTTAGCAGCCATATGTGAGTTGATCAGTTTTATCTCTCTAAACCCTTACTGAAGCCAGTCCTTTATTTCTTCTGCACAAATGATGAACTGTTGGAGAAAGGAATCCCTTAAGTTTATTATTATCCAGGGTGTTATTCCCTGCCCAATTCCTGCTGTTTTTCTCCTCCCACACTCAGTAGTAGAGTTCCTGCTTTCCCTCACTTTTCAGTCCTTCCTGCTCCCCAGGCCAGTTTGTAATTGAGAAATGATATTTTTTTCTGTTGTTTTGGGCTCCACTTACCCATTGCTGTTGGTTGTTCGGGGCTCTGTAGCTCTTTTGGGGAATCGGGGCTCCAGGCTTCTACACTGATCCCTCTACCACATACTCATGTTTTACCTGTAAATTCAAGGTGCTGGCTTTTAGTGTTGCAGACTAGGTTGGGGTAACTTGGTTATGATGAAATCTATGCTCCAGACTTATCTCTTCTTTCAGATCTGGCAGAATAGAACTAGTTATTCATTCACTGGGCATCATTTTGTGCACAAGAGGTGAAAAATAATATTGCCCAGGTTGACAGGGAAATGAGATGGTTGGGGTATGTTACAAATGGTAAACTTTTAACCTGTGATTGCTGTATTTGTCCTGTTCCAAAATTGGACTCCCTGTAAGTTGCCAGTTTTTCAGTGACAGTGATGAATGGGAAACCTCTAGTGACAACTTCCCACTGTTAACCTCAGCAGTTAACACCTGTATTATTATACAACAGTCTGGAGCCACAGGCCAGGCTGTGAGCCATGGTGAAGGGCGACATTAGTAAGGGATGAATGGGAGATGAGAAGATTCAGCCCATGGAGAAATAATGTCAGAAATAATGTGCAAACAGGTTTGCCACTCCTGTTTGGACATGGCTCTGGTTGTGTGCAGATCTCAAAGGGAGTCTTGTCTGGGGAAGGGGCATGTTGGAAGTTAAGGGTGAAGACTTTAGTGAGGTTAACCAAAGAACTGTGCACCAAGGGACAAGGCTGGAAATAGGGAATAGGGCCCAGCCCTGTGAGGCATCTAAGTCAGTGGATGCCTGCCTATTTCACTGTAGCCCCATTCTCTGGGCAGACATCCTCTGATTTACAGAACCCAGCCCCAGGATGAGTGAGCCAGAGAACTGTGGGATCTAAAGACATCTTTGACCAGGCAGGATGGCTCACATCTGTAATCTCAGCACTTTGGGAGGCCAAGGAGGGAGGATTAATTGAGCCAGGAGTTCCAGACCAGCCAGGAGGTCCAGACCACAGTGGGACCCCATCTCTACAAAAAATAAAAAGATCAGTTGGGCGTGGTGGTGTGTGCCTGTAGTCCCAGCTACTCAGGGGACTAAGGCAGGAGGATCGCTTGAGCCCAGCAGTTCAAGGCTGCCATGAGCTAAGATCATGCCACTGCACTCCAGAGCCTGGGTGATAGAGTGAGACCCTGTCTCCCTCTCTCTTGAAATTAATTAAGTATAAATATATGTAAATGAATAAATAATACACATATGCATATATACACTTAGGAAATGGTGGGCTGGGCACAGTGGCTCACGCCTGTAATCCCAGCACTTTGGGAGGCCGAGGTGGGCAGATCACGAGATCAGGAGATCGAGACCATCCTGGCTAACACGGTGAAACCCTGTCTCTACTAAAAAAAAAAAAAAAAAAAAAAAAAAAAAACAAAAAATTAGCCGGGCATGGTGGCGGGCGCCTGTAGTCCCAGCTACATGGGAGGCTGAGGCAGGAGAATGGTGTGAACCCACGAGGCAGAGCTTGCAGTGAGCTGAGATCGCGCCACTGCACTCCAGCCTGGGTGACAGAGCGAGACTCTGTCTCAGAAAAAAAAAAAAAAAAAAGAAAGAAAGAAAAAGGTGGTCTCCTCAGAGGGCTGGGGACTTGCTGCTACCCAGTGTCACCAGCTTTTTGGAAGGGGGTAGCCAAGACAGTTACTGGAATGCCTTTACACTGCCACACCATCATAATGCCAGTTAGCAGAGCACAGGCTGCCAGCCATTGTCTTCTGGTGTGGTTGCGGGGAAGGGACAGTTTAGCCAGCACCTGGAAAGGACTTTACGGATAAGGAGGTTGCAGATGTAAGACTATCTGTCAGGGTCAGGACAGGGCAGAGACGGAGCTCCCTGTGCTGGGATATTGGATGTCCTCCTGAGGTCTCCTCAGGCTTTCCCTGATGGCTCTGGTCATATTTTGGAATGTCTCCCTGGGAGGAGCCACCCCTGCTTCTGGAAGGGGCTGTGCTTTTTATCCTCCTCACATTTGGAGAGCCTCTGGCTTTCAGACAATTTTTACTTATCAGTGCCTGCATTTTCCTCACCCGCTTGTCTGCAGATTCTATCTTCTTTCTAAAATAGTGATATTGGGCTGGGCACAGTGGCTCATGCCTATAATCCCAGTACTTTGGGAGGCTGAGGCGGCAGGTCACTTAAGGCCATGCGTTCAAGGCCAGCCCAGCCAACATAGTGAAACCCCATCTCTACTAAAAGTACAAAAATTAGCTGGGCGTGGTGGTGCACACCTGTAATCCCAACTACCCGGGTGGCTAAGGCAAGAGAATCACTTGAACCAAGGAGGTGGAGGTTGCAGTGAGCTAGACTGTACCACTGCACTCCAGCCTGGCTGACAGAGTGAGACTCTGTCTCAAACGAAATGAAACAAAACAACTAAACGAAACAAAACAAAATGAAACTAAACTGTGATATTGAAATTTATTTTCCCTAGGAGTGGAAGATTTTTTTCTTTTTGGCAACACAGTCTTTTGTGTGATACAGCCCCAACCTATATGCTAGGCTGTAGGTAAAAGCCTAACCAACTGGGCCTGGCCAGCTTCCCCTCACTCTTCAGCTCATCCCGTAGAAATACAAAGTAAGAAAACCAAGTCCAGTACAGTGGGCTCTCTAGGAAAATAAGTGGGATTCTTATCTAACATGTGACTTCTGTGTGTCTTTGTTCTCTATGTCAGAATGTGTGCATGAAGAGGAAAGGCTGTTTGGGAGGTTTCCTGAGGTAGGACCTCCGCATGCCGCGGCAAGTTAAACAGAGCAGAGGCTGGCCTGGTTCCTCTTGGAGGCAGCAACATTGCAAGACCTTTGTCTCAGACTCAAATTCACTTGGCCAACCTCATCTTGTTCTACAACAAAAGGACCTGAAAGCTATTTTACTTCTCCCAGGGCCACAGAGACATATTTAACAGACCTACAGAAGCTTCTAACCAAAGCAGAACCCCCAGACAAGCAGCAGGGTTGCCTAAGCAGTGAGGGAGAGTCTCTGAGCCAGGCTCATGTTCTTGTTTTTGAAACTGGAGATTGCCATACATCAGCCAGACACTCTCCCAGAACTGTTTCCGCCAAATAAGCTCTTTCTGGGGTCACCAACTTTTAGACCCAAATCATTTGGCCAGACCTGGATAATTGTCTGGAAAATGATTGTTAGGTCCCAAGATGGGGTGGGTGGAGAGTTCTGAGGAAGTAGAAAGCTGGAGGGAAGCTGTTGGGAGGTGGAAGAGGATTTTCTGAGTGTGCCCTGGTTTGTTTCTCTGCAGGTTTTGGCTGGTGATTAAGGAAGATGGACACATGGTCACTGCCCGGCAGGAGCCTCGCCTCGTGCTTGTCTCCATCATTTATGAGAACAACTGCCTGATCTTCACGGCTCCAGACATGGACCAGCTGGTTTTGCCTAGCAAGCAGCCTTCCTCAAACAAACTCCACAAGTGCAGGTGTTCCGCTTGGGGGCATCCACAGAACTGCAACAGGCTTGGTTTCTCTTCAGGCTCCTCCCTGCATTCTGTCTTGTTATAGTTTCTACAGTAGAGGATGACATTGGTAAAGGAAACATTTAAGAGAAGTGCAGTTTGAGTTGGGATTGGACATGAGTGGATGATGCAGGGTATTGTTTTAAGGGTACCTAGGATTTGTTTTAATCAGGTATGGTTAGACACACAGACACAGAAATGACTGTCCTGAAAAAAGAAGATGTTATACCAACAGATTCTCTAGAAACTGGAGGCACGCCACACCACACAAGGCCAAGTGGGGGAGTACCAGGGTGGGTCAGGAGGCAGAGGGAGCAGGGGGAACATGGGGGCAAGGGCTTTTATTGTGGTTTCCATAGGAAAGGAGAAGCAAGGCAGGGGCGGCAGGCTTACAGCTGGCTAGTTTGAACAATTTCAGTAGGCTCTGGGACACAGATTGTCTGGTACTTGGCTCTGGGGTTGACTAGGGCATGGGACTAGTGGCCCGGCATGTAGGCACCAAATAAAGGAGGTGACTGGGAGTGCAGACTCTGGATGGGTTGGTGTTCCTATTACAGGCACACTTGCAGGTCATCAGTCTATTATTTCTAGGAATTGGTCAGCCCTGGGAGAAGTAGTTTCTTCAGTGTCAACAAGGCTCCAAGATGTCAAAGCGTAAAACATGCAGAAAATTAAAAGCAGGATTACTACGAGTATAAAGGTGGTACAATGTGCTCATCTTTAGGGCTTTTCTCCTTTCATTCAAATCTTCATTCAGAATTGTCAACTCTCCAACCAGGCAGACAAGGGAGCTAGTGGAGACTTTAGCAGCTGTATCTCAGGGCTGGGTGAGAAGGATGCTGGAGCTTCCAGAGCTTTTCAAGTTGACTCTGCAGCCTCTGAAGTGTGTGGTTGAGATGAAGGCATATTCCTTGGGTGTAAGGGATTTCCACTTCTGGCCAAAGACACACCTCAGGCCTTGGCTTCCTTTTGGCCTATGGGACTTCTGTTGGGTTGTCAAGTTCCGTGGTTTGCTGGGGTCTTGTCCTTCCACATTAAGAAGACTTAGATGCTTGTCATGGGATGAACTGGATCCCTTGTCACCAACTGAGCTTGTTAAGTGTGTGGAAGTTGGTGTTGTCCCAGGGCTCAGAGGGGAGCCTCAGATTACTCCGTGAACTCTCATCTTACGCTTTTTCAAGCAAAGCGTCTAAGCTGAAATCCACAACTCATGGTTCCCAATTTTCAAAAGTCTGAAGCAATAATTAACTGAATTCAGTATTTCAGGTAATTATCTTAGCAAGCCCATGAGGGGGGTCATTAATTCCACTTTACAAACGAGGAAACCACGTCTTAGATCACTGCCACGAAAACACAGAGCTGGGATTTGAACCCACTTCCCTCCTAAGGCTTTTGCCTTTAACGTGTTTGTGTAGGGAGAAGAAAAGCTTTTCCATAAATGACAGGTTTTGAGCCCATCAGTTCATTGAAGAGGAAGTGTGTAGCCATCTCGGCTTAATTGGAAGACATGTGAAGGTGATGGGTAAATACGTAGCTGACATGTGTCACATGAGTAATATAGGTGTTGCCCTGTAGACTCACTGTGTTGCCAACAGTGAGCAAGTTTTTCCCACAAGGCTCTTTACCAGCTAAATAGGCAGAAATCTAGGGGGACACACACCTTCCTGGATGGAAAGAGGGAAAGAGGAAGACCTTGCAGGTGAGTTGCCTGGGTCTGAAAAAGACAGCAATTGCAGCCTATTCTTTTTTATTTATTTATTTTTTGAGACGGAGTTTTGCTCTTGTTGCCCAGGCTGGAGTGCAATGGCACGATCTTGGCTCACTGCAACCTCCACCTCCCAGGTTCAAGCGATTCTCCTGCCCCAGCCTCCTGAGTAGCTGGGATTAGAGGCATGTGCCATCACGCCCAGCTAATTTTGTATTTTTAGTAGAGATGGGGTTTCACCATGTTGGCCAGGCTGGTTTCGAACTCCTGACCTCAGGTGATCCACCTGCCTTGGCCTCCCAAACTTCTGGGATTGCAGGCATGAGCCACCGTGCTCAGCCTGCAGCCTCTTCTTATGTAATTCTGTTCCATGCATGAATTGTAGATCTGGATGAGGTGGGAATAGAGAGCCTGGAACCCTGGCAATTTGGTGAAAATGATTGAGAGCTGTGCCTTTGGATTGATGCAGAGGTGTAGTCAGCGCACTGCCCTCTCTAGCTGGTTAGACATGCTGTAACTAGTTCAGCCTGTATTTATAAGCTATTTTTAATGGATTGGTTGCCAAGGGAACTGCTAAAAACTGAAGAAATAATATAGATAGTGTGTTTAGTTAGTGCCAGCTGCTGTGACAAAATACCATATTCTGGGTGGCTTAAACAACTGACATTTATTTCTCATAGTTTGGGAGGATGGGAAGTTTAAGATCGAGGTGCTGGTAGATTGGTGAGGTCCCTTTTCAGGGCTGTAGATGGCCACTTCTCGTTATGTCCTCACATGACCTTCCCTGGTGCCTGCATGAAGAGAGAAAGCATTCTTGTGTTTCTTTCTCTTATAAGGGTGCCAATCCCAGCATGAGGGCTCCACCTCATCTAACCCTAATTACCTCCCATAGGCCCCACATTGGGGGTGAGGGTGTCAACAAAGGAATTCTGGGGAGACACAAACATTTAGCCCCTAACAGATGGTAAGCGACAGAGTGATTACCACAGCCAGCCCACCAGAGCCCAGAATCAAATAACATAAACCAACAACCTCAAGTTAGTAAAAAGAAAAGTCCCTTCACAGACATTTGGACAAGGCTGAAGTGTTATGAATTTTATATTATTCTACGCTTATTTTATTTTATTATTATTATTATTTTTGAGATGGAGTCTCGCTCTGTTACCCGGGCTGGATGGAGTGCAGTGGCGCGATCTCAACTCGCTGCAACCTCTGCCTCCTGGGTTCAAGTGATTCTCCTGCCTCAGCCTCCTGAGTAGCTGGGACTACAGGCGCACGCCACCACACCCAGCTAATTTTTGTATTTTTAGCAGAGACAGGATTTCACCATGTTGGCTACCATGGTCTCGATCTCCTGACCTTGTGATCCACCCGCCTCGGCTTCCCAAAGTGCAGGGACTACAGGCATAAGCCACCACACCTGGCCACTTATTTTTTTTTAAACTTTCACTGTTAGTGTTTTGAATCAGCTTTCCCTGTTCACCTTGTGTGGTGGTAAGTTTTTTTATACTAATTATAGACCAGTATGGCTTCTTGATTATCACAAGTATTTATGAATAATTATTGCCTTTTTTTTTTGAGATGGAGTTTCGCTCTTGTTGCCCAGGCTAGAGTGCGATGGCACGATCTCAGCTCACTGCACCCTCCATCTCCCAGGCTCAAGTGATTCTCCTGCCTCAGCCTCCTGAGTAGCTGGGACTACAGGCATGCACCACCACACCCGGCTAATTTTTGTATTTTAGTAGAGGTGGGGTTTCACCATGTTGGCCAGGTTGTTCTCGAACTCCTGACCTCAAGGGATCCACCTGCCTCGGCCTCCCAAAGTGCTGGGATTACAGGCATCAGCCACCGTGCACGGCCTGATTATTGTCTTAAAAGGTGAAGCTAATGTTTTAAAGTAGGGGGAAGTAAGACATGACTTCAACCCTATATTGAATTTGTGGTTCAATTTACAGAAAATTGATGTGAAAATATGTGTGTGTGTATGTGTGTGTCTGGGTGTGTGTGTGTGTGTATTAAATAAAGCACTTGCAAGAGGACCTGGTATACAGTAAGCACTTAACTGGATATTAGGTCTTAAATAGCTATTATCTTTATTGTATTAATCCACCTTATCTATGAATATTATTTTTCTTCACTTGTTTGTGTCTTATTTTATCTCTTTAATGAAGTTTTATAATTTTATCTGTAATGTGATTTTACATGTTTTGTTAGATTTAGTCCTAAACATTTACTCTTTTCTTCCACTTTTACATAGCAAGTCTTAAAAACACTTTTTTTGTTTGCCGTGTAAGATTGGTATTATTTATTCTTTAATTATTGATAGAACTTGCCAGTAAAAGTATCTGGATTTTCTTTGTAAGAGTCTATTCAAGTTTTTATGTCCTCTTACATAATTTTTAGTGAGTTACTTTTGATTAGTGAGTTAAGAGATTGCTTACTAATGAAGTTTTATTGAACCCAGAGTGAGGGTCAGTTTTTTCTATGGAATGTTGCTGATGAGACATTTTGTGTCAAAATGTAGAAGAGAGTGGATTCTGCGGAAAATTCTGCAAGAATTGGAGAAGATGGCATGGCAGAGGGAGCGATACCATCCAGTGCAGGGATGGGAGATAGGGCTGGTGGAGGGATGCCTTCCATCGGGGGGAAGGGGCTCCGGTTAATCAGTATTCCATTGCCCTGTTGGGGGCTTTTCTGCTTTTCAAAGTGCCACCCATAAGCTTTCCCGGGTGGGTGGACGCTGTGAGTAATATGTGTGCACTTATGTACAAGTGCTGTTCTGAGGGGATGAGGGAAGAGCTCCATCCAGGAGCATATACTTAGGGAACTGCTGAACGGTGGGATGGAATCAGTTTTAGGGGAAAGGCAGAAGGCCAGGAGAGGATCATGAGATGTCTGTAGAGCCAAGAATTAATCAGAGGTGAAACAGTGGCTTCGAGAAGGGGGTTTAGAGGGAAGGAAAAGGCCCAAGAAATGTGAAAGGAACAGCATTGAGATTTGACAGTAGATAGGAGAGGAGGTGAGAGGTTGGGAGTCTCTACCCTCAGACCAGGATTGTGAGTTGCAGGGTACACAGGGGTTCATCTAACTGGGAGCACCTCAGGTGTCCACCTTGAAATCCTTCACATGCATCGCCTCAGGAGTCCTCACACTGGTATGAGCCTTCCCACGGTAGATGAGGGTAGGGGAATCAATTTCCAGATCCTGTGAATTATATCTACAATCAGCAAGTTCTCCTGTCTCACCATAAACCTTTCTTCTTTGTACAAAGGAAAGGCTTTTGTCTGTCCACCCCACATCTTACTAGGGGCATTGCCCTTGGAGGGAAAAACATACAGGGACCCAAACAATGAAAAATGCTGGTGTTGATAAAGAGGGTGACGTTAATGACAGGGTAAAATTGTTGTACAAGTCAGTGGTTCCAACTCTTTGTCTTACATTAAAGTGAAAGGGCCTCCAATGAAATTGTTGCTGATAAATCATTAAAAATACTTTTTGATGACAAATCACTATGTGAAATATATTGCCTGGAGATTCAAGGAATAAGTGAAATTACTATAACTCCCATTTCTATCTATTTGTTTGTGTGAAAAATTCCTCAGGGCTTATTTAAAAGAAAGAAAATTGATACTGAACCTTGTCTTATTCTAGCAATATGTGAGATTCATTCAGAGTTTTATGGATATTTTATGGGGTTCATTAAGCATTTAATTTCAAATAAAATCTCACTTTTTAAGTTCATGAATTATAAAAATATATAGCATATCTATTTTGTTATGATCAATTGTATATAAATCATAATTGTAATGATAACGCAATCCTGAAAACATTTCTTCACACTTGAAAGCTTAAGAAACAAACCAAATTTAATTGATTCAAAAGAAATACAGTAAGTGAGCGATAGCCATAAAAATACATTAGGATAAAATTACATAAGTAAAATAATATACATATGTGTTCATGAATAAAAAGAGGAATAATACAAAAATGTTTAAATGGATAATGGTGGATATCAAACCAACATGGCATTTAGATCCCATTACACACTTTTAAAAGCATAATGTAATCATTTTATTTTAAATGTCAGTGTTTAGAATTCAATGGAAATGATGTCTTTCAGAACAAATTAAACTTATGATGAAAAAGTTTACCTGTCAACTTATAGTTCTGTGAAGGGTCCATAGCTTTTTAAAACTCCATTAGGGGAATTTAAGCAAGAAAACCTTGAGGGCCGCTGTGTTATCTAAAGTTATCTGTTCCCACCAAGTGACATAGGTAGGTACCATATAATTATCTTCAATTTACAACTGAAGACAGGTCAGAGGAGTTAAATGATTTGCTTATGGTCACAGAACTAGAGAATGGCCGAGTTCCAATTTGACCCAGGTCTGTTGGATTCTAAGCTCAGGGTGCATCTGCCACAGGGCAGCCCCTCTCCTCTTGTGAAAGTGTCCTAAATCCTTACGTTCATGGACCAGCAGCTTAGGCATACAGAAGCTTGTTGGGAATGCAGAATCTCAGACTCTAACCCAGACCTACTGAACCAGAATCTGCATTCAAACAAGATCCTGGAGGATTTGCACGTACATTAGGGTTTGGGCAGCTCTTCCCCAGAGCGCACACTACTCCTTTCTCTTGCGCTTCTGCCCAGCTTTGACCCAGGGACCACTTAACAGCCCTCTGGGATGGTCCGGTCCCAACAGTCCAGCTGTTCATTTTTGACACCATCCCTCAGTGTATTGATATAAGTAAGTAACCTGGTGTTCTTTTGTGACCTTTCCAGGATATTTGGCCTTGACATTAAAGGCAGAGACTGTGGCAATGAGGCAGCTAAGTGGTTCACCAACTTCTTGAAAACTGAAGCGTATAGATTGGTTCAATTTGAGACAAACATGAAGGGAAGAACATCAAGAAAACTTCTCCCCACTCTTGATCAGAATTTCCAGGTGAGCTTACAGAGAGTTTACCTTCACTGCTACTAGTCACCCTTCTCTTTCTGGCTTCCTTCCCAGTTGATAAAGAGCCTCTCTTGGGACCTCAGTTAAGAAAATATGATAATGGCCCTGGTGAGTGATAATGAGGGCACAGCCTAGGCAGAGGTACCAGGGGATGGAAAAGAAGGTGGATATGAGAGGTGTCTCAAAAGTGGGATCTCTAGGGTGTATGGAGGATTGAATATGGGAGATATTGTGGAGGGGGGAGCCAGGGGTGACTCCCAGGTAGATGGAGATGCAAGAGAAAACTGGCTGGAGAAACAAAAGTGAGAAGTTTGTTTGGGACTAAATCCAAGTTTCCTGGAATTATAGAAGCGGACTTTGTTCTGACCCGCCCCTCACAATCTGTGACATGTGCTTATTTCAGGTGCTGGCGAGGTGCCTCCCCCTAAGGAAAACTGTCCCCTGAGCACCTACAGCACCTGGCAGCTATTTTTCAAATTATCAGATAATACAGAGTGCCGACACGTACGATGGTTTATACTAGGCTCAGTGCAAAAGACCAAAGCCTCTGATTCTGCCATGAGCTAAGGTTTAAAATACAAGGACCTCAGGGAATTTCTCTCCATAGCCCCTAAACTACAAGCTCCTTGAGGGCAGGGGTTTTTATCTGCTTTCTTTACTGCTGTTTCCCCACTAGAACAGTGCCTGGTAGGTGCTCAGTAAATGCCTAGTGAGTGAATGGTGTTGTTGAGGAAATTATTACTGGAGTATAGCTGATTGGCAGCAGGTCCTCGCTGTTTGAGGATGATGGGGGAAGGGGGTCGCTGCTGGAGTGGGAGTGGGAAACCAGGAAGAGGAAGCCTGGTGAGTGACATTGGCCCAGAGCCGGCCCTGGCTGCAGCCCTGTCCCTGTGTATGGGCAGGAACTGCTCCAGCTCCTGGCCACTGCAAGCCCAAAGTCACATCTCTGTCCTTCCTGAACACTGCTCCCCTCTTCTGCACTGAAGAGGTTTTGCTTCTGGACATTACTTAGCTTTGTAGTTGGTCTAGGCCATTTTGTGGAGTGGTGGGGCTTGACTATCCTGTGTTCTTGGCAAGGTGGCCTACCCAGACTACTGCCCGCTCCTGATCATGACAGATGCCTCCCTGGTAGATTTGAATACCAGGATGGAGAAGAAAATGAAAATGGAGAATTTCAGGCCAAATATTGTGGTGACCGGCTGTGATGCTTTTGAGGAGGTAAGCGACCCACTGCTTTTGTGCATCGTGCTCAGATGTGCTGCTCGCAGTGCTAAGGGAACTCTGCTCTAGCCAGAGCCAACTCAGATCCGCCAGGGTCCAGTCATTCACTCATTGCTGCTGCCATCACTCATTGCTTGCGGAGTTGTTCACTCATTGTTGCTGCCATCAACACACTGGCCTCAGGGGGGCGTTGCTCTCACCCGTTAATGCTTGGGCCCCAAAGCAAACAGTCAAAACTCGAAATTGTAGCAAATCTGAGGTTGGAATATGTAATCATAGCTCAGAGATAACTGAGGGAAGCGAAGATAAAGAGAAAGATAAAGCCATTTTCCACTCTCTATCACTCAGCAGAGCTCTCAAAGATTTGAGACTTTTAGAAGCCCCATGCCCCAAAGTGCAGACCAAGAGGACACAGGCAATCTGCCCCTGGAGACATACCATGCTGTGGCCTGAGTTCTCTCCCAGGGCACCCACATGCTCTTCTATGGGATTGACACCAGACATTTCCACCCTTTTCAAGGACACACCTTTGTGGTCTTAAGGGAAAACTACATCAGAACCCAGTAGAAACCCTGAACTCTGTATGTGATATATATATAGCTGGGTATTGCTTGGTGATAAGAAGGATTAGCCATCATATTAAGCCTCAGGGGTGAGCTAAACTTTCCGAGCAGTGGAAGTAACAATGACAAATACCATTTATTGGGTGTTTACTGGGTGCTAGGCATTGAGCTAAATAATCATTTCAGATAAATTACTTTATTTGATCTTTACAATAACCCTGTGAAATTTGTGTTACTGTCTCCTTTTTATAAGGAAAATGAAACTCAGAGGTGTTATACACTTTGCCTAGCAGAGAAATGGTGGCTGGCATTAGAACACAAGACTTGTAACTCCAGCATCTGTAGAGCTGGGGTGACAATTCCAATTTAGAGATCCCAAATAGTTAACTCTGAGAGAAGAGGCTCTTAAACACCCTCTCAATTCTTTGCTCCCCTGAATGAATGACCGTACTTCCTTTTGTGTGAGTAAAATGTGCCCTAATTTTTTTTTTTTTTTTTTTTGAGAGAGAGTCTCACTCTGTCACCCAGGCTGGAGTGCAGTGGCACGATCTCGGCTCACTGCAACCTCCACCTCCTGGGTTTGTGTGATTCTCCTGCCTTAGCCTCCAGAGGAGCTGGGACTACAGGCACATGTCACCACCTTGGCTAATTTTTGTAGTTTTAGTAGAGATGGGATTTCTCCATGTTGGCCAGGCCAGTCTTGAACTCCTGACCTCATGTGATCCACCTGCTTCAGCCTCCCAAAGTGCTTGGATTACAGGCATGAGCCACTGTGCCCGGCCCCTAATTTGTTGATAAACATGGTTCTTTAGGATAAACCTTTGCACTGAGCCTAGTATAAACCATTGTACATGTAGGCACTCCGTATTATCTGATAATTTGAAAAATAGCTGCCAGGTGCTGTAGGTGCTCATGTCTATAGTCCCAGCACTTTGGGAGGCCGAAGCAGGAGGATTGCTTGAGCTTAGGAGTTTGAGACCAGCCTGGATAACATGGCAAAACCCCATCTCTACTAAAAGAATATAATAATTAGCCAGGTATGGTGGTGTGTGCCTATAGTCCCAGCTACTTGGGAGCCTGAGGTGGGAGGATGGCTTGAGCCCGGGGCCGGAGATTGTGCCACTGCACTCCAGTCTGGGTGACAGAGCAAGAACCTGTCTATTAAAAAAAAAAAAAGGAAAAGAAAAGAGCAATAGCAATGTATACAGAAGTTGTCTACTTGATGGTGTTATCTTGTCATTTGTTATCTAGTTGAATTCCTCTGTGCCTTTGTTAATTTTTAAAATTCAATCATCCATTATAGGTCAGGCATGGTTTGTAGGAGCCCAGATACAGATGAAAAGATATGGATCCTGCTCTTCAGAATGTTCCAATATGAGGGGCATGGCCAGGAGACAATGACAGCCCAGTGTCAGACGTGCTTTAGTGTACACACTTAGAAGGTACCAGAGATGTGTAGAAGTAGAACTACCTAAATCTGCCTGGAGAAGGGAGGCCTGGGCATGGGGAGGGGTCAGGTCCAGGTCCCCGGAAGCAATGCTGTTTACCCTATACTTGTGTGGATTGTGTGCAGGCCAGGGTCAGAGGAGGGTCTTTATGGGTAAAGGTGACAGGCGCTTGGGAGGCCTAGAAGCACGAGAGGCCATGAATAAAGGGGTGCTTGGGAGCATTTTAGAATCACAGGAGCATGGGGGTAAAGGAGAAATGTTAGGGAGGCTGGACTGGAGCTGGCTGGAGGCCACCACACCAAGGAGTTTGGATTTTATACTGCGGATATTGAGGAGCTGGTAATAACTCTGAGCAAGGAAGTAATTATGATTTGCATTCTTCCAATAAATATCTGCTGAATGCCTGTACAGTGTGCCAGGCACATATTATTCTGGCAACTCTCTTGAACACTCATTGAAAGGCAGGGAAGCCTGAGACAGAAATACCAAGGCCAGGCCCAGTCACTAGAGAGTCTTTGTTTTTTTCTTTTTTGAGACAAGGTCTCACTGTGTCACCCAGACTGGAGTACAGTGGTGCAATCACGGCTCACTGCAGCCTCGAACTCCCCAGCTCAGGTGATCCTCCCACCTTAGCCTCCCAACTTCCCAGCTAGCTGGGACTACAGGCATATGCCATCATGCCTGGCTAATTTTTGTATTTTTTTGTAGAGACAGGGTCTCCCTATGTTGCCCAGGCTGGTCTTGAACTCCTGGACTCAAGCAATCTGCCTGTCTTGGCTTCCCAAACTGCTGGGATTCTAGTCATGAGCTACCTCACCTAGCTAAGAGTCTTTTTTCTAAAGTGCAGATCAGCAGGCCCTACCTGAAACCTACATGAGCATTGTGACAAGGCCTGCATCTCTGCACTGGCAGCAGCATTCCAGGTGAATCTCATGCCCACAGTGTCTGGAGAAGCACTGAGCTAGGAGAGTGCAGGGACCACGGGGGTCAGAGATGATACAGGGTCAGGGCTGGGAGGGCAATGGAGAGTGCCAGAGAGGAAGAGGCCCCCGACGTACTCAGGAGACTAGTTTCTTGAGGGAAGGAAATAGATTTTTCTAAGAATGAATCTAGACTTGGTGGGACCTGAAATTTATACAATTTGGGGGCCCCTTTAAGAAAAAAATAAAATTATTGACAAAAATATATAAAATTAACAAAAATAAAATTAGGTTCAAGGCCTTGAAAGGTTCTGTGCAAATAAGGCGCCTGAGGCTCAAGCCTCAATGGCTTGCCAGTAAACCCACCTGCCCCTCCCAGTTCTAGTTTCCCACATTGTCTAGTAGGATGTACATAATATCGGATTCATTAAATGCCTGGCAAACAGCAAATGAAATTCTCTGTTTCAAGAAGTATGTTACTAAAGATTGGAATGGAAATTAGTTCATGGCGTAGAAATTAATCCATGAAGCAACAGTTTTTCCACAGGAATCCTGTAATTCTTCCATTATTTTCTGAGAAACTTTCTTTTAGGGAATAAAATGTTTCCTGATTTGTTTCCACTAAAGAACAGATTATTTTGATATTAATTTTAGTTTAAAATCCTGAGCCAAGGAAATAAGAAAAAAGACACTCTTGTCCCTGGCTGAAGCATTTTTGCTTTCCTGTACCTTGCCAACCTATAATTTTTGCTCTCCTATAACTTGTCAAACTGAACCTAAGGCTAATGTAAACCTAATCCTGCTTTCTTGGGCAGTGAGAGTGGAGTTGTCTCTTCTTCTTCTTTTTTTTTTTTTAAATAATAAACTGAAAATAAAAGTACAAAAAAAAAAAAGGCCAGGCATGTCCTAGAACTTTGGGAGGCCAAGGCGGGCAGGTTGTGTGAGTCCAGGAGTTCGAGACCAGCCTTGGGCAACATGGTGAAACCCCACCTCTACAAAAAAAAAATTAATTAATTAAAAGTGAAAAAAAATAAACTGTTAAATGAATTTGTGCTCCCAAGTCCATTTGTCATTTTATTCCTGCACTATGATGGGCTTACAGAAGTAGCAAATCAGGTAGAACACTGATTTTTCTCGAACAGTCCTCTGGCCACGCACATTAAAAAAAGATCCTTCTTATTAAATGACGCTAATGTTGCTGATTTATTCTTCCTTAAATTAGGAAGCCCAGTAGTTAAAGGCCTAATGCATTAATCTGTTTACCTGGTACCATCACAAAACTGTAACTCTTTCAATGAGTAGGACCCTCTTAAATATTAATGTAAAATGAATATTCAATAGGCCAATTAATCATTAAAAATTAGCAAACCTCACCATGAAATTCAGGCCATCATTTATTGCAAAAACACAGAGTAATAGGAGAATGTATTGTGTAACATTTACTGTTTGTGGCCTAAAGTACTTTGTACTTTGTCCGTGTAGCTCAGAATATTAAACGATTTTTAAAAGGCTGCTTCCTTGGGTCAGTGTGGTGTGCTTGAGTTCTGGGAATGCAGCAAAATGAAGTTTAGAAATAATGAAATTGACCAATGCTTCCTATCTCTGTAGTTGGCCATTGTGGGGTCAGTGTTTACTGATCTTTGCTCACTGTCCTGATGAGCTAAACTTGATATTTTTAATGTAATAACTTGTTTGTATCAGTCCTCAGTCCACATTATGAAAGAATTGTGGAGAAGCTTGCAGAAAACTTTTGGTATGTTATCTTTCACTCAGGAAGTGTTTCTCCAGGAAACTTCCAGAGAGGGAGATTTTGAAGCTGAACAGCTGTGGTTGGACTCTGAGCCTCACTGCTTACTGGCTGTGTGGATTGGGTCCTCCCAGTCCTATCCTTTCCAGCTGTTGAGAAACACAGTTTTTGTAAATCATGATCACTAGACTTTTCAGTCCCCAGAATCTGAGTTTGGGTGGGTTAGGATTTGAGATAACAAGTCCGTTTTCTGGTGTAAGAACAGCAGTCTATACCAGGCTTCAGGGATTTCTTGAAGTAGCGGTAATGATAACAATATACAAAAATAGCAGCAAGAATCACGATTCACTGCTATTGAACACTTACTACGTTACAGGCACTATGCCAAACCCTTTACATGCATTATCTAATTCTAGTTCCCTTTCCAGACTGTGGGTCACAACCCATTATTGGGTTCTAATATCAGTGTAGTGAGTCCTGACTAACACTTTTAAAAGAAGTACAGGAAAGTATAGGGTGGAATAAAAGATATCAGAGTATATGTAGAAGGGTTAAGAATTGTCTTGCAAAACTCTCTCATGTGTACACATGGGAGAGTATTAGGAAACAGTGTAAAATGTGGTTTTCACTGTGGGTCATGGCGGAAAATGTCTGATAGCCATTGAGGCGGGTAGTGTTTTGATCCTTGTTTTTCAGATAAGGAAACTGAGACTCAGAGAAGTTGAGTAACTTGCTCTCGAGGTCGCATAGCCAGCGTGTGGCCAAGTGAGGACTTGCACTGTGGCTGGCTGTCAAAAGTCCCTGAATATCAGCCAACTACATAACTCTGCCACCTTGTTAAAGCCATTTTCAGGTCATTTGGCAAACCTGTATAGGGCCCCAGTCACTGTGGATGGGCTGGGGGGTCATGGGTGTCAGGGGCTGCCCTCTGAAAGAAGCAGGACAATTGTGCTCAGTAAAAAATGGAGAAGAAGAACAGGTATCAGCTTTGGCATAATGAAGATTAGCCTGAATTTCATGTTCATTATCTCTGTTAGAAGCAAGCTGAAAGCATCTGAAAGTCATTTTTCTTTCGTAATGAAAAGAACCAAGCAGGGGCCTGGGGAATGCAGGTGTCCCCTCCCTGCAGGCGTTTGTGGCATGCCTTTCAAGGTAAAAGTTCCATGTCCTCATCTGGGGAGCTTCTGACATGCGTATATTTTTAGGGGACTCCAGCAAGAGTCTTGGATGGATTTGCCTTAATTAGGAAAAGCTCCAGTGATTAAAACAGGAGGATAGGCATCAGGAGTGGATGGAGTAGGAATACATTCACATTTCTGAAGAATTTGCCAACAGAACTCCTTTACTTAAGGAGATCTCCTTCTACATTTGCTTTTTTGATTACACCTGAGTCATTTGTAATATTTTTTCCAGAGGGGCTTTTAGGGGTTGGGCAAGAGGGAGTGAAAGATGGCGCAGCCAAGGACTACAGGACTTTTGCCTCTTTCTCATCAAGGAGCAGGAGGAGATGCTTCTGCGAGGTTCCTTCCGCACAGCCTCACGCAGCTTTCTTATCACTACACCCAGTGAGTAAGCGAGACACCCCTGGAAAGCCCGCAGCTATGGCGGCCAGCGGAAGGCGGATGAACAGGAGACCTGCAGTGAGATCTGCCTGGGCCGGTGTGTCCCCCTCTGGCTGCACATCGGGCCAGCGGACAGCCTTAAACAACACTGGTGCCTCCATCTCAGGTGCAGCTTGGGCAGAGGGAGCTTTTGAAGCTCCCCTGGGGTTTCTAGTGTGCAGCCAGTGGTGGGAACACTGGGCTAGGGTTTTCCAGGGGAGCAAAGTCGTAACTGGCAGGAGTTGCGGACGTGCCTGGAGACCAGAGTGGCCTTTAAATCATCGTGAGCTTGGCCTTAACCTCCCTGAGCATGATTTTCTGATCTTAAAGTTAACAGGTTCTACCAAGGGACTTTAAAGGCTCTTTGCAGCCCTCAAGTTGTTTAACTCCCTGGGCACTTTCTTCTCTCTCTCTCTCTTTCTCTCTGTGTATGTGTGTTCGGTAAAGGCACTTTTTCACAAATGTCTCTCAGAACGCCCTCTCTGATAGAACCGCTGCATTGGCTTTTTCTTTTTTTTTTTTGGCGGTCAGATCACAAGGTTAGGAGATCGAGACCATCCTGGCTAACACAGTGAAACTCCATTTCTACTAAAAATACAAAAAAAAAAAAAAAAAATTAAGCGGGCGTGATGGTGGGCGCCTGTAGTCCCAGCTACTCGGGAGGCTGAGGCAGGAGAATGGCATGAACCCGGGAGGCGGAGCTTGCAGTGAGCCGAGATCGCACCACTACACTCCAGCCTGGGCGACAGAGCAAGACTCTGTCTCAAAAAAACAAAAACAAAACCAAAAACAAAACAAACAAAAACTCATATTGCACATGCTGTGTTCTAGCTTTTTTGTAAGTGAACTCGTTTAATCTTAACAGTTACTTAAAGTCCATTTCTCGAGATGTCCTTCACCATGCTTTTTCTAGTTTATCCCTGCCCCTGAGTGAACAAGGCTTTGTGTGAGACCTTGTTGAACTGAATTCGAGGCAAGGACTTGGCCATTGAATTGTGTTTATCAGGTCTCATCCACTTCTAAATATGTTACATTTCAGACCAAGGAGGAAGTGTGTCGTCAGAGACGGTGGTGCGCGGTATTCCCCTCGAGTGAGTGTGATAAGTGAACGCACGCTTATCGATCCCTTGTAAGGAGAGGTCATTCACTTTACAATGCTACCCAAGAGACAAGCCCTTCAAATACAGATGTTGGAGTAGAGACGGCAGAGTGGAGGTAGGCAGGAGTGATCTCGGAGACCATGACCCCCCATACCTTTCTCTCGCTGTTCTCTGGAGGGCTGTGAGTCACTGCATGGACGAAGTGTGCTGAAAAGCAGTCCAGCACAGCCCAGGCTACTGCCTTTGGGAATTCAACTGGTAGCTGCCCCTCCCAGCCTCTGCTGTTGGTCATGTGGAACCACCCAGCCAAGCCCAGAGTGGGAGACTAGGATGTCTTATGTCCATCAGGCACTAAAATTCTCGTGGCCGTAACCTCCCCTGAGAGGAAACTGGTATGTGGGTGGAACACACAGACCCGCGTCAGCCTGCAGGATGTCCCAGTCAGTGAATACACTTCAGAGCAACATGGCCACATCTCAAGAGCTCTGCTTCCCTTTTTGTAGCCTGTTGCTGGTGTTTCTAAGAGTAGGTGGTCTCCAGAGAACAGAAGCCAGCTTCTAAAAAAGCCTTAGGCAGTCCAGGCTCCGTGGCTCACGCCTGTAATCCCAGCACTTTGGGAGGCCGAGCCAGTCGGATCACCTGAGGTCAGGAGTTTCAGACCAGCCTGACCACTGTGGTGAAACCCCATCTCTATTAAAAATACGAAAATTAGCTAGGCATGGTGGTGGATGCCTGTAATCCCAGCTACTTGGGAGGCTGAGGCAGGAGAATTGCTTGAACCTTGGAGGCAGAGGTTGCAGTGAGCCAAGATCGTGCCACTGCACTTCAGCCTTGGTGACAGAGTGAGACTGTCTCAAATAAAAAAAATAAATAAATAAAATAAAAAAAAAAAGGCCTTAGGCTTCTGTCTTTCTCTTCTGCTAGGATTTTCCAGGTCCAAGTGTCCCAAACAACAGATGCCTCCAGGCACATTTAATATGCATTAAGGTTTACAGAAATGTGTCTCATGCAATTCCGTAGGAGCATACACCAGATATTGTGTAATGTGAGGATACTTATCCTTGAAGGATAAAGCACACTGGGTCTCCACACAGTGCCGTTCAAACATGGGGTCATGAGAAAGCCCAGGGAGTCTGGAACCAGGGCTGTGGAAAACATTTTAGTGATTAATTTCAAGAAGCTTTTCAGATAGTTAATTTTTTTCTGATTATAAAAGATATTTTAAAAAGTAACTCATACTCTTTGCACAGCTTGAAAAACAGTGTAGATTAAAGAAACGCATAAAAATTCCTCATTGGGTAACAGCGCCCACCAGGGCCTCTCGGGGGGTGGGGGACAAGGGGTGGGAGAGTATTAGGACAAATACCTAATGCACGTGGGGCTTAAAACCTAGATGATGGGTTAACAGGTGCAGCAAACTACCATGGCACAGGTACACCTATGTAACAAACCTGCACATTCTGCACATGTATCCCAGAACTTAAAGTAAAATTTAAAAAAATTCTTCATCATCATACTATTAAAAGGTAGCCTGTGATAACATTTTGTTGTGTTTCCAGTATGGTTTATACAATATTGTAGAAATAGTATTAAATTCCACCATTTTCATTTAATGGCATATGGCAACCAGCTCTGTCTTTGCAAATCCTTCATTTGCGCGGTTCCAGTGGTTCCGTGTTAGTCCATCCTGTGACTCTGCAATAACTTGTTTAGCCATTCCCTTATGATTGAGCATTTAGGTTGTTTTCCATTTTCTCTCACATAAATAATGAGCAGCTTTGTAAAATGGTGGGTATCTACATTTCCAAAAGTATTCTTAGGAAATGCTAATGCAGCATTTTAAAGGCTCTCTGTATATATTGCCAAATTGCTTTCCAGAAACCTTATACCAATTTATATTCCCTCAAGGTGAGCATAAGCGTGCCCTTTTCATTGTGCTCTTGCTGGCATTGCTAATTTTTACTAATTTAGTAAGTGAAAAGTAATGTCCTATGTAAGTTGGTAATTCTTAGTGTATGGCATCCTGTCTTAGTCCCCAAATTCTAAAATATTCATATTTGCAGCAAATGTTTGAGGGTTTCCTAGTGCTAGTCTCTGAGATAGATGCTAAGATTACAGAGATGACCTCACTGTGTCTGCCTGCAAGGGTCTCAGGGCCAAGTGGGATCAAGGCTACAGTAGGTAGAGGGCTGCAGCTGAAGTCAGGACATCAGACTTGAAGGATCCCAGTGAGAAAGAGGCACTCTGGGCAGGGTGTGTGTGTGTGTGTGTGTGTGTGTGTGTGTGTGTGTGTGTGTGTGTGTTTGGGGGCAGTGGATGCTGAAGACTTGCTTGATATGAACTGGATCCAATTGCGGGAACCATGGCATGGTCTTTCTTTATAAGAAGAGTGATTAAATTTTGAAATATGACATTAAGGAATATTCATTAGCTTGTATGTCTTAAGAATAGAAAAAATAACTTTCGGTTTGAGATCATTTAACTCTGGTATAATGGGAAATATATATTTGGGCTTCGTCTCTGGTTCCTGGCACGAGCTCCTAAGCCCTTGGAATTTCCCGAGTGATGGGGTAAGAGGAGTTTCTTTTGTCATTCATAGCAAGCCCCTTTCAATCATACCTGACTTTATGCTAGTGAGATGACTCTTGGGGAAAGAGGGGTGTCCCTAGACAGCTTTGGTATGGGAGCTGGTTCTCAGAAAGCCTAAGCCATGATTAGAGGGTTGGGACTTTCAGCCCCACCCAGCCCTGATCTCAGGGGAAGGGAGAGGGGCTGGAGGTTGAGTTCAGTCACCAATGGCCAATGATTTTATCAATCATTTACATGAAATGAAACCTCCAAAAAACCCCTGAAAGATGGGGTTTGGAGAGCTTCTGAGTTGGAGAACACATTGAAGTTCTGGGAGGGTGGTGCACCCGGAGAGGGCATGAAAACTCGGAGAGCCTCCATCCCCATCCCTTGTCCTAGACAGCATTTCCATTGGGCTGTTCCTGAGTTGCGTCCTTTATAATAAGTCAGGAACAACAGTAAAGCCTTTTTTGAGTTCTGGGAGTCATTCTAGAAACTTGTCAAACCTTAGGAGGGGATTGTGGGAACCCTCAATTTATAGCCAGTTGGTGAGAAGCATGGGTGGCCTGGACTTGGCTGGCATCTGGGATGGGGGGCAGTCTTGTAGGACTGAGCCCTTACCTAAGGGATCTCTACTTGCTTCTAGTAGTGAGTGTCAGAATTGAGTTGAATTGTTGGACACCCAATTGGTGTCAGAGAATTGCAGAAATGGTGTTGGAAAAGACATCATGTATTTGATGTCACAGAGAATCTAATGAACTATCTAGACAAAAATTATTTTTAAGATGTGCTGTTGGGATTATACCTCTTATAAAAAATAAAGCAAAAAAGGCAAAAGAAAAAAATTAAGATTATGAAAAACAAATAATGTTTAAATCTTGATGAGGAGCCTTCCAGATTTATTGCTATAAATGTATACACATAGCTATGTATAGATTTTTTATGTAAATGGAATCATCCTCTATTATATATAAACACACACACACACACACACATATAAAATGTGCCTCGTGTTTTTTTCACTCAGCAACACCTTGAAAAGTGTTCAGTGTTAATAGATATAGACTCACATCCTCTTTTTTTTTCTTCAGACAGGGTCTCACCCTGTCACCCATGCTAGAGTGCAGTGACATGATCTTGGCTCACTGCAACCTCTGCCTCCCGGGCTGAAGCCATCCTCCTGCCTCAAGTCTCCTGCGTAGCTAGGACCACAGGCACACACTGCCACACCTGGCTAATTTTTGTAATTTTGGTAGATACGAGGTTATATCATGTTGTCTAGACTGGGCACACCCTTTTTTAATACCCGAATAATGATTATTGCACATATGTCCCATGTATATTTAGCCAGTCTCCAGTAGGTGACTTTGAGCTTTCTATAATCATGTAGAGTCATTGATACCAAGTCAGAAAAATTGCTATGGATTTAGAAACAGAATAGTCTTATTTACTTATTCCCTCAACTTATCACAAAATAGTTTAAAGTTGTTTCTAACAATTGTGCGTACAACACAATATTATAAACACATGCATAGAAAACCATGAGCAGCGAAAGGGAGGCGCCAGTCCTGCGACGGAGATTAAGCAGATGAAGGGGCCAGGATGGCGGTGGCAGGAGGCTCAAGGAACAGAATCCCAAAGGCCTGGTGGCCTGGATCTAATTTGAACTGCTGCTCTGATCTGTGCTCTTACAAGTGATGTCTTTCATAGCCCATTGCCACGGCAGGCCATGCAGGCTCTTTCCACCTCACTCTCAGCGGTCTTATACTTCTGTGGTCAGCTGGTATTTAAGAACTCACCTTGGCCTCCATTCTCACCTGACTGTGCACTCTCTCTGGCTATACATAGAGAGATGGACTATATAGGTAGAGATATATATTCTCCACATCTGTATCTACTTCCTCTATCTGTGTGGATATAGCCATGCACCTGTGTGTCTATATAGACCCGTGTGTGTGCGTGTGTGTGTGTGTGTGTGTACACACATTCGTATGCATCTACAGAGAGAGAGACAGGAAAAAAGGGAGGGAGACTCTCCATTAGTAGTCAACTTTTAAGTTTCATACATCCAATTTTTTTGCTTGGCAAATGCCTACATGGATCTATGAAGGTTTCAAACAGACAAACACCCTCAGTTGTGTGTTCCACAACACCCACCCGCCCCACCCTTATTTCACTTCTCTCTCTGGGTGCTGCTTGTGATGGAAAAACCTCTAGTCCTAATTTAGTATTTACAAGATGTGCACACGTTCATTCATAGCAAATCCTCAGGATTATTTCCTCAGAGCTGAACCCTTATGTATAGTACTCCCCTTTCTCCTTGCCTTTTCCTCTTCCTTACCTTGCTTCTTTCATCTTGAAAACTCCATAGTTTTATCCCATCACTCTAAGTAAATGTCATTGGGGCCTGGATTTCGGCAGACTGCGGAAAGGTTGATTACCAGCAGGGGGCGCACTAAGCGTCTCGAGCTGATTTTGTGTTTAGGGAAGACCCCGGAATCTTTTTCTCTACCTATTTACTTATTTATTTTTATCTTTCCAACTTTTATTTTAGGTGCAGGGGTACAGGTGCAGGTTTTTTATTAGGTAAATTGTGTGTTGCTGAGGGTTTGCTGTACAGATTATTTTGTCAGGCAGGTAATAAGCATAGTACCCTGTAGTGTTTCAATTCTCACCCACTTCCTACTCTCCACCCTCAAGTAGGCCCCCGTGTCTGTTGTTCCTTTCTTTGTATCCATGTGTATTCAACATTTAGCCTCTACTTATACATTAGAACATGTTGTATTTGGTTTTCTGTTCCTGCAGTAATTCTTTCAGAATAATGGCCTCCAGCTCTATCTATGTTGCTGCAAAGGACATAATCTGTGTTTTTTTATGGCTGCATAGTATTCCATGGTGTATGTATACCACATTTTCTTTATCCAGTCCACTGTTGATAGGTATCTAGGTTGATTCCATGTCTTTGCTGTTGTGAACAGTGCTGTGATGAATATACACGTGCATGTGTCTTTGTGGTAGAATGATTTATATTCCTTTGGGTATATACCCAGGAATGGGATTGCTAGGCTGAATGATGGTTCTATTTTAAGTTCTTTGAGAAATCTCCAGATCGCTTTCCATGGTGGTTGAACCAATTTACATTCCTAGCAACAGTATATAAATATTCCCTTTTCTCCACAGCCTCGCCACCTGTTATTTTTTGACTTTTTAGTGATAGCCATTCTGATTGGTGTGAGATGGTAGTTCATTGTGGTTTCGATTTGCATTTCCCTAGTGATCAGTGATATTGAGCATTTTTTCATGTGCTTGTTGGTCGCATGTATGTCTTCCTTTGAGAAGACACTGGAACTTGCTGAATAGCGTATTTCACTCTTTGTATGTCTAGTAGAATGTAATGGAAATTTTAATTTCATGCATTATTAAATTTATTTTAATAGTATATAATTTATTATTTTAAATAACTGAATTAATAATTGCATTTAAACTTAATTAGCATAGTATTTTTTTTTTTTTACTGCAAATAATGCTTTACACCAAAATGCTGACAATGATCAGATTAGGTTGAGAATATATATGATTATAGGTGGTGATTAATATTTTAGGAAGTAACTAGAGCTGGCATTTGGGGGTGTTGCGGACGATTCTTAGGAATCCAGACAATTTGCTCTTTTAAACGCGGGCTTGCGGTTGTCTAACAGTGAGAATAGACAACTAACTGAATTTGTCAGACTCCCTGCCTTCTGTCATAATAACGGCGCAGAATTGCCACCGTTATGTGTCTTGGAAATCTTAAATTCTTTAGCTCTCACACACAAAAAATTGAACGGAAGATACTTGGAGAGCCAGGGTCCGTTCAGCACAGGGCGGCTGGGTCGGCTTCCATTCCTGGGTCCGCAGCGCCCTCGTGTGGTATGTGCCCAGCCTTCCTGGCTGCCTCTCAGGCCAGGGTACCCATTGATCCTTACTTCCCAGTACAGTAGCTGCCTTCCTGGGTCACACCCCATCGGAGGTCACGATCTGCCAGGAGGTTAGCCACCCGCTGTGGTTGTCTTGTAGTTCTTCGCAATAAGTTACTGGCTAGGAGTGCTTGTAATAAGTCCTGAGTAGGACATGGTGATTCCATTCCTTACACATGTTGTGTACACGCAGTTATCCTCAACTGGTTGGTTGGACCGTGGCGTTTATTTCCACAAAGCAGCAGTTTCCTAAAGGATGGTTTAGAACCCAGTGCATCCATGGAGACCTCCTTACTTTAGTCTCTAGCTGTGGTCATGCCCTGTAGGAGATTTCTGAGTTTTGAAGACCCGGTTAGGTACTGGAGAACCATTTGCATTTGCTGAAGCACCACTATAGGCCCGGGAGGGGGTTGGAGGGGCTGGCTTGCCACTGAAGGAGGACCAGACATGGCCTGGTCATCAGCGGCAGAGGGAGAAAAGTTATGGGGCTAATCCCTACCCCCTGCCCTGCTCTGCCTCCTGCAGAGACTTCAGACCTCTTATGCCTCCTGCCCAAGCGAAGCAGCCAGGGGAGTAGGAATAGGTTTCTTTAGTTCCTAAGTCAAGACGATTGTTTCTCCGAATTCCCTAGACTCACAGTCTATGTTGTTGATTTATGGAGGCAGTAGTGAGGCCCCGTACCCCAATGCCTCCTACCTTGAGACCTGGACAGAGGATTGCCCTGTGAAATTCAAACCTTAAATCAGTAGGTAGCAGCAGAGACAGGCATGGTGCCTTAAAGATAAAGAATACAGATGGCCTCCCTATTCACGGAGGGGCCTGCAACCTTTATATAGCTCTACATACACCCCCTCCCGTGTGCAGATGCTTCTTGACTTACCATGGGGTTACCTCCCAATAAATGCATCATAAAGTCAAAAAGTTGTAATCTGTCTGGATATATGTATTGGTCTGTTCTCACATTGCAATAAAGAAATACCTGAGACTGGAAAATTTGTAAAGAAAAGAGGTTTAGGCTGGGTGCGGTGGCTTACACCCTGAAATCCCAGCAGTTTGGGAGGCTGAGTTGAGCGGATCACCTGAGGTTAGGAGTTCAAGACCAGCCTGGCCAACATGGCGAAACCCCATCTGTACTAAAAATACAAAAATTAACCGGGCATGGTGGCACTGCCTGTCATCTCAGCTACTCAGGAGGCTGAGGCATGAGAATCGCTTGAATCTGGGAGGCGGAGGTTGCGGCTGCAGTGAGCCGAGATTGTGCCACTGCATTCTAGCCTGGGCAACAGAGTGAGACTCTGCCTCAAAAAAAAAAAAAAAAAAGAAAGAAAGAAAGAAAAGCGGTTCGTGGTTCTGCAGTCTGTACAGGATGGAAGGCAAAGGGGGTCCAGCTTCCTACATGGCAGAAGCGGAAGCAAGAGAGTGAAGGGGAAGTGCCAGACACTTTTAAGCAACCGGATCTCACAAGAACTCACCCACTATCATGAGAACAGCACCAAGGTGGTGGTGCTAAACCATTCATGAAAGATCCACCCCCATGATTGAATTCTGTCCCGCCAGGTCCCACCTCCAACAGTAGGGATTACAATCCGATATGAGATTTGGTGGGGACACAGATCCAAACCATATCATGTTATACATGTATATGTAATATTGAAGGAGTTAAGATCACATGAACCCAAAATATGCCGCTCCAGCATATTGACTTTTTTGAGTTAAGGACACTTGAAAAACAGAGGTGCAAGAAGATCACTCTGCCCTTCCGTTTCTTAAAAGCAGGAGATGAAATTCCTGTGTAAAAGATGTCTCCCAATACCAGAAGGAAAGTGTCATGCTTATCATCAAGGACAAAAAGTTGAGGCTGAGGGAAATCTGTACAAACCCTGTCAAGCCAATCCTTATCTTCCCTGTCCCTCTCTACCTAGTTAAGTACCCTAGTCCTGCCACATCTTTGCCCAATTCTGCATATAATGTAAGTGTTCAACTCTAATTGCATCTTCATTTTGTCATGAAGGTTCCAGGGCCACGTAAAAGTTATATTAAATAAATATGTATGCATTTCTCCTGTTGATCTATCTTATGTCAATTTAATTACTAGGCCCAGCCAAAAAACCCTAAGAGGGTAGAGGTGATATTTTGCCTCCCTACAATATAATCCATATAACCACCTTATATGTGTATATGTATGTGTGTGTGTATAAAAACAAATCATATTATATATATAATACAATCTCTATATTCCTCATATATGTTTCTGTATATGTGTGTGTGCACATATAAACATATATATGGTTAAAAGCTGGGTCGTTCAAAGTCCTACCTTCAGAATCAGTAAGATTTCAAACCCAGCTGCTTTACATCCTCCAGTGTGACCTTGAGACAATTTTGTATCTCTCTAGTCCTCCATTTCTTTGGGTAAAATGGGGCTCATGATAGCGCCTCCCTCAAAGTTGTGAGGATTGAGTTCATCCCTGAGGCAAGTGTTGGTGGTTCCCACGTTCAAGGGTGGGAAGGCAAGGCACAGACAGTGGCAGTGGGATCAGGACCCCATTAGCAGGCTGCCTGTCTGTGAAGGTGGCAGCAATGAATGTGTGAATCATGACTGCCTTCTCTTGGGTGATGTCCCCACTCTTCAAAGAACCTTCAGATTGTAACTTGGGTTCCACTGCAGCTTAGCTACAAGGGAAGTGTGGGTTTGTCTTGCAAGTTACACATTTCTCATTGTATATCTACACATTGACTTTCCTGTTAATTTATGACTCTCATGGCAAACTGCATTCTATAGAAGATCTGTCATCCCTGCGATGATGGAATCAGGGTTTTGAGACTGGGAGTCAAGAGGTGGACCTGAACTTGCCAGCATGCTGCCTCCCTTTGAGTCCTCTGGGAGATATTTCTTGGTGTCACCTTGTGCTGCTTTCTTCTGCTATAATAGTTTCATACTTAATATGAGCCAAAGAATAAACAGACTCAAAGGCTAATGAAGCCACCATTTAAAAGATAACTTTCTCTTTTCTCTTAGGATACCTGGGATGAACTCCTAATTGGTAGTGTAGAAGTGAAAAAGGTAATGGCATGCCCCAGGTAAGGAGCCTAGCTAGACCCCAGGACTGTGGTGTGGCCCATTCATTGGTTCCTAAGCATCACCTAACCCTTGGTTACTGCATGACAGGTGTATTTTGACAACGGTGGACCCAGACACTGGAGTCATAGACAGGAAACAGCCACTGGACACCCTGAAGAGGTAGAATACCACCACAGCCAGTGTCTTTTAAATATTATCTCCACCCCAGAACTACCTATGGGTTTAGGTGCTATGTCTGCTTTAGGGAAGATATGACCTTTCTCTCCAGAGAACCTTCCAGTCTACCTTCTGACTGATTCGTGTCTATTGGTTAATGAGAGCACTGTTGCTTCCTCTCTTTTTCTGGATGGATCCTCTAGTGCTTTGGATAAACTTTTTTCTTTTTTTGAGAGGAGCCTCACTCTGTCCCCCAGGCTGGAGTGCAGTGGCATGATCTTAGCTCACTGCAACCTCCACTTTCTGGGTTCAAGTGATTCTCCTGCCTCAGCCTCCTGAGTAGCTGGGACTACAGGTGTGTGCCACCATGCCTGGGTGATTATTGTATTTTTAGCAGAGACAGGGTTTCACCATGTTGGCCAGGCTGGTCTCAAACTCCTTGCCTCAGTGATTCGCCTGCCTCCCAACATGCTGGGATTACAGGCATGAGCCACCATGCCCAGCTTTGATAAACTTTTAATTCTATAATACTACATTTTGAAATTTTAATATCTCTCATATCAATTTTTAATAATATTTATATATGTCTTTCCAAATGTAGGCCTCAAACACTTTATTTAGTCATGTTTATTGCAACTCAAATTCCTTTATTAGAATCAATATCAAGGAATATGAGAATAATTGAAACTGCATAATGAAATATTGGAAAAAAAATGAATGTAATGAGTTGTCAGAGCTTTTTTACCAAGGAGCTTCTTTTATGCTGAGGATTTCTCTTTTGTTTTGTTATTTAAAGAAGTTTGGCTGACTTTAGTTCCCAACGAAGATAGTGATTTAGGCTTAACATTCTTTGGAGCTGTATTCTATTTTGTTTCTCTTTCCTCTGTTTTGTGGATTGTTTCCAATGGGTTTAGCTTAGAAAAGACGTTATTTCATGATGCCTTCAGATTTACAGTTCTATTTTGTTTTTGATTTTTAAGATGTAGTGATAATTATTTAAGATGCTGTGAAAGTTATTTTTTTCTTTAGACAGGACACTGGAAAAAGATTAACTTCTGCAGTAGTCCAGACCCATCTGCCAACTTCATGTCTGTCTGAATTTTTGTTCACCAATGAACCCCAGCTTTGGGCTCATAAACCTGGAGGGGGTTGAAAGCATGGTGCTTAAATGCACTAAACAGAAGATTTGTAGAGTTCAGGGCCATTCCATTTTGAGTTTTAGGGGCATTTGTTTCAATGAGTTGTGAAGTTGAAGGTACCCATATAGACAAAGTATTTATTTTATACTTACACATAAGTTTTTTTCTTTTTGGACTTAAACTGAAGCCATGGAGAAATTGTGTAGACTTTCAGGATACTTCTAGAAAAACTAGAATTATTTGCAGTTTGACTAATTGTCCACAGACTTCTCTCGCAACATTTTAGAAAATTCTTGCTGTGTATTTATAAATAACTTGGAAGGCAAACTTGAGTTCTATTGAGAATACTTCGATTATTATTTCCTTTTTGTGTCTGATGATTGAATTTTTGCTTGTTTCAGCTACCGCCTGTGTGATCCTTCTGAGAGGGAATTATACAAGCTGTCTCCGCTTTTTGGGATCTATTATTCAGTGGAAAAAATTGGAAGCCTGAGAGTTGGCGACCCTGTGTATCGGATGGTGTAGTGATGAGTGATGGATCCACTAGGGTGATATGGTAAAGGGTCAGCTTTGCTTCTGAATATGCTGTCTTGAAGCCATTGCTGCATTTTCTTGTGTTAATTTTTTTTATGTTATGCTGCTTTAATTCTTGAGAGAATGAACAGTTTTGTATTCTGATCTTTGGAGTTGGAAAATGCCCTTAATTTCTGTTCCCTGCAGTAATTTGTGTACTCCTACCTCAGCCTTCTCCACCCCTATTTCCCATTTAATGGTAAAATGCTGATGGAAGAGGCTCAGCAGAAAGACAGGTATATGTTCACAGCTCATTACAGAATATCATTAAAGAATAGGGAAATGAAGGTGATTGATTCTCAGAGTTATGTACATTCTCAGAGTTATGTATTTATTTTTTCTGTCTCAGATAGAAGGGGAAATGTTTAAATTATTCAACATCAGCTTGGGAAATGTTTAAATTGAATGTCTTTTATCAAATGTATTTTTAAAGTATAATTGAAGTTTGAAAAAAAATCAGTGCATCATGGTGACTGGGTCCTGAATCGTGAGTTAGAAAATAATGTTCTCACATTGATTTCATTGTGTCCAATACAGCCCTCACTCCTGGAGGCAAAAGCCTAACTCCCAAATTAAAGGAATGAGAAAGTTGGTCAGAGGACCTCAAATTGGAGATTTTAAGCAAGTTTTCTCATAAAATCCATGACCCAGTTCTTTAAGTTACCTCATCTCCAAAACTCTTGACCATCCTTCTCTCTGATTCTGGCCTGAGCTTCTCACGTGTGTTACTTGCCTTTGTAGTCTTGACACCCACAACCTGACCCTCCTTAAGGACAGTGTAACATAGTGGCTTAGAAGGTGTAGATCTAGCATTAGATAGACTTGGGTTTGTAATCCAAGCATCTTCCTAACTTGGTTGAGGTGTTTAACTTCTCTTTGAGTCTCAGTACCCTCATCTGCAAAGTGGGAATAATAGTACTTACCAAAACAAGCAACAAAAGTTATCTTGAGTATTAATTCATATAAAGTTGCATTGCAACACAAATAAAGTGCTCAGTAAATATTAGTTATGTTTTTTATTGCCATCATTCCATCATGATCCAGTCTTAGGTTCCATAGTGGGTATAAAGATGACACAGGCTTTGCCTTTGAGGTGGGCAAAAAGGAGCTATACTTCTATTGATGACTGTTATGACTAGGTATTTGCATAACCATAACCATATTTCATAACATATTTCATCCGTTCTGAGATCCTATTCTAACATCTCTGATATCAGTCAGCTTCTTATAACATTCAGGATGCCTTTTGAAAAATATCAGTGATGCATAAAATTATCTGTGATGCATAAAATAATGGTGCATCTTACAATTGGTATATCTTGGATTTGATGAAATACAATAAGTATTAATACTAGAGGGGAAACTGTGAAGCTCCTAAGTGCCTGGCATTTCTAAAAGCCCCATTTGGGGAGAGTGGACCCAAGCCTGAGCCATCTAGCTTGAGTGAAACTGATCCTGTGTCCTGCTGTTCCAGTCATGATTGACTGGACCTGGATCATTGTGTGAGCCAAGGGCTTTCATGTGTTCTCTGCATCTGAGGGAGCCCAATGGCTGTGAGATACCATAACGATTGAGGGTTTTCCATATCACTCTGTCACAAACTCATCCAATCAGATCCTGTTTTGCAGTGGATGGAGGCAACAAACATCTGTGGTTCACTCAGCCTCAATTTCCAATTGTCTCTGCTGCCCAGAAGGCCTTGTGTAATCTTTATCTGTGAGAGGATCTCTGTGAGATAGATATGATAACAGGCACTTTATGGATGAGAAACAAAGGCTTAGATAGGTCAGCTGATGTAGGGCCTGGGAGCTGATGTGAGTTAGAGCTAATGGGCCATGCTTTCTGCACAGCACTGCACCATACATTTATATGTGTAACCTCAATAAGTGACTGTTTTGTGGGAGTTTGAATTATTTATGAACAGTAGGATAAACAACCAAATAACCAGAGATTCTTATTATTTATTCAGGCTTCAGCAACCAGGAGGGATTGACTGAGATCTTAACAACAGCAGCAACGATACATCAGCAAATCCTTATTATCCACCCTTCAACTATCTTTACCCTGGAAAACAATCTCGATTTTTGACTTTTCAAAGTTGTGTATGCTCCAGGTTAATGCAAGGAAAGTATTAGAGGTGGGAATATGAAAGTATATATATAAATTTTAGGTACTGAAGGCTTTAAAAATAATTAAGATCATCAAAAATGCTATTTTGAATGTTATCATGGCTATTACACTTTTACTTCCTGACTTTAATATTGATGAATAAAGCAAGTTTAATGAATCAACTAAAAAGCTGCAAAAATGTTTTTAAAATGTGTGCCTTTTATTACCTATCAGTCTATGTTTTGGGAGAAATGGGAAGCAACAGATCACTGTGTCCTGATGTGCAGGATGCATGTTACCACACTCACAAATGCCTAATATTGGTCTTTACGTGGCCATTGAGTCCTGTTGACTTTCCACTCATGTGCTTTTTACTCTAGCATTATGGAATCTGGGCTGTACTTGAGTATGGAAATTCTCTTATAGACTTAGTTTTAGTACTCTATTACACCTTTACTAAGCCACATAAAAGTAATCTGTTTGTGTGTAACTGCCAGATATACCACCTGGAATTCCAAGTAAGATAAAGAAGAGGATGACATTTAAAAGAGAATGGAATTTTGAGAGTAGGAATGCAAGGAAGACAGCGTGAACATATTTTTTTCAGTGCAAATAATTTTTTTGTAACAAAGAAACGAACAACTTTGGTATGATCTTAAGCAAAAATACTCACTGAAATAGTATGTGGATGAATTCACCTAATTACAATTTTATGGTTTCTTTGTAAATAATAAATGTGAATCTCAATCCTGCTTTATCTTTGGTATTTATGAGTCTTCTTCCTGGGTTTTTCTCTGTATATTAGAATTTGAGTCACTGCAATTTATTTTTCCTTACCCTTTCTGATTGCCTCCAGAGATACAATCTGACTCCACAAACACTGGCTTCTGTCATTGGCAGGGGGCGAGGGCGTTGTGAGCTGCAGGCACACAGGTGGCCTGTCTGTGGCAGGATGGCCAGTGTCCGCAAGGGGCCTTCCTAGTGGTCAGTGAGGAGTGGCTGTTCCCTCCTCCTCCATTTTCCTTTGCTGGGTTCTGGGACTGAAATTCACCACCATTCCCCACACCCTGTGAGGTAAAAGTGGTAAGTGAGCTGTAGGCCTGGGTAAATTCTGGAAGTGATGAAATTGAAAAATCAGAACTTCAAAGTCAGCCATTAAAATAGGGAAGCCATTTTTTCCTCTTAAATTTTCAAAGAGGAATTCAGGAGGGAGATAAACAGAAACGCACATTTGGTGCCCCGGAGCTGCCTTTCCGAGGAGGATCAAGTCGTGCCTCCTGCTGATCTGTGTCCTTTACAGACAAGGTGTGACCTGGGGTTGGAAGAGAAGAGAATAGAGCAGAAAAACAGGACAGATAAGTGTTCAGGCCAATAAAGACAGAGCCTCCCTGAGCACTGAACTGCTCTGCAGTGAGTTGCCAGCTGGAGGAAGAGTGTTGTTCTTTTCTCTTGGCGAACTCCCGCTTCTCTCATCCATGCACCCTTGCCCTGCATGGGCAATTCTGGCTGAGTCTTGAAATGTACACTCCTGGCTCAGGGGACCATGGCTGAGCTGGGGATGACACAGACTCTCCTTGACCAAACTTCGGTCTCTTCTGAGCCCTTTTCTTCATGAGGCCTTGACCTTGCCACCCTACTCCCTGCAGAGCCCAGTTTAGCAAGAATCCTGCTTAGTCAGTTTCCAGAGTATTCTCCCATCCTTAATATCTGATCACCCTTGATGTCTGCTCAGATTCCTCAGATGTCACCCTCAGTGTGTAAGTCCTTGCCTTGTTCAGTAGAATCCTGTTAAGTGGGTTTATCAAGAATCCTCTACACTTGATGTCTCCGCTTAGTGATTTTCCATTCACTGACCCCGAGGAACTTCGCTTCTTGGCTATGAATCCTGAGCTGTCTTTGCTGTAATACAGAGTTGAGCCTAATCTCTTTCCCCTATTGTGATGCCCCTGTTAAGTAGCCTTGAATAGTCTTCCTTACCTTTTTAACAAGCGTCTGAGGGAATTTTTTTCCTTTAATAGCTTGGTACATCAAGCAGGAGCCTGACTCCTAAACCACGCTGTTCGGGGGTATGCTGACATTGTTGTCTGGAATATAACCTGATTTGGAAGTGACAAGTGACTGAGGTGAGTGCCTGCAGGACCAAGTGACTTTCCCTCCCGCCGGAAGCAGCCTGGGGACCTTGTGCAGTGTTAAACTGAGCCAAGGCCCTTGCCAATGCAGCTCCAGCTCGAGGCTCCCCGCCGGTAGGAGTCTAGCGTCCCCGAGCCGTGTAGAAGGCACTCTCAGACGCCCATTGCCGCTCCCAGGGGCCGCCAGGAGAACTCTGGCCTTGGCTCGCCGGTGCCGAGGGCCTGGTAGCATCCTCCTTCATCAGACCCCCACTCTCTGGAAGCTCCTAGCCCCTGGGCAGACTGAGGGGAGGGCGGCGGCAGCAGAGAGCTGGACACTGCACAGGCCAGGCAGGGCCTACCAGCTCTCCACTATTCCCAGGAGAGGCTGCTGCCAGCTGTCTGATTTTTAATTTCAAAATCACGCTTTGTCCTGCAAATGTTGTATATTGTTTATTTTAGGTCAAATAACCCCATAAATACGTAAGTAAATAAATTGGTCACTTGCAGCGATCGTGGGGTGGGGGAGGGCACAGCGCCCTGCAGCGCAGGCGACGGAAGGTTGCAGAGGCAGTGGGGCGCCGACCACGTGGAAGCTGAGCCACCACCTCCCACTCCCCGCGCCGCCCCCCAGAAGGACGCACTGCTCTGATTGGCCCGGAAGGGTTCAGGAGCTGCCCACCCTTTGGGCTCGGGGCCAAAGGCCGCACCTTCCCCTAGCGGCCCCGGGCGACCAGCGCGCTCCGGCCTTGCCGCCGCCACCTCGCGGAGAAGCCAGCCATGGGCGCCGCCGGCTCCTCCTCGCTGGCGCGCTTTGTCCTCCTCGCGCAATCCCGGCCCGGGTGGCTCGGGGTCGCCGCGCTGGGCCTGACCGCGGTGGCGCTGGGGGCTGTTGCCTGGCGCCGCGCATGGCCCACGCGGCGCCGGCGGCTGCTGCAGCAGGTGGGCACCGTGGCGCAGCTCTGGATCTACCCTGTGAAATCCTGCAAGGGGGTGCCGGTGAGCGAGGCGGAGTGCACGGCCATGGGGCTGCGCAGCGGCAACCTGCGGGACAGGTACGGCCAAGCGCGGGCGCGGGGCAGCGCTGATCCGGCTCGGGGCAAGGTGGTGAGAAGGCAGGAGCGCAGGGGAGGTCTGCAGAGTCGGCTAACAGGTCCTTCCTCCTATTACAAAGAAACTGGGAGTTGGGTGAGACAAGGCCAAAGAGAAAAAGGAACCCTCACCCCCCAGCATCAGACCCCAGGGCTCTGGGACTCTGAGCGCGTGGACCCGTTTTCCCGGGGTGGGCGGATCTCCACCTCCCACTGGCTCTTTGGCGTCATGTGCTCCTGCTGAGGTGTGGTATCGCTCCCAGGTGTCTGCCAGTGAGCAAACTTCTTAATCTCCATTTAGTGGAGGCGGCTAGCTTAAAGAGGTTTGTTCCCAGTCGCTTTATTTTGAGTGACTTTCTTGAGATCTTGGAGAAAGCTGGAACTGTGGAGTCCAGCCCTCCAAGAGCGCACCAAGGCGGAGCTCATAATAGTAATGACAGCAGTTCAACGAATACCTTCGGGCGCGGTGGCTCACGCTTGTAATCCCAGCACTTTGGGAGGCCGAGGCGGGTCCATCACCTGAGGTCAGGAGTTCGAGACCAGCCTGACCAACATGGTGAAACCGCGTCTCTACTAAAAACAAACAAACAAACAAAAATTAGCCGGGCGTAGTGGCGCGCACCTGTAATCCCAGCTACTCAGGAGGCTGAGGCAGGAGAATAGCTTGAACCCGAGAGGTGGAAGTTGCAGTGAGCCGAGATTGCGCCACTGCACTCCAGCCTGGGCAACAGAGCGAGACTCCGAATCAAAAAAAAAAAAAAAAGGGGTTGTGGGGGCATTGCAGATGCTATTTTCCCCAATTCTCTCCAATGCTCTCAAGCACTCTTGTGGATAAAGAAGCTGAATTCAGAGCCACACAGCAGCAGAACCAGGACTCTTATTTTCTTTAGCACACTGGGGCTTTGTAAAGAGCGATTTTGTTAATGTCCTGTCTGGGTTCTGAGAGCTGCGTGGATTCCTGGGGTTCAGCGAAGGCTGCAAAACCCGGGAGCCGGCAGCTTTGTCCTCTTTAGGGTCTGGCTTCAGGCCAGCCTCGGGTCTTATTGTGAGGCTGCACTTGAAACTCCTTTCCAGAGCAGCCCTCGCAGTTCAGCAAGTAACACAGGACTAATGGGAGCTGTAACCTTTCTCCTACCAGCTCCCCAGACAGAGGGCAATTCATGACATAGTTGAAAGGTGAGTGATGCATGCATCTTTGCTTCAGGAAGGAAGCCAAGAATCCTAAATATTCCATGTTTTGGGCCAGGCGCGGTGGCTCACTTCTGTAATCCCAGCACTCTGGGAGGCCGAGGCGGGTGGATCACAAGGTCAGGAGATTGAGACCATCCTGGCTAACAGGGTGAAACCCCTTCTCTACTAAAAAATACAAAAAATTAGCCGGGCTTGGTGGTGGGCGCCTGTAGTCCCAGCTACTCGGGAGACTGAGGCAGGAGAATGGCGTGAACCCGGGAGGCGGAGCTTGCAGAGCTCCACTGTGGCAGAGATCTCACCACTGCACTCCAGTCTGAGCGACAGAGTGAGACTGAGTCTCAAAAAAAAAAAAAAAAAAAAAAAATCCATGTTTCGTATAGTAGGCTCTGAAAAGTGGTAGAGTTTTTGTAGGCCCCAGAGGCAAAGGGCACTGGAATTTTACTACTTAGATTCAAAAAGCAGTTTTCGAGCTCATATTACAATAGATGACAAGAAGAGCTGGCCTTTGTACCAGACACTATGATAAATTCTTTATTTTCGTTCATCACACACTCCCAGAAAGTGTGATCAAAAGAAGCCAACACTGGCTTACAGTCCTAGGTGACAACCGACTAAACAGAGGTTGTGACACGTGCCAGGGTGCCAGCATAGAGGATGTGACACGTGCCAGGGTGCCAGCATAGAGGACGCATTGCTGGAAGCTGGCTGGGGCCGTCAGGGACAACTTCAGAGAGAAAGTAACAGCTTGAGCTGAAAACTGGAAAATGGTTCAGAACTTGCTGGGCAAGTAAATTGGGAGAAGAACTTTCTAGAGAGGGAATAAGCTGGGCAAAGACACTCGGCTTGTGAGGATGGGGTATGCTGGGGGAAAGGCTGGCATAGTCAATGCCAGGGGGGTCCAATCTTTTGGCTTCCCTGGGCCACATCGGAAGAAGAATTGTCTTGGGCCACACATAAAATACACTAACACTAACAATAGCTGATGAGCAAAAACAAAAACAAAAACAAAAAAAATCTCATAATGTTTTAAGAAAGTTTATGAATTTGTGTTGGGCCTCATTCAAAGCTGTCCTGGGCCACGGGTTGGACAAGCTTACTCTAAGGTATTTACCAAAAGGAACTGGGACATAAATAGGATGAATGTTCTTTGCAGCATTGAGTGTTGAATGTTCATTATGATGTTATTCACAGTAGCCAAAAGGTGGAAACAACTAAGTGTCCATTGATGGATGAGTGGATAAGCAAAATGTGGTATATACACACAATGGAATATTATTCAGCCATGAAAAGGAATGAAGTTCTGATATGTGCTACAACATGGATGGCCCTGGAAAACATAATACTAATTGAAATAAGCTAGACACAAAAGGACAAATATTGCATAATTCCAATTATATGAAATGTCTAGTGGATAAATTTATAGAGACAAAGTGGATTAGATGTTACTGGGGGCTGGGGGAAGGGGAAAACGAGGAGTTATTGCTTAATTGGTACAGAGTTTCTGTTTGGGGTGATGAAAAGGTTTTGCAAATAGTGGTGATGGTTGCACAACACTGTGAATGTACTTTACTGCCACTGAATTGCACACTTCAAAATGGTTAAAATCACATTTAAAAAATTCCATTCTCTGTTGATGGACACTCGGGCTGTTACTACTTTTTCAGCATTTTGATTAAAGCTGCAATAAACATTGATACACAAATGTCTGTTTGAGTTCCTGTTTTCAGTTCTTTGGGGTCTATACGTAGGAGTGTGCTAGGTATTTTATGTTATATATATATTTTACTGCAATTAAAAAATAAATATATAAAAGACTGGCCTGTGTGAAGACCTCGGGAGGTAAGAATGGCTGGAGCAACAGCTGGATCATGAAGGGCTGGGCACGCCCTTGTTTAGGAGTTGGTTTTATCCTGAAAGCAGGAACCATGGAGGGATTTTGAATGAGGGGGTCATAAAGTTAGATTTGCATTTTAGAACGATGTAAACTGCCATTACCAGGAAGAATATTAGAGAGAATATTCACCTGCTAGTCCCAAGGATTTGGGGCAGGGCAGGCCTCTGTCTGTGCAGAAACAAAGTCTGGTAAAAGGGCAGTTACGGAAAGGGCTTATACTAAGCATATTTTTCTAGTGTAGCTGAACAACTCAACCATGATAACCTGCTGGAAGTGATGCAAGAAATATCTTGAACGACCTAAAGTACCGGCCATATTTTTTTCTTATGTCTGGAAATCTCAAAAGCACATGCTCACTTCTATAATTGTAATCATTTGATCAGTGTGTACTGTAAGGATTGAAATGCCAATATGTTTTGCTTCCTTGGTAGCTGAGAGATAACCTGCAAAAACGTGTTGTTCTTGTTCTGGAAATGGCTCTATTACCTTTATTTCTCCAGTTATCTTTTTTTCTAGGAAGTACCTGTAGGCCAGGAATACTGGGCCAGAAAAAAAAAATACTGTCTAGTTTAGCAAATTGCAGAATGGACAGCACTGAATATTGGAACATAAAAATTTTTAAAATGTGGGAGGCTGGAACTGGCAGAGTATATGTGGCACTGTGTGTTGCTCAGCTGAACTCCATGCCCTGTGAACAATATAAGCAGCAGTCCTGCTATTTCCACTGACAAGAGCCCGTTGCCTACCAGATGCCAGGCCCTGTGCTTCCTCCTGCCCTTAAAGTCTTCCTGTAAAATAGATTATTGTCATCTGCTTGGGGCATGTTTAATGAAAGTGATCAGGCTTTCTAGAGATTGAAATGAAAATATAATTAACATCTTTGATTTCTGTGCCATCAAAGAGCTCAAACTGTTCTCCAGATATATGTTGGATGCTTGAGTGGTTATGAAACCCTTTGAAATTAAGTGACAGACTCAGTCCTGTGTGCTGATGTTTAGGACAGACAGACACACACACTCAAACTCACACACACCAGGCTTATGGGGAAGAAATGAAAGATGACAACAGTGTCTAATTGAAGCTCCTCCAGGGTCTGGCTTCCTGCCATAATGGTTCACACATATCCTGTGTTTTGAAAACGGCAGGTTTTGGCTTGTGATCAACCAGGAGGGAAACATGGTTACTGCTCGCCAGGAACCTCGCCTGGTCCTGATTTCCCTGACCTGCGATGGTGACACCCTGACTCTCAGTGCAGCCTACACAAAGGACCTACTACTGCCTATCAAAACACCCACCACAAATGCAGTGCACAGGTGCAGGTAAGGAAACGGCAGGTCGTAGCCCTTGTGTGAATGAATAGTCATGCAATTTTGAGAAAGCATAAACTCGAGAGGGAATCCTGAGAAACATATCAATAATGAACCGTTGATTGCATGTGTACCATATACAGAACCAAGTCCTCAACATTATGAAGATCTAAAAGAAGGAGAAAGAAGGAAGCAGCTTCAGAAACTTGTGTTGTGGAGATGACAGACATGAAAGTGCTATGTAGAAACCCATGAGAACAAAAGCATATTGACATGTCAGCAAGAGAAAAATAACAGCACCCAAAGATCAAGCACAAAAATGGGGTGGGAGTGGTGGGGGCGAGTGTCCTAGCAGAGGTGAAACTCGATCTACGTATTCTCATAGAACTTTTTCTACTTGGCTTAGAAAAACTGGGCACCTTCCAAGTCTGAGTTAGGAAAGGAGTTGCAAATGGCTATGTGACCCGTAAGATTTAGTTCTAATGAAAGGAAGTTCCAAAATAGAAAAGAACAACTCTAGCTAGAAGAGTGATCCAGCCAGCGGCTGCCCAGGGGTCAGTGTCAGAATGAGGCTGGGGATGTAACCCAGGAGGATGTTCTGTACACAAGCCCTTCCCTCAACATCAGAAAGGCTGCAATGAAGCAATTCTTCTAGGAAAACTAGTTTTGCCTCCAAGAAGTCATGTCTAGAGTTGATTTCTTATCTCATTATGGGAAAATTAAAGTTGGTCCAGTTATATTCTTGTTATAGTTTCTGCATTTGGAATAAAGATGCAGTGTGAATGTAGTTTATAGCCTATCATAAAAAAATAGCATCACCTCAAAAAATGTAGTTATCTGAACGTCTAAAGACCCAGAAAAGTTCACAAAATGCAATTCTGATGATATACTTTTTTGAATTTGGTGGTTTTTCAGATTAGAAAAGTGGTACATATTCATTGTTGAAAATTTGGGAAATACCAAAAAAAAAAAAAAAAGAAACAAAAACTACCTGTGATAACTGTAATTAATATTGCGGCATATTTTCTTTCGGTCTCTATGCCTACTACTTAAAAACCAAACTGAAATAATACAAAAAATCCTTTAATATTGTTTATATACTTAAATTGACATGTTGAGTATTTTTTCATATTGTTAAAAAATCTTTAAGGATACCATTTTTCATGTTGGCATAATATTTCATTTTGTGGGTGTCCTCTAATGCATTTTAATATGCCCCATGATTAAACATTTTGATTGTCTTAATTTTTTTCCAGGTATTAAGAAGAATGTGATGAATATCTTGGCATAAATCTTTGTTTATATCATTTGTTGTTTTCTTAGGGAAAAAATTCTAGCAGTGGTTTTGCTTGAAATAAGAATATGGATCCTGTAGGCTTTTGATACATCTTGCTAAATTGTTTGCAGAATGGTTTTACCGATTCCATTTTAACCATTATGTTAAAAAACATTTTGCCATTTTTATGGGCAAAAATGATAATTTCTTGTTAATTTAATTTGTATTTTTCCCTGAATGAGGTAAGCTTTTAAATATTTATATTGCAATCTGTATTTCATGTTTCTCCATGTCCTGATTTGTGTTTATTTGCCATGGTTAGATATTTACCCATATTTTCTTATAGTTAATTTTTTTGTTTAATTTTTAATTCATTTGAAATTATGTTGAAACTTTTTTCACAGTCCCATATGGCATTTGGTCCATGCCCAAAAGACTAAACAAGGGCATGCTTGGAAATTGCAAAATGTAAAGGCTTAGACATGCTATGGTAGTATACAGACTCTTCGAGCAAAGATTCCAAGAATCTTCTGGATTCAGGTTTCTTTTGACAGCCCAACCTATTCTCTTATGAGGGAGTTGTAACCTCAGCCCACAGTTTCCTAAAGATTTCTGATGAGTTCTTGGGGCGCTGGGGTCGTGATCACAGGCAGTACACCTGTTTTCATGGTCGAAGATGTTACTTGATTTTCTCACATGCCTTGCCTGCTATTAATAAGATACACAGAATTATGGACTTTTGCTATGGATTATTCAGACAAACAGCCTCAAACCTCAAACCATCTCAAGCCATGCCTACATTATCTTTGTCAAAGGGTCAAAGGTTATAGGAGCATTTGGAATTTTATTTTAATTCTTCACTTGCACTTTTTGGGACAGTGTGCAGGTGGGTTGCTGGGGCCAAGATACAGCAGAGGCCAATCAGAACTCAGGAGAAATGTGGCAGGAGCAGGAAGAAGGCAGAACAAATTCTACTCGTTGAAAGGCCTCAAGTTCTGGGTGATTATGAACCTGAACCCCAGGATCTAGAAATAGATGTTGCAATGGAAATCAGTGTCAGATTAGCAGGGCAGATGTTTAAATGGCCCAAGATAGATGCAAATGCTTTGACTTCGTAAAAATAATTATTGCCAATTGAAGCCCCAAGGAGTCAAAGCAGCCTTTCTGTCTATATCCTCCGCTGTGTGTGCCCTCCCACCCTCCTGTAAAAGCAACTAAGGGAAGCCCACTGCTGCTGAATGGCAAGTTGAGACTGAGAGGGTGCCTTGGTGGGCTGTAAGGGTTTGACTGGAGAAAGGAGGGTGATTTTTTTTTTTCTCATAGGCACCAGCAAAGAGGCATCTAACAAGGAGATGACCTTCAAGGCTGTCTCCATACCTAGATATTTGGTAATGCTGGCATTTCATAAGATGCTTCTGAAATTAGCATTTCAGACATTAAACTGCACACACACACAGATGCTAAGCCCCCCACATATATTCAGTTCTAGAACTGGTGGATTTGATTTTTGGGAAAAGTAAAAAATTATTTGGAGCTAAACCCTGTGAATAAGAAAACGATAGGACCTTTTTTTTTTTTTTGGTTAAAAAATGAGGTTAGGCTTAAAAGTAGTAATAAGTAGATATGACTAATACTAGGTTAGAATGATTACTTCCCAAGGTGACTGCTCTGAAAGGTAATATCCATTTGGGTGTATAAATTTGGGTATGTTTATTTTATTCATTTTATTTATTTTTCATCTTGATCCAGAAAAGAGTAAGGCAGACACTCCTGGTCTTTGTAAATGGTCTCATTACTTCATAGGCCTTGGGTGCATATTTCAGCCCTCTGATTCTCAGGAGTTAATTTAGAATGGGTGGGGTGACAGTGTGCGAAAAGGTATCAAGTCATATACTATAGCAGTGTACTTTTCTACATGAGTGTTACGCTTCAATAAAAAGTTTTTAAAAATTTATGAAAACTTTGAATACACCAATCTCACTGCTTAATGTAACCCAGACACTGTTAGTAATGAGTTCTCATTTTAGATATAAAGCTATAAAATTATATAAAATTATATAGGATACTATACTCAATATATTTTACAATATAAAAATCCATTTATACATTATTATTAGAGAATGGATGCTTTTGTTTGATTAAATGTTTGATTTATGGAGTAACTATACAAAGATAGGTTGAAATAACTTGGTTGGGGGACCCTGGGTCATTACTACCTACTGAGCACATCCCAGTCCTAAGAATTTTTTGGGGACTTCTTACGGATTGTTCCTAATCCTCACAACAGAGTTCTGCTTCTACCCATATTTTATTGATGAAGAAACTGAGTCTCAGAATAAGAAACTATCACCAAGGCCATGGAGCTAGTCATTTGTGGAAATGGAATGCTCACCCAAGTAGATTTACTTGATCCACTAAGCTTTCTCAAACTTCCAGCATTTGCATAACACCACGATGATAGTAGGCCAAACCATAAACCACCTGTACTCTTGTTTACTTAATATTTCTCTTTAAATTGATTCAGCTTAAAAACTAATCTTAAACACATTTATTTAAAAAAGAAACTTTATGTAGTTACCTATATGATTTGCCAGGTATACGGCTTTGTATGGCTACCTATATAATTTATATATATGGGTTTATATATAAATTTATGTGGCTACCTATAAACCTTATATGGCTACCTGTATACAAACTTTATATGGCTACCTATATAATTTGCCAGAAAGTAACAAACACTCAATATGCTAAAACATTACTAAATTCGAGCTAGAAGCTGTTGCCTACAGAGGTCTCTGGACCTAAGCTGTGTTCTTTCTTTGTTAAAAGAGATGATTATCAAGTGTTGCTAAAAGGTAAAGATTTATTACCACTAAACTGAAATTTCTCTCTGTGCAATTCACTGTTATTTAATGCTATACCCAGGTGCCATCTACAGTTATCTTGAATGCCAGCAGTGGTAATGGTCTTGCATTTTGTGAAACACTGGCCTACACCATAGCATTTATTTTCCTCTCCATAGCTGTGAAATTCATGTAACGCCAAACAGCCCTGCACAGGACTATGTGCTGGGGAGTGGGAACTTCAAATCCTACAAAGTTATAACTTGCAATCAAATCCAGTAGATTATTATTGTTATTATTAAATAAATATAATATTATTGTTAATGTTTGTTTTATATATAGTTATTATCTGTAATGTTTTAGGCTTTGTAGAACATTTTCATATTGTTGCTGTACTATACTGGCAAAGCATAGCCAGGCCTGCGAATAAAGATTTCTGGTCGCTATTCAGCTGGGTGAACTAGATTTTGCAGTAATTCTAAGTTTACTTTATACTGATACATTAGTTTTCTTCTGGAGAACTCAGTACATTTTCAAATATATTATTTCATTTCATCCTCCCTGCATTCCTTCCAGGTAGGGAGACACAGTTGTACAAAACTTGATTTTTAAAATGAGGAAAGCAATGCTTAAAGGGGTGCTTTCATTTTCATTTGGCCTTACACAGGTTTGGAGTCAGGGCCAGGACTAAAATTACATCTTCTGATAATTAAGAAATGACAGTAATGTTACAGCTGGGAGCAGCTTTTCTGATATAGCTGGCACATATTAGGGTGCATGGATTTTCAAAGCCATGTCTGCCCTTTGCTCCTGCCACCCCTGCAGAGTGCACGGCCTGGAGATAGAGGGCAGGGACTGTGGCGAGGCCGCCGCCCAGTGGATAACCAGCTTCCTGAAGTCACAGCCCTACCGCCTGGTGCACTTCGAGCCTCACATGCGACCGAGACGTCCTCATCAAATAGCAGACTTGTTCCGACCCAAGGACCAGGTGAGAGGTTCTGCTGCCTCCATGGGTAGAAAGCAGTCACCCCCAGATCAGGGGGCTCAGGTGGCATCTCTGATGACTCGGCTCTGTTGTTTTCTGGGGCAGCCCTCTGGTAGCTCAGATCACAAGCAGTAGGCAGAAATAAAGCCCTTCCCTTGGAAGCATTGTTTGTTTCTTTGTTTGGGGGACTCTTGAATTTTTGCCCTTGAGCATCTACCTTCCTATTTGTGTAAGCATTCTGATGCCAGTAGGGTTTCAAAACTGTTCTGCACCAGTGTCTTTTTTTCATTCCATTCTGTAATTGCACATGGAGTCCAGAATTTTTACAGTTTGCAGTTGTATGTCAGATTCCAGTTGTGCAAGTTGGCATGGGTATGGAGATACACAGACTCAAATGATCAGCCTTAATGGCATAAAGCTGTAAGGATTCATCATAAAAGCAGGGTTGGTAGTACCATATACTGCTTTTACCATGGCCATAAAAAAAATAAATTATGCTGTAGTCCTTACTGCTAAGGAGGCTGAGGTGGGAGGATTGCTTGAGTCCAGAGAGTTGAGGCTGCAGTGATCTGTGATGGCACCATTGCACTACAGCCCGGGTGACAAGGAGTCTCTGTCTCAAAATATATAAATAAAGAAACAAGCAAATGCATAAATTATGGTCAACATAAATATTAATTTGTAAGTTGCATAAAATAAGTATTCATGGAATTAGTGAACATTTAAATCAAACATAATGAGGTCATCAAACTCAACCACCTTATTAAACATTTGAGAAATGGGAGGCTTAGAAAGGTTCAGTGATGTCCCCAAGGGCACATGCCTTGTGGCAGCTTAGGATTGATTCTGAGTCCTTGTTCCCTTCATTCCACCATGCAGTTTCTGCTATCTGCAAGGCTATTTAAAACTTCTGAGTCAATGTGACTTCTATTAAAAGAACAAGAGAACTACTTTGAAAGATTGTGTGTGGGGTGGGGTGGAGCATGGAGGCTATGTCAAGGAACTAGGCACACCTAACCACTGAAAAGTTGGTGTGCCATGTGTTATAACAATGTCTATTTCCTTATCAGATTGCTTACTCAGACACCAGCCCATTCTTGATCCTTTCTGAGGCGTCGCTGGCGGATCTCAACTCCAGGCTCGAGAAGAAAGTTAAAGCAACCAACTTCAGGCCCAATATTGTAATTTCAGGATGCGATGTCTATGCAGAGGTAACGCTATGCCCCTTTGGATCTTTCCTTGGATTTGACTTCTTTTTTAAGGTATGAGAGTCTTTGACATTGGATTAGATTATTCTGAAGGGTGCATTATTTATCAACTCTGTAATACATAACAATTTGATTTTTAGATTTATTCAACACTTAATAAGTGCAGACTTCTGTGTGGAGGATACAAATGTTGATGGGTCAGAGACTGTCATCAAGGAGGCAGTTCAGTATCTAAGGCTTCTAAGGAGAATTCTGAGTTGACAGGTTCGTTGTTGAGTCACATTTTCTTGCATAGACTACATGATCTGTGTGGGCCATGGAACAAAGAAAGTGTGTGCTCCTGTCTTGTTAAAGGATGGTCTTACTGTTTAGTAGACAGCTCTCTTGGAGAAGACAGGCATTTACTGCAAGGCTGCTGGGTGAGGGTTGGGAGAGGTTGTTGCCCCTAAGCTTCATGGCACTACCCTGAAATGCTTGCAGTGCCACCTTCCATCTGCCCTCAGATGTTTGCGTGGTGACTTAGCTTGAACAGCCCTGAGGCTTGGTTTCTGGGATTCCACAGGATTCTGGCAGCAAATTTACCTTTGTAATAAATGGCCTTTGGCTATTTAACTTGATTCTCTCCCTGGGCTTCCATGAAGGCAGAGGTTGGTGGCCTAGAGGCATGGTGAGTGGCCACCAGCTGTGGATACTCAACAGAAACCCTGACCCACAGCTAGGAATTCAGGAGCTCTGGTTGTGCCTCATATTTATGTTGAGAAGGGAGAGGTAAAGGGGACCATATAGTGGTCCTTACGTCTGCCCATTTCCTCCATAACAGGGAAAAATGGAATCAAAGCAATTGAGTTTTAACCTTTTATACTCAGAGGAACCAATTATATTCTTCACTTTTGCTGTACGGAGGCAAAACTATGCTGAAAGAGAAATAATCTAAGAATTTGATTCCCACATTCAAACCAGAAGATGTGATGGCTGGTTTCAGCTTCTGCGCTGGCTTCTGCATGACTTTGAGCAGCCCCGCTAAGTCCCATTTACCTTGCCTGAACAATGAGATGATCATATTTCTGCCTAGGGTTACCTTAAGGGTCTGTTGAAGGGTCAGTTTGGATAATGTAATTTATGAGATGTATAAAAGCAATATCAATCGATGGAGGACAATAAAAGTACGCCCGAATCCACTGCTAATGCTTCATATAAAATACTCATTGCTCCAAACTTCCAAGGGTAGCGTTTCTTCTAAAGATGGCGGAGAACTTCCTAGTGTGAGGCGGGTGGACTGTGTGCATGTCCCCCACGGTCCTGGGTTGGGCATCTCTCAGTGCTTCTTTGTGACAAGGAAGTTCTGCCTGTCCTGCTCCTGTGCACCATGGGCCAGCCTGACTTAGACAACAGGAAAATAATCAGTGTTTGGTTGCCTTTGACCATCTCCTTGATATTCATCTTCCACCAGCTGTGGCTAGGAGAGCCATTTCTCCTGAGAACGTTCCTTCTCAGGAAAAGAGAAATGAGTGGGGAGGGTTTTGAATGAATACTTGTGTTGCGCTTAAGTATGTTGTCTCTTCTATGCCTCACGGCAGCCCAGCGGGATAAAGCTATCATTCCTATCTTACAGGAGAGAAGAGAGAGGCTTGGGGAGGTGAGGTGGCCTGCCCTAGGCTATACCACAGCAAGGAGGGGCTGGGTTTTGAACCCCAATTGTACAAGGCCAGAGGAACCCTGAGAATTCTAGGGCATATGTGTGGGGCTGGGACAGCTGGATTCTAATCCACCTGCTTCAGCAAGTGACCGTACAAGCCTGGACAGGTCACCAAACTCGCCGAGGCATCTGCTTCTTGCAGTTGTAAAACACGGGCAGTTTCAATGACTCCCTCGCCTGATGGGATCTGTGAGAATCAAGGTCGATGACAATTTGTGGAAAAGTTCTAGGACATTAAGTACCACAGAGAGGTAAGGAAGAGTTTAATTCCTGGGAGTTTGGCTCAGGTACCAGCTTTTCCCCTATGATCGACTTTAAGCTTTCTTTCCCCCCGGTGTGATTTGTGCACCGAGGGTCATGCTGAAGCCATTTCCACTCCAAAATTCTGTGACAGTAAGATTCGGATGAGAGGAGAAGAGGAGATGGCCCAGAGTAGAACTTCAGATCTCGGAGATTTCTTTCAATTGAGTCTTACTCTAAAAACCCGTATCTCTCTCTCTATCTCTGAGTGTTTCCTAGTTGAGAACATTCTGTATGTGAAGCTGGGCGGTAACACAATGGTGGCTGAGCCGGCCTTGTTTTTAGTAACTCACCCATCATCGAGTGGGTTGCTGCCCCTGTGTGGCATGCGCTGTGAATAGACACATGAGAACAAGGGTTGAAGAAATGCACTTGCTTCTCCTAAGGAGCTCAGTGTGGTCAGATAGTGAACAAGCAGTCACAGCACAGTGAGATATGGCCAGGAGGGTGGCAAGCAGCCAGACGTGGGGACGTGACTAACACCTGCATTGTGGGGTGAGCTGAAGCATGGGGCACCCAGGGCTCTGGTCTCAGACCCTTTCTCATTTGTCTGCACTCACTTTTCTGATCTGTTCTTTCTCTCCTTTTTTTTTTTTTTTTTTTAATTTAATCATCTGTTTTTAAGACCTTCTCTGCCCTGAGGACCCCTAACTATATCCTTCTGCCAGAGCTTTCCCCTGCTTCTCCATATCTCCATGTGGATGTCTAATCCAACGTCAGGATATCTGAAATTGAGGTTCAGGTTTCCACCCCAAAGCCTGCTGTGCTGTCTCGCCTATCTCAGCACACAACAGCTCTGACTTCCGCTGGCTCAGGCCCCAAACTGCTAACCACCCTTTGTTCTTCTCTTTCTCTCACATCCTAAGTTCCTACAGTTGACAGATCTTGGTGGCTGGGCCTTCCCCCCCACTCCCCTCTCTGCCCGGATGCAGTCACCACTGGTGCTGCAGCAGCCTGGCTTCACTGGCCTCCTTGCCCCACCCTTGACCCAGCCCTGCACCATCCATGGGCTGTTCTCAGCACATCCATCAAGGTAACCCTGTTGATGTAAGTAACATCATGTGATTTGTCTGCTCAAAGCCCTCTCATGGTTCTCCACCTTTCTTCAAGTAAAAGATGGGATCCTTATGGATTGCCTGGAAGGCCCAACATGACCTGCACCCCGCCAGCTCCCAGCCCCTTCTCCTCTCACTCCCCTCTGCTCTCTCACTCTGCCCCAGCCATACTGGCCTTTTTTCTGGGCCCCGGCTGGGTCCTCTGCCTGGCATATCTTCCCTCACAGGCCTCATGGCTCACTCCAGTGCCTCTTTCAGTCCCCTGCTGCGGGCTTCACTGACCCCGCTCATCCAGCCCCCCCACAGCACACACCCCACCTAACAAGCCGTGTGTACTCAGGTATCAGTGTATTGTCTGTTTCCCCTATGCAAGCTCCTTGAGGACAGGGGCTGCTGTATCTCCAGCCCCTAGGAGAGCCCCTGGTACATAGAAGGTGTGCACTAATTATCTGTTAAATGAATGACCTGGACAAAGTATTGTCCAGGAGAAAGGGGGGCACTGAGGGAGGGGTGCATACACAGGGCTATGAAGGTATGAGAGAATGGCCATCTTGCAGTGCTGGGGCTCAGGAGAGGAGGGGAGCTGAGAGCACAGGTACTTGGTGTCAGGTTTTGGGGAGTCTGGGAAGAATTTTTGGCCAGGGAGTGACTGAATCCGATTTGCATGATACACATTTGCCTCTGCCAGGAGCCTGGAGAAGGATTAGAGCAGGTGGGGCCAGGGTGCAGCTGGGAGAGCAGGCTAGTATGGAGGAAGGCCGAGGACCTGCATGGAAGTTTCTGGAAAGCAGACCCACTCCTCATCTCGGAAGCTACCTTCTCAGCAACTGTGGCTTTTCTCTGCCTCCCTTCATCATCGGCACTCCCCACACTCATTTCTTACACCTCACTTCTCCCCGAAGCCACAGTAGAGACAACCACCCTACTTGCCACAGTCAGTGACCGTTTCTCAGTCACCACCACCCCGCTCTGAGGACACATGGAGACTACTTACTGAAACGTTTCTCCTTTAGCTGTACTGCCCTTGCTTCTCTGCTGTTTGTCCTCATCCCTTACTTCCAAAAGTTCTGGCCTTGACCCTTTTCTCTCCCCTCCTTGGTGATCACACTGTCTCCTGCAGCATCGCCCTCTGTCACCTGACATAGGTCCCTCAAATGTCCACCCAGGACTCCCTCTGGAGTGCTGCACCACAGTTCCAACTCTTTGTTGGTTGACAGAGAAACTCAGACTTATGTGCTCCCACCCCAGCCCCTACACCCTCACCCCACCTCCCTAGACTCATTCTTTCTTTCTTTTTTGAAACAGAGTCTTGCTCTGTCACCTAGGCCAGAGTGCGCTGGCATGATCTCAGCTCACTGCAACCTCTGCCTCCCGGATTCAAGCGATTCTCCTGCCTCAGCCTCTTGAGTAGCTGGGATTACAGGCAGATGCCACCATGCCCGGCTAGTTTTTGTATTTTTAGTATAGACGGGGTTTTGCCATGTTGGCCAGGCTGGTCTTGAACTCCTAACCTCAGGTGATCCACCTGCCTTGGCCTCCCAAAGTGCTGGGATAACAGGCATGAGCCACTGCGCCTGGCCCCCAAACTCCTTCTGTTGACTTCACAGTTTCTATCCAGGGCAGCATGTTTTTTACTTTCACCCAGGCTCAGAGCGTGACAGTCGGCCCTGGCTCCTCCCTCTGCTGTGTTCCTCCCAGCCCCAGCCATGTTGGCTCCCCTTTCTATTCTTAGCCACCAGCCAGATCCGACGTTTGTTACTTTAAGTTTGGACCACTGAGTGCTCCCTCCTGAATGTTGCCACAGCCAAGCCTCCTAGAGCTGATCAGCGTGATCTCTCCCGCTCTAAAAGTTTGTAACAAATCATCAGTGTTGCTGACTTGCTCAGAAGCCTTTAGTGGCTCTCCATGTCACAAAGGTCCAAACTTCCCACTCAATCATTACATTCCTCTGTAACCTTGCCACAGTCTGCTTTTCCAGCCTTTATTACCAACTGTATTAGTTTATTTTCATAGTGCTATGAAGAAATACCCGAGACTGGGTAATTTATAAAGAAAAAGAGGCTTAATGGACTCACAGTTCCACATGGCTGTGGAGGCCTCACAATCATGGCAGAAGGTGAAGGAGAAGCAAAGGTACGTCTTACATGGTGGCAGGCAAGAGAGTGCGTGCAGGGGAACTGCCCTTTATAAAACCATCAGATCTCATGAGATTTATTCACTATCACAAAAAAAGCATGGGAAAGACCCGCCCCCATGATTCAATTACCTCCAACTGGGTCCCTCCCATGACACATGGGGATTATGGGAGCTACAATTCAAGATGAGATTTGGGTGGAGACACAGCCAAACCATATCACGAACGAAAGCTCCAAACTGCAAACTGGTGTCTCCTGGTCACTGAGAATCTTACTCCCTTCCCTACTTAAAACTCTTGACATTCTCTAAAAGCCTGGATTAAAAGCCCCCTCCCCTGGGAAGCCTGCTCTGATTGCCGGACCTCAAAGCGCTCCCTCCCTTCTCTGAAGCTACTGTGTGCTCTGAGCCTCTCCCATTACCAGGCTTGTCCTGTTTGAACTGGTCACCTCCGGGTGCTGTAGGAAGACTTTCCTGGGCTCATCAGTGCTTATGACTCAATCTCCAGTAGTTTTTTTTTGGAATAGAAGGGGCTCTGGAAGTATTTCTTTAATTAATAATAACTTAATTTCCTAAGTGGAACCCTTATTTCTCTCCTTTTATATACCCTTTTTATGTGTTTTCTTGTGACCATAGTGCCCCCTTGTGGAGAAATGTTCACAGGACAGGCTGTGGCTGTGCTAATCCGCTGTGCCCAGTTTTCTGGACTGTTGAAAATATGTGCTTGAGATCCATTTTATGATTTACGACAGAACAAAACCCCTGTGTCATATATATCAAGAATAACACACACTATTGGAGTTAAAATTCTGAGCTCATGATCAACCAAGGACAAGGCAGTTTGCTTAACTCCAGGTCTTTGCCTTCCGCCCTCGTGTGGTGGGCAATTCTCTCCGAGGGTAAGAAGGTCAGGACTATAATCAAATGTCCTTTGCCTCCTCGGCGCCCTTCCTTCTTATTGCTGTCCCCTCTGCCTGGAGTCCCCTTACCCTTCTTTTGTGCCTCTCAAACTCTCTGCCCTTTTAGACTCAGCACCCATCTTACCTATTCCTTATAAAACTTCCTCTAACCAGACCAGCCTGGAGAGCCATGCCTCTGAATCCCCAGAGTAAGTATTGCCAGCACAGTTAAACCAACACATGACGTGCTGCCTTGGAGTGCTTTTTGTGAATATTTCTGGCATTTAAAAATAAAATATTTATCTTTAGAATTCCATGTATGGATGGCCTATCTTGGCTGCTGGATTGGAGGGCCTTGGTCCACTAATGCGGTTTGTCATGGAAACTAGGCTCCACTGACCCAGCCCACAGCTCCCCTGGCCACAGTGCTTCGTAAATACTCCAGCAAAAATCAAAGAGGAATGAGGCTGCTGGTCCTGCTCCTGATGTGTCCGTATCTGGCTAGGGGAGACATGCACATACTCAGTGACTGAAGGCTCTTGATCCATATAACTTCAGGCAGGCACTAAGGGATGTGATATAATCTGAAGTAATGAGCAATGCCCCCATCTGTCCCCCTCCCCACTTTCACCCACCCCATTCACTTTGTGCACCCCACCCCCCACCACCAGTCAAGTGGGATCATCAGGGAGCCTCCCTGAGCAAGGCAAGTTTCCACGACATTTTTACAAGTGAGAGGAGAGGGAAATCTCATCTCAGGGGAATCAACTGGCATATCAAAGCCAGAGAGAGGGAACGCCAAGGTGTGTGGGTATCACTTGGCAGAGCAGGGCTGGGGGAGAATAGAAGGCTGCCATCACTGATGTGGGTGACATCGTTAGGTGCGAGGGCTCCTGGGAAGTCTCTACACACGTGTCAGGGGCAGGGCCCAGAGGTGCTCATGGGAATTTGTGCTTTGTCCCCTAGGATTCTTGGGATGAGCTTCTTATTGGTGACGTGGAACTGAAAAGGGTGATGGCTTGTTCCAGGTAAGGTGCTTTCCTGTCCCTGTGGGGTGGAGGTGGGGATAAGGTCGCTCTGCTCTGTCCCCCTTATGATGCTCTGTGTGCGTGTCCAGATGCATTTTAACCACAGTGGACCCAGACACCGGTGTCATGAGCAGGAAGGAACCGCTGGAAACACTGAAGAGGTAGGACTGGGCAGACGGGGCTCATCTTCGGGTTTAGGTGCCGGGAACAGAAGCAATATTTGTTGCTTAATGTTTATAAGAGGAAACAGTGAAAACACCACACACATAGTCTTGAAACTCAAGAGGGTCCCATTAACGAGATAATTTGGGAAACATTCCCTGGTGTTTTGGACACCAACATGTCTGCTTAAAGAAGTACTTTTATTTTTCATTTAGAAATCATAATTCAAATAAATCAATGTTTGAAAATTGCTTATGCATTTTGACAAATTTTATTACGGGCTAAGTATTAGATGATACCAAAAAATGTACTAGGTGTCCTAATGGCATTGTGGTTGTATAAGAAATGTCAATATATTTTAGAGAAGCTGATTGAAATATGTGTGTAGGAGTGAAGTGATGTGACATCTGGAACTTGCCATATATTATTTTAGCAAAAAGAAAAAAAGGATAGATGAGTACATTTAAAAAATGTGTCACAATCTTCATAAATAGAATCTGGGTGATAATTACGTGGGGTTTATTGCACTATTCTACTTTTATGTTTACTTTAAAATTTCTTAAGGAAAAATTTTAGGTGAAAGACACAGTACCGAGAATCATTTTAAATTGTATATAAAGATAGTCAAGATGCCGTGTTGATTTTACAAAGTTGATTATAAAATAGCACTATTTACTTTTTCATTTTTATTTGATTTTGCTTTTTAAAAAACATATAAATGCACATGAGTAGATAAAAGGCTGAAAGGATATAAAACAAAATGGAGATACTCTTTTGGTACAGTCATAGAATTATGGAAAAGGGTTATTCTTATATGCAGTCTCTAAACTTCCTATAATTACTCTGCATTACTTTTGTGAAAACAACAATAACAGTTTAGTATCCAAGCACTTCAGAGCTGATATCTGCCAAATTTGGGACCCAGGAAATTGCTGAAACTCTGAAAATGAACTAAGGGTGCTTCTCTTCGTTGGTCCCTTTGACATTGAATGCTGAGTCACAGGCCAGGTGTCAGGTCTCTTCTCTACAGCCCCTGAGACCCTTCCTTGGCTTTGTGTAAGACCCTTCCTTGGCTTTGGTCCTGACTTGGCACCCCCAGCTGTATCTTGTAGAAGGGAGGGCCCTGGGAACCTTGAGGAAGGAATGCAGTTGAGATGTGACTATCTTGTATCCAAACCATCATGAACGAACGCATGACAGAGAGGTTGCTCTAGACTTTGTGGAGCAGGACTCATTCCCTGTAACGTGAGGTTGTCTGCCTCCCCTTCCTTCCACCTCTCACCAACCTCATGGCCTTTTTGGGGGCCAACGATTCAGTCTTCTTTGATCAGCACCAATCCCTCCCCGACAATTCTACTGTCCCAGATCTGGCCCCCTCTCTGGGCAAGCTGAAGCCCTGAGCTGGAGGGCTGTCATCCCCGCTGTCACCTCATCCCTGAGCATGAGGCTGTGGCCTGACCTCTCTGGACAGCACCTGTCATCCTATAGGAGATAAGTCCCAGGGTGTGGGCCAGGCTGCAGCAAGGTTAGCAGGTGGTCATGAGGGCCTAGGCCACCTGGCAGAGAGACAGTGGTCAGCAGGGAAGTCAAACAGGGTGGGTGGAGGGAATTACGGAGAAGGGGGTTTGTGGTACTCAAGGAATCCTTAGGTGGATAGCAAGCAGCTGGTCTCTACCTGGCTCCAACAGCGTTGGGTGTGATTTGCAGCAACATTCAAAGAGGGGGCTACAGACCAGCCTAAGGGAATCCCAACATTTTGAGAGATGTTTCTCAATACTCAAAACATTAACAACTTTTCTGTAAAAAGCTAATATTGTGGAGCATTTAAGATTGGTATATTTCATTCCATGTAACTTTCACCTCAAAAAAAAAAAAGCAAATAATGGTTTTTACTCTAGGTAATAATATTCAAGCTGAACTGCTCAGAGTTGAAATGTACTGGTGTCTGCAACTTACTTGGAAATGCAAAAAGACAATACAGTGGATTGATGGATAGATACATGTGTGATAAAGAAAACATAGTCAAGGGCAGGCACGATGGCTCATGCCTGTAATCCCAGCACTTTGGGAGGCTGAGGCTGGTGGATAACTTGAGGTCAGGAATTTGAGAACAGCCTGGCCAACATAGTGAAACTCTGTTTCTACTAAAAATACAAAACTTAGCTGGGCATGGTGGTGGTCACTTGTATTTGCAGCTACTCGGGTGGCTGAGGTAGGAGAATCCTTTGAATCCGAGAGGTGGAGGTTGTAGTGAGCTGAGATTGTGCCACTGCACTCCAATTTGGATGACAGAGTGAGACTCTGTCTCACACAAAAAAACAAACAAACAAACAAACAAACCAAATATATATATATATAGTCAAGTGTTAAGCTCAGAATTCAAGCAGCGGGTAAATGGGTGTTTGCTGTAAAATTATTTCACCATTTGCCTGTTTGAGAATTTTCATAGTAAAATTTTGGGGGAAATGTCACTATATGTGACAGAACATTGATGAGAGGATCAGGGTTATAGCTATTCTCTGAAATGTGCTCACTCACCATCAGAACAAACCAGAATTCAGTCTTCCTGTTTTCCATGGCCACAGAGGAGCTACCAGGGGCAGAAAGCAGGGTGGGCCAGCGGGAAGATCCCGGGCTGGGAGTCAGGAGACCTGGATCTGCAGCACACCGACTGCTGTGCTCCTACCCCTGCCCGCACTCAGACCCTGAGTGTTCTTCCCTATAAAATAAAGGAGGCAGGACAGAAATAGATGATTCTGTGTAAATCAGCCAAGTGGTTTGGGGAATTGGCTGTCATCCTTTTTTGTCCATCTTGTTCTTTCTCTTCCCCCAGTGTGTTGCTCGGTGTGGGGCATCCTTCCCTCTGGATTTAGAAGGTTTATGCTCTTGCAGAAACAGCCTCCGCAAAGCACTTCACGTGTTTGGGCTCGTTCTCTGCATCTTCAGTGCCCCCCTTCCTCCATTGGGAGCCTGTGTTTATAGAAGGAGGATAATTGACCCTAAACACAGAGTGAGGGTGGGAAGGCGGGGGGCGCAAGGAGCCAGCACACCCCCCTGATCTTCCGCAGGCTTTGTGAAGCCCAACAATCTGGCCCTAATTGCTTCTAATACCCCAGGAGACAGTGCGGCCAGCCTAGGTGTCTTCTCCTATCTCTTACTGAGATTTAAATTGCCATGGATGTGTAATTTATGTTCTTCCCAAGACAGGTGGTCATAAATCGGGAAGAGAAAGGCCTGGCCACATCCCATAAATCATGGGAAGGGAAGCAAACAGTGGTGTCCACAGCCTCTCTGCTATTGGGCAGGTTGCTCAGAGCTACACCACATTCTGCCTCTGGGCACTCATGGTGCCCATGGCTGGGGTTGCTTCTGGAATGCCAGCGCTCAGCTGGGAGACCTCTGTGCCTGACCAGCCCTGCCTCCTGATGTTAGTCACCCACAGGCAGAGCCCACGGTGGCACAGCAGTGGTAGGAGAAGAAATACAGAGGCATAGGGAAGGCTTTGTCTGTAAAATGCTCACAGCGGGAGGCACAGTGGAGGCATGTCTGCTAACAGGAAGATATGAAAATGGAATTTTTCTTTTCTTTCTTAAGGGAAAGTGATGTACACACTGATCCCCATGGTTGAAGGAATGGCTGGAGTCTGCCGTTGTTGCTTCCATGACATTTTGCCCCTAATGGAAAGAATATAGCACAGTTACTGCATGGGTACTCAAAAAAAAACGTTTTGCTGGATGCACGAATACTGTGACAGTAATGACGTTTGCCAGCAGCCACTTGTGTCAGGCTGTGCTCTGCCGAGCTAAACACAGAATATATAGCAGTGGTAACTCCATGGGAGGAGGCAGACTCTCCACCCTAGTCTGGCTCTGTCACCTCCTAATTGTGTGACATTGGCAAGTCGCTTAGGCTCTTCAAGTCACAGTTTGTTTATTGGTATAAACTGGACTTGTAATACCTCTTCTGGTAGACTGGAATAAGGCAAGATATAGGATTTTTATAGATGATAAAATACTGTACACAGTGACCATGTAAGCTGCGGTCATTGAGAGTCACTGTTTATAAACTTGACACCTTCTGAGAGGAGGAGAAGCCTGACCACACTTCTTCCCATACTCAGAGGCTGCTTTAAATGAAACCTAACACGAACTTGCCCAGCGGCCAGCCTCTGGAGGTTCAGTGTGGCACCTCTCCCAGGAACGTTCACAATGCCGTCTAATTCTTTAATTTAATTTAATTAATTTATTTATTGAGACAGAGTCTTACTCTGTCACCCAGGCTGGAGCACAGTGGAGCAATCTCAGCTCTCTGCAACCTCCGCCTCCTGGGTTCAAGCAATCCTCATGCCTCAGTCTCCCAAGTAGCTGGGATTACAGGCATGCGCCACTACGCCTGGCTAATTTTTGTATTTTTAGTAGAGACAGGGTTTCACCATGTTGACCAGTCTGGTCTCAAAGTCCTGACCTCAGGTGACGTGTCTGCCTTGGCTTCCCAAAGTATTGGGATTAACAATGCTGTTTAATTCTTAACCTGGCCATAGAGATAGGCAGTCATGAAGCCTCAGGAATGGCTTCTGCCGCTGGTGACTTATGGTCCCATGAACGCCAGTGGTGGGATCGGGCAGTGATCAGATACTCTGCCTGGAGTCATGGCCTGGACGTTGACCAGTGAATGCGTAAACCAGGCAGGGTAAACAAGGATCAGCCCTCTGTGGTGCACAGCACTTTAACGGTAACAAACTGTTTCCATTTACATTGCACCTTGTAAATAATAGAGACCTCGGTTTTAAGCTAAATAAAGTGTCTTGGGCTTCCTGCTCATTAGAAGTTATGTTTCATGTTCATTTAAGGAGAAAGTGCACTAAGGAAGATTTTAAATGAGTTTTAATTTATTAATACCAACAGGAATACATATATGAAAAGTCACATATTTAAAAAATCGTAGAAGACCCATGTATGAAAGAATACTGTTTCAGCGTGTTGAACTTGGTGTGCACACGAATTCATAGACTGCTTGCAATACCTCTTAATGCCACAAGGCGCCGCTAGTGACCTCGTTGAGTCTTCCCACAGCCTGGAGGCGGGCTTCGGCAGCAGTAGCAAGAGGAGGTGGTGCAGGAGGCGGTGAGAGCCCGCAGCAAAACCAGGCAGCTGTAGGAAAGCCCTGGCAGGCCGGCCCACCGAGAACCCCTTTTCCACTCCCATAGCTCTTCCCGCTTCTACTCCTAGACAGCGGAGTGGACCGCCACCTGTGAGCCGGTGACCACACCTGCACTTTCACAAAGCAGCTCCCTCACCCTGACCTGTGCAGTTTAGGGAGGCTGTGCCGGGAGGGGCAGCCGCTCTTTACGGTCCTCTGCTCCTCATTACCTGGTCGGGGAGTGAGTGTGTCTGTGCTTGGTTGGCAGGAAGGGATAGGTGAAAAATGTAAGTGGCTAGAAATTGGTGTAGATGACTAAATTGTGAGACCCCTCGGTTCTTCTCAGGCCTGTGGGTGTACTCAGGAGGATGTCGACGACCAGGGTTACATCCTGGGTGGGAAGAGTCCACTAGACTCTGAAGTCAGCCAGGCCTGGGCTCTGGCCCCAGCTGGATCCTTTAGATCTGTGATCTCAGGCAAGTCTGTTACTCCCCTGAGACTTAACTGTAAAATGAAGAAAAGGCAAATTCCCACATAAGCAGGTTGTAAGGATTAAAAAAGAGAACATGTGTAAAGTTCCTTATAAACTATCCATGTGTGATGCGCAGAACTCCAACTCTCAATTTCTCCCCAAGATAATGAGAGTCTGGACTCTTAGACTGCAGAGCTTGGCAGCAACGGAAACACCCATACAAGCAGCTGATGTGTCCCCTGTTCCTGAAGAGGTCACCCTCTGACAGATAGATCTCAGAATGTCATGAATGTTGCATGCTGAAAGAGGAGAGCCAGGCTAGGAGAGATGCCTGGTTTGTCAGGTCCAAGGGCATTGCAGAAACCTGATTACAGAGAGAGGAAATACTCTTGGCAAGGCAGGGAAGCCTGCATCAGCAGCTCGTTATTTTCATTCATCCATTCATTTGTTCATTCATTGTTCAACCAACATTATTTTTGAGTGGTTACAGTGTATGTGTGAGGCACTGTTCCAGGCCATGAGAATGCAACAGAGAACAAAGTGGACACAGTGCTGCCTACAGGATGTTTACAGTCTGGGGAAGGAGCTGCGGGTCTCCAGAAGGTGGTTCTAGATTTGACTCCCTGTTTTCTCCTTAACAATTTCTGATTTGAAGAACAACATTAGAACCAAGTTGTTGCAGTCACTTTTTCACTTTTTTTTTTAAAGCAAGGCAGAATAAAATGAATGATTTATCTAAAAATGTTTTAAATATAAAAATGATGTAAAATTAGGGTTAGATTAAATAAAAAACTGAAGGTTAACTTCTTCCCGGTGGGGAAGGTGGGGGAATCTTGCCATGTGAGTCCCACACATCTGTTCATGTACCCTCTCCCTGCGTCTTCTTTAATTTTCTGCTGGACAAAAATATTCATATTTATACTGCCTCTGACAGACGGTTTTACTCATGAGCATACTAATCCAGCCAGCAAACAATGGTGGGTCACAGGTGACGTAGGAGGCCCGGCATTGGGAGTGAGCAGTACAAGGGCATTAATCACAGTTCCTGTTCTCCAGGGACTCTGCCTTGTAGAACAGACAAACTTGTGCCCTGACATTACAGGACAAGACGTGTGAGTATTGGAGGGGCAAAGAGAATTGAGGAGGGGGAATTACTCGTAGCTGGGGGAACCTGGGCTTCCTTCCTGGGAGATGTGGTGTTTGATTTGGGCCTTGAGGCAGGTACAATTCTAAAGCATGGGGACCTGGAGGAGGAGCATCCCACAGGAATCACAGAGGACTTACCGAGTCAGTACAATGCAAAGCAAGGTGAAATCCAGCAGAGAGCTGCAGAGGCACAGGTAAGGAGCAGATGGCAACAGGTCTGAAAAAGCAGGCTGGGGCCAGGTAGAGCCCTACACACCAGGCTGAATAGTTGGAATGTTATTCTTTAGGCACTGGAGAGCCATGGAAGGTTTGTGAGGCTAGGAATGATAAGACCAGAACACAATTAAAACAGTGATATAGTGCAGTGTCAACAATGAATTGAAAACAGGTAGAGAATGAGGAAGAGAGGTTGGTTAAGCAGTTATTATGATAGTCTGAGCATGCTGGAAGCAAGATCGTGACAGTCGGAATGAGGAAAAGCAAGCCAAGTCAAATGATGTTGTACAGGAAGAACCTTGGAACTCGGCAGCTGCGGACAGGCTGTGGGAAGAGAGGACAGTGGTGTAAAGGATGGGCTCCCAGCCCAAGTGACGGCTAGGACGGTGGTTCAGGTGACAGACATGGAGGAGACAGGAGGAAAGATGCCTAGGGCAAAGGAAGATGATAAAGTATGTCTAGACACATTGAGTATCTAATTTTTTTTTTTTTTTTGAGACGGAGTCTTGCTCCATTGCCCAGGCTGGAGTGCAGTGGCACAATCTCCGCTCACTGCAAGCTCCGCCTCCCAAGTTGATGCCATTCTCCCACCTCAGCCTCCCGAGTAGCTGGGACTACAGGCACCTGCCACCACTCCTGGCTAATTTTTTGTAGTTTTAGTAGAGATGAGGTTTCACCGTGTTAGTCAGGATGGTCTTGATCTCCATCCTGGTTGTGATCTGCCAGCCTCGGCCTCCCAAAGTGCTGGGATTACAGGCATGAGCCACCACACCTGGCCAAGTATCTAACGTCTTAATGCCGAAAGGGGGAACATAAAGGTAGAGAAAAGATGTGGGGATGTGGCCATTGCTTATGCTTCTGTCGTTGTTTGCTGGGCAGGCTGTTCACTGCCCCACTCCAGGAGGCGCTGTTCTGTTGAGCTTTGACGGGATGGTGCCCTCTCGAGCTGTGCATGCGGAGGCCCTGTGTGGGATGGAAGCCACGTGCTGGTTGAGCTCTTGCATCCGCTTGGCTGTGACTCATCATGATCTTTTCCTATTGCAGTTATCGCCAGTGTGACCCTTCAGAACGAAAGTTATATGGAAAATCACCACTCTTTGGGCAGTATTTTGTGCTGGAAAACCCAGGGACCATCAAAGTGGGAGACCCTGTGTACCTGCTGGGCCAGTAATGGGAACCGTATGTCCTGGAATATTAGACGCCTTTTTAAAATGTTCTCAAAAATGACAACACTTGAAGCATGGTGTTTCAGAACTGAGACCTCAACATTTTCTTTAAATTTGTGATTTTCACATTTTTTGTCTTTTGGACTTCTGGTGTCTCAATGCTTCAATGTCCCAGTGCAAAAAGTAAAGAAATATAGTCTCAATAACTTAGTAGGACTTCAGTAAGTCACTTAAATGACAAGACAGGATTCTGAAAACTCCCCGTTTAACTGATTATGGAATAGTTCTTTCTCCTGCTTCTCCGTTTATCTACCAAGAGCGCAGACTTGCATCCTGTCACTACCACTCGTTAGAGAAAGAGAAGAAGAGAAAGAGGAAGAGTGGGTGGGCTGGAAGAATGTCCTAGAATGTGTTATTGCCCCTGTTCATGAGGTACGCAATGAAAATTAAATTGCTCCCCAAATATGGCTGCAATGCCACTTCCCTTTTCTTCTCAAGTGCCGGGCTAGCTTTTGAAATGGCGTAAAGACTGAGGTGACCTTCAGGAAGCACTGCAGATATTAATTTTCCATAGATCTGGATCTGGCCCTGCTGCTTCTCAGACAGCATTGGATTTCCTAAAGGTGCTCAGGATGATGGTTGTGTAGTCATGGAGGACCCCTGGATCCTTGCCATTCCCCTCAGCTAATGACGGAGTGCTCCTTCTCCAGTTCCGGGTGAAAAAGTTCTGAATTCCGTGGAGGAGAAGAAAAGTGATTCAGTGATTTCAGATAGACTACTGAAAACGTTTAAAGGGGGAAAAGGAAAGCATATGTCAGTTGTTTAAAACCCAATATCTATTTTTTAACTGATTGTATAACTCTAAGATCTGATGAAGTATATTTTTTATTGCCATTTTGTCCTTTGATTATATTGGGAAGTTGACTAAACTTGAAAAATGTTTTTAAAACTGTGAATAAATGGAAGCTACTTTGACTAGTTTCAGATCTTACTAACTTCTTGGCACAAAGTTAGACTGTGAAAGCTGACTGAGGCTGGGCACAGGGGCTCATGCCTGTAATTCCAGCACTTTGGGAGGCCAAGGTGGGAGAATGGCTTGAGCCCAGGAGTTTGAGACCAGCCCAGAAAATATAATGGGATCCTGTCTCTACAAAATGTTTTTAAAATGCACTCGGTGTGGTGGTGTGTGCCTGCAGTCCTGGCTATGGCTACTCGGGAGGATGAGGTAGAAGGATTGGTTGAGCCCAGGAGCGGGAGATTGAGGCTGCAGTGAGCTATGATTGCACCACTACACTCCAGCCTGAGTGATAGAGTGAGACCCTATCTCTAAAAAAGAAAAAGGAAAAAAAAGAAAGCTGACTGAGGTGAATGGGCAAAGCCAGTAATTCTGACACCTGACCACAGCTGGGTCTTCTGCATAATGGACCTGCTCACCCACAGCCTCCCAGGCAAGCACCCACGTTTGAAGGACTATCAAGTCAACATGCTTTTTACCAAAAGCTGCACATTTTTCACTTTGATTTTATAAAAGAGGTCAGTAATCGCTGAAATCTAGCTGAGCCCTGAAGTAAAGTTCTGAGCAAAGAGGTGCATGTGCTTGTTTTATGGTTGGTGAATTATTACAGTTTGTTTTCTGCATGCTTGGCATGAGGTGAATAATTACATCAATTATCCAGAGAACCTGGGCCATCACCTTCCCCAACAAGTCCAGTTGATGTTGAAACTACAGATAGATTGAGACAAAGTGAAGTGTTCAGCAAGTAGCATTACTAATGGGACCGGGGGACCCGTGGGAGAGTGAGTGTACACAGGATTTAGGAAACTATGTGAATATGGGCTCTCTTGGAATAGCCAATAGGTAGGGAGCAATCAGAAACCCAAGGTTTGGTGGCTCTTCCTAGGTATTTATAATTAGTGGCAAGTGAAAGCCTTAGTCCTGAATTTCTAACCACTTGTAAGAACTAACAGCCACTTCTCTGTGCCCTATCGGGGCAGTAACCATCATTCTCCATGGACAGGCTCTCGGGGTAGCTAGCTCTGCAGGGCAGCACCCACGTGGAAGGGAGCACCCAGAAACCCTCCTCACTGGGCAGACCTGTCCTTCTGTGCCTCACAGTGTGAGGAAGAGTCCTGTTTGAAGAGAGAAGTTCCAGTGACCTCTAGAATCTCAGAGTAGTTGCCAAGCTTTCTGTCAGTGAGATTTAAAGGCCATTTACTTGTGTTTATTTTATATTTAATGAGTTGGTTAATGCCAGAGACAAAGCTGATATCCCATTTATTTTGGATACTGAGCATTTGCACACTATTCCACTTGAAATATAGGATCAGGAATGTAGGCCATCCCAGACTTTCAGATCTTACAACAGCAAATGACAGATGTTTGAGGTCAGGCCAAAATATCCACCCTCGGTGGGCGTCTCCTCTGTGTGGCAACTTATGCTGCAGCCACAGTGGGGAGTCACAAACTCAGAGCTGGAGGTCTTGAAAAGGACAATGTGGGCCAGGCTCCGGAGGGGCTGCCTAAAGGCTTGCTTTTGTGACTCTTCTGCAGAAAATGTTAGAAACTTCCAACCGAAAGACCAGGGCAGCAACTTATACACACGAAGGCAGAAAGAAATTGGGGAAGGGGAGGCTGTTGGAATTCAGGCTGTTGTCCTATAGGGAGAAATACTCCTCCTCTCCTTCTCCCTTTACTGATAACGGGGCAGGGTGAGGAGATGAGCTTGTGAGGGTCTGCCAGTTTGGTAAGAGTGCATGGGGAGGTTGGGTAAATTAGACTAGCCAAATGGGACTTCGGGAAACCATTTGTGAGGCTGTCACCAACAGTGATGGCAGGCTGAAATTCCAGGCAAGTGCTCCCAGCATTCCAAGAGTGTATCAAATTAAAGCAACCCATGATGGTGGAGAACAGATACATTAAAGTTCCTTGAAAATGACAGAGTGGCTCTCAGACCAGACCTTGATTGTGGGTATAATCGGAGTGTTGCTACCACACCCTAACACTGCATTTCCCGTGTTTTATTGGTCCGTGGAATTCTGAAAGTTTGCCTTTCGGGATGCTTCTAAAAACAATTCCATGGACCAGTAAGTTTGGAAAGTCCTGCGTGCCTCACTTCTCTTCAAAGGCAAAAGGCTCTGGAGAGGCCTTCATGAAGACATCTGTGTTTAATGCTGCCCTTCCCAAAGGTCTGTTTTTGACTGTCTTTTGAGAAATGATCCTCTGATCTCTAGGCAGAATGCCAGTGAGCCAAGGAATCCCAGTTAGCAGGAGGGGTGCACTCATGGGAAGACTGAAGAAGTTAAGAGTTCCCACCATGTGAAGGAGACCTCTCTTGGGACACTTCCCCTTGTCCTCTCCCTTGCCCCTCTTGCTGGAGTAAAAGGATGGAACTGGGACTTGATAGGTTAAAGGAGGTGTGGAGAAGTGTCTTAGACCAGCTCTCCTGTTGTGGGCCTTAGGGAGAAGCACTCTCTTTCTTCGGGCTCATTTTCCAAACATGCATTTTTGGATGGATAGGGTGGATCAGGGTGAGGGAAGGGAAACCAAACTCTCTCTAACCTTGCCCTTACAGCAATACCTGTGATGTAAGTTACAAAAACACCTGTAATGAAAGTGCTCCAGGATGCTTCATGCACCAGGGAGGGGTGCCCTGTTTCTCTTCTGCTAGCTTCTCCTTTCTTTTTTTTTTTTTTTTTCTTCTTTTTTTGAGACAGTGTCTCGCTCTGTTGCCAGGCTGGAGTGCAGTGGTGAGATCTCAGCTCACTGCAGCCTCTGCCTCCCAGGTTCAAGCAATTCTTCTGCCTCAGCCTCCCGAGTAGCTGGTGTGTCTGGAGTTGGTTCCTTCTGGTGGGTTCTTGGTCTCGCTGACTTCAAGAATGAAGCCGCAGACCTTCGCAGTGAGTGTTACAGCTCTTAAAGGTGGCACGGACCCAAAGTGGGCAGCAGCAAGATTTATTGTGGAGAGCGAAAGAACAAAGCTTCGGAAGGGGACCCAAATGGGCTGCTGCTGCTGGCTGGGGTGGCCACCTTTTATTCCCTTATTTGTCCCTGCCCATGTCCTGCTGATTGCTCCATTTTACAGAGTGCTGATTGGTCCATTTTACAGAGTGCTGATTGGTGCATTTACAATCCTTTAGCTAGACACAGAGTGCCGATTGGTGAGTTTTTACAGAGTGCTGATTGGTGCATTTACAATCCTTTAGCTAGACACAGAACACTGACTGGTGCATTTACAATCCTCTAGCTAGAAAGAAAAGTTCTCCAAGTCCCCACTAGACCCAGGAAGTCCAGCTGGCTTCACCTCTCACTGGGACTACAGGTGCACACCACCACACCCAGCTAATTTTTGTATTTTTAGAGAGACGGGGTTTCACCATGTTGTTCAGGATGGTCTCGAACTCTTGATCTCGTGATCTGCCCGCCTCGGCCTCCCAAAGTGCTGGGATTACAGTTGTGAGCCACCACGCCCGGCCCTAGCTTTTCCTTTCTGTTGCAAGTCCTCTCAACTAGTGTTGCCTTCCACCCTACAAAGCAGAATTACCTCAGAAGTCCTATGGCCCTGACTCTATCTATGTCTGCACAAAGCACTACTGTGCTTTGCTGTCTGCAAGAACAGAGATTGTTTGCTTCAACCACTTTCTCTGAATGGATGAATGAGTTATGATGATATCTAAAGTTACCCAATTTCAAGCAAGAGGAAGAATCTGGCTCGGTACCACAGATGTTCTTGGAATTGGGATAGTAAAAAAGTCCCTGAGGCATCCCTTGGTCTGCTCTGACCACACCCTCTTCACAGGAAGAGGCTTGGGCCGCAGCTCTGACTATAACTCTGCTCTTCCTCCAAACACAGCTGAGGAATTGGGTGGTGGGGCACCTGCTCCCATGCTCTGTGGCCTGGCTCAGAGAGAAGAGTTGCCTTAATTACATTATTATTCTTCCTGGACAGGCTGTAGGTTGTGTAAAGTAACAAAAAGGACTGAGAAGTGACTTCCCATTCAGCCTCTTCCAAGGCCATTTTTGATAGGCAGGTCAAATTCACTCACATTTGGTTATTTGTTGGCCAGTCTAGTGCATTCACCCTTGCTGGTCCTCAGTCATGCTCCTTTACCTTTACAGAGCATTCTAGACTGCTCTTCCTCTTACCTTCCTTGTGAAACCCACAACCCCTAGTCCCTCCCCTTCCCTGGCATTTGTTATGCCCTCTACCAATCCCTGACCTGGTATTGGTCAGTCTCCAATCCTGGTGGATCCCTGTGGGAACTAAGTTAAGTCTAACTTTTGTCTCCCTCTTTAGAATTTACTGGGAGTACTGTAAATAAAGTATTGTTGTTATAATTATTTCTGATTAACATTTTTACACGTAACAAAGTCTCAGAGAGATTGAATTTACTGGGTTGAAGGGAGGAGCACCTTCCACATGACCTGCCCAGCAATTAAAGCCGCTTGTTAGTCCGAGGCCCAGGACGGCCGAGGACAGCTGGAGAGCTCTTCGTTGCAGGCAGCTCTGGTTAACATCAACCGGGAAAGCTCTTTGTAAACACATGAATAATTGATCGTCCAGCGCTCACATAGCTACCGCGGATCTGAGCCCGTATGACTCATTTGCGAGCCATTCCTGTCGTCTGGATGCCATAACATTGGAGGAATGATGATCGTTTCTTGGAGGTTCTTCTGTGGCCAGAGTTGCCAAGACCAAGGCTGTAATGGTTTGTTATGATGACCTTTGTTATTCCATTAGGCTCAATTGCTTTAAAAAATGATGTGTGCATACTTTAGGAACGTTTTTACCCTTTATGTTGACCTGACATCATAGTTTATATTATAAAATGTATTAATGACAGAAGAGTGTTTTCATGTCCCAAGGACAAATTTTAACAACCATAATCTGCCCTCAGTCATCATAAATATAAATGTATTGGTCAAACAGATCTCGTTAATGTGGCCAAGATAAATGCAAGTCTATATTTTAAGGCAGTCGAAGTCCTAGAGAATATATCTGGAGCTTTTGTGGGGCTAAGAGATCTTGTATATATGCTATCAAAAGGCTGAGAAAATTAACATGTTCCCCCCTCTGATTTTGCATTGGACAGATATAAACGTCTTGGGGATGTCAAGTAAGATTGTTCACATAGTTTCTGGACACCATTAATGCCTGATGGGGTGAATCTTAGTTCTTAAAGCCATATTCTGCTCATTATGCTCACAGGGCTTTTGAAAAGAGAACAAAATAAAGATTTCAAGTCTTAGCAATGTGCTGCCCAGCCAACATTTTTCTGAGTTATGCTGTGTCTTAAATTTCTAATTATATCATTCTCCCCATTCCCCAATAGCTTGTTTCCTGTGGGACGAGCCCCTTTTCCACAGATGTGGGTCTGACATTTGCATCATTCCAGTTGGCAAGCCACATGTTGGCAGACAGTGTTCTGGGCATGATCTGGAGGACAGGATGAGTGCTTTGTTTTCTCTTTGTTATGCCATACTCAGCAGCTTTGGTCATTATTTGTAGTGTCCACATTAAGCTTCTTAGGGAGAAAACAAATCCTTGTTGAAGAAACATTTTTTAATAGTGCTATTATTTTGAACCATGAAAATGCATTTAAAGCAGTAATGTCTCAAATGCTACTGTCAGAGCAGACTCTTTATAGGAATGAGTTCATTTCCCCCAGATATGGTAAAAAAAACAAAAAACAAAAAACAAACAAACAAAAATGGTGCCATAATTAGCCTCTCCAAGGATTATGGTCACCTGGCAATGAATGAAGAGCACTTCATTTAAAACCATTTACCCTTTTTCCCTTTGAAGAATCTTCTAAAGTGATTTTCCCTTCTGAATCTGCTGTTGTTTTTGGCAACACCAAGTATTGGGCTTTAGGAATGAGTTTTGCCTGGATAAATTTTCTGGGACTGGGGACTGGATTATTTTCTAAATTTGTGCTGTGATCATCTCCTGTGTTGTTTGAACTTCTTGAGCAATTTAAAAAGTGAGGTACACGCACCCATGTTCATAGCAGCGTTATTTACAATAGTAAAAGAAAAAAAAATGGAAATAGCCCATGTCCACTGACAGATGAATGGATAAACAAAATGTAGCCTATACATACATTGGAATATTATTCAGCCTTGAAAAGGAAAGAAATTCTGACACATGCTATAACATGGATGAACCCTGAGGACATTATGCTAAGTGAAATAAGCCAGTCATGTAAGGACAAATACTATATGATTCCATTAATATAAGGTACTTAGAGCAGTCACACTGTTCTAGACATAAAATAGAAACAGAAAGTAGAATGCTAGTTGCCAGTGGATGGGAGAATGGAGAATGAGGAGTAGTTGTTTCATGGGTATAGTGTTTCAGTTTTGCAAGATGAAAAGAATTCCAGAGATTGGTTGCAAAACAAAGTGAACGTGCTTAATACTCCTGAACTGTACACTTAAAAAAAAAATGGTTATGGTGGCCAAGGCAAGAGGATCACTTGAGGCCAGGAGTTCAAGACCAGCCTGGGCAACATAGTGAGACCCTATGTCTACAAAAAATGAAAGTATTAGCCAGGCATGGTGGCGCATGCCTTTAGCCCTAGCTACTTGGAAGGTTGAGGTGGTTGGATAGCTTGAGCCAAGGAGTTCACAGTTACAGCGAGCTATGATCACACCACTGCACTCCAGCCTGGGTGGTAGAGTGAGGCCCTGTCTTTAAAAGAATAAAAAAAGAGGTTATGGTGGTACATTTTATGTTACATATATTTTACCACAATTAAAAAATAACTTAAAATGGTACAACACTTCAGAGACTTGGAGTTGCGTTAATCCCAACTCTAAAGTCCCTTCCTGGAAAGGCATCCTAGGCTACTGCTGCTGAAAGAACACCGATCCCACGCAGCCCATTCAGAACTCTTCTTGCTGACACCAAAAAGAATAAGAAATTGCAATGTAATGTTTTTGAACTTGAGAGTGAGATGATTTAACTTCAGATTTTAATTTCTCATTTTGCCTTTTTTGGCCCTTAACTTGGAATTTAATTTTGGACTTCAGACTCCTTGGTAATTTGGTGTTAGAGGGGTTTATGTTCAAATCTAGAGCATCTTATTGTCATTTTATTGTTGAGGTACCTTTGTGATATCACTTGATTTTGCTGCACAGTCTCTGATAGGTTCTGTTGGGCAGTGTGATGTCTGGACATAATTTGAGATGGAAAATAGAAAAGGATTGACAATTTTTATCTTGACTACAGAAAGGCCTTGAAGAACACAATGTACTGTACTGGCCCATCTCAGAACCTTATGGGGCAAAAACACACAGTACCTTTCTAGAAAGATCTACATGGAAGTGACACTGGAGATGGGGATAGGAGTTTATTCCCTCTCTGAAGATGCTATCCCTATAATATATATACCTATATATGACTGGGTATAATGTGTAAGCACAATGGGCTCAAAGAACAAAAAATTGAGGAATTTGGGGATACAGATAACTTAGCTACAATAAATGTGTTATAATCACACTCATCCCTAGTATGTCCAAATGAAGAGACATTCCTTAGTCTTGGCCCCTCTCTGCCTCCTCACACTCTCTTGTTTGGGGGAGATCTGATTGGTAAATTTGGAAGCAGTGAGTTTGAGCTCTGCTCTTTCTCCTTCTCTTTTCTACTTGGGCTCTTGCTGCCTTCAAGGTGCTAGGACCCTGGTCCCTTTGGTCCAAGTGGTGATTTTGGCAGAAACGACCCTTCCCTAGTTGGGAGATACCTGTAGTTCTCCAGTTTTGTGCAAGGCTGGGGAGATAAATTCAATATTGGGATTCAGTATTATTGATAAAACCTAGGCTGGAGGATGTAGTTTAGGAATACAAAAGCAATGGAATTTCTGTCAGAAAAAAAGCAGATATTTTGATCTCAAAACAAAACAAAACTAAACTAAACTAAACTAAAACCCGCAAACAAAACCCAGTGTACCTTGCATTTGTAAAGTGCCATGAAACCTGCAGTGCACCTTCATCCACTCTATATGATTAGATCTTGCTGATGACCCAGTGAGGTAGGATAGGTGTGAAAGTCTTTTGTAAGCTGCTTACGTATCATCATTCTTCTTCTGAATGCATAACGCATGTCACTGAGCTTTGGGGAGGTTAACTAACTTGTCCACATTATAGGTGATGGGCTAGAGTTAGAACTCAAGGCTTGTGCCTTCTGGCAATGCTACAAAATAAGTTGGCAAGAATGAATTCAAAGTGTGGTGGTACCTTCATCCGGAAACTGGTTTGATCCTACAATCTTGTTTTAAAACCTTATGACTTACTGAAAGGACCTTTAAGACTGGTGTGTGTGTTTGTATCACCTGTGAACCATGGGTAGATTCCTGTGTCAGATTCTCAGATATCCTGATTTAGTAGTTCTGCAATGGAACCTAGAAATTCTCATTTTTATAAAGACTCCAAGCTGTTCAAAACTTTTACTTGATTTTCTGTAGACCAAGTTTCCATCACTCCTACTCACCCCACATTAATGTTGACATTCTTCTTAGTGGTATGTAAAGAAATACTGGAGTAACAAATTCTGGCTTTCTGAGAAAAATGGAACCCATTAGACTACTTCATGGCTAAGCATGGATGTGCTCATTTTGAGTGATGGGGTCACACTGATCCAAACACACCTCCCCTAGTCCTCAGGGGACCACAGCCCCACTTTTGGATGCAGCAGAGGATCGTGTATGCCCTGAAAGGGAGTGAAGCTCTGAAGGTACCAAACCCACAACCTGAGCCTCCACGCAACAGAGTCAATGACCACATCATTAACGAATCCTGAATTTGTCAGCCAAGCAGAGGCAATGCTTGGGGCTTAACGATTGTCCACATATCATGTAACAAATGACCGTGTGTGCATGCATGTGTGGGGGAGTAAATGAGAAAGCATGTTTTGTAAGAAAATTTAATTTCCTTATAACAATCAACCAGTTTCTTTTAGTGAATCAACAGATAAGGGGGTCCCAAATACAGCATTAACGATTTTAAAAGCATAAGTGCCAATGGTATTTTCTTTCTTTTTCTTTCTCTTTCTTTTTCTCTTTCTCTCTCCCTGTCTCTCTCTCTCTCTCTCTTTCTTCTTTCTTTCTCTCTTCCTCTCTTCCTTTCCTTTCTTTCTTTTTAAAGAAAGGCAAGGTAAAGATTGGGAATGTTGATGAACGATGGCCCCATTCTCTAAGAGCTCAGTGAGAGTCTGTGTCAACTTGTTTTCCTCTCTTCCTCTCTCCCAGCCAAGCTTCAGAGGAAACTCTTTTCATGTGAAATGTAAGGGATGAATTTCAAGCTCCACTGAGAGCTTTAAAACCTTAAATTCTTGAAATAACCTGCCTCTCAGGAATCATAGGTCCCAAAGAATTGTAAAGCTTTCCCTTAAGCTGTGGAATGGCTCCATTGCTAATTATGATTACTTAAGTCTCAGAATAGAAGGATGTAATAAATCTGACAGTATTTGTTCTGGTTTGTGACTAAGCAAAACTGTATAATATTAAATCAGATGTTGTTATAAACATATGAAATGGCACATTTTTTTCCAACTTGGGGCATTGTGGCATGAAGCATCCCCCCAAAAATGTTTTTGCATTCTTGGATACCAGCTCTGGTTTCTGCTAGATTTCCTTCTTTCTGAGCATGGATGCTAAATAACAGTGCTTCTTTTTAGCCATCTGTATTTCCTGTGAGTTAGCAGGGCTGAGGAGACCTGTTCTCATTTCTTTGTGTGATTCTCTATGGGGTGGAACTGGAGACTCAGGCAGAGCATGTGGATTTCTGTGTGTGTGTGTGTGTCTGTATGTGTGACAGGTGGAGGAATGAATGGCATCCTAACACCCTGGAATGTTTGGGTTGGAAAGGCTCTTGGATACAAAGTAGTTAACTCACCTCCTCATTACCCAGGTCATATTTTTAAGCTTAGGTCCAAATGTGTGGGAGAGAGAATGCTGGAAAGATCTGGAGGTTGGAAGGTTGGAAGGAGTTTTGAAATGGGAGGGAATTCAGCCATTGCTTTCACTCCTCTTCCCACCTGAGTCCTCAACAAAAGGGACATTTCCCCTTCTTTTAAAGACTTCCTGATAAAAGGAGTCTTCATGGACACCCCCATAAGCATAAGGCAGCACAAGGGAGGGAGCTCCGGTGGTGGCGGAGTTGGGACACTCAGGCACATGGTTGCAGAGGCGCAAAGGTGTGACCATTCTAGGTGTATCTTCCACAGGGCCCTCATGGAAGGGACCAACTGCATCCCCTAAAACTGCCAGGGCAGCTTCCCATGATGCTGGGCTGAGTCCAGATTTCTAGATTTGGCTGGTGCAAGCTCCTGGTTTGCTAGAAAATTGCTGATGAAATAGGAGGGTTGTCAGGCCATGGGACAAATCTGCCGCTGTCCTCAGGGGTCACCCTGCCTGGCCTTGTGTGCTGACAGTCATGACCCTTTGGACGTCTGCATGTTTGTCTCTGGGTGAGTGGCTGTGTTGGCATTTAGTTTTCATTTGCTATATGATGAGCAAAGAACCACAAAGAAGTCCTAAACACACCTGGTGCTAAAAAGTGATTACCCTTGCCCTTGTTTTAGGACTTACAGCTACTTTTTCTTTCTGTAGCTTCCAAATATTTTATTTTTTATAATTAAGAAAGTAAATTTATATTAAATTTCTTTTCTGAGACAGAGTCTCGCTCTGTCACCCAGGCTGGAGTGCTATGGTGCAATCTCAGCTCACTGCAACCTCCGCCTCCAGGACTCAAGCCATCCTCCCACCTCAGCCTCATGAGTAGCTGGGACCCAGCTCTGCCTGGCTAAATTTTGTATTTTTTGTGGAGATGAGGTTTTTTATGTTGCGCAGGCTGTTCTTGAACTCCTGGGCTCAAGTGATCCACGTGCCTTGGCCTCCCAAAATGCTGTGGGATTACAGTTTTGGACCACTGTGCCCAGCCTATGTTAAAATTAATATTAATTTTTCCATTTAAAATGTCGTTAATTAAAATTCATAAAATTTATATCGAAATCATAGCCTAGAATCTCTGCATATGTAAGAATCACTTTTTAAAAAGATGATTTAGGATGTTGATAGCATCTTATGAATTGTTTAGAGCTGCACTGTCTGACATGGTAGCCATTAACCACGTGTGGTCATCGAGTGCTTGACATGTGGCCAATAGAAATTAAGATGCACTGTGTATGTAAAATACACACCCAATTTCAAAAACTCAGTACAAGTGAAAATGTAAGCTATTTTCGTAATTTTTGTATAATGATTACATGTGAAATGATAATAGCTTATATAATATTAGGTTAAAGAAAGCATTAGAATTAATTTCATCTGTCTCTTTTCACCTCTTAATGTGGTTACTAAAAAATTTTAAATTACATACGTGAGTGTTGTATAAAGAAGAGAAGGTTAGCATTCCCCTTGACAAGGATGGAAGAGGCCTGTACAACACTCATATAACTTCGGCATTGCCACCTTCTTTGTAGCATCTAACCATGGTTTTGAGGATGGAAAATGATTGTGTAATTGGTACGAGGTTTCCTTTGTGATGATTAAAATGTTCTGGAACTAGATAGTGGTGTCAGTTACACAATATTGTGAATGCACTACATGCCACTAATAGTAAATGTTATGTATCTTTTACTGCAATAAAAATTATGTGTGTCTCACATTATATTTCTATTGTGCAATGGGTGTTTAAAGAGGTAGAGGGTGTGGCTTTGCTTACAACAGTGTCTCTAGAATGGGGAAGAAATTGAAAGATACAATGATGGGATGAAGACTGCAGGAAGGGGTTGGAATTCTTTTCTCTCTCCTTTTGGTAAAAGTATGAGCATATATTTAAGTTTCCTGCCTTCTTTGCAGTCTGTCCCTGGGGGCCCCGACCTCTTGCAGCTCCTGACTCTTGACAATGCCTTCTTCTTGTTGATCTCATCTCACTTTCCTCCACACTTGGCCGGCTGCCCACCGCTGTGTTTCTCTCTGAGATAATCCTGTCCCTATGATTCCTCTGGTTTACGTGGTGTTAAGGTGTTAGGGATCTTGACAGTTAAAAGTAACACAGAACACCCAGATCAAGCTCCACAAGCCTCCCCAGCCTCAGGCATTGCTGATGAAGAAAAAGTAAAGTCTTTTCTGTGCATCTCTGGAATCAGCTTCTAAAGAGTGACCCCTGGGAGGCAAGCCTGATGTGTGGTGCTCAAAGTCGGGACAGTGGTTACACTGGGTGGGAAGGAGGTGGGCGGTGATGGGGCCAGGTGCAGACAAGAGATTCTGGCCATGGGAAATACTCTGTTATTGATCTGGCGCTGATGACCCAAGTCTGTCCACTTTGTGAAAATGTATTGAGCTTGCGACTTGTGTACTTGTCTGAATGTGCATTACACATTAGTAGGAAGTTAAAAAACAGAACACATCACCCTGTAAGGCACATATGTTTCTGAGTGAAAAGCTAGCAGCCTGTGGTGAGTGAATGTGGTAGGGTGGGGACATGTTCTATGAGAATGGCCATCAAGGGTCCCCTTCTTGTGGGGACCTGGATTGACGATGCCTGTCAGAGTCCTGGAGGGGTGGGTTCTGCAGGTCCGTCACACAATCCAGTCCCCAGATTAGAGATTTGTAAGTGGGTGACCCGCCTTGGAAAATTCCCCTCAGCACCTCTTATGTCTCTTGGCTCTCCATGTGGGGCACCCATACACATACAGAGCAGAACAGACTTGATTTTGCATTTATCTTTTACTTTTTTTTAGAGACAGGGTCCTGCTCTGTCACCCACACTGCTGCAGTGCAGTGGTGTGATCACAGCTCACTGTAGCCTCGACCTCCTGGGCTCAAGCAATCCTCCCACCTCAGCCTCCCAAGTAGCACATGCCTGGCTAATTTTTAAATTTTTTTTTGTAGAGATGGAGTCTCCCTGTGTTGGCCAGGCTGGTCTCAAACTTGTGGCCTCAAACGATTCTCCCATCTCAGCCTCCCAAAGTACTGGGATTACAGGCATGAGCCACTGTGCCCTGCCTTTTTAAAAAAATGTAAATTCTCAGTCCACAGTGTTGAGGATGTGAGAGTGAAGGGCTGCTCATCAAGAGGCTTGCTTAGTTGTTGAGTGTAGGTAAGACACTTAAAGAGAGTCACATTCTTGGGAGAAATTAAGATTCTTCCCTTGCTGTAAGAGGACACCATAAGAAGCCAAGGGTTGGCTCTGAACAGAGGGTCAAGCCAACCAGGCCCTGCTGTTATCACCTACGGAAATCCTGTGTGGCAGTAAATACAGTCCTCAGCAAAGCCTGGAGAAGAGATTACAGGGGGCACAGAGGGGCTGGGGATGCTAATGTGGAGGTTATTGGCCAGATAGTGGCCAGGAAACCAGAGACTAGGGGGGGTTCAGTTGGAGGAGCATAGGCGGAAATGGGAGAGAAAAATAAATAAATGAGATAAGCAACTTCATTTGCTTCCTCCCTTATTACTCTTTTGTTTTGTGTTTAGGACTCTGGTCTCCCCTGAGGTTGATCTCTTCTTCTGGGGACAACAGCCTGCAGGGTGATTTTGAAAAGCAGGCTCTGACTTCTACTTCCTTGTCCTGTACTCACCCCACCTGGTGTAATTCACCTTAATGCAGTGAACTTCCACATGGCTGCTGGGCATGCTTCCCAAAGCCAGCCCCTGGGCAGGGTTTCCCTTAATTTAGACCCCTGTCCCTACCTCTCCAAGTGCAAAGTGTACAAGGCTACACGCCCAGCTGCCCCCCACCCCCATACACACACTGGAGAGACCAAATGTTTGAGATCACTGTTGGGTAGCTGGGTCAAGAGAGCTTCATAACAATGTTGTTGGCATGTGGAGAGCTTTTCTTTTTCTTGGATCCCAACTGGAAATTATCAGCTTCGCCCCATGCTGACATGCGAATGTCCAGGCCTGCCTTTCTGCTGCAGGGCAATGCTCCAGGTTACAACATCGACACCAAGCAGTTTGTTGAGAAAACTTTGGACCTCATGAGCTGGGCAAGAGCGGCCTGGCAGGTGGTAGGAGAGCAGCCTGTCCATGCCTCAGCTGTGGCTCCACTGGCTCTGTGACTGTGCAGATTTTCTAACTTTTGAAGACCTCTGTTTGGATATCCATAAAATAGGTAAGATGGTGCTAATACCTACCCGTGATGTTGTGAAGATTTAATAGCATAATACTTAAAAGCACTTTGCATACATTAGCAAAGTGCCTAAATATTAGTTATTTGGCGGAGGCTATTAACCAGTGTGCTATGAGGTGTGTGCAAAGTAAGTTGTTACCAATAACTCAAAGAACTCCAGTTTGCAAATGGTTTACTTTTACTTAAGAGAATCTTTGCGAGAGAATTAAAACCAATTAATTCCCACCACTGGCCAAGAGCTCATGCTGTAATTATCCAAGACAGAATAGCTCAACAGAAAACCAAGTCATGCAATTCTGAGCACTTGTCCTTGGGATGCCACTTTGGGGCTCCCATATCTGAAATCATTTTGTTCTCAGTCCACCTGTGTGACATTTCTGTCCTGCTCAGCCATGGGTTCACAATAATCAAGGGAATGACCCAAGGGATTCACTTCTTCCAAGCAGCCGATGCCTTTGGAAGTTATGTTGACATTGCTTGTTTAAACCTAGGGCAAGAAATCCTTTCTCTGCCAGACCTGACTCTTCAGGCACACTCCTCAGTTTGGAGACGTGACTTGCCATGTAGTACTGAGAGGGAAAACAGGCCAGAAACAGCCTTGTTGAAAACTTCTTTTCTGCTTAGCTGCCCTCTGAATAGTCACCATAAAGATTGTGAGGTGCTGGAGCCAGGGATGACCTCATAAAGCCCTTTGCTAAATACTTAGTGAGCTGGTACTGTGGGCCAGGCACTGTGCTCATCATGAACAAAACCAAGGCAGACAACACTGTCATTAATGGAGCTTATCATGTAATACGGAAGCCTGGGATAAGCAACAAATTACACAAGTGACAAATGTGATGAGTGCTGTGAAGCAGAGTGCGGGGTGCCCAGGGAATCAGCAGAGCCCTGGAGGATAACCGCCTGAGCTCCAGGAAGGAAGGTTGTGGTGGTGCTTAGGGTCAGAGTGGGGACAAGCATTCCAAGCAAAGGGAAAAGCACATACACATGCTATATTAGTCAGGTTTCTCTAGAGGGACAGAACTAACAGGATAGATGTATAAATGAGGGGGAGCTTATTAAGTAGTATTGACTTGCATGATCACAAGGTGAAGTCCCACAATAGGCTGTCTGCAAGCCGAAGAGCAGGGAAGCCAGTCCGAGTCCCCAAACCTCAAAAGTAGGGAAGCTGACAGTGCAGCCTTCTGAAGGCCCCAGAGCCCCCGGCAAACTGCTGGTGTAAATCCAAGAGTCCAAAAGCTGAAGAACTTGGAGTCTGTTGTTCGAGGGCAGGAAGTATCCAGCACGAGAGAATGATGAAGGCTGGAAGACTCAGCAAGTCTACTCCTTCCATGTTCCTCTGTCTGCTTTTATTCTGGCTGTGCTGGCAGCTGATTAGATGGTGCCCGCCCAGATTGAGGGTGGGTCTGCCTCTCCCAGTCCACTGACTCAAAAGTTAATATCTTTGGCAACACCCTCACAGACACACCCAGGAACAATAGTTTGCATCCTTCAATCTAATCAAGTTGACACCTAATATTAACCATCATACATCCCCTCCATGGGAAGGAGCATGATGCCTTATATAGTCTACTACCCTCAAACCAATCCTACTCCCTCATCCCCAACACCTTCTTCCCCTGGAACTCTAGATAGAGTTTCTTGACTAGACACATAAGCACAATTAGGCTATGCCTAATTATGAAGCCATCCCGGTTTATACATTTTCTTGTTATACTTGCCTATTTACAAGTTTTTCTTGTGAAAACTTGCCTATTCTTTTTGCTGCCTCCTCTCCACCCTAAAAGAGAAACCCTAAGGAAACACTCCCAGAGTTTATTATAGTTATTATGACTCAGATTTGAAGACTAGAATTTAATGGAGGTTTTCCTAACATTCCTTGGGGACTTGAAGGACTTTTTTTCCCACCAGCCACAGAAGTAAGATTATAAAACATTTATTTATTAAAAGAAAAGAAATCTTCTGGGCTCAAAGTTCTAGTTATTCTAAAAGCAGAGCACTTGTTCCATGTTTTCATATCGCCTCCCCACACCTACCTCTCCTCTCCCATTCTCTATTTCTTTATTTCTGTGCTGTAGTAATAAGCAAAACAGAGAAGCAATTGGTTTTAGTCTTGGATCTTGACCTTGCTGTGTGGCCTTGGCCAAGTCACTTCCCCTTTCTCAGCCTCAGTTTCTTCAAGTGTAAAATGAGAGATTGGATGGATCAGAAGATTCAGGCATCCTTGCAGATCCCCATGGGTGAACCCCAACACACAGGCTATTCAGTCAGCAGCCCCAAGTCCTTTATGAAAAGCCAAGGTTGATTGAAACTCTCCCTTCTCAGGAGAGAAACTAGAGGCAAAGCTTCCTCATCAGCAGAGATAAACTTGGCAGGAGCCAATTCAGGTACCAGTAAAGGATATCTTCTTCTGCAGGCCAGCCTCCCTCTCTCCAGCTTGGCTCAATCCTGCATTCATTGACACTGCACTTCTATAAGCCCTTAGAACTCTGGGAATTCTCTCCTAGTTTTCCTAGGTATACTTGCTGTTTCTACATGGGTTTCCTGTGAATGACCAGACCAATAATCAAATGCCTCCAGGACCCATAACACAAATGAGAAGAGTTCTCTCATTATGACAGGTAGGACTATGGCCAACTCAGGGCTCGTGCTTGATCGAAGGGGATCTGTGTTAGTCAGCATTCTCCAGAGAAATGGAACCCATTGGGTAGATATGTAAAGAGATTTATTATGGGAGTTGGCTCATGCAATTGTGGAGGCCTAGAAGACCCACCACCTCCTGTCTGCAAGCTGGAGAAACAGCAAAGCCAGTGACGTAATTAAGTCCGAATCCAAAGGCATAAGATCAAGGAGAACTGATGGTGTAAGTCCCGAAGTCCAAAGGCTTGAGAACCAGGAGCTCTGATATCTAAGGGAAGATGTCCCAGCTCCGGAAGACAGAATTCACCCTTCCTCTGCCTTTTGTTTTATTTGAGCCCTCAATGGGCTGGATGATGCCTATTCACATTGGTGAGGGTGGATCTTCTTTACTCAGTCTACTGATTCACACCTGTTCCAGAAACGCCCTCACAGACACACCCAGAGATATTGTTTTCCCAGCTATCTGGGCACCCCTTAGCCCAGTCAAATCAACACATAAAATTAATCATCATAGGCTCTAAGTTCTACTTAGCTCCAACCAGTTGGAGTCATTTTGGAATAAGTGTAAAGTGTTTTCAGATATTCTGATCTTACAAGTGAAGCTGGAAATTAGCATTTTTAAGTAAAGATGACTCAATTAAAAAAAAACAAAAACAAAAACCATGGCACGAGCAGAAGACGGTGCATCAGATTCAGGCCTGTGGTTGCTGGTTGGTTACCTGTGGGTGTAAGCAAAGTACTGAGTCCTTTCCCATTCTAGACTATATTTACAAAATCAGTAATGCTTAGCTATGCATTCTTTCATTTAACAATTATTTGTCAACTACCATGAGCTGGTATTATGTAGAATGCTGGTAAAATAGATAACTAAGACCCAACACATGTGTAAATGAGAATGAGTGTGATATAATCAATGTCTCCTGGGCTAGGTGTCTCTTTTTTGCTTCCACAGCACCTGTGTATACTTCCATTATGGCATGTAACATGCTGGCAAGAAATTGATTCATTGGGTTGTGTCTTCTCAGCTGCCTGAAGAATGAAATCATATACTCTAGTTTCATATGCCCAGCATTGTACACAACTTGACACATCACAGCAGCTCTAGGAAAGCACATAGGCTGACAACTGAGTGAACAACCCACTGACTGTGTGTCGTTCAGGGTTGGGAAAGCAAGGGCAGGTCTCTGTGCCCCATCTCTAGCTTTTCCTCAACTTAGGCTTTATAAACCCTTGCATCAAAAAATAAAAGCTAAGGCTAATTGTTTCAAATTAGGCTATCTTATTTCTACCCAGTAACTTCCCCACCACCAAGAAAGGAGTAATTTAAAGGAGCAAACTGTAGAAATAAATAGGAATAAAAGCATTACCTCTGAAAGCCAAGGCCATTAATTCATTAAAAAAAAAAAAAAAATCAAAGCCCGGGTGTGGTGGCTCATGCCTGTAATCCCAGCACTTTGGGAGGCCGAGGTGGGTGTATCACCTGAGGTTAAAAGTTTAGACCAGTCTGGCCAATGTGGTGAAACCCCATCTCTACTAAAAATACAAAAAAGTTAGCCAGGCGTGGTGGCAGGTGCCTGTAATCCCAGCTACTCGGGAGGCTGAGGCAGGAGAATCGCTTGAACCTGGGAGGCAGAGGTTGCAGTATGTCGAGATCACACTATTTACATTCCAGCCTGGGCAACAAGAGCAAAACTCCACCTAAAAAATAAAAAATCAAGATGAATAACATACTCTTATGTAACAGGTGAAAGTCTTAAAGGACTTAAAGGAAAGTCTTAAAGTAAAGTCTTAAAGGACTTCACTTCATGTGTGAATTCTCAGTGTAATGGAAAATCCATTGGTTTAGGAATCAGATCACCTGGCTTCTAGTCCACTTCTGCAACTGTGAGATCTCAAGTAACCTACTGACTCCATCTGGGCCTCAGTTTCCTTCACTGTAAAGTGAGAGGTAATTGGAGGATCTCCAGAGTTACTTCTGGGTCTCATAGACTGTGCTTCCTGGCAACCAGTTGCCTCTTCTGAGACCACCTGGCCTGGTAGGAAGAAAAACACAAAGAAATATGTGAGTAAACATAATCATGCCTCCTTCTGCAACAGTAGCCATAACTCTGCTCTCCACAGGACAAAGGAATGAGTAATAGTGCAGTTGAAATCTCATCTACTTCCCTCTTCTTCAAGAACCAAGGGGCTGCTCCAAACATCTTGAAATGCAACATAAAACACAAACAGACCACACCAGAGACCAGATCCAGGTTTTAACCGCACTTTGATGCTTGGCAGATTTCTCTGGATTTGTTTTTTAGGCTGACACACAGCGCCTCTCCGTTCACCCTGCAGCATTCTCTAACTGGGACTTCAGAAACCCATTAGGAAAAGGAGTGCAGGGTGTGGAGTAAGGGAAGGTTTGGATGAAAGGCTGGGAAATGCTCCCTCAGGGGAAGGGAAATCTGGCACCATCAATAACTTTAAGTCTATAAAATTATTTTCTTCTGGGACTAAAAGCTCACATGATACACTATATTTATCACTCACTGAATCTCATTGTCTTATTCAAAATTTCCACTTCCTACAGTTAACTTCTTTTGGCCCATGACCTGTCACATTTCTTTTATGGCTAGTTATATTGAATTTCAACTATCAGCAGTCATTTATTAAAAACAAAACACACCCACAGAAAACCAGGCAGACACAGCTTGATTAATAACAAGTTGGTGCTTTCCTCTCATACTTCTTTCAGGTTAGAGAAGTTGGAAAACCGCAAATGAGTCTTCTGTACCTTTTAAAGAAATGTCTTAGAGTAATCTTACAATTAGGAGTTTCCTATGTCAGGTAGAAATTAAATGCTTTGAAAGCTTCTAGTTTCAAAAAAGGTGGTGAGCTAGCACAGGATATTGGCTTCCTCCCAAAGCCCAATCTTGAAGTGAGAGGAAGTTGCCAGATCCTGAAAATGAAGAGAAAAACTGTAGAGATTTTCATGGTGAGGGTGGGAGACATGGTAAGGGTGAGCCTGGGGGAGGGCAAAATGTCACAGACACTTTGGGTGTGATGAGTAATTTTATGTCAGCTTGACTGGACCAAGGATGCCCTGACATTTGATCAAACATTATCCTGGGTTTGTCTGTGAGGTTGTTTCTGGATAAGGTTGGCATTTGAATTGGTAGACTGAGTAATGCAGATTGCCTTTCCTAATATGGGTGGGCCTCATCTAATCAGTTGAAGGCTTGGCTAGAACTAAAGACTGAGAAAGAGGAAAATTCTTCTGCCGGACTATTTGAGCAGGAACATCGGTCTTTTTCTACCTTTGGATTTGAACTAAAACATCAGCTCTTCCTGGGCTTTGAGCCTGCCACCTTTCAGACTGGAATTTACGCCATCAGCTCTCCTGGTTCTTAGGTGTTTGGACTCAGATTGGAATGACACTTCGGCTCTCCTGGGTCTTCAAGTTGCTGACTACTGACCTTGAGACTTCTTGGCCAGCCCCCATAATCCTGTGAGCCAATTAGTCTCCTGTTGGTTTTGTTTCTCTGGAGAACCTTGACTAACATACTAGAGTTATGCCTGGAAAGTGCTTGCCAGTTGGTTTCTTTCTTTCCTTCATATTTATCTGGATGGATCACTGCCCACCACATTGACCCTATAGGACAGGAAAATAGTTATGCCTCTCAAAGGCAACAGAATAAGATCCTAGATCCTGACCAGGATAGTCAATAGAGATTTGCTGGACAGGCCACTCTGAGGATTCCCTTACCAAAACCTTTTTAACATTCCATTTTACCTCCTCTACTGGTTACTTACCTCTTTGCATTTTTTTTTTAGCAATTGTTCTAGGGATTGCATATGCATCCTTAACTTATCACTTAGAGCTAATATTGCATGAAATATAAGAGCAATATGCAATATGAGAGCAATGTCCTGCTGATGCTTTGGGCTTAGAGATTACCACAGAGAAAGACAGCCTCTGAAAAGAGCAGTGCCTGAGTGGAGGTTCTGGGCATTACTACATACCTAGGAATTATAGCAGAATGCAACATCACCCTGAAGTGCTTAGAAGCGTGCCCCTTTCCCAACTCACTTGGAGTCTATACAATCTAGGCATTTGACTCTCCTCCAAGGTATATATGAACAGTAATGGTAGCTGATAGGATTTCAGAAGAAAAAAAAAAAAGAGAATTCTGAGGAACACAAACATCAGTAAAGAAAGGCCAAAAACTGAACAACATATACCAGAGGAAGCAGAGTTAAGGGTCTGGGAAGAACAGGAATATAAATAAATGTAATAAGTATTTTCAAAATTCTAATAAAGGATGTTGGAAACAAGAAGCAGATATAAATTATGAATAGGAGCCAAATGGAAATACAGGGTAGAAAAAATATAATAGTTGAAATAGAGAGTTCAGTGGGATGAAAGTATTTTTTCTTCCTTCCATTTCTTTAAAATATATGAGTGTTTAAAGCAAAAATTAGAGTACTGTCTTTGGGGTTTATAATGTATTGAGATATAATATGTATGTAACAATAGCACAAAGGCTGGGAGTGGACAAATGGAATTATACTGTTGCAATATGCTCTTATATTTCAGGCAATATTAGCTCTAAGTAATAAGTTAAGGATGCATATACAATCCCTAGAACAACTGCTAAACAAAAAATGCAAAGAGGTAAAGCTAAGTAGCCAGTAGAGGCGATAAAATGGAATGCTAAAAAATATTCAGTCATTCGGGTGCGGTGGCTCATGCCTGTAATCCCAGCCCTTTGGGAGGCCATATAAAACCCAAGTTTCTACTTCATGAAACTAGAAGAAGAAGAGCAATTAAACCCACAGTAAATATAAAGAAAGAAATGCTAGGGATAAGAGAAGAAATCAATCACATACAAAATAGAAAAATAATAGAGACAACTAACAAAATCAAAAATTGGTTATTTTGGAAGATTAATGAAGTGAAACATATGTCCACAAAAAGACTTTACAAGAATGTTTATAGCAACTTTATTCATAATAGACAATAACTGGAAACCAATGTCTATGAATAGAAGAATAGATAGATCAATGTGGTATAGTCATACAATGGTATACTACTGAACAATACAAAGGAAAGAACTGTTAGAACACACAACAGCGTGGATCAATGTCTCAGACATGCTGAGCAAGAGGCAAAACAAACGGGAGTAGATACTTTATGATCCCATTTATATGAGGCCAAGAACAGGAAAACAGACAAAAATCTATGGTGGAAAAAATAAAATATAAGAAATGGCTGCTGGTGGGAAGGTGGTTGACAAAAGAACTTTCTGGGATCATGGAAATGCTTTATATCTTGATAGCTGTGTGGTTAGATGGGTGATTTCATTTACCACTACTCATCAAACTGCAGTTAAAATCTGTGCATTTCACTTCTGAAGATTGTATATGAAGAAGAACTGTAAGCAAACATTAAACTTATTATGAAGTTTGCTTGTTGAAGTAGTAATGGTTAGCAAAAGAGTAAAAATATTGAGGATAATGGGAGCCAGATTTCCCATTGTTGGAGTTACAAACACAGCAAGAAGGATGAGTAGAATGTACTGTGTGTTGTTGAATTGAGATTAGGGGTATCAGTCTGAACATCAGTATAATAAAATACATGATATATTATATATATTTCCTAGCCATTGTCGCCTGAAAAGACCTAAAAGCCATGCCACATTGGCGGCAATGGTTCTATCTAATGCCCAGATCCTGGTTTCTAAATACCACCTTCCATTAAAAGAAATCAGCGTTCTTTGGAGAAAAGGCTGATTCCAGGGCTGGGGCAGAAGTCAACAATGAGCCTAGAACATCTTGTTTGTGCCGGAAAGTCAGGAAGTGCTTGTCCAGTAATGAGGATATGTTAAAACCATATTGGAGCTAGCCTGAAGTGGCTGTCACAGGCCAAATCTATTATAATTTTATAATTGAATAGTAATAAATTAAACTCATTTGACAAAATGAAAATCCATTGATCCATATTGATATTGTCAGTCAATGAATAAATAAATAAATAAATACGGGTAAAGAACAAGCTCTTCCTTACAGCAGAAGGAATGTTGGAGTTAGAAAATTATCAATGGGTGCTAAAACTGAAAAGTGAAAATTTAGGGAAGAAAAGAACATTTACATAGTCTCAAAGGATCTTGCAAAATATTACTTATTAGTTACAAAGGTGAAAATACTACCCTTACAGTGGAGAAATATGGCAGTTTTCACCTTACATCAAGAAACTTTAGACAAACCCAAATTGAGGAATATTCTACAAAATAACTGATATGTCCTCTTCAGAAAAGTCAAGGTTAAGAAAAAAGGCTGAGAAACTGTTGCAAATTAAAGGAGGTTAAAGAGATAAGCCAACACAGCACAATGCATGATCCTGGACTGGATACTGGTTTGGGAGAGCAGAATAGCTCTGTGCCCAGTACTGGGACAAATGTTACCATTTGAATATGCAATGTAGATTACATAATCATATTGTATTATGTCAGTGTTAAATATCCAGATTTTGATAATGGAACTGTGACATATAAAAGAATGTTTGTGTTTTTAAGGAAATAAACATTGAAATATTTAGGGATAAAGGGGCTGATATCTCCAGCTTACTCTCAAATGATTAAAAATGCCTACATATAAATAGAAATAGGAAGTAAGGAAGCAAATGGGGCAAAATATGAAATGATTAATAAATCTAGGTAAAGAGTATATGGGCATTTCCTGCACTATTCTTTCAACTTTTCTTTAAATTTGAAATTGTATCAAAATTATAAGTTACCAACAAAATCCATGAGGAAAGGATTGTTTAGTAGAGGCAATCGAAATAGTGAGGAGTTAAAGGCAACCATAAATCTCTTCCCAAGGAACGAATAGTTATGTCAGACACAAATAATGGAATACAATGCAGAGTCAGAATTTTTAAATTATTTATCTGTCATCTATCTTATTTATCAATCAATCTGTAAAGGACAACATGACTAAATCTCAAAAATATATTTTTGCATGAAAAAGTAATGAATATAACGAGATCCACAGATAAATACAATTTGTGTACATTAATCACATATATGCAATAATATCATGATATTTACAGGTATGGACCTAACTAAGAACATAAAGTAGATACCCAGGAGTGGGTGCTTATGGGAGAGAAATGAATGAAAGTCAGGCTGGAAGAATAAAAGGAGAAAATAATAAAGTAAAATAACATAAGAAAGGAGCCTTGCAAGGGATGATGATGATGATATGACATGGACAGAAAAATATGATTAAGTTAAATATTTGCCACTGGTGTCCCAAAAATAGGAGTTGGTGGAAGAAAGGAAACAAAATGTGGAGTCCCTTTCAAGATGCCATTTAGACTCAGGTTTTTATTTGATTCATTCATAAAACACATACTTGCCTGTGCACCAGGCACCTTGCTAGATGTTGGGAAAATAGTTTGAACGAGATAGGAACTAGGAACATCTTACAGTCCAGGAAACTAACCCCAGTGAGTGTTAGTATGTCACCGGAGAAGGCCAAGGATGGTATTTGCGATGAGGAAAGTTCAGAATAACTACCTTTTGCTGAGTTTGCCCAATTAATTCTGCTTCTATGAATGAATCATAGGAAGCCACTTTACCATTTCCCTTCAATTTATGCCTCCTTGCTATTTGGAGAATTTCCTTTAATTCCTGTTCTCTGTAATGTATTATCAATTTTGTTTTGACTAACTTGATCTTTTAAACTAGCCCTATGCACTGTTAAGAGTAATCCTCATAATTGTGAAGCCTGTCTATACCATTCATTGGTCCCTTGTTACTGTCCTTTTCCGTAATACTTGGTAGACATGTCGGGCCCTTCCTATGAAAAGCATAGGCTCTTTCTGCTCCCCTCAGGCCAATCATAATACTTTGCATTTGTTACACTCTCAGTTATATGGAATTAATAAATAAAGATACGCTAAATTAACTCAGGAGCAATCTAGTTGTGACATCTTGACTCTTGGGTTTCTACCCATGTATCTAATCATTGCTATTGTATTTTAGAAGAAAAAAAATTTGTTAAGCATTTTTACAAACCTTAACATGAATTACTATACATTTTTTTCTTCAGTCATTGGCAGTTCAGGATCCAACTAATGAGAAATATATTTTCCCACAGATGGTCTAGGACGCAAACCACATTGTTTGTACTTTTGAAAAACATAAAGAAACAATAAAAATAAGATATTGCAAGAGCTTTGAAGTGCGTGGGTCACAATGGCAGGTTCCTTTGTTGAGCAGCGGATTTTCCTAATGCCACTCAGCTAGATTCTTATCAAACATTTCTGAGCAGGAGACAATGAAAATGACCCAGCATGAATAAAAGAACAGATGAGAAATGTGCTGTGATAAAGGCTGAAAAGGAGGCAGGCAAGTGCCTGGGTCCTCATTGAAAACAAATAACCCGAGGTGGGGAGAGAGGCTCGCTTTATCTTTGGCATTCTTTTTATAGCTCTGATCCGGAATTGTTTTCCCTTGAAAATGAATGGAGTGCCAGGGAGAGCTGCTTGATCTTATTCTCTGGCCTTTTCATTGCACTGTGCAGCCATTTTAATGAGTTATTTCTCACAGTCGCCCTACCAGGCAGGTCATCATCAATATCCTTGTTTTCCAGGCAAAGCCTAAGTGAGGCAAGGGCTGAGGGTGATTCAGTAATGGGTCTTAATTATGTGAGGTTCATGTGGCTGAGGATGGCGAGCAGCTGTTTTGGGGAGTCTCTCCTGAGTTCAGAGGAGAAGGTATGAGCAGAGCTGGGGCAGGGGCAACATTACAGCAAAAGGAGTTCTGGACTAGGAGAGTGTTCCCTGCATTATCATGGAGGTTTCTGAGAAGAGGAATCTGGCTTCTGCCTCTTGGTTTGTACCACCAAAGCATCTACTAGATGCTATAGATGTACATCTCCCAGAAAATAAATGCTCAGTTGGTCGATTGATGAATGATATGAACAAGTCTTTATGTAGGGATATTTCGACCAAAGCTAGGGACAGATTGATCCGGTCCAACTTGACCTACCAAGAAGAAAAGACCAAAAGATTCTACGAGGTCACTGGCATTTCTTAGGATGCATAAGTAGTACTTATCTGCCATTAGCACTGTTCAATTTAATTCAAAGTTCAGTCAAGTTAATGCTTTTGATCATCTGCTACATGGAAGGTGATAGACAAGGCTCTGGGTGGATTGCAGAAATAAATCAATTATGGCTCCTGCCTCATAAAGTGAAAGGTAGAGTGGGAGAGAAAGAAATGCATGCAACTTCTTACAATACAGGTATCTGAGAATATGAGAAGTGCTATCTTAGAAATTCAATTAGTTCATGAGACTATGGAAGAGGAAGTGAAGAATTCCAGTTTGGGCATTGGGAGTGAAGGGATAATAACTACACATATTAACATTACTATGTGCCATGCAGATGATAAGTGCTTTACCTGAATTATTTTATTTAATGCTTACAACTGTATACAATAAGTACGAATGCGATTTTAATTTTCTTCATGATCATACGGAAGCAGAGAGCAGTTAAGTAACATACTAGCAAGCAGCAGAGGCAGAATTGAACTAAGGCTGTCTGACAGCGCTTAAGCTAAGTTTAAAGAAAATGCATGGATTTAGCACATGTTATATTCCAGTCTCTGGGTTAGGTGTTTAATATATATTATTTATTTACTTCTATAAATAACTCTAAAAATTATATTATCTCCCTTTGACACATCTGAGATTCAAAGAGCTTAAATGACTTGATCAAGTTACATGGTTAATAAATATCAAAAGGCACTTTCCTGCCCAGACTGGTGTGGCCTCATGCTGTGTCATTTCCACTCTCCACAAGGCTGCTTCAAGTAGAAAATAGCTAATGCCTCCTCAAGACCTCAGGAACCCCAGGCAGCTAGCCACGTCCAGCTGAAGGCAATTGACAGATCTCAGGCACGGTCTCTTAAAAGCCTCCAGCCCCCTGTAGGTTCAAGCCCATGGATAAACTGCCATCTGGAGCCCTGCAGCATCAACAGACTCAGGTAGAGCTTTCAGCCCTTCAGAACTGGTCATGTTGTCCCCAGGGTAGTTGTATTAGTTATCTATTGCAGTGTAACAAATTACAGCAAGTTTAGTGGTGTAAAACATACATTACTATCTCATGGTTTCAGCATTCAAGCATCTGGCCATGGCTTAACTAGGTCCTCTGCTCAGAGTCTCACAAGGCACAAAGTATTGGCCAGTTGCATTTTCATCTGGAGCCTGGGCTCCACTTCCAAGCTCATGTAGGCTATTGGCAGAATTCAGTTCCTCCCAAAGGTCCTCAAGTCCTAGATGCTGCCTCCCTCCAGAGGCAGTTGACAGCATGGCTGTTTGCTTTTTAAAAGCCTGCAGGAGAGCATCTGTTATGGACTGAATGTTTGTGTTCTCCCCCAAATCTGTACGTTGAAATCCTAACCCACAATGTGATCATATTAGGAGATGGGGCCTTTGAGAGATTATTAGGCCATGAGGATGGAGCCCTCATTAATGGGATTAGTGCCTCTATATAAGGAACTCCAGAGAGCTCTTTGGCTCTCTTTCTGTCATTTGAGAAGGCAGCTGTCTACAAAACAGGAAAAGAGCCCTCACCAGAACCTAAACATGCTGGCACTCTGATTTTGGACTTCCAGCCTCCAGAACTGTGAGAAATAAGTTTCTATTGTTTACAAATCACTCTGTCTGTGGTAATTTGCCATAGCAGCTCCAAGGGACTAAGGCAGTGCCTCGTTCCTGAGGAAGGACACATGCCTCCTTTAAGGACTTTCATTTGATTAAGTCAAACCCTTGCAAGGTAACCTCATTTTTGGTTCACTCAAAATCAAATGATTTGGGACCTCAATTACATCTGCAAAATCTCTTCATTTTTTGCAATATAATGTAGACAAATCACAGGAATGATATCCCACCCTATTCACAGGACTTGCCCACACTCATAGGGAGGGAATTATGTACAGCAAGTACACCATGGAGCAAGAATTTGAGGATCGTCTTAGAATTCCACCTGCCATGAGGCAAGAATTTGAGAATCGTCTTAGAATTCTGCCTGCCATGTGAAACTCATTCCTAGCACCGTGGATGCTTTGATCTCCTTCTGGCTAAAACAGGACCTCATTATCTAGGCAGAGCCAGAGAAGAGTCTATATATGAGCCACATGCATTTTGGAATTGCCTGTCTCCATTTGCTTTTGTGCAGGGGTCACACACCACCATCAGTGAGGTTTGGCCATGGGTCAGCATTTCTGATGAAAGATTTCATGGGAAAAGGATGACATTTATGTCTAAAGTTGATTTGGTGGTTAGCTTTGGTGATTATCTTTTAATTATCTCTGCTTCCCCTCTCCCCCATTGTTGTTAACAGTCAAGACTTAGCTGTGCATATTATTTATTGAAAGAGCTAAAGAGGAAAAGGCCAAGGCTAAAGCCTAATAACTGAGAGGAAACAAGTCAGAAGACATCTAAATGTCAATTGATGGAATTGGCTTCTTGACTTGAAGATTATATCTTTAAACAGTCTTGGGAAACACCATTTTAATTCAACAAAGGAATTCTTATAAATACAATTTAATTGCTTTTTCAAGGATTGTCTATTGAGACCCCACATTAGGTTTTGTTTTGTCTTGTTGTGTTTACCATTTTCTTGCATGCACACTTAGCCCCAAAGGGACTGGAGAATAAAAGAAGGCTAAGCCTGCAACACTAAGCACATTTGTAAGAAAGCAATTTAGGGAAAGCAGTTTTCAATCTCATTCAAAAGTGTCCAATATTTCAATATTCCTAGACATTTCTTGCCATAGCAGTGCCAAAATAGAGACAACTTTTGCCCTGTAGTCAACTCTGATCATGAGCCATTTTTATTGAATCAAAAAGCCCCAAAACTCCCACCACAACTCTGATCAAAATCTGATCCTTAGAATGTCGTTAAGACTGAATAGGAGTTTTATTTCTACCATCTTCCACCGCTTTATTGATTAACTCTGCTCAGAACCCAACCAGCTCACAAAGGCTCCGCTCCTAGAATTGGATGAGAAAGGTTTTTTACCAGAGAGAAGGGCAGAGGGATTTTTGTGGACTGACATCTGGGGCCCAGACTGGGACCACTGTGAGCCTGGAATATTCTTTCAATCCTCCCCTCCTCATCATCCACCCATTTAAGACCGCCTCAAACTTGAAAGTCCTGATGACTTCACATATCTTGCTGGGTCTGTAATGAAGATGCTTATAAATATTACAAAAGATTTATCACTTTAGTGTGAAATTCTCTGATACCAGCAGGGAGTTTTTAAACACAACTGGCAACAAGAAGCATATGGTCAGAGATTCAAGTTACTGCTTTCTTTCTTTCTTTTTTTTTTTAATTGTTGTCTGCCAAGGACAATATATTTTTTTCCCTTCTTCAAAATAAACATTGTGCAGGAATGTGCCTCAGCAAATGGCTGGGGCTCTATTATATTTCATGCAGCTTTCTAAACAATTTTCAACCCTGGGCTGGCCTGGTGTCAAACAGAAGGCAACCAACAATAGCAAAATCCCATTAAAGCCAAGAAGGTTCCTTCCTGAGGTGAGCCTGGCCAGAAATAGTCATCTTGGCTCATTCTCCAGTTTGGCACTGGGGACTAATAATGCACGGTCTCCTAATGGAAATTATCTAGTTTCATCCAAGAACTCCTCCAGAGAGAGCCGGGCTGACGCACTAACAGTCAATATAACAACATTCTTCTCGAAGTGCTGAACAATAGGCCTTTGGAGAGACTGTGATAAACCACGTCAGACTCCGGACAAACACGAGTGTAAAAATAGGCATCAGAGGCATTGACACAGCCACCTAATTTCTCAGGAGGGAGGCCCACAGAGGAGGGATTGTTCAGAATGCTTGTTGAGAATACTTCATCAGAAGTAGTGGGAGAAGGATAGTGAAGAAAGAAAGAAAAGGGATGGGGAGAGAGATAAAAAGAAGACTGAATAAGATCAAGAATGGGGAAAAAATAAGAAAATGATAAATGAAAGAGAGGAGTTAATTCTTCATCTGTGGTACAACTGTCCATGGTCTGCTAATATAAATCAAACTTTGGGTGTGATTCCCATTAACATCATGGGGCTGTGTTTCAAATGCTCTGTGCGAAGAAAAGCCAGCAGGAAATAATGCTCCATTTAAGGATATATATATATATATAACTCACATAGGTATATAGGAGTTCTGTGAATTTACCACTTTTCTAAGACCAACAGGATCATCCTGAGGCATACATTTGGTTTTAAGTTTCCTCATGTTATTACTTGTTTTCTGAATATTTTTAACCTCCTCTAAATTTTAAGCTTCTCAAGAGTAGGAACTGGCTTGTGTCTATAATGATTATCCACATCAAGACAATAAGTATCAGTCAAAACTGTTGATTGGTTGATTATTCATTGAGCCTAATAGTCTTGAAACATCAGAGAGTCTCTCATGAGTGGGTATTTCAAGAAATAAATTTCTCCAAAATGGGTAATTTCAAGGCCCAAATCCATGTCAACACCTCCCTGATTCCGCACCCACTACCACCTTCCTACTTCCCTTCCCCACCAACAAGCTAGAAAATGGCGTAGGTTCTGGAATACAGAATGGCTTCCCTAGACTACAGGGCCTAAGATAGACCACGGGACATTCTCCTTGGGCCCAACATGTGAATTTGCAACTCTAGGCTGATGCAAGAGAACGTATTCTAGCTGTATTCACACCACTGGAATAATATTCACAGTCTGAATCAAGATGGTGGCTCAAGCACATGCCTGCTTTCCCTGCCCAAACCCCAATCCAGATATATATTCAACATACAGATAACACTGTGTCTTGGGAGGGAAATTCTGTGTCTGGGGGATACCAGAGTGAAGAGCCTACTTCTTTAGATATGCTTCTGTACATTTTCAAGGTTGAACTCTGTGAATATAACACTATTCAAAAATTTAAAGTGAAGTTTAAATAAGCTAATTTTAGAGTATCAATATAAAATAAAATGGAATTTAAGGCCAAATGCATAAAAGGAAAAATGAGACATATTTATATTGATTAAAAGTATAGTTCATGGCTGGATGTGCTGGCTCACGCCTGTAGTTCCAGCACTTTGGGAGGCTGAGGCGGGAGGATCACGAGGTCAGGAGTTCAAGACTAGCCTGGCCAACATGGTGAAACCCTGTCTCTACTAAAAATACAAAAATTAGCCAGGCATGGTGGGCACCTGTAATCCCAGCTACTCAGGAGGCCATGGCAGGAGAATCACTTGAACTTGGGAGATGGAGGTTGCAGTGAGCTGAGATGGCACCACTGAACTACAGCCTGGGCAACACGAGTGAAACTCCATCTCAAAAAAAAAAAAAGGACAGTTCACTAAGAAGTCACTTAACTTCATGAATCTAACAACTTCGAAATATACAAAACTGATAGAAATATAAGGAGAACCTAATGATGCATAAAAAATAAGACTACACAAAAAGAAGGTATTATATAGTAATAGCATTTGAATAACATACACATATCTCATAGATATATGTAAAAGTTGGTATTCAACAAAGACAACACATTTTTAAAAATATACAGAAATTTACAAAATCAGTTCATATGTTGAGCCACAGAGAAAATATCAACAAATTCCAAAGTAAACAGGGTCATGCAAGTTGCATTCTCCTAGTGCAAAGCAATAAAAATGGAAATTAATGAAAGTGCTAGCCACATAAACACACACATATAAATCTGTCCACTTGGAAGTATAAAATATCCCTCTACGTTCTTGGGTATAAAAGCAAAGCAAAACTATTTAGAAATAAATTATGAGAACTCTTATCAAAATAAATGGGACATAAAGCAATACTCAGAAGAAATTTTGCAGTTTTAAAATGCATTTTTCTTAGAAAATAAAAGATTGAAAAATAATGAAAGCATTCAACTTAAGAATAATAGCAATAACAAAATTAATAAAGATAAAGAAAAAATAGAAAATATTATGTGCACATATATTAAACTATTTTAAAAGGAAAATATTGTGTGTCCTTGGGATTTCTTTTGTAGAATACATTAAACTGGATAGATGTTGTCAAATATTTATTTAAATAAAGTATTGGCCAGGTGTGGTGGCTCATGCCTGTAATCCCAGTACTTTGGGAGGCCAAGGTGGGCAGATCACGAGGTCAGGAGATCGAGACCAGCCTGGCCAACATGGTGAAACACCACTTCCACTAAAAATACAAAAATTAGCTGTATGTGGTGGTGCATGCCTGTAATCCCAGCTACTCAGGAGGCTGAGGCAGGAGAATCGCTGGAACCCGGGAGATGGAGGCTTCAGTGAGCTGAGATTATACCACTGCATTCCAGCCCAGGCAACAGAATGAGACTCCATCTCAAAAAATAAAAATAAATAAGTATCAGTAAAGATGATTTCTGGTGTGTTTTGCATAAAATATTGCTAGGATTAAATTACAACACAAGTAAAGGATTTGATGCAGTGCTTGTACCAGAATAATTACTATTTAGCTGCTATTATTACCATTAAATATCTTTTTGTGACAGGAAAATCACAGAAGAAGTTCATTTTAGTGTTAAAAAATTTTTTTTAAGTTTACTGGACTAAAACCTGCTTTCATATTGTCTTTCTCTCATTCGCTCCATTAATGGTTACCTTACTCCTTGTCTCTACTCCCCCAATCTTAAAACCTGAATCAGGGTACTCTTTTTTCATACAGGACACATTTTCAAATATACTGTCAAGAAGGATGGGCCATTACACATGTGCATAGTTTTCACTTCTCTTATCAGGTGAAATGTTCCCAACTGTTTATCTTTCCTTACTTAAATCAAAAGGAATCTAGGTCTTCCACCTTCTTTTAAAAAATATTTTTTTTTATGGATACATAATGGATATACATATGGATGTACATGTGGTAATGTAATACCTTAATATAATTTGTAAAGACCAAATCAGTGTAATTAGGGTATCCATCACCTGAAATATTTGTCTTTTCTTTATGCTAATAACATTCAGATTATTCTCTTCTAGCTATTTGAAATATACAATGGGGTACTGTAAACTGTAGTCGTACTACTCACCTATCAAACACTAGGTCTTATTTCCTATGTCAAACTGCATATTTATACTCATTAATCAACCTCTCTTTATCCGCTCCTACTCACTACCTTTCCCAGCGTCTGGCAACCACCAATTTACCCTCTATCTTCATGAAATTCACTGTTTTTGCTCCCACATATGAATGAGAACATGTGATATTTGTCTTTCTGTGCTTGACTTACTTCACTTCACTTCACATAATGACCTTCCATCCATGTTGCTGCAAATGACAGAATTTCATTCTTTTTATGGCTGAATAGCATTCCACTGTTTATATATACCACATTTTTTTATCCATTCATTCACTGATGAGCACTTATGTTGATTCCATATTTTGGTTATTGTGAATAATGCTGCAATAGACATAAGAGTGCAAACATCTCTTCAATATACTGATTTCATTTCTTTTAGATATATACCCAGTAGTGGAATTGCTGTATCATATGGTAGTTCTATTTTTAGTTTTTTGAGGAAACTCAATACAATTGTTATACTGGCTGTACTAATTTACATTCCCAAACACAGTGTACGAAATTCCCATTTCTCCATATCCTTGCTATGATCCATATCATTATTCCTTGTATTTTTGATAAAAGCCATTTTAACTGGGGTGAGATGATATCATATTGTGGTTTTGGTTTGCATTTCTCTGATATTTAGTGATGTTAAGCATTTTTTCATATACCTGTTAGCCATTTGTATGTTTTCTTTTGAGATATTTGTGTTTAGGTCTTTTACCCATTTAAAAATTGGATTATTTGTTTTTTTGCTACTGTGTTGTTTGAGGTCTTTATATATTCTGGCTATTCAATCCCTTGTCAGTTGGATAGTTTGCAAATATTTTCTCCCATTCTATGGGTTATGTCTTCACTTTGTTGATTATTTCCTTTGCTGCGCAGAAGCCTTTTAGCTTGATAATCCTATTTGTTGATTTTTGTTTTAGTTGCCTGTGCTTTTGAGGTCTTACACAAGTAATCTTTGCCCAGGCCAATGCCATTGGGCATTTCCCCAATATTTTCTTTGAGTAGTTTTATAGTTTCAAGTCTTAGATTTAAATCTTTAATGCATTTTGTTTGAGTTTTGTATATGAGGAGAGATAGGGCTCTAGTTTTTTTCTTCTACATATTGTTATTCAGTTTTCCCAGAACCATATATTGAAGAAATTGTCCTTGCCTCATTGCATGTTCTGGGCAACTTTGTTGAAAATGAGTTGGCCATAAATGCATGAATTTATATCTAGGTTCTTTATTGTGTTCCATTGGTCTACATATCTGTTTTTATGCCAATACCATGATGATTTACTTACTATAGCTTTGTAGCATATTTTGAAATCAGGTAGTGTGATGCTTCCAGCTTTCTTTTTTTCACTCAGGATTGCTTTGGGTATTGGGGGTGTTCTGTGGGTCCATATAAATTTTAGGATTCTTTTTTCTATTTTTGTGAAAAACGTCATTGGTATTTTGATAGGGATTGCATTGAATCGGTAAATTGCTTTGAGTAGAATAGTCATTTTAACAATACTAATTCTTCCAACCCATAAACTGGAATGTCTTTCCATTTTTGCATTTCCTTTTCCATTTATTTCTTCAGTATTTTATAGTTTTTCTTGTAGAGATCTTTACTTCTTTGATTAGATTGAGTCCTAAGTATTTTATATTCTTTGTAGCTATTGTAAATGGAATTACTTTCTTGACTTCTGGGGTATATAAGTGCTACTGATTTTTGTATGTTGATTTTGTATCCTGCAACTTTACTGAATTTGTTTATTAGTTCTAATCCTTTTTTGGTGGAGTCTTTAGGATTTTCTAAGTATAAGATCATGTCAACTGTGAACAAGGCTAATGTGACTTCTTTCTCTCAATTTAAATATGATTTATATTTCTTTTTTGCCTAATCGCTCTGGCCAGGATTTCCAGTACTATGTTGAATAAAAGTGGTGAAAGTTGGCATCCTTGACTTGTTGCAGATCTTAGAGGAACGGCTTTCAATTTTTCCCTGTTCGGTATGATCAGTTAGCTGTGGATTTGTCAATGTGACCTTAATTACTTTGAAATATGTTCCTTCTATACCCAGTTTGTGGGTTTTTTCCTCATAAAAGGATGCTGAATTTTATTACTTTTTCAGCATCTATTGAAATGACTATATGGTTTTAGTCCTTGGTTCTGTTAATGTGATGTATCATATTTATTGATTTGCATGTGTGGAACCATTCTTGTATCCCTGGGATGACTCCCACTTGATCACAGTGAATGTTCTTTTTGATGAGTTGCTGAATTCAGTTTGGTGGTTTTTGTTAAGAATTTTTGCATCTATTTTTATCAGTAATATTAGTTTACAGTTTTCTTTCTTTTTGTGTCCTTGTCTGATTTAGTATCATTTAGTATCATTTAGTATCAGGGTAATGCTGAAGGATTCCCTCCTCTTCAACTTTTTTTGGAAGAATTTGAATAGAATGTTTGGTATTAGTTTTTCTTTAAATGTTTGGTTGAGTTTGGTAGTAAAGCCATCAGGTCATGGCTTTTTTAAAAAACTTTTTTTTTTTAATAGAGTCAAATCCTTGCTCTTTTGCCCAGGCTGGAGTGCAGTGTTGTGATTATAGCTCACTGCAGCCTCAAATTCCTTGGCTGAAGTGATCTGCCTGTCTCAGCTTCCCAAGTAGCTAGGACTACAGGCATGCACCACCAAACCCAGCTAATTTTTTTTTTATTTTTATGTTTTGTAGAGACGGGTTCTTGCTGTGTTGTGCATGCTGGTCTTGAACTCTTGGCCTTAAATGATCCTCCTGCCTTGGCCTCCCAAAGTGCTGGGATGACATGCATAAGCCACCATGCCTAGCTTGGGCTTTTCTTTGTTGGGAGACTTTTTTATTAAGGCCTCTATCTCATCACTTGTTATTAGTTTGCTGAGGTTTTCTCTTTCTTCATGGTTCGATCTTAGTAGGTTTTATGTGTCCAGGAATTTATCCAGTTCTTCTAGGTTTTCCAATTCATTGCTCTGTGGTTGTTCATAATAATCTCTAATGGTCTTTGTATTTCTGTGTTCTCAGCTATCATGTCTCCTTTTTCATTTATAATTTTATTTATTTGAGTCTTTTGTTTTTCCTTAGTCTGGCTAAAGATTTGTCATTTTTATCTTTTCAAAAAATAGACTTTTAATTTTGTTTATCTTCTGTATTTTTTTAGTCTCAATTTCATTTATTTTTACTCTGATCTTTAGTATTTTTTCCCTTCTATTAATCTTGAGTTTGGTTTGCTCTTGCATTTCTAGTTCTTTGTGGTGCATTGTTAGGTTATTTATTTGAAGTCTTTCTGCTTTTTTGACATAGGCTTTTATTGCTATAAAATTCCTTCTTACTATTGCTTTTGCTGCATCCCATATTTTGATATGTTATATTTCCATTTTCATTGTTTCAAGAAATTAAAAAATTTTGCAATTGACCCTTTGGTTCTTCAAGAGCACGTCGTTTAATTTTCATGTGTTTGTGCATTTACTGAGGTTCCTTTTATTATTAATTTCTAGTTTTATTTCATTGAGATAAGAAAAAATACTTGATATGATTTCTACTTTTTTGAATTTGTTGAGACTTATTTTGTAGCCTAAGATATGTTTTTGTAGCCCAAGATACAGTCTGTTCTTCAGAATCTCCCCTGTGCTGATGAAAAGAATGTGTATCCTGCAGTCATGGGGTTAAATGATCTCTTATTGTCAGGCTTATTTGGTCTAGTGTGTAGTTTAACTCTGATTTTCTTTGTTGATTTTCTGTTAATGATATCTCCATTACTGAGAGTGGGTTGTTGAAGTTGTATACTATTATTGTGTTGAAATCTATCTCTCCCTTTAGATCTATTAATGTTTGCTTTATATACTTGGGAGCTCCTATGTTGGGTGCATGCATATATTCTCTTGGTGAACTGTCTCCTTTATCATACATAGATTTTCAGTTTATATTCTCTTGCTGAATTGTCTCTTTTACCATATATGGTGACCTTCTTTGTCTCGTGGACTTGTAGTCTGTTTTGCATGATGTAAGTATACCTATTCCTGTTCTGTTTTGGTGTCCAGTAGCATGCAATATTTTTTTTCACTCTTTCACTTTCAGTCTATGCATGTCTTTATAGGTGAAGTGGGTTTCCTGCAGGTAGCACAAATTTGGGTCATGTTTCTTTATCCATTTAGCCACTTTGTGGCTTTTAATTGGAGAATTTGAGTCTATTTAAGTCAGTATTTTTATTGGGCAGTAAGGACTTACTAGTGCCATTTTGTTGCTTATTTTCTGGTTGTTTTGTGGCTTTTCTCTTTCTTATTGTCTTCATTATTGGTTATTTTCTCTGGTAGTATGTTTTAATTTGTTGCTTTTTTCAAAAAGTGGATCTATTATAGGTTTTCACATTGTGGTTATCGTGAGGCTTACAAAAATCATCTTATAGACATAACAAGTTATTTTAAAGAGATGATAACTTAGATTACAAAGAAAAGAATAGAAACAAACAAATCAAGAAAAAATGAAAAAACTCTCTAATGTGTTAACTGCAAATGTGGGGACGTCTATATTTTGACTTTATGTTGTCTTCATTTACATATTCTTATGTTGCCTATCTCTTAACAGGTTGCTATAGATATTATTATTTTTGATATATTTGTCTTTTAGGCTTCATACAAGAGCTATGAGTGGATTGCACACCAAATTACAGTAGTAGGGTATTCTGGGTTTGTCTGTGTCCTTAATTTTACCAGTGGATTTTATACCTTCAAATGTTTCCTTTTTGGACTTCAGTGTTTTTTGTTCTTTCAGCTTGTTTGAAGAGGTCCCTTTACCATTTCTTTCTTTTTTCTTTGAGACAGAGTTTCGCTCTTGTTGCCCAACCTGGAGTGCAGTGGTGTGATCTCGGCTCACTGCAACCTCCGCCTCCTGGGTTCAAGTGATTCTCCTGCCTCAGCCTCCTGAGTAGCTGGGACTACAGGTGTGCACCAGCACACCCCGCTAATTTTTGTCTTTTTAGTAGAGACGCGTTTTCACCATGTTGGCCAGGATGGTCTCGATCTCCTGACCTTGTGATCTGCCCACCTTGGCCTCCCAAACTGCTGGGGTTACAGGCATAAGCCACCATGCCCAGCCTCCCTTTAACATTTATTGTAAGATGAATTTATTGATTATGAATTATTTCCATTTTGTTTGTGTGGGAAAGACTTTTATTTCTCCTTCATATGTGAAAGTTATGTTTGCTAGATACAATATTCTTGGATGCCAGTATTTTTCTTTGAGCACTCTGAACGTATCTTACGTCCTCCTGGCCTATATGGTTTCCGTTGAGAAATCTATCGCCTGAGAAATTGAAGACTCTTTATATGCTATTTGTTTCTTTTCTCTTGCTATTTTTAGGATTTTCTCCTTGACCTTGACAGTTTGATTATTATGTGGCTTTGAGTAGTCTTGCTCAAGTAGAATCTCTTTGGTGTTCTCTGATCTTCTGGTACCTGGATATTTATCTCTTAAGTTTTGAAAATTTTTCTATTATTATTTCTTTGAATAAGCTTTCTACCTCTTCTTGCTCAGCTCCCTCTTGAACACAAATAATTTTTAGATTTGGCCTTTTGAGATAATTTTCTATATCTTATAGATGATTTTCCTTCCTTTCATTTGTTTTTCTTCTCCTCTGTTTTTTCAAATAGCCTGTCTTTGAGGTTACTGATTCTTTCCTCTGCTTTATCCATTTTCTGTTGAGAGCCTCTAATAAAATTTTCAGTCCAGAAAATTTATTTCTCAGTTCCAAGATTTCTGTTTGGTTTTTAAAAATTACTTATGTCTCTTCATTAAATTTATCTGATAAATTTCCAAATTGCTTTTCTGTGTTATCTTGGAGACCACTGAATTTCCTTAACACTGCTATCTTGAATTCCTGGTCAGAGAGTTAACATATTGCCATATTGTTAGGGACAGTCACTGGTTCATTGCTCTGTCTGTTTGAGGAGGCCATGGTTCCCTGTTTGCTGGTGTTTCTTGTGGATGTGTATCTATGTCTTTGCATTGAATAATTAGTTATTTATTCCAATTTTCTCCATCTGGCTTGTTCTGGTTTTTATTAGATATATTTGCTTAGAGATTCTTTGCAATTTTCCTGTTAATTCCCTCCCATCCTCCTTCCCTCCCTCCCTCCCTCCCTTCCTTCCTTCCTTCCTCCTTTCCCTTTCCCGTTCCTTTCTTTAATGCTAGGTCACTGCCTCTTTTCTGGCACCAGTTATGGTGCCTTAAACCCAGTTTGCCTCAGTTCTAGTAAATAACCAGAGTATTGCCAGTCCTGAATTGGAGTGTCAAATGGTATATCCCAGTCGTGTGGGAAGGCTGGTTAGGGGTTTGTGCCCAGGTCAGCTATGGAACAAATCTCCTACAGCATGGTGCTGCTGAACAGCCACTCTGATTTAGCATCTCCTTTGGCTGAGTTACAGAGCCAAGTTTCCCGAACTGGAGATGGTAGTCTTGCCTCCTCTTTTTGTCTCTGGCTGTCTTCAGGGATATTTCTCACTTCAGGCTTTCCTGATTCTTCCTATGGGATGAGGCAGGGCAGGTGTTCTGCCAGGGAACTCAAGATGGTGTGGAATCTGGATGTCCATCTTGATCTCACTTTTTCCAGTGTAGAAACCATGAGTCATGGGAAATTTTGCATGCATTTGGTACTGGTCAGATTGGGAGGATGAGTGTCATGGATACGGAAGTCTCATTTTCTTACCATTTGCTCAGAGATTTTTCATTTCTCTGTGGCCCTGGGAACTGTTGCATCCTCATGTTTGGGTTCTGAGATATTGCTGGTGACAATCTTGGTGCTATATATTTGTCTTTTGTTTCCTGGGGGGTGAACAGGGGGAGGAATGAAGCCAGCTTTCTTCTTAATCACCATTTTTGAACTGCAAGTGTTTCTGTCCATATTCTGTGTTATTTCCCGGGTCCTGCATATTTGTTGTTGTTCTCCCATTTTTGTAGGAATTTATCTAATGGTTTGGTCAGTGTACAATCCAGGGAATCACTTTTTCACTCAATATTTTTAATGCAATCAGTTTTGTTTTTGTTTTTTGGGGGGATGCCAACTCCATTTTTTATCAGTTTGATGGGACTATTGCCTCAATAAGTCATTGAACAACTATTTACTGAGCATCACTCTTTGTCAGTCCATGTACTGGGTATGAAGGATACAGAATGAATAAGAGCCTCTGCTGGAAAGGACTCTTAGCTAGGAGTGTGTAACTTAGGGCAATTACAACATAGTATGCTAGGGGCTGTGACCAAGGTAAATATGGATTTCTCTGGGACTTCAGAGGAACTATCCAAGTATAAATTAAATAAAGAGTGAGTCAGGGAAGGCTTCCATGAAGAAATGTTATGTGGGATGGATTCTGAAGACTAGCAGGGTATAGCAAGGAACACAGAGTATGGGGTGAGGTGAAGGATGCTCCAAACAGTGAATATAGTATATACAAATGCAACAAAATGAGGAGAAAGAAACAATATGCTTTCAGGAATGTCACACAGTTGGCTCATTGTGGTTTTGGTTTATATTTCCCTAATGACTAATGATGTTGAACACATTTTTGTATAATTATTGGTTATATGTATACCTTTGGAGAAATGGTCTTTGGAGAAAATAATCCTTTGTTCATTTTTAAATTTGTTTACCTTTTTATTGTTGAGTTGTAAGAGTTCTTTATGTAATCTTTTTCTAATTTTTAATTTCTGTGGGTACATAATAGGTGTATGTATTTATGGAGTTCCTGACATGTTTTGATACAGATATGCAATGCATAACAATCACATCAAGTAAAATGGGGTATCCATTTACCAAGCGTTTATCCTTTGTGTTACAAAGAATCCAATTATAACCTTTTAGTTATTTTTAAATGTACAATTAAATTATTACTGTCTATAGTTACCCTGTTGTGCTACCAAATACTATGTCTAATTCTTTCTTTCAAAATTTTTTTTTTTGAGACGGAGTTTCACTCTTGTTGCCCAGGCTGGAGTGCAATGGCGCGATCTTGGCTCACTGCAACCTCCACCTTCTGGGTTCAAGCAATTCTCCTGCCTCAGCCTCCAGAGTAGCTGGGATTACAGGCATGTGCCACCACACCTGGCTAATTTTGTATTTTTAGTAGAGACGGGGCTTCTCCATGTTAGTCAGGCTGGTCTCGAATCTCGACCTCAGGTGATCCTCACCCGCCTTGGCCTCCCAAAGTGCTGGGATCACAGGCATGAGCCACCATGCCCAGCCTCTATTTTTTTAATACCCCATCTCCCACTCACCCTCCCATTACCCTTCCCAGCCTCTGTTAACCATCTTTCTACTCTCTATGTCCATGAGTTCAATTGTTTTGGTTTTTAGATCCCACATATAAGTGAGAACTTGTGATGTTTGCTTTCTGTGCCTGGCTTATTTCACTTAGCACAATCACCTCCAGTTCCATCCATGTTGCTACAAATGATAGAATCTCATTCTTTTTAATGGCTGAATAGTACTCCATTGTGTGTAAGTACCACATTTTTTTTATTCATTGTTCTGTTGATGGACACTTAGGTTGCTTCCAAATTTTAGCTATTCTGAACTGTACTACAACAAATAAGGGAGTGCAGATATCTTTTTGGTATACTGATGTTTTTTTTTGAGTATATAACCAGCAGTGGGATTGCTGGATCATATGATAGTTCTATTTTTAGTTATTTGAGGGATCTCCAAACTGTTCTCCATAGTGGGTTGTACTAATTTACATTCCCACCAACGGTGTAGGAGGGTTCCCTTTTCTCCACATCCTTGCCAGCATTTGTTATTGCCTGTCATTTTTTTAGCAATACAAAAGTAAATATTTATTCAGAACAAAACTTTTAACAATTGATTTTACATTCTAAGCCAAAAGGAAATAGTAAAAGGTGTAGCAAAGAAAAGACAAAAACTAAAAGAAAAGCACTGCACTGTCTTTTCTACATGATAATGCTTAGGTGACCCATAACCTCTTGCTTGGCCTTTCTCCCAAGTACATTTTGGAGTCAACAGCTCACTCATAATTTTGGGTTAAAACCCACCTTTCTCCTGAGAGTCAGGAGTTGCAGATGAGCTCTGGCAAGCTGCTTCTCTAGGGTTACTAGCTATTGAGGCTAAGGTGCAAATGTAAGGCTTCGGTATCTTTCTTTACACAGGGGCACCCCCATTTCTTACTGGTTATTGCCTGTCTTTTGAAAAAAGCCATTTTAACTAGGGTGAGATGATATCTCATTGTAGTTTTGATTTGCATTTTTCTGATGACCAATGATGTTAAGCACACTTGTATATGCCTGCTTGCCATTTGTATGTCTTCATTTGGGAAATGCCCATTTTTAAATCAGATTATTAGATTTTTTTTTTTTCTGTAGAGTTGTCTGAGCTCCTTGTGTATTCTGGTTATTGATCCCTTGTCAGATGGGTAGTTTGCAATTATTTTCTTCCATTCTGTGGGTTGTCTCTTCACTTTGTTGATCATTTCCTTTGTTGTGCAGAAGCTTTTTAACTTGATGTGATACCATTTGTCCATTTTGGCTTTGGTTGCCTGTGATTGTGCGGTATTACTCAAAGAAATTCTTGCCCAGACCAATGTCCTGGAGAGCCTCCTCAATGTTTTCTTGTAATAGTTTCATAGTGTGAGGTCTTAGATTGAAGTCTTTAATCCATTTTGATTTGATTTGTGTCTATGGTGAGAGCGCAGGGTCTAGTTTTATTCTTCTGCATATGGATATCCAGTTTTTGCAGCACCATTTATTGAAGAGATTGTCTTTTTCTCACTGTGTGCTCTTGGCACCTTTTTTGAAAATAAGTTCACTGTAGGTTTGTAGATTTGTTTCTGGGTTCTTTATTCTGTTCCATTGATCTATGTGTCTGTTTCTATGCCAATACCAGGCTGCATTGGTTATTATAGCTCTGTAGTATAATTGGAAATTAGGTGCTCTGATTCCATTAGTTTTGTTCTTTGTTTTTTCTATTTCTGTGAAGAATTTCCTTGGTATTTTGGTAGGGACTGCATTGAATCTGTAGATTGCTTTGGGTAGTATGGACATTTTAATACTATCGATTCTTCGAATCCATGAACATGGAATATCTTTCCAGTTTTTGGTGTCTTCTTCAATTTCTTTCATCAGTATTTGAAAAGTTTTTTATTATAGAGAGCTTTCACTTCTTTAAATTAATTCCCAGGTATTTAATTTTATATGTGCCTATTGTAAATGGGATTACTTTAATTTTTTTTTCAGATTGTTCACTGCTGGCATATAGAAAAGCTACTGATTTTTATATGTTGATTTTGTTGATCCTGAAGCTTTACTGAATTTATCAGTTCTCATAGTTTTTTGGTGGAGTCTTTAGGTTTTTCCAAATATAAGATCATATCATCTGCAAACAAGAGTAATTTGACTTCTTCATTTCTAACTTGGATGCTCCGTATTTTTCTCTTGTCTGATTGCTCTAGCTAGGACTTCCAGTACTGTGTTGAATAACACTAGTCAAAGTGTCTATCCTTGTCGTGTTCCCGATCTTAGAGGAAAGACTTTCAGTTTTTCTCCATTCAGTATGACACTAGCTATGAGTCTCATGTGGCTTTTATTATGTTGAGGTATGTTCCTTCCATATCTAGTTTTTTTTTTGAGAATTTTTGTCATAAAGGGATGTTGAATTTTATTAAATGCCTTTTCAGCATCAAGCGAAATGATTATATGTTTTTTTCCTTTGTTCCATTGATATGATGTGTCAAGTTGGCTGATTTCCATATGTTGAACCATCCTTGATTCCCAGGGATAAGTCCCACTTGGTCATCGTAAATGATCTTTTAAATGTATTGTTGAATTCAGTTTGCAAATATTTTGTTGAGAATTTTTGCATCAATACTCATCTGATATATTGGCCTGTAGTTTTCTTTTATTGATATGTCTTTGTCTGGTTTTGGTATCAGGGTAATACTGGCCTCATAGAATGAGTTTGGAAGTATTCCCTTCTTATCTATTTTTCAGACTAGTTTGAGTAAGACTGGTGGGAAGTCTTCCTTAAATATTTGGTAGAATCCAGGAGTGAAGCCTTTGGATCCCATGAATTTCTTTCCTGGGAGACTTTTTATTATGGCTTTGATCTTGTTACTTGTTATTGGTTTTTTCAAGTTTTGGATTTCTTCATGGTTCAATCTTGGTAAGTTGTATGTGTCTAGGAATTTATTCATTTCTCCTAGATTTTCCAGTTATTGGCATGTATTTACTCATACTAGTCACTAATGATCTTTCAAGTTTCTGCTGTATGAGTTGTAATGTCTCATTTTGCATCTCTGATTTTATTTATTTGGTTCTTGTCTTTTTTTTTATTAGTCTGTGTTTTTTTAATATAAGTCCTTTGTCTCACGTATAATTTGCAAATATTTTTTCTCCTTTCATAGGTTGTCTTTCTTTTCTTCCTTTTTTAAAATTATACTTTAAGTTCTGGGGTACATGTGCAGAATGTGGAGGTTTGCTACATAGTTATGTATGTGCCATGGTGATTTGCTGCACCTATCAACTACATCAGGTATTTCTCCTAATGCTATCCCTCCCCTAACACCCCACCCCACGACAGGACCTGGTATGTGATGTTCCCCTCCCTGTGTCCATGTATTCTCACTGTTTAACTCCCACTTTTGAGTGAGAACATGTGGTGTTTGGTTTTCTGTTCTTGTGTTAGTTTGCTGAGAATGATGGTTTCCAGTTTCATCCATGTCCCTGCAAAGGACATGAACTCATCCTTTTTTATGGCTGCATAGTATTCTGTGGTGTATATGTGCCACATTTCTTTATCCAGTCTATCATTGACGGGCATCTGGGTTGGTTCCAAGTCTTTGCTATTGTGAATAGTGCCACAATAAACATACGCATGCATGACTCTTTATAGTAGAATGATTTATAATCCTTTGGGTATATACCCAGTAATAAGATTGCTAGGTCAAATGGTATTTCAAGTTCTAGATCCTTGAGGAATCGTCACACTGTCTTCCACTATGGTTGAACTAATTTACACTCCCACCAACAATGTAAAAGGGTTCCTATTTTTCCACAACCTCTCCAGCATCTGTTGTTTCCTGACTTTTTAATGTTGCCATTCTAACTGGCATGAGATGGTATCTCATTGTGGTTTTGATTTGCCTTTCTCTAACGACCAGTGATCATGAGCATTTTTTTCATATGTCTCTTGGCTGCATAAATGCCTTCTTTTGAGAATTGTCTGTTCCTATCCTTCGCCTACTTTTTGATGGAGTTGTCTGTTTTTTTTTCTTGTAAATTTGTTTAAGTTCTTTGTAGATTCTGGATATCAGTCCTTTGTCAGATGGATAGATTGCAAACATGTTCTCCCATTCTGTAGGTTGCTGTTCACTCTGATAATAGTTTCTTTTGCTGTGCAGAAGCTCTTTAGTTTAATTAGATCCCATTTGTCAATTCTGGCTTTTGTTGCCATTGCTTTTGGTGTCTTAGTCATGAAGTCTTTGCCAAAGCCTATATTCTGAATGGTATTGCCTAGGTTTTCTTGTAGGGTTTTTGTGGTTTTAGGTCTTACATTTAAATCTTTAATCCATCTTGAGTTAATTTTTGTGTAAGATGTAAGGAAGAGGTCTAGTTTCAGTTTTCTGCATATGGCTAGCCAGTTTCTCCAACACCATTTATTAAATAGGCTCACTGCTTGTTTTTGTCAGGTTTGTCAAAGATGAGATGGTTGTAGATGTGTGGCATTATTTCTGAGGCCTCTGTTCTGTTCCATTGGTCTATGTATCTGTTTTGGTACCAGTACCATGGCTGTTTTTGTTACTGTAGCCTTGCAGTATAGTTTGAAGTCAGGTAACATGATGCCTCCAGCTTTGTTCTTTTTGCTTAGGATTGTGTTGGCTATGTGGGCTCTTTTTTGGTTGCATATGAAATTTAGAGTAGTTTTTTCCAGTTCTGTGAAGAAAATCAGTGGTAGCTTGATGGGAATTTTGTTGAGGGCCTTTTCTGCATCTATTGAGATAATCGTGTGGTTTTTGTCATCGGTTCTGTTTGTTTGAGGAATTACATTTATTGATTTGCATATGTTGAACCAAACTTGCATCCCAGAGATGAAGCTGACTTGATCATGGTGGATAAACTTTTTGATGTGCTGCTGGATTTGGTTTGCTAATATTTTATTGAGGATTTTCACATAGATATTCATCAGGGATATTGGCCTGAAATTTACTTTTTTTGTTGTTTCTCTCCCAGGTTTTGGTATCAGGATGATGCTGGCCTCATAAAATGAGTTAAGGAGGATTCCCTCTTTTTCTATTGATTGGAATAATTTCAGAAGGTAAAGTACCCGCTTCTCTTTGTACCTCTGGTAGAAGTCAGCTGTGAATCTGTCTGGTCGTGGACTTTTTTTTGGTTGGTAGGCTATTAATTACTGCCTCAATTTCAGAATGTGTTATTAGTCTATTCAGTGATTCAACTTATTCCTAATTTAGTCTTGGGAGGGTGTATATGTCCAGGAATTTATCTATTTCTTCTAGATTTTCTAGTTTATTTGCATAGAGGTGTTTATAATATTACCTGATGGTAGTTTGTACATCTGTGGGATTGGTGGTAATATACCCTTTTCATTTTTTATTGCATCTATTTGATTCTTCTTTCTTTTCTTCATTAGTCTGGCTAGCGGGCCATCTATTTTGTTGATCTTTTCAAAAAAAGAGCCTGGATTCATTGATTTTTTGAAGGGTTTTTCATGTCTCTATCTCCTTCATTTCTGCTCTGATCTTAGTTATTTCTTGTCTTCTGCTAGCTTTTGAATTTGTTTGCTCTTGCTTCTCTAGCTCTTTTAATTGTGATGTTAGGGTGCCGATTTTAGATCTTTCCTGCTTTCTCTTGTGGACATTTAGTGCTATAAATTTCCCTCTACACACTGCTTTAAATGTGTCCCAGAGATTCTGGTATGTTGTGTCTTTGTTCTCATTGGTTTCAAAGAACATCTTTATTTCTGCCTTCATTTCGTTATTTACCCAGTAGTCGTTCAGGAGCAAGTTGTTCAGTTTCCATGTAGTTGTGCAGTTTTGAGTGAGTTTCTTAATCCTGAGTTCTAATTTAATTGCACTGTGGTCTGAGTCTGTTTGTTATGATTTCCGTTCTTTTGCATTTGCTGAGGAGTGTTTTACTTCCAATTACGTGGTCAATTTTAGAATAAGTGCGATATGGTGCTGAGAAGAATATATATTCTGTTGATTTGGGGTGGAGAGTTCTGTAGATGTCTATTAGGTCCACTTGGTCCAGAGCTGAGTTCAAGTCCTGGATATTCTTGTTAATTTTCTGTCTCATTGATCTGTCTAGTGTTGACAGTGGGGTGTTAAAGTCTCCCACTAATATTGTGTGGGAGTCTAAGTCTTTTTGTATGTCTCTAAGAACTTGCTTTATGAATCTGGGTGCCCCTGTATTGGGTGCATATATATTTAGGACAGTTTATTTAGGATAGTTAGCTCTTCTTGTTTCATTGATCCCTTTACCATTATGTAATGCCCTTCTTTGTTTCTTTTGGTCTTTGTTGGTTTAAAGTCTGTTTTATCAGAGACGAGGATTGCAATCCCTGCTTTTTTTTTGTTTTCCATTTGGTTGGCAAATATTCCTCCATCCCTTTATTTTGAGCCTCTGTGTGTCTTTGCACATGTGATGGGTCTCCTGAATATATCACACTGATGAGTCTTGACTCTATCCAATTTGCCAGTCTGTGTCTTTTAATTGGGGCATTTAGCCCATTTACGTTTAAGGTTAATGTTGTTATGTGTGAATTTGATCCTGTCATTATGATGCTAGCTGGTTATTTTGCCCGTTAGTTGATGCAGTTTCTTCATAGCACTGATGGTCTTTACAATTTGGTATGTTTTTGCAGTGGCTGATACTGGTTGTTCCTTCCCATGTTTAGTTCTCCCTTCAGGAGCTCTTGTAAGGCAGGCCTGGTGGTGACAAAATCTCTCAGCATTTGCTTGTCTATAAAGGATTTTACTTCTCCTTCACTTATGAAGCTTAGTTTGGCTGGATATGAAATTCTGGGTTGAAAATTTTTTTTTAAAGGAATGTTGAATATTGGCCCCCACTCTCTTCTGGCTTGTAGGGTTTCTGCAGAGAGATCCACTGTTAGTCAGATAGGCTTCCCTTAGTGGGTAACCTGACCTTTCTCTCTGGCTGCCCTTAACATTTTTTCCTTCATTTAAACCTTGGTGAATCTGATGATTATGTGTCTTGGGGTTGCTCTTCTCGAGGAATATCTTTGTGATGTTCTCTGTATTTCCTGAATTTGAATGTTGGCCTGCCTTGTTAGGTTGGAGAAATTCTCCTGGATAATATTCTGAAAAGTGTTTTTCAACTTGATTCCATTCTCCCCGTTACTTTCAGGTACAACAGTCAAACGTAGATTTGGTCTTTTCAGATAGTCCCATATTTCTTGGAGGCTTTGTTCATTTCTTTTCATTCTTTTTTCTCTAATCTTGTCTTCTCACTTTATGTCATTGAGTTGATCTTCAATCTCTGATATCCTTTCTTCTGCTTGATCGATTTGGCTATTGATACTTGTATATGCTTCACAAAGTTCTCGTGCTGTGTTTTTCAGCTCCATAAGGTCATTTATGTTCTTCTCTAAACTGGTTATTCTAGACAGCAATTCACCTAACCATTTTTCAACGTTCTTAGCTTCCTTGCATTCGGTTAGAACATGCTCCTTTAGCTCAGAGGAGTTTGTTATTACCCACCTTCTGAAGCCTACTTCTGTCAGTTTGTCAAACTCATTCTCCATCCAGTTTTGTTCCCTTGCTGGTGAGGAGTTGTGTTCCTATGCAGTAGAAGAGGCATTCTGGTTTTTGGCGTTTTCAGCCCTTTGTGCTTGTTTCTCCCCATCTTTGTGGATTTAACTACCTTTGGTTTTTGCTGTTGGTGACCTTCGGATGGGGTCGCTGAGTGGATGTCCTTTTTGTTGATTTTGCTATTTTCCTTTCTGTTTGTTAGTTTTCCTTCAAACAGTCAGGCCCCTCTTCTGCAGGTCTGCTGAAGTTTGCTGGAGGTCCACTCCAGACCATTTGCCTGGGTATTGCCAGCGGGGGCTGCAGAACAGTACAGATTGCTGCCTGTTCCTTCCTCTGGAAGCTTCGTCCCAGAGGGGCACTTGCCAGATGCCATCGAGAGCTCTCCTGTATGAGGTGTCTGTCCGCCCCTACTGGGGGATGTCTCCCAGTCAGGATACACGGGGGTCAGGGACCTACTTGAGGAGGCAGCCTGCCCCTTATCAGAGCTTGAACACTGTGCTGGGAGATCTGCTGTTCTCTTAAGAACTGTCAGGCAGGAATGTTTAAGTCTGCTGAAGATGTGCCCACAGCTGCCCCTTTCCCCAGTTTCTCTGTCCCAGGGAGATGGGTGTTTTATCTATAAGTCCCTGACTGGGGCTGCTGCCTTTTTTTCAGAGATGCCCTGCCTAGAGAGGCAGTCTGGCTGCAGTGGGCTTGCTGAGCTGCGGTGGGCTCTGCTCAGTTCAAACTTCCTTGCGTCTTTGTTTACACTGTGAGGGTAAAACTGCCTACTGAAGCCTCATCAATGGCAGACACCCCTCCTGCCACCAAATTTTAGCATCCCAGGTTGACCTCACAATGCTGTGCTAGCAGCAAGAATTTCAAGCCAGTGGATATTAGTTTGCTGGGCTCCGTGGGGGTGGGACCCCCCGAGCCAGGCACCAGAGGGAATCTCCTGGTCTGCCGCTTGTGAAGACTGTGGGAAAAGCGCAGTATCTGGGTCAGAGTGCACTGTTCCTCCCGGTATAGTCTCTCATGTCTTCCCTTGGCTAGGAATGGGAAATCCCCTGACCCCTTGAGCTTCCCAGGTGAGGTGACACCCTACCCTGCTTTGGCTTGCCCTCCATGGGGCTGCACCCACTGTCCAACCAATCTCAATGAGATGAACCATGTACCTCAGTTGGAAATGCAGAAATCACTTGCCTTCTGCATCAATCTCACTGGGAGCTGCAGACTGGAGCTGTTCCTATTCGGCCATCTTGGCAGCAATGATAGGTTGTCTTTCATTTTATTAATGATGTCTTTTGAAACACAGAAGTTTTAATTTTGATAAAGTCCAATTTGTCTTTTTTATTGTATTTTGATGAATGTCTAAAAAATCAATGCCTAATACAAAATCACAAAGATTTACTGCTATGTTTTCTTCTAATAGTTTTATAGTTGTATTGTATATATTTAGGCAAATGATCCATTTTGAATTAATTTGTATATATGGTGTGAGGTAGGGCAACAGCTTCATACTTTTGCAGGTAAATATCCAGTTATCACACACCATTTATTAAAAGGACTATTCTTTCCCCATTAAATTGACCTGCAAATATTGTAAGAAACCTATTGATCAGTGTAAGATTTTATTTCCATACTCTCAATTCTATTGTATTCATTAATATGCCTGTCTTCGTGCCAGTACCACACTGTCTTGATTTCTGTAGCTTTGCAGTAAGATTCAGGAAGTGTGAGCACTCTAACTCTGTTTGTGTTTTTCAAGGCTGTTCAGGCTATTTAAATAATTGTTTGGGTTTTTTCCTTTATTCTATTAAGGAGGTGTATTATTTGTTTAATTTTAGTATGTGGTAACAACCATGCATTCCTGGGATGAATCTCACTTGGGAATAGTGTATAATCTCACTTATATGTTGCTGGATTAAATTTGCTAGTATTTTGTTGAGGATTTTTGCATCTATATTCATAGGAAATATTGTGTAATTTTTTTGATTGTGTCATCTTTGCCTGAGTTTGATATAAAAATACTGGCCTCATAGAATAAACTGGGAAGTATAACCTCTTCTTTTATTTTTTGAAGATTTTGGGAAGGACCAGTGTTAACACTTCTTTAAACATTTGGTAGGATTCACCCGTGAAGCTATCTGGTCCTTAACTTCGTGGCAAGATTTTTTGTGGGAAGTGTTTTAATTACTAATTCAATCTCTTTATTCATTATGTGTCTACTCAAATATTCTGTTTCTTCTTGAGTCAGTTTTGGTAGTTGTGTTTTTCCAGAAATCTGTTCATTTAATCTATTTTGTTTAATTTGTTGGCATACAATTGTTCATTATAATCATAATTCTTTTTATTTCTGTAAGTTAGTAGTAATGTCTCATTCCCGATATTGGTAATTGAGTCTTTTCTCTTTTTTTCCTGGTCAGTGTAGCTAAAGGTTTATCAACTTTATTTACCTTTTTGTAGAGTCAACTTGGTTTGATTAATTTTCTCTATTGTTTTTCTATCCCCTAATATACTTATTTATACTCTAATATTTATTATTTTCTTCATTCTACTTGCTTTGGATTTAGCTTTCTCTGCTCTTTTATTCTTCAGGATCTTTAGGTGAAAGGTTTGCTTTTAAGAGATTTCTTTAAAAAAAAATAGGTGTTTACCTCTAAGCAGTGCTTTGGTTAAATTTCGGAAGTTTTGGTTTGTTGTGTATACATTTTTTATTCACCTTAAAATATTATCTAATTTCCTTTGTGATTACTTTTTTGACCCATTGATTACTTAGGAGTATATTGCTTAATTTTCACATATTAGTGAATTTTCCAACTTCTTTCTGTTATTAATTTCTAATTTCATGTGGTTGGAGAACATACTTTTTATGATTTAAATCCTTTCAAATATTTTGAGATTTATTTTATAGCTTAACATGTGATCTAGTCTGGAGAGTGTTCCATGTGCCCTTGAGAAGCACACATATATTCTGCTGTTGTTGGGTGAAGTGTTTCATAGAAATGTGTTGGGTCGGCCGGGCGTGGTGGCTCACGCCTGTAATCCCAGCACTTTGGGAGGCCGAGGCGGGCGGATCACGAGGTCAGGAGATCGAGACCATCCTGGCTAACACGGTGAAACCCCGTCTCTACTAAAAATACAAAAAATTAGCCGGGCGTGGTAGCGGGCGCCTGTAGTCCCAGCTACTCGGGAGGCTGAGGCAGGAGAATGGCGTGAACCCGGGAGGCGGAGCTTGCAGTGAGCCGAGATCGCGCCACTGCACTCCAGCCTGGGCGACAGAGCGAGACTCCGTCTCAAAAAAAAAAAAAAAAAAAAAAAAAAAAGAAATGTGTTGGGTCTGATTGGGTGTGGAATAGTCTAGTCTTTAATTTTCTGAGGGATCTTTGGTCTAGCTGTTCTATTCATTATTAAAAGTGGGATATTGAAGTCTCCAACTGTTATTGTTTAATTATCTATTTCTTCTTGCAATTCTGCCAATTTTTGCTACATGCATTTTGGAGCTCCGTTGTTAAGTGCATATATGATTATAATGATATCTTCTTGATGGATTGACCTCTTACTCATAATAAACTGTTTCACTTTGGCTCTAGTAATAATTTTTGTTTTAACTTCTATTTTGTGTAATGTTAATATAGCCACTACATCTCTCTCAATATTGTTTTCACGCTATAGCTTTTCCCATTTTTACTTTCAATCTTTTTGTGTCTTTAAAACTCAAGTGTGTCTTTTGTAGATAGCATAGTTGGATCAATTTTTTAAAATCCATTGTGCCAATTTTTACTTCTTTATTGGAGTATTTAATCCATTTACATTTAATGTAACTAAGATAAGATTTATACCTGCCATTTTGTTGTTTTCTACATGTCTCATGTTTTTGTTCCTCTATTCCTCCATTAGTGTATTATTTTGTTTTAGATATTTTCTAGTGTACCATCCTAGTTATATTATGTGTTTCATATGTATATTTGATTACAATTAGCATCTTGTAACAATCAAATTTGAAGTAATATTAACTCAATTTTCAATAGTGTACCAAAACTTTACTCCTATATAGCTCTCCTTTGTGGCATTATCATCATACAAATTACATCTCTATACATCATAAGCCCCTCAACACAATTTTATGATTATTGCTTTATGCAGTAATCTTTTAAGTAATATAGAAGAATTACAAACCAAAATTACATTTATATTGTCTTTTATTTTTACTTATGTAGTTGCCTTTACCAGTGCTTTTTATTTTTTTCACGTGAATTCTAGTTACCATCTAGTGTCATTTTATTTCAGCTTTAAGAACTCCCTTTACTATTTTTTTTTTTGTAGGGCATGTCTGCTAGTGATGATTCTCTCAGTTTTTGTTGACTTAGGAATGTTTTAATTTCTATTTCGTTTTTGAGGGATATTTTTGGTGTCTACAGTATGATTTTTTTGACAAGTTTTTCTTTCTACACATTAAATATGCCATCCCATTGTCTTCTGGCCTCCACGGTTTCTAAGAGAAATAAGAAATTTGCTGTTTATCTGATTGAGAATTCTTTATATGTGATAAGTTGCTTCTTACTTGCTGTCTTCAAGAATGTCTTTGTCTCTCAACAGTTTAATTATGATATGTCTAGGTACAGGTCTCTTATACTTCATTGAGCTTCAGCTACATTGGCTGTGTGGATAAATGTTTTTTCCTAAAATCAAATTTGAGAAGTTTTCCTTCAAATATTCTTTGTGCCATTTCTTTCCTTTCCTTCTTGGACCCTCATTATGCACATGTTGGTGCAATTGGTGATGTCCCATAAGTCTTTGAGTTCCTGCTCATTTCTCTTCATTAATTTTTATTTCTGTTCTGCAGACTGGATAACATCTACTGACCCATCTATAAATCCACTGTTTTTTTTTTTTCTGCCAGCTCAAATCTGCTATTGAGCTCCTCTAGTGAATATTTTATTTTAGTCATTGTACTTTTTGACTCCAGAATTTCTATTTGGTTCTTTTAAATAATTCCTATTTCTTTATTGACATTCTTTATTTGGTGATACATCATTCTCACATTTTCCTTTAGTTCTTTGAACATATTTATAATAGCTGATTTTAAGACTTTTCATAGTAAGTCCAATGTGTGGACTTTCTCTGGGACAGTTTCTATTGACTACTTTATTTTCTTGAGTATGGGGCATACTTTCCTGTTTCTTTGTATGTTTTTTTTTTTTCTTTTTGAGATGGAATCTCGCTCTGTCGCCCAGGCTGGAGTGCAGCAGCGCGATCTCAGCTCACTGTAAGCTCCGCCTCCTGGGTTCAAGCAATTCTCCTGCCTCAGCCTCCTGAGTAGCTGGGACTACAGGCACCCGCCACCACACCCGGCTAATTTTTTTTTTTTTTTTTTTTGGATTTTTAGTAGAGATGGGGTTTCACCGTGTTAGCCAGGATGGCCTCGATCTCCTGACCTTGTGATCCACCTGCCTTGGCCTCCCAAAGTGTTGGGATTACAGGGGTGAGCCACCACGCCTGGCCTGTTTGTATGTCTTGTAGCATTTGTTTGTTTTAGAGATGGTATCTTGTTGTGTTGCCCAGGCTAGTCTCAAACTCCTGGCCTCAAGGGATCCTCCCTCTCACCTCAGTCTCCCAAGTAGCTGGGACTGCAGGCACACTTCACCATGCCCTGTGCGTGTGTGAGTGTGTGTGTGTGTGTGTGTGTGTATTTAACTCAACATTTTAAACAATATAACGTGACAACTCTGGAAAGCAGATCCCTCCCCTCAACAGGGTTTGTTATATTTATTATTTGTTATTGTAGTTGTTTGTTTAGTGACTTCTCTGAGCTAGTTGTATAAAGTCACTGTTCTTTTTCACATGTAGCCACTGAGGTCTCTGTTTGGTTAGCTTACCATTCAACAAATTATTGGACAGAGATTTCCTTATGTGTCTTGCACCAATAACTCTTACCACCTTTGTCAAGAGACTCTGTGTATGTGTTCAGAGTGCAACTTTAATGGTCTTGCAAGCAGATTACAAGTAAATGTTAGCCTTTATTGTGTGCTTTTGCATACCCTCAATTTCAGTCAGAGGTGAGTGATTAGGGCCTCTTTAGGTTTTGGGTGGCATCTGCACAGCTCTGCATATGTACATCATCTTCTAAATTCCCAGGAATATGTCAGAATTTTACAAAGCCTCCTCAGGACAGTTTATTCTCCAGCCTATCTTTTTAACTTTTTTGTCAACTTCTTGTTTGTCCTCAACTGTTATTGCAGCCACAGGCAGCTGCAATGTGAAAATCATTGCTCATTATTTTGACCAATGCCCCTAGCCTCTGAGTTAGGTGAAATAAAAGTCAGTCCTGCAAGTGAGGGTCTTCAGAGAGCTGCCAGAGAGATCAAAGAGGGACAATTCTCTGGGGATGAGACTTTTGGGTACCTCCAAAACTATCCCCCTCACCCCCATCTCCCGGCTCTAGTTACTGCTAGGCTGCTGGTTTTCATAATACCACGATGGTGAAGCGGTTGGCTTTCAGATTTTCATGATACCATGACGGTGAAGCTGTTGGCTTTCAGAGCTATCACTAAAACTGAGGAGACAGAAATCAGAATACAGCAGGTGAAAATGCTACAAATCTTATCACTTTTACCAAGATTCTGCCATTTTTCTCGAACAAACACTTTTCAAATTGTTACGAGGTTTTGGTTAATTTCCAGAGTTCTGAAAAAGTTGATTCCTGACTCTACTTCCAGTGTTCTTGTTGCTTTTATAGAGGACTGGATTTGTTTTGTCCATTGGCTTTGTCCCATTATTCTTCCTAGCTTTGTTGCACTGCATACTTGGTATGATATTAATACCTTCTACATCTCCATCTAAATCGTAGACACCAGTGTTGCCCAAGAGTGGACCAGCAACAGTTTGAGGCATATTCCTCAGATTGAACCAACCCCTCTGGGTTCATGTCAGTTACCGGGGGGCAAGGTTGAAGCATTCAATCAATGAGCGTCACATCATTAATCCATATTTCATCATCTTCTCCTAAAGTCTAATATGCAGCCACTGTTAAGTGTTTTGCTTATGTCAAAATGCAGTTTTCCAGTGTTATTACTCTTACTTCTTAATTCTCTTATCCTGCTTTATTTTTCTCCCAGCATTTTTTCCCTGTTAACACATATCTAGCCACTTTTTGCCTGCTTCACCACTAGAATGCATGCTTCTTGAAAGCCAGAAGTTTTGTTTTGTTTTGTTTTACTCGGTTGCCAGTATCTAGATGAACTCCTGGCATATAGTACCTGGCTCAATACATTATTTGTGAATGTAATGAATGAATTAATCAACTTAATAACCTTTTTAGAAAAAAAGTTATTAATTTAACATAACTTGTTATTTAAAAACAATCTGTATTGCTTCAGTGGAATCCTATAAACCTTTCAAAAAGCAGACAATTAATGTACTTGATACTCCAGTCCAAAATTTCCAGGGAACAATATATTTACTAATCTGAAGTTTAAAACCCCTTTAAAATTAGGCCTATTTTTTGCCTCTAGGTTTTGGCATCTCTCTTATTCCTCACAAATTCCCAAAGATATAGTTAACAGTGAATCTAAGATCACATCAGAAAGTTTTTTAGTACTTTGGGATTAAAAAGTAGTAAACCAGAGCTCTCAAGGACTAAACTAATTTAAAGCAACTGCTTTTTCAAAAAAGTTCTTTCAAGGAAGAGGGAATAGTAAAAGCATGTACTATAGTGAAATTTCAAATTTACCTTCATTGTTTAAAAATTATTTATAATTTCAAAAACATTCTCCCTGAATAAGAAGATCTAAGTAAACTAAGAGTTGGATAACTCTTATTTCTCTCTGTTATCAGCGATCACATCATTTTCACTGAAACCTGGTACTTTTTCATCCTTCTGTGTAGGCACAGATTTAAAAGTCCCATTTGCTACCAGTCACATACTTTACAAGTCTAACTTCACTATGGGCTCTAGGCATTCTGCAAGTACACTTAGAGGTTCCTGCCACTCTCTTGACTTTGTCTTTGTAAACTCCGGTTTTGCTTTTTTAAAGATTGAAGCCTATTGAAGAGCCCCCTGTGCAGCCATGTGGGCTTCTTTGGATGCCTCACTTTTCCACTGGGATTATAGACAGTTGTTAGGTCTGGATTTGGGTTTGAGAATCCCCCAGTCTCTCCAAGACCTATTCCCCATTACTGTCTCCAGCCATAGGATTAATATTACATCGTTCACATGATAGCTCTGTAAACACCCAAATTTTCCTCTATTTCTTAAGTAACATCCAACATAACAAGTCTACTGAGGTATTCCTGCTTTAAAAAATCAAACTGCTGGCCGGGTGCCGTGGCTCATGCCTATAATCCCAGCACTTTGGGAGGCCGAGGTGGGTGGATTATTTGAAGTCAGGAGTTCAAGACCAGCCTGGCCAACATGGTGAAACCCCGTCTCTACTAAAAATACAAAAATTAGTCAGGCATGGTGGCAGGCGCCTGTAACCCCAGCTACTCAGGAGGCTGAGGCAGGAGAATCGATTGAACCTGGGAGGCAGAGGTTGCAGTGAGCCAAGATCATGCCACTGCACTCCAGCCTGGGCGACGGAGTGAGACTCTATCTCCACAAACAAAGAAACACCAAACTGCTTTCATAATGGAACTTATGTTGAAAGCATTAAGAAGAGGAATTTATTGAAAATAACACAGTGAACACAGTGAAAATAACACAGTGAATACAATAAAAATAACATTACAACCAAGTTTATCAAATAATTATATTAAACATGTTTCAGTTGGACACAGTGGCTTATGCCTGTATTCCCAGCACTTTGCAGGGCTGAGGTGTGCAGATCACTTGAACTCAGGAATTTGAGACCAGCCTGGGCAATGTGGTGAAACCACTTCTCCACCAAAAAAAAAAAAAAAAAAAAAAAAATTAGTCAGGTGTGGTGGTGCATACTTGTTGTCTCTGCTACTTGGGAGGCTGAGGTGGGCAGATTGCTTGAGCCCAGGAGGTCAAGGCTGCAGTGAGCCTTGAGCATGCCACTGCACTCCATCCTGGACAACAGAGTGAGACCCTGACTCAAAAAAAATTATTATTATCATACGAAACATATAGTTCAAGGCAAACTATAATGAAGAGTTGTGATTATCAATTCCTGCTCATCATAGAATCAACCACGGATATTTGGTTGCAGCTAAGTGTCACTGCCTCTACTTCACCATTTTTTTTTTTAACAGTTTTAACTTATTTGGCCTTGGGAGGGTTAACTGGGAAGAACTGAAAAGGAAAGCAAGCAGAGTGAGATCTCAGCTGTCAGGAAAGGTAGGTAGTCATGTGCACAGAGCAGGCCATTGCCGCATGCAGAAACTGGGATCTCCTGCTAACTATAGAGTTTGCTCAAGCAATTATGGAGGCTGAGAAGTTTCATGATCTGCTGTCTACATGCTGGAGACCCAGGAGAGCTGATGGTGTAGTTCCAGTTTGAGATGGAAGGCCTGAGAATCAGGAGAACTGATGGTGTAAATTCCAGTCCCAGTGCAGGAGAATACCAATATCTCAGCTTGAAAACAGGTAGAGAGAGTAAATTCTCCTTACTCAGCTTTTTGTTCTATGTAGGCCTCCAATGGATTGGATGAGGCCTACTACCCACACTGGGGAGAGAAATCTGCTTTACTCAGTCTGCCAACTCAAATGTTAATGTCATCCAGAAACACCCTCATAGACACACCCAGAATCATGTTTATCTGGGCATCCCATGGCCAAGTCAAGTTGACACAAAAATTAAACATTAACAATGAGCAAGGAGCCTAGTGGCTAAAAATGCAGCCTCAAATCCAATGTGCCCTACTTACTGTGACCTTAGGTAAGTTACTTAACCATTCTAAGCCTCCCTTACCCCCAAGTAAAATGGAAATAATGATAGCACCTTCCTGAGCTTGTTTTTAGAAGCACATGAGAGAGGGTCAGGTCCAGTGGCTCATGCCTGTAATCCCAGCACTTTGGGAGGCTAAGATGGGAGGATCGCTTGATGCCAGGAGTTTGAGACCAGCCTGGGCAACATAGTGAGACCCCATCTCTAAAAATAAAAAATAAAAAAAATTAGAATCACATGAGATAATGTCTGTAGAGTGCTTAGCAGAGTGCATGGCCCTAGAACTCACCATTTCTCTCTATCTAGGCATGAAGAAAGGAGATTCTCAACCAGGGAGGTTGGCAGTAAGTTTGAAAAATTCTAAGAAATTTCAGAAGATTCTATATGACCTTGATGACTAAAATCATATTTGTTATAGGGGAGGGAAGAGAAGCAAAGGAGTGAGGAGAGCAACTGAAAGCCTCTTACTTTCCAGCAGACCAGAATAACAAGGAACACTATGTCTGCTTTGAGGCTCCCTGCTGTCAAGGATGCCTGCTTCTGGGGTCTGCATAGAAACCTCTTAAAATCTGCTCACAGGCTTCTTAAGCTCCTGCCTCTTGAGCACCTCACATGTCATGCTTCCTGTGGAAATCTCCATTGCACATGGCTGCTGTGGGAAAAAGTGTAGGGTGGGGAGATGAGGGTAATACTAGAGAGAGCGATGAAGCATTGGAAGCTGAGAGGCATTCTCAGATCCAGAGGGTCATAGAGATTGAAGTCAGGGCTTTGATGGCAACCAAAATAGACTGCTTTCCAGCTGCAACGGAAAAAGGTGACCGGGATGTTATGATGGAGGGCAAGGAGGGTGGGTGAGAAGGTTTAGATAAATGCCTTCCTAGGCAAACTGCATCTAGTTGGTTGGATATTTTAAATAGTCAAAATGATTTACTTTTATTAGTGCAAAGACAAAACTGAATATAAACTGAGGGATTTATTTTCATTTGCAGATGTGAATTGGACACAGTATCATGCTACTTGTTGAATTCTGATTTGGAGCATCCACCCAAATCAAATTTGGGCCTCATTTGGGTAGATGCCCAAACTAGAATTTAACAAGTGGCATGATACTGGGAGGCAAGGAAGTCTCCACATTTAATGCTGAGGAGAGAAAGAAATTTCAGGACAGGGAAGTGTGTCTGAGTTAGATATACTTCTTTTCTCCAGCTCCTTGTTTGAAATCAGTACACATTCTGATTGAGGGCAGAGAGTTTTTCCTCTAAATAAACCATTTCCCCTGAAGAAATTGGCTGGATGGTATAATACCGGTTGATGAACAAGAAAACCTAGCCTCTGTTCCCTCCAACACCATTTCCCAACTACGTCACCTTGGGCAAGCCACTTAACCTTTCTGAGGATCAACTTCCTAAAGTCAAATGGGATAATAATCCCTCGTCGGCATCCTACAGTTAGTTATTTTAAAAAAGTGAGATAATAAATGTGAATTGACCTTAAGATCTGTAAAATGTACACAGTATTATTCCTGAACCATGACTGCTTCCCTCGCCCGGTCTAGTGATTTTAAGCACACAATACAAGATCTTCCCATATTGTTGCAATATGGAAGGAAACAGCTGCTAGTCAAAGCCAATTTTAGAAACCTGCATTTTTGCAAAAGGAAGAGTCAACTTTCATCATAACAATGTTGCTGGCACAGGATGGTTACTGCCATAAAACAATGTAGAGATGGTCCAGCAGGTGTCAGCAGAGAACCAACTTTCAGTACTAGGTGGGCTCCTCCAGGGAGGGAGAGGCCTGGGCCTGGTGGGCTGGGACAGGGCTGGGGGGACTCCGTCATTAAATCCAGGGCTGTCCCAGTTCTGGCGGGGGCTGGTAGGCAGATTGGGACCACTGAGATGGGGACAACAACCCATTGGCTTTATCTGCAAAATCCCTCTCATTGGCTCCAGGATCCTCTCCCTTCAGAAGATCCCTTCCCATGACTGTTTTTTAGTCTGGGCCTGAGTCCCTCTTCTGGCCTTAGAACCTGTGCTCTAACTTGAAAACCTGTCTCACAGGGAAGAAGGTTTATTTGTTTGTTTAGAGAAATACTGCTTTTGGAATGCCTTTCATCCCTGTCTGTTTTGGATATATGATTTTCACCTACTCCTCCTTCTCCTACCTTAACAACCAGCCATTCAGATTCAATAATTCAGGCAACAAATCCAAGGTGAGTGGCTAATGTATGGGAAGTGGGAGAGCACTGTTTACAGCTACTAAATAGAAGCCCGTGCAATGAAGTATGTAAGCTCATATATGCTACAGATAGTCTCTCATATTTTACTCTTATGATTTCATTGCAAATGTATATGAGTCTGTTATAATGTGCCATGTTGAAATGGGTTCTGCCATAGGTTTTATGAGATTTGGGGTCTTTCTTGGCTGGATGTAGAGAGGATGACTTGGAGAGGCAGAGAAGCAGCTCTTTGAAACAGGAGCAAATCCCAAACTGCCTGCCTTCCCTCCCCTCCACATTTCTAAGATTCCCAGAGAGAGAGAGAGAGAGAGAGTGTGTGTGTGTGTGTGTGTGTGTGTGTGTGTGAGACAGAGAGAGGTACATATATGTAAAGTGGTATATCTTAGTAGTGAGGAAGGGAAATATGTGAGAAGCTCTATGAGAGGAAAGGGCAAATGGAATCAGAGCCAAAAGCCTGTCTGAAACTTTGGAGCAAGACCTATGGATAAAGTTCAAGGGCAGGGCCACAGCCAAATAGAGAGCTGGCCACCTGCAAATCTGCCACATCTGGGAAATGGAGAAAAGGAAAAAGAATAAATCAAATAGCTATGGATGCTTGTAGCCCTATTGCATTATTTGCTTTTCCCACCCCATAGCAAAGTCCAATTCTTCTCAAAAACTCAGAAATTCTGGAATAACTCTAAGGTCTCCAAGGAAAGAGAGTTGTGTCCTACTTAGAATAGGCCAAAGTATGTGTGTGTGGGTAGGGGGTGTGTCTATGGGGGATCATTAGAGTCCTAATCTCTAGTATCTGGCACCCACAAAGAACAGAACTCCCATATCCACCGCTAAGTATGACTGCTGGGACCAGTGATCCATAAGTCTCCAGCTGGCAGAAAGACAGGCACAGTATACACAGATTCCTACGTTGCTGCAAATTTCTTGAATTCTCAAGTAGCTGGATAAGCTGTGTTTCTTTTTCTTTCTGATTGTAAATATTTAATTATTTACATCTCTTTTCTTGAAGCCAGTAGGTACCATGTTTGCAAGAATATTTGAAATTAAGAGGAGAGGGGTTCCGAAGTCCACAGAGCAACTGCCTTGCACATTATTTTACCCAGAAAGTACAAGAAAAAGCAACACAGATAGCAGATATAGCCAGTTCAAGCCCTTGAAGAGTTATGGTCCTGTAATATACAAGGCCCAGCATTCACTACAATTGACCTGTGCTCAGTGTGGATCTGTGACTCTGGTTTTGGGACAAAAATCTGCACTGATGATTTAAATATGGAGGCTCCAAAGACAGGTAGAACCAAAGGATGGTGAAACCCATCTCTTGCCTCAGTCATTGCATAAGCCCCTGATTCAGGACCCTTTTAAACCCTAAATCACCATAAGCTATATTGTTAAATTATAAAACGAACCTTCTCTGATCTTATCCATTCCCAATATGGTGAAATCGTCTTTGGCTGTGTTTAACTAGGAAAAGTGAAGGGATGAGTTGAAAGCATTAAAAACAGCAGTCAGCATGATCAGAAACCCCAGCCAATGCGACATTTTCCAAAGAAATGAGGCCACAGTTAGGGTCTCCGCTGCGTAGACCAAGCTCAAGTTAATTCGGTTTAGCCAGGCCCTTTTCTTTCCTGTTAGATTCTCAACCCCCATGGCTACCAGGCCCTGGGGAGCCCTCGCCTCTACCCCCAGGACCTCCCTGCCCGGCTCAATAGCTCTGGGCCAGTTCATTTCGCCACAGCCCGGAGCCGCTCGGAAAGCAAAGATTAAAGGGGAAAGTCACAGCTGTATATTTATATTTTCATTGCTAGAAGGGAATTGATTTCCGTGCATTTATTTTGGTAGTTGTAATACATAAGGGCGGATTTGCGTCACCCGAGCAACTTGCCGGTGGAGATAAAGTTGCACAAATATTGAAAGGGGAAGTGCTAGGAGTCATTATAGAGTTTTTCTCCGGAAGAAATAAGGATTTCTGCAGTATCCTAAAATACTAAGGCCGCTTCTATTTTGAGACCAATCTCGCAGGCACATCCGCTCATTTAGTCCGAGTTTGAGCCCATCAAAAAACAGGAGATGACCTGAACTCCGGCGAGCCCAGGGTTTCCTGCTGCTTTCTTGGTTCTGAAGAGTGGGGAGTAAGGAGGGCGGGAGTCTGCGGGCTCAGAACTCGGCGAGGGGCCTGCAGGGGCCAGGCTTGGGCCTGGGGAAGGGGTAGAGGGGGCGGCGGGGGTCGCTCCAAAGACTTGTATTTCGCGTTTGCCTCCGGGAGCTGGGAGTAAGGCCTTGGATGGCGCCGATGCGGTTGCGAGGAAGCCGAGGCCTGGGAGAGCAAGGGGCGCGCAGGCGAAGTTGCAACTTGCACTCCAGCCGCAGGCCTGGCGGAGAAAGGGAGGCTCGCGGCGCCGCGAGGAGTCGGCGGGCCTCGGGGCCTCGCTTTCGCCGCATCTGCCCAGCGCTCCGGGCCTTGAATCTCAGCAGATGCGAGTTGTGGGCGCCTAGGGAACCCCGAGGACTCGCATTCCCCCGGGTCTGTATCCCGTGCCCACCCCGGAGCGTCACAAACCTTGGAAAGGGTGAAAGCTGATAGGGGAGTCTTATTTCTTAAGAGAGAGGGTGGGGGCGCGCGGCGCTGCCTCGGGCAAGGAGTAAATGCACCTCTTTCACAACCGTGAGTTTGGGCTTAGGCTGAGGTCTAAATGTTTGCAGTCAAATTAGAAACGCAATCAAACTGGAAGTGGCACTAGAAAGCAGAGGGCTCACGGCCTCCGCTACGCACACTCCCACCGAAGGCTCACCAGAACCCTCAGCCAGCGCCTCAATTGCCCATGTTGTACTTGTCGCTCCTTTGCCTTCACCTTGACACAGAAAAACTGGTCTTAATACGTCTCTCGCCCCAGGTACCCCTACCTTCAGCCAAACACACCCATCTATCTCTGGACTTAATACGTCTCTCGCCCCAGGTACCCCTACCTTCAGCCAAACACACCCATCTATCTCTGGAAATAGCACCTCTCTCCTGGCTGCGTGGAGCAGGGGAAGAAAACCTTTCAGTAAAAGAGAGATGGAGAGCGAGAGCGGGAGAGCTGGAGGGCGGGAGGAGGGAGAGAGAGAGGGAGAGGGAGAGATCTTAGTGCTGGCTGATCAGAAGTGATTGATAATTTTCCAGGAGAAAGTCAAAAGCTTAAAAGGATAGCATCTGCATCAAGGGGCTAGAGAAAACACCAGAAATTAATTTTATAAGCCCAAACCCTGAACTCGAGATAGGCATGGCAAGTTCACTTGCTTTTCTGGGTTTATTTGGTGAGGAGCCTTCGTGCTGAAGGGAAATAAAAATGTCACAGAATCCCTGTTAGGAGATGCTTATTAGGGCAATCGAAAACAAAAGTTTTCGTGGTTTCATTATTCGTATTATTTTATTTTCTTCCTGAAAATGTGCAAGAACAGCTCATCTGGGTGGCCTGTGGTTTGTTTGGGAGAGGGGTGGGGAAATTCATTCTGACTATAATTTAAAAGAGAAGAAATTCTTAAAATAGAGATGTCGATGTTGCACAAAACCTCCACCACCACTACCCTGCGTTCTAAAGACCCAAGGCACGAATGGAAGACGTTGACCACCACGCAGCTCCTCCTGCAACCAGGCCCAAGGGGTTCCTGGGGAAGCTGTCACAGAATTGAAAGCAGTATTGAACCCCACGGAAATCTGCTCTTGTGGGCACTTGCAAAACAACGAACCCCACGTGATCCGGAGATGTGGTGGAGGAGCGAGGCTAACATTTCCTACAACCTCCTGCAAAGGATGGAAGCGCGTGCCGCTCTCCCGGGTTTCGGGAGGCAGCCTGTTTTGTAGCCTCTGAGGCTCCGGGGAAAGGTTTGGCTGCGTCTAAGAGAGACGTTTGGAGCCATCCGTCTTATTTTGTTTGAAAAGTCACTCGTTCAAGTTGTCACTGTGTGACAGCTCAGAATAAAACCAATTTGCGGCCGCCCCTCCTTCTCGCTTCCCGGAGGATCTCCTGGGAGGCACGAGGCGGACGCGGTGCTGAGTTGGGCCGGGACTCAGGGCGGCAACATTTGGGCAAGGGCCCAGGAAAGATGAGGGGCTTTGCCGAGGACACGGACTCCTGGAATAAAAGCAGAATGAGGTCAAGAGAAGGGAAGCAAAGGGGCCAAAGCGCGCTCCGCTCTCCACCGGGAGGCGGGCTTTGCAGAGCCCTAAAGAGTGAGATTACCGTCCCTTCCCCACGCCCCCAACTCGCCCCGGGTGACAAGCGCTTCAGGAAAGCTCCTGTGATCAACCCTCCTTGCCCCGTGGTGGTTCGGAGCTGCAGAAGTTAGAAGAGAGTCAGAGCCCTCCGGAGCGGCTGCCTGGCCCCTACGCAGAGTAGCAAGAAGCACTGCGATGTGCGCTACTAAGCCCACGCGGCCGCAGCAAAAACTTTGGCGTGGCCGGGGCGTGGCTAGGGTCCGGCCAGGCCCCCTCGTTCCTAATTCCCCTCCACTCCCCGCTCCCATTGGTCACGAGGATGACCAATGAGCGCTCGGATCGAGGTCCTACCCCGGGCCTGACTCGAAAGCTCCTGCCAAAACTTTGGGAGTTTTTAGAGACGAGTTTTTTTTTTTTTTCTATTACTTTTTTCCCCCCCTAACTAACGGATTATTATTGTTGTTGTTTTAAATTTAGCTCTTAGGGCTTAGCTATTTGGGTTTTCTTGCGGTGTCCGGCTCCCGTCTCCCTGGCTCCCCCGCCCGCCCTGCGGCCCCAGCGCCCCTCGCTCTCCTCCAGCCCGCGAGGAGTGCGGGCGCCGCGCCGCCTTTAAAGCGAGGCCAGGGAGCGAGGCGGTGACCGGCCGAGATCCGGCCCTCGCCTCCTCCCTCGGTGGCGCTAGGGCTCCCGGCCTCTCTTCCTCAGTGCGGGCGGAGAAGCGAAAGCGGATCGTCCTCGGCTGCCGCCGCCTTCTCCGGGACCCGCGCGCCCCTCCCCGCGCGCCCACCCACCCAGTCCGGCTGGACTGCGGCAGCCGCGCGGCTCACCCCGGCAGGATGTTCGCAGCCGGGCTGGCTCCCTTCTACGCCTCCAACTTCAGCCTCTGGTCGGCCGCTTACTGCTCCTCGGCCGGCCCAGGCGGCTGCTCCTTCCCCTTGGACCCCGCCGCCGTCAAAAAGCCCTCCTTCTGCATCGCAGACATTCTGCACGCCGGCGTGGGGGATCTGGGGGCGGCCCCGGAGGGCCTGGCAGGGGCCTCGGCCGCCGCCCTCACCGCGCACTTGGGCTCGGTTCACCCGCACGCCTCTTTCCAAGCGGCGGCCAGATCCCCGCTTCGACCCACCCCAGTGGTGGCGCCCTCCGAAGTCCCGGCTGGCTTCCCGCAGCGGCTGTCTCCGCTCTCAGCCGCCTACCACCACCATCACCCGCAACAACAACAGCAGCAGCAACAGCCGCAGCAGCAACAGCCGCCGCAGCAACAGCCTCCGCCTCCGCCCCGGGCTGGCGCCCTGCAGCCCCCGGCCTCGGGGACGCGAGTGGTTCCGAACCCCCACTACAGTGGCTCTGCCCCGGCCCCCTCCAGCAAAGACCTCAAATTTGGAATTGACCGCATTTTATCTGCAGAATTTGACCCAAAAGTCAAAGAAGGCAACACGCTGAGAGGTAGGTCTTGGGCGGGAGGCTGCAGGCCTCTGACCACTGACCCACTCCCCGGACTCCGGGCTGGCTTGGGGTGCCTTTGAGTGTTTTTACAATTAAGGACAAATCGGTAAAACGGGAGAGAAGAAAACGAATTGTAAGAAAACTACAAAACATTAGGTCTAAAACTCACCTGTTCTATGTAAAACAAACAAAAAATGACTCCAGGGATTCTTTAAAAACACGTCTTAGAATCAATATTTATAAAAGTGGTTGGCGTAATTATCTGCTAACATGACTTTGATCTCTTTAATAATGTATCTAGAGACAGAATTATATTTTCTGACAGCTAAAGCATTTTTGGGAAACACTTTCGCACTTATCTGATTTCTAGTAAAAATTTCACCCAGGAAATGTAAATAATAAACAAAACCGCCTAGATGAGCGGGCAGAGTGGGGCCACCTTGGGGCGGAGGTTTTGCGTCTGTGGCGTTCTTGGAAGACACGTGAAAGTGAGGCCGTAAGCCGATTTATGTAAAGCCTTTACTTACTATATACATGCATGTGGACGTGAGGGACACACAGGAACTTTTCGTGCGTCGCTCCTTGGCAACTGTTGGGAGAGAGAGGTTTCAGCGCCGAGACGGGTTCTCTCTTGACTTCGCTCAATAAAAGTGAATCCAGGGCAAGGGGAAGGGGAGGAACAAATCAGCGGAGAGTGTGAGTGTGCCCGAGATGTAACCTGCTATCCTTTTCCCTTGTCCCCAGATCTCACTTCCCTGCTAACCGGTGGGCGGCCCGCCGGGGTGCACCTCTCAGGCCTGCAGCCCTCGGCCGGCCAGTTCTTCGCATCTCTAGATCCCATTAACGAGGCTTCTGCCATCCTGAGTCCCTTAAACTCGAACCCAAGAAATTCAGTTCAGCATCAGTTCCAAGACACGTTTCCAGGTACGGAAAAACTCCAGAGTACTGCCTAACGGGCGAGCCGACTAACAGTCAGAAATCTCAGGACTGACGCCTCCAGGGCTGCCACGGTGTCGCAATCTCACAATTGGGGCGGGAGGCTACGGAGTCAGGAGAGAGAAACCGAAAGATTTCTCAGCGAGCTAGCGCTCGCTTCGGATGGTTCCCCTTGAAAAGGGGTAGAGGCGCCTGGAGATCCCAGAAAGTGTGTGCGTGGACGGTGGGGTGGGGGGCTTTCTCGAAGTCTTTTCGCCCCAGAGGGCTTGAAAAATGCAGCATCAATGTTGCTTATTAGCATATACACATTTTGGGATGACCTCAAACACTTGTGCTTGGCGAGTTTATGTCTGGCTGCCTGGACACATGCGGGAATAAACACACACACACACACACACACACACACACACACACACACACACACACACACGAGATAATTCAATTCAGGGCTGTCATCATTCAGGCCCAAGGGACATTTTTGTCTACTCTTCGTAGGCCTGATGGCCACGCATGAGGTTTATGTTTTTCTCTTGGAATTAAAGGACAAGCCGCCAGGCTTCTCCACTCCACGCTCGCTTTAGGTCTTCCGACTGTCGTGTAAAATTCCTCCTTAGAGGGGCCATTCGGTGTATGCGCGAAGGGCTTTCTGAATGAGGGTGGAATCGACAGTTAACACGAAACAGTTTCAAGCCTTACGGGGACCCCCAGGCTGGCAGGTCAAGGACTGGACACTGAACGGCCCTCTTGTCTTTCTTCCCTCTGGCTCCCGTTCTGCGGCAGGTCCCTATGCTGTGCTCACGAAGGACACCATGCCGCAGACGTACAAAAGGAAGCGTTCATGGTCGCGCGCTGTGTTCTCCAACCTGCAGAGGAAAGGCCTGGAGAAAAGGTTTGAGATTCAGAAGTACGTGACCAAGCCGGACCGAAAGCAGCTGGCGGCGATGCTGGGCCTCACGGACGCACAGGTAAGGCAGTTCTGGCTCCAGCGCACAGCGCCCTCGGGCGGGCAGCAGCGCACGGCCTAGTCTGGTAGGTCCCCTCCATCCCGGCCGACTGGCCTCCTGCGGTGCAAACGCAAGATCTTGACTTTCAAGAGGCTTTGTGGACTACGCAACTTGAGGCAGGAGAAGAGGAGGGTGGAGATGGGGTGAGGGAGAAGGACCGAGAGAAGAGCTCATCCCCAAGATGTGTGTCAACAAGCACTGCATGTTTATTTTGGCCAACAGGCTAAAGAACCACGGAGAAAGCAAAAGGGCCGCTGGAAATAACACTGATATACTCAACTGTAGTGCAATTCGCTGTAGGAGGCAGTTTATTTCAGAAAAGATAAAAACCCAAAGGCAAGAGATTGTTGTTGGGGTTTTTTCCCTCTCACCCTCCCTCCTTCCTCCTCCTCCTGCTGCTTCTGCTGGATTGTGAAATCCCCAGTTGTGAGGAAGTGAAAATATAATTTCAAACGGAATTAGTTAGCTCCAGGAGGGCAGGGAGTCCGCTTGGAGCGGCCACACATTACAAGGCTTAGGCTCTGAAGAAAATCTGAAGGAAGGGGAGAGGTGAGGGAAAGAAAGAAAGAAAAATGATTCTCTTAGAATACCCAAGAGCATTTCAGCAGGTTCTGCCTATTTGAATTTTTTCAAGACAATAGGAAATGTATTGTGGCTGAATTAATTTTATTCTTTTTCTTAAATTTAAGAACTGGGCTTCCCCACCCCCCACCACCCGAGCTTTGACTGTGGAAGAGTCACTCTTGTGCACCCCATAGCACTGGCTCTGGCTCTGGGGTGCTGATTTTCCCCAGCAGGTCAGAAGCCAGAGGCAGGCTTCTTTTTCTTAGCTCCTTGGTCCCCAAATTGCTGTCTCTGTTTCTTTCTGACCTCCATTACACAACTCTTCTCCCCAGTACACACACACACACACACACACACACACACACACACTGGAGGAGCCCAGCCGTTTTCCACCAGCTGTGGATGTTATTTTTAAAAGGGAAGCTGGAACTTGTGTGAATGCGTTGGGTCCCCCAGGGGATCGTATATATCTGTATAGATTCTCTGCCCCATCTCTATCCCCTTCCTTAATTTTGCACACATTTAATTCCATTGTTTTCTGAGCCCCCAGGAGAATTTGTTTATCCTTAACAGGGGCAAGGTCCTTATCAGCTCTTGCGTACAAACACACCAAAGAAATGCTGTCTTACTGAAAGCCCAACAATGCCCCCACCCTACTGTGATTAACAGTTTAAAACCCCTTTCCCTTTCTGCTTCCCATGTTTCCTTTTTTGAAAAAAGTATTGCTTTTGTAGGGACTTGCTTTGGGTAGTGGCAGTAGAGGAGAGGGCCAACTTAGAGCAGGAATTCTTAACACTGGCACACCAAACCCTTGACATTGTAAGCAATATCTTGGGCATATGTGTATTTTTCTGGGCTAGGAGTCCATAACTTTAATCAGATTCTCATGGGGGTCCTGACAGAAAAAAAATACATGGATTTAGAGTAGAGAGAGAGTATGTTGGGGGTCGGGTGCAGGAATCTGCCTTTCCAACAGTCACTCAGGTCATTTTAGTCCTGGGGCCTGAGGGTTGCATTTTGAAAACGGTCTTAGTGGGTTCCCTAGGCCAGGATTCCTGGCTTCTTGTGTTCCCCTGGGCTGCCCCTTGGCTCCTGCGCCTACCACAGTGCCTGGTCCTTGGTAGAGTCGCCAAGTAAGCGTTGCTTTTTCACTCAGGGAGGTGGCTTGAGGGTGCACGCGAGTCGGATAGGAGCAAACCTGGGTCTCATCTCGGTGTCTCTTCTTGTCTCCCCGTGTGGCGCGGCGCAGGTGAAGGTGTGGTTCCAGAACCGGCGGATGAAGTGGCGGCACTCCAAGGAGGCCCAGGCCCAAAAGGACAAGGACAAGGAGGCTGGCGAGAAGCCATCAGGTGGAGCCCCGGCTGCGGATGGCGAGCAGGACGAGAGGAGCCCCAGCCGCTCTGAAGGCGAGGCTGAGAGCGAGAGCAGCGACTCCGAGTCCCTGGACATGGCCCCCAGCGACACGGAGCGGACTGAGGGGAGTGAGCGTTCTCTGCACCAAACAACAGTTATTAAGGCCCCTGTCACTGGCGCTCTCATTACCGCCAGCAGTGCTGGGAGTGGTGGGAGCAGCGGCGGCGGCGGCAATAGTTTCAGCTTCAGCAGCGCCAGCAGTCTTAGTAGCAGCAGCACCAGTGCGGGTTGCGCCAGCAGCCTTGGCGGCGGCGGCGCCTCGGAGCTTCTCCCTGCAACACAGCCCACAGCCAGCAGCGCTCCCAAAAGCCCCGAGCCAGCCCAAGGCGCGCTTGGCTGCTTATAGACTGTACTAGGGCGGAGGGGATCCGGGCCTTGCGTGCAGCCTCCAAACCATGGGCTGGGTTTTGTGCTTACTGTATGTTGGCGACTTGATAGGGCAGGAGACGCAGCGTGGAGCCTACCTCCCGACATTCACGCTTCGCCCCACGCTGCTCCGACTGGCTGCAGCGGACACTGCCCAAAGCAGAGGGGAGTCTCAGTGTCCTGCTAGCCAGCCGAACACTTCTCTCCGGGAGCAGGCTGGTTCGACTGTGAGGTGTTTGACTAAACTGTTTCTCTGACTCGCCCCAGAGGTCGTGGCTCAAAGGCACTTAGGACGCCTTAAATTTGTAAATAAAATGTTTACTACGGTTTGTAAAGGCCGCTTGGCTTTGCTGGGGGTTGTTAAGGCCAGAGATCTACAACCGGACCTTAGTCCCGGGGACACTGTAGAATGCAGCAGCTGAAGGTGGGGGGGCTGGAGTTTCAGGGGAAGTGGCTCAACCTCAGAGCCATCTTGTTACAGACATCAGAGATGGGCGTCTGGGTTTAGAGGCTTCTAATTAAGAGATTTCTAGCGCCAACTGCCACTGAAAGTGCCCTCTGAGACCCTGAGTAGCCTGAGAGTGGAGCAGGCCATAGAAACTGTTAGGCCAGTGCAACAGATGGTTTCCCCATTCACAGTATGGACGAAATGAGTTCCTAGAGTACTCAGAGTTGGAATGGGGAAGGCAGTGATGCCAGGCGGGGTCAATCTAGGCACAGCTGTAATCACTATGTGGACACAAAGCGCTGGCCCAGAGCCCTGCACAAACTTTTCCTTGTTCCGGGAGGGGGTAGAGGACAGGTTTGCAATGTTGCTGAGGAAAGGACAGACATGACACAGTGGTTAGAGCTGGAAGCTTGGGTCTTAGAGTGCCAGGGCCCTGGTTGTAAACATGCCAAACAAAGGGGTGACTTCTTCAAGGTTAAGCAGAGGCACGGCCCAGATCAGAACTTGGACTTCCTGGCCTACATGTGGCCACGGATAGAACTATGAAGTTGCATCCTCCATTCCCTCATCCACGCAAAAATTTTCCTTTGCAATTTGGCCACTGGAGGTGCCTAGATGAGCTCTTTCTCCCCAAAGCTGCTGAGAATTCGTGAGGCAGTTTCCCCATCCCACTGCAGCTGGAAAATATGTAGTAAACCTTGACACTGCTACTAGGATGGGCAATTCAAAGATTTTTTGTTTGTTTATTTCTTTTAAAGGTGAAAAGTTAAACCTCTCTCCAAGACCTGTCCTCCTGCTTGTAACTGTGAAATGTCTGGAGTTGCTAAAAGCTCTTTGGGGGGATTTTATAGCAAATAGATTTCTTTGGGAAATCCTGATCAGTCTCAGTGCCAATCTCTTCGGCACTGAGCAAGTGAAGGACACAAGGTCTCTGGCAGACCCAGCATCCAGGCGGGGTGGCCAGTTCTCAGAATGAGTTGAGGAGAGGTGCTGAAGTCAGAGAGCCTAGGACACACCTCAGTCCCTTGGCCAGAGTGGGAAAGTTCTCAGCGGTCCTCTGTCTTGCTTATCTCCTCCACTTTTAGACATTCCCCTGGAGCTCATTCCAGGATCTCTGTTCTCGACTTTTCCATCCAGGGGTGAAGTAGAGGCAGCAGATTGAGCCTTCTTACACTTGCATAGCCAGATACAAGATACAGATAACAAGTCCCAAAGCTAACACATGGATGCAAAGATGATCATTTCCTGACCCAGCCAACCCCCTAAGTCCCCAAATCGAGATGATTCAAAATCAGTGAGAATGGAGTAGGGGCAGAATGACCAGAGTTGTACAATTTAGTCAAGAGAAAAGAAAGAGCATACCACAAGGGACCCCATCTTCAATAGGAACATGAACTAGCTGTTATCCCTAATTGTGTCGCAAGAGTTTCCAGGCCAGGGCAGCCTCCCCACCTGGCCTGGGTGCGGGCCAGGGCTGGGATAGTTCTTCAAGCCTTCCACAGGCTCTGCTGCCAAACTTCAGGATTCCCTCTGTACCTCAGTTTTGTCTGCATTATCGATATAAATTTCCCCTGACCCCACATATTGAAATTCTGGAAGCAGGATATCCCAAGCACATCGAATTTTGAGGCGCTTCAATCCAGCTCTGGCGTTAAGGAGAATAACGCGTCGGCACACACACTTAGCTGAGGAGCGGAGTCTAGGGAAGAAAGTTGGGGAGGGTGGTTTATACAAACCGCACTTTCCCCTGCTCCTCACCTGGCCTGGAGGTTTCCGCCACCGCCAAACCCAGACCGTAGGTCCACGCCCTGGCCCCGGGGCTTTGAACGTGAAGAAAATCATCATCGGGGAATGTCATGATGTGATTTCAGGTAGAATTCTGCCTTATTTAGGCCACCTTTCGCCAGGCCAGGGGGCACGGCAGAGCTGGGGGGCTCAGGGATGAAGTGAGCCGGGGAGGTGAGCACCTGAGGGCGGGAGTCAGAAGGACGAATACCACCCTAGTGCTCGCAGGAGGCGCCCCTGCTTCCGCCACCCCCACCCCCAGTTCCTAGTCAGTTATCACGTGAAGTTCTTGCGGGGCTTTACCCTAGCAGTGGAGTTCTTCCACATTTCATCAGAATCGGAATATCACAAGCCCCGGAAAAGTTACAGTTCATCTGGAAGAAGGGTAGCCACAGGTGGCCAGGAGGAAAGGCTAAAATTTGGCCGGATAGTCCCATCCCAGGGCTGCTCTCTCGACCCCGGGTACTGAGGTCTTCTTGGCAGCGCAAAATGCTAGCAAAGGCGGCCAAGCAGCTCGAAATTCTTCAACCAGGACCTAGAGTTTTCAGACCCGGAAGAGAAGGCCCAGCGCGGACCGTGCGGGGCGCTAGAACCGCTCAGGGTTAAGCTTGGAGCAGGAGAGAGCGCGCGGGCCCCGGAGCAGAGCAGAGCAGAACAGAGCCGCGGCCCCCGCCCCTCCTGCACACAACCCGAGACTCCAGCCAGCGATTGCTCTTTGAGCAAAGCTTTGCCTAGCCCGCCGAAGTCCCCGCGGCGCGGAGCCCCCCGAAAAAGGCTACCAAGGTGCACAGAGGCTCACAGAGGGATGGTGACCACGGTGCGTTTCCCTTGGGGCGGGGGTAGGGACTCAATACCCATCCCCCATCCCCTCCAACGTGGACGCACACAGACCTGCAGATTCATATAGACACACGAGAGACAGGCAGTCTACTGGCTATTTCAGCACTTTGTGGGTAAAACCACGCGAATAAATTTCCCCGTTCTCCTCCATATGGCAAAGCAGAGAGGAGCCTCTGCCGCCTTATTCAGCCTGTGTGGGTGGGTAGGGCGCTTGTTTCCACAGAGAATTTGCCTAGCGCCAAGTTCCGCGGACTAAACCACTGAAGGCTGGCGCCGCGTTTCTCTCCCTTTTGCCCGCTTCAGTCGAGAGTGGGCATAGACATCCATGCGAGCAGTGTGTCTCCCTCGCCTTCCTGTGCCCACCCCCCAGCCCGAGGCCAAAGTCGTCAGCCCCCGGGGCAGGTCCAGGCGAGGTCCTGCTTCCAAGGGAGGCTCAGGTCATTATACCAGCCAGGGAGATTTCCCGCTTCTCTCCCTCTACTCCCTGCAAAGAGTCGTGTGGATTGTAGGCGGGCTCAGACTCTGCTTGCCACAAATCCCTCTGACATCCTTTGCACCTCAGAGGCAACCATAAAGGAACTCCAGTCACTCTGGGATCTTTTCTCTGGCTGCCCTCTCTACCCAGGATCTGGAGTTTGATGTTGGCAGGGGATGAACTAGGTTGTGGCCAGCGCAGGGCAGGCACAGTAAGAGCGCCTAGGCTTCTTTTCAAGGTGTCAGAAGCCGAAGAAACAGGAGAGTGAAACCTGGGTTCTCCTGTCTGGGAAGGCAACCGCCAACGAAAGCTTCCGAGTCAGGAGAGGGGTGTGGTAGAAACCAGGGCTTGTAGCAGTGGATTTTCTGCGGGCACCTGGACTTGACTTGATCTGTTGAGCTTTAACCTGTTGAGCTTTAATCTGTTTCCACAGATCTGAACCCACCTCTGCTCAAGCCCACGCCTACCTGAGACTCTCAGTGGGCTGGATGGAGCACGAAACGGGGGAAGAGAAGTCAGAGGCTGAGGTTGATGCAGTCTCCCATCGTTTTCAGGCATCCTAGTCCCCTCTCCGGCTTCTTCCTCCCTTAAGAAGAAAAAGTAGGCAAGCTCAGCCCTCCCCCACGTGATGTAGTGACACCGCTTTAAAGATGACCAAGAGGACCCTAAACATGCTGGGACATCACATTCTCCTTCTTTAGCCTTGTGAGTTGGAAAGGACTGATTGCACACTCCAATGTATTTGTGAAGATGCGAGTTTTAAGGAGGATGTTAACTACAGGTATTTGGGCTAGGGAAGATTTTTTTAAATCCGAAATTTTGATTTAACTCATGCACTCATCTAGCTCACAGCCTCCATTTTTGAGGTCATGATGAGATTGGCTGGCGTCCCAAAGACAAACTAGTTGGCTTTCTCTGAAGCTTCCCTTCACACACTGGGATATTACAACCCACAGTGCCTACCCTCTGCCACAGCCACTCTTGGGGAATCCAGACTGCTTACACAGGGTGGGGAGCACTTTCTAAGATTCCCTTCAACTCAGGTTCTAACAGAGCAGCAGCCTCCACGAGGATCCCTGGGCCCTGAGGACAGGTGAGCTTAGAGAACCCCTGGCCCTTTAATCCCTTCCTTGTCTCTGCCCCCTGTCATTTTAGAAATCAGGAATAGAAGTCTCCACAGGTATGATTGTTCCCAACTCCCTCGTTTTTGGGTTGAAGTAACAGAGGCTGAGAGATCTGAGAATACTTGCCCAAGGTGCCCTGGAGAGTGAGTGCAAGGACCAGGATGGGCCTTGGGTCAGGGCCTCCTGCAGTACACAGGAACATGAAAGCTGGTGCCAGACACTCCTGAGCAACCAGATTCTGATCCAAATTATCAAAGCTCAATGGGTTTTCAAAAAGAGCATGAGGTTCAACCACTGCCTGGGATGTTGGGCTCCCATTAGCTCCTTCTCTTTCCCCTTGGTGGTTCCTGAGGGGTCTGGGAGTCGCAGGTCTGGGACTCCATTGGGTTGATACCCTGCTCTCCACTCTGCACCGACCTAATAGCAATGTTAGCTTTGCTAATAATCTGTAGGATCCCAGCCACACTGTGCTCACGAAAGGAAGCGACATCCATGGTGCTTTTCGACTTCCATTGATCATTGCTGACACTTAGGATTCTGGGCAGAATGTGGAGATCGAGGCCCAATCATGCCTGCGTGGCAGCCCCTGCGCTGGATCCTTCTTTCTTCCTCTAGCCTCGGATTCAGCTGAAGCCATGGCAGATAGTAAGCCTCACTCTCTAGCACAGTCCACCCTGCGCAACACACGAGGAACCAGAAAGAGACCTTGGAAGTGGCAGCGGCAGCATCGCCTGACATGCGCTCCGAACTTGCCTCTCTGGAGACCCTCAACGACTCTCTGGGTTGGGGGGGTTATTCGAGGAGACCGGCAGGAGGAGTGTGCAGGAAAAAGCGGGCCTGATCCCAGCCCAGCATAGGAGGTCTGAACTAACCCCAGAGGCATTCATTCATTCATTCCCTCACCCACCAATAACTAGCTACATGACCTTGGAAAATTCATCTAATCACTTGGTTTGTTTTCTCGGTGAAATGGGATATAATCAAAGGTACGTAACTCATAAATTGGTGTAAGACTTCATGACAGTTAAAAAAAAAGCCAAAATGAGAACAGTGGCTGGTATACAATTAATGCTATAGGCTTTGATGTTACTGCATTCCTTCATCCATTCATTTTTTTCATTGCAGTATTTATTGGGATCCTTGTGAGTGTTTGCACCATAGAGAAAAAAAGAATGCAAGACAACCTTTACTCTCCAAGAAATTATATCATTAGATGAAAATGAGGATGCCTTGTCACCAGGAAATCCTTTAAGGAGTAGCCCAGAGAGTTAGGATGTGCTGCCTGGCTAGGTCAGGGGTTGCTGCATTTGGAAGGCCTTCTTCATCTTGATGCTCCTGGCACTATGCACAGGAGCACCTCAGTCTGCAAATTTCACAGCAGGCAGGCCATACAATGCTTGTGGGTGTGGTGGGGACTTACTCATGGGAGTTAGAAAGGAAGAAGTTAGTTTTCTGATACTTAGTTTTCTGAAGCTTAAGCAAGTGTCCAGGGGCACAGAAGGGAAAATTATGTTCCAGCTGTTGAGATTATGTTGGGACAAATAGCACTTGGGGAGTTTTATTAAGTTTTTAACTAATCACAATGAGGGCGGGCCCTCGAAACGGAAACAGGAGATTAACGATTCCTTCGAGGAAAAAGGCACCCTCGGCTTCTTGAGAGCAGGGCTGGACTCTGCTGCATGGTTGGAGAAGCTCTAGCACCTAGCTCAGTGCTTGGCACAGGAAATGCACCCCCAAAAGTGTTTACTGAATGAACGACAAGTATAATTATTGTGGCCCTTGTGGTTATTTATAGCATCGCAGGGTAGGTAGCATTATAAACACAGTAGGAGGCTGTGCAACAGGACCCAGAAGTACCAGGTAGTAACCCCGGGAGTGGACCTGGAGCTGCGAATCATCTGGTCGAGGACCCATGAGGATCCCCGATGCTAAGGTCATCACAGAGGGGCAAGAGAACGCGTTCACAAGCAGGACTCGATGCAGGCGGCCGAAACTCTGCTCTGCGTACCATTTGGGCGTCGTTGTAGGTGGAAACCAACTGGTAGAGAGGTTGAATGACTTACTCAAGGTCACTTCCCTAGTGGTCAACGTCAAGAACCAGGACAGAAGTCCAAAGCTTTCTGTGCTTTCTCCAGTCCCTCACTTATGCGGGGGTGCGGAGCGCTAAGATCTGCCCGAGCCTCTCTTGGAACACGGAAGAGCACCGCAGAGCGGGTAAGAATGCTAGGCGAGTTGGTCTTAGTGCGTCTGCACCCCGCCGCCTCTCTCTGCGGAGCAAAAGTGCCTGTTCTGCGGAATTCCCTAGCCACCCTCAATCCCCACTGTCCTCGACCAGAGATTTCCCAGTCTGCAAATTTTAGCCTCGTTTTAATTTGTCGGGACTGTTTATTTTTGTTTCTCAGAATCCGCGTGACGAGTGCACCCAGCACGTGGTAGAAGCTCAAGAAATGAGCAAGTGAACGAAAGATCAAAAGAATGAACTAATGAGCGAATAGGATCCCCTATCTGGCAGTCCCGACTTGCATCCGTCATCACAATCCGGCCACTGTTGAATTTCACTACCTGCTGAAATGCGGGCCGCGCACGCCTCCAAAGAGGTGTCCCTGAGACTCTATACGCAGCCAGGCTCTCCTGGTCTGGGGCTCAGATCTCGCTCCAAGGCCTCCTACCTTCGGGGGTCACAGGGTCTCGCCCCGTTCTCAATGGCTTTGGGTGTAGCAGAGGAAGGTCCTGGGTCTTCCGTGGTCTCGGATCCCCAACCTGCCCGCCGAATATTCATTCAGTTCACGGTCAGCGCGGGCCCCTTGGCCCCGACCTCCCCCAAGCTGATCGCTACGTCAGTCGGTTGCCGGTCGGGAGCGCCCAGGAGATGACTCTTTGAGGCCACTTTGGGTCAGCTGCAGCGATCTAAGCCAGGTCTCCTTTTTCTTGCCTCCATCAGGGACCCTGCAGCCTGTGCTGACTACTCTTCCAGGCCAAGAGCACAGTTTTGTAGCTGAAAAAAATGGGGGTGAAAAGCTATAAAGAAAGAGTCAAACTAAAGACTTGCTGTGTGACACACAATTTTTAAATGGAATGTCACCTGTAATTTGAATTTTCCCATATCCATTGGTCTTCACTCTCCCTTGCTTTGTATGTCCTCACCATTTCTCACTTTTCATTTTTTCCTCTTTGCTCATTGAGCCCTGGGCTTCCTTTCGTCCTGGTACTGTTCAAGATTCCGTTCAGAATTTTAAGAGGAACGGGACTCCCCTGGCTTGGTTCCAGATGACCACCGTGGAGGACATGGAGGACAGAGTGTGTGACCTGAGACAAGGGATGACAGGGCTGCCAGGCAGCTCCAGAGGTGATGGAGGACAGCCTATTAGCTAAAATGTAATGAAAGGAAGAGATTTTTAAAAATTAGAATAGATCTGCATAATTTTTTTTAAAGCCCACAGAAGTGCCATCCTCCTCAAAAGCATTGCTCAGAGCCAAGGGAGACATGCTGGGGACAGAAGGGCCACTCACAGCCTCGATGTTACTCATCTACAGATGTGCACATCATTTGAGCCTCTACTATATGCTGGACCGGTTCTGGGTTAGGGACCGTCAAGGGTCTCCAGCTGAAACGATCCAAAGGTGCTCTGACACGTGCCCTCCAAGCTAAAAGTTTTAGCAAAATCGAAAACTTTCTTTCCCACCTCTTTCCTCTTATTTCTCTTTTGCTTTCCTCATCGCGGAGGAATGGTGGTGAGGAGACCATCCCACCTCCCTGTGTTCTCTCCAGCTAGCTCTCCAACTACGCCTTCCCACTTTCTTCTTGTCAGTTTGTTCAGCAACCCAGAGGCAGTTTTTAGGTTAGGGGCGCATATCTGATACAGGGCACAGTCACAGACAGAGTTCTGGCAAACAGAAGGCGCTCAGTAAGTGGAGATTGTTATTAAACTATTACTACGATGACACTGCGAGTTCATTCTGGCTGGAGAGAGTGTCTATACTCGTTTGAAATCACCTATGGGTGCGTGCAAGTAAAGAACGGAGGAAAGAGACACAAGTCTTTTCCACTCTTTGAACAAGAGGTGAAAGTCTTATATCTCATGTAACCATCACAGCAACTCAGGGCAGAAGATATTCTTCCTCTCTTACAGATGGCCATTTTGAGAAGCAGAGGGGTTGGGTAACTTGATCAAGGTACTTGGCGGGTAAGGGGCGTGGCCGAGCCTCTGACAGAAATCTGCCTTTCTTACTCCAATCTCCGAACTAGTGGTCTGCGGCGATTTTCTACAGTCAAAGATAAAAAAAGTTCAAAGAAATGATTTGTTCTTTTTGACGAATTATTCTGATCATTATTTCAAATATTCACCTTACAATGTTAGTGTAGACCCAACCATAGAGAAATCTATTAAAAGTCATCTCGCTGCATCCCCAGGGAAAGCGCATTCATGGTATGCCCTGTATGGTATGCCCTGTACGGTATGCAAGGTTCACAGCCGAAGGAAGGGAGGGCCCAAGTGCAAAAACATCTTTAAGCGAACGTCGGTCGCCACGTGCACTTACTGTGTACCTCCCACCCCAAACCTCAGGATAGAAAGACACAAATGGGTCCAGAAGCCACAGAAGCGTCTTCCTCCCTGCTCCTAGTCATCCTTTTCGCTTTCCATTCTCACCTGGCCTCCCCCAGGCCTCGCCTTCTTCCCTCTTTACTGCATTCCCTAACTCCTGCCTCGTAGGCAGCGGTGGGGAGCCGCAGGCTGCTCCCCGAGTCCCAACGCTACTAGGGTGCTGTAACAGTGATGAGGCGGCGTTGCAGTCTGGCTAGGCGCTGCAGCGGGCACCAGCTACGTTTTGCTGTCGGCGGCAGTTACCCGGACGCAAGTTAAGGGGTAGGCGCGCAGAGGCGGTTGGAGGCGGGCGGCCGGCCCCTGACCTCGGAGAGCTGCGCCGAGCAGGGCGGGAAATTTATGGTCTGTGTACACTTTCTGGCTCCAGAGCCCCGCGCACCAGAAGGATGGGGCCCTGCGAGCGCGCCCGAGGCCGCGAGCTGGGGCCGCAGGCGCCACGGCCATGTATAATGCCCACCCGACTCTGTTCTGCAGCGCTGTGGTCATAAACCTTCCCTTAGTGGGCGCGGCTGTAAACGAAAGTCCGGGCGAGAGGTGGGTGCAGGCCTTGCCGCCCGGACCCTCAGGGATAATTCTGGAAACTTGCACGGAAGCCTGGGTCCCGCCATCTTCCCTGTTGTGGTGGGGTAAGAGGATTGTTTATACTGGCTGTTTGGAATCCGCGCGGTGGATGCAAGGTGGAATTCCAGCCCAGCGACGCGCCGCGTGGCCGGGAGTGCAGACAGGTCACCGGTCCCCGGGTGTCTGGACCGCGCCGCTTCCTACTGGGCTTACTTTGGGATCTAGACTTCGGCCTCCGTCCTTGCAAGGGCCCAGATTTGATTCCGGTTCGTCGAGGCGGTCTGTAGCAGATAAAGGGCCCATTAAAAAGCTGGACCCTGTGGGCCTTCGGTGCCAGAGGAAGCGAGAAGATGGCTCGGGAGTCAGTCCGGAGGCAGGAGGCCCATTTCGGGTGGAGGCCAGAGGTCTAGCTGCTCGCACTTCATTCCGGTAGTGGTAGTGTTAGCACGAAGCATGTCCACGCTGTTTTCCCCGGCTGGGCTACACCCACACAAAGGAGTTGTAAGTTAAGCTGGGCAGTCAGGGCTACGTAGGTCCCTTTACTCACGTTGTCACCAGAACAGGTGTCACGGAGTGTAGCTGCATAACAGCTTAATTTTTAACACCAGTCACGACTTTTCAATCTGTTCTTAGTAATCGTTGTGCCCATATACCAGGCACTGTTTTCACAACCTTTATATGTATTAGCTCATTTGCCTTTTACCAAATCCCAGTTAGGTCATTACTTACATTATCCCCGTTTTACAGATAAGTAAACTGTGGTAAGAGAGTTAAATTAACTTGCCTAAGGACATGCAGTTAGCAAGTGGATTTGGGAATAACTCGCATCTTCTCTGCACGGCCTAGATAACCTAAATCATCTGTAGCACACTGACTCGAGCATCAGGCGTCCTGCAGGCGAGAGTGGGCAGAATTCCCAAAGAACCTCGGGTCAGTTTACCCACTCGCAGACCTTCTCCCGAGGGGGAGCGCGCCCCTGCTCCGGCGCCGGGAGTAGCTGGCTGTAGGGATCAGCCGAGCGAGGTGGCCGAGTCCATAAACACGGGCCATTTAGCAATTACCCCCAGGGCGTGATAATTGCGCTGGACAGTAGTGACTGTGAGTCGCTGTGACACTGGCTTCTCGCCGTCTGCTGTCTTTTGATTTACTGTCGCACTGGGTCTCAGCACCCAGTCGCTCAGGGCTGCCAGGGTAAGCGGTGAGGCGCTAGCGCGGGTGCAGCTTCTCTCCGACGCCATCCAGCTCTTCTCGCGGTCTTTACCCTGCATGGGGGTGCAGGGGAGTCGCACTTCAGAAGGTTTTAGCCCCTCTAACTGGGAACGTCCAGAGACTTTTCCCTGGGGTAGGGACGTGGCATTGAGGAGTTGGCGATTGATTTGAAAATAGGAGAAGAGGCAGGATGAAAAGGATCAGGATGGACTATGAAAGCACAGAGTGAAAAAAGAAGAAGAAATAGGAACGGGAAGAGGGAAATCATCAAAATAAGTGGAATTTTGAAGCATTTCTCACATTGTTTTAGAGGGCGGGTGGAGTTGACACAACTGCTTTGGGTCTGAGCCATAAATTAATAGAAGATTTATCCCTCAATCAGGAAAAAGCCATTAAGATATTCTTGGCTTCGTCTGTGGGAAAATAATTTCTTTGATTGAGTTGCCCCAGAAGACCCTGCGAAGCCTTCTCTTCTCCGCCTCCGATGGCCTCCTCTTTCCTGCCTGCCGGAAGGAGGGGAGAAGCGGGAGACTCCAGGGAGAAGAGGCCTTTCCATCTTTTCCAGCATCTTGAATTTCACTTTGCGCGTTTCTTTCTACTTTTTGGTTTGATCTGCCTGCCTTGGGGGCTTGGAACGTCAGAGGGAAATTCCTCCCGCAGCAAGCCGAGCTTGCTGTGGCTGCCCTTCTTCCTTCAGGTCCGCTGCGTTGGAGAGTGGGTCCTCGGCCTCTCCCAGGACCCGGCACGTCAAAGGCCTTTGGTCTGTTAACAAGACTACAAACTACCAGGGCGGGGGCGGAGGTGGGGCAGGGAAAGTGGAAAGCCCCTCAAAGTGGGAGGCAGCAGTCCCAGAATGGGGTGACCAGTTGTCCTTCCTGGGCATGGAGGAGCTGAGCTCCCCTTGTTAGTCTGGACTCAAAGTGTGGTCCCCAGTTCCTTAAGGGTCCTTTCAGAGGGTCCCTGAGGTCAAAACTATTTTCATAATAAAAGGTTGTTGACTTTTTAACAAGTGTACAATGGAGTGTTCCGGAGGCCACATTCGGTGTGGTGATGTCAGGGCTCTGATGGCTTAGGGAATGCGTGTGCATATTGCAGTGTTTTACAAATGTTTTGGTTTTGTATTTTACCACAATAAAAATGCATTTTAAAAATGTGTTTTGGGGCCTGCACAGTGGCTCACGCCTGTAATCCTAGCACTTTGGGAGGCAGGTGGATCATCTGAGGTTAGAGGTTTCAACATAGTGAAACTCCATCTCTACTAAAAATACAAAAAAAAAAAAAAAATCTGGGCATGGTGGTGGGCGCCTGTAATCTCAGCTCTCCATAAACTGAGGCAGGAACATCACTTGAATGCTGGAGGCAGAGGGTGCAGTGAGCCAAGATCATGCCACTGCACTCCAGCCTGGGCGACAAGAACGAGACTCCGTCTCAAAAAAAAAAAATGCATTTGGTTTTATAGCTCTACCTATCTTATCTGGTTATTCACGTGTAAATTAATTAATATGAAACAAAATGAAAAATGTTATTTCCTCAACCACATCAGCCACATTTCAATTGTTCAATAGCCATATGTGGCTAGTGGCTGTCATTGGACAGTGCAGACACAGAATACTTCTATTCTCACAGAAACTTCTATAGAACAGCACTAATCCATGCCATAAATATAAATAGATATAACCAAGCAAACAACATTTAGCATCCTCAATAAATTTTTTATTATACTTTAAGTTCTGGGTTACATGTGCAGAACGTGCAGTTTTGTTACATAGGTATACACGTGCCATGGTGGTTTGCGGCAGCCATCACCTACATTAGGTATTTCTCCTAATGTTATCCCTCCCCTAGCCCCCCACCCCCAGAGGCCTCGGTGTGTGATGTTCCCCTCCCTGTGTTCATGGGTTCTCCTTGTTCAACTCCCACTTATGAGTGAGAACATGCAGTGTTTGGTTTTCTGATCTCGTGATAGTTTGCTGAGAATGATGGTTTCCAGCTTCATCCATGTCCCTGCAAAGGACATGAACTCATACTTTTTTATGGCTGCATAGTATTCCATGGTGTATATGTGCCACATTTTCTTAATCCAGTCTATCACTGATGGACATTTGGGTTGGTTCCAAGTCTTTGCTATTGTGAATAGTGCCGCCATAAACATACGTGTGCATGTGTCTTTATTGTAGAATTATTTATAATCCTTTGGGTATGTACCCAGTAATGGGATTGCTGGGTCAAATGGTATTTCAAGTTCTAGATACTTGAGGAATCGCCACACATTCTTCCACAATGGTTGAACTAATTTACACTCCCACCAACAGTGTAAAAGCGTTCCTATTTCTCCACAACCTCTCCAGCATCTGTTGTTTCCTGACTTTTCAATGATCGCCATTCTAACTGCCGTCAGATGGCATCTCATTGTGGTTTTGATTTGCATTTATCTAATGACCAGTGAGGATGAGCATTTTTTCATATGTCTCTTGGCTGCATAAATATCTTCTTTTGAGAAGTGTTTGTTCATATCCTTTGCGCATTTTATGATGGGGTTGTTTGCTTTTTTCTTGTAAATTTGTTTAAGTTCTTTGTAGGTTCTGGATATTAGCCCTTTGTCATATGGATAGATTGCAAAAATTTTCTTCCATTCTGTAGGTTGCCTGTTCACTCTGATGATAGTTTCTTTTGCTGTGCAGAAGCTCTTTAGTTGAATTAGATCCCATTTGTCAATTTTGGCTTTTGTTGCCATTGCTTTTGGTGTTTTAGACATGAAGTCTTTGCCCATGCCTATGTCCTGAATGGTATTGCCTAGGTTTTCTTCCAGGATTTTTATGGTCCTAGGTCTTACATTTAAGTCTTTGATCCATCTTGAGTTGATTTTTGTATAAGGTGTAAGGAAGGGGTCCAGTTTCAGTTATCTGCATATGGCTAGCTGGTTCTCCCAACACCATTTATTACATAGGGAATCTTTTCCCATTGCTTGTGTGTGTCAGGTTTGTCAAAGATCAGATGGTGGTAGATGTGTGGTGTTATTTCTGAGACCTCCATTCTGTTCCTTTGGTCTATATATCTGTTTTGGTACCAGTACCATGGCTGTTTTGGTTACTGTGGCCTTGTTGTAAAGTTTGAAGCCAGGTAGCATGATGCCTCCAGCTTTGTTCTTCTTGCCCAGGATTGTCTTGGCAATGCGGGCTCTTTTTTGGTTCCATATGAAGTTTGAAGTAGTTTTTTCCAATTCTGTGAAGAAAGTCAGTGGTAGCTTGATGGGGATAGCATTGAATCTATAAATTACTTTGGGCAGTAAGGCCATTTTCACGATATTGATTCTTCCTATCCATGAGCAAGGAATGTTTTTCCATCTGTTTGTGTCCTCTGTTATTTACTTGAGCAGTGGTTTGTAGTTCTCCTTGAAGAGGTCATTCACATCCCTTGTAAGTTTTATTCCTAGGTATTTTATTCTCTTAGTAGCAATTGTGAATGGGAGTTCACTCATGATTTGGCTTTCTGTCTATTATTGGTGTATAGGAATGCCTGTGATTTTTGTACATTGATTTTGTATCCTGAGACTTTGCTGAAGTTGCTTATCAGCTTAAGGAGATTTGGGGCTCAGATGATGGGGTTTTCTAAATATATAATCATGTTATCTGCAAACAGAAACAATTTGACTTCCTCTCTTCCTATTTGAATACCCTTTATTGCCTTCTCTTGCCTGATTGCCCTGGCCAGAACTTCCAATACTATGTTGAATAGGAGTGGTGAGAGAGGGCATCCTTGTCTTGTGCCAGTTTTCAAAGGGAATGCTTCCAGTTTTTGCCCATTCAATATGATATTGGCTGTGGTTTTGTCATAAATAGCTCTTACTATGTTGAGATACGTTCCATTGATACCTAGTTTATTGAGAGTTTTTAGTATGAAAGGCTGTTTAATTTTATCAAAGGCCTTTTCTGCATCTGTTGAGATAATCATGTGGTTTTTGTCGTTGGTTCTGTTTATGTGATGGATTACGTTTATTGATTTGCATATGGTGAACCAGCCTTGCATCCCAGAGAGGAAGCCAACTTGATGGTGGTGGATAAGCTTTTTGATGTGCTGCTGGATTCGGTTTGCCAGTATTTTATTGAGGATTTTGCATCGATGTTCATCATGGATATTGGCCTAAAATTCTCTCTCTCTTTTTTTTTGTTGTGTCTCTGCCAGGTTTGGTATCAGGATGATGCTGGCCTCATAAACTGAGTTAGGGAGGGTTCCTTCTTTTTCTATTGATCAGAATAGTTTCAGAAGGAATGGTACCAGTTCCTCTTTGTACCTCTGGCAGAATTTGACTGTGAATCCGTCTGGTCCTGGACTTTTTTTGGTTGGTAGGCTATTAATTATTGCCTCAATTTCAGAATCTGTTATTGGTCTATTCAGAGATTCAACCTATTCCTGGTTTTGTCTTGGGAGGGTGTGTATGTCCAGGAATTTATCCATTTATTCTAGATTTTCTAGTTTATTTGCGTAGAGGTGTTTATAACATTTTCTGATGGTAGTTTGTATTTCTGTGGGGTCAGTGGTGATATCCCCTTTATCATCTTTTATTGTGTCTATTTGATTCTCCTCGCTTTTCTTCTTTATTAGTCTTGCTAGCAGTCTATTTTGTTGATCTTTTCAACAAACCAACTCCTGGGATTCATTGATTTTTTGAATGGTTTTTCGTGTCTCTATCTCCTTCAGTTCTGCTCTGATCTTGGTTATTTCTTATCTTCTGTTAGCTTTTGAATTTGTTTGCTCTTGCTTCTCTAGTTTTTTTAGTTGTGATGTTAGGGTGTTGATTTTAGATCTTTCCTGCTTTCTCTTGTGGGCATTTAGTGCTATAGATTTCCCTGTACACCCAGCTTTAAATGTGTCCCAGAAATTCTGATACATTGTGTCTTTGTTCTCATTGGTTTCAAATAACATCTTTACTTCTGCCTTCATTTCATTATTTACCCAGTAGTCATTTAGGAGCACTTTGTTCAGTTTCCATGTAGTTGTGCAGTTTTGAGTGAGATTCTTAACCCTGGATTCTAATTTGATTACACTGTGGTCTGAGAGACAGTTTGATGTGATTTCTGTTCTTTTGCATTTGCTGAGGAGTGTTTTACTTCCAATTATGTGGTCAATTGTAGAATAAGTGCGATGTAGCATCCTCAATAATTTTTAAGATTGTTTGAGATTCTTGCCTTAGAACATTCTCTAGATTGTGCTCTTGACTAAGGCATTGGAACTAGAGAGGCTAAATATGTGTCTGGACTCTGCACTTGCTAAATATGTGTCAGGACTCTGCACTTGCTAGTTTCATAATCTTGGGCCACTTTTTAAATTCTGAGCTTCAGTTCCTGCTTCTGTAAAATGTGTGTAATGGTTCCTGATCATAAACTAGAGAGAGGCAACAGAGCTTCTTGGGAAGAGTATGAACTTTGGGGAGAAATTGAATAAGCGTTTATCTCAGCTCAGCCCAGATGACCCTGGGCTAGTTTAACAACCTCTCCATGGCTCTGCTACCTTATCAGTGAATTGGAAATATAATAAGAGTAATAATAATGGTAATATCTCCCTCAGGTTTGTTATGAAGGGTAAATCAAATAAGTGAAAAACACTTAAGAAATAGTAACTGGAATATTATAACTACTACTATATGTGTTAGATATTATTACTATCTAAAGTGTAAACCTTACTGGGCAACAATAAAATTTAATTCCCCTCCCCTTTCAGTAGTATCTATATCTACATCTATATACATATCAATATATATAGTAGTCAAATATACATCACATAAAATGTACCAGCTAAATAAGTTTTAAGTTTACAGTGCAGTATTGTTAAGTATTGGTTGTATTGTTGTGTAACTAACATCCAGAGCTTCTTTCATTTTGCAAAACTGAAACTCTACCCATTTAACAACTCCCTCCATCAGGAATATTTTTATGTTGATGTGAATCAGACTCCAAGCTTTAGATCAGAAGTATTTGACTAAGCATTAACCATTCCAGCTAAGAGATCAGTGTTCGTCATTCAGAATAGCTGAGGTGGTTGGTAGAGGACAGCCAGTATTCCCCAAATGTAATCAGGTTCCAATGAATATACAGTTACCATTTATTCCTCTTCTTTCCCCACTGTGAATCCTAACAGCTCCTCCTCACCAAGCAGTGAGTACACCCTTGGATTCCCCAAATGATTGCTGATTATGGGTCTAGAGAGTCAATGATGGCTGGCGAGTTAGGTCACTGAGTCTTTGAAATGATGTTTTCTGGGAAATGCCTGAAAGGTTGATGGTACAATAGTAGATAAAAATAAACTCAAGATTAGTGTCTGGTTGCATAGAAAGTCTTGGTGATGGTGAGTAATCAGGAGGACAAAAATCAGAACAAGTCATCCAGGCTCCTCACTTAGCAATTCTTTTCATAAGGCAAGCAGGAGGAGAGAAAAAAAAAATCCCCTAAATAACAGTAGTCACTAAAAAAAGCATTAAGTGCTTCTTTTTGGTAGAGTTTATCCCTCTCCAAGGATGTATTTTCCTGTAACTTTTCCTATAGGTGGATTTTGAAATGGAGACTATTAAATAAATACAACAGCCATACTGCATACGATGCTTTCAGATGCAAGTAAAAGAAAACCCAACTGAAGATGGCCTACCGAATACAGAAAATTATTGTATTGTATGATTGAAAATAATGAAGTGGTGGAGTAAGTTTCATGCATGGTTGGATCAAAGTTCTGTCTGTTTTCTGTGGGGTTCTTACCCCTGCAATGTTCTCTGCATCTATTTTATTCTCAGCCTGGCCTCCTTCCTGGTGTCAAGGTCTCACTCCTGTGCATACTATACCATCTAGAATAAAAAGCTGACTGTAAACCTGGAATATCTAGAAAAAGGCCCAATTGGATTGGTGTAGTTCACTACTTTTCCTTGCTGCAGTCATTACAGGCAGGGGAATAAAACACCTCGATTGCCTTAATCTCAGTTGCCTGTTCACTCCTGACCACAGAAATCCCTGGAAGGACATTGGGAGCTTATCTGGAAAGGAGAACAGGGAATGGAAACTGAAGATGCAATGCAGGAGTCCACTACAGTATGTATCTTCATTTAGAGCACAGTTAAGGTGTAATTTTATTTTTCATGATTAGATCACTTACTTTTGTCACCTTATCATGAAGCTGTATGCTGCATGGGCACTGGAGACAGTGCTTGACCACAGCTGGAAGAGCACACAATTGGAGACATCTTTCTAGTCCTGAGATGATGGCTTTTTTTCACATCATTAACACTGTTGCTCTTGTGAACAACCCCCATGTTTTTTTCTTATCTTATACAATTTGTGACTCATCTAATTCATCTTGGATATTTGTTAGAATCCAGATTCTTACTGCTTCCCTAGTAGGTTCTGATTTGACAAGTCTTGGATGAGGTGATGACTGGATATTTCGATGTTTGGCAAGGTATTCAGGTGATTCCTATTATCAAGCCAGTTTAGGAAATAGTAAACTCTAATTGATCATGCTTTTTAGTGCTGGCTGCTAGGGAACTTAGAGTGGAAGCTGCAGGCTAATTCTTGAAAAGTGTTCAGGCCTGTATGGCATGAATTATGGATACTAATAATTGTTTTGGCTTCATATTTTTTTATCTTTATTTTCTTTTTCTTCTGCATTTTCTCATTAGGCACAATTTTATTGTCTCGTTAAAAAATATGCTATCTTACATTCTTTTTGGAAAGAAGTAGAATATCTCAGGATTCCAGCAGAAAACAGAAGACACACTCAGTGAGGATTTTTGAATAGACTTTTTCATAAAGGACTATTTACAGAGGTGTGGGAACCAACAAGAGATGTTGCCATGATCAACAGCAGGCTGGAGAGGTTTATTAGTTTCCTAGGCTGCTGTCACAAATTGACACAGACTTAGTGACTTAAAACAACAGAAATGTATTTGCTTACAGCTTGGGAGACCAGAAATCCAAGGTGAGTTTCCCTCGGTTAAAGGGAAGGTGTTGGCCCGGCTGGTTCCTTCTGGAGGCTCCGATGGAGACTGTTCTTTGCTTTTTCAGCCTCTGGTTGCTGCTGGCATTCCTTCGTTTGTGTTTGTGTCACTACATTCTCTGCTTCTCTGGTCACATGGACTCTTCTTCTGCATCCAGTTTTCCTCTGTCTTCCTCTCATAAGCATGTGTGTGGTAGCATTTAGCGTCCACCCAGGCAATCTAGATTAATCTCTCACCTCAAGCTCCTTAACTGAATCACATCTGCAAGTCCTTTTTGTCATATAAGGCAACATTCACAGGTGCCGGAGATCAGGAGCTGGCTATCTTTGGGTGCCGTTATTCAGCCTCCCACAGGAGGAATGTTGCTGCTGAATCCTGGAGCTGAGGTTGAGGCAGAGAAGGCACCCAGCTGTGGCTGTGGGTAGAGGGCACAGCCACTGCCATAATGGTGTCCCTTATCACCTTAGGGAGGGAAAAGGAGGAAGAAATATGCTCTTTCCTCAGCCACCTCCCACCACCTGCCCCAATCTCCTGCCGGTGCATCCCATCAGCTAAAGCAGAAGATGAGATCCACTGAAGTCAACCCCCTGGGTACAGCGTAGGTCAGAAAAGAGCAAAGAATGGATCTAAAGGAAAGCCAGTATGCGGATGGGCATAAATACCAGACCACTGTCGAGCTGTGGGAATGATCACAGTCCTGGGCTCTGAGCAGTGTTTCTCAGAGGAGCATCCAGTGCTAGAGTTGGCTGCTCGGTACACAGACACATGCTCCAGAGTTTTCATGGCATCTTGGGTCTGGGCCCTTCCAGTTAGGAGGAGACAGTCTGAGAGATTGGAGGCCGAGTTTCAGTCCAGGTTTTGGGTTTCTCTTTGTTATCCCCAGTGCCCCAGTCTATGGTGGAAAAGGCTATTTTGTTGATGCTAAAGGGAATGAGCAGTAATAAGATCCCAGGCTTTCAGGAAACTACACTCTGAAATCAGCACCAGCTCTTTCTGTCAGAATTTTCCATTCCCAGGAAATTACACTGGGAATGTACACTTCTTCAGGAAACCCATGCTGTTCTCGAGGCAAGTGGAATTGTGATATCTTGCATGCCATAGCTGCCATCTCCCTATAGAAATTTTAAAAGGGAGCTTGCATCAGCAAGGGACAGGGATCCGACCGTGATAGTGCTGGTGAGCCCAAGGGCTGCAGGCCCAGTCTCTGTCCCGAAGCTTTGGTCCACTGAGTCCACAGCTTTTCTTCCTCTCTGGCACTTCCTAACATGCACCCCCTCCCTTCCTCTCCTAGGGCCACCTGTCAGCCATGCCTGCAGCCATCAGTTCAGCCCTTTATCTCCTCCTCCCCCATATCTCTCCCAGTTGAGACTTGATAGGCCATTCCTGGCAAACCCAGCTGGGATTGACATCAGGTGTTTTGGGAAGTGCCCATGTCCAAATTCCTGCCTTCTAATGATTGCCCTGATTTTTTTAAATAGACATTTGAAACTAAAGACAAAACCAGCTGCTTCTTGAGAGCAAAAAAGCAAAACATGAAAAGAATCTCCCATATAACTCCCTCCCCCTAAAGCTCAAACCAATAAAATGAATCCAGCCAATAATTCAATCTTCCTGCCTTGTTCACTGTGACTAAAGCAGACAGAAGCAGCACAGCAGGGACCCCTCATTGACGAGGAATGTATCATTAGTAATTTTATTAGCTTTAATATAGCCAACAGGGGCTACTGATAGTTTCGGTATTCTTTTCCTGAGGGATTCCCCCCCTCCAAAGGACAAATGCTCTACAGCCCTGACATTTAATTGCCTTTATACTTTAGTGTAGCTTGGTTGAATGAAAAACTTTTCAAAATTCCATCACTGAAAAAAGATTCAACAATTTGTAATATATATAAATTTGCCACTGGTACTTTTCTTTTACAAATTTCTCGGTGCTTAGAAGCATACGTACTATAGTTATTATAATAATTCTGGGCAGGGAGACACTCATTTGTCATGGTTGAAAGCAATTTATTTTCAGTGGGAATGCTTTAAAATGTTTTGTTTGGACAGAAATGGCCATCCATTAATTGGTAATTTAAGCAAGTTACTCAAAGTCAGGCAATTAGGTTAATGAGAAGTTGGCCTTTGAAGTTGAATAGGAGCAGGGATGACCTCACCACTCCTTAAGAAGACATCAAATCAATTTGGTGTAAAAGGTAGAGGGACTGAGTCCCCTCCTCCAGTTTCAAGGAAAGATCATGCACATGCATATTTAGCTCCAAGCATGGAAATTAGATGGTGGGCCCCTCAGGCTTTCTGGCAACCACCCCTCTACTATCGAGGAAGAAGCAACAGCTGCCCCAGCTATATCACAGGGAAAGATGACAGCCTGGATTAGGCCATGCATGGAGGCCAGAAACCGTTGAGGGAGCAACTCCAGAGAGACATGACAGAACCACAGACACATGGAGTGCCCCAAATTGAAGCAGATGGAATTGCTGATAAATGAGTTGAAATGGTAGAGGTCCCTACAGTGGATTTACTTGAGAGCTACTCCATGGAGGGGCAATTTCAGGGGGGCCCGGCTGCCTTTAGATGTTAATCAGAGGTATTCATATGTTCTGTCATTCACCTTTCAAAGGAAGGTGTCAAATGTCTTGATGAAATGCCTCCCGTGCTTACCTAGACACGGGGAATCAGCCACTCTGTTGACAAATGACTCAGGGCGAATCAATAGAATGAGGGTCAGGCTTGGCTAGACTCATGGTCAGAGGGCAAGAGTAATTATGTCATAAGAAGTCTATGGGGCAGAACCCAGCCAAGGCCATGGTCCACTTTTGAAGGTAAAATCTGGAATCAAGGGATTGTTATAAGGGATGGGAGTATAGGGGTGAAGAACTCAAAAGGACCAGACTCTGTTATAGCAGCCAGCTCTTGCCAAATCCACTTATTGCAACAGTCCCACCACCATGTATAAATGCCTGGGTATAGTAAGTAGCAGAACTGCCTAATACCATCAGTGCCTGCAAAATACAAGTGATCTAGCAGTGTGGGAGGTTTCCTGGGAGAAATGGGCCACCTAGGTCATGCTTAGCTGCAGGGAGGGGTAAGCCCTGTGGGGAAACAAATGATGGGTGAGTTCGCATTATTAAATAACTGGGCTGAATTTAAGGAGGAGGGAAAAATATTACTGCAGAAACCAGGTTGATTTTGAAGTCTGCTACTGGCAGTTGCCACATGCCTGTGACGTCTCTCATGCACCTCAGAATAGACTCTCCCCTCTGGAAGGCACCATCGTGCATCCTCTAGATTTGGGGAGATAGATTTCTTTATGTTGCTGATAGGAGGAGGAAGAAGAAGCTGCTGTGAGGGAGGAGGTAGTTACTTTGGCAGGCGGCGGATGCTAGAAATGCCTGGGGCCACGTACAAATAGTTGGCTGGTGCTGCCAGGCCCTCCATTGTGGGTTACTCATCTCTCCCTGCTTTAATCCTTTCCTTTCCTCCAAAAACTGCCCAGTTGACTTCTTTCCCACTCTAGGGCTATCCTGGATGCCTCTTTTAACCTGATGTCACCTGGAACATGTGGAAGTGCCCAATGTGACTATCTAGGGCTCTGGGCTCTGAGTCCTGTGAGGGTTAATCCTTCATGCCTCATTCCTTCATGATTTTCTCTTCTTTTTGTTGGAGTTAGAGAATCAGGGTGAGCTCTCCCTAGAAAACGATTGTGCATGGCCTTGTTTATCTTGGTCAGCCTTGTGTTTGAGGCACCATACCCAGTTCAGTTACCCAGGCTGTTCAACATATGGAAGCATGCTCAGAGTGTGGTGTAAGGTGTGGGATAACTTGGATCCCCATAAACCTATGGCAGGTGGAGATATTGTGGCCAAAGTCGGCCCTGCCAAGATGGTGCTAGACTGAACGACAGCACTACTCTGGACCAAAGAAGTGTCAGAGGCAAGCTTCAGGGAGCTGAGGTGGGCACTTCTAGGGGAGCTACCTCCCCTCCTGAGTTGCTTCATTTGTAGGCTACTCAGATTAGGGTTTTTAGGACATCCTGCTAATTTCAGCTTAAATCGTTATGGACCTCTAATGTGCCAGGCACTGTACTAGGTTCTTGGGAAATAGCAACCAACAAGAGAATCATTGTTTCTGCTTTCATGGAACTTAGAGTCAAACCTAGATACAGGTAAGAGGACAACAAATCATAATGCGATGTGGTAATACATGCTAGGACTGTAAGAGAATTACTGAATGCTGCAGGAAGTCAGAGAAGACTTTTTGGAAGATGCCATGTCTCAACTGGGACCTTTAGAATATTTTTCAGGCATAAAGAGAAACATCTTTAAAGATCTGGAAGAAAGAGAGGGCATAGCACATCCCAGAATGTAGAGTAAGGTTGCAGAGTAGAGAGCTGGGTTAGAAACTTAACTGCATAATACAACCTCTGATCCCTACCAGCTGGGAAAATCCACTTAGCCATGTACGGAGCCTCTTCCAGGTACTGAGCTCTGAGTTAGGTATTGTCAGGATCCCCAAGATGGGTCAGACAGGACTGCTGTCTTCAGTGGGCTCTGCCCATTACCCATATGTCTGAGGAGAAACACATTTCCACCCTTTCTGGAGCTCTACAGGGAGGGACTGCTCTTTGCTAGAATGATCTTACCTGCCTCCAACACCTGCCCATTAAAGCAAGCCCTGAACAAGAGGCCGACATCCAAAAGTTAGAGATGTTGTGCTTTGAATACTACCAGCTGGTTGTTGCAACCTCCTAGTGAGTGACTTACACCCAGTCCTCCCTCCTTGTTCTTCTGTGATTAAAGACCCTAAAGGCTTAACAGGCATGGCTGGGCTAAATGTTCCAGTTGACATTATTTGCCACCAGGACCTTCCTCTTTTGCTTCCGACTTTTTTTTCCAATTGTGCAGAAAATTGTTCTTCATTCTTTCCAATCTGTCCACATCCTTTTTCCTCCACTTACATTTCAAAATAAGGTGTACCTCTTCCAGGAAGGTTGCCCTTGTTAATTCTACCCATCATCCTGGAATGGCCAATGGCCTCTATCCCAGAATAATTGTTGTATTTTTTGTATGATGCATTCAGTCATTTGTGTAGTTTCATTTTGCAGTTTCCTCAGTGGAAGTTGTATTTTCACCTTTGCTGCCGCTTATGCAGTTTTGAGACCCGTACACCAGGTGGTGGTAGTTTCCTCATGCTCTGATTGTACATTCTGAATAATTTGCAGAGGAGGAAAATGGAAGGGGTGAGCTAATTTTTAATCAAGTATCTTTCATGTGCCAGGCCTCTGCACAATGTTTGATTTAATCATCAGAAATAATCTATATGAGGCAGATATTGTTTTCATTTTAAAGTTAAGGAAACTAGGTTTTGGGGGGGAAGTAAAGTAACTTCCCCAAACTCACCATCCTTCATGGTGAAGTTGGAATTGGTATCAGGTCTGGGCCCTCCAGCTTTGGTTTTAAGACGAATACATGTATGTCTTTTCTATGTGGTTATACAAACAATAATGAAGTCAATCACCATTGCAGAGCAACTGTTCTAACAACACCTCAGGTATAATTTGGTATCTTCTTCACTAATTCTTGAATTGTGATAATCCAAGTATTTGTAGGTGGGCAGAAAAACTGACATGAACAGTCCTTCTTGGAAGAGGAAGAAAAATAAAAGCCTTTAAAGCATCTTATATCCCGAAAGTATGTTTCCCTGCAACCAAATTCTCTGTAATTTCTAATTTGCCATTTGCTTTACTTCGAGGAAGGAATTCCCTCTCCCAATGAGTTGAGAGCTGGGAGACTTGGGTTCTAGACCCAAGTAACTGAGTATATTCCTTGAAGTATGTCTCTTCTTTCCTCTGGGTTTCAACTCCCCATTTGTGAAATACGGAGGTTTTAATAACACCATTGCAACCCTCTTCTGTATCTGGTTGATTATTTGGCTGTTGTATGGCCACCACTTAACTCACTCAAAAATATGAAGACATGGCACCACCAGGCACTGCCTCTTCTGGGGTTGGTTCATGTGGTACTTCAATAATCAAAATAATCAAGCTTCCTCTAAAAGAATTTGTTTCACAACTGACGATAATTTTCTGGATATCCTACCCAAGTCCCCCTCCCCCAGTTTTGGCACTTTGTTTCCATGATCAAATTGTGTCACTTCTCTGGTGAATACCTTCCTTGTGTTTTTGGTCATTCTCAGACCAGGGAGAGTATGTATGTATGCATTTGTTCATTCATTCATTCATTCAGTCTTTACAGTTATGTTCTCTATCTTGCAGCAGGAATGTCTGCAATTCTCATTTTTTCCCTGTCATTTGACTATGAGTTCCTATCCTCTGGCTTTTTTTGTAGGGATTCTTGAACATACCAAAGGGGTTAACTGCCTCAATGAAGCATCACACTGGCCATATACCAGCCTCTGTGCCAGGTGCTGTGGGAATTAGATGTGTTTTTTTGCTTTCCAGGGGCTCAGAGCACAGTGGAGAAGAGAGATGAGCAGACAGCTGATCATAGCACAATCAGTGAATGCCACAACATGTGGGGGTTGTGTAGTGACTGTGTGCCTCAGGGACACTAGTCAGAGCTGCAGTGAAATCTGCTTGGCCTGTGGAGAAGCAGAAAGGACGACGGTGGCTTCAGGGAGGCGACATGGGCGCTGGGCCTCAGAGGATACGAGGTACTGCTGACCAGGTGGATAAAGTGTGGAATGGCTCTAAGTCACCTGGGGGGTCTGATTAAGGCCTGCGTCTTAGGCTGGGTCTCTATGTCATATGAGTAGACGGGACAAAAATAGATCCGTATTATGAATTTGCTTTATTTTCTGTCGAAAGGAAGGATACTCAAAGTGATGGATGCCTCAAATACTGACTTGATCATTACACATTCTACATATGTAACAAAATGTCACATGTACCCCATTAATATGTAAATATTATTAAAATAAAAAATAGTTATTTTTATGTAAGAAAAATAATCACAACTTCTCTTATTTGAATATCACAACCAAGAAACATTCTGCTCCCAGTAATATTTCCTGTCACATTACTTCCTAGTTACTTCACAAAATTGACGCATGCACCTAACAAAGATAGGATGCTAACACAAAAAAACTATATCCTGCATAGATTCTGGTATTCCGTACAGATCATTCTGTACTAAGGTATCAGTCAGAGAAGAAACTTTATTGAGTATGATTCTGAACATGAGCTGTATTTTCAGGTTCCCTTGCTGGTCCTTGGCATAATGTTAAGGAGAAGGGCTTCAGGTGATGAGACACTGGAGACCAATCTGGCAGTTCTGGCTGAACTATGATCTCCTGCTTGACTTGACTCCTACACAAGGCTTTGTGTCTAACCATGCTCAGCCCTGACCCATTCTGGCTCTCTATGAATGCTGTTCAGCTGGCCCACCCTACTGTAAGAGGAAGGGGCAGGTCTGAGCTCCGCTTTCCTATAGTTGGGGAATAGAGGCAGAGAGAGAGAGAGAGTCCAGGAGACCCCTTCAGGGGCATATGCAATGCCAGGGGCTGGGGGCTATGCAGAGACTGGAATTGGCTCTCAGGCTTTCAGTTCCTGGGGCCATAGTACTTGAAAACCATGCAGGTGATGGGACTCACTCAGGTCCATTCTTCCTTCATCTATAATCTTGCATGAAGGCCAAAGTGTGCAGTGAAGCCATTGGTCCTCAGGTGTGGCAGTTATTATTTCCTCCCTTTGACAAGTCACTTCACCTTGAGCCTCAGTTTGCTCATTCTCCCCCTTAGAGGGCTCTTGTAGGGTTATACAAAATAGTGTCCATGTAAGCCATTGTGGAGATGGACATTTTCTCAGTTTTATTAAACGGAATTTGTTCAAAAAAGTTTATTATTAATACAGTATGACTTCTTTTTATTAGCACTCTATCTTTGTTAGGTGTATGTGTCAATGTTGTAAAGTGACTAGGAAGTAATGTGTTATGACTTGAAATATTACTGGGAGCAGCATATTTCTTGGCTAGTGGTATTCAAATAAGAGAGGTTGTGATTATTTTTCTTACATAAAAATAACCATTTTTATTGATATACAATATTTTACATATTTATGGGGTACATGTGACATTTTATTACATACGTAGAATGTGTAATGATGAAGTCAGAGTATTTGAGGTGTCCCTCACTTTGAGTATTTACCGTTTCTATATGTTGAGAACAATTCAAGTACTCTGTTCTATTTTGAAATATACAATACCTTATTGTTCACTGTAGTCACACTACCCTGCTGTCAAACAATAGATCCTATGCCTTTCATCTAACTGTATGTTCATACCCATACCTCTTTTTATCCCCCCTCCTATCTACCTTACCCTTCCCTGCCTGTAATATCTATCAAAAATAACAATTTTTTATTATAAACATAACACATATAATTCACAGAAAACTTTAGAAACTTTAGAATAGACCCCACCAAAAAAATTCTGTGCTTCCATTACCTCATTACCAACTTCCATTTTCATGTGAAGGTGCTTGTGCTATTTCATGACTTGCTTGTTTTGCTTGTTCCGTTTACCACTAAGGTGGGGAGCATTTCCCCGTAGGAATATTTGCTGTGTAACAACACTGAACAGCTATACTATCATTTAGCAAACATTTAAAATTTATCAAACTTTTAAACTTCTTAAACAATGCTGCAATAAGTATATTTATAGATAAATCTTTGTATTCATCTTAAAAATATTACCTTAGGGTACATTCTGTAAAATAATATTATGGCCTGATAATATTATGGTTTTCTTTTCTTTTTGCTATTTTGTTTGCTGTGAATTTTTATTTTCTGTTTTCTGGTTCTAGCAGGAGCTTATGAATTGCACATGTTTCCAACCTCTCCCAAATGCTTGATATAATAATGAGAAAAAAATCTTTCCCAATATGATAGGCAAAAGTGGTGAAGGAGATCTCATTTTAATTTGAATGTCTTTTGTTACCAGTGAGGTTCTATATTTTCATATGTGTATTAATCGTTGGTATTTTTATTTTATTTGAATCAATTTTGAGCTAATGTCTTCTGCACATTTGTGATTGGGGTGTTGTTTCTTTCATGATTTCTTGTAAGTTTCCTATATAAATTAAGACATTAACTCTTCATATGCAAATACTTTTTCCAGTGTTATTTCTCCTTTAATTTTATGTTTTTTTAATATTCAGAAAATGTAACTTTTTATGTAGTCAATATTTCAATTTTTTTCTTTATGATTTCTGCTATACAAAGTTCTTCTGAAGCTGACATTATATAAATATTTATTAATAGGCTCTTCGGATTTTTTAATGAAGTCCAGTAATGATTTACCTTATAATATAGTGAACTGTCATTTATCTGGAATTTATTCTGGTGTGTAGTACTGAATCTTATTTGATATTTTCAGATAGTTATTAGATTATTTCATCACTTATTGAATAATTTATCTTTCTTTTACTGATTTTGAATGTCACCTTTAAGAGATTCTATTTTTAAATAAGAAAAACATCTTCATTGCAGAAGCGCATTACTTTTTCAATGTTATGAAAAACATGTTTTTAGTTGTTGAGATATATGGAAATAGTGAGAACAGTTCTAGGAAGGAAGGAAGAGTAATGGTAGCAGTAATAACAATGTTAACACAGAACCAACTGAAATCTCAGCAAAGACCCAAAATTCTACTTCACTGGTTCTGACAAGTTCATCACGCTAAGGTCTATCTGTTAGAAGTACACATTTAGTTCCTTGTTGCCTTTATTCTAGCAAACATATATTTAGTGACTACTTCTGGACTAAATTCCAGAGGGGTCTGAAACATAAATAAAATATAGTCTCTGTCCTTGAGTTTCTCATCAACTGGTGGGGAAGCATATTATCTCGGAGGGCTTTTACCTCCAGTAAACAAAATGCTCAACTAAAAATGGCTTCAACTAGATGTGTGGTGGAATTCAGTTGCTGATGCTAGTTTAGCAGCTTAAAGATAACAGGGCTCTGGGTTGTCATCTCTTGGATGTTTTTGGCCTTCTCTGTCTTTACTGCAAAAAAGTTGCAGCTGCTCTGGTCATCACACCCTCATTAATCCATGATGGAAAGCAGGGGACAATAAGCAATGTGTGGCAGGAAAGTTTCCCCTCATGGTGCTTCCCTCTTATCATAGAGGAAAATCTTTCCAGAAACCCTCTAGCTGACTTCCTCTCTCATCTTATAGATCAGAAATGGGTCATATGCCCATTCTTAGACCAGAAGTTGGGTCCACTTCCAGACACCAGTGCATCTCTGGCCATACTAAATAAAATTCTGGTTCTGTGACTAAGGGGGCTAATGACTTTTGAAGAGGCAAGTAATAGTGTCTGCCACAGAGAGATACACACGTATACAAATCTCTCTCTCTCTCCACAAAAACGTAAAATAAGTACTTACAGAGGGATTCTAATATCTGTTGTGCTTCCTGCTGCCTTAGTACACCTAAACCCTCTGAGTCTCCATTTTCTCACCTGTAAACTGGAGAAATTAATAACTTTGCCCAGACACAGGGCTAAATAAGAATCATTTTAGATGAGTGCTTTGTGAATCATAAGGTGTTAAACACTTATTCCTGTTAGTGTCTTAATGTAAACACTGTCCCTTATGGGACAACCTATGTGGTCCTGCTGATCTGTAGTTTGGCATGGTGAATTTGGGCATGGAAATGGGGCAAAGGACAGGGCCTCAACAGGGCTGGGACCAGGGTCAGTTTAGGCACAAAGCTGGGACATTGGAAAGAGCTGGAAGCTGATCATTACATTTCTGTGCACAAATCCAGAGCCGGATCAGGAACTGGGAAAGTGGTTTTCCTCGCTGGCAATGGTCTGTGTATGGTGGATGTTGACAATGAGGAATGGTGAATTCGCAGGCATTTACTTGATGCTTTCTCTGCTGGGTGTGGGCTTCTGAATAGAAAGCTCACCAGAGATAGATAGCCTGCTCAAGTCCTTCCGCAGGCTGGTGAGGGTAGTGGCAGAGGACTCGCCTCCCCTCAGACAAAGTGCTGTAGCTCAACCTTTAAAAACAACTTGGACAGGAGGAAAAATTGAGTTAGTTGGAATGGGAGGTCTGTCAAGGGAGGACTCAAAGGGGGACCTTGGTGATTAAGTTCAACCGTTTCCTTTTTGTGGGTGTAGGAGAGAAATATTTCTGAATTTGCCCTGACCTTTTAAACTTTAGCCTGCTTGCTAAGCTGGTTGAAGCCCAAGTTCCTCTTCTAACCACAAAAGTCCTTTGCTTTCTCCCTGGAAATGTGGAGCCCTGCCATTACCCACATCTGCCAGAAACTCCCCTCTGTAAACCTTGCTTGAACCTTGGTTCACGTTTAACCAACCCGCTTCCATTTACTGAGGCAGCTTGGTAAACAGACGGCCCTGGGTGCAGTTAATAATCTTGTCATTTTTACCTTGTGGTCTCTTATATCTACCTTACCCATCCAGTTAAATTAAATTACCATCAGTCTCTTCCCCACTAGGGTGAAGATTAATGGGCCTTCAGCTGTCCCCTTAGAACATATGCAATTGTCACGTACTGAAGAGAAATGCAGGGGCTAATAAATTATGTGCTGTCATCATAGAGGCTGGTGGGCAACCCCAGAGTCATTTTCAGTTCACAGGGTTTTGAGCTAGGCATGTGCAGGGTCAAGGATGGGCACCTTGTTACAGTACCCATGAATGTTGATACCTCTGAGAGGTGCAGGAGAGGCTGGGATATTGTGACCATAGGAAGGGTATAGACTGTAAGCAGTTTCTAACGACGAGGCTCTGGGGGACTTGGAGGCAGATAGGTAGATTCCCAGAATGGATGACCTCTAACTGGTTTCTAGGGAACAGCCACTCATTGCTACTACCTATCCCAGTGACTGGAAAAACATGGTTTCACCTGTCCCAGGGACTTGTCTTCTGATTCCCCAGAAGGCTTGCTCTCTCTGCCCTTTAAATGTGGCTTTCTTGATCCTACCAATTCATTGAATCCTGAGTCCCCACCTAGCACCTGTGAGACTCCCAGGAGTTTTCCAAAGAATCACCATATCACAAGCTCCTAACTGGGCTTGGAAAATGTGTGGTGATCCCAATGTCAGTGTCCCCCCAACACTCACCTATCCCCACCCTCTCCTTCTGACCAGTTGTTGGGAAAGCTTGCAAAATCATCAGTGGAAATAAACCCACTTCTATACAGAATGGATTTCCTTTGCAGTTGTCCATTCTTTTCTTGATGGATGGAGTTCTAAAAAGACATAAAACATTTTAAAATAGAAATCTTATTGATACGAAATATCCTTTCTGATGTCCCTAAGTAAAACCAGTTGGTAAAGCAATTCTCTTAATTCAGTTTGTGCAGTTGAATGCTTTTCCTCATTTCCTCTCTTGATTGTTAAATCTCAGGGAAACACTGACCTTGGCTAATGACATACTCTCTCTGTTCTGGGAACCATTTCCTCTGCTGGTTGAGTCTCTCTGAAGGGAAAACTGGTTCCTGCAGGGAAGCAACCTTTAGTTACAAAACTGAAGAACAACTAGCTATTACTTTATCCATTACTCATCAACAAATAATATTATGCTATATAATTTTAATTAGAATGTTCCTAATGCTGTATTCTGGGGTGCTATGTTCTTACTACTATATTCTGAGGAGCTATGTGACATTGAGTAAGTAACTTTGTTTTATTTTTGACCTTTAGTGTCTTCATATGTTAAGTGAAGATAGGAAGACCTGCCATATTTCTTCACAGTTCGGTTAAAAAAGTTGTGAAATCCTATCTAGTCACAGCATCCAGTACTAGCGGGATACATGGAGATTTTGAGGAGCTGTCTTTAGTTCAGGGGTTTAGTAGCGTTTGAATAGCAGATTGCCTTGTACAAAGTGGTTATATGCATTGTCTTATGTTAGTTCTGACATTACCTATTTGTTGTATGTATGATTCTTTTACCCCCTTTACATAATATTAATTACTTTTATTGTTTTCTAAATGCCAAGGATTAGTTGAAACAATCTACATTTCAACCCATTTAATCTCCACATCAACCTTGTGAGGTATAGGTACTATTTTGATTCCATTTTGTAGATAAGGACATCAAGGCACAGAGAGGTTAAGTGTCTTGCCCAAGATTATACAGTGAGTAAAGAGGAGAGCTGGGAATCCAATGCAGGTGGTACGGCTCCAGAGTTCTCACTTGTAAGATGCTAAATTATATAATTAGGGTGAACCAGATGGTAAGGGAGAGACTCAGATCCTAGCTCAAATCTCAAGCTTTTTCTCTACTCATGCTACTTTTTCTTGACCCAATATCCGGGGCATTTATAAATAGTTTTAAAAATCGTTATGGAAACTATATGTACAGATGGCACATAAACACACACTTATCTCCATATATTTAGACAATGTCCCTCAAATATGTTTGTACTAAGAACCCAGAAGACACTCCCAATTCTGATTAGAACAGGGAAAAAAGTGATAAAATACCTCAAACTGGAAACTTCACCATCTTGACAGTCACCATTTATGCTGAAGTGTGCACTGTTTTCAGCAAGAAGTATGATCCCGGCTTTCAAAGGTCAAATAAATCACCTTTAAAGTCGTGAAAAGGTAAACAGACTGATGCCTGGGCAGCTTTCCTGAGTTTATGAGGTCTTCTGGCAACAGGGATATACAAAAGCCCCATCAATCACCCCCTCCCCGCCCCACCCCTGACTCCCAAAGCGTTTATTTCTAGAGGGGATCAATCCACCATCCAGGGTAATTTCCCGTAAAACTATTATTAGGAAATATTAAATCAAATGAAAATGGAAACCCCCAGAGTAAACATACCTTTACAGAAAAGCACTTTCCCTCTAGCCAAATTTTAAAACTGTAGCTGTGATTCAAAGGAGGCTGAGAGGATAGGATGGTAGGAGCATTGGGATGGGGAAGGGGAGGGAAATGAGGAGAGAATGGTAAGGAAGAGGAGTGGGGAGGTATCTAGGGCAGGCAAGCGTGACATGACATAAACAAAATAGTTGTCACTGATGACAAATAATTTCACAGTGCTTTGCAAGGCATGTTTGCCTGCCAGTCATTTTTCACATGCCTAGTATCATCTTTTAAGGTCTCTAAAAGGGGCCTACAAGCCTTCTTTCAGCACATTCTAAAGTTATACACATATATAAAAAACTCACTGTAAATCTATAAGTCATCCTGGAAATGACTATTCCGTACAAAAAAATAAATGTCTTTTAAAGACCTTTTTTCATCAGAGCACTTAAATTCTGTGTTACTATTTCACCATCATGTAATGAGAGCCTGCTTGGTGTAAACAAAAACCCTTTAAAGAAGTGATTACAGTTGTGCTTTGCAAGCTGCCGAATGGATCCTAGACTGTCCAGCCATATTAAAGTCCACACCAAGACCCCTCAGTGATTTAGTCTCTCCTGTTTTTCTTCTGGGTGCAGTAACAGCCCAACACCAGCCTTTCCTTTTAAAGAAGCTTCCCCAACCTTAGATGTGCTGAGGTGTTTTCTGCAACTCTAGATTTCATGGGAACGTTTGTGGAGGAGGCATACTGAATGCTTTTGAATTTTATAAGAATCTGATTTTAGAATTTTATTTGTTTATTCATTTATTTTTAAGATAAGAAGAAAAGTAAAGAAAAAATTTGGGAAGAAAGATGAAAACTCAATTTCTTTCAACTCTTGCTCCTTTTGAAATCAAGTAATGTTCTACTGAATCAATCTCATTTAAATTTGATTTTTGATTTCTTTTTTTTTTTTTTCGTGTGAACTTAGCCTGGAATTTGTCCAAGTCAGGCTGGAGAGACCACCAAGTGTTCTCATCAGCCAGAGACCTAATTGTGGTCATTTATTATAGTCACTTATCTGATAGTAGTTTCATTATCTGTGATAGTTTTACAGGGACAAAATCCACCAGGCATCCAATGGAGTATATAAACATGTTACCTTGTGGCAGGGTGTCTGTTACTTACTGTCAACACTAACTGGCCCTAGCCACCTATCTGCAGCTTATATGAAGTAACGATGAGTTTAATAAGCTCCAGTGAAAGCTGCAATGTAAACATCACATCAGGAGCATTTGCCTTGTCAGGCCCCTTAAACAAATAAAGGTGATGGAGAAGTACAAACAGAACAAGATTGGAGCCTAATGAGATTCCATTGCTGCTTCAGTGCAGACTAAGTTATCATTACAGACAATACATTAGAAGGGATGCTGTCCAGAAAAATCTCTTCAACTGAAGTTCACCCCAAATTCTGATTTTGGGACTTGAGTGAATTTGCCATCCATTTGGGAGCAAATATATACTTAAAATGGGTACTGATTTCTCAGGATTATTATTTTTAGATAATACTTAGTACAGTAAATCACTTGGTTTTGAGAGCACCATATTCCAATGGCATCTTCCGTTGGGCATTATACAGCCACCGTTACATGGACCCACGTTTTTCATTAGAAAAATTTTATTTATGGTGGACAGTAGGTTTCTGTTTAAACCTACTGGAATAAAACCACAAACTGAGCTATTAATAGATGGCAATGCATGTGGGCTCCACAAATCAGCATATCCAAAGTTATTTTTATGTAGCTCCATTCCATAGCTGTGCCTCCATGTAGATATGTGGCTGTTTGCATATCCTTACAACCTTAGCTTGGAGGAGGATAGGAGGTTCCCTTGCCCAAGCAGGCAGAGCTTTCCTTGCACTCATGAGGAGAGGGGACTGTGATCTGAAAGACATAAAGGAAGACTGACTTCCCCAAATTCTCTCTCCCTGGCTTTTTGAAAGTCTTCCCTGATTCCCATTAGTGGGGATTAATTTCATTCTTCTGGTATTAAAGTATTTTTTCTCTTTGACTTTAAAATGTAAACAGCTCTGGGGAGGGGAGTATATTAACTTCTTGTTTACAGAATGGCTAGTATTAAAACAGTCATTGGAAGATCGGGGGCTTGAATCCCAACTGAAAACCTACTGCTTGGGTAAGACTCAAGGCAGTTCCTTACCTTCTTTAAGTCTCAGTTTGTTCATCTGTAAAATGAAGACTGCTGTCTTTTATTCCATTGTATTTTTGAGAACAGGAACTAGTACCAAACAGACAATCAATGTGTGCTGTTATTATTAGCTCAGCATGTCATGATTAGTTCAATTGTCTAACTTTATCCTGACAGAATGAAACATACAATAGGGGAAATTTGATGGGGGAGAAGATCAGAAGAGAAAACTCTTCTGCAGCAGTTTCTCAAAATGTATTCTGCAGAATAGCAGGGTTTTTTTTTTTTTTTGCCATGATTAGGTATTATTAAAAAAGAGGGCTGTGGTCCAATGCATTTAGGAAATTAAGGTTTAATAAGTTTTTCTAATACAGGACTTCTCAGAGCCTTTAATAAAGGAATGTGATGAGTAAATTCTCTAAGAAGAGGATCTAATATGTAAACTTACTTAACTATGAACTCTCTTTTTTTCCTTAATAATTTTTCGAAGATAAGTAATCCTTAGAGCTTGCAGTTGGAAATTCTGGCCTAGAGCATCAAGTTTTCGGTAGAAAGCACAGGGCCTGGTGGTCCTCTTTATCCAGAGTCTAAGGTAGCCAGGGGTAGAATGTAGGTAGAGTTGATGCATGGTGGACGTCAAAAGTGAGGAGCAGTACCTAGGAAGAGAAAAGAGGGAATTGAAGGCAAACACTGTCTTCTTTAGAGTTATAATTAGGCCAGTTTAGTGACCTGGCTTGAATTCTTGGAAACAAGTCAGCAACCTCTAGAAACCACCCACAGGGCTACGCATGGCCTTAGGAGAGAAATGCATTTGGAAATAGTGGAATAGATACATTTCTTTATTGAAGAATTTCTCTTTGGTGTGCTTTTTGAATCTCTGAGAGGGACACACAAATCCTCTAAGGCATAGTTAAGTGAGAAGCAAAAGAGAATAAAGGGAATGAGGAAGCAGGGAGAGGAAGGGAAGGAAAATGAAGTGAGTGACCTAGGAATTGTGGAGAACCTGGTGGACTCTTCAGAGACATCATTGCTATCATTTCCCTGATTGACTCCTCTACTGGCACGTAAGCTTTGCCTTATTCCTGCTCCAGAAAACCGACTTGTAAGTATGGTTCCATGGTCAACAATCTTGAGTGTAGATGGCTCAGTGAAAAACTGCCCTAGCTAGTAGAGAAACCCTAAAGTATTCTACATGGCATTGATGGGCTGGAGGTGGAGAATGCCGTGGTGCTGGATACAAGGCAGTTGCACAGTTCCAGGATGGGTAATTGCCATTTGGATGCACTAGTCTGGTTCTGTGCAGCTTCCAAGCACAACCTCAAGACTCATAGGGTTTTGGGTAGAGAGAAGGAAAGACCTTTTAGTGTGGCAAATGATCAACTCCCTAAGCCTTTGCTTTGTCAGTGCCTAGAATGATCTTTGGCCTGTTGTAGCTGCTTAGAAAATATTGGCTGAGTTGAACAGGATATATGTGGACTTTGAGAGGCAGATGTAACCCTAGCCTTTTCCTCTCCATGGCTTTGGAGCACTATTTTTCTTTAAATGAAAAAAAAATGGAGCTGTACAAAATAACTCTAAGAATAGAATCACCAATGAAGAGCAGGTTGGCCTTGTTTTAGTAATGGAAGGATTCCCAAAAAGTAGGGTACAACTCAAAGTTCATCTTTGTCCTGCTTTACTATTTTAATTCCTCTTTATGTTCATTTCTAATAACTCTCTGATGGGCGGGTATCTCAAACTCTTCTCACTCAAATATTCCTACCTCTCTTAATTTGTAAAACATGTTATCAGAGAAATTCTTTGATAAAGTGACAATTCCTTTTAAATAATAAATCTGAATACTGATAAAGAACTCTTACAAAAGCCTGTGACCACAGAGGAGGTGAAAACTTGAGTTCAGGACTTCTAGTGAGCCACAGACCCCAGGTCACTATGTCTTGTGGTATGCAAAACATGCTAAGGATGACTCTACCCAGGGCATGGAAAGCAGCTTCAGATAGAGTTAGCTCTTTACCAGTGCTGTGGATTGAGTTGTTTCTCCCCGAACTCCTAGTTGAAGCTTTAAACCCTATTGTGACTATATTTGGAAAAAGAGCCTTTAAGAAAGTGATTAAGGTTGAGAGAGGTCATAAGGGCCCTAATCTGATAGGATTAATGTCCTTATAAAAAAGATACTGGAGAGCTGTGCTCTCTCTCTCTCTACCCATTTCTTTCCCTGCCGTGTGAGTACACTGCAAGCCAGGAAGAGGGCCGTCACCAGGAACTGAATCAGCTGGCACCCGGATCTTGGATGCCCCAGCCTTCGGGACTGTGAGAAATATATTTCTGTTTCTTAAGCCATGTAATCTGTGGCATTTTGTTACGGCAGTCTGAGCTGACTAGGACAAGCAGCAAAGCTGCAGTTTGCTTTTGAAGTTTGCCATGAAATCATCAATTCTGAAGACCCTTCTTCCTATCAGTGCTGGCCTTGAATGACAACAGCTTGAATGATAATGGACCACACTGGGCTGCACTTTGCTTGGCCTTTCCCCAAATTCTTTCTCTTACTTTTCTCAGTTCAGGAGACATAGCACCGTGGACACATACCCTTTTAGCCTGTGAAGGAGAACTTTTTCCCTCCATCTGTTTCCCCTCCTTCCGTAGTCTGTTTTTCCACTACTTTCAATTATATCAACCCCCCTATAGTAAGCACATAGGAGAGAATACGCCAGAGACATATGGATGCTTTGATGTATGGGTAACATGCCACGTTTTTAGACTGGCAATAAAAAAACATGTGTGGAGGCTCTTCCCTGACAAGTGGCAAACTACCCATCCTTCCTAGCAGGAAGCCTAGGCCGAGGTCGTGGTTTAAAACTCAGGAAGGACATCTGTGAAGGCAGAGCTCAAAAAGCAGGTGGTTTTTTGAGTTGCTGGGAGACTGCGTTGATTATTTATTAGGTAAAAAAGTATATATTTATATATGTGGAAATGGTCAGTTTTAAAAAAATTTATTAACAGCAGCAAGTATACACCATGCTCTGCAATTTGAATAAATAATTGAGCTTGACATTTTCTTCAGGGTACTTGTATCTTCTTAGGTCCTTTGTTCACCTCATGCTTGGTCAGGGAATTTGGGTAATAGTTGAAGATCTGAATCAAGAGAGAAATGCCAACATCTCCAAAAGTTTTTAAATTTTTTATTATTTATTTTAATGGCAGTGGACAAAAAGAAATTCAAGATGGCACTCAATGCCATCTGTTTCCACATAAATGTCAGGTCAGGGTCCAAATGGCTTATTTTTAACAGTGCAAATTGTTGACCTGTCTCCAGAGAACCAGAGTTTTCATCGGAATTCTCAGGAGCAGGGCTTAAGGAGGGGGAGGGAGAGGGGAAGACTGGATGTCCTTGGCAGCTGAGCTACCACACCAATTTAGACTTTGGAAGCCTTAAGCAATTAGCAGATCATCGTGCCATCTGCAGGCATTAATTGGCTTCCCTGGCCACCTGCTGCTGAAGGTTCGCTTTATTTGACAAGTGGCAAATGAGAGTAGGTTAAAGAACAGTGATGACTATTACTAGCTTCTCATTTACTGAGTGTCTACAGCAGGCCAGCTATTGTACACAACTTTTGTCTAAGCTTTGTAACAAGATTTAGCATTGTTATTACAGTGTTGTATAGCAATGTAGGCATTACCATCATGCCCATTTTTATTTATTTTTGAATTCTTTCAAAAATGCTTTATTTTAATAGTTTTGGGGGCAGAAGTGGGTTTTGGTTACAGGGATGAATTATATAGTGGTGAATTCTGAGATTTTAGTGCACCGTTCACCTTAGTGTTCGTTGTACCTAATGTATAGTTTTTTTATTCCTAGCCCCCTCCCATCCTTCCACTTCTGTTTCTCTAAAGTCCATCATATCACTGTATGCCTTTGTGTATTCATAGCTTAGATCCCACTTATAAGTGAGAGCAAAAGGTTTTTGGTTTTCCACTCCTGGGTTACTTCACTTAGAATAATGGCCTCCAGCTCCATCCAAGTTGCTGCAAAAGATATTTCATTCCTTTTAATGGCTGAGTAGTATTCCATGATGTATATATACCACATTTTCTTTATCCACTCATTAGTAGATAGGCACTTAGGTTGGTTTCACACCTTTGCAACTGTGAATTGTGCTGCTATAAACATGCATGTGCATGTGTCCTTTTCATAAAATGACTTCTTATCCTTTGGGTAGATATGCAGTAGTGGGATTGCTGGATCAAATGGTAGATCTACTTTTTAGTTCTTCAAGGAATTTTCATACTGTTTTCCATAGAGTGTAGTAACTATTCACATTCCCACCAGCAGTGCATAAGCGTTCCCTTTTCCCCATATCCATGCCAACATCTATTGTTTTTCTACTTTTTACTAACGACCATTTGTCATTAGGAGTAATGTGGTTTCTCATTGTGGTTTTAATTTGCACTTCCCTGATGATTAGTGATGTGAGCATTTTCTTCATATGTTTTTGGCCATTTGTATATCTTCTTTTGAGAAATGTCTATTCATGTTTTATGCCAACTTTTTAGTGGGATTATTTGTTTTCTTATTGGTGAATTGTTTGAGTTCCTTATAGATTCTTTATGCTAGTCCTTTGTTGGATGCATAGTTTTCAAATATTTTTCCCATTCTGTGGATTGTTTGTTTACTCTGCTGATTATTTCTTTTGCTGTCATGCCCATTTTTAGATGAGAAAACTGAGGCTCAGAAAGTGACTTGTCCAAGACTATGTGGCTAATGAGTAACAAAGCTGGGATGAGTGCACCAGTCTACTTTTTCTACCCTGACACATTGCCACTGTAAATAAGCTGAATGACCTGTACATTATTCACTATTTTAACAGTGCATGAAATAATTAAAAGTCCTGTTTTTTTTTATTCTCCAAAGTTTTCAGACCTTATGGAAACAAGATCCACTTTTATAAGTATAGTATAGGAATATTTACATACAATAGAGACAATTGCCAAGTCGCAGAGTCTAACAACACAGGCACTGGCAGAAGCGACACAGAGCATAGGATGAATAAAACTCATTGGGTGTTGGGAACTGAAAGCCATGTGGTCACACCCACAACATGTAAATTCTATAAGGGCAGGGACCTCGTCTTATTCACTAATGTAAAATGATGTAATATATACAGCAGATGTTCAAAAATTAATTATTAAATGAATGAGTATATGAATATAGATGATCTTCTAGCTGATTCTTCAGTTGTCTTGATAGCATTTTGTTTGCATGAGTAACATTTACTACAGTGTCGAGCTAGTGCTCAGTCTTTCTGTGTTTGTGGTACACTCCGGAATACTAGAATATTTGGCTGTACACTTGAGGGGATTGAATGTTTTAAAACCACATTTGATGAGCTAGTAATAATTACTACACAATTACTACTATAGTACAACCAAAACAGTGTTTGAATAAGCATCCACAATTTCTGGATACTTCACTTACTCAATATGCAGACATTCTTGGTTACACACTTTTCTGGTTCAACTCATCTCCCATCTCCTAAAAATTCCAGACACTTGTTTTCCTTGAACAAGTGGCCTTGAAACTAGGACGTGGCCATATGGTTCAATATTGGCAAATGATATGTTAGGGAAATGTGACTCCATAGAAGACACTCATGGCACATTGTTTGCTAAACGTTACCATGTTTACCTGGGACTATGGCAGCCATTCTGTAGCCATGGAGATAGATGCTTAAGGACTAAGTCAATGTGCTTAGGTTTAAAAATTGAAAAAGTGGAATGAACCAGGGATTTAAGGACATAATTGAGCTGCTTAACCAATATTGGAATTGCCTTCCTCAAGGCATTTTGTTATGGAAGATAATAAATGTTCTTATATTTTATCCCTTCTAGTTGGGTGTGCTGTCAATAACAGACAAAAAGTACCCTTGGGTACTTTTGCTGTTTAAACAGAACTATTTGTGGCCCAGTAACGTTTTCTTATGTGACATTTTCCAGTAATATGTGATTTTTCTTTGGTGCAAACTTGACATTTTTCCTTCTTTATACAATATTGTCTCTCTATTCAGCTCAGTGATTTAGCTGATGAACATAGCTGTTGGAGTACTTATGTTCAGTGTAGCAAACATTCCTATTGTCCATTGTTCACAATGGGACAGTGTACCTTTGAAGCGCAAGACGTATATCAGTGTCTCATTGCAGACTGATTGAGAAATACTGCTGTGTTGAAATGCTCTGCTTCAGTCTTCTCTTCCATAGATTGCATTTTCCTAGAGGGCTGGAGGATAACTTATTGACCATTGCATCCCCAGGGTCTAGCCAAGAACCCACTGTCTAATCACAATACTGACCAATATGTATTCAGTGTTTATTTTGGGTCAGGCACAGTTTTTAACCATCTTGGATGTATTAATTCACTTAACTTTACAACATCCAAAGGGGTGTTGACCCAGGATGTGAACGAGGCAGAATGGCTCAGAGCTCATTCTTGAGCCATTATACTTCACCTCTCACTAATAAAAGCTCCCCAGTAAATCTTTGCTGAATTAAGCACACTGACATGGCTCCTTCACGTCATGCTCTCCATGTAATAGGCACTTGCTAAATATTTGTTGGTTGGAGTCCAGTCCCTGCTCGATTACTCAGGATAAACCAGAGAAGAGTCTCTGGAGAGCCTGTGCTTTGAGCAGGGCTCTGAAGGAGACAGCTGCTCCTGGGCATACTGGAGCCGTTTCCTTCAGGGTCACCAGCTCAGGTTCAGCCCGGGTCCTGACTCAGCAGACCGGGATGACTATGTGGCAAACCAGGGGGAATAAGTGGTGACTTTACCCTAGAGCCTAATGGAAAAAAAACATCTTTTGGCAAATCTAACTTCTCTGCTGGCAGCCTGATCAGAGGGCAATAAGAAATAGACAGTTTTCCCTGTTGCCTAGGGTTGGGATTTCTTTAAATTCAACTGAAGTGTGCTCTCACCTTTTTTGTCTATGCCAGAAGGCTGGGAGAGAGCTATGGGTGAGAGAGAAGAATAGGAGAGACTCTCTCCTAGTGTACCCTACTCATAGCATCAATGGGGAAGGTGGCAGGGGCTGTGTGTTCATACTACAGCAACATAAGGGCAGAGTTAGGGATGGAGAAGCAAGGGCTTTATTCATTTTGTTTTTGGTACTATATTTTGTATAATACTAATTAAATGTCATACATGGGGGCTGAATTTTAGGAGCTTATTATACAAGGCAGATAATGACACAAGGAGGATAATGACACAAGGTACTTTAAAACACCTATAGGAAAGATAGATATACTATATTTAGTTGGAGAGTATTTATTAGAAATAAGATGGAAGAGGTCACACAATGGTCAGTGGTTGACTGAGATGGAGAAAACTTGTTGCTAAAATAATACATATTTTTACTCCTACCTCCCCATGTCTGACAAATAGAAGTTGTCTTGTACAATTTTATTTTTGTCCTTGGAGGGTGGGTGGCATGCATCCTGTCATATGGTTGCACAAGTCAACAAGATGTCCCTTCTATGGTTTGAACATAGGGATGAGTAAGCCCCAAAGGGGTCCTATTATTCCCTCTCCATTTATTATGACCTCCTTAGTGCCAAACAGCTTTGATAGCTCTTCCATTTTATACATTACTGGAATGATTTAACACCTTTGAAATATGTGACAGTGGATCTAGCTACAAGTGACAACCCCCTGAGCTGGTAAGTGATTGCACTCGTAGCACTTGAGTGGTTGGGGCTGTTTTTCCAGGACGAACAGTACATTTCTATTTCCAACACACCGTCCAGGCAACCCCCCAGTGGGGACTGTGTAGGCACAGGTGATTCCAGGTGCTGACCGGCAGCCCTGCTTGTGACCTTCCCTGCTGGGCTATTGTTTCCTCCCCCATGTGACCACAGCCTCTTTCTGTCTGAAGCTGATAACAAGACCATAAATCTCCCTTCTGGCTGCAACATGGCACCTGAAACCTCAGCCCAGGCTTGATGTGAGAAAACAAGATAAGACATTATGATGGGGTATTTTCAAGTTATCCAAGGAGGTACCAGGAAATCTTGGTAGGTTGCAGGCAGCGATAGCATTCCTCAAGGCACTGTCTATCCTGCCAAGTAGATCTCTGTGTGAGATGAAAGGCATTATTTGTTGATAGCATCTACCTGCTGGCACTGCATTGGCTTTCTAAGCTTGTCAGCAGGTCTGTGGATGCTTCTTCCTGAAATAATATCAGGCAGAATCAGAGAACTTGCATGAACCTGTGCTGGCCTTGCAGAGAGCTGGGGGACTGATGGGTTGCTACTACCTACAAGATGCAGTCCAGATGTCTTGACCCAGTCTCTAAGGACCCTCGCCATCTGGCTTCTTTCTACCATATTCAGAGGAAAAACTTCTAGCAGCCAGGGCTCTCTTTAATGGTGTTGGCTGTCTTTGATGGCTGAGTTGTTCAGGTAGAAGTCAGTTGCTTATTTTTCAGGGTAGTGCTGGGAATTCATGGCAAAGAAGGGGGTGTTGAACTGGAAAAGTAGTCAGAGGCTTTTCTGTTGTGAGATTTCATGACCTAATTCTACAGCTGTATAAATCTTGAGGCCTTCATTAGCCTTTCTCAATTAGGGTTCAGTGAGACAACTAAGCCCTGATGTGTAGGGCATACATTGTATGCAATGATGCAATTTCTTTCCTATGCATGGAGAATAGTACTAAATATGAATAGTACTAATTAGGTACTTTTCTTGAAAGAGAGAAAGTAGTCACTCAGAGCTACTGTTTCTGCTCTGTGTTGTGTATTCCAGAAGAGGAACCTTGATTAAGAATGTCATGGTCTTTAGGGGAAAAGGCAAAGCTTTATCAAAAAGAGGAATTGTTACCAAGGATAGAACTTCTTGTAAGAGCCCAGTTGTATGGGATGGGTGTAGATAGAGAGAGAGAGAGAGGAGAGAGTAAAACTATCTTTAACTTGGAGGTTGTCTCAGTCTCTGAAACATAAACACACACACACACGTAGTCGTAGAGTTTGATGATCCCATTCAATGGCAAAGTATGGTCAGCAGAATAGCCTCCTGGTGGGTTGATTACTGCTGAATGTGACCAGCAAAGATTCACTAAACTCCAGGTCATGGCATCTTCTCATGTTAATACTTACTGTTTATTCCTTCTTCCCACTGTGGGTCTAGCCCATCATGACAAATAGTACGTTGACCTTCAGAAAGGGAAGCTCATGGCATGCCTCCCAGCAGGGCTGAACCTTGAAGTTATTTGACATCTTCATCTCAACTAGGTGAAGCCCGCAAAAGTAGTGTCAAAGGGGAGCACACCCAGAATGCTTTGGGAGATTATGATCAACACTCCTGATCCTTTGCAGCTGGGCTCATCATCTGTGCATTTCACAATAAAATTTTATGATGCATCCAGACACCCAGCTGCTTGTGTTCACAGGACAGCATTTCCTCTGCTACACCATCAGATCTGCCGCACCTGGGGCTCATTTTCCTTTTCCACCAACCTCTTTCAAATGGCAACAAAATTTCGTTATCACACAGCTCCTAGGAGAGAATTTGAAGAATGCCATATCCAAGAAAATATTCTACAGAGGAAACTTCATTTTATTAGACAAGAAGAAACTGTCCCATGGTACCCAAAAAACAGCAGAGCTAAGTTGGAACTCTGGGAAGCATTTTAGAAAGGGCCAACAATCGTTTTGTTAAGCACAAAAACCCCAAAACATTTCTAGTGGGCAGAGTGCCCTAGCTTCTTAGACAATGTAGCATAGTGAGCAACAGAGTGGACTTTGAAATGAGACAGGCTTGGCTTCATAGCTCAGCTCACTACTTATTCTGAACTTGTTTTTTTCATTTGTAGAATAGAGATAACTATACATACCTGCAGCCTTGTGACAATTGACCAAGAGACTGCATATAAAGAACCTAGCACAGTGCTGGGCACATACTAATGCTTGTTAGATTGTGACTATTGGTATTATGTACTGGATGGTTATGCTGTATTCTAAGAATGAAAAACTAAAGGTTATCTAGTCTACCTTTATACTATGTACATGGCATCTCTTCCTAATGAAGAATTCTTGAAGTGAAGGCCTGATATTTTTGCAATGGGAGCATGCACAGTGGCCTTAATCAAAACATGTCACCCTGCCAATATAAAGATACAGTCCTGCCCCAGATCATCTCATAAATTCCAAGAGTTGCTGTTTCCCAGCAGCTCCAACTAATAGCCTTTCTTCTTTTACAGAGGTAGAAGGAGGTAAATTTTTTTCCTTTAAAAAATTTTTGATTTTTAATTATACAAGGTGTACATGAATATTTTCTCCTTGAAAAAAAAAACAAGATATTATACAAAGCAAGACTATAATCTCCCAATACCTTCAGTTCTTCCCCCCTCTTGCTTTTCCTCTGCCCTCAAACCCAAGTTGAAAATTGTTGATAGATTAGTGTGTATCTGTCTGCACATCTTCCTTTTGATTTACATGTCTGGTGTTGTGCTCTTTGCAAGTGTTCAGGGTTTTTGTGTGTGTGTGCATGTGTGTGTTATGTGTTTTAAGCAAATTGGCTTACAGTAGAATGTGTTATTTGTACTTTTTAAAAAAACTTAATGTGCCTTAGAAATCTAGCCATCTTAGTACATAGTGGTTACTTTCATTTCAACTGCTGCATGCGACAAGTATTCCTAAGTATGAGTATATACGTTTATTTTACCATTCTCAGTTGATGGGCACTTAGTTTGTTTCCAATCTTTCAGTATTATAAACATCACAGTAACCAACCTTCTACATGCTTTCTTACCTTTATTATGATCTTATTCACTTGCATGTTTTCCAGGGGAGAAATAGAATTACTAGGTTATATAATAAGATCATTTGAAATTCTAAGAGGTGTAGTAAAATTATTCTCCAAAATTGCTCTACCAATTTTACTCTCATTGGCAGTATGAGTGTCTGAATCTTCTTTTATTCATATTTAAAAGGAAATGTAGCTTAAATCAGGTTTAGAATTAAGCTATGCAGAAGTTACAGCCATTGTGGACCCAACTGCAGGCATTTCTCTGGAACCCACTGTTGATCTGCTGACTTATCATCAGTGTATTGGATGACAATTGGAAGTCTTATTGGCTGACTGTGGCAGGAATGAGGATATAATAAACAAAATCCTTCCTCAGCTCCAGACTGTCTGAACCCACAACATTCTCAAGTTTTGCAACTGTGTTTTGGTGGAAACCAAACCTTGGCAGGTGGAAGGGGTGGATGAGTATGTAAAGTAGAATATCATGGGATGTTGACCCAGAATATGATGGGATGTTGGGGTCTACCTGGGGTGCTAGAGCTGTTTGGGGATTCAGAGAGGCCTTGAAGCCCATGTGCAGAGAGGCCAGTCATCTTGACTTTCATTGATCTGTGGTAAAACCAAACAAAAATAAGATCAGAAAACAAATGTCTGAGTCATGTAAACATTTGTTGCATTTTCTCATCCAGGACGAGAAACCAGTTAGGTTTGAGTCTGCTGCCTGAACCAAGTATTTTGCACTTTTATTTTCCTCTGCATGATTCTCCACACAGGAGAGCAGGGATTGCAAAATTCAGATATTCCTGCAGTTATGCTTCTTCTCATTTCTATTAATTAAGTACTTACTGAGCACCTTCTCTGGTCCAGGCACTGTGACCAGGACTGGAAAACTCAAAGGTGAACAGCATACACACCAGCTGTTACACAGCTACAGTCAAATGGGGTGTGTGTGTGTCAAGATGATGCAGTACAATGTTATGGGTACAATGCATAAGAGAGGTACTTCTCCTAGGGTGTGGCAGGTCACTGTCCCCTGTCCCTGTCCACTGTCCCCTGTCAAATTCAAAAAATTTGAATATTTCTTTTTGTTAATTGTATACATTTAAGGGCTACAAGTAGAGCTTTGTTTCATGGATATATTGTGTAGTGTGAAGTGGGGGCTTTTTGTGTAACCATCACCTAAGTAATGTATGCTGTACTCATTAAGTAATTTTTCATCCCTCAACTCCCCCATAATTTGAATATGTCTATCCAGTGTTTATAACAATGTATTAGAGCTGAAGCCCTCTCAACCTCTGACCCAGTAAAGTACTGTACCTTGGAGAAGAGAGGCAATGGGATTTTGGAGGAGATTCAGTTCTCCTATAAACATAGTTAGCAATAACATCTCACTTGGAGCCTGGACAGAAAGCTTTCAGAGGGTATTGGCAGTTGTCATGGCTCTTTCTTTCCTGAGGAGACTCAAAAGGTATCTCTGGCTAGGGCCATATTCAGAAGGGCCACAGTTCCCATTTGAGAAAACTTTCCTGTACTATCATTTCATTGCTGGAGATGCAGGCCCTGCTGAAAGAGTTGTAATTCCCTCCTAGGTCAGAACAGGAACCCTGGGTTCTCTTGGAAATACCAAGAGTGACTGAATTGTAAAGGTCAGCCGAAAGAGAACACTAGCCCAAGAGAGTCCCTGTGTCCATGGGGCTGGGGGTGGGGGGAAAGGGTGGGAGGTTGCTATGTTCTTTTCAGCATATAGGAGCAGGCAGAGCAACTTGGCAGCATAAAATCAGGGAGATACTGAGCACTGCTGTGAAGGAGGTGAAACACGATGAGTGCCTCTTGATGTATGAACTACCTGGAACAAAGTTAAACAAGCATTTCATTAAAACACCAGAGAAAGGAGTACTGGGAAAAGGGTCTGGGACAATGGTTCTCAACCAGCGGTAATTTAGCTCCTGAGGACGTTTGAAAATGCATAGAGACAGTTTTGGTTGTCATGACTGAGATGGGTGCCAACAGTATCTAGTGCGTAGAGGCCAGGGATGCTGCCATGCACCCTACATTGCACAGGACAACTCCATACACACAAAGCTTATTCTCCCAAAGTGCCGCTAGTACCAAGGTTGAGAAACGTGGTCTAGTGAGAAGATGGTACATGAATATTTACATTTGTGGTACTAATGATTAGCAATTTGAGATATTTAAAAATTATCAGTTTGAGATATTAAAAAATCAGTTTGAGATATTTACAAAATTTCTTTCAGTATGAACGTATTTGGATAATTTTTTTCTTCTTTCTGTTTCAAAGGTTCTTTTGGAACCTCTGTCTCCCAGTCCTTTTTCTGGCTTAAAAAATGAAAATTTCTTTCTCACAGCTCTAGAGGCTGGGAAGTGTAAGATCAAGGTGCCAGAAAGGCAGATTTCATTCTCAGCCCTCTTCTCTTGGCTTGTAGGTGGCCACCATCCCACTGTGGGCTCACATGACCTCTTCTTTGTGTGATCATGGGGAGAAAGAGAGGGAGCAAGCTCTTTGGTGTTTCTTTTTGTAAGGACACTCATAGCATCATGAGGGTCCTACCCTTATAACCTCATTTAACCCTGATTACCTCCCTAAGGCCCCATCTCCAAATACCATAACATTGGGGGTTAGGGCTTTAATGTATGAATTTTGGGGGGATATAAATATTCAGTCTATAACAGTAACACAAATATATATTCTTTTTTTCTTGGTCTAGCATCTTTGAATCAGCATAATTAATTCAAGATTCCTCTATGAACTTGCATATATTAGTAGTGCATTCATTTTTATTGCGGGGCAATAGACTATTGTATTCATACAACAATTTGTTTATCCATTCACCTATTGATTGACATTCGGGTTATTTCTAGTGTTTGGCTTTTACAAATAAAGCAGCTATAAGCATTTGTGTACATGTCTCTATATGACTCTTTTTTTCCTAATAAGATTCTAAATTCTTTTATTTTCATACTATCAGGATTTTCATACCATCAGGGTTACAAGAATTTAATCCTTGCAATTCGTAAAGAACTACTGTTTAAGAACTGTGGATGAAAAATACAGAGCATCCTGTCTGAAACATTGTGGTCAGAGTTTGGAAGACAAATGTCTACCCATTGGGCCATCTAGTGAAGAGATTTTCTTGGGAGTTCAGATCAGCATTATTGTAGCATTTTCACAAAATAATCAGATTTGTCTTGTGTTGTGTACATGCCTGTCTCAACTCAAGTGTATGCAGGTATTCAGGCTCTGAAAAAACATTTTTTATAGGCCATTTCTCACCCTCTGCCTCATATTTTATTTTAAACACTTTTCCAATATAAATTGAAAGAGTTTTACAGTGAACATCAACTAGATTAATTTGTCTTGTATTTGTTTACTACCCATCAATCCAGCTCTCTGTTCATTCATAAATCCATCTTATATTTTGATATATTCCAAAGTAAGCTTCAGACATCAGTTTACTTTATTCCTACATACCTCACTATGCATCTATTGACTAGAATGCAAGGCTTAAGGTCTAGTCTGTTTTAGTCGGAGGGTGAATTTTGCACACAGGCAAAGGCAAAAACATTTAAGTGTGCCATTCGGTGAATTTTGAAAAATGTATACACCTGTGTAACCGAAGCCCCTGTCAAGGTGTAGCTCATTACCATCACTCCAGCAGATTCCCTCATGCATGTTCTCAGTCTCTGCCTCCTACAACTTCTGATTTTTTTCCACCATGGATTAGTTTTGCCTGTTCTTGCAGGCCATTTTTGACAATGCAAGAGTGAATGCTGTCTCTTGCTCTGAATCAGGTTGGCTACGCACGTCAGTACCCTTACATGGAAGTCCCTCCCCACTGGGCTCCTTCTCTCAACTCACCACTGCTCTAGAGGTTTCTTTTGGCACTGTCTCAGAAATCATGGGCTTTGTTTCCTGTCCACAGAGCATTGGCTTTGCATCTATTCTTTTCATTTATATTAAAAATTTTTGGTTTTTACTGATAAATAATAATTGTCTATATTTATGGAATACAATTTAATGTTTTGATACATGTTTACAATGCATACATTCTGGCTTTCCACCCTGTTCCCCAACCACCTCCTTCCTATTCCACCTTCATAGAAGGAGTACAGCCCTTCAGTGGCCTTCTTTGGCCAGATCCATCTCCTCCCTTCTCCTAGCTCCAGTTTCTATTGTTTGAGCCTGGCTCATGTACCCAAGAGGACAGTTTGGCAAGCTTGGTCTCAGGGCGTTCTGCATTGCTCCTCTGAGTAGGTTAGGGAAAAAAAATGCCCAGGACAATGCTAGGGCACACAGGTTTCTGGGGAGGAGAAGCAGCACAGACCTTATTGACTAGATAGGCTTCAAGTCCTCATGCACCTGCCTTCCCTGGCTGTGACTGCCTCTCCCCTATCTGGAGACTCAGCTCGTTTAAGGCATTGGGACCAATCCTGTCCTTAATCACAGGAAATTTAAAGAGCCCAACTTCTGGACCACCATGACTCAGTATTAGCCATCTTTGCTGCTGGACCCCCTCTAACTCTGATTTAATGACTTGGCAAAGTTGCTCTGACTGAACTGTTTCTTCATTTGTACAATAGAGATAATAGCTGTCATCATTGTATATATGGTTGAATGTCCAACCTGTGCTTGGTGATGGCATGCATATGAACTCATTAAATCTTCACAATAGCCATGCCATCAGGTACTATTATTTTACCAGTTTTACAGGTGTAATAGTTCAGGGTTAGAGGTTAAGTCATATCTCTTGTGCTGTGTACCTGACAAATGGTCATAAGAGTTAAATAAGATAACATATATGAAAAGACTTTGTGAACAGTAAATACTCCATAGATATAAGTTGGATGATTCCATCTGATTGGGCTCCAAATTGGAGAGCAAGGGAGAGGAAAAGACCAACGAGTAAACTTGCATTTTGAATTGATTGATAGATCATAAATAAGATCAATTTCCATACTCTGTTTTTCTTTTATATTTTTATTGGAGAAGAATCAAAGTATGCAAAATTTTGACTTTATTGTCTCACCTCATTTTTGACCTAATACTGTGGTTCCTGAGGATGTGAACTTTATCCACTAGATTAGCCTGTGTTTTGGTTGTTAATAAAAGACAAAAACAGGAATCAGGCATGGTGGCTTATGCCTATAATCCTAGCACTTTAAGAGACCAAGATGGGCAGATCACCTGAGGTCAGGAGTTCAAGACCAGTTGGGCCAACATGGCAAAACACCGTCTCTACTGAATTAAAAAAAAAAAAATTAGGCGTGGTGGCACATGCCTGTAGTCCCAACTACTCGAGAGGCTGAGGCATGAGAATTGCTTGAACCCGGGGGGGCAGAGTTTGCAGTGAGCCGAGATCAGCTGTTGGCACTCCAGCTGGGGCGACAGAGCAAGACTTTGTCTCAAAAAAAAAGAAACAAAAACCAAAAACCAAAAACAAACAAACAAACAAAAAAACCACACACAAAATCAAATGAGCCCCTGTAAGAGAGAAATCTGCTCTCCTTTAAGACATTCTCAAGACTCAGAGGAAATCCAAAAGCAGCATCACCAGAAATTAGTGTAGTCTCATAAAGGATTCATGATGAAGGAACAACACTCACTTGGGTATTTAAGTCCAAATATATTATAAAGACAGTGAAATTATTTTATTTCATAATTCATTTTTATTGAAAGATAATTGTGATGATATTTCCCTTAGCATTAACAATTTTTTTTTAACAAAGTTGGGATTTCTCCTTTAAGAAACACTGTCTGTGGGTCTCCCACATTGGCAATTTGAGGCTCATTGGCCAACATGATGGCAGATATCTGAGGGCCTAAGTGTCTTGAACCAACAATCTGAGGATTGGAAATCTTGGCTCCTTTACCAAGCAGAGGCTGGAGGTAGTTTTCCTACCCTAATCCAATTTCCTTCTATATCTGAAGGGTTCTATGAGCTTCTAGCTATCTATCAAGGAATCTCACTTGTGCTTACTTAGACCTCGTATCTGGGCTCCTTCCCTTAGTGTCTTAAGTGGTTTCATTATCCTCAGTCTTATCCCCATTAACGTCATCCTTCACTCTTCAGCCAGGATGAATTTTATAAAATGTAAATACAAGCATGCAACTCTCTTGTTTAAAAACCTCTTTGTCAGACATGGTGTTAGCCTACTCACAAGCCAATAGTCTACGTTCCTGTGGCAGCAGCATCCTGACTTTTTCAGGAATGAGACAGAACTGTGTTCAGGGAAATAGGTCTCTGCTCCAACTCCAGCTCATCTAAACCAGTCACAGTAATTCTCTTAGCCTATTCCAGTGATATGATTTGGAAGTGGGGTAGTGACCCAATTCTGGTCAATGCAATCATAGAGAAAGTCTATTGAGGACTTCTGAGAACTGTTCTGATGGAAACAGAGAGAGAGACACACACAAATAGAAGCTCTTCCTGTTGACCTCTGGCTATGATTGTGTGAGGATGTAATTTTTAAAATTATTATTTTATTTTTTATTTTTTTTGAGACAGAGTCTTGCTCTGTCTCCCAGGCTAGAGTGCAGTGGCATGATCTTGGCTCACTGTAACCTCTGCCTCCGGGATTCAAGCAATTCTTCTGCCTCAGCCTCCCAAGTAGCTGGAATTACAGGCACCCCCCACAGCGCCTGGCTAATTTATGTATTTTTAGTAGAGACGGGTTTCACCGTCTTGGCCAGGCTGGTCTCGAACTCCTGACCTTGTGATACACCTGCCTCAGCCTCCCAAAGTGCTGGCATTACAGGCGTGAGCCGCCACACCCAGCCAAGGATGTAATGTTTAGAGCTGCAGCAGACATCTTGGAACATGAGGAAATAAGCCTGAGGATGAAAGCCATGGGAATAGAAAAGAAGATGGGAAGAGACTATCTACAATGATGCCACTGAACTGTTGAACCAACCCTGGAGACATTTATCTCTGCACTTGCTAGGCGAGGTGTTTAAAATAACATTGTGTTCCCAATTGCTTTTCTCCTCTCTTTAAGAGGACGGTACATTGCCCACCCACTGCCACCTGATGTGAGTTGCCCCCATGTGGAGGAGTATACCCACCTATACCTCTTCTATAAGGCTTAGTTATCTCACTTGCATTCACCAATGGAATGTGCATGGAAGTGATACCATATTCATTTTTGAACCCTTTAAGAACTCTTGCATGGTTCCACCATTTCCCTTTTCCCTCTGGCATAAGAGAGGCAGGTATGTTGTAAGAATGGAGAGAAATCCTTCTTCAGCCTAGATCCTGGGATAAAGAAGCTACTTGGTGCAGGAGAAGGGCTACTGTCAACCGACAGCTGATATATGTGAGCAAGAAACACACTTTTCTGCTGTAAGCCACTGAGATCTTGGAGACATTTGTTGCTGCATCACAGCTGACTAATATGTAAGGCAATAGATGTCCTTATGATTTGAATAACTCTAGGATTACCCTTTTATACCTTTTAACCAAATATAGGTTCTCTATTGTCTTTAGAAAAACAAGAAATAATTTAGAATTAAACATAAGGCCCTCCTAGATCTAATATCTGTCTACTTCTCCTCCTCATCTCTTAGCCACTCTCCTACACCCTATATATATTCTGGCAATTACTGGTAATTATCCTAAAATGCCAAGCTCTTTCATACTTCCATAGCTTTGCATGAGTTAGACCCTTTGTCTGGAATATGAAAAGGAAAACAAGGTAATCTTTTCCTTGTTTTCTTAGGTAATTCCTATTCTTACTTCAAAATTAACCTCATGCATCACTTAGTTCATCTAGGATGCTAGAGAACTGAGAGAACTGAGAACTGTCCTGATGGAAACAGAGAGAGACACATGTACAAGTAGAAGCCCTTCCTGCCTACCTCTGGCTTTGATTGTGTGAAGATGTAATGTTTACAGCTGCAGCAGCCATCTTGGGACATGAGGAAATAAGCCTGAGAACGAAAGCCGTGAAAGTAGAAAAGAGAAAGATGGAAAGAGGCTATCTACAATGATTCCACTGGACTATTCCACTTATAAATGCACCGATACTATCCTGAAAGGATAAGCCAGTCTGATTACCTCTAAATCTGTAAGCTCTGGGAGAGGAGTATACTTATCTATACCTCTTGTATAAGGCTTAGTTATCTCACTTGCATTGGCAAAGGGAATGTAAATGGAAGTAGAGCTTCTTTATCCCAGAATCCAGGCTAAAGGAGGATTTCTCTCCATTCTCATGACACACCTGCCACTCTTATGTCAGAGGGAAAAGGGAAATAATGGAACCATGCCTGAGTTCTTAAAGTTTCTTCATGAATATTGCATCACTTCCATTCACATTCTATTGGCCAGTGCAAGTGACATTAACTTAGCCTTATACAAGAGGTATAGGTAGCTATAATCGTCTCTCAGAGTTTACAGATTTAGAGGTAGCCATTATTATAAGACTGGCCTGTTCTGTCAGGATGTTATCAATGCATTTATACATAGAATAGAAATAATATTGTTTAAAAAAATCATAATGGTTGTAATATTCTATTATCCTGCAATCAAGTGCATGCATAGTCTCCAATTCACTTCCCATATGATCCATCCCTGAGCTGCTTCCCTTGCATCTTTGGGATGTGGTTTGGGCACAGCTTGCATGGGAGAACAATGAGGAAGAGAGGTTTCTGTAGTGTTTCCATCTTCATAAGTAAGTCAATTTTGGTTCTTGGCCCCAAATGCCTTTCCCCTCTGTATTTTCTGACTTCTTGAGGCTGTAGAAGGTGCTAACTAATAAACCACAAGGAAATTGGATTCGGTGACAGCATCAGCAGGCTAAGGTTTTACAGCACCCAGGAAGTGGATGATCCCGAAAGGCTGCCTGACAGTTACCACAGAGGCTGGTGGAGCTGCCCCTCCTCGGCTGCTGTCTCTCCTCTCCATTGGGCCCTGAGGCCCAGAATCATCTCCTCATACCTGCTCTGTCTGACATGTTCACACAGCTCCAGGAGATCAATCTCACCCCCTTGCATCTGGCAGTTTCTTTTAAGATAAAAACAGATGGTCAGAAATAATTTTTTTCTATTTTATTTCATTATATTTAAAAAGCAACTACTTTGGACACTCAGATACTGCTATCTACATCTGTTCGCATCATTTAATTTCCTGCCAAAAATGTGTATGGTAAAATGATTTTAATGGGTAAAACCAAAGCTACAGTCCTCTTTCACACAAAGCTGTTTGATGACATTCATTTTCCACTGTCTCTTCTCCATGCCTCGGTCAGATGAACCCTATCTAAGAGTTCTCTGGAGGGAAAACTCTATTTTTAAAATTTTTAATAGAAGCCCAGGGCTTGAGGAAAACCAATTGGTCTAAGAGTTTTGGTTTGATTTTCTTCTTGAACTTGTTTGCTTACTTTGAAAATTTCTTAGAAACATGATTTTTCAGAAATATGCATGCTTATTAATATTTAAATAATTCTATTTAAATATGTTTTATAACTTCCTGAAGTTACGTAGATGATGGGGGGCTGGATGAAGCAGGCTTGCTGGGGATACTCCCATGCAAGCTATACCCAAACCACATCCCCACGGTGTAAGAGAAGCAACTCAGGGGTGGATTTTGTGGTCAGTGAATTGGAGACTACGTGCACACACTTGATTGAAGAATAATAGACAGAATATTACATCCATTATGATTTTTAAAGCAATATTATTTACTACACTCATCGTTGCCAAATTACTAAGCTTTCATCTTATATGGCGGCATCTTTAGAAGCCAACAAGTGTAGAAGACCTCCATGGTTCATCTGTGTCTATGGTAAAATTGTACTTACTAATTTAAAGCTCAGCCACCCTAGCCAAATACTTCTTTAAATACAAATCCTTAAACAATTGTTAACTTTCAGCCACACTTTTAGTGTTGTAGAATATCTGCCTCTTCCAGTGAGCTTTTCCTGAAGACCCTCAAGTTCAGTTAATTCTTTATGTCGTGCTCCAGTGGATCTGATTCAAGGTATGTTAAGTTCTCAACCACTGGATTTGAAGAGCTTTCCAGAGGAAGCTGGAGTGAGGAAGGGACTTTGAGCTGGGGAAACTGACCTAGATAAAGAAGAGCTGATTTTAACAAGAAATAGAGAAAGTCCAAACTTGAACATACAACAGAGACAACAAGTACAGGAATAATTCAAGGCAATAGTCAATTGTGCGGTCAGGGGCAGGTTAGCACTATCACTCTGTCGTGCACCAAAGGAGGCTGGAATGGTGAGGACTGAATCACTAGTCTTTCAGGTGGTTGGGCCCTAATGGTAGGAACTCAGTACATGACAACATGTATTTTGGAGTAGGTACAGGGAGCAGGATATAGCTTTTAGGTGCAGGCAATTGGGATGATGGTGGCAGGTGTGGTGGTGGGGTGGATCCAGTTGCTTCAGGAACTGGAAAACTGGATTGAGAGAAATTCTCTTTAGAGTGGTTGTCCAGGAGCAGAAATGAAGAAATGTTTATTAAAGTATTTGGTTTATTTGTGTAATATTTTTCCTAATAACAAAATTGAAATCAAAACCTAATCAGTGCATATAGCTTGGAAAAATCTTATAGAAAAGCACAAAAAGGAAAACTTCACAATCCAATTAACCAGAAATAAACATTGTTCACAATAGATACATGTCCTTCAAATTTTCTCTCTCTCTGTCATTTAAAGATTGATATTGTATATATAATTTTAAGGTCTTTATTCACTTAGCAATACTGTTTTTTATTTTCCCATGTTAACAAATATTCTTTTTCAAAATTATTCTAATGATTTCATAGTATTCTTTGCATCATATAGGTAGTCCATAATGTACTTAATGAATCCATTACTCTCAGACATTTAGTGGCTTTTCCATATTATTTATTGCTAAGCAAGTTTTTAACATACAACTTTATACACATCACTAATTATCATATTCTATTTCTTTAAGTATAGAAAATTTTCTCTATCAGAGGGAATACTTGTGTCATCCAGAAAGGTTATATGATTCTACATCTTTAGAAACAGTGTCCCCTTTGTCTCTGATAGTGCTTTCCTGAGCATGAGTCCACTGGGGACCTGGGATAAGATCAGGACGCTTGGGACTCGGGAAGCTTGTTTTGCGAAAATTCTCCAGGCTGGGGAATGAAGACTCCCTGAGGCTTCTGGTCTTGGCTCTGGTCACCTGATATATGACCTTAGGTGAGGAAATATTATTTCCTGGGTGTTGTTTCCTCGTCTGAAAATAAGGTGGTTGGATTTGATAATTTCTAAGCTCTCTTTAAGCTGATATATTTTCTTATTCCCTGTGGCAGTGGTAACAATGAGTGAATCCCTCAGATTTGGAAGCCAAATATTCACAATGACTAGTTAGTGAACTTGGTTTGTATTCCAGAAGAATCCTTGCTGTACAGATCAAGAAGAAGGGCAAGCTTTGGATTCTGGAAAATAAAGCCCACTGTCCCCACCAGACCTGAGATGCCAAGTAAGTGTGCTCAGTAGCTGTCAGACTTTCAAGACTGAATTACGGAATGACCATCATCCTTCGTTTGTCTTCCCACCGATGCGGATGAGACAATACATTCTTACTTCACGGATTTTTGTTTTTAAATTCTAACTTTTATTTTAGACTCTGGGAGTACATGTGCAAGTTTGTTACTTGGGTATATTTGCATGATGTTGAGGTTTGGGGTATGATTGATCCCATCACCCAGGTAGTGAGCATAGTACCCAACAGTTTTTCAGTCCTTGTCCCCTCCGCCATCTAGTAGTCCCTAGCGTCTATTGTTGCCATCTTTATGTTGATAAGTACCCAATGTTTAGCTCCCACTTATAAATGAGAACGTGCAGTATTTAGTTCCCTATTCCTGCATTAATTTGCATAGGATAATGGCCTCCAGCTACATCTGTTGCTGCAAAGGACATGATTTCATTCTCTTTCTGCAAAGAACATGATTTTGTTCTTTTTCATAGCTGCATAGTATTCCATGGTGTATAAGTACCACATTTTCTTTATCCAATCTACCGTTGAGGGGCACCTAGGTTCTGTATCTTTGCTATTGTAAACAGTGCTGTGATGAACAAATGAGTGCGGGTGTCTTTCTGGTAGAATGGTTTATTTTCTTTTGGACGTATACCCAGTAATGGATTGCTGAGTTAAATGGTAGCTCTGTTTTAAGTTATTTGAGAGGTGTCCAAACTGCTTTTCACAGTGGCTGTACTAATTTACATTCCCACCAGCAGTGTATAAGTGTTTCGTTAACTCTGTAACCTTAATGGCACTTGTTATTTTTTGACTTTTTTTTTTTTTTTTGAGAGAGTCTCGCTCTGTCGCCCAGGCTGGAGTGCAGTGGTGTGATCTTGGCTCACTGCAACCTCCGCCTCCCAGGTTTAAGTGATTCTTTTGCCTCAGCCTCCTGAGTAGCTGGGACAACAGGTGCATGCCACCACGCCCAGCTATTTTTTGCACTTTTAGTAGGGACAGGGTTTCAGCATGTTGGCCAGGATGATCTCGAACTCTTGACCTTGTGATCTGCCCACCTCGGCCTCCCAAAGTGTTGGGATTACAGGTGTGAGCCACTGTGCCCTGCCTATTTTTTGACTTTTTAATAATAACCATCTGACTGGTGTGAGATGGTATCTCAGTGTGGTTTTGATTTGCATTTCTCTGGTGATTAGTGATGCTGAGTATGTTTTCATATTTGTTGGCTGCTTGTATGTCTTCTTTTGAGTAGTGTCTGTTTATGTCTTTTGTCCATTTTTAAATGGGGTTATTTTGTTTTTGCTTGTTCAATTGTTTAAGTTCATGAAATTAATTTTTAAGGTCTTTTATTTTTCTCTCTTATGTGGCTGCCTCATATAAACAGATGGGAAAAGGGCAAAAGAGAAAACAGAGAGCAGATGCAAAATCATAAATGTGAAAATATGAATGTGGTATTTGATGAATGGATACAGGCAACCAGAGGGGTTGGGTTGCTGCATGAACTCAGGGAAGTGGCTAAGCTGAAACTGACCACAAGGAATCATGGAGGCACCTTGCATTCTGGCTGTCTCTTTTGTTCAGTGCTAGTCTCTTTTGCTGTGACTCAAACACGAAAATAGTCTCTCAACTTCTCATGATGCCTTCTGCAGAAAACAAGGCACATGGTACAATCTGGTAATTGAATCAGTTCTTGGTTGATTGGGCCAGCAGATGAACCATGAGTGGTTCTTTCCTCTTGGTGCAGATAAGTTGCTGTTAAAAGATGCTTCTAAGCACTTAGAATAATGCAGTATGTAGAATAAACCAGTGGGAGCCTGGTGGGAAGACAGCCATCCACATGGCTAATTTATTTCAAATCACACCCAGGAAATCCAGCTTATCTAAACAAATCCTAGGCCAGAAGGGAGGGCTGAAGGACAGCAACTGGGGAGCAGCCATAAAATGTTAAGTATTGCATAGCTGGATAAAGCAGGACCCAGAGAGCCAATGACTGTTTAAATTATTGTAGAATGTAAACTCATCAGATGACATCTAATCCAGCCATATTTCCCTCAATTATTTCACCCCAGTAGGGTTTGCTTTCCCATCAGTACTGGATCACAGAGCTGTCAGCTGGCGTTTTTTGAAGGGTGATTTGTTGCTCTAATGATGATACTGAAATCTGTTTATGGTTGTTTATCTAAGGGTCATCTTTCTTCTGAGGCATCTTCCTTCTCTCGGGATTCTATTTGGGTAGCTCTCTTCAATTCCCCAAACAGAACAACTGTTAGTATTTCACAAAGGGTAAGTATCCTGTCCATGTTAATTTTATGACCTATGAGTGTAGCATAGTTATTGAGCCAACTATGTTAAAAATTATGCCTTATATATTTAAGAGACTTTAAAGAGTACCCAGCATGTGCATATGTACTATTTTCTATGCTAGTTATATATAGCACTGTAATTATAAAAGTACCAATCATATGAATGGTTAAAGAAATCATTTTATATATCACAACGTTTACAGTATGCCAGACATTGTTCTATAATAAGTAACAATCCCAGGATGTGGGTACTATTATCATCTCTATTTTACAGGTGAGGAAATCAGGGTACAGAAAGCATGGGTAATTTGCCCAGAATTAAACAGCTGGTAATTTTTGTGCTACCCCCTAAAGGCAGGAGAATGAGAGCAGCATGGTGTGGAGCAGTGCTTAACAGAGTTTTTGACTAAAGTCTCCATTAAATCAAAGGGGAATGAATGTGCACTTCCAGGGGGAATCTGGCACCAAAATCAGCAGTGCCAGATATTATTGAGAAGGCTCAATATTTTCTCTAAATTGTGTGGGTTTTAAAAGATAATTTTTTTTTTTTTGCAAAATCAGCCATCTAATCTATAATATACCTGAGTTTGTTTTATTCCAAATCTGTGTCAAACTTCTGAAGAAAATGAATGCTCCAGGATGTGCCTGGTTTATGTTGGGGTCTCTGGTTGCCCTTATATGCCACTCATTTGCTACTGTGGAAGTATGTGTCTTCCAGTTTGGGAAATCCAGGTATCATAGAGAGATCACTGGGCTGTCAGTCAGGCAAGAACTAGGGTCTGGTTCCAGTGTTGCTGCTGGGCACATCTGAGACCATGAACAAGTCACCTACACTTCAGGACTTGGAATTCATCTTACGTAAAATGAGGGGTTGGGTCAGCTCCACTGTTCTTCAACTAAACTCCTGAAACTCCCTGGGGCTCTAGACAGAAGAAGAAAAGAGCGGAAAGTGAGGCCCCTCATCACCTTGGTTACATACTTTCCATTTTGGACTTTCCAGTACAATTTTGTAGAACAATTGCATTCCACTTATTTCAAATACATAATTCAAAATGTTTGGGAAAAGCTAAACAACTGAATGAGATGATGTCTAAGGTCAGCCCAGTCTATAAGTCTAAGGAGAAGGGCCCAAATTCCAACCCTTCTTAGGAGCCTATGCCTACCTCTCTGCTTGATCTAGGTTCACTTGGGAAAGCTTCAATATATACATGGTCACTGAGTCATTTTGTCTTGTCAAGTTTTAGGCAGTGTCCCCTGAGATTTTCTTGTTACACCCAACCCTAGGCTATCTGGTTCTCCTTTTTGACTTAGGACTGGGAATCCATTGGAAGCATCAAGAAAGGTTACTCTCATTTTGATTCTCATACTTGTGTCTTTTGAAAATAGCACATACATTAGTGTGGGATGTATATCTCTCTATTCACTCTCTTGATTTTTTTTTTGTTTGAAGTAGCCTCATCTAATAAAAGTCTTACTGACACAAAGGTTATAAGGCTGGTGACTAAATTATGGGTCCTTCAGTGAGAGATAGACAGTGAGCTTTCAACAAGTGCCTGACATCGTGGAGACAAGAGAGAGTCTATTGGAGGAAGCTTGGGGGCCAGGATTAAGTTCCTTGCCTACTATAGGCGTGCAGACCTTTTTAAAGGAGAATGCTTAAATCTTAAGGGACTTTGAGGTTAATTGCCATCCACTGTCCTGGGATCAATAAAAAATAGGCAAGAAGGGCCCACATTTAAAGCTTGTTTCTCCCAACAGACTTTGCAGAGAGGCTTATTTTATTTACATTTGCTGTACTCTTGTTCCTACTAAGTTGGGAATCCATATGGTCTCTAAGTGTGGGGCAGTCCTGGCTTATCCCTGTTATCTCAGAGTAATTATTGCTATTACCCTCTTTATTTTATAAATGTCCTGGAATGGACAGTGAGTTGCATGGTTACCTTACTGCTGAGAGAAGGGGCCCTAGGCAGGCTGTATGCATCGACAGTCATGTTCTATAACCAGTACCATGTCAGTTTGACTCGCTTTTAGCAAGGCTTCTCCAAGGGAGTGAAGAAAGACACAGCCACAGTGAGAAGAGATGAACTTTCTGCTTTTATCAGGGAAGACAAACACATGGGCAGGAAAGAGAGTAGCCAGTAGTGGAATTGGCCTCACTGATCATTTGGAGGAAATATTCCCCTTGATTTAAGAATTTGGATGGCCAACAGGGTTTTCAGGAAAATAGGCAATGGGACAAGAAGCAGGAAAGAGTTAGGAGGTTTACATAACTCGGTACCCAGTATTTGGTCTGATAGCACCAGGAGCAGAGTGGATTTGAGTGGGATCTGACCTATGCTTGGAAGATTCCATTCTCCATTGGCAGAGGAGCTTTGCTTCATGACCATGCATCTGAGTTTGCATGGCTTTCAGGGCATTTATGAATCCATGAAAACTGTAAACATTTTGTTGTGTATGTATGCATATGCTCCATAATTTTCTGGAGAGAGGATCTATAATTTACAGTAGATTATCAAAGCATTCATGACTCTAACAAGTTAATACTGAGACTGGTGACTAATTTACATTGCCAGTTAATAGCTGAAGGAAAGGGGTGGGGCTTGGGAATCTTTGACACCAATAGGTAATTCTGGTGTCCGTTGGTTATTTGCTCTTTGTATCCCAAAGATAATTTTAAGCAAAAATCACTAAGACTTTTATAGTATTGACAAAATGAAAAGCTGACATTTATAAAATTTTATTGCTTTTTTCTATAAAAGTGTTCTACTTTTTATATAAAAAAGAATCGACATTAAAAATTGTTTTAAAAAATTGCCCATTATATCTTCACTTTAATCCAACTGTTTATTATTTTAGTTTACTTTCTTCCAATTTTTTTCATATGCTACTTATTGATACATAATTGTAATTATGATATCCATACAATTTCTATCCTGATTTTTATGTACTAGTACATCATAAATATTTTCCATGACTTTACATAGTCTGAAGTAAATATAACTGTTAATTATTTCAGAGTAATTCACCAAGTTAATGTTCCACAACATCTTATTTTTAATGGGGGTTTTGAACTATAAATTACATTCAGCCAAGTGCACAAATTATGATTGTACAGCTTGATGAATTTTCACAAAATGAACACATTTATGTAACCATCTTTCAGATCAAGAAATAGAATATTACTAGCTCCTTCTTAGTTACTATCTTCCCTTTCTTCTCAAAGGGGACCACTGTCAAGACTTCTAACACCATGATTTCATCATGCTTGTTTTTGAAATTTATATACAGAGAATCATAGGGTGATTCCAAACTCTTTTAGGTTTTGACTTTTTCATGCAACATAATATTTGTCAGATTCATCTGTGTTGTCACATGTAGCAGTAGTTTGTTTATTTTCATAGCTGGATAATATTCTATTTTAAGATTTTATCCAGTTTATCAAAATCTTATAGACATTTGTTGATAGACATTTGCGTTATTTTCAGTTTTAAGCTATTACAAATAATGCTGTTATGACCATTTTTGTACATATCTTTGGTGCACATATGTAATCGTCTTCTGTTGGGAAATATATATGGGAGTGTCATTGCTGAGTTATTTTGAATGTGCATATGTTCAGCTCTAATAGATACCACAGATACTTTTTCAAAGAGTTTACTGATTTATAGCCCCAGCAGTGTATGATAGTCCATCTGCTTCCCATCCTTGCCGTCCCTGGGAATTATTAGTCTTTTTCATTGTAATCATTGTGATAGGTGTATGTTGACATCTCCTTGAGGTAGTAATCTTCATTAGGCTGGTGACTTTTGGTAAACAGAAGTCTTAATTTTAATATAGAACCCACTTTATTGGTCTTTTCCTTTATGATTCATGATTTTTGTGTCCTGTTTAAGTAATCTTTGCCTACTTGTAGATACTATGTTATTTTCTTTTATTGATTCACCATTCACATTAAAGTCTATATTCCACATGAAATTGATTTTTGCCTATGGTGTGAAATACATGTCTAGATTCAGTTATTTTTAATATCTGCATCTTGAAAAAAACATTCTTTCCTTGCAGGTATTCAGTGCTTGCTTCCTTTTTCATAAACTAATGTCCACACATGCATGGGTCTGTCTCTAGACATTCTGTTTTGTTCCATGGGTTTATTTATTTATCCTTGCCAATCTTACACTTTTCACTCACTGCAGCTTTATAGAAAAATCATCATAGCTGGTAGTTTAATTCTCGAACTATCAAGATTGTCTTGGTTATTTTTAGCCCTTCACCCTTCCACATATTTTAGAAATAAGTTGCCAATTTCCTTTAAAAAGTGTTAAGACTTTAGTTAGGATGTAATTGAATCTATAGATTAGTTTAGGGAGTGTTAACATCTTTATAATGTTGATCTTCCAAATCCATAGACCTAGTGTATCTCTTAATTTATTTAACTCTTTTTTAATTTCTAAAATGTTTGCAGCTTTATGTAGAAGTTTGTACATTTTTGGTAGATTTGTTTCTATGTATTTGATTGTTGTTTTGCAAACAGTTTTATTAAAAAAATTAATTTTATAATTGTTGCTGATATTAAGGAAAACAATTTGTTTTTATGTATCATTGCCCTTTTTATTCAGTGATTTTACTAAATTTGCTTATTAATACTCATAATTTATCTGCAGACCTACCGGGATTTAAAAAATATATATCTTTTATTTTCTTCCTTTATAACATTTTTAATTGTGCCTTATTACACTAGCTAGAACTTCCAGTATAATTAAATAGAAATGATGATAAGGGGAGTATTTACCTCATTCTTAATCTCAGAGGGGGAAACTTTAAATATTTCACCTTAACTATGGTATTTCCTGTAAGCTTTTTGAAGATAATCTTTCTCAGAAGGATGTTCCTTTCTGTTTCTCATTCAAGAGTTTATTTATTTGTTAAAATCATAAATGGATATTGAATATTTTCACAAGCTCTTGCTGCATCTCTTGAGATAATCATTGATATTTTTCCTTTATTTCATCCATGTAGTGAATTACACTTTTTGTTTGTTGAATATTAAACCACATCTGCATTTCTTATAATGATATTGTGAATATGCTTTTAGGATATACATATTTGTCTCTCAAATCCTTTGAGAGGTACGTACTGAAATATTTATGGGCTAGATATTTATGGGATTGTCTACAAAATATTCTGGAAGTGGTAGAGGAAGTGTGAGGCTATAGCTAATGTAAGATTGTCCATGAGTTGATACATTTTAAAAATGGGGTGATGCGTACTTGGGGACTCATTATACTCCCTTCTTTACTTTTGCATATGTTTAAAAATTTTCATGATAAATATTAGCTTTAGAAAGTAAATTCTGTCTTGGAGAAGATAATACCACCCACGACTCAAATTATCTCTAAAAATTTTCACAGTATTTGATTTAAAAATGCCAGATAGATTAGATAATGAGAAAGGAGTGGGACATTTATCAGTTTATAGAAAGAGACTGGGAAATCTGGATTTGGAGGTATCATATACATTTTAAAAATTGTGATTAATATGTTCAAGTAAATAGAATTCATTAGTAAAACCATAGGAGTGAAATGTAATCCACAAAAAAAGAGACACATTGACATTTGAGATCTAAAATGAAAATGTCTGAAACTAAGAAAAGTAAACTGTTTTAATAGTAGGTTAAACACAGATGAAGACATGATTAATAAACAAGAAGATTAATTTAGTGGAAAGAAAATTGACATAAGTATGGAATAGAGAAAGAGTAGAAAATATAGAAAACAATGTAATAAATATGTCAAGTTTTTGGAAAAAGTCCAATGTAATTTGAACCTTGGAAGGAGAAAAAAACATGAATGAGACAGAAAAAATGTTCAAAGTGAAAGTTTTGGAAACAGTGGCGACGATTGCATAAGAGTGTGAAAGTAATTAGTTCCATTAAATTGTATACTTAAAAATGGTTAAAATACTTAAAAAAATGTTCAAAGTGATAAAAGGTCTCCAAACTTCCCATACTGACCAAAGGCATCAAGCCACAGATTCAAGAAGCACTACATTCCCCAAAGTGGCTAAATACAAAGAAATCCATTCCTTATCATAGCATGGTAAAACTTAAGAAAACAAGGCCAGGCATGGTGGCTCACATCTGTAATCCCAGCACTTTGGGAGGCCAAGGTGGGCAGATCACTTGAGGTCAGGAGTTCAAGACCAGCCTGGCCAACATGGTGAAACTCCATCTCTACTAAAAATACAAAAATTAGCCAGTCATGGTGGTGTGCACCTGTAATCCCAGCCACCTGGGAGGCTGAGTGAGGCAGGAGAATTGCTTGAACCTGGGAGATGGAGGTTGCAGTGAGCCAAGATCATGCCACATGCCACTGCACTTCAGCCTGGATGACAGAGCAAGACTCCTCTCAAAACAAACAAACAAACAAAAAAACACTTAAGAAAACAAAAGACAAAAAAACAAAAACAAAACAAAAAAACACTTGAAAGTAGCTAGAGAAATCTTGAAAGAATTCTTTAAAGGAACATTAAGACTTGCAGCTGATTTCTCAAGAGAAACAATAGAAGCCAGAAGACAATGGTACATGTTAAATTTTAAAGGAAAATAACTGTCAACTTAAAATTTTATACTCAGAGAAAATATTATTTAAAATCTGTACAAAATAAAGGCATATTCAGACAAAAACACAAGTAATTTGTCATCAGCAGACTGCAATAAAAGATGCTGTAACAAGTTCTTCAAGCAGAGTTAAATTATCCTGGATCTGAAAAATAGCAGAAGGAAATACAAAACAATAGAACAAATGAATACATGGACAAATATAAACTACCACTGTTTATATAAAATAATATTAATAATGTCTTATGGGGTTTAAAATATATTTATTATAAAATATATGACAATAAATTTCAAAAAGAGGGTGGTGGATAAATGGAATTTAAAATGTTTTCAAGTCTGCACTTCATTTTGGAAAGTAAAAGTTATAATTTATATTAGACTTTAGAAAGTCAGGGATGGATCTTATAATATGTAAGGTAACCACTAAAAAAATGTAGTAAAGAATGTGTAACTAACAATAGGGGAGAGACTGGATCCCTAAAAAATCTTTATTGATATGTCCAAGAGAAAGCAAGATAAGAAATTAAAAGGAAAATATAAAAAGTGAGATGAATATAAAACAAATAGTAGGATAGTAGTTTTAAGTACAAATATTTTGGTAGTTATGTTACATGTAAATGGAATAAATGCCATAATTAAAAGACTAGTACAACAGACTGGATTGAAAATCAAACCAACTATATCATGCCTATAGGAAACAGACCTTAAATATAAAGACAGAAATTTTGAAAATAAAATGATGAAAAAAATGTATAATATGCAATTATAATTCAAAGTAAGCTGGAGTACATATAGTAACACCAAACAAATTAGACATAAAGGCAAACATTACTGTAGCAAGAGGAATATTTGATATTAATAAAATGTCAATCAGGAATATGAAGCAATACTGAAGTGGTATATACTTTATAACATAACCTCAAAATATATAAAACAAAATTTGACTAAATTGAAGGGAAAGTAAAGAAATTCACAAACTTAGGATACTTGAAATTATCCAAATGTAGCTCTTGAGAATGTTGAGAATCAACTATACTTTTTTTCTTGTGTATAATACTTAATGAGGTTTTTAAATGCACAGATAGTGTTTTTCTCTTGAATAATTTCTTCTGAGTTAGAAGAAGTAAGAAGGTGTGTGTGCATGTGTGAGTGTGTGTATATATGGTGTGTATATATGCACATACCTGTATAAAATATATAAAAAATAAGAAGATATATATATCTTCTATATATATATGCATACATAAACATATATCTTCTATATATATGCATATATACAACATATCTTCTATATATGCATATATACATATGTATCTTCTATATATGCATATATATACATATGTATCTTCTATATATACATATATATCTGCATATATATCTTCTATATATCTGCATATATGTCCTCTATATATCTGCATATATATCTTCTATGTATATGCATATATATCTTCTATATATATGCATATATATCTTCTATATATATGCATATATATCTTCTATATATATGCATATATATCTTCTATATATGCATATATATCTTCTATATATATGCATATATATCTTCTATATATGCATATATCTTCTATATATATGCATATATATCTTCTATATATGCATATATCTTCTATATATGCATATATATCTTCTATATATATGCATATATATCTTCTATATATCTTCTATGTATATGCATATACATCTTCTATATATATCTTCTATATGTATGCATATATATCTTCTATATATATCTTCTATATATATGCATATATATCTTCTATATATATCTTCTATATATATGCCTGTACCTGAATCTCAGGCACAGAGAATTGACTGATTTATATTCCTTAATTCACAGCACATTGTCATTATCTCTACAAGGCCTCATTCTTGTTTAAATGTATTTTACTGTTCTCCCTTTTCAAATTCTACTCCCATTGTAAACATTCCAGTATTTTTTTTTGCCCTCCCCTAGCATCCTGGAGCTATGATTTTCAGAATCTCTTGACAGTAAGGTTACACTTCATATTTTGCCAATGAGAGGCATTAATAAAATATTTGGAAGGCAGAATAGATGCAGATGTCATTAATTTTCCTCCATCTATGGCTTGCAGACGTGAGGGTTTTGACAGATGGGATTTTACAGCATTTTACTGCAGCAGCTGTGAATGTCAACAGTGATTTCCTGTAGTTTTGACCTGGTTGACAGATATCTCCTAATTCTCTGAGAGGTAGAAACATCCTTCCTTGACCTTTGCTCCTCCATGAAATCCATCAATTTTTAAGTACCTAATTCCCTGTATTAAATCCTTTCTTGCTTGAAATACATTGTATGTTGGTGTTTTCCTGGCTGAATTTCGAGTGATAAAATATTTGGTATCAGTAGTGGTTGCAGGAAATATGTCTTTATAGATATAAATCTGGGATTTGTTATTTGACCTGCCTGTGTTTGAAAGCAGTGATGACATAATTGCTAGTGACATGGATATTAATAATCCATGGCATGCAATAGCAAAAGCATTACTTAAGTGATCACCTGTTGTCTACAACAAATTTTGTATTGAAGACAAGGTTTTGGGCGAAAAAGCGGCCATTGCAGTGAACTTTAATTGTGGGAATAATGACTACTGGGACTGTGGTGTGTGGCAATGGTTTATGACTACTATAGGAGTTTAAAGGATCTGTGATTAAAGAACTGTGATTAAAGCACAGTCAGGGAGCCAGAGAACTTGTATGACTGAGCTAAAAGAATCTCTTAGATATTGTAGTTGCAGGACCAATGTATAAAAAGGTCAGACCCACAATTTAATCCTGCAGATTATAGAATTATATTGCAAGTTGAATTTAAAGCTTTGTCCTGTCATATGTGAAAATTATAGCACTGCTTCACAAAGAGTAAGACCATAAAAATTGAACTAAGACATGTGGGAAGGGGTTGAATCTGAGTACCTTAAACCTCCACATCTAACTGGTACTCTCTTGCCAGCAGAAGAGGCTCCTCCTTCTCTGTCTAAGGAGGGTGGCCTTTTCTTGCCTGAAGAGTCTACGATAAGCTCACCTACAGCAGTTCTTTTATAAGTAGATTCTAATTTTTCCCAAGACCTGCTTCTCAAGACCATTCTTTATTACCTACAGACCTGTATCTAAAGTCAAAGACCAGCATATTCCAGGGGACAAGTACAAACTCTGTTTAGGGAAGAGATAGCTCACACTTTCTAATTTCCCCATTATAAGAGAGATACAAACAACCTACTAATAGCAGAAGCCAAGTCTAAACCTGATAAAACATCATTTCTCAGACAGACACCTGTTGGCAGATAGATTGATTATACTGAACCACTTACATCAAGAACAATGCAGTATTTTGTTTTTACTGAAAGAGATAATTATTCTAGAAATGAATTTGCTTTTTCTGCTTACAGAGCTTTTGTCAGCTTCAGCATATGCGGACTTAGTGAATGCTTTGTTGACATGTGGCATTCCACACAATATTGTTTCTGACCACAGAACTAATTTTACAATGAAAAAATGTGGTAATTCTTCCATACCTACATGATTCACTGGTCTTATTTTGTATTTCATCTCATAGAAGCATCTGGTTTTGTAGAATGGTAACATGGCTTAGTGAAGACTCGATTATTGTGATAGCAAGAAGGGCAAAGTTTGTGTGGGTGGAGAGATGTCCTACAAAATGCATTATATGCTTTGAACTGGTGACCAAATCTGTGATGCATTTTATTCCGCAGCTAGAATACACTTATCTAGGAGCTAAGAGGGAAAGAAGAGGTGATAGGGTTTTGCATCATTTTTTTTCTAATAACCGTTATTCCTCATGAAGGACTTGCAAAAATTTGCATCACACGCCCGCATCTTTAGGCCCTGTTGATTTAGCAATTTTAGTTTCTAAGTGTGAAAAGCTTGCTTTAGAGGACACTGCAAGGACATGGAAGTTCATTTTGTTCTCCTCCTGTCACTGAGGTAAAGGAGGGGTTTCGCTACACTGCCTAAGGTGATTGATCCTCAAGTAGGGTTGCTGGTTTAAAATGATGTTGAGAAAACATATATGTGCTCATCATCAGCAGGATCCAGCCTGGACCCCTGATTCCTGACTGCCAGCTATGGCCCTTTTTGGTATACCTATGGCCTGTCTTTGGGAGTGGGGTGAGATTAGTTGGCAACTGGTCGAAGAATAGGAGGGGGATGAGAGTGTGGGTTGTGGGAGGTGAATAATATGTAGAGGCCTGGTGGGGAGACGGTGGACCTCTAAATAGAAACACTGCCTCTTTCACATATTTCAGCTGTAGTAATTCATTTTTGGCTTCACATTTTTTCTTTATGTGTCTGTTTTGTGGCAGCTGGGGCCCCTGCAGCCTTTGATGGCTAATAACACAGTCCAGAGGTATGCAGTAAGTAATAGCAGACCGAGGGAGAACCTCCAGTGGGGAGCAGACAAGTACAAGAGCACCCTTGACTCCCACCTGCTGAGGGTCCACCTGAGAATTGTAGCAGGCAGTTTCTGTGTTCTTGGGAAGAAGGTCTGTCCTTTCCAGGGGTGTGAATTCCACAGGAAGTTCTGGAAAACAGAGAAAGACTGAAGGAAGGGCAGTTTTGTAGAAATGACTGTTCTATGGGAGGAAGACACTGGGCTGAAGAGAAAAGGGGAGGTAGATGGGCAGCCATGTTCTTAAGAGCCTTGTAGACTAGCCCATGGGGTGAGTGGTGTAACAGTGTTAGGAAGGGTGGCCTGACGGACCCTCCCTAGAATGTCTGGGAGGTTAGGGGTTGATGGTGACGATGTTAGCAATGATGTCACCATCACCACTGCCATCTCCATTGCTTATTGAGAAATCATATAGACCAGCTACTGTGATCAATGTTTTTATGTTCATGATCACATTTAATGCTTACATGGTTAAATGAATTGCCTAAAGTCACTAAACAGTGACAAAATCGCAGGTAAGGAAACATCTGGAACTCGAAATCATTTCTGACTGAGTCCACAACCCACGTTTTGAACCACTATCATATAGAATTAATGTTTATTCTTTTTCTCTTCTTGATTGACCCTGACTTCCAAACGACAAGGTCTTGCTTTCTATCTGTAAAGCTCAGACCAAGCCCATCTTTCTGTGACCATCACATGTTAGCCCGTGATGTGGGCATTCCTCTCTTCTGGGAGTCCTGTACCAATCATTGTCCTTTTCAGTTATTTGGGGCACTCAGATGCTACATGGTATTACCCTTTAAAAAAAAGATAATGGAAAGGCAGAGTCAGAGAAAAAAGAGAGCAAGGAACCTGGAGTCCCAAGAACTGAATTTGGCTTCCAATTTAGACCCCTACTATTTTTAAAAACTCTGGCCTCCATTTCCACATGTAGAAATCAGACATAACAGAAAAACCTACCTCATAGGGTTGCTATGAAATGAATGAGGAGGTTGTAGGGACAACCTTTTAAAACTAAAGAATGAGATACAGACACTGTTATGGTTATATATTGATGTTGGTTAAGCTAAAATGATGTATACCCTAAACCAAGTTTCATCTTCAGTCTTGGTTAGCTCCCACCCCCACTTCATGCCCTTCCATGCTTTCTGGATAACTATATTATAGTATCCCATACTATATTGTAACATGAATTGTGTAAACACAACTCATGTGTCATGTTTTTACATCTCTGCCACCTAATGGTAATTGTCATGTGAATGAATATTTGTACATAAGAGAAACGTTTTGACTTTCTGAATGGTACAATAGGGCTAGCATAGCAGGGAGGGGGAATTTCTAAACTTAGAATAGAAGAAAAAAGGTTTGTTTTTTTTTTTGTTTTTTGTTTTTTTTTCTATTGTGGATGCTCTTTTACCAACTTACAGGCCAGGAACTGGAATAAGTCACCTAAGTTCCATTCCTGCTCTAGAATTTTATGAGGCCATGAAGTGTGTTGAGTAGCAAAACAACTTAAAATATAAGAAATTCAACCCAAGTTATAAAATACTCCCATTTGTATTTTACCAAAAGCTGGAACTATTTGTCCCTAGTTACTCATGTTTTATGTATTTTAAAAGATAAAACAGGGACAAAAACAAGTAGCAGCATCTGCTCTGCACATTTTTCTCTCTCTGACGTCCTCAGGATATTTTCTTCTCTGTTTTTTTTTTTTTCAGATTACATATATCTGAGAATTAAAGGATAAATGCTTCATTTACTGCTAAATAGCTTTCTGGCCTGCCTGTGAATAAAGAGAGGTGGAAAAAATGAGAGAACAGGACCCTCAGCTTGTAGCCCTTGTGTTTCTGGTGGGGAACATGCAGAGAGCCAGCAGGCATGGGGACTAAGCTTCTTCCAAGCTAGACTTGTTGCATCCCAGCAACTTAGACACAATCACACCCACATAAAACCGCCACAGTCCATGACCTGCTGTGTGTGCGTGTGTGTGTTAAAATGGGAGACTCATTCTTGAGCAATCTGAGAAGATGACTCAGGACAATAAGACACTGAACTAAGTGGCAGGACCATTTGGCTCAAAGAAACTAGAAAAGGGATCACTGAACAGGCTTAGAGAAACCAAGAGATTTGAAATGGCAGCTCCTTTTGATGAAACGTCCCACTGGCATGTTCAGGGTGTCATTGATTGGGGTGCTATTCCAGGCCTTTGATTATGTTCAGACCTTATCTGTGGTTTTTTTTTTTTTTTTTTTTTTTTTTGGTGATAAAGTCAATGTAAAATTTCTTCTGCCCCTGCTAGGTAGGGGTTATCATTGAGGGTCTACCAGGGTGAGTAGGAAAGCAGACAAGACCCTGCTCAGGATTCTGACCTGTGAGACTGTCTTTGGAGTGTGTTTTTGTCTATTTCACTCTGGCACCTCCCAACATGCTTCATGCTTTCCACTCTTAAAGCCTTTGTTTTGCTATTCCCAACTGGAATAATCTTCACAGTATTTCTCTCTATTAAGGCATACTCATTTGTTGGTATGAAACTAAAATACTATTCTTTCTTTGTCAGTTCAGGCTGCTAAAACAAAGTACGTAGACTGGGTGGCTGATAAACAACACACATATATTTCTCTTGGTTCTGGAGGCTGGAAAGTCTGAAATCAAGGTGCCAGCATGGTCGTGTGCTGACGAGGATCCTTTTCTGGTTGCAGATGGTAGACTTCTTAGTGTCCTCACTTGGTGGAAAGAGGGTGAGAGAGCTGCTGGGTTTACTTTCACAAGGGCACTGGTCTCATGCTTGAGGGCCCCACCTTCGTGACCTAATTATCTCCCAAAGGATCCACCTCCTAATCACATTTTATTGGGGGTTAAGATTTTGACATATAAATTTTATGGGGACATAAATATTCAGGCCATTGTACACTTCCTCTGGAAGCTTTGCTGGAGCTCTCAGGCTGGAAGCTTTCTCTCCTCTGACCTTGCCCAGTACCTACAATCTCTATGATCCACTTGGCCTCACACATCTATGGCCTGGTGCCATTGGCATTTGTTTGCCAGATTTTCCTCTCCTCTTTGGTTCTAAGCCCTGGAGGGTAGTGTCTTGGGGTACCCTAAGGGTAGTCCTGGAGGGTAGGCATCTTATTCTTAACTCTTGACTGAATCTCACCTCAGTTTTATTCTTTATCATCTATCAGGTAGACTAACAGTAGTTTCTGCTAAAGTTTGAATGTATCCCCAAAGTTCATGTGTTAGAAACTCAATCCTCAATCCAACGGTGGAACTGTTGACTGAGAGGTGGGACTTTTAACAGATCATTAGGTCATAAGTGTTCTGCCCTCGTGAATGCCACTGTCATGGGAATGGGTTCCTGATATTTGTATTCCTGAAATATTGTATTTCTGAAATAGGGCAGGATGAGTTCTGCCCTATTTCCTCTCTTTCTTATGCACTCCTGTGCCCTTCTGCCTTTTGCTGTGGGATGATGCAGCAAGAAGACCTTCATCAGATTCGACCTCTTGATCTTGGACTTTGCAGACTCCAGAATGGTGAGCCAAATAAATTTCTGTTCATTATAAACAACCCAGTCTGTGGCATTGTGTGACAGCAGCACAAAATGGACTAAGACAATTTCCTAACTGGCTGTGTCTACCTCCGGTCTCCATGCCTGATCAATCCATGCACTGCACTGCCCCAAATAATTTTTCTATGATGCAGGTCTGATAATGACTTTCCCTTGTAAAGTACGTCAGTGGATTTTTGTTTAATTTTGGTAAAGTTGTGACATATAAATCTCTCCTCAATTTGGCTTCTTCTAGCCTGTCTGGTCCCACTTCAATCCCTTCCTATCATCTAACTTTGCTGAATGACTTACTTTTTTCTGGGACATTCCATAATTTTTCTAATACCTTCGATTCAATCTCCCTGCCTGGAATGTCTTTCCCAGACTTGATTACCAGGAGAACTCCTATGACATATTTGAAGATTTTATTCAAATATTACTTCCTTGGGGAAGTCTTTTTCCTCTTAGCAAAGTTAATAATTGGCTTTGTACAGTATCATTTTATAAAACACATAGTATATGAAGATTACATGACAGGATACACATAAAGAGCTTAATGTAGCATCGGCACAAAGGTTGTCTATAAATACTGGCTATTATTATTTTCTCTTCTTTTTTTTTTTTTAAGAAATATACTAGCAGGCGAAGAGAGAAAAGGTACCACTTAAATAAGGGAAGCATACTTTTGAGTGTGGATGAATCCAGAAAAGAAACTTCTGTCTTATTAACACACATATGTCAATATCTAGCAACAGAGAAAATAATCCCATCACAGAATAAAAGGTGGTCAGTTTCCCTTTTGCTATTTTGTCCTCAACTTGAAAGCAGAGGCACTGAGTCCCAGATGTGTTATATAAGGGAGTTCTATGCTTAACCAGAAGCTCATTTTGAAAGTCCAGTCTTTACTCAATCAGTTCTACCTGCCTGAAATATCTTCATCTTCTTGGTCTATCTAGTGTCACCCTATCCAGGTGACACTATATGCGCTTTAATAAAATATCTCCCAATTATTCCAGCCTATTGGACTTTTTTTTGGTAATACTCTTGCTATTTTTTAGGTGTGTGTTGTGGGCCAGGGCTAGGGCAAGGGGCAGGGAGAAAGGGAGAGAAGTTGTTTTCTAAAGAGAACTATTATGGTATATTCCAGGCTGGCAGCTTTTTCTGGACCACATATCTATCTTCCTTGCTGAGGAAAGCAGATCTAGGCTTCTCCTTAAGCAGGGGCACTGCATGCCAAGTGGCCCTCTGGTTCTGGTTGATTGGAATATCAGTAGCCAGGATGGACAGTTCAAAAGCAGAGACCTCAGAGAGAGCCAGTGAGAGGAACTCTGCCCACAAATGGGTCCTGGCAATGATGAAGACCAGTCTAATTTTCCTTCTTGGGAGTTTATTGTGAGGAGCAGAGCCAGCCAGATGATCATATGATGAGAGACAAGACTGAGTGCAGGTGTCAGACTGATCGCCCCTCACTAAGTAACAAAGCCACCAAGCTGCAGAGCTAAAGAACATCTGACAATCCTGTCTGTCCGGAGAGTCCCTTGCATAAGACAGACTTTCCAGTTTACTTTTGGTAAGACCAGGTTCCTCAGTTCCGGTGGGATTTCTCCCTCCTCTTATTACTAGCTCTATAATACCCAACCTCTGTCCCATTTTTTAAGGTAGGGAAGCCATTAAATGATTCAGATGTCAAATTGCTACTGAGCAGGAATGTCTGTCTTTCTGCACCTTGGCAGAGCTGAGCATGTAGTATATTCCAGTAAGGGGTGGTTGATTAATTGATTGAGTTTAACAAGATATCAGAGTCTTGATTCTTCTTCCTGTGTCTCCCATGGAAAATGTAACCTAGACCTGGGCATATAATAGGTGCAGCACATGTACAGAATGCTTGTCGCCTAAAGGACTGGCTCTGATTATCCACTTTCATTTCTTAGCACATGCTACTCTAGATTGGTTGAAGGAATATAGGAAATTCAATGAGCTCTTCTGTTCCCAATTTATGTCTTTAAAATAATATTGATAACACCAAGGCCTTGTCAACCTTGACAGGTGAGATTAGAATCCAGCTTTTAAAGGCTCCCCTCTCCCCTGCAAGTAGGGTCAGTTTAGCAGTAAAAAAGAAGTTTCATGTTAATTTACTAATTTGAGCCTCATAGGAACCCTGAAAAATACTCTTTGTAATTATTCTCATTTTTGAGATGAGGAAACTGAGGCTCAGAAAAATTAAGGAATGTGGTCAAAGTATCAAGCACACACACAGACACACACACACATACACACACAGAGTAAATAAATGGCAAAGGAGAGATTTGGAATCTAATCTTAATACCAGAGCTACTCTTTTAGGTTTCCGGAAAACTGAAAAGTCAGAAAGAGCAAAAATGTGGTTCTCCTCAGAGAGAAGGAAAGATAAATTTGAGGCTTCCATTATTCTGTGGATTGAATGCCTCCTGGGCTGAGGAGATAGCAGTAGAATAGTTTGGTACCCCATTGTGGCAATAGTCTGAATTGACATTCACAAATTACTTGAAGGCCAGATACTGGACTTCATCATAAAATGCAAAGCATTATAACTTGAGCCTCTTTACTTCTCAGCACATCAATTAAGGGTAAGAAATAGGGTAAGTCAGCACTCTATTAGAAACTTCTCAGAAGTTCCAATAAATAGCAAATGAAAAAACCAACCAACCAGCCAAATTACTCCCCAAATTGTCCAACTAGAATTGAAGTTCTAAAAGAGTTCTAGGGGCATCAGTTTCTTGGAACATTACAGGTTTTCCAGCATTGCAAGGTAATTCAAAGTAGATCATAGAGGAAAATTAACAAGACCCATTTCAATTTTAGAGAGACCAGACCATGAGGCAGGAAAGTATTAGCATCAGGGGCCCTTGAAACCAGGTTCTTTGTTGAAGGGGTTGGGGGGAAGGTCACCAAAACATGGCTGCACTTTTCTCCACCTTGCCTATGTTACTAGGGGAGCTAGAAAATAATGAGATGGCTTGGGAATATCCAAAGAACGGTAGCAGAACTTGTGGGATCTAGAAGTGAATGGGCCTGTCTCCTGAGGTTTGCTTGGCTCTTGCTGTAGCTGCAGCAGCAGCTCATTCACCGGAACAGAAGGTTGCTGACTGTTTCTCCTTTTGTCCAGAATTGGGTGAACTTTGACTCAATCAACAGTGGTTGGCAAGTATGAGCAATGCTTTCATGAAGATGTCTGACTTAACTAAAATTAGTGCAATGTAATCATGACTTCATGTTGCCCAATATAATCTGTCTTGTGAAGAGAGGGGATGATGTTTTTCAAATAGTTTTTAGCAGCATCATCAAAAAGAACTTGTAATCATCTCTCAATCATCCCTCCTGAGAGAGAACAGCAGAGTGTGGATGACACACAAGCCCCACATCCCTTACATTTGTTTTTGATTAATGTTTGCATTTCATTGGAATGCAGGTGTTCCTAATGTTCTGGGAATTCAGATCATTTCAAACTCAACTGGAGTTTGAAGGCACAAACAAGACTGGAATCATCTCTAGTGGCCAGGGAAGGTTGAATAGTTCCCTCCAGAGTGAGTGGGTGTGGAATCCTTCCCAGCTGTTCTGACTGAGGCAAAGACAGCACATTACCTGACATGGCCATATGAAGCACCACCCATACACAGAATGGTTTGCACCTCTTCTTTTGAAAAGAATGGCTAAATGTCTGCTTTAATGACCCTGTACCAGACTGTAGGGAGACTAAAGCATAAAGATGTGGCGAATTTTTTTATGGTAATGTCGAGGAAGCCTAACAAATTTTTAGTTAGATAACTTTGATTTTGAATGACATCTCAGACACTTCTTAGCTACGTAATCTTGGAGAGATTTTGGAAGGTCTTTGAGTCAGTTTCCACATGCATAAAAAATGTATAATGGTGCTTCCTTTGGTTATTATGCACAATAAAGGAGATATTGTAGTAGGTACTCTATATGTGGTTATCATGCTGTTACTAAGAAGTGCTTGAACCTGGCTTACTTTATTTTGTTAATAGGAAGTTGGAACTAAGATAGGATATAAACTAGCCTATGAATATTTGAGCACAAACGTGAAAACTTACATCATTATCCTGGAGAAACAGATTATCCTCTACTAAGGAGGTCTAGAAAGAACAGTATACAACTCTTAACGTTTGAGTTAAGCTGACATTCATATCTGAAACTGTCATCCACCAAAGTGCAAAGCAGCAAGTGTGAGTTGAAAATATTTTACTCAATTATATGTTTTAACGTATTCTTTGAAGGGGTAATGGAGGATGGTGGACCCACATGTAGTGAGCAATCATTCTTAAGGTACAGTGTATTCAGTGGATGAGTCCCTTTGGATAGGAAGTTCAGTTGATAAGCTCCGTTGGTCCTTGATAGTCCTCAGCTTTTAAGTCTAATGAGTCTCTACATACCCAAGTGGATGTATCATATTTTTCTATCACCTGGTAGTCATTTGGTGAAGACTTTGGAGGGATGTAAATAGAACAGCTTGATCTTGGAAACCCAGGAAGAGCCCAGCATCCTGGGGATTTGTCCCAGCATGCTTCATGGGAGATATTACACATGAAGCCCAAACCACCTTCCATCTCAGGCTAAAATAGAGATCTGCTTAGTTTTATGTCTGAGACCTAGATTCAATGTTATAGTCCATCTATGTGGTCCACCTTCTCCCTGCCAAAAGGGTAGTTTTTGCCTCTTTGTATGCTCTGGTGTCTTTCCAATCAAATCAGCAGTCTTATTATTCATACTCTACTTCCTTCCATTTCTTTCTCATTGCACTTCCAGGACCAGGAGACAAGCATAGAGATAGATATTGGAGATAAAGATATAAATGTCCTTGTTTTTGTCCTCAAGGAGTTCTTCTTGGTCCTGAGTAGGGTCAGCATGTGCTAATAGTGTGAAAAATAAAACTACAGATATCTGGACATGATACAGAGAGAGGGGCACACAGAAAGGGTGTTAATTTCTGATAAGCCAAGGTCAAGAATAATGGAAATGAGCAAAGCCTTTAGAGCAGAAGGAGCACCTGAATTGAATTTATTCATTCAATATTCAACAGATGTTTACTGAGCAGTTATTATATATCAGGTCTGTTCTAGGTACTAGGGATACAGCAGTGAATAAACAAATAACACATAGGTAAAGATTTAGTATGCTATATGGTATTAAGGACAATGGAGAAAAATAAAGGATAAAAGAGAGGTAGAAAGTCCAGGAGTGGGATAAATGAAATATTAGAGGATGAATATTGATCTTTATTGTTAGTCCACTCAGGCTGCTACAACACAGTACTGGACATTTATTTCTTACAATCCTGGAGGCTGGAAAGTTTAAGATCAAGATGCCAGCTGATTTGGTTCTTGGTGAGAGCTCTCCTCCTGGCTTGCAGACTGCTGCATTTTTCGAGTGCTCTGAGAGAGAGAGAGAGAGAGAGAGAGAGAAAGAGAGAGAGAGAGAAATAGAGTGAGATAGGGCACGAGAGAGCTCCCTGGTTTTTCTTTTTATAAGGGCACTAATTCCATTATGAAGGCCCCACCCTTATAACCTCATCTAAAGCTAATTACCTCCCAAAGACCCCATCTGTTAATACCATAAAATTCTGAGTTAGGACTTCAACATAGGAATTTTGGAGTGGGGACACAACTCAGTTCATAGCATTTATAAAGAAGTTGCTTTTTGAGAGAGCTGTTTGGATGGTGGCACCACAATGTCTTCTAAAAATGCAAAATCTTTGTTTTCACTGCTAAATTTTATGAGTAACAGACACTCCTTATTCTCACTCCAAACCTAATTCCCAAACTATTTGCTGCTAATTTTCATTTTCTACTTAATTCATTTTTGACTTGTTTAAATTTCTTGAAAGTGCACATTATTATTATATTCAGAGAAAGAAAAAATTTAAACTCTGAGAGGCACTGGGCTCATCATTTGGGTATACCATTTGCCATCTCCTAAACTACTATTGTAAAAGAGGTTAGTTATATTAAATAGAATATTTCAGATGAGAGGAGTACTTAGAGAGCAGTACCCAATTGAGAATTTCTTGTGTTGTCTAGATCTAAGAATAAGGGATTATATTTTGGTTTGAATATCCTCCACACCCATGTCTAATATTTTATTTTATCAAATCAGGACACTCATAAAAAAGAGGTGTCCATCAATTGGAAGCGTAAATACTATATTAAGAAAATGTACTTAATTTTAAATGTATTTCAATTTAATAATTGAAAGTAACTGCGATCATTGTAAATTTGAGATGGAAATTAAAGAAAATAAATGAGTTCTCAAGGATTAAGAGATACTTTGCATAGAAAAGTTTCTGAGTTGAGTATCTGAAAACATATTGGTTTTTTATTCCATTTAGTTTGTTAGAATACCCAGCTTATTTCTCATAAAAATCCCTGATTCCGGCTGGGCACGGTGGCTCATGCCTGTAATCCCAGTACTTTGGAAGGCCGAGGTGGGTGGATCACGATGTTAGGAATTTGAGACCAGCCTGGCCAACATGGTGAAATCCCATCTCTACTAAAAATACAAAAAATTAGACGGGCATGGTGGCGCATGCCTGTAGTCCCAGCTACTCAGGAGGCTGAGGCAGAAGAATCGCTTGAACCAGGGAGGCGGAGATTGCAGTCAGCCGAGATTGTGCCACTGTACTCTAGCCTGGGTGACAGAATAAGACTCTGTCTCAAAAAATAAGTAAATAAATAAATAAATAAATTCCTAATTCCTGTCCCTCCCCCAGTCTCATTCACAATCCCTAACCCAAGGGAGTGTGATTGGTGATAAGGTGAGGTGTGTGTTGAATGGGGCTCAGAGATCTGGGAATGATAATTTCCCAAGGAGAATACGGGCGCTGGTACAGAAGAAGGGAGAATGGTTCGGTTGTTGGGTGGTCAAAACACAGCTGATCATCACAGAGTGTCTTTTTCTCCTATACTTGTATGTTGAGATTTTTTTCCACTTTAAGGCCTAATAAATGCTGCCTTTTCAATGCAATCTTCCCTGATACTGTCTATTCACTCCTCAAAACAGAATTCATCTGTCTCCTTTATTTATTTATTTATTTTTGCTTCTAAAGCAGTTTATTGATATATTTGTCACAGAATATTGTTTTCTCCCTTGGATTAGTGTTCTTATTCAAAAACATTCTTATCTCTGGTATTAAGAGCAGCTGGAAAACCACGGCACTGTGTTATTTCTCACTCCTCCCCCAGTAAGGCCTAAAAACGATTACATTAAAATGCATCTGACCCCCTTTTCCCCACAAGCAGCATATGGAGCTGCTCTCAGGCTTAGACCAGGCGGAGGTCTGAATCTTCCTCTGAGTATTTACGGTTATAAGACTGGTGGAGAGAAATATACATTTCTTCCCTCTGCATCTCCAAACTAGTTTGGCTTAGTGGTGAAGCTTCTACCCCTTAAATTTATACCAAAAAAAGAAGATGGCTCTTGAAAACGCTTTCTATAAAGCATATTTCTTTATCAGAATTACTTGGGGATTTAGTCAAAAGTGGAGACTTCAGGGTCTCACCTCATGCCCTCAATCAGAATCTTTGTTGATGCTTTCTTTTAATGGCTATACATATTGATGTCTAGCTTATCAGTTCTAAGATCTACAGTGTCAGATACCAAGAGGAGTTATTCAATGACACATTCATTGATTTTTGTGTTATGTGACTATCTCTGAGTAAGGGACGAAAAGTGCCACTAAATAGAAGAGACTTTTGTACAGGAATTCCAAGGGATTGTCTAAAAGCTGAATAATACCTGTAATTAGACTCTTAGCAAAGATGCCCATTTCTATCCACATTGCCAGATCTCTAGAAGTTTTGTATGGCACTTCAGGAGAGGGCTCCAACACCCAGACACTTCATGTGTCTGGTAAGTTTTTGGTTCTTGTCAGTTGCTCATTCCTCTCCCAGTCACCTCTGGGAGTGTCAATGGCTTATCTCACTCTGCAGTGGCGGCCCCAAACGCAGGCTGCAGGTCACCCCGGCTTATCACCACTTTACATGGCTTCTCCAAGCAAATGGTGAGCCCTACTTGACTTGGGCCAAGAGCTGTATTGATTATTAACTACAGAAAAACATCTGGTTTTCATTATTCGTGGTAGCAGACCAGAGCGGGGTGCTGTGCTGGCTGGTGTGGTCACTTAACAACCATCAAGACTAGCTATAAAGAAAATTTAACATATCCTGTAATTACAGTCTGCCAAGCACAGAGGGGAGGAGGAATCTGCAGATCTGATTTCAGGACAAGAGAAAATGTTTATTGTATCTGTTCCACACATTTATTTACTCAGAGGTCGGGAGGCTTGTTGAAATATGGCCGCTGGGTACTGACGCTCCTGCAGCAGCAGAGCGCCTTCTTGTTTAGGTCAGGAAGCTTCAGTGTGGCTCCAGGCAGATGGTCCCTTAATGCTTTTACAGGCTTTGGAATTTGGGCTGATGGAAAAGGATGGGTGGATCTTGTCTGGAATAAACAATCCTTCTCCCACACAGTGCTGGGTGCCCTCCCCTGGGGCTCTTCTCAACCTTCTGGAGGCTGCCTTCAGGGGCTTTTCCAACTGCTCCCTTCCCACTCCCTGGCAAAGGGTGACTGGGGCAGTGAATTAGCACTTATTGCTCATCAAATATGTGCCACGCAAGTGCTGGGTGATTTGAACACATTTTCGTTTCTACTCCTCACAGTTCCCTGTGAGTTAGACATTATTATTCTCATCTATAAAATGAAACTGAGGTGGGGCATTGTGGCTCATACCTGTTATCCCAGAACTTTGGGAGGCAGAGGTGGACAGATCACTTGAGGCCAGGGGTTCAAGACCAGCCTGGCCAACATGGTGAAACCCCGTCTCTACTAAAAATACAAAAATTAGCTGGGCGTGGTGGTGTGGGCCTGTAATCCCAGCTACTCGGGAGGCTAAGGCAGGAGAATTGCTTGAGCCCAGGAGGTCCAGGCTGCAGTGAGCCCAGATCACACCTTAAGTGACAGAGAGAGACTGTCTAAAAAAAAAAAAAAAAAAAGAAGAAGAAGAAGAAACTGAAGCTAAGAGCTAAGAGTTGTTAAATTGGAGGAAGCAGTGGTTCCTTCCAGGACATAAAGGAAGAGTGCAACCTCCCTACTGTCTTTCCAGAGCAGAAAAATGGAGATGCAGCAGTTTTTTTTTTTCCAGACTTATGTTTAGAAGTTTTTTTTCTCACAGAATTTTTGACAGAGTGACCTCTGAACCAGTGGGTTAGAGAATTGGATTGACAATTCCCAGATGTATTCAGGGATAGGAACTGTAAAAAGCAAGTAAACCGAGCACCCCAACTTTCAAGAGTATTAAACTCTAAAATTGAGCTATCTATGTAGAAATAGGAGTAAACTACAAGCTAAGAGATTATCAAATACAAAATGGCAACCCCAGGAAACAGGTGAAGCCAGTGTTGGATCCATACATCAAAGGATGGCAGTGTGTGAAGGAGGAGGGGTGGGCAGGGCTGGTCTTAAAACTCTGAAGTGAAGAAGGGAGAGTCTTTTAACTTCTCTTTTCCATTCTTTTGACCCCTAAGTCCCTTTTACTGTCTCTTGTTTCCCTTATCAAATGCTACCCATAGGAAAAGATGAGATGAATTTATTCAAACAGAAGCTTAAGCAGTTGAACTAATTTACACTCTCACTAACAGTGTAAAAGCGTTCCTATTTCTCCACATCCTCTCCAGCATCTATTGTTTCCTGACTTTTTAATGATTGCCATTCTAACTGGTGTGAGATGGTATCTCATTGTGGTTTTGATTTGCATTTCTCTAATGGTCAGTGATGATGAGGATTTTTTTTATGTTTGTTGGCTGCATAAATGTCTTCTTTTGAGAAGTGTCTGTTCATATCCTTCACCCACTTTTTGATGTTTTTTTTTTTTTCTTGTAAATTTGTTTAAGTTCTTTGTAGATTCTCGATATTAGTCCTTGGTCAGATGGATAGATTGCAAAATTTTTCTCCTGTTCTGTAGGTTGCCTGTTCACTCTAATGATAGTTTCTTTTGCTGTGCAGCTCTTTAGTTTAATTAGATCTCATTTGCCTATTTTGGCTTTTGTTGCCATTGCTTTTGGTGTTATAGTCATGAAGTCTTTTCCCATGCCTATGTCCTGAATGGTATTGCCTAGGTTTTCTTCTAGGATTTTTATGATTTTAGGTCTTACAATTAAGTCTATAATGCATCTTGAGTTAATTTTTGTATAAGGTGTAAGACAGTGTGGCAATTCCTCAAAGATCTAGAACTAGAAATACCATTTGACCCAGCCATCCCATTACTGGGTATATACCCAAAGGATTATAAATCATTCTACTATAAAGACTCATGCACACGTATGTTTATTGCGGCACTGTTCACAATAGCAAAGACTTGGAACCAACCCAAATGCCTATCAATGATAGACTGGGTAAAGAAATTGTGGCACATATACACCATGGAATACTATGCAGCCATAAAAAAGGATGAGTTCATGTCCTTTGCAAGGACATGGATGAAACCATCATTCTCAGCAAACTAACACAGGAACAGAAAACCAAACACTGCATGTTCTCACTCATAAGTGGGAGTTGAACAATGATAACACATGGACACAGGGAGGGGAACATCACTACTGCCTGCAGAAATTTTCCTACTCTCCCTCTGACCATTTCAAAGAAGGTAAAGCTAGGGAATGGGAACGCTGGCATGAATATGCTGTGGACCTGCCACATGGTGTATGTACATGGGAGAAGAGGGGTTACCATTTTAGTTTGGGAAGTAAAGGGTTCTTTCAACTTTGTCTTTTTCATATTAGTAGTTATGAAAAGTTCAGAATCCCTGAAATTTTTATACCAGTAAACAGAAAAAAAAAAATCGAAGGAGTAATAAAACGTTTTTTATGCTTTCAAATTCTTCAGATTTTTGGAGGCTGCTGTAACAATAAATAGAAGAAAATTTATAGCCTATGAATATCTAGGATATTCTGGTTAAGCATGATGTTTTTTTCTGAAATTTTACTAAATTTATAATAAAGGAATAAAAAAGGATTAACCAAGAAGAGAAAAGAAGAGATAAAAGCAAAATTTCGAAGCTGGAAAGTGAATAAACCAGTGTGGCAAATTACTTTGCACTTTGGGGTTGAAAACTCAATGCCTGTAGGCAGGAAGGACCACTAAGAAGTGAGCTGCACAACCTTGGAAGGAACCCCAAATCAAAGGCAGCAGTCTAGACACAAAGCCCTGGATCCTCTTCATCAACCTTGGCAGCCTGGCCCCTCTCCTAGCTTCTGGACCACGGAAAGTTCATTCTCAGAAGAGACTGAAAGAAAAAGGTCCTGGATTCAAGAACACTAGGAATGGTAGAGGAAGGAATATCAGAAAACAAGAGGGTTAAGTGAAATTTACATACCGACCATTGATACTCCAGCTCCCTTCCTGAAGCAGTTCTTGGAATGTGAACAGCCAGAGTTATACCCTCCTGGCAGGAGATTGGATGCTTTGTTCCTGGGGAAACTTGCCAAAAAAGATCTAAAAATACATTAAAGTTTCCCAAGGAAACAATCAGGTCTCCACCTACAAGGAAGCTCACTCACTAGTTGAGAAGACTTTTTTTCTTTTCTTTTCTTTTCTATTTTTTGTTTGTTTGTTTGTTTGTTTGTTTTGTTTTGTTTTGAGATGGAGTTTAGCTCTTTCGCCCAGGCTGGAGTGCAATGGCGCAATCTTGGCTCACTGCAACCTCTGCCTTCCGGGTTCAAGTGATTCTCCTGCCTCAGCCTCCCAAGTAGCTGGGATTACAGGTGCCCGCCACCATGGCTGGCTTATTTTTGTATTTTTAGTAGAGATGGGGTTTTGCCATGTTGGCCAGGCTGGTCTCGAACCCCTGACCCCAGGTGATCCGCCTGCCTCGGCCTCCCAAAGTGCTGGGATTACAGGCGTGAGCCACTGCGCCTGGCCTAGTTGAGAAGACTTTCATGCAAAAAATGCTTCTGAATAATATTTTAATAATTCACTTTTACATAGGAATTTATAGTCAAGGATCACCAGCATGTGAGGAATGCCTCCATGGTGAAAATAGAAACCTTAATTAATGTAACAACAACAAAAAACCCAGAAACTCAGAGAAAGAAAGACAATACAGGGAACAGAAACAAACTGAAAACAAAACAAAACAAAACTCTCCCAAATAATTAATATCTTCAGAAATATAAAAAGATAGTATGAGGGAAAAACACAATTACACTTAAAAGAAGAAACATTCAGAGAACAGAAATAACTTTCGCAAGTTAAAAAGCAGAATAAAGTAACCAATATAATAGGTGGAAAATAAAGTTAAAGAAATTAAGCAGATGGTTGAAAAATGCGAGAGAAAAGATAAGAGAATGAAATGCTCAGGCGAGAAACTGATAGGACTTCTAAAAAGAAAGAACAGAAAAAACAGAAGGGAGGAAATTATCTAAGAAATAACACCACCCATGGATAGGAATTTCTGAATTAAAAGGGCTCACTGAGTGCAGATTAAAAGGACACATACTAAGAAGATCATGTGTGAAATTTCAGCACTGGGAACTTAGAGAAGATCCTAAAAACTCTGACAGAGAAGAAATAAAAGGAGGAAGAAGACGAAAAGAAAATCAGGTCTGTATTAGGACTCTCTAGAGGGACAGAACTAATGGAATATATATATATATTTATATATATAGGGAATATATATATTTATATATAGGGAATATATATTTATATATAGGGAATATATATTTATATATAGGGAATATATATATAGGGAATATATATATTTATATTTATAGGGAATATATATATTTATATATAGGGAATATATATATTTATATATAGGGAATATATATATTTATAGGTATAAGGAATATATATATGCATATATATGGGAGTTTATTAAGTATTAACTCACACGATTAACTCACATGATTAAGTATTAACTCACACGGTCACAAGGTCCCACAATTGGTCGTCTGCAAACTGAGGAACAAGGAATCCAGTGTGAGTTCCAAAACTGAAGAACTTGGATTCAGATGTTCGAGGGCAGGAAACATCCAGCATGGGAGAAAGATGTAGGCTGGGAGGCTAGGCCAGTCACTTTTCACATTTTCTGCCTGCTTATATTCTAGCTGTGCTGGCAGCTGATTAGATTGTGCCCACCCAGATTAAGGGTGGGTCTGCCTTTTCCAGCCCGCTAACTCTAATGTTAATCTCCTTTGGCAACACCCTCACAGATACAATCAGGATCAATACTTTACATTCTTCAATTCAATCAATTTGACACTTAGTATTAACCATCACATGTCATACCCAAAGAACTGGCAATCACTGTGGCATCAGGCTTCTCAAAAACAAAGGAAAGCAAAGCAGAGTGAAGGAACACCTCCATGACATTCTATGCCTATCCAAACTATCAGCCAAGCAGGAATGTAGAATGAAGACACGAAAAATCTCAAAAAATTTACCTCCACGTTTTATCTGTTATCCATCAATGGGCATTTAGGTTGTTTCCACATCTTGGCTATTGTGAATAATGCTACAATGAACACCAAATGTGGGAGTGCAAATATCTCTGCAACATACTTCTTTCAGTTCTTTTAAATATATACCCAGAAGTGCTGCATCATAAGACACTTATATTTTTAATTTTTTGAGGACCTTCCGTATTGTTTTCCATAGTGGGTACACCATTTTATATTTCCACCAACAGCGTACAACGTTTCCAATTTCTCAACATTCTTGTCAAAACTTATTTTTTAAGAAATAATAACCACCTTCTGTGGGCTAGATATTTGTGTCTCCTGACCCCTAAAATTTATATGTTGAAGCCTAAATCCTTAAATACCATGTGATAGTGTTAGAAGGTGGGGCCTTTGGGAGGTAATTAACCCATAAGGATAGAGTCCTCCTTAATGGGATTAGTGCCCTTTTAAAAGGAGGAGGAGACACAGGGTTTCTCTGCTCTCTGCCATGTGAGGATATAATAAGAAGACGACCATCTCTGAACCAGGATGTCCTTACCAGAAATTGAATATGCTGGCATCTTGATCTTGCATTTACTAACCTCTAGTACTGTGAGAAACAAATTCCTGTTGTTTATAAGTCACCCAGTCTATAGTACTTTGTTATAGCAGCCTGAACTGACTAAGGCACCATCGTAAACAGGTGTGAGATATTTCACTGTGATTTCATTTGCATTTTCCTGTGGTACATACATGCAATGGAATATTATTCAGCCTTAAAAAAGAAAATCCTGCTATGTGGAACAACATGAATAATCCTTGAGGACATAATGTATGCTAAGTGAAATAAGTTAGTCACAGTAGAATAAATGCTGCATTATTCCATTTATATGAAGTATCTAATATAGTCAAACACATAGAAGCAGAAGAGTGGAATAGTGGTTACCAGGGGCTGGAAGTGGGGGAAGTGAGAGTTACTATTCAATGAGTATAATGGTTCAGTTAAACCAGATGATTAAGTTCTAGAGATCTGCTGTACGACATTTGCTCATGGTGGACAACACTATATTGTATGCATACTTAAAAATTTGTTAAGAGGCAATGAGAACACATGAACACAGGGAGGGGAACATCACACTCCAGGGCCTGTCAGGGGGTAGGGGGAAAGGGGAGGGAGAACATGAGGACTAATACCTAATGCACGTGGGGCTTAAAACCTAGACAATGGGTTGACAGGTGCAGCAAACCACCATGGCACATATATACCTATGTAACAAACCTGCATATTCTCCACATGTATCCCAGAACTTAAAGTAAAAAAAAAAAATTGTTAAGAGGGTAGATCCTATGTTAAATATTCTTACCAGAATTAAAGTACAAAAGAAAAACAAAAAAATTATTACAATGATCTCTTTCACAGGAAGCCATTGGTAGTGGTGTTTCTCTGAAACAAAAGGGTAACCCCCCAAAATTAAATAAGAAATACAAGAACTGTGAGGGAGAGAGAATTCCAAAAAATTGTTAAGGAAATTGTGAAGGAAGATTGAACATTAAGTCACTTCTGCTGAGAGATGGAAAGCAACCAACACAGATTGAGCAGAAGGCTGGAAGGATCCAGAAGGGAGATCATTGAGGAAAACATGAAAGTAATAGATGACGCAGTATGTTTGTCTGAAAAATTGAGAATATGAAAGAAAATTAGTGATAAACACATAGAATAATAAGGAAGGAAAAAATGAGACAATTATTGACTCTAGGGAAACAAATCTGTACAAAAATAGAAATACAACTGCAATGTACAAAATGGCTCTCCTGTGAATAATATCCATATATTCATAATATAAAAATTGAATATTGATAAAAATATAACTACTATATTAGCTTCCTATTGTTATGTAACAAATCACTCCAGATTTAGTAGTCTAAAACAATACTCATTTATTAGCTCATAGTTCCGTAGGTGAGACGTTCAGGCACAGAGACTCACTGGACTTTCTCCTCAGAGTCTCGCAAGGCTCAAATCAGAGAATCAGCTGGGTTGTCTTCCTTTTTGGAGGCTCTGGGGAAGAATCCAATTCCAACTTCATTCGAATGGTTGGTAGAATTCATTTTCCAATGTTTGTAGAAATGAAGTCTTTATTTCCCTGCTAGCTGTTGGCTGAGGACTGCTCTCAGCTCCAAGAGACTGCCCCTCTCCATCAGGTGTTCACAACATGAGTGTCTGCTTTCTTCCAGGCTAGCAGGAGTGCATTCTTGTCTCATTCTTTTGTTCCTAGCCAGAGACAACTTTCCTTCTAAGTGCTCATGTGATTAGGTCAGACCCAGTTGAATATTCTCTCTACCACTGAAAGTGGGAAAAAAAAGACATGTAAGTATATGTTTCAAAATATAAAGATATTAATATCTGAAGAAATATTTTAAAAATGGTTGCCTATAGGGAGTAAGCTTCAGGAATGGGGTAGTATGGAACAGTAGATGCCATTTTCTGTGATATGCCTTGAATATTGCTATATTTTACTGAATCTAAGGTTTACTGATTGTATGGTCCATTCTGATTTTAGGGATATTAAAACCCGAGAAATGTGATTTGCCTTATATAGACGATATATGTATTTTATATATATGTAAACACACACACACAAACACACACACACACACACTCTCTCTCTCTCTCTTTCTGAATAAAATAAAAATTAGGAGCAAACCAAAATCAGAGCAAAGGAATGATCTCTTTCATTCCCTTGAGTGAGGAAAGTGTGTCCTGGTTTTGAGTGAGTTAGTGTGTCCTGGCCTGGTGCAGAATGTGAAAACATTCAAAATAATCAAAATAATCTAAGGCCTTCCATGGATGTCAAAAAAGTCCTTTAGAACATAAATATACATAAGGAAGGTTTAAGAAAAATAGTAACCAGAAGTATGAATGTATAACCCATCATTAACATATAATAAAGTAATAAATATAACTTATTTTATATAAACTAATACATCTAATACATATAATATATGCAAATCTAACATATGCAAAAATAAAAATAATAAATAAATACATTTGCATTTGCAAGCTATGGGTCAGTTCCTGTGTTAAGGTAAGTTGGTGGCAGATTCTTTGCCACCAAGTACCTCATAGTCTAGCAGATTATAAAAACTGGGTAGGGACTACAACAAGCCAACTGCCAGACTGGAGGAAATGGCTTGATATAGTTGGAACAATGGGTGAGTGAAGGATAGCTGCGGTAAAAAGTGTTGGAAGGCAGTATCTTTTCAATAATATTTTCTATAATAATTGATGTCTGTATATTTTCTTAGATTAATTACCTGATTCAGTCCTTAAAATGCTCATTGCTAAGATATCCAAATATTTCTGATCTATGGATGTTGTCAGTGTCTTAGGGCTGTGTTTTTGATAGTTACTTCCATCATTTCCTACCATCTTAGTAGGAATCAATTCCTACCATCAATTCCTACCATCTTAGTATAGATTTGATATTCTCAATACTCTTTAAAGTCTTCCAGAGAGATATTCATTATAATTTTATGATGGTGAATAAGAAGAAAAATATAAGAATACAAATCTTTTATATTTGTCAATGTAAGTATTATTTTTGGTGCACTTCATTCCTTTGTGTAGATTCAGATTTCCATCTGGTATCATTTTCTTTCTGCATGAAAATGCAGAAGGAAAATTGCAGTGTCAGAAATTCTTCAGCTTTGGTATGCCTAAAACATTTTAATTTCATTTTTGTTTTTTAAAAAATATTTTTGCTGAATATAGGATTCTTGATTGACAATTTCCATTTCCTTTAGTAGTTTAAAAACTGTAATGCATTGCTTAATGACAGGGGTATGTTCTGAGAAATGTGTGATTAGACAATTTTGTAGTTGTGCAAATGTCACAGTGTGTACTTACATAAACCTACGTGGTATGGCCTGCTACACACCTAGGCTATTTCGTATAACCTATTGCTGCTAGGCTACAAGTCTGTATGGCATCTTACTGTGCTAAATACTGCAGGCAACAGTAACACAGTGTCAACTATGTTTGTATGTAAACAGAAAAAGTGCAGTAAAATATAAACTGTATAAAAGATAAAGATGGTACACCTATATAGGGTACTTACTATGAATGAAGCTTGCAGGACTAGAAGCTGCTCTGGATGAGTCAGTGATTAGGTGGTAAATGAATGTGAAGGCCTAAAACATTACTGTACAATACTTCAGACTGCAAACATTGTATGCTTAGGCTACATTAAATTTATTAAAACATTTTCTTTCTTCAATAATAAATTAACCCAAGCTTGCTGTACCTTTTTAAATTTATAAACTTTTTAATTTTTTAAAACTTTTCAACTCTCTTGTGATAATACTTAGCTTAAAACATAAATACATTGCACAGCTGGACCAAAATATTTGCTTTCTTTACGCCCTTTTTCTATAAGCTTTTTTCTATTTTTAAACGTTTTTAATTTTTATTTTCACCTCCATATGTGGTAGCCTGGAAACTCTCTCCAGGAATTAAGTGGAACCACTGTAGAGCTTACTTTGTTTGTTCCTCATACCTTCAGGATCACTTTCCTTCATTGCCTGGTGACCGATATTTTGAAAACTGTTGTTTCATATTTGTTCTGTTTATAAGTTGTTTCATGTAAGAAGATAAATGCAGTCCCTGTTACTCCATCTTGGCTGGAAGTAAAAGTCAATTTATTGTATTTAAGTCACAGTTTGCTACATTTTGGTAAAAGAAAGCTGCTGCCATGTCTTGTAACATCAAATATCACTTCTGGGTGGTTCCGTTCTTCCTTAAAGCGTTTGAATTGATTAGTTCCATGAGCTCAAACATTTAAAAAAATTGTTAGAATTGGCTGGGCATGGTGGCTCATGCCTGTAATCCCAGCACTTTGGGAGGCCGAGGCAGGCAGATCACGAGGTCAGGAGATAGAGACAATCCTGGCTAACATGGTGAAACCCCGTCTCTACTAAAAATACAAAAAATTAGCCAGGCATGGTGGCGGGCGCCTGCAGTGCCAGCTACTCGGGAGGCTGAGGCAGGAGAATTACTTGAACCGGGGAGAAGGAGCTTGCAGTGAGCCGAGATCGTGCCACTGCACTCCAGCCTGGACGACAGAGTGAGACTCCATCTCAATAAATAAATAAATAAATAAATAAATAAATAAATAAATAAATAAATAAATTGTTAGCATTCATTAGCAGAAGCTTTGGCTTACTTTCCATTTTATTGACTTGTTCTTCCTCTGTGCCCTGTGCTGATTGGTGAGAATTAAGATATTTGGCAGTGAGGACATGGGATTGTTGAATTCACTATTTTAAATAGTTTGAGGTCAGTAAAATAAAAATTAAATAATTGATCTTAAACACTGTGCTTTCTTTAACACAAAATGCTCTTTTTGATGGTATTTTTATAAGCCACCTGGTCAATTCATTAAGAAACTCAACATTTTAAAAAAATTGCTCAAATAAAGGAGCCAACCTATTCTATGTATATAAGAGAGAAAAGGATAAAGCTGTGTATTAGAGCTGCTAATATAGCAGTAGAGAAGAAAACTCACACAGCCCTGAAAGAAAGATTCATTCTGTAAGTGACAGTGTTTAATATTTCATGAATCTGTTGCAAATATATTCCTACCACCACTGCTATAGGCCTGCCTCGAGAGATCAGATCTCCTGGGTGTGACTTTATTTTGGTGCCCCCCATGATCCCTTGGTCCTTATACCTTGTCCTTTCTTTCTGTTTTCTACATGATTATCACGAAGTCTAAATATTCATTTCCAAGTTTTGCTGATAAAACAAAGGAGGGCTACCAATTAGCTCTTGCTTCTAAGTCTTACAAGACTTAGTGTGTTGAGGTGCTCAACTCTGATCACTCTCTAACTAGTCAAGTTGTAAGTGTTGGGCCTGCCTGAGAATGGACTTGATTTCCTCTAGGCGGAACATTTTCATGGAAGAATAAGGTTTTCAGCCATTGATATCTGGAGCCTGCCATAGCTGATAGGAAAGTCATCTCTCTCTCTGAATCTAAGAGATGGCAGCTGTATCTATAATGTAGACAAAGAACTGCCTCAAGGGCCTGCCTCAGAACAAGTGAACTCCAAACAGTTTCTACCTCAATTTTCACATTCCTGGCTCTTTGCTTGTAGTTTAACTAAATAGTAGGACATATGCCTTTATATGGAATTGTGATATACATATCATTCCAATGGAGTTTTCCTTCTAGAAACTGTTTGAAATAATATAGCAAAGATTTGGGGAAGTGACCTGGAAGAGCAGTCAATCTGGCTAAATAACAAATCAAGAAGCTTTATATGTAGATTTCAAAATACGAGATTAAGATGTTAAAACTTTTGCCCTTTGTAATAATAATCTCATCCAAAGCATTTGGTCTCAGCATCTGCTTGTGTGAAGCACTCTGGGTGATCCCTTACAAGGGAGGTAAATACAACCTGTGTTATCAATGCATATTAGATTAATCCTTGCTGCTATAAATTATCTTTCTCCTTTAGGTACTATGTAGGGATGAATAAAGGAATGAATACTTTGGTAATATTTTAAAAGATAAATGCCAGCCATGTCAAGAAAGTCATCTAACATAATCTCACTACTAAACTTAAACTATTTTTATTGAGGTCATAAAAAATCTTCCAGTTATATCCAGAGATTTTCTGCAGATCTCATTTTTCTTGTCTTATCTGCCTGCCTTTGCCATTGTTGATCATTGTCTCCATTTTACAACTTGGGTTTATGATGCCACTGTTTCCTAGTTCATTTTTAATTATTTTGGCATCCCTTTTCAGTCTCCCTTGACAGTTTATCGTTACCTTCCAGTCCTAAGGTTCCTATCATCAGGTTACTTCTCTTGCTACATTCTTCTTTCTTCCTGGGCAATCTAGCTAGGGCTGTTGGTCCAATTATTCCTTGTGCATGAGTGACTCCCTTCAGCTCAAAGTTCTCTCTTGAGTTTCAACTCACATATACATTCACCTGATAGAAATACATTTACTTGGAGTCCCACAGACTTCCCTAACCCAATAACACCGAATCTGAACACTTCATATTCTTCTCCAAACCCATTTCCGTGTTTGGGTTCCAACCCTTAGCGAATGAGGCCACCATTTGCTAAATGTTCATGATGGAAACCTATGAGTCATAATAAATTTCTCCTTTTTTCTTTTTGTTGCCCCATCTACTTGTCAAGTCTATTAAATTCTATGTCCTGAAATATCTCTTCTATCATTACTTCCCTAGTTATATAGAAGCAGGGATATTGCAATAGCCTCCTTCTTACTGGCCACATGACTTTTATTCACTTTCCCTGAAATTATCTTCCAAAGCCTGGGGTTCTTCCATCCCAACAAACCCAACAAACAGATCTTATATTACTTCTCTGCCCCAATTCTTCCATGATTCCTTTACCAACAAAACGAAATCTAATCTTTTCTTCATGATCTGATCTTTTCCTATCTGTCCCACTTTTTCTGTCATTATCTGCCCTTGAATTTACTTTTTAAGCATGGTGACTTGCAGATGATTTATCAAGAAAGAATAAATGGATTAAAGCAGTCCTCCAAATAAATATGCCATGCTTGCTCACTTGTTTCCATACGCATACTGTCCCTGCTGCCTGAATGCTTTGGTGCACTCTCCTCTTTCATGACATCTTCCCTAATGTCCCCCCATGCCCCAGGCAGATGGCGGCATGCTTCTTTTGCTTCTACAGCACTTAGCAGCCCCTCCAGGAGAGTAGTGACCATCCTGCAGTATAATTGTTGGTTTGCTTCCCTGTCTTTCCAATAGACTGTAAACATTTGCAGGCTGGGGACGCTGAGTTTCCTTCTTTGTAACCTCCAGGGCTTAATACAGTGCCTGTGCATAACAGGTGCTCAGTAACTATTTTCTGGGTGACAGCATGCTTTATCAATAATTAGAGGGTAGAAATCTTTCATCCTTTTTTGGTGGATTAAATCCTAACCAAAATTTTTTAAAATAAGTGACTCCTGGTGAGGAGTAGAGAAGAGTGGCAGCCACTTCCTTGTTGTTTGATGCTAAGATGGGAGTGGGGCAAACCTGGAACCACTTCCTCTCACCATTCCTAAGAATTGCCACCAACCCTGACCATGCTTTTCCTCCTCTGTATTTTGGCTGTCTTTGGTTTTTGAGGACAAAATAGGAGAAGATGAACAAGAGATGAGAGAGAAGTTATGAGGTGTCTTGAGGATGTTTCTAACTAGTCAAAGTGGAAAATGAGATACACAGCTTCCAAAGGGAGGGTGACACGAGTGTCCTGACTCCTGGGCTTGTCTGCCCGTGTGTCTAACTTAAAACAGAAATATGCTTTTCTTGACTAAATGCTCCCTAGCACCAGCTGTGTGATTTGCAGGGCCCATTGGTCATTGAAAATGTGAGCCCCTTGTTAGAAATTTACAAAGAATTTTAAGATGGTGACAACAGAGCATTAATCCAAGTGTGGAATCCTCCTGAGTGTGGGGCTCTGTGGGACTGCACACTGAGAAGGTGGCCTTGATACTCCCGGATGGATGTTCCAAGTAGCTGGCTTTGGTGATGAGCTTCTTTTAATTATTTGTTTATTTAGAAGTTCTTACAAAATCTTCTGGACATTCATAAAAGGATAAAGAAAAATAGAGATAGTGACATACCCATCATCAGCTCAAGAAATAAATGATGACAAATACACTGGAATTACTTTGTGTATCACTTTCTCCCCAGAAGTAACTAATATTCTGATGAACTACAGGAGTTTATCACTTTTGTACATGTCTATACTTTTTTTTTTTTTTTGAAACAGTCTCTCTCTTTTGCTCAGGCTGGAGTGCAGTGGCGTGATCTCGGCTCACTGCAACCTCTGCCTCCCATGTTCAAGCGATTCTCGTGACTCAGCCTCCTGAGCAGCTGGGATTATAGGTGCCCGCCACCATGCCTGGTTACTTTTTTTTTTTTTTTTTTTTTTGAGATGGAGTCTCGCTCTTGTCGCCCAGGCTGGAGTGCAATGGCGCGATCTCGGCTCACTGCAACCTCCGCCTCTGGGGTTCAAGCCATTCTCCTGCCTCAGCCTCCTGAGTAGCTGGGATTACAGGCACCTGTCACCATGCCCAGCTAATTTTTTGTATTTTTAGTAGACATGGGGTTTCACCATTTTGGCCAGACTGGTCTCGAACTCCTGAGCTCAGGTGATTTGCCTGTCTCGGTCTCCCAGAGTGCTGGGATTACAGGCATGAGCCACTGTGCCTGGGCTACATGTCTATACTTTGATTGTCTATCCCTAATAAAGATGAATTTTAAAGCAATGCATGAGGAATTTTTCTTTAGGCAACTGAATGAGGGACTGAATCCTGGGAGGCCAGGATTAAGCAGCTCCAAATCGCTGCAATAAGAGAATCCTGGTTTATTAGTTCTTTGCATTTTTACCCATTGTTTATATTTTTCAGCTCACATCTACCTTTCTTCTTGCCCTTTGTAAACTCTGTAAACAATTCCCCTCCTGCAGATGTGTCTTCTTCCAATTTATTTACCACTTGCTTCTTTTGCAATGAGAAGCACTGGAGTCCCGGCTCCAGGTCCAGCTTCCCTTCTCCCCTGCGCTATGCTGGGGTGCAGTGCTGGGATTTAACTGGTCAATTGAGTTGTCTTTTTTTTGTTTTTGATGTTTTAAGTTCAGCAGAATCCAGGGACCTAGGAAAGCAGGAAACAGGGCTCCTGAGAGATAGAATACCTGTCAGAATTAAAAAGATATATATTTAACAACTAGAATGAAGAGGACTCAGAGATGAATATGCAGCAAAAGCGACATTTGAGACCTATGAAGAAGGACTTTGGGGGAACAGAAAGTTGTGTTCAAGCCATACAACTCCATGGAGGGATTAACACAGCAGGAAATATGATGAACATTTTGCCAAAAATGAGGGTGTGGCCTGTCAGAGTGGGCACTTGGCATCTGGAGTTGTCCCACATGATTATAATAATTAAAAAAATTAATAGTTTGTATATTCTCCCTGCCTTCAAAAAATTAAAATCCTTTCAAGCCTTGCACATCCTCCAGGTGACTATTGGAAACTGTGTAGAGCTTAGTGATAATAAAGAAAGACCATTCATATTGTGAATGGCTGGGTTTTCTGTCTTTAAGGATTTATCTGCATAGCAGCAGACACAGTGGGGCTCAGACAAGGACTTCAGGGACCAACTTTGGCAGGTCTTTGATCTGAACTGACTGAAACAAAAGAAACCGACACTTTCCTAATTACCTGACCAGATACCTTAAGCAGCAACACTCCAAACCCGTGTGAATCATAGGGCCGCGAAACGCCAATAATAACCACCAGGATTTTTAGTGCAGGGAGCGATTGCAAATTTGACTTATGTGCTGCCGCCAAAATCACTATGGCATAATTACTGCTAAAAACAGATGATGATAAAAGTTAACATGGCCCCAGTGAGTCATTTTGTCAGGACTCGCATTTCAGAAACAGCCATTCTAGGGGGAGAGTTGAGGATAAACTCTTTCATAGTGGCCACAAACGATTGCAGCGGACAAGCTGGAAAAGCCTGTGTCTGGTTCCCAGGAATTTAGCGCAAGATAACTATTCCATGGTCACATGGAAGACTTTTATTAATAAAGAAGACCTTTCCTTAGTCTTTTTTATTAATAAACACATGCAACTGCCATATGGAAATAAGATCTGCCGTCCCAGTTCCTCCTAAAATAGAGCATTCCTAATTGGGGTTATTTAACTTCCTTCAGAAATACTCTTCTTAATTATTTGGGTTAGTCCAGCCCAGGGAAGAAAAAGGAATAGAACCAGCAACAGGGAGGCCTTCTCTGAAACATGCCACATAGTCTTCCCTAGGTAAGTAGTAATGGCCTCCTCATAGATTTTTTTTTTTTAAAAAGGGAGAGATATCCTATTAATCAAGTGTGCTTTTGCGCCTAGTGCTGCGTGATCGATCATGATATTCCATATGGCAAGATCACATTGCTAAAGTGCAGGAAGCTTGAGTTTGAACCTTCACTCTGCTATTCTTAGCTGTGTGACATTGGGTGAGTTATTTAACTACTCTGGGCCTCAGTTTTCTCATTGATAACTTGGGGGTGATAACATCAGCCCCCAAGCAATATTATCAGTTACTTTCTGAGGGAAGCAAGGTCTCAGGAAATAATTCCATTCTATAGAAAAGGGTTGAGGATGTGCTGTGGCTCCAGATGACCTGAAGTTTGATCCTGGGAGCATGTGATCAGGGAACAGGGGCAGGGAAGTGCTGGGTAGAGAATGGCGGGTTCCCGGCCAGGGGTCCGCTCCCCATCCCTCAGCCGAGCCTGTGCACAGGGACCTAGGTGAGGATAGCCATTTCTGTTTTGGTGCCCAAATGTTGCATTTTCCAAGACCACCCTGGCCCACCACGCCCCCATTCTGTGCCTATGAAAACCCTGAGACCCTAGCAGGCACAGACACAAGCGCTGGACATTGAGAGGAACACACCAGCAGAAGGGCACACAAGTGGCTGGACGTCGAGAAGAACCCACTGGCAGACACCAGCAGACGCGGGCAGGCCGTCTATAGCTGGGCGACCTGGAGTTCGGCCCAGGGCCGTCAGAGAAGAGCCCCGCCACTGACTGGCCTGACGCCAGGGAAAGATCACCTCCTCTTCTGGCTCCCATCCATCCACTGAGAACTACTTCCACCACTCAATAAAACCTTGGACTCATTCTCCAAACCCACGTGTGATCCAATTTTTCCAGTACACCAAGGCAAGAACACCGGGATACCAAAAGCCCTCTGTCCTTGCTATTAGGCAGAGGGTCTAATTGAGCTGATTAACACAAACCACCTACCCATGGCAAAACTAAAAGAGCACGCTGTAACATGCCCACTGGGGCTTCAGGAGGTGTAAATATTCACCCCTAGACACTGCTGTGGGGTCGGAGCCACACAACCTGCCCGTCTGCATGCTCCCCCTAGAGGTGTGAGCTGCCGAGCATTGAAGAAGCGAGCCACACCCCCATCTCACGCCCTGCGAGGGTGATGAGGGAACTTTGCCCGTTTCACATGGATCATTTTCTGACCGGCATCAGTTGTGTCTGCGGTTTATGTTCTCCTTACAGACATTCTCTGGGAAGGGGACAATTTGTGAGAGGCCAGTTTTGATAAGTCTTATGCTGAAATCATTGCTGTTTTCAAACTTAGAGTTTTACTTCTTTTAGAGATTGATTTGGCTTCCCTCAATTCTCCTTCCTTTCTTGAGAGAGGAGGAGAGTTGTGCTCTCAGAATCACAGAGGTTTAGAAGCAAAAATATCTTAAATGCCACGCTAAAAAAAAAAACAAAACCCAAAAACCCACTCAATTGCTGAAGACATAAATGTAAGAAATAAAGATATAATGTAAGAAATATAACATGAAATTTTAAAATAATGTAAAACTGGAGTATATCATGATTTATTTGTAATAGCAAGCAATAATAACTCACAACCCAATAATAGGGGATCATTTAAACAATGGAAACTATGCGGCCATTAAAATGTGGTTGTAGAAGAATATTTAATGCCATGAGAAAATGTTAACAACATTTGACTCAATGAAAAATGTGGATTTTAACTGCAACATCAAAATATTAACAGATTTATACATGAAGGATGAATTATGGATGCTTTTTTCCTTTTAATTGTGGTAAAAAAACACATAATGAAATTTATCCTCTTAACAAATGTAAGTATATAGTTCAGTAGCGTTAAGTGCATTCACACTGCTGTGCAACAGATCTCCAGAACTTTTTCATCTTGCAAAACTGAAACTCTATAACTGTTGAATAGCAATTCCCTATTCCCCCTCCTCCCAGCCCTTGGCAACCACTGTTTTACTTTCTGTTCCTATGAATTTCACTACTTTAGATACCTTGTACAAGGGAAATCACACAATATTTACCTTTTTGTGAGAGGCTTATTTCACTTAGCATAATGTCCTCAAGTTTCATTCATGTTGTAGCAAGTGAGAAGGTTTCCTTCCTTTTTAGGGCTGAATAATATTCCCTTGTATTTCGTCTGTTGATAGACACTTGGGCTTCTTTTATTTCTTGGCAATCCACTTTTTGGCTGCTATGGGCATGGGTATGAAAATATTTCTTCAAGATTTTGCTTTTAATTCTTCCTATATATTCCTAGAAGTGGGATTGCTAGATCACATGGTATTCTATTTTTTATTTTTGTAGGATCCACTTTTCTATTTTTCATGGCAGTTACTCCATTTTACATTCTCACCAACAGTGCACAAGACTTCCAGTTTCTCTTCATCCTCACCAACACTTGTTTTTTTCTAATAGTAGTTATTTTCTTTTTTGTACTTTGATATATTCCCCATTTATTTTTCATTCTGACTAAGCACTGCTTTTGTAATTAGAAAAACCACAATAAATTTAGTGTAAAAGACATGGTGGAGGAATAAATACTGACTGTGTCTTATTTGCAAGGACTAAATCATTGAGCGTTTCTGGGATGTCATTCACACAAAGGCCTTACCTATTCTCTACCTAGCTGATATTAGGTATTATGTCTAACCGGGTGGCCTGAGAGAAATATTACTGAATGGTATTGACATACTTGTTTGCATGTTAGAAAGCAAAAGAGATAATTTAGATGCTTTCTGTACTTCCACAAAGGAACTAGTTCAACTCAGAAAGTCAAAAATATCAGTTGTTCTAATGAAAAACATCAATTAAACAAAGTATCTTAGAATTTTATAAAACAATGGGCTGATTTATTGAAGTTTGAAGAAAATTTATTGAAGTTTGAAGTATTCTCTGTGGCTTCATATAGTGCAATCTCTATTCTTCCAACAATAGTTTGTCAGAATTAGTTCCAGAAATTGCAACCTCATCATGTATTAGTAATAAATCTTCTAATACCACACAGTACCACCAAAACGCTGCCATTTATGAAAAGCCCTATTAAGAGATATGTGCTTTGTATATATCAGCTTGTTTAATCCTGTTTATAAAACAGTTCATTTTCTTTCATAGATGAGACACTGAGGCTCAGAGACACTAAGCAATTTAGCTTTGTGCAGAAATATTAAGGGTTTACTGAACCCATGTCTTTCTATGTAGAAGTGAACTCGGATGTTGGAAAGGACTTCTAATTTATTTTTTTAAATGTGTTATTTTAATGATAGCCTTAAGGGAGAAACTACCCTTGATTTCACCTCTGTGTAAGATCTTGATTTTAAGTCTTCGGCATTTTTAAAGTAAATTGATTTTTCAGTTTGAATATACTGCTTTTAAAAGGAGCAGCTGGGGGATCATTGATGTAGGGTTGATACATTCCAAGAACTTTGAGAAGGCTATTTTAAGATATGTAGATTTTTTCCTTTTCCCAATATTTCAACACCAGAGAATAAAATCTAACCCACAACACTCTATGTATGCAACGCCATTGGATAAATAATTTCAGGTTGCTTAAAGGAGAAATCAGGATGGGGAGAATTCTTCTACTATACTGTTTCCCTTCTTTCCCTGCTTTATTCTGAAGGGATGAGTATCCTCTAAATATGAGATTAAGAGATGAAAATCTTGAGTGCTTTTTGCTGCTCTTTTAATAGCAGCTCTTTCAGTCTATATGTTAGTCAAAAAACCAATCTGTGTTGGGTCCTAGTGAGTGTCTATATTGGTGAGGATTAGTCGAGAAGAATGTGCAGAAGAACAGATACATTTTATTTTATTTACAATTATTATTATTTTTAATTGACACAGAATTGTACACATTTATGGGGTATAATGTGATATTTCAATTCATGTGTATAATGTGCAATGACCAAATAAAGGTAATTAGCAAATCCATCATCTCAAATATTTCTCATTTCTTTGTGTTTAGGACATTCAAAATCCTATGTTCTAGCTAATTAAAAATATACAATAAATTGATGTTAGCTATAGTCAACCCTGCAGTTCTCTAGAATGCTAGAAATTATTCCTCCTATCTGGCTGTAATTGTAATAGTATGGCTGTAACCAACCTCTCCCTATCCCCTCTACCCTCTACCATTCTCAGACTCTAATAACTAGTACTCTACTTTCCACTTCTAAAAGATTAAACTTTTTAGCTTCCACATATCAGTAAGAATATTTGGTGTATATTTTTCTGTGTCTGGCTTATTTCACCTAACATAATATCCTCCAGGCTCATTCATGTTACTGTGAATGAAAGGATTCCAGTCTCTTTTAATGGCTGAATAGTATTCCATTGTGTATATATACACCACATTTTCTTTATCCATTCTTCTGTTGATGGACTTTAGTTTGATTCCATATCTACCCTATAGTGAATAATGCTACAATAAACATGGAGTACAGATATCTTTTTGAGATATAGATTTCTTTCCTTTGGATGTATCCTCAGTAGTGGTATTGCTGGATTGTATAGTGGTTTTATTTTTAGTTTTTTAAGGAACCTCCATACTGTTTTCTATAATGGCCGTATGAACTTGCATTTCTACCAACAGTTTCTTTTTTTCTACATTATTCTAACTGGGGTGAAATGGTATCTCATTGTGGTTTTGATTTGCATTTACCTAAGGACTAGTGATGTTAAGCATTTTTTCATGTACTTGTTGACCAGTTGTGTGTTTTCTTTTGAGAGCTGTCTATTCAGATCATCTGCCCCTTTTAAAATTGGATGATGATGATGATTATTTGTTGTTGAGTTGTTTGAGTTCCTTGTATATTCTGGATCTTAATCCCTTGTCAGGTAAATAGTTTGCAAATTTTTTTCCCATTCTACAGGTTGTCTCTTCACTCTGTTCATTGTTCCCTTTGCTGTGCAGAAGATTTTTAGTTTGATACCATCTTATTTATCTATTTTTGCTTTTGTTGACTGTGCTTTTGAGGTCTTATCTATAAAATCTTTTCCCAGACCAATGGCCTGAAGTATATTCCCTGTTTCCTTCTAGTAGTTTCACAGTTTCCAATCTTACACTTAATTCTTTAATCCATTTGAGTTGATTTTTGTAATGGTGAGAGATAGGGGTCTAGTTTCATTCTTCTGCATATGAATATCAAATTTTTCCAGCTCCATTTATTGAAGACTGTCCTTTCTCCAGTGAGTGTTTTTGAAATCTTTGTTGAAAATCAGTTGGCTGTAAATATGAGGATTTATATCTGGGTTCTCTATAATGTTCCATTAGTCTATGTGTCTGTTTTTAAACCAGTACCATGCTATTTTGTTTACCATACTGTTTTGTAAATATTCTGCTTTGTAGTATATTTTAAAATCAGGCAGTGTGCTGTCTCTAGTACTGTTTTGTTGTTCAGAATTGCTTTGAATAGTTGGGGTCATCTGTGGTTCTATACAAATTTTAGGATAGTTTTTTTCTGTGAAGAATGCCATTGATATTTTGATAAAGATCATGTTGAATCTATAGATTGCTCTGGGTAGTATGATAATGTTAACAATATCAGTTCTTCTAGTTTATGAGCATTAGATGTCTCTCTATTTTTTTGTGCTCTCTTCAATTTTTTCATCAATATTTAATAGTTTTCCTTGTAGAGATCTTTCACTTCTCTGGCTAAATTTATTTCTAGATATTTTATTTTATTTTTTTGTAGCTCTTATAAATGGGATTGCTTCTTGATTTATTTGTCAGTTTGTTTGTTCTTGATGTATAGAAACATTACTGACATTTGTATGTTGATTTTATATCCTGTACTTTTACTGAATTTGTTTACCATTTCTAAGAGTTTTTTGGTGTAGCCTTTAGGTTTTTCTCTATATAAGATCATGTTGTCTGCAAACGGAGAATTTCACTTCCTCCTTTCCAATTTTGATGCGCTTTATTTTTTTATCTTGCCTGATTGCTCTAGCTAGGACTTTCTGATAGATCCCACTTGATCCTGAAGTATAATCTTTTTGATGTGCTACTGGATTTTGTTTGTTAGTATTTTGTGGAGCATTTTTGTATCTATGTTCATCAGGGATATTGGCTTATAGTTTTCTTTTTTTGTTGTTGTGTCCTTGTCTGGTTTTTGTATCATGGTAATGCTGGCCTCATAGAATGAATTTGAAAGAATTCCCTCCCTTCAATGTTTTGGAACAGTTTGAGAAAAATTGGTATTAGTTTTGCTTTAAAATTTGGTAGAATGCAGCAGTGAGGCCACCTGGTCCTGTAGCTTACTTTGCTGAAAATTTTTATTATTGATTTAATCTCATTACTTGTTATTGGTCTGTTCAAATTTTATATTTCTTCTTGGTTCAAGCTTGGTAGGTTGTAAGTGTCCAGGAATCGATCCATTTCCAATTTGTTGGAACCAATAGGTTTTCCAATTTGTTGGCATATAGTTGTTCGTGATAGACTTCCACGATCCCTTGAGTTTCTGTGTTATCAGTTGTAATGTCCTCTTTCTTCATTTCTGATTGTATTTGGGTATTTTCTCTTTTTTTCTCAGCCTAGTTAATGACTTGTCAATTTTGTTTATCTTTTCAAAAAACCAATTTTTAATTTTGCTAATCTTTTGTATTTTTTGGTCTCAATTTCATTTATTTTTGCTCTGATCTTTATTATATGTTTCCTTCTAATTTTAGATTTGGTTTATTCTTGCTTTTCTAGTTCCTTGAAGTGCATTGTTAGGTTGTTTACTTGCAATCTTCCTGCTTTTCTGATGTAGGAAAACGTTTTTCTGATGTTTTATTGCTATAAACCTCTTGTAGGCAGCATATAGTTGGGTCTTTTTCATTATCCATTCAGCCAGTCTAAGTCTTTTAATTGTAGAATTTAATCTTCTTATATTCAAGGCTATTATTGACAGGTGAGGACTTACTCTTGTGATTTTGTTAATTGCTTTCTGGTTGCTTTGTATATTCTTTGTTCCTTCTTTTCTCCATTATTGTTTATCTCTGTGGTTTGGTGGTTTTTCATAGTGATAAGGTTGGATATCTTTAGATATATTTTTAATCAAATTGAAATAACAGGACATAGGCAGGAATATTATTTTTACTATTGAAAAGATACAAGCAAGAACAGATCATTACAACAGGGCAACATCTGTTCAGGGATGCATTGCTTATGCTGTAATCAGGGAACTGAAATATTGTTTCTTTATCTCATTTTATTCTCACTCTCCCCCTCTGCTGGGTATTACTATTATCTCCATTTAACTGCTGAGGAAACTCAGGCTGAGAGGTTAAGTGACTCATTCAAGGTCACCCAGCTGAGATGTGCCAGAATTGATGAGCCTATGACTGTAAAAATCCTGAACCTGTGTTTTTAACTAGGACATTTTTCTGTCTTAGATGTGACAGTCTCCTATGAGATGAGCTTATGCAGTTCTAAGATGCTGGTGGGATGAGAAGAGACCTTGAATGTGAGGGTTAAGCTCCAATTAGATATTTGTGCTGAAGTTTGTGGACCAGAGACCTTGTGATCCTGCACTTACCTCAGAGATAAGCTCTCTGTTCTCTCTGTCCCCAGTGGGAAGAGAAAAGGGGGTGACAAAGGGGATGGGGATGACTTTAGATTGTTAGGTGAATGAGCCACTGCAGCCCCAGGGCAGAGAAAGCAGAGTGTAAGAGGAAGGCTAGTTAAGGCAGTGATACTTTATGGCTTACTAATGAATTCCATTTTATAGCCCAACTCCCTTAAGTTGTCTCTTCCTGTGATTAATTCTTGTTCTCTTTGTCCCCTTTAAGCAGACGGTTGTTGATAGGGAGTGTTCAGTGTTGAATGAGTAAAATGTACTAATGCATGTTTTCTTCAACCAGAGATAACCTTGCTTTAAACATGATGAATGTAACTTTTACAAGGGAAGATATCATCAGGAAAAGAGGGCTTGCGGCTTATGCATTGGCCACTCAGGTATAAGCTCATTGCCTAGCAGCATTTCAATCTCAATCTCCCTCTCTTTCTCTCTCCTGACCATTTTGAATCACTTAATCTTTCTGTCAGTGTCCCTAAAATGAAGTGATTCACTGATGTAAATAAGCCAACTGACTGCTTTGTCCTGGATTTAATCAACAAGTTTTTTTTTCTCAAAAATATTTCACGCCTTTTTCTTCCCAAGTTAACGTTGAGACAAAGAAGCAGGGTTTTCCGGGAAAACTGTAGAGCTTAAAAGTCATTAAGAGTCATTCAATTACACAGGATTAGAAGTGACCTGTGTAATTTTTGAGGATCAGAGGACTTTGGTTCTCCTTATGTGTGTTTGTGCACAGACTCGCACAGACTTGGAGAGAGAATAGAGAGGTTGTTCTGGTTAGGATTATACACTTAGTAATTCAACCCAAACTGTCTCAATACCAGACTTCTTAGTTTTGGCCCAAGTCATCAAAATATACAAAGTAAAACCACCAGTCACTATCATTTATAGTCATATATTTATAGGGGTGTGTTCAGTATTGAGAAAGTTCTAGATAAGGTGAGAAGGCTGACACCTTGGCTGGGACTCAGAAGACAGACACACACAATGTCGATGTCCATTTGAAAATAGAGGAAAAAAAAAAGAAAAGCTATTTTTGCATGAACAAATTATTTGCACATCTAGGTTCTTCCAGCTCTTGCAAAGGATCTCTTCCACGCTGGCAGGAAAAGACTTTAGCTTAAAGAGGGGGGAAAAAAATCTCTCTCCCAGAACTGATAACCAAATAAAATACTGTTATATTTTCTGTCTAATAAGCACAAGAAGTTCCATAACTCCCTTGATTAAGCATATTATCCTTCTTCAGAAAGTCAGCATGATTTATGCAAAAAGTGATTTGGACATACTTTCTCCGGCCATGGAGATTTCATAATTCCTGGTGTATGTCTGGAAAATCTCCCCTCGTCGTGAGTCCAAACCAAATTAATGTCTTCCAGAATGACCTGAGGAATTAATGAGGTTTTTGCTGTCAGTTTTACCCATCCAGGGTCAAGTAAATCATTTGCTGGCTCTCGGGGCGCTGTTTGTCTGCTGCCTCTCTGACTCCACGTTCAATGATAACAACGTTGCAGATGCCTTTGAAATACGGCATCACCGACACTCTCCGTCCATCTGCTGGGACATATTTTAGGCTCTGCTTCTCTTTCTGCTGTAAACTCGGCCTTTAATGGAGTCAGTAATTGCTGATAAATGGGGTATCAATGAAGTCAGTGCACTGGAGGTTTCCCCATTCTTTTCTGCTGATGTTTGCTATTTAAATCTCCTCTGACGTTACTGAAAATTATTGTGTGCCCAGCTCTTTAATTCCCCTACTGGTGTTCTTGGCTGAAGACTTGAGTTATTTTTTCCCTTCTTCTTTTTGGACAAACTAAAGCTGGTTGGGAAGAGGCTTTCCTGGGGAGCCTTTTGTTCTTCCTACCAGAAGCAGCTCTCAAACCTGCTGTCAGGTCATGTGCAGAGAACTGGTTGGAGTCTTTTGGCTTTTTCTGCCCCTCTTCCACCATCCACATGCCGGGACCAGCTCCGTGGCAAACCTAAACTACGAGATCATTTGAAGGTTTCAGAAGTTTGACTTACCTTGTTTTTCTTTACTAAAGGTCTAGAGCTTTAGTGTTTATAGATAAACTCATCACTGTTTTTTGCCTTTGTTTCTTTAGCTGTTTACAAATGAAGATTAAAAGTAAAAGCAAAGATTGTCTCCCTCCATCCTGTTCTCCTCATTTCTTTAATTTTGCATTTTGCATGAATACGTGATCGAGCTGCAGGTGCTGATGAGGCAACCCTGACAGGGCAAGTGGTGTCTCCTGTGGATCCTTAGCTACGTGTCCTGAGGAACCAGAGCTTGCTGCTTCCCACTTACCCTTTCAAAAATAGGAAAACCTGCGAACACTACCCACCAACCCCTGAGTTTCTGCTACCAGCCTGCCATAGGGATGTAAACATGCTCTAGTGAGTCATAAAAGGCTGAAGTTTAGTCTGAGTCTCCTTGACCTCCCACAGCCTCGGTTTTCTGAGCTATAAAATGGGGATGACCAGAGGTGCCTTACTTACCACATGGGATTTGGAAATGCTGCTTCTGTTGCTTGCTGACATTTTTGAGCACTTATGTAAGTATGAAGCTAAGCACCTTTGCTGTTTTATTTCATTTAGCCTTTACAATAATTCTATAAGGTGAGTACTATTTAATGTCATTTTACTGGCAAGAAAATAGAGACAGCCATAAAATAATAAGTTTTTTACATTTTATAGTTTTACTGTTTTTGAAAACACTTTCACATATGTTATTTCACCTTTCTCTTTCAAAAACATTGTTAGATCTTCATTATTTCCTTCCTTCTCCCTTCCCTTCCCTTCCCTCCCCTCCCCTCCTCTTCTTCCCTCCCCTCCCCTCCCCTCCTCTTCTTCCCTCCCCTCCCCTCCTCTTCTTCCCTCCCCTCCCCTCCTCTTCTTCCTTTCCCCTTCCTTGACAAGGTCTCACTCTGTTGCACCCCAGGCTGGAGTGCAAGTGGCATGATTATGGCTCACCGCAGGCTCCTGAGCAACTGGGGACCACAGGCATGTGCCACCACACCCAGCTAATTAAAACTTTCTTTTGGAGTGCAGTAGCTTGAGCTAGGCTCACTGTAACCTCTGCCTCTTGGGTTCAAGTGAGTCTCCTGCCTTAGCCTCTGGAGCAGCTGGGATTACAGGCACATGCCACCATGCCCAGCTAATTTTTGTATTTTTAGTAGAGATGGGGTTTCACCATGTTGGCCAGGCTGGTGTCGAACTCCTGGCCTCAAGTGATCCACCTGCCTCGGCCTCTCAAAGAGCTGAGACTACAGGTGTGAGCCATGATGCTCAGCCTTATGTTTCTTTAACTGGGGTTTAGAGAGAGGCTGAGAAGCTTTCTCAAAATCACAAAAACCAGGAAGGGCAGTGTTGCTACTTGAAAGAGAATAGTAACTGCAAATATGCTTTTAAAAAATAGCCAGGTTAATAATATACTTAGATGCCTGCTTGTCTTTGGTCTGATATGATTTGTTAACAGACTACTGGAAAACAGCCTTATCATCTCATATATGAAATTAGACCCTTAAACAGATAGAAAACTATAAATTTTAATGTTATTAGTGAGCAAGTGATACATAGGAAGGAGAAGATGTGGAAGAAAATAGTGACTTCAGTGAGGAACTTTAGGAAAGTTGGTAAAACTTGGGTCAGAAGTTGTGAGGATGCCCTGATGAACAATTTTGATAAAACTGAAAATGTCAGGTGAGCTAAATCTCTGCAATGTTTCTCATCTATTTTTGATTTTGTTCAGCTGGGAAATAACCTCAGAAGTTTTTCTTCAGTGGTTTGTTTTTCATTTGCTGGAAGTGGGTGTATGGTATACATAGCTATTTCAACTTAAAACAAAAAGTACAAGGAAGATGAGAATTAACTCCAGGACACAAAATTGGAAGAGGTTCCCTTTGAACGGTAGAGATTTGCTTCTTCATTTTTCTAGGTCCCCCGTCTTTACCACCCGCAATGCACACTTAAGTCCTGGGTGCTTCCCCATTGCAAAGGGCCAACTGGAAAATGTGTGTGGGCCTGTGGGTGTGGTGGGGAGAAGGCAGGTGGAGAAAGAGAGAATGAGATTATTTGGCTAGGAACAAGTATAGTAAGAGCATAGTTTAAATAGGAGCCTCAGAAATAATCCCCCCAACCCCTGGCTATTTTCTTTTGTCTCCATAGTTTTGCCTTTGAACCAGTATGCAGCCTTTTCAGATTAACTTATTTCACTTAGCAATGTAGATTTAAGTTTCTTCTATGTCTTTTCATGGCTTGCTAGCTCTTTTGTTTAGCACTGAATAGTATGCTATTGCTTCACCTACTAAAGGACATCTTAGTTGCTTCCAAGTTTTGTTGATTATGAATAAAGCTGCTATACACACCTGTGTGCAGGTTTTTGTGTGAACATGACTGTGATATTTTAAGGTCATACCTATTGAGGTATAATTTATATACAGTAATATTCACTCTTTTTAGTGTGGAATTCTAAAAGTTTTGACCATTACATCTAATCATGCAGTCAACACCACAATGAAGACAGAGAACAGTTCCCTCACTTCCCTACATTTTCTTCTATTACATTTTAGTTCATCCCTCTCCCCACCCCAGCCTTTGACAATCACAAGCTTATTTTCTGTCTGTATACTTTTGCCTTTTCCACATGTTGTATAAATGGAGACATACTGTGTGTGTCTGTGTATGTATGTGTATGTATCTTGAGAAACAAAAACAAAAACAAAAGAAAGAAGGCCTACAGGATCACCACACTTGGTGAGACTGGCATAGCTGCTCAGCCAGAATTCTCCATGGCGAAGTCCTGAGTTTGAAACTCTCTTAACTGTTACCTGCTAGTGGAAAACCCTTGGCAAGTCAATGGATATTTGAGCCTAAGTTTTTTCACCTGGAAAATTGGGGGTGGGAGAGGGTTAATACCTAGCTCATGGGACTATGGTGAGTATGAGATGGGATTAAATATGTGAAAAGGTTTAAAGCACTAGCAACTGCCCGCATTAATCATTAGAGATCCCCTGTCCAACATTGTTATATGTGAAATCTAAGGGAAAATTAGAATCAAGGGCCCCCTTGAAACCACAAGGAGGCAAGCAAAAGTGTGGAAGACATGGGAAGGACAGATCCACTCTTTATCTTGATGGTGGTGGTGGTGGTGGTGACAGCAGGGGTCGGGTGGGTTCCGGCCTGATCCAGTGTGTATTTGGAGTTTGGCAAAGTTTCTTTTCTCACTGGCATCTCTGTCTTTTCTTTCTACTGGCTGCTTTCCTTCACAAGTACCCCCACACCCCTCCCCCCCCGCCCCCCGCCAAACCAAGCATACAGGCCCTGAAAATGTAGGGTAAGGTGTAATTTGTTTCTCCAGAATTCAGAGCCAAAATGTTTTACCTTTCAGATCTTACTGCTTGTCAGCTAAAAGTAAACCATAGTTTAGCTTCACCTAATTTCCCAATAAGCGTTGCAGTATATCATGAAACAGAAATGAAATTAAGTGCTCAGGAATTTCTCATGCACCAACCGCAGGCTGCAGCAGGTGCTTCTCCCCTCCCAGCCTGCCTCTGGAGAGTTCCCTTGTGGAGGTTGTTATGACTTTCCTGTTTGGCAAGGGTCTGTGTTTTCAAACCATCCAGGTTTTGATGTGTCTGGCAGGTTGGTAACCTTGTCCCACCTTCCACAATAATCAGTTTTGCCTCCTGAGGTTGTGACAAAGTGACTAGGAGCTCCAAGGAATGGGATCTCCCAGCTCATCTTCTCACATCGATTAGGGTTTAGTTTGTGAGGCTGGTGGGCAAGAAGCCGTTCTTGCACAGCATGGAAAGGAAGGGGCCATACATTATGAGACTGAACTTTTTAGGCTGGCTGAGAGGGGATAGACACACGCGCCATGCCTGGAGATCTCATCTTTGGGGGCTATGAGGTATTTAAACAGTCCTCTTTTGCTGTGTCACTGCCTTTATTACTAGACAGAGGCAGTGGCTATTGTATTGTGATGTGGCTGTACTGTTACGGTTTAAAGAGCAAAATCCACATCCCTGAATGTGAGCATATGACAGTGGCCAGCTCATAAAACAGGGCCTGGATCAGGCTTTAGTGGTGCCTACACATTGAATGAGTGAATAAATAATAAATGAATGTGTGAAGTCATCTATGGTCAGTAACCAGGGAGGAAATAGTTTCTGGATTGTAAACAGAACCACTGGAAGGGCCCCAGTGGTGGGAAGGGAACCATTATCACCTTGGTTCTAGCTGAGAAGGATGTTCCTGATGGGAGAATGGAGACTACATGGGCTTAACACAGGGATCTGGTGTAGGAGCCATGGCAGAGGGCCATGGGTGCCAGGCTAAGCAGTGTGGGCTCTATCCCGAAGGCAAGGAGAGAAGACAGTAAACATTTTTTTTTCGTTTTGTTTTGAGATGGAGTCTAGCTCTGTCACCAGGCTGGAGTGCAGTGGTGCAATCTCGGCTCACTGCAACCTCTGCCTCCAGGGTTCAAGCGATTCTCCTGCCTCAGCCTCCCGAGTAGCTGGGACAACAGGCACGCGCCACCACACCCAGCTAATTTTTGTATTTTTAGTAGAGACGGGGTTTTACCATATTGGCCAGGATGGTCTCGATCTCTTGACTTTGTGATTTGCCTGCCTTGGCCTTCCAAAGTGCTGGGATTACAGGCATGAGCCACCATGCCCAGCCGACAGTAAACATTTTTAAGCCTAAATGTGATATGAATGCAGATCTCTCATCTATCTATCTATCTATCTATCTATCTATCTATCTATCTATCTATCTATCTATTATCTATCTATTTATATATATAGTCTTTCTATGGACTGAAGTGTGTCCTCAAAAATTAATATATTGAAATTCTAACCCTGCAAAGTGACTGTATTTGGAGGTAGGGCTTATGGGAGATAAATAAGATTAAATGAGGTCATAAAGGTAGAGTCCTAATCAGGTAGGATTGGAGTCCTGATCAGATAGATCTGCCATACAACAAGAGGAAGAGAGAGGGAGAGAGCTCTCTCTTTCTTGGAATGCACACACTGAGGTAAGGCCATGGGAGGACATGGTGAGAAGGCAGCTGCAGTGCCCTCATCAGATGCCAACCCTGCTGGTATCTTGATCTTAGACAGCTTGTAGAACTGTGAGAAGTAAATTTCTGTTTTTTAAGACACCCAGCCTATGGCCTTTTGTTATGGTAGCCCAAGTTGACTAAGATACAGAAACAAAATGAGACTAGCCAATTCTCCAGGCCCAATCAGGATCTGGCAAGGACGGTCACCTGAAATTGTGCAGGGAAATTTAACAAGGGTTGGGGGCCGTGGATTATCTCTCAGAGATGAGGCAGAGAGAGACCACCTCCCCAGAGAAAGTACAGATGGCATCAGGTTTGAAGCCTTGGCCTCAACATGCTCCCGAGTCTCACTAAATCCTTAAGAGGATGCATAAAGAAGAGACTCACATTGTGGGTTGACATTTGCAGGTTGATCCCAGGATTGAGACTCTCCAGATTTGAGTGCCAAGTCCCAGATCAGCACAGGGCAGGCATGGCTGCAGCCCCAAGTGTGATGAGCAGAGGTGTGGTCAGCCAGCATGGGGCCTGGTACAGAGGCTGGGCTGGGACTCACCCTGTATAGGGAAGCCCAATATACAGAGGCCATGAACTTGCATTTTCTTTGTATCCTGTCAGCAACCTGTGCAGTAGCAAATACCTAAGAGGTTTACAAGCTATGTAGGAAATATTTGGCAAGAACAGTGATCTGTTGTGACATGGCTTATGCATGTGTAAATTTTTTCCTAATCACGATGTAATCTGATTTTGTGGCTATGTAGCCAGTCAGGGATTAGAAAGGTAGGATTTAAGTGTTACCAGACAGCTCATGAAATAATTGGTTAAGTAGTCTTCAATTAAGTGTAAGTTTAGACTGTTAAAAGCACAATAAATCTCTTATAGGTGTTGGAAGTACACCCCAACCCTGCCCCATCTGTCCTCATTCAAAGCCCCTTCCTCCCTCTTCCTTCCCCTGTCCTGAAGAATGACATAATTTCCTCACTGGTTGTCAGTCCTACATGATCCTTATGTGACTGGGCAAATAAACAGCATCTGCCTTGTCATAATGGCTAATAATACCAGGTCCCTTCCAGGAAAGTTTCAAAATAAGAGAACTAGATGAGAAAAGCAATTGCCACATATTTATGGCCTTGAATGTGCTTGTAACCGTGCCATGTCCTCTTACGCATTTCCCCTTTCTTCCCAATCATCATTGTATTTTTACTCCATTTATTGAGAGAGTCATTTTGAGGAACAAATGGTTTCATTAAGACACAGGCAGACCTGGCCTGATTAACTCTAGCAGGATAGGTCTGACCAGAAGAGGCCAGGGCATGAACCAATCTTTGCCTGCTGGACTGGGAGGGAGATGATTTGAGGAAATTAAATCCAATAGGTAGATTTAAGGTGGTAAACTGGCAGGTACCAGGCATAGGAAGAGCCAACAGAAGGTGACAAAGAGTCTAGCCAGGCCAGTGGGGCAAGGCTATGGGGATTAACAGACAGGGATCACAATAACAACCAGCATTTATTGAGGCCCCCACTATGTGCTGGGCACTGTTAGATGGTTTCTTTGCAGTATCTGTGACTCTGACATAAAACTGATGCTCTAGCAAATTTAACACCCTTTAATGCTCATATCAATCATTCAAAGTAAAGATTATTATTAATGTGATTGTACAGAATGGAACAAAGCATTGAGAGGTTAAGTCCCAGACCACATGGCTACTAAGTGGTAAGGCTGTAAGTGAAGTCCCGAGTTGACTCCAAAGGCCGTGATCTTCCTTACCACAGGCACACACAGACACACACATGCACACACAGACACACACATGCACACACAGACACACACATACACACACATGCACACATACACATACACATATATACACATTATGCCTGGATAGACTGTGGCCGGAGAGAAGTTCACTCATCCAAGTAGCAGCCCAGCTTCCCTGACTCTGTCACTTCACCTCTGGAGGCCTGGAGGGTGATGGTTAGGCTTTGGGACTATTGCAAGCTCAGGCCACTCCTTAGTGATGTGGAGCAGGAAAGATCTGGTTCTCCAAATATCTTTTACACAAAAGCTGAGGAATAAATTGTGGGCTGAGAAAGGAGGAGAGGACTGTGTGGGGCTCAGAAATATGAAGATAATAATTTAGGGGAACAGAGGAGAAAGGAAGTAAATAAGGAAAAGAGAAGGGGAGTGGGTCAGGGCAACAGGGCCACAAAACTAATGAACAGAAGGAAGGAGTCTTGGAAGTTATGGAGACAATGGGCTAATTAAGTCAGCCTGCAACTTGGTCACAGGTGGTACCAACAGCTTCTTGGACTTATGCACAATCAGAAGGCCCTAGGGTCATGTGAGTTTTGGGTATCTATCTATCTATCTATCTATCTATCTACCTACCTACCTACCTATCTATTATCTATCTACCTACTTACCTATCCATTTATCTATCTATCCATCCATTTATATCTATCTGTCTATCTAGCTGCCTACCTATACATTTATCTATCCATCCACTTATCTCCTATCTATCTATCTACCTATCTACCCATCTACCCATCTACCTATCTATTATCTATATACCTACCTACCTATCCATTTATCTATCTATCCATCCATTTATATCTATCTATCTATCTATCTGCCTACCTATACATTTATCTATCCATCCATTTATCTTCTATCTATCTATCTATCTACCCATCTACCTATCTATTATCTATCTACCTACCTACCTATCCATTTATTTATCTATCCATCCATTTATATCTATCTATCTATCTATCTATCTATCTATCTATCTATCTATCTATGTATCTGCCTACCTATACATTTATCTATCCATCCACTTATCTTCTATCTATCTATCTATCTACCTACCTATCTACCCATCTACCTATCTATTATCTATCTACCTACCTACCATTTATTTATCTATCCATCCATTTATATCTATCTATCTATCTATGTATCTGCCTACCTATACATTTATCTATCCATCCATTTATTATCTATCTATCTACCTTCATCATCATCATCATCATCTCTGCTATGAACTGAAATGTGTCCACCTAAAATTGATAGGTGAAAACCTTAACCCTCAATGTATTATCAGTGTTTGGAGATAAGACTTTTAGGAGAACATTAAGATTAAAGGAAGTCACTCATGTTCTGAATGTGTTATAAATTCAATTTTCCTGTCTGAAAGGTATGCCGTGGTGTAGGCGGTATGTGTTTAACCAAAAGAAGAAACTGAATTTTCCACTATTAATGGGAAGTACATAGTAGTTTCTATTTGTGTGTTCATTACCTATGTGGTGTTTCAAATTAGTATTCCTGTTGTAAAAAGCTACCACTCTCTTAGGCTTCATCTTGCTTGAGGGCCACTTCCTTCATCTTGAAACTTCTTTGGTCTCTGTGATTCTCATTGCTTGCTGGTTCTCTTGCAGCTCTCTGACTTTCTTTTGAGGTTCTTCTAGTTCATTTTCATCAGCTCATCCCTTAAAAATTGAGCTCCAGGCCAGGTGCAGTGGCTTGCACCTGTAATCCCAGCACTTTTGGAGGCCAACGCAGGAGGATCTCTTAAGTCCAGGAGTTGGAGACAAGCCTGGGCAATATAGTAAAACCCCGTATCTGCAAAAAATACAAACATTAGCTGGGCATGGTGGTGCACACCTGTGGTTCCAGCTACGTGGGAGGCTGAGGTAGGAGGATCACCTGAGCCTGGGGAGGTGAAGCTTGCAGTGAGCCGGGATCACGCCACTGTACTCCAGCCTAGGCAACAGAATAAGACCCTGACTCAAAACAAACAAACAAAAAACAGAGGAATTGAGCTCCACTAGTTTTACCAGGTGGCTATTGCTGCATAACAAGCAACCCCTAAACTTAGTGGCTTTAAATAATGGCCACTTATTTAGCTAACAGTACATGAGCTGATCTCAGCTGGGCTCCTCCTCTATCTGTGGCCTGCTACCAAATCAGCTGGAGCCTGGCTGGTTTAGGATAGTTTTAGCTGGCACGGCTTGTCTTGACCCCACATGGTGTCTATCCTCCAGGAGGCTAGCCTGACCTTATTCACACAGTGAGAGCATTCTAAAGGAAAGAAGAGGAATGAGCAATGCCCTTGTGACTTGCCCCCCAAAAATTCCAAGGGGAATTTCGTCCAGGCCTGTATTTTCTGATTTCTGATTTAGAACAGAGGATGAGCACATGATCTCGCTGAGAAGTAGGTGTGTTTCTTACAAAATAATTAGAGACTTTTCCCACTTGATCATCTATTCTTCCCTGTGCTTTTCTAACCCCCAGCCTTGACCCTGGCAGGACCCTCCCTTTAGGGTGCCCTCTTTTGCAACTTTTCCCCCTCTTTCTGTCTCTGATTCTCTTCCCACCCCTCAGGACTTTTGTCATTCCCTTAAACAGACAGAAAATTCCCCTCATGACGAGGCCCCCTTCTTCGGGCCTAGGCTTGGACCTTGTACAAAGTCACTTCTGCATTGTATGGAAACAAAGCAAGTCACAATGGCAGTCCAGGTTCAAAGGGTAGAGAAAGAGACTCTCTTGGTGGGAAGAAAGGCAAAGTCCCATTGCACAGAGGTAAAGGTATGGAAAGGCATGAAGAATTGTGGCCATTTTCCCAAAAAATCTGCCTCACTAAGATTCTACCTTTGGTTGTTCTAATGTTCTCTCTAGATAAATTTGACTAATGTCATAGTGTTCCCCTCATCCCATGCCCCATGATATCACATATTGTCTTCTATAAAATTTAATTTTATTCTGTCAAATTGAAGACTGCCTGTACTTTTGTCATCACCTTAAATAGAAAATTCTGCAGCAGTGCATGGTCCAATTTGTTGAAAGGATTCTGCGTTAGAACTAGTGGCACAGACTGCTCTTTTTCTACCAGAACCAGATTCTTCTCTTCTTTAACAGGAGAACTGATGAGCATTAGCTGTTTATTAGAGTTTCTATGACTTTTACTCTCAACAGGTCTACTTTTGCCCAGTTATTAGAGACTATATTCCCAGCCTCCCTTGCAACATTAATCAGGCCATGTACCTTATTTCTGGCCAATGGGATGTGAACAGAATAAAAGCAAACCAAGGAAGGAGTCTTAGCTGCCCTGCCTCTTCTTCTTTTCCCAGGGCTTGTCCCCAGTGACAGAAACTACATAGAGAATGGCAGAATCATCCTATAAGATCTGGAGTATCTACTTCTGAATTGTGAAATAAGAGAAAAATAAACTATAATCTTATTTAATCTTTGAATGAGGGGTCTTCAAAAAGTTCATGGAAAATGCATAGTATGAAAAATTACACATGAGTTTCATCTTTTTTTTGCACCAAAATAAACTCGTACTAACTTGTTTGTCTGAACAGGATCTAGTTTGAGGCACAAAAGATAAGACATCTGTTTGAAAAGAGCCCCAATTAGGGCAACATAAATTCTGCTAAAATCGAAGCAAGAACAAACAACAAATTTATGATGAAGCTTGGGTGGACAAATGGCAAAACCATTGGTGTTTTACAAAAAATTTATGGGGACAGAGTCCCCAAAGAAACCGGGATTTTATAAATGGACAACTCATTTTAAGAAGGGATGAGATGATGCTGAATATAAAACCCACAGTGGCAGACCATCCACATCAGTTTGTGAGGAAAAATTTAATCTTATTCGTGCCGTAATTGAAGAGGACTGAGGATTAACAGCAGAAACAATAGCCAACACCATAGACATCTCAGTTGGTTCAGATTACACAATTCTGACTAAAAAATTAAAGTTGAGCAAACTTTCCACTCAATGGCTATCAAAACTCTTGTGCCCAGATCAACTGCAGACCAGCAAAGAGATTTGACAGAAATTTTAAACAAGTGGGATCAAGATCCTGAAGCATTTCTTTGAGGAATTGTAACAGAAGATGAAACGCAGCTTTATCAGTATGGTCCTGAAGACAAAGCACAATCAAAGCAATGGTTACCAAGAGGTGAAAGTGGTCCAGTCACAGCAGAAGTGGACCAGTTGAGAGTAAAGTCATGGCAAAGGTTTTTTGGGATGTCAAGGAATTTTGTTTGTTGACTTTCTGGAGGGCCAAAGAACATAATATCTGCTTGTTATGAGAGTGTTTTGAGAAAGTTAGCTACCGCTTTAGCAGAAAAACTTCTGGGAAAGCTTCGCTAGAAACCAATTGTCCATGATGACAATGCTCCTGCTCATTACTCTCATCAAAAAGGGCAATTCTATAAGAGTTTCAGTGGCAAATCATTAGGTATCCACCTCACAGTTCTGAGTTGGCTCCTTCTGACTTCTTTTTGTTCCTAATCTTCAAAAATCTTTAAAGGGCACCCATTTTTCCTCAGTTAACAACATGCAAAAGATGCAATGACATGGTTAAATTCCTAGGACCCTCAGCGTTTTGTTTGTTTGTTTGAGACAGGGCCTCACTCTGTTGCTCAGGCTGAAGTACAGCCTTGAACTCCTGGGCTCAAGTGATCCTCCTGCCTCAGCCTCCGAAGTAGCTGGGACTACAGGCTTGTACCACCATGGCTGGCGAATTCTTTTTTTATTTTTGCAGAGACGGGGTCTCACTGTGTTGCCCAGGCTGTTCTTGAACTCTTGGCCTCAAGCTATCTTCCCATCTTCACCTTCCAAATTGTGGGATTACAGGCATGAGCCATTGTGCCTGATCCTCTCAGTTCTTTAGGGATAGACTGTATGGCTGGTATCACTTCCAAAAGTGTATTGAACTTGATGGAGCTTATGTTGAGGAATTGATTATATTTTTTATTTTTATCTTTAAATTCCATTTTTCCATGAGCTTTTTGAAGTTCTCTTCTATTTGTGAGGGCTTATATTACAGAGTTTAGCTTGTGCCCTAACTAATATGGTGATGAGAGAGGAGTGTGAATGATGGCAAGTGACTATTGAAATGCCAGACTGGGGTCCCAGTGGCTTGTTGGGGTTCAAGGTGGGAGGTGGTACCACTCCTTCCATTTTTTTCTTTTGTTTTCCACATTATTTAACATTTCTTTGGTTTTCTATCTCCTCTTTCTCCAAGGCATTTCCCTTCTGTTCTCTTTTTTGTTCCACATCATTTCCATAGTGGTGCTGTGGGAAATCTCTTATAACCTTGATCTTAAGAGAGAAAATTAGCAACCACAATGGAGGTTAATCATATTATATTAGACATCAAGAAGTGTGTTTTATTTTGAAAAAAACATAAGAGTTGAATATAATATTGTGGATATTTGTATGCCCTTCATCAAGCTTCTCCTGATGTTAACATCTTTCATAACCTTCGTACATTTATTAAAACTAAAAGATTAACACTGATATAGTACTATTTGCTAAACTATGCACTTTATTAAGTTTCTCCAATAATGTTCTATTTCTACTCCAGGGTCCAGTCCAGTCTACTATGCTACATTGAGTTGTCATGTGCCCTTAGTCTCTTCCAATCTGTGATAGCCTCTTGGTTTTTCCTTGTCTTTAATGACCTTGATACTTTTGATACTATTTGGTCAAGTGTTTTGTTGATTGTCCTTAAATTTACATTTGTCTGATGCTCTCTCATGGCTAGACTGAGGTTAAGGATGTTGGAAAAGAATACACCAGAAGCGAAATACCCTTGCCATTATACCATGCCCAGGGATACATTATGTAACATATACATATACATATACATATACATATACATACACAAATGTCTGTGTGTGTGTGTGTGTGTGTGTATGTATTTAGTGGTGATGTTAGCATTAATCACTTGACGCCAGGGCTCTTCACTGTACAGTTAATACTTTCCCATTTTCATACTAGAAGTGAGTCCCATGGTTTGATTAGAATCAGTAGAAGTGAGTCAGTAACTTCAGCCCCCATTCAAGGGGAGGAGAATTAAACTCTTTGGAAGGAAGAGTATCAAAGAATTTGTGGATGTAAGTTAAGACCATTGCAGTAATAAATAAATATTTTTTGGAGATATTTTGAGGCTCTATACTATCCTGTTTCTGCTTAAATCTTCTCTCACTAATTTTAGCTGCAGCAATTATTAGTATGTTCTAGTAGTGATTTTCTATTTTTCTCATTCCTTCTATATTTATCATTGACAGTCTGTCAAGATTTATTCTTTTTTCCATTTACTTATTTACTTAATCACTTATTTATACCAGTATGGACTTGCAGATACTTATTTTAATATTGAAGTTATAATCCAGTACTATTGTTTATTTTGTTGCTCAGATTGTTCCAGCTATGTTTATCAGCAGCTCTTTAAGCTTGGCACCTGTGTCCTTTTAAAATGTTGATCATTTACTTATTTTTATTTATTATTATTATGGGTACATAATAGGTGCATATATTTTTGGGATACATGTGATGTTTTGATACAGGCATACAATGTGTAATGATCAAATAGGGTAGTTGGGGTATCTGGTACCTTAAGCATTTATCTTTTTTTTTTTTTAGGAACATTCCAATTTCACTCTTTTAGTTGTTTTAAAATATACAATAAATTACTGTTAGATATAGTCACCCTATTGTGGTACCAAATACTAGATCTTATTCATTCTACCTAACTGTATTTTTGTACCCATTATCCATCCCCATTTTTCCCCTCCTCCCTGCTACCCTTCCCAACCTCTGATAACCATCATTCTATGCTTTATCTCCATGAGATCAATGTTTTTTTTAGCTCCCACATATGAGTGAGAACATGTGATATTTTTCATTCTGTGCCTGGCTTATTTCACTTAACCTAATGTCCTCCAGTTCCATCCATGTTGTTGCAAATGACAAGGTTTTATTCTTTTTATGGCTAAATAATGGAATAATACATAATTCCATTGTGTATACATACCACATTTTCTTTATTCATTCATCCACTGATGGACACTAAGGTTGATTCCATAGCCTGGTTATTGTGAATAGTGCTGCAATAAACATGGGAATGCAGATATCTCTTCAATATACTAATTCAAGTATATTCTTTTTGATATATACTTGTGTCCTTTTGATAAAGCCCCATTATTTAATTTTATTTTTTATTTTTAGCACATCTTTTCTTTTTGGCACTATTAGAAGGATCATCCTGTTTTCTATGCTTCTGCTCTAGAATCAACCATTTCTCTAAGGATTACTGGTTTCCCTTACTGGAGAATGATATTTAGAAAATAAGATCTGGACACTAGGTGTGCTCATTGCTACTGGGGTGTCACTGCTTCTGGCACCTCTGAGCAGACACAGCTATGAAATATATGTATATATACTAACTCATGAATATACAGATATCCATATTTATTTATGTATCAATCTATCTCTGAACATATCAAACATGAGTTCATTCTGGTATCTCTGATTCTAATCAAACCACAGGACTTATTGTAGATTTCCCTTTGTTGTTTATTTGTAACTTCTTTCTCTTACAGTAGAACACCCAGATCTCATTAGATTTCCTTATTTGTTCCATCCTAGTATACATGTAAAGTCATTTCAAAATTGTTTACCTGTACCCCTGTGAGAAACAACCAGAGTAGAGTGTTCATGTACAGTTATTCTTGCTTGTAGCTTTACCATATGCAAACAGTTTTCCAGTGTTTCACAGATAAATTTCCTTTTCCCTTACCTTTTTCAATAAAGCTTTGTCATACATTTATAAATAGTTAAATTTATTTGTCACAATTTACAGTATGTCTGGGTTCTACTGAATATCCTGGTTGATTTAAAAAATGTATATAGTGAAGTTCACTCTTTGTGTTGTACAGTTTTATGGGTTTTGGCAGGTTCATAGAGCCATTTATCCACCACCCCAGGACTATAAAGTACAGTTCCAATATCCTAAAAATTCCTTGTACGGTTTCTTTGTAGTCAACATCCCCTCTCTACCCCTGGTAATCACTGATCTGTTTCCCACCCTTTTGCCATTTCCAGAATGTCATAAATGGAATAATACAATGTGTAGCATTTTGGGACTGGCTTCCTTCAATTAAAAATGCACTTGAGATTCATTTATGTTGTTGTGTCACTCAATAGTTTGTTCCTTTTAACTATTGAGTAGTATCCCATTGTATGGATATACCACTGTTTATTTTATTCATTCACCTGTTGTAGGACACCTGCTCTGTTTCCGGTTTTTGAAAATTATGAATAAAGTTGAAGTAAGCATTCACATTCAGGTTTTCATGTGAACAAATGTTTTCAGTTCACTTGAATAAATACCTAGGATTGGGATTACTATGGGTTGTATGGTAAGTGTGTATTTAACTATATAAGAAATTGCCAAACTGCTTTCCAAAGTTGCTTTACCATTTTGTATACCCAGTTAGCAATAAATGACAGTTCCTGTTTCTCATTGTCTCCAGCATTTGGAATCCTCATTTTAAAATTTTTATTTTTGGCCATTCTGATAGATGTATAGTGGTATCTCATTTGGTTTGAACTTGCATTTCCCTAATGATAATTGGGTTATTTATTTTCTTGTTAGGTTTTAAAAGCTTTTTTTTAAAAAAAAAAAACATTAAGGATACAAGTCTTTTATCAGATATGTGATCTGCAAATATTTTTTCCAGTCTGTGATTTGTCTTCTCATTTTTTTTTTTTTTTTTCAGATCGAGCCTCACTGTGTTGCCCAGGCTGGTCTCAAACTCCTGAACTCAATGAATCCTCCCATCTCAGCCCCCCAAGTAGCTAGGACAATGGGCACATGCCACCACACCTGGCAGTCTTTTTATTTTCTTAACAGTGTCTTTGTAGAACAAAAGTTTCTTATTTTGGTAAAGTCCAATATATCAGTATTTCTCTTTAGGAATTGTGCTTTTAGTATGTTATTTTGAACTTTTAAAGTGCCACAAAACACCATTTAAGTCATAGTATATTTTATCTATTTAATAATGTGCCATGTCATTATGGACTCCACTGTTTTAATATTTATAATATTCATATTTCTGTTCCTACCCTAATTCTTCTTGATGTTTGGTCAAGAAGAATTAGTCTAATATAATCTAAGAAGAATCTAGTCTAATATAAACTAGATGTTGCTATCCATTTATGTCTCTTTAGAAGGTTTTCCATTAATTCAGCGATTGCTTTAAGGGATGGCAAGTTTGAGTGGATTTGGGGGCGGAAGGCTAACTAGACCAGGTGGGAGTCAGCTCTGCCTCAGCCAACTGTGGCAACAGGAGCAGAGGCTCCTCTCTGAGCCTTACCTTTCTCATCTATCCTACTTGTACTTCTCATAGTTGTTGTGAAGAGAAAATGAAACCAAGTAGATGCTCACATGAAGGTATTTTTTACGTTTCTGATTTTCTGTTTATTTCTGCCCCCAGACTCTGCAATGATACATGAGAGAGCAGAGACCATGGAGGAAAGAGAGAAGGACAGGAAATTCTAGGCTGTGTGGGAATTAAGAGTGCCACTACGGAAGCTGAACCTGGTGTCCATAGCATCCAAGCATTTGTGGATCCTGTGGCCTCTGCCTACACTTTGGAAGAGGCCTGCCCCTTTCCTCCTGGGGGCTCGGGTTGTCCCTGATTGGAAGGGCATGTGGTAGACAATTTACCAGGGCCCAGGGTGGCCATTCTGGCTACTGCCACCAATTTCACTTTTGCTCATAAAACAGCAGAGAATAGAGACTGTTAAGTTCAAGGTTTTCCTTGAGTTGGTTTCTTGGTTTGGTCGCTCAGAATTATAAAAGTCATGGAATGTTATTTCTGGAAGGGACTCTGGAGATACAGGCCTATATTTTCTGATTCCCAATTTAGAACAGAGGATGGGCACATGATCTCCCTGAGGGGTATGTGTGTTTCCTACAAAATAATTAGAGGCTTTTCCCACTTGGTCACCCATTCTTCCTTGTGCTTTTCTAACCCCCAGCCTTGACCCTGGCAGGGCCCTCTCTCTAGGGTGCCTGCTTTCAATTTTTTTTCCTCTTTCTGGATTTGTCTTTCAAGAGCCAGCTCAAATGTCTCCTTGCCTGTGTAATTTTCTATCTCTGATTCTCTTCCCACCCTTCCCTGGCAAAATGAATCACTCTCTCATCTGCTTTGATATAGCACTTTAATGTAGCTATTTTGACATTCTGTTAAAAGTACACTTCTGTGTATGTCTCCCTTGCTAATGTGTCAGTGCCTAGAGGGCAAGAAGGGTGCTTATCCCCATCCCATAGTGGGAGCACAGAGGCTTGCAGGAATGCTTGTTGCCTTGAACCTGACTCCACTCCTTATTGTAAAGGCAAAGAAACTGATGATAAGTAACCTGCATCATCCCTTCCCCAGAAATTCCCTTTTCCTAACAATTGATTGACCTGTATTCAATATATCTGGGAGCCAAGGGTCGGTGCTAAATTCTTTCTTTAAATTATTTTTAGCATGGAGAACCCACGATTACTCTCTATATAATTGGCATGAGCAAGTGCTTAGGACTTAAGTAAGCAGACTTGATAATAAACATTTTGCAGTCTTAAATGCACAAACGCTTCTGCTTCTGGTAAGATTAGTTGACAAAACTATAGGAGGCCGCTAGAGAGACTGTCTGGGATTTTCCTGTGTGGAGTGGACACAATTAGATCTGCAGAATATCTGATCCTGGGAAAGAAAGGCTGACAGTACGATAAATAGGCTGCTACTACATTTTGATCAGTGTTCCTACAAGCAGACAGACACATTCCCTCATTCACCATGTCCAGAAATCCAAAATTTATAGATCTCTTCACTTGCAAAATGCTCCTAAACCAATTTTATTTCCACAGACTTGACCTTTGGCGTTTAGACTTTCTCCCCATTGGCAAACCCAGGCTCCATTTTATCCTGCAGACGGCCATTTTGGCAGTTTCCTTAACAGCTTAAGGAAAGAACGAGAAGTCTACATATGGAGACCTCATCCCGGTTGCCTAATGGATTCAAAAGACATCCTGAATATTCATCATTTCTCCTTTTATGAGCACCTTGGCAATTCTCTCTAAAGGCGAAGGCTGCAGTAAATTCAGAAGTGCCATTTAGTGAATACCAGTCTATCCTCAATTCAAGTCTAACTTTTTTCCTGCTCCTCGGCACACTATGGTAGCTCCTGAGAACTCAGTGAATGCAGGGCATTGTCTCAGCTTGGGGGAGGCAGGATTGTTTGTGAAAATCCAAAGCCTGAAGCGGTGGTCTGCTCCTCAGCCTGCTTGCCTGAGCTGTATGCACTTACCTTGCATTCTCTGCAACTCCTTTCCTGGAAGCTGGAAACCTTTGGGGAAAATGGTAAAATCATGCTGGAGTGCTTGGCTTGGTGACAGGGCTTTTAATCAATAGTTGTAAATTGGCAAATATTGTTTAGCTCTGTGCCTGTGATAGTTCCCTTAGGTGTGCTTGAGATCCATCACAACATTCCCCAAATGTGTATCCCCCAGGATACTGATGTGGGTACTTGTTCAACCGTGGTAGCTACAGACAGAGACAGAAGCCCTCTGATTATTTTTGTTCATTCGAACAGTTCAGGCTGCTTGACCCTGAGTGTGACTACAGAAGGTGCAGCGGGAGGTGGCTGTGATAGTCTCTGCTGTGGAGCCACTCTGTCTCCCCACAGGCTCTATGCTGGTAATTGAGCCTTTTCTCCCACCCAACTTCAATGTCACCCACATTAACTGCACATTGTTCATCGATTTCTCATAGTTTTTCTCTCCTTCCTGAAAAAATTGGGGCCTGAAATCTCAATCTCCATTAGCTTTTGTACCTTTTTACTCTAGAACAGAAACACATGTGCTTATTATTTATCTGTTTATATTAGTATGTTCTTGAAATTAGACTTTCAATTTCATCTCTCTCTCTCTTTTTTTTTTTTTTCTGAGATGGAGTCTCGCTCTGTCACCCAGGCTGGAGTGCAGTGTTACAATCTCAGGTCACTGCAACCTCTGTCTCCCAGGTTCAAGCGATTCTCCTGCTTCAGCCTCCCAAGTAGCTGGGATTACAGGAGAACGCCACCACATCCGGTTAATTTTTGTATTTTTAGTTAAGACAGGGTTTAACCATGTTGGTCAGGCTGGTTTTGAACTCCTGACCTCAAATGATCCGCCACCTCGGCCTCTCAAAGTGCTGGGATTACAGGCGTTAGCCACTGTGCCTGGCCTTCATCTCTTATTCTAGAGACATTATTTCTTGGACAAAGTCAAATAATTGTCAGCCCATAGGCTTGGGCCAACCCATGCCTGGGTGTTGGCCCAAAAGTGTTTCTTTCCCTAGTGACCTGCCTTTCCTCCACATAGATTGTTAAACTTTCCTCTGAGGCCAGGAGGCTATGCCATTTCTCTTTCTTCCTTTATGCACCCCAACTGTCTTAGTGAATTTAAACAGCTTTTGAGCCCATCACAGAGTTTGCACACCATGGCTCACAGGCCACATCTGGCCTGTGGACCTGTTTTCCTTGGCCTTCGTATTGTTTTGAAATGTTTTCAATTAGTTGCCAACATTTACAAATTGGGAAATTTTACATTAAAGTGTCCAGACTTTGGGAGCCTCATGAAAAATCAAAAAATCTGAAAACCTTGAACCTGCATTTCTATTCAACAGTTGGCTGGGACTGAACAGATAGGGAAGGTTAGGAGCTGTGCATGTACTCACTAGTTTGCCACAGTCCACACTACTGCTAGTATTTTATGACTCCTCTGTTCACTCTCTCACTGACCTGCCTGGCTGCTGTAGGCATTTGTGTTTGTGAGGACTGGTCTAATAGAAGACAGAAAATCTGCCTAGGAAGATTATATTTTCTGTTTTGTTGCCCACCTCCTCCAATTATTCTTCTTATAGGAAAGAAGGAATCAAAGGGATCTAAGGAAGATTTGTGACTTTTACCAATTTAGGAGACCTTACTGGATGTTCACTAGTTTAGGAAGGAAAGATGGAAGTCTCACATTTTGGTTTACGATTATTATTTTTCTCATACTCAGAGACAGCTCTTGAACTTAGAATTATGCAATTTTGCAGCAGGAATTGAAGCGGGTGCATAAATCAGGAACAGACTCTAAAGCAATATTGGAAGAATACAGTTCAGAAGCAATCAGCCTAACAGAATAGGAAATGGTGTAGGTCTCATCTGAGGCTAGGTGTGAGTGAATTCCATCTGGCCAAAGCATAGTACCCACCAAGGGGAGAGAAAATAGATAAAAGTGGCTAATTATCCCACAGATAAGATTAAGAATATTAAACTGCCTTCTAAATTCAGGGTGTTTTGTGAAATTAAGGGGCCATTCATCTTGTTCTTTTTATTGATTAAGAAGCAAGAGAAAAGCTTGTTAAATAGTTTGCTTCCTTGTGTTGAATAGTGAGTGGTAGAGAAAGTTGGAACCTCTTATACATCCTACAAATGACAGGCTGGTGCAATGACATGGCATGACTTTGAGAATGGTGCATAAGAAGAAGAATCATATCAGTGCTTACAAGCAACCTCTTCAAAATTTTGACTTACTCTTAGGTTGTTCTTCTGCTGAAGTGACAATGCATTTGGGTACTCTGTATATATACCAATAGGGAGGTGGTAAGTGGGGTAGCTTTGCAAACTTTCCTCTGGACCTGAAATTCCAGCATCCAGTAAAGTAGGAACTTTGCATCTCCTGCTACCTGAACTCTATGTGGTCTATTTGTGGATTGGAAGGGTTGGAAGGAATACTTTGGACCTCTGTTGGTGTCAGATACGATGACAATTGAGCAGTCCTCCCAAAATTTGCTGTCTTGTTTTTATTTCATGTTATGCTAAGTCAAAATCCATATGTTGCACTCATATTTTAAACACAGGTCTACTTCTTGCTTTTTGAATTTGGGAACATTCTGATTATCAGACCCACATCCTCTCCAGGGCACTTAGCCTTGTGACACTATAACTCCCAATTTTTGGAAGTGACTCATAACGTCTGCTTATACTTCTCATTCAGTGTCATGGTTTGGTCCCTGTTGGCTTTTGATTTTAAGTGCCCGACTTGTAATCCGCTCAGCCTGAGAGAGAACTTAGAAATCGGAAGTATTTTATGTTCCAGGCTGTAGACCTTATGAGGTGATGACAGTGTTCTATAGGGATATCTGTTCTGCTTTTCCTATTGAAATCAGTGAAGGAACTGGAGCAGAGTGCTTAACAAGGGCAGAGAGCAAATGAAACTGCCTTGTGATAAAGCTGAGAATGTGATGATGGCGTGTATCAGCACAGCTCAAGGAGGGGACTGGCTAAAAAGCAGGTTGGAGAAAGAGGGAGGAAGTGAAGGTTTCTACACATATCCAAGCAAGAGAGAAAGCCAAAGGTGCCAAGAAAACCATATATATATTACATTATCAATTATATATATATGCATATATATAATTAATTTGAATAGCCCAAAGGTGTATGTTTTTAATAGGAGTGAGTGGGGGCCATTTAAAATGGGTCAAGTGCAAAGCAGGTCAAGTGCAAAATGGGTCAAGTGCAAAACGGCTGGGGCTGGGGGTCACAGACTGGGACGTCACTGGACTGAGGGGTCAGGGGTGAATTCCTGACTCAGGCTATTCTCAGCATGTCTGCTTTCTGTTTAAAAGCTTTCTATTTGAAAAAAAAAAAAGACAAAAACCTGCTTTATTTTTTCCTTTGAAAAAGCAATAGCAAAAAGTATCACAGAATATCTTTAAAAATCAGTCCTTCTTTTAAACTTTTTTTTTCTTTTTTTGAAGAGCCACTTCAATTTCTCCTATAGAAAACTTTCGCTAATAGATCTCATGAACATATTTGGTTCCCTTATTCCTCTCTTTTTGTAACTCTCTTGTTTATGTTGCCAGTCATACAGATGACATGTCGTTCTGTTGTGAATTCCCCATTATGTCGTTAGAATGAACATCCATTCTGCCCATTAACATGTAGTCTTTATATCTAAAGCTCTGGTCTCTAGAAATGTAACCCAATGAAAATAAACGCGTTGCGTTTTGGCTGAAAATCAACATGCCTTCATGATCAGTAAGCATTAATTGTTTTTGGCTTTGACAACAAATAAAGCTATTTCAAGGTTTCTTTAAACAGGCCTTAAATTTGTTGGAGGGTGGTGTAATACTTAGAGCATCACAATAAATATTTGTCTGTTAGAACACTCATTCATAAATGAGTAAATATGCCTTATGCCAGGAACTGAGGATGGGCCCTGGAGATACAGGAGGGAATTCCTTCTCTTCTAGGAGCTAACACTTATAATTTTGAGACTATAATTTTATCTTTATTTGGGATAAGAAATAATTACGCATTACATGTTAGAACTCAGCGCAGTGTGAGTACATTAGAGACATTTCTTAGCCTGTGTGCAGTGATTGGTTAACCCACCACAACTCAGGCAGGTCTACAAAAGCTGGATTGGTTTCTATTTAGTCTCCATGATCATTAACTAGAAATTGCCACTGAGCAATTGCTTTTGTTATATTTCCTCATGGGAGTTCTAAATTAAGGTCACTCTATACTAGCTTTACAGTCTTGGGGTTAATATAAGGAACTGGAAGTTTCTGCTTCATGCTTTATGTTTCTCCATTTTGAGACTCATTTAGAAACTTAAATTTGGAAATATATAGTCCTGTGTATTTAGCAAAGGATGCAATTTATGTCAATGGATATTTCACAGAAAAATAAACAACCTTGTGTCAAGTAGGTTTGGTAAATGTTGAGTAAAACTATCTTACCTTTTAGATTGGTGCAAAAGTAATTGAGGTTTTTGCAATTAAAAATAATTGTAAAAGTAAAAATACAATTAAAAGTAAAAGTAAATCGATTTTTTTTAGGGTAAGACTTCTCAAAGACTTTAAGTGCTAATGTGCATTGTGAATCTTTAGGATTGGGTTAAGCAAAATTTTTCAAATATTTTTGGCTGCACAATATTTATAAGGAGGTTTCTCAAAGCACTTTCTGTGGGTCTAGTGTTTTATGAAATCTATGTTGGAAAGAAGTGCAATGACCACACGCTCCAATCCAGAAGACTTAGACTATAAAGAGGCTCAGTGACTTGATGAAGGTCCTGAAGACAGCCAATAGCTGCTGGGACAAGAACTCACCATTTTGTTAGCAGGCTAATGTTCTTTCCACCATGGCATGGCATTCCTTTTTATTCCTTTCCTTTTTTAGTACCTTTTCCCCACCTTGATGGCTTAGGCCTACTGGTAGCTTGTTATGTTTTCCATGTCATTTAGGTCCCTTTGAAATAGTAAGAGTGGCTCTCTCAGTTCCTTGTGTTCTGATCGGATTTTTTCCCTCCAACAGCTAAAAGTTGAGCACATCAGCTAGTTCTAGGCAACACCTTCACTCCCTCACCCTTAACCTGTCCTGGAGGAGGCTTTCACTTCAGTTCCTGCTGCTGCTTTATTATAAGCATGGATCCTTTGTTAATCCATCCCATCCATGTCCTGTCTTCCCACTAAGCTCAAGGTCAAGATATACTAATTTGAACTCATCATTAGATTTGTTTGTGCTCTTGGGTCAATTATGTTTGTGATCACTCTGAGTTCTATTCTCCTAAGCAGATTTTGTTGTGTTTTGTTTTGTTTCATGTTTTTGGAGACAGAGTCTCACTCTGTGGCCCAGGCTGGAGTGCAGTAGCATGATCTTGGCTTACTGCAACCTCCGCTTCCTGGGTGCAAGTGATTCTCGTGCCTCAGCCTTCTGAGTAGCTGAGATGACAGGCACGTGCCACCTTGCTTGACTAATTTTTTTTGTGTGTGTGTGTTTTCAGTAGAGATGGAGTTTCACCAAATTGTCCAGGCTGGTCTCAAACTCCTGACCTCAGGTGATCCACTGCCACTTTGGCCTCCCAAAGTGCTGGGATTACAGGCATGAGCCACCACGCCCGGCTTCTCCCAAGCAGATTTTAACCTTGCTACACATAGGATCTTCCTCTGATCTTATCACTGTCTTCCATCCCAATTCCGTTAGGATCCGCTTCAGTATTTTGAACTCTTCTGGCTGCTGCAATATGTTATTAACTTATGTGATATCCAGCTGTAATACATACCAGTCTGTGACCATTAATGAGAAAAGAAAGTTGGTGATAAAAATTTTGTCACTGCCAAAAAGAAGATTTGCATCACTTATTTACCCAGAGGCTGTCAATGTAATTAAAAATATGATGAGGTGCTGACTGAGACACCAAATAGCTGACTGGACAATAATTTTAGTGATTTCACTTTACTTTGGTTATTTACTTAGCTGATTGATTGTTTTGTGACATTTTATAAAAGAAAATACCTATTAAATTTCTATTCATTTGTACGTGTTTGCTGGCCTTTTCTTTCTTCAGTAGTTGTATCCTACTGTTCTCAATTCCAAGTTTTAATAAGGTTAGGGTAGAAAAACTATTATATAAGTAGAACCATGAACTATTTTAATGCAATCATTTGCTTAACAAATAAAACTAAACTTACCTTCAGAGCAAGATGAAATTTCTTTTTCAGTGCTTCTGCTGGAGATATTGCCTGATGAAGAAAAATGGTCCTGTCTTTATCAGGAGGTGTTGTCCTCCTATACCCAAGCAAGATTAAAAACTAGGCCTTCAATAACCACAAATGGATAAAGAAATTAAAAAAAAAAAGATTCCCATACAGCCTGGCTTTTTATGTAATCCTTTACTTCCCTTTGGAGGAAGGTCCTGTTCATTGGCTAGGACCAACAAGAGACATATTTAATTGTTAATTATTTGTCTTTGCCTTTTTTTAGTGCTATATTTATGATTAGAAGAGCTTGTTTAAAGCATTATGGCTTAAAAAATGTAGTCAAATGTACTGGAGCTCTTAAGGAACTTTAATAGGCTATCAAAAACAGTGAAGATTTATTTAATGTCTCCCTTCCAGGAGGATATATTGTTGGTTCAGCTGCAACTTCTTAACTTCATCATATTTTATATACTTTGGCCATCATGAATCGCCACAAGGCCTGTTGCATGGTGTGATTTAAAATGTGTTCTGATTAAGTATACAGAAGTGGTCCTGTTCCCCAATGGAGGAAGGAGAGGAACATCATAAATATACATTGTTTAAGTGTAAATTCTACTTCTCACTCATAGGTTATATTGTACTTGCATGTTTTATGCTCTGTTGGTACTTAAAAAAATCATTTCATTCAGGGACATTTCCAGAGATCTAACCAAGAGCCAGGCAACAGGGACCTACTTAGAATTCTTTCCTTAGAATTTGTAATAGGGGGCAAAATAAGGCAACGAGAGGAAGTAAGTATATAGTATAAAGCTCTTCTGTTGAATTACATATAATGGGCATACATCTGAGTCTATGAGCTCATATGGGCAAGATATTTACTTTTTTATTTCCTCACATCAAGGCACCCAACTTACCTGACTAGTAGAAATTTTATCTTGGTCACTTGTTGGACCAATTTGTTTTTTCTTGGAGGGTACCAGAATCTGAGAGGCTATGTTAGGCCAAGGAGGTGGATAAAAGGCCTCCCATCTCCAGGATTCCATGTTCACATTGACATTGACATTCTTATGGTCAAACCAGTGAGTATTCTTGATATCTGGCTGCTCTCTGCTTTTATGCTGGGTGTAAGGCTCAAGTATTTCTGTAAGCCTGGGATCCTGAGAGTCCAGGTGTCCTTCTCCAAGAAGTTCTACTAAATATCCTGGCAAGGCCTTGCCACTTCCCCACGCACCACTGCAGAGAGCAAAGTGATCCACATTGGTCCCAGACCCTGCAGACCTTTTTTCTTCCCAGAAGAAAAGATGACTTCCCAGAAGTCATCCTGGCAGGATGACTCTAGGACTCAAAAGATTTTCCATCCCTGGACCCGTCTGGACATGTAGAATGACCTCAGCCTTCTGGGCATTTCTGCTCTTGGTTTTGCTGTTCAGTCTACTAAAGTCACTGAATGAAGGCAGCCCAAAGGTATATCCACCTGTTGAAATGGGGGCAAGTGATTGTGACAAGAGCAGAAATACAGGGAGAACAATAACACATTCACAAAAACTTTGCTCTGGATGGGTAGAGATGTTAAGACCAAGAGAACATGGCAACAAAAGTGGCTTGAATTGGGAAATTCAGGTAAGTCCTATTTCCCCCTGTTGACTCAAGAACTCTGTTGACTGGAGAACTCTGTGTACCCAGTAGAACAGTTCATGTAACATAAGCATCAAAATAATCAAGGGCTGAAGAATAAATAAAAGACGGGCCCCCAAACTCTCCAGTGAAGAAAAAAAGATATAAAAAGCAGTAAAATGAAGATCTGTTTTCTTTTTTTGTGGGCCATATCATCTTAATAAGTCCCATTGTCTGATTTATTGGTCCCATCACTAGAGAATCCAAAGCTTCTTTGACCTCCTAGGTGATATTCAAGTTATAGCCACAGCCCTGATTCTAAAATCTTAGGTAAAAGGTGCATATAGACTTGTCCCAGTTATTACAAATGAATATGGTGCATATACCTTACATTGTAAAATACCCACTTTGTATTTCTTAAGCAAAATTCATGAAGACTTTCATGAAATGAAATAAATACTATAAGAAATGTCACGTCTTTTCAGGTCAGTTTTTGCTTTCATATATATTGAAATCAGGTGAGATTTTATGGCCAAACAGCTACAAAAAACTTTCACTGTTCAGGTCTTTTGCATTTTGGAATTACAGATAAGAGATTGTAGATCTTAAGTGAGAGTCAAAAGTTGTTCATACCTAAGCAAGAAGAGAGAGAATGAGACATTCTCTGTGTATAAGCTGCCCACACCTCTTTGGCTGTGTGGGAGCATAAATATTATTTCTCCTTTTTATGCTGTAGTATTAGCTGTATTGGGAAATAAGTAAGTTTTGGCATAATGTCAGTTAAGTGATATTAGGAAGCTTTACAACAAACTGGAAAGCTTCAGTGTTTCTCAGTCCATTCATTCAACAATGATTGAGCACCCACTGCATATCACGAACCAACCTAAGTGTTAGGGAAGACAGCTTGTGCCTTCATGGTGTTCCCCATATTGTGGGGGAGTAAGTGCACAGTGATACTGTGGCAAGTGTTAAAATAGGGGAGGGCATAAGACGCTTTGGGACAATAAAAAGAGCAGCCAACTTAGACAGAGGGGAATGATGGTGGGCTTCTTTGAAAGAAGGAGGAGATGGCCCTGAGCAGAGTCTTGAGTAATCACTAGGCATTACACATGAACAGAAACAAAAAGAAGGGGTGATGGGTGAAGGGATGTTCCAGACAGCTGGAGACATATGTGAAAATTTGAAAAGACAGCATTAGAGAATGCACGTTTGGGAGAGAGGGGGACCAGGGATGATGGAAGAGAGGGGCCAGATGCCAAACCACGAAGGATGACTTTGATAATCAGGACTATCTACATCAGTGGATCATCAATGAAAAGCTTTCCAGCCCAAACAGGGTGATGAGAGCATCTGTCCATGAACTACTGCCCAGAGCTCATCTGGTAGCTCTAAAGATCTATTATTCATGTCAGAAACAAGAGATTAGGCACTGCTGTCTTGTAAGCACTGAGGAGGATAAAGAACCATGGAACACTGTGGGAAGAAATAGTTTGAGGCCCACGCTTGGAGAATCTTTTATGTTGCGCGTGGGGCTCAAGTATTTCTGTAAGTCCTCGGGGCATCTGCAACAGCCCAACCACTGCCACCAGGGAAAAGAGAAGACTTTACACTGCTTCCGACAGAGAGATCTAGTTGGGTAACAGGGTTTCCTCATGGTTGTGGGGGCTTCCTCAGGACTAGAAAGGAGGATATACTGGAAAAGGATTGGCAGTCAAAGCCATGGCAAGCTTGAGGGCACAGACGTGTGGCAGGCTTGTACAAAAGGAACAGGGAACTGGAGGCAGAGCAAGCTCTGGGCAATTTCAAACTTTGCTCTCCTCTCCCCGATTCTCTCCCCTTTTCTTTGGGTTGTTGCTGTGTTACTTCCAGCCCTCAGAGATGATGAATTATGGCTGGTGGTTGTTTCTAAGCACAGTGCATTCTTTTTTAATTAGAATAGTTCTTAATATTACAGTGCAGACCTGCTGGTAAGACATTTGGCACCGGGGCAGGTATAAATCCCTCAGCAAACTCCTCACACACCATTCCTAGGATGTAACACATACTTTGTCTCCACCCAGAGATTGTCCTCTGGCTCTAAGTACCACCTCCCTCCCCTCTTCACGCAGATGCCCTGAGGACTCAGACTTCTGTGGTGCAATCTTTGCCAGTCTCAGTGACAGTTTTAGAGTCTGGAAGCAAAGTGAAAAATAATTTTGCCTGTTTTACCCTAGGATGCCAGGTTTTGAGAAGAAATGTCCTGTCTTTGTATGCATTCAAATATGTATTCAGAGGTTTTCTAAGACAACTAAGGACCTAGTTAACACTCTAACTGCAATTGTAGTCAGGAAAACAGAAAAAACCACATGTAGCTTGGGGAAATGAAGGCTGTGGTAGGGGCAGTTCTTTCTTGTAGCTATTCAGGAATCTCTTGCAGGCAGTGTGGTCTTGGGATAAGGGTATTGATTGAAATAGTTTCTCTCCAACCTCTTTTAGGTTGCTCCTTTCCCTTCAGAAGTCCTGCCTTTTGATATCCAGGGTGGTTGTGCTGTAGGATGGTTTTTCAGGGCTTTTCATGATCTTTGTTCCTATTCTAGTTCTTCACCTTCCTTTTCTATCAAAACAGGCCTATGGTGGAAAAAAATCCTACAGAGGGCTTTCTAACAAAAAACTGTTTTAATATTATAATTCAAAGCAGTAAATATTAACAAATGGTAGGCAGGGGCCATGGCAGGTGATTAATCAGAAGCCAGCATCCACTAATTCCCACTGCAGAGCTTCCATCTGCACCCACCTGCTTTGCCTTCCTGTCCCTCACCGTAGGTGAGCTGTGCTCAACGTGTCCGTGTCTGCACTGGATCTTGTCTCCTCATATGCCCACAATTCTCCCTCTCTACTATGTCGTATTTTCTTCTCTCTCTGGGCCATCTTCATCAGCTTATTAACATGTCATTATTTCTCTTCTTGAACATGTCCTCCTTTTGACCATCTACTCTACCCTCCAGCTAGCATCCCACTTCTTTACTATCCTCAGCAGAAAATTTCCTACAAACTCTTCTATCTCCTTCTGTCTCCAGCTCCTTTCTCTCATGTGCTCTAAAATCCACCCCAATTAAACTTTTGCCTCTCCACTGCACCATACCTGCTTTTGTCAATGTCCTTAGCGATGTGCATTTTGCTAAATTCAATGATTACTCAGCACTATTTGACACTAGAGTCATATCCTTCTCTCTAGATACTGCTCTCTCGGTGTTGTTTCAGACTCATTGGCTGCTCCTTCTCAGACTCCTTTGTTTCTATTCTTCTTTCTGACTTCTGAATACTGCAGTGCCCAGGCCGCAGTTCTTGAATTCCTTCTCTTTTCTATGTACAGCCATTCACTTGGTGAGCTCATTCAGGTTCATGGCTTTCAATACTTCTTGTGCTTATGACTACCAATTTTATATGGCTAGCTCAGTCCCTTCTCCTGAATCTTCAGACTCCTAAATTCAAACTCCCTCTCTTGCATCTCCACTTACATATCAATCATGTGTTTTAAACTTACATATCCAAAGTTGAACTCCTGATTTTCCCATCAAACCCACAAATCATCTTCCCAATCTTGGTTGGTCACATCTTCATTCTTTCAGTGGTTCAGGCCAAAAACATTGGCACCAAATCTATACCTTTCTATCTCATGCCTCCTATCCAACCCATCAGGAAATCCAGAAGACTCTATCTTCAAAAAAATATCCAGGATCCAACCACTCTTCACCACTTACGCTGCTGGTCTTTTGGTCCAAGTGCTGACATCTATCATGTCCAGTAGATTCCTAACTGGTCTCTCAGCTTCCCCCTTTGTTTTCTTATAATTTTTTGTCAACACAGCAAAGAGGTTGTTGTAAAATACAAAGTTAGCTCATATCAGTGCTCCCTGGAAAAGCCTCCTGATCATACTCAGATGTTTGCCAAAGTCTTTATGATGGCAAAGGGTCCCTCATGATCTGTGTCCTTGCCCCTCAATACCTCTGTTCTTCCCCACTGCTCCCCGCCACCCATGCTGCCCCAGCCTCACTGGCCCTCTTGCTGGTTCTCTCCTATGTCATACATGTTTCCTTCCACTCTGGGCCTTTGTCCTGGCTCTCTTTTCTGTGTCTGGAAACCCTGTCCTTGAACTATCCACCTGATTAACTTCCTCAGTTTTCTCATATCTTTGCTCAAATGCCACCTTTTTGGTGAGGCCTGCCTTGACCTCCCTGTTTCATGTTGTAAACCATCCCATGGCACTCCCAATTCCTCTTTTCTATAGCACTCATCACCTTGTAACCCAACACACAATTTACTTATTCATTGTCTTTATTATAATAGTCTGTCCAACCCTCCCCCAAACAATATGAGCTCCATGAAGGCAGTTATTATTATTAATTTTTTGGTTTACTAGTATATTCCAAGCATTTAAGTCAGCACCTAGAGCTGAGTAGGCTTTTAATAAATATTAGTTGAATGAATAAATGAAAAATAGGACATTGACATTATATTTTATAAGGTATGTTCACGTTATTGCCTTAAAAAAATTTTTTTAGAGAGTATTGCTCTGTCACAAAGGCTGGAGTGCAGTGATGCAAACATGGCTCACTGAAGCCTAAACTTGCTGGGATCAACTGGTCCTCCTGCCTCAGCCTCCTGAGTAACTGTGACTACAGGCATGTGCCACCATGCTCAGCTAATTTTTTGATCTTTTTGTAGACACAGGGTCTCACTTTGTTGCCCACGCTGGTCTCAAGCAATCCACCCACCTTGGCCTCCCAAAGTGCTGGAATTACAAATGTTAGCTACTGCACCTGGTGACATGTGACTACCTTTAATCCTCACAACAGTACTGTGAAGTTGGCATTATCATTATTAGTTCTCTGAGAGGTTAAACAAGTTGTCAAAGATCAAGCAGCCAGTAGGTAGCAGATGTATTGCAGAGCTGGCCTCTGAGAACAAATCTGCCCCCACTTGTTGGCAGATGTGCTGTGGATAACCTTCCTATGAAATCAATATACTTGCCCTCTTACGGTCTTATGAATGTCTGCAGACACTCAGACATGTCGCCTTGGAAGCTTCCGCATTGGTGACAGGCTTTGAGGTACGGAGCCTCATTAAGAGTTGGCCTGGATGGTCAAACGCACAATTGGGAAATGACCACGGTTTCATTCATTTAGAACGGAAAATGTTTCTTGAAATCATTAGTAAACTTCCCCGTGATGAAATTCCCAAGCATGCTCTTACAACTTTTCATTTCCTTGAGCACTACACATACTTCCCTGAGAATAAGGGTGTGGGGAGGTTGAGTTTCCCTGGAGGATTTAGCAAGACTGACTTTCTCTATATATTGGTTCTTGGTACTCTGTAGACGAGTCTCTCAGGAATGCCTAGGCTTCCTTTTGAAGCAGGAAATGCTTATTTCTTGGGGTAATAAATCTGCATTTGGTATTAAAATTAGCTCCTTTTGGGACTTGGTGGAGGTGCTGAGCCGGGGACACATTTTAGCTGAGTCCTTGGGTTGCTCTGAGCAGTCTCTGGGACAAGGTGGCTGCAATAGCATCAAAAAACCCTTTGTTGATGGAAAAACAGAGTCCCAGGGGAGCTCACTGAGTTGTGAGTCACTGTTTGGGACTAGGCCAGGGGGAAGCTCATCACCTCATCTCCTGGACCTTGGTTTCAGGTACCTACAGGACCAAGGCAGCCAGAGCTTGTGGAACTGTCATCAGAACCCACAGAGCCCAACTGGAGCTCAGCCAGTTGGAACTGTCTCACCCAGAAGCGGGTGAGACAGCTATCACGTAGTTACTCCTGAGTAGGTAGTAGTTTCCTGCTACTTTCCAATTTTTATGGCCAGCAGAGAGTGAGTGAGGAAATGGCCTGACATGAGATACAAGGTCTAAGTGGGTTTGTATCAGGGGAAGTAAGTGGGAGGAGATAGACCCGGGACCCTTAAAAGCAGGAAGTATGGCAGAATAAAGACTTGAAGGAAGAAATCAGGTCATAGCCCTCCTGATGAATACTTTCCAAATGCTCTGTACTGTCCTTAGAACCAACTCCAGACATTCTGTCCTGGCTTATTACACGCTATGGGATTTGCACCCTTCCTGATTTCCCTTGCCCACACCTCCATTGGGTCAAAGCTCATTGTCTTCTCAGGGGCTTTCTACAGCCTTTCCCATGAATTCGAATGTTGCCCATTGAATCCCACACAGCTGCCTCCTTCCTGCAAGTCTCATCTCAGCGTCACGGTTAGTTCCTTCCCTGATTCTCCTATCCTAATGTGAAATAGCCACCCAGTCTCTCACACCTTGTTTAACTTCTCCACGTAGCTGTTATCACCATTCGATATTTCTCTTCTTGATCAAGAAGATCAAGATCTGAAGATTGTTTTCTGCCTCACCCAACAGAATGTGGAATAGGGCCCCATTTTATCCCGAGCACCTAATAGTGCCTGGCAAATAGTATGTGCCCCAAAATTATTTTCTGGATGGATGAATGAAAGGTGTAGTGGAACAGTAATGGGTTTGGGTTCATTCATCCATTTATTCACCTAAAAATCCATCCAAGTGTTTGATCCTGTCTCAGCTCCAGGTTAGCTTTGATACTTTGGGTAGGTTATCTAGCCAACATAGACCCTGGCTTTCTCCTATGTTAAAGGAGCATAAGCAGTCCTACTTTGCATAGTTACTAATTGCTATAAGAACAGAATGAGACGGCACATCTAAGTTTTTGATGAGAGAATGGTGCATAGCACTATTGGAGCGTGTGACACAAAATAGGTTGTCTTATTACTGTACACCCAACTCCTACTTTTAATAGGTGAATGAACTAATGTTCCTTTTTTAATTTTCCTCGACCAATACCAATTAAAATAGAGTAGTTCATTCGCTCTTCCCTGTCTGGTTGCTTTATTGAGTTCAGAGAGAGAACACAAAATTTCCCATGGGAAAAGGGAACATGACAGACAGAAATAGTGATCTAGTGTTGGGGGAAATGAAGGCCTGGGAGTGTGGGGAGATTCTGCATTGTTGCATGTCAGTGAAGAGATGCTAGGGTGTATTAAAGTGTTTTAGAGGAGAGAATTGTTGAAGCCCCAATTTTGCTTGCTTGGTGATATGGTTTGGATATTTGTTCCTTCCAAACCTCATATTGAAATTTGATCCCCCAATGTTGGGGATGGGACTTTGTGGGAGGTGTTTGGATTGTGGGGGCTGATCTCTCATGAAGGGCTTGGTGTCATTCTTGAGGAAGTGAGTGAGCTCTCACTCTTAGTTCCCGGAAAAACTGGTTGTTGAAAAGAGCCTGGCACCTCCTCCTCTCTATCTCGCCTCCTGCTTCTTACCACATGATGCCTGCTCCCATTTGCCTTCCACCATGAGTGGAAGCTTCCTGGGGCCCTCACTGTGCTTTTTGTACAGCCTGCAGAATGATGATCCCAAATAAACCTCTATTCTTTATAAATTACTCAGCCTTGGGTATTCGTTTACAGCAACACAAACAGACTGAGACACCTGGGGAATATATCCTTGGCACTTTATGCTGTGGTGGCAGTATTCTGTTGCCAGAAAGCTCCTGGCCTTGTTGCTGGGAGGTGGAGTAGAATGGCTCTACAGAGCGTGGCTCTTGTGCTAGACTGCCTGGTTTCGAACTGGGCTCTGTTATTAATACTTACTAGCTGTGTGACCTTGGACAACATATTTAACATCTTTGTGCCCCATTTTTCTTACCTATAAAATGAAAAAAATAATAATAGTCTTGACCTTCATAGGGTTATTATGAAGATTGTACATGTGTCAGATGGAAGGGGCTTAGGACAGTGCCCAGGGCACATGAAATGTTATATTAGTTGGAATGTGTACTAGCTATTACACTAGCAGTGTTCTTTTATCCTTGTTTTTGTGGTATATAAAATAATGCCAATAATATATGCTGTATAGGATTGTTGTAGAGAGTAGATAACAACTGTAATATTGGTGAAAAAGTGACTGGTCCATAGTAGGCAATATTATGTCCCCATGTGTTAGTATTCATTCTGGTTTTGCTTTCCCTTCTCTCTTCCTGTAATTTTTAGAATTAGTGTAAGATGTGTTAAAAGGTAGTTAGTGCTTAGGGATGGAAACCACAGTCCTGTCTCAGGCTCAAAACTAAATAGGCTGAGCCCTTACTATTTGTAGAGAGAGACTCTTCAAAGAAACACCCATTTGTCTTAGCTCAGTTAAGGAAGTCAATCTCTTCTCTCCGCTGTAAGTGGCCCATTAACCTACCTGGAGAGTCAAACAACCTGGACTCCTGTCTGGAGTTTTCCACTGAGACATTCCAACCTCTCCATGTCTCGATATTCTCATCTGCCAAGGAGGGGTGAAAACACAGGTGCTACATACCTCATGAGGTTATCAATAAAGTCAGATATGCCTATCTTGGACTCAGTTAAAGGACTCTAAAATAGGATGGTGATATCAGACTATGCAGTAAGGTGGGACTATATAGCTGATGTCCCAGTAAGAGCAATATGTTCATTGTTTCCCCTCTGCTAGGAATATCATGAATTTTCTCTTAAGACTCCCCCGAACATGTACATGCACATACACTTTCCCAGATTATTGTCATTACCACTAGTCATTGCAAATGGGTGAACAAGTCTATATTTGGTGGAAGAAGACATGTGCTTACTGCAGACTCCCCCTACCTAATTGTGTCCAGTTACTCACCCATCCACTGTGGGTGGAGTAGAGGCAGGGGCCTCCCTTCACATGTGTGGAGTGTAACGCTGTGGTGGAATAAGCCAGGTAGCCATCCACTGTGTATCAGTACTGTTTCATCAGCTTGAAATAAAACACTCTTACTTCTGGGATGCATGGAAAAGCTTTACTTTTCCTTATTTTGTTTTGTTGAACTTAGAAGGAAGGAGTGTCTAACAAATTTTGGTCTGCTCTTTATGTTCTCTCTGGAAACTTCAGAAGCAACTGGAATTTTCTCGGCAACTTCACAGGACAAAACTGGTCACCATTTGAATAGTGGATTTCATAATGAACAATAACTGAAAAGTAATCTTAAGGAGGTTATTTTATTTTTGCTGAAGTTAGTTAGAAGGGAAGAAAGATGACAGATTTAAGGAACATGAAAAAAAAGTATTGAGTAAGGGCAACTATTCTGTGCCATAAAGCCAGAAGGAAGAGCATGCTCTTGGCTTAGATGTCCAACATCTAACCTCAATGAAATATGAAACCCTTCAAACCCCTAAACCCAGGAGTGGTCGGTTCTTAAAGGACTGTGACTGGGTGTATGGGTGTAGGCCTTCCTGGACCCTCTCTGCTCTCTCTTCCTTCTACACACTGTGTATGTGTTTGTTGGCCTGAGATCAGTTCTCCCACTTAACCTTTCCTTGCCCCACAGCCATGGTAGTTTTTACATGGGAACACGCACCCTCTGTTTCTCTGCAGAATCTTGTATCCTCTCAGGGAAAGTCGTGTGGTGGGCTAGTGGTGAAGTGAGAGGGAGCTATGTACACACAGGGCCCAGCTGAAAATGACTTTAGCACAGAGTTTATTTAATACATCCTCCAAATTGTATTTTGAAGCCTCTGTTAACAAGAAAGCACTCTCTTTTTGAGCAGCAGGAGTGTTTTATAAATGGAATTTGCAGACCGGCAATGCTCCCATTAATTTTCCCTGTCTACAATTACTATCATTACATTCTTAAAGCACTTTTAAAATAAACTACACCATGATGTAATGTGCACACTGAGCTCCACTGAGCAGGACAACGGGGCAGCAGCATCTGGACTCTGGGCTGCTATCTTCTAGGGAACATCTTGATGGCTATAATTACTGTCATGTTATGGGAACTTAAAAAAAAAAGGCGCCAGAGTTCCAAATAAAACATAAAATGGCTTTGATATAATAAATGTTACTATCATTGTTTAAAAATGTTGTGACCCGTCTGCTACAGTTTCTGAGAAAGATATTTTCCAGCACTCGATATTTTCTCCTCTCTCCCTCTTTCATATTCTATTAATGCAGATAAGGATGAAGAAAATCCTTAGGAGAGACTTGTTTTAAATCAATGTAATACAATGCCAGCATTGTCTCTCTTCAAGTTGAACTTTCAAATTAAATTTGGCATGAGTTTTACCAGAACTCCAAACAGCTTTGCTCCAGAGACACTGTATCTGCCCTATTAGGGAGAATTAATAATTCAAATGTTATGGTTGTGGTTAATTGCACTCATTAGGATAAGGCGAGGACTGGAACATTTTTCTGTAGGACATACCCACATCCATTGCACCCCTGGCCAAGGCATTCAGAACAGTTTGGGCATTTTCAAAGGAATCATAATGACACAAAATGCACACATGGTGTAAATGTTGTCATCCTATGGGATCCAGTTTTGGAAGGGCCTGTAATGAATTTGGACCCAGGTATTGGATCAATTTCCATATAAAGTTATGAAGAATCACTTATATATGGAAAAAGTCATCTGTTGTGGGTACTGACCCTGATTGTATTCACTCAGTTTCCTAAGAACGTTTTATTATATGGAATTCATTCAACCTTGTGAAATCTAAGTTATTGTTTCATAATGGGTAGTGGCAACTTTAAGGAAGACAGCACATCTTATTTAGGCAATTGGTTAGCTTTGACAACAGCGGGTGCATAGACCACAAATGGAGTAATCTGTTCTGTTGATCTTTTTTTCTGCTAGTTTGCTGATAACATTTCAGTCTGAAATATGATTGGACCTTTTGATGTAAGAGTTGAGACTTAACCAGGGAAAAATTTATATAACCTGATCTGGATTTCATCATATTCAGTGAGTTTGTGAAAGGACATTTTTTTTTTTTACGTGTGTCACATCGATTGACTATCTCTCCAAGCTCTCCTGGGTAGTGACTTATTTTTATTTCATTTGGTGTCATGTTTTCCTTTCTCTGTATGTCCTCTCTATGGCTGATGAGCAGTAAGTTAGGGAACGGAGTTTAGGGGAACAATGGTTCAATCTCCAGGTAAGTTTCTTCAGTCTCACTCTATACAGTCAGCACTGGCCAGCTCCCTAGACAAAGTGTATGAGATCATCCCAAGTCAAACCATGGGGGTACTGTGGTTGACCCTGGTAAGCCATCCCGCTTCTGCAAAAACCAATCCAAGCAGAGGCTGTACTGATAACAAATATGTTACACCTTCTTTGGGTGTAGACCAGAGTGCATTTTTAATGTCTGTGTTTCTAAGCCTGCTGTCCAGAAGATCTTCTATTCATGACACTTTCCAAGATCTGTTCTTTCTCAGAAACTGGATTTAGTTATTGCACTCTACAATAATGTTAGGCTGGAGAAAAATTGTAGATTTGTTTGCAAGGAATGTGGTGTCAATCGATTGAGGGCAATTTGCATGCAATCCTAAAGTTTAAGTCAGGTTTTAATTTTGATTTGGTGATACATCTTTGAAAATGCTCGATTTTTACTTTGTCTGATAAGTATGCTTCTGTCCTTTGAAAAGTAACTCCATCTTTGTATGAGTCATTCTACCCTTTTATTGTTTTCAGTGTGACTCCTAAGTACTGGACACTCAGTAAGGACTTATTGATGGTTATAATGTTTCATAGAATATTTGCATAAATGATCTTTGTAGAAAACAAATTGAACTTTTCCATTGAAACAATATTATGTCATATTAGCATTAAGAGGCACTTCATAAAAAAATTTTAGTTAACACTAACTGAGCATCCAATCTACTTTCTGTTTGTTGAAGCATTTATGGTTCCTACTCAAGACAAGAAAAATAACAAGGAAAGAAATAACTCTGAATACAGAACATTTTATTGCAAAAATAAAAAAATGAGAGCATATCTGTTAGCTCTTGCCAACTTTTGAAATATGGATTCTATTTGTCTTTATTACAGTGTATTCCCATAGTGACTTTTCCCTATTTATTAATTTTTGAATGTTACTATTAAACAGAGATATGTGCCTACTGGAAATAGTCAAAGCTATTTCAAGAAACTTTACAAATGAGAAAAATATACCAACACATCTTTTAACTATTCTGTCAATAAATTAGGAGCTATGCAATTATTTTATATCTCCTTATAGTTCTTTTTGAAAAAAAGTCATATGCATTATCACAATAAAATGTCCTGTTAAAACTATAATAATTGTGATGACTCATAGATACGTGATTCTTCTTATTAAGAAAAAAAAGGACAGGAAATCCAATATAAATGAGCTGTTTTCCTCAGTAGTGTAATAAAACTTGGATACCGGTATATGAATTTTTGATTATATCATCCACTGATAATCTCTGGCTCATTTCCTCCCAGTGAAGAATCAGTCTCCTTCCTCCCTGCACCAGCCCCCTTTGGCCACTAACATTTTAGCAACCCTACTCCCTCAGATGGGGAGGAGGCCTCCCAGTCACAGCCACCACAGTACAATATATTTTAAGGGCTGTAAATTTTCACCGTCAGATTTGAACCAAGGGTGTTAAGCTCCAGAAGATACACATCTGCTTCCTACTCAGATGGTCTTTGTTGTGCTTCTTGGTAGAGGGAGAGTTGTAATGCCACAAGAATAAATCCCAAATGGGGTGTGTGTTTGCAGGGGGGTGGTAAATTATGGTGTTTTCAAAAGAAATGCTCATGACTGCAAATATATCTAGCCTCAATTCTGCTCTTAAATTCTCTGTTTCTTTTCAGAGTTACATGATAATATTTTATTGCTCTTTAATGAACAGAGTGAGTCACTATTGAATTTCAAAAGTGAAAAATTATTTTGTAACCTGAGTCACAACCCCTGAATGTATCTCGTTTCTAAGTTTGGATTTCCAAATGTCAGGTTTTTCTAAATAGGATCACATGAATACAGGACCAGAATATAAAAGAAATGTCTAAGCAACTACTTGGGAAGGGTGGCTATAGTCCATGCCAATATATCCAGCTCATGAGTGTTTATTAAACACCCACAAGTTTGATCAAAGAATACTTAGTGTTAGATGTATCTTAATGTTCTCACTACTCTCATACCTTGTTAACCAAGAGGGAAAGATGATAGACCAATTTCAAACCTAGCAGAAATGTGAACAGATAAATATAGTAAATCCTCAATTTACAAATGAGCTTTGTTCCAAATTGTTTGTAACTGGTTCATCTGGAACTGTCCTTGCATTTTCCCATAGAGACAAAATTATAAATGGTAGTTAGGTTTCCTAGCCAGCCCAGAGAATATACTTAAGCCCTATGCAGCTGAACACTAGCATTAGAGAACTTGATCGCCAAGTTTCTGTGGAAATATGCATTTATTTATTTACTCAAATATGACTTGAGTGTTCACCTGATTGGAATACAGAGACACCCTTAGCCTCTGATGATGGGGCATCATGGTCTAATCAGGCAGTGATTGCCCATTCCTTAGTGCCTGGGTGGAAGATAACATAGTGTGTTACTTGGATACATAGGACAGTAAGCTGGAGGTGGAGGGGGTCAGGCAGGACTCTCAGAGGATGCCTGAGATGATTTTGTTTTGCTGGGAGAGAAGGATGGAATCAAGAATGGAAGTTGCTTTGGGTATGGGGAGGGGCAGGAGCATGAAAGCTTAAAATAGCTTAGCCCATTAAGGGCAAGTGGGGAGGTTGATTATCAGATAAGTGAGGGCTAGACTAATATGGATTGCCAAATATGGGTTTGTATGTTCCATTTGAAGATGAGATTTCAAGTAGAAGACTGATACGATCATATTTACACTTCAAAACTTCATTTGGTCTCTGTATTAATACTGGATAGAAGAAGCCACCAGCACTGGATAAAAGAAAGCCTCAGAGCCTGCTGGAATTATCTGAGGGAAAATTGATGAGGCACTAGGGCAGGGTAGATGGGGAAGGAGAAGAAGAGATGGTTTAATGGTGGTAGGGTGTTCAATTTGACAGCACCTGAAACAGACTGGATTTTGGTGAAGGAGAACACTGGATGAATAGAAATAGCAATGCTGTACACACATGCACACACGAGGAAATGATGGGAGACATAGATTTGGGAGGAGGAGGAGCTCAGTTACAGATGTGTGTTTGGGTCATGACTCCACTCAGAGGGTTGGGGATGAGAGCTGGCACTCAGGAGCATCTAGAAAGGAGATCCAGAAGGTGAAAAGAAAGACAATAAGAGTGAATAAGGAGAGTCTAGAGGGGCAGCCAGGGATGCTGGACCATAGCCAGAAGACAGCAGTAGTACCCAGAAGTCAAGATGGTAAGAAATTTCAGAGAAGACAAGAGAGTGGATGGTGCAGAGATCAAGATTGAGAAATTAACATTGGAGTTAGCAGTTGGAAAGACACTGGTGTCCCAGATTCCAGTTTGGTGGAGAGGTGCTGCAGCCCTGAGGGGAGGTGAGCTTGAAGATGGTATATGGTGTGTGTGTGCATGTGTGTGTGTGTGTGTGTGTGCGCGCGCGCATGTGTGTGAGAGCACTATTCCAGTGGAGGAGAAACCCAGTGGATGTGTCCTTGTGGTGATTAGCTGTGGAAGATGGGCAGGGCTACAGACACAAGTTATCAATAAGCTGCTAAACAACTTATCAGTCATGGTGTTACTATTACCAAAAGGACCATATTTTAACAAATTTTAAATGTGCTTCATCTCTTATCACCTTCCCACCATGCCCCTCCGCATTAGAATGCTGTCTCCACCCTTCAAAAGACTCTCTACCTTGTGCTCTTTCACTCCTCCATGCCCTGAACACGTGGTTTCATCTGTCATGAATGTCCTATGCCTCTATGCCTAGCTAGCTGTCTTTCTAAACCACCCAGCCCAAAGGCTGCCTCCTCAGGAAAGCCTCTGGTAATGCCCATGACAAAGTAGTTTCTCCTGTCTCTACTCCCTCAGTGCTCTGCTCACACTTTTGGTAAATAATGGAATGCAGCTTAAAATTACATCTCTCTCCCTTTCTGGATGGTGAATTTCAAAACCATGTTGATTCAGCTGTTCTGCGTGCCTAGTCCAGTGCTCAGCCCATGATGAGAGCTCAGGGTTTGTTTAGTGACAAGCCTTTGGCAAACTCAAAAGTTAGTTGTAAAAACTATTGGTCAGGAATGATGGACCCAAGCCTAACCGACCTGAAGCTATTGTGAAAATGGTAAAAACCAAATCCTCAGCTTTTTGGGCAGGTATATTAAGGGAGGGTGCCAAAATGCTGTCAAAGCTTTTATGTTAAGAAGTTGCATAGGTTCCTAGAGCTATGTCTTCAGTGACACTGGGCAGCCAGGATGACTCATGACCCTCGATTTAAGCATCTGGAAGAGTCAGTTTTATTTTCGGAGAAACTCTGTGTCACCTTTAGTAAAAAAAGAAATGTACACGAGGCCTTGGCAAGAAGATCTATTTCATAAATCTGTAAAATAAATGAAGCTCTTTGGGGACATTAACTCTTCTATAACCTCTCTCGATGAGTTTGGAAAGTATTTATTATGAGATGGAGCCAATTTCAAAGTGAAGCTGAGAGAATTTTCTTTCCTGAGCTCCTCCTGGAACAGTTACGTTTAGTGATGCTAATCTATGATGATGACTCAGTGACAGGAAGTGACACTGGTCATGCGTTGGCCCCAAACAGTACTTGAGGGGAGGGAGGAGGCCAGAGGACTAAAATCCTTTGTGGTTTTCCCAGTGTTTTTACCTACATGATTGTCATCTTTCCTTCTGAGTCTGTCCAGAAATTGTCAGTGAAATGAAAGATCAGTGTTACATATCATTTGGGTTTTTGGCACCAGGGATGTTTGCTTTATTTTGGGTTATATTAAATACAATTAAAATGCACTAATGGTATTATAAAAGTTTTGATTTTAAACAGTGAACTAGGAAATCATTGCAAAAAAGAGTATTACGCATGACATTAGAATATGGGGCTCCAGTTTCAGATTTTTTACTTATATCTGTATGACTTTCAGTAAGTGCATTTAACTTCTTCAAGTCTTATGACCTTACTAATGAAATATGGTAGTAACACCACATCTCAGCAGCATTCATGGAGCGCTTACTATGTGCTTGGCACTGCTTTACACGGGTTAGTTTTCCTCAATCCCTTTGATGTAGGTGTGATTGTTATCCATTGTACAGATGAGGAAATTTAAGTTTGCGGAGTACGTATACCATACTGGGATTCAAATCCCAGACTTTGTGATTCAATTACCAAGTTCCCAACTGCTCTTTTATTTTTATTTTTAAAAAACTTATTTTAGGTTTAGGGGTACATGTGCAGGTTTATTATATAGGTAAACTTGTGTCATGGGGGTTTGATATACAGATTATTTCATCACCCAAGTGCTAAGCCTACTACCCATTAGTTACCTTTTCCTGCTCCTCTCCCTCCCCGTACCCTCCACCCTCTGGTAGGCCCCAGTGTCTGTTGTTCCCCTCTTTGTGTCCATGTGTTCTTATCATTTAGCTCCCACTTATAAGTAAGAATATGTGGTATTTGATTTTCTGTTCCTTCAGTAGTTTGACAAGGATAATGGTCTCTAGCTCTATCATTCCTGCAAAGAACATGATCTCCTTTTTTATAACTGCATAGTATTCCATGGTGTATATGTACCACATTTTTTTATCCAGTCTTCCATTGATGGACATTTAGGTTGATTCCACGTCTTTGCTATTGTGATAATGACGCAATGAATATACACATGCATATGTCTTTATGATAGACCAATTTATATCCTTTTGGTAAATACCCAGTAATGGGATATTGGGTTGAACAGTATTTCTGTTGTTAGGTCTTTAAGGAATTGCCACACTGTCTTCAGCAATGGCTGAATTAATTTAGACTCCCACCAACAGTGTGTAAGCATTTCTTTTTCTCTACAACATTGCCAGCATCTGTTATTTTTTGACTTCTTAATAATAGCCATTCTGACTGATGTGAGATAGTATCTTATTGTGGTTTTGATTTGCATTTCTCTAATGATCAGTGATGTTGAGCTTTTTTTCATATGTTTGTTGGCTGCATGTAGGTCTTCTTTTGAGAATTATCTGTTCATATCCTTTGCCCACTTTTAATGGGGTTGTTTTATTTTCTTGTAAATTTGTTTAAGTACCTTATAGATGCTGGATATTAGACCTTTGTCAGATGCATGGCTTGCCAAACTTTTCTCCCATTCTGTCAGCTGTCAGTCTGCTCTTTTGATGGTTTCTTTTGCTGCAGAAGCTCTTTAGTTCAACTAGATTCAATTTTCCAATTTTTGTTTTTGTTGCAATTGCTTTTGTTGTCTTTGTCATGAAATCTTTGCCCTTTCCTATGCCCAGAATTGTGTTGTGTAGGTTGTCTTCGAGAGTTTTTATGGTTTTGGGTTTTACAAGTCTTTAATCCATCTTGAGTTAATTTTTGTATATGGTATAAGGAAAAGGTCCAGTTTCAATCTTCTGCATATGGCTAGCCAGTTATGCCAGCACCATTTATTGAATGAGTCTTTTCCTCATTGCTTGCTTTTGTCAGCTGTGTTGAAGATCAGATGGTTGCAGATGTTCTCTATTTCTGGGTTCTCTATTTTGTTCCGTTGTTGTATGTGTCTGTTTTTGTACCAGTACCATGCTGCTTTGGTTACTGTAGTCCTGTGGTATATTTTGAAGTTGGGTAGTATGATGCTTCCTGCTTTGTTCTCTTTGCTTAGCACTGCCTTTGCTATTTGGGCTCTTTTTTGGTTCCATATGAATTTTAAAATATAATAGTTTTTTCTAATTCTGTGAAAAATGTCATTGGTAGTTTGATAGGAATAGCATTGAATCTATAAATTGCTTTGGGCTGTATGGCCATTTAAATGATATTGATTCTTCCTCCCCATGAGTATGGAATGTTTTATCATTTGTTTGTGTCATCTCTAATTTCTTTGAACAGTGTTTTGTAGTTCTCACTGTAGAGATCTTTCACCTTCCTTGTTAGCTGTATTCCTGGATTTTTTTTTTCTTTTTTTGTGGCAATTGTGTATGGGATTGTGTTCCTGATTTGGCTCTTGGCTTGGCTGTTAGTGGTGTACAGAATTGCTAGTAATTTTTGTACATTGATTTTGTATCCTGAAACTTTGCTGAAGTTACAGTTTGAGGAGCTTTTGGGCTGATACTTTTGGGTTTTCTAGATATAGAATCATGTCAGCTGCAAACAGGGATAGTTTGATTTCATCTCTTCCGATTTGGATGGCCTTTATTTCTTTCTCTTTCTTGATTGGCCTGGCCAGGACTTCCAATACTACTTTGAATATCAGGAGTGGTGAGAGAGGGCATCCTTGTCTTGTGCCAATTTTCAAGGGAAATGCTCCCCACTATCACCCATTCAGTATGATGTTGGCTGTGGGTTTGTCATAGATGGCTCTCTTTATTTTGAGGTATGCTCCATCAATATCTAGTTTCTAACTACTGTTTTTAATTTTGCACATAATAAACTAAAAATCTTGATGTAAACACAAAGTATTATCAAGCACTAAGTTGTTTTTGATTGAAAGTCATTCTTGAATGTCACTTATCTCAGCCTCCTCCCTTCTTCCACTAAGTCTGGGACATTTCTCCCACACAAATTGGGTAGAAATTGCATGGGCTGCTGCTTCTCCCTCTGCTTTTCCAAATACCAAAGGGCTGCTGAGACTGACCAGTATATGAAACATGACATCCCTAGGTGGACCTAGAGGAAGGAGACCCAAGGAGAGGGTCTTCTTTATACATACATAAATGAAACAATAACCTGTCAACGTAGAAATGGAAAATTTAGAAAACGGAACAAGCAAAAAATCAAAATCATTTATATTACCACAACTTAAAAGAATCCAGTTAACATTTTGCTAAATATCAATATTTCTTAAACAAAATGGGATCATGCATATAGGTTGGCTGGCATAATTATTCACATTTGAGGCAGGCATGGTGTGTCATGAGAGAACAGAGGAGGGGAGGGACAACACAATAGGCATGGTTAAACACATTTTATTTTATACTAAATTTCAACTTTTTCATTTTTTTCTCCTCTACATATCATCTTTCCCACTTATCCATTTTTCTCCTTCCATCAATACATGATTTCTTTAATTTTCTTTTTTAAATAAAAGGAACATAGTTTATTAATAGACAACAACCAAACAACAAGATCCACTAGCCAAAAGAAAGTAGACATTAGCTAATTAGTCAATTCATGTGGCCTAAGTGGCAGCCAGTTAACTCCAGTGGTTAAATCTCAGAAGCCGACCTTTCTCATGAATATTTGTAACATTCACACAAAGACAATTGCTTTAGCTCCAGCTTGCAGTCCCACAGTTGTGTGTTGTTGGTCACAGGGAGACCTAGCAAGAGAATGGGGATGACTCATTGTAATGCACCAACACTCTCAGCAGATGCTCTCCAAAATGAGCTGGGAGCATGATCATACCATGAAAGATAATGAAGCACATTTCAGTTGAATTCTGGCCAGTGCAGGTCTTACACATCTCTTTGATAACTGAATGATCTAATTAAACTCTTTGTAGACATTAAATAAACCCAATAATTGCCAATTACCTCTTCCTAGCAATGTTCCCTAGAACTAGAGTTTTATTTTTTAATATAATACCATATCTAAATAAATGCTTGCCAATGTTTTGATAAGAAATGATGTATAAATTAGCTGGCTTTCTTGTCATCATGTAATATAAGCAAGGCAAACTTCTTGTTTCCTTGATGGAACATTGCTCAGGATGGAAACTGTTATCATTGTCAGATGCAGTGTCAGTAGCAATTGGTGAATTTAGACTGCGTTTCCCTATCACTATCTCAGTGAAATAAGACATGTTTCTGAGAGATAAGGGATAATGGAGCTGTTGCTAATGCTTGAGTGGACCTAAGGCATTTGTGAATGAATAATTTTAATATGGAGAATAAAGGTATCCTGAGAATAGGAAAAAGAGGATAATCAGTTCCCTTCTGGATCAGATTGCCAGATTTAGCAAACAAAAATACAGAACTCCTGCAATATTTGAGACATGTTTATACTAAAATAATCACTTACCATTTATCTGAAATATAAATTTAACTGGGTGTCCTATATTGTATCTGATAACTTTACTTCTAGGGGATTAATTGGATCAGCACACTGGTAGGGACATGAAATAATTTGCAATTCTCTGGGGCCTTCCAGTTCAAGTAAGCAAAACTCTTTCCCAGCTTCCTCAGCTGTTCTTTATAAATCAGCATTTTTTTCCCTCAAGTGCGTACTTCATCTTTCTTTCTGGATTTTTCTGACTTCAGGGCAGAAGGGATGTTGGGGAGCTACATGCTGGAGAAAGTTTTTTCTGAGGAAAAATGAAATCACCACCTAAATCCCCTGAGTGGAGTGATTCTGGAAAGAGGGAGTGAAAGGAATGAGGTGGAGGTTGAGACAGTTCAGGGATGGCCAGAGGCAGTTTTGGATGGGAATTCTGGCGCAACTCACATCTTCTGGACTTGAAAGGTCATATCCGGAAGTCACAGTGTTCCTAGGAGAGGTTTTTCAACAAGGTTGGAGTACACTGGAGGCTACACACACAATCTGAGCCAAGAAACAAAGTTCACCCAAGAATGCCAGTGGTGATGTTTCCTCTACACTCTTGGCTAGGTGTGGACCTTGCTCAAATTCCAGGGGAGTGTTGGGTGAATGTGATCATCAGGATGTGGCCTCTCATGCTGTGACAGCTAGAGTCTTGTGCCTCTTATTTGTCAGGGTGAATGGGATTGGTTAAATCTTAGCCAATGGGAATTTTTCTTCCTGACAAACAGGTCCATAATAGGGCTGACTTTTCCCAATAGAGGGAAACTACAGCATGGAACTAGGTTAAAAGATTTTGCTGTGAATGAGAAAATCTATTTGTTTTCTTTGCAACTAATTTTGCTATCTTTCCCTATACTAATTTTTTAAATTAATAAATGTTTTTTACTTATTTAATGGGTTAAATAACTCAAAGAGGTAAAAAGTTTTAATATTTTCCTCAGCTACTTCCTACTTAGAACCTGTTTTTCTAAAGTCCTAATGTTACCAGCCTCTTTTTTTTTTTTTTTTTGTGAGACGGAGTCTTGCTCTGTGGCCCAGGCTGGAGTGCAGTGGCTCAACCTCAGCTCACTGCAAGCTCAGCCTCCCGGGTTCACGCCATTCTCCTGCCTCAGCCTCCCAAGTAGCTGGGACTACAGGTGCCCGCCACCATGCCCAGCTAATTTTTTTGTATTTTTAGTAGAGACGGGGTTTCACTGTGTTAGCCAGGATGGTCTCGATCTCTTGACCTCGTGATCTGCCCGCCTCAGCCTCCCAAAGTGCTGGGATTATAGGCGTGAGCCACAGCACCTGGCCTTTACCAGCTTCTTAAACAGATGTTCATTGACTTACAACATGGCTACCTCTTGATAAACTCACTGTAAACTCAAAATACCCAAAGTCAAAAATGTGCTTAATACTCCTAACCTATTGAACATCATGGTTAGCCTAGCCTACCTTAAATGTGCTCAGAACACCTGTACTAGCCTCTAGTTGGGCAAAATCATTTAGTACAAAGACTATAATAAAGCATCAAATATCTCATGTAATTTATCAAATAGTGCACAGAAAGTGAAAAACAGAAAGATTTTGCACCACTATAAAGTAAAAAAATTATTGTGGAACCACTGTAAGTTTGAAACTGCCTATATATCCTTTTCCAGTTTTCTCCACATTCATGCAAACATAAAAACATGTATGCACGTGTATAGATGTAAATGTGTGTGTATGTTTATATAAGTGTGTGCATATATTAATATATACACATGTACATACACATACACATATATAATAGGTATATGTAAGGTTTTTGGAGAAAATAGTGTACATTTTATAAAAACTGAAATTATTAATTACATATTACCCTATAACTTCCTTTCTCACATAGTATCATAGACAGTCCTCTAGTCACTACAGACTGAACTCACAGTTTTTAATATATTTAATATGTTTCATTATGTGGATATATATATTCAAATGATTATTAATGGGACTTTGGGTTTTTCCCACTTTTCTGCTGTTAAAAACTGGGTTGTATTAACATTTTTAAAAATTCTATGCATATGTTCTTTTTATTTCTATAGGAAGGAGTTCAAACAATATTGCTGGGTCAAAGGACGTGTGCATTTTAATTTTTTTTTTTTTTTTTTTTTTTATGTAGAGACAGGGTCTCACCATTTTGCCCAGGCTGGTCTTAAACTCCTGGCCTCAAATGATCCTCTCACCTTGGCCTTTCAAAGTGCTGGGATTACAGGCATGAGCCACCATGCCCAGCCTTAAATTTTAATAGGAATCACACAATTGCTTTTCAAAAAGTTTGTAGCAATTCACACTTCTCTTCTCCATTCCCTCCCTTAGCAATACATGGGGAAGTCATTTCCTTGCATCCTTATCAGTATTGTTTATTTTATTTATTTATTTATTTATTTTGAGGTGGAGTCTCACTCTTGTCCCCCAGGCTGGAGTGCAATGGCGCGATCTCGGCTCACTGCAACCTCTGCCTCCCGGGTTCAAGCGATTCTCCTGCCTCAGCCTCCTGAGTTTCTGGGATTACAGGCACCTACTACCACGCCCAGCTAATTTTTGTATTTTCAGTAGAGACGGGATTTCACCATGTTGGCCAGGGTGGTGTCAAACTCCTGACCTCGTGATCCACCCACCTCGGCCTCCCAAAGTGCTGGGATTACAGGCATGAACCACCGCACCCCGCCAGTAGTATTGTTTATTTTTAACTTTGTCAATCTGATGGATGAAAAAATGGTATTTTATCTTAATTTGCATTTCTTGAATCATCCTTGAAATCAGTATGTTTTTGCTGATTTATTGGCCTTCTTAAAATTTATCTTTCTGAATTGCCTGTTCATATTCTTTACCTATTTTTCTGTTGACTCATCTGTTCTCAATCAATTTTTAGGTGCCCCTTGTGGATGCTGTGTTGAAATTATTCTTTATTCTAATCTATTGTCTTTTGACTTTATTATATTTTTTGCCATGTGAAATTTTAAATTTTTATATAGTCAAACATTTATTTCTATTTTTAATGTCTTTATTATAAAATAAATACATCTCCATGATAAAAAGTCATGTAATTCACAAAGGTATAGAATTAAAAATAAAAGCTCTCCTTCCAGTTTTTGGACTTCTTAGGTCAATACCCCAGAAGTAACCACTGGCAATAGTTTCTTGCTTACTAGTTTAGAATTTTCTATATGTATGTAAACATTTCCCATGCCCCCTCCCAATTTGCTAATATTTACTGAGCATCTACTCTATGCTAAGAACTGTTTTGGGCCCTAGAAAGTCATAAACTCAACGAAGTTTCTACTTTTAAAGTTCATACCCCAATAGTGGAAAAAAGTAATAAATTAGCCAATGGACAAATAAAATAATTTTAGATAATGTTAAGTTGTGTAAAGAAAATAAAATAGTGTTAGAGTACAGAAAGTGACAGAGAGAGAAAGTAACAGTAATGAACCTAAAGTAACATTATTTTAGGTAGAGTGGTTTGGGAAGGAGTCTCTAAGGAGATAGCATTTATTGGGTTTGGGCCATAATCTTGAAAGACACAATTCTGAAGGCCATAATCTCAAATGTTGAAGCCCTGATCATCAAAATCCTGAAAATATAATTCTGAACAAAACTTAAAAATTCTTTAAAAGACGTTTATTTACACTTTAGAAGAAAATTTATTTGGGAAACATGACAGAACACTTTATAGGCCACTTTACACAATAAAATAGGCATATAAATAATAGCATACATATTTGTGCAAGCATCAGCACTCAGGTATACTAATTGACATTTATAAGCAGATAAACTGTATTAATAAATAAATAGTTTATATAACAGTGGTCATCTGAAATGTTGTGATAGACAATTAGATCTTTTGACAAGATCAACCAAAAATTGGTATGGGTCACCTCCACATATACAGTCGCCCAAAGGACTAAAATCTTGAGAAATTTTATCTTTCACAAATGCAGATGTGCAAAAAGGACATCTTTTCATTTATTGGGGAAGTTTCAACATTTTTATATACACTCACAATGCTTATACACAAAGTCAATGTGGTGATAGTGCACTTCCATGGAGTCAAATTTGCAAGAAATGTATAAAATGAATTAGAACTCTGTGAAGGTCTTTACACAATTTATCCCTTCAGTATTGGAAAGGATGTGAAGATGAAATGCATAGTATAGTGAATTTTAAAAAATAATGCTGACAACTTAAAATAGTGGGAAAAACCTATACAAACAAAACAAAAAAATCCATACCCACTTCCCCCACACCCCCAAAAAAATCCAAAAAAAAAAAACCCTGATATATGAAAAAGTGTATTACAGGAATAGATGATAGACAATTGCATGGAGGTAGTCCCTAAGAGCTGGTCGACTTTCATGATCATTAACTGTATTTTGAAGTCTTGCATCATGATGGATAGCTGCTTTTCTCAGTTTCTTTTAGGGCATGGCTCTCCTCAAGAATATGTTCACATTCATCTTCTATGTGGCACTGCTCTTTTTGAAATTCTCCTATGATTTTATAGATGCTAACATGAGCATTCCCTATTAAATGTTCCCATCTTCTGTGTGAGGCTTCTAGATTGTTTTAGATACAAAATGATATGGAAATGCATTCTGCATTCACTCATTTACATACCACATATTTGGTGAAAACGATACTGCTGATTGAACAGAAACACTAATATGTCTTCTTATCCTACTGTACATATAATTATTTTCAAACCAGTCAGTAACTTTGCTGGCTTCTTCAGGCAAATGAAGCCTTAATTTATGAAAAACACCTGGAATAATTACATCAGCTGCGAGGAATGCCAATACAGACAAATAACATATTTTTAGACTAAAGCTGTTGTCATCAACATATTGCATGGCCAATTCACTCATCTGAATTTTCCAACAAATGCATTGGGCTGAATGGAAAAAACAAACTTTATTGATAACACCTTGAAATTCACTGTTAGAAGCCTTGATTGCACCTAATTCCAAATCTGTTGTTAAGCTTTGGGTATTCAGTTAGACATTAGGGATTTTAAACTTTAGAAATTTAAACTTTAGGAATTTTGATCTTTCAGAATTTCAACATTCAGTTATGGCATTCAGGATTGTGTCTTTGAGGATTACGTTCAGCACCACAATTATTAGAGATCTGATATATGTGAATACTGCACAATGCTTTTTAAAAAATTGCTGTTTATCATTTTCACTTAATAATAAAATAGAATGTATTTACTGATCAGTGCATGTACATTCACTTGTATGAAAAACTTTTGCTTTGCTAACATAAAATGATTAACCCCAATTTTGTGTAGACAGACAATGTGAATGCATGTCTATCTTCCTGTCTGTCTCTTGAAATCACAAACATATAAAGTCCATTCACTTGATCAGTCAGAGGAGGGTAATACACATTATTTATTCTCTTCATTGACCAAATAGGAAGTGGTGAGGTTGTCTGGATAAGGGGCCTTACCAAGGAAGGACGGAAGTGGATCTCCTGTAAGTCACGTTAGTCATGGGGGCATATGTTGAAGGTACTGGCTAATGTGCGGTTGGGGCTGCTATGGTGATTCTTCCAGATTATTTCTAGCTCTTATAAACATGTGTATATATTCAGGCTGAAAACAAGCAGTCTAAAATGTCCTCTTTTCCCTCAGGTGTGGTATAGTATAGCTATTTTGAAAATATCATTTTGAAAATACAGAAACTCCTGTGGTGATAAAGGGGGTCAGTTTGCTAAAGGGGCATCTCTTTGTTGTGGCTTAAGAGATCTGAGCCTAGTTTCTGGGAAACTGGGCAATGTGGAAGTGAAAGAGATTCTGTGCCCAACATGCTTAGCCACTGCTGAGCTGTCAAACATAAACAAAGCACATTGCCTATTTAAAAGAGAAAGGAGAAGTCTGAGACAGAAGTCAGTTGGGCAGTTGTCTGTGGATTCCTGTTGTTGCTTCTCTCCTCATCCACGCTTCAGTGGGTTGTTGAGAGCTAGTTTGCTGGCATAAACAAACAAACAAAAACAAATGATTTATGGAAACTACTGAGTCATGCCTTGTCCCATAGCTGCCTTTCTCCTGCTCTGGGAAGGCTCAGTTACACAGCAAATTTCTGAAGGGAGAAGTAGCCATGCTGTGGAATGTGTTATTATAAGAAAACTTTGCTGCTGCTCTGGTGAACCCAGTGATGCTTGAGTAGCCAAGGTTCTCATGTACTTTCTTACTTACTGTACTGAGGTAAGCAAAGTGACAGGTCGTTTAGGGCTCTTGGAGAAATGCTTTGCAAACCTACAAAATGACTTTTTGTTTTGTTTCATTTTGTTTTTTGAGACAGAGTCTTGCTCTGTTGCCCAGGCTGGAGTACAGTGGTATGGTCTTGGCTCAGTGCAGCCTCTGCCTCCCAGGTTCAAGTGATTCTCCTGCCTCAGCCCCCAGCTAGTTGGGATTACAGGCACATGCCACCACACCTGACTAATTTTTGTATTTTTAGTAAAGACGGGGTTTCACCATGTTGGTCAGGCTGGTCTCAAACTCATGATCTCAGTTGATCCGCCCACCTCGGCCTCCCACATTCAGACTGTACAAAATCCTGAGGTGAATGGCAAGATGGCTGAATAAGAACAGCTCCAGTGTGCAGCTCCCAGTGAGATCAATGCAGAAGGTGAGTGATTTCTGCATTTCCAACTGAGGTACCCAGCTCATCTCACTGGGACTGGTTAGACAGTGGGTGTAGCCCATGGAGGGTGAACAGAAGCAGGGTGGGGTGTCACCTCACCTAGGAAGCACAAGGGATTGGGAAACTCCCTCCCCTAGCCACGGGAGGCCATGAGGGACTGTGCCATGAGGTACTGTGCATTCCGGCCCAGATACTATGCTTTTCCCATGGTCTTCACGACCCACAGACCAGGAGATTCTCTTGGGTGCCTACAGCACCAGGGCCCTGGGTTTCAAGCACAAAAAGTGGGCGGCTGTTTGGGCAGACACTGAGGTAGCTGCAGGAGTTTTTTTTTCATTCCCTACTGGTGCCTGGAACGCCAGCAAGACAGAACCATTCACTCCCCTGAAAAGGGGGCTGAAGCCAGGGAGCCAAGTGGACTTGCTCAGCAGATCCCACCCCCATGGAGCCCAACAGGCTAAGATCCACTGGCTTGAAATTCTTGCTACCAGCACAGCAGTCTGAAGTCGACCTGGGATGCTCGAGCCTGGTGGGGGGCGGGGTGTCTGCCATTACTGCAGCTTGAGTAGGCAGTTTTCCCCTCACAGTGTAAACAAAACTGTCAGGAAGTTTGAACGGGGTGGAGCCCACTTCAGCTCAGCAAAGCTGCTGTAGCCAGACTGCCTCTCTAGATTCCTCCTCTCTGGGCAGGGCATCTCTGAAAGAAAGGCAGCAGCCCCAGTCAGGTGCTTATAGATAAAACTCCCATCTCCCTGGGACAGAGCACGTCGGAGAAGGGGTGGCTGTGGGCACAGCTTCAGCAGACTTAAACATTCCTGCTGGCTGGCTCTGAAGAGAGCAGTGGATCTCCCAGCACAGCGCTCGAGCTCTGCTAAGGGACAGGCTGCCTCCTCAAGTAGGTCCCTGCACCCCATGCCTCCTGACTGGGAGACACCTCCCAGCAGGATCGACAGACACCTCATACAGGAAAGCTCCAACTGGAATCTAGCGAGTGCCCCTCTGGGACGAAGCTTCCAGAGGAAGGAACGGGCAGCAATCTTTGCTGTTCTACAGCCTCTGCTGCTGATACACATGCAAACAGGGTCTGGAGTGGACCTCCAGCAAACTCCAGCAGGCTTGCAGCAGAGGGGTCTGACTGTTAGAAGGAAAACTAACAAACAGGAAGAGCATCAACATCAACAAAAAGGATGTCCACTCAAAAACCCCATCTGAAGGTCACCAATATCAAAGACCAAAGGTAGATAAATCCACGAAGATGAGGAAAAGCCAGTGCAAAAAGTCTGAAAATTCCAAACACCAGAATGCCTCTTTTCCTCTAAAGGATCACAACTCCTCACCAGCAAGGGAACAAAACTGGACAGAGAATGAGTTTGATGAATCAACAGAAGTAGGCTTTGGAAGGTGGGTAATAACAAACACCTTCGAGCTAAAGGAGCGTGTTCTAACCAAAGACAAGGAAGCTAAGAACCTTGAAAAAAGGTTAGAGGAATTGCTAACTAGAGTAACCAATTTAGAGAAAAACATAATGACCTAATGGAGCTGAAAAACACAGCATGAGAACTTCATGAAGCATACACAAGTATCAATAGCCGAGTTGATCAAGCAGAAGAAAGGATATCAGAGAATGAAGATCAACTTAATGAAATAAAGTGTGAAGACAAGATTAGGGAAAAAAAATGAAAAAAGCCTCCAAGAAATATGGAACTATGTGAAAAGACCAAAACTACGTTTGATTGGTGTACCTGAAAGTGATGTGGAGAATGGAACCAAGTTAGAAAACACTCTTCAGGATATTATCCAGGAGAACTTCCCCAATCTAGCAAGACAGGCTAACATTCAAATTCAGGAAATACAGAGAACACCACAAAGATACTCCCTGAGAAGAGCAACTCCATGACACATAATAGTCAGGTTCACCAATTTTGAAATGAAGGAAAAAATGTTAAGGGCAGCCAGAGAGAAAAGTCGGGTTACCCACAAAGGGAAGCCCATCAGACTGACAGCAGATCTCTCTGCAGAAACCCTACAAGCCAGAAGAGAGTAGGGGCCAATATTCAACATTCTTAAAGAAAAGAATTTTCAACCCAGAATTTCATATCCAGTCAGACTAAGCTTCATAAGCAAAAGAGAATTAAAATCTTTTACAGAAAAGCAAATGCTGAGGGATTTTGTCAGCACCAGGCCTGCCTTACAAGAGCTCCTGAAGGAAGCACTAAATATGGAAAGGAAAAACCAGTAACAGCCACTGCAAAAATATACCAAATTGTAAAGACTATCAACACTATGAAGAAACTACATCAACTAACGGGCAAAATAACCAGCTAACATCATAATGACAGGATGAAATTCACACATAACAATATTAACCTTAAATGTAAATGGGCTTAATGCCCCAGTTAAAAGACACAGACTGGCAAATTGGATAAAGAGTCAAGACCCATCAGTGTGCTGTATTCAGGAGACCCATCTCATATTCAAAGACACACATAGGCTCAAAATAAAGGAATGGAGGGATAAGTACCAAGCAAATAGAGAGAAAAAAAGGCAGAGTTTGCAATCCTAGTCTCTGATAAAACAAACTTTAAACCAACAAAGATCAAAAAATACAAAGAAGGGCATTACATAATGGTAAAGGGATCAATGCAACAAGAAGAGCTAACCATCAGATAGATATCCACCCAATACAGGAGCACCCCGATCCATGAAGCAAGTTCTTAGAGACCTACAAAAAGACTTAGATTCCCACACAATAATAATGGGAGATTTTAACACCCCACTGTCAATATTAGACAAATCAATGAGACAGAATACTAACAAGGATATTCAGGACTTGAACTCAGCTCTGAACCAAGTGGACCTAATAGACATCTACAGGACTCTTCACCCCAAACAGACTATACATTCTTCTCAGCACCACATCACCCTTATTCTAAAATTGACCACATAATTGGAAGTAAAACACTCCTCAGCAAATGCAAAAGAATGGAAATCATAACAAATAGTCCCTCAGACCACAACACAATCAAATTAGAACTCAAGATTAAGAAACTCACCCAAAACCACACAACTACATGGAAACTGAGCAACCTGCTCCTGAATGACTTCTGGGTAAATACCGAAATTAAGGCACAAATAAATAAGTTCTTTGAAACCAATAAGACCAAAGACACCATGTACCAGAATTTCTAGGACACAGCTAAGGCAGTGTTTAGAGGAAAATTTATAGCACTAAATGTCCACAAGAGAAAGTGAGAAAGATCTAAAATTGACACTCTAACATCACAATTAAAAGAACTAGAGAAGCAAGAGCAAACAAATTCAAAAGCTAGCAGAAGACAAGAAATAACTAAGATCAGAGCAGAACTGAAAGAGATAGAGATGCCAAAAAACCCTTCAAAAAATCAATGAATCCAGAACCTGGGTTTTTAAAAAGATGAACAAAATTGATAGACTGCTAGCCAGACTAATAAAGAAGAAACAAGAGAAGAATCAAATAGACACAACAAAATATGATAAAGGGGATATCACCACTGATCCCACAGAAATACAAACTACCATCAGAGAATACTATAAACAACTCTACACAAATAAACTAGAAAATCTAGAAGAAATGGATAAACTCCTGGACACACACACCCTCTGGAGACTAAACTGGTAAGAAGTTGAATCCCTGAATAGACCAATAACAAGTTCTGAAATTGAGGCAGTAATTAATAGCCTACCAACCAAAAAAAAGACCAGGACCAGACATATTCATGGCTGAATTCTACCAGAGGTACAAAAAAGAGCTGGTACCATTCTCTCTGAAATTATTCCAACCCTAACTCATTTTATGAGGCCAGCATCATCCTGATACCAAAACCTGGCAGAGACACAACAAAAAAAGAAAATTTCAGGCCAATATTACTGATGAACATCGATATGAAAATCCTCAATAAAATACTGGCAAACTGAATCTAGCAGCACATCAAAAAGCTTATCCACCACGATCAAGTCAGCTTCATCCCTGGGATGCAAGGCAGGTTCAACATATGCAAATCAATAAATGTAATCCATCACATAAACAGAACCAAATTACAAAAACCACATGATTATCTCAATTGATGCAGAAAAGGCCTTTGATAGAATTCAACACCATTTCATGCTTAAAGACTTTCAATAAAGTATGTATTGATGGTACGTATCTCAAAATAATAAGAGCTATTTATGACAAACCCACAGCCAATATCATACTGAATGGGCAAAAGCTGGAAGCATTCCCTTTGAAAACTGGCACAAGACAAGGATGCTCTATCTCACCACTGCTATTCAACATAGTATTGGAAGTCCTGGCGAGGGCAATCAGGCAAGAGAAGGAAATAAAGCCTATTCAATTAGGAAAAGAGGAAGTCAAATTGTCTCTGTTTGCAGATGTCATGATTGTATATTTAGAAAACCCCATCGTCTCAGCCCAAAGTCTCCTTAAGCTGATAAGCAACTTCAGCAAAGTCTCAGGATACAAAACCAATGTGCAAAAATCACAAGCATTCCTATATACCAATAGTAGACAAACAGAGAGCCAAATCATGAGTGAACTCCCATTCTCAATTGCTACAGAGATAATAAAATACCTAGGAATACAATTTACAAGAGATGTGAAGGACTTCTTCAGGGAGAACTACAAACCACTGCTCAAGGAAATAAGAGAGGACAGAAACAAATGGAAAAACATTCCATGCTCATGGATAGGAAGAATCAATATCTTGAAAACGGCCACACTGCCCAAAGCAATTTATAGATTCAATGCTATCCCCATCAATCTACCATTAACTTTCTTCACAGAATTAGAAAAAACTACTTTAAATTTCTTTTGGAACCAAAAAAGAGCACATATATGCAAGAAAATCCTAAGCAAAAAGAATAAAGCTGGAGGCATCATGCTACCTGACTTCAAACTATACTACAAGGATACAGTCACCAAAACAGCATGGTACTGGTACCAAAATAAATATATAAACCGATGGAACAGAACAGAGGCCTCAGAAATAATGCCACACATCTACAGCCCTCTCATCTTTGACAAACCTGACAAAAACCAGCAATGGGGAAACGATTCCCTATTTAATAAGTGGTGTTGGGAAAACTGGCTAGCCATATGCGGAAAACTGAAACTGGACACCTTCCTTACATCTTATACAAAAATTAACTCAAGATGGATTAAAGACTTAAATGTAAAACCTAAAACCATAAAAACTTTAGAAGAAAACCTAGGCAATACCCTTCAGGACATAGGCATGAGCAAAGACATCACGACTAAAACACCAAAAGCAATGACAACAAAAGCGAAAATTGATAGATAGGGTCTAATTAAAGAGCTTCTGCACAGCAGAAGAAACTATCATCAGAGTAAACAGGCAACCTACAGAATCGGAGACAATTTTGGCAATCTATCCATCTGACAAAGGGCTAATATCCAGAATTTACAAGGAACTTAAACAAACTTACAAAAAAAAATCAAAAAGTAGGCAAAAGATATGAACAGACAGTTCTCAAAAGAAGACATTTATGTGGCCAACAAACGTATGAAAAAAATCTCATCATCACTGGTCATTAGATAAATGCAAATCAAAACCACAATGAGATACCATCTCATGCCAGTTAAAATGATGATCATTAAAAAGCCAGGAAACAACAGATGCTGGAGAGGATGTGGAGAAATAGGAACGCTTTTACACTGTTGGTGGGAGTGTAAATTAGTTCAACCATTGTGGAAGACAGTGTGGCAATTCCTCAAGGTTCTAGAAGTAGAAATACCATTTGACCCAGCAATCCCATTACTGGGTATATACCCTAAGGATTATAAATCATTCACTATAAAGACACATGCACACGTATGTTTATTGCGGCACTGTTCACAATAGCAAAGACTTGGAATCAACCCAAATGCCCATCAATGATAGACTGGATAAAGAAAATGTGGCACATATACATCATGGAATACTATGCAGCCATAAAAAGGATGAGTTCATGTCCTTTGCAGGGACATGGATGAAGCTGGGAACCATTATTCTCAGCAAACTAACACAGGAACAGAAACCAAACACCGCATGTTCTCACTCATAAGTGGGAGTTAAACGATGAGAACACATGGACACAGGAAGGGGAACATTACACACCAGTGCCTGTCGAGGGGTGGGGGGCTAGGGGAGGGACAGCATTAGGAGAAATACTTAATGTAGGTGATGGGTTGATGGGTGCAGCAAACCACCATGGCACGTGTATGTATGCCTATGTAACAAACCTGCACGTTCTGCACACGTATCTCAGAACCTAAAGTATAATTAAAAAAAAAAAAAAGAAATCCTGTTGTAGGTGAAAGAAGCCTTGCAATCACCTTGATGATTAATCACTGCTAACATTACAGGAAGGGAATCCCGATCCAAACCCCAAGAGAGAGTTCTTGGATTTTGCACAAGAAAGAATCCAGGGTGAGTCCATAGAGTAAAGTGAAAGTAAGTTTATTAGGAAAGTAAAGGGATAAAAGAATGACTACTCCATAGACAGAGCAGCCTTGAGGGCTGCTGGTTGCGCATTTTTATGGTCATTTCTTGATTATATACTAAACAAGGGGTGGATTATTCATGCCTCCCCTTTTTAGACCATACAGGGTAACTTCTCGATGTTGCCATGGCATTTGTAAACTGTCATGGTGCTGGTGGGAATGTAGATGTGAGGACGACCAGAGCTCACTCTCATTGCCATCTTAGTTTTGGTGGGAATTAGCTGGCTTCTTTACTGCAACCTGTTTTATCAGCAAACATGTATGCTGTATGACCTGTATCTTGTGCTGACTTCCTATCTCACCCTGAAACTTAGAACGCCTAACCATCTGGGAATGCAGCCCAGTAGGTTTCAGCCTCATTTTATCTGGCTCCTATTCAAGATGAAATTGATCTAGCTCAAACACCTCTGACAGTAAGTTTCACCTTGTTTTGCGGATCTTGGCACATGTTAAACCAGTTGGGAGACAGCATTAATGGAGTATCTGCTAAATGCCAGTCTCTGCCACAGAACGGGTGGGTTAAGGATTCATGTGAAATGATGGTGAGGGGATGTTGAGGGATCTATGGAAATGGCAAAGCATCAGAGAAACAAAGCACATGATTCCTGTCTTTAAATGAAAATCAGGCAATTACAAAATAGAGATTTTTATTTTGAGGAAAGCTATGTGGAAATGCATACAGTCCATACAGAAGATATGCATTTGAAAGAGTGGTTTGCTGTATGATATGGGATAATCTGCATGAGTCGACATTGGTCAGGGAAGACATCCCGAGAAGGTGAAGAAGTGGGGGAAGGGCATGTCCATCATGAGGGTGAGTTGTGTGGGCAGGCCAGAAATGAGCATAAGGTGGTAACTGGTTATCAGTGAGGAGATGGGGATGGGGAAGTCTGGAGAATTTTCTCTTGAGAATGATTCTGAGTGGTGCTGAGTTATACTTCTGTTGCTGTTGTTCAACGTTAGCTGTAAGACAACACCTTTGATCTGCTTCTAATCATCTGTTTGGCTTGCTGGAGGTGTCTTCTAGAAGGAATGATAACCAACAGTTATCCAGCATTTACTACATGCCGCATGCTGCTTGAGTGCTGTGTGAGAGTCATCTATTTGATCTTCAGGGCAACACTGGGTGTTGTTAGGTGTTATTATCATCACTCCATTTTATAGATAAATAATGTGTCAGTCAGGATGAGTTGGGCTATGTTACAAAACAAATAACTCTCAAATCTCAGTCATTTAAATTGTAAGTTCTACCACATGGGGTGGAAGAGGGGCCTCTCCTCACTGAAGTCATACAGGGATCGAGGCTGACAAAGAGCCCATCTTGAACTACGTTTCCTTGATCTCTGAGGAAGAAAAATGGAATCTCGTGCACTGGTTCTGAGAGTTTTCACTTGAAAGTGATGTGTGGCATTTCTGCTCACATTTTGTCAGACAAAACAAGTCATATGGCTATGCCTAACTTTAGAGGGAGCAAGGACAGAAAATTCTAGCATGTAACTAGGAGAGAAGAAGAGGACTATTTATGAATGGCTTTAATAACTAACTATAAGGAACTGTGGTGCAAAGAAGGCAGGGGACTTGACTTAAGTTTTCACAGCTATTGTGGTTCTATGGCCCTTTTCTCTACCAAACCTACATTTTGCTTTATATACAAACTGTGTGTGGGGGAGTCAGAGGGGATGGCTGGGAGTAAGACTGTGATTAGGGATGAGATTCACTCCTTAACCTCTTGCTCTCTGTGTCTAGATTATGGTGACTGGAATAAAATCTTCGAGAAAATCATTTCATAGTATCTCTTTGGCCACATGGGTAAGGAGAGGAGAAAGAAATGGAAAGTGTAGAAGAACGCTGAAACTGTATTCCAACAGACTCAGTGTAGTTGTCAGAAATGCTGAGGATTTGTTGTCCTTTTAGGGGAGAGTTATCAGTGTTGGAAAACAGTCGTTTAAAAATAACAGTGAATTTAGACACAGTTGACCTCCGTCCATCCTTAAGATGTTAAGATGATTCTGCTTGTTTACTGTTGTCATCTTGATGCCATGAAGTGATTTGGGCAATTGCTGGGTGTAGGATGGATAGAACCATTTATGGGAGTGAAGAGAGTCATCAAGGAAGGCTCTGAGGGGAACAGAGGGAGAGCAGGACCTCCAGAGAGAAGCAAACGCTTGGAGAAAAAGACTTGAGCCTATGAAACAAGGGTGCATGTATGTGTGTGTGAGAGAGAGAGAGAGAGAGAGAGAGAGGGAGAGAGAGAGAGAGAAAGAGAGAGAGAGGGAATATGAAATAAGTAGGCCCACCCACATTCAAATTTTCTATTCCAAGAAAATCAAATTTCTGGGTTATAGGATCAAAAATAAAAACATCCTCTATAAAGAGACTGTTAAATCAGCTGGCTCAGCCAAGAATCCGAGGACTTTTGTGATCTTCCTCACCTTGTTGGGGTTGGCAGGCCCTTTCTCTGGAGCACATGGTGTCAGTCAGGCTTCAGTGGTGTGACTGGAGTTCAGGGGCCAGGGGAAGTCAATGTGGGGAATTTAATCCCCACCTCTACTTGCTGAGTGAGGCTCGGGTGGTTTTCTACGGGCTGAAACCCCTGGGTCCCCTGGCATCCAACATAACATCAAAAATAGCCCTTGCTTTTTAATTACCAAGGGTGAAGATCTATTATCTGCTCCAAGAATTGATAATCTGTTGTAATTGGGAATATAGAGTTGGTCTCTTTCAAATATGATATTAAAATATTTGGTGAGCAAAATGAAAAAAATTAAAATACAAAAGAACTGTTTGTTATACTACAGTCAGATTTTATCCACTTAATTTTTTATTTCTTGATATTATATACATATGGTCAGAATGATCACATTTCCACATACTTTTAAATAATATAATTTTTAGTTAATTTAAATTTAAGTTAAAGCTGTTAGTTTAATTAAGTTTAAAGTAATTATGTTTAACACAACAAATAATACAAGTATATATAATGAAAAGTAAAAATCCTCTTTCCATTCAATCCTAGTTCTCAGAGGTAATCACTGTTACTACCTTTCTGTGTTATTCTGAACTTTTCTTTCTATAAAATAAGTATATTTAAAAAAATTGATTTATCCATTTTGTTATTAATAGAATGGGTTGCTTTGAGACCAGACTCTAGTATTCTGGAAGCCTTGATGACCAGAAGCAAGGGACTCTATGCTTTCAAAGATTCAACAGTTTGCCATTTATCCAGAGGGAGCAGTGTTAGACTGCATTTTTGTTTTTTTGTTTTTAAAATATTCATTTTTTCTTTCTTTTTCAAATTTATTGTATCTTAAATTTAAAAAACAGATCTAGCAGGCACAAGTGCAGATTTCTTACATTCATAAATTGCCTAGTGGTGAAATCTGGGCTTTTAGTGAACCCATCACTCGAATAGTGAAAATTGTACCCAAAAGGTAATTTTTCAACCTTCACCCTCATCCCACTCGCCCACCCTTTGTAGTTTCCAATGTCTATTATTCCACTCTGTATGTACATGTGTATTCATTGTTTAGCTAGAGAGAACATACAGTATTTGACTTTCTGTTTTTGAGTTATTTCAATTAGAATACTCATCTCTAGTTCTACCCAGGTTGGGGCAAAAAAGCATGATTTTTATTCTTTTTTATGTCTGAGTAATATTACATGATATATAAATATCACATTTTCTTTGTCCAATCATCTAAATGTGTAAGTGCAGGTATCTTTTTGATCTGATTTTTTTTTCCCTTTGGATATTTACCCAGTAATGGGATTGGTAGATCAAATGGTTTTTCTATTTTTTAGTTTTTTGAGAAATCTCCATGCTATTTTCCAGAAAGGTTGTACTAAGTTACATTCTGACCAACAGTGTATAAGTGTGGCCTTTTCTCTGCGTCCTTGCCAACATCTCTTGTTTTTTGACTTTTTAATTAATAACAGCCATTCTGACTGGTATAAGATTTTATTTCGTGGTTTTAATTTGCATTTCTCTGATGATTAGTGATGTTGAGCATTTCTTCATATGTTTGTTGACTGCTTTCATGTTTTCTTTTGAAAAATGTTTATTTATGTCATTTGCCCACTTTTTAATGGAGTTATTTGTTTCTTTCCTGTGGAGTTGTTTGAGCTCCTTGTACATTCTGGATATTAGCCCTTTGTTGGATGCATAGTTTGCAAATAGTTTATCTCATTTCGTAGGTTGTTTGTTTACTCTGTTGATTGTCTCTTTTGCTGTGGAGAGCTTTTTTTTGTTTGTTTTGAGACGGAGTCTCGCTCTGTTGCCCAGGCTGGAGTGCAGTGGCACAATCTCCGCTCACTGCAAGCTTCGCCTCCTGAGTTCATGCCAGTCTCCTGCCTCAGCCTCCCGAGTAGCTGGGACTGCACACCCCACTAATTTTTTTTGTATTTTTAGTAGAGACGGGGTTTCACCGTGTTAGCCAGGATGGTCTCGATCTCCTGACCTCGTGATCTGCCCACCTCGGCCTCCCGAAGTGCTGGGATTACAGACGTGAGCCACCGTGCCCGGCCAGAGCTTTTTAGTTTAATTAAGTTTCATTTGTCTATTTTCATCTTTGTTGCATTTGCTTTTGAAGACATGGTCATAAATTCTTTGCCTAGGCCAATGTCCAGAAGAGATTTTCCTAGGTTTTCTTCTAGAAGTTTTATAGTTTTGTGTCTTATATTTAAGTCTTTAATCCATCTAGGGGTTTTTTTTTTAATAGTGAAAGATATGGATCCAGTTTCATTCTTTTGCATATGGATATCCAATTTTCTTAGCATCATTTATTAAATATGGTGTCCTTTGTCCAGTGTAAATTTTTTTTATATTACTGAAAATCAGTTGGGTATAGGCATATGGCTTTATTAGACTGCATTTTGGATTAGGAAGACATTTTCAGTAGCCCCTTTGGCTATATTCTGTCATGGAATGGGGAATTACCTTCAAAATCAGGTAAAGGGCTGTCACATCTTTCCAGAGAAGATGATCATGTTGACTGGGAGATGGAATGATTTCTTTCTATCTCTCAGGAATGTGAGGAGCCTTGTAGGGCAGAGGTGGGTTTGGGGATGGGAAAGAGACAGCGTGCTAGTGATTTTCTGGGGCCAGAAGACTATAAGGAGAGAGATGGCTGGGCAGGGAGCTGCTGGTGAGGGACACAGAATGGTATTCATTGAGTCTGGGGACAGTCTGCAGCCTGTGTAACCATGGGCAAGAAAGTATTCTCTCCATGCCTCAGTTTCCAAGTCTATTATATGAGGCTAATAGTAGTATTCACCCCCTAGGGCTATTATGAGGAGTAATCTGTCTATGTGTCTATGTATGTATGTATGTATGTATGTATGTATGTATGTATGTATCTTTTATACTTAGAACAGTATGTTATACAAGTGTTTATTATTTATTATTACTATTTTCTACTTTATAATTATGTTCTTTTATTCTCAGGCCTTCAGTACATCTTTATTAATCTGACTGCCTGGTTGCAGTTACATTTGAGAATAAGACTGAGATCAAATTCCACGTTTAGAGTGAGAAATGACTGCAGTTGAAGACTTGGTTGCAAGAGTCTAAGAAGACACCTCAGGGAGAGAGACAGGATCCAAAACAAGATTGCTGGCTGAGGTGAGAAGCTATAAACCAGGAAGGACTCATGGAACCTAGAGGTATTCTCCAGAGATTCCTCAGAAATACCTAGGGAGAGGAATCTGATGGAAGACTGAACTTCTTCAAACAGGCAGGAAATGGTTATTTAGCCATTAAAGGAAATGTGAGCCAGAATAAGTTTGGAGAATTTGGGAGCATGTGAATTATACACAATAATTGTATTTTTCTGCAACTTCCTGTTTTCCACTTAATTGTATATCGTAAACTTATTTCCAGGTCAGTATATAAAGAACTATCTTATTTTTCAAGCAGCTGCATACTGTTTTTAAAGGTAAGTTTGTTTATTTAACTGTCTCCTCATTGTAGATGGATGTTGGTTGCTAGCAATTTGTTGTTGTTATACATAAACAGTGCTGCAGTGAACTACCTCACATATAAATCCTTGTAAACATACTCTCATATTTCTGTAGGGTGAGTTTTTTCAAGTGGGATTGCTGAGTTCCAGATGTATGCATTTGAAACTTTAATAAATTCTATAAGAATATCCTCTAAAACGTAAAATTTAAATTACTACACTTAAACTCCTATCAACAGTATATGAAAATGTTCATTTCAAGATGTCCTTAACAATGAATTCTATAAAATTTTTGCCAATATGATAGATGAAAATAACACCTCATTCTTTTCAACATACTTTTCTTTGATATTAGTGACACTAATAATCTTTTCACTGCATAACTAGCCATGTATATTTCTTCTTCTATGATATCTGTGCCTTGTTTGTTTATCTATTGGATTGTTTACTTACTTTCTAATGGTAGGGATTTTTCATATTTTATGAATGTTAAATTATTAAATTTAGTTTGTTATATGTGTTAAAATACTTTCTCCTAGTTTTTTTTGTCATTTGGCTTTGCTTATGGAGTCTTTCAACACAAACACATTTTAAATATTTATGAAGTTGAACATCAACCATTGACTTTATAACTACTGAGTTTGGGTAATTATTTAAAAGCTTTTCTTACTTCAAGAATGTAGAATCGTCTCATATATTTTCTTGTAAAATATAACATTTAAAAGTGTTTAAATCTTAACTGGAGCCCTCTTACAAATTTGATTTGAAGCAGAGTATAATATTCTATTTTTCTGAAATTATTAGCCAACTTTCCCAGTATTAAACAATCTACAGTTACCCTCTAACTTGAAATGCCACTTTTATGAAATACTACATTCCTATATTTTTGTCTAATGATGCATCTATTTTGTTCACTAAATTGTTTATTCTAATGCAACTATTTATATTAGTTTTGTGGTACCTTTATAGTATCTTTTGATTTGTGGTAAACTAAGCACTCTCTCATTATTCTTTGTAAGAAAAAAAGTGTATTGCCAGTATTTATTAATTTTTTCAGAAGAACTGTAGAAGAAACATAATAGCTACCTTCCCATAAAAATGTTTTATATTTTTTGTTGAAATTATACACAGAATTCATCTATTAATATGGAAAAAATTGGCATATTAATCCTTCATCAATAGCAACATACTATGTCTCTCCATTAACTTAGGTCTTTTATATTTACTTCACTAATGTTTTATGGTTTTCTTTATATTTCTAGGTCTTACACATAACTCTTTTTATTTTTGTTCTTAAGAATTTCACAGCTTTTGTTGATACTATGAATCAGATTTTTCATTAATTCTTTTAATTGCTTATTATTGAACATGAAAAAGTAATCTTTGTATTGAAATCTTGAGTCTGATCATGTTTCTATTTTAAATTCATAAAGAATTCTAGTAGAAGAGGAATTCAAAGAATGTTATAAATGGATGTTTCTCTATGGATGAAGGAACTATTTTATTCACAGGCTGATAATTCAACCTAAGCTAGTTTGGCATCATGTAGATAAATAGTTGAATTATGGATTTAAAATGCATATTCTTTTCTAACTACAAAGGTAATGCTTATTAATTTAGATGGTTTTGAAAATACAGAAAGGCAAAAACTTTTTTTAAAAAACTGTTATTCTCTACTGCTACTCAATCTATCATCTGTCTCTCCATTCATTCATCCCTTTGTTTATATCTGTTAATCTTTGTACGTGTTCATGTATAACTTTTACATGATTGGAATCATAATACATATTCCATTTTAAAATCTCCTTTTTTACACAAAAATATGTTGTGAATATTTTTCTATATTATTAAATATCATTAGCTGAACTTTTAGAATTGACTGCATGTTTTGGTACCATTTAGACATAGTTTAAGATACTCAGAAGTTATGTGGCTTTGCCACTATGGATGAATCTTCTTTACTCAATATTAATTACTTTAAAATAACCTCAGCTAAGTACTTCTCAGCCATAAAAAGGAATGAATTAATGACATTCATAGCAACTTGGAGACTATTATTCTAAGGGAAGTAACTCAGGAATGGAAAACCAAACATTGTATGTTCTCACTCATAAGTGGGAGATAAGCTATGAAGATGCAAAGGTATAAGAAGGATACAATGGACTTTTGGGACTCAGGCGAAAGGGTGGGAGGGGTGAGGGATAAAAGAATACAAATTGGATTCAGTGTATACTGCTCAGATGCACCAAAATCTCACAAATCACCACTAAAGTTCTTACTCATGTAACAAAATACCACTTGTTCCCCAAAAACCTATGGAAATAAAAAATTTTAAAAAAAATAACCTCACCTAAAATGGACTTCTGTTTTTGGGAAGGTGAAATAGATATACTCTTCCCAGATCGCACCACTGCACTCCAGCCTGGGTGACAGAGCGAGACTCCATCTCCAAAAGCAACACAAAACAAAACAAAACAAAAACCCTGAACAAAATATGTAACACAAACAAAAGAAGACTCTAAAGGTCAAGAGAAGAAGGCAGAACTAGGGAACTTGGAACCCAAGAAACAACACTGTGGAAAGTTCCCTGGGTTTTCTTTTGGCCTCACATATCTGAGACTTGAAACTAACGAAGCCAGCAACCTGGAAATGCCAATAGGAGCAGACAAAAATGTCCCTTCCAAAAGCCTACTTTCTCTAGCCAAAGGCCAGCCAATAGGCAGCCTAGCAAGATAGAAAACTTTGACAATAACTGCTGTACTCCAGCCAATGCTACAGAAAAATACAGCGGCTCCAACCTCACCCCCACCAGCAAAGGCCAAATGGGGAGCATAGATTTGCTCCCTTCAGAGGGATAGTGAAGTGTTGTATGCCACCTCCACTGGGGTAATGTCAGAAAAATCTGAGCAGGGAGCTGGGAGTTTCATCCACACTGAGTATTCCCTCTGCCTCCTTTTTCCTCTACTTTTGATGTCAGTGGAGACTACATGGGGATTCTAGACTTCCACCCACAGCCACTGGTGCAGTAGTGTCAGAAAAAGCTTAGTGGAGAGTCAGGACTTTTACCACCACTTGTGGCCACCCTGCTCCCTTGGTATTAGAGGAGCTCAGGTGGGGAGAAGCAACTCCTACCTCTGTCCAGTGGTAACAAGTGGCATCCCCCACCCCAATGTGTCAATGGAAGCTAAGTGACAACCTGGACTTTTACCTTCATTTGCTAGGAATGAGGTGGCACCCTACTTTCCCTGCCAGGACTGTGTCAGAAGAAAACAGCTAAAACAGAAGGTTTAAATAACATCTTGAGTCTTTTAATACCCAAACTGTCCATGTTTCAAATGAAAATCACTTCTTAAACCAAGAACCAGGAAGATCTGAAACTGAATGAAGATAGACAATCAATAGTTGCCAACACTAAGCTGATAGAGATATTAGAATGATCAAGAATTTTATAGCAGCTGTCCTAAGATGCCTCAACAAGCAATTAAAAACATTACAGAATATACTAAAATTACAAATTGTAAAAACGGAAAACTTTAATAAATAGAAAGTCTCAAGAAAGAAAGAGAAAATATAAAGAATAATTCAATGAGAAATTTTGGAACTGAAAAATATAACAATCAATATAAGAGACACAATGGTCAGGCTAAAGAGCAGTATGGAGGGAACAGAAAAGAATCAGGTAACTGGAAGACAGAACAACAGATATTACTCAGTTAGAACAATGTAGAGAAAATAATAACTGAAAAATAAAGGACAGAGCCTTAGGGACCTGGGAGAATATAATAGAAGATATAATGTGTAATAAGAGACCTAGAAAGAGAGAAGAAAGAGATGGGACTAAAGAAGCACTTTAAGAAATAATGACTGAAAATGTTCCCAATTTGGCAGAAGATGTAAACCTACAAATTTGAGAAGCTGGGTAAACTCCAAAGAAGATAAATCCAAAGACATCCATATGAAGACACAATAGAGTCAAACTTGAAATCTAAAGACAATTTTAAGAAGCTTCAAAGTGCTTAGTGACAGAAAAATAACACCTTACTTACAGGGCAAAAAATAATTTGAATGACAACATATTTCTCACCAGGAACTATAGATCCCAGAAGGAAGTGGTGCAACATTTTTCAAGTGCTGAAAGAAAATAACTGTTAACCTAGAATTCCTATACTTAGTCAAAGCATCCTTCAGGAATCAATGGGAAATCAAAGCCTTCTCAGATGAAGAAAAACTAAGAATCTGTCACCAGCAGATCTGCTTTAAAAGAACAGCTAAAGGAAGCTCTCTACATGGAAAAGAAATGCCAAAAGAAGAACCCTCAGAACATCAGGAAGAAAGAACATGGTCAGTAAAAATACAGATACAATATAACTGACTTCCCTTCTCTTAAGTTTAATTAAAAAAAAACACATGAAATAAACAAACCAAAGACACTTAACATGAAACAATATTTTGAAGCAAGTATCATATACAGATAAATGTGGACAGCATTTTTTCTCCATTAAAAATACATAGTTAATGGAATGTGTACTTACCATGTAACTCAAAATGAGAATTTGGCCTTCAAAATAACTATTAGAGAGGAAATTAATCCTAAAAAGATATGGTTAGAAACCATTCTGAAATTTTGTCAAAAGTTTCTTCCTTTCCTGTCTGCTTACTTGCATAATGTATGATGAAGGGATTGGACTTGATTGTCTCAAAGGTCTGTTCAGTTGAGCTCATGGCACTCTTGAATTTTTTTGGCTAAATTTCTGAAAGATCCACAAAATTGCAAAACCTTTAAAAATACTTTATTGTACATAAAATCACATCTTTGATGAATGAGGTGGTTTACTTTATGAAAGAATTTTAAAGACGTTAAGGAATGATGTTTTCCTGTACTTTCTGTGCTGGGTTCTCTTCCTCCTTCGTTTTTAAGAGTGAGAATGAAGAAATTTAATTTAGATTAAGCATTGAAACAAAAAAAACATTGAGGCAAATAAGAAATTAGTCAATATTATAGGAACACTTATTACCTTTTTTTTTCTGTTCTTCTCTTTTACCCCTTCTTCCTCTTCCTTCCCCTCTTTATTCCCTTTCCTTTTGGAAGCATTTGAGAGTAAGTTGCAATAACTATTACCCTTCTCCATAATTACTTCATTATGCATATCCAAAGAACAAGGGTAGTCTCCTAAATAACAACAATATAGTGACCAGATTCAGAAAGATTAACGTTGATGCAATACTATATAAAAAAAATCCAAATTCAAAGTTATTTTCTTTAAACAAATAAAATGTCTATTTTAACAGAATAGGTTAAAAGGAAGGGAGGTCCCATCGCATTTTTATAACCCTTATTCCTTTGCCTCTTTCTTTCAAGTATCCTTCTCTGGGACTGGCATCTGAATGATTTCCCACCTCTGCTGGCCCATCCTCTTTCCTGTCAACACTTGTGAGTCTTTCCCGTGTTCCTTCAGGACTGAGCTAGGTACTGACAGCCAGTCTTCCTAGCCCGATGTCCATGGATGATAATGATGGCTCCCTATGATCTCACTTTCCCAGGGGCATCGGCAGTTTTTTCAACTACTTTCAGAAATGTGGGCAGTTTATACAGAGCTTCAGAAGCCAGAGGAAGTATTTTGAAGAAAGGGGACAATTGGTATCTCCTTACCTTATTGTAGCAAGTTTCTACCTATCCATAAGCAAATATGAACAATTTGAAGTTCATAAGCAAATGAAAACAATTAAAGTTTAGGGGTAGGAAATGATTGAGGTGCCAGTCTCTGAGAAAGATATTTAAAAGAAAGAGGGAAAGAAATGAGTGTTAAACATTCTATGGGACCTCCCTTCCTTTAAACTTATTTTGCTAAAATAGACAGTTTATTTCTTTAAAGAAAATAACTTTGAATCTGGGTATTTTAGTTAGTATTACAATTGGTATTTTCTTACCTTATTGTAGCAGGTTTCTACCTATCCATAAGCAAATATGAGTAAGTTAAAGTTTTCTGGAATTCAGTGTTTTTTGCCATATTTGAGAAGCCAGTGTTTTCAATAGGTCTATAATATTCTGCTATGGAAAAAAAGCAAAGAAAAGCAAGATACTGAATAATGTTTATAGAATGAGCTCATTGCCAAACATAAAGACAGTTTTTCTCTACATCAGCATATGCTTGTGTGAGTATGAGGGAAAGAACAGAAGGATACACACCAAATTACTAACATGGGTTACCTTAGGAAGGTGGGCTTAGCTTTCTCTTCATGTATTGCTATATTTTTTTACTTACACAAAACATGTATCCTTTTTGTAATTAAAATAAAAATAATACAGTTTTTGAGAAGCAAAATACTCAGAAAGCATATAAAACTTCTGATTTAACACAAAACTCCCAACTACCAAGAAGAGAAAGAAGGCCATTGATAGTATCATGGAACATATTATATGGTACATAGGGGTTAATTGCTCAGTGATGAATGAATGATACAGGATTATCCATGATGAAATATAAGATTATCTTTTATATAAATCTGTTTCTCCTGGGTAAATTTTCTGGGTATTCTTCATGCTAAGACAAATTTTGCTGAACTCAGGAGAGAAGCAAATTGGGAAGGAAGTAAGATTTCATTTTGGAGAAATAAAACTTGAAAAGGTTATATTCAAGAAGGGAAATGAGGTTTTCTAGTTGGATCCTAGGAAAGGCATTAGCACGTGCATTCTGACTTTTAAAATTCCTTGCCTCAAGTGTCTTCTGGGTCTTATGATTTCTGGACTTAGTACATTCACCTTCTAGGAACATTCTTTTTTCTCTTAAGACACTCTGAATGCCAGACTGTGTCCAGTGACATATCATCTTAAGTGGTTGAAAGACAAAATATTTAAATTGCCATACATTTTGTCTGCCTCTTCATAGAAATGATGCAAATCAGTTTCATATTTCCAATGAATTCTTTGACTCTCCTGGTCTCACATAGGGCCTATGAAAAACACAGCTTTTCCCCAAAGAAGACCTTCATCACTTGAATTTTATTAGCCTCCCCAAAGGCCTAGTTTCTGTCTAGTGTCCAGTCTTGGAAGCATCTGCTTTAAATTTCCTTTAAACAACTGTTATATGGAAATGACTTCCTTTCTTCTCTCTCCACTCCTCATCCTAAACTGAGCTGCCCCTCTACTTCTCACTGTAACAATCTTTGATGTCAGCTTATTTGTGGACCTCAAACACAGGAGTGGGACAAGTCACCAGCTCAGAAGTCTCAGGACCAGCGACATCAAGAGCAGGAAGTGGCCAGTGCCTCAACTTCACTCCCCTCTCCCTCCCGGAACAGGCCCTCCATCACCGTATATAATTCATGTCACTGAGTGGAACATGTAAGCCATCTCACTTCTTTTTGTCTTCACAAATGCTTTAAACACAGGCTTGGAAAATCTGTGGGCTTCTCACACGTTCTCAGATATATTCCTTTGCACCTAACTGGAGTGAAATGATATGGTGCTCAGTGGAAGGAATCCGGTTGTGCCAGCAGAGGTTGGGGCTATGGAACAATGTAACTGGAAGTGAGCAGTGAAAGAAACCTGGAAACTCCTGTCACCCTGTGCCTCAGTGCAGGCTGGCTCAGTAGCATCAACTTAATGTTCTGTGTGGGATGCTAGCACATTTGTGTTTGGAGCCTGGTAATTAGATTGTGAGCAGGAGGCAAAATCCCAGCAATCTGGTGGCATGGACAAGTCTTGGTGTCAGAAGGCATGGTGTGTTGAGGCTTAACAATCTCAGCTCTATTTTTGTCTATCACCCCTTTGATACATATCAAAAAAAAATCCCACCCACTAGTTCTCTTTCTCCTCTCCCCATCAAGATCAAGCACCATAGATGAATTAAATAATAACAATAATAGAACAGGAAAATAATACACCGATGATCAGACATCAAAATGAAATGTAGACCCTTAGAACAACTTTGCTTCGTGTACTTTTAATACATTTTATATGCCACACGGCAATTTACTGAGAGGTGGATTTTAACATACCACATATGCTATTGGCAAGATGAGAATTACTGAGTTGAATGTTGGTTCACTAAATATGCCGAAACCCTTTTACAGTGTAGACTCTGAGGAACAGCTAACACTCTCTTTATGGGCACATTGAAATGAATTGTGCTTTTACTGTATGTCATTGTTATGTCTCAGGGGACATGATTTCAGCAGTAGCTTTGCCAAATTTTTGCAATAACATGATTCCACTGTATTTCTATTTTAGTACCACGATCTCATGGCTTGAAGTTTATTTGAAAAAAGAAAACAACATAAAAAAGAGTGAAGTTCAGCCAAATCCAGGTTATTCAGGATTTAAGTTATAATCCAGCATGAAGATTATCCTAAACTTTTGCTTCTCTTCCTCACCTTTAGTATTTTTCATCTTCGGTGGATGTTCCTGCTCAGTAGCATATTTCCCAGAAAGAATCAATGGGATTTAATTAATTTCTTGTGTGAAATGCTGCAGAGATACTTTTTGAGGGAGGGAGAGAGGGAGAGAGAGATAGAGAGAGAGAGAATGAGAATGTATGTAGAGAGAGAGAGAAGAGAGAAATGGTTGGAAGCTTTTGGTAATATTTTCTGATATGTATAAACTTAAATTACCTAGAATTCATGAGCACTTCTGCTTGTTATCCATGTAGAAGAGATCATTAAGAGATTGCTGTATTTTATCCATAATGTACTTTTCTAACCTAAATTATTAGGAATAGGAATACCCCATCTGCATGCTATGAATAACACCATGTGTGGAGAATCTGCACAGATCCTGAGATAATTGTAGGGATGAAGCTGTCTAAGGAGAAATCCCAGGCCTTAGGAGGGTGTGAACCTTGTGGAAAGGTGAACAAAAGGGGAAGAGCCCTATTTTGAATCAAGGAAATCTTAACTCATGAGAATAAAATTAGTGTGAGGAGCCAAATCCTGAACAATCTTTAGCTTCCTTATTTTCTCTCTGATGACACTGTAACTGTCTAACTAAAAAGGAGAGAATCAAGTTAAGGAGCAAAGTATTTGGTCAACCCTTTAAACTATTTGTCTACATCATTTTATAGGTCAGCATACTTGTTTGAATTTTCCATTTGTCTTTAGAATATCTACCTGGAGAGAAGTCGATATTTAACTAGAAGAGATGGACGCTGTTGGGCTAATACAAAAAGTTGAAAAATTCAACCCATGAAACATTGGTTTTTATTTCATTAGCAATTTTGGTTTCATTTTTTTTACCCAAATTAGGCTGAAAAATGAAATCAAAACTGCTGGTGAAATGAAGCCATTTTATACAAATAGCACTTTGCATCCTCAAAAAGAGAGATTCCACAGAATGTTCTTGTACAAACACCTGTAGTTTGGGACCATGTGGAATCTCTCTTTTTAAGGACACAAAGTGGTATTTGTATAAGAACATTCTGATTCTGGATCCACTAGCTGCAAGAAGACCTGATTGAACCAGTGCCTCCCGCTGTGGGTGAAAATCAGCCTGGCCTCTCCTGGGACACAGAGGGGACCAAACTGTCAGTCACTAGAATGATTTGTTCTCACTTTCCAGCTGGCTGGTTTGGTGCTGTTGTTGATGCTGCCACAGTCATTGTAGTGTAGGGTAGGTAACAGACTAGCCTTCCAAGCACCTAGCTTTCCACCTCCTTGCTGAGACTTTGGCTTGGTCTCCTAGAAATGGCTCCTTTTAACCCAATAAACAGGGAAGTGGGTGGGGGGATAGCTGTTTAAAAAGAGCACATTTTAATGGAAAAATGAGGTATTTTCCATTGTGGTAATGTGTCTTTTTTTTTCAATCATAAAATTGCTCAAAAGAGGAAGCAAAAAGAGGAACATGTATTCATTTGTTTCAACTCGAATTTGTGAAATGAGTTCTTAAGAAAGCTAGCAGGCATCTATTTCGAAGAATTATGACTCCTTTTCGACATGTAAATATCGTATCATTTCCACAGTATAATTATCTCCCATGATGATCTAAATTTATATGACTGTAGATTCCAAACGCAGTTATTGTGGAGTTTCAACAAGACCACATATGAGAAAGAAAGAGAGAAAATATCTGCATGTGTCAGTGTTCAAATGACACCATCAGAGACTGTTGAGAGTAAGACAAGACCTCTCCTTTTGTGACCAGTTAACTGATACTAGACAAGTATTGTTCTAGCAGGTAGAATGACTCGAAGATATCTTCAAACATTATATTTTTTAATAACCCCCATAATACAGAATTACCTATGGATGTACATGTTGGAGTACATTCATGTGAAAGTATAGAATCAGACATTATTCAGGCAGACTTTCCCTGTTCCAAATACTCCTTAATTGAGGAACTACCTTGACTACTAATTTTAAATCACAATAGTTCCGTGTAGAAGGGAGAGCTAAGTTTTGGGTTACAAAATTTTGAAAACCACCATATAGAACCCACCTAAAATATCCAACCACCAACTTGCCACTGGCAATGGCTGAGAAAGCAGAAGGGAGGCAGATGTGGTTGTTGCCCAGTTGGAAATGATGATACTAATAAGACTTTAAGTGAAGTAAGCAGAAGGAGTTTGGGGCATTTGTTATGCTCTCCTTGAAGCTCTGTTCTAAGTCCTCCCAGACCTGGCTGGAGATTGATTTTCCTTCTGTGCTAGATATCCTACGTGAAAATAACCATGGCAGTATTAATAATAGCACTGTAGCAGCTGTTTGAAAAGTGAGCACCTTCCATACCTTAACTTTCTATTTTGCCTGGTAGATTGCACTCTTTTCCTTTTCACTAGCAGATAGTTCTCTGAGTATGAATCTAAAGAGAGGAGAGCCAAGGCTATCTATATTGCCTATGGTAAGACAGCATAGTGAGACATTTCCTTAAAAATCTGGGAATGACTGCAAATGGCATTGGGAATACAATCATGAGTTGGTTGCCCCTGATGGTAGTTCTTCAGGTTCATGCATAGGAAGCTCCAAGGGAAGGTTGACTCATTAGATGCACCAAAGGTTGGCTTACTCTAAAAATGAACATGTCATGAGCATGCACACAGGGTTAATAACATATATTGAGCTTTTCCTATATGCTAGATTCTTTTTTACCTTCTTATTAAATCCAAACAACAACGTCCCAGTGAAGATGTTGTTATCAACAAGAATATAAGCAGAATGAGTAGCAATTTGGGTTCACTTGTATACAATAAACACTTGGCACATTTGCTTTTCAAATGATTTAATAAATGTTATCCTTATGGATGAAGAAACAGAGTTTTGCAGAGATTGAATACTCTGCCAAATTCCCCCAGCCAGATAACGCCAGAGCAGGGAAACAGGCCTGACACTATGGGGAGATTTTGTTCCCTGCCAGAGGTTCAGCATACCCAAATCCCCTCCCTTGTGTGGGCCCTGGTTGGAGTTGGACACAAGAAAAATTTGCATGAGATATGGAAGGTAGAAGTGAAGCAGCAGCTGTTATGCTCAGAGGATGGACATATGTGTGCCAGGCACCATGACAGTGTCAACTTACATATCATCATTGATCTGCTGGTTCACCTCGTTGGTGTGGGGCAATGGCTGGGTCCACAGCTTCTCTAGTTTTCAGCAGATCTCTTCCTTTCAGTTCTCTGAGTCCTGAGCCATGGCAGGAACCTTGTGCAGCTTCATGGCAAAGGACACCAGTCTCTTCTGCAAATTATCTATATTGTTGAGGTTGGAGGCCATGAGATACAGATGTGGGTTTTAGTTTGTCTTGTCTCTCTGTTCATGTCCAGCTTGTCTTCCTGATTGCCAGCCTTCTTGACCTCTAGTGACTTCAAGGCTACTGCCAGATGCAAAGGCAACAGCCTCCCATAGGCTTCTTTATAAGTTCCCACAATGCTGTCGAGTCTAACCTCTTCAATAAACCATTTATTTCATATCACTTATGGTGGCTGTGCTTCCATGATCAAACTTTAGCTGTTATGGTTTGTCAGACTCCAAATTTCCAGGATACTGCACTCACTGGGAGAGTATGAGGGTGAAGGCACGAGCAGGTTTCAGTGGGAGTGGAATCCTCTGGCTTTAGGAAACTGAGTACTTCCTTAATCAGATGATCAGAGAACAAAGCAAGGGGATATACATGAGCAAAACAGAAAATTGAGAAGTCATATCAATGTTTCATTTAGCTTATGAGATTACAGAGCTAGTAATTTCATGGCCAATTATATGTTTAAGATAGGCCAAAAATAAGTTGAAAAAATATTTCAGTGGCCGTTTGTGGACAATATAAAAATGACATTTTTCTGATTTCTCAATCAGTGCTTTTCAGTATCTTAGTCACAGCCTACATTTACATGCCAAACATCTGCGTGGAAAGTGAAAATATGCTCTGTTATAACCTAGATGAAACATCTGGAAGATGATATTTTTCTACTTTTTATTCATTTGGTGTCACATAGATCTAGGCATCAACACATATCTCTTTTCCCTTAACTTTAAAAAAATATGATTTTATTTTTCAGTGCACTTTTTCTGGAAAACAATTTTGCAAGGTGCAAGGTATTCAGATGAAGTGCTGAAATCTTGGCTGTAGGAAAAGTTAAGCATAACCAACCAACACTTACTTCAACCCCAACTGCAACACTTCTGAGGCTTACCCTTTGCCATTTAGCACGTTCCTTTTGCTGTCTGCTTGCACACTATGTACCCTGGGACTTTCCTGGGTTTCTCTGCCTTCTGCTTTTGGGGTAATATTGGTTTAACCAATATTAAACCAAGAAGAACAACATTAGAAAGACCCAATTTTCTTACATGAAAGCAAGAAGTTTATTCAACTCATTGCTTCACTTTATTTCTAGGGGCCTTTTCTAGGTCCAGAAAGAAGTTGTCCTTAGCCCTAGACTTTCTGTACCTCTACCCACCCTCCCTTCAATATGTATGTACATTGTCTGTCTTGAGTGAGATAATATGCCCATGCAGATACGCTCTTCTTTGTTTTCTAAGCATTAGGGTTGCTGATACACAACAATATTTTTTCTTGGTAGAAGTATGTTCCATGCAATATTTGGGATATATTTTATGCACAATTACTTGCTGTTTAGCTAAAATTCAAATTTAACTGGGCATCCTGTATTTTATTTGCTAAATCTGTCAACCATAGTGTAGATACTTCTCACATCCCCAATCTCCCAAAGCTCCCATTTTCTAAATCCTGCACACTGAAAAGACTTTCAACAGTAAGTTAACTTCTGGACAGCTTGCCAGACTCTCCTTGAGGAATGTGTTTGCCTTCTAGCATTTGGATGAATAATTTAGTTCTGCCACTAAAACAAAACATGAATGGGCATTTGATGTAAACATTATTTTCCTCACTGCTTTGGCTGAAGAGCTGAAGAGTTAGAAAGGTCCTACCAGCAACATCCACCTTTCTGAAATGCACTGCTTTCTCACAGACTTAACATGTAGCTTGAGCTGTTTCTGGGTTACACAGCTTTTCTTCTATTTCCGTTTTTTTCTTCTTCAAAGTTTCTAGTCTTCTTTTCTTACAGAAGTATGACCTCTCTTCAAGTCTCAACCAGGACCAACATTTGTGCATCCAGATTTTGCGACTCAGAAATGGCCATCTGACCAGTCCATGGAAGGCCTTCCTAGACTGGAGTGTGTATTCTTATTACCCAGATCACATAATACTGACAGAGAGGGATTTGGCAGTAACATGGGTAATAATGGTAAGGAAGGGTATATGGACTATGATTTATAAAGGCTTTTTGAAATTAGCTTGAAAATAACACTTATTGGGATTTCCCACATTTTAAAACTAACATGCTTATTGTAGAAAAACATGCAAAACATACAAAAGCTAAAAGCAAACATAACAAAACAATCACTCACAAATTCACATCTTGAGATATTCACTGTTGTTATTTTTGGTGTATATTTATAATATTTTTCTATAAATTTATTTGTTGTTTCAAAAAAGTACCATATAACACAGAAATACACAGCAACTTTTTTTTGTGATTTAACAATGGATTTTGAACATTTTTTTCTGTGCAGAGTACATGTGTATGTCAATAATTCTCAATCTTTTTTGGGTTGCAGATCTTATTTAAGAAAGTAAAGCTGCTTCTTTCACGAAAACAACTATACAGGTACCTAGAGGATTTGGGTACAATTTCAGATCATTAAAATACGTCTGTAGATCCTAAAGATAAAGAAGTCCTGTTCTAAAGTATCACAACTAATTTGAATGACTGACATGGGATATTTTGAGGCTTCCAGTAAGAATTTATTTTATATAAGCTAAATAGGCAATTAGACATTTGCTACATTGGGACCTCATATTATAAGATTTTGCTTTTTTTTTTTCTTGGAATTCAGGTTTAGGGTAGTGGTCCCCAGCTTTTTTGGCACCAGGGACTGGTTCATGGAAGACAATTTTTCTGCTGAGCAGGGGTGGGAGGTGGGCAGGGTTGGGTGATGGTTTCGGGATGAAACTGTTTCACCTCAGATCATCAGGCATTAGATTCTCATAAGGAGCACACAACCTAGATCCTTTGCATATGCAGTTCACAATGGCATTTCTGCTTCTTTGAGAATTTAATGCTGCTGCTGATCTGACAGGAGGTAGAGCTCAGGTGGTAATGCTCACTTCCCCGCCATTCACCTGCTGCTGTGCAACCCTGTTCCTAATAGGCCACAGACCAGTACATGTCCACAGCCCAGAGGCATGGCAAGAGGAAACATTAGCAAATTTGCAGATTGTCCTGTTTACATGTCAGCTCTGAAGACTGTTGTTGATGGGTCTTCCCTTGGTTGCAAGCCAACAGCAGTCAGAAGCAAGAAACCTTGTCTAGATTTCACAATAACCTTGTCACAAGTCTCACGTTTCCTGTAGGAAAGCTGAATTTACCAGCACACTCACTGTGAGTAAAACTGTAACTCTGCTCTGAGCAGAAGGCTTGTGCTGAGGATAAAAACAAATTCTCAGTGGAAATACAAAATTGATCTATTAATTCCTGGATGCTAAAGACAATGATTTTTTCCTGTCTAGTGGCTATTTTTCTTTTGTATGTAACTTTCAGTTTATTTCCATAGTTAGGAAAGAGATAAAGCAACTTGAGAAAGCATAGGAAGTTGTAGTCCCCTGAAATCTAAATGAAGCCTGTTTGGTCTTGCAGTTTCCTGTGCAGGTCTGGCCTGGGGCAGGACTATATGGGCATCTGCAGCCCACACAATGTAGGAAAAGGACTGGTAGAATATTATCATTAACTAAAGTAACTATAGATGTTCATTACTGGGCACTTATTGTACAATGGCCGTTGGGCTAGGTGCTCTACCTAAATTACATTAAATTCTCACCACTCTAAAAAGTAGGTATCATTTTTCTCTTATGTGGAAGGGGCTGTGCCACTGGATGGGTAAGAGCACAGACTCTGGCTTTCCACAATCTCGATTCATACATATTGGCCTTGTGACCTTGAGAAAGTTACTTAGTCTCCTTGTGCGGCATTTCTTTCATCTGTAAAATGGGGGTAAAACACAAATTTGAATCCAGGTCAGAGTTTCTTTTTTAAATTTATTTTTTAATAAAAAATTTTAATGAGATGTAATTCACATACATTAAAATTTGCCCATTTAAAGTGTACAATACCATGTTTTTATTTTTCATTTTTAAATTTTAATTTTTATTCTTCCAACCTTTTTTTTTTTTTTTCTTTTTTCTGAGACAAGGTCTCACTCTGTTACCCAGGCTGGAGTGCACTGGGGCGATCTCGGCTTACTGCAACCTCGGCTCACTGCAACCTCGGCTCACTGCAACCTCTGCCTCCCGGGCTCAAGTGATTCTCTTGCTTCAGCCTTCTAAGTAGCTGGAATTAACAGGCATGTGCCACCACGCCTGGCTAATTTTTTGTATTTTTAGTAGAGACAGAGTTTCACGATGTTGGCCAGGCTGGTCTTGAGCTCCTGGCCTCAAGTGATCTGGCCACCTTTGCCTCCCAAAGTGCTGGAATTATGGGCGTGAGACACTGCGCCCGGCCTTTCCCACCTTCCACCCTCAAGTGGGCCCCAGTGTCTATTGCTCCCCTCTATGTGTCCATCTGTACTCAATGTTTAGCTCACACTTATGTGGTCAGTGTTTAGCTCCCACTTTAGAACATGCGGTATTTGGTTGTCTGTTCCTGAATCAATTTGTTTAGGATAATGTCAGCCAGAGTTTCTACCCAGGAAAGCCTACTGCCTGATTCAGTCCTTAGCTAAATTGTAAAGATCCCTTTGATTCCTCCCTTCAGCCCTCCTTTCTCACTACAGCACCCTCTCTCCCTATCTCCACTAACAAGATCTCTCCTTCCCTCTCCTTCTTCTCTTCATGACTTCGCTTGCAACTTCCAGTTTCCAGGCTACAGAATGCCGGCTTTCACAAGTGTGAGGACTGCTATGAAAGAGAGGCACATGCATAGCAAGGGCATTTTTAGACCTCCAAAGCCTCAGGAACACAGGAAGTAATTCTCTAATAAATAGATATCTGGAATTGTAACTGGTTGAAGGAAATACTTGGTGCCAAATTAATTGGGCTTTGATATGGGTCTGGAAGAAACTCATGAGCTGCAGTCTTTCATTCAGGAACTTAATAACTTTTGGCCATAGTTGGAATGACTTGTCATGTTTGGGTCCAGCCAATAGGGAACACAGGTCACATCTTTCCCTGCATAAGCCCACAGCCACCCATGCTGTGGGTAGCTGTCCCTTTCCTTTCCCTTCATAAAGTGGATAGGAGGTGAATAAGGCTGAATAGTAATTATAAACATCTGGTGGTTACTTTATGATTAGGTCATGTTAAAGATTTTGGGAAGCCTTCCATCAGTCTCAGTTAATATCTTTCCAATTATGTTTACATTGACATTTACCCTGGACCCTGTAACTTCTCATTATGCCTTCTGGAGTTATCCCATACGCTCTGGGCGTGGTGAGAAGTTCACCAGGGAGGCAAGGATTACTGCTGCTACTGCTTGATCAAGAGGAAAGGCAGCCAGCAGTTCCAAGGAGCCAGGAAGGGACTGCCCAGACATGAAGAAAGAGAATGTGGTTACTATTTTGTCATATACTTTGGCTTTATTTTACCTGAAAGTTCAATGACCAAGATACTAGAAAAAGTCTTCATAGCACTGAGGGGCTGTTTCTGAATTAGAGACACAACTGATAGTTGGAAGCCTGTTGTTTGTGAGAAAGAATTGTTTGACTAGCAACACACTTAGCCTTTCTGCATTAATCTCCCAAATGAAATTCAGAACAGATATTGGAAGCCTAGACCTGAAATGAAGGAAAAATGTATGAACTAAGTACACTGATTGCATTAATTCAGCAGGTGTTTTGTTGTTGTCTGAGCAACTTCTATATATTTAGCTCACTGCATAACAAGGTGCAGATACAGTGGTATATAAGACATTGTCAGCTGGGCACGGTGGCTCAGGCCTGTAATCCCAGCACTTTGGGAGGCCGAGGTGGGCGGATCACTTGAGGTCAGGAGTTCAAGACCAGCCTGACCGACACGGTAAAACCCCATCTCTACTAAAAATAAAAATAAAAATAAATACATTTAAAAAGCCGGGTGTGGTGGCATATGCCAGTAATCCCACCTACTTGGGAGGCTGAGGCAGGAGAATCAGTTAAACCCAGGAGGCAGAGGTTACAGTGAGCCGAGATGGTGCCACTGCACTCCAGCCTGGGCAACAGAGTGAGACTCCGTCTCAAAAAAAAAAAAAAAGACATTGTCTCCTTTCTCTAAAGCCATATGGTTTAGTTGGGTGGTAAGGTAGATGATGAAATATTTACATAAAATTATAAGTATAGAAAATGAAGCATATACTCTAAATAATACACAAAAATGTCTCCTGATAAGCCTTTTATTTTGTGTTTGGTGTAATTTTTTAAAGTGACATGTTCATGTTTTTGAATAAATTTTACTTACGTCTTTGTGTTTTTATGTGCTTTCCAGTGGAAAATTATTAAAAATGTTTTCCCAGCAAATCAACACAATTTAAAAGTAAATAGCAATATTAGCAGCATTCCATCTAGTGCAAAATAGATCTTTCAAGCACAGTGGCCAATGACCCTGGAGAAGTCTCCCAGGAAGGTTCTGGAACAGGTTCTTACAGGAAGGGCAGCCGAGAACATCAATGATTAAAAGGGGGCTGAGGAGAGGAAACTGATGGACAAAGGTAGGTTTGAGATCTAAGTGCTGCTCTCAAATGACCACCAGCAACACCCATGGCTCTTCTGTTTGTTTCTTTTTCTTTACTCCTCTTTCTTTTTTTTCAATGATTGTACTCAAAACTATTGTTTTTTAGAGGTGAGAAGTGGGAGAAAGAACGAAAATCTGGAGGTTGGAGGGTAAACAAACCCACATCCTTGTGGATGAAGAAGGATACCAAAAACTCATTTTCCTGGAAGGAGCAATTTTTGAAATCAGCTACACTGAGGTAAATCTTGTGAAACTAGAACCACCCTGGTAGAAAAGCTGGCCTCTGAGGAGTAAGGGTCACCATCGTGTTCAGGTTTGTCAGGGCTCTGCCTCTTTGCTTCTTTCTAAATTTGGTGTTCTTGAGATTTGATGATAAACATCAAACCTTTGGAGTTTGAATAATAATTTTTCCTTCCAGGATTGGGTACATAGGACTCTACTGATGGCAAGAAGTCAGATGTCTCTTCCAGAAGTTGATGTTAGCATAATGCCAGGTGCATTAGTCAGAGTTTTCCAGAGAAACAAAACCAATATTTTATACACACACACACACACGCACACACATATGTATATGTGTGTATATATTGATATACATATGAGAGAGATAATTTATGTTTATTTACATGCACATACATTTATATGTCACATGTATGCAAATCATATAAATATATGCAAACATATATTTGCACGTTTACATAGAGAGGAGAGAGAGAGACATTGATTTATTATAAAATTTTAAGGATTTAGGTCATACCAACAACTGTTAGGATTGTCAGGTCTTAAATCTGTAGGGCAGGCCAGTAGGCTGGAGAGCTAGGAAAGGTTGATGTTGCAATCTCAAGTCTGGAGGCAGTCTGGAGTGAGAATTCTTTTCTTTTCAGAGGACCTCAATCCTTTCCTTTAAAGCCTTCAACTGATTGCATGAGGCTGACCCTCACTGTAGAAGACAATCTGTTTTACTCAATGTCTACTTGTTTAAATGTTAATCACCTTTAAAAAAATACCTTCACAACGACATCTAGACAAATGTTTGACTGAACACAACCTGGCTCAGTAGCCTAGTCAAGTGGCATAAAAAATTAACCATCTTACCAGGCGAGGATAGATCGGTGTCCCGTCCTGAAGGGGCTGTCCTTTTCACACAGGCATTTATTTATTTATTTATTTATTTATTTATTTATTTATTTACTGAGACGGAGTCTTGCTCAGTCACCCAGGCTGGAGTGCAGTGGCACGATCTCAGCTCATTGCAAGCTCCGCCTTCTGGGTTCACGCCATTCTCCTGCCTCAGCCTCCCGAGTAGCTGGGACTACAGGTGCCCGGCTAATTGTTTGTATTTTTAGTAGAGACGGGGTTTCACCCTGGTCTCTATCTCCTGACCTCGTGATCTGCCGGCCTCAGCCTCCCAAAGTGCTGGGATTAGAGGCGTGAGCCACCGAGCCCGGCCTTCACACAGGCTTTTAGAATACAAGCATCACTCTTCCTGATCAGCCTTCAGATAATATGGGGTGTAGGGAGGGTGGAAGTTTCCTAGCTTCATATTCACAGTCTCATCTGTGGTAGAGATGGAGGCGCTGCCCCACTCTCCTGCTTTTTGTCTCCTTCTCACATGTCTGGCAGAGAAGTCAGGTAGTTCTCTTTCCTCGAGAGAGGCTGGGTGGGGCCATGTCTGTCCATATGTGCCACAGATCATGGGAAAGAGACCAAAGGCTAATGACATGGATGCATTGGATTCTATCCCCTGTGGCCCAATTAGCTTAGTTCTGTCCCAAGGCCATCAATGTTGGCAGGGTGCAGAGAAACTTTGGCAAAATTCGCTCCTCTCATCCTTCTTTTTTTCTCCTTTGGCTATTTAGGGCACTTTCGTGGCTGCCAGACTAAAGATTAATGGAGCACAACTCCAAAGGGTGCCAACAGGAAGCAACTATACCCCCCAATCATGTCATCACCCCCTGCCTATTTCAACCTGTCCTGGAGCTAGTTTAATGTGCCAGCTCCCATGGTTTTTCCAGTCATTCTGCGGTAGAAGGAGACCGCAGTAGGTATTTTCCCAGTTTCTTCGTTTTGCACATCTTCTCCTTATCTTTGCCTGTTGTTGTGTTTGACTCCTTCTAGGTTTGTAGCTTCAGGTGGGTAAGAGACAGGAAAGGGCTTACTTATGGGAACTGTATGGATTTGGTTTTGGTGGTCTCTGGGCTTGGCAGATAAGCCAAGCTAAGTCAATTTTAGACATTAATTATTTACTTGCTACTAATGCAGTTGGGGATTTAATGCTCATGTATTACTACCAACTCTCCGTCCCCCATTTCTCACAGTTAAATTAGATCTTTGATTAAATCAATAGCCATGTTTATGTAATATTGTTTATGCTGGGTCAAGTAGTTTACTATAATTTTTCATTGCTTTTTCTTTCTTCTTTTTTAAAAATCATCCTCCACTCCCAGCCACACCTTGAGTTAAAAATTACCTGTTCTAAAATTTTCTATTATTATCAATCACATTTTTCTTCTTAAATGTTCCAACAGACCTATCAAACTTCTATCAATAATTTTTACAGACACTCAAATTCATTTATAAATCAATGTTTCAGTTTTTAATTTTTCCCCTAGGGACCGTCCTGTCATAGCCCTCCTTCTCCTATTCCACTTGCAATTAGCTTCCCTCTGTGCCTGCTGCACAGTTGACGTTATGGGACTCCTTTCACCATCAACCCAACAATTTCTCTCATTTCCTGCTTCTTAGCATATAAGATATCTCCCTCCTGATTTCCTCCCTTGTTTTACTGGAAAACATCCTCCAACAGAGTCCCTCTGACTTACCTTATACAGTATAAACATCAGTTCTACTTCAATCTTTTTTTTTTTAATTATTTGCCTGGACATAGCATTTTAGGTTGAAATTGCCTCAAATTCTGAAAGTATTTCACTCCGTTTTGTCTTATGGCATTCAGAGTTGCCAATAAGAAGTCAGATGCCAATCTAATTTCCAATCCAATAGTTCCCAAGAATTATTGTCTGGAAACTTTTAGGATCTCCTTTATTTGCCTGATGTTCTTAAATTTTACGGTGATGTTCTTGGGTGGTGATGTTTTCATTCATTTATTGGGCTGTTTGTGTGCTTTTTAATCTGGATACTCCATACTACAGTCTTAGGATATTTTCCTCATATTATTTCTTTGGCAATTTGGTCCATTATATTTTCGCTGTTCTCTCTGAAACTCCTATTATTTGTACGTTTAATGTTCTGAATTAATCTTCTAGTTGTCTTATCTTTTTATCCCGTTTTCTCTTTATCCCTTGATTTTACTTCTGGAAGTTTCTTTTCTCTATTGGATAATAAGTATTCACTTTTCTAGTGAATATTATGTTTTGACTGTGATTTTTTTTATTTTCAAGAGCTCTTGTTCTCTGAATATTCCTTTTCAAATACAATATCCTGCTTTTTAAATGAGCACAATATTTTTCTCATTTCTCTGAAATATATATATATTTTTCTTTGAGTTGGAGTCTCCCTCTGTCATCCAGGCTGGAGTGCAGTGGTGCAATCTCGGCTCATTTCAGCCTCCGCCTCCCAGGTTCTAGCAATTCTCCCGCCTCATCCTCCTGAGTGTCTGGGATTACAGGCACCCGCCACCATGCCCAGCTAATTTTTTTGTGTTTTTGGTAGAGATGGGGTTTCACTATGTTGCCCAGTCTGGTCTTGAACTCCTGACATCAAGCGATCCAACCACCGTGGCCTCCCAAAGTGCTGGGATTACAGGCGTGAGCCACTACACCTGGCTTCTCTGAGATATTAATAATAGTTTGAGGTATTTTTCTGCTCCTTGCTTCACGTATATATTTTTTACTTCAGGCTGCAGATTGAGTGAAAGTCTTTTCCATGTGAATTTGTCCTGCATCTGGGATAAAGGTGTAACGATTACCTAAAGCATGTTCTGTTCATGGAAGATCACTGGAACACAAAAGACCAAGCTCACAGCATATTCAAGACATCTGCTCGTATTCCACTGGCCAAAGAAAGTGATGTGGCCCAGCCTAAAGTCAGGTAGGCAAAGAATTAGTATCTCCCCTGAGGCAGCTGAACAAATGATAACACACACACATGCATGTGCACACACACACATATGTACAATTCATAAAGCATATATATATATCTATGAGCTTCAGCTTTAAGGATTGAATGTGTTTTGTTTGGCAGATTTGGGCCATAAGTATTGCTCATATGGTTTGTAAAAGGACTAGAGAGAGTAACACTTTCTGCATTTTAATTTTCATGGTGACAACAGTAAAGGTTATTCTTTATCAAAGTTTGAGATATGATGCGATTAGACCCCCACCTTCTTATTGTTTATCAAGAATCCCATGACTCCATTTACCTTCAGAAAACAATTTCTTTTAAGTTGGATTCTGATCTACTGTTACATCGTTCTGTTCATTGAATTTATGAAAAGAATCATTTCCATTACTTGAGCAGTATGATTTTCCTTCAACAAACATAAATTGAAGCCAATGAACACACTCGTTTATGGGAAGAAACCCTACAAGTGCTATTGTAGGTGGGATTGGTGGGTGACTACCAAGCCAGATGCCTGCCTCTGGAGGTCTCATTGGAACGCCTGGCTCTGCTTACTAGTGGAAATATGTCTAGTGGTCTCATCCTTTTCTCAGATGTCTGTTCACTTCACTAAACCACTGCATGTTTTGGCATAGTGTGTTAGCTTCTAGGGAGAGGCCTCCAGAATGGTATAGGATATATTCTGTAGGATGGGAATGAGGTGTGTGTGGTAGCATTCATAGTATCTATCTACATCAATTTTTTAGAAAACAGAATAGGTGATCTCACACCCTTTAATTTTATAAACTCTTGATTAAAACAGGGCATCCTGTCTCACCTTGGAATAAAGATCCAAAATTAGATGACATTCATTTTGAACTCTACCTAAGAGGCATGAAACTTACAAAAAGACGTCCTCAACACTTCTCAGTTGACAGAGACTGTTTTGTATTCATGTGGTTTATGTCTGTTTGTACAGTAATTAGGCTTTGATCTTTTGGGGTGAAGCTGCAGGCACACAAACACACATAGATACATGCACACACAGTCCCACACTGTGGGATAAAGGAACATACCAGAGTTTATGAGCATCGGGATTTAATTCTGGGAAATCTTGTCTTTTGGCATCTGCCAATATATCCTCTGGAATTTATTATGTGCCCGCAATATCTCTCCAACCAACCATTCTTCCCTATATCCACAGTCACTAGCTTAATATCAGCCCTTGTCATATCACACCTGTATTATAAAAATAGCTTAGTCCCTTGTCTCTCTGGCTCCAATTGTCCCTAATTTTAACCCACACCTTTGGATGATGGAATTAGACTCTAAGACATTATTCTTATCATGTCACCTCCTTCTCCACCTCTGCTAAAGAACTCAATCATATATCCATGGAAAATAAGTTGTTGTCCATGTATCATATTTCCAGATCCTTGGGGCAGGGGAAGGCGATCCAAGCATATCTGATCTCTCTCTCTCTCTCTGTCACACACACACACACACACACACCCCTATGTAAAGAACTTGAAAATAACTTTAAGATTGTAAGGTATTCTTTGCTAACTTTCCTAAAACAGTTGCTTCAAAACCTAACTAATAAGCTAGGAAACTTTAAAAAATATGTAGACTCCTGTTAGAATCCAGGATAGTGGCTATCCTTTCTGCTGTTAATGTTCTATGGCACTATTTTTGGATCTGGGTGCTGGATGCACGGGAATATTCCTCTTTCATTTGTTTTACATTCATTTCATTACTTTTCCTGAAACACTTCAAAATGTTTTTGTTTCTGTTGACTTATTCAAGATGTACTTACTGTGATCGTTGTAGATTGCTTCTGAATACACCCTTTGTAGCTCTATTCTTATGCATAGTGGACCCTAGATTCGTTTTTAACAAATGGAATTATTTTGTCTTTTTTCTCCACTTCTTAGTGAATGGATGAGGAAAGGAAGGCATGGAAAGTGGACTGGCATGGCTATGAGTTAGAAGCAGTCAGAGTTCAGTTCAGAAACCTCTGAATTCAAGGCCAAGGCTCTGGGGACGAGGTTTTCCCCCAACACCGGTAAGCTTTGGAAACTTTTTAAAAAGTGGAAGAAAAAGTGATACCTAATACAGTGCTGTCCACATGATATGCAACCTATACACATTCAATAAATGAGTAAATATGAGAGAACAAATTTAAATGATGTCAACATATTATCTCCAACAGTTAAGAATCCTACACTTAGTTCCCTGCATAAAGCTTCCTGCATAGTCTTCAGTTTTGTTAACTAAAAGGTGTGACCTGATAATATTAGTGGTTCAAGAGATAACTGCTTTGTACCACCTAACTGGTTTTTCAACAGATTTGTTATCACTGTGCGTCTAAGTGTTGGAAACAGTTTGTTCATAGGAGTCTGTTTTTTTTTTCTGGAGTCTTAGGAAAGTGGCTGGTTTTACTCTGAAACATCATAACTTTGCAATCAGGAACCAGGTACAAAATGAGTAACTGTTAGCGAAAACAACCAGAAGCCACATTTTTAGCTATCTCTGTCATGTAGCTACAAATAAGAAACACCATTCCACCAACTTTGTGTCAGGCGCCTTTTTATATAATATGAAGAGTACTGTTTAAGTTCAGGGGAGAGCTAAATACTGGGGTCCCTGTTATGAAGGAACTCAAGAAGCCTTGATGAATGTATAGTGAATGATGAGTAACATGTTGGTCTAAGGTAGCCAGAGACAAGAAAGACCATCTCTGCCTGGAGAGGGCAGGCCAGCTTCATGGGGAAGATGATACTTGAAATGGATCTTGAAGGATGGTGATGCATTTAATGGGGTGCTTGGAACAAAAACAAAGGCAAGGATGTGAAAACATGCAGGGTGATTTTGGTGGAGAGTTTTGCTGGAGAAAAGCACTCAAATGGGGTCGTCAAGGTAGATAAACCTGACAAGGGAGTTAGTTTGCAGATTGTTGTGGGCATGAAGTGCTAGGCCAAAAGTTAGGAAGTTCTTGAAGTGTCTAGGTGTGAAACAATGACGGTCTGAATGAAGATGTTGCCATGAAAATCAAAAAACATTTATTCATTTTAGAGGCATTGATTTCTACAAACTTCACTGAATTGGTAATTCCAACGTAGGAGGCAAGGGAGATAAAGTATCAAAGATGACTAGATGCTAAGGCTGGGTAACCAGTGCATTCAAGATGCGATTAACAAAAAACCCTTATTTTTTTTTTTTTGTTTTCTTTTTTTTTCTTTTTTTTTTTTTTTTTACGGTCACAGTTCTAGGAATAGTAATCTATATTTGCTGTCATCTCTTTCATCTCAAATCACTTTTGATCCATTGGCATCTGTCTTGTGTCTATCTCATTGACACTTATCCAAGTCACCAATGACTTCCAACATGCCAAGTTTAATGGGGTGTTTCCATTTTTAAGTATTGATCTCTTTGCTGTATGAGCACTATTCACCATTCCCTTCAGGAAGCCCTCTGTCCCACTGGTTTTTATAACTCATTTTTCAGCATGAAAAACATTTTTAAAAGAGCAGAAAATTTGCACAGGAATCAGAGGTCTTCAGCACAATAACAGAATGAAGCATAGAGCGCAGTATCCATGATGTGAATTGTTTTTTGCCTAAGGCATTACTGCAAAGAAGTCTTTGCTCTTTTGTTTCTTTACATGACAAATGAGGATGGCAAGTATAATCCTGATTTCACAGATATGACAATGTCTAATTAATGAATTGCCCTAAACAGGGAACAGAATGTATGAGGTGCTAAATAATATTGTGCAAGTAGAGATTAAATTTGACCAAGTGATTTATTAGACAAGTCTAACAAGTGATATCATCGGCTCAAGGGAGCAGAATTGGATTGCTTTATAAGATCACTGGAACTTTGAGTGATTGAGTTGTGGATATTTGTTGTTGTTTTAACTGCAGGGATCCAGAGTAACTTTTAGGCTTTCAAACTTTGGAATGTGACATTTATTAGGCCTGTAACTCCATCAAAAGTATTTAAAGCTCTTAAATTATTGTGGTTAAAAGAGTGAAAGTAAATCGATGTTCCCCTCTGTTGGTTTCATTATGCTGCAATTTTGTACACAGATTTGATGCTTAGGCACCACCCATGTTTATTACTGTATCATATTTTCTCATTTTGCAAGTTAAAACACAACTTTTTCATCTGCAGCCACATTAAACTCCACTTGGGACTTCAGGCCCAGCTGCAGTCTTTCTGTTTTCCGTTACCATCAAAAGCAATAAAATTCTGCAGTCAAGGCAGGTTTGGGGATGCTTGTGTTGCACCCAAACTGGCAGAAAGTCCAGCTCCTGCACTTGTACTCTCTCTCTCTCTCTGCAGCAACATGGATGGAACCGAAGGTCATTGTCCTAGGTGAAATAACTGAGAAACAGAAAGTCAAAACCTACATGTCCTCATTTATAAGTGGGAGCTAAACAATGGGTGCATATGGACAGAGAGATTGGGATGATAGACACTGGAGACTCCAAGAGGAGAATGGAAGGGGGAAGAGAAATAAAATACTACCTGTTGGGTACAACGTACACAACTCGGGTGATGGATACACTAAAAGCCCAGATTGTACCACTATGCGATATATCCTGTAACACAACTGCATTTGTACTCCTATATTTAAAAAAAAAAGTAAAGAGAGACATACTAGTCAGAAGAGATATACTTATGTTTGGTCACTCTAATAAATAAACAACCCCAGGAGCCACTTAGCAGTGGGAAGGCCAAACAGGGAGTCAATTTTAAGAACTATTTGCAAAATATCCTTCCTCTAACAAATAAACTGACTTCAATCTTCAGGATTGGATATAAGGGTTTCCAATTATTTTAAGGTAGGCATTATAACCTCAGGACAAAATGTATCTGCAAATTTCCCAATTTTTCAAATAAATGTAAGCCTCATGGAAAGTTTTTGTTGTTCTTTATTTTTTTTTTCTGGTAAGTGTGAAAAAAAGTCAGATAAAATGCACCCAAAATCAGCACACAGGGCAGAGGTTGAGGAATGCTGCTGGAGAAAACCTCTGCAATCAACTGAGAACTGAGGGATGGCAGTGCGATATAGAATGGTGCCTTATTGAAATTTATTCTGTGGGTCACAGTACTTTTCAGCTTTTTCTTTCATTTTAGCTGATTAGACACAAGTTTAGTACACCTGTGGCCCCTATTCTTGTGATACTGGAGTGCTTCAATACCAGCGCCTGTCAGTACTTATCATTTAATTATGCTGATCTTTCAGGGTTGTTAGGATAGGTCAAAACATATGTTAAAGACTGGGCACGGTGGCTCATGCCTGTAATCCTAGTACTTTGGGAGGCTGAGACAGCTGGATCACCAGGAGTCAGGAGTTTGAGACCAGCCTGGCCAACATGGTGAGACTCCCATCTCTACTAAAAGTACAAAAAATTTTTAGCTGGGTCATAGTGGTGTGTGCCTGTAGTCCTTGTTACTTGGGAGGCTGAGGTGGGAGAATTGCTTGAACCTAGGAGGTGGAGGTTGCAGTGAGCTGAGACTGGGCAAGAGAGCGAGACTCTAACTCATTAAAAAAAAAAGTTAAATTTGTAATATAGTGAATGGTACTCAGAAGGTGCTTAATTAATGGTAGCTTTTGTTCTACCATCTTCAAGATTTCTCAGAATAAAACATTTAATATAAAACTTCCAGGGAAAGTTGCAATACTTTTCTTAAATAAAATAGTTGTAGTACTACCTTTAGAATTTTTAGAAAGTCACAGTTTTTAAAAAACAACCCATTAGAATGTATGCATCTACTGGGGAGCATGAGCCACATGAACTCAAATTATTAATCCTGCTTGTGAGTCCATTTGACTAGAGCTGAGTCTTCTAATGGAAAAGCAATTCAGTAATCACTCTTTGGGATTCAGTAAATACCTCATAAATGCTTATTAAACATGTAACAGACCCTACTGGGCATTGGGATTGGCATTAAGGTTTATTATTTGATTGTGTTTGAAATCAGAAAAAGCTAAGATTGTGCTACTTATTTTTTATTCAGAGAAGAAATTAACTGGTGACTGGAGCTGATTGACTAGAATGGAGCAACCCACTGGATGTTTATATTAGTCACATAGCAAATATTTTTTCTGAGTAATTAACAAGGATTACTTTATAGTTGAAAACAATTACGGAGCAATTTGTAATTTTCCAAGAGCTTTTCCAATCCTGGTCTTATTGATTCTTTATAACGATTCTATAAATTGTAGGTTATACTGTCTTGTGTATAAATTGTAGGTTATTCTGTCTTCTGAAGATAACCTAGGCTTTAGAGTCAGACAGTACTAGGGAAGAACCAGAGCTTCAACCCCTGTTGGTTATGTGACCTGGAACAGATTACTAAACTGTCCTAAGCTTTAGCTATTTCCATACATAAATTAAGATAATAATATTTACCCTGTATAACCATTATAGAAATTAGTTTATGATAAACTTAGCATTATGTTGGACACACTGCAGGTGTTTAAATTGTCATCCATAGGGCTTATCTTTGACTTTTTTTTAATAGTGAGGATAGATTATACTAATTATTCAATTCCCTATTATCAAATTCTCTTGTGACACTACAAGATTACTGGCATGCCTGTAGATGTACTCTAGCCATGCAACAGAACATAGAATATTAAACCTCAAACCTTAAAATTTAGTAGACTACTCTGACCAGTTGATATAAAGAATGTGCTTATATTAATGAAATGACACTAATTTCACCACCATACAATCCTAAATGAACTAAAATCATAGGTGTACACTGGTCAATGGTTTATATCCAAGGAATGAAAATGTACAATTTTATTTCAATATTATTTACAAGTATTCAATTAAATTATTGAAATTATGGACTAATTACATTTCTACTGATGCAGTTTCAGCCACAGAGTTATCTGTGTCAATCACAGAAATAAAACCTGTGTATAGAACTAATAAAGCATCCAGAATTTCTTCACTACTCTCTTCAATTTGAACTCCAGTTTATTACCTGAATAAGAAATGAATCAAAGTATCTTAACTTTTTTGATGATTTAGATAAATTTTTCTATTTTCATATGGTACAGATATCACAAATATATATTACATATATCAAACACATATATGTAACACATATATATCACATATATATCAGACACATATATAGCATATGTATAACACACATATATATGCCATGTATATATACATACACACACACACAACATATATATATATAAAACACATAGCATCAGGGGTGGGCTGGCGCTGCCTCATACCAGCTTGGCAGAGCCAATTCTGCTCATCTCCTTCCTAGTCTGTGTTCAGCGACATTGCACTGGGAGCTTGAAATCAGCCACAGGGGAGTGTATACACCCAGGAGTCACCAAATGTTACAAATCAGGCCTTTTTTAAATCCAGAGTCACCTTACAAGTACAACACAGCATAGCAGACATTTTTAAAATATTTGTTATATGAACAAGTGAATTAATAAATTCAACATATTTGTATTGTCATTAAGCATAGCAAACATTAGAGGAAGATGACCTCACTTACTAAAACTTCCAAGGCATGTGTCTGTAAAGCAAAAATGTGAGTTCTCGGAGGCAAATTTCAGAAATTATCAGAGTCTAATTTCTTCATGTTTTTGTCTAAATAAGTGGATGAAACCACGCTCCCTTCAAACTTAGGTATCCAGGAAAGCAAACCTAAAATGTTTATGAATCCAAACCAACGGCTTACATGATTTTCTCTACATAGATATCTGTGATTGTATAAAGTTTCTCCCCATAGGGAACAAGAAAAGAACTGCAGATATTTATCACCTTTTCTAGATTCTTAAGAGTCCTAAAATGTTATCTCAGAGAATGCTAGAGTAACATAAACTTTTTTTTTGCGAAAAATAAGTAAATCACTGCCATATGATGATGGTTACTCAATTTCCAGATGATTTAATGGCTAATTCCAGGGCAATATCTTACTAGTTTCGACCCCTGCTGCGTGATGAGGTTTTGACAGTCATAATTGTACAGCAGGCCATAGTTTAATATAAGTAATTATAAACCAGGAATTATCAATCATTATCTAATAATCTGATACTGAACTATTGGACATTGCTTGTGAAATAACAAGAAAATTCAAAGTGATTATATCAAGTGATTCTATAATACTTCTAGACAGCAAAATAAAAATAAAAGAAGAGGTTCAAGCTTTGTTAAGGTTTTAGCATCACAATCAGACAGCACCTATAAAATAAGTCAACTATGCCATGGTCCCAGTAGCCAGTAAAGTTCGTTGGGACCAACTTCCTTCCTCTTCAGCTCATGCCTCTTGGAACACATGGGGCAGCTGTGTGCACCTCAGATGGAGCAGCCGAAAAGAGCTCAGAGCTTTGGTCCTGACTTTGCAGCCCAAGTGAGATCTTGGGTAAGTCACTTAAACTCTTTGGCCTTATTTTAACAACTCAGGATCATTGACCCTCTCCAATTTATGTCAAGGACAATAACAATAATAATCATCGTTCCCACTAATTTAAGGATGTGAAAAAATGCAGGATGATTTTGGTGGAGAGTTTTGCTGGAGAAAAGCACTCAAATGGGGTCGTCAAGGTAGGTAAACCTGACAAGGGAGTTAGTTTGCAGATTGTTGCGGGCGTGAAGTGCTAGGCCAAAAGTTAGGAAGTTCTCGAAGTGTCTAGGTGTGAAACAATGATGGTCTGAATGAAGATGTAGCCATGAAAATCAAAAAACATTTATTCATTTTAGAGGCATTGATTTCTATAAATTTCACTGAATTGGTAATTCCAACATAGGAGGCAAGGGAGATAAAGTATCAAAGATGACTAGATGCTGAGGCTGGGTAACCAGTGCAATCAAGATGCCATTAACAAAAAACCCTTGTTTTTTTTTGTTTGTTTTTTTGTTGTCGTTTTTTGTTTTGTTTTTTTTTTTTTTTTTTTTTACAGTCACAGTTCTAGGAATAGTAATCTATATTTGCTGTCATCTCTTTCATCTCAAATCACTTTTGATCCATTGGCATCTGTCCTGTGTCTATCTCACTGACACTTATCCAAGTCACCAATGACTTCCAACATGCCAAGTTTAATGGGGTGTTTCCATTTTTAAGTATTGATCTCTTTGCTGTATGAGCACTATTCACCATTCCCTTCAGGAAGCCCTCTGTCCCACTGGTTTTTATAATTCATTTTTCAGCATGAAAAACATTTTTAAAAGAGCAGAAAATTTGCACAGGAATCAGAGGTCTTCAGCACAATAACAGAATGAAGCATAGAGCGCAATACCCGTAATGTGAATTGTTTATTTTAGAAAATATGTTTAGAATGGAAAAATTTAAAGAAGCAGAATAAAAGAATCAATTATAATCTCACCATGCAGAAGTAGTTCTACTTTTTTTTTTTTTTGAGACGGAGTCTCGCTCTGTCGCCCAGGCTGTAGTGCAGTGGCGCAGTCTCGGCTCACTGCAAGCTGCGCACCCCGGGTTCACGCCATTCTCCTGCCTCAGCCTCCCGAGTAGCTGGGACTGCAGGGGCCCGCCACCACGCCCGGGTAAGTTTTTGTATTCTTAGTAGAGACAGGGTTTCACCTTGTTAGCCAGGATGGTCTCCAGCTCCTGACCTCGTGATCCGTCTGCCTCGGCCTCCCAAAGTGCTGGGATTACAGGGGTGAGCCACCGCGCCCAGCCAGTTCTACATTTTTGGCTTGTTCCTTTTTGTATTTTAGGCATTTAAACAAATTGTTAAACTCATATTGTTATGGATTTTGCTGCTTGAATTTTTTTCAGTGAACATCATGTCAAAAGTATTTCTTCATGTAATACAAATTCTTTGTTTCTCCTTCAATTAGGTACATAATATTCATCTTCTTTTCAAGCCATCATTTTTCTAAACATCCTACAATTTTAGACCTCTAAGTGCTTTTTCATATTTTCATTTTATTATACATAATACTGCGGGAGATAATCTTTGTCTACAAATCTTTGGTTATATGTTTGATTATTTCCTTAGGAGAAATTCCTGACGTCAGAGGTATGAACGGTTGAAGGACTTTAGAAACATAGTCAAATTGTTTTGTAGTGAGGTGCTCCAGTCTCGCCCTTTAGCAGTGAGGGTGTAACTTCATGTCAACTTTTCAACCCTCAAGGATGATAATTTTTTAGACTCTACTCATTTGATAGGCAAAAGGTGCTATATAATACTAATTTGCCTTTAGAGTACTAGCGAGGTTAAACATTTTGTACACTTATTAGTCATTTGCATCTCTATGAATTATCTGCTACATCCTTTGCCTAGTTTTCTACTTAATTCTTAGAGTTTTAAAATTGGTTTGATTGAATTCTGTATATAGTGAGAGTATATAACTTTGTCTCCCGTATGTGATACAATTATTTTTCCCATCTTACTATCTGTTTATATTGGTTGGCATGTCTTGTGATATACGGAAATTAAAATATTAAAAATCATCTTGGCCGGGAGCGGTGGCTCACGCCTGTAATCCCAGCACTTTGGGAGACTGAGGCAGGTGGATCACGAGGTCAGGAGATCGAGACCATCCTGGCTAACACGGTGAAACCCCGTCTCTACTAAAAATACAAAAAATTAGCTGGGCGTGGTGATGGGCACCTGTAGTCCTAGCTACTCGGGAGGCTGAGGCAGGAGAATAGTGTGAACCCGGGAGGCGGAAATTGCAGCGAGCTGAGATCGCACCACTGCACTCCAGCCTGGGAGACAGAGTAAGACTCTGTCTCAAAAAAAAAAAAAAAAAAACTACTTTATTTATATTTTTCCTTTGTAATTTCTTCCACTGAATTTGAGCTTAGTAAGTTCTTCTACATTCAGACAGATCAGATAAATATTGACCTATATTTTCTTTTGAGTTTTTGACTTTAATTTTTTAAAATATTTTAACTCTTTATTCTATCTGATCTTTAAGTGTATAAGTATAATTGAAAGCTATAAATTATTTTCATTAATATCTAAAAATATTATCCTAAGACAAATTCTAGAAAAATGCTTCTATCTTCCATTAATTTGTGATGCTCCAATTTATAAATATTTAATATTCATCTATACCAAGGACTGTTACTGAAACTTTGATTTTGTTCCATCTTTTTGTGTAGCCTTGTGTCAGTACCATCCTTATTTAACTGTTATAGACTTATTTTAATAGCTTCTATTGCTATTTGCCCCATTATTACCCCCATTTAAAAATTAGGTGGCCTACCTTTTTCCAGGTGACTTTAAAATCACTTAAAAAAATAAATTAGCAAAAGCTTTCTATTGGGATTTTATCACTTTTTAATTTTGGTTATAAGCTTATATATTAATTTAGGAAGAATCATCACAGTAAATAACTTTAAAATAAATGACAGCAAAATGGTTTACCTTACAAATCAATACAAAATGCAAATGAAAAGTTGAGGTGTTGCAGGAGCACAGAGTATTGTAGAAAGGCATCAGCAAACTGAACTTGGGTCAAGTTCACTTATATAGACATATTTATTAGCTGCAAAGTCTTGGGGAAGTATCTTAAGGTTTGTGGATGTATTCCCTCATCTGTAAAATAAGAATAATTCCTTCCCTGCTTACCTTATAAACTTGTTGTAAGGATCAAAGAAAAGTGGATTATCAATGCTTTTTAAAACATTAAAACATGTATTTTTTAAAGTTAGATTATTTTGATTCCTGTAAAGATAAAAATTTCCCATATGTGGACACACCAGTATCTGAAAACTACAACTGATTTTCATTTCCTTCATCTGGGAAACTTATAAACTGTGCTCACTATCCATCTAGTTCTTTAAAAAATCAAATTGCTCAATTTTTTCCTTTCCCATTGCAGATATAGTTCATTTACAAAGACCAAAACTTTTTAATACCAAAAAGAATGCCTTAGTATTTTATAAGCAGGAGGCTTGTCAAGCAAATTGCTCTTGGCAGGGAAACAGATCATGTATCTTGAGCTTATCTACCTCCTTTAGATTACATCCAGCCCTGATCACCCCCGGGTACACACAGAGCTATGGCAGACCACGCTGCACTGCCTGGGTTGGGGCTGCCTTGCCCAAGGCATTTGAAGAGAGCTCACACTCCCCAGTCTGTGGTTTAGGAAGCTCAGCTTCTTCCCCTGGAGCAATGACTTTCTGCTGTCATTTTCAAACTGCCTACTACTGTTTATTTGGAATCTAAACATCTGAGAAGCTTAAAAGACCCAATTTGTTGAGGGTACAGGCTGCACTCCCATTTTATGTGCACTAGACACATGACAAGTAAACATGTTGATAGCAAGATTTATTAAAATGTGACTTTTGCAATGTAATCTAGGGCCAGGAAAACTTAGTTCAATCTCCAATGGCATTGTTTATGATGGAATTTTAGATCTGAGCGAGACTGAACTATCACTAGTTAAACCCTTTGTTTTGCAAATGAGCAGCCAGATTCAGAGAGATGGTGACCTCTCCATGCCATGTGGCAGTCAGTGGCATAGCTGGGAGCAGAAGAGAGTCTAGCTTTTTAAGTTCTCTCCCCACTGCTCAGACACTGGACCCTCCTGAATATAATACCAATGCAGTGCGAAGTTTTAATGACCTGGCCCCCCAGGAAAAGTTATAGCCATGACTGAATAGCCTGAAAATACCTGGCTCACCAGGTCATCAAACTCAGTTCTCTAGATATCTAAAAGAAGTGGAAACAAAAAAATCATATTTGCACCTTGAAGAGTCTCTTTTGGGGTATTGGATATCTGTTTAACCTATAGGAAAATATTTCATAGGAATAAATGTTTTTACTCAGGCTTATGATGGAAAATACCAGATCTGATTATAATCTAGGTTTCAAAAATATGAATGCCCATATTTGATCATCTCTGCAAACTGTCTGATCAGTTATACAGATTGGCTATTATCAAAATTGGAAACAGAAGATTTTCCTGCCAAAATCTCTTTGTCTGACTTTCTGGAATCTTCTCAATCTGCCCCTACTTGATTTAGCAGCTTCAAATTTCCATGCACCCCTAACAGGAGCTCTGCTTTTAGTGGACTTAATTGAAATTTTTTTTTTTTTTTGAGAATAAAATACCTAGGAATCCAACTTACAAGGGATGTGAAGGACCTCTTCAAAGAGAACTACAAACTGCTGCTCAACAAAATAAAAGAAGATACAAACAAATGGAAGAACATTCCATGCTCATGAATAGGAAGAATCAATATTGTGAAAATGGCCATACTGCCCAAGGTAATTTATAGATTCAATGCCATCCCCATCAAGCTACCAATGACTTTCTTCACAGAATTGGAAAAAAACTACTTTAAAGTTCATATGGAACCAAAAAAGAGCGTGCATTGCCAAGACAATCCTAAGCCAAAAGAACAAAGCTGGAGGCATCACGCTACCTGACTTCAAACTATACTACAAGGCTACAGTAACCAAAACAGCATGGTACTGGTACCAAAACAGAGATACAGATCAATGGAACAGAACGGAGCCCTCAGAAATACTACCACACATCTACAACCATCTGATCTTTGACAAACCTGACAGAAACAAGCAATGGGGAAAGGATTCCCTATTTAATAAATGGTGCTGGGAAAACTGGCTAGCCATATGTAGAAAGCTGAAACTGGATCCCTTCCTTACACCTTATACAAAAATTAATTCAAGATGGATTAAAGACTTACATGTTAGACCTAAAACCATAAAAACTCTAGAAGAAAACCTAGGCAATACCATTCAGGACATAGGCATGGGCAGGGACTTTATGACTAAAACACCAAAAGCAATGGCAACAGAAGCCAAAATTGACAAATGTGATCTAATTAAACTAAAGAGCTTCTGCACAGCAAAAGAAACTACCATCAGAGTGAACAGGCATCCTACAGAATGGGAGAAAATTTTTACAATCTACCCATCTCACAAAGGGCTAATATCCAGAATCTACAAAGAACTTAAAAAAAAATTTTTTTTTTTTTGAAACAGAGTTTCACTCTGTCACCAGGCTGGAGTGCAGTGGCACGATTTTGGCTCACTGCAACTTCCACCTCCCAGATTCAATCAATTCTCCTGCCTCAGCCTCCCAAGTAGCTGGGACTACAGGTGCCCACCACCACGCCCAGGTAAATTTTTTGTATTTTTAGTAGAGACAGGGTTTCACCATATTAGCCAGGATGGTCTCAATCTCCTGACCTTGTGATCCACCTGCCTTGGCCGCCCAAAGTGCTGGGATTACAGGCATGAGCCACCACGCCTGGCCTAATTCAAACTTTTAAAAGTCTTCTAAACTTTGTTAATTTTGATCTCCACATCTTTTTGTTCATCTTGTTCCTGCCTTTGGAATATTCACTGCCTTCTCACAGATGTCTTAACTTGCTGTGATCTTTCCTGTTTTTTTTTGTTTTGTTTTGTTTTGTTTTGTTTTTTTGAGATGGAGTCTTGCTCTTGTCACCCAGGCTGGAGTGCAATGGCATAATCTTGGCTCACTGTGCAACCTCCACCTCCTGGATTCAGGCGATTCTCCTGCCTCAGCCTCCTGAGTAGCTGGGACTACAGGCACCCACCACTGCTCCCGGGTAGTTTTTTGTATTTTTAGTAGAGACAGGGTTTCACCATGTTAGCCAGGATGGTCTCAATCTTCTGAACTCATGATCCACCTGCCTTGGCCACCCAAAATGCTGGGATTACAGGCGTGAGCCACCGTCCCCAGCCCTTCCTGGTTCTTAACTCCCAAGGCCCTCATGCCCACGTCCATGTCACTTGGATTCTTGTATCATCTGGCCTTGTCTCCCCAACTAAGCCTGGAAGGGTAGGGAATGCAAGACTTTGCCCATAAGTGTCCTCAGGACCACTAGATTATAGTAAAGGACATGAATACATTGAGAAGAAAAAATTCACTTGAGCATGGGGGAGAGAATCAAATTGAGAAGCTGCTTCTATTTCTTATTCCAGACCTTGTCTAGTTGACGTGACTCTCACTGTATTGATTCTTGAATTCTCATTACCACCAGTGAAATGACAGCCCCTGGGGTGTTCTCCTTTCCCCAGTTTCTCTGGCTTTATTTCATGGCCTCTTTCCTCTGAATAACTTTGTTTCTCTTTGAGTTATAGCAATAATTATTTTGCTTCTCATATATGTATTTTCCCCTTAAATTGTCTTAGGTATTTATTTTCAAGATCTGTAAAGACTATTGTAAGAATAAAAAATTAGGCAGACAGGCTGACTTGAGTAAAAAAGTTTGCCAGAGGCAAACTAAAAATACCTCTTCTCTGAGCTTATAATTCCCAATGACATATCTCTATCATAATCAGTCATCTTGTATTATTATGGTGATCTGTGCCTCTGTTTCTTTCTTCTATTAGTCTGTGAACTTGGCTTTATCTATTTTTATGTTCTGAGTACCTAATATAGTCTCTGGTGCGTAGTAAAGCCACAATGAATGTGTGTAGAACATTAAAAAAAATTAAGATTTCTTTAAATAACTGTTTGGTAATAAGTGAGAAGCCTTTTTTTCCTTTAATTTTTCTTTGATTTTTTTTCTTTAGTAACAGAAAAAATGTTGATCTAGGCAACTCAGGCAACAAAGTGATGTCCTCTTCCCCACCCCACAACCTCCAAGTGTCCCTTCAATATTACCTCAACTTGTTGTTTGCTTTGTCTGTGGGATTGTGAGCATTTGTCCTTTCTATTTAAGGTTATGTGTGATGATTTTCTTCTATGAAAAAAAAAAAGCTTCTCGCAAGAAATGGTTTGCTGAAGCTGGTGAAATGGACTGGTTTTGTTGACAAATAGTCTTGGTCTGAATTGCTGACATTTCTCAGCCTTTTGCTGGGTTGCACAACATTGTGCAACTTTATGTGGAAATAAATGAGTTTATTAGCAATGAGTTGTGTGTTTGTGGCTGTGTCTGTGTGCAATAATAAACATCTTTTGTGGGTACTTACAGCAATAATGACACCGCTCTTTTTTCAGTTCACCATTTACCATAAACTATGCCATTATTCATTTCAGTGGGGGCATGTAACCTCAAAGAATGTTATGGGGGTAGCTCGTTGAAACAGAGGAATAGACAGTAGGCTCTGAGTAATCCTCTACTGGCAGGGCAGTGTGATAGCTGAGCAGATGGCTTTTTCTATGTTGGTGGTCTGTCATACCTCTACTTTAAACCATTCACTTTGAGCACAGCTCTACCACAGTAGGCCTGGGAGTTTTCAGTGACTAAAACCAGCGGAATGTTTTCTGGAGTTGGCCCTAGTCTCTTGCAAGGTCAGCCTATGCCTCAGGGATGTGCTTCTTGAGAGATTTGAGCTGCCCTCACAGAGCACACAATCTAAGATAACCAAACAAGCTACCAGAGACGCTCAACTCCACAAATAGGAGGAACCCAGAAACAAGCTTGTAACCAAATAGTGTTGGGCTCAAGGATGGCCCGAATGATTGGGCCATGTGGGATTAGGGTTAGCATGGAAATCCTTGAGGGAGATAGTCCTGAGCTAGTGAATGGAAAGACTAGAGGTTATGGTCAACAGAAAAGAGTACACAGAGTGTTCTCCTTGGCCTGGGGAGGGTCATAGAGGAAGTTAAGGAGGAAGGAGGAATGAGTTGTGGGAAATGGAAGGGAAATGAAACCATGAGATAAGCAGCCCAGCTAAAATTCCCTCAGGGAAAAAAGTATTACAAGATCTCTGAATCATCAAACAGTTTTAAGTAAGATGGTAAAAACGAAGCAGAATCCATGCTCAGTGCAGCAGACATTGATTGAGCATCTGCCATAGGCAAGGCACTGGGTTACATGTTGGCTAACGAGGGTGAGTAAGAAGTGGTCCTTCTGGGAAGGGCCTCGGTCTAGTCAGAGACAACTGTGAATGGATCATTTCAATGCACTGTGATAAGCACTGGGCTAGAGGCACGCACAGGGCAATATGGAAGCACAGAGCTCAGGGCCCAACATGGCCTTGAGGAGCGTGACAGGTCTAGGGGACTATAGGGAGTTCAGGTGAGACATAAAGGAGGTCTTAAAATAAAAACTTCAGCAGCATTGAATTTAAAGAAGTTTAATTGAGCAATGAACAATTCGCAAATCTGGCAACCCCCAGAATCACAGCAGATTCAGAGAGACTCCAGCACAGCCACGTGGTGGAAGAAGATTTATAGACAGAAAAAGGGAAGTGACATGCAGAAATCAGAAGTGAGGTACAGAAACAACTGGATTGGTTACAGCTCAGCGTTTGGCTTATTTGAACACAGTTTGAACACTCTACAGTGTTTGAGTGGTTGACATGGCTGCTGGGATTGGCCAAGACCCAACCACTGTTACAGGCGCACACTCCTAAGTTACGTTCTCAATCTTGTCTACCTATTAAGTTGGTTGCAGTTTGTCCCCAAGGACTCAAATATAGAAATACAGAGTCCTTCTCTGGCCACATTTAGTTTGCTTTAACAGAAACAACATGATGTTTGCTGAAACTGTTAGTGTGTCTGAACTGGTGGTTCATCGGGTTTGAGTTGAGGTGAGTGAACGGCAGGAAATGTGACTGAGAAGACAGTCAGGGGCTGTGTTTTCACCATGGGAGCTTATCCTGTGTGGAATGGGAGCCTGTGAAAAGTCCAAGAAGGGGATCAGCATGATGGAATTTTGGAAGAATCCATCTGGTAATAGTGTGAGAAAAGGTAGAGTGAGAGCTGTGGCTGTTATTGGTTGAGTAACTGTTCAAGTTCGAGGTGCTGAGGATTTGCCTGAGGCAGAGGAGGGGTGGGTCCTGAAAGCATTTTTTGTTTAGATGAGAGAGGAAGGAGGCTAGGTTAACCATAAAACCCTCGGCTTTGATGGCTGAGCGAATGGCACTGCTTCCAACTCACCTGGGGTTTGACAGGATGGGTTTGAGGGGCCTCTGTGCCATCTCTTCTACAGAGGACTGGATGGGAGTCTACTTCCTTCCACTCACCAGTGGTTTGAATTGTCAGAGGACTGATGGCCTCAGCTCTGGTCCTGGCTCCTTCCTTTCCGGGTAATCCCGCCACCACAGGTGGGCGTTTCACTTATTACTCCTTTCTCACCTGCATGTGGTGAAAGCGATGCCTGCCCTAGAGGATGCTGGGAGGAGTAATGCAGAGGTGGCTGTGAAAGGCCACACAATACTCGGGTCCTGATGAGCAGCATCACTTCTGTGATGGCTGTCATTTTCTCTGTTCAGCCGTTTTCAAGAGTGTTAAGAAATAGCGGGGCTCTGTCCCAAGATTCCCCTTTCTTTGTAAAGCCTAAGAAAGCAGATGCTCCGGATAAGCAGAGACAACTCAGCATTTCTGAGGGTTTGTGGGTTTGAGTCAACATTATTCTAACACCTTTTAGTGCACTTAATAATTAAGCTTACAGTAGGTAGCAGACAATGGCATCGAGCTGGGTGTGGCTTCAGAGCCAGCCGAGTCCTTTCTTGAAGCTCTACAAAAGCCTCTATGATATTTCTCCTCACCTTGGAAATTTTTAAATAGTTTAAACATTTAAGCAGATTTTAATGTTTTCTATTAAAAAAATGGAAGGAATAAAAAGGCCACAGTAGAATCTTCAGGAAAGACAGTGGTTGCAGTTCTGTACATGTGAAAGTCAAAAAGTGGCTAAGAAAAAGATGCTCCGCCTGCCACTACTAAAAAGAAAAAACGTTTGCCATAAGCCACCATGACTCAGAGTTCACAGATGGGAAGAAACAGATAAATTAGAGCAAAGTTCCTGAAAGTGTTCTGTGACTGATACTGCTTCCTATAAGTGACTGGAAAGAGCTAGTGCTGATTTGAGTAGACATTGGTTCTTCTAGAAGAGCCAGAAGGTTTCACATGGATTTTTTTAATGTTGGAAAAACCAGGCAGGAGAACAAAAAAAGGAGAAAAATTCTTTCCCCCCTTCTTTTAATATCGTTTTCAGTAGCACAATGCATTTAAAGTAAGGCACAGTTTCCTCAGAGTAATATGGCCTCAGGACATGATTTAGATGGAAAATTTAAGTAAGATTAATGCAATTTATTATCCGACAGGATATCCCTACAAGCCACACTATTTGGCTGAATTTTAGATTCCCAATCTAATATTTCAGATGAGATTTCCAGATGGGTGTCTTATTCCTCTATTAGTTTAGTCAGGGTGATATAGAGTTTGTAAAACAGGAGAGGTTAAACTAGTTTTAACACTTGATTAATCATTGAAATTACTTTGTTACTGTTTGAATTCACTGACTTTTGTTTATTAAGTAACTCCCTAAGACCCAAAGCCAACACAAACTGGAGGCACCTTTCCAGCTTTGCTAATTTATTTGATGACTTCTTCAAAGGAAATTTCTTAAAAAGTAGTAAATTTATGGTTACATTGAAAGGCTGCTCAATGCTTGCCCTTTGCCTTGCTAAAAAGTAAAGTGTGGGTTTATAAGACTGGGGGAAAATGTACACACACACACACGTACGCGCGCACACACACACACACACCCCATATTCCAATTTCCTGGAACATTACGGGGCAGATAAATCTTTAAAACAAATTGGATGAATAATTATCAGAACCTTTGCCACTTCTATCAAGAAACAGACAGATAATATAGAAACCGTCTGAGGTGACAAACCACACATATATTCTGCCATTTTATAATCTGCTAGCAGGTCTATTAAGGGAGGTAGATTCTAGTGCACCTGGCAAGGCTGCTTTGAATGATGGGATGAGCTGAGTGAAAGGGCCATAGACAGCAAGACTCAGTGCTTAGCGTGGAGTGAAGGGGGAGGAAGGCTGATTCCAATATGGGACAAAGCTCCAAACCAGAAATTTTTTTTGGGATATGAAAATTTCCTGAAGTCTGGGTTTGTTAAATTGATTACAATCTCTTTTCAGAGACCTATCAGGAGCAAACTAGCGAGTTGCAGACATAAATTTGAATTCCAGAGTCTCCTACTAACCCAACTCATAAATGAATTCCTAAATGCTGACTGAGCCAGAAGACCCAGCATTGGAAAACCACTTGGCAGGAATCATTAGTTTCAAAATGAGATGAACTGCTCTATTTAGCCCTCATTCAAAACTTTACAGAAATGCCAGATTTCCATAAACACAGGTTTCCTTGAATTTCCAGGGCTCTGATTAACTGGTGGATGAGGGTGCCTCACAAATACAGATTTGTATGCAATATTCAGCTTGGAGGAGATTGGAGGTTGGAAACCAACACAAAGTATTCCCTCTCCTTTCTAATGTTAACTCTTCCTTGTTTTTCAGAAGACTTTTTTTGTTGTTGTTATAAGGAGTTTGGACAATTAAGAATTAGTCTATGGTTTAAAGACATAGTTATAGATCATATTCTTGTCATTTATGTCATCATCTGTTAAGCTTTTTATGACTGATTGACAACCCACTGCTTTATAGTGTGGCTTTATTGCCCCAAAGGAATGAGAGAATTGAAAAATACACTTCTGTCTCTGCTGAAAAAGTCATAAAGTTGTGGCTTCTGCTAAGTAAAGAGATTGCTTGCAAAGAGATATTTTCTTTTTTAAATGTGTTTTCATTTTTTTTCTTTCTGCCATTTTTCTTCATTGATACTGGCACATTAGATAGAGTACCTAACATTGGTACAACATAGATCTATAGAGTTAAAACTTTTGGTGGTTGCATATTTTCGGCTTCCATGTTCAAGTCAATAAAGCAAAATAAATTTGAAGGGTAAATAGCCAATTTCTGTATTCTGAAAAGCTATTTCCTTCCAAGGGAGTGAGTTTGGAGCCGGACTGACTTGAGTTATCACATGGATTCCATTGCCTCTGAGAGCTTTTCCTGTATTTTGTTCGATGCCTGTCATTTGTCCATGGGGATTTTAAACACAAGAGATCATGCAAGAGGAAAATACTAGTTCAGTTAGTTAAAATGCTGAACAAAGTTGAATCGTTTGTTTTTTGCGGAAGGACTAAAATGTATTCAAACAGCAGGTACATTAGTTCTAGGTTGAAGCTTAACTTACAACAGAAATAAGCCCCACAGTTATCAACATGTTTGATACCAGTTTTAACCTATTTCTGGGTGGTAGAAATTCATACACTTGACACAATGAATTGAATCTTACAGGAGGGTCTCCAGAATTTGAGCTTCCAGTTATAGAAGGAAATGGTATAAAAGTCATCTTTAGGCCAAATGTGGTGGCTCACGCCTGGAATCCCAGCACTTTGGGAGGCCAAGGTGGGCGGATCACGAGGTCAGGAGTTTGAGACCAGTCTGGCCAACATAGTGAAACCGCGTCTCCACTAAAAATACACACACACACAAAAAATTAGCCAGGTGTGCGGGTGTGGTGGTGCATGTAATCCTAGCTACTCCAGAGGCTGAGGCAGGAGAATTGCTTAAACCAGGGAGGCGGAGGCTGCAGTGAGCCAAGATCATGCCACTGCACTCCAGCCTGGGTGACTGAGTAAGACTACGTCTCAGAAAAAAGAAGAAAAAAAAAAGTCCCATCTTTAGACAGGGCAAGATATGTTTTTCTTTAGGCCACAGGATAGCATGAGCATTCCTGAAGTCAGAAAGCTATAGATTTAGCCCCAGAATGACGGAGCAGCAATTTTTGTAGCCATTTATTCAAGCAGGACAGTTTCAAGACATTCATTCAAGATTTGTCATGACAGTAATTCCACTTATGCAGTGTTTGACCAAGGCTTTGTCTGTAGTTCCTGGTAAGCAACTTAGAACTAGATCTGCCTCCTCCCCCTCCTCCTCTCTTCTTCTTCATCATCATTATCATCATAATCATCATTACAATCATTTCAGTCCTTAGTGATTAACTTAGAGATTAACCAAGGCAAAAAATAATTTAGGCTACTTAGCGATTTTCTTCCTCCCTTCCTTCTCTTTTATTCCTCTTTTCTTTCTCTTTCTCCTTCTTCTTCTTCTTATTCCCCTTTTGTGAGTCAGTTCTGTGAGATTTATTCCAAGAGCCAAAAACCAAGGTAAGATTTCAGAAATAGGCCTTCTAGAAGCCCACACAAATGTGTACATGTGAGGAGCTTGGCTCCAGTGGGATAAGCAGATGCAAATCCAATTGGTAAGCTGTCTTGGATCTGGCTATCTTATGCAATTTCTGGTATTAGTTATTTGAGACTCCTATCACCTTGCAAAAATCCCGAGAAATCCCATTCCTCAGTTGGACAGAATGAGGTGCCTTAGAAATCCCATTCCTTGTTTGGACAGAAAGAGGTGCCCTAGGTGTCAATTACTATCTTGACAAATCTGGAATGAAAGTCTTGAAACTATCCTCCTTGAAAAAATGACTACAAAAATGGCTGCTTAGCCATTCTTGGGCTAAATCCACATCTTTCTGACTTCAGGAATGCCCATGCTCTCCTGTGCCCTAAATGAAAACCCATATCTTGCCCTTCTAAAGATGATCTCTATGTCACTCCCTTCTATAACTGGAAGCTGAAAGTTTGGAGAACCTCCTGTAAGAATTGAATTCATTTAGTTAAGCATATGAGCTTCTACTATTCAGAAATAGGTTAAAACTGAAATTAGTAGAAAAAATTGGAGATTTTGTGTAAGGACAGAAAAAATATAGATGATACTGGGTGAAAAAGGGACAAGAAGTGAAAATGATAAGAAGACAGCAGAATCCACTCAATGGTAAGTCTGAATTTCCCACTTCACACTATGGGCCAGATTCATTTGTATTACAGGAACAGGAGCAGGAGGCTTTGACAACTGAGATCTTCGATCATGAGTGTTGTGAATGCAGACGGGGTGAGTTTCTATATGAATGCACTTTCCTGTGACTTGATAATTATTCTGTGGAGTCTAGCATGCCTCAGATGTTCAAACCTCTTCCCTCCCTTGGAGTGTGGCATCAGATGCTGCCTGCCAGCAACTTGCAGATGACAATCTGCCCCTTGTCTTTTCCTGGGATCTTGCAAGAAGGAACTACTTCCCTACACTGTGGGTCAAGCATAGTAGTTCTTTACCATCACTTGTTCGTTAAATATTTTTTTTGCTTCTAGGTTTTGTACTCCAGGCACTGTGCTAGGCACCAGGACTATAATACAACTTGTGATCTATAGAGGAGTCAGACAATTACCCAGGCATCCCAAAGAAATGTCAATTGCAAGTAAGCAAATTCTGTGAAAGCAAAATACACAGCACACAACACTTCACCATGGATTTAACCTGGTCAGGAAGGTCTGGAATATGATGACAGAGCTGTCTGAAGTTTGGGTAGGAATTAACTAGTTGAAGAGGGGAATTAGGAGGTTCTGGTTAGAGACCTGGGTTGTACAAAAGCACGTGTGTTCTCTCAGCCAAAACCATACTGGGATTTCTGTGGAGGTATAGAGGGAGTGGGGAGAGTGTCCCTTTCATGGCTTCTGGACTGAAATCTATCACTCAGGTCTTGGAAACTCTTTGGTCACCTGTGCTCCAAGTCTCACATGGCCTCTCAGGTAAAGATTGCTTTACCCTCTTTATCTAATCTTTCAATATACTTCTCATTCTCCCTGCCCCTGCCCCCAATCAGTGTAAGGCGGGGCAGGGTAGAAACATAAAGAGCCAGCAAACATGTCTTTGTCTTTTTTCTTTCATGTCCCAAGGGAATAAATCTCTTTCTTCCTCCAGACAAACACCACACAACACGCCTCATGTATATCATTTTAAGCTACAGAAATATGGAATCTTCAGTGAAGTTTACCTTTGGGGCCACTCCCACCTTAACCTGGTATGGCCACTTTAAGAAGTCATCACTTCCCCATTATAGAACCTACCAGGCTCAACTTTTTTGTTCTTATTCCTTCACTTTTAGATTTGATCTGTTCTATTGTTTGTTTCCTAGTAGCTTCAGTTCCTCTAAAATTCTGACTCCCTACCCCAGAACCCACTCATGTAGCCATGAGTGGGTTCTGGCTCTTTGATCTGGCTCATTCTCTTCTCTTTGATCGATAGGCCTGGATCCCTTTTTCCCTGGAGGCTGTTCTAAAGATGGCACCCTACCTGCTCATCTTTTAGTGTACCTGGGCACCCATGCCTCCATATGGTGACCCTCAAATCATACTGTATGAAGAGCAGCTGTTTTGTCAACTATTTTTTAATGAGATTTTTTTTTGCTTTGGTTTAAAAAATAGCATATATTTGCGTTAGAAAATTAGAAATACAGAAGAAACAGAAATATAAAAGAATTACCTATAACATGCAAAAATGACTGGTACAAATGTTTTTGTTTTTTTACAGTATGTGAACATATTGTATGTTTATATTAATATCCATAGTATTTATTTTTGCCTACATATTTTACTTAACGTATGTAGTAAGCATTTCCCATGTTAGTCAAATTATTTGTGGACATTATTTTTAATGACTATTAATGTTATTACTCTACAGCTTGCCGAATAAGTCTCCTATTATATGTCATTTTGGGTCCTAGCAACATTTTTGTGTTTAAATCCTTGTAGCAGTTTTGACTGATTTCCTTAAGATAGAGTCCAAGAAGAGAAATAATTTGCTTGTTTGTTTATCATTTGGTACTTTCTTTTATGTTAATGTCCTTGGGGCTGATAATTCAGAACCATGAATAAATATGATTCTTGTCTTTGAGGAGATTGTAGCCTTGTGCTAGGTTAAAGAATAGGCACATTTTAAAGTTCTCGATACACATTTTCAAAGTGCTTTTCAAAAATTTGTATCAATTCATCCTTCTACTATAAGGGAAAATCGGTTCTGGGTTGTTTTTCTGGTATATCTTCCTATTAAGAACTTGTTCTCCCTCCTGCTTTGTGACTCACATGGAGTTGCCACTGCATGCTATCATCTCCATCCCTTAGAGCAACCTATTAGAGAACTTACTCTCTGGAGTCCCGAAAGAGAAACAACAGCAACAACTCAGCAATTCATCTGGGGTCAGCGTGTTACCCAGTCTGGGCCATTGGAGATTTTTTTAAAGGGAAGTTTCTCTTATTTTCTTCAAAATTCTGAGCTGTGAAGAGGACCACTGGAAAGTTCAATCTATTTATGGTTTTTTAAAAAACTGTTATTATATATATTTAAGTGTATGTCATGTTTCCACACATATATACATAGTGAAATGATCACTGCAATCAAGCTAATTAGAATATCCCCCATCTCGCATAGTCACCTTTGTGTGTGAAAAGGGTTTAGTGCTTCCCTCTCCACTCTTCATCTCCCCTTTAAAAAGCACAGATGAATGGAGAGGGAAAGGTTGAACAATGGTTATGTGGTGGGACGGCTGGGATTCACCTGAGAGTTAAAACCAGCTAGTTCTACCCGTATGTTTTTCACTTAGATAAGCCAACAAATTAATTTCTTTTCCTCTATTCTTCTTGTCTTCTTTCCTGCCTCTTTACCTGTCTCCCTTCCTTCCTCTCTTTGCACTCTCTTTCTTTCCTTATTTAAATTGGTTTGAATTGAGTTTCTGACGCTAATGGAGAGTCCTTATTGTGCCTTCACGTTATTTCTATCAAACCAGAAAATGTTAATCACATAAAACAATTACTGTTTGGACAAGGAAAATTGTATTTCTTTCCTTGAAATTTCTACACACATACACATTTGTGCTTGTTAGTGAGGCTAAACATTTTCCCCCTTTTTTGTGAATTATATATTCAATGTTTTGATCCATTTATCAAATAAATTCCTTAGTTTAAAAAATATTTGCAGGTGCGGTTATTATGGAAAGCAGCATGAAGTTTCCTCTAAATATTAAAAATAGAATCACCACATGACTCAGCAATCCCTCCTCTCTCTATATTTTTAAAGGAAATGAAATCAGCACTTCATGGAACTATCTCCACTCCCGGCTGGGCGCAGTGGCTCACGCCTCTAATCCCAGCACTTTGGAAGTCCAAGGCAGGTGGATCACGAGGTCAAGAGATGGAGACCATCCTGGCCGACATGGTGAAACCCTGCCTCTACTAAAAATACAAAAATTAGCTGGGCGGGGTGGCACATGCCTGTAATCCCAGCCACTTGGGAGGTTGACACAGGAGAATCGCTTGAACCTGGGAGGTGGAGGTTGCAGTGGCTGAGATCGCACCACTGCAGTCCAACCTGGTGACAGAGGGAGACTCCACCAAAAAAAAAAAAAAAAGAAAGAAAAAAAGAAATATCTCCACTCTTATAGTCATTGAAGCATAATTAACAATAACCAAGCTATGAAATCAATGTAAGTGTCCATCAATGGATGAGTGGATAAAGAAAATGTTACACACACACACACACACACACACACACACACACACACGTACTGGAATTTCATGTAGCCTTAAAAAAGAAGACGATTTTGTTATTTATAACATGCCTGAATGTGGAGGACATTAGGTTAAGTGAAATAAGCCAGAAAGAAAAATACTGCATGATCTTACTTATATGTGGAATCTAAAAACGTCAAGTACAAAAAAGCAAAAGTAGAATAGTGGTTGCTGGGATCTGGGGCTGAGATTATGATGGGCAAATGGGAAGAAATTGAGTGCAGAGTTTTGATTAGGATCAATAAGTCTAGAGAGGAAATGTACAGCATGAAGACTATAGTTACTACTGGGTTGTATACTGGAAATTTGCTAAGAAAGTAGGTTGTAGGTTCTCTTACCATACACACATATACAGGTAACTATGCAAGATGACGGATATTCTAATTAGCTTGACTGTAGTAATCATTTCACTATGTATGTGTATGAAAACATGACGTACACCTTAAATATATATAATAACATTAAAAAAACCCAAAATCTTGAAAAGATTATTAGGCTTTCCAATGCCCAAGAAAAGGAAGAAAAGAAAAAGAAACTGCCACAGCTTATTTTAAAAATAAAAGTGGGCTCTCTTTCTAAAATATTAGTTTTATAGTACCTTATCTGGTAACCAAAATATTTTTAAATATTCTGATGCTATTATAGTATAATCATTCTTTAATAATTTTGTATATTTCACTTTACTGAACAAAGCCCTAAACAAAAACATTGAATATGACAAAAACTTGCATAAGTTTATTTCATACTGAGACATATATGCTATAGATTTATAGAAATACTTCCCACTTGGTTACTTGCTTATGTTATGAGTTTTTACCTACAGAAACTTGCTTTTTTTCTTGTAAAATTTAGATTAATTTCTTTAGTATGTTTTCCTACTGCTTTAAAACTTCAGAATTCCTTTTTTCATAGAACTTTTCTATTTTCACTTAGAAACATTCAGAACTTATGTTAGTGTGTGATTTGAGGTGGTTTTTATGTTGACTTTGTTTCCTACCTTGTTAGCTATTTTTTCTATGCCATTGTGGAATAATCTGTTAATTTTCAGTGGATTCATAATGCCTTTAAAAAATAAGGTTGTGTTCTCAGAGGTGATAAATTTTATTTATTTATGATGCTCCATCTATGTTAAGGCTATTTGTAAGTCTATGTGTATGGTAGGATTTTAGTTCTACACTGCATCTTACACAGGTTAGTAAAATATAGCACATTTATTAATTATTTAGAGTATAGGATTACGTATTGATAAGTACAAGCTATTGAGCCTTCCCATGTCCTAGGCACTTTGCTGAATTTTAATCCTTATCACAACTCAGTGGGATAGATACTGTTGTCATCTTTTGTAGACATGGGTTTATTATTGCTATTTTAAAATGAGTTAGCAAATTCAAATTTCAAAAATTCTATTTTTATTTCTAATACAGTAAATATTGATAAATAAAATTTATATAAACAAATATTTTGATGTACTCAGTAACCCATAAGGGTATATAAGAGCCCTGAAATGAAAAAGTTTGAGAACTGCTTATAAGCTCTATATAATTATTAGGTATTAATATCATTATTAATTTTTGAATCTATATTCAAATATAGTTATCATAAAATGAACTTCATATATGTAAGTGTATACTTTGATGTGTTTTGACATATGTATATTATAATGAAGCCATCATCATAATTAAGATAATAAACATATCCATCACTCTCAGAGTTTCCTAATGCCTCTTTGTTATTCATCTCTCTCTCTCCAGGGTCCCCAAATTGAGGTAACCACTGATCTTCTTTCCATCAATATAGAGTAGACAGCACTTTCTAGAATTTGATATAAATGGAATCTACACTCTGTTGTGACTATATTTATTCAACTCAGCATAATTTTGGGAATTATCTATGTTGCTATGTGTATCATGAGTTTGTTCCCTTTTATTGCTGAGTAGTATTTCATTCTATGGATATACCACAATATACTTATCCATTCACCTATTGGTGAACATTTCAGTTATTTCCAGTTTTTGGCTATTATAAATCTGCTATGAACATTTACATATAAGTTTTGTGTGGATATATTTTTTATTTCTCTTGGATAGATATTGAAGAATGGAATGGTTGAGTATTATAAGTGAATGTGTAGTTATTTAAGAAACTGCTAAAATAGTCTCCAAAGTGGTCATAAAATTTTACATGCCCTAAATTACCACCAGTAGTGTATGAAAGTTTCAGTTGCTCCGCATTCTTGCTAATATTTGCTATGGTGAATTTTAAACATTTTAGCTATTTTAGTGAATGTGTAGTGTGATTTTGTGATGTTAATTTGCATTTCCATGTGTTTATTTGCCATCCATATACCTTCTTTGGTGACATATCTGTTCAAATCTTTTCCCCATTTAAAAAAATTTTTTTTTCTGTTTTTAAGTTGTAAGAGTTCTTTACATCTAGACACCAGCCCTTTATTGGACATAGATCTGCAAATCTTATCTTTAGCCTATGGCTTGCTTTATATTTCATTAATAGTGTCCTTTTAAAAAATTATTATTATTTTTTGTAGATACAGGGTCTAGCTTTGTTGCCCAGGCTGGTTTCAAACTCCTGGCTTCAAGTGATCCTCCTACCTTGGCCTCTAAAATTGTTGGATTACAGGCATGAATCATCGTACCTAGCCATTAACAGTGTCTTTTGAAGAACAATAGTTTTTAATTTTTATTAAGTCCAACATTATAGATATCATAAATTAAAAAGAATAGATACCTATGATTATAAATGGTGTCTTTCGTGCCCTATTTAAAAACTGTTTACCAAATCCAAGATCACTGAGGTAGTCTCATTTGTTTTCTTTTAGGATTTTTATAGCTTGAAGTTTTACCTATAAGTCTTTGACAATTTGGGGTTAATTTTTATATATTGGGTAATGACTGACATTTCCATATATTCTTGACTCTCTGTTTGATCTGTTTGTCTATCTTGATGCCAATGCCACACAGTTTTGATTACTGTAGATCTATAGTAAGCCTTGAAATAAGATAGTGTAATGTTCTGTCTTTATTCTTTTTGTTTCAAAGCTTTTTGGTTATGCTAGGGCCTTTGAATTTCCATAACAATTTTAGAATCCACTTGTCAATTTGCACAAAATAGCCTGTTGGAATTTTGATTGTGAGTGCATTGTATATAGTAGAGATAATCTATATCATAGATATTATCTTATTTGTCAGAATATGCCAGCAAACATTCTCTTATTAGCCTTTTAATATCTGTAGGATCTGTAGTGATATCCCCTCTCTGATTCTTGATGTTGGTAGTTTACATTTTCTCACTTTTCCCCCTAGATCTTTATAAAATTTGTGGATATTCTCAAAGTTCTAGCTTTCAGTTTAATTGATTTTCTACATTGTTTTTCTGTTTTCTGTTTCTTTGGTTTATGTTCTTATTTTTATTTTCTTTCTTCTTTTATTTTGTATTTATTATTTTTTCTTGTTCCTTAAAGTGAAAGTTAGAGTAACTGATTTGAGACTTCTTTTCTAACAAAAGTATTTAAAATTATACATCTCCCTTTGAAAGTACCACTTTAGTAGTATCCCACACATTTTGGTATATCCTGTTTTCCTTTTTATTCCATTCAAAATACTTTCTAATTTTTCATTGATTTGTCCTTTTGATGCATTAGTTATTTAGAAATGTCTTATTACATTTCCAAATATCAGAAAATTTTGTAAAGATTTTTATGGTACTGATTTCTAATTTAATTCCATTGTGGCCAAATGACATATTTTATATAACTTGAATCTTTTAAAATTTATGGTGACTTTTCTTATGGATTAGAACAGATTTATCTTGGTAAATGTTCTTGGTGCACTTGGAAAGAAATTGCATTTTGCTGTTGTTGGGTAAAGTGTTCTATAAATGTTAATTAGGTAAAGTTGTTTGAAAAGTTGTCCATTTCCATATTCTAGTAACTTTTTGTCTATTCATTCTATCACTTATTGAAAGAGATGTTGAAATATATGAAATATATGTAGATTTATCTATTTCTCCTTTTACTACTCTGAGTTTTTGCTTCACATATTTAGAATTTTTATTACTAGCTGCCTAAATATTTAGGATTTCTATGTCCCCCTGATAATTTTAGTACTTTTTCCTTATGAAATGACCCCTTTTATCTTTTATCATATTTCTTACTTAAAAATCTACCTTGTCTGATATTGAAATAGCCACTTCTATTTTCTTTAATTTGTACAATTATATATATATATTTAAATCCTCTTATTTTAATCTATCTGTGTCTTTATATTTTAATTTATTTCTTCTAGTAAGTTGTCTTTGTTTTCTTTGTTTTGTGTTTGTTTGACTTCCAATCTGACAATCTCTGCCTTTTCCTTGATATGTTTGTTATTTACATTTAATAATTATTAACATAATTGAGATTTGTTTTTACTTGTCTTATCTGTTTGCTTTTCCACTCTTTCATACCTTTTCTGCCTTATTTTAGATTAGTTGCATATTTTTTAGATTCTATCTTTTGTTGTCTTATTAGTTATACCTTTTTGTTTTGTATTTTTAATGGCTGCTTTATGGTTTGTCATGTATATCTTTAACCTAGTACAGGCTGCCTTTAAGATATAGTATACATTTCATATAAACTACAAGAACTTTACAAGGGTATGCCCATTTTTCCCTTCCTCACCTTATTATTACTATTGTCATACAGTGTACTTCTGCATATGTTATAGGTCCAATGATACATTTAAAAGTGATACTTAAATAGCCAATTTTAAAAAAGAGATAAGTCCTTTATGTTTAAACCCACATCTTGTATTTCTTGTGCTCTTTGCTCCTTTCTACATTCAAGTTTCTAGTCGCTATCCTTTTATTTCTTCCTGAATGGCTTTTTTCCCCACATTTCTTGTAGTGTAATTTTCAAGCAATGAATTCTTTTAGATTTTGTGTGACTAAGAAGGTCTTTATTTCATGTTTGTTTTTGAAAGATATCTTTTCTGGATATAGAATATTAAGTTGATTGTTCTCTTGCCTTCCCTTCCTACCCTAGCACTAGGTTTTTAAAAGATGTCACCTCACTGTCTTCTGGTTTGCATGGCTTCTGACAAGAAATCTGCAATTTTTATCTTTTTTACTCTGTATGTAATATGTCTTTTTTTTTGATGGCTTTTTTTAAAGATTTTTAGTTTGTTATACATTTTAAACCATTTGATATGATATGTGTTGCTGTAATTTTCATTTCTTTTCTGCTTGACATTTTCTGAACTCTTTGGGTCTGTGTATTTATAATTTTCATCAAATTTGGAAATGTTTTAGTGATCATTTCTTAAAATATTTTGTTCTTTATTTATTTATCCTTCTCTAGAACTCTAATTATATATCTCTTAGGTCACTCCATGTTGTCCTACCACTAACTAATAACTAGTTATTTGCTCATTTTCTTCTGCAGTGTTTAATCTGTTTTCAATTTCATTATTTTTTTTTAATATCAGGCATTATATTTTTCATCTTAGAACTTCAATTTGGGTCTTTATAATATTTTCAATAACTATCTTTCCATAACCATCTTCTGAAATCTTTATAAATATCTTCAGTAAGTATCCCTATTATATTCCTGCTTTCTCCTGCCATTTTAAACATATAAAGTCTAGATGTAATAGCTATTTCATATTTGTATATAGTGATTTTATTATCTGTGCCCTTTCTTGATCTGTTTCTATTAATTGATTTTATTCCTTATTATGGATTTTATTTTCCCATTTCTCTGCATGCCTGGCAATGTTTTCATGGGACGCTAGACGTGTGAATTTTACATTATTGGATCCTGGATTTCATTTTTAAAATATTCCTTCAAATATTTTGACATTTGGACTGGTATACACATAAGTTACTTGAAAATAGTTTGATCCCTTTATGGCTTGCTTTGAACTTTGTTACATGACAGATGTCAGTCTATGGCTAACTTGGGCCCAATTCTGAGTCAATACTCTTCTGAGAACTCTATCTAATACCTCTTATGTTATGAGGCCTTTCCACCGTGGCTAGTGGGACTGCTGACTATTTTGAGACTGCATGAGCCCTGGAGATTGTTCTGCCTGCTTTTTCTACTTGTTCTTTCCCTGGCCTTGATACTTTTTTCATATGTTTTTACTGATAAGTCCTTAGCTAAAGGCTCAAAGGGAACTTGCATATTTCCAGGACTCTCTCTCCCTGGGCACTCTTCTTTCTTTAGTACTCTTCTCTGTGAACTCTAGCTACCAAGGACTCTTTGAACTTTGAACCCTGTCTTCTAAACTCAAATGAAATTACCAGTCACCAGGTTCCATTTAGCTCTCTCTTCCTGGATTACACCCTGTACACTCTTTATGGGCAGTAATCTGAAGCACTCATAGGGCTCACTTAGTTTGTTTCCCATGTTTCAGGGATCACTGTCCTATACTGCCTGTTGTCTGAAAACTGCTGTTTTACATATTTTCCAAGTTATTTCATTAAGTAAAAAGGATCATTCTAGTCTCTTACTTTCTCATGCCAGAAGTGGAAGCGAGCAATATAATTTTCATTATTACTCTATTAGTAAGCTACTTATAATACTATATTTGCTCATAATTTGTTCCTTCATTTACATATTTACAGACCATTATTGATATCTACTCTGTTCTAGATTCTGTATTAATTACTGCAAACAATTCAGGGGTCACTTTATCTGCCCCCAATGGAGTGGCAGTGTAGTGACAAGGAATATTTACATACAAATAATAACAAAACTAAGCTCTGGTAAATTTTTTAATAGTCACCAATTCTTATTCCAATATGCATATTACTTTGCAATGTGACCTTGGCACTCCACTTCACTTTTCATCCTTAAAGCTGGACTAGGCTTCTGAAGTGGAAATGGTATCATGTGAGTTTTGCAGCCCAAGCCTCAGGAGACCTTGAAGCTTCCACTTTCACCCTCTTGTAATGCTATACTGAGATCTCCATGTAAGGACATCAGGGTGACTTAATGGAGGATATAAGGTCACCTAGAAGAGAATCAAGGCCACCTAGTCAGTAGCCATCGACAACTTCTAGACCAGCAGACCCTCCAGTTGAGTGCAACTTCAGAAGTGAGCCTGGAGAAGATCAGCAGAAGGGCATCACAGCCAATCTACAGGATCACAAAAAATAATAAATTATTTTTCTTAAGCCACTGAGTTTTGGAGTCTAACTGAAAAAAAGCATTGCTATGTCCTCCCAGGAAATGTCTACAATAGCTCCACCCACAGGAATAGCTGCCATCTGTGATATTTGAGGCATTTGTTTTTCAGGCCATTCATTTAATGCTCAATGCATATTATTATTATTTTTTTGCCATGGGCCACATAATCTATCAGATTTGTCTCCTTGACTAAGTCAGGAGCTTTTTAAGGCCTTTTTCATCATTGCATTCCCCATGCTTTGGCAGGAGTGGTAGTTAAAAAAAAATTGATGACATTGATAAAAATTTTTTTTAAATTATATTTCAACCAACTTATGAACTATCCTGGGCAGTTTGGTACAATAGATCCTATAAACACTTATGGAGATCCTATGAAGGGTTATGCACTGCGCTTTCAGAAACATTAGTATTGTTGTTGTTAGTGTAATCATCATAATTATTATTATTTAAATGATCACAATAACTTTATAAGGAAGTTATCTTTATCTTTATTTTATAGTTACAGTATTTGAGACTCAGAGAAGTGAAATCTTTGTTTGAAATACACACAATTCATAAGTGGCAGAGCTGAGATAAAAGCCCAGGATTTGCCTCTTTGTAATAGCTTCTCAGAAATAGGCAGGCAGGTAAGATGACTGTTACATCATCTCTGCTGGGGAGGCCAGTTGGAATGAAGGCACTGTAGGGCCCCTTCCTTCTTGGATCTTGGAGGAACATGTGTTACAGGAAATAAGAGTTAACAAAGGGCAGCTGAGGAGTGGGGTGTAAGGCCACACTGCATTCAGACAACAGCCCTCCTCAGTCATCACAGCCTGCTTTCCTGGGGAGGAGCAGTGTTGGACTGACGTTACCCTTATTTATGACCGTTTGACTTCTTTTCTTACTGAGCCCCATGGCATAGTCTCAGGCAGCAGCAACACAAGGTCATCCAGTGGCATGCTTTCCAGCCAATACAGGGAGATCATTTGGGGTAAAGAGGATCACTGGCTGGAAAAAGTGGGCTATTTTGACACAATGCTTTGGGTGTTCTTGATGCAATTGCACTACGAATATGAGGTTCCTGAGACCTTCTGGGAGAAAGCAATTTGGATTGTCCCCATGAGGGAGATGCAATATTAAAATGACAGAAATATATATGAGATTTTAAAAAAAAATTATGGTTTTCCATTTAGAAAAGATCCAGGATCTTTTAAGGCACATGTAGAAATAAATATAAAAGAAAAATGGAAAGAAATGGAGGAGAGGGAAGTGGCCATAATTTTCAAAAGCATGAAGAATTTAGTTGAGTGGCTGCAGAAAAGTTTATTGATTCAATTAATGATAATAATAATGTTAATTATAACTAATGTATATTGAGAGCTAACTTTGTACCAGGTGCTATGTGAAACCTCTGGTTTAATAGTGGTAAAATTTTAAAAAGAGCCAGATATGTCTTTGCTCATAAAATTTGCAATCTAATGGAAGGAGACATACTTTAAACAATAAAATACATAATTCCAAGTTATTATACAGCTATGAAGAAAGAATGGGATGCTATGATTAAAAATATAATGGGGAACATGTAAATTGGATTAGGGGGTCAGGAAAAGCTTCTCTGAGGAAGTAAGATTTGACATGAGCCCTAAAGCCTTGGAGACCAGAAAAAATAGATCCAATGGAAACAGTCTGGATTTGTGGTGGACATAAGAAAAAGACATTAAAATGCTAGGAGATAAAGTTCTGGCATGGCTTTCAAATGGTTTGGTTAAGAAGCTTCTAGCCCTGCAAGTAATTGCAAACAGTGAGAAGACTTATCTGAAATCAAGCAGCTAGAAAAGATGACTTCTCCATGTCGCCTGTAGAGATGGGATTCCACAGCCCTGACTGATCTCCATTCAGGACAAATGGAATGCAAGGACAGGTAACAAACCATTGATTATGAGAGGCTGCCAGGGTCATCCTCTCACCTCCTCAAGGTGGCTTTATACAATACTATGTTTTATACAACTCTAGTGGCAGTATTTATATTTTCTGTAAAACAAGGCTTAATTCCCAAACATTTAAAAATCTGTCCTCCAGGAAACATTTTAAGAACCACCAAAGAGAACTAGGCAGGCTGCACTGACCAGCCCAATAGACCACAAACCGGGCTGATTCTGCAGTGAGTCACTAACCTCTAGCGCTCAATGTTCCCCTTGGAGGAAAGAGAACAGCCATTGCAAACTGTTGTCTGAGAACTTAATAATTAACGGTTTTGCAAAAAGTGTCACTCTGTTTCTGGCAGAGCTCTGCTCTCTTTGGCACTGGAGTGGAAGATCAGCCGGAGGGCAGGTCAGTGGCAGTCTGGAGTGATTCTCAGTGGGAACTGGCCAAGCATATAATTATATCATGAGTCAAGCTCTCTCCAGGGATGTAAAATGACCAGAGGAAAATGAAATAACATTATATCCCACATGAATAGAGGCACTGGTGGAGTAAGCTGACTCCTGAGAAAGAAAACCAGGCTAAGAAGTTTCCCAGCACTTAAATGTCTTATGACTTGTCCCTGTGTCCCTTCTTTTAAAAGTAAGAGATTCTATGGGCACAATTTATGCCTTTGCCTTCAACCCAGAGGAACAAGTGACCAGAGACAATAATCCATTATGGATAGATAATCTTGATAAACAAAAGGCCATTTAGCTGAAAAACTCCTTGTGTCATTTAGCTCCAAAAAAGAACTGTTTATTCAAGAAGAAATTAGACTGACAAATGTTGTGGTGGGAGTTAAAAAATATTTTTTCCTCACTAAACCACTTCCAAAGGTATATTTTTATGTGTCCAGGAATAGCAGTCTGTTTGTCTTGCTTGTGCTTGTTCCCCCTCTCGTTTCTTTTTGGTCAACATCCAAAGGAGAATTAGTCCTTTGAACAGTGGCAATGTAGTAGCTGAAGCCAAATTAGTATGAATGGTACTGGCTGCCCCTCCCAATCCCCACTGCCTCTGCTTCCCAGATGATATAATTAGCCAGGGGACTTTTGATCAGTTCATCAAAGAAAAACAGTTATGGGGCAGTCCCAGCATGGGTTATGGGGTAAGAAACATCAAAATAGGAGTGACAAGCTTTTATGATGATTTCCAAAAAGGGTTATTTTAGACAGAAAGTGCAGAAACAGAAAAGTGCTCTGAGAGGGGAAGAATAAATAGAACTTGATATTTACCTCTCATTAGTCATTAGTAATATTTTTGAAGAAAGCAAGCAGTAAGCTTGTGACAAAGCTTGGGAGATGAGGGACAGTGTCTCAAGGAGAAAGCACAGTACAGGGTGGAGTCTGTCAGATACTCTTTGGGAAGTCACTCAAGATAAATATCTAAAGTTCAGTTTCTATTTGTTCAATGTTCAATATGAACATTAAGGTTATTTACTTGGGGATGAGGAGCAAAGTGTTGAAGCAGAAAGAGGAGGAGTATTTGAAAGAGACTGGGGATTTTGATTTTATATCCACCCCTGGGAAGTGGCTGTCCATGCAGGGAAATTTTCCTTTCAGAAAGAAGTAAGCGGTGGGTGGATGAAAGGATAAAAAGGAACACAACTACACCTTCTCACCCTCAAAATAAAAATGAAGGCCACTTGGAATTACTAGTGCTCTCATGTGAATATCTCTGAAGTGATGATAGTACTAAATCAGTCAGTCAGCATTGACTGGCTGCCTGCTTGATACTTACGCAGTTCCTATAAAAAGGAACTGGAGCATGGTAGGGATTCAAAAACAAGGACCTTGTAAGAAAAAGCCTGTGGCTAATAGAGTTGTCAGTGTGTAGTGTACTACTTCCTAATGAAAGAACTGGAAGAAACTGAGCAAGTCCTCTTGCCTCTGCCTTTAAACCCTCTGCTCCAGTCCACACTGAAAATATCCTCAGTGATATTACAAGTGTTGAGAATGTGAAGTTAAATGATCTAAACGGCTCACTCAGTGGAGAGCCATCTACTTATGTCTTTTTCATCGGCCATAATTCCAACTCTCAGAGCTTCAGTTCTATAAATCTTACAAGAATTTTAAGTTTTCAAAGTCATTTACTATCGTATTTCTTAAAAGATAATTATTTCTCTTACGTTTCACTTGTCCAAAATTAGGATGCACCTTGAAATCAACTGATATGTATATTTAACCTGGAAGAAGTGTTTTCATTCCCTCTTGTACAGTTAGGAAGCCGATGAAATTAGTTTAACATCAAGGAATAAGGTGAAAGGTAAATAGACCTCTGAGGCAAGGACCTTAAGGTGTGTTATGGTCTGAATTGTGTCCCCCTGCTCTCCAAATTCATATGTTTAAGTTTTAAACCCCAGTACTTGAATATGGGGGCTTTAAGAGGTAAAATGTGGTCATTAGGGTGGGCCCTAATCCAATGTGGCTAGTGTCATTATAAGAAAATAAAATTAGGAAGGACACAGATATGCATAGAGCAAAAATCTGAAGACACAGGGAGAAGATGGCCATCTACAAGCCAAGGAGAGAGGCTCCAGGAAGAAACCAAACTTGTGTCAATCAGCTTGGGCTGTTGTAACAAAATACCACAGTCTGGGTGGCTTATCCAACAGGAATTTATTTCTCACAATTCTGAAGACTGAGAAGACCAAGATCAAGGGACTAGTGAATTCAGTTCCTCAGTGAGGTCTCTCTTCCTGGCTTGCAGATGACCATTCTCCCTGTGTCCTCGTGTGATGGAGACAAAGTTCTAGTGTCTCTCCCTCTTCTTATAAGGGCACTAATCCCGACATGAAGGCTCCACCCTTATTACCTCACACAAAACTAATAATATCCCATAGGCCCCAATGCCGTCGCATTGGAGATTAGGGCTTCAACGTATGAATTTTGGAGAGGAGCACAATTCAGTCCATGGCATACCGTGATCTGGGTCTTCTGCCTCCAAAAGTGTGAGGAAATAAATTTCTGTTGTTTAACCCACCTAGTTTGTGGTATTTTGTTATGGCAGCCCTAGCAAACTAATAGAAGGTGTTGGTTGCATACTGGAGCAGAATGAGCCTGACAGGCAGTGGGGCCAGTCGGGAGAGACCCATGGGGCTAAGAGAGGACACAGGAGGCTGTCGTAATCTGCTCAAGCTGCTATTACAAAATATCTGGGACTGGATAATTTAGAAAGAAGAGAAATTTATTTTCTCACAGTTCTAGGGACTGGGAAGTTCAAGATCAAGGTGCTGGCAGGTTCAGTGTCTCTGAAGGCTACTCTGTGGTTCCAAGATGATGCCTTGATTCTTCACATGACAGAAAGGAAAAAAGCTGAAAAAGGTACATATGAGGCCTTTTTTATAAAAGCCTCCTTTCCATTAACTTAGGCTTCACCTGCATGGTTTAATCACCTCCTAAAGACCCCATCTCTTAGTCCTATCATATTGGTGACTACATTTCAATACAGAAATTTGGGAGGGGAGTGAACATTCAAACGTTAGTAGAGACAATAGAAAAATAAGTTCAAAATTATTCAAATGTCAAAGAATGGATTTGTCTCAGATGTCAGATCTGTCTGCAAAGAAGAACATCAGCTCCTTCTCTAACTTCATGGAAGGATGGTGGAATATTGTACCTAGATAACTGTCCTTAGTTTTGTCATTTTGCTTTGTCATAGAACATCAGCCCTTTCAGGATGCCTGCTCTATTTCTGTAACTTTGTACTGACTGGTCAGTTTTTCCTCTCATTTTACCTCATGATGGCTTTTTCTATATAAACCCAAGAAAATGGGTCAATTCTGTCAAGTCAGTTGGAAAAACAGACCATTCGGATTGGTTGATAATATCCAGGTACAATCTTAGACACTGTCCTGAAAAGAGTCTTTTTTCCATGCCCCCTTCATTTTGGAGCTGAAGTTTTTTTTCTTCTGAATATTACCTTTTAAGTATTGTCAAAAGATTATTTATAGGATCTCTGAAAAATAGCTTTCGATGCTCTTGGTAGAGGAGATGTGGTAGGGAATCAAATTAGATTGGGTCACAAGGGAAAGTGTCTGTAAGAATATGAATGGGACCCAGGGGAAATAAAAATTAAAGAGAAACCAGACTCGAGCTGCACTTTCTCTATTTTGCCAAGCTAGACTTGGATTATGTCATCATATGTAATTTCAAGGAGTGGGCAAACCAGTTTGGATAAAACAAAAAGTGATCGGATTTGCTTCCCAAAATGTAAATTGAATCATAGAGAGAAAATTTTCTTGGATGCAAAATAAATGTCCCTGATATATTCCCCCCATTATTAATTCTTATGAGCCTTATTAATTTTCATCCTAAATGAGATACAAAATGCTGGAATTACATAAATGTTATCATTTCCGGGTTGTGTGCAATTTTCTCACTCTTTGGTATCAATATTATATTTCATGCAACTAAAGGTAAAATTTTTCTCCTTACTTATAGTGCAGGATATATCCCATATGGTATGTCTTGTTTTTTCACCTGCAATTCCATTTCTTCTGTATATCCTAAAGGGAAGTCCTGAGTACTTCATAGATATATCAGTTTGCTATTGCTGTGCAACAAACCAATTCGAAACTTAGTAGCTTGAAACAACAAAAATCTATGTAGCTCATAATTCTGTGGGTCAGCAATTTAGTCTGGGCTCGCTGGGTAGTACTGTTTATCTGGGCCAATCTTGGCTGATCTTGCCATGGATTCACTTATGCTTCTGTAGTCAATTGGCATAATAGCTGAGGGCTGCTTTATTGTTAGCTGGGTGTCTCAGCTCTCCTCTGGCAGAATAGCCTGTGCTTGCTCCCACGGTGGCTGGTTCCATGAGTGGCAAGCAGGCAAGCTTCAATACACAAGTGCTTCTAATGCCTCTGCTTGTATCACAACTGCTAATGTCCTATGAGCCAAAATAAGTCACATGGCTAAAGCTAGAGTCAGTGTGAGAGGACACTGTCAAAGGATATAAGGAAGAGTGAATAAATTTGAGCTGTTACTGCAATCTACAGTGTAGGCATTTAAAAGGTTTGTTTGATAACGAAAGTCATCCTACTCTTATAATTAATTGTGTAGACTAATATATTGGAACAAATGAACCACAAAGGCACTTGACACTTTGTGGAAAAGAACTATCTATTATGCAAGTTACAAGGGTATTTGTTTCCTTTCATACATACTTATTTGAGGAGAGTGTGAACTGAGAGGATGTGGGAAATCTAAAAGGACACATCATTGTTTACTCTTTTGGGGAAAGAGTCCAGAGCAATTACTAAAGCCACCAGGGCAATTAGAGACCCTGAGGGAACCCTGGTCACATTTTTGGCTTTAGTAGAAAGTGGCTGGAAAAAATGAGTCCACCATGGTCAGGCCAGGAAATCTCAGATCACTTTACCTTTGGGCACTCCACACCCATATACCAAACCATGGTGTCTTAGAGTCTGTATGTGGCAGTAAGTCTATCTCATTGTTTTCTCCACGTTCTGGTGTGGCCTGGGAACGAACTGTGTTATGTCTATTATTTAGGAGGGGCCTCCCTGGGGTGGAGCACCAGCTTCAAAGATAGGTGGCAGGAAAAAAAAGGCTCACTGACTTTTGGCAGTGTAAATCCTGAGTTATCATCGGCAGCCTGATGTAGTGGTGGTAACAGGGTGTCTGGCTCAGGAAGCTCATTAGAACCTGAAGCTAATGGACCCAGTGGCATTGGCTAGGGTCCTGTTAAATTCATTTTCCTTCACACAGGGAAACATTCTCTTCAGGAGACCAAGGCAGCCATCTTGGTCTTGTGAGCTTGTGTCCCAGTCCCTGGGTGAGAGTAGGAATGGGTTAGCACCAGCCAGAGCCATCACTGGCAGGCTGTCTCAGTGGGATTATCTCAGGGATGATGGGCTGCAACACTGAATATTCCCAAGAGGATTGGAAGCAAAGGAAGCAGAGCCATGTCTTGATGAATTCAATGATTGTGGATAATCAGGATCATTCAGATTCAGACTTTCTTCCTCACTAGCTGATCATTCACGTGAATAACTTAGATAATGACCTTCCTTGACCTCTTTTTTTTTCTCTAAGTACAGTTTTTAGTCTAAGTCTGGAGGTCTCAAGTCAAGATCCAGATAACTAATTTGACACTTGAATTTGATTCTTATAAGCAGGTAGTTTCAATATCTCTAAATACAAAACCCTTTTATTACATTAGTTTTTCATGCTACTTTATTTTTTTTAAATATACTTTACTTTTTGGAACAGTTATACATTTATAGAAAGAGGCTACCAGATACCACACATGTAATTTTTCCTGTATTGACATCTTGCATTAGTGCAGTTCAGTTGTTACAATTAATGAATCAATATTGATTATTATTAATTAAAATCCATAGTTTATTCAGATTTCCTGTTTTTTACCTAATGTTACTTTTCTGCTCCAGGATCCTATTCAGAATACCACATTATGTTTAATTATCATGTCTCTTTAGGCGCCTCTTGGCTTTCACAGTTTCTAAGACTTTCTTTGGTTTTGATGGCCTCGACAGTTATGAGAAGTACTGGTCAGGAATTTCATAAAATGTCCTTATACTGGAAATTGTCTGATGTTTTTCTCGTGATTAGACTGGGTTATGGGTTCTTGAGAGGAAGACCACAGAGGAAAAGTGCTATTTGCAACATATGTTGATAATGTGCCACATGCAGGGTACATTATCAATAGGACTGATTATCACTGTTGATGTTGACCTCCATCACTTGGCTCAGGTAATGTTTATCAGGTTTCTTCATTGTTTAGTCATTCTTTTCTTGTTCCATTCTGTACTCTTTGGAAGGAAGTCACTGTGTCCAGCCCACAGCTGAGGAGTGGGAGTTGCGTTCTCCCTCCTTGAGGACAAAATATCTGCAATTCTACATGGAAGATTTGTCTCTTCTCCCCTATTTATTTATTCATTTGTTAAATGAATATAATGAATAAATAATGAATAAATGAATGAAGTGAATAAATTCATTCAATCATTTACTTATATCAGTATGGACTCATAGTTATTTTTCCACTTTTAGTTATAATCCAACACTATATTCTGTTCCTTAAATTGTTCCAAGTTTGGCCATTAGGAGTCCTTTCAAATGGCTACTTTGCTTCTTTGACATACCCCCATTAATATGTGTGTGTATGTATATATGTATGCATTTATTTATTTTAGCACTTCTTACTTTCTGATATTACAAAATGCTTCAAGATCATCTTGTATCTTTTCTGCACCAGTCCTAGAATCAGCCATTTCTTCAAGGAGCCCAGGTTCCTTTTATTGCAGAATGGTATTAGAAAGCAAGATCTTGGTGTGTAGAGTACTTGTTGCTACTGGAGTGTCTTCAATTCTAGGCCATCTCAGCTAATAGAGTTAGGAAATATATGTGTGTATACTAACCCATGTACACATATCTATACATCTTTCTATTGCAACTATTTGTATCTATATTAAGCTAAGTGTGGGTTCATACTGATGTCTTTAATGCTAAGCATTACCACATGGGTTATTCTAGCTGTTCCCCTTACTTGTCTATACAATCCCACTTCAACAATGAGCAATCTGGTCTTCAACATCCCCATTTAAGTTTACGCTATGTGCTAAAGTTCAGTTTATTAATTGCTAAATTCCAGTATACATAGATATGAGCATCAGAATTTTTAACCCATACCCACCCGGGAAATAGCTTCATCCTTCAGAGTACAGTGATTATGTGCAGTTTCTTTTGTCTCTAGTCTTACTCGAGTCATTTCTAGCATTGCTTGAGTCAGTACCATTTTCCCCATCCTTTTCAGTGAGGTTTCATAAATTCATAATAGGTTATGTTATTGCTGCCTGCATTCCTTTCTGAGCTCTTCCAACATTCTAAATGATTTTTAAAATTTTGCCTACATGTAGGTTACCTTTTGTGCTATTAAGCTCAATGGGTTTTGAAAAATTCATAATGCCATGTATCTATCATTACAGTATCATACAGAATATCTTCACTGTCCTAAAAACAGCCCCTGAACCCTATCTATTCAGTCCTCTTCTTTTCCTCTTAAACCCCAGGCAACCACTGGGGTTTTTTATTGTCTCTAAGTTTGCCTTTCAAAAGTGTCATATACTTGCAATTACAGTATAAAGCCTTTCAGGTTGCCTTCTTTTACTTGGTAATATAAATTTAAAGTTTATTCATATGTTTTCATAGCTGAATAATGCATTCTTTGTTACAGAATAACATTCCATCTGATGGATACTCTACAGTTTGTTTATCCGTTTATTAATATTTATTGAAGAACATCTTTGTTGCTTGTAATTTTGAGTGATTATGAATAAAGCTTCTAAAAATATTCATCTGTAGGTTTTTGTGTGGACATAATTTTGCAGATCAGTTGGGTTAATAGCTTGGAACTTGACTGTGGAATCATAGGGCACTATGGTCTGGATGTGTCTCCCAAAATTTGTGTGTTGGAAACAATTTCCAATGCAACAATTTTGGGATATGAGGCCTAATGAGAGGCATTTGAGTCATGAAGACTCTGTCTTCAGGAATGAATTAATGCTATTATAAAAAGGGCTTGTGGGAGTGAGTTTCCTCTTTTGCCCTTCAGCCCTCTGCCATGTGAGGCTGCAAGAAGCCCATAACTGATGTTGGTGCCTTGATTTTGGACTTCCCAGACTTTAGAACTGTGAGAAATAAATATGTATTCTTCTTAAACTGCCTCGTCTGTGGCATTCTGTTACAGTATCACAAATGCACAGCGACATATGGCATGATTATGTTTAGCTTTGCGAGAAAACACCAAACTGTTTTCCAAAGTGGCTGCATCCTCTTAGCAATGAACGAGCATTCCTATTGCTCTGCCAGTAATTTACATTGTGTTTTAAGATTTTAGTTATTCTAATGTATATATTATGGTATCTCATTATTGTGGTATCTCATTATTGTTTTCACTTGCAATTCTGTAATGACAAATGACAAACGATGTTGCGCATTTTTTTCTTTCGGTATACTTTTTTTTTAAAGTCTATATATCTTCTGTGGTGATATATCAGGTCTTTTGCTTATTTTTAAATAAAGTTTTTTCTTTTTTGTTACTTTTAAGAGTTTTTTTTGTATATTTTAAACACAAGTCCTTTATCAGATATGTGTGTTGCAAATAATTTCTTCAAGTTTTTGGCATGTCTTTCATTCTCTTTACGGTATATTTTGTAGGGCAAAAGTTTTTATTTTAATAAAGTCCAATGTATCATTTTTTTCTTTCATGGAGTATGCTTTCAGTGTTATACAAGGTGTCCAAACCCATGGTTATCTAGAATTCTTCCTCTGTTATCTTCTAGAAGAGCTGGTACTAATCCTACTGAAACTATTCCAAAAAATCAAGGAGGAGGGACTCACTCACTAATTCTACAAAGCCTGCATCACCCTGATACCAAAATTTGGCAAAGACACAATGAAAAAAGAAAACTGCAGGCCAACATGCCTGATGAACATAGAGTAAAAATCCTCAACAAAATACTAGCAAACTGAATCCAGAAGCACATCAAAAGTTAATTTGCTATGACCACATAGGCTTTTTCCTGGGATGCAACATTGGTTCGACATATACAAATCAATAAATATGATTCACCACATAAACAGAATTAAAAACAAAAACCATATGATCATCTCAATAGATGTACAAAAAGCTTGTGATAGAATTCAGTTTCTTCATGAAGAAAACATCAACAAACTAGGCATTGAAGGAACATACTTAAAATAATAACCATCTATGACAAACCCACAGCCAACATTATCCTAAATGTGCAAAAGTTTGAAGCAATTTCCTTAAGAACAGGAACAAGACAAGGATGCCCTGTCTCACCACTCCTATTCAACATAGTACTGAAAGTCCTAGCCATAGCAATCAGACAAGAGAAGGAAATAAGAGGCATCCGAATATGAAAAGAAGTCAAATTGTCCCTCATTGCTGATATGATTCCATACCTAAAAAACCCTAAAGATTCCACTGAAAGGAACTTAGTGCTGATAAAAGACTTCAGTAAAGTCTCATGATACAAAATCAATGTACAGAATCAGTAGCATTTCTGTCCACCAATAATGTTGAAACTGAGAGCCAAATCAAGAATGCAACCTTATCTACAATAACCACAGAAAATAAAATACCTACGAATACATGTAGCCAAGGAGGGGAAAGATCTCTACAAAGAGAACTGCTATGTACTTCTGAAAGAAATCATAGATAACATGAACAAATGGAAGAATGCCCATGGATTGGAAGAGTCAATATTGTTAAAAATGGCCATGATGCCCAAAGCAATCTATAGATTCAGTGCTATTCCTATCAAACTACCAATGTCATTTTTCATAGAAATAGAAAAAAACTATTCTAAAATTCACATGGAACCAGAAAAGAGCCTGACTACCCAAAGTAGTCCTAGGCAAAAACAAAACAAAAGAAAACAAAACAAAACTGAAACAAACAAACAAAAAAAACAAAGCCAAGACATTACATTACCTAACTTCAAACTATACTACAAGGCTATGGTAACCAAAACAATAATGGTACTGGTACAAAAATAGATACATATACCACATAAATCAATGGAAAAGAATAGAGATCCCAGAAATACAAATGCACATCTACAATTATCTGATCTTCAACAAAGTCTACAAAAATAAGCAGTGGGGAGAGGACTGTCTATTTGATCAATGGTAATGTGATAGCTGACTATCCATATGCAGAAGAATGAAGCTGGACCTCTACCTTTCACCATATACAAAAGTAAATTCAAAATAGATTAAAGATTTAACTGGAAGACTTCAAATTATAAAATGTTCTAGAAGAAAACCTAGGAAATGCCATTCTGGACATCAGCCTCGGCAAAGTATTTATGACTAACTCCTCAAAAGCAATTGCAACAAAATTAAAAATTAATAAATGGTGCCTAATTAAACTAAGGAGCTTCTGCACCGCAAAAGAAACTATGAGTAGAGTAAACAGACAACTAGAGAACAGGAAAAATATTTACAAGCTATGCATCCAACAAAGGTCTAATATTAAGAATCTATAAGGAACTTAAACAGTTGAACAAGCAAAAAACAAACAATTTCATTAAGAAGCAGGCAAAGGATAGGAAAGTAAAGTCTCAGGATATAAAACTTCTACAGACACTTCTCAAAAGAAGACATCCAAGTGGCCAAAAAACATATGAAAAAACACTCAACATCACTAATCATCAGAGAAATGCAAATCAAAATGACAACATGATATCATTTTACACCAATCAGAATGGTTATTAAAAAATGAAAAAACCCACAGATATTGGCGAGGCTGCATAGAAAAGGGAACATTTATACACTGATAGTGGAAATATAAATTATTTCAGCCACTGTGAAAAGCAGTTTGGAGATTCCTTAAAAAATTCAAAATAGAACTACCATTTGACCCCAGGAATCCCATTTCTGGGTATATCCCCAAAGGAAAATAAATCGCTGTACCAAAAAGACACATCTATTCATATGTTCATTGCAGCACTATCCACAATAGCAAAAACATGGAATCAACCTAGGTGCCCATTAACAGTGCATTAAAGAAAGAAAATTTGGTACATATACAACATGGAATACTATGCAGCCATAAAAATAATAAAATTATGTCCTTTGTCCAACATAGATGCAGCTGGAAGTCATTATCCTAAGCAAATTAACTCAGCAACAGAAAACCAAATACTGCATGTTTTCACTTCTAAGTGGGAGCTAAACATTAGTTACACATGGACGTAAAGATGAGAGCAACAGTCACTGGGGACTACTAGACATGGGAAGGAAGGAGGAGGAGGGAAAGGGCTGAAAAACTGTCTATTGGGTCCTAGGCTCACTACCTGCATGACAGGATCATTAGTATCCCAAACCTCAGCATTATGCAATATATACCCATGTAACAAACCTGCACATGTACTCCTGAATCTAAAATAGAATTTGCAATTAAAATTTTTTTAAAATTTAATTCATTAATATAAGTTATCTCTCTATTTAACTCTTCTTCAATTTCTCTGGTCAGTGTTTTGTGGTTTTCCTCATATATACCTTTTACATATCTTTTCTTAGGTTTATACCTGAGTATTTCTTATTTTTGGTGTAATTGTAAATTGTGTTGTATTGCTAATTCCAATTTGCAATTATTCATTGCTGATAGGTAGGAAAGCAATTAAATTTTATGTATTAACCTTTTATACTATGACCTATAACTGTTTATTAGTTCTGGTAGTTTTAAAATGATTCTTGGGAGGCAATTTCTGCATAGAAAACTATGTTTCCTGTGAACAAGGACAGTTTTATTCTTTCCTTCCCAATCTGTATACAATTTATTTCCTTTTTAAATCTTTTTTCGCTCTCTAGGGGCTTCATTACAAAGTTGAATAGGAGTGGAAAGAGGGGATATCCTTGCCTAGTTCCCAACTTTAGAGAGAAAGCATCTAGTTTCTCTATATTAAGTAAAATGTTACATATAGTTTTTTTTGTAGCTGTTCTTTATCAAGTTTAACAAGTTCTTGTGTATTCCTAGTTTATTGAGAGTTTTTATCATAAACGGATGTGGAATTTTGTCAAATACTTTTTCTGCATCAATTGATATGATCATTAGATTTTCTTCTGTATCATGTTGATGTGGATTATATTAATTGATTTTGAATGTTGAATCCTTCTTGCATACCTAGAATAAATCCCACTTGGTTGTAATGTATAATATTTCTTACACATTGTTGTATTTAGTTTGCTAATATGCTATGAGAATTTTTGCATCTGTAGTCATTATAGATATTGTTCTGCAGTTTTCATTTCTTGTAATGGCTTTGTCTGGTTTTAGTATTAGGGCAAAGCAGATCTCATAGGATGAGTTATGAAGTGTTCCTTTTGCTTCCATTTTTGGAAGAGATTGTGAAATATTGACATAATTTACTTTTTAAATATTTGATATAATTCACCAGTGAAGTTATCTGGGTCTGGTGATTACATTTTTAGAAATTTACTAATTATTGATTCAGTTTCTTTAATAGTTATAGACCTATTCAGATGGTCTGTTTTTCCTAGTGTGAGTTGATAAATTTGTTTCTTTCAAGGAATTGGTCTTTGTTGTGAGCATGTAATTGCACGTAGCATTTCTTTATAATCTTTGTAACATTCATGAAATCATTGTGGTGACTCCTCTTTTCTGAAATTGGCCATTTGTGTCTTCTCTTTTTTTTCTTTGTTAGACTCTCTGAAGGTTCATCAATTTTATTAATCTTTCCAAAGAACCAGCGTTTGGTTTATTTGATTATCTCTATGGTTTTCCTGTTTTCACTGTTACTTATTTCTGCTTTAATTATATTATTTCTTGTCTTCTTTTTACTTTAGGCTTATACTGCTCTTCTTTCTCTAATTTCCTTATATGGAAGTCTAAGTTATTGAATTTCCATCTCTCTTCTTTTCAATACATCCATTTAATGCTATGCATTTCCCTCTATACATTGCTTTTGCTGCATCCCACAAATTTGGTAAGTTTTCATTCTCATTTAGTTAAAATATTTTAAAATTATCTTGAGATTTCTTCTTCTACACATGTTATTTAGAAGTATGTTGTTTAATCCCCAAATATCTTGGGATTTTCCAGCTATCTTTCTGTTGCTGACTTCTAGTTTAATTCCACTGTGGTCTGAGAACAGACATTGTAAGATATCTATTCTTTTAAATTTCGTAGTGTGGCTTATGGCTTAGAATATTGCCTGTCTTGGTGAGTGTGTCATGTGAACTTGAGAAGCATGTGTATTCTGTCATTGGTTGATGTAGTATTTTATAAGTGTCAACTAGATCAAGTTGATTACTAGTGCTATTCAGGCCAATTTTTTGTTGTTGTTGTTTTGCTTTTTGTTTGTTTGTTTTTACTGATTTTCTACCTGCTTGTTCTATCAGTTGCTGAAACAGGGATGTTGAAATCTCCAACTATAAATAGTCTATTTCTCTATATCTCATTGTAGTTTTAGCAGTTTTTGCTTCACGTATTTTGTTAGGGATGTTAGGGATGTTGTTAGGGATGTTAATAGTTGTTATGTCTTATTAGAGAATTGACTCCTTTATCATTATGTAATGCCCATCTTTATCTCTGATAATTTTTTTTTTGCTCAGAACTCTATTTTGTCTAAAATTAGTACAGCTACTCCAGCTTTCTTTTGATTGATGTTAACATGATAGTTTTTTCTCTACTCCTTTACTTTTAATCTTTTCATGTTTTTAAAGTGGGTTTCTTCTAGAGAACATACAGTTGGACCCTTTAAAAAAATCCTCTCCAACAATATCTATTTTTAAAACTGGTTTATTTAGATCATTCACATTTAATATGATTATTGATAAAGTTGGATTAATTATCTACCATGTTTGCAGCTGTTTCGCAATCATTGCACTTATTTGCTGCTTCTTTTCTTTCTTCCCCTCTATTAGTTTGCTAGGGCTGCCATAAGAAAATACCATAGACTGGATGTCTTAAATAACATACGTTTATTTTCTTACAGCTCTGGATGCTAGAAGTCCAAGATCAAGATGTTGGTAGAGTTGGTTTCTTGTGAGACCTCTCTCCTTGGCTTGCAAATCATTGCTTTCTTGCTGTGTCCTCATGTGGTCTTCTCTGTGTATGATTTTGTCTTGATCTCTTCTTCTTAAAAGGACACCAATCATATTGGGTTAGGACCCATGCTAAGGACCTCATTTTACGTTATTGTCTCTTTAAAGGCCATATCTCCAAATACAGTCACATTCTGCGGTTCTGAGAACTTTTACATATGACTTTGGTGGGGTGGGGGAAGGCAAAATTCAACCTCTCACACCTTCTCTTTCTACCTTCTCTTGTCTTAATTGAGTATTTCATATGATTCTATTTTCTCCCCTCTCTTAGTATAACTGTTATTCTTCTCTTTAAATTTCTTTTCATCCACTAGAGTTTGCAATATATATTTACAACTAATATAAGATCATATGCCACTTCACCTGTAGTGCAGATAGCTTAAAACAATGTAGTTCCTATTTTTCCCTCCTATTTCTTACAATGTTGCTTTCACTAATTAAAATTACCCATATGCTACAATCACTCAAAACTTTATTACTATTATTACTCTAAACAAAGAGTTACCTTTTAGATCAATTAAGAATAAGAAAAACTGAAGACTATTTTATGTTTATTCACTCTTCCTCAAGGTTCTTTTCTTTTTGTAAACCTGAGTTTTTGATCTATATCATTATTCTTCTCTCTGAAGAACTTTTAACATTTCTTGCAGGGTCCACTGCTGGATTTGAGTTGGATTTGTTTGTTTAAGAAAGTCTTTCTTTTTCCTTTTTGAAGGAGAAGTTCACTGGGTATAGAAATCTCAATGGGTGGTTTTTGTTTTTCAACATGTAAGTACCTCACTCCACACTCTTCTTGCTTGCATGGTTTCTGATAAGAAGTCCACTGTAATTCTTTTTCTTGGTCTTCTATAGGTCAGGTGCTCTTTTTTCTGGCTTCTTTTAATATTTTTCTTTGCTTTTGTTTTTCTGAAGTTTAAAAATAATATGTCTACTTTTTTTTTGGTGTTTATTCTGCTTGGTATTCTCTCAGTCTCCTGGAACTATGGTTTGGTGTTCTCATTAATTTTGAAAAATTCTCTGTCATTATTACAGCAAATATTTTTCTCTGTTTTCTCTTTCTTCCTCTTCTTGTATTCTAATTATGTATCTATTATACCTTTGAGATTATCACAGTTTTGATATTTTTTTGATATTTTGTTTTCTGATATTTTCTTTTTTTCCCCATTCTTTTTCTGTCCCCTTCTTATTTTACAGCTTTATTATGGGTTTCCTTGTAAAAAGAGACCAAAATAAATGTGGGGCTACCTCCTTTCTATAGAATAAGGAATCACACAGTACCATAGTCACATAACAAAAGCAAAAAAAAAACCCAAAATTAAAAACTGTTTTACCGTTCAACTGCTGATGTTATGTATAATATATCACAAGTAAGCATAGCTGTGCATTCATGAGATTCGTGAGCTGATTCTATTAATTTGTAGAATTTTAGAGATGAGCACATGTAAGCATATGGATACTGCCCTACCTTACAAAGTAAAAGCAAGCATTTTCTATTAATTTTTTTATTTCTGTGTAAAACAAAGAACTCCTAGAGGTCAAATAAGAAAATTATACCAAACTCAAAGCACTATTAAGTCATGAAAAAAAGAAGACTCTGAGGTACAAGTCAAGCAATATAATTCACAATTTTAGGTATTCCCAGCAACCATCACATCTCACAAGTAAGATCTATTTAAAAAAAAAATCTCAAGTTCCAAAATATCAATAATCTAGTCTCTAAAATCAGATGTAAGACTATGACCAACAGAAGACACCCAAATTTTTGTCACGGTAGCAAAGTAAATGGTTTTACTAAAAGCTGCTGACATTTCTATCAGTAGTAACCGTAAGGAGGCTGCTGGTTGTAACCATAGTGCCAATATTGGTGGGGATAGTAAGGTTCTTGTCTGTGTTATGGGTAATGTTACCCCCAGAATCTTCCATGCCACTGATTGGATCTATTGTCACTTGGCCATCCCTGGCTGCTATCCCTGCCTCTGAACTGTCTGTTATCTTGAGACTAATTGTCTCTATTTCTTTGGTTCCCAGCAGCTCTGCTATTCCATTCATCAACAATTAGAGGGGACTCAGGAGGGCATTTCAGGTATTGCTGATACTCCCTGTCACCTTCTGTGAGTCTACTAGCAAACATCTCTTCAAAAGTTGGAACAGCTTTGGAAGTGTCAGTCATTCTGAAATTGCCAAAGATTTGAGGAAGGTGTATTGCTTAATGTTCAGGTTGTTTAAAATCCACCAAAGGCTGTGTCAATCCACCTTGGGCCGAACCCCGCCAGAGAGACACTGAGAGTTTGCAGGAGAGGTGCCTCTGGCCCACCACGCCTGGAAGTCCAGACCACTCCAGCTCCTAAGGTAATGGAGTCCCTCCCACTAGCATCTGACAACCACCTCCCATCTTTTTTCTCTTTACATTTTGCTTTGGGAAACTTCTACTGTCATGTCTTCAAGCTCAGTGGTGTTTTGTTTTTGTTTTTTCTTTTCTTGGCCATGTCCAGTCTTCTGATAAGCCTATCAAAGGCATTATTTATTTCTGTTACATCAAAAAAAAAGAAAGAAAAAAATGAGCAAACATCTCAGGAGCCAACCCCAATTAATGAGGGACAGAATTTCTACAATTTTCTTTTGATTCATTAGAATTTTTATCTCTCTGCTTATGTTACTTGATTACTTGATTGTGTTTGTTTTTGCACATTGTGTACATTTTGCATTAAAGCCTTTAACATATTAATCATAGGTATTTTAAATTCTTTTCTATTCCACTCTGTGTGTCTATGTGTACACATTATTTAGCTCCCACTTATAAAGGAGAACATGCAGTATTTGACTTTCTGTTTTTGGGTTATTTCACTTTTGATAATGACCTTCAGTTCCATCCATAGTGCTATAGAAAACATGATTTTATTCTTTTTTATGCTTCAGTGGTATTCCACGGAGACGTAGAAAGGCAGGAGGGTGGTGAGGGATGAGAAAATACCTAATAGGTAAAAGGTACACTATTTCGGTGATGGTTACACTAAAAACTCAAACTTCTCCACTATGCAATATATCCATGTAACAAATCTGTACCTGTACTCCATAAATCTATATAAAAAAATTCCCTCTCTGATAATTCCAGTGGCTATATTATATCTGAATTTTATCCTGATACTTGTCTCCTCAGATTGTGCTACTGCCCCTTGAAGTGTGCTTATATGGATTAGATAAATGTATCTCTCTGTGTATATATCTGTTAGTTACAGTAGTGCTTGGCATAAAGTAAGCACTGGATAAATATTAGCTGTTATTGTAACCAGTCCTTCTTCCCCATTTTGCACACATCAGCCCTGTCTTTATGTAATGAGTCTAGTGGCTTTCTCTCCAGGACTCCATTTTGGCTTTCTTGAACATAGATATATAGCCACTGATTAGGGGAGAGGGATAGTTTTCTGGCCAGCTTTATACTCCACTTTAAATTGCTGGCCTCTAAATTTAAATCCAACCTCAGGTTTTTAACGGTTTTGCTAGTGTACTGAGTCCAGCATATAATTCCTCATGCCTAGTGCCTACAGGGTGTGGTACAAGATGTACCTTTCTGGTTTGGCATTGGCTTCCCTGATGAACTCCTTCCACTTCCAACCCACCCATCCACCCTTCTGTGAAATTATATTCTTTGGCCATTGCATTTCATGTAATTGTAGCATTTAATTTTGAACTCATGCCCGGAGGCCTGTGGGCAGTGGGCGTGTTTAAAGAAATCTAATAAATGAAGGGAAATAAACGTACAGGGTAAAAAGTAAATGGGCCAATACTATTCAGAGAAAAACCTCAAAGTGCCTGTCTGCTTGCAGGAACAAAAATAATTTTAGAACAAGTCAGTAATGTAAACAAGGTGAAAAAAAACATTTTACTTAGTAAATACGGTAGGTTCATGTTTTCTACCTTACTCCCGGGTCTTTGCTTCATAAGAGCAGCCTTTTGACCCTCTTCTAGTGAATGAAGGGCCTTGGCCAGAAGTCAAGGTAGGTCAGCCTTTCACTCAGTTCAGTTTGTGGGTGGCCAAGAATATATTTAGGCTGAGGAATAATTTAATTTTCTCTTGTTAGCTCCATTGAGAAAAGGATTGTATGCATTGAGTCTACCCCAATGGGAAAGTTCTCAATCTCCCCATAAACACTTCTTTCATTTGGTTGTTCACTTTGACCCTGCTTGTGCTTTGGTGGACTTAGTTCTATTCTGCTCCATCTTCAACGAAATGAAGTGGGTCCCAAAGCAGCTGGTCACATGGATGCACACGAATGTGCAGATGGCCACACCAGGGTTAAAAGTCAGAAAGCACTCCTCTCTGTATGCATTTTACTATATATATATATAGAGAGAGAGAGTAAATTATAAATAAATATATGTATAATTATATATATTTATAAATAGATATGTAATTTTTTTTGAGATGGAGTTTGCTGTTATTGCCCAGGCTGGAGTGCAGTGGCACGGTCTTGGCTCACTGCAACCTCTGCCTCCTGGGTTCAAGCAATTCTCCTGCCTCAGCCTCCCGAGTAGCTGGGACACTGTATTAAAGAGAATGCAGAATGTCAAGAAGGGATTACAGGCGCCCACCGCCATGCCCAGCTAATTTTTTGTATTTTCAGTAGAGATGTGGTTTCACCATGTTGGCCAGGCTGGTCTCGAACTCCTGGCCTCAGGCAGTCCAGCCATCTTGGCCTCCCAAAGTGCTGGGATTACAGGCGTGAGCCACCACACCCAGCACTAATTGATATATTTTTAAAACTATATACACACACACAGTTGATAAATAGGAAGAATTTTGTTTATGCATTTGTTTTGTTAATGTGACCCCTCTCGAGGAGTAACTATGCCTTACATACATAGAATGCTTTGTACTTGAAAGAGCACATGCACACATACGGTGGTGGAAAAAGCCTGGGAGTAATAGTTAGGATACTTGGTTCAAATCCCGCCTTTGCTAATTGTCAGTTCTGTGATATGAAGCAAATGATTTAATCTTTCTGAGCCTCAGATTTTCATGTGTTAAATGGAGACTGTCATTATAGATAGGTATACCATTCTTGTGTGAGGAATGCAGTTTTTTTGTTGTTGTTGTTGTTGTTATTGTTGTTGTTTGAGATAGAGTCTCGCTTTTGTTGCCCAGGCTGGAGTGCAGCGGTGTGAACTTGGCTCACTGCAACCTCTGCCTCCCGGATTCAAGCAATTCTCCTGCCTCTGCATCCTGAGTAGCTGGAATTATAGGCACCTGCCACCACGCCCGGCTAATTATTGTACTTTTAGTAGAGACGGGGTTTTGCCATGTTGGCCAGGCTGGTCTTGAACTCCTGACCTCAGGTAATCCGCCTGCCTCGGCCTCCCAAAGTGTTGGGATTACAAGCGTGAGCCACTGAGCCCGGCCGGAATGCATTTTAAAATGCCTGTGAAGATATTTTGTGAATTCTAAAGCAGTACATAAATATTAATAGTGATTAATCTTTTCATCCATCCCATGAAGTAATTGAGGCAAATATTTTTATCCTCATCTAAAAGTAAGAAGCCTTAGTGTAGCAAGTGCTATGTGTGCCCAGCCCATATACCTTTATCTCATGTGGGAAGTTGCCAGCAGATGCTTCTCCTGCATTTGGCCAGCTTCCTGGGTCTGTCTGCGTGAGGGTGCCCTTTGACCTTGGGGCAGGCCAAAAATGCTGGAGAGATAACACCTCAAGAGCTACCCCCATTAATGCTGAACAGGAGTAGGTGGGTAAATTCCCAGCTTCTTCCCCAGTGTGGTGGGACAACTTTGAGCTATGTCCTGCATAGTGTCTCAGAGAGTTGTGGGTGTGGTTTGGGGGTGGATTAAGCAACAGCTGTCCTGAGGAATACAATGTTCACCAACACTCCCTTCCCTGCCCCACTCTTCACTAGCTGATAGTGTTTTCTCAAATTGCACCACCACCACCATTACCACCACAAATAAGCTACATGCACCAAAATCCTTGGGGTCTGATTTGGGGAGGACTCCAATAAGACAAGACTCAGAGGTTTAGGGATTCACACAAGGTCACATTTCTGTTGAAACACACCACCATTGTGTTACAGGATTACACATGCAGGGACCTGAAAAACAATGGTATTTGATTTTTAAATGAAAAATACAATGGTTATTGAGGAAAAAAATAAACTTTTCCTCCTTTGTCCTTGGAGTTATTAATATATAGCATATTTTAAAAAGATATGGGCAGAATTATAAATCTTATGGTGAATAGATAAAAGTTGTACAGCCAATAAAAATGAGATCTGGGTAACAAGGATGATGAATGTGCTGAGGTTTAAAAAAAATTCCGAAACCATAGAAACAGTTATCTTTATGATAAGAATTGTTAAATATTTATCTTTATAGTAATAAGAACAATAAAGGAAGGACATTTTTACTTGGAGATGGTGGCATAAAGTTAACCGAAGCAGAAAAGGCAGAAACACTTGAATTTTTTTCTCTTACCTTTTTTTTTTCTTCATGGAGACAGTCTTTAAATGATATAATTTGGTACTTACTTGCTTAAGATTGAATTGTGACTCAAAGTTTACAAAGGAACTATTATGGGAGCATTTAGCTGCTTTCAATGAGTTCCTAAGCCTAGACCCTGTTCAATATCATGTACTGGAACAGTTAGAAGATATAATAAAAGAATCACTTCAATAACTGTCAACTTACTGTGAAGACTTGGAGATATGCCAAAACACATAAATCTGTAATGCAGAAACTACAGACAAATACATCTGAAATTTCTTCTAAACAGAAACTTGTAAAGTGGATTCTTAGAATATAGTTATTTAATATTTAGAAAATGAAACTGATCATCACTAGGGAGCAGGAAAGGCCTGCTAAATAGACTACTAGAATCAACCTTATTTAAAAATGTGAATTGCATTATCAGCTGTATACCAGGAGAGTGCTTTGTGTACTGAATATTGTGTATACACAATAACATACTGATTTGTAGTTTTTCATGGCAACGTTGTGTACTAAGTGAAGAAATGTTGACTAACTAGAATTTTCACTTGGATTCAGAACTTATTGACCAATCGTTCAAAGAATGGCTGCTAATTTTGCTATTAATATTTAGTTTTGGAACAGTGAAGTTGGTATGGTTTTGATATCAGATCTGGGTTCAAATCCCTGCTGTTTCTAAGTGAACCATTATACTTAGTTTTATGTAGTTTCCTACACTACAAAAAGCAAAGAAAAAATAATACTTATTTAATAGTGTTGTGATGACTAGATTAAATAAAGTATGTCAAAGAGCTTTATAAATTATTATGCCTTAGATAAATTCTAGTTATTATTGTATTTCAGCCAAACTGTGCTTAAATTTCCAATTATGAGAAAGTCTAAATCTGGACTATGTTTCTGCTTATCTATTTATGTCAGAATAAAAGTACAAAATAGTCTCCATCGTTAGAGAAAGTTCAATACTTTGCTAAATTAAAAACTCATTTATTTTTAGAGCAGGTATAAAATTATTTGAGCTGATTATTAAGGCTGCTTCGACAAGGGCACAGCAAACTTGGATGATGGGCTAAACCTAGTTCACCATCTACTTTGCAGTTTTATTGGAGCACAGTCATGTCCATTCACTGATGTATTGTCTATAATTGCTTCCAAGCTACGACCGCAGAGTTGAGTGGTTGTGACAGAGACCGTATAACCCACAACATGCAAAAGATCTGGTGCTTTATAGGAAAAGTTTGCTGACATCTTGACCTACACAAAAATGTCTATAGTGTGTAGCCATGCCTAATCATATGTGGGGAGGATATGTTTAGCAAAGATAAGGCAATTCTGGAGTTTACCAATTACAGTAATCAGAATGAGAGTCCAAATACTGTGTGCATTTTGTCTAATAAAGTCACAAGGGAGTTATTAATTTTTGTAAGCTCATAGAGAGTATAACATAAAGAATAGGGCTTTGGAGCACAATTTTAAAAAGTCTTTGGTATTGGAATTCCAGGAGCTGGCCTGAAGAACTTCTTGGGAATAAAGACTCCAAAGAGAAGCTGAGTGTTGCTTTGGGACTGCCTGGCTGGAACTTCCCTGTTTTACTTTGATGTATGTACTGGACCAATGCTATCATGAATCCAATCATTCCTGAGAGCTGAGGAAATTCTCTCTGAAGTTTCCAGAAGCTATAAGCATTATGCTGCTGAAAAACGCATTATTTCCAGTAGTATTTGCTTTGTGCTAAGAACCTGGCAGAATGAACTTTGTGTAGTAGTTTGGCTCAGCCATTTTTGAAACAGGCAATTGCCTTTACTAAAATAGGAACCAATGTCCTCCTTTGCCCCACATTTACACTAGATCCAAATTTTCTTAGAGACAAGCACTTGCCCTGTTTCCCAGGCTGGAGTGCAGTGGTGCAATCATAGCTCATTGGAGCCTCAAACTCCAGGGCTCAAGTGATCCTCTTGCCTCAGCCTCCCAAGTAGCTGGGACTACAGGCTTGTTGCGCTCAGCTTCTTTAAGAAGTTTCAGAATAATTCAATGCTTTTCCAAGAACATTTTCAAGCAAGAAAGAAATCAGAATAGTCTTATTCTGATTTCTTTTTAATTTTTTTATTTTTTAAATTTTATTTGTTTCAGATTTGGAGGCACATGTGCATATTTGTTACATGGGTATACTATACACTGGTGGGGACTGGGCCTCTAGTGCATGTGGATTTCTGTTTCAGTGGTCAAGGTTAAATGAAGACATTAATAAATGGTATTTTGTAAGATTTCAGACTGACCAGAGATGGTGGTCTGGATGATGCTGGAAGCTCAGCCATAGTAATGTTGTTAATGGTGGGCTCTACTCATAAGTTAGAGCCAGTGGACTGCTAAGTTATGATAATAAAAACTCTAATATTGAACTTACTATTTATTTGAGGGCTGAGTAAGTCTTTGATAAATTTTGTAAGTTTATGATTTGGGCTGATGGAAATAAATTATGAGTAGGATATCTATCTATATTACTCTTCTAGAGGTGAGATGCACTGAATTGTATGAAGGGAAAAAGGACAGCTAGAAGTAGTCTTTAGAAAGCTACTGAAGCTTTGATATGATTTGGCTGTGTCCCCACCCAAATCTCACCTTTAATTGTAGCTCTCATAATCCCTAAGTGTTGTGGGAGGGACTTGGTGGGAGGAAATTGAATCATGGGGATGGGTTTTCCCCCATGGTGTTCTCATGATAGTGAGTAAGTCTCATGAGATCTGATGGTTTTATAAAGGGCAGTCCCCTTACACACGCTCTCCTGCCTATTGCCATGTAAGACATGACTTGCTCTTTCTTCACCTTCCGCCATGATTGTGAGGCCATCCCAGACATACTGAACTCTTGAGTCAATTAAACCTCTCTCCTTTATAGATTACCCAGTCTCTGATATGTCTTTATTAGCAGCATGAGAATGGAGTAATATAAGCTTTCTCTAGCTAGTAAGTTGAACTAGGTCTCTAGAAATATGTGCATATTTCCTAATCTTAAGTAGAGCATAGATAACCTTAAACTAAATCATAGAGGTTTAGAGTTTGGAACATTTGCAATAATTTATTTCCATATTTTCCAACTTTAACCCCATTTTGTAGATTATGAAAAACTGAGGAAGATGAAATGATTTTGCTATTGTCATACATCCAGTTTCTGGAAGAACACAGATTAGAACTTGACCCTTTGGTGTAATGCCGTTTCCTCTATACAACATTCCAAAGCTAATTGAGAAGGAGTGTGCCTGTGAAGGAATTCAGCTAATGGGGTATGAACTGAGGGAACCAAGTTGTGTTAAGTGAGCATGGCCAATACTGAGGATGCCTGAGGCTGAGTACTAAGGAAATGAGTTTGAAATGGATCTGAGAGGAAAATTATTGCCATGGCAGAAACAATGTGGACAACTTTATGCTGGTGACTAATTATAACTAAAAGATTTTAAGAAGTCATTTTAATTAGCAAGTCCTTAACAGTCTAATGAGAAAAGTGAATGCTAATAAGCATGTCTGACATCCTAGACCCTGTCAAAATCCTGTCAGGAATGTGGCGAGTGGTGCTCCCGACAGGGAGGCAGTGAATGAACGACACAGGCTGACAGGGCAGGCCTCTTAAAGGGCACACACTTTTAGCGACTGATTTTTGAATAGAAGAGAAGACACAATATGAGGACATTTGGAATTTGAGTGGGGGGATTGGAATATAATCATCATTTAACTTAATAATTTATCTATGTTACTACAGGTGAACAAACAATTTCACATGCGTTTATAAACTGTGGGAAGTCTATCTCTAACCTGTGTAGAAAGATTTCTGGTTCCAATAAGGATGATGCCCTCTTCTCTCAAATTAATCCTGGAGAAAAGAAAAAAAATAAACAGAAGTGAAACATGAATTCTAACAATGAATAAAACCAACCAACAGACTTTGGGAACACCCTGAGGGTACAGAAGACTATTTGCACTTGCGTGTGTCAGTTTCAGCCAGGGGAAGAAGGTGGCCCAAGGTGGCAGTGGAGCTTTTTGGATTCTGCTCTTGTCCTTCTCTGGCTTTACTTCAAGACAGCCATCACTCGCCTCTTCACTGCAGAGGTGACCCAGGATCACAGAGAGGCTGCATAAATATTGCTGAGGGAGGAGTTAATGAAAACAAGGGCTTCTGGACCCATTTGCCTTACCCCTACCCTTCAGACCCACAGGGCTCATGGATTAAAATCTAGGGAGGCTACCTTCTCATAATGCATCTTCTCCTTAAGGTTTAAGGTCAAGACCTGAGCAATAGAGTTACATGATGGGTTCCTACAAATCAGGGTAATTCACAGTGGTTTGGTGATGTCTGGGATTTCCACATGGAGGCTCATTCTCTCTTTATTAACTCACTTAAACTGGGCAGGGTAGCTGGTATCCTCACGGGAAGACTTCTGGGCTAAAATGACCAGACATCTAAGGGGTACATGCATTCTCTGAAATGGAAATATTAGAAGTGGACTAAGAATTTAAAATAAATATGATAGAAACACTTAAGCTGATAAGGGAAAATACTAGCAATGTAAGACAAAGCAATGACAACAAGTGGAATAATAAAGTATGGCTTAAAAGGAAGAAAAATATATAGGAGGACAGATATAACTGAAAAAATAAATTAATGCAGTAGAACAGTTAATTGAGAAATTCTTCCAGAAGGCAGCAAGAATGTATATAAAAAAGAAAATAAATAGAGAAATTAAAAAAGCTAACAGGCATGGTGGATAAAAGTGCCAATATCTAGTATTAGAACACTCAGAAGGAAAGTGGAGATATATGGAAGGAAATAATCTGGAGAAAGAATAGAGGTAATTACTCCTACTTAAAAAAAAGACAGAAGACTTCAGTTTGAAAGGGCTAATGAATTGTCAAACATAAAAGAAAAGGAAAATTCACCCTACACATTATGATAATATCTAAGAACATCAAGTACAAAGAAAAAGTTCTACAAGTTGCCAGAAAGTGAAGATTACGTAAAATAAACAAGAATGAGATTGGTATCAGATTCCTTAACAGCAACACGGTGTGAGAAGCCAGTGAAGCAGTACTTTTAAAATACTGAAAGAAAATAACATTGAACATAAAGCTTTACATCTAATAAAATTGCCATTTGATTGTGAAGGGTAATAAAAATATTCCCAGGTATGGAAGGTCTCAAATTTTTGTTTTACGAAAGGATACATTGAAAATGTTTTGGGGAAAGTACTGTTTAGAAGTAAATATACTCAGATATACTCAAGTATATTTAGAAGTAAATATACTCAAGATATATGCTGAAAGAGAGAAGGAGAAAGTATTTTGGGATTCTAGACAATATCAACATGATGTAGGATGTGGATCATAGGACACTAAGGGACCATGGAACCTGTCAGACCACTTCTATGTTTAGGGAGAAGACACAGATCTTGACAGACTGATTGTATTAGTTTGCTAGGGCTGCCATAACAAAGTACCACAGGCTGACTGGTTTAAATGACAGAAGTTTATTTTCTCACAATTCTGGAGGCCGTAAGTCCAGATCAAGGTCTTGGCAAGGTGGGTTTTCCCTGAGGCCTCCCTCATTGACTTGTAGTTGGCTGTCTTTTTCCTACGTCTTCACAGACATGCATCTGTATCCTAATTTCTTTTTATAAAGACACTAGTTATGTTGGATCAGGACTCATCCTAACAACCTTATTGTAACTTAAAAATCTCTGTATAGACCCTATCTCCAAATATAGTCACATTCTGAGGTACAGGGGTTAGGACTTCAGCATACGAATTTTGAGGGGACACCATTTAGCCTATAACACTGATGTCTTCCAAACCCATGCCCATAAGCATACTAACCAGTGATCATTCTGATTTTCTGTTGGTCAGTGTCAGTGACGTTTTCAATTGTTATATAGTACTTTGAATACCACATCTAGATATTGCTAAGTTTAAGAAACAAATAAGGACCAGTAATGATACATATCTTATCACTATAAGAACAAAAATAGAACACATAGCTTTTAAACCAGAAGAGAAAAAAGTTGGTCTATTCAATAGAAAATAGGAAAGAGAAAAAGAAGGCAAAACATGCAGTAAATGAAAAATATAAAATGAAAGACCAAATAGCAATTTAAAAAATTACATTAAATATAATGAGTTAAACACTTTTGTTGAAAGAAACAGATTAGATTTTTTAAGAAATGAAACAATATGTTGAGTCCCAAAGATAAATTAAGATAAAGGACATAGAAAGTTAAAAAAAAAAAGATATTTGGAAAATATAAATTGAAAGAAATTTGGGGTAGACATCTTAATAGCTGACAAAATAAAATTGAAAAACCAAAAATTTTAATAGGGACAAAGCAGGATGCTATATACAGTAAAGGAGCAATAGAATAAAAAGATACAACCATTTTAATCTGTTACGCACCTAATCACACAGCTGTAAATAATATCAAAAACCAACCAGCAGAATTTTAGGAAGAAATAGATAAATCAACAGGTGTGGCTGGAAATTTCATACTCACCCCTCAAGAAACCATAAATCAAGCATACACACATACATACACACAAATAAGCAGCAGGATCAAGACCTGAACAGTAAAATATAATAAATTAGCTCATGCTAATATATCTAAATATATATGCATACACTTATGTATCCAACAGAGAATACACATCATTTTCAAGCACACATGGAACATTTATAACAATAAAGTATAAATCAATTTCACCAAGTTCTTTGAGCATAATGCAGTAAAATTAAACATAAATTACAAAAAGTCACTAAAACATCTCATATATTTGAAAGCTAAATATTTCAAAATAATTCATATGTTAAAATCTGTGAATATAGTTAAGCAGAAAAAATTTATAGCTTCAAAAATAACATGAAATAATAAAGTTTTAAAAGAAATGAACTAACTTCAGCTTGTGAAGTGGGAAAAATAGCAGTGACAAAACCAAAGAAACAAGAAGGAAGGAAATGATAAAGATAAAGCCGGAAATGATGAAGACAAAGGTAGACAAAGACAATTAAGAACAGAAGAACAATACAGGAGATTAACAAAACCAAAAGCTGATTCTTTGAGAAGATTAACAAAGTAGACCTCTGATAAGATTAATGAAGATAAAAGAAGAAGCAAATAAACAAGGCACATAATGAAAGAGTGACATCACTACAGATACAACAAAGATTTGAAACAGATAACTTTAAGATTTTAGATGAAATACATTCCTAGAAAATATGAAATGCCAAAAATTGTCACAAGAAAACATGAGTAAATAAAATAAATAATAAGCTGATATGGTTCTTAAATAATTATCCAACATCAATGGCAACAAACAAAAGTCCCAGGTTCAATTGTTCCAGCCCCTGTTGTTGAATAGTTTATCCTTACCCCATTGAATTGCCTTGGCACTTTTATTGAAAATCCATGAACTATAGGCTGGTTGCGGTGGCTCATGCCTGTAATCCCAACATTTTTGGAGGCTGAGACAGGCAGATCACTTGCGGCCAGGAGTTTGAGACCAGCCTAGTCAAAATAACGAAACCCCATCTCTACTAAAAATACAAAAATTAGCCAGGTGTGATGGCACACGCCTGTAATCCCAGCTACTCAGGAGGCTGAGGCACAAGAATCACTTGAACCCTGGAGGTGAAGATTGCAGTGAGCCAAGATCATGCCACTGCCCTTCTGCCTGGGTGACAGAGTGAGACTGTCTCAAAAAGAAAGAGAAGGAAGGAAAGAAAGAAAGAAGGAAGGAAGGAATGAAAGAAAGGAAAAGAGAAGAAAAGAAAAGAAAATTAATTGACTATAAATTAAGGGTTTATTTCTGTGTCATTGGTGTTTATTATCTATCTTTATGGCAGTACTGTCTTGACTCTTGTAGCTTTATTGTCTTCTGAGATACTGGGAGACTTCGATGGTGGGTGAAAAAGTTATAAGTAGGAGAACAAAAGGGATGGCTGGGGTTGCTCTTCCGATCTCCTTCTCTCTCTCCTTGGATCCCTGGATCTAGTCACAAAAGGTAGGTCTCGGATTGGCTCATGAGCTCTCCTGGGCTTCTGAGAAGCTGACATAGGTCTCAGGGGAAGGAAAAGGGCAACTTTTGTAGCAATAAGTATGAAGAGTTATGAGGGAGGAGCAACTGGTATGGCAGGGGTGGTTCTCCCATATTAGAGAGAACCAGGAAGCCACATTTCCATGGAAACGTCTCAGGTTAGTGATGGAGAGCACTATTTGTGGTAGATGTAAGTAATATTTACCATCACATTTAAGCAAGCAAGCCAATGAGACCCAAGTCTTGGATTTTATTTTATTTTTAAAGTAAAGAAAGAAAGTTTATTTAACTGTTAATATGGTTTACAGATATTTCAAGAAAGCACAGAAAAATATCTACATATAATCTAAATCCCTTAAGGAAAAAGAGAATAAGAAAATTTTTTTTGGAACTTTTTAAAGAGTTTTTGAACTCTTGGTGATCTAAGTTTTGCAAATTGGATGCACTTGAAAGAATGTTAGCCTGGGCGTAGTGGCTAGAGCCTCACTCTGTCATCCAGGCTGGGGTGCAGTGGCGTGATGTCGGCTCACTGCAACCTCCACCTCCCAGGCTCAAGGGTTTCTCCTGCCTCAGCCTCCGAATAGCTGAGATTACTGGCATGTGCCACTATGCCTGGCTGTTTTTCTCTATTTTTAGTATAAACGGGGTTTCACCACGTTGGCCAGGCTGGTCTTGAACTCCTGACATCAAGTGATCCGCCCGCCTCGGCCTCCCAAAGTGCTGGGATTACAGGTGCTAGCCACCGCACCCGGCCCCAAGTCTTGGATCTTATCTCCAACACGGACCACAAAACTAGAAAAAATCTCTTTTGTAGATACCAACTATGTCATGTTGTTGATCACAGGGGGATACAGGGGGACCACCTTTAGCTTCAGAGGTCTTGCAACTCTACCCCCAATATTAAAAAAGCTAGGCTATGTCCTACTGCTGCTAAAAGTCTCCAGGCTCCTTCTCTCTTCCACCTCCTTCCTCTGCTTTCCTTCCTTTCTGCCTGTCTACTTGTGTTATTCCCCAAAGGGTCTGCATTAGTTACTGAAGGAAACATATACTTCTCATTCCCTGCTAGTAGCGATTACCACAACTGAAGTTCTAATTCCTGTCTTGCTGGAGTCTTGCGCATGACCTTTAAAAAGTAGTGCCTTTTAAAAATGTTTTAAAATCTTTGTATGGGGCTTTTCCCACTGGACTCACTACCTGCTCTAGAAGCAGAGAGGCTATTGATGTTGTTTCCTAACAGTGATTCTCCAACTTGTTCCAGGAGCTCTGCCTTGGTGAGGGTCAGAACATGGAGGCCTTGGTGAGACTGGTGCTTTTTGTGGACCAGTGTCAGATGACTGATATATTTGTTTCCATTCTGTGATTGAGGAACAGCTTCAGCAGAAGACAACGTGACTGGCATATATGTATGTAGCATAAAATCACAATCATAAGCACAAATTTCCACCAACTGAACAAGCCATTGAACTGATTGAAATTATCTGCACACTTTTTATGGGGGAGCTCTCATTAATATTTAGTAAAATAAATAATAATGGACAATATTTATTATTTTCTTCTATGCTACACACTATGCTAAGTACTTTACCTGTATTATGTAATTTAATATTCACAACAATGCTGTGAAATAGATTTATTGCCTCTATTTTACAAGTGAAACAACTGAGGCTTATAAAGTTTATGTAATTTGTCCAAGGTCTTGGAGCTAATGCATGGCAGAGCTGAGGCTTGAAATCTGGTCTACCATCAACGAGGCCTACTCCTTAAGCATAGTGTTTGTGATGTTCTTGGATGAAGGCGGAAACTCACATTTGACTTAGCAGGAAACAAACAAACTGAAGTGGATTTTTCTGTGATGGTTTTTATTCCTCACTTTTATTATTGGTGTTCATGGAGAGAATAAAGTGCTATGGATAGCTTGTGAAGCTATTGCCTGGAAAATTTCTTTCAAGATTCTTGAAAGAAATTTTCAAGAATCTATCATCTTGAGCAAATCATTTTTAGAAAATGTCTGGCTTTGGGGAATCTTTTATGGAAATATACTTTGCCTCTGACAATATAAGCTTTTGATTGCTGTGGGGCAGGACAAGACTGGTAAGCCAAGAAACCCGTCATTTATCCCTTTGCTGAGTGTCCTTCCTTCTCTTGCTGGTTGCAGGAAGCCACTGGGGACTAGACTGGCCCATAGACAGTCTAAACGAAGGCATCACTGCCAGGATTTTGTCCTCTGGGAATAGACGATGCTGCTGTGTTTGCCAAAGGAAGACAGCTCCAAGTGTCTCTGTTTTCAGGCTTCCCTCAGTTTTCAAATAAGTATAATTTTCAAACCTGCGTTGCATTCCAAAGCACTTTTTTTTTCAGGAATGCTTTTGTACTTAACACCTCTGTGAACTCTGTGACCATACACCCTCATCTGGAAGGTCTATTTAGAGGTGGCTGAGCAGCCTGCCAAATTCAGCCTCTGAACCCTATCATTTCTGTATTATAAATGCTTTCCCCCACCCCATCCCCCGACAGCTGGAATTAAATGTTCAGAGGCATTTGGATTAGATTTGAATTGCTTGGTCAAATCTCAGTCACCTCTTCACAGACAGACAGAATTTCTAACCTGGGAAAGGGTATTAGTTTGAGCTCAGAGAATCAACTAAAGAGAGATCCTTTAAGCACAATATTCCCAGTTAGAATAAGGTTCAGCTAGCTGTCTTGAGGAACGCATGAGCTCATCATAGTGTTGCCTAACAAAGGCTGTTATTTAGCGTGCTCTCGGCAGATATTTCCCCATGAGGAAAGCTTTTCTTTTAGTATCGTCCCAAGTAAAACTTTTTGAAGTTAATTGTCAAATTCAAACATACAATGATACTGATTCTCCATCGTGGCCACAATATGTGGTTTCTGGGCATATGTCAGAACACTCTCTTAAGGCATTGATTTATTTGTCCATCAGTAAAAATGTGTTGAATTTCATGGCTATTTTGTTTTTTCTGTCTGCTCAGTACTTCTATTACTTATTGGAAAACTCCCCTCCCCAATTGTACGTGGTCTTAGTGGCCTATAGCAGTGTTTGTGACAGCTACTCCCCACCCCAGTCACAGAAATGGGTAATAATCCAGATGGGGACAATTGTGGAGGCTGACCAAGGATGAGACTGTGACTCAAGCAAGGCCAGGCTGGTAAAGAGAAGTTCACTTTCTGCTGGAAGGGTACAAATCTAGAGTTATGTATAGCCATCTTCTCTATAATATTGTGCCTGTCTGCAGAAAGAAACCAACATACAGAAGAAACAAGAGGCAAATTGTGTAGAGAGACAAAGCCTTGATTATATCATTTGGGTCTCAGAAGCCATGCCTGATCTCTTCCCAGGTATGGAGGTCAAATTCCTTTTGCTTTCTGCTTAATTGAGTTTGATTTTGGTTTCTGTTACTTTGAAGCAAAAATGTCATTATTAATATACTGTATCCACTTTGTACCAGGAACTGTGTTAGGTAGTGGGGAGACAAAGGTAGCTTAGACACTGTAATATCTTTAAGTCACAAAACTGAAGTATAGATAGAGGGCTATGGGAAAATAGGAGAGAGAGAGATTGTGCTTTAGAGTTTTTGAGAGTTTTGAACGTAGGAGTGAAATGGTAAGATCTGTGTTTTCACTCTGTTTATCATATGAAGAGTGGATTGGAATAGATGACCAGGTGTGGATGGTGAATTTAGGATGATAAAAGAGTTTTAAGGCTTTTGGACCAAAATGAGATTCTAGTCATTGATAGATGGATCTATACAATATGGAGGGATCCCTCTGGTTTTAGTATCACTGGGATTATTAGAAAGTAATGTCATTTGGCTGGTGACAGAGTCTCACTGTGTCTCCTAGGCTGGAGTGCAATGGCACCATCTCTGCTCACTGCAACCTTGACCTCCCGGGTTAAAGCTATTCTCCTGCCTCAGCCTCCCGAATAGCTGGAATTACAGGCACATGCCCCCACCCACACCTGGCTAATTTTTATAATTTTAGTAGAGACAGGGTTTCACCATGTTGGCCAGGCTGGTCTTAAACGCCTGACCTCAAGCAATCTACCCGCCTCGGCCTCCCAAAGTGCTGGGATTACAGGCATGAGCCACTATGCCCAGCCATGTCTAGTTGTTTTAAATTTATGTTTCATTCCTGTTCTTTAACATGGCAGTTATACAATTTGATAATAATCCTTTTTAAGCTTTCATCTATATAGATTTGTATGTAAGAATTTAAATTCTACTATCAAGTCAAAACTGCTCTTCTCCCTGGGCATTTTCCTTGTTTTCCTCTATTGATTTCAGGCCATATGGTATATATTTCTTGAGGTCTGATGATTGACACATACTAATCATCAAATGAAACTAACAAAAACATTGATAGCACAGGCTACATTTTACTGATTTTAGTGTCCCCAGTGCTAAGCATGTTGTCTAATTTGCAACAATTTTGAAATTGATATATTAATTTTCTGTTACTGCTGTAATAAGTTACCACAAATTTAGTGGCTCAAGACAACAAATAATTTGTTACTTTGTGGTTTTGATGGTCAAGAGTTCAACATCAGTCACAGAAGGCTAAAGTCAAGGTGTCAGCAGGGATGACTCATTCTGGAGCTGCATGGGAGAATAAGCTTCCTTGCCTTTTTCAGCTTCTAAAGGCTGCCTATGTTCCTTGGTTCTTGGCCCCTTCCTCCATTCTCAAAGCCAGGAGTATAGCATCTTCAACCTCTCTCTCTGACCTCTGCTGTCATTGCCACATGCCCTTCTCTGACCCTGATCCTCCTGCCTCCCTCCTGTTAGGACACTTGTGATTACATTGTGCCCACCTTGATAAAGCAGGATGATCTCCTCATCTCAATGTCCTTAACTTAATCACATTTGCAATGTTCCTTTTGCCATATAAGATCATATATTCACAAGATTTAGGGGTTAAGATGTCAATGTCTTTGGGGGGAACATTATTCCATCTACCATAAAAAAATTTGTTTTGTTGATACGATATTTTAATATGAGTTGATAGGTAATTGATGGGTTATTAACTAGGAGTCACCACAATGAGACTTCCTGATCTTAATGATCATTAAGATGTTTGCAGAAGTATTTTACTCTTTACTATAGTAATGGAGGTGGTTTGGATGAGTGAAAATCCCAACTTTGAGAAGAAGAAATAATGGTACAATTGCTTTTAGCAAGTAATCATATTAAAATTCATAACCTCTGGTTTAAACAATTGTTTAATCTTCCTGATTTTGATGAGATATGATTTGGTCACCCTATTCATATCCTCATAGGTCAAATATTATAATGTAGTTTTAAAAATAGTGTCCAATAATCATGGATCTGTGAAATTTAGTCATGGTAGGACCAAGAAAATGGTATTACCATTTTCTTCTATTCTTCCATTGCTTCTTTCAAATCCTGGAGAATCTTTATAAGTTTCACACAGTTGCTATATCTCATTAAAAAATATGTGGAGAGTTTGAATCCTGGTTACTTTCCTAAATTAGCATCAACAATTACCAAGGAGTCACTCATATTGTTAGAGGGCAGAGCAGGTAATTGTGCATCATGCACTAGGTGAACAATTAGCATGTAATTTGCATAGCTTAAAATCAGATATTTTAAAACCACAAGATTTTCATTGTAAAGGGGGTAGTAAACATTATCTTTTAAATATACTGGAATTTTTATAACTAAGTACTTTGATGCATCTTTCATTCATTCAAATACTTATTGAGTGTCTACTCATGTAACATCCTGCTGGGCACTGAGACAGAGCTGTGGGGCAGAAAGTTTTGCATGATGTAATATGTTACCTTCTTTCGGGATACTATCAGTATAACTGATAAAAATACTTCAGGCTGGGTGTGGTGGTTCACACCTGTAATCCCAGCACTTTGGGAGGCTGAAGGGGGTGGATCAACTGAAGTCAGGAGTTCGAGACCAGCCTGGCCAACATGGTGAAACCTTGTCTCTTCTAAAAATACAAAAATTAGCTTGGCATGGTGGCAGGCATCTGTAATTCCAGCTACTTGGGAGGCTGAGGCAGGAGAATTGCTTGAACCTGGGAGGCGGAGGTTGTGGTGAGCTGAGATCGTACCACTGCACTCCAGCCTGGGCGACAGAGTGAGACTCTGATTCAACAACAACAACAACAAGATTGCTTTTTCTCCCAGTTGACCATTAGTTGGGAGCTAACTAGATATTATTTTAATTAAATAATCAGATATTTATAGTTCTTTTTTCCCCCCTCTATAAGAGTGACATATTTGAATCGGAGTTTTGGAAAAATTTCCTCCCTGGTGAAAAATTTGGGAAAATCTCTCTTATATGCTTGTAGTCAACTTGTTGGAGAAGTTGCTTTAAGAACAGAAAGAGAACAATTTCAGTCCTTAAGGAGCTCATGGTCTAGTTTTAAGGGACAGCCTGGTAAGCTTATGATGGAAGATCAGAGAAATATAAGAACTATGATAAAATAGATATCTGTCCAGGGTGCCGAGGAGCGCAGAGGCTCAGACTGAAATATGAGTTCCTCCAAGATTTTCTTTTCTTTTCTTTTCTTTTTTTTTTTTTTTTTTTTTGAGACGGAGTCTCGCTTTGTCGCCCAGGCTGGAGTGCAGTGGCGCAATCTCGGCTCACTGCAAGCTCCACCTCCTGGGTTCACGCCATTCTCCTGCTTCAGCCTCCCGAGTAGCTGGGACTGCAGGCGCCTGCCACCACGCCCGGATAATTTTTTGTGTTTTTTTTTTTTAGTAGAGACGGGGTTTCACCGTGTTAGCCAGGATGATCTTGGTCTCCAGATCTCGTGATTCGCCCGCTTCAGCCTCCCAAAGTGCTGGGATTACAGGCATGAGCCACCACGCCCCGCCTTTTTTTTTTTTTTTCGAGATAGGATCTTGCTCTGTTGCCTAGGCTGTGGTGCAGAAGCATGATCATAGCTCACCGTAACCTTGAACTCTTGGGCTCAAATGATCCTCCTGCCTCAGCCTCTGAGTAGCTGGGACTATAGGAACTCACCATCACGCCTAGTTTTTTTTTTCTCATAGATAGTTTTTTCTCTTGCTATGTTGCCCAAGCTGATCTTGAACTCCTGGGCTCAGGCAATCCTCTCACCTCAGCCTCCCAAAGTGCCTCCAAGTTTTTCTCTAGGAAACAGTGCCCTCCCTAAGTCTCAAAGATCAGTGGGAGCTGGCCAGGTGAAGAAGATGGGAGGGGCATCCCATGCAAAGACAATAAATATTAATTCAATGAACCAAGAAACAGTATGACTTTCATTTAGCAAACTGAGGTTCTGTGTGACTGAAGAAAAAGTGTGTAAATGAAGAGACGACATGAGGACGCAGAGGTCTTGAAGGACCTCCTTTCCCTGACTATGGAATTCAACCATGGAATTCAATAAGAAAATGTTGCACAGGGAAGTGATTTTATCACATTTGTATTATAAAAGATTGTCACATGAGCTTTATGGGTAATAGATAAGGGCACAATGACGCTTGGAGACCTTCAGGATTTCATCTGAGGGATCTGGCTGGGAAGTAAGGAAGGTCTAACTAAGGGCAGTGGCAGTAGGGATGAAAAAGAAAGAGATTTCACGTTTAGTGAAATACACAATCATAAAGTAATCTGATTTTTGAATGCTAGTAGAATGTTTAATATTTATTTAGAAAGATGATCATTTCTAAAATCATCACTGATTATAGAAAAGGATTATTTTAGAAGTAAAAGAGTGCATTCGTCTTCTTATGTTGGATATTAGTGGAGTCTCTATGAAACTGGGCAGGAGATTGGGCTCTATCTAGCACATTACCAGAAACATGGTGTGCGTTTCAGAAATCTTTGCATTTTCAATTTGGGTAAATAATATTGTACAGTTTGGCTGTGTTTTGGTGAGTTCTCTGTATATGGCTGTCTACTGAGTTTCTTCATCATAACACGGGAGATATATTGTCCTAGAAAGAGCTAGGCCTAGAAATGAGAAGATCGTGGTGGCCGTCCTTCCCCTGCTTCAAGCTGGGACTGACCACAGACAAGGTTCTGTAACTTACTGAGCTTCCATTCCTCAACTATTCGAAAAGGAATTATGGTACCTGTGCAGGACACTACAAGCCTCCTGGGGTAGTGAAAATAAGCAACAAACAAGAAATAGCTTTGAAAATCATTACAAACCAGATGGGGGAGCTGTGTGTTGTTGAGGAATAATTATGGGCTTTGGATTTAGGTTGATATAGGTTCAAATCGCAACTGCAAATAATTTGGGGCAAGCTACTTAACTCTTTTGAGTTTTAGTTTTCTCATTTCTATAATGGGTTTAATAGCAACTATTTCAGAGTTGGTGGTGGGCCTGTGTGAGTTAACAGAGGTAAAAGATGTTAGGTTTAGGTGAGTTCTCTCTTTCATTTAAGAAAAAAGTGGCAGTTAAGAACTTCACTCTTTTCCTACTGGACTAGAAGCTAGCTTTGATCCTGGGGTGAGAATGATTGGGGGTGGGGAGTTGGCTGTTCTGTTATTGCTGCTGTCCTTGGTGGCTGCATGGCCTGGAGGAAGACAGAGTCTCTGGATGCTCCCATGTGCCATGTCTTCTAGGGTCTCCTATCTGCTTTGGTTCTTGAGGGAAAACATCTGCTGCTATTACTGAGGTTTTTTCCATTGTCATCTGTCTTCAAACTTGCTTGTGTTTATTTGTAATTTTCATGGATCAATTTAGTAGTCTCCCATTTGGTTTTATCTGTATCCTCCCACTTCCACTTTCCTCTTTATTTCTCCTTTTTTTTTCTTTATGCCTACATCATTTATCTCCTTATCAGGTGTTTTGCTTTGGTAGAGATTTTTGCCAAGTGTCTTATCTGTTGTTTCCGTCTGAGATCCCACAGCTTTGCACAATGAAAACTCCTCATGTGGATATGGTTTCCTTTTATTTTATTTTTCTTTCCTTTTCTCCATTTTTTTCTCTGGCCCTGCACCAAATTTTTCCTTTACCCTTGGGCTAAATGTTGTCATGTTCCCTTAACGCCATCTCCAGAACATACTTTGGCCTTCTCTTCCTGGGATGTCATTTTTCTCCTGGGGTCTGCACTGCAGAGTCCCCAGGTTCTTCCTGTTCTTTATAAGCCATCTTCAGCTCACAATCATTGCAAGAGACACTTTTCCTTTTTCTAGTGACCGTAGGATAATATTGTGAGGAAGATTTCTTAGGGAGTGGCGCTTAGGGAAAAGAAGTGGGTGAAAAAAGTAGGATCTCTCACATTTAAATGTGATGATATATTCAAACCATTTTTCAGTGCCTGCATATGTTAATGTTTAATAATTAGTACTATCCAGGACTGGTTTATTATGGGATGGTATTTTGGGAGGTTGGAACAGGAATTCTTTGCCACATTTGGAGATGGTGAAACATAACCGCATGTTGATCTAGTCGCAGGACATTTTAAGCTTAACTCCAGGAAGAAAGAAAAAAATATGACTTCGATGTTGGAAATAGAAAAAGGAACACTTGTCTCACTATGCTTATCAATCAGTTTGGGGCAAGATTGCCACCTCGTCTTTTGAAAAATTTGGTTACAAGTTTCATGCCTGTTTGTAAACCCTCATTTTTCCTTATTTTAACTCAAAGTATGTACAAATGCTCTACTTTCATTTAAAAATTAATCACTCACCAGCTTGAACTTAATCTAAAAACTGTTAGAATAATTTTCCTCTGCTATGTTTACGTGGTATTTCTTCCTTTCCTATTTAAGTTTGTGCTTTTATTATAGCACTTCTCATGGTCATATTTTTATTATAGCTTCTTATATATTCTCTGCTTCCTGAGGGGCTGTGGGTTTTTGGAAATCAGGAGCCATCTTTGGATCTGCACATTTCCCACAGAACTAGAAAGCACCTCATATATAGCAGGAATTCCTTACTACAGTGTATGGTGAGAAGCTACTCAGTGGGCACAATAAACCTTATTTGGATGACAGATATCCTAAAGGTCCTGAATTTACTACCACACAATCTATGCCTATAACAAAATTACACCTGTATCTCATACATTTACACAAATAAAAATAAAATAAATTGTCTCTGCTATGCTTAAGAACCAAATGTCAACTGATATCCACTGTTAAGTCAATAATTCACAATTTCCCAGATTATCTGTAGAAGCATTATTGACAAAAGTCTTTGCTGAAGTTTTACAGCTAGTTTGTATGGATTTAAGAGAATATTCAGGGGTTTTGCCAGCCAGTTGTTAAATCATTTGTAACTTAAAATTGGCTTTGCTGGGAATATTCACACCTTGGAAATAAACAAAGGATACAAATTAGGATTTTTTTTTCTTTTGAGTGCCAGTTTGCCAGCCCTCCAAGGATCATAATGCCTTTGGTGAACTGGAACCCTAGTGAAAAAGACAAACCTTGACACATTGACATAAGTTAATTTACTATTGGCTTTAGTCAAAATTTTCTTTAACAATCAGAGATTGCAATAGAAGGCTAAACAGAAGTCAATCTGCATTGTCAGTAGGGCAGGTAGATAGATTTATGAATAGTAACAAGGAGGGAGAATGAGGACTACACATTTAGAGTGCCTTCAAAAAGACCTGCTTAGGTCTTCCTCAAAAATAAAAACAAAACCAGACCATAGCTGAAGAAAGCAAGATAGACAGCTTCTCACAGGAAATTTCTCCAAACGGCAAAGGTAGTTCAAGGTAATTGGGGAATGCCTCAGATCTGTATTGTGACCTGTTCCATTGGTTTTTAATATTTGAAAATATTTTGTTTTCCTGGCATAGACGTTAAGTCCATGGCAGTATTAGAGTGTGGTTTTAAAGAATATTATATTAAAAGAAAATGTTAGAAGATGTATTTGGAATTATGAAAAGCAGTTTCAGTACATATTAAAATAAAATGCAGAAATTGTAAACCACTTCTCACTTCCTAATTTCTAGCAGTTAATGATGCAACATATGAGTGATTCCTCAGTCAGTCATATCTTCAAAGACTGTGTAAACATCATTCTTGTTATTGCACCTGCTAGTCCCTTAACAACATTTGCATTAAAGTTTGTATTCACTAAATGCATCAAACAATGGTAGTCTAGAGAAGCACTAATGAGGTTCACGTACTGTTGTGAGGCACATCTAAAAGAATGATTAGAAAGCAATTTTAAGACATTAAAAAAACTAATCAAAATATCATTCATCTTAGCCACAAGATATCGGAGTTGTATAATCTGAATATGATAAAATGTTTTTGGGGTTCATTTTATTTTTTTAAAAAATTAAGATGTTGAAACCCTAAAAACATTACACAAGGCAGTTGAAAAATATTGCATTACGTATCAATATAGCCTTATTGGATAAAAATCTTCTGGCATCTTAAAACTGGTTTATGAGGTATACTAAAGAATTATGAGAAAGCTGGAGCTACTAAGTTGATTCAAAAGGTTAAAGTAGTGTGTAGCATGTAGCTCGCATATCAAACTAGTCCTGACTGCTGAAAAGCACCAGGCATGGACACTCAATCACCTAGCAGAGCGATCTCAGGAGATCTTTTTCCGGCTCCCCACAAGTGCTCCTTGCTTTTCAACAGTCCACCATGTGCATAAAATTAACAACATGCTACAATGGCTTCTTATATCATAAATGGAGCCCCTTAAAGTGATATTCCTTCCCACACTTTTGCAGCCTTCCGGTGAGAATTACTACTGGACTCTGCTTATTTGAACAGAAGGTGTGAATTTAAAGGCATGAACAAATACGCCAGCCATATATTAGCCATTCTTAGTAATGTACAGATGCTTGAGTTACTTGTAGGCTGTGTCTGGCTTCAGAAACCTATTTCACTAAAGACTAAATCTTAACCAAAACATCTTTTGGGAGATTGAAGGTGTTCCAAACAGTTATCTCTACTGAATTTCTCAGTGCACTTTTCATTTTTCACATGGTTATTTTAGCACCATGTAGACCCAACATAATCACGTACTTCTGTGAGGACTTTCAGATCAAACTTCTGTAACTAGCCACCAGTTGAATAATCAGCAATTCCTTACCAATTAGATGATTAAAATGAGGAAACATAGAGACATCTAAAGGAAAAGTTGAAGCCAGTTGAACAGTTAGTTAAAAAACAATTTGTCTGTGGGAGTGAGAATGATGGTAATGATGATGATGATATGATGATGATGATATTGGTGGGAGCAAAATAAACATTTACTTGAATGCTTATTAATGCCACTATAGTAACTTTTTTAATCCTCACAAAATCCTGTGAGATAGGTACTTTTTATATCTCCATTTTACACATCAGGAAACTGAGGCAAAATGAAAGTAATATGCTTAAGGTCACACAGCTAGTAACTGATGGACGCTGAATTTCTATCCCAGCAGTATGTTTCCAGGGCCCACCTCTTAACTACTATGCTTAAATACCATAAATGACCTTTCACTATGGTGCATCCAAGAATGACAGGGACATCCTCTGGGGCAATATGTCTGTGTCCTTGAAAAGACAGACTTAAAAGATAGACCTAATGGAAGACCTCATCTTCTATTCTTCTTTGACTTCCATATCTTACTCAATTCCATATAGGCAAGGTCAATCACATAAAGAAGATTTTAATTTGCTTCTATTAATTTTTGTAATAACCTTAAGATTTCCATACCTAACAAATAAAAATACAGGATACTCAGATAATTTTGAACTTCAGATAAGCAACAAACACTTTTTAAAAGTACAAATGTACCCCAAATATTGCATGGTATATAATTACTTGAAAAATAATTTGTTTTTTATATGAGATTCCAATTTAACTGGGTCTCCTTATTTTATCTAGCACTCCTAAATAAGCTAAGCTTCAAACCTGAATGCTGGCACTGTAAAAATCACTCTTTCATCTCTTGGAGGTGTTGGAAAAAAAACAACAAAACAAAACTTGCTTTAAGTTTGTCAGGCTGGAGACTGGGTTAAACAGATCAGACATGGCGTTTCTATCAATCACATCTATATTCCTTGGGGTTCTCCAAATTGTGTTGAGAGCTGGGGAGGTGTGTTTAGCACACAGGTTATTATACTTTGATAGCTACACAGCACTGGAAACCCATCATTTAGATTAAAATGAAATTTCTAAATGTTGTTTTAATGATGTGAGCACCACATTGCAAATGGGCCTCTTTGCTGTGGCCTCTAGAATAAAGTAATTGACCCTGACGCCATTCAACTTGGGACACATAACTCACGTCATGGTCAATTATCTCTTGGTGACTTCAACACAGTGGGAGCCATTGTCCACATAATGACTGTGGGGCCTGCAGAACCTACATAACTGCAAGGGGCCTCTTGAGTGCCTCACTTGCAATATAAGGGCTAACCAGTATTCATCTTTGCACCCCAGTACTTAGCACTGTACCTGGCACATTTATATTTGCAACAAATGCTTACTGAACACCTACTCTGTGCTAGGTGAAGGGGGTCACAGGAGGTAACGAGTAGGTCCTGCCCTTGTTATTATAGGGTTTACAGTCTGGAGAAGGTGTTCAATAAATAAGAGTAGTACAGAGCCCAATTCTTTGGGAACTGGAGGGTTTCTTAGCTACTTTGCACATAGATGAGGATATTGAGGCCCAATTATAGGCACCATATTGGGAGTTGGAAGACTGGGGCTCAGAAACCAACTTTTCTATTTAGCCTTTGAACAAGTCACTAAACTTCTCCCAGCCTCAGTTTCCTTATCTATAAAATGGAGATATTATATTCTATGTAATAGAATATATATGTAATAGAATATATATGTAATATATATATTATATGTAATATAATATGTAATAGAATAGAATATATATGTAATAGAATATAATATGTACATAGAATATCGCTACTTAACTGTTAAGGCAAAAATGAGATAACGGTCTAGAAAGTTAAAAGCATTATATAATTGCAAAAATAATGTTTAAAAACATAGAATTGAGATTGCCCAGTTGAACACTTAAATCTAGAGAGATAGCTTAGCATAATGGTTAAAAGCAGAGATGCTGGAGATAGGCTTCCCAGGTTTATATTCAGCCTCTGCCACTTACAGACCATTGAACCTTTAGCAAGTTATTTAACTTTTTAATTTAATTTAATTTAATTTTGTTTTATTTTATTTTATTTTGAGACAAAGTCTCGCTCTGTCACCCAGGCTGGAGTGCAGTGGTGTGATCTCGGCTCACTGCAATCTCCGCCTCCTGGGTTCAAGCAATTCTCCTGCCTCGGACTCCGGAGTAGCTGGGATTACAGGGATGCACCACCACGCCTGGCTAATTTTTGTATTTTTTTTAGTAGAGATAGGGTTTCACCATGTTGGTCAGGGTGGTCTTGAACTCCTGACCTCGTGATCCACCCACCTCGGCCTCCCAAAGTGCTGGGATTACAGGCATGAGCCACCGCACCCGGCCAAGTTATTTAACTTTCTATGCCTAAGTTTCCTCATCTGTAAAATGAAGACAATTATGATACTTACCACAAAAGATTATTGTGAGCATTAATTGAGTTGAAACATGCAAACATAATAAGCACCCAATAATTGTTATTGACAATCTAAATCTACTGCAACATTGGAGTATGGGAAAATGTGTGTGATGTTTTTAGGCCATCAAGGCAAACTTCACATTTAATAGTCATCCTTCCATTCCAACATAGAGAGATTCATTTTGAGAATGTAGCAAAAAGAGATGTAAATTATACTGTCTGTGTCTTAAAAATTTTCAGGTCAAGAGATGTTTTTATAATAATGTACTATGATCAGAAACTTCTAAACAGCTCCCACATCAAAATATCAGCAATGGATAATGAAGAGAAATGGAAAACTGATTTATCCATTCCTAGTCAATAAAGAAAGCATGCAGTAGCTGGATTGGAAATACCCCTGCAAAGTGAGATTTACAAGACATAATATTGGAAGACAGATTTATCCCAGTTGAAAGTGGACTGCTGTTGAAGAAAGTTCCAGTGGAATTTATAAGACAAAGTCCTTGAATGAGGACTCAAAAGCCTTGGGGAGTCATGAGGTTTGCTCATGAGGCTTGCTAGGCACAAGCTGATTTGCATTTTTAAGAAGGCCAAAGTGTTTTCTGAAGATATTGCTGGGAAAAGAAAAAAACAACTCAGGGCAATGGCATCAGCTTTGTTTAAAACTTCCTTTTACTCAGGACTGTCGGGTTGATAAATCAAAATTATGTGTCCAGTGAGGAAATGGGAAGTAAAACTGTTTCCAAAAGAAAAAAGAAAAGAAAGCAAGTGATTCATTTTGGCCTAAATAATTGAAAATGCGGAAAGTCCAAGTGTTCCTGGCTGCTCAGCCCTGTGCTTACTTGTCACTTTTGCTGTTGTGTAGCAAATTCTATGATGAAGATTTGGAAGACAAGCTGCCAGCCTCGGCAAATCTTTAAACTATTTGGTAAAACCAGTTGGAACCCAACCCACAGCTACTTACAGGATTTGACTTCCTGTTCGCATGGAGCAGGATTCAGAATAAAGCAGTAGAACCATGATTGTGTTTACTTTGTGTAAAAGAAAAAAAAGAAAGAAATGAAGGAAACAAGAAAGGAAGGAAAGAGAGAAGGGAGGAAAAAAGAAAACAATAACTTAGAAATGAAAAAAAGAAAAAATGGGGCTGAAAAGTAGCCTTTCTGAGACATCAAATCAGAATTCTAACTCCTACACCACAATGTCTGCTGGGCATTTGGTTCATCTTTGGGGCCCAAGTCACATCTGAGCATAGCCCTCTAAGTGACTAAGACTCAAACAAAATGCAGAAGGTGAGCTTGTTAACGGCTCTGAAATATGATAGCTTTGAGTAGTAGTACCACCAATCAGAGAGTCACTGCACATTTTATTGGTGTCTAAGTAGAACATCAGCAACAGCCCAGGGAATAGGATTTCATGGTTTCTCAGGGTTTTCCTGCCAGGAATCCCAAGAACATTGGAAAATATCCATCCCCATTATACAACACAATAGAAAGAGTTAAATGACATAAGTTGTGCTACCTTGCACAGTCGGTGAAAAATGCAAAGGAAGGAGATTTCTTTTTTCTGGCTGAGGCAATTGAGGAAGGCTTCCTGGGGACAGTGGCTTTGGAGCTGATCCCTGGAATATTGTAAGAGTCAATAGAAATTGGGCAGCAGGAGGGGTTACGGAGTGAAAAGTGAGAGAGAAACAACTCAGGACTCTCTGGTCAGTAAGAGTATTTATAAAAATGGAGGGTGGTTCTGAAAAGTTAGACAAGAGTAGTAAATCTAATTACATGTCTATATCCAATATGAATGGAGACTAAAATTCCCTTTCCTATTTGTCAACACTTAATATACTACCGTGGAGAGTGGAATATTTATACTTTGTCCTAAAGATATAATTGGCTTTCAAATGTACAACTATTGGACTCATAAGATGGAAAGGGAGTAAAAGGATTGCCTACTGTAACTCATTAGTCTATGAGTAAAGTAACTGTGTAAAGTGGTTGGTTAAAAGGTCACAAAGCTAGTCAGCAGCAGGGCTGGGACTGGAATCTTAGCCTCTCGGTTCCAAATACAGGGCTTTCCCCAGGACATTACCCTCAAGCAGTTGGTAGAGATGCTTGGTGAATATATGGGAGGAGCCATTTATATGCTAATGGACCAAATAAAGAAACTGAAAAGCTGCTACAAGACCAATACCCAGCCACCACCCTTACAGGGCTCAGCAAAGAGAAGGAAATTTAAAAATTCAGGCTTTGACATACATGGTTTATCTTTGCAAAGAAGATTTTACCCAATCGTGAGTGAAATAGAAATGCATTTTGTGTAGATAGGAAAAGAAATGATTTTTGTTTTTAAGTTTCACCTGGGGTCATGAAGAGAAAAGGAAAGTGATAAAGTTTTGTTCATCAGTAGCTTTTGTTCTTGACTAACTGGCCTCAATCAATTTACAGAATCTTAGCTTCCATTCAGCCAAGAACCAAGGAGACCTCACTTTGCACAGAAAGACAAACTTTGCATGTTCTCTCTTATTTGTGGGAGCTAAAAATTAAGAACCAATTTCTGATAGGATAAGTTTAAGTATATGCCTACTTTCCAATAAAGAATGCCCTAGACTGTGAGGTCCCTGAGGTCAAGGAGTATTTTATTCACCTCTGTATCCCCAACAGTGTGTCCCATTGTGGCATTCAGTTAAAGTCTGTAAATGGATGAAGACATCCCTATAGAGTTTTATTCTTTCATAACTTGCCTTATTAAAATGACTGCCACCCAAATCTCAACTTGAGTGTTGTTTTGGCATGTGATGTGATTTCCCGAAACATGCCTTGTGGTGGATGAATCCTTCAGCTGGGTTTAAGGACCCACTGCAATATAGATTAGATAACATTCCTTTTTCTTTCTTTTTTTTTTTTTTAACAATCGCTTTAATCAAGTGCAACTTCTCTTTCCCTAACCCAGGACTAAACAAGTCAGAGCTTTGGCTTTCTAATTTATCAGCCAGTAAATTACAACGGCAAAAATCTTGTGTATGGCCAGGGATTTTCCACTCAGAGTGAAGGAGATCCTGAGGGGCCAGGCATAGTGGATTTGATATGTGACTCATGGTTTGGGTAGCATTACTTGTGAACACAAAAAGGTCAAGCAGGGAAAAGCTATATTCCATAAATAATAGAGTAAAATGTAAAAGTTCCTCTTCATGACACTGGAATTTTGAATGCTGCTATAAAATGATTAATCAGAAGATGTGTCATTTGTGTAAGTAAGAAATGAGGGATAACTAAAGAAATGGGAAATAAGGCAAATTTAAAAGGCATAATTAGAATGTAAAGGAGAAGCAGCTAAAGATACCTAATTTTCATATTGTGCTGATTTTCATAAGGAGTATCATTTCTTTTTGTAGCCTAATATTCTCTATAGTTAGCAGAAAACAATAGTTTCCATATATACTTATTGTGTTTCTAGTTGTATTTCCATTCTGAAACTTAAACATTCATTTGTATGTTTATGATTAATTACATTATGGTTAAGTATATTAAATAATCATTCAACTTGACTTCCAGGTGTTAATTAGAAGTCTTATTCTAAACTTGAAACATTTAAAAACATTATAAATTTGCATAAAACTTACAAATAAGAACCTATTATTAAAGAACTCTTACTTAAAATAAAAGAGGTAGCTAGATGGTCTCTGAGGCCGCTTCCAATTCCATGAGTCCAATGACTTTAAATGGCTGTGGGAGTAGAAACAAACAGAACTACAATTCTCTTACTTCCTAATTGCTTTTTGCTTTTCCCAGCTGGCATTTTGGATTCATGTTTCACTTGTAAGGAGGTCCTTATTTCCTGTGCTTTGGTCTCTCCAACTAGATGGTAACGTCCTTGTGGCACAATCCAAGCTTCTAGTACTTCCTGTAAGGTTCTGTGCCCAGTGGGCAGAAATGAGAATTAATGGAGTAAAAGCGATGGATTCCCTGATGTGGGCTAAATGCACTGATCATCACTTGTGAGATCTGGAATGCTTTTCTAACAGGTCTTGAATTTGACCTCTGACTTCATACCAAAATGAAGGAAGGAAATATGGCAGGTGTCCAAGAAGTGTGAAATAAAAGGATAAAAGGATGAAAGGGCCGTAGATTGTTCTCGGCTTGGGACTAGATGGAGAAGGCTCTGGGCTTTTTTGGACAAATAAGAATTTGAATTGTTTTTGAGTTTTCAATGAAGCCCATGTAGGTCCCTGAACAAGATGGCAGGATGGCAGTCAGGGTGTGAGCAATGGCTGTGCTGATGGGAAGAAGTCATCTGTTCAGTGTAGCATCTGCTTTTGTCCTATTTCCTTCTTTTGCCTTGGAGGAAAGAGATGATGGAGTCTTCTGGGCAGATTTTACAGTGATTGATTGATTCGAAGCACAGAATGTTAGTACTGGAAGGCTATGGAGCTGAGGAAACAGACCAGAGAGAAGTTACTCAGCAACTTGGAACAAGAACTCTGATATTCAGATTTCCTCTGAGTCCAGTGTTCTTTTCTCCACATCACTCTGAGAATGTTCTACTTGACCTTAATCTTTTTCCTGCTTTCATCCAATCTAGGCATTCTTGTTTTTTGCTGTCTTAAACCACAGAGTGTTTGAATACACATTACATTTGGGGAGGGGGGTTGTTTTGTTTTGTTTTATCTTGCTCTAGCCCTTCTGGGAGATAAGCTCATTTAATTTATCTGCAATTTAGATTATGAACAACCATCCTTCTTAGATTGGACATGTCTCATCAGAGGTCACTCCATCCTACATTTTCCTCTGGTAAAAATAAGCATTCTGAAAGGTGACCCAGTCATAGTAGGGAAGAGGAACACAGGGGACTCCCATGACTGTGATGTATGATGATATTTCTGAAGAAAGTCATAACCATTTAGAGACCAGGTTTTGATGAATTGCAGGAAATGGCGGATTTGCAACCATTCCAGAATTCCCAGGGACTGATTGTCATCGAGCGATGATAAGAATTTTAACTAGCATATTGTGGAATCCAGATCATGGCCAGGACTCGGGCCGAAGTGTTCTGTTTGGGTCTCCTGTTATATAGCATTTGCCTCTGGGAGAAGAGCTTAAAATTATTTTTAACTTGCCTGAGTCTCATTTCTATTTATCTGCTGAGGTCAGGAATTAGCAGTAAGGGAAAAAAAAGCATACTGCAAAATGCTCTGCCATGAAGTCAGACTGCACTCATCCTCCCTCCCCTTCCAAAAGGAATATTTTCTCCCAGGAAACAAACCCACATGATGGAATCATTAACTTGGGCACAGAGCTGGCAGGGAAAGGATCAGCCTTTCTTCCTACATCACTGGGTCTCCGGCCTTCAACAGCCATTGCTGCTAAATCAAGATACAGCAGGGACGTAACTGGGCACTCTGACCACCTTTGATTTCTTGGTGGGAAACCAATAAATATCAAGATGACAGGATAAGAATGCAACTGAGCTGATGGAAAGTATTTTCCCACTATAGATTGTGATGACTTGGTTTCATTAGAACAGTTGAGGGTACAGCCGATAACTAAAAGCAACAACAGTGAACAAAGGCTTGGTGAGGAGACTAGCATCTAGGGGTTTCTCCTTCTTCTGACCCTTTGAGTAACCCCATTGCTGAAACTCTCATTATATCATTTTGAGAGTGCTGCTGATCTCTGCCATCTCATTTGTAAGCTTTTCTCCATCTCCCTCTCTGTCAAGCATGGTATTAAGCAAATAGTACACTCTCCAAACACATGTTTTAAATTGATTTCTTTCTTTTGGGTGGTAAACCCAAAGATAGGATTTTGTAGAAACAAAACCAGATCTTCCCCCTCCACAGTTATTAAATTATCCAAAGCAAGAGATATTTTTACCAAAGCCTGTAGTGTTTTAATAAGGCCAGCTATTTAGGAAGTGGTGACAATGTGCAATCTGCAAAAAGGGGAAGCCTCGGAGGTGCTGTGGTAATAATGCAGTTACTTAAAGAACATTTAAACTACAAATATCTCTGTGGTTTTTTATTTGGTTCCATATGACAGTCACTCTGAGAAATTTCTCAAACCTTGGCTAATCACTTTAAAATGTAAGGCTTAGCAAATAATCATACTTCCCCAAATGCTCTGGTCTCTTCAAACTTTACTTTTTTTTTTTTGCATTCGATAAAGGTAAGCAATTCAATGCAAAGAAGAGCTAGGGAGGAAAATTGAGAGCATTTTAGCAGACAGGTGGAAAAAAATAGCTATAGCCCTGAAGTTGTAGGACAGTTTCAACTATCGATATGGAAAATAACTAAACTGTGATGAAAATGTAGGAGAGTCATGTCTTTTGAAGGCCAAGCGTTTGGTTCATTGAAATTGTGGGATATGCCTGGTTTATGTGAGTGGAAAGAAAGTACTTGCTTACAGGGACTGAGCCCCAGTGTTCCAATGTGTGCTGGGTCACATTAAAAGAAGCAGCTGGAAGTGTGTGTGTTTGTGTGTGTGTGTGTGTGTGTGTGCATGTGCACGTCTGTGTGCTTTAACTCAATTTGGAATGACATTTGCTCTTCTCAGCATCTCTTAATTTGACTAGTCATTAACCTAAAGTGGAAATCTTGCGTATGATTCTATGTTTCCAGTAGGTGGTGGGGTGGTAGAACATGTGGATTCTGCTGACGCCCTCAGGGAGCTAGTGACTAGGAGGAACATTAACATGCACTGCAGTGCAGCATAACTATGACTTTCTGAGCTCTTCGTTTGACCTGCAGAGAAGGAGCAGTCCAATGGTTTGCCTGGTCTCACAAGGTTAGCAGGAGGCTCTAACTGAGCTGTTTCGTGAGCGGTAGTCTCGTTGAACCAACTATATTACGAGTTTTTAGAGAGCAAATGGCATGCCTTATTCTTTAAAAATGTATGCCACTTCTTTTAAAAACCCTTCTCTGTATCTGGCACAGTATATGAAAGGAGTTTAAGATACACTTGATGAATTAATGAGAAACAGCTTCAGATTGGAAGTTCTGCAATTACTGTATTGTCATAAGCTCATTCCTCAAAGCGTTCAGGTTTGGGTGTACTCACTATGTCCCCTCGCCTGCATCCACTCAGATGTACCCCAGGGCAATCCTCCCATTTCCCACTGCAGGCGATTTCCATTCATGCTTCTAGTATGGGGGGCCAGTGGCTAGTGAACCCGACCATCAAAACCAGAATCTTGAAGAGAATACAGAACTCTGAGCTGGATGATGATCTAAGGCACCACTTACACTGGCATGCTAGTATGTGCAGGGTGAATGCATTTCTATATAACTCCTTTTGATAATAATTGTAGTTGACATATTTTAAGTGTCAATGATGTACCATGATCCAAATCTGGATATACACTGTTACTTTTTCTTAGAGCACCATTTAGGTTAGGTATGAGCATTCCTATTTTACAAGTAAGGAAATCAAGTCTCAGGGCACATAGCAAGTAAGTAGCAGAACTGGGATTTGAACTCATGTCTCTCTGGCTCCACAGCCTGTGTTCCTGCCACCAAGGATACTGCTGCTCTAAAAGCAGGGAACCAAAAACTAAAAAAAATTCAGTTCATAACAGATATACAAATGCACAGCTGCTTTAAGAGGTTGTAATGTTGAAGAATTATTCTACATGCTCTTATACCCAACTATGTATATTTTTAATGGACTTAGGGCTTTCAGTTTCATAAATAAATATATCTTCTGCTCTTTATTGAAATTAAATTAAATCATTTGTTTGCTTATTTACTTATTTATTGTAGAGACAGTGTCTGCTGTGTCACCCAGGCTGGAGTGCAGTGGTGCCATTATATCTCACTGCAGTCTTGAACTCCTGGGCTCAGCTATCCTCCCACCTGAGCCTCGCAAGTAGCTGGGACTACAGGCATGTGCCACTATCCTTGGCTAATTTTTTTTTTTTTTTTTTTGTAGAGACAGGGTCTCTCTATGTTGCCTAGGCTGGTCTCAAACTCCTGGCTTCAAGGGATTATCCCACTTCAGCCTCCCGAAGTATTAGGATTACAGGCCTGAGCCACAGCACCTGGCCTGCTATCTCATTTTATCTTCACAATAACCCAACATATTATATAAGGCTGAAATTATTCGGATTCCAGACACAAATGGTAAAAACAAGGTTATGAAAAGGTAAGTAACTTGCTCAAGGTAATTCCTCTGGAAAGTGGCAGACCTACTAACCTCTTCCATGTCTCTTCACTCTTCTCTATTTCATAAATAACTCCCTGCGTAGCAGAACTGGCCCATGTACCTAAAGACTGCTATGAGCCCATTGTGAGTTATCAGTCGCCATCATATAAAAAAGTCAATGGAGAAGCCATTGAGGTAATCCTGGGCCCCCATTTCCCTGTGCTACATTCTGTTTATGACTTTAACATGACTCTCAGCGTATTCATAGAATCATTCTGCATGGATATGGAAATGTAGTTGGAGGATTTGCAGTTTAAATAGCCGCAGCATTTCTCCAAGTTTCAGCTTCAGATTCCTTTGTTGGGATGACATCTTTGACACAGCAGGAAACCTCTAAGTGATTTGGAATGTAAACAGGCTCCATGATTGTTTTCACAATTGTGTCTTAGCTGATAATTTGCATACCTAGCTGTCAGGCTACCTAGCAGTGCCCTGCCCTCCCCCATTTCCACAACACTATAAATGGAATCTGGGGAGGCTGTGTGGACTATTGACTTCCACTTAACAGTGGGTGGCAGGAATTCAGAAGTTTAATCCCAGACCTGCCTGCTACTAATTTCCTGGATGGCTTTTGTTTCATCCATTAATCTCTCTCTATCACTGTTTCCTTCTCTGGAGGAGATAGCAAGAATAATGGGATGTTTTATGCATTAACACATTTATGATCCTAATGCGCTGTGTAAAAGCATGGTTTTCTGGGAATGCTCCACAGTAGAAGGTAAATCAAAAAAAAATCCAGTTCCTTGTTCTTTAATATGAAATATTGATGGAATCTATCTTTTTGTGACTGCCCTAGTTAGAAACTACATCTGAGATGGACTAAAGAACTGAGTGGTTTACTGTATGAAAAACAGTGTATTTTCAAATGCTCCATCCTGGGCTACCAAATAATAATCACAGAGGTAACTGAAAGTAAGGATGAGTACATGAGGGTACTATTTTAGCATCAGGACTAATAAAATTAAAATCTCATACTTTCTCAATAGGAGTATTTTCATTAGTCATGGTGGATATGAAGCTGAAACTGGTCTCATTAGGACTTTGGCTGGAAGTACTTAATTTTTTTTTTTTATAACACAACACTTTGGTTATGCATTTTACAAATATTTTACTGCATCAGTATGACTTATATGAGACCAGGGAGGACAAAATAACCTCTAAGATGTCATTCTGGATGAACTGCATTGCATATTCTCTAAGAAATGTCCTTGCCTATTTTGTCTCCATAAATTCTTCGGCCTCCTAGGAAGAGATGGGAAAGCTCTAAGGAGAACTCAAATCATGTGTGCAGTGACCCCATGCAAGATAGAATTAAAATGTGTTCAGTTATAAAATTGCAGTCCAGTCCAATCTTATTTTTTAAAAATAATTCTACAATTTAAATGTGCTGGCTTGTTTTTACTCTTTGACATTTTCTTTATTCAAGGACTATTGTTTCTGACATAAGAACTGGGAAAGTTAGCAAATAATCAAAATTAGTTCATTTTTAAAGAAACCATCCAACTCCATAGATTTTTCTTTGTAAGGAAAATTATAGTGTCTGTCATTTCAATGCATTACCAGCCAACCCAATCAAAGTGGACCATGTGGTTATATAAAAAAAATGTAACTGAAGATATATCTGGGAAAAGCCTTGAGGAGATAAGTTACTCAGAAACAGGCCATTTTGCAAACTATCCACATTGTGCCTTCAAAAATATCTCTTATTGGAAAATGATAGGGAGGGTCTCTGTCAATAGACCTGAATATTGCATCATGGAAGACACAGTGTGTAAAATGTAGCAAATGCAAGAACTTTTTTGGAATTTATTTTTTGGGTTTTCCCAATCCACCTATCCATAAATAATTTTTAATTAGTATAGTCAAGGGAATAGATACACTACTAATGTGAACTTATGTGCAGTACACCAAAAAGCTATTTGATAAGATTAATAATATAGCAGGAGACATGCAGTTTAGATTCATTTAAGTAGTAATGAATCCCATGTAACTTCAAAATTGAAAATGCCCTTTTAGAAACTTTCTGGTGATTGTGGTCTAGGTTATTCAGATCTACTTTCTTGTTAAAAGCAATAAAAATTGCTGGCTAAAAATTTCATTTAAAAATTAACTTTGAATTGCTGAAAGAATGATGAGGAAATTCCAGGTCGATTTATGGGTGAAAGTCTGTATCCAGACAGGTAGCTAGAATATTGGAATATACAGGCTTCTTATGCCCTTATGCTATTTGTCCATGCAACACATTTAGATTTGGGTTAGTGGCTCAGTGGAGTAAGAGGGACAAAAGTCAAGACCCAAGTCATGCTGAAGTTGGAGAGCTTTATGGGATATTCTCCCTAATTAAGTTGGCACTCAAAGAGCTACAGACTTAGGGCTGAACGAGGACTAAACTCACTCTTTTCCCCTTAATTTTAAGGTGTGTAGAAGAAAGTTTATCCATGCTGAGCACAGCAGTAGAAGAGAAGGATGTGAGGGAAAAATTTAGAACAGAAATCCCTATCTCTGAGATAGCTACAGACTGGTACAGATTTGTAGCCTGGACATATATAATCTGGATGAGCGTAGATCTCAACCCTTGGTTTGAGATAGTGCATGCCTAGTAGTATACTAGATGCCTGGCAGAAAGCAAATACAAATGCTCTGTGGTGCAAAGAATTACTCATCCTAGGTTGCAGGTTATTTTTCAGGGACAATGATCAGCACGTGTTCAAAGATAACTAGACACCAAAGCAAACAAGGTGACATGAGTGATAACTAGCAAAAACAACAGACAACAGCAGAAATAGGTCAGCCCAGATATCATATTTGGGATTATTAGGCATAGATTATAAAACAAGTAATATCATCAAGTTCAAAATAATAAACAAAAAGTTCAAAAATATCTACAGGAAATAAAAAACCATAAAAAATGACAAAGAAGAGACTTAGGGCTTCAAGTTCTTACAATGTAACAAAAACCTGGAAAAGAGTAGAAATCACATCACTTCTTATTCCTGGAGCTTCTTCTCTGATTCTGATCAGCAATACAATTTTCAACATGGTCAATGAATATACCTCAAGGAATCAGGTAACAGAATATATCTTGTTTATGCTGTCTATGACATAGTTATCTCAGAAAGTCAGTGGAAATAATTGTTCATGACCCCTTCTCACACAACATAAACCTCCAAACAAACAAGAATAAACTGAGTTCCATTTAGTTGCTTTTAGCATATAGTAAGTAGAAATATAAATAATCACTATTTTATCTTTTTACCAATTAGGATGTTATTTTAGCACTTATAGACAGAGGAAGATTCAGGCATAGATGAGACAATCTTATTAGGCAGCCTTTTTACAAATCTCACTCCTAATAACAAAGACATTCCTATTCAAATTCAGCATTCCTATCATTGAACAGTTCATCTTCTTTTGAGTATTAACTGTTTCTACTCTAGAATCTTTTTGAACATTCATGTTAGGACATGTTTCCTGAATGTGTGTGTGTGTATGTGTATATAGTATGTATGTATGTGGCATGGTATGCATGTACATGGCAGGTGTGTGTGTGGGGTGTGTGTATGTGTGTGTGTCTGGGTATATGTAGGAGTGGTATATGATTGTGTTTGTATGAGCATGTACCTGAGTGGTATGTGGTGTGTGTGGTATGGGTATGCCTGTACCATTTACATTTCTGAAATGGAATTCAGTGCTTTGGGTCATAAATCAGGACTTCCTTCTTTTCTGAGTTTTAAACTTACTGCTGACAGCCACTTGTAAATAAGTTCCCCTAAATACCCACACACAATGGAAAATAGGGATCTGGACAGCTGGGCTCAATTCCTGCAGGCTTATGAGAAATTTGCTCCAATGTATTGAAAAATATTCTCAAAGTGAACACTTTGAGCCAAAGACTGAGGCTGTGAAAAGTGATGTTTTCATGGTCCCCCAATATTGTGATCTCCTGATCCCAGAAATTTCTGTGACTGAAAGAATACAGACAGCTCGAGAACTTGCATTAATGTTTCTAGGACCAGGCTTAAAGAATCATACTGTGTGTGTGTGTGTGGCGGGGGGGGGGGTACATGGTATTATGTGTGGTGGTGGTATTTAATATGCGTGCCCATGTGTGCATTTATGTGCTGCACATGTATGCACTGTGGTGCTTATGTGTGTTTTCTGTGTGTGATGTGTGTGTATGTGTGTGTGGTGGCAGTGTGTGTGATATATGTGTGTGTTGTGGTACATACATGCTTGCATCCTGTAGGTTGCATTAGGAAGCAATGACTTTGGGGTTCCTGATATGTCCAAATCCCTTTTATTTTGTCAATTCTTTCACTTTTAAATAAACTTCTGTCAACATGATAAATAAAGCTATTGTTGTAGTACTTTCAATGTAAAATCATTATAAAAAATTGTAAGTAAAATTAGGAAAAGAATGAGTGATTTTAATAACCACTGGAATTATTTTAAATGATTTTTTGGAAGGGTAGTTTGGATTCCCTCCAAAAAAGGGTGCAGAGGACCCCTTTGTTGAGGGGTAGTTGTACCTTCTTAATGATGCTCTGAAGCTGGTTTTTTCAGGTTATCTGGCACATAGTGGCAGCTCAATAAATATTTCTTAAATAAATGAATGGATACATTAGTGATAGAATTAGTCCCTGTGCCTCAGGTTTCTTATCTGTAAAGTAGGAATAAGAATAATACCTACCTCTTATTTAAAGTATAATAATAATTAAAAAAAGAATAATACCTACCTCTTGCAGGCACGAGAATTGAAAGAATGAGTGCAAGTAAAATCCTTAGTATAGTTTCTGGCACATAGAAAATACAATGTAAATTGTATTACTATTAGAACTTATTATTACAATTTAACAATAATTGAATTATTATTATGGTCATGGTAATTGCTTTCATTCTATGTAAATAGGAGACTAAGGTATTGGAATGTTTCAATTTTCAGATCACGCATCTAATTATGTCTTTAAGAAATGGTCAGGTTGACTTGGTTGTTATCTGCCTCTCCTTACCCTGTATTTGGGGGAGAATTTCTGCATATAGGAAAAGTGTGAAAGTTGTGTCCAAGTCTCTAACAGCTTGCATGGAGTCAAAACCCATGATCTTGGGCAACGGTTTCTTGGAAAGTCCTCTGATTGTCAGGAGCACCCACTTTCTGGTCAACTTTCCAACTTTCTTAATTCCAGGAACCCCCTGTGCTGAGCTCCCTTGTAATCTGGGAAGAAAATGGTTTTCATCTGCCTGGAAGGAGTACGTGTGACCTGAACAAATCAATCTTGCAGCCATCACATTCTCTGCTGCAGGAGCAATTATTCTTCTCTTTTCCTAGCTGATTGTTGCAGAGCTGAGAATAGCAGGCACTGAACAAATGGGATCAACATGAACAGAACTCAAGAGCTTTGGGGAAAGTGCGGCCCAGGGCTGAAGAGCACCACCCTTCCCTTCCTCAGCATCACATTGGCCTCTAGTGGCTCACAAGCAACCGACAGACGGCTCAATCATTTCCTCAGGGCCAGCGAGCCAGCTGGCTTTGACATTAGTGCTCAGGCCCTGACTGACAGGGGACTTGTCCTTGGCTGCGCCCTGGAGGGCTGTGAGAGTCTATTCAAACTCCTCCTTTAGCTTGTTGATTTACTGTCCCTCTTGGCTGGTTGTTGATCCATTTTTCCTCTCCGTTTGCTCACAGGGCACCCCAGAAACCATCCTCTAGTAATATATTTGTTTATGATTTCCTCAGGACCTAAGGAAGAAAAACAACCTCAGCAGCGCACCTGTTGTATTTTAATGTGCACAAGGCCCTTCAGCTAGGAAGGCACAGAAAGAAAGACTGTACAGGTCCCAGGGCCATATGGAGCTCACATTATTCTATCAGGATACCAGCAGAAGCTGCATTAGGTCCCTTTGAAATATACTTGTTATTTTATTTATAGCTCTGTTTGGAGCCTGCTGCCTATATGTCTGACTTTGGCCAATGTACCACTAAAGAGTATGATTCCAAACAGCAATTATCAGGGAGACAACGATGACCTAGAAGCAACCTGTGTGCACTGCAAGATGTGTGGGAGGCCTGCTCCACCACAGCTGAGGTTTAAGGGCAAATACAACCAGTTCATTACTGACTTCCTATCAGGCACAAAAGTTGGGTCACGTGCCCCCTGCCCAATGCTTAAGAGATACTCAGCTGGTCTTGAAGGAAGTCAGTCCAGGAGAAATCAAGTCTCCTCTGCTTCTTCTTCTAATTTCTTTTCTATCAGACATCCATGGAGGTTTGCTTGGAATAATGAGCTTAGGGAATACATTTATTTTTTAGTATGGACTAGGACTATTTAGGGAGTGGGCAATATTCACCCAAAAGATATGAAGCAAACTGGTGTCTGACCTTTTTGGATTAGGTGTGGATTTTAAGGGCTAAATAAGTCTTCTCTCTCTCATTTTCCTTGAATTTAAAGTGAAAATTGAAAGGAATTAAGAGGGATTGGGGCATAGAAAAAGGGAGGTGCTGTAAATGTGTACCACTTGCAGGTGTATGTGTATGTGGGAGACAGGTGAAAGTGTATTAAAGAGTAGTCTGGCCTGCCTGTAATTTCTGGATTTAAACCTTATACCAGTGGTTCTTAAAGTGAAGTTCCAAACCAACATTATCAGCACCACCTGGAAACATGTTAGGAATTCAAATGTTTCAGGCCCTGCCCAGACCCACCGAGACAGAAACTCTGGGGGTGAAGTTGGGTGATCTGTTTTATCGCGTCCTCCCGGTGATCCTGCTACACACTCAAGCACAAGGGCAACTGCTCTACACCAACAATATTTTATTAATCATCTATTTATTTTTAACTATAGAGGAGAACATTAGCTAGGGAGAAAGAAGTACCATGCTTAGGACAGAAGAGGACTTTCAGCACAGGAATGACAATGGTGCCAAGTATTTTCACAAGGAATAAAATAATAGTACAAACTATGGAAAATTATCTCTGACTGCTTTGATGCAGGCAAAAGAAGGGTGTTATTTTCTCCATTTATGAACAACAACAACAGCAATGTGTCTGTCTTCTTCACAGTGATAGGAAACTCTGAAAGGCTCATTTTTGAGATACATCCCATAAGCCATGTTTCTGAAACAGTACAGTGAAATGCAGTGAAAGTCTGATAATAAGCTATCCTTCTAAGGAGGCTGTTTATTCCTGTCCCAGAGTATAGACATAGACAGTAAGATACGGTGTTTTATCTCAAAGGGTTCACATTGTCATACGCACTGCAATCGACATTCTAAGCTGTTGCAGCTCTTATACCCTCATGGAAAGTTGTGTGAAGCAGCATGTTTAAACAAACTAAAACTGTCTGAATCTCCTGACAGATCCTTTAGTGATAGCAGGTGGGCTAGAGGTGGACATTGTGGGACTGTAACCAAGTTTGTCTGTGGAAAATCTTATTACTTATGGAAGTTCCCAGCCCTCATGACCCTGCCATCAGCTGGCTTTGTAATCTTGGGTGGTAAATGAGTCTTTGTTTCCTTTTCTGTAAAATGGAGCATGTGGACAAGAGAACCTGTAAGATTCTTTGATAGTCTGTGGTTACCCACTTCTCCTAGAGTCCCTGAGTTAGTTAATGGGAGTAAAATGATCCTTCTGTGTGGAAGTTAAGTCTCTTTACTCACCTGAACGTGTAAAATTGCCACTGCTACCTGGAATACTTAATTTAGGCCCTGGTGAGTTCAATAAATATTTATAAGAAATAGATTTATGACTGGTCCTGGCTGCCAATGTCATCTTTCATTTTGCTTTATCTTATTTTATTTATTTTGAGATGGAGTCTTGCTCTTTTCGCCCAGGCTGGAGTGCAATGGTGCGATCTAGGCTCACAGCAAACTTCACCTCCTAGGTTTGAATGATTCTCCTGCCTCAGCCTCCCCAGTAGCTGGGATTACAGGCAGCCACCACCATGCCCAGCTAATTTTGTTGTTGTTGTTGTATTTTTAGCAGAGACACGGTTTCACCATGTTGGCCAGGCTAGTCTTGAACTCCTGACCTCAGGTGATCTGCCCACCTCAGCTTCCCAAAGTGCTGGGATTACAGGCTTGAGCCATGCACCCGATCCCAATGTCATCTTAACATATAACTTGCTAACAGTAGTTACCATAGAGTATACTGAAGAAGGATATACTTAACAGGAGTTGCTTTGATCAGAATCCAGTCTCTATACCTGGACACAATAGTAGAGTTAGGCTGAGAAAAAGGTAAGGCTTTTATATGGGGCAACTATGCCAAGCCAAACTTTCTCCCATGCTTTAGGGAGGAGGGTTTGGAATGCATCCTGCTGCAGTCTGCCCTTCGGGTGTCTACATAATGGCCTGCAGGTGCTAATCAACACACCTGCAAAGTCCTGTCAACACACACCCTGACAACTTTTAATAATCTCCAGCTGAAACCATCCTAGGTCCTGGGAGAATACTGCCCTCTTAACATCTGGGAGGAATCTCAACTTTAATGCCAGATCCAAAAGACTCACCCTCAGGAAACTCCCAGGTACTAAAGGTCCATTCTTGGGAGGCTCTGGTCTTTGCCACAGTTTAAGGCTGATGCCTCAAACCTTGGCGCTCCCAATTCAGGCTTAATTATTTGATTCAGTCTCTGTGGGTTACCCAGCCAAGGCTTATGGTCATCTTGTGAAACTCGGTGAAGAAAACCAAAGGACTTATGTAAGGCTATCAGCTAGAAAAGGAAAGGAATTGCTCCTAAGATCAGATGGGAGGAAAAAGGAGAGAAATAGGAAGAGAAGAAGAGAGGTGAAGGGATGGGGGAGACAGAGAGAGAGTAAGGGAGAGAGAGAACGAGAAAGAGAAATGAACCATGCACTTCAGGATTAGTGGGCAAGTGTAGCTGGAAAAATTTCAGATCCTTTATTGGGCTCAAGCAAAAACTCCTTTAAATATTCTGTTTCATCTTGTGTTTGCCTGAGATTCGTGGCTACAGAAAAGCAAGTCAATATCAGTATGGATGTGTGTATTTCCTGGGGAAAGGTCAGATTTGTTTATCTATTATTGTTACCTGTGTTAGTTTGCTAGAATTTCCATTAAAAAGTACTACAGAGTGGGTTGCTTCAACAACAAACATTTATTTCTCATGGTTCTGGAGGCCAGAAGTGTGAGATCAAGGTGTTGATGGGCTTGTGTCTTCTGAGGGCTGGGAGACAGAATCTGTTTCATGCCTCTCTTTTAACTTCTGGTAGTCTGCTAGCATATTTTGGCATTCTTGGCTTGTGGACACGCAACCCCAATCTCATACTCACGTGCCATTCATGTTCACGTGTCCTTTCCCCTATATGCATATCTGTTTCTGTGTCCAAATTTTCCCCTTTTGTAAGGACACCAGTCATACTGGATTAGAACCCAATTTATGACCTAATTTTAACTTAATCATCCCTGTAAAGACTTTCTAAATAAAGTCACATTCTGATGTAGATTAGGTTTTCAACATGAGAATTTTCACAGAAACAACGCAACCCATAACATTACCTTTCTGGCTGGGCCTCGGTGTCTCATACCTGTAATCCCAACACTTTAGGAGGCCGAGGTGGGTGGGTAACTTGAGCTCAGGAGTTTGAGACCAGCCTGGGCAAATGACAAAACCCTGTCTCTACAAAAAATACAAAAATTAGCCAGGTGTGGTGGTGTATACCTGTAGCCCCAGCTACTCAGGAGGCTGAGGTGGGATGATTGCTTGAGCCTGGGAAGTGGAAGTTGCAGTGAGCCGAGATCATACCACTGCACTCCAGCCTGGGAGACAGAGTGATAGAGCAAAGCACTGTCTCAGACAAAACAAAACAAAACATTACCTTTCCATATCTTCTTGAGTAAAATGTATTCATCAAACTGTTTGCCTCTGATAAGCCTGCATTGTTATTGGGAAAGAGTTCAAATCTCATTTAGTGATCAAACTGCCTCTGATCAGTCTGTGTCATTATTGGGAGAGTTCAATCTAATTTTAGATTTAAGATGAGCTGAATTGGTGAAGCAGATTGCATTTTTCAAAGAGCTAAAGCATCTCTCTCCCCAAATATTCTTCTACAATATGGCTGTGCCACTCCCTATCAAAAGGTGGAGTCTAATTCCTCTCCCCCTCAATCACAGCTATTCTTCGAGACTCTAGAAAGCAGTGCAAATACTGTTCTGGAACTTCTGAAGCTAGGGCCCATAAGAAGTCTTACAGCTTCCATCTGTACCTCTTGGTGGGTTGGCTTAGTCTAGAAATGCCCTCGTTTAAATGCCTTCTTCCTGTAGGGAAGCCCAGGAATCCAGTGGAAGGCCCATGTGAGGGAAATGAAGACCCCTTAGCTGAGCTTCCAGTTGACCATCAGTATCGACTGCCAGCCATCTGAGGGAACAATTTTGAATGTCTTGCCCAGTGAGCCTTCAGAGTGCAGCACCAGCTGATATTGATTCAAACAACTCATGAGAGATTCCCAGGGGAGAACCATGGAGCTCAGCCTCTGTCAAACCACAGAACTCGGCCACATACAGCTTTACCTAGGAGTATAAGAGTTGCAACAGCTTAGAATGTAGCTTGCGGTGGGCATGACTATGTGGCCTCTTTGAGTTAAAACACACTCTTCCACCTTGCTGTCTATGTCTATGAGCTGGGACAGGAGTAACAACCTCATTAGAGGGATACCTTATTACCAGATTTTCACTGTATTTGGTGTTCCATTTGAAGAACATGGCCTATGGGATGTATCTCAAAAGTGAGCATTTTAGTGTTCCCTAATGCTGTGGAGCAGATAGACACGTTGCTGTTGTTGTTTCAAGTCATAAAGTTTTGGCGTGGTTTGTTACACAGCAATCAATAAAACAGTTGCCTATGGTGTTTGAAAAAAGAAGGGGCTCCTAATTTTCTAAGCTGTATTCTTAACATTTTATAGACTCACTTTATGCCTCTGCTTTTAAAAAGCATTTTCATACTCCTTGTATTTTACAAGATAAATTAAGATACAATTATTTGCTTTGCCAGAAACTTCTTTATTGTGCAAAATGAAAAATAATCTTTGTAAAAATGTACATGGGTCACTACATGGCAATACATATTTTGATAGGAAGAATTCTTTGATATTTTATAAAAAGTTTTTCTGATTTGTTTTTCACAGATGATTATAGAATCCTGAGTCTAAGTTCTTGAGAGCCTTGGATTTGGGATCTGAAATCCAGTCTAGGAAGTGCTTTCACATTTATTAAAACCAAGAATGGACAGAGTGTCTCTTTAAAAAAAAATTTACAATATGTTTTATGTAGAAATGATAGACTCAAGTACTTTTCAAAAATGTGAGTAGCTTACTATTTTTAAAAGAAAAGATAGGTGAATTAAAAGTATATAAGTTTTCTGCATGTGCCCAATAATTAAACAAGGAGGGAGAGAGAATAAAAGAAAAGTGGGGAGGAAAAGGTGCTGGTGTGTGATACCTTTGAGTTTTATCAAAATGGAGACATTTGGGATGGAATTTGTTGTACTAGACTACTCTAACATGCCATTTTGGTATGTGCCTTAAGAAGGGAGAGATTCATGGCACACATTTATGGAGGAAATCCTGATACAGGGTTTCTAAATTCCTGAGCTATGTGGTGGGAGGAACTATTAGGTAATTTATACTTCAGATATGGAACATTAATCTCAGTTTAACAGCAGGCTTAGTGAAACAGCAATCTTTTTTTTTATAAAGAGGGACTTAATTTATAATTTTCTTAGTGGGAGCATTAAAGAAATGATATGCAATCATCAAATTATGTGTCCAGAAAGAATTATTAACAAAATGTGAAGCATCTCCTAGATAGAGAATTATTCAGTTGATTATAATTTAGTCTCTTTAGCCTGAATGGTGATTCACAAAACTAATGGCATGTCTTCATGGTCTTGTGTAGAAGGAGAAAAGGGAGGAGAGTGGAGGAAGAGAATAGAAAGCATAAAGACAGACAGATAGCAGCTTTCACAATTGTTAGCAATTTCATAAAGTCCCAAACTAGAATATATAGATATGGATTTAATTCACGAATATGCATGAATATACGTGGCCCTTCAACTAGGCTTGGGAATGCCCATTGATGGCTTTCACTGAATCCAGTTTTCTAATCGTCTGCCATGACACAAACTTAAACTAATCAAGCAATCAACTGACCAACAACAAATAGATTCACTCATTCATCAATGTATTTTAATTGAGCACTGATTATGCACAGCACACTTGGTTAGGCTTGCACTGCCATGGAGAGAAACACTCGTACACACATGGAGATTATCATCTAGTAGGGTAAGTTTCAAACAAATACAGAAAGAGATTGTAATGTTGAAGCTGAATGAGTTCCCTGGAGATGGATTATATATGTTTATGAAAAACATAATAAACATATTAAGCATAGTCAAGAAATGAAGGAAAGATCTCTTTCTCTCACTACAAAGCGAAAACTGGCCTCAGAAATAGGCTGAGTAGGAGATAACTAGGTAAAGAGGGGAGGAAAGAGTGTTCTAGACAGAAGAGTAGCATGTACCAAGACCTATGGAATAAAAAACTGTCATAGGCAGTCCAAGGCAGGCCCCTGAGGCTGAATTCACTGCATGCACCCCACCTCCAGGTCCAACTCATGGCTCCCTCTTTTGTCTCCCACAGTACAGCCATCTAGGGCTTTTAGTAGCAGGAAAGATAATCATTGGTTCCTGGTACATTTTCGTCATTGCCCTCAGCAAGGGTTCTCTTGCTTTGAACTATATAGGTGTGTCTATATGTATTCAGTTACTTTTTGCATGTATTTATTCTCCATTGCCCACTGGCTCTCTTAAGGATTTGTTATGTGTCCTTCAAATTGTATGTATCCTGAATTAGTGTTGTTTTCTGTATGTAGGGATGAATTTTTAAATTTTCATAAAAATTATTGTACTATAAATTTCATAGTTTCTTAATTTTGCTTTAAAGAAAGCATTGCTTTTAAATCTATTCATGGTGCCATGTATTCCACGTGCCATGTCTAACTTCTGTGTAGTATTTCTGGGTAAGCTTCCATCACATTCTGCTTACCCATTCCTTGAGGTACCTTTTCCTGATACCACAAAATCCTGGGGTGAACCTCCTCCTCTGGATCAGCCAGCATTCAGTTAGAGAAGCAGATGCACTAGGAAGGATATAAAATAAGGAGTTTATTATCAGGTCTTGAACTTATGCCATTTTTATAGCTGGTTAAATGGCTTATATACACTTGTTGTTTCTGTAGGTGGTACTGGGGCTGAATTCAGCAGGGCAGGGAGCTGGGAAGGAAAGACAGACAGAAAGTAAGGGAAAGCAAAGACTCACTGGAAACTGCAAGGATGACCTGAACTTCTCTTGCTGCCTCCAAGCTTCTTGATGGTGTGGTGACTGCAGGAGAAGCTGGAGCCCATTGTGGTGGAACTAAACACCTATCTGGCCCAGGATTTGGAGGAGGAGGAGGAGGAGTGGAATAAGGAGGAGGAGGAGGAGGAGAAAGAGAAGAAGGAGGAGGAGGAGGAGAAGGAGGAGGAGGTGGAGGAGGAGAAGGAGGAGGAGGTGGAGGAGGAGAAGGAGGAGGAGGAGGAGAAGGAGGAGGAGGAGGACGAGGAGAAAAAAAGTTGGAGGGGTGTAAGCTCAGCTGTTTCCCAGGAGGTGGAGGTGCTCATTGCTGGCCTAGGATGGAGAAGGTGAAGGAGAAAATCTGGCAGGAACTGCAGGAACTGCAGCCAGCAAGGTGAGCCAGCACATCAGTGACGATATGCATAAGCTCCTGTAGGCCTGGTGCCCTGCACAGAATTTCCCAATGGAATAGGTTATGTTAGCTGCTTCCTTTCTGTCTTCCAGATCTTACGTGAAATGTCCCCAAGGCCCAGATTAATTCAGAATTATAGAAGAGAATTCTAGGAAAAGTAGTTGTATCTTAGTTGTCACAGTTCAAATCCACTGTGCACACTATTGTGTGTTGTGGACCCACGTGGGCAGCTTTTTGCAGCAGACTTCTCAGAACTGGACTGCTTAGTCACAGAATGTATGTGCACTCAATTTGACTACACAGTGTCACGTCATTCATCATAAAGGCTATACCAGGCAATACTCCCAGCTGCAGGGACAAGAGTTCCTGTCTTTTAGCATTAAACCACTTCCCTACTTCTGTAGATCTGACAGACATAAAGCAGTATCTTATTTTAATTCAAATTCAAATTTGTCTGATTTGTCATACATTTTAACATCACTGCATATACTTGTTAACTGTGAGAGTGTCATGTTTTTTGAGTAGCCTGTTCATATTCTTTGTCCATTTTTCTACTGAGATTTTTATATTTTTCATTTTGATTTTCAGAAAGTCTTTTTGTATTCTAGGTATTCATCATATATTGATTTAGGTGTTGAAAATATTTTTTCCTAATTGTCACTTTCTGTGAAATTTCTCTAGAGTGTCTTTCGTTAAACAGAAATTCTTAATTTTGATGTAATAAATATTTTCCATCTAAAAGATTTCTGATTTAGGTAACTTACATTTCCTTTAACTACCCAAATCTATGATTCGTTTTGATACTTCTTTTTAATACTATTAATTTGGGAGTATTGCAGGGAAAATCCCCAAGAAAGATTAGATTAAAATGAAATAATTATAGATAAAAGAGGAAGCATTAAATAACATTGATTTCATTCTCAAACTCTTTTCTATGTAGATGATTGTGTCATTTGCGAATAGAGACAATTCTATTTCTTATTTTGTAATCTTTATGCCTTTTGTTATTTTTGAGCTTTATTACCCTGGTTAACACCTTCAAAACAATATTTCATCGAAGTGGTAGAAGCAGATATCCTTGTTTTATTCCCAATTTTAGGGCAAAAACATTCAGTCTTTCATCATTAAGTATAATTTTAGATTTGGAGTTTTGTATATGCCATTTATCAAGTCAAGGAAGTGCCTTTCTATTCCTAATGTCAAAGTTATTTTCATGGACGGATGCTGAATTTTGTCAAATGCTTTATCTACATCTGCTTATAGTCATATTTTTCTCAGGGTATTGAAATGGTGAATCATATTCATTAATGGTCAAATATTAAACAACCTTAACAACCTTGCATTTCTGCAAGGTTTCTTTTTTTAGCACCTTAATCTCATGGATACCTGTATTTAAAAAAAAAAAAAAAACTCTAGTTGAGTTTTCTTTGTTGCTAAACTGGATTATAGAGCCTATTAAGTATAAAGCCAGAGAGGCAGAGAGAGAGAGAAAGTTTGGGTGGGGGAAATGTAGGATTAAGAAAAGGGAATAAGAGGAGTTGAGAGTTTGGAGAGTGGAGAAGAGAAAGTGGTTTTCAGTTTTGCAGTTTAGAACATTTGATGACTAATGGGAATTTTCCACTAACTGTGTCCTTCTGAAGAGAATACCCAGGTAAAAAGCCAGATTAGAAGTTGAGGTTTTAGGACTGGCTTTTTGAGTGACTCTTGGTTAAGTGCTTCAGATTTGTTGGTGACAGACGTGCAAATGAGGAAAGTTTCTTGGTATAAAAAAGACAACATGCAAAATATATAATTCAAAAACTAATACACCTATAACAAGAATGTATCCCTCCATAATTAGGTGGAAGATTTTTAGCCTGACTTTCTCAGAAAATGACAGAAGGAGTATAAATAGAATACATAGATAGATGATAGATGGATAGATAAGTAGATAGATAGAGATCGAGGGGGTGGTATTTGAATAATGTAATTATCTTTTTTGGTTGCATATATACATGTATATATAATATACATAAATACAGAAGTACATATACATCTAAAGTCATGCATGTATATTTATGTTTATGTGTATGTATGTATATTTTTTCTTCATCCAAGAAAAAATACATGTGCTTTTCAACCTAGACAGATTGTTTACATAAATCGAACATATAAGTCAAAAAAGAAGTCTGAAAAATCTCCCAAAATATAATAATTCAATAAAATTACAAAATAAAACACAAAAGATGTCTAACTCTGTTTTTTCCAATGGCATCACCAACATTTATCTATAAATTTTTAAAACAATTTAATAAACTCATGAGCAAAGAGGAAATTAAATAGAAATTGTAAAATATTTAGAACTGAAAGAAAGTATGGAGTTTCTAATATCTGTGGGAATGAAGCCAAAATAATTCTTAGTAGAAATTTTATCCTCTGAAATGCATTTACAAGGGAACAAATACTAAATGAACTAGACTCTTAACTTAGAAAATTAGAAAAAACAAGCAAGCAAACAACGAAACAAATATGTCAACACAAAATGATTAAGAAGAAGGAAACAGTAAGGATAACAGCAGAAATTAAAGAAAAAAGTAAAAATGAAGTTGATCAACAGCCCAGAAGCTTGAACTCTGCAAACAAATTAAAGAGATGCACCTGTGGCAAATATGACAAAAGAAAAAAAGAAAAGTCATAAACTGCATTAGGAAGTAAAAAAAATACATAGTTCTACATCAAAAGAAATTTTAAAAATTAAGAGTTTTCTAAGAATAAGATAAATTACACTAATAAATTTAAATACGTAGGTGCAATGGGCAACTTTTTAGGAAAATATACATCATCAAAACTGTTCCAAGAAGCAGCAGAAAAACTGTGACCACCATGACCTTAAAAGGAATCAGGACAGTAGTTAACCTATCAATATTCAAACACCTACCAATCTTAAAACACCACTGGGCCAAAATAGAATGTTTTACTAAAATCTAAAGACCAGTGAATTCTTATGCAGATTATTTTAGAGCATAAAAAAATAAAAAGTTTCCCAATTATTTTAATGAAACCAGCATAACCATAATCCAAAGGTAACAAAAAGGGAAACAAAGCAATACAAAACCACAGGTCAGTTATAAGTATTGGCAAAACTCAGTTTTAAATGCAGGTGTGAAAATCATAAATGAGATTTTTACAAAAAAGAATCTAACAGTGTTTTATTTGTACGTATGTATGTATGTATGTACGTATGTATTTATAGAGACAGGGTGTTGCCCAAGCTGGAGTGCAATGGCTCAGTCACAGCTCACTATAGATTCAAACTCCTGGGATCAAGTAATCCTCCTACCTCAGCCTCCTAAGTAGCTAGGACTACAGGTGAGTACCACCACATCTGTCTAATTAAAAATAATTTTTGTAGAGAGAGGACTTCGCTATGTTGCCCAGGTTGGTCTCCAACTCCTGTCCTCAAGCACTCCTCCTGCCTTGGGTTCCCAAAGTGGCCTGTAATCCCAACACTTTGAGAAGCCAAGGCAAGAGGATTGGCTGACAGTATATAATAGAATTATAAAAATTATATTGAGATCATGTAAGATTTATCCTAGGATTGCAAGGATTGTTTGTTTTTTTAAAGTATAAATATAATTTACCACAAAACAGATTAATGAAGAAAACCATACATTCATTCCAATAGATATTACAAAAGCATTTGATACATTACAGTATCTATTAATGATAGACATTGTATCAACTTTTCCGGAATAAAGATAGCTTTCTTAATCCAAAAAGTATGTCTACTAGAAACTGTGGTAAATATTATGTAGCAATGAACTGTTAAAAGAAGTCCCATTACACTCCAAGATAAAGATAAGGATGCTACTCTTTTTTTTTTTTTTTTTTTTTTGAGATGGAGTCTTGCTCTATCGCCCAGGCTGGAGTGCAGTGGCACCATCTCGGCTCACTGCAAGCTCCGCCTCCCGGGTTCACGCCATTCTCCTGCCTCAGTCTCCCCAGTAGCTGGGACTACAGGCGCCCGCCACCACGCCCGGGTAATTTTTTTTTTGTATTTTTGGTAGAGACGGGTTTCACCGTGTTAGCCAGGATGGTCTCAATCTCCTGAACTCATGATCCGCCCACCTCGGCCTCCCAAAGTGCTGGGATTACAGGCGTGAGCCACCGTGCCCGGCCGAGGATGTCTAGTCTTATTAATTCAACATCATACTGGAGGGCCAGCCAAATACTGGAGGGCAATAAAAACTAAATGATATGTACATATTTGGGAGAAAACAATACAATTTTTTTTTTTTTTTTTTTGTCATATAGTAGTGGATTCTGTGGTGTGCTGCCCAGATCTCCTCCTTTCAGGACTGAAATACTCTTCCAGCTGCTATGAAAGTTAATAGATGACTCATCTCCCTTGTGATGGTTCATATGCAAAAACTGGCTAAGGTGAGAATAAAAGGCCTGTCCTTTTCCACACGGGGATTTGACCCAGGAAGAACTTCTTAGGAAGCTTCCTGCATGAAAACTGTCATCTCAGAGTCAACTTCTTAGGAACCTTGAACTGAAACCCATAGTGAGGATTTTATGATCTAATTTAATCCCTCCCAAATAAACCAGCAAAATATTAAGATTAGTAAGACCGTCTATCAAAATGACCAGCAGACAAATCCCAGTTCAATGCACAAAAATGTTTTCCTTTAATTAGTAAAAACAAACTTAGAAGATATGATTAATATAAATCTTTCACAATAGCAGCACTATATAACAATAAGAAATAAAACCAATCAAATACATAGGATTTTTATGAATAAATAATTAAAATTTTATTTAAAAAATTTTTTTAGAGACAGGGTCTCACTCTATCACCCTGCTGGAGTACAGTGGCATGATCATAGTTCACTGCAGCCTCGACTCCTGGGGTCAAGTGATCCTGCTGTCTCAGTCTCCCAAGTAGCTGGGACTCCAGGCATGCACCACCATGCCTGGCTAATTAAGAAAAAAAATTTTTTTTGTAGTGACAGGTTCTCACTATGTTACTCAGGTTGGTCTCGAACTGCTGCGCTCAAGTGATTCTTCTGCCTTGGCTTCCCAAAGTGTTGGGATTATAGGCATCAGCTACTGTGCCTGGCCTGAAAGTCTTATTGAAGGACGTTGAAGACTTGGATAAGTGGAGACAAATATTGCAGACAGCCTATATTCTGTCATGATTGGGACTGATAATTGGTCAGTTGATGGCAAAACATTTCTTAAAACATGGAAAAATTAAAGAAAAAGATAAAAGTAAACTTAAAACATTTTATTGCAACTTTCAACATATAAATTTATATTTATTCACCAATGTGTTGCTGTAGAGCTGTGGTCTTTATCCAAGGCCATTGATTGGAGCTCTTCATTGACTTTTTTATAAATCATATTCATAGAGATGTCATCTTGGATGTCCAGTTTCATTGCCTTTGAATTGAAACTAGTAGCTTCGAATGATGAAGCAATCTGAGAGAAGACTCTAGAATTTCACAATTTGCTTGCTTTAATGTTTGACCAGTCTCTCACTTACATCTTATTTTAGCAACTTCCCTTCATTGAGATTTTCCAAAGCATTTAATTTTGCTTTGGTATGAACAACTCTCTTTTTCGCTTGCTATGGGTTTGCATAATATTTACTTAAATTGCATAATAATATTAATGAGTGCAGTTGTCATGAAAGGGTGTGTAAGCTTTCAACTCAATTGGTGAGAACTGAAATATGTGGTTGCTCTGAGAATGCCCTTCTAGCTGGGTGCTTTAGAAGGAAATGGGTGTCACTATGTTTCAAGAAATTTGGTTATGGGAGTTTGACACAATATGGCAAGGATATCAGTTCTTCTAAAACTAGCTTATAAATCTAAGTGATTGCCAGAACTTCATAAACTGGTTCTGAAATTCATATACAAGAATTCTAAAAAGATAAAATTGGTAGAAAGCAAAGAAAGATAACTAGTCCTACTATATGTCAAAACATGAGTTTATAGTATCTGTAAGAGTCAGGAAAAGAGCACCACATCAAGAAAATAAAATAAAGAAAACAAATCATGTGTATTTAGAAATTTGGAATTAAAAATGACATTTGAAAATTGGGAGAGATTGATATTAGGACAATTGGCTCCTCATATGGAAAAAGAAATCCAATGTCTTCATATTTTATGCAAAATCCTACCCCCAGACAACAACAAATAGCTTAAAGATCTAAATGTTTACATATATGTTATAAAACTCCAAAAAATAAAAATACAAAAATCAAAAATACAAGGAAATATTCACAGTTGACCATATCATAAAAGAGAAAGAAAACTTCTATATAACAAAAAGACATCATAAGTAAAGATAAAATACAAGCAACAGACTGGGAGAAGACTTTTTTTTCACATACAAAAATATTTGTACCTTAAAAATATAAAGAATATCTACAAACCAGTACAAAATTGGGATGACAGACATCCAAATAGAAAGAAATAGGCAAAGTCTACAATAGGCAAGACACAGAAGAGGAAATACAGCTGGCCGACAAAACATGAAAAGATGCTCAATTTAAGTACTAACTAGAAAACCGTAAAATAAAACAATGAATAAGACATAATTTTTACCCATTAAATAGGCAACAAACAAATATATAAATAAAATACAAAGGACAATAAGAACTGGGAAGAGGCTGAGTGTGATGGCTCACAACTGTAATCCCAGCACTTTGGGAGGACAAGACCAGTGGATCACTTGAGGTCAGGAGTTTGAGACCAGCCTGGGCAACATGGTGAAACCGTGTCTCTACTAAAAATACAAAAATTAGCCAGCCATGGTGGTGCATGCTTGTGATCCCAGCTACTTGGGAGGCTAAGGAGGGAGGATCACTTGAACCCTGGAGGTGAAGGCTGCAGTGAGCCACTGCACTTCAGCTGGGGCAACAGAGTGAGACCCTGTCTCAAAAAAAAAGAAAAAAAAAAGAACTGGGAAGTTTGTGGAGAACTAGATACTCCAATACATTGCTGATGAGACTATAATGTAGAGTATATCATAATATGCCACTTCAGAGGGCTACATAGCTGTAGTCATTAAAATGAGAAATGCATCTACCTAAGACTTCCCTTTTTTTAATATCCAGCCTACACTTGCACATGTGGGCAATAATATAGGTAAAAGGATGTTCTCTGGAATAATGGTGAAGTAAACAATCCACAAATAGTAGGATAGCCAATAATTGGACTCACAAGACATAGTATTCCACAAAAGTTAAAAATAATATACTGGATATTTATATAATGATAATAGAGCTAAAAATACATATTGTTGCATGAAAAATGTAAGTATTGATTGACACTTATAGTAGCAGTTTCTATGGGTACATATACATAAGTTTGAAAATATTAAATAACATAGATTTAAAAGTCCTAACAGAGCTACATCTAGTGATTGAGTTGATGTTAAAGAGGAGTTTAAATTTATTGGTTATGACTTTTTAAAGAAGACTGTATTTGTGTGTTCCTTGTGTAATTAAAAATTAATTACATATGTATCAGTGAACATATCTAATTTCTAATTCATTGAGGACAGGACAGATAACTGTATTTCCAACACAAGCACAGTGCTGGCACAAGCTCAATAAAGTTTGGTTAAATGTATAAAGAAATGAATGGATTAATAGATGAATGGTAAGATAAACGAGTAGGTGCGTGAGTAGATACTGATTTGGGGATCTGATTTGGGTGGGGCTGGAGGAAACACGTATGTTTTTTAAAGCCTCATAACCTTTTCATTGATGGTCCCTTGAGAATGGTGATGGGTGGTGTATTAGTCTGCTAGGGCGGCCCTAATCCAGTAATACCGAGGACCTTTTAAGAGACATCAGATTCTCTCTCTCTCTCTCAATCTCACCCCCTGACCCCCCCATCCCCCACCCCCCACCCCCACACATGCACGGAGGAAAGCCCATGTGAGGACAGAGAGAAGGCAGCTGTCTGCAGGACAGAAAGAGAGTCCTCACCAGAATCCAACTCTGTTGGTGCCTTGATCCTGGACTTCTGGCCTCCAGAACTGTAAGAAATAAACCTCTGTTGTTTAAGCCACCCAGCCTGTGACATTCTGTTATGGCAGCCCTGACTAACACAGGTAGCGTAAGGAAATATTTAGGAATGGGCTTAGCAAGCCCATTCATTTTTTCACTACTTAAAAATTAATGTAACTGGGCCCAATGCTCTGGTGTGTGTGGTGGGGAAGCCCTCCCCTGCCCTGCTCATGCCTGACTAGGTACCCACTGTAACATTTTCCCCCTCAGGTGTCCAAGACTCCAAACTTCTGGGAGAAAATGAACGAAGGAGACAGGTTTTCTTTATGGCTCCAAATTTCATGAAATGAAATGTTGCAGGATATATCTATCTGCAATAGAACATGTTGAGCATTGCTTTCCATTGAGTGCTCATGAAAACAAAGGAAGGAGAGTAAAGAGTCAAGGCAAAAATCCTCCTGTATGGGGGTTGGGAGGATCCACTCTTTTAGCAGTTCATCTTTGTATTCTTAATGTGGCCTTGTATTGGCCATGTTGGTGATTTGTTTGGGGACTAATGTGCCTAGCTTTGTTCATAGGAAGGATCTAAGGCAATACGAAGGAGTAAATATATGTGTAGGATTATCTTTATTTTTATTTATTTATCTTAATTGACAAATAAAAACTGTATATATTTATTGTGTATTTAAAAATTAATGTAATTGTTTCCTTTCATTTCCAAGGCACATTTGTGAGGAAACTTTGCCTTGACCAATTTGAGGACCACTGACTTGGAAAGTATATTCTCTTTCAGAGCAGGAGGGATGAACAAGGTTTGACTCCTGCAGCCTCTAGATGGCTGCCTTAGGATCTGGGCAAGTGCAGCCTGCCTCAGCTCCCATCTGTGTCTACTTTACATTCCAGTAGAACAGGGCTGTTTGCTGTTGCCTGTTCTTTCTGATTAACCTGTACTCATCGTGTACATCTTTGACCAGCACCATCCACTCCATTAATCTTCCTGGAGGTAGGTCCAGCTGGAATAACTTGTGCATTTCTCATTGTGGAACTTCCACAATGTTTTGTAATTATCTGTATTTATATGCATTTTCCCTATGGGCTGGAAGCTTCCTGAGAACAGGATTTTTGCCTTCATTCAGCATTTTCCAAAATTAGTGTGCCTCCAAATTACCTGGGGAACTTGTTAAAATGCAGATTCTGATTTGGTAAGTTTGAAGGGTGGCCTCAGACTCTGCATTTTAACCAAACCTCCAAGTGATGCCAGTGTTATTGGTTCTTGGCCCATAGTTTGAGTAGTGAGGCTTTTTTGTGCTCTCAGGATCCAGAACAACATGGCTGATTGGGCTTATGTGAAGGGGAGCCATCTGCTGTTATCTCAGTGGATCTCAATTCTGGCTTCACACTAGAATGCGATGGAGAGCTTTAAGCAATTCTATTGCTTAGGTCCCACCCTGAGAGATTCTGATTTAAGTAGTTTGGAGTGGAGCCTGGGCACTGGTAGGTTTTAAAGCTTGAATGTATCCCTTGGATTAAGAATCACTGGTTAAGACTATTAACTCTTTGAAGATGGGGATTCTTCATGTTATTCCTGGGCCTATCACAGGACCTGGTGCACTGGGGCCACTTAATATAAGTTGAGTAAATTAACTCCTTTATCTTGGCTCAGATTCAGTGTTTCTAAGATACTTTCATGTTTTCAGGGTGGGCAGAAAATTTTCTTTAAAAGGAAGGTAGTGCTGGAAGTGACACATTTATTAGGTGACAAAGTCAAGGGTGAGTGTGTCAGGGGGCCCTGAATTAGTAAATAAGCCAACCCTAGTGACATCTTACCACTCAGAGTGGGTGGTAGAGGGGCCCCACTAGGGAAGTTAGGCCTTTTAAAGCTGCTGCAAGAAAGAAACTTCTCCCAGCTTATATTCTAAGAGTCCCTTAACTGCTCTTGGAGCAATGAGCAAATTGGAATTAAATAGTTTCTTGTTTAGTCTGCTCATGTATTTTAAAATATTTACTGTACAAGTAAGTAGGAAACCAAACTGATTGAAGCCCAGGCATCCTAGCAAAGAGGATTTTCAGGAAACCTCTACTGCCTTCAGAAGAATTTTAGTTTTCAAGCGTTGAAAAAGTTAGGACAGTCTCTGAGAGAGTCCTTAACAGTAAATAAAGACAGACAATGGCTCAGGAAGGTTCTTGGTACTAGAAGAAGAGGCAAAACAGTTATTTGAAAAGTAAACTGTAGTAAAGGCTGCCTTGAGTCAAATGGTTTCTGAGAATGTCCAGTGGGTCAAGTTCAGCTAGTGTTCAGCAGCTAGAGACTGACGTGTGCTGGCAGGGAGTCTCTACCAGCTCAGGAGAACTTACAATTAAATTTCTGGCAGTTCTATGAGCCAGTTTTTAACACCGTGTAGCCTTAAACTCCTAGGTTCAAGGATCATGTACTAATACAACCACGCACAACTAATTTACAAAAAGGTTTTTTTTTTTTTTTGAGAGACAGGGGTCTTGCTATGTTGCCCAGGATGGTCAGGAATTCTTGGTCCCAAGTAATCCTCCTGCCTTGGCCTCCCAAAGCTCTAGGATTGCAGGTGTGAGCCACTGAGCCATACCAAGAGTATATGGTGTTTTTACTTGTTATATTATAAATGGCCAACAAATATTGCTGCAGTACTCTTCTAGGATTTGCAAATTATAATTGAATTTAGCGAATAAGTCACTCGTAGTTGATGAATGAATGAAGTTCTGATTTGTCTTCATTGTTTCATTTTCCTCTTACTCATTAATAACTTGTTAATAGCATTAAGGAAAATATCAACCCAATTTCATGTGGAAAGTACACTGATGGTTATGGACAAAAAAGTTGGACAAAAAAGTTTAACAAAAATTGATGAAAGTATCCTGTGAGACTCAATATATGGAAATTATAATAAATAGTATCATATATTTTATTATTATTTCTAAATTATGTGCTGCATGTCCTTTAAATTGGCGATATTTATAATGAACTTGTGCGTATATGCATATATATATATATAATTTTCAAAGCCACATTTATTAAATGTTTTCCAGTCCAACACTGGCTAGAGGTAACCTATACTCTTTGACAAGAAAACAGAGAAACGACCATGCCCAGGGGCAGCATGGCAGTGATTAAGCCATGGGTTAATCTGGGCTCAAATCTGCCTGGGTTCAAATCTAATTCTGGGTAACTTTCAGCATGTTACTTAATCTCACTGTGCCTCAGTTTTCTCAAATCTGAAAAACCTACTTCATATGATTTTTATAATGTTTAAATGTAATGATATATACTGACCCTTAGAACAGTGTCTGGTAGTATACCAAATTATTATTATTAGTGGTAGAATAAAAAAAAACAAGTACCCTAACTTCTGATCACAAGATTTTCTAAATTTTGATTTTTTCCACTGATAAAATTTAAAAAATGATGCTCACAAAATTGTTGTCCCAGGAAGATTGGTAAATGTGTTCTGATTTAAAATGGACTATCTATGCTGCTTTGTCTGCAAGCAAGGGATGAAATAAACAGTGGGCAGCAGCTTCTGCTCTACTGATATTTCTCATGAAAAATTATTATTCTGGTTTTTGCTTTGGTTGAATCATGAACTTGCCAATCTTCCACCATTTCTTAGAAAGGTTTATTGAGATATAATTCACATACCATACAACTTGCCCATTTAACATGTACAGTTTAAAGTTTTTTAGTGTATTTACAGATACATGCAGCCATCACCACCATCAATTACAGAACATTTTTATCACTTCGAGAAGAAACCCCATATCTTCTACCTTCACATCTGTATCCCTCTAGGCAACCACTAGTAGATCTTTTTGTTTCTAGAGATTTCCCTGTTCTGGACTTTCATATAAGTGAAATAATATAACATATGGTCTCTAGTGACTGACATTTTTCACCTAGCATAATGCTTTCCAGCTTCATCCATGTTGCAGAATATATCAGTACTTCATTTATGTTTATGACTGAATAATATTCCATTATGTGGATATATTCCATTTTGTTTATCTGTTCATCTATTGATGGACATTTGAGTTGTTGCCACTTTTGGCTATTGTGAATAATACTGGTTATAAACATTCATGTACCAGTTTCTGTGTGAACATATTTTCTTTTCTCTTGGATAGATACCTACTAGTGGAATTGCTGGCTCATATAATAACTTGTTTTATTGTTTGAGGAGCTACAAGACTGTTTTCCAAAGTAGCCTCACCATTTAACATTCCCATCAGCAGTGTATGAAGGTTATGTTTCCAAATCCTCACCAGAACTTATCTGACTTTTTGATTCTAGCCACCTTGGTTAGTATAAAGTGGTATTTCATTTTGGTTTTGATTTGCATTTCTCTGATACCTAGTCACGTTGAACATTTTTTCATGTGTGTATTGGTCATTTGTATCTCTTCTTTGGGAAAATATCTATTCAGATTCTTTACCCAATTTTTAATTGGATTGTCTTTATATTATTGAGTTGTTAGAGTCTTTTATATATTTTACATACAAGTTCCTTATCAGATATGTGATATGCAAATATTTTCTCTCATTTTGTAAGTTGTCTTTTCACTTTCTTAATGGTGTCTTTTGAAGCACATAAGTTTTGAATTTCGATGAAGTCTAACTTATCTATTTTTTTCTTTTGTTGCTCATGCTTTTGGTGTCATATCTTAGAATCCTTTGCCAGATCCCAGATCATGAAGGTTTACTCCTATATTTGCTTCTAAGAGTTCTGTAATTTTTGCCCTTATATTTAGGTTTTGATCCATTTTGAGTTAAGTTTTTATGCAGTGTGATATGGGGGTTCAGTTTCATTCTTTTGCATGTGGCTATTCAGTTTTCTCTGAATCATTTATTGAAAGGCTATCATCTCTCCATCAAATGGTCTTGACACCCTTGTAATCAGTTAACTGCAGATGTATAGGCTTATTTCTGAATTCTCAATTCTATTTGTTTGATTTATATGCCTATACTTATGCCAGTAGCACACTCTCTTATTACTATTGTTTTGTAGTATTAAAATAGGGACCTCTGAGCCCTCCTACTTTATTATTCTTTTCCAGGATTGTTTTGGGTATACTTGGTCCCATGAAATTTCATATGAATTTTAGAATCAGCTAATTTGTATAAAGAAATCAACAGGATTTTGAAAGGTATTGTATTGTGGGATCTGGCCAGCAGCCCGCAATGCAATGGGGCTCTCTCTTTGTTCCCAGGTGGATTGGCAGGTTGAGAAATAATAGACACACACAAGATAGCGAAAGCTGGGTCCAGTGGGGTCATCACCTTCTGGTCCCGTGGTGCCAACAATGCACTGGATATACCAGCATTGATTATTAAGTTTAGTGAGGGCAGGGGTAGGTTAGTGAGGGATTCAGGGTCATTTGATTATGAGGTGAGATGGTCACATGGGGTTGAAGTAATTCTTTAACGTAACATCTGTATGCAGAAGTACAGTATACATGGATAAGAATTTACAATATAGTGTGTGCATCAGTAATTTCTAACAGAGCCTTCAAACAGAAACACAGTCTTTCCATAACCTATGATTAGCAAGATATTAATCAGCAGTAACAGTTGTAACAAAAGCTGGTTACAAACAATTCATAGAAACAGGACGTGAAGCTAGACAACTGGTTAGACCAGAAATTCTCAGAAGGGAGTATGCCTTAACCCTAAAGAGGCCTAGAAAAGCCATGGCAAGATGAGGGCGTTTATAGCCCTGTCTTATCCATATGGACAGGCGCCCCCCTATGCATCTGTTTATAGGCTCTCCACAAGGGTCACATTCCATTCCCGGAGCTATGAACATCTGCTTTTCTGGGATAGGAATCTTGGTGATGTGAAACCTCCCTGGCTCCACATCCATTCATAGGCTCTCTGCAGGGGGAAGCACATCATGTGCTATTGGCTCATTCTGGCAGTCCAACCTGGCATTGTCTTTACACAGCCCTGCATGCAACTTTGTATTTATGATAATCAGGAGCATTTCATCTTTTATTCCATAGCAATAGTTTCAGGGGGTCTCCCTACAGTATTGCACTGAATCTATAGATTATTTTGGTGAGTATTGCCATCTTAACCATGTTAGGTCTTCTGATTCAAGAGCATGGGATGTTTTCACATATATTTAGAGCTTCCTTAATTTCTTCCACAATGCTTTGTAGTTTTCAGAGTATATGTTTTACAGTTTTTTTTTGCTAAATTTATTCCTAAATATTGTATCATTTTGCTGCTGTTTGTATGGTTATGAATTATTCATTGCAAGTGTATAGAAATACAATTTATTTTTGTATATTGATCTAGTATTTTTCAACCTGCAGAACTCATTTATTAGTTCTAATAATTTTATTGAATTCTTTATGATTTTCCCTATATACGGTCATATCATCAGCAGTAGATATCATTTTATTTCATACCTAGAAATACAGCTAACTAGGGAATTGAAAGTCCTCTACAAGGAGAACTACAAATCACTGCTTAAAGAAATCAAGGATGACACAAACAAATGGAAAACATTTCATGCTCATGGGTAGGAAGAATCAATAGTATTAAAATGGTCATACTGCCCAAATCAATTTATAGATTCAACACTATGCCTACTAAACTATCATTGATAGTCTTCATAGAACTAGAAATAACTATCTGGGGACTCATATGGAACCAAAAAAAGCCCAAATAGCCCAGGTATTTCTAAATTATATGCTGCACATCCTTTAAATTGGCGATACTTATAATGAACTTGTGTGTATATGCATATATATACATTTTATTTTCAGAGCCACATTTATTAAATATTTACCAGCCCAACACTGGCTAGAGGTAATCTCTACTCTTTGTCAAAAAAACAGAGAAGTCACCATGCTCAGGGACAAAAAAAAACTATCCGGGGACTCATATGGAACCAAAAAAAGAGCCCAAATAGCCCAGGTAATCCTAAGCAAAAAGAACAAAACTGGAGGCATCACGCTACCCAAGTTCAAACTATACTACAGGGCTATGATAACCAGAACAGCATGGTACTAGTATAAAAACAGACACATAGACCAATGGAACAGAATAGAGAGCTAAAAAATAGGACCATACACCCACAACCATCTGATCCTCAACAAACCTGAGAAAAACAAGTAGTGGGAAAATTAACTCAAGATGGATTAAAGACTTAAATGTAAAACCTCAAACCATAAATATCCTGGAAGATAACCTAGGCAATACCACATAGGCACTAGCAAAGATTTCATAATGAAGATGCCAAAAACAAAATTGCAAAAAAACCAAAATTGACAAATAGGATCTAATTAAACTAAAGAGGTGCTACACAGCAAAAGACACTATCAACAGAGTAAACAGACAACCTACAGAATGGGAAAAAAATTACAAACTATGCATCTGAAAAAGGTTTCATATCCAGCATCTATAAGAAACATATAAATTTATAAGAAAACAAACAAACAACCCCATTAAAAACTGGGCAAAGAACATGAACTGAAACTTTTCAAAAGAAGACATACATTTGGCCAATAACATATGAAAATAGGTCTATATCACTGATCATTGGGGAAATGCAAATCAATATCACAAAGTGATACCATCTCACACCAGTTAGAATGGTTATTGTTAAAAAGTCACAAAATAACAGATCATGGTGAGGTTGTGGAGAAAAGGGTCTGCTTATACACTATTGGTGGGAGTGTAAGTGGGAGTTCAGCCATAGTGGAAGACAGTGTGGCAATTCCTCAAAGACCTAAAGACAGAAATACCATTTGACCCAGCAACCCCATTACTGGATATATACCCAAAGAAATATAAATAATTATATTATAAATACACATGCATGTATATGTTCACTGCATGCAGCACTATTCACAATAGCAAAGACATGGAATTAGTTGGTAGACTGGATAAAGAAAATGTGCTATATATACACCATGGAATACTATGCAACCATAAAAAAGAACAAGATCACGTCCCTTGCAGAAACATGGATGGAGCTAGAGGTCATTATCCTTAGCAAACTAACGCAGGAATAGAAAACCAAACACCACATGTTCTCACTTATAAGTGGGAGCTAAATGATGAGAATACGTGGACACCTAGAGAGGAGCAACACACACTGGGGCCTTTCAGAGGACAAAAAGTAGGAGGAGGGAGAGGATCAGGAAAAATAACTAATGGGTACGAGGCTTGATACCTGGGTGATGAAATCTGTACAACAAACCCCCATGACAAAAGTTTACTTATGTAACAAACCTGCACTTATACTCCTGAACTTAAAATAAAAGTTTTAAAAAAGGTACCATTTTTCTTCTTTTCCAATCTGGAAAGAAGACTTTTATTTCCTTTTCTTTTCTCATTGCCCTGGCTAGAACTTCTAGTGCAATATGGAATAGAAATGGTGAGAGTGGAAATTCTTGTCTTACTCCTGATATTAGGAGGGAAACATCCAGTCTTTCATCATTAAATGTGATGTTAGTTGTGGGCTGTTCATAGATGTTCTTTATCAAATTGAGAAGGTTCCCTTCTTTTCCTAGTTTGTTAAGTGTTGTATCATAAAAGGGTATTGGAATTTTGTCAAGTCCGTGACCATTTGGTTGCAAAAATGGGAATTGCATGTGGTTCAATCAAATAGATTACTCTCATGTTAATTTGGTAAGTATCAGCCAGTCTTCCAGAGTCTGAAAATGCCTGGGAATATAAATATTGAATGAGTCTGGCTGGGCCTAGAATGTGATGACCACAACCACATCCTGTTTGCTGAGGAGACTTGCTTGGGCAGTCACTTCTTCTTCCAGGCCATGCCTCTATCTCTTGCCCATTCACACAGCATCCTAGCATTAAATGAGGTCACATCCAAGAAGATGCTTTGAATGTGAGGGATTAGGATTAGTCTATTTGCACTGTTTCAGGTGGTAGCCAGGGTAGTAAAAGCTCATTACCTCTTATATGAAAACTTTGGGCTAGCATTTCAGAATTCAGAATTTTGGGATCTCAGCAAGCTAATATGGCAAATATATGGTATATTGTATCAAAATCCCCAGTGGGGTTTGATGCATCAACCTGTAGTCAAACACATAGACATTTCTGTAGCAGAATCAATGAATGCTCCCATTAGGTTTTTCAAATAAAGACTATAAATAGCTTCACATCAGTTCAGATCAGGTGTCACTACCAAATGAATTCAGACCATGTTAAGTATTGTCAACCAAATGAGTAATAAAGAAACTTGTGGGTTTGGAAAGTAGATAAGAGGCTGTGGCCTATACTCATTGGCTAATTCGGGCAATTCTGCTTTGTTCCACACTGTGTATAGTTTTACCTGCCTGTAGCCTAGTCCCTCCCCTTAACCCTCCCGTTAGGAGATTTCTGGAGGGAACAAGCAAAAAACACACACTTTTTTTTTTTCACCTGCACACCATTCAGCAGCATTTTTATCACCTTCCCACCAGACAAGGAAACGGGCTTCAAATCCTGTGGGAGTTTGAACTGGGAGTAAAATTATATAGGATATGCTTGCCTAGCAGAGTAGAAGAGAGTACAAGGCAAACACCATATGAGTTTGCAGTTTTACCAGTAAGATAATGATTCGGTTATGGAGGATAGCTCCTATGGTTTTGTATAACATTAATTTGGGTTTTCAGGGATGACAAAACTTATTTAGAAGCTGACTCAGGGGATAAATTTTGATTTAGCAAACAGTCTCAGAGAACGGTGTTTCAAAGACAACCACCTTGTCCAGGAGTCTGCCTTTGAAAAAATTGAGAAACAACCAGTTTTGATGGATTCTTTCATTCTCTATAGGCCTTCACTAGATCCCCATCCCATCCTAGGATTCTCTACCATTCTAGAACAAAATTCCCACTCACTAGTTGACATGGACTCAGAAAGAAAGCTAAGCAATAGTGTATTTACTCTCCAAATATGACCATTGATTATCTAACATACGTTTTCACCAAAGTACTCTTATTGTAGAGGATGTCAGAGGTATTAAAGAAGCCACACCCCTAGTGACAAATACCTTTACTGCCTCCTGTTTTACCTTACACATTTGTGAGAATTTAAAAATCTATACAATAAATTATTCTTTTTAACACAAACATAAATTTTCCTCAAACATTTTCAAGAATAATTAATACACCAGGAAGATAATTTATGCTTATCTGGGGCCTTGCATATTCACTATCAGCATGGCCAGGATCCAGGAGGTCACATGTACCTGTCTGAGAAACATGAAATTGAGGTGTTTTCCTCTGAGCTATCCCTGAAAGAGTAGACTTCAGGTACTATATTGACAACTGTCTACCTCATCTTACAACCCCCAACTGGATCAAGTAACCACAGATCTTGGTTATAGAAGACAAGGGTTTAACAGGACACTAATAGCAATTATGTCATGTTCTAAACCTTTTGTTTTTATTTGCTTGGAAGCTGAGGCCCAGGAAAGTTGAAGGACTTCCTCAAGGTCACAGAATCAGGACTAGTTTCTAGACTTCCTAACTCCAATCCCATTTGAACTTAGGGGGTAGTATATGACTGGTGTCTGACTGATACCAGTCAGAAAACAGATGGGTTGTGTGGATGAATCAGCTACACTTCTATCCTTTTCACATAACCCAGACAGTTCAAAGGAGTTGGAGATGCATTTGCTGTATTTTGCTTTTTGCAAAGGATAAGTGTCTCTTCCCAACTTTTATGATTTGAATAATGATTTAACAATGAAGATCCTGGAAACACAAACTCTAAGGGAGGTTGGTAAACTTTTATTTATAAGATATGCTTATAAATAAAGGATATCTTTATTTTCAGTGCTGGGCTTCTCAGGATTAGACTAGAGTGAAGAAAACTGGATTGTATTTAGATTTTTCTGATATATTTGAAAGCTGAAAAGAAAGTATAGGAAATAAATACTTTTTTTTCATTTAAGATTTTAAAAGGAATTTAAGTGCTTGTAAAAAAAAGAAAAGTTGCCTCTTGACTGTCGGTAATCTTTTCGGCAGACATAGAAAGGGAAACCTTTATACCTTTGTATTTTTAGTTCCTAACAAAGGACAACTGTGCATGAATGGGGAGAACATTAACCCCCACTTGCCCTCAAATGTAACCTGTGATCACATTGTGCCAACTACACCAGTGAGCACCAACAAATATAGTTATTAATTGAGGTTTCTCAAACATCTGGACTTTTGGCACCCAGAACCAAAATAGCTGGACATTTGTTTGAATTATCTACTTGTTTTCCAAGCTTGACATTGAGTCAGAATAATAGCAGTTATAGACTACTTCCTATATGCCAGAGTCAGGCTAAATGTTTTACCTGTATTAGCTTGTTTAACCTTCACAACCATCAAATGAGTCCTAAAGTATGAATGATTCCTTTTACAGATGAGGGTACTGAGGCTCAGAGAAGGAAGCACAGAGCTGATATGAGAACACTGTCTGTCTGATTATAAACCCTGAACTGAGAGTGTTTCATTTTGGCAAAATGACTACAGAGGGCAACAAATGAAATAAATCCAATTTGTAGCTACCCTACTAAAAGAAAGAGTGACTGTACAATATCTGAGTTAATAACATTACTCAATAGTATCACCATTGTTAGCGAATTTGATAATTTGGGGAAAATTTTTCCTTCTCTTGAATTACTCTGATGCATTCAAATTCACCTGATAATTGTGTATTACATGTATTACCCTTTGGGTATTAAAACAACTGAAAATACTTGCATCTTTGTCGGATTAAATAATTTAGAAAATGAAAAAAATACACAAAAACAAATTAAATAAACATAAGACTCAATCCCTGGGTTAAAGATGAATATTGCAGTTTTCTTTACTAGTTAGTGGCTAGAGTTTTAACTAGGTAACCTTGAGAAAGTTACTTAATCTCTTAAGCCTCAGTTTTCTCATCTTTAAAACACAAATGATAACAAAACCTACTTTAGCCTACTTTGCTAAAGGATGGAATAAAAAAATGCATGTAAAGTGCTTAACACAGTGCCTGGCTTATAGCATGTTTTCAAAACATAGTTAATTATCTGTCATAACTTAATCCGGTACCATGGGAGAACTGGAATAAGTACACCTGAGGTCTACTCCCACCAATGGGGTAGGGGGGGTGGGGTGGGTCACTGGAGAGCAGAGAAACCTCATGCAACTTTCACCCTTTCTCCTTGTTTCTGGATCTTCAGTCGCAGAAGTAAGCCAGCTTCACTTCCTCTGTTACTACTGCCCCCTGCTGGCTGGGGAGGGAAAGATGCGATGGCAGAGCTGAAATTGTTTGCTTTCCTTTCTCTGCTTCTCACACTTCTCTCTGCCAGGTCTTCAGGTTTCTTTAAATATTAAAGCTGACTAACCCTAGCCTCCTGTAAAAGGATGTGAGAGCATGAATATGATCACTCTCTCTTTAGTACTGTAAAATTTTATGGTTATGTAGAAATTCAATGTTAAAAAAAAACCCAACAACTCTATGATGAAATTTCTCTGGATAAATAATTAGTTATGCCCGGAGACACATTGTGGGGGCAGTGCATTTTTTGACTTTTCAACATAGACAGATGGTTTACGCATCTTCAGCATTCAGAGTTTTCTGAGGAGCATTATATAATCTCAGTGTGGTCACCAAATGAAATAAGAAATTCCTCATTTGGCAGATGGAGCTTGCGTATCGAGTTCATAAACTTTAATACTTCTCCCAAGTCCAAAATCAGAGACAACCTGCTCCAAGTCAGTTTCCCATTTGCACTTAATTAGGGAGTGTGTTTTGGAGGTCAGTGAAAACCAGTGGAGTATGTTTTCATAATAACTTCCCTCACAATAAAATTATTTGGGAGGCAGCTATCCAACTTTTTCTGGAATGAGGGCAAGAAAAATGGGGACACAAAGTGAAGTTATTGGATACCTTATCTGGAACTGCCCAAAATGTTGACTGAGATCCAAAGAACACACAGTACCTTCTGGATCACGGAAAAGGAGCCAAATGTTTTTATAGTCCCAACAATTTTCTTAACTACAATTTTGCTTCATTTCTAACAACTAAGTGAAGTACTTTTAAGGATTCCAAATACTAGAGAACAAAAGCCTTCTCAGAGTTGTAATCATGTCATACAGAAATAGAGACAGTAAGTATCCTGGTTAAGGAAAATGTGAATATGTGGATGAACAAAAGTGACTGGTAGGACAGGTAGCCAGACTGTCACTTACTGGCTGGATGCTTTTGTGTATTTGGGTTTCACAAAGATAACATGGTGAGTCCCAAACATGTTGCACCTCACTTTATAAAGTGTGATATCACTGTAGCTGTAGGAAAGTGTATTGTGCTTGTATTAGCCTTTTTCTAAAATGTCCTAGAATAATTCTAAGTCACAAATCAAATTAGAGAGAGTAAACTTCCTTAATAGATTAAGAAATCAAATTCTGATAGACTAGTACTTCTTTGTAGTTTTTTAAATAATATTTTTGCTTTTTTTTCTGAGACGGAATTTTGCTCTTGTCACCCAGGCTGGAGTGCAATGGTGCAATCTCTGCTCACTGAAACCTCTGCCTCCCGGGGGTCAAGCTATTCTCCTACCTTAGCTTCCCGAATAGCTGGGACTACAGGCATGCGCCACCACGCCCAGCTAATTTTCTTTTTCTTTTCTTTTTTTTTTTTTTTTTTTTTTTTGTATTTTTAGTAGAGATGAGGCTTCTCCATGTTGGCCAGGCTGGTCTCAAACTCCTGACCTCAGGTGATCCACCCACCTCGGCCTCCCACAGTACTGGGATTACAGGCGTGAGCCACTGCACCTGGACTATTTTTGCTATTTCTAAATTGCATTTGGTTTTTATAACTCCCATCAATCTAGAAGGACATGGCAAGATCCATAAATTTCTGAATTGTGGTTGGTGAACTTTTATCTCAATATGAAGCTGATGGCTGCAATATGTTGAAAGGATTTTCAACCTCATATACAGAATATGGTTAACTGTTTCCTCTTTCTCTTACTCGTACACACACACACACACACACACACACACACACACAATGACTTGAGGTAAGATTTGTTATAATTATACTGTGTATGTTCAGTGAGAAATTGTTCCGAGATGAAGTCCTGAGGCTTCTAAACCAAATTTCCCTCAAAGACAGTTCATATGTCAAGTTGTTACATTCACCAAATGACTGAAGTGTAACCATAAACAAGGGAGCATGACCCATGCATCAGAATGAATACACTATTTCTCTTTAGTCTCTTAATTTAATAGTGATGATAACAAGGAATTTGTTATACTTCGTTTCCAATATTTGGCAGATCATTTGGATTATGGCCTTTATAAGTTACCTGTACGTAAATCACCCTAAATTCAGTTCAGCTGGTATTTTTCAGTGGCAACAGAAGTAACTTGATTTTATATATTAATTGTATGAGGTTTTGATATTTCAGGCTGCTATTTTAGGTCATGTACTGTGTGGTAGGCAGCTGCTAAGATGTCCCCCACTTATCCCTGTCTCCTGGTATTGACGCTGTTCTCTTCAGTATCACTGAACTTACGTCTAATGAATAGAACATGATAGAAAACGATGGGATGTTCTTAACAAGGTTAGGTTAGAAAAAGACTGTGGCTTTTGTCTTGGATGCCCTCTCTGGATCTCTCTCTCTGGGAGCCTTCAGGCTTTGGGAAGTATGCTGCCATATTGTATATGGCCCTATGGAGATGCCCAGATGACAAAAACCAACCAAACAAACAAAACCCACAAAACCTAAAAATAAAAAATAAACCCTTATAAACCTGGTCAACAGCCAGTGAGCACCTGAAGCTTGCCAAGAGTCGCATGAGCAGTCTTGGAAGCAGATCCTCCCCTAGTCAGGCTTTGAGATGACTGCAGCCCCAGCTCATACCATCATTGCAGCTTTGCAAGAGACCTGGAACCAGCATGCACTCAGCTAAGCCATGCCCAGATTCTTGACTCATAGAAATTGTGAGATTGTAAATGTTTGTTATTCTGAACAGCTAAGTTTTGGGCATATTTGTTACATAGCAATTGATGACTTACAAACCTCTCTAAGTCTATGGATGGCTAAATATCACAGAGTAGCCATCCTTAAGAATAGTCAGAATAGTCAGTGATCAAATACTCTGATCCATATTCTTTGGCAGAAATTATAAGCCAGGTCTTCATCTAAAAGAAGAAATGTGATTCCGGGCAAGATGGCCTAATGGGAACAGCTCTGGTCTGCAGCTCCCAGTAAGACCAACGCAGAAGGCAGGTGATTTCTGCATTTCCAACTGAGGTACCCAGTTCATCTCATTGGGACTGGTTAGACAGTGGGTGCAGTGCATAGAGGGTGAGCTGAAGCAGGGTGGGGCATCGCCTCACCTGGGAAGTGCAAGGGGTCAGTGAACTCCCTCCCCTAGCCAAGAGAAGCCCCAAGGGACTGTGCTGTGAGGAATGGTGCATTTGAGCCCAGATACTACACTTTTCCCACAGTCTTCGAAACCCACAGACCAGGAGATTCCCTAGGGTGCCTACACCACCAGGGCCCTGGGTTTCAAGCACAAAACTGGGTAGCCATTTGGGCAGACACCGAGCTAGCTGCAGGAGTTTTTTTTGTTTTTTTTTTTTGTTGTTGTTTGTTTGTTTGTTTTCATTTCAGTGGTACCCAGAACACCAGCAAGACAGATCTGTTCAATCCCCTGAAAAGGGGGCTGAAGCCAGGGAGCCAAGTGGTCTAGCTCAGCAGATCCCACCCCCATGGAGCCCAACAAGCTAAGATCCATGGGCTTGAAATTCTTGCTGCCAGCATGGCAGTCTGAAGTCAACCTGGGATGCTCAAGCTTGATGGGGGGAGGGACGTCCACCATTACTGAGGCTTGAGTAGGCAGTCTTCCCCTCATAGTGCAAACAAAGCCGCCAGGAAGTTCTGACTGGGCTGAGCCCACTGCAGCACTGCAAAGCCACTGTAGCCAGACTGCCTCTCTAGATTCCTCTTTGGGCAGGGCATCTCTGAAAGAAAGGCCGCATCCCCAGTCAGGGGCTTATAGATAAAACTCCCGTCTCCCTGGGTCAGAGCACCTGGGGGAAGGGGCGGCTGTGGGCGTGGCTTCTGCAGACTTAAACTTTCCTGCCTGATGGCCCTGAAAAGAGCAGTGGATCTTCCAGCACAGCGCTCAAGCTCTGTTAAGGGACAGACTGCCTCCTCAAGTGGGTCCCTGACCCCCATACCTCCTGATGGGGAGAAACCTCACAGAAGAAGTAGACAGACACCTCATACAGGAGAGCTCTGGCTGGCATCCAGTGGGTGCCCCTCTGGGATGAAGCTTCCAGAGGAAGGAGCAGACAGCAATCTTTGCTGTTCTGCAGCCTCTGCTGATGATACACAGGCAAACAGGGTCTGGAGTGTACCCTCAGCACACTCCAGCAGACCTGCAGAAGAGGGGCCTACTGTTAGAAGGAAAACTAACAAACAGAAAGCAATAGCATCAACATCAACAAAAAGGATTACCATGCAAAAATCCCATCTGAAGGTCATCAACATCAAACACCAAAGGTAGATAAATCCAAAAAGGTGAGGAAAAGCCAGTGCAAAACGGCTGAAAATGTCAAAAACCAGATTGTTTCTTCTCCTCCAAAAGATTACAACTCCTTGCCAGCAAGGGAACAAAACTGGATGGAGAATGTGTTTCACGAATTGACAGAAGTAGGCTTCAGAAGGTAGGTAATAACAAACTCCTCCAAGCTGAAGGAGAATGGTCTAACCCAATGCAAGAAAGCTAAGAACCTTGATGAAAGGTTACAGGAATTGCTAACTAGAATAACCAGTTTAGAGAAAAACGTAAATGACCTGATGGAGCTGAAAAGCACAGCACAAAAACTCCGTGAATCATACACAAGTATCGATAGCCAAATAGATCAAGTGGAAGAAAGGATATCAGAGACTGAAGATCAACTGAATGAAATAAAGTGTGAAGGCAAGATTAGAGAAAAAAGAATAAAAAGTAACAAGCAAAACCTTCAAGAAATATGAGACTAGCTGAAAAGACCAAATCTACATTTGATTGTTGTACCTGAAAGTGACGGGGAGAAGGGAACCAAGTTGAAAAACACTCTTCAGGATATTATCCAGGAGAACTTCCCCAACCTAGCAAGACAGGCCAACATTCAAATTCAGAAAATACAGAGAATACCACAAAGATACTACTTGAGAATAGTAACCCCAAGACACATAATAGTCAGATTCACCAAGGTTGAAATAAAGGAAAAAATGTTAAGCGCAGCCAGAGAGAAAGGTTGGGTTACCCACAAAGGGAAGCCCATCTGACTAACAGTAGATCTCTCTGCAGAGAACCTACAAGCCAGAAGAGAGTGGGGGCCAATATTCAACATTCTTAAAGAAAATAATTTTCAACCCAGAATTTCATATCCAGTCAAATTAAGCTTCATAAGTGAAGGAGAAATAAAATCCTTTAGACAAGCAAATGCTGAGGGATTTTGTCAGCACCAGGCCTGCCGTACAAGAGCTCCTGAAGGAAGTACTAAATATGGAAAGGAAAAACCAGTACCAGTCACTGCAAAAACATATCAAAATGTAAAGACCATTGACACTATGAAGAAACTGCATCAACTAATAAGCAGAATAACCAGCTAGCGTCATAATGACAGGTCAAATTCACACATAACAATATTAACCTTAAATGTAAATGGGCTAAATGCCCCAATTAAAAGACACAGACTGGGAAATTGGTTAAAGGGTCAAGACCCATCAGTGTGCTGTATTCAGGAGACCCATCTCACGTCCAAAGTCTCACATAGGCTCAAAATAAAGGGATGGAGGAAGATTTGTGAAGCAAATGGAAAGCAAAAAAAAAGCAGGGGTTGCAATCCTAGTCTCTGATAAAACATACTTTAAACCAACAAAGATCAAAAGAAAGAAAGAAGGGCATTACATAATGGTAAAGGGATCAATGCAACAAGAAGAGGTGAGTATCCTAAATATATATATGCACCCAATACAGGAGCACCCAGATTCATAAAGCAAGTTCTTAGAGACCTGCAAAGAGACTTAGACTCCCACACAATGAGTGGGAGACTTTAACACCCCACTGTCAATATTAGACAGATCACTGAGACAGAAAATTAACGAGGATATCCAGGACTTGAACTCAGCTCTGGACCAAGCAGACCTAATAGACATCTACAGAACTCTCCACCCCAAATCAACAGAATATGCATTCTTCTCAGCACCACATAGCACTTATTCTAAAATTGACCACCTAATTGGAAGTAAAACACTCCTCAGCAAATGTAAAGGAATGGAAATCATAACAAATGGTCTCTCAGACCACAGTGCAATCAAATTAGAACTCAGAATTAAGAAAGCCACTCAAGCGTGGCCAACGTGGTGAAAACGTGTCTCTATTAAAAATACAAAAATTGGCCAGGTGTGGTGGTGGGTGCCTGTGATCCCAGCTCCTTGGGAGGCTGAAGAAGGAGAACTGCTTGAACCCAGAAGGCGGAGGTTGCAGTGACTGGAGATTGCGCCACTGCACTCCAGCCTGGGTGACAGAGTGAGACTCCGTCTCAAACAAACAAACAAACAAATGAAAAAACTTACTCAAAAGTGCACAACTACATGGAAACTGAACAACCTGCTCCTGAATGACTACTGGGTAAATAACGAAATGAAGGCAGAAATAAGTAAGTTCTTTGAAACCAATGAGAACAAAGACATGACATACCAGAATCTCCAGGAGACAAGTAAAGCACTGTTTAGAAGGAAATTTATAGCACTAAATGTCCACAGGAAAAAGGGGGAAAGATCTAAAATCAACACCCTGACATCAAAAGTAAAAGAACTAGAGAAGCAAGATCAAACAAATTCAAAACCTAGCAGAAGACAAGAAATACCTAAGATCAGAGCCGAAATGAAGGAGATAGAGACATGAAAAACCCTTCAAAAAAATCAATGAATCCAGGAGCTGGTTTTTTGAAAAGATTAACAAAATAAATAGACAACTAGCCAGACTAATAAAGAAGAAAAGCGAGAAGAATCAAATAGACACAATAAAAAATGATAAAGGGGATATCACCACTAATCCCACAGAAATACAAACTACCATCAGAGAATACTATAAACACCTCTATGCAAATAATTTCTGGAAAATCTAGAAAAAGTGGATAAACTCCTGAACACATACACCCTCCCAAAACTAAACAAGGAAGAAGTTGAATCCCTGAATAGACCAATAACAAGTTCTGAAATTGAGGCTGTAATTAATAGCCTACCAACCAAAAAAGGCCCAGGATCAGACAGATTCATAGCCGAATTCTACCAGAGGCAAAAAGAGGAGCTGGTACCCTTGCTTCTAAAGCTATTCCAAACAATAGAAAAAGAGGAACTCCTCCATAACTCATTTTATGAGGCCAATATAATCCTGATAGCAAAACCTGGCAGAGACACAACATAAAAAGAAAATTTCAGGCCAATATCCCTGATGAACATTGATGCAAAAATCTTCAATAAAATTCTGGCAACCTGAATCCAGCATCATATTAAAAAGCTTATCTACTATGATCAAGTTGGCTTCATCCCCGGGATGCAAGGCTGGTTCAACATACAAAAATCAATAAGTGTAATCCTTCACATAAACAGAACCAATGACAAAAACCACATGATCATCTCAATAGATTCAGAAAAGGCCTTCGATAAAATTCAACACCCCTACATGCTAAAAACTCTCAATAAGCTACATATTGATGGAACACATCTCATAATAATAAGAGCTATTTATGACAAACCCACAGCCTACACTAACCAAAACAGGATGGTACTGGTACCAAAACAGATATATAGACGAATGAAACAGAACAGAGGCCTCAGAAATAACACCACACATTTACAGCCACCTGATCTTTGACAAACGTGACAAAAACAAACAATGGGGAAAGGATTCCCTATTTAATAAATGGTGTTGGGAAAACTGGCTAGCCACATGCAGAAAACTGAAACTGGACCCCTTCCTTACACCTTATACAAAATTTAACTCAAGATGGATTAAAGATTTAAATGTAAGACCTAGAACCATAAAAACCCTGGAAGAAAACCTAGGCAATACCATTCAGGATATAGGCATGGGCAAAGACTTCATGTCTAAAACACCAACCGCAATTGCAATAAAAGCCAAAATGGACTAATGGTCTAATCAAACTAAAGAGCTTCTGCACGCAAAAGAAACTACCATCAGAGTGAATAGGCAACCTACAGAATGGGAGAAAAATTTGCAATCTATCCATCTGACAAGGGACTAATATGCTAAATCTACGAGGAACTTAAACAAATTTACAAGAAAAACCCAAACAACTCCATCAAAAACTGGGCAAAAGATATAAACAGATGCTTTTCAAAAGAAGACATTAATGGGACAAACAAATGTGAAAAAAAGCACATCATCACTGGTCATTAGAGAAATGCAAATCAAAACCACAATGAGATACCATTTCATACCAGTTAGAGTGGCGATCATTAAAAAGCCAGGAAACAACAGATGCTGGAGAGGATGTGGAGAAACAGGAACACTTCTACACTGTTGGTAGGGGTGTAAATTAGTTGGACCATTGTGGAAGACAGTGTGGTGATTCCTCAAGGATCTAGAACTAGAAATACCATTTGACCCAGCCATCCCATTACTGGGTATATACCCAAAGGATTATAAATGATTCTACTATAAAGATACATGCACATGTATGTTTATTGTAGCACTCTTCACAATAGCAAAGACTGGGAACCAACCCAAATGCCCATCAATAATAGACTGGATAAAGAAAATGTGGCACATAGATACCATGGAATACTATGCAGCCATAAAAAAGAATGAGTTCATGTCCTTTGCAGGGATATGGATGAAGCTGGAAACCATCATTCTCAGCAAACTAACACAGGAACAGAAAACCAAACACTGCATTTTCTCACTCATAAATGGGAGTTGAACAATGCGAACATATGGGCACAGGGAGAGGAACATCACACACTGGGGGCAGGGGGAGGGATAGCATTACGAGAAATACCTAATGATGACGGGTTGATGGCTGCAGCAAACCACTGTGGCACACGTATACCTTTGTAACAAACCTGTACATTCTGCACATGGATGCCAGAACTTAAAGTATAAGGAAGAAGAAGAAGGAGAAGGAGAAGGAGAAAGAGAAATAATATTAATAATGCTAGGGGCTATTGGGTTTAAGACCTAATAAACATATTGTGCATATGTAACAACATACCCAATTTTACATGAGATTTAGGTCATCCTCAAAATCCTATGATGAAAAGGAAAATGACTGAATGGAAGGAAAACTATATTTGGAGGGTTTTTTTATTGATTTCAGATGATTTTTCCAAAATTATATTTGTTAGAGTATTTGCAAAATAAATTTTCTATAAAGTCAAGACAGATTGTCTTTCTTTGATCGCTTTAATTATATAATGACTCAGTGAGAAGGGAAACGAGACTTGTGATTTTGCCTATTCATCTCTCTAAATGACACAAATGCATCAAAGTACTAATAGCTTAGCCTTAAATAGTTTGTTGTGGAATAGAATAACCCCTGGAGTTATTTCCAAAGCAGATTTTTTTTTTCTTTAGAAAATTTAACAATAAATGTCTCAAGGTCAGAAGGATGCAGTTGATCAGTGCTTAGAGCCCAAAAAGATTGTCGCAGCCATGTTAAAACAATATTGTTAGTCTTCCCCCTCATTTCCTCAGAGGTGCACAATACTTTTCCCTCCCCACCCTGTGGCTCTCTTTCTAAAATTGTTCTGGACCTTTTGGGTCTTTCTATATTAAGACCGAAGGAAACTGGAACCGTTACTTGTTCTTTCTTATGAGCACTTTTCCTGGATGTGATAAACCGAGAGCAGCTTCCCACGAGCTGTGAGCTCGTCAATCCCAGAGGCTTTATCTCACAAGAGTAAACTGCCTTCTTCCCTCCTGACTCCTTTCCCAGTATCTTCTTACTTCTTTAATGTCCCTCCACACTTACTGACTTTCCCACTACCTTCACAATTTACCAAAAAGCAACATGGGGCAAGGAGAAGAAAGGGAAAACAGAAACAATAGAACACCAATCCGAAGTTTCTTACCTGTTCTGAAATGGTGAGGCAGCTTTGTCAGCCACGCACACTTGGATAAACTCTTCTGGGTAATTGCTTTCTTGGAAGTTTGCTGGGTTGTAGAATCTTCTTCCCCTGAGTCCTACAAACTTCTGAAGTCCACGAAGTTATGTTAAGAGGCTTAATTAACAGAACATATTATGTGTCACACGTATCAACATTTAATGAGAGGAATAAATGTGGCCAATAAGATTTCTGAGACAACCCTACATTGCCACCACATATTTTCTGTCCCCATAGAGAAAATGAAAGGTGTCTTTCTTATTTCACTTTCCTCTGGAATTATGCTGGCCCTGTCATTTTCTCCAGTGATTACTTTTTGCAAATCTATAAGACAAGCTATTATTGTGGAAGGTTTATTTGGCTTTTCTTCAATCCACAGTACTGTTAATATTCCTTTCTTGATTTTTCTGAGGGTCAGGGAAGACCTGGTTTACTGCTGGAGGCTTTATTTTTTCCTCTTCTCTGTATTCTTTCTCCCATGCAAAAGTCATTTTCCATGTCTACTACATTTCTCCAGAGCCCTCTCTGCTCTTGAGTTGAGTCTTCTACTGACTATCTGTAGTATAGCCTTGTAATAGAGTTTTATTATAAATTGAAATTAAAGTTGTCCCAAGTGTAACTCGAATTTCATCTCTCCCCATGCCAAGCCCTATTACCTCTCCAGTGTCGACAGAGAACCTTTCCTTCTTTCAGGTTGTGTAAAATTTAAAATCACACCTTCCAGACATAAGAGTGTGTCTTATGTCTTATGAGAGTGTGTACAGTGACAAGCAAATGAGGGGATGGAAAGATTTATTTTTCATATTTCCCTGCCTGTTCCCTCCTGCTTTCTACCTCCCAGGAGGAACAGTTGTGTTCACTTTGTGCAGTCCTTTAAGATCTCTTTGCAGGAACAGTAGCAGGTTGGCTAATGGCTCAAAGGAACTTCTATGCTTCAGTCATCAAATATATCTCACTCTGTTTTCTTCTGTGAAACAAAAGGCATGCCACCTCCTAGCATACTTTATGATTGCCTGATGGATAGTTTGCTTTGAAATAACATGTTATTAACAGATGACTTATAAAATTGTCTTTGCAGATCTATAATGGAAAACAACTGTTATTTAAAAACAGAGCCTTAGATGAAACTTTTTATTATTTAATATAAATATATATGTTCAATATAACATACTTGATGCTAGTTATCAAATATTAAATGACTTCGTGCTTCTTTATCCTACTTTAAACAAGTTCTGTGACGTTGACCAAGTCCGTTATGCTCTCTGGGCGTCGGTTTCTGCATCTCTCAACTGTGTAAAGCAGAAAAATAATTCTATTCCTTCTCTCATAGCTCCTTATTCTCTGCTTCTGTGAGTCTCATTCTGGTTTGGACACGCATGGTATGGACAATCAAAATCCACACGTGACCTCCGGTCCTCTTGTTAGCCAATAGATTTGATCTTCTCTTAAAACACTTTAACTCGATTCACTCAAAAGAAACCAAATGGACTATTTGGACACATTCTTTGCATCTTGCTCTGCTGACCTCATAGAGTTTTTATGAGCAATTAAAAGATCAAGGAGGGAGGAGAAGAAGCAGGAGAATCAAAGGCCTTAGTCCACTCACAAGCTGGGTAGTCATTCCGAATCCTAAGTAAGTTGTCCTTCAGTCCTCAGTAGCCTGTGTACAGCTTCATCTCCTGTAGTACCACTGGAAATCCTGGATTTCCTCCGTAGAGTGGTTTTTAGCCTCTGTAAGCTCTAAAGCTCAATGAGGTGATTGCTGTCCTCTGTGAAGATGAAGGCAGTTAAACGTCATCTGTAGGAGCCACCCACCTAGTCATGCTTCTGAGAATGGCACTAATGTGAATGGAGCCACGCGTCCCCACATCCTGTATTCTGGTGGGAATGCATGCATTCATTTGAGTAAAGATTGGGTGACAGTGCCCCAGGAGGAGTTGTCACATCTGTGGTTATGGAGCTATTTTCATTTATTTGTTTGTTCTGAAGTGAATGGATCATTTGTGAATTAAATAGTATTTTAGGCTGTGTGCAGTGGCTCATGCCTGTAATCCCGACACTTTGGGAGGCTGAGGCGGGTGGATCACCTGAAGTCAGGAGTTTGAGACTAGCCTGGCCAGCATGGCGAAGCCCCATCTATAATAAAAAAATAGATATATAAAAATTAGCTGGGCGTGGTGGTGGGCACCTGTAATCCCAGCTACTTGGGAGGCTGAGGCAGGAGAATTATTTGAACCTGGGAAGTGGAGGTTGCAGTGAGCCAAGATCACGCCATTGCGCTCCAGCCTGGGTGATGGAGCAAGACTCCATCTAAAAAAAAAAAAAAGTATTTTAGTGCTTTGATCTAAATTAAGTCAACACTTAATTTACTTACTTGATTTAAGTAAATTAAGCCAACATACACTTGTTTATTACCTGCCTGAATGACCTATTGACCATGAGAATGAAATTTTATTGGTAGTGTAAAAAAAATTATGAAAGTTTGTTTACATTAATATCCAGCCTTCAGGGTGAACCACACTAAAGTTCTCCCTGATTGGGAAAAATTATACATATTTTTTCTTATCAGAATCTTATTTTTCTTATTTCAGAATCTTCAAGAGAAGTAGAATTCACTTTCCATGACCCCTACCAGTTTGAAGAATATTTAGTAGTTGTTTTTTCTGGCACGTTTTTGTCAAAAGAATTATTTTTTATGCCAAAGAAACCTAAGAAGTATCCTAATGTCAGCACCTTCAAATGGAAAATGTTTCAAGAAGGCTTCTCATCATCAACCTGCTTTCATGTCCATTTTCATGTGAATTGTTGATGGGAAAATAGAATTTCATCACTACCGTTGGTGAAGACATTCCTAAGAACACAGAGTTAGTGCATGCAGTTACCTGGGGGGGTTGGGAGGGGGTAGGGGAAGAGGGCTTGCAGAACTTTATAGCAGCCCAGGCTCACTAAGATTTGCTATGTCCACTTATACACCTTATGAAGTCCTCTATGCCATGGCAAGTTCTCTTTGGAGTCACACCTTCATTTCTTGGTCCCCTTGGGTTTTTCAGACCACCACTTATTAGTCACATGATCATTAAAAAGTAAATGCACCTCTCTGACATCAATTCTTAGTTTGAGAAATAGAATAATAATTCGGACCCAGCCTACCTCAAAGCCCCATTATCAAGGTCAAAAATGATGTATGTGATGAGCTTTTTAAAAGTAAAATTTATGAAGCAAACACGAAGTAGTGAATTGTGGTGATATCAACATTTTGATACAAAACTCACTTGGTTTAGTAATTTGAAGAGGATGCCATCTATATCTTTTTATAACCAGGAGCTTTTGATACCTTTTTCCTAAACTACAAAAACTCATAGAACCTTCGTTAGCTTCTCTGTGCCCCAGCCCTTCAATAAATTGACATCACAATAGAGGTTAAAATAAGGCAAACTCACAGTGGCCTAGAGATACGTGTTTGTGTGTGTCTGTGTGTGTGCATTTAAGAAGATGCACGTGTACCTTTGACCTAGCACCTACCTGTGTTCATACAATTAAAAAAGAAATAATGACTCATTAAGCAAACAAGTTCTAGAAAAAATACTCATTTAATACAATCACAGTGACTTCCTCACTGTTTCCACTTCATTGCTCCTTATGTGAGTAAAAACAACATGCTAAATGGAGACTTTCAGGACCCCGTGGGACCAATTAATGCCACGTGACTTCCTCCCTGCCTTCCATGAAAATAACTATATTATAATGGTCTGTGATATTAATATCAGCTTTGGAAAAGTCAGGCGGTGACTCCATAGGGAAGGAAGTGGCCTGCGCAAGAACTGTGGAATGTGCAGTATTTGACAGACTAGAGGCCACATCTTTTTATAAGCTACATCACAGAGTTAAACAAGGTGGGGGCACCAACTGGGCTAGTGGGTTAATTCAGGTTAAAAGGCCACCAGGGTAGTCTATCTCTGATCTTGAACTCCAAGAAAATGTGGTTACTGGGGGGAGTTTTGGAAATTAAAGTTCTCAGAAATAAAACCATTTCCAAAGCATTATTTTCCTCTGAATTTCTCCAGATTTCTGCCCACCACAGAGGCAGGATGTATTCTGACAACCTCTGTTTGTATTGGAGGGTAGACCTGGGATGAGGAGTGGTGGGTACACCTCCCAAGTGTGTTGGCAGCTTGATGGGGTTTTCCAGTGACAGTGGAGCACAGCAGAACCAAAGGGAATGTGAGCCACAACACTGGTAGCCAGACCAGGCTTCCTTCAAATGCAGTTATAGGAATCCCAGGCCCATGCAACACCCAGGCCCCCTCCTAGTCCCACTCCCTGCTGGGTCCTGGAGAGATTCAGTGTTCTCCCTGTGGCTAGGCAGATTCGCCTCTCTAGCATATGGCAATGAGCCTGCTAATTTTCTTGGTTGTAAATTGCTGTAGTGCATTAACAACACTCAAGGGTGGTCCCAAAGCACAATTGAGGATATTAAGTTCTCCTGGGAACAGATGTTTAGTGGTACATCTAATTATCCAGGAAAGATTGCCTAAGACAATGATCTAGATCCAATTCCTGGACAGTGGCTAATGGTTTGGCCAGACAGTCAGAGGCTTGGAAGGAATAATATTGGAGAATTGGTGATGGGGAAGATTAGGGAAGAATGAACCCAATGTATGAGAATATTTGTGCTTCATCTGCATGATCCCCCAAAGGTTCCCACTGTGGGGAAAACTTTAAATAATTAAGATGAAAAAATGATTTTTTGTTGTTGTTCCTAGAGATGTCCATCAGAATCTTTCCCTGGTGCTAGACCAATGGACTCCAGAGCAGCCATGGTGGCAGGGATGAAGGCTATCCAGGAGCCTAATGACAAGGACTTTCTCTCATCATGGTGACCTGCCTAGTGACTCAGCTGAATTCCTAATTGATCAGGAGTAGCAGCCAGGTCTGACAACCAGCATGACACTGTATCAAAGAGTTCCAATCAACTACCTGGTAGAAGCCGATTATATTGAACCCTTCCACCGTGGTAGGGGCAGAAATTACCCTCACTGGAATAGATAGCTATTCTATATATAAGTTTACCATCACTGCTCTACTGTGCTTCTACTAACACTTTCATCATGTTTAAGAACTCAAATTCGTAAACATCACAATGGAAGTCTCATTCTACATTCTTATGTTTTATAATCATATTATTTTCTTGACATTTATTTTCCAAATTCTTGAAATAAAATTGAAGGTGACTCATAATATAAGGGTAATGTCATGCAAATAAACTTTTGAAATAATTTAAACAAGCTGACCCATAATAAAATTAAAATTGTAAGTAGATCCTTTATGAGTAAGGAACTTACTTTACTGAGAAAGAAATAAGACAATGGGCTAATTACCATAGAATTTACTGGTCTAGCCAGAAGCAAATGACCTTATGGAAAAACAGAATGGTCTATTGAAGACTTAGATATGGTACCCCTGGCTGCCAGCTGGCAGACAACATCTTGCACATTTAGGTGCTGTTCTTTAGGATAAAGCATTTACTTTCATTTAGCTGTGAATAAATGGCACTCTTTCTTCCTATTCTGGGATACACAGATTGAGAAGCCTTGGGAAAAAAATATAAGGCCACCAGTCAAAATTATATCTAATTATCCACTATTAAAATTTTGCATCCTGGGCCGGGTGTGGTGGCTCACACCTGTAATCCCAGCACTTTGAGAGGCCGAGGTGGGAGCATCACCTGAGGCCAGGAGTTCAAGACCAGACTGGCCAACATGGTGAAACCCCGTCTCTACCAAAAATACAAAAATTAGCTGGGTGTGGTTGCAGGCGCCTGTAATTCCAGCTACTTGGGAGGCTGAGGCAGGAGAATCGCTTGAACCCGGGAGGCAGAGTTTGCAGTTAGCCGAGATCGCGCCACTGCACTCCAGCCTGGGCGACAAGAGTGAAACTCTGTCTCAAAAAAAAAAAAAAAAAGAAATTTGCATTCTGTCCCAGGGCTCTTTTGATTAAGTTATTTTAGTGTCCAAAGGAGAATTGCTTCCACTGAGTGATATTGTAATACTTCTATAAAACTGGATGCTGGAATAACCACTTGGACATTCAAAGGTTCTCATGCTGCTGGAAAATAATAAAAAGAGGAAGGTGGAGTTTTGCTGGGTTGACGGATCATGACTACTAAAAAGAAGGAAAGGAAGGACCATAGTACACCTCTTGTACCATTATTTTGAGTGGTAAATGTGAACAAAAGACTATTGCAAGTTTATACAAGCAGCAACAACAAGTGCTCAGATTTCTAAAGGCTGAATATTTTCCCTACTGGGTGCTAACTGGTTTCCCTACTGGGTGCTAACTAGCTGAGGCAGAGAGACATGGAATGGCATAAGGGAAAAGCTGAAAATACTAGCTATGGTCATATGTCTAACTGTAGAAATGCCTACTGTGTATAGAACGTGTTGGTGGTGGCTATACTTACCATGTAGTTTTCAGTTTTAGAAATTAAAGATGAGATTGTATCAGAAAGAATGGGCAATGGCCAGAGAATTTGGGCTGAAACTCAATGGAGTGAAAAAGAACTTTGTATTTTCTCTGTTTGAGGAAAGAGTGAGGATGTTTTTGGTTGCATGAGACAGGCTACCTATACAGTATAGAAATATTTTTGGAAGTGCAAGTTTAGGAGAAAGTATTTATGAGGAGGTAAAGCAGTCAAAGGGACAGACTATAATAGACCTGACCATCTAGAATCTGAATATTCTTATTTGGGAAGAATCCCCAAACAGGTGAGATAGCAGGACCCTGTTTTCCACTAGGAAGATAAGGAAAGCAGGTATTTCCTTTTCCTTCCCCCTGACCTCAGTATGTACATGTGGCCCACCCTTGGTCAGTCGTATTCAGGATCTCACCCAGGACTTTGCAAACTGAGAGAGTGATGCAAAGCCTGAGGGGTAGGTGGGGAGCTGTTTATGATAGTAAAGGCAGCACTGCTGAGAGTCCTGAAGTGGGGTTCACTAGAGTCTAGGGTGGCTGTGGTGACAGGGAAAGCAAAAACACGTGTCCAGAGCTGGTGAATTTTTTTCCCACCCCCGAGAAGGAGTCTCGCTCTGTCGCCCAGGCTGGAGTGCAGTGGCGCGATCTCGGCTCACTGCAAGCTCCGGCTCACTGCAAGATCCGGCTCACTGCAAGCTCCGCCTCTCCAGTTCACGCCATTCTCCTGCCTCAGCCTCCCGAGTAGCTGGGACTACAGGCGCCCGCCACCATGCCTGGCTAATTTTTTGTATTTTTAGTAGAGACGGGGTTTCACCATGTTAACCAGGATGGTCTCAATCTTCTGACCTTGTGATCTGCCCGCCTCGGCCTCCCAAAGTGCTGGGATTACAGGCGTGAGCCACCGCGCCCAGCCCACAGCTGGTGACATTTTGACCAGACTGTTTCAGTGCTGTGATCTCAACTGTTTTGGATTGCGTGACCTTCCTTGATTCCTATCCACTTTATGAATTGGCGTCTTCAGTTTTCATGTTGATTTGAGAGCCATCCATTATTCCTCCAATAAATATTTTTCCTGGTTACCATGGCCAGAGTCAATTCTCATTATTTGTGCAATGATGCAAAGGCTCGAGATGCCATTTATTCCACTTGAAAAGTCTAAATGAAGCCTTTTTCTCATGAAATTGGAAGATATCATGGTCACTTTGGGGTTGGTTACTGCCTTGGTAAACACTCCTATTTTCACCAAAGGCTTGAGTACCTGACTTTCCATGTAGTGGCTGTCTATCCTCTCTCTTTCTTTCTGTATAAAAGGGCCTTTCTCTTAGAGAACATGGCATTTTCTTTTTCTTAAGACATGATTAGGAGACAATATGAAGAAATCATCACTATAAAGCAAGCAGAATTTTTCTTGAAGTAATTCCAGCTATTGTTTGGGGACTGATTAGATGCACTCTGACTACCTTGATTCAAGGTGAGTTCTTTTTCCATCCAGGTAAAGGTATGCTAACTTGCCTTCCATTTTTATAATGTAAAGTTTACTTCCTAAAGTTGTCAATTAGTGCCAATATATTCCGACCCTCTTCTTCCCATATAACCCCTTGGGACATTAAATATTTTATCTCCTTGGTGTTCCTTACCCTAACACAATTAAACTCCCCCTGGTAAAAACACAGGGAATTTGGGAGCCTTAGCCATAGACACATAGTTTTATATAGACAGAAGTCCACTCAGTAATACAATTAGCCATAGACACATAGTTTTATATAGACAGAAGTCCACTCAGTAATACAATTTACGTTAGACCTCTTGAACTAAAAGGGCCCTTTGAGAATAAAGAAAACACAACATCTTTTTCATGGAAAATGTAAAATTCATGTAAATTTTTCATTCAACAAATGAATACATCCCATGTAATCAACACCTCTGTTAAGATAAAATACATTTTCATCACCAGAAATTTTTTAAATTTGTTGAGCAGCTATTCTGCACCAGGCATTACCCTAGTCTCTGGAGATTTATATATGAACAAACTAAAATACCTTACACTTACTTTGTGAAATATTAATTATAAACAAATAATTAATCTATGTCCAAAGGTGACAAGTACTATCAAGAGAAACAGAGCAGGGTAAAGGCTTTGGGAGAGTGCCAGAAACATGCTTGGATGTTCAAGAATCTAAGCAAAAGCCACTGCAACTGCAGAGTGAGCAATAGGGAGAAGATGAGGTTCAGTGGGGAAGCAGAATGTGTAGGGCCTTGAGACTATTGTAAGAAGTTAGGCTTTGGCTTTGAGATGGAAAGACATTTGAGAATTTGGAACCAAAGGATAATATCTGACTTACTTTTTCTCAAGGCAAGTACAGTTTTTAAAAATTGGGATAAAATTTGCATACAATAAAACTACAGATTATTAAACGCACTCTCGGGTAAATCTGTCAAATGCATACATCCCATGGAGTCAACCTCTCTTAAAATAACATACATTTTCATTACTCCAGAAATGTTTCAATTTCCCTTCCTAGTCAATTCCTGCTCCCAAGAAACTGCCATTCTGATTTGTGTCATAAAAAATTAGTTATATTTGTTCTAGAATTTCATTTAAATAGAATCATATGATATCTACTCTCATATGGCTGGCTTCTTCCACTCACAAAATGTTTTTGACAGTTGTTTATGTTGTTGTATAAACCAGTAGTTATTCATTTTATTACTGAATAATATCCTATTCTATGACTATACCACAAGTTATTCCTCCATCACATTGATGATAGTTATTTGGATTATTCTGTTTGTTTTGTTTATTTTTGCCATTATTAATAAAGCTTCTATGAACACTGTTGTCATGACTTTCTTGGAGGTATGTTTTTATTTCTCTTTGGTAAATACTTAGAACTGCAATTTATGGGTCACAGGGTAAATATAAGTTTAACCTGTAAGAAACTGTCAAGCAGTTTTTCAAAAAGGATATACCATTTTATACTTCCATCATCGATGTAGTAGAGTCCTGGTTCTCCAAATGCTCCAGAACGTTTGGTGTTGTCAGCCTTTTGAATTTTAGCCACATCATTTACTTCTTAAATATTATAAACTTCACCTCATAATGCTATTAGTTTGGCTTTAAAATGTCAGTTTCTTTTAAGGAAATTGTACAAGGGAACTAAATATAATATTTTATAGTAACTACATAGTTATTATTTCTGCTATTCTTTTTTTCTTCTTATGGATTCTAATTGTTATCTGCTAACATTTATCTTCACTCTGAAGAAAATCCTTTGGGACTTCTTGCAATAAATTCTCTGAACTTTCGCTTATTTGATGATGTCATTATTTCACTCTATTTTATTTGATTATAGAATTCGGTGTTGATAGTGAGATTTTTTTTTCCTTTTGTTATTTCAAAGATGACATTCCACTATCTTTTCTCTGACATTGTTTCTGATAAAAAATCAGCTGTCATTTCTATCACCATTCCTCTGTATATAAAGCATCTTTCCTTTGCCTGCTTTCAAGATTTTTCTCTACCTCCTTGGTTTTCAGCAGCTTGATTATGATATACCTAGGTGCTGTTTTCTTTGTATTTTGTCTGCTTGGGATTTACTGGGCTTTTTAATCTGTAAATTGACATTTTTGAAAAAAAATCTGGGAAATTGTAAGTTTTTACTTCCCCTTCTGAGGCTCCAAACACATGTATATGAGATAGTTGTAACTGTTCCATAAGTAACTGAGCCTGTATTTAATTTTCTTCAATTGTTATTTTTCTGATAGCCTGTCATTTCTAGTCTACTATTTTTCTGCCATTTCCATCATCCGTTGAATTTAATTTGAATTATTATTCCAGTTTATTCATTTTTATTTGATTATTTTGTAGTTTCATTTCTTGTTGATATATTCACTCATTAATGCCATAGCTCCTTTAATAATTTGAACATGTTCCTTTATTTCCTTGACAATATTTATAACTATTTAAAGTCTTAGTCTAATATATCCAACATCTGGTCTATCCTGGGGTGAATATCCATTACTTGCTTTTTTCTTGATTGTGAGTCATACTTTTTTTCTTTGAATATCTCAATATTTCTGATTGTGTGCTCAACTTAGTAAATGATACATTGTAGAGTATCTGAAGAGTGCTGAATTTTGTTTTAATAGGAAGTTCAATGACTAGTAGTTTACATTACACTCACATAGGCTTGGTTTTATGTTTTATTATAATGGCAGATTTATAGAAAGCCCAAAGCATTTCCCAAGATCCTTTAACTTGGCAGTGAGGGAAAGCAATCTCCAATTGTGCTTCCTTTAAGGCTTTTGTCTGGGCTTAGTTTTAAGCATCTTTAGGGCAGGTATAGAATAGAAATTACTCTAAAGTGTGGTTCTAACTTTTAAGGCTTGGCCTCACTGTCATCTCAGACAGTTTCCTGATATTAATGAATTGTTGATAGAGCTTCTCCATTCTGGCTGTGGAGAGTCCCACTCCAATATCCCCAAGTACTGCTCATTTTTCTATCTCTGTTTCACTCTGAAAACCTTAGCGGCCACTCTCTTGATGGCCTCGACTAGTCTTTCCTCATGCGTGTTTAGCCTGGCCATCAACAAAGGACTCACAGTTTCCCTCACTTGGGTACTTGAACAGTTCACCTTTTTCTGATTACCTATTCTTTAGATTCCAGTGGCTTTATTATCTTAGACTCTGATATCTGCTTAGTTAACTCAGTGGGACTATTCTACTCTACTTGGATTCCAGCTCCATGCATTATGATTGTGAACTTGTCCCTGGCACAATTGTGTGGCTTGCCACATGTGCTTCCTTTTTCCCTTGGGAATCAGTGTTTCACTGCTCATCCAATGCCTGATAACTATTCTCCCATAATTTTTCCAGTCTTATGGTTGTTTATAAGGACCAATTACTTTGTTATAGCCAGAAAGAAAGACATCTTCTTTTTTATAATTGACCCATAAAAATTGCATATGTTTATGTTGTACAAGATGATGTTTTGATATATGTATACATTGTGAAATGGCTAATCAAGTGTTAATATATGCATTAGTAGCATACTTATAATTTTTTGTGGTAAGAAAACAATTTACTCTCTAAGCAATTTCCAAGTGTGCAACATATTGTTATTAACTGTAGTCATCATGTTGTGTAATAGATCTTTTGAACTTATTCCTTCTATCTCTGAAATTTTGTATCCTTTGACCAACATGTCCCTAGTCCTTCCTCCCCCCAGTCTCTGGTAACCACCATTCTACTATCTGTCCTATGAGTTTGACTTTCTTAAATTCCACATGTAAGTGAGATCATATGGTATTTTTCTGTGGCTGGCTTATTTCACTTAACATAATGTCTCCAGGTTCATTCATGTGTCACAAATGAGGGATTTCTGTTTTCAAGGCTGAATAGTGTTCCATTGTGTATATATACCACCTTTTCTTGATCCATTTATCCATTTTTGGACACTTAGGTTGATTCCATATCTTGGCTATTGTGAATAATGCTGTTATGAGCATGGGGATGCAGATATCTCTTTCATGTACTGATTCCATTTTCTTTGGAATATATACTCAAATGACAGTGGAATTGCTGGGTTATTTGGCATTTCTATTTTTAATTTTCTGAAGAACTTCTATACTGTTTTCCATAATGGCTGTCCAGAGGAATGTTCTTGTTAAGCATTTTTCTCCACTCCACAAATGGTTTTAATACATTTGGTCTATGGGCCACACTGCCTTTGATACTATTCTGAGCCTGGATAATTAGCCTCTCCTTTTTCTATAGGAAATTTTATTTTTAGAACTATAGCTCTTCTTTGTTACTGGAATTTCATCAGGATCATCCTCACCTACCCCAAATCATCTCACAAGCTACAAATCCTGGTTTAAGTTGTAGGTTTCTTTTCTTTTTTCTTTCTTTCTTTCTTTTTTTTTTTGTTTTTTTTGAGATGAAGTTTCACTCTTGTTGCCCAGGCTGGAGTGCCGTGGCGTGATCTTGGCTCACTGCAACCTCCGCCTCCCAAATTCCAGCGATTCTCCTGCCTCAGCCCCCCGAGTGGCTGGGATTACACACATGCGCCACCCTGCGCCACCATGCCTGGCTAATTTTGTATTTTTAGTAGAGATGGGATTTCTCCATGTTGGTCAGGCTGCTCTCGAACTCCTGACCTCAGGTGATCCGCCCGCCTTGGCCTCCCAAAGTGCTGGGATTACATGTGTGAGCCACCGCCCCTGGCCTCCAAGCTATATGTTTCTTATCCCTTTCCTCCCAGAAATCCCCAGGTATTGAATGCAAAATGATCCACCTTCTCTACCTTCCCTCTGTCCACTACTGTGTATAGCAAATGAGCAATATACAAACAACAAAAAGTTCTATCAAATATTGATTGCAGGGCAATGGGTACTTAGTTGCCCTATATTAGCATTGTCCAAGTGACTATTCTCTAACTTAAGCGAAACAAATGTACTCCACTACATTTTGCTAAAGACTCAGTGACTCTGAATTGTCAAGGGATATACCCTAGCTAACATGGCTGGCCAGGGACAGATCTGGCTATGGTCCTGGTTGTCTGACTCCCAGAAGATGCTTTTTCCATGCATGCACTTCACAACAAATTTCTCAGATTGGCCAGTCCCTTAACAGGGTTCAATGAGACTGGCAAGAGGACCTGGAAGTTATAATCTGGTTGTGGTGATGATGGTGATTTACATGTATATGTGTAGTGCATATGTGTGGCAGTGGGCAAGATGTAGTTGTAGATGGCATAGGAAAAAAAGTTCTAAAGCTGAGGCTGCTGCTCTTGGTAGACAGGAACTAGAAAGAATTCTAAGTCCCTGTGATGGTTAATATTGAGTGTCAACTCGATTGAATTAAAGGATGCAAAGTATTGTTCTTGGGTGTGTCTGTGAGGGTGTTGCCAAAAGAGATTAACACCCGAGTCAGTAAATTGGGAGAGGCTGACCCACCCTCAATCTGGATAGGTGTAATATAATCAGCTGCCAGTGAGGCTAGAATAAAAGCAGGCAGAAGAACGTGGAAGGACTAGACTGGCTGAGTCTTCTGGCCTTCATCTTTTCCCCCTGCTGGATGCTTCCTGCCCTCGAACATCGGACTCTCAAGTTCTTCAGCTTTTGGACTCTTAGATTTATACCAGTGATTTGCCAGGGGTTGTCAGGCCTTTGACCACAGACCAAAGGCTGCACTGTTGGCTTCTCTACTTTTGAAGTTTTGGGACTCGGATTGGTTTCCTTGCTCCTGTTTGCAGACAGCCTATCGTGGGACTTCACCTTGTGATGGTGTGAATCAATACCCCTTAATAAATTCCCTTTCATATATATGTCTATCCTATTAGTCCTGTCCCTCTAGAGAACACTGACTAATGCAAACTAGGAATAGAGAAGGGTGCTATTGGGACTGGTCTGGTCTAGATGTCTTTCAAGGAACTAGAAAAGTAAGTCCCTGAGAGTCCCCTAAGTTAAGGTGAGGGAGTTGCCTTCAGTCAGCTCCTTGTGCCTCTCTAGTTGTTTTCACATTAACAGTATCTCTGATGATACCCATCTTCCTTGCCTTCTGCACAGAAGAACATTTATTTCCAGATTTGAACTTTGTGCTGGCAGTAACGGAAACTCCCCAGATGAGGCTTGAGTGGGCTTATGGGGCCTCTGGGCAGCCTCTCTCTCCTACCTGTCCACGGGGCTTTCGCTGGGCAGGTTGGTGGCGGAAGGGGCTGGAAGCAATGGTTCAGGATGGCTTTTTGCCTCTACTTCCTCTTTCCCTCCTCAAAGATACTCAGTGTCCATCCCTGTGTGAAGCAATCTCCGCTGAGAGAATGCACCCAAGCAGCGATGAGGGCAGGGGAGCTGCGGGGTCTCCATGTGCCCCTATATTCTTCCGCTAGTGTACTGTAGCATTGTTGCAGCCACATAAGGGAAGCCCATGGGGAGCCCCTCGGCAGGGCGGCTTTGATGATTTCTTCAGACACACGGAGCAGACTGACAAATTGACTTTCAAGTGAGAGGTCAGAGCCCAGGACTGAAAGGGTAGAGCATCTGGATTCACAATTAAAACGCCTACCGAGTACACTTTGCAGCTCTGGCGTCTCGTCGTGTAGGAGGTGCTGTCAGAGGGACTTATTTGGCAGCTGTTTCTGACTCTGGATTGGGATTGAAGAAAATAAAAATTCCTTGTGGTTGTCTGTGCGTGTGTGTGTGGCGCACCTGAAACCATGTGTGGGTGTTTCAAGAGAAACCTTGCTCTTTGGCAAAAGCAAGCACAGCTAACTTTTGCTAACTCAGTTCTGCCCTAGAGCTGACCTCCAGAATGGTCTGTCCAGAGTGAGTGAATCCTCAGAAGAGTTGGCTGGACTGTGCTGGCCTTATAAAACTGCGGATTAAAGAACGCTGTGGACGGAGGTTAATCACTGATTTACTCTGTAATCTTGGCAAGTTTTCTTTTAGGATGTATAAAAGGGCTGCACCCAGACACCTGCAGAAGGGAAATGTACTTGCTCTTCCAGTTGAAAAGACAGCCTGACCCCACTGATGCCTTTCCTCTATTGTTAGTTGGTCGCAGGAATATTTGTTCTATTTCCAGTTTGCAGAATGTTTCCATACCCAAGGATATAGTGAGAGCAAACAGGCTATCCCTAATAAGTGCCTGAGTGCCCCATAACCCCAAAAGGTGCTCGATAGCTGGGGGCTCAGTAAACCCAAAGCTCAGCTTTCTCAGGATGCTTTATCTGCCCAGAACTTGCTTTTGAGTTCTTACTGACATAATCAAGCAGGTAGATGATAAAACCCTGTAGTGACACCATTCATTATGGCTTGTTTACTTTACTCCCCTTCGCAGCAGTCAGCCCGGTAGGAGGTCTCTAAAACACTCCGTTGAATGATGGGATGCAAACCTCTCTCCACAGTTGAGGCTCTCTGCTTCTCCTGCTACCTCACACAGGCGCAGGTGGTTTCACTTTGGGGGGCACTTAGGAAGGGATATTTATAGCTCACTCTTCCTCTTCCTCCTCCTCCTAGCAAGCAGTCAAAATAATAAAATTAAGCTTGTGGTAGAAAGCGTTGGAGAGGGTTGCTAGAAAGAGAGGGACAGAGACGGAGGATTCAGAGGCTCTTGATTGGAAAGGACCAGCATTTTCCAATAAGTCAAAATAACAGCAGAGTCTGAGCTCCTGGCTGCACTGGTTGGGAGACAAGAATCCCTTTGCTTAATCCGACTTATGTGGCTTACTACCTACATGACCTTGGGCATGTTATTTAACCTATCCGTGCCTCAGTTTCCCTTTCTGCAATATGAGGATAATAAGGCCTATCTCACAGAGTTGTTGCAAGGATTAAATTAGCTGACACGTGAAATGTTTAGAACTGTCTCTAGCACATAGTAAGCACTACACGACTCTTGGCAAATGTCATTAATTTTATATGGATTAATTCATTGTCCTTTTTCTACCTGCCTCATCCATCTACTGACTTCAGGTAAGCATACCTTTTTCTTTTTATTTCTTTTATTTTTTTTTTTTTTTGAGGCGGAGTCTCGCTCTGTCGACCGGGCTGGAGTGCAGTGGCGCAATCTCGGCTCCCTGCAAGCTCCGCCTCCTGGGTTGACGCCATTCTCCTGCCTCAGCCTCCAGAGTAGCTGGGACAACAGGCGCCCGCCACCACGCCCGGCTAATTTTTTGTATTTTTTAGTAGAGGCGGGGTTTCACCGTGTTAGCCAGGATGGTCTCGATATCCTGACCTTGTGATCCGCCCGCCTCGGCCTCCCATAGTGCTGGGATTACAGGCGTGAGCCACCACGCCCGGCCTCCAGGTAAGCATACTCTTAATTTGAACTCTGCAATAACCTGTATGAGGGAATCAGGGCAAGTGTAATTACCATCCTTTTACAGATGAGAAACTATGGATAAATTCTTACACAGTCCTGATTCTTACTTATATACCTATATTTTCTCTTTATTTCTCCTATTCACTTTAGCACTTTCTACTAGGTAAAAGTAGTAGATTATAGATAGATTTATATATAAAAATTGATCTAGCCATCTATAATCTACTACTTTTTATAGTATATACTATATATAAATAAATATAATATATAATCTACTACTTTTACCTAGTAGAAAGTTATATATATATAAAATTTGTTGTATACCAACTATATACCAGAAACTGTTGTCAGTGCTAGATATAGAAAGGTGAATGAGAAACATAAAGTCTTTGCTGTCTTGGAGTTTATAACTTCATCTTATCTGTTAGAATCTAAGCTCCTGGCAGGGAGGAAATATGTCTAATTTATCCTTATGTCTATCAAAGTTTTCTAGCACAAAGTTTTGCTCATAGTAAGTATTCAAACAGTTGTTGCTACAAAAGTTATAGCTCACATTTGAGTGCATACTAATGTCAGACACTGTGTTAATTGTTTTACATTATTATCTTGCAAATCCTACAGTAACAATCCTCTGAAATTGGTATTTTTAGTAGTCTTATTTTATGATGGAGAAACCAATATTAGAGATTTGCCTAGGTTCGCTCAAATAGTAAGTTGTTACAAGAACTCAGTCCAGCCTTGCTTGACTCAAAATGTCATGCCTTTTGTCCTTGGAAATAAAGTTGAGATGAATAAGCTTTACTAAGTTATCTTAATAGGTAGGCTAATGGAATCCCAAAGTAGTTAAACAAGCTACTGAAATTGGCATACCTCCTTACTCCTCTCTGACCTTTTTTGCTGAACTCTTTATACTCACCCAAAGAATAAAATTTCCTACATGGGCTAGGGCATTGACCTCAGGGTTTCCTTGTTTCCCTAGCATCTATGTTTGGTAGTAAATTTATGCTCTCTTGTGTTCTGTTGGCAAGGAAGCAGCTATCTAAATACTGGGCTGTTGCCACAGCCCTGGGAAATAGAAACATTGGTCATTCTACTTGCCACACAGCCTAAAACATGCAGCCTATTTTTGGCATATGCAGAGTAAGGAAATAATTAAACAGTAGTTTGCTTAGTGAATACGTTACAGGCCTAGGTTCTGTGAAGGCAGTATGGAGTTTAAAATATTTATTTTATTTGTTTATCAATTGATGTATATTGGTCCTAGCTAAGTATACAGGACTTGTTTTAGTGTCTTCAGTTCACCAGAAAGATGAGTAATCTTAATTTCTACATCTAAATTTTATGGTGTTCTTTCAAAACAAATCAACCTCCTGGATAAATATAGGGATTATTTTTTAAATGAAAAACTGAAAAGATAATTTTCATCTCTATATCTCCTTATCACAGCAAAAGGGCATGATTCAGTGATTTGTTAGTCTATCATTTAAGGAATGGCCATTGGCAAAGTACTAAAGACAATTTTTTTGCATGGTTTGTGGAATCAGCCTCAGTACTTTACTATCACTCACTCACATATTTAAAAACTAAAAAAAAAATTAAAAACGTTCTTGCCACAGAGAAATAAAGGGTAGCCACAACAGATCAGCAGCTTAGAAATGGAAATATTTTAATTAATTAATTCCTTAAGTAAGTACTTATTAAGCCTCTGTCTAGCACAGAATTAAACTAGCAGACGAACACTGGCTCTAAATATGAGAAGGTCATTCATTAATTCACAACTGCAAGTACCTTATGTTAAAATTCACATGTCAGGCTGCTTGGGTGATATTTTTAATTGATTCTATTAAGAAAATGGTAGAGAACTTCAGCTTATGACCATATTTTGGATTAGGATACACAAAAATCCTCTTTTAGAAACACCTAGAAATATAGACAATATATTTAAATATTTAATATAACAAACTGTGTTAAGTGTATATTCAATATTACAGGAAGGAAAGAAAATTTTCTAGAAAAATAAAAACATAAATAATAAAATCAATAGCAAGAGAGTGAGCATGTGAGCTCCAGTCACCTTGGTTGTGGGGGAAGATTGATTTTCGACATCTAAGGGTTTTAAAACTAAAGAGGGAACAGACAGACGCACGCAACAACAAATTAAGAAATGTCTTCCTAAAAAAATACTTTTGTTCATGTGTAATTATAGTTCAAAAAGATTTTTAACTACCAGTGTGGCCCAGACTAAGATATCAACATAAAACAGGCCTGGGTTAGTGATATAATTAGATTGACTGGCAGAAGGTAAAATACCTCTTTGGAGAGATGTGTTCTCAATCTAGGCTATGTAAGAGTTCTATAATAATCTCTGATGAAGATCAGCTCCCAATGAAGAATTACAAAGCCCATAAGAAATTATCTAAAAGCAAGAACCATTTTTTTTTTAATAGAAGAATTAGGCTACAAAGATATTCAAATAACCAAGCTATCTTTTAGAGATTACAAAATAAGTATGTTTTAGATGATGAAAGACATTGAGAGGATTAAAAACATAAACAAAATGTTATCAGCATAGGCAGATTCTTAAAAGAACCAAATAAAACTTCCAGAAATTAAAAAAATAGGCTTTTAGAAAATGGTAGCTAGATTAAACAGCAGATTATATATAGCTGATTAGAGAATGGGTAAATTGAAAGATAGATCTGAAGAAATTACTCCAAGACAGCACAGTAATATAAAAAATTGAAAAAAAAGATAAAAAAGTACACACATCCTCATATATATATATACACACACACATATATCAGGATATATGTATATATACATATACATATACTGATTATTGCTTTTAGATTATTCCTCATGGGCTTTGTAATTTTGTAATTGTGGGCTGATCTTCATCAGGGATTATTACAGAACTCTTATATAGCCAAGATTGAGAACACATTCCTCCAAAGAGGTTATTTTACCTTCTGCCATATGTACACATATGTACACACATTTCTATATATACACATATATGTGTGTGTATATATATATGAGGATGTGTGTGAATATATATAGATTTATGTGTGTATATATATGTGCATGTGTGTACAGGCAGAGACCTAGAGGATTGCACATTCTGCTAAACTTTTATTCAATAGTAAGAGTGAAATAAATACATTATATACATAGGTGGTGGTGGTATATGAAGAGGGTGTGTGGAAGGGGATTATTTATATATTGTTAGAGACAGTAGTGAGATTAGAGCCTTTATAGGTAGAATTATACCACAATGCCTAAAATTGGCCTAGATGCAGACAATATGTCACTAGGTACAGTCTTTACCAAGAACATCGACAAGTAAGAAAATCAGCAATGCCTTGTTACTAGCTGGAATTTAGTGGTAAGCCCCAAGGCAGAATTCTAATCAGAAAAGTATACCATTTGAGAGGCTCTTTTTGTTACATGCTAGCTAGTGCAAAATCACAGAAAACCAAAGCAGTCTAACCTTTTCCATTTATCTCACCTTCCTTTAAATGCCCACATCCGAATCTATTTCTTTTTTCTCCTTCCTTCCTTCCTTCCTTCCTCTTTCTTTCATTATTTTTCTTTCTTTCCTTCTCCCTCCCTTCCTCCCTTCCTTCCTTTTTTGTTTCTTTCTCTTGTGAAAAGGCAGCTACAGTAAACATAAGCAGATCCAGAGAGAGATGGCCAGAGAGAGCACACCTGTGCTATTGCATAGGCTAGTTTACTTTGGTTACTCTCACAAGGTTTAAAAGAATGGAGCCCCCTACACATTGTAGTCCACAAACGCAGAAACAAATGTGCAGTGAGGAAGAAGGTGATATTGAGAGGTGAAGCCAGCTAGGCTTCTGGGTTGGGTGAGGACTTGCAGAACTTTTCTGTCTAGTTAAAGGATTGTAATGCACCAATCAGTGCTCTGTGTCTAGCTAAAGGTTTGTAAACACACCAATCAGTGCTCTTTGTCTAACTAATTGGGTAGGGGACTTGGAGAACTTTTCTGTCTAGCTAAAGGATTGTAACTGCACCAATCAGCACTCTTTGTCTAGCTAAAGGTTTGTAAACACACCAATCAGCACTCTGTAAAATGGACCAATCAGCACTCTGTAAAATGGACCAATCAGCACTCTGTAAAATGGACCAATCAGCTCTCTGTAAAATGGACCAATTAGCAGGATGTGGGTGGGGCCAAATAAGGATGTAAAAGCAGGCCACCAGAGCCTACAGTGGCAACCCAGGTTCCCTTCCATGCTATGGAAGCCCCGTTCTTTCACTTTTTGCAATAAATCTTGCTGCTGTTGACTCTTTGGGTTTACACTGGCTTTATGAGCTGTAACACTCATGGGGAAGGTCTGCAGCTTCACTCCTGAAGCCAGCGAGTCCACGAACCCATCAGAAGGAAGAAACTCCAGACACATCTGAACATCTGAAGGAACAAAGTCCGGACACACCATCTTTAAGAACTGTAACACTCACCACAAGGGTCTGTGGCTTCATTCTTGAAGTCAGCGAGACCAAGAACCCACCGGAAGGAACCAATCCCAGACACAGTATGGTTGGTTTGCTAAGATTTAAGATAGGTGAAATGGATTTGAGAATTTCTTCCTAGGCTTTAAACTATAATATGGATTTAATTGGCAGTGCCCATCACCATGTGTAGCACAGAGAAATGCTTAATATAATATTTGCATTCACATATTTGTGAATGATGAGTGATGAAAATAAACTTATTTAATGAATGATAAAAAGATATAGAAAAGATAAGCAGTTGAGGGATAGATAATTATTTGAGGGAAAGGGGAAGAGCATTTCCATCCTAGGAGGGCTTTGTAAAAATTTTCTGCATTTTCTGGGGCATAAATCTTCCTAGTGAGAGTTTTGTTAAGTTTTATTTTTCAACAGCTGGACTCTGGGTAAGATAGCTAAAAATGCATATTGTTGCTCCGAGAGAGAGAGAGAGAGAGATTGAGTAAATATAAAAGGTTGTTGTGCAGTTTGGACAGTTTGGAGTATTCAGGGACCACAGGAGCTGCAGAGGCAAACAGATTAATTAAAGGCTTTAGGCCTCATCATGAAGGCCTTGAACTTTGTATAAGCGTTGTAGCCAAAGTAGTTTCCAAAGGGTGAGGCTCAGTGACTCTTTCACCTCAATATTAAAGAGTATCAACTCCTACATTTCACAGCTGCTACAGTGACTGGATACATTTCAAGGAAGAATGACTCATTTTAGAATCCTGACAAAGAGACTCATGTTAGTAAGAGCAACAGTTTGATGTAACTTACCTGATTTTTAAATATCACCAAGCCCTTTGATAGACCTAAGATGCAAGTATTAGAAGGAATAATGATAGTAATCTGTCTAAATTTCAATGATCTATGCTAATGTAAAATTTCCCAAAAGTAATTTGTTTGGCATTGGTAGACATTGTGGGAAGTTGTCTGTGTGTTGGGGCCATGGATTTATCGACACAAAACATGTCTGGCTCACTCTATTACTAAAATGATTTTGCATTGCCTGAATACTCAAAAGGAAGGAAAGAAGGTCCAGAAGACAGTAACTGGCAGTTGGAAATCAACATAGAATAGTCATTTGTACGTAACTTTGCTAATTTTAAAGCACTTTAAAATATATCTCATTATATTTTTATAGTAACACTGAGCAGCTATGGATGTCAAACCATGCTAATTGGGAGTGTTTTGCCTTATATAATCCCCAGTAGCCGCTCCTAAATTCACAAGTAAATATTCTAAGAAAAGCCAGTGTATTTGCTGTGCAAATAAATACAGCTTCTAGAAAAAATCCTCAGCCCTTTCTTTCCAATTAGAACAACACTCTATTCTTGCAGTAATTGATTGCCTCAATGGCCCCAGTTCTTCATTCTTCTCCTACCATATCCTTTATAGTGTGACTTTGAAGTTTCTCCCATCAGGAGGTGGAGACTATTTCCCCCGCCTTGATTTTGAGTTTGGCCATGTGACTTGCTTTGGCAGTGTTGATGCAAACAGAATTCAAACAGGCCTGCAAGTTTCTGCTGATACTCTTGCTCTTCTTCTAGCCGTCAAAAGAGAATGTCTAAACAAAACTGCTGTGAGAAGATATGTAAGGATGCTTGGATGTCAGGAATTCAGGAAGGAAGGAAGGAGAAAGAAGGGAGGGAGGAAAAGGAAGGGAAGAAAGAAGGAGAGAAAGAAGGGAGGGAGGAAGAGAAAGGAAGGGAAGAAAGAAGGAAAAAAGGGAGGGAGGGAAGGAAGGAATCAGGAAGAAAGTCAAGAAGGATGGAAATCCTCTTAATCAATGAATACACGCTAACCTCACCATTAGCTGCCAAATAGTCAAATGTAATCATTACCATTATTTATTAAACCAGTCCCTTATCCTGGTAAATTGCAAAATGGCTGCAATTTTCTGCTCCTCCCTATATCCATGCTGCTTTGCAATGTGATTTTGCTGTTTCTTCCAGGAAGAGGTAGAGTCTGTTTCTGCACCTTTTGAATCTGGGCTGGCCCTGTGACTTGCTTTGGCTGAAGGAATAAAATAGAAATGATATAATGCCAAGTCTGACCCTAGACGTCAAGGATCTTGCATCCTTCCTTTTGTTCTCTTGAAATCCTGCAGTATTGCTGTGTGAATAAACCCAGCTTTTTTTTTTTTTTTTTTTTTTTTTCTGAGATGGAGTCTCACTCTGTCGCCCACGCTAGAGTGCAGTGGCGCGATCTTGGCTCACTGCAAGCTCTGCCTCCTGGCTTCACGCCATTCTCCTGCCTCAGTCTCCCCAGTAGCTGGGACTACAGGCACCTGCCACTACGCCTGGCTAATTTTTTGTATTTTTAATAGAGATGGGGTTTCACTGTGTTAGCCAGGATGGTCTTGATTTCCTGACCTCGTGATCCACCCACCTCTGCCTCCCAAAGTGCTGGGATTACAGGCGTGAGCCACCACACTTGGCCATAAACCCAGCTTTTATCTAGCTGCAGACACATGAGAAAGGCCAACTCAAACCAGAAGAACCATCTAGCTGAGCCCTGCTAAAATTGCTAATCCGTATAGACTCAGTAGCTAAATAAGTGGTTATTGTTAAAGTCACTAAGTTTTGGGTGTGGTTTGTGTATAGCAAATTGATAATTGATGTATCTACTGATGAATTTTTAGACTGTTTCTAATTTTTCTTTACTATAAACAATGCTTTGATGAAAAACCTTCACATAGATCTTCACATACTAGTCAGATTATTTCCATAGTATAATTACCTAGAGGTGAAATTGCTGGATCAAAGAGAATGTTCATTTTAAATTATAACACATGTAGCTAAATTGTTCTCTAGAAAGTAGGATTAATTTATATAAGAGCATCCACCATGGTTAGGAGTAGAGGCAGGAACTATGTTAGATAGAGTGGTTAGGGAAGTCTTTTCTGGAGAGGTGACATTTCAGCCATCACCTCAGTTGAATAAAGCAATGAGCCATGTGACAATCTGGGCAAGAGTGGTCCAGGCAAGCAAAAAGCAAATGACAAAAGACCAGTCTGGAAGGTATATGATGTGCTGGGTAGTATAGCTGCAATTCAGAGAAGGAGGCACAGAAGTTAGTTTCCAAATAGGCAGGGGCCAGATCTTGAAGAGCCCTGTAGGCTGTGATAGAATTCTGTGTTTTATTCTGAGTATAAAATGCCATTGGAAGATTCTGTGCAGAGGGGTGGCATCATCATTGTTAACGGCAGCAGCAGCGGCAGCATCTTCCTTATCACAAATACTTCCTAAGTGCTTTCTTATATGTCAGACACTGTTCTTGGCATGTGTCACATGTGCCATGTATTAAGTCACTTAATCCTCCCAATGCAAAAGTCGGGTACTATCGCTATCATCCTGCTTTTACAAAATACATAATGGAAGCACAAATTAGATGAATTGTTCAAGTTCACACTGTGAGTTAGAGGCAAAACCGGATTCAAATCTAGGCAGTTAGGCTCCAGGCCCTGGAATTATGTGATTTATGTTTTAAAGTGATACCTTGTAGGAACTGACTACAGCAGTGCAAGGGAGGCGCTGCCACTTCTGAGGCTATTGCAGGAGCCTGGAGGAGAGTTCTTGGACTTGTTGGTAGCTATAAAAGTGATGAGAAGTAATTTCAAGAATTAGCTGGTAGATTCTCAATGATCTGCTAATTATTTCAAAACGCACAGTTCATTTTATTGGTTAATAAAAACTAATGTCTCCCTGCCATTTTATTTGCATTTATTTAGAGTGAGATTAAATGTTTCTTAATTATATTGGCTATTTAAATTTCTTCTGTGAATTGCCTATACATATTCTTCACACATTTTTCTACAGGAGGTTGTCCTTTTCTTGATTTATGAAGGTTCTTTGTATATTAGGTATATTAACTTAAATACATTAATTTATTCATACAAATATATCTTCTAATATAAATGTAAAATATAATAGTCTATGGATTTCCCAGTTTGTCTCTGGCATTTTGACTTTGCTGATTTTTTTTCGCAATAACATTCATCTTCTGTTCATGCAGCAAAATTGCATTATGTTTTGTGGTTTCTGAATTTTCTGCCATATTTAGAATAGTTCTCTCCATCCAGAAATTAAAAGAGTACTCACCCAAATTTTCCTAGTACTTTTAGGTTTGCATTTTTCTTTCACTTAAATGTTGAATTCATTTAAGATTTATATTGAAATCAGGAGTGACTTGAGATATAGCTTAATTTATTTTCCAAATTACTAAAAGATTAGTTCAACATTATTTTAAGCACACAGTCTTTTTTGCACTGATTTAAAATCTAATCTTTTATATATACTAAATTTACACATAATTGGTCCTGTTTTCGTATTTATTTCCATTCCTGTGTTAGAATTAAAATGTTTCAATTATAAATATTTTATATAATTAATTGTATTATCTATTAGAATAAGTACTTCCTGCCCCACGAATCTTTCTTTTCAGAATTTTCCTATTTCAGCTCACTTATTCTTTCATCTAAATTTTCGAATTACTTTTCAAGCCAAAAACATTTTGTTGGGTTTTAATAGAAATCACAATATTCTATAAATTTTTGTAGATAATTTAGGGAGAATTAACATCTTTAAAAATTAAAATTATAATGGAAAGACTTATTCTACTAGTGAGGTGTATTATTATTGCAACTACTAATATGATGCATTTGGAGGAATTTCTTTGTCTTCATCTTGTCTTCTCTCACTCCCTCAGCTCCCCCTACACATGTAAAAATTGCAGAGTGCATTAAAATAGGGGATTTTCAGTATTTTCTCTTGAACTTGAGCTTTCTTCTTTTATTTGCTCTGCTTTACCTGCTCCCCAGAGCTGGGAAATTGTTGTTAATCAGCTCCAAATCTTAGTTCCCAGAAGGGGAATGTGTATGAAAAGACCACATTGGCCCTCAACATCTGTGACTTTTCAGTCCATTGTATGCCTCTTCTACGAGCAAGCCATGGGGCATTTTTTTCCAATCTGAAACTTATTTCACGTTAACACACTTTGGTTTTACAACACTCTTTCCAAGTTTATGACTTTCTTGTTTGAGCCGCTTGTTCCAATTGTATCTAATATTTCATCAAATATGGTAAAGAAGCCATGAGAATAAATTGATGCTTCTTATGAACACTCTTAAGCAGACACCGCCAGATTGCTGTAATGGTTTTCCTTTTTAGCCCTTCTGAATTGTAATATGTTTCTGAGGCCAAATTCTTTAGGGAAACATTATGACTATTTAAGGTCTCCAAACTTTATGCTTCAATACAAAAGGCCTAAGGGTGAGGATTTTAAATGGATGAAGTGGAGAAATTTTCACTTCCTTAAGCAAACATATAGCATTTCCTTCCATGTGTCAGAAATGAAAACAAAAAATACAAACTAATTTGTCATGAAATTTTCCCTTTTATAATTCCCTCTTTGGTGCTTTTTCAACCTAACAAGTCATATTTTCTCTTCTTTCGTGTCAGGTTTATAGCTTTGCTGGTCACAGTTTCAATAACCGTGATGGACGATCCTCTGTTCTATATATCATGTACAAGTATTCAGCTTAAAAGTATCTTTGTGTTCACAGCTTGCTTTCTGTCACCTCTCCGATCCCTCCTCCCCACCGCACATGCACATGGCGTTATATTATATGCGCGGAGAGCTTTGGGGAAAGCTCATATTTAGGAACATTAAGTAAGCAGAGGAGGATGGCTGCTTATTTGGGCTGAGCCTGACCTCACTATGAAATGAGGCAAATTGTCGTATTTATGACTCAGAGTAAGTCAATAATATATTGGCATTCACATGTGGAAACGCGTTTACTCCCCAGCATTGGGCCTCTGCTTTGTTTTTCTCACAAGTAGTATTCACCTAGGTATGAGTCTTTCTCTTTTCCTTTTTTCTTTTTCTCTTTTCCTCCCTTCTTTCTTTCTCTTCTCTTCTCTCCTTTCCCTCCCTCCCTCCCTTCCTTCCTTCTCTCTTTCTTTCTCTTTTCATGTTTTCTCCCCTTCTTCTCCTTCCTGAGACCTAAGTAAACTTTGTGAGATTTATCTCATTTATATATAGCATAAAAGACTTTTCAGAAAACTAAAATTATTATTCACTTTAACATTCTATTTCTACCCTCTCTTTGCTTGACCTGTGCTTACACACACACACACACACACACACACACACACACACACGCACACACACATACACATCAGCCACTGGAAAAAAAGTACATGGTTGGATAAACGCTATTCACAACTATTGCCTGGAAATGTGATCCTATTGGGTCCTTTGGACTCTGAATCAGTATCATTTATTTTTCTTGTTATACTGCCTCCCTATAAATTACAGCAGGAGAAAGGAAGGTCACATGGGATCTGATTTACTGTGGAGAATATCGAGAAGGAAAAAAAAGTATTAGAGTAAGTCATTGATAATTAAAAAAATAGAAAAAAACTTACTGTGAGTCTTTATTATTTCTAAATTTGGTCAGCTGCACCTCCCTGTTCTCCCAGCTACAAGGCCCCATTATCCTGAAGTCTATTTTTATAACTCAAGTTTGCAAGTGGGATTTAGATTGGGAGGACATGTAGAAAATCTGGACCTGTCTTCCTCTGTCTCCAATATGTTGTGGAAGTTAGGTTTCTCTCCCAACTTTTTCTAGCTTGTGCAGATTTGTGGGATGTTGCCAGTCTTTTCCACCTGGTCTTTCTCCTCTTCCTTATATCTGAGTCACTGTTTGGATTCCATAGGCTCTTCTGTGGCTTGACCACCCTTACTGGGAGAACCGGTAAGCCGGAGCACAGATGGGCAATGTACTGGTATCAGGAGAGAGTCCTGCGCTGGAAAAGGCCTCTGAAACACTGGAAATGGTCTTTGCTAGCTGCTGTCTTTCTTGATTTTTCTCCTCATGCACATGGCAATTGAAAGGAATTGCCATTTTGACTCTGGGCTGAGTTGCTGTTGCTAGTTAATGTACTAAACCAAACCAACCACCAACTGAAATCAGCAGTGAGTAACTTGCTTTACACTACATGATTTTAAGGAACTGGTTAGGATGAGTTTTCCGCTTTTTACCCCTTAGATTCAACAGGAAGAAGTTGGGAAAGCACAGAACCAGGCACCAGAAGACTGATTTTAAAAATCATCTGTGTTTCTGCATTTCTGGTTCCTTAAAGATGTTACTTACTTTTCCTTGGCCTCTGTTTCCCTCTTTGTTATTTGGAAGCATTGATTTTCTCTGAGGCCACTTTCTGTAATAACATTTGATGGCCATTTTTTAATTTAAAAAGGTAATTGGATAGGATTTTCTTATTACCGCATTTTAAATAATTTGTGCTATGATCTGGTGCAAAGAACAGAACTGTTTTCGCTCCTTCTATGTAGGGAGAATTATTCTCATGAGTGAACTACTTCCCACAAATGTTGAAAAGATGAGGGACTGAGGGACTTAGGCTGTCTCCATAGAGCATAAAACAAAGCAAGATTTGGCAGCTCTCCAGCTCATTTGATCTAAGTTAAACAGGGACTAATTTTTTATGTTTTATTTTTGGCTTGACGCTAGTCATGGTTTTTAGGAAAGTTGATGTGAGTGCAATTACTGACCATTTTATTTTATAGACAACTTACTGAATTCTATCATGTAGCTGAAGCTACAGGTATTATTCTGAAGAATTCTAGTTGCCTGATTAATTTCTTCTTTCAACAAAAATTACAGGTGGATAAAAACACCTTGCCATATAGTTTGCATTTATTAGTGCTTTAGTTAATTTGCCGAAAGTGAATAATCAGACTGCAGAAGATGGGCTCAGGCTTAGGTCAGGGACTTGATTTATGTGTTTGCTCCCCTGTTAAAGATTCACACGCCTTGGCTGTAGATTCTGGACTTACACATAAACAGGACCAGACTAAGGAATCCTGGATGGCAGGAATCCTATTTTATTCTTCGTGTACTGGTAGTAGGGTCTTAGTAAATATATTTTGAAAAAAATAACCACTCAGTTCACTTTTACCATCATTTTTTTAATTGGGGTAAAGTATGCATAACATAAGTTCTGTTTTATGGGGGTTTTTTTTGAGATGGAGTTTTGCTCTGTCACCAGGCTGGAGTGGAGTAGTGCGATCTCGGCTCACTGCAAGCTCCACCTCCCGGGTTCAAGTGATTCTCCTGCCTCAGCCTCCTGAGCAGCTGGGACTACAGGCACGCCCCACCATGCCCAGCTAATTTTTGTATTTTTAGTAGAGACGGAGTTTCACCATGTTGGCCAGGATGTTCTCGATCTCTTGACCTCATGATCCACCCACCTCGGCCTCCCAAAGTGCTGGGGCACAACATTTTAAGTAGCGGCATTAAGTACATTTACAATGTTGTGCACCTATCGCCACCATCCATCTCCAGAACTAATCTGCTCGAACTGAAACTCTTTACCCATTAAGCAATAACTTCCCATTTCTCACCCTCTCCAGCCCCTGGTAATTACCAACTTTCTGTCTATATGAATTTGACTACTCTGAGTACTTCATATAAGTGGAATTATACATTTTTTGTTTATTTGTGACTGGCTTATTTCACTGAGCATAATATCCTCAAGGTTCATCCATTTAGTAGCATGTGTCAGAATTTTCTTTCTCTTAAGGCTGAGCCATATTCCATTGCATGTATGTACCTCATTTTGTTTAGCCAATCATTCATCGATGGACATCTAGCTTGTTTCTACCTTTTGACTATTGTGAATAATGCTACTATGAATGTGGCACATGGTACAAATCTCACCGTCTTTACAAGAAAGAAAGCACTGCTCAGAAAGAATCCATATTATAGCAATCCTTCAAGTCCACTCACATAGCTTAAATTCTTAGGCCATTTCCTGGTCAGTTTGTTCTGTACTAAGGAGCTCACCCATCAGACTAAGGAGCTCTACTAGGGTAATGTCTTTGTCGGGTTAACCTTTGCATCCCCAGCATCTGGCATAGAGCCTGGCCCAGAGGAGGATGAGTAAAGTGTTGAATGGATAACCCAAATTTAATTATCTGATTTACACTTTTAGTACCCAAAAGAATTAAACCTAGAATGCTGAGTGTATTTATTATGAATTGAGTTTTGTAACTATGTTTTCTCTCTCATACACTAGATTGGGTATTTTCTGAGCAAAGGGACTGGCTTGAAATTAGTGGACTTCAAACCTATTTACCTAGACATTTTTAGAGAATGTTGAAAAACAGTGCCTCTTTGCCCATTTTTATATTGATATCTAAAATTTTGCATAAGAAATTGAGCAATCCTAAGGAAATGTTTTATTTGTTGCAAGTATTGGCAATTTAAAATTAAATTATTACATCACTATTTTAAATATATCCAATGAAATGTTATATACCACAGCAATTTGATACCACCACCATCTATTTAAAAATACATAAATAACCCTTTTACAGGTTGAAAGTTTTACAGTTTCATTTTTTTGTCTTGAACTTATATTTTCATTCTACTTCCCTCACATTTTGTCCTAATTTAAGAACTGAAAGTCATTTATTGAGTACTCTATCATTCTTCTTGGCAATGATACACATTTAAAATTTTTGAAGTCTTAAATTTTCTATGACCATTAGGTTCAATGTTGGAAACAATTTCTACCGGATTGAGTTATCATTCAGTCATCAAAATCATTAGTACATAATCAAACAACATAACTACATATAATTACATTATTATGTATATGTATTATTATACAATAACATGCAATTTCATGGGAAGTACATTTTGAAGGAGATACTTTAAAATCTTTAATTTGTTCTCTTTATTGCCAGAATGAAACAAAGTTCAATATCAGTTTTACTTCCATTTTTCATTTCAAAAGATGTAGCACTGAGACATCTTGTTCACATGTTAAATTAGATGGGAAGTAACTCCTTTTGAATTAAATGCTAAAAATTAAATAGAAGATGTATCATCAAAAATTATTTTTAATAATCAGATGGAAATTCAGTTACAAGTCTTTACTTTCTTAGTTTTGTGGAAGTATATCTCTCTCAAAAAAAGTTTTAACAAGACCTAGAAAATGACAATTATTTATGCCTATTGCTCTTTCCCTTACAGGAATCTTGCTTAACCTAACATGTTTAGAAGGTGTTAGAGGAATAAAAATAATGTGAATTTAAATGGTAACTTTTTCCTCCAAAGAACATTTTTAAACAAAGCCATTTTATCTTATAATAATTGTAAATATATTTTTATCAAGGCCTTTGAGCATAATATGTAGTTTTATTAATTTGTGAAAAACATATTCTATAGAATCAATTGGCAAAGTCAGTCCTCATTATCAGATGCAGTCTCCAAATCAGATTTACTTTCTGTAAGAAAGCCAAACTTCATATTTCAATTCAAATAAACTTGTTAATTCACTTCCCTTTGAAAATTTCACTTCCAAATTCTAATAGTAAGGTAAATAGATAAGGGAATGAAACCTTCCATGGGTTTGCACCTGGATATGTATACACAAAAGTGCAGATGCTATATGTGTAGTGTGTGTGTATTCTTATCAGCATTCTCTTTGCTTTGCCATCACAGGATTTTGCCTCAACAGTTGTACATTTAACATAGACTTATAGTACCTTGTTTCTAGTGCCACACTTTGCTTTTACAAATCTATGCATAATATAAAGAAACACAAAAAGCCCTCTCACTGGTGTATGGTATCCATCATGAGCATAGAAGCTTTCATCAACACCAATATTTCAAATGGTCTCTTTGCCAGCCATGGGGTGGGGCTGGGGTTACACCTCAGGAAAATGCACCAGCATCAGGTTCAGGATGTCTGTCTTTTGTAAATTGGAAGAAGGGAGAATCAACAGAAAATCTGAAGCCCAGGCATTTCCCAAGCAAATAAAGGTCAAGTATGGAAGTTGAAGATCAGAAAATGTATTCTCTAAAAACTACCCGTGCCATGTGTCCCTTGGAAAGTGTGTATTTCCAGGGGTACACACACTCCAGCTTAAAGACCCTTGTCTTATACATCTCTATGCCCTTACCATTTAGCTTAATACCTACTAATATTTATCATGATGCCACAGTTGTAAATTCTCTACTTTCATGATGTAATTTCTCTCTTTTTTTTTTTTTTTACTTTTAAGTTCAAGAGTACATGTGCAGGTTTGTTATATGGGTAAACTTGTGTCATGGGGGTTTGTAGTACACATTAGGGCATCACCTAGGTATTAAGCCCAGTGCCCATTAGTTATTCTTCCCGATCGTCTCCCTCCTCCTATCCTCCATCCTCTGATAGGCCCCAGTGTGTGGTGTTCCCCTCTGTGTCCATGCGTTCTCATCATTTAGCCCTCACTTATGAATGAGAACATGTGGTATTTGGTTTTCTGTCCCTGCATTAGTTTGCTTAGGATAATGGTCTCCAGCTCCATCCATGTTCTTGCAAAGGTCATGATCTTGTTCTTTTTTATGTCTGTATAGTATTCCATGGTGTATATGTACTACATTTTCTTTATCCAGTCTACCACTGATGGGCATTTAGGTTGATTCCATGTCTTTGCTATTGTGAATAGTGCTGCAGTGAACATTTGCATGCATGTGTCTTTATGATAGAACAATTCATATTCCTTGGGGTAAATACCAGTAATGGGATTGCTGAATCAGATAGTATTTCTGTTTTTAGGTCTTTGAGGAATCATCACACTGTCTTCCACAATGGTTGAGAACTAATTTAGACTCCCACCAACAGTATATAAGTGTTATTTTTCTCTGCATCCTCATCAGCAACTGTTATTTTTTGACTTTTTAGTAACAGCCATTCTGACTGGTGTGAGATAGTACCTCATTGTGGTGTTGATTTCCTTTCTCTAGTGACATGATACGATTTTTAAATAAACTAGTTAGTTCCACAGGTTATAGGTTACATATCTCTGTGTGACAGACACCTTGTTCATTCATCTTTTTTTATTTGCCAATTCAGCAAATACATGATAAACAACTAATGTTTGCAAGGCAATATAGGCTTAGATAAAGATAAAGGCCACAAAAAATAAGCTTTTTTTGCAGGAATGAGAAGATGTGCACAAATAACTATGGCACAAATCAGGAAGTGATGCTATCTATGTGGGGAGTTTGAACAATTAGTTGTGGCCTGAAGAATCAGGTCCCAGTGATGTGTGTGTGAATATGGGTAGAGGCAAACCCATCACTACTTCTAGAAATACAACTCAAAGGATATGTTGGGCAATATTCCTATTTGAAAGGTAGTCCAAAATTCATATGATCATACTTACATTTATGAGTTTGTGTACATAAAACTTTTAAAATGAATTCACCTATTTCCTACCTATGGAGTAGATTGAATCATGCTTTATTTTTTTTTCTGTCGAGAATGTGCGTATGGCATCACAGTCTGTCAGTTTCGTATTTATTGGGGGAATGTTTTCAGATAAATCTTTCCTCACTGACTTGAGAACAAATTTACTTTTTATTTCTTGAACTCCACTTCAACCAAAAAAGTCTCTCATGCTGACTCAGCATACAAAGCTACATTTTATACCTGTCAGGCCACATATAGATTTTTATAAGGTGAACAATGGTTGTATTTAAGTACTGATGTGTAGTAATCTTGAAATCTTCTGGCAGTATCCTTTGGAAACTGAATCCATGACTTTTATTCATATTAAATGTTTCTAATGGGAGTTGACAAATAGTTGAATGGGATAGCTTTTTCTCTGCACTTGGCAAAGAGAGAGGGAAGAAAAAGTCCCCATTACACAATGAGAAATGCATTAATGCTCAAGCCCATTCATTCATCTCAATTTTGCACAAAAATAATTTAAAGCCTTTAACAACTGTTGGTGAAATTACAGTGTGCTGCAGGGAAGTTGCAAAATTTTTATGGACCTAATAAAATTGTCATTGTAATACCATTATAGGGTGCTGGGACAATATAGATATTTGTAATACTTGTACTCCCATGCCAGACTGAGAAGGGAGGTAGTAAGTTTGATTGGAGACAAATGCTAAACAGGGCTAAAACCCAAGTCTGTTTGATAATGAAAAGCTCCCTATCATGTTTGATATCAAATGAAATTGGATGGGCAATCAGGCATTTTAACTGGTTGGATTTATAATGGAGCAGATAAACATTATCAAGCACAGCCTATAAAATAAGGTATTGTTAAAATGATTATGCATTATCTTTAGATAAATTTCAAAGCAATTTCCAGTTGAGTATTTTCTGCTTTTTCACCCAATTTTGGCTTCAGAAATATGCCCACTGGCTTTTCTATGCTCTTACTTTTAGCATATAGCCAACAATCTCTTGATGGTCTTTAGTGAGACTAAAAGCTTTTGAAAAAAATCTCGTAAGAGATTCAGTCACTTTGAAGTACAAGGTCAAAACAAATGAACAGCCTTCCTTTCAGTCAATATCCCTGGTGATGTAGGGAAAAAGCATATACTCTAAAATGGCTCAACACTGAAATCTTGAGGATGTAAAACAGAATTTTCAGGGTGTGTCCCAAAAGGAGCTGTGGTCTTTTCTATGTGACCATATCTTCTGCCTACCCTTGGATTCATGTCGAGATCTGCTAACAGGATCAAGTGAATGAAATATTTAGATTCTCCTAGGACAGTTACATACAGCCATGCACTCCAGCTATGAAAGGTTTGGTGCCTACTCTCCTCTCTTACTGGGCCTGGCTGATGAGAACATCATAAACACACCCTTATTACAACACTGGAGTAGTCTTTGTGTTTGAATCCCCAACATCCCATCCTCTCCTCCAAGGAATTACTTTGACCCGAACCTGTTAATTTCATTCCTCTTTGTAGTGGTTGGTTTAGGGATGGGCTTGTGACCCACTGCTAGCCTTTGCTCTGTGGAGGGGAGTATGCTGGTGTCTCCTGGGAACACTACCTTCTTCCCAGGAAGAGAAGAAAGATCTCCTTTTTTGTATCTAGGTGTGGCCCATGGAAATACTGTAGACACCTCACTACATCTAAAGATGAAAGCAATACAAGGTAGGAGAGATACTGAAGACATGAGACAGAGCCTTGATCCTTTGTACCTGGAACTCGTCTTCCTCCTGATGAATGAGAATCTGAGCTGAGGACAAGCTTGCAGAGCTATGCCATATATCGATTCCATAACTTTTGGAAAATTCTTAATTTCTCTGAATCTTGGTCACCCCGTTAGTGAATAGACCTAGCTTAGCTGGCTGTTGTGAATTAATCTATGCAAAGTGCTTAGAGGAGTGGTTGGCATATAGTAGACACTCAATAAATGTTAGCTATTCTTATTATTCCTATTTTTTTTTTGAGGTCTTATTATTCCTATTTTTTTTTGAGACAGTCTCATTCTGTCACCCAGGCTGGAGTGCAATGGCGCGATCTCGGCTCACTGCAATCTCTGCCTCCCAGGTTCAAGTGATTCTCCTGCCTCAGCCTCCCGAGTAGCTGGGACTACAAGCGCGTGCCACCACATCCAGCTAATTTTTTGTACTTTTAGTAAAGATGGGGTTTAACCATGTTAGCCAGGATGGTCTTGATCTCCTGATCTCGTGATCTGCCCGCCTTGGCCTCCCACAGTGCTGGGATTACAGGCGTGAGCCACCGTGCCTGGCCATTATTACTATTATGTGAAAACATAGCTTTCTTATTGCTCAAGCCATTTTGAATCCGGTTCTTCTGTTATTTTAAAATATAAATATTTACCAATATTAAATAGCATAATTGACACCTTGGCTTTGCTCAAAGCCAAGGAATTTTTAGGAATGCCTTCACTGAACAACCTATTTAAAATTATACCCTTCCTCTAGCATTACCTATCTTTTCTCCTAATTTGTTTCTTACCAAAGGACTTACCATCATTTTATATATATTTTATTTAGTTATTTGTTGACTCATTGTCCCACCTCCTCCTTGCCTTCCCCCACCATAACCCACAGTGTATAGATGAGTACATGGTACAGAGTAGACCTTCAATAAACGTTCATTGGTTGAATAAGTGATGTATCACGCTCTACCTGGTAACACTGTGCAGCAAGTAAGGTAGGCAAACCTGTACACCCTTAAGTCACAAGGGTGATAGGCAGGCAGCAAAGACAATGCTACTTCCTCCAGAGGGCAAGTGAAACAATTTAGGTTACTTTAGAAATTACTAGACAAAACAGCTTATTACTTTCCAGATCGTGCCTTTACTCTGATTTTTAAAAATGTTAGCATTTTAAAAGATCAATAGATATTGTATCAGATTGTGGGAGCTGGCACGTCTGAGGGCTGGACACAGGGACAGGAATTGTTGGAGTCTTGAGGCAGAATATCTTTTTCTCTAAGAAACCTCAGTAATTGTTCTTAAGACTCTAAACTGATTGGATGAGGTCCACTCACATTATTGAAGGTAATCTTCACTTAAAGTTAACTATTATTAGGTTATCTGCCATTACTTTCAATGGCAAAAACCGCAATTACTTTTGCACCAACCTATAATTGTAGCTGTTCTATCTACAAAATACTTTCATGGCAGCACCTACATTAGCATTTGATTAGGTAACTCTAAGCTATTCTCTAGCCAAATTGATACATAAAACTAACCATCACAAATATAATAAGAGTAAAATACATTAAAGTTCTGTAGCTGATTTAACAAAGGGCTCTTCAAATACTCTTTATTGGTATTAAAGATTGAACGACACAAAACAAATTCACAAAATCTTTTGATATATAGTACACATTAAATCAGCTGATTCATGAGCCAGACTCATTCGGATTCTTATAATGCAATAATGGCTTTTCTCATGGTAGTATTCTAGCTAGGCTTTCAATCATGACATGAAATTCAGTACAAAAATACTTTTTGAACTAGGAGTCATTCATTCTCACAAGGGTTTTTGGAGCTGGCAAATGAGTAAATGCATGAGTGAGCATTCTTGTCGAGTGGTCTTATTTAAGTGTATTGTCTAGAGGTGCCTGGTTTAGAGTCTGATTGTCAATACAAACACTTGTAAAGATAAATTATTATTGGAGTTAAAATATATTGAGGTCTTACTATGTTCTTGGAAATGCTAAACACCTTATACGATAATCTCATTTAATCTCTACTGCAATCCTATGAGGTAGGAGCAATGTTTGCCTTCATTTTATTGTTTAGTCCCTTGGACTATAAAGACCTTAACATCATGAATCATCTCTGCTACTTCCATTGTCTCACTTCTCACACTCTGGTTCAGAGCTTCATTCCAGTTGGGTCTAAAGCAGAGCTGATTATTAGACTGGCCAAGTTCCTTAAAAGTCTTGCTTTTAAAAGAGGCCTGAGAGGGCTCACTTTAGCTATCCAAGGAGTAATAAACCTGTGTCTTTTCAACTGAACCTTTAATTGTGATGCTGCCAAAACCAAAGTACCTTGGGTTGGAAATCTGAATGGTGACACACTTTGATCAAAAGTGGATCTATTATTTGTGCCACACAAGTTTTGAGTTTAGGGTTCATTTCAATGTTCCTTTCAATTCAGAAAAGCATAATTTCATTTTAAGGGAAAAGAAAACAATTGCTTTAATAAAAATCTTTATGAACAAGGTTCAGAGCGTTTCTTGGACAACAAATGACTGTTACAGAGCAACATTGTGGTGAGTTAAGTGTAAATGGTTCAGAAACATGCAGATTAAATTTCCCTGAAAACACTCAAGGGCTTCCAAAATTAATGGAGGGAAAATACTTGGACAACATATATTTCAGACTTTATAGTTTTTTTTTCTTTTTCACTCTGTTGATTTTATTTTCCCCTACAACACTTCCTAGGGTGACTTCATCTCTTGTGGTCAGGATGCTGTCAGACCAAGTTATCATTAATTCTGATGCATTCTGGGTGGCCCAAACTGGGTATCAGCTGTATTCCCTCCCTTACAGAGTTAGCTTTTTCTTTCTATTATTTGTTTTTCAATATAGGAAAGGTATAAAAATAAAAGCACAATTCAAAGTCTGTGGAAAGCTTTTAGGCCTTGTGAAAGTCCACCATCATGACACTTGAGAGATAAATGTGTGAGGTTCTTGTATGTTGAAGACTGATAAATCTTCTGTGCTTTAACTTAGAAAATATCTCAATGGATATAGATGTGGTAGGGGGATTCATAAATCAAGATTTGAAGATTCTTAGAAGGGACTTTTGAAAGGCCCTCTAGCCCATTCCCAAGCCTCAGAAATGTCTCAATAGAAAGCATGACAGAAAAATAATTATAGTCCTATTTCTTAAATGTTGCCTTAGATAAATTTTCTTCAACAGGCGTTAGAAAAATATTCCTATGTTCTCTGCCTTGTGGAGGTTCTCATAAAACTAACCAAATTCCATTTTGTAGGGAGTTAAGCTTATTTTCCTTCTTTCTGTGTTTGGAGGAGGCAAATTCTGGGACACTGGTAACCGTGCCTTTTCTTATTTGGACCTTGCACTACCTTGGTCAGTGAAGTATGTCAGACATTTCTTTCTTTTCAAATATGGAAATGCTGGCAATGCTCATTTTGGGATTCCGCTATGTCTCCAAGCAATATGGTCTCCAATGTTACTGAAGTACTGTAATAAATCCTTTCAATTTCAGGACATTATGTGATAGGGAAAGCAATTCACCTCATTGAATGAGTGCAAAAGCAGTAGAAAATATTGTAGCTGTCTCCTAGAACTTAAAGCTTACTTGGGGTTAAAATTTACATACATGGCTGAGTGAGGAGGTCAGCAAACTCTCTTCCCAAATTAACTACACACCTAGATAAAATGGATTAAAAATCTGTTTCTAGGACTCAAACAAAAGCATAAAAGAATCAGAGAATCCTTCATGCTTAAAAACCTTCAAATAAGAAGTTTAAGTAAGAACAATGGGAGCCAGTGATGTTCTTGCGTGGACCTGCTCCATTCCACCCCACCCACCCTCCAGCTCAGTCTGCAAGGGGGGTCTGGAAGGGCCAGGTGGGCCAGGAAAATGTGCAGCTTCACTGCCACAGCTGAAGGGGTATCACTTGATGTGGAATGGTGAGCAATGCCTACACCAAGCGTGGCAAAAGTGACAATATAGGTAGTGGGAGGGCCTACATCTCTACTAGCCTAAAGGAACTATCATGGTGATAGAAGGCAATAAGTATAGCACTGTAGGGTTAGGTTTAGAACATATTCAGATGTAATATATATGGCAATTATAGTACAAAGAGAGAAGGAGAGAAGCTTTATTAAATTTTCTATATTTTACCAGAATTAAGTTAGTATTAATTTATGAAGTTTGTTGTTATAAATTATTATGTATATGTTAATCCTCAGATCGGCCACTAATACAATTATAACAAAAAAAATCAACAGAGGAATTAAAATGGTACATTTTTTAACACCAAAGTAATTAAAAGCAACAGAGGGCTAAAAATATAGGAGACATATAGAAAACAAAAAGCAAAGTGGCAAATATAAATCCAACTATATCAATAATTTTATTAATGTGAAAAGCCTAAACACCTTGATCAAAAGGCAATGACTGTCAGAATGGATCGAAAAGCAACATCCAACTATATTTTAACTATAAGGAATACACTTTAGATTCAAAGACACAAATAGGTTAGAAGCAAAGGATGGAAAACGATATACCAGGCATAAAAAAGAGCTGCAGTGGTCATACTAACATCAGACAAAATTGAATTTAACATAAGATATATCACTGGAGACACAGAAGGTCATTTTATAATGCTAGAAGTGTCAATACATCAGGAAAATATAACAATTATAAATATATACACCTAACAACAGAATTTCAAAATAAAGAAAGCAAAACCAGCCAGAATTGAAAGGGAAAATGATAATTTTACAATAACAATTGAAGATTTCAATACTCTGCTTTTAAAAATCAATAGAACAACCAGACAAAAGTTTATCAAACATATAGGAGACTCGTCCTACACTTTTAGCCAACCCAACCTCTGTTTTAAAAGAACAGTCTACCCACTGATAGCAGAATATACATCTTTTCAAGCAGATGACATATACTGAATGTAGACATTCCCATGAAATTCACAGAAAATACTAGAATTAATATAGGAGTTATCAGTATACAAAATTAATTGTATTTCTATATGGTAGCAATAAATTATATGAAATAAGGTCAATAAAATATTTGATTTCTAATAGTATCAAAAATTTAATATGAGTAAGATGGTGCCTTAGTCCTTTAGTGTTTCTGTGAAGGAATACCTGAGGCTGGATAATTTCTAAAGAAAAGAGGTTTATTTGTCTCATTATTCTGCTGGCTGGAAGATTAGGCAGCTGATAAAATCTTTAAGCTGCTTCCACTCATGGCAGAAGGGAAAAGGGAGCCAGTGTGTGCAGAGATCACATGTCAAGAGAGGAAGCAATAGAGAATGTGGGGAGGTGCCAGGCTCTTTTTAACAGCCAGTTAGCTCTTGTGGGAACTAATAAAGTGAGAACTCCCTCATAACTGCAAGGACAGCACCAAGCCATTCATGAAGAATCTGCCTCCATGACACAAACACCTCCTATTAGGCCCCATCACCAACATTAAGTATCACATTTCAGCATGAGGTTTGGCGGGGGGGACAAATATTCAACTACAGCAGATGATAGTTCACCCCCAATTAGTACAATAAAATCAATGCAATCCCTATCAAAATATCAGCAGGCATTTTTGTACAAATTGATAACATTTTTCTAAAATTTACATAAAAATGCAAAGGATATGGAGAGCCAAAAGAACTTTTGAAAAAGAACAAAGTTGGAGGATTACTTTACCTGATTTCAAAATTTACTATAACATAAAAGTAGAAAACACAATGTGGTGAAATATAAAACTATTGTAAAAGAAGATACACTTCAATAGATAAATGGCACAGAATCGAGAGTTTAGAAACCAAACATTTCGTTAAAGGATGAGTGATTTTCAACAAATGTGGCAAGACAATCAATGGGGATAGAATAGTGTCTTCAACAATGGTGCTGGAACAATTGTATGCTCATGTGAAAAAAAAACTGAACTTAGAGCTATACCTCACACCATACATAACAGTTGAATCAAAATGCAATCAAAATACTGTATTTGCATTTTATTGACCAAACTGCAAAAGTTTGGTCAATAAAATAAAACTATACAAATTCTTGAAGAAAATAAATGCAAAAAATAAAACTATACAAATTCTTGAAGAAAATGATTGAAAAAAGTCTTTGTGATCTTGAGTAGATGAAAAGTTCCTAATGAATGACCCCAAAAACATGGTGCATAAAAAAACAGACAAATTGAACCTTATCAAAATGTAAAATGTTTGTGTTACAAAAAATATCACTAAGCCAATGGAAAAACAAGTTCTTCATAGGGAGAAAACATTTGCCAGTCATATTTTTGATAAAGAACTTGTATCTAGACTATATAAAGAGTTTTATACTCAAAAATAAGAAAATTTAAATGAGCAAAAGATTTGAGTAGACACTTTACTAAAAAGAATATTCAAATTGCCAATTATGGTGCATAAAATAGATTTAACTATGTGAGTTGTAAGGGAAATGCAAATTAAAATCATAATGATATACCTCTACACACTCATTAAAGTGGCTGTAAACACAAAGACAATTCCAAGTGTTGATAATCAAGTGGAGAACCTGGAATCATCATGCAAATTTGTTGGAAGTATCAAGTGGTACAGACACTTTGGAAAACAGTGTGGCAGTTTCTTAAAAAGTTAGTAACAAATATATATGACTCAGCAATTTTACTGCTAGAAATCTCTTTTAGAAAATAAAAACACATGTCCACACAAAGTTATGTACATGAATGTTCACAGCCAAAAAATGGAAACAATCCAAATGTCTATCAAGCAGTAAATAGATTTTTAAAAAATGGTATATCCATGTAATGGAGTACTACTCTGCAATAAAAGGGAAAAAACCCTACTGATTTATGCTACAACATGGATGAACCTCACAAATATTATGCTGACTGAAAGAAGCCATATGTAAATAACTACATATTGTATGCTTCCATATATATGAAATCTTCAGAAAAGGTAAATTTATAGAGACAGGAAGCAGACCAGTATGTTCTGAATGGTATTGCCTAGGTTTTCCTCTAGGGTTTTTACAGTTTTAGGTCTAACATGTAAGTCTTTAATCCATCTTGAATTAATTTTTGTATAAGGTGTAAGGAAAGGATCCAGTTTCAGCTTTCTACATATGGCTAGCCAGTTTTCCCTGCACCATTTATTAAATAGGAAATCCTTTCCCCATTTCTTGTTTTTGTCAGGTTTGTCGAAGATCAGATGGTTGTAGATGTGTGGTAGTATTTCTGAGGGCTCTGTTCTGTTCCATTGGTCTATATATCTGTTTTGGTAGCAGTACCATGCTGTTTTGATTACTGTAGCCTTATAGTATAGTCAGGTAGTGTGATGCCTCCAGCTTTGCTCTTTTGCTTAGGATTGTCTTGGCAATGTGGGCTCTTTTTTGGTTCCATGTGAACTTTAAAGTAGTTTTTTCCAGTTCTGTGAAGAAAGTCATTGGTAGCTTCATGGGGATGGCACTGAATCTATATAAATTACCTTGGGTAGTATGGCCATTTTCATGATATTGATTCTTCCTATTGATGAGCATGGAATGTTCTTCCATTTGTTTGGGTCCTCTTTTATTTTGTTGAGCAGTGGTTTGTAGCTCTCCTTGAAGACATCCTTCACATCCCTTGTAAGTTGGATTCCTAGGTATTTTATTCTCTTTGAAGCAATTGTGAATGGCAGTTCACTCATGGTTTCGCTCTCTGTTTGTCTATTATTGGTGTATAGGAATGCTTGTGATTTTTGCACATTGATTTTTTATCCTGAGACTTTGCTGAAGTTGCTTATCAGCTTAGGGAGATTTTGGGCTGAGACAATGGGGTTTTCTAACTATACAATCATGTAATCTGCAAACAGGGACAATTTGACTTCCTCTTTTCCTAATTGAATACCCTTTATTTCTTTCTCCTTCCTGATTGCCCTGGCCAGAACTTCCAACACTATGTTGAATAGGAGTGGTGAGAGAGGGCATCCCTGTTTTGTGCCAGTTTTCGAAGGGAATGTTTCCAGTTTTTGCCCATTCAGTATGATATTGGCTGTGGGTTTGTCATAAATAGCTCTTACTATTTTGAGATACATCCCATCAGTACCTAGTTTATTGAGAGTTTTTAGCATGAAGGGCTGTTGAATTTTGTCAAAGGCCTTTTCTGCGTCCATTGAGATAATCAAGTGGTTGTTGACTTTGATTCTGTTTATATGATGGATTACATTTATTGAATTATGTAGGTTGAACCAAACTTGCATCCCAGGGATGAAGCCAACTTGATCGTGCTAGATAAGCTTTTCGATGTGCTGCTGGATTTGGTTTGCCAGTATTTTATTGAGGATTCTTGCATTGATGTTCATCAGGGATATTGGTCTAAAATTCTCTTTTTTTGTTGTGTCTCTACCAGGCTTTGGTATCAGGATGATGTTGGCCTCATAAAATAGTTAGGGAGGATTCCCTCTTTTTCTTTTGATTGGAATAGTTTCAGAAGGAATGGTACCATCTCCTCTTTGTACCTCTGGTAGAATTCGGCTGTGAATCTGTCTGGTCCTGGACTTTTTTTGGTTGGTAGGCTATTAATTATTGCCTCAATTTCAGAGCCTGTTATTGGTCTATTCAGGGATTCAGCTTCTTCCTGGTTTAGTCTTGGGAGGGTGTATGTGTCGAGGAATTTATCCATTTCTTCCAGATTTTCCAGTTTATTTGCTTAGAGATTTTTATAGTATTCTCTGATGGTAGTTTGTATTTCTGTGGACTTGGTGGTGATATCCCCTTTATTATTTTTTATTGCATCTATTTGATTCTTCTCTCTTTTCTTCTTTATTAGTCTTGCTAGCGGTCTATCAATTTTGTTGATCTTTTCAAAAAACCAGCTCCTGGATTCATTGATTTTTTGAAGGGTTTTTTGTGTCTCTATCTCCTTCAGTTCTGCTCTGATCTTAGTTATTTCTTGCCTTCTGCTAGCTTTTGAATGTGTTTTCTCTTGCTTCTCTAGTTCTTCTAATTGTGATGTTAGGGTGTCGATTTTAGATCTTTCCTGCTTTCTCTTGTGGCATATTTAGTGCTATAAATTTCCCTCTACACATTGCTTTAAATGTGTCCCAGAGATTCTGGTATGTTGTGTCTTTGTTCTTGTTGGTTTCAAAGAACATCTTTATTTCTTCCTTCATTTCATTATGTACCCATTAGTCATTCAGGAGCAGGTTGTTCAGTTTCCATGTAATTGTGCAGTTTTGAGTGAGTTTCTTAATCCTGAGTTCTGCAGTTTGAGTGAGTTTCTTAATCCTGAGTTCTAATTTGATTGCACTGTGGTCTGAGAGACAGTTTGTTATAGTTTCTGTTATTTTACATTTGCTGAGGAATGCTTTACTTCCAACCATGTGGTCAATTTCGGAATAAGTGCGATGTGGTGCTGAGAACAATGTATATTCTGTTGATTTGGGGTGGAGAGTTTGTAGAAGTCTATTAGGTCCACTTGGTGCAGAGCTGAGTTTAAGTCCTGGATATCCCTGTTAACTTTCTATCTTGTTGGTCTGTCTAATGTGGACAGTGGGGTGTTAAAGTCTCCCATTATTACTGTGTGGGAGTCTAAGCATCTTTGTAGGTCTCTAAGGACTTGCTTTATGAATCTAGGTGCTCCTGTATTGGATGCATGTATATTTAGGATAGTTAGCTCTTCTTGTTGAATTGATCCCTTTACCATTATGTAATGGCCTTCTTTGTCTCTTTTGATCTTTGTTGGTTTAAAGTCTGTTTTATCAGAGAGTAGGATTAAAACCCCTGCTTTTTTTTGTTTTCCATTTGCTTGGTAGATCTTCCTCCATCCCTTTATTTTGAGCCTATGTGTGTCTCTGCACATGAGATGGGTCTCCTGAATACAGCACACTGATGGGTCTTGACTCTGTATCCAATTTGCCATTCTGTGTCTTTTAATTGGGGCATTTAGCTCCTTTACATTTAAGGTTAATATTGTTATGTGTGAATTTGATCCTGTCATGATGATGTTAGCTGGTTATTTTGCTCGTTAGTTGATGCAGTTTCTTCCTAGCATTGATGGTCTTTACAATTTGGCATGTTTTTGCAGTGGCTGATACCGGTTGTTCCTTTCCATGTTTAGTGCTTCCGTCAGGAGCTCTTGTAAGGCAGGCCTGGTGGTGACAAAATCTCTCAGCATTTGCTTGTCTGTAAAGGATTTTATTTCTTCTTCACTTATGAAGCTTAGTTTGACTGGATATGAAATTCTGGGCTGAAAATTATTTTCTTTAAGAATGTTGAATATTGGCCCCCACTCTCTTCTGGCTTGTAGAATTTCTGGTGAGAGATCCACTGTTAGTCTGATGGGCTTCCCTTTGTGGGTAACCCGACTTTCTCTCTGGCTGCCCTTAACATTTTTTCCTACATTTCAACCTTGGTGAATCTGACGATTATGTGTCTTTGGGTTGCTCTTCTAGAGGAGTATCTTTGTGGCATTCTCTATATTTCCTGAATTTGAATGTTAGCCTGCTTTGCTAGGTTGGGGAAGTTCTCCTGGATAATATCCTGCAGAGTGTTTTCCAACTTGGTTCCATTCTCCCCATCACTTTCAGGTACACAAATCAGACGTAGATTTAGTCTTTTCACATAGTCCCATATTTCTTGGGGCTTTGTTCATTTCTTTTTACTCTTTTTTCCCTGAACTTCTCTTCTCGCCTCTTTTCATTCATTTGATCTTCAATCACTGATACCCTTTCTTCCACTTGATCAAATCAGCTACTGAAGTTTGTGCATTCGTCACGTAGTTCTTGTGCCATGGTTCTCAGCTCCATCAGGTCATTTAAGGTCTTCTCTACACTGTTTATTCTAGTTAGCCATTCGTCTAATCTTTTTTTCAAGGTTTTTAGCTTATTTGCAATGGGTTTCCACATCCTCCTTTAGCTCGGAGAAGTTTGTTATTACCGATCTTCTGAAGCCTACTTCTGTCAACTTGTTAACGTCATTCTTCATCCAGCTTTGTTCTGTTGCTGGCGAGGAGCTGTGTTCCTTTGGAGGAGAAGAGGTGCTCTGGTTTTTAGAATTTTCAGCTTTTCTGCTCTGGTTTCTCCCCATCTTTGTGGTTTTATCTACCTTTGGTCTTTGATGATGGTGACCTACTGATGGGGTTTTGGTGTGGATATCCTTTTTGTTGATGTTGATGCTATTCTTTCTGTTTGTTAGTTTTCCTTCTAACAGTCAGGACCCTCAGCTGCAGGTCTGTTGGAGTTTGCTGGAGGTCCACTGTAGACCCTGTTTGCCTGGGTGTCACCAGCGGAGGCTGCAGAACAGTAAATGTTGCTACCTGATCCTTCCCCTGGAAGCCCGGGCACCCGGCTGTAAGAGATGTCAGTCACCCCCTACTGGGAGGTGTCTCCCAGTTAGGCTACTCGGGGGTCAGGGACCCACTTGCGGAGGCAGTCTGTCCGTTCTCAGACCTCAAACTCCATGCTGGGAGAACCACTACTCTCTTCAAAGTTGTCAGACAGGGACGTTTAAGTCTGCAGAAGTTTCTGCTGCCATTTGTTCAGCTATACCCTGCCCCCAGAGGTGGAGTTTACAGAGGCAGGCAGGCCTTGTTGAACTGTGGTGGGCTCCACCCAGTTCGAGCTTCCTGGTTGCTTTGTTTACTTACTCAAGCCTCAGCAATGGCAGACACCCCTCACCCAGCCTTGCTGCTGCCTTGCAGTTCGATCTTGGACTACTGTGCTAGCAGTGAGCAAGGCTCCGTGGGCATGGGACCTGCTGAGCCAGGTGCAGGATATAATCTCCTGGTGTGCCGTTTGCTAAGACCGTTGGAAAAGTGCAGTATTAGGGTGGGAGTGTCTCGATTTTCCAGGTACTGTCTGTCACGGCTTCCCTTGGCTAGGAAAGGGAATTCCCCGACCCCTTGTGCTTCCTGGGTAAGGCGATGCCCTGTCTTGCTTCAGCTCACACTCTGTGGGCTGCACACACTGTCCAACAAGTCCCAGTGAGATGAACCTTGTACCTCAGTTGGAAATGCAGAAATCACCTGTCTTCTGTGTCTCTCACGCTGGGAACTGTAGACTGGAGCTGTTCCTATTTGGCCATCTTGGAGGGAGCTATGAAGCAAATGTCTTTAAGAGTGCTAACACTTCAGCCTAAGACTGCAGGTGGGAATTCGTGAAAATTAATTGCTAAAATCCTGATGGAATGGAATAGCAGAATGAGATAGCTGTGTTTTCTTTATACAGTATTTAAGCCATATTTCTGCATAGCTAGGGACTGTGCAAGTGTTTTTCTTTGCTTCTGATACCACAGTTACAAAGGTTTCCACTGGTGCCACTCAGGAAACAGTGAAGTATTTCTGTGTCCTGTGTTTCAATTCCTGACATCTTAAAGATGGCGGCTGCCATCGTTTTCTACAGTATCTCAAGCTCATTCTCCACCAGATGGCAGCACTGAAGTTCAGAGGCCTTCAGCACAGAGCCTCTTTGCCTGGTGAATACAAATGCAAAGCTTTAAGCTCCTTCACACAAGTTAGACTCTCATTCTCTCTCCTACCTCCCCTCCCCCACTGAAGGCAACCCCTTCCAATAATCAGCCTTCTAGACTAAAATAGAAGCTTTTCACATTTTAATGTCTTGTCACATTACTCACCAGTCTCATCTAGGCCCAGGAAACCATTTCCTGGAGGCCTCTTTTTTATTTGTGTTCATTAGCTGCGCTAATACATTCTCTTGGAAACCACAGTTTAATAAATTTCATAGCGCATGACCAGTGGACTTAATGAATATTAGTCACTCGGAGCAATTTTTGTTTATTCAGCTTCTCTTTCCTCTCCTCCCTTCCCCTACCCCAGACCTCATTCTGTGGAATGATAATAATACACAGAGAGCTGGCTGGTTACAGAAGACTCTAAAAACAAGAAGAAAAAGGATCTTTCTGAGCTCACACCTGTTTTAAGATTTGTTATCCTTAAAACGAAAAGCTGTAGGGATTCACTCAGCTCTTTCCTTGTAGCTCCCAGTGGACTTTGCTATTAAACCACAGGGAGGAGCCCAGCCTTCAGAGCACTTAAAAGTACTTATGTCAAATCCATCCCATTCTTCCGGCCTCCGTTTCTCAATCCAGCCACCATTCCCAGGGGCTGGAGCACATTACAAGGCATTCACTTCATATGAATGGGCACACACAGACTTTTTCACCATTTCGATATGTCTAACATTTGCAGGCACATCCTGTAGGCTGCCTGAAACAGCCTTAATTTCAATTTACTGTCTCCCCAAGGATCTTGCCATTCTGCGGAAAGTAGAAAACTCAATGGTTGTTTCTCCTCTCCGACCTCTCACCCCAGGCTCTCTCTGCCCTCCTCCTCTTTCAAGGAAAAGCTGTATTGGGAGGAACATTTTGCTCCAGATGAATAGAATGAAGTTTTGATGCTTCTAACAGCACGTATGATCTTTTATTTTTTAAAAATAATGAGCAAGTTACATCAGATTACCACATTTGGAAACTGTTCAAAGTCGGCATACAAAGCCCAGTAAATGCTGTCTTGGGTCCTCCTGGAATATGATTACACAAGACAGCATGAAATCATAGTCTTGAAGTTTTACGTTGTCGTTTGTAATCCGCTAGGTCTAACTCTATATAACTTTTTAGTATGGAAATTTCCAAATATGTATACAACTTGAGAAAATACTGTAATGAACCTCAAGGTACCTGTCCTTTAACTTTCACATTAATCAACATTTGGCCGATCTTATTTTATCAAATCCTCTTCTCACACATGCCTGTCTTTTTTGCTTGGAGATTTAAAAACAAATGACAGATGTGTCTTTTTCTCTGTAAACAGTTTGGCATGCTTTGCTAGCTGATAAGAGCTTTCTATTTTTAGCATAATCACCATGCCAATATCACACTTAACATAATTAATGGTAATTCCTTAGTCATCTAATACCTAGTCCATATTAATTTTTTTCCTGATTACCTCAATATTTTTTTTACTAGTTCAGAATCCAAACAAGACCCACTCATTGCATTAGTTGTTTTTTCCTTAAGTCTCTTCTGTTTTGCAACAGGTCCTCCTCCTTCTTCTCCTCTTCCTCCTCCTCCTCCTCTTCCTTCTCCTTCTCTAGTTTTATGCCATAGATCTGTTGGTTATACCAAGATTTTTGTCTATAGAAATATTTCATACTGTACATTTGACTGATTGTTTCCTTGTGATGTCATTGAATTTGTTCTTGTGCTGTTAGGGATATTTCTGGCAGAGAAAAAGTTAGCTGAGTTTTTCACTCTTATAGTGAATAAAAACCAGTAGAATACGGAGAGAAATCCTCATTTTGCTTTGGCATCTGGAGCTACACTTACTGTTAATTCATTCAGCAAATATTAATTAGCTCTTGTAATGTACCAGGCACTGTACTGGGCTTTGGGAATGCAGAGTGACTAAGGGGGTTGGGAATATGGGATAACTGAGAAAATCATGGACCTTATCCTTGTGAAACTTAGGAGTCATGGGTTTCAAAGCACCACTTAAAAAAACACCTGTGTTGGGTTCTCCTAACACCCTTGTAACGTCCATCAAGTTGTAAAGCCCTCTTAAATTTACTGAAGAATACCAAGGTTGAAGTGATAGGTGCTGTAGACAGGAACTATACCAGAAATCACTAATGGAGAAGTCAGACACCATTCCCCTTGGACTTTTGGATTTCGCTCTTTTGATAAATTAATTTTAGATCCTAAACTCTGTCACAAGTGGATCAGTACTGCTAAAAAGATTTAGGCAACCCCTGAACAAAATTAATATCAGGGTATCAATTTATATTGGCCTAGGTTACAAAAGAAGTTAGTTCCTTATGAGTTCCTTAATTCTGACACCCATCTCCAAGAAATCCATCAATGCATAAAAATAAGAAACACATTGGAACATAGTGCACAGAGACTAAACACAACTGAAATAAAAGTTACCCAAAATGAAACTTCTCTTACCAGTGTGTGATAAACTCTGATATCTCCAAATCTATTTTGTTTTATTTTTATTTCATTTTGTTTTTAAAAAATGCTTATTGCAAACCAATAAATGAATTTTGTGGTCCACCAATGAGTCATGATCTGCTGATTTTGGAAAAGGCTTGACATTTGGATAAGATGGGGTCATGGACCATCTGCTTGAACTACGTCGTTGAGGCTTACTTTTGTAAAAGCCCAGATTTTGTGCCTTTGAAATAATATCGGAGGAAGGGATTGAGGTAGGGGGTTTTCAGAAGTTGTAAACATCATCAAGGCCTTCCTCTTATTTATTTATTTTTTTCTGGATAGAAGCAGTGTAAGCGGACGGAGGGAGACACTGGGGGCAAAGTAAGATCCTTGAGAATTTCAAGTGTCTTATTTTTAAGGAAGGAGACTAAATTTTTTTTTAAAGTAGCACCTATTGGCTGTATGTTTTCTCATCTTATCTTATGTAATCCTCATAACAATGTAACTGTGTAGCCTTTATATATGTTACATAGGAGAAAACTTGGACTCCCCGAGATTGAGTAGGTAGAGGAACTGACTATTAACCAACTCACAGAGGCCATGTCTCCCGGCAATTGGGGACTAACAGAGACTGGAGTCAGGCAATCTTTACTCTGAATCCTTGCTGTGGTACTTAGTGATAGTTATTAGTAAGTGAGGAATAAATAAGATTAAATGTGCAAACACTCAGCATCTAGTAGTCACTGATTATTTGTATGAATATAAGATACATGTATAAGCTATATATTAAAATATGCATATATGATATATATACATATATAAGATATACATTAAAATTTTTGTTTTTAAAATTATCCCTTGGAACAAGACGATATGTCAAAAATACTGGCATTGTGTACATTTCTAATCTTGCAGTCTGTTGGCATCCCTCACTGCCCTGTCTCCTCCCAGTAACGCTGAATATAGTTAGAATACTGCATGTACTGGGCACCATAGCAAAACTTGAAAAGCAAACAAACACACATACAAACTCAACAACAGGTGTCAGCCTCCAGCAGAGAAATTTGATGGAAGAAACCATAATTTTGAGTAATAACCTGCATTTCATCAGGACTAGGTTCCTTTCCAACACTCAGAGATTTTGTTGTTACTATTGTAACAACATTCAATGAGAATATTGCCATTCTCACACATACCACATTGAGAGGCAATGGTATATGGTGTATAAGAGCTCCATCCCTCAGCTCAAGACGACCTATGCTTAAATTCTGGTTCTGCCACTTCCCTGCTGTATTAGCCCATTCTTGTATTGCTTTAAAGAAATACCTGAGACTGGGTAATTTATAAGAAAAGAAGTTTAATTGGCTCACGGTTCTTCAGGCTATACAGGAAACAGTGCTGGCATCAGCTTCTAGGGAGGCCTCAGGAAGCTTTTACTCATGGTGGAAGGCAAAGTGGGAGCAGGCATTGCACATGGCGAAAGCAGGAGCAAGAGAGGGTTGAGGGTGGGGAGGAGTTTCCATGCTTTACAACAACCAGATCTTACAAAAACTCAGTACTGTAAGGACAGCACCAAGCCACGAGGGATCCACCCTCATGACCCAAACACCTCCCACCAGGCCCCATTTCCAACACTGGAGATTACATTTCAACATGACATTTGGGCGGGGAAAATATTCAAACTATATCATCTGCTATGTGGTCTCGAACAAATCACTTAAACCATTTTTCCTCCATCATCCTTAGTAAAACAAGGTTTATGATGTTAATCACAATGAGGATGATAAAAATGCCCACCACGTAGGTTGTTGTAAGAATTCAATGCATTAGCATATATAAAACACTTAAAACAGTATCCAGAATATAAGAAGTGTTGGCAAGTCTTATGATGTTATGAGTTAGAGATACTCCCTCTGCTCCTGAAGGGCCATCATTTCCAGTTTCATTTGCATTTGGCAGCTTTCTGGAGTGGAGCAAATCATAGTTAGGTCTCCACTCATTCAGTAGGACTTTGTGAGTCATCGACAGTGGTTAAGATGCAGTGCTAGCTACAGAATAGTTTTTTAAAAAATGGAACATCTGTTCTTTCCTCAATAATTTACAATCTAATTGAGAAAAAAAACAATGTTCTCTGCCACCAGCTAGCTGTGAGATTTTACTCAGGATACTGTCCCACTCCAAAAATAAGGGGCTCCTCTACTCTGTACTAATGATGAATAAATTGGGATTCACCAGGTTTAGCACCTCAATTCACAAAGACAAGAATCTCTATTCAAGAATTATAAAGAAAATTATGAATTCATAAAAATATTTTAAATAAGCTAGAATCTGAAAAATAAAGAATGTTGTCTTATTTAGTGATGACCCCATAAAGGGCTCCACCACTCTGCAAGTGATGATGAATAAACTGGGAATCACCAGGTTTGGCACCTAAATTCACAAAGGCAAGAATCTCTATCCAAGAACTATAAAGAAAATCATGAACGCATAAAAATATTTTAAATAAGCTGGAGTCTGAAAAATAACGTTATCTTATTTAGTGATGACCCCCAGATAAAAACTTGAAGAAGTTTATGGTTAAACATTTTTACTTAGGATCCATTTTTCTTTTTTTTCTCCTCTTTCTCTTCTTATTTCTTCTCCTACTTTTTCTCCTTTTTTCTCCTTATATGCCTGCTTAGACATTTATGAAGACTTGCCAAAGAAACAATGGGACAACCAGGTTGAGAAAGACAAGTTAAATCTCTCGTTTTGTTAATTCTGATTGGAGAAGCTTTACTCACATCCTCTGTTTCTCTCCTATGAGGCAAGTAACTTCCAAGTATCTGGACAGCCTTCTCCCTTGATGTCGAGGAGGACCTTTGACAGAGAGTATAATATTCAGAGTGATCAATTCTGATTCCATTATTTTACATCTGATGAAGACAAATCTATCTTAAAATTCTTGCTGATTGAAAATTAAAAGCCACGTTTATTTGTGAAATTAAAAAGCTCTCAGAGGGCAACCAAATGCTCAGATGTCTTTATCCTTTTTTTAAAAAAAAAATGACTATCTTCCTCTGAAGATGCATATTTTCTAAAAGCAAATAGAATCATTCATCTTAAAACTGGTTACCCTACATTCAGCCATATAACAAGTCACTGACTTAACTGAAATGTTGAAAATCTCACAGTCCATCATATGTCTTATTAACAATGTAAAAATCTATTCCTGGGCAGAAATATTAACTGCTGCCCAAATAAACAACCATCTATCATACATGAATGCACTGCGGTAGGCAGCTACCTCATATCTTATTATGAAAGATTTCCCTCAGTATGAGCGCAACAGACCTGTGAATTTATTTCTCTGTGTGGGTCCCCAACATGAGTTGGATGCAGGAAGCCTTAGAAATGGGTTATAGTTAAAAGTTTATTTTTATAATCCTATTGTTTGCAACTGAAAATGCATCTTCCAATAATGACAGTGTTACAAGTCAAGGTTAGATCCCTGAGGTCACCTGTGAATGTTTACTGAAAGCAAAGCTGAAATGGTCTAATTTATAGCCACTGGCCTTCCTAAGCAACCCTCTGCCCTAGTGCTGAGTCCCTAAGGCCCCCAAGGTGCGAGTTACTACTGAGATTGTGAAGAAGAAGTGGGGATGGGTGTAGAATTGCACAGCATTGGAGGCAAAGGAGGAGAAATTAAAAGGGGAGCTCCATGTCTCCTCTTACATTCACTGGGATTACTGGTGAATCAGAGATGATCTGCCCACCTTGTACTTCTCATTATATGGCTCTACATCCAAGCTGCCTTCGTGAAAGTCTTATGTGTTTGTAATTGAAAAACTTTATCCTTCTTTAAAAAAATGAGAATTTGTGGCCACCTCTAGAGCTTCCAGTCAGATAGGTATTTTGGTCTATTTAGTGGGGAAAATGCACAACACAAGTCACTTGACATCATATGCAGATTAGCTTTTAAAGTTGTTGCCTTGGTATTGTATTTGGTGAGCAGTTGGACTGTGTAGCTTGTTGGCATTTGTTTTAGTGTACCCAAATCCTAGGTCTCCGTGACAGTTCTAGAGAATTTGGAATTATGGCTTTTTAAAGCTGAATCATGAATGCAGTCCTGGAACAGAACACCCTCATCCTGTGTTGACACAGGCGGAGAACAGTCTCAACCTGATGGAGATAAGGGTGGGCATGATCTGCACATGAACTTCCTGACATACGCTCACAGGGGCATCCTCTCCCAGTAGGCCTATAACAGTGTTTTTCTGAAGCAAGTACCACTAACAAGAGGTGTTCTTGGAGCAGATTAAGCGTTAATCAAGTGAGTAAAAACTGACCCTGGATGTATGTCCAAAACTCTTCAATTCAACACTGCCCTAGAACTGACTGTTATATATTCTCTATTATTTTTTCTTTTTTTCCTCTGTGGCCTAGGCTAGAGTGCAGTGGCGTGATGTCGGCTCACTGCAAGCTCTGCCTCCCGGGTTCACGCCATTCTCCTGCCTCAGTTTCCCAAGTAGCTGGGACTACAGGTGCCCGCCACCATGCCCAGCTTATTTTTTTGTATTTTTTTTTTTTAGTGGAGATGGGGTTTCACCATATTAGCTAGGATGGTCTCGATCTCCTGACCTCGTGATCTGCCACCTCGGCCTCCCAAAGTGCTGGGATTACAGGCATGAGCCACCGCACCTGGCCATGTTCTCTATTATTCTTCATGATATTTAATGAAAAAGAAGTATGTAGTATTTTGTATGTAGGAAGGCACTGTCTCTTAAAAATAAAATTTCTGCTCTTGAGGGATTTATAGTCCAGCTCTGCAGACAGACACATGGACCAATAATTACCACGTAATGGGATGCATGCTATCGTGGAAATGCATTTACAGGGGAAGAAGATATTAATTAACCTTGAAGAAGGTTGGAAAGGCATCATAGAGGATGTGCTATCTGAGTTTTACCTTGAGAAGGATGTGGGATTGCTATACTTGGTAAAGGTCATATTGGCTAGAAGGAACCATATGAGCAAAGATCCGGAGGTGAGAAAGTATTTAGCGTGTTTGAGGAAGAACAGGGATCCATGGAGTGGCTTAAATGTAATAATGGACATTGGAGCTAGAGAGGAAAATACAGAACAAAGTATAAAATTCCTTTCCTATATCAGACTAGGAAATTTAGATTTTAACTTACATACAATAGAAAGTGGGATGCTGGTTAAAGTTTCTGCTAGAAAATTTGATGGTAGAATATAATATTAAGGAAAGTATGAAAGACCATAGAACTGAAAATTTCTGGACTTGGGGACCCTTGGGATAATTGCTGTGTCTCCTCTTTAGGTCTTTCTAGGAAGCAATGAAGCCTGGGGCTTAGAGCAGAACTCAGGTGTCATCAATAGCTATTAATGGAACGAAGACTCATCTCCCTCAGACTCACACAGGATATGCAGCTCTTCACTATAAAATGGTCCAGGTTTTCTGCATCTGCCTCTTAGTAAACTTGTGTGACTGCCCAATAAATTTCCACACGCCCAATATTCTCCCCTTCTCCCTTTCTCTCCTTTCCCCTCCCTTCCCCTTCCTTTATTTCTCTTTCAGACCTGGCACCGCTGATGAATTAGAGGGACACACAGGCTTTCTAGAAGCTCACTGAGTAGCTTTTCATACGATAGACATTTGTTGAATGTCCTCTATATGCCAAGCCCTGGGGATGGCCCTCTATATGGTGCTAAACAGGTGATCGGCTGGTGAGGTTTGGGGAAGCACATTTTATTCATGGCTCCCTTATTTTGCTGTATTATTTCTCTTGCATAACATGTGCCTCAATCAAGGCCATTTATGATGTGAATGTATGAAAACTATAATTTTGAGCATCCCCCAGTGTGTTCCCTGCCCTCCAATCAAGCCTCCTACCAGCTCTCCTCCCACCCCAGCCTTGTGGCACTACCCTGTGCTCTCTCCCTGGCTGAAAGCCCCTTCTCTTTGCTGATTCAAATCCCATCCAACATTCAAAACCACCACCTCCATAATGTCTTTCTGATGGCTCACATCCTCATTGATTTCTTGGAGATATAATTCAGGGTAACAGTTAAAAAACTGGGCTCTAAATTAAGGAGAGAGGTTAACTCTAAGGAAAGGAGAACGAGATGTGTTCAGGGCCTTCATCTATTGCTAACATATTGTATCTTAAGCTGGGTGATGGATATACAGGTATTTTTTTTAAACATAGTTAATCGTATAATTTTGTATGATTGAATTATTTTATAAAAGAAAAAGGTCACGTATTAAGTGTGCTACCTTGTGCAAGTTCCCTAACTTCTTTATGCCCCAGTTACCTCATTTGTAGGAAATGATAATAGTGCCCTCTTTATAGAATGTTGTGAGGGTTAATAATATCAGATAATGCTTGTCAGGAATTTACAAAGTGCTTGACATATAGTAAGAACTCAATAAATGTTTTCCTCTTTTCCCCTTGAACTCCCCAGAGTGCTTTTGCTCAGAATTATATAATTTAATATTTAATTGAACCTTGTTTGGTTCTGTGATTTTTGCTCATTTTTTTTTTACTGTGCTCCTCTTTTTTCTTGAGGGCAGGCACAGTGTGCTATCCTTCTTCCTAAGCTCCACAGCACCCTAGCATGGTGCCCAGGGTATCTGAATATGTTCATAAATTCTTAAGGTTGATTGATTGGAATGGTCTTTTCAAGGATTAACTGTATATGAGTCCCATGGTTTTTCGCTTATCTGTGTCTGAGTATCTGAAGAAGAAACCTGTGCGTGTCTGTTACTTTCCTCCTGTGATATGACCTATGAGCAGCTACCTTAGGGCTCAGAGTTGAAATATATGAACTAGCCAAGAACACACTCATTCACAGGCTTTCCAAAGTCCACCTACCACTTCCTATTTCCATTCAGTGCTAGAACACCTCCCAATAATTCAATAAGTATGCACCCCTTCCTTCTTAAAACAGTATTTGTGTAGGTTATAATCTTCTGTTTCACACTTTAAGGGAAATCTGAGCTAACCAGCTGCTCCACAGCCAAGTCCTAATGGTGACAATCATCTTGCTCTTGGCAAGACTATTTCCGGGTCTGCTTAAAGCCAGAGTGTGTGCTCCAGAGTCTAGAGGGGAGCTAAAATCTCATCAGGAGTTGGCTGCAGAGCATCCATTTACCCAGCTATAAACCATCCCCTGAGCTCCTGCCTGCCTCTACAGTGGAGTGACAAGCCAACCCAAATACAGGGGCCCAGCAGATTGTCCTGAACCCTTAATGTGTGCTTGCTGACTACTGATGCAATATCTCCATTCATCACCGGGGCTCTGAAGGTTCCAGGAGGCCATGTATTTCTGCAGAGCTTGGAGCCTCCTAGTCTTGGCTCAGTTCATCTGATCTTGAGGAAATCTGTTTAGTTGAACTGCCTTTACTGGGGTTGATGATAGGGAAGCAGAGGGGAGAGCAGTACAAGGGAAAGGCAAAGAGGTCAGAATAATGATATTTAATTCCATGAGGAAGCTCCACTCAGTGTGATAATCAAGGCCCTGAATCATGTCTCCAAGTGGATTATAAATTCTGCTGAAGGATAAGGAGACACAAATCAGCCATCATATCCAATATTTTTTCTACTGCATCTATTGCCTTTAAGTAGATTCACTTAAGTAAATATAAGAAGCATTTAAGATGGAAACAGAAGGTGTAAGTAAAACTCACCTTCTGTAAATCATAAAGCAATGTAAATCATAAAGCTTCAAATACTCCAACTTCCGCCATTTCTATCTCAGTCCCCATTTTCTAAATTGCATCCTAATATTGAAAACACACACACACACACACACACACACACACACACACACACACAGACACACAGCCCTCCCCACCAACAACTACCACAAAGATGTTCCTGGCCTGGAAATGTCTTTGCAGTCAAGGCCTGACTTCTTTCAGTTACCCCAGATGCTAAACTAATTGGCTTGATGCTCAGATGAAAGAATCTAAATCTAGAAAGGCAGGAAAAGCCCCCTCCTGTGACCAAAGCCATTAAACCTCAATTAGGAGATAGACAGGGAAGGTGTAGATGAGTCTGGGGTAATTACAGGGCTTTGTCTGACAGCTCAGTTCCTGAAGCCGGGGCCAGAGCAGGTGATTTGGAAATCTGATCCCTAGACAGCTGCAGATGGTGCAGGCTGATTGCACCCCGCCAGACGGACCTCCTCCCACTGGCAGCTTTCTGCAGCATGTGGCCCCTCACAACTTAGCACTGCCTAGCGAGCTGGCCCCATCTGTTCCGTAATGGCCAGGCACACAGAGAGCCACCCAGGGGCAAACACCTATAGACTCTAGCCAGAGACGTTGTTGGGATAGAGGTGGGGTGGTGGCGGTCTGTCCTTGTTTTGCTTTAGAACTATCTCCAGAATATTCATCATATCCATGCTTCAGGAGAGTTAGAAACTGACTAAAGCTTCCACTGTCTTCATCCTAGGCACTTGGGGAAACTTGATAAGAGCTGACCAGGGCTGTTTTCTGAAGGTTTCTGGAAGTTGGAGTAATTCCTGCCTCCCATGCATTTAGGACAGGGAGGGATCATTCATCGTGTTATCAGCTGAATGTTGTCCCTGCAAATTCATATGTAGATGTCTCCACCCCCAGGACTACAGAGTATAACTATATTTGGAGATAAGGTCTTTAAAGAGGTGATTAACTGAAAATGAGGCTGTTAGGGTGGGCCCTTTATCCAATATACTGGTATCCTTATAGGAAGAAGAGATTAGGACACAGGCTGAGAGACACTAGGCGCATATGTGTGTCAATGGACAACCATGTGAAGAGGCAGCACGCGTGTAGCCATCTGCAGCCAGCATCTTGATCTCAAACTTCCAGCCTCTAGAACTGTGAGAAATACATTTCTGCTTAGGCCACCAATTTCTGTGGTATTTTGTTCTGGCAGCCCTAACAAACTAATACAACAGGTTTATTAATTCACCCAATAAGTATTTGTTGAGTATTTGCTATGTGCCAGAAATTGTTTACATGCTGGGAATATAGAGCTGAAAAAGACAGACTACTCTTCCTGCTATGAGTTTGTATCTTCATGGGGAAGAGGAGGAAAGTCACTAACAAGGTAAATGCATGTACAAGTTAATTATAGAGGATGGTAAGTATTATGAAGGAGACAGAACAGGATGATATAGGGCTGCTTTGGATAAAGTGTTGAGGAGAAGAAGGCCTTTTGGAGGGATAATATTAGAGCTAGACCTGATAACAAGAAGGCATTAGCCATACAAAGATCTAGGGAGAAGAAAATGCAAAAGTCTTGGTGAGGCAGGAGAATAGGGTCTGGAGGCAGGGAACCTAAGGCTGTTTCACGCCTACTTCCTAGAACTAAATTGAAAGGAAAACCCTAACTTTCCAAGCCTAAGTAACAAAAGCACCAGAAGCTACTCCCTTTGGCCTTTTCTATGTGCAGATAGAAAATTGGAAAATTGGAAAATTGCAGGTTGAGTCTTCGTTTGCAACTTTGTAAGTTTACTTCAGCCTCTGGTTGGCTGCTTTCTGCAACCACCCAGACTGATTGCAGGCTACTACTTCTGTTACATGAGTTGAGCATGAATGGGAAACTTCTAGAGGGTATTTGAACCCAAGAAGAGTGTGTATCTGGGCCCTTGAGCCATTGCTTGGTCCTCTCCCACACTGTGGAGTGTACTTTCATTTTCAATAAATCCCTGCTTTTGTTCTTTTGTTGCTTCATTCTTCCTTTGCTTTGCTGGATGTTTTATCCAACTCTTTGTTCAAAACACCAAAAACCTGGACCACTTGCAGTCATGACCCTCTACACTGGGGCAAGGACAAATTGATGACTCCAAGGAACAAAAAGGCCAGTGTGAGTTAAAAAAAAAAAAAAGGGGGTGTGAGGTGGATTTATGTCAACCTGAAGGGAGGAATGGAGTGGCTGGAGGCAGACCTCTGTATACAGCCCTGCCCTTTTCAAAGATGGCGAGGGAGGATGAAGGTTATGATTGAAGGAGGCCACCTGTGGAGGTGAAAGACACAGACTCTCTAGTCTTTCAAGGATGGAATCTAAGCTCCAGGTACACAGTTGGCCTAGATCAGTGGTTATCAACCCAACCGGAGTCAATGATGCTTTTTAAAGCAAATATTTTATTAGATCCCTTCATTATCCTGAAATGATCATTATTCTGAATGATCTACCAAATCACATAATAAAAAAGAATAATGTCCTAACTATAATAAAAGGGAAACATTTATAAATAATTATGATAAATTAATTGCAATACATAAATATTCAGGCACAAGTTACATTAGAAGAGAAAACGAAGTAGTTAGCTGACAGCAGGTAGAATCACTCTGAGTGTGAGTCCCATGATTGTAGGCTGATGCCTAGTTTGGTTGGTCAAAAGTTAATTTTAATCATTAGTAGTTTAGAAACTTTTCTTTCAGCTTGACAACTTGTTATGGTAATGTCATGTAAATTTGGGGATTATTGTCAAATTAGGGGAAATTTCTATCAAGCTTCTTTCATTTATGAGCTTTAAGATTTCCTGGTATTTTAGATTTTCTTGTGCAATGACTAATTTTCAATGCTCTGAATTGTCAACACTTATTAACCACTACCCACATCCTTGTGGTTCTGGGCACTGTAGGATACGTAAATCCCACAGGAGGACTTTGGGCCTTAAATCTACATCACAGTGTCAGGTGACAAGGAGCAGCAGGAGTTTTCTGAAAGCTAATCTTAGGCTAGAATTAACACTATAACAGCAACTTAACTACAAGTGGAAGTGTCTGTAAATCACATAGACATATTCTACCACACCCAACCTTTAACTCAACTTCCCTTTCATTGGATCACAAAAATGTCTGTGACTTGATATGAGAGGAGGTATGGCAGACATGAAGTTAGCATGGAAACAGAGGGTGGCCTTAGCTAATTAAATACAGTATCTTAAACAAAACTTAAGAAACCATATAATCATGTGATCCCTCTGTTGGGACTTCTCAGGCATCCGTGGTAGAGGAGGTCCTGGAGCTTAAACTTTATTAGCTTCACTATTCATGCGTCTCTACTTGTACTCAACTTCCATGTACTTTGGATCCAATAGCCAGCAAAATCCCAACTCTAAATTCACACTTCTGTATTTTCCATGGATGACCTGCTGAACACTGCTGGAGAAAATTTGTACTACCATGCATGATATTTCCCCTACAAATCTGGCATCTTGAACCTCAGTTAACTCTGAATGATGTCCAGTAGTTCTGTGAGTCTTGAATTAGTTTTCTCTCCACTTTCTTAACTGTTTTGAACATTCCCCATTATTTTTAAGCACTTACCCTAGGCTAGGCTTCTTTGTTACTCATTTTAGCGTCCCTTACACACTACACTACACACATACACAATTATTAGACCTGTCCTTACTTTGTATTAATGGAGGGATGTCACTTTTCTTGTTTATCCTCTTTATCCTGTTCTCTGAATTTTACTACACTTACTGTACTGGGGACATGGAAGCTTCATCAGGATCCTTCAATTATCTTTCTTTTCCCATAATCCTTAAGTACTCCGAGGCAATTGGTTATTGCCCCAGCCTATAAATGAGCTCAAGTCTCTCTAAACATTAAACAAAATCCTTTCTTTATCCTGCATCTACCTCCAGCCACTTCCCTATTTTGTTTACCCTTTATAGTTAAAACTCTTAAAATAATGATCAATATTCACTGTCTCCATTTCTTGACCAACAGTTGCATCTCCACATAATCAGATATCCATCCCTGTCACTGCAATGAAACTCGTTCACCAAGGTTACCAGTTGCCAAAGAATCTTCTAGTTGGCAAATTCAAGAGGCACTTTACTCTTGACCTTGCTTGACCTTCCTGTGCATTTGACACTATTGACCAGTCCCTTATTTTTAAGGGATATTTATTGGTTTATTTATGTATTCCCTTTATTGTTCCAGAAATGATTTTCAAAGTGTCCAGTCAAAATACAAATAATTTGGAAAGATAAAATAAAATTTTAAAAGTCTTAGTTGTTCTCTTGGCTTTTAACAAACCTTAAAGATAATCAATACTGTTAAGTCTCTTCAGATAACACAGGAATCTTAGAATACTTTAACTTCAGTCTCTTCCAATTTATAATTTATATACAAACTTTTTAATCAATTTGATCATTTAAAAAACCTATAAATAGATATCAGTGTTATGTTCAGAGAATCAGTGATTTATGTTCACCCATATAATTATAAATTTCCTTGAACACTGTTTCTTTTCTGTATCTCACGTTTTCCATCTGGAATCACCTTTATGAAGTACATACTTTAGAAGTTTCTTAAATAGAAACTTGTTGATGGCAAACTCTTGTTTGTGTGTAAATTTTGTATTTTGTCCTTATTCTTGGAAATAAGTTTTCTGAGTAAAAGACTCTAGATCCATTGCTCTGTTTTCTCAGCATATTGAATATATTTTTGTCCTGTCCATTTTTGTTGAGAAATCAAATGTTGGTCTTGCTGTTTCTTTGTGGGTGTACTTTTCTCATCTGTCTACTTTAGGATGTTCTTTTTGTCTTTTGTGCATTGAATATCACTGCTTTGTCTTGGATCACATCCTGCTTGGAATTTGTTAGGTTGCCTGAAGTAATGAATTGCTTTCTTTCATTAATTCTGTAAAAATTTGCCATAATATCTTGAAATACTGCCTTTCCTTCAGTCTCTTACTTGTCTTCTTCTATAACTTTGATTAGTAATATTTTGGACTGTTTACTTTCAATGCCCACTTTTATTTCTTTCACATAGGAAGCATAGTTATTTTTGTCCTTTGCTTGATAATCCTGCAATCTGTAGTGTTTGTTGGTGTGACTCAGATCTCTGCTGCTTCTGTTGATTATTGTTTCAGTGCCAAACTTACTTTTTGTTTTAGTATTTTGTGTTTTTCCATTTGTTCTTTACTATGATTTCATATTCAAACCATCTAGGTCCAGTTTATGGTTCCAAATTCTTGGGGAGACTTAAGGCAGATTTTATTTCTCTTGTCAAAGAGGGAAAGGTGAAAATAGACAAGATTTTTGGTTTCCCTCTTTTGCCAGGGTGGCTTATTTATTTTTCATTCTTATACTAGGTTCCTTGCATTTCCTTCTGTTTTTTTTTTTTCTTTTTTTTTTGAGATGGAGTCTTGCTCTGTCACCCAGTCTGGAGTGTAGTGGCATGATCTTGGCTAACTGTAACCTCCGCCTCCCGGGTTCAAGCAATTCTCCTGTCTCAGCCTCCTAAGTAGCTAGGATTACAGGTGTGCACCAACACGCCTGGCTAATTTTTGTATTTTTAATTTTTAGCAGAGATGGGCTTTCGCCACGTTGGCCAGGCTGGTCTCAAAGTCCTGACCCCAGATGATCCACCTGCCTTGGCCTCCCGAAGTGCTGGGATTACACGCGTGAGCCACTGCACCCGGCCGGTTCCTCGAATTTCTAAAGGGTCTCTTATTAGACTTTCTCACTTGTTTGTCTCTTACTTTGTAGACACTGCATAGCTATTGAAATGAAAGCTCAAAGCCAGGCTCACACCTGTAATCCCAGCACTTTGGGAGGCAAAGACAGGAGGATCACTTGAGACCAGGAGTTCGAAACCAGCCTGGTCAACGCAGCAAGTCCCCACCTCTACAAAACTGAAAAAGAAAAAATTAGGTGGGTGTGGTGGCGCACATATGTGGTCCCAGTTACTCAGGAAGCTGAGATGGGAGGATTGCTTGAGCCCAGGAGGTCAAGGCTGCGATGAGCCGTGACTGCCATTGCACTCCAGCCTGGGCAACAGAATGAGACCCTGTCTCAAAAACACAAGCAAACAAAAAAGAAATGAAACCTCAAGGTCTCTGGGGTTCAATGTTTCTCTGAGAAAGTGGGCCTCAGGGGGAGCTTGCCTTTGGGTCCACGCTGTCATTATAATTTTTGCTTCTAAAGGTTCCTTATAGCATTTTATTTGAAAATACGTTTTTAAATTTTATTATTTATTTATTTATTTTTCAACTTTTATTTTAGATTCAGGGGATACATGTAAAGGTTTGTTACCTGAGTGTATTGTGTGATGCTGAGGCTTGGGTTATGAATGATCCCATCACCCAGGTACTAAGCATAGTACCAAATAAATTGTTTTTCAATCCTTTCCTCCTTCCCTTCCTTCTCTAGTAGTCTCCAGTGTCTATTGTTGCCAGCTTTATGTCCATGAGTACCCAGTGTTTAGCTCCCACCTATAAGTGGGAACACACAGTATTTGGTTTCCTCTTCCTGCGTTCATTCGCTTAGGATAATGGCCTCCAGCTGTATCCATATTCCTGCAAAGGAAATGAAATTTTTTTTATGGCTAGATAGTATTCCATGGGGTGTATGTAACACATTTTCTTTATCAAGTCCATCACTGATGGGCATCTAGGTTGATTCCATGTCTTTGCTATTGGGAATAGTGCTGCAATGAACATACAAGTGCGTGTGTCTTTCTGGTAGAAAAGATTGTTTTCCTTTGGATATATACCCAGTAATGGGATGGCTATGTTGAATGGTGGTTCCATTTTAAATTCTTTAAGAAATCTCCAAACTGCTTTCCACAGTGGCCGAACTAATTTACTTTCCCACCAACAGTGTATAAGCTTTCCCTTTTGGGTAGCTTTGCCAACATTTTTTTGTTTTCTGACTTTTTAATAGTAGTCATTTTGATTGGTATAAGATGGCATCTCATTGTAGTTTTGATTTGCATTTCTGTAATGATTAGTGATGTGCAGCATTTTTTCATATGTTTGTTGGCCACTTATATGTCTTCTTTTGAGAAGTGTCTGTTCTTGTCTTTTGACCATTTTTAATGGGATTATTTGTTTTTTGCTTGTTGTTATGTTATTTATAAATTATGTATATTAAACCTTTGTTGGATGCGTAGTTTGCAAATATTTTCTCTCATTCTGTATGTTGTCTGTTTACTCTGTTGACAGTTTCTTTTGCTGTACAGAAGGCCCTTAGTTTAATTAAGTCTTCTTTGTCAATTTTGGGTTTTGTTGCAATTGCTTTTGAAAACTTAGTCATAAATTCTTTCGTAAGTCCCATGTCCAGAATGGTGTTTTTAAGTTTTTGTCTAGAATTCTTATAGTTTGAGGTCTTACATTTAAATCTTTAATTCATCTTGAGTTAATTTTTGTACATGGCGAAAGTTAGGCATCCAGTTTCATTCTTCTGCATGTGGCTCACTAGCTATATCAGCACCATTTATTGAATAGGGAGTCTTTTCCCCATTGCTTATTTTTCTCTACTTTGTTGAAGATCAGATGGTTGTAGGTGTGTGGCTTTATTTCTGGGTTCTCTATTCTGTTCCATTGGTCTATGTGTCTCTTTTTGTACCAATATCATACTATTTTGGTTACTGTAGCCTTGTAGTATAGTTTGAAGACTGGTAATGTGATGGGTTTACTTTTTTTTTTTTTTTTTGGCTTAGGGTTGCTTTGGCTATTCGGGCTCCTTTTTGGTTCCATATAAATTTTAGCATATTTTTTTTAATTCTGTGAAAAATGACATTGGTATTATAGTTTGATAGGAATCAGGTTGAATCTGAAAATTGCTTTGGGCAATATGACCTTCTTAATGAAATTGAGTCTTCTAATCCATGAGTATGGAATGTTTCTTCATCTGTTATCTGTGATTTCTTTTAGCAGTGTTTTGTAGTTCTCCTTGTAGAGATCTTTCGCCTGACTGGTTAGATGTATTCCTAGGTATTTAATTTTTTGTGGCTAGTATAGATGGGATTATGTTCTTGATTTGGCTCTCAGCTTGAAAATAATTGGCGTATAGAAACATCATTTGTTTTTAGAAGGATTATTTAGGATGTCTGCTCTATCAAATTTTTGCAAACACAAGATTCTCCTGATTTCCTAAAATTTTCTTTCTTGGCTTGAGATCTCTCTAATACTCCCTCTGACCATCTTTTCTAGTTTCTTCATTGGATCCTTCTTGTCTGCTCATCACCAGAGGGCAATGTCCAATAGTGTTCTATCCTTTACCCTCTCCCAATCTGCTTAAAAACACATCCTGCCCATTGCCTTCAGCTAACTGTATGCCAATTCCTCAAAACTATGCACTGTCTACCCAAAGCAATCTTTAGAGCTCTGCATTTTTGTATCTACAGGTCTTTTTAATTTAGCATCTCAAGCTCAACATGTCCAAAATTGACTCCCTCCTCCCACCCTCTTCTTTTATTTTTTTGTTTGGGAAAATGATACCAACATTCATCTTGTTAATCAACATAGAAACATGGAGAGCATTATAGATTCCTTCCTCTCCCACATCCTCCACAGTCAATTGAATACTGCATCTATGATTTCTATCACCATAAAACCTCTCATCACAACTCAACTACCTAATTAATTTAAAGCACCATAATTTCTCTCCTGGATTGATGTGATAACATCCTAAATGTCTGCAATAAATCCACAGTTCTCACTGGAATCAAAGTAATATTTCTAAAACACATATGTGATCATCTCATAACCTCCCCCCTTCCCCTACCTAGAATTCATCAATGACTTTCTGCAGTGCTCAAGATAAATTCACATTCCAAGTTCATCTTGTTCTATTCCACATTTACCCAGACTAAAGCCAAATTGAAATATTTGCAATTCCTCCAGCACATCATGTGTTCTCACAGCTTTGACTTTACACAGTTTCCTTTGCTTAAAATTTCCTTCCCCTTCCTCCTTGCCTGGCTTATACATTTTTATTTAATAGACATAATGTACATATTACCCTCCCATAAATCTTCCAAGTCTTTTACCTGCCTCACTCTGTTGAATGTCTTTGATTCATTCATTTAAGAAACATATATTGAGTCTGCATTATCTATCTATCTATCTATCTAATCTTCTACATACTATGGTAATATGCTTGACATTAGGAAAATAATAAAGAATAAGAAACAACCCTTTTACATTACAGTGCAATAAATGCAAAGATAGCAGAGAGCACAGTGAAGGGGAACCTGGACCAGCCTTGAATGAACAGACAGGGCTTGTGAGGATGTTGTAAATAAGTAAATGTAATTGCTTTCTCTCTTAATTCTCTCCCTCTTATTTTCCCTACTGCTACCAGCCAAACATTTGTGTATAAAAGAAATTAGCATGTTTAGTTATGAAGTTTTTTATTTTCATAAATTTCTGTAGTTTAAATCAGCCTGGCCTCTGCCTGTTATTGACATACTAGAGAAATCATAAAACTCTGAGTAATTGTGTTCATGTGTTCCAGTAGGGCTTATCCAACCCTGGGAAAATAATGGCATCTGACCCAATAAGACTAGCAAAGAGCAAACCCAAGAAAAGAGATAAACATGTATTAAATGGTAGTTTTAAATTTTTTAAAGTACATTCATTTTTGTTTTATTCCACAAAGGCACCGTGGAAGCTTTTAAAAATACACACTGTTCAATGGGATAAAATATATTATCAAGGCCATGATAATAAAGGGGAAATAGAAAAGGAATATCATAAATCTGTAATAACATTAGTACACGGAAGCAGCAGAAAAAGGCTACAAATTTGATTCTAAGCTCCTTAACAGCCCAAACAAAGAAAGATCATGATTAGTCACAGTTCTGCATAAGAAAAATAACACAAATGACTTGTTCAGTAAGGAGCATAGTTTTTGTGAAAACTGATTCCCAAGGAATTTCTCCCATGAACGCTGAAACTGCTGTGTGATGTGGTAGACAATGTTCTTAATATGATCCCTTCAATAGCTACAATCACAGACATAATGAGTCTGTCTCATAAATATCCTTTGTTGTGGGTAGTTGGCAAAATGCCAAGGAATAAGTCAGTGAAAGCTGCTCTACAAGGAGTAGATTTCAGTAAAGCACACTGAAAATTCTAAGACTTTAGAATCAAACAGCTAAAGATTGAATCCTGGTTCAGTTAAACACAAGATGTGTCAACTTGGTCCAGTTACTTCCTCTTCCTTAATTTGATTATCTGTAAAAACTAGGATAATGATACTCATCATTTGGATCTAAAGTTCAGTTAAAATACAGAATATCTAGAACCATAATAATCAACATCCATTAAACTCATATACCATCCCAGGCACTATGCTAAGTACTTTACATGGATTATCTGATTTAATCCTCACAAAAATTCCTTTACATGAGTACTATAATTATTCCCATTTACCAACTAGGAAACTGAGATTAGAGAGGTTAAATCGTTTGCCCAAAACCACAGAGCTAGGATGAGGGGAGCTGAGCTCATCAGCCCAGGCATACTGATTTTAGAGTTCACGTTCTTAAAGCATTCTGTTCTATAAAATGCAACTGTGTCCGGAATTGGTGGGTTCTTGGTCTCACTGACTTCAAGAATGAAGCCACGGACCCTCGCGGTGAGTGTTACAGTTCTTAAAGGCAGCGTGTCCAGAATTTGTTCCTTCTGATGTTCAGATGTGTTCACAGTTTCTTCCTTCTGATGGGTTCGTGGTCTCACTGGCTCAGGAGTGAAGCTGCAGACCTTCGCCGTGAGTGTTACAGCTCTTAAGGCGGCGCCTCTGGAGTTGTTCGGTCCTCCCGGTGGGCTTGTGGGTCTCGCTGGCTTCAGGAGTGAAGCTGCAGACCTTCGTGGTGAGTGTTACAGCTCATAAAGGCAGTGTGGACTCAAAGAGTGAACAGTAGAAAGATTTATTGCAAACATCGAAAGAACAAAGCTTCCACAATGTGGAAGGGGGACCCCAACGGGTTGCCACTGCTGGCTCGGGCAGCCTGCTTTTATTCTCTTATCTGGCCCACCCACGTCCTGCTGATTGGTAGAGCCCAGTGGTCTGTTTTGACAGGGCGCTGATTGGTGCGTTTACAATCTCTGAGCTAGACACAAAGGTTCTCCACGTCCACACCAGATTAGCTAGATACAGAGTGTCCACACAATGGTTCTCCAAGGCCCCACCAGAGTAGCTAGATACAGTGTCGATTGGTGCATTCACAAACCCTGAGCTAGACATGGGGTGCTGACTGGTGTGTTTACAAACCTTGAGCTAGATACAGAGTGCCGATTGGTGTATTTACAATCCCTGAGCTAGACATAAAGGTTCTCCACATCCCCACCAGACTCAGGAGTCCAGCTGGCTTCACCCGGTGGATCCCGCACCAGGACTGCAGCTGGAGCTGCCTGCCAGTCCCGCGCTGTGCACCCGCACTCCTCAGCCCTTGGGTGGTGGATGGGACTGGGCCCTGTGGAGGAGGGGGCGGCGCTCATCAGGGAGGCTGGGGCCGCACAGGAGCCCACAGAGTGGGTGGGAGGCTCAGGCATGGCGGGCTGCAGGTCCCGAGCCCTGCCCTGCGGGAAGGCAGCTAAGGCCCGGTGAGAAATGGTGCGCAGCGCCGGTGGGCTGGCACTGCTGGGGGACCCAGTACACCCTCTGCAGCCACTGGCCCCGGTGCTAAGCCCCTCATTGCCCGGGCCGGCAGGGCCGGCCGGCTGCTCCGAGTGCGGGGCCCGCCAAGCCCACGCCCACCCGGAACTCCAGCTGGCCGGCAAGCAGCCCCGGTTCCCGCTGGCGCCTCTCCCTCCACACCTCCCTGCAATCTGAGGGAGCGGGCTCCGGCCTTGGCCAGCCCAGAAAGGGCCTCCCACAGTGCAGCGGCAGGCTGAAGGGCTCCTCAAGTGCCGCCAAAGTGGGAGCCCAGGCAGAGGAGGCGCCGAGAGCGAGCCAGGGCTGTGAGGACTGCCAGCACGCTGTCACCTCTCACAACTTTGAGGCAACTCTTGATAAAAAATCATTTCCCACAACCAGGTTTTTTGATACCAGGTTTGATACTAGGTATCTTATGATGACCTATAAAACAGATTCCTACCTGCCCTGTACCCCCAACCCTGCCATGGACAGTTAAGGTGAGATCCCTTTGTTTTGCCAGAGGTAGCTTGGTCAAGCTCCTGTAATAAAAAGCAAGGATTCTTACTATACAGATAGAATAAATGGCAGGTTACTCTACAGAGCTTTAAGGGCAGGAAAGTTAATCCTGTGTTCTGCTTACTGTCTGTGGTAAAAACAGCCCCTTGTTGTCCACTCCCATCTTTGATTCAGTTGACAGACAGCTGCAGCTTAATTGGCCTGCTACACAGTATGTTTGGCTGGATTTTGTGGCAAGCAGAGTCTGGTGGGGGGCCTTAAACAAAGCTCACCCAGCATGTCTTCTGCCTTGCCAAACTCTAAAAATAGAAAGCTCAACTTCTGCAGAGCTAAGGAGCTGAACTAGTCAATGGTTAGAAGATAGGTTTGTCATCTCAAGGGTGGTTTGTGTTTCCTATTAACTGGGGTTGGAATGACAAGGGGCAATCTTTTGAGCACTAAAGTCTGGACAGAATGGCATATGACCGCTATGCAAAGGACTGAATCCTGGTTATAAATCATAGCAACAACAGCCTGAAACTGAGCTATCACAGACTCTTAAATCTCCAAAGTGTGGCCTGGGTAAGCCATTATGAGAACTCTGCCTTCTCAGATAAAAAAAATTCCATGCCTCAGAGCTTAAAGCATACCTCCCTATAATCTATTTCTTTGTTCCAGCCAGACTTTCTTTCTGGAATTTTCCTCCATGCTCCGTGACCTGATCAAGGGTTAAAGAGGATTCCATATCCCACACTACATTAGAGAAGAGTGACAGCATATCAGAGAGAGGCATTGTGGACCTGTGTTTAAGTCAGCCTGTCTGAATCCACATCCTGGCTCCATCCTTCTTTACTAGGTATGTAACCTTGGACAAGGCCTTTAATCTCCATGGGTTTCATTAGACTAGGTTTTGTTATCTATAAAACATGCTTAATAAAAGTTTCAACTTCATAGAGTGGTTTTGAGAATAAAATAAAATAATTCAAGTAAAGTACATATTTTAGAGAAAATGCATCTTCATAATGATTATTAATATCATGTATCATCTGGGAAAGTCTTAGTATGCCTACTGGAGGGACTCAGGAAAGAAATGAAGATGAAGCTTGAGATAATTTTAGAAATACAAAAGGATTCAGAGAATGGCAAAGGAAACTCAATTCTATTTAGAAATAAAATATTCTAAAAAACTATACTCCCAAAGAAAAGGTTTTCTCATTTTGGTAATTGGGGCCTGCCTATTAGCATACCCACGAAGTCTTCTTTCCCTTCAGCATGTTGTTGAAACATACTTCTAGGACTACAGAGAAAATGACTATCATTATTAATCACTGTAGTCATAAATCTAAATGAACAGTGAAAACTTATTTGAGAATAATCTACTGCGTCTAAGAAAGAGTGAAAAAACATTATTGAAATTGGAAGAAACAGAAATTGTGCATGCAAAAGAGGAAAACTGGATAAAAATTCTACCAAGTAACATTGGAAAATTTAGAACTCTGTTTTAGCCAAATAAGAACAGGCTGCAATGATAAAGAACCAGTCAAAGAATAAGAATTAAATTTAGGAAATTCAAATATTAATCGTTTGGTCACCAGTACCCAAAAATTAAAGAAAAGAAGCCAAGTAACAGAATGAGCATAGATGAAATACATATTAGTTATATACAGTCAGTAGAAGAAGATTTTTCAGAATATAAGATAAAATTGTTGGCCAGTAAGTTGAAAAAATATAATGCAAAATAAAATTAATAACAATATGGTAACCTGGCAAAAACAATTTAGATTATTTCAACACAACCTTAGGCAGAGGAGCAGTAGTGGAAGTATGCCTGTAATCTTGTATTTTTTCAGGAGAGATCGGTTGTAGATGGTGAACTATTACCTAATTTGTTTGAAAATATGTTGAAATATAATTAATCAAAATTTACATATTATCATTAGAGATATAAAAATAGGAGATTTAACATTTAAGTCATTTGAGAGAGAGAGAGAGAGACAGAGAGGGAGAGAAACAGATATAGAGAGAAAGAGAGAGAGAGAGAAAAACTCAGAAATGAGAATCAGCGTAATCTATAAATTATAAAACCATGGCCTTTAGAGTAAATATCTAATATCTGAGTCCTGGTTTGCCAATTTAACACTTATGAAATGTTGGACAAGTTAATGAATCTTACTAAGCCTCAGTTTCTTCACTTGCAACATGAATCATGAATCAAAAGGTTATTTTGAACATTAAATTAGATAAAAACCAAAAAGTTATTGGAATTTGGGTTGCTGCATTGTAAAATATTTATACATGTCAGCTCATAATTAAGACTACAAATGACAGGAAAAATAGTAATAGGCAACTTGAAACGACAGCAGTACATCCAAGTATATCACTAGTCACAATAAATGTAACTGCATTAAATTTCCACATTAAAACACAGAATTCTAAAGTGAGTAAATGTGCAAAAACTGGACATATGCTGCTTACTAAAGATCTACCTATAATAAAATGTTACTAAAAATTTAAACTGGATAAAAAGGATACACTAGGTAAATGTTAAAACTAATAATAGTAGACAAAGAAAACGCAAATAAAAACAAGTTAAACAGAAATTTTATAAGAGAAAATGTACATTCATTCACTCATTTATTAATATCGACATTTATTTTCTGAACATTTACAATGAGCCAGGCATTGTAAAAGTGCTGGAACTATAATACTTATCTAGGCAAACACATTCCCTGCCTTCGAGGAGCTTAATTCCAATGAGAGTAGATAATACATTTATGGATTTATAAATATAATTGGCAGTGATGAGAGCTATGAATAATAAGCAGGTGAAGGAGAGTGAGAATGATGGGTTTCTCTCTTAGTAGGGTAGTAAGAAATGCCTTTCTGAGATGGTCACCTGAATTGAGTGAGCAAGTCATATGACTGTACGGGGCAGGATGGGCAGGAAGATGTTCTAGGCAAAGTAAACAGCATGATTTATTTTCTTTATGCAATGTGTACACAATGCAAAGACCCTGCGTCAAGAGCAATCCACAAAAAATGGCATCCAGAGAGATAAAAAAAAGCTCTTAGTAATACAAGGAGACATCCAGAAATGCTATGATAATGAGTTGCTTTAATACTGTCCTTCAGAAATTGATAAACAGTAATAGCAAAGGACATCATTTAAAAACTGAATTAATAATGTTGGTTGAATATATATGTACATACATTGTTAACCAACAAGAAAAACACATTTTTTTCAAATATACAAAGAATAGTTAAGAATTAGCCCTACGTTAGCCATGAAGAAAACTAATACATTCTATAAATTCAAATCAATAGGTGGGTATTTTCTGATTATAATGCAATAAAAGTAGATATTAGAAAAATATATAGCCAAATATTGTATCCATTTGGAAACTTATACTGTTCTAACTAAAACTAAGGTTAAGGAAGAAATCATATTAGAATTACAAAGTATTTAGAGATAAATGCAAATGAAATTACCATTTACAAAATACATGAAAGTACTTAAATGTAAGCCAGTATTCCAATGGCTATGTATTATTTAAGCACTGTGTTTTAGAAAACAAGAAAAAATGAAAACAAATTGGGTTCCATTGAAAATAAAAAAACAAACATATATAGAGAGTTAAAAAATATAAAAACAAAATAATGAAATATAAAACTACAAAATGAATAAAAAACATAATCTTTAATTAAATAAAAAGCTATTTTATTAAAGAAAATCAATAAAATTGATAAATATTTAGCTATTTAAAGCTAACCACCCCCAACTAAGCATATTATAAATGAGCAAAGAAAAAATAACCACAGCTACAAAAGGATTTTAAAATTCAAGAATATGCTTATTGCTTTTATATTACTGAATCTGGAAATAGATGAAGTTGATGACTTTCTAAAAATATATAAAGAATGAAAACTGACTCCAGATGTGTATAACCTGAAAAGTACAATAGTCATAGAAGAAGTTGAAATGATTGTAGAAGACATGACTAACTATATAGAAAAGTTCTGGAGAAATTCTGTCAAATTTCAAGAAACATGCAATTTCTCTGTTATTTAAACTTTTTCAGAGAACAGAAAAATATAAAACATTTTCAACTCATTTTTCAAGACTACCATAATCTTGACACTAAAGTTGAACAGAGTATCAAAAGCTGTAGATCAATCTCATTTATGACAGTAGACATAAAAATCCTTAATAAATATATGCAAGTAAAATCCAGTGGCATACAAAAAATAATACATCATACAGGAATGGCTCCATAGAGGTAATCTATTAATGCAATGTTTTGCATTTTTAGATTTAAAGAGAAACAACTGCATGACAATTTTGATAGAGACCCCAAAGCCCGCTTCATAGATATTCATAAAAAATTAGGAAAAGATCATCTTTAGTTTGATGAAAGATATCTACCAGGGAACTACTGCAAACATCAAATGAAACAGTGAACTTTTAGTTTCACTATTTATGGAACATTTTAGTTTTCCATTGACAGTAAAAATGGGACAATGCATGAGAGGTCACCAAAATGACGTCTATAGAAAGACAACTTGTTGACTGAAGAAAGAGAAAATCATTGAGTAATTCCACAAAGCTTGCTTATTTCAAGCATAACTTTCAAATGAGACTTGTGCATACTTTTTAGCCCAAGTAATTACCTGTTTTTTTCATGCTTATTTCAAGCATAACTTTCAAATGAGACTTGTGGATACTTTTTAACCAAAGTAATTACCTGTTTTTGTGACATGTTAAAAGTACCCTTTTCTAAGGAAGAAAAACTACTCCTAGGCAATGCACAATTTTCTTTTGCATAATTGCGATTTGATAGACACATTCTTACGCAGCATAGCTCATACAGCAGGAGTGTTATTGAATAAATAAATTAATAGTTAGTTTTAAGTGCATGTTTTATTGCAGCCAAACAGTTCAAATGAATCATCAGATGTTTCTGTGGGCTTTTATGCTCCCTAGAAGGCACACAAATTGACACTGACTATAGGGCTTAGAGCCTAAAAGAATCATCCTGAAAGTCAGCATTCTTTTTGAAAATTGAAAACAACTCAAGTTCTCTAGGGAGATGTTTTGGGAACCAGCACAAGATTTTTAAAAATCTAAGAAGTTTTTTTGATATATAATTTAAAACGTGTTAAATTACTTCTATTTAACTGATTCATGGGATTATCTGACACACTAGTTTATCTGTAAAACATACCTTGTGAAGCTCCAGACATGATGGCCTCCCATGTAGGAGGTCACACTGCAGAAAGCCCTCTCACTGCTGCTGTCACCAAACGAATTCAATGCTTCCTAAGAGGTGTTTGTGTTTATTCGCAAACATGTTTGTGTCTGTTGTAATTGTTATTTAAATTAGGTAATTTAATTTAATAATATGTAAAGCAATGACAGACAATAATGTAAAACAGAATTACTGTTCCCATAAAGTTGAAAGTTTGGAAAACTTAATCAAAACTTAATCAAGTGGCTACCTTTTACCTTATACCTTCTCAATATTCATATCTTGTCAGTAGTGGGCCTTACAAATAACTTCTCCCAATCTGCTATGATGTCCGATTACTTTATCCATGTTATTCTTTAAAGGTAGAAATCAATTTTTGCCTTATAATTTGGGCTTTTAAAAAAAGTCCATCACCATCCCTCCATCATCACAAAGATATTTCTACATAGGACTGGCTACATAAATTGCCAACCCAGTGCAAAATGAAAGTGTGGGGCCCTTTGTTTAAAAAAGTATTAAGAATTTCAAGATGACAACAACCAGTAGGGCATTCAACCACACACTGACCCTTTCTAAGCATTGGCCTCTGTGGTGTCCCACACCCATGAAGACGGTTCTGTTTCTATATCATCTCCTATGAGTATAATTGTTTTACTTTTTACATTTAAGTTTTGAATCTTTCTGGAGTCTACATTTGTATAAAATGTTTTGTAGAGGTTAAGTATTTTTTTCCCCTCACACAGCGAGTGAGTTTTCCTGAAATCATTTACTAAGGAGCCTATTCTTTCCTTACTGTTTCATGATGCCATTCTAATCATGTATTAGGTTTTATATAGATCTCTCCCTGAGCTCTCCATTCAATTCCAGTGATCTGTGTGTGTGTGCATGGGTGTGTGTGTGTGTGTATGTGTGTTACAAGGGCTAGAAAGAAATTTTTAGGCAGATAGCGAGGATAAAGGAGTCCTTGGCAAGGCTTCCATTTTAATAAAAAGCAGTCCCCAAATCATGTTTTTTCAAACGAAGAGTGGCCTGAAAAATTGAGCTGCAGACATAGATAAGCAAGCTGGAAGTTTGCACAGGTGAATGCTGGCAGCCGTGCCAATAAAAAAGGGCTACCTGAGGGCCAGGCATGTTCAACTTGGAGGCTTCATCTTCCCTTTTCTTTGTCACCACGCGTACAGTAAAAAAAGCAGGCAACATGGCATCGGCCAGGTAAAGAATCTATCTGCACAATAAAAGATTAGGATGGGGCAGCCAGTTTCTTCACACGCTATGCAAATGACAAACCTAGTCTTAACCAGTTCTTCACACGCTATGCAAATGACACACCTGGTCCCACCAATCTTTCGTGCCCTGTGAAAATCAGACACCGCCTCCTCAAGCTCATCTAGAAAGCCTCCTGTGTTTCAACACAGAAGCAGCAATCCGTTTTCTCCAGGACCCCTCTCTGTGCAGAGAGCTCTTCTTTTCGCCTATTAAACTTCCGCTCTTAACCTCACTCTGGTGTGTCCGGGTCCTAGTTTTCTGTGGCTGTGAGACAACGAATATTGGGTATTTACCCCAGACAAACGATGCTACTTCATATGTAGGTGCAAGCACCTGTGTGTTTTATACTTTGGCTATTTCTCCCCTTTTTCTCTTCTAAGTTGCCTTTGCTAATCACATAAAATTTTAGAATAAATGTATTAAGGACCTTTAGAAAACTTCAGCAGAGATTGTGATGAGAATTGTGTTAAATTAGTAGATTAATTAGGGGAAGAATTGGTACCTTTGTAATATCTGTCTGTTCACCCAAGAACTTGGACCATCTATTTAAAGAGATTTTTTTAAAGCCTTTATTAGAGTATTCAAATTTTCTCTAGAGGCTTTGTGCACTTTTGGTTAAGTTATATCTTGAATTTCATTAGTTTTTTGTAGAGGCTTTGTACACTTTTGGTTAAGTTATATCTTGAATTTTATTAGTTTTTGTAGATTCTTGTATTTTCTAAGATATATTTTTAATTGATTATAATTTGGAAACATATCTATTTTAAAAGACAGATTTTCTATCCCAAATTATTTGATTACTTCTAAGAATTTGGCTATTAATTTTGTATTTTTCTCCCATGGAGATGGTTATATCATCTACAAGTAAGACCAGCTATATAACTTGCAGGGCTAGGGTAAAATGCAAATTCAGGGATCCTTGTTCAGAAAGCAGGAAATAGATAAGAGCTGTTAAAGGTACTAAAATAAAAAGTTCAATAGGCTCTCTCTTAATGTGTCATGATATTTCATATTTGCTATTAAATGTTCTTCTAAGAAAGTAAAATTAAAATGTTTATTTGTATAAATTTTACTATTTATCTTTAGTACTGCGCAATGCCAGTTTTAAATGCAAATAAAAGAGTATTTAACTTGAATTCAGAGTTATACAATTCAGGGTAATAATGCCTGTATTTACCAGAACAGTGGAAATGGTCCACAAGAAAACATCCACTGTTTGTGTTTCTCTTTTTGATTTGTGCTGAGCATCCTACCAATACTCTACCTTCTGTTTACTGATGAGTAAGGAAAGACTGAAAGGAAAGGAATTTTGGGTTATCCTATCTTTCCCTTTTCTTCTATATCATAATAATCAGCATAAGTGGTTGGCTAATACAGAGAAGAAACATGAGTGAGAAAGAATATGGTAGGTCTTCTTGGTCATTCATTTTTCTTAGAATGTCACTGCCTTCTTTCTGCATTAGAAGAAAGTTCTGGTTCGAACCAAAATAGCATGTTCTTTCCAGGCTGTCAGGACCCTACTTAGTCATAGACATAATACGCTTACCTTTACACTTGCTTTGAGTATTGCTCAACTTAGTTGCATCATGGGCCTACCACATACTGCACTCATGAGGCATTGTGACCTCTATATGTAAATGGCAAGGCAAGGAATAGCAGACAACTTATTGCATGTTTCTCTTCTACTCATGATGCACATGCTCAATTATCCCATCAGACTTCACTTGCAAAACAAAAATTAGAAAATAAAATTATGAAGAAATCCAGAATGGCTACAACAGAGCATCAAACCAAGCATGAAGCCCTTCTGAGCTCAGGGCCCTGTGTCACTGCAAAGGTGGCCCAGCCATGAAGTTAACCCTTCTGCAAATAATGACTGCAACTTATGACTGTTCCATCTCTTCCCTTCCAATCTCAATACTTTTTATTTCTTTTTTATTTTATTACAGAATTTTCCAGTGGTAACATTAGATATTTAGCTAATAACAAATGTCTGATAATAGTAGCAATATTTGTCATTCTATTCTTGTCCCTGATGAAATGTGTCTAAAGTTTCTATATAAAATAACACTTTTACTAAATTTCTATTATATAACTTTTACAAATATAAGAAATTTTATTTCTGTTCCTAACTTGTCAATTTTTTAATCATAAATTTGCATTAAAGTTTATTTAATACTTTTTCTGAACCAATTGACCTGACCATATGAATTTTCTTCCTAATCTCTTAATATGGTAAATTGTGTTGATTGACTTTTTGTCACTGACTTATCCTTGCCTGCATGAGATAAATTCTACTTAATACTAAAGTAATTTAAAAAAATATACACAAAGGGGCCAGGCACAGTGGCTCACACCTGCAATCCCAGCACTTTGGGATGCTGAGGCAGGCGGATCACTTGAGGTCAGGTATTTGAGACCAGCCTGGCCAACATGGTTAACCCCCGACTCTACTAAAAATATAAGAAAATTAGCTCAGTGTGGTGGCACGTGCCTGCAATCCCAGCTACTCGGGAGGCTGAGGCAGGAGAATCACTTGCACCTGGGAGGCAGAAGTTGCAGTGAGCCAAGATTGTGCCACTGTTCAGCCTGGGTGACAGCCAGACTCTGACAAAAAAATAAAATAAAATATGTGTGTGTGTGTATATATATATATATATATATATATACACACACACACACACACACACACACAAATGTGTGTGTGTATATATATATATATACACACACACACACACAAACACACAGAAAGAAATGATAAATGTTTAAGGTGAGGGATAATCTCATTATGCTGGTGTGATCATTACACATTATATACTTGTATCAAAATATCACATGTACACCATAAATATGTACAATTATTATGCATACATAAAATTTAAAAAAATAAAAAATAAAAACCAAAAATACCACTGGGTTTGGTTATTTAATACTTTAAGATTTTTATATCTGTGTTCAGAGTGAAATTGGCTTATGGTATTCTTTCTGATTTCCTTCATTCAGTGTTGAAACAAGGACTTTCTTCATAAAACAAGCTGTACAGCTTTTGCTGTATTATAGTGTCCTCAATGTTGATTAGTTCTAAGTGTTACAAATTCTAAGTGTACATTTCTGTTCTAAGCATAATTTCTATAATGTGGTAATTATTACTGCTTTTCATCAAATATATCTGGCTGTCTCCTTTCTGAGTTCATGGTAGAATTGCATTTCTTCACATCTTTTGAAGTTAGATATAGACATGTGATTTGTTTTGGCTGTGTGAAGTATGAGAGGAATTGACATCAGTTCTGGACAGAAATATTAATGGTGAGTTTAAGTCACCATGATCTTTGTACCCTGCCATAGCAATTGAGGAATTCGGAAGATGAAACCTCCCTCAACCTGGCTCCCTAGGTGAAGATGACTTAGAGAGGAGACCCTTGTCAGCCCATGATGGCTATGTTATAACATGAATAAAAATCAAAAGTTTGTTCTTTCAAGCAACTGAGATTTGGCAGGTACTTTTTATCTCAACACAGCCTAGTTTATTCTGACTGAAACAGCTTGTGATTTTCTTCCTATCTCAAGAATTATTTAGTAATATGTTATATGCTTGCCATGCATATGGGCTGTTTTTAAAGTTATTGTTTATTTTATTGTATTATGGTCTTAAAATATAGTCTGTATGATTCTTGTTCTTTGGGATAAAATTGAATATTCATTTGTTTTAGTACATGGTATATTTTTGTAAATATCCCATGTGTGCTATAAAAATATATGATTCCTGTTTATTGGGAGTTGAGTTTTATGTATACAGATAGTATGTATATATATAGTGATTTGAATATATGTGTGTGTGTGTGTGTGTGTGTGTGTGTGTGTGTGTAGATACGAGTTCAAGGTGGTTTCTTGTAGGTGTCCCACGTATCTGCTCATTTTTTGTCTTCTGGAGCCGTCAATTTCTGGGAGACATGTTAAAATCTCCAGTTACAATTCAGATAGTTGTTAATGCTCACATGTTGGCACTATGTCTTAGGTCTACATATGTTAATATTAATTGTGTCATCTTTTTCTACTGTTTTGTTACTGAGTATAACATTCTTCTTTGTTCTTTATGATATCTTGCCCTACATTTTCTTTTAAAGTTTATAAAGTTTGTTACTTTTATTTTTGTCTTATTTGTGGCTAGTACATCTTTGTCCATTCTTCTATTTCTACCATTTTTATATTCTTTTGTTTGAACCATGTCTTTTGTAGCCATAAATTGTTAGATTTGCTTAATTTTAGCCAGTATGAGGATCTCTTTTTTTACTTAGTTATTGATATCATTGGGACTATTTCTGCCATCAAATTTCATATTTTCCATTATTGCACTTTAATTTTTTAAAAGAATTACATTCCTGCTTTCAGTTCAATCTATTAAATTTTATTCTTCTTGTTTAAAAGTTATATACTGGGTTCTTTTCTTTTTTTAAAAATGAGTATTCTTAACTCAAGATCCATTCCCATGTTTATTTTCTCTATAGATTTCTTAAGTTCATCTATATCTATATCTATACCTAACAGTGTAAATATCTTGGCATGTCTTACCAACCATGCAAAAACTCTTCCCCAATGCTCACCTCATGATAGTAATTTGTTTAAAATGTTAGTTTTAACTGTTATGAATTTTCTTCCTCTCTCTGGCTCTCAATTTTGTAGTTTAGATAAGCCATTTAGTGACCTTTAATTCTCATATCTCTTACAGCATCCTCCTGATTTATCTTTTTATTTTTATTTGCATATTTTCTTTAGTAATTTCTTTGAAAGTGAGAATTTATATAAAAACTTTTCTAAAGCCCATATGCCTGAGAATATTTTTAATTACATCCTCATTTTTAAATGACAATATTGCTGAATGTAAAATTTAAGATTCTAGTTTTTCTCCTTAAAAAAGTTATCTATTTCTTGCATCCATGTTGGTGCCAAGTAATATGAATTACATTCTTTTTCCTGTGTAAATTATTTTCTCTTAATCTTTGAAACATTTTGAATAGTCTATCTTTTATATTCTTATATTTCATTATAATGAAATATAAGAATTTCTCCCCTCTTTATTTTTTATATTTTGGCACTCTCATTATCTGTACCCTGATACTTCTGCTTATATCCTCCACATCTTTTAGCCTTTCTTCTATTTTTCTATTTTCTTTTCTTTCTTTCTTTTTTTTTGAGACAGAGTCTCACTCTGTCGCCCAGGCTGGAGCGCAGTGGCGCGATCTTGGCTCACTGCAAGCTCTGCCTCCCGGGTTTACGCCATTCTCCTGCCTCAGTCTCCTGAGTTGAGTAGCTGGGACTACAGGCACCTGCCACCACACCCAGCTAATTTTTGTATTTTTAGTAGAGACGGGGTTTCACCACGTTAGCCAGGATGGTCTCGATCTCCTGACCTCGTGATCCGTCCACCTCGGCCTCTCAAAGTACTGGGATTACAGGCGTGAGCCACCGCACTCGGCCTAGCCTTTCTTTTATGTTTTTCATTCCATTCTTATTACCTTCTGAAATAGCTTTTCAATCTGATCACCTGAATATCTATTAATCCCAAAGCTTTACCCATTCTGTTGTTTATTCCTTCTATTGGATTCCTTATTTCACTGATTACATTTTTTTAAACTTTATCATTTCCACCTGGTTTTTGTTATGACCTTTTGTCCCTTATTTATATTATTAAGATCTTACTTTATCTCTTGAATTATTTTATTGCATTCATATTTACATTATTGCTGTGTCAATCCTTATTATTCTGTTTCACGAGTTATCTGTTCTTTGGTTGGTTGTTTTTATTTCCTAGTGAGTGCATTCCTTAGGTAAATAAATATATCGGTCCAAAAGCCTGTTCCCCAGAGTGTGTTGCCTGCTCAATCAAGTAGGATGCTTCAGAGAAGGACTGAGGGTTAATTCTTGGTATGTTTCTTTCTCCCTGTAAATTAAAAGAGAGGGAAGGTGATGAGATTCAGTTTGGAGAGCTCTTGGCACTGTGAACCCATTACCAATCACCTCCATTTGTTTCCTCTTAGTCCGCCAAACGAATCCTCTGTTCCTTGTTTTATTTTTAGTCATTCATACAGTGACTTGATACTTTACGAAGCCTAGCGATTCAGATGAGAAAGAGGTATAGGGGTGAATGCTCAAGGGTAGAGAGTAAGGCATCATCTGTTTTCATCAGCTCATCACCTAGCAAAGCTTTTATACTACCCTGATAGTACCTTGACAAGTGGTCAGGTCTGTCATTGCCGATTTTGAAGCTACAAGGCATCCAATGAGTCTCCTAGGCAAAAGGAGGACTTGAAAACCCTTTTGAAAATAACCCTCACAGCTACTATATGCAACTCTCCATTCAAGGCTGTAGCCACCTACTCCTGTGTACCACACACACCAATTGATAGGCTTTGTTACTCCCCATAGTTTTCTTTAGAGCTTCCTATTTTGTGTGTTTGTTTAAGTTTCCTGAGAGCCATGCTCCCATTTTACTTCCGTGGTTTTTACCCTGTTGATTTGGAGAGAGACAGGCAGGAATCCATGCTAGTTTGCCATTTTTTCAGAAATGAAGAAACATCCTTTTTTTATTTACTAATTTCTGCACCCTGAGTTGATTCCCCTGTGTCTTTTCTCTTTTCTATTTAATTTTTTATTTTTGTAAAAGACACATACCGTAATTTATCATTGTAAGTCTATAGTTCTGTGGCACATTTACATTGTTATGAAATATTTCTATGACTTTATGCCATATCTAAACCTCAAAATTTCTTAAATTATAGTAACCACATGTTTAAATTCTAGGATATATTTTAAATCATTTTAATCTTGTTTAATGGATGCACTACCATCTCAGAACTCTCTGAATAACCAATTAGAGATGATTTCTTTTATTTAATTGAGATAATCTTTTACATATTTATAGGGTACATGTCATAGTTTGTTACATGCATAGTATGCATAATGATCAAGTCAGGGTATTTGGGGTAGCCATTACTTTGAGTATTTCTCATTTCTATGTACTGGGAACAGTTCAAGTCCTCTCATCCAGCTACTCTGAAATACGCAATACATTGTTGATACCTATAGTCACTCTACACTGCTGTTGAACAATACAACTTATACTTTTTATCTAACTGTATGTTTGTACCTGTTAACCCACCTCTCTTCATCCCCCCTGCCCACATAGCTACCCACCCTTCCCAGGCTCTGCTACCTACCATTCTACTCTATACCTTTATGAGACCAACTTTTTATCTCCCGCATGTAAGGGAGAACATGCAGTATTCATCTTTCTGTGCTAGGCTTATTTCGCTTCACCTAATGACCTCCAGTTCCATCCATGTTGCTGCAAATGACTTCATTTCATTTTACTTTATTACTGAATAGTACTCCACTGTGTAACCACATTTTCTTTATTCGTTCACCTGTTGATGGACCCTGAAGTTGATTCTAATATCTTTGCTATTGTGAATAGTGCTTCAATAAACATGTAAGTGCAGGTATATTTTTGATACAATGATTTGTTTTCCTTTGCATAAATACCTTAGTAGGATTGCTAGATTATATGTAGTTTTATTTTCATTTTTTGAGAAATTTCGTAATGTTTTCCATAGTTGCTATGCTAATTTACATTCTCACCAATAGTGTATAAGGGTTCCCTTTTCTCCACATCCTCACCATCATCTGTTATTCTTTTTCTTTTTAATGATAGCCATTATAATCGGGGTAAGATGATATTTCATCTTGGTTTTGATTTGCATTTCCCTGATGACTAGTGTTGTTGAGCCTTTTTTCATACACTCGTTGGCCATTTTTATGTCTTCTTTTGGGAAATGTCTGTTCCTGTCCTTTGCCTACTTTTTAATGGGATTTTTTTTAGTGTTGAATTGCTTGACTTCTTTATATAATCTGCATATACGTTTTTGTCAGATAAATAGTTTGCAAACATTTTCTTCCTTTCAACAGATGGTCTCTTCATTTTGTTGATTATTTTCTTTGTGGAGCAAAAGATTTTTAGTATAATACGTCCCATTTGTCTGTTTTTGTATTTGTTGCCTGTCCTTTTGAGATCTTAGCCACACATTCTTTGTGGCTTTTTTTTTTCTTTTTTTCTTTTTTTTCTGGAATCTCGCTTTGTTGCCAGGCTGGAGTGCAGTGGCGTGATCTCAGTTCACTGCAACCTCTCCTTCCCAGATTCAAGCAATTCCCCTGCCTCAGCCTCCTGAGTAGCTGGAACTACAGGCATGTGCCACCACACCCAGCTAATTTTTGTATTTTTAGTAGAGAAGGGGTTTCACCATGTTGACCAGGATGGTCTCGATCTCTTGACCTCATGATCCACCCGCCTCAGCCTCCCAAAGTGCTGGGATTACAGGCATAAACCACTGCACCCGACCGAAAAGTCTGCAACTTTCACGCGAAAGTCAGTACAAGTAAACATTTGCACCTAAATACTTCAATATACAAATAAAGGACTAGGGATGAGGGTTGGTTAGAACCAATAAAAACTTTATTTACCTAAGATTGGTAGAGGGGGCAAAAAATGATCAATTTCTTTTCTGTGAATTTAATTCTTTTTGGCCAGCAATGGTATTTACTGAATTAGGTAATGTCATTGTCATTTTGCCCACAGAAAAAAGTCTATGCTATAGAGGTTCCAAATATTTCTTACCTAAAGTCTAAATTCTTAGTGTTTGAATTTCAATCTTTCTATTTTCTGCCCTTATATTTAAAATGTATAGTTTGTAAACAAAACATAGCCCTTTTTTTCTCATCTAGTCTAAAAGTTTAGGCTTTCATTTGGAGTATTTATCCCATTTACATTTAATATAATTACTCATTTATTTGGGTTTATACATAGCATTATATTTTGTATTTGAACTTGAATTGTCTTCTTTGCACTCCCTTTTCCCTCTTTCTTGTATTGTTTAAATGAATTGGATTTTTAAAAAATTATTTCAGATAATGAACAGACACAAATCACAAAACAGTAAAGAAAACAACCATCATGAAAGACACCAAGAAAAACAAATAGAACAACAGGAGAAAGTGAGAGAGTTCTGAGAAGAGAAAAAATATATATTAAGAAATAATCTCCAGCATCACACTACCTGTCATAAAATTATGCTATAAGGCTATTATAGTCAAACAAGCATGGTATTTCTATAAAAACAAACAGATCAATGGAATAGAATAGAGAACCCAGAAATAAATTCAGGTATCTACAACCAACTGATTTTCATCAAGAACATACAACAAGGTAAGAAAACTGGTGCTGGGAATATTGGATATCCACATGCAGAAAAATGAAACTATAACCTTACCTCTCACCTTATACAAAAATTAGCTCAAGATGGATTAAAGACTTAAATATAAGACCCAAAACTATAAAACTACTAAAAGAAAACAGAAAAAAACACTTCAGGAACATTCAGTATGTTCCGTTGGATACCTCTTTCTAGTTGATAAAGTGCTTTATATAAACATTATCTCCTTTATTACAGGAGTGATACTTTGCAGTGAGCAAGGCTGATAGGATTTCTATTTTACAGATGAGTACATCAAGGCACAGTGGCTTCCTCTTACCACATTGTGGGCAGACTCGGTGCTTGTATATGGTCCTTCTGCTGCTCCACAGATATTCACACACTCTCTCTTTGTGATAAAATGTGATCTCCCTTATCAGTAAGCAAATAAACACAAAACTGGTTCAGTCTTGCTGGCTCATTTTGGCACATTATTTAGAATGATGGACAACAGACAGAAATGAGTGCCCATAGTGTAGAATCACCCTATAAAAAATACCTGCTTGAATTAGGGTCAGCTGAGAATTTAGCCTTAGGCCTACAGAAGGGTGTGGGGGAACACAATGGAAGGTGAAGGAAGAGAGAGTGCAACAGGGAAAGAGTGATCTCAGCAAGAACTATTTCAGGAGCCTCCTTTCCTGTGAGTTTTATTCTACAAGATTATAAAAGCCAACCCCAGGCTGCAGATTTTCAAACAGAAACACAGTCCCTTGGTTTGCTTTCTGACCTAGTCCTCTTCCATATAACTCAATGTGTCCAACACACAGAGTACAAAAGTTACATTTCTTGGAACAAAATCACACACAAAAAAAATTTCTGGTCTTTCCCATGCAGTTTGTTTACTGGTCTATGACTGGCTTAATCTTATCAATTCTGCTGAGCAAGAGGCTCTGAACAATCTTCCTGAAGCTTGTCTCTCAGCAGGCAATTCTCCATTCCTTGCTACCTCATTAATGTCAGAAATCCTGAGGTGAGCTGTTTGCCAAATTGTGGCTCTAAGAATAAAAGTCGGGGAGGGGAGAGAGGACACACAGAGAGAATGTGCTCCTAATTTCCTGTATATATGCAAATATAGTACCTTTTTTCTCTTATCCCTGCAATCCCTTCAATAAAAGGAGGATAGTTCCCCTCAAAGAGAATGCAGCCTAAAGCATGAATTATAATCTTGCAGAGAACAAAAGAAACACAGAGAAAGAAAGGAACAAACAAATCCTTGGATGTTACGGCCAAAAGTACTCCAAAGACAGGTCTTTGGACCCAGGATTGACTCCATTCCTCTAAATCCACCTGGGATTGATAGTTGTCTCAGGGTGAGTGGGGTGGGGGGGGGAAAGGCGAGGCATGTGTGGGGGTGGGGGCATGGAAGTAAAGGGCAGGATGGGGAGAGGGAAGCAAGAAAGAACTGACTGTCTTGGGTGATATTTGCAATGATGAAGCCCCTAAGCACTGAGAGGATGACAGAGTCATTGTGAAGCAAGGGGAGTCCAGGTAAACATGCCCCTTGAGTACCACCTTTCCAGTATCCACAGCTGCTCCCGGTGTGGAGGCTGGGCAATGGCTAGTACTCTTAACTGCAATACCAGTGTGAGTGAATTGCTAGGGTGAATCCAGGATAAATTAGAAAAAAATTGAGTAAGATTGCCTCACTATAATAGCAACAATCAATAATTGTGTAGCTCTTATGATGTATCATAATGTGACATGATGTCATAATGTGACACATCATATGATGTCTTTTCTGAAGGTTCTAAGCACCTGTAAAAGTGAATTAGCTCATTAAAAATAATTTTAAGGGAACTCTCTTTTTGTGGGTGATAAAACTGAGGTGCAGAGAGGTTAAGTAATTTGCCCAAAGGCACACAGCTAGTGGTAGAGCTGGGATTCAAACTCAGGCAGTCTGATGCCAGAGCATGTGTTCTTAACACCACATTTTACTATCTCTCAAGGCTAAACAAGGTTGTTCATGCCTGTGACATTTAAAATAGTAAAATATTAATAATAAACTTCAGAAAAAGGGAGAAATATTTGAATAAGTTAAAACCACAGTTTTAAAGGCATGAAAATCTATATTTTAAAATGATATTCAATAGCATAGGAAAGTCTTCATGACATAGTATCAAGAGAAAAGGTACAATGTAAAATGACACAGAGTGTTACCCCTGCTTTGATTAACAACACAGGGTTTTGTACTTATCTCCATATCATCTATCTCTGAATGGGTAAGTATAGAAAAACAATACTAGAAAGAAATACACCAAAATATTTACAATGGTTAATTCCAGATAGTAGAATTAGTGGTTTTATTTTCTTCTTTATACTTTTACATATTTGCCATTTTTAAAAAAACAATCTACATATATTTATAATAGAGAAAAGATGTGTATAGGGAAATAATGTGGTTGAGTCTGATTTCTTCTTTCCCATTAAGTGCATTCCATCCTGAGACATGCTATTCTCAATGCTGGCAGCTCTTCACCATGTTGGGGATGGTGGGGAGGTGGTTCTGCTTGCACCCCCACCCCTGCTCCCCAGTCTTCTGCATTCCCTCCTCCTTCCAGCTCAGTGCTCTATAAACATTTACCTCAGTCCATGGAAGGGAACCCTGTGGTGAACTCTGGGATGGTGCAAATTTCTTTCCAGTGATTTTAATCATCCCGTAAATTATGATGTGTTAAAGTTTTGGTTCCGTGTATCAGATTCCTGTTCACAAAGCAGAGGTGTTACCTAGGGGCTGAGCTAAGATATGCATGAAGATAATTGAAAGATTTGACACAAGTAGTATCAGGTAGCCAATATATTTATATTTAAGCTGGGGAAAAAAATGATATGAAGCCTTTTAATAATAAAAATGCCTATACATAGTTGTTCATTTATAAATGGAAGAATGGGTTATCAGTGAAAATACATCACCTGGTCTTTTGCACCCTGGTTTTCATAAAACCATAAATATGGGACAATCTTGCCTTGAATTCTCTGATAAGAGAATATCCATCCTATGTTCTCACTGTCTGTTGAATGTCTCTTTCTTAAGGAATGATAAAAGATTATTTAACTGTCTTTGCTATTTGTGGAATTTTCTTTTTGGTTTCATATAATCTAAATTCTTCCTTCTGTGACTCAAACATGTTTTTCTCTTTTTGTGTATTCAGCAAAAGTATCCCCCAAAGGCAGCTGGCCTTTGGCTCTCTGAGGTGCACTAAGACATTAATTAATGGATCTGCTCCATGATTCTTTTAATGAGAAATTCAACTACATAAACCTTTAGGATCAAATATGACCCAGAGAGATTCCAGAATTCCCAAGCCACCCACAGGGTAGTCTGATGTTTGTTAATGTGACTGTCACCATTCTCCAAATGTCAAAATGGAGGTCCAGGTGAGAAAGAGGAAGATGAGAGGAGCTTGCTAGGGACAGATCCTTGGCATGACAGCAAGTTCCCAGCAAACTGGCATCAGTCCTGTTCTTACCAGGGCTCAATCTATTTACCTGGGTCCTGTACCAGATCGGTTGACATCTGAGTATTAAAGAAAAAAAAGAAAAGATTAGGTCCTGGAAGGATTGACTGTGGGTCTGCAGAATTGTTTTCCGTTTACTGCTGTGGCCTAAAGGGTCCCACACCACCCTGGGGTGACCCAGGTCAGCCTTGACCAGATGTGGGGCCAGCACACCCTGCCTCCAGGCAGCCTATGAACCAAAGTTCTCAGTGCCTTTTGGGACCAAAGGCATAAATCATTGATTTTCTATGAATTAGGGATTAGTGCTAAATCGTGTGCTTTCTATTAATAGATCTTCATAAATGCTGCAGGTGCGGCCCGAGCACCTCTTTGAAGTACTGCTTAATCGTCCCCCTTCCAAATCCTCATAATCCAACCCTCATAAAAAGCCCTGGGGATTATTGATTGAGGGGGCCTTGGGGATCCCTAAAGGCACTGCAGCTCAGACACCAGCCTGTCCTGGAGGTGCGGCTGCAGGCTGCACCCGGAATGCATGCCAGGTGTGGCTGGGCTTGCTGCACCAACCTGGAGGGCCAGGCCAGCTCCTCCCAGGCAGGGACAGAGTGGAGCCCAGGGAGAAGGCACCAAGGTGAGCCATGCCCACTTTAAAGGTAGGGATTTCTATGCATGTAACAAAATATCACATGTACCCTGTAAATACGTACACGTATTTTTTATCAGTAAAAAAAGAGTGGAGGATTTTCCTCTTAATAACTGTCTTGCTTAAAACAACATTCTTTGGAGCTTATAGTTTGAGATAGGACCTCTTATTTAAATAATTAATTAATCAATTGTAATTAATTTAAATGAAAATAATTCAAACAGTTTATTTTCGGTAATTTAAGTACTTTAATTAAATTTAATTCATTTAATTGATTTCATTTACTGTCATAATCTGTGCCTCCTCTTTAAGCCCTGATCCTTTAGCTGCCCTGTGCTACTTTTCAGTCAGGCTGTGCAGCGCCTTATTTAACAAGATTTTGATATATCCATAGAGTCCCCACCTGGAATGTCTTTCCTTCTCCTCTCTACTTTATGAAATCCTTCTAACTGGTCAAGGTCTGGCTCAAATGTCACCTTTCTTATGAAGCCTTCCCAAGTTCCTAGGATGACTTAGTCACTTCCCCCTTTCTGTTGCCATTATACTTTGTTCATGCCACTATTTTAGCACTGTTAATGCTTGTATCTGTTACATTAGTATAGTTGTTTATTTGTTCAACTCATCCCTTATCTCCTGGGTTCCAGGCACTGGGCTGGGTGCTGCAGATACAAAGTTGAACAAGATACAGTGCTTGATTTTGAGGAAATCACAGAGATGTGAGGATCCCAAGGTCATGGGGAAAAGATAAAAATTACCAGGTGAGAGGAATATACTAGTTGTTATACTAAAACGTTCTCTGAGGTCTTAGGTAGAGAGCCACTGGGTTGTAAAAACTTGAGAGCTGTCTTACTGGGGACACCCAGTAGGGTGCTCGCACTCCCCAGTGCTCACTAAATCTCAATGGAATAATTGGTGCAGTTGAAAGATGCCTGATTAGACTTGAATTTCCAGGTTGGAGTTCCAAGTTGTGCCTCTTAGAAGATGCGTAATGTAATCAGATCATGCAAACACTCTGTCTTCCTTTCTCATAAATGAAACGGATATAGTAAGAATAATCTTCTTCTAACACTGTTAGGAGAAGCAAATGAAGAAATGTAAGTAAAGGCAATTTGAACCCTCTGGAGGTAAATAAAGGTAATGCCCCCTTGTAAATACTGTTATCTTCGTGACTTAGAGCAATTCTTTCTACTGACAAGGACTCTATACATGAAACCCTATGGGATTAACTATATGATCTGGAAAGCTAAAACTATGGCTGGAGCTAGGAGAGTCAACAAGGGACAGGAAGGTCCTGTTCGTTTTCACTCCTCCTGGGCATTGGTCCATATGTTTGCTTGGAGACCATAGGGTTTAGAGATTTGAGATAACTACAAAATCTCTTTAAAGTGCAATTGTTCAGTTCTATTTTATGTATAACAGAATCAGTGCACAAAAATATCCACATGTCCTAAGAAGGACTATCCAAATAGCTGTTTTATGGTCTGATGGAAATAACTCCTGTCAGACTCAGAAACAGGCAGATGTCTGTAGCTGTTATAGGTGGGCCTTGAAACTTGCTGTCATGTTCAGATTTCTTCTCATTGTCTTTATAACTGTGGTCAGGAATGAACAATAGCCTGTTAGCATGAGTCTGAGGGTAGATAAATCCATCATTGGTTTAGGCAGCTTTGCATTGCACCATAGTGCTAAAAATCACTAAATTAATCAGCTGGTAGAAAGACACCCTTGGAGGTGAATGGATGGAAGAAGATGTGAATAGAAAGGAATGCATTTGGACAGGGATCTATTTATCACTCCACCTTAAGTGCTTTGTGGGCCTATAAAAATATGGAAATGTGTGACAGAGTAGAATAAGCAAGGAAGGGTGGCAAAAGCTTCCAAGGGAAGGAATGATGCTTTTCTTCTCACAGTAAAGTCCAGTTACGTGAAAATGGTTTTGGAAAAATTTTTGACTCTCCTTGCCACATGAAATGGCATTTGTTGGATGAGATCATATGCAATGAGAAATAAAACCCCATTTAGCTTGCAAAAATTAAAACAAAGGCTTTTCAATGACTTCAGGTGATCCTTGATGTACAATTCTGTCAGAAGCTGAGTTTAGCCTGCATAGTTCACTAGCCCCTAAACATCCTTGCCACATGGAGGTGAAGCCAAGAGTCCAGGCAGCCACAGTGAGCTAGCTATGAGGTGCACTGTGGAGTAGAGCAGCACCACTCAGCACATATCTGGGAAACCACTCCTGTTCCCTACCCATCACTCTGCCTAGCAGGCTGGTACACTTCTCTCTATGACAATATGTCTTCTGGCTTTTGTTAAGCTGCTCCTTTACCATAAAACAAGAAAGAAGATAAAATACACAAATTCCCTTTGGTTCTGAATCTGAAGAGTGAACTGCCCCATCCTCATGGCTAAATGTGTGGAAGTAACTGCCCTCTACCTTTTAACTCCTTACTCCTCAAACTGGTATTTTAGGGGTGGCCATGTTGTACCCACTTCCTCAATGTTGCTTACATTGTTGTGGCTTCTTTTGCTTCAGTAGTTTCACAAGCAGGAGGCCATGGCGCCAAGCAGCTTTTTTGCTTCTGTAGTTGGGCCAGTGGGAGGGGGTGTTATGGCTTGTTATAGGCTCTTTTGTTCCCACTGCCTGGCAGCCTGGTGAGCCAGCCAGGAGTATCACAGCTCTTTCATTCCCACAGTTCAACAAGTGGGAGGGCCGGCACCCAATGGCTTCTTCTCTCCCATCGTTTGGCGAGCAAGAGGGAGAGTTACAGCTCTTTTACTCCCACTGCCTGTGGCTCAGCGAGTTCCGGGTTCTTGTCCTGTGACCAAGAGGAATAAGGTACGCAGATACTGGGAGTGAGTAAGGCAGAGGAGGATTTTATTGAGTGAGAGAAGGAAAGCTCTCAGCAGCAAGAGGGGATCCAAAAGTGGGTTGGCGTCTGTGAGGCTGAGTCCAGGGTTTTTATGGGCTTAGAATGGAGGAATGCATGCTGATTGGTCCATGGGTGGTCTTGCAAAAAGCACCATTTGACTGGTTAAAAGGCATCATTCAGAATAAATCAATCACGAGAGAGTGAGTAAGATGGGGATGGAAGTTCTCACTTTCGTCATGGACTCCATCCAGAACTGGCAGCTCGGATTTCAGGCTTTAAACTGTCCGTGGCTTGAAGGTCAGTTTTTGCTGGCTAGGAATTTGTCTGTCTCCTGTGGCTATCAATATTTTCTTCAAATTAATTTGCTGGCCACAAAATTGACTATGTCCCTGAAATAGGCATTTTCATTCTAAAGTTTGTAATATACTCTGACTTTTTATAATTTGTAAGTATATTACATTGCTCAAGAGAAGTTAAAGCTTAAAAAAATAGGACCAAGCATCCATCTATTGTTAAATTACAGATTTTACTCATACTTTGGCTTAACACAGATATCCTGCTGTTGTTGAAAGCACTGGTACTTAAGTCTTTTGGGTTTAGAGATTATTTTTGTTGGGAGGAAAGACTTGTTGGGCCACCTGCCTCTAGTGGGTCACCACTAAGACTCTTAACAGAATGAATGGGATGCCTATCTCTTCGATCAATGAGATACTGATTAGGTGGTGTTAATCTTGAACTGCATGGGGTATACCAGAATTTATAGTAATTAATCCCACTGGAGGCTAGGATATTGACCACCCAGGCAAAGGGACTCACTAGTAGTTTACAGTGTTCCCTGGAGTGCTCTCTGGAAACAACTGCTCCCTAGGGAACCTCTCAGCAACCCCAGTTGTAAATCTGTTCTGTAGGAAAACACACATGAAGGACTGAACGATGTTGTCCCAGAAAGACAAATAAAAAGGAAATTAAATGTTTGGTCTCTTCATGTAGTACTGCATTGTGATTCCCTGATGCACATGCATTTTCTTTGTAATAAAGAAGTAACCAAAAAGAAAAATCCAGTAAAAATTCATAGAGCTATTAACAAACACTTTAAGTAAGAAACACTTTGAATTGCCTTTAGGGATCCATTTCTCTTTCCCTGGTTTGCCTTGAAAGGTGAGCACTCATTTAACTTCCTGATACCATCTGGGAGTGCTTGCAGTCTTTCCGCTAACACACTAATTAAGCATCTATCAGGGTCCTCCAGGGAGCTGAGTGGCTGAGTAACACCATCCAGTATGTGCCATCTGGGAGGGAGGCAGGACTCATAAGCTGTTTGCCCCGTCACCCAACAAAGGTGGCAAATTCCCAGAGAAAGTATCAAATGAATCTGTTAATGAGGCAAAAACTAGGAAAGAGGTCCAGGGAGGAGGGGTACTGACAGACCCAGACACGGAGTGAGCTGAAGGAAGTGGAGGATTTATTTATCTGGTTCTTAAATGAGTGTTAATGTGAGGATCTCTCCTATCAGTTGAAAGCATTTTCAAGCCGCATATTTAGTACTCTAAGGAATCCCAGACAAACCAGGAACTTCGGAGTTTACATCTTGAAGAAAGAAAAGGAAATTTGAGTTTCATAAGGATAAATGTTTTAATGTACATTATAATTATAGATATTTGTCTATGTGGTGATTTTTATCTTTTTTAAATAAGAATTTATCCAGATTGGGCCCTGAGTTAACTGGATAAAACTTAGAGGTCCAATTTGTTCAAACTCTATTTCACAAGGGAAATTAAGTGAAATGTGTAAGTTTATACAAATGAATGTAACATCTGGTTAAGAAATGACATGGGCCAAACCCATGTCATTGTGCCACAATTAGGTAATTTCTACCACATTATTTTGTATTTCCTTCATCCAATTTGTTTTCTAAATTTCTGCTCTCCTCTCCCTTCCTCTGCTATCTTGCTAATTTTGAATCTATGGAGATTTTGAGAGCCTGCAAATATGCCATCTTCTTTCTCACTAGTCAGCCACCAGTTCCATTCTTCCCCTGCTGTTATTTTGAAAGTTACACTCTTTACTTCTATTCTTTAAACAATTAGAAATTTTGACATGCATACTTAACTTTAAAGCTGATAAGATTAATTAAATAGCTTTACTTTCATTCTAGGAGACTTTAGAAACATTTTAACTCCAATCACATATTCACTCAACTTATATTCTATCATTATCCAGTATTTTAGTTTTATCTTGATTTTTAAAAATTGAGATGAAATTTACAGTGAAATATACAACTTTTAAGTGTACAGATGTATTTTTTTTTTTTTTTTTGAGACAGAGTCTCACTTACTCTGTCACCCAGGCTGGAGTGCAGTGGCGTGATCTCAGCTCATTGCAACCTCTGCCTCCTGGGTTCAAGCAGTTCTCCGGCTTCAGGCTCTAGAGTAGCTGGGATTATAGGCATATGCCACAATGCCTGGCTAATTTTTGTATTTTTAGTACAGAAGGGGTTTCACCATGTTGTCCAGTCTTGTCTTGAACTCCTGACCTCAAGTGGTCTGCCCACCTCGACCTCCCGAAGTGCTGGGGTTACAGGCGTGAGCCACAGCACCCAACATACAGTCATATGTTTTAATCAAACATAGAATCAATCAGTGTTCACACTGGTGTAACCTCCATCCAAGTCAAGATATGGAACATTTCTATAGAGTTCTCTCATTTCCTCTTCCAGTCTATTCCCACCTGCCATTAGGCCAAAGCTGTTCTGAGTTATGTCACCATAAATTAGCTCTGCCTAGTCTAAAACTTTATGTAAATGGAATAATACTGTATTTTTTTGTCTGGTTTCCATTGCTCAAAATGTTTTTGAAAGTCATCCATGTTGTGTGTATAGTAATAGCTTAGTGACTCCCAAAGCAAACACCTGAGAGTCTCCAGGACCCTTCCAGGGTGTCCATGAGCTCAAAAGTATTTTTATAATTAACCAATTAATTCATTCTTACTTTTTCATGAGTATACAGGATTATTTTCCTAAAGTTACATGAAGTATGATATCACAACAGATTGAAGAAGCAGATATGAGATTCCAAATACCTCTTTTTAAGCTAAACATTGAAGAGATTCCCCCAAAGTAAGGGAATATCACTTTTCTCACTAAATGTCTTTGTTTTAACAAATATAGCTATTTCCATCAAAATGTTTCACTTATGTTAATGTGTAATAGGATTATTATTATTTTTAAGTGAATAAATGAATATTTTCTAATTCCATTTTAATTTCGAATATGGTAAATATTGATAGCCATAAGCCACATAAGAAAAACTCTTCTAAAGTCCTCAATTATTTTAGAGTGGAAAGTGGACCTGGGACCAAAAAGCCTGATACTTACTGAGATAGTTCTTTCTTTTTTAATTGTTGAGTAGGATTTCACTTTATATACCACAATTTTGTTTAGCCATTCCTCTGGTGGGTTATGTCTGGTTTTTTGTTATTGTAAATAAAGATGCTATTAACATCTTTCTATATATCTTTTTATAAATATATCTTTTCATTTGTTTTAGATAAATATTTAAGGGTGTAATTGATGAGTCACAGGGTAGGTATGCTTTTAACTCTGTGTGAGGGGACTGCTAAATTATTTTCTAAAGTTTCTGTACCATTCTGCACCCATACCAGCTATGGATGGGAGTTCCGGTTTCTACACAGCCTTCCCAATTTTTGGTGCTGTTGGTCTTCCCAATTGCAGCCATGTTTAATAGGCATGCCTTATCTTCTTGTGGATTTGACTTGTATTTTCCTAATGATTAAAAGTGGTGGGTAACTTTTTTCTTAACTTTTATTTTAGGTTCAGGGGTACATATGCAGGTTTTGCTATATAGGTAAACTTATGTCATGGGGGTTAATGTACAAATTATTTGGTCACTCAAGTAATAAGCTCTGATAGGTATTTTTTTTCTGAACCTCTTCCTCCTCCTACACTCCACTCTTCAAGGAAGCCTCAGTGTCTATTGTTCCCCTCTTTGCATCTATGTGTTTTCATTGTTTAGCCCTTACTTATAAGTGAGAACATGTTGCATTTGGTTTTCTGTTCCTGTGTTACTTTGCTTAGGATAATGGTCTCCAGCTCTGTCCATGCTGCTGCAAAGGACATGATCTCCTTTTCTTATGACTGCATAGCATTCCATGGTCTATATATACCACATTTTCTTTGTCCAGTCTACCATGATGGGCATTTAGGCTGATTCCATGTGTTTGTTATTTTGAATAGTGCTGCAATGAACATGTACGTGCATGTGTCTTTATGGTAGTACCATTTATGTTCCTTTGAGTATATACCCAAACATGGGATTGCTGGGGCAAATGGTAGTTCAATTTTTAGTTCTTTGAGGAATTGCCACACTGCTTTCCACAATGGCTGAACTAATTTACACTCTCACCTAAAGTGTGTAAGTGTTCCCTTTTCTTTGCAGCCTCTCCGGCATCTGTTACTTTTTGACTTTTTAATAATAGCCATTCTGATTGGTATAAGATGGTATCTCATTGTGGTTTTGATTTGCATTTCTCTAATAATTAACAATGTTGAGGATTTTTTATATGCCTGTTGGCTACATGTATATCTTCTTTTAAAAAGTGTATGTTTGTATTCTTTGCCCACTTTTTAATGGGGTTGAGAAACTTTTCATATACTAATTGTCCATTTGTATGTCTTCTCTTGTAAAATGTCAGCCCAAGACTTTTACTCATGTTTTATTGTCCTTTATGTTATTGAATTGTAGAAATTATTTATGTAATCTGGATAAAAGTCAATGGTCAGAAATATGAATTGCTAGTACTCTCTACAGATCTGCAGCTTGATGTTCATTTTTAATGATGCCTTTTGATTAGCAAGTTTTTAATTGTAATAAAGTTTAATTGTTTAATGTTTTTATGGTTAATACTCTTTGTGCCTTGTCTAAAAAAATCATTGCTTACTCCAAGATCATGAAGAAACACCTATGTTTTCTTATTCTAGAAGCTTTATAGTTTTAACTCTTACATTTAGGCCTATGATGTATCTCAAATTAATTTTTGTATGTGGTGACAAAGGGGTTGATTTATTTCCTGTGGCCCAGCTTCCACCACCAGGGAGCTAGAATCAATTGTTTAAGTAGACTCGTGTGAACACCCCTGTCTTACTGAAAGAAGGAATACATCCAGGAGCATCACTCAAGCATTTAAGACCCTCTTTAAGATGATGCCAATTTACTTTTGCAACTTTGTAGATCATCACTTTCCTGTATGCACCAGATAATCCAGACAACTGGATTTTCCAACACTGTGTAATTCTTCATTTTATTCCTTATTTCTAGAATTTCCAATCCTTTTTCTTTATCTGCTGATATCCTACTTATCCATCAAGTCCTAACTCAAATGCTTCCTCTTTCATGAAGCCCATACTTATTTACCTGCCATATTTTGTCTAACAGTCTTGACTTTTCATATGCATCTTGCAAGGTTCTGTAAAGCAGGACTTTCTCTTATTAACCTTAAAACTACCTAAAGAAGTTAGTATGTCAAGTTTCACATAGTAGATGCTCAATAAAGAATTATTGAATTGAGTTTTATTCCAGGTTAAGGGTTTGGAAATATCATTTTGTTGTTGAAACTTTCCTCCACAACCTACCTTGTCGGAGATAAAATGCTTCTTATGCTTACTAAACAATTCACAGCAGGATGCAAGCAAACATGACATACTGGGAAAAGTTGTCCCTTTCTAATAGAAAAAAAAATCTCTTTAGAATTCCAACTCAGTAGACCAATCTGGAAACAATTAAAATTCATGCACTAAATATCACTATTGTAAGAGTGTGAGGACATTTTTAATCAGATATCAGTTAATCTACAGGTTTTTTTCTAGGTGTAAGAAAAGAAAAAGAAACCCTGTAGAAAAAATCCAAATTCCTGAGTTGTTTAAAATAAAATAATGTTATAGTTACAACATGCTTTAACTCACAGGTTTAGTAGTGCTGTCCTGTATTTTTGGTCTCTCACTTCAGCCTTACTTATAAAATCTTCCAGATATGAAAATCACACATAAGTTAAGGTTCTGTGTTTCTTCACTTCACTAAAAGCAAGTATATTTTCCAATGCCATAGCATTAAAGAAAACATTAGTTGATTAAAAGAATCTAGTCCTTTTACTAGCTACTGTCTTGGGTGCATGCAGTACAAACTAATCTTGGTTAAATTAAGAAAGAAAAAGCAAGGCATTAGCAGGGTACAGAATCTCTTAGAGCATCAATGAGAATGTTAAACTCTTAGGCTTCAGAAAGGTCAGGAACACTGTATTTAGACCGAAGAAACTAATGGAATGTTTATTTGGGCAACCACCAATAAGATGAATCAGCTCCAACCCTTTGCTCACTGATCTCTAGATTTAAATTCCCCGGAGAGAGAGATGGCCTAGCCTGGCTTAGATTGCTTGTGCTGTGTCCATAGCTGGGGGAAGGTAAGGACACTGGGATGGACCATATGACAAGGAATGATGGGAAGGTTTGCTCCTGGAGGAAAGACTGGGCACCAGTACCAGAAAAAGGGGGAGTGGATGGTGGGTGGTGAAAAACAACAGATGTCTTTTTAAACATCAGTGCATTGTCCCCACCCCTCCATGCTAAGAGTTTGCTCACACTTGGTCAAGAACAAATGTTTCCTGGTAATAAAGGGAATTTTGGAACTTCTAATAAATAATGGAGCATGTGCTTTTCCTGGCACATATTTTACTGTAGCTGCAAATAATGAATTAACTTATCTTTACTCATCAAAGTTGCCCACAAAATAAAAATACTTTTAAACACAAGCAATGATCCACATTTCTGCCCTGTTCAAAGAAAACAGATACTCAAGGTAAGGTAGGATGGTGTCACAATAGCTTATTGCCATGTGCATTTGTGTTCTGTCACTTACAGGTGCATGAGGCCCATGATTAAGAGGACAGGGTTATCAGTGAGTTCCATGTAGGGGTTCAAAGGCCAGTACCTCTGCATCCCAACTGGGACAATTCTCCAGGGCCATTTCAGCTTCAGCAGAGCTTCCTGCAGGATTGGCTGTGGCCTTTGGTGAGGTTACATGACAGCAAAATTTCTCCCTGTACCTAATGCTAAATTTCCTTAGCTTAAAAACTTTATGATTTTATAAAAACAATAATGCTCATGCATATGTAACTCACCTGAATTTCAGTTTTTCTTTTCTGTAAAATGGGTCAATGTTCGGCTCTAAGGGCTGATTGTTTAATAATAAACGTAAATTGTGCTTTATTACCTGTGAGATACTATATAAATATATTATTACTATATTTAAATAGTCTCTCCTTTTTCTTCAGGCAAAACAGAAATATGATGCCTCTCAAGATTCTATAGTAGTCATTGCCTCACTTATTCACCCACAGACTAAAAATATTTCCATTAAAGTGGATACAAAACTTGGCTGAATATTTGCTTGCCTTTCAAAATACTGGTTGTGCAACCTAAAAGCAATGTTTTAGGTGTAGCTGGTACATAAAAATTAGTTCTTGTTTGTTTAAAAGTATTTCCATGTAACAGTTACTTGCAAACAACTCACCCCCCAAAACCAACAAACCCAGTATCATTCATGGAAAGATTTTTTGTAACACTGTCATGCTATTGCATCAGCCTAGTATGCCATCAGCACTCCTAGAATTTTGGAGATAAACAATATCACCCTTTGGGGTCCTTCCCAACTCAACATTTGTTTTAAATGAACACTAAAAATGTGACAAGAGACCCTCAGTTCATTTCACTTCAGCTGCTTCCACTTTCCCTATGTCCCATGCCTGCCTTCTCATCCACATAAAGTCACAATCTCCAAGCCTGTTGCAGAGTGCCTTTTAACTAACCATCCATTTTGCTCTTGTCCTTGTAAGTTACTGTGATGGTAAATTTTAGGTGTCAGCTTGACTGGCTTAATGATTACCTAGAGAACTGGTGAAGTATTATTTCTGGGTGTTATCTGACCCCCCAAGCCATAAAGTTGAACATGGACAGCAGCACTCCATCTTCAAGTGGAAATGGTATATATATGATCAGATCTGAGCAGGTCTTGAAGGCACAAGTAAGTCGCATGAAGAAGTGGCCCAAGTACCCTTGGTTCCTACTCCTGCCACCCTGCCTTCCCTCTCCCAGCCTGCACCTATGGCCTCGTGAGGAAGAGGAAAAGAAGACTGTGGCCTGATTTATAGATGGCTCTGCACAATATGAAGGCACCAGCTGAAAATGGAGAGCTGCAGGACCATAGTCCCTTCCTAGAACATCCCTGAAGGACAGTGGTCAAGGGAAATTTTCCCAATGGGCAGAGCTTTGGCAATGTACTTTGTTATGCACTTTGCTTGGAAAGAGAAATGGCCAGATGTGTGATTATATACTGATCCATGGGCTGTAGCCAATGGTTTGGCCAGATGGGACTTAGAAGGAACATAATAGGAAAATCGGTGGTAAAGAAATCTGGGGAAGTTATATGTGGATAGACCTCCATGAGGGGGCAAAAGATGTGAATATATTTGTTTCTCATGTGAATGAATACTCACCAAAGGGTAAACTCACAAGAGGAAAACTTTAATAATCAGGTGGGTATGATGACCCAATGTGTGGATACCAGTCAGCCACTTTCCTCAGCCACCCCCTCGTTGGCCAATGGGCTTATGCACAAAGTTGCCATGGTAACAAAGATGGAGGTTATGCATAGGCTCAGCAACATGGACTTCTACTCACTAACACCAACCTGGCTGCAGCCACCATTGAGTGCTTTATCTACCAGCAGCAGAGACCAACACTGAGCCCTCTGTATGGCACTATTCTCTGGGGTGATCAACTGGCTACCTGAAGGCAGATTGATTACATTGGACTAGTTCCATCATAGATGGGGAAGTTGTTTATCCCTACTGGAATAGACATTTACTCCAGATATGGATTTGCCTTTCTTGTATGCAATGTTCCTGCCAAAACTACCATTTGTGAACTCACAAAATGCCTATTCACTATCATGGTATTCCACTCAGCATTGCTTCTGACCAGGCAACTCACTTCACAGCCAAAGAAGTGTGACAGTGGGCTCATGGTCATGGAATTCACTAGTTTTATTATGTTCTCCATCATCCTGAAGTAGCTGACTTGCTGGAATTATGGAATGGCCCTTTGAAGTTATAGTTACAGCATGAGCTAAGTGACAATACTTTGCAGGGTTAGAACAAGGCTCTTCAGAAGGCTGCATATGCCCTGGATCAGCATTCAACATACAGTATTATTTCCCCCATAGCTAGAATTCATAGGTCTAGGAATCAAAAGATGAGAGTGGCACCAAAATGGGAGGAGCACCACTGACCATTACCCGCTATAAATCCACCAGCAAAATTTTTGCCATCTGTTTCTATGATTTTATGTTCTGCTGGCCTAGAGGTCTTAGTTTCAGAAGGAAGATTATTTCCTCCAGGAGACACAATGATGAGTCCATTGAACTGAAAGTTAAGACTGCCACCCAGCCTCTTTGGCCTTTTTATGCCAACGAGCTAAGGAGAGAGTTTCAGTGTTGGCTGGGGTGATCAATCCCGACTTCCAATGGGGAAGTTGGACCTCTACCCCACAATGGAGGTAAGGAAGAGTATGTCTGGAATACAGGAGCTCCCTTGGAGTATCTTGCATTATTACCATGTTCTGTGATTAAAGTCAATGGGAAGTTACAACAACCCAACCCAAGCAGAAAGAATGACTCAGACCCTTCAGGAATAAAGGCTTGGGTCTCCCAGCCATGTCACAAACCTCGATCAGCTGAGGTGCTTGCTGAAGGTAAAGGGAATGCAGACTGGGTAGTGGAAGAAGGTAGCTGTGACCACATGACCAGTCACAGAAATGAAGACTGTGATTGTCATGAGTATTTCCTCCCTACTTTAAGAATATGTATATATACATATATTAAATAAATATATTTTCTTGTTCCTCTCTAATTTTTTTACTATGTAACATAAAATTTATTGACCTATGTCAGTATTTAAGTATTGTTAATTTTGCCTCATAGTATTTACATTATAGGATAGCAGGGGAAGCATAAACATCACACAAGGACTTTTCCTTAGGGGAAGAAGAGATTAGTGTGTTTTGTTTGTACATAGGTTAGTTGGATCACATTAGGCAGAACTGATACCTTACTATTATGATTATTTGGAGATGAAGCATGGTTTAAGGAAATGCATATGGGTGCCAAGTTGACAAGGGGTAGACTTGTGATGGTTAATTTTAGGTGTCAATTTAACTGGATTAAGGATTACTTAAAGAACTGGTAAGGATTACTTCTAGGCGTATTTGTAAGGGTGTTCCTAGCAATTAGCAATTGGCATGTGAGTCAGTGGACTCAGTGGGAATGATCTGCCCTCAATGTGGGCATGCATCGTCCAGTTAGCTGGGGGCCCAGATACAACAAAAAAGACGATTTCCTCTCTTTCCTGGAACTGAAATACACACTTCTCCTGTCTTAGACATCAGAACTCTCCAGGCTGTCTGGATTTTGGACTCCATGACTTACACCAGCAGCCCCCTGGATTCTGAGGCCTTCTGGCTTTTCTGGTTCTGAGGCTATTGGACTTGGACTAAGCCATGATACCAGCATCCCAGGGTCTTTAGCTTGCAAACTGCCTGTCATGGCACTTCTCAGCCTCCATAATCATGTGAGCTAATTTCCCTAATAAATCACCTCTTATCTATCTATTGCCTATTGGTTCTGTCTCTCTGGAGAGCCCTGATAATACAGTTACCTTAACACACATGCTCGTTTCTCTATTATCCACATGTGTGGTCTTACTGTGTTGACTCTCCCATCACACCTCAGAAGCTCCCTCATTTCATCCCTCAGTGTGCAGCAGGGAACACTGGAAGAAAGGACCAATGTAGAAATACTGGGGCATGACTGACCAAATTCCAGCATGCAATATGAACGCCTGGGGCTCAGACATTGCTTTATTCCTGTCACACCTCTCTCCTTAGCCTCAGTGGAACATGATTGAAGAGCTTGTTCATAATGCAGAGGACAGATCCCCCACTCAAGGGATAGATTTCTCCCACAGCCAAAGTTCTCAGAGGATCATGACTCCCCTTGGCTTCTCAGTTTTCTTCTTTATATTTTTAAGTGAATAACTATTCATCTTTTCAAAGCATTCTTCCCATCTGCTTCTAGACAAGGTGTCTAACTAAATTGCATTCTGTGACACATGCTGACTGTAAGCTAATAAAAGAATAACCAGATAAGCAGTAAGTAGGCTTTTAATCGGAAGACTATATTGAACTGGAGATAGTAAAATCCTGCATAACTACCTGCAGATGCTGAAAATCTACAAAGTTATAGCCTGGGTCAGAAGGGTTTACCTCCCTAATATGTTAGCCTTTGTTTTGTCCATAGCTTTATTATTAAACTTAATAAACTATCAGTTTTATTATGTACAGTACATAACTCCTGGAGTTTTACTATAGTCGCTGTAACCCCAGCATAGTTGAGACCAAAGAGATCATTTCATGGGTGGATATTTTGAAATAGAAAGAACTAAAGACACATTTCTTGAAAATATTTGTTTTTACTAAGCCATCTGAGTTTTGAAAAAAGTTGAAGAAATCATCATTGAAAATAATATTTCACCTCCCAATTCCTTATGGTACTCTCTCTAATGATATATCTTAAAAAGTTCCTTGAAGTATCTAAGTATTTCGTCGGTAAATTTATTATGATTTCAACAGAATCAATAGGGAATTAAACCATAGGAAAAAGATAGGTTATAAGGAAAAGTGACACCTTTTGCACTACCCCAAACTTCTTGTAGAAATACGGGTTAAAGATATTAGGAAAGAGAGAAAATATCTCAGAAGATCTTTGGGATCTTAATGTGTTTTGCAGACTTTTCTATACTCAGTGGTACATTTAAGCTTGTGATTTTGGCATTTGAGTGTCTGATGCACTTTAGAAAAAGGCTGCTTGCTGTCATTTGGCTTGGTGTTACTCTTGAGAATGTTAAAACTGGGTTAGCTTGAATTTAAATTTAACTTGACTAGATAATAGCCAGGGAAATTATCAATTTATCACTAGTATGCTGCAAGGAGAGATTTGCTTTTGGTTTAACTCTAGCCTTGGGATCACCAGGGGGAAATATGCTTGAAAATGAGTCCAGTACTTAGAGGCACAAGAAGTGGTTGGTGCTACTCACATTAACCCAAGGAGCAGAGACATTAGACGGATATCAAATCACATTTGTGCTTCTTATCTATTTGCATATTGGCATGATAGAGCTGATGGTTCAACATTTTGAAAATGAAATGTTTCTATTTTTTTTTCCAGATCAATAAACAATTTAAACTTTTAGGGGTTTGCTCATTAGCCCTATCCTCACCACCCAAGCACACACTTTTATTTTTATTTATTTATTTATTTATTTATTTATTCATTTATTTTTGAGATAGAGTCTTGCTCTGTCACCCAGGCTGGAGTGCAGTGGTGCCATCTTGACTCACTGCAAACTTTGCCTCCAGGGTTCAAGCAATTCTCCTGCCCCAGCTTCCCTAGTAGCTGGGATTACAAGTGTGCACCACCACGCCCAGCTAATTTTTGTTTTTTTAGTAGAGACGGGGTTTCACCATGTTGGCCAGGCTGGTCTCAAACTCTTGACCTCAGGTGATCCACCTGCCTTGGCCTCCCAAAGTCTCTTTGAGACAAGGATTTTATCTTCCATTTAGTTTGTTTCCCTCTCCTGTCTCCCAGCAGCCACCTCAGTGTAGAAGACAGCTCTACAGCACTGTGGTAACTCATTCAGGTTACCTGGAACCTGGCAGGATGCAACAGAGAATGGCAGGGGGAGGCTCAGCCTCAAAGGACTCTTACATCTTCCTAGTGCTTGGGATTTCTCTGAATTTCAGTAGCACTTATTCTGGGCTTTACTAATTTTACACTACTGTTGTTACCTTATGTTAGTAAATATTAATAGGAGCTTATTTTCAGTGAGAATGTGAATACCCCAAGAGCTGAGGATACAATACCTTATTCTCATCTGGATTTCTTTCTGAAGGTTGGTATCTCTAAGTGATGGTTGACTAGGGTGAAGTGACTAAGAGCATTAAGTCTCAAATATTGGGTCACCTGTACTTTGTGTTTCTCTTTTCTGGAGAAAAATTGAAGGTTCCCTTAGGGAACTTCCTATTTTATGGCAAGGTTCTGCCTTGCCCTCATGATCTTGCCTTAAGAGGGCTGAGGTGGGTCTCTGGATGCTCGTGAGACCCCAGCTTCAGCCATGAGAAAGAATTCAGGGAAAAGTCAGAATGAAGCAAAAAGCAAAAAGCTTGTATTGCAAAGCCAAAGTACACAGTCAAGAGTGGCAGTGGGGGTGTACTCAGGAGAGTAAGTTGCACCCAACAGAGTTTGGATTTCTAATTTTATGGGCTCTTCTAATTAGGGGGTAAAATAATCATGAGGTTTTTAAGAAAAAAAGTGGAGATTTCTTAGAATTGAGGTGTCACCCATTTTTATACTAAGTATGGGCATGCTCGGATCTGGCCCTGGTGGTTGTGTGATTTCATATGGAGATGAGCCTATAATTAGGTCTAGGGTAGGGCATAGGTCAATTTCAACGCCATGTTGGAGCTAGCCAGTTTCAACCAGCTTAGTGCCTGTCTGTTAGTGTCTTACAGCCCGGGCTCCTTTTTGTCCTTGTAGCAAAATTTTTTGTGAAATTGCTGCTTGATATTTAACCACTTCTCCTGTGACCACCCAGCATTCTTATTTTATGGGTGTTTTTTAAATTAGAGCATAGAATCATTATTTGGTGTTTTGGAAAAGGAGGGGATTTCAGGGACCCTCAGTTACCAAACCCTTTCTTCCTTATGTGGGTTTCCCAGAGAGAGTCATAAACATGTCACTCTGATGGGGGTTTTGGATTTTTTCTCTCCCTTATTTTGGGTTTTCTGTTATCCTGTAGTTTCTTTCCATGGTTCTTGTTTTAGAGTCATTGTTTGGGTTTTTTCATTCTCCTGTGAATACCAAGTGCTATTCCTATCTCAATGATTTCATTTTTGGGGATAATTTTTAAGGAATCCTGACATTTTGAGAGATGCAAATTTTATGAAGAAAAGACTCAGCAGACCATTGGGTTCATGACCTTTTGAAGCAGAAGAAAGAGATAGAGCCATATTTTCTTCCTAGATCCTGGATGTTCCAAGCTACATCTATAAGCCTGGAACAGGATTTTGTGTGTGTATGTGTGTGTATGTGTGTGTGTTTTTGTGTGATTGTTGTTTCTGTTAGAAGTTATTATTCTTTATACTTTAGGGCCTTAAGTGGATAGGAATTTAGAGAGCAGAGCTTGTTTAGAATAGACACCAGAAGAATCAGTGGCTCCCCTCACATCTAATGGATTTGTTTTCTTGAATATTTTAAGGACCAATAGCAATGGATAGAATGGATATTAGAAAAAGTGAAGCTTTCAAATAATTAATTAAATATGCTATTGTGATACGATAGACCCCATGTGTATGTATACTTCAGGTTTATCTAGATGCATATCCAGCATTTAGACCACACAAATATTTGTGAATAAGTATTGTTGTAAAGCTAGATTGTCAAAGAGAACATAAATATATCCTGATATAATGAGATGAAAGCTTAAATGTGAAACAGTACCTTTTTTTTTCCCTGTGGAATGGCTGGGACTGACCTGTCTTTAATAGGACAGGTACCTTGTATTGTTTCTGTTTTACTGACAAAGGGTCATTTGCACATTTTACAATTTATGTGTACTGTCCTTTTTGACCTGTGACAAACAGCACAGAGTAGTGACTCTGCTAAGATCAAGATCCATTTGGCCATAAAATGTATTTTTCCTGTGAAATGGCAAGCCATTATCAACCATATGTATATGGTCACATGCATCTGGGAAAATTAAGTAAGGTTAGCCCTGGGTTCTCAGCTCCAACTCAGGAGAGAGGTTTGGGCATCTTTGTAAAACTATCCTTGAGGAAATCAGCTCAATACAGGGCTACAGTTAAAAAATCCCGTAAAACATCTCCTTGAGAAGAGTACAATATGCTGAACTGAGCTGATAACACCCCTGGTCCAGATCACAGTCTGGACCTGTGATCACCATTGCATTAGGACAGGGACAGGGAACCTGGAGAAAGTTGCCAAGAAGAAAACTATCGTTAGTATAGGAATGGGAAGAATTTAGAAAAGGATGTTGCCTTAGGACATGAAATCAAAACTGTCTGGCACAATGGCTCATGCTGGTAATCCCAGCACTTTGGGAGACTTAGGATATAGTGAGACTTCCTCTGTACAGACATTTTTAAAAATTAGCCAGGCATGATGGCACGTGCCTGTAATCCCAGCTACTTGGGAGGCTGAGGTGGGAGGATCACTTGAGCCTGGGAGGCGGAGGCTATAGTGAGCCGAGATGGCGCCACTGCCCTCCAGCCTAGGTGACAAAGCAGCCTATTGGGAAATAGAAAATATAATGAAGGATAAAAGATTTAGATAGAATGAACATGAGTAACTCCTGCTCTATTGAAGGATTAGAATCGGGAGGCATCCATCAAAATCTGAGAGAGCTAATAGCAACAATAAGTATACTTTACAGTTACTAAATACTTTTATGTAGTATTTTATTATAGGTTTTTTTTTTGGCAGAGCAAACACAATTAACTTTTAAAATTAATTATATCCCAAAGTGGCACAGGCTGAAGATAAGCTTTATGTAATTGATACAACCATTTTCTAAGTGTGTTCCAAAAGTATTAGTACAGTATTGCTTTAAAAAATATTTCCATGAGCCTACAAGTTTATAAAGTGCCACATACACACAGTGGCTCCCCTCTATGCACTTAGTTACAATACACATTAGATATTAAAGGCTTTAAGAAATCTCTTGAAAAATAAACTTCTTTAGCTTTGTTTAACTCAGTATTCTACATTTATTTTATCAGAGAATGGCTATTGTTCAAAATCTTACTCACATTCTACAGTAAGATGGACTTACTGTCCTGGGACTTCCCTTGAGAAATGTGAATCTATGTTTATTAGTGAAGGATGGATTTCTGATGGATACCAAAGGAAATCAAATTTTCGTGTGTTGTAGTCCCTCAACTTCAAGGCTATATCTGGAAGGATTACTTACTTGGTGTGTTGGGAAAATTAAGTCACGTTTACTCTAGGTTCTTAGCTGCAACTCAGGAGAGAGGTTTGGGCATCTTTGTAAAACTATCCTCTAAGATTGGATAGACCAGAATCTGACTTTGGGAGGGAGAAGGATCACTCATTTTGTGAATATCATAGCTGTTGAGTACGTACTGTGTTCTAGAGACTGTTCTAAGGCTTTTACATATATTATTTGATGTAATTCTCACAACAAAAACCTAGCAAGAGGATAGTACTATAATATCTAATTTACAAATGAGGAAATTGAAGCACAGAGAGGTTGAGTAACTTGTCCAAGGTGACCCAGTGTCAGAATTGGGACTTGAACCCAGGCTTTCTTACCTAGTCTTCTTTTTTTGAATTTCACCTTTTGTTTTAGGTTCAGGGGTACATGTGAAAGTTTGTTACATGGGTAAATTGCATGACGCTGAGATTTGGGATATGGATGATCCCAAATCACCCGCATGATCATCCTGGTCACTCAGGTAGTGAGCATAGTATGCAATAGGTAGTTTTTTGTAATCCTTGCCTCTCTCCCTCCTTCCCCCATCTAGTAGTCACCAGTATTTACTCTTCCTTTCTTTATATCCATATGTACTCAATATTTAGCTCCCACTTATAAGTGAGAACCTGTGGTATTTGATTTTCTGTTCCAGCATTAATTGGCTTTGGATAATGGCCTCCAGCTACATCCATGTTGCTAGAAAGGAAGTGATTTCATTCTTTTTTTATGGCTGCTTAGTATTCCGTGGTGTATATGTACCATATTTTCTTTATCTAACCCACCATTGATGGGCATTTAGGTTGATTGCATGTTTTTGCTATTGTGAATAGTGCTACAATGACTATACGAGTGCATGTGTCATTTTGGTAGAATGATTTATGTTCCTCTGGGTATGTACCCAGTAATAGGATTGCTGGGTTGAATAGTAGTTCTGTTTTAAGTTCTTGGAAAAATCTCCAAACATCTTTCCACAGTAGCTGAACTAGTCTGCATTCTCACCAACAATATATAAGCATTCTCTTTTCTCTGCAACATTACCAAAATCTGTTACTTTTTCACTTTTTTTTGTTTTTTTTAAGGCAAGGTCTTACTCTGTCACCCAGGCTGGAGCACAGTGGTGCAATAATAGCTCATTGCAACCTCGAACTCCAGGGCTCAAAGGATCCTCCTGCCTCAGCCTTTTGAATAGCTGGAACTACAGGTGTGCACCACCGCGCCTGGCTAATTTTTCAAATTTCTTATAGAGATGGGGTCTTGCTTTGTTGCCTAGGCTGGTCTTGAGCTCCTGGGCTCAAGCGACCCTCCTACTTTGGCCTCTCAAAGTGCTGGGATTACAGATATGAGCCACCATGCCCGGCCTTTGACTTAGTAATAATAGTCAATCTGACTGACCTCACTCTAGTCTTGGGACTTATAATCATCATATTACCCTGCCATCCTCCTCCAAGTAGAATAGCAGCAGCTGGGGAAAAACCAAAAAGGTAAGTGACCATTACAATAGGTAACAGGGGTCATAAAGTGTGGTAATTCACTTAGTAGCTCTATAAAAACCAGGAGGAGAAGATGAGACATACATCTGATAATAGTCAAATGACAAACCTTTTACCATGACATGAATGCTTTTAAACCTAAGACAGGGAGAGACTGTGTAAAGCCTGGCTACATGGAATAATAGGAACAATTTCCCGTGGCTTTTGGCATCATTTATTTTGAGTGTTGTTTTGCCATCTCCAAAGTGATGACCATGGTACAAGCCCCATCACATCTCACTGGGAATCCTCACACAGCCAGACCTCCTGGTCTCTCTCTTCTACTCTTGCCTCCCTATGTGCCTGCAGAGCAGCCAGAGTGAAACTTCACATCCCAGAGAAGATTGTGGAATTTCCCCATTCAAGGAAACCCCCATCTTTTTACTTTTTACTGAAATTCTTCAGTAACCCCCATCTCCTAGAAGATCCTGTAGGTTATACCTTTTTCCTCTATGTTCTCATGTCCTACCATTTTCTTTGATCATTGTGTTCCAACCACACTGAGCCCTTTGTTACACCTTGTATGTCTAATAGTTCCCTCAGTTTGAGGACCCTAGCTTTATATATACACATGACTTCTGCTCTCCCTTAATAGGACCTCTGCTCAAATATTGCCTCTGAAAAATGTCCCTCATAGATAGCTCTGTATAACATAGCAGCCCTATCCTCTTTCCATACTCTCCCCTCAGCTTCATTTTTTTCACAGCACTAATTATATTATAATTTTTGACATTACATTATTTATTGTATGCCTATTATGAGATTATAAGATCCATGAGGGGTAGGGACTTTATTTTATTTAAAGTTATAGCCTGAGAATTGAGATCAGTCTCCAGTGCATATGGATTTGGCAATACATGTTTGTGGTGTGTCAACGCAGTAAGTTCCTAATTAGGAGAACAGCATCCTACAGAACTGCAGGTCTGGAAGTAGATGAGATTCTGAGCTCCATGATTTGGGGGCTTGCCCAGGTTGTATAGGGCTGGTGAGGGGTTGAACAAGGGCTCTGACATCCTGTCCAGTGCTCCTCTTGTTGCCTCACATTGCCTTCCTATTACCATAGCTTCTTGAAAGACTTTTGTCAGGAAAGCAGCTATTTTGGGGGAAATTAGTTTTTCTGTTTTTTTTTTTTAAACCAGAAAATGATCTGGGGTCCAAAGTGATGCCAGTCCCATATACTGCATTACCAGGAATCCTACTCTGTCAACCTCCAACCAGTCCTTCTGAAATATGGTCATAAAATAATGGATCTGTAAACTGTTCTGGGCAATTATAGTGCTCCTGGAGTGAAAGTGGGCTGTCATTAGCCATGCTTATGGACACCAGCTTGCTGCAGTTGGCTGTCAGCCAGGCTGGAAAACAGCCTTCGATTGGGAGGACACAAGTTCAATGGGATAATTAGGCAGGGTTTTGTACAAGTTGGTTGATAAAAAATGTGCTACAGATTAGCCTTTTCCCCTCTCTGTGCTGAGTAACGATCAGACAGAACAGGTGGTAAGCTAATGGGGGAATACGAAATTAATACTTTGTTTCCTGGTCCCGCCTTTGTTGCTTTTGTGTAGAGTATGTCTTCAGAATTTTCAAACACATTCAAGCATCTTTTTCTTCCCAGTTTTATTTAGTTTAGTCTAAAATATCTGGCCCAAAGCGGTCTGAGCCATCCAGGTTTTCAAAAGGAGTTCTCCTACTTTTGTGGGAAATGATCTAAGAATAAACATCTGGAAAATAGAACAATTACAAACAGTATGAAGTAAAAAACAAGGCTTTCAAACTAGCTGTTAAACCTCAACCACAGCAGGATCTCAGATTCCAAATGTAAGTTTGACTGTCATCTAAAAAATGTGATCCTTCTTAAGAAATATTTCAGCCATTCATGCCTCTCTAATCACAGAGCCTCTTGTTTGGTGAGCGATGGGTTTTCAAAACGTCTATGTCCCCTACAGGTACTAAAGACTCTAAAGACTCTAGAGCTTACTTCTAGATGCCAACTGTCAGTCTAAATAATAATAATAATAATACTAAAAAACAAATTGTTCTCACTCTTTATTATGATGAGACTAATTTCCTTTTCCTCATTTTTGGATTTTATGAAAATGTTTCATAATGATTTTAGAAGGACCTGGAGATTCAAGATTTCTTCTTTTATGGAAGATTCTCAACAACGAAAATTTGTCCTGTTCTCTCTCTCTCTCTCTCTCTGTGTGTGTGTGTGTGTGTATGTAAAACTCAGTCCAATTTCTCCTTTCTTCCATGAAGTTTACTTTTGCTATTCTAGCTTTAATCATTTCCCTCATCTTCAATCTGTGCTCATGATTTTTTACTTAATTGTACACTTGCTTAAGTGGTTCTTTTTTGTGTGTGACTGTCTCATCTTCAGATGGGAAGGATATGGTATAGTTAAGAAATACAGACTTTAAGAGTGATATCAGCAGGGTTGTGGACAAGTAAGGGAGTCTTACTCCCTCATGGAACCACCAAGTAAAGAGCAACATATGGACCAACATAGCTTTATGAGAATGCTAGAAACCAGTTAAAAATCTGCAGGAAGTCAGCAAATGCCTAATCTAGTAAAAGCTACATTCAACCTGGTAGAGAATTTCATGGCATTGTTGCTCATCTTGGCTCTATCTACTGTTGGGTGCAGAGCAGAGTAGTTGGGAGAAAGTTGCCCAATTCCTGGTTCCTCCCTCAGAATGGAAGAAAAATAGTGGAACTTGTTTACAACGTTCTGATGTTTCTGGAAGCAGCTCAAGGGACTGGGTTCAGTTTCATTTAACTTGGAGTGTTGATGAGAATAATGGCATAGTTTGTATATCAGTTTAGGGACTGCTGAAAGCAGTAGTGAGAGCTGCAGGGGAACTGGGTACCTGGGGCAAGAGAATACAAACAGAGGAATATAATAGGACATAAGGCCCTGAGAAGAAGCAAATGTGAGACTTATAGAGAAATTAAGAAATTTTAAGGCATATAGGGGGGAAAAAAGGGCAGAGTGGGGAAGGAAGCACACACATAGGCCCAGGAAAGACATCCCCAGAAAAGACCTGAGACGACCTTGGGCCTTCATGCTAGGCCAAATAGCAAAAGTCTTCTTTTGCATGGAGCAAGTCCACAAAGACTGGGAGAAGTGACTGTTTTTTTTTTTTTTTTCATGCCCAAGTTTCAATAAAAAAGACCACAAAGCATATAAAGAAATAGGTAAGCATGGCACATTCAAAGAGCCAAATAAATCTCCAGAAACTAACCCTAAAGAAACACAGTTTTCAGACTTCCTTGGCAAAGACTTTAAAACAACTGTCTTAAATATGCTTATATTCTTAAATATGAGCCAAAGAAGAACACAGGCAGATAAGTAAAGAAAATCATAAAAAAGATACATGAACAAAACGCACATATTCACAAGGAAATGGAAATTAGTCAGACCTGGTAGCTCATGCCTATAATCCCAGTACTTCAGGAAGTTGAGGTGGGAGGACTATTTGAGCCCAAGAGTTAGAGACCAGCCTGGGTAATATAGCACAACCCTGCCTCTATTAAAAATCAAAAATTAGCTGGGCATGATGGTGTGCACCTCTAGTCCCAGCTACTAGTAGGGCTGAGGTGGGAAGGTTACCTGATGCCAGGGAAGTTGAGGCTGCAGTAAGCTAAGATTGTGCCACTGCACTCCAGCCTATGCTACAGAGTGAGACCCTGTCTCAAAACAAAACAAAACAGAGATAAAAGTTATAAAAAAGAACCTAACAGAAATTAATTCTGGAGCTGAAAAACATGATAACTGAATTCAAACATTTACTACGGTGTAGTTTTTTTTTAGACAGAGTCTCCCTTGGTTGCCCAGGCTGGAGTGCAGTGGTGTGATATCAGCTCACTGCAACCTCCACCTGCTGGGTTCAAGTGATTCTCCTGCCTTAGCCTCCCGAGTAGCTGGGACTACAGGTGCATGCCACCACACCTGGCTAATTTTTGTATTTTTAGTGGAGATGGGGTTTCACCATGTTAGTCAGGCTGGTCTTGAACTCCTGACCTCAAGTTATCCACCCACCTCAGCCTCCCAAAAATCTGGGATTACAGGCGTGAGCCACTGCATCCAGCCTAATGTTTTAATGGCAGACTTGAATAGGCAGAAAAAATATCCTTGATGTTAAAGAGAGATCATTTAAAATTATTGAGTCTAAGGTGCCAATAGAAAAATGAATGAAGAAAAGTAAACAGAGACTGAAAGACTATGGGATACTACCAAATGAACCAATATACTCATTATGAAGTTTTAGGAGAAGAGAGAAACAAAGAACAGAGAACTTACAGTAGTCCTCTTTTATCAATTGGGTATGTTCCAACATCCCAAATATAGTATCAAACCCTATATATACTACTTACAAATTTCTTTTTCTTCCATCACAATTTCATGGATAGATTTACTTTTACTGTAGATCTTAGAAACCTCAGCATAATTTTTTTCTTTCCTTGTGTCAAGAATTTTCAACTTTTTACTTAAAGGAAGCACTCCATGAACATTTTTTTTTTTTTGGCATACCCAAATTTCCAGCATCACCTATATTACACTTTGGGGACATTATTAAGTAAATTAAGAGTTGCTTGAACAAAAGCACTGTGATACCATGACAGTCAATCTGATAACTGAGATGGCTACTAAATGACTAACAGGCAGGTAGTATATACAGTGTAGATATCCTAGACAGAGGGATGATTCATGTCCTAGGTAGAACAGAGCAGGACAGCACAAGATTTCATCATACTGTTCAGTATGGCATGTGATTTAAACTTATAAATTGCTTATTTCTGGAATTTTCATTTAATATTTTCAAACTGCTGTTGACCATTGGCAATGGAAACTGTGGAAAGTGAAACTGTGGGTGATGGTAAACTACTGTGTTTGGAGAAATAATGACCCCAAACTGCCCAAATTTGAGAAAAGACATGAATCTACAAATACAAGAAGCTCAACAAACTCCAAGTATGATAATCCAAAGAGATCCAACTAAAATATAGTCAACTGTGAGAAATCAAAGACAAAGGAAATCTTGAAAACAGAAATGGAAAAATAGCTATACAATGTGTCCTTAATAACACTATCAGCAGATTTCTCAGCAAAAACCTTGCAAATAAAAAAGTAGTGAGATAATATATTTAAAATGCTGAAAGAAAAAAAAAGTTGTGACTAAGAATTCTATATCCAGCAATACTGTCCTTCAAAAGCAAAGAATTAAAACTTCCCAGATTTAAAAAAATGCTGAGGAAATTCATTACTACTAGACCTGTTCTGTAAGGAATGTGAAAGAGAATCCTTTAAGTTAAAATGAATGGATGCTAGGCCATATAAAATTTTCTAGTGAAGGTAAAAATATGGGCAAATGTAAAAACTTTCATTATTATAATTTTGGTTTTTAACTCAACTTTTTATTCTTTTATAGAATGTAGAAGGCAAAGCATAAAAATAATTATAAATCCATGCTAATCAGTAGACAATATATCAAGGTGTAGTTTGTGACATTACAAATGCAATTTATGACACATATAACAATATGACTGAATCTTGAGGATATTATGCTAAGTGAAATAAGCCAGTTACAAATACCATTTGATTTCATTTATATGAGGTACGTAGAATTATTAAATGCATAAAGACAGAAAGTAGAATGATAGTTGCCAACAGCTGGGGATTGGAAGAAAGAGTTGTTCTTAATAGACGCAGAGTTTCAGTTTGGGAAACTTAAAAAGTTCTGAAGAAGGATTGCCCAACAATGTGAATGTACTTAACACTACTGGACTGTACATTTAAAAACAGTTAACACGGTCAACTTTATGTTATGTGTATTTTATCACAATTAAAAAAATTTTGTTAATATGGGCTTTGGAACCAGATGACCATGAATTTGCATTTCAAGTTCTTTTAACTCCTAGGGAAGTGGTGTTGTTGTCTGGGATAAATACCCGGGTTCATTGTCTTGCACCAAGAAGATTAAGGACGTGGACATACATGAGAAGTGACTTTAGGAGCGGAATGTAATAGGCAAAAGAAAGAGAAAGGAGAACAGCTCTCTCTCTTGCGAAAGAGAGGGGCATCCAAATGGGACTTCTGGCCCACGTGGAGTGTACCAGATTTTATAGGCAGGCTGGAGGAGGCGGTGTCTGATTTATGTATGGCCCGCAGATTGGTTGGATCAGGTGTGATGTTTACGTAGCACACAGGGAAGGCAGGCCACCCCATCGTAATCTTATTATGCAAACAGCCTTTCCACTTGGCCAGTGCCATGTTGTCTGCTCCTTACTGTACACCTGGCTGGCAAAGAGAAGAGAAGACAGAGCTGCCATTTTGAACATGACTAGTTCCAGGTAGCCTTTTCCTGTTGGCACAACTGCAGGCATTCGCCTGTGCAAGCTTCTAGCTTGCTTGTCTATGTCTGCAGCTCGATTTTACAGGCTGCTCTTTGTTAGAAAAGAAAATGATTTTGGGGCTGCTTTTCATTAAAAGGAAAACCTTTCTGAGGACTCCAGTACCCTCACTATCTGCCTAAATAATTTCCTCTTAACTCCTATATCACTAGCTGAGTAACCTTAGGCTAATAGCCATTCACTCTGAGCCTTTTTTCCTGTAGGATAAAATAAAAATAAAGTTGCAAATGCATGTAAAGCCCCTGGGGCACAGTAAAGAGAATAAACATTCTAGATGGCAACCTCTTTGATGGCAAGTCTTAATTCTAATACTACTCCAAAATGCAAGGCTAACTGTGATTTCATTTCAGGAGTGTATTTTTGCAAATGATTATGTAATCAAAGATTGAGGAACAAAAAGAAGCTGCATTAAAGTTGTGACTCAGGTGACTAGATGAAGACTGGAATGACTTTCTCACTTCTGTTACTGTGCACACATTTTAGAATAAGACAAAGTCAGTCTTCCAAAACTAACTTTTTAAAATGTTTTGGGGGTGGTGTGGGAGTGGAAAAGGGAAGGCAGCACTAAAAGGGATATATGAACACTGATATTTTCCCTCCGTGTGAACATATTTTCATAGGCTGCCCCATGGATGGCTTTGTGATACCTCACCCAGTTTCCTTTCTCATCAGCCCTTCACTTGTCCTAAGGGACAGCACCCCGCAAAAACACACTATTTCACATAGACCTGCAGTATCCACAAAAAAAAAGATGATCTGGGACGTCCTCTGATCTTGCGTGTGGAGGATCCTTTGCCAGCTTTAGAGGAAGACAAGACATAGGGAGAAAAGGTTTTTGTTGTGGTTTGTTTTTTTTACTGCGACCTGAAATCCGCCTTACCAAAACCCATTCCAGAGAACTTTAGCCTTGGCTTCAGCCAAACAGGCAATGAAGTGTAACTTTTCAGTGACTATTTCGGTTCCAAAACCCTTGTATATATGGATTTATTTGGAAAAATAAAACCTTAAAATAGAAGTCCAAGCTTATCATGTGCAGGCCTTTTCCTGCCAACTTATAAGCAACAAACTGGTGTATTTCTTCTTCCTCTTTGAGATAGAGTACATTCCAAGAGGAAGTTGATGTCAAGTATTTGGATAAACAGCTAAGATTTGAGAACCAGCTCTCCAGCAATGGGGGAGGTTTTCTCTAATATGTCCTAAGGCTGGTGTGCTACAGGTTTGTAGCAATTATTTCTTTTTTAAAAAAGCATTTTCTTCTCATTAGGGAAAAGACTTCTTGAATGAACTAAAGGGGACAGATGGAGACTTGGAACATTGTCATCACCCTTGAGCCTCTGTAACTATGATTTCTAGGGCACTCAGGTAGTTTATTGGGCAGTCATCCGAGGGGAAACTAAACCATGTTAACACGGACTGGCAGCCCCTAGTCTAAATTCTTTCAGCCAGTGGTCCCCAACCTTTTTGGTACCAGGGATCGATTTTATTGAAGACAATTTTTTCCATGGATGAGGTTGGGTGGGGGATGGTTTCGGGATGAAACTGTTCCACCTCAGGTCCTCAGGCATTAGAGTCTCGTAAGAAGCACGTGACCTAGATCCCTGGCATGCGCAGTTCACAATAGGGTTCGCGTTCTTACGAAAATCTAATGCCGTGGCTGATCTGACAGGAGGCGAACCTCAGGCGGTAATGTTTCCTCGCCTTCCACTCACCTCCTCTGTATGGCCCGATTCCTAACAGGCTACTGACTGGTGCAGGTCTGTGGCATTTGGGGACAGGGACTCCTGCTTTAAGCCATAGGGTAGCAATGCTTCATTTCCATCCAGAAAAGAGGAGAAAGAGCAAGGGATGGTTGCTGCGAAATCATGTTCCCCATCAAGGGAGTCTCTTGGAGACAGTGGAGTCACATAACCAGCATGGTGACAGCAGGAATCAAGCCAGCTCCTGAACCCAAGTAGGAAAGCAGGTGACTGAATGGCAAAAACTGCCAGATACAAATATTTTCTTTTGTGCTTCTCTGTTTTTGAAGCAGCTCATGCCCTGGGAAGATGAGGATGTCTTACAATTGTTTCCATTTAGTGATGCAGAAACTGTCACAATAATGAGTCACTGTTCTGTACAAAAGAGACCTTTGGTGGTGGAAAACTGGTGTGTGTGTGTGTGTCTGTGTGTGTGTGACAGAGAGAGAGAGAGAGATTGCTCAAATTGCCATTGCCTAATCAGCCAGTAGTGATTGAATGGAGAAAGCCTTTGAACCAGATCTCAGATTCAGGGTGCTTTCATGGAGCAAAGAGAAAAAGACTGAGAAATTCACTATGGTGAGTATTGAGGTTGTACTGCAGCTCAGTCTGGAGAATTGAAGGCTCCTTCCTGAAAGGGTATGGGGACATAGAGAAAGATAACATCAGTGGATCAAAGCTACCACATTTTTGCGGTTAGATGGAGATTACAGTAGGGAGTGACAGAGATAAAATGTTAAAAACCTCCAACATTCCAGTTTAGACACAGCCCCTCCCCTTTCTGGCCATAGTGACCGCTCTCTGGCAAGCACTGCCCAGGGAAGATAAATCAGTTAGCCAGTGGCCTAAGGGTTAGGACTTTAAAAAACAACAACAATAAAAAAACCAACAAGTTATAAACCGTGAGTCCACAAGTGGCCCCAGGAGACTTGCCTTCTGCATTCTCTCTGTCTGCGCAGGACTGTGAGGCATCTCTGGGAAGCCATCAGCTCTCAGGGGCAGGCACAGGAAACAGCTCTTCTTGTTGGCAAAATCCAGTTCGGTGGTTTGGAACAGGGTAGACAGAGAAACAAACAAGTGTTTGTTCATAGGCTGAGACCTAGGGGGTGTATAAGGAGTAATGATCCTATCACCTAAGGAGGATGAATTCTGGGTCATTTTATGAACTGTCTTCCTTAGAAAAGCCTCCGAAGCAACTGGCAGATGAAAACTGGAAACTATTTTGAGCTGGGATCAGGGAGTCCAGGGAGCTCAGCAGACCAGGTTACTGCCACTGCCACTCACTAATTAAGCACATGGACAAATTGCTGCCTTTTCTTGGCCTCTTTTCCTCCTCATAAACAGATGAATCCAAAACTTTTCTAAATCCAAAACTCGCCAGTTACTTTTCCTCTTGTCTGCTGATCTTGACTTTTTTTTTTGTTTTCTATGACACTGCATTTTCCCCCCCTGATGTCAGGATCCAAGAGAAAGTGAAAACCTTTCTCCTGATACGGTCAATACTGGAGAACTGGGAACAATGTCAGAATGACCGGCCACCCTGAGCCAGCCCCTTCAATGGCACTGCCCCTGGGTGCTGTTCAACATATAAACTGGGGCCATTTAACATATAAACTGAATTCAAAAGTTACTTCATGTTCTACAAAAAGAATATGTTTTATTTTTAATTTACCTTCATTTTCAAAAAAATCAAGATTCTCTCTTTAAGGCGCCCCGGGCCCTATGTGTCATGCAGTACCCATTTCCAGAAACATTTTCTGTCACCAAGAGTTTCGGAGACAGTTTTTGTAGAGTTCCAGGCCTCAGTTTCTCTCTCTGTTGCAGGGAAATAATCAGACATACCTGCCATCAGCTGCTCTGAGGTTTTTTGTGAGCTTCTCAGCTGACAGTTTTAAAAGGTAAAAACTATCCTTATATGTGATTACGTATCTTCTCAAATAAGACTTTCTTACAGCTGCAGAGACTGTTTAGTCTCTTAGTCTTTTCTAGAATTCTGGGTTACGTTTAAAACAAGCACTACGTTTTATATTAATACCAAAGCTTTGAAACCACCGTGGTTAATGACTCTACCAGCTGCTTTTTGTCGTCTTTAATAGTGACCTCTTTTTAGGAATAACTGCCACCTAATACCTTCCTCTCAAAGACTAGGTCAACAGAGAGTCATTTGGCTGATTTTTCCATCAACAAGCTAGGGGGCTGGGGGTTAGCACAAACTGGTTGTAACCATTTTATTCTTCAGCCTCTCTCTGTGCCTGTGCCTCAATATTTCTCCAATGAATGCTAGTAGCCTCAGGATGCAGTACAATGATGATACTATCCAAAGCCTGCCCTCCGAAGAAAAGGCACTGTTTTCCTGCCTGCTTCCCTCCAAAGCATAAACACACAAACTGTATGCTGATAGCATCATTGTTACAAATACAAGCTTGAGATATTTAAATATTTGTGTTTAGATTCCATCTTTATCCATCACTCTTTTGCCTTTGTACAATTATGAAATGCAGATATTTTCATTCAATATCAAAGCATCCATCCAGCCTCTTAGGAGAAATGCTGGCTTAGTTAGTGAAGTCAAAGCTTTTATGCCTTGAGTATTAAGCTTGCTGGGGTCAATACATGGGAGCAGATCGTGGCAATTCTGGAATCTGGGACAAGCATCATCAGAGTGTGATCCCATCTTGAGTACTCAGTGGAAGTAACTCCAAGCCAGGGGAAGTCCCACCAGAAGAAAAGGCTGACTCTAAATAAGGTGCATGTTTCCAAACTATTGGTGCCTTTTGCTCCTCTGGCTTGTGTCCTTCCCAGGGTTTTATACTCAGATACTGGAAGTGAAACTCCTTCATGTCCAGCTCACAGCTGGCTGCCATCATGGACTCATGGAACTAAATGGATCGTGGGGCCCTTGACACAACTACAACTCAGCCCTCCTCTCACTTCTATTTTTTGTTGTTTGTATGTTGCGTACAATTGACTGTAAGTCATTAGCAAACACATTTATTGGTGGAACCATATAGTATTTAAGAACATAGGCTTTGAGGTTCAAAATTTGTGCATTAAATTTTACCTCTTGTTATTTGCTAGCCTTGTGGCCACAACAAAGTCTCTTAACAGCCTAATTTTTCTCATCTGTAAGATGCTGCTAATTATGTTTACTTTATTGATTTAGTATGAAGATTCAAAGAGATAATGTATGTAAAAATGAAAGCATGATATTTGGAGAATTTTAAGCATTCATAATAATGTTTCTCATTGTTAATAATACTGATATTTTATGGTTACATAAAAGTATTAGATTTAGAAGGTGTTCCAGCCCATATGATAATGTCTTTTCTTTTTTTGTCTGAGGCTGAGAAACTAAGATATATAATAATACCAATAACCAAATTCAGAGTCTTTTTTGATCTCAATTTCAGTGACATGAACATGATTCCACCCAGAATTCTCAACAAAGTTATTTTCTGACAACTCTTGGTCAGGGGCCTGATAACTTGGAAACCATTTGATCTTTTGCATAGGGATGGTCTTTTTGTCAAACATCAAATTTAGCCCTCTTTCTTACTGTGGGATAAGTATATGCTTTCAGACTTCATGAAAATATTGTCAATCACCAAGAACAATTTTCTGGTGGAGAAAATCTAGGGAAAACATTAGCAAAAGTCTAAACTGAACTAATGGACGGTATTTAAGCATCCAAGTTTTCATGTATTTGGTATGTAACCATTATCAAAATGAAATCTCTCATTTCATGTTTAGAGTTTTTTCCTCCCATAACACTGCTTGAAAATTTTAAACCAAGTAGGCAACAGGAAAAAAATATTGCTTTGATACATTCTTTCTGAAAAGAGAGGTCAAATATGCAAATTAATTAATTCTTTCTTTTTTTCTTTATTTAACATCTTATGTTTTGAAGCGGGAGGGAAGCAAAAGAGAGTTTATGTGTTTAAAGGTGTGTGTATGTGTTTGTGTGCATGTGTGTGTGTCTGTGCATTTATGTACACATTCCCAATGGGGAAATATTCCATCTTGATGACTTGGGGCTGCATGCAAAGCACATTTACAATTAACGCCCCACCTCTACCTTTTGCCATGTTCTCACTTTCCAGAATCCATATGTTGTAACTGATATGAGGCTCCAACTGCTTTGCTGCACATGTGAATTTAATAGTGGCAAATTTAGATGAAATGGTTCAGAACTGCCCATGTATTACTTTCATCGGCAGCAAGATCATCACATTAATTCTTTTTTCAAGTTAGTGTTGAATCTAGTCCTCTTGAAATTGATGAATGACAGGGCTGGCTGCAGCCAGGCATGATGAGCACAGGTGCTCATTTGGAAGCTGGCACCTCCAAACCCAACCCATGCCACTTAATCTCTGCATCGCATGTGTTTTCCTGATATTTAGTACTCACTCTTCCTTCAACACACAGATTTTGGCATCTCAGTGTTAGTGTGTCTATACTGTGTATATAAATGGGTCTGAAGAGATCATGCTTCCGTGATCTCTGTTTCTAGCCCTACAGGTTGTGGGTGTCACTGGTCTGTAGTTGTGCTCTAATCACAGTTTGCAACTCTGCTCTTTCCTTTGGAGGTTAATCTAGAAGTTTTGCTTAGTTTTTCTAACAATATTTTCTCCCAGTTTGCCCCATAGAAATCATGTCTCAATGTAAGTGTAATTCTTCTGCCCAGCTTGTCCATTTTAATCTCACTTTAATTCACCAAATATCAAGTGAGGGACATTCTACTACCAAGACCAGCTCTCCCCTACAAAGACCAGACTTGCAGATTTTTTTTTTTCATAAGCTTCATTTTGAGCTGGTCAGAGTACCAAATAGCAATGAATACTGCTTATGAAGCATATTCATACATCTTTCTATTTTGTGCGTTACAGAGGTCCTTTGGGCCTAATATTATCACTACATAATTACTATTTTACACACAAGAACCTTGTAGCTCAACAAGATTGACAAGGTCACACTGTTACTAATTCATTTGGGAGTTGAACCCAGGTCCTTCTCCTTGGAGTATGTACTGATTGTTCAGGGAGCATCATGACTGGGCTCCTGGGTTCTGCCCATAGAATACTATAGAAGCATTTATGTGGTTCCTGGTGTCTCAGGCCTTCTCTCCAAGTTTTAGGGCAAGACAGAGGTTGGTAAAGGTGGAGGAAGGACAGGCCACCAAAACTGTGCAAGCAAGCAGGGATAAAAACTGAGAGCAGAACAGAAGTTCACAGATCCAAAGAGAAATGTGATAGTTTCTAAAACCAGTGGGGCTATAAAAGGTATCAAAGATGGGAGTCAGGCTGTGAGTGAGTAGAAGAAGGTAAAAGCATTGTTGCAGGTTGCACACAAGAAGGCTGTAGTCCAGCATAGTTACTTAGAGCCAACTTAGTTGTCTAGATCCTATTATAGTTCCAGGAGTGGGAACGATTGTTAGCTCACCAGTGATTTTCTGAGCTCATATTTCCATATTGTTTTATTGATGTGGCATTGATTTAACAATTTCAGAAAAGGAATGTGGGGAGAGAGTGACTGTACCCTGGGATATCTGCTAGAGTTCATTAAGAGGTGCTGGGAAATGTGAAGAGTCACTGTTCTGATCAGTGCTCACCCTGCCATCCCGCAGTTAGATGATGTAAATGGCATATTTACCAAAGTCAGACTCTAGGCTCCACACTTACTTTTGTGGGCTCCTATAATTTTCTGGTGGTTCCCAAAGCATGGTTTTCATCAAGGGAGGGCACATTACCTAGTAGAGCTTCTGAAAAATGAATATTGTTCTCCTTGTGCCACCCAGAGTCCTGAAAGGCAGAGGATTCTCCAGGACAGATTCAAATTTTGCTTCCTTCCCTGGAGGTAAGGCTGTGATAAGCCTCCGGGTTCCCTTGAGGAGAAGTCTTCCCTACTTTGCCACCTTGGGGTCCTAGGAGAGAATGATGTGCTGCCTTCTACCCTGAAACACGGGTAATGGACTAGGGTAGGACTTCAGTACTCTGAATTCACCTCTTCTTTGATGAAAGTCTCCAACATTCCTCAAGAAAAACCAACCTAGCCATATTTGTATGAATATGTGGCTTGTTCAAATTCAACACTGATTCATTTATCTATTCATTGATTTATCAAACATTTATTAAATTCCATTGCTAGGCACAAAAGAAACCAAACCACATGAGATGATAATCTAAAAATTTCTCCTTTGATGTGCCTTGTACAGGTCTCCTGTTGTTGTTATAAAATTTACTTCTATTATGATATTCTGTCTGTCTACTCATTAAAATGTAGTGAGTATAAAGATAAACTTTTGGGCCAGGCGCAGTGACTCACGCCTGTAATCCCAGCACTTTGGGAAGCTGAGACGGGTGGATCACGAGGTCAGGAGATCGAGACCGTCCTGGCTAACACAGTGAAACCCTGTCTCTACTAAAAGTAAAAAAAATTATCTGGGCGTGGTGGCGGGTGCCTGTAGTCCCAGCTACTTGGGAGGCTGAGGTAGGAGAATGGCGTGAACCTGGGAGGTGGAGCTTGCAGTGAGCCGAGATTGTGCCACTGTACTGCAGCCTGGGCGACAGAGCGAGACTCGTCTAAAAAAAAAAAAAAAAGATAAACTTTTGGATTACCAGTGACTAGCACAGCGACTGGATCATAGGCGGGGCCAGGTAAATGTTGTTGTATGGAACAGAAGCAATCTCTACTATTGAGGTATTTGCTGTCTAGCACAAATATGCATGTGACGAAGGTAACTGAAAACTAAAATTAGGTATTAATTGCAGTGATGATCAGTATCCAGTCACCAGCTAGTTAAACTCTTTATCCTAAGGCAGAGAACTATCTCCTATAAGCGGGATCAGGATTTCTTGTCCTTCTGCATTCATTCAGTCCTTCAGTCATTCAATGAACATTCGTTGAAACTTTAGCAGGTACTGACTGAGACAAATCTGCTGAATCCTTTGGTGTTGGACATTTATTCCTTAACTATTGGGAAGGAAAGAACTCTCATTTTATTCTGGGAGTTCAGTACCACTTAGGACCAGTAATTTTAATAAGCAGCCTTCTGGGTAACAGAGCTCAACAAGGACATCCTCATGATCTAGGACAATAAGTTTCCAAAGCAGCCAAGGAGGCAAGGCCAGATGCCCCCGTACACTAGGTATGATGAAGTATTCATTCTTTTCAAAGTATTTAGAGGTATTATAATGTTATTCTAACTCACATTACCTTTAAGCTATTTTGGTGGAAAGCCCCCAAACACTTCTTAGCTTTCTTCTCTCTTTGTCTGTCATTCTCATTATTGGTCAATTGTCAAATCTTTCCATTTTTGAAATGATAAAACTTCTACTAGATTCTAGGACTCCTTCAAAGTCTTTTCTCTAAATGTTTTTGGCAAAACATGGCATCGTGATCAGGATGACCTCTTGTTCTTTCTTAAGGTTGGGCACTTATTATTCCTTGGCTTTTTCTTTTTCTAGACTCTGGCTAATCTTTGCCAATTTTTATTACATTCTCATTGCAAAAAACTAATTATTTTCTCAAGGCTCTTATAATTTGAATATCATATCTCAAATTTCATTGACAATTTTCTGATCCCAAAGCCAAATCAATTCTTCAGATATAGAAGAGAGTCAATGTCTAATTTTTAAAATGGAACTCAAGAAGACAGATGTGAGACGACTTTTTGCTTTAATATGAATGTTAGTGAGAATATGCAGTGCCTTTTTTTCTTGTTGACTATCTTAGAAGTGATTGGTGCTGAGTCCTTTGGGCCGTTATGCAGGTTGGTACAAAACAAGCACTCTGTGATCACTGAAATTCGAGATGGAACCATAGAAGACAGGTGCCAGGAACTACTGAAAGGCTGAGGAGGTTGAGGTTAGGAGTGGACTCAAATGGGCCCAGGAGCTCCAGAGGATCCCAGGGAGTTCTGACTTACTCTGGAAGGATCTCAGGTGGTTCAGATGAAAACAATTCTGCCTGTGCCCTGAATATTTCAGAGCCTCTAAGTGTTCCCTTCAGAATCTCTCAACCAAGGAATTTAATTATGTCCTTGTTGTACAGCCCAGTTCCAAACCAAAACTGAAGGAGTTCAGAAGCTAGTTGCAAAGGTTTTGAAATTCAGGGTGAGGATCCTTTTGCACAATTGTGCCAAGATAGAAAGAATATGAAAGTGGAGTCAGTGGGACGAGGACAGGAGAATGTGTATGCCATGAAATCAAAATGTCGTCTTAAACATATGATTGGTATAAGTGTATTGGGGAAAAAGAAAAAGAAAATAACACTTCCTAAAAGCACTTCTTTTATGTCCAGCACAATGCCAAGTCCTGTTACTGCCAACTGTGAGGGGGGTTTAGACTGGTATATTTGTCCACGTTCATCTTATTCACAGGCTTAGTTGATCAGGGAACACATGGTGCTCATTACATGCATGGGAATTGGCTATGAGGCAAAATAGTAATACTGGTTTCCTATTCTTGGTTCCTGTTGCTGCCAGAGATGAGAACTGAATTACCTGGCAGAGTTTTAGGATTTGCTTTTGTTGACCTAGAAAATGGTGATAATGGTCATTTCCTCAGTTGAGAGAGAAATGACATCTCAAAAGGCAACTGTGGCACACTGGAAATAATATGGGATTTGGCATTTGGAAGATTTTGGCTAGCATTAAATTTATGACATTTATTAACTGTGCACATTTGTCCCAATCACCTAATCTTTCTAAGCCTTAATTTCCTCAGGTCTTAAGGGGGGATAAAAATGCCTGCCTCACAGGATCGTTGTGAGTATGAATTGAGATAAAGTACATAAAAGTACGTTGCAAACTTAGCAAATCTTTATGCTGGAGTAATTTTTGTGTGTGTGCCAGGGACTCTACTAGAGGCTGCGCTCATGCATCAGTGTGGCATTGTGCGATTGGCAATACAAAGTTATGTAACACATATTGGAAAATTGGTAAAGAGCACACTCTGCTCTCAAGGAATTGGAAGTACAGTGGGGAGCTAGAAATGTAAATAAATGATTATAATTGCATGAGGTAATATATTTAGTACTGCTAAGCACACAGTGCAATAGGATTATAAAGAGATAAAATTCCTGAGCTGGGAAACAAAAGATAGATTAAATATTGCCAGGCAGACATATTTGTGGGGGTTTCAAGGGGGAGTTTGTCAAGCGCAGAGCATATCATATGTATTATTATTATTCAATATAAATTATTATCCAAGCTGTAACCACATGATCTGACTATAAATCATTTGGTCATTTTAATAAGCAAGAGGTATAATATAAAGAATTTAATCATGTCCCTTTTACACTTTTAACATAGATATTAAAAAAAAAACATAATGTTACATACGTGGAAACTTCTGTGCAACACAGGTATTTCTGAGTTGGATTGGAATTAGGCTGATGCAGAGAGATTTCATCTTGTAATAACATCAATACAGTGGCAAGAGCAGACATCAGTTGATATTAATGTTGATCATTTAGGCAGATGTCTCACATCTATCTAGGTATCTGCTTGTTCACTCTGGTAATCATAATTAGAGATTCTGTACTGACCATTTGAGTGGCACAGACAATGTTCTTTGTGTCTGTGCAGGACATTGCCCTGAGAGCCTTCTCCCCTGCTCAGAAGGATCTAGGGAACACAGATCCTAATGCAAGTTATGCCTTTCTTGTTCTGAACTACTTGCGTATGCTCTGTACAATAATGGAGCAGGTCCAGATTTAACTTCACAAAATGAAAATCCAGCCTTTTCTGTTCAGTTGCCTTTGCCACGATATGAGCAAAAAGGTTAAATCCAGCTTCAGCTGAATATATACATTTGAAAGATTCCACTAGCATCTGTTCCATGTAGAAACAATAGAGCAGACCTCCACAACCTGTTTGGGAAGCCCAATGAGCATGTGTGCAAGGGATGTCTGTGGCCACCCCCATCCACACACTGCCAGAGCTTTCCTAACCCAGAAGGACAGGGAAGAACATGTAGGTCCATCTCAGGGACTGAAATGACTCAGGGGTTTGAAATGAATGGAAATTTAGTAAATGGTGGTGAATGACTCAATGAAATCCATACTCTTTCCCATTCCCTATTGCAATCAGATCAGGAAGTTAGGGCTTTATAAAATCTATTATTTTCTAAGAATAGTGTTTGAAGTTGTCAGGAGGGTCCAGATGTGACTTCCAATTATTTATTGTCTAACTTGCCTAATTCTTCTTCACCAACAACCATTCACCATATTAAGACATTTTTAGCATTCAAAGGGACACATTAGCTTGCTGCTCAGCAAGATGATGAGAAAAAAAGCTAGCATTTTTATGCAAACTTGTTCATGTGTAATATTTGACAAGCATCATTGAGTGCCTCTACGTGCTCATGCATCTATGTGACAGTGTGCAAAGGGCTGTGGATACAAAGATGCAGAATAAATAATCTTTTATTCTTGTTTGTCTTCTAGTGTCATAGTAAAGTAAAATATGGCATTGGGCCAGAGACAGGACATTGGATGGGCACTTCAGAGCACACTGGGAGATAAACTGGTTTAAGAAGACAGCAGCACTGAAGAGTCAGCTTCATTAACTAAGCTGGGGGTTTGGAGGGAACTTGAATTGGGGCTGAGTGTGGAATACATCAGTAGTCAAATGATTACCCAACCACCAAACAAATCCAGGAAGACTTAAAATCAGGTTGAATTGGACAAATTTACAAGTGGCATCAACAGAACTTGACAGTATGTGTTGTTAATCACACAGATACCATACACAGAAAGCTCCCTAAAAGGAACACACGGAATTGATTTCTTTTTATGAAAATAAAGGAGTAAATTGTCCCCATCCAGTACATTCAGCCCAGGAGCTTGCCAAAGGACATATGTATAGTATCAAAAGTTAACCCTAAATCACATTTTCTGTGAGCTCTATTCTGACTTCCTAATTTTAGAGAGAAAAAAGAAGAGGTAAAATTAATAAAGAATTTACTTCTACTTTGCTTCCCTTACCAAAAGATAGACCAAAAAGGGTCAAAAGGATTAATGGAGATACAAACAAGTGGCCTTTAAAAATATGTTTTTTTAGGCTGGGTGCGGTGGCTCACACCTGTAATCCCAGCACTTTGGGAGGCCAAGGCAGCCAGATCACTTGAGCTCAGGAGTTCAAGTCCTGCCTGGGCTACAAAGTGATACATTAAGGAAGGTTAAGGTTGGGAATTGATGGTTAGATTTAGTAATATGGTGCTCACTAATGGTCTTATATCCTGTATCCATAAAAAATAAAAAAATTAGCTGAGCATGGTGGTGCATGCCTGTAGTCCCAGCTACTCAGGAGACTCAGGCAGGAGGATCACTTGAGCCCAGTAGGCAGAGGTTGCAGTGAGCCCAGATTGCACCACTGCATTCCAGCCTGAGCAAGACCCTGTCTGAAAAAATAAAGAAATAAGTAAAAATAAAAAGACACGTTTTCTATTTATTACAGAAATTTTTTCTATATTCTCTTTATAAATTCACATATATCAATATACAAATAGCAAATAGTCACATTATAATTGATGATGTAAGCAGGGTCTGCCCATGACAAAATTCTCAAAGAGGTAGATATAGCCACAGTTTCCCAGTTGCAGCCTTACAGACTAGAAAACCTGATACCCAGAAGGAGCATGTGGGCAGAATGAAATTGGGAGAAGGCTGATTTACTGTCGTCTAAGGATGGAGGATAGAATGGAAAATCTGTTTGCTAAACTATAAACAAGAAGACAGGTGGGCAAGGTTAGGATGAAAAGGGAGAATGTTCATTTTTTCACTTCTTTATTCAACATTTATTAATCTCTTAATATGTAGCAGGCACTGTCCTAGGCACAGGAAAAGTTGATGTCCATGAACGGAGGGTTAGGTCAAGGGATTTAGGTTTTTTTCCAGAGATGGTGCCCTCTTTTACTTGGTGCCCTGAGGGTTGTATAAGGATTTACTTCTTAAGGGAACTGTAACACACCAAACACAATTCCCCTCCCCTCAAAGACTGTTTCTCTAATATCTCAGATCTAATGTAACCCTGTGTCTTCTACTGTAAAGAAAATTAAAGAATCTGGTAAGAGTAATATTATTTGCTTTATAGATTTTTATGATTGATATTATAGTTGAAAAAATAAAATCTGAGTTAATATAATATATCCCAAGTCTTAGAGCTGTGGGTTCTGTCTGATTTCAAAGCTTGTGCTCTATCCACCACCCTACAAAGCCTTGAAGGTATCAGGAGCTTAATGAATTAATTACTCCCTTCTAGACATACTTGCAATATAAAGTAAATATCTAAAAAAGGCAATGCTTACTCAAAGGAATATATCTAAATGGAAATTGTTAGGCACTGGGGTATGGAAGATACTTTTTCAGCAAGGGGAAGGGAGAGGAGAGAACATGAAATTATATAACTTAACAGCTATTACCAACACTATCTTTTTGCTCTTCTTTAGAGAGACTGTAGTAGAAAGAGTTGTCAAAAGTTGCTGCTTCTAATTCTTCTCATACCTTCTCTTAAACGTACTCTCTAGTCAGGTTTCTGCCCCAAACCTCCAAAAAAAGTTACTCTTGTTAAGACCATTAGTGAGCACCGCATTACTAAATCTAACCGTCAATTCCCAACCTTAACCTTCCTTAATATATCAGTGCCATTTAACTCAGTTTATCACTCCTGGTTTTTGAAAGTTTTCTTTCATTGACATCTGAGGAGCCAGTCTTTCTTGATTCTCTTCCTACTCCCTGAACCATTCTTCTCAGTCGCCTTTGCTGAATCTTCTCCATTTCCCTAATTTTTAAGTATTTTAGCATTGCTGGGCTTAGTCTGTGAACCTTTCTTTATCTATACTCATCTAGACTCATGTTTTTAAAAGGTGCTAAAAACTGTCAATTCCCATGAATTTGGCTGGATACAGCAACAGTTAGTCATGTGATGGACATTTCACATGTAGGATGAGGCCTGAGCAGGTCCAGAAGGCACTCACGAGTTCTCTTGTGTGCTTTTCTGTCAAGTCAACACCTATGACCTCATGGGAGTTTCCTGACTGAAGAGAAAAAAACGAACCTAGGTCGTATGGAATAGATCAAGTTAGACAGGTTGGTGTGAATGAAATATGGACACCTGCTGTGTTGTAGCCCCTTTCAAGGATGAGCCTGAAAGAGTGGCAAGAGAGAGTCCTCCCAGTGGAGAGTATTTTAGGTGGTATACCTGGCCACCTATTTTGTGTAAAAAGAGAAATGGCCCTGTATTTTCCCCCACTAGAAGTTTTCCTCTTTCCTCATGCATACAATGTTATTTCACATCTCCAGTCCTTTGTCAAAGGTGTTTCTTTAGATTGGATGATTCTTTCACCCTATCTTTCTGGAGCAATGTCCACTTTATTCTAGGCTGAGTTGAAATGTAACCTCTACCAAACAGCTTCACGAGTCTTCTGCAAACTGAGTAACCCCTCCTCTGGCTGACAGAATCTAGTGTTTACGTCTCTGGTGTAGCACTCCTCATCTCATTCTGTGCCAGTTCATGTCCTGCAGGGGCTGTAGCCCTTCCAAGGACAAAGACAAATAAGAGAACAATTGAACAAATAAACAAATATTGAGATGTAGCTTGTAATGAGAACATGAATGGACTGTGATTAAAACTTGGAGACCTGTAAGACCACTGTCCTTAATTACAAATTAGTGAGGCACAGCTTTGCCATCCCTACAGGATGAGGGAAAAATATTTTGCTCACATTATCTTTCTTCATATATGATAACTCTTCTTATTCTTTACAATGATGACATACACTAGGACTGTGCTGGTGATAATGGAGCGAAGTAGACAAATGCAAGGTAGAGCCAACAGAATTTGCTGATGTCTGGATGAGGATAGTGGGGAAAAGGGAGAGAACCAGAATAACTTCTTTTTTTCAGATGCAACTGATAAAGTTTGTGCCTTTTGCTGAAATGGAAAAGATTGGGGGAAGAATATGTTTCAGGTAAGCAGAAGTCAAAGATTCATTTTTTCAGCATAATTTCTTATTTTGAAATTGTGATAGACTCACAAGAGGTGAGTCTATAACCCTGGAGTCCAGGGTTCTTACCACAGCACAGGAGAAAGGAGAAAGCAAAAATGGTACCACCTGTTTCATTTTGGAAAGTTAAATTTGAGATCGCTGCATGACTTCTAAGTGTTAATATAAAAAAGGAATCAGGCCGGGCACGGTGGCTCACGCCTGTAATCCCAGCACTTTGGGAGGCCGAGGCGGGCGGATCACGAGGTCAGGAGATCGAGACCATCCTGGCTAACACGGTGAAACCCCGTCTCTACTAAAAACACAAAAAATTAGCCGGGCGTGGTAGCGGGCGCCTGTAGTCCCAGCTACTCGGGAGGCTGAGGCAGGAGAATGGCGTGAACCCGGGAGGCGGAGCTTGCAGTGAGCCGAGATCGCGCCACTGCACTCCAGCCTGGGCGACAGAGCGAGACTCCGTCTCAAAAAAAAAAAAAAAAAAAAAAAAAAGGAATCAGGGTGTCCAGATGGAAGCTCAGGTGTAAAATGAGCACCAGAGATATAAGTTTGATGTTAATATGAATGGCGGGGAAAGCCATGGGCCTGAAAGTGATCCCTGGGTAGACAGTGGAGCTAAACAAGAAAGGCTGTTGGCTGAGTCCTTGAGCAGTCCAACTTAAGAGTTTGAGTAGAAGAAGAAGAGCCAGCAAAAAAAAATCTGAGACAATTCAGTGAGGTTGGAGGAAAACCAACAAAGGGAGGAAAATTTTATTTTGGAATTTCTTATAAATCTCTCAAACTCTTGAATTCAAATATATGTATTTACTTGAGGACCACAAAAGAGTGGAGAATTGGGACAGGCCTCCAAAAATTTAAGTCTCCAAAGTTTCTGTGAATGACAAATTGGGGTTACAACACCATATTTGGATGATTTAAGTATAAATGAGTAGAAACATATGGATTCTATTTCCCTCCCATTGTATATGAGCTTAACAATTAAGCACAAAAAGGTGGTTGGGGCAAAAGTCTTACTGCGGCTTTATTAAATCCAAAATATGGAAGCGGTGCTTAGAGAACCAGCAAAGCAAATGGCTCAGGTTGCCATGAGAAATTGAATCTGGATTTTATTCTCTCTCTCCCTCCATCTTTCCAGGTTTCTTGCTGTCTCTGTCCTTCTCTGTTACTGTTTTTTGCCTGTCTTTCCTGATCTTCCTCCTCCATCCATCTCTGGGCTCAGACTACCATCTGGGTGCTCACGGACATCTTGAAAGCACATTTCCCAGCTGTCTAAAAGCAATAGCCTGAGTCCTCTTCTGTTTGTAGAATTCCACCAATGATTTCCAATTTAAAGGAAGAAAAAAAATCAGTAGCAGGTGTTGCAGTTCTTCAGGGAGAGTGTTGTTTATTATGGCTGTCCTCTAAAGAAGTATTAGGGCTTATGCTGCAGTGGATAATATATTGCTTCATATAATTTTGCATTATGACCTTTTCTTTATTTCTCTGGCCTTTCTACTTTTACTTGGGTCCCCAACTTGCACTTTGTTATATAAGTTTGATACAAAGGAATTAAAAGCCATTTTCCATTTGTTGTTAAGCACAGCTGAGGAATGTGCTCAGAACTTAGTTAAAAACACTGATGACAGAAATTACATAATGGTTATGGAACTGGGAGTAGGCTGTGGGCAAAGTGGTTTGCCTTGCCCAAGTGTTTTTGAAGAAGCAGTAGCGGAGTTTGGGAGGAGAGGGTGTACTGAAGCAGAAGCTAAAGCCAGAAGTCAGAGGATAGATTTGTGATTGCTATCTTTGTTTAAAAGTGGAAGTTTCAGGCTGCTATAACATAGTATCATAGACTGGGTATCTTTAAAACAACAGAAATTTATTGCTCACACTCCTGGAGGCTTGGAAGTCCAAGATCAAGGTGCCAGAAGACTCAGTGTCTGGTTCAGGCCCCTTTCCTGGTTCATAGAAGACACCTTTTAGGTGTGTCCTCACGTGGTGAAAAAAGCAAGGCCTCTTTTCAAAGGGCACCAATTTCATTCATGAGAGTGGAGTTCTCATGACCTAATCACCTCCCAAAGGCCCCACTTCCTAATACCATCCCACTGGAAATTAGGTTTTAACACATGAATTTGGGGATGGGGGAGTGGCAAAAAAATTCAAATCATAGGACTCAGAGAAATACTATAAGCAATTAGGGAAAACCACAAAGGCTAGAAGATTGAGCACAGCAAATGGGCAAACCCAAGCATTGTCCCTGCCCTCCCTAGGGCTTTGTGGGGATGGGAACAGTGGAGTGCTGGAGTCCAGGGTTCTTACCACAGCACAGGAGAAAGGTGAATGACTTTTTTTGGTAAATGTACAGTTTAGTGAATTTTGGAATTTTTATACGGTTTTCTAACAACAACCACAATTAAGATGTAGAACAGGCCCATCACTTCAAAAAGTTCCCTCCTCCTGCATTCAACATCTACCCTGATTTTCAACCCAAGCAACCACCGATCTGCCCTTCTGCCACTGAAATTTGCTTTCTTATTTTTAAAAATTACATATAAATGAAATCATACAGTATGCATTCCTTTTTGTCTGGATTTCTAAATTCAGCATAATTAAGATTCACCATCTTGTGGCATATAGTAATATTTCTGTTCCTTTTTATTGTTGTGTAATTTCCATGCAATGGGGATATATCTGTTCATCGGTTGATGGACATATGGGTTATTTTCAGTTTGGGGCTATTAAGAATAATGCTGCTATCAACAATTTTTATAAGTCTTTAGACTTTTTTTATTTCTCTTTGGTAAATACTTAAGAGGAGTAAGAAGATATTTGACTTTATATGATATTATCAAACTGTTTTATAAAATGGTTTTGGTGCTTCACCCTTCTGTTAGTAGTTCCATTTGTTCCTCATCTTCACCAACACTTGCTATTTTCAGTCTCTGAAAATGTAACCATTCTAGTAGGCGTATAGCAGCATCTCATTGTGGTGGTTTTTCTTTTTTTTTTTTTATTGTGGCAAAATGCATGTAACATAAAACTTAACTGTTTTAGCTATTTTTAAGTGTACAGTTGAATGGCATTAAGTACCCTCACAATGTTGTGCAACCACACCACGATCCATTTCCAGAACGTTTTCATTATCCCAACAGAAACTCTGTACACGTTAAAAAACACACTCCTTGTTTCCTCGTTCCCCAGACCCTGTTAACATATTCTGCTTTCTGTCTCTATAAATTTGCCTATTCCACCCACCTTGGATAAGAGAATCATACAGTTTTATTCTTTCATGTCAGTCTTATATCACTTAGCATAATGTCTTCAAAGTTCATCCATGTTGTAGTATGTATCTGAATTTTATTCATTTTTAAGGATTAATAATATTCTGTTGTATATTTTATAGATAGATAGATGATAGATAGATAGATAAACAGATTTTGCTTTTCCATTCATCTGTCAATGGACATTTGGGTTGCTTCCATTTTTTGGCTTTTGTGAATAATGCTGCTATGAACATTGGTGTACATGAATCTGAGTCCCTGCTTTCATTTATTGGTACATATATATATATATATGTAGGAGTTGAATTAATGGATCATATAGTGATTCTATTTAACTTTTTGGGGAACTACCAAGCTATTCCTTAGTGGCTGTGCCTTTTTTTACTTTCATACCAGCAATGCACACAGGTTTCAATTTCTCTATATCCTTACCAACACTTGTTGTCTTTTTAAATCATAGCATTCTAATGATTTTGAAGTGATATCCCACTATGGTTTCGATATGCATTTACCTAATTACTAATGATGCCGAGCATCTTTTCTTCTGCTTATTGGCCATTTGTATTTCTTTGGGGAAGTGTCTATTCAAGCCCTTTGCCTACTTGTTAACTGAGTTTTTGTTGTTGATTTGTAGACGAGGGATTTTGATATTGTCTCATACTCATATGCCTTTTAGGACACAGTTAATAAATATATACTTAAGTAAATATATTGTGTTTGAAGCTGACTAATACAGAGCTTCAAGTCTTAGAGTATCCATCCTTGAATTTCTCTCCAGATTTTTGAAGATAACAGAGCTGAAACGTGAGAAACTTAATCATTCAACCAGTTATTTGTTCTCTGTGATATCAAGAAAAAATATTTTTTGAGGGATGGTGGGTAGACAAGTAGAAGACTAATCATTTATTTGGTATACTTTATCATTTAATAATTTATTTCTACTATTTTATATCACTTACATATGTATTTTGTCATCTCTAATACAGTGAATTATACTTTTAAGCTCTTCATAATTACCATCTATTCTGCTTTTTATTATCTTTGATGAAAAAAAGACACATGTGAACCTGCTAAAATAAAATATATGTTATCTTTTCTGATGAGTGTTACTGAGAGAAACAAATTTCACTTTCTTAAAAAAGTGGGCCTATAATTTAAAGACATGAGTTAGGTGTAATAGACATATTCAATGCTAATAACCCTTACTGGTTTTACATATTAAATGGAGCACAGTTTTAAAGGAAGTGTGATAATCTACCTACCCCAAAATATCTCCTCAAGACACCTAGATGTAGATGAAATAAAGCCATTTAAAATGCATGATCCATTATTAAAATGTAAGTGTTCCTGGTAGAGATATTATGGAACTAAAATCAGCTGTCCACATGTTAGTATTGACACCTTCATTTCATTATTTTATTCCTCTCACTGAGTAGGTGATTGACTGTAAATTGCTGCCAAAGACAAGGTGATAGTCTCTGGGTAGATTCTCAACTTCCATGTGAATGCTTTCCTAAAATAGAACCACCTGAGATCATGCCTGCTTATGGGGCTTCAAGTGGGATTTCCTTTCCCAGTGTCTTTTTCAAAAATTTGTTTCTCCCATTTCATAAAGACATGCTGCCTACCTATGGGGCATGTATTAGTCCGTTCTGTTATAAAGAGGTAATTTATAAAGGAAAGAGGTTTAATGGACTCATAGTTCAGCATTGCTGGGGAGGCCTCAGGAAACTTACAATCATGGCAGAAGGATAAGCAAACCTGTCCTTCTTCACATGGCGGCAGCAAGAAGTGCCAAGCAAAAGGGGAAAACCAACAGATATGTGAGAACTCACTCACTATCACAAGAACAGCATGAGTGTAACGATCCACATGATTCAATTACCTCCTACTGGGTCCCTCCCATGACATGTGGGGATTATGGGAACTACAACTCAAGATGAGATTTGGGTGGGGACACAGTCAAAACGTATCAGGGCACTAAAAGACAATTAAAAAATATACGCATCAGCAAAACCTTTTCTAGTGAAAGCACCATAACTCACAGTAAGGTCTTTGTCTTTGTCTCATACATATTTCTGTTAAGTGAGAAGATGATGGTAGTGATGATCTTTGTCAGAGTGTTCTGAATTGAAATATATTGTACAGTGGGATACTTGGAATCATAACATCTTCTTCCATTTCTTGAATAATCTAGAAGATTATCTTCCTTCCTTCCCTCTTTCCTGCCTTGCTTCCTGCCTACCTTCCTACCTTCCTTCCTGCCTTCCTTCCTGCCTTCTTTCCTACTTTCCTGCCTTCCTGATGGACTATGCACAATTTATTCAAAAAAATTCTGTGAATCCACAAAGATGAATATCCTGTTTTTACTATTAATAAAAAGAATTTGATGCTTATTCTCATTGACCTGAGTCTGCCCTGTTTGTGTAGTCTGAGTGATTTCAAGGAGGGTGAAAAGTTTCATGTTTGGATATACATGATGTCTGCAAGTAAAGGTTCTATATATTGAAGTAAGACAGTGTTTAATATTTTATTGAATATTTATTAAATTGCGTAGGAGAAATATTTTCATTAACTTTTAAAATTACTTTAAAAAAATAACTTGAGTAATTAAAAGATGATTTGGTAATGTAAATTTATATTCACTATTGTTTTTTGGTTGTAAGTGCTCTTCTGCTGTCATTCGTCAATTGTTTCTCTGCTCATTAATTCATTCCTACTTTGTACTTACTAGAGTTATATTAATAGGACTATATAGTGAATTACACCCCAAATAATGTACTTTATTACAATAATTCATTGCTTCTTTTATGTCCCACAATTACTAGTTGTTCAATGTCTTCTTTCCCTTTGACTCTTAATTCCATAAAGTAAATTACATTGCATTATTAAAAGCAGAATATCGACTTTTATTTTGGCATAGGGAAGAATAGCATTCTTTCCTATATTTCCTACATTTCCTTGATATTTTGAAAACAATACGCAAGAAGCTCTAGCGACAACTTCATTTTATTACAATTATTTTCTTCCTCTATGTTGATACTCTATTCTAATTTGTCAAATGCACATGTGCAAATGCAGTTATTTTTGACCAAGACTTTGTCAGTCTACCTCTGGATTGATATTTAATGTACTTCGAAACGATCTTGAAAATTGAAGTTTGGTAAATGGCCAAAGGGTTTCCCAGAATGTCTATACCATTCTCACTGGCAGCGTATGAGCTATTCAGTTTCTCCTCATCCTCACCAGCATTTGGTATTATTACTATTTTTAATTTTAGCCATTATGATGGGTAAAATTTGTGGTTTTAATTTGCATTTTCTTGGTAGCTAACGATCTTGGTTTTCCTTACATATACTCATTTGCCATTTCTAAATCCTTATTAGTGAAATATCTGTTCATTTTCTTCCACATTTTCAAAGACTTTTGGGTTTTCTGACTATTTATTTTGAAAGTTTATTCTACAGTCTAGACCTTACTCTTTGGCAAATATGTAGTTTGCAAATATTTTATCCCTGCCTGTAATTTGTCTTTTCATACTCTTAAAAGAGACTCTAAAGGTCTAGCACAGTGGCACATGCCTATAGTCCCAACTGCTCAGGAAGCTGAGGTGGGATATCTTGAGCCAGGAGTTCAAGGCTGCAGTGCACTATGATCGTGTCTTTGAATAGCCACTGCACTCCAGATTGGGCAACATAGTGAGACATCATCTCTAAAAAATAAATATTATAAAGGGTCTTTCACTAAGCAAAAGTCCAAATTTTTATGAGGCCCAATTTATTAATTTTTTTCATCTAATGCTTTGGTGTCAAGTCTAAGAAATCTGTACATACCCCTAGATTTTATTCTATGTTTATTTTTCTAAATCTTTTATAGTTTTACATTCTACATTGAGATCCATGATCCATTTCAACTTCATTTGTATATGTGAGGTTTAGTTTGAGAATTTTTGTTTGCTTGTTTTTTAACCTGTAGCTATCTAATTGCTCCAGCACCATTTATACCACTTGTTAAAACATTTATCCCTTCCTCCATTGCAGTGCTTTTGCACTTTTGTCAAAAAACAATTAGGAATATTGTAGGTCTATTTCTGGGTGTTCTGTTCTATTGATGAATGTGTCTATCATTCTGCCAATATCATAGTATCTTAATTACTGTAGCTATAAAATAGTCCTTTATATTGGAAAGAGTGATTCCTCATACTTCATTCTTTTTCAAGATTGTTTTAGCTATTCTAAGGACTGTGCCTTTTCACATAAATTCAAAACAAGTTGGACAGTGACTACATAAAGCTTGCTGGGATTTTGGTAGGAATTACATTAAACCTATATATCAGTTTGGGTAGAATTGACATATTCACTACATTGAGGCTTCCAAAGCATGAACAGAGTACAGTAATCGCCCCTTATTCGTGATTTCAGTTACATGCAGTCAACCATAACCCCAAAATAGGTGAGTACTATATAAAAAGTTTTTTTTTTGTTTGTTTGTTTTTTGAGACGGAATCTCGCTCTGTCGCCCAGGCTGGAGTGCAGTGGCGCTATCTCGGCTCACTGCAAGCTCCACCTCCCGGGTTCATTCCATTCTCCTGCCTCAGCCTCCCGAGTAGCTGGGACTACAGGCTCCCGCCGCCATGCCCGGATAATTTTGTGTGTGTGTGTGTGTATTTTTTAGTAGAGACAGGGTTTCACCGTGTTAGCCAGGATGATCTCGATCTCCTGACCTCATGATCCACCCGCCTCGGCCTCCCAAAGTGCTGGGATTACAGGCGTGAGCCACCATGCCCGGCCTACAAAAAGATATTTTAAGAGAGAAATCACATTCACATGACTTTGTAATTAAAGTACCTTGTTAAAATTGCTCTATTTTATTATTGTTGTTTTTAATCTCTTATTGTGCTGCTTTATAAATTAAACTTTATCATAGGTAGGTATATATAGGAAAAATCTTAGTGCATATAGGGTTCAGTACTATCGCAGTATTAGGCATCCACTAGGGGGCTTAGAACTTACTCCTCACAGGTAAGAGGGGTAGGGGGAATATGTGTCATCTTTGGTGAAGTATCTGCTTAAGTTATTTGCTCATTTTTAATTGGGTTGATTCCTTATTATTGGATTTTGAGAGTTTGTTATGTAATCTGGATTTAAAGTTCTCTGTTTTGTATGAAATTTAAAAATATTTACCCCTAGACTGTGGCTTGTCTTTTTATTCCCTTGACGGTGATCTAGCAGCGTGAAAGTTTTTAATTTTAATCAAATCCCATTTTACTTTATGGGTCATGTTTCTGCTGCCATTTCTAACTTTTTGTCCAATCTCAGATTATGCAGAATTTCTCTTAGGTTTTCTTCTAAGCATTGTATAGTTTTGTGAAGAGTGTATTGACTTTGGATGAGCAAATAAAATGAGTTACTTGATAATACAGTTCCTTCTTGGTGGTGTAGTTTGCCCTACTGATATTGGAGAGTTATAGGAGCCTTATGGACAGGACTGCATACCTGTGAATGTCTCTTGCATCACATACAGGCAGAAGCACAGCCTGTTATCCACCATTTAAAATAGTCTGATAATCAAGTTTTTTTTAATGTGTGTTAGATTCATTTGGTAACACCACCTGATCTGATTTAATATGAGACTACTTGTAGTTTTTATTTATCCCTCTTAATGTGACCACCACACATGCTATAGAAATTTTCATGTGTTGAATTAGGGGTCCTACTCCAGTCCCTGATCAGAGTATTCCAAAATATTCAGTGTATAGACTGTATTACATATCTACCCTCTAAAAAAATTTTGAATTCTGAAACACATTTGCTTACAAGGGTTTCAGATAGAGGACTGTGCATCAGAAACTTAAATGGTTCTTGTGGTATGATAGTTCTCATCGTCACTACAGGGAACCTCTTCTTCAGGCATCCCCTAATCCTGGTCAGAAGTTCTCACTAATTTGATTGAGGATGGAAAGAGGGGTCACTACATTTACTGCATCATTCAACCCAAATTATGATGTTTCTCTTATGTCTAAGGAGATTGCTTGATATCTTTTTCCATTCTTCTTTCTTGTCATAAAAATACTGACCAGTCAGCCCTTAAATATCAGAGAAGGCCTCAGTGTTCATATTATGGTTTGTGTGCCGGTACATGTGTGAGTTAGAAGCAGGATGGGAGATCTGGATTAGGCATGACTATCTGCAGTTTCAAGCATCTACTGGGGGTCTTGGAATGTCTCCCTTGTGAATAAGGGGGACTTCTGTATGTCTTCCATTCATTTAGCTCTTTAATTTCTTTCATTGGCTCTTTGTAATTTTTAGCATATAGATCTTATACTTTTTTATGTTTATACCTAAGCAACTCCATTTTCTTTGGGGCAGTTGTAAGAGGTATTATTTTAAATTTTGGTTTCTGCATGGTCATTGTTAGTTTATAGAAATGTAATTGATTTTTACAAGTTGATCTTTTATCCAAGGACCTTGCTGAACTCACTTACTAGTTCTAGAAGTTCTTTTTTTGTACATTCCTGGAGACTTTCTACATAAACAATGGTAACATCTGCTAATAGAGACTTTCATTTCTTCATTTCCTATTTGTATACTTTTAATTTCTTCTTTGAGTTTTATTGCAGTATCTATAGTTCCCAGTATTATGATGAATAAAAGCAGTGAGAGTAGACATCCTTGCCTTGTTCCCTATTTTAGGGGAAATACATTCAGTCTTTCACCATTAAGTATGATGTTAGCTCTAAGATTTTTACAAATGCTATCAAATTAAACAAATTTTCCTTTATTCCTAACTAGTTTTTTTTTTTTATCGTGAATGAGTATTGGATTTTGTCAAATGCCTTTCCTCTGTCAATTGATATGATTATTTGACTTTTCTTCCTTAGCCTATTGATATGGTGGATTATTTTGTTTGATATTTGAATATCAAATTAGACTGGCATATCTGGAATCAATCCTACTTGGTCATAGTGTGTGGATTTTTAAGTATCTCTACTGAGATATAATTTCATGACCTAAGATTTAAAATGTAAAATGTATAATACGATGGTTTTTAATATGTTCACAGAATTGTCCAACAGTCACCATAATCTAAGTTTCAAACATTTTCATCATCCCCCAAAGAAACCCTGTAGACATGAGGAGTCACTCCCTGGTATAGTTGGCATGTTTGTATCCCCTCCAAATTGATAGATATTTAATCCCTAGTGCCACAGTATAAGGAGATGGGGCCTTTAGGAGGTAATTAGATCATGAGGTCTCCACCCTCATGGATGAGATTAATGCCCTGATGAAAGGACTGGAGGGGACTAGCTAGGCCCTTTTTACCCTTTAACCTTCTATTATGTGAGGACACAGCATTTGTCCCCTTTGGAGGCTGCAGGAAGAAAGTGCTATTTTGAAAGCGAGAGAGCAGCCCTCAGCAGACATCAAATCTGCTGGTACCTTGATCTTGGATGTCTCAGCCTCCAGAACTGTGAGAAACAAGTTTATATTATTTATAAATTACCTACTCTAGGGTATTTTGTTATAGCAGCATTAATGGACTAAGACAATCCCCATTCTCTACCAGTCCCCAGTTTAGGCACCACTAATCTAGTGCTAAGTAAAAGCAGCCAGTTTTGAAAGACCACATATTTATCCCATGTGCTCTCTGCCTCCTTAGAATATGGGAATACTTGCTTGTAAGTTTTCCTGGGCTCTGACTTCCCTCTCTTTGGTTGACGTTACATCTTTTTTGGAAATTTGGGGATGGTTGTTCCATTTGCGCTGGCAATGGCTTTTAGCCTGTGCGAGAGTTTTCTCCATTCATTAGGAGTTTTCCTATTGGTTAGTATTATTTTTATAAGTATGGAATTTTAAAATTCTAAACCTCATAATGATTATTTCCCTCCTGAGGCTTCACCTGACTGTGTGTTCAAAAGTTATGAGCCCTCCATTTGTATTTATCTAAAGCAGTGGGCCTTCTGTACAAAAGATTCTTTAGAGTTAAAACAGCCAAATTGATTCCTTTGATATATCAACACTAGGTTTTCTCCTAACTAAATTTGCAGATCATAATTCTAAAACAAAACAACCAGATTAGGGTGCATATTTTAATTGGCGTTTTTAGGTATCCAAACACATTCAGGGCTCTAAAATTGCCTTTCTTCAAAACACAGCCTCTAAACTCACAAAGGCTAATAAAAAATTGGAAGAGAAAAAAAAGCCCTCCAGGCTGAGATTTTTTCCCCTGATTTTTTTTTTTTTTTTTTATGAGACAGGGTCTTTAGCATGCATGCTGGAGTGCAGTGGTGTGATCACAGCTCACTGCAGCCTTACCTCCTAGCTCAAGAGATCCTCCCACCTCAGCCTCCCCCAAGTAGCTGGAACTACAGGTGTGTGCCTGGCTAATTTTTAAATTTTTTGTAGAGATGAGGTCTCACTATGTTGCCTAGGCTGCTCTCCAACTCTTGGGCTCAAGTGATCCCCTCACCTCAGCCCTCCAAAGTATTGAGATTACAGTTGTGAGCCAGTGTGTCCGACCATCTTCCCCTGACTCTTTTTCCCTGATTCCTTCTCCTCCCCAGTCTCTATATCCTATAATTGCTAAACTTCCATTCTACTCTTCAGCCTCCAAAGCTTCCTTTAATTCCCCTGTTTCTGCTAAACCTGTTCAAATTCACCCATTCAAGTTCTGTCCAAATAATTAGGGTACATTCTTACACACTTCCTATACACCCTGGACAAAAGCCAAACTTAGGGCTATAGCTATAAAGTTCCTCAAGGTTACTAAGGATTCTCACAGACTTGCTTTCAAATTTTCACCTAAAATTATAAACCTGGTTTCTCTAACTTTTAACAATTAACACCTATGCTTACTGATGAAGATCGGGCACAATATTGGATGGCAAAAGCAGGCTGAAACAACCCTAGAATGAACCTCCAATGGAATATGCCTTTTGATTGGGAGGAACCCCAAGAAAGAGCTAGTGCTTTATACTGAGCCATTCCTTCAACATTCCCTAAACCAGTAGACTGGGGATTCAAGCCTGTACCTAAAAGGAAGGTGAGATAGTACATGATTATTACAATAAACTTAAATCATTTCCAAGTAAATTTTGTACTACCATTAGATGCTGAATCTATCAAAATCACTTTCAATTCTGTTTCTATATGGCTTAGATGAAAATTTTGCAATTCTAGTTAAACTGGGTCAACTTAATTAGGAAATAATGTCTACCTCCAATTCAGTTAACCTGGCCAGCTAATCAGCCTGAACAATTTTGAAGACAATAAAGCAAGGACAAAGAAAATAATGACATTACAGCATCAACAACTTTCTACATATTATAATAAAATGTGCCAGTTTACTGCCATATAACCAAATCTTCAAAGAATCTGATACTACTACAAAAAACCTAGACATTGGGAAAAAGTTATATACAATTAAAACATGCTAAATGACCTCTTAATAAACTGTCCTCTTTATTTCTTATGGACTGAAGGTGCACCAAGGAAACACAGGGGATCTTTCTCATCTTGCTTCTTAATCATTTGGGTGAAACTTCCCTAATGATTGGAAAGCAGGGTCTCACTGTGCTTGTCAAAACTGGAGGAACCTATTCTGTGCTTTGCCCCACCGGCCTCAAGCTGCCCCTTCCTTGGAGTAGTGAAAAAATGAAGATGGTGGAAATTTCTAGTACACTTTTAACCATTAACAAATTTTTACTTCTGCTTTTTAAATTAGGTCTTCTCTGGGATAGTCATTCTTTTTTTATTAGTTTTGTCAGCCCTACTTCACTCACTTGGAAAGGACTTCTCAGAAAAATGTCATACTGCCTTTCTTTTTCCCAAATGGGGGAGATAGTTCTTAAAATTAACTCAACCCCTGCTTTGACAAACAACAGTGAGAATTCTTCAATACCTTTGCCCATTTTTGCTTTTAACTTAAACAACAAAAATGCTGAGAGTTCAGTTCTTTTTAAAAGAGATTCCTGAGGAACTTTGAGCTAAATCTACATCAGACATTGGATGAATTCACTCAACTCCTATGATAAAAATTTAAATTGACTAAAACAAGCTGCTTTCTAATATCACACAATATTCCCTAAACCCTGTAGTTCTTATAGGAATTAAACAAATTATAAAATAATATAAAGCAAAGAATCTTATAGTGCCTTGCAGTAGCCATTGTAATAAGTCTAACCTTTCTGTAAAAAAAACCTCATTGGACAAGGATGGGGATTTATACAAGATCTAAGAGCCATTAACATTGTCATTATTTGACACTTTGTCATTCCAAATCCTCATACCCTCTTCCTGACTTCCATCCTGCAGAGAGTAAATTTTTAACAGGGATAGATCTTTGTACTGATTTATTAAGCATTCTCGTGACTCTTGAGAGTCAATTCTTATTTACCTTCATGTGGGAAAGACAACAACAATATACCTGCACAGGAATGCTTTAAGGGTATACTGAAAACCCCTCTTACTTTTCACAGATACTGAAGGCAGATTTAACAGACATGTCTTTCCTCCAAGGATCGACTCTATTGCAGTATGTTGATGACCTCCTTCTTTGTTCCTCTTCTAAAAATCTTGTGAGCTTGAAGTGTTCACCTCCTTAAACTTCTAGCAGAAAAAAAGCCACAAATTTTCCAGAGCCAAGCTCCAATTTACCCAGGCCCATGTCAAATATTTAGGACACAGTATCAAACCAAGAATTTTTCTTGGAACCACACATACTTAAAGGCATTTTAAACTTTCTTCAACCTCCTACGAAGAGACAATTATGAGGGTTTGGGGGCCTGGCAGAGTACTGTCAAAACTGAATACCTAATTTTCTTTTGATAGCTCAACCCTAGTATGTCCTTTTGGAATTTAATAAACCAGATCCCCTGGACTGAAGACAGAATGTCCATATAGCCTTCTATCAATTAAACAAATATCTTCCAGGTACCCTTGCCTTATGGCACCCCAATTATCAACTCTCCTTCATCCTTTTTGTATATGAAAGAGAAGTAAATGTGTTGGGGGTCTTTACCCAAAAACATGGAGATTGACACAGACATTTTGGCTATTATAGCCAGCAATTAGATTCAGTAGCTAAGGGACTCCTTCCCTGCATGAGAGCTATATCAGTCACTGTGGCTTTAACTAAATCTACAGAAGACATAGTCATGTACTGTCTTCTCTCTATCTATATTCCTCATGTTGCAGAAGCTTTACTCAACTATCGTCACACTCAACATTTTTTTCTGTAAGCAGAGTCACTTATGAAATCTTGCTGTTGACTTCTCTTATTATTTTGCCCACTGCAATAATCTTAATCCAGCAACTATCCTTCCTCTACTTGATGATGAGACACCTCATGACTATCTAAATCTAACTTATCAGTTACCAAAACCTACAGATGATTTACAGGAAATCCCTATAACAGATACAGAAGTTTCATCATTTACTAATGGATCATGTATGACAGAAAATATCATGCTGAGTATGCTATTGCCACCGTTTTGGAAGTAGTTGAAGCAGCTCCACTACCAAAGACTACTTTGGTTCAACAGCAGAATTTTATGACTTAACCAGGTCTTGTATTCTGGTGAAAGGTAAAATTGCAGATATTTACACCAATAGCTTTTATGCCTTTAGGTTGTTGATGATTTTAGTATGCTTTGGAAATAAATAGGATTTTAACCTCCAGGGAAAATCAAATTGAAAAAGAAACTTTTGTCAATAATTTATTCAATTCAATTTAACTTCTCTCTGCCTTTACCATAATCAAAATTTCTGGGCACTCAAAATTGGAATCTGATAAGGCTAAGAAAACAACTTGACTGATCACACAGCAGAAGTAGCTGTCTTGAACTTTTTCTCATGTACTTATTGTCCACATATATGTCTTCTTTTGAAAAATGTTTATATTCTTTGCCCACTTTTTAATGGGGTTGTTTGTTGGTTTCTTATATATTTGTTGAAGTTCCAAATAGGAAGAGAGGAAGTCAAACTATCCCTATTTGCAGATGACACAATTCTATATTTAGAAAACCTCATAGTCTTGGCCCCAAAGCTCCTTAAGCTGATAAACAACTTCAGCAAAGTTTCAGGATATAAAACTGGTGTACAAACATTAGTAGCTTTCCTGTAAACTAATAGCAGCAAAACCAAGAGCCAAACTGAGAACACAATTCCATTAACAATTGCCACAAAAAGAAGAAAATACCTAGGGATGCAGCTAACCAGGGAGGTGAAATATCTCTACAAAGAGGATTACAAAGCACTGCTCAAGGAAACCAGAGATGACACAAACAAATGGAAAAACATTTCATGCTCATGTATAGGAAGACTCAATATCATCAAAACAGCAACACTGCCCAAAGCAATTTACAGATTCAATGCTATTCTTATCAAACTAACAATGACATTCTTCACAGAACTAAAAAAAAAAAAAAAAAAAAAAAAAAACTATTTTAAAATTCATATTATGAAACCCAAAAAGAGCCCGAATAGCCAAGGCAATCCTAAGCAAAAAGAATGAAGCTGGAGGCATCATGCTACCCAACTGCAAACTATACTACAGGGCTACAATAACTAAAATGACATGGTGCTAGTACAAAAACAGACACATAGACCAATCTGATCTTCAACCTTCTGATCTACAACCATCTGATCTTCGAAAAAGTTGACAAAAACAAGCAATGTGGAAAGGACTTTCTATTTAATAAATGATGCTGGGATAACTGGTTAGCCATATGCAAAAGATTGAAACTGGATTCCTTCTTTACACCATATACAAAAATAAACTTAAGATGAATTTAAGAATTAAATGTAAAACCTGAAATCACAAATCCCTGGAAGACAACCTAAGACATACCATTCTGAACATAGAAACTGGCAAAGATTTTATGATGAGTGTCAACGAAGAGAGTCAAACTCTGTAAAATATTCGAAGGAATTTATTCTGAGCCAAATATAAGTGACCATGGCCTGTGACACAGCCCTCACTCAGGAGGTCCTGAGAATGTGTGCCCAAGGGTGATCAGGGTACAGCTTGGTTTTATATATTTTAGGAAAGCATGAGACATCAAATATATTTAAGATATACATTGGTTTGCCTCAGAAAGGCGGGACAACTCAAAGTAGGGGGTGAAGGGGAGTGGGGTGGGGAGCTTCCAGGCTAAAGGTAAATTTAAACATTTTCTGGTTGACGGTTGAGTTTGTCTAAAGACCTGTGATTGATAGAAAGGAAGTGTTCAGGTTAAGATAAAAATTGTGGAGACCAAGTTTCTTTTGAAGTCTTAAAGTGGCTGCTCTTAGAGACAACAGATGACAAATGTTTCCTATTCAGATCTTTAAAAGGTGCCAGACTTTTAATTAATCTCTTCAGGATTGGGAGGGCCTGGAAGAAAAAGATCTAGCTATGTTAATAGAGATTCTTTACAGATGGAGATTTTCCCCCACAAAGGATGGCTTTGCAGGGCCATTTCAAGATATGGCAGAGAAACATGTTTCAGGGTAAAATATTTTTATTTTCTTTCTTGTCATGTAATGCTATGCCAGAGTCAGATTGGAAAGTAAGTAACGATATGTAGAGTTAAATAAAACCCATCTGATGAGAATTTATATTTTGTAGGGCATGACTCCCCAGACCGCTTAGATAGGAATTTGGGCAAGATAAAAAAATCAGAGCTTAGTCCTCATGAAGATGCCAAAAACAATTGCAACAGAAGCAAAAATTGACAAATGGGATCTAATCAAACTTAGCAAATAACAATCAACAGAGTAAACAGACAACCTACAGAGTGGGAGAAAATATTTGTAAACTATGCATCTGACAAAGGTCTAGTATCTAGCATTTAGCTTTCTCTGCATTTGATATTTAATTGATTAAAAGAGACATTCTCCAGTATTGTAAAGGAATAAATTCAGGCTGTAGGCAAAATCATACCTCAGTAGAACAATCTTTCCACACTGCTCTCCCAGGAGATGAAGACATCATCAAACATCACAGTCTTCAGCCACATGATGTCTATTGAAAGAGGCATTTATAAAAGAATTTCTATCTTGATGAAAAGGCTTATATCACGTATTCTTTATCAACTCCTGTGCTGCCAAACTGAAAGGTGTTGACTCTTCATGTTTCTTATTTAAGGAAAGCTCCTATTCTTTTCTGGAATTTAGAAACACTCGAAGACTAAAAGCTAAAACTGACCCTGAAGTGAAGCAAATGATAGCCGAAGTTGACTTCTCACACAAGACCTCTGGACTAGGCCAGTATACGATTAGGATCCCTGACATACTTGGTCTCTTACATGTTGCTTTTGCTATAGTCTTGTTTTACACCTTCTACTCCCTTGCACAACAGAGTTTTCTTGAATTATATCTTAGCTGAGCAAGGAGGTGTTTACATTGTAGTCAATACCTCCTGTTACACTTGGATAAATACTTTTCAAAATTAGAGACCAGGTTGTAAAAATCCACACATTTGCTAATTATCTAAATAGAGTGCTTATTGTTAAAATGCTGGCTTTTTTATCTCTTCAGCTGACCACCCTCTCAAAATGTTGCTAAAATCCAGTCTTCAACTTTTATTACTCACTATTAGGATTATTATTGCTATTGTAATATTTAAGATATGTCTGTAACTCCTTACCCAAGTTTACTTAGAAATAAAAGTTTTACCAAAGTTACAGTTGCTTAGAAGCTCAGCATGGTCAGTCAAGCCCATGATTTAGAAAAGACATCCAATCTGACAAACTTTTCAGGACCTAAGCAGGCTTCAGAAATCCCCTTGCAAAACTTCTGTGTTACCAAATACGGCTCAGTCTAGCCTTACAATCTGTTAGACCTTGAGATCCCGTAGTGAGGGACGTGAATCCCTGGGACAGATCCATCCCAGTGATGAGGGACAAAATTAGACTTGCTAATTAATCTGCTTTCTGGAGAAAGATCTTTGTCAATAGGGGGAAATGTAAAAGAAAATGAAATAACTAAGGCCAAGGCTTTCTAAAGTGGAATCAGGAGATTGTGAAAGGATTGCACTCACACCTGCTAAACATCAAACCACAGAATTTCCAACAGACTTGGTAAACAGCTGAGGTCAGTATTCCCAGGCCTTCAATATCTCTCAGCTGGAAATATGCTAATTCATTAACCCATCAGAATAGGTTTGTGATTTAGAATTTCTGACCATCAGATGAACTGCCTCCAAGACCAATTTTTATGTGTGTGGAAATTCTCTATTAAAAAATGCTCCAGTGCTTGCCTATGGGACATTACTTAGGGCTGCCCTGATTCAGTACACCCAGATAGCAGTTCTTTGTTTGCGAAATAAATGCTATTTCTTTTGACCTTTTGTCAATCATTTTTTAGTTAACATAGCTCTATCTTCCTTTCTTTCTCCCTCTCTTCCTCTCTTTCATCAGTTTTGCCAGAGATTTGTCAATTTTATTGGTCTTTTTGAAAAGCAAGTTTTTGTTTCATTGATTTCCCCTATTTTTCTATTTTAAATTTAAAATTAATTTCTGTTTTTATTCTTTTTGCTTGCTTTTGATTTATTTTGGTGGCCTCTTTTTTCAATTTTTTGAGAATGGCACTTAAGTTATTATTTTGAGATTTTATCTTAAATTTGGAGATTTTCCTGCTATCTTTCTCTTACTAACATTTAGTTTTATTCCATTATGTTCTGAGAAAATATTTCAAATGGTTTCAATTCTTTAAAAATATTTGTGGTTCATGTTATGGCCCAGGATATGGCTTATCTTTGTGAATATACAATAGTCACTTGAAAAAAAAAAGATGTATTCTGCTGTTGTTAGGGTTCATATATGTGAATTCGATCCTCTTGCTTGATTGTACTGTTAAAATCTTTTATATCCTTATTGATTTTTTCTCCAGTAGTTCTATCAGTTGCTGAGAGGTGAATTTTGAAGTCCCCAATTATAAGTATGGATTGGTCTCTTTCTTCTTTCAGCTTTGTCAGAATCTGCTTTATGTATTTTGACACTCCATTGTTTGATGCATACATACTTGGATTGTTTTTTCTTCCTGAAGAATTGATTCTTTTATTATTACATAATGTTCCTCTGTGTTTCTAGTAATCTTTTCTCTGAAGTAAACTTTATCATATTTTGATATTAATGAGGCAATTCCTGCTTTTATATGATTAAAATCTGTTTAGTTATAAAAAAATTTTTACATTCAATCTATATTGTTAAATTTAAAGTCAGTTTCTTGTAAACAGCATATAATTGGGTCCTTTATTTCAATTCACGTAGCCAATTTCTGCCTTTTAATTGACCTATTTAGACTATCTACATTTAAGGTAGTTATTGATATGTTTGATTTTAGTCTGTCACTTTATTATTTGTTTTCTCTTTGTTTCCACTATTTCTTGCCCTTCTGTTTATCTTTTCTTGCCTTCTCATGGACTACTTGAATATTTTCCAGGATTCCATATTAATTTCTTTAGTATTTTTATGTGTTTCTTTTTCTATAGTTTTCTTAGTGCTATATTTATTATAATATACATATGCAACTTGTCACAGTCGACTGATACCAGCTTTTTTTTTTACTTCAAATAAAATTTGGAACCTACTTTCATTTATGTTCCTTTATATTATCACTTTAAAATGTGATTGCCTTGAATATCAGGTGGTATTACATTTTTTGTTTCAGTCAAGTATGCTTTATAGAATTTCATGGTATGTACTCATATTTCTGCTCTTTTCATTGTTTTTCAATCATGACTCACCAAGATTCCTTCTTTCTGTTAGAAGAAAAACTTTCTTTAGCCATTATTTAAAGGTAGGTCAGCTAGTGACAAACTCCTTTAGTTTTCCATCTCCTGAAAATGTCTTTATTGCCCCTTCAGTCCTATAAGATAGTTTCTCTAAACATAGAATTTGTGGTTGACAGTTCTTTTCTTTCATCACTTGGAAAAGGTTCCACTTTTTTTGGCTTCTATGGTTTCAGAGAAGAAATTTGTTGTCGTTGAACTATTTTCTCCCTCTAGGTAATACACTGTTTCTTTCCAAATGATCTCAATACTTTCCTCTTGGCATTTACTTTCCAGAACTTTAATTATTATATCTCTGGTTGTGAATTTCTTCGGGTTTATCCTATTTTGAATTTGTTCAGATTCTTAAATTTATGTCTTTCACCAAATTTGGCAAGTTTTCAGATATTATTTCTTCAAATACTCTTTCTGCCCATTCTCTTTCTCTTCACCTTCTGGGATATCCACTGTTGGAACTTTATTATTGTACAGGTCCCTGAAGATCTATTCACCTTTTTTCCAGTCTTTTTTCTCTCTATTGTTCAAACTGGGTAAATTAAATTGATCTATATTCAAGTTCTCCAATTCTATCCTCTGTCATCTCAACTCTACTATTGAATACATCTGGCAAATATTAAAATTTCTATGATTCTGTATTTTAGTTCTATAATCTTCATGTGGTTTTGGATTTTTCAACTTTTTTTAATATGATTTTTTTGATTCCTCATTTTTTTGAAGCATTTTTATAATGGTTGTTTTAAAGTCCTTGTCAGATAATTTTAACATTTCTATCATCTTGGTGTTGGCATCATTTGATTGTGTTTTGACACTCAGGTTGTGATATTTCTGGTTCTTGTTTTAGCATGTGATTTTCCATTGTATCTTGAACATTTTGGCTATAATGTTAGGAAATTCTGGATCTTATTTAAATCTTTTATTTTAGTAGGCTGTTTCCTTGTTCAGGTTCAGTAGATCCTGGCCTTTTATCATGAGCTGTGGTTCCAATGACAAATTTCTTTTTAGAACTTTTGGTATGCTACTTTGTTCTGCTTGGTGTATATGGTGCAGGTGAGACTCCTATTGGTCCTTGCTCAGGAGGTGCAAGGATCCTAGGCTGCCTGAATCTAGGTGGGGAAGGGAGTATCAGTCCCACTGGGAGAAATAGGCTTCCCAGTCTAGGCCATTCGTTCTGCTGAAAACTTCTCTACATAGTGCTGCCTGGCTACCTGGTGTCTCTAAGTAAGAGAGGCGAGTTGTAAGCCTAGGGAGATAGGGAGACCAAGGAGCTTTTTGGCCTGTCCACATGTTGTAGCTGAATCCCCCTTGCAGGTCCTCCCTGGCTGTCTAGTATCTCGTAGTGGTGAGGATATTTTCAGGCCCAGCAGTGAAATAGAGTATTTTTTATGCAGGGTGCATGTCGTGGCTGGATCCACCTTGACAGTTGCTTAACCACGTGGTGTCTTTAGGTGGAGGAGGATAGGGGCCCCTCAGTCTTATGGGGACAAAGAAGCTACCTGGGCAAGGCCACTTGTGGCAGAATTTCCCTTGCTGTTGACCTTCCTCCTTTCCTTCTACTTCTACCTACTGCTTGGTGTTTCTGGGTAGAGGAGGAGAATGCTTCTCGAGGCCACTTATTGTCAGTAAGGCTCCTGATCCATCCCCCTGACAGTGCTGCCAGGCTTGCCCTATATTGTTGGCAGGATTCTCATTCAGTATGGAAAATGAATAAGTCTACCTGAGCCACCTTCTGTTGCTAGGTTGGGGATGAGGAAGCATGGAATCTGGGTAACCTTCTGCTAAGTGGGTTTGTTGGAGGTACTGCCACTGTGTATTCCTCCAGAACTGGGATCCCTAAGCAGTTTGAATTCCTATTTCTACTTTTTAGGGTTCTTTTTTGGTCACCTCTTAAATTATTTCCAAGGTTGATAATTATACTTAGTGGAGAGGAAACAAGCCTATACCATCTTGTCTGGACAAGAAGTCACTAATTAATAGTGTAGATACAATTCCTAGAAATAAATGTATTATTTGTTAAATTATCTTTAGGAGATGTGAGGTTGTCTGGAACATACAAATATACTAAATTACTTGTAGGGAATTGCTCATAACAAATGAGCTGAGATGCTGCTTGTTGTGAAACATACCACTTTACACAAATATGCTTCTAATCATGCATTCATATGTAACTAGAACAGAATTGACATATAGTAGGTGCTCAAGAAATACATGTTGAATGAATAAAATAATGGGTAAAAATTAAGGACTCTCACCCCCAATTTTATTTGATAATTCAGATGGTTTAAGTAAAGTTTAGATGGTTTGAAATAAATATCACATACATTTTTGCTAGATTTGCCTAGTTATTTCTTTTTCTGATTCTGAACACAGGAAAATCCTTTGTAAATCTGTAGTTCACACATCAAGAAGAAAATCTAAATGTGCCATAACATTGTACTAAACACCAGAGAGTTCTTGAAGAATGAATAATAAGGGTAGCTCCTGAGATCCCGAGACTTCACGCAGAAGAGATTGAGGAGCATCTGTGGTTTGGTGGATTGGTCCAGCTCAGGTCCAACCTTAGCCAAATAGTAATATTAATTAGCAGTAACTTCAGGATGACCTGAATCAGGGACTTCAGGTGGTGGTATGATCTGACCAACGGAGGACAGAATTCAGACTGATGGCCCCTCCCCGGGAGAGTGCCCTTTGTTTTGTGAAAACACCAGGCTGCATGCAGATGCCTCTACAAGGAAGATAAGAATGTACCAAATGTACCATCTCACACCAAGCTTACATGCTTCTCCCAGTTGACCCAAATAACCCCCCTTTACTTCTGAGCTCTGAGGTTATCCCTGAGAAGTTGCTGCTATAACTCCTCATTGTTCTTCCTCTGTAATGTACTATTTTCCCTTTTCATCTCTTGAGGTGCGTTTCCTTTATCAGGCTAGCAAAGCAGTCACAGCCCTTTTCTGAGTGGGCACCGCTGTTGATCATCTCTTGAATCTCTTGTTCCGGGAGACAGCTGGGTCACCCAGAGCATTCATGGCCCCTTCCCAGGGACCTGATTTTCGTCCTTGACAGCAGACCCAAGCCAGAGGCTTAGTCTTTCTGCATTCCACTGCTGATGAGCTCTAGCATGAGAAATTAGTGGGGAATGGCACAGGCCTTTGTCTACAGACTTCAAACACTAACAGCAGATGAGGCCTGGTGTTGGTTAAGGGCCATTTGCAATTGCAACTCTTTGTCTCAGCTGTACTTTTTTATGTTTCACATTACCCATTCTGCTCCGCCTCCCTCTCACATTCCCTGGAGATGGATTGTGCAGGCAGACACTGTCTGCAGTACCTCAGTGGGAGATGGAGGCCTGCCTTCACATTGCACATGTGGTATATTTTTTTTTTCAATGTGAGGAGGCTACAAGTGACCCCTCATCAGTTGGACATTATGCTATTTTTCTGCCATGGCAATAGGCAGGGCTCAGCCCTTAGCACTTTCTGTCTTGGCCCTCTTCTAACCGATAGTATATTTAGTGAGCCTACAGTTTCTACCTGAAGAATAGAGGAATTAGTTGTGCAAAGGCTGGGGTTTCATGCAGGAATCTCACCTGTTGAAATGGGAAAAATTTCCTAATCCCCCTTGCAGGGCGTGCCATGGGAGTGTGGCTTGCTTCTTTGGTGCCCCACAGCTCAAACCCCTAGGGGGAGCATGCAGACGGGCAGACCAATTGTGGGGAATGTGGGCTCCGTCCTCAAAGCAGCATCTAGGGTTGAGTGTCTACAGCTCCCAAAGCCCCAGTGGGCATGTGTTACTGTGTGCTCTTTCAGTTCAGCTGTCTGCAGGTGGCTTGTGTTAATCAGCTCAATTAGACCCTCAGCCTTATCGCAAAGGCAGAGGGCTTTCTCCATCCCAGTTTCTTGCCTTGGTGTACCAGAAAAATCAGATCACATGTGGGCTTGGAGGATAGGTGCAAGGTTTTATTGAGTGGAGGTAGCCCTCAGCCAGGTGAAAGGGAGGCCAGAAGGGGGACAGAGTAGGCAGTTGGTCTTCCCCTGGAGTCAGGCCGCCTAACATCCAGACTCCTCCAACTGCCCCGACTGAATTTCATGTCGCTCCGCTGCTTATGGCCTGCCGGCATCTGCTGGTGTCTGTCAGTGTGCTCATCTGCTCCACTGTTCCTCACGACATCCAGCTGCTTGTGTATGTGCCCACTAGGGTCTCAGGGTTTTTATAGGCACAGGATTGGGGGCATGGCGGGCCAGAGTGGTCTTGGAAAATGCAACATTTGGGCATGAAAACAGGAGTGCCTGTCCTGTCCTCCCCTAGGTCTGTGGGCACAGGCCCGAGGGTGGAGCCCTCACCAGGGACCCTGCCCCTCTCTACCCAGCATTCCCTGCCCCTCTCTACCCAGCACTTCCCTGCCCCCTCCCATATCAGTGAGCAGAGCCACACCAGAAACATATCTTTCAATGGACAACCACATTTCAGAGATGGAATGCTAAGTTCTGGATTAATTACTCCTTCATAGCCAGGGGAAAATGGACAGCTGCCTGCAGATCCTCCCAAGGTGGCTGGACTGAGTCTGTGGGCCAAGCTGCATGGCGATTGGGCTCAGCTGGTCAGAGGTAGTCTGAAGTAGTCAAAAGGATTTTCCCTTTTGACACATGCTGCTCCTTTCCTTACCTTACCATTTCCTAGAATTTTAGCTTGAAAAGTTCTTATGGAACTGCAAGGACATTTTGGGAATAAATTCTTAAGAAAGATACTCTCAGGTTATGAGAAATGTGTTGGAGGAAGGGAAAAGTTAGCTACAGCATAAATATGGTTCATTTTACTGAAAAAAAGTCAATGTTACTCAAAGTTTTTTTTTCCATTTTGAAATAATGTTTTAAAACATGAGGATATATTATGGAGTCACATGGAGAACTTACCTGCATTTCAGTGATAAAACAGGATACTTCAACAACTTTTAGACTTGACTTTAGGTTGAGTTGAGCTACATCCCCTGGGATGCTAGCCATTGTACCCCATCATAGGGTGCAGAAGCAGAGCACCAAGGAAACACCTGGCCTGTGCCTCTTGAGGAATGACCAGCTCAGAGATGGGGACTTCTATGGGGCTGATGGAGACTGGAGGTAGGAAAGAGGACCCACAAGAGAGGGGATATTGCTGTAATAAAGCACTAAGAAAAACATGAGAATGAGCTCATTAAAAGCTTATCACTTAGAGGTTGCATGTCTAGAAACCTGGCATAGGAGTTCACTAATTAATGGCTCTGTGTGCATTATTTCACAATGAAAATGATCAAGACTCAATCATGAAATGAATCTTTCACTAAATCTGCCTTTTCAGAGAGATTCTGGGTATAAAAGATGAGTACGCATTATTATAGAATTCCATATAGGATGTGTAATATGTGTTTCATGATACCCTATATTATCTTCTTTAACCTCCAAGATAAGTAGGGACATAAAGCCACTTTAGAGATGAAGAAACTGAGGTTAAAGGGGTTAAGAAACTTGCTCAAGGTGACCTGGCTGGATATAGCAGAGCAGATACCATGATTCCAGTTTCCTTGTGTTTTTTTATCCTGCTTTTCTTCACTATTCTGCATGGCCTCAAAGTAAAAAGTGCATGGCAATATGCTTCCATGGCATGCAACTTAGAACATCTTTCACTTATTAAAGATATAAATATGAATTTGTATGAAGAATGCAGTGAAGAATTTAGAGATGCTAATAATTGTTTACTTGGCATTTTGCAATATATACGTGGAACTTAACAAGCTTTGAAACCTAGGTTTGCATCTAGGTCTAGGGTCTAGGTAAGACCTAAAAGTTTTTGCAACATTCTGCTTTCTCACAGAAATGCAGCTAGGATTTCCATTTGACACCATAATGTATTCTGACGTTTTAACATAAACTTTTCAAGACAAAAAAAAATCTTCAGGTCCTATTGACTTTTTTCAGTAAAATTTGTCCTTGAGGGCTTTTGTGTGTGAAATAAGCAGCCATTTACACTTGGGTAGAGGAGAAGGAGAAGAGCACAGTGGCCTCTTACCCTTGGAAACTATTGGAAGGAACCGCTCAAAGACATCCTATGTGCTGTTTTCAATGACTACATTGGGAGGGTGCTTTGCATGGTCTAGAGTAGTAGGCCCTCCCACTTCCTTCTGTGCCAACAGCCATGGCTGGGATGCCCATCTCTACAGAGCTCAGATCTTGGCACCAATCTGTGGTCTGGCTACCAACCTACCACCTGCCCAAGTGACAAATGTAGCCTGAAGAGTAGAAATTGAGGACCTCAAAGCAAAGTATCAACAGAAGGTGGATCAGAACTCAACTCTGCTGATTTCTAGCCCAGTCTTGCCTTCACTTGGTTTTATGGCCCTCAGAGATTTAAAGCAAAGTGACCTAAACCCAAGAAATGTTCTTCCCTCCAAAGCAATGTCTGAGGATTAGCCTCTAAATTAAGAAATGTTCCTTCATTTGAAATAATCATTACAGCTGGAAGGAGTCCTTGATTTGAACATGGATATGACACTCATTAAAAATTTTAGTCTTTCTCCCTCTTTTTAAAATCTGGGTAAATCTGTTTCTCTTTACATTTCTAAATCAGAGGTTGTATGATAGATTTTTCATAAGGCTCCTCTTAGCCAGTGAAACTTTCTCTGGCTCATTGTTATTGTAAAAATTTTTTTTCCCACTTAACATGCACTTATTTGAAAAACAAATCTTGAAATTTTGGCCATTAGGCTTGCTGCCTATAAATTTGTCTGCTTGCAGAGACCCTCTCAGGGGTACCCTGCAGGTGCCAAAGTCCTAGCAGCTGTGGCAGTTACACACTGATGAATTTAGGGAATGGAATGGACTTCAGATCCAAGATGACCAATGAGATACACTTTACAACTCAAGCTGAAGCTTATGCTAGAAATTAAAAGGCCTTTATAGATGGCTTTTGTTTTCCCCCTGAGTCTTCTAAATCAGGAAGACAGCTTGCAGCAGCCTGCATATTGGTTATTTCTTGCATGGCATGGCTCCTGAAAAACCAGAGGGCCAACACATTTGCCCTAGTTAGGTATAGAACGAAGAGGAGAGAGGGTTGCTAAGAGGCTGCAGTGGAGGTCAGACCCCTGCAGAAGAAGGTAGATGGCTTTTCCAAGTAGCTTTTGGCACCTGTTCATGTGGCCTGCATTTCTAAACACTCTTGGTGACATATTTTGCTAAGGTGGCAGCTCTAACAGACATAATAGTGTATGACGTAGCACGAGTCTGGCTATTGTTCAAAGCAGACCAAATAAAAATATAAGCAAACAACTCCCCTGTGGTGTAGACAATTTATAAGTCAGTAAGGAAAAATGTGATAATGAAATTGAAGATGTGGTCCTATTGCTAGTGGGACCCTGATTTGTAGTAATTATGGAGATTTCCTTGACTTTATCAGCATGCTGTTAGCACATGTACACTCTTACACAGTAACAGGGCCTCTCAGTGTTCAGGCGCTCCTCCATGTCCTAATCACAACTATAATTAAAAGTGACATAAAAAGCAACTGAAAGCATTTTATTTTGAGGGGGAGAAGCAAATAGTTTGTCTTCTTTATTTTAAATATTTTAATCCTTTAAAATAACCTTATTGAAAAAAATAAACTTACTGAGAAATAACCTCATTAATTCATCATATGACCTGAAAAACAAAACCCGTCTTTAAGGTTCTCATATTATCCTTCCAAAATTCTTTACAGCACTTTATAAGCCACCATCCATCAGTGCAGAACATGTGGCGCTGGTGTTAGCAGAGCGTGCAATGCCTTTGGAACATTCTCTGTACAGCAGCCTTGCCTGTAAGGGTCAGTAAGGAGGACAGCTCTTGAAGACTCTATGCGAGGTCTTTGAAGAGTTGCATGTTTACTAGCAGCAGTAAAACAGAGAAAAGGGGAAATGTTAAGGAAGCTCTAGATGGCTGAACTCCCAGGAACAAGAAAGTCTGGATCTTGAGCATAAATTTCCTCAGAAAAGGACTTTGAAGTTTGTTTCAATCTGTGAAATTCTAGTAACGGTCTAAATTTGCTCCTTAACATCTGGTGTAGATAATTACAGCAAATGGTTTGGATATGTCCATTTGTTCATTAATCCATTCATTTATTGGAGGTGGTTTTATTGAAAGCCTCCTATTATAAGAAAATGGCCTTTAGCACTTCATGGAATAGAAAAGTGAGTAAGGTGGTCATTGCCCTCAAAGACCTTTTTCTGTCTTAGGGAGGGGGGAATCCATAAGTACATAATGGTAATGTATAGTACCCTGAGATAAAAATCAAATGCTGTATCTGACTCATAGATAAAATGAGGGGGGATGGTATATCATTGGGACTGATTTAATGAAAGGAATCATGAAAGGGTTTTCATTACAGCTGATGAATATGTCTGGGTACTGTAGGTGAACAGGTCAGGAAGTGTGGGAAGATATTCCAGGCAAAAAGTCAACCCAGATAAAAGTATATGAGTGGTGAAATGCAAGGCAGGTTTGGGAACAGTGAAAAGTTCAATTAGATTAAGTCATGCAGTAGGTGTCGTAGTGAGTGATAAAATTACATAGGTAATTTAGTGCTAATATTATAGAAGACATTGTCAAAAGTGCTCAGGGTGATTTAATTCCCCAGCCAAGTATTGGGAGGAACATTTTTAAGACTGCAAGAACAGGTAGAAAATAGTGCACTCCTATATTAAAAATAACTCCTTATTTCAGGGACAACTTCTAGTCTGTTACTTTGTGTAGCTGGATCTCAACTTGTTAATTCATCCAATCGGGTTTCCCAGCTCTACTACCCTTCTCCAGAACTTTCTTTACACGGAATGACTGACACTCTAACTCTCTCAACTGAAGGAACCATGTCCCTTCTTTCTTCCACTTCATCTATTCATGATTCTCCACTGACCATTGTAAATCATGATCTAGTCGTGTGTAGCCTCTAATGACATTCCACTGTTCAGTACCCCCATCTGCATACAAAGTAATGAGTGCTCAAAAGAAGGACTCGTCCAGGACTACGGAGCTAGTAACTGTTACAGCCAAGAAACTCTCAGATTACAAAGTCATGGTTAGCCTTTGAATTGCCCAGGAAATTGATATTCCTGCTTGTCCCATCATCTGTATTATCTGATTCATTGTTTCTTTCTTTTACTTATTCATTTATTAACTTAGTAAACTTTTACTGAACACTTAATATGTTCTAGCCCTGAGTTAAATGCTAAGGATATAACAGTGAACTAGATTAATTTAGTTTCTACTCTCATGGGTATTAACAGACCATTTGGAAAGACAGGCATATAATTTTATTTATAATTATATGAATAAAAGAGTACTCACTTTGAGGCCCCAGCTGCCAAAACTCCAGTGAACCCTCTGGGCCAAGGATTTCAGGCCAGCCCGCTCTGATTTTCTTCTTCCCCTACCAGTCACTCTCTACTGGAATTCCCTCACTGAAATTTGTCCAGTTTCTGATTCCTTCCCATAGAACTGGATGCTCTGGGCCTCCCTAGATGTATTAATTAATTCATATAACATAAAAATACTGATAATAAGACAATGGAAGAAGCAGTAAGTGTGCTTATCTGAATATTTCAGGCTGACAAAAATGGAAATGTAAAGATGACAAGTTCAGAATTCAGCTAAGTTTTGATGATTTCAAGAAGGCAGAATCAAATTCCACCCATGGTGCTTTTGCAGAACTGATTTAGAAACAGGTCAACTAAGTTTAAAACTTAGGGCAACATAAAGAGACTCTACCACATCCAGAGTGAGCCTCCTGAAGATGGGCTGGGGATCTTAGGATTACTAACCTATGGGAAGAAAGTCTAAAGTTAAATGATGATTTATTTTTGAAAAAAAAAGTAAATCCTGACCTTCATACAATCATAAAGTGAACATGTGTCAAAGATTTTATTTAACTTATGATTGAGGGAAATAGTAAGGTGTTCAAAAACTTGTTTAAAGGAGACTCCCAGGAGCAGACACATACATAGGCAATCAGTGATACTGAAATTAATTTGTGTAATAGATGCAAAATTGGCTTATTACACAGGCCCAAGGCTACATCAGTTGTACCTCCATTGGGCAAAATTCACTTGCATTTCTATGAATTAGAATAATTTGCATAAATATCAGTTTTCTAAAACTTACAGAGTTGAAAGTAGCTCAAAGACAATGAAAAGTGCAGACCTTTACAGAATGAGGTGACCTGCAAGGGTACAAAAGCAACACTTAGTTTTCTATTGAAAAGGCATTCAGTAATCTTTTTGGTTTATTTAAATGGCTTTCACAATTTTTGTTTCTAAAAACAAAACTCTCTTCTCCGAGAAGAGGAGAATAGCTCAATGGCTCAGTTACATTTGGCAATGGTTCCTTCTCTGTGTTGGGTGACTCACATAGAATCTAATGAGAAAACATGAGCCTTACCTCTTGGAAAAGACAGGTATGCAAGTTGATGCATACAAACAAGTACAAGTGTAGTGTAACCTGGATACACTGGAGTTGGGCAGAATCGGAGGATGAGTAGGGTTGCTTGTTTGAGTGATAACTCCAACCATGAGAAGCCAGGAATTCAGCTCTTCTTAACATGGAATTAACAAATGACTTTTATAAATAGAAAAGCATACTTGAAACATTATCATTTTAGAGAATGGAAGTGATAAATAAGAACTAGAAGATAGCAGATGTGGACCAGGGAAAGAAGAACAAATGAAATAAAATAGGAAGCAATATAGCCTTAAGTACTACATTGTGCATTGTGGTAGAACTGAGTTTGGGGAGAGATAATTGTGTGCTACAATATTGAGAGCAATTTGTCCACATGTGGTGAGTGGGAATGGAGTCAAGGGGACTGCATTTGCAAAGAGGAATAATTGACTGGGCACATGTGACAAACAGATTTCTGAGTCTGACACATAATAAGCTAAATATGTAACGTATTATAATTACATTAATATTATACAACAGAACCAGCAAAAGGCTGTCCTGGTTAATAAATAAAGGAATTATATGTAGGGAATAATAAACACCTACATCTCTATAGCATTTTGTACTTTTACACAAATTTTCTCATTAATAACCTCTAGATATATGTATTGTTATTTCCAATTTACAGTGGAAGGACTGAAGCTCAAGAAGCTAATGAGTGGCAGAAGCTTCACTTAACCAGGTCCCTCGGATTTTCATCAAACTACAGCAGTTTCTTCTGTACCATGAACCAGTTATTCTATTACACTACCGTGGCCAGATCCTGGATAGAATTCTTTGTGGAACCAGAGGTCAGGTAACATCTACCCAGGAGCTTAAAACATGAAAACAAAACCCACCAACAAAGCCTAAAAGATCTTCAATTATGTCCTTTAGAGGCCAGAAAGCTGAGGGGAACAGAGTGGGTATCACTGTGGCTGAAACACTGAATACAAAGTAATAACCAGCAGAATCCTCTGATGGAAAAATGCAAAATGAGAAAATAATAACAAACTTTTTGGGAAGATTGACTATGTGCCAGCCACTGACCAGCTACATTGGCTTTCTTATTTTTTCTTCACAGCAAGCCTATGAGATGGGTACTATCATTATCTTCATGTTTTTGATGTAGAAACTGAGACACAGATGTCAGCTAAGTCCCCAAGGTCCACGTCCTGTAAATGGTAGAGCTGAGACTGGGACCCAGGTCTGTTCAGTTTAAAATCCTCCACTATTCACCACTCTACCTTATACATGCACATGCTGCTGTAAAAGTGACTATGGTTTAGTTAGGGCTTTTCAGATTTGAAAAGTGTATCTGAGGGAATTTGACAAAATTATTTTCTGGGAGATTAATGAATAATTAGATGATATTAGAGATATGAATTTGCATGAAGTATACAACTGAAATTCAAGTTTGAAACAAAGACATAATGCACACTCTTAAACTAATATTTAGAATGTTTTGAAATTGCAAATGTCATTGCCATTGGAGGTCAAGGTGACAGCTGGAGAAGGAATGGTATGACTTAGTGGACAGTCTGTATCATACAAGTATTTAAAATAAAGCGAGTCTTATTCTAGTTTAGTAACCATTAGGTGAGGAGATACAAATATTGATACTAATTAGTAAAATAAAATAATGAAATCATCATTATTCCTATAAACTTATGCTGCATGAAACCTACAAAATCCTATGGAAAGAATTCTTGATTTCTTAAGCAATCCATTTTCAAAGCACTACTGCCTTTCAGTGGGATTCCAATTAAATACAAAGGATATCCTAAAGATTTGCCAAGTACTATCTTTAAACGTTACATTGGTCTTCAATTATTATGCATTCTGAGCCAATGGCATCTGCGTTAGGAGATATTGCCATGTTCCCACAAATTGTCTCAGATGAAAATCTAATACAATTAAACAGAAAAAGTCCAGAAATCCCACGATGTCAAATTTCCCGAGCTGTCAGGGATTGCTTCTATTTTCTTTGACTTCTTTTGTTTGATCCTTGTCCCAGTTCGATCTCTGGGCTTGTTCAAACCTCTCTCTTCTCCCCACTTCTCCATCAACACTGACTTTCAGTTTATTGCCATTTTGGGGTCTGGGGTTCCCAGATGTGCTCTACCAAAATACCAGACCTCCAGCTAGCATCGCGGGTGAGTGTTCTAAAGAACGCTTCCCCTCTCTGTGGCACATTGTTAAACAAAATACAGCATAGTCATGGGAAAAATTTGCATTTGGATTACTTTATTGAAGCCCAGTGTCAATACCAAGGATAATGAAAATGTAATTGATCAAGAGGACTCACTGAAGTAACTAAAGAGGCTGCCCTACACAGAATTCCTGTTTCTACCTTCAGTGTCACAGAGGGTGCGTTTTTTTCCTGGCAGTTTTTGAATACTTCTTTTGTCCTTACCTCCACTCATCAAGGTTTTACAAATATTCAGGTTTAACCTCATAGCACCTGGCCATGAAATGGGGACATAAGAAAAATCTTTCTAAATAATTACATGACCTATTTTCATATTTTCACTGGACTGAAAGTTAAAACAGTCTGCCCAATTCAACCCAAGGAATGTGGCCACCCTAGCGACAAACAGCCTGCAGTCCTCAATCAAAAACCTCCTTTCTGGCCTCGATCTAGGGAAAGAGTTATCATCCCATGGTGGAGCTTTGCTAGGGTGATTATGCCCCAGCTAGTACTAGTTGGGAACTCCCTATCTTACATGAAGTTGGTTATTTCTGGAGACAGGAGGATGGGTCAGAGGACCTTGCATTCATCTTCTCCTGCCAGTGTGGTGTGTGATTCTCTGCTTCTCTTCAAGGTCTTACTGGTTCTTGCTTTTTCTCCAGCACTCTCTGATTCCCCTGGTGAAAGATTAAGGCATTTTGCCTTCTAAATTTTCTGAAAGCACGTCATGGCTCAAAGCAGTGGTAACTATTTTATTTCATTTTCTAAATCATTTATGAGGACAGTGGATGGTTTTAATTTGACTCATCCAAACCTTATTATTTCCCAGTAGATGATTTTTTTTTTCCATTGCCTTGTTTGGCAAAATCCCTGATTCGCCCTTGGCTAATTCAAAGAACAAGCAAAAGAGATGTTTTCAGGTGTCCTTAATCTCAGACTTGATAATACATTATGTAGTTATTAAATAAACTTGTCTTGTGGCCAAGGGCAAAATAAATAAAGATGTTTGCTTCAGTGAAGATAGCTCTTTATTTCTAGCCTTTTCTAAATCTTGCCTGGATCTGTGGAGCATTAGCACATTAAAGAGAATCTTCAGCAGTGACTAAAGGCCTTCATTCCCAAGACCATTTCTCATCCTACTGCTTAATCACTTCTCCTCAAAGTCCAGGCTCAGAGGAGACACATATTTAGGGAAGAATTTGTGGATGGAAAACAGCTGAATACAACCTGGTAGAGTGAGTCAAATCATCCTAAGGTAAAACAACAAACTATTTGGGGGAAAAGAGACAAATAAGTCCAGGGACTTACTTTTTATTGATTGTATTCTTCATTAGTTGCATATTTTTGCTTTCTATTTGGCTTCATTTAGGATCTACATATTTCTACAAATTTCAGGGGTCCATGTCCTTTTGTGTAGACTCCTTGTATTGACTGACCCTACCATTCGCCAAGTCTCCCTGTTGAGATTTAGCCAACATCCTTCTGCTTACCTCCAGGATCTCTAAATGAAACTCTATGATAGGTGCTGGAAGACTGAGCCTATAGAAAATTACAAACCAGGGGAAACTTTCTTCAGAGCTTTGCAGTCCCCTGTCTAAATGTCCATTGCTAGTAATGACACAGTCTTGCTGACAATGTCATATAGTCTGCTGGGATTTGTATAATTTCCCTGGAAAGCATTTTAACAATATGCATCAATAAGCTTACTGCATTGATACGTTTTTGTTTGTTTGTTTTTTTTGTTTTTTTTTTTCTGGAGAGTAATTTTTTTTTTTTACTATAATTTAAGTTTTAGGGTACATGTGCACAACGTGCAGGTTTGTTACATATGTATACATGTGCCATGTTGGTGTGCTGCACCCATTAACTTGTCATTTACATTAGGTATATCTCCTAATGCTATCCCTCCCCCCTGCCCCTACCCTACAACAGGCCCCAGTGTGTGATGTTCCCCTTCCTGTGTCCATGTGTTCTCATTGTTGAATTCCCACCTATGAGTGAGAATATGTGGTGTTTGGTTTTTTGTCCTTACGATAGTTTGCTGAGAATGATGGTTTCCAGCTTCATCCATGTCCCTACAAAGGACATGAACTCATCATTTTTTATGGCTGCATAGTATTCCATGGTGTGTATGTGCCACATTTTCTTAATCCAGTCTATCATTGTTGGACATTTGGGTTGGTTCCAAGTCTTTGCTATTGTGAATAGTGCTGCAATAAACATACGTGTGCATGTGTCTTTATAGCAGCATGATTTATAATCCTTTGGGTGTATACCCAGTAATAGGATGGCTGGGTCAAATGGCATTTCTAGTTCTAGATCCCTGAGGAATCGCCACACTGACTTCCACAATGGTTGAACTAGTTTACAGTCCCACCAACAGTGTAAAAGTGTTCCTATTTCTCCACATCCTCTCCAGCACCTGTTGTTTCCTGACTTTTTAATGATCACCATTCTAACTGGTGTGAGATGGTATCTCATTGTGGTTTTGATTTGCATTTCTCTGATGGCCAGTGATGATGAGCAGTTTTTCATGTGTCTGTTGGCTGCATAAATATCTTCTTTTGAGAAGTGTCTGTTCATATCCTTTGCCCACTTTTTGATGGGGTTGTTTGTTTTTTTCTTGTGAATTTGTTTGAGTTGTTTGTAGATTCTAGACATTAGCCCTTTGTCAGATGAGTAGACTGCAAAAATTTTCTCCCATTGTGTAGGTTGCCTGTTCACTCTAATGGTAGTTTCTTTTGCTATATAGAAGCTCTTTAGTTTAATTAGATCCCATTTGTCAATTTTGGCTTTTGTTGCCATTGCTTTTGGTGTTTTAGACATGAAGTCCTTGCCTATGCCTATATCCTGAATGGTATTGCCTAGGTTGTCTTCTAGGGTTTTTATGGTTTTAGGTCTAACATTTAAATCTTTAATCCATCTTGAATTGATTTTTGTATAAGGTGTAAGGAAGGGATCCAGTTTCAACTTTCTACATATGGCTAGCCAGTTTTCCCAGCACCATTTATTAAATAGGGAATCCTTTCCCCATTTCTTGTTTTTGTCAGGTTTGTCAAAGATCAGATAGTTGTAGATATGTGGCATTATTTCTGAGGGCTGTGTTCTGTTCCATTGGTCTATATCTCTGTTTTGGTACCAGTACCAGGCTGTTTTGGTTACTATAGCCTTGTAGTATAGTTTGAAGTCAGGTAGCGTGATGCCTCCAGCTTTGTTCTTTTGGCTTAGGATTGTCTTGGCAATGCAGGCTCTTTTTTTGGTTCCATATGAAATTTAAAGTAGTTTTTTTCCAATTCTGTGAAGAAAGTCATTGGTAGCTTGATGGGGATGGCATTGAATCTATAAATTACCTTGGGCAGTACGGCCATTTTCATGATATTGATTTTTCCTACCCATTAGCATGGAATGTTCTTCCATTTGTTTGTATCCTCTTTTATTTCGTCAAGCAGTGGTTTGTAGTTCTCCTTGAAGAGGTCTTCACATCCCTTGTAAGTTGGATTCCTAGGTATTTTATTCTCTTTGAAGCAATTGTGAATGGGAGTTCACTCATGATTTGGCTCTCTGTTTGTCTGTTATTGCTGTATAAGAATGCTTGTGATTTTTGCACATTGATTTTGTTTCCTGAGACTTTGCTGAAGTTGCCTATCAGCTTAAGGCAATTTTGGGCTGAGACAGTGGGGTTTTCTAGATATACAATCATGTCATCTGCAAACAGGGACAATTTGACTTCCTCTTTTCCTAATTGAATACCCTTTATTTCCTTCTGCCTGATTGCCCTAGCCAGAACTTCCAACACTATGTTGAATAGGAGTGGTGAGAGAGGGCATCCCTGTCTTGTGCCAGTTTTCGAAGGGAATGCTTCCAGTTTTTGCCCGTTCAGTATGATATTGGCTGTGGGTTTGTCATAGATAGCTCTTATTATTTTGAGATATGTCCCATCAATACCTAATTTATTGAGAATTTTTAGCATGAAAGGTTGTTGAATTTTGTCAAAGGCCTTTTCTGCATCTATTGAGATAATCATGTGGTTTTTGTCGTTGGTTCTGTTTATATGCTGGATTATGTTTATTGATTTGCATATGTTGAACCAGCCTTGCATCCCAGGGATGAAGCCCACCTGATCATGGTGGATAAGTTTTTGATGTGCTGCTGGATTCGGTTTGCCGGTATTTTATTGAGGATTTTTGCATCGATGTTCATCAGGGATATTGGTCTAAAATTCTCTTTTTTTGTTGTGTCTCTGCCAGGCTTTGGTATCAGGAAAATGCTGGCCTCATAAAATGAATTAGGGAGGATTCTCTCTTTTTCTATTGATTGGAATAGTTTCAGAAGGAATGGTACCAGCTCCTCCTTGTATCTCTGGTAGAATTCGGCTGTGAATCTGTCTGGTCCTGGACTTTTTTTGGTTGCTAAGCTATTAATTATTGCCTCAATTTCAGAGCCTGTTATTGGTCTATTCAGAGATTCAACTTCTTCCTGGTTTAGTCTTGGGAGGGTGTATGTGTCGAGGAATTTATCCATTTCTTCTAGATTTGCTAGTTTATTTGCTTAAAGGTGTTTATAGTATTCTCTGATGGTAGTTTGTATTTCTGTGGGATTGGTGGTGATATCTCCTTTATCATTTTTTATTTTATCATTTATCTATTTGATTCTTCTCTCTTTTCTTCTTTACTAGTCTTGTTAGCGGTCTATCAATTTTGTTGATCTTTTCAAAAAACCAGCTCCTGGATTCATTGATTTTTTGAAGGGTTTTTTGTGTCTCTATCTCCTTCAGTTCTGCTCTGATCTTAGTTATTTCTTGCCTTCTGCTAGCTTTTGAATGTGTTTGCTCTTGCTTCTCTAATTCTTTTAATTGTGACGTTAGGGTGTCAATTCTGGATCTTTCCTGCTTTCTCTTGTGGGCATTTAGTGCAATAAATTTTCCTCTACACACTGCTTTAAATGTGTCCCAGAGATTCTGGTATGTTGTGTCTTTGTTCTCATTGGTTTCAAAGAACATCTTTATTTCTGCCTTCATTTCATTATGTACCCAGTAGCCATTCAGGAGCAGGTTGTTCAGTTTCCATGTAGTTGAGCGGTTTTGAGTGAGTTTCTTAATTCTGAGTTCTAGTTTGATTGCACTGTGGTTTGAGAGACAGTTTGTTATAATTTCTGTTCTTTTACATTTGCTGAGGAGTGCTTTACTTCCAACTATGTGGTCAATTTTGGAATAAGTGCGGTGTGGTGCTGAGGAGAATGTATATTCTGTTGATTTGGGGTGGAGAGTTCTATAGATGTCTATTAGGTCCACTTGGTGCAGAGCTGAGTTCAATTCCTGGATATTCTTGTTAACTTTCTGTCTCGTTGATCTGTCTAATGTTTACAATGGGGTGTTAAAGTCTCCCATTATTATTGTGTGGGAGTCTAAGTCTCTTTGTGGGTCTCTAAGGGCTTGCTTTATGAATCTGGGTGCTCCTGTATTGGGTGCGTGTATATTTAGGATAGTTAGCTCTTCTTGTTGAATTGATCCCTTTACCATTATGTAATGGCCTTCTTTGTCTTTTTTGATCTTTGTTGGTTTAAAGTCTGTTTTATTGGAGACTAGGATTGCAACCCCTGCCTTTTTTTTGTTTTCCATTTGCTTGGTAGATCTTCCTCCATTCCTTTCTTTTGAGCCTATGTGTGTTTCTGCACGTAAGATGGGTTTCCTGAATACAGCACACTGATAGGTCTTGACTCTTTGTCCAATTTGCCAGTCTGTGTCTTTTAATTGGAGCATTTAGCCCATTTACATTTAAGGTTAATATTGTTATGTTTGAATTTGATGCTGTCATTATGATGTTAGCTGGTTATTTTGCTCGTTAGTTGTTGCAGTTCCTTCCTAGCCTTGATGGTCTTTGCAATTTGGCATGTTTTTGCAGCGGCTGGTACTGGTTGTTCCTTTCCATGTTTAGTGCTTCCTGCAGGAGCTCTTTTAGGGCAGGTCTGGTGGTGGCAAAATCTCTCAGCATTTGCTTGTGTGTAAAGGATTTTATTTCTCCTTCACATATGAAGCTTAGTTTGCTGGATATGACATTCTGGTTTGAAAATTCTTTTCTTTAAGAATGTTGAATATTGGTCGCCACTCTCTTCTGGCTTATAGATTTTCTGCCGAGAGATCAGCTTTTAGTCTGATTGGCTTCCCTTTGTGGGTAACCTGACCTTTCTCTCTGGCTGCCCTTAACATTTTTTCCTTCATTTCAACTTTGGTGACTCTGACAATTATGTGTCTTGGAGTTGCTCTTCTCGAGGTGTATCTTTGTGGCGTTCTCTGTATTTCCTGAATTTGAATGTTGGCCTGCCTTGCTAGATTGGGGAAGTTCTCCTGGATAATATCCTGCAGAGTGTTTTCCAACTTGGTTCCATTCTCCCTGTCACTTTCAGGTACACCAATCAAATGTAGATTTGGTCTTTTCACATATTCCCATATTTCTTGGAGGCTTTGTTCATTTCTTTTTATTTTTTCTCTAAACTTCTCTTCTCACTTCATTTCATTCATTTGATCTTCCATCACTGATACCCTTTCTTCCAGTTGATCGCATCAGCTACTGAAGCTTGTGCATTCGTCGCGTAGTTCTCGTGCCATGGTTTTCAGCTCCATCAGGTCCTTTAAGGACTTCTCTGCACTGGTTATTCTAGTTAGCCATTCATCTGATCTTTTTTCAAGGTTTTTAACTTCTTTGCCATGGGTTCAAACTGCTCCTTTAGCTCGGAGAAGTTTGATCGTCTGAAGCCTTCTTCTCTCAACTCGTCAAAGTCATTCTCCATCCAGCTTTGTTCCATTGCTGGTGAGGAGCTGTGTTCCTTTGGAGGAGGAGAGGTGCTCTGATTTTTAGAATTTTCAGTTTTCTGCTCTGTTTTTTCCCCATCTTTGTGGTTTTATCTACCTTTGGTCTTTGATGATGTTGACGTACAGATGGGTTTTTGGTGTGGATGTCCTTTCTGTTTGTTAGTTTTCCTTCTAACAGTCAGAACCCTCAGCTGCAGGTCTGTTGGAGTTTGCTGGAGGTCCACTCCAGATCCTGTTTGCCTGGGTATCAGCAGCGGAGGCTGCAGAACAGCAAATACTGGTGAACAGCAAATGTTGCTGCCTGATCATTCCTCTGGAAGTTTTGTCTCAGAGGAGTACCCGGCCATGTGAGGTGTCAGTCTGCTCCTACTGGGGGGTGCCTCCCAGTTAGGCTACTCGGGGATCAGGGACCCACTTGAGGAGGTAGTCTGTCCATTCTCAGATCTCAAGCTGCGTGCTGGGGGAACCACTACTCTCTTCAAGGCTGTCAGACAGCGACATTTAAGTCTGCAGAGGATTCTGCTGCCTTTTGTTTGGCTGTGCCCTGCCCCCAGAGGTGGAGTCTACAGAGGCAGGCAGGCCTCCTTGAGCTGCGGTGGGCTCCACCCAGTTTGAGCTTCCCAGCTGCTTTGTTTACCTACTCAAGCCTCAGCAATGACGGGCGCCCCTCCTCCAGCCTCACTGCTGCCTTGCAGTTTGATCTCAGACTGCTGTGCTAGCAATGAGTGAGGCTCCGTGGGCATAGGACCCTCTGAGCCATGCAAGGGATATAATCTCCTGGTGTGCTGTTTGCTAAGACCATTGGAAAAGCGCAGTATTAGGGTGGGAGTGACCCAATTTTCTAGGTGCCGTCTGTTACCCCTTTCCTTGGCTAGGAAAGAGAATTCCCTGACCCCTTGCACTTCCCGGGTGAGGCAATGCCTCGCCCTGCTTTGGCTCACATTTGGTGCGCTGCACCCACTGTCCTGCACCCACTGTCTGACAGTCCCCAGTGAGATGAACCTGGTATCTCAGTTGAAAATGCAGAAATCATTTGTCTTCTGCGTTGCTCATGCTGGAAGCTGTAGACTGGAGCTGTTCCTATTTGGCCATCTTGGAACTGCCCCCGCATTGATACATTCTGACCTGATAATTCTAAATTTGGGAATTTATCCCAAGGAATGAATCTTAAATACAGCAAAAGCTTTATGCATCAAGATATCAGTTTCATCATTGTTTCTATTTGTGTGACATTGAAAACAATCTAAATGTCCAACGGTGGGGGAATTATCCATAAATCGTGATATACCCACATGATGGAAAATTATTCAGCTTTCAGAAGTGCTATAAGATGGGGAAAATGTGTATTAGAAGGTGATATAATGTTAAGTAAAATGTGCAGTATGAGCTCAATACATAATAAAACCTGTATAGAAAAAACAAAGGATGGAAATAGGGGAATAAAGATTTTGGGGGTAATTGTCATTGAGTGAAATTTTTCTCTTTGTATTGTTCTTCATTTTCCAAAGTTGATGTAAAGAGCATATATAACTTTGTAAATAAGGAAAAATAAAATTCAGAGGAAACACTGGGTTTTCACTGCTTTCCAGAGAAAGAGCAGGTAGAGAAGCCATGTGGTAGCTGCCTCTGTGCCCTGCTGGGAAGGCAAGGGATAAAGGAAACTTTCCTTGATGCGGCTCTTGGGGCTTCCCTTTAAGCCTAGTGTCTTGACTTGTGCTCTGATGAAAAGGGATCTACTGAGATTTGGAGAGTTTCTAAGTTTAGCATTAATCCCACCTGAATAAGAGGTTTGAGTAAACTTGCAGGAGGGAAGGGGTTTCAGTGTTTATAAATTTTGGAGTTCCCTTGGGGATACAATTGCCAAGGAAGTCACCACCACTTGACAATAGAAGAACCAAGAGCTATATCTCATTGTTATACCTGTTATACCTCATTGAGTTTCAGTTGAAATGTACCCCTTCCCAGACCATCCTTCTTTACCTGGTGGGTTCTAAGTACAGGCTCTAGAGTCAGACTGCCTGTTGTTAGATCCTGGTCTCCACATTTAGCAGTTGTGGACCATGGGGAAGTTTCTTTACATCCCTGAGCTTTAGTTTCCTCACCTATAAAGTGGGGATAATAATTGCCCCTATTTTATGGGATTCTAAAGATTAAATGAGATAATTCACACAAAGTGCTGAAGAAATGCACATAGAAAACATTCATTAGATTAAGTTGTTATTAGATGTGATATATTAGCAGTTTTAAAAATTAATTATAAATTTTTAAAATGATTTATTTTGAGTTTACTTGTTTATTATGTTTCCCTTATTCATATATGATCTCCATAAAGGCGGGGGCTTTGTTTCTCTTATTAATAAGTAAAACAGAGCCCAGTGCATGGTGAGTGCTCCAGAAAAAATTATTTAATAACAGAATGATCACATGTGCATCTGATAAGGATCAATACTCTTCCCTGACTATAAGGATATGATTGAGTCTACACTATCTGATGTGGATCCATTAGGAAGATACTAGTGGTAGGGGGTCTCTTAGCAGAGGGGAGTGCAACAGTAAGAGTATGATGAGGGTAGATACAAGGAAGGGCAGTTGTTCACCACAGTAGTGGACATGTAGCTGAATCCAGAGCTGATGTGAGAGGCCAGGGCTTCAAAGGGCCAAGGAGATAAAAGAAGGGAATGTGGCTCCAGTGCAGAAGACAGGGAGGGGTCTGAGAGTGTTGTGAGGACAGGCTGTGTGCATGAGAAACCATCTGTATAGGACCCCCAGCAAGGTCACAAACAGGACAGTTCTATCTCAAGGACTGAGTTCTTTCCTGGAAGCATAGCTAGGACTTTTGTTATAGAAGCAAGTCAAGGAAGAGAAAAATTTTAAAGAGTAGTTAAAGGAAACGGCCCTAGAAAAGTGACTCCCAGGCCCACATCAAATACTACTTCCATTAAAAACCTTCCTTGATTAATCCAGCGAGCCACTTACATGGCATTTAGCTTTCACTGTCTTCTATTTTGAATAATTTGTGTTCAGTACTTACTTGGACTACTGAATTATACACTGAAGTTTTCTCCAACAGGATGGTTTTGCCCAATTTTGTGACATCAATGGGGAAAAAAAAGCTAGACTGATTAAATCATGCCTCAAATGCCTTTTTGAATGAGTAGAAGTTGATATACCTTTGACTCCTTCTGGGCCTCAAACTGTAATTTCCTTAAACAGTTCACAATTCCAACTCTCTCTCTTTCTATCTTTTTCTTCCTGTCTCACATCACTGCCAAAATTTGTCCTAAATGTTTAAGCTATGCTTGTTGTATTAGTTTTGGATTTGTAGGGGCCAAGGAAGAACGTTCGCCTTCGTCCTCTGAAGGTTCGCTGAAAAGTCAACTTGCAAAAGGCAGAGGAATCAGAGTAAAGGCATACAGATTAAGGTGTATATATGGGAGCCTTTAGATGAAGACCCAAAGATACAGAGGAAATTGTCCATTTTTATGCTTAGGTTCAACAAAATTCCGCAGACAGCTATGTAGAAATATGAATGTAAAAAAAGGGTATGATGTAATGCTAATAGATGGACTGAGGAAACCCAGCAAGGCCTGTCTAGATTCTGCTTGGCCTCTGTGAGCATGCATTCCTTCCTTCTGGATATAGGGCAGAAGCCTCTCTTGAATGAGGATCTTATGACCTACAGTCAAAAATGTTAGCCCAGGTAATTTCTTTATGGTCAACTTTTACGCAGAAAGATAGAGGGAAAGTTAGAGCAATATTTTTAGGTTTTATGGCTGGCTTTGTGGAAAAGAGGTTCTGGTTTCTGTGACCTGCCTTAGAGAAGAGGGCTTCTAGTTTCTATAGAATTCTCTAGTTTCTACAGATTCTCACCTTGGGAGAGAATGGGACTGAGAGTCAGGGGGGGCAGGAGAAGGTCAGAGAAAAACTTTTGCTTCTGAGGCTTTCATTTTGGGGTATTATTTTTGGAGCCCCAGCAACTTCCTTCATATATTTATGCAGATTGCTGTTGTCTAAAATGGTAAACTTTTAGAAGATGGGCACTGTCTTTATTGGTGTATTAGCATCTCTGCGCTTTGAGTTAGAACAGTGATACTAAGCCCTAATTTTTCATTCTCCAGGTGATATTTTTTAGTGACATCCACTTTTTCTTCTTTGATAGTTCTAACTCCTTCACTAATTCTCAAAATAAATTCTTTTCAATTAACCATAATTTACAAATACTATGTGCAGAGAGTATTTCTAATGTTATTTGGAAGCAGCAATATAAACATTTGTCATAACTCCTCCCAAATTGGAAATGGATCTATGAGAGTATAACAGCTAATAGTGTTACTATTCATATGTATAAAAGTGACTTAATTGATGAGGGTGAGGAGCAGGGCAGGTTAAATCTTTCCTTTTATGAATACTGTTGTTTCCTGATATGCCTAGTTTCAAGAAGTTGGGCAAGCTAGAAGTTGGATTATGACTTCATCACCTATGACTCACATGGAATGCACAATTTTGATCCAAAACTTTTGTTCTAATAAGATTTCAACTTCCAAACATTGGTAGCAATGAGAGCCAAGAGCAAGAATGTGACAGTGTGCCAGGTTGATCACAGTGCTTAGGGTTTTTTGTTTTTTTGTGTGAAATGAAGTCTCACTCCATTGCCCAGGCTGGAGTGGAGTTGTGCAATCTCGTCTCACTGCAACCTCCACCTCCTGGGTTCAAGAGATTCTCCTGCCTCAGCCTCTTGAGTAGCTGGGACTACAGGCATGTGCTACCACGCCCAGCTAATTTTTTGTATTTTTAGTAGAGAAGGAGTTTCACTGTGTTAGCCAGGATGGTCTCAATCTCCTGACCTCGTGATCCATCCGCCTCGGCCTTTCAAAATGTTGGGATTACAGGCATGAGCCACCGCACCTGGCCTATGCTTTCTTTTTAACAAAAGTTGTTTTCAACAAAATTTGACTTTGCTCAAGAATGGCACTAGTTTTTAGAAAAATTTTGGAGTGGTGAAGTCAAGGAATTTTCAACTGAAGTAGATCATGTGCTCATTGACAGCAGCAAAATGGCATCCGTGGGGGATCCTAACATAGAGGCACCATTTCTCCACTCTGGGAAAGGATTAGGCATAGAAATACAAACATCAAGCTTTGCTTGGTACACTATTATTTCCTTGCTGAACTCCAGATGATGATAAGGTAACCAACTGGCCCTGAAATCGTAAGTGGGTGAATTCAACTATCAGATGCTTTACTGTGATAAAAGTGTCAATAATATCTCAGACTTAGGCAGTGCTTTGTAGTCTACAGAGAACTTTCATCTACTTTCTCTCACTGGATCTTATCACTTGATTCCTTATGATAGGCAAAGTTAATATGCATATTATCAAGTCCAGGTCTAGCTCAGTCCTTGCTGCATACATTATTCGTGCTTAACTACTTATAGAATTGAAGTTGTTGAATCTACGGTTTCAGATAACAAAAGAATGTTTAATGATTTCTGCAAACTCAGCCATACCAGGTGAAACTGCTAAGACTTAAAGCCATCTTTTATGCCTTGTGTCCTCTGATGTTGCCATTGGCGCTTGTAAGAACACTTCTTTTCCCCAAGTCACTGTTGATACCAAAGAAAGCTATTATCCCCACATCTATCCCTGGTGCTACTGAGCGGTAAGGATTTGAACAAGCTTGAGAATAGTGTTTAAAGTAATTAGTTCCATATTAAAAAGAAAAAGAAGAGAGAGTAGGAAGGAGCAGTAAGCAGAAAGATGATTAAGGCTTTGGGTGTGGATCAGAATGGTATTTAAAATAAATACAACAAAAGTTATCCAATAATCAGTAAACAGTAATATAATTAGAATTTTTTTTTCCTATTTACTTCCTTTAACATGCAATGGGGGGAAATGGTAACAAAAAAAAAGTCAAGGACTCAATCAAACAGATGGTTCTCAAGTTATTATTTTCTCCTTACTGTTGTTTACAAGAAAAAACTCCTTTAACAAAACGTGACTCACAGATTCCAGAGGGACCAGAAATTCTCTATGTGAAGGAGAGGAAAATAGTGAGAAGAGAACTCTCATCATAAGCTTTTATTATGCACATTATTATGCCTCATTAATTAACCCAACCACTGTCCTAGTGACGTCTTGGGCTCACTTCACAGGAAAAAATTAGTCTGGATTGCCAAGTTAAATAGACAATTACAGGAAGATCAAATTATGCCTACATTGCATTCTGTCAGGGCATCAAGCCAAATTCATGTCAAACTCATAAGACTGGAATATTCTTAAAAAAACAGCCCTGAAGAACCAACGTCACAAGCCATTTGACGTCCACACGGAGGATGTATTGATCTTGCCTGAGCTTCCTTTCTCAGAATCGCATAACAGACCAAGAAAGAGGGCTTTCTGAGCATCTTACTCTCTTCCACACAGCAGCTGGCTAGATCCTTTGTTATGTACAATAAAGCACAATGAAACAGGGAAAAACATCCCACCTCATGAGCTCCATCCCTCATCCTGGCTGGCAGCTGTCACAGATCTGAAGAAACAGCTTAGACATTTAAAGAGAACAATGAAAATCCCCAGTGTAGGTTTTCCACAGTGGAACCCTTGGTTCTGTCCATGATCTTGAGGAACTTTTCCAAAAAATCTGAGCTGAGGCCAAAATGAATAAAGCTCACCCCAGATTTTCAGAACCCACAGTGGAATGCCTGATGTCCCCAGCACCAGAGACAACACGATACTGGAGAGAATAAGAACAATTGCCACAGTGCTTTCAGGTAAGGTGATGTTTGCTGGTGGTTCAGGACTCAAAAAGAGAATTGAATGTGTCTTGTATCTACTGAGGAATGAAAGTTTAAGAATTTAAGTGTGGAAGACTGGATGCAACTTGGAAAGAAAGCTTCTTCCTGATTCCCATTCTGGGACATTCCTCCTTTATAATCAGAAGTGTCTACCTGAAGCCTTTTTCCATGTTACTTCCATTTTATGAAGAACCCCCCCTCCCTCAAGTGGTAGAATCTATTTGCTCCCCTCTTGTGGTTTTCTATGAAACAAGAATTATGTTTTAAGAATCCTGAGCTCAAACCTAAAGAAGACTAGCAGGTTACATGTTATATCTCTGAAAAATCAGCTGACATATAAGTTCCGCTCCCTTGGAATCACCATATTGTGAGGAAGCACAAGCTAGCTGAAGGAAGCACCACATGGAGGAGAACCAAAGAAGTCAGAGAATAATGAGAACTTACCCATATGGCTTCTGTTAAATTGTCCAAGCCAGCTGTTACAGGTCAGCCATCCTAGCTCATGCCTGGAAATTGCGGAGTAGAGATGAGCTATCCCCACTGTGCTCTGTCTGAATTGTAAGCAAATAAATGGCTGTTGTTTTCTGGTGGCAAGTGTGGAGAGATCTTTTTCCATGCAGATGACTAGAATACCCTCCAAATCTGGCATGGATGCTTCTCCTGTGATCTTTGTGCCATTGCGGTCCTCCAGCATGTTACTATCCTGCTGCAATATCCAAAACAAAGATGTCTTTCTCTGGCCTTCTCCCTTGCCCCAATTTTGTCCTCTTTAAGGATGTGGAAACTTATTATCTTAATAGTCATCAGAATTTCTCTTAGGGAGGGAATTCTCTTCATTTGTAACTATAAGTTTCTGAGCCCCTGGGGATTGAATGCTCTGTGGGCAATAGTCAAGGCTTCCAAGAAAAATGGCTAAACTTGTCTGCATAGGAAAGGAAGTGTTTTGGAATGTAATGAGAGAGAGAGGGACAGAGAGACAGAGAGACAGAGAGAGACAGAGAGAAAGGGAAGTGAGAGAGCTCTGCAGAGGCCCCAGGAGGCAGAAGATCTCCCCTGTGTAGGGAGGCAACCAATGGACAGTTCCCTATGACCCATGAGAGAAACTAAGGCACATATTGAAATGAAAATGACTACTGTAAAATTTGAATTTGCCTGGTGTTTTGACATGCTATATCCCTTCCTCCTTGTCCGTCTCTTCCCCATAAAACCACCATATCTTACCACACTCATATCAAAAGCATGGGCAACAAAAGAAAACATACGTAGGAGAGGTGGAGTAAGATGGTAGAATACAAAGCTCCACTGATTGCTTTCCCTCCCCACATCCCCACCAAAGACACCAAGTTAACAACTATCTACACAGAAAAAAACACCTTCATACAAACCAAAAATCAGGTGAACACTCACAGTACCTGGTTGTGACTTCGTATCACTGAAAGAGGTGCTGAATAAATAGAAAATACACTCCTGAATGGCTGATGCCACCCCTACCCCACCCTGGCAGCAGAGGTGTGATGCAGAGAGCTTCTCTAGGTGTTGGGAGAGGGAGAACACAGCAGTTGTGAGGCACTAAACTCATACTGTCCTGTTAGAAGAGAAAGAAAAACAGCTGATCAAATTCACCAAACTGAGCGGATGCCCACCCATGAAGGGAGCATTTAAAGGAGCCCTAGGAAGAAGGGAATCACTGATCCCAGCAGTTCAAACTTGAGTACCTTCAAACCTCACCATCAAGGGCTACAGCACTCTGTGTCTTCAAGTAAACTTGAAAGGCAGTCTAGGCCACAAGGGCCACCAATCTTAGATGACTCATAGTGCTGAACCAGGCCTACAGACAGTGGACTGGGGTGGGGGCACACAACATACTGAGAGGCCAGCTGGGGCAGCCAAGGGAGTGCTGGTATCATCCCTCCCATAACCCCAGGTGGCACAGCTGGAGGCTCCAAAAGAGACCCACTCCTTCTGCTTGAGGAGAGGAGAGGGAAGAGTGGGGAGGACCTTGTTTTGCATCTAGAATACCAATTCAGCCACAGTAGCATAGAGCACTGGTCAGAGTTGTGAGGCTTCTTTTCCAGGCCCTAGATCCCAGGTGACATTTCTAGAGACACCCTGGGCCAGAAGGAAACCCGCTGCCTTGAAGGAAAAGACCCAGTCCTGGCAGCATTTATCATCTGCTGACTGAAGAGCCCTTGGGCCCTGAATAAGAAGAAGTGATACTCAGGTACTATGTCGAGAGCATTGAGTGAGCCTCTGAGACTTGCTGGCTTTAGGTGAGACTCAGCACATTCCAAGCTGTGGTGGCTATGGGGAAAAATTCCTTTGGCTTGAGAAAAGCAGGCGGGAAAGTAAAGGGGACTTTGTCTTGCACCTTAGGTACCAGCATAGCCACAGAGCGGTAGAGCACCAAATGGGCTCTTGGAGTCCCTGATTCCAGGACTTAACTCTTAGATGGCATTTCTGGTCCTGCCCTGGGCCAGACGGAAGTCCACTGACCTGAAGGGTGAGTCACAGGCCAGGTAGCATTCATGACAAGCTGATTTAAGAAACCTTGGGTCTTAAGGGAACATCAACAGTAGTCTGGCAGAACTCCTCGTGGCCTGGGCTGGCAGTGGCTGTGGGGTGAGGCTCTTCTGCCTTTGAAGGGAAGGGAAGAGTGGGAAGGACTGTGTCTTGTGGTTTGGTGCCAGCTCAGTTGCAATAAAATAAAACACCAGGTAAACTTCTAAGGTTTTTGACTCTAGTTTCTGACACCCAGACAGTACTTCTGGACCCACTCGGAGGCGAGTGGGGGGACCTTGCTGCCCTGAAGGGAAGGACACAGGCCTGGCTGACTTTGACACCTGCCAACTGTAGAGCCCCAGGGCCTTGAGTGAATTGTAGAGCCCCAGGGCCTTGAGTGAACAGCAGGCAGGAAGTGGTTACAGCAGACCTTGGCTGAGACCTAATGCTGTGCTGGCTTCAGGTCTGACCTGGTGCAGTCATAGTGGTGGGGGCCACAAGGATGCTTGTGTTATTCTACCCCCAGCTTTAGGTGGCTCAGAACAGAGACAGATAGATTCTGTATGTTTGAGAGAAAGTAAGGGAAGAGGAATCTGCCTGGCAATCCAGAGAATTCTTCCAGATCCGGTCCAAGACCATCAAGACAGTACGTTTATGAGTCTGTGAGAACCATAGTGTTACTAAGTTTGGGGTGCCTCCTAAAGCAGATACAGCTTAGATCACAATATTCATGCCCTTTCAAGTATCTGGAAAGCCTTCCCAAGAAGGATGACTACAAATAAGCCCAGACAGTGAAGACTATAATAAATACCTAATTCCTCAATGCCCAGACACTGACAAACATCCACAAGCATCAACATCATCCAACTGAAAACATGATCTCACCAAATGAACTAAATAAGGCACCAGGGACCAATCCTGGAGACACAGAGATACATGACCTTTCAGACAGAGAATTCAAAATAGCTACTTTGAGGAAACTCAAAGAAATTCAAGATAACACAGAGAAGGAGTTCAGAATTATATCAGGTAAATTTAACAAGGAGATTGAAATAATTAAGAACCAAGCAGAAATTTTGGAACTGAAAAATGCAGTTGGCATACTGAAGGATGAATCACAGTCCTTTAGCAGAATCAATCAAGTAGAAGGAAGAATTAGTGAGGTTGAAGACAGGCTGTTTGAAAATACACAATCAGAAAAGACAAAAGAAAAAAAAGAGAAACAATAAAACATGCCTACAGGATCTAGAATATAGCCTCAAAAGAGGAAATCTAAGAGTTATTGGTCTCAAAGAGAAGGTAGAGAAAGAGATAGAGTAGAAAGTGTATTCAAAGGGATAATAACAGAGAACTTCCCAAACCTAGAGAAAGATATCAATATCCAAGTAGGTTATAACCAAGAAGGTTATAGAACACCAAGCAGATTTAATTCAAAGAAGCCTATCTCAAAGCATTTAATAATCAAACTCCCAAAGGTCAAAGATAAAGAAAGGATCCTAAAAGCAGCAAGAGAAGAGAAACAAATAACATATGATGGAACTCCAATACATTTGGCAGCAGATTTTCAGTGGAAACCTTACAGGCAAGGGGAGAGTCACACACCATATTTAAAATGCTGAAGGAAAATAACTCTTTCTGTAGAATAGTATGTCTGGTGAAAATGTCCTTCAAACATGAAGGAGAAATAAAGGCTTTCCCAGATAAATAAAATATGAGAGATTTCATCAACACCAGGCCTATCCTATAAGAAATGCCAACTTGAATACTTCAATCAGAAAGAAAAAAATATAAGCAATAGATAATCACCAGAAGGTATAAAACTCACTGCTAATATTAAGTACACAGAGAAACACAGAATATTATAACCCTGTACCTGTGGTGTGGAAACTACTCTTATCCTAAGTAGAAAGACTAAACAATAAACCAATCAAAAATAAGAACTACAACAACTATTCCAGACATAGTTGGTACAAAAATATATAAATAGAAACAAGAAAAAGTTATGAAGGGGGGAGACAAAGTTAAGGCATAGGGTTTTTATTAGTTTTCTTTTTGCTTGTTCCTGCAAATAGTGTGAAGTTGTTATCAGGTTAAAATAATGGGTTATAAGATAGTATTTGCAAGCCTCATGGTAACCTCAAAAAAAAAACAACATACAATGGATACACAAAAAATTAAAAGCAAGAGACTAAATCCTATCAGCAGAGAAAATCACCTTCACTAGAAGAAGACAGGAAGGAAAGAAAGAAGGAAGAGAAGACCATAAAGCAGCCAGAAAACAAATAACAAAATGGCAGGAGTGAGTCCTTATTTGTCAATAATAACATTGAATGTAAATAGACTAAACCCTCCAATCAAAAGGCATAGGCTGGCTAAATGGATAAATAAAAAAACAAGACCCATTGATCTGTTGCCTACAAGAAACACACTTCACCTATGAAGACACATAGGCTGAAAATAAAGGAATAGAAAAGATATTCTATGCCAATGGAAACCCCCCCCAAAAAATATCAGGGGTTGGTATAATTCTATTAGATAAAATATATTTCAAGACAAAACCATTGAGAAGAGACAAAGAAGGTCACTATATAATGATAAAGGGGTCAATTCAGCCAGAGGAAATAACACTTGTAAATAAATATGCACACAACACTGGAGCACCCAGATATATAAAGGAAATATTATTAGAGCTAAAGAGAGAGATAGGCCCCAATACAATAATAGCTGGAGACTTCAACACCCTTCTTTCAGCATTGGACAGATCTTCTAGACAGAAAATCGCAAAGAAACATCAAACTTAATCTGCACTTCAGACCAAATGCATTTAATAGATATTTACAGAATATTTCATGCAAGAGCTGCACAATACACATTATTTTCCTCATCACATGGATCATTCTTAAAGATAAACCATACGTTAGATTACAAAACAAGTCTTAAAACTCAAAAAACTTGAAATAATATCAAGTATCTTCTCTGACTACAATGGAATAAAACTAGAAATTTATAGGAGGGATTTTGGAAATGATACAAATACATGAAAATTAAACAACATGCTAGTGAATGACCAGTGGGTCAATGAATAAATGAAGAAAAAAGCTGAAAAATTTCTTGAAACAAATGATAATGGAATCACACCATACCAAAATCTATGTAATACAAAAAAGAAGTAAGAGGGAAGTTTATAGCTATGCATGCCTACGTCAAAGAAGATGAAAAACTTTAAATGAACAATTTAAAAATGCATCTTAAAGAACTAGAAAAGCAAGAGCAGACCAAACCCCAAATTAGCAGAAGAAAAAAATAATAAGAATGAGAGCAGAAATAGATATAATTGAAATTTAAAAAAATACAAAATATCAATGAGACAAGACATTGGTTTTTTGAAAAGTTAAACAAAATTGTCAAACCTTTAGCAAGACTACTAAAAAAAAAAAGAGAGAAGATCCAAATAAATAAAATCAGACATAAAAAAGGAAACATTAAAACTGATACTGCACAAATTCAAAAGATTATTAGTGGTTACTATGAGCAGCTATACGCCAATAAATTGGAAAAGCTAGAATAAATGGGCAAATTCCTAGATACATACAACCCACCAATATTGAACTGGGAAGAAATCCAAAACCTAAACAGACCAATAACAAGTGACAAGATGAAAGCTGTCACAAAAATTCTCCCACTAAAGAAAAGCCTGGGACCTGATGGCTTTACTCCTGAATTCTACCAAACATTTAAAGAAGAATTAATATCAATTCTACTCAAACAATTCTGAAAAATAGAGGAGGAAGGAATACTTCCAAATTAATTCTACAAGGCTCTTATTATCCTGATACCAAAGGCAGATAAAGACACATGAAAGAAAAAAAGAAAGAAGAAAAAGAAAGAAAGAAAGAAAAAGAAAGAAAAAACTACAGGCCAGTATCCCTGATAAACACTAATGCAAGAATTCTCAAAAAAATACTGGCAAACCAAATTCAACAATACATTAGAAAGATCATTCATCATAAACAAGTGCAGTTTATCCCAGGGATGCAAGGATGGTTCAACATACACAAATCAGTCAATGTGATACATCATATCAACATAATGAAAGATAAACACCATATGACCATCTCAATTGATGCTGAAAAAGCATTTGATAAAATTCAACATCCTTCATGATAAAAACCATAAAAAATGGGGATAGAAGTGTACCTCAGCATAATAAAGGCCATATATGTTAGACCCACAGCTGGTATCATATTGAATGGGGAAAACCCAAAAGCCTTTCCTCTAATATCTGGAACATGACAAGGATGCCCACTATCACCACTGTTATTCAACATAGTAATGGAAGTCCTAGCTAGAGCAGACTAGAGAGAGATATAAAGGGCATCCAAATTGGAAAGGAAAAAGTCAAATTATCCTTATTTACAGGTAATATGATTTTACATTTGGAAAAACCCAATGACTCCACAGGAAAACTATAGAACTGATAAAATATTCAGTATAGTTTAGTGATAAAAAAATTTAGGATACAAAATCAACATACAAAAATCAGTAGCATTTCTATATGCCAACAGTGAATAATGTGAAAAATTAAAAAGTAATCCTATTTACAATAGGCACACATAAAATTAAATACCTAGGAATGAACGTAACGAAAGTAATGAAAACTGTAAAACACTGATGAAAAAAATTGAAGAGGACACCAAAAATAAAAAAAAATTGCATGTTCATGGATTGAAAGAATCAATATTGCTAAAATGCCCATACTACCCAAAGCAATCTGCAGATTCAATGCAATCTCTGTCAAAATACCAATGACATTCTACACAGAAATAGAAAAAGCAATCCTGAAATATATATGGAACCACTAGGCAAAATGAACAAAAGTGGAGGAATCACATTACCTGACTTCAAATTATACTACAGACCTATAGTAACCAAAACAACATGGTACTGGCATAGAAACAGACACATAGATCAATGGAACAGAATAGAGAACCCAGAAACAAATCCACACACCTACAGTGAACTCATTTTCAACAATGGTGCCAAGAACATACACTGGAGAAAAGACAGTCTTTTCAATAAATAGTAATGGAAAAACTGGATATCCATATGCAAAAGAATGAAACTAGACCTCTATCTCTCACCATATAAAAAATCACACCAAAATGAATTAAAGACAAATCTAAGACATCAAATCATAAAACTACTACAAGAAACAATCAGAGGAAAATCTCTAGGACATTGGCCTGGGCAAAGATTTCTTCAGCAATACCCCACAAGCACAAGCAACCAAAGCAAAAATGGACAAATAAGATGACATTAAGTTTAAAAAGCTTCTGCACAGCAAATAATATGATCAAGAAAGTGAAGAGACAACCCATAGAATGGGAGAAAATATTTGCAAACTACCCATCTGACAAGAGATTAATAATCAGACTATGTAAGGAGCTCAAATAACTCCACAAGAAAAAGTATAATAAGCCGATCAAAAAATAAACAGATGATTTGAATAGAGATTTCTCAAAAGAAGACACACAAGTGGCAAACAGACATACGAAAATGTGCTCAACGTCATTGATCATCAGAGAAATGCAAACAAAACCTACAATGAGATATCATCTCACCCCAGTTAAAATGGCTTATATCCAAAAGACAGGCAATAACAAATGCTGGTGAGAATGTGGAGAAAGGGAATCCTTGTATGCTGATGGTGGAAATGTAAATTAGTACAACCAGCATGGAGAATAGTTTGGGGGTTCCTTAAAAAACTACAACTTGAGCTACCATATTCAGAAATCCCACTGCTGGCTATATACCCTAAAGAAAGGAAATCAGTAAATCAAAAAGATGCCTGCCCTCCTATGTTTGTTGCAGCACTATTTACAATAGCTAAGATTTGGAAGCAACCTCAGTGTCCTTCAACAAATAAGTGAATAAAGAAAATGTGGTGCATATACTCAAGGGAGTACTATTCAGCCATAAAAAAGAATAAGATCCAGAAATTTGCAACAACATGGATGGAACTGGAGATCATTATGTTAGGTGAAATAAGCCAGGCACAGAAAGACAAACGTCACATGTTCCTCACTTATTTGTGGGATCTAAAAATTAAAACAATTGAACACATGGACATAAAGAGTAGAAAGATGGTTACCAGAAACTCGGAAGGGTAGTGGGGGGCAGAAGGGAAAGTGAGGATGATTAATGGGTAGAAAAAAATAGTTAAAAAGCATGAATAAAACCTCCTATTTTATAGCACAATAGCCAATAATAACTTCATTGTACATTTTAAAATAAAGAGTATAATTGGATTGTTTGTAACTCAAAGGATAAGTGCTTGAGGGGATGGATATGGATACCTGATTCTCCATGATGTGCTTATTTCACATTGCATACCTATATCAAAACATCTCACGTACCCCATAAATGTATACACCTACTATGTACCTGAAAAAAATTTTAAAATTAAAAAAAGTAGATACATTGGACTTGATTAAAATAAAAAACTTTTGTGCATCAAAGGATACTATCGATACAGTAAAAAGACAACCCACAGAATGAGAGGGAATACTTTCAAATTATATATCTGATAAGGGATTAATATTCAGAATATATGAAGAACTTCTACAACTCAACAATAAAAACCCAATTAAAAATGGGCAAAAGACTTGAGTCTACATTTCTCCCAAGAAAATATATAAATAGCCAATAAGCACATGAAATGATGCTCAACGTTACTGATCAACAGGGAGATGCAAATCCAAATGACAATGTGATACTATTTCACACCACATAGGATGGCTATTATGAAAAATTAAACCAAACCAACCCAAACAAAGGAAAACAAAGGCAGAAAATAACAAGTGTTGCCAAGGATAAGGAGAAATTGGAACCCTTGTGCATTTCTGGTGGGAATGTAAACTGGTGTAGCCACTTTGCAAAATGATATGGCAGTTCCTCTAAAATTGAAACATACATTTTTATTAAACATTTAATGAAAAATGGGACATTGCCGGTTACAATAAACATCTGTTGAATAAGCGATTGGATAAACAAAAGAAAGAATTAATGAAAAAATGAGTTTTAGGGTAAAGCATAGCTCATTTAAAACCTGTGTAGGGTGGCAGAACAGCATGAAATCTGGCCAGATAACCTGTGTTTGAGTTCCTCTTATTTTACGTGCCATTGGTCAAGTTGCTTTTCTAAGACTCAGTCCTCTTATTGGTAAAGTGAGATTAATACTAATGCCTCTCTCACAAGGTTTTAGCTAAGACCAAATTAAAGCCACTTCTTTTTCCCCATTGCGCAAGACAGAAACATCTTGGTGTACAGGACATGAGGGAGTTTGCTCAGAGCCCTAGGTAGGGAAGGGAAGGGAAGGGGACTACCATTGCAGGGGCAGGGCATATGCTAGAATACAGGGTTGCTTTCCATTTATTACCAAACATGTGTTTGGTAACTTTATGCAAATAATTTCCTTTTATAAGTTATCCTTTTACCATTTTTCATCTGAGGTTCTAAATCTGGAAGTGGAGGTATATGGGAAGAAGAAAGGATGGTTGATTTTGATAAGTCATCTAAAAGATGAAGAATAAAGAGAATTAACATTAGCCATATAGGATTACTAAAAATAAGCGCTGTGTCCATGGTTCTCATTTTATCATTGCAATGGGACCAAGAAAAGTAAAAGAACTGGAAAGGATTTTAGCTGTTGGGTTACATAAATTTTGACCCTCAAATAACAGTTCCAGAGAATACATTCTCTTCCCAAACTGAACTTCTCCCTTGACCATCTCCTATCAAAGAAGAAGAAGAATGTCTCTGTTGGGGTGGATAACCAGCAAGTATGCTTGGTTCCCTCTTCTCTGCTCTTTGTACTTTCCCCTCCTTAGGCAAGTGGCCTGTATTTCCTTTTTAATCTTCCCTGTTAAATGCTGGTGAGAATCATTTTACACATGGCTGAATTTCCAAGCAACATCCCCACAGCACTGAGCTGCTTTTAATCTCTGATCTTTTGTGACATGGAAAGTGAATTTTATTGATCTCTGCTCTAGCCTTGATTATTTCCTTTCTTCTGTTGGCTTTGGGTTTAATTTGTCTTTCTTTCTGTAATTTTCAAGGTGAAACTCAAGGTTATTGATTTGAGATACTTCTTATGTAATAAATGCTATATAGATTCCCCTCTAAACGCTGTTTTATTGGCATCTCACACAGTTTAGTTTGTTGTACTTTGATTTTCATTCAGTTAAAACTAATTTCTATTTCTCTTGACTTCTTTGAGTGTTTGATTCTTGGATTATTTTGAGGGTTATGTAATTTCCAAATATTTAGAGATTTTCCATATCCATTTCTGTAATTAATTTCTAATTTGCTTCTTTTTTTTGAGGCGGAGTCTCCCTCTGTAGCCCAGTTAGAGTGCAGTGGCCCCATCATGGCTCACTACAACCTCCGCCTTCTGGGTTCAAGCAATTCTCCTGCCTCAGCCTTCTGAGTAGCTGGGATTAGAGGCATGCCCCACCACACCTGGCTAATTTTTGTATTTTTAGTAGAGACAGGGTTTCGCCATGTTGGCCAGGCTGGTCTTGAACTCCTGACCTCAGGTGATCCACCCACCTCAGCCTCCCAGTGTGCTGGGATTACAGGCGTGAGCCACTGCACCTGGCTCTAATTCACTTCTGTTGCGGTCAGAGAACATTCTTTACACGATTATATCCTTTTACTTTATTGATACTTGTTCAGCAGATAAGCTTCTTGGAAGTAGTTTATCCCTTTAGGATTTTCACTTTAAGCTTTGTTAGTTGGGATAAGAGGAGTTTTTAGTCTAGGGCTAATTTTGCCCCTTTACTGAGGCAAAACCATTCTAAGTATTCTATCCCATGGCTCAGAGGATATAAGGTTTTCCACTCTGCTTGGAGGGAACATGAACTATTTCTACCTCTGTGTGATCGCTGGGATTATTTTCTCTAATACTTTTGGGTGCCCCTCCTTTCACCCCCAGGTAGTTTTCTGTCTCATTTACACTCGGCAGTACTCAGCTGAAGATTCATGGGAGAACCTCCTCTCTCTCTCTACAGCTCTCTTCTCTCTGGTACTCTGCCTATGAACTCTAGGTGCCTTCCCTGGACTTACAGGTTATCTCTCTAACTTATCATTGCCACTGGACTCTCTCTGGATTTTCCCATCCTTGTGCTACAACCTGAAAACTCTGTCTAGGCAGTAAGATGGGGTAATCGTAGGGCTCACCTTTTTCTGTTTACCATCTGTTAGGGATCACTCATTGCCTTTTGTTGCCTAATGTCCAATGCCTGAAAGCTGTTATTTAATATATTTTGCCATATATATAGGCATGACTATGTATTCATTTATTTGGCTTATGTGAGGTGAAAAATAGATCCAGTCCCTAAGATTCCATCTTAGTTAGAAGCAGAAATCCACTGAAAAATGCATTTGAATAACCATTTGGTAGATGTTGCTCACCCAGGATACAGATTCAAGTTGAACATGCCTTAAAACATATGATTTGTTTTGTTTTCTTCTCTTATCCTTTCAGTTTCACAGTCTGGTTTACTCAGTGCCTTCCTCTGGCTTGTCCCAGAAATCCTGTAACATCAATCTTGATTCTTTGAGCTGGGAAAAGATGTCTTTGGTCCATCCAAACTCTCCGTAGTCTGAAGAATTGGTAGTGCTCATCAGAGTTTATCAATTTGATGAATTAAACTAATGATACATAGTTATACAAATTTTATATATGTATATACATGCATATTACATACATATCCACAAATATTTTACGTTCTCTATACTATAATGACTAGTAGGCTGATAGGCTGATTGGCAGAGATATCTAAAAGCCTAAAAGCTAAAATGATCCAGCCTTAATAGGAACAGGGTCCAGTCTTCTTTTAAAAATCTTTGGTATGGTGTAGAATTTCTTGTTCAATAGAGTTGTGTCCTGCTGGGTGGCTGGATTAAAGAAAGGAATTTATAAGACTGTTGTAAAGGTACTGGGTGAAAGAGATGCTACAATTTCACAGCATCCCTCTGTGGAGCACATTTGCAAAAGTCATTATGATGCCTGTCATATGCTTGAGGGAACAAGCAGTGTCATAGAGTTGATGAAGATGCTGTCTGGAGTGAGGGCTCTCCAATAAGCAAAGAACATCTGTCACCAATATTTCTACTTCTCATGGTATCTGCAGCTTTGCTGCTCTTTGTATATACTTCCTGCAGACTTCATTTCACTTTTTTCCTCACCTTAAAAATATAGTCATTCTGCAATGGGATTAGGGCATGTCTAAGTGTGCTGCTGTATGATTTAAATCCCTGGCCTTACTATCTGAGTCCATAATCAAGCCATATAGCCTCTCGTATTTCTTTCAAGCCCCACACTCATCTCTTCCTTCCCTAAAACTCTCTTCCCTCACTGCTTCAACATTATCACTCAATAAACTCCTGGACTACTCCTTCCCAAATTCTGTATTTGGAGATTTGAAGTGTTTGAAATCAATAGAAAACTAACAGATATGGGATAATATTATAACTGATTTTTAGTAGCCAAAGAAAACCCTTTAATGGGATAATCTACCTCATTCAAGGAACTCTGGATCAATAGTCATCTTACATTTCAAGATAGAAAGAGTCACAGGATAGAGAAGGAGAAAAAGCAATTAAAAAGCCCAGAGACTTTTCTTCTTTGAAAGCACAGTATGTTTCATTCGGATGCAGTCATTTTTAAAAATTAAGGTAGACTTAAATTTCAATAAACCTACTTTGCACTTCCAAGATTTGAGTTACTTAAAAACTGTCATGAAGTGGATTTCCTTAGGGTAGCATGCTGAAGACAGGGCATAGATCAGAATCTTTGGCCTTAATCCTTTTGCTTCACACCTGAGGTTTGCACCTCTGTGGTACTTGCATGTAAATACCTGGATAGTGATAGGAGATTAAGAGAGGGAATCCCCTCTGAGGCCAAAACAGGAACTCTAGGATATGCTGGTGCTGCAGTCACCCATATCATTCCTGTGTTTATAATCCATGAGCCCTGCAATGGCCAGGACGATGGAGCAGCTACATGCCAGCCTCTATTTGCTCCTAGACTTAAATTGCTGGCTGAGTCCATGCTGGTGAATAGAGTCCATTTCTCCTGCAAAGAACTTAGGAGTGAGTCAGTCAGAAAGAATAGGGGGTGGAGCAGGTTATTAAGAATAGGCTCTAGAATTAGATTAAATCTTGTCCTCACCACTTTGTAACTGTGTGACCGAGGATGTCAGTAGGGGATACTTTTTCCCCCTCCTGTTCCCATCCTATGTGATGGGAATTTGTGCAAAAACGTAGGAGTCAGTCAAACAGAAAGTATAGCGGGTGGAGCAGGTTATTAAGAGCAGGCTCTAGAATCAGATTAAATCCTATCTTCATTGCTTTGTAGCTGTATGACAGTGGATGCCAACAGGGAATACTTTTCTCCCCCTCCTGGTGTTTCCTTCTTTGTGACAGGAATTTGTGATAAGTTATAAAAATGGACACAGATTCTTCCCCTCCCTGTAGTTACACCCCTTATAAGTACCATCAATTGTTCTTCCACTCTGCCTTGGTCTTTTTCTTTGGATGATGAGATGTAACTAAATATAACTCCAACAAAGCCTTAGAAATGCTTTCACATTGGGCCAGTTCTCTCTTGCACCTCTTGGGAGCCACTTACCTGCCGTGGGAAGGAAAGGTATTTCAAATAAGACCTGGTGACTGGGTCTGCTATCATTACAAATACCTCAAGTTCTCAAGGGGACAATAATGTCTTAAATGACATTTGGAGAGAAAGGAAAAAAATGGATGTTAAGATCTCCTCCCCAGATTTGATACATTCATTGTGCCAAAATTAATCTTTACTAGGTAATTTCTTCTCATTGGCTTTGAGCTCCCCAATTATGAATTCTGACAGACTGAATTACACCTTGCTGTAGCTGAAGAAAATTAAATCTCCATCTATCTTAACTCTATCAGCTTTGTAGTGCTCTTTGGCAATACAAGTCCATGATTTCTTCTCTAAAATTCGTGGAGTCATGTGTGTTTCTGAATTCAGAGTTAGTCAGATTATGTATACCAGTTATTTACATATCACCTCTAGTAGGATCTTCAGAAGTACCCTATAATCTAACACTCATATTTTGAAGCAAAGTATATGAATATTCATACTTGGCATGATACATAAAAACTGTAAATCACATCAGTCAGTTGAGGTGAATATTTGCTGTCAAATACATTTTGAATTTTGGAAATGCAGATGAGGGACTGTAGATAAGAACACAGGTTGGGGCCGGGCACAGTGGCTCACGCTTGTAATCCCAGCACTTTGGGAGGCCAAGGCAGGCGGATCACCTGAGGTCAGGAGTTTAAGACCAGCCTGACCAACATGAAGAAACCCCATCTCTACTAAAAATACAAAATTAGCTGGGCATGGTGGTGCATATCTGTAATCCCAGCTACTCGGGAGGCTGAGGCAGGCGAATCGCTTGAACCTGGGAGGTGGAGGTCGCCGTGACCCGAGATCGTGCCATTGCACTCCAACCTGGGCAATGAGAGTGAAACTCAGTCCCAAAAAAACAACAAAAAAATGCAGTTGGGGAGTCTAGGAATAAAAGTTTTCCTTTCCTAGGATATTGCTCTGGAGCTGAAAACAGTTTGTTTTCTACATTTGCAAAGTATGGGGCCAGTGCTACATAATGTTGTGTGTTCTAGTCACTCTTAAGACTTAAAAATGTAAGGAAGATCAGAGACTCAGACTTGAGTTAATGTATAGTCTTAAGCCTGGCTGAGCTGCGGTCCCTCCTGTGAGATACAACCCAGGCTATGTTGGCCATAGGAACTTTATTCTGGGAAGGCAGTAATAACCCTTCTAACTGAGACTAAAAAGGGGAAGAAGTGGGAAAATTGAACTTCTTTTGATTTTTTAATTCATATTTGAGTCATTTGGATTCAATGATAGTTTAAGGAAAAGAGAAGAAAGGAGTGAGGGCGAGAAGGAAGGAAAGAAGGAAAGATCCAGCTGACTGGCCTGGATAGAGGGGACTGAGCTATGGACAAAGAAAAAGGCCAAACAGTGAGGCAAAATGGGCATACATGGTGGAAAGAAGACTGGGGCTTGGGGGGCTGTGGTTTAATGCTCATAAAGAATCAAGGCCTCTATTACCCCCCTAGCACAATAGATTTGGGGCTTAGGACAGCAGATCAATCTTCATTTCTCACTCTCTAGCGACAAGGAATTTCTCAATATATCAAAAGCCCTGGTTTTCAGAAGCTCAAGGCTTGGGTGGGTCCAGGCCTCCTCATGGGGGGATGTTAGTATTTACATCCTCCTCAGGGAGGATCCCCCTCATGGGAGGATCCAGCGTACACTAGGATAGAGAGATACATGACAGCTATCGGTCTTACAAAATGTTTATTTGGGTCATAGGAGGAAGGAATAAATCATTGTTAACTTCTCCAGAGAAAACCATTACATAACTCTAAGTATCCATTTTTAAATAGAAGTTGAGACTTCACCGTATATTGTCAGTTACTATCTAGTAGAATTTTGTCCTTGGCACATGGACAATGCACATATTTTCTTTAAAAGCACTGTAACTAGAGGTCCCATATACCTCCTAGAATATACATGATGTGACTTCCTTTGAAAGGTGACCTGCTATTTTGACTAACGACCTTGCTAATATAAATGTCATGGAGAGATTACTAAGCTTTTTTTTTTTTCGTTTCTTACAAGAAAAGAGATTTCTCTCTCTCTTCAGTTTAATGTGTTACCTGAAGTCACAGGGTATCTTGATGGAGCAGCCAACACCAGAACCTATATAATTGTACCTATGGGTGACTCTGCCTGACCTTCCCATCTCCATGGGCAGTTACATAGTCCTGGCATGCATCCAAAAATGGCATGGCAACAATCACCTTTGTTTTATTTTACTTTGTCATCAATGGTTAATATTTCCTGGCACATCAGAAAAGGATTACATCTGGATGCACAGGCTTCCTTCTCCTATTGATAGCCTTTGTGATTTGTCATAAGCTGTTGATCATTAAATAAGCATGTCTTTTAATCATGACCGGTCTGGGAACAGCTTAGACTAACAATCCTAAGAAAAATCTGCCACTCTTTCCTAAGTCAGGTTCCTTTCAATAGAACCATATTATGTTGGGCTTTGTTGTATTTCCTGCTTTGGCCCAATAACGGGGCTTTAGTGACCCTTGCTTGTTTTGAAGAAGGATGACAGATTTCCTGCAGCTCTTTCTACAAGCAGGCAGCTGCAGAAACATCACAGTAATAAACCAAACATATTCTGGGCACCCAGGAAAGCTCCTAAACACTCACTATCCTTTTATTCCTTGCTCTGGGGACTTTCTTCTGATATGATACGGGACACATTTTCCACCCAAAGTTCTTGACCTTGCCATCAACCACGGTCATTCTCCTTTCTCAACCCTGTAGTTACGTAACTGTTGGGTTTTGTTCATTCAGATGTTGATTATTTGTCCCAGCCAGCCATTCAGAATGTACAGATTTGATCACAATTAGAGGTAACCTTGAAGATACAGACTGTACATTGATTACATAAATTTTAGACATGGTACTATGTCACTTAACTCAGGTAGAGATGAGATAAAACTATAGGTCACATTTGTAAATTCATTTCCTATATTAATTATCAGTTGAAACAATTCTTATGGATATTTAGGAAATATGAAGCAAACTTTGAGTACTTCACTTTTGCAAGAAGGACAGCCTGTCTCTCTAGCTACCTATTTTATTTTTTAGAATAAACTGGGGCCTGTCCAAGTAAATTACATTGCTTTTTTTCTGTTTTTTGCATTGTAAATTAAAATATGTACAGAAAGACACAAAGCAAGCTGAAAGGCTTCCAGCTTTATCCATGGCCCTGCAAAGGACATGATCTTGTTCCTTTTTATGGCTGCATAGTATTCCATAGTGTCTATGTACCACATTTTCTTTATCCAGTCTATCATTGGGGCATTTGGACTGATTCCATGTCTTTGCTATTGTGAATAGTGCTGCAATGAACATGTGTGTGCATGTATCTTTATAATAGAATGATTTATATTCTTTTGGGTATATACCCAGTAATGGGATTGGTGAGTCAAATAGTATTTCCAGTTCTAAATCCTTTAGGAATTGCCACACAAAACAAATGCAGGGTTTTATGAGTTACTACAAGGCAGAAATTCTTGTTACCATCACTCAGGTCAAGAGAGAAAATTTGTTAACACCTTAGAAGCCATTCCAACCATAATCCTCTCTGTCCAATTTTAATCACAAACTTGTATTTTCCTCTTCACTTTTGTGAATTTCTTTATACTTTTATTACTTCGGTGAACATCCCTGGGAGCTTCAGTTAGTCTGATCCACTTAAAGAAAACTGATACATCTTTTAAGTCTCCTCCTTTTATCCCTTTCTTTTCTTTATAATTTATCTGTTAAAGAAAGAAGGGCATTTGACCTGCATATTTCTCCACAGTCTTGATTTTGCTGATTGCCAACACAAAGTTCAGTTCAGCCTGCTCCTCTCTTCTAATATTGGCTGCAAACTGGATCAGATCAGACAGATCCTGCTTTGACTCAGTTTCTATCCATGTGTCAGGACTGTAGGCAGTGGTATGTTTTTACAATGGGAGACATTCGATATCTGGGTATCTCTCTTTTTGTGATGTTAACAGCCAATGATGCTTGATGACTGGATCCCTTACTAATTTGGGGAATTGCAAATGGGGTCATCCTAATTCTATCATTAATTTTCATTTATGAGGTGGGAAGCTTTTATAGCACAACCTTCCCCTCATCTACGATTTGGTTGTCTACTGGTAACTTATCTTGATTCCGCTTCCAGGCGTGTGTGTGTGTGTGTGTGTGTGTGTGTGTGTATCCATGTGGAAGGAAGTTCTGGGGGTTAGCTTTATGGATTTATTGGGGATTGACTGCTCCAGCCCCTTTAGGATACGCCACAGGCCTCTTCCTCTAATCCACACTTGTGCTGGACAATACCCCTCCTGGTGCTAACCCAGAACTGGCCCATAACACTTTCCACTGCTCTGGCTACTCTGGGCTTCTTCTGGTTGTGGTTATTTCAGGTAACTCAAACACCAATGCAGGGCTTATGGGTGCTGGTATTTTGTCCTCAACCCCTTGTAGTTTGAGAATTGTGGAGAAAAGCTGCTATCTAGTTTTATTTTTAGATATGAATATCATCCTTGCATTTTTCTTTTGCTATCTGGTTCTTCTTTCTTTTTCATGGTGGGGTTTGGAATGATTGGAAAGCAATGCAGCCAACACTGCTGACTCCTTCTAGAACCATATTTTAATTGGTTTCCTAGACATGAAGTGTAAGTCACATGCAAAACTGTGTGTTGGGGGGGTTGGGAGGGGTGAAATTGTAAGAAGAGGTCCATTTCATCAAAAGTACCAGAACTTCAGTTTTTATTTTTTTAAAAATTGTCTAGCCAGGCATGGTAGCACATGCTTGTAATCCCAGCTACTCAGGAGGCTGAGGCAGGAGAATCACTTGAACCTGGGAGGCGGAGGTTGTGGTGAGCCAAGATTATGCCATTGCACTTCAGCCTGGGGAACAAAAGCAAAACTCCGTCTTAAAAAAAAAAAAAATTGTCTCGTTTTCTAGATCTTACAAAGCTTGTAAGAACTGTTTCAGCCATAAATAAACCCCTGGCTTTGCTGTTGGACTCACCTGGGTTCAACCCTGGCTGTGCCATGGATTGACTCTGTGACCTTGGGAAAGTTAATTAAGTTATCTGAACCTCATCTGAAATTCAGAAAAAAATACTGTGCATCTCATGAATCCAGTTTTTCCAAGCCCATTCTCATATTTTCTTTCTTCCTCCTCCCACTTTCACCCCCTAGCAATACCTACCACAGATTCCAATTATTACCCCATAAAAATCTCTGGACTCTGTTCATTTTTCTCCATCTTCACTACCACTGCCATATTCACTTTAATGCAAAGTAGTATCTTCTCTTGCCTGGGCTAGTCAAATACTCGTCTAAACTATCTGCCGGCAGCCCCTCTGGGCTCTCTCGTACACATTCTTTAAACTCAGGCAGAAGAATTTCAAAACATAGTTGCGTCAAACTTCTGCTTAAATAACACTGATTATGTCAACTCTTTCCTAAAGCTCTTTGTAGTCTTCTCATTGTTTATAGGATGAGGCAGAATTTATTTTGAACCAGAAGGTCTGGCCTCTGCCATCTCTCGAGCATATCTCACATCTCTCTCTTCATTTCCCGTCTCTGTTCCAGTGGCGCTGGCCTACCCTCATCACAAGAAATTTGCACATGCAAAGTCCTCTTCTTGAAATGATCTTCCTTCCTTTTGTTGCTAAGTTAACTCTTAATGATGCTTCAAATCTCAGAGTAAGCATTTGTTCGTCGGGGGAAGTCTTCCCTGACCTTGTAAGTAGCACGGATCCTGTACAGCACCAGTGCTCCTGCCTCAGCACGTGGAACACTGATTTATGACAGTAAGTCATTAATGTCTCTTTACTGCACTAGAGTTTAAACTCCACAAGGGCAGGGAGAATGTTGTCACCACGGTATCCCCAGCCTAATGCCTGGCACATGGTACTTAGACAATTTTTATTAAATGAATGAATGGTGTTTTTAGATGGATATAAACATAAAAAACTTTTGCTGGTCTTGTGAACTGGTCTAAGCTATTTGGTTTTATGGAATAATTAAGTTCTTTAAAAAAATCTCAGTAGCCACCAACTTGCTGGAGGTCATGGGGTTGGTCACTTCCATTCAACCTCGTTAACAGGTTATGACAAAACCAAGTCTCAGATTACATTTGCCACCCACACAAAAATCACACAATCAGTGTTGTCAACATGATGGTTTTGTAGACCTTTGTGCTTCTTGATTATCTGAGAAAACTGCTTGAAAGTCATGACCTAGACAAATCCAGGAGTATCCTTGAGTGGGATTAATCCATGTATGATGTTTGGAGAATTTTCCTCAGGTTGTAACAACTGAGCTGTTCAGAATTCCAGAGCTCTCTGGACTTTCCAAACTCAGACACTACCTTAAAGCAAAACCATCAAAGCTTATGGTTTTTTAGGCTCCTGATTTATTCCTTTATCCTGGAGTATCACTTTCGTTAAACCCCAGAATTCTAAGAAAATATAGTACAATAAAGAATAAAGCAGTTCTTGTGTACACGTGATTATTGTAGAAATAAAGCAAAAAAATAGAAAGGAACTTCCCTCATTAAAAAACAAAGTTGAAGTCATTGTTCCCTAGCCATATAATAGTCACTCAAAACAATTCAGATAATTGTGATTTATTATGAACATTCCCCGAGCACCTGAAGGCTGAGCTTCCCTGTGCCTGTAATGAATGAGTCATTATAACTTGTTTGTGTAATACAGAGAGGAAAACAACAAGCTCATATCTCTCTCACACAAATGATAAGGTGACACACACTTAATCAAAATAAAGGACAAATAATTCAGAGGTCAGTTTTCAAAGGAATTTTTGAGCAGTGTTCTTTTCAGTTAACAGAGAAAATAAATTTCAGGAAAAGGATATAATAATCATTCAAATTAGATTAATGGTCCAAAACTGGGGGTGATTTTGCACCCTTAAGGGACATTTTTTGGTTGTCACCACTGAGTGATGTCTGGCATCTATTAGGCAGAGACCAAGGATGTGGCAGCTTAGCATCCTACAATGTACAGGACTGCACCTCCCACCCCACCCACCCACTCAGCAAGGAACCCTGGCCCAAGATGTCAATAGTGACACCCCTGAGAAATCCTGGGTTAGATCATAGATGAGGAACGGGTGAAGCTGGGAAGGACCTGCAGATCATTAGATCCGCAGATCATTAGAACTATTCTGGGTGTCAAGAGACAGTGACTAATACAAGTCACCAGATACCTGTAAGCTGAGCTAAGCCTAAGTTTTTTCTGTTTCACCATACTCTTATTATCGACTACATAATCTCGTTTTGTGTCCTTGACGACATGTTGAAAATAAATGAAGGGTGAATTTTATAGTAAGCTGAGGCATTCAAGGAAACAAAGATTTAAAATGTAGCTGATTTTTGAAGTGGGTATTGTAATTTTTATACTTGTCTTTAATACAATCTTTCCTAATTATTTTATTATTTTCTTCTCCTCCATCTTCTTCTTTCCCCACCTCCCCAGTAGTGCTTTCCATCCCTATCAGCATATGACCTTCCATATTTTTTAAGTTTATACAGATATAAAGACATAAACAGGCTGGTCATGGTGGCTCACACCTGTAATCCCAGTGCTTTAGGGGATAAAGGTGGAGGGATTACTTGAGGCTAGGAGTTTGAGACAAGTCTAGACAACACAACAAGATCCTGTCTCTACAAACAAAAAATAATTTAAATTAGCTGGATGTGGTGGCACATGCCTATGGTCACAGCTACTTGGGAGGCTAAGGTGAGAGGCTTACTTAAGCCCAGGAGTTCAAGGCTGCAGTGATTTATGATTGCACCACTGCATCCCAGCCTGGGTGACACAGCAAGACCTTGTCTCTAAAAAGAGAGAGAGAGAGAAAGGATATAAACACATATGTATTACACATATTCCCACATACATTTCTGGCATTTTTGTTTTATAAGTATGGATTCATGTAACACATAATTTCCTACAACTTGCTTTTGTCATTCAAAAATATTTCCTGGGAAGTCTTTTCAAGACAACTATTATAACTCTCTTTCTTTCTTCATTTAACAGTGTTTGTCTACCATAATTTATTTCATCATTTCCCTATTGATGGACATTTATTTTTATATTTTATTTTATACTTACTGAAACATGGTAAAATAATATCCTTTTGAAAATATCATTATGTCCTGGTGTTTTTATTCTTATAAGACAGATTCTTAGAAGTGAGATTGCATATTTGGGAGATTCCAGGTGAACCTAGAGGTAAGAGAAGCATCTTGATTAAAACTAGAAACTCTAAGGCTGGTGGTGGTGGCTCACGCCTGTAATCCCAACACTTTGGGAGGCCAAGACAGGTGGATCGCTTGAGATCAGGAGTTCAAGACCAGCCTGGCCAGCATGGTGAAACCCTGTCTCTACTGAAAATAGGAAAATTAGCCAGGTATAGTGATGCATGCCTGCAATCCCAGCTACTTAGGAGGCTGAGGCGGGAGAATTGCTTGAACCCAGGAGGCAGAGATTGCAGTGAGCTCACATCACGCCATTACACTCCAGCCTGGGTGACAGAGCGAGACTCCATCTCAAAAAGAAAAAAAAAAAAAAAAAAAAGAAAAGAAACTCTATAAACGGGAAGATGGATGTTTTAAATTAAATGACACTTGATTTTTAAATTAAAACTTTAAATAAAATTAAATTTACTAAATTAAGTTAAAAATATATGTGGAAAAATATGAGCAATTTCAACAATGTGTACTTTGGGGAAATGTTTATAATGCAAATAGTAGGCAAGATAAATAATTATTATAATATCCAAATAGCTTTTATTAATTGCTAGAAAATTGAGTAAAGAAAAGTTACATGCAACTCATTGAAAATTATATGCGAATGGCCGCCAAACACATGAAAATATGCTCAAATTCTGTAGAAGCCACAAACCAGCAAATTAAAGTAATGATGTGCTATGACTTTGTACTTACCACACTACCAAAAAATTAAAAAGAATCATAATACTTACTGCTGGCAGAGATGTGATAAAAAAGGATGTTCTCATATATTTCTGATAATAATGCAAATTGCAAGCCAGTTTGGAAAACAGACTGGATTAATTTTTATGAATTTTTATCTGGTCACAGAAGCAACTGCTGTTAAAGTGGTTTGGGAAAAGAACAGCTGAAAGAGGTTTCTTTGGCAGCTTAAAATACTAGTGGAACAGCAAAATAAGAGTGAAAAATAAGCTTCAATCAGTATGCACACTTTAACTGCCCAGCGGACAATTCTACCATATCATTCAAGTCAGATATGCAGTAGTTCTATCTCTTTTCTGAATTTCTGGATGGTAGTAGAATGAAGTCTTGGGGAAATCATGGTGGGGAGAGCATGTCTGATATATGGATTCCTAAGCTGTGATTCAAGCTGGATTCCAGATACACCAGAATTAAATGCTGGCATGAAAGGGACAAAGCTATCAAGTGCTTGAGGATTCTAACTGTGGCTAAATCTGAAATCAGCTGGCGATAGAAGACACAAAGGCACAGGTAGCAGGGAGAGGATGAGTCTGGAGCAATTCTCATGTCCAGGATACCATCCTTGAAGCCTGGCAACCTGGCCAAGCCTGGGCGGGCCATGTCCAATGAGGGAGGGTGTCCTGGGTGAGAAAAAAGCAAATTCATAGTCTGCACATGGGATCCATCTCTTTTTGTTCCTCACTTCTCTTGGTCCCTAGACTCACCACCCTAAATCATGTCTTTGAAAGTCAAAAGAGAAGGAAGAGAGCTCAGGTCCCAGAGGACTAGAATGTGTATCAATTGAAACTCTGCATTGTAACTAATTTCAACTCAAATGAGTACAAATACCGGTAGAAATTATCTATTAAGCCTGTAGCAGAGTGAAGATATTATGGAAACAGTCTCCAAATTTAGGTTTGTCCTAAATTTAGGTTCTCTTATAAATATAAATATAAATGTTCTCTTAAGAACAATAGAATGGGCTATTTTCCACTGGGATCATTTCAGAACATCTGAGGAATATAATCACTATGCATATGTGGGGAAATGTAATGGCAAATTAAGTTTCAGGTCAACTGGGATGAGGGGATAGGATAATCTGTAAGTCCTTTCTCACTCTCTACTTCCAGGCCCAGATGCCAACCTCACCCCTCCCAATCTGGTTTGTAGCACAGGGGACAGGGCAGGCCACAGAACTGTAGAAGGAAGTGAGAGCCTAGTCTCTGTTTCCCTCATTCTTTTTCCCAATAACTGCTGAACAGCCAACACACCTGCCAAAATAATTTGAAAGAAGCCTGGCATTAGAGCAAGGTCTGAGCAAAGTGCAAACTAACAATGGGGCCCTAATATGCAAGACTGTCTAAGCAATCACTGAGATTTATGATATTAATACCCATGATTTTTCATAAAGGCAGCAGAAAAAGGCAGCAGAAGGTGTGCTTCCTACATGCGAGAGTGGAACTTGGCCCAGATCCCCAGTGTTGGCTCCTATAATCAAAGCCAGTAGGCAGCCTCCCCCAGGCAGAGACGAGTACAACTGCAGCCACGCATCCTGGGGTAACAAGGCACTCCTTCTCTGTCCATACTGTAACTATCCAGGCTCTATCACTTAGGTGAGAGTTGTGTTTAGAATGAAGATGTTAATAGTGAGACTTTATGAGTCAGAGCCCTAGGAAAAAATTGGCTTGGAGTCTGGGTTTTGCGGACATTAACTCAAGAATGGGTATGTTGATTGATTGTATTCAGCCAAGAATAAACCTTTCTTGTGCAGCTGAGTCACAAGACCATTTGGTGCAATTGTTAATAGCTGAAAACTCAGTAATAAGTTCCATATTTCACAAGTGGTGTCTCATACCAGAGATGTTTCTTCATCAACCTGGACATGTTCCTTGCTTAAATATAGTCTTGGTAGTTGTGGCAGGTACATTTTAAGTTCTCCTTGCTTTTTTAGGTACCAGATGTGCCTGCTACAGATAATGCTCAGATGTTCCATGTCTTTCTACAAGGTGGGGGTATGCTTTGATGTTTTTCCTCCACAAAACAAATTTTAAGTGAAATTGGTGTATAACAAGGAAGATTGTTCCAGTGCATTGTTATAATCCAAAGGTTGTTAAAAATCCACTTTTTTGAGTAAAGAAGATAGTAAAAAGAAATATTATTTTTATGATGAACAAGAGAAAAACAATTATGGTCTTAAACCAGACAAAGATAATCAGGCATCAGGAAACTTCACTGCAAAGCCAACATTTTAAACTTTCTCCGTGGTGGCCTACTCCTGTCAAGAGACTCTCATTAAAGGAGGAGAGAATTAATACATACATGTCATAATCATGTGACAGATAGGTACTGTGAAAGCCAACCCGGTAGATATTTTAAGGAGTTCTCTGGAAAATTGAAAATGTAGGGTGGAACTTCTATTTCTAGCAAGATGAGGAGTAAGATACTGTTAAAAAAATACAAACTAAAAAAAATGTAGAATAAATTGAATTTTTAAAAACTTCAAAATATATATTTGAGCCTACTCATGTGATTGAAACACAGCAAATGTATTAATCAATAGTAATATATAAAATAAGAAAAATATAATCTAAATTTTTTGAGTTTCTTATACCGTTAAATGGAGAAGATATCAATGAATTATAGATGTTGGTAAGTTGTACACACATACTAAATTTCTAAGGTAATCACTAAAAATACCAGAATGTACACTTTCCAAGAAAACCAAGCACTACAAAATAAGTAAGAAAAGCACAAAGAAGAAACTTAGAAAAGCAGAATAAATACAAAGGTAAAGTAGAAATACATGTGCTTATATTGTTACATAATAAATATAAATTGTTTTCCTATCCAAAGACAAAGATTGTGAAACTAATATATCTTTTTAATCCAACATGTGCTATTTACAATGGATACTTCTAAAACATAAGGACACAGGAAATATTAAACTAATGAAAAAAAATACCAGGCAAACACTAATCAAAGGAAACCTTATGTAATTTTAGACTGTCAGAAAGGTAAGACTTTAATAAAAGCATTATTAAAGATAAAAAAAGGCCTCATGCCTGTAATCCCAACACTTTGGGAGGCTGAGGCAGGTGGATCGTGAGGTCAGGAGTTCAAGACCAGACTGGCCAAGATGGTGAAACCCCATCTCTACTAAAAATATAAAAATTAGCCAAGCATGGTGGTGCGTGCCTGTAGTCCCAGCTACTCAGGAGGCTGAGGCAGGAGAATCACTTGAACCCGGGAGGCGAGGTTGCAGTGAGCTGAGATTGTGCCACTGCACTCCAGCCTGGGTGACAGAGCGAGACTCTGTCTCAAAAAAGAAAAGCTACTATGTAAGATTTCAGCTTTAATTTATCAAGGAAAATAAACAAATCTAATCTTGAGTATTTCTAATAATGCAGTTGCAAAATATATAAATAAAATGGCAGATGTATAAAGAGAAATGTGAGACTTTTTACCATCACAGTGGTGGGAGAGTTATATATCTATTTCTGATTTCATAGATGTATATATATTTTCATTATATTAAACAGAAAAAAAATCCAGATGGATACCCCAATTAACCTGATTTGATCATTACACATTGTTTGCCTGTACCAAAACATCACGTGTACCCCATAAAAATATACAACTATTTACCCATAATAATTAATTTTTTAAAAAGAGGAAAAAAATCTAGTAAAGTTACTATCTAACAGCATATGTAGGAAATTTCTCTCAATGATTTGAAAATGAAAGTTATTTTAGGTATTTGGATTATTTACAAAACTTACCATCTGATAGGATATTAACAACACTAATACATCATAAATAATATGTACTATAGAGATTATTTTACCTAGTCACAATGCAATGAAATAGAAGTAGATAGTCAAAAAATGGCTTTTAAACTTTAAAATATTGAACTTTACGGCCGGGGGTAGTGGCTCACACCTGTAATCCCAGCACTTTGGGAGGCCAAGGCGGGCAGATCACAAGGTCAGGAGATCAAGACCATCCTGGCTAACATGGTGAAACCCCGTCTCTACTAAAAATACAAAAAATTAGCCAGGCGCGGTGGCAGGCACCTGTAGTCCCAGCTACTCGGGAGCCTGAGGCAGGAGAATGGCATGAACCCAGGAGGCGGAGCTTGCAGTGAACCAAGATCGTGCCACTGCATTCCAGCCTGGGCAACAGAGCAAGACTCTGTCTCAAAAAAAAAAAAATTTAACTTTAAAAATCCATAAAAAGTCATAGCTGAAATAATTTGAAAGCAAAGCAATAAATAGCCTATAATTAAATTATAACACAAAGTATAAAATAAATATCCATCAGTTTATACTGACATAAATTATTGAATAAACAAATAACAGAGAAGAGACAAATCTACCATGCAGAGAAATTTCAAATAATTTACATAAATATCCTCATGCCCTCTCCCCAAAGGAGCATAAGTCTCCATCCTGTAATGTGAACTGTGTATAGTGACTTCCTTCTAAAGGGCACAGTGTAGAAAGTGAAAAAAAGAATAACTTAACAGTAGAGAAACTTGACAAACACTACTTGAGGGAAAGTGATCAAAGTTAACATCATTAATGATAAGTCATGTCAATACTACATCCCTTTGAAATGATGTGATGAAAATGGCATTTTACTTCTCCCCAAAAAACCATAACCCGCTAACCATGAGAAAACGATTAGACAAATCCAAAGGAAGAACATTCTACAAAATGACTGACAAGTATTCTGTAAAATTATCAAAGTCATCAAAAGCAAGAAAAGTCTAACAAATTGTTACTATATAAAGGAGTTCAAAGGACAAGATAGATAAATGAAATGTGTTCTGGAACAGAAAAAAAATAGATAAGCACAAAAGAAATATGAACAAAGTATGAACTTTAATTGTTAATAACATATTAATATTGCTTCCTCAGTTTTAACAAATTTACCATAATATTTTTAGATGTTAATAATAAGTAAACTGAGTGTAGGGTATGTGGAAACTCTCTGTATCCTACACATTATCCTTGCAACTTTTCTATGACTCTAAAAGTATTCTAAAATAAAAAGTGTAATTTAAAAAGTCCGTAAGTTTAGAAATAAAATAAAAATTGTCTTTAAAAACCCACAAAATTCTTAGTGAAAATTAGTACTTGGAACAGAATGATTATAAAAATACTACTTTCAAAATTTGTGGGATTTAACTAAACGGTAGTTTTAAAAAAGTATACAGCCTTAAATGTTTATCCTAGAAAGAAGGAAAGTTAAAACTTAATTACCTAGGTATTCAATTTATGGAATTAGAAGGATCATCATAATGAACATAAGTAAAATAAAAGAATAAAATAATAAAGAACAATAATTATAAAAATACAAAATAATTATATGAGAAAGGATAAACGTAGACAAAAGCTGGTTGTTTGAAAAGACATAAAAATTGGTTAGATTAACCTGGAAAAAAAGGAACAGTCCCCCTCCCCAAAAAATATTAGAAATTTTTAAAAGACGTAATTATAGATGCAGCAGATTTTCTTACAGGTATATGTTATTAAAAGTGCATGCCAACATATTTTAAAACCTAGATGAAATAGACAGAAAATATTAAAACTGATTTAAGAACACCATGTGACAAAAAATGAGCTTAGAGATGAGTTATTCAAATATTTAAGGAACAGAGAATTCTGTCCTTATACCAAATCTTCCAAAGAATTGCAAAAATAAGGCCACTCCTAACTAGTTTTATGAGGCTCATATAACCTGCATATTAAACAAAGAAAAGAACATTTTGAGAACAAAATCAGACAAGTTCTGATTTATAAACATAGATGAAAAAAGCTAAGGAAAAGTGTTAGCAAACTGAATTCCATATTGTAGAAAACAAAAATACATGCTGGCTAAGCTAATTATATTCCAGGAATACAAGGCTGGGTCAATCATAAAAAATCTATTAATGTGATTAATGACATGGACAAATCAAACCAAAAAAATCATATGATTGCTTCAATGTATGCAGAAGAAGCATGCAATATACTCAACATTCGTTCTTTATATTTAAAAATTCCTTAATAAACTCAGGTAAGAGGAGGATACTTCAACCTGAAAGAAAAGGCACTACAACAACATTTTTAAATCACTATTCTAAATAGTAAAACTCAAAATGTTTCTGTTAAAATTAGAAGCATGACACATCTTCCAGCTATCAAAATTTCATTTAACATTATATTAGAGGTTCTGTCGAATCTATTTTTTGGTTCATTAATCAAAAATCTATTTTTAGAAGAAAAAAATCATATTATTTTCAGATGATATAATCCACATAGAAATTCAAGAGGAATTTGCAGACACTTACTTTTAGACTTAGAGAAATTTATGCAGATTGTCTATAAGTATAAGCTACAACTAGAAGATATAATGATGAGACATCACTTACTGTATCAATTAAAATATAAAACATCCACAAAGATAAAAAAGTAAAACCTTTATGAAACTTTGATTGACTTTGCATACCCAATTGAACCAAGATATAAACCATGTACATGGTTAATAAGACTTAAGTTACAACTATGTCAATTCTCCACAAATTTAATAGATTGATTTTATGTTATTCCTATCAATACCCCAAGAGGGCTTTCCATAGAACTTGACAAACTGATCTTAAAACTTTTATATGAAAAAGCAAAAGGACAAGAATAGTCAAAAGGCCCCTGGGATTTTGTTTGTTGGGAGGTTTTTAATTACTGAGTCAATCTCTTCATTTCTTATTTGTCTTTTCACCTTTTCTATTTCTCCATGAATAAGTTTTGGTAGTGTATTAGTCCATTTTCACACTGTGACGAAGACATGCATGAGACTAATTTTTAAAGAAAAAGAGGTTTAATGGACTCACAATTCCACCTGGCTGGGGAGGCCTCACAATCATGGTGGAAGGTGGAAGGTACGTCTTACATAGTGACAGACAAGAGATAATGAGAGCTTGTGCAGGGAAGCTTCTCTTTATAAAACCATCAGATCTCATGAGACTTATTCACTATCATGAGAATAGCATAGGAAAGACCCACCCACATTATTCAATTACCTCCCACTGGGTCCCTCCCACAACATGTGGGAATTATGGGAGCTACAATCCAAGATGAGATTTGGATGGGGACACAGCCAAACCATATCATTCCACCCCTGGCCCCTCTCAAACCTCATGTCCTCACATTTCAAAATGAATCTTGCCTTCCCAACAGTCCCCCAAAGTCTTAACTCATTTCAGCATTAACTTAAAAGTCATCAGTCCAAAGTTTCATCTAAAACACGGCAAGTCCCTTCCACCGATGAGCCAGTAAAATCAAAAGCAAGTCAGTTACTTTCTAGATAAAATGGGGTTACAGGCATTGGGTAAATGCAGCCATTCCAAATGGGAGAAACTGGCCAAAATTAAGGCTAAAGACCCCATGCAAGCCCAAAATTCAGCAGGGGAGTCAAATCTTAAAGCTCCAAAATGATCTCCTTTGATTCCATGTCTCACATCCAGGTCACGTTGATGCAAGAGGTGAGTTCCCATGGTCTTGAGCAGCTCTGCCCCTGTTGCAGGGTACAGTCTCTTTCCAGGCTGCTTTCATAGACTGGCATTGAGTGTCTGCAGCTTTTCCAGGTGCATGGTCCAAGCAGTCAGTGCATCTACCATTCTGGGGTCTGGAGGTTGGTCACCATCTCCTCATAGCTCCACTAGGCAGCACCCCAGTGGGGAGTCTGTTTGGGGGCTCCCACCTCACATTTCCCTTCCACACTGCCCTAGAAGAGGTTATCCATGAGTGCCCTGCCCCTGCAGCAAACTACTGCCTGGACATCCAGGCATTTCCATACATCCTCTGAAATCTAAGCAGAGGTTTCCAAACCTTAATTCTTGACTTCTGTGCACCTGCAAGATCAATACCACGTGGAAGCTGCTAAGGCTTGGGGCTTGCACCCTCTGAATCCATGGCCTGAGCTATACCTTGGCCCCTTTTAGTCATGGCTAAAGCAGCTGGGATGCAGGGCACCAAGTCCCTAGACTGCACACAGCAGAGGGACCCTGGGCCCAGCCCACAAAACCATTTTTCTTCCTCCTGGGCCTCCAGGCCTGTGATGGGAGGAGCTGCTGCAAAGGTCTTGGACATGCCCTGTAGACATTTTCTCCATTGTTTGTGGATTAACATTTGGCTCCTCGCTATTTATGCAAATTTCTGCAGCCAGCTTGAAGTTTTCCTCAGAAAATGGGGTTTTCTTTTCTATCACATTATCAGGCTTCAAATTTTCTGAACTTTTGTGCTCTGCTTCCCTTATAAAACCAAATGCCTTTAACAGCACCCAAGTCACCTCTTTAATGCTTTGCTGCTTAGAAATTTCTTCCACCAGATACCCTAAATCATCTCTCTGAAGTTCAAAGTTGGACAGGGGCAAAATGCTGCCAGTCTCTTTGGTAAAACATAACAAGAGTCACCTTTGCTCCAGTTCCCAATAAGTTTCTCATCTCCATCTGAGACTACCTCAGCATGGATTTTCTTGTCCATTATCATTATCAGCATTTTGGTCAAAGCCATTCAACAAGTCTCTAGGGACTTCCAAACTTTCCTACATTTTTCTGTCTTCTTCTGAGCCCTCCAAACTCTTCCAACCTCTGCCTGTTACCCAGTCCCAAAGTCGCTTCCACATTTTGTGGTATCTTTTCAGCAATGCCCCACTCTATAGGTACCAGTTTACTCTATTAGTCCATTTTCATGCTGCTGATAAAGACATACCCAAGATCAGGCAATTTACAAAAGAAAGAGGTTTAATGGACTTACAGTTCCATGTGGCTAGGGAGGCCTCACAATCATGGTGGAAGGTGAAAGGCACATCTCACATGGTGGCAGACAAGAGAAGAGATGTCTTGTGCAGGGAAACTTCCCTTTATAAAACCATCAGATCTCATCAGACTTATTCACTATTACAAGAATAGCATGGGAAAGACCTGCCCCCATGATTCAATTACTTCCCACCAGGTCCCTTTCATGACATGTGGGAACTGTGGGAGCTACAGGCCAGGATGAGATTTGGGTGGGGACACAGCCAAACCATACCAGATAGGTTGGATATTTCTAGGAATTGATCCATTTCTTTTAGGTTATCCAATTTGTTGGCATGTAATTGTTCAGCCTCTTATAAATCTTTTTATCTCTGTGGTATTTGTTGTAATGTCTCCTCTTTCATTTCTGATTTTGTTTTAATCTTCGCTCTTATATTCTTATTTAGTCTATGTAAAAGTTTGTCAAATTAGTTTATTTTTTCAAAAACTTTTAGTTTCATTGATTTTTCTATTCTCAATTTTGTTTATCTCTGCTCTAATCTTTATTCTTTCCTCCCCTCTGCTAACTTTGGGCTTAGTTTGTTCTTTGTTTTCTAGTTTCTTGAGGTCTAGGGTAAAGTTGTTTATTTGATATATTTTCTCTCTTTTTTTTTTTTTTTTTTTTTTTTGAGGTGGAGTCTCACTCTGTTGCTCAGCCTGGAGTGCAGTGGTGCAATCTCGGCTCACTCCAACCTCTGCCTCCTGGGTTCACGCCATTCTCCTGCCTCAGCCTCCCGAGTAGCTGGGACTACAGGTGCCCACCACCATGCCCAGCTAATTTTTTTTGTATTTTTAGTGGGTTTTCACCATGTTAGCGAGGATGGTCTCAATCTCCTGACCTCGAGATCCACCTGCCTTGGCCTCTCAAAGTGCTGGGACTATAGGCATGAGCCACCGCGCCTGGCCTGTTTTCTCTTTTTTAATGTAGGCATTTATCGCTATAAAATTTCCTGTTAGAACTACTTTTGCCACATCCTATATGGTTTGATATGTTGTGTTTTATTTTCATTTGTCTCTAGACATTTTCTAATTTCCCTTTTGATTTTTTTCTTTGATCCACTGCATATTTATGCATGTTATTTTTTATATATTTTTGAATTTTTCAGATCTCTTTCTGCTGTTGATTTCTAGTTTCATTCTATCACAGTCAAAAAGATACTTATTTTAATCTTTTTAAATTTGTTAAGGCTTTTGCAACTTTATATGTGATTTATCCTGGAGGCTATTTCATTTGCAATTCAGAAGAATGTTTCTTCTGTTGCTGTTGAGTGAAATGTTCAGTATATGTCTATTAGGACCAGTTGGGTTATAGTGCTGTTCAAGTTCTCTGTTTCCCTATTAATCTTCTGTCTGGATGTTCTCTCCATTATTGAAAGTAGAATATTAAATTTCTCTACTATTATTGTGTTGCTGCCTATTTCTCTCTCAGTTCTGTCAATGTGCGCTTTATTCATTTAGGTGTTCTGATGTTTGGTACATATATACTTATAATTGTTATGTTTCCTGGTGAACTGACTCTTTTGTCATTGTATTATATCCATGTTTTCTCTTGTGACACTTTTTGACTCAAAATCCATTTTGCCTAAAAAATTATGGCCACCATTGCTCGATTTTGCTTACCATTTTTATGAGATATATTTTCTTTTTATTTTTTTCACCTTGTCCTACATATTTTTAATCTAAACTGAGTCTCTTGCAGAGAGTATGTGACTATGTTTTTAAAAATTTTATCTATTTAGCCATTCTATGTTTTTTGTTTAGAGAGTTCAATTCATTTACATTTAATGTCATTATTGACAGGAACAGATTTACTATTGCCATTTAAAAATTATTTTCTATCTGTCCTATAGTTCTTTTGTTCCTACTTTTTTTCATTATCTTTATTTGTGTTTCATTGATTTTTGTAGTGATACACTTTGGTTCATTTCTCATTTTCCTTTGTATACCTTCCATAGGTTTGTTTTTGTGGTTATCATGGGACTTACATAAAATAGCTTATAATTATAACACTGTGCCTTAAGCTGATGACAACATGAGTTCAGTTGCACATACAATTGCGTATTACTCCTCCTCTCCACACTTTGTTATTGATATACCAAATTGCATTTTTATTGTATCAATTAGCATATTTTTATAATTATAGTTATTTTTTATACTTTTGTCTTTTGACTTCTGTACCAAAACTAAAAGTGATTTATACACAACTGTTATAGTATTATAGCATTTTGTATTTGTCTATATATTTACTTTTATCAGCAAGCTTTATACTTTCATATGCTTTGTCTTAATGTTTAGCATATTTTTGTTCCAACTTGAAGGACTCCCTTTAGCATTTCTTATAAGTGAGGCCAAGTGGTGACAAATTTTCTTGCCTTTTATTTCTTTGAAAAAGTCATTATCTCTCTTTCATTTTTGACAAGTAATTTTGCTGAATATGACATTCTTAATTGGCGTTTAGTTGTCGTTTTAGTACTTTGAATATATCATCCCACTTTGTTCTGGCCTGCAAAGTTTCTGCTAAGAAATCTGCTGATAGTCATATATTGCTCAATTGTATGTGATGAGTCACTCTTCTCTTGCTGCTTTCAAAATTATTTGTTTATTTTTGGCTTTTGACAATTTGGTTATAATATGTCTCAGTGCTGACTTCTTTGGATTCATCCTATTTGGGTTCCATTGGACTTCTTGAACCTGTTTGTCTATCTCCTGCACATATTTGGGACATGTTTGGCCATTATTTACTTGAGTAAGCTTTCTGTCCCTTTCTTCTTTTTTATGAAACCCTGACTACGAATATATATATTATACATTTGTAAAATATAAATATATATGAGATTATATATATATATCAGGGAAACCATTCATAAGAATAATTTTCAAAGGAGACAGAGAGATGGTTCCTCTCCATTTCATTCTAGCCAAAGTTAACCTAAGCATTTAGAAGTTTTGCTTCCAGGTTTGTACTGCTTTTATTTATTTCCCTATGTTTAATATATATATAGAGAGAGTATATACATTTATAGTGTGTGTGTATGTGTGTTTTGATAGTGTCCCATAAGGCCCTTAGACTTTCTTCAGTCTTTTCCATTATTCTCTTTTCTTTTTGCTCTTCTTACTGGGTAATTTCAAATGACTTCTAGTTCACTGATTTTTTATTCTGCTTAATCAAGCTTGCTGTTAAACACTGTTAACTGAAAAATCACAAAATTTATAAATTTAGAAAGGAGAGGAGACTTCATTTTTTGTGAAAGTTACAGCCTTCAAGGTCACTATCCACAGCTGGGAAGCATAGCATCTGGCAAATAACAGAGAAAGGCACTTTGAAGGAGCGGGGATTAGGGTAGGAGCCTTATGCTGAGTGCGTTGGCTAACATACATATTCAACAGGTTACAGGAGGAGCTACAAATATTCAAGCAGGTGATTCTGACTCAACATCTCATTGCATTACAATTAGGGCTTATATTTCAAAAAGCAAAGAGGGACATGAAGGCACTTAAGTGCATAACCTCTAAACTGGCTAGAACAGGTCCACAGTTGGTAATCTTATCAGACAAATTACTTTCTTGTCTAATTAAAGCTGTAGTTATGTATGACTTGTAGAACAGAGTGGTCAGTTAGTCAGTGGCTGGTGGTAGAAGAGCTGAAAGTTTTTTTTGAGATACTGCTTATCTCAAGACGAGTGTTTATTTAGCTGCTAAAGAAAAAGAAAAATCTTGTGGCAGTTAGAACATAGTTTATTTTTTAAGTGTAGGGGATGCATGACTTAACTCTTGCCTGGCATGGCCTTGGGTCCTGTTTATAATTTGACATTTCATTGCCACAAAGAGTTTGTTTTGTCAGTCTTAGATCTCTATTTTAACATTAATGCTGGTCAGTCATTGTGTCTAAACTGCAAAAGAGAGGGTGTATAATAAGGCATGTCTGACCTCCTGTCCCATCATGGCTGGGAACTCAGTTTTTAAGGTTTCTCTATAGTTTTTTTGGCCAAAATGGGGTCCATTCAGTTAGTGTGGGGTGGGGGCTTAGGATTCTAATTTTAGTTTACAATATTAGTTATTTTTTTCAGTTCATTTACAACATTCTTCAGCTCCAACACTTATTCTATTGTTTTTGTTTGTATCTTTTTGTTGAAATTCTTATTTTGCTCAGTCATTGTTTGTATGAACTCATTGAGTATCTTTTAAAGTTTATTTTGAATTCTTTGTTGGGTAATTCATACACATATTTATTTAGGGTTGATTTCTGGAGATTTGTTTATTTTTTTTTATTTATTGGAGCATTTCTCCCTGTTTCTTCATGCTTTTTTAAACTTTGCGCTGGTACTTACACATTTGAAAAAACAACCACCTCTCCCAATTTGTACACACTGGATTTGTACAGGGAATGATATCATCATTAAGATTGGCTGGGGATTCTGGCGCCCTCTCAAATCTTTTCTGTGATGTGTCTTCTTTGTACTTTTGCATGTAGATTCTTAATTATAGAGATTTGCTTGTTTCTTTTTTTAGGAGCTCATAATCTCTGGCTCCCTCTGATGTCTGTCTGCTGTACCATGGGTCCTCTAAAACAGCAGCATGAGCAGCATGCTCCCAGCTCGTTCTTGTTCTCAGCTTCCCCCAAAGAGCTAGAGTATGCTGGTCCCATCAGCACCCCAAGTTGAGTTAGACAAAAACCAGTTGCTGATGAAAAGTCAGAAAGTTTGATATATATTCCACTCTTCTCTTTCTCCCCTGAGAGGCCACTTCAGCCCTATATGCTCTACTGTAAGCCCTCTGAAGCAGCAATAAGCTTCCCATCTCTATTTTGTTCTCAGTGGCTCCCAGAAATCTAGAGTATGCTGGCTCCTATCAGTGCTCTGAGACAGGTGAAACAGAAGCCAGTCCCTCAGGTACCTCCCAAAAAGTCAGAACATTGGACATACAGCTGAAACTTCCTTTTTCCTCCTTAGGGAGAGGCTGGGAGCTAGGAGTTTCTTCCCAAATGTGTGGTGCTGTGACAAGGGGAGAGATTATGGTATTAAGGTGCCATAAATTTTTCTAATGGCTTTGATATGGCTGATTTCTGCATTCACTTGGGGTGCAGAAGCCTCTTAACTGGTTTCTACTTTATCATAAAGGGAATTGGTCTATATATTGTTGAATCAGTGTTTCCACTGGAGGAAAGAAGTGTCTGGGGCTTCATACTCTACCATCTGGATAATGTCAGTCTCAAAGTGTGCTTTTAAGGTCATGGCAACAAAGTGAGGTAAGGCATTAATACCAAGATCCCTAGTATGGAGCAAACCCAGGACAGAGAGATTGGTCCTGGTGATGTCATTTGGTCATTGAATTAAGCTATGCCTGAAGTCTACCCATGCATTTATGCAAACCAATTAGTTCTCTTTTTGCTTAAGCTATTTGGCCTAGGTGCTCAGTTACTTAGAATTTGAAGAGTCCTCAGTGATAAAGTTGTGATGTAGGATTTTTTTCTTTTTAACTGTATTCTGTAAATGTAGTTATTACATAATGAGTTCTTTGCTCCTTGTAATGCTATCAAGAATTATCATAACCTAGTTTTAATTTACTATTTCTGTCCTCATCTCTTGCTACTTTTGTTCCATGCACATGTGCTCCAGCTACATTATTCTATGCTTTGTCTGCAAGCATATAATTACATGCTGTATGATTTTTCATGGTATTCTTTATTTTTTCCTAAAATGCCTTCTACCACCTCATGGCTATCAAAAAACTAGTTAAACACTATGGACAAGCTTAAATATCCACTTATGGGTGATTGTCAGGATCAACCCTCTGAACTGCTGAAATTGTGTTCACATTATTATAATTCAATAATTCGATATTTTTAATGAGTTGAGGGACCCATTTGCTATCACATTAGATAAGGAGCCCCTTGATGGTAAGACCCATATCTGTTCATTTACATGCCCATTATTGAATGCTGGCTGACATTCAATAAATATTTAGTGAATTAATAAACAAATGACCACCTTAAGTGGAAAATAGCAAGATGAATGTAAAGGTTTATAGTCAGCAAACTAGTCAGAGCTCAGCAAATAAATGAAAGAATACAAAGAACTTCCTTGACCTTGAAGTTATCTTTCAGACTTTAAAGGGGCCCTTTCCACTTAAGCAGGCTTGTTATTTTCACAGTTTTGTGAAGCAATATGAACCTGTTGGATTTCTTTTCAAAGCATAGTAACTAGACCAGTATTGACATCCTTAAAAAAAAAAACAAGTTTTTCTCCACCATTTTATCTTGCCTAATGAAAAACCCATTCATTTGGCCTTTTGGCAATTGTTATAACATGCACTCTGGGATTTTTAAGAATGGTTTTCAAAGGAAACAGAGAGATGGTTCCTCTCCATTTCATTCTAGCCACAGTTCACCTAAGCATTTAGAGGTTTTCCTTCCAGGTTTCTACTGCTTTTATTTCTTTTTCTATGTTCATTCATCACCATAGATCCTATGGTAGGAGAGAAAGCGGTTTCAGTTGCAGAACTTGCTTCCTGTTAATACTTCCATTACAGAACATTTTGGAAACAGATGCAATGACTTAAATATAATAATAAAAGTAAAATAATTATATCCAGACAACTAAAGCCAAGTGAAAATAATTTTGCAAAGTGAATTTTTATTTTCCTCTTCATATAATAGATACATTGATATCAGTCCTTACCTCTCTGCTCACATCCATTAGTTTAATAAATAATATTGGAAATATAATTTGCATGGTAATTTTATGTAAATATGTAGATCACTATGTTTCACCTCCACTGCAAAAACATGACTTATTATTTCATGTATTGTAGTGACGATGCTCTCTAAACATAACAATTTTATATTGAAAGCACATTACATGACATAAAACAGAAATTTGTTTTATTTCACAAATGCCTGCAGCGTAACATATTTCCACTTTATTCAATAGGATCCAGAAGTGTATTTAGGAGATGGCTTACAAAATTCTTTTCACTGGCTTAATAGCTTTTTGAGAGAGGAGACTGGTTCCTAATCATTTTTATTCTATTCACAGCATGAAGTTCACAGTGAGTAATAAAAAGTTTGATCAAATTAATGAACAAATGAACGTATTGTAAAAAATAGTGTTAAAAACACAAAATTGCCAGGCGTGGTGGCTCACGCCTGTAATCCCAGCACTTTGGGAGGCCGAGGCGGGCAAATCACGAGGTCAGAGATCGAGACCATCCTATCCTGGCTAACATGGTGAAACCCCGTCTCTACTAAAAATACAAAAATTAGCTGGGCCTGGTGGCGGACGCCTGTAGTCCCAGCTACTCGGGAGGCTGAGGCAGGAGGATGGCGTGAACCCGGGAGGTGGAGCTTGCAGTGAGCCAAGATCGCGCCACTGCACTCCAGCCTGGGCGACAGAGCAAGACTCTGTCTCAAAAAAAAAAAAAAAAAAAAAGAAGAAGAAAGAAAAGAAAAAACAAAAAACGTAAAATTTGGGAACAAACTGAGCTTTAGTAAGCATTGTCTATAAATATTTGAGGGAACAGAAATAAGAAGCCAACATTGGTGAGAGCACCACCCAATAAAGAGCTTGATAGATATGGTCACCGGAGAAACTTATTTTAATGTTTCAAAGGTATCAAAACAATAAATGAAACCAAATAAAACTTAAAAATAACAACCAAAAGGAAAGTCTTCAGTCTCCACGCAGTGCTTTGATGTAATATATTTATGTTTTCTTCCTCCTCAGGCCTCACTAAAATAGTTGCATAGGATGGTACAGTTCTTTCTCTTAGAGTACTTCTGTACTAGGTAATTTTTTTTAGTCTCTTCTATATATAATTTATTTAAAGATATAAAGGGCCTCTAGGGCTCTCAGGGACCTCCATGTTTTGGCAAGGAAGAGAATGAAAACAGAAGGTTCCTAAAATTATGGAAACTATGTTTTGGGTAACTTAAAGCAAAACAAAACAAATGAACAACAAACAAAAGTAGAGAGATATAAAAGATATCCCTGAAACTGTTTAATCTGGTGACCTTTCTTTGCAGACCAAAAGAGCACTTCTTTTCTAAGATTGACATAAATGCATAAATTGTGCATCCTAAACCTTACTGGAGTTATCTAATTCTACTATAATGTCACTTCCAATTATGGGACAAAAAAAGTCAAATCTTATTCTTGCACTTCCTGGTAGAGATATTTTTCACCTGTATCAGGGCCTAGAATCGAAACTGGAAAATAAGCTACAATAGAAACTGAACTATGAAATTGAACTACAGAGTACAGAAGCCAGCTCAGAATACAATTTGTCTGTTTTTACCAAAAACCATGTTCCTGGGAACATACACCTGTTTGCATGCTAAGAATCTTGAAATTAAAAAAAAAGCATGATAAAATTTAGGAAGAGGACAATTTTTTTTTCACCATTCCCCAAATCTATTGGCCATTTACTCCCCCAATTAGTTTTTCCAAACAACTTTAGAAGATCAACACAAGGTTCAATTGATTATCCTACTTAGATAAGGAATTGTAAATTATTAAGTTTGGCTTTGAGACTTCACTTCACATTTGCACATTTATACTTACATATATACCCATATCTTAAAAATTGCTTTCATTTTTAAAATAATCCCACAGTCAAGTAGTACACCATCATCCAAGCAAGACTGCTTGTGTGAAGATAGACACCTGGTGGTCAATATGTAGAACTGCAGCTCAGGAAAGACCTAGATTTCTTTGAGGTTGTCTCTTGTTTTTTCCCCATTTCCACTGCTTTCTGGGTACAGATTGCTGTTGATGGTGGACATACTGCAGCTGTGTGTGAGTGAGTCTCAAGTTCAAGTCAAGAGATTTCCAGAACAGTTACATCAACTCCATGAAAGCTTCAGGTCACAAGTTTTCTAAATTATTTGGAGAGCCAACCAATGTAGCATGCTAAGAATTTTTAAAAGTTACTAAAATCTCTTAAGCAAGAAGTTGAACAGGAGCCTCAGTGTTTGGGAGTAAGGGTTAATCTCCACCTACAAATTTCTGCATTTCCTCTGTCAGGATAATAAGCTTCTGTTTCCTTTTGGGAAGAAAAAAGAAGTGTCGATTCCTTTGTCACCACAAAAGCAAGCATTTTGAGCTTTTAAATATGGCCCTGCCCCTGAACCGACCCTGCCTCATGTCTAAGTGCTTTTCTCCAAATTGAACCTCACAAGACAAAAATACATAACTTAAAGAAATGGCACGCTAAAATCTCTCTATTTTTTTGTTACTCCTGGCTATTAATTTTATTCTCTTCAATTTTTAAGTCTTGAGATAATCTTCTGGAAGCAGATAGAGAATAGTTTCTAACTTTCTCAGAGTACACTTGGTTTTAGACAGGGAGTAGAATCATAGCATGGGTTCTCACTCTACTTGCATCGGTAAAGGAGGAGGAAAGACATGCATCAGAAGGACAAATGTGTGAGTTGGATCTATGTCTGATGAAGTGACACACTACAGTGCCGGAGATGCCCTGATTTCCCATTAAGCTACTACAGAGAAAGGCATAGCTTAGTCACATGGGCTGAATTCCTTATGGTACAATTATAGGCACAGTCACACCTGAAATGACAAGACATTGTGGTCAGAATGCCCTTCGCTTAACTTCTATTGGGCCTTTGCTCTGTGCCAGCCACTGTGCACAGGCTGCCCCAAATCATGCCACAAGCCCTTTCTTTCTTCTTGTTTCCAGCTGGCCCAGATGGACACACAGCATCCCAGTCCTGGCAAGCAGAGGGCTGGGGTGTCCTTGCTTGGGTCTAACCCTGGCCTCCCATCCTGTTTCTAACCGATGTGTGTACTCATATACATACATCATCATGTGAAAGCCAAGGCCTTCTCCAATATTTAGGGGCTGACTGGTCAGTAGTTTTATCACCAGAAAGAAGAATGGGAAAAGATATCAAGAAACCTCCTTTGTCATGAGAGAAACATATTAATTTGGATTGAATAATGTAGTAAATATAGTGACCCCTCTTTCCATCCTCAGTCAAATTAATGTGAACTTCTGGCCAGGATTGGGGACACCGGAAGAAGACTTCCTCGTTGCGACTATGAGAACTATCATATCACAAGAACCATTTAAATGTCAGATGCACAATCCTCTTTCTGAAACCCTTGTGAACAAATCCACTATTCAGAATTCAGAATTTTCAGACGGTAGATATGTAACACAGTCTATACATTGAATATTGTGGAATACTCTGATCAGGGACCGGAGTAGGACCCCTAATTCAACACATGAAGAGTTCTATTACTGAATGTGTGGTGGTCACATCAATAGGGATAAAATAAACAAAAGTAGTCTCGCATTGGTTCAGATCAGGCATTATCATCATATGATTCTAGCACACATGAAAAAACACTTGCTTATCAGACTATTTTTGAATATTTGATGGTGGATAGCAAACTGCGGTTCTGCCTGTGTGTGATGCAAGAGACATTCCCAGGCATGCAGCCCTGTCCAGAAGGCTCCTACAACTCTCCAAAATCAATAGGGCAAACTACACCACCAAGAAGGAAATCTATTATCAAGTAGCCCATTTTCTTTGTTCATCAAAAGGCAATGTATTCATCATAAAAACTGTAAAACTTTTAGAAGAAAACATAGAAAAATATCTTCATTATCTGGGATTAGGAAAGGAATTTTAAATGATGCCAAAAGCATGATACAAAAAAGAAAAAATGAAATTTTATCAAAATCAAAAACTTTTGCTCTGCTAAATCACTTCCAAGAGAATAAAAAGACAAGCCACAGACTAAAAGAAAATATTTTCAAATCTCCTATCTAACAGAGAACTTTGTATCCAGACTACATAACAAACTCTCAAAGCTCAACAATAAGAAATCAAATAACCAATTAAAAATGAACAAAGAGATTGAACAGATGCTTCACCAAAGAAGACACAGGAGACCCCCCCACCATCGCCTCCTTAACCAGAGGGGATACATTTCAAGACCCCCAGTGGATGCTTGAAACTGTGGATCGTACTGAACCCTAAATAACTAATAATAATAAAACAATTATAATAATTTACTATAATAAAAGTTATGTGAATGTGGTCTCTCCCTCATCTCATACTGCACTCACTCTTCTTCTTGTGATGATGTGAGATGATAAAATGACTATGCGATGGATGTGGTGACAGTAATCTGATAAGTGAGATGCCTACTCAGTGACTAACAGGCAAGTAGCCTATACAGCATGAATACACTGGACAGAGGGGATTCATGTCCCACGGAGCAGGGCTGCACAAGATTTCATCACACTGCTCAGAACAGTGTGCAGTTTAAAACTTACGAATTGTTTGTTTCTGGAATTTTCTATTTAATATTTTCAGGACACAGTTGACTGCTGGTAACTGAAACTGCAAAAAGAAAAACCTTGGATAAGAGGGGACTGCTGTATAAAGTACAAGAAAAGATGTTTAATACCACAAGCCATTAAGGTAATGTGAATTTAAACAACAATGAGCTACAACCACACACCTATCAGAATGTCCAAAATAAGGGCAGGCGTGGTGGCTCACGCCTGTAATCCCAGCACTTTGGGAGGCCGAGGCAGATGGATCACCTGATGTCAGGAGTTCAAAACCAGCCTGGCCAAGAAGGTGAAACCCTATCTCTACTAAAAATAGAAAAAGAAAAAAAAAATAGCTGGGCGTGGTGGCGCACGCCTGTAATCCCAGCTACTCTGGAGGCTAAGGCAGGAGAATTGCTTGAACGCGGGAGGCAGAGGTTGCAGTGAGCCAAGATCGCGCCACTGCACTCCAGCCTGGGCAACAGAGAGACTCCGTCAAAAAAAAAGAATGTCCAAAATAAATACCGACAACACAGAGTGTTGACAAGGATGCTGAGTAAGTAGAATTCACATACATGATGGCTGGAATTGGAAAATGCTACAGCAACTCTGGATAATAGCTTGGCAGTTTCCTTATAAAGTGAAACATACATCTACGCTATAACTCCACAAGGCCAATCCTGAGTATTTACCCCAGGAAAATGAAAATGTATGTTCACATGAAACTGATAAACAAAACTTCAGAGTAGCTTTATTTTTATTTTTATTTTTTTACACAGTAGCTTCAAACTGAAAATAACTTGAATGTCCCTCAATGAGTGAAAGGGTAAATAAACTGTGATACCACATATGATGGAACACTATTCAGTCATAAAAAAGAACAACTTAGATAACTCTGTGCTGAGTAAGAGATGCCAGTTTCAAAAGACAAAAGCACAATGGTGGAGAAGAGATTAGTGATTGCCAGGGATTATGGTGGAGGGAGGGGGTGAATATAAAGGGACAGCATGGGGAAGCTTTGGGGGGTTATGGCACTGTTTCGTATCCTCTTTGTGGTGGTTACACAAATCTATACATATGTGGAAATCCATAGAGCTGTACATCAAAGAAAAAAGTCAACTTTACTATAGGATAATTTGGAAAATAATTTTTTTAAAGGCCAATGCATTCCTATTTGACTTTTCTATTCACAGTTTGTTGTCAATCTCTTCTTTACTGAACTGATGACATCCTGTTTTCACTAACACTGCTTGCCTGGCGGGGAGATATGAGGCATGTGTGAGGCATTGCAGATACAAAGATGAGTCAGGCAGAGGCTCATGCACAGGGCTCACCACCTGGGCAAGGAAATGAGGCAGGGAAGTGAAGAGACGTCAACAATTTATGCTACAGAAATTCAAGGGGTGAGAAATCCCTGATCACTATGGGAAGTGTAAGCACAAAGCGTGTTTTCTTAACTCAACCAAGAAGGAATAATTGGTTCTGTTTACTGTTTCCTTACCAAATATATTTTTTGGTAATTTTGAAGACTCCCTTGCTTTGACCAAAAAATATTAAATTTAAAAATCTCATTAGTTGATAGGAACATTGCCTGCTGGGTTGTAAATTTATTGAAACATGGCCTGTCCTAACCAGTACTCTGACACATAGAAGTCCCGTCACTCATTATATAAATCCATTTATTAAATAAATGGATGAAAGATAACATCATGAGCACAATATTTGAATCATTGCTAGTCATTACGGTATTATTTTGTATTTAGTTGTCATATTCATCAGTATAGCTTCTGTCATAGTCATTTGGAGATGAAACATATTTTAATTAATATGTGCCCACTTCATTCTGAGGCTCTGTAGGTGGCACTCCCCAGGGGAAAGTCCCTAAAAGTGAGTCACCGTGATTATTCATGTCCTGTGGCATCAGTCTTTGAAACCAATATCTACAGGAAATAAATACCAGGAATGTGAATGCAGATGCTTTGAGAAGACCACTAATCCTGCTATGATAAGTAACTGGGTAGTTATTCAAGTGGGGTGTTTTTAGTGCCATGGAAACAGACAGAGTCGGTGTTTTCCAAGGGAAAGTGTTTTAAATCCAGAGTCCTGCCTAATCTGGATATAAATATGCTGACTGTTATGAATCTAGCTTCCTAAACCAAGCCCTACCTTAATTTCCTCATATGTGAGATAAAGGTCACCCACCACAGTCTGGTGTGAATTCATGGCAATTAAGGTTCTTACTTAGAAGAAGTCATTATTTTTATTCCCATCTGGGCAGAAGTCAAGTTCAAAGTCAGAGTTGTATCAGGGTTCAGCTTCTGTGATCAGTCAGACCATTTATGTTTAGAAGTGAGTTTTCTAAAGTAAGTGCTAAGTATTTTAGGCAAAGAAACCCAGCTGTGAAAATACTGCTAACATTTGTACAGTTGTTTTATATGTGGATTTATTTTTACTTGCACTTACTTTAGTGCGATTCTTTGCAGAGAAGTTCCTCTTCCCCTCCTCTCCTTCCCCGTCGCTGCCTCTGGCTGCCTCTCGTGGGTCATTTGAGAAATGACAGTCTCTCTCCAATCCTTATGGGTCACAAGTGTTCTGCATCATGGCACACCCTTGACTAATTAGCATTAATAAGTGATGCTGGGAGAAAGAACCCTGGAGAAAAAGCAGAAGGCTTGTTTTTGCCAAATTGGAATTGACCCAGCTAGCAAAATTTTCCAGCGTACTTTCTTACTCTCTTGCCTCTTGTGTGTTCTTGCTGCCTAAACGTACGTTTCTGACATGAGGTCTTGGACAGCCCATGAAATACACTGCCCTGCATACCTTTTGTTCCAGGGGGCATGGGTACTTTATTTATTTAATAAACTTTTCCTAAACTGTTTACTGTGTGCAGGCCATAAGGGATAATAAGACATCATTTCTGCCTCCTACCTTTTTACGTTGTTTTAGCACAGGTATGGCAAAGATATATCTAACTATATGTTAGTTATTGAGCACCTACTGTGTGAAAGGCATTGGGCTAGGTACAAATAGAAGAGCCTTGCAGAATAAACAGGACTTCAATAGGCAGGGAACCAAAATAGGACAGGCCAGGTAGGCTGCGCAGTAAAAGGAAAAGCTCAAAGGCAGGAAAGTAAAAGTCCAATTAGAGGGCTCTGGGTAGGGAATCCAAAGCAAAAGGGCTTAGTGGGAACTTCTGGGTCTATAACCAAAAGCAGGGTTTCAAAGAGATATTTACTTCATCCATGTTCATAGCAGCCATATTCATAATAGCCAAAACAAGGAAGCAACCCAAACGTCCATCAGTGGACGAAAGGATAAACAAAATGTGATCTATACATGAGTGGAATAGCCTTAAAAAGGAAGAAAATCCTGCCATACACTACAACATGGATAAGCCTTGAGGACAGGATGCTAATGAAATGAGCTACTCATCAAAAGAAAATACTGCATGATTCCACTTACATGATATAGTTGAGAAATCACAGTCATAGAAACAGAATATAGAATGGTGTTTTTCAGGGGCTGTAGGGGAGGAGAGAAAGAGGAGTCATTGTTTAATGGGTATAGAATTTTAGTTTTACAGGACAAAAAGTTATGGACATGGATGGGGTGATGGATGTGCATTATGAGTGTATTTAGTAACACTAAACTGTACACTTAAAATGGTAAAAATTGTAAATTTTATGTGTATTTTACCACAATAAAAAATGGAAAAAAATGGGCATAGTGGAAAAACTCAGGGTTCAAATCCTACCTCTTTCCCTTATGCACTGGTTCTTCATATACAGACTAAAAATAACAGTTGCACTTTTCAGGGTTGTTGTAGGTATTTAAGAAAATCCACTTAATACATGCAGGCGGAGGTTAAAGATAGTTTTTCGTATTAGTCAGTTTGACTATAGCAAACAATTTATGAAGGAGAACATGGAAAATGAGGTGGCAAAAGCAGTTGAGAGCCTCAAGTGAAATGCCTTGAATGCCTATCTATAAAATGGAGCTTTATTCTGTGAACAGTGAGGAACCATTGATGGTCAGTGAACAAAAGAGTGACATGGTCACGGAGCTGTTTTCAGAACAATGAGGAGCAGATTAGGAGCAGAGAGAGAAGGGACTCACCAAATAGCTGGCAATTGCTGCAGTGGTTCTGCTGAGAAAGTGGAAAGGAAAAGGTTTATTTGAAGTGACAGTACTTTGCTATGGGAACATTTTTATTCTACTTTAAATAAAATTCAAAGTTATATCAAGAAAACTTCAGGTAAAATGTAAGTTAATGTTTTCCATGCTTGATCAATTCCCAATTTTTTAATCAAACACTACATGTTTGGCGACAAAACGTAAATGTGATGTGGCATCCTTCCATCAGTACACACTTTGTGTGTTAACAAAAAGCAAGACGCTGATTTCATAAATCCCAGGCCAGACAGCACCTCAGGTTCTGGGAGCCTTCTGCCTCTAAGAGACCACCCAGCTTTCAAGGGTCCACACAGATCTAAGTGAAAAGCTATAGGAATAACCATTTTGGAACCAGGTTACCTCAAAGACTTTCAGATGTTTATTTGGACATTTAGGCACATTTGGAAGAGAGCAACATAATGTCCCCAAAGAGGAAATCATTGAATAAAGGCGTGTGTTGAAAAGAATTGTGCAGCCATTAAAATCGTGTGTTTATGAAACCATGCTCATGGTATATTAAATAAACTAACCTAGGAAAAAATGTTCATTAGGTTATCATTTCTGTTACAAAGTTAAACATATATGAACATACTATTATGTGTATAGGTAAAGAACTGAAAGAACACACATTACATTTTTTTTTTTTTTTTTTTGAGATGCAGTCTCGCTCTGTCACCAAACTGAAGTGCAGTGGCACGATCTCGGCTCACTGTAACCTCCGCCTCCCGGGTTCAAGCGATTCTCCTGCCTCAGCCTCCCAAGTAGCTGGGACTATGGGCACGTGCCACTGCGGCCAGCTAATTTTTTTATTTTTGGTAGAGACGAGGTTTCACCATGTTGGCCAGGGTCTGGATCTCTTGACCTGGTGATCCACCTGCCTTTGCCTCCCAGAGTGCTGGGATTACAGGAGTGAACTACCGCTCTCAGCCCACATTATATTTTTAACAGCGGTAGTCTATGACTGAAGAAATTATGATGGTTTTAAATGAGAGATTACAAACTGACAGCTTAAGGTTGCATTTGACTTCTGGACATTTTTGTTCACTTAACCTTTTCTGTTCTGTTACCCCTCTTTACACTATTCTCCAAGGACCTACTCACTTTGTGTATATTTAGATTACCTGCCTGAGCACTGTAGGTGTTCCTGGGTGAGGTTTTCACCTTTGCACTTTTCTACAACAAGCAGGCTTTAATTTTATATAAGAAAAACAAAAGTTTTAATAATTAGCTTCAATTTGCAGTGTGCACATTAGAGTTAAAAAAATTTCCTTTAAAAATATTAGATAAATCATTGCAGTCTGGCCTGGGTGAAGGAGCGAGACTCCGTCCCAAAAAAAAAAAAAAAAAAAAAAATTAGATCAGTCATTTCCCTTCTACTGCCCTTAGTCCTAGGGTACAAGAAATAACAGCACACTTCCCATCATCCCCATGGGAGACTCCTCAGCTGATAGGTCTGGGTATGACCAGCTCCACCTCAGCCCTTGTTTTTGAAGGCTCTAAACATTCTGATCTTAACACTTGGGGGGGAAAACCAGAGTAAAATATTTATCTATGCATGATGGTCAGTATTTAAAGTGGGAGAATAATAAAAGTATTATTCAATACATGCAATTTTGGAAGGTGTAGAATCTTTAAAAATATGAATCGCTTGAGTGAGGAAAATCAAAGCAATTTTCGGTGGTGGTACATTTAATATCATTCATTTAATCCAAGAACTTCATTTTACAAATTGGGAAATTAATAACCAAAGACATAAATCAGGTAAGACTTGATTAATGAAATACTGAATAGAATACTAGGTAGATCTTATGCAGTGGTTACTGGGGACCAGGCCCTTATCCACGTGAGCTGCAGACTCATTCAATCCTGGCTGTTTTCCAGGTGTTCTTTCATCACATTATGTTTCCTTCATCTGTGAACTGAAAAATAAAATACTTAAGACCGGTCACAGTGCCTCACGCCTGTCATCCTAGCACTTTGGGAGGCTGAAGCTGGCAGAGCACCAAAGGTCAGGAGATCGAGACCAACCTGGCCAACATGGTGAAACCCCATTTCTACTAAAAATACAAAAGTTATCCAGGTGTGATGGCGCGTGCCTGTAGCCCCAGCTACTGTGGAGGCTGAGGCAGGAGAATTGCTTGAACCCAGGAGGCTGAGGTTGCAGTGAGCCCAAATAGCGCGACTGCACTCCAGACTAAGCGACAGAGCGAGACTCCATCTCAAATAAATAAATAAATAATAAAATAAAATATAATACAATAAATAAGTTAAATTACTAACATTTTTACTTAATAAAGTAGGATGATATGAAGGAACTTTTTATTAAGGAAGTCAAGAAAAGCTATTATTGAAAAAATGAAGAATATATTTTAAAATTTTATAACAAGGACTCTGGTTAATAAAAATAAACAACCAAGTGTATTTTCATTCTATTCCTTGGAAAATATGAAGTACTCATTCTTACTCAAAAAAAATAGATAACGTTAATAACCATACATCTATTACATAATTGAATGTAAAATTAAAAATCTTCCTCTAAGAAAACCCCAGACCCAGAATGCTTTCATTGGTGAATACAAGGTCACAGGCAAACTGACCTGTGGACCAAATGTGGCCCAACATGTTTTTCTACAACCAACAAACAAAGGAGAGTTTTTACAGTTTTAAATGGTTGGGAAGTAATTGAAAAAAAAATAGTATTTCTTGGCATCTGAAAGTTATGTCATTCAGATTTCAGTACCCATAAATGAAGTTTTGTAGAAACACAGCCATGCTTATTCATTTTTGTATTGTCATAGACAATACAATGACAGCATTGAATAGTTGTGGCGGAGATGGTTTGGCCTGTAAAGCTTAAAATATATGCTATCTGATTTTTTTAAAAGAAGTTTTCTGATCCCTGAATTCTACCAATGAAGGAATAAGGAATACCAACTCCACACAATTCTTCCAGAAAACAGAAGAGAACACTTTTCAACTTCATTTTATGTAGCTACCAAAATATACACATGACATATACAGTCTTGTCCCTTGATATCCATGAGGGATTGGTTCCAGGACCCCCGTGGATAACAAAATCCAAGGACAGTCAAGTCTCTGATATAAAATGGCATAGCACTTGTATGTAACCTATGCACATCCTCCAGTATACTTTAAATCATGTCTATATTACTTATAATACCTAATACAATGTAACTGCTACTTAACTGTTATACTGTATTTCTATGTGTACTATTTTTTACTGTTTTATTGCTATTTTTCCAGATATATTTGATCCATGGTTTGTTGATTCTGCAAATGCGGAATCCTGAGATACAAAAAGCCGATCATACACTGGAAACTATAGATCATGGCAAAGAGAAATTAGAAGGCCCAAACAAATGAGTCCTCATGAATTGAAGGACTCAATATTATCAAAATGTCTATTCTGCTCAAACTGATCTATAGATTCAATGCAATCACAATCAGAATCCCAGAAAGAGGTGTTTTTGCTTATTTGTTTGTTTTCTGTTTTGGTAGAATTGCTAAGCTGATTTAAGAATTTATAAGGAAGTACAAAGGACCCAAAATGACCAAAATAGTTTTTGTTTGTTTGTTTGTTTTAATGAGATAGGGTCTCACTATGTTGGCCAGGTTGGTCTTGAAGTCTTGGCCACAAGCAATCCTCCCACCTCAGTCTCCCCAAAGTGCTAGGATTACAGGCATGAGCTACTGTGTCCAGTCACAAAATGACCAAAATAGTTTTAAAAAAGCAACAAAGTTGGAGTTCTTATGTCATAGGATTTCAAGTTTTATTATAAAGCTATAATAATCATGACAATGTGGTTAAGGCATAAGGATAGAGCTGTAGATCAGTAAAACAGAATAGAGAGTCATAAAATAGTAACTCACATATTTGAACAATTGTTTTTCAACAAAGAAACCAAAGTAACTTAATGGAGAATAAAGAAAGGATAATGTTTTGAAAACTGGCACTGGAACAACTAGATATCCATATTTTAAATAGGAGGAAGGAAGGAAGGAAGGAAGGGAGGGAGGGAAGGAAATAGCAAATAATTTGTATTCTTTCCCTCCCTTTCTCTCCCTCCCTCTTTGGGTACAAGAGAAAACATCTCTTCAGAATGCTATTTTGGGTGATGAATAGGTTATATGTTAGGAGAGAAGGGTTCTAACCACAGAGTAAGTGGGCATTGACTGAAGGACTAAAGAGTTTTATTCTTAGTATAAAGGCAATAGGACACATTGTAAAATGTTGAGTGGAAATGTGATATAACTGGAAGGGCATTTTAGAGAGCATTTTAAAATTGAAATGTGTAGGAAGGATTTAAATACTAAGAGATTAAAGTCATGGAGAGCAGTAAGGAAGCTTTTACTAATTTGAAGCATGAACACAGATGAGCTAGGACAGGGTGCTATTTTTGGGCATGTTCCCTTCCTTCCCTGTAAGGGGCAGACAAATCTTGGGAAGAACCAAATAACACATATGAAACGAAGAGGGCCATTTCCTGACAAAATAGATCAGGTATGAAAGGAGCTCCAGGGAGAAGAATATCAACAAAGAATCAAATAATTGAGGAAGACTTCGTGGAGGCAGTCAGATTTAATTTGTGCCTTGAAGCAGGGTGGAATTGAGATGCATGAACTTGTATAATTGCACGAAGAAGGGAGAGCACTAGACAAACAAAGAAAGTAAATGTAGTATTGTAACTTTGGTTTGATTATATTTTAAGGGAAGTAGTTTAGGCAAAATAATGGTTTCCCCAAAGATTTCTCCATACTAATGTTAGGACCTGTGAATATCTCACCTTACATGCAAAAGGAACTTTGCAGTTGTGATTAAGGTTGAGGACTTTGAGATGGGGATATTACCCTTGATTATTTTAGTGAATCCAACCTAATCACATGAGTCCTTACAGTTCTAGAAGGTTAGAAGTCCAACACATGTTTCACTCCTTAATAATACACTTGTGGCTGCTAGCATCCAAAGATATCCCCTGACAATTCCTCTTTTTTTAATTTATTTATTTTTTGCATGTATTTGCCTTTGAATTCTGGGCCAAACTTGTGACTTCCTTTGGTCAACAGAATGCGGCAGAAATAATATTCTGAAACTTCTGAATTGAAATCTTAAAAGGATGATCAATGTCTACTTCCTGCCTTGTAGAATCTGGGTGGCATGCTGTGAGGAGACACAGGTAGCCCTTGGAGAGGCCCACGTGTAGAAGAACTGAGGCCCTAGGCCAATAGCCAAAGTTAAGCTTCCCATTCAACACCCAGCGCCAATTGTCAGCTATGTGAGTGACTTTCCAGCCACCGTCGCATAACGGCACATTATGCAGTTATAGGCAGTCAAACCAGAATTACTCTTAAAATGTTCCTTTCTCATTCTTTTAAAAACATTTCATATTTTCTTCCAGAAGCATATGTTTTCTAAATTGTAAGCATTTTAATGGCAAGGACTCTATCTTGTTTAAGTTAATATTTCAAGATTTAGCCCATGACTGGCACATAAAAGCTACTCAAAACTATTAAAAGAATGAAGAGTGAATGAATGAGTATTTAACCTATAATCGGAAGGAAAAAAATACAGTGTATTAAAAATAAAAATATAATAATTAAAATAAAGTGCTCAGTTAAGCTTGGAATCAGAATTTTTCACTTGGGGATTTTATCCAAACCCAACCCACAATATTGCCATTAAAACTAAGAAATACACACCACTTCTTCCTAATCCTAGCATGCACTAGTAACGTGTCTTATTTCCCATTCCCAAGGCAACTCAGTTCTTGGGTCATTCTGTATATTCATGTGTGTCCTGTTCAGCAGTTCTAAGTATACTCAACAAAGCATGATACAAAGAGTAGCTCAAATGATTATGCTTGTTGGTTGGTTTTTTTATCCGAACAAAAGTGGCTTGTCTTCAGACATTTTTTGGAAATAAAATGCTCTGCTCCAATTGTTGGAAATAATATTTGTCCATAGGTTTCAAACAGGAATCTCAGAAGTTTTTAATTATTGTGTATTATTTCTTCTTTATAATGCCCTGAGCTCACAAGAAAAAAAAAAAAAAGAGGTCTGCCACTGTGGTTGGCATGCCAATGAAGCCTGTTGTGAACTCTCGAGTATAATATAAACCTCTGCTGAACACATAAAATTCTTGGCTTCCGAGAGGAGTCTTGTAGAAAGAGTGCTGTGTTTGCTTCCAGCATAGTTATTCTATTCAGAACTCTAATCCCAAGTCACCTTTAAAAGACGAAGTCCAAAGAAAGTTGACACAGTTCACATTTTTTAAATTAAAGAACAATTTCTACTCTTTTTATAGTTGACAAGAGTATTGTAGTGTTGTCTTATTAGTAGTGAATAATTCTAGAATACATAAATAGTTCACTTTATAAAAATCTTTTAGGTGACGCGGCCAGATCGGGATGAAAATCCAAAGACTGGAAACAACTGAACTTCCCATCTGAAATTAGCTGCCAAATGACCCAGATGGGGAGAATCGAATATCAAAATTTTTTTTTGAAGTTTGAGAAAAGTATCAGGATGGTCACTCAGGCTTAAAGAAATAAAAGCAGCAGGGTCTAGGCTGGCGAATCTTAGTCATTCTGACAATGAAAGGCTAATGGCATGATCTCTGGGGTCAGAACCCTTGACAAGTATTCCAGCTGCATCCCTTGCAAACTGTATGGAGGATAAACATGACATCGAATGGGTGATCAATAAATATTAGGTTGATGCAAAAGTTATTGCGGTTTTTGCCACTGAAAGCAATGGCAAAAACCGCAATAACTTTTGCACCAATCTAATATTAGCTATCAGGAGTCTGCACATGAAACAATACAAAACAAAAAAGTCCAGAGAAACAAAAGAAGTCAAGGTTGGTTATGCTTTTCTCTGTTATTATCTCAATCACAAAGACCCTTAGATTGATCTTTAAAAATCTTAAGCAGAGTATAGTCCAAAGGGAAAATAGAAGAACAAAGAAAGTAAAAGAATCCGATGGATAAATTACCTAAGATTAGAACATGGTACCACATGCATCTTGCATGACAAGAAGAATATGAGATTTTATGGAGAAGCCGTATTGTACACATCTCTTTATCCTCCTGTACCTCACAGGTATGGGAGAGCCCCCAGGATTTAGAATTTATGAAATTACTGATGATAAAACAAGAGTTGCAAGCAGAAAGAAGTCTCATGCTCTAGATCCCCAAGGATATTGCAAAAAAAGACACTTCAAATATGGAGACAAATATGAAAGGGAATACACGTGGCATGAGTATGCTTATTCTCCCATGTTGTATGGTGGTGATGGGAAAGGCAATGATGAGTAGATGTGGTGGGCCTTGGAACCGTATTGATTTAAGAAGGATGTGGCTGATGAAAATGATGTGAGTCAGTTGAGTCGGATAAACGATATGTATGCTCCTGGTTATGTCATTTTACCTATCTCACTTTCTGTTTCCCTTCTGTGAAATAAAAGAATGAAACTCAATTGCTGTTAAACTATGTCTTCAAAAAGCAAGGGTTCTAAGGAAGGGCTTCTTTTCATTTGGTTTCTCCAAAAGTAGATCCCAAGATAAGGATTTTCATTTAAGTTATTTATTTGGAAGTTAATCCCAGAAATTGTGGTCTTGGAATGGAGAAGTGAGACAGGGAAGTGAAGTAAGTCCATAAATGTGAGTTATCAAGAAAGTTACCCTTGTGAGCAGCTTGAAAGGAATGTTCCTGTGGAACACAGAAACAATGAGAAACAGCAGTTTTTAAACTTTTCCTTTACCATCTTAAAATTTATTGAGGACCTGAAAAAGCTGTTGTTTGTGTTGGTTATATCTAAAAATATTGATGACATTAGAAATTAAAACTAAGAAAATTCTAAATCATGTACTTATTAATTTTAAAACAATTCTAAACACATTACATGTTAAGTAATGCCATTGTATTAAAAAGTTACATCTTCTAATACCAAAAATGTGAGAATGGCATGTTTCATAATTTTTGCAAATCTCTTTAATACCTGGTCTAATAAAAAACAAATAAATTATCCTATGCTCTTTTGCATTCAATCTGTTGCTATATATTTTGGCTAACATAAAGCTTGCTTCAGACAGATATGTGGTTGAAAAAGAAGAGTCTTTTAATATCCCCTCATATGGTTGTGTATAATCTTCTTTGATGCTACACCAAAACTTGACAAGTAACAATGTCTCAAAGGTTAGTTTCAGTGTGGCAATGTGCATGAAATTTTTGTACTCTATTTCATTAAAATCCATTTTTTAAAATCTTGCACTTTAAACAAATCTTGTACCCATGTTGGATTGTGTAACATCATGCATTGGTCATATGGAAATTATTAGTTACCTTAGGCAAATATTGTAAATGTTATCATATTTCATTATACAACTTTAAAAAATTCTATTCATGAATATCTTCACTCATCTCATCAGAAAAAGCCTTTAAGCATTGGGAAGTCATCAAGCTCACATTGGTAGATGTAAGTTTTCCAAAATTCTAATTTTCTCTTGAAAGCTCAGATTTTATTATTGGCAACAAATACTGTCAATGATTTCTTTGAAGTGATGGCCTCATTTCATCAATTTTCTAAAAACTTGTCTACCAAGTACTCAAGTCTGAATAACTGCAGTTTGTCCGTTCTTTCAACTCCATCACACAGTTGCCTTTCTTTGAAATAACCATCATACTTCATTATGCTGCAGAAGTGCTTTATACATAGCTCTTAGTTTATTATCTATTTTAACAATTTGTATTTGAGGGTCAATATTTAATAAAATGTAATAATTTTTTACAACTTCATCAAGGATATTCCTTGTGAAACCTTCTCCACAGTACATTTTGGAAAATTTTCATCACACCAAAAAGAAATCCTGTAGCCTTTAATATTTACTGCCATTTTCTTGCAACCCCAAGCCCTAGACAACCAGTAATCTACTTTCTACCTCTATATGTTTGCCTATTCTGGACGTGTTATATAAATGGAATCATGTAGACTTTTGTGACTGGCTTTTTTCACTTAGCATAATGTTTTCAACTTTCATCTATGTTGTAGCCTGTATCAGTATTTCATTGCTTCTAATTGTTTAATAATATTCTATTATACAGATATGCCACATTTTATTTTTCCCTTCACCAGTTGATGGACATTTGGGTTGTTTCCACTTTTGGGATCTTATGAATAATGCTGCTATGAACCTTTGTGTAAAAGTTTTTGTGTGAACATATGTTTCCATTTATCTCGGGTATATACCTAGGAGTAGAATTCCTGGGTCATATGGTAACTCTATGTTTAGCCTTGGGTGAACTGCCAAACTGATTGCCAAAGAGGCTATACCAATTTACACTGTGACCAGTAATATATGAGTGTTTGAATTTTTCACATTCTTATCACCACTTGTCATTATGTCTTTTTGATGATAGACATCCTTGAGGGTGTGAAGTCACATCTAATTGGGATTTTGATTTGTATTTCTTTGATGGCTAATGATGTTGAGCATCTTTACACGTGTTTATTGACCATTTTCTTTGGAGAAATATCTATTCAGATTTTTAGCCCATTTGTTGCTGTTGTTGCTAAACTCTTATTTTTACTGGTAAATAATAATTTTATATTTTATGTATAATAATCAAATTGGGGTAATTGGAATATTCATCAACTCAAACATTTATCATTTCTTTGTGTTGGAAACATTTCAAACCTCTTCTAACTATTATAAAATATATAATACATTATTATTAACTATGACCACACTACTGTAGTATTAAACAGTGGAACTTATCTATCTAACTGTATGTTTGTACCTATTAGCCAGCCTCTCTTCATCTCCCATTGCCCCCAGTCCTTCTCAATCTGTAGTAACCATAATTATACTGTCTACTTCCATGAGATCAATTATTTTTGCTCCCAAATATGAGTGAGAACATGTAATATTTGTCTTTCCATGACTAGTTTAGTTCCCTTAACATGATGACCACAGTTCCATCCATGTTGCTGCAAATGACAGGATTTCATTCTTTCTTATGGCTGAATAGTATTCCATTGTGTTCAAATACCACGTTTTCTTTATCCATTCATTCACTGATGAACACATAGGTTAATTCCATATCTTGGCTATTGTGAATGATGCTGCAATAAACATGGGAGTGTGGATATCCCTTTGATATACTGACTTCCTTTCCTTTGAATAGATACCCAGTAGTGAGATTGCTGGATCATATGATAGTTTTTAGTTTTTTGACAAACCTGAATACCATTTTTCACAATGGCTGTACTAATTTACATTCTCATTAGCAGGGTTTAAGAGTTCCCTCGTCTCCACATCTTTGCCGATATTTGTTACTTTTTTTCTTTGGTAATAGCCATTCTGAGGTGAGATGACATGCATTTCTCTGATGTCAGTGATATTGAGCATTTTTTAATATGCCTGTTGGTCATTTTTTATGTGTTCTTTTGAAAAATGCCTATTCAGATTATTTGCCCACTTTTTAATGAGATTATTGTGATTATTATTTTCTGGTGAGTTGGGTTCCTTGTATACTCTGGATATTAGTTTCTGATTGAATGAGTAGTTTACAAATATTATCTCCCATTCTACAGGTTATCTCTTCACTCTTGATTATTTCCTTTGATGTGCAGAAGCTTCTTAGTTTAATATAGTCCTATTTGTGTATTTTTGTTTTTGTTGCCTATGTTATGTAAGACTTAGCTATAAAATCATTGCCTAGACCAAATTCCTGAAATGTTTCTCCTATGTTTTCTTCTAGTAGCTTTTTTCTGGGGGGTGGGGTGTGAGGAGAGGGTTTCAGTTTGTTGCCCAGGCTGGAGTGCAATGACACGATCTCGGCTCATTGCAACCTCTGCCTCACAGGTTCAAGTGATTCTCGTGCCTCAGCCTCCCCAGTAGCTGCGCTACAGGCATTTGCCACGATGCCTGGCTAATCTTCGTATTTTTTGGTAGAGATGGGTTTCACCATATTGGCCAGGCTGGTCTCGAACTCCAGACCTCAGGTGATCCCTGCACCTCGACCTCCCAAAGTGTTGAGCCTTCTAGCAGCTTTTGTTTGTTTGTTTGTTTTGATGGAGTATCGCTCTGTCACCCAGGGTGAAATGCAGTGGCGCGATCTCGGCTCGCTGCAACCTCCGCCTCCCGGGTTCAAGCAATTCTCCTCCTGCCTCAGCCTCCTGAGTAGCTGGGACTACAGGTGCATGCCACCACGCACGGCTGATTTTTGTATTTTTACTAGAGACAAGGTTTTACCACGTTGGCCAGGCTGGTCTCTAACACCTGACCTCAAATGATCCACCCACCTCGGCCTCCCAAAGTGCTGGATTACGAGCATGAGCCACCGTGCCCGGCCTCTAGTAGCTTTATAACTTCAGGTGTTATGTTTAAGTCATTGATTCATTTTGATTTGATTTTTGTATATGGTAAGAAATAGGGGTCTAGTTTTATTCTTCTGCATATGAATATCCAGTTTCCCCAGCACTACATATTGATGAACATGTCTTTTCTCAATTGGATGTTCCTGACACCTTTGTCAAAATCAATTGGCTGAAATTCGACGAATTTATTTCTGGGTTCCCTCTTCTGTTCCATTGGTCTATGTGTCTGCTTTTATACCAATGACTCAACCTTTGGTTTATTCTTTTTTTATTCTTCTTCATTGTGGGAACTTCATGTTAGGAATGCAATGCTGGCCATGTTGGGGATTTATAAAACTTATTTTCTTTGAAATTTTTGTATTAAAACAAACAAATAAAATAAATAAAAGTGTTGCAGTTTGCCACAGGCACTCATGGCTAGCATTGCTGCTCAGTGTGTTACAGCAACTTCTAGTCCTCTCCTGTAAGATTACACCAGAAGCTAGCTAGCTTGCTTGCTTGCTTGCTTGCTTTCTTTCTTTCTTTCTTTCTTTCTTTCTTTCTTTCTTTCTTTCTTTCTTTCCTTTCTTTCCTTTCTTTCTTTTTTCTTTCTTTTTTTATAACTATATTTGGACCTGACTCTTGGAAGGGAACCATTAGCTGTCTAACTCAATCATTTGGTTGTGCTGGCCTCAGTGTCACTGAGTCTGGTATAAGATTGCCTCTTAATGAGGGAAGCAGGCCAGGAAACCCTGTGTCATCTGGAGCAACAGTTGAAGGGGGCTCTGGGAAGGTAGGGGAATGTTTGAGAACCTGTCACCTGCCTAGAAAGAGCCATCAGAGCTCCCTGCATCTGCTTTTAGAGTTCCCTGGGGTTGTGGCAAAAGTAGCGGGGGATGGGAGTCTCTGGCTAGAAACCATTATGGAAAAAGTCATGAAGGGCACACACCCCAGGCACAATCTTGAGTCTTTCTAGAAGAGTCAGCCTTGGGCTCAGAGTATTTTTCAACATTTTACCTGTACAACCAAAGTGCTGGTCTAGAATGATTTAGAGTGATACAAACGGCATCAATCCTTCATATGTTTCCTTAATTAAAATCACACATATATACATATGGGCAACAGGCAAATAAAAACTGGTCTTATTTCTTTTTTTCATACAAAAATAACGTATCCTTACAAAAATTTAGAAAATATGCTGAAGCACATAATAATAACAATAATACCAAAAAATTAAGTCGATGTAGTCTCATCACTCAAAGATAAGCACTTGCAATATTTTGATGTTATCTGTCTAGCCTTCCTTTTTAACTATATTTTGTATATATTGTGGAGTCATAGAATTGTTTTATAATCAGCTTTATTTTTTCATATAATACTATCTAGTAAACATTTGTCCAAGTCATTGAATACTACTCTACTATCATCATATTGTCCATACATTATCTCATTATTCAATAAAATGAGTTTTACTTCCTTCTCAAATGTTTTAAACTTTCTAAGAGTCAGCTTTCTTATCTGGCATACCTATTACAGGTATTTTGAAGATTCATTAAAACCAGCAGCAGAACACCTGATATAATAACCACTCAGAGAGCATAACTTGTTGGTGTTACTTCTATTTGTACCACTTCCCTATTGCCATGTTTTGAAATTATTCCTTTTTGTAAATACAAATCAATAATTGTTTTTTAGACTAAATAACAAAATAGATTTATAGAATCAAGGATTTCTTTTTTTTTTTTTTGAGACGGAGTCTCGCTCTGTCGCCCAGGCTGGAGTACAGTGGCGCAATCTTGGCTCACTGAAAGCTCTGCCTCCTGGGTTCACGCCATTCTCCTGCCTCATTCTCCTGAGTAGCTGGGACCACAGGCGCCCGTCACCTCACCCGGCTAAGTTTTTAGTAGAGACGGGGTTTAGTATTTTTAGTAGAGACGGGCTTTCACCATGTTGGCCAGGATGGTCTCAATCTCCTGACCTCGTGATCCACCCGCCTCGGCCTCCCAAAGTGCTGGGATTAAAGTGTGAGCCACCGCGCCTGGCCAGAATCAAGGATTTTCAATGGAAAACTCTAGAGTGTTTTTCATTGTTCAGCGAGCACAGTCTGAATATCTTCATGAGTATGTCTGTTCTAGATACCACAGTTATATGATGTGCACACAGAGGATATGGCTGGTACATGCCCATGCCAAAGGGAGTTAAAAGGGGACATAAATGGACATGAAAACAAATTGGCTTTTATATTTACCTCTTGATTTAAAAAAATACAAGGCAATAACCAAAATATACTTTCTATAACATCTTAAGGAAGACTTGGCTGTTTATGTTGAACTGCTAATATAAGTTGATAGAATGGGAAGAAAATATATACTTGACTTGTGCACATTAGCGTGAGCATCTGAGCATAAAGTGCCACTTTATCAACACAAAGTTTATTTCATTTCAGGTTCCACTGCACTCCATTTCTGCACAGACATAAGATCATAAGATGAAGTTAGAGGAGAGAGGCAAGAATAGATTCCTTGAATTGTACAGGGCTCCATAATGTAGTTATGAGATCTTTGAGAGTCATTATGAGAAAATAGATACAAATTCTGTCTTTAACTTTCAGCATGTAGCAAACTGATAAGAAAATGACAAGAATAACTAAAGAATGCTAACTGAAGTGCCATAAATATTGAAAACAGAGTTGATAATAAGTTTCACAGAGAGCTGAGTCCCAGAGGATGAAAAGAATTGAAATGTGAGTAGTTGATGGCACTGTATTCCAATTGAGGAGAATTGAATAAGAACAGGTAAAGAAGAATGAATTATGGGTGGCATGTACAGAAAGCCATAAAGAGTTTAGTTTGGTCAAAAGAAAGAGTGTGGAAAACACTTAATATTTTACTGAGCACTGACTATGTATGTGATAACTTCTGAGTAGAGGGCTTGATGTGGTATCTTGCTTGAACTCTACAACTCTGTAATAGATTATATCATGCTTGTTTTATAGATTGTGAAAATAGAAACCCCTGAAGATTTCGGGCAAGAAAACCAATCATTTGGAACTGTGCTCCTGGAAGATTAATTTGATGTCAGCGTGCATAACGCAGTGTAATGGGGAATAATAGAGATGGAAGGCCTTTCCATTGTAAAGGCCATGGCAATAGTCCAAATGACAACTGAAGAAGATATGACTTATAAGAGAAGATGAATGTGAGTGTGTTGCAGAGGTTGAATCCAAGGGATTAGTAAGCCAATTGCGTGTGAGAAGTAAGAAAAATAAGGATGTGAAGGTTTCACACGTAAATGATTGCAAGGATGGTAGTGGCATTAAAAGAGGGAGAAGAGGAGGTCCCTGGGAGGGTCGATGATGGAGTTAGTTTGGAATCTACTAGGTTTGTAGAAAAGCCAGAGGTAGATCTCCATCAGATGATGGGTATGAGAAAGTAGAATCCAAGAGACAAAAATTTGGGAGTAGAAATGTAATAAGAGTCAATATTAGGCTAGTAGCTGGACACATTTCACAGAATTGGCCACTGCATGCAGTTGTGTCACAGAGATACAACAGGACAATCAAACTCCCAAAATTTGAATTTCCAGGACTATTTAAAATTTATCATATAACCCTTCATCTCAAAATTGTTTAGTGAATTTTAATCAAATGAGGATATCTGTTCAAAATATCATTCATTTTACTTTTGGGAAAAACTTTCATGTCAAAGCAATGAGAGGTATGTGCATGTGTGTGTGTGTGTGCATATGTGTGTGTAAGCATCTCACTTAACTCCCTTTGGGCCCATCCCTTCTCCCTGTGTATTCCGAGTATTGATAAGAGCAGAAAATATAAGTTGCTGCTGAGGAGGCCTTGAAGAGGCAGTATGCAAAGTCACTTAGATGCAGAACCTAAGTCATGGTTGAGTCAGACTACTCACATTGGCTAAATTGTGAAGATTTTCTTCTTATGTGGTGAGTCTTCCTAATGAGAAGCTTAAGAAATAAAGTTTATTTTGTTTATAAATGTTTCCACTTGATGTGTTTTTCTCCTAAAAACAAAATACGATAAAAGCAATTTTCATGATATGTCTTTCAAAATTGAGTTGCTGGTAGCATTTTTTCCCCATTCCTAAAGTAAACAACTTCCTTTCAGATCTAAAATATAAATCATAATTGTGCTTTCTTTCTGGGGCTTCTGCCTTTTGTCAAATTAACAGCTCTCGAAAGAAGCGCATATGTTCAGCTGACCTGCAGTTGGACCTAACATTTCTTTCCCAAACTGTCAGATATTTTAGTCATGGAGGAGAGAGGACACACTTCCAGAATCTGCTGTGTGTGGCCCGGATCCTGTTCTCTGGCCCCAAGCAGTCTAATCGCTCTGCCTCACAGGGGCCGCTTTTGGCTAATGAATCCTTAGCTCCAAGTTTTTCCTCTTCCTAATGAGTGCTAATAAAATGCATTTAACTCCACTAATGCAACAAAAACTCAGCATTATTTCATTGTATCTACTTAATAAGAACCTTGTTTAATATCAAATTACAGCCTGTTCAGCCAAAGCATTATACAGGGGGAAGTGGGACTGTGAGAAGGGAGTATCAAGTGCTCTAATTTAGACATTCCTCCTTAATATGCCCTGCAGTATTACGTGATTGCTTAATTCATTTAGCCGAGCTAGTCTGATCCATCTGCCAACTGTTGTGTAAAATTTACTGCAATGCTAGGCAACCAGTCCCACCACACAAGCTAGAAATATAGTATCGCTTTTCCTGGGACCAAGTTATTAACAGTTGTTTGGGGAGAGGCAAGAGGCAATGGTGCAGATACTGTTACAAAAAGGAAGACCTTCTGGATGTGCCTCATTTTATAAAATGGTTACAGCAAATCCCATTTTTTATTCATCAAAATGTGTTTCTAATTGTTCATGGTCTAATTTCAGAGGCATTTCATCTTTACTTCAAATTTATCTTCGATGAGCAATGATGTCTAATTTCCTATTTATCTTAGCTTTGAACTTCTCTGTCTTCTTTTGACCAGCCTCTCTCTCAAGAAATGATCAGTAACGAACATCTACTGGAAACTTTCCATGTGAAGGAAAGAATCATTTTGTAATTTGAGTAATCATTGCTTGAATTAGATAAAGTTCCATGTATATTGGATTTTCTTAAAGTGAAGTACATCTGTAGTCTCATTTCTGTAAACTAAAGGCAAAAGCCTTATTTTGAGTTTCCCACCAAATTTAGTGACCTGGAAATTTCTGTTCTTCTTGTTACCTGAGAGAGATTGCATTTGGAGACTTTTTCATCTACATTGTTCCTTAAGTTACAAGATTCTATTATCCTTGATACCTGCATATTAAACTGGTAGATACACTTCTCTTGGATGTTTGAAGGCGTTAAAAAAATTTGTAACTTACTCATGGATTTATGAAGAGAAGAGAAGTTGGGGAAACTTAGAAGAGCTTCCTTCTATCATTTTATACTTATTCAGAAAAGCCAAATGTTACATATAGATAGGAAAATAGTTTTCAAACTGTTTAGGAAAATTCCAGTGTAAAGGAATAATAGTTATCTTTCAAGACCTTATAACTGGTCACCTGATAAGAAAATGGGTGAAGATGGTAGGACTTCATTCAAGACTTATCTTGTAGAGTTCATGTAGGAATTATTAAGACCAGAAATTTGTTGTTGCTCAATTTCTAGTAAGTGGCTTGAATCAAAATTTGGTTCTGCTCACTAACAACAGTTAAGTACCCTTGTAACTCCTTAGTGGGTGAAGTGGAGATTCTAGATCCCTCCAGCCAAGGACAAGGCAGGTAATTATTGCCAGGTATAACCATGTTCCATAGCATTCCAACATCTCAGAAGAATAAATGGATATTTCTACCTAAACAGAAGGTGTGCCTTTGTTCAAAAATGAATCGGGATAGGACAGAAGTTTTTATACCTTCTAGTAATACATTTCGTTTTTTTTCCTTCTTCCAACCTTGATTTTTGGTCAGAATATAAAATAAATTTCAAAACAAAATGATGTACGATTTCAAATAATTGCATGAAATATACTAGTAATAAAAGAGCCAATATGTAGTGTTTTTATGTGATAGGGAATATTAATATGAAACTATGTCCTATATAATGTTTTTCTCCTGATGTTTAAAAACTCTATAGTTATAGATCATCCATTTATTTGTAAACTGTACTAAATAATTTTGTATCAAATCTTCCAAGCGAAGTTTATTTTCAATGTATTGGTAGAGAAATGCATCTAGGTAGCTTTGTAGTCAGACTACACTCATCCATAGGCTAATGAAAAATTAACTTGGGGAAGCTTTGGGGAAAGCAGTCAGGTACTGAGTTTTTCTTGAACAAAAAACCAAAAATTTAGAAGAATATCCTTTTTGAAATCTAGTCTTCATAGGGAAAGCTAGCTTTCTTCCAAACTAAATCATCAGAAATGGTAGGATTAACTGATGTATAAGTAGAAGTTTCTCTCTCTGAGATATTGTACTGTTTAACTCATGTAACAGTGAGAAGAAGCTTTGATTACTTCAGGGAAGAGGCTAAAAAAAGAAGAGGTTTATTATGTCCCCAGTGGGCCAAGGTTTCTAAAGGTATCTTAGCCTCTGTGCTCCTAAAATAAAACATAACCCTTACTAGCAGAGCCTTTCCTGAGAATTAACATGCTCTTAGTTTTCTTTGTATCAGACATTCTGGAAGTGTTTCTTTTAAAGAATCAAGACTCTGGTGAGAGCTAAGAAAATGAAGCCATGAAATTTCTTTCAATCCTAAACTTTTAAGGGACTAGAAAAAGAGAGTTGCTTTGCTTATAAAATGAAGAGGATCATATAGACTTAGTTTTACTGTTGTTTCTTTGAGCACTTACTTGATATCATTCTTGTATTTGTTAAGCATCACCACAAAGTCACCTTAAATTCTTCTCACTTGTCCTTCACAGAAAACCAGCCACTGAGTCTGGAATCTTCTATATTCTTCTTTTCCTGCTTCTCTCAAATACATCTTATTCACTTCTCCCCTGACATCATTTTAAAATCGCTTTATTGAAATATTGAAATTGCCATTAAAAGTAATCGCAAAAATTGCAATAACTTTTGCACCAAACTACGAATTTAAAAACCAGAAATCTACCCATTGTAAGTGTAAAGTTTGATTAGTTTGAGTAAAATTATACATTTGTGCAACAGTCCCCACAATCCCGATTTAGAACACTTTCCCTTCCCCAAAAGTTCCCTGGGGCACAGTTGGAATTAATCCCCACTTCCTGAGTCTCTGACAACCATGGAACTACCTTCTGTCTCTATGGGTTGCCTTTTCTGGACATTTCATATAAATAGAATCAGGTGGTCTTTTGCATCTGGCTTCTTTCACTTAGCGTGATGTTGTTGAGATTCAGCTATGTTGCAACGTGTGTCATTACCTTGTTTCTTTATTGCTGAATAGTATTGCATTTTATGGCTATACCACAATTTGTCTGTCTATGTATCCATTGATGGGCATTTTGGTTGTTTCTAGTTTGGGGCTGCTATAAATAATGCTGTTATAAATATCTGTGTACGTATCTTTTTGTGGGCGTATGTTTTCATTTCTCTTGCTAGATATATAGGAGTAGAATTGCTGGGTCATGTGATGAATATATGTTTAATTTTTTAAGAAACTGACAAACTCTTCTAAAATGGCTGTACCATTTCTTCCTGCCAGCAATGCATGAGCCTCCAGTTTCTCTACATCCTGGCTAATGCTTGTTATTTGCAGCTTTTTTATTTTAACCATTCTAGTGGGTGTGTGGCATGGATCTCATTGTACTTTACCGATTGGCTTTAACCTAGTGACTAAGATGTTGAGCACCTCTTCTCCTGTTTATATTATCCCTTATTTCAAACCTTCATCCTTTCTCACCAGGAATACATGTAAAGGACTATATGCTATTTACAGTTTTTCTTTATCCAGCATACCTTCTCTTTAACATTCTTCTGGTAATAAACTCCTTTTGTCCTGTGGAGACCCCATTACACACTATTCAAGTGTGAAAGATCCTGCCCTCCTATTGAGTGCCATGGGAATGAGGCCTGACTAATTAGATAATAATATTTTCTAAACAAAGTGATTGCTTTAAGATTGAGGTCATCACATTTCCTTTGAAAGAAGTTTTTCTGCAGAGACGTGGGAAATACAACTAAACACACATTCTAATCTTGTTAGTTGCAAGTACCCAGGACTAGCTAACCTGCCAACCTCTAAAATTGTGGGAAATCATGCACAACACATTCTAAGGCTTCCTTGACTCTGTCATCACCCACCCCTGTAAAAGCCTCCCCTTATGGACAGGAGAGAAATTAGGCACCCTACTTACACAGCCTCAATAAATGAATTTATTTTATTCTACTTTACTCAATTTTTAAAATGTTATGTTATTGCTTATTCTCCTCAGATCTCCTTCTCTTGCCCTAATATTAACTAGGGGTTTGATTTGGAGAAAGGAGAATGACTGGTTATGACCAAATGCTCAGGCTTGTTCTAACTTGCTTGGAATAGTAAGTCTGCCAGAAACTTTGAGGCCCTGTACGGCCAGTGGTCAGACTCTTAGGGGCTGGTTGCCTTTTACAAGCCTTGTAATTTTAGACAGGTTATGCAACATCTCTCTGCCTTAGTTCTGGGATCAGTAACATGGGATAGTAACAGTTCCTACTTCATACATTTGTGGCAGTGATTAAATATGTCATACATCTTAAAAAGTGCTCATAACAATGTCTGGAACATACTAAATGCTCAGTAAGTGCTTATTGCATGTGCAGACCTAGGAGGTACTACTAATGAACACCACAGGTAACTGACAGAAAGAACTGGCTCTGAAAGCTCAGAGAATTCCCGTGTTCTACTTCGCCAATTGACTGTTAGTTTATGATTCTGAAAGAAGAGCACTATTGCTGAAAAGTGTTATTGTTTTAGATCATCTAACCAGTTTCTGATGTCAATCATTACTTTAAAGAATTTCCTCTCTACCACATTTCCTTCCCCACCACCTTCCTCCCCCCAGTTCAGTAATTGCTGAAAATAATCAGCTTGAAATATAACTTGATAAAAAGCTCTTAGCTATCCTCACTGTGCTTTAATAATGAATCCTCCCTTAAATGAAATGCAAAAAAGATGATAAGACATTCTAGGCACTTTCTCTTTAGCCAAAGCCAGAGATTTTATACAGATAAAATTCACATTTTATTTGTACAAGCCCCTTTAGCAGATTTTGTTTATATTATTGGCAAAATTATGATCACCATTACCTTTATAGAAATGTATTTCTTCCTTTCTTCATTCATTTATTATATATATATATATATATCTGTGAATATTTACTAGATAAGGAGTTTTAGAGTATATTAATGTTACATTCTTATATTTCAAGGGCTTTGAATCTAGTAGGAGAAAACTTTTAATAATTATACACACAACTAAAGCAAAGTATCACATTACAAATGCTGAATGAGTGCTATACAAAAAAAGCTCTAGAAGTCTTGAGAAGAGTTCACATTGGTGTGATGATCATGGAAGGCTCTGCAGATGGTAAATGTAACTAGGACATTGAAATAGGGTGGGAGGAATTGCAACTGGAAGAAATTGCAGGAGTTAGGAAAATGCAATGTGATCAGAAATATCAAGATCTTGCTGTGGGAATGGAAGTGTGATCTGGGCAAGCTGGAAAATATTTGAAAAGAGTTTCCATAGTCATACTAGATTTGCTCATAATAATAACAATTGTTAATATATGTGGAGATAAATATACTGTCAAACTATTAGCAAAATAAGTGCTTTGCAATCATTTTTCCAGTTGCATGTAGAATTTGGCACTGATCTACCCACACTGTCTCCATCTGGTCTATTTTGTGACCCAGAACACACAACTATGTAGTAGCTGGTGTCTGAATATGGTGCTTTGAAAAATAGAATTAATTGGTCCGTCATTATATCTTCTCCTGCCACTCACAAGAAATAACCACTAAGCTTCTTAATTAATGTCACAAACAAAGATAAATCATCAACCATTTTGTGGTACTGATAGGTATTCAAAGAGAGCCCACCTCTCCATTTTTAGTAAAGGAGATGTATCATTGTTGAAGCTAGTGGAATGATCCCAAAAGGAATTCAAGAGGGGAAAAAGACAACTTTTATTCCTATCTAGAGGCAATTCCTTTGGCCCACTCAAGGGTTTTCCTCCAGCAATTCTGCTGTCTCTTGTATCCCTCTTTCCTGGATTATTTCCATCTTAAAATAGCACCTTCTTAATTCACTCAGCTTCCCAGTGCAACAAAACCCCTCTAAGAGCTGTTTTCTACACTGGCTGTTCCATTTCCTTCCACTCTGTAGTTGAGTTTTTACCTCTACCTTTTCACAGAAAATGCCTTATTAAGGTAACCATTGGACTCCTTATTGCCAAATTCAATGGTCAATTATCATTGATCTCATCTAACTTGGCCAACTGACAGGATTTGAGATGATTGATTGATTATTTCCACCTTTTGAAATATCTTCTCTACTTCTGAAATAATATATCCTTGGCTTTCTTCCTACCTTCTGAATACTTCTTCCAAATCTCCTTTGCTAGTTTCTCTTTGTTTTCTTTACCCCTTTATGTTGAAGTACTTTGGAGTCAATTCTTGTAACTCAACTCTTTGTTTTAGCTTCATTCACTCCTTTGTTGATCTCATCCAATCTGATGGTTTAAAATATATATCACAAGTCCAGACTTTACTCCTTCATTCCAGATTGGAATATCCAATGATCGAGGCAATAGTTTCACTGGGGTTGTCTAACTGACATTTTAAGTTCAGGATGTCCAAAACTGAATTCCAGATCTTCCTTCTACATTTGCTCCTCCTACACCCTTCCCCTGCATCCAGTGTCTCAAATAAAAATCTTAGTATTATCCTTCACTCATCTCTTTCTCTCATGTCCTATTTCTCATTGTCAAAAATTCCTGATGGTTGTACATTCAAAATATAACAAAACTGCATTATATCTTACTACCTCCACCACTTACAACATGATTCTAACTCATCAGCATCTCTCTCCAGACTTCTACGGTCACCACCTTGCTGATCACCTTGTCCCTCTGTTATCCAGTCTCTCTACATGAAGAATCTTTAAGTCACATCATGTCATTCCTATGTTCAAAATATTCCAGTGACTTTCCATTTCACTTAGAGTAAAAGTTAAGTCTTCATGTTGGTCTAAAATGCCCTGTGGGATCTGGCCATCATTAGCTCCTTGACATTATATGTACTCTGTCTCCCTCTAACCCACTCATGCTGGCCACACTAGCTTCTCACCTTTCTGACCCATCGGGCTTATGCACTGCTAGTCTCCTCAGCCTGCAAAGCTCTGCCTCCAGATATCCACACTACTAACTCCCTCATGTCCTTCAAGTGTTAGATCAAATACTATCCTACGAATGAGGCTGACCCTAAGTAATGCTCTTTAAAATGGCAATGTGTCCCCAAACTCTTCTCCTGCTTACTTTATTTTATTTTTTCTCGACAAATTGCTTTCTACCTTCTAATATATCATGTATCCCATTTATATGTTCTATTTATTATTTACTTTCCATTTTTTTCTGCCAGGTTGTGGACTCCATTAAACCAGTATTTTTTGTGTAAGGAAGGTGTGTGTTTGTGTGTTTGTGTGTGTGCGCATAGGTATCTGTGTTGTTTCTTGATATACTTTAAGAACATGTTACAGAGTGTGCTCTCAATATATATTGTTGGATGAGTGCCTTTTATATTTCCAGAAATTTATCCATCTCCTCTAGGTTTTCTAGTTTGTGTGCATAAAGGTGTTCATTGTAGCCTTGAATGATCTTTTGTATTTCTGTGTTATTGGTTGTAATATTTCTCATTTCATTTCTAATTGAGCTTATTGGATCTTCTCTCTTCTTGGTTAATCTCACTAATGGTCTATCAATTTTATTGATCTTTTCAAAGAAACCAGCTTTTTCTTTCATTAATCTTGTATATTGTTATTTTGTTTAAGTTTCATTTAGTTCTGCTCTAATCTTCATTATTCTGCTGGGTTTCGGTTTGGTTTGTTCTTATTCCTCTAGTTCCTTGAAGTGTGATCTTAGAATGCCTCTTTATGCTCTTTCAGACTTTTTGATGTAGGCATTTAAGGCTATGAACTTTCCTCTTAGCCCTGCCTTTGCTGTATCCCAGGGGTTTTGATAGGTTGTGTCACTATTACCGCTCAGTTCAAAATTTTTTTTTAAATTTCTGTCTTGATTTCATTGTTGTTGACACAATGATCATTCAAGAGCAGGTTATTTAATTTCCACGTATTTGCATGGTTCTGAGGGTTCCTTTCGGAGTTGATTTCCAATTTTATTCTACTGTGGTCTGAGAGAGTACTTGATATAATTTTGATTTTCTTAAATTTATTGAGACTTATTTTGTGGCCTATTATATGGTCTATCTTGGAGGAGGTTCTATGTGCTGATGAATAGAATGTATATTCTGCAGTTGTTGGGTAGAATATTCTGTGAATATCTATTAAACCCATTTGTTCTAAGGTATAGCTTAGTTTCTTTGTTGATTTTCTTTTTTTTTTTTCTTTTTCTTTTTTTGAGACAGAGTCTCGCTCTATCACCCAGGCTGGAGTGCAGTGGCACGATCTCGGTTCACTGCAACCTCCACCTCCTAGGTTTAAGCGATTCTCCTGCCCCAGCCTCCCGAGTGGCTGGGATTACAGGCACGCAACACCATGCCCGGCTAATTTTTGTATTTTTAGTAGAGATGGGGTTTCACCATGTTGGTCAGGCTGGTCTCAAACTCTTGGACTCATGATCTGCCCACCTCGGCCTCCCAAAGTACTGGGATTACAGGCATGAACCACCGCGCCAGTCCTCTTTGTTGATTTTCTGTCTTGATGACCTGATTAGTGCTGTCAGTGGAGTATGTAAGTCCCCTACTATTATTGTGTTGCTGTCTATCTCATTTCTTAAGTCTAGTAGTAATTGTTTTATAAATTTGGGAGCTCCAGAGTTAGGTGCATATATAACTAGGACTGTGATGTTTTCCTGTTGGACTAGTCCTTTTATCATTATATAAGGTCCCCTTTTGTCTTTTTTAACTGTTGTTGTTTTAAAGTCTGTTTGTCTGATATAAGAATAGCTACTCCTGCCTGCTTTTGGTGTCCTTTTGCACGGAATATTTTTTTCCAACCCTTTACCTTAAGTTTATGTGAATCCTTTGTGTTAAGTGAGTCTCCTGAAGATAGCAGATACTTGGTTGGTGAATTCTTATTCATTCTGCCATTCTGTGTCTTTTAAGTGGAGCATTTAGGCCATTTATAGTCAACGTTAGTATTGAGATGTGAGGTACTATTCTATCCATCATGCTATTTGTTGCCTGAATGCCTGCTTTTTTTCATTGTGTTATTGTTTTATAGGTCCTGTGAGATTTATGTTTTAAGGAGGTTCTATTTTGGTGCATTTTGAGGATTTGTTTCACTATTTAGAGCTCCTTTTGGCAGTTATTGCAGTGCTGGCTTAATAGTGGCAAATTCCCTCAACATTTGTTTGTCTGAAAGAGACTGCATGTTTCCTTCATTTATAAAGCTTAGTTTCACTGGATTCAAAATTCTTGGCCGATAATTGTTTTATTTTAAGGAGGCTAAAGATAGGACCCCAATCCCTTCTGGCATGTGGGGTTTCTGCTGAGAAATCTGCTGTTACTCTGACAGGTTTTACTTTATAAGGTTACCTGATGCTTTTGCTTCACAGCTCTTAAGATTCTTTCCTTTGTCTTGACTTTAGATAACCTGATGACTTTGTGCCTAGGCGATGATCTTTTGTGATGAATCTCCCAGGTGTTCTTTGAGCTTCTTGTATTTGGCTGTCTAGATCTGTAGTAAGGCTGGGGAAATTTTCCTTGATTATTCCTTCAAATAAGTTTTCTTTTAGATTTCTCTTCTCCCTCAGGAACATCAATTATTCTTAGGTTTGGTTGTTTAACACAATCCCAAATTTTTTGGAGGCTGTATATATATCTCTATACATCTATATATATAGATATATAGATATATAGATATATTCTTCTTTGTGTTTGTTGGATTGGGTTATTTTGATAGCTTTGTCTTCTAGCTCTGAAGTTCTTTTCTCTACTTGATCAGTTCTACTGCTGGGACTTTCCAGTGTATTTTACATTTCTCTAAGTGTGTCCTTCATTTCCAGAAGTCATGATTTTTTTTTTATTTATGCTATCTACTTATTTGGGGGATTTTCTGTCCATATCCTGTAACATGTTTTTAATTTCTGCAAGTTGGTAGGCACCTTTCTCTGGTACCTCCTTAAGTAGTTTAATAATCAGCCTTCTGAATTTTCTTTCTGGCAATTCAGAGATGTTGTCTTGGTTTGGGCCCATTGCTGGTGAGCTGGTGTGATCTTTTGGGGGGGTTAAAGAACCTTTTTTGTCGTATTACCAGAATTGTTTTTCTCTCCTTCTCTCTTGGGTAGACTATGTCAGAGGGATGATCTGGGGCTCGAGGGCAGCTGTTCAGATTCTTTTGTCCCACACGGTGTTCCCTTGATGTGGTGCTCTCCCCCTTCCCCTAGGGGTGGTGCTTCCTGAGAACCAAACTGCAGTGATTGTTATTTCTCTTCTGGGTCTAGCCCGCCAGTGGAGCTACCAGGCTTTGCTGAATGCCTTTTAGATCAGAGCCCTGGATCAGCACATTTTCTTGTACTTTGTCATTATGTCATAAATTGGCCACTATAAGAATGGCTGTGACATGGATTCCTTTGTATGTGTGAGCTGGAGTGTGCAACTTGTGGAGGAATTTAAGCACTTTTCCACAAATCGATTACAGCCTGTTGCTCTTGTGTTTTCCTCCGTTATAGAACAGCCAAGTCAAATGGCAATGAGAAGTGACTGGGAGTCGCCCAGTCTGTCACCAACAGCACAGATGGAATTTCTTTATTGATTAATAAAACAAGTGGAGAAGATTCCTAAGACTATACAGAAGTGGTAGAGAAAAAAACATACCTTCTTCCCAACTTTTTCTTCAAATCCAATATATATGGTTGAAACTTCATCTATGCTGCTTAATCAAAGAATATGTTAATTTTTTTCAGTAAAATGAAATTGAAATCACTCTCCCACTCTTCACATACTTTAGGCAGGATGTGGATTGGCATAAATACCCACCTGGTTCCCAAGGGCTCTTTTCAGCTAGGATTAGAATAATCTCAGGACACACATGGGATCATATATTACTACACCATGATGAAAATTAGAGAACTGGCTTTTCTCTGTCGCTTGTCCTGAATGAGAGTTGAGGGCAGGGGTCCAGATTTTGCCCTGATAGATCCAGCCAGTGACATTCTAAGTGAAGATCACACACACACACACACACACACACACACACACACACACACAGACAATTTTATTTTGAAAAAGAAAACTAATATTTTAAGATAATGACGAGAAGGACTCAGTAGGAAATAGACTGGAGTCTATTCCAGTTCCAATTTCACACTGAAGAGCAAATGTTATTTGTCTTTATGTCTAGTATAAGAAACCAACATCATTTTTGTAATAAAACAAACATGGGATTCACTGAGGCTTGCAGAAGAGAGAGGAGGACTGTAGAGGTACAGATTTCTGCTGCACTATACACAGCTGGTTTTAAGGGATGCCTACCAGATGGTAACGTTTGTCAAAGATGAAACATTGTATCCACAAGCGTGGAGGCTGTGCCCTGTGGCAGAGCAATTCTTTTCGGAAAGAATGTTGGGGAAATAATTCTTCTGATGGGCTAAATGTATACCTTTTTAGTGGTTGTGGATTTATTTCCACCTTGGGCCAAGATAATTTTAAGTTTGTTATACTGTCTCATGAACCATAGGTTCTAAATAGTGAGAAAGAGATGAGGTGGAATAGGGGAGGAAAGGAGAATGTGCATTTTGGGGAGCTGAGTTTCCCTGATGCTGAAAGATTGCTTCCAATATAATCATTGGCTTGTGGTTTCATTTTCCTCTTTAAGGGCAGGGTACTTTATTCAATTCTGTATATCTCTGAGGTAGGAAATTTCTTATGCTACTTTGGCTTAACTCATGAGTGAGACGGAGGCTCAGAAGATCATTTAGCACCTAACAGAAGCAACCTTTCATTTTTTGGCAGGTGGGTAGGGAGCAAGGAGGGAAGAGAACATAATTCATTCCTGCGGATCACAGTCTCCAGTTACTCCTGATCTGAGTCATTCTTTTTCCCGGTGAGAATCAGGTACATAGAAGGTACCACCAGGAAGGTTATTTTAATTTACCCTTTTGCTGGTATTCCTCTCACTCTGGGTTAAAAGAGCTGAGCATGGCAATGCTTGATTTGTCAAGTCTTTTTCTAAAGTGTTTTTCTCTGTGCTCTGTCTTCCACCTCTGACTCAGCCATATACAAATGTACATTCTGGACGCTTCTAACCCTTCTAACCAATAGACATGATTAACTGTTATCAGCATAATCTAAGGCTGAAGATTTTAAACTGATCCACTCCAATACCAACCAGTTGATAATCACCAAAGCAACATATATGTTTGTTTTTCCCTATTAATTGACTTTCAGTGAAATGTCATGATGTGTCAACATTTGCAAATTCCTGCCCTGCTTATACAAGGTAAAAATTACTTGATCCATCCTAACTAAGCCACAGGCCTTCTCAGACATGTTTTTGTTGTTCTAAGGAGGAAGAATTTGTTACACTTATGTAAGTAAATTATTTCCAGCAAACAAAAATGCAGTGTCTACAGTGTGGCATCAGAATCTCAATTCGTCTGGAAACTCTGTGAAGAGCACTTTTCAAATTATTTATCAGCCTTTCCCAGGTCACATCTCTATTTTATTTTTGCTCCTTTCAAAGGTATTCACATCTTTCCTATGCTCCATTCCCATTTTCAAAAGGAGGTCGAAATAACAAGCTTTCTGTTATTCAATTAATAAGTCTTTCAATCATGGTGTCAGGCAAAAGTTCAGAGCCAACTCGGTAAAGGCTGACTATTCAAGACCATAGGCCAGTAAGTTCTCATGTGAAAGAGAACATGCCTTCATTTCAGGCGTTAAACACATGATCGAGAATGTGAACACCTGCTAAAGAACATGGAAGGGTCTTTCCTAAAGTGGATTTTGCAGTAAGCTCTCATTCCTCTACATAATAGCTCTAAACCATGCACTTGACTTTCATTGCCCTAGGGAAAATCAGTACTGGTATAGACCTAATGGGAGAAGTGTAATACATTTCATTGCAGGAACCACCTTCCACCATCACCCTCCCCATCCTCCAAACACACTCCTGGAACAATCCCTGTGGAACTCCATTGCTGCATCAGTCTTTGACCAGTCTTCTAAACTACGCAGCTCAGAGTAGCTCAAATTCACTGCCTCTGAACTTGAAAAATTAGCACCATATCTTATATGCCTTGTTCAAAATGATCAACACCACACAAATTAGCATTTTATTATACCAGCATTAAATAAGAGCTAAAAAGAATGAGCTTTATTGACATTTGGGCTTAAGTTTCCGTCCAAACTAATTCATTTTCCATCTCTGCGACCTCTCAAATGACATCGCCTCCCTCAATTTTTTCATCATCTATAAAAGAGAGATTGTAATAATTCCTACAGTGATGTGAAAATTAAATGAGATCCTGTGTATAAAGTACTTTCACAAAGCTAGAATTCCATAAATGTTAGTTATAACAATTATTATTATACTATCCTGTTAAGCAAATGGTTCTTCAATTATTCAATACATATTTAACTTTCATGTGGGTTTTAACTTGAGTAGGTTATAAATGCACAGAATACTGGTTTATAACGTGGATCTCTAACCTCAGCACCTAATATAATGGTTGTTATCAATATGTAATTTAATTTTCTTTGCTAAATACATTTCATAGTGTTCAGAATAGCACTAAGGTCTTGGGAGCACGTAAATATTTCTTACTCCTTAAGTAATTATTATAGTAGCTTGCATTTTGTGCCTACTACGTGCCTGGCCCTATGCTAGGTAGTTTACACATATTATCTGTAATTCTTAAGCAACTTCACGGGACTGAATTGTAGCATGTGTGATAGAAAAATCTCTGATGATTTTCGATAAGTAGATTTGAATAGCACTATGGAGAGTGATTAATTTGTAGATGGAGTGAGGATATTTGTTTATTCATTCATTCAACAAGTATTCCCTAATTTCCTTCTACATTCTAGCTGCTTCTGGGTCCTAGGCTTATAATAATAAATAAGACTTGTCCTTATAGAAGGGGAGGCAGGTAATTAACTAATAAACAAAACCATAAGATACTTTCAGAGAGTGGTAAATGCTATAAAGAAAATAAAACAGGCTGAATGTAGAGAGAATTTAGCGTGCCATGTGAGAACTATTAGATTGGCTGGTCACAGGCAATCTGTGGAACGGACTTTCGTGCTGAGACCTGACTTTGCACAGTGTAAATGCTTGTTACTAAAGAATACTTATTATTATTATTATTATTTTTTGAGGTGGAGTCTCGCTCTTGTTGCCCAGGCTGGGGTGCAATGTCGTGATCTCAACCTACCACAACCTCCGCCTCCTGGGTTCAAGCAGTTCTCCTACCTCAGCCCCGAGTAGCTGGGATAACAGGCATGTGCCACCACACCCGGCTAATTTTGTATTTTTAGTAGAGATGGGGTTTCTCCATGTTGGCCAGGTTGGTCTTGAACTCCCGAACTCAGGTGATCTGCCCACCTCAGACTCCCAAAGTGCTGAGATTACAGGCATGAGCCACCACACCTGGCCTAAAGAGTACTTATTACAAAAAACTAGGAGCCTGGAAGGATGTGCATCATACTCTGGGGATTTTGCCATGAGTTAAGAGAAATGAGATGGAAGCAGTAGAAGGAATGATTCAAGAGAGGGTCTAAACGAATAAATGAAAGAATGATGTTAAACAATACAAGCTTATACTTCAGCACACTAGGGCATCAGACGCCTCTGGTCCCTCGTGCCAGACACATCTGGCATGGAGTGTCACTGGGGACCTCAAAGTTATATCAGGGGGTTTCCCCTGAGTACCCTGCTCCTTCTTTGAAGAGGGCTCCCTTTGGTCCATTTTTCTCACCTCTTATCCCTGAGAGCAGCATTTTGCATACAGTCAATGTTCACCAAATGTTTGCTATGTAGCTATTGCTCAAGCACTTTAACTGCTAAAAAACAATGCTTTTAGAGAGCAAAGAATTATTGGTCCTTTCAAGTGACCGAGTTTAATTAATAATCTGTCTAGCAGCTATGTGACCTTAAGTTAATCACTTAACCTCTGGAGACCTCGGTTTTCTCATCTGTGAAATGCAGATGATAACAACTGCCTGTCTGTGTTGCCCTTGGGACTGGAAGAGAGGAGGTGTGAGAAAGCCCTTAGTCATGTCTAACCTGGGATGCCCTTGCAGGGGCTTCCATATTCTATCTCATGGGATGAGATGGCAGAGAGAACTCACTGCACTGTCACCGTCTTCCCCATTGCTTCCATCACAACGCAGGTGTGGGAGGTTGGGAAAGGGATGGGAGCAAGAACCAAACACATTAGCAATGTCATGGTTGTTTATTGTTTTCACCCATGTGGTAATAAATCAATGTGAGGTTTGTCATTTTAATTAGTCTTCTTTCAGTCTGGGAAGTCAAGGCTGTTCAATACTGGTAGGGAGCTGAAAATTTATCTGAGAATGAGTGTCCAGAATGAGTCTCAGTGTCCCGGCTTCAGAGTGCTGCAGGTCACTGGAGATGGGGAGTGAAGAGCCCTCCACTTCAGAAGGAAAATTAGCGTTGGGTGTAAGGCTGACAGCAGTGGGTGGAGAAGGAGCTGAATTCATCTTTTCCTTGCTTACTGCTAGTCCAGCCCCATGGTGAGCTGCAGGGAAGAGAGTGTGGAGGGATGGAAGAGTAAGGGGATAAATTTCTGTGGATGTTTCTATACAGCCTAACGTGAGAATACATTATATATATATATATATATATAAATTAAATATTTCCACTCAACTCCATCATTACAGCAGGAAACATCAGAGCTGCCCGACGTGGCTCAGATTTCCTTCGATGGCAGTAAATCTGGCTGAAGTTTTATGGAAAGGGTGAACTATCACTTCATAGAGAAGTAGTCAAGCAGACTGAAATTGGAGGACAACTTGGACTAGTTGAACTTTAAGATCTTTTCCAAATTTAGAAATTCCATTAAATGGAAGGAAATAGTTTTTATTATTAATAACAAAATATAATAACAATAAAAGCAATTTCTTAATATTATATTATGCTTTGTAGTTTATATTATGCCATCATATGCTTGAAACAATTGTGTGAGGCAGGTAGAATAGGTATCTTATTTCCATTGCATTCAAGGAATCGAGGCACAGAGAGTTAAGTGATTTCCCCATGGACACACAGTAAGTGGAAGAATTAAGATGAGCACCCAAGCGGTGCCTGTATATCATCCTGTTGCTGCCAAATATGATCATGAGGAGAAAGTTGATGACCATTCTAGACACTGCTGAAGGAAGGAATAGCCAATTACAGGAAGATCAGCAAAGACTGTGTTAAAAGGGCTCAGGGTCATTTTTCCTTTTATTATCTAGTAGGAATATAACCATGATCCCCAACAAGCCAGTGAACATCCTTGTACAACCACACACTTTACAAGGGCTTTGCTTTGAATCTTCCCTGAGACATCACAGGAAATGGGATTCCTTGTGATAAACTCAGTTCAAGGCAAGTAAATCCATTTGGCAACTTGTTGTTTGACAAATTTTAAAATAGAGGTTTGATTTGCTTTTTATAGTTACCCCTGTTTTCACCATTGAGGACAGTAACTCCTCAAACTTTTGGGCATATAATATGTGTGTTTATATATATATATGTATAATTTGGATATATATATGTATAATTTGGATATATATGTACAATTTGGATATATATGTATATATGTATATATATACACATGTATGTATACATACACATATATACATACACATATATACATATATACATACACATATATGCATATATATACATACACATACATATATACACATATATATCCAAATTGTACATATATATATATATATATATACACACACATATTATTTGCCCAAAAGTTTGAGGAGTTACTGTCCTCAATGGTGAAAACAGGGGTAACTATAAAAAGCAAATCAAACCTCTATTTTAAAATTTGTCAAACAACACGTTGCCAAATGGATTTACTTGCCTTGAACTGAGTTGTATCACAAGGAATCCCATTTCCTGTGATGTCTCAGGGAAGATTCAAAGCAAAGCCCTTGTAAAGTGTGTGGTTGTACAAGGATGTTCCCTGGCTTGTTGGGGATCATGGTTATATTCCTACTAGATAATAAGAGGAAAAATGACCCTGAGCCCTTTTAACACAGTCTTTGCTGATCTTCCTGTAATCGGCTATTCCTTCCTTCAGCAGTGTCTAGAATGGTCATCAACTTTCTCCTCATGATCAAATTTGGCAGCAACAGGATGATATACAGGCACCGCCAGGATGATATACAGGCACCGCTTGAGTGCTCATCTTAATTCTTCCACTTTCTGTGTGTCCACGGGGAAATCACTTAACTCTCTGTGCCTTGATTCCTTGAATGCAATGGAAATAAGATACCTATTCTACCTGCCTCACAATTGTTTCAAGCATATGATGGCATAATGTAAACTACAAAGCATAATATAATATTAAGGAATTGCTGTTGTTATTATATTTTGTTATTAATAATAAAAACTATTTCCTTCCATTTAATGGAATTCCTAAATTTGGAAAAGATCTTAAAGTTCAACTAGTCCAAGTTGTCCTCCAATTTCAGTCTGCTTGACTACTTCTCTATGAAGTGATAGTTCACCCTTTCCATAAAACTTCAGCCAGATTTACTGCCATCGAAGGAAATCTGAGCCACGTCGGGCAGCTCTGATGTTTCCTGCTGTAATGATGGAGTTGAGTGGAAATATTTAATTTCTATCCTGAAGTATTAGTTTAGCCTTTTAGAACCCCAGTCTATTTTCCAAGATGGTAACTTTTAACATGTTTTAGCAGAGCTCTTGCTCCTAAATCTTCACTTTCCCCAGCTGAAGACCCTGAGCATGTTCAAATATTCTTCAAGTTGTATTGTTTTGGGTTTTCTCATCATTCTAATTGGTCAGCTCTAAATATTTCTGTTTTCTATTTCTTTCTTAAAATGTGCCTCTTTCGACTGAATATCCTGGCATGTTATGACCAGTGTGTCTAAAAACACAACTTGATATTCACCAACCAGATCTGCTCATCTTTCCCCAAGTCTTCATCTTGTTTTTTAGCACAAGTCAAATGCCTTAATTACTTCTCGTGTGTGTGTGTGTATGTGTGTGTGTGTATTTTGTCACTTGTCACCTGTCTTCATTCTAAAATTTGCTCCTTCAGTAAAGTTTTCCCTGAATATTTTTATCCAGGGTCAATGATCACCCTCATCCTTACAATCTTCAGACACTCAGGACAGTAAGTGTTCTGGGGAAACAGAGCTGGAAAGAAGGGCAGGAAGGCAGGTATGCTTGATTTTTGTCAAGAAAACAGGGGAATTGATTCCAAAACCATGAAAGACAGACTTCTAGAAAAGAGGCTAAATTTCTTCTATGTTGATCTAAAGAGCAAAATTGAGAGCAGTCAGGGCAACTTGGTGGGGGAAGCTCCTGAGATACGGTGGAGAGGAGCATATGATTGGGGACAGGATAGCTCTGGGTTCAAGTTTGAGTCTACAACTTCCTGATTCAATGGTCTTAAGTGATTTTCTATGTCTGTTTCCAGCCTAAGCCTTTCCCTCTGCAAAATGAGGTGAATTTTACCAACCTCATATGGTCCTTTTTAGGACTGATAGGCATTGATTCAATTGGCCAGGCCCAGGACTCCATGTCCTGGGGTCTTTTCACAGCACATGCTAACTTGTCCTGCCTCTACTCGGTTTACAAGAAAAGTCTGAGTGATAGATCAAGTTCATGTTCAGAAATATTCACTCCCTTCCCATAACTGCATTGGAAGAACAGAATTTCCTGTTCCATTCATGGTAGCTTGGCTATGTGAATTGTTTCAGTCAGTGGGATATTAGCATCCATGATGCAGCAGCCTTGAAAAGTATCTTCATGCTTCAACTTACACTCTTGAACTTCTGGCATTGCTATGGATAAAAATATGCCCAGAACGGACAGTTCATCCTAGGAGGAGGATAAAAGTCATGGGGAGTGGAGCTGTACCACCAGAGCTGAGGCCACCCCAAATCAGCAGCCCCCCAGTTGACCCCAGCCTGCTGCAGATGCATGAATGAACCCAGCTGAGACCAACAATACTGCAGAGCCAATCAGCACACTTGCAAGCTGCGTAAATGCATTTTTGTATGCTCCCGAGATTTTGTGGCTGTTTTATATGCAATGTTATTGTGGCCATAGTTACTTGAAATAACCAGTAAAATAAGATATGAATGGCTGACAAGGCTCAATATTTCCCTCCCCTGAAAGACATGGGAAGCCAATATTTTTATTTGTTTAATAAATATTTAAGTGAACTCCATGAGCCAGGTCACCAGTTGTAGTTAGTTTTCCATTGTACAAGGGATTCTGCTTTAAAGAACTGTACTTAAAGCAGTGTAGAATTATACTAGAGCCCCAATTCCCTTGACTTAAAGTTATTACACACAAAGCAAAACACAAACTGCTACATGTGCTGAGCTTATACAATGTCCCTCTTTTTAAATTTCTGTGCATCTCTCTGCCCGATGGACTCTGGACATCACGTTGTTTCCCTAGTTTCTAGAGCTGGTCTACCTGAGCATCCTGGAAAATCCCTGTAATGTTAGGTAATGAAGTAGTGTTTTACTGGGTGGAAAGCTATTTCCTTTCCCTTTCAGTAAAGTGTCTCGAACTCTATTCCCTAGTCTTTTCCACCTTCCTAGATAATTCCAAAGGAATTTGGTGTTACATGATCCTCTGAAGGGTGGAGGCAAAGAAGGAAACTAATAAGGACTTCTTTTTATTGCATAGCTGTGCTTCCCTTAGAATGGGGATCACAGTGGGACTGCACAAGGCCGTCGCTCCTGCTCTCTGAAGGCTGGGGCTGCAACTGCACAGAAGAGGGTGCTCTTGTGCAAAGCTGCAGCCAGCTTCCTGGGAGGAGGTGAAGTTTACTCGTTCCTTGCTGAGCGGATGATTCATTGCTCATGATATTTGGTAGATGTAGTCTGCATTAGTGCACACATATTCTGCAACAACAGATAAAAACCCCAAACAGCAAAAATGTCAGGAAACTCATTCGTATGGAGGGTGCACATCCATCATCCTCTGCTGTTCTGATACGACAGAGCCAACTTTTATCAGCATCCTTCCCTTTTACCCTACTGCCAGGGCCCTTTAAGTGAAAATTATCAAGGAATAGGGACAAAAATAGTGCCATCCTTTTTAGAGTTTTCAAATTGCTTTCACCATTTGGAAAATAACTATATATCCATTAACTCGTTTGTCACACAAATATTTATTGAAGGACAGTTATTCTGCTTTTTCAATGCTTTTGGAGAAAGAATTGAAGCTCCTTCCCTACCAATCAGACCCAGATGACCTGATTTCTGCTTCCCTCTCCAATCTAATCTCATGCTAACTGCCTTCTCTCTGGCTCTTTTCAGCCTCAGGCTTTTGCTCTCATATTTCATTTTACTAGAATTTTTTTTCTGGTTCATATTAGGGCTTATTTGCTTTGTTTTTCTCATTCTCCAGAGCTCAGCCTGAATGTCATATTCTCAGAGTGACTTTCCTTAAGTCTGTATGTTAGTCAGGGTTCTCCAGAGAAACAATCAATAGAAGATATTGATAAAGATATAGCTATAGGTATGTTATCTTGTGATTATGGAGACCAAGAATTTCCAAGAGCTGCAACTGGCAAGCTGGAAACCCGGGAGAGCTGATGGTGTAATTCAACTCAGAGCCCCAGTCAGAAGACATTAAAGACTGACTTCCCAGCTGAAGACAGGCAGTCAGAGAGAGAGAATTCTCCCTTACTCAGCCTTTTAGTTCTATTTATGCCTTCTATGTATCGGATGAGGCTTTACACAGTCTACTGATTCAAATGTTAATTTCATCCATATACACCCTTATAGACACACTCAGAGTCATGTTTAACCAAATATCCAGGCACCTTGTGATCCAGTCAAGTTGACACATAAAATTTACCCTCACAGCCTGCATCTATCAATATAGATGCCCTTCCCTAATTACTAATACCTAATCTTGTTTATCTTCTCCTCAGTGTTTATCACAATTTTTACATGCCTTGTTTATTTGTTTGTCACGTTTACTGTCTGTCTCTCCGAGAATGTGAGCTCTCTGAGGGCATGGACAGTTTGTTGTGTTTTTCACTCTGTCCCTTTAGCTCAGAAGAGTGCCAGGCTCTCGGTAAACACTCAATACGTATTTTTGAATGAAATAGTGCAAAAATTAAAATAATTGTATAATGAAATAAATATTGAAAGGCAAAATTAACAGAAAGTTATGAGAACATAGAAGAGCAAAAGCCTTATTCTTTCTGGAAGAGTCAAGAAAGGCTTTAAAATGAGGAGACATTTGAGCTAATGGGAAATCCACTAACCTGCAAGGAAGTCAAGTAGAAGAAAGATTTTCAGAAAAGATCAAACAGTGTGTGCTAAGGTGGGTGGCCTAAAGCGATGAGTATACTCCAGAAATGGCAAGAAAGTTAGTGTGTCGGGGGGTCAGAAGAGACTGAGACGGCTCTTGTATGCAGTGGCGGGATCAGCAGTTAACTCACCAGAAAGTGAGAAGTCAGTGGATGCTGTAGGTTTTAAAACAGGACATTCACTTTGGAAGCAGAGTAGATAAGGCTTGGAATGGGGAGAAACTGAGGCCCTGGGAACTAGTGAGGAAACAGTTACAGTAATTTGGAAAGATAAAAGATGAAACAGCAACAGAGGCATGCAGGCGTGGGCCCACAGCTTTGGCAGAAGCTGAATTCCTAATAGGAAACCTTGGGTTTAGAAGTGGGTAAAACTGGCTTGTGGCTTTGGGGACAGGCCGAGAAGAACCAGTGTCTTCATCCAGCCTGTCATAACCTCAAGGTGTTAGTGTGTTTGCACTGCCATAAAGAAATATCTGAAACTGGGAAATTTATAAAGAAAAAGAGGTCTAATTGGCTCATGGCTCTGCAGGGTATGCAAGAAGCAAAGCACCAACATTTGCGTAGGGTGAGGGCCTCAGGGAGCTTCCAATTATGGCAGAAGGTGAAGGGGAATAGGAGTGTCACATGGTGAGAGTGGGAGCAAGAGAGAGACAGGAAAGGTGCTACACAATTTTAAACAACCAGACCTCATGTGAACTCAGAGCAAGAGCCCACTCATCACCAACGGGTCGACCCTCAGCATTCATAAGGGATCTGCCCCCATGATTCAAAGACCTCCCACCAGGGCCTGCCTCCAACAATGGAAATTACATTTGAACATGAAATTTAGAGGGGACAAACATCCAAACCGTATCACTGGGGAAGCAAAAAATAATTTGCTGTTGCAAGGACATGGGATGCAGAGGCGGGCACAGAACAGGGCCCAGCATGTGGGCATAGAGCATGGCAGAGATTCTGCCATGGGGGCAAGATGACATGGAGGGGACATGCCAGATGACAGGGGAGGGTCTGTACAATCAACTGAGAGGGACAGATCTTTGTAAAGAGCTGGCATGGCTGAAAGGGAGCTGTTAGAGACCCTGAGCATATTCAAGCAAAATAAAAGAGGAGAGAGTAAATTTCGGGACACTTCTGAGGTAGAATTATATAGCCTAGTGACAAATTGAATATGAAATGATAAGGGTGAAAGCCAAGAAAGTCAAGAATGACTTCACTGCAACTTTGAAGCAGGGACTAGAGGAATAATAGATTTGGAGGAAGTATTTGAAGAGTGATATTTTCTCTAAATTGAATTACTGAACTCACCATCTCACCCGCGCTCCTTGTGGTCAGCCTCTCAATATTCACATTGTGGGACTTTTCAGCAAAGAGCTCCACAGGAAGAACATATACTGCTCAGTTTCAAACCTTTGTCACATTCCAGAACAGCTCTCTTTACAAGAGGCACCAGAGAATTCACCCATTCTCCTCTCCATCATCATCATCATCTTCCTTTTCAGTACTAGCTCTTATTTACTGAGCACTTACTGTAATAAATAACCACCATTTACTGAGCACTTCCTATGTCCCAGGACTCTTCTAGGTCTACTACACATGCTAAGTCAGTTAAACTCCTTACACACCTAAGTGAAGTAAGCACACAATTATCCACTTGTTACAAGGGAGAGAACTGAGGGACAGTGAGGTGAGTGACCTGCCAAGAGAAGTCAGACACAGTGGAAGTACTTTATGCGTATTAGTGCCTTTGGTCTTCCCAAAACATTTGGAATAGCATTATTCCCTTTTTACAGGAGCAAGGAGCACAAGGAGTGAGGAGGAGGTTACATCAATTTCCCCAAACCATCCAGCCCACAAGTTCCAGAGCTGATATTTGAAAGTACAGTTTCTAAGCTGGAGCCCAGAGAGGAACTGATTCTTTGAACACCTTTCTGTGTTCAAAGGCAAAGAACACAAAGAAACAGAAAACATTTTAAAAATTGCAAATAATAGTGAGGACTACAGTTGATACTTAAAAAACACAAGTTTAAAGTGTGCGAGTCCACGTACATGTGGATTTTCTTCTGCTTCTGTCATTCCTGAGACAATAAGATCAACCCTTCCTCTTCCTCTTCCTCCTCAGCCTACTCAATGTGAAGGCAAAGAGGATGAAGCCCTTTATGATGATCCACTTCCACTTAATGAATAGTAAATATATTTTTTCTTGCTTGGATTTTCTTAATAACATTTTCTTCTCTCTATCTTACTTTATTATAAGAACACAGTATATAACACATATAACATATAAAATATGTATTAATTGACTATGTTATGGGTAAGGCTTGTGGTCAACAGTAGGCTATTAATATTAAAGTCTGAGGGGAGTAAAAATTTAGATGTGTATTTTCTATTGTGTAGGAATCAGCACCCCTAGTCCTGTGTTGTTCAATGATCAACTGTATTTATCAAGTAAAAACAATGTGAAGTGCTTTACATTGCTGTCTCCTGTAAAGGGTGTTATCATTCCTATGTTACAGATTGAGGATTTGAGGACATAGCAATTTGCTCAAGGTCACGTAGCAAGTGACAGAGCCAGGATTCAAACCTACATCTGACTCCTGGGAATTATTCAATTATGGAAAAGTAATGCAGTCTAGAATCACGGACCCAGTTTTGTGTTTCAGGCTCCCTCAGAGGTGGCTATTAAAACACCACTTTTACTTTCTCAGCTTTTATTTCTGAGGGCAAGTTTTACAAACACTTTTCCATCCTACCTTCCTCCACATGCCCTCAACTCCAATTATGCCTAAAATTGGACCTTTTCTTACAAAATATCATTGGTAAAATCCGCAGATATTTACATGTTCTCACTTAAAAGTGAGAGCTAAATGGTGAGAATACATGAACATATAGAGAACAACAGACACTGGGGCCTTCCAGAGGAAGGAGGGAGAGGATCAAGAAAAATAACTAATGGGTGGTAGGCTTAATACCTGGGTGATGAAATAATCTTTACAACAAACCCTGTGACATGGGTATACCTATGTAACAAACTTGCACACATACCTCTGAAATTAAAATCAAAGTTAAAAAAAACCTACAGATATTATCAGGCCTCAAAACACCACCTGGGAAAGGGCAGAAGACAATCGTCTCCTTTTATGTAAGTCTGAGAATCTTCATATGGAGTGAGGTCAGGTTACTGAGCTTTCCCCCAGCATTCGTAGCAAACATTGTCTCTAGGTATTCATTATTATTTTCCAGGGATATAAATTGCAAAGAGAATAGCTTCTTAAGACTATAATGTAGAACACAAACCCAAGACTAAACATGTTAACTGTGAATTTAGTCTTGTCTTCATGCTTACCTTTCCTATATGTAAAAATACTGTGAGAATCTTGAGTGAATGCTAAACCATCCTCTCGTTCATGGGCCTCTGCTCCCACTGCTGCCCCAGGAACATTCCCTTCCTTCTATTAGTGCTATTGCCTGACAAGTTGACCAGGGTGGGGTGATCAATTGTGCAGGAAATAACTTTTTGAGCTCAGGCCCCAAGCACCAATTTAAGAACAAAATTTCTGTCTTCTTACTGTCTTAACCTCAGCCCTTTGTGTGTGTGTGTGAAATTGACAGATTTGGATTGAAAGGACTAGAATATTAGGCAGCACACTAAAGCTATATAAAATGCGACATAGGTGTCATTAGCTTGTTAGTGACTTTTGCTGTAAGTACATGCCTTCCAGGTCGCTGGGGAGGAAGCAAAGCAGGGCGCAGCTGGTACTCTTCTGGAACCTGGGGTTTTATTCTTCGTTTTAGACTTAAGTGAATGAGCTACTTGACTCATTCATAGGACTTAATTTGCGTGTGTCTGGGTCTTAATTTATAAAGGTGACTGAGTGACAACATGGAGAGTTAAATGCCACAGAAATAATTTATTGCTTTTACAGTTCCTGAGAGAAGGCATGGTGTGCTGTGCAGGGCCTCACGGGAAGCACCAGGTTTGATAGGAGAAGTGGGAGTAAGGCTATAGCCTTTAGTGAGGTTTCCATGGGAAAAGCAAGGCAGGGGAGGGGAAACAGCTTAAGATACGTTAGTTTGAATAATTTCAGCAGGCTTTGGGGCATAGGGACTGTCCCTGGTTGTTTAGTACTAGGCCCTACCTGGGTGATTTAGGGCAGGGGAAATATTGTCTTGGTACGTAAAAGTTAAAGAAGGTGGTTATGGGTATAGATCCAGGATTGTTTGGACGGTTTAGAATATGATTTTCATGCACCCATGAAAACTGAATCACAAGGAAGATATAAATATGTTTGGCCATTAGTTTGGTCCTATAATTAATGAATGTCAAATAGACAAATATAGAATCTATGAAAACACAGAATACCATGGCAAAAAACTCTAGAGTATACTTCTTGCATGTCTCTCTATCCCATTTCTCTATTCCCCTCACTACCCCAGGTCAGCAGGAAGGGTAAATGAGTAGGTTGGTGGCTTCTGTTAGTGTTCATCTCAGGCTATGATTCTGTAAATAGAGGGCTTGGTGGATATAGCTTCAAGGGCAATGTATGGTTTTGCCCTTGTCCTACCCCAGAGCTGGCATCTCCAATGACCTGACTTTAGCAGTCATCAGAAGATAGACCATCTACATGAGCTGAGCACTCAGTACTTATAGTATGGGGAGTGTGAAGGCCAAAGGACAGTCCTGTTGTCATTTCTCAGAGAAGTTGTGATTTAACCTAGAAGAGGAAATGGATAAGCAGATTTTTAGCATACTAGCAATGATTATGAAAGTGTGCAGGCCAAGAGATAGACTGCTTATTTGGAAAACAGGCAGAATTTAGTGATGAATCCAGAGTGGCCAGTACCCAGATTCTCAGTTCTTTCATTAGTAGGATTTCAAAGACATCTATTATGCTTGCATAAAAGAGTCAGAGCCAATTTGTCTAGGCTGCATGTCTGCAGCAAATTTGAATGTCTATAGTAAGATAAAATTCTACAGGAATGACTCTGGTGGTGAAATAATTTTTTAAAAAATGTAAATGAGTAAATAAAGGATTTGCAGAGAAGAAATACATTTGTAGAGAAGAAACCATTACTGGTTTTGTACCTCCTTTCTTTGCAGGGAAGAATGTGGCTGGAAATATAGAGAGTAACCACATAAAAATAATGCGCTTACCCCCTTTTTAATTTATTTTTTCCTTTCGCATTTTCTACCACTAGAAGAACAAAGGTGCCTGGAGAGATAGCCTTTCTGAATATTCTTTATATTTAATATGATTGCATTGTTCATTTTTAAACTCTTCTTATTTGCCACTGTGGAGAATTTTTTAACTTTTATATAAAAATATATGTTTCTCAAGAGCAAATGGTAATATATACAGTCTACAGTGGATGAATCAAGAAATAAGGATATGCTTGCATTGTGCAGGATGATGATAGAAAATACCCAAATATTAGAAAGGATTTCTTAAAAGCAGACTGGGTTGGGAGGATATATTTTGAAGAGGAATCTCTAGGGAACCAAGTTCGAGTCCCTTCTCATATGAAAGCCCAAAAAGTATGGTAATAAGGTCCTCTCCCCACCCAACGTTACCTAAAGAAATGGGTTCAGTACAAATTTACAGTGCTGCTTGAAAAGCCAGGAAATCTGTTTCTCCACTCTTGCGCTCCACCATTAGGGGAAATTTTGACGGCTAACATTGCTTCTTGCGCTACCAATGAACTCTTTTCCACTCTTTTTGCTACCCAACGCTTCTAACTCTCAGCTTGTTTGCCTTGTGACTTCTGCTTCTTTGTGCCTTCTCTGTGTGTCTTATTCTGCCTTGCTATAGAAATCTCTGTTTCTCTGTATGTCATATTAGACTCTAAAAAATAAGGTTCTTGATTGAGAATGTATCACTTTCCCAGATAGAATCTCCACCTAAGGGAAAGCTTCAGCTCTAGCCTTCTTACAAGGATCAGGCCAACCTGTAGGGGGTGAGTGGCTTAAAAACCTTCTCAGCGGAGGCCAAGGCAGACAGATCACCTGAGGTCAGGAGTTCAAGACCAGCCTGGCCAGCTGGCCAAGATGGTGAAACCCCGTCTCTACTAAAAATATAAAAAATTAGCTGGGCGTGGTGGCAGGCACCTGTAATCCCAGCTACTCAGGAGGCTGAGGCAGGAGAATCGCTTGAACCTGGGAGGCGGAGGTTGCAGTGAGCTGAGATCACGCTACTGCACTCCAGCATGGGCAAAAAGAGCGAAACTCCGTCAAAAAAAAAACAAAACCCAAAAAACCAAAAAAAAAAAAAACAACAACAACAACAAAAAAACCCTTCTCCGCGAGAAACCACAGGAGTGGCAGGCACCCTAGGGCTCCCCAAAGGGAATACTACATCAGACACCTTGGAGAGGCTTGCATTTTCATTACATTCTGCATTGTGATATTGCAATATTCAAGCTTGATGTAGACACTTTCCATGATGGAGAATTTGGCCTCAAGACTGCAACATTAGAGACCCTTTCTAAGTTTCCAGCCTGCCAGCTTGTTCTCCAGATCTTGGACTCATCACCTTCTACAACGTGTGAACCAATGCTTTGAACTCTCTTGATGATAGATAGATAGATAGATAGATAGATAGATAGATAGATAGATAGATAGATAGATAGATTTCTTGAGGAAGCCCATGCATCATTAGGAGCTTCAAATAATTGGCAAATTCTGCAAATTGAGACTCAATCTGTCTTCCTCTGGCTGCCACCTGTTATGTGCTATGTCTGTGTCCTCATCATATAGAGCATGATCAATTCTACTTCTACCTGACAGTCATTAGTTTCATTCAATAACATTTTCACACAATTGACAAATCCAGAGGACAGATATCAGTATTTTCAGTTATCTAGACAGTGATCTGACCTGCTAGGTTCTCAGTCAGTGACCCCACCTTAAAACCACTACAGAACAAAATAATGAGGAATCTAGTGTCAGGTCAGCTTGAATCAGGGTTTCTAATTTCCACTTATTCTGTGTGTGACTTTGAGCAAGTTACCTAACATCTCTGACCTTCTGTTTCCCAATCTGTAAAATGAGAAAAAAATACCAACCTGCTAGGGTTGCTGTAAGCATTAAGGAGGACCATGTGTGTAAAGCACTTAGCACAGTGTCTACCATATGGTAAACAAGGGACATGTGGCAGCTATTGTTACTCAGGTAGAGATGGCGGGCACCATTTCATCAGCTTGTGCTCTCGAAACTGCTACTGACTGTCTTGTCTGTGGAAACTTGAGTCAGTAGACAGGTCTCCTTTGAGTAAGTGTAGGAAGGAGAAGTAATACTTCTCACTGCCTTCCTCCTTACTCCCTCTCAGCCCCAGCTCCTATCCCCAGCTCTTTATTTGGTTACTTTTCATAAGCCTCCTTCTGGGCACCAGCTTCTGTGGGATGTTCTTTAGGGACCTTCTCAGCTGGGCTGGTGCCTCTTCTTGATGATTCCATAATGCCTCGAGCCTATCTTCATCATTACATCACTGGACTATGTAACTTTTTTTTTTTTTTTTTTTGAGATGGAGCCTCACTCTGTTGCCCAGGCTGGAGTGCAGTGGCGAGATCTTGGCTCACCACAACCTCCGCCTCCCAGATTCAAGTGATTCTCCTGCCTCAGCCTCTCGAGTAGCTGGAACTACAGGTGCGCACCACCATGCCTGGCTAATTTTTGTATTTTTAGTAGAGATGGGGTTTCACTATGTTGGCCAGGCTGGTCTCGGACTCCTGACCTTGTGATCCACCCGTCTCGGCCTTCCAGATTTGGACTTACTCATTTTTATATCCTTATTATGGGTAGAGAGCTTGGAACATTCTAAGCACTCAAAAATATTTAGTTCAATGAACAAAGAAATGAATGCTCCAACCATATCTATTCAACAAATTATCTCAAACAAAATGATTTCTATCCTTGTGCCTTATGCACTAGCATAGAACCTTAAAGTTCTATGCTAGTTGCTTTTACCTGTTAATTAATAGATCCTAGTTCTTTAATTTGAGAACTAATCTGCTGTATCTGCATTGAAAATTAATCTCCAGAGATATATTTTAGGCTTTGGACATTGGCTATGTAACCATTCTCCCTGTTCCTTTCACCCTGAATGATTTCCAGCATCTCTATGCAATTTCCGAATGCAATGTCCCGGTAAACCCGTTCACACACTTGACATAGAAAAAAACGTTGTGTTTGTTTATACAACTGGCTCAGTGAACAAGGATGAGAAATTGAGTTATTTATTCGATGACTCAGGCCTTGGTTACTAAACTGGAATTTGCCTCTGTACCTTGAGGGAGTGGAGAAAAGAAATCAAATAGATTAAATGAGACTGTTTGTCTTTCTGTACTTCTGCTGGAAACGCTATGCATGGGATAATTAGGTCCCAGGAATAGGAAATCTGGCCATGAAATAAAAAATACAGACTTATCATCCATAAGAAGTGGCCAGGTTCTGGTCTCACCAAAATGTTTGATGTTAACAAATGTATTTATTTTCTAATCTAGAAAGTTCTAGGCACAAATGTTCAACCCCTCTTGGAATTACTCAGCCCTGTGATGATTTTGTGGTGCACATCTATCACTAGACAGCATCGTAATGTGTGTTTTTCCCATGTGAACACTATGTGGAAAGGGATCCATGAAATGCTATAACATGGAATGTAAAAAAGTTGGTTTCCATCTTCTGGGAAGATGCTGTCAGAAACAATATGTGCTCTGGGAAATTGACTGATGGACAACAAATATTCATGTCACCATTCCAAATCCTGTCACTTCTATTCAAGAAGCACCTGAAGTATGTGTAAAGGGAGCAATGAATTCTCTCTCCTGCCCATGTTGCTTAAGTGCCTCATTGCCTCCCTACTTAAGAAATGCCTAGCAACTCAAAAGGCATTAGCATGTGTGCAATGAAACTTGATAAGTATTTATTATCAATAATCGAATGGCTAAGATTTTGTTTGTGTAATTATTTACACAGGACTGTGGAAACCTCAAAGCAATGTGGCTCATTACACCCACGATATCTCATACTCATATCTCAGGAAAGTTCTAAGAAGATTGCTTAATTCTTTAATGCATTTAGTAGGAGCTCACATTAGCAGTCATTTCCTAACTCTCTAGTTCCTATCCACTTTTGAAAAAAAAATAATTGATTTACAATGTCAATTAAGCATGTATCAGTGCATGCCATATTTTATCCTGGTCTTCTGTCACCCATCCCATTTCACAAAACCTATATGCACACATAGACATTATTTCCTGTCAGATGGGTGATATTGAGTAGATGCATTTATTCATTGCTTTTTTTTCTAAGAAAGTACAACAGTTTATTGAATACCTACTATGAGTCAAGCAAGGTACATAGATCCTGATTTTCTAAATTATATACAAATATGCCAAGGCCACTGTCTTCCTGGGTCACAAGATGCTTCTTTCTTTTTCTGCTGCCCCCATCCCTGCCACTGCCTTGTGTTAATCAGAGAAGGCCCCAAACACAAGTAAAGTCCTTTTGACTTTAGGCACACAGGAAGGCACAACATGATGGGAGAGGTGAGAGGCAGCACTGTCATTACTTGCCTCTGTCTACAGACCCACCTGGTGCTTTGCAGTATCACCCCAACAAATGGCCCTGCATCAGCTTCACATCCTGTCAATCAGCCTTCCTTGCAAGGCCTGGTCTCAGCTTCATCACATTTGTGCTTTCAGAGCCAATGACGTATTTCTCATTTTCTTTCAGGAAGGCTTGGAAAGATCTCATTTTCTTCTCCTTTAACTTCTACTCTAAAAATAGAATAAACCAAAAATACAAACTGAAAATCTGTCAGTCAGAAACAACCCATTCTTTGCTGTCGTACCAAGTGAGAAGCACTATGCTTTCCAATCCAATTCAATTGGTTTAAAAGTGCTTTTAGACTATTGCTTGAATTTTTCTTTTCAAACTACAAAAGTCATTTATGCTGTGTTGGCTATTGAAGCAAATTAAATAATATAACAAAAACAGAGATATTGTGTTAAATATTTTGTTTATCTTTTCACACTTACCTTTTATTTCTTTTTATTTTTTGAGACAGTCTTGCTGTGTCACACAGGCTGGAGTGCAGTGGTACAATCACAAGTCTCTACAGCCTCAACCTCCTGGGCTCACACAATCTTCCTGCTTCAGTCTCCTGAGTAACAGGGACTACAAGCATGCACCACCACGTCCAGCTAATTATTTTTAATTTTTTTTTTTTGTAGAGACAGGGTCTCACTATGTTGCCCATACTGGTCTTGAATTATTGAGGTCAAGTGATGCTCCTGCCTCAGCTTCCAAAAGTGCTGGGATTACAGGAGTGAGCCATGGTGCTTGGCTGCATACTTACCTTTCTAGATCTCATGCCAATTACATGCACGCACCCACAATCTTACACACATACACATTTTCTTTAAAAAGATTTGAGCCACAAACTTTACTAGAAGAAATAATGTTGTAATAATTATTTCTGGATTTTTATTTAATTTAAATGAGAGTAAAGGAGGTATAGAAACAAAAATATATGAAACACCTAGTATGTGCAAAAATTTTTTTTTACTTACATTATTTATTTAATTCTTAAAATTGCCCTGTGGAGTAGATTCGATTGACTTCAATGTATAGATGAAGACACAGAAGCTAAGGGAGAGATAAAAATCTTACCAAAAGTCACATAGTTAATAAATGATAGAGTTAGGAGTTGGCACCCATTCTTTCCAACTTTAAGTTCCTTTTGCTACTCCATGTTCATTCTCTCAAAGACACTGTGCTAACTGCTATGGAAAAGAAAAGGATGAATAAATAATGTCCTGGATGTTCTCTTTTGAAAGTCATTGTTAACTGAGGTAAGTTCTTTGTCACATTGCATAGGTGGCATTTAGTGGATGAAACCCAGGAGCTAAGTGTCTTGTCATGTGCAGCACAACCCCACACAATAAAGAATTGCCCAGACAATGCTAACATAACCCCTTTGAGAAGCTTTACACTGCAGGCTTACAATTGTGAGAAAAACATGGAAATGTAAACAATGGAACTGGGGAACAAAATTAAGTAAATGCTAAATTAAAATACCATTTATTTTTAAAATACTGATGAACCTCTTGCTTTTCTAGGCTGATGGAGGTTTTGCCAGCTTGAACATGTAGTTTCCAAAATGACTCTGGTTATCAATATCCATCCAGTAGAAGAAGAAAGAGGAAGAAGATTGTGTGGTAGAAGACTGAATGAGCCAGTCCTGGAGTCCCTACTACTCATACTCCATTGGCCGGAACTCAGTCACATGGCCACATCTGACCATGAGGCAGTCTGGAAAATGGATTCCAGCTGTGTTCCAATGAGGAAGCAGGTTCGATGAAGATCTAACCAATCTCTCTCTCACAGAGGTATCAAAAAGCATTAAAGAAAGGCAGTGCTATTTTCCTTTCAAATTCTACTCCAACTCATTCTCTTACTCTGTAAATAGCTTCAGCATCTGCTCAACTTTCCACATTATTTCAGTCACTAAGTCTGTACTAGTCCATTTTCATACTGCTATAAAGAACTGCCTGAGACTGGGTAATTTATAAAAGAAAAAGGTTTAATTGACTCACAGTTCAGCATGGCTTGGGAGGCCTCAGGAAACTTACAATCATGACAAAAGGTGAAGAGGAAGTAAGGCACCTCCTTCACTAGGTGAAAGGAAGGAGAAGTGTTGAGCGAAGGGGGAAGATCCCATTATAAAACCATCAGATCTCGTGAGAACTCTCACCATCACAAGAACAGCAGGGGGGAACAGCCCCCATGATTCAATTACCTCCACCTGGTCCCACCCTCCACACATGGAGATTATGGGAATTAAAATTTGAGATGAGATTTATGTGGGGAAAAGAGCCAAACCATATCAAAGTCCATTTGTTTTCTCATTCATTTAACAAACATTTTCTGGCTATTAATCATTTTGCCAGGAACTGTGCTAGACCCTGGGAACATAATAGTGAAAAAGACACAATATTTTATTATTAGTCAATGATAATGGACTGAAAGAAGAATATAGTTGACCCTTGAACAACGAGGGGATTAGGGACACTGACACCCTGTGCAGCTGAAAATCCATGTATAACTTTTGAATCTTCCAAAACAACTCATGCCTGTAATCCCATTACTTTGGGGAGGCCAAGGCAGGCAGGTCACTTGAGCCCAGGAATTTGAGACCAGTCTGGGAAAAATGGCAAATCCCTATCTCTACAAAAAAAATTAAAAATTATCCAGGCATGGTACTGCATGCCTGTAGTCCCAGCTACTTAGGAGGCTGAGGTGGGAGGATCGCTTGAGTCCAGACCCGAAAACTTAACTACTTATAGCCTACTATTGACCAGAAGCCTTACTAAGGACATTAACAGTCAATTAACACATATTTGTATGATATGTGTATTGTATACTGTATTCTTGTAATAAAGAAAGCTAGAGAAAAGAAAATGTTATTCAGAGAATCATGAAGAAGAGAAAACATACTTACTATTCATTAAGTGGAAGTGGATCATCATAAAGGTCTTCATCCTCATCATCTTCACATTGAGTAGGCTGAGGAACAGGAGAAAGGAGAGGGTTGGTCTTGCTGTCTCAGGGGTGATAAAGGTGGAAGAGGTAGAGGAGGTGGGAGAGGAAGCATATATTATATTATAAAAGTAGTATAGTATGTGCTACAGTTATTTTATGCAGTTATGATTTAATATGTGTTTACTTTTTTAACATTTCTCCATACTGTAAATGGCACCATCTGTGATCTGTGTTTGTGTGTGCAAGTTTTGATTTTTTAACTTTTTATAATAGATTTGCATATATTTTGATATGATAAATGATAACAGACTAGTATCTGCATATATTTCATGCATTTCTAACATACCTAACTTTTTCTTATTTTTTTGATATTTATAGGCCATGCAGTTCATCTGCAAGTTTTCTCTAATTGTCAAAAATCTCCAAAACTTTTTCCAATAGGTTTATTGAAAAAAATCCACATATAAGTGAACCTGCACAGTTCAAACCTATGCTATACAAAGATCAACTGTACAGTAAAGGTGATGTTTTCAAAATGTAAATCAGGTCATATTACTCTCCTGATTAAAAGTCTCCAAAAGTTTTTCCATTGCTCTGTAGGAAAAAAAAATGTAAATGATTTGAAATGGCAAAAGAGATTACTGGGTGTTGTATTAGTCAGTTCTCACACTGCTAGTAAAGACAGACTTGAGACTGGGTAATTTATAAAGAAAAAGAGATTTAATGGACTGCCAGTTCCACGTGGCCAGGGAGACCTCACAATCATGGCAGAAGGCAAAAGAGGAGAAAGTCACATCTTACATGGCAGCAGGCAAGAGAGCTTGTGCAGGGTAACTCTCATTTATAAAACCATCAGATCTCCTGAAACTTATTCACTACGACAAGAACCACATGGGGGAAACCGCCTCCATTATTCAATTATCTCCACCTGGCCCCACCCTTGACACATGGGGATTATTACAATTTAAAGTGAGATTTGGGTGGAGACACAGACAAACCATATTAGTGTGTTTTTAATGAGAATATTAGATGTTCTCTGGATGACCCTCTAGGATTATCTCATTCTATAGGATTTAGGCTTATTTTACAAGTCATAAATTGTAAAAAAAAAAATGTAATAATATAAATGATTCTTGCTTATAGAAATGCAAATGATTTTTCCTGGCAGAATACAATTGATTTCTACCCTGTGGAAAAGGTTATTCTAAGTCTTGAGTTGTATTGTCTTATAGCTATTAAGAGTTTTGCTTCTATTGGCAAATTTATTTCACAATTCCTGATTTGTGTGTGTGTGTGTTTGTGTATTCTTCAGATATATTTACGTATATATATATATCATATTCTGATTGAACCAGTTTAACATTTTACTGGTTTCCTTATTAATGAATGAACTAAATTACACTAGTGATGTGCATTCATTTCATATTTGTGGTAGAGTCATAATTTTAACTTTTGAAAATTATAGTTTAACAGCATTTAGAATAAAACCTGGACTTCCCATACTTTATTCACATTCCACAATTTAAAGCCCTATAAAATCTAGGATTTGTTCCCTTCCCAACCTCATCTACTATTCCACCTCACCTTGCTCACTCTGCTCTTGCTCCCCTTCCCCTCTCTCCTTCTTCAAATACTCTCATGCATTATTCCTAGTTTCCACTTAGATCTCATCTCAAGTTTCCTGTCCTCAAAGAAGCTTTTCCCGTCAGGCTCAATCACATTGCCCTGTTTTAATATCTTCAAAAATGTTAGAATTATCTAAAAGTAACTTGCTCTTGTATTCACTTAGGTATTTGTTTTTATGTCCTTGCCTGTTTTTTCACTGTTATATTTCCAGTGCCTAGCAGATGATCTAGCCAATAAATATTTTCCATAATTCTTTTTGGATAAAATAATTGACATAAAATAAAAGTAAAATGACTGTGTCCAGGAGACTATAAAAGAGGTTTCTCTGACTCATCTTGGGGCACCTTCAGCAGGCCTCTGCATCTGAGCTCTCCTCTCTTTCCTGAGGAAACTGCCATCTCTTCCCACTCTTACCCTAATCATTCGCAAACTGGTTTCTACTGACTGATGTTCCTCTTGTAGGCCATCCTTTACCTAGGGATTCCCAAGTCAGCTTTTTGTCACACAGCTTGTATTAGTCATGGTTCTCCAGAGAAACAGAACTAAGAGTATATATATATATAGATATTTGAGAGGGGATTTGTTAAGGGAATTAACTCACATGAGTATGGCGGCTGAGAAGTCCCGCAACAAGCCATCTGCAAGCTGAGATGCCAGTTTTGCAGGACTTTTTCCTTAGTTCAGCTAAAGACGGGGGTCCTTATCACACGGCCATGAAAATTTAGGCTCACAGACAATTTGAAGGGTGAATAGAATGGGATTTATTGGGCAGAAAGGAAAGAAAGGAAGAACAGGGACTCTCCACAAGGCCAGAGTCCCTGCTACTGTGCTTCCTGCCTTGCAGTTTGAATCCTAGCTTCCACCCAGGAAGAGGAGGGGCCAGGTTCCTCCCCGCTGCAAACAGCATGAACTTCTGTGGCTCTGTCCAGTGCACATTCCTCCCAGTGAGCAGGCTGGTTGGAGTTTTGCCAGGGAGCCCTTCCCACCAGGCTGTCTTATTAGCATGGTTCAGTCCAAGTCAATGATGAAAGTTAGTATGAGGCTGAACACCTGAGAACCTGAATGACTGCTGGTACCAGTCCCTGAGTTGAAACCCAGAGAACCTGGAGTTCTGATAGGAGAAGAAAGGTGTCCCAGTTTCAGGAGAGAGAGAGTAAATCCCTCTTTCCTCTTTTTTGTTCTATCTGGACCTTCTGCCAATTGAATGTTGCCCACCCGCATTGGTGAGGGTGGATCTTTTTACTCAGTCCACTGAATCAAATGCCAATTTTTTCTGGAAACTTCCCCACAGACATACCCAGAAATAATACTTAACCAACTATCTAGGTATCCATTATTCCCACTGACACATAAAACTAATCCTCATACATGTCTTAGGGAGCTCTTAAAAATAAGAATTCCTGGCGTGGTGGCTCACACCTGGAATACCAGCACTTTGGGAGCCCTAAGCAGGCAGATCACTTGAGGCCAGGAGTTTGAGACCAGCCTGGCCAACATGGCAAAACCTCATCTCTACTAAAAATACAAAAATTAGCTGGGTGTAATGGCACACACCTGTAATCACAGCTACTTGGGAAGCTGAGGCATGAGAATCGCTTGAACCCAGGAGTCAGAGGTTGCAGTGAGCCAAGATTGTGCCACTGCACTCCACCCTGGCTGACAGAATGAGACTCCATCTCCAAAACAAACAAACAAACAAACAAACAAACAAACAAACAAACAGAATTCCTGTGGCCTGTGCTGATCCCCAGGAGAAGCTGATGTGGCAAATCTGGTATCTTTATTTCTGATAAGCTGAAAAGGAGATCTGTGTTAGTCTGTGACAACATTTGGCAAACTAAAATGAATCTTGGTGAAAAATAAAAATGGATCACATCTCTTCCTTGTTTCTAAATCTTTGTGCCACCTCATTGCTAGCCCCATAATATTCCAATTATTTAGCTTAGTAGACAAAGTCAGCCCCATTCTGGCCTCCATGTCTCTTTCCCATTGTGTCTTTCTGTCACTCCTTGCCTCCTACCATGTGGGCCTTTCAGACAGACACTGATGTCTCCCTTCATGGCCCCACATCTAACATATTCTGCTCTGCGCAGGACGACATCTTAATAGATATAAATCTATTCATCTTTCCATAGAGCTCCAGTGTGACATCATTGAACCTTCCTTGTGGCTTCATTCCTATGTATTTTCAGAGGTTTGTTGTTGTTGTTGTTGTTGTTGTTAATAGTGCTGTAATAGCTTTTATCTGCTGTGTTAAAATATGTCAGTTTACTAGTTCCTCTCTTCCAGTGGACTGTGAGAATCCTTGAGGACAAGAATTGTATCTTATTTATCCTTATCCTTATTTATCCTTATCTTATTTATCCTTATTTATCCTTATCCTTATTTTGCCCAGGTTAAGTGTTTGGCAAGTGTTTTGATAAATAGAAAAATGATGGGAAAGATGCTATTTTCATTGAACTTTGAAAAACAATGAGAAGGCAAACAAAATAGAACAGGGAAAATGACATTCTTCAAATAGTGAGCAGAAAGACATGGAAGAACCAAAGGCTAAGGGAAGATGCTTATGGGAATGACAAGTGTTTAGTGAGGAGGAGCCTGGACTACTGGGGCATCAAAGTGGGACACAATAGCGCGACAAGGACTGACTGTCCTTGCAAGTTGAGAATGAGGCATGAAAGTTCAGGTTTTGTTTATAAGCAAAGTTATAGAGCTAAGGATTTTGATTTTTCTCTCTTGAATGTTAGTCCCATTCCTCCACTGAGGAATAAGTAACAAGAATCACTTTGTCATTTTAGCCTTGTCAGCAGCGAGTGCTCCACTGCACTATAAGTCTGATAAGAACAGTGGAAGAGACATTAGCTATAAATGTTGGCAAGAATTATCATTGTTCAGACTTCTGCAACTGCTCTCATCAAGATGTCGGGGGAATTGCCCCACTTCACGGACAGTACACCTGGAGCAGGGTGGGAAATGGCAGGGGCAAGGGGATTAGAGCTCCTGATGAAAAGAAGGACTCATGAGAATAAACAGGGCAAACTCATGTGGGGGACAAGGAAAATCGATGAATTTAAATCAGATTATACTCCTATTATCTACCAATATGCACTTGAATTGGTCTGAAAGGAAAACCATAAGAAATAACCTTTTACATGGTGCTGGCATGTTAAAATAGAACCACAGTTTCCTTCCTCCTCTTAATTGCATCTCAGAGCATCCCACATTGACGCTTCTCAGATGTTCATTCTCAGGGCTGTTCAAGGCCACGCCTAACTAGGACTCTGGTATAGCACACACTGGATTCCAGGCAAACTTCCAAGTGTTTTGGACACATTCACTTACTTCCCTCCCCAACAGTCCTGTAAAGTGAAGAAAGTGAGGCTCAACTTGGTTAAGTGATATAGCAAGATCACAGATTTCCTCCAGAGATTTGAAAGATGAAGGAGACAATCTGACACTTTGGAATCCCGGGTGCCTTGAACACCATATATTTCATCTAATTTAAGACCACAGATTTTTATGATTGATCATTATTTTATATACCATGACAAAGATTGGGGGAAAAGGGGTCTGCCAATTAACCTACAATGCACTATTGTATAATAGAAACATTTCTATTCAAATATGTCAAAATGTTATGAAAAAATGTGTATTTTAAAGTTAACGAAATAAGGTGTATTGGGCAGAATTATCTTAGCCTCTTTGTCTACAACTACCTGTCATGAGAACATAACTAGCACTAGCATGGAGCAGAATGTTATGTTTAAAAGAATATCCCAGAAAAGTGAGCTTATTGTATGATTTTTTATGTGGGTCCAGGGTGTTTTTTAAAATATATATTTTAAATTAAACTAGAGTTTGGCATGAAGTTTTTTGATTACGGATATTTCCATTTTTTGGGGGCTGAAAAAAATGTTTTCTTCCCCTATCAAATTTAGAATACTTGGAATCTTCAGTAAAAAATAAAGCTAAAGATTTGGTTCTGATTGCTCAAAGACAGCGTATCAGCAAAACATGCTTTATACAATAATTTGCATGAGGCAGAATGTGTCTCTGCATCTTAAAGAGGTTTCTGTAAATAGTGGATTGGTACAATTTCAACAAACTCCAAAGAGCTTATATACCAACCTTGTTGTGTGAGTATAGTGCAAAAAAAAAAAAAAAAAACGACATAAAAGCCAAATATAAATGGACATATTATTATTATTAGAGACAAGGTCTGGCTTTATCGCCCAGGCTGGTGTGCAGTGGTGCCATCTCAGCTCACTGCAATCTCCACCTCCCAAGCTCAAGCCATCTACCCACCTCTACCTCCTGAATAGCTGGGACTAAAGGTGTGAGCCACCACACCCAGCTAATTTTTGTATTTTTATAGTAGAGACGGGGCTTTCACCATGTTGCCCAGACTTGTCTCAAGCTCCTGGGCTCAAGTGATCTGCTCACCTCAGCCTCCCAAACTGCTGGGATTACAGGCATGAGCCACTGTGCTTGGCTAACACCTAATTATTTTAACATAAAAAAATCATGAAACAAACAAGAAATCAAATTATAAATTAAAAAATTTTAGTGGTAAAAAATAAGACTAAAATATGTCAACACATGTAATAGAGTTAAATGGTACTTGGGGAACATTTTAGAACCTTGTATATAAAATTCAGAGTAAAAAAACTGAAAACATAATAAATAAAATTTCCAAGTCAAGAAGTTAGAAAAAGAACAGAAAGAAAAAAGGAAGCAAAATGAAGGAAATAAGAATACTAAGATCAGATATTAAGAAAATAGAATGCAAACAAAAATAAATAAAACTATGATGTGTTTGGTTGCAAAGATTTATAAAATAAATAAAACTTTGACAATACTAATCAGCGCAAAAAGAGAGAAGGCACCAAAAAATAATATGAGAAAATAGAAAAGGACACTTAACTAGAGGTAACATTGTTTTTTTAAAAATACTATGAACAATTTTATAACATGAAATTTGAAATATTAGGAGAAAGGGTAACTTTCTGTTTTTAAAACAGATTAAAAATATTTAAAAATTCTAAAAATTATAGCCATCAGGTAAAAGAATCAGTATTATAAAATCAGTTCTTTAAAAAATAAAGCAAACAAAACAACAATGACAAAACAAACTGGTTTTATAGGCAACTTTACGAAAACGTCAGAGAAAATGTCTGTATCATCTAAAAATCGTTTTAGAATATAGAAAAATTAAGAAAGTATTCCAATATATTTTATGAGGAAAGTATACCTGATGGTAAAAATAAGTCAAGATCAGTCCAAAAAAGTACCATTTTAGTCATTCTAATTTATAAGAGTAGATTCAAAAAATTAAATGTTTAGCAGCCTAAATTCACTAATTGAAAAATAAGGAACAATAATGTATTATTAATGATTAGATTTATTTTGGAAAGATATTTTATTTAACAATTGAAGAATTAATCAATGAAGTTTACCGCATTAACACATTAACAAAAGAATCATCCGAATAGATTTCAAAAAGCATTTGTACAATCAAATGCCTATACATTATAATCTTATCAACTTGATTTGTGTTAATTAAAGGTAACTATAAACTTATAATGCACGTATATTATATATATTCTCATTAAAGTCAGAAAAAAAATTTCTTTTTTTTTTTTTTTTTTGAGATGACGTCTCAGTCTGTCTCCCAGGCTGGAGTGCAGTGGCTCAATATCAGCTCACTGCAACCTCTGCCTTCTGGGTTTGAGCAATTCTCCTGCCTGGCCTCCTGAGTAGCTGGAATTACAGGCATGTGCCACCATGCCCAGCTAATTTTGTATTTTTAGTAGAGACAGGGTTTCACCATGTTGGCCAGGCAGGTCTTGAACTAATGACCTCAGGTGATCCACCTGCCTCAGCCTCCCAAAATGCTGGGATTACAGGTGTGAGCCACCACACTAGGCCAAATGAATTTTTTAAATTATTTTTCTATTTAGCACTTAATTTGAGATCTTAGCCGGTGCAATGACATAAGAAAAATAAAATGCAATATAAGAAATGGAAAGGAAAGAACACAAATATTATTTTTACATGCTAAGATTATTTGTATAGGCAATTCAACATCTACATGAAAATTATAAGAACTAATAATCAAAATTGTTGGATACAAGATTATTACATTAAAAAATCAAAGCAGCCCTATACATTAGCAACTAAAAATAATGTTTAGGAAAAATAATTTGCTTATAATACGTATTACATTACATCAAAGCAACAAGAAACATAGAAATAAATTTAACAAAAGGTATCATTGTGGAAAGTAAACTAAACTAATTTGTTGAATTAGATAAAAGAAAACATAGAGTAAATAGGATAATAAACTACAGTCATCCATTGGTATCCATGGGAATTAGTTCCTAGACCCTCCATTGATATCAAAATCTGCAGATGCTCAAGTACTTTATATAAAATGGTGCAGAATTTGCATATAACCTGCACATATTCTCCCATTTACTTTAAGTCATATCTAGGTTACTTATAATATCTAATACAATATAAATGCTATGTAAATAGTTGTTATACTACATTTTTAATTTATTATTATTATTATTTTTTCTAAATATGTTGAATCGTGGTTGGTTGAATTCACAGAACCCGCAGATACAGAGGGCCGATTGTATGTTAATGTGTGAATGGGAATGCTGAATATTATAAAGATGGACATTATTTTCAGATTAATCTTTAAACTCAATATAATCATAATAAAAATCACTACAGAGTTATGGACAGAATTCGACAGAATGAGCCTAAAATTTATATTAAAGAATTAAGAGTCAAAAAAGACAAAAAAAATTTGAAAAGAAAGAATAATAAGGGGAATTTACATGATCAATATTAATATTGTTTATAAAATTGTTTTATTTAAAACAGAATATTATTGGCACAGATCTGGATCAAAAGAACAAAGTACCCTAGAAAGAGGCTCATGAATGTGCGATAACTTGCTATGTAACAAAAGTGGCATTAAAAATAGTAGGGAAAGGATAGATTGGTTTAAAAATGGTCTTAGACTTCAGACACATCTGACGCTGGATTGAGCAAACATCAAGCTATACCTGCAGAGTCTAGAGGTGTTATTTGGTCCTGCTTACATTTCTTGCTAGAAGGTTGGACTGCACTGATGCTGTGCCATAACTGACTGACTCCCTTGTTCATCAACAGTAGCGCCGATCTCCCCTTATTCCAAGAATTCATCAACGGGGCTGTTCCAAGGATATAATAGTAGGTAATTTTATGTCTTGACTCATTTTCCTTTAAAGCCTCATGTGTACACAGGTCCAAAGTTGTATAACTTTCATAGAAGCACAATGAAGTGAATATTGCAGCAAGTAGTGGGATATGTTTTTCATGGCCTTTCCTGTTTCCCAAAAAAGCAGCCCCAGCCGGGTGCGGTGGCTCACGCCTGTAATCCCAGCACTTTGGGAGGCCAACGCAGGTGGATCACCTGAGGTCAGGAGTTTGAGATCGGCCTGACCAACGTGGAGAAACCCCATCTCTACTAAAAATACAACATTAGGCGGGCATGGTGGCACATGCCTGTAATCCCAGCTACTCGGGAGGCTGAGGCAGGAGAATCACTTGAACCCGGGAGGTGGAGGTTGTGGTGAGCCAAGATCACGCATTGCACTCCAGCCTGGGCAACAAGTGCGAAACTCCATCTCAAAAAAAAAAAAAAAAAAAATCAGCCCCAACCCTGGAAAGCTATTGAGAAAAGTTCCTTAGGAGTGAGGTCTTCCTATGCTAGTCTGAATCTGTTCTTTCCCATGCCTGGGGAGCAAGGGCACAAAGAGACCAAAAGGAAAACTCAGGTTGGAAGCAGTCATGTAGATTTTTGTTAGGGGATATATATATTTTATATATATATATATATATATATATATATATGCCTCCCAAATTTGGTCCTGAAATAGTGATTATTTGATAATTTTCTTAACAAAAATTTTAAAAATTAAGTCCCTATATCATACACACATATATACACATATACAGATACACAGTCAGGGTTCTCCAGAGAAACAGAGCCTATAGAATAAGTGTGTGTGTGTGTGTGTGTGTGTGTGTGTGTGTACACAGACAGAGAGAGAGACAGATTATGGGAATTGGCTCACATGATTTTGGAAACTGAGTCCCATGATCTGCCATCTGAAAGCTAGAAAACAAGGAAAGCCAGTGGTGCAATTCAGTGAGTTTGAAGGCCCGAGAACCAAAGGTCTAATAACTCAATGGGGTACCTCCCAGATGAATTGGAAAGCCTGAGAACTAGAGAGATGATGGTGGGGGTGGGGTCACTGGTACTAGTCCTGGAGTCCAAAAGCCTGAGAACCAGGAGCTCCAGTGTCCAAGCGCAAGAGAAGATGGATGTTATAGCCAAGCAAAAAATGTGACTTTTTTACCCTTCATGTCCTCAAAAGATTAGATGAGGCCCACCCACATTGGTGAGGGAGATCTTCTTTACCCAGTCTACTGATTCAAATGCTAATGTCCTCCAGAAACACCTTCACAGATACATCCAGAAGTAATGTTTTACCAGCTACTTGGGCATCCCTGAGGCCAGTCAAGTTGACACATAAATTAACCATCATACATACATTACTGGAATCTTTATCTTAGTATAGGAAAGAATTTGTCAAACAATATACAAAACCCACACACCTTCAAGGAAAATATTGGCATATAGATATATTAAAACTTTAAACTTTTACATGGACAGAGAAAAAAGACAAGGAGAAGATGTTTACAATGCATATAACTAACTTTACATGACTCCTACAAATCAATAAGCCATATTGCCCATTAGAAAAGTATGCAATGGACATAAACAGGCAATTCACAAATGAATAAATATAAATTGTCAATAAATATATAAAAACCTGCTTAAGTTTATGAGTAAGCAGAAAATCCATATTAAAACAATAAAAAGTTACTAATTTTTTACCCCAAAATTGGCAAAAAATGTTTAAAATCCGATAATAGCAAATATTGACAAAAGTGAAGAGAAGTAAAAACATTCATTCAGAACTGATGAGAAAATTAATGGGTACAATTTATATTCCATTTTGAAGAGGAATTTGGCATATCTAGTAAAGTTGAGGACATATTTGTAGACCTTTTTTTTATGGATAACTCCTGAATAAGCACATGGAAGACAGGGTAAAATGTTCAAAGTGGTAGAAAAAATATAAATGGTGGTATATTCACAGCATTTAAAATGGATCAAGATTTCAAAATATAATGGTGAGTCGAAAAAGCAACTTGCTTTTTCTTTCCAAGTTGTGGATTAGAGGCTTTTAGCATGCCTTGGCTACTTGGAAATAGTAAGATAGTACATAGAGATCAACTCTTTTAGTTTTAATTCAAGAAGGAAAATGAGAATCCACCAAAATCATGAAGGACACCCCGGATCCCAGAGAGGAGAACGTGAGCAAACAGGCCCTGTCACAGCATCCAGCTGATATAAGTGAGTAAAGCCCCAGTACTTGAGAGAGGCCGGGAGCCTCCCTCTGTGACTCACCTTTCCACGGGATCCAAGCAACCCAGGCTGAGGAAGAGTGCTTTGTTTCTCCCAAGGCCCTGAGCTATCTTGGGGATAGACTTGGAGGTGCTGAGAGAGAAAGACACTGGGAAAAGCTGCAGGCATTTTCCCTGACCTGGGACAGAGAACAGGAAGCCACCTTTAACACAGGCACACACAAAATCAGCCATTCTTTGGTGACCCAGCAATATAGCCATGCAGGCATTTTTGTTTTAGGCCAGAGATTGGAAAATTGTTCTAAAATAGGGTAGGGACACACACAGCCAGAATTGCAGTAAATGCCTCAGCTGTAGGCACTGGAATGGTGCTTTCCCCCGTTGTAGGCCTGGGGCAGCTGCAATTTCTCCTGGGCCACAAGACCTGCAGTCAGGGCCAGCATGGTGACCTAGAACTAGTCTCATGTATCATTGCTGGGTGCCCCAGCCTGCTCCTCTGAAATCACAGTACAGTAGAGACCCGTCGGGTCCACCTCCAGGAGGATCTCCAGGCATTCTGTACTCACCTGGTTCAGTTGCCTAAGCAACTCCACCTTTCTTGGGCATAGATCATGGTTAAGTGGGCCCTTTCTGCTTCACGCCAAGGCAGATATCCAGTTGTTAAGAGCACCTGCTTGTATGGACTAGCAACTTGAGGTGCCACACTCTTCCTGTGGGGAGATCTTGGTGCAGTAGAGCCCTCTCTGTTCAATGTCCAGGCAGATCTCCAGGTATTCAGAGCACATGCTCACCTGGATCACCAGTCTGACCCACCCCACCCTTCCTGGACATAGAATGTGGTACAGCAGTTCCCTCCCCATTCCACTCCCAGATAGCTCTCCAGATATTCAAAGCACTGGCTCATCCACATTGGTAGCCCAAGCTGCCCCACCATTCTGTGCAGAGATTCTGGAGCAAGGTTGCCCTCTCTGCTTCATGCTCAGGCAGATCTATGAGTATTTGGAGCTCCTTCTTGCCTGGTTCAGCAGCCAGAGTCACCCTACTCTTCCTATACAAAGATCTTGGTGCAGGGAAGCCCTCTCCCCTCCATGCCCAGGTAGATTTCCAGACATTCAGAGCATCTGCTCACACAGATTGGCAGCCTGAGTGGCCCTACCCTTCCTGCACAGAGATCATGGTGCAGCAGGACCATTTCTACTCCATACTCAGACAGATATCCAGGTATCTGGAGCATTCGCTCACCTGGACCAGCAGCCCGAGCCAACTCACTCTTCCTATATAGAGATTATGGTGCAGCAGGGCCTTCACTGCTCAGCGCCCAGGCAGATCTCCAGGCACTCAGAGCACCTAGTCCCTAGATCAGCATCCTGAGCCAGCCCACTCATCCTGCATAGCAACTGTGGTGAAGCAGGGCCCCCTCTGCCCCATACCCACCCAGACAAATCTTTGGGCAGTTGGAGGACCCATTCATCTGGATTACCAGTCTGAGCTGGCCCACCCTTCCTGTGCAGAGATTGTGGTGGAGTGGGGTCTTCTGCATTCTGTGCCCTGGCAGATCTCTTGGCAAATGGAGCACTCACTCTCCTGGATTAGGAGTTTAGGGACCCCGCTCCCCGCTACCATCCATGCAGAGAACTGGGAGCTGAGGTTTTCTAGCCCCATGCCTGAGCATACCTCAAGGCACTTGTTGGTTACCCATTGGATTCTCCCTTACTACTAGTGCTTGTACCTGCTATCAGGCAGCCTATATGTGTGCCTGCTGACCTGGGCCTGCCCATCTTGTCTGCTGCCCCTGGGGCAGAGCAGGGAGCTCAGACCACTGTGTACTCCACAGATCAGACCATTGCCTGAGGCAACAGAAAGCGCCTGTTGAAAAAAAGGATCAAATATATACCTAGCCATGTTGGCTGCAGTCAGCTACTGGTTTGTAGGTCAAAACACACAACCCAATATAAAATCTGCCGAAAGAAGTACATAGGGGTATAGAAGCAAAGCCAAAAGACCCTACCCAACGTTCTCTACAGTCACACCTTCTAGGGCATGGAGGAAAGAGAAAAAGAAAGAAAAAAGAAACAATAATATTACAGTGAAAGAAAGAAAAAGAAAAAATACTACCCACATGAAAATAATTATAAAAGTTAGAAGTATCAGCATCTCCAAGTGAGCAGAAAGTAGCACAAGAATTCTGGCACCACAAAAATTCTGAATGTAGTGACACCACCAAAGGATCACACTAGCTCTCCAGCAATGGTCCCTAATCTAAATGAAAACTCATAAATGATGGATAAAGATTTCAAAGCGTGAATTGCAAGGAAGCTCAAAGAGATCCATGACAAGGTTGAAAATCAACACAAAGAAACTTCTAAATCAATCCAGAAAATGAAGGAAGAGATAAACATCTTAAAAAGAAATCAATCAGAGCTTCTGGAATTGAAAAACTTTCTTGAGGAATTTCAAAATACAAATGAAAGCTTTATCAATAGACTGGACCAAGCAAAAGACAGAATTTCAGAGCTTGCAGACCAGTCTTTAGATCTAACCCAGTGAGATAAAAATAAAGAAAAAAATATTTTTTTAAAATGAACAGTCTTAAAGAAATATGGGATTATGTAAAGAGACCAAATCTATGAATTATTGGCATTCCTGAGAAAGAAGGATGAAAAATAAACAACCTGGAAAACATTTTTGAGGAAATTATTCAAGAAAATTTCTCTAATCTTTCTAGAGAGGTAGACATACAGATACAAGAAATCCAGAGAACACCTACATACAAAATGAATATCATCAAGGCATATAGTCACCAGACTGTCCAAGGTCAACATTAAAGAAAAAATCTTAAATGCAGCTAGAGAAAAATGTTAGATTACCAACAAAGGGAACCCCAGGGTAACAGTCTACCTCTCAGAAGGAACTTTACAAGACAGGAGAGATTGGGGGCCTATTTTCAGCATTCTTAAAGAAAAGAAGTTCCAACCAAGAATTTTATATCCTGACAAGCTAAGCTTCATAAACTAAACTAAACTACAATCTTTTCCACGTAAGCAAATGCTAAGGGAATTCATTAGCATGAGACCAGCCTTATGAGAGACCCTTAAGGGACTTTTAAATGTGGAAACAAAAGAAAGATACCTGCTGCTACAAAAACACACTTAAGCACATAGCCCACAGACCCCACATAAACTACAAAGCGACCAGCTAATAACTTCGCAATGTGATAAAAACCTTACTTATCACATTAAGTTTGAATGTAAATGGTCTAAACACTGACTCCACTTAAAAGGCAGAGAGTTGCAAGTTGGATAAAAAAATAAGACCCATCCATTTGCCGATTCCAAGAGACCCATCTTACATGTGCTAACACATTTAGGCTCAAAGTAAAGGTTGGAGAAAGATCTATTATGCAAATAGAAAACAAAAAAGAGCAAAGGTTTCTATTCTTATATCAGATAAACAAATTCTAAATCAACAACAGGAAAAAAGGACAAAAAGGGACATTACATAATAATAAAACTTTCAATTTAACAAGAAGACTTAACTATCCTAAATATATATGCATCCAATATTGGAGCACTCAGATTCATAAAACAAGTACTTTCAGACCAACAAAAAGACTTGGACAGCCACACAATAACAGTGGGGGACTTCAACACTCTACTGACAGCATTAGACAGATCACTGAGGCAGAAAACTAACAAAGAAATTCCGGACTTAAATTTGACTCTTGACCAATTGGACTTAATAGATATCTGCAGCATACTCCACCTATCAACCACAGAATATACATTCTTCACATCTGCACACAAAACATACTCCTACACTGACAATGGGCTTGGCCATAAAGCAAGTCTCAAAAAATATTTTAAAAAATAGAAATCATACCAACCATACTCTCAGACCATAGTGGACTAAAAACAGAAATCAATACCAAGAAGGTCTCTCAAAAACCACACAATTACATGAGAATTAAACAATTTACTCCTGACTTATTTTTGGGTAAACAATGAAATTAAGGCAGAAATTTAAAAAAATATTTGAAATAAGTGAAAACAGACACAAAATACCAACATTTCTGGGATGCAGCAAAATCGGTATTGAAAAGAAAGTTTATATCACTGAACACTTACCTCGAAAAGTTAGAAAGATCTCAAATTAATGCTGTAACATCACACCTGGAGGAATCAAACAAGAACAAACTAACTCCAAAGCTGGCAGAAGAAAAAAACAACTACAATCATAGTGAAACAGAATGAAATTGAGACCCAAAAATCCATAGAAAGAATTAATGAAACCAAAAGTTGGTTTTTTGAAAGAATAAACAAGATCAATATACTGTTAGCTAGATTAACAAAAGAAAAAGAGAGAAGACCCAAATAAGGACAATCAGAAATGACAAAAGTGGTATTACAAAAGATCCTGCAGAAATACAAAATATCCTCAGAGATCATCATGGACATTAGGAGAAGGGACACCTCCCTAACTCATTCTATGAAGGCATCATCACCCTGATACCACAACCTGGCAATAACACAATGAAAAAAGAAAACTATAGTCCAATATCTGATGAATGTGGAGGCAAAAGTCCTCAACAAAATACTAGCAAACAGAATCTAGCAGCATGTCAAAAAGTTAATTCACCACGATCAAGTAGGCTGCATTCCTGTGATGCAAGGTTGTTTCAACATATGTAAATCAATTAATATGATTCACCACATAAACAGAATTAAAAATAAAAATTATAGGATAATCACCATAGATGTGGAAAAAGCCTTTTATAAAATTGTGTATCCCTTTATGATAAAAACCTGCAACAAACTAGTATTGAAGGAACATACCTCAAAATAATAAGAGCTGTCTGTCACGAACCCACAGCTAACATCATATTGAATGAGCAAAAGCTAGAAGCATTCCCCTTGAGAACTGGAACAAGACAAAGATGCTAACTGTCACCACTTCTATTTATTCAACATAGTACTGGAAGTCCTTGCCAGAACAATTAGGCAAGAGAAAGAAATAAAATGCATCCAGATTTGAAAAGAAGAAGTCAAACTATTTTTCTTTGCTGATGATAGGATTCTATAGTTAGAAAACCCTAAAGACTCCATCAAAAGGCTTCTGGAAATAATACATAACTTCAGTAAAGTTTCAGGATACAAAGTCAATATACAAAAATCAGTAGTATTTCTATATACTAATAATGTTCAAGGTGACAGCCAATAAAGCATGCAATCCTATTTACACTAACCAGCAAAAAAATTAAAATATCTAGAAAATCATCTCTCCAAGGAGGTGAAAGATCTCTACAAGGAGAACTACAAAACAGTGCTGAAAGAAATCATAGATGACACAAACAAATAACAAAACATTCCATACTCATGAATTTGAAGAATCAATATTGTTAAAATGGCCATACTGCCCAAAGCAATCTACAGATTTAGCACTATGTCTATCAAACTACCAATGTCATTTTCACAAAATTAGAAAAAAAACTATTCTAAAATTCATATGGAACCAAAATAGAGCCTGAATAGCTAAAGCAACCCTATGAAAAGAGAACAAAGCTGGAGGCATCACATTACCTGACTTCAAGCCATACTATAAGGCTGTAGTAACCAAAACAGCATGGTAATGGTACAAAAGGAGACAGGTAGACCAATGGAACAGAATAGAGAACCCAGAGGTAAAGCCTCACATCTACAGCAATCTGATCTTTGACAAAGTTGACAGAGGTAAGCACTGGGGAAAGGACTCCCCATTCAATAAATTGTCCCAGGATAGCTGGCTAGCCATATGAATAAGAATGAAACTGGACCCCTACCTTTTACCATATGCAAAAATTAACCAAGTTAAAGTAAAGATTTAAACATAAAATGTCAAACTATAGGAATACTAGAAGAAAACCTAGGAAATACCTAGGAAACACTCTGGACATAGGGCTTTGGAAAGAATTTATGACTAGGTTCTCAAAAACAGTTGCAACAATAACAAAAATTGAACAGTGGGACCTAATTAAAGAGCTTCTGCACAACAAAAGAAAGTATCAACAGAGTAAACAGACAACCTACAGAATGGGAGAAAACATCTACAAACTGTGCATCTGACAAAGGTTTAATACCCAGAATCTGTAAGGAACTTTAACAATTCAACAAGAAAAACACAAATTACTCTATTAAAAAGTGGGCAAAGGACACGAACAGACCCTTCTCAAAAGAAGGCATACAAGTGGACAACAAACACATGAAAAAATGTTCCACATCACTAATCATCAGAGAAATGCAAATCAAAACCACAATGAGATATCATCTCACACCAGTCAGAATGGCTATGATTAAAAAGTCAAAGAACAGCAGATGCTGGCAAGACTGTGGAGTAAAGGGAACACTTATAAGCTGTTGGTGAGAATGTAAATTAGTTCAGCTACTGTGGAAAGCAGTTTGGTTATTTCTCAAAGAACTTAAAACAGAACTACCTTTTGACCCAGTAATCCAATTACTGGGTATATACCCAAAAGAAAATATGTTAAGCAAATCTAGAAAAAGAAGAAAAGACTTAAATGTCCAGAGTTGTCAATACGAATTAAGGGTATGAACTTTAAAAATGGAATAATTTCTGAAGGCCAACTTAGCCTATTTCACAATTTTGCTTAAGTTATATGTGCCAACAAAACATTACACACACTTGCTCAGCTGGAGAGAGCCTGTTAAGAAATATCACAAAACTTATCAGCCTAACCAGCACCTACCAAGAAGCTCCAGGACTCCCCAGCTGGAGAAGGGTTTCCTCTAATTTGCTTTAGAGCTCTGGAATTTACAGATACTACTATGTGGGCCTGGTGCAAAATTCCTAGCTCAGAGTTGTAGCTTTTTTGTAATGTGGAAAAACAAAGAAACTGATTAAAAAAAATAAATAAATCAGAGAACACTGTAGCTCTTCATCATCCTGCATTCTGTGTGCAGAAAGTACCCCAAATGGTTTACAAGAAACTATGCCCACAAAAAGATAATAATAAAAACAACAATGATAGCTCCTGTTTACTGCACATGTACTACTTTATATGCACTATCTCCTTCTTTGTTCATATCAGCCCTATGAGACAGGTGCCTTTGTTGTCTCTACTTGATAAAAGAGGAAACTAAGAATCATATAAAGTTTAAATAACTTGTCCTTAGTCAAACAGCCACTGAGGAGCAGATTTAAACCCACCTGATTCCAGTTTAGACTCCTTACCACAAGTCTATACTGTATAATGTGTATGGGAATCTTTCTCGACTTCTGAAAGACTTCTGAAAGAAGGAATTTTAATGGCTTTTAAACTTGAGTCTTATCTTTTTGTTTCTTTTTCTAGTATGATTGCAGGACTACAAACAGAGAACATTTGCAGAGCCATAATTTTCTACCATACTGATAGGCCCACTGATGAACCTTTACAGTCCTCCTCTTTGAGCCATGCTTCCTGCTTCCGTGGGCCAAGTTTATGCTTCTGAGCTCCTGACGAGTGCTTCTGCAACTGATCCACATGCACATAGCCAGGTGCCCTATGTGCATGTAGAAAATAAGCCAGACAGGGCATGGACTTTGCACTCTGAGCACAGAGCAGACAGGACAAAGTTCTACAGCAAAATGTTGGGACACCCCAAAAAAACCCTCCACTCTTAGACTATGCAGCCAGAAACCTGGTTTCCTTAGAGAGTGGTTCTGAATTTCACTTCCCAGGAGGAGGATGACTTCAGAGCTGCAATATTTGGAGTGTGGCAAAGCAGAGATCAAATGGGTAGGGTGCTACAGGGATTGACGGCTATCTTGCAGGAGTTAGAGGAGGGAGCTGCACTTGGCTCAGATGCTGAGGGTCTGAAGTCAGATCCTAGACCCCATGTGAGTGAGCAAGTGCAGAGATAAGCAGTGAAGGTTGAGCCCTTAAGGGATGCCCACAATCAACTGTTAATGAAAAGGGAAGAAAGGGAAGCTCAGAGCCTCAGCCAGCCCTGGTAGCCTGGCTCTGAGAAAGACTGGGGTCCTCCCCGAGCTGTGCTGTCTGTGGGGACTCTATGGACCACTGTCTTTTCCAAGGACACATTCAGTTCTGTACCACACAGCTGCCTTCATACTTATATTGGTTCCCTCCTTTTTCAGGACCAGGAAGATGGGGTAAGTCAACCCACACATATTTATTACGCACTGTCTGTTTTCGTGAGCTCCAGGGCTGTATTCGCCACTGTTCATGAGATATCTCTGTCTAGAAATCTTGCTGACCCCTGAAAGTATTCAAAATGGAATTATATTTCATCCCAAATATCTTTCCCTATTTCAGTGAATGGCATCATAGCCACAGGCTGAATAACTTCATAGGATTTTATTCCTACCTCATCATTGTCCCCACACCTGTTCAGTTGCAAATGTGACAGGTTTAATGGTGAAATCTTTCTCACTTCCATCCCCCTTACCTCTGTTTCCATTGTCTGCAGGCTAACTCAGGCCCTCATTATCTCTTATCTAGACCATGCTGACTGCCTCCTAATTGATCTTCCTGCAGCACATTCTTCTGCCTCCAGCATATCTCATCCACTGTTGCCAGATAAATCTTACTAAAGCAGGGCCCAGATGGTGTCACTTCCCTGCTCTTATGCCTTTGAAGACTCCCCACGGCCTGGAGAATCAAGAACAGACTCTTCAGCATGCTCTGTGAGGCCCTTGAGATCTGGGCTCATTACTCCAAGACCTCTTCCCTTCAGGCACCTTCGCCCCTCTGTGTGTTAGTGTGGCAGGTCTTCGCTTAAGCTTTCTTTTACCTACAGTGTTTTTCCACCAACTGTAAGCTTTTAAACCTTACCTAATCTTTCAGGGCTATCAGATGTGATGTTTGCATAAACACTTCCCTGAATCCCTCCAGTTACAAGTGAACATTACTACTTTGGATTTTGTGGCATTTATTGCTTTTTTTTTTTTCTGTCGCATTCATTTATTCAACAGGTAGCAAATGCCTTGACGATTTTTTTTAAAAGGGGCTCAATGAATAGCTGTTTAATTCTTTTTTTTTTTTTTTGGCCATTTTACCACTTTCTCTTACTAATGAGGAAGATGTCATAAGTTGCTTGACTTATGTGGTATAATGTGGCTGTTTTCCTGAAACATTATTGAATTAAACTCTGAAGTCAAGGGCTCAAACAAACTTTAAAATAAAAAAAAATCTTTAAGAGAAGTTTATAGTCCACCATTGTCATTGTTCCTTATGCTAACCATGGAGCAAAACATATTTTGAGTGCTACTGACAACTCTGTCTTCCATGACAATCTTCTCATTTTACTCTTCTTTCTTATGGGTCCTATCTGTAGATGGAGTGTGAAGGAGAAGTAGTGCTTACCATTCTAAGAATTCATGCTAATGTAATTTGGACAGGCATGACTTCAAAGCCTACAGATGCTTCATCATCACCAAACACTTCTGAAAACATAACACAGGTCAGAGTTTTCCCTAAGCCATTTTTTAAGGTTGGCTTTGATCCTTCCAGCAGTCACTGGGTAACACTTCTCATCTTAATGTACCGGGAAAGATGCAATAGTATGCACATTCTTCAAAGCAGGAAACTTACATATTCTGGTCATTATAGATTTTCTTTCTTCACAATATTCTGTGATACTTCCTGAAAAGACAGTTGGCCTTAAATTCAAATGCAACTCTGGATTAACTAGCATCTAATAGGGAAGCATTTTACAAATGTTACCACGATTCACATCAGCATTGTAAAAATATTTAGTAAATAGACTAAATTTATAAATAAGTTCCATGAAAAAGTTACTTTCTTTCCTTACAATGCCGTGACTTTTAAAATAAATTTTTATCAGCCTAAAGCTTTGTTTTTCCTTTCATCATTAGAAATGATGAAACTTGCCCTCTGAATAGTCACACAAATTATTCAGCTATAAATACTCACCTTTTTATTTTTTTTAAGTGAAGGAGGGCATGCTGTAAGCTTTTTATAGAGGACAAGGCATAAATCAATTCCATGCAATATAAGGCAATAAAATATTAGAACATTTTTATTTTACTTCAAATTTGACTAGCTCTTTGTCAGTTGAGTCTATATAACACAGATGATCTTGCACTTTTTCAGCAACATGTTACTATGCTATTTTCCTACATGTACAGAACTGTTTTGTTTTTATTTTATTATTATTATTTTTTTTGAGATGGAGTCTCACTCTATCGCCCAGGCTACGGTGCAGTGGTGCAATCTCAGCTCACTGCAACCCCTGCCTCCTGGGTTCAAGCGATTCTTCTGCCTCAGCCTCCTGAGTAGCTGGGATTACAGGCAAGCGCCACCATGCCCGGCTAATTTTTGTATTTTTAGTAGAGATGGGGTTTCACTATGTTGGTCAGGCTGGTCTCAAACTCCTGACCTTGTGATCCGCCTGCCTAGGCCTCCTAAAGTGCTGGGATTACAGGCATGAGCCACTGTGCCCGGCCCCAGAACTGTTTTTATAATAATGTGGACATAAACTTCTTATATTTGTTCTTTCTCTTTGGCAAACAAAACTTTTTAAACACACAAAATAAATCTAAATAAAAAATATATATAATAATTTAAACATAAGTTTATTTTGCTGCATTCAACAACCACAGTAACTTTCATTTCTGTCTGGTTAATTTCACTCAAGGGCAGCATAGCACAAATTACATAAGTGCCTCATAGACAATTCGTGTGTGGTATTTGTGTGCCTTCTAAGTAGTACCATCTAAACATAATGGTGCTATTAGGAGTACTGACATACGTAGAGTTTATATTTTCCCTTCACAGAATGCTTACAAACTAATCTACTTTTTAAATGTGGGCATTTCTAGAGAGGCAGGGTAATTCCTTTAAAGCAATAGAAATATGAAGGGCTCCAACTGACACATGTTCCTCATTAATCAATTTTTATTGAGATTCTAACATACCTATAGCATAAGCAGTAAAACAATCTATGAAATGCGATTTATGTCAATAAAGAAATTATAATTAAGTTGAGAACCATTAGGTTGAGCCTATGGTTATGGATCACAAAAAGGCTACATAGTCACTGTGGCATGATGTAGTTTGTAACTTATGAAAAAGAGAACTGGGGATAAATTTGAGGAGAGAAGGAATTCTGGGAAATATGAAATATATTCCCAATAATGGGCACCACTTGAGCAAGGGGTAATGAATGAGCAGAAAACAATGCCAATTCAAAGAACATTGCTTTAATGACCCCATGGTGCTCTTGTTTGATTTTATACTAGAAATGTCAATGATATTCACCACCACATATTTCCTTCCCACCTTCCTAAAGGAATTTCTCCACTCATAGCCTAGAAGGAGCAACCTAGCTACAACTCGATAGCCTACTACCTACCCAGCCACTGCTGATTGGCCAAGGGTCTTATAACACCCATGCTGAGCCAATTAAATTTCTGTCCCAGAAATTGAAAACAGAGGTTCAAAAGTGGAGTCAGTCAGGGTTGGACACATGAGATAGAAGATCATGTGGATTTAGGCACTGGAGATTCAGACCAAGAAGGATTAAGAGACATTTGAGAAGAAGCTGATGCAGTTGACTCAAGAGGAAGAGAGCTACAGAACAAGTAGTTGTTTAATGATTTTCAGTTCCTCCAAAGTCCCAGTGTATTCCCTGAGCTTGATTTCTTTAATCTAGTCTAACTGAAGTGTTTTCTCTCCACTCTTACTAAGTCATCTCTAAGATGACCTTCTGGGTACACTGTAGTGGTCATCTTATATTTTTCATTGGCCTCTCTCTCATTAACTCTAAACTCTGCCACCTTTTCTGTTATCACTTCTCCTTTGTCTTCTATTATTCTTTTCTTTTCGTCTCTTATCTTTCCTCCCTGTTACTTCACCTGTACTTTTCAGCTTCGTCACTACAAGGTTTAGTCATTTATTATAACAAGGATGGGGCTACTTATGTTTGGCCAATGAACCGACCAATGATATCATCCTGTCAGTAATTTTCTTATCCTTGGCACTTGATTATTTTCATTATTGCTTAATATTTGATTTTTTTTTACTTAATTTGGATTGAGAATTATTTTAATGTGATAAAATTGCTAGTCATCCATTAATAATTCTCATAACTGGAAATGATGGCTTTCATTGCTTTTCTTAAGTAAACATGAACATTTAGTAGTTTTATATATATAGACAATGTGGGCAGGAGGAGTATAATTTATTTCTGCATTAAAATAAGTAAGTTGAATGATCTCACTGTCTAAAAAAGCTATGTTTGAATCACTAGGTCATTCACTTCCACCCCTAGTAATCATGCCATTGGTGAGAGAAGATGGGAGGTAGAGGCAAGTTAGAAGTCATAGAAACCTATTCAAAATAAAAATAAATGCATTCAAAAGGTTTCTATTTTTGCTATCATTTTCATTAAGTCAGTCTTTCCTTCACTCAATAAATATATATTAAGCCTTTCTGATGTAGTAGTCTATGAGCAAGACTTTGAGAGAACAGGAATGTACAAAACAGACAAAGTCTCTTCTCTCCTGGAGTTTATATGCTAATGAGGTAAGACAGAAAATAGATAAACAAATAAATATAAAATCCAACAGGTGGTAATGAATGTTCTAAAAAAATAGAGTGGAAGCTAGAGAGCACTGAGGTATGGTGTTTCATTCAATTGCATAGTCAGGAAACATGTGCCTGATGTACTGACATTTGAACAGAGATTTTTATTTTATTTTATTTTATTTATTTTTGAGACAGGGTGTCACTCTGTTGCCCAGGCTGGAGTGCAGTGGCGTGATCATGGCTCACTGTGGCCTCTACCTCGAGGGCTCAGATGATTCTCCCACCCCAGCCACCCAAGTAGCAGGAACTACAGGCATGTGCCACCACACCCAGCTAATTTTTTGTATTTTTCTTTCTTTTTTTTTGGTAAAAACAAGGTCTCACCATGTTGCCCAAGCTGGTCTTGAACTCCTGGGCTCAAGTGAACCACCTTCCTCCACCTCCCAAATTGCTGGGATTATAGGCATGAGCCACAGCACCCAGCCTGAACAGATATCTAAATAAGTAAGGGAGGGAGCCATGATATTCTCAGGGGAATCATCTGGATTGTCTGCAAATACTCATTGATCACATAAAGAATCATGTCACTCTACATTTCATGTTGGTCTCATGGAAGAGGTTCTGTCATGGCATATACTATGTAGTGGGATATAATAGGTTAAATTGTGGCCCCCAAGAAGGTATGTTTAAGTCCTAAGCCTTGGTACTTGGAAATGTGACGGTTATGGAAATAAGGCATTCAAATAAGGTCTTTGAAGATATAATCCAGTTGAGATAAGATCATACTGGATCAAGAGAACCCTAAATCCAATGACTGGTATATCTACAGGAGAAAGGGAAGAAATATTTGAACACAGAGACACAAAGGAGATACACAAGGAAGGTCATGTGATGATTGAGGCAGAGATTGGAGTGTTGCAGCCACAAGCCAGGGAATGCCAAGGATTGGCAGCAACCATCAAAACTAGGAAGAAGCAAGAAAGGATTCTTCCACAGAGCCTTCAGAGGGAGCATGGCCTGTTGACACCTTGATTGCAGATTTGTAGCCTCCAGAAAAGTGAGAGAGCAGATTTCCATTACTTTAAGCTACCTTGGTGGCAATTTCTGTGGCAGACACAGGAAACCAGTACAGAGGTATGAACTAGAGGAAAGCATTGAATAGGCTGTGTCAGATGGTTTTGAAACACATATATACATGCAACCACCACCACCACAACAGCAATAATTAGCTTAATTAGCTTTTTAAATGGATAATTAAGGGTACACGAAAATACAACAGATTAGATTAGGATCAGTGGAAAACTTAAGATCACTCTTTCCACGTGCTCATCTAGCAGCCACATGGGCCACATTGCTTCTCATTTGTACTAAGAAATTTCAGGTAGGCTATCCTGGTGATATTGAAACATTACTTCCATTCTTCCTTCATTAAATTTGCCTCTTCCGTGTGGCCAGAAAGCCAATGTTTGTCCTTTCTGAAGTTGTTCTGCCCAGAAGAACTGTATTTCAGTGAGTATAACTTCAAATGATGCTTAATTTTGGGACCTGGGTGTTGGTGCTTCTGCCAGAATGATGGAGTTAGCACTACTCTATAGCAACAAAGGAAAAAACCTTTACATCTTTGCAACATCCAGATGAGCAGAATAAAGACAATGAACAAGGAGGAGGGAGAGCCAAACGATTCAAGCAAGTGTTGATTCATCATGGTTAACTTCTCTATTCAAAATTTGATGCTTACCAGGTGCGGTGGTTGTGCTTGTAATTCCAGCACTTTGGGAGGCTGAGGTGGACGATTGCTTGAGCTCAGGAGTTTGAGACCAGCCTTGGCAACATGGTGAAACTACAAAAGTTTACAAAAAATATCTATCTATCTACAAAAAAAATACAACAATTATCCTCGCATGGTGGTGCTTGCCTGTAGTCCCAGCTACTCAGGGGATTGAGGTGGGAGGATCACTTGAGCCCTGGAGGTCAAGGCTGTAGTGAGCCATGTTCAGCACCACAGCCTGGGCAACAGAGTGAGGCCCTATCTCAAAACAAAACAAAACAAAATCTGATGCTGTGGGAATTGTTGTTGTTTTCTTTTTCCTAGTGAACATATCCTTTTCTAAGACAATGGATTTCATGTGTTGATGTTGCAATCAATCTATTGTGCAATTCAAATCAACAGAATGTTCATGCTCTGTCTGGGGCAATGTAGTAGGTTGCACCCCTTCTTGTCGTTCATATTCTTTGTCATGTTACTTGTATTTCCCTTCACAAGAAGCATGTAGAGTTCCCACTCCATTGATTCTGCATTTGGCCATTGGTCCTGTTTTGACCAATAGAATGTGCATGGGCATGAGAGAGTTTCCATTTTGAGCTTAGGAGTTAGGAGGCCTCCCATGTTTAAGCTCATCCCCCTTGTGTTTTTATTTATTTATTTATTTATTTATTTATTTTTATTCATTCCATTTTGTGTTTCTGTCATCACTAAGAGAAAAACATGCCATAGCTAGTTATGGTCCAAAGAGAATGAGACACACATGGAGAAGGCCTGAACTCAAACTGAAAATTGGAGTCAAGCTCAACAGAGACTAGGCTGGATTACTCAACCTGGAGCTGACCCAAAATTACATGAGTTAGTATAAAAGATGGTTTATTTTAAGCCATTGACTTTTGGGATATTTCTTATACAGCATTACTGTGACAATAACTTAATGATATGGGTGGGTTCTGACAAGTGAGATATTTTGTAGAAAGTATAAAAATTCATTACAGCAATATCTATTAATGATTAGATTGATCATGGTCATGGAGAGAGTGTATGGCATTCTAGAAGGAAATGAAGACCAGCAAGCAGGATTACTGGTGAGGACCTTAGATACATATGAATCAGCCACCATCTCTAAGTTTTATTTCATTCACCCATTAAATACCTCCCTTATCCCAGAGTGTTTGGGAGAATGGCATGTAAAAAAACCATTCAGAAGGACTTAAGTGCCATATATACACATGTAGTTATTATTATTAATCATTATCATTTGATCATTATGATATTATTGTATATATTATTTATATATTATTTATTATAATTGATATGTGAGGGGGAAGATCAAGATGGTGATAATCAATTTTAAGGTAGGACATTAGGTTTAGGTAACATTCACTTGCGGTACAAAAAATTAATGGCAGTATCTGGGTTTATATTTGTCCCTAAATTTCTTATTTATTGTCCTGACATCTTGGTTTAATATTTTACTTTCAAGTTCAGATAATGCTGCATGTAGAGAGATGTAGATAACTTGGTAAAAGGATGAGTTCCCAAGAAGAGATGAGCATAGTTCAGTCTTTATCAAGAAAGCACCGCCGCTTTTCCTATACACAGCAATGTGATTATATTTCAAGGATCCAAGTTTATTTTTGAAACAGATATTTATATTTAGGCAGCCTGCTTAAAACACGTATTAGATTTGAAGTGAGAATTTATTGCCTTTGTGGCTTTGAAGTCTATATTTTTTATATGATCTTCCAGAAGGAACTCAGATTCTGTCTTCAATGGAGACCTGGCAGAGCTACTGTTGAGGCAACTGGCTGGAGGGGAGGGGTTTTAGTGCCTGGTGGTGGGGAAGAATTTTCTACGCTTATCTTATGGTGCCACAGATGCAGTTTATTCATTTATTTGCCCAACAAAATCTTATTAAGTCTCTGCTTTGTGGAAGTTTCTGTGCTAGGCTCTGAGATAACTGTTGCTCCAAATCACTTGTGATAGCTCTGTGTCTCATCCATGTGAAATTTAAAGTCATCTCTCTGTCCAAAGAGCACTCTAGTGAGAAGATTCTAGTTTACATTTTACTCCTTGAAAACTCTGATCCTGGCACTCTCGTGTCTTCCAGTGACATGAAAGGATTAATGTATGTTTTTCAGCACCTGTCACAATTCTGGAGCAACTCAGGCAGTCAAAAGAAGAGGGCTCAATTGATGTAGGCACAAGTGTGTGGGCGTTTGGAACACTATACATAGGTTGCTCTTTTATTCTGTCTTCCCTCCCCTCAGCTTTGGCCTGGGGACATGAGTGGTGACTTAAATGAACCACAAAACATTGCTGGGAAAATCTACAGTGTGCTGAAGGAGGCAGCAAAGCATTGAGATGAACAGATTTGGGAGCTTTCTGAGCAGGGGAGAGATAGCACCTAGTATTTATGGGACAGTTAAACTCCCATGTGCTCTGGTACTATGAATCTGGAAAACTGTCATCCAGTCATCAACCCAGGACTTCTCACTGGCATTTATCAAAGTCATGATACCTTCCAAATGCGAATGATGGGACACAGCCAGACAGTTCATCCAGAACTACATTGTTATAACTCTTGTTGCTTCCTAAATGAAAGGATGTATTTCATCTGCATGGATGGACAGTTGCTTTTCTTCTCTTTTTTCTTTTCTTTTCTCCCTTCCTTCCTTCTTTCTTTTCTTCCTTCCTTCCTTCCCTCCTTTCTTCTTTCCTCCTTTCTTCCTTTCTTCTTCCTTCCTTTCTCCTTCCTTCTTTCCTTCCTTCCTTCATCCCTTCCTTCCTTCTTTCTTCCCTTCCTTCCGTTCTTCCTTTCTTTTCTTTTCTTTTTTCTTTCTTTCTTTCTTTCGTTCTTTCTTTCATTCTTTCTCTTTTTCTCTCCCTCCCTTCCTTCCTTCCTCCCTTCCTTCCTTCTTTCCTTCCTTTTCTTTCTTATAAAGCTCCTGCATTTACTTATTACCTGAGCAACTCCTGTAAGTCTTAAGATCCCAGAGGCAAAAGTATCCTAACATAGACTTACAGAGAAACAGCCACAGAAGTAGGTTTTATCACCAGAGTGCTGCCGAATTCAACAGGAGCATCTGTGGAAAAGTAGAACAAGGTTTATTATTTTCAGAAGACTGGAGTTGGAACCCAAGCTTGCCACTTAGCAACATTTTGGCCTTGGGCTAGTTATAATCTTTCTGAACCATGCTGTTCATACCGTACACTCCCTCCCTGACCATGATCAATCTGATCATTAATAGATACTGCTGTAATGAATTTTTATACTTTCTACAAAATATCTCACTTGTCAGAACCCACCCATATCAGTCAGTTATTGTCACAGTAATACTGTATAAGAAATATCCCAAAAGTCAATGGCTTAAAATAAACCATCTTTTATACTAACTTATGTAATTTTGGGTCAGCTCCAGGTTGAGTAATCCAGCCTAGTCTCTGTTGAGCTTGACTCCAATTTTCAGTTTGAGTTCAGGCCTTCTCCATGTGTGTCTCATTCTCTTTTGACCATAACTAGCTATGGCATGCTGTTCTCATTGTCTTCATCTGTAACTTGGGTGCATAAATGCCTGTTCTGGTTGTTCATTCCACAAAGTCTGGGTTCTTTCTATGTGCCCAGTACTGTGCTACACACTAGAGACACAACTCTATTCCTGGTCCCAGGGAGTGGAAAGAGAAACACTGAACATGTAAACATGGTTAGGATCATGAAGAAAAAGTGTAGCACATGGCAGAATCAGGAAATAGGAAGTCCTTACTTATTCTGGAGAGTCTCCTCGAGGAAATACGGTTTATACTGTTTGAGCTGAGACAGGAAAAACAAGCATTCAATTATTAGATATTGGGATATCAGGAAGATTCCAGGCCTAGGGAAGAGGGTGTGTGAAAGGCATGGCGGGGAAGACAACAGTGCATGTTATTTACAATATAGTATTGTGAGACAATTTTTAAAAACTGCATTTGGCAGAGCTGTATCAACTGCTATGGACATTTGCCAAGGACCATCAGGCCCTCTATGGAGCCATGAAAGACACCCTAAAGAGACTTCATTCACCTAAATGCATGTGTATCCTCTAAGCTAACACTGCTTAGTGTTTGCAAGGCTTATTTCTTGAGTAAAGAGGTAATCAAAGCCTGGATATAGTGGGAATAAAACTCTGATCCTTGCCTAGATTTGATATCCTGGTCAGTGGAAGGCCACATGGAGGGTATGAGTCAATGTATCAGCTGTTTTATGTGTTAGTGATGCTTTCATTTTGTAGCAAGATGGGGCTATTTTCCCCTTAAGTTCACAGTTTCTCTTGCGAGGTGTGGCAGCGCTTCCTGTTGTACAAGACAGATGTTGCCCTGGTGTTACATGAATCATCGTGTCTCCGTCATTTAACTTAAAGAAAGCCAATTTTTAGTGATTGAGGTAGAAAGGAAGACCCATTTATTAGTGATGGCACCCACTGACCAATGTTCTAAGCCAGATACAACCTTCCAGCTCATGTCAATCAGGAGGAGTGCCCTGTCTGCTCAGGCATACACACAAAGCTGGGGGTAGTCTTTGTCCTCCATCTTTGTGGTTGTTAGACCCTGAGCCCAGTCTCCCAGCCCCCTTCACTGCATCTCCGTGGGTCTTTGTATTAGTGCATTCTTACATTGCTATAAAGAAATACCTGAGACTGGACAATGTATAAAGATAAGAGATTTAATTGGCTCACAGTTCTGCAGGCTGCACAGAAAGCATGATGCTGGCATCTGCTCGGCTTCTGGGGAGGCCTCAGGAAACTTAAATTTATGGCAGAAGGCAGAGGAGGAGCAGATACAACTTACATGGCAGGAGCAGGGGCGAGAGAGAGAGAGAGAGATGGAGGAGGTGCCACACACTTTTAAACAACCAGATCTCATGAGAACTCACTCAGTAACCTGAGGACAGTACCAAGGGAGATGTTGTTAAACCATTCATGAAAAACCACCCCTATGAGTCAATCACCTCCCACCAAGCCCTGCTTCCAACATTGAGGGTTACAATTCAATATGAGATTTGTTGGGGACACAGATCCAAACCGTATCAGTCTTGTGGATTATTATTCACGGCCTCCTGAGCATCGGCTTGACAGAGGTAGAATGAGCTCATCTTTGCTCAAAGGCATGCTAGAATTACAGGCACAATTTCTGGAAATTATGCAACCAGTATTTTTTTTAGTTCTGTGATCTCCAAAAAAAAAGGCTATAGGTTTCTAGTACAGGAATTGGCAAACATTTCCTTTTTTGTAAAGGTCTGATGTTTTAGGCTTTACAAGCCACTTGTGGTCACTACCACATATTCTTTGTTTGGTTATGTTACAACTCTTTAAAAATGTAAAAATATTTTTTAGTCCAGCTGTAAAGAAACTGGCTACAGGCTGGATTTGGCTCATTGGCTGCGATTTCCCATCCCAGGATCTAGGGCAAAGCTGGACCAGAGCCAGGTAGCCCAACCTGATGAGCTGCCTCTTCCCTTACACTCTTTGGCATTAATAATTGTCAAATAAATGTTTTATGTCTAACAGGGTCCATTTACATTGCAGTTTACCTAAGATAATGAGGTCATTTCTGAGACTTTTGTTTTTACTCTGCTTGCAAGCTAGTAAATTAGACTGCCACAGTTTCATGAGACATGGTTGAATTCACAAAACTCCTGGCTCAGAGAAGAAGAACAGATTATTCGTTGCAACAGCAGTGGACAGATTGTACAGATTACGAGCTTGTTGTGATGGTTCCTCAAGCTCTGGTTCCCACAAGGTGAGGCCAAGAGAGCCAGATGATGTCTGCCTATGTAGTGGGTTACATTACAGAAGAAAAATATTGAGTTTATTAAAAAGAATCTTTCATAATGGGCAATAAGCACATTTACCTTTTGTAGCAGTGGGACAGACTATCTCTCCCATCCCAGGCTATAGCAAATCTGCTCTTTTTTCTTGAGGAAAATACTACCTCCATCTTCCAAGGCTGTTACAAATATCCTTGAAAAGATAGTCCAGGAGGGAAAAAGGTAGTTGGAGCCTTACTTGTACGACATGTAGAAATATAAGACATCCATGGAAAATTGTCTTTCAATAGACAACTGGTATCTGCTTATATTAATGTGACAGTCCATCCATTTTGGAGAAATAAAACATCAAGTAACCCATTTCTGGTGTAAGTGATCTTTTCCTAGTGCCCTGTACTTATGATGTCATCTAAGAACAGATCTAAGATCCAATCTTAAGATTATATAGTTCCATGATAGCTAATCACTTTGATATAGGGATTTTGGCTCCAGGACAAAGAAAAGGAACAACAGCAGCCGGGCGCAGGGGCTCACACCTGTAATCCTAGCACTTTGAGAGGCCGAGGCGGGTGGATCACCTGAGGTCGGGAGTTCAAGATCAGCCTGACCAACATGGAGAAACCCCATCTCTACTAAAAATACAAAATTAGCCAGGGTGGTGGCGCATGCCTGTAATCCCAGCTACCCGGGAGGCTGAGGCAGGAGAATTAATTGAACCCGGGAGGCGGAGCTCGTGGTGAGCCGAGATTGCGCCATTGCACTCCAGCCTGGGCAAAAAGAGCGAAACTCCATCTCAAAAAAAAAAAAAAAAAAAAAAAAAAGAAAGAAAGAAAGAAAAAGAAAAGGAACAACAACAACAAAACAGCATGGCTCATTTCGGGAAGTTTCAGGACACTTGAAATTTAAAGTGAAATCAGAAATACTGTCTAAGGAGACATTAAATGATTACTTCCTTCAACAAGCAGCCTATTTTTCCTTCCACTGTGTCCCAAGTGATATACAATTTGGCAGAATTCAAGCCAGAAATCAGTGGGAAAGGCTTGAATGTAGTCCCTGAGTCATGAGACTACTACAGAGGACAGCCAGGCACGAATACAGGTGGTTTAATGGGAAACACTAGGAGCTAACTGATGCCTGGGTCAAAAACAGAAACGAAGAATCAGGAAAGGGTAGAGCACATATCATTTGTGAATAAAGGTGGCTGAGAAAGCATCACTAGAGAAGTTTATGTTAATGACTCTCTGGTCCAGAGTGCTTTCCCTTTGCTTTTTTCTTTTGACAATACTGCCGAGTGCTTTCTAAAGATGATCCCTAATATAGGACAGCTTTACACAATAAGTTTAGTACTGAAAATTGTGTTGGTTGAAGTTTTGATAGTCAAATATGTGTTTCCCATGGTCATATTTCTATTTCAGTGATGCTTAATATTCATTTTTTGAGTCATCTCCTTCATTATTGAGTTAGCACGTCAGAGGTCCCAAGTTTCTAAACCCTTCACAAATACAATCTACAAACAAACTATAAAGCAACATTGTACTTAAGCTTCAAGAGGCAAGATCCATTATCTGTAATATCAAAATTATTAAAGAATCAAAATAAAATCAATTTCATCAATATTAATGCAATTTTATATTTTTAAACTTATAATAATAAATACTGAATATAACAGAAAACAGTAAGTAGAAGTTTCTTTATTGGAAAATGTGGCATAAATTATTCCTCTCTCCCCTCCCTCGATGGAGGAATTTGTGTGATTGGAATAACCCAATGTAGAGAGGCAGTAATGTTGAGTGCAGATTCTAGAACCAGGTCAGGTAGCTTTACATCCAAGTTCCAGAACATATTAGCTTCAAGAGTAGGTTAATTTATCTATATCTGAGATCCTGGTCGGTGGAAGGCAATATGGAGGGTATGAGTCAAGGTAGCAGGAAATAAAATGTTTATAGATTGAATGCTTCCCAAACTTCAATTTTTAAATACTCTAGAGAATACTATCTTCCAGGAAGAAGTCTCACTATCTCCAGACAGGCAGATAGATTAGGGCAGATCATCTCATTGCGATCCAGTGTTGGGCTGATATGAGTCTGGGTTACAGACTTTGTAAGGCTCATCCTACTGCTGGTTTACCCTACACTTGAGAAAGAGTGTAGGGTTCCAGGTTCATAGCTGACAGCCACTGGTATTTTAAGAGACAATCCTCCATGGCATAGCTTGAACTCCTATCCTTTTTTTCTATTAAGCACTTCTTCTTCATTGCTTTTTGCCTTGGTTTTTTAGCCTCTTACCCTGTACAGCTTAAATGTCTTGGTCTTTCTGGCTGACACTTAAGAAATAAATAACACTTAGCAGTCCTGGAGATTGCCCCATCCTCCATTGATTTTCTTGAGGGAGAGATTCAGTTTTGTCTGAGAAACAGGATTGACTCAGGACTCTGCCAGAGGGTAACTGTGCCTGTTTTCTTGGCCTATTTCCAGTTTCAATACTGTCCAATAAAACTATCTGTGATAACAAAATGTTCTAGATCCATGCTATCTAATCAGATGGACATTAGCCACCTATGGCTGTTGAGCACTGAAAATGTGGTTAGGGCAGCTGAAGAAATGAATTTCTTATTTTATTTAGCTCTAATTAATTTAAATGTGAATAGCCACACATGGTGAGTGGCTGTCCTGTTGGACAGCACAGCCATCCACAGCAGTTTTAGGTACAGCATTTCACAGTTTTTATTCAATTGGAAAAACTGTGACATGAAAGGATTAGATCACTGCAGGTTGATTCTAGCTTGTCAAGGCCGCCTCTATGTGCCAGCCCTCCTTGCCTTAGAAAGGGTGTAAATGAAACAACAGCATCCTTAACAAAGCCAAGAAAACTCACAGCCTGTAACAATATAATAAAAGAGGCAGACATGTTGAAGACAGATTTTCCCTATTTTCAAGGTCTTCTCTTCTCTCATATACCTTCCAATTGATGTTTTTTCGAAACGCCCTTAGACAATGCCATTCAATGTTTTCAAATCTTGTTACTATTACTCTTTTAGCAGCAGAACTGTTTATGACACTAAGACTCTCATGAAACCCCAATATATTAAAGAGGTAAAATCAGGGATAGAGGACTCATAGCCATACCTGATCTCACATCCCCTTTTCCAATTACCTTCTCAGAGCTCTGACGAGCAGTTTGAAAACCACAATTCTAACAGACCACTATGGCTTTATACATGAATTAACTAGAGCCCAGAGAAATGAAGTGGTGACTCTAAGGTGCTTGAATTCTAAAAAAAAAAAAAAAAAAAAAAAAAAAAAAAAAAAGAAAGAAAGAGAAAGAGAAAGAAAGAAGAAAGAAAGAAAGAAAGAAAGAAAGAAAGAAAGAAAGAAAGAAAGAGAAAGAAAGAAAGACAAACTTGGCCGGGTGCGGTGGTTCCTGCCAGTAATCCCAGCACTTTGGGAGACTGAGGCGGGTGGATCACAAGGTCAGGAGATCGAGACCATCCTGGCCAATATGGTGAAACCCCGTCTCTACTAAAATACAAAAAAAATTAGCCAGGCATGGTGGTGTGCACCTGTAGTCCCAGCTACTTGGGAGGCTGAGGCAGGGGAATTGCTTGAACCCGGGAGGTGGAGATTGCAATGAGCTGAGATCTCACCACTGTACTCCAGCCTGGCGACAGAGCAAGACTCCATCTCAAAAAACAAAACAAAACAAAACAAAACAAAAAACACCTTTATTCAGGTTTCTTGTCTCTCAGTGCAGTGTTCTCCCATGTTGTGGCTTCTGCGTGAAGCTTTTCTAACTTCATTAGTCTTTTTAATGCCTCTAAAAATAGGGCTGGCCTTTACCCTATAACACAACAGGTCTTATAAGCTCTGTTAGGAGTTGTTCACTATTGTATGACATGCCTTTCTCTTGTTTCCTTGCCCACACTGCAAGTTCCTTAAAAGCAGGAACCATGCCATGTATTTCTGTTAAAGCCAGGGTACACTTGGCAGAATGTAAATAAGCCTACAGTCAACATCCATTTGAATGATGATTCTTGCTGCAAGTCGTTTTATTGAGAGCTTGCTGAATGCCCAGCAGGCCCTGGTGCCTTAGGAAAATACAAAGTATAGAAAACAGTTTCTCCCCTTAGGAAGCTTTGGGCTTAGGTGGAGAAACAAGACAGGACAGAGAAATAACTCCAAAGCTGTCTCTCAACATGAGCTCCATGGATCACCTGCAACAGGGCTACTTGAAGAACTTGCTACGAATTCAGACTCCTGGATCTCATATGCAGAGATTCAGATTAGGGAAGACCCAGAAATCATCATTTATGATAAATTCCTCAGTTGACTTTGCACATTTGCAATTTTACAAACTGGAAAACATAAGTAGGTTAGTGATCGTTTATGTGGTAATGGTCTTGAATACAACATTAAAGAACTTGGATGATCTAAGGAGAGAACTCAGGCTGCATGATGTCAAGTGGAGGAGCTGGGAGGTGGAGTGGAGCAAGGGACTCACCCCTGTTAAAGCTGCCATGGTAACTGCCGCTGACCCCTGAGGAAGTGTGCCCTGAGCCCTTCTGGATGATTGTGAGTGGTGCTTTCATACTCTTGATCAGCTTGTACTCCAGATAAGCGGGCCACCAGCTCAGGGAGATGGAATGGCAGGATGAGGCTGCATTTCTGGGCAACCCATGTGGAAGAAAGCAGACAACATGATCAGCACTGGGGGGGATTTGTCAGTAACTCCATTGGGTATCTGTTGTTACATAACAAAGCATCCCAAAACTTAGCAGCTTAAAACAACAAACATTAATTATTTCACAAGGTTGCTCACAGAATCTGGAAGCAGTAATACTTGGGCTTAGCCCCTCCTATGAAGTTGCAGCCAAGATATTGGCCTTGACAACCGTCATCTGAAGGCTTGGCTAGAGCTAAAGCATATGCCTCCATGTTCACACACATGGCTGTTGGCTGGAGGTGTCAGTTCCTCACCATGTAGATCTATGTAGATCTTTCCAGAGGACTGCTGGTGACATGGCTTATGGCTTCCTTAGAGAAAGTGATGAGAGAGAGAGAAACCAAATGAAAGCCAGGATGTCTTTCATAATATAATCTCAGAAGTGATGTATACCCTCACATATGCCATATTTTATTAGCTACACAGATCAACCCTGGTAGGAGGAAATTACACAAAGATGTGAATACCAGGAGGTAAGAGTCAAAGAGCAAGAAACATGTGGCAAGAGTTATATCTGAGAATAACTTGAAAGTTTTACTTTGTCCAGAAATACTGCCTTTTGCTAAGATGTAAGAGAAATTTGATGATCTTAAAAACATCTTAGAGGTCAAGTTACTCTGAGTCTTTTCTCTACTTCTTTTCCCAGAACTCAGAACTGAGTTCATATGCACCTCCCTTCTATTTCCCTGGGGACAGAACTGTCAGGATTAGAATGGGTATCTGTAGGAAGATTTCTGTAAGAAGACCTGTAAGATCTTCTGACTGAAATGTGAAGACCCTGGAAGTCTTGAGCCTTCCAGTATAGATTATAATGTGTGTCACTCTTCTTAGCAGACTGTGCAAAGCCACATGATGCTAGAGTCTTGGGTAGGTTGGGAATGATGACCCTTGTCCCACATTCTCAGAAGATAACTTTATCTCATCCTTCACCATGATGGCTATTCTCTACTTGCTCCCTTCTACATGTACATTCCTTGTACTTCTCTGGGTCCCAGGCTCCTTGCCACCTGCCTTTTGTTTGGGTTTGGCCACTGGAAATCACTGGTAGATGAACAATATTCTGTGTGTCCTTCTGGTTTGCTGTTATCTCTAGTAGTATCTGCATCACTTCATGACTTCAGCTCCTGCTGGGTGGCCTCTGTTCCAAGGATTCTGATCTCATTGGCTTTCAATTGCACTTATTCTTCCCCTTGTCCCTTCAACACTAACAGTGTAACAGTTTCTGGTGCTATTAGTCTCTGAATGCTTCCTTTTTTTAAAATTTTTATTTATTTATTTATTTATTTATTTATTTATTTATTTATTTGAGATGGAGTCTAGCTCTGTCACCCAGGCAGGAGTGCAGTGGCACAATCTCGGCTCACTGCAACCTTTGCCTCCCAGGTTCTAGCTATTCTCCTGCCTCAGCCTCCCAGGTAGCTGGGACTACAGGTGCGGTGCCACCACGTCCAGCTAATTTTTGTATTTTTAGTAGAGACAGGGTTTCTCCATGTTGGCCAGGATGGTCTTGATCTCTTGACTTCCTGATCCCTCCACCTCGGCCTCCCAAAGTGCTGGGATTACAGGTGTAAGCCACCGTGCCTGGCCTGAATGCCTCCTTTTAACCTTAGTCCCACATCTATTAAGTGGTCTCTAATTATGCACTCTGATGATTTGGATTTTCCCAGGATCCTGACTCATGTATTTTCCTCAACTGAAGAAACATTGAGGGTGTGCAGCATCCTGACCCCACTCCAACATATGCTAGTTTCTCTCCAGTCCTATCTGACTGCTTCCCTCATGTGAAGGTGAACAAAGTGTCCATCTTCCTACCTCTGCCTGGGCTCCGGATCCCAGCCCCACCCGCTGCTTTGAGCATCTCACACTAATAGCTGTGCTCTGTCTCTCCTGGATCTCCATCTTTCAATTTCAGTTTGTGCTTTCAGAATTTAAATATGCTCAAGACTCTTACATATGAAAAACAAAATAAGAAGTCACTCTTCTTCAACTCCAGGGTCCCTGTCTCTTCTTCCTTTACAGAGAAATTTCTTCAGCCATCTTTCTACTTAGAGCTGTCTCTCATTCTTTTATTTATTTATTTATTTATTTATTTATTTATTTATTTATTTATTTATTTATTTATTTTGAGATGGAGTCTTGCTCTGTCACCCAGTCTGGAATGCAGTGACGCAATCTCAGCTCACTGCAGCCTCTGCCTTCCAGGTTCAAGCAATTCTCCCATCTCAGCCTCCCAAGTAGCTGGAATTACAGACATCTGCCACAATGCTTGGCTATTTTTTTGTATTTTTAGTAAAGATGGGGTTTAACCATGCTTGAGGGCTGGTCTCAAACTCCTGACCTCTGGCGATCCACCTGCCTTGGCCTTCCAAAATGCTGGGATTACAGGTGTGATTTCTTTCCTTCTTAATCTCCCATTCTACATCCAGGAAGAGTGGGGCTTTTGCACCCATCACTCCCAAACTGCTTTTGCCACAATTGCCTACTACTTCAATGTCACTGTGTGCAATGGATATTTTTCATTATCACTTTGCTTACAGCAAGAGGTTCTGGTGATGTTTCTTTTTTCCTGAAGTCCCTTCCTCCCTTGGCTTCCACAACCTCACATTTTCCTGGTTTTCCTACTATTTCTCTGGGCATTCCCTTTTAGTTTTATAACTTGGCTTTCCTCTTGACTCATCCCTTAAATATTGGTACTTCTTTGGGTATTTCTTTGCTGTTTTTGTTTTGTTTTGTTTTGTTTTGTCTTGGGAAATAACCTCATTAACCACCAAACCGTTGGATGCAAAGTCCTCAGAGTCACTCTGGACTTCCTCCCTTCAACAGGAAACTTCATAAAAAGCCCTATACACTCCAGCCCCTCAGCCCCAATGATCAAGCCTGTGCTACTACCTTCAGCCTTCTCTGGCCCATTTTCCTTTAAGCCCTGAGATGCTCCCGCACCACTGGACTAATCTCAGCTGTCCACGCCTCTGTCACACTCTCCCTTGCCTCCAGGCCTTTGCACATCCTACCCTTCTGTCAGGAGCACTCTTACTTTTGTTCATCCCCTCAAACTAAAATATATTTATTTTATGCTTTTGTTTCTCTTCAGAATAAATCATTTGCCTTTTAAAATGTATTTATTTTTCAGCTTTTAACATAAAAGTGACTTCATCCAGGAGTCTCTTCTGGATAATTTAGACAAGCTCAGAACCCCCTCCCCCTGCTCTCTTCTCTCAAGTCCGCATCCTTCCCCCAGTATAATTTTATATTCACAATTATTTAACAGCTCATCTCCTTCTCTAGACTCTATTCATCATGGATTCTCCAATTCCAGGCACGTGGAAGTTACTCTAGTTAAATGATGAAAGAAAGTTAGGAGAACCAGAAGTTTCCCATGTGTACAATGACCATATTCCTAAGGCAAGTTTTGGGGCATACATATTTAACAATGTTTAATGCATATGATGCGGTCTGTTGGATCGAAGATTTGAAGTCAAGACTACCCAAATTGTTAAAGAAAATGGAAGTGTTCTTTTTCTGTTTGTTTTTTTTTGTGTGTTTTTTTCTTAATCTGGAAGGTGTTCTTAAGGGCATGAAGTGTGTATGAAGGGGAGGGGGCTCAGAAAAGCAGGACCTGGGTCATTCCTCCTCTCTCTCCTGTCTGTTTCTACCTTCCTCTGTGCAAGCTTATTGGGCCCTTAATTATTTTCTACCAGGTTAATCAAACCTGGGGCCAGAGATGATTGAGAAGTAAATGCAAAGGGGCCAAGGCAATTCATGGGCTGGGTCCCCTAATACATCCGCACACTTCCCTCCCAGCCTCACACAACCTTCCCTCTTCAGTCAAGCCTCCCATTCCCCAAGCTCCCCTACCTCCACCCAGCTCTCAAATATAGGATGTCTTAAATCATTCACCCTCACACTTTTCCTGGTGGCTCCATTCATGCCCATGATTTCAACCTCCACTCCCATGTGGAATAATGCCAATGCCCAAATCTTTAGCTCTCACCCTCAGTACTCGCTGGGGTGCCAGACCTGTGTGACCAGCCAAATGCTGATTAATGATTTCCAGTTGGGTGTCCTCTGAGGCACCTATTGTGTCCAAAAATAAATTAATCATTTTTCTTTTATTCCACTCTCTCTTATCTTCGTTCTACAATATCCCAATAGAAACCTTACAGTCATGACAGTGATAATGAGAAACATTTTTTTAATGTTAACTATAAGCCAGGCACTGTTTTAGGAGTTATGTATATATAAACCTGCTTTACACTTAAAACCCCATTTTACAGATGGGCAAGTGAAGCATAGACAGGTAAAGTAACTTGACCGAAGTTTAAGTCAGAAAGCCAGGATTCAAACCAAGAGAGTTTAGATAGAGAGGCTGAACTCATAACCACTATGCTATGTGCCTCTAGAAGGATTAAGTGTCTTAATATTGTTCCTTTCACTAGTGAGCAGGATTACTGAGGATTGGGTTTCTAACTGAATAAACTTTTATTTCCATCACCCAGTTTCGTGCTTGGTAAATAGTGGTGTATATTGGATAAGTAAATAAAGAAATGAAGGTGTGCAGGAGATACTGGAAAAGTAGCTATGAAGTTAACCACAAGTCAAAAAAAATGCATTCTAGAAAGGGATGCTCTACAGCCTCCTATTTCCTCTACATTGCGCTTCTATTTTGGTATTAGGGTTTTTAGAATCCCAGAAGACATCTATAAAACATGGCACAATGGAAGTGGAGGTGGAGAAGTGGAGGGAAAGAGAAACAAACAAACAAAAAGCATCATCCCTTCTCTTATCACTTTCCACTTCTCCAGGCTTGTATTTGTCACATTGAAATAGAGTTTGGTATTTTCATTGTAGTTGTACAAGTATAGTTTGTTAATCTCAAGAGGAATAAAATATAGCCATGTAATTTTATTTCCCCAGTAGAGAACCAAATAATAATAGTGAATTCTTAAGGAACTATTTTGAGGTTCCAGGTGTTATGCTAAGCAGTTTCTAAGCCCGTGGGTATTATTATCAGTTCTAATATGCAAGTGGGGAAACTGAGGCAAAGAGACTTGTTAAGGAGCTTGCTCAGGATGACAAGGCAAATGCATGGAGGATAGGGATTTGGACACAGCCTGTGAGCCCTTGAAACTTCTGCCCTTCACCCGCAATGCTGTAGAAAGTCTTCCCGTGAAAATGGGCTTTTAAATAATCTGAACAGTGATGAACTGGGGATGGGAGGTAATGTGTCATTGGCAATATTTTCCCATTTTGTGAGGTGCGGTGAGAAAAGCCTGTTTCTCAATTCTATGGTAGAGCTTTCTCCATTCATTTTCTTGTGGTTTCATCAGCATACAACATGGGAAGGCAAAGGAAGGGAAAACAGCCATAAAAAATAAAAACAAAACCTAAAGTAAAGCCTGTTCAATCAGCTGCAGCTGCCATTAATTTCAATAAATATCCAGTTAAATTCATTGACAGGCAACTTATGAATCTTGGAGAAAAATGGATCACTTCAAAAATCTGCAACCTTTTGGAGGCTTGCTGAGTAATGTGATTTTTCAATGTAATGAAGTTTAATATTGATTTTAATTTGCTGAATATGCCCTGGATAATTTGGAGCATCTACGGGGTTTAGTTTGCAGGTTTCCTTTCCTTTTAAGGTGTTGAAAACTGTAAAAGGAGAATTGATTAAACTGAGCATTCATTTTAAATATACTGGCAGAAAATTGCTTACTCCTCATGACTTCAAGCATCTGAATATCATGTCTAATGATCAGGGTTGCTTCTGGTTTGGTTTTTATTACTAGAGAATAGTCCATCTGAACAAAACCTGCAAGTAAAGTCTACTCATTTCTCTTCAATTTTGACATTAAAGCCACTGCTCAGAATCAAATATGCTTTGAGTTGTTTTACTAAACACTTGAATTTAGGTAAGCTGTGAGGATACAGGAAAAGATAAATTCAGTTTCTCCCACTATGCTTCTGACACCAGCTGAGTGTGTATGTTGTGGGGTGGGGGTTCCCCAAACACTGAGAAATTCCCTGGCAGAATCTCCCATGGACACCAGTTGGGTGTCATCCAATTCAATTCTGACACTACCTACCTGGAGATAGGGTCAGACCTAACAGGTTCAGGGCTCAGTCCATAAGACACATGTCCCCCCTCCCCGACTTAGGATGCCAGTTGCAAGCCCAAGCTGTGGCCTGTGCTTCTGATCAATTGGCTGTAAATCAGGGCTCCCACAGCACCCTCCTTGATCTGATGAATTTGCTAGAGTGGCTTACAGAATTCAGGAAACACTTTGCTTATGTTTACTGGTTTATTTTAATGGATATTATAAATGATAGAGATGAGCATCCAGATGGAAGAAATGCATACAGTAAGGTATGGGAGGAGTGGCAAGGAGTTTACATGCCCTCTCTGGGTGAGCCACCCTCCAGGAACCTCCATGTGTCCAGTTATCTGGAAGCTCTCCAAACCTTGCACTGTTGGGTTGTTATGGAGGCTTCAACACATAGGCATAATTGATTAATCATTGACTATTGATGATCAGCTCAAACTTCAGCTCCTCTCCTCTTTCCAGAGGTTGGAGGATAGGGCTGAAAACCCCAAACCTCTAGTCACCTACTTGCTTCCCTTGGAAACTGGTCCCCATCCTGATGATATCTAGGGGCCCACCAAGAGTCACCCCATTAGAAAAAAGATGTTTCTATCATCCATGAAATTCCAAAGGATTTAGGAGCTCTGTGTCAGAAAATGGGGAAGAAGACAAATATATGTATTTCACAAAATAGCATAAGCTGAGACCAAGAAAACAGCAGCCCTTTTTATATATTTCAATAGCCAGTTTTATACATTTCTGTATTCCATAAGAGGAGAATGTTTCTAAAGTAACTGAGGAATATTTGACTTCTTAATTATAATCTCTCATTGCCCCTATGATTCCATTTCCCCCACCAGTTTTCTAAAATTGTGTCAGAAGTCCAGGAAGACCTCAGGGTACATGTATTTACATTCTTGTACAGGTATCCAAGAGCACCCAAATATAAGAAATGGCCAAATAAATTCAGTCTACTTTGGGTCCTAGATATAATTCTGTCATTTCCCCCATATAAATTAGTGTATATTTGGGACTTAATCCACTTCAGCTCCACAGACCTTTTACCAACAGATCATTCTGTTTTCATGTTGCCAGTATGACTCTCTTACACCATTACACACACACACACACACACACACACACACACACACAAATGTCAGAAAACAAAATAAACCATCCTCGGTGAAGAAAATCATTTGCTCTTGTCCTCTTCCTGTTTTTTAATTCCTGGAAGCCTAAAGAGGAATAGGGATGAAATGTCTGTGTAAAAATGTTAACAACTATGAGGAAGGTGTACTTTGGTAGATATCGTTTGTTGGTACTTAATACTAACACATTACTTTTCAACTGTCGCATGTACTATAGAGTCTTAAAGTTTAGAAACTACATTTCCCAGACATCTTTTGGGTAAATTCCACCAATGAGAGGTGCTTACATGAGATAGAGAAAGTGAAAGAAAAGATACTATTCGACTATGGATGTTACAGGAAGATGCGGGAGGGGTTTGCAGATAATTTTTCGGAAGACCTCCTAGGAATCACTCACTTTGTTGCAACAGGTAGCAACAGTTCTTGGCTTTCGGTGCTTTGGGCATCCTCCTAAGAGTCACTCACATTGCTGGTAGCTCCCCTGCTCTTCCAGCACTTCTTAGTATTTAGAAATCAGCTTTACTGACTTTTACTCCTCCAGCCTTCCTAGAGATGTGTAAGCCTCTAACACACTGTGTTAAACTTCTTTTACCTCTAAAAATCTGAAGTCATTTCAGGTTTCTATGACCAAACCCTAATGGATAACGGGTTCCCAGATTTCTTAATATTTGAAGTAAAACTCATTATGAGATAATACTTTAGAAAGAGAAAGAACTCTTCAGTTCTTATAAAATGGGTTACTGAGATATTTTGTTAACCCTAAGTAAAATGATATAAAAAATAACAGTGAATTGCTAACACAAAATTCTTCTCAGACTAAGAATTCAAAATAGACAAGTTTCACCTTAGGGAGTATAAGTGCCTCATATGAATGAAAACCTTGCTGTGTGCCAAAGTCTTTTATCTCTTTCTGAATGTCTCTGCTTTCTCTGTTTTGTGTTAGTATTGTTTGTTGTTATTGTTCCAATATCTCTATGGCTTAGCTTATTATATGGCATAGAGTTGTTGTACAATAAATGTTAGTTGAATAAACTCATGAATGAATGTATGAATGAAAGTTGCTATGTTTCAAGTGCAAACTCATTTTACAATTTCTTCTACATTTTCTAGTCTTCTTAGTTCATTTGAAATTCTCTGTCTTGGGGAGTTCAGGGACAGCTGGCGAACCTGGGGATTGACTATGACTACTCAATCTTTATTTATTCATTCTTGTATTAAACACACTGATTATGTATGGACACCATTCTAGGAAAAGAAGATACAGTGCTGATTGGGGTACAGTACCTGTCCTGGAGGATTGAGTGGAATGCAGTGCAGGATGGACGCATCATCACTTAGCTAACACTTTTATGGCCAGATAAAGTTAAGAATAAAGCATAATTACAGATTTAGAAAGATAATCTGGTGCCTATATTGTATATTTTTAATACCCCCAGTGGAATCTCACACAGCCCTCCACAGCCACACACAATTTTTTGGCAGCAAAATGCATGACTATTCTTACCAAATGGAGTAAGTTTGCACTAAATTTAACATTTAAAATATCTAGATTACAGGGATTTGGGGATGTTATGCTTGTAGATAAAGTGTTTGGATTTGTACAGTTTTCTATAATGCAGTATAAAGAAGGCAAAGGGAGACAAATTGCCTTGGCACACTGTGTGTGTGTGTGTGAGAGAGAGAGAGAGAGACAGAGTGTAATGGGGGAGTATTCCAATCTTGAGTATGGAGAACAGGCTTCCCAGAGCCCAAAAGCTAAGTGGGAGTTGGTCAGATGGAGGTAATAGGTTTTATAGGGAGGAGAAAGATGTTCCTGGCTGAAGCAGCATGATGTAGTAGGTGTGTAATGTGTAAAGTTCTCGGGAAAATGGCAGCACAATGTATCACTTCCAAGTCTTGTGATGAATTGAAAGATGGGAAGTGTAAAAAGATGAGGCCACATCCACCCAAGTTGAAGAAATTAAGGGTAAGAAGTGCTAGGTCTTATTCCTGAATGAACTCTTCTTCTTCATTATCCTGAATGAAGGTCTTATTGCCTGGGCTGGCAAAGTTCCACCTCCTCAGTAACAGATCATGCTAACATCTCTAAGCTGCAAACAAGCTGCCTCCCAACTACAAGATGGCATTGCCATGAGCTAGCAATGTAGCTCATGAACCCAAACTTTCTCTCAGACTCAACACTGCCCTGCAAACTCTCCTTTCTGCTTTTCTAGCAACCTGGAACCACAGTTTTCCAACTATCTGCTTTACAACCAGGCTCTGAGATAGACTTGTCATTTCAATGTCTTTATTGTCCACAGTTCTAATTCATCCACTGCAGCTTACAACCATTGATGTATGTAATTCAGCACTTTAATCATCTTTGCAATTTTAATCATAGGGTTAAATGATTCAGTTTTCCCGTCCACCCCATTCACTTATAAATATGCCGGGAACTGTGTTTGTAAGTTGAGTTTTGCACCCATCTTCAAACATATTCTTCATTTACAATTTCATTTTTATTTTCAACATTCCCCCGCCGCTTTTTGAATTAAGTAGAAATAATGGCAGCTGGTGCTACTTTTGGTGTTTGAACCTGAGTTAATCATGAATTCATCACTTACTAACAGTAACATCAGGAAAATTATTTAACCTCTTAGATGATTTCTGCTTTTGTACAACAAAAATGTAAAAACACAAGATGTACCTCACTGGGTTGTGGTCAAGATGACCCAAGTGAAGTGCCCGACTCATGCTGGGTGCTCATTAGCGGCAGATCCCTTCCATAATATAAATACCCCCTCCCTTGTTCATTAGAGTATATTTTGTGTGGTTGTTAATGCTCATATTATCTCACTGGACTCATGGAATAAAGTTTCTTCTGAATTATCTTGTGTCAATCTATTTGGGAGAAATTAGTTCCTCCAGTAGAAAACCAGGATTTGGTTGACAAATCTTGTACAGGTGGGTGTAGAAATTTTCATTTCCCTTTGATCTGCATTCCCCAGGATTTGGTCTTTTTAAAGACCAGTTTCTAAATGTGGACTCCAGCCTAGTGGATAATATGCTTCCATAGGAGGTAGATCAGGTAGATGGGAACATGCTTAAAGAAAGTCATGTCTGTTAAGTGAGATGATCTAATTCTGAGTTTACGTGCATGGCGCCCCCTGCAATTGGACAGTGCACAATTTATGCCACCATTATGTGGCAGTGTCACCTGGGCTTGTTAACTTTGTGTTATCCCTAAGGCTTTAGTAAAGTTTCATTTCACTGTCCTAGACTTGAGTTAGCTGTGCTAGAGGGAATGAAAGTAAAAGAAGAAGCATTAAATGAGAAACAATCCTCCATAAACCACCTTTCCAAAGCAGGTAGGTGGGAGCAAAGTTAATTAGTGAAGGAAGATGAAGAAAAAAACTTGGAAAACAAGGGTTGAGGTCATGAGTTATGGCTTCTCCTTCTTTTGTAAAGCCACTACTAGTCACAGTGTTAATATTTTTAGAGGCAGTTGTGCTTTCCTATTAAACATCTTCTTCCACAACTTTTTTCTTTTTAGTTCTGTGAGCATTTTCTCATCTGGATCCTGCTTCTAACAATGATCCTAAATAGGTTATTTGAGGGAAGCTAATTTTTTTGTTTTTGATAGAGACAATCTCCAACTCATGATCTTAGAGCTTACAAAAAGGATAAAGAACTAACACGATTGCTATGGTTCCAGTGTATATGTCCCTCCACAATTTGTATATTAAAACTTAATTGCCAATGTGATAGTATTAAAAGGTGGGGTATTAAAAGTATTTTAATATTTGATAGTATTAAAAGTATTTAATCACCTCGTAAAGAGGTGTAGCCTTATGAATGGGATGAATGACCTTATAAAAGATATATAAGAGAGCTGATGTCTGCATTTGCACTTCCAGCCCATCTGCCATGGGAGGACACAGCTTTCAAGGTGCCATCTCAAAAGTAGAGATGGGGCCCTCACCAGACATAAAATCTGCTGGCACCTTGATCTCGGACTTCCCAGCCTCCAGAGCCATGAGAAATAAATCCCCATTCTTTATAAATTACCAAGTTTCAGGTATTTTGTTTTAGCCACATGAATAGACCAAAACAGTGATTTATCAACATCACATCTTTGTGCTCTCCTCAGCCTCCGACCTGCTTTATTATCTATGATTACTACAGTCTAGGAACGAGCACTACTGTTGTTATAAGAAATGTCAGCTCTTTAGGAACCTGGTGAGTGACCACAATGACTGGAATATGGCTACGCTCAGTGGAGCTTGCTGTCCTTCTGGAAGTGAATTCTGTTCTCTCAATTTCTATTCTGTGGAAATATTTCCAAGGAAGAGTTGGAGTTTTCCTCCGAAGTCCTTATGTATCCTGCACACATTTTTTTGGAGTTTTTCTCAGTAGCATAGAGTTCGAATAAATAAAACCTACTGTTGAGAAAAGATCCCGCATTCATAACTTTCTTTACTGTGCATCCTATAAAATGGCATATATCTTACTGCTCTCCCCAGTATAGCTCCATACACACAATAAAAAAAGAAAATTAAAAACTTTATTCCACATGTTTATTGTTATGCACTATATTAAGAATTTTACGTATATTGTAATTAGCTGGGCGCGGTTGTGGGCACCTGTAGTCCCACCTACTTGGGAGGCTGAGGCAGGAGAATGGCATGAACCCAGGAGATGGAGCGTGCAGTGAGCCAAGATAGCGCCACTGCCCTCCAGCCTGGGCGAAAGATCGAGACTCCGTCTCAAAAAAAAAAAAGAATTTTACACATATTGCTTTATTTAATACAACCTCCCTATGATGAATAAACTCTTACTACTCTCAATACAGAGATGAGTGTCAAAGAATTTAACTGCCCTACATAAGGTTAGCAAGTAGTTGAGAAAGAGTTCAGCCACATATCTAATTGATCCAAAGCCCATACTTGTAACTTCTATACTTATTCTAAATACACTACTGAAACAAAAATGATCTGAATTTAAATGCCTCTGTTTATTTGCATCAACAATTGAATTTGTTTGTATAAATGTTGTGGCATTGAACAAAATTAAAAAGCTCCAAATGAAGCTCAGCCATACAGACTCCATGTACCCATTCATTATACAATACATTTTTCTACCACTCAACATTCAAAGAAACATCCCTTTCCTGACTGGGCATGGTGGCTCACACCTGTAATCCCAGCACTTTGGGGGCCTAGGCAGGCAGATTGCTTTAGCTCATGAGTACAAGAGCAGCCTGGAAGACATGGCAAAACCCCGTCTCTATAAAAGATACAAAAGTTAGCTGTGCATGGGTGGGATGAGGTGGGAGGGGAGCTTGAGCCTGAGAAGTGGAGCTTACAATGAGGTGAGAGTATGCTACTGCACTCCAACCTGGGCAATAGAGCCAGACCTTCCCTGAGAAAAAAAAAAAAAAGAAAAAAGAAAGAAAGAAATTTTCCTTTCTTTCAGTGGCAGCACATCTGAGCATTCTGCCTCTTCTTCATTTCTTCTCTGCCCATGTCTTCTCTCCCCTCTTCCTCTGGGTATCTGGCACAAGGTCTCCTGGCTTGATGCAATGTGAAGTTCACTCTGGATTCAGTCACATCTGAGTCCTCGTAGTGAAGGCTTGAAGTGACTCTTCCAGGCTATACGTCCATGAGGAACCTAGGAAGCTATTGGCGGGGAAAAAACTAATCAAAGGAATTAGAGAGGCCTATAAAACTGTCCTGGTAACACTACCTCAGTCATTAAAGTAAGATGCCAGAGAAACCAATTCTGAACACTGGAAGGTATTCCATGACTCTTTTCTTCCTTGGACTCAACTTCACGGCCTCCAGGCTGACTAGGGGGCAATTTAGGGTAGGTACAGGCTCTGCAAGTAGCTAGGTCCAAATGAACTGTTTTTACTCATATCTGTGAGACACAGAGTCCAAAGCAATGTGGTTTTTGGTACCCGGGGTCACAGTACAGGGAAAAAGATATGTGTTCACTGGTTGGCACTGATGCATGGAGGATTTGAGAAACCACGGTGCTGCTTGGATCTATTAAGGCTTTGACTCATTAGCAGTACATAGGGCCTGGCTACGACAACTGTGACAGCAGGTCCCACTTACAGAGGTAAGGGGCAAAGGCCACAGTGGTAGTAGCAATGTTCCTAATGCCCCAAGGCAGAACCTAGGGTGACCTGTCAGTGGAAGTGTCTGTCTCACTTCCTTGTGCACTTACACACGGCTTTGCTAGCAGGAGTGTCAGGGACTTACAGACGGCTTTGCTGGCAGGGAGTGTGAGCATTCAAGAGGCACCATTTGCAATTATCTAGGGATAAGTATCATGCTCGGAGAATGGTTGGATGTTCTGCAGGACCTGAGAGGTGGGAAAGAAGAGAAGTGCTGCAGAAATGTTTGAGTTAGACATGTAACACTAACTTGCATAGTTATTCTCTTTGATCCTTACAAATACCCACAGAAATTTGGGTTGTTATTTCCATCGTATTTGTGAGGGGGCTAAGGCTGGGTAAATTGTCCACGATCAAATAGCTGGTAAGTAATGGAGAGAAGAACAAAACTTAGATCCTCTGACTTACCATTCTTTCCTGTAGCCTTCCTACTTTCCCAATCTCAGGAAAATTATTATCTTCAATCAATTGTGGGGTTTTTTTTGTACCACCAAATTAGGCTTATGTAATCATACTTTTCCTTTTTACATTGACCATTAGAAATCTGAGTTGAATTTTTAAAAATTGTACTGACAATATTAATCTAGTAAGTTGATATGTTTACCACAATTTTTTCCTAAAAACTTTCTAATTTCTGTTTTTCTTTTAACTGCTATTTGTTATACCTCTCTTTTGTTGAAAGCCACTTCAGACCTTCTTGGAAGCAAATGGGATATTCTCTTTACGTAAGCAGAGAAAGAAATCTGGAAACCAAACTTGCTACCTCCAGAGTGTGAATCAGATTGGTCATTCCCAGAGAATAAACTGAGAAATTCCAAGTGAATTGGGAGATATCACATAAACTTTGATTTTTTTCCCATAGTCTTAATGAATTTTGCTGATGTCTTGATATTCCCACTCAATCTCCCCTTTTAATCAATGTTATGTGTTTGAGATAAGTTCGGCAGAGGTTGGAGGATCAGACTTTAGTCATAGAACACAGGAAAGAATATCTAACAGTCTAATAAATGCATATGAATTAAATACATACTGGGCAAACCACTCTAGATTTGAAGTATTAAAATCTGGGGAAGAATCACAGTTAAGCTGGTTGACTGGGCACTTCTTGACTTAATGAAAATTTGTCAGCAAAAGGCTACCATACGAGTTACGGAAGGTGTACCTTAAGCATGTCTTGAATGGCATGACTTTGTGGGTGAGGAAGATAGTGTTTGCTATGAAATAGTAACAGGAATAGACATGTCACACACAAGGGAAGAATAGCAGTTGTTCCTAACTAGAGCTGACAGTATGGTCCAGGAAGGTGTGGAGTTGAGTTAGAAGTTCTAGGGGGAAGAGGAGAAGAGCTTAAAGAAAAAATAGGAGTTAGAAGTGCCTGTGATGAACTCAAAGCAAAAGCCATCTGAGAATGGAAAATCTCATAAAGGAAGGATGAATAGGAGTAGGAAAAACCACTGAACCACCATTATCTACCAGACAGGTATATCATCTATGCTTCAGAAGAAATCTCATCAAACATGCATGTCAGGACTGGGCTGTGAATTGCAATTAAAATATTTACACAGAGGGAGAAAACTAATTTTTTTAAATGGTAATGTGATTCTGTGAAGGTGATGACACTGGTGGTAGTACAGACTTTGGATCTTCCTGAATTCCCACCTGAAAATAGAAAAAGCAAATAGCAAGCAAGCCAGCGAAAACATGGAAAGCATTTACAACATAACGAGATGTCAAAGTAGCCCCATGAATTCCAAAATACAAGCAGTTGGGGATTAATGGTCAACAGCCAGAAGACTGTGTGATATTGACATTGTGCAGGAAAAATAAAAAAGGAGCAGTGGAGATTCAGATAGACCTGGGAGGAGGAGAATCCCTAAATAGCTAAAAGGTATTCACCGGAAAGTAGTGCAGACAATTTGAATTTAGCAGGGTTTCACTGTTCCACAAACAGGTAAGTGCAGGGATCTCTGCTAATTTCTCAAGGGGTAGACATATAACCTAGTCCCTGTGAACTTTTGATCGTAGCCAGCCAGGACAGCTCTCCATGACAGGGTGCCAGACTTACTGGGGGCAGAGCCTAAACTACTCGGGGCAGAATTTTACCAGCATAAACAACAAAGAAAAGGGAAGGTTTCCATGAAAGTCACATGGGAAACAAAGCCCTCTAGCTCCAACATTTCACAGAAGCAACAGAAGAGGGAGCTCTGTAAGCTTAAAAACAATAATAAAAGCTATCTTAACCAATTTATTTGCCTAAAAGTGCAAATAAATTAACTTCACAGGAAAATAAACAACAGAAAAGTATAAAAGTCAAATATCACACAGAATTAATATAATAAAAAAGAGAGTAAGAATCAGAATAACACCTCTACAGACAATGAAATCATGCCAGAGACATGTTCCAAGAATGGATTAAAGTTTTAATATACTATTTTAAAACAATTAAAAGGAATTTTTAAAAGTACATTATACAATACACGAAGGACACATAAGGAAAAAAAACACATAAATAGGAGACATAAGAAAGACTTCAAAATAAAAGAAAAAAATACTTTCAGGAAATAACAAAACTATAAAGTATGCAACAGCAAATAAACATGACAAATAATGCCTTAAGAGAAATAGAAAATGAAAAGAAAAAAACTGTAAAAACATAAAAGAATTAAAGTACGGCCAGTGCTGTAATCTCAGCACTTTGGGAGGCTGAGGCAGGAGGACCACATGAAGTCTGGAGTTCAAGACCAGTCTGGCCAACATGACAAAACCCTGCCTCTACTAAAAGTGGAAAAATTAGCCGGGCATAGTGGCACACATCTGTACTCTCAGCTACTTGGGAGGCTGAGGCACGAAAATCACTCAAACCTAGGAGGCAGAGGTTGCAGTGAGCTGAAATAGCACCACTGCACTCCAGCCTGGGCAAGAGAATGAGACTCCATCTCAAAAAAAAAAAAAAACTTAAAGAAAGTTATAAAAAGATTTTTGACAAGTATCAAAAAAAAAGAAAAAGACCTAATACAAAGAAATAGAGGTCTCCAAAGAAGAAAATTAAAGCAAAGAAATAGAACAATTAATAAATACCGTAAGATAACTTACCTAAAATTAAAACATTTTTTAGAGAGTAGAATGGTGGCCGCCAGGGGTTAAGAGAAGGGAGGAGTAGGAAATCATTGTTTAAAGGGTACAGAGTTTTAGTTTTGCAGGATTAAAATGGATGGTGGTGATGTTTGCACAACAATGTGATATACTTAATGTTTTCAAACTGTACATATACAAATGGTTAAAATAGTACATTTTATGTTATCTATATCTTATCATAACTGTAAAAATTAATTAAAAAGACAAAACACGTTTTTAAAAAGTGGGTACATCTAAACCATAGTGTCTCAGTGATTAAACCCTAAGGAAATGCAAGGAAGTTATGACTATAAGGGATGCTGGCTATGTAGGAAAGATGAAGGGGGCTGTGACTGGATAATGGGATGAAGTACCCAGAAGAGTGTTTTGAGGAGGTGGGCAGGAAAGTTCTATGTATTGACCTAGATGGGAGTCACAAGAGTCTTGACGTGAAAATAATTCACCATGGTATACGTTTGTATTGTTTAGTTTTCTATATTCAGGTTTTATTTTAAAATAGAAAGGGGAAAAGAATAGAAAATAAACGAGATAACGATGAATGTGTTCAGATGCACAAAATCTAATAAAGTATTTCCATTTGCTTTGGTTGTATCCCAGCTATAGCTCTTCACTGTGAAGACATTTATCTTATTTACAGGTTTTTCATTCAACCTTTCTCTCATTTATTTATTTAACTTTCGGATTAATGTGCTTACATTCTAGAAATCAAATATAAAGTGCTGAAGCAGGAAGACAGATACTAGTTATTCTCCATTCCCCCGCCCTTGCTAAGACCCGTTCTCATCACCTTCTTTTATCTGCTCTGTGCTGCTGGAGATCATCCTTGTGGACTGAGTCTTCCAGCTCCCAGGTCCTCTGGTTTCCATTTGTGTTTGGCCAGCAAGAGACACCATCAAGAGACTGAAGGGCAAGTAGGGGAAGGAAAGGTCAAGGTATGTCTTGCCTCACTTTTCCCTCTACTTCTATGCTATAATTCTGGCAAAGGTTTTATTTATCTGTAATTACTACTAGGATTCTTCTGCTCCAAGGCAACTCTCCCATTGAGCCCCCATGATATTGTTTCCAACTCTTCTTCCTTTAAGCCTGGGGTGGTAATGGCTTCACACTGTTGCTATTCCCTGGGTGCCTCAATGTTCCTATGGGCTCCTTAAACCCCCTATAATTATTTTATAATTATTATTTTAAATAATTTTTTATGTTAATGCCATAAATAATTATTTTATGTCAATGCCATAACCACTTCAACATGTGTGGAAAAGAGGTTTTTGCAGATGTGATCTAGAGATGAGATTCTCCTGGATTATCCATGTGGGCCCTAAATCCAATCACAAGTATCCTTATAAGAAACAGAAGTGGAGAAGACATAGACACAGGGGGAAGGCCATAAGCTGAGGGAGGCCGAGACTGTAGTTATGCAGCCATAAGCCAAAGAACACAGAGAGCCACTAGAGGTTGGAAGAGGCAAAGGAGAAGTTTCCCCCAGAGACTTCAGAGAGTGCATGGCTGTGCTGATGCCTTGATTTTTTTTTTTAATTTCTGGCCTCCAGAACTGTAAAAGAATAAACTTCTCTTGTTTTAAGCACCAAGTGTGTGGCAATTTTTTACAGCACCACAGGAAACTAATACACCGTGTAAGTGTGCCTTCAGGATCCTGATTGAATTAGAGATTATAGTCTACTAAGGAAAGCAGACATTAAATAAATCAGCCCACATCTCCAACTCAATATTCTTCACACTATGCCTTTACTTCTCATCCAGGGAAAAAACCAAATGGCCCTAAAGAAATTATTGCTAGACACTGACAGGTGAGGTTCCCCAGTGAAAGATCAATCTACAGTGCATCCCTCCAAACCATATCTCCTCTATCCCCACTTATCTCCCCTACCCCCACAGAAATTCCTATTTTTCTTTAAGGTCCTATTGTTAAATGTGAATACACAGAGAAGGTTTACCAGACATTTGAAAAATTATTTATCATGGAAACAGAGACCAAGACACATATAATGCACATTACACAATGCACACACATACAAGTACACACACACACACAGATAAATTCAAAAAACAAAAAAGAAAGAAAACTTTAGAGAATGATATGTCCTCAAAAAATAAAAGAGGATACTGCATCCATGAAACAAGAACAGATTACTACTTAAAAAGAAATCAGAGAACAAGGAAGCAATTCTGAAACCACTTTACATATTTGTTAAAACTGAACAAGTAAATATTAATACATAAATTGTAGATAATGGGAGTCAAGGTTCTCACTGTCAAAGAAAGAAGTAACAAATAAACAATGAGAGAAGGTTAGAGTGAATCCTGTGAGGCTAAATTAGAGTCAAATAATATGAGCTCATGATTATGTATATATACAACACACACATAAATTTTGAAATATTGAAAATGTATAAAATATGTTTGTATATATATGTGTGGTATAAATACATATATCCCCTATCTCTATCCATGGAAGTGACCTAGAAGCAATAACACCCCAGTAGCAATGAACACACCCAGAACCCATATCTTGGCTTCTAATACTATTCTTCAATAATAGGAACCAGGGATACTTGGAAAAATGGCTGATTCTAGGGCTGTGGCAGGAAATAGGCAAGATGAATCTGGAGCCTGTTATTAAGGTGTCGTAATGTAAGGAAGTGCTCAAAACTACAAAATAATGGGGATATGTCAAAGGAACACAGGAACCAATTTAAAGAGATTCTAAAGACTAAAGTTAGAACAATTTGAGGAGCAAAATAAACAACAAAGTATTTGATTATAACCCAGAGAATAAAATATCACGAGTCCTACTGATATCAATACATGATTGAATAAATAAATAGGGAAAAGAGACACATACAGATGAATTCCAAATAATTTTTGTTATTTATAGAGATGGAGCTTAATTCCCCATCACTTGAGTGTAGGCTGCGCTTAGTGGCTTGCTCCCAGGGAATAGAGTATAAAAAGGGCTGGGGACTGGACATGGGTGGCGCTGTAAATTCACAGTGGAGAAACCTAGAAAACACTAGGTTGGCCAGATTATAAGGATTAACACCATCAGGGATGAGGCATGTGAATATCGAGCATCCTTTTATAGGATGTAACGAGAATATCACTTTACCTCTGTGGTCTTCTAGAAACCCATAATCTCAAACTGACCATGAGAAAAATATCAGAGAAATCCAAATTAGGGACACGCGACAAAATACCTGACCAGTACCCTTCAAAAATGTTTAGGTCCTAACAAACAAGGTTAAGACGGAGAAATTGTCACAGATTGGAGGATATGAAAAAGATAGGATGACTAAAAGCAACATGTCATCCTAGCTTGAATACCAGAACAGAAAAAGAACGTTTATGGAAAAATCAGTGAAATCCAAATAGACTATTTTAGTTAATGAGAATTTCTTTGTTTTGATAAGTGACCATGGTTGTGTAAATGTTAACATTAGGATGTGCCAAGTGAAGCTTTCTGAACAGTCTTTGCAACTCTTCCGTAAATTTAACATTATTCCAAAATAAAAAGTTTGGGAAAATTATGGTTGGTTAAACAGGTATGAGTTCAGAGTTGAGGTTTTCTGAGAGCTTCCCAAGGGCTTGGGGATGATGGAGAAAGATATTGCTGAATGAGATAATGGTCATGGAATGAGATTGGAATCACTTAATTTTAGTGACAGAAATAATAATAAGAGCAATCAGTATTTTTATTCAGTTCTTATTAAGAACCAGACACTGACTTGGGGAGCTTATTTATAATATTTCATGTAATCCTCACAATAGCCCAAAGAGGCTAATATTTATTTTTGTCCTTGTGGATGTGGATGCTCAGTTGTGAGAAAGGAAAAATAACTTTGCCTGGATTGTTCATGTAGGGAGTAGATCTGGGATAGGAACCCAGGTCCATCTGAATCCAAAACTCATACTCCCAATATCATATTTGATTTTAGTCTCCAGTCCAACCAAAAACCGAGGACCATGAAACAGAAAGGATTGAGTCACTCTAGCATTTAGCTTTGCTACATGGACAACAGGCTAGCTTGGCTTTAATTGCAAGGTCACCTTAGGGTTTCAATTAGCATCAAGAGGGCAAACCCCAAACGGCAGGTGTTTCTCAAGCCTCTGCTTGTATAATGTTTGCTAACATCGCAGGTGCCAAGGTAAGTCCCACGGATCATGGAGGTTCAGTGAGTGGAGAAAGTGACTCCCATTCCTGGTCAGAGGACCCGCAGTATCACATTGCAGAGGACTGGAGCTGGGTGGAACACAGTTGATGACCTCATGGGCACTTGGACGAGGAAAAGAGAGGCAGCACAAATGCAGGTCTTTGCAGTTGTGTTCGGAAGGTTGTTAATGATCTACCCTGCCTCTAGGCTGAATCCTGAGATGTGGAGATTTGGACTATGTGGATGGAGAAGGGTCAGGGAAAGCCTGGTGGAAGATGTGTGATCAGGCTGTACTGTGAGGCTGCCAAAGCTCAAAACAAACTAAAATAGGACAAGCTGTGGGAAGAACAGATGAGGAGGCCTTAAATGCTAAGCTCAGACACTGGGCTTGCTAGGCCAGGAAACCCCCAGCCAAGGATGGGTTCTAACTGATTTCTGTGTCCCGAATAGAGCCTGACACCAGGTAAGAATAAGACTGTGTGTTAGTAAGTAAATATATGAATGTAATGTAGTGCAGGGGTGGCTATAATTTATACAATCATATTTGAAAAGAAGCATGAACAATTTTAGTTTTAAAGGATTAAGTTACAAAAAGTATGCTAAAAATGAAGATTTCATTTTAGAATAAAATATCTTTTCTATTACATCTTGCAAACTACCATTCAATAAATTGTACATGCAATGTTTTTACTTCTTTGAAAGTAATTGGCTTATTTAACGATTTGTATCTTCTTGAGGTGACTTTCTTTTCATCATAAAAACCCAGTTGAGTAGTTTGTAGCAATTTACATTTTCTTCCTTCCTGTTTATAGAGTACAGAATGAATATAAGCTCTTATTCTTACACCAAATAACTACATAAAATGCCAAGACTCTGGTTAATTAACAGTGGATGTTTAAATAACACATGTCCTCCAAATAAAGCAAGTCAGAACTTGAAGTGCCCAAACATGTCATAGGTGACTGATGAAGTGTACCTAGTGACCCAGTAAATTGATAAGTTCACCATGACAACCATTATTTCAGATAGCTGCACCATAGGCAAAGCAGAAGCTGACCAGAGACCAGATATTTCTTGCTCTCCATGCACTGACTCAGAGAAGCAACCAATAACAGCAGAAGGTATTGGTGCTTGATAGTGCTGCAGCAGCATTGAGTTTACTTGAAACTCATTCTGCTTGGTTTCTGCCCACACTGGATAAGGGGGTATAACTAAAACACTGAGAGCAGAAAACATCCTTCCAAGGACATTACATTTCACACTGTAATAAGAATTTAGGATTACACCTAAAGTTACAGGAATCAGTGTTGTGTTATATTCTGGTGAAGAAGGCCTTCTGGTGGCAGAGGGTCTGCATGGCCATAATCACCAGTGTAACGATGGCCTTGATCAGCTGATGGACGCCTGTGGAGTTGCCCTGCAGAGAGACGTTGGTGAAGACCTTGTAATCACAGAAGCTAAAGGCCAGAAGGAGGATCTTGGGGTGGCAGACATGTTGAGGCAAATATAACCAATTTCTGACAGATGTGCAAGCCCAGCCAGGTGACCACAAGATGCCCCAGGGTCAGGTTCATGTTAGGGATCCTTTTGTTGATGAACATGATGCAGATGGACACCACCAGGTTGCGGAGGGGCCTAGTGATGATGCTTGTTTGGTGCCACTGTTACCGGGGGTCCTTGCTCCCAGAGCTCCCAAGATGGTGGCGGGCCGCTTCCAAAATGGTGGAGGGCCACTTCCAAGATGGTGGCAAGCCTCGTGTTCTCTGACCTGGGGTTCTTGGCCTGACGGATTCCAAAGAATGGAATCTTGGGCCATGCGGTGAGTGTTATAGCTCTATTGGAAGCCGCGGGTCACGGAAGAGAACGGTGGAACCCAGTGACTAGTGTTCAGTTTGATTAGGATGAACCTGGGCACTTAGCCGTGCAGGAAGGGCAAGCCTTTAGCCGAATAGGGAGTGGCAATAGGCGACTCACTGGATCAGGAGCACAGCAGACACCCTGCCTGATCTGGAGGGATGGAAGTCAGTGGCGGGTCTGTGACAGTGGCAAACAGCAGTGGTGGACAACGAGCGAAAGCTCAGCTTGAGCCGTAACAAACACAGACCAAAAGAGAGTGCAGTTGCAAGATTTAATAGAGTGAAAACGGAGCTCTGATACAAAGGGAGGGGACCCAAAAGGGGTAGGCTTTGCTGGCTCGAATGCCTGGGTTTATATCCCGATCATTTTCCCTCCTGCTGTGCTCTCAGGCAATCGATGATCGACTATTTCTTTACCTCCTGTTTTTGCCTAATTTGCATTTTAGTGAGCTCTCTTTACTATCTGACTGGTCGGATGTGAGCTAAGTTGCAAGCCCCGTGTTTAAAGGTGGAAGTGGTCACCTTCCCAGTTAGGCTTACGGATTCTTAGTCGGCCTAGGAAATCCAGCTAGTCCTGGCTCTCACCACCATAAAGAGCAGCACACTCATCATCTTCCAGGCAAGCAGCCATCCCTCAGGACACACCACTACCCCAGTCCAATCATGGGTACTCTTGAAGACACATAGTTGTAATTGGTAAGAGATTCGGTCCTTATGGCAGGACAGGAGTAGATATTTTAGTTCACAAAGGATTTGGAATTCCTCAAATCACTTTCTTGGGGCATCTCTTTGCTTTGCCTACACAGTGACCCTTTGGGAAATGGCACCAGGTGTCCCAGGCTGGTGCTTAAAGTGGGAATATTAAGGTAGGATGTGGCAGATTCTACCAGATAGAATATCACTATGCTTCCTTCCAAAGGGAGCCTTATTCAACTCCTCTCTGCAACTGTTTGTATACAGAATGTGCCAAAGGTTCCAAGGAGAATCTTAAACTCTCACACCACATGTGACCCAATGGAATGCAGAGGGCAGGGCCTCCTTCCGGAAACACATCAGCCCCAGTCCTAGCTCCAATCCTTCTTGCTGAGGGGCCTCAGCTCTGTTACCTACACCCTCTATGTCTCAGTTTTCTTATAAGTAAAATGATAATATTAATAGTAGCTAGCTCATATGATTAGAAGGATTAACTGAGTACATAAAGCACACAGAACATGCCTGGCACAGAGTGGGTGTAACTGTCTCATTAGCGACCATGACTTAGAATAATCAATTTCAGGAGTCCTCCTGGGTGGCAGGACTATCCTTTATATATATTCCAAAACTGTTTAATGAGAAGAAATACATTTCAGTTAAAAATAATTTATATTATAATATCCTTTAGTTGGGTTTAGTTAGGTTCCTGTTGTTAATTGAAAGTGCTCCATGTATGTTCACTGCAGCACTATTCACAACAGCAAAGACATTGAATCAACCTAAATGCCCATCAATGATAGACTGGATAAAGAAAATATGATACATATACACCATGGAATACTCTGCAGCATAAAAAAAGAGTAAGATCATGTCCTTCACAGGGACATGGATGGAGCTGGAGGCCATTATCCTTAACAAACTAATGCAGGAGCAGAAAGCCAAATGCCTCATGTTCTCATTTATAAGTGGGAACTAAATGATGAGAACACATGGACACACAGAGGGGAACAACACACACTGTGGCCTTTTGGAGGGTGGAGGGAGACAATCAGGAAGAATATCTAATGGGTACTAGGCTTAATACCTGGGTGATGAAATAATCTATACAATAAACCCTCATGACACAAGTTTACCAATATAACAAACCTGCACATGTACCCCTGAACTTAAATAAAGTTTGGTTCAGGGACAGTTTTTAATCCCAAGGGGCGTTTGTCAATGACTGATGCCATGTTTGCTTGTCACAACTGAGGGTGTTACTGGATGTAGTGAGCAGGGGCCAGGGATGCTGCACAGCACTCTACAACGCATAGATAGCCCCTGATGACAGAGTTATCTGGCCCAAAATGTCATTAGTGCCAAGACTGAGAAACTGCTCTACAGGACCTAGTAAACAGAAATAGTCAGCAAACAACTGTATTCCCATTAGGCAAAAGAACATTTTCTCTTCCAAAGGAAGTTAGAGGACGAGGAGAGTGGCTCACGCCTGTAATCCCAGTACTTTGGGAGGCTGAGGCTGGCAGATCATGAGGTCAAGAGATCGAGACCATCCTGGCCAACATGGTGAAATCTGTCTCTACTAAAAATACAAAAATTACCAAGGCGTGGTGGTGCACACCTGTAATCCCAGCTACTAGGGAGGCTGAGGCATGAAAATCACTTGAACCTGGGAGGCAGACGTTGCAGTGAGCCAAGATCATGTCATTGCACTCCAGCCTGGGCGACAGGGCGAGAGTCTGTCTCAAAACAACAACAACAAAAAAGGAAGTTAGGTAAAGCCAAACATGCAGCCTGGAGTCGGGCTTGTTGTGCTGATTTTTTCTGTTGCTGATATATGATTGTAAGCTTTCTTTCCGCTGATGTTTTGTGGGGAGGGTGTTCAAAGAGCAAAGGGAAAGAGAGCAGAACAATCAGAGAAGAAAATAAGTGTATTCAGCAAATGATCCCTCCAATCCTAAAAGAGTAAAATGCTTACTTCCCTGATGAAAAAAAAAAAAGTCATTCATAGATAAGAAAAATCATGTACAAGAGTTTTTGACACCAAGCTGATTAGAGATCTCAAAGCCATCTTGGGATATCTGTAACTAAGCCTAACATTGAGTTGAAATAAATATTCCACTTACCTATTCCTTATTAAAATATTAACCATATCCACTAGAAAATGAAGCAAAGAGCTTTAAGAAGAAAGCCCTAAATGAAAAGAAACTGCTGGAGAAGTAGTTACTTTACTTAAATATCATTATATACTACTGATTTTTAATAAACACAGTACAAAATAGAAAAAGTGTCCTACTAGAATCAGAGATATCCAAGTTCTTATATTTGGGCTTTTAAACATCTGAGCTAAAGATGTTTAAAATAGTTTAGGTTTGTTTAGTGAAAATTCTCTCCCTTCCTACTAAGGATAGAGTTTATTTTCCCATCCTTGGACCCATCTTGGACCATCTGTGTGACTTGCTTTGACCAATGGAATATTAGCAGAGACCTGACATGTGCTTATGCAGTTTGTTTTGACCTGTGTTTTTAGGCAATTTGCCACGAGAAGGACATGGCCTGGTGGCTACTGCACCTTCAGCTTCCGCACACATAAATAAATATGGAACACACCGGACCTAGTCTCCAGCCTGGAGCCATGCCTACAGCATGAAGCAGGGCTAACTGGCCACATTCAGCCTCCATCAGCTGAAGCACAATACACCTGCAAACCTATGAGTCTGAGAATAAAGGCTTGTTATTGAAAGCCACTAAGATTTGGGGTGGTTTGTTATCCAACATTCTGATGGCAACAGCAGTAATAGATCACCAGGTCTTTGTGATTTTGCTTTTAAATAAATTCACTAATTCTAAATGGAATTCTCAATAGATATTTGCAAATTAATCTTTTTTTCTATAGAAATAATGACTACTGCTTCTTTGTCTTGATTTGTTGATAAAAATATATGTTTCATAGAGCATAAAATGGGCTACATGAGGGCAGACTTCTACAAGGATTAATTTCTATAAGATGTAGAAATGTCTTTTATATCACTTTAGAACTCTCCCAGGCATTTAAATAAGAGTGGTCTTTTTTTTAGGAAGTTCTGTTGGCTGCATGTAAATTTTGAAATAAAATGAGCTCCAAGTTAGAAAACAATTGGTACAGCAATCTATCTATGGCATTCTTGGAAAAAGTTGGGTGGCATGATTATTTTAGTCTTTAAATTTCCAGAAACATTTCTTCCATTTGGCTTGTGAGATTAGGAATTTAGCAAAGAAGTAACAAAACAGTACTTAGATAGGCAACTGATGAACTGCTTAAACAAAGATTTCTAATTCATTGTGATCAGGAATCTCATTTACATAAAATGAAAAATAATTAAATTGCATCTTAATTGTGATCTTTTCCAATTTAATTGAATTTCAACACTTAGGTGAGTGGCTGGAGTACAAAGGCAATTTCTTCCTGAAAGGTTTTATTATTATTTTAAAATTAATTTCCTTCCTTATTCACAAGAGGGGAGTGATATAGCCCAATGTGAATGAACGATTAAATGGACCTATATGAGGTTTTGAACAAATACCTTGACTTGGGCCCAGTAAGCTTGCAAAGGTTGCTAACTGTATGTATTTAGTTGTCACTGGTGAATTCGTATGTGTAGGCAGATGCAGAAGGAAGGTTGTGATATAAGCTATAGAATGTAGTCTTTTCTTTCTCTCCTGAGGACGGGGTGGACAAAATGGGCTTGAGAAGCAGTAGCCTGAAGTTGGGAATCACTGGAATTCAAAAATGTTAGCATTTAAAGCTGCCCAAGAAGCCAGTGAAACAACTCCAACCTGCCATATGAGGACATGGAAACTCTCAGAAAGGTAAAGGCAGTGATCTACCCAAGGCTGAAAAGATAGTGAATTCCAGAGCTGCGTGGTCCATCTAGATTCCCCAATTCCTAATTCTAATTACTTCTCAAGCAGATTTAAGGAAGATTATCTGATGCAAAGTTACCAAAATTACAGAAATTGTTTATTATGGTCATATATACAGGGTCTGACTTACTAGCCTTTAAATGCAAAAGTAGTGGTTGCTTACACTTTGCTGCAGCATCAGCGCTTACTTGGGGGGACTGCTGGGTGGCAGAGCCCCCAAAGAACAGCCTCTCCCATTGGGAGTTCTCCAAGATCATTGTCTTTCTCATTTTGGAGTTTGTGTTTCCTACAGGATCTATTCTGACAAAGCTGTCCTGTGGCCTCACAATCATGTCTGTCAAGGTAGCATGGTTGTCCAGGACAAGTATGTATATCAGTGGCTCCTGGCAGGTGATGATTACATAAGCATCCTGCCAGCCACCCGAGTGGAAACGATGGTCCCAGCACTTCTGAGAGAAGAGAACATGCCGGGGGTGCAGCATGCAGCTGGGGTGCACATGCTTTCTGGCCTGGCAGAGATCTTTTCCAGTGAAGTGATTTTTCACATTGCAGGAGGAAACACGAGAAAAGGCTTCTTCATCTGCCAGACTCAGGGTGCCTCAAAACACAAAGTGCTTCAACTGTGTTTGAGCTTTGAGGGGGTTGGGGCTTGCTAATTTTTATAGTTATTTATGCCTTACTCTCATTTCAAGTGGCAAGCACTTTATTCAGTTTTCTCAGTGGAGCAAGAACAGACTGATTGGCCCTCTGGGTGTCCAGGAATGAAAGGTCACTCATCCACTTTGCAAACACATCCACTCAGGCGGAGAAAGCCCAGACAGCCTGTGACCTGAAAAAGCTCCTCATGCAGTGCCCCTTGGCCAGGCCAGGTCCAGATGCTTTCCTCAGAGGGCTGAGACATCAGGGGGACCACTGATAAGACCATCTAGCAAGGATTGGACATGGACGAGGGTCTTCACTGAAAAGAGAGAGAAGATGGGAGAAGAGGGTTAATACATACAGAAAGAGAGAGAAGCTTGAGACAAGAGGGATGTGGAAAAGACTGTGGAGATGGTAGAGGAGAAAGATTGCTTTTCTTTATTTCAGAGCTATTTTTATCAGGATAGCATCTAGGCCAGAAGAAAGCAGCTCTTGTTTCCAATGTATCAGGTTAACACAAAACATATTTGTTCACCTCCAGAAGCATAGTTTTGTTTCCTTACCAACATTCTGTGAGCAGTACCACACAGTGGCTAAAAGGTCAGGCTCCTGAGTCAAATGGACATGGATTTGAGTCCCAGCTCAAAGATATACTACCTTCCCTAAAGCACTATTTTATCATTATACTATGAAGAAAGAACAGTAACAACTGTACAGAGTTATTTTGAGTATCCAATGAGATAATGCATGGAAGTACATCATAAAATATCTAACACATAGTTCTCAAATATTAGCTATGAATAATTAGTGAGTATTGCAATGGACATAGCACCAACAAGATTCAGAGACACAAAAAATAAAAACTGCTTTCAAGGAACTTACAGTCAGCTTGAGGATATAAGATGAGCATACATGAAGCAGTATGGAATGGCCCACAACAGCATAAAGTGTATGAAATACACTAAGTTCTGCATGAGTTTACAAAGCCCACAGTGATGAAAAGTTGTGTAATAATTCAAGATACTATGGGTAATCATCAATGAAGTGGTATATTTAAGTAGGTGCTAGAAGTGGAGAAGAAAGATGAGTGTCTTTTAAACCAGTGCTTCCCCAATTGTAATGTGCATATGAATCACCCAGGAATTTCCTAATAATATAACTTATAGTTCAGTCCTGGGGTGGGGCCTCAGATCCTGCATGTTTAAGAAGCTCCTTAGGTAATGTCCATGTTATTGGTCCTCAGACCACTCATTGAGTAGCAAAGACTTAGAGAAAGATTTTGGAACATATTCCTGGCAGGTAATGTGTTTACACAGTGACCTGTTCCTTGTTTTATACCTGTTAAATATTAAACATGAAGGATGATGAAGAGAAAAGAAAAGAATGGCAAGAGAAATAGGCCACAAGGTTCCTACTCACAAGGAGTTTTGGGGTTGTTTTCTCCTAAATTCTCATTGATCAGAAAAACATCATCATTACCACCACTCCAAAACAGTCACCACCATTAACTAGCCAAAACAACTGGTGGAAAAATATCCATTGAACAAGTATGTGACAATCCAGTACCAAAGCTTTAATAAGCTTTAATAAGTCCTAAACAGAAGTGGAAGACAGCAATCACCATGGGGCAGGGTTAGTTAGGGAAGATATCCTAGATAACTGACATTCAACCCAAAAGCTGAAAGAAATGACAGAAAGGAGTGAAGACGGTGGATGGTGACAAAACCCAGGAACCGAAGCTCCCAACTCTCCTTACTTTTGCTTCTTACTCTTATTATGGCACACTTACTTATGTGCTGCTCTCTGATTGCTTTTGAGATAGTTCATTCAAACACATTTGTAGCCACCCCCTAATTCCCCAAGAAACACATACAGTAGATTCTTCTATCCTCATACAGAGATAAAAATTATATTCTTCTTAAGCCTTCAGTTTATGATTAGTCTAAATCTAAGCCATGCTTGCTTTTCCAGAAATAAAATTAAGTGTAGAGAAGTCAGCTCCTTAGGTTGTAGATCATGAAAATGTTCTAAATATTAGAAGCATTACAGAAATGCAGAGATAGCTGACATGTTTACATGGCTTGTGTAATTCTAGGTAACAATGTGTGTTCATTCTGATTTATAATAACACTAGGTATACAGGAGCAGCTTCTTTGATGAGGAAATGAAATCTTCTTTGCTATCTTATTTAACTGAAAAGCTCTTAAAATATATGCTTTGAAATGTCCCCTCTTCCTTGGTATTTATCCAAAGTTCTGCAAAAAGAGTTATAATCCACTTATCTCCAAGAAGCAAGTTGAGGGAGAAGTTACATAAAGTAGTTGGCTTATTTATAGATGTGCATCTATTCTGTAAACCCATATGTAAAGACCAGAAGGGCATTTTGTCCCTAAAACCAGGACAAACAGAAGATTTGTAGAGGGAGGCCAGGTCATCAGCACGATAGAAGGCTGCTTCTATTGAAGCTTCTGCTTCTATAGAAGATGATTTCTTAGACTACAAAACCTGCCCCATCATGCTTACTCATTACAGAAATTTATGTAAGTATGGAACAAGAAGTTGGATTTCACAATTAAATAGATTTAAAATGATCACCTGCGTTTTAGAGTCTTTTGCACATCAATGGCCTCACAACAGCCACACCTGGCAAAAAGTTCTATAATAGTTTGGCTTTCTGAAACTCTATTTTCCCCAATACTGGCTTTTATATTTTGTCACCACTTTCCCTTTAACTATCAGTTCTTCAGTGGTCAGATGGAGAAATCAAAGAACCTGCCTTTTCAAACGCGAGTGGTTTGGATTTTTTGTTTTATTTTATATTTTCATTATTTGACCCTGCTTGCCACATCATTTGGAAACTAATCTTCCTAGAAAAGAGAATCTTATGTTCATTGACCAGCACTGGTGTTTGACATCTGCTATCTGGTCCCATCTTATGCAATGCTAGAAGCTGGCTTCTCGTTCAAGAAAATATTTAAAAAGCTATCTATAGAAAAACAAAACAAAAAAAATCCTTAATGTCCGGTTCTTTCAAAACACCTGTTGAGGTCTGAACATTTTCCCCAAGTTGACCTAAGATAGGAATATAAAAAGACATACTGAAAGGGGAGAATGGTAGATTTTATCACCTCGAGAAACAATTTTTACTATTTTGCTGATGAAAACTGAAGGAAAAAGAGAGTAACATCCCAGGGCAAAAGAAAGGACAGTCACTCCCTAGATTCTCCCAAAATGAGATGGCTCAGATACTGGAAATGGCACTGGCTTGGTTCACTCTATTGTCTCCAGCAAGAACCTGGAAAGCCAAAAACCAGAAAGGTAAGGAATCAATTGACAAGCTAGGTCTGGATCTCTGACCTCCTTTCTTCCATTTAATCACCCTTCATTATATCTGAGAAACAAGGAAGGGACAAATTGTCCCTGCTCAGTGGAGTTACCAAGCTAGACTATACTAAGATAACTGCATAGGGTGGCTTTGAGAAAATTTCAACCAAGTCAATGGGCCATCCCTGAAGAGAAATTACCTATCCAGCACTGGGCTAGAATGACCTAGCTCTCGAAGCCCCACTATTTTCCTAATAACCTCACCATTTCAGGCGTTGTCTGGGAGCAGCCTGAGGGAATTTCCACAGGAGTGGACCTGAAGGAATAGCAGCCAGGACACTGTCAGTCACTATGCTCCTTGCCACAGGTTTTCTGGAAGGAAGAGCTGAGTGGCACACCATTAAAAGCCACCCATGGGTTCTTAACTATGCATAAAGTTCATCCCATAAGGACAGGGAAGAATTATTTTAATTAGATAAATCAATGTGAACTCACGCAAACAAAGATAAAAAGATCATAAAAGCAATGGATTTCATCTTTAAAAAGGAGTACAACATGCATGCAGACATAATGCCAGAAAAGCTAAAGCTTAAAAAGAACTCAAGGGAGAAAAAGGATTCTTTTTAAGACAGAGTTGGAGCATGAATAAGAAAGAGAATACTACAGCTTCCTTTACTGGAAAAGAGGGAACAACATTAAAGAGGGAACTAACTTTAGTCAGTCAACCAAAATGTATTGAGTAACCCACTACATACTGAGAATTCTACTGCTAAACACCAGGGATAAAGATAAGAGACATTTTCTCTTTTCCTTTAACATGTTAGAGGGTCATAGATATCTTTGAAAATGTGATAAAGCTATATATACCAAACATGGCAAAGCGTTTAGCAAGAAGCAAGTGGGGAGAAAGAGGAGATGTTGAGTGGTGAGGGGATAAAAAAAAAACAGGAGAGAAGCAATGTATAGTTTAGTAAATATGCACAAAAATTTGCGTGAAAATTCATAAGCCCCCTAAAATGGGGAACCCTTAAGCACTTTAATTCATTAGATTTTAAACTCCTAATCTTAACCCCCTAATTCACATCTGTTTTCAGTTAGGGGAATGATTTTTCAGACAAGAACAAATAAAATAAATATTCACAAAATTTTTTTTAAAAATGTAAGAGAGTATGCTGCTCTCAGTGTGTTTATAACTATTGATTGTAACAAATGTCATCTCAGGATAGTCAGGGGGTTATATATTAATAATGCTGCCAAGTCATCGTCTGTTTTCTTCAAGAAAATGTGGAGAATAGGATACATGTTTGGTAAATGATGGCATAATATTTCCAGAGGAGAAAGATATAGATAAGCCAATAAGCACATTAGTAATCCTAAGTGGGATTCTAAAACAAGTTGTATATGCTTAGAAATGGAGAAGTGGTCACTAGTAGCAAGTATGGGTTTAGTAAAAGCAGAGCATAACAAGTTAACCATATGTTCTTTGGTGACAGGTTATCACTAGATTGGTAGGTTAGGGGAATAAAGTAATCATGTGTCTGTAATTTGTCAAGGATTTCATAGAGTATTGGATAGAGCAGTGCAACTGAATGATAACACAACTGGAAGAAAATGCAAATGCTTAATGACTAAACCCAAAGAATCTTTATTACCAGACTGATGTCTTCATTGGTGCTTCTCAGAACTCCATCTGATCAGTGTCCAGTTAAACTATATTATGGACTGTAATGAGTTCAGAAATAGCATGGAGTTAAAACTGGTGAATGGCATCAAGTTAAGAATGCAGCTAATACGGTAATGAAAGAATCTGGATCTAAAATTGATAGATTTTGTTATTGTTAAATTTAGAGTTGATGGAAACAGAACTCTGCAAACATAACAGTGTCATTTTATTTTGCATGGGTTAGAGCACACTTTCAATAACACTATGTGTACTTCCAGGTACAACGTTTTTAATAGTATATTGAAAGACTCAACCTGTCCTGGTAAGAAAGATAAAATGATAAAGGACTTCAGAATAATTCAACATAAGGAATGACGGAAAGAACCAGAGAGTGTTCAACATGGAGAAGTTGAACTTAGGGAGTTCATGTTGTTTAAATTATTCAAAAGGATTACATAAAAAGAGAATGACACATGTTCTCTGGGGCTCTGGAGAAAAGAATAGGGACAATTAAATATACAATACAGGAAAATGTTGACTTAGCTTAAAGAATAACTTTTTAATCACTGATTGCTGAAAAAAAAGTGAAAGAAAATGTTTTCCGAGTATGACAGATTTTCCATTACTAGGGGTATCCCAGTAGATAATCAGATGGATAACTCAAAGGCCACCTGGTAATGTCCTCAAGAGACATTGTCCAGCTAGAATTTAGTTGGACAAAATGCACTCAAAGTATATGAGGGTAGAAAGAACTCTGAGTAGAGGCAGAGGTCAGAAAACCTGGTCCTCAACCTCCTTCATGGAAAAGTATCTCTTGGGCTCTTTCTAATTAAAAACTTCTAATGCTATTATGGTGTATAACTTTTAAATTCATTTGTATGATCCTGCATTAGTCAAAATAGGTTATGCCTCAGCAACTAACATCTTCAAAATTCTCAGTGGCTTTAAAAAAAAACAGAGGTTTGTTTTTTGCTCTCAGGTTGATGGGGAGCCTTAAGAATCTGAAGTAACTTGCTTGGGTAGCTAGCAGAGTGAACTCAGTAAACTCTGCACTTGCTCTTGATGGCCTCTGGCCTATCCAGAAATACTCTCAAAGCTCACTCAACCTTGAGAGTAAGCCTGGAGATGGGGATGGAAGGAACAGGCAATGTAATCTTCCATGTAGTCAGAGGAGAGGAAAGCCAGTTTTTATGAGCAGTAACTGACAACTGTCTGAAATTAAAATGGGTTTAAGACCTCAAAAAACAAAAGAACCCAAAGAGAAAGCACTGCTGTCTCTTCCCGGATCAGGTCCTGCTCTTATCATGAATCTTTTCTGGGTAGGTCGCTTCACCTTTCTATGCCTCAGTTTCTATAAAACAAGGAGAGGAATATATTTTTCTAACTCTCAAGATTGTTGTTTCAGTATAATTAATCAATAAATAGAAATGTAATTCAAGATATTTTAATAATCATTGTTAAAAGAAATACTTTAATAAATTAAATTTATTAATTTGAACATTATTAAATAAATTCATGTAGAGTTTATTTGAGCAAAGAATGGTTTATGAATTAGGCATCACTCAGAACCAAAAGAGGTTCAGAGGGCTCTACCCAGACAGTGTGAGCAGCGAGGTTGTATAGGCTGAACACAGAGGAAAAGAACAGAAATCACTGGATTGGCTATATTAGAAATCACAAATATTTGCCTTATTTGGGCTTGGTGCAATGCACTGGCTGCCTGTGATTGGCTGAAGCTCAGCTGTTTGCATTGGCTGAAACCCAGCTATTTGTTACAAAAAAATATACTTCCAGTTAGGTTTTGATTTGTTTGACATGCTAAGTTAGGCTGTGATTTGTTACCTAGGATCTCAAAGTTCAGACAAAGCCTCAGATAACAGCTTCCTGCTAATTTAATTTAACACTACACAAATGAAGTGGATAATTCATAAATACTCTATGCCAAAACCTAAGATAAAGAACCATGCAGCTGAAAGTCTCCTGTATATCGAATACATTTTTAACAATTTTGTACCCGAAGGAAGCACTTCTACTTGTGCAAGTTAATATTCTTTTAACGGTCTTCCCACTTTCCAGTGAGTTAGGTACAAAAAAACAAAAAACAAACAAACAAAAAAGTTGTTCCAATCCATGTTACAGAAGCCAACTAAGGCATAGGACCCAGCAAGGGCTCCTCTGAAAACATCCAGAGCCGGTGCCAGGATCAGGAATAGGGCGCCCTGGCTCCCCACGCCTACCAGGCCAGTTTGCGTACTCTTCCTCCTCTCCTTTGGCCTTGCTCCTCCCTTACTCCCATTTCAATAGCTCCACAAACTCTTGGCCTAGAGAACGGAGAATGTGGGGTACTTGGGCAGTGGATGAGGCGACCTCTGCCAGTGGCCTTCTCAAAAATAGTTCCAGTTCCCTGCCAACCTGGCCTGCCCCCTTGGGAAGGTCACAAAAGGGAGGCTGGGCACATGACCCAGACGTTTTGGTTCAAAGGCAGCCCAGATGTTCCAGGTACCCACGTTCCCTGTACAGATGCCGAGTAATAATCGCGGCATCCAGGAATGTGGGCCCAAGTCCCTGTGCTTCCGGCCGGGGGAAACTCCCCCGTCAGGGAACTAATTGTGACTTGGACAGTGAATTGGAATGTTTGGAGGCATAGGTCATGGACTAGATAGGGTGTAGGCAGATCCACAGGCAATGAATGCTCTCTCCTCAAGGAGTCACTGACCTACCATGGGGTAGGAAGCAGCCGTGGAAGAGACGGACTAGCGTCACGGTGTCACAGTGAGGGCGAGAATGCGTGCGCGTGCTCAGACATCGCGTGCCACGCATGCATGGCCGATTACTGTCGTTCTCAGCAATTGCTTGCCAAGCCCAATCTAAAAGGATTTACTAAAGACCCAAGAAGAGATCATCAAAATTTAGACAGATATAGTGTCCGCCCTTAAGAAACTCATAAACTGAGGAGGCCAGGCATAAACACATGTAACAACTAGAAAAAAAAAAATCACAAGGCAGTGCAGAATACCACCAATATGGTAGAATTCGGATGAGGTAGAGCAGAAGTGGGTCTCGATTATTGGGAAAGTTTTCATAGGTAACTTATATTGTGGCTCATGTCTAAAATCTGTCTCTTCCACGCGCTCCAGACTGTTCCAGCTTCTTCCAATCTAATATCAACTTGCTTCTCAGTTAGCTAGATCACTTTCTCCTCCAAACAAACCAGTATAAAGAAGCAGCCTTGGCCGGGCACGGTGGCTCACCCCTGTAATCCCAGCACTTTGGGAGGCTTAGACGGGCGGATCACGAAGTCAAGGGATTGAGACCATCCTGGCCAACGTGGTGAAACCCCGTGTCTACTAAAAACACAAAAATTAGCTGGGCATCGTGATGCGCACCTGTAGTCCCAGCTACTCGGGAGGCTGAGGCAGGAGAATCGCTTGAACTCAGGAGGCAAAGGTTGCAGTGAGCCAAGATAGGCCACTGCCCTCCAGCCTGGAGACAGAGCGAGATTCCTTCAAAAAAAAAAAAAAAAAAAAAAAAAAAAAAAAAAAAAAAAAAAAAAAGAAGCAGCAGCAGCCTTTCATGGAGAAGCAACTAACCAGTCTACTAAAAGATTAAGACATATATACATTCGCGAGGCATTGGAAATGATTAGTGGCATTTTTCTTAAATATTGCTGTTCTACCCTTTTTAATTTTTAATTGATAATCAAATATCCAGCTGCCGTTCTGCCTAATTGTGACTCTTTTCCATGCTATTATTTAGCAGTAAAAATAATTCTGCTTGCCATAATATCATGTCAGTTATGAATTAGATTATCAAAGCAGGGAGATCTGGAGTGTGTACAAGGGAAAATACCACCTGTATAATCCCTTTATGTAGGACTTGCCACCACTCTAAGTTAAAGATCATGGGGGACCCTTTCCATGCTGCCTAATGCAGCAGAGCCTAACAATATGGCAAGTGCTCAGCCTAAATCGTTGCTAAATGAACAACATCAGCATTTTTTGAGTTCTCTGAACTCATGTTCTCCTTGAACACACCAAGATAAGGTACTTTCCTCAGCCTAGAGGGGAACTATGACTTCTCCTTGTTTAGTTGTTCTGGCTTTAGAATTTATTCCCACAAATCAACTCCTATAGAAACATTCTTAAAAAAAAAAGAGAGAGAGAGAGCGAGAGAGAGAATATTTTATTCTTTAAAAAATAATTTCAGCTTTTATCTTTAGATACAGAGGGTATATGTGTAGATTCCTTATGTAGGAATATTGAGTGATGCTGGGGTTCTTTTTTCCTCTTGAAAATGGGATGAAGGAAATGAGAGTCTAGTGTTTTCTTTCATCAGAATTATCAAAATAGTCAGCAAAAATTCCTTATGTTTGCAGAAGTTTCACAAATGAAGGAAAGATCACAACTAACAAAGGCTGATAGGAGAGGAGAGGCTCCCAGGCAGAACTTGCCTTAGAAAATTGAAAGAACCAGATCTCATCCTGCCAAACACGTTCAGTCTTTTCACCTTTTTTTTTTTTTTTCTTTAGGAGATTTCTGATGACTAAAGCTGCTTAAGAGATCCTTAAATAACATTTTGGTCCAAGTAACTAGCTGATTTTTTTAAAGAGCTCAATACAACTGTCAGTATGGACACAGGCAATATTATGTTAAAATAGTGTTGATTCCACTAAGTGTTCACAGGGTGAACATTTTATTATACGCCACTGAGAGGTCTGGGTATGAGACCCTTTCTTTCTCAGCCCTATTTTTAGAGGGCACATGTGATACGTGGCACTTGCACCTGTCATTAGGAAGCTCAACAGCCAACGGCCTGTTTGTGATACTACTGTATGTGTGTCCAAATGGTGAGACCAGTGCTGGGGCTGAGGCTGTGTAAAGGTCATGATCACCCACGGCCTTCAGAAAAAGATATGCTTGCTGGTCCTTTTAACCTACATGCCCTTCGCTCAGAGTCAAGCATTAACATCCCAATTGTAATTACAATTGTTTTGCAGGAAGAAGACTGGCTTCCCAGTTTATTTGTTAAAACAAACAAAAACAAAACAACATACATACATACAAATACATAACATATACACATATGTATTTACATATGAAAGATTTAAAATTATGTACCAAACTTAATCATTACAACCTATAGGTAGAGAAGAATTGGATTTAAAAATAAAGGGAGAAGAATATTTTAACTTAACTTTTACTCTATGAACCTTGGTATTATTTGAATTTTATTTTCATTACCACTACTGTGATTTTTAAATTTCTTGGCACAGAAGCTGTTATGTAATAGGAATTTAAGGGAAAAAAAGAAAGAGAATGAGAAAGAGAGGGAGGGAGAAAGGAAAGGAATAGAAATAGAAAGGAAGAGTATGTACAAATTGTCAAGAGCCACATCCATCAGCTCTGAATGAATGGAGTGATTAGAGATGAATGGAGCTAATTCAGAAAGACTTTATGAAATGGTTGAATTTGTGCTGCATTTGTAAAACAATTTAAAAAATAATGATGTACTTACTATATCCTATAACATGTTTATTCCAAAAAAAAATGGATTATATAGAGAAGCACAAAGAAGAAAATGAGCATTACCAGGAACCCAGTCTCACAGAGAAAAACCACAGCTGACATTGCACTGGCTTTCCTTTCATTCTTCTCTTCTCTTTGTTTTTTTTCTTAGACTACATTTTGAAGGGCAACAGAAACAAGGTGTAGCAGAGAGAATGGGGTAGATGTGGGGAGGGCATTCTAGAAGAGCAATGAAAGAAGTGTGTACCTGAAGCTCCCTTATCTCAAGGCTGAGATCTCAGAGAGATCTTGTCTGGACCTGGAATACTGGTATTGTGTCTATCCCTGAAACTTTGCCATAGGGACAGGCTCGCTTGATCTTAGTTGCCTCCTCCTCTGTAAAATGCAGATATTCTCTTTATCCTGCCCACCTTGCTGCATTAGGTACATAGAAAAAGCACACCCCAAAAGTTCCTTACAAATCAATTTTTACCTGCAATCCAAAATAATAATATTATGCAGGTTTGTGAACTAGCTCCCAAAAGTCTATTTAAACCAAAGGTAGTTGAAATTCTGTACTGGGTATTTATAGCAATATATCATTTTTTCACTATGCGTGTACCATTTTTAGTCACCATATGGGCACTTTAAGGCAAATTCTGTGTATTTATCTGGGAACCCAACCGACATTTATTTATCTGAGAAAATGCATTTTATTGGTTTATACAGGGGACTACTGTTAGCCCTACCTACAATTCTGGGGCATCTCTTGGCAGCATTATTAGCAAGCAGGGAAGACTGCAGACTGGGGACAGGTTTCATTTTTTAAGAGCACTCCTCAAACCGATAATGCATAGATCTATCTGATAACAGAAAAATAGCCACAACAACATGTGAAAGCAGTAATGATCACAGCTATCCTTTATTGAGGAATAACTATACTCCTGGAACACTTTATGTGCATTATTGTGTTTAACTTTCAAATCAACTCTACGACAGTTACAGTACTCTTCTCCATTTTATAAAGGAGGAAACAAAGCACAGAGAGGTGAAATAAGTTACTCAAGGTCATTCCATTTAGACTGATGCAGAGCCAGCATTTTCAGCTATAGTCTGGCTCCATAGCTGAAGCTCTTATCATTTGTTAACACACAGGCAGATAGGTGAACCTAGGTTACCATTTGTGATCGCCATCACTAGGAAGTTATGCTAGGCTATTTTAAAGATCGTTCGGGTATTTTGTGAGTTCTTCTGAAGGGTAAGAAGACAGTAACGGTAGAAATCTGACCTTTCTCCCAGAGATGTTTAACAAGCAATTGCCCAACCCTACTCACACTCCTTCCAGAGGTGATGCCCTGGGCAGCCTGGCATTGGAGAAATGTTGGAGAAATGTGTTCACTCTGCTTGAAGTGGTGATGCTGTCACTACCTGTCACTAGGGAAGTTCATTTAAGGTTCTATGAACAAAGACTCTGATGTTAGGATTTGGTGTGTGTGGGGGTGGGGGGATTTATAGTCATTCCATTCTCTCCCGCAGTGCCCACTTCTCTGCTGGATCCATATTTCTGAGTCATCTCTCAATTAGAATCAACCATCCATAACATGCTGAAAAATGTGTCCTTTGATGCTAGCCTCTACACATTTTTTTTTGTTTTGCTATATTGCTTATAATGTTTGTGCAGCTGCTTTGAGAGCTAAATATGCAATCAATGTGATGCAATCATGTTCCTTCCTTATCAGAGAAGGGAGAAAATGTCAACTTGAATTTTAGGCAATTTTCAAGAACTCCACGATACAAAATCATAAGTGTATTTAATTGATATGATCTTAATTGGAATCACAAGGGAAATTGGAATGTACTTGCAGTTCAGTTGTTTGTGTTTTTAATAGCACTGTTTGGCTGAGATTGGACCATTATCTGTCTCTGATTCACCAAATGTTGGAGAGTTTGTATTTCTAAAGTTTGATGAAAACTGAATGCTGTGTTACAGTATTTTTTTCTGGCCTTTTTTGTTATGCTCTTTCTTATGAGATTTGGATTTTTTGGGTTATGATTTGAGAATGAGCTACCATAAGTAGGCATAAATATGTACTTCTGTTCATATTCTAGCAATTAGAAATACATTGATAGTCATTTCTTGTTTGTCATTATAACTGGTGATATTTATTTATTCACTTGTTTATACAAACATTTATTCAATCAATAAATGCCTGCTGAGCCCAAGCCATCTCTTTGTCTGTGTGATAAGAACAGAAGATGGATAAATGAACAAGACTAAATCCCTGCTCTCAGGGTCTCACGGTAGTTGGAGAGATGAGCAAGTAAAGCACATGGAAGTCCTGGGGTAGAAGTATGCAGAGGGTGCTGAGGGAGGAGAGAGAAAGCTATAGATAGACTGAGGAAGGTCAATAAATTTAAAACATAGGGCTAAATTTTACCAGAGCATGAAAAAATGATGACCCCAGAAGCCAAAGTGATTGGAGAGATTTTGCTTTGTTTTTAAGTTATCTTGCCTATGTTAATCCAACTGAATAAACTTTTAAAATCGCATTCATTTTTCATCACTGATGTTCTTCCATTAAATTCAAACTGGAAGAGCTCATAAAAAAAAGAGAAGAGATCAGGCTATTTAGTTTGTTAAATTGGTATGTATTATCCTAGGTTTTCAGATACCAATGTTGCATATTTCTATTGAAAGCGCTTTTTATAAAGCATCATATTACATGGACTAGAACTAGGACGTGGCTTTGTCCAGAGAAGTGCATTCATTCAATACGTCAAAAATGTGTTAGGTATCGATTTTACCGCATTTCTGTCCTCAAGTTAAAATCTAGAAAGGGAAGATATAATCAGTTACCCAAATTGATTTAACATTCAAGGAGTTTTTTAACTACGTTTTCAGTCCTATTCTTTCATAAATAACATCACAGAAAAGCCTAAAGACGCCTAATGTCAAAGCCCATATTGCACTTTTCCAAGTGGGAGTAAAGAAGCAAAAGTGATTCCGGCATGGCATTCTAGTGTTTGTTAGCTTCCTTGGGGTGATCATAGGCCCTAGTCACACCCTGAAAGACAGAAAGTTTCAAACACTGAGATGGCTAAAAGATTTAGGAGAGAAAATGGCACTGTGATGGGACAAATACTGAAAAAAAAAAAAAGGAAACAAAAAGAGAGATTGGTTCTGTTCTGTTCCTAGCTGATCATTCTCCATGCATATGACTTTGAAGAATTTCTTAATGTTTCTAATCCTTAATTGCTTCATCTAAGATACAGGAGAATGGAATATATGATTCATAGACTCTAAAATATGAATTCTAAGAGAAATACAACATTTGAGATGACTCTTGGTTACTTAGCTTGAATCAGTCAATAAAGAGAATTTAGTTAAAAGGCTTTTGATAAAGAATCAGAGGTTAAAAGGGCTTTTGATAGAGAATCAGAAAACCAGATTTCAAGTTCTAAGTCTCCTGCTAACTTATCTGTGTAACATTGGACCAGCCACTTCCTCAGTCCATAGTTGCCTCTTCTATGAAACAGTATGGGATATGTGGTAGGTGGGGAATGGTTTGGAGACATGAGCTATATTATTGTTATGCCATATTCCGGTTCTAGCCTTCAATGGTTACATAGATGTGTCAAGATTTCCTGAGAAATTGTACAAGTCCTTCTCTAGTTTCCCTAAAATAGTATACACTTACCTTCTCTGGAAGGGAGAAGCAAGGTGGCCATTTTCATTTTATAATGCCAAGTGATCTTTCTAATACAGCTTAGACTGTGAAGTTCTAATGAAATTGAAATTAACTAGGACAATTTATCTTATTTAAGACCTCATGATAAATGCCTTCATTCATAGGCTAAGACAGGAGGTTCTTTCTTCTGTTTTCTTTGATTATTTCCAAAACTAAAAGGCTTCTTGTCCCTTCGAAGATTGTTTACCTCTAGAAAATGAGTTCATGCATCCTACAGCTTGTTCTTCTCTGGGGGTCCTCATGCTTGTAAATTGTGTTGATACAGAGACAAAACAGATGTTCTTGTAAGCTTCCTCCAAACTCTAGAAGACTGTGGTACACATTGTAGGCCCATTCGATTTGCTTACTTGAAGGTTCAGTCACAAAGGATTTTAAAGAGCTATTAGAAACCTTTTGAACTCTCATTTCTACCTTTGTTAAATGATAGTCTTTCTTGCATGCATGAGCCCAGAGAAGAAATGTAATAATTTAACTAAATTTGGAGCTGATAACACTTGTTGATATTTTTATAGTCTGTCCTTTACAGAGAACTTTCATGTATATTATCCTAGCAAAACATGCAGACTGTGTAACAGTAGTTCACTTACCTAATGAGAAACCCAAAGCCTAGTTTAGTAGGTGATGTGTCCAAGGACACACAGCTAAGGAGGACTACAGCAGGAGTTGAAGCCAAATCCTCTCCATCTTTAGTGATAGCTAGTTCAGTCTCCACTACTTAGTATCGATCCCCAAATGGGGGCCCCTTGTGACCCATGGGGAGAACTGTTGAGTGTGATAGTAACAGTAGTCTTTATATCACGAATATGGGGATTAGTAAAAGATTCTCTTTTAGCTTTTAATCTCTACTCCCTCTTTCCTCATCTTTAACACATACTGTGACCTTGAAAAGAGATAGAAACCAAAAATCTTCAAGTGGCTTTTTGGTTAATGAATTACTTAATAGTACTTCTTGGAAATTCTTGGATGCTTTCTTTGTGTTTTAGAAGGTGATACAATAAGTAGTGTATTTCTTCTCTCCTGGGTTGGAAGACTTTGCAGCTCCATAGCCAGTGACAGAATTTCTAATGCAAGGTCATGGCCTGATTGGTTTTATTTCTTGCTTGATTCTCCCAACCAGGGTCAAAGTCAGCAGAAGATTTATGTGGAAAAGCCCAATATTCATCAACCAGTGAATGAATAAACGAAATGTGGTACACACATACAGAGGATATTATATTTGGCTACATAAAGGAAATAATGTTAGATGCTGCATTAATGTGAATGAATCCTGAGAACATTATCTATCCTAAGTGAAAGAAAGCAGTCATAAAATACCAAATATTTTAAGATTATATTGATCTAAATCTTCCAAAGCAGGGAAATATTTAGAGACAGAAAGTAGATAAGCAGTTGCTTAGGGCTGGGGGAATAAGAGAGTGATAGCTAGAATATAGGGTTTCTTTTTAGATGATAAAAATGTTCTAAAGTTTATGGTGAGTATGATTGTACAACACTATTGAACTTTACACTTTAAATGGGTGAAATACACGGTATATGAGTTATATTTCAATAAAGTTATTTTGAAAAGAAGGAGATTTATAATAATATAGCATTCTCTCTTTTGTATTCCATTACTATGTAAGGTGCCCTGATATTATTGGTCAGTAAGAGCACCTGTTGCCTCTACCATTCCCTTAGCTAAGGACTGATCAACAACCATACTGGCTATGCAACCCTTTCCTTAAAAGCCACAACCACTGGCTGGGTGCGGTGGCTCATGCCTGGAATCTCAGCACTTTAGGAAGCCGAGGTGGGCCTGAGATTAAGAGTTTGAGACCAGCCTGGCCAACATGGCGAAAACCCATCTCTATTAAAAATACAAAATTAGCCAGGCATGGTGGCAGGCGCCTGTAGTCCTAGCTACCCGGGAGGTTGAAGTAGGAGAATTGCTTGAACCCAGGAGGTGGAAGTTGTAGAGAGCCAAGATCATGCCACTGCAGTCTATCTTGGGCAACAGAGCAAGACTCTATCTCAAAAAAAAAAAAAAAAAGTTATAACCACACTGTATTTTCTTAAAATAAATAACTTTTTCTCCCTCGAACCCCTAGATATTTAATTCAAATCTCAGCCCTACTTACCTCATATTGCAGTTATATGTTTACTTGTGAGGTTTTTGTACTCAATCCTGAGCTCAAGCAGAGCAGGGGACATTTATTTGTCTTTGAATTCCTATCACCAACCATAGTATTTTATAGCAAGTAGGTGCTCCATAAAAGTGGAGAAGGAAAGTAGGAAAGAAGGGAGGGAGGGAAAACAACCATCTCATTTCATGAGGAGTCACTGAATTCCTGAACATCTGGAGTATAGTAGCTGCTTTGTGCATGAGGTCCTAAATCACACTCAAGTTAGTGATGTCTTTGAACAGCATGCAGTTGAGTGATGGGTTAGACATGGGTTAAATTTATGCACACCTTTAGAAAAATGCCTTCCATCAGAATGTCTGAATTTATCTAAATAAACTATTTAATATTGGTTTATGATAAATATAATACTACTCTTTAATTATTGTCTATTTGTGGTTTACACATATGAATCCCAGAGTATATCTTTCACTCGGTCTGTGTTGGTTATAAATTTAAGTCCAGGGACCTTAGATTCTACATCTTACATGTCTCTCAAAGCATAGACCACAGAACAATTTAATAATAGAGACTTGTTCTCTGAATAAATGGCTGAATGATAACATTAAATAAATATTCTAAAAAATTTAACAGTGTGGCAAGCCTAAATAGTGAGGTTAGGTTAGGTTGATTTTTTTTTTAATGCACCATTAAGTAAACAACCTGATTCTTCATACACTAGAATTCCAGTTACTCCATGCCTGGGTCTATATGTTAGGCTATTCTGTGGTATTGATGTAAAAGAAAATATTTACCTGAAAAGAGTTTTGCATCTGCAATACAAGGAAATGGAGTTATTGTACCCATAATTTCTGTGGTCATCCATGGCCAGGTACAAAGATAAACCTTTTCTCTGTTTGAGCTTGTGACTCCTGGTTCCCAGGCATACCACTCCTTCCTGTCCTGGCTGCCAAACTGTTATATGTGTGAGGGAATCAAATTCTGCTCAGCACTTTCTACAGTAGCATCCTGTTAGGTCCATGCCAAAATGTAAATTATTATCACCATTAAGCACATATTAAATGCTTCCTTATGTATGATGCGGGAGAATGGGTTTCATAGCTAGAGTCCTGGTCTTCTATGAGTTTATATATTCTTTTGAGCAAGGCAGTTGAAAACTGGACTGGAAATCTGGTGGTTACCTGCATAAGGACATTTTTAGCAAGGGTGACAAGAGTAAAATTTGTCATTTTGTCTACAGAAAACTTTTTTTGCGAAGCAGGAAGCAAATAATCAGGTCAAGTGTGTGAGTTTTAAGGTAGTACTTGGGCGTATTGGAGCTATCTTATTTGTTCTCTACTGGGAAATTTGATCCAATGGGGAAGGATTAGGATGGGCTCAGGTCCAAGAATTACGGCTGCTATTTCCAATGCTTCCCGCAACTCAGCAACGCTGCCTTCACTATGCCTGGGGCAGGGCCAACCTCAGGGCAATGTGAGGCCACACTGAGTGTCCCTAGGTGGCCTTATGTATGAGAAAAAACTAGTTCTCCTGCAAACTAATGCATTTCTGTATTGTGCAACTCTTCAATAGACCAGGATCCCAGATGGATGACATGTGATGGAGACTTTGGGGAGAAAAGGGAAGCCAGCACGGGCAGAGTTGTTTTGAATTTTCTTCAACCCAGACTAGCTTCTCCAAAGTCACTCATTTGATTGAGTGTTTACTAAGCAGCTACTATGTGCCAGGCACTATTCTAAATAATGGGAGTACTATGAAGCATAAAATAGACTCTTCCATGGGACTTATTTTTTGACGGAGGAGTTGTACACATATGGGCACCCTCTCAAAAAACCTATTGAGCTTCCCTAGTTTGCTGCAGCTGCCCAAGGATTTTCCTTCTAACTGGGCATTTTCTAGGCCAGAGAAATTCATTTAAGAGAGCACATAAGACATAAGCAAGAATGCTTATTACAACTTAACACAATCAAAGTCCTCATCTTGAAGAGTAAAATATTATGTCTGATACCCCTTTGTGATAGGCAATGACTACAGTAAGAGGTAAGGCCTCAAAGTCAGACTCTTTAAGTTTGAATCCTGGCTCTTCCACTTACTAGCTACATGTTAGTAGGTAAGTTACTTACACTATCTGCATTGCAACTTCATTTGTAAAATGGGCATAATGTTAACAGCCACCTCATAGAGTAACCATGAAAATTAAATGAGGTAAAGTACCTGGAATGTTGTACATGGTCTTGTTTATTTTTCAGTGTTAACTTATTATAAATATGCCAGTTTGGAATGTGTCTCAGCTGTCTTACTGGATGAGTACTTTCAGCTGTATTCTAACTTTCGCAGGGTAGAGGTCTTGTTTTGTATATCATTGTCTTTCCTATAGTAATTCTTCCAAGGGTTCTACACACAATAGGGGATCAGTCAGTGCTTGCTGATTTCTGCTAAGAAAATGAATTGAATGTCATTTATATGGCTTTGATGTTGCTGAGGTGAGCACACAGTAGATATTAAGTCATCTTACCTTCCATCTTCTTCAATTCTGTCCAGAGTCCCTATATTCTTCCCTATCAGCCAGAGTCCAGGTCCCAGGTTTCTGCCTCCTCCCTTTCATTAAAAAATACACAATTAAACTCCAATGATCAAGTCTTGGGACAGTGCCCTTTGTCATATCTCTTTTATTCATTCTGCTACTTTTACTCCACCAATAGCTTCCCTGTCTAGAATCTGATCATCTTATGATAACAACTTTATCTTTGTTGGTAAAGTTGTTGCCTCTGACTCAGATTATGAATGCTGAATATTTGGTTTCCCCCCACTAACAAAGAGCAACCAGGAATCATTTTATTATCATATACCAAATATATGTTAATGGAAAGTTCCTACCACCTATGAATCCCAAGGAAGAGGAAGAAAGAAGGTGGGGATAGATACCTGAGAATTGTTTTGAAATGTGGTCCTTTTTTCCCCTCTATAAGTGAGAAAAAGCACACTCAGCCTCTGGTTTGTTATCTAAAGCAGGGGTCCCCAACCCTCAGGCCATGGATGGGAACCGGTCCATGTCCTGTTAGGAACCAGGCTGCACAGCAGGAGGTGAGGGGCAGGTGAGTGAGCATTACCACCTGATCTCCGCCTCCTGTCAATTCAGTGGCAGCATTAGTTTTTCAGAGGGGCGCAAACCCTCTTGTGACCTGCGCATGCAAGGGATCTAGATTGCGGGCCCCTTATGAGAATCTAACTAATGCCTGATAATCTGAAGCGAAACAGTTTCATCCTGAAGCTACTCCCCTCCTCCATCCATGGAAAAATTGTCTTCCACGAAACTGGGCCTGGTGCCAAAATGGTTAGAGACAGCTAATCTTAAGGGAGTGAATATACTGTCATACTAAGAAACCCTTCTCATGTGTGAAAGATATTACTTTGTAAGACGAAAAGAAGTTATAAAGCAAAAGCTGCCTAATACTGAATTGATCAGAGTTCAAGAAGACTCCCTTTGTCTCCCGTCTCTCAAAATATTCTGAAGCACTTGCCCTCTTGCATTGGGAATAAGTGACTCTGACAAAGTTTTTTTTCTCGTAGCTGAATCCATATCAACATATATTTATCAATTCATTCCATTTTATTTTATAGACATGCTGCCTCCATAATTGATTACAGTAAGAAACACCTAGAAAACTTTAAAAACAAAATATATCCTGAACTTCTGGAAAATATGAAATAACAGGGAGTGGATTTATCCTCCTGAATGAAACAAGTAAAAAGTGAAAAAATATATGAAACAGTGTCATTCAAAAAAATGGTCTCAGACAATGAAGGATCATGATAACTGTTAAGAGAAAAAAGCTTTAGACTTATTAAATTTAGCAAAGTTTATTTGTGCAAATAGTGATTCATGAAACAGGCAGCACGTTTAACCAGGAGAGATTCAGAGCTCTTCACCCAGCAAGGCAGGCAGGTAGTATTTTCAGATAGAAAAATGGACTTACCAAAACAACTTGATTGGTTACAGCTCAGCATTTGCCTTATATGGACATGGTCTGCTCAGTCAGCAGCCTGCAATTGGCTGAAACTCAGTTACTTGTTATAAGAACACATTCTTAAGTTAGGTTGCAGTTTGTTTACATAGTAAGTTAAGTTGTAGTTCACTATGTAGGAATTCAAAGTATAGAGGCATCTTTAAGACAAATTCAATTTAATTAAACACAACTAAGATGGGAAACAAGTGAGAGAAACCAAATGACCACTCTGGCTTGCTGACGGGGTAAGCTTTAGGAAATGACATAGACAAGGGGAACCTAGACAGAGCTCTGCATTCTCTTTGATTGAAGTCTTAGAGCTGAAACTTCAGGGATGTCAACAAAGCTATAGTTTACAGTGAGAAATACAGTACAGGAGATAGCTTCAGGGAAGGAGAACCCCAGAGATCTGGAGAGGGTATTCCAGGAGAACTCTGCTGAATACTGACCTGAACATGAATATAAAGAAACTACCCATGGCTAGAGAAAGAGTCATTGCAAAAGATTAGAAGAAATAGTGCCTAAGCTCACATAGGGCTGGATATATTATCCCTAGTAATTAAAGGAAAGCATACTTTAGGAATAATTAGTTAAAGTACTAACAATGATCTTACCTCAGTAGTGAGAAAAATTAACCTTAAACTAAAATGCAGGCCAAGTGCAGTGGCTCACGCCTGTAATCCCAGCACTTTGAGAGGCCGAGGCAGGCGAATCATGAGGTCAGGAGTTTGAGACCAGCCTTACCAACATGGTGAAACCCTACCTCTACTAAAAAAAAAATTACAAGAATTAGCTGGGTGTGGTGGCAGGCACCTGTAGTCCCAGCTACTTGGGATGCTGAGGCAGGAGAATCGCTTGAACCCGGGAGGCGAGGTTGCAATAAGCCGAGATCACGCCACTGCATTCCAGCCTGGGCGATTCAGTGACACAGTGAGACTCTGTCTCAAAAAATAAAAGAAAAGAAAAATTGATCAATTGTCACTGACCCATAAATGACACAGATGATAGAATCAGAAGACAAGAATATTAAACAGTTGTAATTTATTCCATATGTTCAAGAAGTTATAAAAAAGATTAACCATGTTAACTAGCTACATGGAAGATATACAAAAGACCTTAATAGAACTATTAGAGACAAAAATTACAATGTCTGATAAAACACAGTGGATGGAAATAATAGCAGATTAGTTATTGCAAAAGAGAAGATTAGTGAACTTAAAGACATAGGAATAATAATTTCCCAAAATGTGACACATTGAAAAAAGTGAACAAACTTCAGTTAACTTAGGATAATTTTAAGCAGCCAAATAGATGTATAATTGGAGTCTATGAAGGAAAAGATTGGGTGATATATTTGTAGAATAAAGGGCTAAACTATGAATCCACATATCTTAAAAGTTCAACAACCCTTGAGTAAAGAAATAGGAAAAAGGTACAAAAAAGAAAATCTTTATTGAATTACTTAAAACAAGTGATAAAGTGAAAAAGTCTAAAGCAGCTAGAGAAAAAAAGATACATGAACAGGAGAATAAGGATAAAGATGACAGCCGATTTTTGTCAGTAGTCATGCAAACGAGAGCAGAACAACATTTTTTAACTATTAAGGGAAACAATCTTGTTAAACTAGAACTTTTACCTAGAAAAAAATACATTTCAAAATAAAGGTAAAGACCTTTTCCATGCATAGACAAGCTGAAAGAATAAATCACCAGCAAACTTGCACCACAAAAAAATGTTAAATAAAGTCCATGGGGCAGAATGAAAATGATACCATAGGAAAATCTGGAGCTACACAAAGAAATTAAGAACATTGAAAATGGTAACTACATGGGTAAGTAGAAGGTATTTTTTCTTGTCATTTAAATTTCTTCAAAAGAGAATCATATATTTAGAGGAAAAATTATAACAATATATTGTGGGATTATAACACATGTAGAGTGGATTGGATGACCACCATAGTTCAAAGTGAAGAAATGAAAGTATACCGTTTTAGGTTTTTATACTTTATATGATGTGATATTATTTGATTGTATATCATGAGAAGTTAAATTATGTATTCTTTAAACCCTAAAGCAATCACCAAAATAACATAATACCACAATTAGTTGTAGCTAATGAACCCACAAATAAGAAAAAATTAATTATAAAAATACACAAGCAAGAAGGGTCAAGGGACCAATAATTGTGATGAATGCACAATGATGTGAATATACTTAATGTCACTGAACTATATCTATATCTATCTATATAAAATATATAATAAATAGTTAAAATAAATTTTATGTTACATATATTTTACCATAATAAAAAATATTCAATCAAAACAAGGCAGAAAAAGAGGACAGAACAACCCAAACTGAATAGACAAATAGAAAACAAATAGAAGGGAATAGATTTAAAGCCAACCATATCAATAACTACATTTAACAGAAATGATTTAAATATATGGATTTTTTTAAATGATTGTAAAAATAGATAAAAATCAAGACCTAACCTTATTTTTGCCAACAAAAACCAACTTTGAATATAAAGATTAAAAAAAGATAAAAATAACTAAAAGAATGCCCAGTATAGTGGCTCACATCTATGATCCCAGCTACTTGGGAGGCTGAGGCAGGAGAATTGCTTAAACCTGAGAGGTGGAGGTTGTGGTGAGACAAGAGCATGCCACTGCACCCCAGCCTGGGCAACACAGCTAGATTCCACCTCAAAAAAAAAAGTATCCAAAAGAAAGCTAGAGTTCCTATATTAATATCAGAAAAAGTAGATTTCAGAGTAAAGCATAAAACCAGGGATAAAGTGGATCAATTCAGGAGAAGGACATCAACATCCTAAATATTTACACACCTGCTAACACAATATCAAAGTAAATAAAACAAAAGCTAATAGAATTAAAATAAGTAGACAAATCTACAATTGCAGTCGAAGATTTCAACATTCCTCTCTCAATAATTGTTTGAACAAGATGGAAAATTAGTACAGATACTGAAGACTTGAAAAACACTTTAAGTCAACTTGATGGAACTGATATGTGTGTGTGTATATACATATATATATATATATATATATATATTTTTTTTTTTTTTTTGAAACAGAGTCTCGCTCTGTCGCCCAGGCTGGAGTGCAGTGGCGCGAACTCGGCTCACTGCAAGCTCCGCCTCCCAGCTTCCCGCCATTCTCCTGTCTCAGCCTCCAGAGTAGCTGAGACTACAGGTGCCCGCCACCATGCCCAGCTAATTTTTTGTATTTTTTTTTTAGTAGAAACGGGGTTTCACCGTGTTAGCCAGGATGGTCTCAATCACCTGACCTCATGATCCGCCCACCTTGGCCTCCCAAAGTGCTGGGATTACCAGCATAAGCCACCGCTCCCGGCCGGAACTGGTATTTATAGATTACTCCACCTAACAACAACAGAATGCACAATCTTTTCATGTGCGTGTGAGACATTCATGAAGATTTTTATAAATGATATGAAAACTTTATCCTGGTCAATAAATCAAGTCACAACTAATACAAACAGATTCAAGTCATGCAAATTGTATTATTTAACAATAATGAAATTAAGTTATGAGCAAATAGTGAAAGGCTATCAGGTAGATCTCTAAATATGGGGAAATTAAATAAATAGTACTAAAAGAAGAAAAAAAATAATCCTCTCAATAGATGCAGAAAAAGTATTTGACAAAATCTAACATGTTTTCATGATTTAAAAAAAAACAAAAGAAAACTTCTCAACAAACTGAGAATAGAAGGGAATTTCTGTCCTTGAAGGGATACCCGATAATGGTCTCTATGAAAATGTGTGGCTGAAATGAAATCATACCTAATGGTGAAAGAAAACAAAGCAAGGATGTTTGCTATCACCATTTATGTTTAATATTACATTGGAGGTGATAGCTGGTATAGTAAGGCAAATAGCAAAAATTAAAAGTACATAGAGTATATTTTTAAAAAACTAAAAGAGTATAATTGGATTGTTTGCAACACAAAGAAAGCATAAATGCTTGAGGGGATGTATACCCCATTAATCCTTATGTAATTATTACACTTTTTATGCCTATGTCACACCATCTTATGTACTTCATAAATATATAGATATATGCCCTATGTACCCACAAAAATTAAAAATAAAAAAATAAAATAAGTAGATGGATAGGAGAGAAAAAAAGTTTTTATTTGAAGACATTATCATATATATATATAGAAAATCTCATGGAATCTACAGGAAAAGTTACAGTAAGTAACATATGAGTTTTATAAGGTTGCAAGATATAAGACCAATATACAAAAAGAACAATTCAATTTCAATATAGTAGCAACAAAAACTGAAATTAATAAAATAATATGTTTACAACTTCATAAAATACAGAATACTTATGGATGATGTGATAAAATACATGCACGTGACACTGAAATCTATAAAATTATTGAGAGAAATTTAAAAGACCTAGATAGATGGAAAGATGTACCATGCTATGCTTATAGATCAGACTGTAAATTTTTCTAGAATTCATCACAATCCAGTCAAAATCCAAATGAGCTTTTGTAGAAATTAATAAACTGTTTCTAAAATGTATATAAAAATGCAAGAGATCTAGTATAAACAAAATTTGACAAAGAATAACAAAGTTGGAGGACTAACACTTTTTAATTTCATGATCTATTATACAGCTACAGAAATCAAAACAGTATGGTAATGGCATCAAAATAGACAGATTAATGCAATGAAATAGACCTACACATTGATCTTCAATCCATTTTTGACAAAGATCCACAGGCAATCTTGTGAAGAGAAGATAGTCATTTTAACAAATAGTGCTGAAAAAATTGGATATCCATATGCAAAAATATGAACTTCAGTTCATACCATGCACCACATACAGAAATCAATCCAAAAAGGATAATAAACTTAAAGGTACAACTTAAAACTGTAAAAGTCTTAAAACTTAAGACTTCTAGAAGAAAACATAGGAATAAATATTTGTGATTGTGAGTTCAAAAACAGTTTTTTAAATATAATAACAATAGCACAATCCACAAAATTAAAAATTGATAAACATAGTTAGGAATTTTTGCTCTTTAAAAGATACTGCTAAGAGAGGAGCCATACCTTCAGTTTTTGACTTGGCTTTCAAATCACAAGCCCTGCCCCTTCCCCATCATGTGGGCGGAAATTAGTTCTCAGGCCCTGCTGCCTAGCTTAGTTTCTTCTCTGCCTCAGATTCAACATCTGTAAAATGAGAATTACATTGTTAGGAGGGGTTAGGAGTATTAAATGTAAAATGTGTAGAACAGGACAGGACCCTGATACTATTCCCTCATCCCTGTCCCCCATTCTGGATTTAAGGGTGTCCAGAAAATGATTTGCTTTCTTCCAAAGAGCTTTTAAAAATAAGTTCCTGTGACTTCTTCAAGTGTGTTAAAAAAAAAGAAAAAGAAAAAGAATATTGGATGACACTCAGTAGCCAGTGTTCCTGTCACTCTTATCTGCTTATGAAGAGGAAATATGCCAAAGTGCCAGCCCACCTGCCTTCCTCTTTTACCCCACCTCCACCCTACCTACTGTTAACATACCCCAGGCCACAGTCTCTTATTCACAAGTCAGAGTACAAAAATCTGAAAGCCAAAAGTATTTTATTCAAATTTGGTGGCAAGATCTAACACTAGGCTTTTCATAATCTTTATTTTTCATGCTTAATATGTATACAATTTACTGCTGATTAATACATTAATGGTTGATTATGGGGAGCTGTCCTAGATTCTAAGGGGATGGGATTTCATATGCAAATGTGAACAAAGAAAGTTAGGGCTTCTAAATTGTTAAAAAAACAATTTGTGGCATTATTCTACATAAGCATTTCTAATACTATAGGTTTTATTTTGTAACTCAACTTTAAGCTTTCTTTAAAACTTATCTCTGAAAGTTTGTTGTATGCTTTCCGGTCCTTAATAGTTGCCAAAGCAAAGGGTTTGCAGTCTCTTTTAAATGTATGACAGCAATCCATAGTAAGAAGTATGGTTTTCTTTATTGGGATCAAGTCCACCCATTTGACTCTGTATGTGAAATAAAAGTTTAATGAATGAATATTCCTTTGTGCAAAGTGCTCTGAGGTTTCCTAATTTATTTTAACAAAGACAGCTAGCCCCATACTATAAAAATGATTATGGAACCTACATTTTGAAAAATATTGTTGTTTTTGTAATTGCTAAATCTGGTTTTCGTTATATCAAAATTTTTCTTTTTTTTACTTTTTCAGGTTCTGGGGTACATGTGAAGGTTTGTGACATAGGTAAAGATGTGTCATGAGGGTTTCTTGTACAGACTATTTTATCACCCAGGTATTATTCTATGTGTAAGTTTGAAATTTTTCATTATAAAAAGTTAAAAATAACAAGAAAAGAGTCAAACCACAGACCAAGAGAAAATATTTTCTGATTACCTACCTGATAAAGGACTTGTGCTGCAAGGTTTGTAAAGAAATATCAAGACTCTATAACAAGAAAATTAGCAATCAAATAAGAGAAAAGATTTGAACCACACTTCATTAGACAAAATATACGGATGGAAAATAAACACACAAAAAGGTGCTCAACATGAATAGGCATTGGGAAAATGCAAATTAAAATCACAATGAGAAATTGCTTCACACCTATTATATTGTCCAAAATTGGTGAGAATGTGGAGGAACTGGATCTCTCTTACACTGCTTGTAATTGTAAATGGCTACAATGAGTTTGGAAAACAGTTTGCTTATTAAAAAGTTAAGCATACATCAGATGTATGATACAACTATTCCACTCTTATTTACCTAAGTTAAATATCCGTATCCATATAATACTTGTACCAAAGTTTCATAATAGCTTTATTTGAAATACAGAAGTGGAAAAACCCAAATGAGGGTGATTGATGTTTGTTATCTTGATTATGATGTTGGTTTCACAGCTGTATTCATTTGTAAAAGCTTATTAGACTGTGTACTTTACATTTCAGTTTATTATATGTCAATTACAGCTCAACAAAATTATTAAACAATTATTCCTGTGACACATTCATATGATTAGTAACTTTTGGTAACTTCTGAATTAGACCTCTCTGGACTGTCATTACCTTATTGGCTATCCTCTGAGCTATTATCCAACTCAAATTATGTCAAGAACTATGCATGGCATTAAAGAAAAGTGTGATAAATACATGCAAAGTTGATAGAGGAATACAGGAAAGGAATGCTTTGGCCAAACTTGGCAGGTCAGTAACATCTTCCTAGTATGGAAAACTCTAAACTGAGAGCTAATGGAGTCAGTCAGACAACTATTGGCGAGATTAGAGAGGCATTTACATGCAAAGGGAACAATGTGTATAAATGATCAGAGGCAAAAGAGAGAATGGGACCTGGGGGAATACAGTGATTCAACATGACTGAGAGAATGAGTGTCAGGGAGTGTGGGCAGGTAAAAGAGGTCAGATCATGAAAGACCCCATGCCATCCTAAGGAGTTTCTGTCTGCCACCAAGAGTAATAGACTGCACAGAAGGGTTTTTATTAGGGATAAAGTGTGTGAGATGTTGTAGAAAACAACAACAACAACAACAACACTCTTCAGTGACTAGGATTGAAGGCAAGACTAGATGTAGGAAGTGCAGCTAGGAGAGTTAAACAATGAATCATCAAATTAAAGGGTGATAGGAGCCTGAACCGAGACAGTGAATGTGGGATTTGAAATATGGATAATTTGGGAGTTATTTCTTGGTTTCTGTTGTGAGAATACAAGAGGAGAGTAGTTGAATGGATAGGTTCAGTTCTGAACACTTTGAGATGCCTGCAGAACTCCAAGAAGATGTGTGACACAGGGAAGCTGCTTCAAAAGTATCTATGACTTTTTTCCTCAAACAGAGTCTGATGCAAATAAAACTACATTAATGCTATTTCTTATTAATGTAAACCAGTAATATGTATAACAGGCTTTACTTATTTTCTTCATTTTACTATAAATCTGAAACATCTCAAAATTTAAATTAAAGAAATGAAAAGATACACGATACAGAGTATGGTAAATTTGAAGTCGCTCTTCTATAATTTAACTAAAAACTGGATAAACTGAAAAGCTAGCCTTTTAAGACTGAACTCACAAAATAGAGAAATGTTCAAGCCCTATTTCAAAAATTGTTCCTGGAATTTAAAATTTAATCCTGAAATGAATCTAAGACCTCTTTGTTATTTATTTAGTGGCCCTCAAAAGGGACTAAAGTGGTTGGCAGATATAAACTCAAATCGTTTCTAGAGGAAATCAACCCCAATTTAGGGCCTCAGGATTCTCGTAGATCAAATTCAATAAAATAAGAGCTTACATACCCACACACACATACACAACAAGGAAAAAGACACCACAAATGACAGCAAAAACAATAACCAATTTAGATCCCCAAGTACTTCATATATTAGAATTATCAGGTAAAGAATATTTATGCTTAAAATGTTAAATGAAATAAATTATTACATTTTGTAAAAATGAGTAAAGAACAAAAGTCTATCAAATGCAATCCTGCAGATTTGAATAAGAACCCTCCCAGAAGAACATTTCTATGAAAAGAAAAATATTGTCATTGAAATTTAAAAGTCAGTGAATGAGGTAAATAGCATAGTACATATAGCTAAAGAGAGATCTGGTAAGCTGTGACACAGAGCTGAATAAATTACCCCAAATAAAACAGAAATACTGAGACAGAAAGTATGAACAGAATGAGAGGATATCCCCACCAGATATTAAAATGTACTACAAATCTCCCATAATTAAAACAGTTTAGTACTGATGCATGAATAGACCAAAAGAATAGAAGTTTAGAAATGAACCAAAAACATTAAAATCTGATGTATTATAAAGGTGGCATCTCAATTACTGGAGCAAAGATGGTCTGGTATCATATATATCTAATCAAAAACAGGGAACCCAAAGAATAAAGAAGAGGCAAAAGAGATGATGACTGAGAATTATCCAAAACCGATTAAATACATGAATAAGCAGACTGAATGAACACAATGTATAACAAGCAGCATATAAAAAGAAATGTATCTAATACATCGTAGGGAAACTAGAGAACACTGAAGAAAATAGAAGCACAGATTGCTTCCCCCACAAAAATTTCAGGTAGTCTAATAGCAGACATATCCATAGCAATAATAGAAGCCAAATAGTCTCTTCTGCTGAGAGAAAATGACTGTCAATTAGAATTACATACTGAACAAAATTATCCTGTAAGAGTGAGACAGTGTAAGTTAAATACTTAGAAAAAATCAATTAGGTGACTGTGTAAAGAATTTGGTTAATAAAAAAGGAATGGCTTCAGAAGGAATATTATTCTAGTAGGAATGATGAGAAAATGACTAGTAAATAACTATAAAAATATAAAGAGGCAATTATAACATAATAAAACAAAAATGTCTAATCTATGGGTTGATTTTTAAAAAATGACAGAATTCAAGTATTAGACAGGAGGAGCTTAAACACCAAGAAGGAATGCCTGGATTTAAACTGTTCAAAGCCTTTTATTTTGTTGAAAAGGAACTATTTTGATTAACTATAGACTTTAAAAATTGAGATGCATAGTAAAATTTTAAGTAATCATAAAAATGCGTATATAGTGAAACTTACCAGATCATTTAGAAAATTTTCAGGGAAAAAGAATGAATTGTCTCAAAATGCTGAGTAATTGGAGTAGATGGGCATTACCAGATGTTATGGATGTCATAGCATATCATAAATCACCAGTTACTTAGTATGGTATCAGTAAAACATATTCTAATATGAAAAAAAGGGAATAAAAGAGTTACTTAACAAATAACTCTAGAGGCATTTCCACTAAGTCAGGAACAGGAAAGTATGCCCACTATTTCTAGTAAAATTTAACATTAATCTGGAATTACTGCCCAAGGCAATTAAATAAGATAAAACAACTAAGAGCATAAGAATAGGAGAAAAAAAAATCTCTATTTAGAGATAGCAAGATAATATATCTGGAAAACCCTAGAGAATTAATGACTAAATGAATACAGCAATTAAAGAATTCAACAAAACTGTCAATTTCATTAAAATTAACATGCAAAGATAAATGGTACAATAATCAACAATAGATTAAAAAAACCATTTACATAGGAACAAAGGATAAAAATCATAAGAATAAACCTAACAGAAAACTTTTAAAATCTATATGAGAAAAGCTCTAATACTCTCCTGAGAGACACAAAGTAGCTGTGAATAACATGAAGGATATCTCCTGCTGATTAGTAAAATTTAGCATTAATAAGATGTCAGTTCTTACAAGTTAGCTTACAAATTTAACACGATTCCAGTAAAAATGCCAATGAGATTTTTTTTATGAAGATAAACAAGTTGATGTAGTACATATGGAAAAATCAACATATAAGAATATCTAGAAAAACACTGAAAAAAAGACAGGAGACTATCCCCACCAGACAGAAAAATATACAAATTTCCTATAATTAAAACACTGTGGTACTGATGCATGAGTAGACAGACTGTGATATGGTTTGACTCTGTGTCCTCACCCAAATCTCATCTTGTAGCTCCCATAATTCCCACGCTTGTGGGAGGAACTTGGTGGGAGATAATTGAATCATAGAGGCAAGTCTTTCCCATGTTGTTTTCATGATAGTGAATAAGTCTCACAAAATCTGATGATTTCAAAAATGGGAGCTTCCCTGCACATGCTCTCTTTTTGCCTGCTGCCATCCATGTAAGATGTGACTTGCTCCACCTTGCCTTCTGCCATGATTGTGAGGCCTCCCCAGCCATGTGGAACTGTAAGTCCATTAAACCTCTTTCTTTTGTAAATTGCCCAGTCTCGGGTATGTCTTAGCAGCAGCATGAAAACAGACTAATACAATACATTGGTACAAATAGAGTGAGATATTGCTGAAAAGATACCCAAAAATGTGGAGGCAACTTTGGAACCGGGTAACAGGCAGAGGTTGGAACAGTTTGGAGGGCTCAGAAGAAAATACAAGAAAATATGGGAAAGTTTGGAACTTCCTAGAGACTTAAATGGCTTTGACAAAAATGCTGATAGTGATATGAACAATAAGGTTCAGGCTGAGATGGTCTCAGATGGAGATAAGGAACTTGTTGGGAACTGGAGCAAAGGTGACTCTTGCTATGTTTTAGCAAAGAGACTAGCAGCATTTTGCCCCTGACCTAGAGATGTGTGGAATTTTGGACTTAAAAAAGATGAGTTAGGGTATCTGGTGGAAAATATTTCTAAGCAGCAAGGCAGTCAAGAGGTGACTTGAGTGCTGTTAAAGGCATTCAGTTTTATAAGGGAAACAGAGCATAAAAGTTCAAAAATTTGCAGCCTGACAATGCAATAGAAAAAGCTGCACAAATTTGCATAAGTAACAAGCAGCCAAATGTTAATCCCCAAGACAATGGAGAAAATGTCTCCAGGGCATGTCAGAGGTCTTCACAGCAGCCCCTCCCATCACAGACCCAGAGGCCTACCTAAGAGGAAAAAATGGTTTTGTGGGCCAGGCCCAGGGTCCTGTGCTGCATGCAGGCTAGGAACTTGGTGCTCTGTGTCTCAGCTGCTCCAGCTGTGACTAAAAGGGACCAAGATACAGCTTAGGCTGTGGCTTCAGAAGGTGCAAACCCCAATTCTTGGCAGCTTCCACTTGGTGTTGAGCCTGTGGGTGCACAGAAATCAATAACTGAAGTTTGGGAACCTCTGCCTAGATTTCAGAGGATATATGGAAATGCCTGGATGTCCAGGCAGAAGTTTGCTGCAGGAGTGGGGCTCTCATGGAGAACCTCTGCTAGGGCAGTGCAGAAGGGAAATGTGGGATCAGAGTCCAGTCTGGAGCATGTCTTATCAGCAGCATGAAAACAGACTAATACAGACCACAAGAAGAGAAGTTTAGAAATGGACCAAAAGCCTATTAAAATCTGATGTATTATAAAGGTGGCATTATAATCATTGGAGCAAAGATAGTCTTTTGAATAAATGGTGGCAAAAAATAAAATTAGATATATACCATACCATGCACCAATGCAAGTCCAAATGGATCAGAAGTGTAATTGTAAAAAATGAAAATATGTAAAGACTATAATAAAACATAGATGAATTCCTCCTTAACCTGGATTCAATAAAATGAAAGATGATAAGTTGATAAATTTAAATATGTATAAACTAAAAAAGAACTTTGGTTGGTTAAAAAGAAAAATGGAGTCAAAAATAAAATGAATAACTGGAAGAAAATAATTGCAACATATATAGTGGAGGAAGAGCTGATATCATTAACATACAAATAAATTTAAATTGAGAAAGAAAATCCTAAAAATCCTACAGAAAATTGGCCAAAAACAAAAACTAGTAATTTCTGAAACAAGATGCAATAAAAGGCCCTTAAATATATAAAACTAGTCTTCACATACATTGCTAATAAGATTGCACAATGAGATGGAGGAGAATTTGGCAATATTGAACTAAACTGCATACACATTTATTCCTTGACCCAGCAATCTCAACAGAATTTAACACAAAGATAACTTACAATTTGAAAAAAAAATGCACAGTGTGACTTATTACAACATTATTTGTAATAGCACAATGTTAGAAATAGCCTAAGTATCCAAGATGGGAAATTGGTTGAATAAATTATGGTATACACACAGAATGGAGTAGCATGCAGCTGTAAAACATAATGAGGAAGGTCTCTTTACACTGATATGGAGCAATTCTAGAAGATACATTAAATGAAGAAAGCAAAAATGCAAAATATCACATATACTATACCATGTTTTTGTAAGAAAGAAGGAGAAATAAGAAAAGATACATATATCTACTTATTTTCACAAAAAGAGCCATGTGAAAGAAAAAACAACAGATAATAAAGTCAGGTACTTACAACAGGTGGGCATGGTATAGAATGAAAGAAATATAGGATAGATGGCATGTCTCTGAGCACACCTTTTTAAATGATGTTGACTTTTGGAAGCATGCTAATGTTCTATATATTTAAAAAAATCAACAAAGATAGGAAGGGAAATAAAAAGCTAAAACTAAAAGCAAACTGGAAAAAAAAAAAACACAGTGTGTTTCAAATAACCTTACTGAAGAAGAAAACTGTAAAAGTTAAGCCATTTATTAACACAATATGTGACTGTGGGGAGGGTATAAAGAAAACTGAAAACTCCAAAACCATTTTTAGTAGATTTGGTGTTTTTTTATAATGGGCAAGGCAATTCAGAAATCTTTCAAATGTACTATAGGATTGAGCAAAAGAGTAAATGCATCAAAGTTGTTGGGATCCAGGGTTCTTAACTATAGAAGGATCTATAAATAGGAAATAGAGAAAGTAAGAAGAACCCTGTAGGCATGGATTAGAATAGGAAGTATTGTTATGGACTCATGATTTCTAAAATACGGACATGATTGCATATATTCATGTATATGTAAATGTGTATATATATATATATGTCAATATGTGTATAATGTGTATAATGTAATATGTGTTAATAAAAAAGGAATGGCTTATACTCCACGTATTTTCCAGCACTGTCCTTGAAAGGTCCTTGAAGTAAAGATACCTCAGTAACAGTGAGCACACCTACCACTCAGGTGTTGGTCTGTAATGCCACTAAAAGGAACCAGGACTCCTCAGAGAAATGGATGATTCCAGAGCTGGGCCAGGATAGATAAAAGATAGGTTTGGAACATCTTATTGCTTGAGAAAAATAAGAAGTGCTAAAAAAAATGTGTGGTGCATGTCTCAACAATATAGAAACCCTTTACAAGACTCCCACTGGCCTTATCTGGGACAATTTAAGCAATAAAAACAACTAAAAATCTAAGGATAATAATTATAAAAAGGAACCCAGGAGTTCGTACTGATAATAAATACATAAATAATAATAGATCCAATAAAGAAATAGATGAGTGAATAAATAAATTTACAGGAGAGAAAAGATAGCTGTTGCCCTCAGTAGAATGCTAAATGCCACCTGGCAAATATGAGGAGTGCTGGATTTGGAATCATGTTTTTTGCAACCATCGTTGTAAAGATAGGTTCAGGCAAGAATCATCAGTGGATGGCAAATGCAGGAGAAGTGTTGATGAATAGAATATTTGCATGGTCTTAAAGCTCTTCTTCACAGACTGCTTATTTTCTTCACAGACTGCTTATTGCAAGGGAGAAAAATAGTAACTGTAATAGAGAAATCAGGCAACATCTTGACTGTGTAATGAAAATCAGCAATTGTGATGGTTAATACTGAATGTCAACTTGATCAGATTGAAGGATACAAAGTATTGATCCTGGGTGTGTCTGTGAGGGTGTTACCAAAAGAGATTAACATTTGAGTCAGTGGGCTGGGGAAGGCAGATCCACTCTTAATCTGGTGGGCACAATCTAATCAGCTGCCAGCAAATATAAAGCAGCCAGAAAAATGTGAAAAAGAGACACTGGCCTAGCCTCCCAGCCTACATCTTTCTCCTGTACTAGATGCTTCCTGCCCTCGAACATCAGACTCCAAGTTCTTCAGTTTTGGGACTCGGACTGGCTCTCCTTGCTCCTCAGCTTGCAGACAGCCTATTGTGGGACCTTGTGATCATGTAAGTTAATACTTAATAAACTCCCTTTTATATAGATATAGATATAGATATATCCTATTAGTTCTGTCCTTCTAGAGAACCCTGACTAATACAGCAATCATCACTTAGAGGTAAACAGATATACAGACATCATGGCCCTCCAGATGCAATACCTGATGACTGTGTTGTGGCCAGGAACATAGGGCCTGGAAGTATTCATAAGGAACCATCAACCAAATTCCAAATGAAGAACATTGTATTTAAAAAATTGGAACCAACCCAAATGCCCATCAGTGATAGACTGGATAAAGAAAATGTGGCACATGTACACCATGGAATACTATGCAGCCATAAAAAAGGTTGAGTTTATGTTCTTTGCAGGGACATGGATGAAGCTGGAAACCATCATTCTCGGCAAACTAACACAGAAACAGAACACCAAACATTGCATGTTCTCACTCATAAGGGGGAGTTGAACAATGAGAACATATGGACACAGGGAGGGGAACATCACACACTGGGGCCTGTCAGGGGATTGGGGGCTAGGGTAGGGATAGCATCGGGAGAAATACCTAATGCAGATGACTGGTTGATGGATGCAGCTAACCACCATGGCACGTGTATACCTATGTAACAAACCTGCACGTTCTGCACATGTATCCCAGAAATTAAAATATAATAAAAAATTAAAAAGCACTGCATCCTCCAAAAATAGCAATAAAAAAGACAAAGAAAGGCTACATAAATATTCCAGTTATAAGGTGACTAATTGGACATGACAACTACGTGCATTATCTGATCATAAACTGGCTCCTGAACTGGAGGGAAAATAAATACTAATAAAGGACATTTTTGTGTTCATTAACAAAATTGAAATATAAATAACAGGTTAGATAAAAGTATTCATCAGTATTAAATTTACTGAAGTTGTTAACTGCTATGATTACATGGGAGAATTTTCTTATTCTTGGAAAATGCTTGCTAATACATAATACTTAAGTACTGATGAGGAAAGGGCCATTATGTGTGCAGCTTACTCTCAAATGGTTCAGAAATATGTATATATATATATATACATATATATACACACACTTATGAAGAGAGAGCGGGAGAGAGCACGTGCATGCAAGTGGGATAAAATGATAACAATAGGAAAATCTAGATTAAAATTATTTAATTCTTTTCACTTTTCTTAATCTTGTGATTTTCTGTTAATTTGAAATCATTTCAAAATAAAAAGTATTTTAAAAACTTTGATTCTCTATATTAAATGTTGGAATGAATGTAACAAAATAAAATTTAACCAGTGAAAAAAAACCAGTGCATCAATATTGGGTGGGGAACTGCAGTTTCATGGCAGTATATATGATGAAGTTAGTGTGGTTTTCGCTGATTGTGGGCTAAATATGACCCCTCACAATGGCTCAGGATCAGAGAGCGGAGGACAGCTCTCAGAGCAGGCTCAGGACTTCTGTAAATTTTAGTAATGCAGAAGTCCCCATCTAAGCTCTTGGATCCTTTCTGATGGTGTCCTTCCCAAGCCATTTCCTTGCTGACAAGGCCTGCAAGGTGCAGTGAGGTGCCTGAACTGTCCTTGAGGGCTCCAGCACACCTTCAGATAGGGGCATTTTTAGCCTTTAACAGATTTTCTGGAATTGGCAGACTCGGAACATTACTCTCAATGTCTTTTCATTTCCAGTAAGCCCTTCCTAGGGGGAAGCTATGGGAAGGACAACAGTAAGAGCTTCTAATGTCAAGGTAACATGGTAGCATGGGCGTTGTCCATGCACACCGCAGGTATCTTCACCCACAGCCTCCAGGCCTGAGCTTCAAAAATGGAGAGACTCTTCTTTGCTGCATCACAAAATGTTTCCTCAAATAATTAACGGCAATTATGATAATGGTGAAGAAGTCAGGCTGCTAGCCAGTCTCTCTGAGTTTTAACCAGGCTCCAACACATACTAGCTATAAGACCATAGAGAAGTTACTTAACCCTCTGTGTCTTAGTTTCCTCACCGGCAAGAGTATAAATACTGCATTGGGAAGGTTGGCTGAGTTAATACTACAAAGCACTTATCCCAAGAAAATAGTAAGTGCTTTTAGTTATTGTTTATAAGTGTATAAAATATAGTTTTTCAAACTTTTAGTTATTGTTTTAATTCTCTTTAAGAAAGCCCTTTAACTGACGAGATTTTAGTCTCCTCTTCCATTGCTGTACTCTCTAATGAACATGGTCACTATTCTCTTTTATCTGATCCTTTCTGTGTCTTTTATAAGACTTTCAGCTCACTAGACCACATCACTGGTAAACAGTCACTGATCCCTCAACACATACATCCACTCATACTCACACATGCACACGCACATCAACTAGTCTGTAAAAAAACAAACAAAAACAAACAAAAACTCCTGATGCACGAATTGGGGGCTTTTCCAGATTAATCAGGATTGTACTCTGTCTAGCCAGTGGGGCTACAGGCAGAGTGAGCAATGGATTTCAGAGGACCAGAGCACCCTTCTGATCCCAAACACATCCATCTAACATCCTGAAATAACTGTTATGGTAAATGCTTTATTGAGAAGACTGATATTTAGTGAGTTAAGAAAGGAACATGTTAGAAGAGATTTGTGTTCACTACCATCAAATTGCATGGGTTCCAATCCTAGCTCTGCCCTACCTTCTGTGAATTCTTAATTGCTCTTTGCCTTAGTTTTATCAACACACACACACACACACACAAAAGAACCTACACTATAGACTTAATAGAGTTATATATGTAAAGTGCTTAGAGTGAGCATGTCATCAGAGCTATGTAAGTGTAATCTATTATTTTTATTATTTCTTTATACATTCAACAAATAGTAATTAAGCAACTACATTATGTGAAACACTATGCAAGGTCCTAGAAATATCAGCATATATGAAACAAATAGTTTGTAAACTATTGGGGGGAAGCAAAATAAGCAAACAGATTTTTTAAGCAAATCATCATATAAACGTGAAGGAAAAAGAAGATGCCGAGGGAGAGAATGCAAGGGTATTGGTGGCAGGGGGAGTGGGGAAAGGGGCTTGGGTTTGGCCACAGAAAAGGCTTCTCTGAGGAGAAAGCATTTGACCTAAGGCCTGAACTGAGGGGAAGAAGCCAGTTCCCAAAGAGGAAGAGGAGGAGCACTTCAGACACAGGGGGAGGTCTGTGTAATGGCCCCCAGCAGACAATGGACAATGGCTGTCCAGTAGAATCTGGGCTTAGTGAGTGAACATGAGTGGCCTTCAATGAAGGCAGGGGTCAGATTACGCAGGGCCTCGGAGGGCATGGTAGGAGTTCAAATTTGATTTTATGAACCCTGTGAAGTCATTGAAAGGTTTCAAGCAAGACAGTTACATGATCCAATTTACTTTTTCAAATGCTCTATCTGAATGCCCTATAAAATTAGATAGTTACCAAGGCAAGATAGATTATAGGAATGCCATCACAGGGGACCTGGCTGCTGCATCCTATGAACTACACAGACCACCCAGGCAGTGGTCTGCTTGGGTCACTCATACAAAATGTATCCTTTTGTGTTTCAGGGAGCCAGTCCAAGGCCTTGTGCAGTTTTTGGGCTTGGATCGTGGAGGTTCCATTGGGGCTGGGAGGGAGAACGTATTTTAACCATTGGATAATGTCTTGCAGCTTGTAACATGTGGCTTTGATCTATTTGAGTGAGAACCTCAGTCTGTTTAGCTGACATCATTTATACAGTCTCTTTGGCACTCAGGAAGTAAATTATCTCTCTTTAAAAGTTTTAATTCTATCATCAGCTTATTTTAATATTTTACTATTAATAAGAACATTTTTCTCTCCTCCTCTTGAAGTGGACATTTGAGGAAATAATTTCAAGATTGAAAATCATTTCATATTGAGATTATCTATATCCTCAATCATTTGGCCGAATTCCTGTGGCTTTGTTTGTTTGCTTGTTTTTGAGTAGATATGTTTGAATGTCTGGAACTACATGGTACCAATAATTAGCTTGACTGTTATTTCCTATTTTTATTCAGGCCTGTCTGGTGTTACATAAATAGTTCTGATGTGCTGAATGTCTGTTGATCCCTATTTTGACTCCTAGTGGTTATATGAATTTAAATCTCTGAGACTGTCAGCTAAGTCAGCTGTGACTACTTCCATTCTAATATTCTAGGGCTTTGGATGGTATCTGAGGACACTGGGGAGGCATAGTGGTGTTTCCTTTTAGTTATGATTTTATAAAATTGTCCTGGTTGGGTTCTCTGAGAATAAGATGCTGAGATGGAGTTGGGAGTGCAAAGGGTTTCTTGAGGAATAAGACTCGTGAAAAGAAAAAGGAGGAAACAGAATTGGGCTGAGGTGTCATCACACTGTGACACAGTCCTGACAAAGGGCTCCAGATCAATGACTGCCCATTAAAAGAGTCCTGCATTGGGCAAAAATGGTTATGCCTTAGTATCACCATCTGACTCAATCATTGGCTTAGAGTTGCCTCAAGAGGATCAGGACCTCAGTTCAAAAATTAAGGTGAACCTCAGAAAGAGCTAACCACTGGAGACTGCCAGCTTACCATACTTCTTGCAGCTGGGTAGCAGTTCTTCTTCTGAAGGGGAAACAAAGTGGTGGCATGTCTCTTTGTCTTCCACATATAAATTGCATCCATCTGCCTTTCAGAGAAGCTTGTGCTGTCAGATCTACTTGTCTACACACATGAGAGAACAGCTCCTCCTTTCTTCCTAATGGTAAATATAGAAGAAGGAAGTTAGTGAAACAAACTATGGCCCTTGTGGCTGCCCTTGGTCTAAGGACCACTACTACTGCTCATTGTTTCCTCTTCCACTCCTCATTCAAATTTGTTCTCATCCTTAGCTACCACTTCTACTGGTCTCAGTGGCTTACTTGATGGTGTCAATCAGACCTCATTTGTGAGGGATCCGAGCTCCTTCTCAGCCAGGACTGTACCCTTGTTCATTCTCAATCACAACTGGGCAAGGAAGGACAAAGAAGCACCAAAGTGGATCGCCTGGGTTCCGCGTGGATTCCTCCTTGCCTCTGGGATGTAACAGCAGCCCTGTCTCCTCCTGCTGATCGCATCAGTTACTCCTGAGAAGACGGTGAATCTTCTTCTTGCCTACCACTCCCTAGGCATGAGGAGCCCGAGATACCTCGGTAGTAGCTGCAGCTTATAGTTCCGTTACACCCTTGCTGTGTACACTGGCAAGAGTGCTCCCTTTTGGTGTTGAGAACCTTTATCTCTACAGTAACCTTTCAGAAATACGAAGCACAGTTTCCAGTAGTGGTGGTCAGTGGTTCTACTCCACAAACGTGCCTTGGTTCTCAAACCCATGTATTCTTTCTACAATGGACCCAGTGCCATAGAAACATCTCTGACTCCATAGGTATATGGCATCCTGAAGGATGATGCCCAATTTTTATAGAATTTTGCCTCTGGGCTTGTACTTCAGCTGTGACTTCAAACTGAACTTTTTAATGCTCTGAGCCTGGCTGTTCCTGGATGGTATGCTAGGTGATACTACACTATACTGTTTGGGATTCTGTCTCACTGAATCAAACATTCTGTAAGCCCCATGATAGAGGTGTTAGCTGAGGTCCTGAAGGCAGGAATGCAAACTTGTACCTGAAATAGGTGTCCTGAGGGATACAATATAATAATTGGATCCTGAGGGATCCAATATAATAAATTGCCACCAACTGATCAGTTGATCTCCTCAAGGAAAAGCCCCAAAGGGGCTTCCAATTAGCCTCTGTTGCTAATAGGCTAGACATTCATCAATGGCAGTGGTTAAACTGATCTTGGTGAGTGGGAGGTGGTCCTGTTAATCCCATGTGTAGCTTTCATCTCTGCTTCTATGCTCACAGGATTCACCTGTCTGTTTTGTCAACACTGGAGCTGCTGCTGACAAAGACTGGTTAATACCAATTGGCCATGCCACTTTTTCCACTTTGGTTGTTCAGTGCCTCATTCAAGGTAGATGCTAGTTCTAATGAGCTTTAATATGTGAATTAAAAAAAAATAAAACCTCCATACTTGGTTCCCATTCTAATATATCCAACCACATACCTCTACTCTCAATGTTTTTGTCTCCATTCTTCCAATTTGTTTCCTTCTAGGCTCTGAACCAGCTGACCAGGCTATTTGCCACTGACCTTGGAGGTTTTTTTCCCCATTACTGTTATTTTTCAAGGTATCCTCTGAGTGAGGCTATCATGTAGTCTCCATGAATTTTTGGCTTGTACCCACTCGCTAAGATGACCCATTCCAACACCAAGCTCTGTTTTTTTGTCCTTCTGTCTTGTCTTTACAAAATGGCCTTTGTAATTGGCCTAACCCAATATAGCCATAAGTGAGATAAGAAAAGAATACTAGAGCAAATGTGGTGGATGAATGAGAATTTGGGCTACTTGCTCATGCACCATGATGACACTTTCTGCTCATGCTCATAGTAGGCCTTGCATATACCATTTCCATCTTATGATCAACTGCTGCGGTCACCTTCCCAACTTTTTTATTTGATGAGTCCAGTAGGACCCAGCTGTTCCAGACAAATGGTCATTTGGTGTCTCATGGTCAATTGTTTTATATCTACTGCAGTCCAATAGCATAAGAGCCTAAGAGCTCTTTTCCAGTGCTGGGCAATTCTCTGCTAGAGATGGTATAGCCTGTCTCCAGAAATTCAGGTTTGTTTATTGCTATTCTTACACTAGAACTTGCTATAAAGCCCACACTACATATTTTCTACCACTCCTATCTCCAGCACCATGGGGCCTGCCAGATTATGTGACCCAACTGCCAGGGTTGCTCTTCCAGAAGCCAAAAAGTCCCACCAGGCATTGTGCATGCTTTTTTGTAAAAGGAGATACAAGATGCAACAATTTCTCTTTTACTTGGAACAGGATAATTAAGCATGCCAGTAGACCCTAAATATTTTACTGAGATGGCAGACCCATTAATTATTATAGCATTTATTTCTCACTGTCTGGAGTGCATGCATCTTACCATGGCCTCCAGTGCACTCTCCACCTTTTCCTCACCCGCAATGTGATGTTCTGCAGGATGTCCAGATAGAGGAGCTAACAAAACAATTAACAGAGAGTGAGATTGTAAATATGCATTGTTTTCTGTTCCACGTGAATGCAAACTATTTCTGAAAGTCTTTCATCATTAAGATAGAGAAGAATACATTTGCCAAGTCACTGGCTGCATATCATATTCTTGTGGCCGCATCAATCCACTCTGGCAATCTGAAATAGCAGCTATCATTAGGGCTGCCGTGGATTGAAGCTGCGACAGTCTACACAGTTATTCTCCAGGGCCCATTCAATGTTTTCAGGGTCAAACCAGCAAGTCAAGTAGATAGTGGCCACCACCTTACCACATTTAAGCATGATATTAATCTCTAATAACTCCCACTTTCAGAGCATATGATTCTGTTTGTGTCTTACCGTCTTGTACAGATGGTATAAGATGGTATCTTGGGAGAATGTGCTAGTAGAGGGATCGGCATGGGCTGGAGGGATGATTTTAAGTATTTGAAACATACAGAGGTGCTGCTGGTGGTGACGGTGATAAATACAGGGATCATGATTTTGGATGATTTTTACTAAATTGCATTGATGCCTTGGATATGGATAATGGTATGCTGAGGTCAGTTAACAACGAAAGTTCCTGAGGGAAGAATTATCTTTGCCTTTTGAAGAAAAAGGCTTCTCATTTTCTTCCCATTCAGGAAAACACCTGCTTTTATTGGGAAAGGGCTACTCACTTCTACAGGCTGAAATTATTGAAAGAAGTTTATGGAGTCAAAATATTGAAGGTATTATGCATATGTCCCCAAGTCATGTGTCAGATATGCAGGTTTTCCCAACCAAGGCCTTGGCTTTGTCAAAATGGACTTGGCTTGATTGGGCATCCACCAATCTTTGAAGTTCAGCTGCTGTTTATTAGATTCTAGATTTGATCTCATACTTCGCTCACCACTGCGTGAGAGGAGGACTTTGTGTAGCCTGCCGAAGAGACTCTCTGGCTCTCATGCTTCGTTTTAGTTCTTTCCATTGTTAACTGCCCTCAGCATTCCATTATCCACATAATAGAATAAGGCATCAGTGTAATTTAGTAACGATCATCCAAAATCATTATCCCTATATTTGTCACCGTCACCACCAGCAGCAGCACCCCTGTACATTTCAAATACTTAAAATCATCCCACCAGCCCGTGCCTATCCCTCTACCAGCACATTCTCCCAAGATACCATCAGTGAAAGTTTTAACAGTTAGACCACCTCATTGGCCCAGCCCATCTGTGCTCTACCTGCCACCCAAAATGGGGTCCTCCTTACTAGCTCCAAGGTAATTGTTCCAATGCGTAAATCCCATCTTGCCACCTGCTTTCTCAGAACACTCCCAGTGCCAGCTGTGCCAGTTGGGTTCTCTGAGAAGGAGTTTCTGAGATAGAATTGGGAATGAGATCAATTGGGGAATATTACCTATAAAAAGAAAAGGAAGGAGACAGGGTTGGGTAGAGGAAGCTGCCAGAACTTGATGCTGCCCTGACAATGCCTCTGCCAGCCCAACAAGGCACTTCAGAGAAAAGCTTTCCCGTTAAAGGAGTTTTGCATTGTGGTGAACATCTGTGTTATTAATTTGTTGGAGTAAGGCTGCCCTGAAAAAAGGATGATCTCAGCTGTCACCGCTTTTTTCTGTCCCTGACTGAGGATCACCCCAAAAGAAGTGACCTTGGCTTCAAAGCTCAGAAAGACACTGAAGGTTTTTCTGGAGGCAGCCAGCTAACCACATGCCTTGCAGCTTGGAAGAAAGTCTTTTCTTGAAGTGGGATATGGGCAGCCTATCTCTGTATGTGCCAAAATATCATAGACACCCACAGCCAGACAAAATTTTGAAGAATTTGTTTTGTCCCTTCTGCTTTCAAATGCTACTAGTGTAAGATGCACCATTGGTTTGTGTACCTCCAAGAAACATACACAAAACAACAAAGCCAATCATAAAAGTCCATCACTTTATACACATTGCATTGCAGAGTTGTTAAAATCTAGAAAAATATGTATCTTAGAACTTGATGAAATACAGTACTTGCTTTTCTTTTTGATTTACACTTCACGAATGGAAACACCTTGCAACTCCTCTCTGGCACAGGGACTCAGGTCAGCATCATCCTGAATTGGAAAAAAGAAGCTCAGTTCTATTTCTTCATGTTTTGTTGACTGTGTTGCATGTAGAGATGAAATAATCAGCATCTCACTTAAAAAATGCAAAAAAAAACCAAACAAACAGTGCTTCTGGATCATCTAAAGGTCACACTTCTTTCCACCTCTGCTCAGAACACATAGAAATGAGAGATTAAATTTAAAAAGGAAAACCAAAGAACATAGCAAGCCTTAAAAAATATCCAATTCATTCATCAGTGGATATTAAAATTGGTAAAGCCACTTTGGAAAACTGTTAAGCAGTATTCATTAAAGATGAACATGTACATACCCACAACTCAGAAGCTCTACTGCCAGATACATAGCCAAACAAATACGTACCAAAAAGCATGGGTGAGAATGATAAAGGAGCACTATTTATTATAGCTCCCAACTGAAAACAACTCAAATGTCCACAAACAGTAAAATGGATAAATTAATGAAATATAAAACAGCTATAAAAATGAATGAGCCACTGATACATGCAACAACATGGATGAATTTCATAAAAGGCAGACACAAAGAGTACCTTCAGTGGTACGATTGTGCTCATAAAATCACAGAAATCAAAAAAACAAATTTGCAATATTCGAAGTCAGGATAATTGTTAGTGTTGTGAGAAACATGAAGGTCATGGCTAGGAGGTATGGAGCTACCAAGTTTCTGTGTTTCTGGTAATTCTCTGTCTTGATATGGGTTGTGCTCACTTTGTAAAATGTTGTCTAGCTGCACACTGATGGTTTCATACTACACCATAGGTGTATTTCAATACAGTAAAAAACTAATAAGAAATAAAAATAATATGAAGTGTATGTAACTGAAAAGTTAGAACTTGACAGAGCTAGGTGCCTAATAGTATTCAGTAGTTTGCCATAGTGTTTTGCATTTTCTCATGTGCTTTAAAAATTTATTACAAAAAATTTAAAATTAAAGGTCATGAAAAAGTCAAGTCTCAGCTTTCTGCCTCCTGTTGAAAATTTGCTTAGTCACTGGGGGATCCAATCATCTGAAAGGCAATAATTCTTGTCTCAAGGACAAGTTGGAGGCAAAAGTATGAAAAAGATGGTCATGCAAGTTTCAACCAAAGGTCAGATGATATAACTGTATTTATGTCATGCAAAATAGACCTCAAGTAGAAAAAATGCATTTTAAAGATAAAGAAGGTCATGTCAAAACATAAAAACTTCAAATCCATAGGAAGATGAAAAATTAAAAATGTCTTTGTACCTCTCAAAGCATAGCCTGAAAATATATTTAAAAGAAACTGAAGAGGTCAGGTGAATGGCTCACACCTGTAATCCCAGCACTTTGGGAGGCTGAGGTGAGAGAATAACTAGAAGCCAGCAGTTCAGGACGAGCCTGGTCAACATAAGGAGACTCCATATCCAAAAATGAATAAATAAAAAAATAAAAAGAAATAAAAGAAACTGAAGAACTACACAGAGGAATAGACAAATTGACAATTACCTAGGTAAATGATAGACTATATAGATTAAAATATCTGTAGTAAAATGTAAAATCATTATAGAAAAAATGTTTTATAGTGTAATAAAAAATACTACATAGCACACTTATGAGACACAGGTAAAGTAGTTCTTAATGAAAAATTATAACCTTAATTTGTGTATTAGAAAAATGAAGAAAATTAATGTTGAGAAACCATTGGAAGATGTGAAAAAAATAACAGCAATATAAATCCAAATGCAGTAGATGAAGAATATTTGCAAACAGAAGCTAAAATGAACAAAATAGGAAGCATAGATGCAATTAAGATTTTTGTAGCTAATACTAACTGAAAATTTTTGTTTTAGATGATCAATAAAATTTGACAAACCTATAGCAAAATTTATTTAATAATTAGCATAATAGATATTAACAATGACAAGGACTATTATAAAGTGATAGGAGATAGTATGAAAAATTTTACAGTAATCAATTTGAAAATTTAGATAAAATGAGAAAATTAATAACTTATAAAAGCAAACCAAATGAAAAATAAAAAACCTAGAGCTTCTAAAACTATTAGAAAAGAAATGGAATCACTTATTTTTTTTTAATGTTTCCACATAGCAAAACTCCTGCCCCAGATAACTTCACCAAATAATTCTATCAAATATTCAAGGACCAGATAAGCAAAACCTTATCCAAGCTATTCAAGGACTAAACTGAATTTGTTGGTATGAAATTGATATTGTAGAGATGCTAATTCTCCCCCAAATACATGGCAATCTAATTAAATTGCCAGCCATAGTTTTTAAGGAACTTGTCAAGATAAATCAAAACTGATATGAAAATATAGAGGGTTAAGAATAGCCAAGACAATCTAAAGGAGATAAGGTATGAGTCCTTGTCCTACCAGATACCAAGACTTATTTTAAACTAACTTTATTATTATAATTATTATTTTGAGACAAGCTCTTGCTCTGTAACTCAGGCTGAAGTGCAGTGGCCGATCTCAGCTCACTGCAACCTCCATCTCCTGGATTCAAGTGATTCTCCCACCTCAGCCTGCCAGTAGCTAGAACTACAGACGTGTGCCACCATGCATGGCTAAGTTTTGTATTTTTTGATAGAGACAAGGTTTTAGCATGTTGGCCAGGCTGGTCTTGAACTCCTGACCTCAAGTGATCCGCCCACTTTGGCCTCCCAAAATGCTGGAATTACAGGTATGAGTCACTGTTCCTAGCCTATTTTAAGCTAACATTACTAAGACAGTGCACCTCTTGCACAACAATATACAAATAAAACATATTTGTATATTTGTGGATCATAAAAGATCACCAAGAAGTACAGACACTTGATTTATGATAGAGATAGTGTAGCAGATCACTAACAACAGACTTTTTAGCAAATGGTATTGGGACAATTGGATATCTAATTAGAAATCTCACACCACACTGAAACATCTGGATGGAATAAAGACAATTGTAAAAAACAAAAGTATAAAGTTTTCACAATGTAACATAGGAGAATACTTTACAGCTCACAGAAGGGAAAATATTTCTTAAACAAGATGTAAAAAACATAAACTATATAGAAAGAATATACATTTGACTACCATTAAATAAGAACTTGTGTTAATCCACAGATATTATTAAAAGAGAAAAAATACAAGCTGCAGTGTAGGAAAGCTTCTAAAAATATATCCAAAATGACTACTATCCCAAATATATAAGGAACTATGAATTAATAAGACAAGCAAACTTATAGAAAAATAAGCAGAAGAATTAAGCAGATATTTTACAAAGAAACATTAATGACAAGTAAACGTGAAGAAAGGCTTAACATCATTATTAGTCAGAATAATGAAAATTAAACCCAGAGTATGCCATATTGGCAAAAATGTAAATATTATTTTAGACAATACTAAGTGTTGGTGAAGATGAGCTCTCATCTACCACTGCGGAAGTAGAAATTGCTTCACCTATTTTGGAAAACAGCTTGGAATCCTTTAGTGAATGTGTACATGCACATTCATAGCTACCAGTAATTATATTCCTAGCAAGAATGTTCATAATATTATTTTTGGTAATTGCTAAAAACTGTAGACACCCAAAATGTACATTGGTAGCAAAATAGATAAATAATTTGTGGTATATTCATGATTTTTTCTTTAAAAAAGACCAAACTATAGTTATATATATAAACATGAATAAATCACAAGCAATATTAAATGAAAGAAAAAAGGAATGAAAAGACATATTCAAGGTCATTCTATTTGCATAAATTGTATAAGCACGAGTATAAATTACATATGTGAGGAAGGAATACATATGTAGTAAAAGCGTCTTTAAAAAAAATCAAACGAATGACTATCAAAAAGTCAGAACAGTAGTTATCTGTGGGGAAGGGGATGAAAAAGAAACCATCTTGGAGGGTCAGAGGGAACTTCTGTCAATGTTTTCTTAACCTAGATGGTAGTTACACAAATACTCATTTTAATATTATTATTGAAAATGTAAATATGTTTTATATACTCTTTGATATATACAGTATACAATCATCCATTGCTTAAGATGGGATAGTGATATGGTTTGGCTGTGTCCCTACCCAAATCTCATCTTGAATTGTAGTTTCCATAATCCCCACATGTCATGGGAGGGGCCCCGAGGGAGGTAATTGAATCATGAGGTGGTTATGTTCTCATGATAGTGAGTGCTGCTGTTCTCATGATAGTGAGTGAATTCTCAGGAGATCTGATGGTTTTATAAGGGGCTTTTTCCCTTTTTGCTAGGGGACTAGGCACTTCTCCTTTTGGTAGAAATGGGAGATGCCATCATGTGAAGAAGGACACGTTTGCTTCCCCTTCCACCATGACTGTAAGTTTCCTGAGGCTTCCCCAGCCATGCAGAGCTGTGAGTCAATTAAACCTCTTTCCTTTATAAATTACCCAGTCTCAGGCAGTGTTTTAAGGCAGCATGAGAATGAACTAATACAGATACATTCCAAGAAATGTGTCATTAGGAGATTTTGTCATTGTGCAAACGTCGTAGAGTGTACTTACATAAACCAAGATGGTGTAGCCTACTTCACACCTAGGCTGTATGGTACAGCCTATTGTTTCTAGGCTACAGGCCTATACAGAATGTTACTGTCCTGAATACTGTAGGTAATTGTAACACAATGATAAGTATTTATGTATTTAAATATATCTAAACATAGAAAAGGTACAGTAAAAATATGAAATAGATAAAAAAATGTACACCTTTGTAGGGCATTTACTATGAATGGAGTTTACAAGACTGGAAGTTGCTCTGGGTGAGTCAGTGAGTGTGAAGGCCTAGGACATGACTGTACACTATCATAGACTATATACTCTATACATTTAGGCTACACTAAATTTAGAAAACTTTTTTTTATTCAATAACAAATTAACCTTAGTTTATTATAATTTTTGACTTTATAAACTTTTTTTTTTTTACTTTTTGACTTTTGTAATAACACTTAGCTTTAACCTCACATTGTAGAGATGTACAAAAATATTTTTATATTCTTATTATATAAGCTTTTTTAATTAACTTTCTTTCTACTTTTTAAACTTTTTTGTTTAAAACTAAGATACAAACACACACATTAGCTTAGGCCTACACAGGGACAGGATTATTAAGGTGTCACTAGGCAAAAGGAAATTTTCAGTTGCATTTTAATCTTATGAGACCACCATTTTATATACAGTACATTGTTGTTGGAAACATTGTTATATGACACATGACTATATTTCAAAATTAAAAAGAAAAAGGAAAGACAACATCCCAGGAAGCTGAAATTGATAAGTCTTTGGCCCCTTTCTTAAGAGTTAGGGTAATCTGATAGCAGAGGCATTGTTTCAGATGTGAGACATTTAGTCGAATTACCTGTTTGTTTTCTCACAAGTTCATACTTGTTTGACTGGATCATCTGGGTACCTTTGCTTTCTGCAGTCACAGCCTTTGATTACAAGGTGTCAAGAGATGGTATCAAGGGCCAGAACAGCAATTATAAAGCTACTGCCATAATACGGCATTTATAGGCACACCTCATTTTATTGTGCTTCACAAATAGTGCTTTTTTTTTTTACAAATTGAAGGTTTGTGGCAACCAGGGAGTGAGCAAGTCCATCAGTGCCATTTCTCCAACAGCATATACTCACTTCGTGTCTGTGTCATATTTTGGCAATTCTCAAAATATTTCAAACTGTATTATTATTATTATTATATCTGTCATGGTGATCTGCAATCAGCGATCTTTGATGTTACCATTGTAATTGTTTTGGGGGACCACGAACTGCATCCATATAAGATAGCAAACTTAATCAACAAATGTATGTTCTGACTGCGGAACTGACCAGCCATTCCCCTGTCTTCCTCCCTCTCCTTGGGTCTCCCTATTCTCTGAAACACAACAATATTTTAATGAGGCCAGTTAATAACCCTACAATTGTCTCTAAGTGTTCAAGTGAAAGGAAGGGTTGCATGTCTCTCGCCTTAAATCAAAAGCTGGAAATGATTAAGCTTAGTGAGGAAAGCACGTTGAAAGCCAAGTTAGAACAAAAGCTAGGCCTCTTGCACCAACCAGTTAGCCAAGTTGTGAATGCAAAGGAAAAGTTATTGAAGGAAATTAAACTTGCTACTTCAGTGAACACGTGAATTATAAGAAAGCAAAATAGCTTTATTGCCTAAGTGGAGAGAGTTTGAGTGGTCTGGATAGAAGCTCAAACCAGCCACAACATTCCCTTAAGCCAAAGCCTAATCCAGTGCAAGGCCCTAACTCTCGTCAATTATATGAAGGCTGAAAAAGGTGAAGAAGCCAAGGAAGAAAAGTTGAAAGCTAACAGAAGTTGGTTTATGAGATTTTTTAAAAGAAGCCAAGTTTATAACATAAAAGTGTAAGGTGAAACAGCAAGTATGATACAGAAGCTGCAGCAAGTTATCCAGAAGATGTAGCTAAGATCATTGACAAAGCTGGCTACACTAAAAAAATACATTTCCATTGTAGACAAGACTGCCTTCTATTAGAAGATGATGCCATCTAAAACTTTCATAGCTAGAGAGGTGAAGTCAATGCCTGGCTTCAATGCTTCTGAAGACAGGCCAACTCCCTTTTTAGCAGTTCATGCAGCTGGTGACTTTAAGTTGAAACCAATGCTTATTTACCATTTCAAAATCCTAGAGCCCTTAAGAATTATGCTAAATCTACTTTGCCTTCTTCCACAAATGCAAAAACAAAGCCTCCCTGACAGCACATCTGCTTACAGCATGGTTTAATGAATTTTTTTTTTTTTTTGAGATGGAGTCTTGCTCTGTCACCCTGGCTGGAGTGCAGTGACTTGATCTCAGTTCACTGCAAACTCCGTCTCCAGGGTTCAAGCAATTCTCCTGCCTCAGCCTCCCGAGTAGATGGGATTACAGGAGTTTGCCACCACACCTGGCAGATTTTTGCATTTTTAGTAGAGACAGGGTTTTGCCATGTTGGCCAGGCTGGTCTGGAACTCCTGACGTCAGGCAATCCACCTACTTCAGCCTCCCAAAGTGATGGGATTAAAGGTGTGAGCCCCCATGCTTGGCTAGCTTACTGTATATTTTAAGCTAACTGTTGAGACCTACTCCTCAGAAAAAAAAAAAGATTCCTTTTAAAATATTACTGTTAATTGACAAGGCCCCTGGTCATCCAAGAGCTCCTAAGGAGATGTATAGAAGATGAATGTTATTTTGTTATTTTCATGACTGCTAACACAACATCCATTCTGCTATCCATGGAACAAGGAGTAATTTTGACTTTCAAGTCTTGTTATTTAAGAAATACATTTCATAAGGCTATAGTTGTTATAGATAGTGATTTCTCTTTTGGATTTGGGCAAAATAAATTGAAAACTTTCTGAAAAGAATTTGTCATTCTAGATGCCATTAAAAACATTCATGATTCATGGAATGAGGTCAAAATATTCACATTAACAGGAATTTGGAAGAAGTTGGTTCCAACCCCCATGGATGACTTTGAGGGGTTTAAGACTTGAGTGGAGAAATAACTACAAATGTAGTAGAAGTAAAAAAAAAAAAGAAGAAGAAAAAGAAACTAGAACTGGAAGTGGAGCCTGAAGATGTGACGAAATTGCTATAATCTCATGACATTTTAATGGCTGAGGATTTGTTTCTATGGATAGGCAAAGAAAGTGATTTCTTGACATGGAATCTACTCCTAGTGAAGATGCTGTAAGCATTGCTGAAAATGACAGCAAAAGATTAAGAATATTACCAAAACTTGGCCAGGCACGGTGGCTCATGCCTGTAATCCCAGCACTTTGGGAGGCCGAGGCGGGTGGATCACGAGGTCAGGAGATCGAGACCATCCTGGCTAATACAGTGAAACCCTGTCTTTACTAAAAATACAAAAAATTAGCCAGGCGTGGTGGCAGGCGCCTGTAGTCCCAGCTACTGGGGAGGCTGAGGCAGGAGAATGGTGTGAACCCAGGAGGCGGAGCTTGCAGTGAGCCGAGATTGCGTCACTGCACTCCAGCCTGGGCGACAGAGCAAGACTCCGTCTCAAAAAAAAAAAAAAAAAAAAAAAAAAAGAATATTACTAAAACTTAGTTGAAAAGAAGCAGCAGGATTTGAAAGGATTGACTTCAACTGTGAAAGAAGCTCTACTGTGGGTAAAATGCTATCACACAGCATCACATGCTACAGAGAACTATTTAATGAAAGTAAGAGTCAATCTACATAGCAGATTTCATTGTTGTCTTATTTGAAGAAATTGAATTGCCACAGCCACTCCAGCCTTCGGAAACCACCATCCTGCACCCATCAACTCAACAGTATTTTAAAATTATGTACTTTGTTTTCTTAGACATAACACTATTGCCCACTTAATAGACTATAATATAGTGTAAACATAACTTTTATGTACACTGGGAAACCAAAAATTTTGTGTGACTCACTTTATTGTGTATTTGCTTTATTGCAGTGGTATGAAACAAAACTTGCAATATCTCTAAAGTATGCCTGTACATTATTCAAGGACTGGTGGGAAGCGCCTTCTTTACAATATTTCTTGGTGAGGTAAGAATGTAATATCTACAATTCCCAAGACTTTTCTAGTTCTATCAAATCAATTCTTCTCATCTTTTCTTGTTTGTACCTTCTATTTATCATCTTCCCCTACTGCTCAATAACAAAAGAAACTCAATACCAAGTAGGGGATTTCCAGTGAATTACACCTTATCAAACAGACAAGATCAACCAAAGAATAATTACCTCAGGATAATTCCTTTTATCTTCTTTTTAAAAATAATCATTATATCACATGTAATTATTATTCATTTAATGTCTCTCTTGTAAACTAGACTGTAAAAGTCTCCAAGAGAAAAAAGACCCTATCAATATTGTTCACCTCTTTACTTCAGCTCTTAGAAAAAGACCTAGCATAAAGAAGGTGTTCAATAAGAATTGTCAAATGATAAATAAATAAATGGATACATGAATTAATGAACACGTAATGCAACATTCACTAGTTTCTTCATGCAACTGCAGACTCAGGACTGAATAATTTTTCTCCTGTTTTTGTTTTTACTATCAAGGTAACTTTCTACAGATTCAGCAGATATATTAGTAAGCGTGAGATTTAATGAAAAACATGATAGAAAAAATGCAAATTAAATACAAAACAGAAAATAAATATTTGTCATTTTAACGTTCAAAGTTGACAAAAAAAGAAAAATAGTGGCAATTGGGCAAAGCTGCAGGAAAAAGGCACTCTTTCTACTGGTAGTATCAATTATAAAAAGATTCATGAAAATTCATCAAATGGACCAAAAACCTTTCAAATTCAATTATAGGTATTTATCCACAGGAAATACTAAAAGATGTACACAAAAGATAGTTGGACAATGTTCTTCATAAGTCGTTTATAATTGTGAGAAACTAAAACATCCTAAATACCCCCAAAATAGGAATTGGTTCAATAATTCAGGCTATGTTACAATAAAATATTATGAGTCATTAACATTTATGTTGTAGGAAAATATTTAATGACATAGGGACACCGTTACCGTATATTATTAAGTTTTAGAAAAGAAGATTGCAAAGCAGTATTGTTGGTATCATCCTGTTTTGTAGGAAAAAAAGTCATGTACAGACATCATAAAGGCCTAGTCTAAGTTCTAGAAGAATATATGTCAGTGTTATAATGCTTATCTTTGGGTAGTAAGATTATGGGTAATTTTATGTTTCTTCTATAATAAGAAGGAGTGGTAAAAGTTAAATTCTAATAAAAGATATATATCATCATAAGAAAATATTAGAAAAATATATAGCAAAATTTAAATAGCCATTATCTCTGAGTATAGGATTGTGGGTTAGTTTTATTTTCTTTTCACTTGAATGTATTTCTAAGTTTTATGCAATAATCTCATATTACTTTTGTAATAAGAAAAGTCCATAAAAGTTCATTAAATTTTAATAAAATGCATATGATGTCATAGGAAAAATTTGAGAAGATATACAGCAAAAACAAACAGCAGTTATTTATCTCTGGGTATAGTATAAAGGGAGTTGTATATTTTCTTCTTTTTGCTTCTTAAGACTTTCCATACTTTTAGAATGAGTGTATATGTCTACAGTGAAAGAAAATAAAATGTTATTTGCAAGAACTTTTTGCTACTCTGGGCATGGTGGCTCACACCTGTAATCCAGCACTTCGGGAGGCCAAGGCAGGCGGATCACTTGAGGTCAGGAGCTGGAGACCAGCCTGGCCAACATGGCGAAACCCCATCTATACTAAAAATACAGAAATTAGCCAGGCATGGTGGTGCATGCCTGTAATCCCAGCTACTCGGGAGGCTGAGGGAGGAGAATCACTTGAACCCGGGAGGTGGAGGTTGCCGAGATCCTGCCACTGCACTCCAGCCAGGGTGACAGAGCAAGACTCCATCTAAAAAATAATAATAATAATAATAACTTTTTTGCCCATCAAGTCACAGGGACAAAAGTCTCTTTGAATAACCATGTGCCCTAGAAGAGTCATTTAGAAGGTTCTAAGAAGTTGGTAAATAGACTATAAAGATCAAAGAAGTACTTGCTCTCATAAAAATTGTCACTGAGGAAAAGAAGGCAGTAAATTATAGCAATATATTGATCAGAATCCAGGTCAAGTAAATTTTGCACCCAAAATATCAAAGCTGGATTCATACTGCTCACTTCCACCTGTGAATGTCTAGCTACATATAGTTTTTAAATTTACAAAATTATACTGAAATGTCAGATTAGCAGACCAAAAAAAAATTTTTTTTCAAGAGAATAGTTGCTTTAGACCCTCACAGCTTTATCCACTACTAAAGTCAACACATAAACTAAACTTTGAAAAGATATTTTATGTGTTGCAGGCAATTTTCACAGATGGAAATTAACTGAGTTAGTAAAATTCTGAATTACAGAAGATTTTAAAATAATTGTGATTGTAACACTGTTTCATACAGTAACAGCAGTTGTGTAAACTGTTGACCCAAGTAGGGTCTGAATTAATGAGTAAAAAAAAAGAAGTAATGCCCTTACATTTGTATAACATTTACCAACATATAAAGCATTTTCATATTTGCTTATTTAATTACAATGCTGTGAAGCAGTTAAGAAAAACTCTAATGTCGGCAGATTTCCCAGCATCACAAAGAATATAAATGTGGTAGAGCAAGACCTTGACCCTTGATTATCAGCCTCCAAAGCCAATACTCTTCACATCACAAAACTCTGTTCCAGTTCTAATTAATTGCAGATCATTGACAATAAACAATTTATTGGCTGAAGTCCATATAATCATTTCCTCTGATTTATTTTACGTTTCTTCTTCTTAACTGCCTTTTACATGGGAGCTGCAGAGATACACTGCTATCAGGCCTGGATTGAATTATTATACATTCCTACTGAGTGAAATCACAATTGATAAGGCTTTGGTATAATTGAAAAGATTTTTGGCGTGTTTTGTTTTATTTAATTGCACCAAGAAGCCTGAGAAGTGGGAAGCTGAAAGCAAGAGCAAGTGACTAGGAAGGGAACAGGATGAACAGCACTGCCCAGGGACTTTAAAAGAAGAATCTGGAGGTGTGACAAGATAAGAGAGGGACTGGATGAATGGGTCTGATGTGCGACAAGATAAGAGAGGGACTGGATGAATGGGTCTGATGTGAAGAGGATAAGAAAGTCACAGAAGCAGCTGGTTCTGTTATGCCACGCTCACAATAAGATAAAAAGCCCACATAGCACAGACTAATTTGGCAGTAATCTGAAATAGAAATGCATTAATCCAATTACTCTTCTTGGCAGCCCAAACCACCTACTACCTACGAGCTTTTAGAATCTTAAATAACTCCAGGGCTAGGATGACAAAATGAGTTCCCAGAATAAACAAATCCCATTTTAGGGCAGGATGAGTCATCTTGGGAGGCCTTTATGGCCAGGGGCCATGTTTCCTCCCTGACATGAATGAAGCCAGCTTCCTACTTTGTGTGTAGGAAGCCTCTCCCTCCTCTGTCCTATTCCTCTAACCAGTGCCCACAGCTTTGAAAGATAAACCAAAGTTTGTCTTTTTTCATTTATAGTCACAGTTGTTGCTCATCTCATGGACAAGATTTCTGCTATCCTCAGATGTGTAGATTAGTCAAATATGGGTGTGTAACATCTCAGATGATTGAATTTATAAAACATTGCTGGGCTAGAGAAGGAATATTATTAGGCACTACATGGGGAGAAATTGAAGATAAATATCTTAAAATTTGAGAATTGGAAAAAATGTTGATTTCTTTTTTTGTGTGGCAGTGAAGCCTTTCCTTCTTGCAGATAAATAGTTAAAATATATAAAACTGGAACTTGATCTGTTTCAAAAACATGAGATTTTATAATTAGAAAGAACCTACAAATGAGATAGCAAATAGTTCGTATTTCACCTACGGATGTGACCAGTTTATGGTGACCATCTGCGTCATGTTGAGATGAATGGATGTGTTTGGGCTTAGGCAAAAAGGTGGTCATGATGGATGGATGGATTGCTAATGGCTGCTCTCAAGTTCACTATTGTAAATTTTAAACACAAATAAAATCCTGCAGTGGTCACATAATGTGACAATGGTAGTAACTCAAGTTCTTTTTCTTTGTCTTTACAATCACTGAACCATCATATTTGTCTCCAATCTACTGTTCAGATTTGGTACTATGTAGCACCACAGGGCTTGGAGATAAACTGCACTGCACTCGAAGCAAGCTGGAATCATTCTAAATCATCACAAACTTCCCCTCAAAACAAATGGCTGTAGTTGAGTCCACACATTGTTCCTTATTGACTATATACTGGAGAGTTCCTCCAACTTACTTTGGAATACAATACAATGTTTGTAAAAGAATATAATGTTATTAAAAACATCAATAAGAAAAATGAGCTAATTTGAAACTTACATATATGTTATTAGAACAAACTAGTAACTGTTTAATTATTTAGAGCTTAGGAAAAAATGTTTTTCAAGGAAGATATTTTATGATTGACTTTTTTTTAGAATTGCTTGCATCCTGTGAAGACAGACAAGCCAACTTTAGTGAGCTTTTTTTTTAAAAATTATTTTCTATAGACAGTGCACCCCCTTATTGCCTACTTCTGGGCAGACAGCTCCAAAAGCCCAGGCCTACATGCTGCCCATGGCATCTATGCAGGTATTTGACACCCTGATCCTCTATAATCCTCATTCTATGAGCCCCAGTAAAATAACCTATGTAAGATAGTGCAGGTACAGAGCTTGGATTAATACTTCAATTACTTGAATCAGAGGTTGATCTAATTTAATAGATAATCCCAGTTTTTCCTCTGACCTGCAGTGCCACCTCTGTCAAGTATCAACTTTCCATCTAAGTATGAATCTATTTCTGTGCTCCCTATTCTGTTCAATTAATCAATATGCCTATTCCTATGCCAATGTATCTAGCATAATGAAGAAAAACCCTGGATATCAGGTAGGGTAGGTGCCCACCATGATTATTTTCCCTCCAAATTGCCATGGATTTTTGTTGGCTCTGATTTTCTTCATTAAAAATTGTAAGACCAGGCTATCTGGTTCAATGGAGAAAGTTGTTGCGATTTTGTTTGAATTTATAGATCACTTTGGCAAGCATTGTCACCTTTGCAATGTCTTTTTCCTTTACACAAATTTCATATATCTTTTCTTTTGTTTGCATTAACATCTTTCAAGAATATTTTATATTTTTTCATAAATGTATGGTTACACATTTCACAAGTTGACTTTTAAATGCTATAAATTTTTGTGCTCATGAATTTCCAGCCCTCAGTTTTTGGTGTCTAGAAACATAATTGACTTAGTGTATCAATTTTATTTCATGCACTATGACTAAACTCTTTTATTAATTCTGACACTATACCTGAAAAAGCTTTTGGATTTTCTATGCAGACAATTATGTAACCAATAAATAATCTGCTGGGTTTTCCTTTTTATTCAATTATTTTTTTATTTTACTTAGTTTTTTGTGTGCATATGTTTATTTTTTTGCTTGTCTTATGGCTCTGGCTAGGACCTCTTTTGGGGGTCAGGGAGGACAAGAGTCTCACTGTGTCACCCAGGCTGAAGTGCAGGAGCACTAACTCCTGGACTCAAGCCATGTTTTGGCCTCAGCCTCCCAAGTAGCTGGGACTACAGGCACGTGCCACAGTGCCCATCTAATTTTAAAATTTTTTGTAGAGACAGGGTCTCGCTATGATCCCCAGACTAGACTCAAACTCCTGGACTGAAGCAATCCTCCCACTTCAGCCTCTCAAAGCTCTAGGATCATAGACATGAGCCATTGCATCTGACCTCTGGCTAGGACCTCTTAAATAATGTGGGATAGAAATGGCAGTACTAAAAGTTCTTATCTTTTTTCTGATTTAAAAGGCAAAGTTTTAATGTTTTGCCATTAAGGGTAATGTTTGCTAAAATTTAAAAACATATCCCTTTATCAAATTAAGGATATAATAATGTATTCCTATTTGTTAAAATGTTTTTTTTTTAAGTCATGACTGGGTATGTATTTTTTCCTGAATCTTTTTGAATAATTTTAGGATTTTCCTCTTTTAATCTGTAAATGCGATGGATGATAATTGATATAGTTGGATGTGTGTCCTCACCCAAATCTCGTATTGAAATGTAATCCCCAGTGTTGGAGGTGGGACCTGCTGGGAGGTGACTGGATCGTGGAGGCAGGTTTCTCATGAATGGCTTAGCTCCATCCCTCTTGATACTGTCCTCCCAAAAGTGAGCGAGATATGGTCACTTGAAAGTGTGTAGCTCCCCCTTCATGCTCTTGCTCTTGTCATATGAAGTGTCTGCTCTTGCATTGCCTTCCATCATGAGTAAAAGCTCTCTGAGGCCTCCCTAGAAGCAGATGGCACCATGCTTCCTGTACAGCCTGCAGAACCATAAGCCAGTTAAACTGATTTTCTTATAAATCACCCAGTCTCAGGTATTTCTTTAAAGCACTGTGAGAACAGCCTTAATACAATAATAATTGATTTTCTAATCTCAAATCAACTCTACATTCCCAAATAATGATATATTTACATATTTCCAGACATGGTTTGCAAGTATTTAAGATGCATAACTCTGTGTGAGATTGCCTTATCAATGGTCTTTTCCCTACTACTTGTTTGATGTAATTTCTAAATTATAATGGCCACATAAAATAATTTAAGAAGTGTTTCTTATTATTCTGTATTCTAAGAAACTTTATGTAAGATTTGGAAATAGCTGTTCAGTAAACATTAGTAGAAAATGTCTGTAAATCCTCTCGGCTTGATTTTTTTGTGGGTAGGTTTTTTATTACCAGTAACATTTATTAACTGTCATAGTACAATTAGGCTTTCCAATTGTTTTATTGCATACTTTGACAAATCATATTTTTTTAGAAATTATCTTATCTGAGTTTTAAAATGTGTTGATATAAGTTGGTTCACCTTTTGTTATGTTAATTTCTCCTCCATCCAAAGCTGCGTCCTACTTTTTGATTCCTAATATTATTTAGCTGCACCTTCTCTGTTTCATGATCAGTCTTTCCACAGAATTATCATACTGTTCTTCTTTAGAGCAAGCAAGTTATTGGTTTGTAGATCTCCATTGCATGTTTATTTTCTATTTCAATTTTTTAAGTATTAATTTCTTCTTGTTATTTTCTTTGAGTTTATTCTTTTTCTAACTTCTAAAGTTAAATGCTTATTTAGTTAATTTGCAGCGTCTCTCCTTTTCAAATATATGTATTTAAAGCAGTACATTTTATTCAACCAACCACTTTTCTCATATTAGGCAATTTTTTTATCTATTTTTTGTTTGTCTTGGTATGTATTTTCTAATTTCAGTGACTTTTCAAAACAATTTGGACACATGCATTTTTATGATATGTGTTTTTTAATTTGCAAAGTTGGGGTGTGGTAAGTTTCTTATAAATTCCTATTTTAATTTAGGGACAGAAAAGCAGTATAGCTTAAGCAGGTTAAATGAAATGTGTTGAGACTTTAAGTGGCCACATTTGGTAAATATGCTGGGGATGTTTAAAGAGATTATTTATTTTCCATTTGTTTAGTATATATTCTATATGTGCCCATTAGAACAACTTTGATAATTGAATTTCTTGAATCTTTATACATTTGCTGATTTATTTCTCTCTCATTTAACAGTTACAGAGAAAGATATTAAAGATTTGTAAATTCTCTACTATAATGTGGATTTTTCAATTTCTCTTTGTAGTTTTGACAATCTTTGTTTTACATATATTTAAACTATCTTAGCAAATATATAGTTTATAAATTTTTATATTTTTCTATAAACTTTATGCTTTCTTATTAGGTATATATTACCCTCTTTATGTTTTGCTTTATAATGCCTTTTGCCTCAAAGTATAATTTTTCCAATGTTAGTTTTGCCATCCAAGCTTACTTAAGTTAAAATTTACCTGACATATCTTTTCTCATCATTTTATATTCAATCTTTCTGTGTTCTTAGGGTTTATGCATTTCCTTGTTCCTTGTTAACAGCATATATCAGGATTTTAAAAATCTTTTTAGCTCAGTTTTGTTTTTGTTTGTTTGTTTGTTTTCTAAAAACGAGATTTCACTATGTTGCCTGGATTAGCCTTGCAATCCTGGGCTCAAAGGAGCCTCTCACCTCAGCCTTCCAAGTAGCTGCGACTACAGGTGTGTGCCATTGCACCCAGCTTGTTTTTGTTTTTGCTATAATAATTTTTGGCTTTTAAGGTGGAGTTCAGACCATATAAATTGACTACTATTCCTGATATGTTTATATTTATTTATTTTTATTATTATTACTTTTTATTGGGACATGGTCTCACTTTGTTGCCCAGGCTGGTCTTGAATTCCTGGTTTCAATTAATATTATCTTAGTTTTTATTTTCTATTTATTCTTTTTTCTCTTTGTTGTTGTTTTGTTTTGTTTTTAATTTACCTTCTATTCTTACCTTCTTTTGCATTGCTTGAGTTCGGATTATTGTTTTCTCATTCCACTCCTAATCCTCTGCTGGTTTGGAAGGTACATACTCTATTTCTGTTATTTTAATAGTACTCCTGGAATAATTTTAACATATTGAAATAAATATAAAATTAATCAATACCCTTATCCTCTCATAACACTACAAGGACACGGCAATTCATTAATTCCATTTGCTACTTCCTCTAGACTTATTACTGTCTATAATTTTAGAACTAAGATGATTTTTCAACCCACAAAATAGTTTATTTTACAGTTAATCTTTACATTTACCAATCTATTACCATTTTTCTTAACATTTCTTTTCTGCATCTTAGCTCTTCTTAAAATCATTTTTCTTCTTCTTGAAGTGCACCTTTAAAAATCTCTTAATTGGGGATTTGTTAGTGATAATCTTATCTGTTGTGTGTCGGAATCCATTTTTATTTTGCAATTGCTTTTGAAAGATAATTTTTCTGAGTAAATAATTATAAGTTTAAATTTGTTTTCTCTCATTATGACAAGGATTCTGTTTCACTGGTTTCTGGTTTATCTTGTTACTATTAGAGGTGTAAATATAGTTGACATTCATTTTTTAGTTAGTATAACTTTCTCTGTGCATATTTAAGATTCTCTCTGTCCTGTGCATTCTGTAATTTTATGTTGTATCTCATTCTTGTCTGGTTTGAGTTTCATTATACTAGCTCAACCACAGAATTGGTGTCTTCTGTGATCAGAAGTTTTCTGAAGTGGCATTTGGAGAAAAGACTTTATTCCAGGGAACAGTTTGTAAACTGGGGAAGTGCAGCCTTAGGTATAAAGTGGAGTACTTCAGAGAACAAAGGGAGGGTTTGACTTTTACAGAGAAAATTCCTGCCCAAGTTCCCAATCAGGTTCATTTATGCAAATGAAGGAGTGAAACTTGCTTAGTCTTGATTGGTTGATACAGCTGAGCCATGATTGGTTGATGGGCTGAGGCAGGTGAGCTCTGATTGGTTGGTTCGAGTGAGTTCTGAAGGTCCCAAAGTTAAATAGAGGTGTTTGGGTTTTCAAGGAACTCCGAGTATGTGTGTGACATCTAGTCAGTGAATGATTGCGTGGTTCTATTTTAAATTTAGGCCTAGTTAGCCACTTGGAATCCATCTTGAAGGACTGGGTCTTTCAGATACACATTTGTTTGCGTTTCTGACCAATTGTAAAAATTCTCAAATCTTATCTTTGTGAATATTGTGTATCCCCTTGTTTATCTCTCCTAAAGTCCAATTAAGTCTATATTACTATCTCAGTTATTCATACTTTGCAACTATTTGTCTCTCTCTGGTCTAATTAGACTTTCATCTACATCTAAACTATTTATTCCAGTCAGTAAGCCTTAAATTTATACACATACATATTAACATATATATGAAAGTGATATGTATTTATACCTATACAAAAGTCTATCTGTATATATCATATTTCTAGACATTTTGTTAGGATCATTTTCATAGCTGCCATGTCATTTTCTCTTGGGTTTTACTCATACTTTTGATTTTGCATTTTCTGATTTTAAATAAATTAAATATACTTATTTTATTTCTATATTTAATATTCTAAAATTTGCTTAGTTTTTTTGTGCCATAGACATAGTGTAAATCCAAGCCCCCAACTAATGTGATTGTTAAGATTTTTCAAGGGAGAGCTCTTCGCTAAGAGCTGAATACTAGATAGACACATTTTCTCCCATATCCCTTTTGTCTGGTTTCTTTATTCACTGAGAATATTGCCCTGTGGGTTACAACAGGGATGTTTCTACCCTTACAGAATGTTTTGGATAGTTGTACAAACATTTTTGATTGTCTCATTAAATTAAGGAATGTGATTGGCACTTACTGGGTAGAATTCAGAAATATTAGATGCTCACAATATACAGAACTGCACACTGCAATAAAAATCTTTCTTATTGATGAAAAAATTATTTAGAATTATGTGATCCTAGTAGATAATGTCATTAGACATATAAACCTAAAGTAGTTTTTTATTTTAAAAATATCCTGATTTATTTCCAGGAATGAAGCTTTCTTTCATATTAATTATTGCTATATTTTGCTCATAATTTTTCCAAGAGTTAGGCACCATTTTAGAAAAGTATTCTCAATGAAAATGCTACTCATAGACCTAAAGTTGTGATACCATGCATTTGTATTAGCTGCAGCCATAGCTGTCATTCATGGTGAGTCCACAGATAAGAGTAAGCAGCTGATTCTTATGCCTTCCAGTGCCTTCATAATTTTTGTAGTTATATACTTATTAATTTATTATAATTTACTTTTACTTCTCGTTTATGTTTTAGTTGGGGCAATGACATTTTTAAAATTATGCAACTTATACTATGAATTTTATTTCAAAATAATAAAGGGGACATTATAAAATTTTGAAAAAAGGGAGTTGTTTCTGATGGGTTTATGTACTACTGGGGTAACCCTCCCAGGGGTCCCGGATTTATATAAGTAATTTAGGCTGAACTTCCTACTTGGAAAACCAAAAGCTTAAAACTATAACGCTAAGTCACTAGAAATAAGAGAATCATTGGAATCCTGTTCCTGTTTTATTTGTCTTCCCTAAGGATCTTCCTTAAAGTCTTGCCAAGTCAGCCATGCATTTTAGATTTTATTTTAAAATATTTAATTTAGGATTTACATCTGTAAATGGGATGGCAATACTTAACTTCCTGACCCACAGGATTTTTCTGAGTCAAAGCAGAATGCACATATAAGCACTTTATAAAATATTAATTACTAAGTAAATGCAAGTAATTATTAGCCACAGCGCGCCCATTGCTTAATTATTTACACAAGGAACTCTAACAGAAAAACTCAAAATAATTAAACGCAAACATCCTAAGTTGTAAGAATCACCATTCCATGGTCTCATGGCTTGGAGCCTGTTTCCTCTTCCTCATCACCCTCCAATCCTATGAAAAGTATTGGATCTAAGCAAGGGAAACAACTCATTGCTACACTGTTTTGAGAAAAAACAGATTATATTATATTAGCTAAAGTCTTTAAATGGGCAACATGATAACTGAATAGGTTTAAGGAAAAACAGATTTTTTTCAGATGAGCAAAGGCTCTCCTGCCATGAGGATCAGAGCCATCCACCTGGCCCTCTTCCAGATTAGGTAATTATTGTCTGCCTCTGGCCTGGCTCCTCATTCCCTGTCTTTCCTGCTGCCCAAATTACCAACTGCTTATGTTAATCTCAGCAGAAAAATCTTGAACAATTGCCATCTTCTGGGCTTGGGGAATGGAAGGAGGTGAAATGCCTTTGGGGGCAGGATAGAGTGAATCATAATCTGTTCTTTAAAGGCAGAAAGCATCTTTGGAGAGCAGAAGGACAAATCTTTTGTAGTCTATCTGTTCAGCATGTAATATGAGATATAATGGATGATTACAAAAGAGTCTCTAGATGTAGTGTACTTTCAATGTTTAAAAGCAGGCGCTGAAAAACCGTGTGCCTGAATGGGGAGGAGAGTGTTACAAAATAACATTGTCAGCCAAGGGTGAAGCCGCATCAAGCTTGGATGCCAGCTCTGCATTTGAGAGTGTACAATATGGAGTAATGATAACTGTTAAAGGTTTGGTGGAAGAGACAGACTTTGCATAGAGCTTGTTGGATGGGGGTTAATGGTCAGGAAGCTCAATTCATACCAGGAAGTGTGCAGAAATGGGGATTCGCAACCACACAAGGAATGACACGAGCTTCATTCACAGACTGTAGAGTGTTACATTCTTACTTTTTTTTTTCAGGATGCAACTAAGATTCAAGTGATAAAGTAACTTCTCCAAATTTTCAGTGAGTTAGGGACAAAACTGAGAGAGAATTCCAGATTCCACTGTAGTTATACCATCTCCTCCAAATTTACCAAGTACACAGCTTGTGGGAACTTGGTATTCTGAGATAGAAAATCCTGCCCACCTTTTAACTCATCAAATATCACAATATCAACTCCTTTCAACTGATGGCATTTCTATTCCAAGCTAGACTAGGTAGGCAAGACTCCTGGCACTCTCTTTCAGGAGTATGAGTGGGCCAGGAACTGTCACGGTGGCTGAAAAGAAGTTGCAAGTTCAAGAATACCTTTAATTTATTCATTGTACCTGCTGCTGAGAAGCCTCACAGTATTGGCTCCTCTCCTGGAAAATTTGCTAACTAGTCCTGTGAGCCTGACTTCACTGATTGCATATCTAACTATTAACCAATAAACTAGACCACCCTTCTTGAAGCTTCTCAGTTTTCCATATTAGTTGTACAGAAAGCCTGAAAAGCAGATTTAAGAAGGTTTCGCTGCTTTTTATTTCAGGGTTCTTAAGAGCACAAAAGTAAATTTAAGAAGGTGCATCACCCTGGTTCAAAGTCAACACATGAGGGTCTAAAGATGAGAGAACAGGAGTCTAGATCTAGCCAAGCGGACAAAATGGGAAGCGTTCTAAGCTACAATACTCAAAGCACCAGTGAATATCACATATGCAATGTGGAGTAAAAGAAGTCAGATACAAAAATGTACAATATGATGCCTGTATATAAAGTTTTAAAAGGTAAAACGATTCTTTGTCATTAGGCATCTGGGGAGTGGAGAGTGGTTATCCTTGCTGAGATTACTGACTATAAGAGGCACAAGAGAATTTGTGGGGGACTTATAGGTTTCTGCATCTAGACAAGAGTGCTGGTTACGTAGGTGCATTTACTTAATAAAATTTTGTCAAGCTGTAACTTATGGTTTGCTCACTTTTCTGCATGTATGTTACATCTCACTCAAATTTGCCAAAAAAAAAAAAAAAAAGGAATAACGGAAGGAGGTGTTCTGGTATAAATTGCTGACTAAGAAGGACATTCTGGCAGTAATATGATTGCTTTGAATCTCTATTTTCAATTTTATCTCTTTAATTTTTAATAGAGTTAGAGGAAAACAAGAGGAAAAAGAGGAAAAAATGGTAGTACACATGTAATTCACTGCTATGGGGCCTGGATTGGTTAAACAATTATATGTGCTCTGAAATGGACTACCCAAAGGGAATCATTAAAGTTATAAATTCAAGTATAACCATAATAGATCCGTTGCCAGTTCAATGTGTGTGGCAAGTCAATACATGGAGACACTGGGTGGCAGCAGAAAAAGAGGTTTAATCATAGAGCTGTTGAAAGAGAAGATGGGAGGAAACCTCAAATCCATCTCTCGAAGGAGTTTGTGTCCAGAGTTTTTAAGTGTTTTGGAAGTGGTCCAAAGTATGGAGATAGTTGTTGGTCGAAGAGTGAAGGGTGAAGTCATGGGACAAAGAGATGAAGAAACTGTATTCTCATGCTGATTCTGTTCCTCTCTGGGGGTCTTCAAACTGGTGGCATCAACCTTTCCATTGAAATTCAGGATCTGAAAAACATCTTAAGCAATTCTTACACAAAAGCCTTAAGATTCTAAGGTTCTAACATCAGAAATTCTACCTATGAGAACAATAGGGACGCGAATGGTCAGTGTCAACCACTGAGTGACTTTCTGTTGCAAGGGAGTGGACCAAAGTGCAGCCTAATTAATGCTTAATTGTATCTATGTTTCAGTCAAGAATTGTTGTTAATCCTGTAAAGATATCATCACAAGTCAATTTGAATAAATTCTGCAAATACATTTATCATACTCTATTATATGCTTGGAGCAGAGACCCACTGTAGGTAGTTCCCAGCCAATCAAAGAATCTCTGGATCTAATTTCAGCTTAGATCCTAATCAGAAAAAGAGTCTTCCCACAAAAATAAATTAATATCATCTCCCCTTTACTGCAGAGTGTCAGCAAAGACAAAAGAGGAAGGACAGAGAGCTCAGATGAGAACAAAGTGCCATAGGCCAAAGAAAGAGAAATCTGGTAGACAATTGGCATTCTGGAGCACTTAATGGATAAAGAAACTCTCTTTAGCAATCAAGTGATATAAACTCTACTAAACTTGGAATAATTTTTTTTCTTTTTTTTTTTTTTTGAGATGGAGTCTTGCTCTGTCAGCCAGGCTGGAGTGGAGTGCAGCGGGGCGATCTTGGCTCACTGCAATCTCTGCTTCCCATGTTCAAGCGATTCTCCTGCCTCCGCTTCCCAAGGCTGACAGGGTTTCACCATGTTGGCCAGGCTGGTCTCAAACTCCTGACCTCAGGTGACCTGCCCGTCTCTGCCTCCCAAATTGCTGGGATTACAGGTGTGAGCCACTGTGCCTGGCCTATTTTTTTTTAATTTTTAATTTTTGTGAATACATACTAGGATGTATATATATTTATGGGATACATGGTACAGGCATGCAATGTGTAATAATCACATCATAGAAAATGGGGTATCCATCCCCTCCCCTCAGGCATTTATCCTTTGTGTTACAAATGATTCACTTATACTCTTTCAGTTATTTTAAAATGTACAACTAAGTAATTATTGACTACAGTCATCCTGTTGTGTTAGCAAATGTTAAGTCTTATTCATTCTTTTCAGCTATTTTTTTTGTAACCATTAACCATCCCCACCTCCCCACTACCTGTCCACTACCATTTCCAGCCTCTGGTAACCATTTTTCTACTCTCTATCTCCATAAGCTCAATTCTTTTGGTTTTTAGATCCCACAAAAAATTGATAACATTCAGTGTTTGTCTTTCTGTGCCTGGCTTATTTCACTTAACATCTATGTTGTTGCAAGTGACAGGATCTCACACTTTTTATGGCTGAATAGTACTCCATTGTGCATAAGTATCATAGTTTTTTTATTCATTCTTCTGTTGATGGACACTTAGATTGCTTCCAAATATTGGCTATCTTTAACAGTGGTGCAACAAACATCAGAGTGCAGCTATCTCTTCAATAAACTGATTTTCTTTCTTTTGGGTATATAACCAGCAATGGGATTGCTGGATCGTATGGTAGCTCTATTTTAGTTTCTTGAGGAACCCCTTAACTATTCTGCATAGCAGTTTTACTAATTTACATTCCCACCAACAGTGTATGAGGGTTCTCTTTTCTCTGTAACCTCTCCAGCATTTGTAATTGCTTGTCTTTTGGATAAAAGCCATTTTAACTGGAGTGAGATGATATCTCATAGTAGTTTTCATTTGCATTTTTCTGATGGTCACTGATGTTGAACACCTTTTCATATGTCTGCTTGTCATTTGTATGTCACCTTTTGAGAAATATTCAAATATTTTTGCCCATTTTAAAATCAAATTGTTAGATTTTTTCCTGTAGAGTTGTTTGAGCACCTCATCTATTCTGGTTATTAAGCCCCTGTCAGATGTACAGTTTGCAAATATTGTCTCCCATTCTGTGGGTTGTCTCTTCACTTTGTTGATTGTTTTCTTTTCTTTGCAGAAGCTTTTTAACTAGATATGATCCCAGTTGTCCATTTTTGCTTTGGTTGCCTATGCTTTTGAGGTATTACTCAAGAAAGCTTTGCCCAGACCAATATTCTGAAGAATTTCCCCAATGTTTTCTTGAGTGGTTTCATAATTTGTGGTCTTAGATTTAAGACTTTAATCCATTTTTACGTGATTTGTGTGTGTGGTGAGATAGGGGTCTAGTTTCATTCTTCTGCATATGGATATCTAGTTTTCCCAGAACCTTTATTGAAGAGACTGTCTTTTCCCCATGTTCTTGGCACCTTTGTCAAAAATGAGTTCACTGTAAGTGTGTATTTGTTACTGGGTTCTCTATTCTCTTCCACTGGTCTATGTGTCTGCTTTTATGCCAGCACTATACTGTTTTGGTTACTATAGCTCTGTAGCATAATTTGAAGTCAGATAATGTGAGTCCTCTAGTTTTGTTATTTTTTGCTCAGGATAGCATTGGCTATTCTGGATTTTCTATTGCTCCATATAAATTTTAGATTTTTTTTCTATTTCTGTGAAGAATTTCACTTTTATTTTGATAGATATTGCACTGACTCTGTAGGTTGCTATGGGTAGTATGGACATTTTAATAATATTGATTCTTCCAATCCATGAACATGGAATATCTTTCCATTTGTGTGTGTGTGTGTGTGTGTGTGTGTGTGTCCTCTTCAATTTCTTTCATCAGTGTTTTATAGTTTTTATTGTGGAGATCATTCACTTCTTTGGTTACATTAATTCCTAGGTGTTTAATTTTATTTGTGGCTATTGTAAATGGGATTTTTAAAATTTCCTTTTCATGTTTTTCACTGTTGGCATATGGAAACACTACTGATTTTCATATGTTGATTTTGTATCCTTCAACTTCACTGCATTTGTTTATCAGTTCTAATAGTTTTCTTGCAGAGTCCTTAGCTTTTTCCAAATATAAGATCATATCATCTGAAAACAAGGATAATTTGACTTTAACCTTTCTGATTTTGGTGCCTTTTATTTCTTTCTCTTGCCTAATTGCTGTAGCTAGGACTTCAGTACTATGTTGAATAACAGTGGTGAAAGCCAGCATTCTTGTCATGTTCCAGGTCTTTAAAAAAAGGCTTTAAGTTTCCCCATTCAGTATGATAGTAGCTGTGGGTCTGTCATATATGGCTTTTATTATGTTGAAGTATGTTCTTTCTATACCCAGTTTTTTGAGGGTTTTTATTATGAAGTGAAATGGAATTTTATCCAATGCTTTTTCAGGATGGATTGAAATGATCATATGGGTTTTGTCCTTCATTGTGTTGAATTGATGTATCACACTGATTGATTTGTGTATGTTGAACCATCCTTGCATCTCTAGGATAAACCCCACTTGGTCATGATGAATGATCTTTTTAATGTAATTTTGAATTTGGTTTGCTAGTATTTTGTTGAGAATTTTTGCAACAATACTCATCAGAGATATTGGTCTATAGTTTTCTTTTTTTCCATGTGTCTTTGGTTTTGGTAGCAGGATAACATTGATCTTGTAGAATGCATTTGGAAGTACCCACTCCTCCTCTGTTTTTTGAATAGTTTGAGTAGGATTTGTGTTAGTCCTTCTTTAGATGCTTGGTAGAATTCAGCAGTGAAGCCGTCAGGTCCCAGACTTTTCTTTATTGGGAGACTTTTAATTTTACCTTCTATTTTGTTATTTGTTATTGGTCTATTCCAGTTTTGGATTTGTTCATGGCTCAGTGTTGGTAGGCTGTGTGTGTCTAGGAATCTATCCATTGACTCTAGATTTTCCAATGTATTGGCATATAATTGCTTATATAGCCACTAATGAGCCTTTAAATTTCTGAAATGTCAGTTTTAATGTCTTCTTTTTTATCTCTGATTTTATTTATTTGGGTCTTCTCCCTTTATTTCTTCATTAGTCTGGCTAAAGACTTGTTGATTTTGTTTATCTTTTCAAAAAAAACAACTTTTTGTTTCATTGATCTTTTGTATTGTTTGATTCATTTCAAATTCATTTATTTTTACTCTGATCTTTATTCTTTTCTACTAATTTTGCTATCAATTTGCTCTTGCTTTTCTAGTTCCTTAAGATGCATAGTTGGGTTATTTATTTAAAGGTTTTCTTCTTTTTCGATGTAGACACTTATACCTATAAATTTGCCTGTTAATACTACTTTTGCTGTATCTCATAGATTTTGGTATGTTGTATTTCCCTTATCATTTGTTTCAAGAAATTTTTCAATTTCCTTTTTAATCTGTTCACTGACCCACTGGTCATTTAGGAGCAAATTGTTTAATTTCCATGTTCTTTTATAGTTTCCAAAATTCCTATTGCTGTTGATTTATAGTTTTATTCTATTATTGTCAGAGAAGATGCTTGATTTTTTTTTTTAATGTTTTAAGACTTGCTTTGTGGCCTAACATATGGCTCTCCTTGAGAATGATCCATGTGCTGAGCAGAAGAATGTATATTCTGCAGCTATTGTATAAAATGCACTGTAAAAATCTATTAGGTGTCTTTATTCTCTAGTACAGATTAATTTCAACGTTCCTTTGTTGATTTTCCATCTGGAAGACTTGTTCAATGCTGAAAGTGGGGTTTTGAAATCTCCAGCTATTACTGTATTGAGTCTGTCTCTCTCTTTAGCTCTAATAATATTTGCTTTATATATTGGTGCCACAGTGTTAGGTGCATATATGTTTACAATCATATCCTCTTGCTGAATTGATCCTTTTATCATTATATACTGAACTCTTTTATCTCTTCTTCCAGTTTTTGTCTTGGAATCTATTTTGTCTGATATAAGTATAGGTATTCTTGCTCTTTTTGGGTTTTTATAGCCATGGAATATCTTTTTCCACCTCTTTATTTTCAGTCTATGTGTGTGTGTGTGTATATATATATATATATATATATATATATATATATATATATATAATATGTATTTTTTTGAGATGGAGTTCACTTTTGTCACCCAGGCTGGAGTGCCGTGGTGCAATCTTGGCTCACTGCAACCTCTGACTCCCAGGTTCAAGCAATTTTCCTGCCTCAGTCTGTGTGTATATTTACAAGTCAAGTGTGTTTCTTGTAGGCAACAGATCAGTCAGTCTTGTTTTTTCATCCATTCAGCCACTCTATGTCTTTTGATTGGAGAGTTTAGTTTATTTACGTGCAATGTTATTATTGATTCATAAGGACTTACTCCTGCCATTTTGTCATTTGTTTTCTGATTGTTTTTGGTTGTCTCTCCCTTCTTTCCTTCCTTCCTGTCTTACTTTTAGTGAAGGTGATCTTCTCTAGTGGTATGTTTTAATATCTTGATTTTTTATTTTTTGTATATCTGTTTTATGTTTTTTTATCTGAGATTAGTATAAGGCTTGCAAATACCATCTTGTAACCCATTATTTTAAACTAATGATAACACTTACTTGATAAACAAAGAAGCTAACAAGTAACAAGAAAACTAATAAAAAATCTATACTTTAACTTTGTTCCCCTCTTTTTAACTTTTTGTTGTTTCTCTTTATGTCTTATTGTACTATGTTTTTAAAAGTTTTTGTAGTAATAATTCTGATTGGTTCATTATTTAGTCTTTCTACTTAAGACAAAAGTAATTTACACACCACAGTTACAGTGCTGTAATAGTCTGTGTTTTTCTGTGTACTTATATTACCAGTGAGTTTTATACCTTCAGATACTTTCTTCTTGCTCATTAACATCTTTTTCTTTCAGATTGAAGGACTTGCTTTAGCATTTCCCATAGGACAGGTCTGTGTAGATGAAATCCCTCAGCTTTCATTTGTCTGGGAAGGTTTTTATTCTTCTTCACACCTGAAGGATATTTTCAGTGAATGTACTCCTTCAGCATTTTAAATATGGCATGCCATTCTCTCTTGGCCTGTAAGGTTTCCACTGAAAAGTCTGTGGCTAGATGTATTGGAGCTCCATTATATGTTGTCTGTTTCTTTTCTCTTGCTGCTTTTAGGATCCTTTCTTTATCTTCAACCTTTGGGAGTTTGATTATTAAAAGTCTTGATGGAGTCTTTGGTCTAAATCTGCTTGGTATTCTAGAACCTTCTTGTACTTGAATGTTGGTATCTTTGTCTAGGTTCTCTGTTATTATCCCTTTGAAAAAACTTTCTATCCTGATTTCTTTCTCTACCTCCTTTTTAAGGCTAATAACTTTAAGATTTGCCTTTTTGAGGCTGTTTTCTAGATCTTGTAGGCATTCTTCATTCATTTTTATTCTTTTTTCTTTTGTCTCCTCCTGTTGTGTATTTTTAAATAGCCTGTTTCAAGCTCACTAATTCTTCTGCTTGATAACTCTGCTATTAAGAGATGGATGCATTCTTCAGTGTGTCAGTTTTATTTTTCAACTCTAGGATTTCTGCTTAATGCTTTTTAATTATTTCAATTTCTTTGTTAAATTCATCTGATGAAATTCTGAATTCCTGCTCTTCATTATCATAAATTTCTTTGGGTTTCTTCAAAACAGCTGTTTTGAATTATCTATCTGAAAAGTCACATATCTCTGTTTCTCCAGTATTGGTCCCTGGTGCCTTATGTTGTTTGTTTGGTGAAATCATGATTTCCTAGATGATCTTGATGCTGGTAGATATTTGTCAGTGTCTGGGCATTGAAGAGTTAGGCATTTATTGTCATCGTCTCAGTCTAGGCTTGCATCTGTCCTTCTTGGGAAGGTTTTTCAGGTTGAATAAATGTTTATAAAGAGAATAAGGCTCTAATTTTTAAAAGCAACATTCTACATGGATTGGAATTAGACTGCACAATATAGGACACAGAGCAGTGCATTTTATCATTCATTTGTTCTGTGTCAAACACTAGAATAAATAAAACTGATGACATCTCTGCTTTCATTGAGCTAGCAATTCTAATGTGAGTGTTAGAAGGAGAGGGAACATATATAAATAAGTAGGTAAACATGTAACATTCCAAATGATAATGAGTGTTATAGTTAAAAAAGAAATCAGGTGAGGTAGGTCAGAAAGTACGGTGGTGGAGACTGCTATTTTATATACAGTGATTATAGAATCCCTCATTACTCATATAACCTTTGAAGAGACTCAAAGTACCTAAGGAAGTGAAATATGTAGACATCTGGTAGAAGAATATTTCAGAACAAAGAAAAAGCAAGTGCAAATATCCTGAGGTAGGGATGTGTTTGCTGCTTAAGGAATAACAAAGCTAGTGTTGTCAGATGAAATCAAGTAAGTCGGGGGATGGGAAGAAGGGAGATTGGAAGAAGCAGAAGTCAGATTACAAGGGCTCTTGTGGACCATTATCAGGAATTAGCTGAATGTGATGAAAAGCCACAGAAGAGCTCTGAGCCCATGAGAGACATAATGTAACCTTTGTTTTTTAAAGCTTCATCTGGCTGCTAGGTTGAGGACATTCTGTAGGGGAGGAAGGACAGAAGCAGGGAGGCCCATTAGGATGTTACTGTGATGATCCAGAAGAGAGATAGTGGAGGTTTGGCCCAGACAAAAGATTACAGATCTGTGGCTCAGGGTGGCAGCAGCAGATGAAGCAAAGACTGGTTGACCTCTAGGTGTATTTTGAAGGCAGAGTTGACAGAATATTCTGATAGATTAAATATAGGGAATGAAAAAAAGAATGAAGGAAGACTCTGTTTTTTGGGCAAATCAACTTTTGGAATTCAATAGAGGCCTAGACTGATGTGAGATACGATACGCCAAAATTTAGAATCTACCTAAAAGCACGCAGCTAAATAAGATTACCTGAAGATTTGGTGTGGGTAGAGAAGAGGTCTGTGGGCTAAACTCTGGATTGGGTCAACATTTTAGAAGAATGAAGACAAATCATCAAGGGAGTCTAAGGAATGAGCACTGAGGTCAGAAGCCCAAGAGAAATCCAGAAGCCAAGTGCAGAAAGTGTTTCAAGATGGACAGAGTGGCAAGCCCAATGAAGGACTCTAACAGATCCACTAGGATAAGAACTGAGGCCAAGCCATTGGATAGGTCACTGTGAAGGTCATTGGTGATCTCAATGAAGAGCAGTTTATTAGTAGAAATAACAGTTAGTTTATTAGTATGAATATGTGAGTGGTTCAAGAATAAATAAAAGAACAGAAATAGGAGGCAGAGAGTATGGACTGCTCTTTAGAAGAGTTTTGGTGCAAAGACAATTAGATGAGGTAATAAGTAAGTTCTTTGGCTGAGGTTACAGTTGAAGTAGTGGCCTGGAAAATGCACACTCACATGTCTTGCTATGGGGGCCGTAGTTGGTGAGCAGCCGCTGCTGCTGCCCTTCTAGATCTACCATTGCATTTGTACCAAGGCCACACTTCCCCAGGGCTGAACCCGGGCAATGAAGTCCTCCAGGGGGGAATCCTCTAGCAGGCAACTTTGGCCTGCGGTCTTTTGTAGCTGAAGCTTTCTTAGGACTCCACTGCAACTTGGAACCCTCCTATCCTATCCTCCTTTGCTTTCCTTTCTTTTACATGTGTCAGATCTGCATCACAATCTGAATTTCTCCCTTCACACTCCTGCTTCCTCCCCTCAGTCTGTATGTCTGCTTCTTAAAGGAGCTGAATTAACGTAATTGGTAAAGTGATGAGCTAAGATGTAAAGTTTTAAACCCAGGCAATCAGGCTTCAGACACTGTGCTCTTAACAGTACTTTATACTGTCACTCCAGCAGAGGGATAGCAACAGACTCTGAGCAAAAAAAGAACTTGAACATTGATCAGAATAGAGATTAACTCTCATAGTTTTCAATAAAGAATATCTAGCAATTTTTCTTTTACTTTCATTTCTTCTCTGTGTGTTTATGTGTGTGTTAAAAATTATAGTCTAGCTTTTAATATCTGTAGATATGTGAGATTACTTAATTATATAATTTTCATTTGAAGGCATAGCTAAAATAATTCTCAATGAATCTTTTTTTGTATCTTCAGGTTTCTAAATTTAAGACCCGCCCTAAGAACTATTACTTGTGCATATATAAATGGGATAGTTCCCAGTGAGAAAAAAATTCCCAAGATTTGTTCAACAAATATTTGTCAAGTTTCTACTATCTGCTAGGTTTTGTGCTGAGCACAGGAAATATATGGTTAACAGAGATAGACGTGGTCTCCGCTGTCATGGAGCAGAGACCGGGTCCGTAGAGGGTAAAACAAAGTAAGATACATTCTCTGGTAAAACAAAGTAAGATACATTCTCTACCACCAGCTATCTGTATGGTGCAGCATCATGTGAACGAGACAGACCTAGGTTCAAGTACTGTGGGCCTGCTATTTATCAGTTGTGTGACCTTGGACAATCGACTTAAGCTCTCTAAATCTCATTATCTCCTCTGTAAAATGAGGGCACTAATTCTATCCTATGCAAACAATTGTGAGGACTAGAGGAGATAAAGCATATAAAACCCCTAACAGGATTTTGGTAGGTATGGGAAGACAAAAAATGCTACTGTCATTTTTGGATCTGTTATCATAAGGAAGCAGAGTGCGTTCTATGTTATATGTATATTTAAACCTTACTTTCAAAAATTCTGTAACCCTACAAATAATTATGTCAAGTTACAACAATGTCACAGTGTAAACTTGTACATTCACTCCTCCCCATCCCTACCACTGTCTTCTAGCCATTAGCCAGTGGCACTTACCGTCCTCTTGTGTTCCTTTTTATTGCTTGGCTTTTAACTAACTCCTTGTTCATACTTCCACCAAAATTGAGTATTTGACAAGAAAATGAATTAATGTGGTCTTTAAAACCACCAAACAAAACCCCCCACAAATTTGTTTTAACTTTGGAATAAGATTTAATAATTAATAAACAAGAAGGCTACTGGTACAACTGAGTTGGGAGCTAAATGTGTACTTAGTTTATTCATCCTCTTTTGTGTTTCAGAACCTGAATAACAGACCATTTGCTGTGATATTTATTGTTCTTCCCTGGTAATGACCTTGCTTTATGCAATTTCCAAAGTGAGCAGACATCATCTCTGCCTCTGACATCTTCCCCCAAAACAACCCCACCTTCACCCCCACTACAAACAAACAAACAAACAAATGAAAAAAGGGTTGGAAAAACACACTTGTAAGGAAAATAATAGTTCATTTGTGAAAAATATGTCTTTTTTTTTTCTTGAGACGGAGTCTCACTCTGTTGCCCAGGCTGGATAGAATGGTGCAATCTTGGCTCACTGCAGCCTCTGCTTCCCAGGTTCAAGTGATTCTCCTGCCTCAGCCTCTCCAGTAGCTGGGATTACAGGCTTGTGCCACTAGTCCGGCTATTTTTTGTATTTTCAGTAGAGACGGGGTTTCACCATGTTGGCCAGGCTGGTCTCAAACTCCTGACCTCAAGTGATCCACCCGCCTCAGCCTCCCAAAGTGCTGGGAGTCCAGGCGTGAGCCTCCGCGCCCGGCCTTTCCATTCTTATTTGTTTGAACTTGTTCTCAAGTTAGGATTTTAACAATAAACGCCATTTTCCAGTCGGGGGGGAAATATTCACAGTATCTTTCCAATTAAAGGCACATTACCTGTGAAAATCCCTTCATTTTGTAACTGAAGAAAATGAGCCTGACAGCATTTGAATATCATCTACCAAGTTCTTGAGTCAACCTGTTCATACATCTAACCAATTAGGAGACCAAAATATCAACTTCAAGTTTTCTTAAAAACAGTGGACTCCGAAGGAAAAAACCTCTTTTTAAATGTGCACTTTGCATCTTTTCTTTCCTTTACTCACTCAGCCCTGGGGAATTAGAATGGGTAACTGATTGGTAAGGTGGCAAAAAAGAACTGGTGTACCTGAGTCAACACTGCTCTTGGGATTAGACCCACCTACACCTCCAGTGATCCCTCCCCCAACCAGCCTGGAGAATTGTCTCTGACTAGTGAGCAATTTCCCTAATTCTGGGTCCCGTATGATAAAGCCTGCTTGGCCAACAGCCCTAAAACCACGTCCTCCTATTCAGCCTCTCTCAGCAAATAAGGTGATATTTTGGCCTCCGTCTTATCTCCTCACCACCCCCTGCCACCATTCATTCACAAGCAGGGCAGGAAAGATAAATCACTTATTGGGTCCCCTAAGATTACACCCCTTCAGTATATTTAAATTGTTTTAGCAATATTAATTACTAAATGATTATATTAAATGATTATTAATAATAATTATTAATGATTATTATAATCATTATTTAATAATTAATATTATTTATCATTAGGACATGATAATATTAATAGTAAGTTTTCTAGGGACATAGCTTTTAAGGAAAGGGACGTTTTATGTTGTTATGACATAAAGCAACGTGCCCCTGAAACTTAACCTGTTTCCATTAGAAACACAAAGCCTGTGAACAGAATTCTCAATATGTGAGAGATGGCCAGACCAGGAGATGGTCCAAGTATCACATCTATACATTTTTAATCACCTTGGCATAAGTTTGCCAGCTGCTGATATATGCATAGGAGAGTGAGAAGATGTAAGTAGAAATAAAGAAAAGGTTGGAAGAGAACAACTATTCAAACATTTTTCATGACATTTGTTAAAGATGATAGGGAAGACTTTATTAAGGAGGGACTACTGCAATGGGGATTGTGCAGTAGGAGCGAGAGGTTGGGTTCAACTTTGAATAGAACAAGGACAAGGCTGGATTTATAGCCAAGGAGAAGGGTGAAGGTCAGTGGAACATTCCTAAGAGGAAACATCAAGGCTGGAGGAAGTCTTGCTAAACAAACTCAACAGACTTCTTTTTCAAGGCAAGCCAACGTGATATCAAGGGTGAGGGATGAGGAATTTGATCAGATACTGAGGATGACCAGATAACACAGATGGGGGATTTTTGCTAAATTGACTAAGCAGAATTCTTGCTAAAACTAGACTAAGCCCAAGATTGGGGCCTAGTCAGAAAGAGGACTCAGAGGAGCCTGGCTCAAGTTTGTTCAAGGAGAAATTTATTTAACAAGATTTCCTTGAGTGATCGTCTTTTTAACTGAGACACTAACTTTCATCACCGTCTAAGAGATTCATTTATTCAACAGTATTTTTCATTTATTCATTTAGAAAATATTGTTTACTAAGTATGTGTTATGTGCCAGGCACTGTGTTGGGCATTGAAGATACAATAGTCATTGTGACAAACCATGGCCCCAACCCTCATGAAACTGACCACCTGTGATGGGGAGACAGATAAACAAAAGAGCTACAATTTTTGGCAGCTAAGAAAAAAAACATAAGCACATAAGCAGAGAGCTATACTAGAAAATAACAGGGAAAGCTGAGCTACTTAAGATTAGGTGGTCAAAAAAGGCCACTCAGAGAAGGTAACTTTTGAATTCAGAAATGAGAAAGAGAATATTGGTCATCTCATAAGCCCTAGGAAGAACATCATAGTCATAGGCAACAAAACTAAAAGGGCTCCAAGGCAGAGTGGAGCTGGATTATGCTGATAATGTCAGAAAGCCAGTGTGATAAGGGTCAGGGATGGGCAAGATGGGGCAAGTGCTGTGGAAAGAACAAGGCTAGTATAAGATTATATGAGCTTTCTTAAAACATTACTCTGGTCACTTAGAGGGTGATAGACCTAGGACAATAAAGAACGCAGGAGACTAGTTAGTGGTCTATCAGGCAATCTATGCAAGAAATGAGAGTGGTATAGGGGCGATTAGAGGAAGAGAAAGAAGGCAAAACAGCCTAAAGGAGAAAGGTGTTGGGGAAGGCTTACACTGCACAGTAGGTTGTCACTGGAGGAATAACTTCCAGTTATTCCAGTGCCTTTCCTGAATGCTGGATTGCTACAGACAGCTACTCCATCAAGCGCAGTGTAGACACCATGCATGGGCCTGCATATAGCTTTCAGATGGAGAAGAATATGGAGATCTTAAAACGTGTCAGTGAAGCCAGAAATGGGTGAAGCAATTTGTTTCACAGTCTCCATCTCGCTCTTCCAATACGTATGTCTTGAACACTCAGTTTGTGCCAGGCATTGGGGACAGAACAATGAATGGGAGAGGCAAGGTCCCTGCCCTCCTAGAACTCACAACATTGAAGGGGACATGGATCATCAATTGGTAAACAAACACATTTGGTAATTTCAGTGGGTAACAATTCTTATGAACTGCAATTGAAGCTGGGTGAGGAGATGACATTCAAGAAGCGAACTGAAGGAAGCAGGAGAACAAACCATGCAGAGATGCAGGATGAGGAGGATGGCTCCATCATCATCATCATCATGATGCAGCAGTGCAAAGCCCCCAAGGGGCTGGGGCCTCAGGGTTGGTGTACTCCCTCCGAAAGCTCAGACAGGCTTTCTTCTCATTTCTTAGCATTCTATCTGTATCAGTCCATTCTCACACTACTATAAAGATACTACCTGAGACTGGGTAACTTATAAACATAGGAGGTTTATTTGACTCACAGTTCTGCATGGCTGGGGAGGCTTCAGGAAACTTACAATCATGGCAGAAGGGGAAGCAAGGATCTTCTTCTCATGGCAGCAGGAGAGAAAAGTCAGAGTGCAGGAAAAAGCTGCCACTTTTAAAACCATCAGATCTCATGAGAATTCACTCACTATCACAAGAGCAGCATGGGTGAAACCAGCCCCATAACCCATTTGGGTGGAGACACAGAGCCAAACCGTATTACTATTTAATCTCAACAATTCTAGCTTATATAAGACAGAAAGTATCCTACAGGAAGTTGGATGACTTTTGTTTTTTATAATCCCAAATGTCTTTAATTAAATATCCAAAATTCCATGACAGTCCGCGTAAGTACTTAAGCTTTACACACAGATGAAAATTCTCAACTATTCCAGTTTAGACAGAAAAACGTGTTATTTGGGCACATAGAAAGTGTGGGTGTGTGTGCACATGTGAGATAGAGAGAAAGAAAGTGAGTGAGAGAGAGAAATTAGAAGGAGAAAGAGAGGGAGGGACAGAGGGAGAGAAAGAGAGATACACAATCTCAGACCACAGTGGCTTTGTGTGTTACAGATGAAGTCATTTGCTTATAATTGTTCAAAATAGATGTTTACCCAAGGAACTGATAGCAGCTTTGAGACGCCAGTCTAACCCTGAGGTTTCTGTGTCTGCTTAGACAAGTGGCAGTGACCAGGCCTGAGTGGCATTGATGAGTCCACATGACTCCTTTTCTTCTGATCCACTGTACTGGCCACCAGCCGACCCCAGGCACCCTCTCCCTTACAATGGCCTGAATTTCTGGGACTTGAAGGAAAGCACAGTAAATTTTGGGCCAGAGTCATTTTGATAATGGAGAAGGCGATGATGCCAAGTCTGGGGACTCTGCAACTGAACCCAGGACCAGGATTTTCAATTGAGAACTACCCTGCTCAGGAGAATTGGACAATACAGCTTCTTTTAAAAATGTCCCTTCTGTTGCCTAGAACCAAAACGATTTACTTCCCACTTCCTACTATTTCTCCAGGGAATCTGTTCACAACAAAATTTCACTCTAAAAACAATAAGCTTTATCTTTCCCAGAAACAAATACTCTGGAGCTTCCTGTATGGACCATCTCTCAGAAAGCAGGTGCTTGATCCCAGGAGAGGCACCATGCCAGGTGAAGTCTTAGCCATCCCATCGCCCCCTAGGCTTGGGTGTGTTTTTCATTCATGTAGACCGGCTAGAGGCCAGCAGACTAAGCAACATGTGGCCCACACCACTCCCAGCATCCTGCCCAAAGCTCTCTGGAGCAGACGGCACCCATCGTTATTTCTTGAGACTCTGCCAAGAATGTTTTGCTGCAGCCTCCATCCAGCTTGGTGCTGGGACTGCAGCTTCACCAGGCTTTTTCCAGGCTGGCTCTGTCACTCCCCTCTGAGACATTCTAGACTCTTTCAAAATTAACCATGCCTCCCTCTATGGGACAGACCTTACATTGTCTTCATTTCAATGAGTTCAGAATCTCTGGTACCAATAAATAAATATCTTCCCAAAGAGTCTTATTGCCACACATTGCCAGAGCCAGAAAGTATCTGAACATTACTGGCCCTGCTTCCCTCCTCTGCCTGAAGATAGGGAGCTGCTTATCTGAATAGTTTAGATCCCCTTCACTGGAGTAGTTCACTTGATCTTTGGGGGTTAACAACAGAGAGAGGTGACTGCTACCTGCAGCAAAGTCCCTGCCACAAAGAATGGAGGAGTGTCCTGACCATTATTTTAAATCAACTTATTTTGAAGAGATTTAGTAATAAGGATATCTAGCCAAAACTCTGTTTTTTATTTGGAACTCTGAAGGGAAAGTGTTTTTTAAAAACTACTTTAATAGAAACATTACAAAACAGCAAACTTTTTAGATTAAAAAAAAAACCTTTCAAAGGGATTTTGCAGGTATTACATATTTTTAAATCTCTTGTTGAAAATACATAATGTATCTCCTGGGAAGGAACACAAGTAAATGCTTGACATGGTAAATATATGGCCGTAAAATCTATACATTCTTTCATCTTTCCATGAAAAAGAAAAGGAACATTGTATTAGTCCATTTTCACACTGCTGATAAAGACATACCCAAGACTGGGAAGCAAAAGAGGCTTAATGGACTTACAGTTCCACATGGCTATAGAGGCCTCACAAACATGGCAGAAGGTAAGGAGAAACAAGTAATGTCTTACATGGATGGCGGTAGGCAAAGAGACAGCTTGTGAAGGGGAATTCCTCTTTATAAAACCATCAGATCTTGTGAGACTTATTCACTATCATGAGAACAGCATGAGAAACTCCTGCCCCATGATTCAATTACCTCTCACTCGATCCCTCCCATGACACATGGGAATTGTGGGAATTACAACTCAAGATGTGATTTGAGTGGGGACACAGCCAAACCATATCAAACATTTTTGTCTTTTGATGTTGTCATGATGTCCCCTAAAAGAGATGTTTCCTAAGAGGTATGTATAACAATAGAGATGAAGAATGCATACAACAAGGGAAACTGCCTTCCCTCTCTCACTCTTCATAGTTCCATCTGCCTTGGGAAATCCCATCTGCCATAGTCAACCATGCTGCCAACACCATGGGACAAGGTTCACAGAAGAAGTAAATGGAAATTTCGGAGAAATAGAAAATGCTACTTCTTGGAAGATAAATTAAAATTATCTCCATCTTTACCTTATTTACTTAAATAGTTATTTTAAAAAATGATATGAAATTGCCATATTTATTTGGATCTATTTCTAGACTGTCCTATTGCTCTGTCTAGTTTTCTGCCAGTACCTTATTATTTTCACTACTGTAGCCTTACCATATATTTTCCTACAAAATAGAGCTAATCTCTCTGTTGTGGGAGTTTTGAGATTGATGTAGAAAAAATACAAGAAACCAGAGCCCCAAGACCGTAGCCATACCAGGCACAAGCAAGTTGAATGTGTTCAGAGATACTCTGTTAAAGTTGAATATTTTTCTTCATAAATGAAATGTGTTCAGCTGTGGTTTGCTAAATTGATAAGAAATCACAAATGCAGTTAAGCTCCTGAATATAAGGATGTTGCATTATTAGGAAGTTAATTATATGTGTTATATGACTAGATCAAAGGGAAGAACAATGTAATCATTTCAATAATGATAAAATAAAATAACATTCGATTTAATTCCAAATCCAGGTTTTTAAACAAATTCTTAGCAAACTAGGATAGATGAACGTGATTAAAATATATGCATCTTAAACCAAAAGTCCACAGCATGCTAGCCAATGCAATTGGTTGGTAAAACTAAATAAAAGTCGTAGATATTGGAGTGACAGAGAGAGAGAGAGAGGGAGAGAATTTTTTTTTCAGATGATCTTATTTTACGTCCAGAAAGTCCAAGAAAAAAATGATAACAGGATAAAAGAAAATATAAAATTATTAAAAACAATTAATTCTATTTTGGTTTCTAATTTATTAATTTCTCCATATATTTTTCCTTGGCTTTCCTTAGATTTTCTTTTCTTTTTATGGTTTTTAAACTTCTTAAGTGGGTCACATTACTTTCTTCTTTATTGTTCTGTGATGTCAATGTTCAAGCTACGAATTTTCCTGTTAGAAAATCTCTCTTTGTATTCCGTAAATCTTTGCCACATCTCACCAATTCTAAGATGCCCTTTTCACATTTTAACATCTCTGAGATAGAAATTTTGAAAGAATAGTATCAATTGTATCTTACTGTCACCGTGGCCAGGAAGTAATTGTCATGTAGTTGCTATTGCACAAACTCGGTTATCGCTGTTCATACTTTTGCTTCACTTGACATGCAAGTATTGTTGGTAATTGCCATTTAAAATATCTTCAAAAAGTTTTCTCTATAATTTGGCATCAAAATTAAGTTATTGTGGGTACAGAAATACATGGAAATAGATCAGCAGGGCACACATTTATATTAGTGATGTACACTTCCCCCTTAGAAAAGGTACTAGTGATGTACGCTTCCACCTTAGAAAGGGTACTACAGTTTCATATTTTCTTGCAAAGCAGCTACCAAAGGCTTTGCTTGACCTAAGAAAAGAATACATAACCAAGTAGATGAAGTTGTGTTACATTTTGTTCCTGCAATGCATGAGAAAGGATTGTCCATTACATACTAAGCAATGCAACTGAAGGAAGAAGAAAATGCCAACTCCCTTGGAACAGACAGAAGAAATTTCAAAGGAATAAGAGCGGGTATGTCTCACCCATGCATAATGCAGGACTATTGTCAAAGCATCACATATCAATTTGACCAAAAATTCAAGCCGATTTTGAACAGAGGCTGCTTAAATCTAGTTATATACAATTATTCAACAGAGAAAAAAAATAAATCATGAGTTTGATCTTATAAGAAATACTGATAAAACATCAGCATTCTTTGACATCTTTAAATTATACTGAAAATGCTAAAAGTGATAAAGAGATTAAGATAATGAGCACAGGACACCAAAGCAGTAATCACTGTTTTATAATGCTTTGCATAATTGTCATTAACCAAATTTGCTATAATACTTAGTTAAAAGCCATAAGACAATACCTGAGAATGAAATGTTCCTGAAGGATGTTATTAGGCATTCACATAAATAAATAAATAAATAAATAAGTAAATAAATAAACAAACCATCACTTAGTAGTGATAGAGAACTGACTCAATGTCATCTGGAAAAGATGGGCAGGTTTCTTAAAGAATAAGTAGGAGTGGCAGCCATGGTGGCTCACACCTGTAATCCCAGCACTTTGGGAGGCCAAGGGGGGGCAGATCACCTGAGGTCAGGAGTTCGAGACCAGCCTGGCTAACATGGTGAAACCCTGTTTCTACTAAAAAAAATACAAAAAATTAGCTGGGCATGGTGACACACACCTGTAATCCCAGCTACTCGAGAGACTGAGGCAGGAGAATTGCTTGCTTGAACGCGGGAGGCAGAGGTTGCAATGAGATGAGATCGCACCGTTGCACTCCAGCTTGGGCAACAAGAGCAAAACGCTGTGTCAAGAAAAAAAAAAGAGCAAGTAGATAAGTAGGAGTGTTTCAGGAGGAGAAATAAGGAACAGGCATTACAAGCCAAACAGCACAGCAAAAGTATAGGAGAATATAGAAGATGATAAACCCATTTGGAGAAAGAAAAAATTCTGTTTGAACAGGAGCTTCTACATGGCAAAGGATATGTCAGTTTGGCCACACCCTTTAAATAGGACTGGGTGAGACATTGGAAACTGTATAGAGATCTTCTTGGTAGTAGAGTCCCTCAGTAGCAGTACGGCCTAAATCATACTGCTGGAGGGTCTTCCTACTTCTGATTTTATTCCTTTTTGTCTCCTGTGCGAGTACAGAGCGTAGTGCTTATTGGACATTGAAGAAGTATTTTTGAGTTGAAAATAAGAGTTTTGTAGCTGCAAGATTGTCCTGCAGAATGCTGAGCATGTGGAAGACCTCAATACATAGACTGAGTGGCGGCTTGATTTGCCAAAAATTTTCATGAGCTTAGTTGGCAGGATTCACTGCCAAAAATCATAAACATTTTTTTCTTCATATTGCTTGCTTTATCCATCATGCAGGTGTGTTCCCTCAGAGCCCTTCTGTAGTGCTGTGGCCTTCTCCACATTCCATGCTGCCTAGACCTCGCTTGTTTCCCTCACTGCCATTTCCTCCAATTCTGTGCCATAGTGAGTAGTTAAAATAGCAATGGCAAATGTAGCATTGCATTTTTTCTCAGCAAGGTCTCTTTGGGCATCAGCTCATTTAACTAGATTTTTGGAAAAAAAAATTGTAACATCTATACAAAATGAAGAAATATGATTATTCGGTGACATCTTATCTTAGGTCTTCTTGTTTTTAAACAAATGCCAGAGATTATACCTTCTCCCCATCATCACTCAATAAATTAAGAGAAAACAAAATAAATATAGCTCAGTCTTTGGTTCAGGGTTAAATTGAAGCTCTTATATTAATAGGAAATACTTGAGATGTGCATTAAAAAATATTCAAGAGTGGATGATTAATTTTTTAAGTTGGAAATGTGTATATTCAACACAAGATTGAAGATCCATAATTAGAGGCAGGAGGCATGGTGTGAAGAGACACAGATAGATAGACAGACAGACAGACAGACACTGGCTACTTTGTAAAATATATTCTTGCTTTAGCCTTAAATACAAATTTTGCTTACTTAACAATAGATGTAAACAAAAAACTTACATATTTTAAAAATTTATTTTATTATTTAGATTACTGGTGTTATCTTTGTTTTAAAGAGAATGTTCTGGCTGGGCGCAGTGGCTTACGCCTGTAATCCCAGCACTTTGGGAGGCTGAGGCAGGCAGATCACAAGGTCAGGAGATCGAGACCATCCTGGCCAATATGGTGAAACCCTGTCTCTAGTAAAAATACGAAAAATTAGCTGGATGTGGTAGCATGCACCTGTAGTCCCAGCTACTCAGGAGGCTATGGCAGGAGAATGGTGTGAACCCAGGAGGCAGAGCTTGCAGTGAGCCGAGATCGCGCCACTGCACTGCAGCCTGGGCAACAGACCAAGACTCCGTCTAAAAAAAAAAAAAAATAGAAAAGACAAGAAAAGAAAAGAAAAAGAGAATGTTCTATTTCACAGAGCTAGGATTGACTACCATCTTGTGCCGGCCAAGGAGAGACACTGAATACTGTAACCTCAATTTACTATGTCAGTAATTTGGCAAGAAGGAATTCTTCTTAATGGAGTGAGAGAAATATACCTTTTTTTGTGTGTGTCTCTAAAACCAAAATTTTATGCTTCTTGCAAGAGAAGCAATGTCACAAATCTCAAAATTATAATAATATAGACTGTAAGAACTTGAAGGAACAGAAAGAGGTGCCTCATCCAATCCTCTCAGTTTACAGATGAAATAAATAAATAAATAAATAAATAAATAAATAAATAAATAAATACATTGACTGGTTACAGACACTATAACAAGCTAGTGATAGAGCCAAGACTAGAACCCAAGTTCTGATTTTACATAATTAATTGGCCTAGGACATTTAACAGGCCAACTAGTCTAATTCAGAAACACCTGGGTTGTCTATGCAGTCATAGGCTAATTCAGTAGAGTTCAAGAATACTTAGAATCTCTCTTTTAGCAGATTTATGGACTTATAAACCACAAGTAAAATGTATTAAGGTAAAATTTGCTTAAAGGAATTGATAATTAAACCTGAGAGATCAAAAGTCCTAATTACTGAACCATGGCTGCCTAGTAAAGGTGGTTCTGAGAAAGAGACAAGAAATGGCTGTGTGCTTCTCCCCATTTCTCAGACGAGAAAATTGAGGCATGAGAAAAACAACAAAACCATTTTGCTGCAGAAGAAATGACTCCAAAGAAAAGATTTCTTTTTCCTGGGCTGCATTCTGCAACCCAAAATTTGTGTAAATCTATAAAGCACTCAAGATTCAGCAAGGGCTCTAGCCCAATCAATAAATAATATGTAGAGTTGAGAGATTGAGGTCTCTCAGCAGCTTTACCAAGATCTATTAAAAGTAATTTCAGTTCCCTTTTGAATTGCAGTTCTTTTTCTTTTAGCTCTGCCAGAAGGTTTTTATTTTATTTGTTCTTGCATTTTGGATGGTGTCCTTTGTTGGCTGTAGGATGGATTTGATTATCTCATTTCATTTGGTCCTTTCCAGCCTATTTCTGTGATTTGAGTGGGTTGGAAATGGATTTCAAACTTGTTTCCAAATGCGAGGGAGGAGGACATTCTCAACAACCTTGCTTCTTGTCCTCCCCAGTGGGTCACAGGCCTGCCTTTCCATCCGGGAGTCCCCATGAACCCCGGACTCCCCAGTTCTGTTCTTGCTCCAGCTATGCTTATTCCATTATTTGCTGCCAAGCCATAGGATACCTCCAAATTAGGCAGGCCTTTTCAGATTGACTTTTGAGGAGAGGAGTGCCTATTGTTTACAGTATTTCAAGTCCATTTTAAAAGCCAGAAAGTCAATCAGCATATCAAACAGCAACTCTTTATTGGGAAACTACAGTATCTGACACATTGAAACTCAAAAATAAGCCCAGCAGAAATCATGGCTCAGACAGGCTGAAGATTTTCCTCACTGACTTCTACCTCTCTGTTCATGCAGAGATGGGCAGGATTCCCTCTTAGACAAGGAGGGCAAGTTCACCGAAGTCATACAACCATTTTTTCACAGAAGCTGAAAGCAAAGCAAGGGATGTCTACAACACTAGGATATTTTTTTCACTCACAATCTTCCAGGACATTGCAATGCTAATCCTGAAAATGACATGCTATGATTTGCACAGTTCTCTACCAAACAGCACCTAATTACAGCAATTTCCTGTGAGCTGCTTTCCAGATTTCAAGACAGCCTGCCCTTTGCAGTAGACATCACTGCATGATTCCAGTGACAAGAAGGGAGGAAAAAGGTTTCCTTCAGAAGCCGTGTTAAACAGCAGCCCCTACTAAGCGTGTAGCAGCCACACTTTATCTCACTGACTTAAAGATGAGTAACACACCTGTTCCTGGAAGGCCTAACACTGCTTGCATTTCTTTCCTCACCACAGTGTGATGGCAATCGCACTGCTCTGTTTCTTTCAGAGGGCATATCCTTTCACTACAAGACCTCTGGAAATATTCTAGCCCATCTATGAATGGAGGTTTGTAAAACTGAGAGACGATCTGCTGCATTCTGAACTGTGGTTCTAAATAGAGGCAGAGCACACTGCACCTGAATCAAAACCTTGGGGAAAGCTGAGGTCAGGAGACCCGCGTAGTCTGATTTGAAACCCCTGGTCTACTGGGGACGCTGATGCATTTCCAGAAAGGACTACAAGAATCTCCCAGTGCTTTGGCTATAACCCTCACCACATTTTAGTTAATAAAAGAGGCATTGATTTCCTCAAACTTTCAGAGCTTCTTTCAGGCCAGGTCTTAATTTATTTCTGAATAAGCAAGGGTTCAAGTAAATAACTGCAGTGTTTATGAAGAACTTTCTTCAAGCTCAGTGGGTTTCTGAAGATTGTTGGCTCTTAGGACCCTCTAGGTCTTATTATAGAGTCAAGACTTATCATGTTAAGGACAATAGAGGATAGCAAATGACTAAATGATTTTAGCAATATATACTTGAATAATTTGGATAAAAGAGACTTAATGTGATTATTTTTGAGCAATGCCTTATGGGGAAAAATACACTTGAACCAGATCTTAAAGTGTGAGCTGGGGATACAAAGAAGAGGAGAGAGTGGGGATTTCAGGCCCTCAGGAATGAGCATGTAAAGAGGGTGAGGACTCGGCTGGAGCAGAGGCTATGCAGGGTTCCCTTCTATGGCTCAGATGCTCTCCTAGACCTCGATGCCAGAAGCAACAGAAACCCGCCTAGAGAACAGCTAGCACAGTCTGCAGTTATCTTCCTGCAAAAGACACTTAAGGCAATTGGATTTTCCTTCTGTCAACAATAAGAGCTTCCTGGAGATGCTAAAAAAGCTAATCTAGACCAGCTGAAAAATTGTACAACATGACAAATGAAAGAAATCACCATTTCCATATAAAGATGTATTGTATCCACTGTCTCCCTTGTGCATTAATCTTATAATTCTATCAAAAAGCAGTAATTAACTTTGCACAGAATTATTTTTAAATATAACATTTTTATAGCTCATGAGTTGGTGCTATTCTAGTTATTTATGAATTTTTTCTCTTTAATGGTATATTATTGTATCATGGAAGAGACAGATTAGCATAAGAACTTTAGAGGGAGACAGATGTGGATATGAATCCAACTCTGCTAATTACCAGTCAGGAGTCATTGAGGAAGAAACTGACATTTTCTGAGCCTTGATTTCCTAGAAAATAACATGGAATTCAACATTTGTTCATAGAAACGATGGACCATTAAGTAAAATGACATACCAAAATATACCTGGCACAAGGCAGTCATTCAATAAATGGGCACTATTGTTATAGTTCTCCTATTTGTAATATCTAAGAGTTTACTCTATTTGTTGGAGTCAGGGGAGGGGCATTACATTAAAATTCTTAATTTAATTTATTTTATTTTATATTATTTTTCTTTTTTTATGCTAATGAATCCAAGCAACTATTGAAACTAATCCCTAAACTTCACAGTTTAAATGTTTTCTAATAATCCCAAAGGGCTATGAAGAAACCAAACTTAGAACAAATAAATATAGGATATGCAGCTTATATAAACCCAAGGCTTAATAACCTCAGTTAATTTAGTACATTGGACAAAAAAATCTGTCCAACTAGTTGCCTCAATGGAATAACCAGCTGGATTAACTGAATTTTTAATTTACCAACAAATTGAATATTACCACCTCACATCAGATTAGAAATGTGTGGTCAAATCATGAAGGCTGGTGTTTTAGTCTGTTTTCTGTTGTTATAATAGAATACCACAGACTGGATACTTTATAAAGAAATGTATTTCTTACAGTTCTGAAGACTGGGAAGTCCAAGAGCATGGCACTAGCATCTGGGGAGGCCCTTCTTGCTGCCTCATAACATGGCAGAGGGCATCACATGGCAAGACAGCAATGGTGTACCAGTGTAGGTCTCACTTCCTCCTCTTATAAAGCCATGAGTCCCATCATGGGGGCCCCGTCCTGATGACCTACTCTAATCCTAATTACCTCCTAAAGACCTCACCTCCAAATACCATCAGCATATTAATTTGGAGATTAAGTTTTCAACACATGAAATTTGAGGGCACATTCAACACTGTGGCAGTCATGAATAGTAGATTTCTATCCTTTGCACCACTTTGAACTTTTTGCTTGCTAGCTAGTAGTCAAATATGTGAAACAAAAGCAAGACTGTTTTTAGGCACAACTGAAGTAGGCATCTGCCTTTGGGTATAGTTGAAGAGTCAGCATATCACACAGCCAGGAAGCTTCTAATGAGCTTTATATTCTAAGTTTATATAGCAGATTTAAAAATTCTTCATAATTACCATATTGAGAATGTTTAATATTCTCATACCATTTCAGACCGCACATGCCATACCAACATGCTGACATGTCTCTCTCACTTCTCTATTGAGGATCACTGATATGCAGAGTGATGTGGTTGCCATGAAAACTAATGTTCCTTGAGCCTCTAGAAAGGTAGGCTCTATAATGAGGAGTATATTGATTTTGCTTTACTGTCTTTTGGCTGGCAACATCGAATCCAGTAACTTTAAAAGAATTACTGGCAAACTGGAAAGAGGAAAAAAACTCAAAATCCTGTTATATGACAAATGATTGAAGGAACAAAGTCCTGGATAAGAGTGCAGTGTGAGGAGGGAGAACTTAATTCCTAACTATCACTATTTGACTGTTGGCCATTCCTCTATTAGAATAGAGCTAAATATAGTGATAATGACAATGACTAACTTACACTGAGCAATTACTATGTTATGGACCCTGTTTTAAGCTATTAAGTGCTATGTCACTCAATCCATACAAAATCTATGAGGATTGTGTTATTATTGTACCCATGGTGTAGATGAGGAAACAAAGTCATTAAAAGATTAAATGACTTATGCACAGTCAAACAATAAGTAAAGATTAAGTATCTTATCCATGGCTGGCACTGAGCTCCAGAGTCCATAGTACTATCTGTTTGGTGTGGCCCTGGTGGGTGAGAAGGGGTAGCTGGTAACCATCCAGTGGGAACAACCATTTGGTGATTTAAGCAGGTGGGTGCTGGGACACATGGGAGTGGTAATGACCAAGTCAGTTAGATGAAATGAGTCTTTGAGGATTTACTTACTAGTTTTTCCCTGCTTTTCCTATTAGGACTGATGGGTCTCCCTTCCTTTAAGCTATAGTATGAAAGCCATGTGGTAAGGTGTCAAAGGTGTGGACCAGATTCAATGTGTGACTCATTGGTTTCTTAACTATGTGACCTCGGGAAAAAAAAAAGTTACTTAATACCTTATGCTTCCTCTGTAAAATGTGCTCTAAAATATTAATCTTAAAAAGATATACAGTTTATTCTATAGGTATTACTAGAAGATGAATAATTATAATCTATTCTTATTGAAATTAAGTTGACTTTGCTACCCAGAGCCTATTGAGTTAAGAGAGAAAGACATTTGTAGAAACAACTCTGGGAGACTGGAATGGTTGTACTATGAATGGGACATGAGAGATTCTCTCTAGATCATTATCCTTTACCTGTGAAAAAGCTAAGGACTAGGATGTCATTTATACTACATACAGATTCAACTACCAGTAACAACAGTATTTCTTAGTGTTGCATTTCCTGAACCTCTTGGGGATGTTAGCAGATTCTGCATGAGAAAGAAAGGGAATCTGAAATAAAACTCACTTCAGTCAAAGCTTGTGAAGTTTTAATTATAGAAGATAAATATGTTCTGAAGATCTACTATATGGCATAGTGCCTATAGGTGACAGTAGTGTAATATGTGCTTAAATTTTACTAAGAGGGTAGATCTTATGTTAAGTGTTCTTACACTTTCCTCACACACACAATAACAACAAAATGGATGGGAAGAAACTTTGGAAGGTGTTAGATAACGTTCATAGCCTTGATGGTGGTGATTCATTTCATGGGTATATTCTTATTCCCAAACTCATCAACTTGTTAATATATTAAATACGTGCAGCTTTTTACATGTCAATCACACATCAATAAAGTGGTTTTTAAATTATTTAAGAGGAATTCTACTCAATTTCCCTCTTAAGTGTGGAAAGATAGCTTATGAAAGTTTCTGAGAAGTTCTGGTAAAGAAACTTACTTAGACTTGTAACTAAAAATCCCGTGTTGTGATTAAGCAGGATTTATCTCAGGAAAGCCAGAAAAATTAATACCAAAAAATGTGTAAGTATAAACCACTCTCCAATATGTTATGGTAGAAAAATCATACTCATTGATTCTGAAAAGGAATTTGAAATGCCAGAGCCATTCTTACTAAAACATTATATAAATGGAGAATAAAAAGAAATATTTGAATATAACAAATACCATATACTTGATAATGATATAGCATGATAATAAATAGCAAAATAGTAGGGCGGTTTTAATTTACAAAAGGAACTGGACAGAGGTGGTTGTTATCATCATTATTTTTTATATTTCCTTGGAGGTTTTCACACATACAATAAGGCAACAACATAAAATAACTGATATGAACACATGAGAAAGAAGAAAGTTATTTCTCCTTTTACCGATCAAAACTCAAAATACTACGATAAAAAATACTAGAATAATTTTGGAAAAGTTACTGGGTACAAGATGAAATAAAAACTCTATGAAATTTTATTTCATTTAACAGTAACATCTAGAAACAGCAATGTGAAATTTAGTTCATTGTAAAATCCATAAAATGCTTAGAAATAAATTTAACAAGGAAGGCACAGTACCCATATGGAAAGAGCTATAAAATGTTATTAAAAATATAAAAATAACATCTTAATAAAAGAAAGGGCATACCATGTTCTTAAATAAAAAGACTATCAATTATATTAAAATTAATATAGCAATTTATTCAACTCCAATTAGAATTCCTGCCTTCTAAAACTAGAGAATATTATTCTTTTTTGGGGGGTGGGGGGATAGGGTTTCACTCTGTTACCCAGGATGGAGTGCAATGGCACAAGTTTGGCTCACTGCAGCCTCAACCTCCTAGGCTCAAGCCATCCTCCCATCTTAGCCTCCTGAGTAGCTGGGACTACAGGCTACAATTATGCACCACCACGCCTGACTAACTCTTTGTATTTTTTGTAGAGACAGGATTTCACCATGTTGCCCAGGCTGATCTGGAACTCCTGGGCTCAAATGATCCTCCTACCTCAGGCTCCCAAAGTGCTGGGATTAAGTGAGCCACCATGCCTGGCCTAAATTAGAGAAAATTATTCTAAAGTCAATATGGAAGAATACATTTCCAAGGAGCACCAAGGCAAGTGAAGAACAGCAAGGGAACATGACTTGCCTCATTAGATATCAACAACCCCCAAAAGTAAGTATAATCAGGTCAAAGTGGTATTGGTGTAGGAACACACAGATTTATAAATAGAATAAATCATTCAGAAGTGCGATATATGGTATATATGTTAAATATTCATTTTATCTAGATGGAAAAGTAACGGAATTTTTAAGAAATAGGGTCAGAATAATTGACTCCTCATTTAGAAGAGAAAAATGAAACCCCATGTAACACCATATTCAAACATCATTTTCAGATAAAGATTTACCTGTGAAAAGATAAACAATAATTCTTTAAAAATTTTTCTTTCAACATTGAAGCCTAAACAATAAAATTTTTGCCAGAAATATTTCAGAAACTACAGGTACAATGGAACCTAACCTAATCTTATAGTCTAAAAGCCGTAAAATGATAATGGAAATAGTTAAACACTATATCAGAATGAAAAACAATCAGATGATAAACGATGCCATATACAAAGTCAATAGACAAGTTATAGATTTGAGGAAGGATTTGTAACACACAGAAAAGTATTCATTTTTATACTAAACAAAAATGGTTAAAAAATTTAAATGTGGGCAAAAATACATAAATAGATAACCCAAGTGATGCAAATAGAAGTGTCAAACTTAGGCCAGGTGGGGTGGCTCATGCCTGCAATCCTAGCACTTTGGGAGAGTGAGGCAGGAGGATTACCTGAGCTCCCAAATTCGAGACCAGCCTGGGCAACATGGTGAAACCCTGTCTCTTCGAAAAATATGAAAATTAGCCGGGCATGGTGGTGTGCACCTGTAATACCAGCTTCTCCAGAGGCTGAGGTGGAAGGATGGTTTGAGCCCAGGAGGTAGATGTTGCATTGAGCCGAGATGGTGCCACTGCACTCCAGCCTGGCCCATAGAGCTAGCCCTTGTCTCAGAAATAAAACAAAACAAAAAAGAGGTATCATGTTTATAAGTGAAAAGATGATCAAATGTATGTCTAGTCAGGAAAATGCAAATCAAAACAAATAATAAGATATCTCTTTATGTCTACCAGAAAAATTATTTTTAAACTGTAAACGCTGTAGTAGATTTTTCCACCAGAATGAAAGCTCCACTGGGAGATTAATATTTTTATTCAGTGCTGTACCCCTGGAGTCTAAAATAGATTCTGAAAAAAATAGGTGCTTGCTCGACATTTGTGAAATGAACAATGGGTATAGGTAACAATTCCACAGCACTTATGTGCCAAGCATGAATTGCTCTGCAGGTGAATTCATTTGACCTTCCCTACGCCCCTATGAAGTAAAGGTTGTTATTACCATTTTGCAGATGTGGAATTTGAGGCACGAGGGGGCACATCTAATAAGTTACGGAGCTAGGAATTGAATTCAGGCAGTCTGGCACCTGATTGTCTGCACCTAAGGACAAGAATGTACTGCCTCTTCCCCTATCCACATCACTGGTTGGGGTATGGGAAAGAGCACAACCTTTATATGGAAAGCAAGTTGGCAGGAATTCCACTCCTAAAATCAAAAAATACCAAGAAGTAAGGATATGTGCCAGGACACTTATTGCCCCATTTTTTGAAGTGGAAAAAAGTGAAAGAAAAGGAAATTGCTGAATAATTTGTGGTAAATACACATGACAGAATAGTATGCTGCTATGAAAATAAAAAATTAGAATCACGACAGTTGACTTGGATCAATGTTAATAATGATAACTTGTTAAAAAAATGTTAAATATGCAAACAAACAGAAATATAAATATAATATTCTAATTTTGGTAAAAAAAATGGACAAAAACTGTGTGTGTGTGTGTGTGTGTGTGTGTGTGTGTGTGAGAGTCTGTGCCTTGATATGATTAAATTACTAGAGAAACACTTCTAGCTTGTTACCATGGGTACCCAGGGGATTGGGCTGGGTACTGATGCAAGTAGAATAAGGAAAACAAAGTGAAAACCAAGTAAAAATTGGAAAAATAAATACTATTTTTAGAAGTGTATATGATCAGCCGGATGTGGTGGTTCATACCTGTAATCCTAGCACTTCAGGAGGCCGAAGCAGGAGGATCATCTGAGGTCAGGAGTTCGAGACCAGTCTGGCCAACATGGCGAAACACCATCTCTACTAAAAATATAAAAATTAGTCAGGTGCGATGGTGGGAGCCTGTAATCCCAGCTACTAGGGAGGCTGAGGCAGGAGAATCACTTGAACTCAGGATGTGGAGGTTACAGTGAGCCGAGATCGTGTCACTGTACTCCAGGCTGGGTGACAGAGTGAAAGTCTGTCTCAAAAAAAAAAAAAAGAAGTGTGTATGATCACATTTATGCACTTTGTGAGATTATGTATGATAAAAATAAATTTAAAGTATCTATTAAATTTTTTGCCCCCTTTTTCGTTAAGTGGGTTTGTTTTTGAGTTGTATGAATTGTTTGTATATTCTGGACACAACTATTTATTAAAGGTACTCATTGAAAATATTGTCTCCTGGTCTGTGACTTGACTTTTAATTTTATTAATGCTGCCTTTTGAAGGGCAGATTATTTAAATTTTGATGAAATTTAAATAATCACTTTTTCTTTTTCATGTTCAAGTACTATTTATGAGTTGTCTAAGAAGTATTTGCCTATTCCCAAAAGTCACAAAGATTTTCTTATGTTTTTTGTAATAGTATTATATAGTTTTTCCTTTTATGTTTATACCTATATTTCATTTACAGTTAATTTTTATATATGATTTCAGATAGGGGCTGATATTTGTTTAGTTTTTAGCCATCAGGGAAATGAATACCATATTTGTAATGGTATCTCATCACTATGAGATACCACTGCACATCAGCTAGAATGGCTAAAATTAAGAAGACTGACAATACAAGAGTTGACAAGGATATTTAACAACTGCAGCTCTTATCCACTGTTAGTGGGAGTATAAAATGTTACAACCACTTTGGGAAACAATTTGACAATTTCTTATAAATTTACTATGTGCCCCACTTAGCATGTGTCCTAGCAACTTCACTTCCAATTATTTACATGAAAGAAACAACTTGTAAATAAATCTTCATACAGCTTTATTGATAACAGCTCCACTGGAATGAACCCAAATGTTGGTCACTAGGTGAATGGATTAAAAAAAAAAAAAAAACCTGTGGTGCAGCCGTAATTCTATTCAATAACTTTTTTTAAAAAGTGAACTGAATTCCTGCGATAACATGAATGAATCTCAACAGTATTATCCAGAGTGAAGGAGCCACATATATGTTTGTACATATTTTATGTTTCATCTATATGAAATAAGGCCAGTGTAGTTACCTAGGGCAGGCCTGGGGAGGAAGTCATTGCAGAGTTCACAGGGGTACCTTTTGGGGTGATGGAAATGTTCTGTATCTTGACTGGGATGATGGTTACACAGACAGACACATCTCACTTATGGAACTGTATTTTTATTTATTTATTTATTTATTTTGTGATGGAGTCTCTCTCTGTCGCCCAGGCTGGAGTGCAGTGGCACAATCTTGGCTCACTGCAAGCTCCGCCTCCCGGGTTCAAGCCATTCTCCTGCTTCAGCCTCCCGAGTAGCTGGGACCACAGGCACCTGCCACCATGCCCGGCTACTTTTTTGTATTTTTAGTAGAGACAGGGTTTCACCGTGTTGGCCAGGATGGTCTCGATCTCCTGACCTCGTGATCCGCCTGCCTCAGCCTCCCAAAGTGTTGGGATTACAGGCATGAGCCACCGCGCCCGGCCGGAACTGTACTCTTAAAACAAGCCTCTCTTATTACAGGTAAATTACACTTCAATAACCTTTTTTTAAAAAAAAGAAGAGTTGAATTTAAAAAATAAAATACAAACATGAAATAAAGCTCCTGATGAAGGCTCTTTGCCATCAAAACTATCTGTGGTCTGCATTGATGTCTGGCTTCTCTGATTCTTGCCAAACTGCTCATCGCTATTAAGACTAAGTTTCTCTCCAGGTTGATTCAAAGCAACCAATCCAATCTTTTTAACACATTTTTATGTATGTATGTATGTATTTATTTATTTTTAGACATAGGTGGGCCACCGAAGTTCTTTGACTTGCTATTTCTTTCCACCATTATGTCTCCACCTCTCTAGTAGCGCTGAGCCAGTCGACTTATCATTTGTTTGCATCTGCCTTACAGATTTCTACCTTTCAACCTTCTTAATCCTTCACCGGGAATATTATGGCCTGCCCTTGTAAACAATATGTCCCTTCCTCCTTCAAAACATGTTCTAAACTTCTCTCCTAGGGAACTGACATGGTTTGAATGTTAGTCCCCTCTAAATCTCATGTTGAAATGTGAATCCCAATGTTGGAGGTGGGGCCTGGTGGGAGGTGACTGGATTGGAGGGTCTCACTCTGTCACCCAGGCTGAAGTACAGTGATGTGATCTCAGTTCACTGCAACCTCCGCCTCCTGGGCTCAAGCGGTTTTCATGCCTCAGCCTCCCAAATATCAATATCAATATCCCAAGTAGCTGAGACTACAGACATGCCACCACGCCCTGCTAATTTTTGTATTTTTGGTAGAGATGGGTTTTGCCATGTTGGCCAGGCTGGTCTCAAACTCCTGGTCTCATGTGATCTGCCCATCTCGCTCTTCCAAAGTGATGGGATTACAGGCGTGAACCACCATGCCTGGCCCCCAATCCAATCTTTTTAAAAGGAGATTCCTCCACTCCTCCAAAATCTTAGATACATTTACTTCCCAGTCATATCTTATAAACTGCCAACGCCCATCTTTAAAAATTGCAAGTGTGAGTTTCTTGAGCTGACATTCATTATGAATGGGGGCCTAACTTGGGATCTCACAGACAACCATTAACTATTGCTGTACAATCCTAACATAAAAAATACAATCCCTCAGGCACAGGTAATAGTTTATAAATAATTTATGACACTGTCCCAGCCTTTGACACTCTGAGCAGCCTCTTGTTACCAGGTAAGCCATGGCCACTCAGTGTTTACTCCTGTAGGCTGCCCACTGCAGGTAGAGTCAGGTGAGATAATGATCAGAGAGCAGCGGTTGCTCATTTAAATCACTTGAAGAGCTTTTTAAAAACATTGATTCCCAGGCCCCAACTCAGGCTCCCTAAATCAAAGTGTCTAGCGGTGAGTCCTGGGCATTGATATTTCTAAGAAGCTCTCAGATCACTTGAATGAACAGTCGGGATTGGAAATCACCATGTCAAAGGAAGAGAAAAAAGAGATGTCATTTGGCAACTTCTAAAAAACCTGTACCTGGTGACATGAAACTATTTTTTAAAAAGCAGAAAACACGTGCCCAGAATCGAGAAGAAAAAGAAAAGCATTTTTAAAAATTTTAAAAATAAATGTGTTTAACCTCAGAATTTCCTCTTAATTTGACCGCACAACGAGATTGACACCTATGAACAGTTTACAGACCAACAGTGCACCAGTGAACACAGCCTCAGAATTGCTGGCTGAGTGTGACACAGCCAGATGATATAGGTGGGCCACCGAGGTTGTTTGTCTATTTATTTCTTTCCACCATTATGTCTCCATCTCTCTAGCAGAGCTGAGCCAGTCGGCTTATCATTTGTTTGCACCTGCCTCACTTATTTCTACCTTTCAACCTTCTTAATCCTTCACTGGAAATATTATGGCCCGCCCTGGTAAACAATATGTCCTTTCCTCCTTCAAAACATGGTCTAAACTTCTCTGCTAGGGAGCTGATATGGTTTGGATGTTTGTTCTAAATCTCATGCTGAAATGTGATTCCCAGTGCTAGGTGGAGGTGGGGCCTGGTTAGAGGTGATTGGATCACGGGCGCAGATCCCTTATGAATGGTTTAGTGCCATTTTTCTTGGTGATGAGTGAATTCTTGCTCAGTTAGTTCATAGGAGATCTGGTTGTTTAAGAGATGGATCTCCCCCTTCTCTCTCTCTTGTCACGTGATTCACTTGTTCCCCCTTCATCTTCCACGGTGACTGCAAGCTTTCTGAGGCCCTCACCAGACGGAGATGTTGGCACCACATTTCCAGTATAGCCTGCAAAACCGTGAGCCAAATAAACATCTTTTTAAAATAAATTACCTAGCCTCAGGTATTTCTCTATAGCAATGTAAAAAAGAACTAATACAGGAGGCTTCTTTGATTGATAGAATGCCTGCTTACATGATGCCTGTAACCTCACTCCTCAAAGCTGATTAGCATCGTCCATCCAGGAGCTTGTAAGAAAGGCATAATCTTGGGCCCCGTTCCAGGCCTACTAAGACAGAATTTGCATTTAACAAGCTCCCTAGGTGATGAAGAGCTCACTAAAGTGTTTTCCCATCACTCACTGAAACCTCACAAGTGAGAGAGGGCAAGACCACTGGCCGTCCCTGTAAACCACAGGCCTGGTGTTTGGTCTGGGCTGCTTTTTGTAGATGTTAACTGCAGAGCTAATTTTGTTATAAATTTTCTCATGTTCATTCCAGGTTCAAATGGCAGCAAGTTGAAACGTGGCTTCTTCTTGCTTTGTTCTTTCCTCATTTTTTGAGGTACAGGTGACACTAAAAAGGACAGGAGACATCTTGCTTTTCCATATGCCCTAGAAGAGGAAGGAAGTCTTCTCATGCACAGATCAGGAGGAAGGATCAGAGTTTCGCATTTTAAAAACTGAGATAAATTCAGATATCATAAAATCTATCCTTTTGAAATATACAATTCAGTGGTTTAGTATATTCACAAAGTCATGCAACCATCACCAATACCTAATTTCAGAAAATTACTGTCATCGCAAAAAGAAACCCCATACCAATTATTCACTCCATATTCCTCTTGTCCCCTGCCCCCTGGCAAACACTCCTACTTTTCTGCCTCTATGGATTTGTCTATTCCGAGTATTTCATATAAGTGGAATCATACACTATGTGATCTTTTGTGTGTAGTTTCTTACATGTGGCTTAATGTTTTCAAGGTTCATCCACATTGTAGCGTGCATCACTATGTCAGTCATTTTTATGACTGAATCCCATTGTATGGATATACCACATTTGGGTTATCTATTATCATTTGATGGACGTGTACGTCGTTGCCACTTTTTTGTTATTAAGAATAACAATGCTGGCCAGGCGCGGTGGCTCGCGCCTGTAATCCCAGCACTTTGGGAGGCCAAGGCGGGCGGATCACAAGGTCAGGAGATCGAGACCATCCTGGCCAACATGGTGAAACCCCATCTCTACTAAAAAAAAAAAATCCAAAAAAAAAAAAATTAGCCGGGCGTGGTGATGGGTGCCTGTAGTCCCAGGTACTCGGGAGGCTGAGGCAGGAGAATGGCGTGAAACCGGGAGGCGGAGCTTGCAGTGAGCCAAGATTGTGCCACTGCACTCCAGCCTGGGCAACAGAGCAAGACTCTGTCTCAAAAAAAAAAAAAAAGAATAACAATGCTATGAACATTTGTAACCAAAAATTTTTGTAGACATTTATTTCTAATTCCTTTGAATATATACTTAGTAGTAGGATTTCAGGGTCAAATGGTAACTCTGTGGTTAACCTTTTGAGGAACTGCAAAGCTGTTTTCCAAAGCAGATTCCCCATTTTACATTTCCATAAACAATGTAAGAGGGCTGGGCACAGTGGCTCATGCCTATAATCCCAGCACTTTGGGAGGCTGAGGCAGGAGGATTGCTTGAACACAGAAATTTGAAATCAGCCTGGGCAACACAGGGAGACTCCGTCTGTATAAAAAAAGAAAAAAAAATGTTAGCCAGGTGTGGTGGCCATTGCCTGTGGTCACAGCTCCTCAGGAGGCTGAGGCAGGAGGGTCACTTGAACTCAGGAGGTTGAGGCTGCAGTGAACCACGTTCACACTATTGCACTCCAGCCTAGGTGAAAGCACAAGATCCTGTCTCAAAACAAAGAAAGAAAATTAAACAACGTATGATGATTCTAAATTCTTCATATTCTTGATTGTTATTGTCCATCTTTTTTATTATACCATCTTAGTGAATATAAAATAGTAGCTCATTGTGGTTTGGGTTTGTATTTCCCTAGTGACTAATAAATTGAGGATCTTTTCATGTGCTGCTGGCCATTTGTATGTCTTTTGGGGAGAAATCTCTACTCAAATAATTGCTCAATTTTTTATTGAGTTATTTATCTTTTTATTATTGAGTTGCAAGAGTTGTTTACATATTCTGAATACCAGTTCTTTTTCATATATATGATTTACAAACATTCTCTCTCATTCTGTGAGTTGTCTTTTCACTTTCTTATTACTGTCCTTTGAAACACACAGTTTTTAATTTTGACAGAGTCCAGTTTATTTTGTTGTTGTTGTTATTGTTGTTGCTTGAACTTTTGGTGTCATATGCAAGGAAACATGGCCAAATTCAAGGTTTTAGATTGGATTTTCTTCTAAGAATTTTGTAGTTTTAGCTCCTATATTTAGGTTTTGAATCTTTTTTTTTTTTTTTTTTTTTTTTGCCTGTGGATACACAGTTGTCCCAGCACCATATGTTGAAAAGACCATTATTTCCCTCCATTTAATTGTCTTGCCCTCCTTGTCAAAAATCAATGACCATAAACGTGAGGATTTGTTTCTAAACTTTGAATTCAATTTCATACTCTCTTGATTACTGCTGTTTTGTAGTAAATTTTGAAACCAGGAAGTGTGAATCCTCCAACTTTGTTCTTTTTTAAGATTGTTTCAGCTTTTCTGTTTTTTTTAAATTTTGTTATAAATTTTAGGATCAGATTATTGATTTCTATAAGAGTTCAGCTGGGATTTTGATACAGATTTCATAAATCTATAGCTCACTTTGGGAAGTTTTACTATATTAACAATACTAAGTTTCCCAATCCATAAATATGAAATGCCTTTCCATTTACTTAGATTTTTTAAATCTTTCAACAATGTTTTGTAGTTTTCAAAATATATTTTTACTTTTATACTGAATTGATTTCTAAGCATTTTATTCTTTTTGGTGTGTTTATACATGCTATTGTTTTTTAAATTTCATTTTCAAATTTTTTTTGCTAACACATAAAATGCAATTGATACTTGTATATCGATTGGTTATCCTGAAGACTTGCTGGACTTGTTTATTAGTTCTAATATGATTTTGTGAATTTCCAAGGACTCTATATACAAGATTATGCTATCTGGGAATAGAGATAGTTTTATTTCTTCCTTCCAAACTGGATGCCTTTTCTTTCTTTTACTTTTCTAATTGCTCTGACAGCCTCCAGTACAGTGTGAATAGAAGTGACAGAAATGGATGATATGGTTTGGATATTTGTCCCACCCAAATCTCATCTTGAAATGTGATCCCCAGTGTTGGAGGTGAGGCCTAGTGAGAGGTGTTTGGGTCATGGCTTGGTGCTGTTCTCATGATAGTAGGTTCTCCGGAGAGCTGGCTGCTAAAATGTGTGGCATCTCCTTCCTCTTGCTTCCATTTCACCTTCTGCCTTAAGTAAAACTCCCTGAGGCCTCCCAGAAGTTGAGAGATGCCAGCCCCATGCTTCCTGTACAGCCTGCAGAACTGTGAGCCAGTTAGACCTATTTTCTTTAAAAAAGATTGCCCAGTCTCAGGTATTTCTTCATAGCAACAAGAATGACCTCACACAGTGGACATCTTTGTCTTCTTCCTTATCTTAGAAGAAAAGCTTTTAGTCTTTCACAGTTGAATATGATATTAGCAGTGGGTTTTCATAGATACTCTCTATTCAATTGATAAAGTTCTGTTCTATCCCTAGTTTGTTGAATGGTTTTGTCATAAAAGGTTGTTATATTTTGTCAAGTGCCTATTCTGTGTCTATTGAAAGAATCAATTGCTTTTGTTCTTTATTCTATTAATATGGTGTATTACATTGATTGATTTTCACATGTTACATTCCTGATATAAATCTCACATGGCTGTGATGTATAATCCTTTTGATATGTTGCTGAATTATGTTTGCTAGTATTTTGTTAATGATTTTTGCATCTATATTTATAAGGAATATTTTTTTCAGTCTATCATCTTCTTGTGATGTCTTTGTCTGGTTTGGTATCAGCATAATACTGGCCTCATAGAATGGGTTGAGAAATGTTTCCTCTTCTATTTTGAAATATGAAACTATGAAAAGTTTGTGAAATATCTGTATTAATTTTTGTTTAAATAATTATATAGTTTACCTGTGTAGCCATCTGGGCCTGGTGTGTGTGTGTGTGTGTGTGTGTATGTGTGTGTAAATTTTTCAACCTCTTCTTTTGGTATTTACATCTATTCTGATTTCTGTTTCTTCTTAAGTCAGATTCATTAGTTTGTATCTTCCTAGAGTTTGTCAATTTCATCTACGTTATTTCGTTTGTTGGAATATGATTGTTCATTGCATTTTGTACAATCCTTTCTATTACTGGAAAGTTGATGGTGCTGTCCCCTTTCATTCCTGATTTTAGTAATTTGAGCCCTCTCTCTTTTCCGTGGTTAGTCTATCTAAAAGTTTATCAAATTTGTTGATTTTTTCAAGTAACCAACCTTTTTTCTATCGATTTTCTATTCTTCATTTTATTTATTTCCATTCTAATCTTCATTATTTCCTTTTGACTTGCTCTGGGTTTAGTTTGCTCTTTTTTTTCTAATTCTTCAAGGTAAACATTAGGTTGTTGATTTGAGATTTCTTTCTCTTTTTTTTTTTTTTTGATACGGGGTCTTCTTTTATTTATATAAGCATTTACAGCCATAAAAAAATTTTCCTCAAATCACTGCTTTAGCTACACTTCATAAGGTTTAATATGTTTTGTTTTCTTTTTTATTCATGTCTAAATATTTTCTAATTTCTTTCTGATTTCCTCTGTGACTCATTAGTCATTAGTTGACTGTTGCTTGATTTGTATGTTTATAGGTTTCATAATTTTTTTGTTATTAATATTTAATTTTTCCCATTGTGGTTGGAGAACATACTTTGTACTCTTTCAATTCATTAAAATTTATTGAAACTTGTATTAGGTTTAACATATGCTCTATCCTGGAGAATATTTCATATGCACATTTGGGAGGAAGATGAATTCTTCTATTGTTGTGTGGGTGTTTTATAGATAACTTATATCTCATTGGTTTATAGTGCCATTCAAGTCTTCTATATTCTTGTCAATGTTCTGCTTGGTTATTGTACCGATTTTGAAAGTGGAGTATTGTAGTCTCTAATGATTATGGTGAAATTATCTCTTTTTCCCTTCACTTCTAGTTGTTGCTGCATGTATTTTGGGCTCTGTTGAGAGGTGTACATAATTTTTTGTGTTTTTTTTTGTTTGTTATTATTTTGTCTTCTAGCTGAATATACCCTTTTATCATTATAAAATATTCTTGTCTTTAGTAACAATTTTTTCTTACATTTTATTTTGTCTGATAGTCATAAAGCCATTCCTAACAAATTTTTGTTGTAGTTTATGTGGTATATATGTTTCCATCCTTTTACTTTCAACCTATTTGTCTGTAAATCTAAAATGTATCTCTTGTGGATTTTATATAATTAAATCATATTTTTTCATTCATTCTGCCAATTGTTGCCTTTTGATTGGAGTGCCTAATCAATCTTCATTTAATGTAATTGCTGATAAAGTAGAATTTACATGTGTCTTTTTGCTATTTGTTTTCTATATGCCATTTTTGTTTCTCTATTCCTCCAATATTGCCTTCTTTTGTGTTAAATAAATATTCTAGTGTACCATTTTAATTTCTTCATTGTTTCATTCACTATGTTTTTTAGCATTTTTTTAGTGGTTTCCCTGGGAATCAGAACTAAAATCTAATAGCAATTTAATTTCAGTAGTATACAAAAATTGGTTTCTATATAGCTCTATTCTCTTCTACCCTTCAATGTGCTATCATTGTCATGTGAATTATGTGAATTACATTTTATGTATTATAAGCCTATCAACACAGTTTTATAATTGTTGCTTTCTGTAGCTGTCTTTTCAATCAGGTAGAAGCTATTTTTACTAGTTCTCTTTATTTCTTCATGTGGATTTGAGTTACTGTCTAGTGTCCTTTTATTTCAGCCTACAGAACTCCCTTTAGTTTCTTTATACAGTATAAATCTGTTAGTGAAGAATTCTTGGTTTTTGTTTCTATGGATATGTCATCATTCATTTTTGAAAGATAGGTTTTTTTATTTATTTTATTTATTTTTTTTAGATATAGAATTTTTGGTTGCAGTCTTTTTCCTCCAGTTCTTCAAATACATCATACCACTTTATTCTGGTCTCCATCAGTTTTAAGGAGAAATTGCTTGTTAGCCTTATAGAAGATCCCTTACATGCTGAGTCTCATTTTCCTTGCTGCTTTTAAAATTCTCTGTCTTTTAACAATCTGATGATATATCTAAGTGTGTATCTCTTTGAGTTTTTCTTCTTGGAGTTTGTTGAGCTTCTTGGGTGTGTAGATTAATGTTTTTCATCAAATTTGAGATTTCGCCCATTCTTTCCTCAAAGATTTTTTTTTTAATCCATTTTCTCTCTCTTCTCTCTTAGGATTTTCATTATTCTTTAGTTGGTATGCTTGGTGAGGTCTCACAAATCTCCAAGGCTCTGTTCCTTTTTGAAATTCTCTTTGATTTTCATTCTTCAGACTGGATAAGCTCAATTTGATGAGACATTATTCCTGTACTTTCCTTTAGTTTTTAGACATCATTTTCTTTAATCCTTTGGACATATTTATGATAGCTGATTTAAGCTCTTTTCTTAAAGTTCAGTGTGTTTGCTACATCAAACAGTTTCTATTGGCAGCTTTTCTTGTGTATGGTCCATATTTTTCTAATACCTTTTATGTTTCAATTTTTTCTTAAACCGAACATTGTAAAAACTATTATGTGGCAACCCAGGAAATTAGATTCCTCTCCCTTTCCAAGGTTTGTTTTGTTGTTCACTGCTGATATTGTCCTCTTTAGTAACTTTTCTGAATTAATCACATAAAGTTTGTATTCATTGTTGTGCATGGCCACTGAATCACTGATTGTTTTGCTTTGTGGCTAACTGATGATTAGACAGAGATTTCCTTAAATTCCTTGAAACAATCAGTCTATTGGCCTCTCCAGAGTGCTGTGTGTGTGTATTACAGCACTCTGTCAATGATCTGGCAGGCAGATCACATTTCTGCAATAACCTTTACTTCTCATTTGTATAGAACCTCAAGATAAGCAAGAGGCATTAAGGGTTTCTTAGATATTTCCTGGACATGCACATGGACTTCTACTTTCACAGGAGCCTTTTAAGGCTTTCAGTACTGGGTTGAATAATGGTCCCCCCAAATTTGTCCACATGGAATCTCAGAATGTGACCTTATTTGGGAATATATTTTCTCAGATGTAATTAGTTAAGATGATACCACAACAGCTTAGGGAGTACCCTACGTTGAATGACTGGTGACATGGTGTCATTATAAGGAAGCCATGTGATGACACAGGAGTACACAGAGGAAGTCCATGTGAAGACAAAAGTGGAGATTGGAGTGATACAGCCACAAACCAGGAAACACCAAAAGAATTATGACAATCACCAGAAGCAAGGAGCAAGCATGAAATAGATCATTCCTCATTGCCTTCAGAGGTGACAAACCCTGTCAACACCTTGACTTCAGATGTCTGGACTCTAGAATTGTGAGACAATACATTTCTATTATTTTAAGCCACCTAGTTTGTGATCCTTTATTACAGCCGCCCTAGGAAACTAACATACCCCCTGCGAAAACCTCATTCCCCAGCTTTTCTTTTAACCTTTTTGGTCAGCAACAATTTTTTTTATTTTTTATTATTATTATTTTTTGGTACCAACTATTATCCCTGACTTAGACAGCTGCCATGTTAAACAATTGCCTCTGATTATATTTGACAAATGCCTCAGGGAAATGTTTAGTCAAATAATGACAAGTCATGAGAGGTAGGGTTTCCAGCAAACTTCCAGACAGGTTGAATAATGACATACTCTATGGGGGCAGGGCTTTTTGGGAAAACCAAACCTGTTCTGCCCATCTAGTGGCTGCTAGGCTGCTATTTCATGGCTACTGTGATTATCACAGAACTGGCTACTACAGAACTGAGGGGAAGGGAATGCAAATGGAGTAGGTTGAAGCACCACGAAGCTTACTTTTCTTAACAAGATTCACCTGTTTTCCTTGAATAGCTGCTCCTCAGATTGTTGAAATCTTTAGGTTAATTTTCAAATTTTGAAAAAGTTGATTTTGAGAATTTTTGCCAGTGTTCTCATTGCTCTTGTGGAGTAGATTTTAAGAGATCTTTATTTCAGTACTCCAGAAGTGCTGTCTCCAGTGATTGATTTTTTTTTTATGAGACATGGTCATTTCTGATAATTCATAAACAAAGTCAACTACCTCAACCATAATTCCCTAAGTGCTTTAAATGTGTGAAAGTCTTTTTGTTTTTGTTTTTGTTTTTATTCCCCATATAACGCGGAGTGATACTGTAAATGCATTACTTCACCTTCCTCTCAGACATAGATAAATGTATAAATAATTGAATGAGTGGAAACAACATGACCCAGGGGAAAGAAAAATGAGTGTTGGGAGATAAGAATAGGCGGATTTTTGTGATCTCATTTTAAAACCGGCCATAGATGAAACAGGATAGTTATTAATGTGCTATGAAAGGGTCAAATAGCTTCTTAGCCCTATTTGGTTTTACCATTAGAAATGTCTCCATTTACAGCCTAACGTGTCATATGACCAATTCAAATGGTAATTTTCTTTAAGAGGTAGATGCTCAATACTTTAGGGAAACTTGCATAGGTAAAGGCCGATCATGGTGGGAAATCAAACAACAGGCAGGAATGGATGTGCTTGACAGCTGCCTGTATTATTAGACACTAGAATATATTGTGCTGTCTGATTTTGTTTTTTCTTTACTGAAGAATGAGAATAATTCTTCCTTTAATATCCCTCCTCTGAAAGGTAAATGAGATAATCCTATAGCCCTCGCAAGACAATTTGACCTATAGGATATGTCACTTTGTTTCTAATTAATATTTCTAAACAAAATTTATTGCAGTATAAGTTACATCCAATTATGGAGTTTAATGAGTTTTTGACAAATATTCAGACCTGTGTAACCACCCCACCTTCCCCTTTCAGAACTTTCTATCACCTCGAAATGTTCACTTGTGGCCCTTTACATTCAAACCACCCACCCCAAATTCCAACTCCAGGCAATTGTTGATCTTTCTGTCAACATAGATTCATTTTACCTTTCTCAGAATTTCAAACAAATGGAATCATGCAGTATATACTCTTTTTAATTCAGCCTGTTTTTCTCAGTATATTGCTTTTGAGATTCCTCCAGGTTTTTGTGTGCATCAATAGTTCATCATTTTTCAATGCAGAATAGTACTACATTGTATGACTATACCCCAGTTTATTTACCATTCATAATTTAATAAGTACTTTATTTTTTAGCAGTTTGGGGCTGTTGTGAATGAATCTGCTATGAATGCTCATATACGAGTCTTCATGCGGACATTTATTTTCATTTGTCTTATATAAATGCTGAGGAATATAATTACTAGGTCAAAAGGTAACTATATATTTAACCATATAAGAAAATGCCAAACTTTTTCCAGAGTATTTACACTATTTTACACTCTCACCAGCAATATATGAGACATCTAAATAGTTCCAAATCCATGTCAACACTTGAGAGTGTAAGTCTTTTTAATTTTAGTCATTTTAATGAATTTATAGAGGTATTTAAATGTGATTTGAATTTGCCTTTTCTGAGTAACAAATAATATAAAACATCTCTTTAGGTAAAGATTGATTGCCCATTTGTATTGTTTGTTTGTTTGTTTGTTTTGAGACCAAGGTCTCACTCTGTCCCCCAGGATGGAGTACAGTAGCGCAATCATGGCTCACTGCTGCCTCAACCTCCCTGGACTCATGTGATTCTTCCAGCTCAGCCTCACAAGTAGCTGAGACTACAGGTGCATGCCTGTACACCTGGCTACTTTTTGTGTTTTTTGTAGAGATGGGGTCTCCCTATGTTGCCCATGCTGGTCTCAAACTCCTGGGATCAAGTGATCCTCCTGCCTCGGTCTCCCAAAGTGCTGGGATGCCAGGTGTAAGCCACTGCACCCAGCCAATGTTGCCCATTTGGATGATATCTTTTTTGAAATTTGCACTCACATCTTTTACTGGGTAAATATTGAGTTATCTTGTTGATGCATTGAAAGAGTTATTTATATATTTTGGATATGAGATATTCATTTTTTCACTATGAGATATTCTCATATTATTCATTATGAGATATTTCACTATATTCATTATAGAATGATGAATATTCACAAGTTGACATTTGCCTCCCAGTTTGACATTTGCCTTTTTATTTTCCTGTTTTCCAAAGAACAAGTTTTTAATTTTTACAAAGTTCAGTTTTTCAATTTTGTCCTGTTTTCTTCTAGAAATGTTATAATTTTAGTTCTGATGTTTGAGTCTATAATCTGTTTTGACTTAAATTTTGTATGTATTTACAATAAGTGTTAAAATTCCTTCCCACACTCACTCCCAATATGAGTATCCAGCTGTTCCCACACAATTTATTGAAAAGACTATCTTTCCCCCATCGAATTACTTTGGCACCTCTGTCAAAAACCGCTTGTCTATATTTACTTTTATTTAAAGAGTCTGTAATTTTTGTGTGGCAAGTACTTTGATTTTTTTCAATATTGGTGTTTAAGATCTATCAGGACAGGACAGAGGAGGCTTTATTCTATGGCTAGCTTAAGCCCTGCTCTCAAGGCCAACCATTTTGGAGTTTCTAACAAATGTTCCAGGTATTCAATAATGTCTGTCTTCACTCTGGCTGTTTGGAAATGGAATATCCTCCTACTCTCTATGAACTCTGTGAATTATTTAACTTACAGCTCTTTAGTAGTTTTTCGTATCCTGGCCTCATTGAGTTTTATTGGATGCAAGCTCAGCTTATTCAGGCAAAGACTCAAGGGGATTCCTGGGCAAATGTTTGGAGTTATTTTTCTTGAAAATTCCCTCTTCTCTGCAACCCAGCCCTTCCAACTTGAGCTGCCTCAGTCTCCCTGAATTTGGTTTTACGTCTCCTTACTCAGTGAGAGTGGTATGCTCTGCTTGTTCCCCCACTGTGCATGCTAGTTCAGAAAAGGTTCCCATGCAGAAACCTCAGGTAATTACGGGACTTGCCTTGTTAGTTTCCCTTATCTTATGAGTCACAGTCCTGCAGTTCCTATTGCTCAAGATCTGAACATGATGTGTCATGTGCTTTGTCCCATATTCTAGTTGTTTACAGCAAAAGAGCAAATCTAATATCAGTTATTCCATAGTGGCTATAAGTGGAAGATTTTGGAAACAGTGCTTCTTGAATTGTTTCATGTCTCTGCACTGTCAGACATACAAATTACTGACAGCCTTGTTGGAAGGATTGAATGGTAAGCATGCTTTATAAATTAGAAATAGTAAATTGCTCTGGAGAGATCTGAAGTTCCATCTCCATCAGAACTATTTGCTTACACTCTAAGAGTGATAAAAACCTAGAGACACCTTCCTTTCCTCTCCCCAGAGAGGATCTGTTTACATTTCAGAGCAGCAAGATCTCTTTCATTCTCCCCTCCCTTCAGGGCAGGTAAGACACATGTGCCAGCCATCTTATAGAAGCTTCAAGCATCATAAATAATCAATCAAGTATCAATAATCAATATCAAATTTACCTACTTGTGCAGCGGTTGCTTCATAGGAGAGAAAACTAACATTAGTTTTCTCTCCTATGAAGCAACCGCTGCACAAGTAGGTAAATTTGGCTCCCACTATGTTACCCCCACAACAAGAATTGGGACATGGGGAACTAGTGCTGCTAAGATTCTCTGAGTGAATGATCTGTTTCTGACCCAGAGACCTGTGTTGTCAGAAAAAAATAGATAAGTAAATATAGGGAGATTTTTTTAAAGACTCTTTTAAAGTCTCTCATGATTGTAAACTTAATCCATGCTCATATTTAAAATCTTTAAAATAAAAATCAAAAATTATGAAAAGAAAACACTGTAAACATTTTGACATGTTTCTGAGGAGGAAAAACATAAAGAGAAGATGAGAAAAAAAGGGGAAAATGTTTAAATTGTGTTAATAGTTTTTTTAAATTTAGCATTATATTGTGAGCTATTTTCTCTGTTGCTAAATTCTCTTTGAAACCTGGCATTTAATAATTGAATAATCTTCTATTCACTAGATCTCCTTTGGCTTATTTAAATATTCACCTATCACTTGACATTTAAGTCATTTCAAGACTCATTTATTATAAAGAATGTGACTTGCATGTAAGTTTTTAGCTACATCTGTGATTAAATCATATTCTTGAGATACAAACACACAGGTGAAAATTTTAGGTCAAATGGAATGAACTTCTTAAGGAGTTAGAAATGTCATTCATATGACCAAATTCTTTGGCAGGTTTTGAGATGGGCTTCTGTTTTATTTTGAGGAGAAGCTTCTGCCTGCTTTTTGATAGCCAACAGACAAAACTTGCATGTCAAGAACATACAGAGAAGGATGAACCGACTTGTCCTGGCTATCAACAATCTGCAGGAATCTCTGAGCACCTACCTCCCTCCCCATTCAAATAGTTTGCACATTTTGCACTCTTGGAGAAAAAGAAATTTTCTTTGTTTTCTTGGTTTCTTTATTTTGTTGTTGTTATTTTGTTTTCAACTACAATATTTAATCAAAATTATACATTCAAGGTGAAGGTCCATATGCCTTAATAACAATGATACAGAATTAAAGTCTCACCAGAAATGCTGTTTGAAAACGAGTGGACTTTTCTTTAAGATTTATAATTTGGGGATGCTCTCTTGCATAAGATTACAAGTTCAGATTTTGTAGCCAGATCCTTGGTCAATTGACTAGGCTGTCCCTGGTCTTTCTGCACACTGGACATGCTTCGGCCAATGGTTCTCACTATTCTCACTAATGTTAGACCCAACATTATGGCAGGAGTAATAGATCAGTAAGAGGAAGCATAGGGACAGCTTCGAGGTCAATTACCAGAGATATTGGTTAATTTACTCTCATCTCTGACTCAAATCCAGAAAAATATTTACATATCCCTTCCTAAGCCCAAACTCTCATCAGACACAGATAAATGTTAGTCATATGGAAGGGGAATTACTGGGAGAACAAAAGCTCTGTCTTTGGCTTCTCACACCTGTTGGCACTTTCTGTGTGATAAGAACCATGCTAGCATGTGGGAAACAGTGATTTACTGTAACCATGTGAGCCTATCAGCCAGGTCAGTCTGCTCCAGAAGACAGAATGTGGAATCACCTGTTCCTGAAATGGCCCCAGGAACATCAATTGCATCAGTAAATAGACAATTTAAATTGGCAAATACTGATATGAAAAAAAAAACTGCATGCTAGTTCAGGGGGGTATATGGATATCTTTTCTATTTTAAAAAATAAAAGGGAAAGTTGGAGAATGGGAGGTAGAGAACTATCTAATCACTGGGGCCCTTTGATCTTTGGAATGTTGGTTCCAAAACTCTGCTTCAGCCTCTTTGCTGTGTTTCCCCTTTTTTATTTCGATGGCTTCTGTTTGTCAGCCTCTCTGATTTTTCTGTCTTTATTTCAGATAATTGATGACCCTATGCAACTGTTAAAAAAATGTGGGCATCCCTTTGGACTAGTCTGGATTCCTGATGCTGAGGAAATCGACCACACGAACAGCTTCTGGAATTTAACCAGATCCACAAGGGTGAAGAGAGGGCAAGAGATCATCTTGGAGAAATTTTAAACTATTCTATTGTCTTTTGTTCTGCTTCATGAGAAAGACTAGATTGTGAAATTCATCCCATTTCTAATTTCCACCCAGGGAATAAAAGAGAGAATATTCATTTCCTTTTAATATCAGCTTAAGCAAAGAAAATGCAGTTACACCAAGGAAAGATGATGGGAGAGTCACAGATGATTCATAATTGACTCCAAATTTCATTCCTGAACGTATCTGCTCTCATTAATAGTTAAGACAGAAAAACAAATAAAATATAAGAAGCTGCAATCGAGTAGAGCCTCCTTGATTCTTGCTATCTGCAGTGCACTGCATGTGACACTGGCCATTTAAATCATTATAGTCCTCACATGCCATTTTTCAAACAGAAGACCTAGCTTCTTATCATTGTTTTAAGTCAGTTATGACCCAAGCTTTCCCCATATACAATTAGCAGCTTGAAAGGTGGTACCAAATCTTATATATCTTTATATTTCTAGTGTGTGGTATTAGTGCCTTGAACATGGTAGGTGCTCAGTAAACGTGGTTAAATTGAATAAACGTAGTGAAAATGTGGGTAGGGGGATCCCAATGGAACTAATACCTACTGAGCCCCTGATACTTTTTCCAAACTATCTCATTTATTAATTACAAGAACTCTATGCAATAAGTCTTATCACCTCCATTTTACAGGTGAGGAAACAGGACCAGAGAGATGAGTACAATCAGCCCAACTAGTTAGTAGCAAGGCTGGTATTGAAAGTGGATGGGTTTGACTGACAAAATCAATTGACCTCCCCAACTGCAAGACGATCTGAACAGAAACAGTAGGTTATCTTGTCCCCAGCATCCTTACTCTTCCACAACCTCCTTCAACCAGGCTTTAACCTTCTTCCTTCCTGAGTATTTACTGGGATGTTAATACCAGAACACTAAGGTATTTACATAATGTAATTTATCATCTAAAGTGGAAGGCATTCAGAGAGAGAATATGAATAAAATAAGAACTAAAATATACAGGGATTTAGGCAAATTTATATTAATACTAATTGGGAATATTGGAGACTAACACAATAAAGAAAATATGTAAAATTTGGTTGGACTGTATAAAAATAGTACTAATTACAGTTATTTACATAAATTGCTCAACATTCAGCCTAATTACTGTGAATTACAATAATTCTTAGGTAAATGTTTAAATGTGGCTTTGATTAACCTGTGTAGATTGTGCATCTCAGAGCAAGCTTGGCCCAAGACTACTCAGTCTCTGGGTGTGTTGCCCGTGGAGCTTGGACGAGAAGGCACAGAAGCAGGAATCTTGCTCAGAAGGTAGAAATTAATTCATGTCATCAAAAGAGAAACCATAAGGAATAGACTTTTCCTCAATCCCTGCTTCCCTTTTCCTTTCCCACTAAGTTTTAATATTTTTGTTAAAAAAGAAAAGCTGAAAACACAAGTCCTACAGCAATATTGTCAACAGAATTATCCTTTAATGTGAAGGAACAGTCTTCTCTCTCTGTTTCTGCTAATTGGACTAGTAGCTTCTCCTTAAAAATCCAACCAATTTCACAAGACTTTAGAGGTATGTTTCCAACTGTCTAGTGGCCTTTTTTAAAACGACTTCATAGTAGGCATAAAGCCTCAAATAAAAGAAGAAAACACTCAAAGGAAAATCTTATTTCATAAATTAATGTACCATCTCAGAGTCTTAGAGGCAAGAAATGTGTATTGAATTACTTGTTCTTGGATAAAGAGCCTTGAAATGCCCACTACGTGCCCCATCATAAAGACACTGTATTTGTAAGCTTCCACAGTGTGTTGTCTCACTAATAGATGTACCTAAAAGGTATATATCAGGAAGGCAGCTAACCATGAAAGTTTGCTATAGCCTAATAAGTAAAGGTATCATGCTAGGCTAGAAGTATAGTAATAACTGGTAACATGATTTGAAATAAAATTGGCATTAGTCATTCAAGAAATAGAAAACTGTAACTTAGTTTAGCAAAGATTTAAAAAGCAGTGCTAGTTCACTCTCTCCCTGCTTTCTCATGCATTTCCCTCCTTTCTCCTTCCATAAGAAATGACTAATCTTTAATATGAGGTCAACAACATAGTAAGTCCTTGGGTGGAGAGAACATGGTAAAATAACAAGCAAGCAAAGCCACACATGGACAAATGCCAGATAATGTAACAGCCACTTTCTAGATGTGAGCTGAGGGGTATGGAGTCCAGTCAATTTAAAAGAAACACAACTGATATAATCATTGAGAGTAATCAGGCTACGTGCAGTCAAAGTAACTTGAAGGAAGTAGTAGATGTGGGTTGGTGCCAAAGAGTGACAAGGCTGTGCAGTTGGAGGAAAGAGCAGCCATTAATAGGCATATATTGTTTGAAAGATACTGCTGGGGATGTTCATTCACAGTTGTGAAGATGACAAACATTCTTAATATCCAGTAATATATTTTAGCAAACAGAACATACATTCACAGGATGATATATTATGTGATTATTTAAAATGATCAGTAATACTAAGTAATGACTTAAGAAGAAACTTTTGATATCATGTTAAGCAACAAGAGTAATTACAAAGTTGTACATATGGTACATCTACAACTACATTAAAAATGCCTCGAAAAAATGTGTTAAGAAATAAACCAAAATATTTACACTGGAAATAAGTTTTTCTTTTCAAAATCATGTTTAATGGCACATACTATATTTATAATAAAAACTTTGGAGAAGCACAGGCTGCTCAAGAGAGTGGGTTGCTCATAATATTCTTCTCCTAAAAGATCTCCAGCATAACCTCTCTCTAGGTTTCAATCTCTCCACTTGGGAAATTTGATGCTTACTCATAACAACTTCACTGCCTGGCTGTCAGGGTAAATTGAGATGAGCAAAGCAGCACATATAATTGTATCTTGTTTACTTAAGAGTCTGAGAACTCACTCCCAACATACATTTGTAATACATGTTCAATTATGCTTCCGCCTTCTGTCTCATAATAAAAATAACTTTGAACAAATTTTCAGTTTAAAGTTGAATCATTGCTAATTAGTTCTTCTTCAACCTCTACACTCTAAAATTGGACTTAACTATTTGTAATGATTACCAGCAACGTCTATAGAAACTTAGTCAAAGACTACCATTGACATGATCCAACAGAGACATGAAGGAACATTGTTAGGATGGTGGATCTATTTCTCAGACGTCTAACTTTTAAGTTTCTTGAGACTACGAACAATATTTTTGAGCCATTTTCTAAGTTAGGCCTCTTGGAAGTACAAATAACAAGAGCCGCTCTAGCCAAGCTTAAGCACTAAAAGGGAAAAAATAGTATCGTGAGGATTTAATAACAGCTTAGAGAAAACAAGAAAAAATAAGCATGCTCTTAGGAAAGGGATGACAACCAGAAACTGAAAAGTTGTAAGAAATCCAGGCAGACCTCTGTACACCTCTCAGCTCTGTTCTTTCAGAAGATGTTTCATCTTTTTTTCTCCCACATGCCATAGACACCAACAACTTCCGAGAGAAATTGACCTGTCCTCTCGTTTCTAATTCCAAATTCCTGGAGATACCACTCTAAAGAGCTCAGCTTGTTCAATCCCCCAGTGAACAGGTAATTTTTCAACCCTCGTCTCCCTCTTACCTTTTCACTTTTTGGAGTCTCTAGTGCCTATTGTATGTCCGTGTGTTCCCATCGTTTAGCTCCCACTTATAAGTGAAAACATGCTGTATTTGACTTTCTATGTCTGCATTATTTCAGTTAGGATAATGGCCTCCAGTTCCAACCACACTGCTGCAAAGGATGTGATTTCATTCTTCTTTATGGGTGAGTAGTTGGAATATGTTATGATTTTTAGCTGTTTACCTCAATCATCTTTTGATGGCCTGGTATCAGCAAAGATGTTTTATCGCATTCCCTATAATGAAAAGAGAAACTCTCAGAGTGGTAAAATCTGGGTCTTCCCTTTGTGCAAAAACATGAAAACCTGGAAACTTTCTCTGTCCTTCTATCACACACCCACATTGGTCTATAGTAGCCTAATAGTTTACCCTGTAATCACTTACTGCCTATTCATGTGTGGCCTACACTTAGGTTTCCTCCTGTACGTTCTTTATATCACCAAGCTAAGAGAACACACTGGCAATAAAGTAATAGGTGAATGCCCATCAATTACAGCACTTTGGATGCTCACTGGCCAGAAGACAAGAGTACCGGATCATCTGTCTCCTTCCTTTCTGAGTCTCCTATTTTTCAATCTGTCTCCATCCAGCCAATACATTTCATCTTCCCTACACAAACACCAAACAGTTAAATCAAAAGGGAAGAGAAAATGGGCCTGTTTAATTTTGGAATGTCCAAATAGTTTTTTACATCCCTCTTCCAAAATATCTCAAGATCTTTGGCAAAGGGAGCTTGGTATTCAAAACCTTGGCATGGTGGTATCCTAGTCTGGGATCCCAACAGTTGTCTGTAGCACTCTTTCTAATTTCCCGTTGGGAACAGCTAGAAGATGCTATTTATTAAATAACTGCCCCAATTCTGCAGCCCACTTTCCACCCTACCAGTAGGAAATCACTGGTATTTTAAGGTTGATTACAATGAAGTCTGTCCATTGTCATGAGTGTAGAAAAGGTTGGGTTTACTTGCAAGGGAAAGATGCTTTGTTACTGCTATCCTATATTATCAAGGGGTTGTTAAATAGGTAAGTATGGACTCCAAATGATAAAATAATTGACAACCATCCTTCCACTTCCTTGGTAAGATGTTTCTGGTGTTATCTCTTATGTCTGATGCACAGTTAAGTGGGAGGCAGGATTGATAGGAGACTCAGAAAAACAAAAGTAAAATCACACTCTCCATCTCTTTCCTTTTCAGAGTAAGAACACCTAAAAATTTTAAAATAAACTCAGGATCTAATTTGATGCTGAGTATGACTCAACCAAATATCCCTCCAGGGACACAGGCAACTTAGTACATTTCTTTCTGATGGCTTTATTAACTCCACCTTTTGCCAATAAATGTCAGTCCATTTGAGGACAGTGGGCTCTAATTGCTCCAGGAAACATGGCTGAGGCTCTTTACTCTAATTCATCGCCTGCACAGAATCCACAAGGCTGCTCCGGCTTGAAAGAAAGACTTCTCTCTGAGACAGGGCTATTGCCTTTGAAATCCATGTTGACAGAAGTCCTGTGGGTTCATAGATGCTTTGTGCACTTTTCACATTTCTATTGTATGAGGGAGACAGAGGGAGAGAAATAAAAAAACAAGAAGAATTAAAAAAAAGAAAATTAAATGTAGTAGTTTAAATAAGTCAAATTAAGTGTCACTATAATATATTAGGGTCACTTCATAGTCCTAGAGCAGTGCCTGGTACACAGTGACCACTAAGTAAATGTTTGTTGAATGAATGAGATTTTCAAACCATTCATAATTAAGGAAGTTATTAATTATCCCAAACAGATATGAGAGCATGGGAATGTTGTTCTTCGGAATTCAACTCTCTTTCAGTATATATTCACCTGAATGGCTTGCTAATTTAAAAATTCTAACTAGCATTTTTTAGAGAAAAATGCCAAATCACCTTCCCTTTTATTTCCACAACACAAATAATCAATTGCAATCTGTACTTACTGACATTTTCAACTCCTGGGTGGGGCAATTTCCACAAAGCAGGTTAAGTAAAACATTCAGTTTCCCAGGTCACTGGGCAGGGTTCGAGGCTCTGACCTCACCTGCCCTCGCTATCCCACTCCAAAACTTCAGGTTAGCCTGAAAAGAGCCAGGAAAATGCTGGTAGATTGCATGATAAACAATGTTTTCCTGGGTCATTGGGAAGCCCAGCCACCCTCTCTGAGAACCCAGCCCAAATGCTAATGCAGCAGCAGATAGGAGCAGGGTAACAGGTGGTAGGAAGGGAGAGCCAGGCAGGTCAGAGTAAGGGTCAACCTTGAACCTTTAAATTCAGCATCATCAGCAAACAGCCCTCCCTTCTACTTGAACCAACTGCACAGCTCTATTCAGGCAGCTGGGTTTCCCCAGATATTTTCCAGAGGTGTTTTTGGGGATGGGCCCTGCACTTTGCCCTTTATCATGGGGAGGGATGACTATGGGTCAGTTTCACTCAGCGGGAGACGCCAGTCCTCTTACAAAGTAGGATAGCCCTCCACTCAAATATTCATTTATTTTGCTCTTCCTCATTCCATCTGTCAGTGTCTGAGGCCTAAAGGCCTCTGATGTAGTTCACATGGTGGATGGATGGTGGCATATTTATAAGGTGTTTGATAAGTTGAGCTTGGTTCATTCCAAAAGAATTTTATCTTCTCCAGATCATATTGACGTTAGGAGGTGACCCAATAACAGAGGCAATGCCAGCTCTTCCCTTTCTAGACAGCTTTCTCTACCCTTATAGTGCATGGCTGATGGATGCTATCAGCCTGTGTCACACTTCTTTGCTTTTGGTCCCAAAGGATATGTTCATTTCTCCTTCCCACCAATCCTACACATAAGCTTAACTCCTTCACATACGTAAATATACAGATTCTAAATATTATTCAATTTCTTTGTGTTGCAGAAGGTAGCTGTTCTCCTTGTTTTATAGCAATATAAAATGAATAGTACCCTGAGTCTAATTCATAATTCATTAATACCAGTGTTACATCTCTGAGAATATTTCTAAAAGAACTTTAGTGGATACTGTGGCTTTTCTCCAGGACATCAGTGAAAAATATTTAGGGATTCTTCATGTTATCCAGCAGAATACTTGAAGGCCTTAGAGTCTGCATATTCTCTGACTATACCTCTTCTTGGGGAAATAAGTTTTGAAATTTTAGTTTTGAAACTAGTTTTGTGAAGGTTCAAATACATCTCTTAACCCTTTGAGTAATGTTGCCATAGACAAGCAGTTGTCAAAATGGCCCAAGGAATCTAGGGGTCTCTGAGACCATTTAGAAGACTCCATATGTACAAACTATTTTTATAGTAACACCAAGACACTACACGCTTTTTTTACTGTATTGACATTTGCACTGATAGTACAAAATCAATGGCATGTAAAATTGTTGGTGATTTAGCACAAATTAAGGCACTAATACCAACTGTATTACAGGATAAATATCCCTTATCCAAAATATTTAGAACCAAAAGTTTCAGATTTCAACTTTGCTTTGGATTTTGTACTATTCGCATTATATTGGTTCAGCATCCCTAATCTAAAAATACAAAATGCTCCATTGAGCATTTTCTTTGAGTGTAATGTTGGGGCTCAAAAAGTTTCAGATTTTGGAGCATTTTGTATTTGGGGTTTTGGAATTCGGGATATTCAACCTGTAGTAATTATTGTTCTATTCTTGCTGCACCTTCCCAGATAAGAAAAAAGTACCCATTTCACCTAAAAATAACCTTTGATAAATCAGTGAAAACTATTAATATTATCGAATCTCAACCTTTGAGTATGTTACAAATTGGGAAGCAAACATAAAGCGATGCTGCTACACACCAAAGTATTCTGATTTGCCTCAAGGGAGAGCACTTGGAGATCATCTGAGTTGCAAGCTGAACTTGCCACTGATTTCATGGATCATTATATTTACTTTAATGGTTGTCAGACAAACTGTGGTCAGTCAAGCTTTGGTATTTGTCAGACATTTTCTCAGAAATAAAGTGATTCTGTCAGTACAATAATGCAACTGAGAGTATTTGTTGTCAGTGGTAAAATTTGAGATTTCAAGTGAAGATTAGAATTTTGACAAAATCTTATTTTGGCATATAGCTTTTTATAGTGACATTTAGCTTGACAAATGCCCAATATTTAAAGCTATTTCTGATGAGATCAGCGCTGATGTTGATGAATGTAATTTGTAATATTGTATAATGAAATATGTCAATATTTGCAAGAGCTGCATAAGACAATGTAACATCTAGAATTTTGACCCCACGACCTTTGACTTTTGGCTCCTTGTGCCATGGTTTTGATATTTTACATGGCAAAAGAGTTGGCAGATATAATTAAGGTGACTAATCAGTTGATTTTAAGATAGAGAGATTACCCTGGATTATCTGAGTGGATTCAAACTGCAAAAATGCTCAACAGGAGAGAGAGGCAATGGAAGAGAAAGCCAGAGAAATACGAAGCATGAGGAGGACTCAGCTTGCTTTAGCTGGCTTGAAGACAGAGGATGCCACGTGAAAAGCATAGGAAGGAAATGAATTCTGCCAAAATCCTTAACTTGAGAGTAGATTCTTCCCCAGAGCCTCCAATAAGCAATACAGCACTCCTGACACATCCTGACACATCGATTTTTGCCTTTTGAGGCCTAAGCAGAGAACCTAATTCATTTATGGTATGTCCAGACATTTGACGCATGCAATTTGGGGAAAATGGGTGTTGTTTTAAACCCCTAAGTTGTTGGAAATTTGTTGCAGCAGCAATAGAAAACTAATACATTCAGTGAACTATAGTTTCCAAATGGCCAACTCATGATCTAACAAAATCATGCATGATTAAATGGACAAACTAGACTAATGGATTTTAATGTCACTAATTATGAAAGTTTCATAATACGGTTTCAGAATCCAAGTTGCAGCTTACCTTTAAGAAATTGTCACTTATGTAAGTTGAGTATATTATCAAAGAAGAATGTTTACACTTTCCTAAAAAGGCCATTAAAATGTTTCTTCCTTTTGCAGCTACAGCCATCTTTCATTTGTCGTTATTAATGCATTTAGCCTTCAAATCTACTTGTCTATGTTAATATGACTGCACCAGCTTTCCTTTGGTTAGTGTTTGTATCTTTGCTCATCCTTTTACTTTCAAGCTTTCTAAATTCTTTCATTTCAGGTGTGACTTATAAGCAATACACATTTGGATTTTCTTTTTTCTATCTACAGTGTCAACTTTTGTTTGGAATATTTAGTCCATTTACATTTTGCATACAGTATAATATATTTGACTTTAAATCTAGTATGTTTCTATTTGTTTTCTATATATCCAATCTGTTCTATTTTCCTTTTTCCTTTCTTTCCTTTTTTAAATCAAGTATTTAAAAAAACTAGATTCTTTTTACCTCTATTTACACATTAGATGTATTTTTTACTTAAAATTATAACATGCACACATTAAAATTTAGTTTAAATTAATACTTTCACTTCATTCCATATAATGCTGAAACTGAGAACAATTTAACTTTCATAATGCTTCTCGGAACATATATGCCAATGCTGTTGTATGATACATGTGTGCAAGTTCATATGATATTATTGTTCATGCATATAGATAATATTTGTTTAGATTTACCCATATATTTATATTTATATGTATTTTTTTCTTTTGTACTTTATTTTTTTCCCACTTCTTCAAGATTTCATCTGAGATAATTTTTCATCTGCCTGAAAAACAACTTTTAGATTTCCTTTAGGAACAGTCTGATGATTAATTCTAACAGTTTTGATTAGATTTAAAATGTCTTTATTTCACCTTCATTATCAAAAGGTATTTTCACTTTGTATAGAATTTTATATTGGTAGTGATTTTCCGTCAGCTTTTTGAAGCTGTTGGTCTTCTGGTTTTTATTATTTCTGTTAAAAAATTAGCTGTCAGTGTTACTGGTCTTTTGGTTTTCATTATTTCTGTTAAAAAATCAGCTGTCCATGTTATTGCCACTCTTTTGAATGTAATTGTCTTTTTTGCCTTTGGCAACTGTTACAATTTTCTCTTGATCTTTGCTTAAATGTGATGTTTAGATGTGATTTTCTTTTTAAGTATTCTTCTTTGGATTCATAATGCTTTGTAAATCTATGGTTTGAGACTTTACATCATTTTTAGAAAAATATCTAGGCAAATATTGCTTCTATCCTGTTCTATTTCTCTCCTCTTTGAACTCTAATTACACATAAATAAGACCATGTACCAAATCATATGTATTTCCTCATATGTAATTCATGTTATCTATAAGTATTTTTCATCTTTTTGGTTTTTAATTCTTTATTCTAGAAATGTTCTTACAATTCATCTTCAAGCTCCCTAATTCTCTCTTCAGCTATGTCTAATCTAATCTGTTAAATCCATCCATTGAGTCATTAATTTCAATTACTATATTTTATCAGTGTTAGAATATCCCTCTTGGTTCCTTTTTAAAGTTTCTTGTTCTCTTCCAAAATTCTCAGATTATCATGTCTTATGTATTAATTGAAGATATAAAGTCCATGTCTGGAAGTCTATTCTCTAGACCACCAGTAAATCTCTTCCTATTTTCTGTCATTTTCTTGTTTTCCAGTCATGTTGTTTTCTTGTGTCCTAATGTACACATGGTTATACATGGTCACATACACACATGTACACACATAGGCATGCACATTGTATCTCTCTTTCTCTTTCATAAACACACACACACACACACACACACTCATAGAGATAATTTGAAGCTCTGGATGATATATCTCTCAGCCAGGCTGGTGCTAGGAGCATGCTGAATCCTAGACTCACCTTAATCCAATAAGTAATTGAGATTCTTAAACACTGAGTTTTAATCTCCATGTAGGTTTGTATATTCATTATACAACTTGAGTCCAAGGCTATCATCTCTTGGGACAGCAACTAAAGCCTGGACGATTTACCAGTATCCTTCTCTCCTTGAGGGCTTCTGAAGACCAGTGTTTTCCCTAGTCCTTTCAGACTTTCAGAAGCTTTGCTCAAGTTTACAGCTTCTCAATGGACTCTACCACAACTGTACAATGCATTAGAGGGAAAGCATCCCAAAATGCCAAGCTCATCTCTCTGAGTTTCCTTTTCCTGAATTTTGTCTTCACAATTAATTCTGAATTATGTCAGTAATCTGGTGTTTTCAAACATTTGTTGTTTATATTTTGTCCATATGTGCTAATTATTTTCAGTAAGAAAATTAGTTCAATTTACTAGTCATCCAAGTAGCTTCTAAGATTTTCTAATTTTCCTGATATTTTGTGGTTTGTCTGTGATGTGTATAAGAACCAATTTGTTTGTATTTATCCTGCTTGATACTCATTGCTCTTTTTCAATCTGCATCCAATATCTCCTTTCAATTCTTGAACTCTCTGCCATCGTCTTTTTGAACATTGGCTGTCCCCATTGTCTCTAATCTCCTTTTCTGGAATTTTTACTAGACATTTGTTGGAGCCTCTCCTGTCTTCTATATCTTTCGATTTCTCCTCCAAATTATTCGTTTACTTATTATCATCTAGTACATTCTAAGTGGTTTCCTTAAAATTATCTAACAATGTTTTAATCTGTCTTCTGGTAAACTACCAATTTTATATATATTTTAATGGCTATTTTTTATTTTCAAGAATTTCTACTTTTTTTTCAAATGTATCTATTCTGCTTCATTTTCTTATTATTATGTTCTGGATTATTTTCCCTTATAATTTGAACGTCTTTAATATGTTAATTTTAAAGTATTTTTTAAGGTTGAGAAGAACTAAATATTTATCAGACCAGTTTTCTGAATAGTTCCCACCATTTCCTTATCCCTAAAGCCATGGTTCTAGATGAGCTATGTCCTCTTAATTTTCTTATTGTATAGATAATATACTCATCCTTTGGTATTCATGAGAGATTTGTTTAAGGACTTCCAGCAGATACCAAAATGCACAGATGCTCAAGTCCGTGATATAAAACAGTATGGTATTTTCATATAACCTATGTACATCTTCCTCTATACTTTAAATCATCTCTAGGTTACTTACAATATGTAATACAATGTAAATGCTATGTAAATAGTTGCTATACTGTATTGTTTAGGGAATAATAGCAAGGAAAAAAGTCTGTAAATGTTGAACAGAGATGCAATTTTTAAAAAATATTTTTGATCTCTAGTTGGTTGAATCCATGGATGCAAAAATCCGTGGATGTGGGCAGCAACTATCCAAGAGTTTTACCTTTGCACCAAAGCATAATGTAGTCTTGAGGTTCTGATTACTAATGGTGAGTATGCTTTCATCATATTAGTAAGACGACCCTAATTCCGCTTTGTATCCTTGAACAGGGGCTAGAGTTTTACTAGGAAGCAGCCTTTCTTGCAAAGTATCCATTTTCATCTCCCTCCAGATACAAAGCTTACTGCTGGGCTCCTGCTCTGTCTTTGGTATTCAAAGCGTGCAGCTTTCATCTGGTTGTGTAACCTGGGCCATATGGCCTCCAATCCTACTCAGTTATTTCTTGATCCTCTCTATCATTGATACCTGAAGAATTCACTTCTTGCTTTCAAAATTGGCAATGTATTTTTTAAAATAATTTAATCCACTATCTTGTATTTTTATGTGTTTGGAGTAGAGAATAGTGAGTTAATGAGGCCACTTCCAGAATTTGCCTAGTCTACCGACTTGAAAGAGAGCCAGAATATTCTTTAAACTTCTAAGTGCAGTCATGATTGTCAAGAAATGCTGGTGTGTCTGCTGGAAATTTATCATAAAAATTCTAACTTCTCTGCCTCTTCCTGACAAAATAAATAAATTAGATCAATTGCTTGAACCCAAGATCAAACTATATACATTATAAAAATGTATATACATATCAAAACATAATGTACACTATAAGTAGGTATGATTTTTATTTGTCAATTATACCTTATTAAATCTGAGAAAAAACAAATGAAATAAATACATAAAAATAATAGTTATCTGTGTTAGGGGAAAAAAATTTATAGCCTTTAACCTTATCCTCAACTTTATTACCAATAGATGAGAGTGCATTAATTATTAGGCTTTATTTCAAGTATTTTTCTCAGCTTTGCCTTGATCTAATATAATAAACCATGTATCATGAAAAAAATGTAAAATGTTACCTTCATAAGCTAAGAAATTATGCATTAGATAGCCTATTTACTGGTGTTGGTGGTAGAGAAATAGCCTGTCTTGGACCTCATTTCCAAAGAGGTTTACTGTGAAGTATTCAACAGACTTCATTATCAAACAGTGTCTTCTGTTTTCTCATTACTGTGTTGCTTCCAAGGACCATAGTCAGGAGTCAGAGGTCATTTGAGAGCATAATCCTACAAATATATATGTACACATTTCACTGATGGACCTTGTTGCTGCCTATCTGAAGAAACTATACTATTTACTCAGCAGCAAAATCAGCACCACTGCTCTTTTTCCCCCAAAGTCTCAAACAACACCCAGCCCATAGTAGGACCCTTACAAAAGTTAGTTGGGTAGTTAGAGAAGTAAATGACTGGAGAGAAATGAGAATGCTGAGACTATAGTATTGATCACTTGCTGCAACTCGCAATGTAGACTCCTAAAGTCAGGCAGGAGAATAGTTTTAGTCCTGCAGTCCATGGGGATCTGGACTACTAAGCAGATAACCCACAGCTCTTTCCTGGACTTCTAAGGGTTTTTGTCATATAAGTAATCTAAGTATTCTAAAGCTTTAAATATTTTTAGTTTGTTGTATAAAAGACAATCGATGCAGCAAGTATTTATTATTGCTGAACGCAAGCTTGGGAATTAATAGGCATAGTCTTGGCTGTATACCTTGAGTGAGTCACTTCTCCCTTTGAGACTTCAGTTTCCTAATCTGTAATTTGAAGTTTGAAAGGCTTTGACTAGATGGCATTTTAAGGCCCCTCCCAGTATGAACATTCTCTGATGTGTTAGTGACCTTCTAGCAGATGTAGTAACAATAAAGCAGATTTTTGATTGGGTTATTTTTTAAGCAATATGGCTATTTCCAAATAGCCAGTGGTTATTAAAAATATAAACACAATTCCTGCTTCATTCATGATATTTCTCCAAAAATCAGCAGGTTACTTACCACATATATTTTCAACAACTCAATAGCCAGGGTTTATAGTAATACCAGCCTCCCTTTACACAGTGCATTTTATTCTAAAGTGCATTATCTTTAGAATTACCCTGAGACATTCTTTCACTCAGTCATGAATGCAACTATTTCAGTAAGGAAAAAAAAAATCACTTCTATTCAAGCACACACCTGTGTGGCCAGATGAGAACTGAAAAACAAATCTGCTGCATTTGGGGAGGGAATTCCCAGTAGAGGAAATGAGGAAATGGAAAGCCGTTTGGTGGGGATTAGAATCCTGAGTCCCATCCCTCATTCAGCACTTCAAACTGTGTGGCCTTGAGCATATCACTTCACCTTCAGCTTCTCTTGAATGAAATGAAAGGTTCTCTAGCGACTGTCTAACCCTGGCTGTGCCACAGGATTACCTACAGACCCTTCTACATGCACGGTATTGGGCCCCATCCAATATAATGAAATCAGTACTTCCAGAGGTGGGGCTTTGTAATATATGTCATTAAAAATCCTTCCAGTGAATTCTGGCTTCACACAGACCAGTATTTGGAGATAAGCAGGCTTGGAATCAGATCTCTCTCAGTCTTGATTTTTTAGGATTCTGTGAATGCATCTTCTGGATGAATCACTCCCAAATCTCCTAAGTATATGTAATACAATCTCTATTAGCTGTGATGGGTCCTTCTGAGGAGGAATAACAAACAAGCAATGACAGAAAGATACCTTTATCTTCAGAGATATGGTAATCTAGTCTAATTATTGAATTCATTCAACAAATATTTATGGACAATGTATTATATGTATAGAAATGTGCCAGGGACTAGGGAAAAACATGAACAAGTCTCACAGATCTTGTATTTGTTGGAGGATACAGACAAATAAAGAGGCTATTAGAAAGCAGAGTAATAAGGTGATTAAAATAAGAATAGGGTGCACAGAGCATGTTACAGGGGCATAATACAGATTTCAGAAGACCAGGGAAGGCTTTCTGGAGGAAGAGACATCTAAGTTGAAGCCTGAAAGGCAAGGAGAGAATGAAGAAGAGGGTTCCAACTGGAGGAAGCAGCTTGGGTAAAAGCGAGGAAGTCCATGCTAGTATAGGGTAAGCACTGAAAGATATGGTTGGTGCAGGGGTTTATTAAGGAGAATTGACTCACATGATCACAAGGTGAAGTCCCACAGTAGGGCACCTGCAAGCTGAGGAGCAAGGAAGTCATTCTGAGTCCCAAAACCTCAAAAGTAGGGAAGCCAACAGTGCTGCCTTCAGTCTGTGGTCAAAGGCCCGAGAGCCCCTGGTAAAGCACTGGTGTAAGTCCAAGAGTCCAAAAGCTGAAGAACTTGGAGTCTGATGTTCAAGGGCAGGAAGCATCCAGCACAGGAGAAAGATGAAGGCTGGAAGACTCAGCAAGTCGGCTCCTTCCACCTTCTTCTGCCTGCCTTTTTCTAGCCACCTGCCTGCATTCCTTCTGGCTGTGCTGGCAACTGATTAGACTGTGCCCTCCCAGATTGAGGGTGGGTCTGCCTCTCCCAGCCCACTGAATCAAATGTTAATCTCCTTTGGCAACACCCTCACAGACACACCCAGGAACAATACTTTGCATCTTTCAATCCAATCAAGTTGACACTCAATATTAACCATCACAGGATGAGAACAAGAGATGAAGCTGGAGAGCGGGAGGGGGAATCAGGGACCAGACCACGAGTGTGGGTATCAGGGTTCCAGCGTGACACAGCTTTGGGAACTTGTCAAGTCCTGATCTGGAGTCTGGTATGTGCCCCTGTGTACCCAGCTGAGTTTGAAGGTATGGCCCCAGCCTTTCCCAGAAATGCTGCTCACCCATATTAGAGGCAGTCAGCACTGGACAAGTGTGATGAGGTAGCACTATTTTTCTAAGTGCTTTATTTCCCTGAACATGCCGTTTATTACATTTTGGGTTATAGCTAAGGCTCACGGGAATGGACTGGAAGGATGTGGCTTCCCAGCTCAGGTTCAGAGTGAAGCAGCATGCCGAGTGAGCATGTTTCCAGAGCCCAGAGGGAGAAGGCCCAGGTGAAGGCTGCCAACTGGGATGTGCCAAGAGGGTGGAGGTAAAGAACCACCATGGCAGGGCACCACCCTCTCCAACCCTGACACTACTTTGAATTATCAGAAAACATACAGATTTCTGCCTTACAGAAGACCCTTTTATTTTTTGCTTTTATAACTTTATTATGATATAGTATCAAATGTACAGAAGAATCACAAGTACTTCCATATATTCCTTACTCAGTCTCCTTATATATTAAAATTTTGCCCATATTTATTATGTTATTGCCTCAAATTTTATACATACTGTTTTCTGAATCATTGGAGAGTAGTTTCATATGTAAACAAATATATATTTTACTTTTAATTTGCCAGATACAACTTTATTTTTTTAATTTTTAATTTGTGTGGGTACATAGTAGGTGTCCATATTTATGGGTTACCTGAGATATTTTGATACAAGGATGCAATGCATAATAATCCCATCAGGGTGCATAGAATATCCATCACCTCAAGCATTTATCCTTTGTGTTTCAAGCAATCTAATTATAATATTTTAGTTATTTTAAAATGAAGGATTAAATTATTTTTTATTATAGTCACCTTGTTGTGCTAGCAAATACTAGTCTTAATTATTCTTTCTTACTATTTATTGTACCCATTAACCATCTCCCACTCCCGCCCATGATTACCCTTCCTAGCGTCTGGTAACCATCCTTCTGGGAGTAGTTATATATATCACGCCTCTTTATTCCTAAATATTTCCATGTGTATTTCCTCGGAACATTCATACATAGTCACAGTACAATTATCAATGTTTTTAAAAAAATTAACATTATTATAAAAGTGTTATCTTATCCAGGGTCCATATTCAAATTTTGCCAACTATCTCCCAAAACATTTTTTATTGCTATCTATTCCTAATAAAGCATCAAATCCAGTATTACACATTGTATTTAGTTGCCATATATCTTAGTTTGCTTTAATCACTAGCAGTTCACTATGTACATCATTTCATTTAATCCTCATAACTGAGGCTCAGAAATGTTTAAGAAACTTGCCCAAAGTCATAGAGATTGAAATCCCAGTCTATTTGATTCCAACGAGTCTTTTCTTTCCATGGTATCATCCTGACCATAATTAAGATATTATGTTCTTCTAACATGGAACCAACTATCTCTCAGAACTATCAGAGAAAAGATTCGGTTTCTTGTCCAAGATGTATCATTTGTTAAGTGCATGAGCTTGAGGTGCTCATAGACTTATTTGTTGAGCCTCACTTTCCTTTCTTGCATAATGAGAGCCATGCCTGCCATTGCTAACCTTACAAGGTTGCTGTGAGGTACTAAAAGAATGAGCATGTAAATGATCTTTGTAAATTGTAAAGCTAGAAACATATAAAAACCTACCAGTGGCACATTCACACTAAGGTGCAAATGGCTGAAATCAGACCCTACACTGAGTAATGACAGAAAAAAACGGAGCAAGAATTAAACAGAATAATAAAATATTCACATAGAAAGGTAAAAAGGCAAAAGAATAGGCTGAAGATATTGGAAGGACATGTTTCAGCTACGTCCTAACTTTTCTGAACCAATTCCTTCCCAGACCCAAGGTGCTATCCTAAACTTTTCCATATCACTTTCCTGGGTTTATCTAAGATTCCAGAATCCATAGACTGCTCCCCTCTCCCTCCACCCATACACACACTCACACTCACTCCACCATCCCTGGGAGAAGTTTCTTCCTTCTCCAAATATGTACAAAACCACCAGTCCCTAAGCCCAAGTGGGCTGGCTGAGATCAGGGCTATTCTGGGGCAGCCAGTTTGCACGCTGATAGGGGAGGATTAATGAGACAGTCTGCTCATCCATTGCAATTAGAAACAACACTGGAACTATTCTGAGGCTATTTCTATGCAGGGAACTTGAACTGCTCATCAGCCCTCCTCACTCAGAGACCTGTGGGTAATTAGGGCCGTGTTAAATATAGGAGAATCAACCCAGAGCAGCCCCATCTGTGCCGGCGCCTTGGGTTCTGAGGATACACTGTGCCCTCAGCTAGCACTCCAACAGCAGTAAAGGGGGATTTAGCTTCAACCTGGAGGATTTGGGTGTTGCTTAACTCAAGCTAAAAATGCCCTGGCCTTTTAGCCCCACATGGGCTGTCAGATAAAACTCAGGAGTGAAAACCACATCAGCCCCAGGAAAGCACCTGACATTTATGGGCCCTATTTGCCAAGCCACAGGGTTGCCACCAACTCATTAAAAAGGACAGTTTAGCTTAGGATGAAGGCATGGAGGGAGTGCAGTGTGTCTGTAAACCTTATATTTGAAGAAGAACAACTAAAAAAACAAAAACAGTGGGTAAGGAAGGATGCTATAGTATGTAATTACAACACCCTCTGACTCCAAACAGTTGTGTGGACACTGGGTCATTATGCAGGACTTTTCTGTCCTTCTGAAAAGACACTCCTAAGTAATAAGCTCATAGCACACAAGATTGGATAATACTGCACAGTCATTATTTTCTCATGATGTTGCTCAGGGGTGGAGGGGTTGCTGAGTATATTAGTTTCACTTTACGGATTTTATTTTCTAGAAGTTGTTGGGGGAGATAGTAAACTCAGACCCATAGGTAGAGCCCACAATAGGTCCCAGAGAGAGCAATCCTGAGTTCCTGTGGCCACTAGTCTTCATGGTAATTACCTCTTTGCAAAATGCATCTTCTGGGGCCTGCTACTCAAAGTGTGGTCCTTGGATTGGCAGCTTTGGTCTCCACCTAAAGTGTGGTAGAAATGCAGAATCTCAGGTCTCATCTACTCAATCAGAACCTGCCTTTTAACAAGGTCCCTTGGTGATCCATATGAACTAAGAGAAATATTAAAGTTTAAGAAATATTCTCCAGGAGGCCCATTGCCTTGTGTCTGGGAGAGGGTGTGAGGCCATTTGTTGCAATGCCACAGGTATTTGTTGTTTGCTTGTTTGTGGTTGGTTGGTTTGTGTTTCCTGATGTCTGATGATTAGAAAGCCTTACAACCTCCCAGGCTTCCAGGATGGGTGCATTTGAGGGTCCTAAGGTAAAATTTTAGGCCAAGCCATCATTCTTAAGCCTTTCCATTTCATCCATCTCACAAGGGATGAGGATTCAAAGGTTCTAGACTGGGAGGGCCTGTCTCCTAATTGATTTAGGACATTCAATTGTGTTTATGGTTACCAAATGTCATAGGGGCTTGTCCTGCACTGATCTATAGCTCAGTGACTAACATCCTCAAGATGGGGAAGTGGCTTGGTGTGTTCCTGTAGCTGTATACCTTGTTTCCATGGAGCCCATTTTTTATTCACGCTAAGTTTGCCTGGCCTTACAAAACTTCTTGGGTGGTAGCAGGGGCCACTGTATCCTAAGCAGATCCACTGGAATCAATTTTTGGTGGAAGCTGGCTCCAGTAGAGGTCAACTGCCCCAGATAAAAAAGGAAATTGCTGTTTTTCCAGGTATTTGGAGGGCTTGCTGGCCAGGCAGGTCGCTGTCAGGGTTTGAAGGCACTAAAACCCAGGAAGTAGACCCTCAGCCCAGCTGTTGAGACAGATCCAGACTCTCCGTCTCTGACAAGCCATTTGGACTGTCTTTTCTGAGTTCTTTATATTTTCCTAATTCATGGGCTTCAGGCAATCACAACCACCCAATGACATCCTCTTTCAGCTGCAAAGTACCATGGGGTGATGGACAGTGCACTATCCTGGAGACACTATTTCACAGGCAATTTTGCATCCACTTAGCCCCATCTGAAGTTGACTCAAGTGGACTAGTATGGGCAGCAAAGAAGCACACAGACGATGGCATCTCTAGGAGTACTAAGCTACCCAGATGACCGAGAAGAACAGTTACGATAAGGTGACAGGCTGCATTTCTCCAATCCTGAGTAGGAAACATATTTTCATCCCACATGGTAACTCAAGTTCTATGGTTGTCAGGAGCTTCTAATGTCCCCATATTAAGAATCACACAATGTAATACACCACTAGCTATCACAAGACACATGGGAGAGAGTTTCAGAAGAAGAATGTCACATTGGTTCTACTTCCTTATCCCTAAGTAATTCTCCTCTTGCCCATGGAAGCAACTGAAGTGCCATTTGCAGATTACCTTCTTTTTTGATTTGTTTCTTTGACAAAGTTAAATGCCCAGGCCAGACTGTGTAAGTATTACAAGTATAGCAGTGAACAGGCAGATATGCTTCCTGCCTAATGAAACCTACTTCTTGGTGAGATACATAGACATTAAATAAGCAATCAGAGAATTAATGCGCAATTAAAATTGTGACAAGTGTGACAAAGAAAACATACAGGATGCTGTATACAGTGGTTGTTTGTAAACGAGCTTTCAAAAAAAGCCCTGATTTGTAGCATCTGCCAATTTCTGCAGTGTAAATATATCCACAGTTAATTTCAAGCTACGGGCAGTTGCAGTTGCCAGCTCACACAGTTCTAGAATATTCAACAATCAGCTCTGGTTAGCCAGCATGAGCCAACTTCAGCAGACCACTGCGTCACATCAGATATTATAGAGAAGGACTAAACTGAGCTATGGGGGGTCAGAGCTTTTCTGATGAAGTGAAATTTAAAGTGAGCCTTGAGGGATCATCAGTAATTTGCTAGGGAAGGAGTGAGAGCAAAAGACTTTTCATGCATAAGGAATAACTTGTACAATGCATAAGGAATAACATGCATAAGGAATAACTTGTACAATAACTTGTACAAAAGAGGTAAGAAGGAACATGGTGTTTTATGTAATGGGAGAAGATCAGTGTGGGGAAGCTTAGTGTGCCTCCAAACCAGATGAAATAGATACTATTATAATTATCCTCATTTTTAAGGAAACTGAGCTGCAGACAGCCTGAATAACCAAGTAACTAGCTCAAGGTCACACAACTGCAAAGTGGTAGGGTGTGGATCTGAATCTTGGCAATCTTTCTCTAGAGGCTGCCATGCTATCACTTTGTGCTGCCTTTCAGCTGAGAATGGAAATGGTAGGCAAGGGCCCAAACCATGCAAAAGCTAGTAAAATGGCTTTCTTCTACAAGCAATATCAAATTCGTTTCTCAAGGCATTTCTCTAGGCCAGCAGATCTTACCTAACCCATTTGGTTAGGAGACCATAGGAAAATCTGATGAAAGATGTAGACAGCCTCATCATAATGAATGTGTTCAAACACATACACAAATTTACATATGTTTTTTGATGGTTCACAGACACCCTAGTCCATTTATAATCTCCTTAGTAGTCCAAACATTGCAGAAAAGCAATCTGTGGGCTGCATTTTCCCCTCCTGCTGGCCTCCTGCCTCCTATCTCTATCTTAGATACTTTTGTTGATTCAGTTCTTGCTCTCTGCCATCTTACAAGAAACTTGCAAGCTTCCAGGAACAGAAGATTTCATCTTTCACTGAAGCCCTGGGGCCATGTCATTTAAAATACCTCTAGCAAGAGTGCTGGGCTATGGTCAGGAAATGATTTTCATCTCAACCTGCTCTCTGACAGCTTTCTCCCCTGTTTCCCTATCCACAACAAGGAAATTTGTTAGCACCTATATTTAGTGCTTTGCTTGAAGACCCATATCCTGGCACTTCCTATGTTAAAATATGCCATAAAAATCCAAATGTGCCGGGTGCGGTGGCTCACGCCTGTAATCCCAACTCTCAGGGAGGCAGAGGTGGGAGGATGGCTTGAGCCCAGGAGTTCAAGACCTGCCTTGGCAATATAGTGAGACCCCGTTCTCCACAGAAAGAGAGGGGGAAAAAAAGACAAAAAAAGGAAATTACCAGACCCTTCGGCCGGGCATGGTGGCTCACCGCCTGTAATCCCAGCACCTTGGGAGGCTGAGGTGGGTGGATCACGAGGTCAAGAGATGGAGACCATCCTGGCTAACACGGTGAAACTCCGTCTCTACTAAAAATACAAAAAAAAAAAAAAAAAAAAAAAATAGCCGGGCATGGTGGTGGGCATCTGTAGTCCCAGCTACCCAGGAGGCTGACGCAGGAGAATGGCGTGAACCCGAGAGGTGGAGCTTGCAGTGAGCCGAGATCGCGCCACTGCACTCCAGCCTGGGTGACAGAGCGAGACTCCGTCTTAAAAAAAAAAAAAAAAAAAAAAAAAATCCAAATGTATGTCTATAATTCAGTTTACAATAAGTCTACTTTTCACTGAATTATATTTGAGAGTAAAATTGTATTAGAGTATTGAATTACATTTCAGAGTAAATTTCTGGTATAATTATGCTTTACTCTGACTTCTTCATAATTGTTTTTGAATTTATAGGTGATATTCAGAAAAGTGTTCTGAGACCTTTGGAAAAAAAACCCCATATAAATGCAGAGCATTACAACTATAATAATAATTATTTTGCTGCCATTTCCACCATTGATCCTGAAACTATTTTTCCTCTGCTTCCAATTAGCTATTTTCTCCCTCCCATCCAAAATAAGGAGTGACAGCTTTAAATTAGCTAAAGATTAAAAAAAAAAAAAATCCTTGAAGTACCGTCTGCAGTGACAACCTTACGAGGTAGAGGAGAGCTTTTTGATACCATCCCACACACCAGCTTATGAGAGCTGATTGTTAAATATTTTGGAGTTTTATAAGTTGACAACTGTTTTAGATGTCAAAAGCCAATGGAGTAAAAATGCTCTGATGAGTCAATAATAAAATACCGAGCAATACCACAACCAAGACACTGACCTAAGTGTTATAGGGAAGACCAAGTATGTCTTTAACCTATAGTCTAAATAGATACATGGGAGGCTATGGGCCCCTCAAGGGTAGAGTCTTCTTAATAAACACTTGCCATGGTTTGGGCCACTGAAAGATATCAATGAAACACATGTTTGTTGAATGAACGAATAAATGGATAAATGCTAAGGTGCAGCGCTGCCTAGCATTGGGAAGATGACTTTGAAGAGAATCCCAGAGACTCATGTCCAGATTAGGGGAAAGGAAATGTCTTTCTGATGACTTCCTTGAAATTGACATATATAAGGAATAAGGACTAATGAATAAATACTTGTGTTCTGTTCTTTTCTTTGGGCCTTTTTCTCTACCTCTCTTACTTCTCTTCCTGACTTGGTAGAGTGTAATCCATTTGAAATACTGCTCAGTGGAGCCCCCAGTGGTTTAGTAGATCTGTGAAATTCGATATTATTTTCTTACAAAAACTCTCCTCTGGGGGTAGTAACCTTTGTCAGTCTCCTAGTTTTGGCTTTGTTGTGCAAAGTGAACTATCGTGGATTAAAGATGGCCACAAGTTCTTTGCTACTCTATGCATTGAGAAGTGAAGTCTAATTACCCAACCCTTGGATCTGGGCTTGCATTACTGATTCATTTAATAAATAGAATTTGGCGGAAGTGATCCAGAACTTTGGAATTTAAGTGATTTAGAAGACTTACAACTCTCATCCATGCCTTTTGGAATCCTTGTTCTTGGAAACTAGCTGCCATGTTTTCAGGAAGCCCAAGCATCCCTATGGAGAGGTCCATGTGGAGAGGGTCCAAGGTATCCAGTGGATAACCCTGGATGAGTTCCAAGTCAACTATAAGAAGCACTTGCCAGTCATTTGAGCAAGCTATCTTGGAAGTACGTTCTCCAGCCCCAGTCAAGCCTTCCCAGAAGACATTTCTTATCTGCATGAGTTTATCAGAGATGAACTGTCCCTATTGAACCTGCCTAAAACAGATTAGTGAACAAAACAATTGTTATTGTTTTAAGTCCCTAAGTTGTGTAGTAGTTTATTATGCAGCAATAAGCAACATGCCAAAATAGTAAACAAAAGGAATATTGAATTCTTAAAGGAATATGAAGATTAGAGCCACCAACAGGAACTGAAACAAAATGCAAGGATGGTGATTCCTACCAAATTCCCCATTTATTTTGCTGATTTATCCTATGCAGAACACAGATGAATTTTGAAGAATGACAGTGAATTTTTAATATCTCAATCAGATGTTGGCTCCAATTGCAGCTGTTGTTCCAACTGTAGTTTCATTGATGGAACAAATCAATAGGGCTCCTGGCACCTGGTCAGGAGCCACTGAGCTGGCAAATGCTTATTTCTCTATACCTGTTAATAAAGTCCAGAAATTAGCAAATTACAGCTCATGGGCCAAATTCAGACTACTGGATTTTTATAAATAAAGTTTTATTAGAACACAGTTACATTTATCTATTTACATATTAGGTATGGCTGCTCTTATGCTGCAACAGCAGATTTCAGTAATTATGGCAGAGACCATATGTCCTCCAAATTCTAAAATATTTATTTTCTAGCTTTTTACAGAAAATGTTTGCTAACCTCTGGTATATACCATCAGAAGCAATTTGCTTCCAGCCAACAGGGTTACTAATGTACCTCCACTGTCCTACTTCAGGGCTATTTCAACTTTACAGCCCTGTGTTGTAATCTAGTCCACAGGGACCATAATTGTCTATCCATTCCATCAGATACCATGCAGGCACATTATATTAATGATATTATATCATGATTACTGTACCTGGTAAATAGGATAAAGTAACTAGTTCTAGATATGATGTTAAGATACTTGCATACCAGAGAGTGATAAATTCCACAAAATTCACTTTATATCCACTGAATGTTACTGAAATTTGTAGTGATCTACTTGTTTTGAGCATTCCAAGATATTCCTTTCATGAACATGATGACAGGTTGCTATATCTGACCTCTCCTACTATTAAGAAAGAGGGATAATGTCTAATGGGCCTTTGTGGATTTTGAAGAGAATATATATTTCATTGGGCATGCTACTACAATCCATTTACCAAGTAAGATGTAAGGTCATTAGTTTTGTGTGAGGTCCAAAACAAGAAAAGCCTCTACAATACAAGGCTGCCATGCAAACTGCTCTTACATCTAGATCCAGTAGATTCCATGGTGCTAAAAATGTCTCTATTAGGCAGGAATCTTGCATGAAGCCATTAACCTGATAGATGAATCATAGAGCAGACATTTAGAATTCTGGAGCAAAACTATAACAACTTCTTTAGAAAAATTCTTCTTTTAATTCAGATATTCTTCTTTTCTCTTCAAAATTCTTCTTTAGAATACCAGTTTGAAACTGGAAGCTTGATCATGGGCCATCAAGTTATAATGCAACCTGAACTGCCCATGACTAACTAAGTGTTGTTGATCCATCAAGCCTCTAAGTTGTGCATGAATGATCAAATGGAAGCCTCTAAGTTGTTCATTCAATGATCAAATGGAAGTAGAATATATGAGATCAAGCACAAGTATATTAAATAAGCAAGTGACCCAGTTACCCATGGTGTCTATTTGTGCAACAATAGCTTCAGAATCTTACACCCATGGCCTCATGGGAAGCACTCAGTGACCAGTGGACTGAAAAATATTTGGCATTGTTTACAGAAATTTTTGTGTGATATTCTGGTATCATCCAAAACCGAATGACTACATCGTTGTGGCCCTATACTGGTGGTGTGGGGAAGAAAAATTTTCCCAGTAATAAGAACTTCCAGCAGTGTACCTAATTGTTCATTTTGCCTCAAAGGAAACACAGCCAGAGGTATAAATCTACATTGCTTCATGGGCAGTAGCTAACAGTTTAGATGGACAATAAGGGACTTAGAAGAAACATGACTGGAAAATTAGTGACAGGAAAATCTTGGGAAGAAGTAAATGGATAGACTTTCCTAAATGGGCCCATGTGAATGTTCATCAAAGCTCAACCTCAGCATGTAAGAATCTTAATAATGGACAAGAGAACACATTCTGCAGACCTTTATCAGGTTTTTCTTACCAGTTTCTTCTGTTCTTGACCAATGAGCTCGTGAACAAAATAGCCATGATGGTAGACATGGAGGGTATGCATGAATTCAGCAACATGAACTTCTACTCACAAGGTCTGAAAGGGCAGTATTTTGTTCTTGCTCCATAGAAACTTACTCTTTATAGGGATTTGTCTTCCCTACCTGTAATACCTTTGCCAAAATCAGTATCTGTGGACTTAAAGAATTCTTATATCTTTTTTCCCTTCATGTTATTCCACAATGCTTTGCTTTTGACCAAGGAACTTACTTTGCAGCAAATGAAGAATAACAGACTCATGCTCATGGAATTCATTAGTCTTAACTTGTTATTCATCACTCTAAAGCAGTAGAAAGGTGGAATTCTTCTTTTAACTATTTACTGTGCTAGATGGATGGAAACACTTTGCAGGGCTAGGATAATGTCCTGAAAGATGCAGTAAATTCTCTAAATGATCAATCAATGCATGTTGCTGTTTCTCTCTTATCCAGATTTCATAGATCCAGGAATCAAGGGGGGAAAATGGAAAGGGCTCCTCTTACTGTTACCCATAGTGATCCACAGCAAAATTTATTCTTTCTATTCTCAACTTTAGACTCTGCTGGTCTAGAAGTTCTGGTCCCCAAGGGAGAGATGCTTCTACTAGGAGATACAGCAATGAGTCCATTAAGATGGAAGTTGATACTCCCTGCTGCCGACTTTGGGCTCCTTATGCTAAAGAATCAACAAGCAAAGTCAGATATTGGTGTATTGGCTGGGATGACTGGGGAAATTGGATTACTACTAGACTATAGGAGTAAGAAAAAGTGTGCCTGGAATTCAAGATCATATCTTATACTCTCAAGTCTTGTAATTACTTTTGTTGCTGTAACGAACAAAGTAAGTGGAAAATAACCCAATGCAGGCTCAATTGCAAAAGCTCGGATCCCTCAAAAATGAAAACTGACATCACCCCAACAGGCAAGAAACCATGACTAGGTGATGTGCTTGCTGAGGACACAAGTATATGGAATGGGTAGTGAAAGAAGGAAGTTATAAATACCAGCTATGACCACAAGATCAGTTATAGAAATTAGGATGGTAAGAATTATGCATATTTATTTTTTGATATAAATATATTTGGTTGTACATTAACCAATTCTTTTTTCTACCCCATCCACCATCTAATATAAAATGGGGTAATAATAGTCTTTGTATTAGTTCCCTAGGGCTGCTATAACAAAGTACCACAAATTGGGTGGCTTAAAACAACAGAAATCTATTTTACTGCAGTCTGTATGCGAAAAGTCCTAAATCAATGTGATAGTGGGGTCACTTGCTTTTTAGAAGCTCTGAGGGAGAATCTGTTCAATGAGTCTCTTGTAGCCTCTGATGGTTGCTGGTAATCTTTGATGTTCCTTTGTCCAATCTCTGCCTCCATTGTTACGTGACATTCTTTGTGTCTGTGTTCAAATTCCCCTCCTCTTATAAGTACACCAGTCACTGAATTAGAGCCCATCTTAATCCAATATGACCTCTTCTTGATTATATCTGCAAAGACCGTATTTCCAAATAAGATCATATTTACAAGGTTCAGGGTTTAGCACTTCAACATGGCTTTTTGACAGACACAATTCGACCCATAATATCATTATATCTCAGTATATTCAAATGACATGACATCGAAGGGAAAGTGGATCTTAGCTAAAAAAAAGACTGAATATCATCCCAAAATGGACAAAGTAACCTATGAGGCTATGTATCTTTTTTTTTTTTTTTCTGTGGCATCATCTCACTCTATCACCCAGGCTGGTGCAGTGGTGCAATCTCGGCTCACTGCAACCTCTGCCTCTTGGGTTCAAGTGATTAGAGTAGCTGGGATTACAGGCAGGCACCACTATGCCTGTCTAATTTTTGTATTTTTGGTAGAGACAGGTTTCACCATGTTGGCCAGGCTGGTCTCGAACTCCTGACCTCAAGTGATCCACCCACCTCAGCCTCCTAAAGTGCTGGGATTACTGGTGTGAGTCACTGCACCCAGTCGTCTTTTAAATGTGTTTTCATCTGTAGAACTGATAGTTGCATCATACTAGATAGAAGCATCATTTTGCTAATGTCTTCATTTGGAAGTTATATTTAGTTAAGAGAAGTGGACATGGATGCCAAGTTGGCAAGGGATGGACTTTGGTAGCTTTCTACAGTATCAACTTAGCTAAATCAGGAGCTATATTTTCCAGAATTTCCTCTCCTGATTCACACTGAGTTAAGGTTAGCCTTAGGGGAAATTTGCATGAGGTTGGAAAAGAAGAATTGAAGCAGCAACCATTTGAAGGGGGCACCAAACTCTATGATGGCAAGCACACATTTACCCTGATGTGGTGACTCACCTGGACTTAGCGCAGCAGCTGTAGTTGAAGCTCCCAAAGCTCTGTCTTCAGCTTTGCCAAGTCCTATGCTAGGTATATGTTCAGCTCCATGGCAGAGGGCACTAGATCCTTCTGGAAGTCACCCCCATTGAGGTTGGTAAAAGGCTGATGTGGGTTCCAGTTTTTCCTCCTAATTCCAATCCTTCTTTGTTCTCCTCTACTTCATGCCCAGCTTTTGTTACTGGTGGCTGTGCTGACCCGGAGAGTTCAGCCCATTATCAGACAGATGCAACACACTCCCATTGACTTCTTCACCAGATCCCACACTTGCCTGAGGTCTAATCCCTGGAATAAACCCCTCATTCTATGTCACTGTTTCTGCTTCTTATTAAACACCGATACATGCACCTTGCATCAAACACTGACAAAGGTTGTCACGAAGGAAGAAATCAGGAACCACAGAAAGCACTGGTGTTCATATTCCACCACCTCAAAAAGGCAGGAAGTCTTCTACAGATAGGTGTGATTTGGGGCACTTCTGAATTATGACCCATCCTTCTGGATGCCAGTGCTAAAATAATCATTTTCTACCACCCTTCATCTGACCTCCATTCATATGCAACAACTGTCTCCAATCAGAGCTTGAAACCAAACAGCAACTATATTTCCTGATATTTCATGTTTGGTGAAAAAAGCATAAAATAAAATGTGTTGTGACCTATTTACAAGAGCCTGTCCCCACATAATGTGAAGGCCATCATTGATTGATCCCTATTTAACTTGGCTCATTGGACTTCTTACCATCAGAATATCTAGTTGAGCAATTTATTAGCATTCTGTCTTAGTCAGCTTCTGGAGTGTAATTCAGGTCCTAGTTCCTTACTCTGACATAGGTTTTTTTCTTTTCATTTTAGCCTCCCATTTTCTCCTGTTTCCCGTATTACAAAAGGCGATGTTTCCCCTTTACTGCCAGCATGTGATTGTGTGGTTGTGTACATTTCTTCTTGAATATTTCCCCTTGTACATGTTTTTTGTCAGCTTCCTTGCCCTACCTCCCATGATGCCTTTCCTTATCCAGCAGACACTGGCACAAACTCTTTCAAGAAATGAAAACTCCCTAACCTGGTTCACATGCATTGATTGGAAAAGTATTAACTATTGAAATAAATGTAATATACATAGAAACCTAAAGCTACTGTTTTGTTCAACCTAAGATAACAATGCTTGCTGTATTTCTTTAAATTAATTACAGGTTCACTCTGCTAAGTAATTAGATTCATTTAATATAAAACAACCATTGCTGGATTCTGAGAATGGTTCATGCGTTGGTCAGGGACTTGGCTTTCTTGGGGAGACACAATTATTTCCTAGGGCAGCCTTATAGCTCCCAGACAGCTAGTGAGGCCCAGCAACATGTGGAGTCTGGTTTCTAGAGCTATGGCTTGGTTAATCTGTATTATTTTCATGAAGTGGTTAACATTCCTTATGAAGAAATGGAGGCTAAGTGACTCACAGCAGATTAGTAGAAAAGACCTGAGTCCCTCTCAGAATCCTTGGTATTCTGGTTGGCAGGATTACTGTTTGCCCCAGGATAGGCTTTTCTCTCAAAATCATAAACTTCCAAAAACATAAATCATTTCCATGTGGATAAAGATGAGAAACTGTATTGACTTTTCTCTGTTTTGTTAGAAAGAAAGAAAAAAGAGAGAGGGAAAGAGGGAAAGAGGCAAAGAGGGAAAGAGGGAAAGAGGCAAAGTGGGAAAGTGGGAAAGGGAAGGGAAGGGAGACGGAACAGAAGGGAGAGGGAAGGTAAGGGAGAGGGAACGGAAGGGAGAGGGAAGGGAAGGGAGAGGGAAGGGAAGAGGGAGGGAAGGGAAGGGAGAGGGAAGGGAAGAGGGAGGGAAGGAAAGAGGGAGGGAAGGAAAAGGAAGGGAGGGGAACAAAGAAAAAGCAGAAGGAAAGAAGGAAGGGACAGAGGGAGGCAATATACCTTACATGCTATCAGAAATTTAACACTTAGACTTAAAATAACAAAAAGAAATGTCTGCTAAATTACCATCTATTTTAAATCACTAATTATATATCAACCTGACTCCTTAAATACTCTAACACCAAGGAAATTGTTAGCCTGAGGAGTAGAAAGCACAAAGCAGAGATTTACCTTTCACCTGATTAACACTTTCTATTAAAATAATCTAAAACAGCTGTTAATTCCTGTTAAATTCAGTCTCCACTTTTCTATAAAAGAAAAATTTAAATTATTTTTGGTAGAAAAGCTATTTTTTTAAATGTCAAAAATATTTCCTAACATTTTCAAGCCAACATACACAAAATTATTTATGTCAAATGTTGTCACATAGAATCCTACATGCCAGATTCTTCAACTCTTTTATTCACCCCAGGCAAATTTCAGTTTGCCATAAATCTTCCTTATGGCCAAGTCCCACTAGACTTTTAATTTAATGAAACACAGAAAATATTTGCATTGTGTTTTTCCCATACCCCCAACCCTCCATCAACAGTGAATTGGGAACCCAGCTATGCATTAACCCAGTGTTATAAGGAAGCTGTACATATGTATGGAGCTGAGTTTCAGTTTGCTGAGAAAAAGAGTAGGCAATAGCAATTTGCTGCAATGCATTACATGGTTAATGTCACCAAAGATGTCAAGTGAGCAAGTGACAATGGGGTGGGGGGGTGGGGGGAGGAACATCAAGATCCCTAAGTGGAAGATTGTCCTAAGTATTTATCAAATAGCCACGAGGGAGATCACTGAATTCTCACCAATCAATCTGGCAGGGATTTGGTCACCAAGGCGCAAAGGCAGATGGGATCCCCTTAATGCAAGCCTTCCCCAATGCAAAAGGAATGATATTTGCAGGAGAGGATGACAGCATTGTGAGAATAGAAGGGACAGTGACTGGGCAGATCAATACTGGAGCTCTTCCACTTCCTTGCTAACTCTGTTTCACAGTGAGAAAACTGGATATGTTCCCTTCCTCATCTCTCTTTCCCTATATAAAAATCTGTTTTATTTCAACTTTGTTATATATGCAAGTTACCAGAGCTAAGAAAGGCTTGAACCTGAGTTAAGGTAAAAGAGAGGGGAAAAAAAGACACATCCCAAACCAGTTTCATTTATATAATGAAAATAAATTTTTACACAATCAACAGAAACACACCAAGATTTTTTTTTTTGCGAAAAATATTTTTAAATAAATTTTTCTTTTTTTCTTACATTCTGATATACATATGTAACAAGGTTTATGGCACTGTACCCAGAATCAAATCAGAAAAAAAAAAAAAAAAGGAAAAAGGTGGGAAGGAAAGTAATTGATATATTGTTGAATTCCTTTCTATCTCCAAGCTGGCAAATTTGCACTATTTGTCTATCATTCAGCTGCCAGCTCTAACTTGTTTGCACACTTAAAACATCATATTATTGCACAAGAAGCCAGTGAAGGCATATAATGGTCAGTTCCTCACTATTTCAAAAAAAATCTCTTAAACTCAGAGAAGGAAAAAAAAAAAAAATCCAGAGCATGAAACACACAAAATCAAAGGTATCCTTTTTCTCTTTAAAGAATGCCTGAAGGATTGTTAGACCACTTAAGCTGCCCTGATCTTCTCTTTGCACCAGTGAGCACAACAGGGCTTGGTTTGGTTGGGTTTTTGTTTTCTGTGTGGACAGCCCAGGTTGATCCCAGGCCTTGGTGATTCAATGTCTTTTCTATTTACTTTTGGTTCTTTTTAATTGGTTTAAAGTGTGTAGTATCTTCGGTCTATGAACCTGCACAGACTATTTAGTCATAAACTCTACAAATAGCTTAAAAGGAAAAGGGGGAGAAACAAGTTGTATTATATTTTTATTGTTGGCTTAAAAAAATTACTTCTTTAACCTCCTTAATTTGTCAGTTTGTGGGAGGTGATCTCAATGGCATCAAAAGTTATAGTCTTCTTACACTTGTTAAAAATAAAGTGTTTAAACAAGTTTGTTTCCATTCACAAACTTACTCCCAACTAAAAAAAAAAAAAAGAAAGAAAAAAAACCAGAATCCATCCTCCTTCCTCATTGTCTCCTAATGGAGAGCAGCAATCCTTTCCATCCAGACCATTGTCACACAACCGTCTCCACGCCCATCAGCTTTGGTGTAAGGATTCTCGGTGTCACACCATTGTTTAGGTCTTCCTCGAACTCTAGCAACTGCCCCATGAAGTTAAGGTTTGGGGAGATAATTGGTCGTTTGCCTTTGACAAATTTATAAGCATCAGTCATGGTCATCCGAGTGTGCTTCATCAAGTAAGCGATGACGATGGTGGCGGAGCGGGACACCCCAGCCTGGCAGTGGATGAGAAGCCCCTTCCCACACTGGTGAGCTTCCTCTGAAAAAAGGGAGAAAGACAAGAGATGAAGGGAAGATGGAAGAGAGAAGCACGGAGAGAGAAACTTTCATCTCAACTTTGCAATGCCTTATTTTGTATAGAAATAATGAATTAAAACAGTTTTAAAGCCAAGTATAATCCACTAGTTCATTACGTATATTTATGTCACAACTTCCAGAACTGGCTAAAGTTGATATCAGCATGAACAAGAAGCTATACATCTACATTTAAAGAGAGGATTAAATGAAAGAATTGCTCATAGGAACAGTTTGCTTCACAGGTGACAGCAGTGGCCGGAAGCCAGACCTATAACACAGTTAACTTTCACGTTGAACAAGCTACTGATTAAGTCGACTCAAACAGTCACTGAACCTTCTCTCAAATGTCTTGTTCTCTTTTTTTCTGGAATTACACTACTGAAAGAAAAAAAAAGAATGAAGGAAAAGGAGAGAGGGAGGGGGAAAATTATACACACACATGAAAATATACATTCACACATATATATGTATATGTATGTGTGTGTGTGTATATATATATGCATATATATATATGCAGTTCCTCTTTGGATTAAGGATGTTAATTCCAATTTTCGGTTGTGTGACTTAACAAACCTAGTGCTAGTAACAACTCTCTCACTTGTAATAGAGAAAAAACACTTTCTTTATTCTATAGAATTGCTCTGTACAGGAACGGGCATTAAATGGATAAGAGTTTTAGTCTTACTAAACCCTGATTAAGGTTAAAGGAATAAAGCTTAACTAGGAAGATACTATGTTCAGCTTCTCCCCAGAAAATCCAGTTGTTGCAAAGTTAACTAAAGGCTAGTAGTATACAGGCCGAGGGTGTCACCTCTCAAGCGTTCAATCCCGTTTGCTTCCATGTATGACATTCCAATGTGGCAATAATGCAGAAGATGGAGGAATCTCAGCAATGGCTCAAAATCCAGAGCAATTGAAAGAGGAAGACTTGCTAAGTTTTCAGATATATTAAAAGCTCAGGACAATAGCATGTGGGCACTACCTGAACAAATTCTTAATGACATTTCTAGACTCTAACACATCCCTAAGAAAGCTTCCTTGAAGGAACACCAATTAGATAAACAGGTAGGGAAGGAGAAGGGGTAGAGAGAGTAGTGATTTCACCTAAACTACATCTACTGGCTACCCACCAGTGGACCAAGGAAAAAAAAAACCTGATGTAAATTTTCATCTTAAAAATTTACAGATGAAGTTTACTTCTCATAGTCAACAGTATTTCAAGAAAAGTAAGCATCTCTCTTTTTCAACTTTTTCCCTTCAGCACACAGTATTTAGTTCCAAGTCAAGACCAGAAAGCATGGTGGTGAGAGAATGAGCTTCTGAGTGCCTGGCTGGACCACCGGTTCCACTACACACACTTGATTCAGGAATAAATAAACTGGTATAAACACTAAACTTAGATGCTGCTTAGCTTATATTACACTCTTAGTGAAAGCTATTATGTTTATAAAACCTGCTGTGTTTTTCCTAAAGCAAGACTGTAAGATTTCAGTTTATCCAATAATATAACGATGAAAATAAAATTGTGCCTATGCAGGTTGTGATATGGAGTTGTTCTTCGGGCTGAATGCTATTTGTTATTGGTTTTGTTTTCCTTAAAAAAAAAAAAAAAGGCAGGTAAGCCTGAATAATCTATAAGGAATGTGAGAAAGAGCTTTAGTTGAAATCCTCTTAGAACAAGTATATCTTACCCTACTCATTAAATAGAAAACAATTTCCTAACTTCCTCCAACTGGAATTAAGTCAGATGGAATCTCAGTCATAACATCACATCATGTATCAACCAGAAGTTCCTTATATGCTTGTTGAGAAATTTTTCTTCGTCAGCGCTCCAGGTTTGGCTCAGATTTTATTAATAAAGAATCTGCAGTATCTCTGCATCCTCAGTGTTGCTAGTTGGGAATTACTTAATAGGGCATCATAAACATTGCCTTAGTGCGTTGTGAAAAGGCCTCAGGCTTGGGAGTCAAAAACCCTGGATTCTGGCCCCTTCTTGGACACTAGAATTCCTATGACCTTGAAGAAGTCACTTTACTTCTCTAAGTTCAGTGATCACCCTGAATTTCCTTTCAGACTCAATATTCCACGGTCCCGTGCTGACGGCATAATTAGCAAGGAAAACAGCTTGGCAAAATGACCAGAGATGTCAACACTACAGCAAATCCACCAGACCCCACTGGCTGTTAAACCTGAGGCTGTTTTTTTTTTCTCTGACAAAGGAACACCCCACTCCACTTAACTGTATTCTTCCTGGAATAACAACCTGCTGTAATATTTAGGAAAAGTACTAGGCCACCCCTTTATGGTAATAAAATTTGAAGTTACGTAAAAAAAAAAAAATGTTGAGTTTTGCTGTATTGCAGGTGCTCCCAAAATGATATTTTGAGTGTTTTTTTTTTTTTTTTTTGAGACAGAGTTTCACTGTTGTTGCCCAGGCTGGAGTGCAGTGGCGTGATCTCAGCTCACTGCAACCTCCGCTTCCCAGGCTCAAGCGATTCTCCTGCCTCAGCCTCCCGAGTAGCTGGGATTACAGGCATGCGCCACCACGCCTGGCTAATTTTGTATTCTTTTAGTAGAAACGGAGTTTCTCCATGTTGGTCAGGCTGGTCTCAAACTCCTGACCTCAGGTGATCCACCCGCCTCGGCCTCCCAATGAGCTGGGATTACAGGCATGAGCCACCGCGCCCGGCGATATTTTGAGTCTTATAGCAGTTTGGGACTATAGAAGTTGCAGAAATTAAGATTAGGATTAGGCTAATAGTTGCTTCCTTCTGGGGATTAAAGCGTGCTGTTGCTAAAACTTCCTCCTTGGGAACTACTCCATCTACACAACCTGATCTTTCCTAGTTCAATGAGTTTGGGGCAGACTGTCAAAGGAAACCTAGTACCATCTCCCCTTATGCTGGATGAATAAGGCTTAGTAGGGTGACTGGAAGGCATAGGTATGTTTGGAAGGGGTGTCATATTCACTAGATATTGCTTCCAAGGTGCTCAACGGCGCTAGTAGATCAAGTAGCAGTAGCACCAGCTCTGACCTCCGATTCCTTACTTTCCATCCACTTTTCTGGTTACAGAGCACATAAATGCTAACCCCTACCACTATTTCACTGAGAACTTGAGGGATGAGGATTTCTAGTTGAACAGATCCCAACAAATTCAATTACTGTCCTTTTATATCCATCCTGATGGCTTGGATACACTCGACAGGCTATGACTTAGAATGCTTAGGCTGTTTCAGGTAGCAGAGCCCTCCAAAACTCCAGGGCAGCTTTTCTTTTCCAACACAGGAATAAACCTTGAACTTGATATCAAAGCAAGAGCCGGAGGGAAAAGGAAGGCAGAGTATGAAAATTCCCTATGGGAGATAGTTACCAATGAACTCAAAAGCCTCTTCAAAGTACTGCCGCAGGTTCTGCTTGTTGCTGTCAGTGGCTGGCAGCCGCTTGTAGTTGAACAGGCCTTTCTCATAGTGGTAGAGGGGAAGATGAGTGGTGACGTTGATGACGTAGCCGATGTTCAGCCGCTGCATGGTGTCCAGGTCCTGAGCATCCTGCTCATTGCCAAGGAACAGGAAGGGCAAGATGGGGGTGAGCTCAGCGTTCTCGATGTCAGGGGTGGTGGGGATGGGCTGAGGTAGCAAGCTCGAGGCCGCGGATGCGCCGCCCCCCACCTCCCGGCACTCTTGGAGCTGGAGGGAGTTGTCACAGAGGTTTTCATGGTTCTGCTTAAAACTACTAAGTCCACCTAGAACACAAACACAGAAGGTGAGAGTGACTGAGATTTCAGAGCTGGCAGAGAATGCCACCTCCCCATTAGAATGAGTTTGCATTGTAGCTCATGCATATTTTAAATACATATATAAATATGTATTTAAGCAAAAAAAATAAAAATAAAAATAAAACAAAACAAAAACTAAAAGTCCATTTGGAGACCCAAGACAAGCTTCGGGGAGTATCACTGCATGGAGCACTTTGGAAATGTGCTCTTTCTACAAATGAGGGCATGTTCCCCTAGCAAGAGTTCCACGCGGCATCAGGCAATCTCCTCAGCTGCAAATGTGACCTGCCTCAAAGAGCCATATGCTCAGTGGCCTACATAGAACCCTGCGCTTTGGGAGCCAAGAAAGGCACAGATGACCTCCTCGGGTGGAATCTCAGCACCACAGGAGCATGTCTTGCACCCTTCATAGCTCACCTCACCCAGAAGGACAAGTTTGCTCCCAATACAGCAGAGTGGTTACAAGCAGGAACATTGGAAGAGACAGGTTATCTTGATTATAATCTGGATACCATCATTTCCTGACACTATTACTTAAGTTCATTTATCTCTGTGCTTCAGTTCCACCATCTGTAAACTGAGGGTGATGGTGTCTCCCTTTGAGTGCAATTGTGAGCCTGAGATAAATGAATACGTGTAAAATACTTAGCACATCTCCTGGCACACAGTAGAACTCAGCAGGCATTCACTATTTTAATTTATATTATTTATATGATTGCCCACAGGTGAAATCAGCAGAGAAGTACTTGGAAAAGACAAGCCAGGGTGGGGTGTGAAGGACTGCTCTTATAATCTTTTTTGATATTCTCCATGTAGGGCCCTGACATTTATCAACCCTGACTTTCAGTAGAACAGAATGTGAGAGCAGCGCGGTTGCTTACTCCTCGACTTTCCAAGGCTTGTGGGCACATAAACCCATCAAGAAACCTCTTTCGGATGTGTGAATGCATACTTTTGAGCTTACGGCTCTGCTCTGCCTCCCACGAGTTATGGGTCTAGTATAAAAAGCTTATAAACTGTGCTTATTTCTCCATTTTTAAAATGCAAACCTTCCCCTGAACAAGTGCAATCTCACTTTTGGGAATGGATCTTAGGGAAATCATCTAACCAAAGATAGTTAGCTAGATATATGGAGATGTTCACTACAATGTTATCTGTTTTATATATATTTTAAAAAGGCCAAGTAAAACACAAAAATAAAAGAAAAAAAGTTATTACATTCATTCCACGGAGTATTATGTAGCCTTTAAAAGAGTAGTTGCAAAAAGGATGTGAAAATAAATAAAACATTTTGGTTTAATATTAAATTTTTTAAAAGCTAAGTAAAAAACATTCATCAAAAGCTGAAGAACTGTACAAAAAACGAACAATTGTTTAAATTAGGGAATTTACGGATCATAGTTTATTGTTTAAATTTTCTGCTAATATTTTTACACACAATGGCATGCACAGATAAACCCAAAGGATTATTACAAAGCTCAAATTATAATAATATACATGTAAGTGCTATAAAATCTGGATTGACATTATTAGTGCCAACTGAGCTCTAACCCTAATCAAACAGAACTAGATACACTCTGGCTTTCCCTTTGAAAAGAGGGGGAAGTGGAAAAGTCCTATTAGCTGAAAGCCACCAGAACACAACATCTACCCTCAAAGACAGATGGCTTGTGGCTGTCTTGATAGTTCCAGGAGATAAGGCAGAAAACCCAAAGCATGAACAAGAGACGGTTATGTTGCAATAAGGACAGGAAGTCTATCTGTCCACTAGCCTCTGAGCCTGGCATATGTTCTTCTCCATTTCAAGTCTCATCTTTGACAAACCACAGCGGGAAACTCCAGACCATAACCTAGACCGAGTCTCAAGACTTTTCACAACCAATGGACCCGGAGCTGGCTGTGTAAAAGCGAGAAATCATATTCTCCTTAAGGTATGGTTACGATCCAAAGAAAACTCAAAGGGCAATATTATGTTCACTTTACTCGTTGAAAGTAAGAAGTCAACACCTACCCCAGCTTTTTGAAAAGAAAAACAAGAGCTATATACGAATTTCAGTTGATTTCTAGAATTAACCTCTGCCCTTACATATGATAGTTTATTCTGCTAGGCAATTATGACAATAAAGTTTGAACCTGAAGAGATAATTCTGAAGTAGAAGAAAGAAAATATGGAAAATAACTTCACCAGTGAAGACTTAAAAAATAAATAAGATAAAAACTACCCATTGTCATCATCACAGCCTCCACAAAAGGGATTCTGAAGAGTTAAAATCCGCTCAGCTTCGCCTCCACAAAAACCCAAATTCCACACAGATTCTGTGATGGGAACCTAACTCACTTTTTTCTTCAAAAAAGGCAGTTGTTACATTTTTCCATATAAGATGAGAGGGAAGAACAATAAAACAAATTCAAAGGAAGGCTCTAAAAGCAGGGGAAAAACCTCTCTGTTCTTATTTAGGGTACTCAAGCTGTAATTTGTCTTAAAAGCAGCTAGTTTAAAAAAAAAAAAAAAAACCCAACACATGCTAGAAAACCCCACACACAGAAAAAAGCAGCGTCCAGCTTTTTAAAATTCTGCCTCTACACCTCCTTTCTCAATGACATCAGCTGGAGGCTCCCCACCTGCCCAGTTGCCATAGCAGTTACACAAAGACATACAATGACATCAGTTGGCATGATATCAGCTCTTTGAGTGCAAACAATACAAGAAGAACTACTTTGTTTAAGGCCTTTGGTGCAACTGTGTTCTGGGGAGCCAATGATGTAATGCTAACAGGTGGCATGGGCCTTCCATTTGCCTGATGGGGGGAAAAAAACCCGTGGCGCAGTGGGGGGAGGAGGGAATTTGAGACAGACACACAGAATGCTCCAAATCACAGAGCATGCTTATGTGCAAAAGTATGGGTGCATTGTGTGTTTAAGCCATGTAGGAACTCTGTTCATATAATATTTGGAGGTGGGAGGGGTGGAGAGAAAAGGAGATATTACAATTTAAACACATAAGGTAAACAAGGAAATTCTCCTTGAGGGGTCTGAAGAAATAGTCTCCTGTTCAACTGCCACTCTGCTAATCAACTTGGGCATCAGTTTTCCATAAGGCTTATGCACAGCTCTGTACTGCAGTTAAAAACTCTCTCTGTGGACGGTGCTTAAATTAAAAAACAACGAGTGGAAGCTCACAGTGGTGGCTTTTTCCAGAGAAGTCTGCAGGAAGGATTGTTTTCTTCTCTTGGGGAAGGGTTGAAATTGAAATCTGGAGGGGAAGGGGAAGAGTAAAGCTAATCTGGTTTTTCTTTTCCAGTTACTTTCCTCCGACCCTACCCCATCAAGTATCACCAGAGGCCAAAGTGACTGATCACTTAATGAGGAACCTTGATGATGTTATGTTTATTACTATTTAAGAATATTAGAACATGATAATTAACAAACAAAGCAGGAGCAGTGTAGCATGGAGGTTAAGAGCAAAGGTCAGAGACAAACACACCTAGCTGCAGTTATGATTCTGCCTCCTAGCAGCTGTGAGACCCTGTGCAAGTCAGGTTCCCTCATTAAGCCTCAGTTTACCAATCTATTAAGTGGATGTAATATCATCTACCCATCAGGGTCATAGTTCAGGAAGCCTATGTAAAGGTTTTGATACACAACCAGGTATTCGATAAATAATGTCTTATTACCCCCAATATCATCACCTTTGTTCTAAATTCCAACAGATCTATGCACACGCATAGTCCATGAGAGCCCTAAGTGCAGTGCAGTGATTCAGAGAAGGAGTATTGAGGCTGGACTTCTTGGGTTTGAATCCCCAGCACAGCCAAACACTAGCTATGAGACCCTGGGCAGGTTTCTCACCTGTCTGTTCCTCAGTTTCCCTGTATACAAAACAGGGATAACAATAGTACCTACCTCACTGTACTGTTGTAATGATTAAAGTGGTTAATAAAGTACCTTAAAACAATGTCCAGCACATTGTAAGTGCTTTTTCTTTTCATCACTTTGGGAAACTACCATTTTAAAGATCTAAAAAAAAAATCTGCTTAATATAAAGACTCTATATAAGTAAACTAATGTTCCTGAGTTTTTACTTTTAAATTTTTATTTAACAAAAAAGAAAGGAACCAAGGTATCCGAGCAGTTTTAAAGTTTGCAAAACATACTTTTAACATAAAGAAAGCAACAGCTCCCTATTTTTCCTAAACAAATATATCTGATTTCACTTTGTTGGTCCTAGCTTTCCTAACAAAGACTGTCTTTGCATTTCTGGTTTTTCCACAGAATTGGATTTTGAAAATAAAACTGTTCTTCCCTCCTTCTTCCTTTCCTCCAATTTCTACCAAGGTGGCTAACTTCCTTATGTGCACAAGAGCCTGCAGTTATTAGTGCAAACATAAAGTAGCCATGAGCAACAATGCTGGGGTAGGGTGAGGCAAGGCGGGGTGGGGGGGCAGCAAACATTTTCAAAGCTTATCTCAAAAGTAGGTTCTCTGCCAAAATGAGTATGGTCAGTACATTGATTCTAAATGGCAGCAACAAAGAATACCTAGCACCCCTAAAGAACTATATGTGGAAATACTGCCTGCCAGTTTCTTCTAACACACGGTCAGTTCAGTGACAGTCCTACTGAAGCAATGGATTCTAGTTTTAGTGGGAAACTTCTCTTTATAGATGCATTTCAGCTCCTGTTGCTGTTTTGGCGACTGCAGTCCTGGAAACAGAAGAGTCCTCTGTAATGTGATTCAGAAGCAATGCACTGGGTTGTGAGTTAAAGAAACCACATCCAAATGCAGAATCTATAAGCAAGAGATTTTTATACTCTAAAGGTGGACAGCCCTTTTTGGTCTTATGCTAAGCTAGAAAGTGAGCTGTTTCCAGAAATTTAAGGAACACTCTCACTGAAGGTCAGCAAACAGAAGTAATGTCCAAAGACCAGGGGGAGGGGTGTAGGCTAAAATTGGACTCTTCTACAGTTTGCTATAAGCATATTGATCACCCCTCTCTGTTGCCTAGTTTTTCTTACTGAGTAACCAGTCTTTTAAAGTAAAACAGTACCTTGATGATAGTGGTTAAGATCATAGACTGGAGCCAGATTGCTTGAGTTAAAACTCCTGACTCCTATCACTTACCTTGTAACCTTGAGCAAGTTATTGATGTCTCTGCATCTCAGTTTACATATCTGTGACTTGTAATATAGTAATTTCTATCTCACAGAGCTCTCAATATGGATAAAATGCTACATGAGAGTTAGGTGTTTTATTATAAGTGGGAGAGACATTGCTGTAAGTTGGATACTATTTTGTTTATACCAGGAACAGATGGATGCTATGATATACTCCATGGAAACAGAACATCAGAGCCACTCAAGATTCTATAAGCACAAGAATCTGTGGAAGAACAAAGCCTGGATGAACTGGAGCTGATGTCAGGCTGCCAAGGCTGAAATCTTCTTCAAAGACAGGGTCAGAGTCACTTCATAAGTTTCAGGGCAGAATATCACCTATCTTAACAGGAGAAACATGTGGGGCGGTGGTGGGTACCAGCTCGATCCACAAAGATTATTTCTACTTCTTGTTTTCTATGAAATGTTCTTTATACTCCATAGATGTGATTGGGTATTTTACAGTAAGAATTGGGTATTTTACAGTAGGGTATTTTCAAGTTCAAGATGAAAATCATTCCTACTGTAAAATACCCAAGGAAGTGTTACTTAAATTGTCTTAGGATCTTGCCCCCAGGGAACTTGTATTTCTTTCCCAAGAAGAGTAAAGGGAGGCCCTATCAAACAGAGGCAGAGAGAGTTGAATGGGAGTGCTGTCTCACTAGGTATAAGGTATGAAACAAGAGATAAAGAAGTATTTATCTTACTCAGGGGAAGAAAGAGATTTAGGAGGCTGACTATGAGTCAGAGAGAAGTCTTCTTATGATCACGTCATTTGACTGCTTCCCTCAAACCAGTGTGGTCTGGCTTACATGTGAGACGCCTTATGTTTGAAAAGACATAAACAAGGAAGTATCACAAGCTTAAAATACACACATATACATAAAACTTCAGATATACTCATATAACATAATGGGATCTTGAATCCCATTGAGTACCCATCCACATTATTTGGCTTGCTATATTATTAAGTCTTTTAGGAAGATATATCTAAAAATAAGTTAGTCCCTCCATTCATGGGTTTTTCCTGTGTGAAGGAGACACAGTTATCTACAGATATATCTTAAAAGCCAACTCTAGAAAAGACAGTGGATGATATATAAAGCAGCAAAAAAAAAAAAAAAAAAAAGAGCTTTGCCTTGGATTTAGAATAGTGGGTCTGCCACATGCCAAGTGTGTGACTTTTTGAAAGTTATTGAAGTCTTCTGGGCTATCTTTCCATAACTATAAAATAGGATACTACTACTTAGGTCTGTCGTAATGATTCAATGATTTTGTGTGTACAATAGCCATCCTGGTATTTTAAGAAGGCATTCAAATCCTGCAGCTATTTGAATGATTGTCAAATGGAGCAGCAAAGCTAACTAGCACTGGAGGTAGTCAGATGCAGGAAGATGACCAGAGACTACAGGGGTCAATGTCAGTGTTGCTAGAAATGAACTTTTGATGCTGGTACAGTTGCTTCAGAGCAGTAGGAAAAGGAGACCATCCTGCAGAGGCAACCCCATGCAAGGGCATCACCAGAGAGGGAGGACAAAGCAGGAGCCATGAGGACAGCCCACTGTAGCTCTGCTCTGCTAAAAGTGTACTCAGTGCTGTTAGCCTAGTCTACACTCCATCACTGCCGGAGGAAGTGGCATGCAGAGTGGGGGTTGGGGCTGGTGGTTAGTGTGGTCTCCCTTGAAAACCTCATTATATTTAGTTCTTTATGTCTACGATTTTCAGAAGCCTTGAAAAAAAAGACATTTTTTAGGCATATCGAATAGCCAAAAATACATTTCTGGTATATTTTCTAAAAATATATGCATACTTCTAGAAATTTTTGAAATGGACGTACAGAAAAGTTATCACACACACTTTTTCATACCTCAATTTCCTCAATAAGTTGAGGTGTTTACAGTTTTTCTCAGAGTCATTCTATAAAAACTTAGTTTCAACAACTTATTATATGTATACATGCAGCCTCATTCTACAACTATAACTGCATTATTAATACATATTCTTTTAAAATGTATTTTCCTTTCTGTGTATATCCAGATTAAGAGCTTTAATAGAATTTATGTCCTTGGAGAGCAGGACTAGTCTTATTTAAATCCCTTTGTACACAGGAATTAGCCCCAAGTCACATGAAGACAGGTGACTGCTGATATGTTAGATACCAATAGGAGCTACAGGGAAAGAGGTATTGAGATAGGTGGTCAATTTCTTTTTGGAAATAATTTACAAAAACTTAATAAAATAAAAAGATCTTCCTGGTGTTTTCCTAGTGATAAATGATAGGCTGAAATCATTTCCAGAATAGCCCTCCCAAAACTATCTTCCAATAATAAAAGTTGTTCATTTTTACTTAGTTCATCTAACCAAGTAGTATTTAGTAATGTTTTAAGAGAAAAAAAAATTCTGAAAAGTTGATACCAGAATTTGCCTGAATTTTGAGTTAACAATAGTCTTTTCTTTGGATTGTCTGGACAAAACAACATAATATAGAATACTGAGGCTTACATGAAATAGACATTGCTTGAGTTGTCATCGTATAGTAACTTTGGTATCAGAGTGATACAGGAGTTAAGAAGAAATTACTTAGGCAGATAGTGAGGGTACAGAAGTCCTCCGTAACATTTTCCTTTTAATGAAAAGCGGCCCCAAATCATTTTCTAACAGAGAGCAGCCTGTAAAGTTGAACTGCAGACACAGACAAGCAAACTGAGAGCTCGCACATGTGGATGCCAGCAGGAAAGAATTACCTGCGACTAGACATGTTCAAAATGGCGGCTCCATCTTCCCTTCTCTGCCGGCCACGTGTACAGTAAGGAGCAGACAAGATGGCGCCAGGCAAGGGGAGAGTTCATTTGCATAATAAGATTAGGGTGGGGTGACCAGCCTCCCCTGAGTGCTGTGTAAACCTCACACCTGATCAAACCAATCTGTGAGCCCTATGTAAATCAGATACTGCCTCCTCAAGCCAGATTATAAAATCTGGCACATCTACCACCAGTCGGCCTTTTTCCTCTGGGAAGTCACCTCTCTCTCACTAAAGAGCGAGCTGTTTTCCTTTCCCTTTCTTTTGCCTATTAAACCTCTGCTTCTAAACTCCTCTTGTGTGTCTATGTCCTAAATTTTCTTGGTGTGAGACAACGAACCCCGGTTATTTAACCCAGACAAGGTAGCCCCTTCAATAGTTACTATTGTTTCTCTCAGATGATGTGCCATTCCCTCCCACCCCAACGTTAAAAAAACCCAGCATTCCAGAAATAAGCTAATACTTGACAATGACACTTACCAAGAACTAAAACAGTCACTTTCGCTACTTCCTAATCTTTGTATAATTAGCAGTGTGCTTTCTTCTCCATTTTTTGTTCCATATACTTCTACATTTTCCAGTCATTAACTTGTTTATTGGAGGGGCCTCTTGTCATTTTTCTTATATTTTCGAATATACTGTTTCCTTCCTTGTTTGATAAAACCTTTGCCATGCCCTCAATAGGAAGAATTTTAAAAAATTATTGCCCACATATTTACCTCAAAAAAGTAAACTGAGTCAGAAACATCCAATGATTTAGGAATTGTGATTTATGAAAATTGAAAATAAAGTTTAATTGGAGGCCTTCCAAGAAATGCTGACCCTGGAAAGTTTTTGTCAGAGCTTTAAAGATTCCCCTCTGCTCCCACCACCCTCCCCTCCTGGCTCAGAAGTTGCCTCGGGGCAGAACTGGTATAGAAAAGAGCTGGGGATTGGATTTCCCCGGCTGGAGTAGCTCAGTCCACACAGAAAAGTCAGCCTCTGGTTCCTACCCCCTGAAGGGAGGTGCAGTTCTCTTGCCCCGCTCCTACCATTTCAACTTTAAGGCTTTAATGAATAACCAATGTTTGAGCTACCACAAGTTTAATTTGTGTGTATTTGAATAACACAGGCAGATTGTTTTGAGAGGATACCTCAGAAGTATGTAAATACAGCCTGTTTCTTTAAATCTGTTACCTCATTTATTTACATTAGAACAGAAAGCACTGCCAGAAGCAACAGCTGATGACAGTCATGTAATTTTCCACAAAGACAACAATTAAACAGCTTTGTGTTATTTTAATGAGCAGATGACTTTTATGTGAGCAGGATTTGAACTGTTAAGATCTCAAGAGTTCCCAGAGCCAGGAAGCCCCTCAGGTTTTGCAGAAGTCAGTGAGACTCTATGACTCTGGTTTCTTCCCCACCAGGGCCTTGGGTTTGGTCTCTATCTCTATCCCCTTTGCCCCCTTCTCCACTCTTCTCTCCCTCACCTCTCCTCCCGCACTCTTGCTCCTCTACCCTGATCCCTCCTCCCTCCCCTCCCCTCCCCTCTCCCTCTTCTCTCCCTGTCCCTGCCATCTCCCCTCTTCTACCCTTCTCTCCCTCTCCCTACACCTTCTCTGTCTCTCATAAATCCATCAGCAGTAGATGGGAAGAAAACATGAAAGAGAGACTTCTACCTGGAATACATTTTGATGCTTGAATTTCAAACGAATCCACAGAATATTTGTTAGACCTATTTTTAAAAAGTCAAAGGTGGGCTGGGAAGAGTGATTGAGCACTCATCCCTGCCAGCCAAACACACAGTAAGGCTCTGCTAGTGCAGAGAATACCATCTTTAACTCACCCTCCCCATTCTGTCTCACAAAGGTTTCAGTAAGAACCACCTGAAGACAGGGTGTGGGCATAGTTGACTTCAAGTCAGTCCCTCTGCCAGAGGGGCAGGGAAGTGCCTTCTGCTCTCCCTTAATCCTAGTCTGGAATAGAAGGGTCAGAACAGATGTTTCTGGTGGTTCCAGTTGTCCCCTCCATCCACAGACCTTCCTCCCAGCCTGTGTAGTCTCATTTTTTTTTTTCCACCAGAATTTTGTCTACTTCTATTGAACTCCATTCTCACTAACAAAAATGCCAACTAAAGAAAATAAGAGTAAGTATTTTTGCTTTCCAAGAAAGGATTTTGGGCTTCAATTAAGTGAATGGCTAAGAAGGGTGCCTACCAAGATCCAGTCTGGGGGTGAGGGGTCAGGGGCCGACAGAAAGACAGCCAAGTTCCAGCCCCCATGTTCCTGAAAACTTGCAAGTTCAGTTTTCTTTCTGGTACGTGTCTAAATTTTACCTATGTTAGCACAGACCAACTGGTTCCCAGGGAGAAATGCACACCATAAACACTCAGATCAAGTCTGGGATTTGTTAACAGACATGCCAGTTACATTAACACATTTTTCACTGTTATAATCTCTTGTATTTAAGATCAAACCCTCCCCAAACATTCTGGGAGTTGAGGAGGTGAGTGACACACTGCAGAGGCCCCTTCCCTGCCCCTCCCCACTCCATCAGGAGGAAACAGATGACAACCATAAACACAGATTCCAGAAGGCAGTCACAAATTAAGATAAGTCATAACAGAAGACGCTCTCCAGTTCCTGGGTGCTATGAGAGGGGACTAATTAGATTGGGGTTCATGGACAGCCTCTCTGAGGTATGAGAGGGGACGGAATCCAGGAGAACATAGGGAGGGAACACCACACTGGGAAAGGCAGGGAACTCAGGGAGCCTCTGAGTGACTCAAGGGAGCCAAATGTGGGGAGGCACAATGACTGGGCAAGAGGCAGGTGAGGAGAAGGGCTAGAGGGGAAGGAAGGGAGGCAGGGACCCTCCTCACAGGGCCTCTTAGGCAGGTTTTATTCTGAGTTCAGTGGGAAGCTCCTGAGTGTTCCAAAGTCCACAACAGGTGATCAATATGTGTTTGAAAAGAAAAGAGAGGGGAGGGGAAAAGAAACAGAGAGAGAGAGAGAGAGAACGCACTGATTTACCAAATGGTGTAATTTACATACACTCCAAATCCTGGGCAAAATTCATACCCTTTCCTTTTCTGAATGCATTTTTTGTGGCTGCTATGGACTGATTGTATCTCTCCTCCCCATATTCAAACACACACAAAAATTCGTATGCTGAAGCCCTAATCCCCAGCGTGAGGTCATGAGGGTAGGGCTCCTGTGATGGGAGTAGTACATTTATAAGAAGAGACAACACAGAGCTTGCTGTCTCTTTTTCTCTGCCTTGTGAGGGCACAGCAAGAAGACAGCTGTCTGCAAGCCAAGAAGAAAGGCTTCACCAGAACCCAACCATGCTGGCACCCCAATCTTGAACTTACAGCCTCCAGAACTATAAGAAAATAACTTTCTGTTGTTTAAGCTATCCAGTCTATGGCATTTGGTTAAAGCAGCCCAAATGAATATAGTGCCACTTGTAATTCCCAGTGTAGCTTACTTTTAGAAATACAACGTATAATACTTACTTTTGAAGAGCCACACTAAAACTTGTGGGCTGCCTGAGAACAAAGCCCCTGAGAGCCAACCCAACTTGGTGTCATACCTTAAAGCCAAGCCAAAAATGGTCCAAGGTCAGAATGGGGGTGGCAGGGTGGTGGGGGTGGGGGCGGGGGCTGCAGGGGGTGGGGGTGTGCTGAAAGGACCAGCATGCCTATAAAAGGCAAGCGCAGTAAGCCTTGTAGAACCTTAGTTCCATGAACCAGCTACATGCACGCACAGAAGCCCACTCCTCTCCCAAAGACACTTCCCTCCTCATTAGATATATGCCCTTTCAGATCAGCACTGGCACATGACCTCCATGTGGCATCCTTCTGGGCGGAAGAATAATTTAGCTGGAGACATTCTGCGTACTGGGGAGGCTACTCTATACCATGTTAGGGCTCCACCTTTTTTGCTCACTGGTCTCAAACTTAATACTGGTTAATCCATCAAGACGGATTAAAGGAGGGGGAAAAATCCATGAGATCATCCTGGGAAGCTGCAGAGAGAGGAATGTTAACAGGAGGAGAGTGCTATAAAACACAAAGCCATATTTCTCCCGAGAGCTCAACCAGATATTCTGCATTATTATTTAAGTCTCTAAAGAATGTCTAAAAACATTCTTGCCTTTCAGTGCAGAAGTTTAAATAATGAAGCATTGCTAAACAAACAAACAGAGGAAAGCCCAGTAAAGCTATTCATTACACAAGCCCACTGTACAAAAGGAAAACTATTGCTCAACCATCCACCCCGAGGACCAACATTTATCTTAGACCCCAAATTAAACACATCACAGCTTCACAGCAAAAGTATGTTTCCCAATGGGATTTAAGTAAAGTCCAATTAAATAAATCTTCAGAAATGTCACGTGCGAGCCTCACAGGAGAGCATATTTCTACTGTGAAACATTCCCATTGGAAGTTACATTCACAAAAGGTCCTCTAGAAACATCCATGACAGGAGGGGTGGGTGAAAGCAGTAAGCAAGACAAAGTTACACAAGTGAAGCCTGGATAGGGTTCCATTGCTAAAATCATGTATGGAAGTGCCCAGCCAAAAATGCTGCATCTGAGTTTGCTTTGAATAAAACCCCCATGTCCAACAAACAGTATTTATAACTGTGTATTTCAGTAGGATCTGGAGGTCAAAGAGCTCTGGCTTAGGGAATTCAGGAAGTGGTAGGGGAAAGGATCAAATGTCAGCATCAAGATTTGAATTGTTTTCCTGAACCAATGTTTTCACTTCACAAAAGGCATAGCAACAACTTCCTCAAGTCACTGAGCTGGATTCTATATTTGGTGAATATAATGAGCAAGGCTGAGTACTAAAGGATCAACTTCCAGAAAGAAAAGGCATGGGCTTTCCTTAAACACGGACTCAGCCATGTCCAATGATCACACCGTACCATGAGGGCTGAGCTTTGACAGGTCCACCCGAAGCAAGGTGAGGTCTCCATGCACTAAGAGACATACAAAATTACACTGGGTTAAAAAAAAAGCTAGCATGTCCCTGCCTGGGTGACCACCTTCTGAGATTAAGGGGAAAACAAAACAATTAAAAACACTGCTTGTCTCTGAGGAGGTGGGCTGGAATTACATATTGTCAACATGGACTTGAGGCTAAGTGAAGGACCAGCCAAGTAATGGTCAGTTCAACCTGGGGCACGCGGAACGAAGCGCTGACCTGGGATGCATCCCATATCTGGCACCATCAGACTTTCGACCATTTCCCCTGAAGTCATGTCTAACTTCGCACAGGGTAACAGAAGCCCTGATAGCAAGGACTCAGAGGGCAACCCTTCCTTCCACACTAAAAAGATACTGGGTTCTAGCTCTGTGACCTCTTTTGCCACCCCTATACAATCAGGACTTAGGGTAATCTTTAAGTTTCTCCCAACTCTGGTGTTCTATAACTTCAATATAGCCTTGATAAACCATATACATGATATGATATGGTACGATATGACATGAATGAACAATAGCAAGAACAAAATCAGCTGTCAGAGGGTGTGTAAAGCCTGGGTGCTCTGCTTCCCACTTCCAGGCCTTTGCATTTGCTGTTCCCTCTTCCGCAAACTCCCTTCCTGTAGATCCTCACTGTGATACTGTGATATGAAAAAATATATATTTGATCTCTGCCCCTGGTTCCTGTAGTATAGCTTCTAAAACCCTTGGAATCTCTGAAGTTATGAGTGTTTTTTGAATGCCAATGAGATGACTAGTGGCTGGGGCCCCTAAATAGCTCCAGGAAGGGAGCTGGTCACCAGAAAGAAAACAGCTTAATTAGAGGATTGGGACATTCAGCCACATCCCCCAAACTCCAGGGAGGAGACAGGGACTGAAGGTTGAGTTGATCACCAATAACCAATGATGTAATTAATCGTGCCTATGTAATGAAGCCTCCATAAACCCCATCCATCTCCTTCATCTGACTGTCCATCTATATTCTTTGTAATATCTTTTATAATAAATGTGTAAACACATTTCCCTGAGTTCTGCGAACTGTCCTAGAAAATTAACTGGACTCAGGGAGGGGGCTGCAGAAATACTGATTTATAAACAGTGCGGGGAAGGTGGGGTAATCTTGTAGGACTGAGCCCTCAACTTGTGGGTTCTGAAGCTAACACCAGGTAGAGTCAAAATTAAGTTGCAAGACATTCTGCTAGTGTTTGCTGGAAGACTGCTCTGTGTGTAGGGGGGAAAAATCCACAGAGGTGTTCTGAAAGTATGGTAGGATAAAAATTTATTTTTCTTTAGACTCACATAGATGATTCAGACCTCAGACCAGATGTGTTCTCAGAAAAGTCTTCCCTGACATTCAATTTACAGCCACCCTTCCAAATCTCTTTTATCATATCATGAAGTTTTTAAGAGTTTCATTGTCTTCAGAACACTTATCGCTATCTGAAGTTACCTATTTATTTCTTCTCTGTTTATTGTTCTTATTAAAATGTGGACCCCAAGAAAGTCAAGATGTTCTTTGTCTTAGAGGAAATAGAGTGTAATGGTTTGGTGCACTAGGGCCAGACTGTCTCCACAACTTTCCAGTATGATATTGACAAAGCTGTTTAACCTCTTTGTACCCTGAAATGGAGCTAATAATAGTACTAACAGGCAACAATAGTTATTGCAAGAATTAAATCAGCTACTACATTGTAGTTATTAATAGAAATTCTAAGTATTCACTGTTTAGCATCTGAATTGTATATAGTAACTGCTCATTAAATATTTTTAGATTCAGTGAACATTGGAATGAGATGAGATAGGACCAGTTTATTGTAAAGCATCTATTATATGCTGTTCAGCATTATGCTATGGATTTGTGAGATTTGATTGAAAAAATAGTCCCCAAAGAGAAATCTAATGAGGGAAAGGAGGAAGGAACTTTAGGGAAATTCAGTGACAGGACTGGCAGAAGAAACATTTTCAGAACACACTGAAGATTGAGCTGAACAATGCCATCCAGCTGTAACTCACACAGTCAGGTGCAGGACTCGCCAGGTGAATTCAGCACGAGGATTTAGAAATCCTGGCATTCCAAGGCTGGGAAGGAGGGCTGACTAGACTTATGAGGAAGAGGCAGTTTACAGGGGTGCTGGGCCTCCCTTAAATGTGACAAATGGGCACCTTCCAGGGAGGGCTGAGATCCAAGGCAAATCACACTTGGTGGCCTCTTACCCCTTTCTCCTCTCTCCTCGCCCCTACTTCTTGGACATTCTATATGAGTGATGAATGGTAGAGATGGATGGAAGGTAGTCATAAAAGAGAAAAGAAGGCTCAGGAGGGAAACTCACCCTGAGGGATGTCACTAAGCAGCAGGAGGGGCCCTCAATTCAGTTTAATATACATTTATTAAGCACTAAATATGAAATGGGGGCACAGTGCTCAGTATAGGGTATACACAAGCTAAGATCTAGGTGGGCCCTCTCAAGAGCTTGCTGACCCTCTCACTTAGATGTGGTAAGCAGTAACAGATGATTCTGACAGTATCTTCACCACCCCCAGGTGGCCCTGTTTCTTCTATCTCCTTTTGAAGGGATACAACACTGGATCTGAAATCAGTAATTTGGGGTTCCTCTTATCCCTCTTAATAACTGTGCACCTTTGGGCAAGTTACTTGAACTTAAGACCATGTGAAACCACACGATCATATCATAAGAGCTATTTCTTCAAACACAGGAGTTCTCTCTTTTCTAAAAATAAGGGCTATTACAGCCCTAGATCTCTCAAAGAGCAATAGCGCGCTATAATGCTCTTGAAAGGTAGAAAAAGGGCCTTGAAGCCTCTGGTATTCTGGAAGGTGAGATGCTCAGGGACTGTGTGAGAAGTGAATGCCTCATGTTCTGTACCTCTTCAGTTGGTTCTGATGAATTTGCTCTCCCCCTCTCAGAAACTGGGACTGAGACTTCCACAGTCAATGAGTGGCAGAGAACACTGCCTCATAGTTATCTGGTGTGAACTGTCCCTAGTCTTAAAGCTGAACACCTCTGAAGAGCAGGCCTGGTATGGTGGCAGATGAAAAGTGCCCAGGGCTGGCCCATGTTAGGAAAAAACAAGTCATATTGATTTCTTTTTGAAAGAGGCCTCTTTTATACATTCCAAAATCTTGTTTTATTCCTGGTTTTCACTGGTGAAGGAAACTTTCCTCCCAATAACTGCAGAGTTTATGTTGGACTTTTCTTAGAAATCTGCATTCTAAGGTGGCCCCAAGAGATACTCATAGGAGTCAACTTTCTAGGAGCTGGTGACCTAAGAGGGCCTTGCAGAACATGGGCCAGGCCTGAGCAGGAAACAGAAGAGTAGTGGTTACCAGGACCACAGACAAGAGGCAGTGTCTATTTTAAGCAGGGATGAAGAAACTAAACCAAAATAAATAAAACACATGGATCTTGGCTTAAAAATCCAAACAAAAGCCCCAAAAGAAAAAGCAACAATTGAGCTAAATACCTTGTTTATGAAATGTAATAGGACATACCACAAAGCGTAATTCCAGACAAGGCAAATGATTAAAAAACACAACAAAAAATCGAAATACTCCTTACCCATAGTATCACCCTGTGTCAGCTTCCCATGAAGATTTCAATCCCAAAACCAATACTTAAGAATCCCTGGTATCAAAGAGGGGCCAACACATATGTTTGTCACCACCGCTAACATGATGCCAACTGGGAGATGAAATAGGCCCCAGAGATTACAGCCTGAAGGGTTTTGAGTATGAAGGTCTCAGAGGCCTGCCTGCCTCCCAACTGATCCTAGTGGTCAAAAGCAGTTGCTCAAAGACTGAGTCATTTTCCAAGTCTAGAATGCAAATGGCCATTGTCACCAAGGAAATGGTGTTACAGAGATAAGCAAGTTAAGCTGCAGCACTTAGCTCTCTCAGCTGCTGTTCTCCTAATACATACATCCAAATAAAAGGCAGTCTATTCTTGCAATACTGCAATATAATTCTGAAACTGACTAAGCAGAGTCAGTGCAGACTCCACAAGTTAAGGCCACAGTCTTAAATAAGAATGCCTTCACTTCCAGATGCTAGCCACAGGTTCAGGGGTTCCCAGGCCACCCACACTTCTAACCAGCTGGTTATAAATTCTGTGGCTTCTACAATGCTTCAGGCTTGATAATTCACTAGAATGACTCACAGAACACAAGCCCTATCTTTATGATGATAGTTTTTATTATAAAAGCTACAAATCAGGAAAAGCCAGATAAAGACACATACAGGGCAATATCTGGGAGGGTCCTGCATATGGAGCTTCTAGGCCCTCTCCTTGTGGGATCAGGACACAATTGCCCTGCTGACACAGCAATGTGTTCACTAGGAAGTTTAACTGAGCTTTGGTGTCCAGAGTTTTTATTGGGGTTCCATTACTTAGGCATAATTAAATTATTGGCCTTGTGATTGAACTCAATCTTCAGTCCCACTCTCCTCTGCTGAAGAAGATGAACTAATACAAAGCCCTGACCTTCTAATCATGTGGATGTCTTTCTGATGATAAACTCTTATCCTGAGTCATCGCATTAGCGTAAACACAGGTGTGATCCAAGGGGCTCATGATGCATAACAAAGACACTCCTAACACTTGAGGAGTTCCAAGGGTTTAGAAATTATTTCCCAGGAACTGAGGACAATGGCCAGACAAATTCTCTATTATACAACAGTTTCTTAGTAATGAAGAGTGTGGGCTCTGGAGTCAGGCAGGTCTGAATTTGGCATTGTGCTGTGAGACCTTGGGCAACTTACCTAACTTCTCTCAGCCTCAATTGCCTCATCTAAAAAGTGGGGATAATAATACTGTTATTACCACATTGAGATCGGCAACATTTGATAGACATGGAATTCAGGCTACTATAATAACAAGCATTTTTTTCTAGTAGCTGCATTCAAGAAAGTAAAAACAAACAGGTAAAATATTGCTAATATATTTTTCTTAACATGTGCAAATATTATCATTTCAAGAGTCAATATTAAAACAATTACTAATGAAATATTTTACATTATTTTCTATATAAAGTCTTGAAATCTGGTATATATTTTACACCTACAGCACATCTCTGTTTGGACTGGCCCCATTTCAAGTGCTCAATGGCCACGTTTGGCTTGCAGCAAGGCTACTATATTGGACACTGCAGATAGATTTAATACTATTGCTATCCCCATTAAATGAGTTAATGCTCAGTGTCATAATTGTTCCCATTCTACAAATGTTAACTAAAATATGTGTTTGTTTGCATGTGAATGTGTGTGCATGCACATGGAGAGGTAGTGACCAATGACTAAAATCTACGGTGCTATAAGCCACACTACACCAGGAAGTCATTCAGCTCCCATGGAACATCAAATAGCCACTCTATTTTCAGGAAAAGAAACACTTCAACTTGGAGAAGAGAGGCTCTCTGATCGATTAACTACAGCATGCTCTTTTATTTCAGCACTCCAACATCTCCCAGTGCATGTTTTAATATGAGCCAAATCAAGTAGCCGTGACAATAGCTTTGAATGAGAAAAGACACCCCAAAAGCAGTGCGCAGATACACGGGGATGCCTGAAGGAGCTCAGAATGGCTTAAGGAGTAGGGGGAAGAAAAACTGCAGAGAGGAGCTTTGACTCACTGCGTCATTGAGCAACTGTTCTGTGCCCTCTCAGGCTACTTCCCACAGCCACCGCCCAGCCAACAGCTAGCTGCACCCAGCCAATCACTCACTCCACTCCCTGGAAAAAGCTCCACATTGGGAAGCCAGAAGAATGTCACTAGCAAGAGATTGATTTCAAGGTAATTATTTAGGCAACTTTGTAGCATCTCATTCTCAGGCCTAAAAGTGTTCTCAAAGTTTGTTTTAATAAATGCATATATTAATATGAAGTCTCTGTGTCTTTTAATAATGATATACCACATTCAGCTCCTCCCAATCTTTGTAAGAGAGGGCTTCCTGGACTCCATAACCACAGCATTCCTCCAGTTCTTTCTATTCACTGGAGCAGAAATGGGGCTTTCTAGCCATCCTCAAGGTAGGAATTAAGAGATTCACCTAGTAAGTGTACATGAATAGATTTCTACATAATATGCAAAATTAATTATAATATACTCAACCAATTCACATATTTTATCAAGGAAGACAAGCTAATTATCTGTCAAAGAATTATCTCCTATTTAAAGGGCACTTTACCTCAATTTGGCAAAAAGAACTAATGGGAATTATCTTTCCATTCTGATGTGTTTTTGCTGCCTGTGTTTGCTTAAGCCCCTAGAAGACTTCAGCACTGCACTAAAACCTCAGGATTTAGAAAAGTTGAGAGGAAGGGAGACACAAACACATCTACTCAGCATCTCACTAAATCTACCTCTTGCTGTTTTTATTGTCCCTTTCAGAGCGTTTTATCTACAGTGTAAAACTGGGAGTGACTCATATTTATGAAATAAGAAGCCGTTGTTAGCCTTGCCAGATCATTCACTTCCACAATAGCTTCTGATTTTTAATAGCACTGAGTGGTGCTTCCTCATGTCCTCACTCTATCCACCAAAGAGGTCCAAGATCTGCAATATGTGCCTTACAGGACATGCGGTAAACACACACATTCAGGATCAGTATCAAGACCTGTGGTCAAGGATAAAGATGTCCCTAAAAACTCACAACTTTGGTAGGTATTTGGATCTTACACTCAGGAAAGAAAAGCAGAAGTTAAAAAGTGAAAGAGAATTGGGGGGAGAAATAAACTCAAACTGGCAACTAGCACCCAAAATGGCAGCTAGTACCCATTTCTCTAAATGGGGAGTGCAGTTGGGTGGGAAGGTGGAGAAAATTCCAAACAAGGGTTTCCCTTGAGAGGTTTCTCTTGTCATACCAAAACCTTGGAAACAATCTTAATTTATATTAATAGGCAAGTAAGTAAAATGTGGTAATAAGACAGGTTACAGCATTAAAGAAGAAAATCTATGATCACAACACAGGAAGCAAAAGTACATGCAATATAAAGTGAAAATGAATTTCAGTTACTATGTGAGAAACCCTGAAAAACATGCACATATATGGGTAGAGAACAAAAAGAAACGTAAAAATGAAACTAGGCCAGTCAGGGCGGGATTAGTAATATTATGTTTTTCTTTCTAAAATGTTCTTAATATCTTAACAATAAGTATACATAAAGTGTTTCTGCTAAGACTTTTATAAGATTTCCTTACATAGAAATAGCATATAATTTTTCAGCACAGCACTATTTCAGGAAAAAAAAAAAAAAAACTCTATGTAGTTATCTATCCACCCCAAAAGAAACACTGGGTTTTTCCAAACTTTTAAATAAAAAGATCTACCAAGCATCAGAAAAGTATCTCCTACTTGTACTGCATTAGTGGTGACATCAAAGCATTTTACTGAACTATACCACTCATATATCAGTTGAATATAAGCAGATTATGAATTATTATTGTAGAGATTCAATATTATAATTATGGTTGATTTTCAATAAATGTTAGCTAGTATGCATTAGTTATTGTTCAAAGCACTTCTACATATGTTATCTAATTCTCAATTGAGCCCATGAGAAAAGAGCCATTACCCTCCCCATTTTATAGACAAGCAAACAGAGGCACAGAAAAGTGAATTTGTCCAAAATTATAATAATTGGCAAAATCAGAATTCAAACTCAGCAGCCTGGTTCCAGAATCTGTGCCCTTAACCTCCAAACTATACTCCCTTCGCAAGAAAATATATAAACTGAATACAAATATAAGGGAGCATCAGCCGGCTCATTCAATTAGTCACTATATACGCTCCTAAGAAAGGTAATGAGAAAAATTATGGAATGACCTGGCTGAATACTTGAACCCACAAGATTTGCTTATTTAACAACAACTCAGATACTAATCCAAAGGATTATATACTGGTTGGGCTTCTAAACACCCTAAACTGAGAGTTAGGAAACATGAATCCTATGCCAGTACTGCTAATAGCTATTTATATCCTCTTGGATAAGTAATCAGTTTCTGTGTCTGTAAAATGGGACGGTTAGATCAAATGCTTGATAACATCTCTCACAATTCTGTAACACCATGTTCCTTGAAAAATGTCTTTCCTTTCTAATTCAACATAGAGTAAGTGAATGCTTGCTGTGCAATGGACTGTAATTCTGTGGTTTTTCAACATTTCTAAAGTCATCCTGGGGTGGTTGTGGTTCAGAAAACTCACCTTGCCATGTAAATGTGAGAACTTATGATCAATGAAGTTAATCTCCTTGAATTTATTTTAAGCTTTCTTAAAATTGATGACTTTTATATTTCAGAATAAAAAATGCTCAGATTTTTAAATTTTGTTCTCCATTCACTAATTCTACCACCTTGATCACCCATGTCCCCCTCCCTTCCCCTCTCACTGGAGGACCTGAGTGTTTGGGGTGACCTTACTGCTATGGTTTGAATATGTCCCCCAAAGTTCATGTATTGGAAACTTAATAGTCACTGTAGCAGTATTAAAAGATGGGGCCTTTAAGAGGCGATTAGGTCATGAGGGCTCCACTCTCAAGAGTGGATTAAGACCATAATTGCATGGCCATTCCATGGAGTGGATTATCACAGGGGTGGGTCCTAATAAAAAGGATGAACTCTTAGCCTCCATTTTCTCACTGTCTTACACACTTGCTCATCATGAGATACCCTCCACCATGGGCTGACCTTGCCAGATGTTGGCACCCTGCTCTTGTACTTCACGGCTTCCAGAACCATAAGCCAAATAACCTATGGTTCTTTGTAAATTACTCAATCTCAGGTATTCTGTTTTAGCAGCATAAAATGAACTTAGTGACGAAACTTTATAGTTGATATCTGAGAGGACAGTCACATACTTTCACTGTGTGAAGCTGGGTGCTCTGTCAGAAGACAGATTCTGCCTCTATGAATGCTGCCCCTAACACAGGATTCCAAGGAGTCCATCCTGCTGTCCTTCAAATGTGTTCATTATTATTTTTCCCAGGGTCTGTCCTTGCCACACCCCCAGATTACCTGCGCTATATTTGTAGGCTTAGACTGTAGAAGGAAAGAACAGAGATAAGAAAGATTAGGCAAGGAGAGGAGAGAAACTAAACAGTAAATGGTTTGATAGGATCTGTTCACTTATCCCTGATAACTAACCTTCCCAAAGGGCAATCATAACCTACTAGAGATTCTTTCTTCACCTACTTGAGGGAAAACAATCTATAGTTTTCATTATCATCCACACTAATAGGACAGATAATGAATATAAAGTATAAACAATCAAATACCTTTGGGATTAGAGTCTTTAGGATGTAGTCATCATACTTGTCACAGATTCTTTCTTCTTCTTTTTACCTAACTTTCTACTTGTACTTTTCTTTACCTTTACTCATCTACTTCCTACTCCAGAAAGTGGGTTTATTAATGTGTGCAAAAGCAGGAAATATCATCCTTCTATCCACAGGCTACTAGGAGAATGAATTCTAAGGTTCCAGATATCAAAAGCACACTGAGCAGAAGTATACCAGAGCTACACCCAGGATCCACTAGGCACCAGCTGAGTAACGCTGGACAAGTGCCTGAACCTCTCCGAGTTTCAGTCCCTCGTATGTAAATTGGAATGTGATCATGAGACATAACACTTGTAGCATAGAGTCTGGCATGTAAGAAATACTTCATATATGTTAGAATTATCACAGTTTTCAAAAGTTTGTTTTGCTCAAATTGTTATTCCTTAAAAAACTGTCATGACCAAAATTTAAAGTATCCAAAAGCTGGGATATAATTTGAGGCAAGGTTACTGGGAAGCCAGTCTACTCTAAGGACACAGAATAGGCTACTCACCTTAGCAGTGGAATTTTTATTTGAGGATATACAAGAAAAATGGGGAAAGGAAGATGGCATTATAACTAAGGCATCACAGAGGTAAAGCACAACTAAAGCCACCATAAGGAATGAGACTTGCAAATAGATATGGCCAGCCTGAAAAGAATTTGGGCTTTGAAATCATAAGAACTGGATTTCAATCCTTATTCTCTCATTTACTAGTTAATAACAAGGGAGAAAATATTTAATCTGTTCCTCAGATTCCTGAGCTATAAAAGTCAGGATATAAAATGACGTTCACAGAGCTTCTCTGAGAACTAAATAAGACACATATATGACAGCCCAATGCCCAGCATCTAGAAAGCATTCAATAGCTTTTAACTTTTTTTTCTTCCAAACTATCTGGAAAATAATTTTCTAATTTCAGGGATGATAGGTTGGTCACAGAGCCAGAGTAGTTCTATGTGATTAACTGATGTTCTGCTGGCAGATTAAAATATCACCTCATGAGAACCATAAGACCCATTCCTTTAAAGTCTTATCATAAAAACATAGCATTTTAATAAAAATAGAAATTAAAAGAAACAATAGAAAATGTCCCCTATCTCTTCAGGGAAGGCCCTCTTAGAAGTTTGTGTCTAGTCTTATTCTTTTAAGACAGGAAGAAACACTGTAATGAAGAAAATGACTCACAGTCTTCAATACTGGAGCCCAGAACTCAGGTCTGGGAGCTAGAAGATATGTTGCTGTCACCCTAAGACCCTCAACCCTCATGTTATTCTTTTCTGTCCACTCCCCCACCCCTCCTCTTTCTCCTTTCAATTTGTTTTTTGCTTCTCTCTTGCCAGTAGCAACAGCTGGTAATATTTAGCTCAATGGTAGTGAAGCTCAGGGCTGTGATACAAAGAATGTGAGATTATTTCTTCCATAAAATAAATATAAGATATTAAGGAACCGGATAGTGATGTTCTGATGCAAAACGGTGACTGCCTCCTTACCTCAGGACACAAAATAAGATCAGTCGAGTTCGCATTATAACACGAGAGGTTTAAGCTCCTCAAAGGGAGGACAGGCCTGATGCGACCCCCTGGCTCGGGCAGTTTAATCTGTTTACTTGATGTGTGCAATGGACAACAGATGCCTGATGGTGGTCCATTCTGAAGTGGTAAGGCAAGAAAGCAAAATCCCGTTGTGGAAGCACTCAGGAAGAGTTGCGCTTTGTTTTGTGTTCTATGAAATTCAAGTCAGGGGGCCAGGGTTGGGGGCGGCGGCCTGAGTAGGCCTTTACCACACATAAAACATTAACGGCAATGCAGATAATTTGATGCATCCACAAATCCTTTTCTTTCTGTAAGTGATTCTCTACTTTGCCAGATTCAGAGCACAGGTAATAGCCTTTATCTTATATGAAAGTACTAGGCCTGCACAGCTCATTTCCTTATCCAAAAACATATGCTCAAAGTTTCTTTTCTTTACTTTTAAGTTACATAAAATATGGGTCTTGCTCGGGTGAGGGACTGGAATGAAAAAAAATTACATATATCTATAACTCTCTATATATCTATATATCTATATGTAACTCCAACTTTTAAGTAATAATAGATGATATAGACATAACCTGGAAAAAACTGATGCCAAGATCTTGCTCTTGGGTTATGGATGAAAACATCTAAAGAATCAAAGACTTCATAATTAAAAGATTACATCAATTTTAATATAAAATGTACATTTTTAAATCTTTTATAATGAAATTCAGGCTACAGGTCATACTCATTTTCTCTTCCTATATTTTTCTGAATAAGTATGATTACATTTGTGAATATAGAGTCTACAGTATATATAATAGAAACATAATCAATGAAAATTTGTTGATGAGGGATTCAAATCTTCCTCGAAGGGGATTTAGGGGAAATAACGCAGGCTTCGTAATCTTAGAGACAGGTTTTCATCCCACTCCTGTCCCTTATACTGGTTTTTAATTGTACTTGCAAACTTTTTTTTTAAAGCAGGCCAAAACCTTGCCTCTGAAATATTGTTTACAATGCTTGTTTGCTTAGCACATCCTCTTTCCATAGAGAGCATGCAGTGAAAATAAACGAAGCCCTTATTCCTATCATCAACATGTACAAAATTAGGGGGGTCCAAATTACAAAGTTTCACTCTCCCACACAGAGGAGACTTGTCAGCCCTGAGCTTTTGAGGCACAGAGGGCTTATATATTTATTTTTTCATTAAAAACCAATGAATCATTTGTTTTCAGATCAAGACATTGGAAAGAAATCCTATTGGCCCATGACATATTTAGAAAAGGCTAGGCTATTTTTTTTTTTTTTTTTTTCTTTTTTGAGACAGAGTCTCACTGTCACCAGGCTGGAGTGCAGTGGCGGGATCTCGGCTCACTCCAACCTCCGCCTCCCGGGTTCAAGCAATTCTCCTGCCTCAGCCTCCCGAGTAGCTGGGACTACAGGTGTGCACCACCATGCCCAGCTAATTTTTGTTATTTTTAGTAGAGATGGGGTTTCACCATGTTGGCCAGGATGGTCTCAATCTCTTGACCTCATGATCCATCTGCCTCGGCCTCCCAAAGTGCTGGGATTACAGGCATGAGCCACCACACCCGGCTGGCTGTTTCTTAAAAAAGAAAAAGAAAAAAAAAGTACAAACATGTGCTTCACAGGAGAACAAAATTTCGTGAAGATGAAACACTCCCTAAATAAGATTGTGTGGCAGAAGAAGATGAAGAATAGAAACACGAACACAATTTCCAAGATGGAAAGGATCTGGAAGACTGGTCCCATCCATATATGTTGTCTTTCTTGCATTTGAATGATAAGCATTGTGATGCAGATTGCCCAGCCTGCAGATTAGTGCCTAGCACACCAAAGGCATTCAACAATATTTATTGAACAAACAAATGAATCTCCTCTGCCTACAAGTTTGTACAGCTGTGGAGACCACCTACCAAAAAGTCCCTAGAAGCCTAAGATGGTTGGGCTTCTTTGATACCTGTTTTGATAGCTGTTAACAGCTGAAACCACTAGGTTCCCCAGATGAAGAGATTAAATCAACATTAATATTTGGTCCATATTCTAATATCCAGGTAAATATATAGACGATGAACTGCTGGTTTTGAAAGTCCTCAGACTTTGGTCTTTTTAGTTCTGAACTGAAATCTCAAAATTCAAGAAAAAAGGCATCAGTACTCAAAAAATCTTATATTTTATGCTATATATTAGATTCTGTTGTTATTAAATAATGATACATACGAATACCTCAGTCTGTTGATATCTATTGAATCTGTTGAACCTGGCAAGACCTACTTTAACATTAAGGACTAAATCTCTAAAATTAATCATGCATGTGACCTTGGACAAGCCCCATTCCTGTAGTGGGATAATGAGAATACTGGACTAGATCAATGGTTCTCAAACTTTGCTGCCTGTTAGAATCACTTTGGGAGCTTTAAAAAAATCTTGATGTGCAGGCACCCCAGACCAATTTAATCAGGCTTTCTGGACACACGAACTGGGCATCATAGGTTATAAATCACCTTCAGGTGATACCAATGAACAGCCTGCAGTGAAAACTACTGGATTAGGGGCCCTCTAAAGTTCCTTGCTCTTCTCAAAGCTGGGATTCTTTAGTTCCAAAAAGGTGAGATGACCTCTCCTGGAACTAGAATTTCTCTCCTTAATATGCAGTCTATCTTTTTCAACCAACTTGGATTAAACTGCCTAAGCACTCCGATATATCACACATTCATGCCCAAACTGCTCTTCAGCAATGCTGGGGCTTGGAGGTTCTGGCTTCTGATAATGCAGGGTTTAAGGAACTAGATTTTTGCTACTGGTCAAAAGCTCCCACTTAGTCCCTGAGGGTGTATGCACCAGGAGTATGTGATGGAAAGTTTTTCTGCTCCTGTAATTTTGTCAGACTTTCAGATGGGTTTGCCCAAAGGACCAAGTAGAAAAGTGTACATATTCACCATTCTCCCTTCTCCTTTCTCCTATACACACATGTTTTGAAAACAGAAATAGGCAAAGTGCTTTACCTATTCAGTTTCCTTCCCCTGCTTTGCTTTTCTAATGTGAAATCATGTCTCCTATTGCCAGGAGAGGAGTTTCTTGAACTTGTCCATGACAAGCTGGATGATTAAGTTAATTAACTGTTCTGAATTGGTAAGGGCAAGAGTATTCATACTTAACAGGCTCCCACAGTACTGTGCTTAGAATGACTTGCCCATCCTCCCCAATACCCCTGCCCCTGCAATGTAAGAGGTTCTTACATTAGGGCATTAGAGTAGGGGAGCAGGGTCCAGAGGCTTGATTTATTGACAGCCATCAAATGCCAGGTACTTTGCATCACCTTGTTTCAACCTAGGATGCTGTAGCTGTCCCTGTTTTACAACGAAGAAAACCTGGCCTCTGAGAGATCCCCTGATTTGCCTAAAGGCATACAGTTGGTCAATGGAAATGCCTAGATTTGAACCCAGGTGTAAGTGAGCAAAATTTCACCCTGCTGAGCACATCGTGAATGAGGAACAGATGAAGCAAGAACATGGCTGGGAGAGAGAGTTCATTTCTATTATCTGTTCACCTACACTTAAATTAGGAAGCAGGAGAGTGTACCCAAAAGCTCAGAGAGAGGACAGCCAACTAACTGTGCAGCAGTTCAGAAAGAAGTTTCAGGACTTCCTGAAAGACAGGAGCAGGCCATTCAACTCCTTCCCTCCTTTTTCCTTCACATTCTAACTCAACACAACCCTAGGCTCAGGAACCGGCGCCCCCCTCCTTCCATCTACCCTTTTACAGTCAGTCCACAATCCTTATTCCAAAAATAAATCCTCCTGATGAGATGATGAGAGGCAACAAAAAGCAAAGCTAAAAAGTTTTATGCTTTTGTTATGGGACATTATTTGGACAGAATTATTATCATGTTTTTACAAATTTCCCTAAAACAAATAATTCTGGATATACCCAAATTACTCCAGCCTCCTGGCCCAATATGTTTTTGCAATTACTTGGCACTCCAACTCTATGCTACTTAAATTAGTTAACAGTCACCAAGTTATTTTTAGGCCATAGCAACACACACACTCCACTATACCTAGCTTGTTATTTGTACTCCTTAGGAACAAAATTTGCCTTTGTACTGGCACTATCATTTCCTTTCAATCAATATCAATAAAAACATTCTACCGTATTTATGGAGTGCTTACCATGTATGTGTGTAAAGTTCTGAACACTTTACACACATTAATTCATTTATTTCAGAAACTAACACTTTGAGATAGCTATTGTTATATCCTCTTTTGGTTAATGAGGTAACTAAGGAACTGAAGGATTCAGTTCCTTCCCCAAGGGCACATACCTAGTTAGAGGGGAGCCAAGGCTAGCATTCAGGCTGACTAGATCCAAAGTTCTGCCTTGATTTCTCCATCATTTGCTACAAGGCTAATGTTTGACATTTTAGCCTTGGATGTTAACCAGAGGCTCAGAATAACAACAGCACGTTTATGAATGTAGATATGTCTTTATTTCAGGTATTTTTTAAAATCCTCATAACATCTCTGAGAGAAAAGGGGAGACTTTTATTCCCTTCCCCACCCCACCCCCCAAAAAAGGGCAGGAACAGAATATTTTTCACAGGTCTCTGATTTCTGAGCCTAGCCATCCACTTTGTCATAGAACTCTACATTGCCAATAAGAGTATATTTCAGAATTCTTTTCAACTAGGGAAAAGTGTGCAATGTATGGTGCTCAATTCTAAGGAGTGATGAAGTTTTATAGTATAAAGGCCTAACGGCCTGCATGATCAAATCCTCCCCATGGATCATCCTTTTAAACCATTTCCCTCTTCTTCTCGCATTCCCCCAGTAAAGGCCTTTGGTACAGAGCAGTCCTATAAAGATTGTAGCAGTTGGTCATTCTTTGTTTTACAACAGCATAGAGCAAGTACAGGCATGGGCTCTGACATACCAGGGAGGAAAGGGGACACACAGACCCCAAGGAGGCACCTGGAGCCCTCCTACTCCCAGGGAGGGAAGCTCCTCTGTAGACCTGACTGCCAGTCAGTCACAGAGGGATTCGAAGTTGAAAAGCACTTAAAAATGGGTACATGACACTCAAGTGTTTATGAGTGAAAATGTTCATAGTATACTATACAATATTTCCAGCTTTATTGAATTTGAAACATTAAGTTACACATTAAACATACTTAAATACATTAAAACGTTATCTATATTATATTTTTAAATATTTCAACAGAAAAGAGAAAGCAAATAGGAAAAATATAATTGTTTAATCTGGTTGATAGGTGTATGGATGTTCATTACACACTTTTCTGCTTTTCTATATGCTTGAAAATGTTTATAATAACATTTTTGAAGGCATATACTGTCTTTAAGAAAAAGGGGCAGTAGACTATTTCTTCCTACCTAAGTAAATGACAAATTATTTCCCTGGACCCAGCTTTACTGAAAAGAAAGGGAGCCTGAAAAACTTTATAGCAAAAACGGTAGCTCTCGTTATGGATGGTCTAGAATTGTTCAGCTTTCTTACTCAGTTTGACTAGAAAGCAAGTTTTAGTTGATTAAAAATCAGCTTTGAGTAAAAAAATATAATTCTTTCAAAGACCTCACAAATCCCTAAATATTTATTCATTTGGATCATTTTCACCAGGTTGAAGAGAAGCACAGGTCTGATGCCATTTATTCTTCAGAAGATGAGACTAAAACATAGATTCTAGCATAGGTCACAACAGGGAGGGCACTGTAAATTAGAACAGTAACTTAATCCCAGGGGCTGCCATGCCTCTGATCGGTTTCTTCCCAACCTGACACAGCATTACTAAAATGGCAAGTTAGCAGCCGCTCTGCTTGACAGACAGCACCAAAAATGGAGAGTATGGCATGGAGACAGGGGGACAAGGATCTTGGACAGGGAGGGTAGCAACCAGTGTTTACAAACATAAACCAGAGCATCAGATGGGCCAGCCATAAATTACCCAAGATTGTACTGAAATCTCTGAAAATAAACTAACAAGCCTTTAGAAGTTTCCTCCTTATGTTCTAACTATGCCCCCCTCCCACCAACTTCCCTGCAAAAATCACTCCTTCCGAAATGGTACCACTACCACTCTTGCTGAAACACAATCTTATCACCAAGGGAGGGGATTACTCAAATAAATCTGAGAGGAGAAGCCAGACCAGAATGGTCTGCTTGACCCACTCAAGAATCTGAGAGAAGTCTGCTGGTCATGCCTTTGGGGAATGCCCACCCCGTCTTTCACCACAATGGTGCTATGGTATTAATCTCTGGTTTACCAAGTTGAAAGGATAATGAAGGGCATTCTAATATTGACCCATTCCTTTCCCTTCTTTTCCATCTTGGTCCCAATTTTAGGCCATTCTCCCAAAAGATACCAAAATGATAATGATAATTATAAAGCAGAATATAGACCCCTTCACTCCTGAACTACATATTTTCAATGAAATTCCCAGATATTTGAAGAAAAGGCCCCCAAAACTACAAATAATCTAACCTCTACCACCAGAGCATCTTCCAAGTCGACTGCCGCGGTGTCTCACCAACTCGAAAATGATGAGGCCTCACAGTGGCTGCCCAGGGCGCCCAGTGGTGAGGTCAGCAGTGTGTCCTGCCCCGCCCCATTGAGGCAATCTTACTCTGACACTGAGGAACAAGTCTAGGCTGTCCAGAATCTCAGCTGCATCCACAGGAAAGGGAGAGAGGAACCTCACTTTCACAAGTAGCACCCAGGAGATTCATTTCTCAATGACTGATGGGTCACCCCTATCCACAACTCCACCCACTGCAAAATAGAGAGTAGGGTCTGCAACTCCTTGTAATCATCCCCATGATTAGGAGGTCTAGGATCATCTTGATCCGTGTTATTTCCTCTCTTCAGATTCCTCTCTTCAGATCATGAATACACAAAAGACTTGCTTTTTATCATGAACACCTTTTTATCATGAACACCTGCTCTGCGTGAGAAAAGAGGAGATCATCATGATCATTGGCTATCCTCCTCTTTGCTCCCCAAGACAAACTATTACAAATGGGAAATTCCTCGGTAGGATTTTCTCATTTGTAAGAGGCTAGACACATCAAGATTATGGTAAGACAATAGCAGGGTAAATATCCTGGGAATCACTCAAAGTCAACCATACAAGAATACAGAAACAATAAAATACAGAGCTATATGGAAGAAATCTGAACATATTTGTGACCTCAAGAAAACCCACCACAACCACCACCACCAGGAAATGCCTAGAAGCTTCTGGAACTCTCTACATACAATTCTTTCATGTTCTCCTTCCCAGCAAAGCCCACCAGCCCTAAGGAGAGATGTGCCTTTGTGGTAGTGTAGCCCCATGAGGGCAAGTTTGAGGAGAGTGGAGGGTGGGAAGAGGAGATTGTGTCAGTGGAATTCAGAACTATAATTCCCAGAACACTGCTTAACACTGCCTCACTGGGAAGACAAGAAGGAGAATGGCAAAGCTGTCCCATAGAGACAAAATAACTAACTTGCTCACCCACATGTCCTATTGCAATTTACATATGCAATGTGTTCAAACTCAGCAACACCTTTGGTCAACACACTTTAGGAGACTGGTTGGAGATGTGACCCAGAAACTGTGTACCTTGGCTCAAAACACAAGAGGAGAGAAGAGAGAAGACGACTATCTCTCACTACCACCACCAGGTAAAAGATGCCGAATGAGAGTGATGTACAGTGCCCCAAAAGTCAGTATCTGAGGGCAAAGAGGTGCAACTAGGCTGGGCACAGGATGCAGGCTACTTGGAAAGGTTAGGCAACACGGTATGGAAGGTGCTCCGCGAAGAGTGGGTGAATAATTCCTTCTGCCAGAGCTCAGTTCCGCTAATCTCAGTTATTCTGCATTCAGTATACTGGGGCAAGTGACCCATTACTCCATCTTGGGAGGAGCCATGATGCCAACCGTTGTCAGGTGAGGCCAGAAAAAACAATGGGTTAGGGAGTGTTTCATAAAAACGTCTCTGTTCCCTTGGAGCCTTGGCAGAGGAATGGATGTAACTGGTGAACTTATACTTTATATGGGGCCTTAGAATAAGAAGCTCTGCCCTTCTTCAAGGTCACTTTATAAACCACATAAAAGTCAAGCTGGTCAGAAAGGTGAGAAAGAGAAAGAATTTCCCACAATAAGAACTGGTACCTGTAGGTTTACTTGTAGTTCACCATAGTTGCTCCTTCCTCTGTTCCATCAACATTGGTTAAGTCTGAGAGACAATAACTTTCCAACTAGTGATTGATTGGAATAGAGCTAGCAGACCAGGCATGACTTGAGATACCATCTGGTGTGTATAAAGCCCCTTTTTAGAAAGATGAGAAAACAGTCCCAGAGAGGTGAAATGACTTGCACAATGCAAATTAGAACCCGAATGAAGGGTAGAACCCAGATCTTCTGGCTTCCAGTTCAGTGCTGCTGGGTTTTTCTTACTAAACCAAAACAATAAAGAGCATAGAAGGGAAGACAAGAATAAAGTCTATTTTGGTCTTTGGTAGCCAGGGTAAGGAGAATGCTGTCACTTCTACGAGAAAACCCAAAGTGAACCTGGCTAATCAGGACCGTGCTTGGGAAGGGAGCAGGGGCATTACCTTTCAACACCAGAGGTTCTTTGCCTTCTCTCTTCAGGGACTCGAGGACTATGTGAAGTGGCTGGGAGGGCATCACTCGGCTTGGCTCATTGGTATTCTCATCATAAACTATAATTTCTTTGGAAAAGATCCTCTTGAAAGAGTCCTTGCCTTCCCTACAGGAAATCAAGTCTAGGACAGTGATCTTGCCCTGCTGCAGTCTCCGCCGGCTGATCTTATCGGCACAGTTAATGTGGACAGCTCCTTGGATGTGACTCTTGTTGTACTCCATGAAGGGCCTGCAGTCAATGATGACAGGGCCCTGACTCGGCAGGTGACTCTTGCTGCATTTGGTCATCTTCTTTGCCAAGTCATTGGGGTAGATTATTTTGATGCTGGCTAGCTGCTTGGGGGTCCCTGACACAGGGCTGCCCACCCCACTTGATGGACTTAGAGAGCCTGTATTCTCATTATTGTTGACCATCTGGTTAGCAGGGCAGGTGGTAGAGGTTCCGATGGCAGTGGTGGTGGTGCCAGCGGCAATGGCTTGGGTTTGGGCCTGATTGTCCTTGTCGTAGGTTGCCACAGTGCAGCAGCTGGCACTGCTGCATCCACAATTCAGCGAGCGGGCAGAGCCGCTGGATGAGGGCATATACGTCAGATTCGCAGCCTTGAGGGACACAACGGTGGTGGCGATGACAGGAGGGTGGCTGTTGCTGCCTGGGGTGGCAGAGCCAAGGTAGCTAGAGTCTAAACAAAGGTTGAGATCCTGAGGTCGGACGGGCCTAGATAGTGCCACTACTACCCTGTCGTCTAAAGGAGACGGAGGCATGAGGAGGCTGAAAACTGGCAATTCAAGAAGAACTCAAGACAGTCTGTAAAGAAGGGGAAGGGGGAAAGAAAGAATAAAGTCACGTGACACAAAAGGCAGTCTCATCCAATCCCTGGGAAAGACCTTTGCATCCCTCTGAGCAAAGTCGTCCTAATTGCCCTTTATCATACCATTATCAAAACTTGAAATTCATTTTTATGTATTCAAAGAGGATGCAAACCTGAGGGCTCCAATCAATTTGGTTGCTAAGTCTAAGGTTAAATTTGGATGGAATGTTGTAAATGTTAATGAACAACCTTTCCTGGACCTACATAAAAGTTCAGCTGTAGAGAAGGTATAAGCACAAATAATTAGAAAGGCTGAAGACAGAAGGGAGGCTCTTAAGAGGCATCTATTCTGAACCTCAGCTCTCGGGCAGAAGTACACTGCAAACAACTGAGAAAGACCCATCTGTCCACCCTTGCATGCTTGCCATTTAATTCCCTCACTCGCTGCAAAGGCAAAGGGGTAACCAAGAGCACTGGCATGGTTCACAGAAAGGTACAGCAGCTAAATATACATCAGGGTGGATGTCAACTTTCTGCAAATCCCGTTAAGTGAATCTCTTTAACTTGGAGCTATTCTTGCCTTCCATTCTCTATTGGGGTCCTTTGAAAAGCACAACATAGTCATATTAAAACCTCACATGTTGTCTTTTGGCCTCTTATAAATTAATCTGCATTTCCCCTTTTCACTACTAACTGGTGTCCTAAAACGAAATCTCAAGCCATGGAGCCAGATCTGGAAACCTGGAAACCCCAACCCCGGCAAATCCATCACCCTTTGCTCTCTCACCTGCCCCCACCCTCATTCCTGCCTGGAAAGGACAACTTGGGTTCTCCTCCCCTCTTCATCTCCCTGGCTGGCACAGATTGTGCATCCTAGAGCTTCTCTCAATGGGAGGCAGCCACGTTGTATAAGGTTTCAATCCCATGCAGATATCCCCCCTTCAAGAGTACTGATTCCGTAAAGAGGACTTCCCAATTAGCCTGTACTCGTTGAAAGGGACAGTGAATTGTTGCCCACCGGATCTATCTCTGATTTCAGAGTGTCTGCAAAAAGACAGCTCCTTCCTCCTGTAGGCACAGGGGCACTCTACAACTCAGGCTTGCTAACTCTTCTTCTTCTATTAGACATGCACATAGCAAAGACGCCAAACCCCACGCCAAGAGACGCTCACCTAAACGAACTTTAAGAGCTATCAGGAAAAATGCCATCTATCATCCGTCTACACACGACCGTCACCATTCTCATCCGTCTACACACGACCGTCACCATTCTCTGACACAGAACCAAAGTGTCACAGGCGGAATCCACACTCACGCGCGCACACGGGGCACGCACCCATCACGTCGGCAGATCTCCAACGGCTCGGGTTTCTCTCACCCACCTTTGGATGGGAGCGAAGGAGTCAACCCCCCTTCCCTTGCGTAGTATTTTTTCTGAAGAGCGAGTACTATTCCAGAAGCTATAACTGTTTCCCGGTTGGACCAAGCGGTGAAAGTCTTTGCTATTGTGTTACCTGGTAGGACACGTCCAGGATCAACATACCATTTCTTTTGAGAGGGACGCATAAGCGTGTTCACAGAGACACGCGCTGGGACCCCCACCTCCACACAGAGTTCAAGGCTCACACACACACACACGGAGTGTATAGAGAGACCTGCATCCCTGCAGCAGAGGGTCGGGCGTACATACTGCCCGTGAAACCATCCAGTCTGGCCCAGAAAATCTCCCAGAGAAATACTGAGCTATCCCCTCTCCCTTCCACCACTAAGCAAGAGCTGGAGAGAAAATTAAGTGGTTAGAGAATGCTTCTTCCCCATTCCTGGAGCACTTAACATCCCCCCGCCCCCCGCTTCACTCCTCGGCACACAGCGCACTAATGAGCCCCGAGCATTTAAAACTGCCGCAAAGCATCCCAACAAACCTCATTTTTTCTTCGCCTCAAATCCAAGTAGACTGCAGGGAGTAAACGCACAGGGTAGCAGGAGCCAACGGCCGGAACCTTATAACCCTACCTGCTGTAGCTCCTCCGTCAGCATCACATCTCTATCTCTCTGTCTCTGTCTCTCTCTCTCACACACACAGATACACACACACAAACACACACACTCACACTAGCACCGCCTTACAATCCTCCACCTCCAGTCCCGGGCTCTCAGGAGTAGTCGCGGTGACTTCCACTTACTTCATAAATAAGTGTATTCCTCCACCATCTGGCGCTCCTCTTCAGCTATGGACTCGCACATTCAGCCCCCATTCACTCGGCTTCATTGATCTCCAGCAGCAACATAGTTACTTTCTCTTTTGCTACACTGTAAATGTAAGGTTCTGAGGGGGCGGACTCGCCGCCGACCGACGGCGGGTTGGACCAATAAGAATCCGGAGAAAGCCGACCGCTACCTCACAGAGCCCCGCGACCAATGGGCAGCCTAGGGGGCGGGTAAGAAGGCGTGGCCTCATCTCTTTAAGGAGGGTTTATCCGAAGCTGCTCTGGGTCCTCGGTGTTAAAACACGGGCGGTGATGTCATTGGCAACCAATCAAAAACTTAAAAGAGCCAGCCGGGGCCGCGCGGAGCAGCTGCTCTCTATTTACATGTAAACCGAACCGGCAGGATGCAGTTAACCCTTTACCAGGCTGAAGCGTCAGCGGGCTGGACGCGCTGCTCCGCTAAAACTGGCTCTTCCCACTGGACGGGATCCTCCAACACTCCCTCACCCGGGGACAAACCACGCTATTTTTCCTCCTTACTATGGACAGATGATCAAAAGTATCGGAGTAACTTTCTAAAGGAAAGAGACTGCGATCACCGTCCCTAGTGGGAAAGCCGGGTTCTCTCCGAGTTGCTCGAGGTGACTTGACAAACGCTAAGCCAAAATTCGCGGACCTCGCCGGGTTTTCTGCGCTAGGACCAGCATGAGCGTGCAGCCAGGGGCGACGTTTCCGCTCCGAGCCGCGGCCCGGGGCCACGCGCTAAGGGCCCGAACTTGGCAGCTGACCGTCCCGGACAGGGAGGCCCTTCAGCCTCGACGCGGCCTGCGTCCTCCGGAGGGCCCTGCTCCGCCCGGGAAGCGTCCGCCTCCCGCCCGCCCGCAGATGTCGCTGCCCCTCTGACTGTCCCGGCCTGACCGCCGCGCGCCGCCCTGCTGCTCACCTACTTCCGCGCCCCGGTCACGCCCCTGCCGTCCCCAGGCTAACCCTCCCGGGGCTCGACCCAGAGCACTAAGGCGGCGCCACTGAGGGCTGCTTGGAGGAGGAGGCTTGAGTCGACGCCAGAGGCGGCAAGGGACGCGCCCTGAGCAGCGGTGCAGAGGCCAATCCCCTGGCCGGGCGTCCTGGGGCCCGCTACGCGCCCGCTGCCCCTCCGGGGCTGGGTCCCCGCCCGCCGCCGCCCCCCTTTCCTGCCTGGCGCGCTGGGTCCCCGCGCCGTGCCAGCAGCGCGCAACCCACCCGCCCCACATGCCTCGGCCGCCACCCCTCGGTCCTGCACGGCCCCTGCCGAGGCCAGGACCGGCAGCCCGACGCTTCTGGAACAGCCTCAGCTGGCGGAAAAGAGCCAGAGCCGAGTGCAAATTGCTAGATTGAATGGGGCCGGAGGAGCGTGGAGGAGGTGACGCCGCCTCTTCCCGCTCCCCTGACTTTGGCCGGCCCCAGGTAGCTGGCCGCAGCTCCCGTCCCGGAAGAAGAGTAGGGGGCGGGGCAAGCCGCCCCATGCCTAGTCCGGAAAATATTCTCATTAGGGAAACTGCAGGAAAGTTGCCCTGGGATACAAAAAGAAGTGGAGATGAACAACCCCAGATGAACTGTGGAGAGTCTACGTCCAAGAATCCTAAAGAAGTAGAGCTTTTTCTTTTCTTATCTGTGAGAGAAGGGATAAAAAGTGAAATAATGGAATAATACATTATGAGCACTAGGGAATGTTGGGCTATCGTTTTTCTCCCTTACCTGATTGGATGGGGTTTGGAGGTCTACTTCAGACTCCAAGCCTAGTAGTATACTGAGTAGCAGGGGCATATTCACATAATTGTTTTCAGGGCAGATCTGAAATCAGGAGGTGTCAGACCATAGCTAGCAAGTCAGCTATGCTCAATGAGCTGTGAAGAGAAATCCCCTTGGGCACCTGCACTTACATGCAGGCACATAACCCCCAGTCCAGCTTTTCACACCAGTGTTACGACGGGCATCACGTACACATCCGATAGTCTTACATAGGAGAGGATTTTGTGTAACGTCTGTTGACGAAAATAGTCAATCTCTGTAAAATATTTGAAGAGATTTATTCTGAGCCAAATATGAGTGACCACGGCCTGTGACACAGCCCTCAGGAGGTCCTGAGCACGTGCCCAAGGTGGTTGGGGTCCAGCTTGGTTTTATACATTTTAGGGAGGCATGAGACATCAATCAAATACATTTAAGAAATACATTGGTTTGGTCCAGAAAGGCTGGACAACTCTAAGGAGTGGGTGGGCTTTCAGGCTATAGGTAAATTTAAACATTTTCTGGTTGACAATTGGTTGAGTTTGTCTAAAGACCTGAGATCAAAGAAAGGAATGTATGGGTTAAGATAAGAGCTTGTGGGGACCAAAGTTTTATTATGCAGATGAAGTCTCCAGGCAGCAGGTTCAGAGAGAATAGGTTGTAAAATGTTTCTTATCAGACTTGAACTCCATGTTGATATATAATAGGGCTCATCCCACCCTCACTTCCCCTCATGGCCTGAACCAGTCTTTCAGGATAAATTTTACAGGAGCCTGGGTTGAGAAATTAGTCCGTTGGTTGATATATAATGAATGGGGCACGTCCCACCCTCACTTCCCTTCATGGCCTGAACCAGTCTTTCAGGATAAATTTTACAAGAGCCCTGGTTGACAAATTAGTCCGTTCAGAGGGTTGCCTGGGAAGGCGGGGTGGGCGGGGGGTGGGGCAGGGGGGAGCTTAGAATTTTATTTTTGGTTTACACCTCTCTCCATCCACACACCAACACACACGTCAATTCACCCTCCTGATAATAGCAGAGTGCTTAGGGCACACCAATTTGTTCTTAAATGTTTGAAGATCAACAGGTTATGGTCAGGAAACTTGGGTTCTGGGTAATTTCTATACAAATCAGAAAAGAACTTCCCAGAGGTTCTACCCTTGATCTATCTGGAGCTGGAAGGCTGAAAGCTTACCTTTCCCTAAACATAGGCAATTCTGGGAAAATTTTTCATTAACTCAGAGTTTGAGAGTTCTAAGTTCTGATTCTGACTCTATCTGTTATATCTGTTCATCCAGTCTCTGTCTTCATTTAGCCATAGAATGGTAATACCCCAACTCAGAAGAAAAAGGGAACTCATTCAAGCGCTCAGGGGGGAAAAAGATCCCCTGCTGATAAAAGGCATTCAGTGGAAAAAAAAAAATTAATTTACTTGCTTTAGGAAATAAGGTGCCTATCTTTAAAGGTATATATGATCTATAAATGATGAATTCATTTCTAATGCCTCAATATCTAAGCCCAAAGTATAGATTTATACAATTGCAGAAGAGTTCTTAACAGCTTTTCCCACAAGGCCCAAAAAGGAAAAGTAATTTCAAGAAGAAATGTAACTCTTGTAATGAGATGATTGTTTTATTATAGTTTCAAAGTAGTAGGTTATTATAATTTAGTTGACTAAGAATCTAAGCCATCCAGGCTGAAACATTGGGAAAGATGGCAAAATTCCTTATCATGTATCAAGCCTGAAACGTGGAATAATTACCAGATTATGAATATAAGCAAAGTTGTAGTTATTTTTTAAGTTAGGCATCTCTAAGTTTATATTCAAGTCAAAAGACTGGTGAAAAAAATCAGATTATAGATGGAATTTTTTTCCATTCACTACTCTTCAGAACATCTTTTGGACAAGACGTGATTTTGTTCCTGTTTTTGAGTGATAAATGTGAAAATACTACACTGAAATATAATGCCCTGAGACTTAAATTCGTAATGCTAGTCAGCCAATGGCTACAAATCTGATCTGTATATCAATAACCAGCAGCAGAGCCTTAATGTTAGTTTCAGTCCCAAAGAAAGAGTGAAGCATCTTCATTCAGTCTGGATGTTGTAACATGATTGTATTGAGCATATCTTTGTTCCCACAAACATCATAAGAAAAATATTGACTGTTTCAGCCAAAGTGCTATGTATTAAAGTCAAAAGATGACAATAACTTAGGCCAACATATAAGATATAATATGGATAGTATTTAGCAAATGTATTAATTAAATTACTTCTTTTTTGTGCACTTAAATGGTTAAGTGTGTGGGGTAATGGCAGAAGGTGGGGCCTTCAAAATAATCCTCAAGGTCAAGGTAGATTTCTGGAGGTATTGGAATTAAGGCAGAGAATGGCTTGGAGAAAACTTAAAAATAATCCAGGATAAAGATGATATTATACCAGAAGGAGTGGGGAATAAGCTGAGGAATAGGAAAGTGGCATGGTAAGTGTTTGAGGTCATTGAGACCAGCCTGGCAAAACATCCAGCAACACTCTCCAGGCCTAGGGAAGGGCTGATAAGAAGCATTCCCTGAAGGAAGGAGCTGCTATGGTTTGAATGTTCCCCCAAAATACATGTTGAAACTTAATCGCCAGTGTGACACTATTAAGAGATGAGGCCTTTTGGAGGTGGTTAAGTCATGAGGGCAGAGGCCTCATGGAAGGGATTAGGGCCATTACAAAAGGGCTTCAGGGAGTGAGTTAGTTTTCTTCCATTCCCCTGTGGGGACACAGCAACAAGGTGCTATCTTGAAATCAGAGATTGGACCCTCACCAGGCAGTGAACCTGCAGATGTCACCTTGATCTTGGACTTCCCAGCCTCCAGAACTCATGTGAACAATAAATTTCTGTTCCTTACAACTTCCCCAGTCTCAGGTATTTTGTTATAGCAGCACAACTGGACTAAGACAGTGGCTACTGTAATGATGGAAACAGAGGCAGGGCCATGTGCTTGTCCCACTATCTATGAGTTTGGACACAAGAGGCCTGCAGTTCTTTCCTACAAAATTCATGGGCAGGTGTGCTTGTGACTCAGGAAAAGGCTCTGAGCCATTTAAGGCTCTGTATCTGTATTTTCCAGTGTGGTGGTCATTTGACACATGTGTCGGCCACTCGAAGTGTGGCTAGTCTGAATTAAGATGTGCCATAAGATTAAAATACACATTGGATCTTGAAAACTTTATATACAAAGGGTAAAAGACATCAGTGCAAGTGGGGGGCAATAGAAATGGGAGCAGGGGTGAACTGGTGGAGCCTCTGTGACCACAGTCTTGTCCTCCACACCTTCACACTTGACAGATGCAGATATAGCTATGGATAGATATATGTCTTATTCATGGGCTTCCAAAGTAAAATTTCAGTTAAAGAAAGGATCCTGGTTGGGATTTTTTTGTTGTGGTGGTTCTGGTTTTCTTGTTTGTTTTTTGTTTTTTTGTTTTTGAGATGGAGTCTTACTCTGCCGCCCAGGCTGGAATGCAGTGGCATGATCTTGGCTCACTGCAACCCACGCCTCCTGAGATCAAGCAATTCTCCTGCCTTAGCCTCCTGAGTAGCTGGGACTAGAAGGCATGCACCACCATGCCTGGCTAACTTTTGTATTTTTAGTAGAGACGGGGTTTCACCATGTTGGTCAGGCTAGTCTTGAACTCCTGACCCCATGATCCACCCACCTCGGCCTCCCAAAGTGCTGGGATTACAGGCGTGAGCCACCACGCCCATCCTCTGTTTTGTTTTTTAATCCTGTTTCTCTTTTTTTTTTTTTTGCCTGTAAAGCAATTTCACTGGATGGCATGGCCAAAGCATGATTGACCTCAGACCTCTGTTCAAGTTCACTCTGGCCTCTACTGATCACACAGAGGTGACTGGCTGGTTAGGGGAATTAATATGCTCCCTGTCTTCATTTAGGCAAGCAGATCCCTTTCAGTTTTTTCTTCCCCTTCACTGCTCCCCTATTTGTAACCCCACAAACATCTGCTGCTCTTTCTCAGAAGAGGATTTTGCCTCAGACCAAGTGTGTGGACCATGGATGTAAACTTATTTTCTTTATGAAAATAACACACACAAAACATTCACTGGCCTTGGGTCTCCAACAATGCCCTCCTCTGTGGCGGATGGCCTGTTATTATTATGTGTTGCTACATCAAAGACTGTTAACATTTTCGCCTTCACTAAACTGAGCAATCATGTTTTATCATTACGATACGCTGTCAGCGCCAGTTTCTCAACCCCAGGAGGCTGGGTCCAACTGTGTTACCGAGGGATGCAAAGTTATAAGGTAAACATGCACGCAAAGCATTCATAAACCCCCTCAAGACTTGTTTCACGTCTAACACTAAAGAATTAATCTAACGTTCTCAGCATCTCCTAGTAGGTTCAGACTGTACCACTTCTACATATAAGAAGTTCCTTTAGACAACAAAGTGCATCATAACGTACTTTATCTTTACAATTGAATATTAACTGAACTGATTTTAAAGATCTAGAATTTGGGGAAAAAATAATCATAGGTAACATATTACTAAGTGTTTTGTTCTGTGCTAAGCACTGCTGTAAGTGATTTACATGCATTAACTCACTTAAATCCTCACAGCCACATCGATCTATAAGTAAGTACTTTTTTATTAGCTTAATTTAAAGATGAGAAAACAGAAATACAGATGGGGTAAATAATTTGCCCAAGGTCACAAAGCTAGAAAGCAGCAGACTCAACACTTAAACCCAGACAATCTGGCACCAGAGCATCTGCTTTTAACCATTTTGTGTTATTTCATTCACTCTTGTTGTGATTTTATAAACTTCTATCATGTCCCCCTCAGTCTCCAGACTGCAGTATATTTTTAATTGCCTCTTCATAAGAATTTGCTGTTTTTTTCTTTTGTTTTCTTCTGAACTTTTCTAAGTCCATTATGACGTGAATCTCCATGTGGTCTCACTCTTACAACCGCAGCCTCCACATTGGGGAATGGAACCAGACCTCCACTTTATTTCCAGAACAGTCTCAAATATTGACCTAAATTGTGTCAATGGCTTGGTTGCTACTGCAGATTGGACTGGTAAATTCAAGGAAGAGCCTATGACACTTCTATTAGCAAAACCATGTCTTGTTTGCCATCCCATCCCTAGCAGGTAGCCCAGGAGCTAGCACATAGTTTGAACTCATTAAGCTTCGGTTCAGTGAGTGCGTGACTGAATGAATGAATGAACTGAGAATGTTTTTTAAACATACTCTCTTTGTCCATTCAGACTGCTATAACAAAATATCATAAACTGAATGGCTTACGAACAACAGAAATTTATTTCTCACAGTTCTGGAGGCTGAAAGTCCAAGATCAAGGTGCCAGCATGATCGGGTTCTGGTAAGGACTCTCTTGTGGGTTACAGACTACTAACTTCTGGCTGTGTCCTCACATGGTGGAAAGTGTGAGGGTTCTCTCTAGGGCCTCTTTTATAAGAGCACTAATCCCATTCATGAGGGTTCTGCCCCCATTATCACCTTGGGCCTTAGGATTTCAACATATGAATTTTAGGGGGACACAAATATTCAGGTTGTAGCAAGAATGTACCTTTGAATTATTCATTTTTCTAGAGGCATACCCTGGTCCATCTGATGATAGCTTTCTAGCTACTGGTTTGGCCTTCTGTAATAGCTGGAAACTTAGAAACCTCCAAAGTCCCTAAATTCACTACTCTTTTGAATTATTTATGCAGATATTAACCAAGTGTCTATCTCTGGGGAGCTACATTGTTTACACATCACTTGTTTTGTTTTGTCGTGATCATATTTCCCTCTTTACAGTTTAACTCCATTTATTTCCCATAGAATTTAGAAAATATCAACATCTTTCTCATTATAATCCATCTCATTATACTCCATACCGTACTTGATTTTTGTTTTGGTCAATGCTCTTTGCAATTACGATTGTCTTCAATGCTTAGAAAAAATTCCTCTTCTTGTTCACTGAGTTTCAGGAGGATGAAGGTATCTTCCTTTTCTCGTTCAACGTCTTCCTTCTTGTAATTCTCAAAGGCATGCATTTCCTGGTGTTTATCTCCCTGACAGACGGATTGTCCAGTGTTTATTTTCTCTAGCATGTGACTGATGCCAATAAATAGCTTTCTTCAGAAAGGCATTTAATCAAGGACCTGAGCCTGGACATCAGTGAGTTCTTCGTCTTCCTGGTGGTTGTGCTCTGAAAGGAAATGCCACTACTGATTCTGGGTTAGGTGGGGAGCAGCACCCCGAGAAGTCCTGTTTCTAATGCTCTGTGAATGGGCCCAAGTCCACCTGGATTTCACACCCAGGGGGAGGGTTCAGTGTTTTCCCTGGTCTAGCTGGTAAATAAAGCAAACACTTTGTAATTATACTCATGACCAGCAAGGGCCAAGAATGTACAAACATGGTGGATGAAGCCCTTTCTGGGTGAATTTAAGTGTCTATGCTATGCTAAATACTGAGCCCACAGAACCACTCAGGCATATAGTAGGGGTATTCAAATTAATCCAAATCAGGTCAGGTCTACTCAATTCGAGTTATTCAACAGGTAAGAGAAAAATCCTTATTGGAAATGGCTAAAATTTTAGTTCAAGTAGAAATGTTAGAAAAGAAGCAAATGTTATTTTTGCCATTAACTTGCAGGTCACAAAAATTTAGAATGCAAGAAAGATAAATAGATTGGATCAGAAAGTAGCCAGAGAGCTGGCGCTGTGCTTTATTCATCTGCCAGTGCTCACCATCGCAGGTATGGTGACAGAAAAACTGTGTCATTTTTCTACAGTAGTAAACTAAGACGTATAATTCACAAGGACTCTTAGCTCCTTCATGCTTCAGTTTGCAATTCCTATTCCCAGTAATTAGGAAAACTGAAGCAACTCTATGAACCGCCATTCTAAACCTTAAATTGGATCAATAATAGCAAACAGTCCAATGAAGTGTCTTTTCTATATTCTGCAGAATAGAAATGCCAATAGATTTGGACTCCCTTTTCAACACAGTCCTAATCTTCATGTAATACATGAGTCCTCCCGAATATGGATTAGAGGAGTTAAAGGCAGACATTTTAACTCATCAAACTTGCCCAGCATGTTAAAGAAGGACTGAAAGAAATAAGGCAGGCAGGCAGGCAAAAAGAACAGTGGGCTGACTGGGTTTTTTGTTTTGTTTTGTTTGCTTTTGTTTTAAATTTTAGTTTGTATTTTGACTCCAGAGTTGGGAAGGGTAACTTTGGGCAGAAAGAAGGCAAGGAGCAGACAAGTAGAGGGTATTTTGCTATTTCCAGAAGTTTACAATTTCACAAGCTATTAAATAGAATAGGATCTGGTTACAGAGGGGTTGTTGAATGTTTGCTGGCAAAAAAAAAAATGTGATATTACTAAAACTCACTCTGATTGACTTCAGTAGACACTGGGCCCCACCACCTCCTGGGATAGAAAAGAAAGAATAGGGCTGTCTGTGTTGGTGCATGTTAAGGAAGGCTGCACTGGCTTAGACAGGCACCAGCTGCTTTTGTACAGTTGAGGGATGTCAAGCACACACCTGGGGCCCCTCTCTTTAAACCCAGGAGAACCTCAAAGACAAGTTCCGCTAGTCCCATGGTATAAGGAGTAGTTTGTGTCTCTCTCTGTGTGGATGCAGAACTTCCGCTTTGTATGTTTAAGCTAGTGCAATCTTCCTTTCTGATGGTTAATTCTGTGGCCAACTTGACTGGATCATGGGATGTGTGGTCAAGTGTTATTCTGCTTGTTTCTGTGAAGGTGTTTGTTTCTGTGAGGGTGTTTTTGAATGAGATTAACATGTAAAGGGGTGGACTTTAAGTAAAGCAGATTACCCTCCATAATTTGGGTGGGCTTCATCCAGTCAGTGGAAGGCCTGAATGGAACAAAAGACTGACTTCCCCTGAGCAATGGGAATTCTGCCAGTCAGCCTTCAGACTTTAACTGCAACATTGGATCTTTCCTGGCTCTCCAGCCCATTTGCCCACCCTGCAGATTTTGAACTTGCCAGCCTCCATATTGCATGAGCCAATTCCTTAGAATAAATCTCCATATATACACATACACATCCTGTTGGTTCTGTTTCTCTAGAGAATCCTAATACACCCTTTTTCCCCTTTGGTGGACAGAGCAAAGCATAGCCTAAAAGATGAGAATTGTACCAAGTGTCCGGCAATCCTGTCCTGTATTACTAAAAATGTACTGAATTGGGTTCATCTTCATCTTTGAGTAACATAATTTCTATGAGTTTAAAACTACCCTAAAAAGGTGATAAGGATACACTTAATAGATCTAAGATACAATTATTGATGCCAAAGAAAAACAAATCTCCCCCCTATAATTTATTAGGGAAAAATAGAAAATCCCAGTTGAAGTTTCTGGCTTTGGGATTCTAAAGAAATCTGGAGATTGGAATGATAAAAATAAAGCTAAGATACAGTTTCTGAGCCTCTGATTTGTGTCCATTCAGCCTGAAGGAAGAAATATATGAATATTTTTACTTTCCCCCAAATGCATATTTAATCTTTTTCTAAACATCCTGAATTTTGAGACTGTCAGGAGTTTCCATAGTAAGAACAGACTGATTTCCCAATTTTATACCATTTATTAAGAAAGCCATTTTAAATCTCAGTATTAATGTTGACATCTTGTTGAGGTTATTTATTTGTTACTTCTGCTTTCCCAAGTTAATCGACATATGGTTGAATTATAAAATCTCAGCTAAGAGCCTAAGGAGTGGATTTCTCAAGAAGAGTTCACAGTTCACGAAAGCAAATCAGAGATAAAAATGCATGCCATTTTTGCAGCTGCCTTATGTTTTTTGTTTCCCTGGCTCTGTATCAGAGATATGTAGAGTGCTTGACTGTGAATATGTAGTTCTCCATTTCATTCTCCCTCATTTCTAGTAGACTGGAAACCCCCTGCCTGTTAGCCAGAACAGCATTGCTCCAACTCTAAAGGCACACAGATCCCTTGGGGGGCTTGGTTCAGTAGGTTTGGGATGGGACTGGAAATTGTACATTTCCTTGCATGCTTTCCAGCAATTCTGAAGCAACTGGACTACATATCACACTATGCTTGTCTAAATCCACACCCTCCAATACAGTAGCCACTAGCCACATGTGGCTATTTGAGCCCTTGAATTGTGGCTTGTCTGAATTAAGATCTAATCTAAGTATAAAATGCATACCAGATTTCCAAGATTCAGTAGGAAAAAATGGACAAAATATTTCATTCATAATTTTTTATTGATTACATGTTAAAATAACATTTTAGATATATTAGGTTAAATAAAAACAGTACTAAAATTAATTTCACCTGTTTCTTGTTATGTTTAAACATGCAGTTACTAGAAGATTTCAAATTACTTATGTTGTTTGCAATTGCCACTTACATTATATTTCTTTTCGATAGTGCTCCTCTAGATCAACAGAGCTGGACTTGGGGAGACTGTGAGGGAGAGTAACTTCTCTGTTCCTTTGGTCATTTTTCACCAGGTACTCGATCCATCTCTTAATCTATCTCCTCTGCTCTTTGGAGCTGCTGTGGAATGATTTATTTCTGCATTCCTCCTCTAGGACCCTTCACGGTTGCTCCCAACACTACTTGGCCATCTAGGGTGCTATCTGTCAGGATATACACCTTCTAGCAAGATATAACCAAAAATGACATGAAAGATCTCTCAAAAATTCATTAATGGGGCTCTCCTTTGTTCCCAAAAAACTTTGTGACACAAACATTGCATTTATAAAGGACCAAGTCTCCTAGGAAACATGGCATGGGCTTTAGAATCAAGTGACCCTGGAGTTTAACTTGATCAACTGATTGATTAGATCATTCAGTAACCTACTCTGTACCTACCTCTTAAGTGCTAGGGATTCAGTAATGAACAAAATGAACATTTTCTCTGCTTTAAAGAGCCTACTGTTTAGAAGAGAAAATGGACATTAAACCAGAAGGCACATTAATAAATATATAATTAAAGAACACAACCCCAACTTCTCTTTTGTCTTGTATAAAAATTCCTTACTCTTTCTGAGCCTCAGTTTATTTTTTGGTAAAATGGGAATAATAACACTGCCTTCCTGAGTATTGTGAGGATTAGAAATAATGATTCTATTTGTGTACTTAGCATAATGTCTGACACAGAGACCAGGTGCTCAATGGATGGTTTTTGGATGGCTAAAACAACGAGCACCCTAATCATATTTACAGTAGCTGGTTAGGTTATTTTTGCATGGCAGATTGTAGGTGAATTTTGACTCCTGATGTAACTCACACTTCTTGAGTATATTTTCTAAATCTATTCTTGGCACATATAAAACATGCAATAAATGTTTCTTGAATCAAACTCTACCTGGAATAGACTTTGGAAGTGTCACAACACAACCCTGCTCATTTTGTGGAAGAAAAAAGACAAAGTTGGAGTGACTTACCCAGAAACATACTTTCAATAGTAGTTTCAGGAAAGAAACTATTTTCAAAAGAAACTATTCCAGGAACATACTTTCATTAATAGTTTCTATTTGCATAAGAAACTTACGCAGGAACATACTTTCAATAATAGTTTCAGAAAAGAAACTATTTTCAAACTACTTTCAAAAACTATTTCAGAAATTAGTCATATCTGCTAGGCATTTGTGGAAGGAGAAGAATTTGTGGCCAAGTGGTCAAAGAAGTGAGGGAAGAGGCCGGGCGCGGTGGCTCATGCCTGTAATCCCAGCACTTTGGGAGGCCGAGGCGGGCGGATCACGAGGTCAGGAGATCGAGACCATCCTGGCTAACACGGTGAAACCTCATCTCTAATAAAAAATACAAAAAATGAGCCAGGCGAGGTGGCAGGCGCCTGTAGTCCTAGCTACACAGGAGGCTGAGGCAGGAGAATGGTGTGAACCTGGGAGGCAGAGCTTACAGTGAGCCAAGATCGTGCCACTGCACTCCAGCCTGGGTGACAGAGCGAGACTCCGTCTCAAAAACAAAACAAAACAAAACAAAACAAAACAAAAAAACAATAAGTGAGGGAAGAACTGGGAGAACAAGGACCTTAGAAATGAGGAAGTTTCAAGAAGAGTAACTGATGTTTGACTAAATGTCAAACATTGTGAAGAATTTTAGTAGGTGGAAGATGGAAAAAAGATGTGGCCATAACAACTGAGAATCTCACTGAAAGCAGGTTGCAGAAAGGGAGGGAGTTGTCCCCTGAGGGACAGTGGAGGTGAGGAAGTAGAGACAGACTGACAAAGACTCCTCTTTCAAAACGGTGTGTGATAAAGGAAAGGAGAGAGCTAAGGAGCTAGATGCAGTAGCCAGGGGTACCCAGGAGATTTCCTGTTTATTTTTTTCGGAATGGAGGATTTGAGTGTATTGGAGTCTGTGTTGAGGAGTTCATGGAAATGAACTCCTTTCAAGACGTGGAAAGTACAAGGGGGAGACAGTTGTCAGCACCATGTCCTGAATGAAGGAGAATGAATGAATGGGTCAGCAGGACCGGGGGCAATTATTCTATTTTTTATTTTTATTTTTTGAGATGGAGTCTTGCTCTGTCACCCAGGCTGGAGTGCAGTGGCTCAGTCTCAGCTCACTGCAACCTTCACCTCCCAGGTTCGAGTAATTCTCCTGTCCCAGTCTCCCGAGTAGTTGGGATTACAGGTGCATGCCACCACACCTGGCTAATTTTGTATTTTTAGTAGAGACAGGTTTCACCATGTTGGCCAGGCTGGTCTCAAACTCCTGATCTCAAGTGATCCACCTGCTTTGGCTTCTCAAAGTGCTGGGATTACAGGCGTGAGCCACCACACCTGGCCAGGGGCATTTATTAGCCTTCAAAATTGAGGAGGCACCTTTGCTTCTGACATGAAATGGAAATGTGAATAAATATTTAGCTATATGTTGAGAGGAGAGAAGGTCAGTTGAAGAGGTGAAGAAGGAGACAAGACCAGCTATGGAGAGTGAAGATGGCATCATATGGGGATGGTCTACCTGAACATCTAGTCCCAACTTTCCTGAGCTCCTACCCTAGACCTGAGCTTCTCAAAGTCGGGGTCCCTTGGGCCAGTGCAGGACTACAGATTATTTGTTGCTGGCTCAAATTCAGAGAAGAAGCTTGTGTTGGAATGCAAGCAAACAACTGATTTTCTTCTTCTCTTTGAAAGAAGCACAGCATTAATTTACCTTCTGGCAGCACTCTGTTTGTCATCACAGTGTCCAGAGCAGGTACTTTCAGGAAACACTGATCCACACAATTTCCTACTGACATATCAATCTCAATACTCCAGAGACATCTCTAACCAACCTGAACTCATCGCCTTACTTCCTATACTTTCTTCTGTTTGTTTACTCTTCCTCGGTGAGTTGGTGCCTTCCATCGCCAAGGCATCAAGCCAGAAATATGGAGGAGTATTCTTCTTCACCTGCCTTGACTAATCATTCACCAGCCTAGTTGATATTCTCCCCTACATAGCTCTCAAATCCACCCTCTTCTCTCTATCCTCATTACCACTAATCTAGTCTAGGCCACCTTGAAATTTTGCCTGGATATTGCCAGGCAAATCCAAGCAAGCCTTTCTCTACTCTGCTGCTCCAGTGAGCTGTCAAAAGTCCAAATCTAAACACTTTACTCCACTGGTTGGCCCTTCACTTGTTCCTTATAGCCCACGTAAACACCAGGCATGGCACAGTTAACTCTCCATAAGCCTGGCATTTTGAACAACTGGAATCTGCCCTTTCCTTGGTCTCTGAGGTTTTATGCATGTTGTTTCCTTCATGTAAGATTTTTGGCCTATATTTCTGTTGCCTCGTAGTTCCTTACCACTAAGAATAGACATTTTGTCATTCCAATCACCCAGAACAGTGCCTGGAAAATAGTAGGCATCCAGTACATGTTTGTTGAATGAATACATGAAGCCAACGGATAACTTGGTTGATCTCATACTGAGCAGAGCTGATGAAAGTGGTGTCATTAAATGCTGCCTAATTATGGTCAAGGGGTTCTCAGATCCCAGAGCCTATAGAGAAAGTCATAGAACCCCAACAATGGATGTGGAGTACTGTGGAAGCTGAAAGGCAGGAGAGCCACTACTGAAATGCATCTATTGGTTGTGGCTTCCTTCACTGAATCTGGTACATTCATGAAAGCATTCCTGGATTACATCAAAATCAGCTGTGGCTGAGATCATCTTTCAAAATGAGAATCTTACCATCCACACACTTTGTCTGCTACTCTTCATTTCTAGGTTTCCCTGGCTTCTCTCTCTTCCATCCCTAATATTTCCATCCCCCTCCCCCATCACCACAAACACCACCACCATTTTGGCTTTTGTCCTTGACTTACCATTTAATTTTTGTCTTTGCATTCCTATAAGATACAACTTGCAAAATTTGGCCACAGACACCAATGTAGCAAAGAGAGTAAAACAGGCCCAGTTCTGACATTCTATCCTGGTCTTTAGAACTTCACCTGCTAGGCTGTCACTTTATGCCAAAGGAATGGTAGGTAGGACAGAGAGGGAGTGGGGGTGGGGAAACTAGCACAACCATTTGGAGCTAAATAATAGATTATGGCTGGAAACTCCCGTCTTGATTTGGCCCAAGGGCCACAGCTATATTTGGCTGGCCCCTGATTGACATAATTATTATTGCCAGAAAGTAATTTTAGAAAGAACTTAAAAGGAGGACATGGGTGATTAAACTTCTAATAATAACATTTTTTAAAAGTCTGGGTTAATGAATCTGTAACTTAGGTAAAAGAAAAGAGGCTTCAAGTGTTCAGGGACTAGTACCTGGAACTGAGTTTGGGAAAGAAAAAATTCTGTTGGGGAGTCAAGTAGGGCAAGAATAGATCACATGCCCCTAAGAAATCTTGGGGAAATAGAGAGCGATGTAGCTCATTTTATACTGGAAGTTCTTCTAAAAATCTTGTGAGCAAAATAAAGTTTCACAAAGCAGATAATGTTTTGAATTAATTCACTGAGCATCCCTTATATGCAAGGCACTGTACTAGTCCCTTTGGAATATTCCCATGGGCATGCACAGGGCTGTTGTGAGCATGGGCTTAGGCATTCTGGGTGTTCATAGCCAGTGTCTGCTTTGATTAGGCCAATGTCCAGTCTGATTGGTTGATGCCCTACCAGTTGTTAAATATTTTGAATCTAATAATTTTGAATATCACCTGGTAAGGCAAACTTCCTGTTTTGAAATAGCTTATAGTTTAGATGATGAGGTATGCTTACAAATAATTATAATTCAATGCTATGTCATAACAATTGTCTTTGCAAAGTGCTTTTATACATTTTACCTCATTTGAACTCCACAGCAACTCTGTGGTACATGTTCCTATTCTCATTTTGCAGATTAAAAAAACATGAAGTTCAAGGAGAGAGGCAGTCTTTCACATTTCGTAGAGCAAGAACGTGCCCTGATTTGTCAACATTTTATCTCCCCTTTAGTGCTCGCCCCACAGTGCCCATGGCTTTCCCTATTTAAAACAGCACATTTATTAATGCAAATAATTATTTTTTGAATTAATTATTGATTTCTAAATACAGATTTTCATACCCAAATAACCTTATGAAGATTAGCCTTTTAGCCCCATCATCCTGATAGGAAGTTTAACAAGCCTCATTCTGAGAAACAAAGAGTCACAGGGCTCAGTGGATGTACATTTGGGGAAGCATGGAGTTGCCTTTATGTCCTCTTCTAGGCAGTGAGGTATAAAACAAAAAAATACACAACAAAACAAAAAGGCAAGGGCAATGAGAGAGCTGACTGCAGAGGAAAGAACAAAGACAAAAAATAAGCAAGCAAACAAACAACAAACAAAACTTTAAAAATAAAAAGTGCTCCATTATCTGGGTTCAGATCTGCACTCCTGAACAAGCTGTAGCAAGTCACAGTAGCTCAGCACAGAACAATGTTGGTGCTCCTCATACTGGCTCTGAGTAAAATAGGTTAGAAGCTGCTGAAAGGAGTGCTGATGCTTCCAGAAATAAGCCGAGATTTTCTGGGAATTTACTCATGTAGAGCACCATGTTCTCTAAGGGGCCACATACACATATGGCTGCTTTTAAAACACCTCAAGTCTTTGTGTACAGGGCCACATACAACATGCAGGTAGGGCACAGGGAAGAAAACAAAATATCTCCTGAGGGAATGATACCTAGTGTTTATATAATAATTTGTCCAGTGCTTCTGATACAGGAGGATACCCAGATCTAGGCTTTAAGAGCTGGGATCCCTGGTTAATTTGACAGCTTTTCCTCTGTATCTAGCATGCATTTAGCCACGTTCCATCCATTCTACTCCCCTAGAAAGATTTCCTCCATGGAAGCATACAGAAAGACTATGTCATAATGGAAAGAGAATTTACAAATTGTTTAATGCACCTTCTCCCTCTTTTTGTAGGAAAGGCAAATGAAACTTACAAAAGTGAAATGACTTCTTCAAGGTGACAAGAGAGGTTGGTTACAAAATCAATACTAGCAACTCTAATTTATGGTTATTGTTGCTAGGCCTTTCTTATTTCATGTGATTTCCATGTTTGAAATAATCTTACTATGAAAAGACTTGTGGAACTAGTAACTCCACTAGGTATTATAGTGTCAGTCACAGAATTAGGCCACCTTATTAGTACCTGCTCACTAGAACATCCTGCCCTCTATATGAGGAGGATTTCTGAAAAGTTTGGCATAAATTCACTTTTGATTATTTAGATTCTGTTTTGCACGTATTCAGGGATCTCTGTGGTGCATCTCTGAAAAGACTCCAGAATAAACTTTTTTTGTGTATGAAGCAAAGAAGCTTGTTACAGGAAATATTTGCTGCCTGATTAATTCTTTTGACAGCTCTAACTGTGCTTATCTTCAGGCTGGCATACCCATATCGCATCGTCATCTGGTTTGTTTTGGTTGCTGATTAATTCACTTTGCTGCAAGAAGTGTATAAATTAAACCTCCATAAGGGCAGGGATATTTGCCTGTTTTGTTCAACCCTGAATGTCTGATACTTAGACAAGGGCTTGGAACATAGGAGGTGCACAGTAAGTATTTACTGACTGAATAAATAAATTGATGTTTAAGAAGAATTCCTGACCTTGTCTCACCTCACTTGTGTCCATCTTCACAGATGCTCCTCCTGCTTGGGGCTGCTTCCTGTGAAGGGCGTGGCTGCACAGCTGCAAACCATCCCGTCCCTGCCTCACCGGCACAGGTGGTCGCTGCCACCTAGGACAGCCTGGACTTTGCCATCTCCTTCTTGCGGAGTATGAACAAGCAGGCCTCCAGCCCGATGCATCAGATCCTTCCTACCATGGCTCTCCATCTTCCACCATTCTTCATGGGACTATCTTCTAAGCTTCCTCAGAGTATGTTTTGTCCTCATGCTAGAAGCGGCCCCACTTAGGTCTACCCACTGTTGGAGTTTCCTCGATCGCTCATCTTGGAAAGTACATCCCCATCCATTACTGGGTGGAGACCACATTGGAGACCTTATGGCCCTGCTCCTGCTAACAACCCAGCACTCTGCTTCCCACTAGGCGACAACGCTGCTGCTGCTGCTGCCACTGTTGCTGCCCACTTTATAGACAGGTGCAGCTGAGTTTCCATACCGTTGTTGAGTTGTAAATGCCCTCTGTGTAAAGGTCATCCACAGTTGTGAGGTATATCAACATCATTTGGAGACAGGATGGCGTTATGGTTAATGGTGTGAGCTTTGGAATCAACTGACTGGAGGTTAAGTCTGGCAACTTCTACTTCTTGTATAACCTTGGGCAAGTAATTTAATTTTTCTACAACTCAGTTTTCTTATTTGTAAAACTGGGAAAATACCAGAACCTTTCTTAGAGGGTAAAAGTGAACATTAAATGTGAAAAGTTGCTCACAGCCTGGTACCTATTACAAATGCTCAATAAATCTTTTATATATATGACAGGAGAAAAACAAATGATTATTTTCAGTGGATGGCAAGTCAAATAAAAGTAAAGAGAAAGCCAGATATCAGAAGAAAACAGGCTCCAAGGGAGAGATTAGGGATGGGGTTGGACTAGAGGAAATGTAGGCAAAGGCAGGATAAATAATGTTGGAACAGGTTTGTAGGGAGGGAGAAGCAGAAATTGGAGATAAAGAAAGAGTAAAAGGAAGAAGGTATATTTTAAGCTTTTAAGGAAAGAAAATTTTAGGGAAAGACTTTGCCAACCGGTTCTCATCACCCCCACAGTAGTGTGTGCTCGCTCCCTCTGACTACAAGAACTTACAGTCTTTCTTTTATTTTATAATTTTATAAATTCTTACCACTAGACTATAATCTCTGAACAGTAACAACTCCTCCAGTTTTACTCACTCATGTATCCCAGCGTCTAGCTTAATCTTTTGGACCAGATATCTGACTGCATAGGAAGCAGCCCAGGTCTCTTCCTGTCTTTTCAGAAAGCATGGGCTTCAAATTCATTTGATTTTAAAATAATGATTGAAGATATACAAGTGGTTAGTCCCCTTCCTGCCTGCTCTTGCTATGAACACAACAACAAAGATAAATCAATAAAAGTTGTGTTTATTCTCCTTAACTTCAGTTCATTTTGAGATTTAGCCTCCTGTTTTGTATTCACTCAACAGTGTGCTTTGCTCAGTAAGAGAAAACAGTTGTGGATGATCAGGACCCTGATCTATTTTACAAGTTTCAGTTGCTTTTTATACTCGTAGGTGGTCTAGGTCTCTTCAGGGAGCCTCTCAGGGCAGACAAATGGCAGGTGGGTGGAGAGGCCCAGCTTTCTGTTCCACCCCAGCTCAGCTTCTGAGCTCTGCCCCTAGGTTCCAGCACAATTCTGACCATAGGTGAGAGAGACTGCATCCCAGTGCCCATGTCTCAGGTCCTCTGTGCTGCTTAGAATGTGGTTCCAGGTTTCATTCTCCAGCCCTTTCCCCATAGAGGTTACAATCTTCAAACTGGGCTTTGACCACTTATCTCTGAGTCCTTGCTCTAACTCTCCCTTCTCTCTTAAGACCACACGTTGCTTTGGTCCTAACAATAGTAACAACAGTAATAATAGCTAACATTGTTTGAGCGTTAGCGGTGTGCCAGATATGGTGGGAAACATTTTATTTGCATAGCCTCATTCGACCTTCACAATCATCCTGTGAAGTATCAGAACTATTTATTTCATTTCACAGATGAGGACGCTAAAAGAGGTTATGTAACTTACTCAAGGCCACATAGCCTGGAAATGTCAAAGCTAGCCCTCAATCCAGGTAATTGGTCTTTCTGCTTCTTTATTATGTCTCTCTAATCTGTTCCTCTTACAGAATAATTCTTTAAAAGACGAAAATCTGAATTGGTCAGTCTCCTGCTTGAAACACTACACTGTTATCTCTCCGCTTTTAGAATAAAATCACTTTGTATTGGGAGGCCCTGGAGGGTCTGGCCTCTACTTCTATCCCCAGTTTCATCTCATATCCTTTCTTCTTCCCTCACTAAATTCCAGCCTCGCTCAGTTCCTGGAGTAAATGGACTCCTTTCCAGCCTTAACATATATGAGTATGTCATTTCCCCTCCGGAAGGCTCTTATCTCAGCTCTTTGCATATCTGGCTCCATTTTTCCTTCAGTTCTGAGCTTAAATGCCACTTCCCTAAGAATTTTTCTAAATTGAGTCCTCTTCTTATTCTGTGTCATAGCACCCTGTTTATTTTCATCATAGCAGATAACATTTTGAAATTACTTGTTTACTGGCTGATAATCTGTATTTTTTTCTTTCTGTTAGAATGAGTTTTTGATGAGGGCCTGAAGGCAGAGACTTCATCTCACTTATCATTGAACACTTAGTCCTTTGCATATGTAGGTGCTCAGTACATATTTGTTGGGTGCGTGAAAGAATGATCTCTCTAACTCAGGGGTAGATTTGCCATGAAGCTAACAAACTTAAGCTTAAGAGTCTATTACTTGCTAATGGCCCTAGCATTGTGTCCACATGGTCACATATTTTTGAAAAATTGTCAAAACTGACATATTTAAATTGCAATTGGTTAAAATCATTGGGGGTTTTATGTACTTCTCAGACACTTCCATGTATAGTTAAGTTGCTACTGGTTATTCTCAAGCAAGACTGATTTTCAGGAATACTTCCACTGTTCATTGCATGACCTGACTTGCTGTTGTGACACAAAGATGCAGGGACATGGCATCAGAAGTATGTGGATTATATGTGGATTGTGGAGGAGAAACAAGGTTTGAAATGTTTGGCACCAGGTGCTAGTTTACAGAAAATTCTTCCAACTCTTATAGCTCATTTATGAAACTTCAACAGTTTTTCCAACTTTAATAACAATTCTGAAAATGTATTTGGCATTGGTAATAATGAATAACAAATCTGAAAGAAACTTCTCTAAATTATTGGGTTGGTGCAAAAGCAATTCCGGTTTTTGCCATTACTGCTGCACCAACTCAATATCATTAGTTAAAAAAAAATGAAAACAAAAATTTCCTATAATTGTGGATTTATGACACTAGATGAACCTTAATATATGCAAATTTTTAAAAATTTAGGAAGTCAGGAGATCCTAGGATGGAATGCAGAGTGTGATATAAAAATCTAACTGAATTAAAAATTTATGAAACAAGCTTACTGAAGTGGATGGGGAATAAGGAGAAGAGCCTTTGGAAATGAGTGGCATCTGTAAGACTCAAGGCAACAGACACTGCATAAGCACTATACCCTATCTGATAAAGTTGTGTCCCACAGGCATAAGGGTTAATAATTCCAAAATCACTATCCAGTTGTCTTAGTTATTTTGTGCTGCTATAACGAAACACCTAAGACTGGGGAATTTATGAAGAACTGAAAGTTCTGGAGTCTGGGAAGTCCAAGGTCAAGGTGCCAGCAAATTCAGTTTCTGGTGAGGGGCCCAGTCTCTCCTTCCAAGATGGCACCTTGTTGCTGTATCCTCCAGAGGGAGTGAACACTGTGTCCTCACATGGCAGAAGAGTGTAAGAGCAAAGAAGGGCCTAAGCTAATTCTCTCCAGTAGAGCCCTCATGACTTAATTACTTCCCCAAAGGTCCCAACTCTTTTTTTTTTTTTTTTTTTTTGAGATGGAATTTTGCTCTTTTTGCCCAGGCTGGAGTGCAATGGTGCAATCTCGGCTCACTGCAACCTCCACCTCCCGGATTCAAGTGATTCTTCTGCCTCAGCCTCCCGTGTAGCTGGGATTAGAGGTGCGCACCACCACACCTGGCTAATGTTGTATTTTTAGTAGAAATGGGGTTCCACCATGTTGGCCAGGCTGGTCTTAAACTGCTGACCTCAGGTGATCCACCCGCGTCAGCCTCCCAAAGTGTTGGGATTACAGGCACAAGCCATCGTGCCTGGCCCGGTCCCACCTCTTAATGCCATCAAAATGGGGATTAAGTTTTGACATGAATTTTGGAGGACATATTCAAACTATAGTAGCATGTATACTGAAATTAAATAATTAAGTAAATAGATGGTGGATGGTGAGAGCCAGGTTTCTCACTATTGGAGTAGGAGGTTCCAGAAAAGCAAAAGAAAGAAGCTAGAATGAGCCATAAGATAATGGACTGGAGTTAAAGACATCAGTATGAACTGATGTTTAGCTTCATATAGATATGGATAGTTACATATGGAAATATTTACTGATATGTATGTATACACAAGTTAGTATATACACCTATTTTTCCTTGGTTTGTCAGTGGCAAGGGCCCACAAGCAATAACACTGTAGTAGTAATGAGCACACCTAATACTTACAACTTCATTTTTAATACCATTCTCCAATAAAAGGAAACAGAGCACTTTGGAGAAATAATTTATTCTGAACTGGGAGAGGAAACATACAAGATGAATCTGGAGCATCCTATAGTGTCAGAAAGTAAGAAAGTATTTAAAAAAAAGTACAGGGGTATGTTAAAGGGGCACAAGAGCCAACTGAAAGAGCTCCCAATGGTTAAAGCAGGAATAATTTGAGCAAAAAATAAATAATATTTAATTACAACCCAACATATAACATAAATATCCACAAGTCCATAGTGATATACATAACTGTTTGAATACATAGGTAAGTGGGTGAGAAGAGACAAATTTCTCATGCCGAAGCATTGCAACTAATTTATGTAGAATTTCTTTCTCAAGGAGGTGGACTATAACTCACCACTCCTTGAGTATAGGTTGTGCAGAATGACTTCCTTTGAAGGAATACAGCATGCAAAGGAGTACAGCAGGGGAAAGGTGCAGAGAATAACTGTTCAGCAGAGAAACCTAAGAAGCACCACCTCAGCCAGGTGACCAAGGTCAACATCGATATTAATAATAAGTCATGTTGGCAACATAGACTCTTGATATGATGTGATGAAAATGGTATTTTACTTCTGTGTTTTCTTCCTCCCCAAGACTGTAACTTCAGTCTAATCAGAAAAACATCAGACAAACACTGATTGAAAGACTTTCTACAGAATACCTGACCAATATTCCTCAAAACTGGTCCTCAAAAACAAGGAAAGTCTGAGAAACTACCACAGCCAAGAGGGGACTAAGAAGACACTACAACTGAGCATAATGTGGTATCTTTTATGAATCCTGGAGTGACAAAAAAAAAAAGATATTTGTTTACAACTAAGAAAATCTACCTAAAGAATGAACTTTCCTTAATAATAAAATATCAATATTGCTTTATTAATTATAATCAATGTATCATACTAATGTGAGAATCTACAGGAAACACTAGGTATGGGGTGTATGGGGCCTGTTTATACTAACTCTACAAATTTTTTTTGGTAAATCTAAAGTTATTCTAAAAAATAAAGTTTATTTAAAAACTTTCAATAAGATTTGTTAGAGAAAAGACAATTTATCTTTATACTCTCTGTACAGAAAATAATATTCCAAAACCAGTGATATATGAAAAGGTGGTCAAAGAATATGTGGTGAATATATACAAGAAAAAAAAAATACTTTAGAGGTGAGTCATGCAGTTGTGTTCTGGAGGCCATAAATTAAGTTGAGTAATTAAGTTGTGTTGTTACACTATTTTTCTGTATTTTGTAGAATTTGTGAACCACTAGCTTTGCCACATATGTAATTTTTTGTGACTTCTCATTCTAAATGAATATCACTTTTGGATCAAATTTGGTATATGTAATTTGGTACTGTTTTCCTTACACTGGACTCCCCCAAATTGTATAAGCTTCAAGCCCCACAAAACCGCCTCCAACTCCAGAGCTGACCTCAATGCTAGGTCAATGGCCATACCTTGAGCCCCAGACCAGATGCTTGGGGACCTTATGAAACCCCTCATTTGCCAACTGCAATATGCTTTATTTTTTTAACCAATAGTATTTCTCCCCAATCTTGGTAGGAGTGTGTGTCTGTGTTTGTGTGGGTGTCTGTGTATGTGTGTGTATATATATACATACAGCACTTCTAGCATCCTTGTTGAAAAAGAAATGTCCACTTCCATTTTCTGCACTTCTCATGAGGATAAAAAATCAAATTGCACTGGGAGGATAGTGGAAATATTATTTAAGGTGTAAACTGGGAAATTGTTCTAGTTTTGGTTGTTTTATTTCAGATGGAAGCATTTGTTGCAGACTCTGAACTTAGAACAGTGGTCAAACAGATGTTTTCATTTTAGGAAGGCAGGATGGGTATCCAATTACCAAACATCCTGTTAAAGTTCATGTGTGTGTGTGTGTGTGTGTGTGTGTGTGTGTGTGTGTGTGTGTGAGAAATAATTGCTACCTTTGAGATTCTCAAGATATTACTGGTGCCAAAAGATCAACAAAAATTAGATGATTAATTAAACCTAACTATAGAAAAATTATTAGCTATAACTGAAAACAATAAGTCAAACCATTTGTTTTAGTCAGTTATTTACTCCAGAATGGTTGCAAATGAGATACTGTCTGTGAGATGCTCTGCACAGTGTCTGGCACAGTCTACAGTCCAGGAGTGTGGCTTCCTCATGCGCTGTACTCTAGTCTCTCTGTTCCATCTAGCCACGTTGGTCTTTCCATACATCAAATGGGCCTTTGCACATTCTTTGCTCTCTCTGGAGCCCTCTTCTCCCCAACCTGTGTCAGGTTCCCTTTTAGATGCTGCCATAGAATTATAACCTTTCCCTCACATCACTAATCTCAAAGTGATTATCTGATTAATATATTTCCCCCACCAGGTGATAAACTTCATGAAAGCAGGGACAGTAGCTGTTTTTGTCACTAGTGTTTTTCTCCTGCAGAGAGCTTAGCATGTACTAAAGTTTCAACAGTATTTGTTGAATGAATGAATGTTTACTACCACTAACAAATGATTATATGTTGGATTTCACTGATTTTATGCTTATTTTGGGCCAGGTCTTCTCCCTCTGTCTCCGCATTTCCTTCCCCTCCTGCCTCTCCTACTCCTGTTTCACCACTCACAGCCCTCCTTTTCCTCCTCCCCTTTTATTTCTTCCTTCTCTTCCTCTTTTTCCATCATCATCATCATCATCACCACCATCATCATCATGCTATAATTATGGAATATTTACTAGACATTCTGCAAAGGGATTTTCATAAGTTAACTCAATGAATTCTCATAAAAATCTCAACACAACAACAATGGCAGTTTATTACCATTTCCATTTTTCACATGAGGAAAACTGAGTTATAGAACGTTATTGACTTGCCCATGATCATACGTTAGGTACCAGTTAAGCCAAACTTTGGTCTTTTGGAATTTACTGAGATTTATTTTATGGCCCAGCATGTGGTCTGTCTTGTAAGTGCTCCATGTGCACTTAAAAATAATGTGTACTCTGGCCAGGCACGGTGGCTCACACCGGTAATCCCAGCACTTTGGGAGGCTGAAGCGGGCGGATCACGAGGTCAAGAGATCGAGACCATCCTGGCCAACATAGTGAAACCCTGTCTCTATTAAAAATACCAAAATTAGCTAGGCGTGTGATGCATGCCTGTAGTCCCAGCTACTCGGGAGGCTGAGGCAGGAGAATCACTTGAACCTGGAAGACAGAGGTTGCAGTGAGCTGAGATCACGCCACTGCAATTCAGTCTGGTGACAGAACAAGACTCTGTCTCAAAATAGTAATAATAATAATAATAATAAATAATAATGTGTACTCTGAAGTTATTTGCTGTAGTTTCTACAGATGTCAATTAGGTCAAGTTGATTGATGGTGTCTTCACATCTTCTATATCTTCACTGAATATCTATATATATATTCTATCAATTACTGAGAGTGGTTAGTTTTATGTATCAACTTGCATAGACTTTAGCATCCAGTTTTTTGTTTGTTTGTTTTTAATTTTAGATTCGGGGGCACATGTGCAGATTTCTTACATGGGTATATTGTGTGATTCTGAAGTTTGGGCTTCTAATGATTCTGTCACCAAATGGTGAATATAGTACCCATAGGTTTTCAGCCCTTGCCCCATTTCTTCCCTCTTCACTTTTGGCATCCCCAGTGTCTACTGTTCCCATCTTTACGTCCAGGTGTACCCACTGTTTAGCTCCCACTTGTAAGTGGGAACACACAGTATTTGATTTTCTGTTTCTGCATTAATTCACTTTGCATCTACGTTGCTCCAGAAAATAGGATTTTATTCCTTGTTACGGCTGCATAGTATTCCAAGGTGTATATATACCACATTTTCCTTATTCAATCTGCTTTTCATGGGCATCTAGATTGATTCCACGTCTTTGCTCTTGGGAATAGAGCTGTGATAGATATACGAGTACAGTTGTCTTTTTGGTAGAATTATTTATTTTCCTTTGGGCATTTACCTAGTAACGGGGTTGCTGGGTTGAATGGTAGTTCTGTTTTCAGTTCTTTGAGAAATGTTCAAACTGCTTTCCAGACTGGTTGAACTAATTCACATTCCCACCACTAGTGTATAAGCATTCGCTTTTCTCCGTAATCTCTCTAACATCTGATATATTCAGCTACTTAAACAAACACTAATCTAAGTGTTGCTGTGAAGGTATTTATTTTGTAAAAGTGGTTAACATCAACGATCAGTTGACTATTAGTGAAAGAAATTCACCTTAATTATGTGGGTGGGCCTCATTCAATTAGTTCAAAGACCAAAGAGAAAGATTGCAACATCAATTCCTGTCTGAGTTTTCCTTTTGTCACTTCCTTTCATGCTGGCCTGCCCTACAGATTTCAGACTTGACAGCCCCACAATAGCATGAGCCAATTTTTTGAAATAAATCTCCCTCTATGTGTATATCTGGATCTATTATGATTTTTTATATATATATATATCCTAGAGATTACATATATGATATGTAGTCATCTATAAATATATGCATATATAACATATTTAATATGTAATCTGTAGATTATATATAAAATATATATTCTATTTCTTTGGAGATTCCTCACAGACATGGGGTGTTAAAATCTCCTTTAGGATGGATTTGTCTATTTCCTTCAGTTCTGTCAGCTTTTGCTTCACATATCTTTAAGTTCTGTTATTAGTTACATTCACATTTAGATTGCTTTATCTTCCTAATGTTTTTCCGTTTTATTATTATGCAGTATTTCTCTTTGTTGTTAATACTTAAGTCTACTTTGTCTGATTAATGTAAACACACAATTTTTAAAGTGCATATTATTCATACTTTATACTTCTTTCCACCTTTTACTTTCTATTTATATTGTGCTTCTTTTAGACAGCATAATTGAGTATTGCTTTATTTATTCAGTCTGACAATTACTTCCTTTTAATTGTAGTGTTCAGTTCATTTACATATAATGAAATTATTTATGTAGTTGAATTTTACCTACCATCTTGCTGTCTATTTTACATTTGTCCCTCATGTTTTTGTTCCTCTGCTGCTCTTTTTTAAAACCTATTTTGAGTTAATTGAATAATACTGGTATTGTGTTTTATTGCTTATATTGTCTTCTTAGTTGCATCTCTCAGCTTTTGTTCACTGAAAAGGTATTTATTTTATCTTCATTGTTGAAGGACATTTTTCCTTGGGATGTAGAAAGCTTGGTTGGCAGGATTTTGTCCCATTTATCACTTTAAAGGCATTGCTTCAGTGTCTTCTGGCCTCCATTGTTTTCAGTGATAAGTAGTCAAAATCTCTTATCATTTCCTCTTGTATATATCCTTTTTTAAAAATGATAGATAAATAATTGATAGATTATTCTTTAGAGCAGTTTTAGGTTTACAGAAAATTGAAGAGATAGTACAGAGAGCTTCCATATTCCCCATCTCACCCCCACTAAGTTTCCCCTAAACAACTCGCATTGGTGTGATACATTTATTATAATTGATGAATCAATATTGATACATTATTTTCAGCTAAGTCCACAGTGTACATTAGGATTCACTCTTTGTGTTGTTCAGCTTTAGAAATGCACAATCATGTCATGTATCCACCATTATAGTATCATAGAGAATCGTTTTACTGCCTTTAAAACCCCTGTGTTTTGTCTATTTATTTCTCTCCTTCTCCCCTCAAACCCCTGGCAACCACTGATCTTTTAGCTGTCTGTGTAGCTTTGTCTTTTCCTGTGCACTGTCTCTGTAGCTTTGTCTTTTCCAGAATGTCATATAGTTTAAGTCATATAACTTGTATGTACCTTTTTCACAATGGCTACTTTCTCAAAGCAATATGCATTTAAGATTCCTCCATATGTTTTATGGCTTGATAGCTATTTATTTTATTTTATGTTATTCCCCTCTTCTTTTTAAAGCTTTTTCTGTTTAGTTCTGGCTTGCAACAGTTTGACTATGATATGGCTGGTGTGGTTTTCATTGTATTAATTTTGCTTAAGATTTCCCCAAATTCTTAGATTTGTAAGTGATGTTTTCCTTCAAATTTGGAAATTTTTCAGCCACTATTTCTTTGTGTTTTTTGTTTGTTTGTTTGTTTTTGTTTTTTTGAGACAGTCTCATTCTGTCACTCAGGTTGGAGGGCAGTGTGTAATCTCAGCTCACTGCAACCTCTGTCTCCTGAGCTCAAGCGATTCTCATGCCTCAGCCCTCTGAGTGGTTGGGATTACAGGCATGTGCCACCATGCCCGGCTAATTTCTGTTATTTTTTATGAAGATAGGGTTTCACCATGTTGCCCAGGCTGGCCTTGAACTCCTGGACTCAAGCCATTCTCCCACTTCAGCCTCTCAAAGTGTTTGGACTACAGGCATGAGCCACAATACCTGGCCCACCATTGTTTCTCAACACATTTTTTTTTTCTTCTCCATTCTCACCCTCCTCTCCTGAAAATCCAATTAAATGCATGTAATTACTCTACATGTTTCTGAAGCTCCCTATTTATTTTTCTTTCACCTTTTCCCCTTTGTTCTGCTAATTGGATAATTTATATCAATATTTCTTTAAGCCCCTTTAAAATCTCATTAAGTCCTTTTATTCTTCTAGCTCAAATTTTCCGTTAAGACCTCCTAGTAAATTTTTTACTTTAATTATTTTACTTTTTAGTTCTAAAATGTCCATTTGGTTCTATTTTACAGTTTTGTTCCCTCTGCTAAGATTTTCTATGTTAAAATATGTTGACCATTAAAATATGTTCATTGAGATCTTGTTTTCTTTAATTCTTGGATATATTTTAGGTAGATGCCTTAAAGTATTTGTCAGCACAGTTCAACATCTGGGCCACCCTGAGGTCAAATTCTATTGACTTCTTTTGCTTGACCATAAATTATATTTTCATGAGTGTGTTTGTGTGTGTGTGATTAGTATTTTCTATTGTACACTGGACACTGTAAATTATACATTTTAGAGACACTGGACTTTGTTATCAGTCTCTTAAGTGCATTGGGCTATATTCTAGCAAACAGTTCAATTACTGGCCAATCACTTTGAACTTGTTTAGACTTTATGTTAGGTTTAGTCAGGGAAGATTTGCAAAAAGCCCAAGATATTGCCCAAGGCTTTTTATTTTGGTGAGTTTCAAATTCCTAACTCTGTTTTCCATGCAGATCTTGTCAAAGCTTGGTATGAGGGCTTGATAAGATGATTATAGAATAGGTCTTACTCGAGGGCATGCCCCTTAGGTCTAGTATATGACTTTCCTCAGATCTCAGGATTTGGGGGCCCTAACAAGACCCTACACTGGTTCTCCGACATCCCCAGCACTGCTCGACCTCCAGTATCTCTGTTCCACTTGTAATCCCATAGCAGCTGCTACTTCATAAGACTCCTTTTTTCTTCCTCTGCACACACAGACTATGTCCCATTCAAGAACTCTTGGAGAACCCCTAAATAGATTTGTGGCCCTCTCTTCACATCTCCCTTCTCTCCTATGTCCTACCCCACAGATTCCAGCCCCTTTATCAGCCTCAATGCTAATCCTTGGCTAAGGGACACCCCTGTGCTCTGCTTTGCTCCGTCCAATTCTCTCTGCTATAATGTGGATCTGTTTTCCATGAGAAGAGAGCTGGAGCAAATGTGAGTTTCATCTTGTGTGTTTTCCTTCTCTCAAGGATCATAGTCAGGGGCAGTCTATTGTTCAATAACTAAAAAAGTGCCTCACGCATGTTGTAACAGTTTTATATTTGTTTATGGCAGGAAGGCTTGTCCAGTAATAGTTGCTTCATCATGGCCAGAGATAGACGTCCTGATGAAGCCAGGATTTAAATCCTGTCCATCTGAAACCAGAATTAGTCATCTCAATCACTATGCTATCAGGCCTCTCAGTATAAAGAAAACAAAGTTGCAACCATAAATAAATTAGGAGCAAGGCAAAGTGCGTGGTTAAAATCTAGATTGGGGCTGTTGACCAAGGTATATCAATTTTCAGATTGGATGGGATGGATAGAAGCTGTTTATGTGAATAGCAGTAATAATAACATCATTCTAACCTTACAGAACTTTGAATATCTTCAAAGTGCCATTGTTCTCATTATTTTACTCTCACAACAAACAAACCTTTTTATACCCAATAGATGAGATGCTGTCATTCCAGTACGACAAATGAAGAATGCAGAGACCACAAATAGTGAATTTGTTTAAGAAAAATCACACAGCTAGTTAGAAAGGGAGTGGGACCAGAACCTAGGCCCTCTCACTGCTGAACCTTTGTTATCTGCCTTCTCCCAACAAAACTAAGGACATCCTCATAGAAAAGAAGGGGCTGGGGGAGTAGTTACAGCTTTACGTCAAGAAAGAGGACTTTGATCACAACTACACAGTGAAAACTTAGCCTTCACCTGTTCTATCTGTTCCATGGATATTTGGCCAGAGACACAAAGGGAGAAGTGGCTGGACACAGTGGTCTGCTTCTTCAGAGGGAGAACCTGGGCTCCCCCAGGACATATACCATAAAAGATGGCAAAGACATCTTTCTAGACCTTTATAGCAGCCCATTCTTCATTCCCTGCTCTTACTTACCCAGAAAGAACACTGTTCAATGTAAAATAACTATGTAACAAATAACTGCAAGTCACTTCGCAAATATCAAACACTACAGAAGTAATTATTAATATCTCATTCTCCAGAGTTTGGATTTTTGCCCTATATCCATCAAGTGAGCCTTGGAAAGAACTTACCTAACATGTGTACATATATATATCTATATATGTATATATAGATATAGATATATAGATATGTATACACACACACACACACACACACATGCATGCATATTGTATAACCTTCCGGAGGTAAGAATTTATGTAGCAAGTTTTGGATGGAATTAATTATGGTTGAGTTAAAAAAAAAACCCTCTTCAACAGTAGTTCTGATAGAAATCTTCACTAGCCTTCATCAGTAAAGGTTCTGCTGGCTCAGCTATTATTTTGTCAATCATATTTAAAAGTAGTATTCTTCCTATAAGAGTTTGTTCCACGTTTGGCTTATCACTTAGATGGAGATAACAGGAATTAGGAAATCTGCAGTTGATTAGCTTGCAAAGCTCCAAAGCTGGAGCTGATAAGTGGCTCCTGTTCTCCTTAGGAAGGGTGGGGAGGCCTGTAGGTGGTTCAGGCTCCCAAGCCTGGTGGGGATGAGGAAAAAGGGGTGGTGGCTAATTCAGCAGATTTATTGCGGTGTTTCCCTTCTTCCAGTTTCCCAGCTTGTGGAAAATAAGGGCTTAGACTCAAAAACCCAGGGAAGAAAAAGAATGAACTATAAGCTTTTTTCTTCATATGGGAGACAGATACAGTGCCCCAATATAAATCATGCCTGCTTATGGGGCAGGCATTTCTATAACGGAATTTCAAAATGTAGTCAATAACTTTATTTTACAGCTGAAGACACTGAGTCCCAGATAATTCACTGAGGACTTGGACTTAAGTTTCCTTCTGGTCACAATCACAATGCATTGTCTTTAGGAAGACCCCACATCCGCTTGGATCATCAAGCAGGGCCCTGAAACAGCACAGCAGCCATGGCTAGTTGATAGGTGGGGTTTGCCAGACCTGAGGGCAGGAGAGGGACAGCCGAGACCTGAAGTACATGGGCTAGGAAAAACAGTCATTACCTCTTATATCTGTAGAGTGCTGGACAGTTCATGAAACTGTCTCCATACATTAGCTCATTTCCTGCTCATGTCATCCTTTGAAGAAATTAGTATAATCATCTTTATATCGCAGATGAAAAAATAAGCCCCAGCAGGTTTAAAAAGCAATGATCATCGTATATCTAAACTTGAGCACAACAGGAATTTGAACCTGAATTTTTTTGTACCATATCCAGAATTCTTCTGAGGTTCCGAACTCAGTTGTCTTGTGTTCAAAGCCTGTAGGCCCTGTTACTGCAGGTACAAGCCTGAGAACAATGAAGGGGCGCTTTCCGGAACTGCTGTGTGAGCTTAATGCTATCTCTGCCATTTCCTTGTACTCCTTTAGCAAATCCTGTGTAAATAGAACTTTTATTTGAACAAAGGAGAGTGTCCAGGATTCTTCAGCTTTGCCTTCAGCTTTGCAGCTGGAGAAAGCAAAATCTGTGGAGATAAAATTTAAGCCAATCAAACAGCAAGAACAAGCAAAAAGCTCTCTCCTTCTCCCTTTTATTTCTTGCTTTTCTTGGTGAGCTTGTTTCTCTCCCTGACTAGGAATAAAGGCCTCTCTTTGGGCACAGACAGCATCTTATTCATCTTTATATATCTCTTCCTGAGATACAGGCATAGTGTTCTTTATGTTACAGATACACACCACATGCTTATTAAACAAAAATTAAGTTGTGTACATAACTCTTATCACAATCCACTGATGCTATAAAACTAAGTTAAGTTCACCATCCAGGCTGGGCGTGGTGGCTCACACCTGTAATCTCAGAACTTTGGGAGGCCAAGGTGGGAGGATTGCTTGAGGTCAGGAGTTCAAGACCAGCCTGGGCAACATAGTGAGACCCCCATCTCTACCATAAAATAAAATAAAATAAAATAAAACGAAATAAAAATAAAAACTTCATCATCTCTTGGCTTTTATCTCCTTCTAAGGAGGTCCTCTGAACCTGCCCACTCCTCAAAATGACAACATGTTTGGTGTTTGGAACACAGAAATTAATCTTGTGCTTTTAAAATGTATAGTTAATAATTAAGGAAGCTCAGACTTAGCGCAACTCAGGGTTTTCCCTATGATGCAAACCAAAAACGGCCAATTCAGTCAGTTCAAAGAAAAAATACTCCACCAAGTTGTTAGGTGCTTTCCATAAACATTACTGTGTACCAAAGGATTTCACCAAGTTGGTAATCGTGTTTAACAATCTTCCATTATAAATGCACCTAATAATTGGATAGAGAGTGGGAAAAAGACATTCGATTGACTATGTTTTGAAAATCTTGATATTTGATTGAATTGTATTGGTGGCATTGAGGAGTCAAAGGCTGCATCTTCTGGGTCTGTGGTCGACACCTTGGCTTCCCAAAATGAGGACGGCAGCTACACTGACATTGCTTGGGAGCTTCTTAGAATGCAGAATCTCAGTCTGTGTCCCAGACTCAAAGGTTAAGAATCTGCATTTTAGCAAGATCTCCAGGGGATCAGAATGTACACTGACATTTGAGAAGCACACAACTTAACCTCTAGCGCTTTGTATTTGGAAATATAGAGGCACCAGATTTCACCCCACAAATTTGAGCAGGCAGAGTTGGAGGAATGTCTCCCTGTAAAACAAAGTTAGAGGAGACAGTTTTGGGCACTGCCTAGCTTTGGAGCCCTGGGGAAAGCCATGGCCAAAGAAGATTATGAAAGCCACAGCCGAGAGTCAGTCTTTAAAAAAAAATAACAGCTTTCTTGAGATATAGTTTACATATATGATTCACTCTTTTATATTATACAACCCAGTGAGATTTTGTATATTCACAGGGTTGTGCCACCATCAAAAATTTTAAAACATTATTATCACCCCTAAAAGAAATCCGTACCCATTAGCCATCAGTTTCCAATACCCTCATCAACTCCCCACGCTGGGCAACCACTAATCTACTTTGCATCTATATACATTTGCCTAATCTGGCTTTTTGTCTAAATGGAATAATACATAATGTGGGCTTTTGTGACTGGCTTCTTTCACTTAAAATAATGTTTTCAGGGTTTTGCCATGTTGCAGCATGTGTCAGCTCTTCATACCTTTTGACAGCCCGATAATATTCCATTGCATGGATTATGCATTTTGCTTATCCACTCGTCTATTGATGGACATCTGGATTGTTTCCAGTGTTTAACCATCATGAATAAAGATGCTATGCACATTGGTTTACAAATTTTAGGTGTGAACATAAATTTTTACTGGAGAAAGTTTTTTTTTTTTCTTAAGTGAAAGCAAGTTTGTTAAGAAAGTAAAGGAATAAACAATGGCTACTCCATAGGCAGAGTAGCCCTGAGGGCTTCTGGTTGCCCGTTTTTATGGTTGTTTCTTGATTATAGGCTAAACAAGGAATGGATTATTCACAAGTCTTCCAGGAAAGAGGTGGACAATTCCCAGAACTGAGGGTTCCTCCCCATTTTAGATCATACAGGGTAACTTCCTGATGTTGCCATGGCATCTGTAATTTGTCATGGCGCTAGTGGGAGTGTAGCAGTGAGAACAACCTGAGACAGTTTTGACCCTTAAACAAAGTGGGTGATATGGCTGTCAGCAAGAGAAAGGCAGGTAGGCAGGACTTCTGGGAGGAACAGCAACCTGCTCAGGAAGAAACCCTTCCACCCCAGCTCTTCCACTACCTGTGCAACCACCAGCAAATCACGAGATAGCTCAGATCCACGTCTGCAAAATGGACATAAATCTTAGCCACATTGACCTCACACTTCCTTTTTTTGTGTTTCATATGGGATAATTAGCATAAAGCTGTTTTCAAAGGAAAAATACTACACAAAGACCCAACAGGATAGTTGTTCTTATCACATCACTGTCATTTTGGCAATTCTTGAAATTGCCAGTACCTAGTGAGCTAATGACCTTCTCACTCAGAACCAGGGAAGGAGAATCACACTCAGGCCTTTCTCTCTGGTGCCTGAAAAGATTTTCAGTACAGTAGAGATGTGATCTCATTGTGACTCTCAGAAGCTGTGCTTAGGCTTTCAGTCAAGAGGCAACCTCTTTGGGGATAAAAGAACCATCTTATTCACAATGGCTTGCTGTACAAAAAAATTAGAATAAAAGAATTATTTAATTCGTTGATTTATTCACTATTTTTTAGCATTTATGATGTGCTCAGCAGTGAGTTGTGTGCTTATAGAGGGTGGTGGAATGAGCAGGGGTAATATAAGAAAGTACTTGAAATTTGATGCTGCTTTTAGGGGAAGCCAATGTGGCCACTTCTGCTTTCTTATTGACTATTGGAAATGTAGCACAGTACTAGTAATTGTACTCTGGAATGGGCCGGTGGAAGCCAATTCAGAAAAAGTGGTCCAAGGAAGACTATAATGCTTGGAAGGAGAAGGGGAAAATGACAGAGGAAAAGAAGAGAAAAGATGGAGAGAGAGAAAGAGAAGAGAGAAAAAAGAAATTATAACTTCTTCCACCTTTAAGGAAGTGATGAGCCCACATATAGCCCAGGTGATTTTGAGCTAAATATAAAGCTTGTGAATTCCCCCCAGTGCCCAATTTGGCCCCTAGAGGTGGAGACAAGTTCAGTGGCCACAAAACCAGAGACTCTAAGTTCATAGAAGGGAGGAGAGAATGGTAGATGTGTGGGAGCAGGGAATTTACCTGCTTCCTGTTTCGGCCCCTTTTGCTAAAGTGAAATGCTGTGGTTTTGCTGGTTATACTTGTTAATACAATTCCCTCCCCTTGCAGGATATGTGTGTGGTAACGGCACCATCTGGGTTAGCGAAATAGATATTCCGAGGTATAACACACTAAACACAGCAGGATGTTCATAAAATTCTTAATCTGGGCCCTTTGGACCACCAAGAATAGACATAGAGATTATACAAGCAAATTACTAAATCAGGCTGAAACCAGACATATAAGCATTTTCATAAATACTTAAAAATTTACCTATACCACGAGAGGCCAACTCTCAGACCATTCTCTGAGAAATACTAGACCACCCTGAGATGCTGGTACCTTAAGCACACATTGTCTCTTCTTGTTATGTGGTCATCACCACCAGGATATCCGCCCCTCTCCTGCCCTGAACATCTAGAGCAATTTGGCTGGGCAAAGTGTTCTTTCCAGAACATTTGATTGCTATACTTACATAAGGAGAAAACTCTATTTTCATTTGAAGACTTCAGACCTCCTTCACAAAGTGATACTGCAGTGAGGAAAAAATGCAAACTGAGGAGCCACGAAAGCTTGCAGCTGAAACAGTGGGGTCTTAGACAAATGATTTTGCCTCCTCATCTGTACCACAATAATAAGAAAGTTCATCCGACAGAAGTATTTGAAAAAAGCATCTGCTTTCATGTCTGGCACATAGTAGGCATTCCAAGAAGGCTAGTAGCTCTTACCCACGCCCCTTTTGAGGTGATTTTCGCTTACAACCAAGCCAGAAGGAAGTCATAAAGCTCATGGGCCTTACATAGAGAGGAAGCATCAGAGAGTTCTCACTCTCAGCCCTCACTGCTCAGTGCAGGAGCCGCCCCAGTTGACAGGACTCACTTCCTCTGTCTACACTCCCAAACCTTCTGTGCCCAGCAGTGTGTGCACGTCTGTCTACACTGAGCTCTAACCAGAGTGCCTGGTTGGGGTCATGACCTGGCTCATTCAGCAGCATGAGCTGGAAAGGACTTTGGCTAATAGGACACCTGGTATCCAATAAATTCCCCACCCTGTATTTGTGACTGCTAAAAAGCCGAGTACAGATGATAGGCAATTCATTTTGATGGTAAAGAGTGGCCCGTTCAGGGGACAAAAAGGGAGTCCCCTAAAGAGACCCTGGGTGCTCAATGCCAGGAGCAGAGTGAGCTTGTGTACGGGATGTGTGCTAAGGATGTGGATAGCATGGTGAGTTACATTTTTAAAAAATCACAAAAAATGTACAGGTCTAGGGCTGAAAGTTCTTAGAGCTGCCTCACAAGAGTTGAGGTCCTTTCCCATTGTTTGCAATCTCAGATTGGTTCTTCTTCCCAGGGGCACATGGCACATAGCACTTTGGTGATGGGGACTGCTTTGCTGATGTCAGGGTCAAGGGGTGCATGGACCATGGGTAGAGTGCTGGGCTCAGCCAAATGGTTCTGGGTAGGTCTTGCCTCTTGTAGCTTCAGTTTTCTCTTTTGTCTGGTGAAGTTATTACGAAAACCCATCTCTAGCCTTGGCTTGTGGGATAATATTCTTGATAGGACTTTGAAAATTTGAGATTTTGATAGAAGTGTAAGGGAGCAATTTTTTAGATTGGTTCTATGTGCCAAGGGGGAGAGGGCAAACAAAGGCACATTGGGGTGCTGGTTATGAGTTTGCTTGCACACTCGCAGTGTTCTCTTCCCTAGTCTGGGGCATTGTGTCTGTTCACACAGTTGAAAACCAAAGGTGGCCGTGGGCAGCCCTGGACCTCCTAAGGACACAAGGCGAAACCAACCACCTAGCCACAAAACAGACTCAACCAGAGCCTAGCTAGCTCTCCAGCCTCTGGGCTCTCCCTGCATGGACGGCCACTCTACCTACCTCTAAGACCTATCTGGGCTTGGAAAAGGAAGCTCCTGAGCAGCCTCAGCCCTGATGGTGAACTCAGCATCAAGCCACAGCTTCTATCAGTCAGCCTGGAGAAAGCAGGCCCAGAGATGCACATTAGGATCCTGCCTGGCTCACAAATTCCTCTGCAGTGAAGTGACAGGAGTCAAGCTAGTATTGCAGCCTGAGTCATGTCACCTCCCTTGCAGGTTTCCTTAAGGTCATGAGTCTCCTGTGCATGGATTCATAATCCATGATCCAGTTTGAGTAAGTTGGCCCATGGTTTAGGCTTTGGTCCCCAAGCTTCTGTTTTGATATCTGTCTGCTATTCCCTGTCCTTCCCCTGCAACAATCCCATCCTCAAATCCAGTTTTCCTGCATTTCCAAATAGCACCTTCTCCGCTATGGTAGACAGCTTCAAGGTAGTCCCCACTCATCCTCACCTTGAAGCCATACCCTTGAGCAGTTTGCTCTCACATTCACTCGGGGTGACCTGTGTGACCACAGTAGCATGCAGCTGACATGACAATGTACAACCTCTGAGGTGAGGTCATGGGAGATGTCGCAGCTTCTGTCTTGTGCCCTTGGACCCATCCCCCTGGGGAAACCAGCCACCTTGCCATCAGCCCCAGCAGCCTTGTGGGAGGTTCCCTGGGGAGGAACCAGAGCTGTCCACGAAGGGTCAGGAGCTACCTTGGAAGCAGATCCCAGGGTCCAGGCAAGCCTTCATAAGACTGTATCTGGCCGACATTTGATTGTGACCTCATGTGAGACTTTGGGCCAGAACCACCAACAAAGCTGCTCCTGAATTCCCAATTCACAGAAACCGTGAGAGAATAATTATTTTAAGTTACAAAATTTAGGGGCTACTTGTCAAACAGATAACAGAACCAGAGAATAGATAACCAATACACCTGCTTCTCTAGTTTCCTTAAGGCAGTGCTCCACCTACCCATTGAACACCCCATTATACTCAGGGAAGATGACCCCCAAACCCTATCACCTCTCACCCGATCATGTGCTAGTGATTACTGTGCTAGTACTTGCTAATTCTATTCCATTCCTATTACTCCGTCTTGCTGTGAGTACAAAAGCCAGGCTTTTCTATGAGTTCTGAAATAACAGTGTAATGAGGCAAATTCAAACTAGCACTAAGAAGATACTCAGAAGGGTAAAGTTCCCAGGACACAGACAACCCTATAGACTAGGCTTGCTCTAAGTGTTAATCCCTTTGCAGATACATTCTGTAGGTAAGAAGGCAAATGCCTTTTCCAAAAGGGCCTGTGTCCATTTCACAGATGAGGAAACTGGGACTTATGCAGAGCCTTGCTAGGCTTGGTGTATGTGAGGGCTCAGCACACTGGTTGACCAGCCTGCTGTGGGGTCTCTGTCTTACCCATGAGTCATGCTTTCTGCTTCCAGGGATGCAGTCTGGTATTGAGCCACTTATTGCCTTTTTGCCTCAATACACTTGACCCAGTTCACTTTGGGGAAACTGAAGTGAAACTGCATGATATCATCTGGCCGCTGCCCAACTTCAAACTGCCCTGTCCCTCCAGGTTGCACAGTTGCAGAGGGATTGTCACCTGATGCAGCTGGACCCTCTGGGAAAGGAGGAGAAGCCGGGGGTAAAGGCGAGCAAGGCAGAGGCATTGAAACCAGAGCCAAGCACCAGTGTGTGCAGCCCTGATACAGGCCCCACCATTAGCTGCCAAATTGGAATAAATAAATATGATAAATCATCTCCCCAGCCATCTTGTGAAAGGGCTTCAGAAATGCAGTGTCATCATCAGTTCCCTTACTGGTGTTCTCACAGATACATTTTAAAATGTCAACCTGAAATGGAAGCTCCAAGCCTCAAACGTTACAGAAAAATGGATTTTGTAACAAGACACTTTCTCATTTGGGCTCCTTCTCTCTCCCTCCTGCAAAAATGCTCTCTTAAGCTGACTGAAATCTGTAGTTAAATAATAGTAAGGCAAGAGGTAAATTGAAGCAGAGAAAGGTCTAGATACAGCCTGCTATTGCAAAAAGATGGCAAGTCACAGAAAGGAAGGAAGATGACCATTCAAGATGGACATGGGCAAGCCTAGGAGACCTGTGTGTGGCAGTGGCTGTCCTGGGGGGTGGAAGTCAGGGTAAGTGGTGGGAGAACCATGAGTACTCACCAACCTGCCCCACCTCTAGCCTCTTCTCCAGAACCGGTTTTCCTTTCTCCCCCTGAATTTGAATGAGAAATGTGAGGTGTCAAGTATATCCATGAAACCTCAAGACTATATGACATACCATTTTTGAGTTCAGAGTTGGAAGCTGCCCTGAGGACAGCGTGGTCCTCAATATGGTGCTGGGCCTGAAGGCCATTCCACTTTGCAGGAAAAAACTTTGGGGACACCTTCTCTGGTGGGGGCCAGTATTTGTTGAGGTCCTGCAGCACTGTCCAGGGGTCAAACATACCTTGGCCACAACATTGATTCATTGGCGTTTTTGAAAGAAACATATCTTGTCTACAAGAGCGGGGCATCTGTGCTCTCTGACCACCTGAGAGCATGATAAACAATGTTAAGAGTAGCAGCTAATACTTAGATAGCACTAACGGTGCAAGCAATGTTCTAAGTAAAGTATGATTATTATCTCATTTAGTTCTCACAACAAATTGATGATGGAAGAATGACTGATATCCTCATTTACAAGCAAGGAAACTGAGGCTCCAAGAGTTTCAGTAACTGACCTAGATTCAGCTGGCTAGTAAGCAACAGAGTTGGTATTCAGCCCAGCTCTTCCTCTCCAGTGCCTATGTTCTCTCCGTTGCTCAGGATTTCCAGCAGCACAGGTTCACCAGAAATGTGGAGCTACATTCCAGGAAACCTCTGAGAGGCCACACAAGCCACTCCTCTTTGAAAAACAGTGTCATTAGCCCTGCAAAAGGAAGGGAGAAAAGTCAGGTGGCTCCCGAACCATTAAGAACCCCATGGCATTGTCCTTTTGCTTGTGGCTTGTTTTGTTTTGTTTTGTTTTTTTCTCAGCATGGATTTTTCCTTTCCTCATTTTTTTTTTTCTTTTTGTCTCTGGCACCATGATAGGAAACTAGCCTGCTTTCTAGACCCATTATGGGTAAGTGACCCAGAAACCCAGGACGCTAACATGAAAATTGCAGGCTGGTGAGGAATCATGGGAAGACTCTGAGCTTGAGAAATCAATGGGCTTAGGTGTGGCTCCCGGCTCTGCCACTTACAAGCTACATGTTCTTGGTGAAATACAGAAATGTACCTGGGCTTAAACTCCTCATCTGTAAAACGGGGATTAACAAAAGCCTACTGTGTAGGGTTGTTGTGCTGTCAGGGACACAGTGAAACCACGTGTGTGGTTCTGGCTTTATGATGAGTATTTGATGAATAGCAGCAACTGTTAAGTGTTAAATGAAGAAGATTCTACTTCTGTGGGGAAGTGTACTTTTTTTTCCTTTCCATTTCATTTTTAGAAATGTGGATTTTGGTTGTGCACCACAATTTACTTTCCCTCTGCCTATTTTATGCAGAGGTATAGGGAGGTCACACTGATTGATTTAAGAGGGCTTTGCCTGCATTGATAACAGTGTGGAATCATTTTGCAACAGACAGAATGTGGAATGCTATTTTTTTCCTACCCTGTGCTACAGTGCATTTTTTTTTTAACAATCTACCAGGCCCCTAAGCAGAGCGATTGACCCCTGTAGTCAATTGCATGGGAGCTCTGGTGAGGAGAGGAGAGCTCTAGTTATGCTTTCCCCGCACCCAGGTCCTGCAGACCTCACATCTCTCTACACAGCTGGGGTGGGAAATTTTGACATTAGACTCCAAAGAGGCTTCTGTGCTTTTCATAGCCCACATCCTGCTTCTCTGTAATTGGGTCTCCGGAAATGATTTCTGCAGACAGAGGGATTCTCTAAAATGTGCAGAATGAATGAGTGAATGATGAATGAATTATCCAATCTAGGATGAAAAGTGGACTCAGGAGAGATAGATGCAAAAACTTTATAAGTTCACACAGCTGAATTGGCCATTGATCCCTGGACTGAATTAGAGCTACTATCCAACTTCACCTGCATAATCTGTGCAAAGCTATTCAAAAGGGAGAGTGGTGAACAGCATGGGGCAGGGATCAAGTCTAGGTAGGTAGCTTTCCAGGGTACCTAGAGAAGCCAGGGTCCAACCAGGGAAAGATAATTCACTCTAAATATTTAAAACAGAAGGAATTTAATTTGAGAACTTGGTCACCCAGGTTTGAAGCGGGAGAGGCAGAGGGAGGAGTCTGAGAGGGATGTGGTTTTATTCAACATTTAAAACCGAGAACTGCCTGTATAGTCCCATGTGGGCCACGTAGAAAGGCCTGGGAAGCAAGGAACTTGGCCTTTATTATGGTAGCAGCTGTGGCAAAGCCAGGCTGGTTTTCCCTTGGACTGCGGTGACCTAAGCTGAATAGAGGCTTCCTTGTGGATGTGGTAGGGTTGCAATGATCACAAACCAGGGTCAGAAGTGCAGCGGCATCATCAACCATGCAGAAGCCCAGACCCAGAACCAACCCATAGCACCCTCACAAGTCCCCGTGTCCTCCAGCATGCAGTAATGACTAGGTATTCTAAAAGCCAGATATACATGGATTGCCCAAATCAACCAACTTGTAGGCTTTGCCAGCCCTGAATCCTGACAAAAATGGGTGAGCTGAAAAGCCCATTCAAACTTCACAACTGCCATCCTGCAAGCCAAATCATTAAGCAGAAATGAGTGGAGCTGTTTTGATTAAATTGGCCAGAAAAAGTAGAAGCCAAGCTCTCGTTTGCAAGGAAGCTTTGATAATTCAGTGAACTGAGTATTCAGAATGTTCTTCATTTTTGAGTATTCTCATTCAGCACCAGGGCAGCCTTCATGGTCAGGCACAGACGTATTGCTTGACAAGCAGGCTTATCTCAGAGAAAACTCCAGGGAAGAAAGTGACCCAGAACCCATTCTGTCCTCTCTTCCAGGCTACAGTTTGGACAGGCTTTGCGTGTGCACAGAGCGACCTGCCTCTCATTCCAGCCTCATCTCTGCGTGGTAATGACTCCTAATGAGCACACTAATAAAGCCTCAGGTGTTATCTAGATTCAAAGGGGAAAGCAATTTAAATGCAAATAAATATGAACATCTTTGTATCTTACAGATTAATGAATGTCGTGGGAAGAAAACATACGACAATTATGAGCAGAAACAGTCCCAGAGAGTGAAAAATGATTTGAGAAGGTCATAAAATACTTTCCCTCAACTTCTGCCAGGGCATCAACCAAGACAGCTTGTGTAGCTATTACTTAATGTATCCTTCAAGCTCTGATAAATGAGTCAAATAGCCCTTGGTCATCTGTCCCAAAGCTTAACAGCTGGAACAGTCTTCCTGGTATCTACCTGCATTCTCCTTTTCAATAACTGGGATAGATTTTCTTGCTGTATTTACGGTGCATGTGACAGCATAGTGATAGTGGATCATGGCTGTTGTTGATTTCTGAACACTTAGCCACATATCTACCTTTTTGTGATAGTTGGCAAGCCATCTGATATACAAAAAGGATGGGCTTGGGGGCCGTAATATTAGAATTCATTCTTTTACTCATATTGTCATTTTAAAACCCACAATGCTTTGTAAGTAAATGAGTAGCATTTGAGTGAGTAAGGCTTTTGCAGAGGGAAGCCTCAATACCTGTAACCAAGGTGTTCTTAATACCTTTAATCAGGATTTCTAAACTTCGATTTACACTAAGTCTTCAGGAAAATGCTAGGAAACTCCCTGTGTCTGTCCGCAGAAGCCAAAAGTGAGCTAGAGGCTAGGACTTACTATACTCTGAACATCTGGGGAGTAATTGAAGAAATCTGTCAAATGTCAGTATTCCCTGAGCTTTCCGATGTTGGGTACCAGGGCTTGTTGCCACATTTTCCTTTGGCAGAACAAAGTTTGGGGATGGTAAACTGTAGACCTAGCCTCAATATCAGAGAGCCTCCTTTTCATTTTCTGTGATATGAAAATTAGAGCAATATCAATCTCATTCAGAGATATCCACAGGCCAGGACTCTCATAAAAGAATACAATTGTGAATCTGAGCTCTGGAGTCTTTTCCTTTTCTTCCTTCCTTCCTGCCTTCCTTCCTTCCTTCTTTCCTTCCTTCCTGCTTTTTTCTTTTTTCTTTCTTTTTTTTTTGACAGAGTCTCACTCTGTCTCCCAGGCTGGAGTGCAGTGGTGCGACCTTGGCTCACTGCAACCTCCACCTCCCGAGTTCAAGCAATTCTCCTGCCTCAGCCTTCCTAGTAGCTGGGACTACAGGCATGCACCACCATGCCCACTCACGTCTGTAATCTCGGCACTTTGGGAGGCCGAGGTGGGCGGATAGCGAGGTGAGGAGATCGAGACCATCTCGGCTAACATGATGAAACCCCGGCCCTGGCATCTTTTCTCTGAAGTTCTGCAAAGTTGGAGCAGTAGGTAGATGTGAACTGTTCTACTGAGCTAGTCTCTGGGTTATCTCAAGTGTTCGAGGATAGTCATCATGGTAGACCCTGAAAGATGCATCTCCCACCTCTGGCCACATTGCTGCTTTCATCAAAGCGTGAAATCGATTTCTGCTCCCTTTGAATCTGTGCTGGCCTTGTGACTTGTTTGGCTGATAAAATGGGATGCAAGCAATTCAATTGTTATCCTCTTGGAACCCATCCTTGGTGCTCTTAGGAAGTCAGTCTAGACTACTGGGCATGTGAGGGGAATTGAAACATCTACGTTAATGGCCAGCATCAACTGTAGCTGCATGAATGAGGCCATCTTGGATGTTCCAGCCCCAGCCAAGTTCCCAGCTAAGTACAGCCACGTGAGTGCCCCAGCTAGCACCATGCAGAGCAGCACTACCTAGCTGAGCCAAGAAACCCACAGAAACAATAGAAATAATACATTATTATCATGTGAGGCTATGGAGTTTGGTGGTGGTTAATTATGCAGCCATAAATAGTCACGTAGTCCGGATGCTTAGTGATGTAAAACATGCAGGATTTGCCTTATGCGCAAGTGACAGAGGAAGGGCCCATCCACCTCAATTGACAAATGATCAGGAGATAAGAATTTCCTCAGAGACTCTTAACCAGATTGTTACTGTGCTTAATATGGCAACATCAGGGACTGATTCCATTGGGCACACCATTATCTCTTCCCTTTAGTCTTCTTTTAAAATGTAAATGTAACCCACATGGATGTAACGAAAAGAAAAAAATTCAAGGAGTCGAAATTCCTAAAGAGAGCATTTTTCCTAGAGTGGCAGTACTCTAAACATAGGCCACAGTTTTGGATATTAAGGATGATACTTGTCCTGATGTAAGGAGAGAGGGAGAAATATTTAAAAGGAAAAATTGGAAAAGAAAAAAGAGAATGGGACTGGGAGAAAGTTTTCCCCAAGTCTGTTATCTTTCCAACCCAAACCAGTGTGATAAAGAGCATCTCCCAGCATTCTGAGAGTGGCAGTTACAGGAATCCTGAGACCCCAGTGCCAAGCTATGATAACATGCACAGGGTGAAGCCAGGTCTATCATCTGACAGCCTGGGTGGGTTGTAAGGAAAGAAAGATGAGATGAGGGATTGACATGATCCAGTCACTGATTTTTAGCCAACAGCCAGGGTGTTATCTTTTGAAGATGGGAATATAACCAATCTGGCCATGTCTGAATAGTTCTAAAACTTTTTTTTTTTTTGAGATGGAGTCTTGCTCTGTCATTCAGGCTGGAGTGCAATGGTGCTATCTTGGCTCACTGCAAACTTTGCCTCCTGGGTTCAAGCGATTCTCCTTCCTCAGCCTCCCAAGTAGCTGGGATTACAGGCAACTGCCACCACGCCCAGCTAATTTTTGTATTTTTAGTAGAGATGGGGTTTCACCATGTTGGCCGGGCTGGTCTCGAACGCCTGACCTCGTGATCTGCCTGCCTTGGCCTCACAAAGTGCTGGGATTACAGACATGAGCCACCGCATTTGGCCTAAAATGAATTTTTAAAGAATTGTGGCCAAGATAAAGAATTGTAAAGACTCATGGAAAAAAATAGGTTGCTATAAAAACATCATTTCTCAAAGGATAGCCTGTAAAACACTAGTCCTACAAGTAGCTTCCTCTTAAAAACAGCCTACGGTCCAGTACATTTGGGAAAACCTCCCTAATGCACACTGTCACCCCCTTGCAGAATGATAGCACACATCAGCATACAAGGGTTCCGAGCTGGTCTAGAGCAAGGAAGTCTTCTCAGCTTTGTTAAACACACGATTTCACAGATGTTTTGTTGATTACGAGAGTTACTCCCCACTTACCTGCCATCGACTGCCAAGCAGAAAGGAAAAATTGCTTTTGTATGGAAGGAAATATCATTTTAAAAGCCCCAGTCCTGAAAAGAATTAGTCTATGATAATTGTTCTCAGGTCTGTCTCTCTGCAAAACATCCAACAGTGGCCAGCCCATTTATCCACCTGCATAGGTTGTTTAGGCAGGACTAGGAGATTAATAAAGAAGACGGTGTAAATTCAGCATCCTGGTCTACATAGAATCCCCCTATCGTCTCTATTAGAGACTCATATATAGCTAAATAAATGTCACACTTGGATTATTTCCTCTGTTCTGCTCAGTAGTCCTGAAGATAAGGAAACATTCTTTCCGACATAATAAGCCATCAAAATACATTTATAACAAATCCCAGGTACACCAAAGTTATCTGTGTTGCCGACAATGGGCTTTCTTCCCGCCTGTCTCTTTCATTATGTTCCCAACAAAGGAGGTTCACTATTACTCTTGTCCTGGCAAAAGACAGTACTTCGGCCCTTGGAGCTCTGACAATTGTACTCAACCCATTTAATTACTTCCAGTACAGGCACACGCTTTATTAACAGAGCCAGGATCAGCAGGGGCTTCTTTGGGTCACGGAAAGGAGAGTTAATTGAGACTTATTTATCAGGATCTATGCACACACCAAGGGGACAGCAGCAGTGGCTATATTTTCTTCCTTGTGTATGAGGTCTAGGAATCAAAACCCAAAGAGCCTCCAGAATAGTTGACAAGGCAAAAAACAAACAAACAACAACAACACAGAAATGAGAGTGAAATGAGCTGTTGCTCATTGTTTACATGTTGAGAAAATTAAAAATTCCTCCAGACCCAGATGCACAGCCAACTTGTGCCTTCCAACCCCACAACTGCCCTCTCCAGCTCCTGCCTTGCACCCCAAACCAGCCCTCAGGACTACTCTCAAAAAACAACAAATGAACAAACAAAAGCCCCAACTTTCCTCATGTTAAAATGTTAACTGGCTGGGCACGGTGGCTCATGCCTGCCTGTAATCCCAGCATTTTGCGAGGCGGAGGTGGGAGGATTGCTTAAGCCCAGAAGTTAGAGATCAGGCTGGGCAACATAGTGAGACCTCATCTCTACAAAAAATATTAAAAAATAGCCAGGCATGGTGATGCATGCCTGCAGTCCCAGCTAACCTATGGTCCCAGCTACTCAGGAGGCTGAAGCAGGAGGATCGCTTGAGCCTGGGAGGGTGAGGCTGCAGTGAGCAATGATTGTGCTACTGCTCTCCAGCGGGGGTGACAGAGTGAGACACTGTCTCAAAAATAAAAAATGTTAACTGTTGTAGTGAAAGTTGTCCTCATATCTGTGTTTTGCAGAAGAGTATCTTTGGGCTCTGTAGTTGATCCTCGACTTTCAACCTGCTTGTAAGAGGCCTCACCAGGAGCTCAGCTCTTCACACCCTAATGGTACCTTCACTGCTGCTTTGTGGTAGCCCCAACCTCCTAGACATACATATATAGAGGGAACCCCCAAGGCTCCTTGCACCTCTAAATATTGTAACTAAAGGAAGTCCTAGTTGTAAAGTCAGTATTTAAGGCCTCACCTTCAAAGTCTCTGAAAATACCCTGTGTATCTCCTATGTTGTAGAGAGGCTGTCACCACAGACTCAGGTAAACTGTAAGGTGAATCATTGGAGGTCCATTCATCTTTGATCTTTTGAGCTCTGTCCAGGACACTTGGATAGTAGCTGACCCAACATGACCAGAGGAAATGTGGGGAGGAGGGTAAGGGGGTTGAATCTGGACATGGTTTCCTTGCTATTCAAGCAAAGATAGTTTAAAATTAGAAGGATGAGCTCAGGGAGGTCACAGCTATTTAATTCAAATTTATTTTTTCAGTTAAAATACCTTTCTTATACATTCTTATATTGCTTTTTTCATTGTAAGTTGCAATGAGAAAAGATCTAATAGTTCAGAGGTCTGGATAAACATACAAAAAAGTTCAGAGCTTGTCCAAATTGTATCTGACGGCCTAATTAGGACACCACGTGACTTGGTTGGGGGTTGTGTCATGAGGAACAGGGCATCAGACACTCATTGCTACAAATACTATTTTTCTTCAGTGATAGCCATTCACCCACTTCATGTCAGGTCAGGGAATTAGAGCAAAAGGAATTCTGGCAATTCCAGAAAGCCTTTCTCCCAATTAGTAGAGCACATTATGCTGGGTACTAGGACTTTGCTCCCCCAGCCTAGGGGAATGCAGGGGCAGAGACTGAGGCCTGGATGTGAGTCCTCACTCCTCTGCCTCCCCACCATGCAGGGGCCCCTCCCCCTACCTTTATGGACTCGTGGAGGCTCTAGCTGCCATGCCTCAGCAGACCATGCTGTGGGCCCCTCAGGGATCCCCATAGCTGGGGGAATATCCTGTGTGGAGGGAGGAAGAGCCTAAGAAGAAATGGGTGTGATGCAAATTTATTCGTTCAAAAAATATAGGAATCTCCACCATGTGCAAGACACTGTATCAGCTATCATAAGAGATACAGAATGATGACAAGGTCGCTGCCCACGAGGAACTTACAATCTATTGGAAGCAGCTTAATACCAATAGGAGGTAGTGGTATTAAGCCATATACATAAGTAAGCACACCTGCATTATGTGGTAGGAAGAAAGAATGAACTTGTTCTGTGTCAACCCAGGTTTGGGTCCTAGGCTAGCTTTGATGAGCTGTGTCTCTGCCAGAGAGTTCTCCAAACTTTCTCAACCTTGGTTTCCCGTAAGTCAAAATTAAGAGGAAAAAAACTCATTTTTTTCCAGATTTTGTTGCATATTAAATGATACGGAAAGCACCTGGTCCCTGCACTGACTCAATCAGGTAGTTTCCTGATGTTGATATTGGGCCCTGTGAACTATGCAGTGTCTCTCTGAAATCATTTATGGTCCTTGAAAGGGAAAAAAGAAAAAAACCCATTCTATCTTCATGGCCCAAGGATCTCTTAAACGAAGTATGGAAGTGAAAAAAAAAAAAAACAGGAATGCAAATTACTTACTTAACATTTATTAAACATTTAATATATGCAAGATTCTGTGTTAAATGCTTTTCGGATATGATCTCATTTAATCTGTACACCATGTAAGGAAGGCACTTTAAAAAATCCTCAATTTACAGATGAGGTACCTGAAGACCAGAGGGGTTAACTCTCATTAAGTCCACACTGGATCCAAACAAGCACCCTTTTGACCCAGGAGCCTGTGCTATCTACTTGCTGCCTACTTGTTTCTCTGAGGTCTCAACCACAGAAGGATCTAGCTGGACAGCAATAGGTCTCGGAAGTCTGTCCCCACCAGCAATGGGGCTGGCCTCACTCAGACAGCCCTGGGGGTATCAACAGCCTTGAAAGTCCCAGGACTTGTATTGGCAAAGTGATGCTCTGGTGACCTGGGATTGCTGCTACAGTGAAAAGCTATGACTAGCTATAAGGCACACATAAGACATTGCCCTGCCTCCTGTTTCCTCTGCACTATGGGATGTGCTTTTCAGGCTGGGTGAGGTGGCTCATGCCTGTGATCCCATCACTTTGGGAGGCTGAAGAGGGTGGATTGCATGAGCCCAGGAGTTTGAGACCAACCTGGGCAACACGACAAAACCCCATCTCTATAATAAAGACAAAAAATAATTTAACAAAAAAGATGCTTTTCAGAAACCATGGCTGTATAGAAATATCATTCCGAATGCTTGCAAAAGACCCAGTCATTGAGTGGCAGCCTTAACTCTCTTCTTTAGAAACTCAGTTTTTCATTTGAGTTTGTTTCTTTCTGTGGGCAGACCATGTTGCTGGTCCCATTGCTTTGGCTGATGAGTTCAATTATTTCCTGAATCAACTCCAGCCCATTGTTTTCAGACTGCTTCATGGTCATGGAACTTTGATCATAACACTAGTAAATGTGTTCCTTTCGCCCTGGCAAGGCAGGCTTACGTATGAAATGATAGCATAACCTCACATCCTAGTGCGGGGGAGAACTTCAATCACTGTACTGCCATCTTCACCAGCACAAGGAAACACCTATAAGTCTTTTTTTTTTTCTATTCTTACACATTCTTCTTACTCAGGAGTCAGCAAACTATGGTCTTTAAACCAAATCCAGCCTGCACTCTGCTTTCATAAATAAAGTTTTATTGGAACACAACCATGCTCACTTTTTAAAAATGTCTTACTTCTGGCTGTCTTCATGCTACAATGGCAGAGATGAATAGTCATAACAGGGAACAAATGGTCTAAGAAGCCTAGAATATTTACTATCTGACTCTTTACAGAAAAAGATCACCAACTCATGCTCTAACTTACTTTATTTTCTATTTCCATTGCTTGGACTGTTGTGATTTCCACATTTGAGATTTCTTATGTGATCATCTAATATTTCATAATTCTTCAGTGACACCCATTGTCTCCAGTACAAATCCCAAATGAATTCAGCATACAAGGCCTTTCATAACTTGGTTCCTATCTAGATTTCTATCCTCTTCTCCATCAACCACACACATTTTCCATCAACCACACACATACCCTTGTGATAGAACCACAATAAGTTTGTCCTTCACGTGTAAATAGCCCAGGCTCTTGTATCTTCTGGTATGTTATAGGTTATGTTCTCTGCCTGGAGTCCACTTTCTTCATGCTAGGCAATAAGCCACTCTTTCTCTAAGAGCTAACCTATCATCTAGCCTTCATAATTCATCACTTTTCTTCTCCACTGTGTTTTAATAATTTGTTTTCACATCTGCCTATCCTATAAAACTGTGTTATTTCTTGAAGGCGGGGAACTCTGTCAATTGATTTTTATATTCAGTGTGTCTGACACATATTTTGGTGCATGGTAGATACTCAGTAGATGTTTATTTGACAAATGAATGGGCCAATAGAGAAATGCATGCCATGCGTATATTGGTGCTTCCATTAGTAAAGCACATGCTCTCCTTGGGATGAACCTCCCTATCTCCCACTCCCATTAACATTATCTGACAAGAGTCCCTGTTATGTGGGACAAACATGGGCTTAGCAATGAACATGAAATTGATGAACATGCTCTGTCTGCAAGTCTGCTGCTCACTAGCCCAGGCATCACTGGCTGAGGCATGTAACTTCTGCCCACTGGCCTGATCCATGAAGGTGGCAGAATAATTTATTTTTCCTGAAAGACTGTGAGCATTAGTCCCTATATCAGAAGAAGGTATAGAAATAAGGGAGACTATATTGGAATGTCTAAGGGAAAAGCCATGCCTAGGGCTGCCTGGACGTCAGAGACAGGTGAGAGTGCACCTGTGTACACTTGGTAAGGCCAAGGCAGCTCTGCTGACAGGAAGGTTACCTCTGAGCCACGTGACTCAAGCTGCACAGAGCAGAGCCAGCCTTTGGAGAAGGTCAATGTGGTGAGGAGGGAGGGAGACTAGGACTTGGAGGTTTCTTTGGGCTCAATCATTGGCTCAGTATTCAACAGCAATTTTAGCCCAAACCTCAAGTCATAGACCAAGCAGAAAGAGCCTGGATTTTCTAGGACTAAATCATGGGTAAGGAAGAAGATAAGACAAGAAAAATGCATGGGGAAAGAGGGAGAAATAAGATGAGATCAAAGCAGTCAGGGTGAAGAAATAAAAATAAAAGCAAGGGGGTGAGATCACATGAGCAGAGGTAGTAGACTGTGACCACTTGTCATTCATAAGGTCTCAGGCATTTCCTGGGCAGCTTCTCTCCACTTCAAGCCTGTATCTGTTCCTCTACCGATCAAGCTGGCATTTTCTGCCTTTCCCACCTCTGTGCTCTCTCCCTCTTCTCTTTTTCCTTTCATCTCTTCCTCTCTAGTTCTCTATCCCTCCTCCTGCCTGCCTTAGCTTCTATTCTCCTCCTTTTTTCCTCTCTCTCACTACTCTTCTTGCCCTATTTCCAAAGCCTCCTTTCCAGTGTTAACTTGATCCAGAAAGGATCTTGCCTCTTGGGGAGAGAGCTCAAAAGCAGTGAAAAGAGGCTGCTTTCTCTTGGAATTGTCATGGAACCATGTCTGAAAGTACCAGGCTGGAGCACTGGCTCTATCCTGCCCCTGAGAAAAGTGACTGAACTTTCCTTTACACATACACACACACACACACACACACACACACACACATACACATCCCCCAACAACATGCCTACCAATTCAAACGCTCTCCTACACAGGAGACTGTAGTCTCCTGGCTCAAGGGAACAATGCCATTGTTCAGAATGTTTAACCTGATTCCTTTGTGGGGAGTTCCAAACTATCATAACCAAATTCTGATGTCATGCTGGTGGCAGGGAAATAACCCATCTGCTCTGGGCTAACCATGTTACATCAAGTCTTAATTACATGCAATTATATTGGTGGAGAGAGAAGGGGATGACTTGAATTGAGGCCCTCTCAGTAATCACAGGCTAGGCTAAAGGGACTTTTGCTGGGGAAGTTAATGGGTGCCCTTACACAGATGATACAAATACATGCTCTACAAAATGAATCAGTTGCCAAGTTCTGTTGGTTCATCCTGAGTGATGTCTGGGATTCTCCATCCCTTTGTTTCCTTTCCATTTCACCGCTAGTGCCCCAGTTCAGCTCCTGTTGCTGTAATCCCAGACTATTAGCGTAGTCTTCCAAATACTTTCCACCCCTCCTGGAGCTTCCCTTTTCAACCCAAATTGCCTGCTAAGGGTAAATTGATTGTTGTAAAGAAAAATCTCATCATATAAGCTTTCCACTCACCTATAGAAAACAGCTCATTCTCTTGCCACATTTGTGGCTCCTAGCACATCTCCCACTATCCTTGTATATGGATCCTAGATTCTGGCCATGGTGGACCTTGAATATTCTGTAAACATGTCTCATGTTAATTATCATTGAAACTTTAAAAAAATTCAGCTGCAATATCTGATACTCCTGTTTACCTAATCTTCCAGACCCACTCATCTATGGTCTGGACTCTGAAGCCTCTTTATGATTAATGGTTCAGAAATGATGTCTCCCTCCCCTGAATCTTTAGAGCATTCAGATAGGTTTTATCCCTGTAAAGTGGTCCAATGAGGACACAATGGTCTGTACTAATAGCTCATTGAAGGCAGAGTTAGTTTATATTTAATCCATCTTTTATCTCCCACAGTGCCTTACACAGAGTAAAAACTGAATAAATAAATGATTTTTATCTATTGAACAAGTTTAAATACAATGGGGCTCGTAAGTTGAAATGGATGTCAAGGAAATAAAACACAAGGACAGAAAAAAATGTATAAATTACATATACAACCAATCTGACAGTCCATTGTGAGACTAAACCAATGCCAAGAAGTTGTTAGAAGCTTATGGATGGAAGCAAAAGGGTATAGAGACAGTGTGGGCGAAGTCTTTGAGACCAGAGGAAGATAGTGACTAAGTGGGAACTTTTCTGTGCTAAGTGGTGTGCTGGCTGCCTTACCACACATCTCTCATTCAATCCTCACAACCACCCCGTGTTACATGTGAGGAACCTGCCTAGGGCCACACAGCTGGAAAGGCAGAGTCAGGACCCAAACCCAAGCTCCCAGACCCCATGCCCATATTCTCTGCACGGCACAGTACTATCCTTCCCCTAACATATTGTCCCTGATGTAAGATGTCTGTCGTATCAAAACTACTGTCATTGTTATAGAAGTTAAAGTAGAAAGAAATTCATTTTTAGAATAAAGTTATACAAACTGTATTTTGGTTCTTTGTACTTCCCGGAAAAAAAATTATGTTTTATTAAGTCACCTTTGCCTTGTCAAAATATTATTGAGACACTTTAAACACCCCTCTCTCCCCCTTGCTCCCTTCCCTGCCACTAACTCTGTGACCCCAACCCTCTTCCCAAAAGCCTTGTCAACTGCACTCTGTTCACCTGATTGTTATGACTTTATTCTTATATGTATGGCTTTTTGCTTGTGTTTTAATAGAATAGTTACACATACATACATATATATAAAGTTATATATATGTGTAGTCACACATACACGTATATATATACATATGAGAGAACTTGAAAAAGTTCATGGAAAATGGAATTAAAAGATAAATATAAAATATACGATCTTTATTTCTCAACATAAATTCTATCAAATTCAAGACATAATTGTAAGTGATGATACCAGCCATTTAGTCCACCCCTAGAGAACTGAGGGCCCTGGGAATTTAATCACATCAATGCAGTATTTTTTACATTATTAACTGGAGAAAAATGGGTGCCCTTTAAAGATTTTCTAAGGTTAGGAAACAAAAAGAAGTCAGAAGGAACCAAATCAGAACTGAAAGTGGGATGCCTAATGATTTTCCGTTGAAACTTTCACAAAATTGTCCTTGTTTGATGAGAGAAACAAGCAGGAATATTGTTGTGGTGAAGAAGGACTCTCTAGTAAACTTTCCTGGGCATTTTTCTGCTAAAGCTTTGGCTGGCTTCTTAAAACACTCTCATAATAAGCAGATGTTGTCATTCTTTGTCCCACCAGAAAGTCAACAAGCAAAATGCCTCGAGCATCCCCCAAAACTTTTGCTATAAGCTTTGCTCTTGACTGGTCAGCTTTTGACTGGATCACTTCCACCTCTTGGTAGCCATTGCTTTCATTGTGCTTTCTCATCTGGCTCGTACTGATAAAGCCATGTTCTATCTCCAGTTACAATTCTTCAAAGAAATGCTTCAGGATCTTGATCCCACTTGTTTAAAATTTGCATCCAAAGCTCTGCTCTTGTCTGCAGCTGATCTTGGTGCAACAGCTTTGGCACCCATCAAGTAAAATGATTGCTCAGCTTTAATTTTTAAGTCAAAATTCTGTGAGCTGAACCAATTGAGATATCTATGGTGTTGACTATTTGTGCTATTAATCATTGGTCCTTTTCAATTAGGGCACAAATAAGATTAATGTTTTTCTCACAAATCAATGTGGATGGTCTGCTGCTATGGGCTTTATCTTCAACATTGTCTCATCCTTTATTAAAACAAGTTATTTATTTGTAAACTACTTATGCCTCTGTAAGCTTTTTGTAAAGCATCAGTGATTTTACTATTTTTCCACCCAAGTTTTAACATCAATTTGATCTTTTTTTCTTGCTTAAATTTTAGCAGAATTCATGCTGCTCTGTTAGGGGCTCTTTTCAAATTGAGGTTTTATTCTTGTTAGTGCCTCAAATTGGATTCTATTCAGACATGTTATAACAAGTTTGTACAGGTTCACTTTGGTACAAAAAATCTTAAAATCCATGCATAGTTTCTTCATAATACACATTTCCCATGAACATTTTGAAGATCCCTTGTGCATATAGAGATACATATATATTTAAAAAGCAGGAAACCATTATCACAATTTACCATTGTTGTGCACCAACTATAGGTAGGCATGAACTAAAGAAATGTAGGTACCTTGAGAACAAGGGAGTCATCCTCCTGCATACACAGTGTTTGCTTTGTTGTTGCCAAAATCCATCACTGTGTCTGGCATAGCAGACATTAACTAAATGGCTGTTTACTAATGGATGAAGACAGGGAGGATGGAGTGGGAGAAAGAGGAAGGGCCATGCAGTTTTTGGTGTGTGCTTTTCAGGAACCAATGCATTTATATTTTAATGTGATGTTACTCTGCCACCTTTAAGGAAACTCTTGCTTCTTCTACTTCCACACCAGTCCAAATCTTTGAGTAGGACTCCCAGAGATCAAACTAATGGATTGAAATCAAGAAAATTCATTTATGTGGCACTTTGTTCATGAATTCTCCCAACCATTGGTTGGATCAAATGTCATTTTATCAGTCACCAGTTTTAACATTCTTTTCCAAACCCAAGCCAGTGTCCAAACCTAAAAACCTGATTGTGTTCCACCAAAATAACAGTTTACATAGAAAACACCTCAGTATAAATTTTGCCTAAATGTAGTTATCTAAACAGAATAAAGCAAAACAAAATTAAAACTGGCTTAGTTGAATTTGATTTTTCAAAGAAGCATGAGATGTACATATAAAGAGAACCTTGGTCAACTGTATTTGCTGAGGACCATCTGCTTGCAGAGGCTTGCAGTGGTTGTTTGGGAAAGATGTTAACCAGAGAAGATATATTTCTGCAAAACATAGGTATACAATAAGGCAAATATGCACACCTTAGATGATATCTTATGTTTTTATTTTATAATATTCTGTAGAGAGGCCATAAGAGAAAGAATAAAAAGAACTAGGGTAGAAACAAGAGAAGAAACAGACCTGAGGAACTGGGGTTTATGTAAATCCATCCCAGACCTTTAAATTATATTGAGCACTTTATGGAGTTCAGACACATCATAAGAGTGGGAAAAACATGGCACTGGTCACAAAGCTATTAAGAGACTGGCATTCCAACCATGCCTTTTCCTCTTAATAGCTTTATGACCTTAGGCCAGCTATCTAAACTCTTCAAGGTTCAATTTTCTCATCTGCGGAGAATTGCCTTGGAATTGGTCATCTTGGTGTTTCCTTCAAGTACTAATATTCCAAGATGGTGGTTAATCTTGATTTAAAATATTTTCTGTGACTTCCCCAGGTAGTCAGTTTCACAATTTAATAACACACTTGTATACATGTACTTAATTGGAATCTCCCCTCCTGCACTTTAAACTAATTTCTTTAGTTTGGTCCTTGGCAGAATTATAGAAGAAGAGGCATTTTCTTGATGATGAAACACCATGTGCTTAAAACAAATAGTTAACTCTTTTTCTTTCATAAAAGTAATATATATTTACTGTGTAAAAACTTAGAAATATAGAAAAGTAGAGAAAATAAAATAATAACCACTTATAATTCCACCCCAAGAGCTAACAACAGCTTATATATGCATTTCTAGTTTTTTTAGCATAGGATTACGTGCCAAATATATTTTGTACCCTAATTTTTAAAAATTTATATTCTCATGAGGATTTTTTGTCATTAAAAATGATTTAAACACTGATTTTTTAAAAGATGATTTAATATCCTATTGTATTCAAAGAGATAAAGTTCATTGTTAGACACCTTTGTTTGCTTGCAATTCTAGTTGATTTTAAACATTTATTTTTACCAAACTAATGCTAGTACATATTTTAAAAGTTAAAAGATAGCTACAGATCTCTTGAGATAAGACAGGAGATACTTGCCCTTCCTTCTTTTCTTCAGGGCCCAACTTCTAATGACAGATATTTTTTAACTCTTTGTTTATCTCTTTTCTTCCATATTTCAAAATTATGTGCTTATATACTTACTCTCATTTTTGTCAGTTTTGTCACCAATGTTAGTGACTTCATATGATGGGGGATGAGGATTTAGCATGCCTATCCCAACAACTTCCATATACCCTCTCATAATTCTCTCACCAGAATAAAATTATAATTTTTGGTAAAATCAACACTGGCACCATGATTATAAAAATATTCCTTACTGCTGAGACAAGTAGTATGCTATGATTAAATTTAATTTTTTGCATATGCAACATTTTACTTTAATAAAGACATCCTTCTTGGAGCCCTTTTATTATCCTGTTCTAGTTTCACCGGTTGCTTTCTGGACCAGGTTACGTCTATTGTCCAGATACTTATGATTGCAATAATCTTGGATAGTCTCCTCACCTCTCTTGTGTTCTGTGTCCCCTATTTTTCCAGTTGTCATGCCCTGCTCTCTTTTGGTTCACTCTTCCATTAAATGAAGCACATTCTTCAAAAGCTTCATGAAGAAAGGAGAATGACAAGTAGAATTTTGAGGCTTGGCACGTCTTAAAAATGTCTTTATTTTTCCATCACCATCACAGTTGATGTATAGTTTGGCTGGGCAAAATATTTTAGGTTGAAATCCTTTAGAACTTTGAAGATATTGCTGCACTGTCTTTTAACTTCTAGTGTTGCTTTAAGTAGTTCAATGCCATTTTAATTCCAGGTCTCAGATGTGTTATCCTTTTCTTTTTCTCTCTCTGAAAGCTTTAGAATTTTCCCTTTATTGGTGGTGTTAATTTGAAATTTCATTATGATCTGCCTTCAAGCATTTTATTTATTTATTTGTTTATTCATTCAAGCTAGGTGCTTGGAAATTTTTATTATAAAATCTCACATCCAGTTATGGACTTTTTAAACAAAATTGTTTCTTTTATAATATAGTTCCTTCTGTTTGCAAATGTTTTGCCAATTTTCACAATAAAACAGCATCTATTTTAATTAGATTTTTGAAAACTAATCACAGTATGACTTAATTCACTGCTGATATTTTATTTTACAAATAATACACTTATTGATCTTGTGCATGATTCAAACATACAGAAATATAGTGAAAAGGTTGTATTTCTTTTCTCTCCCTATATTTCTACTCCCTTCCTAAGGTAACCATACCTAAAAATGTGCTGTGCATCTTTCCAGTCACCTTTTTTAACATATTTGTAGACTCACATTTGTAAAGTATGATAATAAAATCATACTACACTTTTAATTTTGCAATTAGATTTTTTCCACTTGTCAATAAATCCTGAATAATTTTTGGTGTCTGCACATATGCATTTCATAGTATACAGCACCACACTGATTTACCAAATCATATATCTATTAAGATGGTTTCATTTTTCTTAATGATACTTAAAAGCTGCTTTTAGAGTAAAAATATTAAACTTTTAAAATAATATTTTACCATAAACTATCATATACTTTGATGGCACTCAGCCCTCAAGCTGATGAATTACTCTAGACTATGAATCAAATTCACTGGCCCTCCTGTAACTAAGAGACAGAAGAGAAAATCAAAGATGCAAGAGATAAAGATAAGTATTGTGGTTTACATCAGGGTTCCCAACCACCAGGCTAGTGGACTAGTATCTGTCTGTGGTCAGTTAGGAACCCAGCTGCACACCAGGAGGTGAACTGCGGGCTAGCAAGAGCATTACTGCCTGAGCTCTGCCTCTTGTCAGATCAGCGGAGGCATTAGATTCTCATAGGAGCATGGACCCTATTATGAACTGCACACGTGAGGGATCTAGGTTGCACACTCCTTAAGAGAGTCTAACTAGTGACTGATGATCTGAGGTGAAAACAGTTTCATCCAAAACCATCCCTCACCAGCCCCACCAGGGAAAAATTGTCTGCCACAAAACTGGTTCCTGGTGCAAAAAAGGTTGAGGACCGCTGATTTACACAAAGCTCACACTTACCTTCAAGAAATTGTACTGTGCACTGTGGAGTGTATCTCTGTTCTGCTGAGAGGTGGCTCACCACAACCTTAACTGTGCTTCACTGGGGACTGGTGATTCAGAATAGTCATCTATTCTATAATGTGTGCAGTCTCACCCCCAGCAAAGAAGGTAATAAATATAACCACAATAATGGTAATAACATTTGTAGAGTACTTTATAGTTACACAGCCCTTTCAAATGCATTACCTCATTTATTGTGTACGACGCATAATAATAGCCACGCAATTTGTCCTCATGGCTCCCATCAGCCACATGTTTGTTAAAGCTCAGAGTCTGGGATTGTGTGGGCCAGCTTTTCAGGCAGGCAGACCTGGATTCACAATTTCCTTCTCAGTCACAAGTGGGCTTTGTGACTTTGGGCCACAGCTCAACCTACCTTAGTCTCAGTTTTCCGGGCTAGCATTCGTGCTATGAAGCATGGTTGTTTTAATTAAATATATTGTAAAAGTAAAACATCCAGCACAGAGTTCAAATATTTTAAGTTTATAATAACTTAAGAACTTTGCTTCCCTTTTACTCAATCCAAATGTTTAAAGAAAATAGACATACCCCTTTATTTCTTCTTGTTTTCGGGATTTGCTTCTTAAAGGAATGCTAACAATGTATACAGACCTATGCTCCCTTCACTAGGCCAAATAGAGGGCAGGAACAGAAGACAGAAGTCATCAGGAGGTAGCAGTAGGGTGGGGCTGGGGAAAAGGTGTTGGCATGGGGAAAGTAAATGGGGTCCATTTGAATTCAGAATATAATGTGTTTAGGTGGTAGGGCTGCCTGGTATCAAACCTGACTCAGCTATTACAGAACTTAGACTCATAACATCTTCCAAATTGGTGAGCTCCAAATTTTAACCACAGACACCTGTAATTAGGAGATTGGGTGACACAGGTTCCAACATAGCCTCAGTTAGTATTTGCCTGGCTGTAAATCCTCTCTGGGTTCTGGAGCCAGGTACTCACAGAGCCTCATCCCAGAAGGGAGAAGTGATTCAGGAGAGATGACTCACTTGGGTGATTTGTTTTAACAGACACAAGCTGCTTGTATTCTTTTCCCCTCACCCTGTAATCTCCTTTCTACTGACTCTTTTCTGTGTTCTCTGCACTTCTTTCAAAGCATTATCGGGTCTGGCTCCATGGGGGACAAAAGCAAAGAACAGTTGATATAACATCTCTGAGATAACCAGCCCTCAAATTCCCAAGGAGCTGGATGGTGACTGGCAGGGACTGGTTTTCCTAGCTCTGTTGGTGTGAGCTATTCTTTAACATTATTTGATGAATCTGATTTATGATTATTTTCACCTGAGAGTCAGGTGACAAGCCCAATTACAGTCTGGCTAAAAAGGTCAAAAAAAAAAGAAGAAAGAAAGCCATTTCAGCGGTTTTATTGATCTTCAATGATAAAGGCCAAATGTGCATACCAGCAGTTTTTTAATGATCTATTGATATACTCAAACAATACAGTGGTGATTCCATTTAGTGCTTTAGATTTAAAGAAATGTGTCTGCAATATTAGCTAAGTCTTATTGTTTATTAGACATGTAAAGTGTCATTAAGTGACTATTTCTTTTGGGTTTTTTTTTTTTTTTTGACAGGCTGGAATACAGTGGCACAATCTCAGCTCACTGCAGCCTCCGCCTCCCGTGTTCAAGTGATTTTCCTACCTCAGCCTCCAGAGTAGCTGAGATTACAGGCACGTGCCACCACATCTGGCTAATTTTTGTATTTTTAGTAGAGACGGGGTTTCACCATGTCAGCCAGGCTGGTCACGAACTCCTGGCCTCAAGCGATCCTCCTGCCTCAGTCTCCCAAAGTGCTGTGATTACAGGTGTGAGACACCGTGCCCTGCTGATTTTTTCTATTTCTTGATCTAGAAAAATTGCCATAATTACATCAAGTTTCTTTCAAATCAGTTTGTCTATTATTAGGTGATACACAATGATTGAATGAGTTAATAAGCTTCAGCAGATATGGGTTTTTCTAAGGAAAATAGCATAGCATGGTTGATATGTCCTCACTAAATAAACCCATTATCAATCTGCCATTCCACAGACTTAAAAAAAAAGGTTTATTGGCAGTAGATTTCTCAAAGCAGTTCTAATTGTTGTTTGCTATTTTTGTATTCAACTAATGTTTGCTTAATCTTACAAATTATACTATAAACATTTCAGTTTACAATAGTTTGTAGATACTATTTAGTGTACCAGCATTCCATTTATCTTGAAAAATGTACACAAACCTACTCCCCTTGGCTAATCACTTGCTTCTCTTATTTTACACTTTTTTATATCCCTAGGGTAAAAAGAATGCACATTATTTGCTCGTAACATTAAAATATAGTATATATATATATATATATATTTTTTTTTTTTTTTTTTTGAGACAAAGTCCTGCTTTGTCACCCAGGCTGGAGTGCACTCTGTGAGATCATGGTTCATTGAAGCCTCAACCTCCTAGGCTCAGGTGATCCTCCCACCTCAACCTCCCAAGTAGCTGGGACTACTGGTGCATGCCACCATGCCCAGCTAATTTTTTGTAGACACTGAGTTTCGCCATGTTGCTCAGGCTGGTCTCGAACTCTTAGGCTCAAGCGATCTGCCTGCCTTGGCCTCTCAAAGTGTTGGGATTATAGGCATAAACCATGGTGCCCAGCCTTGCTTTCTATATTAATAGTAATCTATGAAAACAAAACAAAGAGGAAGTAAAAGAAATTCATCATTTTTTCCAATCACATGTTGTCTTTGTTTTAAACTTGTGGAGCATTGTTTTTTATCACGACTGGTAAGAAACATAGTTCTTCAGATACAATGATTGGATTAGTTAGGATGAAGGTGGGACTCAATGTGAGAAGAAAGAGAGAATAGGAAATGTTTGATATAGATGAAGGCAATGAATGAAGAACATTGTCCTATCTTCTGAGCCCCTAACTCCACAGCTTCCAGACACAGAATTTCATAATCTAGTTAAGAAAAACCAAGTGATTTATTTTTATTTATTTAGAGATAGGGTCTTACTGTGTCACCCAGCTAGAGTGCAGTGGCACTTTCATGGCTAACTGTAGCCTCGAACTCCTGGACTCAAGCAATCGTCTTGTCTCAGCCTCTGGAGTAGTGTAGTTGGTTCAACAGGCGTTAGCCTAAAGTGATATTTTTTCCATTGCAAAGCAATTACTTATCTACTGACTGTTGTCTTAAAGCTGATAATATGTACTTAATCAAAAAACAGGTGTGCTTCTTATGTCAGAGTTCTTGGCAAAGCCTTTCAATCTCATGAAATTTCTGTGTGTGTGTGTGTTTCTTTGATAATTAACTCCCCTCTGCCTTCTCTGTTCTCTCTTTCTGGAACTCCTATTAGTTAAATTTTCTGCTTTTTCTCTTCTATTTTTCTTTTTCTTCCACTTTCTGGTATGCTTTTATTAGCATAATCTTTCAACTGCTCTCTTGAATGTACGGTATAGAATTTTTCATGTTCTTATCTTCTCTATATCATATTCTCTGTTTTTTATAGCATCTCTTTCTTCATTAATACACTATCTTTTCACTCTGAGACCCATAATTTCATAATTTCATGAGATTTTATTCCTGTCTTTCATCTTCTTAGTTTCTTTCTGTCTTTGTTCAGGCTGCTATAGCAAAGTAGCATACACTAAGTGGCTTACAAACAACAGAAATTAATTTCTCATAGTTCTGGAGGTGAAAGTCCTAGATCAATCTGTCAGCATGGCCGGGTTCTGGCAAGAACCCTCTTCTGGGTTGGAGAATGCCATCTTCTTGTATCCTCACATAGCAGAAAAAGGAGGAGAGAGCTCTCTGGGGTTTCTTTTATAAGGGCACTAATTCCACTTATGAAGGATCTACCCTCATGATCTAATTACTTCCCAAAGGCCCCGCCTCCTAACACCATCATATTGGGGTTAGGATTTTGACATATGAATTTGGGGAGAGATAAACATTCAGTCCATTGCATTTCTCAATTTCTTCCTTTTTTTGTTTCTTTGTTTTGATATTACTTTTCATGTTACATCATTTCTCCACATGTCTGATGATTCTTGGTTCTCTCTTTATATTCAAGAGTGAGTCACTAAAAATAAGATTAGAACCAGAAACAAAGTTAAAAAGAAAAATTACCAGAGAAAATATTTCTTATATATGATACAGTAATGGTCCATGTTTACATATCTAAAAGTCATGAAGACATCAATAAGAAAGGACAACTGTCCCAATAAAAATAAATAAATGCTATAGATAACCAATTTTCAAAATATCAGTAGTTAGCAACATTTCAAAATGTTAAAATAGTGATAAAATATACATGTAAACAATAGGATGTCATATTTAGCATCAAATTGTTAAGGATTTTTGATTGTCTGTTTTTTGGGGGTGTTCTTTAGTGATGATTCCAAATATTGGCAAGGGTGGGAAAAGGATACTCTCATACATTGCTGATAGAACTATAAATTGAGAAAGATGTTCAGGAGAACAATTAAGCTACATTCAGTGAAGCTTTGAAAAATAGTGTACCCTTGGAGCCAGCAATTCTACTTCTAATAATCTTAAAGAAATAATCATGTTTGCAGAGATCTATGTTTATTTCAGTGTTGTTTAGGATACTGAAGAATGGACACAATACAAATGTCTAACATCAAGGGACTAACAGGATAAATTATAGTTATACCCACCTAAGAAATACTCTTCAGCTATAGGGAAAAATATTATTGCAATATATTTAGTGACAAGTAAAGATGTTAATGATACATTATTAAGTCAAAAAATGTGATAGAAGATTGTATCAAAATAGAGATCTATTGAAAATATTTATGAAATATACATATATAGAAAACACCTAGATGATATATGTAACCATTATTGTTTATAAAAGATGGAAATACAGTTGATATTTTCTTCTTCATGATTTTATATAATTTTCAGATTACTTAAAATAAACATAATACTCTGTGTATAATAAAACAAATTCTGAGGAGAGACAGAGAGTAAAAATGCATTTAAGATCTCTAAGAATGTTTATAGGGTGGGAGTTGGGGATTTTTGGTTCAGCTGGCTTTATCATAGAGTGACAAGATAGATACAGTCATTTTATGAGAGAACCACACATACCAGTATCTGCAAGCATGCTGGGCCCATGTATCTCTTTCTACAACGAGCAATCTTCTAATCATTTTCTGGGGGAGTATAAGATTGGCAGCGAGTATTCTGGGAACCAGGGGGCTCACCATAATTGTCACTTAATTGTCCCTATTTCCAGCCTGGCATTTCCCCCACTATCTTCCGTGACTAGGTGTTCAAGTAGAGCCTTCCAGGTTAAATTTCCCTGAAGAAGAGCCTCCACTCTCCTGCCTAGGTGAAGAAGGGTTAATTGACTGGTGGTCAGAGATAGAAAGAGGATTGGAAATCTAACTCTTCTTTACACAGATTTTTTAACGAATCCTCCTATTTTAAGTCCCATACTTCCTCTAACTTCAGAGTACCTACTGCCTCCAAATTTCTAAATGTTTACAGGCTTCTGAAATTCACATTAACTCATTTCTTGTGCCTCTCTCCTCAATATTCTTTCTGGGCTCTGATAAATAATTACCAGTCATTCGTCTATTTCCAGATTCCAAAATTTTGTTGGCATTTCTTATTTGGTGGGATCATCTTTCTTGTTCTCTTCCTCCTTGTTGATTTGTATCCTTCTATTTTTTCTACTCTCATTTTAATAAAATTTCAGAAGCAGCAGAGATAAATATTTGCATTCAATGTGGTACATTTAACAGGAAGTCCCATGGATATTTATACATTTTGCTCCTATTCATAAATAACATTGGGCACAGATGTCTCACATAAGAAGCTTCAAGGGTTTGGCAAGGCAACTTAATGCTAACTTGGTGAAGAGGATACACATGATGTCACTTGTATTCACCTGACCTAGCTAGGAGCTGGGACATGAAGATACTTCTTCCCTGATTAGTCTAGCCATGGGGAGGAATATGCAAAAAGCACATGGCAAAAACAATATGCCAATTTCTCTATAATAAAATGTTGTGCTTGGATAGGAAGGAAATTGCAGCTGTTCTGTACAGATGGCAAATAGCTGACTGCTTTTTAGCAGGATTCAGTGAAATATCTAAAGTGAATAGGCCCATCGAGAGAGAGATGTGTGAGCTAAGTTCCTACTTCCCATTTCTTTCAAAAAAAATCCCTGGATAGTTAATATTTATTTAGATTTTTTTTTAATGAAAATTTTCCAGGCATGATGGTTCATGCCTGTAATCCCAGTGCTTTGGGAGGCTGAGGTGGGAGGATTTCTTGAGGCCAGGAGTTTAAGACCAACTTGGATAATACAGCGAGACCACTAACCTCCTACAAAATAAGTGAAAGGTTTCCCCCAAACCACTGGCCCAAGTAAAGAATTCCTAAAAGCCAATTTGCTAAGTATTGTGTCCCAAGATGCTCTTGGACTTACCCAAGATAGATTAGATTTTTTAGAATTATCTCTGTGTCGCCTGTACAGAGATAATTCTGTATCATCATCATTACCACATAAAAGTAATGAGGTCAGATGTCTACATGTGAATAGGTGTGTGTTTGTCTGCATACATGTGCATATATGCTGTTTACTACTATTTTATTGCATTCACTTTGCCTCCACATCTACAAAATTAGAATTTTCTTAAGGGGAGGGATAATGACTATTCTTCAAAATTCTTATTTTTTTTATGGCTAAACATATAGTAGGAATTCAATAAATACTTGATTATTTACTGATGTACTACATTGTTGAAAAGGGATGTTTGGACCCTCAGTAACACCAAGAGTATATCTGGATCTATGTGACATAAAAACAAGTTGACTGAGGAAAATGTTATAATAGTTAAGAATTATCAGTGAAATCAACCAGTCACAAAAGGACAAATTCTATATGATTCCATTTCTGTGAGGTACCCAGAGTAGTCAAACTGATAGAGACAGAAAGCAGGATGGTGGGCAGGGGCTGAGAGGTGAGAAGGAAATGGAGAATTAGAGGGAAGATAGAAAAGTTCTGGAAATGAATGACAGTGATGGTCACACAACAGTGTGAAATTACTTAATGCCACAGAACTGTACACTTAAAAATAGTTAAATTGTTGAGTTGTATGTTGTGTGTATTTTACCCACAATTAAAAAAAAAATTGTCAATAGCTTAGGAGGCTTTTTAGTACCAGGAATGCCTGGAATCCTAGAAAGATCATGTTGTTCACCAAGGTAATTTCAGCCTCATGAATCTCTAGGTCATTGGATCAGATCCACTGGGGGCTGGTGAAATGAAAACTCATATCTGAATAAAACAGAAAGAGAGCTTACTTCTTGCACATTTCCTAGAGGCTGTTCTCTGTCCGTGTTACTCTATCATTTAACCTTTTTGAGGTAAAGTTAAAATGGGTATTCTTAAGCTTTCAGAAACTGTTCACTGCTTGAGATTTCTAGCAAGTTCCACCCAAGGAGTGAGCCCACATCACATTTGTACAAATGTGTTCTTGCTGGATTGGCAGCTGAGGATAGGGCATTGGGTTGGGAGTTGAAGGAAGCAGATTTCAGCTATAGAGCTCCTGATGTGAACAGACTCTTGTTTCTATGGCATTTTGTTCTCCAAGTCTCCAGACTTTTTCTTTTTCTCTTGTGATTTTTTTATCCTATGGAACATCCAAGAGCAGTGTAATCCATTCAAGGGCACAGCCCTGAGGCCACTGAGATATTTGCTAAGTGGGTTGTGGCATGACTTACATGTTTACAATTGGAAGAGCCAGCAGTAGGGGGTCTGCCTGTCATGAGGTTCTAGAAATGTCCCCAACTTGGATTTGGGAAATCATCCATGGCATGGTGAGACATGCTCAAGTGTCATCTGGGAGACCACAGGAAACTCTGCTCATTGAACAGCACATCATGAGTTGTGGTCTTAGTGTGACCTAAAGCAAAATCCCAATTGTGGACAAGGTTGAAAGCAGGAATTTAAAGCAGGAAGAAAGCATAAGGCTGGGTAGAGGGAGGGGCTAGAGTCTCAAGCTATGAACAATATGAAGGTGTCAGAGGCCCACAGTTGGTTTTGGTTGGGAGCAGACATAGCTGATGAGGTAGACATGATATCTTAAAGTTGCTGGTCCAGATCAAATAACATGGAGCAAAGCAAATTATAGAGATGGAAGTGAGCTAGTAAATACCATGTGGCCACATAATATACAAGTGTCATAACATGGATGAAAAGGAGAAAGTTCACTTAATTAACCAGATGTCTTATCTACAGGAAACCAAACCTCTGCCTACATGAAAATGTTCAAGTCATTAATTAAATTTTTCATGTTCCTCCGGCGATACAGAGGAATAGCCTGAGAAGTCATATGATAAGAAGAGAGAACAAAGAACTAGAATTTCCCTTTTCAGAATGATTTTTATCACTTTTTTTTGTCTGAGTCTTATGTCTGCCTTCTCATCTTCGGTACTTGATTAACTAAAGGTCACTTTCTGGTTTCGCATTGCCAGAGCTCTCACTGGGTTTCCTCCCGGGTCGAACTCCTCGGTGCTTCTTGCCTAACTGAATTTTCTCCAACACGGTCTCCTTGCACCATTATTTTGTCCATTTATCTGCCCTCAGAACACCCTCCAAAGCCTTCTTAACTTTCTGAGAGCCTGGGCCTAAGGCCCATCCAAGGAGGCTCTTCATTCCCAAGGGGAAAGGGGGTGGAATAAAAGAACATATATTTGCAAATAATAAAGAAACAGGGAGTCATTTCTGACATGTTTGCTTGGGGAACAAAAATTAGCTATCTCATAGCTAAAGGTTAAAGGACTCAAAGACCCCATTCTTTATAACCCTTTGAAGACAGTTTGGAGCTAGGAAAAGAAAAAAAAAGGACATACGCGCGCACACACACACATACACACACACCACACACACATGAAGAATATCTAATTTTGTGAATGTCATTTTCAAATTCAAGTCTCAAATGTTCCCTGAGGCAAGTGGATTGCAAAGGCAGCACAGTGATGAAAACTTAATAAAATACCCAGAAAGATCATAGATCACACTGGCTCATCAGCTGTCATAGGTAAGGAAACAATAATGACATTAGTCTAATATTTAGGAAGTTCTTGGCCATGTTTCATTCTCTGCAATGACAGCTACCCTGGTTTCAGACTTCATCACTGTCCACCATGAGCTCATCTGCGGTCTCTGGTCATTTCTGCCATACACTTTCTTCTTTCTGCCTCTGTTTAAAAAGTGTGTTTAACCACAAAATCTATGCATGTCGATGTCTTTATGTCATGACTTTAGTCATTTCCCATTCCAGGCTCTCATCTTTTCCAGCCCATTTCCTCTGCCACCAGTTATACCAGAAATATGGGTTTATATAAATGGCATCTATTAAGACATTCCCTGGCTTCCTCATTCCTGTAGGACAGGCTGAAGCCCTTTGAAAGGAATACAAAGACTTTGCAATAGAAACTGACTCATTTTACAGCCTCACTTCTTGTCACTGTGCCTCTGACCTTTTTTGTACTCTTGCCCCCACCTTTACCATGATCTATGCTGCAACAATCCCAAACATGTGGGACTCATCGACTTCTCCATGCTTTAGCACGTGCTATTCTGGAATGCCCTCTCTCTTTTTCTCCTTGTGATCAAAGATGATTTGGCCTCCACTGCTTTCAAGTGTCCTCATCTCAGAAGTCTTTCCTAAATTTATGCTAGGATAATTGCTTCGATCTCCAGATATACGGTATCATACTGGAACTGTCGTTAGCACATCTGGGATCTACTCCTAGTCCCGTCTTTACTCAAAGACACACTGAACTGAGAACTCCTCACTTTTGCACCCCCTTTTGTTTTACAGTGCTTGACACCATGTGCTCAATTAATGTTAAATGAAGAAAAGAATAATGAAGAAATGGGACACAATCAACCCAAAAGGAGTGGAAAGGCTGTATGCTGTCTTCATCTGAGCAAAGCTTGTCTTGGCATCAGGTGCTGGATACACACCCCTTATGCCTTCTCTCAGAGCTCCCAGAACAACTTACTTTGAGAGATTAGTCCATCATTGACTTATTTCCTGCTTGATTCCTACTTGAAGTTCATTTCCTCATTGTACTTTCTATGTGTATGTACATCTAGTGTGACCTCAATTTTTCATTTGAAGGTAATGACCTCCCTAAAGGAGGCTGGAAAACCTTCCCATCTTATCCCATAAACACCCATTCTCTGAAGTCCAGGATCAGGAGGTATTACTTCTCCAAAGTCCACATCCTGAGAAAGTCACAAGAACAAATTTATCAGTCTTCTGCCTTGCTCTTGGGAGCGTTTGTTAACACAATTTTCTAGAAAGGAACTTAGAAAACTTTATCCAGATTCTTCAAAACTTTCCATCGTTTGATTCAGCAATCTCACTTCAGTGATGGGAGAAAATATATATTCATAGGTGCTCATCTCAGAATTATTTATATTAGAAAACAATTTAAGGTAATGGTTTAAGTAATGGCACAAGCATTAGTCAGTAAAAAGTATATCTTAGAAAAATATTTAATGACATTCCCAAAATGGTCAGGTTAACCTGTTAATGAAAAAACAAACACCATCACTACTATTTTTTCCATCCTCATAGCTGCCAATGTAAAATAGTTGGAGGCTTTTTCTTTTTGACCCCAGGCATAGCCTCATCCTGAACAGTGGAAGAGAAGACCCTGCTCAGTCAGCTGATTTAAGCCTAAAGCTCACAAGGTTACTCTAAGCTACTCCAATGACCCCTTTCTACCTTTCTGCCTCCACACTGGGACACTATGGCTCCCTGAGGTGTGCCCTGAGGTGCACACCCCTCTGCAGGTTCTGCAAAGTACCCTGTCACCTGCTGCTACACTCCTGATATTCCTGAAAGATGAAACAGGTGTTTGCTCCCAGCCTGAATCAAGTTTGCATTCCTGCTTCCAAGAGCCAGAAGAGTACTGCCAGACCACTGCTTTCCCAAAGCCTTGAAACTGACCCTGCCCACTCTGGCCCCGCTTTGCCTCCAGACAAAGGAGCCTGTACCATCTACTTCCGGGACACAGGGTACAGCTGACACCCTAACATGCACCTCTGAATCTTACTACCCAAATGTTCTCTAGGGAGAAATTTAAAAGCTGAGATGACGGAAGAAAGATTAAAAGTAGTCTCATTCCTGCCATAGGAATCTCTACCCTCTGTCCCAGGTACTGTTTTTCTGGTGGCTTTTTCCATATCTTTGAGCCTGCTGGGTTCCTTCCCAGAAGGGGTGAAGTAAGGGATGAATGTGGGTCCACATGATTCTGATGGTATTTTCTTCTCATTCCTGAACACTCTCCTTCTCCAGGAAAAACATCTAAAGTTAATGACAATTGGTCACCTAAACAGAGAAGAGGGTGGACACAATCAAATACAGATGCCCTGACCCAGCCTGTTCTCTGAAAGAAAAAGCGGGGATTTTGTTTTGAATATTTGAAAGAGGTGAATGTCGCAGTATAATCCATTGCCTCTCCAGTTTCTGGTTCCCAAAGCAGACAGAGTTGGAAAATCACAGGGCTTTATGTCCCAGGGTCAGAGAATAATGACTCTGTTCTTTTTTCATTATCATTTGTCCCATATTTTGGGAATCATTTCAGGTGCTTTGTATGTCACACTTTTCCAATATTCTCTCCTCTTATGGCGGTATTTCTTAGGAAAGTCTCCCCCTGGAGAAAAATTGCTATGTGCCCCCCTCCACGTGCTTCCTTATCTGGTGTAGCTGTCCCTCTATACCCATTTTCTCCAGCTTGACAGACATGGTGTCACGAGTTTCTTTTATCTGTAACAGGCCTGCTATGACACTGATGGCCTGAGCCACCAGATAGGCAGTATATTTGTGTCTTCAGGCTTTTGAAACTTAAACTAATGACATGATTACCTACTTGTCACCAGCTCCTGAGGTCCCAGCACACCTCCCTGGCTTCTGTGTCCTGCAGGTGAATAACAGTTGTAATAATATTATGGAGTCAAACCCTCTCTTCATTGTGAGGTTCCCAGGGAGCTGGAGCTGTCCAGCCAACATGCATCTTACGAGGTGGTCCCTTTCATCAATATCAGGGTAGAAGCAGAGACAAAGGACAGAGAAAGCCTACTCAAAGAGCATTCTGGGAACATTTAGGGGGTAAAAAATGTCCGGGGGAAAGGTGTATGAGGTGGTTAAATCTTGACGAGGTCTCTGTGTAGATTCCAGGAAAGGTGTTCATGAGGTGATGGGGGTGAGGGTGGGGGTGGGAGCAGGAGCAGGAACAGGAGCACTGGATGTGTGTCTTGTCTTTCCAGAATGGATCTCAAGTGACTGTCATTAGAATGTAGCAATATATTTAGGCTGAAGATAGTCTCCAGAGAGAGCTATCATAATTCATTGTATTATTTCTTATTAAACAGTAGAGTTACAAGAAGTAATAAAGTTGGAATGAAGTCACCTTTCAAAAACAAGGACACTTTTCCCCACCTGCCCCCATACGGTAAGTAGTGGTGTCTGCTTCTTCAGTTTGTGATTTGTAAAGTATGTTTCTGGGAATTGCAACTTGAGTTCTACTATCCCCTTCTTCACTCTTTCTAGGTCCCAGATAAGAGAGGCTTTACCAACAGATTCTGGAAACACAGGTAGCACAGTGCATCTGTTGGTAGAGCCTCTCTTATCTGTTTGAAGAAGTAACATGATTCCCTTTGTATTTCCCTGTCTGAGTGAATCATTTTTGAGCCCAGGATTCTTTAGAAATTCTCCCACTTCAATGATTTCAATTTCTAAACATTTGTCAAGCTAGTACCACAGGTCATTCTTATGTAATTCACATGAAAAACATAAAGATGAATAACATGGTTCTCAGACTCAAGTAGTTTTGGAAAACCTGCCACATGCAAAACAATAAACAACCTGATCCCAATTTTTCTCACAGTTGTACCCATGGAGAAGTTCAAGAGAGCTTTAAAATACCTGGCAGCTAGAAGTTTCCCATGGAGATATTGACAGTATGGTGATCATGGTTGCTGCTAACTTAAATAATAACTTATCATTGTATATCACTTACTTGGTTTTATAAAATATTCTTTCATGTTTTATGAACCTCAGCCCTATAAGCCTCCTTCTAAATGTAGTACCTTGTTTGTGCTTTGATTCATTGTGCTTTGCTTTATTGTGCTTTGTAGATATTGCTTTTTTTTTTTTTTACAGATTGAAGGCTAGTAGCAATCCTGAGTTAAGCACATCTATTCGTGCCATTTTTCCAACAGTATATGCTCACTTTGTGTCTATGTGTTACATATTGGTAATTCTTACAATATTTCAAGCTTTTTCATTATTATATCTGTTGTTATAGTGATCTGTAATCAGTGATCTTTCATGTTACTATTGACTGTTTCAGGACACCATGAAGTGAGTCCATACAAAATGGCAAACTTAATCCATAAATGTTGTATGTATACTTGCTTATCCACTGACTGGTCATTCCTTCTCCTCTGGCCTTTCCATTCCCACAGACAACAATATTGAAATTAGGGTAATTAATAACCCTACAATGGTCTCTAGGTGAAAGGAAGAGTGAAAGGAAGCAAAGGGAAAGAAGTGGAAGGAAGAGTGGCATGTCCCTCACTTTAAATGAAAAGCTACAAATGATTAAGCTTAGTGAGAAAGGCATGTCAAAAGCTGAGAGAGTCCTGAAGGTAGGCCCTTGCCAGTTAGCCAAGTTGTGAATGCAAAGAAAAGTTCTTGAAGGAAATGAAAAGTGTTATTTCAGTGAACACACAAAGAAAATAAGAAAGCAAAACAGCCTTATTGCTGTTATGGAGAAAGTTTAAGCAATCTGAATAGAGCAAACCAGCTACTACATTTCCTTAAGCCAAAGCCTATTCCAGAGCAAAGTCCTAACTCCCTTCAATTCTATGAGCCCTAACTCTCTTTAATTCTATGAGAGAGGTGAGGAAGGTTGGAAAAGAGAAGTTGGAAGCCAGCAGAGTTTGCTTCCTGAGGTTTAAGGAAAGAAGCCATCTCCATAACATAAAGTGCAAGGTGTCATGCCATCACACGCCAGCCTGGGAGACTGAGCAAGATTCCATCTCAAAAACAAAACAAAACAAAAAAAGTGCAAGGTGAAGCAGCAAGTGCTGATGGAGAAGCTGCAGCAAGTTATTCAGATCCAGCTAAGATCATTGATGAAGGTGGCTACACCAAAGAATAGATTTTCAGTGTGGACAAAACAGCCTTATTTTGGAAGAAGATGACATCAAGGACTTTCATAGCTAGAGAGGAAAAGTCAATGCCTGGCTTCAAAGGACAGGCTGGCTCTCTTATTAGAGGCTAATGCAGCTGATGATTTTAATTTGAAACCAATGCTCACTTACCACTCCAAAAATTGTAGGGCCCTAAGAATTATGGTAAGTCTACTCTGCCTGTGCTCTATAAGTGGAACAACAAAGGCTGGATGACAGCATATGTATTTATAGCATGGCTTACTCAATATTTAAGCCTATTGTTGAGACCTACTGCTCAGAACAAAAAAAGATTCCTTTCAAAATATTACTGTTCACTAACAAACACCTAGTCATGCAAGAGTTCTGATGGAAATATACAAGGAGATTAATGTTTTCGTGCCTGCTAACACAACATCTATCTGCAGCCAATGGATCAAGGGGTAATTCTGACTTTCAAGTCTTATTATTTAAGAAATACATTTTTGTAAGGCTATAGCTGCCATAGATAGTGATTTCTCTGATGGCTCTAGTAATGTAAGTTGAAAATCTTCTGGAAAGAATTCACCATTCTACATGCCATTAAGAACATTCATAATTCATGGGAAGAGGTAAAAATATATAGATTAACAGGAGTTTGGAAAAATTTGATTCCAATCTTCATGAACGACTTTAAGGAGTCCAAGATTTTAATGGAAAAATGACTATAGGTATGGTAGAAATACCAAGAGAACTAGAGTTAGAAGAACTAGAGCCTGAAGAGGAGATTGAATTGCTGCAATCTCAACTCACACTTGAACAGACGAGGAGTTGCTTCTTATGGATGAGCAAAAGAAAGTGGTCTCCTGATATGGAATCTACTTCTAGAGAAGACATTGTGAACGTTGTTAAAATGACAATAAAGGATTTAGAATATTAAATTAACTTGGTTATTAAAGCAGCAGCAGCAGGGTGTGAGAGGATTGACTTCAATTTTGAATGAAGTTCCACTGTAAGTAAAATGCTATCAAACAGCATCACCTGCTACAGAAAGTTTTTTCCTGAAAGGAAGAGTCAATCAATGTACCAAACTTCATTGTTGCTGTATTTTAATAATTTGCCACAGCCACTTCAACTTTTAGTAACTACCATTTTGATCTGTCACTATCCATCAACATTGAGGCAATACTCTCCACCAGCAAAAAGGTTATGACTGGCTGAAGGCTGAGATAATTGTTAGTATTGTTCAGCAATAAGTATTTTTAGTTATATTATGTGAGTTGTTTTTAGACATAATGCTTTTGCACACTTAACAGACTACACTATAGCGTAAACATAACTTTTATATGCACTGGGAAACCAAATCTCTGTGATTCAGTTTATTGCTGTGTCCTGGAACTGAGCCTGCAATATCTCCCAGGTATGCCTGTGCTCTGTTCTCTGTTTGAGGTCTTCTTGTTATTCATTTCACGTGTTAATGCATTCACTCATTCACTCATGACCTACAAGAATGTGTTTCTTTAGAAACTGCATTTTCTACTAGTGACTCGTCACCACTGAGCTTGAAGATGAGCTAACCATCCAGTATAAAGCACAGGGACTTTATTTACATAATGACAAATGCCCATTGGCTTAGCAGAAAATGCAAAAATGCCTTTTGCTATGGAGAGAGAGTCCATGGCTTGAAAGGATTGAGGACTACTGTAATGGAAGGCACAAAAAGCCTGATTCTGTTCTTACTCAGAAACAACTATATTAACTCACATGATCAACATATATTTTAAAATATCAAAAATAAAACATGGTAACCATAGATAATCATCACTATTTTAAATTGCTGTGAACATTGTGGCCAATGTAATGAGGCTTGAAATAAAAATAAGAGGAATGACTGTGTATGTAAAAGGAGAGGATATATTATTTGTAGAGCGCCAAAATTCTACTTAGAAACCCCAAGAAATGACTTCTAGTGAAGATTGTGCTGTAATTGAAAAACCAAGCCAAAGGATGGAAGAGATATTGACAATACATATAACTGAGAAAAGACTCATATTCAGAATTTGCAAAGACCTCCCACAAATCCATAAGAAAAGACAAATCACCCAATACAAAAATGGGCAAAATTTGTGTTTCAATTAAAAAGAGGAAAATGGTCAATAATCCTCTGAAAAGATGCTCATCTTCACTGGTTTTCACAAAGAAAGGGGTGTGCAAACTATGGCCTGCAGGCCAAATCTAACCCACAAGTTGTTTTGGCAGAGCCAGAGAGCAAGGAACGTGTTTTTACATTCTTGAATGGTTGGTTGAAAAACACACAACAACAAACCCAAAGAAACTCAAAGAACAAACCTGGCCCTTAACAAAAAAAGCCTGTTGTAAAAGCATATTAAAACAAAATAAGATATCACTCCACACCCTTCAGATTGACAAATAAAAGTCTTATTGTACCTCATGCAGGGTTTGATATGGAAGGAGAGCTTGCTCAGATAGCTATCTGGAGGGTGCTTGCATTGGTACAAAGACTGCAGAGAGCAAGTTGGCAATATTTAATAATGTGGAAGGTGAGCATACCCACATACGTCTTAAAGAAACTCTTGCACATTTGCATAAGGCCACACATGTGGGAATGGAAGCACTGTCAATAGCAAAGGCCTATCAGAAGAAAAATGGATAAACACATTGTTGCATATTCACACAATCAAATGCAATACAACTATGAAAATCACTAAAAGAGAACCACTATATCAACATGAATAAATATTACAGTATTTTATTGAGAAAAACTGCAAATAATATATATGCTATAATATAATTTCATAATATTTTAAAACATAATAATCAGATAGTTTTTACTAACATGTAAGTAATAAGTACAAACCCATAAAAGGGAGGGGTATGAGCCTAGAAAGTAACTTTGGGCTCATAGACATCTCTGAGAAAAAAGGAGAAGGGACTACTGTTAGGGAGGGGTATGCAGAGTTTTCAAATATGTCAATAATGTTTCATCTATGGTTTTATTAAAAAAAGCATTAGAGGCAAATACGGAAAAAAGTTAAGACTTGCTAAAGTTTGCTGGCGAGCATAATGGTGTTAATTATATCTTTTTTTCTATGTTTGCAAAGAAAATGCAAGAAAATCACTGGATAAAAGTGTAATTAAGAAAGAACTTCAGTGGAGTCACTGAATACCAAGTAAATACATTAATATTAATATGGTTTTTTTGTTATGCCATTGAAAATCAACTAAATGGTTACAAGGAGAAAAGATGTTATTCTCAATAAGGATAAAAATATAAGGCAACAAGGGATACATATTTCCTGAAATAGATAAGATATATATTAAAAAGCTGTGAAACTTTACTGAGAAATATAAAAGAAGTTCTAAATAAATGGATAGATTTATTGTATACCCCAGTATGAAATGTGAATATTTAAAACATATTTTAATGGAATTCTATTGAAATTTTTGAGGAAAAACAACTAAATCAGTCTGAAAATAGCTGAGAAAACATGAATAGATAAGCATAGCCAAGAATACTTTAGAAAGTGACATAATGAGGGTGTTTGCTTTAGTTATTAAAACATACTGTAAAGCTATAATAATTAAAACTGTAATGCAATTGCAGAAGGTGATAAATAATTCAGTGAAAAGGGATAACATCGTACTAGAAGTATGTGTGTGTGTATAAATATATACACATATGTATGTACGTATGTGTGTATATATACATACGTTGTGTATAGATGTACAATTATATGAATATATGCATGTATATATGTACACATATTCACACATATTTATATATATCTGTATATAAATTACATACATATATACACTTAATATATATTAATCATAAATGGAGAAGTGTGGTTTGTTTTATTTAGTCTCTTTGGGAAAGCAAAGTTTTTACTTCTTATGCCAAATATTTTCTTAGAAAAATTAAAATGCTAATTTTAACATGTAAACCAATTTAGAAATCTTTATTTAAAAATAGAGTTTCATTATCTAGTCTATGGCTGAGGGAATACATTCTAGGTTTAAAAGCTATGGGAAAAACATATAGAACAAATTTTATTTATATATTTAAAAAATCATTAACAACGTTAAAAGTCAATTGACAGAATAGGAGATGATATATGGCGGGTTGATATCTTTAATGTACAAAGAGCATATGCAAGTGAACAATAAATATTCTAAGATGCTATTGAAAAATGGACAAAGAACATGAACAGACATTTCACATAAAAAGGAAGTACTAATTGTTAGTGAAACTTGCCATGTTTAATCTAACTAGCAAAGGATTAAATGATAATTAAAAACATACCAGGTGACATCTCTAAAGGTGATATGTGAGAAAGAGTTCAGCAAAGTGGATGTTCTCACATGGTGTTGATAATCTTGTAGGCAGGTACAACCTTTCTGAAAAACAATTTGGCAATACGTATCAAGAGCTTTAAAAATATTTCTATCTTTTCATCCAATTATTTTATTTTAAGAAATAAATTCTAATCATAAAATATTTTTCTAGAAACATATTTATCTAGGCACATAGAAATAATATTAGATATACCCTAATATCCAGTAATAGTAGAAGTATTAAATTGAGAATATTCACTCACTGGAATATTACATGACCATCAAAATGATGTTTTCAGTGAATTGCTAATGATTTCAGGAAATTTTCATTATCGAAGTAAATTAACAAGGCTGGGCATGGTGGCTCATGCCTGTAATCCCAGCACTTTGGGAGGCCGAGGTGGGTGGATCGCCTGAGGTCAAGAGTTTGAGACCAGCCTGGTCATCATGGTGAAGCCCCATCTCTACTAAAAATACAAAAATTAGCTGGGCATGGTAGTGGGCACCTGTAATCCCAGCTACTTGGGAGGCTGAGGCAGGAGAATTGCTTGAACCCAGGAGGCAAAGGTTGCAGTGACCCGAGATCGTGCCATTGCACTCCAGTCTGGGCAACAAGAGCAAATCTCTGCCTCAAAAAAAAAAAAAAAAAAAAAGTAAATTAACAAAATGTGACTTAAAATTTTTTTCCATTTTTATTGTAGATTAAAGGATATCCATGCAGGTTTGTTACATGGATAAATAGCATGATGGTGAGGCTTGGGGTCTCGACGATCCCATTACCCTGGTAGTAAGCATAGTACCCACAGGTGGTTCTCCAGCCTATGACCCCCTTCCTCCCTCCCCCAACTAACGGTCCCATTCCCAGTGTCTGTTGTTCCCTTCTTTATGTTCATGTGCACTCAATGTTTAGCTTTCACTTATAAGTGAGAACATGCAGTATTTGGTTTTCTGTTCTTGTATTAAGTCTCTTAGAGTAATGGCCTCCAGCTCCATCTATGTTGCTACAAATTTCTAGTATAAAAGTAAATTTCACAAAATGTGACATTTTATATACAATATGGTAATAATTATATATACCTACATACACACATAGGCACATGTGATGGGAAAAATGTTTCAAAAATTAATAGTAGTTAGCTTCAGGTTGTGAAATTATGGATGATTATTTTATTTCTTTTTATTTTTCTGTATTTTCCAATTTTTAAAGCACTTACATTAATTTCATAATCATATATTAAGTCAACAACTTTCATTAATTTATTCATTCAACAATTAATTATCTATTAATGTTTAATTGACAAACACTTATAAAGTTCTTACCATATGCCAAGCAAAGAAACACACTGTGAAAATAAAGGTCTATTGAGCTGATGTGTTGGCTCTCAATAAAAGTTGTTTAAAATTCTCACACTCAAAAAGAAATGGAATGAAATCAAGTGTATTTAATATTGCACCAACTGAACCATCAATGGAATTGAAACATAAACGTATTTGTTTTCAGGAATGTGAAGATTTGTCTTTCTGGGTGTGGAAGTGATTTGAAAGGTCAGAAAGTCTGTAGAAATAGCTCACCCTTATAAGAGATTAGATCTAAGACTTCATCAATTTTTATATTCAATGAGGTGTCTCAAAATTTAGTTCGCATTTTCCATCTCCAGAGACTTGTTTGTCTCTTATGTAGTGAAGGTACCTGGTAATGAGCTTGTAGTTTAGAGCTGATTTGAAATGGAATTTTTATAGAACCAATTTTTTGGTTGCTTAAAGTTAATTGCTTAGTACCTAATTTAGGTCCCACAGGGAGTAATTTTGATCTCCCCCAGCAAACTTTATCTTAAATGAGGCTGATCTATAATCCTATTACATGTGTCTGGGTGTCTATCAGTAAATACCATGGGTTGCATTAAGTTTCTAAAAGATACTGTGTGGCTTTAACACCCTCCAAGGACTTTACTTTTAGCAAAGAAGTAAGTTGTTTTCCTGGAGCCAGGTCACTCCACTGTACCAAATAAAAGTTATGGGAAAATGGTGAGGTTTGTATTACCTTTTCTTGCCCAAGCAATAGATCACAGTTGCCTGGCAACCTGCAAGAAATACGATGCTGTAAAGGGAATGAATGAAACAGAGGAAGACATGAAACACTGCAATGAGAAAGGAAGGGCATCAGGACTGCAATAATCAGAAAGAATGCAGGTATTGCCGTGTGCCAGTGTACAGCAGGGGTTCTCAAATTGTGGTCCTTGGACCAGCAGCATTAGCCTGACCTGTGAACTTTTTAGAAATGCAAATTCTTGGGCCCATCTAACATCTACTGAATTAGAAACTCTGGGAGTGGAGCCCAGCAATCTGTGTAGTAGCAAGGCCTCCAGTTGATTCAGATATACACTGAAGTTTGAGAAAGCTAAGCCAGAATAATCAAATTTTGCTGAAATAGAATCATGAGGTGAGTACGGTATCAGATTTTATCTGAGATTTGGAGGCAGAGAGAGAGAGACAACCCTGGGAAGTGGGCTGCTAACAGAAATTCATGCAAAAGGGCTTTAATAACCAGTTTTCATTTGGAAAAGGAGTGCAATTCCAAGTCAAGCCAAGTCAGGAACCAGAAGGTATAGGTAGGAAGATACACAAAAGTGTGGGACAAGGCACAGTTTTCCCCTTCCTGCCAGGTTTTTCCTGACATCTTTTGCCTGAAGACACATTAAAGTTACTTGAGGTCTCTAACACAGGAAGAAACTCATTGATGATGGAGCCTAAAGGAAACAACCCTTTCATTCATCTAATATCACTTGTGAGACAATGCATTGAAAGCTAATCAAACTGAGCTCATAGGGTATAAATAGGTAAGCCCTGGGTAGCACGTAAGGGGAACAAAAAAACCTTTCAGGAAAACTTGATGACTCTTTGACACCATTCCAATTTTGGTGGACAATGGAGGTTTCATTAGTGTGAATGGAATAGATCGTTAACAAAGCATTTGATGCATCTCTCAATAGATCTTATTATAGCAGTAGAGAGTTATTTGACAAAGAAAACTATGCCAAGGATACCAAATTACTTTATAGAATCTAGAGTACATGAAGAAGATAAAATGTAACTGTGAGGGCTTGTGACAAATAAGTTTTCAGACAACTTGGCTTTAGCCATGGATTCCAGTGATCAGAGCAGCCTCCAAAAATAACTTAAATATTAATTGTTTATTGATTAAATATTTAACAGAATTGGATCATCATTTGGTCTCTGGCCCAGCATATCAGTGGTAGGAGTTAATCAAAAGGATCATTTGCCCCAGAAGAGTGGCTTTCAAATTTAGCATGCATTGGAATCCCCCTGGAGGGCTTGTTAACACAGATTATTGAACTCTACCCCGAGAGTTTCTGATTCAGTAGGTCTTGGGTTGGCTTGAGAATTTGCATTTCTAGCAAACTTTCAGGTGATGCTGATGCTGCTGGTCCAGGGACCACGCTTTGAGTGAGAACCACGGGACGAGAGAAACCACTGAAGAGTAGAGATTCATTTTGAAGACTACACCATAGGAAGGAGGCAGAAAGTAGAAAGAAGCACTCCACTGCATAAAGCTGAAACTGGCATCCAGGAATGAGAGATACCAGGCAAGCTTTGGATGATTACAGGAAATAACTTCTCAAAGGTAAAAAATGAAGTCAGATCTCCTTACACCTATAGTAGCTTTTTTAAAGTTCCCATTTCATCAAGAATAAAGACAAGGATCATAAAGGAAATTGTCTTTGAGACTGTATGCCCTACCCGATTGCTCTTGAACTGGAACTCAGCCAGCCTGGTTGCTTATTTCCAAGGTTAGCCATAAACTGTGCAGATGTGTGAGAAATTGCCCACTACTGAAGATGACTCTTGTGAATAGTCTCTGGTGTGTGGCTGCAAGGGAAGGGTTTTCTTTTCCCAAGATGTTTGTCTTTTCCCAAGGTCTCCACCACTTATCCACAGATGCTACTTGTGACACATACAGTTAGCCTCTGAACTGAGATACAGAGCATCGATGTCACCTTCTCCTCAAAAACTTTGGCACATCTTAGTTATCTCTGTGGTCTCAGGATGGAGCATTAGGTGACACCTGAATGCTGGAGAAATCTTCCTCACTGAAAAGGATTTGAGAGCAGAAAAAAGCGCTCATTTGTCAGGCTTCTGTGGAACTTGATATTCTGTGCCTGATTGTCACTACGTCACTCTGCTCTGAGTCAGTCATCAGGAGTCCCCTGACTGCCCAGTGCCCAGTGATGGGCAGCTTTGACTTGCACTGAGTAGAGGATGGAAGGGAGGTGACCCACAGAGGTTGACTGTTTACCCAGTCTCCATCATGGGGATTTTCTTGGCCACACTCTGCTAAAACTGACTCATGAGGAAGACAGCAAGCCAACAGTTCATGGGAGGTAGAACTGTTTCTGTTGTTTACATGTCATTTGGCTCAGCTGAATCATCTCCTCCACAACTCAGAAAGGAAGGTGCTTCCATCAACACCTTCTTCATTTGGGGGAAGGGATGGAGTGGGAATTTTCAGGACCTACCTCATTCCTATACCTTTCCCACTCCAAAGAGGGAAGAATGACTTTGGTTATCAGACACATTGATGAGAGCTTGATAATCACTGGCTATTCCTCTACTGGGCAGGGTAAAAACTCAAGGTCACTCACTTCTCCTACATGCTCCCCCATTTCCTGATTCTTCTTGAACTAGCATTTCAGAGCAATGGGTCAGTCTCTGTGGGTCAACCCCTTGGTGGGACCACCTCAGAGCAGGGAGGACTGATCTCCAGCTTCTCAGCCTTGGACTGGGTGGATAAGTCCACCTTGTAGGGAAGACTTGGCTCTCTATAATTCTGAGTGGGAGGTCAGAAACCCAGTTATATTCTCTAGTCTTCTAATTGTTACAGAAAGTCAAACAGAACTGATGTTGCAATCCTCATTTAACAATATGTGTATCTTTTATCAACCAGAATCCTCAAGGAGAAGCAAGGTGGGCGTTAGGATCTGGGACCAGCCCTCCTCCCCAGCAATTCCCTCACTCTCAATTCCCAACAAGTTCTGAGGCTGACACTTTCCCATACATGCTTCTCTTGTGCCAGGATTTATCAGGAGGTGTGGAGGTTTGTTGGGAGCAGGACACTGTAGGCAGGAAAGGGACTGAGACTTGGCACTAGACATGCCCTTCAGAGTGGGACAGGCCAAGCTAACAGGAGAGGTTGGAGAAGGCACAGGTGCAAGGCGTTCAGCCTTCCACATAGCGATTCAGCTAAGTAGCTGGCACCAGGTGCTCCAAGTGGAATTGCAAATTATGCCAAAACATGAGCAGGGCCCACTGAAAATTGGGGGCAGGTAATTTTTGGAATTCAGGGCAGGTTGCCAGCCTCTGGCAGATTTGTCCCCAGAAATCCAGAACCAACATTAAACTAAGATACAGAGCTAAAGACTCCCCTGATCTTAACCTCAGATAAGGAGAGAGGTACTGATATGGACAAGAGACAGGGAAATACTGGGTAGAAGAAGGCAGTTCCCTGGCAAAGGCCCCACCCTCAAGCCTGGAAACCCATGGCCCTAAATAGAAACAGGCATTTCTCTTTTTGTGGTGAAATGTTGCCTTCTGGCCCACCATGCCCCACTATCTCATACCCATATAAACCCCAAATCCCATGCTCCACAAGTAGATGAGCAGAGGCAGAAAAGTGGGCCTGGCAGAGAAGGAGAGAAAAGAAGGAATATCTGAACATCAAGAGGAGTTCATCTGGGGATGGTTGGAGAGGAGACTGGCTGCAGGACAGCCAAACTCCAGGTGAAGATCATTCTTCCTACTTCATCCCCTCTTCAGCTCCCCATCCCTCCAGCTGAGAGCCATCTCCATCTGACAACAAAGTCCCCTGCATTTGCCATCCTTCAATTCGTCCATGTGACCTAATTCTACCTGGATACTGAACAAGGACTCAGGTACCAAGAGGGCACTGAGCTGGTTAACACTTAAGCCATCTGCAGACAGCAGAGCTAAAAGAGCACTGTAACACACCCACTTGGGCTTTGGGAGTTGCAGGCACCCACCCCTAGATGCTACCATGGAGCCTGAGCCCAAAAGTGCTTGTCCTGGCTCTTGCACCTGCCCATCTGCATGCTCCCACTCCTATAAGGGAGGTAAGGCAGCTGAACAGACAAGCCACACCCCTGTTGCATGTTCTGTGAGGGGGGTCAGGGAACTCTCCCATTTCAGGACAATCAAGAGCAAGACAAGATGGTTGAACCAAGGATGAGATGAGAACCAAGGTCGAAAAGTGCAACACATGGCTGGGTGCGGTGGCTCATGCCTGTAATCCCAGCTCTTTGGGAGGCCGAGGCGGGTGGATCACAAGGTCAAGAGTTCGAGACCAGACTGACCAACATGGTGAAACCCTGTCTCTACTAAAAATACAAAAATTAGCTGGGCATGGTGGCGCATGCCTGTAATCCCAGCTACTCAGGAGGCTGAGGCAGGAGAATCGCTTCAACCTGGGAGGCAGAGGTTGCAGTGAGCTGAGATGGCGCCATTGCACTCAAGCCTGGGTGACAGAGTGAAACTCCATTTTGAAGGAAAGAAAGAAGAAAGAAAGAAAGAAAGAAAGAAAGAAAGAAAGAAAGAAAGAAAGAAAGAAAGAAGGAAGGAAGGAAAAAGGAAAAGAAAGAAAGAGAGAGAGAGAAAGAAAGAAAGAGAAAGAAGGAAAGAAAGAAAGAAAGAAAGAAAGAAAGAAAGAAAGAAAGAAAGAAAGAAAGAAAAGAGAGGGAGGGAGGGAGGAAGGAAGAAAGAGAGAAAGAAAGAAGGAAAAGTGCAACACTCTTCACTGTTTCCTAGGAAGAAGTTTGGGTATAGGAGTTTTGTAATTACAGTGGGAATGTTATTCAACTAGAGAGTTGCAACCCAGGGGTGAGGGCGGAAGCCCACTGAGGACCCCTAGGCCAAATCAAGAGTGAGGGTGACTCAGGTGACACACAGGGAGCCCAGTGGTCAGCTGGTTCAACCTAATCTGGAGAATGACTCAACACCAGGATGCCACTGCTGTTGGGGGAGGAGGAGGAAATGCTAAACCCGCTTCAATATTCCCTGTCTTAAGCCCACATTGTTCTGGGGATTGAGATCTGAAGTTGAGGGGTTGGGGGTCAGTGAATCTGGCTATAGACATTGTAGATTTGCAGATGGAGGGCATGAAACAGGCTGAAACTGCTGCAATATGTACTCACCCTGAGGGCCTGAGGACCCAGACGATCATCTTAATTTAGATTGCTCCTTGGCCCACGCAGACATGATAGTGCCTGCAGACAGTGGCTCTGGCACTGGCACCCATGGTAGCAGTTGGCCTCATTGTGATGGGAAAGCCTCCAGCTCCCTCCAAGATGCAGTTAGGGTTTCTGGTCTCATTCTTGGAAGAGTTTTGTTGGATGAATTAAACTGGAATCATCTTCCTTTCCCAGGAAACTGTTGTGTCTTTTGTCTGCTCTGCCTCTGGGTGAAATCTGTAGTCCTTACTTGCTGCTATTTTCTACCATCCTAATAATAGCTCATTGTTAGGCAGACATGACGCAAATACATTTCTCACTATCTTGGGAGATTTGGGGGGGTCTTACCTTCTTATTTAAGTTCTTTGTTTAATTATTTAATTCTTTTCTTTTTTCTTTTTTTTTTTTTTTTTAGTTTGTTCTCTTTGTTTGCCCTTAGTTGGTAAAGAAGACAAGCTGTTGATGAAGGAAATTGGCAAAATATCAGTACATCTTGAGTTCTTTGGTGATCTGCCTTTTCCAGAATCTTCTGATCTGTCCCTACACCTGCACAAAAAGTGCTTCATGCAATGAAACAGTCCTTACTGGGTGTCATAAGTGAGCTTACTAAATTTGGTGTGTGCCATCAATAACCCCTCACCTTTCCATTTGGGGTAGCATCTACCATTACCTCTTTTTTTTTTTTTTTTAACTATCTTGTCTTGCCCTAGAACAGGTAGGAACATCTTATATTCAACAGTTTATCTTCATAGGTGCAGAACAAAGACAGAACTAGAAGTCATCCCTCTGCTCACCTGAGACAAATGCATATTTGACTTGCATTCAGAATCAGGCACATCCAACCCTGACCCTCTGCTGGGAGCATTTTTTATTTAAGATATTTTTGGTTCATCTCTTGAACCTCCTCTCTACCTCCATTTATCCCTGAGTCCCACTCATACCCCTCTTCTTTATTACTCCCTAGAAAGGAAGTAGAAAGGCAAAAGACTTTTGCCACTGAGTCACTGAAAGAAAGAAACTTGATAATCTGGGAATTGAGGGAAGCCGAGGAAACACATCCTCAACCCTTAAGGTGAAGCTCCCAGTAGTCACCATTCCAAGAATGTGGGACCTCAAACTCAAGCACCTTTCTTGAGATAGAGTCTTAATAATGAAATCTGGGATTGGGAATACATGTGTTTCTTTGTCTATCTCAACATTTTTTCAAGACCATTTTTGTAGCCATCCACAGCTGTTTTGCAGGTACAAAGAAAGGGGCCCTACTTCCCAGGCTATGGCTTTGAAAAGAAGATGAAATTTCAGGACCCCAAACTCACTATGCCAAAGGGGAAAAAAAAAGCTTGAGTCACTCAAAACTGCCTTTCATTTTGTTCCTAAATAGATAGCTACAAAGGTAGAAGGTTACAGGCCTCCCCAGGGGACCTCCCTCACAATTCACTCACAAGAAAATTCTCTGTGCACCCAAAGATCTTTACCCTAAAACAGAGTTCTGTTGAATTTCACCCTGATAATGTAAATCAACAGCTTATCTTCATAGGTACAGAACAAAGACAGGATTAGAAGTCATCCCTCTGCTCACCTGAGACAAATACATATTTGAATGCTTCCTTTACTCTATGTTTACTTTATTTTACCTAAAAATGCAGATTCATTGAGCTGGAGCGAATGCATAGTTTACTATTCCTCTGTCCCCTCTTTTCACATTTAAAATATGGATTCAGTGAACACCGATCTAGCTTCAAAAGAATGCCATTGCTTGCCTCTTTTATCTAATCTTCCCTTTTTATTTTTTCTTTCCTGTTTCCCCAACTGCTTACTCTTTCCCCTTTAAACACTGAAGACCCCAAACCCTCTTTGGAAAAAGCACAAATCACAGGTGTTCCTTTTTCCTGGGCGCGTCCTCAACCTTGGCAGAATAAATCTCTAGATTGATTGAGTCACCTCAGCCATTTTCTTTGGTTTTACATGGCCAAAGCCTATCTTCCCTCTGTGGCCTTCCTTTGGTCATTAAGGATATTCTTTCTGCCATCAGGTAGGCAGGTGCTACCTCAACCAGTGCCCATCTTCACATGGGCACTTCTGCACCTTACTCTGAGATGTGGTTGCCACTAAGCAAATAGGTATCCATTTGACTTTCAGCTCTTTTTTTTAAATTAACATTGGCATTTTTAATTTGCTTTTTTCATTGACAAGTAAAAAACAATATACATGTATGGGGTACAACATATATACATTATAGAACGGGGAAATGAAGCTAATTAACATACATTTTACCTCACACACATCATTTCCTGTGGCGAAAACACTTAAAACCTACTCAGTAATTTTCAAGTACACAATACATTGTGGTTAGCCACCACGTTGTACAATAGATCTCTTAAACTTATTCCTCCTATCTGGAATTCAGTATCCTTTAAACAATAGCTCCCTAATTCTCCCTAATTTTCAACCTCCTTTGTTCACAATGTCTTCAATTCTTCCTCCCAACCAGAAGGCTCTCCCCTCTCCATCCCTACCATCCAAATTCTCTGTATGATTCAGGGTTCAAAAGAGGTTCCAATCGTGCCGTGAGACTCCTCCCCCCACTCTGGTTCTTGCTGGTAGCTGTTTTAATTCTGTTCTCTAGCACTTGTTACAGTGATTCATATCCTGGATACGCATGTGAATCGCCTGTGGACTGTTTAAAAATGTAGACTCTGACTAGACAGACCTAATCAGAATCTCTGTGTGTGAACTGCAGGCATCTGTAGTTTTACAAAGCTTCTAATGCACAGCGAGGGTATGAGAAAAACAGATTATATGTAAATGACTAATTTTAGTGTTTAACCATACCATGCCTGTTGCTACTTACCTGTCTTTTGAATATGTGCTTTTAACTTCTAGAAGACAGAAACCATATATTACTTTTTTTTTTTTTTTTTTTTTGGTACACTACCCTTTCTTCCTACACCTAACCCACTCTTAGATCCAGGTCTGAGATGTTTCAATTAATATTTTGATATACATTTCTGCACATAGTAAAATCACCTAAGGGTTCAATAAACATTTTTGAATTATTTCACTGTGCCAGGCACTGGATCTAGGAAGATGAAAGCAACATGAGTCCTTTTAGACTAGAATCCATAGCTAACAGGTAAATGTTGTTGAGACTGTCCTTTGGTTGTTGGGACACATATGGGGTCAAGAAAGCTTTGCTATGATTAAAATGATTGACTTCTGAAAGAGGATAATGGAGGATGGAAGGAGCCTCTGGGTTTGCAAAGGATGAAGGTTTCAGAGTATTTTGAGGAGTTTCTACTATTTGTGCCATCATACATTACACACCTTCCTATGCTGTGCAACAAGCAGGGAGAGGTTGTAAACTGAATACCTGCACATCTCCCTCCAAATGGCCACTCATTGGAAAAATAATCTATGGCTTTCCTGCTAAAGGAACATAGCGGGTGCATGAGGCTTATAAGAGAGAGCACATGCTATGGCATAAACATGGGCTGCATTCAGGAGTCCGTGGATGGTGTGTGTGCAAGTTCAGCTCTGCAGCTTTCTGCAGGCTGCTGGTATCTCCTTGTCCCATCCCTAAGCTCCTAGGGCTGCCCAGACAATATTGGGAAAATCATGCAGGGCTTCTCTTAGGTGTCCCACTCTGTCCTTCCCATATCCATCTCCCCTGGAGTATTTTCTCCTTTTATTGCCAGATATCCCCAAAATCTCTCTTCTGTTTAGCAAAAACTTTGTTGTGTGTGTGTGAGTTGGAGTCTTGGTCTGTCACTCAGGCTGCAGTGCAGTTTTGCAATTATAACTCACTGCAGCCTCAAGCTCTTGGGCTCAAGGGATCCTCCCATCTCAGCCTCCCTAGTAGCTAGGACTATGGGCACCCACGACCACGCCCAGCTACTTTTTAAACATTTTTAGAGATGAGGTCTCACTATGTTGCCCAGGCTGGTCCCAAACTCCTAGCCTTGGCTTCCCAAAATGCTGTTATTAGAGGCATGAGCCACCATGCCCAGCCCTAAAATCAATTCTTGAGAATGGACAGTATAACTAAATTTACAGAAAGGTGTACTTCACTGATAAAGCACTTGGATCTTACCAAATAAATAAGAAAAGTAACATTTATTGAGTTCCTAATGTGTGCCAGGGTCTACTATGTTGACGCATTATTAGCAAATTAAATAGGGAAGATGATTGGAGGGTTGGGGTCTCCTACACCTCAGCACCTGTGACACATAGATGATAGCTTCCTCTTCTTCCTCCTAAGATGAGCCTTGCCTGCTGCTTCGTGAAGGACCACACACTTAGTCTTGATTTCAGATCCCCTTCTGAGCAGATCTCAGAACCTCTCTGTGTTTGCTTTTTTCCTATGAGCAACTAGTTTCTTTTGTTCCCAACTCCTTTTCCAAGAGGCACAAAGTTACTTTCTAAACTAGGCCACTGGTTTAAATAGTAACCCCTAGGAAAGAACAGTTTCCAATGAGTGCTGCCATCTTGACAAACAGCCTTGATTCCAATGCATCCTTCTACCTATGATCTGCATACATGCAATATCAATCTTAATTTACATGTGATTTCAATCTATATGCAATATTACTTTGTATATGTAACATCACCCTTTTACATGCAATGTGGCAGCAATCCATTTACTCTAAGGGATCATAATAGTTCCTACCTGATAGTGTTGTAGTGAAGATTCAGTGAAATAATACAGGTAATGAACCTACAACAGTGCCCAGCATAGAGCAAGCACTACACAAAGGTCCTCACTGTTGTCATCACTTTCCCTTCTGAACAGACTGTTGATAGTGTGATGTTCCTCAGACTACCTTCATTAGCTCCAACCTGCCCGATATCCTCCATCCCTCCCTCTACCCACAGACTCTCCCTTCTTCCTCTTTCCATAGAGTTTCTATCAATGGTAGTGGTGGTGGTAGTAAGAGCAGAAACAGAATTAAGAATAAATGGAAAGGTATTTCATGCTGCCTAGTTAGCCATAACTAATTATAATTGTTTCCTTAGCATCAATAAACATGAAAGACTTCTGGCTGTAAAGGCATGTCAGGCACTGCTCCAGTTGGAGTTTCCAGCCCTCTCCTTGCTTCCTGTCACATATAACTCTGCAGGCTGCTGCTAGACACTGTGGCTTCTTGTTAGACCTGCTTTGTGTGAACTTCGCTGTCATTGGGAATTTAATCATCTTTCTGAGGCAGGGACCACTGCTTTGTTAATCTGAACCAAGTTGTGATGTCAGAAAGGAAAACTACCAAAGTTAGGTCCCAATGTTATGAATAACTGCTTAAGGTGTTCTGTCTCTGTCTAAAGAAAGAAAAACACAGTGATCCTAAATGTAAGTAATTCATCATGACATAAAGAGAGTTAAAGGAAAATTAACTTTGTAGCATAAAACAGCAGTGACATATAAACCTACAGAACGAGTAGAAAAGATACTCAGGTTAAAATTATGGGTTTAGAGGATGTCCATGGAGTGAACTTAAAATAAATGTATAGTTACAGAAAGGGTTGAGAATCTCTCAGACACTTTAGCCTCTGGCTGTCCTAGACTATGGGATGCTGTTTATGTTCTATGCTAGGACAAAACCACACAGGCCCACTGGAAGCAAGCCAGGTCACTGGTGATATTCCTAGGCCTGGCTGCAGGAACCTTTGGGGGATACATGCCCTTCCTTTGTTTGGAGAAAAATGTTATCCTCTCTTACCCTCTGCTCTTGACTAAACAGATTCTATACCATCATCCCCTTAGGAAAAATGGGCAGGATCCAATCCCAGTTTTCTGTCTGTGTAATGCAGACATTAGGAGCCACTGGGCAGCACAGCCTAGAGTTCTCATTTTCTTTTGAATATAATAGCTTTTTTGCAAAGAACTTAAAAGCAGTTGTGCAGCTACATTTGGCTTTAGCAAAAGGAGAAATCTATGAAAATTTAAAAATCAACACAGAACAAGGGGGACTTTATTTGATTTTTAAAGGAGTGTTGTCAAGGTACCTTGTATCTGGGTGGGGAGAAAGAAACTATCAGGTTTAGGCTGAGAGTTACATTTGACTCTGCTTAGTGGGGCTTCTGTCCAATTTCTTAATACCCTGGTGTCAGAGAGACAGGGGCTCCCCTGAGACAATTTCAGGTTTGTTTGGTGCTTTGAGAGGCCAGGCTGGGGAGAGGTTCAAGGAGGTGCCTGTTACCACCAATAAGAACAAGGGATGCATTTCCAGGGGCTTGGTTTGGAGTTGGATGGAGTCTACCTTCCACAGGGACATTGGCTATTTGGGGACAGATATAGACTACCAAGGTCAAGTGCTTAATCCTCAATCCAACACTTCAATGCTTCTTTCAATAGACCAAATTTCCTCATACTCACCCAAGTACTTCCAGATTTAAGAGGGCACTAACATGTAGTGTTAGTGAACCCAATAATATGTATATTACTGTGGATGGATGGAGGAATGTCAATGCCAATAGCTAGTCACAGGACACAAGTTCTTTGCTAGTATAGTTAGGTGAAAAATAATCTAGGCTCATGAGTGTCGAATGGGCCCAGCTAGTGATTTAGGGTAGGTAATTGGTAAAATGGCAGGTTTGAGGGATTAAGTTAAGTAGATTCAGGATGTTTTCATATTCATGCAGGAAATACATAAGAGGAGAGCACCAGGGATGATTCTAAGTGTTACACATGGCACAACACCCAAGTAAATAGATTGAATTAGTGATTTTAAAACTTCTCACCAAAAAAATTCATGCAGAGGAGTTTCATCTTCTCACAGGCTGCCTGGATTCACCTGAGACAGGGGGCAGGCTGGGAGAGGGCCATTGAGTTTTAGTGCATGGAGTCTATAGCTTCTGATCTGACTCTCCACTGAGGTAGTAGAAGTCTTTGGTGCCCAGGAAATTAGAATGAATGGGAGATGACAAGGTCATTGTTGAGACTGTTTCCTGTGCAGGGATCAAGTTACTTTAGAACTTGGATCTCTCAGAATGAATTGCTCGGGTCTCTGAACCTCAAACCAAATAGATGAGCTTTATATTTAGGCTGCACATTTCAAGATTGAAATCAAAATTGTCATTTTGACTACAGTGTCTCTTACCTGGAGCTATGGGAAACAGGAAGGAAAAAGGTGATATGGGGCTTCACTAGAGCATCTAGAAGAATAAGAAGAATGACCACTCTCATTTGACACCTCTATAACAGCTGCTGTGTTGTGATTAGATACATCAATACGATTAAATATTTCATCTTCTTATGAGGTTCCCAGACTTTTTCAGTTTTGTTAAGAAACGAATAATCAGAATCGTTAAATAACTCTTCTGACAGAGCCAAGATTTGAATCCAGGGTTTAGATACTACAGCCCATCTTCTTTTTCTAGAGCTACCAAGGGATTAATAGCATATCACACCTAGGCGTGCTATGGTGGGAAGCAGAATGCCAGGGGAACGTGTACTTCATTCATGTCATTGCAAATTAGTTTATTTGGGTAATCTCTTCTGGCACATCATTTAGCAATAGCAGAGGATTTAAATTAGACCAGATTCTTGCTTGAAGACCTTCAAGGCAGGCACTAGTGGTGGGGCCTGACATCTGCAGCATGTCCTTGTGAAGGAGAATCTGAGCTGGCCCTTCTACCTTCTGAGTTACTATGCTAAGAAGGGAAACAGACAAACAGCAGGAGGTTGCAGTTCCCAGAAGAGGCATTGTTCTTCTTCAACCACCTCTGCTGTCTGCCCTGTTACCTAAACAAGTATTACTCCAAATACCTGAAATAGTCATCTTCCAGGAATACACCTGATACTTGCAAAACAGGACAGGCTTCTGTCCATAGGACTTCAAGATGCAAGGAGGTTTTGGGTTTTCTCTGCATGCCTGATTGGTGCTTGTTGTTTCCCTAACACCAGTTCATTTTCTGATTCTTTTCTCTTTGGCCAAGTGCCTCCTTTTCACACTGTATTAGTAACAACCATTGGGGAGACCAGTGGCATGCATGGCTGGCTTGCATAGATCCCACTCTTCAACTTCATGTTTGAGCATATGCCATCTATTACATCTCCCCATCCTGTGAGTGATGTTGCAATCAATACAAATGAACTTCAGGGGCCCTCGGCTGTAGGTAAACTGTGCCAGCATAAATCGATGAGGTGTTGAGAAACTCTATGTCACATACTCTGATGCTCTGTAATTCTATTTTTCTGACTACCAGAGCCCTCCCACAGATTCCAGGGCTTGGTTCAGAAATCTCCCTGCCTTTCCCAACTTGGCTCACAATGATGCCACCCAAAAATTTGGACTTCTCAGGAGAGACAATGGAACAATGGGAACTATGAGGGCTGTGTTATTCTCACTATTTGACTCAATCTGAACTGTGTCCACTGTAACAGTTAAGGTGTAGGCAAATCTCTCTCAAAATCATCCCTGAACCACCAGCATCAGAATTAGGCACTTGCTAAAAATGTAGATCCCCTCAGGACCTCCTATTTATTCAGAATTTCTGCAGTCAATACCCAGGAATCTGAATTTTAGACAAGCTCCCTGTTGTGTCAGTGCCCCTGAAGGAAACTGATGACACACTCAAATTAGGATAATTTTAGGAGGGTTTAATAAAGGGACCATTTCAGAGAGGTAGTCGGGGTAAGGAGAAGTCACAAGTGCTGTGTGCTGTTAAGAGCCTAGGTGCAGCTATGCAGGGGCACGCGCAGCAGATGGGTTACTGGAATCTGGAGCAGAGGGACTGTGGGAAGGGCCATAAGATAGGATGTGCTTGGAATTTTGCCATGGAGGGACTCAGCCAGTGCTTGATGGCCCAATAGGGGTATAAGCACACCAACCTCACTTTGCCAATCTTCTGCAAACCAGAAGCCAGAGGCAAGAGAGCCTGTTGTTTTGCTACACAGGAGGCAGCCCCCTAGGGCATGGGGCACGGTGAGAAGAACGGTGAGTGGCTCTGCGGGACAAATGGAGACTGCCCAGCCTCTGACTCACCCACAGCAAACCTTGAGAACCACTGGGCTAAACATTTTTCTTGTCTCCAGCCGGTTAAGGCCAGTTTCAGTTCATAAGTAAATGAGACAGAGGGTGAAGGGGAGTAAAAGAAGAGGTGAAAATGGAAGATCCTATTACGGGAAAGCCAGGGAAAGCCAGAGATCCAGGAAAAGAGGGTGAGGGAGTTGCAGGAGTGTGAGCAAGTCTGTACTTCACTTCCCTGGTGTGCTCCAAATTCCCCTCATGCTGCCCTGCACTTTTGGTCACCTTCCCGTGTGTGTGTGTTTGTGTGTGTGTGTGTTTTCCTGCCTCCTTTTGCTTAGCACGTTTTCCCTAACTCCCCAACCTAGCATGAGACTCTTCTTTTCAGTGCTCTGGGAACTGGAGGCAGCATTTTGTGTGTTTTAACTCTTTCTGTGGTCTTCATGATCTGCTACAAGTGGTTCCCATGTTCATGGGCACTTTTTCAAGACTTCATCTGACTGTTTCTGGAAGAGTCTGTGACTACAGTAGTCCTCCCTTATTCACAGTTTTGCTTTCTGCAGTTTTAACTACCCTGCAGAATAGTACAACAAGATATTTTGAAAGAGAGAGAGAGAAAGACCACATTTACATAGCTTTTATTGCAGTATATTGTTACAACTATTCTAGTTTATTGTTGTTAATCTCTTAGTACACCTAATTTATAAATTAAACTTTATCATATATTTACATGTATAGGAAAACACATAGCACATAAAGAGTTTGGTACTTTCAGCAGTTTTAGGCATCCACTGGGGTGTCTTAGAATATATTCCCCATGGATAAGGGGGGACCACTATACTTTCTAGCAAAGCTGTGACATTGAACAGAGAGGTGAGACACCAGTGAGAGCTACCAGACCAAAGGTGAGTGTTGGGGGAATCCTTAGAGAAAGCTCATTTGACATTTTTTAAAGAGTTTATTGAGGAGCTTGTTCAAATTGAAGATTAACTAAATTGTCTCAAATTATATGTTTTCAGACCAGGGATTGCCACCAGCTCCCTAAAAGTAACCATTTATCTTATGGGTTTTTAGCAGTTCATATTGTGGAACTGGTCCCAAATCCTACCTTCATGATTTTTTTTAAATATGGAACACTTCACTAATTTGCATGTCATCCTTGCACAGGGGCCAATGCTAATCTTCTCTGTATCGTTCCCATTTTAGCATATGTACTGCTGAAGCAAACAACGAAAAAACTATGCATTTTTTTCAGTAAGAAAAATGCATACTTTTTTCCTTCTTTGATGACAAATTTTGCCCTCCAACTATATTTTCTTTGTTACACACAGCTACACTTTGCTATGCCCCTTCATCCTTCTTGTTGCATCAGATTCCATGTAAAGCAAAGAGAATAAAAATTAGATGTATCTCCCATCTACCTGGGGAAGTCTGACGGCAAAGCATAAAATCCATTGACTTTTCCTCTCTGTTTTTAACTGAAAATGGAATTCAAATCACACCCTAAATCCATCCATTTGTTCCTCTAAGTGCATACGCATTTCACCATGAAGATTCAAATCCACTGGGGAAGAACAAACAGTAATAGTTTACATTTACTGAGCATTTACTACATACCTGTCAGTATTCTGAATGCTTACTATAGATTATTTTATTTAATCCTCACAAGCACACTATGAGGCAGGTACTTATTATTGCCACTTTTCAAATGTGGAAGGTGAGGCACACGGCAGTTAAATAACTTGCCTAGGCTCATACTCCTGCTAAATCTTACAGCCAGGATTAAAACCAAGGCGGTCTGACTTCAGAGCCTGTGCCCTGAACCACAAAACCATGCTGCCTCTCTGAGTATGAAGAGCTTCTATACTTAAGTTTGCACCTCTGTTTCCTTTCGTTATTCATTTTTTATCAACAGACATTCAGAGTGTCAAGCGCTGGTGGTGAGAAGCTGAATAAGACTGGTTCTCCTTTCGAGCAGGAACATGGGAGGTCTACAGAACAGGGGAGTGACAAATCCCTGCAATATATGTGAGAGGCAGAATAGGAGGTAGGAATAAAGTGCCCTGGAAAGACAGAGCAGGAAGAGACATTTCAGGAAGTTTTTGGAAAACTTCCTGGATGAGGTCACAGTTAAGCCTGTCAAATAGCAGGTACTTAATAGGTCTTTTGAATGAATGGCAATAGAAATTCATCAAGAAGAGAAAATGATGATAAACAAAAGAAACACCAAGGGCAGATAGTGGCTCTTGACTTTGTTCCCCATTTTGAGACCCCATTTGTGTATAGCAGGTGGGCAGCAGAATGGGAGTTCTTGAGATTTAACTCTTGTGAGGTGCCCTGGGTCCCTGTGTGCCTGAGTCAGGACCTAAATGTGGCTGAGAGTCCAGCTCACCAGTGGAGGGGAGGAAAGGTTCCTTTTCTTTGCACATCCATCACTAGGTTCATGGGTAAGGTGCCCCTTACAAAAGACAGATTTACAAGAGAAAGGTATACAAATGTATTAATATAAGTTTTATGTGGATGGAAGCCTTTGGAAATGAAGACCCAAAGAAAGAGAGAAGCTTGTTTATTTTTATGCTTGGGTTGATGAAGAGTGGATAGTCATGGAGAAATATGATTGGAGGACAAAAAGGTGTGATCTGATGGTAACAACCTTGGGGGAACTTAGCAAGACCTCCTTGTTCAGATTCTTCCTGGCCTCTGTGTCTTTGAGGATAAGGATGTTCCTTTCCTCTAGGTATAGAGATGGCACCTTTTTTTTTTTTTTTTTTTGAGACTGAGTCTCTTTCTGTCACCCAGGCTGGAGTGCAGTGGTGTGATCTCAGCTCACTTCAACCTCTGCCTCCCGGGTTCAAGTGATTCTCCTGCCTCAGCCTCCCAAGTAGCTGGGACTACAGGTGTGTGCCACCATGCCTGGCTAATTTTTTATGTTTTTAGTAGAGACAGGGGTTTCACCTTGTTAGCCAGGATGGTCTCGATCTCCTGACCTCATGATCTGCCCACCTCGGCTTCCCAAAGCGCTGGGATTACAGGCATGAGCCACTGCACCCAGCCTGAAGGCACCTCTTGAATGAGGATCTTATGGCCTCTTTCAGGTGGTCAGAAAATTCTGTCTAGGTTTTATAGTCTGCTTTAGGGGAGAAGGGCAAGAGGAGGTCAGAGAGTGTCCTTACTGCTTCTGCTGTTTTCTAAAATGCCAAGGGGCCATATTTTGGAGCAGCCTGTCCTGAACTCCAACAGCAAGGGTAGAACAGGGCAGAGTGATAGCCTGGTCAGGAAGTGAATGAATGGGACTCACAGCCACACTGATTGTCTCTAGTGACACCAAGAGCTCAGGTGAGGCTAAATCAGCCAGGAACCCCCAGGGGCCCAAAGAGGATGGTCAGGAGTAGGAGGAAGACCTCACAAGTCATAGAACAGAGATAGGAGGGCCATTTTCTCTGCATATGCCAGTTATAACAGTTGAATTTGCACTCCCCAGTACTCCTAGAGACTCTAACATTGTGAGAAAGCCAATTCTTTCAGAATGTGGAAGACTCGTCAGTCGGACCTGCCAAATCCACCTGTATACTTTGCTATAGTATCAGAAATGATTCTTTTTTATTTTCTCTCTCCCCAGGGACCAAGATGGATTTCCAGCCTGGATGTTTTGGCGGGGATTCTACCCAGAGGTGGGGGGAAGAACCACGTGCCCTTCCAACCTTGCGTCAGCAATCCCATGAGGCCCGCCATGAGTCACTGCCAGCGGCCCAGACTCAGTTGTGTGGAGTCTCACACCCTGGGACGAAACTAGCTAAGTTCATGGGTCTTTCCTGTCTGTGTTCTCAGTGACTCACCCGAAACAGATAATAACAGTGAGGTTGGGCACACCATGTGACTGGTGCCAGCCAGAACAGGTCATGCTGTTAACCCTTGGATCCCAGGCCACCAACTGCTGACTCCCAGGCCCTGGGACAGGCCCATGACACACTTGAGTGGTATCTCCGTCCTATCTCTCTGGGATACCTGGTCAAGGTTTCAGTTTTGGAAATATGACCTTCCCTTGTAAAGGATCTCAAACTTGGGGTGGTTACTCATAGAGACTGCATCAATAACTATCACCCAGGAGGGGCCCATTGTCCTAAAACACCACCAGAGCACAAGTGAGGAGTTTCCATTCATCAAATTGGGTGTTCTTCAAAGTTTGCCAAGGTGCAGATCCTGACCCCTTTCCTGGTTCTTTCCATCAGTCGGGTGATTCCCAAAGTCTGGGGAAAGAAAGAGAAAGGAGGAATTTAAGAATGGAACAGATGATTTCTCCCACCTCAGACAAGCAGACTGTGAGCTCACTGTGTATCTTAAGTATTTGTGGGCAGGGTCCCAGGCAGGACCGTAACATGTCAGCATATGACTTAAAGGCTTGGTGACAGAACAAGGATCCACCCAGCTCAGCTGCCCTGCCAGGGTGTCCTCATTGCCTCGCCAGCTTCAGATCACTCCCCAGGGATGCTGCATTCATTATGAAAACCTCCGGTCAAGGTTGAAAGCCTGCAGGATACGTACTATGACCTCATAATTCACATGGGATAGTCCAGAGGTCTCTAAGACGCTCCAAAATATTATTATGATGCAACCTTTACCCCATAATATGTGACAGAGCATAACTCAAAATTTAAGTGATCCTTTGCTGACCCTTAATGAGGTTAAAGTGAAAAAACAAAACAAACAAACAAACAAAAGACAAGATGAGCTGAGATGCTGAGGCTGGGCAGTGATCTGAGTGCTGAGGGTTGCTGATTCTTCAAGATACACATTGCTCCAGGTCATGGGGCAAGCTGTATATGTACATATGTGTGTGAGTGTGAGAGAGTGGGGGACTGGGTGGGAGACTGGAGTAGGGAGAGGGATGGGACACGTTGCTATGGAGAGAGAGCAGTGAAACAGGCAGTACGAAAGAATACGATCATGTCAGACAGTCGAGGATCTGGGTCTCAGCCCTGACATTCACTACCCAGGTGGCTTTGACAATTCATGAGTCTTCTCTCTTTCACCTGTAAAGTGTGGTAACAAAGGTAGATTTGTTAAGTGAGGAGATAATATGTGTAATTGCCTAGGAGAGTTCTAGTCACATAGCAGATCATCAGTGGAGGTCCACTCCAATGATGACTGACAACTAGCTGAGAAGTGAATGAGCAAGCCAGGCCAGAAAATTTTATGAACAGTGAAAACTGCAGCCCAAAGTTCTGTATATTTCTTGACAGGAAAACAGCTGTATCCTATTTTATGGTGTACAAACACTTTCACTTATGTCACCTCATTCTTCCTCTCAGAAACCCTCTAAGGAATTTATTGTAGTGATGAGGAAACTGAGGCCCAAGACCACACAGTCGGCAAGGCTGGAACTGGACCCTAAGTCCTATGCATCTTTATGCTACCCCATGAGGGAGCAGCTGCAAGTCATGGACACACATCCATCATGCAGCATCATGGGTGTGGCACCCAAAGGATGAGCTCAAAAATGAAACATTATAAAGATTTTGTGTTAACTGCAGAAACTCTAGAAACCAGGCATTGATTCCTCCACTCCAGAAATATTTATTGAGGATCTACAATCTGCTGGGCACTGACCCCAATGCTGAGGATATGTCAATGAACCAACTAAACAAAGCCCGGATTCCTAAGAGACAACAGTAAACAATAAGCATAGTAAGTGAGTAAAGTGTGTTGTATTTTAGAGGATGTTAAGTGCTTTGGGAAGAGGAAGGAGTAGAGCAGAGTAAGAAGGATCTGGATTGCAGGCCACAGGGTGGTTGCAATTTAAAATAAGTTAATCCAAGTCAACCAGACTAGGGAAAAGATTTAAGGTGGGGGTCAAGGGAGTGAGGAGTGAATACCCAGAAGCAGAGTGTTCCAGGCAGAAAGGAAAGTCAGAGTCAAGGCCTAAGGCCGGCAGATGCCTGGCATATTTGAGGAAACTTCAGCACCCAGAGCACAGTGCTGGCACCATGAAGATTGATGGATTGACTATGATGGTCAATCACCAGCCCACAAGCTCAGTTTTATGGTTTCTAGAAAGTCTATTCAAGACTACAAGGGCCTTCCACTGATACACTCACAAATCTGAGCCTCTTGGGCCAGTACATTGAATGAGATAGTATCGTTTTAGTAAGGATTCTTTTCTCTATCAAGGGAATCTTTTCAATAGTGAATTGTGTTCTTGTACTTAAAATATTTCATCTCTAAAAGTTCCATTGATGTCTGACTCTGCAGAAATGACTTGGTGGTATAGACAGGACCCTGATACAGGGATCTCTGTTGATGACACTTGACCTGCTGCCGTTTAGTTATATGTTCCATAAAGGCAGCCCATAGGTCCCATCTCTTTACTCAGGCACTGAAGTGCTCCCTGCATCTGGCGCCTCTTGTCCCTACATCCTTACCTCCTCTGCTGTCTTTTACACATCCCTCACTATAAGTCAAGCTAGAAACCTGTGCTCTCCAAATCCTGCCAGAACTAATTCAGAAGAAAAACATTTTATCGCATAAAAGTTTGTATATAACAATTAAGCATGCATTGAAATCTATATTTGCATTTAATTTTCTGATAGCTTGAAAACTAATGTAAAACATTTTTAAATCTTTTTAGCAAATAAAGTTTGCCCCAGCCCCCTCCAGACAGTGTGCCTTTCCTGGTGTTACCTGTCTCTCCTTTCTTTGCCGTAGATTACCCATACTTGGTATCAGTTACCAGTGTGTCTGCATAAGAAAAAATTTAAATAAAAAGTGTGTGCAAACATTGCAAAACAGTTTTCATAGAAAATAAAATATTTTTAGAGACAAGTTAATGCTTCCCAGGATTAACAGCAGGTAAAATTCTAGGAGACCCCTGTCTCTTTCCCCCAAGCAGAGAAGGTCACTGCTAAACATCACTGGCAAGAAGCTCCTGGGCTACAGCACACTTTGCAAACTGCAAAATCACAACAGCAGAATTCCTGGTATTTGTACTATAATTCTGGATATATTTACTTGCCATATTTTTTAGACTTAATCTAGTCTTTTTCTCTTTCTCTATCTTACACTGGCATTTTTCCTCTTAACACCATTTGAGGTGAGAAAAGTTGTAAGAAAATAATTAAAGTTTGAGTCTTGGTTCTTCCCATCTTTAAATGGATAATAATAACAATAGTAATAATAGCAACACTAATAACAATAGCAACACCAATACCCATAGCAACACCAATACCCATAGCAACACCAACAATCGATAAAAGACTCTAGGCAATGACTGAAGTGATAGTATTGGAGAGACAAGTTGACATGCACAATCCAACTATAAGAGGAAAAAAACTGAGGAGCATAAAAGACAAACCAATCCATAAAGTAAATTAGACATTGATTTTTAGAATACTCTTTACTTTCAAGTCTTAGTTTCATGCCTCTGTTAATTTTACTCTATGTTAGATAAAAAGTAAGGGGTTTCTGCAGTCATAAGAGTGTACTCGGCCAGGTGCAGTGGCTCACGCCTGTAATCCCAGGACTTTGGGAGGCAGAGGCAGGCAGATCACGAGGTCAGGAAATCAAGACCATGCTGGCTAACATGGTGAAACTCCATCTCTACTACAAATACAACAAAAATTAGCTGTGTGTGGTGGCAGGCGCCTGTAGTCCTAGCTACTCAGGAGGCTGAGGCAGGAGAATGGCGTGAACCTGGGAAGTGGAGCTTGCAGTGAGCCGAGATCACACCACTGCACTCCAGCCTGGGTGACAGAGCAAGACTCTGTCTAAAAAAAAAAAAAAAAAGAGTATGCTCTTTGGGGGGTTCCACATATCATTACTTCCTTGCAATGTCAATGATTCTGGAAAAAGTGAGAAAGAGATAGCGAACAGGGAAATGAGAATAAAGGAAGCTGGACCTAAGAATGAAGTTCATCACCCAATAAAATACTTTACTTTTAGACTGATATTATAAAAAAAATTCCCTGAATTCTCAATAGGCAGTGGCATTCACTGTATTAAAACATCTGAAAAAATGTGTGTGTGTGTGTGTGTGTGTGTGCTCCTAGTTACAAATTATGCAGGAAAAGCAATTTTCCCTACTTTCCCCTACTTTGGGGATGGGATTAAATCTAGAGTAAGAGACAACTATTTAAGGCAAATAGTTTTATTGTAAAATTAGGATTATATGGTTCAGTAAGGGCAAGAAATAATTCTGGATTTGAGATGAGGGAGAAAAGGAAATGGAGATTTACACACACACACACACACACACACACACACACACACACACACACACACAAAGCACGGTCCTTGATTCTGCCCATCTCCATCCCTAACCACATCTACCTCATAAGACAGTGGGTCTCAATTCTTTTTCTTTTTTTCTGCGTAAGTACAAAGACTGTGCATAGATCCTGGGCTGTAGAGCACTCCAGGAACCCCCAGCCATGCAGCTTGGAGGGGCCTGGGGCCTGAGAGGCAGGACGATCAGAGACACTGGAAGAAAAGCCAGCCAATGAAGAAAGGAAGGTAGTTTAGATGATTTTTTAAATTGCACACTAACTCCTCCAGAGGAAGAGAGAGTAGAGAGAGAAGCCTGGGGCTCAGGAAGAAGGAGAAGAAAGAGAAAAACCTCCCAACCAGCAGATGTATATATTTTCCCCCTGTTTATTTTTTTCTAAGTCCGGTTGCAGGAAAAAAAAGCCCAAGCTATAGTTACTAATATGTAAGACATGACCCAAATGCAGAAATCTTCCCTTCATCATAAACCAGGTAAGTATAATAATAAAAACAAAGCACTTAGAGGTTATGGGAAGAAAGTATTTCTGCTTTCAAAACTTTGATTGGAGAACTTTGTTTATTTGAAAAACAGAGCTTTTAAATTATACTTTGTTTATGACATTTGGCTTATTATACTTTCTTCCACTTATGCTAGATTGTAGCCGGTCAGAGCCAGTGTCCCCAGCAATCCTAAATAGCTAACCATGTTCACACTGAAAGCATTACACACTATGCATACACAGACACACACACACATACACACGTACATATGTACACACACATATATCCAGCCGTTCTTTGAAATCCGGCTCTTATCCCTCCACATCCTTTTTGAACACTTCCTGGGTTTTCAGCCTGTGTGATAATGAGAACCGTACCATGTGACTTGGTTGTTTATGAGCTAGTTACTTCTCTGGAACTATTATAGATTCTGAGCACCTTGAAGGCAAAAATCCCTTTGTACTCCCTGTCTCGCCTTTCTGTCTACTGCCCTCTACTCATCATGACACAGGTTGAGCACCTAGTGTGTAATGTAATCGCTTTGTAATTGCACAGACAATAATAGAGACATCACCACTAAGCTTTATCTTCCTCTGATAGTAGGCAAACTCCATGACAAGATCTTTTACTACCTTTTTATTTATTTATTTATTTAGTTTTACCACATGCATCTTTTTAAAGGCAGTCCTTTAGGATACTTCAAAGAAATCCCTGAGTACATTTTACAAAAGTTTGCTCCCTGCCCACCCTCACCCACCAATGCAACACAACTTAGCAAATGCAATTTCTCTCCAAGTATAAACACTCAGAGAGGACAAGGAGGGGATTCAGTTCTCCCTGCAGTCATCCCGCCTGGGGTGGAGATCTGGCCCTTGTGGCTTTCATCATGACCACCACCTGCAGCCTAACCATTTGGGGCACACAGGAGAGGGTGGCTCTTTCTTGGGGAGATCATTGTTCAAAAGCCCCTCTATACCGTTTGTCTCTCTGCCGTGTTGCCTGCCAGAAGCAATGTCTGATGCCTCCACTTGGCAGCCACAGGCTGTGAGGTCATCTTTTCACCACTTGCTGTTCCTTCAGCATTTAAGCTCTCTGGCAGTGACTCAGTGTTTACAATCACATTAACCGGTGAGGAACGCCATGGCTGTGTCGAAGAACAAGGCCCCTGCTGGCACCAAGGTAAGTGTGGACATGTTCTTGGGAAGAGGAGAGGGGAGGGGTCAGGGAGCCAGGCACAGTGTGGTGGGATACCTGTGTGTGGGGAGCTCTCTTCCGCTCTTGGCAGGACATCCAGTTCCCAAAGAAGGAGAATGACCCGTCATGCTCAGTCTAGTTTGTGCTGTTGCTTGGAGGAGAATGACCCATTGCTGTCTTGTTCACAGGCCAGAGTGAGCAAATCCCCCATGCAGCCAATACACATGCATAAGGGAGGCACAACGACATCCATGCAAAAGGAGCCTCTTGGGTAATGTTACCCTTTAGGGACCCAAATAAAACATACATGCTGAAAATCAATCTCACTCCTAGAGTGGGAAAAAGCAAGAGAAAGTGCTTTCTGCTATGGAGGTGAAGACACACAGGAAGCATAGGCCTGAACAACTCAAAGGAGTCCTTCAAACTCCAGAGAATAGATGGTCGTCAGCAAAATGCTCTAACAGTTTCTAAATACAGTGAGCTCACAAATTTAATTCTCAACATGACTCAAATGTGCACACACGTGAAACACACTCTTTGTTTTGTCTGTAAAAATGATGGGTTCTTTCCTGAGGGTTCACTGACTGATTGGAGTGGGGGAATAATTTAGAGCCCCACCAATTTCAAGCCTAGTTGCATCTAATCATTTATACAGCCTCTTTAATGAATGTTTAGCCGAGGGCAAATGCTGGGCTTTCAGATAGCTCTGCCTTCTTCCTCCCTTCCAGGGAGGGAGGTGGTATCGTTAGAACTGGTATCTAAGTAAATGATGCTACCTTGTGGCAGAGGGGAGGGCTATGGGTCCTCCAGCTTCTTTGGTTCCTAGACAACTCAGTGGTTGCCCACTCTGCTGCCATTTGTGCACATGCATTAGGCTGAAGTTACTCAGCCCCTGAGGACTGTTTTTAGGTCCTGACCATGATATATAGGAACCAAGGGTAGCAACCAGAAAGCTAAGCTTCAAGGCTTCCAGCAACCAGACCATCCAGTATGCCCAAGCTGACCTTGATGGAGCTGCACCCAGGGAAGGATGAATCTGCCTTCTCTCAGGGTGCATATAGGGAGCAAACCAAGAGTCTCACAATCTTAAACATTCTAGAGTGAAAGTTTAGTTCTGAAGAAGGTGAGAACTCAGAGTGACAATGTGATCATCTAGTCCAGTGGTACTTCAATACAACTTAGCAGATACTTTACAAAAAATGAATTTGAAAGCCAGTATGCCAGACAGATAAAAGTAGGTCCCTTTCTACTTATTGAGACCCATAGGGAGGGACCAGAACTTTGCCCAATGTGAGCTCCAGGGCTTCACAGATATTTTTCTATGGAAATCACCAATCTTTTCCAAACTCATCATTTCCTAGATGAAGAAGCTAGGACATAATTAATTGAAGTAAATTGTCACAGAAATTGCAAATGGGAGAGCCTAGACTCAAAATATTTCTCCAAACTTTCTACTACATTATACATTTCACATCCCCAAAAGTTTAACTTGATCATAAGGACTAGGTGCTGTTAATGTTCAATTTCAAACACACATTTTGATGCCCCCAACGTCAATGGCTTCTACTGGCGAAAAACAATTTATTATCAGAAATAAGTCATTCTAACAACCATACTTAAGTGCATAAAGAGTGAAAAATTCTGACATGTTTCATTCTGACTAGTCTTTACTTAACAACTTTCTTATGTCTAGCCCTAATGATACATCCCGACAATGTCTCTAACATACAGTCATGTTAAAGTCACAGAAACACAAGCAGGCATTGCCTACTCAGCACTGTCTACCCTTCTTTCTGTTTAGCTTTGGTCTATTCTAATGAATACACTATTAAGAAATAGATGAATAAACCTCAGTATGTTAGCGAACTGTTTTACATACTTGCTGAAGTAAAGCTTACTTGGGATTTATAGAACAGAGAAGCAAGTAAATGACTTTAGGCCATGATTAGAATGCCCACAGAAAGAATACAAGAAGAAACATATTTCAAGGAGGCACTGAAGATAAATGTATCAAGCACTTTTAGCCCTGTATCAAGGCAAGTGGCATTCAAACCTTCACAACCCTGGCCAATGTGAATGAGTGGGGCATTTATTGCATGGCTGATAACTTATAAACACATTTTGTTGCTAAATAAGTTCAGGCAATTACTGGGCAATTATACCAGCAAACCACCTAGTAATTAAAAAGATGGAGTCTTGGGTGGGCTGCCATTTGGGCAGCAGTGGCTTCTTTCTTACTTCATTGACATGATCACATTCTCTTGAGAAGATGAAATGCCTTCAGAAGCCAGTAGACAGATGACCCACTTGTAAAGCAACTGAATTACAAGAAGGAAGATGGCTCTTATTCTGAAGTGGTTCAAAGCAGTTCTTCCTTAGTTAAGAGAAAGGCCATAAGTGACCAAGAAACCATGTCTGCAGATGCCTAAGCCCAGGGTGCACATGTGGGGTGAACATTTATGTGCCAAGTGTCTACCAAGTGCAGGGTACATGAGTAGTCTTGCAACAAACAAATGACCCTTACACGAGATCTGTAAGGTTCTGGGCATGAGATTGAGTGTTTTACATACACCATCTCATTTAATCTTTACAACTAGGCTGTAAGGGAGGAATGTATTATTATTATTTTTATTTTAAAGACAAGGCTTTTTAAAGAAAAGCTAAATAACAAGAGCCCACCTTCTCTGTGCTAGTGAATGGTCAACTTGGGACTTTAACCCACATTTTCTAACTGCAGTTTCTGCTTATCTGTTTTCAGTATTTCCTTTTTCTGGGAGGAGGGAAGATTGAAAAAAATTTAAAGATGTGATTCTAGCCTTCCAAGAGATGACTGAGAGTGAAATAACTCTGGAACAATTGGAAGTAGATCATGAGCCAGGGCAAAGGAATATAATGTGGATTAAAGCACCAGTCAAGAGTAGAGGGCTAAACACATGTGTTCTGAATGTACACAGTTAATCCGGAAGGATGTCATAAATGGGTGTGAATTTTGAGTCAGGGTCTAAAAATTATGAATGACTATTTTTAACCTCATCTACCACAAGTGTTTAATTATGTTGCTATACTTCCATCAGCCTACCTCTGTGACTATTGGACTGAGAGTTGAAAATATATTTTTCTTACCCTTGAAAATACGAAGTGTTGAAAATTGCTGACAGGTGTGGTGATGTTTTGACTGAAAAACCAGCTGGTTTGGTTTGGGGCCTGATTTCAGGTGCTTGATAACTAAAGCCTTAATACATTTCTTTTCCTTATTATTTCAGAGAGTACTGCCAAGCTGGGAGACAGTGCTGTTAACAGTTATCAAGTTCTGTATGAGCCTTACTAGTATGAAGACAAGTAAACCAGGCATAAGTGGTAGACATTTGGACCAACTTTAACAACTAAAATATGTACTCATTTCTGGTCCTAGAAACAATTGCAAATAACAGGAATCCAGTTTCTATGAGTGTGAAGAATCCTCAGGTTGGTTGAATGAGAAATTTCTTCACGTCAAGTACTAGAGTGGGTGATGAGATACAGAAGGAGGGATACAGAAAGAGACCTGGTTTTACCTGTTACCAACAGGTTGGCTTTATCACTCTATCCTTTACTATTTGTCTTTACACAATTAAAATAATACATTGTATTTTAATGTGAAATGTATGCAAAAGCACTTTGTCATTTGAAAAAATTCTACAGTCATAAGATACTGTTATATTAATGCCCTAGGTCCTTGGTATACAATTCCAGGTCAGTGAAATTCACATACACTTGTAAAAGTTCAAATATGTTCTTACATATTTATAATTACTGTCTTAGTCCATTTGGGCTGCTATAACAAAATGCCATAAATTGGGTGGCTTATAAACAACAGAAAATTATTTCACTCAGTGCTAAAGGCTGGAAGTCCAAATTCAAGATGCTGGCAGAGTCAATGCCTGGTGAGCCCTGATTCCTCAGAGATGACGTCATCTTGCTATGTCTGCACATGGTGGAAATAACAAGGGTCTCTCTGGGGTCTTTTTTTTGTAAGAGCACAATCCCATTCACAAGGGCTCTCCCCTCATGAGCTAATTACTTCCTAAGGCTCCACTTCCTGATATCATCACCTTAGAAGTTAGTATTTTAACATATGAATCTGGAGGCGGGACACAAACATTCAAACAACAGCAATTTACTAATAACCATAATCCAGAAATAACATATTATTTAAAATAATGGATTAATATTGACAGTAAAAATATTTTTAAATCTCTATATAAATTTCTAATTGGTTATCATTGCTCTAGAAAATAATTGTTATTCACAACTGAAGAATCCAATTCAATGACCCTAAAAGCATGGTACTCAAAGAATCTAAGTCATGGAAATGTAAAAGTCTCACAATATTCTTTGTTTATATTTTCCCTCAGTGGAACTACTAACTTGGCTATGTGACATTGGTGAGTGGCTTGGTTGTTCTGCACCACTGGCAACACACCTATAAAATACCCTAATCAGACAGTTCTTTGCCTCCCTTAGGACAGAATGAGAAAACATGAGATCTTATCTGTTGTTATGATCCTAGGGTGTCGCAGACAAAAGAGCTAGATAAGCCCACATTTCTGACATCTTTAAGGATAATGATAATGCTCAAAAATAAACATTTTTTCCCTCTATTTTTTTTAAAACAAAGTTATGTTCAATTTTCAGTTGGTAAGCCAGGTGCAGAATGCCAGCTAACCCTTCCACCTCAAGTTGTTGTTGAAGGCTGCAGATCTGGGAAGTAGTACTGATGAAACCTATTTTGTTTGGAAGCAGCAGTGTTAATACATCAATTTTGACTGACCTCCCTTGCTCTTCTTGGATTTCAGCCCCCATACCTGCTGTTTTATGAATTCCGTTCAACCCTAATTAACCAGAATATGAAAGCTGTGTCCTCAGTAGCCAGGCAGTGAGGGCAGTAATTTGACATGGAACATGAGGCCCAACCTTCCAGGGTGGTAGCACAGAGTGATGACTGGAACTCAGACATCCTGCCTACAATCAACCAGGTTTAGGAGCGGCATGCAGGCCATGCGGAATCGAGAGCCCCAGCAGGCTGGGGCAGGGGGGAGTTGCCCAAACACACTTGTCAGGGTTTTCTGCCTTAGAAAGAAAAGCAAAGACCTATAGGAATGAAAGAGTAACCAACTGAAGGAGAGATTACCCACAGCTAGTGAGGAGACCTGGGGGCGTGGCATCATGGAAGCTACTGAAGAGAAGGTTATTAACAATTTTCCTTACCTAAGATTTAGGAGAATTCTAAACAGAAAAAGTGGACCAATTTGATTTTGCCATGTTTTTAGTCTGCGTTTCTTATTGTTTTCATCACCAGTTTATTTTTATAGCATAACTCATATAAGAAACATCCAAGCCAAGTACAGAACTGAAAGTCCCAAGAGGAGAACACTGGGAGAGGAAGAGCTGAGAAAGCCAAATGCCGAGATTTTTATCTAGGGGGGTTCATGGCTCTGAGGACCCACATCTCCAGACAGAAGCCTCAAAGCTAAAGGGATGTGGAAGCTTTAGGAAAGTCTGGGGTGGAAGAAACTGCCAACCCTGTCCTGTAAACAGGTTTGCCATACTGGTAAAAAAAAAAAAAAAAATCACAGCTGTGACAGGGACATACTAGTAGAAAAATGCTACTGTACTAAGAATCCACCTCCCTTTCTCTCCCCAGCCAGTCCAGCCAAGCATGCAGCAGGCATACAACCAAGATAGCTGCTTCTTCCTGTCCTACCTCATCCCCTCTGACAGTTCCATAATAACCTGTGTACACTTTCTGGCACCCTTGCTTCTCCAGGTCACGCCTTCCAATGGAAGGGGAAGCAGTGACAAAGGTGAAAATCATGGCGGTAACAGAAGTCATTTACAGCGCGGAGTCTCCAACCCACAATCACTGGGCATCCCATGGCTTTAAGGTATGATCCGTTCTTGTGCCCACCTGCTTCCAGGTATCTCACAACTTTTTACTGAGGATTTGTCTTGAGTTTCTTCCACTCGCTGCAGGGGATGCTGAGACAAAGATTAGGGTACAAGTAGTTTATTTGGGAGACAATCACAGGAAATGCTGGTGTAGGGGACATGGAATGTGAGACAAGGAAACTAAGGCAGTCAGTAAAGATATATTACCAAGAAGCAAATTACCATTGTGTGCAACTGAAGTTTAGTCCTTCTGGGGAAATCTAGGAGAACTCCATGAAACGTACATTTCAGAGGACACAACCAGAGAGGTGGGAAAGGAGGGTATTGACACCCTAACCCCATCAGCATGGGTTGAGAGCTCTTGTGAACTAGAAATTAATTCCCTGGCATTTCTGGCCTGCTGCACCAGTGGACAAACCAGTCAAAAGCTCTCAAACAGGCTGGGCATGGTGGCTTATGCCTGTAACCCCAGAACTTTGGGAGGCTGAGGCAGGCAGATCACCTGAGGTCAGGAATTCATGACCAGCCTGGTCAACGTGGTGAAATCCTGTCTCTACTGAAAATACAAAAATTAGCTGGGTGTGGTGGCACATGCCTGTAATCCCAGCCACTCCGGAGGCTGAGGCACAAGAATTGCTTGAACCTGGGAGGCGTAGGTTGCAGTGAGCTGAGACTGTACCACTGCATTCTAGCCTGGGTGACAGAATGAGACTCTGTCTCAAAACAAACAAACAAACAAACAAACAAAGAAAGCTCTCAGGCAAGGGTTGATGGTTGGAAAGTGTCCCTTATTCACTAAAATGGGAAAGTGGGAAGGGTAAGGGATGTAGCCTGGGGCACTGGAGTTTCTGCCACACCATGGGAAGTTTTCACTGGTGAAACCCATTTCTGCTCCACTGCCTATCTCAGTGATCATGAGCTGCATTAATGACTTCTGCTTGAGTTCCACTCCTGCAAAATTATAGCTGATGCAGGAGAGGGCTATTTCCCGACTAGGTTATAATTCAGGTAAACGTTCACCAGAGTGTGGCCACACTCTCATCTTCTTAGAAATCTGTCTTCGGGATCTCAGGACAAGCTTTCTAGACTGGGTTAAATGGGTTAAATTCATAATTCATATGGCACCAACCAGGGTCCCAACCAAAACCAGTCTTTCAGTCTGTTTGCTGAAAGCCATGTCAGGTCCTACACAGAGACAGCTTCAAGGTGAGTTGTCTTACCTAGTGATTATCTGAGATTAGTGTCATCTTCTATCTTCTTCTTTCAAGGATCTGAGTCCCATTTTCATAGGCCTGATTTTTGGTCTCAAAGTCTATGTTGTGGTCTCCCACAGAGTCTGTCAAACATGATGCCAGTTCTCCAGAGGTGAGTGTCCGGTGTAGACCTCCATGTACCCCACATTTTCACATTGCCTTGTCTCACTCTGTAACCATGTTGTGGGTTTCTGTAAGATAGATTTGCTTCTCATATATTCCTGTGCTTGCCAAGTATAACTTTCGACATTTGAGGATCGTCATTAAATGTTAGTTGAATTTCTGCTTAGGAAAGGCAGAAACAAGACCCAAGGTCCCATCCAGGTGCTTGTGGTTCAGGATCATAGCTGGTCCTGCCATTCCACCAGGACACACAAGCCTCTCCTGCATCACCTCCTTGGACAGTACATGTTCCCGAGGAGACACGATGGGGTAAGGGCTGTTCAGCTTTGAAGCTTATGTTTATGACACAGGAGGAGCAGGGGTCAACAAGCAATGTGTGAACACAGAGAACGGCACTATCATCTTCTATCTGCAGGAAGAAGGAGGGAAAAAGGGGGAAGCGGCAGCCAAGAACACCTAGGCAGCTCCAGGGTGTGCTGCTCTACTCTGCCCTTGGACATCAGAGTGGAACTTGGGCAATGCTGCCAACATGACATGTGCATTTTGCTAAATTTCTGAAGAAGGGTGGAGACAACAGTAGCAACAACCTAGTACTCAGGACCCAAATTTAGAAGGAAACATGGAGTCACTCGGTCCACTTTTTAAACTTTCAGATGAGAACTTGTCTCTTCATAGTTGAAGAGACAGAAATGTGCTCAAGGTCACATAATAGTTGGTGACCAACCACAGGGATGCTTTTGCTTTGAGAGATGCTGTAGGGTTGTCAGGCCTCTCTTTACAAAAAGACTCATAAGGAGTCTACATCCCCTAAATATAGACATAATGTGCCAGATAATCACAGATCATTTTTCTAAGCATGTACCTTATGCAAAGACACCCCTAAGACTAACCTCAAACATGCACACACACACACAGACACACACGCGTGCGCACACACATACACACAGACACACGCACATACATTAAGAGCCTCTTCCAAGGAACTTGAACACAGCTCCAAACCCCTCCATTTGGGTGTGTTAGGAACGGTTCCAGAGAGGGTGGATTTGGCAGCAGGTGTGTGAATAGTGAAGTTATTCCTGGTTTTTTTTTTTAATTTATTGAGCAATTCTACATTCATGTATTTAGGGTTTATCTATCTGTGACCATCATTGTAAAAAGTGCTGAGATACGTAATGGAATAACTCTAATATAATATGGACATACTCTCCATCTTTGGGAGTTTGATAGTTTAATAGTCAACATCAGACCCAACATTCATGAAGCAGGGACAATGCAGAGTATGATTAAATGCTGGGCACAGGAACTGATCTGTGCTAGAGGAGCTCAGAGGTAGGTGAGGTTCCCAGTGGCTGAATGGGGATGGAGAAGAAGTCATGGAAGGGGTAAGGATGACAAGCCAGGAAGCTTCTACCCTCACAGAGGCAGAGGCAGAAATGGGTTCTACCCATACCACAGCCACAGGAATGGGAAGAAGGCAAAAATGGAATGTCCAGGAGCTATTGCTCCTGCCTTCAGGCCAAAGTCAGGGATCCCAGGCAAGACTTGGGATGAGGAGACCTTGCTTGTCCCAACTAAGTTCCTCAGTGGGAGAATTAGTCTGTGTGCATTGTAAGTTAAAAAAGTGGAAACATACCTGCTCATTCCCTCAGGCAGAGGCTTAATTAACACAGAACTATAAAATGTAATGCTCAGTTCTTCAAAAGATAATGTTAGGTAGTAATTCTCAATTTGCATGGCACTGGGTTTGGAAACTTCATGAAGATTTATAGAAAGGGTGAAGCGCTCTTACAACTGCTAAATGAGAAAATCTAAATCTTGAGAATGAGTGGCAGGGGAGAATGGAGAAATTATAAATCTGCCAAATGTTTGAGTCAACATCATATTGGAAGATAAATTGAAAACATCTGACTGTGAAAAAGCATGGTTACAGACTGCACTGACAAGCTCTTGGTTAAGATGGTAGAGTATAAAAAGTTGAGAATCACTGCATTCAATGGCTCTGTCTTTGTGTCAAATTCCCGCTAGTCCAGAAAGGATTGCTTTTCTTAGTAGACTATATGAGTTGGTGAAAAAAGACCTCTATATAAAATAAACATAAAATGAAGATCAAATAATAAAATGTAGAAACCATACATAAACATCTGGACAAAAAGTTTTAAAAAAAACAAACATGGAATCTCCTACAGACATTTCCAAATATGTAGTCACTTGGTTGATTGACAGAACTCTCATTTCTTTCTTTCTAAGCACTGAGTATTTTATAGAAGTCACTTCCATTATAACACTTTTATTCATGTATATTTGCCCTGCATAATTTTCATCATGGTAACATTTCTCCATCTTGAAAAAGCAATCAAAGGCGTCCTTGAAGGCTTCTTTTAGAAAATGCGCATTGCCCTTTAACAGTACAGCCATGATTAAATCAAATTGTAGGCAGAGGCTTATCCAAGCAAGGCATGGACAAAAAAACAAGTTATCTCACTCTTCTACTTTTGACCAGGTGTCCCTCATGCCACACCTCTCCACTTTCCAAAGCTACTAGTTATTCTTAAGAACACTTTCCCAGCACATAGATTTATGTAGACTATAAAGTTTAGAGAGTATAAATTATAGAGACATGATGGCAGTAGATCATTGCCTTCTCTTTTTCCTTGATAAAATATTTAAGTGACAAATTTTAAGATGGAATGAGAAGAAATCTGCCAGGTAAATGCTCTGTAGCCATCTCAAGAAAGACAGATTGTTTTTGAATGTGGCCAAAAAAAAAAAAAATAACCCTAAATATCCTGTTTAAATCAGTTTGGAAATTTTGAGATAAAAATACCAAAGAAGGAAATGATGGATGTAGTTATGATACATGATCATTCAAATCACCTTAGTAATAGAGTAACCCACACACCTCCCTTTCCTAAACAGATGAGAACATTAAGGATCAGTGACGTAAAGTGACTCATCCTGACACAAAATGAATTAGTAGCAAAGCTAGGGGTAGACCTCAGACCTCTTAATTTTTTTTTTTTTTTTTTTTTGCATTTCTTCACCATACAGTACTCTTCAATAAGCTGGAATTGAATCCATCTGCTATGGTTTGAATGTTTGTCTCCTCCAAAACTCATGTGGAAATTTAGTTGCTATTGCACCAGTATTAAGAGGTGGGACCTTTAAAAGGTGATTAAGCCCTGAGAGCTGCACTTTCAGAGGTGGGACTGGTGCTGTATGAAAGGGCAAGTTTCACCCCATCCTGCTCCCTCTTGCCCATTTGCCTTCCATCATGGGATGACAATTTCAATCATGGGATGACACAGCAAGAAGATGACCCCTTAAACTTGGACTTCCCAGCCTCCAGAATTGTGAGACCATATATTTCTTTTCATTATAAGTTACCTAGTATCAGGTATCAAGTAGCAAAAAATGAACTAAGACACCATATAAACATCAAAGTAATTTATTTGATTTATTTGAAATTGAGTCATTTCTTCCCCCACCACATCCCCTGTACCTGTTCTGCCCCATCTAAAGTGTCCTAAGGCACAGATGTGATCATCCTGTTCTTTTGACAAAAACCAATAACAGCTCCTTATTTGTGACTAGGAGAGACAGCCAAACTCCATAGGCTGGTTCCTCAGTAGCTCTTCCATTCTTCACAATGCCTTTTCACTTGGAGTGTTTTCCAACCAAACAAAGCCACCTGCTGCTATACAGCCCCCTGTACTCTTCCTATTCATTCCTCCTGAAAAGCCCCCACCACAGTCTTCTCCGGTGAAAATTCCATTTGTCCTTAAGGCCAGACCACATACTGCCCCCTACAGGCAGCCTTCCAGGACTCAGCTTTACGCAATTGCTCCTTCTGCTTTGCTTGTTTCTCTGTATCAGCTTTTATTACTGTCTGCCACCTGCTAGTTTGCAAGTTCTTTGAGGGAAAATTCCTCTGCTACTTATGCTACGATTCCAATGCTTTGTACAGCACATAGTAGGTGTTCAGTTAAAAACAACTGTTGAAAAAGTAAATGTGTAGTTTAATTAAAACTATAACAATCTCACCTTCTCCTACCCAAGAATCAGTGAATTCCCATGAAAATAATCCAAAATGGGTCTTGGTAAACAGGTAATTATCTTTTTTATATAGTAAACTTGTTTTGCACAATATCTGCATAACCCTAGTCTCTCAGCAAAACTCTCAGTAACTGGAAATTTAAAGTCAATTTTAGATTCAAAAGCGACACATTCCTCTGGGGAAAAAAATAGACAATTCTACACTGAATTACCCAGTTATACACAGAGTCATGGTTTGTCACCATTCATTCATTTCAATGATGCCACAATGCCAAAGAAATGTTCTATTCCAGAACTTATTAAATGTCATTAAATACACTATATGCTTCTGAAAGTACTTATTTACATTTAATATCAAGACATGTCCTTTGGATATTACCAAATAATAGTTTTTGGAAGAAAATACCAGATAAAGAAGGGAGTTGGGGTGGGGGCAGAGGGTGTGCACTATACTGCCTGTTTAATATGAGGCTACGATGCTACCAAATTCAGCAGTTAAATTTCTGGGGACACAAAATTATCCTCATGGCACATCTATTTTGCAGTTAATAAATATAGATGGTAGACAACAATGGTGCATAGTTAGTCTAATAGAGAAAGCACTTAGTACCTCCAAATCAGGGGTTGGCCCTCTGTTTTATCCAAGAAAAAAGACAAGACCTATAAAATGTGGCCTGGCTGGTCATTTTCCTCTTTTTTCCTTTTTCTCCTTTATGATGATCTTCTTAGTCCCTATTTTCAGGTGCCTGGCCTGAGAAACATTCTTTTTTTTTAACTGGATGTTTGTACTTACAAATTAGCAATACTGTTGTAAGGTATAAAATAAATTTAAGTGCAGTACATCTAATCCCTCCTCCTGAAACATTTTGAATTTTACATACTTCTTAAAACGGGAAAGAAAGAAAGAGAGAAGGGAGAAAAGGAAGGAAGGAAGGGAGGGAGGGAGGGAGGTAGGCAGCGAAAAGAGAGGGAGGAAGAAGAAGGAAAGAAAGAAGGGGCTGGGCATGGTGGTGCATGCCTGTTAGCTCAGCACTTTGGGAAGCTGAGGCAGGCAGATTGCTTGAGCCCAGGAGTTTGAGAGTAGCCTGGGCAACATGGCAAGACCCTGTCTCTATAAAAAATAAATACATAAATCAATAAAATTTTACAAATTTTAAAAAGGAAGGAAGGAAAGAAGGAAGAGAAGAAAAGAAAAAAGAAATCATGGCCCAGCAGGACAAAGCTAGAATGGTGCAGGTGTACCATCAGCTGTCTGGAGTTAGTGTGTTAAATCAGTGGTTATTCAGTCCACCTTTCTATTTTGAACATGGAAAATAGGGCTGAGAAAAGCCACTTCCTGATGGGCAGTGCTTGTGGGCAAAGTTCTACCACTATCCATTGCCCCATTCTGTAAGGATGTAAGGAGGGAGTAAATGAAGACATGGTGTGTCACTTCTGAAAGGTTGCCAAGGGCTGTGTCATCCCTGGAGCTCTAGATTTGTGTTCTGCCTCATCCAAATGAATGCTCTCTTAGTGGGACTTGTAAAGCTAGAGCTTTCATACACACTTTCCTCCCAGATCTGGCAGGCCAGCTATACCGCATCCAATCAATTGTGATCCAAGCTGATTCTACTTAAAAACACCTTCCAATTAGCATGCATCAACATGGTACAAGAAAGAATTCCAAACAGATCAATTAGAGAGCTGCATTGTAAAGAATTCATTTCCCAAGGGTCTCATTTTTTTGTCCTTTGTTAGTTGGAAAACAATTTATATTGTTCTTCTGTAAAAGATGACCCCTCTAAAAATATGAAATGATCTAATTATTGATTTTGAATGCTACATTTTTTTCTCTGTCTGACAGTCATTATCTACCAGACTGTGAATTGTATAACTCATCTCGTTACCCTGCACTCTTCCCCCAGGATAATGCATACATCACAGACTATTATGACCTACGTGTGTCTACATGTAGCCCAGGCATTAAAAACACAAATAACCTCAGTCCAATATTTAGGAACTTGAAAGTAATCACAGAATAGGAAAACATTAGCACTAAGGTTACATATATATATATATATATATATATATATATATACACACACACACACATACATACACACACACTTATAGATACATATACATATATATACATACACACACACACACACACACACACATATATGTATGTAGGCCCGCCGCAGTGGCTCACGCCTATAATCCCAGCACTTCGGGAGGCTGAGGGGGTGTGGCTCACCTGAGGTCAGGAGTTCATAGACCAGCCAGGGCAACATGGCAAAACCCCATCTCTACAAAAAATACAAAAATTAGCTAGGTGCAGTGGCACGTGCCTGTAGTCCCAGCTATTCAGGAGGCTGAGGAAGGAGAGTCACTTGAACCCGGGAGGTGGAGGCTGCAGTGAGCCGAGATTGTGCCACTGCACTACAGCTTGGGTGACAAAGCTAGACTCTATCTCAAAATTTATATATAGATGTGTGTATGTACAAAAATAATAATGCCTTGAATATATTGTATCTTTCTTCGAAATACTTCAAAATATTTCCATAGGCCAGTTGCAGTGGCTCACTCCTGTAATCCCTGCACTTTGGGAGGCCGAGGTAGCTGGATCACCTGAGGTCAGGAGTTTGAGACCAGCCTGACTGATACAGTGAAAACCTGTCTCTACTAAAAATACAAAAATTATCTGGGCGTGGTGGCGGGAACTTGTAGTCCCAGCTACTCGGGAGGCTGAGACAGGAGAATTGCTTGCACCTGGGAGGCGGAGGTTGCAGTGAGCCAAGATCATGCCAGGGGACTCCAGCCTGGGCGACAGGGCAAGACTCTGTCTCAAAAATGAATGAATGAATGAATAAATAAATAAATAAATAAATAATTTTATAATCATTTTCTTATTATCCAAACTAAATGCTAACACATTTTGAGGATTTAAATAAAAGTTCCTGCTTTACAATTATTAGCACTCTGATTTTAATCAGTCATTTATTTACCTGTTTTTAAGCATTGTATTTTAGAATACCCACATGGAAAAGAATAGCTGTATGTGGATTTTTTCAGTCTATGCTTCTTCTTTCAATTCTTCTTGATAAATGAGATCTACTTTCTTCGGGACAAATAACCACTTCTTTAAAATTCGAGTCTTTTCTAAAAATATGTTCACGTTTTTCTCAGACTTAATTCCGCCTGAGCTATGGTTCTTCCTTCTTATATGGAGAAGGTGAATAGTTTATCATTCCCAGCTGAAAGAAACTCATGTGGGGCTACTGGTAGATGATTAAAAGTAGAAAAAGCAGGAAAAGTCCAGTGCCTGAGCAAGGAGTCCGTGAGTCTGGCCCCTACCCTCCCACGAACTCTTTTCTCTCCTTGGTGAGTTACTTTGCTACTCTATGCCAAATTCCTTATTTGCGGTGATTCCAGCCCTCCTCAAAGGGTTTGACTGTAAAATTGCTGTGTAGATGAATGAAGATATTAATCTTCGCCAGTCTGCCTTGCTGCAGTTTTTTTCTGAAGAAGTTGGAGAAACCCTTTTCATTTGGGTTATGTTTTAGTGGAGATTTTAAGCACACAGTAATTTTCAATGTTAAAGGACTCAAATCTGTGATTGACCAGATTGCTTTGAGACTTCTTTCATTGCTTCTATTCTGAAAAAGTTCTTACCTCTCGAGGTTTTAGATGACTTATTTCTACTATTATCTTCTCATTTTTCTGTGGTTTTCTTTTTAATATTTAATTCACTTTTTTCCAGTTCTAATTTACTTTTTGTAGGTCTGTACTATTTTTTTTCCAAAATGCTTATAGTTTTTATGCTACTGTATATGGAGAGTGGAGAATCTCACATTTTTCCATTGAACTGTAATGTTTTTTTAACCATACATTGAGTTATTATCTATAAGAATCAGACTTCTGCAAGAATATTACTTCTTCCTCTTTTGAAACCTTGCCGCATCACATACTTTGTTTTATTTCTCTAAAAAATTGTCTTATGCCCTGAGATTGTAACCTTTTCCAGGGCTTAGGGACTATATCCTTTTGAATCCTCTTATTTTTATCCTGATATTTAGGCCTCAACTCACAGTATGTTGTTTGAGTTGTATTCGGACAACATACATCAAAACATACAAGGATAGAGGAAGGGAAAGACAGGTGTTGTAAAAAATGCTTTTCCTGAAAGCAGAGTCAAGGCTGCTAGTTGAGTTCCTTGGCTGCTGATCTGCAGAACAGCTTGGAGTACCATCTTTGGGCTTCTAGAGAGACCTGCCTTTATCAGATTGTCCTGAACAAACAGGGACCCAGGAGAACCTGTGACCCTGAGCCCTTCCTAGCCCTCCCGTCACACTTAACTTGATCCTCCTACTCCAGCCTTTCCATTTGAATCTAAATGGCAGTACCAGTTAGGATACCAGGCGGAGTCCTGAGGGAGCTCAGCGCAACACTGATACCCTCAAAGTCACCTCAATTGCTTCCCCAACCCCCATACTTTATGTAACTAGACTAAGATAATTCCACATCCATTAAACTTCATTTTTGGGCAACGGAAGTGCAGTGACAAACCGCGGCCCGAGTCCTGGAATAACAATCAGCTCTACCATTTCTTGTGCAGTTTTTGTGAGCCATCAACTATTCAGTCTTTTGGTAGAGGCTTTTCTTTCTATAGACTTACATGCTTTGGCCATGTGTTGTCTTAGGAAAGATATTTGTATATTTGTCATCCTTTCTGGCCAGAGGTACCTTGAGCCGTTAATATTAGAACCAAATTCCTTCAAACTTCATAAACCTTGGTATAGAATGATACTAGACAGCCTCAATTCCCCTTATAAGAAATATGCTTAATATTCTAAGTCCCAAAAAGGATAATCCTTACTGGGGAAGCTCAGGTAACATTGTGCTCCGTCTCAATTTCATAAGGGATGACTGCAAATTGAGTCCTGCTCACTAAGGTCGTGTAGAGTGAGCCTGGGTTGAGTAAGTGTAGCACATCCTTGATCTGCCTCCTCTGCCCTTGGAACATGGAAAGTTATCAAATTGTCTTTAAAATGCTTGCAAACAGTACACTGGAATTTGGAAAAAGTGAAATGGCTTAGGAAAATTAGATTCTAGTGGGTTTGTGTTTGAATCCATATTCTACCCTGTTGAGCGACAGACTTGGGCTAGTTACTTCATCTCTCTGAGCCTTGGTCTCTGAATCTGTTAAAAAGAATAATGGCTACCTTAATGGGTTGTTGTGAAAAATTAGTCATATGTGTTGGAAGTGCCTGGCCCATAGTAAGCTCTCAATGTGATGTGGCTATTATTAGGATTGGAGTAAGTAGGGTTTATTAGACGTTCTTGGATGGTGTCGGCAGAGATCAGTGAGGATGAGTATCAAGTTCTTCCTGGTGTTCCCTAGGCCACTGCCAGAGTGAGGACACAGGATAGTATGGGCCATTAGGTTGCTCCAGCATTTTTTGGTGTTAGGAAGGGTTAGTGTGACATTTGATGGTAAAGACCAGAAATTGTAGCCAACAGCTATGCTAGATAGCTGGGGTCTAGCCAAGTTTGTGGTGTTCCTACTCATCCCACCTTGCTCAGTACGTCTTTCAAGAATTCTTCTCTCCAGGGGCAGTGCTGAGGGTCAAGGCTGGTTGCAATACAAGAAGAAGAAGAAGCAGGTATGTGTGGTCTTAGATGGCTAGGGCCACCTGACAGAGTCTCGTGGGCCATTCCCAGAGAAAAGTAAAGGGGCAGCTCACATCTACCCACATTGAGGCCTGGTGCCTCCTTTGGTAGAGAGGTAGAGAGCCTTCTTCAGCCACTTGGCCTTATCTTTATTAATAGAAACTTTGGTAATATCATCTGGGAGAAAAATAAAAATGCTGGCTAAAGAGGATATGTATTTTAAGATGATACAGTTTATATTTAGCGAGTGGGATTACACTCCTTGAGAGACATGAAAGAAGAGGAAGCGAGATTAGACCTGAGCATCTGGCCTGGGCAAATGTCATCTCCTAAAGTGGCCGTGCCCATGACAGGTTCACACCAGTGCTGAGGAGAGCTCTGAGGACTGTGCGACACTCACAGCTAATCCAACACCCAGTTTCTCTACTGCCCAAAGAGCTGAGGGGTGATAACCAAAGTCAGGGCTGCACCTAGGAGGGAGAGTGAGTCAGGCCATGGTACACATTCATGGGGCAAAATACCTGTGCACTTACCTAGGAGTGATTTTGGACAATGTGAAATAAACCGATGGATGTCAGGACCTTGAGATATAGCATACCTCACCTCTGAGGTACAGATTATTATTCTATATTAAAGTGCTCTAAGAACTGACATCATTGTTTGAAGAAGAGCTGGGTGATGTGCAAACTTGGCATGCAACTATCACCCATCAATGAAGAAAGTGTAATCTGTTGTTGGATAACTTTTCAATTAAAACTTCCTTACTGTTTTCCCTAAAGTTGAATTGCCACAAAAACCACAATGCTCACCCACATATTTTGAGCTGCTTTCCATTTATCTCATTTTATTCCCATAATATCCATGTAAAACTTGTTGAATAGCCTTTGACACTTTAATATCAGTTACTAATACAGTCATTATAGAATTTTTTAATCTAAAAAATTATATTAAAATATAAAAAAATCCCTTCCGCTCACAGAAAACCACTGTTAATATTTTAGTGAGTCTATTTTCAATATATTTTCATGCATATTTTAAGTAGTTTAGATACGATGCATAAAATGTTGTACACCATTTTTCAGCTAATATTCTACTATAGATGTTAACCATGCAAAGAGCTTATGTATGCAAAATTTACAAATATAATTTTAAAGCTGCAAATTATTGCATTGAGGGATGTGCCATAATATTCTTAATAAATTCTCAATTTCTGGAACTTACTGATCACCAATATTTTCTCTTACACTGTTTCAGTGAAAACTTCTGTGGATACATCATGGTCTGAGGTGAGCTCTAGGAGCTTGCTTTTACAAATGAGAAAGCACAAGTGCAGACACCTGGTCACCTCCTCTATGCATGCTTAGCCTGCAAAAGTGCAACAGCAATGAAAGCACAACTTTTTCTCATGCCTGAATCATTACAAAGAGGCAAACGGAAAGAAGAATTTCAACCCAGCCAAGGGAATAAAGCAATCAGAGAATTACAGACCCGAGTTTGTACCTGCAATCATATTCATAAGCTTACAACTAGGTCAAAACTAAGAAAAACATTTCAGACCATTTCAGACCATTTCAGACCAGTGGTTACTAATCTGTTTATTAAAACTAAATAGTTAAGAATTTATTAAAACTAAATCAGTAGGGCAAAGACAGAGCCTGAAAATCTGTATTAAACAAAAGGAAGGAAGAAAAGAAAAGAAAAAGCAGATTTCCCTTTCCCTTTGCAGCAAACTTGCTAGCATTGCTTTGAATTTACTCAGTAACTTCAAATTGCCAACTTTGAAAGGATGATTGCCAGGTTCTATTTGTCCCTCAGCCCTGGGATGGTCAATACAGCAAGGTCAATGTCACCAAGGCATATGGGCCAGTGGGCCTCCCATGGAGAGTGCTGAGGCTCCAGTGAGTCTCCTGCCAAAAGGAAGAGCCAGCAGATGGATGGAACATGCAGCAAGTCTGAACTCAGGTGTGGGCACATGCTCGGTAGCTCCTGCCCACACATAGAGGGGACCTGCTGACCACATCCCAGAGGCCTCTCTTGATGCCCATAGTTAGCATCCATTTTGTGTCAAGGATGTAGAAAAGAGCTGGCCCTGTAACCCCAGCTTACATAGAAATAAGCTGGTAAAGGTTACCTGGAGGCTACAACAAACAGCTGGATATGGCTGGAGTTGAGCTTAGCAGCATCTCATTAGTGTGTTTTGGTGCCACACAGACGATTCCAAATATGGCCATGGTGAAAAGATTAGTGCATAGGCTGGAAAATTTGGGTCAACCAGAAGCGTATAGTTTGGGAGAGTTGTGTTAGGGTCAGCTTTTCGCACTTTTAAAGATGACATCAGAGTTTTCTGGGCTTATGTTCTCCTAATGACTTCCAGACCAAGCATGCTCCATGTGCAGCCCAGAGGATGAAGCCTCCAGATGCTGCTAAGGAGCCCACCTGGGACTGACTCACCCAGCTGGATTTCCCTTCTAACATCATGGTTTGTCATGAAAACAGGTCAGGTCTGCCTCTGAGGTTGTGCAGACAGCTGAAGGATGATTCAGGGAGCAGATCCCAGCTCATTCTCAATTCTCCTATCAGCTGGCCAGCTTGGGCCCTGAGATGGAATGATTGCCTGGCTTTGTGTGGCCATGAAAAGAAACAGATGCAATTCCCTCTTGCATAGTGAGGCTCTGCTGAGCGCTCGATGCATGGAAAGATCAGATGCCTCCAGGCAAAGTGGGATATGCTTGTCTTGCCTGGAAATGTATTGCCATGGCATTTGGAGTCACCCAACACCAATGGCATCCATCTAGAATAAGCAACGGAGATAATGCTAAGAGGCACAGTTCAGGAGGAAAGGGTGGCTTTCCCATTTTTGGTAGACAATGAAAATGTCTATGATGTGACATCCCCACGAGGAGCATCTCTTCTTGGGTGACAGGGAAGAGAACAATGAGAGCCACAGAAAAAGGAAAATGGGAAGATGCATGCACCTGGGGGTAAAGGCCATATTGGAGTGGAATCATTGGGACACATGGTTACTACTGTTCTACCTTGCCTGAAAAAACCCATCATGTCACCTGGCAGGCACTTCCTTGATACCATGTGAAAACTTCTTTCCCCACTAGTTTAAATAGCAGGCTTTCACCTAAAACCAATAGAGATAATAGGCTGGAATCCTGGGCTTACCATTCTACTGGCATGGGAGTCATCTCTGCATCCTCTTTCAGCCACGTTGTATGTTTGCCGTCATCTGTAGTTTTTATCTAACCCACCCCATGATCATGCCATATGCCTTGTGGGCACTGGAGTTTTGCTGTGTGTTTAGGACCCTGACATTTTGTGTTTTTAGGACCTGGGTTTTATTTAACCACCCTTTTCTATGGTTCTAGGATTGTTCAATTTCGTCTCCTTCTCTTCTCTCTCCATACTCCTCCTACCCTTAACTTCATTTTCTTAATCACCTCCAAAACTGTCCTTGCTCACTTTTTATTCCAAGGACTTGTCTTTAGAATTCTAGTCTCCCTCTTTCTCCCTGCACTATCATGTTATGAGGTCAGAATTGTGCCAACCTACAGGAATGTTTTCACTTTAAAAGCCTATCATTGTGGGTGAAATAGACACTGTAACTACAAAGGCCAGACTTTTATACACACACGCACACACATATATACATACTGTTTCCAGGATATTGAATGTCTTGCAGCAACAAAATGCCACTGTTGCTATCGTGAAACAGACTTGAGGAAGCCTAGAGGCAAAGGCAAACATTTCATACCCACATTACAATACTGTTCCTGGCTGACACCTTGTTCCCCACTGACCTAGGGCTCATTCTCTAGCTGAACCATGGCCCATCACTGGGGAAGATTCTGATCAGCCAGGATGGTGGAAATTGACTAGTGGCTCATGAGTGGTTGGTCTCATCTGAGTCTGAGGAGGTGCTTCATTCTTGCTATGCACAACTTAAAATCCGAGAATTGTGAGATATTCATGAAGCAAGATGTCACTTTGACACAGAAGGCAAAGTTTAAGAGCCTATTAAAGACCATACTCTATTAGTTCCTTAAATATGTCCTTATTCAAGTCACTATGGTAATTCTCCGGTATTATCCCTTATGAATAGCTATTCATTGTGGTCATATGGGGTAGAATATAGTATCAAATCATAATTTCTCCATGCCCTGTTTCTTCATCAGAACAGAAATAAAAATAGTATCTAATTCGTATATTTGTTGTGATAATTAGGTAAATTCAAACATAAGTCATAGAGTAGTGACTGGTAGGTAATAAGCCATAATATACACTAACTATTTTTATTAAATATGATAATGTGTTTATGGGTCTCGCTAATTCAACTAATGGGGTAAGTAGGGAAAGAAATGTTATCTATAAAAATGACCCTTTTGCCCTCCATTTTATAGGTGGGGAATGGTCTGTTTAATGCTAACTAGGGCTACTTTCTGGTTGTTTGCACAACGAGAGCCAAGTGTCCATCACTCAGATAATAGCAGAGTGATGATCTCTCCAAACTAGATAGATTTGAAATGGTTTCAAGAATTGGGGTTTCTTAGTCTAGAATAAAGAAGACTAGAGAGGAGATACAACCACCGTCTTCAAATATAGAAGGGCTGACATAGAGAGAAACAGTTACATCTATTTTGTTTGTATCTAGAGGACAGAACCATGACCAGCTGGGTAGAAGTTAAAGGGAGACTTGAACTCAACATAGGAAGAATTCTCTAATAATCAGCATTGTATAACAAGATATGGGCAGTTCATAAAGCTATCTCCACCAATGGAAGTGCTGTGTGACCTTAAACATATAACTTAAACTATCTGTACCTTGGTTTCTTCATCTGCAAAATGAGAATAACAATAGCTACTTTTGAGGGATGTTGTGAAGACTAAATACATTTATATGTATATAGTCTTTCAAACAGTGCTGGAACACATTTGGCATTCTATGGGTGTTAGCCATTGTATAACTGACTTATAAAGGTGAAAAGGGGCAAGTGTTGTTATCTCTTACATGATGGAAATAAGATCAATTAGCAAGCAACCTGGTTTACTCTTAGGCAACTGATCATTATGGCAATGGGAATTACCTAAGCTGTCTCTGGCATCATTGGTATATCCCTCAGCAAGGGTACTCTCTTCAGTCTCAATTCTTATTGGCATCAACTGTGTCGTATATATTTTTAGAGATTTCCACAATGCCCAGGCAGTGAGCCTTCAATAAATACATGTTGTCTAGACATACATAGTGGTACCTTCTCATGGAAAGAGTATTGATTTATGCCCTATAATTACAAGTATCTCTACATCCTTCTCTAATCAGGATCGGTGAAGTCACCGTCTAACTGCTTCCAGACAGTCATTTTAAATTTATTTCTAACTCAACAGTCTCTGCAATTTAACTTGATTAAATACAACACAGGTTTAATTGGAACTTAGCTGCAAATTAAGAGCAGAGAATCCATAGAATTGACTGCTCTTTAAATATAGTTTAGCTCAGTAAGCTAATAGTTCTTTTATGGAGATGCCACACTGAGTAGACATTAAATTGTGGTTCAAACAGCAAAACAAACAAATAGTGTGTGGGCCTCTGAGTATTTATTGTGATTATGCTATATGAGTAATAAGTAATATTTGAGGACATTAGTCATTATTGGCTTTGCATACTTCCTTTGCATGTGGGAGCCAGGATAAACAAGCCCTGGGATGCCCTCCTTTTTCTTGTGTGGGCTCATAAGTAAGGGCTAGGGGAGAGTTATTCCCTCTGTAGAAATTTGGTACTGCTGATATACATATATTTGCTGTTTTTGTAATCCAAAAATCTGGGGTGTTTATGGGTCTGCAATTCTGTGTGGCTCTGTGCCTGTAGAAGAGCTAGGAGAAAATGACACATTTGTCCGAGTTTCAGACTTACCATTATGAGACAGTTTGTCTTTTTCTGGGCAAGGACATAAAGATCTGCAGGGATTATAGTCACACTGCACTTGTGACAGATACATGGGTTGAAAAGAAGAGCGGCATTTTCTCCCCCTCCCCTATTTTCTTTGGAGTATGCTTTTTAATTGTTTTCTGTATATACTTTTGTGTAAGTTATGAGGACTTGCAGAAGGTTCTTCAGAAGACAGGAGATATGATAAGATTTATCTTTCTGGAAAGTTAATGCTGGTAGCACAGGGAAGGCATGGCTAAAAAGAATAAACTGGAGAAGAGAAATAAGTTAGGATCCTACTGAAAAAATTCAGGTATAAAATGAAGATCTTTAATAATAACTGGGAATGGGAGAAACACCAAATTCCAGATACAGACCTAAAGTAGAAATGGTAGGGTTTATTGGTCCATGAGCTGTGTGAGATGAATAGGAGCTAAGGTTAATCATAATGTTTAGAGGACTGAGGGAATGATGACACTGCTAACTGGGATTTGGAAATGGGGAAAGAGAATAGGACCGGGGAATGATGCATTCGGTTTTAGACCTGCTGTGTTTGAGATTTACGTGCAGCTCTTTAAACATAGTTTGGATTCGCAAGCTCATAGTCAGATGAAGACATTTGGAAATATGGGTCTGGCACTCAAGCCATATGTCACAGCTGGCCTGTAGACTTGGGAGACATTTGAGCACAATGTTACAATGTCCTCACTGGTTCCCAGCTTTCATTAAAAAGTATCTAAACAACTATATAAAATATAAAAATATTTCACTTCTTAATATAAGGTACCTGAGATCTGGAAAAAGTGACATTATTTTGTCCTGCATTTTTTTTCAATCTTAAGAATTAAATAAAGCCCAGGAAAAGTCTTCTGTGGTAGGCAGAATAACAGCCTCCCAAAGATGTCCATATCCTCATCTCTGGAACCAGTGAATACATTTCCTTACATAGGAAAAGGGACTTTAGAATTGTGATTGAGTTAAAGACCTGGAGATGAGGAGATTATACTTGATTACCTGGGTCGGCACGATCTAATCACACTGGTCCTTAAAAGAAGAGAAACGGCCAGGTGCAGTGGCTCAAGCCTGTATTCCCAGTACTTACGGAGGCCGAGGTGGGTGGATCACGAGGTCAGGAGATCGAGACCATCCTGGCCAACATGGTGAAACCCCATCTCTACTACAAATACAAAAATTAGCTGGGCATGGTGGTGCGTGCCTATAGTCCCAGCTACTTGGGAGGCTGAGGCAGGAGAAACGCTTGAACCCGGGAGGCGGAGGTTGCAGTAAGCCCAGATCTCGCCACTGCACTCCAGCCTGGCAACAGAGTGAGACTCTGTCTCAAAAAAAAAAAAAAAAAAAAAGAATCTTTCCCAGCTGTGGTCACAGGCAGATATGACTACAGAGGAATGCTCAAAGAACAGTGACAATGCTGGCCTTGAAGATGAAGGAAGAAAGTCATGAGCCAAGGAATATAGGTGGCCTCTAGGAGCCAGAAAAGGTAAGGAGACAGATTCTTCACTAGAGCCTCCAGAAAGGGGCACAGCCCTGTGACAACTTGATGTTTGCCACCTAGACCTGTGTCGGGCCTCTAACCTAACAACTGTAAGATAAATTTGTGTTGTTTGTCAGGCCAGATCCCTATTAACTTTAATAGAGATGGCAACAGTTTCAAGAGGCTGAGGAAGAGACCTGGAGCCAGCAAACGAGACATAGGGTTTTATTTAGGGGAACCTACATACAGGGACAGTCCAGTGGTGGCAAACTGAATGGTAGAACCAAAGCTGCTTACAAAAAAGAATGCGGTTTATATAGCACATTCAGTTAGCACCCTACCCTGGCCACCTCCACGTGGCAACCCTCATTTCTTAAGTTATTGCTATCAGGTGTGTCTGTCATCCACCAGGTGTGCCTGCCATACAGTAGATGCCTAAGTTAACTGATTGCTGTCAGGTGTATCTACCATACATGTTTTAAACCACCGCGTCTGCACTAATATATATATATATATATATATATATATATATATATATTTTTTTTTTTTTTTTTTTTTTTTAGCTGGAGTTTCGCTCTTGTTGCCCAGGCTGGAGTGCAGTGGTGTGAACTCGGCTCACTGCAACCTCCACCTCCAGGGTTCAAGCAATTCTCCTGCCTCAGCCTCTGGAGTAGCTGGGACTACAGGCACACACCACCATTCCTGGCCAATTTTTTGTATTTTTAGTGGAGATGGGGTTTCACATGTTGGCCAGGCTGCTCTTGATCTCCTGACCTCACGTGATCCACCCACCTCAGCCTCCTAAAGTGCTGGGATTACAGGCGTGAGCCACCACACCCAGCCCAAAAATTTTTTTATAGCAGCAATAGAAAAGGAATACATCTTCTCAGTTAAAAAGTTTTAGTACTTGCTGCTGAGAAATAATTTTTCTTTATCATCATCAATATTTATTAACCTCTTGTCATTCAATGGTATATGTCCTATCTGAACTTGGTTTCCTCCAGTGCAAAGTGAGATGATGTTATCTGACCTAACAGATATGTTTTAAGAATTTAAATGAGAGTCCATATGTAAAACGCACATCATATATTACAACACGCTGGTGAAGCATTAACTGCTGGCAGTGACATTTTCTTGTCCTAGTCATTGCAGGTGTAAAGATAAGTGCTTTTATCTCAAAGACTTTCCACATTTTTGGGAGGAAGAACTACCATTGCTAGTAAAGATCCTGGCAGTTCTTTGCCTAATGGCAATTTCTGAAAAGAGTCACTGAAGATCTGATGGGGAGACGTCTCAGTCATGGGTGACTTCAAGAAAGATAATTTTTGAGTGGACTTTGAGAGAAGATTGGGATTTCATCAGAAGAGAGGAGGGTGAGTAAGGACCCCAAGAGTCAGGCACCATTGTGAAAAACAGCCTAAGAAAAAACTGAAGAATACTTTTGGGCAATATAATCGGTATCAATCATAATTGACCTTGACTGATGTTCTAAGTGTTCTAAGAACTTTGAAAATGGTAAGAGCAGAGGGTGTAAAAAAATCTGCCTTCATTTTCCATGATTTCTCAGTTTTGTGACATTTTTTGATGATTTCATCAATTATTATTAAAACTCTCTGTTTGCTTGCATGCCAGAGTTCATTCTGGGTTTTCCTCCCAGTCTTATTTGCAGATTTCTCTTTCTCTACTACCTCTTCAAAGGGTGGCATTCCTTAGGTTTTCTTTGGCCCTTTTCACCTTTTCTTTATGCTCTTCATTGGGGATCTCAATCACTCTCCTTGTTTCAACACAACTTTTGGACCAGGATTCTCAATCTATGGCTAGAGGTCAGAGCTCACCAGAGTATCTTTTCTGTTTTGCTAATTGCCTGCTGGACATGTCTGCCTCAGTGTCTGCTGAGGCCCTCGGGTTCTATCCATCCATGACTCTCTTTCCTTCAATCTGTTTTTCCTCTCTTGTTTGTTTACCTCCCATGGCTGAGTGGATGCTGGTGGCATTTATTAAACCAGAAACCTTGAAGTTGACCTCAGTTCCTCTCTTTTCTTTATGTATTAATGCCAATCACAGCCTGGGTTCTGTTGATTCTGGTGGTTTTTTTTTTTTTGGAGACAGAGTCTTGCTCTGTCACCCAGGCAGGAGTGCAGTGGCGTGATCTTGGCTCACTGCAACCTCCACCTCCTGGGGTCAAGCAATTTTCCTGCCTCAGCCTCCCGAGTAGCTGGGACTACAGGCTTGCACCACCATGCCTGGCTAATTTTTGTATTTTTAGTAGAGACGGGGTTTCCCCATGTTGACCAGGCTGGTCTTGAACTCCTGACCTCAGGTGATCCGCCCACCTCGACCTCCCAAAATGCTGGGATTATAGGCATGAGCCACCACGCCCGGCCTGATTCTGCTTTTCTTCACCTCCCTTATCCAATCCCTTCTCTCGAAATCCACAGCTATGTTCTTGACTCAGGACTTGGTCATTTCTCACATGGACCACTGGGGTACAGGACTAATAGTCTTAAATCCACTGTCTGCCTTTTTCTTTTCAGGTACCTTCCAACCTATAGGTGTAGTAATCTATCAAAATAAAAACTGACATATACTTTCCCCTCATAAAATCCTTTTCTGGCACCCCGAGGCCTAAGCCTAAAGGCCTTTAGTATGTCATATAAGATCCTACATCATCTAGCCCTGTTCTAACTCTCTGGTCCTATCTCTCACCATCTTATCCTCAAGTCCTGTTAGGTGAAAAGTCCCTATAAATCTCAGGCCCTCCTCTGCATGGAATGTCCTTTTCTGCCTTCTCTTTTACCCATATAGCTTTGTAAAGACTCAACTCAAATACTACCTCCACCATAAAGTCTCTCATGACCATCTGCCCTAAATATAACTAGCCACTCTCTTCTCTGAGTTTGCCACCTTAACCTTGCATACATTTCTGGCATATAGCAGAATTTTCAGCGTTTACATCACACTTAGTGGTTTACATGCCCTTCTTCCCCTTTTCTCTGTAAGCCTTTTGGATGCAGAAACTCACTCTTCTTCATTTTGAAAACCCCAACAGAATATCTGGCACAGAATTTGGGGCATCCATCAGGAAGAAATAAAAATAAAAACAAGAAACAGGAAGGCAGAATGGAAGGACATAGGCAGGGTAGGAAGGCAGGCAGGGAGGAGCTGCGTGGCAGCAGTTCTTGGAGTGACAGTGAAATGGAGAGCAGGGAATCTCGTTAGGAGGTTAACCTGAGGGTGCAGGTACACGAGGACAAGGCCTGGACCAGTTTCGTGGTAGGAAGAGTGGACAGAAAGCATAGGACATGAGGAGGACTGCAAAAAAAAAAAAGAAAAGAAAAAGAAAACAAAAAAGGACAGAATGTAGGGCAGAGTGTCGCCTTGCTAAGCCCCTGAGTGGTGGTCTCTAAGGGCAGAAGAGCTCTGTCTGAAAAATCACACCATGAACTGAGATTCCAATGTTCCACTGTGGGCTTCCCACTAGAACAACACATGGATTTTTCAAACCATCAAAAGGTAATTTAAAACAGCAGAACCCATGCATTATTGCTTTGTGAGTCACAAGGCCCTTCATTAAAATAAGTTTGTCACACATCTGGTCAGTATTTAGACAAAATGACTTTTGCATTTAGTATTAGGATTGAGATAACCATTTGCATGTAGGTTTTGGTAGTAGTTTGGATTTGTTTCTGGACAAATCAACCAAGTCACAGTGTCAGAGGGACACAGAGAGCAATGCTTTCTGTTTCATTTACTGACCAAGGGCCATCCCATCCCAAGCCACAGCCTCTGGGGCACTCACACAGCTTAATTCTGAGAGACAGCCCTGCCACTGCCACTTACCATCCACACCGAAGACTGCACAAGCCCAGGCCAGGCTCCTGGGCCATGTACTCCTCTGCCACAAAGATGGTGAACTCCATTTCCTCTCTGCCCCAAACCTGCAGTCAGCAGGACTTCAAAGACCAGACTCCTGTGGCGCTTCCTCCCCCTTGAGGAAGCAGCAGTCCTCAAGTTCTATGGAAGTGTGTCTCACAGAAAATCCACCCTTGTGTTAGGAATTCAAGCTCATCAGTGTTGTCACTGAAATGCCAGATAATTCTGAAATGAGCCTTTGATAAGCCATGTTGAATCTGACACAGATAATCTACTAGAAGCACAAACAAGTAAGGGGCTTGAGGTGCAGGACACAGAACTGGCCACTGCTGCCCTCTGGGCCACAGAGAGAGGGTCGAGCCTTCAACAATGACCCTGCCCATGGGCCGAGGCCACAGGAAGCTGAAGGTGACAATGGGAGCAGAGAACGGGCTTTTCTTTCTCCCATCTGGAAGCACCATCTCCCTCCTGAAACTCTCCCTGCCCTTGCCCCTCTGCTCTGCTGTCCCCCTCCCTGCCCCCAGCTTTTTTTTTTTTTTTTTTTTTTCTGGAAATGCTCTGCCATCATTTCCAGCTCTTATTACAGTTTGCTAGCTCGGTGACTCTGAGTAAGTTGCTTATATTGTTTGATAAGAAGATGAGGATAAAAGTATTAGCCTACTGGATTATTATAAGGAATAAATAGCTACTGTTTTACAGATGAGCCTAGCTAGGTCAGTACCTGGTGCACAGAGGATTTAATAAATACCATTTCTTTCTTGACTAGTGTGTAGCACTGTGGTTAGGAGTGTGGACTCTGGAGTGAGACAGTCTAGGTTAAAATCCAGCTCTGCTAAACTGCTATATCTATGTGGCCTCACATTCATTTCTTCTGTTCACCTCAGCCTTCTCCTCTATAAAATGGGGAAAAGAATCACACCTACTTCAATAGGGTATTATAAGGATTAACTAAATTACTGTATGCAACCTGCTTGGAATAGTACTGGGTTATGCAAAATAAGCATCGCAAAGCTTAGCTCTTATTATTCTTCTCCTTTTTACATAGGTATGATTCATTTAAGCAGTTTCATGGAGCCAACAGAACATTACTACATCCATATAAGGTACTCAATACCTCCCTGTGATTTAAATGAAGGAATGGGGGTACTTTATAATGTATTTTATAAAATTGTCATTCAGACAGGAAGTATTTTCTGAGGGTCTTTTATATACCACACACTGTGCTGGGTTCCAGGGACACTGTACCTCACAAAGTAGGCAAAGCCTCTGCTCCAAGACTTGCTATCTGGTTCTAAAAGTCTTTGCCATTCTATAGTCCTGCTGCCTTGCTTAGCAAATGAGGACACCAAGGCCCAACCAAAACAAGGCATTTCTGGGAGGCAGTTACTTGTGGACATGTCGCTTATTTTTAGGACTTGTGTGTCAAGACCTCATTTGGTTTGTTGAGTGTCTTGTTCCAATGCCCTCCTTTTTTTTTTTTTTTTTTTTTTTTTTTTTGAGACTGAAGCCTCTGTCACCAGGCTTGAGTGCAGTGGCGTGACATCGACTCACTGCAACCTCCGACTCCCTGGTTCAAGGGATTCTCCTGCCTCAGCCTCCTGAGTACCTGGGATTACAGGCACGCACTAGCATGCCCAGCTAATTTTTGTATTTGTAGTACAGATGGGGGTTCACCATGTTGGCCAGGATGGTCTCAATCTCCTAACCTTGCAATCCACCCACCTCGACCTCTCAAAGTGCTGGGATTACAGGTGTGAGCCACCGCGCCCGGCCTCTGATGCCCTTCTTTGTGAGGGAATCAATACAACCTGGTGGAAAGAGCTGGGATCTGCAGTGAGACAAAAGCTGGTGCTGCTACGTACCAATTGTGCCAGTGGGCAACACACTTAAACTCTTGTGGCTTTAGTTCTTCATCTGTACAATGGAATAGCAGCCTCTGTTGTGTCAGTAAGAGTCTCTTTGTATTGCAGAGGCTACAGACTGAGAGCTGGGAGACTCACATGTCTCACATGGTGCATTTATTGTGTTTAATTGAATTCATGACAGACATTTAACATTTGGGAAATTTTCTATGAAACCTAGATTTCTGGCTGCTTTTGACAAGTCAGAAGGTCTGGCAGCAACACCTAGCTGGAGTGAACAGCTGCCTCTGGGATGGGACATGAATCTTTCAATGTGGCACAGTCTCCACCTTCCTCCATCCATTGCTTACACCCGGTCTGCTCCATTCATTAACCCACTCTGTCGGCATGGAAGCTCGCAGGGCCTGCTGTATGGATGATAGCTTTATAGGGGGATGTTATTGTAAACAATCAGGGTGTTTCCCTGACTGGTGAATGCTCACTGAAATGTTTGCCTCTGCTGTGGATATGCAGAGCATGCTTTCTCCAGACATCTTTCTCCTTTTAGCTTCATAGGAGATTTAGGCGGCATGAGAAAGATGTGGCAGTATAGACGCATCAATGTAAATATAAAAGTAATAGAAATGCATCCATATAAATATAAAAGTACCTGACTGCAGCACCCATTAGGAAAGAAGAGAGGAGGGCAAGGGAAAGAAGAGCTCTACCCTGAGAAACCAGGGGCTGTTAAGATGCGGTGTGCCGGCTGGGGTCTCGTGAGGAATGGCAGTTTGGCAGACCACTTTATCTCCTTCCTTCCTTTCTGGGGCCATCATGAGTCTTATTTATAACTTAGCTCTGAGTCCCTTCATGTTAAATCAGTAACTGAGTAGCCTGCAGGGCTAAGAGTGGAAAGTAGCTTTCTAGACATCTAGATTACAAAGCTGTGTGGTGCAACAGAAAGAGCCCTAAACAAGGGGCCAGAAACTGGGAGCCAGTCCTCATTCAGGCTCCTGATCTGTCATGGATTGGTTGTGTCTCCATGTAAGTCATGTAGCTTGAGTTAGGATGTTTATATCCACCTACCTTAGAAGAGGCTGTAATAAGATAACTCTAATAAGATATATTATAATATAAAATAAGTATATATATAGTTATCTTATTAGAGTTATCTATATATATATGTATATATAGAGAGAGAGACAGAGAGATGTTGGGCTATATATATATATATAGAGAGAGAGATATCAATTATACACTGATATATCTATCTATCTATATCTTATTAGCATCTAATACATATAAATACACATACCTACATATAAATGCACTGTGGAGAGTATACAAAGTATATGAGAGTTATTAGAGATGTAATTGTCTATGAGAATCCATGCTGACCAGACAGAACTCTGGGTCCAGGGCCATGAGTTGAGGGAGGGCAGTGGGGCTCATTACTACAGCATCTGCAGAGAAGCCAGGCATTTGTGCTGGAGGTAATCAGGGCAGAACTTTATTACCCCAGTAAAAGATGCAATATTAATAGCCAAAAAATAATTTTAAGGAAATTGATTTATTGAGTCCATATAAGGTATTTGGAGGATGAAGGTACCTGAAACCATTCATATGAGGAACATATGAACAATGATGTGTAGCCTGAAAAAGGGAAGAAGGGAAAGATAACCAGAGGCTGTCTTTAAACATGACTCATGTCATATGGAAGAAGAATTTGACTCAGCTAGCCACAAAGAGAAACTAAAGATCAATGGCAGAAATTACAAGTGTGCTGATTTTTCTCATTTATTAATTTATTTTTTTCATCTATCTAAAATACCAATTAAGCAGGCAAGCTCAAAGCTACATACTTGCATTAAATCCCTACATTTTCATTAGCTAGCATGTGATCTTAGGCAATTTGCTTAGTCTCTGAGTCTCTTTTTGTTCAATTCTGTTAAAATAGAGATAAAAATAATACTTATCACAAAGGGCTATTTTGAGAATTAAATGAGTCAATGCAGGGATGGCTATTGGTATAGGGTTTGGCATATACTAAGCACACAATAACTGTTAGCTATTATCATTCAATAAGCACTTACTATATGCCAGATTCTATACTAGATGTTGGGCTGACAAAGGTAAATAGGGCACAGTCACTCTCCAAGAACTTTTTAATCTGAAAGTGAATCAATATCTACAAGAATAATCCTGAAAAGAAATGTCTGCCTCTGGAGAAGGGTCCGTTTCCCATGAGCAGCTGTTCTCACACAAAGGCTGATCAACTGCTTGGGAAGATGGAACAGAAGGAACTCAAGCTTCAGAAAGTTTCTTGGATTGGATCATCTTTAAGATGTCTCCTAACCCAAAAGTCTCTAACTCTAAATTTCTTCCCAGAGACAGTGAATATCTATGTTCCAATTCATAGTCAGATAATAGGGTAGGGGGATGGAGAGCAGCTTAGCTCTCCACTGAAGTCCAAGTCGAAGCCTGATAGGGGAGCAGAGCTTGTGTGCCTGACCATGCTGCAATCACTAAGTCTTGTCCTGAACTTTGGTCCCATGTCTCAAGGCAGTGACCTGCCTGTCAGGCAGGGGCCAGCCACAACTCCTCTTATCGTGGTGAGTACATGAGGGGCTGCGACAGCCTCTGAAATGGTCTTGACCCTGTCCACAATATTTCATACCTGCCACTCACTGAGGTTTTGTTTACTCTAAAATTATGGGGAGGGTGACATTGTGCTTGGAACATTTGATGAATATGTTCCCTGAATCCTCACCCAACAAAAATTCACTTTGAAAAGAGAGCCTGAATTTAGGAATGTGTCTTGATTACGGGTTGCATGCTGGCTTGCACTTTTGCCTCTTCTCTGTGATCCTTCCTTGGAAGCTATGACCAACAGCGTTAACACTGACTTAGACCAGCAAGAAAACTGTTCAAAAAAGCAACTTTTTAGTCCATCAACCTGCCAATGCCCTCAGCACTAACCAACACGTAACCTCAAAATATGCAGTGAACATTCACTAGTCAGGGAAACACCCTGATTGTTTACAATAACATCCCCCTATAAAGCTATCATCCTTTTGTTAGCTGTCCAAGAATTCAGAAATACACAAACTAGAATAAAAAATACATGAAAGCTTTTTGTATTTAATTTGTAGTTTATAATAAGTTTATTTTTAATTAATGTAATTAGCCTAATTGTGTATTTCATGTCCACAAAAATCTTCAGTATTGGTATGCTTGAGTCCCCAATCCTATTAACAAACCTTTTAATCCATACAGACCAAATCAAATAACTTAGCATTTGTTTCAGTATTATCCTTTAGTGTTCTTCATGCTTTGTGAATGTTGGTCTCAACTCCTGAATGAGATGAGAATAGTGTTTTCAAAGTGGGAATCATACATCATCCCTTGAAATTCATTTCATCCTTATCATAGTAATAACAATTATTGACTAAATCTTAGTGGAGCCAGGAACTGGGCTAAGAGGTTTACATACATTTTCTTATTTTAATTCTTACCTCAATCGGTAAAATAATTATTATTGTATCCATTTTACAAAGAAAGAGGCTGGAGCTCATAGAAACTAAGTATCTTGGCCAACTTTAAAAATACTAGTAAATTGCAAAACTGGAACACAAACCCAGATCTGTGGGATTCAAATGGCCATCCACCTACTCCATTATGCTGCCTCCAGTCCGTGCTGGACACAAAGTAAATTTTTCGTAAATAATAAAATGATAATGACTCAGGCAGTTTTCTGGCAAGAAAGGCTACTATGATCCACTCCACTGGATATCTGTATATTGAGCAGGTTAAAATAGGCAAGAGGAGTCTTTGTGATTCTATTTCTTGGAAGTCCAAGATTTAGACAGAAAAAAATATGAGATCATTATGTGTAAAGAATCTTCATTTAGGAAAGGTTATATGTTGGATAAAATAAAAAGAAATATGTTTACCCAATTAAAACTGGTGTTGGCTTAGAAAGGCTGAGATTTGAATGCAATGTGTTGGAATATATTAGGGGTTTGGGTGTGGTGAGATGGTGATGGTGGGAAGATATATTTACAAAATAAACTTCTTAAGTTAATATGGATTCCATTATCTGTTGTCCTTTCTTCTTTTTTTTCCAAAAAAAATTAAAAAAAATGAAAATAGACCCACAGACTGTTCTATTCTGCCTTGAACTTTAGGGGCAAATTGTAAGCATACTTTGAATATATTTTAGTCAGGGCCTATGAAATAGGGCCAAGTTCATGATACTCTGAGACTAAAAGTATATTGCCTTATCTCCCCCTCATGCCAAATGAACAGAAAAGAAACTTGTTCTTTTTTTAGCTTTTTATTTTGGATTTGTTGAATTGGCTTATTTTCAAATCTTGCAAGCAATACTTTTTACATTATTTTTGAAACCTCTTCTTAAAGAGATCTCACCACTTAAAAATGAAATTTTAGAAGGGACAGGAAAATGCAAAAGCATTGTTCTTGACTTTTAGGTTTTCAGAGTTTCTGGTGCTGGTGTCTTGCCTGCTCTGAAGGGTCGTGGGGATCCTCTGGATTATAGTCACTTTGGGAGCAGTGGCCACGACAAGCACAAAGCTGTAAATCCCTAGAGTAAGGGGCAATCAATGGGTGCTTCACTGAAAAATAAAAAATATTTACATTATAGGAAACAGGAAAAACATGAAACAGGAAACAGGAAAAAGGAATGTTAGAAAACAGTCAAAGTTTTAAAAAGCCAAAGTCAAAAAAAATAAAAAATGGGGTGGGGAGAAGGGAAGTATCAAAACCCTTGCCATCATCTGCCCACTGAAGTGAGGATAAAATGTGGGGGAGATAGGGTGGTGGGGAACTATGCTTGAAATTGGGGGCTGAATTTTATGCAGACTTATCACATTCCAGTCATGTGAAAAGGTGGCTGAGACTAAATCTTCCCGACCTAATGCTATGCAAAGATCTAGTATCTCTCCTACCAACTGTAAAATGCCTGGGAGAAGGCTTCAACATAACAGTGCAGTAAAGCCTGGAGATTTTATATGTAATATTCAGTTCTGGTTGAAAAGCAAAGGTAGCATAATAGGTAGAAGACATTTTACTGAGGAAGGAATCTTAATTGGAGGTTGGAAGTTGGCAGACAAAAATTTATTCATTCACTCATTCATTCATTTGAAAATCATTTGTTGACTTTCCAGTAGCTCTCAGGTCATAGGCCAGGCACTGAGATTATATCTACGAGTAATATGTAGTCTAGGTAGTCAAGAAGCTCCCCTTCTGGATAAGGGGAAGCATCAATATGTGGGCACTGATTATGCAAAGTGCTAAGATGTAGGATAAAAGTATAAAGTTCCAAGAACACACTTGGGAGGGTAATAAATACAGCTGTGAGGGTCCCCTAGGGACTGAGGTGGCATGTTTGATGTCAGCAACACATCTCAATGAAACTCTGTTGTTCTCTAAGGTTAATAGGTATGCAATGAAGTAATTTTAAAAATTGTATATGTGTGTATGTGTTTGTGCATGTAAAATGACCTTGAACAGAAAGACAGCTAGTGAGATTGTGGTATTTAAATATTTGGTGATTTTATAATTCTCTTTATATATCTTTATAAATTTCACATGTTTACTATGAAACTATGAGGAAAGAATTAACATAGAAGAACTGGGTGCTCAGTCATTGCATGTCCCTAGAGGGCCTAAAACCATGATTCACACTTGGCTAGCCCCTAACGTTTTCATATTGTGTATGCCTGGAGAAGGGGGCATGCTGTACATGTCAAGATTTGTCATTGTTGTTTACCAAGCTTTATGATGGACCTGGTTTCACCTTGGGTCCTGAGTTTTGATTACTATGACTGGTCACACACAAGTATGTGCCTACATGACCAGCCCCCACTAAAAGCCTCAGTCCCTGAAACTAGAATGGACTTCCCTAGACAGAGACACTCTGCACATGCACCTGTAATTTATTTCTAGAGAAAAAGCATGTTTTGTGTAGCCCCACATGGTCAAGGATTCAGAAGCCTATGTCTGACCTCTGTAGACTCTACCCAATGCATATCCTTCTCCTGCTCCTATAATAAACCTTAGCTGTGAATATAATGAGTCCTTCTAGTGAATCATGGAACTCAAGTTGGTCTTGGGATCCCTGAAACAGTAACCCAAAAGATATATTAAGCAGCCATTATGAACCAGAGAGTCAGTATGGTGGTCAAGGTAGGATAAGGGAAGATGAGGGTGTTAGATATGACACTGTACTTTATTACTCTCATCTAAGGTAGAGTAAAACTCTTATTTGTTTTAAGAAAAATTCCATCTGCTTTTAAACTCTCACTGGTCAAGGTAGCTGCAAAAGCATAATGTTTACCATGACATGTTTAGGAAGGCTGTTTTTTCTTTTAGAGCCATGTAAGAATCTTGGAGGCCTTACCTAGTCCAGGTTTCTAGAAAGGGCCTTTGGCCTTTAGTCCACACTGGTTATTGATGACCTGTTTATTGTCCTTTGAAGGTGAATAGCTCTGCTGTCATCTGCCAAATTAGGGAACAGGAATGTCTGCTCAGATAGTGACCAACCTCCCAAAGTGACCAAGAAACCATTTCCATCTGAGAGCCTGACCTCCCTTCAGGATCTCTCATGGAAGCCAGGTGCTAGGTCCCACTACTTAACAGAAACTATAGAACCCTACCTCTTCTCAAGAAAAGCACTTCCCTTCTCATGCAAGAATATTCTATTCATTTCAAATGTTAGATCCCCTGTGCTCTGAAAAATTTTCCTCTAATTTGTACAGATGAGATTTGCTGTCAGAAAACTCCTTAGAGGTCATCTTCTGGGAGTCTGGCAACATCTGCTTTGGGCCTTCTACCACAAAAGCCACTAATAACTACTCAGTCAAGACAATGCATACAAAGGTTTGGGTCTCTTCTTAGAATGTAAAGCGGGGAAAACATACATCAGCAAGAACAACACAGACCATTAATCTTGCTGCAAATTACCTTGTTACATTAGGAAGACTCATTCTCTACCTAATAATGGCAATTAGTCTAGTAGATAAATTACTATATGTATTAGGATTCTCCAGAGGAACAGAACCAACAGGACACACACACACACACACACACACACACACACACACACACACACGCACTAGGGAATTGGCTTACATGATTCTGCAGGCTAAGAAGTCCCACAGTGTGCCATCTGCAAGCTGGAGACCCAGGAAAGCTGGTGATGTAATTCAGTCTTAGAAGGCCTGAGGACCAGGAGAGCCAATGATGTAAATCACAGTCCCACGGTGAAAGAAGAGGATATGAAATGTCCCAGCTCAAACACAGAGGCAGGAATAAAAGGGGTGAATTCCTCTTCCATCTACCTTTTGTTCTACTTAAGTCCATAACAAATTGCACGATGCCCAACCACATTGGGAAATCCATCTACTTTACTAAATGTTTTCATTGAAATGCAAATCTCATCTAGACACATCCTCACAGACGCACCAAGAGACAATGCTTAATCTGAGTACTTCATGGCCCACTTAAATTGACACAAAATAAATCATCACATTATGGTACAAAGTAAAGTATTGCAAGCCTTATAATAAATATGTATGAAACAGCATGTGAGACAGAAGAGATTGGGGAGACAATGTAGAGGCGCTGGTGAGCCTCCATGGGTGGGCTGGACTTTCACCAAGAGAGACCACTCACTGTCATTGTCCAGATTCACCCAAGAACCCACAGTTCAACAACAGCACCAGAAACATAATTACCATCAATTAAAGCCAAAGGTCTATGTCCACAAAACGAGGACCTAGAAGAATATGTTTTTGAAGTGGAATCACAGAAAGAATGCTAATCAGTTGGGCTTTATCTTTACTGTGGATGTAATTTAAAAAAAGGAAAAAGGAATAACTTACGTGGGGTAGGAAGGAGCTTTCAATCTAGTGCAAGTTTCTTCCTTGATATCAGTATTACTGGCTGTCTGAAGAGTCAGTGGGAAACATTACCACCATTCCTTGGAGGTCTGTAAGGCTAACATGGCTACCCATGGGCTTCTGGCAGAGCAGAAAAGACACCAACTTCAAGGTCTGAGAAACCTTCACCCCTGCTGAGTGGCTTTGGGAAAGTATCACCCCCTGATCCTGTGGTTCTCACACAAAACAAATACATTATACCTATTTTTCAGGATACTTGTGAGGTTTAGAAATAATATCTGGCACATAGCGGACACTCAATAAGTGACAGATAACATAATTTTCTCTTCTAGATGACACAGGCAACTTCTTGTCTAGGACAAGAGCACTGAGCTAAGAAATTTCCAAGAATCTCCTCCAGGCCCAAGATTTTAGCCACTACTGAAACTGATCTGCTTGGACACAATCCAAACTCCTGCAGGCTGCATGAGTGCAGTGAAGCCTTTCTGCTGGCCCACATTATCTTTAGCCACCCCACTCCACATAGCTTGCCGGAGTCTCTTTACACACACCCCTCTAGCCTTTTTCCTCTTCACTCCACTATTTGAGTCCAATTTCCTCTGAAAAAGTATTCACTTAAATAGGTGGCATTGCACCAGTTTCATTAATTGATTTGTGTCAATGTTCTAATGAGTGCTAATGAGTGACCTGCTCAGGTAGGTGAACATCAAGTCATGGAACACTAGTAACTCAACATCCCAGGTAGTAAAAACATCAAGCACAATGCCAAAAGACCTCTTCACTCTAGAAGATCTTCTGTAGGCCAGGGAAGAGGTTTTGTGGGAAATTTGGGGACCCATGGTCATGCTCAATTTAGGACACTTCAGGATGTTTCTGTTGTATCTACCTGGAGAGATCAACCTGGAAAAATAGTCCTGCTACTTTACCAGGACTACCAGCCAGCAGCTGTGCAGGAGAGTGCTCCAAGTCATACCACAGTCAGGCCAGATGGAGAGGCCCAGAACCTTCATTCTGAAACCACTTTCTTAGTTCTAGGAATTTTAACTTTTGAAAAGATGGAGTTTAGAGACACTCTGGGAATTATCTAAGTTGATCACTTTATTTTTTGCAAAGCTGATGCTCACATAAATGAGATGATTGTTAGGCCCTAGAATTAGTTAGGGCTGAGTTGAATTTGAAACCCAGGTTTTCTAGCACCTAAACCAGAATTCCCTGTGCTAGTTTATATACATATATATACATATGCATATATTTGCATATATCTTCATATATATGCATATGTATATATATGCATATATCTTCATATATATGCATATGTATATATATGCATATATCTTCATGTATATGCATATGTATATATATATATGCACCTTGTTATATATAAACTTTTGTATATCTTACCTGTTCTAGAAGAGTCTCTGGTGGTGATGGACCAAAAGATCAAATCTGTAAATTATATTCCATTACCAAGAATCTAGGTAATTAACTGCCTAGAGCTCAGTCTGCCCAACTATAAAATGAGCAGAGTATTCCCTGTGTTGGTCTATGTTGCTAGGCTGTTACAAGAATAGATAGGAGTGTCTTGCACACAAAAATTGCTGAAAAAAATTGGCTAAAGAAAGGAAAGAAAGAGAGAGTTCAGAAAGTCAAAGTTCACACATACACAAGTTATTAGAACTGATCACCATTCTCAGATTCAGAAGCTACTGGTAGTGTTCTCCCTACCTCCAAGATTGGGAGAGCATTAGCCTTTATAGCTAACATTAGGCAACAGAATGGCTTACTATTGGAGCTGGCAACCTGCATGCTTCTACACACAGACCACTGAGACAGGCAACCTCCACACCTTCTACCAACTGCTGATGGGCTGTTGCTTAGACAACCCCACATCCTGGACCCAAGCTCCTAAACAGACCAAGAAGAATAGCAGTGCACTGAAGGTGGAGTAGACAGAGGGAGAAAGAACAAGCAGACCACCTAAAATGATGACCCTAAAGAAATGGAGTGCCTGAATGAATGGGACTGATGTCAATCTGGAAAAGGGGTAAGGAAAGAGAGGGGGAGAGAAAAAGGGGGAGAAGGGGGTGTGAAAGAGAGGGAAGGAGGGAGGAATAAAAAGAATATGAGAATTTAGGAGATTCACATACGTATTTGAGACTCAAAGTAGTGACATGGAAGGTCAAGTTGAAGGAATATTCTAAAGCCCACGACAAATATCCAAATCTCACCATTGTTAGTACAAGGGGCCCGAAATAAAATTCCCTTGGGGTAAGATTGCACACAGGAGGCTACATCTGCTGTGCAGCAACCCAAAACTTTAGCCACTCTGACTCATCCCAAGGGGAAGAATTTTGGCCACCTGAGTTCCTGACTTGGATTCTGACTGTGGCTTTTAGCCTTTGCATCATCCTGCATCTTAAGGATTGCTTTGTCTGTCTCTCCTTCTCTGTCCTGGGTGAGCAAGCTGCTGGCATCTCCTGTCGGCCACAGGAGCTGTGTTGACAAGGGCCAGGAAATGTGTGGGAAGGGGTAGGTTGGGGAGAGATTCCTAGGCAGCGTTCCTCTAGGAACTTTCTTCTCTAGGAATTCTCTTAGATCAGCATCCATTGCCTGTCCACTAGGTCATAAGCTTTCCTTATGCACGTTCAGTTGTTAAATCTACAACACCTCTCGCCCCCACACAGACTTTCACTCCCGCTCAAGAGAGGGGTCAGGGTGTGTGTGTGTGTTGTGAGCAAACTCCTTCATTGCCATGGACCTGGCAGAGGCACAAGCCAGCCCCATTCCAGGACCATGTGACACTGGCTGGGTTACTCACTTGGTTGCCCTCCAGCAGGGGCAGCCGGGGACACCTCCCTAGAGTGACTACAGCGTTTATCCCTGGGATGACTCAGCCCAAGCCTCCCTCTGCCCAAAAAGGGAATCTGAGGCTGGGGCTGGAGATGGGGCCTGTTGATTAGCCGCATCTATGGTTGGGAGAGCATAGAAACCACCTCTCACCTGGGAAACATGAGGGACAGAGTGAGTAATGCTCAGATCAGTGGCTCAGGAACTCAGCTTGAAACATAAGTTTATTTGAGAAGCTCGAGTGACAGGTGGAGCTTTGCTTCCAGAACCCCAAGGAAGATCCTACTCAGCCACCTAATGATCACATTTTCATTTCAGATTTCCATTCATTTCATCTCACTGACTTCACTCTCACCTTTATTTTGTTTTCATCATTTCTGGAGTGGGTCAATTACTTAACCCTGAATAGAGATGTGATATAGCAGAGTCTTAGGGTGGGTTCTGGCTGATTCCTCATCAAGAATAAGATTCTATTTCCTTTGTCCTGAACAGGATAATCTCTTCAGATTACAAAGCTGTACCTACCTAGTATTGTTTGTTGATGTTTCTGTTGTTTATAAACACTGGTCTCATCTCTCCAAGAGCATAATACATTCCTCAAAAGCACTCGCTTCCCTTATAGTTCTAATTCCTCATGGCACTCTCTGAGAAGCACATGTGGATACTTAACACTTGTTACTTGATTGTTCTCAATCTTAAATACCTGGAAGAAAAGGCATTTCCACAACCTCACCAGTCATCAAATCCAAGAACTAAATTCAGCAAGATCGAGTTTTTGATAGCAAAATTAAAGTTACCATATTTTACACCATTTCATCAACAACATCTATAGTTTAATTGGTTAATTTCCATCTGCTGGCCTTCTAGCTAACTCTGAGGCATTCCCCTGATGTTACTATTATAATTGTTCCTAGAGGTCTACGATAAAAACAACGGTTATTTGTAGAGGCTTGATCACACACAAAGTGATTTCACAGGTATTTCTACTTAGAGCATCACCCTCTGTGGCGGCTATAATTGCACTTCTCAGATCTCCGACATCGGGGAGCAACATCAGGGACCATAATTAACTCAGCACAGACGGGGCTCTAAAATCCATCATGCGTTTGTGATGTGGTCTGATGGCCCTTTCAGCCTCTCCACGCTCCTGGGCTATTTTATCTCACAGGTGTTTCCCCTAACAAAATGTTCTTGCACACATTCTGTCTTCACATCTGTTTTTCTGAGAACCCACTCCCTCGAACCTAGCTTGACGAGCCCCTTCTCTGGGTCTCCAGAGCACCCTGGATCTGTCTCCATCAGAGAATTCCGCATGCCGCGTTACACTGTCTGTCTCCATGTTAGACCTGGATCCACAACCGTGCTGTAATGAGGTGAATGTAACCCATGCTAGGAGAGGGTGATTCACCTCACTGGCGAGTTGAAGAGTGAATGTGGAGGTCAAAGAGGGTTTCACCAACAAGGTACCTTCACCTGTGCCTGGAAGGATGGGTAGGATCCAGGTAAGGAGGATGGGAGCCAGCATTTAACGCAGAGGGAACAGTGTGAGAAGGAGGATGGGCTTAGGAGCCTGATGAATATGTTGGTATGGCTGGAACCGGTCTAGAAATGTGGCATCTTGGTGATTGCCACACTGAATAGTTTTAACTTTATGTTGCACATAGTGCTTCTCAACCAACGTTTAAAAAATCTGCCTTCACACAGTGTGATCAAATAACTCTTCCCTGTTACGTAATGATTCTCGGGTTGCTGGGGTGTCCCCTAAGAATCACTCTGCCCTGTACTACCCAGGACCATCCCAATAGCCCTATGTGGCTAAATAAACTTTAAATTCATTCAAATGAAAATCAGATTAAACTTTCAGATTTTCAGTCACCCTGGACACATTTCAAGGGTTCAGGAACCACCTGTGGCTCCAGCTCCCCCATATAGAACAGCACAGAGGGAAGTGGAGGAGGTAGGGATGAGGAAGGTGAAGAAAGGTGGTTTCCAGAGAGGCAAAAAGATTGTGGCATGTCACGCAGCTGACAGTGAAAGAGCAGAGCTTGAAGCCCAAATCTTGTTCTTCTTAACCAAGAGTTATTTCCACGGGATTTTTCTATTTTTTCCCAACTTCCTGGAGCTGGTTGGTAGGAAGTCTCATTCATGTCCAGATCCTACCCCATGGGTGCTGGAAGTGAAATAAAGTGCAAAGCATCTAGGACCTAAATTGAGATTATTTAGATTTGAATCCGGTGCTGTCATTTAGGAGGTGCAGGGCTTGGGCAAGCCAAGCACACACACACACGTGCTTGGAACTTTTATTAAGCACCCTCATGGACATCTTTCCATGTCAAGGCATCAGATTTTTCTCATTTTTCAAGATGCGTAGCATTTTATAGTTCTAGTACATAATGAATTATTTGGATATTTCCACTTCATAGGTATTAAGTTTTCTCCCTACCTTTTTAAATTTCAAATACTGCAAATGAACTCATGTTGGGCTTTTGATTTAGTGCATAGTTCAAGGATAAATCCTAGAAGTGTGATTGCTAGGTTAAAAAGTAGGCATTGCCAAAATGTTCTCCAAAAAGGGGGCAGCAATTCTCCTAATAATGCATTATTCTCCTAATAATGCAAAAAACTACCAATTTCCCATGCCCTTCTCAATACTGGTCTCTCTCTTTTTTTTTTAATTAACTCACTTAATGGATACTTAAAAATGCTTTGCAATCTTTCAAATGCCATGCAAATGTAAGGTATTATGGCCAATAACCTTTTCTAGAAGGCCCCATATCAAAAAGTGGACATCCAAGCCCTTGGGGAGCTTGTACCATCCAGAAGTTTTTACTATATGTCCTGTCATTTTCTGGAAATAATGTTTTTGGCCTTGGATCCTAATTTTTTAGGCCAAAATATCAGTTTTCCAGGATGATGGGGTTGTAAATAATGAATAAGAGAAACCCGAGACTGGCTTACCCTCCCAGCCTACATCTTTCTCCCATGCTGGATGCTTCCTGCCCTCAAACATCGGACTCTAAGTTCTTCAGCTTTGGAACTCAGACTGGTTTCCTTGCTCCTCAGCTTGCAGATGGACTATTGTGGGCCCTCGTGATCGTGCTCCAGTGTGACTCAGCACAGTGCTCACAGCCCATGCTCTCAAGAATCTCAGCTTAGGAGGAGGCAAAGAGGTAAAGCACAGGTCAACATGCAGTGTTGGACTACATAGAAAGTACATATCCTTCATTAGTGCTGGCAAGACAGATGAATTAATGCCTTTCAGGGCCGCTCTACAGTAATGTAAATAAGTCATTTAGTCAGGAACTCTGCACATTTACCTCTGCATTTATCAAATATTTGTTGAAGGAAATAATAAAAGAAGTGAGGAAGAAGAAGTTTCCCGGCTCCCAGCGTGAGCGACGCAGAAGACGGTGATTTCTGCATTTCCATCTGAGGTACCGGGTTCATCTCACTAGGGAGTGCCAGACAGTGGGCGCAGGCCAGTGGGTGCGCGCACCTTGCGCGAGCCGAAGCAGGGCGAGGCATTGCCTCACCTGGGAAGCGCAAGGGGTCAGGGAGTTCCCTTTCCGAGTCAAAGAAAGGGGTGAAGGACGCACCTGGAAAATCGGGTCACTCCCACCCGAATATTGCGCGTTTCAGACCGGCTTAAAAAACGGCGCACCACGAGACTATATCCCACACCTGGCTTGGAGGGTCCTACGCCCTCGGAATCTCGCTGATTGCTAGCACAGCAGTCTGAGATCAAACTGCAAGGCGGCAGCGAGGCTGGAGGAGGGGCGCCCGCCATTGCCCAGGCTTGATTAGGTAAACAAAGCAGCCGGGAAGCTCGAACTGGGTGGAGCCCACCACAGCTCAAGGAGGCCTGCCTGCCTCTGTAGGCTCCACCTCTGGGGGCAGGGCACAGACAAACAAAAAGACAGCAGTAACCTCTGCAGACTTAAATGTCCCTGTCTGACAGCTTTGAAGAGAGCAGTGGTTCTCCCAGCACGCAGCTGGAGATCTGAGAACGGGCAGACTGCCTCCTCAAGTGGGTCCCTAACCCCTGACCCCCGAGCAGCCTAACTGGGAGGCACCCCCCAGCAGGGGCACACTGACACCTCACACGGCAGGGTATTCCAACAGACCTGCAGCTGAGGGTCCTGTCTGTTAGAAGGAAAACTAACAAACAGAAAGGACATCCACACCGAAAACCCATCTGTACATCACCATCATCAAAGACCAAAAGTAGATAAAACCACAAAGATGGGGAAAAAACAGAACAGAAAAACGGGAAACTCTAAAATGCAGAGCGCCTCTCCTCCTCCAAAGGAACGCAGTTCCTCACCAGCAACGGAACAAAGCTGGATGGAGAATGATTTTGACGAGCTGAGAGAAGAAGGCTTCAGACGATCAAATTACTCTGAGCTACGGGAGGACATTCAAACCAAAGGCAAAGAAGTTGAAAACTTTGAAAAAAATTTAGAAGAATGTATAACTAGAATAACCAATACAGAGAAGTGCTTAAAGGAGCTGATGGAGCTGAAAACCAAGGCTCGAGAACTACGTGAAGAATGCAGAAGCCTCAGGAGCCGATGCGATCAACTGGAAGAAAGGGTATCAGCAATGGAAGATGAAATGAATGAAACGAAGTGAGAAGGGAAGTCTAGAGAAAAAAGAATAAAAAGAAATGAGCAAAGCCTCCAAGAAATATGGGACTATGTGAAAAGACCAAATCTACGTCTGATTGGTGTACCTGAAAGTGATGCGGAGAATGAAACCAAGTTGGAAAACACTCTGCAGGATATTATCCAGGAGAACTTCCCCAATCTAGCAAGGCAGGCCAACGTTCAGATTCAGGAAATACAGAGAACGCCACAAAGATACTCCTCGAGAAGAGCAACTCCAAGACACATAATTGTCAGATTCACCAAAGTTGAAATGAAGGAAAAAATGTTAAGGGCAGCCAGAGAGAAAGGTCGGGTTACCCTCAAAGGGAAGCCCATCAGACTAACAGCGGATCTCTCGGCAGAAACCCTACAAGCCAGAAGAGAGTGGGGGCCAATATTCAACATTCTTAAAGAAAAGAATTTTCAACCCAGAATTTCATATCCAGCCAAACTAAGCTTCATAAGTGAAGGAGAAATAAAATACTTTACAGACAAGCAAATGCTGACCGATTTTGTCACCACCAGGCCTGCCCTAAAAGAGCTCCTGAAGGAAGCGCTAAACATGGAAAGGAACAACCGGTACCAGCCGCTGCAAAATCATGCCAAAATGTAAAGACCATCAAGACTAGGAAGAAACTGCATCAACTAACGAGCAAAATCACCAGCTAACATCATAATGACAGGATCAAATTCACACATAACAATATTAACTTTAAATGTAAATGGACTAAATTCTCCAATTAAAAGACACAGACTGGCAAATTGGATAAAGAGTCAAGACCCATCAGTGTGCTGTATTCAGGAAACCCATCTCATGTGCGGAGACACACATAGGCTCAAAATAAAAGGATGGAGGAAGATCTACCAAGCAAATGGAAAACAAAAAAAGGCAGGGGTTGCAATCCTAGTCTCTGATAAAACAGACTTTAAACCAACAAAGATCAAAAGAGACAAAGAAGGCCATTACATAATGGTAAAGGGATCAATTCAACAAGAGGAGCTAACTATCCTAAATATTTATGCACCCAATACAGGAGCACCCAGATTCATAAAGCAAGTCCTGAGTGACCTACAAAGAGACTTAGACTCTCACACATTAATAATGGGAGACTTTAACACCCCACTGTCAACATTAGACAGATCAACGAGACAGAAAGTCAACAAGGATACCCGGGAATTGAACTCAGCTCTGCACCAAGCGGACCTAATAGACATCTACAGAACTCTCCACCCCAAATCAACAGAATATACATTTTTTTCAGCACCACACCACACCTATTCCAAAATTGACCACATAGTTGGAAGTAAAGCTCTCCTCAGCAAATGTAAAAGAACAGAAATTATAACAAACTATCTCTCAGACCACAGTGCAATCAAACTAGAACTCAGGATTAAGAATCTCACTCAAAGCCGCTCAACTACATGGAAACTGAACAACCTGCTCCTGAATGACTGCTGGGTACATAACGAAATGAAGGCAGAAATAAAGATGTTCTTTGAAACCAACGAGAACAAAGACACAACATACCAGAATCTCTGGGACACATTCAAAGCAGTGTGCAGAGGGAAATTTATAGCACTAAATGCCCACAAGAGAAAGCAGGAAAGATCCAAAATTGACACCCTAACATCACAATTAAAAGAACTAGAAAAGCAAGAGCAAACACATTCAAAAGCTAGCAGAAGGCAAGAAATAACTAAAATCAGAGCAGAACTGAAGGAAATAGAGACACAAAAAACCCTTCAAAAAATTAATGAATCCAGGAGTTGGTTTTTTGAAAGGATCAACAAAATTGATAGACCGCTAGCAAGACTAATAAAGAAAAAAAGAGAGAAGAATCAAATAGACGCAATAAAAAATGATAAAGGGGATATCACCACCGATCCCACAGAAATACAAACTACCATCAGAGAATACTACAAACACCTCTACGCAAATAAACTAGAAAATCTAGAAGAAATGGATACATTCCTCGACACATACACTCTCCCAAGACTAAACCAGGAAGAAGTTGAATCTCTGAATAGACCAATAACAGGATCTGAAATTGTGGCAATAATCAATAGTTTACCAACCAAAAAGAGTCCAGGACCAGATGGATTCACAGCCAAATTCTACCAGAGGTACAAGGAGGAACTGGTACCATTCCTTCTGAAACTATTCCAATCAATAGAAAAAGAGGGAATCCTCCCTAACTCATTTTATGAGGGCAGCATCATTCTGATACCAAAGCCTGGCAGAGACACAACCAAAAAAGAGAATTTTAGACCAATATCCTTGATGAACATTGATGCAAAAATCCTCAATAAAATACTGGCAAACCGAATCCAGCAGCACATCAAAAAGCTTATCCACCATGATCAAGTGGGCTTCATCCCTGGGATGCAAGGCTGGTTCAACATATGCAAATCAATAAATGTAATCCAGCATATAAACAGAGCCAAAGACAAAAACCACATGATTATCTCAATAGATGCAGAAAAAGCCTTTGACAAAATTCAACAACCCTTCATGCTAAAAACTCTCAATAAATTAGGTATTGATGGGACATATTTCAAAATAATAAGAGCTATCTATGACAAACCCACAGCCAATATCATACTGAATGGGCAAAAACTGGAAGCATTCCCTTTGAAAACTGGCACAAGACAGGGATGCCCTCTCTCACCGCTCCTATTCAACATAGTGTTGGAAGTTCTGGCCAGGGCAGTCAGGCAGGAGAAGGAAATAAAGGGTATTCAATTAGGAAAAGAGGAAGTCAAATTGTCCCTGTTTGCAGATGACATGATTGTTTATCTAGAAAACCCCATCGTCTCAGCCCAAAATCTCCTTAAGCTGATAAGCAACTTCAGCAAAGTCTCAGGATACAAAATCAATGTACAAAAATCACAAGCATTCTTATACACCAACAACAGACAAACAGAGAGCCAAATCATGAGTGAACTCCCATTCACAATTGCTTCAAAGAGAATAAAATACCTAGGAATCCAACTTACAAGGGATGTGAAGCACCTCTTCAAGGAGAACTACAAACCACTGCTCAAGGAAATAAAAGAGGATACAAACAAATGGAAGAACATTCCTTGCTCATGGGTAGGAAGAATCAATATCGTGAAAATGGCCATACTGCCCAAGGTAATTTACAGATTCAATGCCATCCCCATCAAGCTACCAATGACTTTCTTCACAGAATTGGAAAAAACTACTTTAAAGTTCATATGGAACCAAAAGAGAGCCCGCATCGCCAAGTCAATCCTAAGCCAAAAGAACAAAGCTGGAGGCATCACACTACCTGACTTCAAACTATACTACAAAGCTACAGTAACCAAAACAGCATGGTACTGGTACCAAAACAGAAATATAGATCAATGGAACAGAACAGAGCCCTCAGAAATAACGCCGCTTACCTACAACTATCTGATCTTTCACAAACCTGAGAAAAACAAGCAATGGGGAAAGGATTCCCTATTTAATAAATGGTGCTGGGAAAACTGGCTAGCCATATGTAGAAAGCTGAAACTGGATCCCTTCCTTACACCTTATACAAAAATCAATTCAAGATGGATTAAAGATTTAAACGTTAGACCTAAAACCATAAAAACCCTAGAAGAAAACCTAGGCATTACCATTCAGGACATAGGCGTGGGCAAGGACTTCATGTCCAAAGCACCAAAAGCAATGGCAACAAAAGCCAAAATTGACAAATGGGATCTAATTAAACTAAAGAGCTTCTGCACAGCAAAAGAAACTACCATCAGAGTGAATAGGCAACCTACAACATGGGAGAAAATTTTCGCAACCTACTCATCTGACAAAGGGCTAATATCCAGAATCTACAGTGAACTCAAACAAATTTACAAGAAAAAAACAAACAACCCCATCAAAAAGTGGGCGAAGGACATGAACAGGCACTTCTCAAAAGAAGACATTTATGCAGCCAAAAAACACATGAAAAAATGCTCGTCATCACTGGCCATCAGAGAAATGCAAATCAAAACCACTATGAGATATCATCTCACACCAGTTAGAATGGCAATCATTAAAAAGTCAGGAAACAACAGGTGGTGGAGAGGATGTGGAGAAATAGGAACACTTTTACACTGTTGGTGGGACTGTAAACTAGTTCAACCATTGTGGAAGTCAGTGTGGCGATTCCTCAGGGATCTAGAACTAGAAATACCATTTGACCCAGCCATCCCATTACTGGGTATATACCCAAATGACTATAAATCATGCTGCTATAAAGACACATGCACACGTATGTTTATTGCGGCATTATTCACAATAGCAAAGACTTGGAACCAACCCAAATGTCCAACAATGATAGACTGGATTAAGAAAATGTGTCACATATACACCATGGAATACTATGCAGCCATAAAAAATGATGAGTTCATATCCTTTGTAGGGACATGGATGAAATTGGAAACCATCATTCTCAGTAAACTATCGCAAGAACAAAAAACCAAACACCGCATATTCTCACTCATAGGTGGGAATTGAACAATGAGATCACATGGACACAGGAAGGGGAATATCATACTCTGGGGATTGTTGTGGGGTAGGGGGAGGGGGGAGGGATAGCATTGGGAGATATACCTAATGCTAGATGACGAGTTAGTGGGTGCAGCGCACCAGCATGGCACATGTATACATATATAACTAACCTGCACAATGTGCACATGTACCCTAAAACTTAAAGTATAATAAAAAAAAAAGAAAAGAAAAAAAAATAAAAAATAATAAATAAATAAATAAATATTTATTGATGAAATGAAAAAAAAAAAAAAAAAAGAGAAACCCTCCAGCAAAAGCAGCTATCACCATTCTTAGAGCTTTGCTGGCAAAATAATTGAATTTGATAGCAGATAGGGCCACTTGTGCCACCCAAAATTTTACTGAGCCAGCCTGGCAGGGAATGATTTGCGAGGCCTTTCTCTTACTGTTTCCAAAGTCTTTATTTTATCTACTTTCTTTTTCAAGCCTTTTTATTCTTACTATTCATTTGGAAACTGTAAAATTGAGGCTTCAGCATCTACTCACTTTTACTTTTTTTTAAGAAGCACAGGCCTAGTGCAGTGGACTGCAGGGGCCTCCCATGTTGACTTTGAAAACAAAGGAAGTCTGACCCTAAGCTCCTTTTTCCTTCTTATGGAATCCATCCACCCCAACATCACCACCTGGTAAACTCCTAGTCCTCCTTCCAGAACCTAAGGACCATCTTTCAAGTCAGTTCTTTTGTAGAGCCTTACCTACTCTGTCTTCCCACACATTTCATTTTTACCTCTAATCAATTATGAATTTCCCAATAATTTCCTTGTTTGCATCTTTCCCCATGCCCATCTCCCAGCTATGAATTATTTGGGCTGGACCTGGGTCTCATTTATCTTTATATCTCTAGTTGGTAGTACTTGGTAAGTTTGTTGAATAATGTTTCTTCATTTTGAATCCTTGCCTGGGTTGGACATAAAACAATAATAACACTCCTAGAATATGTAGCACAAACACCAGCACTCCCCAAATATTCCACAAGCTCCCTCATGCTTCTCAGCCTCCCTTGTATTTATGATGGGGTTATGTGACTAACTCTGGTTCATAGGCAGGTGTGTGAGTAAAGTAATGCTTGGCACTTTCTGTCTGAGGTAGGAAAGAAGGGTGGTGAGTTCCATACATGCCCTCTCTCTTGCCACTATGCCTGGAAACAAAGAACTCTGAAACAGCAAAGGTGCAAGATGGAAACAGCCTAAATGTCTCATCACTGTTGAAGGGTAGCCACCAAGGAGAGCAGCCTGACCTGCATCAGACTGTTTGGAAAGTGAGGAATAGCCTTTGGGATTTGGGAGTTTATTGCCACAGCAAAATTTAGCTTACCCTAACACAGCATATGAATTTCATGATTTGAAAATGTATGTAGAAAAGAAGCTCTTAAAATATGACAGTGTCATTTGATCACGAAACCTTTTCACCTTCATCCCCTAGAACAAGTGAGGGTTGGTACTTTGGATGTTATGACTTCAAAGCAGATTATTTTTTCAAGAGAGCACAGCTATTCCTGTTTTATTGACAGAGATTCCAAGGCATGGAGAAGTGAAAGCACTGGTTTCTGGAATTATGGGTGAAATTAGCAGGAGAACACAGACCCAAATTTCTGACCCCCCTGCTTAGATAGAACTGCTCATCCCCCAACATCAGTGTCCTCTGGGGTTAGTATTCTAGGAATAATATTGACCTACTTAGAAATGGGACAGATTTTACATCTCTAAAGCTAACTCCACTGAAGAATATCTGTTTTGAAGCAACATGGTGGTAAAAAGGTTAACACTAAATTTGAAGTTTATTTCTAGGCAGACATCCTGAGCCCTGGGGGAAAGATTGCAGCTGCCCTGTGGCCCAGATAATGCAATATCAGGGTGAACAAGGACATCTTAGAACATTCTGTTCTCCTCCCCCGAGGCCAATTAAAATCTGTAGGCATCTTTCTGTTGACCAGGCTGACTGACTAATTGAATCAGAATTATGATATTTTCATCAGCTTTCTCTTATCCCTCTCTGCCTTGCCAGCAGACAGAAAGTTTGACAATCATACAACTTCAAGTATATGAGGCCCAGTGAATGGATCTGCTCTCACCTTAAACCACTGAACATTGTACATTAAATAAGATCCCAAAAAGGATGGAACAAGATTGTGGGCAGGGTAGTGTCCCCAGATATTAGTCTCTGTTTATCCACATAAGAAGAAGCTAAATACCAAGACACCACCTTCAGGATGCTTGATGTACAAGAAATCTGTCATTTAGCAGCTGCTATTCCAATAAGTCAGCTCCGTAATTACCTCTGCCTTCCTAATTAACCATCACACTGCCCAACTGAGAAAGCTCCTCGTGTTGAAGGACCAAATTCCTGCCGAAGTCTAACAAGGTTCTGTCCATTCTATTAAGCTAGGAGGTATTTTATCCTGCACATCCAAATGGTCTGGTTAGCCTTAGAGACTGCCCCAAACAGTATCAAAGCCTCTGGGAATCAGCTACACATTTCCAGTTGTGTGAGACTTCTCAGCTGGAGTGTGACAACCTCCACATTAGTAACTTCTGTGAAATTATTTCTTGATATCTAAACTGCCTCAGAAGTTAGGCATTTATAGCAGCATTAGTTCCAGCTGTGAGGAAGCTTTGGGTCACAAGATATTAGGAAGGGGTGGGGTGGAGGGAAACCTCTGGGACAAAGATTTCAGCCTCAGGACCTGTTTCTGAGTTTTCTAAAAGGAAATCCCCTCAACAAACTAGGCACTGAAGGAGCATACCTCAAAATAATCAGAGCTGTCTATGGCAAACCTACTGCCAACACTATACTGAATGGGAAAAGCTGAAAGTATTTCTCTTGAGAACTGAAGCAAGACACAGATGCCCACTCTCACCACTCCTATTCAACATAGTATTTAGAAGTGCTAGCCAGGGCAATCAGGCAAGAGAAAGAAATAAAAGGCATCCAAATAGGGATGCCTCTTCAGGGAGTCAAACTCTCTCTCTTCACAGCTGATATGATTCTATACCTAGAAAACCCCAAAGACACCACCAAAAGGCTCCTAGAACTGATAAACTTTAGGAAGGTTTCAGGATACACATCAATGTACAAAAATCAGTAGCATTTCTATACACCAATAATGTCCAAGTTGAGAGCCAAATCAAGGACACAATCCCATTTACAACACCCACAAAAAATTAAAACACCTAGGAATACATCTAACCAAGGAGGTGAAAGATCTCCACAAGGAGAACTACGAAACACTGATGAAAGAAATCATACGTGACATGAACAAATGGAAAAATATTCCATGCTCATGGATTGGAAGAATCAGTATCATTAAATGGCTATACTGTCTAAAGCAATCTACAGATTCAATGCTATTCCTGTCAAACTACCAATGGCATTTTCCACAGAATTAGAAAAAAAAAAAACTATTCTAAAATTCATATGGAACCGAAAAAGAGCCCAAATAGCCAAAGCAATCCTATACAAACACAAAGCCGGAGGCATCACATTATCTGATTTCAACCTATAAGACTATAATAACCCAAACAGCATGGTACTGGTACAAAAACAAACTTATAGGCTGGGTGCGGTGGCTCACACCTTTAATCCCCGCACTTTGGGAGGCCAAGGTGGGCAGATCGCTTGAGGTCAGGAGTTCGAGACCAGCCCCGCCAATGTGATGAAACCCCATCTCCACTAAAAACACAAAAATTAGCCAGGCGTTATGGTGGGCACTTGTAATCCCAGCTATTGGGGAGGCTGAGGCAGGAGAATCGCTTGAACCCAGGGGATGGAGCTTACAGTGAGCCGAGATGGTGCCGCTGCACTCCAGCCTGGGCAACAGAGTGAGACTCCATCTCAAAAAAGCAAAAACAACAAAACAAACAAACAAAAAACACATAGACCAATGGAACAGAATAGAGAACCCAGAAATAAAGTTGCACACCTGCAGCACACCTTTGCCTGATCTTTGATGACATCAACAAAAATAAGCAATGAGGAAAGGACTCCCCTATTCAATAAATGGTTCTATGACAGCTGGCTAGCCATAGGCAGAAGAATAAAACTCGACCCCTACCTTTCATCATATATAAAAATTAACTCCAGATGGATTAAAGACTTAAATATAAGACCTCAAACTATAAGCATCCAGAAGAAAACCTAGAAAACACCATTCTGGACATTAATCTTGGGAAATAATGTATGGCTAAGTCCTCAAAAGCAATTGTAGCAAAAACAAAAATTGACAACTGAGAACTAATTACATTAAGGAGATTCTGCACAGCAAAAGGAAGTAACAGAGTAAACAGACAACCTACGGAATGGGAGAAAGTATTCACAAACTATGCATCCAACAAAGACCTAATATTCAGAATCTATAAAGAACTTAAACAATTCTACAAGCAAAAAAAAAATTTAAAAGTGGGCAAAAGACATGAACAGACATTTTTCAAAAGAAAACACACAAGTGGCCAAGAAGCATATGAAAACATGTTCAACATCACTTACCAGAGAAATACAAATTAAATCCACAATGAGATTTCATCTCATATCAGTCAGAATGGCTATGATTAAAAAGTCAAAAACAACAGATGCTGGCAGGACTAAGAAGAAAAGAGAATGCTTGTACACTGTTGGTAGAATAGGAACTAGTTTAGCTACCGTGGAAAGCAACTTGGAGATTTCTGAAAGAACTTAAAACAGAGCTACCATTCAACCCAGCAATCACATTACTGGCTATATATCCAAGAGAAAAAAAAAATCATTCTACCAAAAACACATATGCACTTATGTGTACATTGCAAGCACTATTCACCATAGCAAAGACATGGAATCAATCTAGGTGTCCATCAGTGGTGGACTGCATAAAGAAAATGTGGTACATATACACCATGAAATACTGTGCAGCCATAAAAAGAAGCAAATCATGTCCTTTGCAGCAGCATGGGTACAGGTGGAGGCCATTATCCTAAGCAAATGAATGCAGGAACAGAAAACCAAATACCACATGTTCTCGTTTATAAGCGGGAGCCGAACAATGGAAACTCATGGACATAAAGATGTCAACAACAGACTCTGGGGACTATTAGAGAGAGAAGGGAGGGAATGGAGCAGGGCCTGAATTACTATTGGGTACTATGCTCACTACCTGGGTGATGTGATCAATGGTACCCCAAACCTCTGCATCATGCAATTTACTCATGTAATAAACCTGCACATGTAGACTCTGAATCTAAAATGAAAGTTGAAATTATTTAAAGAAAAATATAAAGTAAAAGGAAAACCAAGGCTGAAGCATGTTTGGGAAAAGCTATTTTAGCTTTGAAGCTACCTCTCACCACATTGGCAGGAAGGGCTATGGACCAGTTGTGTTTCCCCAAAATTCATATGTTGAAACGCTAATCTCAAATATGATGGTATTAGAAGATGGGGGCCTTTGCGAGGTGATTAGGCCATGAGGAAGTAGCCCTCATGATGGGATTAGCACACTTATAAGAAAAGACATGAGTGACTATGGTTAAGAATAATGTATTGCGCTCTCGAAATTTTCTGAGAGAGTAGATCTCAAGTGTTCTACACACACACACACAAAGTATCTAGATAAGGTAATTAATATGTTAGTTAGCTTCACTGTAGTGATTGTTTTACAACAAATTCATTCTTTGTTAAGAAGGTTTCCCCCTTACATTTAGGAATAAGCCAAGAACGTCTGATGTCAACAAAAAGCAACTTTGTATTGGAAGTCCTGGCCAGTTTAATATGGCAAGAAAAATAAATAAAAACATAAAGATTATAAATAAAGAAGAAAATGTATCTCTATTGTAGACAACATAATTATTTATGCAATCAAAACAAATTCAACACATATAATTATTGATTTTCAACAGGGGTGCAAATGGATATTCTTTATAACAAATGATGCTGGAACAATTAAAATATCCACACATGGAAGTGATGAACCTTAACCCTTACCTCAAAAATATACAAAAATTAACTCAAAATGGATCACAACCTAAATATAAAGTTGAAACTATATAACCTCTAGAAGAAAATAGAGGAGAAAATTTTCATGTACTTAGGTTGGTCAAAGACTTCATAAATAAAATACATAAAGTGTACACTATAAAACATTCATAGATCAAACTGTGTCAAAATCAAAATCTTTTGCTTTTTAAAAGACACAAAATGAAATGAAAAGGCAAGGTACAGATTGAGAAAACATTTGCAAAACATGTATCTAATTAAAAGCTTATACCCAGAATGTAAAAGGATTCCTACAATTCAATAATAATATGGCAAACAACCCAATTTAAAAATTGGCAAAAGATTTGAAGACATACTACACCAAGGAAGATATACAAACGGCAAGCATGTAAAAAGATCCCCATCACCATTATTTATTAAAGAAAGGCGGCCGGGCGCGGTGGCTCACGCCTGTAATCCCAGCACTTTGGGAGGCCGAGGCGGGCGGATCACGAGGTCAGGAGATCGAGACCATCCTGGCTAACACGGTGAAACCCCGTCTCTACTAAAAATACAAAAAAATTAGCCGGGCGTGGTAGCGGGCGCCTGTAGTCCCAGCTACTCGGGAGGCTGAGGCAGGAGAATGGCGTGAACCCGGGAGGCGGAGCTTGCAGTGAGCCGAGATCGCGCCACTGCACTCCAGCCTGGGCGACAGAGCGAGACTCCGTCTCAAAAAAAAAAAAAAAAAAAAAAAGAAAGGCAAATTAAATCCACAAGGAGATACCATTTTATTCCCACTAGAAAGGCAAATATTAAGTATTGTTGAGGATGTAGAAGAACTGGAACACCCTTTGTTTGCCAGTGGTAACATAAAATGGTACAGCCACTTTAGAAAATAATTTTTTGTGACGTTAATATACACATATGATCCACAGCTCTACTTCTAGACATTTACCCAAGAGTAATTAAAACATATGTCCACAAAAAGATTCTAATGTGAATTTATATAGTAGCTTTATTTTTAATTCCAAGAACTATAAAGATTCCAAATATGCATCAACTGGTGAATGTTTATATAAACTGGTATCTCCATAGAATGGAATACTTCTTAGCAATAAAAATGAAAATAAACTACTGATAGATACAACAACATGGATGAGTCTCGAAAAAATTATGCTAAGTGAAAGAAGAGAGCCACAAAATGTTCCATACTATATGATTCCATTTATATGGGATTCTTTGCAAAAGTCAAACCTTAGTGATAGAAGGAAGATGTTTCAATGGTTGCCAGGGTATGGGGAATTGTATGATTCCAAAGGTCATAACAGATCTCTTTGGGGTGATGGAAATGTTTTGCACCATGATACTCATGGCACTGACATAACTGTATGTAGTTGTCAAATCTCATTGAATTGTACACTGAAAATTGGTGAATTTTATGTAAATTATGCTCAGAGGTGATTTTACACACACATACATACATACACATGCATAGATACACACATTATTTAAAATGAAAGCATTCAATGTGGAAAAGATTACAGATTACACACAACTTGGTCCTTTCCATCACTGACAGAAGATAAAAAACTTTTGGCATGAAATTTTGAATTTCAGGTTTTTCCTGTGTCCCTGATGTTATTCCTACTGCCTCTCTGGAATAAGAGAGCAAAAGACATAGTCTGTCTAAGGACCAAAATAGATCCTGTGTAAACACACACTGTGGTTTTGATTGCACATATCTGCAGATGGATCTAAACCCTGTAGCCTTAAGCAACGACTCTGGAATCACTGGTGCCAACTCAAATCATTTATCAAAATATATTTCCCTTGCAAAATCAAGCAGCAAATCTTCAGGACTCTTGGCCGAGGAGGGAATCGTTTTGGCTAAAGCACTCTCATGCCTCTGCTAACGCAAAAGCCTATGGGCATACTAATAAATATGATGCAACAACACTTGTACTGCAGGGGAGAAGGGCAAGGAGAGGGAGCACCTCTGTCATGGATCTGTTTACTGTGTGTTTATCAATTCATATAATTATTGAGAATGTACGTGTGCCTGTTACCATGACAGGCACTGCAGAAGATGCTAAGGAGAAAAGGGTCAGGGAACAGACGTTTGGTGTAACATGCTATGCCTTCAAAGTGAGGATGTTCTTATCCTTAAATTGTGTAAAATGTAATGTATACCCTTAAATTATAAAATGTTACCTTTAAATATATAAGAAAGCAAGCAAGAATGAAAATAAATGTCATCTTCAACGTAAGAAGTTAGAAAAAGAACAAACAAATACCCTGAAGGGAAACAGAAGGGAGGAATTAATAAAGATAAAAGCAGAAATTAATGAGATAGAAAGCAGAACCAAGAAATAAATCCAAAAGCTGGATCTTAGAAAAAAATCAACATACCAAAAAAAGCAAACATCAAAAACTAGTTATCAATAGATTGCTTAATCAAGAAAAAAATCAGCTCATAAAAACAGAATACAAAATTAGTATGTGGGAAATAATTGCAGAAACTGATGAAAATGAAGGAATCACAAAAGAGTTACCTGTTCAATTCTATGTAAATGAATTTGACATAAATTTTAAACTTTCCAAATTCGTTAAAAGAATTGAGCATAACATTAACAACAAAAACCAACAGTACACAAAAAGTGATAACTATTAATTTGATACAAAAATCATCAATATTAACAATACCACCAACTGAAATAAGTGCCACATTAAAGGATCATATACTATGACCAAGTGGAATTTGTTCCAGGATAGTTTAAAATTAGGAAATATTTTAATAAAAGTTACCATAAGCATAGATTTAAAGAGAACAGCCAAATGATCATCTCAGATGCAGAAAAGATATTCAATACTACACAAAAAATTGAATTGGTAAAAGTCACCAAGATAGGAACAGAAAAAGACATATACATATACACGTGTGTCAGAAAAATGTGTGTGTGTGTATACATGTATGTACATGAGTGTGTGTGTGTGTGTGTATTTATATAGAGCAGGAGGCAGAGTGGGAGCCCAATGGCCAGCATCATGCTTAATGGAAAATACTAGAATATTTCCTTTAATGCAGGAATAAAAATAAATTACTAGTCAATGAAAGTACACAAGTCAAGGGTAAAACATAGAAAGATGAAAGTAAAATTATCACTATTTTCAGGCGTAACTCTATATCTAAAAATTCTAAGAGATTCAACTGAAAAAGCATTATACACATGAGAGAAGTCAGTGAGGTTACAGAGGACAAAATTAATATGTAGAAATCAATGGCTTTCGTATATGCAAACACCAACAAATTAGAGAAAATAATGGAAGATTCCATTTACATTAGCAACAAAAAGTCGTAAAGTTTCTAGGAATAAATATAAGGAACATGTAAGCACTTTGTATATGTAAAGCATACGTAAAGTATATGTAAGGCATTTAAAACATTCCCTAGTGACAGAAAAACAGATGAAAATGAGTATTCAACCTTGTTTTTAAGAAAACTCACCATTCAAGATATGTTTTCCTAATTTAATTTAAAATTCTAATATACATAATTGTCCCTGCGTTGATGAAGCTATGGGGAACAGCCACTCTTGTACTTCTATTAATTGTGGGCAGGAGTATAAATTAATATAATCTTATAGAAGGCAATTTGGTTAATGGTTTCTAACAAAATTAGAAGTAAACACAGCCATTGAATAAAATGACACTCAATTTGTCTTACAGATACACTCATGCAACATGACACATGCAAATTCATTAATTACATCACAGTATGTTATAGTAAAAGATTTGGCATAGCGTACCTGTCCATCAGGAAGGCACTGGTTAAATTATACTCCATTCATACAATGGAACACAATGTAGTTGCAAAATTAAAAGAATGAGAAAGTTCTACATATATGGCTATGTAAACAACTTCAAGATTAGTATTAAGAAAGAAAATAAAGACAAAAAACCACATGTAGAGTATGCTACAGTTCATGTAAAAGTTTGTGGGTCCGGAGAATAAGAATTCATATTTCCCTGCGTATATACAAAGAAAATCCCTGGGTGGACACACAAAAAGAAATTAGTAACAGTCGCTGCTGCTTTGAGGCTAGGAGGATAGAAAACAGGAGTAAAAGAGGAAATTTGCAGAGTATACATTTTGGTAATTTGGATTTTCAATCCATATGAATCCATTACAATTTAGAAAATCAAAATCAAAACTTTAATAGATATAAATGAAATAAAATAAAAAATTTAATTTAAAAGTAAAGACATTTAAATGGGAGAAAAGATTGAGAAAACATTGAAATACTAATAATTGCTGCATGCTTTAAATGTGTTCTATCCTGTTTTAGGCATTTTACATGTTGTGTCCTGTTTTAGACTATTATTATCCTCACATACAGGTGAGGAAACTGAGGCAGAGAGATTGATTACATGCCCTAAGTCACAACTAGGCCATCTCCAGATTCCTGCAGTTGTAACTTCTTAGCTATGCCGCCTCCTGATATCATGTGGTGCAGTCAAAATACACACTGCAAAGGCCGCAATGACCACCACCAAACCATAACACCTGAAGTTCAATCCCCCACTTTGCTTACTAGCTGTGTAACTTGGAAAAGTTCATTCGACACTTAGAGACTCAGTTCCCTCATGTGTCCAGTGGTTATGACTATACCTGTCCTGTCTCTAAAACTTGTCATGAGATCATACATGTTTGTGTGTGACAGGAAAGCAGAGGGAGAAATTTAGGTTTTAAATATGTGCCACAGGACAGAGATTAGAAAAGATGCAAGAATCCATCTTCGGGGCATTTGGACAGTACAGAAACAAATCTTGTTTATCCACTGATTTCCTTTGTGACTCTCAGGGAGAGGTTACCCTGGGGAAAGTTCTGGACCCTGACTGTAATTAAATGGCACTTATTTAAGGAAAGAAATTATGCCGCCAAACTCTTTCACCTGAAACATTCAGATAGTTGCATTATTAGCATTATTACTTGATAGTGGAGTGAGGAAAGGGGAGGTGGTTTTGTGGACAGTGTGTACCCCTACTGTGAGTACTGTATTTCCTTACTTAAGGAAAGAAAAAAAAATGGTAACTTTTCTAAGAAAATATCAACAGTCTTACCCAAAATAGTAACAACTTTAAAAATAGTGTGACACAGGAGGAGTGGGGAACTCCAGCTCATAGCCACAGCAGAACAGCTGGGAGCAGAGACATGCCCAACCTCTTGTGTGAGGAGGGTGAGTTGGTGATCATTCATAAATTGATCACTGTGGGCCTCTATTAAGTGGATTTCTATTAAGCGGGAGCTCCATGGCCCCTTGGGAGTCTCACTGCACAGTAAGGAGAAAATCTCTCTCTGGGGAATCTACCAGAGTAACTTCAGGGTGTAAGTTTTGCTTTAAAAAATAAAGTGTTGGGCCGGGCACGGTGGTTCACACCTGTAATCCCAGCACTTTGGGAGGCCGAGGCAGGTGGATCACTTGAGGTCAGGAGTTTGAGACCAGCCTGACCAACATGGAGAAACCCCGTCTCTACTAAAAATACAAAATTAGCTGGGTATGGTGGTGCACGCCTGTAATCCCAGCTACTCGGGAGGCTGAGGCAGGAGAATCGCTTGAACCAAGGAGGTGGAGGTTGTGGTGAGCCTAGATCAAGCCATTGCACTCCAGCCTGGGCAACAAGAGTGAAACTCCATCTCAAATAAATAAATAAATAATAAAGTGCTGGGCCAAGCACAGTGGCTCATACCCAATCCCAGCACTTTGGGAGGCTGAGGCAGGAAGATGAGTTGAGACCAGAAGTTTGAGACCCACCTGGGCAACACAGTGAGACCTCATCTCTACAAAAAAGTTAAAAACTAGCCAGGTGTGGTGGCACTCATTGGTAGGTCAAGGCAGGCCAGGAGGCCAAGAGAGGAGGATGGCTTGAGCCTGGGAGGCTGAGGCTGCAGTGAGCCATGATTGTACCACAGTACTCCAGCCTGGCTGACACAGCAAGACCCTGTCTCAAAACTAAAAATAAAGTCATAAAGTGCCTTCAATAGTAAATAGAAATAACAATTACTGATATTGTGAAGGTGACAGTCACTGTTATTCTAACTTTAAGAGATGGCCAGGAACAACTCCCCGACCTCCCTCAGGAATCCATGACACTGCCTCAGAATACAGTACTCACACTGGGGCTACATACAGTCCACGAAACCGCCTCCCCCTTCCTCACCCCACTACCAAGTCATAATGCTAATAATGCAATTATCTGAATGTTTCAGGTGAAAGAGTTTGGGGGTTTACTTCATCTACATCACATGCATACATAGTCCCAATACTAAAGCCAGAAAAATATTGATTTAAATACATTTGCTGCTGATTAATTCAACTTGGGATGTATAAGTATTGATAATCCTTCACAATCCCATAAGAATTCCACAGGAGTTGTCCCCTCTGATCCTCACAACAAACTGTAAGAGAAACTGGTTATCCCCACTCTAAAGACAACAAAATGGAGGACTGGCAAGTTTAGCTGATCTCTCCCAGGGTAGATTAGGAATAAGAGTCAGGACAGGGTCTAGGTCCAGGGTTCCTGCAACCACCCTCCTCTTAAGTGTCTGCTAAGGTCTTTTTGAGTCTTAAGATTTTGGAACCTAGAAAATTAATTAGCTTAGCCCCAAAGCTGTCCCTATGAGTACCCTTCACCCACTCTTAAAGAGGAGACAGACAAAATGGAACTGGGTACGTCACATTCATCTCCTGGTCTATTTAAGAAGCAGATTATCCAGAGTGGGAAACCACCAGGCTGTAGTTACATCTCTCCCTTCTCCCTCCTGGTTATTGACATTAAGCTACCATGTTACTCACTGATAGAAAACTGGAAGCAAACTAAAATGAAAACTTTTTGGCCCTAAATTACTCCTTTGACCTCTAACCTGAATTTTGGCTGCTTTTGCTTAGCAGTTACTGATTCAAAGGCCTGTCTGTAAGCCACAGTGACCATGCATCAACCCTCCGTCTGGCCAATGATACTGATTTAATGAAGGGTAATGCCATGGCTGAAAATGTTGTGTGAATGACTCCAACATGGCGTGCCAGCCACTGAGGGACCCCACACCACAGAGGCCCATGGTTCTTCATGAAAACACTCAGACACCCCCCTGCCACATACCACACACCCATGCCCATCTCCCAGGACAATCTGGATTCAGTTATTCAACAAATATTTATAGAGGACCTCCTCGGTGCCAGGCACATTCCATGTATTGGTATTATGGGATCTTTGGGGTGCTGCTTTTCTGGCCGGAAACCTGTGGTCAATGGTACCTTTGCCCAAGTTTTGCTCGGGCCCACTGGGCTCATTCCACCTACTTGGCCTGGCAGGCTGTGCTCAGCTCATGCTACCAGCCTGGATCCCATGCCTCCAAGGGAGACTGCAAGTCAGTCATGGAGCAGTGAGGGGTGTATGAGCAACTGTGGGGTCTGGCCACTGCACAGTCAGACATGCTGGCTGCTGCTGGGGGCAGGCAGCTCCAGGTGCCGGCATGAGCACCGGCTCTCTGTGAGGCTGTGGCTAGACCAGGTGCACTGCAAGCAGCTTCCTTGGCTGACTCTGGGGAATGCAGTGACACCTGGAAGCTTGGAGATGCCAGGAACCACAGGGCCTCAGTGAGGGAGTCACAGCCCTGGCTTGGGGAGCTCCCAGGTCTGGGCTTTCTGAAGGGCCACAGCTCATCTCCCCTTCTCCTCACCTTCAATGTGGTGAGCAAGGAGCATGTTTCAGCCCTGTTTGGGTTACAGCTCTTTTAGCCTCACCATTCTGCAGGTCCCAAATTCTTGTCTTATGACCAAGAAGAATGAGGCACACAGACAGAGGAGGGTGAGCATGATGAAAAGGAGCTTTATTGAGTGATAGAACAGCTCAGAGAAGACCCACATGGGGCAGCTCCTTTCTGCAGCCAGGATGTCCCATCAGGTGTTCAGCTCCTAGCAGAGAAGGTGGCTCCTCTCTGCAGCTGGTCTTCCTGTCCTCTGTCGAGTTCTGGCTCAACCTGGGGCTTTTATGGGCCTCAGTTGGGAGGAAGTGAGTGCCGATTGGTCAATAGGCAGCCATGGGTGGGCCCAGAAAAGGCACCACAAGTTCCCACTCTGGTCCATGGGACTGGCAGCCCAGCCCCCAACCTTCAGGCCCTCCGTGGCCTGAAGGTGGAGACTCACTGAGGACCCTCCCCCTTCTGCCCAGGAGCCTCTCTGCCTCCTGCCACCACCCATGGTGCCCAGGCTGTTTGTACCAAGGGGCACCTGCAGCCCAGTGATGAGCTGCCGTCAGCACCCCCTCAGCTTCCCCACTGAGCTTGTTAGCACCCAAAGTCTGGAGGGGACCAAGGCGACAGGGGGCTGGTGTGTAAGTGCTGCCCCACGTGTGCGCATATCTGGCCAGGCTGTGACAGCACCCAGGCTCAACTCCAACCCTGCTCCAAGATCAGAGCAGGTGCTGGGAGCTGGGAGAGGCCAAGAAGTGGAAGCAGACACCCCTGAGTCTGTTGGGCAAGTAAGGGGGCCTTCCTCAGTCCCTGAGGGTGCAGAGGGCAGTGAACGCCTGGGTCCTGCACCTGAGAGGGCAGGGGTCCCACCTGCTCTGTGGAGTGTGCACTCCGGCCACACTTCCTCATAGCCTGGAGTGGGGGCTCTAGGTCCTTGCTGGGCCCTTTTCTGCCCACCCCTTCATGCCCAATCACAGTGCTCCCCTGCTAGCAGGTGGCACAGTTGGCTGCCTCAGGGATGCAAGGCACAGGGGACCCACTGCTGTCATTGCTGCCCCTGCAGTCACTCCTGCCACCACCACCCACACCTCCCTGCTGCAGCTGGTGCAATGGCAGTGGCCACTCCAAACGGCCCACCGCCACCGTCACTGGGAATATAGCAATTAACAACACACAAAAAAACCCTGCCTTTGTGGCACTTATATTCTAGTGGGGAGATTTAGATGATAAACACAATAATAATAATACTAAAATATTTAAATAAACTCACCTACTATATTTCTCCAAATCACACCTTCATGCCTCTCTGGGGCTCTAGTTTCTAGACTATATTTCTGCCCGGGTCTTGATTTCTAATATTCACCACTCACCTCCAAACACTGAGCCTGCCTTGGTGTTTTGGCCACCATCACCCTCAGCCACTTCTGACAGCTGGAGCCCTACCCTGAATCTCGTTACGTGAAATCCCTCACCCATGCACTCAATGAGACATGTTGGGAATTGTGCTGGGATGTCCATCATCCTCTCCCATTAGCTGTTCCCTGCACTGTGAGTAGAGACAGCTACTATCAAGTCCAGGGGGCCTGACTAGCTCTAATCACAGCTCCCTGCTCCACTCCCTCTTTGGTCTGGTTCTGGATCCTATCAGTCTTTAGGGATCTGAGACGGGAGCATCTCCAATACAATAGTCATTCAGAAGGAGATTCATAACCCAAGGGAAGGATGTACAATTCCATGGTAGGACCAACAATTCCCTTTTGAAATCTACTACACATATTGGGCAGTGTTCTTTCATCACTCAGCATCGCTTGGCTTCAGTTTCCACCCTCGTCAGAGTCCACCCTCATTCTTCTTGTCTCCTGTGTCTCCCCTAGCCCCACTCTCTGCGCTCGCCAATGTGCTCCCTCTCACCTCCCAAGCTTCCACTTCCCTGCTTAGCACACTCTGAAGGTATTCTTTCTCCCTAAACCAGCTTTTCCCTGTTACTACCCAGCACATCCATATATAACAACAACAAAAATCCTCTCTTTATTCCCATGGACAGGTAAAAAAGAGGTAAAGGAAAATCCTGACAGTTAAATGCATTGAAAACAGAAAAGAACTAAAATTCAAATCTCCAGGCTCTGAGCTCTTTTTAGTAGTCTACATGGCTTATGGCTTGTAAGAATTTACCAGTGACCTAACCTCCTTGTTTTGGAGCTCTCAAGCAAAAACGTCATTCACTCTCTTTGTCTTTACGATCTCTCTCTCAATACACACCCACACAGAGAGAGAGAGAGAGAGAGAGAGATACACAGAGTTTCTTGACTTGGTTTAGGATGGGGAGGGCTGGGCATATGGAAGTTGATGCATCAAAGGCCTCCATATCTTGGTGAGGCTGCTGGAGGGAGGAGCAAGTGCACTTTCGCTTAACAGAAAGATATTTGGCTTTTTTGCCCCTCTCAAATATCTAGGTGAGCATCAATCTACATAACATCTATAAAGACTGCTGAGCTATTCAAAGACCAGCATTACACTGCACAGTGTTACTTAACAAGGAGACTAGCAACAGCTTACATCCTTACAGCCAAGGAATTTCTAGTCTTGGCCTTTAGTCAGGAAAGGAAGAGAGTGGAAATTGAAAATCATTCTGATATCTGCCTCACTGTAAGGATCCATATTAATGTCAAATGAATAAGATTGGTTTCAATAGCAGTGTATGTGAGTTAAATTTGTGAAAACTGCATCCATGGAGATTTGCAAGCATCAAAGAGCAGGCTGCGGGGAACTACCCTGAATCCAGCTGTCTTAGTCCATTTATGTTACTATAAGAGATTACTTGAGGATGGGTAATTTATCAAAAAAAGAGGTTTAGCTGGGCGTGGTCGCTTGCACCTGTAATCCCAGTGCTTTTAGGGACCAAGGTGGGAGGGTTGCTTGAGCCCAGAAGCTCAAGACCATCCTGGGCAACATAGTGAGACCCTGTCTCCACAAAAAAATATTTTTTTTAATTAGCCAGGTGTGATGGCACAAACCTGTGGTCCCACCTACTCAGTTGGCTGGGGTGGGAGGATAACTTGAGGCTGGAAAGTTGAGTCTGCAGTGAGCCATGATCACACCACTACACTCCAACCTGGGTTACAGGGCAAGACATTGTCTCAAAAAAAAAAAAAAAAAAAAAAAAAAAAGAAAAGAAAAGAGATTTGTTTTGCAGGCTTGCAGGCTGTACAAGAACCATGGTGCTAGCATCTGCTTCTGGTAAGGGCCTCAGGCTGCTTCCATTCATGGCAGAAGGCAAAGAGAAGCTGGTGTGTATAGATCACATGACAAGAGAGGAAGCAAGAGAGAGGAAAGGATCCAGGCTCATTTTAACAGCCAGCAACTGAGGGAACACTCTCATGGGAATAGACTGAGAACTCACTCATTACCTTGAGGATAGCACCAAGCCCGTCATGAGGGATCTACCCCCATGATCCCAACACCTCCCACCAGGCCCCGTCGCCAACACTGGGGATAAATTTCAACATGAGACTTGGTGGGACCATACAAACTCTATCCAAACCATAGCACCAACTAAATTATTGATGCTAAGTTTTCAAGAACAATTCACCTTGGGGGCACAAGGTAATTACACAAAGCTCCGATACAACAGCTGGAGAAAATAACCCAAACAAATAAACAGGGCCCATCTAGGGGAAAAAATGTCCTCCAAAAGGGCAGCTTAATAAAGTGCATGTGTTCAGTTGATTGTGGGGAGAAATTATATTATTTTGCTCTGGCATATTATATTTGTATGTAAACATCATATTTTCAAATAGGATTGTGTTCTCAGCCCAGCATCACCAGGAAAGGCAGAAGTGTCCTGAATGTTCAACAATATACCATACAGATTCTTTTTATTAAAATCTCATTTCACTGGGATAGCTCCTTTGAGAGAGATGTGCAGAATAATGCTAGGAAATCAGTGAACCAACACCACTTAATTATATCACGCATATTAAAAATTTCTGCTTATGCATTCGCTATGCACTTTGCTGCACTTAGTGCACAGGGAGAGCAAGGACGTCACTGGCTCGGGAGCTTGGGATAATTATTTTTTTTCCTTTTTTCCTGTTCCCTCCTTTCCAGCTTTTTTAATCAAATAAGAGACGGGGCAAATCAAAGTTATTCAGTCTTCACCCCCTCTTTGCAATGCTACCACTTCAAAAGTGTTTTATTTGGCTCCTTTCATCAACAGAGCTCTGAATGATCAATGGGAAATAACTGCTAAGTCACCCAGCACAGATTTTCGTCATTACCTGTTCCTGCTCTGGACTCAGCCCCAGCCCTGGGGAGCTTCTAAACCATGTGTTCAGCTCCTTCGGGACCCACTTGATTACCCTGGAGACAGCAAGACAGCTCCAGCTCAAAAATCAGATGATGCTAGGATTTTTTCATTTTTTATTATAAGATTAAAGGGAAAATGGTTACCCCTATGGCTTGACAAACACATATAGTTTATTTCAAAAATGGGTAGCTGTGGGAAAGAAAGGAATATCTGAGCACATGATTTTATCCAATTATGGCAAGATTTAGTATAAATCAAAAACACCAATCCTGAATTCTTGTAGCTGATTAGATCTTCATTCTTTCATTCATTGTAATAGAAATAGTGGCAGGAGCCCATAGTGCCAGCTACCTTGGAGGCTGAGGCCGGAGGGTCCCCAGAGCCCAGGAGTTTGAGTCTAGTGTGGGCAATATAGTGAGACCCTGTCTCCTAAAAAAATACATAATTTAATGGACAGCTACTTTGTGCTGTGTTCTGTGCAAGGCACTAGTATTGGAGAGTCCATTGACAATCAGAAAGAGATCTTGTTCACAGAGGAGAGTAATGAATTAACAGAGGAAATGAATGTGTGTGGATTGTTCTAATACCAGATAGAGGGCGGCAGCAATGATGGCAGAGGTTGACCTAGAATGCTATTGTTTCAAGAGAGGGAGAGTTTCCCTTGGCTTGATGATCCAAGGAAGACTTGTTGAAGAAAATGTTATTTTATCTGGGTCTTGAAGCATTAGTAGAATTGCACACAGGGTACATGCTAAGAGGAAGAAAAGAAATGTTCAGGCAGAAGGAATAGCAAGCATACACAAAGGCCAAGTTAGAGAACGTGGGGACTGTGTTAGGAACCCAGTGAATAGTTTCAGGGAAGGAAAGGAGCCTGAAATAAAGTAGCAGATGAAGTGGATGTCAGGGAGTTCCCAAGTGCCTGACAATTTCATCAATTCTCTTCGATGGTAAACAAAACAAGACAAAACCCTAGAGGCAGTTCTTTGTACGGAAGTCCTTCAGTTTTGTGTCATGTGGCCCTGTTACCCTGCCTGAAGGCGGCCTCTTTGTTTGTGCACCATCTCTTGTCTACATAATCTGCTCTTCTGCTTACCCGTGCTTTCTGTTCAGCTTGCATATGGCATTGTCTGGCCCTGGTGTGACTGCAGACTTGAAAGAGTTAACACAGTTTTCACCTTGCATCTCCTTACCTAAGTGTCTTTGTACCTCAAATCTGAATTCTCAAAAAAAAAAAAAAATTTGTTGGATTGGACTGATTCAGGTACACATTTCTAGTTCCACCAGTTGTGACTGGAGAAAATGGCACCCCAGGGCAAATACGGCAGCCCATGTCCATCCCTGAAGCAGCTGCTATACGTAAAAGTGATATCAGTAGGCATTTACCCCAAACAATAATCATAAGTTTCTAAAATGTCACAAATGTCTGCAAACACTTAAGAAGATAAGGAGGTCTGCAATGCATACCTTTAGAAATTATTTCAGAAAGGTAAGAAATTTGAAAGTTTTGGCATTCACAGAAACGACCTTCAGTTACGTGAACAATCGCGATATCGAGATGTTTGTAACTCCGCACTGCTGAATAAATGAGATGATTCACTCCCTTGAGTCCCCATGACCTCTCTGAGATTCATGGATGTAATAATTTGCTTCATTGCTCTCCACTCCAAGATTCCCAATAGTATGTTAAGTAGGAAAACGAAGCCTTTCTTTACCTCATCCCATATGCATTCAAATCACTTGTAGTGTGCAGAACATAGTTTATGCATCCACTTATGTAAACTTACCAGGATTATGAACAGAATATATTCTCACCAGGCAAGGGCAGTGTTTTACTTTTATAGGATACATAATCTGATAAACAGTGTCAGCAGAAAAAGGGATTTTACCAGGTAATGGTTAAGAAAGTGGAGGGGGACTGCAAATAGATACTTTAAAAACCTTTTTAGTGCTGGTTGCCTTTCCTTTATAAGGTTACCACAAAGCCAACTAATGTTACAGTGTCTGATGATTTTAATGCACCAATATTGGCTGTAAATTCCTTTCCTTGGGCGAGGATGCACAGATCAAAATGCAGCTGCCACTACTGCTGCTTCCAGCATACCACTAAATTTGACTAGCTTGCCCCAATAGTTAATTAAGTGATAACTGATTATGTGGGTGTGAGCATGTTGTGCACCTATAACACACACACACACACTACCAACAGCAGAAAATTAAGCTCATCGTTCCTATGAACATATATGACTGTTAAACCCATAGATCTACCACTATAGTTGACTCCTCTGACAGCCCCAAACTTAAATATGATCCGTGTTTTCCCATCTATAAGGTGGTATACTATTAACTTGGTTTTTGTGATTCTTGAGGTAATCTAGAAATGTTCTCTCTCTATGTTTATAATCTTAGCATACCAATTTTACTAAAAATGTCCTACTTAGATCCTGCAGGCATCCAGGGCTCAGCTAAGATTTTCTGCTTCCAATTAAAGAGAAGAATTGAAACATTTAGGGAAAATATTAGGCTATCCAATGAGTGTCAGTAGCTGAAATTTTCTATTAGTACAGATGATAAGAATTATTTTGCTATGTGAGCCTGATCTGTTTCCACAGTACTTGAAATGTCCACAATGTATGTAAATCCGAGGAGTTAGTTGTAAGTTAGAGCTGAAACCGAAAGGAAACAGAAGCAAAGAAAGCCCCTGTAACTGAGAGGGGCTGATTTCCGCAAATGGTCACTGAATTTGATTCTGAGTTTCTCAGTGGCCAAAGCCAAAGGGGCTCATGCTTTGTTACTGAGGCAGTGTTTTAAGGCTGCAAACCAATGATTTTTAAAACATATTGTTCCAAAAGTCAATTGCTTGGGGCTAAGAACCAAGAGAATATGTCCACTATTTAGAATATACGGACTGATAGCCTTGAAATTTGTAATAAGAGAAGCAAACTGTTACATATGTTTTCCTTTGGTATTAAGTGCTATAGATTATGGAATGTGAGCAATTCCACCTTCTGTTGGCCACAAAAGCATGTCCCTCACCCTATAATAAATGAATAAACCTGGAAAGGGATGCAATGTGCATATGTACCAACTGGCCAAGTGTTATCAATCCATGACGGAAAATGAGGGCGCTTTTCCAGGGCTACTCAAGTTATTCTCAGAGGCCCCCAGGGGCCTCAGGATTCTTCTGCAGTGGCTCCTTCATCAAGGTCAAGCACCACATTACCCCTCCATCACCAAGGTCCCTGTGGGACTGCCACTGGTCTGGTCTCCATCTCTGCTCATTTGGAGGCTCTTGTCTCCCTGCAAGTGCTTTCCTTAATGCTCTCCACAGCAAACCTGGGACAAGGTCCACTTTTTAAAAAAGATTTTGTTTTGAATGTCAAAGATAAAGAAATGAAAATAGACTGGCAAATTGAGACTTACAAATATTTGCACTCTTTACTTTTCCTAAAGCCCACAGACACGGGTCCTAAGGAGTCTTAACCTTCCTCCTGATCCATCCACACATAGAATTCCTCGAGGTTCTGAGTCGTGTGCTCTTTTAGGTCTCTGGCTTGCTCCTGCAGAAACCTAGAAGGCTCTTGCTTCTTCCCCTTCCCCTGGTTCACACGACACCAATCTTGGCCTTGTCTCAAGTGTCATTTCCTCCAGGAATGTACCCCAATAAGCCTCTCACTGCCTAATCAGGTCAAGGCACCCTGTGTTACCGTCACTGCTCAGTGATCTTTCATTTCACATTTCATAGTTGTGCTTTTATTTTTCATGTTTAAAAAGCGATTTGTCACCCAAAAGAAGTAGAATCAGGGACTCAAACACCTTTGAACACCTGTATGTTCATAGCAGCATGATTCACAATAGCCAGAAGGTGGAAGCAACCCAAGTGTCCATCAACAAATAAATGAATAAATAACATGTGGTGGATTCATACAACAGAATATTACTCAGCCTTAGAAAGGAAGGGGATTTTGACACATGCACAGCCTGGATTAACTTTGAAGACATTATGCTAAGTGAAATAAGCTCATGACAAAAGGACAAATAGAAGTTCTACTTGTATGAGATATGTAGAGTAGTCAAATTCATAGAGATAGGAAGTAGAATGCTGGCTGTCAGGTGCTGTGAAGACAGGAAGATGGGGGTTCTTGTTTGACAGGTATGGAGTTTCAGTTCAGCAAGCTGAAAAGAGCTCTGGAGATGGATGGTGGTGATGATTGCACAACCATGTGAATGTACTTAATGCCACTCTGGACGTGTAAAAATGGTTAAGATGGTAAAAACTTATGTGTATTTGACCACAATTAGAAATAATAAATAGACAAATAAAATTGATTTTTAAAAAGCCATTTAATACTTATCTCCCTCTCCTAGACAATAAGCTTTCCAAGGATAGAAGCTGTGTCTACTTTTTCAGTGTTGTTTTCCTGTACCTGGCATGTAGTAATCACTCCATGTGTACCTCTTGAAAATAAGATAAATGAGTGCATGGCAGGACTAGATCATCCTCTTTTTACAGGGCCACTAAATATATCTGTGTCTCAGCTTCACATTACCTCTTGAGACCCCCCTACACCAGGCAGGAAAAATGTCCACTTCACTGTGTAATTTTCATCATTCAAGTTCTTATTTCCTTGATATCTGCCTCCACCCAGGATGAGTGATGATGAGTCTCCCACCCCTACACACCCTTCTAGGGAATCCCCCAAGAAGCGTGGCCTCATTCTTTGGCCTCAGAAGAACAATCATATCAGAATATGATATCACAACATCAGTACACTTTCCAAAAGCTTGGTCATTCTATCTGATATAACCCTACCATTAGGACAAAAACCGTTCCATTGGGAATAGCTGTGATGAACTCAGGACAGTTCTCTACACCAGTGAATGGAGAACAGCATGTTGGTGAGTCCTTTCTAAAGTCTTCTGTGTCAATACTCAGTTCCTGTAAGTAACTACTCGAGCCAAAATACCTGTAAGAACTGACTCTGTAAGGACACACCATAGTTTTCAGCACAGGGTACTCTAAACTCACATAGAGTCCCCCAAAACTGTATGCTCCCCATTTCCTTTCCTCTTAAAAATTCTAGAACATGAAAGAAAATCAATACAGTTTTGACCCAGCCATGCACAATAATTTACACTACCTATGTTACCAAGCAGGACATTTATTTTTCAATCTTAAATATTTTGATTTAGATTAATGACACTTGAACTTTGCCTCAAAACTTGAGGAACAATTGGTAACCAACTGGTGTATTTCAACTGGTCCTAGAACAAAGGGACTATCTTCCCTAAATAAATATTAACATTTTTAATTTTAATTATATATCAAATAGATTTTAAGTTTAAATGGTAGGTTTTATAGTTCTTACCCATCACGGTTACAGAAATCTCTGGCTTTGATTTTTAACCAAGACACACATTATTTCTACACATGCCCAGTACTTAGGTGCTCACCTTCTTGTTAAATCTGTGCTTTTAAAAAATATCTCTTCAAGTCTTGCAGAAAGTATCAACCGTTTATCGGTTTCTTTATTAAAGATATTATTTCTTTATTAAAGATATTATATCTTTATTAAAGATATTTCTTTAATATCTCTCCCCAATATTTAGTAATACCTTTTCCAATCCTGAATTTTTATCACAGAAAAAGCCAACAACAGAGAACAGGAAATTGTCAACCTCATGTCAGAGCTTACAGTGAATTTTTGAAAACCCACAGCTTTAATGTATAAATCCGGAAGTTTTCTTGTTTTATTTCTCTCCCCAACAAAATATACTTATTGCCTCATTGTAGCCATAAAACCTGGGGAGACAAATCCATCTCCTACTCTAAGATCCTTCCCAGATTCCAATCACCTCTGAATCATACTGAGGCCACTTTCTACAAGGGTGACCTAAGCAAAGCTTGCCACATATACCATCTTCCCATATCACACACTGAGATAAGACAACGACTGCAGACATTTAATCTTGTGCAAACAATGATCTCTGTTAGAAGCCACTGAAATAGAAAACTAAATATTCTGCTGCTTTTGAAAAAATTCAGGTAGATGGTGTTACCTATCTTGTGACCTGAAGATGCTTCTTGCTGTGTGTTTCCCACATGATGGTTTGTACCAGGAAAGGACGTAGTCAGCATACCTGTGTGATTCAGGGACTGCAATGAAAATTGAGCCATCAGGAACTGTTCTTTTTTGGCAGGCATCCCCAAAACATAGCAAATCATTCAGCAAAGAGGTACTATACAGAGGTGAGGTACAGGAGCCCTGGAACCAGCTAGTTTCCTCCCCAGCTGCTCTGCTTGCTAAGCACATGACTGTGTGCAAGGTGTTTAATCTCTTGCTGTCTCCATTTCTTCATCTATAAACTGGGGGTAACAGTTGTCTTTACTTCAGAGAATTGTGATGAGGGCAAATTGAATAGTGCATGCACAGTGTTCACAGTATCCTGTGAATGGGTCATGGTTTACGTGCACTATTTTACATTTAAAATGTAGTATCCTTACTGCATACCCAGCATGCACTAAGGACCCAACGAATATTAGCTAATGTCACTATTTGCTTCTTTCTTTAATTGATTTCTAGCTCCCACTGTTTTCAAGGACCTTAGCTTAAACCCGATTCTTTACATTGCACATCACCTCTTCTCTCCTCTCCTCAGTTACAACAGGAAAATGAAATGTCCCCTCCCTCCTCAGCTGAACAATCATTTATATTCACCTGCTCTATCGGGGCCTAAGAGGAAACCAGCTATGGAGAGAATTCAAAAGTAGAAAGCCGGGTGAAAGGTCTCTCAGGAGTGCGAAGGCCATTTTTTCACTCGTTTGCTCTGCAGAGGAAAATAAAATGGACCTGAAACAATTACTCTGAAAAATGAGTTGGGGGTGGGCAAAAGAATCTCATTCAATATGTGTGTGTGTGTGTGTGTGTGTGTGTGTGTATGGTTTTTTTTTACCTATGGGAGACCAAAATGCCTTAAGTCTGTGGCTTCTCTTCAATGCAGGTAAATTGTGTGCCCCAAGCCCACTAGTGGCTAAACTAATAAATTGATCTAGTACTAGTTTAGTCAAAGAGTTGTCAAAAAGAATGAAAGACTCCGGGCTGTTTCTTTCTACCTAACATGGCTCTATCTTGCTCAGTTTTATTTGGGGTTCTTAGTGTGGGGGCACACAGAGGAAGCAGATGGGGAACCTGTCAAAGCTTAACTCTCTGCCATTGAACTACTGAGGAATTAAAAGGTAACTATATCTAGTAGCCTCACCAAATGAAAGGCTGTGCTAAGATCATCATGAACATTATGAATGGCAGTGAAGCTCCATATAGGTTAATGAGAAGGAGTAGTGAAAACAGTCAATGATAAGAAGTTCCATTCACTTTACCATCCTTCTCTGAAAAACTCCTCAGGGGTGGGACATGGTCTGAAAGGTAAGTATGAGGACACATGAGTCACTTAGTGATTTTCCTGAAGTAGACAGCACCCCGAGTAGGTGGCGTAGCTGAGAAGGGTTGAGGGGACAGACAGCCCACCATACCCATTTGCCCCATGAAGCACGTTGCAAATCTTCTCTGCAGTCTTCTGTGTCAATATTTATCTCCTAAAAACAACTGCTCAAATGTTCTTCATGGTGGGGGAGAATGTTTACAAGAAGGGTTGTTCTGTGTGAAGGCACCTCCTTCCCCTGGTCCCAGCAGGCTGTGACATGAGTTTGGGCTACTCCTGGTTACCAGTCATTCTCCTCTCTGTGCAAGACAAGGAACAAAGAAAGAGCAGGTGTGCAGTGGAGTTGGGGATGTTGAAGAGTGTTGAGCATAACTGATGGACTTTTCTGTCATTCTGAGAGCTTTCCTGAGAAAAAGAATGTCCATGTATATCATAAGCTTGAAATAATAGACTGACAGGGGAGAGATGTATGGCATGAGTAGCAGGGCATATGGTTGGGGACTCTATACGACTAGTGGGGTAGATTTCCAAGTAGTGCTAATTTCCTTCAGGTCTCTGCTCAAAGGTCACCTTATCTGTTTTACATGAAATAGCCTCCATCCACTTCTCCATTGACACTCCCCACCCACTTTACCTTGGGTATAGTACTCTGACATTCTCATCACCACCAGACATAACCATGCATTCACTTGTCCATCTGCTTCCTCCAGCCAGGGCATAAGCCTCAAGAGAATCAAGACTGCTGTGTTCATTGCTTCATAATCAGCACCCAAGACAATGCCTGGAACATAGTGGTGTTCAGTAAATATTGCTGACGGATGAGTAAATCTGTTGTATCTGTTTAGTTTTTACACAAGACTCCTGGGAAGAGAAAAGCATGCCAAGCATCAACTTTAGAATAGTCTAATCTTCTCGTTTTACAGACAAGAAAACTGAGGCTGAAACAGGTCATGGTTTATGCCAAGTCTGGCTGATGCAGAGAATGAGGCTGAGGCTCCATGGTCCACTGAGCAGCCTGTCCTCAAGAGCACAGACAATTTTGCTGAGCACATCTGACATATGACAGGGTGATGGAGAGGAGCTGGAAGGACATTTCCTGGGCACGCCTGAGACATTCCCCAAATGAAAAGGAGAAAATTGAATCCAGAGACACTGAACAAATGGGAAAAGAAGGAACGACCATGCCCCTGTCTGACAGGCTGCCCGCCTGGGGATGGCAACGGGAGAAAGCAGATGGCTGCGCTGGCACACAGCAGCTGGCTGGAGCAGTACAAATTGAGCACCCTTGGTGAATATCATTAGGGTAAGTGGTGCACTAAAACACCTAGAGGAAGAACAAGCAAGCAGAACACACACACACACAGACACACACACACACACACACATGCATTTTTAAATTTTCAGTTTATTCTTTCAATTTCCCTTCACTACAAGGTAGGCTCCATGAAGACAGGGCCTTTGTCTGTCTTAATAATTATTAGTTGGATACATGAAAAGATGAATGAATTAATTATTAAGCATCTCCCGTAATAGACATAGTGCTAAGCATAGAGGATGGTTTCTGCATCAGGAGGAATCACAAGGGGAAATAAATAAGACCTTCAACTACCAAGTGGTGTGTTTAGTGTTATGAAGGAGCTGAAAGGGTCCCAGAAGAAGCTAGGCTTTGGGGGTCAGGAGGTCTCAAGAAACGCACCAGGTGGTGGTTGAAGATTAGCTCAGGTATTACAAGAAAAGCCTAAATGGATCAGAAGTAGAAGATGGAGAACTGAGAGAATAGCATGTGCTAAAGCCAGAAACAAGAGGGGGCTAGAGGAACTCCAAGCAGCACCACGTCATGTGGAAGGGACATAGCCTTTTGAATTAGACAGACCCAAGTTCAAATTCTAACACTGCTCCTTACTACCTGAGTATTTTTGAACAATTTACTCTGCTAGACTGATCTTTGGTTTTAAAAATCGGTAACATAGGAAAAATATTGCCAGCATTTCAGGTTCTTCCAAGGATTACATGAGATCATGTTTTCTATAGAGGATGACATGGTTGAGATCAGGAATTGCTGGCTGCTACTCTAGTGTGGAATCGGGGAAAGGTGGCCTGAACCAGCAGGCAGGGGTCAATTCATCTGTGGCTTGAGGGTCCCAGGAGAATTTTGTACTTTGACCAGGAGGCATGAGGAGGAGTTGCAGGGTTTCAAATAAAGGGATTATGAGAGTGCAGGCAATGAGACTTTTTATTAGTCACTCACAATAATCCTGGAAGGAAATAAAGGTCTCTCCAAGGAAGATGCAATGGGAATGAAGAGGAGAGGATGCACATAGGATACACAGGAGGAAGAACTGATAGGACTTTATTACTTATGGGTCCTATGAAAGGGAGAAACATCTAGAACTATTTCTACTCATACTTCTTAGTAAGCTCTTCAGATGAGAGTCAGAACCAAACTCTTTTTTAACAGCGGGCAATAAAATAAGTACAGGATCCAGAGTAAAGGTTTACAATGTTTTATAGAAAGATATTTTAATTTGAATTTTACGAAAGTATCAATCTGCAATAGATTCCTCATTTTAGTTGAAGAACCATTGGTTTACTACAGTGCTGTCCAATGCAAGCCACGTATGTAATAGGTGACATTTATGTTAATATTATTTTTTATTTAACCTTATATATCCAAAGTATTTTCATTTTGTGATGGTTAATATTGAGTGTCAACTTGATTGGATTGAAGGATGCAAAGTATTGTTCCTGGGTGTGTCTGTGACGGTGTTGCCAAAGGAGATGAACATTTGAGTCAGTGGGCTGGGAGAGGCAGATCCACCTTCAACTGGGTGGGCACAATATAATGAGCTGCCAGTGCAGTAGGATAAAAGCAGGCAGAAGAACGTGGAAAGACCAGACTGACCGAATCTTCCAGCCTTCATCTATCTCACATGCTGGATGCTTCCTGCCCTTGAACATCAGACTCCAAGTTCTTCAGTTTTTGGACTCTTGGACTTACACAAGTGGTTTGCCAAAGGCTCTCAGGCCTTCGGCTGCAGACTGAAGGCTGCACTGTTGGCTTCCCTACTTTCGAGGTTTTGGGACTCAGACTGGCTTCCTTGCTCCTCAGCTTGCAGAAGCCTATTGTGGGACTTCACCTTGTGACCATGTGAGTCAATAACCCTTAATAAACTCCATTTCATATGTACATGTATCCTATCAGTTCTGTTCCTCTAGAGAACCCTGGCTAATACACATTTCAACATGCAATCAATATAAAAATATTAATGAGGCCAGGTGCAGTGACTCACGCCTGTAATCCCAACACTTTGGGAGGCCAAGACAGCCAGATCGTGAGATCAGGAGTTCGAGACCAGCCTAGCCAACAGAGTGAAACCCAGTCTCTACTAAAAATACAAAAAATTAGCCGAGCATGGTGGTGGGTACCTGCAATCCCAGCAAATCAGGAGGCTGAAGCAGGAGAATCACTTGAACCCAAGAGGCAGAGGTTGCAGTGAGTCGGCTTGCACCACTGCATTCCAGCCAGGACAACAGTGCCAGACTCCACCTAAAAAAAAAAAAAAATATATATATATATATATATGAGATATATTGCATTTTTGTAATAAAAATCCAGGGTATATTTTGCAATTATAACATAGCTAAATTTGTAGTAGCCACATTTTAAGACCTCAGTAGCCACATGTGCCTAATGGCTATAGTGCTTAGTGACACAGCTATAGTGCTGAGGTGGATGGTCACAGGTGATTGAGTGGATGGTCATACTTTAACCACGTCTTAGAAGAAGCACAGCGTTAGAGGGAAATGCTTGTTCCCCACTCTCCTAATTTTGCTTCAGAGAGATTTATTCTAAACATACCAAGCCTCTTGCTTTACCCCTTACTCCTCGCCTAGAAAAGTAGAGTGAATTTCCTATGGATAGTTTTGGGAAAATAAGCCAGGCGTGTCCAACTCAGCAACTCCATCCTTCTCCTTTAAAAAGCCAGCCTGACGTGGTAAACAAGGGACCTGTGCTTCTCCTCTTGGGTACCCCCTTCATGTGGGAAGGCCTGCCGTGGCCTGGCACTGCCTTGATCCACAAGGTAAATTCTCCTAGTTCTGAGGTTGTGCCTGCAAGCTCCTTTGACACAAAAGTCATATTATCCAAATTATTCTTTATCATTCATAAAGACAATTCTCAGCCTCCAGCTCTGTCTGCATTAGCAGAGGCTGCTCCTAGGGACAGGTGTAGAAGAACAGGGTCTCTGCAAAGGCATGGGCATCTCAGGAGAGGATTTTTGAGGTGCTGGTGGCTATAGCATGACATTAAATTAGCAAATGGCCTAAGTACACATGTGTGACCCATGCAGAGACTAAGCAGATGCTGGCAGGCCACAGAGTCCTTAGTAAGCACAGCTGTGGTAAGGATTCTATTATAGAAAAAATAAAATTTTCTTTCTGCCATTGTTTTAGACTTCAGGGAAGGCACAATATTTGCTGTTTTTAAACTTCAAAAGAGTTGAGATCCACGTGTATCTCAGAAAACTAGGGAAGTAAATTGTTAATGTCAAAATTGTCAACAGTGTATTAGCTGCCCCAAACTCCATTGTATATCCTTAAGAAGAGAATGATGGCATAACTAATCTTGGGGTTTAGTTGTTTTGCTCTCAAACTCAAGAATGAGCCACCACCAAATGTTCTCAAGCTAGTTCATGATTACTTAAGAACACACGGTGGAGACAGCTTCTTAACCTTCAGCAGCTCCACAGTCATATTGGTGTAGGATTGTATAACACCTGTAAAAAAGAGAATGTGGTTTCTCTGCAACTAAATATATTCCATGCTCAACTTGTTCGGTTCAGAACTGAAGAAGTAGGTCTGTATAATTCTGGGGCTCATCTGTCACTCACACAAAATAGTGCCCTCCAATTTAGCATTTCTAAGCAATTATGGTGATATTTTGGCTTCCAACTAATTATTTTTCATTTCACATTTTCTACATAAAGCTCTGAGAAAAATAAAAGTTTCATTTTGGAGATACATATATATATATTTTTTTTTTTTTTTTTTTGAGTCAGAGTTTTGCTCTTGTTGCCCAGGCTGGAGTACAATGGCGTGATCTCGGCTCACCACAACCTCTGCCTCCCGGGTTCAAGCGATTCTTCTGCCTCAGCCTCCTGAGCAGTTGAGACTACAGGCATGCACCACCATGCCCAGCTAATTTTGTATTTTTAGTAGAGATGGGGTTTCTCCATGTTGGTCAGGCTGGTCTCGAACTCCCGACCTCAGGTGATCTGCCTGCCTTGGCTTCCCCAAGTGCTGGGATTACAGGCGTGAGCCACCGCTCCCAGCCCTGGATATATATTTTTAAACGCCAGAGAAATATCAAATCATTCTACAGGTAATTGACTACATTGTCTAAAGATATTAAAATTAATTTGAGTAGAGATGAAGATGTGGAAGTAATCAGAATGCACACACACACTCACACACACACACACGTATATATATGATGTTTGAAGACATAGATATAAGAAGTCCCCCAAGAAGCTTTTAAGAGAAGAGAGGGGGGTAAGAGCTGAACTCTGAAGAATACTAACATTTGAGGGATATACAAAGAAAGGAAGGAAACTAAGAAATTTCCAGAAGAAAGTAAGAATATGATGTTTCTATGGACGAAGACAGAAAGAATGTTTTAAGAAGGGAATGGCTGACCGAGTGTAAATAATATTTATAATCTTACTCATTCAACAAACATTTATTGAGTATCTATTATAGGCAGAGACTATTCTAAGCACTGGCAATTCAACAGTGAATAAGACAATATCTTTTCCCTCATGGAGTTTGTGATCTAGTGTAAATTCACACAGACGAAGTAAGATAAGAAAGGACTGAAAGTGATCCATTGGGTTTGACCATTTATTAATTATTAGGGACTTCAGTAAAAGGAAATTCAATGGTGTAGAGGGATAACAGCAGACAGGAGTGGGTTTATGAGTCCATGGAGCTGGGAAGTAACGAGACAGGGTGGTAGCTGGACAATGTGCAGTCCATAGTGGGTGATGGCTATGGAGAATATTCAAGGGAGGAAGGTAGGAAGAGCCAGCAGAGACAGAAACTAAAGACCAAAGGAAGAAGATACAAAGTGATCTGTCACTGATAAACAATGCATGAGTAAATACAATAAATCCTCAACTAATGTCATAGATAGGCTCCTAGAAACTGCTACTTTAAATAGAACAACATAAAATACAACCAATTTTACCATAGGAGAATTAATATAAACAAGAGTTCAGTTCTTAAGGCATATTTCTTGTCACAAAAACATCACCAAACTTCTAAATAAAGGCCAAAACACTTCTAATATTAAACATTGAAATAAATGTGAGCTATACATACATTAAAGAGAGATTAATGAAAACAAGATAATCATTTATGCACTTATTTCAGCTCAGGGTTGCAGGTGGTTGGAGACTATCCCAGCACTCAGGATGCAAGGCAAAAACCCACCATGGCCAGGCCACCATTCCATCACAGAACACAGGCACACATGCAACCACGCTCACTCACACTGGGACCACTGAGATACCCCAAGGAACTTAGCAGGCACAGTGCTGAGATGTGGGAGGAAATCAGAGTACCCAAAGAAACTCACAAAGCCACAGGAAAATGTGCAAACTCCACACAAACAGTGGCCCTGGCTAGGAACCAATTTTGTTTTCTCACCAACCAAATTGGCATTGATAAGACGCAGGAGAATACTCCTTGATCATAAGGATCTCCCAGGCTAGCATAACAACTGAATGAGTGACTCAAATGCTGATCATCATGAATGGAATGAGACATGGTTCTAAGCACCTACAGGGAATATCCCGTGTAATCTTCCCAGCACACCATGCAGGAAGGACAATTATTGTTCCCCTTTGACAGGTGAAGCCACTGAGGGATAGAAAGGTAAAGCACCTGGCCCAGGACAAGCTGGTAAGTGACAGAGCCAGAAATAACAACAAGACAGGCCACAAGTCCAGAGCCTGAGCTCTTACCCACAGAGCTTAACCTCATTTGCTTTTGTTTATCCCCATGCCATATTTTCACTGAAATGTCTCTTTTCTGATGAGGTGTCAACATCATTTATGTCCCCCAGAGTCAAGCCTTTGGTGCATCTGAAAAGTGAATTCATTTTTTTTTTGTTTTTTGACAGAGTCTTACTCTATAGCCCAGGCTGGAGTGCAGTGGCACGATCTCAGCTCACTGCAACCTCCATCTCCCAGGTTCAGGAGATTCTCCTGCCTCAGCCTCCTGAGTAGCTTAGATTATAGGTGCATACCACCAGGCCCAGCTAATTTTTATTTTTTATGTTTTGTATTTTTAGTAGAGAAATGTTGGCCAGGCTGATCTTGAACTCCTGACCTCAAGTGATCCACCTGCCTCTGCCTCCCAAAGTGTTGGGATTACAGGCATGAGCCACCGTGCCCTGGCCTGAAAGGTGAGTTCAAAATGAATGTTTTTCTTATGTTAGCAAACTCAAGAGTGACAAAGAAATCACCTGCTTCAAGAAAATTAACATAAGCTTGTAATCCCAATGCTTTGGGAGGCCAAGGTGGATCACTTGATGCCAGGAGTTTAAGATCAGCCTAGGCAACATAGCAAGACCCTGTCTCTATAAAAAAAAAAAAAAAAATTAAATAAAATGAGAGGAGATGATAAACACTTGACCTTCTGTGGATTATTGTTGACCTGAGGGCTGGGTCACGGCAAGCTCATCTTTGCTTTCCACAACGTTGACAATCATGGAAGACTCTTGTAATTTTTTTCAAACAGGAAGTCTCTCAACACCTTCAGAACATTATCTGTGACTCTCACTTTACCTGACTCCAAAAGAAAATGGGTAGGTTAGAAAGAGAGACACACTTTAAAGCAAACCATGGAAAACATATGGAACTAGGACTGAGTGGAAAATTTTAAAGGTGTTTTATTCTCCAGAGATCATCAAATACAAGAAGAAAATAAAAATAATGAACACACAAAAAGTTTGAAAAAAATTAAGAAACATGCCAAATTCTTAGATGAGCAAGTCTAAAAATAATAATATATAATAACACATTCCATTAAGGCAATCCCGATAAATCTCACTAACACTTTGTTTTAAAATGACAAAATAATTCTAAAGTTAATCTCAGGAAAAATATATAAAAAGACAATAATGGTGGAGATTAGAAGAAGAGACACTTATTCTATCACGTAAGAAGCTGGGCTATAATGAAGCTACAATAACTGAAATCTGGTTCTGGGGCAGAACGAGACTGGAAGATCCATGAGACAGACACAGATAGAAGAATTTAGCGTATGGTTAAGTTGTGATTTTAAATCAGTAGGAAAATGCTAAATTATACAATAAATCATGTTGGGTCAACTGGCTAGCAGTTTGAATAAAATGTAATTTAGATTCTTACCATGTATCTTATTCTAAAATAAATTCAGATGGATTAAATATTTAAATATAAATCAAGCACAGGAAAACACTAGAAGAAAATTTAAGTGGATATTTTTATAATTCTGAAATGGAAATATTTTCTCATCATGCCACCAAAACAAGAAACCATGAAGGCTAAATTTGAATACATAAGAATTCAAAACGTTTATGTGGCAAACTCACTATAACCCAAATTAAAAGAGAAATAAATTAATAAAACATATAACACGGCCTCTTTTGACAGAGTGCTGAGAAAAATGAGATGTCCGTGCTTCTGAGGAATAAAGTGTGGTTTCAATAATTCATGCAAGAAACATTTATTGAGCTGCTCTGAGTCAGGAACTCTTCTACGTGGCAAGGATACAGCTAAGCAGGGAGATGAGGTCCCTGATGTCACTGAGCTTAAAAACCATTTTTAATGTCATGGAGGAGTACTATGATGAAAATAAAGAGAGTGTTAGGGGCTCGTGAGGAGCTGGAGGTCAAAGAAGTTCGTTTTGAAGAGGCGACTGTTAACCTAAGGCCAGAAGGATAAGAAAGAGCAGCCTGGCAGAGATCTGGGGTGAGTGCTTTCCAAGTGGGGGAAATAGCCAGTGTAAGGTCATGAGGTAGGAAGAACCTGGCCTGTTGGAGAGATGAGAAAAAGCCAGGCAGCCAGAGAATGCAAGGCAGAAGGGAGTGTCATACAGGAAGAGACCGAGGAATTGGTGCAGGCTGTGGATCATGCACACCTTCCTAAGCCAGCATTACCTTTTACTCTGAATATGAGAGTAGCCACTGCACCCTTTAAGCAGGTGACTGGCTTCTGGCTCCCTGAAGGAAGAAGCTGCTACTTCTACTTGCTTAGCAATTTCCAAACTTAGCCTACCTTAGCCATTTGCACATGGTGAGGCTCTAGGCATGTACCCCTCAAATCTGAATTACAGCACAAGGTAAATCCATTCAAAACCTCAGAATGGAAATGCAAGTATTCAGAGGTATTAATGTCGTATATAAAGAATCTCAGGGCTTGTCTACCAAATCCAAAATACACTCACCATTCTCAGTCCAGTTAGCTCTTTGCTACCACTTCTTTTTTATTCATGTTTTTGCCAGTCTAGCCAAGTTGAAGGTCAATTTTACTTATGTTTTGTTTTAATTTTAACATCTGAGCCATTTTTGAATGTTCCATGTCTTATAAGCAGATATATGGGCTTTCTTTTTTTAAAAAAATTTAAGTTGTCACATGAAAATCAACCAGAAGCTGAGATTGTTTGATTTCCAGGATTCACAAAGAAAATCATGTGCTTTTTGGAAGGGACTTACATGTGAATAGAGAAGGGACTGACATACATGGATATGAGTATATGTGTTTGTGTGTGTGCACACATGGGTATGGTGGGGGTGGGCAGAGAACCACAACACATACCATGGGCAACAGACACCTACATGTGGCCCAAACCAAACACAACTCCCCACAAATTCTCTGTGACTTCATTCTTTCTTTTCCCATTCAAAAAAGCAGTTATGTGAATTAAGGGAAATTTAAAAGGGCAGTTAGGTATGTTGAAAATGCAACAGAAGAAATAAACCCACTCTACCATTTGTAAAACACCTAATCATATATCTCATGATAGAATTCAGCTCAAAATTCAAAAGGCACAGGAAATTGTTATTCTCAGCAGGCCCAAAGAACAGGAAAACCTAAAATATACTGTATGCTGATAAAACAAAAAAACTACTGTGAATTATAAAGTAGTTAATAGAAACAACATAATCAGTAAGTCAATGAATAATAATAATCTTTATCTCTCATTTCCTCTCAAAGACCTAATTCAACAAATTAATCACTCAATGAATTGAGTTGGGGCGAATAGATCTGCCCCACTCAAGAGTGCTTGTTATTGGCTGGGCAAGCGACTCATTCCTGTAATCCCAGCATTTTGAGAGGCTGAGACAGAAGGATTGCTTGAGTTCAGGAGTCCAAGACCAACCTAAGCAACATAGCGAGACCTCATCTCTACAAAAAGTTTAAAAAATTATCCAGGCATGGTGGTACATGTCTGTAGTCTAGCTACTCAGGAGTCTGAGGTGGGAGAATCTCTTGAGCCCAGAAGTTGGAGGTAGCAGTGAGCTCTGATTGTGCCACTGTATTGCATCCTGAGTGACAGGATGTCACCCTGTCTCGGAAAAAAAAAAAAAAAAAGAGTGCTTGTTGCTACTATTTCAAATCTCATTGACTGTCCTTTCTCTAGCACTGAGAGCTGATGGTTAGGTAAGCTGGTATAAGATCCAGTCTCAGCACCCGAAGGAGCACAGAGCACATCTCTTCCTGTTTCCAAAGCCCAGGAAGGAAGGTTTGTCAACACAGTGTGGACCCTGAGCAGCTCCCCCTCCTTCAGAGCCCAGGCCATTTGTTTTGCTTAAAACATAAAAGAAAAAAAAGAAAAAAATGCCATTTAACCTAATCATGTTTTTATTTTTATGAGATGATGGTATCATGACAAAGCTATTTTATAGCTTCTTTGTTAAAGAAGTTTGGAATATATAAAGAAAATGGAGTTTTAGAAAAAATAACAATGACCATATTTTAGTTTTAATGTCTTCATTTTTGTTGAATGAAACAATGGTTCTTGAGCTTATTTTTTACATTATATATAAAACTGTTTCAAAGGAGCCCTCTCTCTTCCACTCCACTCCATTCATTTAGCCAACATTTACTGAGTATTCACCGTGTATCAGCTAAACTTGGCCCAGTCAATGGTACAGAGTTCTTGTTTCCTTGGGGCCCATCAGCATTTAGACAAATAAGAACAACAGCATGCATTATTACTGCCAAGATGGATGCTCTCCATGATACAGGCAGAGTACAGATGAAGATTGGTAAATCCGACCCTCACTCTCAAGGGATCTTTATCTCTCTTTTCCTCTCAAAGTACAAGGGGAAACAAATTTGCAGTTAAACTTGACTACCGTGATTATATCTCTGCTCTTTCCAGTAAAGTGAGCCAAAAATGCAGGAATGGTGCAAATGACTAGAATGAAGAAAGGACTCTGAACCCATGGGGGCTGAAACATAATCGAATACATTTATAAGAATCAAAGTAAAATCATTTAATCTATTAAATAACCCATCATGCCTGAAGCAAGTAAGTGGAAAGTGAAGGAAGAGACACTTTGTTACGAGGCATGAATGTTTAACTAAATCCATAAACACATACACACACAGGACATAGACACACACACCCAATCATGCACATCGTCACATCACACACACTCACACACCAATTCATATATACACACCAATACACACAGCCTCACACACTCCCTACCTGACAAAAGAAATATCGAAGACATCTAAATGTGGGGAAAGAGTTTCAGTGCTGGAACTGCAAATCCTGAAAGCCTTTTTCTTTCTACTGCAAATCTTCTCAACCATCCTAAAGATTCATAGAAACAAAAATGGAAAAGATCCCCAAGGAGGCTGCAGCAGTGGGTGGGTGGGCAGCAGGTTTGCATTCACTTGCGCCAGGATGATCACTTTCTTTGCCTGCACAACTAAACCTTGTTCTGACAGAGATATTAATGTCATCTTTGATTTCTATAACACATGTGTTTGGAAAAATCAGGGATATCACACTGGTTGGTTTCTTAATACAATGTAGCATGATTGTTTGACTTTTATAGGTACAGATGCTATGACAGTGAACACTAAAATGGTCCCTGCCAAGTGCCATATGCAGATGATAGAGAAGAGCAGTGGCCTCTGGTCTCCCAGGTGCTGGGGCTCCTTTTGCCAAATGGTACTGTGAATATAGCCAAGGACCACTCAATAAAAAAAGAGAATGCAATAGAGGAGGTGAAGCAAGATGGGAAAATAGAACCCTCCAGTGATCATCCCCCACTGCAGGAACACCAAATCGAACAACTATCCACACAAGGAAGCACCTTCATAAGAACCAAAAATCAGGTGAGTGATCACAGTACATGGTTTTAACTTTATATCCCTGAAAGAGGCACTGAACGATATAGGAAAGAAAGTCTTGAATTGCTGACACCCCTCCTTTCCCATCCCCCAGCAGCCGCTGCACAGTGCAGTGAGATAATCTGTGTACTTAGGGGAGAGAGAATGCAGTGATTATGGAATTTTGCTTTGGAACTTCATGCTTTCCTGTCACAGCAGAAAGCAACACAGGGCAAAATTTAGCCAGTGCTCAAAGAGGGAGCATTTAGACCAGCCCTACCCAGAAAGGAATCATCCATCCCAGGGATAAGAACCTGAGTTCTGGCTAGCCCCACCTCTGGGTGTTAAAGCACTCTGGGGTTCTAAATAAACTTAAAAAGCAGTCTAGGCCACATGGGCTACAATTTCTGGGCAAGTCCTGGTGTTGTGCTGGACTGGAAGCAGTGGACCTGGGGTGCACATGACCTAGTGAAACACAAGCTGGAGTGGCCAAGCGAGTGCTTTTGTCACCCCTTCTCCAACCCCAGGCAGCAGAGCTTCTGCCCCAGAGAGACTCCTTCCTTCTGCTGAGGAGAGGAGAGGGTAAAGAACACTTTGTCTTGTAATTTGAATGCCAGCTCAGCCACAGCAGAATAGGGTACCAGGCAGAGTCCTGGGGTCCCTATTCCAGGCACTAGACAACACCTGTAGACATACCCTGGGCCAGAAAGGAACCTACTGCATTGAAGGGAAGAACCCAGTTTTGGCAGGATTTATCACCTGCTAACTAAAGAATAAGTGGGTGCCTTGAATCAGTGGTACCCAGGCAGTACTTGCGTCAGGCCTTGGGTGAGACCCAGGGGCGTGCAGGCTTCAGGTGTGATCCAGTGCATTTTACACTGTGGTGGCCATAGGGAGAGACTCCTTTTGCTTGAGAAAAGGAGAGGGAAGAGCAAAGGGGACTTTGTCTTGCAGCTTGGGCGCCAGTGCAGCTACAGTGAGGTAGTGCACCAAGTGGGCTCCTGGAGTCCATGATTCCAAGCCTTGCATTTTAGATGGCATTTATGGACCTTCTCTGGGACAGAAGGGAGCACATTGCCCTTATGGAAAAGACCCAAGACTTACAGCATTCACCACAAGCTGACTGAAGAGCCCACGGGTATTGAGTGAATATTGGCAGTGCCAAACAGTACTTGCCATGGGCCTGAGGTGGTGGTGGCCTGGGGGAAAGACTCCTTCTGCATGAGGAAAGGTGAGGAAAGAGTGGGAACAACTTTGTCTTGTGTCTTGGGTGCCAGCTAAGTCACAGTAAAATAGAACACCAGATAGACTCCCATGTTTCCCCACTCCAGGACCAGGCTCCTGGGCAGCATTTCTGGACCTGCCCTGGGCCACAGGGGAGCATACTACCCTGAAGGGAAGGACACAACATTGGATGGATTTGCCACCTGCTGACTGAAGAGCACTTGGACCTTGCATGAACATTGGCAGTAGCCAGGCAGTGGTTGCCACAGGCCTTGGGTGAGACTCAGTGTTGTGCTGACTTCAGGTTTGACACAGCACAATCCCAGTGGCGATGGCCACACAAGTGCTTGGTTATCCTCCCTGCCATCTCCAGGCAGCTTAGTATGGAGACAGAGACTCTGTTGATTTGGGGGAAAGTAAAAGAGGAGAACAAGAGTCTTTGCCTAGTAATCCAGAGAATTATTCCAGATCTTACTCAAGACCACCAAGGTGGTACCTCTACAAGTGTGCAAGAGTCACAGCATTGCTAGGCTTGGGGTGCCTCATAATGCAGATAGGGCAGCAATGACCAAGGATTTAGATCACAACACTCAATTCCCCTTGAATACCTAGGAAGCTTTACCAAAAAGGACAGATACAAACAAGCCTGAAGTGTAAAGACTACAATAAAAACCCAACTCTTCAATGCCTAGACATGGACAAACATCCACAAGCATCAAGACCATCCAGGAAAACATGACCTCACAAAATGTACTAAATAAGGCACTAGCAACCAATCCCAGAATGACAGAAATATGTGACCTTTCAGACAGGGAATTCAAAATAGCTGTTTTGAGGAAGCTCAGAGAAATTCAAGATACCACAGAGAAGGAATTCAGAATCCTATGAGATAAATTTAACAAAGAGATTGAAGTGATTTTTAAAAATTAATCAGAAATTGTGGAGCTGAAAAATTCAATTGACATGAGGAAGAATGCATCAGAGTCTCTCAACAGCAGAATTAATGAAAGAAAAGAAATAATGAACATGAAGACACACCATTAAAAAATACAGTCAGAGAAGACAATAGCAAAACAAAGAATGAAGCATGCTTACATGATCTAGAAAACAGTCTCAGAAAGGCAAATCTAAGAGTTATTGGCAATAAAGAAGAAGTAAAGAGAGAAGTAAGGGTAGAAATTTTATTTGGAGGGATAATAACAGATAACTTCCCAAACCTAGAGAAAGATATCAATATCCAGCTACACGAAGGCTATAGAAAACCAAGCAGACTTAATCCAAATAGGACTACCTCAAGACATCCAATAATCAAACTCTCAAAGGTCAAGAATAAAGAAAGGATCTGAAAAAGCAGCAAGAGAGAAAAAGCAACACAAAATGGAGCTCCAATACATCTAACAGCAGACTTCTCAGTGGAAATTTTACAGGCCAGAAGAGAGTGGCGTGACACATTTAAAGTGCTGAAAGAATAAAACTTTTATCCTAGAATAGTATATCCAGCAAAAATATTCTTCAAACATGAAGGAGAAATACTTTCCCAGACAAACAAAAACCGAGGAATTTCATCAATACCAGACCTGTCCTACAGGAAATGCCAAAGGGAGTTCTTCAATCTGAAAGGAAAGGACATTAATGACCAACAAGAAATTATCTGAAGGTACAAAACTCATTGGTAATTGTAAGTACAGAGACAAGTACAGACTATTATAACACCAGAATTGTGGTGTACAAACTACTTATATCTTGAGTAGAAAAACTAAAAGATGAACCTATTGAAAATAATAACTACAACAAATTTTCAAGGAATAGATAGTATAGCGAGATATAGATGGAAATAACGAAAAGTTAAAAAGCAGAGAGAAAAAAGTAAAGTGTAGAGTTTGTGTTAGTTTTCCCTTTGCTTATTATTTCACTTTTGCAATCAGTGTTAACTTGTCATCAATTTGAAATAATGTTGTTATTTGCAAGATAAGATGTTATTTGCCATCCTCATGGAAAACTCAAATTTAAAAAAAACCTGTTACAAATATATAAAAAACGAAAAGCAAAAAATTAAAACTTAGCACCAGATAAAATTACCTGCACTAAAAAAAGACAAGAAGAAAGAAAAGAAGGAAGAGAAAGACAATGAGAAAACAAATAACAAAGGGCAGGAGTAAATCCCTACTTATCAATAATAACATTGAATGTAAAGGGACTAAACTCTCCAATAAAAAGACATAGAATGGATTGATGATCTGTTAATTACAAGAAACACACTTCAACTATAAAGGCACACATAGAGTGAAAATAAAAAGATAGAGAAAGATATTCCATGGAAAACCAAAAAGGAGCAAGACTAGCTCTGCTTATGTCAGACAAAACAGATTTCAGGACAAAACCCATAAAAAGAGACAAAGGTCATTTTATAGTGGTAAAAGGGTCGATTCAGCAATAGGATATAATAATTGTAAATATATATGCACTCAACAGTGGAGCACTCAGATATATAAAACAAATGTTATTAGAGCTAAAGAGAGAAATAGACCCTAATACAATAATAGCTAGAGACTTCAACACTCTACTTCCAGTATTGGACAGATCATTCTGAAAGAAAATCAACAGGCCGGGTGCGGTGGCTCATGCCTGTAATCCCAGCACTTTGAGAGGCCGAGGCGGGTGGATTGCCTGAGGTCAGGAGTTCGAGGCTAGCCTGGCCAACATGGTGAAACCCCGTCTGTACTAAAAATACAAAAATTAGCCGGGCATGGTGGCGCGAGCCTGTAATCCCAGCTATTCGGGAGGCTGAGGCAGGAGAATCGCTTGAACCCAGGAGGTGGAGGTTGAACCCGGGAGGCGGAGGTTGCAGTGAGCCGAGATCATGCCATTGCACTCCAGCCTAGGCTACAAGAGTGAAACTCCGTCTCCAAAAAAAAAAAAAAAAAAAAAAGAAAATCAACAAAGAAACATCAGACTTAATCTGTACTATAGACCAAATGGACCTATCAGATATTTACAGAATATTTCATCCAAGAGCTGCAGAATATACATTCTTCTCCTCAGCACATGAATCACTGCAAAGGATAAACCATATGTTAGGCCACAAAACTAGCCTTAAAACAAAAAAAAAATTAATTATATTAAATACTTTCTGTGACCACAATGAAGTAAAACTAGAAATCAATATCAAGAGAAACTTTGGAAACTATAGTAACACATGGAAATTACACAATATGATCCTGAATGACCAGTGGGTCAAGAAGTCATTAAGAAAGAAATTGAAAATTTTATTGAAACAATGCCCATCAATGATAGACTGGATAAAGAAAATGTGGTACATATACACCATGGAATACTATGCAGACATAAAAAGGAATGAGGTCATGTCCTTTGAGGGACATGGATGAAACTGGAAGCCATCATCCTCAGCAAACTAACTCAGGAACATAAAACCAAACACTGCATGTTCTCATCCATAATTGGGAGTTGAACAATGAGAACACATAGACACAGGGAGGGGAACAACACACACCAGGGCTTGTTGGGGGGTGGGGTCGAAGGGACAGAACTTAGAGGACAGGTCAATAGGTACAGCAAACCACCATGGCGCATGTATACTTACGTAACAAACCTGCACATTCGGCACATGTATCCTGGAACTTAAAGTAAAATATATTTTTTTAAATCCCCAATTGTACCTTACCTTCTAGTCACAATTTTCAAAAATAGATTTTCATAATTAAAGAAAATTTTATTGAATCAAATGGAAATGGAAACACAATATATAATATATATAATACCAAAATCTATAGGATGCAGGAAAAGCAGTACTAAGAGGAAAGTTTATAACAATAAGTGCCTACAATAAAAAAGTAAAAACAATATTTTACAATAAAAAAGTAAACAACCTAATGATGCATCTTAAAAAACTAGAAAAGCAATAGCAAGCCAAATCCAAAATTACTAGATGAAAGGTAATAATAAAAATCAGAGCAGAAATGAGACTGAAACAAAAAATACAAAAGATCAATAAAATGAAAAGTTAGTTTTTGAGAAGATAAGCAAAATTGACAAATCTTTAGCAAGTCTAAGGAAAAAAGAGAGAAGACCCAAATAAATCAGAGATGAAAAAGAAGACACGACAACTGATACTGCAGAAATTCAAAGGCTCATTAGAGGCTAATGTGAACAACTATATGCCATGACTCTGGAAAACCTGTAGAAGAAATGAATAAATTCCTAGACATGTAAAACTACCAAGAATGAACCATGAAGAAATCCAAAACTTGAATAGGCCAATTATAAGTAAAAGAAAAGCTGGGGACCTGATGAATTTTACCAAATATTTAAAGAAAAACTAATACCAATCCTACTTGAACTATTCTGAAAATAAGAGAAGGAGGGAATACTTCCAAATTCATTCTACGAGTTCAGTATTGCCCTGATACAAAAACCAGATAAAAACATAAAAAAAAAGAAAACTACAGGTCAATATCTCTGATGAGTATTGATGCAAAAATTCTCAACAAAATACTATCAAACTGAATACAGCAATACATGAAAAAGATCATTCCATCATGACCAAGTAAGATTTATCCTAGGAATGCAAGGATGATTCAATATATGCAAGTGAATCAAGGTGAGGCATTATACCAAAAGAATGAAAGACAAAAACCATATGATCATTTCAATTGATGCTGAAAAAGTATCTGATAAAATTCTACATCCCTACATGATAAAAACCCTAAAACAAAAACTGAGTATAGAAGAAACATGCCTTAACACAATAAAAGTCATATACTACAGACCCACAGTTAGTAGCATACTGAATAGGTAAAACTAAAATCCTTTCTTCTAAGATCTGGAACACAACAAGGATGCCCGCTTTCACACTGTTATTCAACATAGTACTGGAAGTCCTAGCTGGAGCTATCAGACAAGAGAAAGAAATAGAGGTCAACCAAATTTAAAAGGAAGAAGTCAAATTATCTTTGTTTGCAGATGATATGCTCATTTATTTGGACTCCACCCAAAAAATATTAGAACTGATAAAGAAATTTAGTAGTATTGCAGGATACAAAATCAACATACAAAAATCAGGTGTATTTCCATGTGGCAACAGCAAGCAGTCTGAAAAAGAAATCAATAAAGTAATCCCATTTATAATAGCTACAAATAAAATAAAAGGAGATACCTAGAAATAAACTTAACCAAAGAAGTGAAAGATCTCTACATAAAAACTATGAAACATTGAGGCAAGAAATTGAGAGGACACACACAAAAAAGGAAAGGTATTCCACGGTTATGGATGGAAATATCTGTGCCACCCAAAGCAACCTACAGAATCAATGCAATTCCTGTTCAAAATACCAATGACATTCTCCACAGAAACAGAAAATAATCCTAAAATTTATATAAAACCATAACAGACCCAAAAAAAGCCAAAGCCATTCTGAGCATAAATAAATAAATAAATAAATAAATAAATAAATACTGGAGAAATCACATTACCTGGCTTTAAATTATACTACAGAGCTATACTAACCAAAACAGCATGGTACTGGCATAAAAACAGATACATAGAACACTGGAACACAATAGAGAACCCAGAAACAAATCCACATACCCACAGTGAACTCATTTTTGACAAAGGTGTCAAGAACATACACTGGGAAAAAAGCCTCTTTAATAAATGGTGTTGGGAAAACTGGATATCCGTATGCAGAAAAATGAAACTAGATTCCTATCTCTTGTCATATACAAAAATCAAATCAAAATGAATTAAATACTTAGATCTAAGATCTAGAACTATAAAACTACTAAAAGAAAACTTAGGGAAATTCTCCAGGATATTAGTCTGGGCAAAGATTTCTTGAGTAATACCCCACAAGCACAGGCAGACAAAGCAAAAACGGACAAATGGATTCACCATAAGTTAAAAAGCTTCTGCACAGCAAAGGAAAACAATTAATAAAGTGAAGAGACAACCTACAAATTAGGAGAAAATATTTGCAAGCTATCCATCTGACAAAAGACTAATAACCAGTGTATATGAGGAGCTTAAACAACTCAATAGGAAAACATTTTTTAAATGGGCAAAATATCTGAATGGATATCTCTTAAAAGAAGACATAAATGTCAAACAGGTATATAAAGGTGTGCTCAACATTATTGATCATTGGAAAAATGCAAAGCAGAACTATAATAAGATATCACCTCACCCCAATTAAACTGGCTTTTAACCAAAAGATAGGCAATAAAGAATGCTGGCAAGGATGTATAGAAAAGAGAACTCTTGTACACTGCTGGTGGGAATGTAAATTAGTACAGCCACTATGGAGAACAGTATGGAGGTTCCCCAAAAAACTAAAACTAAAACTACCATACAATCCACTGCTAGGTATATACCCAAAAGAAAGGAAATCAGTATTCCAAAGAGATATCTGCAGTCTCATGTTTATTGCAGCACTATTCACAGTAGCCAAGATTTGGAAGCAACCTAAGTGTCCATCAACTGATGAATGGATTAAAAAATGTGGTACATATACAGAACAGAGTACTTACTATTCAGCCATGAAAAAGAATGAGGTCCTGTCATTTGCAACAACATGATTGGAATTGGAGGTCATTATGTTAAGTGAAATAAGCCAGGCACAGAAAGACAAACTTCACAAGTTCTCACTCATTTGTAGGAGTTAAAAATTAAAACAGTTGAACTCATGGAGCTAGAGAGGGGAATGATGGCTACCAGAGGCTGGGAAGGGTGAAAGGGTGGTAAAGTGGGGATGGTTAATGGGTACAAAAATATAGTTAGGTAGTGTAAATATAATATAGTATATAGTTAGATAGTATAAATAGTATAGTATAAATAAATAGTATAGTATATAGATAGTATAAACATTATCTACATTGTGATAGCACAACAGGGTGACTACACCCAGCAATAATTTGTTGTACATTTTAAAATAACTAAAAGAGTATAACTGGTATGTCTGTAACATAAGGAAAGGATAAATGCTTAAGGTGATGGATACCCCATTTTCCCTGATGAAATTCTTATGCTTTGTATGCCTGTATCAAAATATTTCATGTACCCCATATATGCACCTACCAAAAAAGTAAAAAGCAAAACAGGTGAACAATGATCTAAACAAGAGTCCCAACCATGATCAGATGATGCTGAATTTTTGCCTTTAAAAAAGAATGGTGGAATATCTGTCATCCCAATGACATATTTCTGGCTGTCACCAGTTCTCCAAGTATGAAAATCTTTATGGTGCCAAACCTAAATGTCATTCACCCTAAATACTTAAGAGCAACAACTGGGGAACAGTGAGATATGATCATGCCATAGCACTCCAGCCTAGTTTAGAGAGCAAGACCTCATCTCTAGAGAGAGAGAGAGAGAGAGAGAGAGATAGAGAGAGACTGCAACAACTGGACACATACCTCAGTTGCAGGAGAGCTGAGGATGGAGACCCTGTTGGGCTAGGAAAAAGCCCAAGTGATGGTACCTTGGAAGGCCTATGGCAAAGTGGAACTCAGCAATAGGCAGTAACATGTCCACAAATATTACTGTTCTTCCCAACCACATTACACCTCCCTTTTCCAATCCCATAAGCCTACTTTACCTGCCCACCATGGCTAAATGTTGAGAAGACTCCCCGCCATATGCTTATATATAAATTAATTCGCAAGTATTTAGTGAGCACCTACTATGTATTCGTCACTATTCCAGGAATCAAAGGAGGATATCAGAGAAAAATGAGACAGTCCCCTATCCCAAGGAAGACCCAAGCTTGCTGTAAAGACAACATCACATAATTACCCAATATTATAAAACATATGAATCAGACCTAATTTGTAGATTCAAGATGAGAAGGGAGAAATCTAAGTTTCACAGCAGTAATGGTATGCTTCATGGAGGAACTGGACTAAGCTGATCCCAATACCGCATTTCTATTCCTGAAACTGTGAAGTGAAGCCTGGGTCCCTGACCTGGAGGGTTAGCACACTATGACACAGTGGGTGATTATGGTCATACCCTTTTACTCCTGACAGACCTGGTTCCAATCCCAATTCTTCCTATGTTTGTAGATTCAGAAAAGTCATTTAATCTCCTTGAGTCCCGGTTAACTCATCTATGAAATGGTACTAAGGGCCTAATGTGTTCAAAGTCTTACATTAAAGCCTGGCATATAACAGGTGCTCAATCCATGGTAATTATCATTATTTGAAGTCACTTCAATATATGGAAGGATGAAGCTTTTCCCGTGATATTTTAGTCAAAGTTCAATTGTATATCTGAAATCATTAAAAGTTGCATCAGACCTTCAAATTTTATTTCAAGGCAGTGGTGCCCAAGCTTTGTTGAACATTTGAATGACCTGGGAATCTTTAAACTATACTGATGCCTGGGCCCCACCCCAGACGTTCTGACTGCGTTGATCTGGGGTGTAATCTTGGCATTGAGATTTTTTAAACGCCCCAGCTGACGCTTATGCGCAACAAAGTTTAGGAACCACTGTTTATGGCAAAATTCCATCTCCTGTTCCACAGAAGTTTCTGAGAGCAGCAGACCAAGAAGCAAGTAGGGAACACACTTCTTGACATGTTGCCTTATTTATTGTATTAAACAGGGTTCTCCAGAGTAATAGAACCAATAAAATACACATGTGCACATACAGACACATACACACACACACACATATACGTGTGTGTATCTATATACACATAGAAAGAGAGAGGTGATTTACTATAACCAGTTGGCTCACATGATTTTGGAGGCTGAAAAGTCCCCAAATCTGCAGTTAGCAAGCTGGAGAAAAGCCAATGGTATAGTTTCAGTCTGAGTTTGAAGGTCTGAGAATTAGAATGTTCAATGTTGCAGTGCCAGTACGAAGGCTGAAAAAAAAAATAACGTCCCAGCCAGAAGGCAGTCAAGTAGGAGTTCCCTTTTACTCAAAAAGGGGTCAACTTTTATGTTCTCATCAGGCCTTAAAGTGATTGGATGTGGCCCACCCACACAGGGAGCCCATCTACTTCACTCAATCTACTGATTCCAGTGCTAATCTCATCCAGAAACACCCTCACAGACACACTTAGAATAATGTTTGACCAAATATCTGCACACTTGTCACCCAACCAAATTGGCACATAACATTAACTATCACGTGTATATTGTATCTCAGGCATCCAGCACATTCCTACGCACAAAATTGTGCAAGGGACATTCTATGAGCCAAGGAGGGTAGAGTCAACAATTCTTAGTTGTGATCCCTCAGAGAGAACACACATGCAAACACACAGACACACAAACACACCCCAAAAGTATGCATCTACCAAAACAAGCCATATAAAGAACATTTTTAGCTTATTCCTTTCATTTTAAAGGCAAGGAAACAGGCCCAGAGAGGTAAAGTGACTTTCTCAAAGTTACACGTCAAATTAATGACTTCTCTAGAACTAACACTCAGGACTCTAGAATTTAAGTTCAATGCCAGTACGATGTTGTTTGTCATTTGTATGACCCTGCCTGTGATCCTGTAGGCCTCAGACATTCTAAAACCCCTTCTTCCTTTTGCCAAACCCTGTGTGATGAGGAGCTAACAGCCATGTGGCATGACTCTTCATGTCCTTCCAAATAGCAGAACCAGCCTTCCAGGGGGCAATGGTTCATTGTGGATCTAAAAGTACATATTTTGAGAAGGAAGGCAAAGTAGTTGGGAGGTAGATTCATAAGCTAATTGTTTTGGGCTTATTACAATCAATATCAGTTGCCCCAGGCCAAGGCTGCCTTTGCCTTGTCAGGCTGCTGACATTTTGTGCTTGGTCACCCAGCTCCTTGCTCCAAAGTGATACATTATTGATTTTCCTCCTGTCCCATTAAGGCCAACCTTTCATCTCCCCAGGGATAGATGATGCTTTTGCACACAGCTTGCAAGTGCCCAGACTCCTTAGTGGGAAAGGCTATATAGGATGAGAAGGTTACCTTTGCAATTTCACACCCTCAGATTCTGTCTGCAGCTGAAGAAAATCCACTGTCACACAAATCATACTACCTGAATTTCCTAAATGCCCTTTTTCATCCTCCCCCATATGTCAACATTTTTTAAACTCAGAAAAAACATTTCTGCCTCCTCCCTGGGTTCCAATCAATGCTGGCCTTCAAACATATAAGGTGAGTTTTTTACCCAGCTCTCTCTCTCCTGAACAGTGGGGGATGTTGGGAAAACCCTGGGATTTAAGGGATGACATACCTGGGCTTGAGACATGGCTTCCCCATTTACCCAAATGATGACCTTGGAATCCTTCTTTGAGACTTCATCACTTCATCCTTGAGAGAGGAAATAATAATACCTGCCCAATCACTTTATAAAATATTTAAATGAGATCACATGTGTGAAGCACCGAGTCTGGAACACAGTACGTGTCAATGCCTCATCCTTTTCTATTTCTCCTGCTGTCTCTTGGGAGACTGGAAGACTGTGGCCTCCCCAAGGCAGGGGCCATTCATTCCTCATCTTTGTCCCTAGCATCACATTTGGCACAGATTAATGTTTGGGGAATTGAGGACAACAAGGCAGATACACTTTTATAGATAATGACACTGCCTCTTAGAGAGATTCAGTGCCTTGTCCATGCCAAGACCACTGATAGAAATGAGTCTGTTAAGTTCCAGCATTTTGACTCTTTGTCTCATCTTTCATTCACTAAATCTTGGTGCCTTATGTTCACTCCAAAACAATCTGAACACAGCAACTATGCAGACTAAGTGTGTGGTTACTTCCTGACTTTTCCTCAGAGTTTACTAGTTCCAGCCTCTGTTTAATGGTAAACATAGATTTCCACCATAATCCGTACTGGCCCCACCTCTTGTCACCTGCAGCTGTCCTCTTCAACCTTCCCATAGCACAGCCTTCCTAGTTACCAGCAAATGGGAATTTGAAGCAGAAGGTGTTGAAACCATCTCAGCCCACCTCCACGTTACACAGACTTGAGACCCAGGGCTTTTGGGCTTCCATGCCAAGTTTCCAGCTGCAGTTTAGCCTCTTTTCAAACAGCAATTCTTTCGCCAAATGCTTCCACATGCTTCAGTTTTAGGTGTTAATTCTACCTTCTAAATTCTTGTTCTGAATATCAACCCAGTGGGCAGGCTTCACTACCCAAGAGCTGCCAGCCTGTGGTCTGAATTTGCAAGTGTCTCCTGCATGCTTTCTCATTATTGTCTTCACCCACCTGCTGGGGTCCCTGGTATTGCACCAGCTGGCAGCCCCTGCTGGTGGTGACTGATGTCATAAACCACTACGAGAGCTAGTTGCTTCCCCCCAGACTCTTCTCTGTTGTCAACCAGATTGCCACTTAGCCTTGGTCCAGTTCCCAGTCCCCTCCCCATCTGTACAGTCTGCCTGCCAGCACACTGCTATGACTTTCTTTTCATAAAATACTGCTTTTATTTATGAGTAGATCTCCTTTACCACATCGCCATCTATAAAATACACACTTGCCCCTTCATCTCAACAATGACATTTCCTCATAGTCTCTTCCTACAGTCTTTAATAAATAAGGACTGCATAATACAAGGGAAAATACAGGATTAAAGAAGATAACAAGAAAAAATTCTCCTTCAATCCTCACAAAATCCCATATGCCTTATTACGGATAACTGATGTCAATAAGTCATGTTAATATAATGGTCGAACAATATTTTTTTTCTCCAGGCTTCTGGAGTTGCTCCCCACTGTCCGTTGATAGACTAGGTGTATAAACACATATTTAATTGCTTAATAAGGGCAAGGCCAAGGAAAGAGTGAAGTATATCAAGCTTTCTACTTGTGGTTTATTTGGTTTACTCCTCACAAGTCCTCAGTATCATGACATTTAGCCAGAAATCAAAATATGTTCTCAGTATTTCTGAAGTTGGCATTCCTACAGTTAGAATCATGATGCTGGAAGATGTGGGGTTCTCCAGAGCAGGACCCATCCTAAATTAAAACATATTTTGAGCACACGCCCTAAGCCCAGCCCAAAATGAATTTCAGCATGTGGTTCAATTCTGAGCAACATTCCAGTGAAAATGCTATCCCTCTTTATTAAATAGGAATGGTAGCCAGGTGCAGTGGCTCATACTGATGGTCCCAATGCTTTGGGAGGCCAAGGCAGGAGAATTGCTTGAGTCCAGGAGTTTGAGATCAGCCTGGTCAACATGGCAATACCCCATCTCTATGAAAAATGCAAAAATTAGCCAGGCATAGCACAGCTGCACACCCGTTGCCCCAGCTACTCAGGAGGCTGAGGTAAGAGGTCAGGAGGTCAAGGCTGCAGTGAGCTGTGATTGTACCACTGCACTCCTAGGTGACAGAGCAAGGCCATGTCTCAAAATTAATTAATTAATTAATTAATGTAATATGAATGGCTTGATTAGAGAGGGAGTGGGACCCTCAATCTTGTCAACCATGAGAGAAAACACCACCCAAGAACAATCAGGACCTCAGTAGCAGAGCATGGGCAAACTTACCCCTTGAACTCTTAGTCATCTGCCTGGAGCCAAGGCACCGCATACTACCGAGCAAGCACGTGTGAGAACCCACAACCTCCATCCCTGTTTTACCTGCAACACTAACCTCAGGAGGCAATTCACTCCCTGTTTTACCTGCAACACTAACTTCAGGAAGCATATCACTCCCGAGGCAAGTCATTCCTGTCTGATAGTTCCCAAACATCCCTATCTGCCACGTTTTCTTGAAACCGAGAGACTCTGTTCCAGTGGATGGAGGCAGCCAGCTAGTCTACAGCTGCATAGTGTCAAACAATTTCCCCCTTCTGGTCGAGCTTTCACCTACGTGACAGTGTGAACAAAACTAAAGGCATTAGCACTACTCTCAGTTACTATCATTCAAGGTTTCTGGTCTCAACACATCATTCATAGGTTATGATGTACTCATGATCATGTATTTCCTTGAGTTTTTGTCATTCCAATAGAAGAGAGGCCATCTGATGTTTGACTGATGGGCTGTGCAAACATTTAAAAATTTTTTAGAGGACACAATGCACCAGGGAGACTAGCATTACGACTATCTGGAGAATACTATCAAGATTTTGAGATATGCTTCTTAGCTAGGGTACCAGTAAATCAAACCAACTAAAATTGAATAGATCAAAGAATGAGCCAGATGAGGGGTGGACCCATTTTAACCAAATAACCTGTTTGTTAATTTTTGTAATTGGGTCTCAAAATTACCCCATATATTTTTTTCCTGTACAACAAGAAATGTTAGCAATTGCACAGATTTCTCCCTATCTAGCCAGTAGGCATCAATTATTTTATCTAGCATTGCATGACTTGGTTAAAGTAGGGAGGGGCAATTTGCAGGTTACCTGTAGAAGCTAATGATTGTCAAAGTTTAACTACAGCATTATCCTGCCAACTGAAAGAGATAGGCATAAACAAGGGAAAATTAAGAGGGTTAAAAGTCTCATATCATGGAGTCCTGTTCTGACAGTCTTGGGAAAAGCTCTCCACTGCATGAAGTCAGCAACTTCTTCTCCTGGTTTGCAGTTTGTATGTTTCTGATTATGGCATCAGGCATTTTGGTGAATTCTTTGTGTGGCCCATACATCAGGCATGAGCTTTGCCTCTTGAAATTTATTAAGTTGGCCTTATGGGCTTTATGAACAGAGTAGTTTTTGTTCTTAGTTGGAAAATCATAGCCAGATATTAGAGGAAACTAGAATTCAGAATCAAATTCAGTCTACAGGCAGAAAATAAAAACTTGAAAGCAATGAACTTGGCTACAATTGAATAACAGATGTAATAGAGTTTTCTTCTAAAATGTAATTTTTCTCTCTATAGTCACTACCATTTCTATAAAAGATAATCAGAGTAAGACTAATTTGTTTGCAAATTAAGTTTAGTTTCATTAAACTTGGCCTATTTATTCACCTAATTGCAGCATGCATAATCACATAGTTTCCTTTTAAATTTTCTTTGCTGGAAATTTTGACAAGGAATCTCAAATTAGACTTTTAAAAATCTCTTGACACTAGGAAGCCAAACCAAAGCAGATCAGACCTTGCCTGAAGTATCTAATATCTTGAGGTTCCTGGGCCTGCCAGAAAGTGACAACTTTTTGTTCACTCACTGTAATGGTGGGAACACTTAAAGCTAGGCATTTTATGTACATTTTCAAATATGACATTCCAGTCAAAGCCTCTATGATATAACCAATGTTTCCAATTGCATCCTCTTATAAAGAGAGGAAATTTTTGTGAACTTATATAAATAGCCATATTGCCATCATAATAAGAACATTCACAAATAATTTTAAAAATTTTTGAGGGGGCCAGACATGGTGGCTCATGCCTGTAATCCCAGCACTTTGGGAGGCTGAAGTGGGCAGATCATGAGGTCAGAAGTTTGAGACCAGTCTGGCCAACATGGTGAAACCCAGTCTCTACTAAAGATAACAAAAAATTAGTTGGGCGTGGTGGTGCATGCCTGTAATCCCAGCTACTTGGGAGGCTGAGTCAGGAGAATTGCTTTAACCCGGGAGGCAGTGGTTGAAATGAGCCAAGATCATGCCATTGCACATTGGAGGGATTGGGTAAGAAAGAAAAGCAAATGTCTCATTTTTATTTGGAAAAGTATTATTTACCAAACTGCTGTAAGCCATTGATAGTTTAAAAGAAAAAATACAATACTTTCCTTAAGTCTGGAAAGCAAAACATTAAGAGAGCTAGCAATGTTTTAAATTAAAAAGTTGTAAAAACCCATAATTCTTCCTCATCAGTTCATTCAGTCTCATGTAATTAATTCTTGCTGTGTTTGATCTTCGTTAACAGTTTCACAAATTCATTGGTTTCTTCATTAAAGTTCTCAAAATTGTTACTCAGTCCAGTGGTATCTCAAAGCAATCAGACACCTGTACTTGTTAGTGTTCTTTCCATTCTTTCTATAAACCTCCTTAAAGGCACACATCTGAGAATTAGAATTACTTGCAAAAAGCTTTCAGAAAGCCACTGGAATAAAGCAATTAATTAAGGACAACATAACTTCAACTGGCCATGGTTAACAGCCTGATAAGAATTTGTTATAATAATAATGCAATTGACAAAGGAATTTGTTTAGTTCTGTGGCATACAACATGTTAACATAATAACCAAACAAGATTGATAACATAATTGATATCTACAAATATACAATTTGGAAAACATATTAATAACAGCCATACAAATATAACTCAAATAAGCATAAATGTTATTTCTTCTTTGATAATATTTTCTATATAATTTAACATAATTGAAGGAGCCTAATTGGCTTAAAGTCTCTCTTTTGGACATTTAGGGGGTTTTCTAGAATGTCTAATAGTTAATTTGAGGTAAAAAATTCTTAATTTTAGAATTTGATTTTGGGAAGTTTGTTAAAAATATCAAAGGTTGAAAATGCTTGATTAAAATACAATCACTGGTCACTTTGCATCAGTGTATTTTGTCAAGACCTAATCAGTACAACAAGATATAAATATAAACAATAAAAAGTTAAAAAGCAGTGGGACAAAAGTAAGGTGTAGAGTTTTTATTCATTTTCTTTTTGCTTGTTTGTTTATGCAAATAATGTAAAGTTGTTATCATATTAAAATAATGGGTTATAAGAGTATTTGTAAGCCTCATGGCAACCTCAAACCAAAAACCATACAATGGACACACAAAAAAAATAATAAGCAAGAAGTTAAATCATATCACCAGAGAAAATCACCTTCTCTAGAGGAAGACAGAAAGGAAAGAAAGAAGGAAGAGAAGACCACGAAATAACCAGAAAACAAATAACAAAATCGCAGGAGTGAGTTCCTACTTATCAATAATAACATTGAATGTAAATGGACTAAACTCTCTAATCAAAAGACATAGGCTGAATGGATGAAAAAACAAGATCCATAGATTTGTTGCCTACAAGAAACATACTTCACCTGTAAAGACACACATAGACTGAAAATAAAGGGATGGAAAAAGATATTCCATGCCAATGGAAACCAAAAAAGAGCAGAAGTCAGTATATTTATATCAGAGAAAAATAGAACAGGTCTGGTGTTGATGAAATCCTTCGGCTTTTGTTTGTCTGGGAAAATATTTATCCTTCATGTTTGAAGGACATTTTCACTGGATATACTATTATTCTAGGGTAAAAGTTTTTCTCTTTAGCACTTTAAATATGTCAGGCTATTCTCTCCTGGCCTGTATGGTTTCCACTGAAAAATCTGCTCTCAGACTTTTGGCAGCCAGACTATTGGAGTTCCATTGTATATTATTTGGTTTTTTTCTCTTGCTGCTTTTAGGATCCTTTTCTTCTCCTTGATCAATTCTCCTATAAAAGGATTCTGATGTATTCTTCAGTATGCCAATTGCATTTTTCAGCTCCAGAATTTTGGCCTGATTCTAATTATTTCAATCTCTTTGTTAAATGTATCTGATAGAATTCTGAACTCCTTTGTGTGATCTTGAATTTCTTTGCATTACCTTGACACAGCTATTTTGAAATCTCTACCTGAAAGGTCACATATCTGTTTCTCCAGGATTGGTCCCTGGTGTCTTATTTAGTTCATTTGGTAAGGTCATGTTTTTGTGGATGATGTTGATGCTAACAGATGTTCTTTAGTGTCTGGGCATTCAGGAATTAGGTATTTATTGTAGTCTTACTATCTACACTTGTTTGTAGCCATCCTTCTTACAAAGGTTTTCCAGATATTTGAAAGGACTTTGGTATTGTGATCTAAGCTGTATCTGCTTTATGGGGCACCCCAAGCCCAGTATCACTGTGGTTCTTCCAGGCTTGTAGAGGTACCATCTTGATGGTCTTAGACCAGATCTGGAAGAATTCTCTGTATTACCAGATAGAGACTCTTGTTCTCTTCTCCTACTTTCTCCCAAACAAATGGAGTCTTCTCTCTATTCTGAGCCACATAAATCTGGGAGTGAAGTGTCACAAGCACCCCTGTGGCCACCACCACTGTGACTGCAATAGGTCAGACCTGAAACCCAAGGCCTGCTATAACCATTCCCTGGCTACTGCCTATGTTTGCTCAAAGCCCTGAGGCCCTACAATCAGCAGGTGACAATGTCAGCCATGCCTGTATCCTCACCTTCAGGGCAGCAAGTTCCCCCAGGCCCAAGGTAGTTTCACAGGTGCTGTCTGAGAGTTAGAGACAAGAGTCAAATACCTTAGAAATCTACCTGGTGCTCTATTTTATTATGGCTGAGCCAGCACTCATACTAAAAGATGCAGTCCTTCCCACTCTTCCTGCTTCTTTCCGAAGGCAGAGGAGTTGCACCCTGTAACCAGTGCCACCCCAGGCCACAAGGAGTACTACCAGACTACCAGCCAATGTTCCTGTAAGGCCCAAGGGCTCTTCAGCCAGCTGGTGGTGAATGCTGCCTGGCATGGGACTCATTCTTCAGGGCAGTTGTCTCCCTTCTATCCCAGAGCAGGTCCAGAAATGCCATCCAAGAGTCCAGTTCTGGAATCGGGGACCCTAAGATCTTGCTTGGTTTTCTGCCCCCATGGCCATCATGGTACCTAAGGTGCAAGACAAAGTCCCCTTTATATTTTCCTTTGCTTTTCTCAAGCAGAAGGGGTTTTTCCCTGTAGCCACCAAAGCTGGGAATGTGCTGAGTCTCACCTGAAGCCAGCAAGTCTCAGAGGCTCACTTAAGGATTTTGGTGTAGTACCTGGGTATTGCTGCTGGTTATTCAGGGCTCAAGGGCTCTTCAGTTAGCAGGTGATGAATGCTGCTGCCAGGACTAGATACTTTCCTTCAAGGCAGCAGGTCCCCTCTGGCCAGGTTGTGTCTAGAAATGTCATCTGGCAGCAAGGCCCTAAAACAGGGGCCTCATGACTCTATCTGGTGCCCTACCCTGCTGTGGTTGAACTGGTTTCCAAGATGTAAGGCAAAGTCCTCCCCATCTCTTTCCTCTTCTCTCCTCAGGTGAAAGGAAGGGGTCTCTTTTGAAGCCTTGAGCTGTGCAGCCTTGGGGAGGGGAGGGATGAGGCCAGCAGTCCCTAGATTGCCCCAACTGGTGTCTCAGTATGTCATGTGCACCCCTTGTCCATTGTCTCTGGGCCTAGTTTAGCACTAGGGCTTGCCTAAGGGTTACTTTCCTTATGGCCTAGGTTGCCTTTCAAGTTTACTTGGAGACCCAGTGCTGTAGCCCTCTGTGGTGAGGTTTGCAGACACTCAAGTTCTCACCACTGGGATCCATGATTCCAGTTTGGCTAGAGCTGGCTTAAATGTTCCCTCCATGGGGAGGTGTCAGCTAGGTTTGGCCCAGTTTTACTTTCTGCTCTAACAAGACAGAAACTGAGTTCAACGCCTCACAATTGTTGTATCCTACCTCTCCCAGTACCCTGAGAGGCTCTCCGCACCACACTGCTGCTGCAGGTGGAAGGGAGTGACGTCGGCAATTACTGACTGTTTTTTCTATCTCTTCGTTGCCTCTTTCAGTGATACTGCTCACTTGACTTTTGATTCTAATGAAGGTGTTTTTTCTGTATAGATAGTTGTTTACTTGTCCTTGTGGAAGGACAATCAGTTGAGCCTTCTACTTTGCCATCTTGTTCGGCCTTGGGAATCTGTCTTAATTTAAGTCAACTTAATCACACAAGATTTTTTTTTATAAGATTCATTCTTCACAAACTTTCTACAATTTGCTTAGACTTTCAGTTTTGTCCTCTATTTCTTTTTCTTATCCTATTGGGACAACAAATCATTCTACCTTAGGACAAAAACTTGCTTCTCTTTTTTTCTTATTATTTTGACCACACAAACTTCTCTCATACAAAAAAATTACCCTCTTTCACTTTTCATTTTTTTCCTAAAATACACCCTCATACATAACTTTTTGCATCTCTTTCTTCTACTTACTGGTTTATTTGTGCCTTTTTATTTCCTTCTTATATTTATATTTTGAAATAACCTTTAAATAACCTCAAAATTAAAATTACTTTTTCCAACAAAAATATATCTTTAAGTTTTTTTAAATTTTTTATCACCAAAACATATCTTACTTTTTTGTGTACTTTGCATACAGAATTACATATATTAATTAAAATTTGTAACTCTTAGTAGCCTTTTTAGTGAAAATCTAAAAAGATTTTGAACTGTCATCTACAAGATTTTGCAAAATACATTTTGTAGGTTTTAGTAATATATGCTTCCTCACAGAAAAATTAATTAATGTAAAACAGCAAAATTTACTGTCAGGCCTCTAAGCCGGAGCTAAGCCATTGTAACCCCTGTGACCTGCACGTATACATCCAGATGGCCTGCAGGAGGCAACAAGTCTGGAGCAGCCGAAAAACCACAAAAGAAGTGAAACAGCCAGTTTCTGCCTTAACTGATTAACCAAACCTACAACATTCCACCATTATGACTTGTTCCTGCCCTACCCTAACTGATCAATCGACGTTATGACATTCTTCTCCTGGACAATGGGTCTCATGATCTCCCCACCATGCACCTTATGACCCCCTCCCCTGCTAGACAACAGATAACCACCTTCAACTGTAACTTTCCACTGCCTACCCAAGTCCTGTAAAGCTGTCCCTCTCCTATATTCCCTTCGCTGACTCTCTTTTTGGACTCAGCCCACTTGCACCCAAGTGAATAAACAGCCTTGTTGCTCACAAAAAAGCCTGTTTAGGTGGTCTTCTATATGGACATGCATGACACTTGGTGCCAAAACCGAGGACAGGGGGACTCCTTCAGGAGACCTGTCCCATGTCCTTGCCCTCTCTCCATGAGGAGATCTACCTATGACCTCGGGTCCTCAGACCAGCCCAAGGAACATCTCACCAATTTCAAATCAGGTAACTGGTCCTTTTTACTCTCTTCTCCAGCCTCTCTTGCTACCCTTCAATTTCTCTCTCCTTTCAATTTCAGCTCCTTTTCCTCTCTAGTAGAGACAAGGGAGACACATTTTGTCTGTGGATTCAAAAACTCCAATGTCAGTCACGGACCCGGGAAGACAGTCTTCCCTTGGTGTCTGATCATTGCAGGGACAACTGCTTTGATCACTGACCCACATTCCATTGGTGTCTGATCACTGTGGGGATGCCTGCCTTGATCATTCACCCACACTCCCCTGGTGGCAAGCCGATTGCAGGGACAGCTGCTTTGGTTGCTCACCCACATTGCAGCCTAGGACTCAGTCAGGGACGCCTACTGAAAGCCTGGTAGCTGCCCACCTCCCCTTCTCTGTCTTTACCTTTCTCTTCAAATTTACCTCCTTCACTATGGGCAACCTTCCACCCACCATTCCTCTCTCTTCCCCCTTAGCCTGTGTTCTTAAAAATTTTAAACCTCTTCAACTAACACCTGACCTAAAACCCAAACATCTTTTTTTCTTCTGCAATACTGCTTGGCCCCAATACAAACTCAACAATGGTTTCAAATGCCCAGAAAATGGCACTTTTGATTTCTCCATCCTGTAAGACCTAGATAATTTTTGTTGAAAATTGGGTAAATGGTCTGAGATGTCTTACGTCCAAGCGTTTTTTACACTTTGTTCCCTCCTTAACCTCTGACCCCAATGCGACTCACCCCAAATCTTTCTTCTTTCTCTCCTGTCCATTTCTTCAGTCTCTACCCCAACCTCAGAGTCCTCTGAATTCTTCTTTTCTTCAGAACCCTCTGACCTTTCTCCCCCTCCCCAGGCCACTCCTCAACATGCTGAATCAAGTTCCAATTCTTCCTCAGCCTCTGCTCCCCCACCTTATAATTCTTCTATCATCTCCCCTCCTCACACTCAGTTCAGCTTACAGTTTCATTCCATGACTAGCTCTCGCCCACCTGCCCAACAATTTCCTCTTAGAGAGGTGGCTGGATCTGAGGGCATAGTAAGGGTTCATGTACCTTTTTCTCTATCAGACCTTTCCCAAATCAGTCAGCATTTGGGCTCTTTCTCATCAGACCCCGCTAAATACATACATGAATTCCAATATTTAACTCAGTCCTACAATTTAATCTGGAGTGACTTAAACATCATTCTGACCTCTACCCTCTTCCCAGATGAGTGAGAAAGAGTTTATAACCTAGCCCAATCTTATGCTGACAACTGCTGGAGTCATGAGCCAGGCCTCCAAGAAGGCACCAGGGCATTTCCCTGAGAGGATCCCCAATGGGAATACCAAACAGGCTCCAGAGGTACAGCTAGGTGAGATTGTATGGTCTGTCGCCTAGTTGAAGGGCTCAAAAAGGCAGCATACAAAGCTGTTAATTATGACAAGCTTAAAGAAGCCACCCAAGGTAAGGATGAAAACCCAGCCCAGTTCATGGCCCACTTGGCAGCTACCCTTAGACGTTTTACAGCGCTGGACCCAGAAGGCCCAGAAGGCTGTCTCATTCTTAATATGCATTTTATTACCCAGTCTGCTCCCGACATTAGGAAAAAACTCCAAAAACTAGATTCCAGCCCTCAAACCCCATAACAAGACTTAATTAACCATGCCTTTAAGGTGTTCAACAATAGAGAAGAGTCAGCAAAGCAGCAATGTATTTCAGAGCTGCAACTGCTTGCCTCCACTGTAAGACAAACCCCGGCCATGCCTTCAGCACACAAAAACTTCAGAACTACCAAACCACAGTCTCCAGGCACTTCTTTAAAATCTCCTCATGGACCTTGCTTCAAATGCCAAAAACTCAGCCACAGGGCCTCGGAATGCCCGCAGCCTAGGATTCCTCCTAAGCCTTGTCCTGTCTGTGTGGGACCCCACTAGAAGTCAGACTGTCCAACTAGGATTACAGCCTCTCCTAGACATGCTGGAACAAAAACCTCAGGTTCTCTGGCTGACTCCTTCCCAGATCTCCTCAGCTTAGTGGCTGAACACTGACACTGCCTGATCACCTCGGAAGCCCCCTGGACTATCACGGACACTGAGCTTCAGGTAGCTCTTACAGTGGAGGGTAACCCTTTTTAATCGATATGGGGGCTACCCACTTCGCATTACCTTCTTTTCAAGGGCCTGTTTCCCTTGCCCCCATAACTGTTTTGGTTATTGACAGCCAGTCTTCTAAACCTCTTAAAGCTCCCCCACTCTGGTGTCAACTTGGACAACATTCTTTTATATACTCTTTTTAAATTATCCCCACCTGCCTACTTCTCTTATTAGGCTGAGACATTTTAACCAAATTATCTGCTTCCCTGATTATTCCTGGGCTACAGCCACACTTCATTGCTGCCTTTTTGCCCAATTTAAGGCCTCTTTTGCATCCTCCCTTTGTGTCTCCCCACCTTAATCCACAAGTATGGGATACCTCTACTCCTTCTTTGGCAACTGACTATGCACCCCTTACCATTCCATTAAAACCTAATCACCTTTACCCTGCTCATTGCCAGAGTCCCATCCCACAGCAGGCTCTAAGAGGACTGAAGCCTATTATCACTCACCTGCTACAACATGGCCTTTTAAAGCCTACAAATCCTCCTTACAACTCCTCTATCCTACCTGTCCAAAAACCAGACAAGTCTTACAGGTTGTTTCAGGATCTTCACCTTATTAATCAAATCGTCATTCCCATCCATTCTATAGTGCTAAACCCTTACACTCTCCTGTCTTCAATACCTGCTTCCACAACTCATTATTCAGTTATAGACCTCTAAGACACCTTCTTTACTATTCCTTTACATCCCTCCTCCCAACCTTTTTTCATCTTTACTTGGACTGACCCTGACACCCACCAGTCCCAGCAACTCACCTGGACTGTCCTACCCCAAGGTTTTAGGGACAGCCCATACCACTTTGGTCAGGCTCTCTCTCATGACTTACTTTCTTTTTGCCCATCTACCTCCCACCTTATTCAATATGTTGATGACCTTCTTCTTTGCAGCCCCTCTTACCAATCCTCCCAGCAGGACACTATCCTACTTCTTCAGCATCTCTACTTGAAGGGGTACTGAGTATCCATCTCTAAGGCTCAAATTTCTTCCCCTAGTGTTACATATCTTGGCATAGTCCTCCATCAACATACATGTGCTCTTCCTGCAGACCACGTTCAGTTAATCTCCCAGACCCCAATCCCTACCACCAAGCAACAACTCCTTTCCTTCTTAGGCATTGTTGGATACTTCCAACTCTGGATACCAGGCTTTGCCATCCTAACCAAACCACTTTACAAGCTCACTAAAGGCAATTTAGCTGATCCCAAAGACCCTAAGTCCTTTCCTCATTCTTTCATTCATTCTCTCAAAAAGGCCTTAGAAACAGCTCCCCCAGCTCATCCCAACCTTTTTCCTTACACACAGCTGAAATACAAGGTTGTGCTGCTGGAGTTCTCACACAGGAGCCAGGCCCAAAACCTATAGCTTTTCTATCCAAACAACTTGACCTCACAGTTCTAGACTGGCCCTTATATCTACAAGTGGTGGTAGCCGCCACTTTAATACTTCTAGAGGCCTTCAAAATCACAAGCTATGCTCCACTTACCCTCTACAGTTCTCAAAACCTTCAAGTGTTAATATCCTCCATGCACCTTTCACACTTATTTTCTGCCCATCGGCTCCTCCAGCTCTATTCACTCTTTATTGAAACCCCAACAGTAACTATTGCCCATGGTGTCCTCAAGCCTACACTTATAGAAATAGACAACAGTATTGGTATACAGGGCCAGTTCCACATATTCAGCCACCAGACCAGCATCCAGGACAACATAGAGTATGCCGTTGGTTGTTAGAAGGCTTGGGACATTTCTCCCTTTGCCAGCCACAGCTTAATCCAGGAGACAAAGATTATTTTACTTATTATCTCTCCTGCATAGGATCTGCAATCAGAGCTATTGAACTTCTCCATTCAGACCGCCACTCAAACCTATGGGAAAAGGGTGATATAAAAGATCATTGGCTTGACAACAGGAAATCCTATTCATATGATGGGAAATGGGGACACAAAGCTTTGGTATGTAAAACATTATTCCTAAGATGGCTGGACAGGAACAGCTCCGGTCTGCAGCTCCCAGCATAATCAACACAGAAGACAGTGATTTCTGCATTTCCAACTGAGCCTCCACTGGTGATACCCAGGCAAACAGGGTCTGGAGTCGACCTCCAGCAAACTCCAACAGACCTGCAGCTGAGGGACCTGACTCTTAGAAGGAAAACTAACAAACAGAAAGGAATAGCATCAACATCAACAAAAAGGACTTCCACACCAAAACCCCTTCTGTAGGTCACCAACATCAAAGACCAAAGGTAAATAAAACCACAAAGATGGGTAGAAACCAGAGCAGAAATGCTGAAAATTCTAAAAATCAGAGCGCCTCTTCTCCTCCAAAGGATCGCAGCTTCTTGCCAACAATGGAACAAAGCTGGACAGAGAATGACTTTGACAAGCTGACAGAAGTAGGCTTCAGAAGGTCGGTAATAACAAACTTCCTGTTTTGTTCGAACCCATCATAAGGAGGTTAAAAACCTTGAAAAAAGATTAGATGAATGGCTAACTAGAATAAACAGCATAGAGAAGACCTTAAATGAACTGATGGAGCTGAAAACCATGGCACGAGAACTATGTCATACATGCACAAGCTTCAATAGCTGACTCGATCAAGTGGAAGAAAGGGTATCAGTGATGGAAGATCAAATGAATGAAATAAAGCCAGAGGAGAGGTTTAGAGAAAAAAGAGTAAAAAGAAATGAACAAAGCCTCCAAGAAATGTGGGACTATGTGAAAAGACCAAATCTGCATTTGATTGGTGTACCTGAAAGTGACAGGGAGAATGGAACCAAGTTGGAAAACACTCTTTAGGATATTATCCAGGGGGACTTCCCCAATCTAGCAAAGCAGGCCAACATTCAAATTCAGGAAATACAGAGAACACCACAAAGATATTCCTCGAGAAGAACAACCCCAAGACACATAATTGTCAGATTCACCAAAGTTGAAATGAAGGAAAAAAATGTTAAGGACAGCCAGAGAGAAAGGTTGGGCTACCCACAAAGGGAAGCCCATCAGACTAACAGCTGATCTCTCGGCAGAAACTCTACAAGCCAGAAGAGAGAGAGGGTCAATATTCAACATTGTTAAAGAAAAGAATTTTCAACCCAGAATTTCATATCCAGCCAAACTAAGCTTTATAAGTGAAGGAGAAATAAAATCCTTTACAGACAAGCACATGCTAAGAGATTTTGTCACCACCAGGCCTGCCTTACAGGAGCTCCTGAAGGAAGTACTAAACATGGAAAGGAACAACCAGTACCAGCCACTGCAAACACATGCCAAATTGTAAAGACCATCTATGCTAGGAAGAAACTGCATCAGCTAACGAGCAAAATAACCAGCTAACATCATAATGACAGGATCGAATTCACACATAACAATATTAACCTTAAATGTAAATGGTCTAAATGCTCCAATTAAAAGACACAAACTGGCAAATTGGATAAAGAGTCAAGACCCATCAGTGTGCTATATTCAGGAGATCGATTTCACGTTCAGAGACACACATAGGCTCAAAATAAAGGGATGGAGGAAGATCTACAAAGCAAATGGAAAGCATAAAAAAGTAGGAGTTGCAATCCTAGTCTCTGATAAACATACTTTAAACCAACAAAGATCAAAAGAGACAAGGACATTACATAACGGTAAAAGGATCAATTCAACAAGAAGAGCTAACTACCTAAATATATATGCATCCAATACAGGAGCACCCAGATTCATAAAGCAAGTCCTCAGAGACCTACAAAAAGACTTAGACTCCCACACAGTAATAATGGGAGACTTTAACACCCCGCAGTCAATATTAGACAGATCAACAAGACAGAAGGTTAACAAGGATATCCAGAACTTGAACTCAGCTCTGCACCAAGCAGACCTAATAGACATCTACAGAACTCTCCATCCCAAATCAACAGAATATACATTCTTCTCAGGACCACATCACACTTATTCCAAAATCGACCACACAGTTGGAAGTAAAGTACTCCTCAGCAAATGTAAAAGAACAGAAATCACAACAAACTCTCTCTCAGGCCACAGTGCAATCAAATTGGAACTCAGGATTAAGAAACTCACTCAAAACCACACAACTGCATGGAAACTGAACAACCTGCTTCTGAACTACTGGGTAAATAATGAAATGAAGGCAGCAATAAATAAGTTATTTGAAACCAATGAGAACAAAGACACAATGTACCAGAATTTCTGGGACACATTTAAAGCAGTGTGTAGAGGGAAATTTATAGCACTAAATGCCCACAAGAGAAAGCAGGAAATATCTAAAGCTGATGCCCTAACATCACAACTAAAACAACTAGAGAAGCAAGAGCAAACAAATTCAAAAACTAGCAGAACGCAAGGAGAACTGAAGATCAGAGCAGAACTGAAGGAGATAGACACACAAAAAAACCTTCAAAAAATCAATGAATCCAGGAGCTGTTTTTTTAAAAGATCAACAAAATTGATAGACCACTAGCCAGACTAATAAAGAAGAAAAGAGAGACGAATCAAATAGATGCAATAAAAAATGATAAAGGGGATATCACCACCAATCCCACAGAAATACAAACTACCATCAGAGAATACTTGAAACACCTCTATGCAAATAAACTGGAAAACCTAGAAGAAATGGATAAATTCCTGGACACATACAACCTCCTAAGACTAAACCAGGAAGAAGTTGAATCTCTGAATAGACCAATAACATGTTCTGAAATTGAGGCAATAATTAACAGCCTACCAACCAAAAAAAGTCCAGGACCAGACAGATTCAGAGCCGAATTCTACCAGAGGTGAAAAGAGGAGCTGGTACCATTCCTTCTGAAACTATTCCAATCAATAGAATAAGAGGGAATCCTCCCTAACTCATTTTATGAGGCCAGCATCATCCTGATGCCAAAGCCTGGCAGAGACACAACAAAAAAAGAGGATTTTAGACCAATAGCCCTGACGAACATCGATGCAAAAATCCCCAATAAAATACTGGCAAACCGAATCCAGCAGCACATCAAAAAGCTTATCTACCACGATCAAGTCGGCTTCATCCCTGGGATGCAAGGCTGGTTCAACATATGCACATCAATAAACCTAATCCATCACATAAACAGAATCAATGACAAAAAAACACATGATTATCTCAATAGATGCAGAAAAGGCCTTTGACAAAATTCAACAGCTCTTCATGCTAAACACTCTCAATAAACTAGGTATTGATGGAACATATCTCAAAATAATAAGAGCTATTTATGACAAACCCACAGCCAGTATCATACTGAATGGGCAAAAACTGGAAGCATTCCCTTTGAAAACTGGCACAAGACAGGGATGCCCTCTGTCACCACTTCTATATTGTTGGAAGTTCTGGCCAGGTCAATCAGGCAAGAAAAAGAAATAAAGGGTATTCAATTAGGAAAAGAGGAAGTCAAATTGTCCCTGCTTGCAGATGATGTGATTGTATATTTAGAAAACCCCATTGCCTCAACCTGAAATCTCCTTAAGCTGATAAGCAACTTCAGCAAAGTCTCAGGATACAAAATCAATGTGCAAAAATCACAAGCATTCTTATACACCAATAACAGACAAACAGAGAGCCAAATCATGAGAGAACTCCCATTCACAGTTGCTACAAAGAGAATAAAATACCTAGGAATCCAACTTACAAGGGATGTGAAGGACCTCTTCAAGGAGAACTGCAAACCACTGCTCGATGAAATAAAAGAAAACAAAAACAAATGGAAAAACATTCCATCCTCATGGATAGGAAGAATCAATATCATGAAAATGGCCATACTGCCCAAGGTAATTTATAGGTTTAATGCCATCCCCATCAAGCTACCAAAGACTTTCTTCACAGAATTGGAAAAAACTACTTTAAAGTTCATACGGAACCAAAAAAGAGCCCACATTGCCAAGATAATCCTAAGCAAAACGAACAAAGCTGGAGGCATCACACTACCTGACTTCAAACTATACTATAAGGCTACAGTAACCAAAGCAGCATGGTACTTGTACCAAAACAGAGAGACCAATGGAACAGAAGAGAGGCCTCAGAAATAACACTACACATCTACCACCATCTGATCTTTGACAAACCTGACAAAAACAAGAAATGAGGAAAGGATTCCCTATTTAATAAATGGTGCTGGGAAAACTGGCTAGCCATATGTAGAAAGCTGAAACTGGATCTCTTCCCTACACCTTATACAAAAATTAATTCAAGATGGATTAAAGACTTAAATGTTAGACCTAAAACCATAAAAACCCTAGAAGAAAACCTAGGCAATACCAATCAGGACACAGACATGGGCAAGGACTTCGTGACTAAAACACCAAAAGCAATGGCAACAAAAGCCAAAATAGACAAATGGAATCTAATTAAACTAAAGAGCTTCTGCACAGCGAAAGAAACTACCATCAGAGTGAACAGGAAACCTACAGAATGGGAGAAAAATTTTGCAATCTACCCATCTGACAAAGGGCTAATATCCAGAATCTACAAATAACTTAAACAAATTTACCAGAAAAAAAAAAACAACCCCATCAAAAAGTGGGCAAAGGATATGAGCAGACACTTCTCAAAAGAAGACATTTATGCAGCCAACAGACACATGAAAAAATGCTCATCATCACTGGTCATCAAAGAAATGCAAATCAAAACCACAATGAGATACCATCTCACACCAGTTAGAATGGCGATCATTAAAAAATCAGGAAACAACAGATGGTGGAGAGGATGTGAAGAAATAGGAACGCTTTTACACTGTTGGTGGGAGGTAAACTAGTTCAACCATTGTGGAAGACAGTGTCGCAATTCCTGAAGGATCTAGAACTAGAAATAACATTTGACCCAGCAATCCCATTACTGGGGATATGCACAAAGTATTATAAATCATGCTACTGTAAAGATACATACACACACATGTTTATTGAAGAACTATTCACAATAGCAAAAACTTGGAACCAACCCAAATGTCCATCAATGATAGACTGGATTAAGAAAATGTGGCACATATACACACCATGGAATACTATGCAGCCATAAAAAAGGATGAGTTCATGTCCTTTGCAGGGACATGGATGAAGCTGGAAACCATCATTCTCAGCAAACTATCACAAGGACAGAAAACCAAACACCGCATGTTCTCACTCATAGGTGGGAATTGAACAATGAGAACACTTGGACCCGGGGTGCAGCAAACCAACATGGCACAGCAAACCAACATGGTGCATGTATACCTATGTAACAAATGTGCACATTGTGCACATGTACCATAGAACTTAAAGTATAATATATATATTAAAAAAAGAAAAAAACCTTTTTCCTCCCCTGGCCTAAAAACTTATCACCACCTACATTATAGCTAATATGCCTGATTACTGTTTTTAGCGAACTTATTTTATTAGGGCAGTTCCAGCCTCAAAAATATGCTAACTGGCACCTTGGTAGCCACATAAAAATGTGCTCTAGACCCAAAACCTACTGGACTAACTCATTATAAAATTAAATTTTCTTTAAGGTGTCCACAAGCAGTCCCTGGTCATGCCTGAAGCAGCCCTGAGAAACATCGCCTCTACCCCCCTCCAAAAAAACCCAGAAGGAACTTATATTATCTTTCCTTATGACTTTTTATTTTATAAATACAAGACAAGAATGTCAACCCTTTGAGCCAGAGTTAAGCCACTGTAACCCCTGTGACCTACACATATACATCCAGATGGCCTGCAGGAGCCAAGAAGTCTGGAGCAGCCAAAAAACCACAAAAGAAGTGAAACAGCAAGTTTCTGCCTTTGCTGATTAACCAACCCTATAACATTCCACCATTATGACTTGTTCCTGCTCTACCCTAACTGATGAATCGACATTATGACATTCTTCTCCTGGACAATGGGTTTCATGATCTCCCCACCATGCACCTTGTGACCCCCTCCCCTGCTGACTACAGATAACCACCTTCAACTGTAACTTTCCACTGCCTACCCAAGTCCTATAAAGCTGTCCCTCTGGTATCTCCCTTCGCTGACTCTCTTTTCAGATTCAGCCCATTTGCACTCAAGTGGATAAACAGCCTTGTTGCTCACACAAAGCCTGTTTTAGGTGGTCTTCTATACAGACATGTGTGACATTTACTATCAGGCTCAAATATAATTTGTTGTTTTATAAATTTAAGAAACCAAAAATAAACTTCTGTTAACAATTAACGTTTCAGTATTTAACCTTATTTTGGAAATGACTCAGACATTTAATGAATATTTACTACTTAATTCAATATAACATACATTTAAGATTTCATTTATCCACAAAAGGGATTCTTAAGACGATTTTTAAAGAGAGAAGTTTTATAAAACATGACCTTTTTTTTTAAATCTGAGATGGGATCTTGCTATGTTACCTAGGCTGGAGTTGAATGGGGTGATCACAGCTCACTGCAGCCTCAAACTCCCAGGCCTAAGTGATCCTCCCATCTCAGCCTCTCAAGTAACTAGGACCACAGATGTTCACCACCATGCCCAAATAATTTTTAATTTTTTTGTAGAGAATGGTCTCACTATGTTGCCCAGGCTGGTCTCAAACTCCTGGGCTCAAGCAAACTTCCTGCTGTGGTCTCCCAAAGTGCAATCACAGCCCGCCCATAATCATTGAAAAAGCTTATATGTAAACTTTTACCTCATTCACATTCATCTAATTTACTCATCTTTAAAACTTATGTTTGAACTGTTTATAAAAATTGTAGGAGACATTGAAGAAAACTAGCCATCATCTCAAGTTATTTCCCTGTCAACTATTTTTACAGTGTGCAAATGTTAGGCAGTAGCCACCTAAGCAAGTGCCCTAAAGTTAAATACATGGCTATTTTGTTGATCAGAAGACACAGCTGTTTTTGTTAAAGCAAAAGTATTAAACTAGTCAGATTTACCCAAGTCACATGCACTAAAAGGCATCTGAGATAATTTCTACTTTTCTGATAAAATATTTTAAAGTGCTTACTTTTTTCTTTAAGCTATTAATTACAGCTCGTTAATATATTTTCGAAGAGAAATATCACATACACATAATGCATATGAACATACAGACACACAGACAGAAGCAGGTCTTATAGCTTTTATAAGATTATTTATTTGTCAATGTTAAAATAGTTTCTCTCACCATTTTATACTATAAATCTCCCAATCATCTGTTTCATTCCCCTAAATAATAATTAGGCAACCCTAAATTTGCACTTTTGAAGACACGACTCTTAGGTAAAACAAAGTAGAAAATTTACATCTCAAAGGCACAGAACTTAGATCTCAACACCATTACTTGCTCAGACAAAGAACAGCATAGATATAGGTCCAGTTGAGACAAAATGGCCAGGAAAATCACCTTAAAGGTAAGGTTTATTATGTAAACTTTATACCCATGTCTTCACCATTGTAAAGTTTTTAGGGGTTTAGGTGAATAGAGGGACAGGCCCTTACAAATGGAGGTTTTCATTATAGAGATAAATCTCTTTTACAAAAAGTTTCAAAATAGCCAGTCAAATGTCAAAAGTTGAATTTTTTTGACCATATAGTTGATAGGTAGTCTTTTCAATTTATCTTACTTGTTAGTTAGATTACTGACTTCAGGATGAAGCCCTTTAACTAACATGGCAAAGAGGCATTTTCTATGCCTGGATTCAAGAATAGAACTTGATTTCATATTCCCTACAATATAAATTTTCTTCTTTATCCAAAGGAGTGGTTGTCCTATAATAGTGGGGTTGAAAATGGAAATAGTGGCTCTGGTGTCTACCTAGATTGGATAACAACTGGTAGAAGGTTAGAGCAGCTCCCTCTAAGGCCCATCAATCCTGATAGTTAACATGGAAATTATCAGGGAGTGAAAAGGCTGTTTTTAGGGACTTTCCTTGAAATTTTGGGAGTAGCCTCTTTTCTAATGTCCTGGTTGTTTGCGCCAATAGCAACTGCTGTTTTAGGGGTTGCTTGTTGAAGAAGTTCTCTGGAGTAGACCCAAAGGCCATTCTAGGTTGTTGGTTGGCATGGAGCTGAAACACATTGGAAATGGCTTTCAAATGCTCAATTGTGATTTTTAAGGTTTTGTTAGGCCTATACATGGACCAGGTAGGATCTTGTCCGGTAATACCATTCTGCCTCTTTTATCCATTTCTGGGCTTCACCAGTTTTCACCAGTATGTGAATTAATTGGTAAAGATCAAATATCTTGAGGTCATAAATTTCAATTAAGACCTTGAATTCTTCAGAAACCTTTTGAAGGCCTTCCCTAGATTTAGCAAAATTTTTAACTATGGCGCTGAGTTCTATTATCACCTAGGGAGTGTAAGTCACTCTGGGATTATTTCCTGAATTTTTGAGTGGCTTTAAGCAAACTGTTTAATTGTGGTTTTATTTTGTTTTGTTTTGTTTTGTTTTCAGAGAAGAAAGCCAAGTCAGACTGAGAGTTAGTAGACTAAATACTCAGGCAAAGTGGGATAGAGAGGAGCAGTAGGAATTCTGTCAGTTTTACTGTTCTTGATGTGGATGATATCTTGCATTTTTAGCTTTTTTGTATGTGTGTGATGGCGTCTCGCGCTGTCGCCCAGGCAGGAGTGAAGTGGTGCGATCTTGGCTCACTGCAACCTCTGCCTCCCGGGTTCAAGTGATTCTCCTGCCTCAGCCTCCTGAGTAGCAGGGACTACAGGCGCATGTCACTATGCCCAGCTAATTTTTGTATTTTTAGTAGAGACAGGGTTTCACCATATTGGCCAGGCTTGTCTCAAACTCCTGACCTCGTGATCCGCCCACCTCGGCCTCCCAAAGTGCTGGGATTACAGGCATGAGCCACTGCACCCAGCCTTTTTAGCTTTTTATTAGTTCTTCACAATTAATTTTTAAAAATGTTAGAATTCTGTCTCTTTGAGGCTTCTGAATGCTATTAATAATTAGAATGACATTCTCTCTGCTAAATTTGAGAGACTTGAGATTCAAGTATGCTTGTTAAATGAACAGCCTTATTCATCTGGAATGTTCCGTATAATGGCCCTGTAATTCTGAATTATCTTTAGTAAGATTTTGCCACTTTCGTAAATATTTGCAGCTTCCAAGGTCATAGCTCCTAGACATGAAAAAGGCAAGTACACCAGAAGGCGAAGTACTCAGATATTTATAAATTAAGGATCCCATTTTTATGTATGATCTTGGGTCTCTTAGAGCTGACATGGCTTTAGCTATAAGACCTCAGCATATAAGAAGAGAAAAAAATAAACAGCCCACCTTCAGTAATAACTACTTATTGTAACTGCCATCGGTTACCTTAAAAACTGCAGCTTTTTTGCCAGTGACTCATCAGTCACCACAAACCGAAAGGTCATGTGCCCTGCCACAGCACAAAGCAACCCTTGGTAACACACAGTCAAGTGCTCTTTCACTATATAAACTAACCCTTTGTACCCCAAAGGCCAAAGATATTAGGGAGCTCAAATGCAAAAGACAACAGAGCTCCAACCTGAGAGGAACTTACTTATGACTCCTGGAGCTCCATGAGAAAGACAGAGGAACCCCTTCACCCCCGCCCCTCCAAAAGGGACTACAGCATTTTTCCTATGTTTCTCAGAAGGTCTCAGGGTTTTCAGCAGTCTCCTTCAGTTTCCTTTGTGGTCACCAGATTTGCCAAAGGACAAAATTACACGTTTAGTTTGAAGATCTCGACTAGCTTTATTGCAATTCTAGGATTGGGCAATGTCTCATTCCATAAAATAGAATAAGTGTCCCAAGAGTTGAGCAGAGGGGATTCATTTTATAGACAGAGGGGGTTGAAGAAACCAGAAGCAAAGAACAAAATGTGGACTGGTCCTTTGAAAGTTACCTCCCTTACAAGGTGAGAACAAGGAAACAGAACAATAGAGAAATAACAGATTTGTTAGCATTAGGTTATGTCGGGTTACTTTTGTTATAAGGATTAAAACAGAGGGAACTTCGTTATCCTGCTCATTAAAGACAGAAACTGGTCTGCTTGGAACATTGGCTGTTATTGCTGTCCTGATTTTGGGGAAGATGAAATAACAACTTATTTTCAGTTTGGTGATATGGAACTTTGGCATGGGTGACTCCATTTTGATTTTTAGTCTGGTCTGTTGGGGCCTAATACGAAACAATAGCCTTTCATAATTTTTACTTAACATTAGGAAATAAGACACAAAGCTCACATCTTTATCAAATCTAAGGGTCTTTGGTCCATTGACCATTCATGTGCACTCCTTTTGACATTTTTCCCAGGCTGACTGTGAATTTAGCATTGTTCTGATTCTTTACTTGCAATAACAGCAGTTACTCTGTGACAGGCACTCTTCTCAGTGCTTTTCACCCAGTAACTCATTTAATCCATACAAGGTCCTGTAATAAAGGGACTATGGTCTACATCTTAAATGGGCAGTACCTGTGCAAGGTTGGTGAGATCGTTCTCCCAAGCTTGCACAGCAAGAAGGATCAGGATTTGAACTCAGACCCAGCACCCAGATGCTTGACTGATTAAGCCAGAGCAGCCTCAGAGCCCAAGTTCCAGAAAGTGTAGGGGAGAAAACAATAAATTTTCTCTTTCACCTTGATGAGTTTTTTCTGAGCTTCTCTGTAAAAAAGACAAATTAACAAGAGAAAAACAAACAGAATTCTGATAAAATGTGTACCTATGGCAGACAACCCAGAGAAATGAGTAAATCTCTGCAGCAGATCTCAAAGAATTATCCTAGTCCTCACCATTAAGTACTATCCTTCTCTGAAACAAAGAGAGAAGGCTGAGGGGAATGATGCAATTAAGAAATGTTGGCCATGGCTGGGCATGGTGGCTCACACCTGTAATCCTGGCACTTTGAGAGGCTGAGGCAGGCAGATCACAAGGTCAGGAGTTCGAGACCAGTCTGGCCAACATGTTGAAACTCCATCTCTACTAAAAATACAAAAATTAGCCAGGCGTGGTGGTGGTTGCCTGTAATCCCAGCTATTCAGGAGGCTGAGGCAGGAGAATTGCTTGAACCCAGGAGGCAGAGGTTGCAGTGGGCCAAGATCATGCCACTGCATTCTGGCCTGGGTGACACAGTAAGACTCTGTCTCAAAAAAGAAAAAAAGAAAAGAAAAAGAAAAGTTGGCCAGGAAAAGCACCGTTAAAGAAGCATAATATTTGATAACTAGATTTAAGTTGATGCCTTCTCTAGGGAATTAGTTCTTCTTTTCTTTCTGATGCAGAAAGGAGACACCCTTACAATGGAGGTTTTCTTTACAGATGTAAATTTATCTTATGAAATCGTAACTGTTTTCAAAACTAATTTGTTTTCAAAGCTTCTCTGTGTTTGCTATTTCCCAAAATAGCTCAAAATAATCCTTAGGCCAAAAAGGCGTATTTGGGGTAGTATGTCCTGAGCCCCATCATTAGTCATCTTTATTACCCTGGCCAAAGGTCTCCTTGCTCATGACAGTCAAAGACTAAAGGATAGAGGGAACTTTTTAATAATGAGAGTTTGCTGACATGCAAACACGTGTCATCCACTTTCTGATAAAAAAACAGAGAATACATTCCTGTGGCCCAAACCTGACATTTTAAGCCATTTGAGATACCCAATAGTCTAGAAAGAATGCTCCTGAGAGTTAAAATGAAAGAAATGTCTCCAACCAAATTAGAGACTACTAAATGAATCTTATTAAGAAGCCAAGTGGAAACCCCATCTCAGAGAACAAATTAGGACATAGAAATCAAATTGCCATCATTAAACCAAATACAAAATTCTAAGTCCCTCAACCAACGGAATGGACCCCCTTCTCTCAGCCAAGGGCCTTCTAAAACACTAAACCTGAAACACTAGTTCAGGCCATGATGGGAATAGGTGGTCAGGCATGTCACATTACACTTTCCTCCCTGTGGAATTCAGGCACATCTGACCAGCATTTACATTCAAACAGCAACTTTAAGACTGACAAAACAGACTCTTTGTAGCAGTAAGATATCAACATGACAGATGGCAGGCCCTGAAATAAATAGAAGTATTTTATCCCAAAATATATTTCTTTGACATATTTTGAAATGACCCTGCAAAGTTGTTTCTTGTGGGAAAAATCTACATTCTATAGAGAATCCCCTTCCCTTTCCAGGTCTTTTTCCTGATCCAGGAGAGAATTAAGAGTCTGGCACCTTTTTAAGTCTTATAAGAAACATTTACTATTATCTCTGAAGCCTGCTACCTAGAGGTTTCATCTGCATAATAAAAACCTTGGTCTCCTCAACCCCTTATCTTAACTCAGTCACTCCCTTCTATTGATTCCAGGCCTTTTGATAAACTCAACCAATTGCCAATCAGAAAATCTTTGAATCCACCTAAGACCTGGAAGTCCCCCCACACCTTTGATTTGTCCACCTTTCCAGACGCAACCCATGTCATCTTAAAAGTAGTGATCGACATCTAATGTATATTAATTAATAAATTAGATCGACATCTAATGTATTGTGTCTCCCTAAAATGTATAAAACCAAACTGTAGCCTGACTACCTTTGGTACATGTTCTCAAGATCTCTTACGGCTCTTTCATGGGCCATGGAAACTCATATTTGGCTCAGAATAAAACTCTTGAAATATTTTACAGAGTTTGACTCATTTTGTCAATACCATGATTTGAGCAGGCAGCTCAAAGGGCAAATCCAATGAGGAAATAAGGATAAAATAATGTGTTCTGAGCACCTATTCTTTGTCAGGCTCTTTGCCTGTGTTATCTTTTAAAATCTGCACAACACTGAGAAATAGGCAATATTCCTATTGGGGCACAGAAAACAAAACCCCAACAGTTCAGGAACGCAGAGGAAACGTCTTCATATTTTACACAAGTCAAGGAGACATCACAAGCATGACCGCCCTGAAAATGTTTCCCCAGTTTTCTGTTTAGTTCTGTTACTTTCAGGGTAACAATATTATTAATCATCTCTACCACTAATTGAGTGTTAGCCACATGCACCTAGCACTGTGCTAAGCGCTTTATATGTACCATTTCATTGAATGCTTGTAATTACAATGTGAATTATTATTATTATTTATTATTAACCTTATTTTACAATGAGACAACTTATTGTCAGGCCTCTGAGCCCAAGCCAAGCCATCGCATCCCCTGTGACTTGTGCCCAGATGGCCTGAAGTAACTGAATAATCACAAAAGAAGGGAAAGACCCTGCCCGACCTTAACTGATGACATTCCACCATTGTGATTTGTTCCTGCCCCACCTTAACTGAGTGATTAACCCTGTGAATTTCCTTCTCCTGGCTCAGAAGCTCCCCCACTGAGCAGCTTGTGCCCCCACTCCCCCCCCCAGCCCACCAGAGAACAACCCCCTTTGACTGTAATTTTCCATTACCTTCCCAAATCCTATAAAACGGCCCCACCTCTATCTCCCTTCGCTGACTCTCTTTTCGGACTCAGCCCGCCTGCACCCAGGTGAAATAAACAGCCATGTTGCTCACACAAAGCCTGTTTGGTGGTCTCTTCACACAGATGTGCATGAAATTTGGTGCGGTGACTCGGATCGGGGGACCTGCCTTAAGAAATCAATCCCCTGTCCTCCTGCTCTTTGCTCCGTGAGAAAGATCCACCTACGACCTCAGGTCCTCAGACCGACTAGCCCAAGAAACATCTCACCAATTTCAAATCTGGTAAGCGGCCTCTTTTTACTGTGTTCTCCAACCTTCCTCACTATCCCTCAACCTCTTTCTCCTTTCAATCTTGGTGCCACACTTCAATCTCTCCCTTCTGTTAATTTCAATTCCTTTCATTTTCTGGTAGAGACAAAGGAGACACGTTTTATCTGTGGACCCAAAACTCCGGAACCGGTCACGGACTGGGAAGGCAGCCTTCCCTTAGTGTTTAATCATTGCAGGGACGCCTCTCTGATTGTTCACCCACGTTTCAAAGGTGTCAGACCATGCAGGGACGCCTGCCTTGGTCCTTCACCCTTAGCGGCAAGTCCCACTTTTCTGGGGGAAGGGCAAGTACCCCAACCCCTTCTCTCCATGTCTCTACCCCTTCTCTGATTTTCTGGGGCAGGGGCAAGAACCCCTCAACCCCTTCTCCTTCACCCTTAGCAGCAAGTCCCGCTTTTCTGGGGGAGGGGCAAGTACCCGTCAACCCATTCTCCTTCACCCTTAGCGGTAAGTCCCACTTTTCTAAGGGGCAAGAACACCCAATCCCTTCTTCCAACACCCTGACCTCTTATCTCTGTGCCCCAATCCCTTATTTCTGCACCCTGACCTCTTATCTCTGTGCCCCAATCCCTTATTTCCATGCCCCAACCCTTTCTCTGCTTTTCTGGAGAGCAAGAAACCCCTACCCCTTCTCTGTGTCTCTACTCTTTTCTCTGGGCTTGCCTCCTTCACTATGGGCAAGCTTCCACCTTCCATTCCTCCTTCTTCTCCCTTAGCCTGTATTCTTAAGAACTTAAAACCTCTTCAACTCTCACCTGACCTAAAATCTAAGCATCTTATTTTCTTCCACAATGCCACTTGACCCCAGTACAAACTTGACAGTAGTTACAAATAGCCAGAAAATGGCACTTTCAATTTTTCCATCCTACAAGGTCTAAATAATTCTTGTCATAAAATGGGCAAATGGTCTGAGGTGCCTTATGTCCAGGCATTCTTTTACACATCAGTCCCTTCCTAGTCTCTGTGCCCAGTGCAACTCGTCCCAAATCTTCCTTCTTTCCCTCCCGCCTGTCCCCTCAGTACCAACCCCAAGCATCGCTGAGTCTTTCTAATCTTCCTTTTCTACAGACCCATCTGACCTCTCCCCTCCTCGCCAGGCCGAGCTAGGTCCCAATTCTTCCTAAGCCTCCGCTCTTCCACCCTATAATCTTTTTATCACCTCCCCTCCTCACACCTGGTCCGGCTTACAGTTTCATTCAGTGACTACCCCTCCCCCACCTGCCCAGCAATTTACTCTTAAAAAGGTGGCTGGAGCCAAAGGCATAGTCAAGGTGAATGCTCCTTTTTCTTTATCCCAAATCAGAAGCATTTAGGCTCTTTTTCATCAAATATAAAAACCGAGCCCAGTTCATGGCTCATTCGGCAGGAACCCTTAGATGCTTTACAGCCCTAGACCCTAAAAGGTCAAAAGGCCGTCTTATTCTCAGTATACATTTTATTACCCAATCTGCTCCCGACATTAAATAAAACTCCAAAAATTGGAATCTGGCCCTCAAACCCCACAACAGGACTTAATTAACCTCACTTTCAAGGTGTACAATAACAGAAAAAAGTTGCAACTCCTTGCCTCCACTGTGAGACAAACCCCAGCCACATCTCCAGCACACAAGAACTTCCAAACACCTGAACCGCAGTGGCCAGGGGTTCCTCCAAAACCTCCTCCCCCAGGAGTTTGCTACAAGTGCCAGAAATCTGACCACCAGGCCAAGGAATGCCTGGAGCCCAGGATTCTTGCTAAGCCGTGTCCCATCTCTGCGGGACCCCACTGGAAATCGGACTGTTCATCTCACCTGGCAGCCACTCCCAGAGCCCCTGGAACTCTGGCCCAAGGCTCTCTGACTGACTCCTTCTTGGCTTACAGGCTGAAGAATGACACTGCCCGATCGCCTCAGAAACCCCGTAGACCATCACGGATGCCGAGCTTCGGGTAACTCTCACAGTGGAAGGTAAGCCCGTCCCCTTCTTAATCAATACGGAGGCTACCCACTCCACATTACCTTCTTTTCAAGGGCCTGTTTCCCTTGCTTCCATTACTGTTGTGGGTATTGACGGCCAGGCTTCTAAACCTCTTAAAACTCCCCAACTCTGGTGCCAACTTAGACAATACTCTTTTAAGCACTCCTTTTTTAGTTATCCCCCCACCTGCCCAGTTCCCTTATTAGGCTGAGACACTTTAAATTATCTGCTTCCCTGACTATTCCTGGACTACAGCTATATCTCATTGCCGCCCTTCTTCCCAATCCAAAGCCTCCTTTGCGTCCTCCTCTTGTGTCCCCCCACCTTAACCCACAAGTATAAGATACTTCTACTCCCTCCTTGGTGACCGATCATGCACCCCTTACCATCTCATTAAAACCTAATCACCCTTACCCCACTCAACGCCAATATCCCATCCCGCAGCACGCTTTAAAAAGATTAACACCTGTTATCACTCGCCTGCTATAGCATGACCTTTTAAAGCCTATAAACTCTCCTTACAATTCCCCCATTTTACCTGTCCTAAAACCAGATAAACCTTAAAAGTTAGTTCAGGATCTGCACCTTATCAACCAAATTGTTTTGCCTATCCCCCCTGTGGTGCCAAACCCATATACTCTCCTATCCTCAATACCTCCCTCCACTACCCATTATTCTGTTCTGGATCTCAAACATGCTTTCTTTACTATTCCTTTGCACCCTTCATCCCAGCCTCTCTTTGCTTTCACTTAGACTGACCCTGACACCCATTAGGCTCAGCAATTACCTGGGCTGTACTGCCGCAAGGCTTCACAGACAGACCCCATTTCAATCAAGCCCAAATTTCATCCTCATCTGTTACCTATCTCGGCATAATTCTCGTAAAAACACACTTGCTCTCCCTGCTGATCTTGTCCGATTAATCTCCCAAACCTCAATCCCTTACAAAACAACAACTCCTTTCCTTCCTAGGCATGGTTAGTGCGGTCAGAATTCTTACACAAGAGCCAGGACCACACCCTGTAGCTTTCTGTCCAAACAACTTGACCTTACTCTTTTAGCCTAGCCCTCATGTCTGTGTGCAGCAGCTGCCACTGCTTTCATAATTTTAGAGGCCCTCAAAATCACAGACTATGCTCAACTCACTCTCTACAGTTCTCATAACTTCCAAAATCTATTTTCTTCCTCATACCTGACGCATATACTTTCTGCTCCCTGGCTCCTTCAGCTGTACTCACATTTTGTTAAGTCCCACAATTACCATTGTTCCTGGCCCAGACTTCAATCCGGCCTCCCACAGTATTCTAGATACCACACCTGACCCTCATGACTGCATCTCTCTGATCCACCTGATGTTCATCCCATTTCCCCACATTTCCTTCTTCCCTGTTTCTCACCCTGATCACGCTTGATTTATTGATGGCAGTTCCACCAGGCCTAATCACCACACACCAGCAAAGGCAGGCTATGCTATAGTACAAGCCACTAGCCCGCCTCTTAGAACCTTTCATTTCCTTTCCATTGTAGAAATCTATCCTCAAGGAAATAACTTCTCAGTGTTCCATCTGCTATTCTACTACTCCTCAATGATTATTCAGGCCCACTACCTTCTCTACACATCAAGCTCGAGGATTTGCCCCCAGCCAGGACTGGCAAATTAGCTTTACTCAACATGCCCCGAGTCACAAAAACTAAAATACCTCTTATTCTAAGTAGACAGTTTCACTAGTTAGGTAGAGGCCTTTCCTACAGGGTCTGAGAAGGCCACCACAGTCATTTCTTCCCTTCTGTCAGACATAATTCCTCAGTTTAGCCTTCCCACCTCTATACAGTCTGATAACAGACCAGCCTTTATTAGTCAAATCAGCCAAGCATTTTCTCAGGCTCTTAGTATTCAGTGACAGACTAATGGTCTATTAAAAACACACCTCACCAAGCTCAGCCACCAACTTAAAAAGAACTGGACAATACTTTTACCACTTTCCCTTCTCAGAAGTCAGACCTGTCCTCAGAATGCTACAAGGTACAGCCCATTTAAGCTCCTGTATAGACGCTCCTTTTTATTAGGCCCCAGTCTCATTCCAGACACCAGACCAACTTAGACTGTGCCCCCAAATAACTTGTCATCCATACTATCTTCTATCTAGTCATACTCCTATTCACTGTTCTCAACTACTCATACATGCCCTGCTCTTGTTTACACTGCCGGTTTACACTGTTTCTCCAAGCCATCACAGCTGATATCTCCTGGTGCTATCCCCAAACTGCCACTCTTAACTCTTGAAGTAAATAAATAATCTTTGCTGGCAGGACTATGCTGAACCTCCTTAGGCACTCTCTAATTAGATGTCCTAGGTCCTCCCAATTCTTAGTCCTTTTATACCTGTTTTTCTCCTTCTCTTATTCCATTTAGTTTTTCAATTCATACAAAACCGTATCCAGGCCATCACCCATCACTCTATATGACAAATGTTTCTTCTAACAACCCCACAATATCACCCCTTACCACAAGACCTCCCTTCAGCTTAATCTCTCCCACTCTAAGTTCCCACGCCGCCCCAATCCTGCTTGAAGCAGCCCTGAGAAACATCACCCATTCTCTCTCCATACCACCCCCCCAAAATTTTCACCGCCCCAACACTTCAACACTATTTTGTTTTATTTTTCTTATTAATATAAGAAGGCAGGAATGTCAGGCCTCTGAACCCAAGCCAAGCCATCACATCCCCTGTGACTTGCACGTATGCACCCAGATGGCCTGAAGTTACTGAAGAATCACAAAAGAAGTGAAAAGGCCCTGCCCCGCCTTAACTGATGACATTCCACCATTGTGATTTGTTCCTGCCCCACCTTAACTGAGTGATTAACCCTGTGAATTTCCTTCTCCTGGCTCAGAAGCTCCCCCACTGATCAGCTTGTGACCTCCGCCCCTGCCCACCAGAGAACAAACCCCCTTTGACTGTAATTTTCCATTACCTTCCCAAATCCTATAAAACGGCCCCACCCCTATCTCCCTTCGCTGACTCTTTTCGGACTCAGCCCGCCTGCACCCAGGTGAAATAAACAGCCATGTTGCTCACACAAAGCCTGTTTGGTGGTCTCTTCACATGGATGCGCAAGAAACTTATAAAGGAGGAAATTTATAAATAAAAACTTGTAATTTATAAATGAAACTTGTAAATGAGGTCATTTGTAAATGAGAAAAGGCTTATAATGGGAGTATCAGGGCTCTGTGCCTCCATTAAACATCTGACTCTAAAGTAAAATTTATCTTCTTAAGCGAAAAATAAATTAACAACACAAATTAACATGGATGAGGGGGTCAGAAATGTTTATGATCAGGCAAGAAAAGAGCTAAAATGTTCAGGGTGGTATGGAAGAATTAAGTAAATATTTCTGGAAATCCACGTGGGTAGCTGGAAATCACTGATCTAAACCAGGATGGTGAGAGTAAGGTAAGTGATCTCTAGCCCTTGAGGACTAAACTCTGATTTTTTTTTTTTTATCTTGCCCGAATTCCTATCTAAGGGGTCTGGGGAGTCATGCCCTACAAATCATAAATTCTCATTAGATGAGTTTTATTTAACCCCATATATAATGATTTACTTTCCAACCTGACTCTGGCATAACATTAGGAGACAAAGATAAAATCAAAATATTTTACCCCAAAACATGTTTCTTTGCCATATTTTGAAATGGCCCTGCAAAACTTTTCTTTGTAGGGGAAAATTTGCATCTGTAAAGAATCTCTATTGACATAGCTACATCTTTTTCTTCCAGACTCTCCCAATCCTAAAGAGATTAACTAAAATCTGAATAGGAAACATTTGTCACCTATTGTCTCTAAGGACAGCCACTATAACACTTCAAAAAGACTTTGGTCTCCACAGTCTTTATCTTAACCAGAACATTCCCTTTCTATCTATCCCAGGTCTTCAGACAAACTCAATCCTCAACCAGAAAATATTTAAATTCACCTATAGCCTGGAGGCCCCCCACCTTTGAGCTCTTCCACCTCGATGGACCAAACCAATGCATTTCTTAAATGTATTTGATTGATGTCTCATGCCTCTCTAAAATGTATACAAACAAGCTGCGCCCAGACTACCTTGGGCACAGGTTCTCAGGACCTCCTGAGGGCTGTGTCTCAGTCCATGGTCATTCATATTTGGCTCAGAATAAACCTCTTCAAATACTTTACAGAGTTCTACTCTTTTCGTCAACACCCTGTAGATCGTCTCCCACCTAGAGCTGGCCTCTCCAAGTTTTTGTGGAGGGCCAGGAAGCATTGGTTGGAGAGGAGAGGAGAGCAGAGAGGGGGTGGTTTGTGGCCTAGAGCAAAACTGGAGCTCCTATCTTTGAATGCAAAATACAATGTTGGATCTTTTAGTCCATCTGTGAATCTATATTAAGCAATTGGTGAACGTATTTTAATATATTTGTTATTAGAGTAAAGTTTTATACAAGCATATTTCACTGACTTTACATACGAAGTGCTTATATTTTAACATCTCTTGATGATGTCATAATTATAATTGGCAGCATCTTTTCATTTTTACTAGTACCTATTTTCATGCGCATCTGTGTGAAGAGACCACCAAACAGGCTTTGTGTGAGCAACATGGCTGTTTATTTCACCTGGGTACAGGCGGGCTGAGTCTGAAAAGAGAGTCAGCGAAGGGAGATAAGGGTGGGGCCGTTTTATAGGATTTGGGTAGGTAAAGGAAAATTACAGTCAAAGGGGGTTTGTTCTCTGGTGGGCAGGAGTGGGGGTTGCAAGGTGCTCAGTGGGGGTGCTTTTTGAGCCAGGAAAAGGACTTTCACAAGGTAATGTCATCAGTTAGGGCAAGGATGGGCCATTTACACTTCTTTTGTGGTGGAATGTCACCAGTTAAGGTGGGGCAGGGCATATTCACTTCTTTTGTGATTCTTCAGTTACTTCAGGACATCTGGGCGTATAAGTGCAAGTCACAGGGGATGTGATGGCTTGGCTTGGGCTCAGAGGCCTGACATTCCTGCCTTCTTATATTAATAAGAAAAATAAAATAGTGTTGAAGTTTTGGGGCGGCAAAAATTTTTGGGGGGTGGTATGGAGAGAGAATGGGTGATGTTTCTCAGGGCTGCTTCAAGCGGGATTAGGGGCGGTGTGGGAATCTAGAGTGGGAGAGATTAAGCTGAAGGGAGGTCTTGTGGTAAGGGGTGATATTGTGGGGATGTTAGAAGAAACATTTGTCGTATAGAATGATTGGTGATGGCCTGGATACGGTTTTGTATGAATTGAAAAACTAAATGGAATAAGACAAGGAGAAAAACAGGTATAAAAGGTCTAAGAATTGGGGCGACTCAGGATATCTGATTAGAGAGTGCTTAAGGAGATTCGTCATAGTCCTGCCAGCAATGATTATTTATTTACTTCAAGAGTTAAGAGTGGCAGTTTGGGGATAGCACCAGGAGATATCAGCTGTGATGGCTTGGAAAAACAGTGTAAACCGGCAGTGTAAACAAGAGCAGGGCATGTATGAGTAGCTGAGAACGGTGAATAGGAGTATGACTAGACAGAAAATAGTAGGGATGACAAGTTTTTTTTGCGGGGGGGCACAGTCTAAGTTGGTCTGGTGTCTGGAATGAGACTGGGGCCTAATAAATAGGAGCGTCTATACAGGAGCTTAAATGGGCTGTACCCTGTAGCATTCCAAGGACAGGCCAGAATTCTGAGAAGGGGAAGTGGTAAAAGTATTGTCTAGTCCTTTTTAAGTTGGTGGCTGAGCTCGGTGAGGTGTGTTTTTAAAAGACCTTTAGTCCATTCTACTTTTCTTGAAGACAGAGGACCATAAGGGATATAAAGGTTTCACTGAATACTAAGAGCCTGAAAAACTGCTTGGCTGATTTGACTAATAAAGACTCATCTGTTATCAGACTGTATTGAGGTGGGAAGGCTAAACTGAGAAATTATGTCTGACAGAAGGGAAGAAATGACTGTGGTGGCCTTCTCAGACCCTGTAGGAAAGGCCTTTACTTATTCAGTGAAAGTGTCTATTTAGACTAAGAGGTATTTTAGTTTCCTGACTCAGGCATGTTGAGTAAAGCTAATTTGCCAGTCCTGGGTGGGGGCAAATCCTCGAGATTGATGTGTAGTGAAGGGAGGGGGCCTGAATAATCCCTGAGGAGTAGTAGAATAGCAGATGGAACACTGAGAAGTTATTTCCTTGAGGACAGATTTCCATGATGGAAAGGAAATGAGAGGTTCTAAGAGGTGGGCTAGTGGCTTGTACTATAGCATAGCCTGCCTTTGCTGGTGTGTGGCGATTAGGCCTGGTGGAACTGCCAGCAATAAATCAAGCGTGATCAGAGTGAGGAACAAGAAAGAAGGAAATTTGGGGAAATGGGGTGAATGTCAGGTGGATCAGAGAGATACAGTCATGGGGGTCAGGTGTGGTATCAGGAATAATGTGGGAGGCTGGATTGAAGTCCGGGCCAGGAACAATGGTAATTGTGGGAGACTCAACAAAGAGTGAGTATAGCTGAAGGAGCCGGGAAGCAGAAAGTATATGCATCAGGTATGAGGAAGAAAATAGATTTTGGAAGTTATGTGAACTGTAGAGAGTGAGTTGAGCATAGTTTGTGATTTTGAGGGCCTCTAAAAGTATTAAAGCAGTGGCAGCCACTGCACGCAGACATGAGGGCTAGGCTAAAAGAGTAAGGTCAAGTTGTTTGGACAGAAAGGCTACAGGGTGTGGTCCTGGCTCTTGTGTAAGAATTCTGACCGCACTAACTATGCCTAGGAAGGAAAGGAGTTGTTGTTTTGTAAGGATTGAGGTTTGGGAGATTAATCGGACACGATCAGCAGGGAAAGCATGTACGTTTTTATGAGAATTATACCAAAATAGGTAACAGATGAGGATGAAATTTGGGCTTGACTAAAGTAATGGGGTCTGTCTGTGAAGCCTTGCAGCAGTACAGCCTAGGTAATTTGCTGAGCCTAATGGGTCTCAGGGTCAGTCTAAGTGAAAGCAAAGAGAGGCTGGGACAAGGGGTGCAGGGGAATAGTGAAAAAAGCATCTTTAAGATCAAGCACGGAATAGTGAGTTGTGGAGGAAGTTATTGAGGACAAAAGAGTGTACGGGGTTGGGCACCACAGGGGGGATAGGCAAAACAATTTGGTTGATAAGGCGCAGATCCTGAACTAACTTGTAAGCCTTCTCTGGTTTTAGGACAGGTAAAATGGGGGAATCGTAAGGAGAGTTTATAGGCTTTAAAAGGCCATGCTGTAGCAGGCGAGTGATAACAGGTGTTAATCTTTTTAAAGCTTGCTGCGGGATAGGATATTGGCATTGAGTGGGGTAAGGGTGATTAGGTTTTAATGAGATGGTAAGGGGTGCATGATCGGTCACCAAGGAGGGAGTAGAGGTATCTTATACTTGTGGGTTAAGGTGGGGGGATACAAGAGGAGGACGCAAAGGAGGCTTTGGATTGGGAAGAAGGGCGGCAATGAGATATAGCTGTAGTCCAGGAATAGTCAGGGAAGCAGATAATTTAGTTAAAGTGTCTCAGCCTAATAAGAGAACTGGGCAGGTGGGGATAACTAAAAAGGAGTGCTTAAAAGAGTATTGTCAAAGTTAGCACCAGAGTTGGGGAGTTTTAAGAGGTTTAGAAGCCTAGCTGTCAACACCCACAACAGTTATGAAGGCAAAGGAAACAGGCCCTTGAAAAGAAGGTAATGTGGAGTGGGTAGCCTCCATATTGATTAAGAAGGGGACGGGCTTACCTTCCACTGTGAGAGTTACCTGAAGCTCGGCGTCCGTGATGGTCTACGGCGTTTCCGAGGCGATTGGGCAGTGTCAGTCTTCAGCCGCTAAGCCGAGAAGATCTGGGAAGGAGTCAGTCAGAAAGCCTTGGGCCAGAGTTCCAGGGGCTCTGGGAGTGGCTGCCAGGTGAGTTGAACAGTCCGATTTCCAGTGGGGTCCCGCACAGATGGGACGCGGCTTAGGAGGAATCCTGGGCTGCGGGCATTCCTTGGCCCAGTGGCCAGATTTCTGGCACTTGTAGCAAGCTCCTAGGGGAGGAGGTTCTGGAGGAACGCCTGGCTGCTGCGGTTCAGGCGTTTGGAAGTTCTTGTGTGCTGGAGATGTGGCTGGGGTTTGTCTCACAGTGGAGGCAAGGAATTGCAACTTTTTTCTGTTATTGCACACCTTGAAGGTGAGGTTAATTAAGTCCTGTTGTGGGGTTTGAGGGTCAGATTCCAATTTTTGGAGTTTTATTTAATGTCAGGAGCAGATTGGGTAATAAAATGTATATTGAGAATAAGACGGCCTTTTGACCTTTTAGGGTCTAGGGCTGTAAAGCATCTCAGGGTTGCTGCCAAACGAGCCATGAACTGGGCTGGATTTTTATATTTGATGAAAAAGAGCCTAAACGCTTTTGATTTGGGATAAAGAAAAAGGAGCATTAATGTTGACTATGCCTTTGGCTCCAGTCACATTTTTAAGAGTAAATTGCTGGGCAGGTGGGGGAGGGCTATTCACGGAACAAAACTGTAAGCCAGACCAGGTGTGAGGAGGGGAGGTGATAAAAAGATTATAGGGTGGAGGAGCAGAGGCTGAGGAAGAATTGGGACCTAGCTCGGCCTGGTGAGGAGCAGCCTGGGGAGGAAGGGAGAGGTCAGATGGGTCTGTAGAAAAGGAAGATTAGAAAGACTCAGTGACGCTTGGGGTTGGTACTGAGGGGGCAGGCGGGAGGGAAAGAAGGAAGATTTGGGATGAGTTGCACTGGGCACAGAGACTAGGAAGGGACTGATGTTTAAAAGAATGCCTGGACGTCAGGCACCTCAGACCATTTGCCTATTTTACAAGAATTATTTAGATTTTGCAGGATGGAAAAATTCAAAGTGCCATTATCTGGCTATTTGGAACTACTGTCGAGTTTGCATTGGGGTCAAGCGGCATTGCAGAAGAATAAGGCATTTAGGTTTTAGGTCAGGTGTGAGTTGAAGAGGTTTTAAGTTTTTGAGAATACAGGCCAAGGGAGTAGAAGGAGGAATGGAGGGTGGAAGGTTGCCCATAGTGAAGGAAGCAAGCCTAGAGAAAAGAGAGAGTAGAGAAACGGAGGGAAGGGGTTTGGGGGTTCTTACCTTCCAGAAAAATGGGAAAAGGGGTTGGGGTGCAGAGATAAGAGGTCAGGGTGCAGAAATAAGGGATTGGGGTACAAAGATATAAGAGGTTGGGGCGTGGAAATAAGGGATTGGGGTGCAGAGATAGGTTGGGGCACGGGAATAAGGGATTGGGGCACAGAGATAAGAGGTTGGGGCATGGAAATAAAGGATTGGGGGTTCTTGCCCCATAGAAAAGCGGGACTTGCCGCTAAGGGTGAAGGAGAAGGGGTTGAGGGGTACTTGCCCCTCTCCCAGAAAAGCAGAGAAGGGGTAGAGACATGGAGAGAAGGGGCTGGGGTACTTGCCCCTTCCCCAGAAAAGTGGGACTTGCCACTAAGGGTGAAGGACCAAGGCAGGTGTCCCTGCATGCTCTGACACCCTTGAAACGTGGGTGTATAATCAGAGAGGCGTCCCTGCAATGATTAAACACCAAGGGAAGGCTGCCTTCCCAGTCCGTGACCGGTTCCGGAGTTTTGGGTCCACGGATAAAACGTGTCTCCTTTGTCTCTCCCAGAAAATGAAAGGAATTGAAATTAAGAGAAGGGAAAGATTGAAGAGTGGAAAGGATAAAGTGGTTGAGGGACAGTGAGAGAGCTTGGAGAAGAGAGTAAGAAGAGTCTGCTTACCTGATTTAAAATTGGTGAGATGTTCCTTGGGCTAGTCGGTCTGAGGACCTGAGGGTCATAGGTGGATCTTTCTCAAGGAGCAAAGAACAGGAGTACAGGGGATTGATCTCCCAAGGGAGGTCCCCCAATCCAAGTCACGGCACCAAATTTCATGTGCGTCTGTGTGAAGAGACCACCAAATAGGCTTTGTGTGAGCAACATGGCTGTTTATTTCACCTGGGTGCAGGCGGGCTGAGTCCGAAAAGAGAGTCAATGAAGGGAGATAAGGGTGGGGCCATTTTATAGGATTTGGGTAGGTAAAGGAAAATTATAGTCAAAGGGGGTTTGTTCTCTGGCGGGCAGGAGTGGGGGTCGCAAGGAGCTCAGTGGGGGTGCTTTTTGAGCCAGGATGAGCCAGGAAAAGGACTTCAAGGTAATGTCATCAGTTAAGGCAAGGACCGGCCATTTACACTTCTTTTGTGGTGGAATGTCATCAGTTAAGGTGGGGACAGGGCGTATTCACTTCTTTTGTGATTCTTCAGTTACTTCAGACCATCTGGGCGTATAAGTGCAAGTCACAGGGGATGTGATGGCTTGGCTTGGGCTCAGAGGCCTGACACCTATGATGATGATGGCATCTTATTCAATATCTACTATATAATAATTGAAATCTCTAAATGAAAGCCAAGGGTTTGGAAGAATTGATGTCCTTTATTACTAAGGAGTAATAGACATGGAGACATCTGATACATCATGGCGTGTGTGTGTGTGTGTGTGTGTGTGTGTGTGTGTGTGTGTATGGTTGGGAGTGTGGGTGGTTAAGTATATGCACATACGCTTATTGGGTAATGGAAGGGACAGGTCATGGGAAAGGGAGATGCAGAATCCAACTTGGGTAAATTTGTTTTTTTCTAAGGTAGTCCAGCAGATAATTCAGTGAGAACATATTTTGAGTGACACCTACAGTGAGTATTTGCAGTGGGATCAAACAATCAAATAAAGAATTAAATAGCAGCACAGAGTGATTTTTTAAAACATGCCTTTGAAACAGTGAACAACATAGTAAAGCAGAATTAAAGCAAATGAGGCTCATCTAGCTTGCTTTTCTCAACAAAATTGGAGTAATTAAGTACAAAGGTAGTATGATAAGAAATTACATGAAAATAGGCAGGTACAGACCAAAATTGCTTCCCCAGAATTCTTTCTCAGACTCCTACTACCTTGCACTTTTCTGCTCCCCAGCCTCTCTCTCTCCCTAACCTAACTTTTCTGCTAAATATTTTCTGACTTTTGTCTCCCTCCTGTGCCTATACATTTTTGTAGCTTTTCTGAGCTCAGGCTTCAGCTCTTTTTTTCCTTCAGTAGAGACATGGTACCCGGAGACACCATATCCTATGCAGCCCAAAGCTTGGTGTTATCATTGGCCAGCTGTGGGTTCTAGTCAAGTTATTAAGTCTCTCTGAGTGTCACCTGTCCCATCTTTTAAAATGAGTAAAATAATACCTACCTTAAAAGGTTTTAATGAAGTTTAGAGATAGTCCTTCTAAAATTCCTGCCGCCAGGTGGCTGCTTCCTAAAATAGAGCCCTAGGTATCAATAAGCCTTTAATCCCTTCATCTAAAACCCTTTGCTAACCTTAAGTATAATTTTTCCTTCCTTTCACAACACTACAGTATTGTATTTTTACTTTTTTAACTGTGATAAACTACACATAACATAAAATTTACCATCTTAATCTTTTTTTTTTTTTTTTTTTTTTTTTTTGAGACGGAGTCTCACTCTGTCACCAGGCTGGAGTGCAGTGGTGTGATCTCAGCTCACTGCAACCTCTGCCTCCTAGGTTCAAGCGATTCTCCTGCCTCAGTCTCCTGAGTAGCTGGAACTATAGGCACATGCCACCATGCCCAGCTAATTTTTGTATTTTTTAGTAGAGATGGGGTTTCACCATGTTGGCCAGGATGGTCTCGATCTCTTGACCTCGCGATCCTCCTGCCTCGGCCTCCCAAAGTGCTGGGATTACAGGCATGAGTCACCATGCCTGGCCCATCTTAACCATTTTTAAGTGTGCAGTTCAGTAGTGTTAAGTATATTTACATTGGTGAGCAACCAAGCTCCAGAACTTTTTCATGTTGCAAATCTGAAACTCCATACTAAGAAAATAACAATTTCCTATTCTCCCCCACCAACTCCAAGGCTTTGGCAACCACCATTCTACTTTCTGTTTCTATGAATTTGACTACTCTAGGTACCTCATGTAAGCCAATTTACATAACTTTTGTCTTTTTGTAACTGACATATTTCACTAAGCATAATGTCCTTAAGGTTGATTCTTGTTGTAGCATGTGTCAGAATTTCCTTCCTTTTTAAGGCTGAATAATATTCTGTCTGTATGCATAGACCACATTTTGTTTATCCATTCATCTTCATTGGATATTTGGGTTGCTTCCATCTTTTGACTGTTGCGAATAATGCTGTTATGAACACAGGTGTACAAACCTTTTGAGAGCCAGGTGCAGTGGCTCACACCTGCAATCCTAGCAATTTGGGAGGCAGAAGGATTCCTTGAGCACAGGAGTTTGAGACCAGCCTAGGCAACAAAGTGAGACCCTATCTCTACAAATAATAATAATAATAATAATAATAATAATAATAATAATAATAATAAATAGCTTGGCATGTTGGCATATCGCAATTACTAGGAAGGCTGAGGTGGGAGGATAGTTTGACCAGAAGAGGTCACACCACTACACTCCAGCCTGGGTGACACAATGAGACCCTAACTGAAAAAATAAAAATAAAACTAATCTCTTTGAGACCCTACTTTCAATTATTTTGGGTATATACCCAGAAGTGGAATTGCTGAATTATATGGTAATTCAACATTTAATGTTTGGGGGAATGGTCATACTCTTTCCTGTAGAAGCTGTGCCATTTTGCATTTCCACCAATAGTGCGCAAGGGTTCCTATTTTCTACATCCCTGCCGGCACTTGTTTTCTTTTTCTTTCTTTCTTTTTTTTTTTTAATAGTAGCAATCCTAATGAGTATGAAGAAGTCTCACTGTGGTTTTGATCTGCATTTCCCTAATGCTTTGTGATGTTGAGCATCTTTTTATGTGGTTGTTAAACATTACTATATTTTTAAAGTTTTATATTTAGTTTTAACACCATCACTTCAAATAAAAAGTATTTTTGAATGCATTCACTTTAATTCCTCAAATTTCCTCTCCCAAATTACGTATTTTTAGTTCATTTCTTGCTTACTCAGACTAGAAACTTGACCATCATTTTCATCATCTATTATACTGAATGACTCTTCAAGTCCTCACATTTCTGTTTTTGTGATGATTCTTACACACATTTTCCCCCACTTGGGCTGTCACCTACCTCATCCAGAAGCTATTTCCTCACACTTAGACACTGCAATGGCTTCCTATGCACCATGACTTATTTTTCTCTACCAACTCCTATTCATCTTGAACACTGCTGCCAAATTAATCTGTCTTTAATATACCACATTTATTCTGAAATTAGTGTAATGAAGAAATTGTGATAACTATTGCATACTCCAGAGGTTCTTAGATTTGTCTCCCATGGAATGTTTGTCTTCCCCAAAGCAGAAGTATTCTGTTGATAAAATTAAGTAATGGTAGCCTTTTTCTAAATCATAGAAAAATTAAATTCACGGCTAATTTCTTTTCAATTTTAGGCTTTTCTCCTACTTTTATTTATTTAGTCTTCTACACTTGCCATTGTTTGATTGGTGGCAGCTCCTGGCAGATAACATTATAAGAATATATATATATATATATATATATATATATATATATATATATATATATGAAATTAATTGAAAAGCTCGGAAGTCATTAATCATATCTAGTTGGGCAGCTTGGGGTTTTTGCCACTGTCATCATAGCTATTTATTTTGTTAATAAAAATATGTGTATAGTTTCCTACTAGATAAATATATGAATACTATAGTCATATTTTCAGCTGAGAAAATTTTTACACTTCATAAGGAACTAAAAGTATCTACATTAGTAATCCCTAATACTAACATGACTCTCAGGTTCTCTGTAATCTGACAAATTTGAAAACCAGTGATCCAGTAATTGATTCTGGACTCCTCAACTTCTAAAGGCAGTCTCCCTAAAGGGATATCCTAAAGATGTTTATGATTTTCACATTTTGAGAGGGTGAGGAAAGGGGGGAAGCAGGTATTGCCAATGTTGGGAGATGATTTTCCACAGAATTTTCTTATAAGAATCTGCCCTTGGAAAATAAAAGGAAGTCACAGGCATTATGTTCAGGGTTAGATATTGAATATAATTTTACAAACAACGTATGACCAATTAGAGAAGGGTCTGTTATGGCCTGTAAGATCCTAGGAGACATCTGTTTCAATTTGTGTGTATCTCACATAAGATAAAGCAAATGAGACAATGTTATTACCTTCCATCCCCTATCCATCTGCTGATACTAGGGAATGAGCCAACTGATGACCCCACCGTCCTGATGTCATAGCATAGGACAAGGTGGGTCAGTCTTGAGCCAGCTTTGCATGCATGCGTGGAAAAAGGTGACCCCAGTTACTGGCTTGGATGGCTTTACAGTTATATTTTTCTCATACAATAAGCAAAAATTTTACAAATTTTGTTTGAAGACCACAACCAATATTCTTGAACTCTCTCCCTGAATAAAGACCTTTGCAAGAGGGTCCAAGACATTTGCATCATCATTCAGTGAGACCTGTAAACACAGCATCTGCCTTTGACCACATCCATCTGGAAGAACCTGAGAGATAATCCATTTTATGAAATTTTCCCTACCCTGAAATGGGAGAATGGTAGGTAAAGTAGTGGCAATCCCTTCTTCCTTTTCCTTCCGTGTGTGTGTGTGTGTGTGTGTGTGATGTAAAGAATGCACACTTCAGGTAAAATATATGAGCAGCTAGGGAAGATTTGGATTATTCAGCTCATAAAACATTCCACATCATCCTCCAAGGTGTACACTTCCTCCATATCTAAACTTTCACTATCCCCAACATTCACTCCAGCTAAGCCAGTCTCCTCCTTGTCCCTGGAACACATGACAACTCTCTACCACACCACCTCCATGCCTTTGCTCATGCTGTGTCTACACCAGGGATCGTATCCCAGCCCTCCCTCCCCTCTGCCTCCCCAAATCCCATATATCCTTCCGCCAGAAAAACTTCCTTGTATTATTCCAGTCCTCACATATCTATTTCGAAAAAGTCCCTCTGTATTCAGAGCTACTCCTTTATTGTGCCAACACAGCATCATTCCATATTAACTGATTCATTCATTAACCACTATTTAGTGGTTGCCAGCCATTTCCAAATAATTCTGCTAAATTCTCAGTTTTTACTGTGCTCAAGCAGATAAGTAGACAAATAAGTATGACATAGACTAGAAAGTGAACATACATGAAAAAGCTGTGGCCATTCAGAAAAGAAGGGAATGAACTCTAACTGGAAGGATCAGGAAAGACTTTGTGGAGGTGACTTTTGTGGTGGGAATTAAAGGATAGGAATATTTGGAGGTAAAGAGTAGGGAATTCCAAACTCAGGAAACTGTCTGCAGGATGCATCTTGCTGGCAATACTTTGCTACAAAGCTGCCTGAAGAGGTGTCAAGGAAAGCTGCTGGCTGCTAGGTGCTGCTGGCTGCCATTTGCAGTGAAATCTGTATACTAGAAAAGCTACCTGTATTGTAGGAACCAAGTTCTGGAGAAGCTCCTGGGCTGCTAGAACTGGGTGCTGGAGAAACCAGGTATGCTGAAGGAGGTTGATGAAACAAACACACTGGAATCAGAAAGAGAATCCCCTTCCTCCTGCAGTATTCCACCAATACCTTCTACTGACAAAGCTTAACATTATGTCACCTGACTTAGAAGAAATATTTGCAGGGTCCAGCTGCATTATCCACAGAATAGTGAATGAAGGATGGAGTTGGAGCTGAAAGAAAATAAGCTGACAACTGGCACAGTAAAGTATTTGGCTCCACCATCTCTACGTACACCCTTCTATACATATTTACACTTCTGTGCAACAGTGAAACAACTCTATATTTCACCTAAAAAGATACAGCTGTCTTAAAATGTAAAGAAGTCCTCAGCTTTGCTTTACAATGAGGAGATGCACAGTCTCCGTTGTCATTATTTCCATCATTGGCTATATATTAAATATTTCTAAAATCCTGTCACAGTCTCTGTTACCTAAAAATAAATTTGTAAAATTAACTCCTAAGAACTTATATGTAAAATAAAAATAATAAGAAAATGTTAGCTTATATGAGGGGTCTTCAAAAAGTTCACGGAAAATGTGTATTTTATATATATATAAAAATAGATGTGTGGATTTCAAACATTTTCGGCACAAAAGTAAACTCGTGCTAACTTGTTATAACATGCCTGAACAGAATCTAATTTGAAGCACTGAGAAGGATAAGGCATCCATTTGAAAAGGACTCCTATATTGCAACATGAATTCTGCTAAAATTGAAGCAAGAACAAACATCAAATTTATGATGAAGTTTGGGTAGAAGAACGATGAAATTAGTGATGCTTTATAAAAAGTTTATTGGGACAATACCCCAAATGAATCAGCAGTTTAAAAATGGATAACTTATTTTAAGAAGAAACAAGATGATGTTGAAGATGAAGCCTGCAACGGCAGACCATCTACATCAATTTGGAAGGAAAAAAGTAATCTTGTTCATGCCCTAACGGAGGAAGACTGACAATTAACAGCACTGACAATAGCCAACAATGTAGACAGCTGGTTCACCTTACACAATTCTGAGTGAAAAATTAAAATTGAGCAAACTTTCCACTCAATGAGTGCCAAAACTGTTGTACCCAGGTTAGCTGCAAATAACAGCAGAACTTTCAGTTGAAATTTTAAACAAGTGGGATCAAGATCCTGTAGCAGTTCCTTGAAGAATTGTAACAGGAGATGAAACATGACTTTACAATATGATCCCAAAGACATAATCAAAGCATAATCAAAGCAATGACTGCCAAGAGGTGGAAATGGTCAAGTCACAACAAAAGCAGATGAGCAATGAGCAAAGGTCATGGCAAAGTTTTTTGGTGATGTTCAAGGTGTTTTACTTGTTGACTTTCTGGAGGGCCAAAAAACAATAACATCTACTAATTATGAGAGTATTTTGAGAAAGTCCGTCAAAGCTTTAGCAGAAAAACACCCAGGAAAGTTTCACCAGAGAGTCCTTCTTCACCATGACAATGTTCCTACTCATTTTTCTCATCAAACAAGGGCAATTCTGTGAGATTTTCCATGAGAAATCATTAGGCTTCCACCTTATAGTCCTGGTTTGGTTCCTTCTAACTTCTTTTTGTTTCCTAATCTTAAGAAACTTTTTACCTTAAGTTAAACTATATAGCTATTTAAGATTTCCCAATCTTAAAAAAATTTTTCTTCAGTTGATAATATGAAAAAGATTGCACTGACATAGCTAAATTCCCAAGACCCTCAGTTCTTTATGAATGAACCAAATGGCTGGTGTCATTGTTTATAAAAGTGACTTGAACTTAACGGAACTCATATTGAAAAATAAAGTTTATATTTTATATTTTTACTTGTTAATTTTAGTTTTCCACGAATTTGGAAGTCCCTTGTACATACAATAAGATAAATATGCAAAGTGACCACGGTCTTCATTTCTATAATTGGTTAAGATGCGATTCATAATTGACATCTATGGTTAAAATGCTATTCACAATTGATATCTATGATTTTCTTTTTCCATAATCCATTTTATATTTTCACCTTTCTCAGTCAGAACTTCAGCTGTTTGGGGTTCTTTACCTGGTAGAGTGATCCAAACCTTCATTCTTTAAGGGCTCACTTGTTGTTCTGCTTTTTCTGCCTTTTTTTTTTTTTTTTTTTTTTTTTTTTTTTTTGCTATAGCTTTTCATTAACCTTTACTACTGTGCATAATGGTATTAAAAGGTACCCAGGAGAATTCTCCTTGCCTCTGCTGTGAGCAGTGGCCTGTTTCCCTTGGTAAATTGGGACCAGTTCTTTCAGCCAGTAGGATGACCTCTTTTTCTGCCTGTTGGTTCAGTGGCACAAGGATCCTAAAGTGGCCACGTGGCAACCTCATCTTCCAATTTATTGGAATTATTGTTGTATCCCCTGGTGGAAATATTTTCTCTCTAGGTCCTAAAACTTCCAAACAAGCAGATCTCACAAATAGCAGAAAAAGAAGCAAAAAATTCTGCAAGTGGGTTCTTAGGTGTAATGGTGAATACAAAAAATACTAACCAAATAGTTAAAACATTGAAAAAGATAAACAAGAGTTTATCAAAATTTAAAACTTGCTCTGTGTGAAACACTTATTTAAAAAACGAAGAGACAAGACACCAGCTGTGGGAAAATATTTGCATTTCCCTCATTATTAATGATGTAGAGCACTTTTCATTACTTATTGGCCATGTTTTATTCTTTTGTGAATGCCTGTCATTTTAATTGGATTTTAATCTTTTTATTACTGAGTTATGAGTGATTTGTATATTCTAAATGCACATCATTTGTCAGATATATGTGTTACGAATATATTTCTCAATCTGTGGCTTGAGATTGTGGCCTATTTATTTTTTAGAGTCTGTTTTGACTAGCAAAAGTCTTGAATTACAGTCTGGACTTACTAAGTTAAAGATGTTTATCAGACATCCAATTGGAGATGTGGGCTAAGCAGTTGGATGTTAGAATCTGGAGTTCACGGTTGAGATCCAGGCTGTAGCTGCACTTGAGGGGTTCTCAGAATATAGATGGATTTTAAAGCCATCAGATTGGATGCTGTCATCTAGGGAATGGGTACAGATAATGAAGAGAAGAGGGACTGGCTCTGCATTCTAGGACACTCCGACATTAAGAGGTTGAGAGAAGAAGAAAATCCAGCAAAGGGGACTAAAGATGTTGACGAGTAAATAGGAAAATAATCAAGAAGGTGTGGTGTCTTAGAAGTGAAACCAAGAAAATATTTCCAAGAGGAGAGAGAGATCAGTAGTGACAAATGCTAGCAAAAGTCAAGTATGGTCGCAACTAAAAACCGACCCTTGGGTTTGGATACATGGAGGTCATAGATGGCCTTGACAAGAGCAGTTTTGATTACTAATGGGGCATAGTATCTACCATGGAGGAAGAAACAAGAAAAGGGCTGTGTTATTTTGAGCGAGAAAATGGAGGTCTTGATTCAATCAAAGAATAATTTTAGGGAATAAGGGAATGTGAGAGCTGTATGAACAGAAAATTATCAAAGACTTTAAGCTCTCAGAAGTTAAGTCATTCTGGTTCATGACAGCTTTGAGGGTGTAGCTATGGGTTTGCTTATCTGGTACAAATGGAGCTGAAGAACTTCAGAGTTGAGGAGTTTAAATACCTGTGAAACCCAGTGTTAGATGGGTTATGCACACAGACATTGATGTTGCCCAAGGGAAAGGCAAGAGGTGATGAGGAACAAGCCCTGAACCTGGAAAAGCAAGATATGTTCTAAGAGTGGACGGAGGGCTAAAGGACTACGATGCACTATTTAACCACCAGCCAAAATACACACTAGTCACTTTTTTTTTCTTCCTATTATCATGATTGAACATGTAAGGAATAAAGCAGCTGTTCAGAATTTTAGGGATTTACCAAAAAGAACAAATGGGCCCTGTCAAGTGGGCTGTGTCATGCCATTCCTCAATGAGCTGAGATAAGTGATTCATGGGTATGAGTCACCATGACATCTGTCACATTGGATCTCTAAAGACGGTATGGATTTGCGTTGAGATGACCTTGCTTTTTAGGGCCCTGTGTGTAGGGGTGTGTGTGTATGTACGTGTGTGTGAGACTATAGCATCATGAACTAAAGAATTTGAAACTTTCTGATTTAAAACATTTAGAGAAGAAGAAAACATTCCAGATGAGACTGAATGCTCAGATTCGACTTTCATTTTTGTCTGGATAAAAAAGAGATATTAATACAACCTGATTCCTGAGCCATCCTCTGAACTCTTACTGAGGCCCACAGCAGTGTTTCAAGTGGATACCTGGTGGTATCTTCACAGTTTAAAACAAAAATACAATACCCTCTGTTTACCTTGCCTTGGCATACATTTTAGTTCCCTAGGTCCAGGAATTGACATCCTATAGAATCCCAAAGAAGTGTCTAGGACCACAGGAAATGTCACATCAAAGAGATAAATGATCAATGTCCGGTGCTTACATAAAAACCTTTATCACATGAAAGTGAAACGTGGGCTGCTGGGCTTTGGATGAGGCAGATCAGGGTTTCAGGATCAACTCTGCCACAGATCTGCCTTGAAAACTTAAGCTAAGAATTTACCTCCCCTGAAATTCTGGACCATCTTTTGTAAAAATAGAAATAATATTACTCAATTTAAAGGATTGTCATGATAATTAAATGAACAGACTTAAATGAAATCTTCTGACCCAGGCTCAGCAAATATTGATTTCTTTCCCTTCCTCCTGTCTTCCCTTCTTCAGTAAGAGAGAAGCCTATCTGAGTGTCAAAAACTGCCTCAAAACCAAAAAGACAATGCATTAGAAAATGCCCTGGAAATTATAAACTATATCATTGTGTCATGCTAATTAAAAAGTGCCTAAGCTTCCAGTAGGCCCAGGTTGGGTTCAAGTCTACACTTCACAATTTATTGGATGTGTGACTGTTGGTAATTAATGTACTTAGCCTCAGTTTTCTCCTCTGTACAATGGGATAACAGCCCCTATCTCAGATGGTGGTCAATGAAAAGTTTCAATCAAAGAATGTGTATAATGTGCTCAACAAGGTTTTTATCATGTAGTAGCATGTACTCAAAAGCTGTTAGCTAGAAGATCCACCTTTTAACTATCTTGGTTATGATCTAATTCTACTCTTTCTCCCAGAAGTAATAGGGAAAGTTAAAGGGAAGGTAGAGGAACAAAACAGTTTTAGAGGTCTTGCTCTTGTCTTGGTAACAGAGAAGCCCATTCTAAACACCTACCACCTGCCCTCCACCTCATCTGGCAATAGCACTCCTAGAGAGCACAGATTCCACCGGCACTGTGACAATGAACAGGTGGGTGTGGGGAGGGGCTCTCTGAGAGATGTCCACACACACACACACATGCACACACACCAGCTTGGAAACCCAGGACAAAACATCCAAAAGCCCCTCAAAAATGAAAAAAAAAAAATTGGTCCAGCCAATTTTGGTGAAAAATATCTGAGTTTCAGAGCAATTGTAGAAAAAAGTCTGGGAGGCTACAAAGCACCAGGCAGCACCTCCAGACCAAAGGGGATGGCCAAGCCCTGGGTGTGCTGTGGAGAATCGGGTCTGCAGGTGCTCAGCACCAGGGTGCATGGGGTGCTTCTCTTCTCTCTTACCCCCACAGGTCTGGGATTCTACAGAAGTATAAATTGAAGGGTGAGAGGTCTTCTTGGGTTTTTGGCAGGGAGCTTCTAGTTGTGGTTTGTTTAGTTTTTAAAGATAAAAATAGTAGTGATATATGTATATAGGGTGTGTGTTTGTGTGTAATGGTAGTGAAAGATGGTGTTGAATCACTTTGAAAGCTTTGCTAAACTAAACATAGTTGACCTTTCCTCTACCCGTTCCTAAAACACGAAGGTTCTAATTCAATAATTCTGTTGAGAGGTCTGGATGTAAGTCTTTGGAAAAAGAGTTCAATTCTTTGAGACTTTGATTCATGAGACTCCCCAGGCAGCAGAGAGAACCAGTGAAAGAATATCAGCAAAGCCATCTCTGCCTACCCCCAGTTTGTTTAGAAGCAGAAAGTTAAAGTAATCCAGAACTCTTCCATGCAGGGCAGGAGCATTCGATCCACAAGAGGCTTCCAGATTACCCATTATGTTACCCATTAATATTTTGCTACTCTCAATACCATGTTTTCTTTCTTCTTTCCCTGCTTTGCTTTAATCCTCCCTCTGTTTTTTTATTCTTTCCCCTTTCTCTGCTTCCTATTAGCCTCTATGATATTTGCAGGGCTGGTCAGCATAATATTAAGGAAGTTGTTTTTGCCACTGCTCTATTTTAATGCCCTCCCACCAGGGCTCCCTCAGGGGCCCTCCATTGCACCTTCATTGTGATGCTCTTTAGTTGCTGCTGTTTCCAACAGTATAGCAGGGAAGGGGCTCATCTGCACCTGCCCTCTCTTTGCTGGTGACACACTGTTCTGCCCAGGCTGATCCCTGCCCCTCTTCCTGCCACCCTCATCCATGCTAACCTCCATTCTGATGTTCCTGCTTCCCAAGACACCATGGTGGAGAGTAGTGCTTCTCCAACTTAAGCTTGCACCGGAAGCCTTTGGAAGGCTTGTTGAAACTGATCGCTGAACCCCAATCCTCAAGGTTCTATTTCTAAATCTGAGTTAGAGCCCACAACTTTGCTTTTCTAACAAATTCCCAGATGATATAAAGGCTGCTGGTCCAGAGACCACACTTTGAGAACCACTGATGGTGAGGAAAGAATGGACATGGGGGCCGACCTCTGCTAACTTTCATTTCTAGTTTAGCCACTGATCAGCTGAGTGACCCAAGCAATTTATTTGCCCCCCTGAGAGGCTTGGTTTTCTCTGTTGTAAAAATATGTTGACAATAACCTTCCAGTACTGTTATTAAATAGGACATTGTCTTTCTGGTCTTCTCTGTGAGAATCAGAAGTTATTCAATAGGAACAGAAACACTGAGCTCACCTTATCAGCAATTGCTAGTTATGCAGGCATTACTGGCCACCAATACCAATGTCATATGGCGACTGCAAATGTGTGGCCTTGGCTCATGTGGGAAACCACTTAAATATACAATCCCAGGATTCTCTCACCTTCCCCTGACACTTAGGCTTCCTATAAATATATAGTTTAAGTAGAGAAGGGAAAAAAGTCACTTTCATCTTCTTGGTTCTCACTCCCCTTCCTCCCTTATTCATGCCTTTCATTCTGGAATCATGTAGCTAATTCTAAAGGGCATATTTTGTCCTTAGAAGGTATGTGCCAGGGCTTACATTCCTGTGCTCAAAAGACAGTGTGGTCTAATGGGTAGGAAGTGGGTGTGGAAGGAATGGTAGGTTCTATTTAAAGCCTCCCTACTGACTCACGGAGGCATCTAGGGAAATGGCTTAACTTTTCTGAGACTTGGGTTTCCTCTTGTTAAAAAAAAGGACAGATAACCCCTTCTTAGCAGGGTGCTTCTGAGGACAGAGAACTTAGTGTTTGAGAAGCACTTGGAGGTGGGGAACTATCTGATCATATAAATATGGAATCTAGAGATGCACATTCTTTCTCCACCTTCTCACAAGCTTTATACAATGATTCGGTCCAGCCAGTTAGGCAGGTCAAGATCCCATCCTGACCCATCTGGAGGCTTAGAGATTGGTAACATTTGGGAAAATAAAAAAATTTTAAGCATTCCTGCTGGGCCTACATCTCATCTCCCCTGAGATGTGGGGTAAGGAGAAGGCAGGTGCAGGAGAGTCATGGCCCAGGTGTCTGAATATAAGCAGTCTCGGCCTGGCTGTTATCATCTTGCGGTCTTGGGCCAGAGCCTGCCCCACTCTGAGTTTAAAGCTCTGATTATCTCTGACTCTGCTGCCAGCTCTTTGACACCCCAAGGTTCTATAGTGCTGAGTAGTGAAGTCTTTTGGAAGTAAATAGAAAATAGCTTTTGTTTCCTACTAGGAGATCACAATTCCACCTGCACTGTCTTTTCTACCTTCCCATGGAGAGGCTCCCATGCATCAGCTATTTACTATTTCAGTTTTTTAATGGAGTTCTTACTTGCCTTGGGCTAGAGACTGAGCTAGAACTGGGAATACAAAAGATAAGACAAGGTCCCGGCCTGTGAAGCATACCATCTAGCAAGAGAAATGGCTCCTTGGAGAATGGCAGCACAGAGGAGAGTTAACCCCCACTGAGAGTTTGAAAAGGGCTTCAAAGAATAAAAAGGAAGAAAAAGGAAACTATGGCTTATTGGGATAAAAAATTAAATGGCTTATTCACCTATTTTGCCAAGTACAAAGCTAGTTGCTTTACGTACATAAATGTATTTATCCTATGAAAATGCTTAATTGGGAGGCCAGTAGGCTGCAGAAACTCCAGCACCCTGGGTCTCTTCCTAAGCAAACCAAAACCCAACTCAGTGTAAACAGTGAAACAAAGCTTAAGCTTATCCTATCAGAAATCACCAAAGTAGCTTCTAACTAGGGACTTTACCAATCAGAAACCACCAACTAATCTCTAACTAGGGACTTTCCATTTTAACCAATCAAATGCTTCCTCTGTCTTTCTTTCACAAACACCATATAAAAGTATCCCCTTCACACCCCTTCAGTGGAGTGCCAAACCACTTGTGGTCTAATGCTGCCCAGGTCATGAAATGCTGAATGCTCAAACTCATTAGAATGTTAATATGCCTAAGTTCATTTTTTAACAATCCTTACATTAATCTTAAGAGGTAGATATTGTTTTCCACAATATAAAGCTAAGCAAAGTTGGGCATGAAGAGAGTAATACATTCCCTTGTGTCCACAGAGTTAGCACATGATGGGGCAGTGATCAGGCCAAGATGTATTGGATTCTATAGCATTCCCTCTTCGAGATGTGAAACTTTACCTGGACCCTAAACAATCACAAAGATGTCTCTCATTAGAGAAGGGGAAGTTTCTCCAGGTAGAAGGAGCTAAAAGAACAAAATCAGAGAGTTTGGATTATACTAGTGGTCACAACGTAAAGGCAGACACAGGCAGTCTCAGGAGATAAGGTTGGAAGACAGGTAACTCCAAATGTTCTAGATGCTCTTCTGGGCTGCTGTGCTCTAGGGACTTAGGAGCTATGGAAATGGGAACAACTTGACTTGATTTTTGCCCTTTAAAGCTGCTTCTTTAACAACAGTGTAAAGCAGTGGTCCCCAACATTTTCGACATCAGGGACAGGTTTGTGGAAGACAATTTTTCCACAGACCGGATTGGAGGGATGAATGAAGTGTATTACATTTATTGTGCACTTTATTTCTATTATTATTACCTTGTAATATATAATGAAATAATTTTACAACTCATGATAATGTATAATCAGTGGGAGCCCTGAGCCTGTTTTTCTGCACTACAAGGTCCCATCTAGGGGTGATGGGAGACAGTGACGGATCCTCAGTCATTAGAGTATCATAAGGAGCACACAACCTAGATCCCTTGCATGCACAGTTCACAATAGGGTTCATGCTTCTATTAGAATCCAATGCCAACACTGATCTCACAGGAGGTGGAGCTTAGGTGGTAATGCCAGTGATGAGGAGCAGCTGTAAATACAGATGAAATTTTGCTTGATTGCCTGCCTCTCACCTGCTACTGTGAGGCCTGGTTCCTAACAGGCCATAGACTGATACTGGTCCATGGCCTAGGGATTGGAGACCCCTGGTGGAAAGGATGAATTAGAAAAGAGTGAGATTGTGTTCATTCATTTACTCATTTGCAGGCACTCATGAAATGATACTGGGGAAAGGAGACCAGTGAAAAAATGACAGCAGTAGCCCAGAAGAGAGATGATGAGGACATGAGCAAAGCTCTTGCTTCCCTGTCTTTGACATTTCAGTACATGGAGAAGACCTAGGAAAGACCATAGGGCATATGCTTGGAATTCTGAGAGCTATCGGGAGGTCTAAAGTGACCCCTGAGCCAAGATCTTTGGGGCTACATAATAGAAATGAATTTAAACTAGACCTGAAGGTTTGTACATTTTTACGAGAATGCTTCAGAAACAGACCTGGTCCTCAAAGCTTCAAGGCCCAATGGGGATTCTAATCTTCTTTGGGAAGGAACTAGGGAATCTTGATTCAAATGTCTCCGGACCCTCCCGAATATATATCCTCTTAACAGAAGAAAGAGCTGTTCTCACCTAACCAGGCCTCTAATGCTAGTTAGAAAAAGAACAGGGTTCTAAGACATCAACTGCTTGCCTGAAAGGGGAAGAGAATCAGCTGACTCATATACTGGTCCTTTTAGGCTGCATGGTTTGAGTCATGATGCTCAGGAGAGTTTCCAGCACAGCAGACCTCAGGGAAGGCAGGGCTTAAATCCAGGTAGCCCACTGTGGAGTCAGGAAAGCTGTAGGGACAAACTGGAAGTTGATGGCAGAGAGGTGTTTTCACTGAGGTGCAGATCAACACAGCACCATCCTACAGCCCCATGGAGTCCAAAGGGAGGCCAAGAGGATGTGGAAAGCGTGAGATGGTACACCCACTTCCTAGAGTTGCACTGACTTTTAGAGTTGCACTGACTCTAAAAGTGATCAGAAAATGGAAATGATGGTGTTTCCTGTTCATTTTGAGACCCAAGTAACTGGCCTCATCTTCACCTCTATCAAAGAACTCACTTCTCAACTTGACTCTCACCCAGTACCTATTCTTCCTCCCATTACTTAGACGGGCAACAGGGTTAATGCACAGCTCACTAAGAGTTAGATAACCTAGAAGAGTCAGAAGAGTTCTGGTTCCTTCTCTGCCACTTACTAGATCTCTGGCTTAGCCTCATTTGCTTTGTCTTTTTATTACAAAAACAAAGAAACTATAAAATGATGGGTTTAGAAGAACAGACTTCCCTTTAAGGTCTCTTCCAGTTATAACAATCTCTTATTTGTTTCATTCTCCAAGCCTCCCACTCCTTACTGCACTTATTTTAATCTTTTTTTTTCTCCTTTCTCTGTGTTTTCTTGCTTATGAAATGAGTGTGTGTGAGTAATGTTCATATGCTGATGAACACAGTTGGGTCTTTGTCGTCTGTGATAATGAGAAATGGATCATGTGGATAACCCCAAACTGAAAACACTGTTCAAGTATGTGACGGAGGAACATTCCAGTCTGACTAACAATCTAATGTTTAGTTAGGGCTGCACTCACTTAGTATCCATTATTTAGTTAGCAGGATGGGCAGAGAGAAGTTAACTGGGTTAACTGGGTTAGTTTGTGAAAAATAGGGACTGATGCTGGGATGTGCACATTGGCCGAGTCTCCTCCACTAAGCAATGGCTTGTTTTGTAAATTAGACTTGCTTGGTTTGTGCGATTAATACTACAATGGCCAGTGTTTAGGACATGCCCAGGGACAGGAGTGGAGGCTGCAGTAAGAAAAGAAAAGATAATTGCTAGAGATTTTAGGAGACTGAGGGACTCAGAACCAAGAAGGGTCACAGTACCTTGGGTCAAGAGTGGCTCAGCCAGCAGTGACGAGGGCATGGCCCCTCCTCTGGGCTCTGCTGTCACCTTGATTCACCCTACAGGTGGCTCTGCACTAAGGAAACCCCCTTGGACATTTACCAGATGGAATTAGACCTCACAGATAGGGGAGCCACTGTGTGCCCATGTGCACCTCTGATTCTGCAGCCTGGCCAGGCCAGCTTTTCTGGAATGAAAATGGGTAAGAGGATGCTTCAGGGCTATCTGTGACCGTTTGCCTAGGACTCGTGTCCTGCTATGCTCTCTGCCCACTCCACTAGCAATCTGGTCTCTAACAAGCCCCTCATGCTCAATTACCCCTTATCAGTTGGTGGAGACATGTGGCATGGGTGTCTCAGGTGAGTTTAAATGTAAATTTGAGCTGAGTCAAGATATTATACAAAGCTTGTGGGAGGCTGAGGTGGGCAGATCACTTGAGATCAGGAGAGTTCGAGACCAGCCTGGCCAACATGGTAAAACCCCATCTCTACTAAAAATACAAAAATTAGCCAGGTGTGGTGGAGGGGGCGGGGGGCACTTGTATTCCCAGCTACTTGAGAGGCTGAAGCCAGAGAATCACTTGAACCCAGGAGGCGAAGGTTGCAGTGAGCCTAGATCGTGCCATTGCACTCCAGCCTGGGTGACAGAGACTTGGTCTCAAAAAAAAAAAAAAAAAAAAAGATATTATACAAAGCTTGTTCTGTTCATAAAAGGTTGAACATTACTGGATAAGACTACAGATCACACAATTCTGCATGTTTTGTTTTATAATATTTTATTTTTATTTTTGGTAGCGGAAGGATCTCACTATTTTGCCCAAGCTGGCCTTGAACTCCTGGCCTCAAGTGATCCTCCCACATCAGCCTCCCAAAAAGCCGGGATTATAGGCATGAGCCACCCCTCCTGGCCTAGATAAACTTTGATTTCTCTTTTATTATAAAGGTAACATGTTCACCCTGTATTTGGAAAATATAGTAGAAGTATACAAAAGAAAATGTAGACTTGTTATACTGTTACACCCAGAGATAAGCACTATTAATGCTTTGGCATATTATTTGTACTGTCTTTCTGATAAACAGATAAATAGATGATAGATAGATAGATAGAGATAAGATAGATGTCATTGTATATAGTTTCATATCTTACATTTTCTAACAATTTTGTAAGCATGTTCTTGTCATTTAGTTTTTTTAATGTTATATGTTAATGTCTCCATAATAATTTAATTACATCTGTGTACAACAATTTATTAAGGATTTCTTTGTTATTGAGAGAGTGTTTCTAACCCTTTGCTTATCTTATATAATGTAGCAATGAAAACCCTCTTGCGTGAATAGTTCTTTGAACTGCTGAGTTTTTCCTCAGCAGATTCCTTACAAAAAGAATTTCAGGATAAAGGTATACAAAGATTTTTAAGTTTCTTAAATAAATTGTCAAATAGTTTTCTAGATAAGTGGCAACAATTTATACTTCTACTGGCTGTCACAACAGTAAGAACTGTCATGTTTTATTTTATTTATTTGTTTATTTATTTATTTATTTTTGAGACAGTCTCACTGTGTCACCCAGGCTGGAGTACAGTGGAGCAATCATGACTCACTGCAGCCTCTACCTCTTGGGCTCAAGCCATACTCCCACCTCTGCCTCCCAAGTAGCTGGGACTACAGACGCTTGCCAACACACCCAGCTAATTTTTGTATTTTTCATAGAGACAGGGTTATGCCATGTTGCCCAGGCTGGCCTCCAACTCCTGAGTTCAAGTGATCCACCCACCCTGGCCTCCCAAAGTGCTGGCATTACAGGAGTGAGCCACTGCACCTGGCCAAAACCTGTCATGTTTTATAATGTTTGGAACTTTATATATATGCAAAAAAAAGTGATAACAAAGTTTTATTGAAATTTTCTTGAGTTTATTTTGTGTGGTTGAAAACTCTGTGTATGTTTATAGAATGCTCTATTTATAATCTTTGCCCATTTTTCTTTCCTAGTGAAATATTCTTATTTATTTATATGAGCTTTCATGAGATTGATATGAGATATATATATACATGCATATGTATATTAATCCTTTGCTATCTATGCTGCAAATTTTTTCTACATGTTTTCTGTCTTTTAATTTTGCTAATGATTTCAACATTAAAAAGCTTTAGGCTGGGCACGGTGGCTCACGCCTGTAAGCCCAGCACTTTGGGAGGCCAAGGCAGGCACATCACTTGAGGTCAGGAGCTCAAGACCAGCCTGACCAACATAGCAAAACCCCGTCAGTCCTAGAAGTACAAAAAAATTAACCAGGCATGGTATGTGTGCCTGTAATACCAGATACTCAGGAGTCTGAAGCAGGAGAATTGCTTGAACCCGGGAAGCAGAGGTTGCAGTGAGCCAAGATCTCACCACTGTACTCCAGCCTGGGCAACAGAGTGGGACTCCATCTGAAAAAACAAAAACAAAAACAAAAAACAAAAAAGAGCCCCTTAAATTTACTTGTATTCAAATCTTTGCTTTTACCTTGTAATTTCTTCCATGCTTTTTGTTTATAATTCCTTCTCCACTTTGAAGACAGGAGAATATTTATTTGTATTTTGAGATGTTTTATTTTTTGTAATTAACTTGATAATTCATCTTGTGTTTATTTTACATGTAGCACGAGGTGAAGATTTAACTGGAGATCATTCCCCAAACTGTTTGCTGACTAATCCATTTGTGTGTGGTTTTCCTTATCATGTATTAGATCCCCACACACACCATGGGTGCCTTGGCCTATACCCCAGACTCCCTTTCAGGAATGAAGGAGTTGTTTCTCCAGCAGCTAGAAGACAGCTCTCAGCTGCCAGTTCTTTGGGGATTGACTCTACAGAAAAAAAAAAAAAAAAAATCTGCCTGAAAAAGAATCTAAATGACCTTCTAAGCCCCACAGCTCCCTATGTGGTGTGTGGCTGTAGCCTTTCTTGGGACTGAATCACAGCTCAACTTCTCCCTGTGCTCAATTTCACTTCTGTCCTCTCCTTCCATGCTCACCCCAACCACACTCCCTAATGAATGTCTGATATGGTCTGGCTGTGTGTCCCAACTCAAATCTCATCTTGCATTGTAATCCAAATTATAATCCCTATATGTTGAGGGAGGGACCTCATGGGAAGTGATTAGATCATGGGGGCAGTTCCCCCATGTTGTCCTCATGATAGTGAGTAAGTTCTCATGCTATCCAATGGTTTTATAAAGGGCTTTTCCCCCACTTCACTCTTCACTCATTCTCTCTCCTGCCACCCTGTGAAGAGGTGCCTTCTGCCATGATTGTAAGTTTCCTGAGGCCTCCCCAGCCAGGCAGAACTGTGAGTCAATTAAACCTCTTTTCTTTATAAATTACCCAGTCTCGGATATTACTTCATAGCCGCATGAGAACTGACTAATACAAAGTCCTACAACCTAATCTCCATATCAGAGTCAGCTTCCAGGGAGTACAGCCTATGACATACATAAAGGCCCATGATCTGCAATCCAAAATTTCAAAATTAGTAAAGTTCTAAAAAGCAAAAGTTTTTTTTTCTTTTTCATGAGTTTTGTGCCAACGTTCACTTGGGAACAAAATATGACGTGAATCAGTTGGAGGCTGTTTGTAGTTTTTATGTATCCTACTGAGTTTCATTACAGAAATATCAATATGTTTGTTTATGTAGTACTGGTCCCGACCCCACTAGGTTCTGAGGTCTATGAAGTATTCAGTAATATTTAAGATATAACCAAATTACCTTTCTGAAATTCAAATTTTAAATTCACAAACATATGTAACCCCAAGAATTTAAGACAAAGGACAGTGGGCCTATATGGGATGTATTTTGAAATTTACCTTGATGTATATGCTCTTTTGATGGCAAAATCGTCATTAAGCATTTAAAAATCTCGTAAGTTAAGTCTTCTCCCTTAGTATTACTACTCTTTTGCAAAATACTTTTTGTTATTCCTACCTGTTTACTCTTTGAGATGAACTTCAGAATCATTTTACCAAATTATCTCCCCAAATTGAGATTTCCCTTGAAATAATACTATGCCTAAAAGTTAATCCAGGGACCATTAATATCTTCAAAGTATTTATCTCATCTAAGAATATGATAAGTCTATCTCTTTGTTGATGTTGACTTTTACAGCTCTAGGTAAGTTTTAAAACTTCTTCAGAAAAGCTCCACATGTATTTCATTAGAGTTATTGCAATGACCTAGATTTTTGTTGTTATTCTGCAAGAAACTATGAAAGTTTTTTTCCTACTAATTATCCTAATTATTATTTGCTTATAGAAAAAAATCCTTTCATAATTTTACTTTTTATTGCCTTGCTTCTGAAATTACATTAATTCTAAGAGCTTTTCAGTTGAATTATCTTGATTTTTCTTTGTATTTAATTATGTCACCTGCAAATAATGATAATTTTGTCCTCTTTTAAAATATTCATGCATCCTCTTTCCATTTTATACCACATTGTGCTGGACAGTATGTTCGTTGGTAAGAACGTGAAATAATGATGGCAGTGGCAGAAATTCTGGTCAGCTTCCCAGTTTTAATTGGGATTGTCCCTAGTGCTCCACTATTAAGCATTATGCTGGCTGGTGTTTTATGATGCTTATTTTTAATCATCTATAGAAATATTCTATTCTTAGTTTTCTAAGGGTTTCTTTTTCATCTGTAAGAAATATGTTGCATCGTATCCTATATTTTTTGACATTTGTTGAAATTACCATATGTTTGTCTCCTTTGAAATATTGCTATGATGCAATATATTAATAGATTCCCTAATATTAAAAACATTCTTAAACTTTACGACATCCCTTATTTCATTGTAGTGGGTAAGTTTCACTTATTCTTTATAAAAATATGGATTTTTACATACATATTTATAATTGAGACCAGTCTATAGTGATTAACTCCTCTCAAATGTGAAAGCAGATGTTATCATCTAGGGAGCAATTTTAAAATGAAGATTACATAATCCAGTAGCCACGACAGAAGAGAAAGATGAATTTGATTCTCAAACAATTTTAATTTTCTAATAGAAAGTAATGCTCTATAGTTAAAAGAAAAATAGTCATGTGTTAACAAATTGACAGGAGATCAATTTCATATTCTTCAAAGTGCTCAAGAAATCAATTATGAAAAGAGAAACAATCTAATAGTAAAGTGAACAGTGGTTATGAACAGGCATTTTACAGAAACAAAATTATAAATGAGCAATATAATTTGAAACAATGCCCAACCTCTTTGTTAATTAAAGACCTACAATTAAAACTCTAATAGGTATTGTTTTATGCCTATCAAAAATAGCAAAGTTCCCAACATTTGACGATGATACCCAGTCCTGGCAAGAGTATGGGGAAATGGGAATTCCTATTCCTTGTTTCCAGAGAAGGGTTTGGCAATAGTTATCAAATTAAAATCTATGTCCATTAGATCCAGCAATTCCGCAGCTAATAATTTACAGTATGGATTTATTCACCAAATATACATAGAAAGTACAAAACTAAGTCAAAACAACTGTTATATCCACTAATAGAAAACCGATTGAATAAATTAAGGCATATTTATTTGATAGATAGTATGTTGCTATGAAAAAGAATAGATAGATCTGTGTGTACTGATATGAAAAATTTCTAATATAAATTATTAAGTGAAGGAAAGCAAATTGCAGAAGAGTAAGCATATTCTGACCCTTTTTGTAGATATGTTGAATGTTGGACAAATATAGATGCTAGTATGTGCATCTTTTTTATTCTTCATACTACACTGTTACCTAGGAAATAGGTATAAGAATAAGGTAGCAAGGCCGGGCACGGTGGCTCACGCTACCATGTAATCCCAGCACTTTGGGAGGCCAAGGCGGGCGGATCACCTAGGGTCAGGAGTTTGAGACCAGCCTGGCCAATATGGTGAAACCCCGCCTGTACTAAAAATACAAAAACATTAGCCAGGTGTAGTGGTGGGTGCCTCTAATCCCAGCTACTCAGGAGGCTGAGGCAGGAGAGAATTGCCTGAACTCGGGAGTCGGAGGTTGCAGTGAGCCAAGATCATACCATTGCACTCCATCCTGGGCAACAAGAGAGAGACTCTGTCTCAAAAATAAAATAATAATAAGATTGTGAGAAGGAAGGAGGTCAAGGACACGTTTTATTGTGTACTCTCTGCACTGTCTGAATCTTCTATATTACCGCCACTAAAATGTAATATCAGCAAAGGTTTGCTGACATTTTTAAAGTTTGTTTGCTTCTAAGTACTTTTTAATATTAAATTGATAATAAGAATTTAATATCATATTCCCAGGTTCCATCCTTAATGATTCAAAAGGTGAGATGTGGAACCCAGGAACCTGACATTTTTACAAATATTCCCAGAAAATTCAACGTAGGTGGTTGGGAAACACACTGAAAATCTCAGTTCTGTAGCTATGCTATTTTGCTTTATCTCATTCAAATATGAATACCAAGATGAAGCCAGCATAATACCTGTCCATGATTTTCTATGATCTGGAAAAGTTACATAGCATATGAATTATCAATGTCTTGAAAATATGGAAAAAATACCAATAAAATGAGCACCTTTGTAGAAATAATGCATTGATATCTTACTTATTTTCTTCAAAAGCTAATTTTATAGTCTTCTACTTATTTTTTTGAATCACATAGAGTCAATTATGTTTTCATCCCAAAGTACAGAGATTTTCAAACTTATTGCCGTAGTGAAACAAATAAATCTCTAAAATTTTCTTCTCTACCATATCCATTATATAACCCCTTTCTGATTTCTCAGTTTTATTTATGAATATCCCTTTCATTTTTCCTTTATTATCCCCTATTTTGTAAGTATTTCTAAAGAAGCTAGCCCTTGGACTTTTTGATTAGCACTAATTATTCTGTCCCTGTTCTCTATTTAATATCTGCTTTTATATTTATTATTTCTTTCCATTTCTATTTTAATTAAATGAGTTTTATTGTTTTTTGCAACTTAAAACAGTCATTTTCACCCTTCTCTACTTAATTATAAAAGCATATGAAGTACTATATGTTACTGTAAGTATAATCCTAGCCACATATCATAATTTTCTAAGTAAGTCTCTTAATATGATTTCATCGTCTTTAGCAATAATTTTACTTTTCCTTTAACATAGTGGTTAACACATTTTAAAGAATTGTCATGTAACCGTTCCATGTAACTGTGGCTCATTCCTATAATGCCAGCACTTTTGGAGTCCAATACAAAAAATCACTTGAAGCCAGAAGCTCAAGACCAGCCTGAGCAACAAAGAGAGACTCTCATCTCATCTCTACAGAAAAAAAAAAAAAAAAAAAAAAAAAATTAGCCAGGTATAGTGGCATGTATGCCTGTGGTCCCAGCTACTCCAGAGGCTGACGTGAGATCACTTGAGCCCCAACCCAGAGTTTGAGGCTGCAGTGAGCTTTGATCATGCTGCTATGCTCCATTCTAGGACACAGAGCAAAACACTGCCTCTTAAAACTGAAAGAAGAAACTATCATGTGATTTAATGTTTTTGTTTACATTTTAATTATTAATATCTGATGAAAATGTAAAGTTTTAGAAAATATAATTATGCTACATCTGTGTTTTGAAATTTCTTGAGGTTTTCTTCACATACTTAATCTGTATGTAAGTATTTTAAATGTATATTCTATTTATTAATAGATATGTATTAACTCATTCTTGTCAAATAGTATTTATTAGTTTAATTCTGTTAAGTTATATTATCAATCTATCTTTGTCTTTGATTTTTGGCTATCTAATGTTTCAAAGTATAAGAGGGGTGTGGTAGATTTTCCTACAACAATTTTACTTCAATTCATTTCCATGTCCTCTCTGTGTTCTCTAATCTTAGGTGTCTCTTGTTTTTCAGGTAGATTTTAGAGGCTTTAACTTATTAAAATATATGCTTGAGTTTACTTTAGGCACCTTGTTTTATTCAAGTAGTCATTTAGCAAATATTCAATACTCACTCTGTATCAGTATCAGCTGGCAGAGCCATGTGCTAGAGTTCTGGCCAGTAAGGTATAGGCAGAAGTCCACTGGAGTGACCGCTTCCTTATTTTTATTTATTTATTTATTTATTTTTGAGAAGGAGTTTGGCTCTGTCGCCCAGGCTAGAGCGCAGTGGTGCGATCTTGGCTCACTGCAACCCGTCTCCAGAGTTCAAGCAATTCCTCTGCCTCAGCCTCCCTAGTAGCTGGGATTACAGGTGCCCACCACATGCCCGGCTAATTTTTGTATTTTAGTAGAGATGGGGTTTCACCATGTTGGCCAGGCTGGTCTTGAACTCCTGACCTCAAGTGATCTGCCTGCCTCAGCCTTCCAAAGTGATGGGATTACAGGCGTGAGCTACCGCGCCGGCCCTTTCTCTCTTCTTACCGGATGTAGTCAGCTTGCTGGAGCTATAGCAGTCACTTTGTAAGCATGAAGGAAGGACCAAGACTTGTAGTTATACCTTCCACCATTATTTACTTACCAAAACAACATAAACAAGTATCTACCTCTGGAATTCCTCTTATCAGAGAAAAATAAATTTCTATTGGTTGAAGCTGTTAGTTGGCTATTGTGTACTTGCAACTGAAGACATTTTTAATTTATGTCTTTACTTCTGTACCTCAAATTTTCAAAAATATATTTGAAACTACACATTTTTAATTATTAGGTTGGTGCAAAAGTAATTGCGTTTTTTGCTGTTACTTTTAATGCAGTTTTGCCATTACTTTTTTAAATATAAAAATCAAGCACCCTTCAATAACTCCATAGGTAATAAAATAAATTAGAGTGTTTTAAACTCTACTGCCTTCCTTCCCATTTTCCAATTTTTATAACATTTGTAAAATCAAAATTTTATTTTGATTGAATTTTTACGTTAAGTATCTTTTTCATATCATGTTACTTTCCATTCAAGTTATAAACCATATTACAACAATTATTTAGAATTAACATTTTGTGTCCAATATTATCAGTTTACATTAAGTTTTTTAAGAGTTCAATTTGTTCACTCTTGGATAAAAGCTTTTCACCCATCTTTTGGGCAGCTGACAGTTGTCTTCAGGCATTTTTCCTAAAGGACACAAGAATGCTATTTCTCTTTTAAATCCTTCCCTAATTAAAAACGCCTTTCTTTTGCCTTTAAACATGAATAACATGTAAGACAACAACATCTTGTTAAAACTGTAGAATTCTTGAGTTAACATATTCCATAAAAACTCCAGATTTCAAAAACTATCTTATGAAGTTTTTATGTAGTATTATGAAGAGAAGCCTATGAGCAGCATAGTTTTTTTCCTTGCTAAAGTACACTTTTAAAATTCTTTCTGAAGAAGTGTAAGAATGTGATACTCTATCAGCAATTTATCCTGGAAGATGTTAAGCCCATTGGATCACAGCTCAAATGATCATGACGATGGATGGTGATGGTGATGATGACATTGGGAGTAACAATGGTAGTAATGGTGATGACGATGATGACGATTTTAGCTCAGGAAAGTTTTCTTCTGTATATCTTTTCGTATTCCTTCTTTTCTCTTGGTTTATTTCTTCTGAATATTGCCTGTTTAAAATTGGTTTCTGTTCTCTGTATCAACTTTCTGTCTCTGTTTTTAAACCTATTACCTTACCATTTATAGAAAGATGTAGTTTGCCTTCTAAGTCATTGACTTGGTTTTCTGTAATATCTATTCTCCTATTTATTACCTTCAAGGTACATTTTAATTCTGTTTAATTCTGTTTATAAGTTACCAGAATTCTCTTATTGTGCCCATAAAATCCTTTTAAATATCTACTGGCATTCCGGAGAGCCACTATTATCTCATCTCTCCACTCTTGTCCCATAAGTCCGTGCTTCCTCATATTTATTGAGAAATACACAGAGAACATCATCTAGTTTATTTTTCTTCATTTGTTTTATTTTTTTCTGAAAATGTTATTTTAGTGTTTTTTTTTTCTTCTAACTTTTATTTTGGATTCAGGGAGTACCTGTGCAGGTTTGTTACATGAGTAATTTGCATGTCGCTGGGCTTTGATGTACAAATGACTTTGTCACCCAGGTATTGAGCCAATAGGCAGTTTTTCAATCCTCATGTTCCACCTACCCTCCACCTTCAAGTAGGCTACAGTGTCTATTGTTGCCATCTTCATGTCCACATGTACTCAATGTTTAGCTCCCACTTATAAGTGAGAACATGCAGTATTTGGTTTTCTGTTCCTGTGTTAATTCACTTAGATCATGGCCTCTAGCTTCTTCCATGTTGTTGCAAAGGATATAACTTTGTTATTGTTTATGGCTGTGTAGTATTCCATGGTATATGTGTACTACCTTTTCTTTATCCAGTCCACCATTGACGAGTATCTAGGTTGATTCCATGTCTTTGGTGTTGTGAATTGTGCTACAAACATATGCATGCATGTGTCTTTATAGTAGAACAATTTATATTCCTTTGGGTATATATCTGGAATGACACTGCTGGGTCAAATGGTAGTTCTGTCTTAAGTTCTTTGAGAAATCTACAAACTTATTTCCACAGTGGCTGAACTAATTTACATTCCCAGCAGGATGTGTATGCGTTCCCTTTTCTCCACAACTTTTCAAACATCTGTTTTTGTTTTGTTTGTTTTGTTTTTCTGAGTCAGGGTCTCACTTTGTCCCCCAGACTGCCATGCAGTGGCCTGATCATGGCTCATTGCAGCCTCAACCTCTTGGGCTCCAGCAATCTTCCTGTCTCAGCCTCCCAAGTAGCTAGGACAATAGGCGCATGCCACCACACCCAGCTAATATTTTTTAATTTTTTTCTAGCGATGTAGTCCATGTGTTGCCCAGGCTGGTCTCAAACTTCTGGGCTCAAGTAATCCTCCTGCCTTGGCCTCCCAAAATGCTGGGATTAGAGGGGTGAGCCACTGTGCCCAGCCAGTTGTTTGTTTGTTTTTTTTTTTAACTTTTTAATCATAGCCATTCTGACTGGTGTGAGATAGAATCTTACTGTTTTGATTTGAATTTCTCTAATGAGTATTGATGTTGAGCATTTTTTCATATGCTTGTTGGCTGTGTATATGTCTTCTTTTGAGAAGTGTCTGTTCATATCTTCTGCCATTTTTAAATAATTTTTGTTGATTTATTTAAGTTCCTTATAGATTCTGGTGATTAGACCTTTCTCATATGCATAGTTTGCAAATATTTTCTCCCATTCTGTAGGTTGTCTGCTTGGCATTTCTCTTGGACAATACAGACAGTTGAAATACCAGACTATTTTTATTGGTTTCATGTTGTTATCTTTCTGTTTGCTCATCCTTGAGTAATTTGAGTTGAGTTGAGGACCTGTTTTGCCATTGAGTATTTCTTAATGTGTTATTCTTTCCAGAAATTAGCAAATAATTGACTGATAGCTTTAATTTCTGGCTGCTGTCACTTGGCATCTGAGTTATCATGGCTGCTTCAGTGGAAAAGTAGAATGAAGTTAATCAGGTATAGATTTCTTACTGCCATCCTAACAAGAAATGCTGCCTTTTCTTTTACTAAAAGAGGGAGACTTTCTATTTCATGAACTGCATGGATTTCAAATGCATCTGATAGCGATTTTAAAAATAAATGAGGAAGTTTGATTACTGGTACATTATACTCAACATGCATGCAGTAGAGAAGCAATACAGTAGTATGGTTAAAAATATAGGTTTGAAGATGAGTTGGGTACCTTTCCACAGTGTGACCTCAGGAGACCCAATACCTTTCCACAGTGTGACCTCAGGAGACCCACATCTGTGAGTCTCAGTTTCCTCGTGCACAAAATGGCACTAATAATATCTACCTCACAGAGCTACCAGGAAAATTAAATAATATCCTATATATTATATGCAACATATCACTAACATGTTAGGTATTGTTAATATAGAATCTAATACATGACAAGTATTGAATAAATAGTAGCAACTATAAATATTTTCTTAGTTGCATAATATTTTGTAAAATCTGCTGTTTTCCATTCCTTTTCATTTTCTTTTCTCTCCCTTTTTTTTTTTTTTTTTTTTAGACGGGGTCTCACTCTGTTGCTCAGGCTAGAGTGTAGTGGCATGATCTCAGCTCACTGCAGCCTCCGTTTCCCAGGCTCAACTGATCCTCTCACCTCACCCTCCCAAGTTGCTGGGACTACAGGCGCATACCACCATGCCCACCTAATTTTTGTATTTTTTGTAGAGAAAGGATTTCACCATGTTGCCCAGGCTTGTCTCAAGCTCCTGGGCTCAAGCAATCTGCCTGCCTTGGCTTTGCAAAGTGTTGGGATTAGCCCGTTTTTCTTTCTAAGCAAATCATCTGTAATAATTGATTTGGAGTACCTAGTAATAAAATTTCTAAATAAATACCATTCCACTTTTAAAAACATTTAATTAGCTTTATTCACATTAAAATACATGATTACAGGTCTGTTGCTAGCCATCGATCAATTCGATCAAGTAAACAAGAATCCTGAAGTATTTCAAGAACTGTGGGTTGTACTCAGTCAAAATATAAGTTTGACTCAATTTTACATACTGATAAGTAACTCAAGAGTTTCATGATAAAGTCTTTTCACAGACTAAGAAAGACGAAAATATTATCTGGAATTTGGTTTCATTTTCATCAGGTGAAAAATACTTTCACTGTGGACATATTTATCCAACTTAGGTTCACAGAAGGAATGTTTTCAGTTGGTTACAAATATGAAAATGAATTGTCATCTGCTGGCAGGGAAATAGAGAACCAGAGACAGGGGGGACTGAGAAAAATTCAGAAAACACCACTTGCTTTTATCTGGCTAGTTCACAACATAAACGACCCAAGCTACAACCAAAGTTTGAAATGTTTTTTCACATGGAAAAATTAGAAATAATGTTAATTATTGTTTGCTTTGTAATTAAATTGATTCCTTTACAACTTTGTGGAAAGATTTTACATTGAAAATCTCTGCCGGGTGCGGTGGCTCACGCCTATAATCCCAGCATTTTGGGAGCCCGAGACGAGCGGATCCCTCGAAGCCAGGAGTTCGAGACCAGTCTGGCCAACATGGCAAAACCCCGTCTCTACTAAAAATACAAAAAAATAGCCGGGCGTGGTGGTGGGCACCTGTAGCCCCAGCTACTCAGAGGCTGAGGCACGAGAATGGCTTAAACCCGGGAGGGAGGCAGAGGTTGCAGTGAGCTGAGATTGCACCACTGCTCTACAGCCTGGGCAACAGAGCAGGACTCCTTCTCAAAAAAAAAAAAAAAAAGAAAAGAAAGAAAGAAAAGAAAAGAAAAAGAAAACTGGGTGCAGTAGCTCAGGCCTGTAATCCCAGCACTTTGGGAGGCCGAGGCAGGCAGATCACGAGGTCAGGAGTTCCACACCAGCCTTGCCAACATGGTGAAACCCCATCTCTACTAAAAATACAAAAATTAGCTGGGCATGGTGGCGGGCGCTTGTAATCCCAGCTACTCGGGGGGCTGAGGCAGGAGAATAGCTTGAACCTGGGAGGCGGAGGTTGCAGTGACCCGAGATCGCGCCATTGCGCTCCAGCCTGGGCGACAGAGTGAGACTTCGTCTCCAAAAAAGGAAAAAAAAAGAAAAGAAAGAAAGAAAGAAAGAAAGGACCTCTACAGATGAGCTTCCCATAGACAGGACTGGAGGGAATTTAATGCCTTATGCTGTTTCCCTTTAATAAGCAGCCCCTGCAGGCCCGCTGAGTGATCTCCAGTTCCTAAAGCCACAGGTGTTCTCATCTATTCTAGAGAAACTGCAGGAGCATAGTGAATTAAAATGGTTTCACTTTTGCTCAAGGGAGCCACCTACTGTGTCACTTTTACATTGTCCACATCCAACCCAGGTAAAGATAGGCTTTTTGGGGGAGCTAGGGGTATGATATTTTTAATAATTCAAAATTCTTAGAATATTAAATGTGTCCATGACTTTAAGAAAGGGGTTCTTTCTATCTGCAGTATAATTTCTAAAAAAAATGATTTGACTAGATATGTAAAATGCCAGAAGGCACTAGTAACTAAAAATCTAGCCAAGATAAAGTATCTTTTCAACGATTTTGTAAGTCAATGCACTGGGGAGAAGGAGGAGATGAAAGCCATCCAAAATGGGCCATGTCCTTCCATTTCACATTCAGAATCAGCTCTACTGCTGAGACCCCTATATGTAACATTTATCCTGTTATTTGGAAAATGGTATGGTGTGTTTGAAGACCACCCTCCAGGCAGTCTGAAACTCCAGACTGGAGGCTCAGCTCAAAGCAACCATCACAAATTATATGACTGCACAAATCAATTTCTCTCTCTTAACTTCAGTTCAAACATCTTAAATGTGAGTGCAGTAGACTAAATCAGAGGCCTCAGAACTTCTTGTTTAATATGGATAGAACACAAGTATATGAAAAGAGATGAAACTGGATTGGCCCCAGAGCAATCCTAAGGAACCCCAGGGCTCTGTGGGACTCAGTTTCCAAACCGCTAGATCAAGGGATTCCAAAGACATTCTCTAGCTCTAATAGTCTATGATTCAACATTGAAAATATTTAAAAAAAAAAAAAACCAGAACCCTATGTCTCCATCTATATAATATGTCCCTGAGGTTTAGCTCTGTGGAAATTGGTCCAAGTTGCATCACTGGAAGAAGAAGAGAAAAAGAAAATAATGAAAAAAGAAAAATTGACTTCACTCTAATGAACTCAAACAGGAGCTGGTTAGTATTTCTGAATCTTTGCCAGGGCTTCAGCCTCCCCTCTGAAAAAGTACACATGGGGAACACAGAGCCCCATCAAATGAAAAGAGATGGAGTGCACAAGAGGACTTCCAAAAGAAAAGCTCTTCTCCTTGAACTCTGCAGGATCCATTTGCACTACTGGACATTTCTGACACTGGAGAGAAAAAATGCTTAGCAGGAACCCTCTGTCCTCATAACAGGTTTCTCCTGTTTGTTGCTTTGTGAACTAATGTAAATCAAATAAAGCAATGTACTCAAACCACAGTGGACCTGAGTGTATAAATGAGGAACAGGTGGTGATTAAGTGTATAGTGTCATTTCTATTTTGTGACGGTAATAGATCACAAAAGCACTATAGTCCACATGGCAGGAGTGGTCACAGCCGCCCCACATACTCTTCTTCTAAATGTGATCTCCAAACCTCCTTCCCTTCTCATCTCCCACTCAGTTCTGGGAAATGCAGAAAAATGTGTAATAGTTAGTGATAGAAAGAGCCACTGACCTAAATACATGGTGGGTCATTTATTATGCATGGCTTCTAATCAAGGAATTAGAGTTTTCATTCAATCTTTATTTTCAGCCACTCAAGTTCCATTTCCCTTGCTTTATTTAGTTTTGACAAAGACAGTTTCTGTATTTACACTTAACATGCTTAGTTTCCCTAAATATTCAAGGATACCATCAACCCTCACTGGAGGCCTCTTTGATAATGGCAGGTATAATTTCTGTATTAGTTTTCTGTTGTTGCATAACAAATCACCCATCCCCCCCACCAAAAGAACAACTTAGTGGCTTAAACAATAAGCATATATTATCTCACACAGTTTCTGTAGGATCAGGAATTTGGAAGCGGGGTAATTTTGGCTTGAGGTCTCTGATGAGATTGCAGTCAAAATGTCAGCCAGAACTCCAGTCATCCGAAGGCTCATCTGGGGTGGGAGAATCTGCTTCCAAGATGGCTCACTCACATAGCTGTTAGCAAGAAACCTAGGTTTCTCACTAGAATTGACAGGAGGCCTTCGTACCTTACCACATGGACCTCTGAATAGGGCTGCTTGAGTGTCCTCACAACAGGGAAGCCAGTGTCTCCCAGAGTGAGTGATCTGAGAGAGAGAGAGACAGAGAGAGAGAGAGAACGAGAAGGATGCCTTATGATGTTGATGACCTAGTCTCATAAATCACACATCATCACTCCTTGTATATTCTATTTATCAGAAGTGAGCCACTAAAGCTGAACCCATGCTTAAGGGGAAGGGAATTAGACTCCACATGTTTTAGGGGAGACACACCAAAGAATTTGCAGACACATTTTAAAACCAACAAATCTTAGGATGGCCCAGAATCTGAAAATGGAAACTTTGAAAAAGTACTGCAAGGTAACGATTCAAATGTCAAAAAGATTTTCTGCAGGATTTTGTTGCTTGGCAGTGTAGGGGAGCCAGAGGTCACCTCCAAACCCTTTTTAACTCTTAGTGGGCTCTTTGGCTTGACCTAGGAGCCAAATTGACATCAGGTAGATTAATAAGAAAAAATCGTATAAACTTTATTAGTTTTACATGTACATGGGGATCTTCACAAGAGTGAAAATCGAAGAAGTGGCCAGAGCAAGATGCTTTTATACTTTTTAGACAAAAACCAATAAACTTGAGAGGACAAAGAGGATCTGGCTAAGGGCAGTAAATTTCTTTGGGGTTCACTAGGAGATATATGAGGGGTGGAGAAGTAGTGAAAGATAAGGGCTACCTTGGTAAATATGTTTATTATAGTTCATTGCAGCCCCCAGTTCCCAATCTCTGTGATAAGGACTATTTTGTCACTCTAGTACAGGGAGGGGGGCCCCTTCCAGAGGAATCTCTGTGACTTGCTGTCTGCTGGAAGAGATAGGTCAGCTTGCCCTTTCTGGAACTACAATTTCTTCAATGTTTTTAACTCAAAATAATCAATATAGCAATTCAGCACATTTTGGGATAGCGTGTCCTTCACTCCTTCAGCAGTGGCACAACACACGTAAGTATTGGTTTACAGATCATTAATTACTTGATAATAAGATTAGAATCAGAGGATCTTTAATCTAAATGTCAGAAAGAAGGAGTACTTAACATTACAGATATCTCTTAACAAATTACAGATATCTGTCATGATCTTGTAAAGTAATGTGGAAAATGGTTTAATTCATAGAGATTTTCAGGAGCACATCTGAAGTATACAAGAAACTGGCTTTGGAATTTCTCTGCTGTGAAGATGCAAGGAAGTCAAAGATTAAATAAACAAAGATGATGATAAACATAGATGCTAATGAAAATGTTAATGCCTCTAACCCAGCTGATGATAAAGAAGATAAAGAAATTGAAGTGATTCTTAGGTGACTACAGTAATTTTTTTGGAAGTACTTCCATGATTTTGCCAAATTTTACAACAACTCTTGGAATAAAAGGAGTGGCAATGATTGTGCCATTTTTATTGTGTGTTGAGGGTAGAAGGGAGAGAGTGAAGCTTGATATTCATATACCAAAACCGAAAGTTAATTCTTGCTGAAAGTAAAAAGTAAAAAATCAGTCAGACTACTTTACTGGCATAGAGGCAAATAACCAACTTATTTGTGTAATTTTATTTTTTTCATTTCCAACAGTTTATTTCAGCATCACACAAATATAGCAACTTCCCCATTCCCCCAAAAATGTAAAAGGTTTTCTGACAGAGTCAATAACATTTACACTTATGAAACAAACTATTTAGGTTGGTGCAAAAGTAATTGAGGTTTTTGCAATTAAATTTAGGTTGGTGCAAAAGTAATTGCGGTTTTTGCCATTACTTTTAATTGCAAAATCCTCATTTACTTTTGCACCAACCTAATATTGTTAAGTTCCACTGATAGAGAAGCAGAGGCTTGTATATAAACTTTCCAAATAAATATTTCTCATTCTAACAAGTGATTGGGTGTGCTTAATTAAATAAAGAATAAGAAAACAGAATAAATCGTGGCTGACATCTTTAAAGGTTGCATTCTGGCATTTGTTTCTTGATGGGGCCATTTATCTATCCCTTCTTGAGCTGTCTAGCTAGAGAACTCTGTATTTCAGCAGTGAGTGACAGTTCTCCCATCTGTGCTTCTTATTTGCCTTATATTCAAATAAACAAAATGCATTGCAGATACTGGTATATATTTTGCTTTGGACAGGTTTCTACCCCTAACTTACAAGCAGACTTAGCATCTACCAGGGAAGAAGAAGGCTGTGGTGTTTGGAGTTGTGTGGTTGTAGAAAATTTTGTGAATGGAAGAGGATCTTTTAAAAAGCTTGTTGTCTAGATAGCCTTGCTCTTTCAAGTATGGTCATGGAGATTGTGAACCATGTAGACAGAAGTCTCAGGTGGCATCACAGACCTATGGAATCAGAATCAGTGCTTTTTTTTTTTTTTTTAACTTTTTTTTTTTTTTAATTATACTTTAAGTTTTAGGGTACATGTGCACATTGTGCAGGTTAGTTACATATGTATACATGTGCCATGCTGGTGCGCTGCACCCACTAACTCGTCATCTAGCATTAGGTATAGCTTTTTAAGGTGACCCCTAGATGATTCCTCTGTGTATTTAAGTTTGGTAAGCACTGCTCTGCAGAACTCAAGACAAAAATATTTGCATTCTGGATAAACAAGAAAGCTTTACACAGAAGCTAGTCCTATCCACTGTTTTCCCCTCCTCCGGTTACACTACAAATCTCACCCTAGACTCAGACTGCAGAAGACAGTTGCTAGATGCCAAATGTTCACCTCCTTGTAGCTAATTTCCATGTGCACAGGAACTTGAGCTATCTCACCAGGCCATCAGAACCAGCAGGTCCAGTGTTCAGGTAAGGGTTCCTAGCAGAGGTTTGCAAATAAAATCATTCACACAGACTAATCCTGGTTGGAGGGAAACACACAAGGTCTAAGGTAAATCAAGGTGTAGAAAGGGGGGGCCCAATTTACACATATTTAGCCCTGTTAGCTTTCCCGGGCTTACTCAGCTTTCTTTCTCTTCATTGAGTTATACATGATCAGGATGACAACTTACAAATATATGCACGAAGAGCCAGTGCTTCAATACTGAACAGGAGAAAACGACAATACTGCTGTTCCAAAACCGGAATACTCCATTTGGAACTGAATTGCTTTCAGAGTCATATGCTCACAACCAAAAATAGCAAACACTCTTAACACTCAAATATTTGAAAAAAAAAAACCATAATTACTAGCTCATGAGAAAAAAATACAAATTTCATATAGTTCTCAGTAGACCTGGAGACTCTTCCTTTCTTATACAATGTTCCATGACTGCCACAAAGCCTGTGAGATACTTGGGGGTATTAGCACCCTCTCCATTTTACAGGTAAAGAGAAAGGCCCTGTGCTGCTCACCTTTGTGACAAGCCTTCCATTGTGACAGCTATCAAGGGGCAGAACTATAACTACAGCCAGGCTCCATGATTCCAACACAACGTTGTTTTCTCCTCTACACATGGTTTGACTATAGGAAATTGTCACTTTGCACTTTGAAAGACTGCTGAAGGCTAATCATATGAGACTATGCCATGTGATAAAATTGCACAGTGGTTTGGAAACTACAGTCAATATAGCCCATCACTATGTTACTGCCCAAAAGATGCGTCCATCCATTTTCTTTTGTTTTATTTTTGTGATAAGAACACTTAAAATGAGATCTACCCTCTTAACAAATTGTATACAATATACTGTGATTAATCATTGGTACAATGTTATAAAGCAGATCTATAGAGCTTATTTATCTCGCTTGACTGAAACTTCATGCCTGTCAATTAGTAACTCCCATTTTCCCTCCCCCCAGCCCCTGGCAACCACTATTTTACTTTTTGATTCTATGAATTTGACTATTTTAGACACCCCTTATAAGTGGAATCATGCACTATTCATTTTTCTGTGACTGGCTTATTTCACTTAACATCATGTCCTCAAGGTTCATCTGTGTTGTGGCATATTACAGAATTTCCTTCTTTTTTAAGGCTGAATATATATGCCATTTTATGTATGTACAACATTGTATTTATCCATTCACCTATCAACGGACATTTAGGTTGTTTCCACATCTTAGGTATTGTGACTAGACTGGTGTTGCAATGAACAGGAGTGCTAATATCTTTCTAAGATCCTGACTTTAATTCCTTTGGGTAAATACCCAGAAATGGGATTGCTGGACCATAGATCCTATGGTAATTCTTTATTTATTTATTTATTTTAAACAGACAGAGTGTTTTTGTGTTGCTCACACTGGTCTTGACCTATTGGGCTCAAGCAATCCTCCCACTTCAGCCTCCCAAAGTGCTGAGATTACAGGTATGAGCCACCACGCTTGGCTGTATTTTTAGTTTTTAAAGGCACCTCCATGTTGTCTTCCAAAGTGGCTGCACCTGCTGAGACATTATGACGCTCGCCAGTGAAAAAAACAACAAAAAATTCAGCAAAGTGGCTGTAACATTTTGCGTTTCCACCAACAGTATACAAGGTTCTAGTTTCTCCACATCTTCTTGCTTCCTGTTTAAGCTGGAGCTTCCTCAGGTCTTCAGGGTTAGGTTTAACTATCCTGTTTTTATTTTTTATTCAGTTTTGGAACTGTGGCTCACGGTATTCTGTGTATCACATCAAACTCTATGGACTGAACCCCCTCTAATCCTATTTTACTTGTGATTCTTCCCAGAAGAGCCTACTTTGTTGCAGAAAAAACTGAAGCTAATGTTCATGGCCTTGCCAGAGCTGTGTGCAAAATGCACCAGCCAAATGGAATTATGCAAAGTTTATGGAAGAGGCCCAATTAAATTCAAAAAGCTGGTATTGTGTTCTCAATTGTGCCAACATGGTGCTAGGCACTGGGGATACCAAACTAAGTAAGAATACAGCTTAAACAAATAATGACATAATGTAAGTAATGTGGTATAATAGACATGAAGTATATGGATATCGGGGGGAAAGGTATGAATGGTGATCCTGAAAAGTTAGATTGGAGGGTAGGCAAACAGTTGAGCTAAGCCTTGAAAAGTTAGTAGGCAAGTGTACCAGGCCAACACGGGGACGTATTCTATAATCTGTACCATGGCTGGTAAATATGGGTACACTTGGCACCATTCCCATTACTGCACCCAGGGCAGACATTGCTAAATGAATGTAATGTTCAACCAATACATGGTCTCAGAATCTTTATTAATGGTGTTTCAAAGAGCACTACTAGTGCATCCTAAATGGTGTGCAAGGTCTTTGCCATCTGCCCTTGATTTAGAGCACTTTCTTCAAGTTTCCTTGTTTTGAACAAGCTAATCATAGTGACATGATTCAATAGTATTCCAAGACAGCTTCAGTGAGCCAAAGTTTGAAAGAATTTGTCTCCTTTTTTAATGTTTCCTTCCAGGTGGAGGGAATGCAACTCATGTGAAACATCTGGTCCTCTCTGCCAGTGTTATTGATTCTTCTCTGGTAGAGTGAGACTAAACTATCTGATTGTTAAATTTGCAAAGAATAACTTGTATGTACATAGCTCATCTCCCCATATTTTCCTTCTGGGAAGAGGAGGTCTCAGTATCTCCATTCTGTATGTCTTTTCTGAGTAAGTGTTTGTCTTGGTGCAGCCTGCCCCACCCAGCCTGAATGCCATTCAGTGGGGCTCTTTGGTTTTTACTCAAAAATATATCCTCAGGGAAAATCAGACAGACAAAGTTATATTTCAGAAGATTGTGTGTAATAAAGAAATAAAAGAAATGTCACTGGGGGAAGAAGAAGGCAAAGCTTCTTTCTGCATTTGTGTCATGTACTTTCAAGCCAAAAAGGGATCATTAAGTTTGTTTACTCCAAAGAATCATGGGTAGTTCTAGAGGTAAGTCTGAAAGAACCGTGAATCTCAAGGAAGAGCTGATCATTCAGTACAGAGCTTTGGTGTTTGGCAGAAGGAATGGGGTTACTACACTTCAAAAGGTCAGTTACTGCCAAGGCCAAGTCTGTCCTTCTTGGCTAGGGTCATGTGGCTAACATTTTCCACTGTGGTAATGCCACAATATGTACACAATTTCCCCTGGCTTTATACTCTGGAGCTGAGAGTGTGCAGATTGCTTTCATAATGGCCCCCAACATATCATGTCCCGTTGTGTCCATACATCTTTGCATTGTGATTTTTGTCACTCCTCCCATCAAGAGATGAAATTGATTTTCTGACCCTTTGAATGTGGGTTGACCTTATGACTTGCTTTGACCAATAGAAAGTGGCAGATGTGATATTGTATGACATTTGAGGATAAGACATATGAGGCCTTGAAGCTTCCATTTTCTCCCTCTTGGAATTCCCATCACTATGTAAGGAAGCCTGAGACAGACTACCACATGATGAAAACCATGTAGAGAGAGTCAAGCTGCCAACCAGTACCTAAGCTCCAAACATTCAAATGAGGCCATCTTAACTTCTTCAGGCCCAATTAAACTGCCAGATGATTACAGTCACACAGACAACCTTAGACAACAGCAGAAGAACCACCCAGCTAACCCCAGCAACTCAAAGAATCAGGAGAAATAATAAACCATTGTCTTAAGCCATTATATTTTGTGGAGTTTTGTTATAATGCAAAGACTATTTGGTATAAAGAGGGTATTTCTCTGCAGATATAAACTTTCCCCAGAACCTAACCCACATTGAACATGTAAGTCCTATATCTTTAACTTCTTAAAAGTGCCAGTCTTCCTTGTGTGTGTGTGTGTGTGTGTGAGTGTGTGTTTTGTTGTTGTTGTTGCTGCTGTTGTTGTTTTTAAGGGCAATACCTTTTCCTTCCCTCACTGTCTTAGGCTCCTTTAGTGAGAATCTACCTAATTTTGCACCAATAATTTTTAGGAGAAGCTACAGTTGACTAAACTAATATCTCTTTTTTTTATTATCCTCTTAATGAAAGGCACATCCCTTCTCTCAGATTCCTATTCCACCATTTAAAATATCTTCTCTTCCTCCCATATTCTCCAAAGTAACTGAACTGCAATGGGGGAAGACACACATTTCTTGCAAGAGAAAATTCATTTTTTTCCAGACAAATCCTTATTGTGCCAATGGCATGCTTCACTCTGGCTGTTTGTAGCTGGGCACAGGGACTAAATCTCTGCTAATTAGAGATATGCAAGCCTCAAAGGGATTTGACTCAGATTCCAATTTGCAAATAGGGTCTGTGTGTTTGGATTTGGATTTAGATTGGACTAAAACTTCCCTTTGCGAATTAACTTAAAGCTCTCGTTCTTAAACCCAGCCAAAATATTGCACTCCCATTTATGCATGGGAACACACACTAAGCAGAAATGGCAAACTCTTTTCAAGTCAAGGTAAAGGTTTGCATTGATATATCCCAGTTGTGGAAAATCGGAGATTCTTATTTGGAATTGTTCTGCTTTCCTGGACACTTATTAGCCCCAAACCTTCATGGTTGTTTTGCCTTTTGTCTTTCAGATTTGCTGTTGTTGTTATTGTTGTGGTTGGGGGGGTAGTTTTTGTTTTCTGGACGTTTTTTTGGTGAGCCACACTGAATGGAAATTCGAAAAGGTATTCACAGAATTCTTTTTTGATCTACATGATGGCTAACAGCCCAACTATATTTTCACAGATTCACTGGATAACTTTGGAAGTCTTATACACTAACATCAGTTGACCACTTACTGTGCATTTGTGTTCATTCAATTCTTAAGAGAATCATAAGAGGTGGGGCTGCTATTTATTACTCCTATTTTTCAGATAAGTTATATAAGGAGCTAGAGGTTACAAAATTAAACATGCCATGTTGCCACCCTATTCTTGGTCGCCGTCCATTAAGAAGCAAACCGTGGTAAGGCAAGAGTAATCTATAGGAAGTTCTTCTATCATAAATACTTAGATATTAATTGTGTTATTCTGGAATAAACTGTAAATAACTAGCACCTGCATTAAATAAATCACATCTTAGACCTGGAATTCAGAATATTAGAGTTCAGATATTATCTAGTCCCCAATTCCTTTATTTTGCATGTAACAAGATTTTAAAAACTCAAAAAACATGTTACTTGTTGAAGGTCAAAGGAAGGGCTGTTGGTAAACATGGTTCAGAACCAGCTGCGGTTTTTCACATTAAGGCACATGGTGCTCAGCAGTGAGTTGAAAGTAGGTCGTCCCTTGAAAAAAGTTGGCTTGATTCTCCAGGAGGTTAATTCTTGAATGGAATTGATCTTGCTGAATTCACAATTATCCAGGGCATGGCCTTCAACATTACAGACTCAGGAACTCCTATTTATTGTTCAGCTTGAGACAGGGGATCCATCTCTAAAGGGTAGGACCACGTTAACCAAATTCACAGGTTGAAAAAATATAAACCAGAGTGTAAATTTATTCACATCAAGTAATACCATTATTACTGCCTAACACACAGTATGACAGTTTAGATCTAAATCTGAAAGACATAGCATGCTCAATGGCAAGACAAGCATATCGACAGACCCAAAGCAGAAGGAAAAAGCCCAGAGATAAATGGACATAGAAGCCACCTACAGATCTCCAGGACCAGAAACAGGAAAAGGCAGTTGAGACTTTCTCAACTTCACACCACTGATATTTGAGGACAGATAATTATTTATTATAAGAGGTTGTTCTGTGCACTGTAGCATGTTTAGCAGCATCCCTGGTGTCTACCTTCTGTATGCCAGTGGCACCCTCCCTACCTTCTACCACTCACGATAATCAAAGACATCCTCAGCCATTGCCAAAATATCTTCTAGTTGAGAACTACCAAGGAAATCTAAATGCATACTACAAATGGTGGGACTCCAGAGACAGACTTACTTTGTAAAACTGAAGGCTGGGGTAGGGTGTTGATTTATGAACAGATGCAGACAAACTGCCATCGCTATCCAGGTTTGGCCAGCTGTTGTCACACCAGGACTAAGGAACAAGAGGGACAGAAGCAACCACCCTTCAAGAGTCCTGGCCAAGTCTTCCACCAGCACAAATGACTAGATCAGTGATTCCCTGCTATCCCAGTGAGCTAACTTTATCTCCAAGTTTTGCAAGGTCACCTTTGTGCCACTTCCATCTCCTAGGGACTAATGTCCATAACCTTGATTCCTGACCCCCAACACAGTGTTCTCTGCACTAGAACACACAGCCTGAAGCTCACTCAGACTATGATTTTAAGGCACAAACTATACATTATTCATTATTGCATTGTCAGTTCATATGAGAATCTGGCACGAAATAGGTGTCGAACAAAATTGAATGAGCAAATGGACAAAAAGATGAATGGACTAGTCTGGAGTGAGCACCTATTTTGTACTGGGTTCTGTGCAAGGTTTGTTAAAGCTAGAGCTTTTCATCCTACAGAGCTGAGTTTGAATCCCAGCGAAGCCTCTTGTTAGCTGTGGGACTTTGGAAGTGTCACTTAACTTCTCTGATCTTTCATTCCTTTAGTAGTAAATAGGAAAAACAATGGAGCTTTTAGCACATTGCCTTATAAACAGTATGGTTTTGACTTTATTTTTCTTATCCAATAGTATAATGGTCATTAAATTCTGACAACCTGTAAAGTAAATCCTTTCAGTAGTCTCCTCATTTTACAGATGACAGAAAGAGGGTCAAAGGGGCTAAGTGATTTGCTCAGGGGCAAAGTCCTGTTAGTGGAAGAGGCAGGATTCATACCTATTCTGACCAGCTGAGTTCTGGGGCTTTTCATGACACCATCCTCCCTCAGTTCAACTCCTGGAGGCCTTGCCAAGGAGACTAGAGATTATTCTTGATTAGTAGAGGGGGTATATTACAGTTTGAGTCAGGGCATTTTTTTGTTTGTTGTCTTACAGACTTCACTTTCCTTATTCCATGTCTGGGAGGATGCAGGAGACATAATCTCCTCCTTGAGTAGAGATGATGTCTCTAAGCTCTACTGCCCAACTCACACGATCAGTCCAGGCCTCCTTTAACCTCCTATAGCCAGGATTAGGAATTTTGGTTTTATTAATTAAGATCATTGAAGTTATATTTTTTGTTTGTACTTCAAAACAATGCAAATAAACTTCTTAGTTTGGTTTCTTTTTCAGAGTCTCTCTATTTTTTTAGATAAAATTTTTGGATTAGTTTGTACTTTGGGTTCACAGCATTCGGTCATTAAAGGGTTGACTGGACATGACCAGAGTTGGCTCCATCCGTCTCCTAAACTCATGACATCAGCTCCATCAGGATGTCAGGAAGCTGGGTGGTTTTCACCGTAGTGGTAGATTCCAGGACCACCAAAATGAATTTGAATGACTGGGAAGAGACGGGATTGAGTAATTGTGGGATCTTGACTCAGTACTCAAACTTCCAATACTCTAAATGGGAAAATGTCACTTTACCAAATTAAAAAAAGTAGCCTAATAATGTTTAAATCAAATACAACTCGCCTATGATACTGGCAAGCTTTTTCATCAGTAGGAGACAGACTAATGACATAGAACCACTTTGAGGGGAAAGGGCAGGAGTTTCCAGCTCAAAATCCACAACAATACAAACACTTATGGAGAAAGTCACACCCACAAAGAGGCCCATGATGCTGTCACAGGTTCCCGTGTGAGGGACAATGATTGAATGGAGGCCTCAGCTCTCCTCTGCTTTCTGGTAGTTTACTTAGCACAGTATTTCTTCCCTAAGAACAGCTATTTCTTCTTTTTTCTTCTTTTTCTTTCTTCCTTTTTTTTTTTTTTTATTTTGAGACAGTATCTCACTCTGTTGCTCAGGATGGAGTGCAGTGGTGCGATCTTGGCTCCCTGAAACCTCCACCTCCCAGATTCACGCGATTCTCGTGCCTCAGCCTCCCGAGTAGCTGGAACTACAGGTGTGGGCCACCACGCCTGGCTGATTTTTGTATTTTTAGTAGAGACCAGGTTTCACCATGTTGGCCAGGCTGGTCTCAAACTCCTGACCTCAGGTGATCTGCCCATCTCAGCCTCCTACAGTGCTGGGATTACAGGCATGAGCCACCGCACCCAGCCAGAACAGCTGTATCTTCTGATTCCAAGTAAACATATAAACCAAAGACTCTCCTGCTTTCCCTTCCTGGGAAAAAGTTTCTTTTGAACTTCTCTAAGTGTGAATGTCTGTTGTGTTTTTTCTAAGAGTTGCTGTCCTTCTCCTCGCCTGTCCTGGAAGATCAGCAGTGAGGCTGCCCACTATTCACAGTGGCAAACATATGGAATCAACTTAACAGTCCATCAATGGATGAAATGTGCCAATCGAGAAAAATGTCGAGACAAGTCTCAATCATTTTAGAAGGTATATTTGCCAAAGTTAAGGATGTGTGCCTGGGAGGCAAAGTTAAGGACTTGCACCTGTGCCTTTCTCTGAAGATGATTTTGAGGGCTCCAAATTTAAAGGGGAAAGAGTGGGATATTGAGAAGTACACAATTTTTATGTAAGAGGTGGGGTAGGGAAAAATAGTCATTCATGCCTTTGTCTGGCTCAGTGAATCTGCATTTCTTTACATAAGGTGACATAGACAAATGGGGCAGAGGAAAAATGCGGGGAATCTGAATTTTACATAAGATAACATGGGAAAATGGGGCAAGGGAACAATCAGATATGCATTCGTGTCTGGTGGGCCAGGAGGTGACTGCACCTCTGAAGATTAGCTATCAATTTACATTGCCATGGTGAAATTTTAACAGAAACACCTTCAAAGATCTTTCATCCCAGCTACTCGGGATGTTGAAGCAGGAGAATCGCTTGAACCCGGGAGGCAGAGGTTGCAGTGAGCTGAGATCGCACCATTGCACTCCAGCATGGGTGACAAGAGTGAAACTCCTTCTCAAAAAAAAAAAAAAAAAAAAAAAGATGATGATGAAGGTAAGATGCCCCTTGTGAGGACTCTATGTGCAGACGAGCCAAACACACTAGGCTTCTCAGCCCACTGGGCATCCGCAGGCAGTGGCCATGTCATCAGGGATGGGAGAAGAATGATAACGATAGGGGGATACTACAGCTGCTATTGTAAAATAGCAACCTTGGCATAACGACCTGGAAGTGGTTTCCACGATTCGATTATTTTCATAAATGAAGCAAACCCAAAGTTTTTCCTGATTTGAGTTTTCATGAGTTACTTTGCATTCTTCATGCATTCAAGAGATTATTCTTCACACGCTAAGCAACTGCAGGATATGTTTAGAAGCCAGTATACTACAATAGTGTCTGTCCTTGACTTCCCTGGGTGTGTGTTTATATCTTCCAAGCAGAAGGGCAGTGGACTTTTCCCTTTATCAAAACCTCTTGATCTTTTTTCACCACTGCTGCCTGTATCTGGGTTGGAATGGCCAAGTTCTTGGAGGGAGGTGGGAGATGAAAGAGATGAAAGAAGCCCCTTAGATAGCTTTAGACCCAAAACAGGAAAGTTCAACATCCTTCCTCATAGTCGTGTCTCTAACAAAATCAAATTTAAGAGCTTAAAATGTTGCTGATGAAAGCACAAAGAAAATATCACTGCATCCTAATGTAGCCTCGATTTCCTAATTATAAAATCCCTCAGAAAAAGGAGGAGGGCAGGAAGATAAGAAAGAAGTCCGAGCACACTGAATTCCTTTCTTTCTTTCTTTTTTTTTTTTTTTGGAGATGGAGTCTTGTTCTGTCGCCCAGGCTGGAGTGCAGTGGCGGAATCTCGGCTCACTGCAAGCTCCGCCTCCCGGGTTCACGCCATTCTCCTGCCTCAGCCTTCCCAGTAGTTGGGACTACAGATGCCCGCCACCACGCCCGGCTAATTTTTTGTATTTTCAGTAGAGACAGGGTTTCACCATGTTAGCCAGGATAGTCTCGATCTCCTGACCTCGTGAGCTGCCTGCCTCAGCCTCCCAAAGTGCTGGGATTACAGGCGTGAGCCACCTTGCCCGGCCCAAGCACACTGACTTCTTTTGGGCCAACTGTTGGACTCCAGCATGCCCTGGGCCCAGTCTCACATCCAGTAAACATTGCCAATCTGAAGACCCACACTGGGGGTGGATTCAATGAATCTGATTAAGAAGATAGCACTTCAATTTCTTGCCTCATCTCTGGAGAAGGTTGGCCTTAAAAATATTTTTTTAAACATCAAACAAATCATAAAATCTAGCATATCGAAGTCCTTGCTATCTCACACTCTTCACGAAGGACTTGTATTTGTCCCTGGGAAATTGTTTTCCAGCTGTGGAGGGTTTGCTCCCTCCAGAACTAAAACTGATTTTGTTTTATCCTTAGGCATCCGTGAGTCTCTTTTGTTGTAAGAAATAGACAGTAACCCACCCACCTCAAGCAAAGGGTTTACATTAAGGCATAAAGATATTAAGGCAGGCAAGAAACTTAGTGATTACAGAGAACAGAACCCGTTCCCTCACTCCCTTGACAGGAGTTCCTTCATAATCTCCTTTCACTGAGAGTAGTCAGCCTTTTGAGGCTGTTTCTTCTGTCCCTGCCTCTATTCATCATCTATTTTATGCTTTTCCCTGGTACTCAGCATTCTTTCTCTACCTCAATAAATTTTTGAGTGAATGGATAAGGAAATGAATAAATGCTCATAGTTTCTAGTCCATCATCACGTTGCCTTGTTCATAGTTTTGACTTACTCAGAACCCATTGTGACTGTTGCTTTGTGACCTGTGTGTGTGTGCGTGTGTGTGTGTGTGTACGTGTGTGTGTGTTTGCTGCTTCTTACCTCCTTCTGATTTCTGATTCCCAAGTCAAATTTCAGGGACCTAACAAATCACTATTGTCACTGCTTAAGTGTTTTTCATACCAGGTCACTTTTTATATCAAGTCACTGTAGTCCAGTCAGCTTTTTCATTGTTCTGTTTTGTTTTGCTTTGTTTCCTGGTGGTGTTTTGCCTCCTGATGGAAAGAGGCAAGATCCTGTGGTTCAGAAAATACTTACATTAGGCTGCTGTCCCTCAGGATTGCCAGATTCAACAAATAAAAATGCAGGATGCAATATTTGGGACATCTTTTTATTTAAAAATTACTTGTTTATCTGAAATTCAAATGAACTGGCTGTCCTATATTTTATCTGGCAACCCTACTTTCCACCCAAGCAGTTGAATGAAGCAGCTTCACACAGATGGGATTATTGGGTGCCATGATAGATAGGTGTGTCCAGCCCCCAGTTTTTAATGAAAATCTGTCTTAAGTAAAGATGGAATCACCATCTTAACAGGAGAAGGATGTGAAACACAATTTGCCATGTCTTCATAATACAGGGTCATCACTATGTCCATTTTGGTTCTGTGTTCAAGGCTTACTGTGGCCTCCAGCTGTTAGCCCCTGCCCTGGAATTCCCATTTCTGGGTTGCTTTTTCTAGATTTAAACTGTTCCCTTTCTTTTAGTTGTCATTTCTCACTGCTGGGCATGTGCTTGCCTCTTTTTCTTTCAAATTTATACTTTTTTGTGGTTTTGTTTCTATGTTTTCTTTTTTCCTATTAGGCTAAAGTAAAGGTGAATAGAGACACTGAGTGAGGAAATTTTATGAGCACTTCATAATTTCCAAACCTATGAGCTCTAATACTTGGATTTTATGGCGTTACTGTTCAGAAGTATTTTGTTATGCCCAGGCTAGAGAAAAAATGCATTTATTGTCACTGAGTAGTGTTCCAAGTCCTCTGCTAGATATGACACATAACTTAGTGTGTTTCAGGTACGTGGCATTGGGACGTATGGCTAAGTTCCTAAAAGAGAGATCTATTACTCCTTTAAAATATATTATAACATTGTGTAATCCTTGCTTTAGCAGGCCTTTCCTGAATGAGCAAAAATGAATAAGGTTAAAAATAACATTTAAAATGGTATCTTTTTAAAAAATTTCTGAGCTTCCACCAGTGTAATTGCTGACACAAAACTACACTTTGCCAAGCTTCTCCAGGACTGCTCCTCCTCCTGTATCTCCAAGCTCAAAGAATGACACCACAATCCACACAGTTGCCCAGTTCAGAAACCCAAGAGTCTCACCGGACTTCCCCCTTTCCTATAAATTGAATCCATTATGAGTCTGGCCAGCTTGACCTTCTGATTCTGTTTTTAATCTGTTTCTTCTTTCTACCCATACTAACTTGTCCCTGTTTGGGTCTTTTTAAATCTTGCTGGGACAGAAAAATAGCTTCCTTATTTGTCTCTCTCTTTTAGTTTTGCCTACTCTGCACCCACAAATCAATGCACGTTACCATCAGAATGTTTTCTCTAAAATACAAATCCATCCATGTTACTGATCTACCTGCAATGAACTCCCTACTGGTCCTGGGAGCCAAATGCTCCCAGAATCGCCGTCTCCTCTCCCACTGTGCTTCTTCCACTCACCTTGAACTTTACACTCTGAAAACAGTTTGTATTCCATCTCCCATGCGGCACTATTTCACACCTCAGTAGCTTTGCTATTACTGTGTTCTCTGCCAGAAACACTCTTAGCGACTCTATTGCTTAGCCAGCTCCTACTAATGTCTTTCGAAATTCAGTCCGATCATTCTCTCTTCCATCCTCTCCTGACCTAAGCCCCAAGCTGGGTTACGTGTCTCTCCTTTGTGTCCCTGTAGCTTCCAGAATATTTCTTTCTCACAATATTTACTGTGCAACATCAAAATAACACACGTGACCTTTCCTTAATGAAACTATCAGCTTCTTGAGGGTAACGGTATTGCTCATTTATGCTATATCTTAGGTACTGAGGACAGCGGCTTTCACATAGGAGATGATGCAGGTCTGTGAAAGCGGTCTTGGAAATCAGAGCATCTAACGTGTTCTTGGAAGGCTTTGAGTTCCCCTCTCCACCAACAGCAGGTCTCCGCTCACCTCCAGGCAGCCCTCTTCTGCAGCTGCTGCTGTCCCTGCTGATGTAGATAACATGGCAGTAGATCCTGGCAGGTGACTGACTGAGTGTTGCTTTTGCTTTTTAAAGTATTCTTTCCACTGCTGCTACATCTGTCCCAAGGCTCCCTACCAGAGGGACTTTGCATTTCTCTTCCTTATAGTCCTAATTATATTTTTAAAGTATCTTGCTACACTCATAATCTCAGCTCTCTACAGTCCAGACTTGGGAAGAGTTCCCTGAAAATTGATGTGAAAGACAGTGTAAATGGCATCCTCCAGTGCCTATAGAAAACCCTTCTTACCACTGATCAACCCTTGTCCCTCAGTGAGTCCAGGAGTTGGCTACTTCATTTTCTAGGTGAGTGCCCATCCTGGCCATCTGGAACAGTACTGAGATGACAGAGCTGGATTTTATCATTGTAGTTTATGCCAATGCTTAAACACCATGTAAAAAGTCTTAACCTCATTCTTCCGGGCCTCTTAATACTGGTACCTTAAAATGCCAACCATTGTTTTTCTCAGAGCTCCACTGATTTTTACGCAAACAAGATTCCTCCAGACCTCTATCTTGGGCATCCTATTCTTCTTTCTGGGGGATTTCTCCATTTTCTAACCTCTCACATTCTTTTTCTAGAAATGGCTTCTTCTATTTGAATAAAGCATCTGACCCTTTCCAGGGGGACCAGAGCCTATCCTGAACTGTGATGCCCCTAAAGCATTATTCCCAGCTCTGCCGCCAGTGTACATCCATATTCTTGATGGATGACAGTCAGATTATATAGTGACTTTAGACCTATTGCACAAAATCTGGATTTTCCTCACTCACAGACCATGCATGTGTCTGAAGACCTTATAGTCCACAGCCAAGTGTTTTCGTTCAGACAAGCTCCCTGGTTATTCTAGAGAGGATAAATTTTAAAAAGTAATTAAATAACCTCATAGTTTCTTAAATATGTTCTTCATGGTCAAATTATTAACACAGCAATCCTATATAAGGTTTGGGCTTTGGTTTCTCAATTCAGCCTCAAACATTGTACCCTTTGGTGACAGTTTTTTTCTTCCACATTTATCCAGAACGCTTTTTCCTGCAGATAATGCATATGGAATTTATAAGACATATTCTGTTTCCTTCTTCAAAGCAAACCATAATGAAGTTCATTAGCTGATAGTGATTCATAGTTAGATAAATTAGAAGCTAAATGAAGAAGTTTAGAGTATTTAGTTATCTATGAATGCATAACAAACCCCTTCAACACTCATTTAATACAACAAATGGTTTATTATACCTCACAATTGTGTGAGTCAGGAATTCACACAGAGCTCAGCTGGGCAATTCTTTTGTTCTTCAAGGCATGAAGTGCATATGGCAGTCCTCAGCTGGCAGATGGGCTGTTCTGGATAGTCGAAGCCAGCATCATTCATATGTCTGGCACCTTGGCAGGGGTGGCCGGGAGGCTGAGCTAAGCTGAGATTACCAGTTAGAGCACCTGCACCTGGTCTTTCCAGGAAGGCATTGTCAGGAAAGTTGGACTTTTCACGGAGCTTGTTCCCCTCACAACAAGTATTCTAAAAGATAGAAAGTGGAAGCTTCCATTCTCTTTAGGCAGCACAGTGTCACTTCCGCCGCAGTCAATTGGTCAAGCAGTCAGAGCTTACCTAGTACAAGGGAGAGGACATAGGCCCTGTCTCTCTATGGAAAGAACAAAAAAGAATTTGCAGCCATTTTTTAATGAATTTCCCAGACTGTCTCCTCAGATATTGGCAGAGAGATTAAGAAGACATCATTCATTGTCTCAGCAAAGACTTATGAGGTGTCCACGATGAAGTGCAGGGTGCCATGCTGGGCCCTGCAGTGCAACTGCAAATGCATGGGCCACAGGCCTCAGCAGCTTGCAGACATGGGTCAGCAGATCTGCAGTGTTTACATTTAAATATTTGCATTCATTGCCAGTGTTTCAAAACTGTGAGGTTTCACATAAAATCTGAGTTTTAACTTTTCTGGGAAGAGATTCATCTGGTTGGCACCAGTCTTGAATTGTCCAAGGGTCACTCCCAGCTTGAGATGAATAGCTCTACCTCATGCAGACAGGGCACAGGCTGGGCAGGTTGTCCAGTCCTTCCCCCACCACCTCACTTCCCAAAGTGATTTGTCTGCTCCCTTTGGGCATTTGAATTTGCCACTCTTGCTCTAGAGATGGAAACATGGATAAAACTTTGTCCCTATCTTTAGCTATCTCCTCAAAGCCACAGCTTTTGGAACAATGGCAAAATTTCCTAAGATTTTTAAAGAAATTTATATAATTATATCATTATTGTGAGTCAGTAGTTTGATATGCTACTAATATTTTTTCTAAAATAAATTGAAGTAAAACAAGACTAGTAAAATAAAAATTCATTTTCACATCATTGCAAACTAAATCTTACAATCTCTTATACCATTTGTGATATGCAGGCCTCACTTACACCTCACTCTTCCTAGGGAAGGGTGTAAGGAAGTATAAATGGCCCTGGAAACTAATGTGAACACTGTAGCCAGTTCTGTCTTCTCCTGCCCCATATCCAGAAAGAAGGAATGCTGCACAGAGAGACCAAGAAGAATCAGTACAGACAGGCTTTGCTGGGTCCCCACCCCCAGTTTATTAAGATTAGATCATATTTTTTTGTTCAGATGTCTACATAGCTGTCCATTCTTCATTCAACCTAAGCATAAAAACAGTTTTCCCTAAGTCTTTGGGTCTTCAATTCTGAAGGCTCTTGTCACATAAAACTTTGAATAAATAATTTTGTTATGTTTTTCTCTTATTAACCTGTCTTTCACCTTTTCTGCCTCTATACCTCTAAATATTTAAGCATCTTACACTTAAGTCTTAGTCATCGTGGAACATTTTTTTATGTATGGTGTGAGGTAGGCATCTAATTTCATTTCTCTGATAGGGATAATCAATTGTCCCATCACCATGGTCCATTTCTCCTCGAATGTGCAGACTCTATCTTATACCACGTTTCATATATGCAGGGGTAGGTTTCCCAGTTCTTTAGCCTAGCAGTCTATTTTTCTCTCTGTACAGCAGGTACACTGACTTAATTAGCATGGCTTTAAAAATATCACATAGGGCATGTTTCTCCACCCTGTTCTTTTCAAGAGTGTTTTTTGGCTATTCTTGGTTATTTGCTTTTCAATGTGAATGGTATCTTTTTTTTATCATTGCATTTTCTAAATGCTTATTGATGGCATTTACAAATTCAATTTTTAAAATACTAAGTTTAAATTCAGCAACTCTGCTACACTCCTTTATTAATTCTAATAATTTGTCTTTAGATCATCTGAGGCTATTTTTTGTAGGACAAAAATATTATTATCAACTAATGACAGTTTTGTTCCATAAGCATCCTTGTCTTGTTTCTGATTTTAAGGGAAATGCTTCCAATATTTAACCCACAAGTATGTGTTTGCAGAAGGTTTTTGGTTGGCTATCTTTCATGAGATAAAATAATTGTCCTTTTCTTTTTAGTTTGCTAAGAGTTTCTTTTCATGAATGGATGTTAAATTTTATTGAATGCATTTTCTTCATCTAATAAGATAAGCATACAGTCTTAATATTAGAGCAAACTTGCTTTCTTTGGAATAATTCAATAAGATAATCAATTATGCTATTTGTTACATTATTTTCTTATATTATACATCATTTGCTAAAATACTTTGTCAAGAATTTCTACATCTACATGATTTAGATTGTATGGTAACTTCTCTTTTTTGTATGATCATTGTCTGGTTCAGGAATTATAAAATGAGTTGAGGAGTGTGTCCTGTTTTGCTATTATCTGAAAGAATTTGAATAATATTTAAATTACCTTGAATGTTAGTAAATCAGGAAAATCAACCTGTTAAGCACAATGTAAAATAAGTGTTATATCTGTTCTAATGATAACTCGATAATATGGATGAAAAGCAGAGTGATATAGTGGGAAAAGATTGAATTTTATACAGAGAAAACATACTATTCTCTTTATAAATATTCTCTCTTATTTTGAGAATTCATACTCTCTTATAAAGATTTCAGATACTTGTATTGCCTCTTTTTAGCTGTGATCTTGGTCAAGGTAGTCCTTCTGATTCTGTTTTCTTACATAAAAATGAAGGGGCTTTCTTCTTTTTTGTTTTGAAATATATGCTTTGAGAAATTAGTTTGATAGTATGCATAATACCCTGGCAGAGAGGAGTAGGCCCTTATTAAATGTTATTCTGTCCCCACTACCACCACCACCTCTCGGAATCTGGTCAAAGAAAAAAAAAACTTATTTTTAATGTTTCACTTATTCTATATTACTGATTTCAAATTGATGTACTTGTGAAAAACCTCAGCCTGATGGAAGGAAAAGGACACATGTCTCTGCAGTTCTAAGAATGTATGGGTGAGAAAGTTGACCTCTTTGGATTAACACTTGAACTCTACATGTTGGGTCTTTGCTCTGTCTCTGAGCCAGATCTCTTAGCAATTGAGATAAGTATATCTTGCTCAAGATTAGACACATGCAGGGGGTCCAAAAGCTGAGCAGACAAGCTCTGCAGCTGGGCTTGGAGATAGCCCAGCTCAGAGTGATGCTAAGAGCTGTGTGACAGGTCTTATGTCTCATGAAGTCCTTTCATTAGTTGTCCGGATGCATCTGAGGCCACATACTGGGAGTGGCATTTAGGAAGCCATTATGGAAACCGTCTCCATAAACTAAAACCAAAATATCCTCTACTGTCATTTTTCAAGTTCACTAATGGGGTCGCTAGAAGTAGGTTAACCCCTTCAACCCCTCTCTTGCTATTAGCCATCCACATTAAAGAAAAATACTGTGCATCAGAAGCTTGGTGCTGAGGTGTCAAAATTAGAAACTGGTATTTAAGCAATTCAAGTCAGTAATTTGGAGATGATGGTTCACTGGAGAAATCTTAACACTTTCTAACATTTTTGTTAAATGTACTGTGGAGAACATGTGGAGTTTCAAGTTTGTTAGCAAAAGTGTGCTTAACTACCCACACCATATTATCAGCAATTTAAGGAAAGGAATCAGGTCTCCTAATTTATTTTAGAGCCCTGGGATGGTGTTGACAGACAGAGTCCCTACTTAATAAACATTTTTGGAATGTTATTCTTCTCTCTGAGTTCAATTTGCATTGTGTGTACTTTGGTAGCTGCCTCTCATCTAACCTCCCACCCTTCTTCTCCCACTTAACTCCTTCTCTCACTAAATGATTTCCAAGGCATCCTTCCAAGAACTGGCTAGAAACCCATCTGAAATTGACCACACTTTCTGTGGCCTCCCCCTCCACATTTGTCATTTTTTCATCCTCTCAGTGTTTATACTACTGATGGGCTGCTTTACACATGTTCTCAAATTGCCTTATAGATAATAACTGTTCTTTTCCTATTAAAGAAGGATAAATGCCTAGAACTATGCTATGTATATAATCGTTTGCTCAATAAATATGCATTAAAAATGGAATGAAGAGAGGGAAGAAGAAAGAGCAAAGAAAGTAAGAAAGGTAGTTTAGGGAGTATTTCATGCGTAATATACACTGCTGGTAGATACAGGGTTATGGCCAGATTAGATGAATAACATGATTCCCTTTGGACCATTATCCTCCAATGGGATACAAACAGAAGTCTGGGAAACACAGAGAAGCCATGAGCCACAGAGAAAGAAATAGGTGTTTGTCTGTTTTTCCATCCAGCCCTTAGGTGGATATGGGGATTTCACAAAGGTGATGCCTTGTTGATTTTTTATATTTAACAAGCCACCACTTGTTCTTGTACAGAAGATCTACTTTTTATCCTCCTTTTATGCATCTGGGAGTATGGACTGAGTCAAAAAATAAGGGAGCTGGGATAAAATTCAGTGTAACAGTTGTCAGAAATCCTTGGTAAGTCCAGAAGCCACACAACAAGGGTCTGGTGGTGATGTCTGCCATCAGGGTGATATCCATTCTGATGATGATGGCTGGCTGGAAGCAGGTTCCTTTGTCACTATACTGGATTCTTCCCGAAGCTGGGTACTGCACAGAAGAGACAATCTTCCCATTCATTTTTTCTTCCATTGAACAATTATTTATTGAATACTTACTATGTGCCAAAGATTCTTCTAGGTACTGAGGGTATAGTAATGAATGACACAGATACGGCCCATCCCTCTAGGATTTTACATTCTAGTGGAGAAAGACAGGCAATAATGAAGTAACAAATGGGCAAGATAATTTTAGAATGATATAGACTATGACATGTAGTGAAAGATAGTGTGATAGGTACATTATTATTCAACCCAACATGTATGACTATCTTTGCTGTCTTTGCTAAAATCTCCAAATAGGGTCTCCCAGTTTATCTGTTCTCAAATAATTGCATTTTTCAATGTCAGAGTAATCTAACTTTTTATCTTTCTCTACTTCTCCTTTTCTTTCCATCTCACATTTATTAAAGAACTAGGTTAAAGTGCTTTGCAATGCGTCATCTCACTTAATGCTCACAATGGCACCATGATTTTAGTATCATGAGTAGAACCATTTTGCAGATGAAAAATCTGAGGCAGAGAGAATGGTTTAGCAACTTGTCTAAGATCACACAACAAGTAGTGAAGCCAGGATATGAATGCCTGTCCTCTGATTAGCAAACTTTATGCTAATCTTTCATCCTTTTCCTTACGGCAGAGTTAGTCCTTCCAACAAAAGGATGCCCCAAACAGATGTTCTCCATCTCCCTGGGTTATAGTAGAAGGATCTGTATTATACAAAAGGATATGCAAAGGGATATGAATTAGACATAGTGAAGAATGCCCAGCCATAAAAGCTGAACACTTCCTAGAGAAGCTTAGGCAATTTCTCTTCTAGAGATTTAGAACATGAGTTGGCAAACCACTGCCTGTAAGTGAAATTCAGCCCTACTACCTGTTTTTGTAAATAAAGTTTTACTGGAAAACTGTCATGCCCATTCATTTGCCTAATGTCTATGCCTGCTTTCTTCCACAAGGATAGAATTGAGTAGTTATGACAGAGACCCTATGGCTCAGAAAGCCTAAAATACTTACTATCTGGTGCTTTACAGAAAATATTTGTTGATCTTTGATCTAGAATATCAGGATGGATTTTGCTTGGGTTGGCTTGAGTATGGTTCTCTCTGAAGTTGCAGAATGGTCTAATTGAAACTTTAATATTCTTTTCAGCTCTAGGACCGAAGAGGTATATTTCTGTGGTGGTCAAAACAGGCCTATTCCTAATGCAAGAGCCCCTCCTTCAGACTTCTTTCAGCTGACTTCAAGCTCCACTTTGGCTATGTCTATGCACTGCCTGAATTGTATTTAAAATGTATGTAGCTGACAGAAGTTTCCCAAATTGCACTGCAGACTACCAGTAAACACAACTTAACTGTGGTGGAGGTTGCAGGGGAGAGTAAATTCCACCTACCAGGGAATTTAGGGTGGTGCTAGTACTCATGTTAACTCTATTCCAGTTGCCATTTGGATTGGGCATAAAAAGATGACAGGTTTCTGCTGTCACATCGTAACAGTGATTAATATTATTGCTATGATTTCTATTATTAATAAAACAGATTTTTTTGAAGTTTTACTTTGGATAAAATAAAAACTAGTTGTTAGGAGAATTAAGCATTAATTGCTTTAAAATTCTTATTGATCAAACCAGAGAAGCAGAACTAAGATGAGGCATTTATGAGTTCCTTTGGAAAAGTATGATATGTGTGTGGGCACTCACACACACACACACAATGTAGGAAAAATAGGTACTAACTGCAAAATGTTTTCCATCCCTAAGAAGTTCATGAGTATTTTCTCAATTCAGTTCAATGTAAAATGACATTTTCTTTTGCTTTTTTACACCACCCCTGCAAAACTGGATGAGGAGCCTGCCTCTCACAAGCTGTGTGATCTTGAACAAGTGGCTTCCTCTCCCTGGGCCATATTTCCTTCTTCTGTGAAATGTAGCTGTCAGCATGGATGCTCTTTTCCTGTTCTGACAGGAGCCAGCAAGCCTGTGATCTCTGAAAGTCCTCCAGCCTACCCCAGCTGCCTCCTTCCACTTGGCCTCAAAACCACTTCTCAGCATGGTGTAGTGAAAAGACATGGACTTGGGAGTCAGCCAGACTTAGGTTCAACCTTGAAAAGCACATTTTTATTTAGCAGTTCAAGCCTCACACCACTCTCTGAGATGGCAGACGCTTGCACTGTTGCACATACGGTTCTCTCTGGCTTTCTCTCTGTCTCGTGCACCACACGCCTGATCTTCTATTTCTCCTTACAGATTCAGGTCAGGAAATTAAAATCTCAGACTGAAAAGAGAAATCATAGATTAGGAGAAAATATTTGCAAATGACATATCTGATAAAGGACTGTTTTCCAAAATATGCAAAGAAATCAACAATAAGAAAACAAAAAAAAAAACTGATTACAAAATGAATCAAAGACCTGAACAGACACCTCACCAAAGACGATATTAAGATGACAAACAAGGATATGAAAAGATGCTCAACATCATAAGTCACTGGAGAAATGCAAACTAAAACATCACTGAGACACCATTACATACCTATTAGAATGGCCAGAATCCAGAACACTGACAACACCAAATGCTGACAAGGATGTGGAGCAACAGGAACTCTAATTTATTGCTGGTGGGAATGCAAAATGCTACAGCTACTTTGGAAGACAATTTGTCAGTTTCTTACAAAACTACATACTCTTACTGTACGATCCAGCAATAATGCTCCTTAGTATTTACCCCAAGGAGATGAAAACTTATATTCACCCATAAGGTGGACCTGCACATGGATGCTTATAACAGTTTTATTCATAACTGACAAAACTTGGAAGCAACTAAGATGCCATTTCTGCAGGTGAATAAGTAAATAAATTGTGGTATAGGAGAAAAATGGAATATTATTCAGTGCTAAAAGGAAATGAGCTCTCAAGCCATGAAAAGACATGGAGAAAATTTAAGTGCATATTACTAAATGAAAGAAGTCAATCTAAACGGATTATATATTATGTGAGTCCACCTATATGACAATCTCAAAAAGGGAAAACTACGGGGACAGTAAAAGATAAGTGGCAGCCAATAGGGGAGGGAGGGATGAATAGGCAGAGCACAGAGGAATCTTAGGACAGTGAAACTACTCTGTATGATACTATAAAGGTAGACACATGCCATTATACATTTGTCTAAACCCACCAAATAGTACAACACCAAGCGTGAACCCCAGTGTAAGCTATGGACTTTGGGTAATAATGATGAATCAATGTAGGTGCACCATTCTCATGGAGGATGTTGATAATAGGGGAACTGTGCATGTGTAGGGGAAGCAGGTATATGAGAATTCTCTGAACCACCTTCACAATTTTGCAATGAGCCTAAAACTGTTTTCTTACATAATGTCTTTAAAAATATTAAAACCTCTAGAAAATATTTCTGATTCCTCTCCTCGCCCTCAAGGAAGAGGGATATATTCCCAGGTCACCCAGGCACTTCATGCTGTTAACTGTGTGTTTGTGTGGGCTCCCCTCATAGACACTGATTTTCTTGAGGTCAAGAACTGTGACGTTGCACCTATGGGAACCTCCACATTAAAAGGACTCCCTGCTTAAAGCCTGTCTATAGCCTTCCTTCTCACCCAGGCTCAAACCCAAAGTCCCCATCATGGCTCCAAGATTCCGCACAAGCCGGTCTCTGCCAACTTCTGCTTCCTTTCAGGCCATTTGTCTCCCTTCTTTTTAGGTTCTCAGGGCCCAGCTTTATCCCTTATTTTCTTTATACCTATAGTAATTTCTGCTGGGGTGGTTCTCTACAGACAGCTCCCACTAGCCTTTTAACTGAGACTTTTCAGATCTCAGCTTCGGTTCATTCATTCATTTAACAAATATTTACTGAGCACTGTTCTAGGCATAAGGAGAAGGAAGCAGACAAAAATTCCTGCGTATCTGGAGTCTACATTCTGGCTGGGAGTAAGGCAGACAAGGAAGAAACAAACCAATAAATACAGACAATGTTACATGATGAAATGTGCTAAAGAGAAAAATAAAGCAAATAAAGCGAGGCGAGATGGGCATTCCTGGGTGGAATGTCATTTCACGGGAGGACTCAAAAGGCCACACTGAGAGCACAATGGATGAGCAGAGACCTGCAGGGAGAGTGGGAACAAGCTGTGTGAGCGTTTGTGGAAGAAGCAGTGAGCGAGAAGACCCTGAGCCTAAGTGGACTCCACAGGGTTGAGGAAAAGCGGGAAGACCAGTGAGGGAGGGAGGGAGTGATGGGAGTTGGAAACGGATGGCAGGGGTCTGGGTCTTGCAGGGTCTTGCCAGCCACTGCCAGGACTTGAGCTTCTATTCTGAGTGAGATGAGTGTTTTCAGCAAAATAATCCAACTAACATTTGGAAGGGGCCACTCAGGCTGGTGCAAATAGAGGAAGATTAGTCAGGTTTTTCCAATACTCCTGGTGAGAAGTGATGATATCTTGGACCAGAGTGATAGAGGTTATAAAGTGGTTGACAAATGGTTGTGTTCTGGATCTATTTTGAAGGTAAGAGCTACAGGACTTATAGATATGTACTGGAAATGGAGTATCAGAGAAAGAAAATAATCAAAGATGACTCCAAGATTTTGATATGAGTCACTGAAAGAGTACATTTATATTTCCTAAGATGAACAGGCTGGGGGAGGAGAAGGTTGGAGATGAGAATGGGAAAAGAGGAGTGTGATTTTGAATGTGTTATATAACATGTATCTATTAGACAGCCTAGTAGAGAAGTCAAGTATACAGCTTGATATACAAATTAGGAGTTCACAGGAGAAGACTGGGGTGGCTTCTGGGGCATTCCAATATTTAGAAACTAAGGATATGAGAATGAAACAGCTAAAAAGCAGGACAAGGAGAAGCCTGCTCTGTGGGAGGAAAATCAAGAGAGTGGTGTCACAGGAGCTACATAAAGCATCTCAAGAGGGAGGGACTAATCAACCGTGTCAAATGTTGGTGATAAGTTCAGCAAGACAGGGGCTTATCACAATTGGTAATTATCTATTTCTGGTGAGTGTGTCTTTCTTCCTCTGTGTCACCACCCCATTGATTATAAGCCCCAACGGGGCAGGACCAGTGTCTCTTTGTTCATCATTTAATGCCAAACCCTGCTGGACAAAGAGTAGGCATACAAAAATATATTTCTTAAAAGAATGAATAAATGAACAGCCAAATGGTAAATCATTTTGTTAAGCCAACTTTTTAAATGTAAATCCTAGAGACCCATCTCTGCCCTGCCCTTAACTAACCAGCTGCTTGCCCATGGGAAAACTTCAGTTTCCTTCCCCTGGATTTCAGTTTCCTCATCTATTAGCAAACTGTACGAGTTAATGGCCTCTACCAGATCTTGCATCCCACAAGTCTTCAACAGGTCTAAGTCAGACCTTCTAATTTCCAAGCCATGGTGTAATTTTAGTCACCTCCTCCCCAAAATGCCTACCATTGGCCTGAGGCTGCCTTGAATTCTGTCACTAGATTTTAACACTTTTCAGTACAATCTAATCCCCATGAGACACACAAATGAGGAAGCAACTATGATCAGTCATTTGTGCCAGAATGTGAGTACATTTGTCTGGTCCTTTCCTAATAACTGTTTTAGATAAGGGCCTGTTGAGAAAGAAAGAGATTAGAGTATACTCAGTGAGCTGTCCAGGGAGGAAAGGGGTACAAAAAAAAAAAAAAAACCACTAGAGATAAACTACTGAAAGTCTATATAGGGCAGGTCTTATTTGATGGAATTGAAAGGAAAGGTTCAAGAGATGTTAACTTGTGTCTTTAAGTATCTCCAAATCCGAACTGAATCTCAGGAGATGTTGAGTAAGTCATTTCTCCAATCAGGGTTTTGATCTCAATTATAAAATTGGTGAAGATGTACTTGATCATCTAAAAATGCTCTGCTGCCTTTAAAGTCAAGGATTCAGTGACTAGGGAATGACTTATCTAATTAGGTAGGGAAGGGAAGACAGTCTATTTTAGTCTAGGAATGAAAGATGAAGCAAATAGTCACACATTTCCAAATATGTGGTCGGTCACTTCAGTCCCAAGAAGGACTACCCAATTCTCTTAGCACAGCAAAATAATAATGATAACAATAATTTTTTACATTTACTCAAGTTACAACAAAAATTTAAAATGGCTCTTGCCTGCCTCTGAACAAGGCACTGTAAGTGTGGTCACGTGCCCTGTGCATGACAAAGGTCACAGAGTCTGTCCTCAGTATTGTCCTTTGGCCTGAGACTGCATACACAGAATTAGGATTAGTTCAGTCTCTGCTGCTAACCTCCCCAAAATAACCCTGCTAGCATCAACAACAAAGACTTGGGTCTGGGCACTTCTCCCTGTAGTGGACTAGCTTGTACTGGACCATGTTTACACTTAAAGAAAGATGATATTTGTGGCCAGGCACAGTGGCTCACACCTGTAAGGCCAGCACTGTGGGAGGCCAAGGTGGGTGGATTGCTTGAGCCCAGGAGTTCAAGACCAGCCTGGGCAACATGGCAAAACAACAACAACAACAACAAAGACAAAAATTAGCAAGGCATAGTGGCATGTACCTGTAGTCCTAGCTACTCAGGAGACTGAGATAGGAGGATTGCTTGAGCCCAGGAGGTAGAAGCTGCAGTGAGCCATGTTTGCACCACTGCACTCCAGCCTGGGTGACAGAGTGAGACCCTGTATCAAAAACAAGCTAACAAACACACACACACACGAAAGAAAGAAGAAAGAAAGAAAGAGAGAAAGAAAGAAAGAAAGAAAGAAAGAAAGAAAGAAAGAAAGAAAGAAAGAAAGAAATTTATAAATCAGCAAATAGAATGGAATCTCTGACCTCATCCCAAATCTGTATTTGGTGGAAGCTGAATGTAAATAAACAGATGAACCAGAAGAACAAGGAAGCAAACAACATTCATGATCAGGAAAGAGAGTGAAATCAACTAGAGTATCCACAGAATCCAGCCTGTAACATCAGCCTCATTAGCACAGCCCCAAGGGCAGGAGAAATTATGTTTTGGGGCAACAAGGATGAGATAAGAAACTTGATAATGACCATCTGCTGCTGATGTCAGGTCTACCTTAAGCAAGGGAGCAGAAGCCCTGGCAATGGGCACACACGCGGATGTGTTCCATGTGGTGTGAGAGTGTGTATGTGTGTTTAAAGTACTGTGGGTGGTGCATTTAATACGGCACTTTTCTGTCCAAGAAAATCATATCCCCTCCAAAGCCCTGAATTATTGAAATCTTGAAGTTTCTCACATCTGTTACGAGCCTTGTATCACCATTTCCGCACGCTATTGGGTGCCATATTCTGTGTCTGAGGTTACAGGCATGCCAGAACCCTCCCACTGCCAAGCTGGGAGATCATTTGTTATTTCTGTAGCCATAGGCTTGCCAAAACCTGGGGAGCTTGATTCTGAAAGGAGCCATCATGCCAGAGGGCAGCAAGCTGGCGAGCTGTGGGGTGGTCTCAACACTCGATATCCAAGCCTTTCAGCCTGAGTGTAACCAGAGCCCCTTGGAGAGAAAGTGGCCCTGAGCTGCCTCAGCTGCTGTAAAATTCCTCTAATGGCCTAGTCTAAGTCCCTCTCACTCAGGCCACCGCCATTTCAATGGAAAGTGAGTTGGGTCCAAATAGGATGAACCAAACTTCTGTCTGAGCAAAAAAGTTGGCCCAGGGCTCAAGAGCTTTAAATGGACCATGAATAATGTTTTATAGCCTCGGCACTGGGGTGAACTCAACCCCTACACTTAGCCTCACCTTTCACGGTGTTATTTTTAGAGATCTCATTACGCCCCAGCTTAAACTAAAAATATGTTTCCCAGGAATAGCAGAACACAGTTTTAATTGTGCAAAGTGACACGAATGTTCATGGACTCTAATTACATATGACATTTCATGTGTTTGAGATCAGCTGTAAGGAGTAAGGAGGAATGGCTAAATTGCATTTTTCAAGAGCAGTGACTAGACTTGCTTTGAGACTACGGGGCTCAATTAGCTTTCTGGGGGCTGGTGTGGTTTTCCTCAACTGATGCTTTGATTTCTAATAATTTGGGGTGACTCATGTAAGACAGGATAAGAGGTCCCAGGAAGCCCTGTTCATGAGAAGCTCACCTCCAAGTTCTACCAAGCCATTCTCACCCAACACTGACACATAATTCCCTCCCCACTCTCCCACGCTTGGAAGGAGAGATGGTGCAGTAAAAGAGCTTTGGAATCTGACAAATTGGCAACTCAATCTTTATGCTGCCCCTCTACCTCTGTGACTTCAGGCAAGTTATTAATCTTCCTAAGTCTGGTTCCTCATTGAAAAATAAGAATCATAAATGTTGTATGGATAAAATGCAATAATTTATGCAGAAGCCTAATAAATTATTACAGCAGAAGCCTAATAAATTATTACTTTATTTATTTATTTATTTATTTATTTATTTTGAGATGGAGTCTCACTCTGTTGCTCAGGCTGGAGTGCAGTGGCACGATCTCAGCTCACTGCAAGCTCTGCCTCCTGGGTTCAGGCCATTCTCCTGCCTCAGCCTCCCAAGTAACTGGGACTACAGGCGCTCGCCAACATGTCCGGCTAATTTTTTGTATTTTTAGTAGAGACAGGGTTTCACCATGTTAACCAGGAAGGTCTCAATCTCCTGACCTTGTGATCCGCCCGCCTCGGCCTAACAAAGTGCTGGAATTACAGGCTTGAGCCACCGCGCCCGGCCATATTATTTTTTTATTTGACTTGCTCATATACTTGAATCAGTAGGGGCATTTGTTGAGCACCGACCATGACAACACAGGTGATATACGATGCAACGGTGTCAGACCCCGACAAAGAGTGCGCACACGGGCATGAGTGGCTCTGACGCAGGACGGCATCAGCACCAGCCTGGACTGTGGGGACGCCAACAAGGGAGCGCTTTATCCTGGGGGAAGAAAGTCTCATGAATTCAAGCTGGTCCTTCAAGGATCCTTAGAACAGTAGCATTCTCTCTACTGGTGCACATAGATGTTAAAGATGTACCATCTAGGAATAGGCTGCCTAAGATGGAACCCCAGCTCTGCCTCTTATTACCAGCCTAACCTTGGGCAAGTTACTTAAGCTTTTACGTCACAATTTCTGCAGCTGCAAGACAGAGCTCATGTTAACACCTACTTCATAACGTGGTTATGAGGATTAAATGAGATAGTTGATGTGATGCACAAGCCTTCAGTACATTGTCACAAAGAAATTCCTCAAGAAATGTTGGAGGTTAATGGTACTGTGGGAATTTTATTCCTGGAAAAGGGAACATTTGAGCAAAGAGAGGAATGCACAGGATAATTAAAGGAATATCTTGTGGCTTAGTTTGACTGAATCATAGTGCATATTATGGGAGAAAAGGCAGGTCCTCAAGTAACCTCTCTGGGTTAGTCTTTGCATTCACTTGCGACATTTTCTCGATTCCATCAGTGTACATTCCGTGTCTCTCTCTAGTTCCTGGACTCTCTAAGACTGGAGCTTGCATTGTAACCACTCAGACCACTCAGCCTTCTCTTTTCCATGAGAATCATCTTCCATCCCTATTTTCAGACTATTCTGGTTTCATCAGCTCTTTAAGACAATTATTAATATTTTGATGAAGTTGGCAGTTTAGTAATGACAGTGTGATCACTCAACCTGGTTATAGAGAAAAACATGTTTGCAAATTTTCCATCTGGTGAAAAGTCTAAAGGTCCCAAGCTCATTTCTGTAATCTCTCAAATTCCAGTGCCTATTCTAGAAGGGGGCTTGGTCAGACTGGACCAGACAGCCACCCTGAACCTGGAGGGAACAAGCTCAACAGCACGGGGACAGGGATGGAGGTCAGGACACCAAGTTGTGGGTAGGCTTCAGGGTCTACAGAAGAGTCAGTTCATTTTTAAAATGAGATACCTGTGAGTCCCCCATGTGAATCAGCTGTCACTGCAGGGTACTCACGCTGTTCCTATCATATCATTGGGATACTTTTCAGAGCATGGTTCCTAATACTCAGAACCTTTTATTTTATTTATTTTTCCCAGAGAGGTATTGACGTATTTGCATAAAGAAATAGAAGTTGCTGTCTCATGGACTTTTGGATGCAGAATAATTATTTTGCAAAACAATATGAATAAAGAGCAGAAAAAAAGTAGGAAAATAGAAAGAGAAGCAGATGCCCCATCTCCAGGGTGTGAGTATCATCACCTCATGTTTATGTCAGAGTTCCTGAGTATCACTCTCAGATCATAGTTATTTTACTCTTTCCCCCAATATCTACAAGTACAGTCTGACACTGTGCAAAGCTACCAGTGTCCCCTGAGGGTTGTTTGCCCCTAATGGGTCTTTTCTCTGCCCTTCCCACTTCAGCTTCCAGTCTCAGGTCTCTTGCCCCAGCAGAAGCCCTGCCCCTCACTGTGTGGGGACAGGAAAGTTCCCTTCCCAAGCACCACATTATCAACTACTATTGGACCCACCTGGGCAATTTGGCAGCCTATGTGCCCTGGCATTCTGGGACAGCTTAGGAGTGTCTGAGAATAGACAGAGATGGCCCAGAGCTGCAGCTGCACAGCTGAGGCAGAGAGTGCCCCAGCGCCCCAGCCTCAGGCAGCCTCCTCGGCCTCCCTCCCAGGAGCAGCCTGGCTGCACAGCTGATCCTCACTAATCCCGCTCCGTAGAGCCAAACTGCTTGATTTTCATATATCTATGACTTGCGTGTTCTTTACATCGCCTGCTTTATTTTCAAACCTGTCAACAGGCCTCTGAAAAGGTTGCACACATGAGCAAAGGTCTGGGCAGCTGCAGGAAGGACAGAAGCAGCCGCAAGCTGGGCAGGAGGGGGAAGGCCTGGGGTGGCAGCCCAGCTACAGCAGGGCAGGCACTCAGACCTGGGAGACTGAGTCGGGAGAACATGGACTTCCCATTTTGGGGGTTTTGTCTCATCAAAACAAAAACCAGGCATATGTTTTTCTGCCCTGAGATCCTATCTGGTTAGATTAGAAAGCTGGCTATAAATCTGAGATGGACCACATACTTACTGAACTATATTTATCAAGTTTCTTAATAAAGCAAAGGCCCAGAAGCCTTTGAGAGGGAACACTGTTTTTTTCTGACAGAGACATAAGCCAGCAACAAGCAGTTTATTGTTGTTGTTCAGTTGCCAAGTGGGTGATTCAATTAAAATAGGAGCTACATCAGATCTGTTTGTATGAACCCACAGCGTTGCTATTTGTAAAGGGGCCCTACTTCTCGGACTTACATCATTGCTATTTTTTTTTCAAGATTGTTTTAAGGTCTCTAAAAGAAGACTCACAGGTTGAGATTTGCCTACCACGTTGTCCCGGCAAAGACCAGACAGTCAGACTGAGGCTGTCTCTGAATATGGATGTTGTGCCAATCATTGTTTCTAAGCTGACAGGTCAATTCAATCTAACAATGGAATTCAAGATAATGAAAGCCAGAATATCAGAATAGAAGAGGATCTTGGGAGTTACAAGGCATGACTCCTTCATTTGAAGCTGAGGAAAGTAAGGACCAATGACTTTGCTAGACTAGGACTTGAAGGCAGAATTATTAGGGCTCTTTCCAGTGGACTACACATACCCGCAAGCTCCCTGGCATCTTGAAATAGAGTCTGGTTCAGGAGCTTCATGTCGAACCAGATAAATGTGTAACACAATGGGAGAGAGGAAAACCCGGGTGCCATAGATGGGAAGAACAGTATTGTGGGCTCTCATATCTACAGGTGTCCTCTCAAATTAGAGAAGTAGCCTCCAGATTTTGTTTCACCCATAGACCATGTGGAGAATTCAGTCTCTGATGGGCCCCACAAAAAAACTGTAGAGGAGATGGGGCCCGGTGGCTCACGCCTGTAATCCCAGCACTTTGGGAGGCTGAGGCGGGCAGATCACAAGGTCAAGAGATAGAGAGCATCCTGGCCAACACAGTGAAACCCCGTCTCTACTAAAAATACAAAAATTAGCTGGGCATGGTGGCAGGCGCCTGTACTCCCAGCTACTCGGGAGGCTGAGGCAGGAGAATCACTTGAACCTGGGAGGTGGAGGTTTCAGTAAGCCGAGATCACACCACTGCACTCCAGCCTGGAGACAGAGCAAGACTCCGTCTCAAACCTAGAGGCAAAATAGCAAGATAATCCAGGGACTAATGAGTAATGCAGAGGAAACATACATTTTCTGGTGGACACTAATGCACTCTTCAAATATTTCAATGTAACAGGATTCTAAGTTGGAAGTTTTAATTGAAGTATCATGATTTAATAAATATCAGATACAGAAATATCCAAAAAGCCACCCAATAATGATTTCACATTTCATGATCCTCTCTTTGGAGAAGCCTGCACTATGAATACCTCACAACCCTCAAAGAGTGTGGCATAGGAGGGTATCTGTTCCTCCCCCCAAGTCCCTTAGGAGAAGGCTCAGGGGATGACTCAGGAGTCTATGATATGTCCCCTTGCAGGTAGAGGAGTGATGCGGACTGGTGCCCTTCTCTCACCCTTACAACATGAGGAATGGCCTGCTAAGGGGGAGATGATGGTGTTAGGCAGCTTACTCCCCTGGAGTTTGTTAAGATGATGTACTCAGAGTATTCAAGGACCAGATGTAGGCCACGTTGGGGAGCTGGCATTGGGATGGTCGGCAGAGGTTTCCAGGGGCTAACGAGAAGATATGTGACCACTAGAGCAGAAAGCATCACAGCATCCGAGGGTCTGAAGGTAAAAGACCACCAGGGAGCAGAGAAGCCTTATAAGAAAACCAGGAGAAAGCACCAGACTGTAACTGTTCCCAAGCTTGTTGAGGTCTGAGCCAGCTGTCTTTGGTTGGGCTTCCTGGGAGCATTGTCTGAAATAGGGATTCTTGTGAAGTGGTTTACTGGGGGAGTGCTCTCGGCAAAGCAGAATAAAAAGGAGAGATGCAAAATAAGGATGTGGTCTCTGTTCAAGGCTAGCCCCTGACTCGTCCCACAGCAAGCTCTGGTCTGTCCTGGAGAAATGAGGCCAGACTTTTACCTCCCTGTCAGTTGGTCATTGGCTGCTGAGTGCAATGTGGGGGAAGGCGAGGAAGCAGCTGGGGAGAAAGTTGGGGAGTTAAATAGGGAGGGGAAGGGCCATGACTCAGAAAAGGTGGCTTCCATTTGGTCAAAGGCAAATTCTCCCAAGAGGGGGAGAACTGTAAGCCATTAGCAGCCAATAGTCACAGCACTCAATGGGTGGAGACCTAGGAGGAACATCAACACATTTGCTGTAACAGCTTCATGCCTGTCGAGCTTTTTATTAATAGTTCTCCTGGCCGGGCATAGTGGCTCATGCCTGTAATCCCAGCACTTTGGGAGGCCGAGGCGGGCAGATCACGAGGTCAGGAGATCGAGACCATCCTGACTAACATGGTGAAACCCTGTCTCTACTAAAAATACAAAAAATTAGCCGGGCGTGTTGGTGGGCGCTTGTAGTCCCAGCTACTCGGGAGGCTGAGGCAGGAGAATGGCATGAACCCGGAAGGCAGAGCTTGCAGTGAGCTGAGATCGCGCCACTGCACTCCAGCCTGGGCGACAGAGCAAGACTCTGTTTCAAAAAAAAAAAATAGTTCTCCTTACATTTCCTTGCTCCCAACTCTTCCCAACTCCCTGAGGGTCAGAAACAGTGCCCATACGCTATAATAGGCCTAGCTAGAGTTAGGGTATAAGCCTTAACTTTGAATGAAATTGAATGCTTTGACTATCACATAGGAATGAACATTTTTAATGTTTTACTTTAATATTATATACATATAGAAAAGGACACATATCACAAGCATACAGCACAAGTGCTCGCAGACCACACCCATGTGACAATCCCCACCATCAATAAAGAGAAACTCACCAGCAACCGAGTTGCCTTCACACTCCCTTCCTGTCACTCTCCTCTCACCTCTGCCACGTGATAACTACTAGAGTAATTGTCTAACAGCACAGATTCATTTTGCCTGTTTTTAGTTTTTATATAAATGGAGTCTTATAATATGTACACTTCCATGTCTGGCTTCTTTCAACATTATGTTTATGAGAGTCATCCATATTTTTGCATGTTCTTGTATATTACACTTTCTCTGTATAGTATTCATTTGAATGACTGTACATAAATTTATTTATCCATTCCACTGTTGATAGAAATTTTAGTAGTTTGCAGTTTAGAGTTATCACATATAGTGTGAAAATGTTAATACATGGCATGTGGTAAATCTGTGTACACATTTCTGTATATAGGCCCTGGGATTAATAGACTCATAGGCACCTTGGAGTTAATAGGATCATAGACAACTATTTATATGTGTGTGTGTGCATGTGTGTGTATATTAGTAAATACTGCCCAACAATTTTCAAACGTGGCTGTAACATTTATAACCCCACCAGCAGTGATGAGAGTTCTAGTTGCTTTAGACCCTTGTTAATGCTTGCTATTTTCTGTCTTGTTCATTTTAGCTAGCACTGGATATTGTTAATTACTGAATTGAGCTTGTGTATGACATAAGTGCTTGAGGCCTTGCAATTGCCTAAGAGTGATCAGAACGGTCTCAAAGTCTTTCTGCATTTTCATATGAGGACAAAGGAAGGCCTGTCTGCAAACAAGCAAGTTTAAAGGGACTAGGAGAAACAAAAGCAAAGTTATTTTTATAATTATATGCTTGTGAGTCCTCCCACTCAACCTACTGGTAACACTGAGACAATATTATCATCCTCTTCCTCATCATTGTTATTTATATTATCTTAATTTTATTTTTATTACTATTGATTTTTACCAAAGCACGGAGATTTTCTATGAAAGATGATGAAATTTTTGTACTCTTGAGCTTCCTTGTCTTGATGAAACCTAGGATTTTGACATATCTGAAGCTCAAGTTTATAACTAATGCTTTCACTCTCAAACTGATATCAAAAATCCTGCTTCATTTCCTACTACCACGGGGGCTAGGAAGATAGTTTTCATAACAGAAAAAGACAAGAAGTAGATCATTATCTCCTTGCTTGTCATGGGGAAAGAGAAGAGATGAAAAAGATTTTTTTCAAGCTCCTTCACACCCATCTCACCTCCCCTTCCCCATTTCCCAAAGGAACACACACAAATAGCTCATTCCCTGAGCTCCACTTAGGAGACCAGCCTGGACAAAGTGTTTCCCTCCAGGATGCACATAGGTCCTCCTTTGTAAGAAGTGGGGCACACATACCACTGCTGGACAACGTGGGCCTTCAAGATAATTGGTCCGTGGATGGGCTTCTGGAAAGCAAACCAAGCCTTTTGTTATTTTTTCCCACATTTTTGTCCAGCCAGTTGGTTTTTGAGAGAGTAAGGGGTATAAGGAAGTTGGGTCACTGAGGAAGGCTCTTGTTTGGGGAATTTTCACCAAACATGTCATTTTCTAACTGGGGCTATTTGCTGTGGTCTTTCTGCCTGACTGTCTGCATTGAGTGATGGTTATAATTAACAAATAGCAGCAGCGTTTCCATCGCAAGCTCATACTGTGGTTTCTCTGACTCATCCTAATGAACTATGGGCCCCTCGAAGTGAAGGTTATTTTTTTTTTCCTTCCTGAAAAATATATTGCAGTGATGGCCTTAATTGAAACTTCTGAATGGTAAAATGTAATTTGTTGTTCATTTTTTTTTAAATGTTATATTGAAAAGCAGGAGAAGAGGTGAAGTCAAATGCTGTTTATCTGTATGTTGTGTGTATACTCATGTATTTTGAGACCTTTATTTTTAAAATTGTAACAATATTGGTGGCCATATGGCCCCAGCAAAATTACCCAAATGTTTAATTGAAACGAGACTAATTGTCATGCAAATATATTACTACCAGACAAGCTAACAAGACTAATGAAAAATGAAGTACATTAGAGGATACTTGGAAATGTTGATTTTGTGATTTTCAGCCAGGAAAGTGGCTGAAAGAGTTCTTACTGGGGAGGGAGTGATTTATCCTGTTTAGCTTAAGTGAAAGTGAAGAATCCCAAAGGTTTGTAATAGCCTTTATGGTTCTCTTTACTAGTATAACTCCTGCTCAGAGGGGCTTATCTGTGACAGAATGAGTTTTTACTTAAAGGGACGGTGGCTGGCTGCTTGCCATTCACTAAAGATTCCACCACACCTGGGAGGAGAAGAGAAATACACCTCCTACTACTCATACCTTGGGGAAATTCTCGGCTTCTCAGAGGAACAGAAGTCAGATTGGAAAGGGACCTTGAGGAAAATGAACCCGGAAGCATTTCAGAAGGAAAGGGGGCTTTCTTCGGAGATAGCACCAGGACAACAGGCATAGACTTGGATGCTGAGCAAATCACCCGGGACTCCTAAAAATATTTACTACTGTGCCTGACCACAGGCCTACTGAAGCAGAACCTGCAGGGTAAGGCCAAGGCCCTGTGATTCTGATGTGCACCCACATTTGAGAATCAGTGATTCTAGTTAAACTCCTTCTTTCAGAGTCCAGGTCAGTAAGATTCAAGAAAGTAAATTCCTCACCAGGGATCAGCAAGTGGTTAGTGACAAGGGAGTGTCTACGACTGCCTTCTGGGTGCTTTTGAGAGGTGACAGCGTGCTGGCAGTCCTCACAGCCCTCGCTCGCTCTCGGCGCCTCCTCTGCCTGGGTTCCCACTTCGGCGGCACTTGAGGAGCCCTTCAGCCCACCGCTGCACTGTGGGAGCCCATTACTGGGCTGGCCAAGACCGGAGTCTGCTCCCTCAGCTTGCAGGGAGGTGCGGAGGAAGAGGCGCGAGCAGGAACCCGGGCTGCGCACAGCGCTTGAGGGCCAGCTGGAGTTCCGGGTGGGCGTGGGCTTGGCGGCCCCGCACTCGGAGCAGCAGTCCGGCCCTGCTGGCCCGGGCAATGAGGGGCTTAGCACCCAGGCCAGCGGCTGCGGAGGGTGTACTGGGTCCCCCAGCAGTGCCAGCCCACCCGTGCTGCGCTCGATTTCTCGCCGGGCCTTAGCTGCCTTCCCGCGGGGCAGGGCTCGGGACCTGCAGCCCGCCATGCCTGAGCCTTCCCCCGCCTCCGTGGGCTCCTGTGCGGCCGGAGCCTCCCCTATGGGCGCGGCCCCCTGCTCCACGGCGCCCAGTCCCATCGAACACCCAAGGGCTGAGGAGTGCAGGCGCACTGCACGGGACTGGCAGGCAGCTCCACCTGCAGCCCCTGTGCAGCATCCACTGGGTGAAGCCAGCTGGGTTCCTGAGTCTGCTGGGGAGGTGGAGAACCTTTACGTCTAGCTCAGGGATTGTAAATACACCAATCGGCACTCTGTATCTAGCTCAAGGTTTGTAAACACACCAATCAGCACCCTGTGTCTAGCTCAGGGTTTGTGAATGCACCAATCAACACTCTGTATCTAGCTACTCTGGTGGGGCCTTGGAGAACCTTTGTGTGGACACTCTGTATCTAGCTAATCTGGTGGGGATGTGGAGAACCTTTGTGTCTAGCTCAGGGATTGTAAACGCACCAATCAGCACCCTGTCAAAACAGACCACTAGGCTCTACCAATCAGCAGGATGTGAGTGGGGCCAGATAAGAGAAGAAAAGCAGGCTGCCCGAGCCAGCAGTGGCAACCCGCTAGGGTTCCCTTCCACACTGTGGAAGCTTTGTTCTTTCGCTCTTTGCAATAAATCTTGCTACTGCTCACTCTTTGGGTCCACACTGCTTTTATGAGCTGTAACATTCACCGCGAAGGTCTGCAGCTTCACTCCTGAAGCCAGCGAGACCACGAGCCCACCGAGAGGAAGAAACTCCAGAGGCGCCGCCTTAAGAGCTGTAACACTCACCGTGAAGGTCTGCGGCTTCACTCCTGAGCCAGCGAGAGCACGAACCCACCAGAAGGAAGAAACTCTGAACACATCCGAACATCAGAAGGAACAAACTCCAGACGTGCCACCTTAAGAGCTGTAACACTCACTGCGAGGGTCCGTGGCTTCATTCTTAAAGTCAGTGAGACCAAGAACCCACCAATTCCAGACACACTTTTCTTGCATTAGATCCTGTGATGGTTAATATTGAGTGTCAACTTGATCGAACTGAAGGATGCAAAGTATTGTTCCTGGGTGTATCTGTGAGGGTGTTGCCAAAGGAGATTAACACTTGAGTCAGTGAACTGGGAAAGGCAGACCCACCCTCAATCTGGGTGGGCACCATCTAATCACCTGCCAGCATGGCTGAAATATAAAGCAGGTAGAAGAACATGAAAAGACTAGACTGGCCTAGTTTCCCAGCCTACATCTTTCTCCCGTGGTGGATGCTTCCTGCCCTCAAACATCAGACTCCAAGTTCTTCGGTTTTAGGACTCGGACTGGCTCTCCTTGCTCCTCAGCTTGCAGATGGCCTATTGTGGGACCTTGTGATTATGTGAGTTAATGCTTAATAAACTCCCCTTTATATGTATATCTATCCTATTAGCTCTGTTCCTCTAGAGAACCCTAATAGTTCCCTTACCTTCAAAAGGTTGTCAATTCTGAGCTAGGCATGATGGCTCATGCCTGTGATCTCAGCACTTTGGGAGGCCAAGGCAGATGGTTGACTGAGCTCAGGAGTTCGAGACTAGCCAGGGCAACATGGTGAAACCCCACCTCTCCAAAAATAGTAAAAATAAAAAATTAGCCAGGCACGGTGGTGTGTACCAGTAGTCCCAGCTACTCAGGAGGCTAAGGCAGGAGGATTGCTTGAGCCCAGGAGATCGAGGCTGTGGTGAGCTGTGATCTGGAGCGCCACTGCACTCCATCCTGGGCAATGGAGCCAGACCCTGTCTCAGCAACAACAACGAAACCAAGATTGTCTGCTGTATGACAAGCTTACCTCTCTGAACTTCACTGTCCCCATTTGTAAAATAAGGATAATAAGAACTACCAAATGAGGATTTCAAAAAAAGATAATGAAAGGTTTTGAAAATTATAAAAGCAGGGTAAACAGAAAGTATTACTCTTACTATTTATACCAATACTCTCATGTTTATACAAATTATATAGGCATACACAGGAATCCCAGAAAAAAAAGGAGCAATTAAAAAGTCTATCAGCAGACATGAGCCCTTAAAGCATTCACCAAGATAACACATAAGCAGGACTTCAGGTAACAATTAATGTAAGCCTTAGAGGGACTGGGCCGGGGACCAAACAAATTATTCCTTTAGCTGTTGATCACTTTTTGGCCTCCTTCACCCTAACCCTCAGGCTACTTTGGTTTATTGTTCTGTTTAGTAATTTAATGATGGCTAAATCTGCTGTGATCACTCATCCATCCTGAACCTCTCCCACTTCATATTGTAAGCTCCCTAGAAATGAAGACCACGTTCTTAATTCTTCAGAAAACTGCCAGCCCCTAACATAATATCCCATGAATGGTGGATGATTAATAGGTGATTCTAGAAACATGAAGCTAGAAGAAGCCTCTGAGATCCATTCATTCAATAGTTTAACAAGTTTTTATTGAGTGTCCACAATGCACCAGAACTTTTCTAGGATCTGAGATTAAGGAGGCGACCAAGAAAAAAGCTGACCCCTGCCGTCTGATGCTCAGTTTATAGTGGGTGAGAGAGTCAATCTATAAATCAGTAAAGAAATCATAAATAAATGAAGCACTGGGTAATGCTAAGGGTTGTGAAGCAAACTGCAGCGGAGTCAAGAGCTGAGAGTTCGGGAACGCAGGTTGGCTTAGCCAGTAATGTCTCTGGGAAGGGGAACATTGGAGCACAATCTGAGTGGGCTGAGGACTGGGTCACACTGTGACTTAGGGTTAAAACAGTCCAGGTAGAAGGAAGAGAAGTGCCATGCCCTAAGACAGAAGTGAGCTTGGTGCATTACAGTGACAGTACAGAACCCAGGGCAGAGGTGAGATGCCCAAGACAGGCAGGAAGGCTGGCAGCCAAGATAAGATGCTAGAGTTTACTCCCAGAGTGAAGGGATGCAGCCATCTGAGGGTGTTGAGGCAGGAGGTGAACAAATGTGACCCACTTTTAACATTACTCTAACTGCCATGGGGAACAAGAGGGGAAGCAGAAAACCAGTCTGGACATTTTTGTGGAGAGGAGTGATGGTGGTTTTGATGCGAGCAGAGGTAGCAAGACTCAGATGCAGTCAGGTCATATCTGGAAGGGGACTCTAATATTTGCAGAATGTCTCCGAGGGCCGGGATGCTTTCCTGTGCTCCTAGGAAGAGCTTGGGGCTGCAAAGGAGGTGTGGAAGGGAAGGTCCAGGGGTCACCAGCACCTGGTTCCTACCCAAACAGTTCAGCCTCACCTGCCTCACCACGGGGCTTCCCAGCAGCCCTACCCCATGCATTTGGCTCCGTTGACAAGTCATTTGTTAACACCCTGCCCTTCTATGCCACATCATTTTTAGTAACAATCATGAATGAAAAGAATACTAATAATAACTTAGGAGGAAACAGAGAAAATTTGCTTTCATTCAATTTCATATATAGAAAATCATGCTCTTAAATAATAAAATTAAAATATGACAGAAAATAAATATTACAGTACAACAAGGGAGAAAAAGCACAGCTATTTATTCAAAAGTTTTATACTTACCTAACAGTTTTGAAATGTGATTCTTTGGTTGCAGTGGAATATAATAATATGTCATATAAATGACTCTCTAGTAACTAATAAGTACATTTCAATAAAACAGAAGTGTCTATAAAGAGCACAATTTAGATGACTAATTATACTGCTGATGTAATGCTGTTTATGTTTTCTAGCTTTGCTCTTCAGTTTTAAAACAGTAATATTTTAAAAAGAATAAATTTAAGTTTTGCAGATACTATTCCATTTTAGTAAGTTATTTCATAGTTTAAACTCACATGAATATCTGTAGACAGTTACAAACACATATATAGATGTTACACCTTACAGTCTATAGTGTTTCAATGTTTTAAAATTTTAAACAAATAAAAATTCCAAGTGGTCACAAAGAATAGCAACTTATGCAAACATAGTTCTATTTCTTCTCTCTGTCCATTGCGCAATTATTATTTATTTTGAAACTACTGTTTAAGTGCAGGAAAATGTAGTTCTGCAGTACCTGGAGACAGGAGCTGCACTAGGAGCACACGAAGGATTCTAAACAATTACAAACTCATTGACAAGCAAACATGTTCAGGGAAATATTCATGTGTGATGGGGTGGCTGCCTAACTGTGAGCTTTTCAAATAAACCTCTATGTAAATTACAACGTTTTTTAAAGGATAATTAATAAGCCATGCTATGTTTAAGTTTATATATTATGAAAACTCAGCAGCAGCCACAGAAATTGTTGAGAACTCAGACCAGCAAAATATTTTTTGGTAGGGTATTTTGTCACTGAGTGATCAAAAGTAACAGGCAGACTTTCAGTGAGTTTTAGGAGAGTTTTGAATTTCCTACCGACAATGCATCCCCCTTCTTGCCTGAATCTAGGGGAGAAGGCTGCCAGTGCTCAGCAGGTGCTATGCCATCAGTTCTAAGTAAGGTGTCCTCAGCATTGCCCTGGGCTACGAAAAGTCGGAAAACCTCCATCTAGCCCAGTCCTCTTGCCCACATGAGGAACCTGAGGTCAGGCGGCTTATGTGACTCCCAGGGTGAGATGCATTCATGGAAGGAAACCAGAGCAAGGGCCTCCAGGCCTCTCTGTGCGTGCCGGGGAGGCACGTGATCACATGACTTGGAACACAGCAGGTTCTGTTGATGCAGGCAGGGCACCCTCAGCATGTCCCCAGGGCCCAGGCAATAATAGAAAGAGGGAGGCTGAGCCTGAGGCTATGGAGAGGTGGACAACACAGGTCCAGGCTAGACAGAGCCACCACTCAGCTTTGACCCATAGTTGCTATGCAGGAAAGCAGGCAAGTGATGCCAAGTTTTCTGCTTTTTCTAGACAAACCAAAGAATCCATCTCCTTCTTTGGCACAAAATCTCCAAAGTTTTATATTTTGGCAAATAATTCAAATTACTTGAACAGAAGCAAGAAGGAAGGGAGGGAAAGAGGGAGGCAGGGAGTAGGGGGAGAGAGAAAGAAAACCCCTAGGCCCACCGCCTCTGCATGCTGGGTGTGGTCAGGCACTGCAGCCTCACCACCTCTGTGCTGATAATTAGCTACCAGACAAACACAGGTTTAGTCCGCAGCTCCTACATCAACAGGTAGTGAGGTCTCCTTAGGTAGTGGAAAGTTGTGTTAAAGGCAAATAAATCTCAGGCCCCAAAATCACTCAAGCCCAACTGCTTAGGGCAGATCTGCCTCCTGTTCTATTCAAAGTCGCCCCTCTGCTCACTGAGATAAATGCATATCTGATTGCTTCATTTGGAGAGGCTCATCAGAAGCTCAAAAGAATGCAACCATTTCTCTCTTACCTACCTGTGACCTGGGCGCCCCTGCACCGCTTGGAGTTGTCCCGCCTTTGACTCAAGTTGTCCTACCTTTTTGGACTGAACCAATGTACCTCTTACACATACTGACTGGTGTCTCGTGTTTCCCTACAATGTATAAAACTGAGCTGTGCCCCAACCACCTTGGGCACATGTCATCAGGACCTCCTGAGGCTGTGTCACAGGCGTGTATGTCCTTAATTTTGGCAAAATAAACTTGCTAAATAAACTAAGACCTGTCTAGATTTTCAGGTTAACAGTTGGAGACTTTATACCCCTTTATTGCACTAGTTTGAGCTCCTTCAGGCCAACACTAGACATTTGGCTCCATGTTAAGGGAAGGACACAGACCCCTTCATGTCCGAGGAAAGGCGGGTGCTGAGCCTTGCCGGTCTCATCATCCAAGGACTTGCACTCTGCTTCAGTGTCTCGCTCCTGCTGTCTCTGCCATCAGTGGCAGACACAGCTAACACTACGACAGAGCCAGGGACCTAACAGGCTTACTTCAAGGGGCTAACCTGGGCTGCCAAGAACAATTTCTCCCTGTAACCTGTCAGGAGCGGACAAGGCTGCTGGAAGCTCATGTAACTTTTCACCACATGCCGTTTTGAAATAACTCTGTTCCATGGGGAAAACCTTCAGAAGACTTTTCTTTGTAAACAGACTTGATGATAAAGACATGCTAAGTCCTAAAACCCAGAGGCTGTCAAGGATTTTACATTCTACCAATTTTGTCTTATCTCCTGGGCACTGTGGAGTTGAACAGAAGCTAGAGCTAAGTGCTAAACTCACTAGACATCTGCCAGCATCCGTCCATCACAAATGCGAGGGCCTCCCTGCCAAGTGGGCCACTCTCTCTGGTATAGGGAAAGATTCAAAGTTGTTATGAATGTTACCTGCAGATATTAAAAAGAAATGAGTTACACGTGTTTGTGTTTTCTGCTCTTACCTTCTCAGAAGTGAAATGCAGGAGCACACATATTTATCATGTAAATTTTTAAAAAATGATAATTCACACACACATTTGTACACAGAAGTCCAGGCAAAGAAAGATCAACATGTTTAGAACACTTACCTTCAGGCAGTGGAGTAAGAGATAATATATTTTTTTTTGCATAGTTGTATTTTATAAAAGTTCTATGATTGATATTTATTACTTTAGTCATAAGGGGGAAAGCAACCAATAAAGACTATGAAAGAATGAGAATATATGGTATATTAGTCTGCTAGGTCTGCCATAACTAAATACCACAAACAGAGTGGCTTAAAAGAGCAGACATTTTTCTCTCACAGTCCTGAGAGCCATAAGTTTGAAATTAAGGTATTGGCAAAGTCGTTCGTTCTAGATCCTCTGAGAGAAAATCTATTCTGTGCATCCCTCCTAACTTGTGGTGGCTGCAGGCAAGCCTTGGTGTTTCTTGGCCGATAGATGCATCCTTCCAGTCTCTGCCTCACTCCTCACAGGGCATTCTGTGTCTCTCTGTGTCTTTATATGGTTTTCTTATAAGGCCCACCCCAATCCAGTATGACCTCGTCTGAATTTCACTAACTTACATCTGCAGAGACCCTATTTCCAAATCAGGTCATATTCTGAGGTTCTGGGTGGACATAATTTTGGGGATGGGTAAACACTATTCAATCCAGTACATATGCTTATAAAGTAGATGAATCCCCCCTGGGGATATTCAGATGCCCATTGACCCTATTAAGCCTTAATTCCTGAAAGTAGAGCTTCAGCTCCCAGGAGCATGTGGCCCACCTCCTCCTCAATCTCTGCTCTGGATGAGGAGTGGGGCCAGTGCAGAAGCAAGGGGTATAGACCAACAACATGACCCACAAGGACCACATCTGGTCCTGGTAGAGCCATGGGCCCCAGAGCCCTGGTGGGGCCCTGGGTGATGCTGAGAAGCCTGAGGATCACACACTTCCCTCACATAGTATTATGTCTTTGCAAGTGCGTGGGCATGTTCTTAGGATTAACCAATTACAAACTTAGTTTGAAGTGTGACAGTCATGCATTTTCTCCCTGAGTGGTACTGAAAGTAAAACTCCTGTCATGTGTGAGTCTGAGAAACATGTGATGACAAAAAGATTTCTTGTACTCAACAAGGTTGGAAATCACCATGCTACATCTTTTTCTGGAGCAGGCTTCTTGTGGGATGAGAGGCTTTTATTGGGATGTAGTGTGTCTTGTGTCTTGTGTCTTGTGTCTTATGTGACAGGCACCATGTACAGCACTTTGGGTCCATGTTTCTCGTAATCTTCAAATCAAACCCATGGGGCAATCATCCCATTTTTTAGATGAGGAAACAGGCTCAGAGAGGTTAGACAATCACAGAAAGCGCCCAAATCACAAAGGTAGGAGCCAGCAGAGATGAGATTTGAATTTGAAGGTAAATGTTTCTAAGACTTACACGATAGTGTTATTGGCTGAAGTGTGTCATTAACACTCTCTTTAGCACTGGATAAGCCATCAGAGACCTACACCCTGACACCATGTTGCTGTGCTCCCGACAGAATTTATTGTCATTCAGGAACACATCAGGGCTGTGGCCTCCAAGAGGGACTCTTCAATTGCCTTAGTAAACCTACTTCTTTTTTATGTGCAGATGCCACAGGGAACACCTTCCACTACGTCTCTCTATGCCCAGTGCATGAAGCCCAGGGGAGACCTTCTGTAGGAGCCAAGTAACAGGAAGAGCTTGGCTTCCTCTAAATAATTGGTGTATTTTCTCCCTAGAGGCAAAAGGAATGGGGTAATCATTTGCCCAGGTCTGTATTTTCTGTCCTCAAATCTGTCGGCTCAATCATAGTACTCTGGTTTAATTGCCTTATAATCTGAATTTCTGCAATAAGATCCCCAGCCTGTACCCCAGGACCTGACCTGCTTTTTCAATATTTAACTTTTTTGCCTCAATTTGTTTTAATTGATAACTTATTATTGTCTTGTATATTTTTTCTGATATCCGCCAGAAATCTTTTTTGTTTGATTTTTTACTCTCGTTGTTTTTATATTAGTGTGGTTCTTACGCAGTAGGGGAAAAGGACTGTGGAGTCACTGACCTTTGCCATCTGCTCCTGCCAGCTCCTCTTGCCAGGGCCCCTCCGGCAGGTCAAGTCCCATATCCACCTGCTGGCTGCCCAGAACTGCACACAGAGGACAAGAGCCCTCTGGCTCATTCGTTGTTCACTCTACTCTTCCATCTTGAAGATTCTTAGGCTTAGGTCCTCAGGACACTGACTCCAAATGAGTTAATTAAAAAGACAAAGAATATAATTGTCAACAGAGTTCATGAGTTATCCAGCTTCAGGTAGTGTATATTTCAACCTAAAAAACAAACAAACAAAAAAGAAAACTGCTAGTTTCAACAAAGGCTCCAGATTCCTCTGAAAATACACCTAACTTATGTAGGAAAATATAGAATCCTAGACAGGACACTAGTTCGTCAGTTTAACAAATGTGAGATTGAAGGGACTGAGCCACCAAGCTCTGCACTTTCTCAAACCGAAGCCAGACCCTCAAGCAGTTGTTAATTTTCAGTTTTTGTCCTTGACTCAATGGGAACACAAATATTCTAAAATGCAAGACCAGAAAAAGTTGTGACAAGACATTAGGGGCTTGACTCCAGTTCCAGTTCAGCTGCAATATACTTACCATTCTCTACCTGTGCACAAGTACCCTCATGTTGTGTGAGTGAATTCCAAAGCCACTTTGTGACCTCTTCCGGCAAGGCCAAAACCATGTGGAGTGTAGAAGTGGGAAATGTCCTCTGCTCTGCTCCAAGCATGTGGCCTTCTGCCTGGGGCCAGAGGGAAGAGTCAGTCACGCTTAAGCCAATACCCACGGCATTCCACCATGTGGTAAGATGCCTCGGACTAAAACACAAAGCCTCATGGTAGCCTGACCTTTCCCAGGTGTTAACACCTGACCTGACAAAACTAGCAGTGCCCCTGCATTGAAGCAAGCTCCTTAGAAGGCAGCTTACTGTGAGCTGAGGTCAAGGAGAGTGACAAGGCCCAGCAGAAATCCTCTGAACAGCTGAGCAGTTTCATTGCAAGTAACGGGGAGACCAAGTGCTGGGGAGCCATCACACAGGGATTCTGCAGCATGGGCATTAGGAAACAGCCCAATCACTGTTATTCTGCCCAGGGTCTATCTGTGTCTAAAAGGGACATGAATCTAGGACAGTGATGACTGGATCTTACTTTCACAAACATCATTTTCTCCAACTGATTCCTTTCTAAAAAGGAAAATTGACATTTTTGTCCCCTGAGGAGAACACCCAAAGCAGATACAAAGTTCCCTGTATTAAACAACATTTACAATTCAGACTGTACTGCACAATACCCTCTACCCAAGCCAAAAGTTTTATACCATTCATTTGCATAGACATAGCAAAATTATGCAACATGTCATCTTCGCTCAAAATTCACTGTTTTATGAGGCAAGACTTACAACACTATTAGAATGTACAATGCTTCATTCTTTAGTAGAAATAATTTCAGAGAAAATGTTCGAAGATAAAAGCAAACATCCATTGGAATAGATTTTGCAGGATGTGAGAACAAGAAAATGAAATTAATTTGTTTGATTGTCTAACTTAGGGAAAATGAAAAGAATCATTAAATTTTTCCTAAGAAAATATATTGGCCCTTGATCTCAGAATTACAAGAAACTCTTATGATAATTTAACCAAAGGTTCTAAAAGACTCAGAACCCTTGAAATTAAATACATGTGCATATGTGTTTTGTTATGGGAGACAAATCATATATTTAATCAGAACTTGAAGGGGGCTTGCCATTGGCCTAGTGCTCAATGCTTTCAGTTTGTGAATGAAGAAATGGACACTTATAAATGTAAATTTATCATAAAATAGTTGCAGAGTTTTGACTAAACTGTGATATTCTCATTTCCCGTATAGTCTCAATAGCATCGCTATTTTTAGGAAGCGTTTGAAGCCTCTGTGAAAGGTTGGTCACATCTGTGGATTGGCCAATTGGCATTTTTACTGGACAATCGAAGTTGTCCAGTAAAAATTCAGATAAATCTGCCTTCAGCTAAAGTCACAGAGGGGTCAAAGAAAGCAGTAGCCTGCTTTACAGGAATGGGCAGAACCTTGCAACCAAATTAGTGATTATGTAAGCCTTTCAGTCTAATTTCAAAGTCTCTAACACTTAGGAAATTCTTCAGAGAGGCTAAAAATTTGGCACTGCATCATTTGTCCTCATGGGCATTTTCATTAAATTATAAGCAAATGCACATTCCCATACTGAAAACAGCACAAAGGAGGCTGCTCTATACCACTTGGCTCTCTGTGCAAAACTCGCTTTCAATTATCTTGATCCGTATTGAACTCTCCCACCTCCTGTTAGCATCACAGCTTCTAGGAAACAGGCACACAAAGCAAGAGCAATTACCACACCATCACCCAAAACATAAATCAATAGCAACAAATGGCCCAGCATTTTCACATTGTTTATCCTAGCCCTTGCCTGCACCACACGGAGTCAAACTTGCTTTTCTTCCTTTATTTTATGAAATTACTGCATATAAACCAACTTTGTCATTAAGTCGGAAGCTGGGGTCTTCATTCACACCAGCTCACCTGCACAATTCTTGAGTTCTCAGAGCAGTAGGACCTCCCTGGACCCGCTTCTCAATGCTCTCCTTTCAGCCAGGCTGACCTCTAAAATATGACTGTCTCGAAACATGTGTGGATCACCACATCAGACTTTTAAAAGTCTGTGATAACAGTGGTAGCAAAAACTGCAAACATTCATTGTACTGAGCTATATATCAAGAAATGTGCTGAGCACTTTCACAAAAGTCTCAGCTAATCCTCATAGTTTATGAGGTGGAGGATGTTATTTATTTCCATTTTACATAGGAGAAAATAAACTTAGAAACCCAAAGATAATAAGCTTGTAGCACAGATGGAATTTGAATGGAAATCCAGGGCCCCTTGTCCCCACCACCCTACTGCTATCCAATACAAATAACATGAAGTTCTGGGTTGGAATTTCACTCAGATGTGGTTCTTGCTGGAAGTGGGTTTTCTAATCAGGAGAACAGATAAACACAGATATATTACAAATTGCCAAGATATATAAACTTCAGGCATCAGCTACAGGAGAATTTATTTGGTGACAAGTCTGCATTTAAAAGCCATTGTTAATTGAACATTTACTATGTGTCTAATAAAACCACTGTGATAGGTATTTTTAATTCATAAAACTAACTCCAGTTCTTTACTTCTAGGATGATAATGTCTTCATATTTCAGATACAGACACTGAAGCACAGAAAAGTTAAGTTAACTAGCAAGCAGGGCCTGAACTTGGATTGCTTCTCATACTTTTCATACTCTCTATCTGCCTCCTGTACAACAATGAGTTCTATTGTTTTACTAATGTGAAATGAGCAATTCTAACTGCCCGTAACTCTCCATTAGTGGAGCACAAGTTGGGGATGTGTTCACACAGAGCTATCCACACTTATCCAATCCCCTTCACAGGCAGCATACGTGTATGGAGCCAGGGAGGCTGGGTGCGAAAGGGCAGTGTACACTAAGGTGTTTTTCTTTTGGGTCCTGGTCTTTGTACCAAAGTCAGTTACCTGGCCTACCCTGGAATAAATCCCTAATCTCACAAATAACACATGCAAACCAAATGTGCTAAGTGGTAGAAACCCAACTCTTTCAATACCAGTGTTGTTAATCATGTAAACAACCACAAAATAGTGAAAATAATATGGACTTTGGAGTCACATAGACCCAGTGGTGTGCTGGTAAATATTTGTTTTGTTTTGTTTTTCTGATAAATGTTTAACAACCAGCTCTCCAGTGGAGAGGAAGAGAGCTCTGATTTATAGCATTTTCCCATTTCCACAGTGTAGATACTCCAATCGTGGCTCATCTCAAGAAACCAATATGACGTCACTGCACATGGAGTTGTAAGAAATGATGATAATAAGTTCTCAGAAGCTGATGCCAGCCAGCTCTAGCCCACCACTTCCAGTAGACCCTATTCTAATCCCAGTTCATAATCTAAGACTTGAGGCAAGCCACATAGCCTTTCTAAGTATCCATTTATACTTCTACAAAATCTCAAAGACAATGCCACTAGAAACGATGTCATGATTAAAGGGCTATTAACAGGAGAACAAGATAATTTCTCCCCACTTCCCAAGACAGCTGCACATACAAAGCATCAAAGGGAAGCAAATGAACGCTTTACTGTAAACACAACCTATGCCTCTGAATTCAACCAGAAGAATCTGATAAGGCGAGTTGTATCATGTAGTCAAGGTTGGCATCCTAAGGGGGGAACTATCCCATCCTGTTCTGCTATTCCAAGTACAAAGCCACATCCCAGGATCTGTTCACCCTCTACCAACCAGATGAAGAAAAGAGACTGAACAGAAGAGGATGTCTGCAGGTCAGGTTTGACTAGGCCTGCCCTGAGGTAGCAAGACAGAAACTGGTTTAGCAGTATGAGTGCAAGAGAGAGACAAGAGAAAAGCAAGGCAGCCAAGCTTCCAACTCAGCAAAAAAGTGCCAGTCCCTCTTACCCTTCCTGTCACCTATAGGGAGAAGCAGAGCAGCACCACTATGTTTAATAACCGTTTCCATATGCAGGGACTCATCTGCTGGCACCATGGCCCAATCAGCATTCAGCTTGCTTAGGTTAGCACCTGGGAGAGTGGATTCTTTGCCTTTAAAACTGACCCAGTTGTCCTTGTATTAGTCCACTTTCACACTGCTGATAAAGACATACATGAGACTTGGTAATTTAAAAGGAAAAAGGGTTTAATGGACTTATAGCTCCACATGGCTGGGGACCTGCCCCCATGATTCAATTACCTCCCACCATGTCCCTCCCACAACACACGGGAATTCAAGATGAGATCTGGGTGGGGACACAGACAAATCATGTCATTCTACCCCTGACCCCTCCCAAATCTCATGTCCTCACATTTCAAAACCAATCATACCTTCCCCAAAGTCTTAACTCATTTCAGCACCTAATTTAAAAATCCACATTCCAAAGTCTCATCAGAGACAAGGCAAGTCCCTCCACCTATGAGCCTGTAAAATTAAAAGCAGGTTAGTTACTTCCTAGATACAGTGGGGGTGTATGTGGCTTTTCCAGGTCCACAGTGCAAGCTGCCAGTGGATTTACCATTCTGGGGTCTGGAGGACAGTGGCCCTCTTCTCACAGCCCCACTAGTCAGTGCCCCAGTAGGGACTCTGTGTGGGGGCTCTGACCCCACATTTCCCTTCTGCACTGCCTAGCAGAGGTTCTCCATGAAGGCCCACCCCTGCAGCAAACTTCTGCCTGGGCATCCAGGCATTTCCATACATCCTCTGAAATCTAAGCAGACATTCCCAAACCTCAATTCTTGACTTCTGTGCACTCACAGGCTCAACACCACATGGAAGCTGCCAAGACTTGGGGTTTCCACCCTCTGAAGCGACAGCCTGAGCTGTACCTTGGCCCCTTTTAGTCACAGCTGGAGCAGCTGGGATGCAGGGCATCAAGTCCCTAGACTGCACACAGCAGAACGACCCTGGGCCCAGCCAACAAAACCATTTCTTCCTCCTAAACCTCTGTGCCTGTAATGACAGGGGCTGCTGCAAAGGTCCCTGACATGCCCTGGAGACATTTTCCCCATTGTCTTGGTGATTAACATTTGGCTCTTCGTTACTTATGCAAACTTCTGCAGCCTGTTTGAATCTCTCCCCAGAAAATGGAATTTTCTTTTCTATCACATTGTCAGGCTGCAAATTTTCTGAACTTTTATGCTCTATGTCCCTTCTAAAACTGAGTGCCTTTAACAGCACCCAAGTAAACTCTTGAATGTTTTGCTGCTTAAATTTCTTCCACCAGATACCCTAAATCATCTCTCTCAAGTTCAAAGTTCCACAATTCTCCAGGGCAGGGGCAAAATGCTGCCAGCCTCTTTTCTAAAACATAACAAGAGTCACCATTGCTTCAGTTCCCAACAAGTTGCTCATCTCCATCTAAGACCACCTCAGCCTGGATTTCATTGTCCATATCATTATCAGCATTTTGGTCAAAGACATTCAACAAGTCTCTAGAGAGTTCCACACTTTTCTATATTTTCCTGTCTTCTGAGCCCTCCAAACTGTTCGAACCTTGTGTGTTATCCAATTCCAAAGTCACTTCCACATTTTGGGATATCTTTTCAGCAGCACCCCACTCCCAGTACCAATTTACTGTATTAGTCCATTTTCACGCTGCTGATAAAGACATACATGAGACTGGGTAAATTATACAGGACAAAGGGTTTAATGGACTTACAGTTCCGCATGGCTGTGGAGGCCTCACAATCATGGCAGAAGGCAAGGAGGAACAAGTCACATCTTACATGGATTGCAGCAGGCAAAGAGAACTTGTGCTAGGAAACTTAGCCTTATAAAGCCATCAGACCTTGTGAGGCTTACTCAGTATCATGAGCGCAGCACAGGAAAGACCTGCCCCCATGATTCAATCACCTCCCATCATGTGCCTCCCACAACACATGGGAATTCATGATGAGATATGGGTGGGGATACAGCCAAACCATATCAGTCCCATAGAGTTGATGTTTATGGTTTCTTTGAATAAACATAGAAATTGATCCTCCCAGTTTTAAAACTTGAGGTTATATTTGCCTTATTTGAGTTCATTTCTCAGGAAACCAACCATCAGTGTTCCCAGACAGTATTAAGGAGCTGAAACTCACCAGATCACTGCATCTGGACAATGAGTCATCAGACCTCCTACCCGTCATGGTTGACTAACCAAGGACTTGCTCTCTGTTGACCAACTCCTCTTCCTTACCCATCTCTAATTCCTGTTTTCCCACACATGGTGACATTTCTTCCCTGCTATATAAGCTGAGACAATAGGTATTAAAGAAGGCTTCAATCAGGTGCTACATAGTAACATTCATATATTTATATAACCATGTAAGAATATAAACATCAAAATGCATTGATTTAGTCAGTCAGGGAGATGGATTTGAGACTGATCTCCCATCTCCTCAGCTGCAGCACCTGATTAAAGCCTTCTTCCTTGGCAATACTTGTTGTCTCAGTGATTGGCTTTCCTTACAGTGAGCAGCAGTTCCTAGACGAACCCCTTGTGTTTCAGAAACACCTTTACACTTATGTTGTGTGGTTGCTGGGAAGATTAAATGACATGAAGATTTTGGCCTAAGTTGTGCTACCCAGTTTTATCATCCAGCTTTTCTTACCTAAGTGACTCTGAATGAGTCTTGGGTATTCAAAAATAAAAAAAAGAAAATAAGTTAAATCTATTTGTGATTCCATGTAATCTTTATAACCACCTGCCACTCCTCCAGATAGAATCCACCATCGAATAGTGAAGTTGATTTAATATTTTGAAGAGTATTGAAAAGATGTGTTTACTTTACACCCAGAAGATAGATCTAAGAGTGGCTTAGCAAGGGCACTATTGTTGAAATAAGCAGCTCCCCTCCTGAGTTGTCCATTTAGAAGAGGAAAATTCATTTTGATGTTTATGTTCTTACACAGTTATATAAAAGTCAGTAACATTACTATGTAGTAATGACTTTTATTTTTAAATATGAGGCACATTATTTCAAAGTCATGAACCGAATTAAACTAAACACAACATTAAATTACATTCACTCTGTGCTGAGGTGCCAGTGAGGAGTGGGATGTTTTCAACTCTGACTTTGTCTTTAATCTTCTTCTCCCAGCACCTGGAATTACTTAAACCTTTTGACTCTGTGTGTAGTGACTTCAATGCAAATGTGCTGAGGATCCATCTGCTGGAAAGGAGTCTTCTAGATTTGTGTGGGTTAAACTCTAGCTCACTGGGGATTGGAGAACATCAAGTCTCAGTTTTGCTAGCTGGAGTTGGGGTGATTTGGAGTATTAAGGACTCCAAATTAAGGAGTATTAAGGTTAGTATGGAATCTAACCTCTTTTCATGTTTTCTAAGAGTCCTGACGATTTTCTGTCCTTTTAATTTTCACCAAATGTGACAAGGGAGAGAAGACCATTTGCCTTCCTAAAATACATCCAAAATGTCTAGTCAAGAAACCTAAATAAAATAGATCTCCCAGAGTGCAAAGAAGTAATATCACAGCCAAAGGAAATGAGATTGTGACCTGGGAAGGCAGGAAAAGTAGGGGTCAGGGAGGTCCAAGGAGAGATCTTAGGATCCCTGGCAAGACTTTTCTGTCTGTGAAACCACCTCACACTGAGGTGCACTACCCAAGGGCCCAGCAAATTTTAGGAATCCAAGGAATCCTAAAGGAATTGCACAAAGTTACCTAATCTAAAAATGTTTAAAAGCCACATGCCGTTTTTGGACTTCTGATCCTTCATGTGTGCAGAGGCAAGAGAGGTATATCAGGGTAGAGTGAGGTCTACACCACAGACAGGCAAACATCTCCATAGCCAGGCCAGGAAGCAAGGTTCCCAGGCTGTCAGATCACTCAGGCTCAAGATTGCTCTGGGTCAAGTGTCTGAAGATACACTGTCCAATACAGTAGTCACTAACCACATGTGGCCATTTAAATTTGAATTTAAATAAGTTAAGATGAAATGAAACTTGAAAATTTAGCTCTTCTGTTGTACTAGGCACATTTCAAGTGTTCAATAAACACATGAAGCTAGTGGCTACCATATTGGACAGTGTAGATATAGAAAAGTTCCACATCACAAAAGTTATATTGGATGGAGCTGGTCTAAAACATACAAATATACATAAATGTCCAGGAATTCTCTGATTCTTTATGGGAGCTATTTCCAAACTGAAACCCCATTCAGGTTTTCAAACAATTATTTAAAGCAACTATACAGGATTTGTTCTTCCTCTGCACCCAGCCTAGAAATATTTTAGGAAATAAGGAAAAAAATGTCTTATTCCTTTTATACAGCAAATTACATTTCGCGTGGAAAAAATCAAGGAAACCCACACCCAGGTTTAGTACTCAAGCATGCAACCCTACAAAATTTTGGCTAACAAGCCCTTTCTTTAGAAGTAATGCAATTTGCACACATAAATTAGTCTGAAGAGGCAAATTTTAAAAATCCAATTTCAACTACTTTAAAAGGACAATTAATTCTTTTAAAAATTGCTGTGCTAATTGCCTATCATTGACATAGCTCTCTGTAGGGCCTTGCTGGATTACTTAGGTCACTATGAGTTGACTCTGTACTCAAAAATACTATTTTAGAAGTGCTTCATGTATACGTATGTGTGAGTATGTGTGGATATCTATGTGCATCAAAATTCTGACTTTTCACAGAGTGGTTTATCCCTTGATGAAACAAAATTTTCATTCAGAATCAGATTACTTTACTCATTCTATTCTCATTACCTTTCTTCAAGAGGAAGACGTCTATACTCGGGGCAGATTCTCCCTTCGAAAGTGTGCAAGGCAAAGCAACCCTCCTCCAGGGATTTGCTTCCTGCACTTCTGCTCTGGGCTTCTTGATGACCCCACGGCTGACTGGAGTCAGGAACTATGTCTGTGGATGTAGCAACTCTCACATTGTATGATCAGGCTCTCAGTACCAAGGGAAGACACAGAAACCAGCACACTTGGTGTGAGGGCACAGTTTTCTAGCGGCGTGAGGTGGTCTTGGAGCTATTAACTGAATCATTTCAGCTCTCCGTCTTCTAGGCACATGGACTACACTTCCAGCCCTCTTATGACTTGGTGGGACCATGTGATTACTTCCAAACAATGACTTGTGAACAAAAGGGCCAAGTGACCACTCTGAGCCAGAGCATTTAATCGATGTGGTGAGATCCTTAAGAGGTTCCTCTTCCTCAGCCGCAGACACTAGCAATGTTTTAGACAGTGACTTTTCTCTCCACCTGACCCCGGAAGGAGACTAAAGCAAACAAAATGCCTAGCTCAATCATAGGAGGCATGTAGTATGAGTCAGAAATAAACCTTTGTTGTCTGAGGACACTGAATTTTTGAGTTGTCATCACCACGTATTCCAGCCTATCAGATTAATATATGAGATAAATAAGATTATGGGTAGGGCACAGAAGCAACCTGTTTCTAAAGTGGAGTTGTTGCAAAGGATGTTTCTCCTCAGCCAACAACAGTCAGGTGTCCATTGCTGAGCAAATGCCAATTCAGCCAGTATTGTTGAGAATATTGGGAAGGTCTATCTTCCTGGAGATGGTAATCAAGTGCAAAGACAGAAGTCCAAAATAAACTCTATTTTAATGGGATGAATCCTAGTCTACTCTTACAAACAAAATACTATAGCAGCTCAGAATAGACCTCAATAATTCATATTAGAAAATACAAGGGCCAGGTGCGGTGGCTCATGCCTGTAATCCCAGTACTTTGGGAGGCCGAGGAGGGTGGATTACTTGAGGTCAGAAGTTCAAGAAAACTAAAGGAAGGCTGCTGTTACAGACTGAGTTTCCCAAGAAGTAGACTCTGAAATAGACATCTGCATGCAGGAACTTCAATGGGGAGTGCTCTTAGGATCAATACCTGTAGGAGAGTGAAGGAAGAAGTATTTGGTAGAATGGAAATTTGGGCTGAGGTGCAGACACAATAAAGGTCTCTACTCACCCTCGGGTGAGTTATGAAACTGGAATGGCCCAGTTGTCTTTAATTGGGTAAGGGAGGCCAGGCTTATGTAACCCAGAATCAACCAGTCATAGGATGTGGGCTACCTCCAGGAAGGGGAGTGTGACCTTAGGCATGGAGCTCTCTATAACCCATGTCAATCATTAACAGTATGGCTCATCTCCCACTTTTCTGCCATCAACACTCCCTGTAGCTGGGGGAATAAGTAATTGAGTCCTGAGAGAGGGAACACATCACAGCACCCACTCCAGCTACAAAAGGAAGTTAAAAGCATGATGAGTAGAGCATACCAGAAAGAGGATGAATCATGAGCAAAGGCATAGAAGTGGGAAATGTTCAAAGAAATTTGATGGTCCAGTATGGATAGGGCAAGGGTACATGTTGAGGAATGGCAGAAAAGGAGCCTGGAGACAGATTAGAATCACTTTATGGTGGGACTAAATGCCATGTGGAGAGAGTTGAAATGTCTTATTGCCGACATGGGGCCCCATAGGAAAGAGTTATGGTCAGTCATGTTTTATAAAGTCTACACAATCCAAGAGGGGAAAATGTTAAATGTCTAAGAAGCCATGGTGCAAGTGACAGAAAGAGAAGCTGGTTAAATACTGGGTTAAGCATTGAATATACTGAGTATGCAGTGATGGTGGGCATCATGTTGGAAATACAAGGGGAATATTGCAGAGCCAGGAGGAGTTTAGACAGGACAGGACTAGAAACATAGATTTGACAGTTACCAACCTGAGAAAACAATGGAAGCCAGGAAAGGTAGATTAAATATCTGAAATAAAGTGAACAGAAAGGTGATAGCAAGAGAACTTAAAGACAGCACACTCGCAGAAGAGGAACCGAAGGGGAACTCAATGAACTATAATGTGCTAGAATAGTCGAGGAGGAAGATAAGGGAGCTACTTAATAGAAAGTCACAGCCACCAAGACAAGAGAAAAGATGAATAACTTCAATGTAGGAAATGATGAAGAAAGTTCAAGAAGGACAAAATAGTTCCTTGGATTCTTCCATTAGGAGGTTGTTCCAACACCTTTCAATAGGATAGGGAATAGGGTTATGAATCAAGTGAGTAGTGAGGAAGGATTTGTATGGGCTTCCCTAAGTTTTTCACATTCATGGCACACATAGGAGATTATCATTTTTATATGGCACACCAGGGTAGATAAGCACGTCTGTGGCCAGGTGTGACAAACCTGGTGGCTCTCTAGTCACCTTGAGGGCTGAAGGTGCCAATATCTTGGGACTTCTGAAACCTTGACTGGTAAGACATCAGGGTGCCAAGACACACTAGGTGGCGAGCTCTACACCACTACACGCCGCTCATTTGAGATGATGGCTGTGCAAGAAAGACCAAAGGACAATGGCTAGAGAGGCCAGCAAGCTAAATGAAGTGATACCCATTGCCTCCAAGAGTAAGGATACTGTGTGCCTACTTGGCAACAGAATAAGTCAACATAAAGAGCAAACCACTGGAGAGAAGGGAAATATGCGCAAGAGCAAAACCTATCAAGGTTTAAGGGAAGGACAGGACACTGGTGGAGTGGTTGTCCTAAAGGGAAGGTCTGAAAACTCTTCCTATAAAACTGGATGAAAACATGAGAGAATGGATGATTTAGAAAAAGAGCTTTAATGCAGGGATGAAAAATGTAAGAATTGTAAGTAGTTTATTGTTTAAGGAGAGAACTGGGGATTGAAAATTAAGATGCAGATAGTGATTTGTTCACGCACCACCTTGTCTGCACAGCTGAAATATCAGAGTCTTACAAGCAGCAGGGAGAGGCCCAGAAGAGTAGTAAGAAATGAAGAGGTGATTCAAGGCAAGGCAAAATAGACAAGGAGAAAGTAGTTATGAGGCTGCAACCACACTCCAAGTGAGAAATGAGAATTGAAGGCATTGGTGGGAATGGAGGGACAGGAATGAATTCAGAGGATATCTGGCAGTTAGAAAAAAACAGCGAATGGAGAAAATTGAATTGGACAGTGAATATCACAAAATGAATATATTGGCCTACATAGCATAATCCATATATCATTAACTATGTTAACCTAATGATAGATTATAAAAAGGGACACATCATCAAGGTTTACATATATTTGAATACTGGTAATTATGAGAGACTCAGGGAGATTACAAAGACACAAAGCAAGACCTTATAGTTCATTATACCATCACTGTCTTTTGCATTAAAATAGTTCCTTGATTTTCATACCCTCACGGGAGCTCCTAGCTTTTCAAATTTGACCATTACAATTGGTGCATTTCCTATGTGTTTATGACTTGAAGAAAGGATATGCAATTTACTTTGAGTCTGTTTTTTTAACCAAGGGATGTTTTTCAACCAGCAGTTACTTTATTAAAAGGAAAAAAAAGGTAATGAGTGTAAAATCCCATTGGTTTTTTAAAGCAACTGGAAATAATCGATGTGCATTTGCAACCTGTTTCTAAATGTTCTTGGAGAACTGTTTTGAAGTGTCCTGCTGTGACCCATGTGATCCCAATAGAAGTGGTTTTGGAGAGATGCCTAATATGAGCTTATCACAGACCGAATAAGCAAATGAATAGGCAGTTGTTTGCGGCTCCTTTGAAACAGTCAGCTGTGATCCTTAAGGAATAAGTGAGCAGAAGTAGAAACCAAAAATTTCTAAGCTGCTGTGATCTTTAGATTTAAGTGGAAGCCGATTTGCAAGCACAGCTCTGCATGCTGTGATGGTGTGCTTGGCAAGGCCACTCATGCTAATTCGGCATTGATCTGCACACTAAAGCAGAGGCCACACATTTCTGTTTCCTTTTCTCCTCGGGATTGTAGAAACTTCTATACAATACCTCGTCTCCTCTTCCAAGTTCTTAACAGAATTAGTTGATTAAGCACCATGTTACTCCCCTGAAGGAGGAGTATTTAAGCTGCCCTTGCAAGATGGCAGACGTACCAGCTCAATGCAGAGGTGTGCAAAGGGCGCCTGACTAAAAAAAAGCTGCTGTTGCCTAATAGAACCTCCAGCTCTGCTCAAAAAGAAAGATTCCCTATTCCAGCCAGGCTTCTCTCACCCTCTGGGACCAACCAGGCGTTAGTTCAGTGGCCTGGGAGTCCATGAGGGCCTCTTCAATGCTTGAAAATTACCCAGCACCATTTCTGGTACACAGAAGGTCCTTAAAAACATTTATTTTCTCGTCTTGCCCTTTCGTGAAAGAAGAACTAGCATCAATATCCAGGATCTGTCCCCCCAGACCCCCCCAAAAAAGTGCATCGCCTACGGTTTCTTGCCACTCAGAACCCGAGATAGACAAGGTTCCATTCATACTCCACTGGATTAGCAAAAATGAGGCCTTGCCTATTTCTCACTCAAAGTGCATCTCAGTGGTTAAATTTATCATCATCTTCATCATCATGCCACGCATCTATGTTCTTAGTCTTTTATTTCTATAGCTCTGGTTTTGTTTTTGTTTTTATGATTTCAGGCCCTCTCCCTTGTGATTTGAGGCTGGAGTCTGTGAAATGAGATGTATTTTTTATTTAAAGCTCATTCTGAATGAATCTGATACAAAGCTAGGTTCAGGAATTCCCTAGGATATTTGATATTCTTGCATTTTTAAACATCTTACATTTTCACAAAGTATTTTACACATGTTGTCTTAATTGATCCTCACCAAAATCCTTTGAAAGATTCAAAGCACAAAACATGAATCCCATCTTGCAGGCGAGGGAATGGACGTCAGAGAGTTAACACGCTTTGCCCAGATTCACAAAACTGGGACTAGACCTAGATCTTCTGTAGCTGTGTCCAGCTTCTCTCTGGTATATCTGGCTGGAATGAACAGAGAGAAGGAGAAGTGTTCCACCTCTTTGGGCAAATCCAGTCCTGCACCCTCACTGTGCACAGGCATACAAGCCCTGAAGAATCCCTCCCTCTCCTTCCATCCTTTCATTCCCCTTTCTCCTAGAGCCAAAAAGCTACAGTACAGGAAGCCTTACTTCTGGAGGACTATTCCAATTTCTTCTTTTCCAGGTACCAATTAAATCCTCCCAGTCTCCATTTCAAAGCATCCATTGTAATAAAACTTTTTGAGTCTTTTTATTGGGCTTTTCTAAAGCCTCTCTTTACATCATTTTGCTTTAATATTTTCTTAAACAAGATGTTCACTAGGGGGTGAATCCTGGGTCACTCACAGGTTAGGAGGAAGAGGAAAACGTTGTGATTATCCCCAAATCCCAGCCCATCATAAACTGATCAAGTTATACTTAGAGGAGCCTCCTCCATTTAATTAAAGGTTGTCTATGGAGTGCCTAAATGCCCATAGGAATACAGCTGAGCACTATTATTGAAAAAAAAATAATTATTTGGAAGCAGAAATAAATTCCTTGCATCTATTTGAACCTCTGTTGATTTACAACCATAAGGTAATTTGCTTCAACTAACTTAATTTCTGTTCCCTGTTCAATTCCCTTGAGTTTTAAAGTAATGTTTTAATTCCCCTTTGCACTCTGTGCTACCAAATCAAAGCAAAATTTATCTTTCTTTCATTTGCCAAAGTTGAGCAAATTTGGAAGGAGAAAATTACTAATAAAGGGCAAAGGATTTTAAAGAAAATGTATTGTTTCATTCTCAGTGAATTGGAACAGAGTACAAAGAAGCTTAATCATTGTATTAAATCAAAGGAGTATAAATCACATTATTCACATTTATAAATTGCTGACAACATGTGGCTTTTGAAAAGCTTGGGATGGGTAGGCCTCTGGTGGAAGTGGGAGGGAGGGACATTCTCTGGAAGTGAGTCACCCTTGAAGCCAGGATTAGGAGTGCTTTCCTATCTTTATTCCTTTTCCTCACAAGGCAGCCATTTTACAAGTGGATCTCAGACTGACTCTCATGTCATTGGCATTTCAACTTCTCCAACTCAAGGACTAAGAGATGATTTGAGTCCCGAGTGTCTGTCTGGTCTAGATGACTCTAGTCATAGAATCGCAACACCATCATCCTGATGGCCAAGCTGGGTGGACCTTCACAGCCACTATGCATTGTTTGGGGATTTTTTCAATGCCAGTTAATATGAAATATCTTAAACATCCTTGAGCAAAACTGTTACCCACACCATGGATGGGTTGGATTGCTTAGGAGGTGACAGTCCAATGACCACAACCAAGGAGGATTTAACCAGGGGATTTTATTACTTGCAACAATTAATAAGAAGTAAGGAAGACACTGGGGATAGTTCTCCAGAGTGCTGCCTCTCTGAACACCGGTGAACACGAGGCTTCTATATGCAGACGTGGGGTGAGGGCAGAACGGGCAGTCTCTGATCGTGCTTCTCTATATGTTGCAGGTATAAAAAATGGTGAATAAGCTTCCCCCAGAAGAGGTTTTTAGCAATGGTAATGAGGAGAGTTTGCCAAAGTTTATCTCTAGCTCTGGCATCTCTTCTTTCTGGAACTTTTTGAAACAACAACTGAAGGTGCAAAAGTTACAAGTGGGTAATTTTTCACAGGGTAAATATTAAAAAAACCCAGGGACTCTGGGTTACAAAATGACCTGTGTCCTTGCCCTGGCTCCCTGGTCTGCTGAATAACATTAGGTCAGGATTTTTAACCTCTTTGAACTAGTTTTCTCACCTGTAAAATGGAAATAATTATTGTACCTACCTCATTGGGTTGTTTTCATAGTTAAAAGAGAAAAAGGTATATAAAGTTCTTAAACACACTGCTCAATAAAGATGGTACATATACAGTTGATTCTTGTTATTCACAGTAGGTGTTTATGTTCTAGAAAGTTGCCACAAAAACTGAATTAGTGAATACTGAACCATCACTCCTAGGGGAAATACAGGGTAGGTTCCTGTGAGCCTCTGTTAACAATATTTTCATCAATTGGTCAATACATAACCTTATCTTCTGTGTTTTTCCACTTACAAACATTGCTCATTCGCTAACACTGAACTCACAGCCCAAGAGTGCTACAAAAGTAGCTTATCTGACACAGATATTTTTCCCATAAGGCACATCACAGACTTCTATTGCTCAGGAATGCTAGACTACACTTCAGTGGTACACTTGGAGGCTATTTTAACAGTGAAATCACCAATAAAAAAGCACCAAAATATGAAAATCGTGGCACTAAATAGACCCTGGAAAGGATACTTGCTTATAGTATGAGAGCTGAAACAAGAAAACATGGTCTCCTTGTTGGGACCTCAGCTGAAATGTGCACATCAGGAATTCCAATTTTTCAGAGCTCTGCACATATCTGTGAATAACCAAGAAAGCACAGTGAGTCTTGATTTGGGGCTACAAACACATTTTAGTGAGTAGGCAAATTTGCAAATACAGAATCCACAAACAATGAGGATGGACTGTATTATCATGATTAATCACCCAAGGAAGTAGGCAAAAGAGTTATTACTACTGCCAGTTTGCAGGTAAGAAACAGACCCAGTAAGGTATTAGGGTATAGAGTGAGCTAGGTCTGGATGGATCTCCTGTGCTGCATACTCCTGAGGGCAGCTCTCTCATCCTAGTGTACATGAAGGTACCCCTAGACTTGGTGCAGCAGCCCTGGATCCGAAACCACACTGACTATTTATTTCTCAATATGACTTCTGTAAACTGGAGAGCCTCCATATATTGAAAACATTCAACCAGTTATTTGTGATCTTTACTCCCAGATCCACTAAACTGATTATACTTACAGGCATTTAAAAACTGTGTCATAAAACAGAATTGGTCTCTGCCCTTAAGGAATGAATAATCAATCACAGTTTCTATAAAGCAAATAATTCCACTGACAGAAAAACAATGTGTAGTCAGAAAGAAAAACACCTTTTTTTGTATCCTGGGAAGGAAACTCTCATAGAACCAGTTGCTTACATATAGCAGGTCTTTGCTGAAAGAAAAGGTAATTAGTATTATGAAATGTGTCCACCACAGCAAAGCTCTAAACTAGACACTGTATATACATCATTTCCCATCATTTCCTCTGTTCATCACAATAATCTTATAGCGAAGTATTTCTTATTCTTATTCTTTTTTTTTTTTTTTTTTTTTTGAGACGGAGTCTTGCTCTGTCGCTAGGCTAGAGTGCTGTGGCGTGATCTCGGCTCACTGCAACCTCCGCCTCCCAGGTTCAAGGGATTCTCCTGCCTCGGCCTCTCGAGTAGCTGGGATTATAGCCATGCACCACCATGACTGGCTAATTTTTGTATTTTTAGTAGAGATGGGGTTTCACTATGTTGGCCAGGATGGTCTCAATCTCCTGACCTTGTGATCTGCCTGCCTCGGCCTCCCAAAGTGCTGGGATTACAGGCGTGAGCCACCGCACCCAGCCATCTTATTCTTATTCTATACATAAGCAAACTGATGCACAACAAAGTTAAATAATTTGCTCAAGGTCACATAGCTATTAAGTAGCATAGTTGGAATTTCAACCCAAATATACTCAACACCAAAATCATTATTCTTTCTGAGATGTAGCAATGCTTAAATCCCCTTGGATTATATCTGATCAAGGAGCAAACCTCTATAGAAGAAGCTTCTCATATCAGCATCAGTCTCAAGCAATTTTGAGCAACTTCAAAATCCCCTCTACCTTGTTTCTCACTGACAACATTGGGTCACAATTATTATTTCTCTGCCCAGCAGCACTAAAATTTTTTTTAAATTATCGGAAAAGCATGAAGACATCTGGAAAAGGAATGGGTTATATAAATGCATAGAAACAATTGTTTTCAAAACAGCCACTAGATTCTGGATAGAAGTAAGTTACCATTGAATTGCCTAGAGAGAGAGAGATCCCATATGACCTACATAGTCCCCCTACTAGACTAGAAGCACCTAGCAGACAGGATTGCTGTCTGAATAATTTTGCAGTTGGGAAAGATGATATTATTTTTCCCAATTATTCACCTTTACCCTTCATTATAAGAGGAATTTATATCCCTTCATTATAAGAGGAATTTATATCCCGGCCATTGCCATAGAATTCACAATGCTTCCCACAAGGAGGAGACATATTTTCCCATTCCAGTGATGGTGGGTGGGCTAAGTGATAAGTTTTAGCCAATGGACTATAAGCTAACATGATATATATCACATCCAAGCCGAAGCTTTAAAAGGTATTTTCAATATTTAAGTCCTCTTTACTCTTATTAATTGTTGCAAGTAACAAAATCCCCTGGTTAAATCCTGCTTGGTCGTGGTCATTGGACTGTCACCTGCCAAGTGATCAAACCCATCCATTGTGTGGTTAATAGTTTGGATCAAGGACATTCAATTTATCTCATATTAACCATCATTGAACCAGCACTGGATTTTTTTTTCTGTCTCTCTTGCTCATTTTTTCTGCCAAAAGTATGGCAAATAAGGCCAGCTCCTTTAACCTGAGTCCTGGAATGAGGACGCATATGGAGCACAGATACAGCAGCCAACCTCCTGCTGCTGCCACATAATATGAATGAGAAATAAATGCTTGTTGTTGGAAGCCACTGAGATTTGGGGGTTGTTATTATAATTAAGCTGACTAAGTACCAACATAGCACCTAGCCTAGAGCCTGGCATAAGAAAGAAATTCAAGAAGTACTTGTTTAACAAAAAAATTATAATCTGTTGGTATTGATTTATTAAGGGTCTCTAAAACCACTTTCATTGCAATACATTGGTAGTCTAGAGAGAATAATAAAACTGGAGATGAGATGAGCAATTACATTCAGAAAAGGAAACAAGCAGTTCTAAGACTCTCATGATACAAAGCAAAATTAGTGGCAAAGTTAGGATTAACATTTTGTTTCTTGACTTCTATTCCACTGTTTTGTTATATTCTGTTTTTGTTTTGTCAATTATTTCCGTAATCCCACATATCAAAAAAATTTTAATATCCCTCATATGGGATATCATTCAGATCTTTTACATAACAGGGTGGGAAGGTACCAGTAACTAAATAGAAAAATTGGCAAATGGTATCTGTAAATATCAGGTCCCAGGAAAAAGAATTTGTGAAATCAGATGGTATAGTCTACCTTGTATTTCATTACATAAGGATGGAATATGGTACCACCCTTATGAGCACAAAATGATATTTTGAAAGCAAAGTAAGGAAGAGGAATATCTAGGCAATGGATAATATTAGGTACCTGAAACTTTCCTTAAAAAGTAGAATCTAATCCTAAAAAAATAGTGAATATGAGATAGAGGCTGTATAATAATACCCAAATCCAAAGGATCAGAAAAGTCTAGCAATATTAACATTTAAACAACTTGTAACTAACCTAATGAATCTGAAGAAAAATGCATTAACTAAGAGATTATCGCCATGTAGTGTGAGAAATGAAAGCCCAAGAGCCCTGACTAGGGAACAAAGGCAAACTAAGGCTCTTCAGATTTCAGGCAATTCTTTGGGGGTGCCTCAGGGGATGCTTGATGTGATAGGGGCCCAACAGGCAGAACTCCAGGTCCCCAACCTCAATCAAGAGTAGCTCTGTCTTTACCTGCTTATATAATGGGCAGTCCTATCTTGTCTAGTAACTAAAAGTGTCTGGAACCAGTTCTCTTATAGACATACATTTATAGAGAGATGGGCTTGCCAAGCAATCATAAATTGATGTCACCAGTTCTTAAAGAAATCCAACTCAGATTCTCTGCTTGATAATCAATCTTGTGAAGGTAATTTGGCTTCATCAAAAATTACTTTCCAAAAGAGAAGAGAATATGTTGACCAGTTGGCTTGACTGCCTAATTAGACTGGAAGTTATATTTCTCATTGTAAATCAGTAAATCTGCATTCTTGCTCTACAGTGCTCCCTTAAAAGGGTGGCTTCACAATCCTCAGCCTAGTTCTGGGTACAAAGATAGAATCAAATTTTGATCCTGGAATGCTGGGGATTGGCCAATGAAGCATGGTGTCCCTGCCAAAGAGATCCTCCTGGTGAAGTTTGGACCACATAATTGTACCATCACATTCTGAAAAGTTGTCTGTAAATTGGCATTATATGGAACATATATAGATACATATTTTTAATATATTAAGATCTTTCATCTTATCTATACACCTAGCTCCTGTATTTATGACACATTAAGATACTAAAATAATATATTTAAAACCAAAACACACTAGTATTTTTCTAAGTTAGTATTTCACTACTAATATCCATGACTAAGCCTGAAAACTAATTTACAAATGGATGTCCTCAAATAGCAGGAACTCAAGAAATTAGTCAGCCCAAGCAATGGCTCTATACTGTGCCAGGGCCATGGGCCAAAAAAGCTATTGGCCAGGCCTTGCCTCTTTTCCCCACCACTTTCAAATGATAAACACACACACACACACAGAGGGAGAGAGGGAGAGAGAGAGAATATTTCTTCTTTTACCTATTTTAGTTGTAGGACTTTTCTGAAGAAGGTTAATTTGAACAAAGAGTTTTTTGACAAAAACTTATTCAAGAAAGCAGAGATCAAGAGTGTTGAAGCAAATTGTTCAGTTTTACACAGCCAAGTAAAGGAAATTCAGAGCAAGAATTTAGAACAAACCCAATCTGGTGTCTCTCCAATACTGATGGCAATAGGAGATAGGGGCAGGAGGACAGAAAGTGGGCAAGGAAAGGTGCTTCAGGAATCAAAAGTAAGCCAGTTTGCAAGCCTGTGTAATATATCTAGCCCTGGAATTATTTGTGTTTTTACTTACTCTTTTCCATTTCAATTTAAGTCAATACTCAAAAGTCCTCCCAAGGGAAAAAAAGTACAGCATATTAGTAAGTAAGCACAGGAAGCTCCATGATATATAGAGATTTTTTATTTCAGAAGCCCAACAAATAAGTCATGAGCTGGAAAATTACTTGTTAAGGTTCAGTAGGGTTCCTGGGAAATGGAATATGATTTTTACTGTGATTCAGTGCTATGGTATAGACAAACAATAAGCAGTATATCTAATCAGATACACAAAGACAATGGAGAAACCTTTGCTTTCTTCTTCACTCAAAAGAAGAGACTGGGGGGACTAAAAGGGATTTTCCATACTCAACAGGTAGAAAAATGAAAAACAAATAATAGAAAATATTAAAAACCCAAGGGGAAATGCTTAATGCTATTTTTAGGCTCTCTTTTCATAGCGTATTTTAAAAGGTCAATTGTGATATAGAGTATGCATCATTTATGATGGAAGGTAAAAAACTAAATTGGACTTGGGAGGGAAGTGGTTCAAGATTGCTTTTTAAAGTAGTGTGTTCAAATCAGTAAAGAGCAATGATACCCATTGCTAGGCTGATTGCTTCAATCAAACCCAGCAGTAAAAAGGCACTTCTTTAAAGAAGGTAGATGAGGATATACAACTGGTAAACAAAATCAGTAACGATTCTTTTGATAATGGGAGGATTTTTAAAAAGACAAAATATTGATTGGCAAAAATGGAAAGAAAGGGTAGAAGATGCAATTAACATGGATTTGTCAAGAACAAATTATCAGACAAATGTAATTTTCTTCTAGAAAAAAATGCTGGGAATTTTGTATGGGGTGGAGCCATAGGATTATATGTGGACTTTAAAAACATTTGTATGGAAAATAAGACCCAGAAACAGCAAATCACATAAAACAATTGTGGAACTCAAGAATTATACAGTGAACACCATTGCCTTCACCATCCAGGTCAAGAACAGAAATTTTCAGCCTCTGCAGAAGACCTTCATGTACCTCATTCTAATCTCAGCCTCCTCTTTGGACAGGGAATAATTATTATTTGCATGGTAATCACTTCCTCGTATTTTTTGTTATATCCATGTCTGTTGGTTTTCTAGGGCTATAATAACAGATTTATCATAAAGTAGGTGGCTTAAAACTACAGAAATTTTTTCCCTCTCAGTTTTAGAGGCCAGAAATTCAAAACGAAGGCATTGGTAGACTTGGTTCCTCTGGGGGCTCTAAGAGAAGATTCATTTCATGCCTACTTCCCAGCCTCTGGTGAGTGCTGGCAATCTTTGGCATTTCTTGATGTGTAGCTGTCTCTACCTCCAATCTCTGTCTCTGACTTCACATAGTCTTTTCCTTTGTGTTTATGTGTCTAAAATCTCACTCTCCTTTCTCTTATAATTGGATTAAAGGCTCAGCCTAAATCCAGGATGATACCATCCTAAGATCTTTAACTTAATTACATCTGCAAAGACCCTATTTTTACATAATTTCACATCTACAGGTACTAGGGGGTGAGGACTTGGATATATTTTTTAGGAAATATTACCCAACCATTAGACCATGTGTATATCCTTAGTCTCAATAGTTCAATAGTGCCTACTTATTATTTTTAATGTGTTATATGATTTAACTCTCTTAATCTACAGGTCTCCCTCCATCCCTTTCTTTTCTTTAGTAAAGAAAATCTGTTGGTATTGATTTATTAAGGGTCTCTACAAACCACTTTCATTGCAATACATTGGTAGTCTAGAGAGAATAATAAAACTAGAGGTGAGATAAGCAATTACATTCAGAAAAGGAAACAAGCTGTTCTAAGACTCTCATGTTACAAATTAGTGCTTTGTAACAACTTATTAAAAGGGCTAAGCCCTTTAACCTGTAGTTTCCCACCACCTTGATACAGCTGCTTGCATACGCTAAGACTCCTTCCTTGACCAAACTTTAGGCGCCTCCGAGCCCTCTTTTTGACTAGGCCTTGTTCTTGGGCCCTGTCTTTGGCCTGGCCAGTCCAAATTGCAGCAAGAGTCCTGATGAATCAGTTTAGCAAAAATTCCCCCATCCTTGATATTTGATCACTCTTGATGTCTGATTAAATTCCATATCCCCCATCCTTGATATCTGTTTAAGCCTGTTTTGTGTTGCTATAACAGAATACCTGAGACTGGATAATTTATAAAGAAAAGACATGTCTTTATCTCTTGGTTCTTGTGGCTGAAAAGTCCAAAAGCATGACACCAACATATGCTCCACTTCTGATGAGGGCCTCATGCTGTGTCAATATGGCACAGAAGCAGAAAGACAAATGGGTGTGTGCAAAGAGACATGCACAAGAGGCTGGGCTTGCTAATAAGAGCCTGCTTTCGTGGGGAACTAATCCATTCCTGTGAGAGTGAGAACTACTCACTTCTGTGACTCATGAGAGCAAGGCCTCCATCATCTAAACACCTTCCACTAGGCCCCAACTCCCAACACTACCATATTGGGAATCAAATTTCATCATGAGTTTTGAAGGGGACACACTCAATCCGTAACAATACCTAATCACTCTTGCCTATCTTCAGCAAGAATCTTGTGAAGTCATTAGAATCCTCCTACTCTTGAGAACTCCTCTTAGTTATTTTTTGTCCACTGGCCCCCTCACCCTGCTCTTTGAGCTTAAATTCTCACTTTTCCTTCTGGTATTCAGAATTGAGTTCAGCTCAACACCAGTCTTGTTTTCCTATTGTAGTAGTTTCTGAATAAATCAATTTTACTGCTTTAACTAGTGACTAGCTCTTGTTTTCTTTGATAACCCATGGTGCAGTTCAATATGTTCCTTTGTCCTCTGTATTTTATATAAATGGGCAGCTGGATCTGGAAAATGGGTCAGACTCGTGTTCAATTCTCTGGGCAAATATGTATGTGGTGGTGGTATGTCTTTTAACAGGAAGCCCCATTTTCTCTGGTTGTTTTTTTTTTTCTGATGTTAGAAGCCTTTGATGTTCAATGACTACATCCATAAATTGTGATATCCTAATTCTATCATTAATTTTTCCATTTATTAGCTGTAATACTCTAATAATAATAAAACCCTTCCTGTCATCTACTCTTTGGTTTCCCAGTAGGTTATATTTCATGCAGGGAAAGCATGAAAAATGCTTCATCCTTTTCTCTGCAGTTTTCAAGATGATAAATTTGTCCTATAGCATCCTTCAAAAATGACGAGTTAAATTTTTATTATGAATTCATGAACTCAAACATAACTGTTGAGTCTTAATCAATTGACATTATCATTCTTACTGTCATTCAAGTTTTCTCATTTTGGCTAATGGAAGCTTCATAAAATTACCTCCTATGTGTTTTTAACACAAACTCCATTAGTCTTTAACAGTTTCTCTGTGATATGGCATGACAAGATGTTTTGAGCTCATCTGGTACATTTCTTGCACCAGAAATGGAATCTCCAAGAATCACCGATTTCTATCAAGATTATAGTCTTTCACAAAGGGAGATCAGTGTTATTTGGTTAGTCATTGTTTCTAGACCTTTGCAGTAGACAAAGCTAGAAAGTTTACATTTATACTTACATTTTTAGAAATAAAGTGCTTCACAAACCCATACTGATATTTCATATTTATATTTATATACTAATAAATATATACAGATATATACATATGTGTGTATATATTTATCTATATACAAACACATATCTGTAGGCTTTTGTTTTAACTCCTTCTGTGATAAAACATCTGTGTCTCCTTTCTTCCAGATCAAGACTCCTGGTTTTCATAAATACATGGAGTGATAAACTTAGCCTATATTTACTCATGTGCTTCATCCCATTTTAAATACTCACAAGTCCCAATAAAACAAGTCTAATACTAAAACAATCAAAACATCTTCTGCATTACCGTCTTCCAATCTTCTCCTGATTTTTTATATTTTACTATCTCTACATTATAGGAGCATATAGTCATTACATATTATACTCTCTCCCTTTTCAGTCCTTCTTAAGTCTAAATTCTATAAGTAAATATATATTTAATGCTCACCACCATTAATTATGCTAATGTTTTTCTAGACATTTTGATTGTCTGAAACCTGCTCTCTAGCAGGTACTCCAAGAATGCCAGACAAGAACAATACTCCCTGAATTTTTGCATGTTGATAACATTTTTTCTATGCCCTTTATACTCAAAAATAAGTTTGGATAGATACAAAGTGTTGGGCTCACATTTTCTTTTTTGATTATATTAACTATGTTATTTCATTTTCTTCTAGCACAAAATGCTGATGTTGAAAAAATCTGGTAAGAATCTATTATTTTTTCCTATAAATTGCTTTCTTTTTTTGTTAAGATGCCTAAAGAAAATTTTTAGTTTGTCTCACTTTAACCTCAAGTAATTTTAGGAGAATATGTGTTGGTGTTTGTCATTCTGAGATTATATCCTTAAGTATGCAATATGTTTTTTCAACATGTAGTCCAAAACATTTTTTCTTAATTTCAGGCATGTTTTCTCCACTGGTGGTTTAATATTTGCTGTTTTCTGTTTTTTTTTTGTTGTTGTTGTTTTTTTTTTGGATGCTCTGAATGTTGGACCTTCTTTGTCTAGCTTCATTATTTGTCACTTTCATAAAATCCTTTATATTACAGTTGCCATTTCTTTTTAATTATTAAAATTTTTCTCTTTTTAAGGTTCCATTTATCTTAAGGTATAATCTGCTGTGTTTATTCTCTTGTGTTTATCCTTTTAGTCCTCTTTTTCTGAAATTATTATTATTATTTTTTGAGATGGAGTCTCACTCTGTCACCCAGGCTGCAGTGCAGTGGCGCGATCTTGGTTCACTGCAAGCTCCGCCTCCTGGGTTCACGCCATTCTCCTGCCTCAGCCTCTGAAGTAGGTGGGACTACAGGTGCCCACCATCACACCCAGCTAATTTTTTGTATTTTTAGTAGAGACAGGGTTTCACCGTGTTAGCCAGGATGGTCTCAATCTCCTGACCTCGTGATCCACCTGCCTCAGCCTCCCAAAGTGCTGGGATTACAGGCGTGAGCCACCACGTCCAGCCCTGAAAAAAGATTATTTTTCTTCTATTTCAAATTCTTTTTCAAGATCTGTCATCATCTTTCTGAATTCTCTAATTCTGATTTGTGTTGCTCTGTCATGACAGTTTCTTAACGTGTTTCATTACTGTTGCTCACTTTTATGTGAAATTAGGTTCTTGAAGTGTAAAAAGAGGCATGGTTCAAATAGCTTTTCTAACTTAAGAAAGCTTTCCTTTCTGTTGTTTTGGGGTAATGTTAAAAAGTGTGACAGCTTGCTTTTTGAGACTTTCTCACTCCATTTCCCTCCCACAATTTTATCTGTAAATTCTTTTCCTATTGTTTCTACTGCCCTGGTGGTGATTCATTTTAATTCCACTTCTGACAATTTCTCCTCCATACAAGGCACTGTCCTGAAACAGCTGGTAAATTCTAAGAGGTCACAGGACCTAAACTGTTCCATACCCTGGAGACCTCATGATGAGTCCACTATTTGGGAATGATAAAACCTGTCCAAGTTTTATTTCTCATTCTCCAATTGGGCCCCTCTGCTTTCCAGTGAATACTTGTTGGCTTTCTCCTCTTCTCTGATTCACTAAATGCTCCATTGCTTTCTTCTGCTTCCTCCTACACAGACACTGATACAATGCTCTCATGTAAGTCTTGGGGCTTTTGGCAATTTCTTTCTACCCAGTTGCATTTTGGGGTTCAGGAGTCTATCCTGTTAGTTTTATTGTAAATGTTATCCATGGGATTTGTGTTCTGCTATCTATTTTCTCTGACTGTGTTAAAGAGGATATTCAAAGACATTTAACAACTTTGCAGGCACCTCCATCTTCCCAGAATGCCTCTGTTTTTACATACGTATTTTGACCTGCACAAAGAACCTATGTCATAACAATAAATATCTATGGAATGTACATTTCAGTTCTAGATTATGTTTACAATTTCTTTACACAGAGACTAGCACATAAATAGGTTAAGGGGGGCAACTGCATGAGTGTCTACTATCTTCTGTACATAAGCCACAGAAACCAACACAGAAACCATGAGCTTAGAGCACAACACAGAAAAATCTAGAGCCAATATTAACACCAGTTTCTTAAATACACAAACACATGCAAACACACACATGCATATGTGCATTCACATCTGAGCTGTTGCCTGTTGACCTAACAGCTGGAAGTTGTCTATCAGAAAACATGCCATAAAACAGTGAAGGAATAGTACTGATCAGTTTGGTTCCAGTGCATGTTTAGTAGGCACTTTTCAAACATTCTGAGTAGGAGCAAAAGGGTCTTTATATTATACCTTTGAATCACTCCATTCAATGACATGGCATCATTTCACCTAAACCTGAATGGGTTTTATTGTTATGCGTTATTGAAAATGTTCAATTTGACATATAAAAAGTAGAGCAACTAGAATAGATTCATTTGAAAAAATCAGAGATACATTTGAAAACTGTTACAACAAAACTAGGTGAAAAGGGATCCCCTCAAATCCTGAAATAAAAGGATTTATGTCAACATGGAGATTAACCATTGATAGGTACAAAACCCTCATAGTATCAGCACTTGTGCAAGAGGGAGTGGAGGGAAGGCAACTGTGCTTTAGACAGCCCTGGAAACAGAACTCAAAACCATTCGCAGGTACCCACTGGAAAGCAGAAGCATGGTGGGCAGTTGTCAACTAGAAGGGATTTCGGCAGAATCCAATCCCTTGTGGAAACTCTACAGCAAAAGCAGCCATTTTCTTCTGTATCAACCATAAGAAAAAAAAATGAGATGGAGAGGAAATCTGTAAAGTAAAAGACATTTAAAGATACGTATCAACCAATGACACAGTTGAGACCTTGTTGGATACCAATTCAAGTAAATTAAAACAATTAAAAAGCCAGTAAAATATGAGCAATGAGTGGATACTTAATTATACTAAAGAATTACTATTAACTTAGGTGTGACAATATTGTGGTTATGCTTTTTTAAATGGTCCTCATTTTCTAGAGATGCATATGAAATATTTATAAAAGAAATGAGATGACATTTTGGATTTACTTCAAAATAATGCAGGTGCTGGGGATGGGTGGGAATACAGATAATGGAATATTATCCATGTAATAATGATCATTGTTGAAGTCAGGTACACTGGCTTCATTATACTAGTTTCTCTATTTCTGTATATGTTCAAATTTTTCTATGATAAAAAATAAAAAGGAGATATCTAACTGAACAGATATTTAAAGAGGTTAAAAGGCAGAGGGCTACATCAATTGAGGGAGATGCACATTTTCAAAGAAGTAGGAAGAGAAGAGACACAAGCACAGGCATCACACAGAAAGCCACGCACACAACTCAGGGCTCCTTGGGATGCTAACTGATTTCTTGGTCTCTTAGAGACTGTGTCTAAAAGAGAAGGGAAATTGGATAAAGATTATATTCCGGGAGGCAATTAAACAGTTTTAAGCTCTGTTAGATTCTACAGCAAGAATCAAAAAGAAATAGAAAAGCATAGTCCATCATTCTCATTGCACTGTATTTTTTAGAAAAAAAATGAACATTTATTCACAACTTACAAAGTAAGGCAGTTCACATTGACCCTACTGATGCTGAGAAAGCAAATTCAAAAGAAGTATCAGAAAGCAACAGAAGAAAAAGCAGGTTTGTCACGGATGACAGGTTGAAAATGGGAGGGACAGGGCATGAGGTATGGGTGAACTCTGTGTGCGTTCTTCATAATGGAGCCTGAAGCAGTACAGTTAGCCCTCGGACAGGGAGCAAATGACCTCATTTGAGTCCTTTCTTTCACACTTTCTAAGCCTGGACCTTATTTTTTCCAAGCCTCAGTTTCCTGCTTTGGCGTGTACACTGAATTGGCTCCAGGGCGCGGTGTGGGGATTTATGTCGGCAAGTGTGCTCTGTCAACTGTAAAGCCGACACTTTCCATCACCCAGAGGAACTGCAGGACCTGGCATATAATGGGTGATTAATAAATCTGACTCTAGTACTGGAGCTCGGGGCCATTATGGTTTAAAGGCAAACATGAGGCAACTCCTGGCATCAAGATTTTCTCCTGTATTGCATTTCAAATGCTTCTTCCAAACCAAAGGCTCAGCAATTTTCACTCAGCATTACAAGGCCAAGAAGAAATCAGGCTGTAAATTGGCTTTGGACTTTTCTGGTTTTGTTTTGACTCTTGTTTGAAATATAGGTTTAAAAAAAAATGTTTCTAGCAGCTTTAATGTAAAAGCAGTGTAATTCTTAAGAACACAAGTATTCGGATTAAAATCCTAGTCTCATTATTTCCAAGCTCAGTGACCTTGGGCAAATGACCTTACCTCTCTAAACCTTAATCTCCTCATCTGTATAACAAGGATTACGATGCCTTTTTCTGGACTGTTGTAAGGATTAAATGAGATAAAATTTTGTATATAAAGTGTTTAGCCAGTCCTGGAACATAAGAAATGTCTGTAATAATAATAAAATTACCAGCAGTACTTTTATTAACAATCATGCTAGGCAATTTCTTAGAGGTCTTCTCTTCCCAAATTTGCTGTGGTCTTGACTGGAGTAACCTGAGCTCTAAGTTGAGAACAGTAAACACACAGTATATAAATTAAGGAGAAGGAATGTCATCAGTCCTCCTTTTAAGACAACCTCTTAGAAAGTTACATTCCTCCATATACACTTTCCCCCATCAGGTATGGTCTTGGATGATTACCTTAACAAGTAAAATGGACAGAATGGGACTGGAAACACTGCCCCAAATTCCACAGCCACTAAAAAATCATGAGTATAAGAGTAAATATCACAGTCTATCATTTGTGAACATTTCAATGTCTCCATTATTGATTTGACCATTCCTAACACCTGCCCCTACTCACTGGTCTTAGAATCTCATTTAACCACAGTATCAGAATTATATATTTAAACTTTATACAGGTAACAGCCTATATATGAATAGCAACATAAAAATAATTTGCCTCCCCTTTCTCAGGTTTGGAATGGAGAAACAAATCACAAATCACAAAATTATTCTCATATACTTAATATAGAAGAAAGCAGTTTGTCTCAGTATTAATGATCACTTCCTTCTTAATGTTTTGCAGGTTTTTCTTTTTTCTTTTTTTTTTTTTTTGAGATGGAGCCTCGCTCTGTCGCCAGGCTGGAGTGGAGTGGCGTGATCTCGGCTCACTGCAACCTCCGCCCCCAGGTTTAAGTGATTCTCCTGCCTCAGCCTCCCAAGTAGCTGGGACTACAGGTGCACACCACCACACCCAGCTACTTTTTGTATTTTTAGTAGAGACGGGGTTTCACCATGTTGGCCAGGATGGTCTCGATCTCTTGACCTCATGATCTGCCCACCTTGGCCTCCCAAAGTGTTGGGATTACAGGTGGGAGCCACCGCATCCGGCCAGGTTTTTCTATAAGACTTTGTTTTCCTCTCTCATTCCTTTTTCTTTTTCTATCCAAGAAGCATATGCACATACTGTTTTCTCAAGAGCTAAGCTACATTGAGGTTTCCCTTCAAGAACCCACTTTTTACCCACACATCATGGAAAAATCAGGACTAGCTGTCAGGTGAGACCTGTAAAACCAAGACTTTGCCACGGTGCACACAGATTAGATTCTCAAGCCACAGGTCAGCGCTGAAGTGGTAATGTGGGGAGAAGAGAGTGTTGTTGTCCTCACTCTCCTGAGACTACAGTGGAGTGAGGAGGCTGAGGGAAGACTCAAGGCAGGTCACTTCATTTCTGAAATCCGCAAGGCCCTCACGATGACCCTGGTAGCCTTCCGGAGCACAGCCGTTTCTAACATGCAGCCTGGTGTCTCACACATCCTCCAGGAGGGAACTTATGGAGTGGAACAACTATAAAATAAACAGTGCCAGAGAGATTCAATATGCTTGGTTCATTTATTTATTACAAAATGGAGTAGGACAGAGAGAACTGCATTTATACTCTTTTCTCCTCTGGTTATCATTTTCTTTGTTGTCATTTGCAAGCAAACCAACAGTGCTCAACAAAAAGCATGTTCTAACAAATGTTCTTTCCCTGAAATCAGTTTTGGGTACATGCTGCTAAAACTGTTCAATTTAGTGGCCTGAATGAGTCCAGTAGTTCGGGCCTGACATTTGCTTAGATCAAGTTTAGATTTGCATGACACCCACCTCATCTAGTTTTAAAACATTCATTCCCATAGAACTGGATACTCGGGGAGAAAGTAAGAGAGTTGCTGAGGAAATAACCATTGTCTTTTCTTTGCCATTATTGCTGGTGAACTCAGATTTAACATGCTAGCCTGCGGAGACAGTAGAACTGCGATGCTTCACGGATAGGCCCTCAACCACAGTGAGAGGCTGCCAGACACAGAGAAGTAAGGTACGGATGGATCAGTGCATATGCACCTCCCTGCTCTCCATCCCCCACCCAATTCATGCACATCGCCAGTACAGTAAAGACACTTACATGGCTTGTCCTAGTCACAGCTGGGACGTGAAAGCAGATTCCACAATCCTCTCTCACGTTTCTTGCAGACATAACATAACAGACAAACTATTCACCCCTTCTAGTCAGAAGAGGATGTGGGTGAGGAGAGCTGTCTTCTTATATGAAAGTCAGTGCTTCCTCATGACTCCAGCAGACCACGATGGAGTCAGAGGGATGAGGGGTGACTTCATGCTGCAGGCCAGATCCTGACCAAAAGCAAATTCCTCTCTGAGCGCCCTCATGCCTCTTTCCTTATCCTTGCAGCTTGAAAGCAAACCCAAACCCCAACAGCCTCTTAAGGACTAACTTGCTAGTGGGATATGGACAACTTCTTACCCTCAATATATCAGCTATATGTCATCATTAAGACAACCATTATTTGCTTGATTTCCCATAATAGAATTAATCTGTGTTCAATTTAGTCAGGCTAGTCCTGAAATTCATTTCTCACATCTACAATTCTGAGCATGTCAGGGAAGTGAGCTGTGATATTGTCATTCTAAAACAGCATAACAAAAAGGGAACATCTCCAAGCTGCTGCTCTTTTATATATTAGGATGACAGAGTCCAGAAGAAGCTCTCTTAACCAATTTCCACTTAATGGCTTCGGTAAATAAACTACACTCCCCTTCTGCTCTGTTCAACATCACACTAACTGAGGTGGAAGCACCTAAAGGCACAACATGTGACTCTGAATTCCCATGGACTTCTGCTCCCATAAGTTGAAAAGTAAGCATGCCAAAATTCAGTTGCACTTGCTTCCAAACCTGATTATAATAGTTGTTCTTCTTACTATCATTATGTAATTTAATGTAATATTAAATATAATTAAGAAATTTTAGGGCCAGGCATGGTGGCTCACGCCTGTAATCCCAGCACTTTGGGAGGCCAAGGTGGGCGGATCACGAGGTCAGGAGATCGAGACCATCCTGGCTAACACAGTGAAACCCCGTCTCTACTAAAAATACAAAAAAAAAAAAAAAAAAAAATTAGCCGAGCGTGGTGGTGGGCGCCTGTATTCCCAGCTACTCAGGAGGCTGAGGCAGGAGAATGGTGTGAACCCGGGAGGCGGAGCTTGCAGTGAGCCGAGATTGCGCCATTGCCCTCCAGCCTGGGCGACAGAGAGAGACTCCGTCTCAAAAAAAAAAAAAAAAAAGAAATTTTAGTATAAAAAGGAAGGAGTAGTCATCTCTGTGAAAGTGACAATGGGTGTTTTGTGAAGAATCAATAACCATAACTCTCTAAAGCAGTGCTATCCAAGAGAAATGAAATCCAAACCACTTATGTAAATTTACATTCTCTAGTAGTCACATTTAGAAAGTAAAAAGAGGAGACAGACATGTGACATGTGCCTGTAGTCCCAGCTACTCAGGAGGCTGAGGTGGGAGGATCACTTGAGCTCAGGAATTCAAGGTTACAGTAAGCTATGATTGTGCCACTGCACTCCAGCCTGGGCAACAGAGCAAGACCCTATCTCAAAAAAAAGTACAAAGGACCAGATAAAATTAATTTTAATAATCTATTGTATTTTACTCAGCATATTCAAACCATTATTTCAACATATAATCATATAAATTGAGATATTTTATGTTCTTTTTCTGTACTAAATCTTGGAAATCCAGTGGGTGTTTTACATTTCTGCCATCCCTTGCTTTTGACTAGCTCCATTTCAAATGCACAGTAAACGCATGTGGCACATGTCTACTATATTGGACAGAGCAACTCTATAGAACTGCCATTTAGTTAATAGAGACAACTATTATGAACTGGGGGAATCTTTTTTTTTTTTTTTTTTCTTTTCGAGACAAGGTCTCTTTCTATCCCTGAGGCTGGAAAGCAATGGAACAATCATGGCTCACTGCAGCCTCAACCTCCTAGGCTAAAGGGATCCTCCCACCTTAGCCTCCTGAGTAGCTGGAACCACAGGTGAATGACACCATACCCAACTAATACTTTTTTTTGTAGATACAGTGTTTTCCTATGTTGCCTAACCTGGTAGAACTTTTTAATAGTTGCGATACTCAGATTGCATTGCAAGTGTCTGTAAGCTGTCTTTCCACAATAAAGAAACTCAAATTGGAAATGTCAAATTATTCACTGTGGATATGACTGAAACAAGAAAGGAAGCCAGGAACTTGAGTCAATGAATGCAAATTCAAAGAGGATCCTTGACTCTGCATTCAAAAATCTGACAAATTAATGTAGGTTTTAAGTTAAATGGGTTTATGGTATATACAGGGCTTTTTTTATTTTTATTTTTTGTAAAATGATTGTCCATGTTAACATAACATTTTTGATTAATCAAAAAATACTGTAACAGTAACATTGGATAAAAGAGCATCTATTTTAATTGGAGTGCTTTTAAACTAATTAATTTTAATTGAATTCAACAAATGTTTACTGAGCATCTTCTATTTGTGAACTTTCTTCCTGACTATAAGGATTACACAGATTGCTAAAGGGCATAAGACAATGAAAACAATTGCAACACAACAAGTAAGAAAGAAGTCAAATGATAGGGCAATTGTGTTTGATTGGAGAATCAGGAAAATATCCCATGGGAAAAAAATAGCTTTTGATATAAGCCTTGAAGGATGAGTAGATTTTCATCATAGAGATGAACGAAAGAAGAATATTTTTAAATAGAGATTACAGGACTTTCTGATGAACAACTTTCCTATCAGTACTATCAGCACCTACTGTTACATGACCAAAAGATGTATAAGCTCTCGTGAAAAAGATGTGGGGATTTTAATTGCTCTCAGCCTCGACATAGGCTAGAAAAGTTTGATGTTCAGTGTAGGAAGAAACCAGTGGCCAATGGTTGTTTAGCACACCGCTGAGTGCTCAGGGGAACCTCAGGAAAGAGGCAAAGGGAGTTGAGCTGGATCTGTTGGGAAAAGGATTCTCACAGAAAGTAGTTTATGGATGAATGTTCCAGCAACTGTGTATATATTTTCTCAGAACAAGGGGAAAGTAAGAGCACAAAGAGAGGCTGGGACAGTCTGAGTAGGGGCTAGTGCACTTAATTTGGAGTCAAAAGGTAAAGGTTCACCCACACATGCTACCTCTGTAAGCCTAGGCACATCACTCAGCCACTCTGAGCTTCAGTTTCCAATATCCCAGGAGTGCTATAGGGATTAAACGAGACAAGGTAGGTGGACATCCTCAGCCAAATGGGAACATTACCCAGATTTTAGGTACTAGTTACTGTGATTATTATTATTACCATTAGAAAGGTTTTGCATTTATCCCTATGTGAGGTAATAAAATCCTGGAATGCAGTGGAGGCAAAAAAACATTGACAAGAGGAAACAGGAAAAATACACTGAAGAGAAAAAGTCAAAGTTGGTCATTGATTGGATTGGTGGTGGCTGGGACCACAGAGCTAAGAATAAAAAAATTTTTTTTTCATTAATGACAAACAAAAGAAAGAAACTTCAGCATATGGTTTGCAGCCATCAAATAGCAGCCTTTTTCACTGAAGCCACCACTTGGCTTGCATTTTATATCCAAGTTTACATTCCAATACCCCGTCCCCCACTTCCATTATCGATTCAAAATTTTCTTTCTCTCCCTCCACACTGAAGCTAAACTGCAGGACAGGAAAAAGCATGTGGCTTGGTGTGCTAAAAGTTATTGTCATTTATTAACTCCTACTTTCAAGGCCAGAAATGACAAATAGAATGCTGAGCCACTGCTACTGGTAGAGGAAAAATATGCTCTTAAAATTGATAGGATGCACACCCACCATTCTCCTCATTGCCGGCCACCAATATATCAACTGTTGCCAAGTGATTACAGCCTATGACCACCAGTGGCCAGATATTGATTTCTCTTGTATTCAGCAGCAGTTGAAGTTATGCATATGTGTGTATGTGTGCACACACACACAGACACACACACACAGAATACACTTTAAACCTTATAATCAAATTAATTATGTTTCTGTCAGAGAAAGTATTTTTATTTCTAGGACAACACGGTAAGAGTTTTTTTAAAAATCTTTTAATTAGAACTAACTCTAAAATGATACTTCATTAAATCATTTAAAAGGAAGTATAACCATCCCAATCCTGCACTCATTTGTACAACAAAGTCTAGATTGGTACTAATTATGTAACACTTGTCAATTCCTTGCAATATGCCTCGTCATGAGTAGATTCTTTAAGCTCAGAGGTAGAATAGGTAAACCATTCACAGGATGCTACAGATACCAGGAAACAGTCATTATCTTCTCTGCAAGTCCAATTGTATATATCTTTCAAGGTTGTTCATTGTTTTGAATTATATTGTCCAATTTTCCTCCATTAGAGCAGATAATGGAGCATGAACTATATTTGGTAACATCTATGATCTAGGAGTAGGTCATACCCTAAGCAAAATTATGACATAGAAAAAATGTCTTTAATATCCTTAGATCTCTCTTTTGACCATTTTCCTTACATATCTACCCATCCTCCTTCTCCAAGGCTTCTTTTGGGACTTCTTTCTCCAATGGTATCCTGTAATCGAGATCTTTCTTGTCTTACCCTGGATTAACAACACTTATATATCTTGTATTTTATTATTTAAAAGGCATGGTCTTCATTCATGAATGCTATACCAAAGAGAGTTACCTCAGTGGTAATGCAAGGCTTTGTGGCTAGCCAAAGAGATTTTCCATATTCTTCAAACCATATCCTCTAACATCACACTCAGGGTGAGGTGCAAGTAAAGGAAAATATGTCAAAGCACCTTGTTAATTTCAAACAGCTCCATAAATGAAAGAAAGCATTATTATTATTCTGCCTGCATAAAGGGTTAGTGGGGTGCTGGAGCTGGCTTATGCTGGCTTGCCAAAGCCAACTGCACATCTCTTCCTTTAGCTTCATTCAATGACATCAAGTTGGAGGTTTGAAATCAGCCCCAGTGAAAATATTTACACCATGATAATTGGTAAATGCTACATATCAGGGCTTCTCCCTGCACCTCCTAGAGAGCCAGTTTACCAGCACACCACTGCATAAGATCATCTTTATGTAGAAATAGATGGCATCTTGAATTTTTTTTAATTTTTTGGCCCATTGAGTTGCCCTATTTTCCTGATTAGTCTTCTTCCCTTGCCAACACAACATGAAAGGATTTGCCCATGCACATACATATCTCAACTCACTGTAATAATTAGCTTAATCATGGCTTTTCTATTCACTGGTATATGCTCAGCACCTACACTGCCTAACATATAGAAGGTGAAAAATATTAGTTGATTAAATGAGCACACAGACATCCCACATCTACACTTGTGTGTGAACAGACACACACACATACGCCCACTGAGTCTGAGTTAACATGAGAGAGCTATTTATAAACAACACTTCAGTAGTAAAGGGCCATTTTATTTTCTATGTTAGAATATTTACTTGGTTTATTGCCAATGGCCTAAAATTCCTGGAGAAGCAACTGTTAACAACAGACAGGATCAAAAGCTATTTAAATATTGCAGAAAAACATGTTGTGGTACTTTTAAGTTTTATTATCCTCTTAGGAAAAAGACTAATTTTTGAAGTGCAAGTCGTCCAAAACAAATCTTTTTAAGTCCCCAAGATGCACCAATATGCTTAATGGGCAAAATTGCCTCATCTCGTATCATCACTGATTCTAACTTCAGAGTCACTAGCTCTCTCCTTCCTTTTGCTCAAACAACCTTCTCACCGTCTGTTCACTCTTCAGTCAGACCCCACAGAAACCACGCTGTCAAAGGTCACAATGACCTTCCAAGTGGCAATCTCCAGGACATTTCTCAGTTTTGTAAATCCCTCTGTTGCATTTGGCACTGTTGTCTTCTGCTGAGTCTCATTCTGGCCATGTTCAATTTCCCCCGGCCTGCCAATATGTGTCAGCGCCCCTCCCTGGAGTTCCTCCAGCCCTGCCCCACAGCTCCTGGCTCTTACTTTCCCTTGCTCTTTGATTTCTGACCTCTTGGTGTCCTGCACACTTTGGCTACTATTCCCCCACCTCACTCACAGGATTGTCACATCCCTGTCACAAAGAAGGCTCTTACATATGTAGCACATAATGAACACAAATTTCATGCCCACACATACACCCAGGTGCACACATGCATGCACAGGTATATGCGTGTGCATACAAACATATATTGACACGTCCATTAGCTCACTTCTTAGCCCTCATCTGTGTGTGTGGACTACCCCCCTCTGCCTTTCAGCACATCTGGCTCTTCCCCGCAATTCCCCTCCTTGCCTCTAGGGGGCAAACTGTGCCTCAGTCTCAGCCTGATGCTGAAAAAGTCCTCAGTTAAATTCTCCCCTCCCCTTAATTTAGGTGAGATTCACTCACCTAAGTTAGTTATAGGTCCCGCCCCATCTTCTCTTCCCTTAAAGGCAGAGGTGCCTCAGGCGCTGTCTTTGACTTTCTCTGGTCTCTATCCCAAAGTTATCACTTTGTCTCATAGAATCCCATGGCTTCAACTGTCCCCTACATATATTCATATTCCCCAAAAGCAAACCTGGAGAAGACCTGAATTAAATCTCTAGTTGTAGCTTCCACTGACACTGAAATCTCAATATGCCCCAACCCAACCTTTTTATCTTCTCCCTCAAACATGTTTTACTTTGCATTAATGACACTAGACCCTAATTACTCCTGTGAGAACTACTAAAGGTATTTGTGATTCTCCCCCCTCTCTCTCCCCTCAACTTTCATTCATTTGCTGAATTCTGAGGATTCTCCCTCTGCAAGAGTTCTCACCTCTGTCTCTGCATTACCACTGCCTACTGCCACAGTTCAGGCATTAGGCGTTTCTCATGTGAACCGTCACAGTGAAATGCTAACTGACCACACCACGATGAGCCTTTCTCCCTCAACTCAGCTGCCATACTCACCTGCTAGACTTGTCTTTCTAAGCCCAGTATGAGGCTGTATGTCACTCTTTGTATTTTCCACTGCTGACAACAATATCTGCACAAGATTACCAGCAGACTGCCTACATCTGAATCATCCAGGAGGCTGGCTTACAATGCAGATTTCTAAGCTCCACTTCAAGCCAGCTGAATCAAATCAGTAGGTCCCAGAAATCTACATGTTCAGCCAAGTCCCTTTATAAGCCTTCAGCCCACTACAGCAGGAGAGCCACTGGCATAGAGCTTCCTCTGTAGGGCATTTAAAGCCTTTCACTATCTGGCCCCTGCTTACCTTTTAATCTGATTTTCGCCAGTCCCTTCACCCATGCCCTCATTCTCCATACTTTCCCTGTGCCTTTGGGTGTTTCTCTCCCTGAAATGCCCTCTGCCTTTTGCTGCCAGATCTTACTAAATCTTAGCCCTAAATTCACATACTCTGTGGCATCGTCTGTGATGCCTCTGGTTATATCCAATTCCTACCTCTTCAGGACCTCTGTTACCCTCAATAAAACAGGATTTGTTCAGCTGGTGAGTAACTCCACGAGAACACAGGTTTTGATCAATAAGAGTTTTATTACTTGGTGCAAGTAAGGAGGATACTGGGAGCGTTCTCCAAAGCAGTGTCTCCCGGAGGGAAGGGGACAGGAGGGTTTTATGCAGCAATGGAGAAGGGAGAGGGTGCATCATGGCAGGTAGAGGAGGGGTCCCAGTTGCACAGACATGATGAGTCATCATGCCAGCATATGGGTTGCATGTCATGGTAATGCAGGTATAGCTCCTCCCAGGGTGGAGACTTTGGCATGGTAATGAGGAAGGTTCACTCGAGTTCATCTAGAAGTTGCCAGGATCAGTCAGGACCTGGTTTAAACCAACAAGGTGACTGCATTCCACACAGGCTGCAGGGCAGGAGGCTGTAAAACAGACTGACCAGACTGACTGCTCAACTTGATTAGATTCCTATCATCCCTGGAGACCCTCCCTGTCTGTTTATACTCTTATATACTTTATAACTGTGTATCTCCGTGCATTATAGTAACTGTTTTAGTACCCCTTTCCTTTTTGGCCAAATACCTCGTAAGGGCAAGAACCAAGTTTTACTTATCCTCTTACCCCAGTGTCTGACACATAGTCAGCGCTCAATAAAATGATGTTTGAATGAATGACTGCACAAATACTGTCTTCCACCACTGCAATTCAAACATCAGACTCCATGGATAGCAGCATTTAGAAAAACACTTACATCTAACCATAATGATTCTGACAGGTTCCTGATAACTGTGGAAGTGTTATGCATTCCATCAGACTGAGAGGACCCAAATTTCATTTCTGAAATTCAGAGGACATCACAAGGAGACAGTTCCATTTAAATTTCTCTTTCCAATTAAGGGCACAGACACAGATTCAGTTAGTTTGTACTGAAAGAGCCATTCATAGAATAGCCAACAGCTAAGGCCTAATTCTCAGACTAATGAGTAACTAAAGATATTTTTGAAAAAGCTGAATGTCGACAATATGACAGGGACACCAGAAAAACAAGGCTGTGGATGGCACTTGCCATCTGTCATCTGTCCAACAGTTGATGGCATTATTTGAATAACCCCTGAGTTTGTGGATTAGTCTTGTGGACCAGGGATAGGAGTGGAGGGGTTAGGAAGAAGGAAGTCACAAGGTCCCCTCTTTTCAAGAGTTTACAGTTCAGTTAGAACCACCTAAATGCTGCATGTGGCAAAAACCCAGGAATAAAAACAAAGAAGTATGGTAGAGACTGCACATTGACCTAATGTAGAAACAAAGCCCACAGCTGCTAGGGAAAGAAAGAGATTCAAGATTTATTTGTAATGAGAATTTTGGCACTGGAAGAGCCTACAGAGACCATGTAATACAGCAGTCTCATTTCACAAATGAGAACTAAATGCAGAGTGAAGTGACTTTTCCAAAGCCATTTGAATTGTTTATTTAACAAGGAAACCTTTCAGATAGAAATAAGGTATGCCTGGAAAAAGAAAAGGTAAGTTTTTCAGAGAGCTATGTTGGAGGAGGGAAAAACTATGTGAGGAGAAAAAGAGAAAGAGGTTTCTGCAGAAGGAGAAGAGGCAAATGAGCAAGTTTGGGAGACGAAAGCAAGAATTTCTAGTGCAGTGCAAAGAAGAGTGATGAGGAGTGAGACTGGGGTGTCACGTTGGAGGTGAGAACCAACCTTTATGAATGGAAAGTCTTAGTTAGAAGAAGGAGGAGGGTTGCTATGAACCCAACTGAGTTCCAGCATTATATAATGAATTCCCGTGCTGTTAGAATCCAACCTCACTCAATCACAAATTTTTGAAGCTGGAAAGACCTTGAAGGAAAACTAAGGAACTCATCTTAGAGAGGAATAAGCCCAGGTTCAGAAGGAGGCAGGGCAAGTGTGTGGTCTTTGGAAACATGCTGATTCTAGTTTTAACACTCATCAGCCATATGTCTTTGAGCCACTTATTGAAGCTCTTTGAGCCTCTGTTGCCTTTCCTGTAAGAAGGAGATATATTCAATTCATAGTGTTGTTATAAGGGTTAGACTATCATGCATCATTAGCACCTGGCCTAGTGTGAGCCCATAAATGGAATTCAGTGAATGCTTCTTCTGCCTCCCTTTGTGCTAAGAGATGAGTTGCCTTGCCCAGGTCATCAGCTTATGCATAGCAAAGACAAGGCAGAAACTTTAATGTTTAAACCTGAAACTCCAAGCTACAGCCCTAAAACAGGCTGCCCCTCTTGCAAACTCTACCTAGGCTCCCACCAAAGTACTTAGGATCTTTTTGAAAAGGGGCAGTTCCGGAATTGCCATAAGAGACCAGGAATTCACAATCAGAACTTCATTTGCTTTCCTTCCTGAAGTTTGTCTTTAGTGAGCTCACAGCCTTGACGAATGAAGAAACAAACCCATCTCAAACAAACAACAAATAAAGAGGGCAGATCAAAGACAAGTCCTCTATGAAAGTATGTCAGCTGGGGATAGAGGATAAAAGCTTTTTTGTTGCCGAATGAAAAAGCTCTTTTGGCTTCATGATTTCCTAGGGATTATAATAATAATGGCCTGGATTATCAATACAATTCACATCTGAATGTGCTTCACATTTCTCAAAACCTGAAGATTGGAAACTAAATTGTTGAAAGCCAATCAGTCCTGGCCAGGTAGAGGTGCAGGGTAGACACAGAGACTCTTGAGCTGTAGGAGGTTTTATCAATATGACAGATACCCTTTGAGGGATGAGCTATTGGCATGTGGGCATTGAAGTCCTGGACAGAATGTAAATATTAAGACTTTAAAATAATAAATACAATATTCCCCAAACGAATCTTTTTATCTTCTACCTCAAACACAACTAGTGCTCTTATCAATGACCTGGGACAGTGCTTTTTTTTTTTTGCTTGTTTTTAGTAATGTACTGCAACTCTGCTCAAATTTGTTAAGCATTTCTCAGGTTCCAAAGAATTTTCTGACACTAGCATTACAAAAGTGACTAAGACATGGTCCCTATTTTCCAAAATTTGTTTAAGTCCCAGCTCAAATCATGTCACTCCTCTGATCTAAACCCTGCATTGTTGCTCCATCTCACTCAGACGAAAGCCAACATCCTTGCAGTGGCCACCGGCTCCCACCTGATCTCCTCAGCCCTTCCCCACTGACCTCATCACATACTACTCTCTCTGTTGCTGATACTGAATATGCCAGGATCCTCCTGCCTTTGTTAATGAATGCATTTTTCTTTCAGGAAAAGAGATGAGCTCTATGAGGAAATGCAAAAAGCAATTATAATTTCAATTGTGGAAAAAGAAAACTCAGAAGTCAACTTAAGAACTTGCCAGTCAGACTGCTTTTTGAGGGAGCTGTCCGATGAGCTGGTGTTGCTATTTGAGGTGAACCACCCAGCTAGCTGGGTGGCTTGACTACCTAGAGGGAAAACTTGACCATTCATATGGCAGAGAAAGACGTGACTAAAGAACACTGTCCCCACTATACACTTCCACCCTGCATGACATCAGTGAATCTTTGACTTCCTTTAGGTTAGCAAAGCATGGAAACGAATTTCAGGCCAAATGACGATACATTCATGATCGCTGGACAATTTTATTATCTGGATCCTGGGGCAATGCATGCAGTGTTTGTCCTGGAGCAACCTCCTTAAGGGGCCACCTCTGCTTGAGCAACATGCTGGAAGCTTCGTAGATAGGTAACATTCTCTAGCTTGCTACCCAGCCCCCTTGGTGTCATGTTTCTCTTCTCCCCCATCCTCCTGTGTAGTGCATGTGCTCTCCAGACTCTCCCCAAGGCTCTGTCCCTGTCCCACCTTCCCTCTCTGAGAACTTCCCACCTCCGCTCCACTCCTTCAGGTGAGGACTTTATTTTTCTCTCTGACTCAACACATATGCAGATAACTTACTGGTCAGACCCTTCTTTGTTGTATTCGGTCTCTAAGATCCTGGGCCTATTTGTTACTCATATTGTCTAGATATTGGGAGCAGAGCCATGTCCAAAGATCATGGAATTCTTTCAGAGTGGACACCTGACCTGCCATCAGGGTGTAGGCTTTCCTGATGCCCCTCCCACCCGAGCCAGGTGTGAGTGGAAGGGATGAATCTCAGAGGGTTGAATAAGTTATGAGCCTTAGTTCATGATATATCATCATCTTTGATTTGGGTTAATCTTTGATTTAATTAGCTATCACTTTTATTCCCATTCTTCATTCCCATGCCCCATCCATAGGCAGTCATATCTATGTGTTTAATGTTTACCTTTTTATCTGTAAATTCTCTTATAAAATATGCATTATTATTTGGGGTACATATATTTTTCACTTACATAGACAGTATTGAATTATTTATCTTCTTCCCCCCATTCAGCACTATGCTTTTAAGGTGCATGCATACCGTTCTGTGGGCTTCTATCTGCAGCATGGTCAGCCACAGTGTGCATCTGTGTATCATGCTCTCTGCCTTCCCAGCCCCTGACAAACACACAGACAATGCTGTGGGAAACATCACAGTATATATTCATATCTTCATATGAGAGGCATATTCCCAAGGGTGAAATTAAGCCCTATAAGATGAATGAGTTATAGATACAGGAATGTAGGTATAGATAGATGTAGATGGCAAACATAGATATTTAAATTCATATGCTTACCTTGACTAAGAATGTATTATGCCAGATGCCACACAGAACCAACCCCTTCTTCCCCCATACCTCTATTCTGCCCCATACCAATTTCTAGCGTAGCACTTGCTAGAGCACCCAGAAAGAAAGGGGCCCCTTCCTAACCACTACCTGCACACATATCTCATTCACAAATCATAGCCAGGTTTCCAAGTTAAATAATAACTTCTCTACAGAGTCTTCCTTGATCCCCACAGCTGGAAACAATTGCTCTGTAGTCTGAATTCTTGGTCTCTTAGTATCTTTTGTCTGATAACTTAATATTTTTCAAAGGACACCAATCATAGTTACATAGAGGTTTAATCGCTCCTCTAAGCTCTAAACCTGTGAACAAAGGATTACCACGAGTCATCTTGGTGACTTGGTGGTTATAACATGGGCTTTGAAGTCTAACAGAACTGAGTTTGTCTCTGCTGTGTCATTTATAAGCTGTGTGACTGTTAAACAAGTTAATTCAATTCTCTTAGCCTTAGTTTCCCCATGTTGATACTGCCCATCTTAATGATTTATGGAAGAACCAAATGAAAAGCTGCACATAAAACAGTCCAGTGCCTAACATATATGACAAGCTCAATAAGTGGTAGCTGCCATTAGAACTGTCATGACCATCATTATTGTCAAGCGGCTGTACAGAATGTGGCACAGTTCCTACAGTGGTAGACACTCAGGAATTGTGTCGTAAATGAACAAGTCTCAGAAACAAAAACTGCCTTGTCCAAGGTCACCTGGATGGAAACTGTCAGGGCTGGTACTTAAACACAAGCCTTCTTTGTGGCCTACCTTCTCTAAAACTAAACTAACTATTTTTTAGAAAAAAAAAATAGCTATTTATAGGACTGGAACAGTGAGACAAGAGGAACTGAATTTCTATATCACTTCAATCAGAGAAATTGAAATTGCACGTATGGGGGTCAGAGACTGTGCCAAGTCTCCATCTGGTGACACTTTCCCTCGTCCTGGTTGGTGGTGGTGTCAGGAGGGTCTATGAGATGACATACACGTAATACACTAGACCAGTGTTGGCAGGTAGCGGATACAGGAATCTGCCCTAATTATTACCAGCCCCTTGACCCAGAGACACAGAGGATTTCTCCTGCTTCTTCCCATGTAAAGCAACCATCTCCCTCCTCAGCCTGAGGAAAACCTCAGTTCAAACAACCTTCCGACCTTTCTCAAAGAAGGCTGGCTGTTCAGATTCAATAAAACACAATCTATGTGATTAGAAAAAAAAAACTTTTAGCAGCTCATTAAAAAGTTCCGTAGGTTTCAAGAGCATCAAATGGCTTTTTGCAATCAATATTTTCAGGCTCTGGAGTGAATCATAAAGATTAAACACTTTCTTCCTTAAAAAATAAAAGAAATCTGTCTATAACTGAATAGAAAGAACTGATGAGACAAGGAACACAGGTGGGAGTAGCCAGGTTCTACTTCCCAAGAAAGGTCCAGCACACTGGCCTGGCCTGTCTGCTACCCACAGAACCCTGTGCTGAGGGAGGGGGCCCGGGGGCCAGGCAGGTCCAAGCAGGTTATTCATCCAGAGTTTCCCCATTATGGATTCCAGTAAAGGAACGACGAGAACTATGATATCCACAGAAAGTTTTAAATTATACTGTGAAGAAAAGCCTACCTCTAACATCAAAAGGTGCCCAGGAGCATGTCACCATAGAAGGCTCAGGGCGGGTTAGGCCAGCCATTTGGGAGTAAATGTCCTGAACAGAGCCCTAGAGCCCAGGGCTACTCTTGAGTGAAGCAGTTCTACAAAGAAGAAGCTGGAAATGTTTGTTCTACTTAAATCCCTGAAGATACAGGTAGCGTCTTCTTGGGGTGGCCAAGGCCCCAAAAACTATCTCCCCAGACTGCCAAAGGGAATCGTAAAGTAAGTTAGAGTGAAGGGGACACTCAGTGTGACACAAATGCATGCAAGGGCGGGACTGTGTTTGACTGGGGAGCATGGAGCCTCTTGGGGTCCCAGCATCCTGCAGGGCAGGAGCAACAGTGTCATGAATTAGCTGCACAGCAAGGGTCCATAGGGTGCCCCAGCAGAGGTAGGTGGGCTGAGGATGAGTCAGAGTGTTGCAAGGCCAGCAGCCAGCAAGGACCTTTGCTAGAACACCAGGCTGGCGGATGCCAATCATTACAAAACAGAAGAGGTCAGGAGCTGTTTATTCCCTGCACTGTTTTGTTATAATTACTCCGGGAGGTCCACCAGGACCCACAGGCACAGGCCACTGACCTGAAGAACATTTTAGTTTCTCCACTGAAGTCTGTTCCCAATCACAGCAGAGATGGACCTACTAGGACTGACAGAGACCCAAATTGCAACAAAGATGAAGTTTAAGAAGGCCAGGTCTGGGACAAACAGCTCTAAAGATCTCCATGCCCTCCATGAAGCCATGTTCACGCTCAGCAAATGCACACCCTGTAAGGGGGAGTCCTGCGTGAGTGCCTGTAGCCCCTCTGTGTGATCTGTCACCACCAGCTGCAGACCGAGTGGCTCCCTGTGCAGCAGGGGAGGTGAACAAAGAATCGTGTTTCTCTGCTTCTTTGCCCCTGTATGTTGAGTTTATTTTCATCCCTAAGGCTCCATTCAGGCAGAACTCTCTAGCCTGACCTCCCCCGGGGGTGGCATTACCAGCCCATCCATCTTAATGAAATAACTGAAGTGGAGGTACAGAAAGACTTAAAGACTTAGATTGCAGTTGAGCACCAAGTAATTGATCTGATCGTTGGTGATAAATCCAATTCAGGCATCTTAATGACTGAAGGCAGTTATTAAGACAACAAGTGACATTGCCTAGTCATGGCTATTTTAGTCTCAAAGGTCTGTGTCTGTATGTGAGGCTGGGCCCAAGAGCTGACCTGTAAGCAGAAAAAAAAAAGATTTAAACAGTCCAACAGTGAGGTTTTTGCTCAATTATTTAAGTTAATGTTCATCATAGCTTCTTTCTGCAGCCAGACTCTTTGCTTGCACTGGGAGATTATTCTAAGATGTACACAATGCACTTGCTGCCAAGCCGGATCAGGAGGTGGGGTTGCAGCTTGCAGTGCAATCCACAAGTGACACTTCCGTAAAAGCCTCCATGCCGTGTTATTCTCAGCCTGTGTGAAGACTGCATTGTGGGATTCATGCCAGAAACCCAGTCTTGTCCCATTTTGTCCCCCCTACCAATACTTGCTTTGTTCATCTGAAGGATCTAATGATACCCAGCAAATGCTAAACAGAAGATTAGGGGAAGGAGAGAGCTGCTCCTGCTATATTACAGGTGCCTTCAGTGACAGTGCCAGCTCTGAGTCACTGATGACATTACCGCCACCCAGGGAGCAAAGGAGAGCACAGCTACCTCCTCCACCTCAGGACATGACAAAGTCCCATTGTCCTCTGGTTCTGGTTATTGTTCCCTTGAAAGAGGCAGGGCTGTGGCTTGTTGCGACCCAGAGCTGGTTAGAGCCACTACCCATCCCTTCCCTTCCACTCTCCCAAACCCATACCTCCAAGCAGAAGGTGTGTAGTCCAGAGAGGAACTGGCACATGGGGTTTCCTACAGAGCCACACTTCATTGCATGAAGTGTGACATATGAGAGTGCACTCCAGGCACCCTGTGTTCAATGTGCTACTCTCTGTAGGCAATTCCCAAATTCTATGACTTTATACCAAAGACACCATTCCACTGATCTCCCACCTCAAATCCAAGTCTTGATCCCGGATTATCTCCTGATGGTCCCTGATCTCCACTCCTCTCTGCTTCCAGTCCCACTGCCCTGCAATTACACAGGAAGCACTGGACCAAGAAGCCAGGGCAGAGAATAGCGGATGAGAAGAGGATGGTCAGTGTGGCATCGGGAGCAGGGGAAGGGGAGGCTTTAAAGCCTAAAGGGTTAAAGTCTTGCTTGTAATAAGAACATGGATGCAACATGGGTCATAAAGTCAAGGATGGAAGAAAATTCTAGTGGCTTCAGAAAGGCAGAGTTAAGAAGAAATTATTGTAATAATGCAGTGACTCTCAACTTTTTAGCAATTGAGCTTTGCTTTCAAAAGTATTCTTCCTGGGAACCCCAATATATAGATGAGATAAAAGTGGAAGTCTTGTTGGAGAAGAACCTGCATCTCATTTTCCCCTGGCCACCTCATTCCCTCCTTCCTGGCAACTCAACAACACCCCCAGGGACCCAGAAGGCTCTGGGGTTGACTGAAAACTCCTGTCACAGTGAAGACAAGAAATAAATGAATTAGGTAGCTGTGGCAACAAACACCAACAAAAGGCAATTGCTTAACACAACAAAAGCTTTTTGCTCATCCACACAAAGCCAACTGTGGGTCTGGGTAGCTCTTGTGGCTCAGCGCCCCTGGTGTTCTTGCAGCACCTCTGTTCCAACACCTGCCTCCACGATGGGCACAGCGAGAGACTTGTGTCCCTGCTTTTAAGTGCTTCCACTCAGAAATGACACATGTCACTTCCCATTCCAGCTCATGCAGGGGAGCTGGGAAATGTAGACACCCATGTGCCAGGAAAGGGAGGAGAGCCAGAAATACTGATGTATGTCCTGATGAGCTTAATAATGTTTATCACAACAAAAAAGGCTTATTAGATGAATGAGCCTTGCATTACATTGACTGAGTGCATTACAGCCTATAGACTAGCACTCTACATAGTTTATATCTTCTAGGTAAAGAGTCACAGGAGTCACAGGTTTAAAAAAAAAAAAAAGAAAAAAAATAAGATCCAAGACTGGCTTGGGGTCTCACAGCTAAGATTTAGCTGACCCTGGAAATTCCAATCCCAGATCCACAGCCCTTGTTTCTACAACAGAGATCCAGGGAAGGGGAAGGAAGAGCTACTGAGAGAAAATCAGGATGAATTGGTCAGATAAATGCATATGCAAAAAGAAATAGTAAAAATCGCTCCCCAAGTTTTCTCACTTAACGAAGGAGAAATGGGAGACAAAATGTAACCAAAGGGCAGGGCTTGGGAGGAAGATAAACTCAGTGCACCCCCCCCACCCCCCTGCCCAGTCTACCATATTTCAAACAAGTGAATCATCCCACTTTGGGTATCAGGTTGATGGATTTCAAGACAGGCTGGACCAAAGAGGAAAGTTCACTGTAATTAAGTAAATATGTGCAATTTGTAAGGACAATTTGCATGCACGCAGCACTATGCTGTTTACAAAGCACTTTCATATGCAGGATCTCGTCTGTATTCAGAGGCTCACTGGTGCCCTGGGCAGGGATGATGTTATCCTGGAGTAACGGCATAACTTAGTCTGTGAATGACACAGGACACATTCTTGGCAACTCTGTAGGACAGGGCATTTGGTCCAGACAGGACACTCACCGGGCTACAAGGTCTAGCCCCTGCTCCGGGAGGTGGGGATCCAGTGAATATGGCCCACCTCTTGTTGATCCACATCCTCAGAGCCTGAGGCTTAGCCCCAGACACCTCTAGCCAGCCTGTTTCAAACCTTTGCTCTCTAGGCTTCAGCGAACAGGGAGCTCAGATAATTTTACCACCCAGGACATTCAAAGTGGTTGTGTTGGCCTGAGAGAGGGCAGGTAGGTGTGGCCATCAAAGTTGAGGGTGATCTTACATTGTCAATGGGACTGCTCCCCTGCCAGGGTCTGGAGAACGGGGCAGTGCATCACTCCCACCGACAGAGAAGGGACAAGCATAAGCTGGGCAGAGTGTCAGAGCCAACATCAGAGGAGGACTCTAGTCCAAGCAGGGAACAGGTAGGCAAGAAAGACATCAGAGTAGACACCAGGGTCTATAAAGTGGGCTGACAGGGAGCAGGAGGAGATGGGCCAGGTGACCTGCCATTGTGGCCGGTCTGGTCTCATCAAAGTCCTCCTCTCTCCTCCCCCCTGCCCTTGTCTGGGTAATCTGGAACAGAGCTGAGGGGCCCTGCTAGGAGGGCAACAGTGCCTCTTGCTGCAGGGTGCTGCAGGGAATCACTCAGGACATGCCTTCTGTCTCTGCCTGCTGAGGCTCTTGGACTCCTGGACTCCCCACATCCCAGTGAGAGACAGAGCTGCTGGCCAGAGCTGCAGACTCCTCGATTGTCCCGGTGCTGGTCTGAGAGCCTCCATCTCTTTATCTGGAACATGACTCCAACCACTTCGCCTCTCCAGGACATCGTTTCCCTAGCTACTGAGGATGAATTTTGCTCACTTTCCTTTCTTGGCAACCCAGCTCCTGTAAGAACTGCTTTGAAGCTCTCCGTCTGCCTTGGATTCATGGCAACTGACAGGCTGGCTCCTCAGGCATTCTCATCACCTTCCAGTCTCAAGCAATTTCCTTTTAATTCAAAGGTGCAATGGAAATTCTCACCTCTCCCAGAGACACAGAGCCCTAAGGTTGAGGGCAGAGATCTAAGCCCAGGTAATCAGGGAACAGGTGACCTCTTGGTTAAATCTGGTCTCAGTACTCGGGAGCAAAAACCTCCTCCCCCTTCAGGTGGGCAAATCTTTAAGCAGTGTTCTCAACCCTAGATACTCATTAGAATCACATGGTGTGTTTTTAAAACTCACTATCTAGACCCTTCTCCCACCACCACCAATTAAATTAGAATGTTAGGGGTTTAAGTCCATGTATTCTTATTTTTTAAAAACTCTCCAGATAATTATAATGGATAGGTAGTTTCCTGCTGACACATCAACTCTTCAATTCATTCTGCTAATCTCAGCCTATGCATTACTTTGTTCCAATCTTTTTATTAATTATTGCACCTTACAATTACGCGGTGCCAAACAAAGCATGTTCATATGAATATTTTACTAACTCTGTGAGGCCAGTGCTCGTCCATCTTACTTGGAAAGAAAGGGTCTAAGTCCTATTCACAGTTACATCCCTGCCATGTTTCACAACATCTAACGTGCAGTGAGTACTTAGTGTCTATTGAATTATAAGATTGCTGTAGCATGATTTTATTATTATTATCATCACCATTTTAAAGTTGATAAAACTGAGGCCAGGTGAGGTAAAGTGGCATTGCCTAAGATTATACAGCCAATTGAAAGGAAAGGCCAAGACTAGAACCCAGATCTTCTAAGTCTGGTGTAATTTCCAGACTCCTCTCCTCTCATTCCTCTCATCAGTCTTTTCCCAGGTCTGCCCATAGCCTCACATTAGTCTTGACCCTGTTTTTCAGGAATATGAAGGTTTCTAAACCCTGGGACACAGGTGTGAGAAGCACCAATAGACCTGACCACAGCCAAGGAACACACCCCCTTGTCTGGTCCTGTAGCTTAGCTTAGACAAGAAACAAATACAGAGGAGCAAATCTGAATTGTGTACTTAATAAATGACTGTGGATAATGATGGTTGTGGCACTTATGGGAAGAATAGGCCATTGAATGGGCTACCCGTCTATCAATAGATCAAGTACTGTGTCCCGTGGTGACAGGCCCAATTACCAACTGGCAGGCGTATGAACAACATTGAAGGAATTTCCACAGAAGAAAGGTTCTAAACCCATGGATACCTTGATGTCCTCAGTTTCCCATTTGGGAAGTGAGCACCTGCTCTTTGATATGGCCTTGCCTTGAAAGAAATATAAAGGATTCTGGAAAGCAGCTTGGGGAAGTGCAGTGGTTCTCAGTATATGAGCCAACAGTGTCATCATCACCTGGGAACTTGTTAGAAACACAAATCTCCATGCTGCCCCAGACCTACTGAATCTGAAACTCTAGGGACAAAGCTCAACAATCTGTGTTTTATCAAGTGTCTGATGAAGACTAAAGTTTTAAAACCACCAGTGTGGTGGGTAGGGCACCAACTTACTGGTTATATACATCTGCCCTGGAAGCCCAACTCCAGTGTTTACTTGGCGAGTTGCCTGGCAGTAAGAAGAAACAGAATACAGTCATCCCTTGGTATCACCAGAGGATTGGCTTCAGGACACCCATGGATCCCCAAATCCACAGATGCTCAAGTCCCTGTTATAAAATGGTGTAGTATTTACACATAAGCTACACACACCCTCTCGTATACTTTAATTCATCTCTAAATTACTTACAATATCTAATACAATGAAAATGCTGTGTAAATAGTTGTTATATTGTATTAGTTGTTTTACTTGTATTATTTTTACTATTGTATTGTTATTGTTATTGTTTTCTCTCAAAATATTTTTGATCTGAGGTTAGTTGAATCCACAGATGTGGAACCCACAGATATAGAGGGCCAACTGTGTATGTGTATGTGTGTGTATGTGTGTGATGTGAAATTTATATATATATATATAGAGAGAGAGAGAGAGAGAGAGAGAGAGCAAGTTCTGAACATGTGGGGGAACCCACTGACCTCCACATTTGTCCTGGCAAGGCTTTTCACAAGTGCCTTTCCACCCTAACACCCACAGCTGCCTAAGAAATCATCAGGCTTAATCCAGTCTTGCCCAATATTCATGCTTCCCTCAGTCACCATGCAAAGCCCAAAACCACAGATCATTTCTAATTCCTGGCCTCTATACCCATATATTCCATATGTCACCAAATCTCACCCCATTACCCTTTTCTCTTCAACCGTTAAACCTTCCATCTGAAACTCATGGTCAGTCATTAGCAAGATCTCCCACAGACCCAACATCTTCTCCTGCACCAATTAAAACACAACTCTATCCACTGAAGATGCTAATTCTCCCACAAACCTCTAAAGTAGTGGCTATTTTCTTTCCTACAGGCCCCCCCCTTTTTTTTTTCTTTTTTTGAGATGGAGTCTCCCTCTGTCTCCAGGGTGGAGTGCAGTGGCGCGATCTCAGCTCACTTCAACCTCCGCCTCCTGGGTTCAAGCGATTCTTGAGCCTCAGCCTCCCAAGTAGCTGGGATTACAGGCACGTGCCACCACACCAGCTAATTTTTGTATTTTTAGTAGAGGCGGGATTTCACCATGTTGGCCAGAATGATCTCGAGCTCCTGACCTCATGATCCGCCCGCCTCAGCCTCCCAGTGTGCTGGGATTACAGGTGTACGCCACCATGCCTGGCCCCCACACCCCTTTTAATTCTGGTTCTGGATGTGGGGCAGGTGTCCTTGTTCCCTATTGTTGCTTTTAGACAATAGTCTCTGTCTCCTTCCTAAAATTTTCAGCTGTTCTGAAGCTGAGGCCATCAGACCTGCTGCTACCTCTCATTGTTGGACTCATCTACAGAGGTGCTTTTCAAATTTAAAAATGCACATGTGAATCACCTGGGGAGCTTGTTAAACTGCAGATTCTGCTTTAGTAGATGTTGGGGGAGGCCTGAGATTCTGCGGTTTAACCAGCTCCCTGTGAGCAGGTGCTGCTGGTCCAGGGACCTCCCATTGTACCAGTAGCAAAGATCTGCAGGTTTCTGAATCACTCTTCCTCATTTCTTGATAATTTTATTACCTGGATCACTGTCTTTAACAGTGATCAGTGTCTTTCAACACTGCTCCTGTCATCATTTTTGTTATTTTAACAAAAATAAACAATCCATCCAAAACCCTGGCCTCTCAATTTGGTTTTACCTTTAATTATCTTCTTTTTTTTTTTTCTTTTTTTTTTGAGATGGAGTCTCGCTCTTTTGCCCAGGCTGGAGTGCAGTGGCATGATCTTGGCTCACTGCAACCTCCGCCTCCTGGGTTCAAGCAATTCTCCTGCCTCAGCCTCCTGAGAAGCTGGGATTACAGGCATGTGGCTAATTTTTTTTTCCTCATGCCTGGCTAATTTTTTTTTTGTTTTGTATTTTTGTAGAGATGAGGTTTCACCATGTTGGCAAGGCTCTGATCTTGAACTTCTGACTTCAGGTGATCTGCCTGCCTCAGCCTCCCAAAGTGTTGGGATTACAGGTGTGAGCCACCACGTCCGGCCAATTATCTTATTTTCTACCTCACCTCATTTACCAGCTTTCTTGGTTATACCATAAACCTTGTCATTAGCAGCAACTATAGCCCTACCATGATCTTAATTTCACATGCCCCACACTCACTATACCTGCTCCCTCCCATGAATTCCATGCTTCAACAGTGCTGTGACTCACTGAAAGTTCTAATCCACTACATGTATAACATTTTTCTTACCCCCACCACCACCCCACACCTATCTCATGTGTTTGCTTCCCTCCTTAACCTATAATTATAATCATTCTGTTGAATTGCTATGGTTTGAATGTGTCCCCTAAAGTTCCTGTGCTGAAAATTTAATCCCCAATGCAACAGTGTTGAGAAGTAGGGCCTTCAAAAGGTGGTAGATTACTATCCTTATTGTCATTACTAAGGAAGTGGTTTTATTATCAAGAGAGTAGGCATATTTCAAAAGCAAGCTTGACCCCCAGAGCTCTCTCCCTCTCTCACAAGCACACTCTTGCCCTTCAACCTTCTTCCATGAGATGTTGCAGCAAGAAGATCCTCACCAGATGCTGCCACCATGCTCTTGGACTTCCCAGCATCTAGAACTATGAACCAAAAAAACTTTTGTTGTTTATAAATTACCCAGTCTGTGGTATTATATTATGGCAACACAAAATAGAGACATGCATATACTCTCAAATCTCTGGCCTCTCTCTAAACTGGCAAAATCTCAAATTTGGTTAAACTCTTTATTTTGTGTTCCTTCAGTCAGCACATAGCTAGAGAAAAATACACAGGCATACTGAATGGTCTTGCTTTAACGTCAGTTGGGCTCATATGTAGTCCTAGTCCATTTGTTTTTCTACTCTCCTAAATTACTCTTCCTTACCTTCTACTCTCCTGTAACTCCTATCTTCCCTCTGCTCTTCATAGACAGATGATAATCTTGCTTCTTATTTCACTGTGACAACTGAAGCAATCAGAATATAATTTCAGGAAGTGTCCCCTGTACTATCTACTCACCTACCTGCATCTATGCCCATAAACTGTCCCTTTCCCATTGTTGCTAAGGATTAACTTTCCCAAGCTTTTTTGACACAGGCCAGTTTCTTCTTTTGTGCCCTTTGGACCCAGTCCTTCTCACCTATCCAAGGGCACAGGTCCAGCAATTTTCCTCTCCTGCTTCTGCATCAACAGTTATTCCTTATGTGCTCAGTAATTCCCAACAATACCCAAACACACTTCCCATCTTAAAAAAAAAAAAAAAAAAGGAAAACAACAACAAAAAAACCTTCTTGACACCTACAAGCCCTTCCAATTAACCATGCAAGTTTCTGCTTTGCCTTATAGCAAAACTCTTGAAACCACCGTCTATAGTCATCTCCAGTTTGCTCCAAAGTTTTGTTTGTCTTATTGGAGCTATATTTTACATAAGGAAGACTGAATATGTTGTATAAGCACAGTTTAAGAAATAAATAGGAAGTAAACACTACTCAACATCTCCATTTGGGAGTTTAACATGCATCTTGGACCTACCATGCCCAAAGCAGAACTGTTTAGTTTTGGCCCCTATATCTGTTCTTCCTACAGTTTTCCTCTTATCTCAGGAATAGAAATTCCAACCTTCAAGTTGTTCAGGTTAAACATCTTGGAGTCATCATTGATTCCTATGTCTCTCTCATCTCTTTTTTTTTTTTTTTTTTTTTGAGATGGAGTCTCGCTCTGTTGCCCAGGCTGGAGTGTAGTGGCACGATCACTCACTGCAAGCTCTGCCTCCCAGGTTCCACGTCATTCTCCTGCCTCAGCCTCCCGAGTAGCTGGGACTACAGGCGCCCACCACCACACCTGGCTAATTTTTTTTTTTTTTTTGTATTTTCAGTAAAGATGGGGTTTCACCGTGTTAGCCAGGATGGTCTTGATCTTCTGAGCTCGTGATCTGCCCACCTCAGCCTCCCAAAGGGATTACAGGCGTGAGCCACTATGCCCAGCCTCTCTCATCTTTAACACCCAATCCATTAACAAAACATATTGGCTCTAAAATCAAAATATATCCAAAACCTAACCACTGCTCACCACCCCAACCTCTACCATCCTGCTCCAAACCTCTGCACAGCAACAAAGTTGTTTTTGAAAAATGCAAATAGATCATATTACTCCTCTCAAAAAACACCCAGTGACTTCCCATCTCAGTTTAAAATCCTGAGTCCCTACAATGGTCTTCAAGCCCCTCATTACATCCCAAATCTCAGCATGTGCCACCCTCGCCCTTCTGCCTCTTCCCTTCATTCCACCACTGGCCTCCTTGTGGCCCTCATATGCACCAAGCAAACTCCTGTCTCAGAGCTATTGCATTTGCTTTTCCTTCTGCCTGGACACTCTTCCCTCAACTGCCCACAAGGCTCAGTCTCTTCTTTCCAGCAGATCTCTGTTCAAATGACTTGTTCAAATGCCCTTTCCTGGTCAGTCTGAAAATAGCACTGCCTCACTCTCTATCCCCTTATCTTGCTTTATTCTTTTTTTTATCACATTCCTCACCACCTGGTTATGAAATTACAGAGATGATAGCTGATAGATAGATGATAGATAGATAGATAGATAGATAGATAGATAGATAGATAGATAGATTTTATTTGCCTATTTGCTTTTAGTCTCCCCCTAATATAGGCTCTTTGTCTCTTGCTGCTTTATCCCCAGCAACTAAAACTGTGCATGGAATATATGTGCTCAGTAAATATTTATTTGATGAATGGTGTGCTAGAAACTCTCCTTCTGACTATGCTCTTAATCACTAACCTATACTGTCTGCCAGAATTTTTTTTTATTTCTCCAAATATGTATAGCACACCTAACCAAACCTATCTCATAACCTAAACTATGTTAAATACTTAGCACAACATCTAACACGTAGTAGGGTTTTAAATATGTTAATTTTCTTCCCTTCTTCCTTCCTTTCCCTTTTTATTTTATTTTGTTTGTTTGAAACAGGGTGTTGCTCTGTCACCCAGGCTGGAGTGCAGTGGTCAATCACTACTCACTGCATCCTTGAACGCCTGGGCTCAAGCCATCCTCCCCATCTCAGCCTCCTGAGTAGCTAGGACTACAAGTGCTTGTCACCACACCCAGCTAATTTTACTTTTGGTACAGATGGAGTCTGGTCATTTTGCGCTGGCTGGTCTCAAACTCCAGGCCTCAAGCAATCCTCCTGCCTCGGCCTTCCAAAATGCTGGGATAACAGGTGTGAGCCACCATGTCCAGCCCTTCCTTTCCCTTTTCTAATGGTGAGACAGAATGTACATCCCAATTTTCCTGGAACAGCCCTAGTTTATGCCTGTTGTCCTAGTGTAATTATTAGTAGTGCCCCTTTTTCTATCAAGCATCCTGTTTAGTGACAAATGATATGGTTATCCTAATATTGGTGCAATTGCAACCTGAGGTGTCCGCTTAAGCTCATTTAGAGTTAATGGCCATGTACAGGGAAGTAATGGGTATTTTCACCAGACATCGTTCTTAGATGGAGTAACATATAATATGCATTCTCCCTGCCTGCTTCACAGAGCATTTGTGAATAAAAGATGTAGAGATTTTAAATTGCCAATTTCTTTTGTTTTGCTTTTGTTTTTAAAGCTACTTATTTATTTTATGTGTATAAATTTATGGGACACAAGTATAATTTTGTTACAACTCAGGACTTTTAGGGAGATTTCAAATTTCTAGACACATGGAAAAGGATATTAATATTTTACAGACTAGTATGATGTGGTGGCCTTTGAGTCAAAAGACAGACGTTGAAATCTTAGTTGTGAACTTTTCTATACTGCTGTCTAGAAAACTCATGTGACCTTCTTCGTCTGTCAGCTGGGTCCATATCATTTCACCTACTGCTCACTCCAGGTCATGGGACACACCACATTAGGTAATGTGAATGCTTTGTAAACTCACTGCAGCTTCTCAGTTCCCCAAGGAAACTTTGTTTGATGCTACCAACAAAGAAGTCTTCCAAGACTTTTTGGGAGTGTCATCCCATCCACCCCCAAACTCTGAAAGGACCCAGGTGGTGGGAGAGACAGAAAGAGGACTTGGCTTTCACATCTGGCTGAGTAAATACACAGCAGATGGAGCCCTGGGAAAGCAATGCACGGAAGGTGTTTCCTTTTGGAAAAATGTCTATTCTCCAAAGTTGTCAGGCCAACTCTCAGGAGGGTACAGGAAAAATGACAGGGGAAAAGTGTAAGCAATGTAAAACCAAGAATTCCTTGAAGAAGCATTAGCAAAAGCAGTAGCACTATACAACACTGTTCAGCCCTCCTAGAAAGTTCTATGTTTCTGCAAGCCCCTGAATTTATGGAAAGGGGAGTTGGAAGGCTGTGGTGGAGAGAGGAGGAGACAGATGTTCTCGGGAGATCTGTGTGGATATAATAATTCCACTGTCTATCCCTCTGCTGGTGACATACAGCTGCCGTGGGGCAGCTCAGAATTGGCTGTTTACAGAAGGAACCTCCTTCATCAATGACAGTAGAGAAGGGGGCACCATGATGGGATTATTTTCATTATAGGAAATGGGGGTGTCTGCCTGGTTGCTCTGGGGGTTGTGGGAGGAATATTCTTGTGGGCTGTCAGTTCCTGCCCCAATTGCAGTCTTCCATTACTCCTGCACCTCATGCCCCCACCCCACCACACACACTAACATAAAGAGAAAATCCAGGATATCCAGGGCTAAGGATCACCCTCTTCAAAAGTTTCCTGACTCTGAAAAAACTCTTTGGCTGAATATAGGAAAGTTTCCCTTTTCTAATGGTGAGAATAACTGTATATCCCAGTTTTCCTGGAACAGCCCTAGTTTACATCTGTTGTCCTACTGTAATTATTAGTAGTATCCCCTTTGGCTATCAAAATATCCTGTTTAGTGAGAAATGATACGGTTATCCTAATATCAGTGCAATTGCAACCTGAGGTGTCCTTATTTAAGCTTATGCAGTGCTTTCAAATATAAAACATCTGTCTCTGGAGGGACTGGGCTTCCTCTCACTGGAAGTGTTCAAGCTGAAGATAGTCAGCCTCTTGATGTTTCTTTATGAGGAAATCTAAGGCACAAGAATACTAGTAGGATTGGGTGACGTCAAAGACCTTTCTCCTCTCCCTTGGAGTAAATGAGCTTGTTGGAGGTTATCAGTGATTCTGAGAGCTTCCATGAACATGACATGTATTGGACACTGTAACCTCCCAAAGAAGAGGCTAAGATCTCTGACCTCAAGGTCAGAATCTAATAGAAAAACCCAGGACAACAACACATTTGGTAGGTCTGGAACATCAGGCATGAAGCAACAGTGATGAGAAATAATAGCCCAAATTTACAGAAAGAAAGAAAGAAAGGCCCAGAAAGGGAAAGTAATTTGCCTGAGGCCATGAATAAAGGCAGAGGGAGGGCATCTTCTAAGAATCTTTGGTAAATAAAAGGAAATTTAGTTGGACAAGATGGTATGAGACCCATCATCCCTTCCTAGCAGCCCCTCCTTCATAAGTGGTGGATTGTGAGGGTAGGAGTGACTTATGGCAAAATCCAAGTCCCTCCTGGGACTGGAGTACACTTCAGGCACTGTCTTCCTCTAAACCCCACCACTGCTGCTCCAGTGCAAGTAGGATTCTACCTTAGTTTCCCTCCTTCACCAGATCCCTGTCCCATACATTAGCCTGTTTGATGGGGGCTCTCACAGCTTTCAACAAATGCCCCTGAAGGACTAGACTCTACTCTTCTATCTATATGACATACCTCTGACTAGAATCATGCTCAGCTGTGGACTGATTAGTAGGAATTCCAAGAACGTCCCCTGTTGCCCCACAGGGTTAGTGCCTCCCTCCACTTCTCAGGGGTGTTCTTTCTCTTATTACATTGAAATCTGCCTCCTTACAATCCCGCCCATGTGTATTGGTTCTCTCTCTGCTATAAGTTTTCTAAATCTTCTTCCATGTGACATTTAAGAAAAGCTCATGTGTCCCTTCCTCTTTCTCTTACCAGCCACGGTAACCATCTCTAGTTCTTTTCACCTTTGTCATGTGATACTCTACCAAGACCCTCTCCCCCAAACACACTTGAGCTTAACAGCATTCCTCTTAAACTAGGGGCCTTGGAGAAAGAAGAATTCCCCAAGTCTGTTGTGCCTGGTAAATGGTCAGGGAGATCCACCTTGTCCCTCAGCTTATACATTCTGTGTCTAAAAGTGCAGCCCAGGTAGGTTTGCTTTGAAAAAAAAAGAAAGAAAAGCTTTGCTGAGATATATTCACATACCATATAATTCATCCATTTAAAAGTACCAAATTGTAAAAGTATACCCATTTAATTTGTACTAAACTCATGTTGTTTGGTATATTACTTTTTTTCCAGTTGTGCTAAAATATACATAACATACAATTTGCCATTTTAACCATTTTTAAGAATACTATTCAGTGGCATTAATTATATTTACAATGTCATGTAACCTTTATCAATCTATTCCCCTAACTTTTTTTATCACCCCAAAGATAAATTCTATAACTATTAAGTAATAACTTCCCATTCCTTCCTCCCCCCACTCCCTGATAAATTCTACTCTACTTTCTGTTTCTATGAATTTGACTATTCTAGGTGTCTCATATAAGTGGATCATATAATATTTGTCTTTTTGTGTCTGGATTATTTCATTTGGTTAATGTTTTTAAACTTCATCCACATAAAAGCATTCATCAGAACTTCATTTTTACTGCTGAATACTGTTACATTGTATGTATATACCACATTTTGTTTGTTCATTCATCGTTTGATGGACGCTTTGGTTGTTCCCACCTTTTGGCTATTATGAATAATGCTGCAATGAATACTGGTGCACAAGTAACTGTTTGAGTCTCTGGTTTCATTTCTTTGGGCATATATCTAGAGGTGGAATTGCTAGGTCATATGGTAATTCTGTGTTTAACTTCTTGAGGAGCTGCCAAGCTATTTCCATAAGAGCTGATTATTTTACATTCCCATCAACAATGTCTGAGGGTTCCAGTTTTTCCATATCTCACCAATGCTTGTTATTTAGCATTTTTTCAACTATAGCCATCCTTGTGAGTATAAACTGTTTTCTCATTTTCTCCTTTAAAGTTTATAAAATCAGTAGCTAAAACTATTAAACTTTTAGAATAAAACAAAGGAAAAAGATCTTTGACATTGGATTAAGCAAAATTTTTTAACCAGGACAAATACATAAACTATGAAAAAAATGATAAATTGAACTCCATCAAGTTTAAAACCTTTTGCTCTTCAAATCAGAGTTTAAAAAATGAAAAGGCAATCTACAGACCAGGAGAAACTTTTACAGGACATAATTTTAAATAGTTGTATTCAGAATACATAAAGAACTTTTACAACTCTGTAATAGGAAAACAAGCAACCCATTAAAATGTACATATGATTTGAACACTTTACAAAGAAGATATATGAATAGCCAATAAGCACATGAAGAAAGCTCAACATCACTAATCAGAAAAACAAAAATTAAAACCAATCTAAATTACCATTCCACAACCCACTAGAGTGGCTAAAGTTAAAAAGACTAATAATACCAAATATTTGCAAGGATATGAACAATTGGAGTTTTCATACATTGCTGGTGGAAATGCAAAATGCTATGGCCACTTGGAAAACAAAATGTCAGTGTCTTAATACACTTAACACACACTTACCGTATGACCCAGGAATTCACAGAAGAGAAATAAAAACATGTGTTCAAAGATGTATATGCTGATGTTCATAGCAGTATAGTTTGTAGTTGCCCTAAATTGGAAGCAACCTAAATGTTTCTCCACTGGAGAATAGATTATCTGAAGTTGTGGTATATTTATACTATAGAATACTTTTTAACAATAAAAAGGAACAAAATATTAATACACACAACAACATGGAAGAATCTCCAAACCGTTATGCTAAGTGATATAAAGCAAACACAATAAACTATGTAAGCTATGATTCCTTTTATATGAATTTCTAGAAAAGGCAAAGCTCAAGTAACAGAAGGCAAGTCAGTGGTTTCTTGGGGCCAGGCATGGAGAGAGGGATTAATTCCTAACAGACTCAAAAGAACTTCTCAGAGTGAGAGAGATAGTCTATATCTTGACTTTGCTGCTGGTTACAAAAATGCACACCATTCCAAAATTTATCAAATATACATTTAACATAGGTGAATTTTACTGTGGGCAAGTAATACTGCTATGGACTGAATGTCTGTGACTCTCAAAATTCATATGTTGAAATCTTAACCCCTCATGGTGACGGTATTAGGAGCTGGGGACTTTGGGAGATGATTAGATCATGGGACCCTGCCCTCATGACCTCATGGTTGTGATTAGTGCCCCTATAAAAGAGACCACAGAGGGCCTGGTGGTGGGCGGCTGTAGTCCCAGCTAGTCGGGAGGCTGAGGCAGGAGAATGGTGTGAACCCAGGAGGCGGAGCTTGCAGTGAGCCAAGATCGCACCACTGCACTCCAGCCTGGGCGACAGAGCGAGACTCCGTCTCAAAAAAAAAAAAAAAAAGAGACCACAGAAAGCTAGCTGCCATGTGTGGTTACCTTGAGAAGAGGTCCATCTGCAAAGGAAACAGGCCCTCATCGGACACCAAATCTGCCAGCACGTTGACCTTGGACTTCCCAGACTCAAAACTGTAGGAAATAAATTTCATTTGCTTTATAAGCTATCCAATCTATGATACTTTGTTCCTATATGTTATGTTTAATGTATCTGCCTTAGTCTTAATGTATCTGCCTTAGTCTAAACAGTCTGTATTTAAGGCATAATATATAGTAATATTGGAGTAAACATAGTAACATAAAACGCATAACAACAACAACAAAAAAAAAAAGCTGGCCAAATGAATGCCAGAGAGTTGCCTTGATAGTGAAGAAACTGGAGAGGAAAGGCCAGGCTGGCCAGGACAACCTCTATCCAGGAGTCAAATACCTAAGCCTGGGCCACATGTCCTGCTTCTTTCACCCTGGTTTTGGCAGTTAGTTTCAACCTCATCAACAACAACATTAATAGATTCTAAATCCTAAAGTATGCCAAACAATAAATCCTTTGTCTCATCTAGGTTAGTTCTTGCTTTGTGATTTTTAAAATTTTTAAAAATTTTTTAAAAATTCAGGCTATTCATCCTTTCTAAATGACCTGTTTACAAGTCTGTAGGTGGGATGGCTTCCATTCAGAAAATTTAATGTGTTGTTATGCTATATGTTTGAAGGAGTTATCGATGGAAATGTTAGTTATGTATCAACCAAAGACACCACAGAAAGGAATAAAACACCTGCAGATATTTGTTAGTGCTGAGTAAACATTTGGTAGGATGGATATTTTGAGATCTGGACCCTAGGCCCAGTTTCACCACAGGCAGTAGTAAGCAGAGTAATAAGCAGAGAAAAAAAGAGTCTCCTACTCAAGATGAGCCCTACAGTCAATAATTCCAAAGTACATGAAGAAAATGAATATTAAGAAAAATAATTCACTCATCAATTGGAAAACAAAATCATGCCCAATTAAATAAAAAATAAAGCAATATCAAAATAATTTTAAAATAAACATTTGAAGAGGGAGATATGAATCAAGAACAAATGGGTATAAAACAACCAATTTTTAAATCCAGAAATTGGAAAAATGTAGTAATTAGAATTAAAGTGCAAGAGATGGTATAAACTCTAGGCTGGATACAGTCAGAAAGAGATGTAGTGAATTTGAAGATACAACTAAGGAATTTGTCCTGTATATCAAACACAGAGATAAAAGTGTAAAAATGTGAAGGAAAGGGGGAACTTAATAAGCCTTGATACTAGAATGAGAGTTTTCAAAATACACCTGATGTGAATTCCAGATGGAGAGAATATGAGGAGTGGTGAGAAGCAATATTCAAAAAGACACAGGCTGAGAATTTTCCGTAACTGAAGAAAGGCAGGGGCTGGCTGATGGAAAGAACACAGTAAGCCTTTCAAAGTGCTGAGAAGAAATAACTGTGAACCCTGAATACAACAGCCAGCTTCAAGTATTTAAGATTTAAAAGATGAAAATTAAAGACCTTGGCTTAATATTTACAAAAATATTTATCTCCGATATAATTTATTATATACTCACTTGCTAAGTAATAAAAGCATAAAAATTGTGAACTGAATATACCACAAATTCATTACAGTAGTTGATATGGAAGGGAGAAAAACTGGACTAAGGAGAACATAGGCAACTTCGGTATTATAGATAATACTTTATTTTTAGGAAATTAAAGCATATACTGTACGACCAAATGTTACCAGGGTACATGGATTTTTACATTACTTTGAATTTTTAATTCTTTTTTTTAAATAGAAAAACATTTTAAAGGAAAACACTACAGATCTGGAATAGTTTTGAGGAAAGCAGGAGAATTCATAACAAGTTCTTCCAGGACAAGGGCCTTGTCTTACCTTTGATTCCTCTGCATTTGGCAAAGTGTTTATCACACAGGAGATGCTCAAAGATTGTCTAGTAAGTGAATAAAAACCTACCTAAACACCTAATTACATGGGAAAGCCAATTAAAGCTAAAGACGAGCTTGTTCTTGGACCTATTTCTAATTCAATCATTTATTCATTCTCTCAACATGCCTCCCCAATAAATAGACTAGGTGCTGAGGTCACATAAATAAATAAGACATGGCCCCTGCTCTTACTGAACCCGTGTATAGGTAAGTCCTATTAAGTATCCTAATAGGACATACAAGGAGAGAGTGACCATAATAATTGGGTACTAAAGAGTCCAGCTCACCAGCTACATACTTTAGTTTCCTTCCAGGAAGGTCTTTTCAAGCATTTTCCTTTTTTCTCTCAAAATTAGAATCCTATAGGATGCCAACGACTAGTAAAACTGCAAGAAATGCAAGCAGGAAAGGACATGGAAGGAGGAGATAGCCAAACTAATCAAGTTTCTCCCCTCTGAGAGTCCCATTGCTTCCCCAAAATACTGAAAGGAAACTGCAGGCAAAGAAAAAATATATTCCATTTCTTGGTCTAAAAAGTGTCATTCTGGCACCCACTGCCTTCTGGAGATAAGCTCTGTGCTGGCAAGGGACAGAATTATGCCAGGAAATTGAGGATGTGCGGATATTTTCCCAAGCTGTATTAACACTTCTTCTCATGCTTTGCAGAGATTAGAACTTTTATCACTGGCTCACACACATTAAAGAAATTGTATTAAGCTGTAATTTTTTAGGGCAGAATGGACCAAAATTGTTCCCTTTCTAAGGATGCTGTGAGATGACGTGGCTGAATATTGACAAGGAATCCAAACCCTAAGTCAAAGCTCTCCCACTTTAAAGTGGATGCACCTTTCTCATAATGGTAAGACTCTTGAAGGAGTGGAATGGAAGAAAGACATCACAATTTCCTTTTGATGACAGGCCTCTGGACAGAAGAGAAGCAGGGGTCACCAAGATAATGTCAACTGGAAAAGGTAGTTGCAGAAGTTAGGACAAGAGCATGCAGCTATGAGAGGTAAGAACAGGGTTAAGAGCTGTGCACAGTGGCATGTACCTGTAGTACCACCTACTCAGGAGGCTGATGTGAGAGGATCCCTCAAACCCAGAAGTTTGAGTCCAGCATGGGCAACATAGCAAGACTCCGTCTCTTAAAAAAAAAAAAAAAAAGAAAGAGAGAGAGAGAGGGAAAGAGAGAAGGGGTTCAAATATCTGAGCTGGCAAGCCGTGGGGAAGGGTGGGAGTCAGAGAGAATAACAGACAAAATGTACAAAAGACCAGAAACATGGGAGTAGGGGCAGGCACAGACCAAGAGGCTATGATGTGAGAACACCATGATTTTAATGTGGCCATTTATTGAAGGCTAGCCATTGACTACATTTCTTTCCAGTGCTTTAAATCCATGATCTCATTTATTCCTCATCATTACAGGAATCAGCTATTATAATTCTATATTCTACAGGTAAGGAACATCCACATCACAGAAGTCAAATAGCTAGTGTGGAAGTCAGTCCCTCTAACTCCACAGCCCATGCCATGATGTGACCCAGGCCTCCATGCTGTCCCACCCCACCCCCACCTGACAGGGAGCATCCACAATCTTGCCCAAGCAGAGGATGGTCCAGGGGCAATCAGCCTGAATCTTTGGGTTGAGACTGACAACACAGCAAAGCCTTCCAGGGCAAGGACAATGTGTTGGTGTTTTCTATTTCCCCAGCATCCAGTCTGGTGGAAGGTCAGTACCCAGCTGTCATTGTAGGTGCACCCACAGCACCCTTGCTGGCAGGAGGACAGGTAAGAAAGTCTAGGCCATGGGGCTGCTGTTGGTCCAGGCTGTGGTGGAGAGCTGCCACTGCCAGTTACTCACTCTACCCGATGGCTGGCTGCCTGACTGAACTCCTACAAATCAGAGATGTTATTTAGTGCTAAAACAAATAAAGCAGGCTTTAACTACCAGTGAAGAACAATTAGGCATTCCCAGAAGAGCACCAAGGTTTGGAATCCAACTAGAAAGTGGGGCTGCCATCTGTCTTTATGATTAGCCCTTTTCCAAGCAAGAGAGAAAAGAGTCATTGCAGGGGTTGGCTCAATCCACAAGGAGGAGCTCCAACTAAATGTGGGATGGTGCAGGAGAGATACAAAGGGCAAGGTATGCCTCTGACCTCTAAAGTTCAGTCTATCTAGAGTGAGAAGGACATTAACAACCCAAGGGACCATATCAATGCCAACCAAATTTGTATAGTTATGAGCCAGTCCAGAGCAGTAAGAGATCACTGGATCTAAGGGAAGTCAAGATCATCTCCCAAGAGAAAATGAGATTTGCAATGGGCTGTTTAGGATAAATAGGACTTTGGTGAGTAGACAGGAGGGAAGGGGTAGTCTAGATATGAGAAGCAATGGAGCCAAGGCACCCGCAGAGGGGAGCTGCAGGAGAGGAGTCTGGAAAGTTGGAAGAGTGGCTGCAGCCCAAACCTGGCCACCTTGAATGTCAGTCTGCGAAATTAGGACAGAGGTGTGTGCTAGCTATGGCCAAACTAGGCCCCAAACAAGTCCAAACACTGTCACCATCTGCATTTCTGCAGATGTTTCTGTTCTTCCACTGATAATTTGGCAATATTTCCAGGAAAAGGTAGGTGGCTTCAGAGAACTACTGGAGTCCCTAGTCCTCCAGGGATGAAAGAACCATAACCCTATAGTCAAAGGCAATCCAGTCCCTTTCCTAAGGGTTCTATGGGAGACATTAGCCACCGTGTAAAACCACGAGGGAAATTGATAAAAGGTATATTTCTAGAAATAAACTAGTAGAAGCATGTCTTTGGACAAAATGAAACAAGAAAGAAAATCCTAAGAAAGAAACTGGAAGAAAGAACTCTGGATATATAAGAAGGAAAACATTACAAATTCAAATTGCATATAAAAAGATATTGACTGCTCAAAGACAAAAGGAAAAAATGTATGACCACAATTGTGTAAAGGTTGAAACAGGCCAGGGTAAAGGTACCACTATTGCCATGAGATTAACGTTAGAAGGTAGAGGAAAATGTATTAGATTCCTGTGACTGCCATAAAAAATTACTGCAAATTTGGTGGCTTAAAACAACAGAAATGTATTCTCTCAGGGTTCTAGAGACCAGGAGTCTGAAATCAAGGTGTCAGCAGGGCCATGCTCCCTCAGAAGCCTCGAGGGGAGACACCTTCCTTGGCTCTTCCAGCTTCTGGTAGCTCCACGCATTCCTTGGTCAGTGGCTGCATCACTGTAATCTTTGCCTCACTCTTCACCAGGCCTCCTCCACTGTGTCTGTGCCTTCTCCTTTCTGTATCTTATAAGCACATTTGTCATGGGATTTAGGGCCCACCTGCATAATTCAGGATGAGCTCATCTCAAGATCCTTAACTGAATCACATCTGTAAGGAGCCTTTTTTCCAAATGAGGTCTACTCACAGGCCCCAGGGGTTAGGACATAGAAATACCTCCTTGGGAATTACCATTCAACCTACTACAGGAACAATTCACTTCCTCTATTTTGTTATCTTGGTTTAAGCTATATTGGACTTTGTACTGTTTCGTTTCTGTCAATGGATGAGAAAGACGAATGGCAAATATTTTATTGCTGGCAAGCTCCCTATAGCCAGGGCCTCCCAGGGGCCCTGGTAATATGTTGAAGATGGTTGGCCCTCTGGCTCAGAGAAATTTATGATACCTTGTTAAGTTCATAATGTCCACTGGCATCATGGGAAGAAGCTGTTAAATCTTAACCTTAGCTCAAAGGTTTACAACTTTGAGCTTCTTGCTCCAGTGCTCTTCTGATCCACATACCTCTTCTACTATACCAACCCAAGCCCCACAATAAATCATTACAGCCATTATCTAAAATGGCAGAATGTGGATACATTTATATTCCCTGCAATGGATTTCATTTAAAGCTGGTATTCTCAAAAGGCCATTTTTAAACTCTCATCATCTGCAGTGATCTTCAAATACCAGTCTACAGAGCAGTGCTGATGTGCCTTCCTAAGAATCACCTGAAGAGCTTGCTAAAAATATGGATTCCCAAGTCCACTGGAGATTTTTAGTTAAGACATGGAGTGAAGCCCATGACTTTTTATTTCAATGAACTTCTCAGCTAACTCTGATGGGTACAATGAGGTCAAAATGTTCTGGCAGTATACAGATGTTTCTATCAATTAAATATAAAAATTATGTAAATTCTGTGAAACAAATGGCCCTAGGCTTCCTGGACCTCCAGACCCAGGCAATCTGACCCTTTGCTACCTCAGTCACCACAGTCCTCCCACTCTCCCCCTTGCTTGCCACATGCAGCCACACTGGCCTGCTTGTTCTCCTCCAAACACTTCCTCCCCGGGCCTTCAGCCTTGCTGCTCCTTCTGCCAAGGACACTCCTCCCCGGCCATCTGCATGTCCCTCACCTATTTCAGATCTCCCCTCCAATGTCACCTTATGAGGGACCCTTTCTCTAGCTACTTTATATGCCAATATGCACACACACAAATGCACACTCACCACTCTCTAGCCCATTATCCTGCTCTATTCTTCACAACAATCATTAGTAATTAAAAATTACTAACAATTAATGCGTAATTAATAATTAATCACTTTATAGGTGTATTTATTGATTTTTTTCGTCTCACAAGAATGTGAGCTCCTGGAGAGCCAAAGTATTGTTTATTTGTTTGCTTGTATTCTTGGTTCTATTCACACTGTTCTTCTTCTCAGAACAGTGCCTACAGGGTGTTGTGCATTCAGTAAACATTTGATGAATTCATGAATAGAAAAAAAAATCTCTGTCTATCACAAAGGGTCAGTATGGAACACAGCTTTTTAAAATACCTTCAGAGATTTAAGATAAGGACATAAAATGTCAGAGAAGGTTTCCAGCTTAAAAAAAAAAAAAGGCAGGGGGTAGAGACAAGATAATCCTCTGTTTATTTAAGCTTGAGCTTCCTCAATTCTGGTTGGGTCTTTAAAGCTTTATCAGCAGGGTGAAATGAAAGGAACTCAGCTTTGAGATTTTGGAATCCCTTGACACATCCCAGGAAAGATGCTGTTCCTAGAAGGAGAGACAGGAATGAGAATGAGAGAAGTGAACAAGGCAAATGTGTTCATCTCCCCAAACTGTCCTCTCTCCTTTTCTGAATCACCCAGATCCTACAGGGAAGAAGGCAAATGTATTCAGCCTTAGTTCTGGTGGCCAGTGCTGAGCCACCGAGGCTGGAGGAAGATCTGGCCTTTCAAAACACAGACAGGAAGACAAAAAGCAACACCCAGGGATGATGCACAGAGACTAAAGAGACCCACAGATGGAATAGGCATTACTCAAAGGCGCTGGACAGAGAGCCAAGGCCAGGATCCGGGCTACACAAATAAAGGAATGTCAAGACAGCAAGCAGTTAAACAGTATAGGGATAAGTAAGAGTCAAAAAGCTACCAGGGGTACCAGGTAGAGGCAAAAACTTTTCATAAGGTGGTAGGGAGTTAAAGCACTGAGCAATTTTTGGCAATGTTGTTCATTACAATGGAGACCTAACATACTGGCAGCCATCAAGAGGCTGCTATGATAATCTCACTTAGAGAAAAGTATGTTTGGAAAGAAAAGTGGAAATGAAATGGAGAAGTTTGAAAAAGTTTTAATCATTAAGATTTCAACTATACTTAGATGCACTATGAAGTATTTGCTTCTGTAATAGCAATCACATCCCTATAGCAAAATATATACACGCGCGCACGTGTGTGTGCGTGTGTGTGTGTGTGTGTGTGTGTGTGTGTTTTCTGGACTTCTCTGGCAACCTGCAACCTGTTAAATGCCTACTGCCTGACACCTTGAAACTGCTTTTTAAAAAGGTAGTTGTAACTAGAAAAAAATGTTTTGTTTTTGTTTTTTTGCAACAATTTAATAATTTATTACATTACAGTAGCATCACAGCAGCATTCAATAATGCCACTTTAGGCAAAAGTCTTTCAGTATTTCAATTATAGATTCTGTTTACAATAATTCATAAATTGGTAAAAGTCATTCTAAGAAAACTTGGCAAATAAAGCTTTGGAGTGGAATTCGCATTTCTTTCTCTACTTTTAAAAAGTTTCTTGACACTGATCTTGGCAAAGATTATCTTAGATATGACCTCAAAAGCACAAGCAACAAAAGCGAAAATAGACAAATGGAATAGCACCAAACTAAAAATCTTCTGCATAGCAAAGAAAACAATCAACAGAGCGAATACATAGCTTATAGAATAGAAGAAAATATTTGCAATTTATATGTCTGATAAGGGGCTAATATCCAAAATATATAAGGAGTTCAAATAACTCAATAGCAAGAAAACAATAATCCAACTTAAAAATGGGCAAAGGACCTAAATAGACATTGCTCAAAAAAAGAGATAACAATGGCCAATAGGTATATGAAAAAAATGCCCAATACCACTAATCAACAGGGAAATGCAAGTTAAACCATAATAAGATGTGGTTTTGTCACCTCATATCTGTTAGAAAAGCTTTCATCAAAAAGGCAAAACATAACAAGTGTTGGCAAGGATGTGAAGAAAGAGAAAACCTCACACATTGTTGGTGGGATTGCAAATTAGCACAGCCCTGACATAAAGCAGTATGAAGGTCTATCAAAAAATTCTAAATAGAACTATCATATGATCTAGCAATTCCCCTTTTTGTATAGATCCAAAGGAAATGAAACCAGTATGTTAAAGATGTCTGCACTCCCATGTTCACTGCAATATTATTCACAGTAGCCAACATATGGAATCAACTTAAAGGTCCATCAACAATTGAATGAATTAAAAATAATCTGGTTCTCTATATATACAAAACGAAATACTCTTCAGCCTTTAAAAAGGAGGAAATTCTGTCATTTTCAACAACATGGATGGACAAGTAGGACATGATAGTGAAGGAAATGAGCCAGACACAGAAAGAAAAGTGGTGCATGATCTCACTTATCTGTAAAAGTTGAAAAAGTCAAACTCATTGAAGTAAAGGGTAGAATGGTGGTTTCCAGGGGTTGGGGGTGGAGACAGGATGGGAGATGTTTGCTGGTCAAAAGATACAAAGTTTTAGTTGGATAGCAGGAACATATTCTGGAGATATACTGTACTGCATGGTGACTATAGCTAATGATAGTGTAGTGGGTACTTAAAAATTCCTTAGAGAATACATTTTAATTGTTCTCACCCCCAAAAATTGATAAGTATTAAGGCGATGAACATGTTAATTAGCCTCATTTAATTATTCCAAAATGTATCCACACATCAAAACATGTTGATACCATAAATACATACAATTTCTATTTGTTAATTTAAAATGACTAAAGTGTAATATGTAACTAAAAACAAATATAATTTTTTAAAAGGTAGTTAGTCATTCTTTTATTTATTCATTCAGTGTTTCCTAAATGTCAGACAAATATGTTTTGCCTAGAGATCACACAGGAAGAAAGTTTAATGAAAACGGATGTCATCACAAAGTATTATTTAGTCAAGAGCTTAACCATTGAAATTTTACAATTTATTCACCAGCTGAAAAGAATCATTCTGGGCCTCCCCTCACAGATATGACCTGGCAGTGTGTGGAGAACTGATTAGGAAAAAGTGCTATGGCTTCGATATGATTTGTCTGTCTCCACCAAAACTCATGTTGAAATTTGAGCACCATATGGTGGTGGTAGTGGGAGATGGGGCCAAGTGGGAGGTGTTTGAGTTATGATGGCAGATCCCTCAGGAATGGCCTAGTGCTTTTCTCACAGTAGTGAGTGAGTTCTTGCTCTCCCAAGACTGGATTAGCTCTCGCAAGCAAGGATTAGTTCCTGCAAGTGTGGATTGTTACAAAGCTGCCACGGCCCCCAGATTTCCCTCTCTTCACATGTCTTTTTCACATTCTCCACTATGTAGTGAGCCAGCACAAAAGCTCCCTCCAGAAGCCAGGGCCATGCCCTTGAACTTCTCAGCCTTCAAAACCATGATCTAAATAAATCTCTTTTTCTTTTTTTTTTTTTTTTTTTTTTTTGGTTACTTTTATTTTAAGTTCAGAGTACATGTGAAGGTTTGTTACACAGGTAAACTTACCTCATGGGGGTTTGTTGAACAGATTATTTTATCACCCAGGTATTAAGCCCAGTTAATACTTGGGCTTAATTGTTATCTTTCCTGATCTCTCTCCTCCCACCCTCTACCCTCTGATAGGCCCCAGTGTGTGTCATTCCAGATATTCTTTTATAGCAATACAAAATGGACTAAAACAGAAGGATAAACTCTAAGTGGAATATCACTAAGATAATAATGTTTCCTTCACTCTCTTCATGATGCTGGCAGAGAAGTTAGAAGTGTCTGTTTCTGGCAGCATGGCAGACAAGATGCCTCAAATGATTCTCTCAATAAAAACAATAAAAATGCACTTTAGAAACACATTGCTAAGCTTAGAGTACTAGTAAGAAAAATTGAGCAAACACATAAGGAGGTAAGTGAGCACTAGGGTCATCTTTTGTCCTTACTATCTTTGCTAAAATATAGAGCCTTTGAGCTTCTGCTTGGAGAACTATAGAGAGAGAAGTGGGAATAGAATATAAGCCTAGAGGCTGATGAAGAGGGAAGTTTAATGGGAGGGCCAAAAAAGAGGGGGCATAATTTCAAAGGGTTATCCTTGAGTGTAAAGGTTAATGAGCAATAAAGTTGGCATGCAAATAAGAGACACATCTGTTTTAAAACTAGCATTGGGTAGAAAAAGAAAAAAAAGTCTTACCTAGGAATTTATAAACAAAAAGTTTCTTAATGTCTTTCTATCCAAAGTCATGCATTATATGTTATTCAAAAAACTTCTAGTGAAATTTAATTCAAAGTGCCCTGGGAGAGAAGGGAGTCCAGGGATATGTCTAAAGCAGTTGTAATTTTTCTCCTGAGGAATAACCTCTAATCCAGGCCTCAAAAAATAGCCACAGGTGAAATTCCAAAAGAAGATAAATATCATATAGTCAAAACACACAAGGAAATAAGGCCCGGGGTTGACACCCAACAGAAAAAAATAATCAGCAAAGTCAAACTACCAAAACTTTTTTAATTGGGCATAACTAGACATAGAGTACAAAATAATTGTGTTTAATATTTTTAATTAAATGGTCCTTTTAAAATGGGGGCAATAAACAGATACTATATAGAACAATGAAGCAAATTTGAAAGGAAACCAAAAGTGTCAAGAAATAAAAATATATTAATCTGTTACTAAAAACCTATTAGATAGACTAGATCTGAGATTTTTCACAGTTAAAGACAGAATTGGTGAACTGGAAGAGAGATTGAAAAATATTCCTCATAATGTAGAACAGAGAGGAAAGAAGATGAAGAATATGAAGAAGATATACAAAGAACTGAGTGATAAAGTCTACTAAAGTCTAATTGGAGCTTCCAAAGACATGAATACAGAAGATACTGAGTAGAAGGCGACATTCAAAGGGATAATGACCAAGACTGTTAAAGGATATCAATTCTTAGATTCAGGAAGTCTAACTTTCCCAGAGTTCTGTAAATTTACAATTAAAAAAACTTCAGAACATTAGAGGAAAAAATTTATAAAAGCATCCTGAGAGAAAAGACAGATCACTTACAAAAGAGTAACAATTAGACTAATAAGACTTGTCAACTGCAATTTAAAAAATCAATAGCTTCAAAGTACTGAAAGAATATAACTGCTAACCAAATGCATACGCATGGAAGACTGATTTTTCAAGAAGAACAAAATTAAGTCATTTAGAGAAAAAATTAGAGAATTTATAACCAATAGAACATCAGTAAAATAAATGTTAAAGGATGTATTTCAGATAGAAGGCAAACTATCTATATGGAAGCTATGTGATGTAAAAATGGATAGTAAGTAAAAATATTGGTAAATAAGTGGTTTATCCTAAAAATTAACTATATTAAACAAAATAATAAGGTCTAATGTGAAAGGTTAACAAAATAGGAACCAAACTAAAGTATTGAGCTAGAAAAACAAATATATTGATAGGAAGCTATCAGCATGAAAATGTCTTGTGTATCACAAGGTAAGTAAAGATAAGCTCAGATTCTGTTAAGCATATATTTTAAAATGGCTAGAGTAACCGTTAAAAAAAATAGCATGGCATATGTAACTTCAAAATATAAAGAAGGAAAAACAGTAAGAAAAAATATTTAGATTGATTTAAAGACAGATTTCAATTGATCTAAAGAAAGGCAAGAAGGAAGGCTGGTGATGAGAGACCAAAAGAAGTGGGATAAGAAGAAAGCACAAAATAAAATGGTACATATAAATCCATATATACTAATACTCACATTAATTATAAAGGAACTAAATTATCAAGTTATAAGAACAATACAGGCATACCTCAGAGATATTGCAGATTATATCCAGACCACCACAATAAAGCAAATATTGCAATAAAGCAAGTCATGTGAATATTTTGGTTTCCTAGCACATATAAAAGTTATATTTATACTGTACTATAGTCTACTAAGTATCTAATAGCATTATATAAACAAAGTACATATCTTTAATTTTTAGAATACTTTTTTGATTAAAAAATTGCAAACAATCATCTGAGCCTTCAGTGAGTCATAACCTTCTTTGCTGGTGGAGGGTCTTGCCTTGATATCAATGGTTACTGACTGATCAGGATGGTGGTTGATGAAGGTTGGAGTGACTGTAGCAATTTCTTAAAAGAAGATGATGAAGTTTGCTACATTGGCTCATTCTTCCCTTCACTAAAGATTTCTCTGTAGCATGCAATGCTGATTGACAATGCTGATTGAGAGCATTTTATCTACAGTAGAAGTTCTTTCCAATTGGAGTCAATCCTCTCAAACCCTGCTGCTGCTTTATCAGCTAAGTTTATATAATATTCAAATCTTTTGTTGTCATTTCAACAATATTCACAGCGTCTTCACCAGGAGTAGATTCTATCTCAAGAAACCACTTTCTTTACTCATCCATAAGAAGCAACTTCTCATTCAAGTTTTACCATGAGATTGCAGCAATTCAGTCACATCTTCAGACTCCACTTCTAATTCTAGTTTTCTTGCTATTTCCACCATGTCTATAGTTACTTCATTCACTGAAGTTTTTAATTCCTCAAATTTGTGCATGACAGTTGGAATCAGCTTCTTCCAAACTCCTGTTAATGTTGATAATTTGACCTCCGCCCATGAATCAAAAATGTTCTTAATAGCATTTAGAATGGTAAATCCTTTCCAGAATGTTTTTAATTGACTTGCCAGATGCATCAGAGGAGTCATTATCTATGGCAGTGATAGCCTTACAAAATGTATTTCTTAAATAATAAGACTTGAAAGTCAAAATTACTCCTTGACCATGGGCTGCAGAATGGATGTTGTGTTAGTGGTCATGAAAACGATATTTATCTCCTTGTACATCTCCATCAGAGCTCTTGGGTGATGAGGTGCATTGTTGAGCAGTAATATTTTGAAAGAAATCTTTTTTTCTGAGCAGTAGGTCTCAACAGCAGGCTTAAAATATTCAGTAAATCATACTGTAAACAGATATGCTGTTAGACTTTGTTGTTCCATTTAGAGAACACAGGAAGAGTAGATGTAGCATAATTCTTAAATGTCCTGCGATTTTTTGAATGGTAAATGAGCACTGACTTCATTAGAAGTCATCAGCTGCATTAGCCCCTAACAAGAGAGTCATCCTATCCTTTGAAACTTTGAGGCCAGGCATTGGCATCTCCTCTTTAGTTATAAAAGTCCAGGATGTCATTGTCTCCCAATATAAGGCTATTTCATCCACATTGAAAAAAAAAAATCTGTTGTTTAGTGTAGCCACCTTCATCAATTATCTTATTTAGACCTTCTGAAACACACTTGCAGCACCGTCCCCATCAGCACTTGTTGCTTTACCTTGCACTTTTGTTATCAAGATGGTTTCTTTCCTTAAACTTCATAAACCATCCTCTGCTAGCTTCACATTTTTCTTCTGCAACTTCTTCTCTCTCAGCCTTCATAAAATTTAAGCAAGTTAGAGCCTTGCTCTGGAGTAGGTTTCAGCTTAAGGGAATATTGTGGCTGATTTCATCTTCTATAGACCACTAAAACTTTCTCCATATCAGCAATAAGGCTGTTTCACTTTCTTATCATCTGTGTATTCACTGAAGTAGCACTTCAATTTCCTTCAAGAACCTTTTCCAATTTTGTTGATCTTTTCAAAAAAACCAGCTCCTGGATTCATTGATTTTTTTTTGAAGGGTTTTTTGTGTCTCTCTCTCCTTCAGTTCTGGTTTGATCTTAGTTATTTCTTGCCTTCTGCTAGCTTTTGAATGTGCTTGCTCTTGCTTCTCTAGTTGTTTTAATTGTGATGTTAGAGTGTCAATTTTAGATCTTTCCTGTTTTCTCTTGTGGGCATTTAGTGCTATAAATTTCCCTCTACACACTGCTTTAAATGTGTCCCAGAGATTCTGGTATGTTGTGTCTTTGTTCTCATTGGTTTCAAAGAACATCTTTATTTCTGCCTTCATTTCGTTATGTACCCAGTAGTCATTCAGGAGCAGGTTGTTCAGTTTCCATGTAATTGAGTGGTTTTGAGTGAGTTTCTTAATCCTGAGTTGCAATCTACCCAAATGACAAAAGGCTAATATCCAGAATCTATAAAGAACTTAAAAAAATTTACAAGAAAAAGTCAAACAACCTCATCAAAAAGTGAGCAAAGGATAGACACTTCTCAAAAGAAGACATTTATGCAGCCAAAAGACACATGAAAAAATGCTCATCATCACTGGCCATCAGAGAAATGCAAATCAAAACCACAATGAGATACCATCTCACACCAGTTAGAATGGCGATCATTAAAAAGTCAGGAAACAATGGATGCTGGAGAGGATGTGGAGAAACAGGAACATTTTTATACTGTTAGTGGGAGTGTAAATTAGTTCAACCATTGTGGAAGACAGTGTGGTGATTCCTCGAGGATCTAGAATTAGAAATACCATTTGACCCAGCCATCCCATTACTGGGTATATACCCAGAGGATTATAAATCATGCTGCTATAAAGACACATGCACATGTATGTTTATTGTGGCACTATTCACAATAGAAAAGACTTGGAACCAACCCAAATGTCCATCAATGATAGACTGGATTAAGAAAATGTGGCACATATACACCATGGAATACTATGCAGCCATATAAAAGGATGAGTTCATTTCCTTTGTAGGGACATGGATGAAGCTGGAAACCATCATTCTGAGCAAACTATCGCAAGGAAAGAAAACCAAACACTGCATGTTCTCACTCATAGGTGGGAATTGAACAATGAGAACATTTGGACACAGGGTGGGGAGCATCACACACTGGGGCCTGTCGTGGGGTTGCGGGAGTGGGGAGGGATAGCATTAGGAGATATACCTAATGTAAATGATGAGTTAATGGGTGCAGCACACCAACATGGCACATGTATACATATGTAACAAACCTGCACATTGTGCATATGTACTCTAGAACTTAAAGTATATATATAAAAAAAAGAATCTTTTCTTTGCATTTACAACTAGGCTAACTGTTTGGCACAAGAGGCCTAGCTTTTGGCCTATCTCAACTCTGAATATGCCTTCCTCACTAAGTTTAATCATTTCTAACTTTTGATTTAAAGTTACTGAGGTGCAACTCTTCCTTTCATTTGAATACTTAGAGGCCATTGTAGGGTTATTAATTGGCCTAATTTCAGTATGTTGTATCTCAGGAAATAGGCCCAAGAAGAAGGAGAGAGATGAGAGAACAGCCAGTTGTGGAACAGTCAGAATTCACACAACATTTATTAAGTTCACCATCTTATATGCGCAAGGTTCATGATGCTCTAAAACAATGACAATAGTAACATCTAAGATCAGTGATCACAGATACCCATAACAGATATAATAATAATGAAAAAGTTTGGAATATTGCAAGAGCTACCAACATGTGGCAAGAGACAAGTGAGCACATACTGCTGGGGAAAAGGTACCAAGAGACTTATCAGTGCAGAATTGCCACAAACCTTCAATTTGTAAAACAAGCAATATTTGAGAAATGCAATATATCAACATAAAATAAAATAAGACACCCCTGTATTGTTAAACTGTATAAAAAATAAATAAGAGACCAACCAAAAACAGAAGGACAGAGAAAATTTGAAAGGATAGAAAAAGATATATTAGGATTATTGTGACCTAAAGGAAGTCGGGGAGCTAATGTCTTTAAGACAGAAAGCATCATTGTTACAAACCAGGTTACTTCAAAATGAATTAAAAATTCTAGTCATAAAAAGGGATTTAACATTACTCCTCCCCTTCTCCAAAGTAGGCCACTCCCAAACAAGTTTTTCAGGCTAAACACTATTAAATTTTGCCTCAGTTAACTGAATCAATTATTTGAGTTTATGTTGGCACAGACTACACTAACTGTCTTTTTAAATAAATTGCTTTTTAAATAAGCTACTTTTAATGGTTAGTTTTATGTAATCTTAATACAAATGGAAAATGCTCTTCTAGTGGAGAAAATAAGCATAGCCTGTTTCTTCTACTAACCTGTTTCTTTCTTGAGAGGCTAAAAACTGCTTTCAGATAAGAAATCTTCTAGTTACTGAATTGCTGTGATACAAAAAAATTAGCATTTCAAGCTGATAAATGTCTTCAGTCAGACAAAAAGAAGTATTATTTACATATAAAATGTTATTAAAAATTCTACGCATTTTTACAAGTATATATGAGGAAAAGAAAAAGTCAAATTCACCAGCACTCAAGAGAACAATTAGATCCAGAGAAATCAATACAGTATAATCTTCTTTTGTATGGCTTTTTCATATGCACTCCATCACAGAGGATTTTACCAAATTAAAATTTCCAAAATAGATGACAGCATGTGGTACAAATTACCAAAAGCTACTGGTTTAGTGGGAAGACATTTCACAAATACTATATTAAACCACTCAATCATGAGACTGATAAGAAAGACAGAGAGGCAGAGCTTCAAGGCAGATGGATGGTCAAAAGAGAGTTCAGTGAGATCTGAAATGAGAAGTGCTGCCTGGCAACTCCATCTAGAAAAGGCTTCAGAGGGACACTCACTCACTAGTCAACACGGAGCTTACAGAGAGCTCCCACATCTACACCCAGGAGAATTTCCAGACAACCTGGATTTATGAATTACATGTATTTTAAACAAATGAGATTCCTTGAACATGTAACTAAACTTGATATCATTTTTATAGTTTGGCGAGACCTTTTCTTTAAAAATTCACAAATCAGAAAAAATCAAATCAAATCAAACTTTGGCCAACCACAGGATCTATATTTTATTTTAAAATGTGGTCACTTTAAATCATAGTAAACAGCTATGGTGACACATCTGAAAATTTGGATTATTGGCAATGTTACTGTAGAGGAGGAGGCAGAGCAAGATGGCTAAATAGAAGCCTCCACTGATTGTCCTCCCCACAGGAACACCAAATTTAGCAACTATCCACATAAGAAAAGCACCTTCACAAGAACAAAAAATCAGGTGAGCAATCACAGGACCTAGTTTTAACTTCATATCACTGAAAGAGGCTCTGAAGAGAGTAAAGGAAAGAAAGTCTTGAATTACTGATGCCACCTCTTGCCTACCCTCTAGCAGCAGCTGGGTGGAGAGGAGAGAGAATCTGTGCACTTGTGGGAAGGAGAATGCAGTGATGGGGGACTTTGCATTGGAAATCAGTGATGCCCTGTCACAGTGGGAAGCAACACCAGGCAAAACTAACCCAGCACCCACAGAGACAGCATTTAGACCAGTCCTAGCCAGAGAAGAATCACCCATCCCAGTGGTTGGAACTTGAGTTCTGGCATGCTTTACCACCATGGGCTAAAGTGCTCTGGGATTCTAAATAAACTCAAAAGACTAAGCCAAAAGGACTACAATTCCTAGTCAAGTCCTGATGCTTTTCTGGGCTCAGAGCCAGTAGACTTGGTTGGGGGAGGCGTGTGACCTAGTGAGATAAAAAGGTACTACTTATACCACACCTCCCCCAACCCCAGGAAGTACAGCTTTCAGCTCCAGGGGAGATTCCTTCCCTCCATCTGAAGAGAGGAGAGGAAAGAGTAAAGAGAACTTTGTCTCACAACATGGATACCAACACAACCACAATAGGATAGGGCACCAGAGAGAGTCCCCATTCCAGGCCCTAGCTCATGGATGCCATTTCGAGACACACCCTGGGCTACAAAGGAACCCACTGCCTTGAAGGGAAGAACATAGTCCTGGCAGGATTCATCACCTGCTGACTAAAAGGTCTTGGACTCCAAATAAGCAGCAGCAGCAGTAGCCAGGAAGGTCTTGCCATGGCACTTTGGTGAGGCTCAGACATACTGGCTTCAGGTGTGACCAACACATTCCCAGCTGAAGTGGCTACAGGGAGAGACTCCTTCTGCTTGAGAAAAGGGGAAGAAAGAATAAAGGGGGCTTGGGTCTTGCAGCTTAGGTAAGAGCTTGGCCATAGTGGAGTAGAGCAACAAACCAGTTCTTGGGGTCCCCAAGTCCAGGCCTTGATGCTTAGACAGCATTACTGGCCCTGCCTTGGGCTAAAGGGAATTCACTCTCCCTTAAGGAAAAGTCTCAAGCTTGGTAAATTCACCACAAGTTGATTGAAGAGCACTTGGTCCTGGACATTGGCTAAACATTGCTGTTAGCCAGGTAGTACTCATTGCAGACCTGGGGTGGTAGTGGCCACAGGGAGAGACTTCTCTGCTTGTGGAAAGGGGAGGAAAGAGTGGGAAAGACTTTGTCTTGTTGTTTGGGTGCCTGTTAAGATGCAGTAGAATAGAGAATGAGGTAGACACCTAAGTTTTCTGAACTCAAGGCCCTGGCTACCATACAGCATCTCTGGACACACCTGGGGCTGGGGGAAACTTTCCATCCTGAAGGAAAGGACAGAGGCCTGGCTGGATTTGACCCCTGCTGATTGTAGAGCCCTAGAGTCTGACCCAGCACAGTCCTAGTGGTGGTGGCCACAGGGGTCCTTGTGTCACCCCTCCCTCTGCTCCAGGAAGTTCGATACAGGGGAAGACTCTGTTTGTTTTGGAGAAAGTAAGGGAAGATAACAAGAGTCTCTGCCTAGGAAACCAAAGAATCCTTCCAGATCTTATAGAAGACCACTAAGGTGATACTTCTCCAAGTCTGCAAGAGCCACAGCATTACTGGGCTTGGGGTGCCCCCTAATGCAGATACAGCTTCGGTGACCAAAAGTTATATCCCAACCCCCAAATCCTTTCTAGACCTGGAAAGCCTTCCAAGAACAATGGGTCCAAACAAGCCCAGACAGTAAAGACTATCATCAGTACCTAACTCTTCAATGCCCAGACACTGGCGAACATCTATAAGCATCAAGACCATCCAGGAAAACATGACCTCACCAAGTACACTAAATAAATCACCAGGGACCAATCCTGGAGAAACAGAAATATGTGACCTGTCAGACAGAGAATTCAAAACAGCCGTTTTGAGGGAACTCAAAGAAATTCACACAGATGTAGCAGTCTGTTTTCACACTGCTGATAAAGACATAACTGAGACTGGGCAATTTACAAAAGAAAGAGGTTTATTGGACTTACCGTTCCACATGGCTGGGGAGGTCTCACAATCATGGTGGAAGGCAAGGAGGAGCCAGTTACATCTTACATGGATGGCAGGAGGCAAAGAGAGAGCTTGTGCAGTGAAACTGTCATTTTTAAAACCATCAGATCTCATGAGGCTCATTCACTATCACAAGAAGAGAACAGAAAGACCCACGCCCATGATTCAGTCACCTCCCACCGGGTTCCTCCCACAACATGTGGTAATTGTGAGAGTTACAATTCTAGATGAGATTTGGGTGGGGACACAGCCAAACCATATCAACAGGGAAGGAATTCAGAATTCCATCAGATAAATCTAACAAAGAGATTAAAATAATTAAAAAGAATCAAGCAGTAATTCTAGAGTTGAAAAATACAATTGACATACTGAAGTCTCTTAATAGCAGAATGGATGAAGCAGAAGAAAGAATTAGTGAGCTTGAAAACTGGCTATTTAAAAATGTACAGTCAGAGGAGGCAAAAGAAAGAGAATAAAAAAATGAAGCATGCCTACAAGATGTAGGAAATGGCTTCAATGGAGCAAATCTAAGAGTTATTGGTCTGAAAGAGAAGGTAGAGAGAGAGAGATGGGGTAGAAAGTTTATTCAAAGGGATAATAACAGAGAACATTCCAAACCTAGAAAAAAATATCAATATACAAGTACAAAAAGGTTATAGAACATCACACAGACATAAACCAAAGAAGACTACATCAAGGCATTTAATAATCAAATTCCCAAAGATCAAGGATAAAGAAAAGATCCTAAAAGCAGCAAGAGAAAAGAAACAAATAACTTATAATGGAGCTCCAACACAGCTGGCAGCAGACTTTTCAAAGGAAATCTTACAGGCCAGGAGAGAGTCACATGACATATTTAAAAAGCTAAAGGAAAAAAAAAGTGCCCTAGAATAGCATATCTGGTATATATATATATATACATATATATATATATTTCCAATAACATCTTATAACCCATTATTTCAAACTGATGACAACATTGATTGCAAAAGCAATCTAATAAACAAGCAATGAGAAAATCAATAAAAATCAATAAATTTAAATAAATAATATATAACATTCAAACATGAAGGAGAAATAAGACTTTCCCAGACAAATGAAAGCTCAAGAATTTCATCAACGCAGAACTGTCCTATAAGAATGTTAAAGGGAATTTTTCAATCTGAAAGAAAACAACATTAATGAGCAATACGAAATCACCTGAAGGTATAAAACTCACTGGTAATAGTGAGTACACAAAAAACACAGAATATTATAACATTGTAATTGTAGTGTGTAACTCATTCATATCCTGAATAGAAAGATTAAAAGATGAACATACCAAAACTAATAACTACAACAACTTTTCAAGACATAGACAGTATAAGATATAAATAAAAACAACAAAAAGTTAAAAAATGGTGGGATAAAGTTAAAGTGTAGTTTTTATTGATTTTCTCATTGCTTGTTAGATTGTTTTTGCAATCAATGTTAAGTTGTCATCAGTTTGAAATAATGGGTTATAAGATGTTATTGGAAAGCCTCATGGTAACCTCAAATCAGAAAACATAAAACAGATATACAAAAAATAAAAATCAGCAAATTAAAACATACCAGCAGGGAAAATTATCTTCACTAATAGGAAGACAAGAAGGAAGGAAAGAAGGAGGAGAAGGCCACAAAACAATGAGAAAACAAACAACAAAATGGCAGGAGTAAGTCCTTACTTATCAGTAATAACACAGTCAGTATAAATTGACTAAATTCTCTAATCAAAAGACATGAAATGAATGCATGGATTAAAAAACAAGACACAACAATCTGTTGTTTGCAAAAAAAATTCACTTGTAAAGAAACACATACATAAACACTGAAAGTAAAAGCATAGAAAAAGACATTCCACACAAATAGAAAGCAAAAATGATGAAGAGTAGCATACTTACATCAGACAAAATATATTTCAAGACAAAAACTATAAAAGGAGACAATAATGATAAAGGGGTCATTTCAGCAAAGGGATGTAACAGTCGTTAAGTTTATGTGCACCCAACCCTGGAACACCCAGATATATAAAGCAAATATTATTAAAGAGAAAGAGAAAGACAGACTCTAATACAATAATACCTGGAGACAGCCCACATCCAGTGTTGGACAGATCATCCAGACACAAAATCAACAAAGAAACATCAGACTTAATCTGCACTACAGAACAAATGGGCCTAATAGATATTTACAGAATATTTCATTCAACAGCTGCAGAAAACACATTCTTCTCTTCAGCACGTGGATTATTCTCAAGGATAGATCATGTCTTAGGCCACAAAACAAGTAATAAAACATTCAAGAAATTGCAATAATATGAGGTATGTTCTGTGACCACAATGGAATAAAACTACTAATCAATAAAAAGAAGAAATTTGGAAACTATTCAAACACATGGAAATTAAACAATATGCTTCTGAGTGACCAGTGGGTCAATGAAAAAAATAAGAAATAAATTGAAAAATATCTTGGAACAAATAATAATAGAACCACAACATACTAAAACCTATGGGATAGGGTGAAAGCAGTACTAAGAGGGAAGTTTATAACTATAAGCACCTACATCAAGAAAGTAGAAAAATGTCAAATAAGAAAACTAATGATATACGTTAAAGAACTAGAAAAACAAGAGCACACTAAACTCAAAATTAGTTGAAGAAAAGAAATAACAAAAATCAATGAACAAGATTGAAATGAAGAAAACAATACAAATGATCAACAAAACAAAAAAGTTGTTTTTTTTAAAAAAATAAACATAATTGACAAACCTTTAGCCAGATTAAGAAAAAAGAGAGAATAGTCAAATAAATAAAATCAAAGATGAAAAAGGAGACAGTACCACCAATGCTGCAGAAATTCAGAGGATCATTAAAGGATACTATGAACAACTATATGCCAAGAAATTGGAAAACCTAGAAGAATGGATAAATGCTTAGATAAATACAACCTACCTGATTGAACCATAAAGAAATCCAAAATCTGAACAAACCAATAACAAACAACAATATTGAACCTGTAACAAAAAGTCTGCCAGCAAAGAAATGCCTGGGATCTGATGGCTTCACTACTGAATTTTACCAAAAATTTAATGAAGAACTAATACCAACCCTACTCAAACCATTCTGAAAAATAGAGAAGGAAGGAATATTTCCAAACTCATTTTATGAGGCCAGTATTACCCTGATACCAAAACCAAACAAAGACAAATTAAAAAAAAAAGAAACTGCAGGCCAATATCCCTGATACACATTGATACAAAAATCCTCAACAAAATACTATCAAACTGAATTCAACAACACATTAAAAAGATCATTCATCATAACCAAGTGGGATATATCCCAGGGATGCAAGGATGGTTCAAAATATGAAAATCAATCAATATGATACATCACATCACCAGAATGAAGGACAAAAACCATATGATCATTTGCATTGATGCTGAAAAAGCATTCAATAATTCAACATCCCTTCTTGATTAAAACCCCTCAAAAAACTATGTATACAAGAAACATGCCTAAACACTATATAGCCATGCATGACAGATTCTCAGCTAGTATCATAGTGAATGGGGAAAAACTGAAAGCCTTTTCTCTAAGATCTGGGACACAACAAGGATGCCCACTTTCACCACTGTTGCTCAATATAGAGAAGTCCTAGCTAGAGCAATGAGTCAAGAGAAAGAAATAAAGGGCATCCAAATTGTAAAGGAAGAAGTCAAGTTATCCTTGTCTGAAGATGATATGAACTTATATTTGGAAAAACCTAAAGATTTCACCAAAAAAACTATTAGAACTAATAAACAAATTGAGTTTATTAACTGAATAAACTGAATATAAACATTTCAGGATACAAAGTCAACACACAAATATCTGCAGCATTTCTATATGCCAACAGTGAACAATCTGAAAGAGAAATTTAAAAAGTAATTCCACTTACAATAGCTATAAATAAAATTAAATACCTATGAATTAACCAAAGAACTGAAAGATCTCTACAATGAAAATTATAAAACTTTGGCAAAAGAAATTGAAGACACAAAAATATGAAAAGATATTTCATATTCATGGGTTGGAACAATTAATACTGTTAAAATGTTCATACTACCCAAAGCAATCTACATATTCAACACAATCCATATCAAAATGCCAATGACATTCTTCAAAGAAATAGAAGAAACAATAAAAAAATGTATATGGAACCACAAAAGACCCAGAATAGCCAAAGCTATCCTGAGCAAAAATAAAACAAAACTGGAGGAATCACAATACCTGACTTCAAATTATACTACAGAGCTATAATAACCAAAACAGCATGGTAACTGGCACAAGAACAGACACATGGACCAAAGGAACAAAATAGAGAACCCAGAAATAAATCCATACATCTACAGCAAACTCATTTTCAACAAAGGTGACAAGAACACACATTGGGAAAAGGATAGTCTCTTCAATACATGGTGCTGAGAAAATTGGATATACACATGCAGAATAAAACTAGACCCCCATCTCTCATCACATTCCAAAATCAAATCAAAATGGAGTAAAAACTTAACTATATCACTTCAAAGTATAAAACTACTAAAAGAAAACATTGCAGAAACTTTCCAGGACACTGGACTGGCCAAAGATTTATTGAATAATATCCCGCAAGCACAAGCAGCCAAAGCAAAAATGGACAAACAGCATCACATCAAGTTAAAAATCATCTGCACCTCAAAGGAAACAATCAACAAAGTTGATTGACAACAACAAAGTTGAAAAGACAATCCACAGAATGAGAAAAAATATTTACAAACAATTTATCTGACAAGAGATTAATAACTAGAGTATACAAGGAATTCAAACAGCTCTATAGGAAAAAATGTAATAATCCAATTTAAAAATGGGAAAAATATCTGCATAGACATTTCTCAAAAGAAGACATACAAATGGAAAATAGGTATATGAAAAGGTGTTCAATATCATTGATCAGCAGAGATATGCAAATTAAAACTGCAATGAGATACCTCACCCCAGTTAAAATGGCTTTTATCCAAAAGACAGGCAAAAGCAAATGTTGGCGAGGATGTGGAGAAGAGGGAACCTCACACACTGCTGGTGGTAAAGTAAATTAGCACAACCGCTATGGAGAATATTTTCAAAGTTCCTAAAAAAATAGAGCTACCATAAGATCCAGCAATCCTACTACTAGGGGGATTTCTACCTGAAAGAAAAGTAATCAATATAATAATGAGATATCTGCACTTCCATGCTTATTGCAGCACTATTCACAATAACCAAGATTTGGAAGCAACCTATGTGGCCATCAGCAGACAAATGGACAAGGAAAATGTCATACATAAATAGCACACAATGGAGTACTATTTAGCCACAAAAAAGAAGAATGAGATTCTGTCATTTGCAACCACATGGATGGAACTGGAGACCATTATGTTAAGTGAAATAAGCCAGGCACAGAAAGACAAACTTTGCATGTTCTCATTTATTTCTGGGAGCTGAAAACTAAAACAATTGAACTCATGGAGATAGGGAGTAGAAGGATGGTTTACCAGAGGCTGGGAAGAGTAGTGGGGGAGAGGGGAAGTGGGGATGTTTAATGGGTACAAAAAATAATTATACAGAATGAATAAGATCTAGTATTTGATAGCACAACAGGGTGACTATAGTCAACAATAATTTGTTGTACATTTAAAAATAACTAAGAGTGTAATTGGATTGTTTGTAACACAAAGGATAAATGCTTGAGGTGATGGCTACCTCATTTACCCAAATGTGATTATTATGCACTGTATCCCTGTATCAAAATAAATCCATAAATCTATATATCTACTATGTATCCACAAAAATAAAAAATAATAAATTTTATAAAGAATAAAAGAATTACTATAGAGGTGCAGCCACTAATTGCTACAGACTCACCACATGTGAAGGTTGCAAAATCCTTTTATGTCTACCCTGATCCTCATCTAGATTACCCAAGGCAACTAAGAGCCAATCTCTTTTTAAGTATGCTTTCTCTGTCAACAAATATTACCATGAATATTTAGCAGTGTGTTAGAATTTTGAATCTCTCACTGTTGGGACAGTCTTCCTTGGGTCTCACAATAAAATGTCTACACTCTCTATACAATGTTTGAAAGCACTAGGTTTTGGAGTCAACACATCTGGGCTTGCTGATGATGTCTTGGAAAACTTTCCTAAGCCTCAGTTTCCTCCGCCGTAGAAAAGGGTAACAATATTATCCCAACTCAATGGTTGCTGCGGGAGCTGAAAGAAATCATTTATTTAAAATACCCAACGCAGTTCCTAGAACACTGTAAGTTCTTGATATATGTCACCACCACTTCCAGCCAGGACCGTCATCATTACCGGAGCACTATTAGTAAGGGGCCCAGCTGGTAGCCTTTCTCTGCATTAAGCCCTCACTGACCCGAATCTCACAAAGGTTTTCTCAGTCTTTTCTTCTGCAAACTGAATCACAACAGCTTCTCTCAAATATCTCAGCTTCCTCAGTTATTGAGTGATGTTTGTTTGTTGCACATATTTTTTAAGACACAAAAATAACAATACTAACTTCCTATTCTTACCATCTAGGCAATGCCAAGTTCGTATTTTTCTTTACTTTTTTCTTTCAGGGCCATCCTTGATCCATAATTCCAATTGGATTGCAAATAAAATACATATCTTATATAGTTACACCAGTTAGATGATTTTATATAATTTTCTGCAAATCTGTGTATTAATTACTTTCTAAATAGTAGTCACATTTTAAATATACCAAGAAAAGTGGTATTTGTGTATCCTATGGTGAATTGTTTTGTAAAGCAAAGCATTCATCTTTAATATAATTATTCATTCCCTAATCTGTCTGTTTTATTACAGTAAATTTTTATCATATTTGCTTAAAAGATGACCTATCTGTAGATTTTCTCAGCTATTTGAATATTATACCCAGATAAAGCATATTCACTTTAATTCTTTACCCTAGTGCTTTCTTCTCACCTTCCTTATGCTGTGTTATACATCTGTGTCTCTCTTTGATCTGAAAGGTTACTAGAAAGGTGACTGAAACTGTCACTTGCCTTTAAAATACTAGGCCTACATAGAAATCAGTTGAACAGATGATTGGAAAGGTTTAAGCTATGTCTCTGTTGATAAAAGCCAAGCTTTAAGAGAATTATAATTTAGTCTTCAAACCACATTTCTTGGGTGAGAGCCAGTATTATAATTGTAATTAAAAGAATGATAATTATGCCACTTTAATCTATTTTACATAAATCTGAATAATGCCTGGGCAATAATTCCCAGGCAAGATGGCCAAATAGAAACAGCTCCGGTCTGCAACTCCCAACGAGACCAACACAGAAGGCAGGTGATTTCTGCATTTCCAACTTAGGTACCCGGTTCATCTCCCTGGGACTGGTTAGACGGTGAGTGCAGCCCATGGAGGGTGAGCAGAAGCAGAGTGGGGTGTCGCCTCACCTGGGGAGCTCAAAGTGTTGGGGAACTCCCTCCCCTAGCCAAGGGAAGCCATGAGGGACTGTGTCATAAGGGATGGTGCTATCCGGCCCAGATAATATGATTTTCCCATGGTCTTCACAACCCGCAGACCAGGAGATTCCCTCGGGTGCCTATACCACCACAAAACTGGGTGGCCATTTGGACAGACACCAAGCTAGCTGCAGGAGTTTCATATCCCAGTGGCGCCTGGAATGCTAGCGAGACAGAAACATTCACTCCCCTGGAAAGGGGGCAGAAGCCATGGAACCAAGTGGTCTTGCTCAGTGGATCCCACCCCCACAGAGCCCAACAAACTAAGATCCATTGGGTTGAAATTCTTGCTGCCAGCACAGCAGTCTGAAGTTGACCTGGGACACTCGAGCTTAGTGGAGGGAGGAACATCCACCGTTACTGAGGCTTGAGTGGGCGATTTTCCCCTCACAGTGTAAACAAAGCTGTGGGGAAGTTTGAACTGGGCAGAGCCCACGGCAGCACTGCACAGCCGCTGTAGCCAGACTGCCTCTCTAGATTCCTCCTCTCTAAGCAGGGTATTTCTGAAAGAAAGGCAGCAGCGCCCAGTCAGGGGCTTATAGATAAAATTCCCATCTCCCTGGGACAGAGCACATTGGGAAAGGGGTGGCTGTGGGCGCAGCTTCAGCAGACTTAAACGTTCCTGCCTGCCAGCTCTGAAGAGAGCTGTGGATCTCACAGCACAGCACTCAAGCCCTGCTAAGGTACAGACTGCCTTCTCAAGCGGGTTCCTAACCCCCATGCCTGCTGACAGGAAGACACCTCCCAGCAGGAGTTGACAGACACCTCATACAGGAGAGCTCTGGCTGGCATCTGGTGGGTGCCCCTCTGGGATGAAGCTTCCAGAGGAAGGAGCAGGCAGCAATATTTGCTGTTCTCCAGCCTCCGCTGGTGATACCCAGGAAAAAGGGTCTGGAGTGGACATCGAGCAAACTCCAGCAGACCTGCAGAAGAGAGACCTGACTGTTAGAAAGAAAACTAACAAACAGAAAGCAATAGCATCAACATCAAAAAGGAAGACCAAGCAAAAACCCCATCCGAAGGTCACCAACATGAAAGACCAAAGGTAGATAAATCCATGAACATGAGAAAAACCAGTGCAAAAAGGCTGAAAATTCCAAAAACCATAAAGCCTCTTCTCCTCCAAAGGATCACAACTCCTCACCAGCAAGGGAACAAAAATGGATGGAGAAGGAGTTTGATGAATTGACAGAAGTAGGCTTCAGAAGGGGGGTAACAACAAACTACTCTGAGCTAAAGGAGCATGTTCTAACCCAATGCAAGGAAGCTGAGAACCTTGATAAAAGGTTACATGAACTGCTAACTAGAATAACCAGTTTAGAGAAGAACATAAATGACCTGATGGAGCTGAAAAACATAGCAGAAGAACTTCGTGAGGCATACGCAAGTATCAATAGCTAAATTAATTGACCAGAAGAAAGGATACCAGAGATTGAAGATCAACTTATGAAATAAAGCATGAAGACAATATTAAGAAAAAAGAATGAAAAGGAATGAACAAACCCTCCAAGACATATAGGACTATGTGAAAATACCAAACCTACGTTTGATTGGTGTACCTGAAAGTGACAGGGAGTATGGAACCAAGTTGGAAAACACACTTCAGGATATTATCAAGGAGACCTACCTCAACCTAGCAAGACAGGCCAGCATTCAAATTCCTGAAATACAGAGAACACCATAAAGATACTCCCTGAGAAGAGCAACCCCAAGACACATAATCGTCAGATTCACCATGGTTGAAATGAAGGAAAAAATGTTAAGGGCAGCCAGAGAGAAAGGTTGGGTTACCCACAAAGGGAAGCTCATCAGACTAACAGTGGATCTCTCTGCAGAAACCCTACAAGCCAGAAGAGTGTGGGGGCCATTATTCAACATTCTTAAAGAAAAAATTTTCAACCCAGAATTTCATATCCAGCCAAACTCAGCTTCATAAGCAAAGGAGAAATAAAATCCTTTACAGACAAGCAAATGCTGAGAGATTTTTGTCACCACCAGGCCTGCCTTACAAGAGCTCCTGAAGGAAGCATTAAATATGGAAAGAAAAAAACGGTACCAGCCACTGCAAAAACTTACCAAAATGTAAAGACCATTGGCACTATGAAGAAACTGCATCAACTAATGGGCAAGATAACCAGCTAGCATCATAATGACTGGATCAAATTCACACATAACAATATTAACCTTAAATGTAAATGAGCCAAATGCTTCAATTAAAAGACACAGACTGACAAACTGGATAGAGTCAAGACCCATCACTGTGCTGTATTCAGGAGACCTATCTCACATGCAAAGACACACATAGGCTCAAAATAAAGGGATGGAGAAATATTTACCAAACAAATGGAAAGCCAAAAAAAAAAAAAAAGCAGAGGTTGCAATCCTACTCTCTGATAGAACAGACTAAGCCAACAAAGATCCAAAAAGACAAAGAAGGGCATTCCATAATGGTAAAGGGATCAATGCAACAAGAAGAGCTAACTATCTTAAATGTGTATGCACCCAATACAGGAACACCCAGGTTCGTAAAGCAAGTCCTTGGGAACCTACAAAGAGACTTAGACATCCACACAATAATAATGGGAGCCTTTAACACCCCACTGTCAATATTAGACAGATCAATGAGACAGAAGGTTAACAAGGATATCCAGTACTTGAACTCAGCTCTGGACCAAGTGGGCCTAATGGAAATCTACACTTCTCAGCAAATGTAAAGGAATGGAAATCATAACAGTCTCTCAGACCACAGTGCAATCAAATTAGAACTCGGGATTAAAAAAAACTCACTCAAAACTGCACTACTACATGGAAACTGAACAACCTGCTCCCAAATTACTACTGGGTAAATAATGAAATTAAGGAAGAAATAAATAAGTTCTTTGAAACCAATGAGAACAAAGACACAATGTACCAGAATCTCTGGGACACAGCTAAAGCTACGGTTAGAGGGAAATTTATAGCACTAAATGCCCACAGGAGGAAGCAGGAAAGATCTAAAATTGACATCCTAAAATCACAATTAAAAGAACTAGAGAAGCAAGAGCAAACACATTCAAAAGCTGGCAGAAGACAACAAATAACTAAGATTAGAGCTGAAATGAAGGAGATAGAGACACGAAAAACCCTTCAAAAAAATCACTGAATCCAGGAGCTGGTTTTTTGAAAAGATTAACAAAATACATAGACCACTAGCCAGACTAATAAAGAAGAAAAGAGAGAAGAATCAAATAGACACAATAAAAAATGATAAAGGGAATACCACCACTGATCCCACAGAAATACAAACTACCATCAAAGCATACTATAAACACCTCTACGCAAATCAACTAGAAAATCTAGAAGAAATGGATAAATTCCTGGACACATACACCCTCCCAAGACTAAACCAGGAAGAAGTCAAATCCCTGAATAGACCAATAACAAGTTCTGAAATTGAGGCAGTAACTAATAGCCCACCAACCCAAAAAAGACCAGGAACAGATGGATTCACAGCCAAATTCTACCAGAGGTACAAAGAGGAGCTGGTATCATTCCATCTAAAACTACTCCAAACAACAGAAAAAAAGGGACTTCTCCCTAACTCATTTTATGAGGCCAGCATCATCCTGATACCAAAACCTGGCAGAGACATGACAAAACAGGAAAAATTCAGGCCAATATCCCTGATGAACATCAATGTGAAAATCCTCAATAAAATACTGGCAAACTGAATTCAGTAGCACATTAAAAAGCTTATCTACCATGATCAAGTCGGCTTCATCTCTGGGATGCAAAGTTGGTTAAACATACGCAAATGAATAAACAGAACCAATGACAAAAACCAGATGATTATCTCGATAGATGCAGAAAAGGCCTTCGATAAAATTCAACACCACTTCATGCTAAAAACACTCAATAAACTAGGTATTGATGGAACATATCTCAAAATAGTAAGAGCTATTTATGACAAACCCACAGCCAATATTATACTGAATTGGCAAAAGCTGGAAGCATTCCCTTTGAAAACCGGCACAGGACTAGGATGCCCTCTCTCACCACTCCTATTCAACATAGTACTGGAAGTTCTGGCCAGGGCAATCAGGCAAGAGAAAGAAATAAAGCGTATTCAAATAGGAAGAGAGGAAGTCAAATTATCTCTGTTAGCAGATGACATGATTGTATATTTAGAAAACCCCATCGTCTCAGCCCCAAAACTCCTTAAGCTGATAAATAACTTCAGCAAAGTCTCAGGATATAAAATCAATGTGCAAAAATCAAAGCATTCCTATACACCAATAATAGACAAACAGCGAAATCATGAGTGAGCTTCTATTCACAATTGCTACAAAGAGAATAAAATCCCTAAGAATCCAAATTACAAGGGATGTGAAGGACCTCTTCAAGGAGAACTACAATCCACTGCTCAACAAAATAAAAGAGGAGACAAACAAATGGAAGAACATTCCAGGCTCATGGATAGGAAGAATCAATATCGTGAAAATGGCCATACTGCCCAAGGTAATTTATAGATTCAATGCCATCCCCATCAAGCTACCAATGACTTTCTTCAAAGAATTGGAAAAAAACTACTTTAAAGTTCATATGGAACCAAAAAAGAGCCCATATTGCCAAGACAATCCTAAGCAAAAAGAACAAAGCTGGAGGCATCACGCTACCTGACTTCAAACTGTACTACAAGTCTACAGTAACCAAAACAGCATGGTACTGATATTAAAACAGATATATAGACCAATGGAACAGAACAGAGGCCTCAGAAATAACACCACACATCTACAGCCATCTGATCTTTGAAGAACCTAACAAAACAAGCAATGGGGAAAGGATTTCCTATTTAACAATTGGTGTTGACAAAACTGGCTAGCCATATGCAGAAAACTGAAACTGGACCCCTTCCTTACACCTTATACAAAAATTAACTCAAAATGGTTTAAAGATTTAAACATAAGACCTAAAACCATAAAAACCCTGGAAGAAAACCTAGGCAATACCATTCAGGACATAGGCATGGGCAAAGACTTCATGACTAAAACACCAAAAGCAATGGCAACAAAAGCCAAAATAGACAAATGGAATCTAATTAAACTAAAGAGCTTCTGCACAGCAAAAGCAACTATGACCAGAGTGAACAGGCAACCTACAGAATGGGAGAAAAGTTTTGCAATCTATCCATCTGACAAAGGGCTAATATCCAGAATATACAAGGAACTTAAACAAATTTACAAGAAAAAAAACAAATAACCCCATCAAAAAGTGGGTGAAGGATATGAACAGAAACTTTTCAAAAAAAGACATTTAGTCAGCCAACAAACATATAAAAAAAGCTCATCATCACTGGTCATTAGAGAAATGCAAATCAAAACCACAATGAGATACCATCTCACACCAGTTAGAATGGCAATCATAAAAAAGTCAGGAAACAGATGATGGAGAGGATGTGGGGAAATAGGAATTATTTTACACTGTTGGTGGGAGCGTAAATTAGTTCAATCATTGTGGAAGACAGTGTGGTGATTCCTCAAGGATCTAGAACTGGAAATACCATTTGACCCAGCAATCCCATTACTGGGTATATACCCAAAGGATTATAAATCATTCTGCTATAAAGACACAAGCACATGTATGTTTATTGCGGCACTCTTCACAATAGCAAAGACTTGGAACCAGCCTAAATGCCCATCAATGATAGACTGGATTAAGAAAATGTGGCACATATACACCATGGAATACTGTGCAGCCGAAAAGAAGGATGAGTTCATGTCCTTTGCAGGAACATGGATGAAGCTAGAAACCATCATTCTCAGCAAACTAACACAAGAACAGAAAACCAAACACTGCATGTTCTCACTCATAAGTGGGAGTTGATCAATGAGAACACACATGGACACAGGGAGGGGAACATCACACACCGGGGCCTGTCGGGGGGTGGGGGGCTAGGGGACGGATAGCGTTAAGAGAAATACCTAATGTAGACGACGAGTTGATGGGTGCAGCAAACCACCATGGCACTTTCACACCTATGTAACAAACCTGCACTTTCTGCACATGTATTCCAGAACTTAAAGTATAAAATATATATATAATTGTAATTAAGAGTATGATAATTATGCCATTTTAATCTATCGCACATAAATCTAAATAATACATTCGAGTGGCCCTAACTTCACATATTTAAAAATTAGTGCAATTAATTAGTGTAAATGTATTCTGACCCTATATTTTTGACACGACAGACATGAAATGTACGACAGTGTTTGCAATCAATCAGCTGAATTACCTTCCAGAAGGCATTCCACAAAGACATCTTGTATGAGGCAGTCTTCTATTCCTGGACATTGAAGTGTCAAATTAAATAATCTGGGCCTCAAGAGAAGACTACTCTGATTAGGAGTTTGAGACTTTGAGGACATGTTGAATGCAGCATTAGATTGGGGGTGCATGTGTTTGGGGTTGCTATGGTTTGAATGCGTGCCCAAAGTTCATTCACGGGAAACTTAATCCCCAGTGCAACAGTGTTAAGAGGTAGGACCTTTAAAAGGTGACTGGGTCATGAGGGCAGAGCCCTCATGAATGGATTAATGTCACTACTATCATGGGAATGGGTTTGTTATAAAAGTTAGGTCGGCCCACTCTTGCTCTCTCTTGCCCTCTCACCTTCCACCATGGAGTGACATAGCAAGAAGGGCATCCTATCAGATGCAATCCTTCAATCTTGGACTTCCCAGTCTCCAGAACTGTAAGAAATAAGTCTCTGTTCTTTATAAATTATCTAGTTTCAGGTATTCTGTTATAGCAGCAAAAAACAGACTAAGACAGGGGTAAAAGGAGGGCAGATGGCTGGCTTAAGTAATAGAAAGGGGATAGTTCAGTAGGGGTGCAGAACCTGGGATTCCCACAGGCTCAAGAATATGCAACCTCAGACTATTCTAATAAAGCACTCTAACATGAATTATGTTCTAACTCTGTTCCAGACATATTGCTAAGCATTGAGCAAGCATTTTTACCCCCTTTGATCCTCACAACTCTTCCTCAGAGATAAGCACTATAGTCTCCATTGCACACAGCAGGAAACTGAGGCTCAGAAACGTTAGTTTGCCCAATCCCATGCAACTCCACTTCAGCACTCTGCCCTTCCAGGGCCTACTCCAGCTGCAGGATGTTCTGCTAATGAGTTTGGATCATTCCATAAAGTATCTTCTTTTCCATGTCTTCATCTATTCTTTTCCTAAGAAGCAGACCATGCAAGGTCACAGATCTTGGAATGTCACACTTGTCACTATAACTCCATTCGATCATTGTGTCCTGCACATCAGCAGCCCTCCACACATAGGCTTAAAGGATGATGTCGCTGAGCACAGTCGCTCAAGCTTGTCATCCCAGCACCTTGAGACGTGCTGGGATGTGCTAAGGCAGGAGGATTGCTGGAGCCCAGGAATTTGAGATCAGTTTGGGCAATATAGCAAGATCTTGTCTCCACAAAATATTTTAAAATTAGCCAGGTGTAGTGGTCCACACCTGTAGTCTCAGCTACTCAAGAAGCTGAGGTAAAAGGATCACTTGAGCTCAGGAGTTTGAGGCTGCAGTGAGCTATGATTGTGCCACCGCACTCCAGCCTCGGTGACAGAGTGAGACTATCTATTTAGAGAGAGAGAGAGAGATGCTACAAATCCTCTGTGATGATCCATGCTGGGTATAAGGGGATTGACTAAGTGTTGGTTTGAGATTTCAGTTCTTTCAAATGTTTGAGAAAGAGGCACAGACCTGGGATGGATGTATACATTGAGGAACAGCCTAACACCACCAACTCCCAAGAAACTAGAGTTCAAGCAAGTGACAAGGGCAGGAGCTGGTCATAGTAATGCTTATGTCACTCTGATTTGACGATATGACATCACAATGCTGTGACCCAAGGAAACTTTGAGTAAGCTAGTTACCTGTCACGTTGTTCCCTGTATTTCCCTTAAACAGGTCTCTCTCTGACCCTCAGGTACTTTTAAAATACACATTCTTCGTTTCTCATCTTCTAAGAACTTATAGTGTAAGATAACTGGTGTGCTAGACAAAAAGGATATAAGGATATACAATTTCAATAGTTTTTCTTCTCTTCTTTTTGTCTCTGTTTTGGGAGCAGGTAATAAAAGTAAAAATAATAATAACAATAATAAGACTTGTGGGAAACCTGACTCGGAGCAGCTAGTCATGGATCTGTGTGAATAACGAAGTTCCCTGGCTTACGTCTGGTTGTTGGTGTAGCCATGCCTTTATACGGTTTCATTTTTCTAGAATGCATTTACCACCTTTTTTCACCTGGTATCTCACCAGTTAGTCAACAGAGTCTGCTCCTCCACGGCGCTCCCTGTCAGGCCTGGTGCCACCCCGTGCTCCTGCACTGTCCTCAGCCTTCCTCTGCCAGAGCCTGCACCACACACAGTATCGCATCCTCTGTTCGCTTCTTTGTCTCCTCTCCTCCTCAGTGAGATCCTCGAGAGTGGTGCAGTGTCTTACTCTTTGTCTCCACAGATATTGGCAGAGTACCTGGCATATGATTACACTCAATTATGATGAACTGAACTGCTCAAGGAAAGAGTTGGTGGAACAACTTTAAGCCTAAGAATACACGGATATATTATGCAGTCTGGAGGATATCAAATAAGTACTGTCTGTGCCTTCTTTTCCCCAAAGCAAACCATTCCCATATCAAGAATTCTGGGGTAAGGATTTGCCCTCTTTTTAAGCTGACAAATCCCAGCATATGTCTCTAATGCACAAGTGGGATATGACTGAGAGCTCTAAGAGATCAAAGCTGTTAAAAATTGATTTTAGTGGCCAGGAGTAGTGGCTCATGCCTGTAATCCCAGCACTTTGGGAAGCTGAGGCGAGTGGCTCACTTGAGGTCAGGAGTTCGAGAGCAGCCTGGCCAACATGCCAAATCCCAGTCTCTACTAAAAATACAAAAATTAGCTGGGCAGCATGTTGGCACGCACTTGTTGTCCCAGCTACTCAGGGGACTGAAGCAGGAGAATTGCTTGAACCTGGGAACCAAGAGGCTGCAGTGAGCCGAGATCACGCCACTGCACTCCAGCTTGGACAACAGAGCAAGACTCCGTCTCAAAAAAAAAAAAAAAAAAAAAAAAAACAGAGCGAGAGAGAGAAAAGAAAGAAAATTGACCTTAGAAATGGAAAGAAACATACAAAGTCAACAGAGGTACTTTGATCCACCAAGGAAGAAGTCTGAAAGGAGACCTGGAAATAGGCAGGAATCCAGAGAGTATTGTTTTGGTATTAGAAGTTCTCAAGAAGAGAAGCCATGGGCCATGAGCTCTTTTAAAAGTGGGAAGTTAGAAAACTAAGGCCTTGGTGGTAGGGTTACCAGATTCAGCAAGTAAAAATATGAGATGGCTAGATAAACTTGAATGTCAGATAAATTTTTTAAAAAATTTTTGTTTTGTCAGTACGTTCCACAGGGTATCTTGTGTTTTATCCAGCAACCCTACCTGGGGCAGAACTTCTGGGAATGTATCCAGAATAACTTAACACTGGGAGTTGACTACCAATTCCAGGTTTCTCATGGAAGAAAATATTTATCACTGTTCCCTATCCAAAGTGGTGGAATGAACAAGAAGAAATGGGGTCAAATCAAAGACTGAGTTCATTTGGATATTCACTAAACCTCTCTTATGTCCTAGCACTTCAATAAAAATTATTTCAAACACCTCCCAAAATTCTGAAATGTATAAGTTTTATCACTGAATGTCAAGGTAATTGATGCTCAAAAAGCTAATAGGTGACGGAGGCAAGAATTTCCAGCCACTCCACCTGGCTCCAAAGTCATCCCTGGGTTACCGCTGACTTTCCACTATCCCCTCTCCTTTCACATCTCTGTACCTTTCCTGAAACTCTGAGATCTGCCTTCTTGTTTGGAAAATAAAGACATCATGTTCTTGTTTAAGAAAAGTTTTATTTCAGGAAAAAAAGTCCTGGGTGCATTTTATAGAGTGGGTCAAATAGGGTCTGGTGCCAGGAGAGTGCTATGGCACATCCCTAGACCCCCCGCGATTCTTACTGCAATCCTAACACTTCATGCCTGTGCCTGCTTGAAAGAAAGAAACCACTTGGGAATATTTTTTACTTTCCTTCAAGTTTCAAAATTCCTTGAGAAAAATAAAACGTATGCTCTTATAAATAATTTAACACACTCCAAAAGGTATAGACAGGGCCTTCCTGTGTACCTAAGAAGGTAGTAGTATACATGGAGTGAATTCATGTTACCCAAGGGTCTTTTCCCAAACCGCCTCCTGCTGGCTCCAGGGGGAGAGAAAACCTGTCTATTGTTTTTGAATTCCTAAAGCCTGGCACAGTGCCTGGGACACTGCTGATGCTCCATATATATTTGTGGGTATGAACTGTCTCAATGCTCAGGTGTCCCAAATTGCATTCATTCTTTTAATTTTGGAGTTTAGCCTGTTCATGAAAAGAACAAAAATTATCCACATGCTGACCTGAAAGAGTTCTGAGCTTTTTCCAGATGGCAGGAAGGTGGGGGAACAGTCTCTTAAGAGTTAGGAGAATGTCTTACAGACACATCCAACAGACGGGCTGAAAAGGGCGGGCGCCGAACCTGATTGACAGGTTGAAAGCCCCAGCCTGCTACTTTTTGGCTGGTGGCCTTAGGCAAGTAACTTAGCCACATTATTTTTGCCTCATTTTCTTCACTCGTAAATGGCGTCAGTAACAGTACCTCCTTTACCAGTTTGTCTTAAGGATTAAAGAAGAATCTTAGAACAGTACCTGGCTCATAAGTGCTCAAATGAATGCTAACTATAGCTTTTCCCAAGGAGAAGATCAAACTGAAGTCATCTTCAGAAAATATTCTCAACTTTGAATGAAAGCAAAATTTTGATGTTTGAAATGTGTCTCTTTAACAGTCAACACAAATGACTAAAATTTGGAACTTTAGGAGGAAGACGGAAAAGGAGACAGTAAAATGCAGGAGAATATTAGTGCCGGCCAGGCTGGTGGCTGCTGCCTGCTCCATGGTGCCCCCAGGCTGGAACTCCTATATCTGTCTCTCTGCACACTTACCTGGTTAGATAGCACTGTTGGTGTCCTGGGTGTGTGCCTGGCACTCATTTGTGAGTTCCTGAAGGTCAAGGCTTAGAATCTTCTTCACTGTGTTTCTAAAACCCTACATGGAGCTAGGCATGTTACAACAGGCTTATAATTTGTTATTTTATTCATTCAGCCAAGGTTTTTAATTTTTTTTAACTTAGGTAATTTGTGTCAGGCCCTGAGCTAGGTGTGGGGAATAAAATAATGAGCACCCGGACACACAGCTTTTAAGGCATCTTAGGAGACTGGGAGTGATACAGGATGGCTCTCACCCTCTCCTGTCCCTCTCCTCTCTCAGGGCTTGACTACCATCCCCTACCCCACCCACCCCCCTCCACACAAACACACACACACACACACACACACACACTACACTACCACCATCAGGAAGCCTTCCTGGCTTGATGCCAATTGAAATTACAAATACATGTTCATTTGTGCATGCTTGGCTCTCAAATTCTACAAATCAGAACAGGATTAAGATAAGTCTTGAGAGGAGCAACTCAAGGTGTGTCTACAGCACCTTCCCACTAAAGCCATGAGTCTCCCTAAAGTTTGTCTCCTTGATTCACCCACAAATGCAGATCAACCACTAACAAGGACTCCCTCCTTGATCAAACTTTAGTCAGGCTCATCTGAGCTCCTTGGCTAGGCCTCGTCCTTGGCCTGCTGAGCCAAGTTGTAGCAAAGAATCTCACTAAGCCAGTGTATGGAGAATCTCCTTCACCCTTGATACCTTGACATCCAATCAATCTCTTCTTCCTCCATCCTTAATATCTAATCAAGTTCCTTTCCTCCCACATATCCCCAACCCTTAATTCCTAGCCAAGTTCCTCATAGCAATTTTCCATGCACTTCCTCAACCTACCATTTTGCTATAAATTTCCACTTGTCCCTGTTGTATTCAGAGTTGAGTTCAATCTCTCTCCCCATTGCAATAGCCTTGCATAAAGTCTTCCTCGCCATTTTTATAAAGCATCTGAATAATTGCTCTTTAATGCTGCCTTCCCTTTGCCTGCCAGGCCCTCAGCTCAGTCTTGAAGACACAGCAGAAAAAGGGGTGGCTCCCACCTGACCCAGGAGGACCCCCCTTCTACAGAGTGCACCGCCTCTGCCTAGCTACTTGGGGGGCAAAGCCAGGTGCTGTGTGTTTACATTCCCTGCTCCATCCTGTGCCACTCTATTGTGGTTGAGGATGTTCAGGGATCCCCAGTCCAATGTACTGTTCCGTTCCCAAATCAACCCAGTTTCAGGAGGAAACAGAACAATTCAATAGAAGAATCCAGAATAAAGTTAGAAATTGTTTCTTCCCCTTCACACCTTTACATCATAATCTTGAGTGTTACTGCCTCAACCCAAAAGTCAGAAGTTTGACTACAGAACTTACTTGTTGTAGCAGCTACTAACATCCGAAGTAACTCAGTGGCAGTGCTTTGTACACTATGAAGCAAAGGATTCTTGTTATTTTTATAATTGGTGGCCCTCACAACCGTACACTGTAGACATCCAGCTCTCCCATGTCCTAAAAGCCTTTTGCTTTTTCCTGAGGAAATATCCAAATATCCAAAAATTCACCACTCCAGTAACTCTCTTCCTTCTTCAAAAAGTCCCCCATTTTTTATTCTCCCAAGGGACCAAGGGAAGGGGGACAGAAGGTGGAGCTAGGGATGGAATATGGACGGTAAAAGATGTGGCATCTGTGGGGTTGCTGTCTCTGCCCCTGGCACTGTCCCCCTTCTCCAGGGTAGAGCCATCACATGCTACAGGATGAATTCCATTATCTTATAGGGCAAGAAGTTTATCAAACAATTCCCCAGCATGTTCCCTTGAAAGCCCTGCCGAGTATGAAGCCTCTGTTATATCCAGAAACCTGGGAATAGGAGGCAAAAAGGACAGTTCAGTGGAGTGTGCACTGGACCATGGCCTGAGCACACAGGCTACAAAGATTTCTTCCCGTGAAACTGTGGGGCCTCTGGCTCAATGGGCAAGAGGAGAAGGGTTTGATTCTTGCCTTGGCTTTGGTGTGCCAAAGCAAGGACAGTGAAAGTCAGACAGTGAAAGGACCAGGGGAAAGAAAGAGGCTCAGGCCAGAGTTCCAGACCAAGCCTATTCTCCACTCACTGCGACTGGCCAGGGGGCACTCAAGGGGGTACTCCCTGTAGGACACATCAGCAAGGGCCACTGGGCTCTGCCTCAATAGGCGTTTGGGTCCCATCTGCAGCATCCCCCTTTGCTGATACAAGTGTTGGGTCACCTCCAGGTCACTGTTTGGTCCGTGTGATATCCTCGACCATCTACTGTTGAGCACTTTACCCAGGAGCTTAGGATCCTCCTTCTGTACCAGGAATTCCTTCTCTCTTACTGGCTTTTCCTTCTGAAAACTGTCCGCAATTTCATCCTTTCTGAATATTTGGACTGTGTCTAGAGTTCGGTTTGCAGGAACTTACCTTTGTGTCATCACTAAAAAGGAGACACCTTCTTATGTATCTATTTCTACCCTTATACTCTGGGAATCCTCACAGCAAGCAGAATTCTGTCTCTACTTGTTACTAGTTATTTAACTTTTCTAAGCCTTAGCTTCCTCAGCTATAAGATGGGAATAATATTGTTTTACAGGGCTGTTTTAAGAATATATATCAAAGAACTTAGCATAGTTAAGAACTTAGCATGTCCCCACAGATATCCAGAAGATGTTAATTGACTCAGCTCCTTCTTCCTGGTGGTGACCACCTTCTGGAGTGTGTGATTGGAGGCCTTCCAGAGACGACCCTGGAGCATATCATATAGATACTGGCAGGCTCTCTGGCACCATCAATTTACACATATCAGTCTGTGGGCAAGTTCACAGATTTCCCAGGGATTTTATGTTCCAGTTATTCTGCATTATTCTCATTTATTTTATATAATAGTATACATTTAAGACAAAAGTGGTGGGTGAAAAATTTTATTGAATTTATTTTATTGTGACCCAGATAAGTAGGAAAGGATTGTTTTATTTGAGCCTTCATAACTTTAGTTTCCAACACTAATAATATTCTTGTTACACATTCTTATGGGAAACTTATATTTACATAGACAGATATCCCCAATGGCAACAGAAGTTTTCTTTGATGTCCCATTTGTCTAACATGTGCATATAAGCACACGCATATATTTTCATTTCTATTTTCACAGCTTTATTATATAATCATCTAAGTTATGTATTTCAAATGGTTAGAAAACCAAGGTGCTGCCTTTTGTGGGTAGCCCCACCACATGCATGGGGAGCGAAGAAGGTTGAGAGGCTCCACCCTAGCTGGCTCTGCTCCTGGCTCTCCTGGAAGACTGAACCCTGGAGCCTGCAATCCACATCTCAAGTGGACTTAGGCCGTGGCATGTTAATCCTCCAGTCATCTGCACCCTAAACCTTGGAGGCTTAGCATTTGTCTTTTTGCTTCACGGTTGAATTCAAAATCAATAAGATGTGATGGAAATGCTTGGACCACTGGACCGAGGAAGTTTTCCAAGACCCCGACATGAATTTGCCCACATCGGACAAGATCAAAACAAGGTGGCCCTATGAAAGACCATTTGAGGCCAGCTCCTGAGTTTCCTATTTCCCATTATAGAGAAATTTTGGGAAAGCCTTTTCACAGGAGATGGAAGTTGAGGCAGGATTTAAAATACATGTAGAATTTGGATAATCGAAGGGAAGGAAATAGCATTCCAGGCTGAGGTTTGGAAAAAATAATTGAATAATTCAATGTGTAAACCTAAAATAAAATCCTAAGCCCCCAGCTGACTGAACAGACTTCTTCTGGGCCATGGGAAACCTGAAAAATTGAATTCCCATCCATGACAAGAAGATAGGTCAGACATACCTTGATATGCTCTCCTGCCTTTTGGAGTTTAGGCACAATGGATCATAACTAATATTAAAATAGAGATCACAAGACTGATAAAGACTCTTTGTGACACTAAGATACAAAATTTCAGTATGATTCTGGTATAGCATCACATGACAGATAGCAGGCTGTGAAGGAAATAAAAATTTTTTACCCCAAAATATATTTCTTTGACATATTTTGAAATGGTCCTGCAAAGCCACCTCTTGTGGGGAAAATTTGCATCTGTAGAGAATCTCTCCCCATTTATAGGTCTTTCTGGATCCAAGAGAGATCAAACTAACAGTCTGACACCTTTTAAGATACAAAAAGAGACACTTATCATCTATCTGTCTGAAACCTGCTACTTAGAGGCTTCATCTATATAGCAAGAACCTCAGCTTCCACAACCCCCCTTATCTTAACTCAAGCATTTCTTTCTACTGTCTCCAACTCTTTAGGCAAAGCTTAACTATTTCAATCAATTGCCAATCAGAAAATCTTTGAATCTATATATGATCTGTAAGGCCTCACTTGGAGATGTCCCACCTTTGTGGGCTGAACAAATGTATATCTTGCATGTATTGATTTATTAATATGTCTTTGCCTGTAATTTCTATCTTCCTAAAATGTATAAAATCAAGTTGTAACCTGACCACTTTGGGCACACTTTCCAGGACATTTTGAGACCATATTCCAGGGCATGGTTACTTATATTGGCTCAGAATAAACCTCTTTAAATATTTTAGACAATTTGATGTTTTTCATCAACAAATGCTTGATAACTAGTTTAGACTCTTACCTTATCTGCCCAGCTCATACCATGATAAAAGCCTTAGGAAAGAAGACAAAGTTTATCCTAAACCTTTATTCTCTATTCCCCTAAAGCACCTACCTCAAGGCTGGACGCATAGTGAGTTCCTAATAAACATTATTAATTATTGCTCTCAACATCACTGTGTGAAACATATATAGGCACAGAAGGCTGGATTTTGTGATTACCCATAAAGAGTGCTTAGTTGTTATGTAAAATGAATAATGTGAACATGCTGAAACATAAGAGGATCAAATTATGCCCTAACCACTGCCTGTTCGCAAGTGAAAACCAGCGAAAATGGGGATGACTCATCTTAAATCCACCATCAAATGAACAGTGTTTCTCCATTTTCAAAGCTCCACTTGGGAATTAGAGTCAAGATAGATGAACATATTCAGACTCTATATGAACATAACTGGAGGACAGGGGCTACCAAAATTGAAGCTAGTAAACTGTATCTGGAACACTCTTGCTGTTTCTGGTGGTGTGGATAACATGTGCTATTAGCACAGGGGTCAGTTTCCACTGTAACCAGGACCTGCCCAGAAAACTTAATCTCATCAGAGTTCAGGCCTAGTCTAAGACACACTGTCCTAACACACAGTGCCCCTGTCTCCTTACAAGGACAATCTTTGAAAATGCTCCACAAATTAATAATAGTAACAACTTCTACTCTCCATTGAGTACCTCACTATGTGACTGTCTACGCTTCTATGCATTTAGGTACATTTCCTCATATAAGCTTGTCAGCAGCCCTCTGATGTGGATATCAGGAGATCCAGTTTGTAGATTGAGAAACTGAAGCTTAGAGAAGACAAGCAGTTTACCCAGTTTGCCCCTTAGCATCCTGCTTCCAAATCCATGCAACCAACCATTAATCTTCCTCTGCTCTCTGCCCACTTGGACACCAGAGTCCAGGCAGCCAGTGTAGAAAAGGCCTAAACTTTATCTCCCCGCCTTTCCTTCATCTTTATCTTTCCTGAGGATCCATATAGGAAACAGCGAGCTAGAGAGTTAAGCCTGGGCTTAGATGCCCCAGCAGGGAGAAGTTGGGGTGAGCAGTTATTTCTGATCTTTTCTGTGTTCTCTGCAGGTAAAGGCCTAGCATCTCATGATTTAGTGTGGTGGTTCTCAAAGTATGGTCCTGGCACAAGCAACATCACCATCACCTGGGAGCTTGTTAAAAATGCAGAATCTTGGGCCATAACCCAGATATACTGAATCTGAAATTCTGGGGACAGAGCCCATTAATCTGCATTTTTAAAGCCCTCCAGGTGATTCTGTTGCACACTAAAGTTGGAGAACCCCTGTTCTTCACTAACTATTGTTTAGTGGAATAACGAAAAAAAAAAAAAAAGAAAGAAAGAAATTAGCACTGAAGCCAGTAGAATGCAGAAGGTTGGGATTTTCAAAACCAGTCTTGTAGCTGTCATATTTAGAATCACAATATCCTATCTAGGCACAGTAGCTCATATCTATAATCTCAGCATATTAGAGGGCTGAGGCAGGAGGATTGCTTGAGGCCAAGAGTTCAAGACCAGCCTGGGCAACATAGTGAGACCTAGTCTCTAAAAACAAAAATAAAGATAATTAGCTGGGCGTGGTGGCATGTGCCTGTAGTACCAACTACACAGGAGGCTGAAGTGGCAGGATAGCTTAAGCCCAGGAGTTTGAAGCTAGACAGTGAGCTATGATCATGCCAGTGTATTCCAGCCTGGGCGACAGAGCAAGACCCTGTCTCTAAAATGAATAAATAAATAAAATCACAATATTCTAACACTTAAAAGATAAAAAATAAATTCGAGGCTTTCTAACATAAAGTGTTCATTTCACACTAGAGAAAACTGAGGCCCAGAGAAGCAAAACATGTTGTCCCTTGTCACACAGCAAGATTGTGGCAGAGCTTTACAGCAGAACCCAGGCCTCCCCTTTCCAGTTCTAAGTTATCTTCTGCAATCCAACTTGCCTTCCAATGTCCAAATACACCCTCAACAATTCTGGCTGCTCCCATGTCTGTGCTTATAACTGTCTGATAGTCTATGCATGGGGAAAAAAAAAACTTTCTCCTTTTCTGAACATAAATATAAGTAGTAATTTCTTTTCTTACATTTCTACTCTGCATCAATATCATACAGTCCCAATTTTTAAAGCAATCTATCAAACATTTTATTCAAATTAGTATACAAATTTTGGTTCTTCTTTCAACTCATGGTGGGGCTAGGATTTAAATTGTTATATGATTTTTTTATGCATTTACATAATTTTTTCCTGACGAACTCAGAATTTTGTTTCTTTATCTCTCTGGAAGATAATCATCTCAGATTACTCTAATCATGATGTGCCCAGCAACACTGTTTGATTCTCTTTGCTGAGCTGTGGGAAGTCACCTCTCTAAAACTGTTCACCCTCAGAGCAAAATCCACTCTTTCCTACTCTCATGTAGCAAACCAGATGCCCAAAAATCCAGACAAAGTGAGTTATTTGTGTCCCAGTTAAAATGGCTTATATCCAAAAGACAGGCAATAACAAATGTTGGCAAGGATGTGGAGAAAAGGGAACCCTTGTACCTTGCTGGTAGGAATGTAAATTAGTACAACCACCATGGAGAACACTTTGGAGGGTCCTCAAAGAACTAAAAATAGCTGGGCACAGTGGCTCACGCCTGTAATCTCAGCACTTTGAGAGGCTGAGGCAGATGGATCACCAGAGGTCAGGAGTTCGAGACCAGCCTGGCCAACATGGTGAAACTCCGTCTCTACTAAAAATACAAAAAAAATTAGCTGGGCATGGTGGCAGGCACCTGTAATCCCAGCTACTCGGAAGGCTGAGGCCAGGGAATCACTTGAACCCGGGAAGCAGAGGTTGCAGTGAGCTGAGGTCACGCCACTTCACTCCAGCCTGGGCAACAAGAGCAAAACTCTGCCTCAAAAGAGAAAAACAAAACAAAACTAAAACTAAAAATAAAGCTACCATATGATCCAGGTATACCATATATACAACTGCTGGATATATATCCAAAAGAAAGAAAATCAGCATATCGAGGTGATATCTGCACCTCTGTATTTGTTGCAGTGCTGTTTACAATATCCAAGATTTAGAAGCAACTTAAGTGTCCATCAACATTCAAATGGATAAAGAAAATGTGATACATATACACAATGGAGTATTATTCAGCCATAAAAAAGAATGAGATCCTGTCATTTGCAACCACATGGACAGAATTGGATATCATTATGTTAAGTGAAATAAGCGAGGCACAGAAAAACAAACATTGCATGTTCTCACTTATTTGTAGGATATAAAAATCAAAACAATTGAACTCATGGACATAGAGAATAGAAGGACAGTCATCAGAGGCTGGGAAGGGTAGTGGGGTGCTTGGAGGAAGAGGGGGATGGCTAATGGGTACAAGAAAATAGGATCAAATTTACCTAGTATTTGATAGCACAACAGGGTAACTATAGTTAATAATAACTTAATTGTGTACTTTAAAATAATGAAAAGGGTAGAATTAGATTGTTTATAATATAAAGGATAAATGCTTGAGGGGATGGATACCCTGTGTTCCATGATGTGATTAATATGCATTACATGCTTGTATCAAAATATCTCATGTGCCCCATAAATACATATATAGCCACTTAGGTACCCCCCAAAATTAAACATATTTTTAAGTGAGTGATTTGTGAAAAGAACTCGGTAATCGGCATTCAAGGTGGTGGATAGTTTTCAGAATTGTAATATTTCCATCCAAATGTTTGGAATCTTATAGGTGGGTTATTGGCTGAGTTGTTTTTGTTGTACTTAATATCTTTAATTCTTCCTTTCTTGCCAAGTATTTGAGAAAGCGGTCTGTTCAGAGACACTCCCATTCACATTTAACTCTAGAGATGCTCTGGAACTCTCAGAGCTGGGCACCTTCCCAATAGAAGTGGCTCCCCAATAGAATCACTCAAGCTCTACCTTCACAAGGGCCACTTAGTTTTCAACCTATTTTAAGCTTCTTCATTTTTTTAAAAAAAAAGCAATTAAGCACTTGATATGCTACATTTTTAGGAGGGGATACTGGGAAGTCTCAGAGAAATAATGTGAATCCAGGCTCTGAGAGCTTGCAATCTAAAACCAATAGCAAGAATACAGACACCAATAGGAACAGAGAGAATAAATGGATGTCAAAAACAAGAATGCATTGTGCTGTTTGGCACTCTAGAGAATATCCTGGCTCGTAGCAGTGCAAATTGCTCTTACTTTAGAAAAATAACCCAGCTGAACATCTGCTTTGTGTGAAAGGTTAAGCTTTCCTCCAGGCCAGGAACTGGAAGAAGTCCTGAAGAAGGAGAAAGCAATAGGGCTAAATTTTCTCTGCTTGAGGAAATTTGGAGTTTCAGAGCTGTTCAGGAACAGCTGGAGGCAAGAAGAGGGGGGCGAGATACAAGAAGGATGTGGGGAACTGACAGAAAGGTTAGAGAGGTCCAAGCAGGAGCTGAGGCACCAGCCAACAAGAAATGCCCTAGTCTTGTGTTACTGAGAGTTGAAGAGATAAAGCCTAGTGTGGGTCAAGGTGGGATGTTAGAAAGGATGGCACAGAAAGCTTTCATGCTAAAGCCAGGTGGGTCATTCATGTTCTTGGGTCCAGGGTTAATTCATACGAAGTCTTTGGGACATGTAAGAAGGAAAGCGATTCCTCGATTCCTCGGACCAGTTCAATTGACATTGTAATGAAAACCAATTGTTCTCTTTGAAAACCCTAAAATGATATGCCAGAGCAAAGCTGGTGACTCCAAAATCTAAAGAATGTTTAAAACTACAGGCCAGGCACAGTGGCTCATGCCTGTAATCCCAGCACGTTGGGAGGCCAAGGTAGGTGGATCACCTGAGCTCAGGAGTTCGAGACTAGCCTGGCCAACATGGTAAAAACCTGTCTCTAGTAAAAATACAAAAAAAATTACCCGGGCGTGGTGGCATGTGCCTGTAATCCCAGCTACCCAGGAGGCTGAGGCAGGAGAATCGCTGGAACCCAGGAGGCAGAGGCTGCAGTGAGCTGAGATCGCACCACTGCACTCCAGCCTGGGTGACTGAGCAAGACTCTATCTAAAAAAAAAAAAAAAAAAAAAAAACACAAAAAATCTACTAAGTACTTTTTAGACCCAACACAGACCCTCATAGGCCAGGGACGATTACAAGAGTATGTTTTTTGGAGATTTCAATATACATCCAGTGGTCTGCACCTAAGCAACTTGAAAAATATATTGAAATTTCAGAAATAATTGTTGAGGCTCTTTGTCAAAAACAGTGGCACATGTTGTGTAAGGTAAATGCATACAATGTTATTTGCCAAATTAAAAACAAAAAACAGGACCAAATTCTGAATCCTTCTCCTGAGGTTGACCACCGTTGTTCTAAAGCCAGGCTTCTCCAACTGTTTCCATCTACTGATTAATTCAGAAGGAGAAAAGTTTTTATGAAGCAACCTCCATGTCAACTATAAATGGTTGCTGAAAGAAAGAAAATAAAAAATATATTACCAGAATAGAACAGAAATGTGAAGGATAAACCAAGAATCAGGGTGAGTTATTAACAATCTACGTGAAAAAGGAGGCCTTGGCTCTCAGGTCACGCCACCTGGAGGCCACCCATGGTACTCTAATTCCCTGCTGGGAACATTGTCCTCGGAGACCAAATCATGAATCTAAGATATCAATACCTCTTACAAAATAGGCAGGACATGTCAAGGCAAATGTGCCATTCATGCCCAGTGCCCAAAATGGGGCCTGTTTTCCCTGTTAGCGTGAGTCTGACTCATAGCCCACATACTGAGTGGGTTGAGAATTGGGGTTTTGAGAGGTGAGTCAAGAGACTCCAGATGCCCACATGTTATTTTCACTGTGAGGCTGGACACTCATCATTAGACCATCCTCCAAAAGAGCTGTGTTGGTCACTTGTTCATTTCGGTGTGCATGAACTAAATCATAATAGTTTTTAGAAAGTGTATAAGCTGCCTATTAAAAAGTCAACCTCCAAAGTCACAATAGATTTAAGACTTCCATTGTGAAACAGGTGCTTAGAAAAATCAATCTATAGCAAGAGTAAATTAGCTGATTTTTAAAAAATTGTAATCACCCTAGACTAGTTTTATTCAATGAATGTGACACTAAAGACAGTGAGATTTGCTTTTTCTTTCTTTAAGGAAAACAACAAATGCCAGAAAAAGAAGGCAAAACGATGAAATGATCTTTCCAGGTTACTAAATTATTGGTCAAATTAATTATTCATTATTGTCGATGAATATTGATTAAACACAATATGAAGAACTATTTTCTTTTATTTCTTAGCCCTCTGTCTAAGCCTGAGGTCTTTAATAATTTATGTCCCTTTTCTACCAGAAAAATGCTTATGAAGGACAGTCTGGTCACCTCTTTCTTACTCAAAACCCCCCATAGTTTCTCCCTTGCCGACCAAGTATGAAAGCTTTCCAACATTTTCTGACTCACTTTCACTCTTCTCTTCATGCACTCTACACTGTACCTTCCTGGAACTACTCACTGTTGCCTATACAAATTCCTGCATTTCCTCTAACTCTTTGCCCATTCTGTTTCCTGAGCCTGGAATGCCTTTTGCTCCAATCTTCGTAATCTTCACCCACTTTACATCTCTTTTTCTCCCCATCTTCATTCTCTCCTCACAATGTAAAAATTAAATATCCATATGGATATTTATCTTTGCCTTATATATAACAAATCCCTTTTCCAGTATGTCATTTTTACCTTGTTTTGCTTACTAGATAATAGCCTGCAGAAGACTAGCTATGTTGGTTTTATCTTTGTAACCTGGTGTCTTCCCTGGTTTCTGGACCATAGTAGGTGTTCAATATGCATTTGTGAATAGAAATACAGGGGCAGCAAGAGAAGGAAGAGGGAAGGAGGAGGAGGAGGCAAGGAGGAAGAGCAGGAGGAGAGGGAGAGAGAGAGAGAAAAGAAGAAGGAAGAGGAGGAGGAGGAGGAGAGGAAAACTGGGAGGAAGAAGGAAGTGAATGAAAGAAAGAGGGAGAAAGAAATTCAGTTTGTTCTAGTCTAATTGGCACTTAGGAAAGTTTCAGATGTGGGCTTTACCTTCCCTTGTCTGTTCTTTCACCTCCTATTCACTTCTCATTCACCCAAACTTTGTTCCCACCCCTCCACTGAAATGATCTTGCCAAGGTCAACAAAAACCCCTTGATGTGGTTTGGATGTTTTCTTCTTTCAAAATCTGATGTTGAAATCTGACCTCCAATGTTGGAAGTGTGGGCTAGTAAGAGGTGTTTGGATCTTGGGGGTGGATCCTTCATGAATGGCTTGATGCTGCCCTCACAGTAATGAGTGAGTTCTCACTCAATGAGCTCATGTGAAAGGTTGTTTAAAAGAGCCTTGTACTTCCCCCCTCTCTCTCGCTGCCTCTCTCGCCATGTGACATGGTGTCTCCCTTTGCCTTCCACGATGATTGTAATCTTCCTGAGGCCCTCACCAGAAGGAGATGATGGCACTAGGCTTCATGTACAGCCTGCAGAACCATGAACCAAATAAACCTCTTTTCTTTATAAATTATCCAGTCCAAGGCATGTGTATGTATTAGTCTGTTTATATAGGTATGTGTTAGTTTGTTTATAGTGACACAGACAGACTAACACATACCTACTTGCCAAATCTGGTAATCACCTCCATCACTCTTTTCTTGGAAATCTCTCCACATCTGAATTTTGTGATATCGTCATTCCTGCTTTTCCTTATATCTCCTTTATTCTTGCATCTCTGACCCCTTTGCTGCATCCATTTCCTCTAACCATCCTTTAAATTTGGCGATTTTCAGTATTCTTCATCTTCCCTTTCCCCCTTTCATGCTGCATACTCTCTGGTTAAACTTATTCGTTCCCATGACTTCAAATTAGTTGCTATAGTTAATAATTCCCAATCTACATTCCTAGCCTTCTCGTCTCCTGAACTCCATCCATATCTATGTTGCCAAGCATCTACGATACATCTCTTCTCAACCACCGACTTAAGTTCAGCATGTCAAAACTAGAAGGTTTTTTTCCCAAGATGGCAGATTAGAGATTTTCAGTGTGCCTCACTCATGTGGAGTTAGCAAGATAGTACATAAAAGTCAACTCTGTGAGCTTTAATTCAAGAAGAAAAATAGGAATCCACGATAATTCTGAAGGACAGCCCAGATCCCAGAGACGAGAACACCAGAAAACAGTCCCTGTGACAGCATCCATCTGATAAAAATGAGTCAAGCCCCAGTACATGAGAGGGACAGAGATCCTCCCCCATAACTCTCCCTTCCAATGGGAATCTGAGCAACTCAGGCTTAGGGAGAGTATTTTGTTTCTCCCAAGCCCTGGAGCTAACTTGGGGAGAGGCTTGGAGATGCTGTGACAGAAAGATACCATGAAGAACTACAGACATTTTCTCAGACCCAAGACTAAGAGCAGGAAGCCATTTTTAATCTGGGCATATAAAAAGATCTTTGGTAATCTGGCAGCATGACCATGGAGGCACTTTAGTCGCAGGCCAGAGATTGGAACATTTGCTCTGGAACAGGGTAGGGGCCTTCACAGCCAAAACTATGGAAAGCATCTCAGCAGCAGGTGTTGGAACTGTGCTGTCCCCCATCATGAGCCTGGGGTGGGAGGAGAGCTGCTATACCTGCAATTTCTCCTGGGTGGCAAGACTTGCAGCCAGAGCCAGCTTGGCGACTTGGAACAGGTCTGCATGTGCCGTGGCTGAATGCCTCATCTTGTTCCTCTGAGACTGTGGTGCAGCAAGGCCCTCTCTGTTCCACACTCAGGCAGAAATCCAGGCATTTGGAGCACCTGCTTGCCTGGAACAGCAGACTGAGCTTCCCCACCCTTCATGGACATAGATTGTGGTACAGTGGGGCTCTCTCTGCTCCATACCCACACAGATCTCTGGGAATTCAGAGCACCCACTCACCTGGATCAGCAACCTGACCTGTACCACACTTTCTGTACAGAGATTCTGATGCAGAGAGGCCCTGTCTGCTTCACATCCAGGCAGATTTTCAGGAATTTGTATCACCAGCTAGCCTGCATTAGGAAGGCTCATCAGTCCCACCCTTCCTGGACATATATCATGGTGCAGGGGTGCCCTCTCTGCTACACATGCAGGCAGATCAGGCATTTAGAGCACTGCTCTCCTGAATGAGAAGACTGAGCCACCCCACCCATCCTGTGCAGATATCTTGGTGCAGGGGGACCCTCTCTGCTCCACACCCAGGCAGATCTCCAGGCATCTGGAGTTTCCACTCTCCTATATTAGGAGTTTAGGCCACCCTACTCCCCGTACAAAGAACTGGGGACCAAGGATGTTTCCCAGCTCCAGATCTAGGCATAACTCTGGGTACTTGGTGGCTGTCCACTGGATTCTACCTCAGCAGCAGTGATGGTGCCTGCTGTCAGGGGACATATAAGTGAACCTGCCTAATCCAATCTTACCCTTCATGGCTCCTTCCACACTAGAGCTGAGCAGTGAGCTGAGACCACTGTGTATTCCACATGTCAGCCCATTACCTGAGGCAACAGAGAGCTTCTGCCAATAAACAAGGATCAAGTATATAACCAGCTGTGTTGGCTGCAGCTAGGTCTTACCTACAAGCACCATCTACTGGTCTGTAGGTTGAACTGCACAACCCAATATAAAACCTATCTAAAGAAGTGAATAGGGCTATAGAAGTAAAGCCAAAAGACCCTACCCAACATACTCTATAGTCACACTCCTAGGGAAGGTGAAAAGAGAAAGGGAAAGAAAAAATAATATTATTATAGATAAAGAAAAAGAAAGAAAAAATCCTATCTACACAAAAATAATTATAAAAATTAGAAATGTCAGCATCTGTAGGTGAGAAGAAACTAGCACAAGAATTCTGGAACTATGAAAAATATAAATGTAGTGACACCACCAAAGGATTGCACTAGCTCTCCGACAATGGTCCATAACCAAAATGGAAGCTCAGAAATGACATATAGAAAAATGAAAGCATGGATTGCCAAGAGGCTCAAAGAGATCCAAGACAAGGTTGAAAAGTAACACAAAGAAAAGTCTAAAGCGATCCAGGAAATTAAGAGATAAATATCTTAAAAATAAGTCAATTGGAGCTCTGGAATTGAAAAACTCACTTAAGGAATTTAAAAATACAGTTGAAATCTTTATCAATAGACTAGACAAGCAGAAGAAAGATTTTCAGAGTTTGAACACTGATCTTTCAAACTAACCTAATTCAGATAAAAATAAAGAAAAAAGAATTATAAAAAAATGAAAAAAGCCTTTGAGAAATTGTTTGATTATGTAAAGCAACCAATTCTACAAATTACTGGCATTCCTGAGAGAGAAAAAGTAAACAACCCGAAAAATATATTTGAGGATAATTCAAGAACACTTCCCTTATCTTGCTAGAGAGGTAGACATCTATATACAAGAAATCCAGAGAACACCTGCAAGAAACTGTGTAAAATGAAAATCACCAAGACTCAAGACACACAGTCACTAGACTATATGAAGTCAATGCCAAAGAAAAATATTTTAAAGGCATGCAGAGAAAAAGGACAGATAATTTACAAAGGGAATCTTATCAGGTTAAATGCAGACTTGTCAGCAGAAACCTTACAAGCCAGGAGAGATTGAGGACCTATTTTACACATTCTTAAATAAAAGGAATTCCAACCATGAATTTCATATTCCACCAAGCTAAGCATTATAAATGAAAAAGAAATAAAATATTTTTCAGACAAGCAAGCACTATAGGAATTTGTTACCAGTAGACCAGCCTTACAAGAGAGCTTTAAGAGAGTTCTAAACATGAGAATAAAAGAACAATACCTACTACCACAAAAACGCACTTATGCACATAACCTACATATCCTATAAAACAACCACACAATAGAAACTGCAAAGTAACCAGCAAACAACTTCACGATAGGATCAAAACCTCTTATATTAGCATTAACCTTGAATGTAAACAGTCTAAAAGCTCCACATAAAAGTCACAGAGTGGAAAATTGGATTAAAAAACAAGACCCATTCATCTGCTGTCTTCAACAGACCCATCTCACACATAATGATACCCATAGGTTCAAAGTAAAGGGTTGGAGAAAGATCTACCATGCAAATGGCAAACAAAAAAGAGCAGGGGTTGCTATTCTTATATCAAATGAGAAAGACTTTAAATCAACAATAGTAAACAAAAAAAGAAGTCAGCTGGGCATTATGTAATGATAAAGGTTTCAATTCAACAGGAAGATTTAACTATCCTAAATATGTATGTACCTAATATTGGAGCACAAGAATTTATAAAACAAGTACTTCTAAATTTATGAAAACACTTAAACTACCACACAATAATAGTGGGAGATTTGAACACCCCACTGACAGCATTAGACAGATCATCAAGGCAGAAAACTATCAACAAAATTCTGGACTTAAATTTGACACTTGACTAATTGGACCTAATAGACATCTACCGAATATTCCACCCATCAACCACAAAATATCCATTCTTCTTATCTGCATATGGATTGACCATATGTTCAACAATAAAGTGTGACTCAAAAAATTAAAAAAATCAAAATCATACCCATATTCTCGGACAACAATTAAATAAAAATAGAAATCAATACAAAGAAGATAAGAAGATCAGTAAAAATCACACACTTACATGAAAATTGTATAAATTGATCCTAAATGACTTTTGAGTAAACAACAAAATCAAGACAAAAATTTTAAAAAATCATTTAAATAAATGAAAACAAAGACGTAATGCATAGGCTGTCCTTGTACTGCTATAAAGAAATACTTGAGATTGGGTAATTTATAAAGAAAAGAGGTTTAATTGGCTCATGGTTCTATAGGCTGTACAGGAAGCATAGTGGCTTCTGCTTCTGGGAAGGCCTTAGGAAACTTACAAACTTACAATGGTGGAAGGTGAAGGGGAAGTAGGCACATCTTGCATGGCAGAAGCAGGAGCAAGAAAGTGAGGGTGGAGGTGCTACTCACTTTTAAACAACCAGATCTTGTGAAAACTCTATCACAAGCATAGTACTAGGGGGTGGTGCTAAACCATTCATGAGAAACCGCCCCTATGGTTCAGTCGGCTACCACCAGCCCCCACCTCCAACATTGGAGATTATAATTCAACATGAGATTTAGGCAGGGATACAGATCCAAACCATATCATTCCACCCCTGGTTCCTCCCAAATATCTTTTCTTCTCACATTTCAAAATATAATCATGCCTTCCCAACAGTACCCCAAAGTCTTAACTCATTTCAGCATTAACTCAAAAGTCCAAAGTCTCATCTGAGAAAAGCCAGTCCCTTCTGCCTATGAGCCTGTAAAATAAAAAACAAGTTAGTTACTTCCATGATACAACAGGAGTATAAGCATTTGGTAAATGTTCCCATTCCCAAAGGGAGAAATCAGCCAAAAGAAAGTGGCTTCAGGCCCCTTGCAAGTCCAAAACCCAGCAGGACAGTCATTAAATCTTAAAGCTCCAAAATAATCTTCTTTAACTCCATGTCTCACATCCAAGGCACACTGGTATGAGGGGTGAGCTCCCAAGACCTTGGGAAGCTCTGCCCTTGTGGCTTTGCAGCATTCAGCCACCCTCCCAGCTGCTCTCATGGACTGTTGTTGAGTGCCTGCAGTTTTTCCAGGCACAGGGTACAATCTGTTGGTGGATATATTATTCTGAGGTCTGGAAGGTGGTGGCCTTCTCACAGCTCCACTATGCAGTGCCCTAGTGGGGACTCTGTGGGGTATCCAACCCCACATTTCCCCTCTGCACTGCCCTAGTACAGGTTCTCCATGAGGGTTCTGCCCCTGTAGCAGGCTTCTGCCTGGATATCCTGGCTTTTCCATACATCGTCTGAAATTTAGATGGAGGCTCCCAGCCTCAACTCTTGCATTTTGGGCACCCACAGGCTTAACACCACATAGAAGCCACCAGGACTTATGGCTTGCAACCTCCGAAGCAGTGGCCTGATCTGTACTTGGGCCTCCTTGAGCCAACGGCCCCTGAAGCCAGAGTAGCCAGGATACAAGGAGCAGTGTTCCAAGGCTGTGCAGGGCAGCGGGGCCCTGAGCTTGGCCCATGAAATCAGTTTTCCCTCTCCTTTGCATCAGTTCCCAATAAGTTCCTCATCTCCATCTGAGACCTCCTCAGTTTGGCCTTCTATGTCCATAGCACTATCAGCATTTTGGTCACAACCATTCAGCAAGTCTCTAGAAAATTCCAAACCTTCCTTCATCTTTGTCTTCGCTGAGCCTTCTACACTCTTCCAACCTTTGCCCATTATCCAGTTCCAAGGTCACTTGCATATATTCAGGTATCTTTACAGCAGTGCCCCACACCTCGGCACCAATTTTCTATATTAGGCTGTTCTTGCACTGCTATAATGAAATATCAGATTGGGTAATTTATAAAGAAGAGATTTAGTTGGCTCAGACTTCTGTAGGCTGTACAGGAAGCATAGTGGCTTCTGCTTCTGGGGAGGCCTCAGGAAAATTACAATCCTGGCAGAAAGCGAAGGGGAAGCAGGCATATCTTACATGGCATGAGCAGAAGCAAGAGAGAGAGTGAAGAGATGCTGCATACTTTTGTTTATTTATTTATTTATTTTGAGATGGAGTCTTGCTCTGTCACCCAGGCTGGAGTGCAGTGACGCCATCTCGGCTCACTGCAAGCTCTGCCTCCCAGGTTCATGCCATTCTCCTGCCTCAGCCTCCCGAGTAGCTGGGACTACAGGCGCCCGCCAACATACCCAGCTAATTTTTTGGATTTTTAGTAGAGACGGGGTTTCACCGTGTTAGCCAGGATGGTCTCGATCTCCTGACCTCGTGATCCACCCTCCCCGGCCTCCCAAAGTGCTGGGATTACAGGCATGAGCCACCGCACCCAGCCGAGATGCTGCATACTTTTAAACAACCAGATCACAGGAGAAGTCTATCACAGAACAGCACTATGGGGATGGTGCTAAACCATTTATGAGGAACCATCCAGTGGTCCAATCACCTACCACCAGGGCTCACCTCCAACACTGGGGATTAAAATTTGACATGAGATTTGGGTGGGGACACAGATTCAAACCATATCACATAACATAGCAAAATCTCTGGTAGGCAGCAAAAGTAATGTTAGCAGGAAAGTTTATAGACCTAAAAACATACCCCCAAAAGTTAGAAAGTTCTCACATGAATACCTTAACATTACACCTAGATGAACTAGAAAAACAAGAACAAACTGACCACAAAGCTGGCAGAAAAAAAGAAATAACTAAAATCAGAGTGGAACTGAATGTATTTGAGATCCAAAAGTCCATAGAAAGGATCAACAAAACCAAAAAAGTTGGTTTTATAAAGATCAACAAGATCAATAAACTGCTAGCTGGACTTACAAGGAAAAAGGAGAGAAGATCCAAATAAGCACAATTAGAAACAACAAAGGAGACATTACAATCAATCTTACAGAAATTGAAAACATCTTCAGAGACTATAATGAACACCTCTATGCACATAAACTAGAAAATCTAGAGGAAATTGATAACAGTCCTAAAAATACACAATATCCCAAGATTGAATCAGGAAGAAATTGAAACACTGAACAAACCAATATAGAGTTCTGAAATTGAATCAGTACAAACAAACAAACAAACAAAAACCCAGACCAGATGAATTCACATCTACAAAGAAAAGCTGATACCAATTCCATTGAAACTCTTGCAAAAAACCAAGGAGGAGTTACTCCTCCCTAAATAATTCTATGAAGCCAGCATCACCCTGGCAAAAAGACACAACAAAAAAAGAAAACTGCTGTCCAATATCCCTGATAAACATAGATGCAAAAATCCTCAATAAAATACTAGTAAACAGAATTCAACAGCACATCAAAATGTTCACCATGATCAAGTAGGCTTTATTCCTCAGATGCAAGGTTGGTTTAACATATACAAATCAATAAATGTGATTCACCACATAAAAAGAATTAAAAACAAAACCCTGTGATGTGATCATCTCAATAGATGTGGGAAGTTTCCAATAAAATCCAACATCCTTTCATGATTAAAAAAAAAAAAAAAACCTCAAGAAAGTAGGCATCAAAGAAACATACCTCTTTTGCTGTGCAGAAGCTCTTTAGTTTAATTAGATCCCATTTGTCAATTTTGGCTTTTGTTGCAATTGCTTTTGATATTTTCATCATGAAGTCTTTGCCCATGCCTATGTCCTGAATGGTATTGCCTATGTTTTCTTCTAGGGTTTTTACGGTTTTGGGTTTTACATTTAAGTCTTTAATCTATCTTGAGTTAATTTTTGTATACGGTGTAAGGAAGGGGTCCAGTTTCAGTTTTCTGCATATGGCTAGCCAGTTTTCCCAGCACCGTTTATTAAGTAGGGAATCCTTTCCCCATTGCTTGTTTGTGTCAGGTTTGTTGAAATTCAGATGGCTGTAAATGTGTGGTGTTATTTCTGAGGTTTATCTTCTGTTCCATTGGTCTGTATATCTGTTTTGGGACCAGTACCATGCTGTTTTGGATACTGTAGCTTTGTAGTATAGCTTGAAGTCAGGTAGCAGGATGCCTCCTGCTTTGTTCCTTTTGCTTAGAATTGTCTTGCCTATACAGGCTCTTTTTTGGTTTCATATGAAATTTAAAGTAGTTTTTTCTAATTCTGTGAAGAATGTCAATGGTTCTTGAATGGGAAAAGCATTAAATCTATAAATTACAGCAAAGGAAACTATCATCAGAGTGAATGGGCAACCTACAGAATGGGAGAAAAGTTTTGCAATCTACCCATCTGACAGAGGTCTAAAATCCAGAATCTACAAGGAACTTAAACAAATTTACGAGAAAAAAACAAACAACCCCATCAAAGCAAATGATATGAACAGGCACTTCTCAAAAGAAGACATTTATGCAGCCAACAAACATATGATAAAAAGCTCAACATCACTGATCATTTTAGAAAAATGCAAATCAAAACCACAATGAGATACCATCCCATGCCAGTCAGAATGACGATTCTTAAAAAGTCAAGAAATAATAGATACTGGCGAGGCTGTGGAGAAATAGGAACGTTTTTACACGGTTAGTAGGAATGTAAATTATTTCAACCATTGTGGGAGATAGTATGGCAATTCTTCAGGGATCTAGAACCAGAAATACCATTTGACCCAGCAATCCCATTACTGAGTATATACCCAAAGGAATATAAATCATTCCGTTACAAAGACACATGCATACATATGTTTATTATAGCACTATTTGCAGTAGCAAAGACATGGAACCAACCTAAACACCCATTAATGATAGACTGGATAATGAAAAGTGGTACATATACACCCTGGAATACTATGGAGCCATAAAAAGGAATGAGATCATGTACTTTGCAAGGACATGGATGAAACTGGAAGCTATCATCCTCAGCAAACTAACATAGGAATAGAAAACCAAACACCATGTATCTCACTCGTAAGTGGGAGTTGAACAATGAGAACACATGGACACAAGGAGGGAAACAACACAAACTGGGGCCAGTCAGGGGTTAGCAGGAAAGGGTAGGGAGAGCATTAGGACAAATGGCTAATGCATGTGGGGCTTAAAACCTAGATGACAGGTTGATAGGTGCAGCAAACCATCATGGCATACATACACCTATGTAACAAACCTACACATTCTGCACTTGTATCCCAGAACTTAAAGTAAAAAAAAAAAAAAAGAAAGAAAGAAAGAAACATACCTCAAAATAATAAGAGCCATCTATAACAAACCCACATCCAATATTATACTGAATGGGCAGAAACTGGAAGCATTTCCATCAAGAACTGGAATAAGACATGAATGCCCACTCTCACAACTCCAATTCAACATAGTACTTGGAAGGGTCAGCCATAGCAATCAAGCAAGAGAAAGAAACAAAAGGAATCCAAATAGGAAAAGAAGTCAGACTTTCTCTCTTCACTGATGATATGATTCAATATTTAGAAAACCCTAAAGACTCTGCCAAAAGGCTTCTGGAACTCATAAACGACTTCAGTGGAGTTTCAGATACAAAACCAGTGTGCAAAAATTAGTAGCATTATTAGTACACCAATAATGTTCAAGCTGTGAGCCAAATCAAGAATGCATTTTCATTTACAATAGCCATTTAAGGCCAGGTGTGATGGCTCACTCCTGTAATCTCAGCACTTTGGGAGGCCGAGGCAGGCAGGTCACCTGAGATCAGGAGTTCGAGACTAGCCTGGCAACATGGTGAAACCCCATCTCTACTAAAAATACAAAAATTAGCCAGGCATGCTGGCACAGTTCCAGAACTTGGGAGGCTGAGACAGGAAAATCACTTGAATCAGGGAGGCAGAGATTGCAGTGAGCCAAGATCTCGCCATTGCACTCTGGCCTGGGCGACAAGAGAGAAACTCCATCTCAAATAAATAAATAAATAAATAAATAAATAAATAAATAATTTTTTAAAAGCCATTTAAAAAATAAAATATCTAGGAATACACCTAACCAAGGAGCTGAAAGAGCTCTATAAGGAGAACTAAAAAACACTGCTGAAAGAAAGCATAGATGACCCAAACAAATGCGAAAACATTCTATGCTTATGGATTGGGAGAATCAATATTGTTAAAATGGCAATACTGCCCAAAGCGATCCACAGATTCATCACTTTCTAACAAACTATGAATGTCATTTTTCACAGAATTGGAAAAAAAAAAAAAACTATTCTAAAATTTATATAGAGCCAAAAAAGAACCAAAACAGTCAAGGGAATTCTAGCAAAAGAACAAAGCTGGGGGCATCATATTACTGACTTCAAAATATACTCAAAGACAACAGGAAGCAAAACAACATGGTGCTGGTACAAAAATAGACCCATAGACCAAAGGAACAAAATAAGAACCCAGAAATAAAGCCATACACATACAACCATTTGATCTTCAACAAAGTCGACAAAAATAAGCAATAGAGGAAGGACTCCCTGTTCAACAAATAGTGCTGGGATAGCTGGTAAGCCATATGCAGAAGAATGAAACTGGACCCCTACCTGTCCTCATGTATAAAAATTATCTCAAGACAGATTAAATATTTAAATGTAAGACCTCAAACTATACCAATCCTGGAGAAAAATCTGGGGAACCCCTTTCTGGATATCAACCTTGGGGAAAAATTTATGACTAAGTCCTCAAAAGCAATTACAACAAAAACAAAAATTGACAAGTAGAACCTAATTGAACTAAAGAGCTTCTACATGACAAAAGAAACTATCAACAGAGTAAACAGACAATCTACAAAATGGGAGAAAATATTTGCAAACTATGCACCTGACAAATGTCTAATATTCACAATCTATAAGGAAGTTAAACAATTGAATGAGGAATAACAAACAGCCCCATTTTAAAATGGGCAAAAGACATGAGCATACACTTCTCAAAAGGAGACATTCAAGAACCCAAAAAAAAGTGAAAAAATGCTCAACATCACAAATTATCAGAGAAATGCAAATCAAACCACAATGAGATACCATCTTACACCAGTCAGATTGGCTATGATTTAAAAAGTCAAAAAACAACAGATGTTGGCAAGGCTGCAGAGAAAAGAGAACACTTTTACACTGTTGGTGGGAATGTAAATTAGTTCAGCCACTGTGGAGAGCAGTTTGGAGCTTTCTCAAAGAACTTAAAATAGAACTACCATTCCACCCAGCAATCCCATTACTGCATACATACCCCCCAAAACCCAAATTGTTCTACCAAATAAAGACATGTGTACTTGTATGTTCATTGCAGCACTATTCACAATAGCAAAGACATGGAATCAACTAGGTGCCCATCAATGGCGGATTAGATAAAGAAACTGTAGCACATACATACCATGGAATACAAAGCAACCATAAAAAGAATGAAATCATGTCCTTTGCAGCAATATAGATACAGCTGAGGGCCATTATCTTAAGCAAATTAATGCAGAAACAGAAAACCAAATACCATATGTTCCCACTTATAAGTGGGAGCTAAACATTGGGCAGTCATGGACATAAAGATGACAACAATAGACACTGGGGACTACTAGAAGGGAGAAGGAAAAAGGCGGAAAGGGCTGAAAAACTAACTGTTGGGTACTATGCTCAGTACCTAGCTTACAGGATCAGTTACACCCCAAACCTTGGCATCACTCAATATACCCAGGTAACAAACCTACACAGGTACCCTCTGAATCTAAAATAAAAGTTGGAATTATTTTTTTAAATGAGCCAAAAACCTTAACAGACACTCACCAAAGAATATATACAGATGGCAACTAAGCATATGAAAAGATGCTCCACATCATATGTCGTCAGGGAAATGCAAATTAAAACAATGAGATACCACTATGAACCTACTGGAATAGCCAAAACCCAGAACATTGACTCCAGTAAATGCTGGTAAGAATGTGGGGCAGTAGGAACACTCACTCACTGCTGGTAGGAATGCAAAATGGTACCACAACCTTGGTAAACAGTTTGGCAGTTTCTTCAAAAAACGGACAAACTCTTACCACACAATTCAGCAACTGGACTCTTTGGTATTTATCCAGAGGAGTTTTAAACATATACCCCCACAAAAACTTGCATAGAGATGTTTATAGCAGCTTTATTCATAATTACCAGAACTTGAAAGCAACCAAGATGTCCATCAGTAGGTGAATGGATAAATAAACATTGATACATCAGGCAATAGAATACAATTCAGTGCTAAAAGGAAATGAGCTATCAAGCCATAAAAGATATGGGGGAAACTTAAGTGCATATGACTAAGTTAAAGAAGTCCATCTGGAAAGAGTACATACTGTATGACTATATGATATTCTGGAAAAGGCAAGACTCTGGAAACAGTAAAAAGATCAATGGTTGCCATGAATTAGCAGCAGGAAGGGGGAAAGGATCAACAGGCAAAATGCAGAGGTCAGTGAAACTACTCTATGATACTATAATGCTGGATACATCTTATTATACATTTGTGCAAACCCATAGAATGTATAATGCCAAGAGTGACCCCTCATGTAAGCCATGAACTTTGGGTAATAATGATGAGTTAATGTGAGTTTATCACTTGTAATGTAGCACTCTGATGAAGGGTGTTATTAATGGGGGGCAATGCATGTGCAGGGTGAGGGGATAGCTGAGTAATCTCTGTACCTTCTCAATTTTGCTATCAACCTGAAACTATTCTAAAAAAATTAAGCCTTTTTAAAAAAATGCACCTTTAATAAAAAATGCGAAGATGTTCTCATAGAAACTCTATGAATTTAGGATATGAATGTATAGCTATATATTTATATCTACACATATATAATGGATTAAAAATTAAATAGCACAGAAACTATCATTTATAGAGTGAATTTCTAAAACTTATTTGATGTAATTAGGTAAGTGCAAATTTAAAACTAAAATGAAATACCTCTATACACCTATGTCAATTGCTAAAATTCAAAAGACTAATAATGCCACAAGTTGACAAGGATACGGAGCGGCTAGGACTCTTATTCATTGCTGACAGAAATGCAAAATGATACAGCCACTTTGGAAAACAGTGTGGCAGTGTCTTATAATGTTATCAGTAATACCACTCCTAAAAATAAAAATATATGTCCACAGGAAAAAAAAACAGAATGTCCCATGGACCCCCATAAGTTTATTCCTATTACATACATATTCCACTGCCTAGCCAGCCCACAAGGCCAGAAAAAAAGAAGCTCTTTCTAAGCTCTCCCTCCTGCAACTTATCATATCCAATCAGTTACTAAAGTTCCTTAATATTTTTGCATTCTCCATATTACTGTCTTCCTTGATGCAGAACATCATTACTTCAGGTCTAGGTGATATGGTTTTCCTGTGCCCCCACCCAAATCTTATCTTAAATTGCAGTTCCCATAATCCCCATGTGTCATGGGAGGGAAATGGTGGGAGGTAACTGAATCAATGGGGTGGTTACCCCCATGCTGTTCTCATGATAGTGAGTTCTCACGAGATCTGATGGTTTTATAGGAGGCTTTTCTCCTTTGCTCAGCATTTCTCCTTCCTGCCAACTTGTGAAGAAGGACATGTTTGCTTCCCCTTCTGCCATGATTGTAAGTTTCTTGAGGCATCCCCAGCCCTGCAGAACTGTGAGTCAGTCAAACCTCTTTCCTTTATAAATTACCCAGTCTCTGGAAGTTCTTTAGAGCATTGTGAGAATGAACTAATACACTAGGTTACCACAAGAGCTTGTAAAAGGTTTCCTAGTCCTTGGTCTTTCTTTCATTTGAGTCATCTTCTGAACTTTAGCCAATTCATTTTACTTTCCTAAAATGTAAATATGTTCATTTCACATCCTACATATAATCCTTCAATAACACAACATTATCTTCAGGAAAAAACCTGAACTTCTTAGGTTTATGTGTAGTTTCATACTTCAAACCAATCTTATTATCTTTCATTGCTGGTTGATGCAGTAACCAATAACCATGGCCATTCACATCTAACTCAAAGTCAGGGAGTGCAGTGAGGGGCCAATGATCATTTCAGCCTGGTGTCCGTCAGAACTCCCACACAAAACCTAATCAGGTCTTAGTTATCTCTTTCCTGAGCACTTCCTATTAATATTTTGTTAGCCTTTCCCAGACTACACACATGCAGAAACATGATAGACAAAAAAAAAAAAAAATCTTTTTATTGAAATGCCATGGAGTTCTCCTGAGAGTAATACAGAATATGAAAAACAGATTATAATGTCATCTTACCAGACTACCCACTTGTGTAACACAAAAGAACAAGGCCAACAAGGCCTTATAGGCTCAAGCCCTCAAAAGCTCTTTCTCTCTGCCATCCCCTTTCTCTCCCACAATCCCACCCCTTTCCCTGGTAACACTTTTTTTTTTTTTTTTTTTGAGACGGAGTCTTCTGTGTCCAGGCTGGAGTGCAGTAACGCAATCTCAGCTCACTGCAACCTCTGCCTCCCGGGTTCAAGCAATTCTCCTGCCTCAGCCTCCCAAGTAGCTGCGACTAGAGGCGCACACCACCACACCCAGCTAATTTTTGTATTTTTGGTAGAGACGGGGTTTCACCATGTTGGCCAGGATGGTATTGATCGTTTGACCTCATGATCTGCCCACCTCGGCCTCCCAAAGTGCTGGGATTACAGGTGTGAGCCACCCCACCTGACTGGTGACTACTTCCTTATGTTATGCAACGTGGTGTCACATCCCGTCCTCAGAAAGATTGATTCTTCCCCACAGGGTACAGACATTTCAATCCTCAAAGTCTCTTTATGTTTGTGTATTTGCCAAGTCAAGGAATGAGACCTCTGCCAGCTGTAAACAGAGGTTCACTTCTATGCAGACACTGCAATTCCAGGGAACACAAGGTGGTCTCTGGTCACATTATATGGACAATGGTGAGTCCTGAGTATCTGGCATCTCCACTAGTGAAAGCTATCCTTGAGTTCCTCACAATTTACCTAGGAAGCAAGCTCACCTTGCTAAGGGTAACGTAAGCTACCCCATCTCATATGAAGAAAGGATATCCTTCCGGTTAGTAAGACTCTAAGCCCACCTGCCTCCTTGTTTTATCTGTCATTTCTTAGATTTTGGGTGAAATATTTGAGTTAATTTTAAGCTTCCCACCCCTTACCCATTTTGTCTTATGAAACAATAAACCTTGATTTATTATTCTGAGATCCTGCAACTCTCCTGAGCCTGACCTAAGTTACAAAAGTCAACTTACTGGCTGTAAATAGCACTAGGGTTAAATTCTCCCAAAATTGATAACTAGCAATTTCACTTTTGACTTTGCCTTCAGCAGAAGGAAGGGAGGGAAGATTTTCATTCATCCCACTCCAATTGTAAGAATTTCATAACCCACACCATTCAGTTCTCCAGCCTCACCTTCCACCACTCTGCTGCATAAGCCCTATGTGTCAAAATTACTTGCAGTTCCCATGCCATGCTCTCTAATGCCTCTGTACCTTTGCTTGTGTTATAATTTTCAGCTTGAAGAATCTTCTCCACGTTTATCCTTGCCCCCTCCATTATTATTCCATCACTCTCCACTCCCTAGGTATCTTGTATTTAATTTATCTTGTCATTAATTAAAACCTTGGAAGCTTTTTCATGCTCTGTTTTTCTCTTTGAATTGGCTGACCATCCTGTGTTCCCATACTGACTAAATACATCTTTATCATAACAAGGAAACACTGCATTGCCACTGTGGAATGATTGTCCATCTCAGCCATGAGACAGTAAACTCCTTGAGTTTATCCTAGAGATTGAGAATAATTTTGTATGTTTCTTTGTAACCCCAGAGTTTAGCAGTGCACCTGGTTCAGAACCATTGTTCATCAATCATCTTTTGAAAGATAGATAGATGATAGATAGATACATAGATACATATAAAAATAGATGATCGATAGAGAGATAAAATGATGTTAATAGTAAGCCTTTCACCAGAAAGAACAGAACTCATTAAAGGAGTTTGATTTTGTCTCCCAGCCAACTGGAGAAGGACGTTGCATTAGGAAAAAGCTTCATTCATTATATGAGGGCAGATTCTCTGAGATCTTTGCTGGCACATTTGCAAATGTGACTCTGGGAAAAATGAAAACCCAACGTGTGGAGCAAACAAATATTTTTGTGTGTGTGCATGCACATGTGTGTCATGACGTAAGAATGGAAGTAGACAGAGAGACCTGGGGAAGCGAATGTTACACGCAGAGTCTATATGTATGGCATCTTTTTTACTGGGCCTCTCTTCCTAACTGGACAATCTGTGTTTTAGCACTTTCCAGAAGGTAACACCAATATTCTCCCTTCAGCAGACCCCCTCAGCTTGATATTCTCCCAGAAACATAGGTTTCTCTGAAGAGAAAAGATCAAAAATAAGAAGCAGAGACTTTTGAATTATATTTAGATTCTCTGCCTCATTTTCTTTGGACCCAGTATCCAACTTCTTTAGGGATTCTGGCTCAAATGCTAATTAATGCCCATACTCACAGATGACATAACTAAGACATCTTGATAAATCATATGGGATCCACATGCTGGAGTTAATAGAGACGTCCAATATACTAGAACAGTTGTTTCCAAATATGTTTTTCTCAACATACACTCACACAAAACGAAACAAGTCTCACAAAGCAATGTAGTGTCCCCAATGTCCTAGTGCAGTTTTTTTCTTTTTTTTTTATTATACTTTAAGTTTTAGGGTACATGTGCACAACATGCAGGTTAGTTACATATGTATACATGTGCCATGTTGGAGTGCTGCACCCATTAACTCGTCATTTAACATTAGGTATATCTCCTAATGCTGTCCCTCCCCCCTCCCCACACCCCACAACAGGCCCCAGTGTGTGATGTTCCCCTTCCTGTGTCCATGTGTTCTCATTGGTCAATTCCCATCTATAAGTCCTAGTGCAGTTTTAAGCCATAATAACTTCAGAAGGATAAATGCTATAAACTTAAAACAGCATCATTTGGAAATCTATTTAAATGTAATATATACTTACTTAGTTTTATGAACTTTGAAATATTACTTTTTTCGGTCAATGTTTTCCATATTCAATCAGAGGGACTAAAACTAAAAATTACAAATTACAAATGTATTTTTGAGAATAATCTAAAACTGAACTAAGTCTCTGGGGACACTATGTATATATTTTTAATACTTAGCATTCTCTGATATTATTCTCTATTCTACTTAATTGACATTATTGTATTCAATTTGTCTTTTCTTAATGCTAGTCTCACTCCAATAAATTGGTTTCATGACCCATTAATGAAAACCACAACTCTAGAAGGCAGGAGTGTATGATTAGGTAAGAAAAACTTAGTCCTTCCTTGATTCAAGAGCTCAGTCATCCTGGGCTCAGTGATTTCCATGTGCATTCATTTTACAGATATGCTAGTGAGGGAAAGCCATTAAAGCTATGGTAGGATGAAGTTGGGGGCCCCATGGCTATGAGTGTTGCTTCAGAAAGTCATCACTTTAACAAGGTCTGAAAGCAATGGATCCTTGGGATGCAATGATTCTGGGACACAATGGAATATTTTCTGGACTCAAGAAACATCTGAAAATATTTTACTTGTTAACAGCAAATCTTGTCCCCTGCCAGCACTCTCTGCTCCCCATTTCCCACCCTTGGTAACAGAATAATGGTCTTAATGAAAAACATCCAAAACAGAAATGACAGTCTTTTAAACACCAATCATCAAGTTTAGGTACCTGGAATAGGGGAAAAATAAAATCACATCCTCTGTCACATAATCTCTGGCTAACGATGCCTGTTTCTAATCACTGATGTTATACCTATTACTCTCCAGCATATGATACTACAAGGCTCCTAATTTTCCACTCGTGCTCCACTAGTTCTAACTTTTATTTTCTTAGCTCTGATCACATGTGCTTTGCCTTTCACCTACACTACACTTCACCTAAGCTACAACTATCTCAAGACTTCTGTGCTCTATCTCTTGTACATTTCATTCTGTTTCAGAGTGTTTTCAGCTGCAAGTAAACAGACAAGTAATAAACGTTGGCACATTAAGGACATTGTTATGATCTGATATGGTCTAGCTGTGTCCCCACCCAAATTTTGTCTTGAATTGTAGCCCCCACATTTCCCACATGTTGTGGGAGGGACCTGGTGGGAGGTAATTGAATCATGGGGGTGGGTCTTTCTCAAGCTATTCTCATGATAGTAAATAAGTCTCACGAGATCTGATGGTTTTATAAAGGGGAGTTTCCTTGCACAACCTCTCTCTTCTCTTTTCTGCCACCATGTGAGATGTGCCTTTCACCTTCCACCATGATTGTGAGGCCTCCCAAGCCATGTGGAACTGTGAGTCCATTAAACCTTTTTCCTTGTAAATTATCCAGTCTCAGGTATGTCTTTATCAGCAGCGTGAAAACGGACTAATACATGATCTCAACAGAGATGAATTTCCTAGGGTCAGTGACACATGATGTCAACAAGGATCCAGGTGTTTCCATTTCTCTCTTTTCCATTTTCAGCATAGAGAGCTGCATCATCCTCAGTCTTATTGCTTTATGCCCGCAAGATGGCTGCCATGACTGCTGCTTCATACACCACATCCTCATATCACTGAGCCAAAAGGCAGGGAGAGAATCTTCTCCCCACACTTCTTGGCCTCAGAAGTTCCCCAGCAGATGTTCCCTCAGGACCCTTTGGCCAGGATTAGGTTCCATGCTTATGCATCAGTAGCAAGAGAAGCTGGGGAAAATGAGTCTCTGGCATTTTCAATTTCTGCATCAGAAGGCCGTCTCTCCCACCAAGGAAAACTCAGCCACCCTGTGTTCTGCACTCAGTAGTGCTCACAGTGTTTTTGAACTGAGTGCCCTGTGGTTGCTCTTTAAGAAAGAGGATGAGCACACAGATTTGGTTTAGATAGCAAGTGAATCCGTTAATTTAGCTTTATTGAAGGGTAATCGACTTTTCTCCCCTGCCTGGGGAGAAGTCATTTCACATAATGCCAATTACTATTCACAAGGATGCTGGATGGGAGAGTGTGCAGAAGGATCAATACAAAGCCGTTCCCCAAGCTGTAAAACCAATTATAACAAAGCTCCCTGATGCTGGGTCAGGAGGACAATTGTTTTTCTACTAATAATGCACATTTCCCCATTCCTGTTACTATCTTTATTTTACATGGGAGGATACTGGCAGTAGAGGGATGTCTCCAGACTTCTGATACCATATCTCCAAACCATCCTGCATTTGATCATCAAAATAACTTTTCATAAAGAGCATTTTCATCATGAGATCCAATCAGTAAAGATACACAGGAAATTTACTACGCAATTAGTTCAAGGCAGGAATGAGGAGGTAGGGTGAAGAGAAGCAGAGAGCACCCTTAAATGTGTATGCCCATGCGTGTGCACACGTGCATATGCATGCATGCTAAATTTCTACCTCACTTTTAGCTCATATCTATTAATTTAGATTCAGAATTGTTTGGCTAAATTGTCCATTGATACATTACTCACTGTTGGTCTATGTGTATTGGCCTTCTATCTTAGGATAGGAACCTTCCATCTTTATGCTCCACTTCAACCATCCAGTATCTGGCAGACAGTAGGTGCTTAAAGAATAAAATGAATATAAAGACAAAACTCTGAGTTCCTTCAAGACACACGTGGTGATTTTCTTTGTAAAAAAAAAAAAAAGAAGAAGAAGAGTGCAAATAGCAAGCATTTGTTAGGACAGGCACTGTGCTAAGCACTTAGCCCTCATTTTCTCATTTAATTCTCATACTGAATCTTAGAAGGAATCCCTTTTTCCCATAGAGAGAGGATATTAACAAACTTGTCCAAGATCAGACAGCTATCAAATTCCTGAGCTGGATATCATACTCATCTTCTGTCCTATAATCCCAGCACTTCCAGAGGCCAAGGCAGGCAGATCACTTGAGGTCAGGAGTTTGAGATCAGCCTGGCCAACATGATGAAACCCCGTCTCTACCAAAAAACACAAAAATTAGCTGGATGTGGTGGCACGCACCTGTAGTCCCAGCTACTAGGGGGGCTGAGATGGGAGAACTGCTTGAACCTGGGAGGCAGAGGTTGCAGTAAGCCAAGATCATGCCACTGCACTGCAGCCTAGACAACAGAGTGAGACCCTGTCAAAAAAAAAAAAAGAAGGAAAGAAGGGAAGAAGGGAAGAAGAGAAGAAGGGAAGAAGGGAAGAAGGGAAGGGAAGGGAAGGGAGAAAGGAAAAAGAAAGAAAAGAAAACTTACAATATATTCCTAACTCTTACCTCTCAATTTTTATGTCATTGTTATGGCACATTTTATCTTTACATATATTATAATTCCCACAATACAGCGTTACTACTTTTGCTTTAGAAGGTTAGTTATATTTATAAATAGTGCAAATAAGAAATGAAATGTCTTTTATGTTTACCTTCATTTTTATGATTTCACATTTCTTTATATATACCCAAACTTTTCTCTGGTATTACATAACATTTTTCTGAAGAGTTTCCTTTAACAGTAGTTATTTTAGCATAAGACTTCTAGTAATGAATTTTCTCAGCTCTCATTTATTTTAATAATATTTATTTCATCTTCATTTTTGAAAAAAAATTTCACTGAGAGTAGAACTCTGGATTTATAGTTTTGCCTTTGTTGGTTGGTTGGTTGGTTGGTTTGTTTTAGTACTTTAAAAATGTCCCTCCATTTTCTTTTTAGCTTGGAAATTTCCTAACAAGAACTCTGCTTTAATTCTTCATGATTCCTCTCAACAAAATATGTCTTTCTCTGGTTGCCTTCAGTATAGTTTATTTATCTTGGTTTTTAGCAATGTGATTACAATGAGTAGGTTTTTTTCTTTATTTGTTGTTTTAATTTATTCTGCCCAGTATTCTCTGGGTTTCTTAAGATTTTTGGTTTGATGAATCTCACTATTTGGGAGAAATCCTCACTCATTATTTCTTCATCCATATTTCTTCTTTTTTCTTCTGATATTCTAAGTACATATCTTGACCATCTGATATTGTTACATGGCTCTTGAATGCTCTGGAGGTTTTTTAATTTCCTCCACTCTATTTTCTGTGTTTATAAGTTTGAATAATGCCTATTGACCAGTCTTCGAGTTCACTGATTCTTCCCTCTGCTGTGTGAACTCCATTGATGAGCCAGTCAAAGAAATTCATCATCTTTGATATCATCTTTGTATTTCTAGCATGTCCATTTGATAATTTTAGTTTCCTTCTGTCTGTTGAAATCTCCATCTGTTTAAAATGTTGTCAATTTAGATGTTGTAAAACCGTTTTAACTGTAGTTATTTTAAGGTCTCTTTTATAGACTAAATATTTGTGTCCCCTCCAAATTTCATACGTTGAAGCCCTAACCCCCACTGTATTTGAAAATAGAGTCTGTGAGATGATTAAGGTTAAGTGAATCTTAAGGATGAAGTTCTAATCTGATAGGGCTGATGCTCTTATAGGAAGAGGAAGAGCTATGAGAATGCTCTCTCCTTTCACCATATGGGACACAGCAAGAAGGCAGGTGTTTGCAATCCAGGAAGAGAGCTCTTGCCAGGAACGGAATCTGCTGGTACCTTGATCTTGGACTTCCCAGACTCCAGAACTGTGAGAAATAAGTTTCTTTGTTGACGCCATCCAGTCTGCGTTTTTGTTTGTTTGCTTGTTTGTTTTTTTGGATGAAGTCTCACTCTGTTGCCAGGCTGGTGGGCAGTGGCATGATCTTGGCTCACTGCAACCTCCGCCTCCCAGGTTCAAGCAATTCTCCTGCCTCAGCCTCCCAAGTAGCTGGGATTACAGGCACATGCTACGACGCCCAGCTAAGTTTTGTATTTTTAGTAGAGACAAGGTTTCACCATGTTGGCCAAGATGGTCTTGATCTCTTGATCTCATGATCCACCCGCCTCAGCCTCCCAAAGTGCTGGGATTATAGGCATGAGCCACTGCACCCGGCCTGAGGTATTTTTTAATGGCAGTCTCAGCTAATCAACACAGATTCTGTTTGACATCTGTGTCATCTCTGAGTCTAGTCCATCAGTTGCTTTGTCTCTTGACAATGGGTTGCCTCTTCTGGTATTTTATATGTTTTATAATTTTTAATTAATATCAGGCACTGTGTATAAAAAAGTAAAACTGAAACAAATAGTATTTATTCCAAGAATGGCCAAGTATCATTTTATATTAGGCTATTAGTGTTTGGGGTTGAGTTAACCTAGTCAAGAGTTGAACTGAGTATGGATTTTGTTGTTGGTAAAGTTATCTTAAGTAGACCACAGTCTTCAGGTTCCTCTAGGGGTGAGCTACCATTTACGTTTAAGGTGTTGTTAATTTGTTTGGATTTAAATCTACCTTCTTGGTGTTTTCTCTTTGATCGATTCATTCTTGGTGGGAGTAGGGTACACAGATTTTTTTTCTCAGTGTCAGTGCTTCACCCTCCACTTTCAGCAGTCCCTAAACACCTGCCTCACAGAGAAGGTCTCTCTCCATGCCAATGTTCTTGTTTCTTTCTCAGCAACACATCACTGTTGCTTGGTACTCTGTGTCATGCCCATGATGGGAGCAGAGGGGAATTCTGTTTTGCTGACCTAGTTTTAGTCATAGAGAAACACTATGCTCTAGAGCCTAAGAGTGAGGTATTTTCAGCATTTCAGAGTTTTTGTCCCTCCTTCCGATGTCAACCAAACTCTGCCTTTTATCTACAGTCTGTCTTAGTAACAGTTTCTTGCCCCACTCTAGGCCTCTCCTTGATCTCTGTCACTGTAATTACCACTTGTCTGCTTCAGTCTGGATCCCACCAATGTTCTTTCTCACATGAGCACTTCACATCATGCACGCTGCTCTTAAACACTCTGATTTCATTATTGATACTGATCGCCTGCCCTCCTCTTCACCTGCTCCACAATCAGACTTGCTCTGTGCCCCTTTGAAGTTGCCATTCTATAGGAAACTTTTCCTTACCACCACATGTCCTATACAACCAGTCTCCTAGGTACAAAACAAGCCTTCCTAAACCACAAATTATCTTATAGATTTCATATTTTTGCATTAAAATTAATGCCTTTTATACTGTTCGATTCATGATTCTTAAAGATAATGGTGCAAGGAATTAGTTCATAGACTAAAACCTCTTAAACAGCTCTCAACATACATTTTCTCAGATTGCTGTCCCATCTTGGAACCCTTTCTACTGTCATATTGACCCATTGTGTGAAAGAAAGTTAACTAGGTTATATACTACATTAGAATTTGCAAAATGTTGTGCCATTTGCAAAAGTAATCACCATTGCTTCTCTCCTTATAATCTTCCCCAAATATTCACTTCCACACACATTTCCTTCATCACAAATTAATATGACACTGCAGAAACTCGTAAATAAATCTTTGACTTTTTATTAACTGCAAAAGGTCAAATAATATTCTGTCTTCCTAACAATGATTTACACCAAAGTCATAAATATCTGCCTTAGAGTGATGGAAACTAATGTTTAAAATCAATTATTTTGTTATTCAGCTACTGAAACAAGTAAATTTAATTAACAGTATTAAGCATCATTACATTTATTTCTGGAGTAGATAAATTATTTTGCTAATACTTGTCATTTCAATTAACATCATTATGTAATTATAAATGGAACTTACACAGAAAGCAGGCTTCCAACCACCAGGTCTGTGGCCTTCTCCACCCCTAGCCTTAGCATATAATGGCCCATCTTCAATCACCCTTTGGAAGCTCCTATGCAAGAAGGCTTTTCTTGAGATTCTCCCAGGAACCTGATGGTTGGTTCAGACCATGTTGAGTCCTAAACAGAACACCCATAAGCACAGGTATTCCTCCCAAAATGCAATTCATTTTGGCTGAAGCTGACTTTGAGAACCCCAAATTCTCTATTCCTACAATTAACACCATGCTGCACCTCTCATGATCCACTTGCGGCCAATTTAATGCACCATTCTTACTTCTTTGTGATCTATTATTATCTTTTGTGCACACACAGGATTTAACTGGGTTTTCTAGTCACCCCACACTTTCATCCTAATTTTACTCTGTGTTTTTGCCCTGGCCCAACTCCTGCTGCTCTTGTCCATCCTGACAAACCTTCCACAGTAAGCAAACTTTCTTCTATTTTTAAAGGCTCTTTTAATAGTCCCTGTGCTTCCCGGCCTAACTAAAGCCTGGTTATCTCCTAAGGACACAATTGCCTCTAAAACACTCTTATGTGCAGGTTGCCCATTCTCCCATGGTCCACAGACCTCAAGACCCAAAGATAGAGCCTACACCTTTCCCATTATCCAGTCCTACTTCCACACCCTTTTTTCTGCTCCTCTGAGGCTCATACCACTCAGCAATGCCAGTATCAGTTCTCCTTTATTTTCTTTACCCACTGCTCATGCCCTTTCATTCACCGAATTATTTTCTCCCTTTTACCCACTCCACATGTAGCCATAATAATGGATGACTTCTCCTCTAGTCCTTTAATTACTAATGGGGCTTGTTATTTCTAATGACTTTCACCTTCACTCCATATCAGTCACTAACCAAAAAGGTCATACTCCAGACATCATCATCACCCAGAACTCTTTGATGTATGAAACTATACTCAAACGTTTATGATCACATTTCCTATTCCAAGTATCATTCAAATACTCCTGCTTCACTTGCTGTATACCATGATGGGACCCTCCCCCTCACCAGGGTCCTGTCCCTTTTCTTCCTATCTATCAATCCCCAATCCCCCTTTTAGTCACTGTTTTTCCTATCCAACAGAGGAAAACAGAATATGGACCTATGGGTTCCTATGGCTAGGAACCCATAATGGATAGTTTCCATGTTTCATCACCTCAATTCCCTCTTGCTCCAAGGCTCAAATGCACATCAATTCAACTGTCAGAGCCATCACTATAACTACACCAGTGTTGCTGATCACAACTGTGCAGATTATTCTTTCTCTAACATCATGCATACCACAGTCACATGGGCCTTGGTAGCTGTCTAGCAACTCTTCCATGTTTTCATGGGCAGATTTCACTCTCTTTCTTCACAGTGGCTATTTAAACCCTTTTCCCCACATACCCACTCACTTCAGAGGCAATAGAATCCCCAAGACTTTCTGCCTTTACATTTGTGCTTACAGCCACAACCTTTATTGCTCATTTCTCCTGGTACCAAGCATGAAGTATTTCTCCTCCTGTCTAAGGGTCATTCTTCTACTTATTCTCTGGATTCCTCCATTCCTGTCTCCCCAGGGACATTCTATTTATTAGTAACTCTCTCCTATGATTTCAAATTCTGCCTCTTTTATTATCATTTTTGTGAGCAATTATAAATGCCAAAGAATTTCCCATCTTTAAAAAAATTGTCCCCAACCTCATATACATTACAGCAACATCTTTTGAAGGAATTAGTCACATCCTCAGCTTCCATTTTACTACCTCCTTATTGGCTGTAATCTGGTTTCTGGTTCCACTATTTCACCAATGTCTAATTCCAGATTTATATTGCCAAATATTTACTAGATATTTCATTTGTACATGATACCAAAGTCACAGAGATAGCAGAATTTAATATGTTCCCAAATGGTGTCATGGCCTTACTCTCCCACCCCAACAGTTTCCCTGCTACCAAATTTCCATTGTCTACCAACCATTCTGGCCACCATTTTTCATTCTCCTTTGCTAAAACATCCTCCTCCATCTGACTTTTAAATTTTTGTTTCCTTTTATTTTGTATAGCAGACTTAGTCAATCACATAATTTTCCATGATTTCAACAACTAATGGCTCCCAAACCTTTTACTAATCTCTAAATTTAGCTGCTTTCTAGGCACAACTTCCTGGAGTCACATAGCCCACACTCAGCAGGTCTGAAATGCAACTCTATTCCCGCAAAAATCTATTCAATGCCTATAACTCTTTGAATAAAACCATTCATCCAAAACTTTCACATTGAATCATCCTCAGCTCCCTTCCCACGCCTCACACTCTGTATCCAATCAATCACCAAGCCGCACAGATTTTCCTTCAAAACACCTCCCTAAATAAGGATCATCATAATCGCTGGCTGAATTATTACAATGGTTTTGGGACTGATCTACCTGCCATCAGTTTCCTCCACACAGCATAACTTCCATTTTGACTTCTAGAGTCAGCCAATATGCAAATTTGATTTTATAACTCTAAATGGCTTCTGCCCAAGCTTGCTATACTAAGGACTACTATATGTAAATCATCCTCAGTCCACTTGCATGGTGCCATCATATGGAATGCTCAATACCAGGTGCTAACAAAACTTGGAGAGACTATTTAATTGGGTATTGTGGAGCAATAAAGGAAAATCAAAAAGTAGTATGAATCCCATCTCTCTATTTTTCTACTACCCTCGTCCTAAGGTGAGAAACTTTCCCAGTTCATTCTTAGGCTGGAGATGCTTGGTGAATTACAGATGCCAGTGACTTATGCTGTACGATGTCGTGCTGTGTTGGCTCCAATTTTATGTTATTTGGATTGTCATTGCAGGCGTAATTATCAAGGATGAGTTGGAACACAAAGTATCATCTGAATAAGAAAGATGAGCCTCACAGCAACTCTCTCCTCTGAGACAAGTTCAACCTTATATTATTACCCCACCACAGTCTACATCATCAACATTTCTAATGCAAGCTGGTACCTCTATATGGATTGCTGTATACTCATTTCTTAATCAAACACTGTTCTGCTTCCTTTAAGTCTCAATTCAAAAGTCGTGTCTTTGTGATCTCCCCAAGTAAAGTGAATTTATCTCTGCATTCACATACCTTGTAATTTACTGCCAATTTTTCTATCTTCCTTCCACAGTGGTGATTCATCTTATTTACATTCAGAACTTAACACAACACTTGACTTTTAAAAATGTATGTTGAATGAACAATGAATGGATGGATGTGTCATTTTGGTGTCCCTGGAACAGATGTTAAGAGCAGACTTTCAGTTTCCCTCACGCTCAGTCTTCTGAAAGTATTTGTAACTTTTGTACATATTTTCCAATCTCAACAAGCTCACTAGTAAAATTTTGAATTACTCTTCGGGCTAGTAAGATCTAGAATAGTGTTAGAAACTAACAGTTAATATCATATAACCATTCATTTATGCTCATTCATGAGGCTCTAACTTGTGTCAAGTAAGAATCAGTCAGGGCCCAATGAGAAAACAAAAAGTGAGAAAAAGCTTCTGTCTTTCAAAAACTAAATGTGGAGGACCACAGCCAGGCCTGCCCTGAGCAGCATTATTTGAAGGAGGAAGACAATGGTAGTAGATAGAACTTTGAATGCTGATGGGGCACCTCCCAAAGCCTTCTGATGCAACAGACATCCAGCCCCTAGCTCCAGGCTTATCTAATGTGCCAGATTCTCATGCTACATAGGGTGCATTGATAGCCTCACTTCAAGCATGCTTCTAGAATAAACTAAAGAGACACTGAAATAGTCCATCTACTTATTGATATAATTATATGGCACAAACATCATTTGCACCATTTATTTGTTGATGTGGCAGTAAAGTAAAATGAAAGCCACTCTGAACTAACTCTGAGTCCTTTTTCATGCCAAGCTTCAAATGCAGCCTGACTCTTATATCTGGGGTTCCTCAAACAGAGAAAGATGTGTGCGTACATACATACAGAGTCCACACATACATACACAGAGTCCACAGATCTTTTTATTTTTCCAAGACTTGTTACATCAAGGCCCTAAAGACTAGCTGCGGGAGTATCTCTCCCTAATCAATGCCCCCTACAGAGCTGAACTGCCTCCTACTGTTACCACTGAGAAGTGAGAACTACCTCTGAATTCAGTAAGTGTTTGATGAATTAATGTGTCAGCCCTCACCAAAAACCTGAGTGAGCAAAAATGAACTCTGATGTGTCTTGACTTCTTCCATTACCACTGACTTCCTTAACAGGCCAGTTGTCATCCTAAGAAAATCAGAGATGTGTAAATTGAGAATGAAAAGAAGCACATTCATTAGTCACTTTGCTAAGAGTATAAAAATGGCCTCTTTCAAGACATTTCTACTGTCACAAATCTTTGAAACAGAAATAGAGACTAGGTTTTCATCCTTTAGTCAAACACAAGTCTCATCCTATATGTATGTGTGTGTGTGTGTCTCATACAGCCATATGTGTGTAAATAAATATATGATATAGGTAGATAGATGATTGATGATAGAAAGATAGATAAACAGATACATAGATAATAGATTCCTCCATAATTCTCTTAAAGATGTTATTATTTTCCTAAACTAATTTTCTCGCACCCAGCTCAAAACTTAAATTCTCTTTAGAGACCCCCCCTGAAAGCTATAATTCTCTGTAATCCTGTAACTACAGCATATAACCAATCCTAAACTTCTATAGTGTTTCTAATCCATGCCATTCATTCTCCCTTTGGGATTCTGAGCTCTGATAGTGGTGTCTATGTTTTGAGATCAGTGATAAGACAATTGGTTTCAAACAATGCTATTCACCTGAGATAAAAAAGAATTTATTTGTATCAGCTATGAGCCCTGCACAGTGCTAGTTCTTGTGTTGGAAAGAGATGGAAACGAAGAAGGGTTGGGTGAGTACTTTCTAAAAGTATAAGATATGGCTCTTCCAGTTTGAATTTGCAGATAGTAGGAAGAACCTAGGGCTTTGTGAGAAGATCCACTATCAACGAGTGAAAGATTTCTGTTTCTTGTTCCATCCAGAGGACCCAAGACTGGCAACAGCCATGCCCCCAGGATGTATTAACTCCTTCATCAGTGTTTCTCAAAGTGTAGTCTCCAGACCACCTGCATTATAATTACTTAGGGAGCATAATAAATGCTGATTTTCAGACCCTGCCTCAGATCTAGATTAGAATCTCTAGAGTATAAGGTCTGAGAATATCAATTTTACCATGCTTTCTAGAAGAGCTATTGATGCGCATAATAGTTTGTGAATCGCAGCACAAAGAGTTCAAGAAAAAGACTCTCATTACTATCCACACACCCCTCATCTTCCTCAAAAAGAGAATACTGAAGCTATTGCAATTGGTGTCAAGTCTAGTTTAGTTTGCTCTGCTTCTGCCATTGGTGTCTCTCCACTTGCAGATTCATTCTTCCCCAGGTCCAGAGCCCATTCTAAGTCAACTCATAAAGACCATCTTGAAATTTAGTCTCACTACCCAGACCTGGAAATTGGTGGCCCTAACCATGACTACTGAGTTGCTGTGTTTCCTGTCCAAAGTCACACAATCTGGTGTTAGGATCACTGGAAGGTGAGTCCTTGGCCTCCATGAACTCCCCTGGATGAAGCATCACTATGCAGTTTATTGGCTCATTCTGTGAAAGTGGCTTTCTCCTCAGCCTTCCTCTACTCTTGCTATCTGGTATCTAACATGAACTCTAGCACTGGGACTTTGCTCTGAATTCAAGACATTTGTTCTACAAAAATTTACTGAATACTATTGAAGGACTAAAGTACAAAGGTGAATACAATTGCATCTTTCATACCTGGCAGTTCATGTAAACAAGTAATCACAACATGTGATAATCAACAGAAAAATGGAAGGGGAAGAGTTGATACTAAGAAGAAAATGTTCAACTCTGCTTAAAGGGGTAAATAAAACCTTCTAAGTTACTTGAACTAGACACTTCAGAATGGGTATAAGTTGGAAAAATGAACAAAGCAGAAAGTGCTCCAGAGATAAGGTCCTATGAGAGCCATGAAACAGCACGACACATTCAAGGGTCTGCAAGTCTGGCTTGTGGGATGGCTGGGCTTTGAGACGGGAAAGTGGAAAGAAAACTCTCTATGCTTTCTTCCCTTAAGCTGAATCCTGCTGATCCTACCACCTTTGTGCTAAGTACGGGCAGATCTCCTTTCATTGACCATCTTCCTCTCCAGTTCTAAACTTCACCTACTACATATATCCCTTCTCTTCAACTAAACCAGACTTCTAGAAGTACCCTCTAGACACTAATGGACCACCCCGATTCTTTCAGAAGCATCACTTTTTTAACTTTGCTTTTAAGTTCAGGGGTATATGTGCAGGTTTGTTATAGGTAAACTTATGTCATGGGGGTTTGTTGTACAGATTATTGTATCACCCAGCTATTAAGGCTAATATCCATTAGTTATTTTTCCTGATCCTCTCCCTCCTCCGATTCTCTACCCTCTGATAGACCCCAATATCTGTTGTTTCCCTCTGTATCAGACCAGCTTTTGAAGGCTGAGCCACACCTTGTAAAGAAGTTTGTACTTTGTCCTAGTCTTTTTCCTGTCCTGCCCTCCATCCATACCAGTTACATTTTGCTTAGATTCTGACTAGTGCTACTCCAGTCTTAATGTATGACAATCAGGGTTTACCTCAGCCTTATCATCTCAAGCACAATGAAGTTGAGGCTGCTCTGTGTGAAGTTCCTTCTCCTTCTCACTTTTCTTCTACTTGAGTTACAAGGCATCATTGCTTGTCTGATCCAGCTGGTATTTCTCAGCAGATCACTGATCTCTGTAGTCCACAGCTGACTTTTAGTGCCTTCTTAGAAAATACTTCTTGGTTTTGGCATCTTCTGCTTCTGTTCACTCTACACTACCTGCCCAAGTACTCCACAATGCAGCAATCCTGTAAGCTCAATAGCAGAAAATACTTATTTCAGACTAGTATTATTGTTGATTCCAAGATATAGGTATGTATTATTTCTACTCTTGTCCAAAAAGCTTCCTCATAACAGTGTCACCCTCTTCCCCTGATCATTTGTACTCATGCCCCCACAGCTCAAGCTTCTATTAACTTTCAGCAGAAAGACATGGTTATGGGGCTAAATCTACTTACTAAGGCAACTTAGTACATCAACTCTTCTCTGCTTTCCCACCAAAGGCAACTTGTCAGGCAATAGAGCTTTATTCTGAATGTTTTATCATTATTAATCATGATAATACCTTAATGATGTATCTATCAAAAAAATTATTTTTAAATTATAAGTTCTTTGATGGAAGAAAGACAGTAAGAAAACATATTCTCGGGCTAAAATTATGAACTATGAATTTTAGCCCAAGAATATAGCTCTATGTCTGGCAAATATGGATGTATAAACACAATTGTGGAATTTAATTAATTTGCCTCTAAATTTAAACTTTTCTAATAATTTTTAACTCAAATCACAGGGGTAAGAAGTTCCACTCTGACAATAGCAGACTGGGTAAAAACAACTAGAGACAAAATTTGAAAAATAATTTTTTGAAAGCCCAAGAGAGCTATAAGTGCAATATGAAATTGTAGAGCCAATATCTGGGAAAAACGAGAAGACAAGAGATAAGCCCTGCATTTGGAGCCACTTTTCCTCTTAGGCGTTTACCAATTATGAAAGTGTGACTGAGAAACCTAGAAAATCTTACCAAAGACCCTATGATGACAAATGGTAGAGTTCATGGTCTGCCAATGAAGAAGAACCCTAGCAAACCTCAAGAGATTAGGGTTGGACTCAAAGGCTCACACCCAAGGAAAAAACATGATGATGAACCAAAAACAGCAAAAGGGGCCAGGCATGGTAGCTCATACCTGTAATCCCAGCACTTTCGGAGGCCGAGGCAGGCGAATCAGGAGTTCGAGACCAGCCTGTCCAACATGATGAAACCCCATCTTTACTAAAAATACAAAAATTAGCCAGGCGTAGTGATGGGCGCCTGAGGCTGAGGCAGGCGTTTGAACCTGGGGGCAGAGTTTGCAGTGATTGTGCCACTGCACTCCAGCCTGGGTGACAAAGAGACTCCGTCTCAAAAAAAAAAAGAGTAAAAGGCTTACTGGTAGATATTATCATTCAGGAAATTTATTCAGAAGTTTCCTTGGATTATCACCTATGAGGGAAGGGAAAGAAGCAAATTTGGGCATAGGAAGAAGTTGAGCTATGATAGTCTCAAGAAAAGACTCAGCCAATTCCTCAGGAAGCTTTGAAGCTGAAGTAGCCCTTTAGCATTTTCCCTAGTTGGGAGAAGGAAGCCAAGACTTTATACCCCTACATTAACAAGTCATTGCATGCAGGCTGCCTTTGGGAAGAGGGTATGACCTAGACCAAAATGCTTCTCTTTAGCTATGGACAGTATCTGTAGAGGACTAACAGCTTAGGGCTGAGTGCAAGCATCATTCCTGGCAACCTGGGAACTAAACTTGGGCTCATCCTTTGTCAATAAGGGAGAGAGATAGACAGTGCAACACAGGAATCACTACAGGGACAGAAGCCCAGCTTTAAATCATCTCAATTCCTGACTGGATTAATGTGACCTGAATGCCCCTAGACTAGCTGCCTGCCAGAAGCAAATGTAAATCCCCTCTGCAGGAATATAATAGCATCAAAAGACTAAAATTATCTCTAATTTTCTGTATATAATGACTGTCTGAATCACAAATAACCAGGAACATTAGAAGATAAACCCATATGACTAAAAACCAAGAGAAACAGAAAAAAAAAAAACAGAGCCACAGAGATATAGATTAATGTGATAGTAAACATAGACTTTCAAATAGTATGATTAAAGACTCAAAAGACAAGAAAAAATGGATAGAATATAAAACTAAAAAATAAGTCAAATGATAATTCTAGAACCAAAAATATAACAACTGAAATTATGGGCTTAAATAACAGTTTAGACACAATTGAAGAAAGAATTAGAAGACTGTGATATAAAAATACCCAATTAATGCATGCAAAGAGACAAAAAGAGAGAACATATAGATAAAAGAGAAACAGCTATATGGGATACTGAAGGAAAATCTAATATATGCGTAATTATAATCTCAGAGAGGAGAGAATGCAATAAAGTAATATTTGGAGGTTAAGAGTTAAGAATTTTACAAAACTTACAAAAGACCTCAAATCATATATTCAATAATCACGATGAACACTAAGCATGATAAAAACAAAGAAAAGCACATCCGAGCCCATTATAGTAAAATTACTGGGAAAAAAATGACAGCAAAAATTTACAAGAAGCCAGGGAGTAAACACATTGCTTTCATAAGAGCACCAAGATTTATAGCTGACTTCTTGATAGAAAATATGGAAACCAGAAAATAGTACAGGAACATCTTCAAAGTGTGGGAAAAATGTAAGTGCCAAACTGAAATTTTGTAGTTATCAAAAATATCCCCCCCAAAAGGCTAAAGACATTCTGAACTAAAGACTGAGAGAATTAATTACCAGTGGACCTGTACTAAAGGCAATATAAAAAGAGTTCTTCTGGAAGAAGGAAAATATTCCTAGATAGAAGCATGGAGATGTATGAAAGAATAAATGTCAAGAAAAGGGAAGTTATATGTGTTTATCTAAATAAATGTTGATTGTATATATAGTTATAATAAAGTCTGTGGGGTTTTAAATATAGTGAGAATTTAAAATACATGAAAACAAATCACTTATAAATTTGGAGGAAGACAAATGGAACTAAAATGTTCTCAGGGCTTTGAATTGTTCAGGAAGAAGTAAAAGCACTAATTTATTTTGAACCTTAATAAGTAAAGAATTTGTGTTGTAACAAATCAACAATTTTATTTTTTAAGTAATATTTATTTTCCTGGACAGTGCACATTTAGGGCATTAAATCCAGAGGCCCACTCCACTGCTGGGATGCTACTTGAGGCCATCATCTTCCCCCAGGCTCCACATTTTAGCCTTGTACAGGGTGGTGATATTGTAGACCTGGGGGTGGTTCAGCCTGTGACCGTGGCACTCTGGGTTAACCCTCTGGAATTCCAAAGGGATCACTTATCTGGAGGCATATGCAATCTGTTCTCTGCAAAGCCTAGGAGGGTCCAAGCAGGGCAGGCCTGGCTTGGCCAGCCACACTTGTCCTTTCTGTTATGTTAAGCCTGTCTGTCACAAGATGTCCTGGAGGTTCAAAGGTGCAACATTTCCACATGCATGCTTTGCACCCATGAGCCAAGTCTTTACTCCCTCCCCTTTGGACTCAGTCCTTTCTCATGAAAGTAAGAGGTGGAGGACTCTGCTGAAAGCTTCTTTCTCCCAGTCTCCTCTCTTCAAGGCCATCTCCCATATCTGCAGAGAAGCTGTTGTGAATGATTAGCCTATTCACTCTTCTCCTCACCAATAAAACCCAGACTTCCTGCTTCAGAGCCACATGCTCTAGACTGGAGTTGTGTGAACAGATGAGAAGGCCAGGCTGCAAGGACTCTGAGTCCACTCAGTTTACTGATTTTCAGTCTGTGTCTCTGGGTATTTCTTCCTTGGTCTCTGGCAGCATGGCAAATGACATTCAGAAACATGGCATCTGCAGATTCCTCCAGGTTATATCATGCCAAGATATGGGCTTCCTACTGATCATGTAAGCCCTGTTAAGGGGATTCACATGAAACTCTATGTAGACCTCCTGGGTTTATAGTCCTTTGAGAACAGTTGCCACAAAATTTGGTTCTGGTGGACCTCATCTGTGATCACCTTCTTCCTTGGGTGTCCTGCCATGGCCTTGGTGCTGCTTAGTCCATTCTGGTGGTCTCTCAGCCCCATCTCTGATGTCCTGGTCCCCAGCCTTCTGCTGTCTTCAGGCGACAGAGTTGCATGCTGTCTTCCAGGCAACAGTGCCCCTGTAGTACGGCCCTGCCCTCACTTCTCAGAACCTAGCCTGGTTACTAGAACCACCTCTGGATACCACCAGGAAAGGGCTCATTGTCAAGGGGCAGACTCAGGAGGTAATGAACATATGACTGGAACTCATTTTAGCCAATCATTTCCCTCCTCGAGAATAGGTTAGATGCTTTTCACTCCTTATTCTCCTCTACCTTCTATGTCACTGGTCCTGCAGATTGCCCTGTGATTACAGACCAAGTTCCATGGAGAAACCATTTACAAATGTAGAGTCTCATGCAGGCTGGCTGATCAGGCAGGAGGTGAAAGGAACAGATGAGGCTGAATACTGGTGTGCCATCGTCTTGCATTCCCTATGTACACAAGGTCAGGCTGCTGGGAATCCACAGTCCTGGTAATTCTGAACTACCCAAGAACCATCCCAAGAGGAAGGAAACCAACTCTCCAGGATGAGATTTGTGAATCATAGTCTGGTTGCAAGTGGCTGGATTAGGAGTGGGGACTAGAGTACAGGGGTCTAGAAACAAGGGCTAGGAGGAGCAGTAGAGGGAGAAAGGCATAATGGAAACTGGGACACTGATGCACATAGCAGTGGCAAATGCATGGTTTAAAACTAACAGAAGAAGAGCTGGGTAGAGGGATCCTTAAGGTAGCATAGTGGGCAGAGATGATGTCAGTCAGACAGGGTAACAGATAGAGCAGGAAACCAAAAAAGTTGGATGAAACAGGAGAATAGGATACAGGTCTGAAAACTGAGGAAAGACTGGAGAAAAGAGGGCTGGAGGACAAGAGCATAAAGAAGCAGAAAAAGGTGAAGGCTGGGGTTGAGAGGGATAAATTCAAGGTAGCTTTCTTGTCATTTTTTCAAATGAGAGCTGTACTTACTTGTTCAAATGAGTCACAACGAGTAACTGGGATATGCTCAGACCAACTCCAACTTGTATCTCACATCCAGTCCTCGGAATACTCCCTGACTGAATGCCCACTGCGAAACATATATTCCTCTCCCTTTTGGTCTAGTGAGGAGACCCTACCAATCAGGGAAATGGTCCCAGTTTCCAGGTTTAAGGGTGATCATGGAAAATAGAAGACAGAAGGAAGGGAGCTGTAATATTAGTCCCTGTTCTTGGAATACCATGTAGTTTTGCCCCACTGTAAGCAAAGGTGGATCAAAGGGCTAAGATAGAGTTAGGGAGCTGGGGCCTAGGAGAGTGGTTCTGAAGCAGGAATTGGGAAAATGGGAAAAAATCAGTGCCCCAGCCTCCTTTCCCTACTACAGTGTTCATAGCCCTTTCATATCATTTCCACCACTGCACACATTCCACACAATGAATATGTGTGATTAGAGATATGTCCATTTGACCACGGAGAACAGTGAAAACTAGAGAAGGCCGTACCATAGGAAGGCAGCGGGTGACAAAGCAGGTTGGACTAGAACTTGGGCAGGTAGCAGAGAGCATAAAATGACAGAAAGCACTGAGCAGCAGCATTGTCTCCTTCTGTGTCTCTGAACAGGATCCTGTAGGGGATGCTTCAGTGTAGAAGTGGACTTTTTATAGCTTACCTCTTGGTCCCTGTGGTCCCATGGCTTGATGCCTCTTTTTTTATTTTTATTTTATTTTTAAAATTTTTAAATTTTTAATATATTTTAACAGTGTAAAGAGGTTTTTTTAATTGTGTATATGTAACATTGGACAAAACTATTTAAAGTCAATAAATTTTTATTCAAGGAATTCCATGTTGTGATTTCTTCCACTGTCCATCAAGGCCAGTTTAGATCCTCTAAAGAGCTGGAGTCAAAAGATTTATATTCAAGTTAGCCCTTTTTAATGAAACTGAAGCTTAATTTAATCCAGTTGTCCTGTCAGCCCATAATTCTTTTATTTTGGCTCTGTCATCTCCTTTTTAATATGGATATATTTTTTTAATTTATTTTATTTTTTTTTAGACTCTGGGGTACATGTGCATGTTTGTTACATGAGTATACAGTGTAATGATCAGGATTGGGATTCTAGTTTATCCACCACCCAAATAGTGAAGACTACCTAGTAGTAGGTCATTTTTTGGAGCCCCTATACCCCCTTTTGAAGTCTCCAGTGTCTATTATTTTCATCTTTATGGCCATGTGTACCTATTGTTTAGCTCCCACTTATAAGCAAGAACATGCAGTATTTGGTTTTCTGTTTCTGTGTTATTTCGCTTAGTATAATGGCCTCCAGTTCCATCAATGTTGCTGCAAAGAATATCTTTCTTGTGGCTGCATAGTATTTTCTTTGTTCAATCAACCATTGATGGACACTTAGGTTGGTTCCATGATTTTGCTCTTGTGAATTGTGCTGCAATAAATATGCAAGTGCAAATGTCTTGTTTATATAATGATTTATTTTTCTTTGGGTATACACCTAGTAGTGGAATTGCTGGATTGAATAGTAGTTCTATTTTTAGCTCTTTGAGAAATCTCTATACTGTTTTCTACAGAGGTTGAACTAATTTACATTGTCACCGACAGTGTATAAGTGTTCCCTTTTCTCCACATCCATTTCAACACTTGTTGTGTTTTGACTTTTTGTATTTCTTTTTTTTTTTTTTTGAGACAGAGTCTTGCTCTGTCACCCAGGCTGGAGTGCAGTGCCGTGATCTCAGCTCGCTGCAAGCTCCGCCTCCCGGGTTCATGCCATTCTCCTGCCTCAGCCTCCTGAGTAGCTGGGACTACAGGCGCCTGCCACCACGCCCAGCTAATTTTTTGTATTTCTAGTAGAGACGGGGTTTCACCGTATTAGCCAGGATGGTCTCAATCTCCTGACCTCGTGATCCGCCCACCTTGGCCTCCCAAAGTGCAGGGATTATAGGCGTGAGCCACTGTGCTCGGTCTTTTGACTTTTTAATAATAGCCATTCTGACTGGTATAAAATGATACCTCATTATGGTTTTAATTTGCATTTCTTTGATGATTAGTGATGTTGAGCATTTTTCATAGGTTTGTTGGCTTCTTGTATTTCTTCTTCTGAGAAATGTCTGTTCATGTCATTTGCCCGGCCTATAATAGGGCTGTTTGTTGTTTTTTGTTGAGTTGTTTGAGTTTCTTGTAGATGGTGGATATTAGTCCTTTGTTGGAAGCATACTTTGCAAATATTTTCTCCCATTCTTTAGGTTGTCTGTTTACTCTGTTGATTATTTATTTTGCTGTGCAGAGCTTTTTTGTCTATTTTTTGTTTTGTTTTGGGGGTCTTTGCCATAAATTCTTTGCCTATGCCAATGTCCCGAAAAGCTTTTCCTAGGATTTGTATAGTTTCAGGTCTTACCTTTAAGTCTTTAATCCATCTTGAGTTAATTTTTGTATATGGTGGGAGCCAGGGGATCCAGTTTCACTCTTCTGCATATGGTCTGCCAATTTTTCCAGCACCGTTTGTGGGGAAAAGCAAGAGAGATCAGATTGTTACTGTGTCTATGTAGAAAGAAGTAGACATAGGAGACTCCATTTTGTTCTGTACTAAGAAAAATTCTTCTGCCTTGAGATTCTGTTAATCTATAACCTTACCCCCAACCCCGTGCTCTCTGAAACGTGTGCTGTGTCAACTCAGAGTTAAATGGATGAAGGGCGGTGCAAGATGTGCTTTGTTAAACAGATGCTTGAAGGCAGCATGCTCCTTAAGAGTCATCACCACTCCCTAATCTCAAGTACCCAGGGACACAAAAACTGCGGAAGGCCGCAGGGACCTCTGCCTAGGAAAGCCAGGTATTGTCCAAGGTTTCTCCCCATGTGATAGTCTGAAATATGGCCTCGTGGGAAGGGAAAGACCTGACCATCCCCCAGCCCGACACCCGTAAAGGGTCTGTGCTGAGGAGGATTAGTAAAAGAGGAAGGAATGCCTCTTGCAGTTGAGACAAGAGGAAGGCATCTGTCTCCTGCCTGTCCCTGGGCAATGGAATGTCTCGGTATAAAACCCGATTGTATGCTCCATCTACTGATATAGGGAAAAACTGCCTTAGGGCTGGAAGTGGGACCTGTGGGCAGCCATACTGCTTTGTAAAGCATTGAGATGTTTATGTGTATGCACATCTAAAAGCACAACACTTAATCCTTTACATTGTCTATGATGCAAAGACCTTTGTTCACGTGTTTGTCTGCTGACCCTCTCCCCACAATTGTCTTGTGACCCTGACACATCCCTCTCTTGGAGAAACACCCACAAATGATCAATAAATACTAAGGGAACTCAGAGGCTGGCGGGATCCTCCATAGGGGATCCTCCATAGGGGATCCTCCATATGCTGAACGCTGGTTCCCCGGGTCCCCTTATTTCTTTCTCTATACTTTGTCTCTGTGTCTTTTTCTTTCCCAAGTCTCTCGTTCCACCTTACGAGAAACACCCACAGGTGTGTAGGGGCAACCCACCCCTACAACCGTTTATTAAATACAGTGTCCTTTTCTAGTTGTTTATTTTTGTCAATTTAGTTTCAGATTGGTTGACTGTAGTCATGTGGCTTTACTTCTGGGTTCTGTATTCTGTTCCATTAATCTATATGTCTACTTTTCTACCAGTGCTATGCTGTTTTAGTTATTATAGCCTTGTGGTACAATTTGAATCCAGGTAATGTGATGCCTACAGATTTGTTCTTTTTGCTTAGTATTGCTTTGATTATTTGCACTTCATTTTTTTCAATATAAACTTTAGGATTTTTTTCCTAATTCTGTTGAAAATGATGTTGTTAATTTGGTAGGAACTGGGTTGAATCTGTAGATTGCTTTGGGCAACAGGGTCATTTTAATGACATTGATTCTTCCAATTCATAATCATGGGATGTTTTTTCATTTGTTTGTATCATCTACATTTTCTTTCATAAGTGTTTTGTAGTTCTCCTTATAGAGATCTTTCACCTCCTTGGTTAAATATATTTCTAAGTATTTTATTTTATGTGTGGCTATTGTAAAAAAAAAAAAAGGCAAAACTACAGTTACTTTCTTCAAAAAGAAGATTCTTTCCTTGTGTTTTAATTAGAAACTTTAGATTTTTAGAAATTGATGGACTAACCTACACAAACATACAAATAATGCAAGCCTACATCTATGACACATTGTTTAAAAAAAAAGTTTCATTTTAGTTTAGTGCAAAAATTAAGTTTATAATTCTTACCAAGTGATTATTACAAAATGTTTATTTTATTAAATCCAATGCATTCACAAGGTGTTAATACTTTAAGTATTTATCATTTCTACCAACTGCATTATCTAAGTAAACCAAGCAAGCACTTTTATCATAAATGTAGTCAATGATTATTAATACTTTCTTTAAAAAGGACCTAAACTTCTTAATCCAGTCTATCATTAATGGACATTTGGGTTGGTTCCAAGTCTTTGCTATTGTGAATAGTGCCACAATAAACATATGTGTGCATGTGTCTTTATAGTAGCATGATTTATAATCCTTTGGGTATATACCCAGTAATGGGATGGCTGGGTCAAATGGTATTTCTAGTTCTAGATCCTTGAGGAATTGTCACACTGTCTTCCACAATGGTTGAACTAGTTTACACTCCCACCAACAGTGTAAAAGTGTTCCTATTTTTCCACATCCTCTCCAGCACCTGTTTCCTGACTTTTTAATGATCACCATTCTAACTGGTGTGAGATGGTATCTCATTGTGGTTTTGATTTGCATTTCCCTGATGACCAGTGATGACGAGTATTTTTCATGTGTCTGTTGGCCGCATAAATGTCTTCTTTTGAAAAGTGTCTGTTTGCATCCTTTGCCCACTTTTTGATGGGGTTGATTTCTTCTTGTAAATTTTTTTAAGTTCTTTATAGATTCTGGATATTAGCCCTTTGTCAGATGGGTAGATTGCAAAAATTTTCTCCCATTCTATAGGTTGCCTATTCACTCTGATGGTAGTTTATTTTGCTGTGCAGAAGCTCTTTAGTTTAATTAGATCCCATTTGTCAATTTTGGCTTTTGTTGCCGTTGCTTTTGGTGTTTTAGTCATGAAATCCTTGCCCATGCCTATGTCCTGATGTGGCACATATGTGCCATGGAATACTATGCAGCCATAAAAAAGATGAGTTCATGTCCTTTGTAGCTACATGGATGAAGCTGAAAACCATCATTCTGAGCAAACTGTCGCAAGGACAGAAAACCAAACACCGCATGTTCTCACTCATAGGTAGGAATTGAACAATGATAACACTTGGACACAGGGCGGGGAACATCACACACCGGGGCCTGTCATGGGGTGGGGGGATGGGGGAGGGATAGCATCAGGAGAAATACCTAATGTAAATAATGAGTTAATGGGTGCAGCAAACCAACACAGCACTTGTATACATATGTAACAAACCTGCATGTTGTGCACATGTACCCTAGATCTTAAAGTATAATTTAAAAAATAAAATAAAATAAAATAATAAAAGGACCTAAACTTTCCCCAAGTTTCAGCACAGGTAGTTTTATTGTATATTACATCTAGTAGATAATTTTAAAAAATAGTTCATATGAATGAATAGTTTCAAATAGAGTAAATATATTCTACCATGTTACAAAACACAGCAAATCAAAAGCAATTACCAAGTTGAATAATAAGTCACAAAGAAATAATTCTGGCTTGTACAGGAATGTGTAGTATATTCAACGCTCTTAACAGTTACCCACTAATACATATTTCTAAAGCTTAACTTGGAGTTCAAAGATGAGTTTCACAGTAATGTAATTTTAACCTCCATTTACATTCATTTTTATATATTACTAAGATGCCTAGTCTATGTCACAATGATGCTTTCCAGTGTCCACAAATTTTAGTTTCAAGATGTGCATATGTAATTCACTAACATATGGGACAGTTCTTACTATTATTATACCAACTATCCTAAAAAGAAAAATAAAACCCTACCTTACATAGAACTCTGAACATGGTGTAACTTAAAACAGATTAGTAAAACATGATTTTTAAATATTTTAGCCATTTTCTATATATGTGTATAAACTTACCTATTTAATATATGAGAGCTACAACTTTATTCACTGAGAAATTATGCATTCATTTTCTCCAACCATCTTTCTTACCTTAACTCAAAAATCTTATGACTTGCTGACTCTGCTTCCATGAATTTCAAACTGCATTTTTTTTTTTTTTTTTTTTGGAGAAGGAGATGGAAGGAAGGTGATAAATACACTGTAAACAGAAATAAGCCTCCCTCACATTAAGCCCTTTTTGTGTGAGTTCTTTTTTACTTCTATAATATTTCTTTAATACTTTAAGAGTCAGTTACACAGGTTGGGCACGGTGGCTCATGCCTGTAATCGCAGCACTTTGGGAGGCTGAGGCAGGTGGATGATTTGAGGTCAGGAGTTCAAGACCAGCCTGGCCAACGTGGTGAAACCCCATCTCTACTAAAAATACAAATATTAGCCAGGCGTGATGGCAGGTGCCTATAGTCCAAGCTACTCGGGAGGCTGAGGCAGGAGAACGTCTTGAACCCAGCAGGCAGAGGTTGCAGTGAGCCAAGACTGCACCACTGCACCCCAGCCTGGATGTCAGAGTGAGATTCCATCTCAAAAAAAAAAAAAAAAAAGAGTCAGTTACAATGTTTCATCTTTAACACTAACACAAATAAATTACTACAGGGTAAGTCTACCCTATCATTTTGGGACCTAAAATTCTAAATATGTGAACAGAAAAGTCAATACTTCAACATTCAATTCTGAAACTTAGAACAGTTCTATGATTTGACTAAATGGGTCAAAGCAGTTACAAACAAACAATTCAATAGGTGGTTGGTTATTCTGCTTTTGGAGGTGGGCAAAGAACAGAGAGTGCAAATGGAATAAGAAATAAAAATTGTTTCCCATTTTGAGGGGGAGGTATGATCACAGGGCAGTTTAAACCTCTGTAAGTCCATCTGACCTATCCAACCGCCTAAGATGAAATTTTTAATTTTTAAAGTAACCCCCATTCTTTCCTTGAGACTTTCTTTAAACTGATTGGTAGTCACATCTCCAAGTACGATCAGAGCTTAGCAATTTGTTGAATAAAATATTACGAAGGTAAAAAAGACAGACTAAATTTTAAACTAGAAAAAAATCTACTCAAGTATCACATTCAGTTTTCAAGTCGTTTACTGACACAGCTCAGCTACAGATTTGGCTTCAATCACTCCTGAACATACTCACACCCATAACAGGCACCCCAGCCACTGATCTGCTTTATGACACAAGGCCATATGGTGAGAGATGAATTCTCCAAGCCCAACTTTAATAGAATTCTAAAAGTAATTTCTAACTTTATGAAAATGCTTCTTCAGAAAATATTTTTCTATCACTCCTTCATCTCCTAAACTGACGGATGTGTTTTTTTTTATTCTAAGCTAAATCTGAACTTGCAAAATTGATTCCAGGCAGAAAATCTCTATAAATTAAATCAAAAACAAAAATAGATTATACTTTGGATATATGTGTGTTTATGTGTGTGTGTCTGTGTGTGTACATGCGTGTGTGTGTGTGTGCGTGTGCATGTGTGTATACTGATTGGAATCCTCCAGCATTTTTAAACCAAATTAGATATGAATTTTGGGATTCTACTACTCACAGCTCAAAATCCATAATGAGATTATTCCATATTGCTTGCCTGTATCAAAACATCTCATGTACCCCATGAATATATACACCTACTATGTACCCACAAAAATTTAAAAAAAATCCATAGTGATTTAAGTATGTATTTTCTCCTGTTTCCTTCTTGGCTACCCATCTTCCTGCCAAAATACTTCAATATAGCCATGGCTCAAGTTTAATGAGAGGAGACAGAAGTTTTTGGATAGCTTTTTGTTTTTTTGTTCTTTTTACTTTGGTGATCAGGGTGGCACATAATGGTTCTTGGCCATTACATGGAGTCACTCCCTGAGGTATAGCCCTGTGGCTAAACTGGCGTCTCTGTGATTTTCCCAGCTGCTTCCCTGGGAGTGGTATTGTCACACCAGCCAGAACCGTTCTTCCTAGCCCTTGCTTCCAGATTCTCATGTGGCTTCTCAAGGGACATCCCTGGAGCTCCATTCTCTTGATTTTTGGTGGGAAACAATGCATTGGAGTGAAGTTCTTATAGTGGCTACACAAGAACTAAAGATAGCCCTTTAGGGGGCTCCTGTCACACTTCAGCATAGCTATTTATATTGTTTGCCCATTTTTAATGGGATTATTTGGGTTTTTTATTTTTTGCTGATTTGTCTGAATTCCTTGTAGGTTCTTAATATTAGTCCTTTGTCAGATGCAAAGTTTGTGAATACTTGTTCCCATTCTGTAAATTGTCTGTACACTCTGCTGGTTATTTCTTTTGCTATGCTTTTGGGGTCTTAGTCAAAATATTTTTTGGTCATTCTACTCAGCCACTAAGAAATAATGAAATAATATCTTTTACAGCAACTTAGATGGAACTGGAGGCTATTATCCTAAGTTAAGTAACTCAGGAATGGAAAACCAAATACTGTGTGTTCTCACTTGTAAGAGGAAGCTAAGCTATGGCTATACAGGGGCAAACAGCATTGCATAATAAACACTGGAGACTCAGAAGGGGGAAAAGGGGCTGAGGGATGAAAAACTACCTATCGGTTACAATATATACTATTCGGGTGACAGATTACACTAAAAGCCGAGACTCCAGCACTGTGCAATTCATCCATGTAACCAAAAACCACTTGTACCCTTTAAAGCTATTGAAATAAAAATAAATTAATTAAAATAAATTCAATTTAAAAATGAAATAAAATAGCTTTGCTATGGGTCGTTGTGAACTCTTCCCCTCTATGTGGAGCTAAAGACCAAAATATCAAGACATTGCCCCATCATTAGGGCAGGGCTCTGTATTACCTAAGCATTTATAAGCAAATAGAGAGACTGCCTCTTCTAGCATTTGTAATACTTCTCGGCGTTCAAACCACAAGACGGACAGTCAGACCAGTTAGTTAATACCAAGCTCACAGGCACTCATACACACACAGTCTTAACACAGGAGCCAGTAGGAGAAGAATCCACTTTCAACTGCATGACATGTGATAAAGTGGTAGGGTGCTCTGTGGTGTAATCTTAGTAAATTTTTCTTTTGACTTCAGGTTGAGGTAGGTGTTGCTTTTTGTATCTATGATTATATAGTAGAGAATGTAATTGACTTGGAACTTTTTGTATTTTATTATAAATTGACATTATCATTGTATATATTTACAGGGTGCAAAGTGATGTTATGATGTATGTATGGATTGATTAAATTAACTAAAATATCCCTCACCTCAAATACTTATTTCTTGTCTTGAGTGTTGTATTAGTCCACTCTCACACTGCTATAAGGAAATACCCAAGACTGGGTAATTTATAAAGGAAAGAGGTTTAATTGACTCACGATTCTGCATGGCTGGAGAAATCTCAGGAAAATTACAATATTGGCAGAAGGGGGAGGGGAAGCAGGCATCTTCTTCACAAGGAGTCAGGAGAGCAAGGTGAGTGAAGGAAGAACTTGCCAAGTGCTTATAAAACCATCAGATCTCATGAGAACTCACTCTCTATCACCAGAACAGCATGGAGGAAACTGCCCCCATGATTCAATCATCTGCCACCAGGTTCTTCCCTCAACACCTGGGGATTACAATTCAAGGTAAGATTTGGGTGGGGACACAAAGTCAAATCATACCAAGTATCAATTGATATTTTAATTCTTATTTGTAATAAAGCTGCTTGGAACTTTATAAGCCAGTCAACTCATATCTACCCCAAATACAAAATACCATATATGCAAGAGGTTAGTGTGCACTGCATGGAATGCAAATTCAAGCTCATTGCCTAATTGATACAGATCATTCTTGCTGTTTGAAATTGGCTCAGCACTTTTTCTCTCAAAATTTTCTTCCACTTTTCTTAAAACATGATATTAAGAAATGCTCAAAACCAACCTGTAAAAAAAGAAAAACCTAAAAATCCCAGTTAATGAGAGATTTGACCCCAGAGCCCTCTGTCTCCAAACTAATTACAATTATAATCAAGGGACTGTAAAGAATAAGCAGCCTCGCTGCTGGATTTTACATACCAGACATGTTTAAGTTCTCAAATTCAAGAATTTTTACTTGATGGCATCAACTGAGGATAATTTTTAAGACCAAAAATTAATAAGTAAACTTGAATTGTGTGCCATTTGAATCAAAAGTGAAAGAATTAAAGATACTATAAGAGAAATGGTGAGAGAATTTATGGATGCTGCTTTGACTGTAAAGTGGGGCTTAAGGACTTTGTGAAAACAGTGACCCCACCCTCCCAATAAGTGCACCTTAGTGTTGACAATTATGCTGAGCTTCCACCGTGATCTGATTTATGCCGGTGAACACATCTAACACACACACACACACACACACACAAACACACACACCACCCCATGAATCAGATTCTGATTTGTTTTACCTGTGACGATAGAAAGGAATGCCGAAGATCACTTAACATGATTTTTGCCCCTTTCTTTGTCTTATTAAGAAGACAAATTTACCTAAAAGAACCTCTTCCCTAAAAGAAAATACTTATGGAAAAGAAAAAGAAGCCTTGTGTAATGCTTGTTCTGATGTGTCTACAACCAATATTAACCAATAATTCGGAGACCTCTGGAGATGAGGGGGCTTGTCCTGAGATTTCCCTTGGGGACAGAAATATTTAAGACAAAAAAAGTTTCAAATTAAAAAAAAAAAGACTCCTACTTTAATGAAAAACTTCTACCCACATAAAAACAACCTCCAGGGGCTTTGTTGAAAACTGTTAAGATAAAATATATCCCACATTTTATTCTTCGTAAAAAGGCTTATTATGTTCTCTCCTATTAACTTTCTCCTCGGGGTATTTCTGATGTCTGCAAAACATATTATAGCAGTTTCTTGCTGAAAGGTTTTGCAATGCTGTCATTGAATTAAATTCAAGAAATGATGAAAACTGTGAACAAGCATTGGAGGACTTAAATGAGGCACCTATTAAATAAGAGATGAGGAGGTAAATATAAATATCTACCTAACCCCGTTATACAGCAGACCCAGGAGAGGCTGAATGTGGGGCCAAGGTCTTCCTGAGAACTCCTCTTCAGAAGAAACTGCTCACCTTGCTGACCAAATCCTAAATTAGCCTTTCCCTTGCCAAATGTCACTGTGCTCTGCATCCTTTCTCAATCAAATGACTCCCTTTCTGAAAATGTTGAAGAGTCTGCTCTCTACAAAGCAAGTTCTCCAGGCCAAGGCAGCAGAGTCCATTAGAGGGCGAACCCTGAGGGCTTCACATTCATACATGTCCTTCACTTTCTAATTTGACTGCAGGGACAGTGAGTCTATCTCCAAGAAAGTATGGAAAAGGAGGGATGGAGGTAGTGTGGAGGAGAAGACCACAGTGTGACACTGGGGCCTGTCTCCATTACCCACCTACAATGATTGTCCTGCCCAGCGTGGCCTCATCTACATGTTTTAAGAGTCAGTCCTATGCTGCTTGACTGCTTGTACTCAAACACAGTATTAGAGCCCCCCTTTAATTAGGGTGCAAACCAGCTTCTTCCAGAGACCATAGTTTAAAAAGCATCCTCTTCTTATGATTTATAAAAAGCATTATGATCATACCTAACAACATATAAAAACTGGCAAGAAAAAATATCATCCATAATCTCACCTCACTAAATGGGGTTCATTTTAGAAGAAAAAGCTGGAAAGCAGGAGGGACTCTGGCCTGGCTTCCCATCAGGACTCCGAATGATGCTTCACTGGTCACAGGGTCACAACACAGGATTGCTGGGACATCAGGGAGAGAGATAGTCTAGGTTAGCACTTCCGTGTGTACAGTAAAGGGCAGATGTTCCTGCATGCCCAGCTGAGGAAAGGTTGGGACTGAGTAGTCAGCTCCTAGAGGCTGACTCTCAGACAAGACTGAGTGACCCTGAAGCTAAGGGCTGCAGAACAAGCTACCCACACCAAGGATGAATGAGGGGTGAGGGTCGCCACCAGACCTCAGACTCAGATGCTCCAGCCTGCACTGAGGTGGGACTGGGACTGAGTCAGCCACCAGGCCCTGGCTGTGCCAAAAGAGCCCCCATGGATTCATCACCCCCAAACTTCAGCATCGGATGAATGTTCAGGGAAAAGGGTCATTACCACAGTGGCCAGGAAGGCAGAGGATAGAGCAAAGACCTGTTCATGTGCTTCTGAGGTCATCTGATGGCCATGAGGGGACATTCATACCCTGCCCTACACACCCAGATACCATTTTGGTGAGGACCACGGGGAGGGGCAAGAATATGAAAAACTGAGAATTATCCCAAGAGACTGAGCTAACCTAACCAGATGAGAACACACTTAGATTTCTCCTTTCCCCACAAGGCAGAGAGAGAGTGGGGAATGGCAGGATAAGCACTCAAGGGGAAGATTAGGTAAGTTACAGGAAAAAAGAAAAGGGAAGTTACATTTCGTTTGCATATCTCAACACAGAGTAAGTACATTTTCTACCTCTCTTTATAACATTGCAAAGATCATCCTCAAGCCTAAAGCTTTTTCTATGACTTTGGTTCTTTCTTCAGAGTAGATTCCCAGAAGGGCTATAATTCGGTTTAAAGTTTTAAAGTATCTAGTTATACACTGCCAGACTGCTTTCCAAAAGAAATGCAGCAATTTTGACGCTTTAAAGCAATGCATGTGAGAGTAACGGCTTCTCTATGTCCTACTTTCTAAGAACTCCCTTACATTTCCAGGGAAGCAATGGAACATGGAATATGCAATAAGAGCAGGAAAAACACACCCTGATTCTCATGCATTCTGAGTGCAGATTTGAACTCTGATTTGTTTCAAGGACTCTAATTCAGATTTGCATAGACTGTAGTCCCAAAGATCCCACCCTTCAAGGTATGTGAACTCAGCAAGTTATTCATACTTTTTGCACTTTCCTTTCTCATATATAAATAGGGATAAAAATATCTACTTCCAGGAGTCATTGTGAGGATTAAATAAAATACATTTATAAAGTGCACATTACCTGTCACCTAGTAAATGCTCAATAAATGCTAGCTATTTTATTTTTGGATTAGCAACTCCTTCATGCCTCGTCCATCTCTGTTCCCTTAGGACTGGTAAAATGCCAGGCCTATGGTGATATTTAATAAACATTTGTTTAATAAATGCTGAATGTATATATTTTCATGCATATATTTTCATGTTCACACTTGCCTACAGGGCAGGAAAAACTTGAAGAGGCAAATTGTGTGAATCCCCGGATGCAAAGCCTCAGGGTAGCAAGTGTCAGGAGCTCCTCCATACTCAAAAACAAAGACAGAAAACACCCCCCACAGGATGCTGATAAACCAGTGAACTATTTTGGAGAGGAAATGGGGAGAACATGGGACATCAGGATAAAAATTTAAAGATGCATTGTATGGGGATATGAAATCAAGAATACAGAAAAGAAATAGAGTGATAGGGGACAGGAGAAGATACAGTTTTTCACAGCTGACATGGACACACAACAGAGTTTTTGTGCAACCAGCTGACCCAAATATTAAAACATTCTTGGTATTCAGAAAACTGGCTGGGTGCGTTGGCTCACATGTGTAATTCTAGCACTTTGGGAGGCCAAGGCGGGTGGATCACTTGAGGTCAGGTGTTCAAAACCAGCGTGGTCAACACAGTGAAACCCCATCTCTACTAAAAATATAAAAAAATTAGCCAGGTGTGGTGGTGCTCGCCTGTAACCCCAGCTACTCAGGAGGCTAAGGCGGGAGAATCGCTTGAACCCGGGAGGCAGAGGTTGTAGTGAACCGAGATTGCACCACTGCACTCCAGCCTGGATGGACAACAGGAACGAAACTCCATTTCAACAACAACAAAAAGAAAACTTCTTTGTGTGAAAAACTGAACAGCAGAAACCAGCGTGCCAGAGGCTAAGGATGGAGGTGAGATATCCCTGGAAGGAACAAGTAGGTGGCTCTGAGAAGCATTCACTCCCTGAAGGAAACCAGGACATATACATATATATATTTTTTGATAGCTTGAGGAAAATAAGGATGCTGTCCTGGGGTAGACAGGAACCCATACTGTAACCAGATATTACTGGGCCCTGTCCTCTTCCCTTCTCAAAAGTGTGAACATGTCCAGATGGGGCATTCAGGGCGACAGGTATGATCACTGTCACTCTCAAGGTCTTCTCTGGCCCTCAGGCAGTGAGTCTCTCTACTTTCGTCATTAGCCACAGGGGTACTCATCCATGCTCATGTACCAATAGCTCCCTTTCCCACCAGAGTCCAGAAGGTCAGCATGGCTGTGGTAGGCCAAATAATGGCCCAAAAGATTTCCAGGTCCTAATCTCTAAAACTTGTGAGTGTTACCTTGCATGGTGATACTGTTTAGATATTTGTCCTCTCCAAATCTCATGTTAAAATGTGATCCCTGGTGTTGGAGGTGTGTCTGGTGCAAAGTTTTTTGGTCATGGGGACAGATCCTTCATGAATGTTTTGGTGCTGTCCTCAAAGTAATGAGTATTTGCTCTATTAGTCCACACGAGAACTGATAGTTAAATAGAGCCAGGAACCTCCCTCCTCTGTCTCTTACTTTCTTCTTTCTTGCGCTGTGATACCTGCTCTCCTTCCTTTTCCACCATGAGTGGAAGCTTCCTGAAGCCCTCTTCAGAAGCAGATTCTTGTGCCATGCTTCTTGTACAGCCTGTGAGATAGTGAACCAAATAAACCTCTTTTCTATACAAATTACTCAGCCGGGTATTTATTTATAGCAACACAAATGAACTAAGACACCTGCTTGCTTATTCCACTCATTGCCTGAAAAAAAAAAAAAAAAGATGCATAGGAAATAAAACTTCTGAGATCTTCCCTACCTCAGATGCTGTATTCCAGCCTCACATTTGATTTCTATTTTGTCTGTGTATAAAATTATATTTTGGGCATCACAGAATGTTAAAGACATTTTTCCTTTCTCCAGCTTTTATTTTTGCCGATGAGAAGTTGAAAGCCATTCTAATTCCAGATCTTATGCATATGACCTCTTTTCTCCCTAGGAAAGGTTTTGGAATCCTCTCTGCCCCTAGTGTTCGGAAATTTCACATTAATTTACATTTTAATAGGTTTTGTTTGATCAACTTTGATGGCACTCAGGGGCCCTTTCAATCTGGAAACTTCATATCCCTCAGTTTTCGAAAATCTTCTTGAATTACTTATGTGATAGTTTTCTTCCATTTTCTCTGTCCTAAAGCATATACTTTTACAAGCTGGACCTTCAAAGTTAGCCCTTTGCTTTTTTTAATATTTCTATTCTATTCTTCATCTCTGCATTTTTTTCTTCTTGTTAGTCTACTTTCTGAAACATTTTCTCATTTTATCTTCCAAACTTTTTATTGAGACTTTTTTAGATCTTCTGTAATAAGTTTGGTAAGCTTAAAAGCTCTTTCTGGTAACATTAATGTCTTTCTTTTGTTGATTTGTCTATCCTTGTTTTTTAGATGAATTTTCATGTATTTCTCTAAAAATATACTTCCTTAAAGAAAGTGTTCTACTTTTACATACTTTCTCTTTCTTCCAAAAGTTTTTTATTTCTTTTTCTGCCTGTTTTGTACTCTGGCTCTCCTCAAATCTATCTGCTGATAGTTGGTTATGTCTTCATTTTTAAGAAGGAGGAACTAAAAATCTAATTGCAAGGTTGTTTGTAGGTATGGGGTTTATCTCATAGCAGACCTCACTGTAGTGTGACACAAGAAGGACTCAGCTGTTTCCCTTTAGATCCCTAAAAATTATTATTGATAGTGCTTTTCTCTTGTGCAGATACTTTCCAGAAAGAAATCTATGAATTTTCTGCTAGGAGGTTGGGACCATGGGGGTAAACCCCACTGTGATGATTTTGGGAGGCAAGTGGAGGAAAGAGATTGAGGATATGGATCTTACTGTTTATATCATCGACCTTTATTTAATTCTCCTATTTGTATTGAAATCCCAAACCTCAGTAAAGAGCCACATTCATTTAACTTCTTCAGAGAGCTAATCACTGGTCTTATGCAGGAGTGTCCTAGTGATGTTTCTTTAAAGATGTTATCATGACTTTGTCTTGCTCATTCCTCTTCAATGGCTCCTTAATGCTACTTGGGTAAAATTCAACTTACTAAGCATAACCTTGAGCTGGTTTCTGATCATCCTTCCACCTTCTCTCTCAACACATTTTTCCCCTCCTCATCTCGCTATTGTCATTTTCTCTGTCTCTGCTGTATGTTCCAGGTACACTGGGCTTGTTTCAATTGCCTGACTGACCCTTGCTCTTTCAGACTTATGAACCTTCTCAAATGTTATATCCTCTGCCAATGACCAATATTTTGACCTCTGTTTTACATGGCTAACTCCTACCTATTCAGTAGGTATCAGCCTATATGTCACTTCCCATGAGAAAATTTTCTTGAGTTAGATACCACATCATGTGCTTCCTTTAGCACCCTGTTCTTTTGTCTTTACTACACTATGTTATAATTTGCTCATATGTTTGATTCCCCACGAGAGCAAATAAAAGTTCTCTAAATGCAGGAACATTATCTATCTGGTACAATACTGTTTTCCACAGTATTGATTGCAATACCTGGTCCAGAGAAGTGTTTCAATAAACATTAGTTAGATGAAGTAACTAAGGAAGTGAAGGAGGTAGGATGGGAGGGAGGAAGGGAAAAATGGGGAAGCCACTGGGGTTCCTCTCTTCTACCTTCCCAGGTCCTGACTTGGTGTTAAGATAAATCTGAAATATAATAAGGTATGTGTGGTTACTTTCCCTTAAACTAATTAAACTAATGTACCTGTAAAAATGTTAAGCTGATGCAAGATATGATGATTAGAATGGATATACCTCTTCTAGTCTACACAAAATGGACATTAACTCAGTTTACCTCCCTATCTCAGAAACACACCAAGAGACACCAGAAAGACTGGACTCTTGTCCAATATACTTTCTTAAGTATATTGGGATAGCTCATATTTAGTCTTCTACTATTTGTAAGAGTTAAAGAAAGAGAAAAGAAACATGAAACACGTCCTGGCAGCCAAAGACAGGTTTTCTTCGGATAAAACCTGAGAGGGGCTTCTGGCCAATTTCAGTAAGGAGCGTTTTCTCTTACAGACTAACAGTATATATTGCTTTTAGGGTGAGGGGCTTATTACAAGCTTGGAATATTCCTGTGTGAGGGAGAAGTTTTATGGTGGGGTTGGAATGTCTTTGAGGGGAGGGGAGGTTATCTTGGGGCAGACATCTTTCCAGCCGGAGTGGGGTTGTCTCGAGGCTGGCAACTTCCTGGCCAGAAGTGAATTATCTCAGGGCTAGCATGTCCCTGGTCAGGGAGGAGTTTGTAATGTTTCTGGTTGGAGATGTTGTTTGTGGTTTATGGTTGTGCTGACCTTAGCCATTAGGCCGATGCCCTTTGGATTTAGGTGGTTTTTTATTAAGGTGAACTTTAGAATGTGGGGCTTGTCAAAGATGGTGATACTCCTGCTCTGTCACTATTTGGGGGAGAAAAAAACAACATGTGGCTTACTGATTGTATATGAGCAGCATTAGAAATAAAACATGATCTACAATTGGATTTTATGATACACCAATTTGGAGGATAGAAGGAGAAAGAATTTCCTATGTTGTTCTTCAATTTACATTTTGATTCCCCAGGTAAACCTATTTGACAATAAGCTACATAGGGTACAAACTGTTCCTTCACCTTCCTCTGTAACTCCCTGGTGCTTAGCACTCGGCAGAGCAGGGCTGCACTCCATGCTGCTGCCCCACCCACTCCCTCTGCACTCATCGCATCTCCTTTCTGAGGGCCCTTCATCAATCCTTTCCCCAGAGGCCCTTGCCCCAGCAATTTTCCTCCCAATTACCATTAAAGTATACCCTTTCTCATCAGTTACATGTAGTAGCTCCTAGATAGATGACACCATTACCTTCCAGATGAAATTTCTAGCCTTATTAGATGGTAGCAGAGCCTTCTGAGGGATATATTAGAACACTGAGTCTGGCCCTGTTTGAACCCTGGCAATCATGCTGAGAGGAACCCAGCTGCAAACTAAATGGCCTAATAAGGTCTTTTTCATCTGTAGTATCTCTGATTATAGGCCTGTCATTTTTATTCCCATTCCAGAATAGATTTATTACTTTCTGAAGACTTAAAAACAAACAAATCTCATTCGGTTGTTTATGAGGCCAGAAGTGTTGAATTTAGATAAGTTCAGGTTTAATGACACATTTGACCTACCACATTCAGTCTCCCTAGAAACTTAGTCACAATGTCTGAATGTGTAACATTAACAACTAACCCTCTGTGAAGAAAAACCCCTGTATGGACACTTGCAGTGCAACTTTGAAATGCCTACATGTTCTGGGAGTCTAGTAAGTACTCTACCTTTGGAATAGCCACTTTCACCCTAAGAGGCCAAAGAATTTGCAAATATATCCCAGAAGAGAATATTTCACGTAATTTTAAAATATAAGAGTTCATGTTTGTGTGCCTTGCCCAGTCATGCCCAAAGCAAAGATAGGAAGGGAAGAGTGAAGTGGGGAGGTGATAGTATATCTGCCATTCCTATGACAGTCGGATACTATTGTCAGAGTTTTATCATGTCACATCCAAGGTCACTTTGACTTCAAGTCTGTCCCTTCTTAGGAAACTCAAGGTGAACTTTAGAAATCCCACTGCTTGATTGTTTCTACTAAGCTTATTTTTACATCAGTGTTTCCCAGTCTGTCATGCTACTTGCCATTTGTATGGAAGAGTTAACACAGCAGGCTATCTTTATGAAGGCCTTTTTGCAAGGTGAAGGTCAGCCTTTGGCAACTAGGCATTTGTATTTCAAAAGGATTTCCACCACCCTAATTGACAAGAGTGGCCCACTATGCCTAAACCATTATACAAACAATATGATGTCTGCTAAACATCTGCTTTCTTTGTGGAAGTCTAGAATCTTGTTATGTGCTTGGCAAAAGGCCCACATGATCAGCCTGCAATGAAAACCCTGGGCACTGAGTCTCTAACGAGTTTCCCTGGCTGGCAACATTTTACATGTGTTGTCATGACTTTTTCCTAGGGAATGAAGCATGGACTGTGTGACTCTACCAGGAGCGACCCCTTGGAAGCTTGTATTTGGTATCCTCTGGACTTCATTCATGTACTTTTTCCCTTTCCTGATTTTGCTTTTGATTCTTTTGCTATAATAAATTGAAGCCATGGTTTGATGAGGCCTGGGAGACTTCCTAGCAAATTATTGAACCCTAGAGTGGTTTGGGAGACCCCTGACTTGCAGCTGTAGTCAAAAAATTTTGCAATTAGAAGGCACTATTATCAATTACATTATTTTTAACATTGAAGTTATCTGTTCTTTAAGTTTCTAAAGAGTGGTTCCTTCTAATGCATAAACTCATTTTTCTTGGTTGCTCCCAAAAGAAACATATTGTGATCCTCTTCATTTTCTGGTCTTGATTCAGTGTGTTACTTTCTCCTATGGAGCGTTGTTTCAAGAGTTACTTGTATAACGACAAGCTGAATGCATAACAGGCTTGGTTCACTCACCAATACTCTGGCAATACTTTATATTCTTTGTTAGCACCACTTTTTTTCTGGAATACTCTGTATTCTATTCCCACATAGATTTTGAAAATTTTGTCTTGGTTTTGGTTTTAATATTGAAGGATCCAAGCTCTATTTCGTCTTTTATTCTCACACCCCACACTTGTTTGTAGTTGCCTGTGCCTGTGATCTTATTGACCCCAATCACTTCAAAGGCACTTGGATCTCAGGACAAGAGGCTTTGAGAAAAAGATGCTTTGTTTCTTTGGCAGGAAACTTACAAGTGAAAAGTTTTACTTGTATACTAATCTTATTTAATTGGATTTATTTTATAAAGTGGAGAAAAAGATATTGGTACTACAAATTCCAGGTCAAGGTCACCCTCTCAGCGCACTTTATATGAAACCCAGATCACACTCTAGGAAATGTGATCAGAGACCTCTGTTATACTCCACTGGGTTAGAGCCAATCCTTACTAATGTGATGTAAGAACCAAGAACCTGTTAGGCAGACATAAGAACTCAAATTATTCCTTTAAATCTTGTCAGACAAGCTTAGAGATGGCAACCTAAAAAAGAGAGAAAGCAAACTCCACATAAACATTAGCTTTCTGCCTAAATCCCTGAAATCTATGTCAACTGCATATGGGCAGTTTATCTCTCTAAAAGCATCCCACTCCCGGTGATACGCCCAGCTCTGACACATCACGCACGATTGTTATTCATCATCTGGTCACTGGGTTTAAGGCACAGCTCAGCCACTTATTAACTGTGTGACATTGACCAAGTTAATCACATACATTGGCCTGAATTTCCTAATCTGTAATATGCAGATGATAACAGTATCTAACTCATAGTGATATTGTTAGGATTAAAGAGTTTATACATATTCAACATTTAAATGACTGCCAGTCACCCAGTAAGCCCAATAATCTAATTACTCATTATCATTAATATTATTGTAGCCACTTGAGGTCACAGTTTTCTTTTCAAACAAAAAGAAATCCTTGCTTCTTAAGTTGGCAAAGTTCCATACAGCCCAATGACTCTCTACTATGGTTTGAGTCATTAGAAGAAAATATATTTGACATTGAACCTTCAAGAAGTGAAAAACAGGAACTAATCCAAGTTAAAGTGAAAGGGCAGGAATTACAGTTGGCCGATGACATGGATCACTCCTTTATTGAGAGCTAAAAATGGCAGCATTTTAAAAGACTTTACATAACTCTTAAAAAGCAAAACGCTCTGTGATTTTTTTTTTCCTGAACTCAAGACTAGCCAAGCATGAAGTTTCCTAGAAGCCTCTTCTTAATTATCTTTTGTCCACCCCACCCCACCTCAACTCCTGGAAATAAGTCAGCATCCAGCCACTGCAGCCACCTCGATGCTATACCTTAATTCATAAAATTGAATGATTAAGACCCATCAAGCCCTGCAGATGTTTTTTGAGTCCTAACATTTTCAATAACAACTCGATATTGGGTGTTAGGGAAATCCAATAATGCTGCCTCTAAGCCATATGTCAAATGCAACTCAAGTTCCCAAAGGGTTGTGAGAAATGATGAATGCATTATCAAGTTTTTGAAATATTTTCTTCTAAATGAAGTGCAAAATATTTTGATGATTAGGAAATTAGTCATAGGCTTATTTAAAGGCATATGTGGATACAGTTTACTATTTTATCTAGAAGAACTGCCTTAGGCTTAGATCATAAATCTCTGAAACTAAACATAGCCAATAATATGGATTTTCTTTTTTAAACCGGCAAAAGGCCCACGCTTCATGATTTTGTTCCTGTTTGTTTCTTAAAGAACGATTTTCCTTAGTGTCACTTCAAACTGTTACAGTTTGTTGACATGGTGTCAACTTTAGCTCAAGCCTCACTACTTAAATTGTAATATCCAGAAACCATTTGTAGATGAGAATCACAACACTAAGGATTGCCATGTTCCAGGGATTCATTGGCCAACCTTCTCCAAAGAGACTTTTAGTGATTTTTTTGAGTAGACATAATGCAGGGAGAGGAGAGAGTGTCTCTAATGTGCTTTTTATTATCTGTTCGTTCCCATTAATGTCGCCAGAAATTTTAAATGCCTTAGAATTTAGCCAAAACAGAAATAGATCATGGGTTCAGAGATCTAACAGTCAGACACATTGTCATCTTGCTGGATATTTTTATGTTGGGGGATGTGTGGGTTTGATACGCAGAGGAATAGATGTTATTCTATCTTGCAAGTGTCAGGGAAAAAATCTGAAGCTATAATACAAATCATTGAAGGAGTCAGAATGTCCTTGCCTTTAAGGTATTCACAGTAGCAAATGTGTGTGTGCACACACATATACACAAATATCCTGGAAATTTTCAAAGATTAGAATTTGAGAATATGAACTAGATTGCTGGGGATAAAAATAGGTAGCAAGTGTCTATGAAAGGAGGAAAGCATCAGAGAGAAGGAAAAGGAAGCAGCATTTACTGAATAACTGTGCAATGGAGTAAATATGATTTTACTTGGGTTGACTCTTTTAATCCTCACCCCAACCCAGCTTAATCAGCAGTATTTTAGTGGTGAGAAGCTTAGATCTGAACGAAAGGTCAGTAGATTCCAAAATCCTACCTTTTACCAAATATGACACATTAACTTACCAGACCACGAGCTATTAATTTCCTTTCATGTAAATGTTATCCTCTTTATTTTGGAAATTTTCCACTATATGGTATACATGTGTGTGCACACACACATGCACATATTTTATGTACTGTATTTAATACTATACTATAAAACATTCTGAAGGCAAGGGTATTCTTGCTCCTTTACGGTACCTGTTATAGCTTCAGTACCAACTGGTGGAGGCAATCTCTAGGTGACACAAAAGAAAGTAAAATTGTAATCAATTAACTAATTAGAATTGATTATCATCCCCATTAAAGTTGTTAACATTAACTGTCCATATTACTGCATGTGTTATAATCTGCCTGCATTACTACAAAGGAATCCCTGTGACTGTAATTTATAATGAAAAGAGGTTTAATTGACTCATGGTTCTTAAGGGTGTACAGGAAGCACGGGGCCAGCATCTGCTTCTGGTGAGGACATCAGGAAGCTTACGATCATGGCAGAAGGCAAAGGAAGAGCAGACATATCACATGGCGTGAAAGGGAGCAAGAAGACAGCAGGGAGGTGCCACACATTTTTAAACAACCAGCTATCACATAAACTCACTCATCCGCAAGAGGGTGGTGCTAGACCATTCATAACGGATCTACCCCTATGACCCAAACGCCTCCCGCTAGGTCCCACCTCCAAAACTTGGGATTACATTTAACATGAGATTTGGAGGGGACAAACATCCAAACCCTAATACTGCATTTTAGGGAAAGCCTGAGTAAAAAATAAACAAAAACTATGGAAACCCTCTATCAAAGAAAGTTGTATGTGTGATTCGAATATACAGAACTAATACTAAAGATGGTACTGCTCTGGGGGAAGCAGGGGTGAGCAGAATTGCCTCCACCTTGGCCTTGCCTGTACACACAACAGCCCGTGAGCCACTGCCTTTGAGCCTCCCAGACTTCACAAAGTACAATTTTAGAAACAATTAGACCAGAATACTTGAGCCCTATAACCTCAGCTTCCCAGAGCAATACCCCCATTGTTTGGCCTCAATAAGAGAGATAATTGTTTAAAAATTTAACAATAATACAACACTGGGTTCTAATTTCTTCTTCAATTGTCAATTAATGGATAAATGGCAGAGTCAGGAGTCTATGCTAGGAGGTTGTTCCAAAGACAATTCCCTAAGAATCTGGACCACAGACTTCAGGGGAAATTTCTAAGCCATTCAATACCAGTATGAATATAAAAATGGAACAGAGTTTCCTCATCGAAATGTTAGTCTAGAATATTCCATTTCAAGTGAAATAAAGCTGGCTAATTTTTTGTAGTTTTTAGTAGAGACACGGTTTCACCATCTTGGCCAGGCTGGTCTTGAACTCCTGACCTCATGATCAACCTGCCTCAGCCTCCCAAAGTGCTGGGATTACAGGCGTGAGCCACTGCACCCAGCCCAACAAGATATATTTTAAAATGTACACACTGCCACACAGAAAATGGAAAATACAAAAGAGAGATTAAGACATATGGTGTATTAGTCTGTTTTCACTCTGCTAATAAAGACATACCTGAAACTGGGTAATTTATAAAGGAAACAGGTTTAATTGACTCACGGTTTCACATGGGTGGGGAGGCCTCACAATCATGGTGGAAGGCAAACGGGGAGCAAAGTCACATCTTACATGGTGGCAGGAAAAAGAGCTTGTGCAGGGGAACTCCCCTTTATAAAACCATCAGATCTCATGAGACTTATTCACTACCATGAGAACATTATGGGGAAAACAGCCCCCATGATTCAACTATCTCTACCTGGCCCTGTGCTTGACATGTGGGGATTATTACAATTTAAGGTGAGATTTGGGTAGGGACACAGCCAAACTGTATCAAATGGCTAATATATAAAAAGGTATATCATGTATGTAATCAGTTTCCCAAAAAGATAGAATAAAAACAATAATGAGGCAATATTTTAAAATATCATGAATTTTTATCTATTTTAGCCAATAGACAATATAAATCTACAGGTATTGGAAGCCCAAGATATTTCAAGCAGGAAAAATAGAAACAAATCCATGTCTAAATATATCATAATAAAGTTGAAAAACAACAAAGACAAAGTAAAGGTTGTTAAAGAATCCAGAAAGGAAGAATGGGTTACCTAAAAAGGATGAAAATAAGAATGACAATAGACTACTCAAAAGCAATAATAGAATCCAGAAGACAGTGGAATAATAGCTTCAATGAATTGAGATAAAATAATTGCCATTGTAAAATTTTTTAACCAGCAGAATTATATTCACAAACAATAATAAAATAAAGTCCTTTACAAATATAAACAAATACTGAGAGTTTACCACCAAAAATCTAATACTCTTTATTAAAGAGGTAATAATGAATTACTTCTGATAAAGGAAAATAATCTCAGAAGATAGTCGATATGAGAAAAGGGGATCAAAGTTAAATGTAACTAAGGTTCTGAAGTTTTTCCCTAACTATGAGGTTACCACATTCATCTCACAAGCAAGTGGTCCTCAGTTTAAAATCAGAGAGTGAGGCTGGCTCTTATCCTTGGCCCTAAATGACTTCACAGTAGTTGACAGTTCAGCTCCTGAGATTCAGTGGCAAAATAGGCTGGCATGTTTAACCAATAATGAAATGTTGGTTGGTCAAACCCACCCTGGAATTAGCTCTTAGTAAGTTGTGCTGGTCTTTTCCTGATGCTACTTTTTGCTTTCTTTCTATTAGAATAACTCACTTGACTTATGTTCTCACCTGGCTCAAATAGTATGTTTGGCGCCTAGTGATGACATTCCCCTACTCCCCGCACCAATCCAGGGCCTTAGTTGAGAAGTCACTATTGCAGCCACTGAAGCTGAGGCTGAATCTTGACATCTCTGAGTCACCCTTTCTTAAAAGCAATATCTTAAGAAGTTTTTTCCTACAATACTTCTCAGCTAGCCTTTAATACTGGGCAATATCCAAGTCAAATAAGAACCCTCACTTCTCTCTTTGTTCAATCACTCCCAAGGTGAGTTCTCCACTCTTAGAGAATCTTGCAGGTAAAATGTTGGCTTGAGCCTGAGGTATAATAGCTTATTTTTACTAGCATTTTGTTTGTTCAATTGGTTTGGCATTTGGGAAGAGGGATTCTACAGTCGAGGTATAATAGCTTATTTTTACTAGCATTTTGTTTGTTCAATTGGTTTGGCGTTTGGGAAGAGAGATTCTACAGTCCTTTTTAAAGCCATTAACTTCACACTAGAATTAAAATACATTTCTAAAGGGGAAGGAAAAAACATCTGCCTAATGTTTAGATAATGCAGTAGCTTGGAAGATGCAAACTGGGGCAATTAGTGCACTGAAAACTTTATCCAAGGAAACTCCCTAGTGTGCAGGATAAAGAGGTAAGTAATGAAAAATGAGACGTTAGCAAAAACACAGGATAGAATTAGAAGATTCAATACACTCTATAGAAGTAGATTAATATATGCTATACGGAAGATAAATTATTCAAAAAATGGCTGAAATGTTCCAATATTGAAGAAAAACAAGAAGATATGTCACTGAAGGAGTACCTCTAATACCAAGCTGGCTGCGGAGCACACTTGCATTCTTGCACTTGCCACACCATATGGTGAGTATTGATTTTCTTGTCTATCTCCTCACTCAGAATTAAGCCAATTGAGAGCAGGAAATCTATCATATTCTTTTTTGTATTACTAGCACCCATGCAGAGATTTGCAAAGCTTAATAAACATGTGTTGCTCACAGAGGGTAGAAAATAGAAGATGTTTATTAAGAAAATAATTACTACACATTTGTTGAATAAAGGGGGCATGCACTGTGGAGTGTGACCATTTTTCCTGCAGATGTTTGTATGACATCAGCCTTTCCCATCTATAGGATGCTGCAGCTGGGGTTGGGGAAGGGAAGATAGCTCCGTTCTGAAGAGAAGAGTTCACTCGAGGGCTATGATTTCTGAGACCTGCTCTGTAGCCTTATTTATTCTTCCTATTTATCCTAAATAGGAATCTGGTTGTGTGTAAAACAGAGAATTGACATCAACCTGAAGCACATGGAACAAGAGCAAAGGACTGAATAATATACAAAAAAGACAGGTGGTAAGTGAAATACAAAAATTTTAATAGCAACAAAAAAAATCATGAGCCAATGGAATGAAAATTTAGCCCTTCTTCCCCCCACCCCTTCCAAAAATGCCTGAGAACAGGGGAGGTCAGCAAAACTTAGGATTCCGTGAAAATGTCTAATCTGTGGACTACTCCACTAAATATCTTTATTGTGATGAAAAGTGATAACACTTGGGATTCACAGAAGTTTTTCATTTTTGCAACCTCTGTACAAAATCTGAGTAATTAGTCCTGACAGTGCTGCTCCAACAGATGCTCATTAGAGGCAGCAACAGCATGGGTGTCCTCATACACATGCCTATTGTATAAGATCTGCGTCCATCCATTCCTCTCCTCTACAATTTCCCATCATACACAACTTAAACTCTCATGGCAGATTTTAGGCAAAGTCCCATCTTCAGCTTGGCCCTCTGCATTTCCTTCAGGAGTATGTCTCCCCTCGGAGTTAGCCAACATTAAAATGTACCCCAGGATTCTAGTCTGAAAATGCAGAACGTGTGATAAGCCCAATGCTTTCCTCATGTAAGGAGCCCATCCCTTCATGTTTGTAGACTGATGCTACAAGGACCTGCCTTCCAAGATATTTCCCAAATAATGAGAAGAAAATAAAAACAAAACCAAATATGAGAAATGGCAATGTCACCACTCTGAAGGAGAGAGATAAAAGGAAACTCCTCAAAAGAACTGAAATACTACTCTCCTTCCTTTATCCTACCAATGTTTCTTCATGAAAAAAATCTAGACTCAAATGAAGTTGCCTTATTTGTGAAAGACTACACTCTCTCTCTCCATGTTTGGATACCTAAGTCAAATCTTATACCAGAGCCCACTAATGTGAAGACAGGATAAACACATTGACATTGAAAAGCTATTGGTGTTTCCCTACTTCTACTGTGCTCTGGCTCTAATAGCAATTGAGCCTGGATCAAGACACCTGTGCTAACTTCCAAACCCAAGTCTGTGGACTTGTTAGAGAGTGGGCTGGGATGATTTCCCCACCTGAGATTCATGTTGTCCAATTTCTGATGAATTAATTGGGTATTTGGCATCAGTTAATTGAAGTGTCCCCCAAAACTATCTTAAAACACTTTTATAAAACATCTAAGAAAAGATGATAAGATGAAAAATGATAGAAGCCCCATAAAACTATGGCAATCATAATCAAATGGTCATAATTATTCCTGCAAATCATGTGAGTGATTTGAAGTCAAACAAATGTAAAGCTAATAAAATAAAAACATAGAGCCATGATTTTTAATTTAAGATGATGATCTAAGGAGCAAAGCAAGGAAAGAAATTAAAAAGGCTATTTAAAACACTCCAGAAAACCTCATTTTACAGCCTCATTCATTCTACAAATATGGCTTCTTGTTAATAATTTAACCTTAACAGTTCCCAACTGTGGCACAGTTTAACAATCCACTTACAATGGCTGTAAATTATTCAAATAAGACAAAGTTAAATGGTCACCAACCGCTCAATATGTAAGTTAACAGCTCTCTGAAGTCCCATCTAATCTTTAAAACATGACTATTTTGACATTCACTCATTTTAATAAGATTTTGGAACTCTCTGAAAACCTCTAGCGGCTCTTCTCTGGGGACAGAACCTCCTTAAGGTATCAAATTGTCAGAAGTCTGTATGCTTCATCTGCATTCTTTCCCAGTGGTTCTTGACTTGAGTGAGTTTCCATGTCAGCCTTCCTAGGCCTTCGGATGCCATGAGGTGTGGGGTATCATTGGAAGATGAGACTGAGAAAAACTGATTACGGGTTATGGAAAGCAAGGACTCCCATATAAACTTCTCCAAAGGACTGGGCAATATAGAGATGTCTTTAACTGGCACTCATGTCCATGCAAAGTCTATGCAAAGGTCAGAAGTTCCAGAGGTGGCCAGTATGCCAGCTGCTAGGAAGAAAATGAGAAAGGGGTTTGTTTTTCAGGTGGGAAAAAAAGAATCCTGGCAAGAGTTAGGTAAGATGGTAAGATCCTAGTCAGAAGGGCTGAGGTCCAGAGCACAGCATCATCCTAATATGAAACTTGAGGCTGCATAAAAAGCAAGTACAGCCCAGTCCTGCAGAATAGGGATCCACATTCCAGCTTAGGTGAGGGCTGCAGCATCATGAACTGCAACACCTGGAGTTCACCCTAGGCCACTAGAAACCTAGAGCAGCAAAATAATTTCCATGCCATATGACTGGTGGGTTAGAGCTGCGTGATACTCAGCCTCCTGAGTCAGCTTGGCTTAAGTTCTAGGCAGAGAGAGGCTTCAGGTAGAAGTCAGTATCTGCACTGAAGTGGGCTGGAGAAGGCAGGGGATGAAACAAATGGAGTTCTCTTTACCTCAATAAGTCTGTGAAATAAATAATGAAGATGGGCATAAGGCTTCTTATGTCCTAAGAGCAATGCCATTACTGACTTAGAGATGCCCCTCTCTCAAACCATTCCATGGCCCCTTTAGAAATGTACCATTAAGCCAGTATGTGATGTTTTTAATAGCTTGAAGAAATCCATTTATCCTTTACCTCTTAAGTATACTAGGTAGTCAATTGTAAGATGTGAATTTTTTTCACATTTTAATGTCTCTAACAATCAACTGTTGTCTCACAACCACTACTGGTTGTCATGGCAGACTGTCATTTTCCGTATGCACATGAACTTGGGTGCTATTCCTAGGGCTTGTCTGAACAACTGGAAACTCTAAGCATTTCAGTCCATACAGTGTCCAAGGATCACTTGAAGAAATATGATTTCTGGTTGTCATTTTCTGGTAAGACCAAAAAAATGCATGCATCAAAACATGTGGAAACGGTCTCAGTAGCCCTAAGAAAAATCCAAGAGACACAGTGAAGAACATTTCTTTGAAAGCTCTTGATGGCGCAGAGTGCAAAAGTGAGTGGAAAAACATGGACATTGATGACAGAACTGAAAAGCTATTCAGAAAAATCAGATCCTAAGTTTGAATAAGTTTTAGGAACTGAGAAATATAAATGAAATTCTTATCCTCCAACTGACTGAATGGACCCCCTCTTGGCCAAGGGGACCCAGAAAACCTTGAAAACTGAATTCTCACGGGGATGGGTGTTCAGACACACCTACTAATACCCCCTCCATCACTAATGGCGTTAGGCTTTTTTCCCTAAGGGCTAAACAAAAACCAGCCCTCTGGAAATATTGCTCCACCCCTGACATTAACCAACTGCCTGACGTTTTCCCTCTCTTTTGCAGTTTCAGCAAAGCAACTGACCAGCATTCCTTCCTGATAAGAAACCGCCATCCATGGAGTGGTTCTGGCCAGTCTATGGAGAATGTAGTGAAGGTTTTCCTGTCTTCTGCTTCACTTTTTGACATTAGAAGGCCAAAATCTCCACCTTGGATTATGCTAACACCACCATTTATTGAACAAGGGTCATGTCCCTTGTCCCATGAACAAGGACAAAAAGCATGAAGTTCAACTGTGCATGTGCATGTTTCTCCTTTCATAAATATTCATGACTGTTCCCATAGCTTATTGAATATGTATATCTGGCCACCCCATTCAGCATAAATTCCTGCCTTACTCTTCAAGTGTCATTCCAGGATTCTGACCGGAGGGAGGCGACACTTCCCAGCCTGTCAGAATGGCCACCCTGCAGGCTGCAACTCTTTATGGGAAATAAAGCTCTCCTTTCCAAATTTATGAATCTTGTCTTTCTTCAGTTGTCAGAATGTATTAACCAATTTCTTTTGTTTATATCTTCCTTTCTATGGAATATGCAACAGTGATATATGTTTCTTAAAAACATGTATAAGTCTAAAAGAATCAATTTCAGTAAGTTTAAAGACTCTAAATGATAAAATTGTAACATTGCTTAATTTGAAGAAAATTTTCTTTATTAGCAGTACACAAAATATAGTGGCTTAAGATCAAAAGCATTTGGATTTAATGAAATACACCAGCACTTCCCATTCTCCCAGGTTGTATCGTTTTATTTAATCCCATCAAGAACCATTTTTTACAACTGTCACCTCATTTTCCATGTTTCAACCAAACTGACCTTGCTGAAGTGACTCAAATGTGCTGTGGCAGAGAATGCTCATGCTTGCTAGTGTCCCTGTTTTGCCTCTTATTCCAGAGCACAGGCTAGATGGTAAATCCCAAACCTTGGTAATTGTAATGTGTATGAATTCTGAACAATGGCACATTTGTGCAAGGGATATATGCCACCCTCAGGCCTGGTCTCCAAAACCACTCATGCAATACAAGTACTCACTCTCTATGCCCTCTTTATACCACACTTAAGGTGATCCCCATCACAAATTTGGGACCCATTGGTAAAAGTAGCAGGACCCTCCTCAGCTTGGATCCCTAAACAATTAAGTGGAGCAGAAGTCCCATACTTACTAATGCCTACTAGGTTCCTCTACAAATAAACAAAAGATAAACTTTAACTGCATGAAGCCATTAAGATATGGTGCATTTTATGTTGTTGTCCTTGTTGTCAAAGTAGTTATCTTATCCTGCCAAGCACATTCACACCTCCTGCTTTTGTACCTGCTAGTTCTTCTTCTCCAGGCATTCATTGGCTCAATCTGTCACTTATTTATGTCTGTTTTAGAGAAAAACTCCATGTTTTTCCTCTGCTCTTGCACCACAACAATTAACACAGAAAACTTCCATGACCAAATGTGTGGGGGTTTTCTCCCACACACCAAGCAGCAGACACCAGCTGAGTGTCCTCTAATTTAATTCTGACACTATTTTCCTGCATTTAGTGAACTCCAACAGGTTGGGGGCTCAGTCCCCAAGACTGCTCCCCCAACTCCCAGACTTCAATAACAAGCCTCTGAAACTTCTGGCTGACAAGCTTCAAGTTGGGGTTCTCATGACTCTCTCTTTGGGTTCAATTAATTTGCTGGTGTGGCTCACAGAACTCAGGGAAACACTTACTTGTGCTTACCAATTTGTAAGGATATTACAAAGGATACAGATGAGGTATGAGAGAAGGGGAGCAGAGCTTCCATGCCCTCCCTGAGAAGTTCCTCCAGGAACCTCCAGGTGTTCAGCTATTGGGAAGCTCCTCAAACCCCATCCTTTGGGCCTTTTATGGAGGCTTCATTGGTTGTCCATGACTGAAGCATGGACAACCACGTCAAAATGTGATTGGACAAAAAGGATAAGATCTAAGCCCAGCAAGAGACCTGTCTGTTCAGATTCTTCTTGGTCTTTCTGTGCAGCAATCTTTCCTCCAGAGTATGGGGAAGGACTCTCTCTGGAATGAGGGTCTTGTGATTTACAATGAGATTAGAATCTTGCATTAAGTAGGTGAAAAGAGGACAGGAGAAGGTCAGAGAGAAAGATTTTGCTTTCTGAGGCCTAAAGCACCCCAACATTATAACAAAAGACTGTAACAAGGGTGATGGGAGTTATAAACCAGGAACCATGGATGAATACGTATATAAAAATAACACCATAGGGTCTATTCTCAAATGTCACATCCTCAGAGAGGCCATCTCTGGCTTTCCTATCTCTCTGATCCCTTATGTTGCTTTATTTTTCTTCATAACTATCAATGAAAAAGAGTCAAACTCTGTAAAATATTTGAAGGGACCTATTCTGAGCCAAATATGAGTGACCAAGGCCCAAAGCATAGTCTCAAGAGGTCTTGAGAACATGTGCCAAAGGTGGTTGGGTTACAGATTGATTTTATAATTGTAGAGGGACAGAAGTTACAGGCAGACATCAATCAATAAATGTAAGGTATACACTGGTTCAGTCTGGAAAGATGGGACAACTCAAAAGTGGGGGCTTCTAGGTCATATGCGGATTTACAGATTTCCTCATGGTAATTGGTTGAAAGGGTTAAACTCTGACTGAAGAGTTGAAGCCAGCAGAAAGAAATGTTTGTAATTAAGATTCAGGATGGGGGGTGGGGTTGTGGAAGCCAAGGTTCTTATTACGTAGATGAAGCCTCCCAGTCGCACACTTCAGAGAATAAATGATAAATGTCTTTATCAAGCCCTAAAAGGTTCCAGGCTCTTAGTTAAATCTCTCCTGGATCAGGAAAAGACCTGGAAAGGGAAGAGGATTCTCTATAGAATATAGTTTCCACATGACAGACAGCTGTGCAGGGCCGTTTCAAAATATGTCAAAGAAATACATTTTGGGGTAAAATACTTTGATTTCTTTCAGGGCCTGCCATCTGTCATGCGATGCTATACTAGAGACAGGTTGGTATTTGATATCTTATTGCTACAGTTTTGTCAGTCTTAAAATTTCTGTTTTAATATCAATGTTGGTCAGTTGTGCCTGAATTCCATAGGGAGGAGATTACAATGAAGCATGTCTGATGTGATGCCCACTTCCCACCATGGCCTGAACTAGTTTTGCAGGTTTACTTTAGAATGCCCTTGGTCAAGAGTGGGGGTCCATTCAGTCAGTTGGGGAGCTTAGAATTTTATTTTTGGTTTATATAATGTTTATCACTATATAATATTATATTATAGGTTTATTTGCTGTTTGCTTCCTCTAAAGAATATTAAACTCTTTTCTTCAGTTGGTATACTCTTGTCCCCATACTCTAGAAGAGTACCTAGTATAAAGTATGGTCTCCGTAAGTATTTCTTGACAAAATTAATGAATTAATTAGCTATAAGAAAGTAGTAGAACAGGTTAGGTCACTGTGCCCATGTTCAAGAAGGAAACTGAGTTACAAACAAATTGTCATCCCACAGTGCTAAGCAGTAGCAAAAATGAGGTTGGCCCTAGCTTTCTAAAGTTTAGGGGAGTTTTTTGGTTTGTTTTGCCCTATACCATACAATCTTCCTCCACAAATCTGAAGTTCTAGTTAGTTGGTGTACCAACTACATACCTGAAAAATGTAGACATTGTAAACAAGTAGGTAAACATTTTTAAATAGCCTTCAAAACTCTAGATGTGAAAAGAGCTGACCACAATTTCTCCTATCTTTTCATTTATTCTAGCCAATTATACCCTCTTGATATAAAGAAACAAGCTCACCACACCAGGACCCCCCTCAGCTTCCACTCCAGTGACCCTTGGACCAATAGAATTTCTGACTAAATGAATATCCCTTCAAGACTTAGGATACCTACACTGAATGTTTCTACCTCCTTCTCTCCACCCACAAATGCATCTAGTTCTCCATGGTCTCCCAAACTATCTCCCAGAAACCTATTACTAAATAATCTTCAAACAAGTGGGCCAAAATCCTATCCCTCCCAGAATTCCTAAATGCTGGACTTAAAATTTAGTCTCTCTTTTCTTGTCCAGAGAGAACAGTCAATCAATGACTTCATACACTGTATCACTGAGTTCCTCTTGTAACTTTAATGTTTTCATTTAAGTATCAGTGCCAGGCCCAGATTTGGGAAAAGTCCTGAAATTGCTAAGCATTCATTTTTGTGCCCTTCTTTAGCCCTTTCTGCACCAAAGATCAGATCTGGGTGCTTGACTTCCAGGACAGTACTGTATGTACTAGTCTAACATTTGCCAAAATTTGTTCCCCAGAAGACTAATTGTATGAGATGGTCCATTATAATTTTATGCTCAGAGAAGTTGGGGGAACCTTGCATCTTATACCTCTCTCATGGATTTATGCTGCATAAATATGTGTTGAAGGCTTGAGAAGCACATAAGTGTTTAACTTTATTTAAGCCAGAATTTCCCAAAATTATTTGACTAACAAACGTCTTTTTTCTCTCTCTTAATGCCTATAGCTTCCCACTGAATTATTGTTCCTTGAAAGATATTTTGAAGAATATTGCTCTTGGTTTTTATAATCCCAGCCACACACAATTTCCCAACCACTCAAAGCCAAATAATGGTAACAACAACACAAAAAATCAATTTACAATTTAAAATAATTGACACCACTGACCAAACATCTGCATTTGCATCTCTGGGGCTGCCGCAGTCCTGGAACTGTCTTTTACGGCTCTGCTTTCTCCTGACCTTGTCCTGGGCTCTCTTTCAGCTCCCTCTGGCCAGGTCCAGCAGTACTTGTCTCTTAAGAGCCATGTAATGACTCTGACCTGAATAGACCCAGCTACCTAAATTCTTTCCTTCTTTTCTCTGTATTTCAACCTTTCTCCCAGGCTATCTGCTCCAGGTTCTAAATGTTCTCTGCCATTTAAACAATTGCCTGGTGAATAATGATTAATTTAATGAGGAGTCAGGATGGCTCAGGGCCAGAAAAACAATCACTTGTGGCTCTCTGGTCAACTCCAATTACGTCTGCTAATGAAAGAGAGAAATGATTTTTAAAAATCCCAAACCATGAAGTTATGGAGGTTCCAGCTGGAGACTGCTTTGGATTTTTTGTGATTGGATTTTTTAAATCCAAAGAGGACCCCGCTTGTGGCCATTTCAGCCCAAGGGCCATTATGGAATCTAACTGACTTTCAAAGCCTCATCCACTCAACCCATGGGCCAACTGTTCCCATAAGAGAAAATGGCAAGGAGGACAGACAACTTCAGCATCAGAGAAAATGCCAACTAACTGATCCTCATAGGAAGTTCTGGGGACTTCTACATGTAGGTAAGGCCTCTATGGAATTATAAGATAAAACTTGGATAGTGCTGCTGCACTGAGCAAGTGCCAGCTACCTGCCCCATGTCCTGCATTATCTGGGAGATGGCGACTTGTATTGCATGAACCCAACCCTCCAAATTTTAGATCCTGGAACTAGGTACAGCTGTTTTTTGAAACCAAAGAGCAGAAAAGAAAAAAAAAACCCACACAAGTCCTAGGAGCAGGTTTTATTTTGCTGCTGGTTCTATTTTCAATCATTTTTGAGGGTCAATGTTCATTCTCAACTCCTTCAAGGGTTTGTAATTTGGCTGCTTTGGGGATAGCTGAGTCACATTTTATGACAGCTTAGAAAATGCTGTGGCTTTTCAACTCTTCAGGGGACACCCTTAGGCTGGAGTTAACAACTTAGGCTTGAAGCTAGTTAGACATGGGGTATGGTCAGGTCACAGTGCTTAGTAACCTCAGAAACTTCCGATGGATAACAAAATGGTACTCAAGAAGGTAACTGGGAGGGATGCAAGACACCAGTGAAAAAAGCAGAAATAGTAGATTAAAATAATAATCACAACAGTAACATAGGACAGCAATTTTGGGCATGTATAATAAAAAAAAGACAAGGTAATTAACAGAACTTGTACATCTATGGAAATGGTTAACAAATGAGGGGAAGCGTGAAAGACAACCACTATAAAACATGGCTCTTTCCTTATGAGCCTACTCTGAAACAAATGGAGCAAAGGAGTAAAAGAGTTTAAAAAAACTCTGGGCAGAATTCTCTTTGAACTTGTTTCTGTGACATCTCATATTCCAGAGGACACCCTTAGGTGGAGTTAACTTAGGCTTGAAGCTAGTTAGACCTAGCATCTAACTAGTTCTGGTCCCTTACTAATAAAAGCATCCAGTATTTTTTAAATTCGCCAATAATATTCACTCTCTCACAATAAAGATGGATAGAAATAATTTTACTCACATTCATTTTTATCTAACATTCAATGAAATCTTCAACCAATCAGTGCTATCCTTAACTTGCACTGAAAATATCACTATTGAAGGTGACTCTTGTATACAGAAAATTTTATTCTGCATCCTCCCCCTGCCACCAAAGCTAACTAAAACAATGAGTGACCCAGGCTTCTCACAGTCATTTTGTGTCCTTGACACTGCTCCTGCTTCCTCTAGGTTCCCTTCCATTCTCCTTGCTCACCTCCAAACTCCAGATAGAGAGGAAGAAACCCAGGAAATATGGAGCTTCAAATGTGCTTAAAACTGCAATATCACCCAATTTGAAATTGATTACAGGGAATGTAAGCGGCTGTTTTTAGGCTATTACTAAGGTTTTCTCAAAGAGTTAATGGAGATTTTGTTTGTTAGCTTTTCACATATAATTGTATATGATCTTGTGACTTACGTAAAACATTACAATAATGTATTTGAGAAGTAGCAACTCAAGATTTTTCCTAACAAAATGTGTGCCATTTTCCTCTTCCCCAGAACAAACACATATACTCATATTGATCTGCTATCAAAAGGTGATTCCTGTACAAAATTAGTCTGCAAATCATCTTGCAGCTAACTAGATGTTTTGAGTACAAACATGAGGATGATTCATTTTTTCAAAACAGAATGTAGCTGGCAAAAATGTTGTATTGCTTTAATTTCTCGTTTTGGATTTGAAAAAAAAGAGCAGCTCAGCTATTACTGAATGAACTACTTATTCTTCAACATTGAGTCTGACTTGACCAGGAGGGCACATAAACAGCTTGCTTTAAGAACAGCTGGTTGACTCACTGATTACAGTCAGCAAATTTTCTAGCTGTGTCAGGGCCTGCCTGGAATTGCAACCTGGGAAGCAAAGATACTCCTTAGGCAGATGGGACTTCTGAAATCAGCCAGTGGCTCAGGAAACACAGAAGTTCAAGGCCTTGGGTGGCCAAAAGTCATCATATGGCCCACATTAGCCTATTCTTTGTGTGTAAGATTCAGCCACCTGAGAAAACCTAATTATTCTTTTGCCATTAGCTTCAACAACATCATGATCTTCACCCAAAATAATCAAACTCTAACCTGCACACGGTGCTGTACCTTACAAGCACATGGCAAGCAATGTCTGCCTCCCCAGGCCTCCCACAATGTTCTTTCTGAGTCTACTTTTCCACCGTGTATTGGCATAATGGTGCAGGTGTGTGCCAACATGCACTTCTTCTGCAGTCTGTGAGCTCCTCAACTGGAGATACTATTGCTGCGGTTCAATCAGGCTGGTGGGAAAAATATTAGAGATAGTTATAGAGATAGACACAAATCTTCTTGGAAGGCCAAGAAGTTTGCATAACTTCGGTAATGTATCTGGCTGATGGTGGCCTGGTCCCTTTACCTTTAATTAAACAAATTAAAGTAGTAACAAAGGAAGGCAGAGTAGTTTACCTAGCTAGCTTGTTTACCCATGTGGTCTTAAGACTAACCTCTGACGTACTGCAGGTGCTTAAGTGCTTTTTACTTGGGAAGTCCACAATGTCAATTACCCTCTAATAGTGTTGACTCAAGCCACTGTTAATTAATCTTACTGAATAAATGCAAGTCTCACTACATGATCAGTGCCATAGTCGCAACTGTTTACAGCACTTAACAGGGAGTCTGTAAGCAGCTCAGACACCCTCAGCTGGACTGGCAAAGCAGAATATCTGTGTGTCAGTGAATGTTATTCATCCGTCCCTGGGTCAGGTGTCTGCAAGGGACAGACCTCCTGCAGCTGGTGCCCCTGTGTGAGGGGCGCTGCTGCACACTATGACTCATACTAACCTGCATAGTGATGCACAATCCAAAGGAGGATCCCAAACTTCCTGCAACTGGAACCAAACCAAAATTCATCATCCAACGTAACACATCAAAGTGATCATTTATAGAAAGACCCTTCAAGACACTCTGATAATCACACATTTATAAAAATTACACAGATATACATATATAAGCAAATCTCCACTAATTTCATTAATGAAATAAGAATAAGTAATTAATCCAAAGCAGAACTTAATCAAGATACCATTAATATTTGCCTTAGGAATATTATATGATTTTTACATAGTGATTCGATATGTGCTCAGTTCTCACTAAAATTAGTCTGTCTTTTCCAATCCCACTGTGTCAGGTCGCAGGAGAGTACAACTCAGCATGTTCTGGTTGGCAAGGGACAGTCAGTGAAAAATGAATTACATGGTCCCATTAAACCCTAATATGAATAAACTGTGTGTGTATGAGTGTATGTGTCTTTAAGTGTATGAGGAGTGACATAGTATATGTGAGTGTGTGCATGTTTCTGTGTGTGCCTGTGTATGTGTATCCAGATCTCATTGTCTTTACTTTGGATACAAAGCTATGGTGCAAGTGTGTTTGACTATCATCTTTTAAAAATAGCCCTTTCACATGGAGTTTATTTAGTTGGTCTTACTGATCAAGACTTAAATATCACGTATTGTGTGCCTAGTTTTGTTCTAAACGAGGGCCAGCAAATCATGGCCTACGAGCTGAATCCAGGCCTGTTTTGGTAAATAAAGTTTTATTGGAATACAGTCATTCCCATTTATTTACATACTATTTATGGCTGCTTTCATATTAAGATAGTTGTGACAGAGACCATATGGCCCACAAAACCTAAAACATTTTCAGTCTGACCCTTTACAGAAAAAGTTTGCTAACTCTTGTTAAAAGTACTTAACAACTACTAACTGCTACCTGTAAGGTTTCATCTGCATAACAAGACCACCTTTGCTAGCCAGGTTTCCTCTTCTCTCCCTCCTATAACCCATTTTACCATCAGAACCTGTTTCATCACAATCCAAGCCCCTATTCTTTGTGTAACCTCAAGATTGTATCAAGCATCAACCATCTGGCCATTTCTTTGAGCTTTTATATTTTAGATGACACCTGAGCACACATATACATCTGATAAAATTTGTAAGCCTTTTTTTATCCCCAGTTAATCTGTGTATTATCAGTTTGCTTTATAGACTCAATCACTGATCCTTCAGGGGAAAAATTTAAACTTCCCTACAGTAGAGACTATTATTGGAAGAAATCATTTCCCCTTTAAAACTAGCAAATTAAAAGGATTTTGATGATGGCTTCATTAGCCTTATAGAGGTATGAATTTAGAAAAGAATTAAAGAATTCACAACATCCCAGGGTTTCTGTGTCCAAACTACTCTGCAGACAATGAACTTGGGGAAGAAATAGAAAAAAAATTGTATCAGAAAGCAAAACTAAATTATAAGGTACTCAAGAGAGGACAGCTTATAGCTTTTAACGAACACTTTATAAAGAACATTGAATAAAGGTGTAAAAACAACCAAGAGAATGAAAATGGGATACAGAGGAAGTATAAACAGTCAAGAGAGAGTCATTGAAAAGGAAGGTAGGCAAAGCAGATTGAACATTCATTTTACCAATTCATGAAAAAGAAATTTTTTAAAGGAAACAAACTAATATTTAAGATGATAATATAACATATCTTTCTATAAATAAAGGAATGCCTGAATCTACAAACTGAAAGACCTACCAAATACAGGGGAAAATTAACCAGAATTATCAACTGTCAGACATGTTCTTATAAAATTATTAGACCTTAAAGATCAAGATAAATATCCTCACGGGCATCCAGGCAAAAAGGCAAAATAAAAGGTAAAAAAAAAAAAAATAGATTGTCCTCAAACTTCTCAGAAACAACTTAAAAAGCAAAACAATAGTAGACCAGCATTGTTAGAAAACTTCAAGAAAAAATGTAAACGAAGGACATTATACCGAACCCAGCTGTTTTTCAAGTTTCAAGGCCATAGAAATGCAGTTCTGAATGTGGCATAATGAAGGAAATACTATACACATGTGCCCTTTCTAAGACATTTAGTAGAGGACAGGCTTCATCAAACCAAAATTACAGGCAAACCTTTCAAAAGGACTGGCAGTGGGCATTTTGTATCGTCAATTGTAGAGGTAAAAACAAAACAAGAGTGGGTTATGGGCAAGTAATAATATGTAAATATTGTATATTCTGACAAGTCGAAAGAGTGAAATTGAAAAGTGGGACCAAAAGGGGCAAAGCCGGCCAGGTGTGGTGACTCACCCCTGTAATCAGGCCAAGTGTGGTGACTCACACCTGTAATCCAAGCACTTTGGGAGGCTAAGGCAGGCAGGTTGCTTGAGCTCAGGAGTTTGAAACCAGCCTTGGCAACATGATGAAACCCCATCTCTACAAAGATAAAAAATTAGCAAGGCAGATGGCATGTGCCTGTAATCCCAGCTACATGAGAGGCTGAGGTAGGAGGATCACCTGAGCCTGGGGTGGTCAAGGCTGCAGTGAGCCATGATTGCGCCACTGCACTCCAGCCTAGGCAATGGAGTGAGACCCTGTCTCAAAAAAATTAAGACTTTATAAAGAGAAACAAAACAAAAGGGATAAAATGGAAAATAGAATCAAATCATTACCTGTTGTGTACAGACAATAGATGGAAGTCAAAGGGCACCACTTAAAACTGACAGATGGTAAAACAAGTAAAAATAAAGGGTACTGAACATAAAAAAATGTATTAATACAAAGGTAACTACTTAGAATAAAAATTTAAATTTTCCTAAATGCCAAAATAAAAATTTTAAAGTCAAAGAGGCTATACCAAATAGAGAAGGGGAAAAGCTAGTAAATTTAGGATAGTGCACATGGTAATCTCACTGTAAAATAGTAGGGTGGGCCGGGTGCGGTGGCTCATGCCTGGAATCCCAGCACTTTGGGAGCCTGAGGCGGGTGGATCACCTGAGGTCAGGCATTCAAGACCAGCCTGGCCAACAGGGTGAAACCCTATCTCTACTAAAAATGCAAAAATTAGCCAGTCGTGGTGGCATGCACCTGTAATCCCAGCTACTCAGGAGGCTGAGAGGCAAGAGAATCACCCGGGAGGCAGAGGTTGCAGTGAGCTGAGATGGCGCCACTGTACTCCAGCCCGAGAAACAGAGCAAGACTCTGTCTCAAAAATAAAATAAAATAAAGTAAAATAAAAGTGTGGAATTGAGATTAAGCATTATAATAATATCAAAAAATGTGAATATGCTTAAGTTATCTATTAATAAAAATGATTTAAAAGTTGGTATACAAAACAAAACCTAACTCTATGCTATATATAAGAGATACACTTAAAATGAATAATTCAAAGAGGCTAAGAGTAAAGAGGTAGCAAAAAAATGTACCAAGTAAAAGAAAGCAGAGGACACCGTGCTGTTACCAAAGTAGACTTCAAGCCAAAAAGCATTCAATGAGACAAAGAAGGACATTTTATAATATTAAAAGCCACATTGTACTGTGAACGAAAAATTGTCTGAGACAAGTCTCAACCAATTTAGTTTATTTTGCCAAGGTTAAGGATGCACCCATGACTCAGCCTCAGGAGGTCCTGACATGTGCCCAAGGTCACTGGGGTACAGCTTGGTTTTATACATTTTAGGGAGACATAAGACATCAATCAATACATGTTAAGATGTACGTTGGTTTGGACTGGAAAGGCAGGACAACTCGAAGCAGGGGCTTCCAGGTCACAGGTAGTTTTAAAGATTTTCTGATTGGCAGTTAGTTATCTAAAAACCTAGAATCAATAGAAAGGAAAGTCTGGGTTATGATAAGGGATTCTGGAGACCACGGTTTTATTATGCAGATGAAGCCTCCAGGTAGCAGCCTTCAGAGAGAATAGGTTGTAAATATTTCTTATCAGAAGTAAAGAGTCTGTCCTATTGGCCTTAAGGTCTGTGTTGATGTTAATGGTAATGAGGTATGTCCAGACTGCCCCCGACTTTCCATCATGGCCTGAACTCATTTTTCACTCTAACTTTGGAATGCTCTTGGCCATTCCAAATCTGTTCAGATGGGTGGGGGGCTTAGAATTTTATTTTTTGTTTATGCTACATTGAAAATATAATGGTTATGAATATCTAGGCACCTGGCAACTACCTTTATGAAATACAAGTCATGGGAGATGCAAGGAGAAATAAGTAGAAACACACTAATAATAGAACCCTTTAACACATCACTCTGAAACAATACAGGTTAAATAGACCAAAAAGGTAAGGTTGCAAAGTAGCTAAACAAAATAAGGTGGATTTTTTTAGGCATATATCAAACACTACATCCTGATAATAGAGAGTATACCTTTTTCTCCAGTGCACATTGAATGAAAATTGATCATATACTTCAGTTCAAAGAAAACATCACTAGGCTCCGTAAAATAGAACTCCTCGATCACAATGCAAAAAAGGTACAGAAAGAAAACAAAGAAAGATTAAAAAGTCCTTGACCTTAGAAATTTAAAGACTTTCTAGCTCTTGGGCAAAAGGGAAATACAGCCAAGCACGGTGGCTCATGCATGTAATCCCAGCACTTTGGGAGGCCATGGCGGGAGGATCACTTAAGGTCAGGAGTTCGAAACCAGCCTGGCCAACATAGTGAAACCTTGTCTCTACTAAAATACAAAAATTAGCTGGGCATGGTGGTAGGCAGCTGTAATCCCAGCTACTGAGGAGGCTGAGGCAGGAGAATTGCTTGAACCCGGGAGGCAGAGGTTGCAGTGAGCCGAGATCATACCACTGCACTCCAACCTGGCGACAGAGTGAGACTCCCTCTCAAAAAAATAAATACATAAATAAATAAAGGTGAAATACAAACAGTAATTATAGAATTTCTGAAAAATGATGATAATAAAAACATTACATATCAATCTGTGAGATGTATTAAAGTAGGGATCAGAGGAAATTTATACCTCAAAATATCTATAGCAATTTTAAAAATATAAAAATAAATGAAAACTATTAAAAAGGTCAGCCAGAAAAAGAAATTTAAGATCAAAGATTAATTAGGAAAAGTTTTTCTAAAAAGATATTACAAACAACTTTATGCTAAAAAAAAAAAAAAAAGAGAACTTGGATAAAACAGATAAATCCCTCGAATAAATTCAACTTATAAAAATGTACACAAGACAAAAAGAAAATTTGACTAGCCATATATCAACTTTAAAAAATTAATCCAAAATTTAAAATCTTCCCACAAAAAAAAAACTCCAAGCCCAAAAGGCCATACCAGTGAATTAATCTGAGTATTTTTAAAAATGATAACAAAAGAGGAGGGAAAAAAAATTACCTCAAGTTCTAGAGACATTTTGTTGGAAAGTCTGTTAGTCAACCCATGTCTTAACTACCACAGGTAACCAGAACCAAAGCACCCTATTCCAAAGCTCTCTCCCCTAGTGTTGGGAACCTGCTCTTTCCATCCACAGCTCAAGGCAGGAGACAACAAGCATTTTGTCTGTATGGCAGGAACAAGAGAACACAAATACCTTGCAGACAATGACCAGAGTGGCACACACTGAAAGAGTTGCAGCTTCTAGGAGCTCAGCAGGAAGCCCAGCAGCTCATGCTAAGTTTGTGTTCCAGCAGTCAACATGGGAGGAGAACATAGGTCAGAAAACAAAGGGATGAGGTTAGGGAATTTAGAAAAGCCAGCCTGGGCAGGATAGGCTCTTTAGACAACGTGTGTACTTCCAAAGGGAAGGAAGCAATGAAGCCCTTCATCTGACCCCAAGAGAGACATCGCTTTCTTTTCTTACTCTTCCAGTTTTATGACCCTCCCCCCATCAACACCCCAAGAACTTCTTAGAGACCAACACCCTCCTCCCAACCTCAACGCAGGACTTCTTAGAGACAAACACCTTAGGGGCAGAGATTTAAGTATTTTGTGCACTCTTTTCTTCCTCTAACTCTAAGGAAGAGACATTCTCCCAGATTGAATTGCAAGTCGAGAATACTACTGCATACCCAGGAAACACATCCAAATAGAATATGAAATTGCTGACTGCTCAGAGCATCATGCTACATTAAAAAAAAAAAAATCTAGAAAAAAAGTTGATTCCTGATAAAGACTCACTGATGTTAGGCTGCCTGTCTTCCACTTGCCCTCAGCGCCACCCCCTCTCCATCTCTGTTTATCCTTTCCACCCTGCCTTGTGCCCTGGGAGGCTGACCTGTACAGATGGCATCAAAAGGCCTTTTGGCTCCCAGTTGGGTCCAGCCAATGTGGAACACTACCATAAAATGGGAGGGAGTAGGGGACAGACGGGTCAATGTACCCGTGGCCTCCCTCCCTGCAGAGTCCTGGTTGATTCTCAATAGCAAGCATCCTGCTCTGATCAGCTTACTCTTGCTACCTAATTCTGTCTCTGAGTCCCAGTAACCACTCCTCTTTTCATCCTTCCAGGCCCTGAAACACACCCTTCCACCCTCTATTACTTCCTCTGGGGCACTGCACAGTCCCCTGTGGCTTTTCTATACGTAGCCTTCTCATTTCAAAATAGTCCATTTATTAACCTCTTTGAATATCTGCCATGTCCTCACATTCTGCTGTTGAGTTTCTGACTCTACAGTGAAGAAAATAAACTCTCAGAAAAGAACTTTAGCCTGGAGATCCCAGGCCATGCTGCTGAATCAAACCGTAAGGTCATGGCAAGGAGGGCCTGTCCCTAATTGTCACTTCAGGATATTCCAAATATGAAGATAGGAGGGAATACTGGTGTCCATCTTTGTTAGGCATAGAAAACTAGCTAAGATTGGATGTTTATTTTACTTTAATGCAGTATCTGCACAGTAAATGTTTGCAATTCAGAAGCATTTTCTCCAAATATTTAGGAAACAGCCCTTCTCTCTAATAAGTATTTTGAAATAGTTATAAAATTTTGTTTCTTTTCTCAGGCTTTTATATTTTCAGGTCATTAAAAAAATCATCCTTGCTTGGCTATGCTACTAAAATCTCAACTGCCCTGTGGGTGTGGCCAGGAAGAAAGACAGTGCTTGCCACCAGTCCTGCTGGGCAGTCCAGCCTTGATCCAGAGGTCTGGGAGGGCATGTGTGATGTGTTCCAACCCTATTTGTATCACCCTCTAATTGGAATCCTGGTTTGTAGCCCATTCTGAATGAGCCTGCTTTAATTCCCTAAACAGATATCTCCAAATGAAAAACAAAAAAAGAAATTTGTAAAGCAAATGACTGTCAGGTGTTTGGTCCAGTCTGACTTAACCAGACACTTCAAGTACAATTAAAAAAAAAAAAAAAGAAACATAATTTTGGAGCCAGAAGACCTGGGTTCAAATTCTGGCCAATGTACTTAATATATCTATCTTGTAGATGCTCAACTGCTCATATTTGTCATCTGTGAAATGGGTATAGTAAAATATTCTCACCTGCACAGTGTCATAAAATGTAAATAAGGTAATTTGCCTAAAAGCATATTAAAATCAAATATGCCAGGCAGATTTTATGTTTGTTTTTATTGTTTTAGAAACAGAGTCTCACTCTGTTGCCTCATCTGTAGAGCAGTGGCATGATCATAACTTACTGCAGCTCACACTCCCGGGCTTAAGTGATCCTCCCACTTCAGCCTCACAAGTAGCAAGGACTACAGGCATGCACCACGATGCCTGGCTAACTTTTTAAAATGTTTTTGTAAAGATGGGGTCTTGCTAGGTTTCTCAGGCCGATGTTGAACTCCTGGCCTCAAACAATCCTCCCACCTTGGTTTCCCAAAGCTCTCAGATTACAGGCTTGAGTTACTACACCCCACCAAATGTTTGTTTTAACAACAATTTTGAAAAAACAAAATAGTAGAATCTAAGCCATTTTGTCCAAAAGTCATTCACCCAAATATTAATTAAGGGCTTGGCATTGATTCAGAAGATGTATACAGCATAGAGTCAGCCTCTAGAGTTTGCAACATAATTAGGGAAACAAATATAGCTTTAATGATTATTAGAATATTAGCAAGTATATTCTGGTGGCTAAGTTGTGTCATTTAAAAAAGTTCTTTATGACCGTGGTTCATGGAAGAAAGAGAGCAACATAGATTCATTGCTGTAATGACAGAGGTCTTCACAGAGGAATTTGGAGTGGAATAACAATAGGAGTTAACATTTATTGAGTAATTCTTATCACTTTAAGACATAATTTTGAGCTGTTTATGTATTAATGCATCTAAGCCTCAAACAACCACATGAAATAGTTATTACAATTTTCTCCATCTACAAAGGAGGAAACTAAATTTCAGAAAGTTTAAGTAATGTGTTCATTGTGCACAATTAAGCAAGTGGAAGACCTAAAATTCAAACCTGGACAGTCTGACTCCAGACCTCTGCTTTGACCCTTCCTGATGATGTGGGTGCACCTGGTACACCTGCTAACACATGGCACAAAGGTTCTGCAAACTCTACTGAACAATTTGCCATCTGGCTCCTTCCATCTTGGCTCCTTCTTATCCAGTAACTAAATGAGAACTAGAAAAAGCTGTTCTACTTCCAGTCCACGGGTGACCTGCTAAGTAACCTTGGGAGATTTCATATTTCCTGCCACAGCTTTGTCAGCCTTAAATAATGAATTTCAGAAAATATAATTAAGTACAGTTTATTTGAGTGCAAAGCCTGAGGACAGCCACCCAAGACACCAACTCCAAACAAATGGGGTCAGCATTCCAAAGTGGAGAAGTTAAGGTTCCACTTAAATAGAAATCTTAGCAGGATTACAACATTTTCCATACAAGATCAGTGCATATGCCACAGAAATTTAATTGGTTAAAATTGCTACATTCCAAGGCAGATTACTCTATAACTCCCTGAAGAGGGGTAGTGATCTAAGTCAGTGTCTTAGCTCTAGCACTGTTTGGTCTTAATTATTTAGAGAAAAAAGAAAAGAAAAAGGCAGAAGTTGCAGCTGCAAGCCACATGACTTAGATGGCATAGCCACCTTCCTCTCAAGGCTCAGGAAAATTTAAAGCTCCCACCAGGTGCAGTGGCAAATGCTTGTAATCTCAGCACTTTGGAAGGCCAAGGTGGGAGGATCACTTGAGCTCGAGAGTTTGAGACCAGCCTGGGCAACATGGTGAAACCCTGTATCTACTAAAAATACAAAAATTAGCTGGGTGTGGTGGCACGCGCCTGTAATCCCAGCTACTCGCTTGAACTCAGGAGGCGGAGATTGCAGTGAGCTGAGATCGTGCCACTACACTCCAGCCTAGTGACAGAGCCAGACTCTGTCTCAAAAAAAGAAAAGAAAAGAAAAGAAAAATCTGGTCTCTACAAAAAATACAAAAATTAGCTGGGTGTGGTGGTGTGCACCTGTAGTCCCAGCTACTCAAGAGGCTGAGGTGGGAGGATCTAGGTTGCAGTGAGCCTAGATCATGCCACTGCACTCCAGCCTGGGCAAAAGATTGAGACCATGTCTCAAAAAAAAAAAAAAAAAAGCGAACATGGTCAATTTTTTCTTTAAATTATAATTTAAAAAGTGTTAAAAACGTAAAGTTCCAACAGCTTTAAGTTTGAATTATTTCAAGTTTGAATTTTTTAATTTCATAGCTTCTTTATCAGTAAATCCAAAATGACACTTCCACAAATGTACCTCAACTGTCAGAATAAAAGAAACTGTGAGAATAAATGGGAAAGGCTGCTGAAAAATACAAATGACCTAAAAGAGTAAATTAATTGTCATCATTACTATTTATTTTTTACTGTCTATCTAATCCCATGGCCAGAAGGTATATTTCTAACTATCATCTGTAATGACAAAAGGAAAGTGCGCAGAAGCATGTGCCTGGATCGGCATGGCCCGACAACCTCTGCAGGATGAGTTGCTGTGTGTGCAGGTCCTGCAGCAGATGGAACAGCAAGTGTGCACATCTGTATTATTCAGGTGATGTGTGGATACAGAAGAAGGAGAACAGAAATGACTTTTAGAACCAGTCTTGTTTTCTGCTTGTGTTATTTTATACAGGACTACTTAATGTCTCATTTTCAAAATTGTCTGAATATGCATGTCTTTGATGCAAGCAAGACACAGGGCTCCTAAATAAAAGAAGAAATAGGAATATAAGTAAACAGTAATGAGCTGTTTTTCTTTCTTGTTTAAAATATGTTATTCTACTCTGGCAGCATAGAGAAGCCCTAAGGGAGCATTAAGTAGAATTTTAAAAAGCACTTCCTCTGATTCAGTCCATACTAGCTTCGTGATGACACCTCAGCAAACTCAGTTAAATGAATTTCTGAATGAATAATAAGTGACAGAAATCAATCAGGTATCCCTGCTGCTGCCAAATTTACAATATGATAAAGTCACTGACTAGGAGAGAGCTAAGATTGGCCTTTGGACCAAGTGTGGGAGGCTTAAAATGCATAATGTGGAAGTTAGAGGACAGGAAGAATCTGTCTTGCATTTGATAACCTGAAAAAGGGGATATAATTAATATCTCTTGGGCTTGCCACGTCTGGTGAATTAAAGGGAATTTTTACTTGACTATAGAGAATGCAGGAAAAGAACCATAGATGTGACAGAAATATTGGCGAGTATTTATTCATTCATTATTTCACCCATTCATAAATCATTCAGTGATAGTCAAATAACTCACTGTCAAGCATACGCAGCTAGGTGCTGTGGATTAAAAATGAAAGAAGCGGAGTCCCTGATAAAAGGAGCTCACAATGTAGTCACAGAAATAGACATAAGCAAATAAATATAATGTGATGAGTTTATCTTAATTACAGCCATGGGCACAGGGTACTGGGAGAGCCCTTAAGGAGGTGCAGGGAGGCAGGAGGAATGCTTCCCAGAGAAATGACCCTGGAGCTAAGTGTTCAAGTATCAGCATGAAATGACCAGGTGAGGGGCAGGGAGATTTTGCACCAAGAGGACCTATTTGAGTAAACAACTGAAAATGAGATAGAGAATGGTTTATGCAGGCAACTGCAGACAATTTACTATAGTATAAAATGCAAAGCAGGAAATGGGGCAGAAGAAGCCAGAAAAGGTGGTGAGGACCAGGCCGCAGCAGGCCTTCTCCAAAGAAGCAGCTTGTTTTTTATCCTTTTGGGTAGAGGTTCTCAAACTTCAGCCTGATTCAGAATTACCTGAAGGGTTTTCTAAGCATGCATTGCTGGGCCCCACCCCCCAGAGTTTCTGACCTCCTAGGCCTGGGGTAAGGCCTGAGAATTTGCATTTCTAACGAGTTCTCAAGTGATGCAGATGATGCTGGTCCTGACAACACCATGCTCTAGGCAACCAAAAGGGCTTACTGGGTTTCAAGCAAGACATCCATAAGGTAAGTTGTGCCCCTTAGAATCCATGGACTCTCTGGATAGGCTGCATTTTTAAGAGTCAAGGACTGGAGGCGGGGAGGCCAGTTAGGAGGCTGTGCCAGAGGCCCGAAAGGAGAAGCAGACAGACAAACCAAACCATAACTTTGTTAGTTAGCAATTCCATATGTTACTCACAAACATTATTGTGGAAAAAATCAATGTGTCATGTTTGCAATGTCTGGTTCTTTAATTAGTGCATAAAATGTGAACAATATTAAAAGAAAAAATATTTAAGAGAAAAGAGGTAGAACTGGAATTACACACATTTTCTATCGAGAAATGAATTCTACTGATTAAAACCAGAAAACAGAGATTAGTTTCCTACCTTGGATTCTTAATCCCAGTGATAGGGACAGAAGGCAGGGAAATTCTGGGCAGAAGAGGCCAAGTCCTTGGCAAGGGCCCCACCCTCAAGCTGAAAAGCCTAATACCACCACCCAAAGTGAAAAGTTACATCCCTGTTTTCCTGATCAAATGTTGCCTTTTCCAAAACCACCCATGGCCCACCCTACCCCTGATCCTGTGCCCATAAAACCCCCAGGCTTAGCCAGCAGAGACAGCAGAAGCAGTTGGACGTTGGAGACTATAGTTGGACATTGGAGAGAAGCAGCTTGAATTCAGAGGGATAGCTTGATGGCATAACTTCAGAGAGGAGTCCAGCCAGGGATGGCCAGACACCTGGGGAAGATTACCTTCCCTCTCTATCCCCTTTTCAGCTCCACTTCCAGCTGAGAGCCACTTTCATCAGCAATAAAATCCCCTGCATTTACCACCTTCAATTGGTTCATGCCACCTCATTCCTCCTGGACACCAGTTAAGAACTCAGGTGCCACAAGTGTGGGTGCAAAAGGCTGTCACACTGACCCTCCACTGAGCTGTTAACACTCAAGCCATCTGTGGATGGCAATGCTAAAAGGGTGCTGTAACACTTCCTCTGGGGCTTCAGGGGTCATGGGCACCCTCCCCTAGATGCTGCAATAGGGCCAGTACAGGGTTGGCTCTTGCTGGTGCCCAAAAGCGCCCACCCCAACTCCTGTACCCACTCATCTGCACTCCCCCTCTCATGATGGGTGGAGCAGCAAGTGAGTAGAGTTCACCACTGCCAGTGCCCATGCATGCCAGTTCCTACCAGTGAAGGGGTCAGGGAAACATCCTGAGTTACCAGCCTGGCCTATTTGATGAGCTAGTAAGTGGTGTCTCATCATCCCCTTTTGGAGAGTAAAAGAATTCCAACTCTGAAAGAAGAAGGAAAAGTCAGGGCTTTGGAATTAACAAAGAACATGTAGAAAATAAAAATGGACACTTGGGTGGCATGCCAGACCCCTATTGACTCCAGTAAGGATGGTACCATGTCGCGAGGGAAAAAAAAAAAAAAAAGAGAGCGATCCAGAGACAACAAAGGAGACATGAGGTTTATTAGGGGGAATTTACATACAAGTATGGTCCAGTGGCAGTGGGTTGAACAGGAGAACCACTACCATTTGTAAAGAGTATACAATTTATATAGTATTTTTACTTAGCACCCTCCATCCAGCAACCTCTACCTAGCAACCTCCATTCAACCCAAAACAAAAAACCTTGATCCTCTGTATGACCTGCATTCTAAGTGACGGGCTGGAGGTTCAGATGTCCTTCACAGATAAAGACTGAATCTCCAGGTTGGCCACTCCTTGATACCTTAGCTCAGGACTTCAAACACACATCCTTCTTAGACCACAGTGTCATTCTCAGGGTATGCTTAAGTTAAATTATTGCTGTCAAGTGTGCCTGCCCGGGGCGGGGGTGGAATGATGGAGGTGGGAATGAGTGAGCTCAGACTCATCAATTCCCCCAGTCTGACATCCAGGTAAAGCCCCACACCTGCGAACCCACCCCCTAAATCACCAAATATTTGCTAGTTGCCTTTCTCCAACCTGAGTTCATCACGGTTCCTCTCCTGGAATCTGAAGATCAATGAGAAAGACACAGAGACTAAAAGATGTTGCAGGAAAGTCTCAGAGCAAAAGTTCTTCTGCTAGGAGCCCCAGAATCCAGAGGAGGTCTGGATTCACCTTTCCCTAGGTCATTCAGTAACACCCTAAATTCTGTGTGACCCCAGTTTCACAAGAGCCTGCTTCCTCAACCATCTGTAGAGAAGAACCAGTTTGTTTGTTTTAAATATCCAATCCACCACATATCTGTGCACTTGTAAAATATGATTTAACAATGGGTTACTATAACCACAGTCTGATCATGACAAAAAACATCAGAAAAATCTCAATTGAGGGACATTCTACAAACTACGCAACCAGTACTCCTCACAACCGTCAAAGTCAACCAAAACAAAAGTCTCAGAGACTATCACAGCCAAGAGGAGCCTAGGGAGACACAGTAATTAAATGTAATGCAGTACCCTAGATGCAATCCTAGAACAGAAAAAGATCAGGTAAAATTAAGGAAACCTGAATACACTGTGGACTTTAGTTAATAATATGTATCAATATTGGCTCACTAATTGTGGTAAATGTACCACACTGCTGTTAAAAATAAGGGAAATGGTGTAGAGTATATGGGAACTCACACTATCTTCGCAATTTTTCTGGAAATCTAAAACTGTTCTAAAAAAATTATCTTTAAAAATGAAGTTGCTAGAAAAATAAATTAGAAAAAGCAAGATGAACAAAATATAACCTCTGAATTTATTATATTCAGCAGACATAAAATTACATTTCAATAAATATAAAAATAAACATAACCTAGAAAAAAGAAAAGAATAGCAAAAATTATACACTTCTTTTATTGAAAGTGTGTATATACGACAATAAGTAACGAATCACTGATATACAATCATAATTTTTGTCATTCTGCAATTGTAACTAAACAAAGAGTGTGAAAGAGTGAGTCCACATACTAAACACTGAAGTGCACACTTTGAAGGAACATCATATTTATCAGTATTAAAGTTCTTAACATAACAAATGAGCATGCTTTGTGCTGGTTAATGTATTTGATCAAGTTTGGATTGAGCACAATGCTTCTGGCTTTTGATAATGTATACCTAAATTATTTCTGTGTTTCATAACACTGATAGTAGAGAAACCAGTCTTACAGATATATGTTGACAGGAGGATTAGAAGTGATTTTAAAAGGAATTTTAGCAAGCTTCGCATATTTATGTTGGAATTTTATTCAAAATGAAGAAAGCAATATTTTATTTTTGATGTTCATTTTCAATCCATCAGTAACCACTCCAACAATTTTTCTTATAAAGTCATAATGAAATTTAAATTATCTCTTAATGAAAGGAATGGATTTCAGATCAATAAATTTCCTATGTACAAATTTTTTTTTTTTTTTTTGAGACAGAGTCTTGCAGTGTCACCTGGGCTGGAGTGCAGTGGAGCAATTTTGGCTCACTGCAACCTCTGCCTCCTGGGTTCAAGTGATTCTCCTGCCTCAGCCTCCTGAGTAGCTGGGATTACAGGTGCCCGCCACCATGCCCAGCAAATTTTTTGTATTTTTTTAGTAGAGACGGGATTTCACTATGTTGCCCGGGCTCGTCTTGAACTCCTGACCTTGTGATCCACCCGCCTCGCACTCCTAAAGAGCTGGGATTACAGGGCGTCCGGCCCCCTATGTAAGAATATTTTTAATAGAAAATAAAAATGCAAAAATTCTGTCAAAATTCATCAAGTGTTTGGTGATAACATTTTACATTTTTGAAGTAATCTGGATCATGACTTATTTGAATTGTTAAATTATGGAACATGTCATAATAATCTTTAAATCTCTGTTCTTCTAAGCTTCCGATTTTGTTCTTGTCCTTTGATCTTATCTGCCACTGACAATTATGCTGTACTCCTTCCTTTTATGGAAGTATTAGGATCATTATAATACCAAAGATACCAGACAAACAAGCAGTTTAGATGTCCAATTTACCTCTTTAAGAAGATGAGACCTAATACTTTTCTTATCTTGCAGAAGTATTAAGAGCTTATTCTATAAATCAAGCATGCTCAACTTTTCTGCTCTACAATCATTGTGCCTTAATATGCAATGAAAGTCATATGTAATTCATCTTCCACGTTATCCCATAGTAAAGAGAATAATCTAGAATGTCATGGACTCCACTTAATTTACAATTTTTACTGTGTCACTTGACACATTGTTTATTTAGGCTTTTTTCACAGCATGACTTTTGCAATAAAGGAAACAATGCATTGATTTTTCTTCTGGCCCAAGCTCCTTGATCTAGGTAACTACTTCAGAAAATTTTCTTTTCACTGGAAGTGTGACATCAGAGCATATATCTATACAGAACTTAAACTCTAAAACATACTTGTTAACTTTGTAATCCTTCACAGATTTATACAGTTCAGAGCTAATCGTAATTGTCAACAGTGAAGCCAAAAAAATTAATTCTTCAAACCACCATCATGTTCAAGTTGCACATATATAAAAAGAACTGCAAGTTAATATCAGTGCACAAGTCAAATTGCAATGAAAAACACTTTGCTAGGTTTATTTGTTCTTTGAGTTGGTCTTATATCATTAGCCAGTTCAAAATTACATCAAGCTATTGTGTCCAAATACAGTTACATCTACATGTCAAAGTAGCTTAAGCTATTTTGCTACATATTTATCCTATATTTCCCAGCAAACATCTTTAAAACAGCTTTAGCAATTATATATGATTTTTAGTGTTATCAATATGAAGTTCTATTTTATGCATAAAATTTTCGACATCTATTTCTTCCATGTTTTAAATTCAGCACACTTTTTTTTTCAAATAATTCTTTTCGTTTTGACCTTTTTATGTTTTGCGTTTAAGTGTCACTTACATTTTGGGAGTTTTACTGTCTCATTAGTTAGCACATCTCTGAAAATGGAATCCACCAATATATTTTCAAAGTTAATACATCATGACCAATTAGAATTTATCCCAGGAATACAAAGTTGGATAACATTCTAAAAGCACAGTATAAACAAATTAAGAAAAATCATACTAGCTCAACAGATGTAAAAAGGTATTTGACAAATTTCAACATTAATTCCATTAATTCCTGATAAATACTCTCAGCAAACTAAGAATAGATGGGAACTTCCACAACATGAAACAGTGCTACAAAAAGCCTACAGCTAACATCATACGTAATGATGAAAGATGGGCTGAATTACGTCCCATCCTCCAAATTCATATGTTCAAATCCCAACCCAACAATATCTTAAGATGTACCATGGTTATTTGGAGATATGGTCTTTAAAGATGTAATTAAAGTAAAATGAAGACACATGGCTGAGCCCTAATCCAGTACGACTGGTGTCCTCATAAGAAGAGGAGAATAGGACACAGACGGACACAGAGAAAGACCGTGTGAAAAGGCGGCTGTCTGCAAGCCAAGGAGAGAGACCTCAGAGGAAACCAAACTTTCCAGCACTTTGATCATGGACTCCTAGACTCCAGAACTGTGAGAAAATACATTTTTGTTGTTTAAGCCACCCTGTCTGCAATATTTTGTTACAGCAGCCCTAGCAAACTAACCATCACATAAGATTAGGAAAAAGATTAATATGTCTTCCCTCATCACTTCTACCTAGCATTGTCCTGGAAGTTATGGCCAGTGCCAAAAGTCAAGACAAAAAATAAAAATTGTCCAGAATGGGAATGGACAACTAAAAATATTTTTGTTTGCAGATGACAAGAATGTCTATGTAGAAATTCTTATGAAATATGTTTAAAAGGTATCAGAATTAGTTAGCAAGTTTAGCAGAGTTGCATTTTATAAAATCATCACATAAAACTATTTTATTTCTCTATACAAGCAACAAAAAACAGAAATCGAAATTTTAAATCACTACTATTTATAGTAGCTTAAAAATATTAAATACCTGAGGTTAGGAATGACAAAAGGTACACAAGACCTGTTCAGTGTTAATTACTGAGAGAAATCAACAAAGACCTAAATAAATGGTGAGACACATCACGTTCATGAGCCAGAAGACTCATACTGTTAAAATGTCATTTTTCCCAAAATTGACCTAGAAAATCAACACAACCCCAGAAGCAAAGACCAGTCAAAATCCCCAAATTCCTTTTTTTGTGGAAATTGAAAAACTGATTCTAAAATTCATATGGAAATATGAAGGATCTATAATAGCAAAAACAACTTTGAAAATAAAGAACATAGTTGGAAGACTAACACAACCCACTTTCAAAATGTATTATAACACTATAGCAGAAGTTAGCAAATTAAGACCTGCAGACCAAATTCAGCCCATGACCTGTTTTTTACAGTCCCCAAGCTAAGAATGGTTTTTATATTTTTAAATGGTTGTTAAAAGAAACACACACTACAGAGGACGTATATGCCTCACAAAGCCTAAAATATTTACTATCTGACCCATTATGGAAAAAGTTTGCTGACCCTCAAGCTACAGTAACCAAGACAATGTAGTATTGTCATACAGACACACAAATAGATCAGTGGAGCAGAAGACAGAACCCAAAAATAGACCCACACATATATGGACCACTGATTTTTTTACAAAGGTGCAAAGGCAATTCAGTGGACAAATTATAGTCTTACTATCAAATGGTGCTGAAAGAATTGGATATCCATGGGCAAAAAAGGTAAACTTTGGTCTATGTTAAACTTTGAATAATATACACAAATTAACTCAAAATGTATCATAATCTAAATGTAAAGCCTAAAATTATATAACTTCTAGAAGAAAACATAAAAGAAAATCTTTGTGACCTTGGATTTGTCAAAGATAACCCTTAGCTATGACACTAAAGCAAGATCCATGAAGAAAAAAAATTGACAAATTGAACTTTAACTAAATTTAAAATGTCTGTTCTCAAAAATCACTGTTAAAAGATTAAAATACAAGACAAATACTAGAAGAAAAATTTGCAAATCATGTATCTGATAAAGAATTTGCATGTAGAATACACAAAGAACCCTCAAAACTCAATAATCAAAACCTAATATATTTTAAACAGGCAAAATATTTGAACAGACACTTCACTAAAGAAGATATAAACACAGCAAATAAGCACATGAAATGAGGGTCAACATCATTAGTCATCAAGAAAATGCAAATTAAAACTTCAGGTAAATACCACTACATATCTATCAGAATGACTAAAATTAAAATTACTGGCCATATCAAGTATTGGCAAAGATGTGAAAGAAGTGGAACTCTATACTGCTGGCAGGAATGTAAAAATGGCAGAACTACTTTTAAAAACAGTTTGGCAGTTTCTTAAACATATGAACATATACCTATTATGATCATGCCTAGGGGTAGTTCCAAGAGAAATGGAAACACGTGTCCATATAAAGACTTGTGCCCAAATGTTCATAGCAGCTTCATTTGGAGTAGCAATAAACTGGAAGCAAACCAAATAGCTATCATCAGATTAATGAATAAATAAACTGTGATACAACCATACAATGGAACAGTACTCAACAATGGAAAAGAATTAACTATTGAAAATGCAACAACATGGATAAATCTCAAAATACTTATGCTGTGTGAAAGACATCATGCAAAAAAAAAAGAAGAAAAAGTACATACTCTGATTCCATTTATATAAAATCCTAGAAAACAGAAACTAATCTATAGCAACAGAAAGCACATCAGCCTGAGGATAGGGAGAGGGCAGGCAAAAGAGATCAGGAAGAAGGGAAGAGATGCAAGAAAACTTTGGGAATGATGAAGATGTTCATTATCTTGATTGTGATAATGAGTACCCAATTACATACACACATCAAAACTTATCAAATTTTATGCTTTAAATATGTACATTTAAGTTATACCAACTACACCTCAATAAAGCTGTTTTTAAAAGTAAGGCAAGCTACAATTTTTACTTAGCTTCAAAAAAATTAAGCTAATTTTTTACCTAAAGCAAATAAACAAACAAAAAACACTGCCATTTAAGCACTGAGTGTTATAGAACACAAAATTTCACTGAGACACAGACATAAAGCAGAGAAAAATCCAACACTACATATCATTTGTTAGCAAATATAAATCATTTGGGGAAACTCTGGATATTGTACACATCACATTTCACTCTCTACCTTCAGTTCCATCTTGGACATTCTCTGTGTACATTAGTATGCAAAAGACTCCACAGGTCTTGAGGAAGGAAACTTACTTGACTGGCCCAGGCCCCTTTTCCCTAGATAACTATTAGTATTCCATAGAAGTAGCATCCATGGGTACAATTTAGAAAACAATTTTATAGACTGTAGGTGTTAGCAGACATCAAGTTAAGGGCAATAGGCATAGCAAGGAAAAGAGGGATTACTTCCAGCCCTAATATTGTATTAATCTGTGACACTCAAAATTTGGACTACTAAGCTAGACCCAAGTCAAGATCAAAATACATGCTAGAAACACTCTCAGATCATTTTAATTACATTTTAAATGTTACAAAAAGGGGAAGAAAATAAAAAGAGATAATAAAGCCCAAAGTCAATAGACAGTTTGACTTTGCTTCTTACAGGTTTTATCATATTCTATCCTTGACAAATTTCTCTATTATCTTAGCTGTGAATTAACCGCTATGCTTTGCAGACTAAGTTAATCCTTCTGTAAATTTTACATCTTTATGGTTCCATGTCTAAGAGGATAACCATCACCAAGTTAAAAATGCAAGCAATAATTTCTTTTTTTTTAGAATCTCTAAAAGTCATTTTAATTTGCATGATATATTTCTCTCCACTGTTTTAGAGAGACAGAGGCTAGCTTTTCATTTTCAAGGATTGATGAACAATCATCCACGAGTTCTTGAAGTTGAATAACAGAAAACTGTACTTGTTTTTCAAATCATTTGGCTACTGTAAGAAGCTGCTGTTCACAAAATGCACATTCAGTAAGCTACAGTCCTATTGGCAACCCTTGGTTTGAAAGTGCAACAGGAATACTCACTGTTGGCAATCCTGCCATGTTTACAGCCTGTGTGAAACTATCATCCTGGGCACTTCTTGTTGTGTTGTCTTCTTTGATGAATTCCAAGTATAGTACTGCCTCACTCAAGGTGGTGGGAGTTAGCAAGACATCTACTCCAGAGTTAAAAGCATTCACAAAATCATTATCAATGAGGTATCTCACCTTCTGTGCTTTGATGAAATAATTTTCATAGTTTTTTTTAACAAGAAAAAGTTTCCTGAGAGAATTCTTCCTCTCACCACATCATTGAATCCTTCTTGTCTGGTTGCAGCATACCTGGCTTCAGTGGACACATCAATGTCACATCTGTGATCATATCGTAGCCCATCAAATCTTGCCATATTTGATGCCACTTCCAGTGTGCACAATACATGGTAGCAGATAACTGAATAACTGGTGTGAGGAAGGGATGCTTCAATTACTTTGGCCCTCACAGACTCAAAGAGGTCAGCAGCTTTGGACCAAAGAGATTGTACTTCACTGATAATTATGGTACAAGATTTTTTTTTGGAATTCCTATACATAGTTTGTTTACATCTGTCAAACTGGGAAGTATGAATGGTTTAACAGGATCTTGTACTGTGGTAGAATCCTTGAGGTCATGCCCAGCCAGTACACCCAACACAATAGCTGCATCATCCACACATCTGGTTAAGATACCTGGCAGATCCATCAAATTCACCAGGGGAATGAGACCATGACGGGAAAGTAAGCCATAGCTTGGTTTGAAATCAACAGGTTTAATTTTCCTCAGATCTATATTCCTATACTCCTATTACAGTCCATGACACATTGCATTATAACTGTTTGTTAATGTATCTGTCTTCTTTGCTCCTGAAGGCAGATACTGTCTTATTCAACACTCAATAAATGTCTTTTAAATTGAATTATCATCATAAATAATGTATTAACGGTTTTCCTCAAAACACACGCAAACACTCTCTCTCCCACACACACCCACAGAGAGGGAGCAGGAGTGGGGAGAGAGAGGGAGAGAGAGAGAGACAGAAAGTGAGAGAGAGAGAAAGAGAGAGAGAGAGAAACTTAGGAGGAGCTATAAGAGAAGGTTACAGTTTTAGCTCTTGCCTTTTCATGGATTACAACCTAAGACAGATAATAAAGAAAGACATGGATGATCACAGTAAACTTCCATAGGATACACCTGAAAAGGAGGCAGTCAATGAGCAGATAAGATGGTAAATAAACCAGGACTTTTGCCTGCAGCAGTTGAAGCAAAAACCCTAGTACAAAAAAAATTACATTGGCTCATAGACCTAGAAAATTCAAGAAATGTATCTGACTAAAGGCACAGCTAAACCCAGGGTTTCAGATTATACTGCTTGGATATGTAATACCCATTTGAAGCCTAACATGTCAAAAACCTGAGCTTCTTCTAATCGTCCTCCAAAATCCACTCCCCATTGTGCCTTCTGCATCTCAGGAAATGGCAGCTCCATTGCCTCAGTTATTCAGGCCAGGAACCCTAGAGTCAGTCTTGTTCCCTCTCTTTCTCTGACTCTCCACATCTAATCCTTCATCATACTGCAGGCTCCACCTTCAAAATACATCCTGAATGCAGTCTTCTTACAACATCTCCTAAACCAAATCATCCCTCACCTAAATAATTACAATATCCTTTGCCTTCCTAGAGGCGATTTTCAACATAGACCAGAAAGACAGTTTAAAGTAAGTCAGATCATGTCTCCTCTTTGCAAAATCCTCCATTGCCTTCTCATCTCTCTCCACATAAAAGCCAAAATCCTTACAATGGCCTCCAAGGCCCCATGCTATAGGCTTCCCTCCCCTCTCATCATCACCTCCTCATCTTCCCCTCACTCTGCCCCAGCCATACTGGTCTCCTTGCTCTTCTCTTACTCAAACACACTGAGCATGTTCTCATTCTGAGGCCTTTGCATCTGTTCTTCCCTTTGTCCAAATATGCGCTTCCTGCAGATGTCTGCATAGCTCACACTCTCATATCCTTCAGATCTTTTCGTAACATCACTTTCTCAGAGAGGCCCTCCCAAGCTGTTCTTTCTAAACCACAACAATCCCCACCACCCAATTCTCTATAGTCCTTCCTCATGGTTTATCTCCACAGCACTTATCAAACATGCTACCTAATGTACTGAATTGTGTTGATTGTCTGTCTCTCCTTGCTAGAATGTAAATTCCTTTCTCCATTGGTAGATACCCATGTGTTCCAGGAAGAGATGATGGACAGTTGCTCCTTTTCCATTTGTCTGCACTGAACTATGTCACCTGGACCTGAAGTCTTATAGGGTTTCTTATCAAAATATGATTCTTTCTTTCAGCTTTTTCCAGTGTTCCCTTTTCCACTAGTCCTGGAGCCAGGATGTAGAACAAGACACCATCCTGTCCCCAGCTGGGAGCATATAATATCCATCCTCCCTGCTTTGATAACAGAACTCCCGAGTTTCAGCTGGCAGCCTATGTGGCCATGCGCATAAACTCTGAACAACAGAATGTAAGAAGAAATGATGTGTGCCACCTACGAGTTGTACCCCTGAAAAGAAATGTGTGAGTACTTCCCTGACCCTTTCTCTTTTATTTCCCTGTTGCTGGTGAAATAATAAGAATTATCATCTGCCTTGGACTCTGAGGTGGAAGCTCTACATGGAGGACTCCACTGACACCCTGGCAGCCCTGGACCACCTCCTCCTGTACAGTCATACAAGGAAGAGAGAAACTTCTATCTCAGTTAAGCCATTATGTCTTGAAGTTTATTTGTTATAGCAGCCTGGCTAATACCCTAATACAAAAATTACACTGAGAATGTCTTTCTTGCCTTTGGGTATTTTGGGAGCAAAGGAAAATAACTTGGAGTTGAGGAAAGAGAGTAGAAAAGAAATTAAGAACTACTCAGTTCCAACCCAATTCTGGCACAGAAGGCTGGGGCTTCTCACATCATAAAACATCAGAGCTCCTACTTGTACTGATATGAAATAACCTCAAGAAAAATTGCTGATATGCTATTGTTAGCTAATTTTTAAAGGTTTATATATATGTAAGCGTTCTAAATGTAGACTATTTCTGGAAGAATACCAACAAATTTCTTAGGTGGCTGCCTCTGGAGATGGGGACTGAAGGATAGGAAGACAGCGTTGGAGGAAAAGAACTCGCTTTTGGATGCTTTCTGAATGTTATTTCATGTGTAACTATTCAAAAATAGTAACATTTAAACCTTAAGAAGTCAACAACCTAAAACTAATTTTTAGAGAGGATTAAAATCTCAGCTATTAACCCTTTATCTCATATGAATGATTTTCACCCTTTTTCGGTGACCATAGCTCACAGTGGCACAATGAGAAAAAAATGTCGCATTTTTGAAGGCCATTGTTATCAATGGATGTGAAAGCAAACTTCCTTTTGGACATAAGTATGCATAGCTTTCAAATGGCACAAGAAAAATCAGATCTTTCCTCAATGTATTTTTTCGTTTGTTTCCAGTGGAAGCAGAAATCAGCAGCAGCCTAGCATCCTTGAAACTTTCCCTCCTTTCCCCCAACATCATCATCATTTTATAAAGGTCATCCCACAATGAACGGGTTGCCAAGTCAGGGTGAAGGCGGCTCCACGACGGCCCTCATTACGCTGATCTGTGCTGTCTTCCATCTCCTCATCAGCAGCAAAGTCAATATTTCATCTGGGAGCTAAAATTAAGTCATCACCCCTCCTGTGAGCAACACTACTCCTGAAATAAAAATTTTACAACATTAGGTTGGAGGAGGATCACTTAGCATTTGAAAACACTTCCCCTGTGACCTTGAGCTTTTATCGCTTGGGAGCCAAAATAAAATCTCTCAGGCAAGATTTATGAATAAATAATTAACCATGAAAATAAAAGCAGCACGGAAAAAGAAGTAGGTCCTTTCCATTTACAGCCAAAGTTGGTGTGTGTGTGTGTGTGTGTGTGTGTGTGTGTGTGTGTGTGTGAGACTTTCTCTTTTATGCACATGGTGTTTTCAAGAAAAAAAAATCCAAGATATAAAAGCCTGACATCACCACAGGAGCCGTAAAACATTCGGACAGATTCTGCATGGCCTGCTTCTTCCATGGGCCTTCCTGGATCCTCAGAAAGTACCCAGGTCACCCAGACACTGAGCAGCAATGACAGCCCTCACTGCTCTCCATCCTCCTGGGGTTGGCTTCTCCCCACCCCACTCGACCCTTCCCAGCAAGAGCAAGGGGTGTTTTCCTAGTGGTCCACCTGCCAGCCAAGGTGGGTCTGAAGGGGAGGCAGCAGGAACTGAGTCCCGCAGAGAAGACTCTGGGCTCACACATCCCCCATCTCAGAGCAGGGCTCTCTAAAAGCAGTTCACCCAGTGAAACAAAAATGACAACACTGGGGAACACTCAGCTCAGTTTCAAGCTCAGGAAAAATAATCACAAATTAAGAGAGCTCCCTCCCTCCTTTAAATGCAAACTCAGCATGTGGAGGAGGAACGCAGTCCAGTCTTCGGTGCGAACTGCCACAATCTCTCTCCGAAGAACTGCAAGTGCCTTCCTCTTCCTGAAGTGCTCACCTCCTGGTGAGCTGCCCATCCCAGTTCAAGCAAAGAAAATACTCCCAGCATGAATGAGAGAAATTCAAAGAGAAGAGGCCTCGCTGCCTCCCGGTGAGAAAACCGACTGAGGGGCAAAGAGCCCAGGGATCTCCCTAGCCTGTCCCACGGCTCACAGTCCATGAGGAAGCATAAGAGTCTTGAACTTCATCCTGACGCTGGAAATCTAAACTTTTTCTTTTTCATCTTCACAGCACCTATTGTTTTTCTTTAGACTGCTCTAACCTGCCTCCCTGCTGACTCATTTTTGTCATGTATTCTGTGAAGAAAGATAATCGACCAAATCATTCTGAAGCATAACTGCCTGTTAAAAGTCAGAAAAAGAACTTGCCCAGCCTCCTGCTCTGTAGCAAGCACGCCTCCGCAGGGTGGACGGGAGGCAGGCCAAGCCTACAGGCTGGTGGAGAGCCCTCTTCCTGCAGATAAAAGTGGCAGAAACACTCCTCCCATCAAAAGAAGTCAAATGAAGGTTAATCTTTTGCATCCCCAATCTTCCCTTCAGAAAGGAGGTTAATTTTAAGAATTCCTCTAGGAGTTGAGTAATCCCTAAGGGTTCTTCTGTCTTCAAGATTCCAGGATTCCCAAGCTTCCTACTTTGCTCAGGAGGTCTTCGGTGACTCTGCATTTCCATGACATTTCCTAACATTAAAGTTCCACCCTGAAGAACCTTAAGAGATAGTATAAACAAAAGCACGTTGTAAACCCTAATGCATGCTACTAATGGCAGTTTGCTTGTGCAAAAAACTGCTCACTCCTGTTTCCCTATATTCCAGAAAAACTTCAGCTGCTATTTACCTTATTCTTAAATCAAGTTGTTTATTTGATTCTTGCCTTCAATATTTTTAAGCAGCTCCATTGAGGTATAATTGGCAAAGAACAAACTGCAAATATTTTAATTATACAATTTGATGTTTTAATAAATATAAACACCATGAACAAGCTCTATAATCAAAATAATAAACATATTCATCATCCTTGTTTTCGCAGGCCCTTCTTACAACAATTTAAGAGCAAAATAACATTGTTTCTTACCCTAGACCTAACCATAATTAGCTGTGTGATCTTGAACCTGTTTGCAAGTTTTCATCTTTTCACCTCTTCAAGGAGAGAATTGTATCAGATGATCTTCCTAGTCCTCCAAGACAAAGCCTTCTATGAATCTAGGCTTGAAACCAACCTTCAAGGACAGAGGTCACCCATGAATTTCCTTGTTGTTCTTTCTGGCCACAAAGTTTATTCTCAAGCTATGGCACTCATGATGATACACATGGCATCATAATATTTATTTTTGTTTCTAAGTAGTTCTACACTGTTGCCTCTATAACAGGACCAGTTTCATGGACCAGTGACCTGAGCAGCCACACAGGGCCCCACCCTCAGAAGGGCCAGGCTGTTGAAGTTCAATGCTCCGCAGTTGCCATCTTGAAGTCCTTAATAATTTTGTCTTTGAATTTGTGGTCAGTAAATGAAGTCTGATGAGACCATGGAGCTTCAGGCTTGGAGCTTTGACTCACATACGCTCCTATGTCCCACCACCTCCCTATCTGCTTGCCTTTTCGGACGGGCTCTCAGCAGTCCACTCCCCAACCCCTGGTGTCCTGGCCCAGGCTGACATCCTCGTTCCTGACCGCATCCCACAACCACTACCACTGTCCACCTGGGGTGGAGACCAAGTTGCATTGACAGGAAGAGGGCTGCATTCTACTGTCATTCTTTACCCCAAGGAGAGAGAGGATCAGGGTTAGACACTCACCCCATGGCATCTTGGGACAGGACAAGACAGCATCCATCCTGCACCAGGCTGACAGCACCACTACATGTTTGGTGGGTGACCAGTGGGGAGGGATGTATCATCCACCTCAGTCTAGGTACCAAGCGCATCCAGGCAGGGGTTAGAATAGACAGCCAGCATGTAGGAAGGGGAGATTGACTTTGCCATCCCATCCAGCCCCACATTTTTATTTTGCACTGGGATCCACACAGTATGTGCTTTTGAATATAAATTGCCTGTTGCAGACCAGGAATCAACAAGACAGCCTCCCATCTGTGCCCTTTCAAGAGGTCCTGCAGGAAGTAACATTGCATAGTGCTAAAAGCAATGAGTATTTGATGATCCTCTGGCCCTTGGTCATCCTGTCACTCAGGGACCGGCAAAGACAGGTGACGAATCTCCAGCTGGTTTAAAGAAAAGTGTGAAATGGTGTTAGCCAAGCTGGAGCTGAGCTATAGCAAACTCCAGGCTGGATCCTGCCTCTAAATTGCATCTAAGTATATGCTAAGCCTACCTGGTCTGCTCTCAAATGGGGACTCTGCCCCTCCTCTCTGGATATCTCTCCCATCACCTCACTGCTGCCTGAGATGGCTTGGCTCTAAAAGAAAATAGTACCTGTATTAGTTTACTAGGGCTGCCATAGTAAAGCACCACAAACTGGGAAGCTTAGAACAGCAGAGCTTAATTGTCTCACAGTTGTAGAGGCTAAAAGTCCAAGATCAAGGTGTCAGCAGGACTGGTTCTGTCTAAGGATTGTGAGGGAGAGTCTGTTCCATGCCTCTCTCCTAGCTTCTGGTGGTCTGCCTACAATCTTTGCCATTCCTTGGATTTTACATGCATCACACTGATCTCTACCTTGATACTGACATAGTGCTGTTCTTCTTCTTATAAAATTTTCCCCTTTTATAAAAGCTAAAGTCATGTTGGATTAGGCATCCACCCTACCCCAGTATGACCTTATTCTAACTGACTAATTATATCTTCAATGACCTTATTTCCAAATAAGGTCACATTCTGAGTTGTTACAGGTTAGGACTACAACACACATTTTGAGATGACACAATTCAACCCATAACAGGAGCCCTGAGTAGACCATCAGAGACAATGTTTCAACAACAATTACTCCTGGGAGTGGAAGCACATTGGCTGGCTCAAAATTCACACTAAGAGTGAGCAAGTTTTGGAGAGGAGAGAAAGTAAAACCTAAAATCCTTTGGCTTTACAACACAGTTGGGGTATAGAAGAAAAGGTTGGAGGGAGAGAGAAGAAAGGGGAATAAAGTATCCTCACAGAATACAGGAATAAAGAATGTAAAAAAGAGTGACTAAGCCCAAGGACAGGCTTTGCTGGCTCTGGAAAAGGCTCAGTCCTGAGGCTGGAGCATAGTTACCATTCTTAAAAGGTTGCCTATCCCCACTGTGTAACTTTACTGTCATTTTCCTAATGTGGAAACTTAAACCAACACACACACACACGCCCAATACATGCATGCACACATATATGTGCACGCATACCTACTGTCCTCTCTAACAATGTTCCCTTTGCTGCCACAAAGACCTGTTTCTCTTCCAAAGCGAGTTCTTCCAGAAACTGCTCCTTCATCTCCAACTATGCCCAGAAGAATCAATACCTCTTAAATGTATTAAGCAAAATCCTGCAGCATCTGCAGACCTGGATATCAGAATCCTGCTAAGAAGGAAGAAAATAAGTTGCAATTGCTGCATCTTTCAGAAAAACAGTCATCAATTTAAAGCTTCTTTGAATATACTCCAGCATATTATAATGTACATACAAAATGACAGGTGGGTATTTTAAGTCCTATTAGGAGCCCCTAAATAAGTTATCGCCAGTCAATCCCAGCACCTATAATCTCTTCTACAATCTTGCTTTTGTAAACAACATGCTATGGTGTCAGCTGTCTGTAATCAGAAGACAAGGTAATCATATGTTCTCAAGAAAATCCATGCACTTGTTAATGGCCCTAAATGTTGAACAAATTAGCAGACTTTAAAAATTCATTAACACTTCTGTTCTTAATCTATGGATTTGTTCATTTAATAACTGTGAGCTCACAATAAGGATCTATTAGCATATCATATGATACGGGTTGGTTGTGTCCCCACCCACATCTCATCTTGAATTCCCATGTGTTGTGGGAGGGACTTAGTGGGAGATAATTGAATCATCGGAGCTGGTCTTTTCTGTGCTGTTCTTGTGATGGTGAATAAGTCTTATGAGATCTGATGGTTTTATAAAGAGGAGTTTCCCTGCACAAGCTCTCTCTGTTTGCCTGTCACCATCCACGTAAGATGTGACTTGCTCCTCCTTACCTTCTGCCATGATTGTGAGGCCTCCCCAGCCATATGGAGCGTAAGTCCATTAATCCTCTTTTTTTGTAAATTGTGTAGTCTTGGGTATGCCTTTATCAGCAGTGTGAAAGCGGACTAATACACCACAATTACTATTTGGATGATCTGGCCAGGTGATGTATAAGATGGGATTTTACTTTCCTAAACCTGTGTATGTTGAAATCCTCTGCCAGGGAAATTAACCAAGTCTTGTCCAGAGGTGGAGCAACATGGTTTTGAATGGTCCAGCACTACAGAATAATAATTGCCATAAATAAATACCAAACTCTTTGCATCTTCCCAAATGCTCTAGGAGGTAGGTCCTATCATTTTTCTCATTGTATGGTCTTAAGTCTTGGTCACATCAAGTCAGGGGCCCACCCTCCCCCAGTATGACCTCATCCTAACTTAACTAATTACATCTGAAATGACCCTATTTCTAAATAAGGTCACATTCTGAGTTACTGAAGGTTAGAGCTACAACATATGAATTCTGGGGGTATCCACCTCAACCCATAACAAGGCCCATGAATAGACCATCAGAGACCATGCAGAGCCATGAAGAAACTGCAGCTGCAAAGAAGCAGCCAGACTGCTGGACTCCAGAGCAAGGAGCTATATAGAGGAAAAGAAGAAAAAAGAGAACTTGAGAAAAGGGAGACATGGAGCTCATATACACTTTTCTTTCATGGTGACAGTGATAGAGAAGGAGAAAGAGGGGAGAAACAGAGTTCCACTCCTTTCCGTGGTCAGTATCTTTTAGTTGTTCCTTTTCTCATAGTTTCTAGCCCATTCCTCTGTTTCTGAAACTACAGTTCCATGAGATATTTTGCTTTTATTCCATAATTCCAAACTACATGACAAGGAGATTCTCAGCCCATAGTAATTGAGGGAATTAGATGCTCTTAAACAGTGGCTGATGTAATAAATATGACAGGCCCAATATGATGGTCAATGCATGTCTAATGCACTCATTTGCTGAGAATTGCTTGAAATTAGTGGACTTCACAGCAATTAGCATTGTTTATATACACATACACACAAACACCATGGCCAAACATCACAGTAAAGAGATGGCCTCCTAGAGGGAAAAAACAGCAGACCTGTATTATAGTCAAAGCAGACTTCCATTACAAAATACCATACATTGGGTGGCTTAAACAACAGAAATCTATTTCACACAGACTGGAAGTCTAGAACCAGGATGCCAGCATGGCTGGGTTCTGATGAAGGCACTCTATTTTTTTTTTTTTTTTCTTTTTTGAGATGGAGTCTCCCTCTGTCGCCCAGGCTGGAGTGCAGTGGCGCAATCTCTGCTCACTGCAACCTCCGCCTCCTGGGTTCAAGCAATTCTCCCATCTCAGCCTCTCGAGTAGATGGGACTACAGGCATGCATCACAAGGCACTCTTACTGGTTTGCAGATGGCCTCCATCTCACTGTCCTCACATGGCAGAGAGACAGCAATCTCTCTCTTCTTCTTCTTATAAATCCACCAACCCCATCATGAGGCCCCCACCTTAAGACCTCATCAAAACTTAATGTCATCCCAAAGGCCCCATTGCTAAACACCATCACGTGGGGGTTAGTGCTTCAACATATGAATTTTGGGGAGGACACAATTCACTCATTCACTCTGGCCCCCTTAAAATTATGTCCTTCTCACATGTAAAATACATTCCTTCCATGCCAACAGCCCCCAAAATCTTAAGTCATTCTAGCATGAACTCTAAAGATTAAAGTCCAAATACTCATATCAGCGAAATCAAATATGGGTGAGACACATATGTTGCTATGATTCATTCTGAGACAAAATTCCTCCCCCTGTGCAAACCTTTGAAAGCAGACAAGTTACATGCTTCCAAACTATGATGATGGGACAGGCATAGGATGAACATTCCCATTCCAAAAGGAAGAAATAAGAAAGAAGAAAGGAGTAATGGGTCCTAAGAAAGTCTGAAACTTAGCAAGGCAAATTCCACTAGATCTTAAGGCTCCAGATTAATCCTCTTTGGTTTCAGGCTCTGCCTCATGGACCACTGGGGTGACAATCCCACTTCTGAAGTTCTGTTAGGTGCAGGGTTTCACCCTCAAGGTTCTATGTGGCCCCACTCACAGGATTTTGCACAGTGGTCCCATTCCCACAGCATTGGTCAGAGGCCATCTAGCCTGTTCAAACCAAGTGGCACCACTGATAATCTCTGAATTGCCTTCTTGAAGAACAGTGCATGTTTTCTTGAAGAGTAGTGCATGTTCACAGCTAAATGGCTCTATGGTCTGGTCTTGCTAAATCAAAGAAGTACAACTGCCTTCCCTAATTTAGTCTCATTTTTTTTCTGTTCTCTTTAGTTCAAACTGGCAGGGTCTTTGTTGGTATAATCTCATCTCTATTCCTGGATTCTGTTAAAATGGCTAAGTCAATAAGTCATACCCATGATGTCTTTATCAAATGATTGTTCAGCCACATCTTTAATGTTCTCTTCAAAACAAGCTTTTCCATTTTTTGTAATGTGGATAAGCTGAGAATGTTCCAAATCTTTAAATTCTGCTTCCTTTTTGATTAAGAATTTCTTCTTCATTTCATCTCTCTCCTTTAGTATTTTTCTATATGCATTTAGAAGGAACCAAACCACTTCTTCAACACTTTGCTTAGAAATCTGTTTAGCCCACATTTTGCTCACAAATTCTACCTTCCACCAAACACTAGAACACAGTTCAGCCAAATTATTTGCCACTTTATAAAAAGGATCACCTTTCCTCCAGTTTTCAATATCATGTTCCTAATTTCCATGTACACCCTAGTCAGGATCACTTTTAACATCTATTTTTCTAGCATACAACTCAAAACTCTTCCAGCCTCTACCTATTAACCAGTTCCAAAGCCACTTCCACATGTTTAGGTATTTGTTATACCAGCACCCCACTTCTTTGTATCAAAATCTGTATTAGCCTGGATTCTCCAGAAAAACAGAACCAATAGGGTGTAGATATATAGATAGATCTAGATACAGATATATCTTTCAGTTCTGTTTCTCTAAAAAATCCAGACCAATACAGACATGTCTATAGACATAGACATACACATCATATATAATCCAAATATGTCTATAGATAGAGATAGGTATCTAAATCTATCTATATATAAACATATAGATAGAACAATTATAACAAACTGACTCACATGATTATGCAGGCTGAGAAGTCCCAAGATCTGCAGCTGACAAGCTGAAGACCCAAGAGAGTCAATGGTATTTCCAGCCCAAGTTAGAAGGCCTGACAACTAGGAAAACCAGTAACGTAAGTCTTCATCTGAGTCTGAATCCGAAAGCAGGAAAAGAGCAATGTTCCAGCTTGAAGAGAGTCAGGCATAGAGAAAGAATTCTGTCTTACTCAGACTTTTTGTTCTATCCAGGTCTTCCATGGATTGGATGAGGCCCACCCACATTGGGAAGGCAATCTGCTTTGCTGAATCTACTGATTCAAATGCTAATCTCATCCAGAAACACCCTCACAACACACTCAGAATAATTTTTGACCAAATATCTGAGCACTCCATGGCCCTGCCAAGTCAACACATAAACTTAACCGTTACAGAACCCAAGGAGAATAACACAGCTCTCCAACAGAATGGTTTCTGCCTCTCCACCCTATTCCCTACTGATTCTTTCCCTCAGGACCCTTGCTAAGTGTTCTCTTGACCAGATGAAATGGCAAAGGGTAGGAAGAGCAGGGAAGAATACAGACAGGATGGATGGAACAAGAAGAATTTCTGAATGAGTTTGGGGCCAACCCCCTTTTGAGGTAAAACTTGATTTTGGTAATCCGCCAAATTATAAAGGGGAATTTTAAGTAATCCCCTGTGTTTGGCCTAGACTTGTAGTATATTAAGGCATTAAATTGGATTAAAATTATATATTTAGAATTTTCAAGGAGGTAAGCAGTATCAAGAAGAGACTTTTTTAAAAGAAAGGCTTAATAAGCTCCCACAACGTTCCTGGCCCTCATCTGATGCCCCAACAGCCCTTTGAGATAGACATTACTATCCCCACATTACAGAAGTAGAAACTAAGGTAAAGGCATGTTCCTGCCACAATGGTGAAACAAGGACTGACCCAGGTAGTTGTCATTCCTGGCCTGCCGTTCTTCACCACCTCACAGAACCTGCCGTCAACTGGCAATGACTCCCCACTCCTTTCTCCACATGTGCACAGCTCTAGAGAACATGTTTCTCTCATCAGGATAAAAAATGAATGAGGGTTTTTAGCACCCGAGCTCTTGAATCAATTAAGGATTTTAATCAGAGATGAGAATTATAAGAAGCTGCCAGTAGACTCATTCCTGGGCAAATCCCCCTGCCCATGCCTCATCACTTCTAATAAGACCATCATAGCACTTTTAACCCTGCACTCCACAGTTAGTGAGGCATTCCTGATTACTCACATCTGTGAGAGAAATCGCCTTATTAGGCCCCGAGCTGATGCTCTTCTATAACTCCTTATATGATTTTACAAATTCTCCAGGACAGGGTATGTCAAGATGAGAGAAAACAGGGAAGCATATTCCATCCTGTGCAGAAGCCAGGTAGAAGACATCACGTTAATACAACTGTAATGAAGCCAGGGGCTATCAGTCATAATTAATAGAGCTGAATGAAAGAGAGGTGGAACATTTTTCAATTTATCTACCGACAAGAAAGGAATCGCAGCACATTCCCCCTCCTTGGGGAAATAACTGCAGAAAATAGGGTTGTTTTATGTGGTCAGACCTTACATACATTTTCCCTGTTACAGTCAATTCCCATTTCAAGAATACGTAGACAGATGTGTAGAGCTTGTTTCATAGAAATAGACCCCAGTATTTTGTTAAGTAACACTGACTAACTGATGAATTATTCCAAATAGTAACCATCTACACTTGACAGGACTGTCTCTCTAGGACACCAAGGGACACATACTGACACCTGCATTCTTCATCAATATATTTAATTGCTCAATTCTGCTTTGCATAAAGGGGATTCTTCTCTTCTGCACCAGTGTGTGGTTGAGAAAGCTGTCTGGGAAAAAAAAAAAAAAAAAAAAAGAGGCACTCGGGTTTGAATATGTAACTGAGCTCTCCACAAAAAACAGCACAATATAATGAGACCCAAGAGAGCCTCCTAGTGCTGTTCCATCCAGGCCCCAATTCCTCAATAATAAATTTCCTTCCCCAAAAAATAGTATTGAACTCTGCAAAACTGTTAATTGCAGCTTGGAATAGGTAAATCTAAGCTTCCACTTTCCAGAGAGCCTTAATATTGGATATTAAACCATAAGAATATGAACATAGCCTGAACACTGCTGGCTACGCACACAGAACACTGTACATAGTAACCTGATGGAGCTTTATGCGGAAATTGTAACTAATTTACACCGCACTGGGTACACATCTTGTTCTCTTTTCATTCCATGCCATCTGCTCCTTTGTCACCACCACCCGTGGCAGGACATCTCCTCAGCTGCTGCCACTGAGCTGGAATTGTGCCCTCTCCCTGTGATCTGCTATCAACAAGCATTTAGCACTCATCCCTGAATCAGATGGGACTCATTTAATCCAAAGGGGCTTGCTGTGTAGTAACACCTTGGCAGGCTCTGCACTGCTGGGGAGAAGCAGACTTGGGAGATTATTTCACAGCCTCATCAGATCAAAAATATCGTGAAAACCTAGGAAACGGTTGCCCCTCAAAATGTATAAGCCAGCAGTAAAATGAAAACACATCATAGCACTCCCTGACTTCCACCTCCTGTGAGTGCTTTCTTTTGTTGATCTGCACCACACAATGTATTCATTCATTCATTCAATAAACATGTTCTGACACCTCTTCTGGGTTCAAACTCTTAATCTTCACCTTTGACAAGGAGCAGAGAACGAGAAGAGCTCTTTGGACTAGTTCTCACACTCACAAAAGGATTAAAATTTAGACTGGTGAAGTTAACTCCAAATGAAGTTATACATCAGTCCCAGAGGTACACTGAATGATTAAAAGAAGAAACTTATCACCCAGACTTACACTTATATGCAATCACCAGAACACACCACCTCTAACATGCTATGAATTGTAATTAAGCTCTGAACAGAAAAACTATCTTGTGTCTTCATGCTTTACAGCATTAATTTTTTCAATGTACACCTCTAAAATGTACTACAAAAAGTTCAGACATTTGTGTTTTAATACACTGAAAGCCTTTAAAAATGTAAGTGGCCAGGCAGGGTGCCTCGCACCTGTCCCAGCTACTGGGAGGTGGGGATGCTGAGGCAGGAGGGTAACTAGAGGCCAGGACTCCAGACCAGCCTGGGCAACATAGCAAGACCTCATCTCTTAAAAAAATAATAAATTAAATAAAAATAAATAAAATGGAAGTGAATTGGACCCTCTCAATCCCTACAGAAAAGGAAAGAAGAGAAGGGGCTAGACAAGTGAATAGCAATCCATAATACAATCTGTCCACTCAATGCTCTGTATCTTTCTAGAGGCTTTTCTGTTGAGCTAGGGCACCCACTAATGCACTTTCTCCCTTACCTTAATATTCTCCCTTTCCCTGTGTCAAAATATCTTCTGGGGGCTTCTAATGAGAGAGCACACTGAACTAATTTTTTAAAAAAGAATCCTCTCTCAAAATCATGTTAAATGCTCAATAAAATATAACAAATACTTAAATTCAAGGTTAACTTTGAAAGAAAGAAATTCTGGGAATAAAGAGGGAATCAAAGTCAGATAGTCAACGGGAGCTGTACTTTCAGGCCTTTTGTCTGTGCTAAACACTTGGATGAACATCTCTATGTATAAAACCTTTTTTCAATTTTGTCTGCCTCATCTCCATCCTCAGCTTCCAGGATATATTCGTAGAAGTAATGTTCTTTGTATACATGCTTTGTATCTGTGCATCTTCATAGGCTCTGCTTATGGGCACTTATTTTCTCTACTGTTAGTAAATTTCAATATGTGGATTGCCAAAACAAACCACGCTGTACCACAACAAAACTGCTTTTTGTAGGTAAATGACCAAGCACTAATATGGCCTTTCCACCAGCTACTGATATCAACAGCAAAGAGCTCACAGCTCTGGGATCCTCTGGCCCGGCAGATATCTCAGTCCAGGCAGACTGCATTGACCAGGTCTCAGTGACAAAGGCAGAAGATGATGGGGAGCCCATCCACTCACTTGTATTCTTGATATTCTTGGCTGAACTCATTGTTGGTCCAGTATGAGTCTTCTTAAACTGAATCTAACTCATTCTTATTTCCAGTCTTACCATCCTTTGTGATCTGACCATGCTCATCAATCACCACCACTTCCCACCAACAGTTATTCTTCAACTCATACCCTAAGTGGCAAAGTTCTCCATCGACCCATTATCCATTTCCCCATCTTCCTCACTAACAGAACCTCAGTCTTGGAACAGCAGTGGACACATCCTTGGATTGCAGTTGGTTTAAGCCAAACACAGCCACCCCATTCCTCAGTTTCTGAGCCTTCTAATGGGTGACCACAGGCTCCAGTTCTAGCCACTTTGATGCAAAGAGGATGCAGTTTTGGAAAAACTTTGGGTGTTCTTGATGGAATAGATAGATACAGCTGACAGTTTCTTCTCTTTTCTCCCCTCATGAACATGGATGTGATGCCTGAAGCTACAACAGACAGCTTCAACCAACAGAAGAAAAACCAAAGTTAAGGCAGAAAGGACACATACAAAGAGACTGGATCTTTAACAATGTGGCTGAACTGCTGTTTCCACCCTAAATTGCCAAACTCTAGACTTATTATTTAAGATTATTAAATGTCCTTATTTTTAAGCCACTGTTTTTTGAGTATTCTGGTCAAAACAGCTGAAAGCATTTCCAACTGATAACACCCTTTTAGTTCCTGTATTGCACTGAGAACCACCATGTATGATTCATGGCACCTCCAATATGATGAGTGCCCTGATAGCAACTATCCCAATATGCAACCTCCTGTTTGTTTCATTATATATTATTCATTTTCTTTCTAGAGTGTAAGCTCTATGGGATCTGACTTATTTATTATTGTATTCCCAACATCTAGAAAATTGTCTAATACACAGTAGGCATTCAATAAATAACTATTACTGAATGAGATCAACTGGAAGGAGCACATTGGTACTTGAGCTTAGGGAGGCAGAGGGGAATTAGTGGTGGGTTTGATTGTAATTGAAAGGCCAGCTCTGTGAACACAACATAAGAGAAGTCAATTATGAGAAGTCAGGATTGGCAGGAAACAGTTGAGTTGGGTAATACCAATCTGGCTGTCCAGAGAGCAGAAGGAATCCCCTTTCCCAGACAACAGGGACTCTGAGGAAATCTGGATATCCAACTGACACACTGATCCTTTCTCAAGGTTGGAAGCAGACCAGGATGTCAAACACTCACTGTTGTCATTGTAACCTTGTAGTTCTGATCTTCCCTTGCCAGTGATACCTGCTGTGTTGGGCTCTTTTGTGGCTCTGTGAACTCATTCTGTGCCTGGAGCTCTGAAGTATGTTTAACAGTGTGCTCCCAAAATTCATGTTCACCCAGAACCTCAGAATGTAACCTTATGTGGAAATAGAGTCTTTACAGACATAATTAAGATAAGGACCAAAATGAGATTATATTCGATTAGGGTAGGCCCTAAATCTAATGACAAATGTCATTATTATAAGACACAAAAAATTATAATACTTAGACTCGGAGGAGAAGATAGCACAAAGGTGGACACAGACTGAAGTGATGCAGCAATAAGCCAAGAAATACCGGAGATTGTAGGAAGCCACCCGAGCTAGGAAAAGGGAAGGGAGGAATCTTCCTTTGAGACTGTGGAGGGAACATGGCCCTGCTGATACCATGATCTCGAACTTCTGGCTTCCAGAACTGTGAGAGAATAAATTGCTGTTGTGTTAAGCTAGCAAGTTTGTGGTAATTTGTTAAGGCAGCACTTAGGAAATTAATACAGGCTCCCAGGGATTCCATTCTGTTCATCTGTTTGTGTGCTGTTTTTAGAAGTGCAGCTGGTTTCTCCCTCTCTGGCAGGGTTAAGTACTCCTCCAGCAGCACTGCTAAGGATGAAAGTAGCATGGGTCTCTTCTCTCCTGAGAAGGGCTTATTCCTTTTCGGACTTTAGTTCAATTAGATTTCTTTGCATCTTCAACTCTCTGATGCATTTTTTTTCAAGGATTATTTTGAAATGAATCCAGCATTTTTGTTGTTGTTAGGATGAGAGCAACATTCTTTTGTAAATTTCTAAAGCCTAACCACTAACTTGTAAGAAACTTTTTAATTTGTCCTGTCAACTTCAACAAATTTACAAGAAAAAAACAAACAACCCTATTAGAAAGTGGGCAAAGGACATGAACAGACACTTTTCTTTTTTCTTTTTTTTTTTAAATTTATTATTATTATACTTTAAGTTTTAGGGTACATGTGCACAATGTGCAGGTTAGTTACATATGTATACATGTGCCATGCTGGTGCACTGCACCCACCAACTCGTCATCTAGGATTAGGTATATCTCCCAGTGCTATCCCTCCCCCCTCCCCCCCTCCACAACAGTCCCCAGAGTGTGATGTTCCCCTTCCTGTGTCCATGTGTTCTCATTGTTCAATTCCCACCTATGAGTGAGAATATGCGGTGTTTGGTTTTTTGTTCTTGCGATAGTTTACTGAGAATGATGATTTCCAATTTCATCCATGTCCCTACAAAGGACGTGAACTCATCATTTTTTATGGCTGCATAGTATTCCATGGTGTATATGTGCCACATTTTCTTAATCCAGTCTATCATTGTTGGACACTTGGGTTGGTTCCAAGTCTTTGCTATTGTGAATAATGCCACAATAAACATACGTGTGCATGTGTCTTTATAGCAGCATGATTTATAGTCCTTTGGGTATATACCCAGTAATGGGATGGCTGGGTCAAATGGTATTTCTAGTTCTAGATCCCTGACGAATCGCCACACTGACTTCCACAATGGTTGAACTAGTTTACAGTCCCACCAACAGTGTAAAAGTGTTCCTATTTCTCCACATCCTCTCCAGCACCCATTGTTTCCTGACTTTGTAATGATTGCCATTCTAACTGGTGTGAGATGGTATCTCATTGTGGTTTTGATTTGCATTTCTCTGATGGCCAGTGATGCTGAGCATTTTTTCATGTGTTTTTTGGCTGCATAAATGTCTTCTTTTGAGAAGTGTTGAACAGACACTTTTCTAAAGAAGACATACATGCAGCCAACAAGCATATGAAAAGAAGCTCAACATCAATGATCATTAGAGAAATGCAAATCAAAACCCACAATGAAATGCCATCTCACACTAGTCAGAATGGCTAATATTTAAAAATTAAAAAAAACAGATGCTGGTGAAGTTGTGGAGAAAAGGGAACACCTATACACTGTTAGTGGGAGTGTAAATTAGTTCAATCATTGTAGAAGACAGTGTGGCCATTCCTCAAAGATCTACAGACAGAAATAACAGTCAACCCAGAAATCCCATTACTAGGTACATACCCAGAGGAATATAAATTGTTATATTATAAAGGCACATCTATGCAATGAACTTCCAGCACTATTCAAAATAGCAAACACATGGAATCAACCTAAATGCCCATCAATGACAGATTGGATAAAGAAAATGTGGTACATATACACCATGGAATACTATGCAGCCATAAAAAAGAATAAGATAATGTCTTTTGTGGGAACACAGATGGAGCTAGAAGCCATTATCCTTATAAACTAAAGCAGGAACAGAAAATCAAATACCTCGTGTTCTCACTTATAAGTGAGAGCTAAATGAAGAGAACTCAAGGACACAAAGAAAGCAACTGGAGCCTACTTGAAGACAGAGGGTGGGAGAAGTGGGAGGAGGAGAAACAATAACTACTGGATACTAAGCTTAGTACATGGGTGACAAAATAATCTGTACAACAAACCCCCATAACATGAGGTTACCTATATAACAAACCTGCACATGTACCCTCAAACCTAAAATAAAAAATAAAAATAAAAATAACCTGTCCACATTTTAATAAAAGCTATTACATAATGAGTTTATACCTACTTTTTTGTTCTTTCCCTTTTTGTAATACTTTAATAAAAATAATCTGAATCAGCACTGGTGTTTTAGAGAAATTTTTCTTTCAGAGGCAGTGGTTTAGCTCATTCAATTAATTATGAATTTACCTAGTTTTATGCACTCGAGCCCACAATTCCCATCTCTACATTCCTAGAGGATGCAATGGAAGATCTCATCACATTTATTGCTAAAATTCTGATTGATTATATCTATAGAATTCCTTTCTTAAAAAATATTTTATTTCCATAGGTTTTTGGGAGCAGGTGGTATTTGGTTATAAGAGTAAGTTCTTTAGTGGTGATTTGTGAACAAATACATACTATTAGATGGAGATACATGTGGCATAAACATAGCCATAGGTATAGATACAGGTATAGGTATATGTACAGGCTCATGTATAGGTGCATAGATAACAGATAACACTAGTCAGCCTTGACTTGCTCATAAGTGAATCCATGCTGGCTTCTGATGATCATCCCTTTCCTTTCTTGGTATTAGTGGCAAGAAACCCACACAAGTCAATGTCAACTTATGGATTTCTAGTTTGTGAATCTTCCATCTTTAAATTCCATTTTCCTCTATTGAATCTGGCACTGTATTGTCCTACATCTATTCTCCTAGCACCTCTCTTGTCAAAATGTGAATTATATGTCCCACAAGCCCTCTCTCATCCCAGAAAAACAATTATAAAGTTAATGCTGGGCAACAAAATGCTATTTTTTATTTTAGATGATTCTCAAGAATAAATGAGATTATTAGAAGAAGATTATCCTAGTACACTAGCCACAGAACCCATCTCCACTCAGCAGCAAATAACATCACAGCATAGTTCTAAGATATTTAATTACCCTATAGATAATGCTATGATAGTCTGACATATAACATTTAATGCTATGTAGTGTTTGAAAACTTCCAAAGAGAAAGTTCTTCCTCCTCCCCGGTTCCAGGCCTACACAAATAATTTAGGAAAGACTTCTTCCTATGAAAAACAGATTTTCTAAAGTCTAAGTGTCTAAACTTTCTAAAAATAAATATGTAAATAAATGTGTGTCCCCTAATTCCTATGATGTGAATGCTTTCTGTACTGGACCAGATCTCATTCCCCATGATAGTGGAGATTTCTGGAGAAATATGTCTCCAATCCCTTTAGGACTTAAGAAACTGAATTTTGAGTGTTAAAATTGTTACTGTTAGAAATGGAAAAAATTATAAGTGGTCCTTTTCATGGAGTAAGGAAAATGTAAGATATCTTCTCATTAGGAATTAAGCTTCTTTTTCCAATTGCCCTCTAGGAAGTTCTGTCAACAAACTTGAAATGCACACTGCTTTGCAGATGGCGTCACACTTGAGGTTTGTTCCTCATGCTCATTATTAAATGTAGTGAAACATTCCTTTGACTCTACATCAGACACTAACTGAGGATACAAGGCCTGGGAGAATATAAATATTTGCACATAAAAAAGAATTATGACTTGATTTGCTGCTCTTTCACCCAGATGTTTGCATTGCTGGTATTTTTTATCACTCTACTACAGAATGATCTTCAAAATGATAAAAGCTCCCAAAATGCCTTATCTTCTTTTTCCCATAATGATTTTTAAAAAAAACACTCGGGGCTGATGAAATATCAAGACATATGTCTTTTTAACTAGCTAAACCCAAGGAGATTTTGATATCCTGTATCCAACAGTATAATCTGCCATCCCAAGGAGGTAGAGCCAGGCCAGGCGGGCCCATGGCCAAGCAGGTCAAGGTTGGGCTTTGGTCTGAGTAGACAGATTAATGTCCTAAAAAGAAGGAAGTGGAAAAAAACAGTGAGGTAGTGCAAATGACATCCAAATAAAATGCTAGTGGTCAGCACTAGTGAAGCAAAATCCATGGTCAAGACTAAAGACAAACTCAGGAAGTCATAAGCCAGGGACACAGGAGGATGGAGCTGGAGAGGGGGAACACAGGCAGGAAGGGAGCAATCTATCCCAGAATATCTACTGTGAGTGATGTTCTCAGGAGCTGGTCTCACATTATGAGGTGGGTTATATAGACGGGTTTGCAGATGTAAACTTAGGACACACCCTGAGGTTTGCTAGAATAGGAAAGGCCCCAATATTTGCACACTAGAATCAGAAGACTAGGCAAGAGAAGTTCTCATATTTTTTTCCAACTGAAGATTCTAAAAGATGTTTCATTGACAACACAGGATTCATTGGAATTGAGGGAAATCTCTACCTTTCTCTTTCAAATGGCAAGGATTTATGTTTAAAAACAAAACAAAAACATTGTTTTCTGGGTTTGTGACCCACCTCCACCCCCAACCTCCATTAGGCACCTTCCTTCTGACAACAGCCTCCTCAATTCTAGTTCTAAATCCTGAGATGCCCCACTCAATGTGCCCCATAACTGGCCTTTTATCTTGAAGTTTCTAGAACCAGAGCTCAGATTTACCCTTGGAAGTTTTCTTTCCTGGGGACAAAATCCCTAACCCTGAGCCCCATAGGGTGTCTGGAGCTTCAGACCTGTAAATTGATCTCCCAGGCACCAAACTCACCTGCTCAGATTTTGTGAGATAATCACCACAAAGACCCATTAAATTCTCTTATCACTTAAGTGGACAAGCACCTGCCTTGGGTCCTTGGTCTATCATGGCTACAGCCCTTAGACACCAGTAGCTGGAGCCATTGCTTTGCTCTCAGCCAGACACTCCAACCTGCAACCTATCCCTACCACTTGGACTCAATGGCACAACTACAAGACCAGTCAGTGATTCATCCTTCCCTCAAGAGAAAAGCAGCAAGCCAAATAAACCATATTGCATTTGTTCCCAAATGTAGACATCAGCAGTTGCCATTATCCAAACTTTGCATGTGAGATTCTATGAGGCAATTATGCAGGAACAAAGATCAAGGCTTGAAGAATAATAGAGATGGGATCAATGATAGCATTGGTATATTCCTCCAACTATTTGACACTATTGATTACAAGAATGTTCCTGTATTTCAGAGATGTTAAAATATGGAGATTTGTCATGTTTTGCAGGCTAGTACACAACTTCTATTGTCACCTTCTAGAATTCATTCCACTTCTTTTTCTAAGTCCAGGCACTGCTACTTACCAAGCCAGTTCCTGTTCCCTTTACCTGACCCTCTGGATCTTTATAAAGGCCTTAGGACTCTGATCTCATTTGCCTCTCAGTCTCAAATCCCCACATAAAGGGGACCTATCTTGCAAATGGAGAACACTGTTGTTCATCTCTTCCTCTCCTAGCCCTAGATCAACTGCTTTCTTTTCCTTTAAGGTAGTCATCCCACCACCTTGGGACATCCCACCACAAACTTTTGACAGTTTCCTCAAGATCCCATCCAGAGCCCTGGGAATTTGGTTACCCACATCTGGACAGTTGTTAAGCCTCAACATTACGGATTCCTTTCAAGATTTAACGCATACAACCATGCTTCTCCTTGAACTGCCCTTATCTTTATTCTGAAGAGATATGTAATCATACAAGGCATTGCCTAATGTGCAGCAAGTCAATACACCAAGATATTGGTTTGCAGCAGAGAAAGTTTTAATCATAAGGCTGCCAAATGAAGAGATGGGAGGAAACCTCAAATCCATCTCCGTGGAGAGCTTGGGTCTAGGTGTTTTAAGGAATTTGGACAGGTAGTAGGCCAAGGTGTTGACTGGTTGAAGAATGAAGGGTGAAGTCACGGGACAGAGAAGTAAAGAAATAGCATTCTCATGCTGACTTGGTTTCTTGATGGGAACCAAGGACTAGTTGGCATCAGCTGTTCTGAAAAACATCTCAAATGGGAAGTCTTGTGCCCCTGATGTTAAAGATGCTATTTATAGGAAAAATGAGGAAGTTAGAGTTTATGTCCTGGCCTACATGGTCCCTAAGCAGCTACAGGGAAGTTAGTCAAAGGGTAATCTGATTAACATTTATCTGTACTTTTGTCTAATGCCTGCATATAATTCTTATTAATGCTATGGGGACAGTTTCATGTATATTTCCTAAGATAGAAATGTTGCTCTCAGGATCTGGCATTCTTATCCTACTTACAAGCTAACAAGTTAACCTGTTACTATTTCCCGGATGCTGACAGAAGATATGAGATTTCTAGATCTGTCATAAATGACATTATTACTCACAGCTTGTCCAGCAGCATGAGTTTATGTTTATGTCAGGTCCCTTTGTCTCCTCCTCATCTAATTCCTGCAGGGGCAACTTGAAGCAGCCCTAGCGAATGCTGCACACGTAATGGGTTTGCATCACAGTGGAGGAGCTCTGAGTTTGGGGACTCCACCTCCACTATAGCAAGCCTGCTCTTTGTTCCAAAGAGTCATTACCTCATTCCTCAAGGTTGCTCGCTGCAAACATGACCGTGAGCAATGACCCAGGCAAAGAGTGATCAAGGCCTGCATTCTTGAAAAATGCAGCAAGGATGTGCAGGGACACTCAGAGTTCATAAAGGATTGCCTCTCCCAACAGTTGCTACAAGGTTTTGGCAAAAGGCCTAGGTCATATGGTCTAAACTATAAGGTAATGTTGGGTTCAGATGCAGGGAAGAAATCAGGGCTTTTAAAAAAAATCTTTATCCATATAAACCATGCAACTCCTAATGAAAAGGGCTAAAATAATTTTTGACAATATATGGAGAAAATGTTTTATAATAAAATACATTTAATATAATTTTGTACTTTTAAAAAATAATTATTCATGGTTTTGATACTTAATTTCCTTCCTCATTTCAAGGACCTCTCAGATTCTTCTTTCACCAACTTGCTTCAATATAATCAATATCCTGGATTTATGTACAGCTTCCTCATTTCACCTGGGATCAAAGTTCCTTTATCCTTATCTCTTCTTATGAGAAAAAATACTTGCCCTTATAGACACACTCTTCATCAGAGGAAAATCTCCAGTTTGTCCTTTCATGCTGCAGCTATCCACTCTGGCTCTATTTCCCATATTTAGCAGAAAGAAAAGATTGTAGCCACACAGACCATCTCTGTACTGAGGATTATTAGCAAGCTCATTTCTCATCTTCATTTGCTTCTTCTTTTTTTCAGTCATAATAAAAAACTACCATTCACTGAGTGTCATTTCTGGGTCAAGCAGAGTGTTCTGAGTTATTTACATGTATTGTCTCATTTATTCCTCACAACAACATATTATATTTACAGAGGTGCTTTATCATACCCATTTTATAGATGGAGAAACTGAGTTACAGAGGAGTTCGATACCTTGTCCAAGTCAGGCAGTAAGTAAGTGTTGTAAGTAGATTTCAAACCCAGATAAGTGAATGAAACCATGCTGAATGAATTAGGAGAGAATCTCAGGGCCAGAAGAGTGGGCCTTGTTGCTGCTCTACTCATGAGTCCTCAGACACATTTGGCATTTTCATGGATCGGAGCTCCTGCTATTTCCCCACTCCCAACAGCCAGCATTTAAATCTCCTTTTCAAAGAACTTGCCCTCAGGCTGCTGTTACCTGTTTTGCCTAGGTGCAGAGAGCCAGAAGTGCCTAGAAATTTACGTTCCCACAGGGACAGCCCTAAGCCAACATCTGTGGTGCAGCAATATAAATGTTTTTGCTCCCTTACACTAATGAGGATCACTCTGAAATACGACCGCCACTGTTTTTGGAACTCCCCTGCAGTAGTGAGACAAAATTATCTTTTGTGCAACTTTGATACCATGTTTTGGGAGCCCCCAGCGAAAGTGGGGTTCCGGTACCAGAGTAGCTGGCAATCCTGCCCCAGTGAGACATGAAGGGGAGTTAGGCATGGGTATTTACAGTGTCCCTTTCATGGGATACTTCTTTTACCTGGTGGAGGACCTAATACCCAGTTGTCTGACCCATGACCAGGGGTCCCTCACATAGGAGACTTGTTTATACTGGAAAACACCCTTGTGGTCAGGTCTGACCCATGTCCAACTTATGCCTGCTTGAGTATCGTTCTGGTGCAAGGAGTCCAACTTTGTGTTCTCCTGGGGCATCCTGGGGCAAACCTAGCCTAGAGTAGCTCCTGGTTCTTCAGAAGGAAGACTCAAATTCAATACACTACCACAATAGGAAATAAGTTCAAAGACTTATTACTTACAAATCCTAGGCAGGGAGGGCACAATGAGTTGGGAGGCAGTCCCCCTGCCCCCGGTCACACAAGGCAGGAATAAAGAATCAGGCAGAGAGACTGAGAGTGTGGAAACTAGCAGTATATGTAAGGGAACAGGGTGCAGGTCACTTTAAGTTCAAGGGTAAATGCCTGAATGGTCTATTTAAAGGAAGCAGCAAGAAAAGCAGAGAATCCAGTCTGCTAGGCAAAACAGATGCCTCTAAGTTCCCATCTTCGGCCACCGGTGTGAGTCATTTGGGTGTGGTGTTCTACTTCTAATGCCTAGGGGGAAACCTTACTGCGTTGTTCCTGTTGCACTATATCCTCATTCGGTATCTTTCTTCCAAGTTCCACTTCTCCACTCCCTACCAGACTTTCTTTGAAGCATTTCCTAATAAATCATTTTCAATAAATTCTCAGTTTAGCCTCTGCTTTTGGAAACCCAACCTAAGATAGCTGGTTCCATGCTTGGTCCTAAAAAGCAGACTCTCAGGATAGGATTTTAGAACTGGATCACTCACTAGACAAATGCTAACAAGAGACCCACTGTTATGGGGAAATAGAGTGTAGACATCCACTAGCATGCTGCCCCAATTGCTAAGACTTTTATTTGTAATGAATTTGGATAGGATACAGATGGAAGGGGATGCACTGGCATGCGTGATACCTATATTAGTTGAAATATATGGGAGATTCAGTAAAAGACCGTGGAGTTGGGTTACTGCCACTTACAATCGATGAACTGAAAAAAATATATGCAATTAGTAATTCGGGGGAAAATGCAAGAGCTAGAATATCTTTATGGCAGTGTTTAAAGGTATCTTTATCCACTGCAGCCAGACAGTAGACTATGCTTAAAATCAGGCCCAGGCCTTGTTAGGAGAGTAGCAGAGCCACAACAATGGGTGAATTTGAAGCCTGAAAGTACCTTACAGAAGGCCAGATATGTTGAGAGCCACGTAATCTGGATGCAGAATCTGAACTGACACTAAAAACAGGCCTTGTTAGAGAGGAGACATATAGACATCAAGAGATAAATGCAGTCCTGGACCAAGTCTAGCTTACAATGTGTTAATGGGTCCACAAGGTGTTCATTTCCATTGTCCCAGAGTATATAACTGACATTGACATATTTTACATCTGGCAGAACTCTTATACTGGTTACTTGACCAGCAGAGTAAATGCAATCATGGTAGGAAAGGTCAAGAGGAAGCCTTTAAAAATGCCTCCTTTCCTGGCCAAAATAGTAATGCAGAAAAAATACTGTATCCCAGGTAGAATAACAGTGATTAATACTACAGTCAACACCTAAAGGATCGGTTACTCTAGCAAACAACATTTAATTCACCAGTCGAGCCCTTGCAAAAAAAAAAAAATGTGGATTCTGGTAGATGATGGTAGACTATCTCACACTTAGTTAATCTATGTCCCTAATCACAGTTGTATGTGAAGTATGTTATCTTTACTATAAGGGATCAGTACAGCCTCGTTACTTGATATGTGCCTATTTATCTGGTGAACAAATTCTTTTCAATATCAATCAGAAAGATAGATCAGAAGTACTTGATTTCACATAAGACAGATAACATTACATTCATAGTCTTGCTCTGGGACTATGTTAACCCTCCTGCCCTCTGTTTCAATATAGTATGAAGAGGTGTGGATCATTTGGATAGTCCACAAAACATCAGGTTAGTCTGTTAAAATAATGACGTAAGTTAATTAGACCTGATAATCAAAAAGTGACAAGAACCATAGATGCCCTGGCAAGAAATATGCCAGGGAGAAATATAACCCTAAAAATAGTCAAGAACTTGCTGCATTCGTGAAGTTTTGAGGAAGACAGTAGTCTGGACATAATGGAACATCCATCCCCTCCATGGTAAAGAACAAGCTATTGTGCCTTACACCTCCTTCCACCCAGAAACTGGGAAACCTATTCTGATTTTAGAAGCAACATATTCTGCACTTGGAAAAACTACTGCTGTGATCAATTTATTGGGGCCATAATACACTGCCAGTTTCAAGTAGAATGTCCAAAGAAAAAGAGAATTCTACAAGTTTAGACTGTGAGGCAAGGGGACCTGCCTGCACATGAACCAGCAGACATAACAGTGATAGAATACACAGTGGAGAAAACCATCATGCAGAGTTTTTGACCAGTCAAAGGAAGCAAATTTCCATTTGCATGCTTTCTGCAACAGGGAATTATACACCATTTGAAAAACAACTACTAGCATACTATGGCAGAGATGACGTGTCTAACTACGAAGTATCAAATGAACATATCACTAGAGCTGTCCCTCATGAGTTCGGCGCTACAAGACATACAAAATCATAGAATCAGGTAGGCACAGAAGGAGACCATCAGGCTTGAGAAGGTCCCTAAACAGATGCCCAAGAATCCCATTTGACTCATCTCTGCTGCACTGACACTGTCCATGGTCTCATGGAGTAGAATGGAAAGGAGTGAGTTCCATACAACCAGCTAATAGAGGAGAAAAAAAATGCCTAGTTCTTGAATAAATTAACTCAATATTGGTGTGAGCCAAAAATAGACTGCTGCCCCACTATAACCCCAGGAGTGACCTTATTCTTCACAATGGGCAGAGCTTTCAGTAATGTGCCTTATTATCCACTTTATATGGAGAGAAAAGTGGCTCATAGTAAGGGTATATATAGACATCTGTTTTGTGGAAAATGGCCTGGCTCGTTGGTCAGGGACATATAAGGAGTAAAGATAAAAATTCAGGGACAAGAAGGTATGAAGAAAAAGCACACAGAAGGGCCTATAAGAATGGACAGTGGTATGGTTTGGCTGTGTCCCCACCCAAAATTTCATCTTGAATTGTAATCTACTAGACAGACTCTAAAACAGTCTTAAAATTCTCAAAGAACCAAAGAAAGATGTTGAAAAAACAAAAATCTCATCTTCAATTGCAAACCCACATGTCAAGGGCAGGACCAAGTGGAGGTAATTGGATCATGGGGGTAGTTTCCCCCATGCCGTTCTCATGATAATGAGTCAGTCTCTTGAGATCTGATGATTTTATAAGCATCCGGCATTTCCCTGCTTGCACTCACTCTGTCCTGCCACCCTATGAAGAAGGTGCCTGCTTCTCCTTTGCCTTCCACCATGATTGTAAATTTCCTGAGGCCTCTCCAGCAATGTGGAACTGTGAGTCAGTTAAAACTCTTTCCTTTATAAATTACACAATCTCAGGTATTTCTTCAAAGCAGTGTGAGAACGAACGAATACAGATACCAAATGTCAGGATCTGCATGCTACACATTAACGCCCATCAGAAAGAATCTGATGTAAAGGAATTAAACAACCAAACAGGCAAAACATCTCATCTAGCAATTATCATCAAGACTCTGTCCTCAGCCATCACATGCTTGCATGGTAAGAACATAAATGTAATAGCCGTGGTGGCAGAGATGGGTTTAATAGTAAGAGATTTCTCTTACAAAGACTAATTTCGATATTGCCACTTCTGAAGGTCTGACCTATCAACCACAGACACTGATGCTGGGATCTAGATATGGTGCCATCTCTCAAGGATGCCAACCAGCCACTATTTTTTGCAGGTAGATCACACTGAGCTCCTTTCACCTTAGAAAAGGCAGAGATGCATCCTCAAGAGGATTGATATGTATTCCAGGTATAGGTTGGTCTTTCCTGCCTATGGTACCTCAGTTAGTATCACTATCCAAGTGCTTATACTGATTAGCCAATATAGGATTACATATAATAATGTCTTAGACCAAGAAACCCATTTCCAGCCAGTGAGGTTCAACGCTGGGCACATGATCGCAGGATTCCTATGTTATACCACATCCAGGAGTTACCAGCTATATACAACATAGACTATCCATTGAAAATGTAGGCCGGGCACAGTGGCTCGTGCCTGTAATCCCAGCACTTTGAGAGGCTGAGGCGAGTGGATCACCTGATCCAGGAGTTCAAGACCAGCCTGGGCAACATGGTGAAACCCCGTCTCTACTAAAAATACAAAAAAATTAGCTTGGCATGGTGGCACGTGCCTGTAATCCCATCTACTCAGGAGGCTGACACAGGAGAATCGCTTGAGCCCGGAAGGCGGAGGTTGCAGTAAGCCGAGATTGCACCATTGCAATCCAGCCTGAGTGACAGAGCAAGACTGTCTCAAAAAAAAAAAAAAAAAAAAAAAAAAAAGAAAGAAAATGTAGCTAAGCTGCCAGATAAGAAGATAAAAGATGAAATTTCACAAAAATGAGGTGCTATCAAGATGTGGTATATACCTGGAACCAATAATAATATGTTGCTATGTCTTAATAGTTAGAATATCTGGGTCCAGGAATCAAAAGATGAAAGCAGATGTGGCCTCTTTTATCTTCATACCCAGTGATCCACTTAGGAACTTTGTGTTTCCTAGTCCTACAATGTTATATTTGGCAGATCTAGGGGTACTGGTTCCCAGGGGTGGGAGTGGAAAGGAAATGCTTTCACTAAGGGACACAGTAAGGCTCCACTGAACCTAAAGCTAATCATTTTGGGCTCCTCAATACAGTAGATCAGCAGACACAGAAAGGAGTTTCATTCTGGCAGGAAGTATTGACCTAGACCATCATGAGAAGGTAGAGTTGCTGCTACCTAAGAGGGGCAATGAAAAGTAAGTCAGAAAGTCTGAGAATTCACTAAAGAGAAGCAGTGCTTTCTTCCCTGAAGCACCTTCTCTTGGTGATGCCATGCCCAGTTTTAACTATGAGTGAGAAAGAACAAGATTCATGGGAGGAACATTCATGGGAGGGACATGATTACCTAACCCTCAGAACTCTCTGGAAAGAATATCTGTGTCATTTCAACTGGAAAGCAATCTAGATTAGTAGAAATCCTGCCCATGCAGGAAAGGAGTTTAGGATGAATGGTGGAGAAAGGAGTTGATAGGTATGGTCTCAGTTAAACAGTGGGAGCTGTAGCTTATTCCATTAACCATCCTCTTGTAAGTCCTTTTATTTACTTAGAATTTGTAACTAGTCACAAAACCACAGGATCAATCAAATAAATTTACATGAGATGGAAGTGGCCCTGAATGGTATAAGGGGTGGAGTGTAGTTAGTCTTCCATCTGTGTTCCCTTAGATCCCTTAGCCACTTTTGTGCACATCGGTTCTCAGTTTGCTTTCATTCCCAGCAGCAAGCACCTATGTATCTTCACTGGAAGACTCCACTTAGGTTTCTAGAAGTCATGTTGCCTGCACACACATAGCACAGCCAGAAGTACCTGAGAACTGACATGGCCCCAGGGGCAGCACTTAACCAATGACTGGTAGATGTGAGGTATAAATACTCCAGCTCATTTACTCCATTATTAGAAAAAATCTGAGGTGTGACCTACATTGTCCCCAGAGTTCACTGCAGAAGTGATATAAAATTCCCTTTAAGGGACTTCATTTAATTCCACACCCTCACTCAATCTCCTTCTTTCCAGTGCCACATTTCCACTTCTCTACTGGTTTTTCCTGGGATTATGTTCTAATGAATTATTTTAGAAAAATAGAGTAAATATACTATTAAATATACTACTTATCAAAGCTAATAAAACCAGATACATAAGATATATTTTGGCCAGACATTTTCACATTTATGTAAAGTAGAGTGACAAAGAGCACAAAATATAGCAAAATGTAAAAAGGTATAGAAAGCACTCTGAGAAATTTTGAAAGAATTTTCCATTTGCACCCTTGGCTCCAAAGAAGAGAGAATCTCACTCTGTTGCCCAGGCTGCAGTGCAGTGGCATGATCATGGCCCACTGCAGCCTCAACCCCTGGACTCAAACTATCCTCCCATCTCAGCCCCTCAAGTAGCTGGGACTAAAGGCATGCACCACAACATCTGGCTAATTTTTCTATTTTTTGTAGAGACAGGGTTTCGCCATGTTGCCGAGGCTGGTCTTGAACTCCTGAGTTCAAGTGATCTGCCCACCTCAGCCTCCCAAAGTGCTGGGATTACATGTGTGAGCCACTGTGGCCAGCCTAAATACTTTCCTTCTATTCATAGCTGTAAACCAACCTCTATTCTTAGGAAACCTAAAAAAAAGTGGGGGAAAAAAACCCTATAGTGTGTTTATCTGCTTCAGTTAATGGTTAGCAAGATCTGGACAACCAGATCTCAGCAGGGCCTTTATCTCTTAAAAAGATATTTCAAGAGGATTCTAGGAAGATAGTGGAGTAGAAAGCACCAGGAATCTATCATCTCCACCTAGACAATAATTGCACTAACAGAATCTGTCTGATATAACTATATGGAACTCTGGAGTCTACTGAAGGCTTTTAACTTCCAGCAGAAGGTTTAGATAGTAAATTACAGTTAATTTTAGTCAATTTCCACTCTTTGCACAGCAGCAGCTACCTATCCTCCACTCCCAGCCCAACGGCAGACAGCTGTGCACACCTTCCAGGAGCAGCTTGCACACAGCTTACGGGAACCAGGTGGGCAAAAAGCACTTTCCCTACAAATATCACTGATTGCTGCTTCTGATAACATAGGTGCAGACAAAGGGGTAAGTAACCATTGTTATCGCATCTCTCCCCATTGTTTGCAACCTCCTACACCACTGGCTGAAGTAACCTATAGGGGATTTAGGAACAGTGCCCTTTCCCTGATGGCAGATCTGCTAGACAGACTCTAAAACTATCTTAAAATTCTCAAAGAACCAAAGAAAGATGTAAAAAAAAAAAAAAAAGGCAAGAAAATGATGTCTGAACAAAATGAAAATATCCAGAAAGAAATGGAAAACCTAACAAGGAAACCAAAAGGAAATTCTGGAGCTGAAAAATAGAATAACTAAAATTAAAAATTTACCAGAAGTATTCAAAAGCAGAGATGAGCTGGAAAAAAGAAAGAATCTGTGAACTGAAGATAGAATACTGAAAATAAATGTGTCTAAAGAACAGAGACAATGAAGATTGAACAATAAGCAGAGAGCCTAAGAGACCTGTGGGACACCATCAAGCAGACCAATATATGCAGTATGGGAATTCCAGTAGAATAATAGAGACAGAACATGGCAGACAGAATATTTGAAGAGATAATGACTGAAAACTTCCAAGATTTGATGGAAGGCATGAATATAAACATTCAAGAAGCTCAATAAACTCCAACTAAGATGAACTCAAAGAAACTCACACTCAGACACATTATAATTAAACTTTAGAAAGATAAAGAAGGAATCTTAAAAGCCACAAGAGAGAAGTAACTAATCATATATAAGTGATCTTCAATAAAATTATCAGATTTCTCATCAAAAAATTTGCTCACCAGAAGGCATTGGACCAATATATTCAAAGTGCTATAAGAAAAAACTATCAACCAAGAATTCTGTATCCAATAAACTGTCCTTCAAAAGTCAGGGAGCAATAAAAATATTCACAGACAAACTTGAGCTAAGGGAGTTCATTATTATTAGATCTATCCTGCAATAAATGCTCAAGGGAACTCTTCAGGAGGAAATGAAAGAGCACTAGACAATAACTGAAAGCCATATAAGATACCTTTAATCAATAACAATAAATATATGGGCAATTGTAAAAGCTAGTATCATTTTAACAATAGTTTGTAACCACACTTTTTGTTCTCTATATGACTTAAGAGACCAACACATTTTTCAAACAATTGTAAGTCTAAAAGCTAGTATTACTGTAACATTGGTTTGTAAGTCTATATTTTGTTTTTTACATAATGTTAGAGATGAATGTACTTCAAAAAATTATTAGCTTACATTTTCTATTTTTTTGCTACAGACAATGTATGAAATGTAATTTTATGACATCAACAATCAAAACACTTGAAGATAAAGCTGTAAAGTAGCAGAGCTTTTGCATATTAATGAAATTAAGCTGTATAAATTCAAATTAAATTGTTATAACTTTAGGATGTGAAATGTAATACCCATAATAATCACAAATAAAACAACTATAGAATATACCCCAAAAAAAAGAAAATAAGAAAGTAACTTAAATGTCTCACTAGGACAGGTGCAGCGGCACATGCCAATAACATGCCATTAGTTTGGAGGGCCAAGGTGGAAGGATCATTTGAGTCCAAGAGTTCAAGACAAGCCAGGGCAATACAGCAAGGCCCTGTCACTACATATATATGTATTTAATTAGCCAGGTGTGGTGGCATGCACCTGTAGTCCTAGCTACTTGGGAGGCTGAGGTGGAAGGATCAGTTGAGCTTAGGAGTTCAAGGCTGCAGTGAGCTAGGATCACACCACCACACCCCAGCCTAGGTAACAAAGCATGACTCTGTCTCGAAAAATAAAAAATAAACTCACTATTAAAAATCAACTACACACAAAAGAAAACAGAAATGTGAAAAATGAGGGGCAAAAAAAGCTATAAGGCATATGGGAAGCAAATAGCAAGATAGCATAAGTTCCTCCTTATTATGAACTACTTTAAATTTAAATGAATTAAATTCTCCATGAAAAGACAGAGAATGGCAGAATGAAAAAATAACCATTATCTACCTATACACTGTCTACAAGACTTAACTGAGATCCAAAGACACAAATAAATTAAAAGTGAAAGGATGGATTACAATATTTCTTGCAAATAGTAACTGCTATGTTTGAATGTCCTCTCCAAAAACTCATGTTTAAATTTAATTGGCATTGTGATGGTATTAAGATGTGGGGCCTTCAATTGCTACAAAAGGAATAAAATACCTAGGACTAGAGCCAACAAGGGAAGTGAAGGACTTCTTCAAGAACTATGAACCACTATTCAAGGAAATCAGAGAGAACACAAACAAACAGAAAAACACTCCATGCTCATGGATAGGAAGAATCAATATCATGAAAATGGCCACAGTGCTTAAAGTAATTTATACATTCAATGCTATCCCCATTAAACTGCCATTGACATTCTTCACAGAATTACAAAAAAAACTATTTTAAAATTAATATGGAACCAAAAAAGAGCCTGAAGAGCCAAGACAATGCTAAGCAAAAAGACCAAAGCTAGAGGCATCACACTACCTGACTTCAAACTATACTACAAGTCTACAGTAACTAAAACAGCATGGTACTGGTATAAAAACCAACACATAGAACAATGGCACAGAATAGAGAACTCATAAATAAGACTGCACATCTACAACCATCTCATCTTTGACAAACCTGACAAAAGCAAGCAATGGGGAAAGGACTCCCTATTTAATAAACGGGGCTGGGAGAACTGGTTAGCCATATGCAGAAAGTTGAAAGTGAACCCCTTCCTTGGACCTTATGCAAAAATTAACTCAAGATGGATTAGAGACTTACATGTAAAAACCCAAAACTATAAAAACCCTAGAAGAAAATCTAAGCAATACCATTGAGGACACAAGCATGGAGAAAAGATTTTATGATAAAAAATGCTGAAAGCAATTGCAACAAAAGCAAAAATTGACAAATGTGATCTAATTAAACTAAAGAGCTTCTGCACAGCAAAAGAAACTATCATCAGAGTGAACAATCAACCTACAGAATGGGAGAAAAATTTTGCAATCTATCCATCTGACAAAGGTGTAATATCCAGAGTCTGCGAGGAACTTTAAAAATTTACAGGAAAAAAAAAAGCAACTCCATTAAAAAGTGGGCAAAAGACATGAACAGACACTTCTCAAAAGAAGACACCCATGCAGCCAACAAAAATACGAAAATAAGCTCAACATCACTGATAATTAGAGAAATGCAAATCAAAACCACAATGAGATGCCATCTCATGCCAGTCAGAATGGTGATTATTAAAAAGTCAAGAAATAACAGATGCTGGCAAGGTTGAGGAGAAAAAGGAATGCTTTTACACTGTTGATGGGAAGGTAAATTAGTTCAACCATTGTGGAAGACAGTCTGGCAATTCCTCAAAAATATAGAGGCAGAAATACCATTTGACCCAGCAATCCCATTACTGGGTATATACCCAAAGGAATAGAAATCATTCTATTATAAAGATACCTGTGGCTGGGGATGGTGGCTCATGCCTGTAATCCCAGCACTTTGGGAGGCCAAGGCAGGTGGATCACCTGAGGTCAGGAGTTCGAGACCATGCTGGCCAACATGGTGAAACCCTATCTGTACTAAAAGTACAAAAATTAGCCAGGCGTGGTAGCTGGGCACCTGTAATCCCAGCTACTCAGGAGGCTGAGGCAGGAGAATAGCTTGAACCCAGGAGGCGGAGGTTGCAGTGAGCCAAGATCACACCATTGTACTCCAGCCTGGATGACAAGGGTGAGACTCCATCTCAAAAAAAAAAAAAAAAGATACATGCACACGTATGCGCATTGCAGCACTATTCACAATAGCAAAGACATGGAATCAACCCAAATGCCCATCAATGATAGACTATAAATTACATGTGGTACATATATGCCATGGAGTACTATGCAGCCATAAAAAGGAATGAGATCATGTCCTTTGCAGGGACATGGATGGAGCTGGAAGCTGTTATCCTCAGCAAGCAAATGCAGGAACAGAAAATCAAACACCGCATGTTCTCTCATATAAAGGAGAGCCGAACGATGAGAACACATGGACATATTGGGGGGAACAACATACACTGGGACCCGTCAGGGAGGGTCAGGGAGGGAGAGCATCAGGAAGCATAGCTAATGAATGCTGAGCTTAATACCTAGCTAATGGGTTCATCTGTGCAGAAAACCACCACTGCACACACTTACCTATGCAACAAACCTGCACATCCTGCACATATATCCTGAAACTTAAAATAAAAGTTGAAGGAAAAAAAAAAGAAGTGGGACCTTTAAGAAGTGATTAGGTCATAAGGGCTCATGAATAGAGTAATTAGAAAAGAAGATTTTGAACATTCTCACAGCAAAACAAAGTTTAAGATGATAGGTATGTTAATTATCATGATTTGATCATTACACCATATATACATGTATCAAAACATCACATTGTACCCCATAAATATGAACAATTATATGCCAGTGAAAATATTTTTTAAAAGTTGATACATTTCAACTAGTTTTCTCAATCAGAACATATGTCTTTGGAGCATATGTATAGTTGCTCTGAAACCAACATGCTGCAGAGACCACATGAAGGTAAATAGAGAGTCAGAGGAGCCCTAGCTGTTTCAACCCCCAGCACTTTGAAGTTTCCTGGTCCCAGTGCCAAACATGTGAATGAAGAAGGCTTCAAGATGATTCCAGCATTATCCCTGTCTCATGGCAGCCAGGTGAGATCCTCTGAGTGGGAACCACCAGCTGAACCCAATCACCAAAATCATAAGAGATAAAAATAATAAATGATTATTGTTTCACACTCAAAAATAAGAAAATTACAAAATTCTGTGCATCGAAAGATACTATCAACAGTGAAAAGGCAACCCACAGAATGGGAGAAAATATTTGCAAACCATGTATCTGGATATAAGTGTCCAGGATATGTAGAGAATGCCTAAATATACAAAAAAAAAAATGGACAAAGGACTTAAATAGACATTTCTTCAAAGAAGATATACAAACGGCCATTAAGCAAAGAAAAGATGCTCAATGATATGGTTTGGTTCTGTGTCCCCACCCAAATCTCATGTTGAATTGTAACTTCCAATATTGGGGGAGGAACCTGGTGGGGGGTGATTGGATCATGGGGGTGGACTTCCCCCTTGCTGTACTCATGATAGTGAATGAGTTCTCACAAGATCTGGTTGTTAGAAAGTGTGTAGCACTTCCTCTTTCACTCTCTCTCTCTCTCTCTCCTGCTGCCACATGAAGATGTGTGTGCTTTCCCTTTACCATTTTGCCATGATTGTAAGTTTCCTGAGTCTTTCTCAGCCATGCCTTCTGTACAGCCTGTGGAACTGTGAGTCAATTAAACCTCTTTTGTTTATAAATTACTACAGTCTCAGGTAGTCCTTTATAGCAATGTGAGAATGAACTAGTACACTCAACATCACTAATCGTTAGGGAAATTCAACTCAAAACTACAATGAGATACCACATCACACCAATTAGGATAGCTACTATCAAAAAAATATAGAAAATTACACGTGAGGATGTGGAGTAATTGGAACCCCTGTGCACTGGTGGTGGAAATGTAAAATGGTACATCCATGTATTAGTCTGCTCCCACACTGCTATAAAGATACTACCTGAGACTGGGTACTTTATAAAGGAAAAAGGTTTAATTGATTCACAGTTCCATCTGGTGGGAGGAGACCTCAGGAAACTTACAATCATGCTAGAAGGCTAAAGGCACCTTCTTTAAAAGGCAGCAGAAGAGACAGAGAGTGAAGGGAGAACTGCCAAACACTTTTTAAACTATCAGCTCTCATAAGAATTCCCTCACTATCAAGAGAACAGCATGGGGGAAACTGCCCCCATGATCCAGTTACCTGCCACCAGGTCCCTCCCTCAACATATGGAGATTACAATTCAAGATGAGATTTGGGTGGGAACACAGACCCAAACCACATCAAACCACTACAGAAAACAGTACGGTGGTTCCTCAAAAAACTTAAAATAGAATTACCATATGATTCAGCAATTCCACTTCTGGGTATATACCCAAAAGAATCGAAAGCTGGGTCTTAAAAAGATATTTGTACATCTGTATTTGTAACAGTATTATTCACAATAGCCAAAAGGTAAAAGGCCACTCAAGTGACCATTGATGATAAGCAGATTAAGCAAACTATGGCATACATATATATGCAATGGAATATTATTCATCCTGAAAAAGGAAGAAAATTCTGACATATTCTACAATATGGATAAAATTTGAGAATATCATGCTAAATGAAATAAGCCAGTCACAAAAAGACAAATACTGTATGAGTCCACTTATTATTATTATTATTTTTTTTTTTGAGACAGAGTCTCACCCTGTCGCCCAGGCTGGAGTGCAATGGCATGATCTCGGCTCACTGCAACCTCTGACTCCAGGGTTCAAACGATTCTCCTGCCTCAGCCTCCCGAGTAGCTGGGATTACAGGCGACCGCCACCACGCCCAGCTTATTTTTGTATTTCTAGTAGAGATGGGGTTTCACCATGTTGGCCAGGCTGGTCTTGAACTCCCGACCTCATGATCCACCCACCTCAGCCTCCCAAAGTGCTGGGATTACACGTGTGAGCCACTACACCCAGCCCTCTACTTATATAAGGTACTTAGAGTTATCAAAATCATAGAGACAGAAAGTAGAATGGTGACTGCATGGGCAGAAGGAAGAGTAAATGTGAAGTTGTTTAATGAGTACAGAATTTCAGTTTTGCAAGATGAAAAAGTTCTGGAGTTGGATGGTAGTGATAGTTGTGCAACATTATGAAAGTATTTGATACATCTGAACGAAACACTTAAAAATGGTTAAGATGGTAAATTTCATGTTGTGTGTATTTTACCACAATAAAAAAATGGGGAAAAAAGATATTACAGTGAGTAAAAGTCCAGCTTCTACTGAAGTTATTTCCATTCTGTATGTCATTGAAATAGGCATCAAAGTCACTCCAAGATGAAATGAACATAGCCACTATACAAGGTCAATCTCCTCCTTTTTAGCTTTGACTCAGAGAGACCCCTTGCTATTACTGCTGTCAACTTCATATTCTCATTGTCACCCTCTTGACAGCATTGTCATTCAGATGTCCCAGGTCATATCAGGTAAGGCTAAAGCAATCAGAGCAGACAGATTTCTATTCAGGGCTATTTGGAACTGCCTTGTTACCTGAAAGATTCTCCTAATTCATGTGACAACTGGTGATCCACCTTACTCATCATCAGAGAAATATATAACTTTTTTCTCTCTCCCTCTCCAATCCTCTCCCCACCCCACTTAGTGTTAGGGATGGATTTGCACTGAGTCATACATACTCTCTTCTTTAGGAGTACAAATATGGGCAGCGTTGGTCCTTGAGTATACAGTCTAGGGAAAAGACATATATTAAACAACTAATTATGTAGATAACCATATAATTATTATTCTGATAAAAGATACAAGAGAGGATTACCAGAGTCCTATGAGATCATATAACTACAGGACTTTCTATCCTTGCTGTCTTCCAGAGATTGAGAGGTTGCTTAACTGAGGAAGGGGCATTTAAATTACAACCTAGAAGATGAAAACCAGGGAGAATGCAGTGTCATGAGCAAAGGGGGTGATGGTGGGCAATGAGGCCAGGGAGAGACAAGTCCAGATGATCCTGCTGTTTGTTGTTACCTCACTGAGTTAGATTCTCCTGCATACTGAACATCAGGAGTTTAGATCTGTTATAGTACAAATGATTTTCATTTGCAAATTCTATAATGAAACGCATAGGACAGAGAGCAATGTGAAAAATTCCCAGGATGTTTCAAACTTCTTCAAAAGTGCTTTAATCTTCTATCCTATACAGGTGGAGGCATTTTATCCAATACAGGTGAGGACATTTTTCCTTTCAACCAAGGCAATGTCTAACATTGCTCCAAAGAGTCAAAGCCCCATATGCCAAAGCCAGAATAGGTAATATGCACGTTCAGGCAACAATAAAATAGAAAACTAACTCCCCAATTGGAGTGTTCACTTATTGCTTGCATACTTGTTCAAAATGTAGCCAATTTATCTCTACAGACCTTTTTGTTAAATAATAGGAGGCTTCAGGTTAGATTCATTCATTATAGTCCTCAAAGTTAATCTCGGAGTGGAAAACTTAAAAGAGAAAGCTTCTGCTATAAGAAATCCAAATGAAATACCTAAAAGGAAAACTTTCTGAAAATTACTATGTTGAGTAGAAACTGTTAAGTATACAATATGTTAGAAAAGAATAAAAACTGATCAGTCCAGTGGGCACAACAATAACTTTGGAACCAAAGAGAAGCTGACGACCATGTGAAATCATCAAGTATACAATGCTCACCTGCAGGTACCCTCAGAATTGCTCCTATTAGACCAAAGCCACTGGCTGACCCGCACTTCACCCCTATGGTTCCTGTGACACAACCCCTCCACTTGTCTTATTGAAATCAGAACATTCTTATCCAGAGGAGGAAAGGGTGTGGCAGCAAAATTGTGTGGTCCAGATCTGGCTGTGGTGGCTCATGTCTGTAATCCTGGTAACTCAGGAGGCTGAGGAAGGAGAATTGCTATGGCCAGGAGTTCAAGACCAGCCTGGGCAACACAGTAAGACCTCCACCACTACAAAAAAATATATATATTTTTAAATTAGCTAGGCATGGTGGCATATGCCTGTAGTCCTTGATATTTGGGAAGCTGAGGTGGGAGTATCTCATGAGCCCAGCAGTTTGAGGTTACAGTGAGCTATGACTGTGCCACTGCACTGCAGCCTGGGAAACAGTAAAATCCTGTCTCTAAAAATATAATAAAATTTCACAGTGGCTCCCTCCTGTAATCTTAGCACTTTGGGAGGCCAAGGAGGGCAGATCACGAGGTCAAGAGATTGAGAACATCGTGGCCAACATGGTGAAACCCCGACTCTATTAAAAATATAAAAATTAGCTGGGCATGGTGGCACATGCCTGTAATCCCAGCTACTCAGGAGGCTGAGGCAGGAGAATCACTTGAACCTGGGAGGCAGAGGTTGCAGTGAACTGAGATTGTGCCACTGCACTCCAGCAGAGGCGGAACCAGTTTCCCCCTCTCTAAGTAGAAACCATTGACAGTGACAAACCCACAACTCTTTGACTTCGGCTTTTGCTGAATTTGCAAGTGGTGATCACCTGTAACAGGGTCCTGTTGAAATAGGAAGGTCATCGGTGATGAAGGGCAGAGATGCCCCAAATGGAAAAATCTCTTTAAGCTCTGTGTAGCTTGGTAAATATAGTATTAGGATAATCGGTTTGCAGGAGACATCCTAAAATTAGAAGTCTGAGATATCTGGATAAACATCCTAAACAGCAGGCAATGTCCCCATAATATCAGAACTCATTTCCTTGGTTTAAGTGGCTTTTTAAATCCAGAATTTAGGAAGTGAAGGAGCAGGAGCTATCTCAAGGTAGGCCATAACTTCCTTGGAGAAGTATGGAGAAAAGGTGGCAACTGCAATATCACAATGAGCTCCAATAGGCTCAGAGACCAAAAATAAATGCAAATAAGGATCATCCCCGTGACTTTTAACTTAGAGAGAAATCTATTATTTCAACTAGGATTGAACAAGAAATGTGACACAGTTTTTGTTTGATTTTCTAAAATACAAATAGCTCTTTTTCTTATTTTAAAAATGAGGCACAGTCACTATGGAGCCACTTAAATGTAAAGCCTAAAGAAGAAAATTAAATAGTGATAACCACATTCAGTTTTGGAGGAACATCCTTCCAGACATTTTGCCATGTAAAGTTACCCACCCATATATACACACACACATATGCAGACCACAAGAACATGCATAATACATACTTACACAGGCACACATATGCATGTACTTTAAATAAGTGGGCTCATAATAGGGTATTTTATTTTGTCAGTATTATAAGATATAGAAATAGACACAGATAAAGATATACAGACATTTACCATCAAGTTCTTTAAATCATAAATAGAAAAACATGTAATACAATATGTATATTTTATTCCATTATCTGTATTTACTACAATTTAGCCAATCCTCAAACAGTGGTAGAACCAGTTTTGTTCTTTTTGCATTTTAAACATTCTCCTTAGACATGATCTTTGCATACTTACCTAAATATGCTCTCAGGAAAGCTCCTAAAAGTGGAATTGCTGGGTTAAAGGGTAGCCCAATATTTTTAAATCTTGGTACATATTGCTAAACTGGAGATGATCTGGCACCAAGGGAGCCTGTTGTCCTTGCACTTTCCCTCTCAACCTGAAGCCCTGCATCTTGGCTTAGCTGTGGTCTGTCCTTACACAGACAGCACAGGCATGTCTGAGTTTCCAGCTGTTTCCCTGCTTTGAGGGGAGCAGGTCTCTCTGGAGAGAAGGCAGAAAGCCCCATGCCCCCTTCAGCCCCTGCTGCTCCACGATGGGGAAGGGGCCTAAGCAGGAACACCTGTCTCTCCTGCAATGACTGATGACACCACTTTCCACATTGGAGACCTGCAATGGGCCTGTCACAAGTGTCACCACTGAACCCTGCACAGATCTTGTGTCCATGTTAGTGGAGTGGGCTAGGCGCAGTGGCTCACACCTGTAATCCCAGCACTTTGGGAGGCCAAGGTAGGAGGATCACTTGAGCCCAGGAGTTCAAGACAAGCCTGGGAAACATAGCAAGACCCCCATCTCTACAAAAAACAATTTTTTTAATTAGCTGGGCATGATGGCGTATGCTTCTGGTCCCGGCTACTTGGGAAGCTGAAGTGGGAGAATCTCTTGAGCCCAGGAAGTCAAGGCTGCAGTGAGCCATGATCATGCACTGTACTCTGGCCTGGGCAATACAGCAAGACTTTGTCTCAAAAAAAATAAAATAAAATGACACCAGAAGTTAGTGGAGCTGGATGAAGACTCCAGGTGAAAACCTACAGTATTAGGTCTGGGGTTACCCTCTGGATTTGGTGCAGATCATTGGTCCTCAACTGGAAGAGGAGGAGATTTTGCTCCCCTGCCCCCACCCCTGGGAACATCTGGCAATGTCTAGAGATGTTTCAGGTTGTCACAATTGTTGGGGAGACGCTACTGGTATCTGGTGAGTTGAGGCCAGAGATGCTGCTAAACATCCTACATTGCACACAACAGTTCCCACAACCAAGAATTATCTGACCCAAAATGTCTACAGTACTGAAGTTGAGAAACACTGTTGTAGATAATGTATTCTCTATTTTTGGTTGTATTTGTTTATTTCACTGAATTTCAGGGAAAGAAGATCTGAAAATTGGCAAATACTTGAAACTCTCATATATGGGTATTTTTTTAAAATAAAAACCATATTTTATCATTTAATCTTTGAATGCTTCTCCCACTCTCTGTCTCTCCTCCTTACCCAGAATCCAAGAACAACAAGCCCTCTATTTTCCCAGAGTTCAAACCTGCTCTACCTGCTTTGAAACCCAAATGGCACTGACACAGATAAGCCTAATTAGAACTTTCCCTCTGTCCTTTGTTTTAAATTAACATATAGAACTAGCAGAACATGAAGTCTTGTTCCTTCCTTTCCTGCAGTAGGGTGATTTTTATCTCATTCATATCATTTTAATAGTCATCTATCCCAACAGACATCACTTGATGTGATAACAATCTCCTTTAGCTTGAAGGGGGAAAGGGAAAAGGGGGGTTTTCTTTCCAAGGGGAGTAGCTTTACTTTAAATGAGAGTTCCAACATTCTACATGCTAACCCCCTCTCTTCACCACCCTTTACATATATCAAGAGCAGGATCTAAGTCATTTGGAAGCATTTGAGCCAGTTCATTGGAAATGCCCCCATTGGTAAGATGACTATCTAGGAATAATCCGTAATTTATTCAGACTTGGACCCATTCCAGTCCTTCCATGGGGTCTGTCACCTCAATAAGCACTCAATCAGTGTTACTGGCTGACCAAAAACAGTCTCCCAGAAGAGAAAAGCAACAAGGCATGAGTGAGAATTCTGAAGTAAACAAGGACGGCTTCTATAATAACAGAGTCTCTGTAATGTTTCCCTGCTGCATTGGAGTGGCATTCAGGAAGCATTAAAATGTTCTATAGTTCATAGAAGGGAACTTTATTGCAACACTAAATTGAGTTCACAGCCCACAGGTAAGCACACATATACACATATCCAAACCTGGCCCCTTGTGGGAAAGCAGCCATGCTTAACTTATTTCCCTGTCACCAAAATGATTCATCCATACCAGAGAGAGGTAATAGCCAAATTCTATCCAGGCTTAGGACAAGAAATGCCTTTTTTTTTACCTTGTGCATCAAGGTAAAAACTATTGCATGTGGAGCAAAGCTGAGGATGGCAGCACAAAGGCAACAGAAGTTGACTCACATTGGTGATGTGGGAAATAGACTGAGTCAAAAAAGAAGCATCTCTTGAGGAATATAACAGCCAGAAAGCCTCTATCTTTCCATGCAGTGGCATGGGGTCTTTAGGATAAAAAGCATGCATCAGTCTCTCTTACAATGCCAAACCCAGTTTTGCAACAGGTTAAAAGTATTATTGAAAGAATTGTTCATATAATAAAGGCCCATGTATCTTGCTATCACCTAGATCCTTGCTACTCACAATATGGTCTGCAGACCACTAGCAGCAGCATTCCAGAGCTTATTAGAAATGCAGACTTGGGCCCCTCCCCATATCTAAACACAGAATCTAAATTCTAACAAGGTCTCAGGTGATTTATGCACTTATTAAAATTTAATAAGCACTGTTGTAAACAAACTCCTCAACAAAATACAGAAACCCTGTCCCAAGATAGCTAAGGATCTATCCAATCAATCAATCAACAAAATATTGCCTGATAGCCTGCTCTGTGCATGATGTCAACAGAGTGGCCAAAGTGTCATCCAAACACAAAACCATGAGTGCAAAATAACATCAATAGAATGATGGTTTGGCAATACTTCCTCTAGAAGGCTCTGGGAGCAATACAGAGGGACAAATGAGAGAGGAAACTTTGGCCGTGATAGGATTTTTCTTGAAAGAAGTCCTGGGAGTCCAAAAGTGTATTGGTACAATGATTATTCCTCCAGCTTCTGTAGACTTTGCCAAGGTGCTTCTCCTAATAAGTGAGCAGGGAGATCTGAATGAAGATGTTAAATTAGAAATAACAGGAAATAAACAAGCTGTGCACTAGAGTGGAGCAAAAACAGGTGAAAACAAGAGGCACAGGCCTGTCCCTAGCAATAACTTTAATAACTAATCTCTGTGCTGCTAGAGGCAATCTTCGTCAGCAGTCATGAGTGAGTGGATGGATGGCTTGTGGCCACTGTGACTCTGTGCTCCAGCTTGGGAGCTGCAACTATAATTGCCTGTTGGGGCTTAGTCTCAAAGTAAAAGAAAGGAGCATCCTGAAGGGAACACAAACTTGTCCTCTAGCTTCTGTTTGGGTTCAGCAATGCCAAGTAGACAGTTGAGAGGACAGACTAAGAGAGACACAGGATTATTTCCTTCCTCCTCCTCCTCACCATCCCCACCCATTGCTCTAGGTCTGAAATCAGTTTCATCTCTTTATGACAATGGTTCTCAACCAGGCGTGAATTGGCCCTGTTACCTGGGGACAGTTGGCAACGTGTGAAGATATTTTGGGCTATCATGGCTAGATGGCTATGTGCTACTGGCATGTTGTAGGGAGAAGCCAGGAATGCTGCTAAAGATCCTACAATGCACAGATAGGATAGTCCCCACAGCAAAGAATTACCTGACCCCAAATGTCACCAAGGTTGAGAAATTCCACTCTCTGACCACAGCCTCATGGGAAGCCCTTGCCTGAAGGCTCTCTTCCAGGTAACAGATTCCTGCTGTTATTCCTCCCCATGTGCCTCAACTCCCCTTGCAGGTTCCTTTAACTCGTACCTCCTCTGAAACAAGCACCAATATTAAATTCTTTTCAGAAATCCCAGCCAAATAAGCCATTTTATTGCTTCCTAGACTGTAATGGGTACAAAGACCAGGATGAGAGAAAATGTGACTAGATTTGCCCTAGAGTAGTCAGTCTTAATTGATGACCTGGCCAAACCTAAGGGGGAGAAGCAGGAGGGTCTGGAAGCAGGAGAACTGCAGCTACAGGGCTCATGAGAGGCCTGCAAGGAGAGAGGCTCTCAGAGTGACGGGGAAGGGGTAGCCTTGGAGCATGAGAGGCAGGGCAGGCTGAGGAGGGTTGAAGTCTTTCCTAACCCCCAGTGGATTCAGTGGCACCTTTACCATGATGCTAATGAAGCCAAAGGGTGTCACCCCTTACTTGCATGAGCGCTTTTTCTTTCTTTCTTTTTTTTTTTTTGAGATGGAGTCTTGCTCTGTTGCCCAGGCTGGAGTGCAGTGGCACGATCTTGCCTCACTGCAGCCTCCGCCTCCTGGGTTCAAGCAATTCTCCTGCCTCGGCCTCGCAAGTAGCTGGGATTACAGGCACCCACCACCACACCCAGCTAATTTTTGTATTTTTAGTAGAGACGGGGTTTCACCATGTTGGCCAGGCTGGTCTCAAACTCCTGACCTCAAGTGATCCGCTTGCCTCAGCCTCCCAAAGGGCTGGGATTACAGGCATGAGCCAGCACTCCTGGTCACACGAGCACTTTCTAAGGATGTAGGAAGAGCCCTAACACTGGGCTTTCATGACTATATGTAAAAATTTTCAGAAATAAGATATTTTAATTGCAATTGATTTAAAATGCTGTCTCTTTCCAAGCCAACTTTTCCTCCATCACATTTCCATTCTTATTAGGGGGTAATCGAAGGGGTCCAGCTAAAACAAAGTTGAGTTGGGAATATATATAATCTGGGTTTAGGGGGATATATTTACGCAGTTCACAGACATTTGGTGGTAAAATTAAGTTGTTAGGCATCCAAGTGTAAGAATGACTTTCAAGAGTACTTCTATCATCCATGGCAAGATTCATTTGGCATTGTGTCATGAAGGGGCACGTCAAGAGGTCATATGGTGACATGAACACATCCAACAAGGGTGTGTGGACAGTGAAGAAGAAACAAGGCTTGCAATACACAGAAACAGAACACGTCTGTGAAACCTTCTTCCAGTCATTGAATGTGTAAAATGTTAAACAGGAATCTGTACTCTGCAACCTTTGATCAGAATGGAAGTTCTTTCCTTCAAGAATACACTCAGTAATGCAGAGTATACAACTATAAATGTACTAAAGATTTTTTTTTTCCTTTTTTAGGGTAGATTTTACTAGTCCCCTCAACCAGACACATTGGTGAGAGCACAAACTGCACAAATGTAGATGTACCCACAGCCTGGCACTGCATGGAATGTGAAGGGTGCTAAATAGACTTAATGAATGGATGAATGAACAAACTGGCATGGCCTGGAGGGGAGAGACTTCATAGAAGAGGTAAAAAGTCAAAAAGGAACAAAACAAGCTCTGGAAAGGAGCCTAGAATCCATGAGGTTGAGCAAGGAGGCAAGCCCCCTGAAGAGGACCAGCCCTCCAGAGAGCAACTGAGATTATGCTGGGCAGGAAAGCAAAGCTAGACACTGTAAGTCCTGGAAAGCCAGAGTAGTTTAATGTTTAGATACTAAATAACAGAAAGCCACTACAAGATCCAGAGCAGAGGTTGGGTGCGGTGGCTCACGCCTGTAATCCCAGCACTTTGGGAGTCTGAGGTGGGCGGATCATGAGGTCAAGAGATCAAGACCATCCTGGCCAACATGGTGAAACCCTGTCTCTACTAAAAATACAAAAACTAGCTGGGCATGGTGGCACACACCTATAGTCCCAGCTACTTGCGAGGCTGGGGCAGGAGAATCACCCGAACCCAGGAGATGGAGGTTGCAGCCAAGGTCGCGCCACTGCACTCTAGCCTGGGTGACAAGAGTGAAACTCCAGCTCAAAAAGAAAAAAAAAAAAAGGTCCAGAGCAGAGTAGTGATGTGATGTGATAAAAGGTGGGGTTTTCTAAAAATTAACTTGACAGGGGACTCAAGATGGACTATAGCAGGGAGCAGACACAGGGAAGCACTGTCGTAACTCAAGTATAAAATGATATGGGCCTGAGTTAGGCTGTTGGGAATGATAAGAAAAAGATGAGTCTTAAGACTCATGGCAGGAATAATCTAATATTACTGAGAATAACTGATATTCAAAAAATCAATTTGAATAACTGATATTCAAAATCTCTGTGATGTCATAGGCTCTTTCTTGGACTTTGCCATGGGCATAAGATAACTAGCCTCATGGGTCTGAAGTCTCAGATGAGCAGCTTGGCTATGATAGACTCTAAGGTTACATAATTGATCCAAGAGAAGTCTCTCCAGATATCTTGGTAACGAAAATCTCTGTGTAGCCAGTATCTTAGCCCTTGTCTGCATTCACAGTCAGCTGCTGCCACTGTCATCCTCTGCAGCTGTTCTACAGCATGTGACATCCTGACTGAGCCTCCGCCAGAAATCCAGTGCGTGCTGATGCCCATTTTAGGGCCTGCTACATGGCAGCGGAAATGCACATCCTCCCGGAGGACAGCGAGTGAGTTCCGGAGCCCACATTCAGATGAGCCTGCACAGACCTCTCCCAAGGAACTTCAGGATGATTGATTAAATCTCTGCCTTTCAGTCCCCCTGATTAGGTATTGAACTATCCCTAGTGGGTTTCCTTCCTCTAGCAAATCATCCCACTCAATAGGAAACTATGGTTTTCCCTTTTTCCTGGTCTTCAGGCAGGAGAAACCAGTCCAGCAAGTGAGCAAATGGATTATTCATAACTTTTGACAATACAGTCAGTAAACTGCTGTTGCTAAATGAATCTGCATTATTTATCCCTCTTCCGTAGTCTGCAATTCCATGCTGCTGGATATACTTGTTACCCAGAAATTTAAAGAGATGGTAACATCCCCAGAAATGTAAAGAGATGGCAATACCCATGATCTCTTTATGTTGTGGCTCACCAGGGCCCTGTTCTTTATGGCGCATGCAATCAGTAAGACCAAGGCTTCAGCTTGGGGAATTAAGGGGCACAGCATGACAGCTTTCCTCTTGCAGGCTGAACTTTTATTTCACTGGCCCAGAGTGGTTGACAACTGTTCTCTAGAATGCCTTATGCTTCCTTTTCTGTAAGAAGGAGCCCTGACTTTTGCTCTTACCTACCCCCCATTTTAACCAGATTAATCTCCTAGATCTCAATAAATGACTATAGAATTGTGGCTAAAAGCCATGCAAGAAATTTTTTTTTAAAGAATGCAGAAATCTTATCAAACTGGAAAATATACAACTTGAATGGTGAAGTACAAGGTTCAACAACTCCTCTAATCATCCAGCAAAAAGATTAGAGACCACCCAATTAGGAGTGGGAAGAGTTCAAGAATTTTTTCCTATCCAAAACAGGCAACAAAATGCTGAAAGAGAGGATAAAAATTGGATAAAGGTAAAACTTGACAGACATCTATCTTAGTCCATTTGGGCTGCTATAACAAAATGCCATAGACTGAGTAACTTATAAACAATAGAAATGTATTGCTCACAGTTCTGAAGTCTGGGAAGTCCAAGATCAAGGTGTTAACAGAGTTGGCGTCTGGTGAGGGTCCCCTTTCTGTTTCATAGATGGTTTCTTCTCACTGTATCATTAAATGGCGAAAAGGGTGAGGGAGCTCTCTGGGGCCTCCTTTCTATGGGCACTACTCTCCTTCATGGAGGCTCCACCCCGAGTCCTAATCATCTCCTGAAGGCCCCACCTCCAAGTACTAGCCCATTGAGGGTTAGGATTTCTACATCTAAATTGGAGGTGACATAAACGTTCAGTTCATAGCAACACCCACAGCACAAACTTGAGTATTCTTCATTCACTTCACAAAAAGTCTCCAATCAAAAGAGAGGATTCCATGGGTTCTTCTGTGACTGAGTTGAATTATACAGAAAATAAGTATCCCACTGACATCTCTGATGGCTAGTATCCAACTCATGGTCCTAGCTTTTACCTTCATTGCCTTAGCCCACATGATACATTTAATCTGCTCTTTTTAGTCTGAAATATGATTTTAAAGCCATAGGAATGTATAAAAATTAACCAATGATAAAATATATAAAAGCTTTGTTATTAATATTTTTGTCAAATTTTAAAATGTTTTGTAATTATAGGTATTATTTTTCTCTTACTGAAACAATGTATAATTTTAAATTGAAGTTACCTGTACTTTTCATGTAAAAGGTATAAGAAAGTTCATTTGTAAACAGTGCGAACATTTACTTAAACTTGATTTAAGACATTTATAAACATGTTATTTAATTTACAAAAGCTTCTCCAAAGCTAGAAGGAGTTGTTTGCTGGGTATGGGAGTTTTCCCTCTGAAGCATTTGATGCGTTTAAGAGAACCAGAAAAATTGCATTTAATTTACACAAAGATGTTTAAGAGCTACAAATTAATTAGGTTTATAAATGAGGTTAATTGTTTAGGGGAAGTCAACCTGTTAAAATTATTAATTTATTGACTATTATTAATGTACACAGAAATATATCTATTCTTACATAAAGATATATATTCTTATGTAAGTATTTACCAAAATTATAGATAGAATAACAAGTTTTATAAGTTAAATGTAAGGCCTTAAGAAAAATAGGTTTGCCAATTTGTGACTTTAATAGACTATTGGTTTAATTTAATTTTATTTTAGGAAGCCATATGTTCACTATTTATTGAGTATCTCATATGTAGGCATTATGGTTATCATGGGAGATGCTTCAGTGAACAAAATATAGTTCGATATTTCACTCTTGGGGCTTATAATCTAGTAGCAGAAATAGACAGTATACAACTGATGATGCAACTAATGATTTAATTACAAGTCTAGTGCGTTCTGCAAAAAAATGTAGATTGATATTTTTTAACACAGACATTGCAGTCTACTTTGGATGTTTTTATAAATGAGAAAGGCATTTTGAAGCTATTACCTATATAAGAGACATGACAGAAGAGAAAGATGGTTCCCCCAAATTGTCAATCAAGGCCTAAATTTAAAAGTGCAACTAAAAATATTTCTCTTCTTTTTGTGCAACAGATCTCTTAATTTTTCTGTCTATCTGAAATTTCCTGTCTGTTGAGCAACTACATATTAATTTTAAAATCACCTAACTATAAATCGTCTGTTTGATACACACACACACACACACAAATCCTTGGGCAAATTTAAAATGACTGTTAAAAACACAAGTCAATGCTTTAACGAAGCCCACCAACTGTCAGTTGGTCAAGGCTCCTCCCAGCCCTGGCCTTGTTCTGCCCCAGCAGGGAGGTTTTCAGACTTCCAGGTTGGGTAAGAAGTTTATTTCCTTAGGGGCAATGTTGGTGGTGTCTGTTCTACTTGACCATAAACACCATAATGTAAGAGGCCATGTCTGTTTTGTGAGTTATGATATATCCCTCATCTTTTCTATCTAACATTTAAAAGTCCTAACATTAAAAGACCTAACATTAAAAAGTCACTTAACAACTATCAAGTGAGTGAATGAGTGAACGGTGAGTGAATAGCTTGTGGGGCTCCTGGCCTTTCCCTAGACTGTCCAGCCAGGGACTGCAATGCCTTGCCCGTCCTTTGACTCTTTTGAGTTCCTTGTTCCTATTTGTCCATTCTTTGACTTGCCCTCTTGCCTCATTCTCTAAACTCTGAACTCCTGTGACTTTAGACTACTTATCTAATGCAACCCACTTTCTTAATGCATTCTCCAACCCGCAACCCCAATGTGTCTTTTGGGTCCCTAATGCAAGATTCTTTGGCTATTACCTAAAATCAGAATCATACACTTGGGACAGTTTTCCGGAGACAGACCCTGAGGCAGATGGACAATTTGCTGATAAGACACCACCTTTTATAAGACTTTGTTAACCAGCAGGAGGACTTTGGACACCAACTCCTCAGCAGAGATCAACACATCCTGCAGCAGCAGACATTGCTGGCATTTCTTCATATGAATGTTCATTAAGTCCTTTTAGGTCTGAAGTACTCATAGGAAACCTAAAAGGACTTAATGAACATTCATATGAAGAAATGCCAGCAAAGAGATCCTCCTTATAGCATCATGAAATCATTACAGAAGAATCATTGATGATGAAATATACTTGATAACAAAAGCTTAGTTCTTTAAGCTCTTTTCTTTTCCCTTATTAGTATACTAGTGGACCAATAATCCTGTTTGACCGTCAGTGATAGAAAAATCTCATCCTAACCTCAGTGTGTCATCAATGTACCTTTTTGTACCAGCCTTCTAATGCCTGAGAACCTTCTAAGGCCTGCCTAAAACAACCTTGATTTCTTTCTTAAAGCAGGTGAATTTCTTACCTGTCTGTCTCCATAGTGATGGCTCAAACTCTGCCTTGGATATGCTCTCTGACCTGAATTTCATGCCTGGTTTTGACCTATGACATTGTTCATCTCAGCTCCAGTTTTACCTGGTTTGAGATCTCTGTCCCTCCCTGAGTGAGAACATTGAGTTCCTCCTACAGTTACGCCCATTTCCATGACTAGCTCTCCACATGTGGTTCTGGGCCCTCATCTCACCTCATTACTAAAGAAGTTGACATTTCTAATCTAGCGTCTTCCCTTTTGCTTTCTGTTTCCTTTTTCTCTTCCATTGCTCAACATTTTAGGGCCAATGAATGAAGGAGGAGGAATATCAGAAGGAGAGAATAAGATGAAGAGGATTGAATCTCATTCCTCTCTTTTCATATAGCCAAGAGAAAAGAGCTACAGATATTCTTCAGCCTTAAGGAAAAACATGCCTAAATAAAAGAAAAAAAAACTCTTTAAACCCCTGGTTCCCCTCCATGATGCCATTTTCTTTTGTTAAAATTAAGAAAATAGATGCATAAGCCATCATCATTCTAAAAAGTTATCTCGTATCTAGTGGTACTGCAGAATGTCAGCCTCACTCAAAGGAACATGTACTTCTAACTCTGAAGTTTCTCTGAAATCTATTAAAATTTACAGGATATATGCTGGTTCGAAAACTTTTTTGGTTACCATGGGTTTTAAATGGTAATCGGAATTCAAAGTCAAACTTACATATTTTTAAAGTGATTGTCAAATCGGTCAAAATAAATGGAAAACTTTTGTAAAGTATATAAAGAAATGTAAATGCTTTATGGGAATTGAAACAGATGGACAGTTTCCCTGATAAGGCACCAACTTTGATGTCTTTTGTCACCAAAAGAACCAAATTCCTCAAGGGCTCTTTGCTTGAGGCTTTGATATAAATCCTAATATAAACTGTCCCTAAAATCCAGAAAAGTCACTTGACAACCCTACCTCATCCTTTTTATTTGAAGTCTTAGTTGGGCTTTTTCAAATTTTTAAGAAATGTTAGGGTCATCTCAAGCAACACAATGTTTTGCTAAAGACACGAAGAATAAATCACACATAAAAGATAAAGGCGACTGGGCATACTGGCTCATGCCTGTAATCCCGTCACTTTGTGAGGCTGAGGTGTACGGATCACTTGAGCCCAGGAGTTCAAGACCAGCCTGAGCAACATAGTGAGACCTGTCTCTACAAAAAATACAAAAATTAGCCAGGTGTGGTGATGTGCGCCTGTAATCCTAGCTACTCAGGAGGCTGAGGCAAGGAGGATTGCCTGAGCTCAGGAGGTCAAGGCTGCAGTGAACCATGATTGAGCCACTGTCCTCCAGCCTGGGCAACAGAGCAAGACCCTGTCTCAAAAAAAAAAAAAAAAAAAAAAAAAAAAAAAAAAAAAAGACACAGACCTCAGGAAACTGGAAAGTTGTTCAGGACACAAGGGAAATTTTCATGTCCCAACAGCAACTCTAATATCTACCTTACCTCTCCTCTAGGCTCCCTTTCTCTATGCTTCTCTCGACACCTCTCTTGAGTTGTCATTGTGCTGACTCAATGCTCCTTCTTTTTCTGGACTTAGGTTCACCACCTTCTGTCTGTGATCTCTTCACATGTGCTGCCACTGCCTGTGGATCATCTGCTTTCATACTGACATTCCTCATAACAAGCCAGGCATGGTGATACACACCTGTAGTCCTGGCTACTCAGGAGGCTGAGAAGGGAGGATCACTTGAAGCCAGGAGTTCAAGTCCCACCTAGGCCACATAGCAAGACCCTTGTCTTCAAAAAATAAATAAGTACAATAAAAATTTCCTATAAGAGAGTCAGATACTATTCAGAAATAGTAGTAGTATACTTATAGGAAGTAGTATTATTTTCATTGCCAACAATTTTCTAAAAGAAGCCATCTCACTGATAACTACCAACAGCCAGTTTTCTTAATCTGGTGCGAAGTACGGTTTCAGTGCCTATCGTGAGTTATAGTTTTGAATCTGCTGCCTTTAAAATGTCTTCTTTTCAGCATTCAGAGCATACTGCTCATTGATGCTTGCTTCTATTTAATTATAAGGTGAATATTCTAAGAATAAGTCTCGTTTTGAGTTTCCTAGTCATTGTCTACTATTAGCGCCGTCACTGGGCAGATTTCTCCCAAGAGTCACCCAGTTGCCCCTTGAGTAAGGCACCAATCTGTGGAGTCCAGGTAGAAGGGACACACGGCACAAATTGTTTGCAATGACATTTCTCTGAGAAGGGTAGGGAACATGGCAACTACCCAGAACATCTGAGCCACTGCATTTGGGTTTTATAGATAAACGGTTCCAACTTACTTTTATAGCAACAAAATTAAATCTAAAGAGGGATCACATATTATTAAATTATAAGCCTCTTCCCACATGTAACCTTTTGCTGCAGATTTATGAAAAATATAACATGCTAGCTTCTTTATCTTTATTGACATCACTGATAGAATATCATGGAGAGCAGGACAGGGCACAAAGACAGAATCCCGAGGCATGTTATAGACTAGCCTGGCCACCAATCAACATTCTTACAGTATAGCACAGTGTTTCAACTGCTTATGACTTTATTCAACTTCATTATCTGCTCTCTGCAACTTAGAAATGAAAAGAACTTTGTCAAAAGCCTAGTTAACATTAAACTATCTTATGGGTTTGGAAAGTTTGGCTTTTCTGGGGTTTGTTGTTGTTTTTTTTGTTGTTGTTGTTATCCCTAAAGCTTGTCATTATTGCCTAGACGTTAGACTCTAAAAGTGAGCTTTAATAGCACTATTGTTATTACCCAGTCTTTTAGGTTACTCCCACTGAGCAACTCCGTGCCAGGTTCAGTTCAGAGTAAAACCGATGCCCAAGATACTTTTTCCCTTTACATTCACAAGCTGTTCAGCAGAAAATTAAATTAAAGTAAGCACTGATGAGTATTGCCTGTATCAGTCTGGCGACCCCATCCCAAAAGGATGTGAGGTTAGTGTGACATGTTCTCAATGAATTTGTGTCAGCTGTTTCAGTCACTACTGGTTTTTCAAAGATTCAAACCATCAGTTTGAGGGCCTCAGACTTAGCAGTTTGCTCTCTCCAAATTCCAACTTGTCAAACACTCAAGAAAGGTCTTTCATTAACTGAGCTGAATTTCATTTATAAACTTCAGTTCCCACTAAAGCTCATGCACAAAATCTCTATTCCCAATACAAAATGATAGCCACAAAAACTCAGAAAGAGTGGAGATTGGAAAACTGCCCTTCAGAAAGCTTCCAATGCAGTCGGAAGTTTCGCTCATTGAGTGATTCCCCCCGCCCGCCCTCCTTCTCCACATGCATAATGCAAACGACTCCAACCTGAGAAAAAAACCTACTGATGTGCTGTGAAGGACAACAGAAAAGATCCTTCAGGGAACATGCCTGCGACTCTCAGACAGGAATCCAATTCTCCAGACATTCAACTTCCTGTTCTGTCCTTGAGAATTTCTTCCTGCAAAGAATTCTGTACCACACCAATGGGTGAACTATCTCTGATCTCTCATGCACTCAGCCAATATTTACGGAGCATATCCTGTGTGCCAGGATCTGACCTGGATGTTGGGGATAAGGCAATGAAAAAAACCAAGGCCTTGCTCACTTGGAGCTTATCTTCTAGTGTTTTCGTTTTGTGGAGCTTATATTGCACCCTGTGGATCTGCATTGCGAGACCTTTGCTCATGCTCTTCCAGCTGCCTGGAACTCCCTCCTTCATCATTTCCACTTAACTAATTTCTAACATCTTCAAAGCTCAGCTCAAACCATACCTCCTCTATGACTCTTTCCCAGATCTCCCTGGTTTAAGATTTCTTTAACTGCCAACCAAACACACTCTTGTACCAAATATTTAGTCCTTAATGCCTTATGTATCATTTATATTTATTTATGCACAAATCCTATCTCTCCAACTATATTGAAGCCCTTTGAAGACAGATAATGAATCTTTTGTTATTTTTTAAGCCCCAGCACCAAACAAAGTACCCTGTATGAAGAGAGTACATCGTAAATAGTGGTAGCTAATGACAATGATAGTGAACTGAATAATATTTTTCCTTTAGTCTGGAACAGAGTGAGCAAATAAATCAAGGATATCAAAGAAAGGAGTATTTTCATTGGTGACAATTTTACAAAAGAAGCAGTCTCGTTGATAACTACCAACAGCCAGTTTTCTTAATTTGGTCCTAAGTATCCTAAGCTCAGTTTAAATGCCTATCATGAGCTATAGTTTTGAATCTGCTGTCTTCTTTTCAGCACATTGCTCATTGATGCTTGCTTCAGTTTAATTTTAAAGTGAATATTCTATGAATAAAAAAGGAAAGTATTTTGGCTTTCATTCCATTTAAACTGAATTGAGTAAGGAATCACTCAGCAGGTATAATGTAGCAAATTGTATAATAACAATAGCAGGGTTAAAATTTACTTTTGGAGAATAAAATGTAAGCAATAACAAGATATGCTTCATAGATAAGAAAATAAAAGGCCAGGCTTTTCTCAAAACTCATGACAGTAACGTGATCAAGCAAGCTTTGCCTGTCAGAGGAAGTCCCTGTGTGTAAGCATTATTGCCATTTTGGCTGCCATTTTTCATAGACAGTCTAGGAAACCTGGGACTTTTGGGAGGCAGAGATCAATAGTAAATTTTTATATTTCAGTGTCACTCTAAAATTTATAGTGCTTTCACACATGTTATCTCATTTGATCCTTTCACAAACTCAGCAGAAAATAGAGCAGGTAAATAATTTTTTAAACTTTAAGACAGGGAAACTGAGGTTCAAGTGTTAAGAACATTACAAGAATTGGCCATATTAGATGACATTCCCATGAATGAATGCTTCCACTTCCATACATGCCCACAAATAAGCTCCCTGTTTTTCTGCCTTTGATCCTTCTCTTTGTGCTTGAAATAAAATAGAAAGAGTTCTGTTTCTGTCAAGGGGTTTTGACTTGTTTAGGCCAACTCTCTCACTGACAACCAGAAGACATGGACAAATTCAAAGGCACCTTATAGCTACAAAGGCAGTGAGAACTTGTGAGTTAATATCTTGGAGTGGGGAAAACCTCAGAGAAATGAATCTAATATTTGGTGCTTTATTCCTTCCCAAGGCATTTGTCAACTGAAAAGCAACAGCTGAGAGTTTGAGAAACTGAACAAGGTTTTCGTAAGTCTATAGGGAAAGACAGGGAGATAAAAATAGAAGTTTAGGGTCTCAAAGAAGAAGGATCCCAAAAGAAAATATTCCAGCCTTTTTGTCATGACACAGAAGGAATTCAACCAAGAAGGAAGGACGAAGTAGAAATAAACTCGCCAAAAGTCTATTTCAAAATGACTTCACAGGTTCAAAATAGCTGATTTCCTGGTTGGAATCAGGTAACACTCCCACACCCAGCATCCTGCCAAAAGCAAAGGTGAATCTTTTCTGGGGAAAAATGTCATCCATGACCTTAAACTATTTCCATAATTTTTCAACATAAAGTCCAGCACTCACATAAAAAGTAAAATAGACCTTAAATATATAAGAATTAGTTGTAAAACAAAAGAAAAATGACAATGGAATAGAACAAACAAAAATACAATGGAATAAAATAGTAACAGGCACACATGTCATCCATATATTGTAACTATGATGAGTATGTTCAAGAAAATAAGTGAGAAGATGACAAATTTTAGGAGTGACAAGGAAACTACAAAAAGAAAATAAATGAAAATTCCTAACATAAGTTAAGAGCTCAAAGTATGGAAAAAATTAAATGCAGCTGAAGAGAGAGTCAGAAGAAAAGATTCAGACTGAAGCATGAAGAAATAAAAATTAGATTAAGAGGCATAAAGTCTAACATGCACTTAAATGGTGTAAAGAAGGAAGAGACAGAGGGGGCAAAAGCAATATTTGGTGTAAAGAAGGAAGAGACAGAGTGGGGCAGAAGCAATATTTGAGAAAATGTTGGTTGAGAATATTTAAAACTAATGAGAGACTTCAAACCACAGGTTCAAGGAGTACCACAAACCCCAAGTGGGATAAAAGGAAAGCCATGTTTATGCACATCATAATAAATTATAAAAAACTAAGGACAAGGAAAAAGCAGTCAGAGAAAAGGGACATAATACTTCCAAGAGAACAGTAAAACCGATAGATGACTTCTCAACATGAACAAATTGAATCCAAAAAAATTTGGTATTAAATCTTCAGAGAGCTAAAAACAAAAATCTGACAATTTAGAAATGTATACACTGTGAAATTATCCTTCTATAATGAGAGATGAATAAAGCCATTTTCAGGCAAACAATAATTGAATTTGTCAGTAAAGTAATCCTACTAAACGAAATACTAAAAGGAGTTCCTCAAGCAAAAGAAAAATAATCCCAGAAGGAAAATGAAGACCCAAAAAGAAAAGAGCAATAAAAAATTAAATAAATGGGTACATGTAAATAATCACTGACAGTAAAAAACAACGTTTGATGGGATTTGTGATACATGGATGGTGGGTAGATAGACTGATTGATTGATTGAATGATTGATTGACTTAAAATAAATGTCAAACGTAGCACAAAAGTTGGGAAGGGATAAAGACAGTAAAAGAGTTCCACAGTCCTTGCATTATCCACGAAGTGGTAAAAGTACTAACTTATACTAGAATGTAACACATGTAAGGATATATGTTATAATACCTAGGGTAACTACTAAAATATATAGCTAACAAGCTGAGAGGAAAAAATAATTTATAATAAACAATCAAAAATATCTGCATGTATCTGAACAAAAAGCTCCTACAATACTGTAAGAACAAAGCAGGCAATCCAGCAGGAAACAAGAGGCTCAAAGAACTGAACAGGCACTACACAAAAGAAGATGCCCACTTGGTTAATAAACTTACAAATACGTGCTCAACCTCATTAGATACTAGTAAAATGCTAATTAAAATCATAATTATGAGATACCATTATTTATGCAAACAACAGCAAAAAGTAAAGAGACTGACAAAATCAAGTGTTGATGAAGATTTGAAGAAAATGGAAAGTAGAACCTGCATACACTGTGGAAGCATAAACTGGTAAAACTAATTTTCAAAACTATTTGGCAGTATTTTACTAAAGTTGAACATGCCTTATAGCCTAGCAATTTCACTCTTAGGTATATATGCAACAGAAGGTATATATTTGAACCAGAAAGCATGTATCAGAATAGTCATAGCAACATTGTCTATAATAGCTAAAAATGGCACCAATCCTTGGCACTACACTGAATAAATTGTGCTATACTCATACCACAGAATACTATACAGTAATGAAAATGAATGAAGTATTGCTATATACAACCCTACACATGAACCTTCCAAACATAATCATAATCATAAGTGAATAAAGCCATGCACACTGGAATATGTGTGGTATGATTCCATTATGTAATGTTTTTTAAAAAGACAGGTGGACAGAGGTGAAGTGTGGCACGTATACACTGTGGAATACTATGCAGCCATAAAAAAGGATGAGTTCATGTCCTTTGTAGGGACATGGATGAAGCTGGAAACTATCATTCTGAGCAAACTATCGCAAGGACAGAAAACCAAACACTGCATGTTCTCACTCATAGGTAGGAATTGAACAATGAGAACACTTGGACACAGCGTGGAGAACATCACACACCAGGGCCTGTCATGGGGTAGCGGGAGAGGGGAGATACAGCATTAGGAGATATACCTAATGTAAATGATGAGTTAACAGGTGCAGCACACCAACATAGCACATGTATACATATGTAACAAACCTGCATGTTGTGCACATGTACCCTAGAACTTAAAGTATAATAATAATAAAAAAAAAAGACGGGCAAAACTATTGTGTTAGAGGCTGTAATAGGAGTCACAGTTGAGGAAGAGGAGGGGGTCTGTGTTTAGGAGAGGGTATGATGACAACTTCTGGGATACTGGTAGCTGGAAGGTAGTGGTGGCCATACTGACTATGTTCAGTTTACGATACTGTGTACATGATTTGTGCATTTTATGTATATTACTTTAAACAGCAAAAATAAATGAAAATTAAAATTTTGTAAACACATTTACCAAGATCTTTGAAAAGATTCATTTCCTTTTACCCAGTAATTTCACTTTTAGTAATTTATCCTGAGGAAATAATGGTAATGAAATATATTCCATGTTATGAATATAGGTCTTCCTCTATTTCGTACACTAATTTTGTTTCCAATGATGTTTCTATTATAATGCTGTGGTAAAGATCTTAGATTAACAAGTAATTTTTTTCTTAACTTAAAATGATCTTCATAAAACAAATTACCATTGAAATGTTTATAAAGAGTTTACAATATAATAGTCATTACATAAAATAGATAAAAGCAGAGAATTAAATTACAGAGTGAATATGATCACAGCTATGTATTTCTTAAAAAGTTGAAGAAAAAGGATTGCAAGGAAATATGCCAAAGTGCCATCAGTGATTATGATTGTCTTTGTTTAATGAAATTATAGGGTTTTTTTCCTCTGTTTTTTATTTTATTACCTGTTTTATAGTAAATACATATATATTATTTTATAATGGTAAAAATGTAAAATCCCATATCATTAAAATGGAAAACTGTTATTTGTAAAGGAACCCATTCAAATTCTTACCCAGGCAATGCCTCTTCTTCTTCCCCAGGGGCACTGACTTTGAGCTAGACTTATAGCACTCACTACTGTGCCTCATACATCAAAGCACACACATGTTGCCTTGATTTTCATGTTTTAGAACTCAGCTAAAATACAGTGGCAGGGCCCATTGTAACCTCTAGTCTGTCCTCTCTCCAATTCTCCCCACTAGGGAAATCTATCCAAGCCAATTTCAGGGCCTGTGTTTCATGGCAAGTAATTTTAAAGCAGGGCAGTGTTTGAACATTTACACACAAACAACTCATTAGGTGGCAGAATTTGTTGGAAAGAAAACAGTATGTCATCCAAACCATAAAGTGACTACTGAGCCCAGTTCTCTCCCATGCCTCTATTAGTTCCTGGCATAAGCCAAGATGCTTCAGACACGAATTCATTTTCCTCACCCTCTAAGTACTGGCTAGCACACTACTATTGCAGAACCTAGCTTTGGGGGGACTTTTAAACTTTTATGCATTTCAAAACTTTTATCTTAATTAAAGCTTGGAGGTAGAGAGTACCATGTACATAACCACAGAAAATATTCATTTCTTATTGGCAGGAAACCTGAGAAACACCATTTCAGAATCTTTTTTTTTTCAAAGAATTTCCATGGAAAACGCAGATTTATCTCTTCCAACCATATATGTGTTTGGTTCCTCATGAGTCATTTTATTCACTCATTCCACAAACAATTTTTCTGTACCAGTGTTGTGTAAAACACTGCCAGGTACTGGATATAAAGAAAAAAAGAAATTTCCCCTGTACTCAATGAGCTCAGAGTCTGGGGCAGAGAACAGGTAAGTCAGCATATTCTCAAGTCAGTGGGGACAGGGATATGATGGAGATCAACAGAGTTCAAGGAACTCCCAGGAGGGGTGCTGGATTAGTTTTCCATGGCTGTGTAACAAATTACCACCAACTTGCAGCTTAAGACAACATACTCTTACTAGCTCATTATTTCCATGGGTCAGCAGTCCAAGCACAGCTCCCATAGGGCCTCTGCTCCAAGTCAAACAAGGCTTCTTCTATGTATTAGCCTGGCTATATTCTTTTCTGGAGCTCGGTCCTCTTCCAAGCTCATATGGATGTTAGCAGACTTCACTTCCTTGTGGTTATAGGGCCTCTGCTCCAGGTCACACAAGGCTGCTTATCTGTATTAGCCTCGCTGTATTCTTTTCTGGAGCAAGTGTCCTCTTCCAAACTCATATGGATGTTAGCAGACTTCACTTCCTTGTGGTTGCCCTCTTCTTGCGGGCTGACAATCTAGAACCATTCTTAGCTCATAGAGGCCCTCATAGATCCCTGCCATGTAGCCCTACCCAGACCTTCTCAAAATATGGCAGCTCACTTCTTAAAGCTAGTAGGAGAATCTTTCTGAATTCTAGACCCTCTTTTAAGGGTTCACCTGATCAAGTGAGGCCCACCTAGGATAATCTCCCTTTTGATTAATTCAAAGTCAACTTAATTACATCTGTGAAATCTCTTCATCTTTTCCATGTAATGTAACCTAGCCATATGGGTAATATCCCATCACATTCACCCACACTTGAAGAGAGGGGATAATATGAAGTGTGAGGCATGTAAACCAGAGGGCAGAAATCTTGGGGGCTATATTAGAAATCTGCTTACTACAGGCCAGGCGCGGTGGCTCACGCACTTTGGGAGGCCGAGGAGGGCAGATCACGAGGTCAGGAGATCGAGACCATCCTGGCCAACACGGTGAAACCCAGTCTCTACTAAAAATATAAAAAATTAGCCGGGCATGGCAGCGGGCACCTGTAGTCCCAGCTACTCAGGAGGCTGAGGCAGGAGAATGGCATGAGCCCGGGAGGCAGAGCTTGCAGTATGCCGAGATTGCACCACGGCACTCCAGCCTGGGCAAAAGAGTAAGACTCTGTCTCAAAAAAAAAAAAAGAAAAAAAGAAAAAAAGAAAAGAAAAGAAAAGAAATCTGCTTACTACAGGCATCTACCCCAAAATGGAACTTTCAGTGGCTTCAAAGATGACACCAGAACAAGTATTGAAGATAAGTAGAAAGGGCTGTGGAGAGGAAAACTGTTCTAACTAAAGTTATCAGTAAGTGCAAAGTCCCTAAATGAGAAATATGATAAGTTTAAGGAAATGGTCAGTTGTTTGCATTTCTGACTTTAGTGGTGATAGATGAAGTGTCACTCCACAGACAGAAGAGCAGTGTGACCAATGACAGGTAACCTCAGAACTTCGATTCCTTTACCTATAAAGGCATTCAAGTTATATAGTCAGCACATGTTTATTGAATGGTAATATGTGCCAGGCATTGTGCTAGGCTTTTATGACTATGTGATTGTGCTCATTTCCCCTACTAGTTATGAACTCAATGAAGGTAAAGATCACATCTGGTTTGCTCGCCATTTTATCCCTAAAGCCTAGCACAATGCCTGGCCCATATTACCATTCAATAAACGTGCTGACTACATAACTTGAATCCCTTTATAGGTAAAGAAATCGAAGCTCTGAGGTTACCTGTCAATTTATCTTTGGATAAATTGAGTTTGTCTGCAGAGGCCCCATGGAGAAATGACCAGAGGGCTGTAGAAGGTATGAGTCTGTACCTCAGATAGAGAAAGATTGGGACAAAAAGTACAGATTTGGAGCTATCAGTACAGAATCAGTAATCATGTCCTTGTAATGGATGAGATTAGCCAGCACATGTGTGTAGAGAGGAAGCCCAAAGACTAGGACCTCAGACTAGTACTATTCAAAAGGTGCACAGAGGAAGATAAGGCTTTGAGGAAGCTTGGAAAGGAGCAGCTAGTGGTGTAGAAAGGAAGTATGCTACCCCAGAAGCCAAGAGGTGAAGGGGGCCTCAAGGAGGTAGACCCTGTCAAAAGCTGCCCAAATGTTAAGATAAAGACCAAACGGCAGTCTATTTATCAACCATAAGATCTTTGGTTATTTTGGGGATGGCTGCTTACATTGAAAGGAAGGGGAAAACAGATTTCAGTGGGCTGAAGAACGGCTAAGCCGTGGGAAATGGTGCAAGTATAGATGGTTCTTTCAAGCAGCCCCATAGGAAGGAAAGGAGTGAGGTAGGGCAATGCAGTGTAGGGTTTGGTTAAGATAACAGAAGTGAGCATAACTTCAGAGGATGCCATAATTCTGTCATGTGTGTTGAACTGCAGCAATATGTCATAGCTGGAACAGACTATACAAGTCATCTAGAGCATACTCATAGTACACGGTAGTTAAAATCTCTTTCTTTAGAAAAGACCCACCTCTCATGGGTCTCATAGGCCAGATATGGATCCGTCTTTGACATACTTTAATAACATCTGCGCTACCTTCCCTTCAGGGCACTCATGCTGGCATTTTCCACTTATCAGCACTTACTGTACTTTTATGACTATGTGATTGTGCTCATTTCCCCTACTAGTTATGAACTCCATGAAGGTAGAGATCACATCTGGTTTGCTCAACATTTTATCTCTAAAGCCTAGCACAATGCCTGGCACATATTACCATTCAATAAACATGTGCTGACTACATAACTTGAATCCCTTTATAGGTAAAGAAATTGAAGCTCTGAGGTTAAGTTACCTGTCATTGGTCACACTATCAGAGGCAGGTTGCAGTAAAGTGTACACGTTCACCTCCACTCTTTTTGAAAGAATGATCACCTCCTACTCACAGTACCATTAAATCTCCTCTGAATAAGCATCAAATACATATAAACACAATCTTCCAGAAGTAGTAGCTCAAGGCTGTTAACAACTAACCACCAGCATGCTCTGATTCCACAACCCCTCTTTTTAAAATTACCATCTATTGAGTACTCACTCTGTGTTAAGCACAAAAAAAGCTAAGGACTTCATGTCCATTTTCTCATTTGATTTTCATAACAATTGCCCACATTGGTTGATATTATTCCAATTCTACAAAGAGTATAACTAAGGCTAAGAAAAGTTAAGTAACTTGCCAAAGCATTAAATGTCAGGGCCAAGATATAAATGTAGGTCTGTCAGATCCCAGAACCCATGACCTTATCCCCTACGCTCTGCTACTCCACCGACTATGCTCTTCCCAAAATTGTCAACAACTCCATAATTCTATTCCTATCCAAACACACACTTCCATTGGGAAAATACATTCAGTGTTCAGGGAAACTGATGAACCCTTTCAAGGCACTATTAGTTGCTATGAAATAAAAGTATAAAAAGAAAAAGCTATCAGTAAAGCAAATCATAGAATTTAAATGAGTTTAGTGTTAACTCATTTCAGTAGTATAGGCCCCAGGGTCAAGAATATTTTATAAATATATTTTTAGATGTGAAAATATGTATATACATATATGTACATATGTATTATAAACAGATTGTCAGTAGTACTCTTGGTAATAACAAAGGAATATAAGTAGAAGATTTGGCTTCTCTAGATTAATAATTTTAAGTCTTACCTGTTATATATTTCCTTCTCTCTTTCCAAAAGAGAAACTACATTTATTCTACTGGTTCTTCATCTTTTCTAAGCAAACTTGTAGCAATTTTGAATATCTTGTATGGTGAGAAACAGAAGAAAACTGTCTAGACAAAAATCTTTATCTTTGACATTGATGTGAAAGTCAAACATCTTGACTTCATGGATTAAATTGTCTGTGACTAACAAAATGTAACTGAGACTTTGGCAGAAGCATTGTTCAAAGAGTTGGGAAATAAGGTTTCTGGTTCCTTCCCTATAACCACCAGTCAGCAGCTTGGTGAAGTTAGCAAGATCATTTAACCTCTACAAATCTAGTTCTATATCTGTCCAGTGAAGCTATGAACATGAGATCCCTCCTCCTTTGGCTTCTGTAACTATAATGCAAAAGTGGCTAAAGCATACATTGCTGCCAGATAGGAGGGATCTTGTTAATTCCACCTGAAAGAAAATCCCCCGATCTATCTCCAGCTCCAACATTGTATTTCTAGATGCCAACTAGACACCTCCACCTAGAATTGCTTCAGGTTCTGCAACTCAACATGTTTAAAACTGAACTCATCATCCTTCCATCAGAGAGAGAAAAAAATAAAACTATACTGCATCTTGTATTCCCTCTTTCTAGTAAAGACATTTTTGTCAATCCAGCCTATCAAGCTAGAAATCTAAGAATACTTTTGACAGCTACTGTTTCCTCAACCACTCTCACTTCATTGGTCGCCACATACTGTTGATCCCACACTCCAGTGGTGCCTCTAATTCAGCATGTCTTCTCCAATTCCACGTCCACTTCCTTAGTGCAGCCATCATCATCTGAAACCTAAACAATTACAATGACCTTCTTGCCTCTAACGTCCCCAACTGCGAATCATTCTCTATGATGGAGTTATAAAAAAAGAAAAAAAACTTATTGGACCATTCCCAGCAGGTTATAAACTTTTGTTGACTCTAAATTACCTATCAGACCTTTTCATATATGTTGGCCATTTTTATGTCTTCTTTGGAGAAATACCTATTCAGGTCCTTTGCATTTTTTATTCATGTTATTTGTTTTTCTGCTATTGAGTTTTAAAAATCCTTTACAAATTTTGGATATTAACCGCTTATCAAATATGTGGTTTGTAATTTTTTTTCATAATCTAAGGTGGAGCATGGGAGAAATGGGGAGATGTAGGTCAAAGGATATAAAGTAGCAGATACATAAGATAATACACAAGATAAGTCAATATCTAATGTACAGCATGAGCACTAGAGTTAACAAATTGTATTGCATTAGAGAATTTTGTTAACTAAGATTTTAGCTGTTCTTGTCAAAAAAAGTAACTATGTGAGATGACAGATATACTAATCTGCTTCACTATAGTAAACATTTTACTATCTATATGTATTCCATCACACCATATTGTAAACCTCAAATATACAAAATAAGATGTATTTTAAAAATAACTTATTTACAGCATAAAGGCAAATTCCTTAGCTTGGAATTCAGACAACTAACAATGATGACCCAATAATCAAGAGCCCAGGTTCTTTCAGATTTCTACTTTACTATTCTTTGTGTATCCTCTCATGGCTTAATTTCTCTCATTCTCACAATATGGCACATGTACATCTAGCTATGCAAAACAACAACATCTAGCAGGTCAAGAGGGACTATTTTTAGATGGGCTTCTTAAATTGAAGAAACTCCCAGAAGTCAACCTTGTTTCATGTCTCATTGGCCATGCCTATGAATAAGTCAAGCTCTTATAAGGACCAATATCTAGATGGGCTTAAACCAATCAGGAACTTTCCTTGGGAGGGGTTTGGGACTTCTTCTTCAGTGACCCCTTGTGGTACAATAAAAAATATATATTCGGTCTTGTCTTTATTTCCTGGCACAGAACTCCTAAAACCCTTGAAATTTCCTGAGTGATAAGAGTGTCTTGTCACTTACAACGAGCCCCTTTTGACCACATGTGAGTTCATGCTAATGAGGTGACTCTTGGTGGCGACTCCTAGATAACAGGAGTCTGGTAACTGGTCACCAGAAAACCAATCATGTGATTAGAGGATTAGAACTATCAGCCCTACCCACCAACTTTTTGGAGAGAACAGGGGCTGGAAATTGAGTTCAATCACCAATGGCCAATGACTTAATCAATCATGCTGACATAATAAATCTTCAATAAAATATCTGAAATAATGAGACTAAGGGAGCTTTTGAGTCAGTGAACACATCAAGGTGCTGGGAGGATGGTGCACCTGGAAAGGGCATGGAAGCTCTATGCCCCTCCCTATATACCTTGCCCTATGCATCTCTTCCATTTGGCTGTAGCTGAGTTGCACCATTTATAATAAACCTATAATCATAAGTAAACCACTGTCCTGTGTTCTGTGAGTTGTTCTAGCCAATTATTAAACCCAAGAAGGAGATTGTGAGAACTCCCAAATTTGTAGTCAGATGAGAAGAAGGGTGGGTGGCCTTGGTACTCCATTTATGACTGGTGTCTAAAGCAGTGACAGTCTTACGGGACTGGATCCTTAACCTGTGGGATCTGCACTAACTCTAGGTAGTTACTGTCAGAGCTGAGCTGAATTGTTAGACACCCAGTTGGTGTCTGGAGAATTGGTTGGGGTCAAAAAACACCACACATCCTTGAACACAATTGGGGTTCTACTATGGGGGAAAGAAGGTGAATATTTTTGGAGCAGGCACACAACAGTATCTGCTATACTACCAAAAATTTGGTCCTCCAGGTCTCCACTGATCAGCAACTGAGGAAGTATAAACTGTCACCACATTTTTTAATGACAATACCAAGGAGAGGGTAAAAAATTTGCATATTATAATTTTTTCATCATCGAGGGACTAAAAATCTCTATTACTCCCTATCCATCCAAAGGCTAATCCTTGACCAAAAGAAAACAGTTTAACACTACACCTAAAACCACTGGTTATTGCCACCTGGGGGATTTCCCACTAAAAGTGATACTACATTTTGACCATCTGCAAGGGTTTTTCTTATATTGCATTGTGAACGTATATTCATTAAAACATTGAGATGCCTTTATGAGTTTCTCAGAGCTTTGCTGTTTTAGTAATTAGATAAATTTAAATGAATGATCCACTTTTAAAAAATCTAGTCATAGTTACTGGAAAAACCTGAGAGATGCCATTTTCATAACAAGAAAATCCCATCTCTTTACTTGGTCATTCAGCCATATCACCTTGCTCTGCTTGAGATTCACTTAACCAGATCTCCTTTATAAATTCCTTGTCCCCATGTCATTGGCTTGATGTCTATGATGCACTTGACCCTGTTCTTTTTAGTGCGCTCAGTAGCTCAAATTCACTGAGCATTTGCCCTGAGCTATAAGTGCCTTATTGTGAACCTACCTCATTTAATCCTCACAACAACCCCATAAAATAGATGCTATTTTTGTTCCTCCTTTACAGATGAAAAAAACTGAACTTTAAAGGGTAACTTGTCCAAGATCACAAGGTTGTGCCATTTTAAAAACAAAAATAAAAAAGGTGGAATTAGGATTTACAATTAGGGACATGTGACATATGACTCTACTCAGTATGTTGCCTCATAATGGTATGCTGTCTGAATACCAATTCCTTTCTGTCTCACAGTGCTGATTCTGGGGATCAGCTTATCCACAATATAAGATAAGCAGACTATGCAAATATTTTTGAGTTTGTAGTTAGGTCTGAGAGGTATGATTCAGCTTACAAAGTATCTGAATCCATGTGATGTTGAATGTGATGGAATAAAGCTGTGCTGTACTTTAGAATGTATGGGAATTGTGTAAGTAAACTATTTAAAAAAACTTGGGGCCAAAAGGAAATGTAATGACAATCCATAGCTTCTGTCTCAAAAGTAGAAAATACATGAGTGCTACATGTATACCCTTAAAGATGATTATTCAGTTTTTGTTTAAATTATAATCAGTGGTTGACAGCACCCTCCAGCTCTATGAACATTTGTTCTACCTACTAAACAAGGGCATGACAAGAACAGTGTCTATCTACTGTTATACAGCACTAGTTGTTCCTTTATAATTTCTCCCTTTCAACCTGGAGTCTGTAGACCACAATTGAACCAGGGAAATCCCAGAGCAAGCTCTCCCTTCAAGATCTTCAGTTCCAATGATCTCATTCCCATTCCAAACAACCACAGGTGGAATCATGTCTTTAATTTATACCTTCATTGACTTCACAAATCTCAAGCACTTAGAAACAACAACTGCAATCATCCACTTGCTCTTAAAGTATCTTTGCACAGGGGGAATGACCCCCCAGCTCCCTGGCCCCACTCCCATAATCATGTTTAATAATCAATCATTTCAACTTTAGTTAAGCTCTGTCCCATTCCCCACATGAACTATTCCTAAGCATCTTTTGTAGCCTTAGGCTTCCACATACCCTTTGCCTCCCTCACTCTCTGGAAAAGGAATATGCTGCCTCAGCTTCTCACTCTCTCTACCTTAAAATGACTCTGTAACTTCACTTACCCTTCCTTCCCTCTTCAAAGGAAGAAGTGCCTTTCTCCATCCTAACTCAACCATTTATATCTTTAGTCCCACTTCCTCCAATCACCTTCAGAACCTCGTTTTTTCTTTTTCTTTTTCTTTTTCTTGAGACAGAGTTTCACCCTTGTCACCAAGGCTGGAGTGCAGCGGCGCATTCTCGGCTCACTGCAACCTCCACTTCCTGGATTCAAGTGATTATCCTGCTTCAGCCTCCCAAACAGCTGGGATTACAGGCGTGCACCACCATGCCCAGATAATTTTGTATTTTTAGTAGAGATGGGGTTTCTCACAAGGTCAGGAGATCGAGACCATCTTGGCTAACACAGTGAAAACCCATCTCTACTAAAAATACAAAAAAATTAGCCGGGGGTGGTGGCAGGTAACTGTAGTCCCAGCTACTCAGGAGGCTGAGGCAGGAGAATGGTGTGAACCCGGGAGGCAGAGCTTGCAGTGAGCCAAGATCGCGCCACTGCACTCCAGCCTGGGCAAAAGAGCAAGACCCCATCTCAAAAAAAAAAAAAGAGAGAGATGGGGTTTCACTATGTCTGGTCTCCAACTCTCAACCTCAGGTGATCTGCCCACCTCGGCCTCCCAAGGTGCTGGGATTACAGGTGTAAGCCACCACACCCAGCCCAGAACCTGGTTTCTCCAACCATCTCCTTTCTGAGATCTTCTCATTCTCTCCCCTATTTTCCTTTTGCTTAAAATACACATCTACCATCCTAAAACAAATCCAAACAGAAATCTCTTTATTCTGTAATCCCCTTGAGAACTTATCTAGCTAGTCTCCTTCACTCCAGAATCTGAAAGATAAGTATGCCTCAAGGTTCTGTGCTCTTCTCTCCACAGTGTACACCCTGTGGAATGCATCAACTCATAGAACTCCAACTTTCATCTATGCAGGTAACTGCCCAGCCCATGGATCTTGCCCAGACTGTTCTTCCAAGAGCTGTTCCTAAATTCCCCCACCACTAGTACTTCTCCACGTGGATACTTCATCAGCACACTGAACTCTATAACTCCAAGGCCAAATTTATGACAGCCACCTAAGCTTTCTCATTTACCCAAATTTGGAACCTTGGAGTCATAGCATCAGAAACTTTGGAACTAACCCAAGCTGTTCATTTTTCAGGTTAAAAAATGTGAAGACCAGAAAGTTTGAATGTTTGAATTCTCCTCCTTTACTTCCTCTGCTGAGAAAGTTTCCAGCAATTCTAGCTATAAACTACTTCCTTTTAATTATTTTTGCTCTGGGACTTAGCTCTGACCAACATCATATCTCTCTTTAGCTATAGCAATAGTTTCATAACATGTCTTTCACCTACAATGTATGTCACTCATCCCTTCCTACCCTAAAACACCACTAACTTTATTCAATACCTTTGACATATGTGAGTGTGTATATATTTGGGACTGTGCCAAGGTCTCTGAGCTTAGACGTAAGGAGAGACTCTGCCTGCATGTATGATCCTTTAAAAAGACACTTAAAGCAGACTATAATGGGCGGGGGAAGGCTGAAGAAGCCCCTTGCAAGAAGGACATAGTGACAGGTGAGCTAAATTTTCAAGGACAGATAGGAATTAGCCAGATGACAAAGAGGGGAATAGAAGTCAGGAAAGAGCATATAGTCGACTCATAGGCATAGAGCAAATGGTACATCTGTGTGTCATGAAATTCTGAGGGTTTCAGTTTGGCTGGACAAAGACCCACAACAGTGGCAGGACAGCAACAGAGACCTGGTGAAACTGGGTGGGTATACAATATCAAGAACACAAAGGAATAGTATAGATTGAAAGACTTTCAGCAGGATATAAGACAACATCAAATTAGCAAATTAGAAAGATCATTTAGTCATAAATGAGATCAGTTAGGAGGCGAGGTTGAAAACATGGAGCCCATTAGTCGACAGGCTTGAGTAAGAGACTGAAGATACAAAGGAGAGGAGAAAAGAAAGCATGCAATTTGTACCAATTTCATGTTGAGGTTTTGCTAGGTCATTGAGAATAACAAAATGAGGTAAAGAAGTTAAGAATGTTGAGAAGAGAATGTGTCACTAAACCACAGTTCCGAGGATGAGTCAGGCCCATCACCTGTGTTTTCATAGACAAAAATGGGAAATGGCTTTTGCATTTTAAAAGGTACAAAAATTCAAATGAAGATTTCACGATGCACAAAAGTTATATGAAAATCAAATGTCAGCATCCATTAATAAAGTATTACTGGAGCACAGCCACACCCATTTGTTTACATACTCTCTATGGTTGTTTTAGCACTACAGTGGTACAGCTTAGCTGCGACAGAGATTGTATGGCCTGCTAAGCTTAAAATATTTGCTGTTTGGTCCTTTTTAGAAAATGTAAACAAAAAGGTAGCTGAGACAAGTCTCAACTAATTTAGAAAGTTAATTTTGTCAAGGTTAAGGATGCGCCCGTGACACAGCCTTAGGAGGTCCTGACGAAGTGTGCCCAAGGTGCTCGGGGTATAGCTTGCTATTATACATTTTAGGGAGACATGAGATATCAATAAATATGTGTAAGATGTACATTGGTTTGGTCCAGTAAGTTGGGACAACTTGAGGCAGGGCCTTCCAGGTCATAAGTAGGTAGAGAGACAAAAGGTTGCATTCTTTTGAGTTCTTGATCAGCCTCCACAGAATACACACTTTAGTCTGGCTCAGTGAATCTGCATTTTTACCTAAACAATAGGGCAGAGGAAGCAATCACATATGCATTTATCTCAGGTGAGCCTCAGGAATGACTTTGAGTTCTGTCTGTCCTTTGCCCACAAGGAATTTCCTTGGGGACAAATTGTCAGGGAGGTATGTAGCTTCTTATCTCTGTAGCTATCTTATTTGGAAATAAAATGGAAGGCAGACTTGCCTGCCGTAGTTCTCAGTTTGACTTTTACCTTGGCTTAGTGATTTTGGGGTTCCAAGATTTATTCTCCTTTCACAAAAAATTTGCCAACCATGGTTTAGATGATGAGCCATGAGACCTTCACTGCTTAATAATATGGAAGAAGAAAGGAAAAGGTACGGGACGGAGATCCCTATGAGGTCTGAGAATAAGTATGGTGAGAATAAGAAAGGCAAAAGAGCCAAAAAGATAGTAGGTATGGTCAGCCCTGGGAGAGAAAGACCTGTGGCAGTTCTAAGTGATGGACTCCCCGAATTACATGAGAAGCCTAGCCACCTGCTTTTCTTCTCATTTTTAAGACCATGAATAGATAAACATGTGTCACCTTCAACTATTAAATGCAACTTGCTGCCTAGCAATTTTTCTTGGCATTTGATCAGAAGATAAAATAACAATGCTTTCACTTACATGTCTATTTTCAAGTTAGTTCTTTTGTTGAAAATGACATTAACATCAATAGCCCTGAACCACTACAAATGTTTGGATTACATTTAAAATCTTTCAATTCATCACTTTCCTATGCTGCCTCCCAAAATGAAGCAAAGGGATGAAATCTTTATTAAAACAACAGAATAAGGCCAGGCACAGAGACTCACACCTGTAATCCCAGCACTTTTGGAGGCCAAGGTGGGAGGATGGCTTGAACCCAGGAGTTCAAGCCCAGCCTCGGCAACACAGCAAGACCCCATCTCTACAAAACATAAATATAATAATAATAACAGAATAATTCTTCAGAACAAAAAGAAGTTTTTAAAAAACCCAACTCTTGAATTTGCTAAAAGTTTTTCCTGTGGCTTCATATAGTCTCTGTTTACGCTATCTTCCTAACCCTTATTCCTACAAAGAAGAAATAGGTCTTCTTGGTAATCCCCTGCATTCGGAGCCCCTTATTGATAGAAAATATAGGTAGCCTCTTTCATCTGATTCCACAGCAACTAGTAGGAAGAACTGCCTGCAGTAGATACATTCTGTTCCGGGACTGATTACAGCCAGTGGAACACAGAGAAAAACACCCCTTCACCTCAGTGCTTTCTGGATTACAGCAGAAAAACAATGCACATTTTCCAAGATTGAAGTGATCATAACCACAAGGCAATTTGGCAGCTAAGTGAGGTATTTCTCATCCCCCAGCTTTGCATAAAAATCAGCATGGCACTCAGGCACAAAGATCAAGGACACATTGCCTCCTCTTACTCTATGGGCTGAGAAAGGGAGGGGAAAGCCACTTGAAGTGTCATCAGTAGAAGACACAGCCAGGGAATTAGAGTAATCAGCAGAAAATTGAGCTACTGATCTTAACTACAAAGAACTTGAAAACTATCTATCTATCTATCTATCTATCTATCTATGGAGCTTTACCATTGGTGTTAAAAAGACTCATACTTACATATTTCCACCGAAATCAGAAAAGGAGCAGCAAGTACTGCCTGCTTAGGAATCCAAATAAGAAACTTTACAGGCTTGAACTAAGCCATTATTGCCTATACTGCATTTCCAAGACACAAATGTATAAAATCATGCTCCATTTTACAAAAATGGGGGAGGAAAAGGCATTTCCAAAAATAGGAGAGATTCGACCTAACTACCTGCAAAGAAGTCATAAGCAAAATAGGTCTCTTCACTCTGTCACATCCTGGACCTCCATGCACCTCTGACCATGACCCGCCATCTCTTTGCTCATTAAGTGCCTTGTTCATCATGGAGCAAGCCCTGCCCAAGTCAAAGGCGGGGTGTTCTTTTAGCTCCACAAGCACTGAATTGTACCATTAGTTTTCAGATGCTGATACCAGGTCAGAGGTTCCCTGAGCCTGTCTGAAACTGAAAAGACCTCACAGATCCTTTCATCAGAGATTCTGGTGGAATCACCAACAGATGAAAAATACCTTGACATTATGGAACTTAAAGGTAGATCTGAAATCAAGAGAATCACAGCTATGTGGAAACATTTAACATCTTTCTCACACTGATCTTGGGACCTTGAGATATTTTTTATTTTAAATGTCTTTTTTTCATATCAAAAAAGACTGTAAATGCCAAGAAAAAGAATTTACAAGTTTTCAGTTGCCATAGCCTATATTTGAAAAAGTATAAGAGTTTGCATGAAAGCTGAAGCAACTTAGAAATGGCAATTAAGATAGTCTCATCTATGTGATTGTTTTAATACATGTTTCTAAAAGTCAACTTTTTAAAATCCCAATTTAAAAGAGGCCTGTGGAAATATATAGATGATTTGTTTCCCATCTTGTCTTTTTGAACTTGACATTCTTTACCTGGTTCTACTGTTATCCAGGGTCTGCCATTTCAGTGTTTCCCTTCATAGTCTGCAGTCCTGCCATGCATGAAAGGGCCACTCAGCCATGGTAATTCCATCCAGTCCAGCTGGCAGTAGTGCCTTTCTCATGGGTATGGCAGAAAACAAAATCCCCCAGCCAAAGACTCTAAAGCAGCTGTCCCCAACCTTTTTGGCACCAAGGACCAGTTTCATGGAAGACAATTTTTCCACAGCCAGGGCATTGCAGGGGTTGGAGGATGGTTTTGGGATGAAACTGTTCCACCTCAGATCATCAGGCATTAGTTAGATTCTCATAAGGAGCACGCAACCTGGATCCCTCACATGCACAGTTCACAATAGGGTTTGCACTTCTATGAGAACCTAATGCCACAGCTGATCTGATGGAGATGAGGTGGTAATGTGCGCTCGCCTGCCTACCGCTCACCTCCTGCTGTGCAGTCCGGTTCCTAACAGGGAACAGACTGGTACCAATCCACAGCCCAGGAGTTGGGGACCCCTGCTCTAGAGGACCCCATACTATCTGCACTTGACTCAAGGAAACAGCATCACGAAAAACAGCCGGGTTACACTGGCGAATAAAGAAGAATCTCCTGAGTCTGAAAGCCACACAACCAGTCTGGATCATGGAAAAGTACTAGACTTGGGAATTGTCAGAAGACCTGGTTCAAATTGCTTTAATAAAACATAGCCTCTGTGAGAATCTATATTGCAGGACTCTTTATAAAAGCTGACCTGGTCATATTATTATTGTAACTGTAATCATGGGTAATTGTTTCCTTTATAATAGCCATCCAGTCCCTTTATATCCACCCACACCCTTCAGACTGTTAATTTGTGACTCCTTTTTCTTTCTCAGAAGTTTCTAAGTGATAATGTTTAGCTAGATTTTACACAAATACATTTCCTTGGAGCAAATGGAAAGAGGAGAGGAAGGCACATTGAGTATGATTTGACCCACACCCCATACCCACCAGGGGTGGCTCAGCCTGGTAGTCCAGGCTGGTGTGGGGTTTACCTCATCAAGTCATGGACGGAGTGGCAATTCCCCTGGGCCTCCTCCCTCAAGTAGGAGAGGATTTGGGAGTAATTTCTGCAACCCTGGGGTCTTTTCTGCAATGTGAATGATCAATCCTTTGTGATAATCTATGTAAGCACAGACCTCCAATAAATCATTGAGCCACAGGAATTAGAAAAGAAAGGACCTAAACTTGAGTAGAGAAGAAGAAGCAGAATGAAAGGAAGAAGGGCTGAGAAAGAAGAGGAACCCCACATCGATCTCAAGGTGTATAAAAATAAAAGGTAGGTGTAATGCCTTATTTTATTTCACAAATATAAAATGAGGGCCATGATGTGTGCCAGGCCTCAGGATGAACAAAACAGACAAGGGGCCTGGCCTCATGAGCTGATATTTGATGGGGAGGACAAGTAATAAACAAGAAAACAAATAAATGCATGTTAATTGCAGGTTGTGATATGTGCCTGTAAGTAACTAAAGAAGGTTGTATAACTAAGTGGTGGCATGCTGGTGACGCTGTAAAGAAATGGTGGAGATAAAATACTGACCAGAGGGTAGAGGAAAAATGGGTGCAAGAAAGTAGAGAGGGCACCTATCGACAACTCTGCAGGGTCTGCCATTGTAAAAGAACAGATGGAGGTGTTTTCACAATGTGAATGTATTTAATGTTACTGAAGTACACATTAAAAATGGTTAAGATGGTAAATTGTATATCTCTTTTCCAGTCCTAATTTTAAAAAGACAACCATAGAGGTAGATAATGTATGAGAAAGCCCTGAGGTTCACTTATGTCCAGAACCAGCTTTTTTCACTGTTAGGTCAGCTCAGATTCAAGTGACTAAGTACTCTGAAAATGTCATGATTTTGTCCTTTCTCAGCATAAAGAGGGGAAAAAAGCCTTCATCATGGGTGGCAGAGGAAAGGGTCTAATCTGATCAAATGATTCATTCGTGGATTCAAAATAGCTTTGGTCTGGTAGACCAACAGGCCTACCAGTAAAGGGCAAAGGCATTATTTATCTTTCAGGGGACAGTAGCTTTCAGTGGCCATGAATGAGTGAGAAACATTGCTGGATTATTCATTCTGAGGTACAATTCTCATTTTTCAAGTTGGCTGTACCAGTTATCGTGTTTTGACTAACCAAAAGGAGATGCCTTTATCATCCTAAAAACTGTCTCTTTGGTATTTCTTGTGTTTTCTAGGAAAAGAACTTATGAAGTTACTCTTTTCTGCAGGGGTCTTCAAAAGGGTCTAATAGCTAGTTCTAAATCGAAGCCAAGAAAAGAGTATGGGTGTGATCATGTATTTCTGTTTCTATATGAAGCATGTGTTCTTCTCATTCACTGATGGTCCAGCCAGTTTGAGGAGCAAGAATGCAGTTTAGAGCCATAAGCTACCCAGAATCATATCGCATGTGACAACTGAACCTAAGATCTGCCACTTACTGTGTTACTTGACCTTTCTAGCCTGTTTGCTCCTGTGTAAAATAGAGATGGTAACAATACATCCTTCAATGTAGTGATGAAGAAATAAGATATAGAACATGCAAAATGCCTAAACAGTGATCAAAATAGTAAGCCACTGAGCGAATCGTTGCTGCTATTCCTCATACTGATAAATTACTAACACTATTAGCAAAATATAAACTGAATATACCCTTTCATAGGTCAATTATATTTATAGGAATTTATTCTACCTCTAAGTATACTCACATGTGTGCAAGACATATGCACACAGATGTGGATTATTACATTGTCTACGACAGAAAAAGACTGGACAAAAACTAAACTTCAAGGACTCAATAAACGGGCTGGTTAAACCAATTCAAGAGCTTCCATGATATGGAATATTATAGAGTCACTAAAAAGGACATGACTGCATTATACAAACCAATATAGAACACTAAGATATGTATTTGTAACTATTTTTAGGCAAGATGTAAAAATAATATCATGCTACTACTTCTATAAGAAAAAAAATAGGCTTATATACCCAAATCTCTGGAAGGAGATTTAAATATCTGATAATGGTAATTGCCTCCAGAAAAGAGAACTCAGACACTGAAAGAAAGCGAGACAAAGGAGATTTATTTTTTATTACCACCATATGCCATTGTATATATTACCTATCCAAAACATAAGACAGAAAAGAAATGATGAAATGTTAAGCAAATTTTTAAAATAAAACAATACTTTACACAGCAAGCTTTAAGCTATATTGTAAATGTGAGAAACTGATTATTTTTAGAATACAGGCACAAAGATGATGACCTAGGAAGGTTCTGAGATCCAAAAATGGGTAGCTGCATGGACCCCAGTTGAATGGTACGGGAGGAAGGTTCTGAGATTTGGCCCCAAGGATGGAGGGCTAAGAGAAGGGGCAGGAGCCCTGCTATGCTACATTTTGCTGTCTCAGATGTCAGATTCTTGGAGGTTAAGAAGATCCAAAGGCCTGAGTTTTCCACTTCCATTCTCCTGCCCACCCCTGCCCCTCCCTGACACTTCAAAATTCTCTTTTCTTTGCTACTCCTCTCCTCTCTTGCCACATAAATTTACCCATGTTGACAAATTTTATACTTTTTGACAATTCTCCTTGCTAAAATCTAAGTCTAAAGCCTGGAAACCCTGATCGTTCTTCCAATCAGTAAGTTATTTATTTTACAAATATCTATTGAACACCTACTATGTGCTAGGCATTATTCTTAGTGTCAGGAAAATAGAACTGAGAAAGGCACTAAAAAACAACAATTTCTTGAGCACTTCTCATGTGCCAGCTCTCTTGTAAGCAGTTTACAGCCCAGTTGGGGTTGGAAAGGCAAATTACTCAAATTATTAATAGTGTCTCATAGTACAGGCTCAAAGAGGCCTATTGCCAAAGAATTAAAGGAGAGATCAATGAGGGGACAGAGATTTCCTTCAGGTCTTATGAGATAAGAGTTAAAAGGAATCCTGAAAAAGAGAGCAATAGCCTTGTTTTATATCCCATAACGGTCTAAGGGAAAGTGCTATGAGTCCTGCTTAACCTTGTTAGATAGAAGTATCTTCTCCAAATTTCCCTTAGTTCTTGGCCACTTTGCTGTGGTGATTAGCAGTGGGACCTGCAAAAGAAAATTGGCCCATGGGCTGTGTTCAGAGATGCCAAAGAATTGTGGGACACAGGTCCTACCTAGAGAAAGAATTCCATGAGACATATCCACTTAGTATATGGTGGCAGCTACACAAAGAGAAGAGAGCAGGACCTTCACCCAGAGAAGAAGGGGTGAAGGAGGAATAAGCGAGGATGACAAAGTGGGCTTTGCAGCAGTGATAGGCCTGTGTGGCTCAGGCTCCACTGTAACTGCCTGTGGGGCTGGAGAGGAGCCACATCAGGAGAAGGGGCACTAAGAGAGGTCTTAGATAGGGAACATAAGTGGAGAAGGACCTCGCTCAAATGTAGCACCTACCAAGTACTGGGTACTGTTATAGGTAGATGCTTTCCTGCATTTTCTCACTTATCTCAGACTTAGAAGGACAGAGGGAACAAGTTCTACCTGTAAGATGATCAATCCAGCCCTACTTGAGAACCAGGAAACAGCATTCATGACAGATAAGGTATCTTGCAAACTCTGGAGAGGCTAGATATTTGACGGAAACAAAGCAGACAGAAGCTAAAAGAACACAGAGCTCAGGAGAAGGGCACCATTTTGTGTCCGCTGGCACTTCCAGAGCCCATTATTTGCTGGCACTTGGTTTTAGAGCCCATTTTTGATGGAATAAGTCTATGGCTCTGTGGCAGCTGTGACTTCTTTGGATACAAAGCTATGCAACTTGAGAATTGAAAAAAGCAGTTAAAAGTATATTTGTACAATTACTCAAAGCTACATAAAAATAGAAGTGAAAACTCTCATTTTATCTATGAGCACCGAAGGGCCAGACCTTACAAGGCTACCAGCTTGGAATTTCTAATCACAAATTATATTTCATGACTTCTTCAATATAGGACTAGGAGATCTAAATGCTGAATGAACCTGGAGAGTCTTCTAGATCAACACTAATTAATCTGGAGATTAACAGTATTCTACAGAATCAGTGGTTGCCCAGCCTATGTTTAAATGCTTTCACCAACCAGGAACTTGTTAGCTCCTGAAGCAGACCATTCTGTTTTCATTCACTCAAATTTTGTCTTCCATTGAAAGAAAATTTGTCACACCATAGCCTCTAACCATTAGTCCTAGTTTTAATCCTTGAAGCCTTACAAAACAAGTCTGATATCTCTCCTAAGCTTATTGGCTCATACACTCAACAAGTATCCACTGATACAGACCACCTACTATGCAGTAGGCATTATTCCAGGTGTCAATAAAACAAAAATGAATAATACACAAAAACACCCAGTCTAATGGAATACACAGATATCTAAACAGATAATACAATAAGTGCAATACTAATGACACAAGGTATAGAAGCCCTGTGAAGCACAGGAATCCCTTTTATGGGTGGAGTCTGAGAAAGTCTTGCTGCAGTAGGTGATGTCAGAGCTGCGACGGGCAGGAGGGTGGAGCTGGGGAAAGGGAGTCAGGAAGGAGAAGGTGTCCAGGGAAGACCTTCTTCCCTTGTGTTGCTGTCCCCAGGAGAGATAGTCCTGCCTGTGTTACTGAAGCATGGAAGGAGGTAGGGAAATAAAGGATTTATCTCAAGAAAATCACCAAAACTGCTCATATTAACTGTACTTTTCTCTGCATGGAGGACATACATACTTCAATGGAGGCAAGTTATATTTTATTTTTATGTTTCTGCATTTTCCAATTTTTCTAAAATGACCATATAATGCCTTTATCAACATAAAAGGCAAAGCATGATGAATCTGAAAATAATTTATCCTTTTTGCCTTTCATTAGCCTCCCCTCATCATGTGGGTGCCTAACTCTGAGCAAAGGGTCTTGTAGGGGCAGCTCTGAGGTAACATGTCTCAGCTTATCCATTCTAGGACTGTCTTTCCAAATTGCTCCCTCTTCACTGTAACACTTGTCACTGTGCCTAGACAGCACTTCTCAATTTATTTTATTTAGCTTGGCAATGTTTAAAATATCAATGTGGCACTCAAACTTCACTTGAATTTTTCAAGTCTTGTTTGTATTCCTTCTTTTTATTATTATTTTATTATTTGTGTCTGTCATCAGGATGGGTTTGCATTTACAAAAGATGTCATGAGATGTTCAGCCTCCCTCATGGGCAGAGAAATGGCATCAGTGGATGATGAGCTCTGTCTTCTTTCCAGATTCTGCTGGAAAGGATGCAAGCCCAACAGGGACAAGGACCACAAATGGAGCAAGGCCTCTGAAGAGCAAACTGGAGGAGGGGTGGTGGTGCCTGAATTAAACTGGGAGTAGTTACCATGGACATTGACCGAGCACTTACCAAGTGTCAGGCACTGTGCTTGGTTTTAATTTATCCTCACAAAAATCCTATGAAGTAGGCATTATTAATGTTATTATTTCTCTTTTTATCTCTCTATTTATTGTGTGTATGTGTACGTGTGTGTGATGGGGAGGCGGAGTAAGTGAGAGTGATAGGAGATGGGTTGATCAGCAAGGCGGGAACTAGACCAGGAAGGGCCTTGTCTGCTTTAAGAATCTGACTGGGGGAGTGGCTGAGAGGTTTTTAAGCAGAGAAAGGATAGGATCAGGTCTACATTTTAGAAAGATACCCACAGTGCAATGTGGGTATCTGTGCTACAGAGAGGTTAAGTAACTTACGAAAGATCTCAGAGGTTGTAAGTGGAAGAGATGGATCTAAATCCAAGGGTCTTCACTACGACCCTATGCTGCAATCTAATAGCAAAGGGAGGTTAGTCAAGGGTGCAGACTATCCAAACCCACAGGGAGCTCTCACCAGCCCAGGGCACTCAGCAGAACCAGCATGAGGACTCAGTGTGTGGGAACCATCACACAGACCACCTGAAGAATAGGGTTTAGGAGGTTTCATTTCATTTCCCTAATCTCATTTACTGAGTAGCCATGGTATGCAAGAATGGTGGTTCTTCCCTCTCCTTATTATTTCTCCATTTTACCCCTCCTCTCCATTCTTAACATCCCAGTCTTAGTTCCCATAATCTCATGAGAGCCGATTCTCATCATCTGTCAACTGGATTATTACAGTAGTCTTCAAACTTGGGTTCAAGTCTCTCAGCTGGCCCTCCATATTGCATTGTGGGTTTCTTTCTAAAATGCAGACCTGATCCTATCCTTTCCCTGTTTAAAACCTCTCAGCCACTCCCCCTGGTCAGATTCTTAAAGCAGACAAGGCCCTTCCTGGTCTAGTTCCTACCTTACTGTTCAACCCATCTCCTATCACTCTCATTTACTCCACCTCCCCATCACACATACATATACACATACACACAGTCACACACATACACACACCCACACACCTGACCCTCTGTGGCCATCCTGAACTATTAACGGTTCCCCAGGTGACCATTTATGGCTCCCACTTCATGGCTTTGCATCTGCTTCTCCTATACCCAGAATGTTCTTTTCCCACTCCTTCGTCTGGTCAAATCCTACTATACTTTTGAAGTTCAGCTCAAGCAGCATCTCCTTTAAGATTTAGATGTGAAAGACCCTTCTCTTGCTTTGTCTTTCACAGCACTCATCACATAATCCTACAATAAATGATTTACTGACTGTCTCCCCCAATAGGCTGAGATATTAAAGAGGGGTGTAACAATGTCTTTTTCAATTTTGTATTTCCAGCCTCTATAATCACATCCCGGCTCAGTAAACATTTGTACACTATATAATAATTTGTGTTGGGAGAACCTCGGGTTCTCTGACCTCAAGTTCCCACACAGAGGGAGCTCCACTAGAGTAATGCACCTGGCTTCTCTAGAAGAATAAACTGAGCATGCCCTGGGCTTTGTTCTCTGAGCAAGTCTGCCTTTAGCAAGCTTGCCTTACAGCCCATTCTGCGCAGCAGTAAGGAACCTGCCCTACTGGGGAGGCCTATGAAGGTCCTGTTGTGTCCACAACTGGGTAGGTAAGTCTTTCTTCTTTCTTTTTCTTTAAATAACTTTATTGGGGTATAACTGATATATTAAAAACTGTACATATTTAATGTATACAGTTTAATGAGTTTGGACATATGCATGCTCCCATGAAACCAACAATACAGTCAAGGTAATAAACAGATCCATCACCTCTAAAAGTTTCCTTGGTTTTTTGGTTTTTTGTGTTAAAGGCACTAACATGAGATCTACCCTCTTAACAGATTTTTAAGTGCAAAGTAGAGTACTGTTAAATAGAGGCACTATATTGCACAGCAAATCTCTAGAACTTACTCATCTTGCATAACTGACACTTTATACCCCTTGAACAATAGTTCTTTATTCCCTCGTCCTCCAACCCCCAGTAACCACCATTCTACTCCCTGCTTCTATGAGTTAGATTATTCTAGATACCTTACATAAGTAATATCATGCAGATTTGTCCTTGTGTGACCTGCTTATTTCACTTAATACAAGAGTAAAGACAGTTTGCCATAGACCCAAAGCTATGTTTTCCCATCAGGTTTTCCAGTAATAAGAGGGATACTTTTATCTCTGTCTCTCTGACTCCCAAGTATACCTTTCAATGGGCTTTAAAGACATAAGAGGAAGACAGATGAGATTTATTGGCTCTCTAAAACCTGAACGATATGTTTAATGAATGAATACATTAATTACTAAGGTTGGGTTCCAGGCTTCAGGAAATTTCCAATCAAATAAGGGCAATGAAAGAGAGAAGGGAGATGGTTTAACTAGAGGTAGGAAGGAGCACTGGGGCGGGGGAGACAAGAACAAATCAAAGAGGACAGGCTGTGTTTAGAAGACAGTGAATAAAGGAGCTGGAAGTCAGTGGAGAGTGAATGTGGAAATACAAGAAGAGGAGAGTGAATTACTTGGAGCTGAAGCTGTTTTCTTGCTTGAAATAGAGAAAAGTATGTTTCAAAAAACAGCAACATACAGATAAGTGAGGATTTTTGTTTGTTTGTTTTTGTTTTGTTTTTTTTATGGAGTCTCGCTCTGTCACCCAGGCTGAAGTGCAGTGGCGCGATCTCAGCTCACTGCAACCTCCGCCTCCTGGGTTCAAGTGATTCTCCTGTCTCAGCCTCCTGAGTAGCTGGGATTACAGATGCATGCCACCACGCCCGGCCAATTTTTGTATTTTTAGTTGCGGGAGGGGTGGTTTCACCATGTTGGCTGGGCTGGTCTTAAACTCCTAACCTCATGATCCACCTGCCTCAGCCTCCCAAAGTGCTGAGATTACAGGCATGAGCCACCGCGTCTGGCCAAATGAGAATTTTAATAAAAATGAAAATGAGGACAGACTCTCCAGGCACTGAGATTTTGCCAGGGCAGCTTCTTTGGCACCAGAAGGTTGCCCCATCCAGCTCCGAGGTATTGCCAAGGAGAGGCGGCAATGGGACCACAAGGTTGGGGAAGTCTCTGCTAGGCTGGCTCAGACCCAGCCACACAGAGTTGGAAAGCAGGAGCAAGAAGCAGCACAAGAGATGGGGTGAGGGTGCTGGAAAGTGCCCTGGGCCTGGGACCCAAAACCCAAGTTTGCAGCCAACTGTCTACTTCCAGGTTCAAAGGCTTGGTTTCCTTCTGGAATGATCAAACATGCCTCTCAGGACTGTTGTGAAAATTACATGATTTTGTGCATACTAAGGCTGCATAAACTGTAAGGTGCATTACATGTTGAATATGCAGAACTGCTTCCCTCATGGCTGTGAGTGTATTTCTACAGAATTGCTCCTTTGTTTTCCTCTACTCATCTTTGGCTTTGCTTGCAAGAGTGGCACAAATTTGAATTTGAGAATAAATTTGTTCTAGGACTCTGACTTTCTGGTAAGGGTCAACACTTCTCCCATGAACTGCCACATAGAAACAAACTCCTTTCCTGGATTAAGGAAGGAACAGAGCTGGGTAGGACAGGAAATTAGAAGTAAGAGAGACAAATTAGAACCATCATAAACCTTCTGGCATAGGCCATTTGGAAGGAGCCAGAAGAAGTGAGATGAGTAAATGAGAGCACATGGGATGCTGGCAGGTGGATAAACAGATGGGCCATCTGCCACAGTGTTCTGGACAAGTACGGGTTGTTGTTCCATCAGACACTGAACAAGTACCAGAGATTATAGCCCAAGATGGACCTGTTTTACACATCATGGAGCTCAGGGTCCCTCGCTTGTGTGAACAATCTAAATGATAAAGAGCCAGGTTACTTCTTTCTCCTCATCGGTACATTTCAAGGGAAATCCACGCCATCTGTTTCTGCCTTGTTGACTCTACAGCCATAGCACTGCTTTAGAGAAATGTGGATGCCATACAAATAACTGCATAAGCATTTTAGTGCGTAAATTAAATATGTTTTAGGTCTTTAGGGAGGGGGGTGTTTGGATTTAAAAAAAACAAAACAAAACAAAAGAATATCTGGTTTCTCTTGGAGAAAGCAATCCAAGTGATAAAAGACAACAGGCCAAATAGGTTCCAAGCATGGTAGGAGGGCTTCTCTAATCTTCTGAACTTCTCACATGAAGGACATGAAGGAAACTGGGTGAAAGAGTGCTGGTATTATCATTTCAGGACAGTATCTGAGCCACATGACACCATCTGTCCCACTGAGCAGTGTAGACAGAGTATGAATGATCAGTTCCACATTTGTCTTACTGACCATTTAATCTCTCCAAAGGCAGCAGCAATGATGGGGGCTATGACTCTGGTTTCATTTTGATCAAAAGAAAAAACAGGTAAAGAATGCAGAAGTGGCAAGCAAATTAAGAAAAGTAAGCCTTACCACCTGAGAGTTTATAGTAGCAAAAGAAAACAAAAGCAGGCAAATATTTCCCCCATTAGATTACAAGACAGTAAGTAGTTGATCTTGTTCATTGCTTTTTCTCCAATTCCTCACACACCTGATATAGAAAAGGCACTCAATTTATTTACTGATGGGCCTACAAGTTTCTTAAGCTCTAGAAGAGAAATTTAAGAGAAATAATGGATAAGGTTTTATACTGAAAATGTATTTTTAAAAGTTAGTTTTCAAAAATGGGAAACAGAAATTCTGATTATACAATCTATAATAATAAAAAAAGAAAAGTGGAAGAGGGAAACATATCCATTTAGATGCATTTCGCTGTAAATCACATAAAGACTAGCTAACAATGACTTAAACCAAAGGAGATTTATAATTTGCATAAGACGTCTGCAGGTGACTGATGCCAGGGTTGGCTCACAAGCTCCACACAAGGACACTGGGTTGGTGTATGTGTGATTCTTTTGAGCCTGACTTAATATCATAAGATGGTTTTCATAGCTCCAAATATCACATCCTCACACAATCAAAGGCAGGAAGCAGGGAACTGGACAGATCAGCACAAGGGAGAAACCTTCTGTGATCCTCCTTCACTGTGCTGAAGATAAAATACCTTTCCCAGAAGTCAACCAGCAGAAGTCCCCTTAAGCTTTGTTGACTAGAGAAAGGTCACATAGCTATCCCTAGCTTCAAGAGAGTCTGAATTTTCCTGCCTGTATAATGAGAGCAAACAAGATTGGTGGAGGTTGGGAATGGATCGTGCATAACTAACCAGTACTCCTTGTCTCACATATACACAAACCAATACAGCTTCACCAGGCTCTCTGAAGAGATCAAACTTTAAAAGAACCATGCAGATAATAAACACCACTATGAGAAGTGGAGAAGTTTCCATATGAACAGCAGTTGAGCATGGGTCAGTTGGTCCCGATGGACAGGCAGGTCCCATTCTGAAGGGATAAGGGATGGGCTCTGTTGCCCTCAGTCAGGACAATAACAAGCAATAAGAAATCACTGGAGGTACAAAACTCATTAGTTATAGTAAGCACACAGACAAATAAGATACTCTTAACACTGTAATTGTGGTATGTAAACCACTCATATCTTGAGGAGGAAGACTAAAACACAAACCTGTCAAAAATAATAACTACAACAACTTTTTAAAAGTTAGAAGTATAAAAAATATAAACAGAAGCAACAAAAAATTTAAAAGTGGAGTGGTGGAGTTAAAGCATACAGTTTTTATTAGTTTTCTCTTAGCTTATTTGTTTGCTTGTTGTTTGCAATCAGAATTAAGTTGTCATCAGTTTAAAATAACAGATTATAAGATGTTATTTGCAAGTCTCATGAGAATCTCAAATCCAAAAATCAAAACAGATACACAAAAAATAAAAAGTAAGAAATTAAAACATACCACCAGACAAAATCATTTTACTCAAAGGAAGACAGAAAGGAAAGAAGGAAGAAAAGACCACAAAACAATAAGAAAACAAATAACAAAATGGTAGCAGAAAGTCCTTAGTTATCAATAATAAAATTGAATGTAAATAGACTAGACTCTCCAATAAAAAGACACAGAGTGGCTGAATGGATTTTAAAAAAAACAAGACTCAGCCTCGTGCTGCCTACAAGAAGACATTTCACCTACAAAGACACACACAGGGGGAAAATAAAAGGATGGAAAAAGATATTCCACGCAAATGGAAACCAAAAAAGAGCAGGAGTAGCTATACTTATATCAGACAAAATAGATTTTAAGACAAAAACTATAAAAAGAGACAAAGAAGGTCATTATATAATGATAAAGGGATGAATTCAGCAAGAGGATAAAGTAATAATTATTAATGTATATGCACTCAACCCTGGAGCACCCAGATATATAAAGCAAATATTATTAGAGCTAAAGAGAGAAAGTAACCCTGAAGAGATAAATCCTAAATAGCTAAAGAGAGCGCTAATATAATAATAGCTGGGGAAGCTGGGGACCTCAACTCCCTACTTTTAGCATTGGAAAGATCATCCAAATGGAAAATCATCAAAGAAGCATGAGACTTAATTTGCACTATAGACCAAATGAACCTAATAGATATTTACAAAACATTTCATCCAATACCGGCAGAATATATGTTTTTCTCCTCAGCACATGGATCATTCTCAAGGACAGACCATATATTAGGCTGCAAAACAAGTCTTAAAAATTTCAAAAAAATTGAAATCACATCAAATATCTTCTCTGATAACAGTGGAATAAAACTACAAATCAATAACAAGAGGAACTTTGGAAATGATACAAACACATAGAAATTAAACAACATGCTCCTTAATGACCAGTGGGTCAATGAAGAAATTAAGAAGAAAATTCAAAAATGTCTTTAAACAAATGCAAATGAAAACACACACAAAAAAACACCTGTGGGATACAGCAAAGGCAATACTAAGAGGAAAGATTATAGCAATAAGTGCCTACATCAAAAAAGTAGAAAAACTTCAAATAAACAACCTAATGATGCATCTGAAAGACCTAGAAAAGCAAGAATTAATCAAACCCACAATCAGTAGAAAACAGAAATAATAAAGATTCGAGCAGAAATAAATGAAATTAAAGCAAAGAAAAAGACAATATGAAAGATCAACAAAACAAAAAGTTGGTTTTATGAAAAGGCAAACAAAATTGACAAACCTTTAGCTGGACTAAGAAAAAAGAGGGAATGCCAAAGTAAAATCAGAGAAGAAAAATGAGACATTACAACAACACCACAGAAATTCAAGGGATCATTAGAGACTATGAGCAACAATATGCCAAGAAATTGGAAAACCTAGAAGAAATGGATAAATGCCTAGACACACACAACCTACCAAAATTGAACCATGAAGAAATACAAAACCCAAATAGACCAATAACAAGAAAGGAGATCAAAGATGTAATAAAAGTTTCCCATCAAAGAAAAGCCTAGGACCTCATGGCTTCACTGCTGAATTTTACCAAACATTTCAAGAAAAGCAAACACCAATTCTGTGAAGAAAGTCATTGGTAGCTTGATGGGGATGGCATTGAATCTATAAATTACCTTGGGCAGTAGGGCCATTTTCACGACACTGATTCTTCCTACCCATGAGCATGGAATGTTCTTCCATTTGTTTGTATCCTCTTTTATTTCATTGAGCAGTGGTTTGTAGTTCTCCTTGAAGAGGTCCTTCATGTCCCTTGTAAGTTGGATTCCTAGGTATTTTATTCTCTTTGAAGCAATTGTGAATGGGAGTTGGCTCTCTGTTTGTCTGTTATTGGTGTATAAGAATGCTTGTGATTTTTGTACATTGATTTTGTATCCTGAGACTTTGCTGAAGTGGCTTATCAGCTTAAGGATATTTTGGGCTGAGACAATGGGGTTTTCTAGATATACAATCATGTCGTCTGCAAACAGGGACAATTTGACTTCCTCTTTTCCTAATCGAATACCCTTTATTTCCTTCTCCTGCCTAATTGTCCTGGCCAGAACTTCCAACACTATGTTGAATAGGAGTGGTGAGAGAGGGCATCCCTGTCTTGTGCCAGTTTTCAAAGGGAATGCTTCCAGTTTTTGCCTATTCAGTATGATATTGGCTGTGGGCCTGTCATAGATAGCTCTTATTATTTTGAGATACCTCCCATCAATACCTAATTTATTGAGAGTTTTTAGCATGAAGGGTTGTTGAATTTTCTCAAAGGCCTTTTCTGCATCTATTGAGACAATCATGTGGTTTTTGTCTTTGGTTCTGTTTATATGCTGGATTACATTTATTGATTTGCGTATATTGAACCAGCCTTGCATCCCAGGGATGAAGCCCACTTGATCATGGTGGATAAGCTTTTTGATGTGCTGCTGGATTTGGTTTGCTAATATTTTATTGAGGATTTTTGCATCAATGTTCATCAAGGATACTGGTCTAAAATTGTCTTTTTTGGTTGTGTCTCTGCCCGGCTTTGGTATCAGGATGATGCTGGCCTCATAAAATGAGTTAGGGAGGATTCCCTCTTTTTCTATTGATTGGAATAGTTTCAGAAGGAATGGTACCAGTTCCTCCTTGTACCTCTGGTAGAATTCGGCTGTGAATCCATCTGGTCCTGGACTCTTTTTGGTTAGTAAGCTATTGATTATTGCCACAATTTCAGAACCTGTTATTGGTCTATTCAGAGATTCAACTTCTTCCTGGTTTAGTCTTGGTAGGGTGTATGTGTCGAGGAATTTATCCATTTCTTCTAGATTTTCTAGTTTATTTGCATAGAGGTGTTTGTAGTATTCTCTGATGATAGTGTGTATTTCTGTGGGATCGGTGGTGATATCCCCTTTATCATTTTTTATTGCATCTATTTGATTCTTCTCTCTTTTCTTCTTTATTAGTCTTACTAGCAGTCTATCAATTTTGTTGATCCTTTCAAAAAATCAGCTCCTGGATTCATTAATTTTTTGAAGGGTTTTTTGTGTCTCTATTTCCTTCAGTTCTGCTCTGATTTTAGTTATTTCTTGCCTTCTGCTAGCTTTTGAATGTGTTTGCTCTTGCTTTTCTAGTTCTTTTAATTGTGATGCTAGGGTGTCAATTCTGGATCTTTCCTGCTTTCTCTTGTGGGCATTTAGTGCTATAAATTTCCCTCTACACACTGCTTTGAATGTGTCCCAGAGATTCTAGTATGTTGTGTCTTTTTTCTCGTTGGTTTCAAAGAACATCTTTATTTCTGCCTTCATTTCGTTATGTACCCAGTAGTCATTTAGGAGCAGGTTGTTCAGTTTCCAAGTAGTTGAGCGGTTTTGAGTGAGTTTCTTAATCCTGACTTCTAGTTTGATTGCACTGTGGTCTGAGAGATAGTTTGTTATCATTTCTGTTTTTTTACATTTGCTGAGGAGAGCTTTACTTCCAACTATGTGGTCAATTTTGGAATAGGTGTGGTGTGGTGCTGAAAAAAATGTATATTCTGTTGATTTGGGGTGGAGAGCTCTGTAGATGTCTATTAGGTCTCCTTGGTGCAGAGCTGAGTTCAATTCCTGGGTATCCTTGTTAATTTTCTGTCTTGTTGATCTGTCTAATGTTGACAGTGGGGTGTTAAAGTCTCCCATTATTATTGTGTGGGAGTATAAGTCTCTTTGTAGGTCACTCAGGACTTGCTTTATGAATCTGGGTGCTCCTGTATTGGGTGCATATATATTTAGGATAGTTAGCTCTTCTTGTTGAATTGATCCCTTTGCCATTATGTAATGGCCTTCTTTGTCTCTTTTGATCTTTGTTGGTTTAAAGTCTGTTTTATCAAAGACTAGGATTGCAACCCCTGCCTTTTTTTGTTTTCTATTTGCTTGGTAGATCTTCCTCCATCCTTTTATTTTGAGCCTATGTGTGTCTCTGCACGTGAGATGGGTTTCCTGAATACAGCACACTGATGGGTCTTGACTTTTTATCCAATTTGCCAGTCTGTGTCTTTTAATTGGAGCATTTAGTCCATTTACATTTAAAGTTAATATTGTTATGTGTGAATTTGATCCTGTCATTATGATGTTAGCTGGTTATTTGGCTCGTTAGTTGATGCAGTTTCTTCCTAGCCTCGATGGTCTTTACAATTTGGCATGATTTTGCAGTGGCTGGTACCAGTTGTTCCTTTCCACGTTTAGTGCTTCCTTCAGGAGCTCTTTTAGGGCAGGCCTGGTGGTGACAAAATCTCTCAGCATTTGCTTATCTGTAAAGTATTTTATTTCTCCTTCACTTATGAAGCTTAGTTTGGCTGGATATGAAATTCTGAGTTGAAAATTCTTTTCTTTAAGAATGTTGAATATTGGCCCCCACTCTCTTCTGGCTTGTAGAGTTTCTGCCAAGAGATTCATATGGAACTAAAAAAGAGCCCACATCGCCAAGTCAATCCTAAGCCAAAAGAACAAAGCTGGAGGCATCATGCTACCTGACTTCAAACTATACTACAAGGCTACAGTAACCAAAACAGCACAGTACTGGTACCAAAACAGAGATATAGATCAATGGAACAGAACAGAGCCCTCAGAAATAACACCGCATATCTACAACTATCTGATCTTTGACAAACCTGAGAAAAACAAGCAATGGGGAAAGGATTCCCTATTTAATAAATGGTGCTGGGAAAACTGGCTAGCCACATGTAGAAAGCTGAAACTGGATCCCTTCCTTACACCTTATACAAAAATTGATTCAAGATGGATTAAAGACTTAAACGTTAAACCTAAAACCATAAAAACCCTAGAAGAAAACCTAGGCATTACCATTCAGGACATACGCATGGGCAAGGACTTCATGTCTAAAACACCAAAAGCAATGGCAACAAAAGCCAAAATTGACAAATGGGATCTAATTAAACTAAAGAGCTTCTGCACAGCAAAATAAACTACCATTAGAGTGAACAGGCAACCCACGAAATGGGAGAAAATTTCCACAACCTACTCATCTGACAAAGGGCTAATATCCAGAATCTACAATGAACTCAAACAAATTTACAAGAAAAAAACAAACAACCCCATCAAAAAGTGGGTGAAGGACATGAACACACACTTCTCAAAAGAAGACATTTATGCAGCCAAAAAACACAGGAAAAAATACTCATCATCACTGGCCATCAGAGAAATGCAAATCAAAACCACAATGAGATACCATCTCACACCAGTTAGAATGGCAATCATTAAAAAGTCAGGAAACAATAGGTGCTGGAGAGGATGTAGAGAAATAGGAACACTTTTACACTATTGCTGGGACTGTAAACTAGTTCAACCATTGTGGAAGTCAGTGTGGAGATTCCTCAGGGATCTAGAACTAGAAATACCATTTGACCCAGCCATCCCATTACTGGGTACATACCCAAAGGATTATAAATCATGCTGCTATAAAGACACATACATACGTATGTTTATTGTGGCACTATTCACAATAGCAAAGACTTGGAACCAACCCAAATGTCCAACAATGATAGACTGGATTAAGAAAATGTGGCACATATACACCATGGAATACTATGCAGCCATAAAAAATGATGAGTTCATGTCCTTTGTGGGGACATGGATGAAACTGGAAATCATCATTCTCAGTAAACTATCGCAAGGACAAAAAACCAAACACCACATGTTCTCATTCATAGATGGGAATTGAACAATGAGAACACATGGACACAGGAAGGGAAACATCACACTCTGGGGACTGTTGGTGGGGGGGGGAGGGGGGAGGGATAGCATTAGGAGATATACTTAATGCTAAATGATGAGTTAATGGGTGCAGCACACCAGCATGGCACATGTATACATATGTAACTAACCTGCACATTGTGCACATGTACCCTAAAACTTAAAGTATAATAATAATAAAATTTTTAAAAAAAGAAAAGCAAACACCAATCCTATTCAAAGTATTCCAAAAACAAAAGAGGAAGGAATATTTCCAAACACATTCTACAAGGCCAATATTATCCTGATACTAAAACAAGACAAAAACACAAACACACACACACACACACAAAACTACAGGCCAATATCTCTAATGAACATCTGTGCAAAAATCCTCAACAAAGCACTACTAAACTGAATTTAACAACACATGAAAAAATCATTCATCATAACCATGTGGAGTTTATCCCAGGGATGCAAGAATGGTTCAACATACACAAATCAATCAACACTGATATCAACAGATCATATCAATCAATCATATCAACAGAATGAAGGAAAAAAACCATATGATTTTTTCTATTGCTGCTGAAAAGGCATCCAATAAAATTTAACCTCCCTTTATGATAAAAACCCTAAAAAAGCTGGGAATAGAAGGAAAATATTTCAACACAATAAAAGCCATATTCAACAGATCCACAGCTAGTATCATACTGACTGGGCAAAAACTAAAAGCTTTTCCTCTATGCTCCGGAACAAGAAAAGGATGCTCACTTTTACCACTGGTGAAAGTACTGGAAGTCCTAGCTAGAGCAATCAGATAACAGAAAAATATAAAGAGCATCCAAATTGGAATAGAGGAAGTCAAATTATCCTTTTTTGCATATGATATAATTTTTTATTTAGAAAAACCTAAAGACTCCACTAAAAAAACTATTAGAACTGATAAATTCAGTAAAGTTGCTATGACACAAAATCAACATACAAAATTCATTAGCATTTCTATATGCTAAGAGCAAACAATCTGAAAAGGAAATCCCATTTTCAATAGCTGCAAATAAAATACGATATGTAAGAACAAACTTAACCAAAGTAGTGAAAGATCACTACAATGAAAACTATTTTAAAATGATGAAAGAAATTGAAGAGGACACAAAAAAATGGAAAGATATTCCATGCTCATAAGTTGGAAGAATCATTATTGTTAAAATGTCCATACTTCCCAAAGCAGTCTACAGATTCAATGCAATTCCTATCAAAATGTCAATGACATTCCTCACAGAAATAGAAAAAAAAAATCCCAAAATTTATATAGAACAGCAAAAGACCCAGACTACTCAAAGCCATCCTGAGCCAAAAAAACAAAACTGAAAAGAATCACATTACCTGAATTCAAATTATAGTACAGAACTATAACAACCAAAACCGCATAGTACTGACATAAAAACAGACACATAGACCAGTGGAACAGAATAGAGAACCCAGAAATAAATCTATGCATCTACAGTGAACTCACTTTCAACAAAGGTTCCAAGAACATACATAGGAGAAAGGACAGTCTGTTCAACACACCATGCTGGGAAAACTGGATATCCACATACCAAACAATCAAAGTAGACCCCTATCTCTCACTGAGATAGCCAGGTGGGAAGGGCTCCCTGACAGAACCTCCCATGACCTGCACGCTGGGAGGAAAGTTCACTGGGATGGCGCCTCCAGAAGTTCCTGCAGTTTGCAGTGGGGAGGAGCCTGGCCCCACCTCTTCCCGTGTGGAAAGTGAGATTCAAACTGCGAGGCGGGAAGTGTACCAGCAGGGACTCTGGCTTTGCAGAGCGTCTCTGTATCCCTTCTTTTCCCTTTTCACCCAATAAAACCTTGCCTTACTCACCCTTCAAATGTCTGTGAGCATAAATTTTTGTGGCAGTGTGACAAGGGCCCCATCTTTAACTAAACTAAGGAAATGTCCTGCAACATCACCATATACAAAAATCAAATCAAAATGAATTAAAGACTTAAATCTAAGACTTCAAACTATGAAACTACTAAAACACTGAGGAAACTCTCCAGGACATTGGTCTGGGCAAAGATTTCTTAAGTAATACCTCAAAAGCACAGGCAACCAAAGTGAAAATGGACAAATGGGATCACATCAAATTAAAAAGCTTCTGCAAAATAAAAGATACAATCAACAAGGTGAAGAGACAACCCACAGAATGGGAGATATTTGCAAACTATCTATCTTACAAGGGATTAATAACCAGACTATACAAGGAACTCAAACAACTCAACAGGAAAAAAAATCTGATAATCAGATTTTAAAATATGCAAAAGATCTAAATAGACATTTCTCAAAAGAAGACATACAAATGGCAAACAGGTAGGCGAAAACATACTCAATATCATTAATCATCAGAAAGAAGTGAATCAAAACTACAATGGGATATCATCTCAACCCAGTTAAAATGGCTTTTATCCAAAAGACAGGCAATAATGAATGTTGATGAAGATGTGGAGAAAGGGGAACCCTCATACACTGTTGGTGGAAATGTAAATTAGTACAACCACTACAGAGAACAGTATGGAGGTTCTTCAGAAATCTAAAAATAGAACTACTATACAATCCAGCAATCTCACTGCTGGGTATATACCCAGAAGAAAGGAAATCAGTATATTGAAGATTTATCTGTACTACCATGTTTCTTGCAGCACTATTCACAATAACCAAGATTTGGAATCAACCAAAGTGTCCTTCAACAGATGAATGAGTATAGAAAATATGGTACATATATACAAAAAAAAAATTATTCACTCATGAAAGAGAATGAAATCCTGTGATGTTAAACAACATGGATGGAACTGGAGGACATTAGGTTAAGTGAAATAAGCCAAGCACAGAAAGACAAATTTTGCGTGTTCTCACTCATATGTGGAAGCTAAAAATAAAACAATTGAACTCATGAAGATAGAAGGTAGAATGCTGGTTACCAGAGGCTGGGAGGGTACTGGGGAACAGGGCAAAAAGTGGGGATGATGAATGAATGCAAAAATATAGTTCAATAGAATAATATCTAATATTTGATAGCACAACAGAGTGACTACAGTCAACAATAATTTATTGTATATTTTAAAGTAACTAAAAGGGTGGAATTGGAATGTTCCTGACACAAATAAATAATAAGTGCTTGAGTGGCAGAAAACCCAATTAAACTAATGTAATTATTACACATTGTATGCCTGTATCAAAACATCACATGTACCCCATAAACATATATGCCTACAGTATAACCATAAAAATTTAAAATTAAATTAAAAAATAAATAAATACAACTGTGTATAGAATAAAGAGGATTAGATGTAGACTGAAAAATGGGGATTTACCTCCTAGTTCTCTATTTCACAGTTGAATGACTTCCTCATCTAGTCAACCTTAGTTCCCCATTTGTAAGATGAAGATAATTCCAAGAATACTGCAAAATTAGGTAATATTTGCTAAAGTTGATTTAAAAATATATAAAAGGGTACTACTAACCTATGAAAACTGGAACCCCAAATTAATCAACATCTGAAAAAACAGATATAGAGAGATTATATTATGGAATGTTAATAAATTTTACAAAGAAATTCATAATACTCTACCTATTTTGCTTTTAATCTGTCTGCTTAAATCTGAGATAAGAAAGGATAGAAGAATCAACTCAAGACTAAAGAAAACTTTTGTTTCTGACAATGTAACCAAATAAATACTATTAAAAACCTCTTGGTCTGGGCGCAGCGGCTCACACCTGTAATCCCAGCTTCCCAGAAGGCTGAGGCAGGAGAATTCCTTGAACCCAGGAGGTGGAGGTTGCAGTGAGCCGAGATCACGCCACTGCATTCCAGCCTGGGCGATAGATAGAGACTCCATCTCTAATGCCATAATGAGGGCCCTACCCTCATAACTTCACATAAACATAATTACCTCCCAAAGGTCTTATCTCCAAATACCATCACTTGGGGGTTAGGGCTTCAACATATATAAATTTGGGGCAAAGGGGACACAGTTCAGTCCATAGCATAGAGATAGCAGGATTTCCTGACAGATTGGCAGTATTGGAGGATCCAGCTACAACAGCACAGAGAAGAGGTAACCAGTGAGGTTGGAAATCACAGAAGTCAGGTGAGGAAATGTATCAAAGAGGAAATGATGAATGGTGTCAAATGTTGTTGCCTGGTCAAGTAATATGAAGACTGAGAATTGACCATTGGAATTAGCAACATGGAGGGGAGGGATATTGGCAAAAGCCTAATTGGGGTGGGTTTAAGGAAACATGAGAAGAGGAATTGGAGAAGGCAAATTTAAACTCTCCCAATTTGAATTTGAATTTTTTAAAGAAATTTGTTGCAGAGAGGAACAAAAATTGGGGATATAGCTGGTGGGAGAGTGGGAACAAGAGGAGGTTTTTTTCTAAATGGAAGAAATGACAGCATGTTTATGTCCAGCGGAGAACAAGTTGCTGAAGTTGAAGAGGAAGAGAAGAATTGCTGAAGCACATCCTTGGGTAGTGAGGGGGATAGGATTTAGTGAGCTTCAGATAGGACTACCCAAAGCAACCAGGTGGTTGGGAAGACAGAGACATGGGAGCAGATGCTGGAAGGTGGGTAGAATATGGAGGTAAAATAGTCTACCAACATTCTTTTCTAACTGCTTCAATTTATTAGTAAAGCAGGAATCAAGGTCAGCAGGTGAAAGTAAGGATGGGGAAGAAGTTGTAAGAGGTTTGAAATGGTGGAATGGTCATCTAGGAAAGTGTGAGAGTAAATGGACCAGGGAAATATACTGTGATAATGACCCTAGGCAACATTAACTTCTCATTTGAAGTTCATCATCATGAATATAAAGCCAAATCAGGCATCAAGAGTATAATTTTCTTCAGCCCCAGTCAATTGTACAGGCATAGGCACAGAGTAGATGGAGAGAGATTTAACCAGGGTTGTACTTTTACTAAAACCATAAAGAGGGAGAAGGCAAGGGAACAACAGGTACCTACAAAGGAGTGATTATAAGGAATGATGATAGAATTTAACTGGGCAAGGAGTGGATAGAGGATATCAAAAGGATGAAGAGCAATGAAAAGGAAGTAGGATTAATTTGTTGGAGGTTCTCATGGGATTGAGGAATTGCTGGAGGTCAGGGATCTAAGAGAGAAAAGGTGAAAAGATAAGACGGTGTTAATAAAAAATGAGATATGTAAAACTGAGGTTGTAGAGCATAGCAAACAGGTGATTAAGGAGACGCATCCTTAAGTATTTGAAGAGCCGAGCTGTAGTATAGAAATAGACCTTTTTTTGTATTACTCTAGGACCACAGTTTGGAAATTACAGAGAAAAAAAATGTGAGGACTGGAGAAGTATCCTATTAAAGGTGAGATGGAACAAGATGCCTACTAAAGTGGTGAGATCTCTAGAATTGTTCAAGGCTGGATAACCACTCAGTCTTTCATAAGAGACATAAGAGAGAAGGTTTCTGCAATAAATAGATCATATTAGAAAACCATGCAGGGTTTTCTTCCTGAAGTTTCTTCCTTTTTCCTAAAAATATTTTGCCTTATTGTAAGGGAAGTATACAATAGTGGGGCCATATGTGCTAGTGGGGGCTGCCCTCCCTATTCCAGTTACCCTCTATTGTTGTGGTGATAGAGCCCCAGATGTTCTGCAAACATCCACATACGCAGCAATTTTTACAAGTGACCTTTTCCCAGGAGCTCCATCAAACAATGGAGGATAAAGATCAAGTATCAAACCCAAAGGCATTAGACTGATCTCCAGTACTTTTTTTGCTCTGAGTTCCCCCTATGATGCTCTCCTTTTGTTTCCACACACCATTTTCTTTACGTTATTTGGCCTCATCCACCACCTGGAAAGCCTGCTCCCTTCTTCTGCCCCCCATCTTCAAGTCAACTCAAAACCAACTGGGCATGAGACCACCCCAGACTGCCCCCACCCCTGTTCCAGTCTAGAGTTGCCGCTTTTCTCCTCCAAGCTATTATTATGACATGTTTCACCCCTTGTCGGAGAAGTATTTTTCCCCAGCTTCTCACATTTCTAAGGGACTTCCACTCAAGAGCCCTTTCCTCATGGGAAGAATTACTAGAATAAATAATTCTAAACTCCATCTCTAATGGTTCATCTCCAAGAGAAAAAGAATTATAATCCTACTGATTGAAGGCTGACATTCAGTGGCTATTGTCTTACTAGGGAGAATGTTAAGTGTGCCTCAAAAGCAGGAACCAGGCCAACTGTTGTTGAGTCGTTATTGTTGTTTTTCATTTTCTTTGGTCACTGACAGTTTCTCCTCCCGTCCTCATGCAGTATGCACACATGGAAATAGTCCACTCTTCTCTGAAGTCCTTATCCATTTGGCTTCTTGGTAAGTGCATTTAGAATAACCTAGATGAGTACAGTCATATTGGGGTAGAAGTAATGAGTCCCCACTATGACCTCAGACCTAATTCATATTTTCCAATACAACTTACCAGAAGCAATATTTGTTGGGATTACAGGCTGCTGGCCCAGAGTAATAAATCAGCTCTTTTCCCATTTAATGTTGGTTTAAATCTTTCTCTAATTGCTATAATTCTAGTATAGGCGAGGTGAGTGGCAATTCAATTCTCTCCTCACACTTAGCATTTGTTCTATGTACTGATCTCTTTCAATGCACAGATACTTTTCTTCCAAACAAGATTTTACAATTTTTGAAGGCACAAACGTCTTACACCTCTTTATCATCCCTCTAGCACACGCCACAGTGTCATCTGGGTAACTGATGTTCTACAGTTAACAATATTATCCACAAGCAGTAATAATCCCATGAATCACTAGCCTTGCCCTTGCGCCACCAGCACCCCAAACCAAGCCTTACTATCAAATGAGAGCATCTCATTAATTGGGTAAAAAATTAGACTTGAGAAGACATTTGTATTCCCGATGTGTTTCATTTGTTCTTCCCACTGGCACTGGCAAAGAAATTTCTCATCCCCTGTCTGTGGGTCTGAATACCTCAGAAACAATATAGATCTTATCTCTGGTCCATTTAGTTGAACATGAAAAGCAAGGTCACTATAGACATTTGGTTCCTGTGCCTTTAGAACCACTACGTCAACTCAGAGAGAATATTTAGCTCTTCTGTCACCTACTGCTTAGAAGCAAAACAAATGAAATTAACAGGTCTTTAATTTTCTCATTAAGGCAGGCATATGGGCTGGAGCTTGTGACAGTACTGCAATGAGTATGAGAAAAATACATATTCGTGGTTCTTTCAAACAAGACTTAAGAAAGCAAGAATGCTGCAAATGCTATTCTTTCCTTCTCATTACGTATACAACTATTTCCATTGAGAAAAGAAAGGAAAATGGGACATCTTGGTCATATTTTACTCGACTTCTTTTGCTTCGTGATAATCCCATCTTTGTTCTCAACCACTATCATTACACAGAGGAAGGGTATTTACATGGAAGGAAAAACCAGGATACTTTGAATTATGAAATAAATGGACTGAGGTCAAATCTATTGTCCCGGCCTTCCTAATGGCCTCTTCACTCAGTTACAGTTGTGGTGGTTCTTAACAGAGAAACCCAGACATCTAAAAAACATTGACAGCTCCCATGTAAATGTGAACAGCCCCAGAGACTAAAATGTAAAGCATCCGATAAAATGTTCTTCTCCTTAATGGAGAGTACACCCTAGCAGTATTGAACAATGTTATTTACAAGTAATTTATTGAATATCAGTGCTCTGAGTTGTTTTTTCCCCCTAATGTAGTATTCAGGAAGCACTAATAAAATGGAACTAGTTTCTTCCCTTGTATATTCTTAGATTCATTAAGACTCACCAAAGTCATTAAACCACTCTGCTTAAATTGTCACTTACTAGAACAGACAGAGGTGCAAAAAGCCAACACAATTAAATGTGTGAATCCTTTTCCCAGTGGTCCTGGATTTCCCTGGGCATGATCTCTGAGGCTTGGACCCCAAAACCACACTGATGACTATCATTCATTTGCAATTATTGAACATTCACTTTGTGCCAGGTTCTATAATAGAGTTTGAAGACTTGGAATGGATGTCTTGAGCCTCACTGATGATACGATCTAGTGGGAAAGACAGAAGTAAGCATAAAATAAATGCTATGATCAGTATAAGGAGAGATAGGAAAGAGTTAATAAACAGTTTGATGATACATAGGTAAGAAAGCTTTGAGAGAAGTCCTGACAAAAATCCAAAGTTCACAACACTCCCAGAGGTCTCCAGAATATCTTAAAAATCTAATAATGAGATTATTCATCTCCCTTTTGTTTCCTTCCCGGGGAAGATGGGAAAACAAAAGCAAGAAAATAAAGTGATTTTCCAAGGAACACAAAGGAATGCCAGTTAGCACGCCTGACCCATAACATCACATAGCCCTTCGGAAACTTAAAATTCCACCCGCCCTGCTCCTGCTCTCTGACCACCGAGGCCAGCTTCATCTTTCCAGAACCCATTTTTTATGCCATTAACTCAGATAAAATTCAAGCCCTTCTGATTTCACCAGGGCACATAAATCTTTAACCCCCTTCCCAGAATCCAGTGTATTGGGGTTCAAACTCACTGTACTCAAAATCAATATTTTGAACATCTATCATATGCAGCCCAATAAAAATATAACTATATATCAAGCATTGCTAGGCACTTACATCGCAGCCTCCTATTTAATCCTTACATCCACTTACCAGGCAGGTCCACTATTATCTCAATTTTACTGATGAGGAAATAGAAACTTGTAGAGCGTTCTGGTTATCTGTTGTTTCATCACAAACCACCCCTAAAACATAATGGCTTAAAACAACAACTTATTATTTCTCATGATTATGTGAGTTGACTGGGGCTCAGCTGGGCAGTTCTTGCTTGAGGTCTCTCACACAGTTGCAGCCAGATGTCAGCTGGGGCTACCATTCATCTGATGGCTGAACTGGGCCAGACATCCAAGATGGCTTTTTCACTCCCATGTCCAGGGGTCCAGGGTACCTCCACACGGCCTCTATTTCCGGCAGAAGACTTGGACTTCTTCCATGGCAACTCAGGGCCACAAAAGACCAAGAAAGAAGCTGCTAATCCTCTTGAAAGCTAGGTGAAGAACTGACTTAGCATCACTTCAAATGTACTGTATTGGTCAAAACAGTCTCAGGCCAGCCCAGTTGCAAGAGGAGGGGAAGTAGTTCCCAACCCTTGATAGAAGTATGTAAAAAGATTATGTGACCATCTTTAATCTACCACAGGGAAGACTGGCAACTTACCCAAGGTCACATAACAAATAAGTGCCTGAGCTGGGACTCAAGCCACTTCAGTCTGACTCCAAAGCCCATTAACTAACCTCTCTATTGTTTTCCCAGTGAAGGCACTTCCATTACGCTGCCAGTGTGGGAACAAAAGTAAGTCTACTCAAGACTTCTCCCTGCAAAAGTGTGAGCATAACTGAGGACACAGGCTCCCTTAGGACCTTGGCCCTTCACTGAATCCCACTGCAGCTGTTGGTCCCTGTCTGTGGGTTCAAGAACCTAAGGCCCCATGCCCTGGGACTCAGAGTTCCTCTGATCCTGACACAGAGAGTTCTGGCCTTATAAAATACATCCACAAGTAACCCAGATTTCTTGTCTGAACTCTTAACTATGCCAGGGTTAAGATAGGCAGAAACTCAAAGGGTAACCACAGCATTTTATTATAATGCCAGGTTACACGTCAGGCCAAGCACAGAAATCACCTGAAGGCCTTACCTGAACAACATTGAACATAGAAGTGTGCATAGTTGGGATCTGGGGTCCCTCATAGGGCTCTCCAAGGAACACTATTACACAGAGACTGGTAAGTAGTGATGATCAAACTGGCAGTAGTCATAAAGATTTGGTTAGTAGAGAATTGGGGAAATGAAGGGTGAGGTTGCAGGTGTAAGGTTTTTGTATCTATTTGAACCCCGAGAGCACGCCAACAGACAACACGAGGTGGTGTGGAACAACATGCTGTTTTAATGAGCGCCTGGGTGCAGGCGGGCTGAGGCCTAAAATGACGTCAGCCCCAAGTGAGGACGGGGCAAAGGTTTTATAGTCTTCTGTAAACAGGAAGTGTCCTACTCCGACATAACTGCTATGTTGTACCCAGATGGCCTCTTTCTCCATCTTCAGGGGTCTTCCGGCCAGGATAGCTGTCTTCCGACTGGCTCTCTTCCTGCTTCTGCTATTTTGCTGGTGCACGCTGCTGACATAAGTGGCCTTGGGCCTTGGGACTGGGCCTGAGAAGGGAGGAGTTATTCATCTCCTTAAGCTTTCAGGCCCCGGGGAGAATCTAACAGCACGGAAACAGAACCAAGAGAGATTACCTCTGAAAGAAAGGGTGGGGAGTGGGGATGCACAGGGCAATGGAGTAAGTAAGGGTATTGGGGGAATATCATGCCCCATCCCAGAGGGAAGTTCAGGGTCTCCAGGAAGAGTCAGGCAAAGGAAGATTCTGAGTCAGGCTATCCACGAGTGGGGCACACCTTTTCAAGCACGTTGTCTTCCCTCCAGCCTATACCATCACTCCCCATTATCTCTCTGGGACCAGCATCTTGGAAGTACTCCTTTTTCTTAATCATTCATCAGCCAGTCCTGGTCTGTAGGGACGCCATTTCCATCTGTAAGAACGCTCTGGACCATGTTCATTACTAGAAGCGCACAAATTGCTGCATACATTTTCCTTTGCTCGAGGCGGTTGTTTTTATGAGCAGTAGTGAAAACAAAATTCCATTACGTCAAAGTTAATTCCTCTGCAGTACACAGTAGCCCAGCCGCATTCAGTAGCTTACAGGGCTGACGGAAGTGAAACGTCAGTGATGCGTTCACTGTTAGAATCATAGAATGGCCAGTCCTTCCATTTACCTGGGGCTGCCTCATCTGGATGAATCGTAAAATGCTAACTGCCTACGCACTGCTCATCCATCAACTGAAGCAGAGGACCAATTAGGCTATCTCAGCCAGCATACACAGGCCTCCACTTAAGACCAAAGAAATGTGGCCTGAGGACGGCTTGCATAGAGCTAATCAGCTCTGACTCACCTTCCTCTTGCCTGTCCGCCTGTTCTCCCAGGAATTCTATTTGGTCCAGGATCTCACAGCTGCTCCCCACAGGCAAAGGCAGCTGGCATGGTCCCACAGGGCACCGTTATGGCCACAAAGCCCCGCAGCGCAATGGGGGAAGGCAGGTGTGGATTTATTTTGCTGACATGGCTTCCTCTGAGGTAGCATTAGAGAGGAACACTGCCTTTTATTTTCCCCCTCACTCCATGGGAAAGGAGAGAAGGAGGTGTCCCTGGGAAGCTGATGAGAGAGGAAGAGAGTGACAACACAGAGGAGAGAAAGGGCTGCACGAGAGGGAGCCACAGACACCTTGACTACTTCACAACAAGGGGAAGCTGCTCTTATTATACAGAATAGGGAGTGACTCAGACAGAGGCTTTCTTTGGGGAGCTGAGAGACTTCAGAAATTAAAGATTGAGGAGGGAGTTCAAAGAGTCTTCCCCTCCCCCATCCCATCATTTTACTCTGTGAATTTATTTTGACAAAATAATTTCAACCCAGCCATAGCCATGTCTGATTCTCTTACCACACTCAAGGAGATGCCAGTGTCCCCCATTTTATTATACCGCTGGAGTAAAGAATGCTAATGAGATTTGTTAAAGAAGAATGGCTTAGCTCCATTAAAGAAAAAACAACCATAAGGAAAGGCATATTGCATACTTGTTCCAGACCATCCTGACTGGCTGCTGATGCTGGATGAGGTCACTAGATCATTTCTTGCCTCCGCTTTCTCTTTTCTTCATCAGCTTGGGCAAGGTTACCATTCAATAACTATCTGGGGCCTCTAAGCCTAGTGAGACGAAGAACTGCGGAAGGTAAGGATGATGACTGAGAGGTTCCTGCATAGCCTTGAGAAACTTAGGTAGGGAAAATTCAGTTGTCAAAAGTCAGATAAATAGTTTTGGGGGTACTAAGATCATTTGAAACCTACCACCCAGGCTGTCTACGGTCACTCATTGCAATATTAAAAAGCAATTGAAAGTGAATCACTGAAAGTGATCCGAGCTCTGAAATCTAATAAAGAAAAAGGAATGTTTCCCAGAAGTTGTGGCATTTGGGGAGTTGTTTGGGTTCTTTGCAATGTTAGGGTTTGAGGTGGATTTTTCATGCCTGAATCACACTCCTCACCCTGACGCTCTGAAGTTCTCAGCAGGAGGAGAATACTCATAAGGAGCAACAGCTCAGTGGGGAACAAAATCAAGTTTTAGTCAGGACTGTGAAAGAGCCTAAAAGCCCCACAGGCAAAACTTCTTGGGCAAAAAACAACTGGAGCACATGGCTCAGGAAGACCTAAGTGGGGCCACCCACCTCTTCCCAATGTAGAGCTTGACTCCCTGTGTTTCAGCATGCACTCCAGGAGCCAGAAATGTGGCATAATTTCATAAAAGACTGGGATCTACTCAAAAAGGGCTAGCCAGTATGTCTCAAGAGACCCAACCAATACACTGCACATTAAGCCTTCCTTGGCGGGGGGTTGGGGCAGGTGCAGAGCTAAGAGAGGGATGAAGAGAGTGTTCAAGAGCTTGTCAGCACTTCCCCCAAGTAAGGAGAGGGCTGGGTGTGTTGTCCTCTATTAAGACATGTTGAAACATGCGAAGAAAACAAAAAAGTCATATAAATAAGAAATTTCCAGAAAATCTTTATAGCCAATGATTGCTTTAGTCAGAAGTTTCTTTCTGAAAAGAGCTAGGCATAAGGGGGAGATTTAAGCTAAGCATGAGATTCCTTCCCAATTCCACAGAAAACCACTTAGGCTCAAGGTAGGGCAATAATCCACAAGTACAGGGAACAAAGCACAGCTAACTGGGATCTCCTGCCATCTCAGGGCCTATGAAGACTTCCAGGAAATGCTATAATATAATTGTTCAGGAAAAGGCTGTGTCTAGATCATTTAGCAGTTGGACACTAATCGTCAGGGCTTAAATAGATTATCACAGCATCAGTGGTGACAAGCAGATGTTTAATGCACCCATAGTCCACATGTAGTTGGAGGAGAACCTTCAACCATGGTTCGGTGCTTCATGCCACTGACTCAGGAGAATTTGATGCCAAGAAAAGATACTGACTGCCCTGAAAAGACTCAAGGGCTTGGCTCATTGACCAGCTGCCTGAGAAGGGGATGTCCTTGGACAGCATGCTATGCCCCTCTGTGTTATGGCTATAACAGAAATAAGGAACAGTTGAATGACACAAAGTCTGACGTCTGCCACTTTTCTCCTTGTGCATTTGTGAACCCGGAAAAGCCATGGAATGTATAACAAAAGCAGATTCCTCACAAGTGCTGGAGGGCAACATGGAGGAATGCTACAACGTCCTGGGAAATTTTTTTTGAGGAGGACAACTAAATGATAGACAGTTGACAAAACTCAGGAAGAGGCAAGGAGATAGACAGAGAATGAAACCCCTTTGACCTGAAGGCTCCTTCCTCACTTCAAGCTTTCAAAGCATCTCAAGTCCATTTTGAGGGGCAAGAGGAGGCAAGGGGGAAGAGAAGGTGGAGCAGGCAAGATCTCACACCCTGCTTCAATCACAGCCATTCAATTTAAGTTTTGTATATGGGAATTTATGTCAGATTTAATTTGGCAAAAGGAAGAAGTGTTTTGAACACCATTGTTCTAGAAAAAAAATAAATAATAGAAATTCCTAATATAACATGAAACAAAACTCTTGGCCTCCAATGTACCCAATTATATAAATTGACTCAAGCATAACTGGAATTAGAACTGCTAGCTTCTGTCTAATTTGCCCTCTCCTCTCCTTCCCACAGTTCAACAATCCCAAGATCCTGTGGTGAAAGGGAAAGAGCCCTAGCCTCAGACATGAGATGTGATGTAGAGATTGCTTCTTTTGTTTACTAGTGATGTAACCTGTGCTAATCACTCACCTTCCCTGAGCCTCCATTTTCTTGACTGTAAAAAGACATCCTTCTTCTTACCTCACGGGATTGTGGTAAAAGAACTCTTTCCTCTGAAGGAGCATTATGCAAATCTGTTTGCAACTTTTGAGTATCTTGTAATACCTATGCATTTCCACTTGTCAACAGATTCTAGTACATATCTCAGTCAATGAAACACTTATTCAAATTGACTGAAACTTCTGCCACCTGCAGATAGGCATGAGTGAGTGAATGATCTACACTTCCAAGTTTCAGTAAGTATCAGGGAAGTCATAGGATAAAGAATATGGGAATTCCAGTGAGAACATAATGGGCCCTGTCAACTCCTCAGTGCCTTCCATTGGCCCTATGGGTGGTCCAAAGACTACATTAGTCAGAATTAAAAAGGGAGCCCCTACAGCAGCCCTCTGAGGGGGGCAGGCCAGGAGACCCACTCTTCCATGAATTCCAGGAGCAGCAGCCACACTGCTATGCTCCTGCCTCCTCCTGTCACTCTGCTCCAGTTACATGCCCCAGAGTCACTGTAGGGCCACAGGAGGTTGCTGCACCCTGTCCTTTCAGGCTCACTATCCCATGCCTTGACAGACAAGATGACGTGGATGGAAGGCAGGCCAGCCCAGTGACCATAAGGCTCAAGAAGGAAAACAGATGAATGATTTCAGTAGGATTCAAAAGGAGAAAAAAACCCTCTGTGTTGCTTCTGTTTTTTCACAGAAGAAAGAAGTCCATTCATAGTTCTTATATATGCAAACAAAGACTGCAAGTGATCTTCTGGATTCGCAGACTGCAGCAATGCCCCATTCAAGCCTCTCAGCCATTCCTCAAGCACCAGAAACCCCAGCATGAGGTTATCAAACCTTCTTATTCGTGAGCACTCCTGATTGTTCTACAGCAGCTACAGATGTAATCCCGAAAATGCCTCCAAATGCTGCAAACAAACAGTCTGTTTTTAACTGTAATGCAAGGTGTTACCTTAAAAGGGAGAAGTGCATGTGGCACTTTTAAATGCTATGCCTCAAGCAACTGTGTGTCTTATAAATCACTGTCCTTATCTTAATTAATGACAATGAGAAGTAAACATGCTCACAGAAAGAACCAGTCTCTAGATGGTAAAACTGGAACCAGATCACTGAACAGCAAGTGGGATAACAGTAAAGTCAAAAAACAACAGGCTGCTCAGGAGAGTGCTCTGTTGTCCCTTGCATAAAAAGCAGGCTTGACTACAGAAATGATTACATGGAAATTTTAAAAGGAATCAGAATGTATTCATAATTATACTTGACCTTTAAATATTGCCTCGCCATTTTCAAAGCCCTTTCACATGCATCATGAAACCTGATGTTCACAAAACCCCTGGGAACAGGGAACACAGACATGGTTCCCATTTGACAGATGGGCAAACTAAAGCCTGAAGAGGTTATGTAACTTGCCTGGGGTCACACACCTGGTAAGTGACAGAGCTGGGCCTTAAACCTAGGTATCCAGGCTTCAATTTCAGTGCTTCTGTTACATAAAACCTGCTGCTCTGAAAGCTCAGTAAAACTAAATAAATATCTTAGAAGAATGATTAGGTTGTCAGACTTCTCAAAATTACATACCAAAAACAAACTGGCTCGAGTTGAAGGTCAAGAAGTGTAGAGCCATGATGACAGAAGGCATCCTTTTAACATCTCTATGCTGCAAATCTACAGACTCCCATTCTCACTCACCTGTTTTTCCAGTAAACACACTGAGGCATAGAGATGCTAAAGGATGGGCTTAATATCATTTATAAGGCCCAAGATAAGAAAATTTCAAGGTCTTGCCACTGCCAGTTTTGGTGCAAATTAACAGCATCACTGAGTAGCCAATAGATGCTGGGCCCTAGGGAATAAGGGGGGCGATGGCACACAAATTAAACAGAAAATGCACCCGTCCTGGGCAAGCCAGCTGAAACAGCTCTCCCAAAGCAAACAAGATACGCTAATAGAGTCAAGGTCATCTTCACTTTCCTCTAAGGAAAATGGGAACTTCTCTGGGGGCTCTATTCCTGGAAGGTCTACTTGTCATTGGCTGTTGCTCTATTTCTTATGAGTCATCAGTCATTTTAGCCTGATTTTATTTAATTCACTTTGCAGTTTCTTCAATGGATGAAAGGATTCATTTTAAAAGTCTCTGCACCAATTTTAAGAGCTGCTAGCTTCCAAGTCTGTGCAAGCTACCCACCATGTTGGGCAGTTTTGTGTGTAGGTGTGTGTGTTTTGTGTCTTTGCGTGGAGGCACAGTACCATTAAAATATTCACCCTCATAGAAGGAGGCAGACCCCCTGAAACCCAAGTGAGAAACACGGCCTTTACAATTTGTTATTCAACTTATTATTTCAGCATAGAAGAAAACCAGGGCACAAGTTCTGCAAATGCCAGGCTCATTAATGAAATGGGTTTTACACCCAAGAGCTGAATGGGCTATCTAGGCCCTGAGATAGTACATTTTGTGGCAATAATACTTTAACAGATAATGAATCAGCAAATTGCACTGGTGGCTTATTTCATTTACTTTGGATAGGATTGGTCTTCCTGCCACATCATTTTTCTGGTTAAAACCTAGTGGAATGTTTTCCTTTCCAGTTCTCAAGAAATACTACTTTTTGGTGGGGGTGAAACAAAGCCCTAAGCCTTGTGAAGGAAACAGAGACTAACAAAATAGAATGTAACACTGTAGAGGAAACTTCAGACCACCCAGCCAACTACTGAAAGCCAGAGACTTTCAGCCCAGGCTGGGAAGAGACCCAGGGTCTTGCGCTATGAAAACAATATTGCAATTCATCAGCATAACTCCAGCAGGTACCTCTCATTCCCGAGGTGCACCAAGGCTAATTAAGTTGCCAGATGCACTAACCATGTTAAGCATTTTAAAAGACAGGTTTTCACTCTGAAACAGCCTGCTCTCCCCCTTGTTCTGGATACAGGCATAACTGCTTCCAACCTTCCCCAGAATGTTTGGCAGCCCCTGGAAAGAGGAAGAAAGGGGTAGAATGCTTGTTAAGAGTAGGAGAGCGTCATGTTCTCTTAATGCGGGGTTTTTCAACAGTGGCACTATTGACATCTGGGACCAGATAATTTCCTGTTGTGGGGGTGTATTGGTTTGCGAGGGCTGCCATAACTATGCATCACAAACTGGGGGCTTTAAAAGAACAGAAGCTTATTCTGTCATGGTTCTGGAGGTTAGAACGTTGAAATCCAGACATCAGCAAGGTTTGTTCCTTCTGAGGGAGAATGTGTTCCAGGCCCTAGTTTCTGGTGATGGCCAGCAATCCCTGGTGTTCCTTTGCTCATTGACGCATCATTCCAGTCTAAGCTTCCATCTTCTCACAGCTCTCCCTGTGCCTCTGGGTCTTCACATTGCAGTCTTCTAATAAGGACACCAGTTATATTGAATTAGGGGCCCACTAACTCCAGTGTGACATTGTCTTAACTAATAACTACATCTTAAGCCACCCCATTTTCAAATAAGGTCACATTCTGAGGTACTGAGGGTTAGAACTTCAACATATCTTTTGGGGGGCACACAATTCAACCCATACAGAGGGGTCTTCGGGACAATGTAGAATGTTTAGCAGCATCACACAGAGACTTTACCTCCCTTGCCATGACAAGACCATCTGAGATCCTATACTAGGTGTTTATTACAGAACATACCACAGTGAATTGTGATTGGTGAGTCACTGGTCTAGTTCACTCACCAGAGTCAGGGGAGAATAGGGACAGCATCTTATTCATGGATCCACCCCATGTGCTCAAAAGTTTACCCGCTACATATGAGCACTCTCCCTGTCATGACAATAAAAAATGCCTGTAGACATTGTCAAAGGTTCCCTGCAGGCAAAATCACCCCTGGTAGAGAACCACTGTCTTTGGATCAGAAAAGTAAAGTTTAATTCTGATTCTGTTTTAATTAATTGTGCTGTTGCCTTAAAAAATTTGGTCAAACTCTCTGGTCTTCACTTTTTCTCACACATCTCATAAGAGCAGTGGTGTTGCTGAGGCCTGATTGAGATAGTATATGGAAAGAGTTTGCTGCATAATGAGACGCAATAAATGACAACTATTATCTTTTGTAAACCAGGGAAGTTTCTTTTGCAGGATTCTCTGTGGGTCTCAGTATTTACTGCCCTGATACTGAACTCTAGTCCTCGTCCCCGAGAGCTCCAGAAGGCAAAGGAGCTTTCCAGGTGTGCTCTGCATCCACTGCTGGGGGCAGAAAGTCCCCTTAGAGCCCAGCCCAAGCCCTCCCAGCATCTGTGACTGCGGCACCAAAGCTGCAGACAGCCATATATCACAGCCAAGGAAAGGGAAGCTCTGAGTATGATCAGAATGTTAATGTGGCTGCATTGCACCACGGACAGTATCAGCCCAAGTGAACACTGTAGAAAATCCACTGGAGACAGGGATGTGGAAGATGAAGAGAACTGGTTCTTAGGTATTGACTACGGCATACACGCAGAGACTTTACCTCCCTTGCCATGACAAGACCATCTGAGATCCCATACTAGGTGTTTATTACAGAACATACCACAGTGAATTGTGATTGGTGAGTCACTGGTCTAGTTCACTCACCAGAGTCAGGGGAGAATAGGAACAGCATCTTATTCATGGATCCACCCCATGTGCTCAAAATGGGTGCCTGTCACATAGCAGACACTCAATAAAAGTGTGCGTGTTTAATAAATGGGCCACCTTTCATCTCCAAGGTCTCTAGCCTACAAAATGGCATGTTTCTTTAAAGCCCTAATACAATCTAAGGCCCTAATACATCCCATGAATCTTGGGAAATCCCATATTTTTCACATCTCTTCTCATCAAGTAATTTCTAGGTATTCCCAAGGAATGCTAACATGTTCCACAAATCTATTCTGGTTGACATGTAACCCTTTCATCAGTCATTCTCCTGGATGCTTCCTGTCATCTTTTAATTGGCTTTTGTTGCTTACTCCATATAATTTCCACTCATGTGGACTCCACCCCAATTGCCCAATGCACTTTAAGAACAGGCTTATAGCATTTAACAGATCCCTTACCAAAGACTGAGAGACCACGTGGCAACACAAGTCACTTTCAACTGCTATTCACATGGCTACTCTCAAAGTCCCCTAGACTATATTGGACTGCATATCCCTGCCTATTTCCCCTTTCATCAGGTAGGATGGAAAGGGAGAGAGCTCCACCTCCTCAAAGGAATTTCCAGGCCTTCCTCTATCCAAGGACCTAGACCCACCCCAGTTTCAGGACAGAGAAAGACCGGAAGTCTTCCCCACCCCATCTCATTTTCCATCCCAGGATGATCATAGAAACTCATCTCCTTCAGGAACAAAGGGAAGACTGGCCCCTATTGCCCCCCAAAACTATCACTATATTCATCAATAATAATAATACAATTCACCTAAAATGTGGGTTTATTCTGTCTTAAGTAAGACCAATGAGGGCCATCACTGCTGCAGCCCAGGTAACAGTATTCTCATCCCAGTCCTGCCACTTTCCAGTCATTCCTCTAGTGTAAGATAAAGGAAAGATGAAGTTTATTCATCCCTCCTGACATGGTCCAGTCCTCTCTGAACAAATGCAGATCACAAAAACACCCATATCTCCCAAGAAGAAAGAAAAGCTTTCCAACATAACAATGGTCAACTTGCATTACCAAACAGAAGATTTAACATCTCCGTCTAAAGCATTTCTATTTCAATGACTTTACTAGTTCAAGTCTCCTTCAATACATTGATTAGATTTGTGCCTTAGGTTTAGCTAGTAAAAGAGATTTATCTAAGAGAGGACCCTTAAACTATGGGAGTGTATTGGGCATTTTTGTTTGATTGTTGACCAGAATCAAAAAGTTCCCAATTTGGGGGAACTCCCTTTGTGCAGATCCACAGAAGCTAAGTATGGGTGATTCTCATTACTTCCATACCTTGTCAACCCAGTATACACACACACAGGCCAGAGCTCCTGCTATGTTTGTTTTCACACTGCTCAACTCCAAAGTGTGCTATGAACACTATAGGCATCCTTGATTTGTATATTTATTATAACAATATTCTGACAGATGAGAGTAAAATGTCAGGAAGAAGGGATGTCTTTGTCTAATTTATATAAAGGCTCTGTTTGGGCTAGTGGTGGTCGTGGTCCAGGCTCCCCCCACCTCCCCACAATCCTTTAAATCATGAGCTATGATAGTGATACAAAGAGGACTGGTCAGGGAGATTAGCTCTGCAGTGGCTATGACAGTGGTATAGCCCAGAACCTGTGTGTAATGGTTGTAGTATCTGGTGGTGACAGTGTTGAGTGGTGGCAGCATTGTACATCAGCAGCTATAGCCATACCGTGGCCCAAATGTTCATTGAGCTAAGCCTCCATTGGTGGATGACTATTCTCCACACCTGGTTTTCCAGCGTCCCCACTGATGCTGTGGGTTAGTCATGATCCTTCCAACTCCATGCCTCCACTGAGCAGCTAGACATACTAGGAGAAAGACATGACCATGAGAAACTGCCCAGCAATCACACAATGCTCCCATGGTAAATTTGCTTCCCCACTTTTCATGATACCACTTCACACCTTTTTAGCTTTCCTTGAAAACTCTAATAACTCCTCCAATATCTCTTTCTCCAACCCCATCTTTAGCTGATAGCACCATGCTTCATTTCACTGAAAAAATAAGCACAAATGAGAAACATCTGTACCCACTTCCTCTCCTTCCCCTCCTGTTGAAATGAATGAACCATCCCTGTTCCTGTTTTAGTCAACCCTTCACTGGTACAGTGGAGTTCATCCCTGTATTAGTCCATTTTCATGCTGCTGATAAAGACATACCCAAGACTGGGCAATTTACAAAAGAAAGAGGTTTAACGGACTTACAGTTCCATATGGCTGGGGAAGCCTCACAATCATGGTGGAAGGCAAGGAGGAGCAAGTCATGTCTTACATGGATGGCAGCAGGCAAAGAGAGAGAGTTTGTGCAGAAAAACTCCCCTTTATAAAACCATCAGATCTAGCGAGACTTAGTCACTATCATGAGAACAGCATGGGAAAGACATGCCCCCATGATTCAATTAAATCCCACTGGGTCCCTCCTACAACACATGGGAATTCAGGATGAGATTTGGGTGGGGACACAGCCAAACTATATCAATCCCTATTCACCTACTCAAAGGACTCCAGCCCAGCAGGCATAATCTCTCTCTCCCATATTACCAATTCTCCCTGTTTGTGGAGTATTCCTGTTTCAACTACCATCATTATAACCTGCTATTGGATACAAACGTTCCCATTAGATGAAAAAAACAAAAAACAGAACCTCCTTCAATTCATAAGCACGACTCTCCTCAGAATCCCTGACATGACCCTGTACTACAGGAGAGCAACCAGCCACCAGCTGATGTTGCTTATATTGGAGCCCTGCCATCATGGAGGGGCATCAATTTGTTCTCACCAGAATAGACACTTATTTTTCAATGTGGATTTGCTTTCTCTGCCTTATCCATCATGATTCTGACAATATATCCATCATGGTTCTGAAAATATATCCATTATTGGACTTTCTATATGCCTCATACATGCTTTATATGATTATATCACATAGAACATTGTCTCTGACCAAGGGATTCACTTCATAGGAAAATAAATGAGGAAATCTGGCTGATGCCCATGGAACTTAATAGTACTACAATGTACCCTATAGCTCAAAGTCAGCTTATGGAATGGTGCAATGATCCACTGAATATTTAGTATGACGCTAGCTTGGAAACAACACTGTGATATAGGAGTGCAGTCCTATAGGATGCTGTATATGCTCTGAACCAGCGATTAATATGTGATACTATATCTACCACAGTCAAATACACAAGGCAATGAATCAAAGGGTAAAAGAGTGGCTTATGTCCCAAATGTGGCTGTGTCCAACAGTAGCTGAGTCTGGCAATGACAGCAATATACTGTAGCAATGATGCCCATATCCTGAGCTGCTTTTCTTGACTGCAGCCAACTTCTGTTTCTGCCCATTTTCCAAGTGGAATTCTTCAGGCTTCCCTATAGCTTTGTAAGATTATATCCTTCCATTATCCTTCCAAAAAATTCATTTTTCAGCCTAAGGTACTCAGCCTTGGTTTCTGTTTGTTGACCCAGACTGTCATAGAAGGCTCTACACAAAGATAATTCAGAAACTAATTGCAATCCCCAAAATCATTTTTCAGCTTTCAAAAATGTAACATTCAGTCTTTGCTAGGCATCCCATTACAAATGTATGAACGTGAGAATAAATGAACTCCAGCTTTCAGCTCTCCAGAGTAGGTAACTACATGTTAAGAACCCCAAACAGTGAATCTGAGCTGCTTACTTCCTTATACTGCTTGACGTGTTAGTTTTGCCAGCCGTAAAAATGATTCATGGGACCAATCAGCAGCAGAACAAAGTAGGGGATTTGGATTTACTGGGTGTTTTTCTTTGGGGGTGGGGAGTAGGTGAAAGATGACACTATTCTGATTCCTAAACCATTTACTGATCACAAGAAATTCTTAGATTAAAACCAATATTTTTTAAATTATGATACAAATTGATGTAATGTCCTTCTATCATGCTTTTACCCTCAGCGGGGGGCTACTAGAATAAAAAATGGAACCATATAAAACTTGTGCATCACTATTGGCATATATTTTGACCTTTTTTCATCTCCTCACCACCACCACCAAAGCACTAAAAATAAAATACAACAAATCTATGCAAGAACACAGGATTCCAATCATCACGACCTTTTGTTGTGCAGTCCTCACAGGATAAATGGCTTTGATGCTCATTAAAATATTTAGAACAAAAGCAAAAGGGAATTTAGCAAAAGGCATTCTCTGTCCCCCCACCTCCTACAGGAATATTCATGAGAACAGCCCTCTGACACCTACAACACACTGCTTCTTGTGATATCTTCAATTCATGGCAATGTTTTAAAATGTAGGTTTTCTCATTATTCAGCCAACAGATTAGGGGACAACTGCCATTGAAAATATAACGTATCACTCACAATTCCTGAGAAGAAGGCATGCCATCCCACAAAGGGCCATGTGGGGAAGCACCAGGTGAGTCAGGAGGCAGAAAGGGCAGAAAGGGCAAGGGGAAGATGTAGGCAGGAGATTTTATTGTGGGAAGTAGCTTAGAATTGATTAGTTTGAATAATTTCCATGGGCCGTGGAATATGGGAACGGTCTCTAGTTGTCTGGTACCTGGCCCTAGGATAATTAGAGTGGAGGAATATTGCCTCTTCAAGTGTAGGAGCCAGATAGAGAAGGTGGCTCAAAGTATGAGCTCCAGATTGGTTAGTTTAGCTTGCATATGAAAGGCACACTTCTGGGCGAGTCCTTTGCTATCTCTAGAATTAACTAGCCCTGGAAAGGGCAGTCTCTTCCCAGGCAATGAGGCCCCAGATGCCAGAGCATCAAGAGTACAGAAGGTAAGAAAATATTGTGGGTTTTTTTTATTATACTTGTGCACAACGTGCAGGTTTGTTACATATGTATACATGTGCCATGTTGGTGTGCTGCACCCATTAACTCGTCATTTACATTAGGTATATCTCCTAATGCTATCCCTCCCCCCTCACCCCAGCCCAGAACAGGCCCCAGTGTGTGATGTTCCCCACCTTGTGTCCAAGTGTTCTCATTGTTCAATTCCCACCTATGAGTGAGAACATGCGGTGTTTGGTTTTTTGTCCTTGTGATAGTTTGCTGAGAATGATGGTTTCCAGCTTCATCCATGTCCCTACAAAGGATATGAACTCATCATTTTTTATGGCTGCATAGTATTCCATGGTGTATATGTGACACATTTTCTTAATCCAGTCTATCATTGTTGGACATTTGGGTTGGTTCCAAGTCTTTGCTATTATGAATAGTGCCACAATAAACACACGTGGGCATGTGTCTTTATAGCAGCATGATTTATAATCCTTTGGGTATATACCCAGTAATGGGATGGATGGGTCAAATGGTATTTCTAGTTCTAGATCCCTGAGGAATTGCCACACTGACTTCCACAATGGTTGAACTAGTTTACAGTCCCAGCAACAGTGTAAAAGTGTTCCTATTTCTCCAAATCCTCTCCAGCACCTGTTGTTTCCTGACTTTTTAATGATCGCCATTCTAACTGATGTGAGATGGTATCTCATTGTGGTTTTGATTTGCATTTCTCTGATGGCCAGTGATGGTGAGCATTTTTTCATGTGTTTTTTGGCTGCATAAATGTCTTCTTTTGAGAAGTGTCTGTTCATATCCTTTGCCCACTTGTTGATGTGGTTGTTTGTTTTTTTCTTGTAAATTTGTTTGAGTTCTTCATAGATTCTGGATATTAGCCCTTCGTCAGATGGGTAGGTTGCAAAAATTTTCTCCCATTCTATAGGTTGCCTGTTCACTCTGATGGTAGTTTCTTTTGCTGTGCAGAAGCTCTTTAGTTTAATTAGATCCCATTTGTCAATTTTGGCTTTTGTTGCCATTGCTTGTGGTGTTTTAGACATGAAATCCTTGCCCATGCCTATGGCCTGAATGGTAATGCCTAGGTTTTCTTCTAGGGTTTTTATGGTTTTAGGTCTAACATTTAAGTCTTTAATCCATTTTGAATTAATTTTTGTATAAGGTGTAAGGAAGGGATCCAGTTTCAGCTTTCTACATATGGTTAGCCAGTTTTCCCAGCAATATTCATTAAATAGGGAATCCTTTCCCCATTTCTTGTTTTTGTCAGGTGTGTCAAAGATCAGACAGTTGTAGATGTGTGGCATTATTTCTGAGGGCTCTGTTCTGTTCCATTGGTCTATATCTCTGTTTTGGTACCACTACCATGCTGTTTTGGTTACTGTAGCCTTGTAGTATAGTTTGAAGTCAGGTAGTGTGATGCCTCCAGCTTTGTTCTTTTGGTTTAGGATTGACTTGGCAATGCGGGCTCTTTTTTGGTTCCATATGAACTTTAAAGTAGTTTTTTCCAATTCTGTGAAGAAAGTCATTGGTAGCTTGATGGGGATGGCACTGAATCTATAAATTACCTTGGGCAGTATGGCCATTTTCACAATATTGATTCTTCCTATCCATGAGCATGGAATGTTCTTCCATTTGTTTGTATCCTCTTTTATTTTGCTGAGCAGTGGTTTGTAGTTCTCCTTGAAGAGGTCCTTCACATCCCTTGTAAGTTGGACTCCTAGGTATTTTATTCTCTTTGAAGCAATTGTGAATGGGAGTTCACTCATGATTTGGCTCTCTGTTACTGGTGTATAAGAATGCTTGTGATTTTTGCACATTGATTTTGTATCCTGAGACTTTGCTGAAGTTGCTTATTAAGAAAATATTGTTAATACAAGCAATGACACTTCCAAGTTCCTGAAGGGCCTTCTGAATCATCTAAGTATAGGCTAAATCTTATTCATCATGATTTTGGCAATAAGATCTCTGACTTTGAGGATTCCTTGAGTTGCCAATGACCAAAAACAAAACAAACCAACACACAAAAAACTGGCTAAAACAGGAAAAAGGGATGTGTTGGCTCATGGATCTCAAAATCCAAGAATATGGCTGGCTTCTGCCATGTTTGATCTAAGCATTGTGGGCCCAGTTTTTCTACATTTCTGGCTCTGTTTTTCCAGACTCTTCCTCACTGGGCTTGCCTCACTATGGCAGGACCACAGGTGCACCAAGCTTACATCTTCTACGACTGAATTCAGAGGAAGAGAGACAAGGTCATTTCCCCAGAATTTCCAGCAAATTTCACCCTGATTCCCATTGGCTCTAAATGGATTACATCACCATCCCTGAACCAGTCACTATGGCTGGGAGATGGCAAGCTGCCTGTTTACTTAAGCCAATCAGGTATAGCCCTGGAGCCAAGGATGGAGCCACCCAAATGAAACTGCATGGTTTGGAATGGATGAGGGGCATTTTCCTATAGGAAATGTGGAGAACTGCTACCAGAAGAGAAGAAATTAATGATGGATTTCAAACATATGATGTCTACCAAATATATGCAGCTTTGTATTACAGATGTTTCAATATTAATTATATACATGTGTAGTACTTTGTTTTTTTAATTTAAAAAGGTTCAGAATCCAGTGCCCCTGGCAAAACCCTGATAATTCTGTCCTCACCCCTCATGATTAATATGATGCAATCATTAACTGTTCAATTGTCAGAGGCTATCTGCTTAATTTCAACAACAAATTTTCTGCATTTCAAAAATAATATATACTATTAGTGAAGATTCAAATTATACTAATTCATTTCTTGATACAAATCTATTTTTTTATTTTAAATTTAAAAAGAATGGAATTATCAGTAAGAAACTTTATGCCTTAAACATACCTACCTGCTCTTGGCACTCACTTTCTTAGAATTGACAACGCTGATAGGTTCTCTTGCTGTATTTTAAGGGAAGAGTTGAGGTATTCATGGAGAGAAAATGATGAAGAGGAAGTTAGACAAATCTCCTGCCCCACCACCCTCAGCCAAAAGAGATCCCTCAAAGCCAGGAGAAAGGGTAGGGAACACGTCTGTAGAGATACTATTTAACTGCAGAGTATAGTGCTTCCCCCATCTCCTCTGTCCAGGTTTTTTTTTTGGGGGGGGGGTTTGTTTTGTTTTTTACCATGTCAAGGAAGAAATCTGGCCTACCATCAAAGCTAGGGATTGGAGTAGTACACTAACATATGGAAAAAAATGTGATTTTTTTCTATATATTCAATTAATATGTTAAAAATAAAGTTTAACATATTATTTAACATTGAATGTTACTGGTATATAGCAGTGGTTCTCAAACTTTTGCATACATCAGTATCACCCAGAGAACTTGTTGAAACCAGATTGCTGAGTGCAACCCCCAGAGTCACTGATTCAGTAGGTTTGGGTGGGGCCTGAGAATTTGTTCAGCTAACAAGTTCTCAGATGCCTCTGATGCTGGTGCTCAGGGGACCACACGTTGAGAACCACTGGTGTATAGCATGTGTTTTATTTTACTAGTGGCTGATCTCTGTTAAAAACAAGATTCTAAAATGCCATTCTAGCTTATAGAATTCTAAGCCTGACCTTTTGGACCGTTAAGAAAAAGCTTTAATATAAAGTGAAGCTCATGTTGCTTGTTTATGAAACAGCCAGTGAGAAGTAGGAAGTCTACACTTCCCCCTCAGTCCTAGATGCTGAAGCAGGTAAGATCTTTCACATAATGCTTTTAAGGATCGTAACAGCAAGAATAAGAGTATGGACATAGATATTGCCTCCCAAAAGCCCAGGGAAGAAGTTAGGGGAAAAGGGAATCTCTCTGTTATTTAGGTTTCAATCAACAAAAGTTAAGACGGCTGGTTTTGAACCTGAGGCCTCGCGAGCTCAGATTTACAATGTTACCAATGGGAAAGAAAATGAACTTGGTAAAAACGTTAAGACATTCCTCTTTGTTTGGGCCATGAAACCTCTAGGGCTGTTTTATATTCTGAAACTGCCTGGCTCATTACAGTGACCAATAGGTCTCTAAATACCATCAGTTTAAAAGGGACTGTTGTAAAAATTCATGATTCATTCGTGCAATGAATCCCCCTTTTTGCTGGACTTAAACTGCATGAAAAGTAATCTTCTCCCTGCACTGAGCATCACCCTGTTTCCAATTCGGAAAAGCTCCAAAAAAAGGGGGGTGGGAGGGCAACAAATTTTACCAGCCATGAGGTGGGGAAAAGCAACATGTCTTTGCACACACATATGGTTTCTATAATCATTTTTTTTAAAGAAACTGAGTTTGACCTAGCTCTCTGATAGAGACAGCCTGATTGAGGATGACAGGCCTGGAGAACCCACCTGGGCCCCCAGGCAGGGGAGAGCCTGGGCTTGATTTGTGGCCCTGGATAGGGACCTGTGCTGTGTGAGGTGATTTTTTACACCCTTTGGCTGCACTGAGTGACCTCTCCCAAGCTGCTTTTCCCACACGCCAACCAACTGCATATGCTTTCAAACTGGGTGGTGATCTGGAATCCATATAAATAATATGCATCAGAGGAAAACTTACCTCTTTAAAACGGAAGCCAGAAACTTGCACCCACAAAATGGAGCCAGAGTTCCAGAAGCCTGTGCTGTGTCCCTCTGAGACAACATGGCGGCCATTGGAACCTCCACAGCGCCAGGCCTCACATCGGAACCTGACATACACAGCTTACAAAATCCAATTCAGAAGGGTTGAGTACACTGTGAGGTGCCCTTCCGCCTCCCATTTCCCTAAGCCTACTGAGCCCTGGGTGGAGACTGGCTGCATAAAGAAAGGCTTCACACGCTTGAGAGAAGTTGGGTCAGACCTGGGAAGGCTTGTGTCAGCTCCCCCTTCTGCTGCGCTGCTGCATTGCAATGGGAAAATACTATGTACACCTTTAGCCTCCAGGAGACACTTGAAGAAGACCAGAAATACCTTAAAATCATGATAGGAATGGTGGACAGAAGGTGACTTTTTTCCAAATTTTAACTTTTAATTCAGCACTAATAATTATGGGGAACCATATGATGTTATATGTTTGTAATGTGGAATGAGTAAAGCAGGCTAATTAACAAATCCACCTCCTCGCATACCATTTTTTTGTGGCCAAGACATTTAAATTTTGAAATATAGAATGCATTATTATTTATGATAGTCACCACCTGTGTAATGAATCACCAAAGCTTATTCCTCCTAACTGAAAATGTGTATCCTTTGACCAACTCTCCCATCCCTTCCCCCAAGCCTCTAGTAACCACCTTTCTACTCTTTACTTCTGTGAGTTCAACTTTTTTAGATTCCACATATAAGTGAGATCAGGTGGTATTTGTCTTCCTGTGCTTGGCTTATTTCACTTACCGTAGTGTCCTCCAGGTTCGTCCATGTTGTCGCATATGACAGATGTCTTTTTGAACTCCAACACCCACTTGAATTTCCCACCCTGCTTTCTTGTCCACCACCCACCCCACCAACGTTTCTTTTCCCCCTGCCTAAAATGTTGTTTCCTCCAGATCTGCATACAATAGGCTTCTTCTCATCAAGCATGTCACACACCCCTCCAGAGAGGCCACCCTACACATGCCTGCTTGCCTCACCCTGTTTCATTTCCTTCACAGCACTATCCCCATCTGGAAATACTGAGTTCCAGGAAGACAGGGACCTAATGTGTCTTGTTGACCACTGTACCCCAAGGACTGGCATATGGTAAGTGTTTGGTAACTACTTGCTAAATGAGTGAATGAACCCTGAGGTGATTTTCAACTGGACACTATTCCAGTTTCTCTTGAATAATTGGTCCTGCCTTCTCATGGGGCCATAATTGCACGGAGCTAAGTAGTAACTTTCCTGTTTATGATGTCGTTAATCAAGTTTTGTTTAATTTAGGATTAACCCAGCCAACTTCGGCCATTTTGGGGCCTGCCTGGCATTGTTTGCTGTCTTTATATGTTTGTCTCATGCATCTCTACTCTGTCCACACTAGCCTAATGCAGTGCCTGGCACTTACACGGTGTTTCAATAAGTGAGCATACTGGGTGTTGACTATATTTATGTTCACTAGCACTTTTTCTATGTGAAAAGAAAAGAAGTAATGCGAGATGAGGCTCATACCACCAAATCTAGCAATGTCATGCCAGCTTTGAAAATGCTTTAGTTGAAATAAAAGATGAGGCTTACCTTGGACACCATTTTACCATCACCCAAAGATCAAAAGGGGATAGAGGTGCTAAGGAAGTTTGAGTGTTGATGCGCTTTCATAGATAATGTGCTTGAAGTGAGATCTCTCATAGCTTTCTCTATGTGCATTCTCAGCATGACATGCTCAGAATCTAGGGCAAAAATTCTGTTCAAGTGAGATGAAGTCATAATACCTATGATATCACATGACTTAACCAACATAGTACAGGTTTAAAGCATTAAACAAACTCTTTCAGGAGTTTCCTGTGTCACCTCTTTTCCAGCCCACGAGTTCTCCTCCAAGTTGTAGTTTTGGGGAGTCACAGTCCACCTCATTCACCACTTCTCCCTGTGCCCGCTTCTTCTGTCCCTGGAGAAGTGAGGACTTTTGCTTCAGACCCTGAATTCTACTCACCTTTGCCTCCAAGTTAAAATCCTTGGCACAGGCAGTGGCCTACCTGGCTGACCTAGATGGGATTCTCTGTCACTGGACGCACCCAGTTAGGGCCTGTCTGCCTCTTCCCAGCTCCGGCAGCATGCCCTGCTTCCCTTTTGTGCTTTCATTCTATCTCTGAACCATATTTTCTCCATCGTAATCAACCCCACAATGAATCCTTATTCTTCCCTCCTGTGAGCCCTCTGTCCTTCTTTCCACCCACCTCCCCCTAACCCTCAATCTAGCAGTAATATTCCACTCATCATTAAAAGAAGACAGACTCTTTTTCAGACTATGTACATTAATACTGCCTTGATATCTCCCCAGACCTGACTAAACACCCAGACCCATGATTTCTATGGAGATTATTTCACCATATTTCTTTTTTATTTTTCCTTAAGTAATTTAGAGGGAAAATGGCTACAATAAAGATGAAGGACTTCGTGGATTTTAGCTATACACTCTGTTCCTCTATCCCTAATCATGAAAGATCAAGGGTGGTCCTCACGTATTAGCAATGCTGTGGTCCTATGAGAGACCCTCTGTCATAATTAGCTTCATCCTCCAACCAACCTCTGCCACTCCCCATCTCGCAATCCCATTCACACCTCCCAGAACTAGAGCCAATAAGCTAGATTTCAGCCCAGAGATTTTACCATCTCCACGAATCTGGTTTCTGTTTGGGGTTGGTTAGTGAATTCACTGTTTGTTGGTTGAAAGGGTTTTATTTTCATTCACAACTTTTCAGGAAACTCTTTGGAGAGTTAAATTCGATTGAGATTCTTCTCCAGGGCTCTCTTCTGGCCATTTCTTCTGGACAGGATAGAGGAAATATAATGTTGTGTTTAAGAAAACAAAACCCAGTTGCTGAATGGTGAGAGGAGGCCAGGAGTCTCTTCCACCACCCCAAAAAGCATCAGAGAGACCTTACCAAGGAAGCGGGGGGGCCTCCTTCTGATGGTCTGTGGCTACTGTGGAATTGTACTCTTATGCATCATCTCCTTCTCTCTGCTAGTCCTGGGCAGCAAACCAAACTGTGGGAACACTTTCTGCCCAGCATGCCTCTTCCTTCAGCTCTAGCCCATTTCTCCCAGCAGTTTGGTGCCCCACTTGCTTCCCTGAGCATGTTCTTCCCTCTTGTGATCTTGACTCTTTTGAAATTAAAAGGCCCTCTCCTGTAATGCTATCAGCATGGCTCTCTTCTCTCAGACACACAGATATACACACAGGGCACAGATTTCAGCTATATGCACACAGCCATGCTGCCACACACAGCCAAGATTTACTGCTCTGGAAATGTTGCCTCTTTGACAGATTTATTCTTTGAAAAGTGAGAGATTCCCCTCCTGGGATGGACCTGAATGGGGTTGATGGGGGAGACAGAAAGGCCTGCATTGCCAGGCAGCCCACCCAGGCTCCAGGCATCTGGCAAAAGGTGGCGTTTTTTGCCAGGAAGGGGGCTAATAAAAGGGGAGAAGCAAATATAAATCACAGAGATTGGAGGACTGGCAATGCCACTTGTCCTTGGAAAGAGCCGAGGCTTTAGAGCCATTGCAAAGATTCAGATGCTTCAGGGGATTTATAACAACATCTGGTCCATCTGCAGGTGGATTTTTAGTACCTAGGTAGGAAAGCTCCTATTTCAACAAACAGAAGCTGCAGAGCAGTGAATCTCAAGGTGGGGACAATAGCTTAGTAAGTTACCTGGGGAGCTTGTACAAACTATATATGCCCAGATTCTAAGAGGCCTATCAGAATCATCCAGGTCAGCTTGCATAGCTTTAAAAGCTCCCAGTGATTTCATTATCATCACTGTAGACTATTCCTGGTATATATTTTAGTTCTACAACCCAGGCTGACATACACAAGTCCATGAAGGAAGAGAGCTGGCTCTGACACGTGCAATATTCGGTTGATATGCAGCTCTAAGCTGCCTGAGCGAGGAAACCTTGAGGAAAGGGAGCCCAAAAATCTCCGTAGACATCTGGGAAAGAGTCAGGGCAATGTTTTAGCAGACCCTGAAGAGCTCTAAATCTTCTTGCTACTTATAACTGCAGCCTTTAAAGTTGTCAAAACGCAAATGCGATCTTGGATAGCATCGCTGAAGAGTTTAGTATATGACCCAGACAGCAGTGCAGTTTTGCTGCCCAGGTCCTGTCAGACCACCCAGGGATGGAAGCCTGTTGAGTTTTGAGTGCATCTTTGTAAGAGAGATAGTGATGAACTGGAACTCACCCAGAGAACACCGAGCACACTGTGACTTGAGCAAAAGGAAAGGGGATCATCATCAAGGAAAGTAGAAGGCTGAGAGGAGCAGCACAACAGCCTTTAGAACGCTGAAGAGGCCAGGCATGGTGGCTCATGCCTGTAATCCTAGCACTTTGGGAGGCCAAAGCAAGCAGTTCACTTGAGGTCAGGAGTTTGAGACCAGCCTGGCCAACATGGCAAAATCCTGTCTCTACTAAAAATACAAAAATTAGGCAGGCATGGTGGTGCACACCTGTAGTCCCAGCTACTCAGGAGGCTGAGGCATGAGAATTGCTTGAACCTGGGAGGCAGAGATTGCAGTAAACTGAGATCCTGCCACTGCACTCCAGCCTGGGCAGCATAGCAAGTCTTTGTCAAAAAAAAAAAAAAAAAAAAAAAGCTCTGAAGGGCAGGGCTGTGCAGGAAAATTAGAGGTTGTTCTGTTTAGCTGCAAAAAGGAAAAAAGGGGAAATAAAGGGAAAGCACTATGATAAGCATTTAACAAATGTCACCTGTCAGTCCTCACCACAACCCTATGAGGTAAATGTTATCAAATCCATTTCTCAGACAGGAAAACTGAGGCTTAAAAAGTTAAGCCAGGCTTGGTGGTACACACCTATAATCCCAGCTACTCCGGAGGCTGAGGTGGGAAGAATACTTGAGCCTAGGAGTTCAAGTTTAGCCTGGGCAACATAGTGAGATGCTATATTTAAAAGAATAACAATAATAATAATAAATTTTTTAAGTTAAAGAATGTATCCAAGGCAGCCAATTTTCAAAGAATAAGAATTTGATTCCAATCTGTAGGTGACTCCCAGGACTATTCTTCCCATTACTCCATTAAAAAATAATTAGGCCTGGGAATAAAAGTTAGTGAAAAGACTCCACATAGGAAAGAAATGTGGTAGATGCATTTTGGTGCCTCACCCCAGCCACTTTGCCTAAGTTTTTCCTGGTGATGCATCCATCTCCCCAGCAACTGAGCTAAGAGTATTGGCTGATAAACCCTCTCAGCCCCATTCTTGGGAGAATACCCATCAAAAGACTAGCCCCCTGCTCACCCCAAACATCCCCACACTGCAAACCTTAGCCAATGACTAACTAGCACAGAGGTACAAAAGGCTGGACTCCCTGCTTTGCAGAGAGATCGACTCTGTGAGCTCCCTGTGAGATAGACTGCAGCTAGTGGCCAGTGGCGATCTCATTATTACATAGTATTTTCCCCTGCCCTATTCATTTTCCTGAACACACGCCCCTACTTGCAGAAGAATCCCCATCTTGGGCTCTGCTTCTGTGGAAACTCTAAGGTGACTTACCCTCTTTGAACTGTAAAATCAAAAAGGGTAAGTCACCTTAGAGTTTCCATAGACTCTTTGATTTTACAATTCAAGGTCTCCAAAGGGTATAAGTTTACAATGAGAAATGAAAAGAAGGGATGGGAGATTGTATTAGTCCATTCTTGTGTCACCATGAAGAAATACCTGAGGCTGAGTAATTTATTAAAGAAAAGAGGTTTAATTGGCACACGGTTCTGCAGGGTGTACAGGAAGCGTGGTGCTGGCATCTATGTTTGTTGTGAGTGCCTCAGGAAACTAACAATCATGGCAGAAGACAAAGGGGGAGCAGGTGGGTCACACGGCCAGAGAGGGAGTAATGCAGGAGGAGGTACCACACTATTTTAAACAACCACATCTCTTGAGAACTCACTGTGGTGAGGATAGCACCAAGCCATTCATGAAGGATCTACCCTCATGACCCCAAACACTTCCCATCAGGCCCCACCTCCCACACTGGGGATTACATTTCAACATGTGATTTGGAGGAGACAAATAGCCAAACTATATCAGAGATGAATGATAAGGAAAGCAGGATGAGAAAGGGGGAACTCAGGCTCCTGCACTGTCCTTGACCTACAGAGATGCAACCCCAAAGACTCCTAAGAGAAGTGTGACTGAATGAGGCCCCACCCTAGGCCTCACACCCATGGCCTGAGGTGATTTATGGTTACAGCACAACTTTATTTCCAGATAGGATTTCTATTTAACATTCAGAGAAAATTTCAACCTGGGGTCGAAAAAGAGGAAAATTTTTAAAAAGGAATACAATCAAGGACAACTATTCCTTGTGAATATAAATACCAAAAAGAAACTGTCCCTCATTCCCTTTCTTTCTCTCACTCATGGAGCAACAGAATTGGCCACTAAGCCAAACTTTACATACATGGTTGTCTGCAGTCTGAATATGGAATGGGGCTTGTGGTACACATAAGATGTGCCTCTCCAATCCCCCTTCAGTGAAGAACTTACTGCTGCAGCTGCTGGAAGTGCTATCAGCAGAAAGCCTTCGACTGTCAGTCTTCAGGGACTGCCTCAGTTGCAGACAGCTGCTTCACCCAAGGCCAAGCACCTATCCACGTAGCCCACATCCAGTGACTGATCCACACAAGGATATAAAGGCTATCTCAGCCCAACTTGGGATTCAGACCTGTTTGGAATCCCCTGTGGGCTGGAACTAGTGACTTGTTCCTAATAAATAGAATGTTGCTTACATGATAGAATGTCATTTCCATGACTAACTTACAAAAAAGGTGACTGCCATCTTGTTTGCTCTCACTCTCTCTCTTACTGATATACTCACTTGCCCTTCTAACAGTTCGTGAGATGCTGTATGATGAGGCCCAGATGGCAAGGAACAGAGGGGGGCCTCCAGCCAACAGCTTGTAAGGAACTAAGTCTTCCAGCCAATAGCCTGTGAGGAAATGAAACCTGCCAATGACCACATGGGTGAGCTTGGAACAAATCCTCCCCACTCTATGTGAGACCACAGCCCACAGCTGACACCTTGATTGCAGCCTTGTGAGAGTGCCTGAGACAGAGGGCCCAGCTAGGCTATGCTCAGATTCCTGACCCACAGAAATGGTGAAGTAAGTTTTGAGGTAAATGTTATGTAGCAATAGATGAGTGATACAACAGTGAAGAGCCATTTTATGTCTAGAGCTCCCCAAAGGGTCAGCTGTGGCTGCTGTTGGACCTATATGGGAGTATGACATCTTCTGACATCTTCTTCTAACCAAATATGCTCCCTCTCCCCTCCTTTGCATGGGTGTTGATGCCAAGAGCATTCCGTAACAAACATCCTGAAAGCCGAACTCCATCTCTGTCTCTATTTCCTGGAGACCCCGACCTGTGAGAGGGTTCATCCAACAAACATCTCATGGAATAACTGCAGCCTCCACACACAATTCCCATTTAATAATAGTATCCCTAAAAGAATGAAACTCAATTCAATTCAACAAACATTTATCAAGTACAGCAGTGAACAAGCAGACAGATGTTGTGGGAAGACTGTCATTAAACACATAATAAGATATGAGTAAAAACCTTTAGATTCATGAGGGAAGAAGACCAAGAGTTAGCATCTCCTCTTTCCATTCCCCTTACCTTTCCCCTCATACAGCACAGGACTTGCAAAGGGCACCTATCTTTCTCTTTCACCTCAGACACTCTTTCTACCATTGTGCAAACCTGGGAAGCTTACATTCTCCCAGGTTCACCTTCCCAGGATGAGGCTGTAACTTCTACCCTTGACGTGGAGTATACCAGTGAGACCCCTGGTTTGCAGTAAATCTGTGCGAACCTTCCAGAAAATTAAAGAATACCCTAGGGATAAAGAATCTGTCAATCCATATCTCAAAATAATAAGAGCTATCTACGACAAACCCACAGCCAATATCATACTGAATGGGCAAAAACTGGAAGCATTCCCTTTAAAAACTGGCACAAGACAGGGATGCCCTCTCTCACCACTCCTATTCAACATAGTGTTGGAAGTTCTGGCCAGGGCAATTAGGCAGGAGAAGGAAATAAAGGGTATTCAATTAGGAAAAGAGGAAGTCAAATTGTCCCTGTTTGCAGACGACATGATTGCATATCTAGAAAACCCCATTGTCTCAGCCCAAAATATCCTTAAGCTGATAAGCAACTTCAGCAAAGTCTCAGGATACAAAATCAATGTACAAAAATCACAAGCATTCTTATACACCAATAACAGACAAACAGAGAGCCAAATCATGAGTGAACTCCCATTCACAATTGCTTCAAAGAGAATAAAATACGTAGGAATCCACCTTACAAGGGACGTGAAGGACCTCTTCAAGGAGAACTACAAACCACTGCTCAATGAAATAAAAGAGGATACAAACAAATGGAAGAACATTCCATGCTCATGGGTAGGAAGAATCAATATTGTGAAAATGGCCATACTGCCCAAGGTAATTTATAGATTCAATGCCATCCCCATCAAGCTACCAATCACTTTCTTCACAGAATTGGAAAAAACTACTTTAAAGTTCATATGGAACCAAAAAAGAGCCTGCGTTGCCAAGTCGAGCCTAAGCCAAAAGAACAAAGCTGGAGGCATCACACTACCTGACTTCAAACTATACTACAAGGCTACAGTAACCAAAACAGCATGGTACTGGTACCAAAACAGAGATATAGATCAATGGAACAGAACAGAGACCTCAGAAATAATGCCGCATATCTACAACTATCTGATCTTTGACAACCCTGAGAAAAACAAGCAACGGGGAAAGGATTCTCTATTTAATAAATGGTGCTGGGAAAACTGGCTAGCCACATGTAAAAAGCTGAAACTGGATCCATTCCTTCCACCTTATACAAAAATCAATTCAAGATGGATTAAAGACTTAAATGTTAGACCTAAAACCATAAAAACCCTAGAAGAAATCCTAGGCATTACCATTCAGGACATAGGCATGGGCAAGGACTTCATGTCTAAAACACCACAAGCAATGGCAACAAAAGCCAAAATTGACAAATGGGATCTAATTAAACTAAAGAGCTTCTGCACAGCAAAAGAAACTACCATCAGAGTAAACAGGCAACCCACACAATGGGAGAAAATTTTCACAACCTACTCATCTGAAAAAGGGCTAATATCCAGAATCTACAATGAACTCAAACAAATTTACAAGAAAAAAACAAACAACCCCATCAAAAAGTGGGTGAAGGACATGAACACACACTTCTCAAAAGAAGACATTTATGCAGCCAAAAAACACATGAAAAAATGCTCACCATCACTGGCCATCAGAGAAATGCAAATCAAAACCACAATGAGATATCATCTCACACCAGTTAGAATGGCAATCATTAAAAAGTCAGGAAACAACAGGTGCTGGAGAGGATGTGGAGAAATAGGAACACTTTTATACTGTTGCTGGGACTGTAAACTAGTTCAACCATTGTGGAAGTCAGTGTGGCGATTCCTCAGGGATCTAGAACTAGAAATACCATTTGACCCATCCATCCCATTACTGGGTACATACCCAAAGGATTATAAATCATGCTGCTATAAAGACACATGCACACATATGTTTGTTGCAGCACTATTCACAATAGCAAAGACTTGGAACCAACCCAAATGTCCAACAATGATAGACTGGATTAAGAAAATGTGTCACATATACACCATGGAATACTATGCAGCCATAAAAAATGATGAGTTTATGTCCTTTGTAGGGACATGGATGAAATTGGAAATCATCATTCTCAGTAAACTATCGCAAGAACAAAAAACCAAACACTGAACATTCTCACTCATAGGTGGGAATTGAACAATGAGAACACATGGACACAGGAAGGGGTACATCACACTCTGGGGACTGTTGTGGGGTGGGGGGAGGGGGGAGGGATAGCATTGGGAGATATACCTAATGCTAGATGATGAGTTAGTGGGTGAAGCGCACCAGCATGGCACATGTATACATATGTAACTAACCTGCACATTGTGCACATGTACCCTAAAACTTAAAGTATAATAATAAAAATAAATAAAAAATAAAGAATCTGTCAATCAACAAGCACCCAAATGGATACACTGGGCCCTGGTGGCAGGGCAAAGTTGAGCATGTCCATCCCCAGAAGGGACACAAAAGAGAGAAGAATGTTGAAGAATGTCCCAACCAAAATACCAGGACATGATCCCCTTCCATGAGCCAAATAAAAGTTATTACCATCTGAGAAACTGTGTTTTCTCACCATTTTCTTCATTGCACTTAACATTGCATGAATTATAGTATTCATTTTTTTTCGTTACTTGTATCCCCTTAGAATATAAGTTACTTGAGGGCAAGGATTTTGTTTGTCCACTGCAATGTATCCAGTGCCTGGGACAATCCTAGCCTAGTAGGAGTTCACTGAGTATTGGTTGAATGAAGGAATTAATGAATGAATTAGTTAATTTATTTAGTGTTAATCTTCAGATTTGCAGATTCTGCTACACTTTACTAACACAGAAGCTCTAGAGGAGCAGGGAGAATAGTGCCCCAAGTAACAGGTGTGCAGTCTAGAGGAGGGCAGGGGATGTTTTCATACTCAGCATTTTCTTCATTTATTACTGAAAACAAACGTATGAGGTGGTATTATTGTGCTGTCCATTTTGCAGATGAGAAAATTGATGAATAGAAAAATCAAGAAGCTTCCCTAAAGTCATACAGCCAGAAAGTTGCTAAGTAGGGATTTGAACTCAGATCTCTCTGACACCAAAGTGTCAGCTCTTTTCACTTACCCTACAGATATTGCATTTACAGAGACACACCGGTAGTATAATCCCTTTGTTTCAACAAATATTTAGTGAGCAGCAAGGGTGCATCAGGACTACAGGCTCTTCAAGAGCAGGGGCCAAGTCTGCCTTTACTCACTGTTGATCCCCACACCTGGAACCATGCCTGGCATAAAATCAGTGATCAATAAATATTTCTTAAATGAAAAAAACAACTGTGCTAGGTGCTCAGACTATATAAAACAGCCATAGTCCCTGTCCACACTGTTTAGAGTATGGTGGGGTCAAAGCCACATGGAGCATAACAGAAAGGATGATCATCATTATAAGAAAAATTTATTGAGCATTTGCTACATATAAAACGCTCTTCTAAGCATTTTCCATGGATTAATTTATTTAACACTCCCAACAACTCTTTGAAATAGGTACTATTTCCTCATTTGATAATAGTACTATTATCCTTATTTGAAAGATGAATAAACAGAGGCCCAGAGAGGCTAACTTGCCAAAGATCACAAAGCTAATGAGTGGTAGAACCCAAGCAGTTCAGAGACTGTGTGCCAATAAGTGGTCACTGTATTGCCTCTATCTGATAATTATAATCATAACAATAAACATGAGTACCTGAATGCTGAAAATCCCTAATGGCATTTGACCTCATAAACTGGGAAAGGAGTTGAATGACACTGTTTGAAATATAGCACCATCAAAGACACCCTAATGCCAGCCTTCACATTTCCCCAGTGAAAGTTTCCACAAGCCCTTGTCAGCCCAGGCAAAGCCATGGATCAGGAGCCAAGGTCAGTTCTCTGTACTGATCTGATCCATCTGCCCCACTGCCCTTCTTCTGAGACCTTCCCACCCAAGGGGCTGGCAACTGGACCACATAGCTCCTTGATCCCACCCACAGCTTTTCAAACAGAGGCCATGTCTGCCTAGAGCCACTTTACTTATGAAGACCTTGAAGTATTGATATTCTGATGGTATCAGGCAGGGGATGTCTTAACCCCAAGAAGCAGAGGTAATCACTCAGGGCAGAAAGTTTCTGGAGACTTCCCTCCCTTCAGCAGCATCTGCCTAGAGTACCTTACATGAAGGACATATGCTCAGTTTGTAAGCACAGAGATTTGGTTTCAGATTGATGAACTCATTCTTAAAAGGCTGGAGAGATATCTCTTCAGCTGGTTTTCTGTAGAAGTCAGGATATGGTTATGAACTTCTTTGCACATCTCCAAGGTTTAGGTATGGAGGTAGCTGTTCAAGGAAATGAGCTTTGAGAAGTTGTCTCTCCTGTGCTCCTTCCCTCCAATGGTGTGGCTCCTACATAGCTCCACATTCATACAAAACTGCTGGTGTTTGTAAAAACTTCTAGAAAATGTGAGGGAAGAAGAACACACAACTAGACTTGGGTTGCACAATTCTACCCCACAACCACCAGCCACATCCATCCAGAAGAGTAGCACATCCACCCATGAACTCACCTGAGGTGCCACCCAGAAGACAGGCATTTGACCATGAACTGATGGAAGGGGTAGAATATAAGGACCTTTTGTCCTTTTCCAGGTGGAAATGAGAATTATCTAGCTGTACTTTGTGAAATTTAGCTCGCTTATTCTCCCCATCCCCGTGTGAAATAACTTTAATTCTGACCAGGAGAATTGTGGATCAAAACTAACACCTCCAAAAAGCCAGCAAGGAGCCAGCCCTGCATACAGAGCACAGATGCAATGTGGCCAGCATATGATATAACTGCATTGGTGATTCACCCAGTATATAAGATAACAGCCATGCTTTGCACAGCTTCTTTTCTTCTATAATCTCCAAAATCAGACCCAATCCAAATGTGATGTGTTAAAAAGAGAGAGATCTTTAATGAGCATGGAGAACTAATAGAAAAATTCAGTTTCTTTTAACTGCATTAAACAGAAATGCATAATTAGAACAATGTATTACTGAAAGTTAATTCTAGGGAGGGTAGGCACCTTCAATAAGGTATGTAAGTTTGAGAGTCTATGTGACAGTGAAGATTCAATGAGAAAGGGGCTTCTGGCTAGAAAAATTCTTTCAAATAACCACAACAATGGTAAAAAGCACTAAAGCCTCTTTCCCTTCCAAGGCATGGCTTACAGATGGCTTTTCCCAGACGGTGTAAAAGCCAGAGCTCCACATTTGTCCGGTGAAATGAGTAACATCATCTTCCTTACCTTTTTTTTCTAAGGGGACTAGAATTCATACAGGTTCACCGTTTGCCAATACCCACGTCTTCTGATTCCCAATCTTGTTCTTTGTTCTCAGCTCCACATGGTCACTCAGAAAAGTGGAGCGCAGACTTTATGAGTCCTTCCCCACCCTGCAGAGAATATACCCACTTGGCCAGCCAGAGAGAGGCAACCATGGAGAGGTGCCCCTTGCACATCCTCCTGCACTACTCACACAATACACACATGCACGAGCACACGCGGACGCACGTGCACACACACACACACAGTTGTAGTCAGAGACATGGAGATAAGGAGATAGTTCACTTAAGGGGGGCTCCCAGTCCTGAACCTAAGGTTTTCTGATCTTTCACCTTAAAAATCACAGACCTCTCAGATGGAACCACAGTTAACACACACACCAATAAACACTCCCTCCCCATGCTGTCACTCATCAATCTGTCTAGCAAAGTCCCCTGCTGAGGTCAGAAGTGGCTCTCTCAATGGCCCAGCTTGACCAGGCTTCACACCTAGATCACACATGGATTGAGATGCAGGAAGTGCCACCCACTCCCACCCCATCAACACTTAGAACAATCCTTCATGGTGAAGGGACAGCATGGGCCACAGTGGCTCAGAACAGAACTTAGGGTCAGATGGAGTTGAATTCATACCTCACTTCTTCCATTCTTCAGGCTTTTGCACAGCTCCAGCAAGCACCATTCACACTTTCCAGTGAGCACCATTCACACTTTTACCTAAAGGCATAAGATTCACGGAGAATACAATGTGAATGATCATCCCCCACCCCCCACCCACCCAATGGAGTTGTGACATGCTATGGCCCTATCCACTAGCTATTAGCAATGAACTAATAGTATTATTTGAGAAAGAGCTTGGCCATCACTATATTTGTAAAGTGACCATTTTAATGTCTACATCTCCAACTTATTCTAAGGATCAAATTAGATAATATATGAAAAGTGCTCAGCACAGAGCCTGACACATTGAAACCATCAGTAACTAGTAGCAATGATTATTTTTCAAGTCACCTAATCTAGGATCATGCCCACACAAGAACCATTGAGGTACTTGCTCTAAGAGCTTCATGAAAGGATGTCTATGACTCAGAGAGTTCCTCAACCTTACCTATGAGCCTTACTTGATTTCCCAGCCAACCCCAAATCTGGGTAGCCTCTTACTCCGTAAGTGCTACATGGAAAGGAGTGAATTTGGGGAGAATGAAGCCACTATGAGACACTATTAGAAATTTCTATTAGAATGATAAGGAGCAAAGAGTTCCCCGCACTGTACCACCCATAACCTGCCCCCATGGATGCAGTGTTATACCACCTCATTTTTAGAATAAGGAACCATCAGGCCCTCACCCATACTCTCCAGGCAGGGATTTGTGTATGTAATTAACAGAGATTAACAGCTGAATACAAAGGAAAATAATCCCTTACATTTTTATCATTGTACATGTTGTCTAGTGTGCTGCACAGTTGTTCAGTGGCCCTGCTCAACTGAGATTCCAGGAGAAAGTTAGCCCTAATGCCCTAAGGCAAACACCTTCATACATACATACATGCATATACATAATACATAATGAATTAACTCTCTTCTGTGCATGGTACTATCTATGTACCACCTTTAAAAGAATTGAGAAAATAATCACTTATATCATTTTCTGTGCTTCATGATTCAGAGGAGGAACCCATGAGGTAAAAGGCAGACATCATTACTCCCAATTTACAGAAGAGAAAACTGAGTTAAGAAAGGTGACTCACCCATGGTGACAAGACAAATAAGTGGCACAGGTAGGACTCAGTCTACAGACTCCAACTTAAGTACTCCCTTCTCGCCAAGAGGTGGGCCTAAGAAGCATCTAAATTTAGCACCTGTATCTTTAATCACACAAGCAGGATCTCATCAACTCAGAGACTTTCAAAGAGGAAAGAATTTAAAGTTCATCTACTGCAATACTCTCATTTTACAGATGAGAAAACTCATTTTAATAGATACCATTATAATGTCCACTTCTCCCTAATGAGGTTATTTCCACATTCCATTTAATAGTCCATATTAATATAACATTGCTAATGTAGACACAATGGATTCTGCTAAATAAAAAAGGCGAAGTGGTAACAGATGGATTCACAAATCCTGTCTCTTCAGTGTCATATTTATGTTCAGTACCCTGGCTGGCCACAAACTAGCAGTGTGACCTGAAGAAAGTCACTTCAACCTTTCTGGGCTGAAGTTTTCTCATTTGTATAATGAGAAGATTGGATTAGAGAATTTGTCTTCCATTTAGGTCCCTTCCAACTCTGAAACTCTTATCTGTGAAAGTACTTTGCAAGGTCATCTACTCCAGCCACCACCTCCCCACTCAGAGATAGCATCTCTCTAAACTATTATTTGCTAAAACCAGTTTTAGTCCCAAATCATCCTGTGTGTCCATCATATTGCAGATGTCTTTGGTGAAAGCATTTATTTAAATTCTGATTAAAGCTCAAGCAAAGTTAGCTCCAGACAGACAAGCCCTTCAGACATGAAAGAGATGAGAGTTTCCCATTCTCCAGACCAAGCCCTGAAAAACCCCAGAAGCTTTGACCCAGAAGTAGTGATGTCTACACTCACATATCTACACTTACATGAGCAGAACACTCTTTCTTAGACACCTAATATACGCTATTTGTTTTGTCCCACTGAACCCATGGCTAGAGTCCCAAAAGCAGCGGCAGTGGAATCTCCACAAAAGAAAGCCCCAAACTGTCCTGAGATGGAGTTCGTTTGGATTCCAAAGAAAGAAGCATTGAACACTAAGGTGATCAATCCAAAGCATTTATTAGGGGAACTTACAGAAGACTACAGCAATCCTGGCAATGAACAGTAAGAGAAAAGTGGTGTTCTACTTAGACATGTCTGCAGCAGGAGTTCAGGGTATGGAGTTTACATGAGTGTTTAAGGAATGTGGGTCAGGGTCCGGGTCAGGGTCAGGTTTTTTTCTAGTAAATCTAGACACCTTTATCAGTGCCTGGGAATATTCAAAACCCTGATTTGGGTTCAAGCCTGCTGGGAAAATCCTGCAGCTGGTTGAGTCACAGAGCAATCAAGACACTCCATGATTTTTGGTAAAGACACAAAAAGCAAGGGCAACTGGGGACTCTACACTGTTCTAACCTGAGGCAGCCACCTGCTTCTGAGCCTCTCCATCTTCCAGAAAGGAAGCTGGGTGCAACGCATTCCCAGCAACTCAGTCTTACAGGGCCAAGTCTTTCCAATGACTGAAATTCCTCTAAAAGAGAAAGAATGTCCCAAGTGGTCATCAAAAACAAGCTCACAAAGGCAAGGTATGGAGTCAAATAGATACAGGAAGCTCTAAGAAGATGACTACAGCAAGTAGCAAGTTGAACAAAACACAATGGATATTTAGGAATGCAACTTTGTCACAACTGAGGTTTTGTGCTATAATTTTTATTTAAGGAAATATAAAAAATACAAAAATTTTTAGAATTTTTTAACTATATAAACCATTTTGTTATATGTGACTCTAAATGGTAAAAAGAAATAAAACAGAATAAAAGATGAATTGCCTTTATAGGCCATCTTCTGCCTCTCTCATTCCCTCGAGACACCCCTGTGTATTCCCACACATACACCCAAGCACACATGCACACACAGGCATCCATAGTCACAAGACCATTCTCATGAATTTAGGGTCTAATCTTTCCATTCATCTCACATTTCAGTTTTTCTAAACATGTTTATATATCTAGATCAAGTCTATTTAGGGTAGTTTGAAATGCAAGGATAATGTGTAATAACTAATCACAATCTCATAATTTTTAATGATTTGTGATGCCTCGTGAGAATTTTTGTACTTAGATTGCCTTTTGCTTATTCCAAGTATAGTAGTTTCCATTATACAAATATATTTGAATATATATCTCTATATATCTGCATATATATGATATGATATGCCTGCTTGTTCTATTAATGATAAGGCACTTGCCATCAAATGTCCACCCACAAATGCCTAGGTGCCATGGAAATTTGTTCCTGAACTACTCCTTTTGGCACCTCTTAGGATCCCTGTATCTGCTACTTGAGTCCAAATGGGCAAAACTCCCCAGCGTCTACTTATACTCATGGCTTGTCCAGCAGGAAAAGGTTATATTAATATTATGTGGGGTTTGAATCTGGTTTTAATTGAATATTAAATGTATATACCCTTGTTTGCCTTTCAATGTTTCCTTAAGATAAAAGAAGTAGTCCCATTTTATAGATAGGGCCACTGAGACAGTGAAAGTTTAATGTCATTATTGTCACAAGTAGATAAGGGTTGACAGTCACCAGGTCCAAAATGTTAAAAAATACAGTCTGTTCTTGGTCTTAGTCACCAGATAGCCTCCTTTCAAAAGCAAGCAATCACACAGACAGGTGAAACACAGTCCCCAGAAGACTCTTCATGAACTACTTCCGAGTCTCTGAGAACTGCTTCCGGCTTTCTGAGAACTACTTTCACTTCGGGTTTTCAGTTGGGGCGAGGGGGAGTCCTACAGGGGACCAAGAATGTGCGTAATATTGGAAAGGGGAGTGGGAAATAAAGTTCCAGAAATGGGATACTTGACTTTGCAGTCATATGAGGTGAGTACCATACAGCTGGTAGTCAGCAGCAGATTGCAGCCATAAATCTGAGAGGTGGGGCTTGATTTTCACAACGCTCCATGTAGACAAATCTTTCCAGCTCTCCCATCAGCAACCTGTGGGAATAAGAAGGAGCCGGGAGTGCTCCAGAGGACCACCTCATACTTAAATGGAAGCAGTTCCACTTTACCAGAGGTTTCAGAGAAGTTTCGTTTGAGAAAACTTTAAATTAAAGTATGTGCCAACTTGATCCACTGGTAGTGATTGACTGAAGCAGTGTGTTGAAATACTGAGGTCATTTCCAGGCTCTAGAAGAAAATTCTGTGATCAATTACCAATATCTGCCATTGGTACTGAAGGGGAAATAGCATGATGCCATTTATGTGCAAATCCTGTATTAGAAGTAAATATCAAAATAAAAATTTTATGTTCCTATTTGATGCCAGGTGGTTTCCTTATGACCAGGTGGTTTCTCTTCAAACTTTCATTCACATGCTCCCTAAAAGATTTTTGAAAATCTTTGTATCCTTCACTTTTTCAGTTGACATCTAAAATTCTCTATGATAAGTTCAGGGTCACAAAGGGTGTCAATTATGGAGTATTGTAAATATTAATATTCTACAATAGCCGTATTCCTCTTTAAGTATAGATAATAAATTTAATATCATTTGATACCCACCATTATCCATTTTTAATATGAGCAATTTTTATTTTTTTCCAGCTATTTGCATATTTATTTAATCAACATTTACTGAGTAGCTTTATTTTCTTGGTGCTAGCAGCATAAGATATACAGGATGAGTCCTGTATATATATCAATTTTTAAAATATATGTCAATTTCAAAAACAGGCAAAACTATACTATTTTGCTTAGGGATAAATATGTAGGTGGTAAAATTATACATGAAAGCAAGAAAATGTCTATCATAAAAGTCAGGGTGATGATTACATCAAAGGAAGGTGAGGGAAATGTCACCTTCATCATCATGAAGAGAGGACACACACCTGGGGGAGTTGCAGGGTAGTCCAGGCTTGGGCTAGGTATCCCATTCTTCTGCACATTCTTAGACTGCCTGAGCCTCTTTTTAACAGAAAAAAAGTGATTGCATAGATACGAACTGAAAACACACAGGGTGTGCCGGAATAGGGGAATTTTTGCACTTGAAGGATGCAAATGATGTGCATTCTTTTTTTTTAAATGATTTTACCTTTGTTTATTGACTAAAGATTTGGTTCCTTTATGTCTTCTTAGATTTTCCCTATGTCATCCAAAATGTTATTTTTTAATTTTAAGTTCCAGGATACATGTGCAGAACGTGCAGCTTTGTTACATAGATATACGTGTGCCATGGTGGTTTGCTGCATCAACTAACAGGCAAAATAACCAGCTAACAGCATAATGACAGGATCAAATTCACATATAACAATATTAACCTTAAATGTAAATGGGCTAAACGCCCCAACTAAAAGACACAGACTGGCAAATTGGATAAAGAGTCAAGACCCATCAGTGTGCTGTATTCAGGACACCCATCTCACGTGCAGAGACACACATAGTCTCAAAATAAAGGGATGGAGGAAGAGCCACCAAGCAAATGGAAAACAAACAAAAAAAAAAAGCAGGGGTTGCAATCCTAGCCTCTGATAAAACAGACTTTAAACCAACAAAGATCAAAAGAGACAAAGAAGGCCATTACATAATGGTAAAGAGATCAATTCAACAAGAAGAGCTAACTGTCCTAAATATATATGCACCCAATACAGGAGCACCCAGATTCATAAAGCAAGTCCTTAGAGACCTACAAAGAGACTTTGACTCCCACACAATAATAATGGGAGAATTTAACACCCCACTGTCAATATTAGACAGATCAACGAGACAAAAGGTTATCAAGGATATCCAGGACGAACTCAGCTCTGCACCAAGTGGACCTAATAGACTTCTACAGAACTCTCCACCTCAAATCAACAGAATATACATTCTTCTCAGCACCACATCGCACTTATTCTAAAATTGATCCCATAATTGGAAGTAAAACACTCCTCAGCAAACGTAAAAGAACAGAAAGCACAACACACTGTCTCTCAGACCACAATGCAATCAAATTAGAACTCAGGATTAAGAAATTCACTCGAAACCACACAACTACATGGAAACTGAACAACCTGCTCCTGAATGACTACTGGGTACATAACGAAATGAAGGCAGAAATAAAGATGTTCTTTGAAACTAATGAGAACAAATACACAACGTACCAGAATCTCTGGAACACATTTAAAGCAGTGTGTAGAGGGAAATTTATAGCACTAAGTGCCCACAAGAGAAAGCAGGAAAGATCTAAAATCGACACCCTAACATAACAATTGAAAGAACTAGAGAAGCAAGAGCAAACAAATTCAAAAGCTAGCAGAAGGCAAGAAATAACTAACATCAGAGCAGAACTGAAGAAGATAGAGACAAAAAAAAACCCTTCAAAAAATCAACAAATCCAGGAGCTGGTTTTTGGAAAAGATCAACAAAATTGATAGACCTAGCAGGGCTAATAAAGAAGAAAAGAGAGAAGAATCAAATAGACGCAATAAAAAATGATAAGGGGGATATCACCACCGATTCCCTGAAAATACAAACTACCATCAGATAATACTATAAACACCTCTAACAAATAAACTAGAAAATCTAGAAGAAATGAATAAATTCCTGGACACATACACCATCCCAAGTCTAAACCAGGAAGAAGTTGAATTGCTGAATAGACCGATAACAGGTTCTGAAATTGAGGCAATAAAAAAAAGTCCAGGAACAGATGGATACACAGCCAAATTCTACCAGAGGTACAAAGAGGAGCTGGTACCATTCATTCTGAAACTATTCCAGTCAATAGAAAATGAGGGAATCCTCCCTAACTCATTTTATGAGGCCAGCATCATCCTGATACCAAAGCCTGGCAGAAACACAACAAAAAAAGAGAATTTTAGACCAATATCCCAGATGAACATCGATGTGAAAATCCTCAATAATATACTGGCAAACCGAATCCAGCAGCACATCAAAAAGTTTATCCATCACGATCAAGTTGGCTTCATCCCTGGGATGCAAGGCTGGTTCAACATATGCAAATCAATAAACGCAATCCATCACATAAACAGAATCAACGACAAAAACCACATGATTATCTCAATAGATTCAGAAAAGTCCTTTCATAAAATTCAGCAGCACTTCATGATAAAAACTCTCAATAAACTAGGTATTGATGGAACATATCTCAAAATAATAGGAGCTATTTATGAAAAACCCACAACCGATACCATACTGAGTGGGCAAAAGCTGGAACCATTCCCTTTGAAAACCGATACAAGACCAGGATGCCCTCTCTCACCACTCCTATTCAACATAGTGTTGGAAGTTCTGGCCAGGGCAATCAGGCAAGAGAAAGAAATAAAGGGTATTCAGTTAGGAAGAGAGGAAGTCAAATTGTTTCTGTTTGCAAATGACATGATTGTATATTTAGAAAAACCCATAGTCTCAGCCCAAAATCTCCTTAAGCTGATAGGAAACTTCAGCAGAGTCTCTGGATACAAAATCAGTGTGCAAAAATCACAAGCATTCCTAAACACCAGTAACAGACAGAGAGCCATATCATGAGTGAACTCCCATTCACAATTGCTCCAAAGAGAATAAAATACCTAGGAATCCAACTTACCAGGGTTGTGAAGGACCTCTTCAAGGAGAACTACAAACCACTGCTCAACAAAATAAAAGAGGACACAAACAAATGGAAGAACATTCCATGCTCATGGATAGGAAGAATCAATATCATGAAAATGGCCATACTTCCCAAGGTAATTTATAGATTCAGTGCCATCCCCATCAAGCTACCAATGACTTTCTTAACAGGATTGGAAAAAACAACTTTAAAGTTCATATGGAACCAAAAAAGAGCCTGCATAGCCAAGACAATACTAAGCAAAAAGAACAAAGCTGAGGCATCACGCTACCTGACTTCAAACTATACTACAAGGCTACAGTAACCAAAACAGCATGGTACTGATAACCAAAACAGAGAGATAGACCAATGGAACAGAATAGAGCCCTCAGAAATAATGCCACACATCTACAACCATCTGATCTTTGACAAACCTGACAAAAACAAGCAATGGGGAAAGGATTCCCTATTTAATAAATGGTGCTAGGAAAACTAGCTAGCCATATGTAGAAAGCTGAAACTGGATCCCTTCCTTACACCTTACACAAAAATTATTCAAGATGGATTAAAGACTTAAATGTAAGGCCTAAAACCATAAAAACCCTGGAAGAAAACCTAGGCAATACCATTCAGGATATACGCATGGGCAAAGACTTCATGACTAAAACACCAAAAGCAATGGCAACAAAAGCCAAAATAGACAAATGGGGTCTAATTAAACTAAAGAGCTTCTGCACAGCAAAAGAAACTATCATCAGAGTGAACAGGCAACCTACAGAATGAAAGAAAAATTTTGCAATCTACCCATCTGACAAAGGGCTAATATCCGGAATCTACAAGGAACTTAAACAAATTTACAAGAAAAAAATCAAAAAGTGGGCAAAAGATATGAGCAGACACTTCTCAAAAGAAGACATTTATGCAGCCAACAGACACATGAAAAATGCTCATCATCACTGGTCATCAGAGAAATGCAAATCAAAACCACAATGAGATACCATCTCACACCAGCTAGAATGGCAATCATTAAAAAGTCAGGAAACAATGGATGCTGGAGAGGATGTGGAGAAACAGGAACACTTTTATACTGTTGGTGGGAGTGTAAATTAGTTCAACTGTTGTGGAAGATGGTGTGGTGATTCCTCAAGGATCTAGAACTAGAAATACCATTTGACCCAGCCATCCCATTACTGGGTATATATCCAAAGGATTAGAAATCATGCTACTATAAAGACACATGCACACGTATGTTTATTGTGGCACTATTCACAATAGCAAAGACTTGGAACTGACCCAAATGTCCATCAATGATAGAGTGGATTAAGAAAATGTGGCACATATACACCATGGAATACTATGCAGCCATAAAAAAGGATGAGTTCATGTCCTTTGCAGGGACATGGATGAAGCTGGAAACCATCATTCTCAGCAAACTATCACAAGGACAGAAAACCAAACACTGCATGTTCTCACTCATAGGTGGGAGTTGAACAATGAGAACACATGGACACAGGGCAGGGAACATCACATACCAGGGCCTGTTGGGGTGGGGGAGCTGGGGGAGGGATAGCATTAGGAGAAATATCTAATGTAAATGACGAGTTGATGGGTGCAGCAAACTAACATGGCACATGTATACCTATGTAACAAACCTGCACATTGTTCACATGTACCCTAGAACTTAAAGTATAATTTAAAAAAAAGAAGAAAATCCCATTTTCTGAGGGGAAATTCAAGCCAGCTGCAGATATTAGCATAAGTAATAAGGACCCAAATGTTAATCCCCAAGACAATGGGGAAAATATCTCCAGGGCATGTCAGAGAGCTTTGCAGCAGCCTCTCCCATCACAGACCCAGAGGTCTAGGAGGAACAAATGGTTTTGTGGGCAGGGCCCAGGGTACCTGTGCTGTGTGCAGCCTGGGGACTTGGTGCCCTGTGTCCCAACCACTCCAGCCATGGCTAAAAGGGGTCAATGTAGAGCTCGAGCCATGGCTTCAGAGGGTGCAAGCCCTAAGCCTTGGCAGCTTCCATGTGGTGTTGAGCCTGCAAGTGCACAGAAATCAAGAACTGGGGTTTGGGAACCTCCACCTAATTTCAGAAGATGTATAGAAATGCCTGGATGTCCAGGCAGATGTTTGCTGCAGGAGTGGGGCTCTCATGGAGAACCTCTGCTAGGGCAGTGCAGGAAATGTGGGGTTGGAACCCCCACACAGAGTCCCTACTGGGGCACCATCTAGTGGAAAGAAAAGGGCCACCATCCTCCAGACTCAGAATGGTAGATCCACCTGCAGCTTGCATTGTACACCTGGAAAAGCTGCAGACACTCAGTGCCAGTCTGTGAAAGCTGCCAGAGGGAGGCTGTACCCTGCAAAGCCACAGGAGTGGAGCTGCCCAAGACCATGGGAGCTCACCTCTTGCATCAGCATGACCTGGATGTGAGACACAGAGTCAAAGGAGATCATTTTGGAGCTTTACAATTTGAATGCCCTGTTGGGTTTTGGAATTGCATGGGCCCTGTAACTGTTTTGTTTTGGCCAATTTCTCCCATTTGGAATGGCTGTATTTACCCAATACCTGTACCCCCTTGTATCTAGGAAGTAACTAGCTTGCTTTTGCTTTTACAGGCTCACAGGCAGAAGGGACTTGCCTTGTCTCAGATGAGACTTTGCACTGTGGACTTTTGGGTTAATGCTGAAATGAGCTAAGACTTTGGGGGACTGTTGGAAGACAAGATTGGTTTTAAAATGTGAGGAAATGAGATTTGGAGGGGTCAGGGGTGGAATGATAGGGCTTGGCTCTTTTCCTCACCCAAATCTCATCTTGAATTGTATTCCCATAATTTCTATGTGTGGTGGGAGGGACCTAGTGGGAGACAGTTTGAATCATGAGGGTGGTTTCCCTCATACTGTTCTCGTGGTAGTGAATAAGTCTCATGAGATCTGATGGTTTTATCAGGGGTTTTCACTTTTGCATCTTCCTCATTTTCTCTTGCTGCTGCCATAATAGAAGTGCCTTTAGCCTCCCGCCATGATTCTGAGGCCTCCCCAGCCATGTGGAAGTGTAAGTCCAATTAAACCTCTTTTTCTTCCCAGTCTCAGGTGTGTCTTTATCAGCAGCATAAATATGGACTAATACACCACATAAATGTCTTCTTTTGAGAAGTGTCTGTTTATATCCTTTGCCCACTTTTTGATGGGTTGTTTTTTTCTTGTAAATTTGTTTTAAGTTCCCTGTAGATTCTGGATATTAGACTTTTGTCAGATGGGTAGACTGCAAAAATTTTCTCCCATTCTATAGGTTTTCTGTTCACTCTGATGATAGTTTCTTTTGCTGTGCAGAAGCTGTTTTGTTTAATAAGATCCCATTTGCCAATTTTGGCTTTTGTTGCCGTTGCTTTTGATGTCTTAGTCATGAAGAATTTGCCCATGCCTATGTCCTAAATGGTACTGCCTAGGTTTTCTTCTAGGGTTTTTATGATTTTGGGTTTTTACATTTAAGTCTTCAATCCATCTTGAGTTAATTTTTGTGTAAGGTGTAAGGAAGGGGTCTAGTTTCAGTTTTCTGCATATGGCTAGCCAGTTCTCCCAGCACCATTTATTAAATAGGGAATCCTTTCCCCATTGCTTGTTTTTGTCAGGTTTGTCAAAGATCAGATGGCTGTAAATGTGTGGTGTTATTTCTGAGGTTTCTGTTCTGTTCCACTGAGCTATACGTCTGTTTTTGTATGAGTACCATGCTGTCTTGGTTACTGTAGCCTTGCAGTAGAGTTTGAACTCAGGTAGAGTGATGCCTCCAGCTTTGTTCTTTTTGCTTAGGATTGTCTTGGCTATACGGGGTCTTCTCTAATTCCATACGAAATTTCAAGTAGTTTTTCTAATTCTGTGAAGAATGTCAATGGTAGTTTGATGGGAATAGCACTGAATCTATAAATCACTTTGAGTAGTATGGCCATTTTCATGATATTGATTCTTCCTATCCACGAGGATAGAATGTTCTTCCATTTGTTTGTGTCCTCTTATTTCCTTGAGCAGTGGTTTGTAGTTCTCCTTGAAGTGGTCCTTCATATCCCTTGTAAGTTGGATTCCTAGATATTTTATTCTCTTCAGAGCAATTGTAAATGGGAGTTCACTCATGATTTGGCTCTCTGCTTGTCTATTGTTGGTGTGAAGGAACACTTGTGATTTTTGCACATTGATTTTGTATCATGAGACTTTGCTGAAGTTGTTTATCAGCTTAAGGAGATTATGGGCTGAGACTATGGGGTTTTCTAAATATACAGTCATGTCATCTGCAAACAGAGACAATTTGACTTCCTCTTTTCCTAACTGAATACCCTTTATTTCTTTCTCTTGCCTGATTGCCCTGGCCAGAACTTCCAACACTATGTTGAATAGGAGTGGTGAGAGAGGGCATCCTGGTCTTGTATCGGTTTTCAAAAGGAATGGTTCCAGCTTTTGCCCATTCAGTATGATATTGGCTGTGGGTATGTCATGAATAGCTCTTATTATTTTGAGATATGTTTCATCAATACCTAGTTTATTGAGAGTTTTTAGCATGAAGTGGGTGTTGAATTTTATCAAAGGCCTTTTCTGAATCTATTGAGATAATCATGTGTTTTTTGTCTTTGGTTCTATTTATGTGATGGGTTACGTTTATTGATTTGCATATGTTGAACAGCCTTGCATCCCGGGGATGAAGCCGACTTGATTGTGATGGGTAAGTTTTTTGATATGCTGCTGAATTTGGTTTGCTAGTATATTATTGAGGATTTTCACATTGATGTTCATCAGGGATATTGGCCTGAAGTTTTCTTTTTTTGTTGTGTCTCTGCCAGGTTTTTGGTATCAGGATGATGCTGGCTTCATAAAATGAGTTAGGGAGGAGTCCCTCCTTTTCAATTGTTTGGAATCATTTCAGAAGGAATGGTACCAGCTGATCTTTGCACCTCTGGTAGAATTCGACTGTGAATCCATCTGGTCCTGGGCTGTTTGTTGTTGCTGTTGTTGTTGTTAGGCTATTAATTACTGCCTCAATTTCAGAACTTGTTATTGGTCTACTCAGGGATTCGACTTCTTCCTGGTTTAGTCTTAGGAGGGTGTGTGTGTCCAGGAATGTATTCATTTCTTCTAGATTTTCTAGTTTATTTGCTTAGACGTGTTTATAGTATTCTCTGATGGTAGTTTGTATGCATTTGGGGTCAGTGGTGATATCCCCTTTATCCTTTTTTATTGTATCTATTTGCTGGCTCTCTCTTTTTTTCTTTATTAGTCTACCTAGCAGTCTATCTATTTTGTAAATTTTTTCAAAAAACCAGCTCCTAGATTCACTGATTTTTTGGAGGGTTTTTTGTGTCTCTATCTCCTTCAACTCTGCTCTATCTTAGTTATTTCTTGTCTTCTGCTAGCTTTTGGATTAGTTTCCTCTTGCTTCTCTAGCTCTTTTAATTGTGATGTTAGGGTGTTGATTTGAGATCTTTCTAGCTTTCTGATGTGAGCATTTAGTGCTATAAATTCCCCTCTTAACACTGCTTTAGCTGTGTCCCAGAGATTCTGGTACATTATCTCTTTGTTCTCATTGGTTTCAAATAACTTCTTTATTTCTGCCTTAATTTCGTTATTTACTCAGGTGTCATTTAGAAGCAGGTTGTTCAATTTCCTTGTAATTGTATGGTTTTGAGTGAGTTTCTTAATCCCGAGTTCTAATTTTATTTCACTGTGGTCTGAGAGACTGTTTGTTATGATTTCAAGTTTTTTTGCATTGAGTGATTTTTATAACAGTCAGAAAACTTACATCACTCCTTTTTCTTCTTGACTAATTTCTTTCTACTTCTCCACAAAATTTTATCCTAATGTAATATTTTATTTGCTTAAACATCTTCTATTGGTCATCCTAACTCTCTGTAATAAAATATGTGTATTATTTAAATTATTTTTGAATATTTGGTAACTATAAGACTTTAAGTATTTAAATTTTTTCTCCAGAGTTGATTTATCATTATAATTATTAACATAACATTTGTCAAAATAACATAAATACATTAAATTTTTTTGCTTAATAATTATTAAACAAATGTTTTTTAAAAAATATAGAGATGGGGTCTTCCTACATTGCTCAGGCTAGCCTCAAACTTTTCGGCTCAAACTATCCTCCCGACCTCAGCCTCCCAGGTGGCTGGGACTACTGCACCCAGCTCATAAATGCAATTTTAAAAAAAGAAACTACATCTCTTAATGAGATTAGTGAAGCTGGATTGCTGAGGTTTTTAATTTCAATTAGTTCATCTATCTTTGGATAAAAATTACTTACTGCTAGACTAAGACATAGCTTAGGAGCTGTTAAGAATATTGTAAAAGACTTTGACATGGGCAAAAGATTATTTGGTGTCCTTTCAATGAAAAGCTGGGTGTTGTCTGGCAGGACTCTCCTACCTCCAGTGGGTTATCTGATTCTATAAGAGTATGTGCCTTTGATAGTCTTTGACAGTTTATTTTATAACTCTGTAAACTGTAGCAAGTTGAAAGTAAAGAAAATGATGCTTGCCCATGAAAATGTAAACTAATTTTGTCTGATAGAGATACAATTGATCCCTGCTTTTTAGAAAACATAATTCTAAACATTAGATTTTTTCCCTTTAAGATAACAACCAGTTCTGATCTATTAGCAAATTCGTTTTAGCATTCATGATTGCCTATACATGTATAATATTTTTCCTTTATGAAAATTATCCTGTAACAATAAATTACGTTTCTACCTTTCATTGTTATGGACAAAAGCACTAAGTAACTTTGTTAAAACACCTGTGGTGATGGGAATGGAAGGAGTTTGGCTACAGTGATGACACCTTTCTTTAACTTCTAAATTATATGTCAAAATTCATATAAAACAATCTATAATCAAAATTTATTTGTAATGATCTTACAGCTGAAAATTCAATTTAGTCCTCCTTCAATTTTGAAAGCAAAGAATTGGAAACCTTCAAGTCAACAATGGTGTGTTGAAAAAAAAAAAAATTGGAAACCATCTGACTCACACATCTACCAGCCATTAGTCATTTGCTTTCCCAAAACCATTATTTTGAAATCTCTCTTTGTTTGGATACTGGAGGTTTTGATACCCTGGGACAATGTACCACGGTAAGACCCAAAATGGTGATAAATATTCATTTATTTTGTCGAGTGGGAGAAGGCTTATTATAAACAGGGAAGTAGAGAGAAGACCATAGGCTTATTTTAAGAGGGAGAAATTTTAGGAAACAAAATGTTTATGAGTTGAGGATGTGGATATTGATTCCCTTGAAAGTACCCTGGAAAGTCTTTGTGAACTACCTTGAACATATTTGTCCAGTGTGAAGATCACTCCTTTAAGTCATAAGGGAGAAATGCCACCCCCTTTAGAAGCAGTTGAATTCAACAGAACCAGTGACAGAGTTCTCACAACTTTGACTATGCTTCCCAATTCCAAATCCTTGCCTCTTTTCTGACACTCTTCTAGCATCTACCCTACTAGACTGTAGGTTTCTCCCAGCAATGCCCATACAAGCCTTAGCTGCTTTGCCTCTAGGATATGAAGTGACTTGGTCTTTGATTCACTGATTCCCTGAACTTACCCTGACCCTTTTGGTTTGCATTTCTGTGCAACCTCCCATTATGCCAGAGAGTGTTTACAAAATGTTTTTTAAGCTTTGCCCTTCAAAGCTTTTGTGAGTGAAAACATGGGAAAGTAGAGGTCACAAAATACCCCCACAAAAAGCACAAATTTATTAAATCCTATGCTTTAACATACATTTTTATTTGAACTTTGCATATTATTTCATAATTTATCAACATTCATCTTGATATTCTAGGATATTTTAAATTACTTGCCACTGAATAAAATTGATGCTGGAAAAAGACACATCAGGATTATCTTATAACTTAGAGCATTTTCTTGTATTCCACCAGGAATATCTGTTTAAGAAGTGTATCATGAAGCCATTTAAAACAATGAATGGCACCCACTGTATCAGCCTTAGCAGAGAGCAGGCCCCGAGAGAACGAAGCACAAGTTAGATAAGTTTTGAAGTTGGGAAGAAGAAAAATAAGAAAAGTTGGAAACATACAACCGTGCCCATTCCAAATGGACATTGTAGTGCAGTCCTGCACAGCTGTTGGGGAAAACATCCTGCAGCAACAGGTGCTGTAAAAAATAAGGCACTAGAAAGCCATGGAGAAAGAAAAAAAAAGCAAAGACTGCAAAGAGGTATACAAAGGATACAGTTAGAGTATTCACAATTTTGAATAGCTATCCTCCAGAACAACAAAACTACTGGTTGTTGTAAATAGCATATAAAACACAGAGGAAGCAGAGTTAATGCTTTTATTCAGACTTCTAAGCAGCATAACGGTCCTTTGAAATGATAGCTTCACTCAGACAGCCCCTGAATCAGTAGAGCTTAGGAGGTGGCAAAAGAAAAATTGAGTCTTCCTCACCACAAAGGACAATATCAGGGCCAGACATGGTTGCTCATGCCTATAATCCCAACATTTTGTGAGGCCAATGCTAGAGGATCACTTGAAGCCAGGAGTTCAAGACCAGCTTGGGCAACATAGCAAGGCTGCATCTCTCAAAAAAAAAAGGACAATGTCAATGTCTCCTTTCTATCCCAGGCAGAGATGGAACTATATGTTCACTGTTTTCATGGTTTCAGAGGGAGAAATAAACACCAACCTATTATTTTATTACTTCCTTTGCATAATGAACAAGCAGAAACACCTAGCCCAAAGGAGAATGGGCATTCTTCTCAAGGTTTGGATGACATAATCTCCTACATCCTCTTAGCCCCAGCAGAGGGGGCAGGCATGCTCCCACAGGTTCACTTGCAGGGGGTGCCAAGTCCTTGTCCTGCTTTTTCAGCCTCTTTTCTTTTCTCTCTTTTTTTTTTATTATACTTTAAGTTCTGGATTACATGTGCAGAATGTGCAGGTTTGTTACATAGGTATACACGAGCCATGGTGGTTTTTCAGCCTCTTTTCTTAAAGCCACTAAATCATGGGGCTTCTAAATAATACACTATGAAGAGATGGACTCATCACCCACCAAAAATTGCCAATTGGCCAGGTGCGGTGGCTTACACCTATAATCCCAGCACTTTGGCAGGCCGAGGCGGGCAGATCATGAGATCAAGTGTTCAAGACCATCCTGGGCAACATGGTGAAACCCTGTCTCTACTAAAAATACAAAAATTAGCCAGGTGTGGTGGCGGTGCCTGCCTGTAGTCCCAGCTACTCGGGAGGCTGATGCAGGAGGATCGCTTGAACCCAGGAGGCAGAGGTTGCAGTGAGCCGAGATCGCGCCACTGAACTCCAGCATAGTGACAGAGTGAGACTCTATCTCAAAAAAAAAAAAAAAGAAAATAAGTTGCCAATTACTGATGCAGGGGCTATCTCAGGTCAACTGGGTGGACGCCACATATAGGTAGAAGGCTCTCTTGCTGCCAAGGGTCTATTTCTAATGCACACAAGATGGTCAATAGCCAAGTTTATCAGATATTGACATTGTGCATATAGGATCAGTCCATCGGTACTTATTTATTATTTATCTACTGTGCATCAAGCACCATGCTGGACACTATGAGAGAGACCCAAAGCAGCAAAAGATTTGGGCCCTGCCTTGAAACCATTCACAAACTGATTGGGCAAATGGGATTAAACCACAAGAGACAATTATTGAGCAATAGAGTTAAGATGTTCCAGTCACAGAAGGTTTTATAGGGGAAAGAAGATATTTAGCCAAACCAGAAGGGTAAACAGTATATGGATGGACCTGAGAGATAAAAAGGCATCCCTCACAAAGTCAGCCGTCTGGGCAGAGGCACTGAGGAAGAAGACACCATAATAGGGATCAAGGGCAGGGAGGGAGAGGAAGGGAATGGAACAGCAAAGACAGGGTGTGACTGGTAAGGACAGTTTATGTCAGGAGCATTGGAAAATAAAGTCACATTAAGGAAAGTCAGGCAGAGAAATGTGAAGCTTGACAAGGTAATGGAAAAGAGGTTATATCTTGTTTCTTATTACATATATTTAAGGTGTACAACATAATGTTTTGATATACATATACATAGTGAAGTGATTACTAAAGTCAAGTAAATTAGCATATCCATAATCTCACCTAGTTACCTTTCATGTGTGTGTGTAGTAAGAGAACCTAAAATCTACACTCTGAGCAAATTTCCAGTATATGATACAATATTATTAACTATAGTTCTCATGCTGTACATTTGATCTCTAGACTTCTTCATCTGATATAACTGTATCTTTGTGCCCTTCAACCTATGTCACACTATTTTCTCCTTCCCCCAACCCCTGGTAACCACCTTTCTACTTCTCTGTTTCTGTATATTTGATTTTTTCTTTTTAGATTCCACATATAAATAGAATATACTGTATTTTTCTTTCTCTGTCTGGTTCATTTCACTTAGCATAATGTCCTCTTGTGCATCTAGTTGCCAAAAATGGCAGAATTTTCTTCTTATTTAAGGTTGAATAATATTCCATCATATATATATGGAAAAAAATTCTTAAATGTGTATGGAACCACAAAAGACCCTGAGTAGGCAAAACAATCTTGGGAAAGAAAAACAAAGTTGGAGGCATCCCACTTCCTGATTTCAAATTAATCATAAAGCAAGAGTAATAAAAACAGTATGGTACTGGGCATAAAAACAGAAAACAAACCAATGGAACAGAATGCAAATCCCAGAATGAACTCAAGCATATACGTTCAACTAATCTTTGACAAGGCCACTGAAAAGATATAATTGTTTCTTGAGTAAGAAAAGGACACGGAAAAGCAAAGTTCTGGAAAAATTATCTTGAAATAAGTGTTTTAATCTAGTTGAATATGAGTTTTATATATCTTAAAGCCTAATCTGGAGACAATTCTCAAAGAGGTAGGCCACAAACTCAATTTACAATGCTTACAACAGTGCTGAATGCAGGGTGGTTGGTATTAATTCATTCATGCGTTAAGCAAACATTGAGCACCTACTATGTTTTAGGCACTATGCTTGGGACTAGAAGAACAAACATAATGAATGAAATATTGTTCTTGTCCTTGAGTCTATAAGTGTCTCATCCTGACTCTACTATATTGAATTACTGGTCACAATTCTTTACTTCCCTGAAGGAAAGTAAAGAATCCTTGCCATGATCTCATAGGACAGGATATATTCATGACTCCACCAACTTTAGCCTTAGCCATGTGACTTTCTCAGGACAATGCTATGTTACTAAACATAACACAAGTAGCAGCTTGAAGTGTGCTTATGTGGTTGGACAAACCCTCTTGAGTTTCTGCCATTGCCATGAGAAGAGCTTCCCCCAGAGACCTCCTGCCCCTTCAGCCTGGACCCCAGAATGAATGTGTATAGAGCTGAGCTGCCCAGCCAACCCACAGACCTGCAGCCTGAAGGAGAACCACTTCAACTGACCAGCAGATATGCAAGAAATATGGGCTTATTGTTATATGCCATTAAGATTTAATATTTTGTGTTTCTTATGCAGCAATAACTGACTGATATACTTGCTGTCAAGGCCTTTCCTGCTCAAACGTGTCTACATTTCCCATATTCTCTTCCATTCTCCTCTAAACGTATCTTACAGTTGAAGCGAAGTGGACTGACTGCTCAGTGTGCCCTCAACCAAAACGTGCCTTTGCTTGATTCAAATATAAGTACCAACATCCTTTCTATCTCTGCCTATCAAAATCTTACCTGTCATTTTAAGTGCGATCTTATAAGTTATCTTCACTCTAAAGCTTTTCCTAATCCTAACTGTATAGATACGGAGCACCCTGGATTCTCTCAGCCCTATCTCCTCACTCCCAGCCTTACCCACCCACCTTACTCTCAGGCCAGAATGACCTTAGTGGCAGCTCATGTTGTTTTAATAATCATAAATTGCAAGCCACCACTGCTGCCACCACAAACCAAGAAGCACCAACAGACACCAACTGACCATCCCTGTGCACTGGACTGACTGGACCTATTGAGGCTCTGGCCTCCCCAGAAACCTCCTAGAGGGCTAAGTAACACAACCCAAAACTGTGAAGAAGTCAGTGTTCATGAAGCAGACTCAGACTAATGAGAGACAGGAGAGAGGCAAAAGCCAGCAAACAAATTGTTCCCTCTTCCTTGTCTATGACAGAGAGATAACTGTCCCATGCATTCTCTCTGGAGATGGCCCATGTGACTGAGCAACCATCTGGATTTGTAGGAAGCTGTAATCAGCTTGATGATGCACTGCCTCGCATTTTCTCTCCCTTCCTGCCTTTTTTTTTTTTTTTTTTTTTGCCTCACTGTTGCTTCCTTGATGTTGCATTCCTAGTAAACTATTAGCATACAGAATTCTGCCTCAGGCTCTTTTCTCATGAGAATCCAGCTGAAACACTAGATAAATATGATCTCTTCTTCCTTTGACCCCAAATGGTACTTTTAACTCCTCTTATGGATGTTACTTATTTATACTGCTCTGTGTTAAAGCTATTCTGATGGGTTCACCCACACCAACTGCCATGTGCTTTATGCACAGTAGACACTCCATAAATGCTTTAATTAAATGAAATTGAGTCTGTCTCATTAGATTCAAGTCAGTAAGTAAAAACAGTCATTCAAATGATCAAAATATATTTGGCCCGTTGGTCCCATGAAATATATTAGCACCAAAACTCTACTCCAATTTCTACTTTTCCCATAAACATCAACACAAACCAGCTTTTTGTTTCATCCTACCTCATTAAAATTAGAAATACAAATACTTGCAACAATTCTCTGGAGACGCAAAAAGGCAGAGAAAGCAGATGGCTAATTAAGGATCTGGGGTACAGTCTATATTTCTAAAGTCTTATTAGAATAGCAGAGTTACCATCCCCTCACCACCATCATGACAACCTCCTTCTCTCACCCCTGTGTGAAGAGTTTACTTCCAGGACCTTCTAAACACATTATGTTCTCATAAATCCCAGTAGCATTACTGAATCTGCTTAGACTTACAATCTATCACTACAATGATAGCACTAGGGAAAATATTGCAAAATCCAATGCATTATTGATGTCCTCTGTAATGAATGGCCATTCAGTAATTACACTCTCTCCTGTTAAAAATGCAGGAACATATGTGTGGTAAGAATTAAAATGTTTCCTAAAAGCTATAGAAATTAATTGTAGTATTTTCTGATTTCAATGCATTGTGGCTGTAACATTGGGCATCCTTACCCAAGGATTCTTGTAAGCACCATTGCCTTAGCGTAAGTAGTGATTCCCTAAATGTTTTTACCCTCTCTGTGTAACCTCCTTCCCATCCCTTCACCACCAAATCCCTGCTTGTGGCCCATCCTCAGCAGAGGATACAGCCGGAGGCTTAGGCCATGACAAAACGAGTAATGGCCAGGTCAGGATCCCAAATGGGATAAAAATAGGGAAGGCTTCCAAAGTGTTGCATGTACCTCTGCAGGAAGGATTGTGAACAGAGCAATAGAACAACTAATGGACAACAGCCCATGTAACTATTAAAGCTGTCTATCTAGCTAAGAGTGGGCCACTCCAGAGCCCATGATACCCTTGGCTATATTTTGACTATTCTAGCAGAAGCTGGATGACTGTTTATTGGAGGTAATAGGGTTATAAACAGGATTCACGGGTAAGAAGATCTTTTCACCTAAAAGATGTTCAAATTCTGTGTGGTCTTCGTAGGTATGGTTTGCCATTGTCTCTACCTCATTTCCTGAGGAGAGTCATACAGACCAATATAATTGGAATCCATGCATATTCTGAAAGCCTGTACCTATCTGGCCTTGAGGTGCTTGTGCATTAGATATATTTGCTAACATATTTGTATTTCTTATATTGTCTTGTTATGCTTATTATTGGAATGGGTCTGCATTTCCTAAATCCACACCAATTTAATTTGACAGGAGGAAATGCTGGAATATGCTGCTGGTAATGGGAAATGGTCTCTGGTTTGCAGATGGATAATCAAGTTGAAAGAAGGAAAGAAAACCTCTGCATCAGGACACAGAGCAAGATCTCTGATTCCCCCGGGGTGCTGTTTAATCCGTGGTCAGAATGCTTATATGTCTTCCTTTAACAATTACTTAAAACCAGTCAAGATCATTCTTGGCACTTTTTTGGTTGCTTTTTCCAGCTTTGAAATAAAGTGCAATTTGCATTCCTTAAAAATCTAAGCAGTGAGGAAGAGTTAAGTGTCTTAAAATTAATGAGTTGCATTTAAACTTTTGTGTGAGCTCCAAGTCTGACAGATTGGGCAGTCTTGGAAGTGAAATTGTTATTCAGAAACGATGTGTCCTTGGTGGTCCCTAGTCGAGGAAAGTCAGTGGGAAGAAAGAAAATGAGGAAAACCAATTACCACAATTTGTACACCAAGAAAGACTGCATGTGATGCGTGAGCAGAATTCCTGAGTACAAATGAAAAAATGATGGCATTTAAGTGGTTTTGCCATCATTTTTGCTCATAATTTTTCACAAGCATCAAAGGGCATAGGATGAGAACAAGTGAGGGGAATAGGGTACATGGTAACAGCCAGATATTTCCAGCCTCTGGTTTGGGTTACTCTGTCCTAGATAACAATGGTAGTGAAATGAGGCTTTTCAGATGATGGAAGAGAGAATATGAGATTTTGCTAATGATTGGTTAAACCAGGTGACTGCGTACTCTCTTTCCACCCTAACTGGGTATACTACAGTATAATTCAATTCTGAGACTAATCACTCAGAGTTAGCATCAGACTCCACAGGTGTAAAGCCTCAGTCCTCCACAAGATTGCCCTTACTTCATACGGCAGCCACAAATTCTGGGAATCCCCAGGCCACCCACACTTCTGATGAGCTGGCCACAAATTCAAGGCTTCCCATGATCTTTTCACATTTGATAATTTTCTAGAATGACTCACAGAACTCAGGAAAGTGCTATGCTTATCATTACAGTTTTATTACAAAGGATTCAGATAGGGTAAGGTCTAGGGAAGAGTGCAGGAATTCCATGTCCTCTTCCTGTGGAATCAGAGCACATCACCCTTGGCCCATCAATGCATTCATCAACCAGGAAGCTTCATAGCATTAGTGGCCATAGTTTTCACTGGGGTTTGATTACAAAGGTATGATTGACTAAATCATTGGCCACATGATTGAACTCAATCTTCAGCCCCTTCTCTTCTTCAGAGTCAAGCTGTTCCAAAGCTCCAACCCCCTAACCACATGCTGGGTCTTTCTGGTGACTAGTCTCCACCTTGAAGCTATCTAGCACAGAAAGGATACGCCTATCACTCAGGAAATTCTGAAGGTTTCTGAATCTCTATGCCAAGAACTAGGGACAAGAGACAAGGCCAGATAAAATTTTTATTATGTCATACTTAGTTTGTCCTCAATCTGAAATAAACAGTTTGGAAATGCCATTTACCTGACCTTCACAACATCTTCTACCTTACTAAAAGACAAAGTGGTTGCCATCTGTAGTCATGAAGGGGAAAGAGACAGGCAGAATCATTGAGCCTGAGTCCTGTCATCACCTATCACTTTAGGCTCAAGTGAAGGCAGACCTGGAAATAAAGCCCTGAGTTTATTCTGTGTATAGACATGTGGTTCTGGCAGAGTTCAAATATAGTCATTCCTCTTTATTCATAACTCTAAAAATAATAGCTAACATGGATTGAGCATTTAACATGTGCTAGGCATTATCCTAAGACCTTATATGTATTTAATCTTCAAGCCCTTCAACAATTCTATGAGATATTAACCCATCCCTCTTGATGGACATGTAGATTATTTCCAATTTTATTCTTAATAAAACAATATTACAATGAAAGATAAGGGTAAACCCAAAGGTTTGGGTGCCATGAACCAACACTCTGTTTACTCCTCATCTCTCACCTAAGGCATGGTAGAATCGCAGTTACCTTTATGATATTGGTCATGAGATAGCATTAAAGACTGTACTCTGGCGTTGATAATGATGCTATGTGAGAAGCTTCTTGAGTCTTGTGTTACTGCCCAGTGCAGGGGCTCAGACCCCAACTGGGGAGCTGTTCCTCCCGCCCAAAAACAAAAGTGAAAGATAAACTTTCCCATACTGTAGTGAAACAGAGAACACAGAAATGAAACACCCACACAGTTGGCCAAAACACAGAATACTTAAATTGGGATAAAGTCCAAGACTTAACCTGGGCCTTACATAAGAGGAGGAGCATCATGCAGGGATAAGGATAAGTGTTCCAGAGTCAGAAGCTGTATGCAACTCTGTGTTTTACCAGTTATAGGACCTGAGCAAGAGCCTCCATTTCCTGATGTGTAAAAGGCAGGCACATATAATAGTTTGGGACACACAAAGGAAGAATCCATTTGAAAATACTTCATAAAATATTATAAAATATCAACTAATGATATCTCCCAAATATTCCCTCTCACATGCCCAAGCAGCCAGAGATGTTTGTTATCATCTTGTCTATCCAATAGTTCCTTCAAGTGCTTCACATCTGCAATATGGTTCATCCATCCTGTTATAGAGGATGAAGTCTAGGCAAAATTATCCTAATTTTACAGGTGGGGAAAGCAAGGTGAAGTAGAGAAATGTGCAAAGGATAGGTAAAGATAGTTATAGCTGAAGACACTTGGCAAGGAGAACCAGAATACTGCTGACTGCCAACTCAGGGCTCTTTCCAGCCATTTACATTATTGTTTTTAAGGTGGTGTGGGCAGCAGCAAGCAATATAATGCCATGTTCTATCATCTTTGGTCTGGAGTAAAAGATGTAGCAATATGTATCATCATCATTATTATCATGTAACTGTTATTTGTAAATCCATTTTCTCTTTTGCCCATAGTGGCTTAATTTCCCTGAAAATACTGTTTTCATTCTATAATTATTAGCTGCACACACAAAGTTCATGGAATATAGAGCCACGATAAAGATTCATAGTAAATGATGGTCCTGTTTTCTTGCCTCTCCTGGCTTGGGTAGCTAGTGGCCTGTCAGGGAACATACCCCAAAGCAGCAGGCTTCACATCACAACAATGAACCCCTCTCACTGTAATGCGGGACACAACTGAGGGATGCTCAGTGTTAATAGGCTAGATTCCCCATCCAAAGACTGTGATCAACAAATGAAGAGACAATAATGTTGATGGGTTCTAAGGTATTTTGTAGGATGATTTATCAGCATTACAAAGCCCCTCCAGGACCCTTGCATTGTTAAAACACACACTTTCAATGCAGAATGGCACCACAGTGAAAGGATAGACTGAGATTTCAAAGAGCTTGTTTCTTTGAAAGCCATGACACTTTCTAGCTGTGAGAACTCAAGCAAGTCTCAACCTCTTTGGGCCACAGTTTATTTATCTGCAAAGTGAGGATAAATGATGCCTAACCTGTCTACCTCTGAGATTGTCAGAAGAATCAAACAAGATCACTCATGAAATATTGTTTTGTGAACTTTGAGATGAGACAAAGTGGTTTCAATGACATGATGATGATGATAATGATGATGGATTGATTGATGGATGATGTCCTTCACAGACCTGGCACAGTTCTCATTATCATATTCATTTTTAGTGAGCAGAATAATTATGATTAGAACTTTGTGGAACAAAATTACCTCTCCCAGGAATTTCTTTTCTGTAAATGAGATTGCAGTACATGCCCATAGTCAACTCTCACGATGGGAAGAGACTGGATCTCAGAATCTCTCACTTCTTCAAGGCATAGTCAAGAGGCAAAAAGAAGTTAGATGCAATGTTCTGTTTGCTAAAGGATTATGTCTGTGATCAACTAGTGAAGTTCAGTTAAATTTTCAATTAAAAGGACTTATCATTAGAACTGTTAGCTTTGAAAGTAGGCTTGCTGAACTCAATTCCCTGCATTGATATGCAATATCTTGCAAATTTAAATGTAACTGGCAGAATGAGAAGTATAATTTTATTTTCCTAAATCTATAAAGAAGATGAATACCCTTGTTTTAGAAAACAGTAATAGGCATTATAAATTTTCTAATTGTTCTTCTCTTAACAGAGATATTAGCTCCAAGAGGTTAACGCAACTCTGTCTCCTCTAACAGAGTAGAGTTATATGGGACAAGATGCCAGGTGGTCCCATTATTCAGTTCCTTGGGGCCCAGGATGGGGCTATAGAGGACAGGAGAAAGTGATAGTGGTGAGGTCAGCAAGGAGATTCATATTTCATGTCTTTGTGGGGTGAGGGGGTGGTGCCAAGACCTAGCTAGAAATGGATGTCAAACCAGGCTGTCAGTCCTGAGCCTTCAGCCAGCAATGGAATAAAGGTTTCAGGCCAAAAAAGATGTTACTCAACCAGGATAAATCTTCCAGTGTCTATACCTGTGGTAGCATCTTGTCAATTACTAGTATGCATTTGCCAATATGAGCCAGGTTTACTTAAGTGGATTAGGACAATATAAATACTTTGCTAGTTGTATGGCTCCAGAAATCTGCTCATCTAAATATTTTTAAATACTTTGTTTAAAATGTGCCACTTTACTCTTTAATATGGACTCAGTTGGGTACAGCGTGAGACTAGCAGTTACTTAATCAATCTCCCTGCCCATAGGTAGGCTTCCTTCTTTCATTCCAAGCAGATGAAATTCTATCCTCAGGAAGTCCAAAGAAGATGTGTTCACAGCTTTCTCAGGGATTTTCCTAGAAATTGAACTGTGTTTACTGAAGAGAAAAAAAAGAAAGCCTGTCCTTCCAGAGATTGTGCTTCCCAGTTCCAAAATCACCAAACCAATATTCACCTTATCTCCTCCATTGTACCTTGATCCCTGCTATATTATCCTAGTGACACCTTTCCTTGAAGCTTTTATAATACAGCAAATTTGCTTTTCTTATTTCCAGGGGCATCAGAACAGGAATTATACACTTAAAAATATATGCACTAGATTCTATGCAAACAAGTCAAGTCTAAACATCACTTAATTTGTTTATCAAGCAAGAAGATGGAAGCTCCTTTGCATCTATTCAGGACAGGTGCACAATTAGAAGTGAAAGCCATACTGCATGCAGTACAGCTGGACATGTGCCATTGCTTAAACCAGGAAGGTGAACAGTAAAGCCCCCCCACAACTTGTAACACAGGGGCTCTTACAAGAAGGCCTGGCACTTAATCTCCCTTCCAGCAGATCACAGCCCTTATGCCAACCACTCTGATGCCTTCTTCTCCAAGCCCTTCTTCAAAGAAAGAGCTAGGGATACTGCCAAGAGAGCCACTATCTTCCCTCTGAAAAATGGATCCCAGTGGCATTTGTGCAATGCTACTAGGGTTGGATTATTTCTCTAAGTCAGTTTGAGAGAAGTCCTGCAGTGCTAGACTTCAAAAGTGTGTTCTTAGAGGAAGGAAGCCACTCCCAGCCTCTCAACCACCTTCCTGTCTCCCCAAGACCCCACCCATACAAACACACATATATACATAAGTTTACCAAAAAGTGTCTTTTAGACATAACCCTAGAGGAAGTCTGGCTCTGCGCACAGCACTGCAGAGGTACTATTTGCATTTTGAATTGTTTTTAAGGCAAGAATTTATTAAGAGTGCAGCATACACATATTAAACATCCCCTGCAGGCACTGCCTCTATTGTGCAGATTCATTTATTGAAGACAGTGCTAGTAGTAGTACCAGTAGTAGCTAATTGCTGCCATTTATTGGATGCCTCCTCTGTATCAGATATTGTTCTTAGTACTTTACATACATGATTTCCAATCTTCACATCCCCCTTTTAACTTAAGTTTTTGCTTTTTCTTCTACCGATGCTGAAATGGAGACTCAGAGAAGTTTGAACTTGCTCAAGGTCACACTGCTCACCAACAGCACGACAGAGTCAGAATGTAGGCTCAATTCCATCTTAATTCAAAGCCTGAACTCTTCACACTGCACCACCTCCAGCCCCTTTTCACAGTGAGAAGAAGGTGGGAAAAGGTGCATAGGTTCCAAGTCCAATGTGTCAGTTAGAAAAATCTCCTTGGAAATAATTTATGACCTGGGATACTTAGTTGAAATAGAGTTGGCTTCTTTTGACTTTACTTTTCTTTGCAGACATTTTGGCTCTCTTCTGTGAGTGCTGCTCTCTTTTCTTAATTCGCATTTAGCATGTGACTATTTGCACATGCAAATATGAATACTTTCAAAAAATTATCAAATATGAATACTGAGAATGTCTTCCCCCCCACCATTTACATCTCATCAAAGCACAAGTCAAAATGCTCTTGGGTATATTATTCATCTTTCACCGTTTGTTCTCCTCTGCTTTACCAGTCCATGTCTTGTCTTTTGCAACTCAGCCATGTAGAATAAAAGTGCATTTGTTCTATAATTGAAAATGAATCTGGAGAGAAAGGGCTAAGTCATGCAGTGTGTGAGGAAGACAGGTCGTGGGGAACATTTCCTCTCCTTCCATAAACCAAATGGTTTCATAATCTGTTGTGAATGTAAGGATGTGGAGTGTAGTCCCCAAAAGCCTGCATTAATTTTTCAAGTTTTAAAAATTAAAAATAACATCATAGGAGTGACTGTAAGTGAAGAGGATTACTAAGCTATAGACTATTTTATTTAATAATAGGTTCCATATCTCCAGATTAGCTTTTATTTTATGAACCTAGGCACTTTATAAAACATTCATCTATTGAACACTTTACTTCCTTCTATGTGGAATAATACTCCTCTCTCATCACTCTCTTCCCTGCTCTGCCTCTCCCTTCCCTGACTAACCTCATTCATCTTTGAGGGTTCATGTTAGCTATCAGTTCCCCCAGAAGTCTGACCTAACTCCCAAATCTGGGTTACGAGGTCTACTTATGGACCATCAAAGCACTGTGTGCTCCCCACATCATAGTTCTTTGAGACCTCACTCACAGTTCTTTCCACCCTTACTCCTAACCAAATCCTAGCTGATAAGCATGTCCATGAAGATAAATCACTCATGTGATGACCCTTCCAACAATGAGTTCTTGAAATTCACGAGACTTCCTAACTATTCACAGTTACTCTACTGCACGGGTCCTCAATCCCCAGGCCATGGACTGGTATCCATCCGTGGCCTGTTAGGAAATGGGCCACACAGCAGGAGGTAAGCAGCAGGCGTGAGCAAGCAAAGCTTCATCTTTGTTTACAGCCACTCGACATCACTCGCATTACCACCTGAGCTCTGTCTGCTGTCAGATCAGTGGCAGCATTGGATTCTCATAGGAATGCGAACCTCATTGTGAACTGTGCACGTGAGTGATCTAGGTTGCATGCTCCTTATGAGAATCTAATGCCCAGTGATCTATCACTATCTCCCATCACCCCCAGATGGGACCGTCTAGTTTCAGGAAAACAAACTCAGGGCTCCCACCAATTCTACATTATGGTGAGTTGTATAATTATTTCATTATATATTACAGTATAATAATAATAGAAGTAAAGTGCACAGTAAATGTAATGCGCTTGAATCACCCTGAAACCATCCCCAACCCGAGTCCATGGAAAAAATGTCTTCCATGAAACCAGTCCCTGGTGCCAAAAAGATTGGAAGTGCTGCCGTACTGCATTTGGACCATCCCTCCTCATGGCCACACTCTGGCTGGGTTTTGTCATCACCCAACAATGCTGAACCCTGATATTCTACTTCTTGGCCATATTTTCCAGTCTTCTGAGTTCTCTCATTTCCTTATTCCTACTATACTTGCTTCCTGGCCCCACAGGGTATTCTCGTTCCTTGACTCCTCCAATTTCTCTTTTTCTTTTTTTTTTTTCCAACCAGCAGCACTTTTTCTTTCCTGCCAATGCTACATCTCTGGATGGATTGTTTGAACTCTTCTCTGTCTTCGAACTTTGATTACCTTGGGTCCCTATTTTTCTACCATATTCCTCAGGAAAATACCAATCCTGAATCAATGCTCCAATTCCTATCCCTATGTCTACCAGATACACTGCTGAGAAAGACCCAGTATTTCACAGGATTGGCTCCACTGCATATTCATGGATTCCAAGTTCGTCTGAGCCTCTGGCATTAACCAACAAGCCTTTGATTTGTCATTGGTCAACACCCTCTTCTATTCCCCACAAAAATTATTTCAAATGTTTACCATCTATTTCCTACTCAGCCCTTAGATTCTTCTCTTTCCATAGATGATCTTGCCTCACGCTTTATCAACAAAACTGCTATTATAAAATGTGCTCTCCCTCACCTTCTCTTGCCTATCTATTAACTTATATATACAGAGTATTAGTCTGCTCAAGCTACCATAACAAAATACCACAGACTGTGTGGCTTAAACGACAGAATTGTTTCCTCATAGTTCTGGAGGTTGGAAAGTTCAAGATCAAGGTTCTAGCATGGTTGAACTCCTGATGAGAGTTTGTTTTTTGGCTTTCAGATAACCACCTTCTCACTATGCCCTCACATGGCCTTTCCTCAACACATGTGCACACAGAGAGTGCAATGCTTTGGTGTCACTTCTTATAAATAGGACATTAATCCTATCAGATAAGAGCCCCACCTTTATGACCCAAGTTAGCTTTAATTACTTCCTTACTCCAAATACAACCGCACTAGGGGTTTAGGCTTCAACATATGAATTTGGTCGGTGGTGGGGGACACATACATTCAGTCCATAATATACAGCCACAGCAATTTTGATTCCTTCCCTCCAAACTCAGAAAATCTGGTATCCTTCTCCCCAGTAATAGTCAACCTTCCACCTGGGACCTTGCTCCCATCTCCCTGGACACCATCTCCTCTATAAGCCTGCTCCAAAAGTTTTCTCCACCCTATGTCTACTCTATGGAGAAGATGAAAGAAGCACAAGGTGGCATCCCAGACCTCAAATAATTTTAGATTTGCTTAGAGAGACAAAATTAAGAGATAATGGGCCCAAAATTAAAGCAGACAGGCAGGACAGGTAAAATCCTCAGCCTAACTAATATAGCCTCATGGATCTACCACCTAATCACAAAAAGTCAGTACTGGAAGGGACTGCAAGGTCATCTGACACTCCTGTTCCAGGCAGGCATCCAACTAAATGGACCAAGAAAGACAGTTGTCTAGCCTTGCATTAAAAACCTCCAGAGAGAAATTCCAACAAGTTTCCATCCCAAATTGGCAGTTGCACTGTCCTTAGGAGCATTCAGCAGGGATATATTTTGATGGTGAGCCAATCCTTTCAATTTTCTCCTATTTCTTAAAATGCCTCATTCAAAAAGACCACAAGGCAATCAACTAAAATTACTTTCTGGAAATGAATAATGTGAAACTCTGGGAAAGTGCAGTCAGCCACAGGACCATCAGAGTTCTGATAGCTCAGTTTCTTCTTGGAGGACTTGATGGCCTCTGGGATATAACCATCTGGCATACATAGTCTTTTAGAGTAGTGTGGCCTTTGCTGGTAGCCAAAAGTAACCTGAGCATTTCTAGTGAGGGACACATACACACACACACGCACACACATATACATTTATTGGCCCAACAAGAATCTCTGATGTACCTCCCTCTACTTTTTCTTTCTCCCTAAGAGGCACAGTTCTGGAGCTTTGAAATTTGCCTGGCCTGCTTGATGGAAGTCATCCAGTCCTGTCCAAGTGACTGACACAGTCTTTGCAACAAGGTCATTAACCCTGGACAGTCAGCCAAAGCCAATTCAGGAGTCACTAAGCTGATGCTCTCTGTGGACTATGAAGCAACCCTCCTTCTCTTCTAGCCTACAGCATCACAGAGAGACACTGAAGCCTAAAAGTGAGGACCCCTGCACAGGGCAGCCAGAATCCCCAAAGAAGACTGCTACTAATGGATGTGAGACCTTCTGTAATAGTCATTAGGGTAAATTTCCTGCTTATAAATATTTCCCTATGTTATAGCCAAACTTTATGTACAAGATTTATATTCTCCACATTTTCAACTTTAAAACAGTTTTCCTTCTTGGAAGGATTTAGTCACTAAAATGCATAAAGAAGGCTTGAAGCTACTGGAAAACAAGTGTAATGGTGTATTGTAAAGAACAGGAAACAAAATTAAAGACAAGACTAAGAACCTGGACCTATCTCCACTACTAATTATACAACAATGAGCAAGGCTGAGTCGGTTGTATCCATGACCCCAAAATAGAGGAACTAGGAACACAATACAATTCAGTTGAAATAAAATGATACATATATTTATGACATTACTATGCATATTTTATTAAAATTGACTACACTTTTAATAATAGAATCTAAAATAATTTATTGTCTTAGTTGATTAATTTCAAATCATCAGTTTCTCTCATCAACTTTAAGAGGCATAATGGCATGGAAGAAAAGAATGTTATATGGGAAGTCATTTTATCTCATTTCACTAAATGAGAAATTCAAGGTCCAGAAAGATTAAATTACTTACCCAAGATCTCTCAGCTTTTAAATGGCTGAGGCCAAACTTCAGCCCAGGTCCTCTGATTCTAAAGTATGATTTGCTCAGCATAAACCTTACAAGACACAAGTGATCTGGGTCCTATCTTTAGCCTCCTTAAACAGAATAACTGTCAGCCCAGAATTTTCTATTCAGCAAAACTAAGTTTCATAAATGAAGGAGAAAAAAGTCTTTTTCAGACGAGCAAATGCTGAGGGAATTTGTCACTATCAGACCAGCCCTACAAGAAATGCTAAAAATGGGTTATAAATCTTAAAATAAAAGATTGATGTGTGCCACAGTAAAACCTCCTGAAGGCATAAAACTCACAGAGCCTAGAAAATAATAACACAATGAAGGAAAAAAGTAACTAGGTAACAACATGATGACTGGAACAGCACCTCACATCTCAATGTTAACATTGAATGTAAATGGCCTAAATGCTCCACTTAAAAGATACAACTAAGCAGAATAGATTTTTAAAAGTCACAAACCAAATATCTGCTGTCTTCAGGAGACTCACCTAACATGTGAGGATTCTTATAGACTCAAGGTAAAGGAGTGGAAAAAGATATTCCATGCAAATAAAAATCAAAAGCAAGCAGGAGTGGCTATTCTTAGAAAAAACAGACTTTAAATCAACAACAGTTTAAAAAAAAAAAAAGTCAAAGCAGGTCATTATATAATGATAAGAGAATCAATGGATCAATGCAACAAGAAAATGTTACAATCCTAAATACATATGCATCTAACTCTGGAGCTCCCACATTAAACAATTACTACTAGACTTAAGAAAAGAGAAAGCAACACAATAATAGTGGCGGACTTCAAAACTAGACGGATCATTGAGTCTAGTGATCCAATGACAACACCAGACTGATCATTGAGGCACAAAGTCAACAAAAAAACACTGGACTTAAACTGCACTTAGAACAAATGGACTTAACAGATATATACAGAACATTCTACCCAAGAACTGCAGAATATACATTCTTCTTATCAGCTCATGGAACACTCTCTAAAATAGACCATATGATAGGCCACAAAACAGGTCTCAATAAATTTTAAAAACAGAACTCATATCTAGTATCTTCTCAGACCACAGTGGAATAAAAATCAGAAATTAACTCCTAAAGAAACCCCAAAACTATACAAATATATAGAAATTAAACAATCTGCTCCTGAATGATTTTTGGGTCAACAATGAAATCCAGACAGAAATGTATAAGTTTTTTGAAATGAATGACAATAGTGACACAAGTTATCACAACCTCTCTGATACAGCAAAAGCATGCTAAGAGGAAAGGAACTGCCTACATCAAAAAGTCTGAAAGATCACAAATTGACAACCTAATGTCACACCTCAAGGAACTAGAGAAATAAGAACAAATCAAACCCAAAACTAGCAGAAGAAAAGAAATAACAAGGATCAGAGCAGAACTAAGTGAGATCGAAAGCAAAACAAACAGAAAAAAAACAAAAACAAAAACAGCCTGGGTGCAGTGGCTCATGCCTGTAATCCCATCACTTTGGGAGGCCAAGGTGGGTGGATCACCTGAGGTCAGGAGTTCAAGACCAGCCTGGCCAACATGGTGAAACCCCGTCTCTACTAAAAAGACAGAAATTAGCCAGCCATGGTGGCTCATGCCTGTAATCCCAGCTACTTGGGAAGCTGAAGCAGGAGAATTGCTTGAACCCAGAAGGTAGAGATTACAGTGAGCCAAGATTATGCGACTGCACTTCAGCCTGGGTAACAGAGCCAGACTCCATCTCAAACAAACAAAACAAAAGATCAATGAAACAAAAAGTTGGTTTTTTGAAAAGATAAACAAAATTGATAGACCATTAGCTAAATGAAACAAGAGGAGACAAAATTTAAATAAGTTCAATTAGAAATGAAAATAGAGACATTACAATCAACACCACAGAAATACAAAAGATTATTCAAGACTATTATGAACATCTCCATGCCCACAAACTAGAAAATCTAGAGATCAGGCACAGTGGCTCACATCTGTAATCCCAGCACTTTGGGAGGCTGAGACAGGCATATCAGTGAGGCCAGGAGTTAAAAGCCAGCCTGGCCAACATAACGAAACCCCATCTCTACTAAAAATACAAAAAAATCAGCTGGGCATAGTGGCACATGCCTGTAATCCCAGCTACTCAGGAGGCTGAGGCATGAGAATCACTCAAACTCAGGAGGTGGAGGTTGCAATGAGCCAAGATCATGCCACTGCACTCCAGCCTGGGTGACAGAGCAAGACTCTGTCTAAAAAAATAAAAAAGAAAGGAAGAAAAGAAAAGAAAATCTAGAGGAAATAAATAAATTCCTGAAACATACAACCCTCCTAGCTTGAATCATGAAGAAATAGAAATATTGAACAGACCAATAACAAGTAGTGAGAATGAATCAGTAATTTAAAAACTTGCCAACAACAACAACAAAAAACCCAGAGCCAGATGGATTCACAGCCAAATTCTAGAAATCATAGATGACACAAATGAATGGAAATACATCCCATGCTCATGGATTGAAAGAATCAACATTGTGAAAACGACAATACTGCCCAAAGCAATCCACAAATTCAATGCAATTTCTATCAAAATACCAATATCATTTGTCTCATAATTACAAAAAACAATCCTAAAACTCATATGGAACCAAAAAGGAGCTCAAATAGCTAAAATAATAGTAAGCAAAAAGAACAAATCTGGAGGCATCATATTATCTGACTTTAAATTATACTACAAGGTTATATATAAACAGCATGGTGCTGGTATAAAATTAGATACATAGACCAATGGAACAGAATAGAGAATGCAGAAATAAAACTGAAAAATTACAACCAACTGATCTTCAACACATCACACAAAAACATCAATTGGGGAAAGGATACCCTATTCAATTAATGGTGCTGGGGAAACTGGATAGCCACATGTAGAAGAATAAAACTGGATCTCTATCTCTACCATATTAAAAAAATCACCTCAAGATGGATCAAAGTCTTAAATCTAAGACCTGAAACAGTAAAAATTTCTAGAAGAAAACCTAAGAAAAATTCTTCTGGACATTGGTCTAGGCAAAGAATTTATGACTAAGGCCCTAAAAGCAAATGCAACAAAAATAAATAAATGGGACCCAATTAAACTAAAAAAAAGCTCCCGCACAGCAAAAGAAACAGAGTAAGTGGACAACCCACAGAATGTGAGAAAATATTTGCAGGCTATGCATCCGACAAAGGACGAATATCCATAATCTACAAGGAACTCAAACAAATCAGCAAGAAAACACAAATAATCCCATCCAAAAAAAATGGACAAATGACATGAATAGACATTTCGCAAAAGGAGATATACAAATGGCCAATAAACATATGAAAAAAAATGCTCAACATCACGAATCATCAGGGAAATGTAAATTACAACCACAATGAGATACCACCTTACCCCAGCCAGAATGGCCATTTTTAAAAGTCAAAATACAATAGATGTTGGCATAGATATGGTGAAAAGGGAACACTTACACACTGCTGGTGGGAACGTGAATTAGTACATCCTCTATGGTAAACAGTATGGAGATTCCTTAAACAACTAAAAGTAGGTCTACCATCTGATTCAGCAATCCCACTACTGGGTATCTACCCAAATGAAAGGAAGTCATTACATCAAAAAGACACCTACATGCATATGTTTATCACAGCACAATTCACAATTGCAAATATAGGGAACCAACCTAAGTGCCCATCAAGCAATAAGTGAATAAAGAAAATGTGGTATATATATATATACACCATGGAACACTACTCAGTCATAAAAGAGAACAAAATAATGTCTTTTGCAGCAACTTGTAGGGAGCTGGAGGCCATTATTCTAAGTAACTCAGGAATGGAAAACCAAATACCATATATGCTATCATATATGGTATATGATATCACTTGAGCTCAGGAGTTCAAGACCAGCATGGGCAACATGGCAAGACTCCAACTCTACAAAATACACAAAAATTAGCTGGGCATAGTGGCGTGCACCTGTAATCCCAGCTAGTTGGGAGGCTGAGGCATGAGAATCTTTGAACCAGGGAGGCAGAGTGAATTAGTCCATTCTTGTGCTGCTAATAAAGACATACCCAAGACTGGGTAATGTATAAAGGAAAGAGATTTAATTGACTCACGGTTCCACATTGCTGGGAAGGCCTCAGGAAACTTAACCATCATGGCAGAAGGCAAAGGAGAAGCAGGCACCTTCTTCACAGGGTGGCAGGACAGAGTGAGTGAAGCAGGGGAAATGCCAGACTCTTATAAAACCATCAGATTTCATGAGACTCACTCATTATCACAAGAATAGCTTAGGGGAAACCACCCCCATGATTCAATTACCTCCACCTGATCCCACCCTTGACACATGGGGATTATAGAGAATACAATTCAAGGTGAGATTTGAATGGGAACACAGAGCCAAACCACATCACAGAGGTTACAGTGAGCCAAGATCACCACTGCACTCCATCCTGGGCAACAGAGCAAGACCTGTCTTAAAAAAAAAAAAAATGCAATTAGGAATGTGTCTTTTGCATTAGCTATGACAGCTTTGGTGTGGTCTTCAAAAACAAATTGCCACTTTTCTAGACCTTGATACTCAGATTAAGAATTCTCCATGGAAAGAGTTTCAAACAAAATACTTTTGCTATAGAAATACATCACCAATTTACTAATATTTACAAGAAGTTATGAGGAATATAATGCACCATTATAAAGAATGGGTTAGAGCAGTGTTGTCCAACACAAACATGATGCAAGTAACTTTAAATCTTCTAGTAGCCACATGTTTTAAAAATAAAAGGAAATATGTAAAATCTAGTTTAACAATAATATTGCATTTAATTCAATATATTCAAAATATTCTTTCAACCTATAATCAACATAAAAATTATAAATGAGCTATTGTACATTCTTTTTTATTTTCACACTAAACCTAGAAATCAGGATTGGCTACATTTCAAATGCTCAGTAGCCATCTGCAGCTAGTGGCCACTGCATTGGACACAACAGGGTTAGAGACATCTACTCATCCAGAGGGAGAGGGATGCCCATGGTACATTTTTAGGGGGAAAAATGGAAGGTGGAGGATATTATACAGTTAGGAGCTCATGTTTGAGGGGGAAACCTAGGCATGTATGTCATGTATGCTTGTATGGGCCTATACGAGCATGAAGAAGGATGGTGAAGTATATACACATCAGGCTTTAACACTGGTTATTCATGATAATAGGATTTGAGGGGACTGGGTACTAGATAGAATATTAATAGCTTTTTAAAACTTATATCCTTGTATTGTTTCACATATTACAATGGCCTGTATTAGTTTTGTAATTTTCAGCTGGGCACAGTGGCTCTTGCCTGTAATGCCAGCACTCTGGGAGGCTGAGATAAGAGGATAACCTGAGTCCAGGAGTTCGAGACCAGCCTGGGCAACGTAGCAAGACCCCCCATATCTAAAAATAATTTTTAAAAATTAGTAGGGCATAATGGCATGCACCTGTGGGACCAGCTACTCTGCAGACTGAGGTGAGAGGCTTGCCTGAGCCCAGGAGGTCAAGGCTGCAGTGATCCATGATCACATCACCGCACTCCAGCCTGGGTAAAAGAGTGAGACCCTGTCTCAAAACACAAGATTGTAGCTGGAAGCAGTGGCTCACGTCTGTAATCCCAGCACTTTGGGAGGCCAAGGTGGGCAGATCACGAGGTCAGGAGATCGAGACCATCCTGACTAACAAGGTGAAACCCCATCTCTACTAAAAATACAAAAAAAAATTAGCTGGGCATGGGGGCAGGTGCCTGTAGTCCCAGCTACTGGGGAGGCTGAGGCAGGAGAATGGCGTGAACCCGGGAGGCGGAGCTTGCAGTGAGCCGAGATCGCACCACTGCACTCCAGCCTGGGCAACAGAGCGAGACTTTGTCTCAAAAAAAAAAAAAAAAAACAAGATAGTAATTTTCCTTTAGCCTACCGAATAAGTTGCCAAAAGTTTCTAAAATTTATTTAAGAAGAGAGATTCAGTTGCTCTAACAGTCAGGTAAGCACAAGCTTTCCGGAAGAAGGGAAATTAAGGACATTTTATCTTTTACTCAACTCACATAATGACAACAAATTTAGAAGTTATGTAGAAAAATAATAAGTTGTCATTTGAATCTTAGAATCAAATAGTAAGGAATTAGAAGTCACTTCCCACCCTGCCCCATCTGAAGACTCCTGCTTCACCTTGTCTGGTATCTCACCTGCATGCCTTCCTTACTCAAGTTCTTCGCTCCATTTTAAATAAAAGCACCAGAACTTAAAGAGCCCATTAATAACAGGACAGAAGTAATAAGGCGGACTCCTAGGCAGACCAAGGCTACAGACTACTCTGAGGGATGGGTAGTAGACAGTAGGGTTTTGATGCAATTCTCCTGAAGGCAGATGAAGATGCTAGGCCAAACCCACCTAAGGCAGAGAGCAGCCAGGAGCAGGTGGGAGAAAAGAGTTCAAGAAGGTCTCAGGGGAGAGCCTCAAGATCACCTTCACCACCTCTCCCTGATAATTCTGCCTGTTCCTGCAATTCACCAAATTATGACATAATATTTGCACAGGACAAAGGGACATAAAAACTGTGCCAACAATCTTGAAACTTTTGACCAGAATATACCTTAAAACACACCAGTGATCACCTACATGAGTCAGGGAAACTAACTGGAAAGAAGAGTTGGCTGAATAACTGGTTCTCTAGTCCCTGTAGGTTAGGAAAGCAGTTCCCCAAAAAACAAGATGACATAACACAGCCAATTCCCCACTCAGCCAGAGCCCTTTTCCATAGTTTTTTCCTGGAGAATTGTGGTCCATGTCCTGACACAATCAACATACAAGACTTCCATGGACAGATAGATTCATCTAAAGGCCATATCAAATGATGAGCTATTGTTTCACTGGCTGACTCCCATTCTAACATATGTGAAAGAAACTCCCACGATGATGAACTCAAGATTCGAGTTCAGAGCTCTGAAAGGAATAAACCAGCAGGCACTGATGATGTTTTTAAGGTAGTTGTATGGAATCAAGGTCTGAAAAAAAGAAGCAAAGAAAAAAAGACGGAGAATTTATGGGTAAATAAGGCAGGAGAAATAGGCAGTGAGACAGGTAACAAACCTGCTTGCTGTGTGCAGTTAGTCACAGCTCTCTGCTGCTATATGCCTTTCTTCAGGAAGGAAAAAAGAAGAGTTCAAGAGAGTGTTTGTACAAACAAAAACACATGTCATTTAGGATACCCTCTAAGGGATATAAGGGAAAGAGCATTGTAATTTTGGGTCTCCTAATCCATCTCTGCCAGTGTCTCCCTCTGATAGTTTCATTGAGGCATTTTAAACCTCCATGATGTCAAAACTTAATAATAATGTGATTTATTCTAAATAGCCCTAGATTTCCTTAATAGCCTATTATGAATCCATCAGACATTTATTTGTCCAAGGTCTTGAACTTTTCTATAATTTCAGTGTGTGATACATTTTAGAGAATAAAAGTTCCAAAAAATAAACTCTGTGAAGGCTTTCATTGTATTTGTTCTTAAAATGTCTCTCAGGCTTTAAGGGTTGCCTCTAAATTCTGTTATTGTTTGGTTTGACATCAGGTCAATGCTGGTGCCATTCAAGTCCTCCATAATTTTTGTAATTCATAATGTACCACCCTTAACCTGTATGTACAGAATGGCTAGAAAGCTAGATTTCTCTTACTGTTTCTACTTGGGATTTTGTCTTAGTCCATGTGGGTGGCCATTTAATAATAGCATAAATTAGGTGGCTTATAAAACAACAGAAATTTATTTCTCACAGCTCTAGGGACTGGGAAGTCCAAGATCAAGGTGCTAGCAAATGTGGTGTCTACAGAGCGCCTCCTGCTTCCTGGTTCAAATACCTGTGTTCTTGCTGTGTCCTCAGATGGTGGTAGAGGCAAACCAGCTTCCTCAGGACTCTTTTATAAGAGCACTAATCCTATTCATGAGGGCTTTGCCCTCATGACATAATCACTTCCCAAAGGTCCCACCTCCTAATACCATTCCTAATATCATTACCCTGGGGGTCAGGAATCAACATATTAATTGGAGTGTTTGGGGGTGCATAGCAAAGGTCTTCACAGTGAATGATTTTTCCACTAGAAATGACATTAAAGGCCTTAGCCTCACATAAAGCCCCAACTTCATTTCAAGGTACAAGGTCCATATGAAACTTCCAACAAGAGAAATATCTAAATAAAAGAGTGATAACAAGCCCCTGGGAACAAGCCCCTGACCCCTCAGGTTCAGGTTGTATGCTCTCATGGCCCCCACAGTTTCCTCTAACTTGCCTTTTCATCACACCACATTATATTATAATTGTCTGTTATTTATCTGTATCCTGTTTCTCAAGCCAAACCATAACTCTCATGGCAGTTTTATTCTCGGACGCATACCCAGTAACTAGCAGAGCCAAGGACAGTGCAATAAATATATGAGGAATCCATGAATGAGCTACTTTATCATAAATAAGCATTTTTAACTAATGTACCAAAACTATGTAATGTGCATCCTCAATAGCTTTCTAGGCCATAGGTGACTGGGTCCCATAGGAAGCCTCTATCATACCATACACTCACCTTGCAGTGGGGCTCTACACTTTAATACACCCAGAAATTGATCAAACTTCACAATTTACTAATAAAAAAACTTCAGTGAAGATTATATAGGAAGATGGGAAAGAAGGTTTACATTCTCATACTGTAGCAAACTTTCTTTAAAATCCCTTGCATACTTTTCTATTCTTTCCCATGAAATTCTCCTTGTACAGCCACCCCCTTTTCCCCCATGGGCTCCTTCTCCCCAGCCCTTCCTCTGCTTCTCTTCACCTGTATGTATTAGAAAAGATTCACTCTAACTTGCATCTGCCCCCTCATCACCCAGCCCTATAAATACAGTAAATGCTTCAACATGGGATCCATCCTCATTAGAAAGCAGAACCATAAGTAGAAAGCAGAACAACATAAGTAAGTTGTCCCTGAAACCTATTTTTAGATGGGAGTTTACAGAGGGTATGGGGTCCTGTCCACTTAACCAGTCAGACCAATTCCACATGCAGTCTACCTTCTGGCCTCAAATCCTGAAGGACTGACTAAAAGAGATTGCATTTTAGTCTGAGAGTCCTGTGAGAATCATCTCTTTCCTCGAAGTGGGAGGGAACAGAGGTTTGAGCAGAAACTGTTTTTAAACATGTTTCAAGGACCTTGAAATACCTCCTACCAAGAAGACATAAAATACTACGGATTCTAATTGTCTCGGTCAAGATTCAACTAGAGAAGCAGAACCAGTAGGAGATACATATATTAGGAGATTTATTACAAGAAATTGCTTACATAATTGTGGAGGCCGGCTAAGCAAGTCTGATGTTCCCAGTGCAGGTAGTCAGAAAGGAACATCTCAGGCCAAGGTCATGTGCACAGGCCAAAGTTGTCCTCCATAAGCAGAATTCCTTCTTTTACTTGGGGAAGACTCAGCCCTGTTTTTAAGACCTTCCACGCAATTCAGTCAGGCCCACCCAGGTTATCCTGAGTAATCTCCCCTACTTAAAATCACCTGGTTAAGAGCACTAGTTACATCTGCAAAATACCTTCAGAGTAAGACCTAGATTACTGTTTGATTGAATAAATGAGAACTGTAGCCTAGCCGAATTGACACATCAAAGAAGCCATCACTCTAAGTAAAGACAATAAAAACCAGCAGCACTTACGGAGGTCCCATTCTAAACACCTCACATATGTTATGTCCTTTACTTTGTGCAATCACCCTATATGATATTATTATCTCTATTATACACAAACTCTTCAGGCTGATTATTGGCTAAAATGCCATTGGAAGGCAGCAGCTTCTATCTCAATCCAGTTTATTTTATTTTGTTTTTTTGGAAACGGTATCACTTGGTTGCCCAGGCTGGAGTGCAGTGGTACAATCATGGCTCACTGATGCCTCTCTCTCCCAGGCTCAAGTGATCCTCCCACCTCAGCCTCCCAAGTAGCTGGGACTACAGCTGTGCACCACCACACATGGCTAATTTTTTTTCTTTTCTTTTCTTTTTTTTTTAGTAAAACCAAGGTCTCCTTATGTTGCCCAGGCTGATTTCACACTCCTGGCCTCAAGTGATCCTCCTGCCTCAGCCTCCCAAAGTGCTGGGATTACAGGTGTGAGCCACCCCACCCAGCCTCGATCCATTTTAATTGTCAACCAACTGCTCTGTATTAGCAGCAAGAGGAACGTGAACTGAGGGGAGAAAATCCCTTCTTCAACACCCAGCAGATGGACCTGAGAAAAGGCTCTTGATCCATCCACTATCCAGCCCAGGGGGTGCACCTCTTACTTCCTACTAAGAGTGCTCCCTCATTAAAGGATGTGCAGGCCAAAATTAGTGTAGAGATTGAGTGCACACCAGAGTTTCTTAGCAGCAATACTATTGACATTTCAGACTGAGTAATTCCTTGCAGTCCAGCTGGGGGGTACGCACAGTGTCCTGTGCACTGTTAGGTTTAGCAGCAGCCCTGACCAATACCCACTAGACTCCAAGAGCCCCCCAACCCCTCCACTAGCAACAACCAAAAATGTCTCTGGATATTGCCCAATTTCTCCAGAGGTAAAGGATGGAAAAGGGGGAAAAAGCAGCAAAATCTCCCCAGTTGAAAACCACCGGGGTAGACAGAGTTCCTCTAAAGGAAAGGCTCGGGCTATAACAGGGTCATTTAGAAACAGAGGTCAGTGGTCTTTCTCCAGGGGAGCCACCACCCTTCAGGAATATAATTCTCACTTTCTCACCTTCAGGCAGATGACACTCCCTCAGCCACCCCTCCCATTTGCCTGGATGATACCTACTTATCCTTCAGACTCCCTGAGCCCCTCAAGTCCAGGAAAGGTGCTCCTCCTCTGTGGCCTCTACTGAGGCACTCATCGCATAGTTTTCTTGCCTGTCGCTCACACTAGACCTAAGTTCTACCCTAGCACTAGCTGAGTCCTACTCAGCACTCCTGCACCTGTCATAGTGCCGAGACTCTTGCTTAATTCATGCTCTTGTTAAAATAATAAAATCTAGGTAGGGACTGGTGGCTCACACCTGTAATCCCAGCACTTTGGGAGGCTGAAGCGGGTGGATCACCTGAGGTCAGGAGTTCGAGACCAGCCTGGCCAACATGGTGAAACCCCATCTCTACTAAAAGTAGAAAAAATCAGCCTGGTGTAGTGGCTCATGTCTGTAATCCCAGCTACTCGGGAGGCTGAGGCAAGAGAATCACTTGAGCCCGAGAGGCAGAGGTTGCAGTGAGCCGAGATCCTGCCACTGCACTCAAGCCTGGGCAACAGAGTGAGTGAGACTCCATCTCAAAACAAAAAATAATAATAATAATAATAAAATCTAAATGTTATTGATTGTATACTATATGCCAGGCACTGTGTAAAGAAAGAATGAGTTAACTATAAATAATAAATGAATTAATGTTGAAAGAATACATAAAATAAGCTATATATTATTCATTGTGGCCAAAATTGTACTATTATCTCAACATTTAGAGTATTCCTAAATATACAACACAAAGAGTAACAATTTTCAAAGAATTGGTACTGTATGAAATGTGTTTTACATTAAAACTTTAATGAACATGATTTGTCTATCTGTGATGATACATAGGCCCATTTAAGACATTTCTGTCCTGAGGAGTCATTATTAGGAATAGCAATTATCACATTTCTGCTGGGCACAGTGGCTCATGCCCATAATCTCAGCACATTGGGAGGCCAAGGTGGGAGGACTGCTTGAGCCCAGGGGTTCAAGACCAGCCTTGAAAACACAGCAAGAGCCTATCTCTACTATATATATATCTATATCTATATATATATATAGATATAGATATATATATAGTAGATATATATATAGTAGATATATATATAGTAGATATATATAGTAGATATATATATAGTAGATATATATAGTAGATATATATATACAGTAGATATATATACAGTAGATATATATAGTAGATATATAGTAGATATATATAGTAGATATATATAGTAGATATATATATATATACATAACTGTCAGATTTTATAGATAGGAGAAACAGTCACACAATGTTCAGTTATTGTTGATAGAATACCAGGTACACAGCCTTTTCTATGGCACAGACATGAGTTTAACATAAACTTATTCACTTTGAACCCCTGAACCATAGTGAAAGGGTCACCAGATTTTCCCTCCCTCAAGAGGCAACGACGATGGGTCCAATAAGACATTTCTATTTGGTACTTAGCCTGGATTTTACACAAGGGACTAAAATGTTATATTATTTGAGCCAGATCCATAAAACTAATGAGCCCTCTGCACTTTATGGTTCTTTCTCTCCATCATAGACTATTATCAGTGACCCTATGAGCCCTTCCCTCCTGAAAGCTGCCCAATGGCTCAGCTGCAAAACTCGGGCATCACCGCCTCCCAGTCCTTCTGCAAGCAGCCCTGCATTTCTGTGCAGATGGCCACCTAGGAATCAATTCATCACATGGTTCCAAAGAGCTCAATACAATTAAAAATACGCAATTTGGAAAAGCCCCAAGCCCAGACCATTGGCCCAGCCCTCTCTATTCATGCTCAGCCCTGATCCTCTAGTGGTCAAGGAGTGACCTAGAAGGAGAGGGACAAGCTTGCTCATGTTCAGTACTCATTGGCCATTTTGAAATTGCAAGAGAGCAGATGGAGAAGTAACCTCAAATGAATATTCATAAAAAAATCAATTATCCACCTTCTGTGCCACCTGCCCTCTCAACCCAACTTAGCCCACAGCTGTGAGCGGCAGGGGGGCATATACCCAAATCACGGCCTCACCTCGAAGGCATCCGCAGAGGCCAAGAGTCCAATGCCAAGCCTGGAACTTTGGCACACCTGACCTGAAAAGATGGAATGGTTTGTGTTTGTGACCTTTAAAACAAGAACCAAAGCCATAGGAAGATGGCATGGGGTGGTGGAAAGAACAAAACCTTCCAAGTAAGGCTGGTCTGGGCTCAGATCCCAGCACTGAACCTTCTTAACTCCTGTCCCTTAACCCTGATTAAACTGGACAGGTCGCCCAAATGCTGAGCCTCATTTTCCTCACCTGCACAGTACAGATAAAACCAACCTGCATGGGGGTAGGGCACAGATTGGGCAGACTAAGTAAGATAAGAAATATGAAGATACGAAGCACCCAGCCATGGTAGAAATAAACAAATATTAGTTCCTCCTGCCCCAACAATACCATGTCACAGGGGAGAGATCAGATTTGCATGCATCAAAACCATTTTAACAGACTGCTGTTATAATGGATGGATATATGTGATTCCTAGAAGTTTTATGACTCTAACACAGGAGTTTTCAGGGAGCTAAGATATATTTAAGGGATTTACTATTAATATAAAATGTTTCTGAAATATTTTTCCGTTGTTATGTTAAATAATATAGCTCCCTTGCATAAATCCTGTATTCCTGCATCCAAAGCTGTAACAAGGACAAGGCCACCAGGACTTGCCCAGCACTAAAAAATTTAGAACATCCCAATTATCAATTGCACTTTTAAAGGGCAGAATGGTAGAAATGAATGGAACGGAAAGGCCAAGTTCAAGGGCAAGGACGCCCATTTGCCCAAGGGCCTCATTTTGAGCTGAGGGACTGCAGCCTCTCCTCTCTCCAGCCACACACTTAGTTGTTAACTGTGTTTTCCTCCCCTCCCTCGTCCCCCCATTCCCAGTGGGAAGCAAAGGAACCAGTTCTGTCTCTGCTGCCCCCAAGTTAATATTCCCCTAGCCTAGGCCAGATCACCTTTTCCCAACCTTCTCACAAAACCATCTCAAAAGTGGGACTCCAGCTTCCTACAGTGAAAATTCCAGCTTTCAACATAATTACCTTAATGTGGAAAGAGAGTGGGGGTGGAGGGGCATTGTCAGTCAATACAGAGGGGTCCTGTGGAAGAAAACCATTTTTATTCTGAGTGCTTATGATTTGCATCCAGGCTGTTTCCTTTTTTGTCTTTTGTTGGTTTTCCAAGTTTGTTAATCTGAGTGTGTGTTTGAAAAAGCAGAAAGTGAAAGGAAGTGGAGAATTTGGGTGATCGATCACCCCTCTGGATGAGCCACCTGGGCTCTTGATTTAATCATGCAGAGAGAGCAGTGAATTATTCTAATCAGGGGCTGCAGAACAGCTTTCCTTGGCCAAACCATAATCGGAAGCAAGTTGCTGGAGGCACCTGGGCCCCTGCCTGCCTTTCACACAGCCAGGTGGCCACCGCCATGATGATCCCAAGCAAGGACAGATTACAGACAACCCAGAGCCTTGAGTAACCCGGGATTCTACTTTCACATTACAATTTCTCACCCATCTCACCAGGAAATGGGACGAAGAAACCCTGACTCAATGTTGCATGTGACACACCTGCCCTCTCTCCCAACAGTCGATGACATTCACACCACCCCCTTCCAACAATGGCTGTGGCTGCTCCGCAGCTCCTGAACTCCCCCAGCCCTTCATAACTAGACATTGACAGCTTGGAAGAGACTGGACAGAAAAGAGAGCTTCTAACCCATTCTCACCACCTCTCCTACCCAGAGCGGAGAATTACGCACTCCCCAGCCCATCACCAGAAACCTTAAGTTGCTCACATCAGAAGCTCAGCTTTGAAATAATGAAACCTCATGTTTAGGGGTGGGAACAAGTGCAGATTTTTCTCTCAAACCTGGAGTTATGCAGGAGTGCAAGAAAGAGTGGGGGCAGAGTGGAAGAGGAGGGAGAGGGAAGGAGGAGAAAAAGGAAAACTTCGTTCATAGAACACTGCTGATTTGAGACAAGCCCCCAGGCAGATCTTTCTAAAGGTTCATGGCCATCCTCCTACACCGTAGCCTGACTTCTTCTAGAGGCTTTGAAAAAGAGCCCTAAAGGAAAACATACCTCCTTCCCTACACCTGCTCTCTGGAGGAAGCACCTGGGGTGAGATGAAGATTCTGGACTTCACCTGTAATGTATATTTCCCCCTTTTCCAGCCTCCTTTCTGCACGGCCTTGTTGTACCCAGGACCTTACCTCTCTCTCCCACCCTTTACTCACAGGCCCATATGCTCATTTTCTCTACTCACCTAGTCATTCTCAATCTATCTCAGCCCCCAGTTCCACCCATCGGAAACACCTGCTCACCCCAACTGGTTCAAAAGTCCCTCCCTTCTCGGAGGACTTGACGAATGTCCTCTATTCAAAGCACAAGGAGGAATCCATTAGGCCACAGAGCTGATATTTGTCATCACCATCCCCTGGTTCTCTTCTATAACATTTTTCTACGTTATTATTCCACAGAAACCCTGATGAAAATCACTGGGAGTGATTAAGACAAATAGAAAAAAGCAAACAGAATTCTCAAGCATTCTGCTCCAGAGATGCAGAGGCCTTGTACGGCAGGCAGAGCTTCTCATATGACCCACAGGCTCAGGCCCAGTATTTATCAGCAAAGCTTCACCAGCTGGAATGTCAATGAGAGACTGGAGGATTATATAAGGGGAAGACAGATGTGCCCCCAGTGAGTAGTATGGAGGTCAGCAAGTCACTTTGTCCAGCTTTAAATCTATGAGGTGTGACATCTTGGCAGACCTGGAGATCTCCCTTGTTTTCTTTTTGATAGCAACTCGACATATTGCAGTGTGGATCACTGTATATATTCAGGCCCTGACAGCTCCACAGAATTCCTTTCCCGCACACAGTGGGGACATTCTCCACCTCAGTCTGCAACCTGAAGCTGGGATAGAGCTGGTATTCAGACCCAGCAGGAAGGCCACTCAACCACAGCTGAGAAAAGGCCTGACTTGTCTGCCCCAAAGGTTCAGGAAGAAGTAAAGATCCTGCCACCCCATCCAAGCTGCCTGGTTGGGATGGTGAGCAGTCAAGTTAATGTTCAACTGTATGCGCCAGTGCCTGGCTTTGTGGAAGGCTGAGCAGGGACCCCATCACCCCCTCCCAACTGTCATTCCAGGAAAGGAGATTGAGGATGAAATTTTAAATCTCCTACCCTATGCACAAGAACTAGCCCAGGATACTCTCCCGAAGATAACCTGGTTCTCTGTAGAGTGACTCCGGGTGACATCTACTACAGTAAAGGTATTTGGATGTGCTGAGATACTCTCCCCTACCCCTTGGATCCATGGCCTGTGGTCTTCCTTTCTCCTTTCCAGTCCCCACTGCCAGCCTGCATCCAGTAGCTAGTGTTTTCCACCTGGGGAAGCTCCTCTCCAATTCTCACGAGCCATGGAAATCTCGTAATTGCGTTTGCACGCACCATCACCTCTGCCTGGGATGCCCTTCTCTCCCTCCCTGCCCTTTTGTCCAACAAGACGTTCCCACTTCCAAGATCAGCTGTGACACCTTCTCAGACCCTCACTCTCTGGTCTCACTGACCACCCTCTGCCTCCCCACTTTGAAAGTCCCTCTCACAAAGCATTTGCTACACTGTTTGGCAATTACATGCTCACATGTGTCCTCCCAGAAGGCTAATCTCCTTGAGAACAGGAGTATTTTATTTTGTTCATCTTTATTTTATTGGTCTCTGAGTCCCAGCCAGCACAACAAGTATCTTAGGTGAATTGCATGCATTGACCAAGGCCACGGTCTTGCTACTGAATTCTTCAAATCTCTCCCAAGACCAGCATTATTCAGCCAGAGGTGTGTGGTCCTGCCCTCCTTTTCAGAGCACAGAGGGAAGCCATGAAGGATGCTTATCACGCCCTGACTCTTCTCTGTGAAACCTCTCGTTTAAGATAGGCTTCTATGGCAGGCCCCATGAAGTAAACCTTTTAAACTGTGAGGTGAAGTCAGGTTTGATGGCAAAGTCCCTTCATAACACCAGGAAGGTCAACAACAGGCTGGGAGAGAGTCAGAAGGATGGAGAGCTCCCTGCACTATAGCAGGGCCTCTGATCCTGACTTCTTGTGAGTGGCGGTGTCCTCATCTCTCAGGCCACAAGCCTGAGGACCCCAGCCCTGTAGCCAGCTCCATGAGCCCTAGACCAGCCACCAACCCCTGAGGGCTCTTAGGCAGAGGCAGCTGTCATGTGGGGTGCCTGAGGGTGGGTGACCACAAACTAGGGGCAGCCACAGGACATCAGATGCTTCACCAGACATTTTTATCCTGCTGGTTTCTGTGGAAAACTCTTCTTTCATATGGGTAGTATGATGCCTTCAGCTTTGTTGTTTTGGCTTAGGGTTGCTTTAGCTATTCAGGGTCTTCTGTGGGATACATTTCATAACCCACCAGAGCTTCAACAGATGAGAAGGGGGACAACTTGATGAAAGAATTACTCAAAGTGGAAGGATCATAATAAAAGCCATGGGCCTCTGTTATTCCATCTAAACATCACCGTGCTCCAGGCCCAAGGACAGCTGGCTCTTCATCACAATCATTCTCGAATTTATGGGGCCTGACTACCTTTCAAGCATGTCTCTTGGCAGAGAGAGATTCCTACAAGCTGGATGATCTTGACTGCATCCACAGAGAAGAAAAAAATGTGTCAAATTTGCACCTGACTGGCCCTCAAATTAAGTCTCTTAGTGTTTCCCACCCACCTCTTCCTGCCTCCTTGGTTAAAAATGGGAGAGGCATTAGGAAGGGTGGCATGGTGAAAAGGGAATATGATTTGAAGTCACACCTTTACCAAGGTTCAAATCTCAGCTCCACCACTTGCTAGCTGGATAACCTTGAACAAGCTCCATGACCTTGCTAAACCTTGGTCTCTTTATCTTTAAAATGGGAATGAAAATCCATAGCTCAGAAAGCCAATATAAGAAAGAAGATAACGTCTATGAAGCATCTGGCAGAGTTCCTGAAATGGAAGAAGCTCAGTCAATGCTACTCCCCTTCACTTTAACTCAGGTTCTAAAGTGTAGATGTAACATGCGTTAAAAGAATTTCATAGTCAAATAAGTTTGGGAAGTACTTGGTTAAACAAATGTAAACCCATTTCTTCTCTGCAGGACTTCTCAGAGTTTATAATCTGCTAATGTGAGCTGTAAATCTCTAAGACGTACTACACTTTTCAGGCTTCCCAGGCCACCATGACCACAAAACTCTTATCATGGAACATCACTCAGTAATGTTCTATGGTTTGCCATTTAGAAAATGATGCTTTAAAATAAAGAGAAAATAGCAGTTAGATGCCACAGCTACTCAAATGATCTCTTCTTCTGGAGTCTGTAATTGGCCATTATTTCCCTTTAGGAAAACCATCACGAAAAAAAGAGAATCCAGAATCAATTTTCTTCCCCAAAACTACTCTATAAAAGGACTGCTTATCCCAACCCTTGCATTTTCCTAGATATGGACCCTCAAGCACTACATACTGCCTGAGCCTTTGCCACTCATATCCCTGCTGATATTCCTCGGCACTTGCTTCTCTGGAAGGCATTGAAGCCAAAAATAAAATTAGAGGGGTAAATGGCCAAACACTTTTTAGGTTTCTGTCTGATTTTATGCTCCACATATGAATTTACACCAAATAGAGATTCCTGGGCCAATTTGTAGCTGCAGAGAAATTTTCAGCCGTCTTATTAACTTTGCATGCTCTTGTTAAAAAAAAAAAAAAAAAAAAAAAAAAAAAGCAGGCTACAGATTTCCATCACCAATTGGCAAAGAAAGGAACAAAGGACCAGAGCCCAGAGCAGTTGAGCCAGAGAGCAAACTACCACCAGAGGAGGGTGCAGCCTCCCCAAGCATGTAGTTTAGCCCAAAATTGAATTCTATGATCATCACTTCTATTCATCAGTGTAGATCCTGGCCTGTTGTGAAACAAGCCAATACTGCTGGCAAGTAGGTTTCATTTTGTAGAGGAAGAGAATTAATATGCACACTCAGTCTTTCCAAAACTATCTATCAGGTATGAAGAGCCACCACAGACACTTTTGTCCAATAAAGTCCTGCCTAGAGTCCCACCTAATAGCTTTACACTTTCATTTGTGGATTAGATTCAAGCACAGTTTATCCCTTCATGCAGATGAGAATGTCAGACGGCTCACCTACACCTCTGTGCCCTGAATCCAGGGGCACACTTAATCCTGCTGCTAGGTCAGATGCACAGCACACATGTGTCGACCTGGAGAGGTGGATGAGTGGGAAAGAAAAGGGGCTTTGAAAATAAGGGTTAATGTTACCAAGGCTCAGCATCAAAATCCCCCTCTGCACATCTTTGTTTCCCCTTCCCAGCTCTCTCCAGCTGCATTCCTCTACTCTTAGTAATATCCCAGGGCCTAGAGCAGTGCCAATCCTACTAGAGTTGAGAGACCAGGATGGAGGTAGCTAGGTACTCTCTAGGGGACTCCCTCACCAATTTCCTCATAGCCATTCCAGGGAGGTAGAAACCAAGCTCCAGACAAGACTCTGGAGACAAGGGCCCCGCCTTCCTTGGGTCACTCACGCCTGAGTCCAGCCCTCTGCACCACAGAAGTGGGAATCAAACCACTAGGATCACCTGACTCTTGGTCCTTGGAGGTTGGGGTGAGGGAGAGTGGCAAGAGTCATGAGGAAACTGTGGCACTCAGACTACAAAAATTGTGATAAATCTGTGTATGAATATCTGTCTTTCACCCAATCACTTCATGTAGAACATCATACTATCCCAAGCAGACCCTTCAAACTAAATAGTAAATCCACTAACACAAGATCAATCACATTTACCCGTCTGTGTTAGTCCATTTTGCATTTCAAAGGAATATCTGAGGCTGAGCAGTTTATAAAGAAAAGATGTTTATTTGGACTCATGTTTCTGCAGACAGTACAAGAAGCACAATGCCAACAACTGCTTCTGGTGAGGGCCTCAGGATGCTTACAGTCATGGCAGAAGGTGAAGGGGAAGCAGGTGTGTCACAAGGCAAGAGAGAGAATAAGACAGAGAGGAGGAGGTGCCAGACTCCTTTTAACAAATAGCTCTTGCATGAACTAATAGAGCAAAACCTCACTTATCACCATGGAGATGGCACTAAGCCATTCTTGAGAAAGCCACCTCCATGATCCAACACCTCCCACTATGCCCCATCTCCAACACACTGGAGATCATATTTCAACATGAGATTTGGAGGGGACAAATATCCAAACCATATCACCATCCTTCAATGGTCAGCTCCTCTCTGTAGCCATCTCAGCCCTCCCTCCCTCCTCATGCCCCCTCATCTGTGTTCCTGAGCACCCTATACTCACCTCTGGGACAGTCCATGCACATGGCAGCATGAGTCATGCATTTATGTATCTATCTTTTCTGCGAAGCTGGGTTCCCCCGAGGCAGGATCCAAGCCTCAGGCATTGGTAGCTCTCCAATATCATGCCCTGTTCCTGGCATATGGTGGGTCCTCATGTTGGTGGTCACTGTTAAAGCCCAATCATAAAGCCAAATGGAGTGATGTTACCAGGTCTTGGATGTCAGAAGGTCCTTGTGCCTTGACATAGGTCCAGCATAAGCTGTTATAATATACACCAAATACATGGGACCCTCTTAGGTTCCCTTTCCTTTTCCAGACACAAGTCCTTTGACACACGTCAGTGTTGTTCCTGTCGATTCAGTACCCCATCCCCAAGTTCTGACCTGCAGAGGCATGATGAAGCATTTTCATCGCTGTGGTGAATCTTATTAATACCGGCACACAGATTGGCCTATTCATCAGTGCATATAAAAAACTAGCCACAGAAAAGGAAAAACTTGACCATAGGCCAAGGAGTTTGTGGGGCTTATATTTATCCAAATTATTTTGGCATTAATACCATGCTGCAAAGTCTACAAAATCAAAAACGCGGAACTCTGGAAATGAGCAAGGTTAAACTAAGACCCGTTGCTGCAGTTATTTGTAATTACCACTCACTGCCTGAGTCTGCAGTGAGCTGCCCAGCAATAGCCTGTGCTCCCCTGGGATTCTGCCCATGAGGTCCCTGGTGCCACCTGCAGCCTCCCAATGCCATCTCCAGCCTGGGAAAGAGAGTGAGCATAGGCATGGGAGGCATTAACCAGAGAGAGGATGCATACAGTAATGAGATCAAAGTGGAGGCGAGGGCTTGTGCATTCAGGTCTGTGGATCAGGCTGATGATAGCAGACAAAAGTACAGGAAGGATGCTTACTTCTTGACATCAGTCTTCCAATAACGTGGCCAAGAGTCGAAGCTCTGCTCACCACTCACAAACTGTGAACGTTTGGGCAAGTTACTTATCCTCTCTGGGCCGGTCTCCTCATCCGTAAACTTGGAAATCATGGCCCCTGTGTCACAGGGCTGTCATGAGGATCAAGTTAACAATATATAAAAGTGTGTTTGAACAGTGTCTGGGGCATGATATGTGTTACAAGCTTGTTGTTATCTTTATCTGGACTCGGTCCTCCTTTCTGATCACCTTACTAGGTGACATCACATTCAGCTTTTATTCATTCATTCAATAAACACCTACTGAGTGCAGCTAGAGCACACTTTCCTCTGCAGGGCCAAACCCAAACTCTTTCAAGGCCCAACTCTCCATGAAGCTTTTCCAGTTATCCCCCATGGACGTGACCATCCCCTCCTCCTCACTTCATTTTTTCCTCTCTTTTAGCACTTAATCCTTTTAAGTTCAAATCATAGCTTAAAGCTTCCTGAGGACAGAACCAGTGTCTGATTCATTTTTATGTTTCCCACAGCATCATCTCTCACACTGAGTGTGAAGTCATTAAATAGTGTGGAATGAATAAAGGAAAACTTAGGATGAAAAGCAGGAAAAAGCAGCTCTCTGGGCTTCTCATCACCAGAGCCTGTTTTTAAAAGGTAGCTAGGAGACCATAAATTGAACCCTCTACAAAAATTATTTTGTACTTAGTTTATGCACTGCACAAACCAACACATAATTTTTTTAAATGAGAAAACCCAATGTCTTCACCATAGGATCTAATAATCAAGAAAAAGGGAAGAACCCAGTGCCCGTTTGCAGTCCTGAATGCTGCTCCCCCATCCCTGCTCCAGGGTCACCGAGCTTCTAGTGAATCCAAGCACCTAACTGCCACCAGACTCCCTGTGGTTCTGCTGAGGCCTTCCCACTGCCCACAGTGCTGGGGTCAAACCTGCCTTGCCCTCCCTAAAACTCTCACTCTCTCATAAAGCTTACCATCTCATCTCACATTTCACCATGATTTGGGGGCCACAGAATGAATGTCCCATTTCCTCCACTTTATCCCCATCCTTTTTCCTTCCACCACATCTGAGAAGACCAACCACTCTCCCTTCCAAAGGCCCTCTTTCCTGGGCTCAGGTTATCCTCCCCTGGTTCTGACTTCCCCAATCTTGCTTTCCTCCCTCCAGCCTTTTCCCCTCTTCCACTTATTAGGACAATCTCTACTCCTGCACAAACTTAAGCAGTTTACTTAACCTCAACTATAAAAGCTAAGGTAATTTTTGGTTTAGGTTTTTCTTGATTTTTCAGAAAGACAGGCAGGATCTTGCTCTGTTGCCCAGGCTGGAGTACAGTGGTGCAATCATGGCTCACTGAAGCTTTGAACTCCTGGGCTCAAGCAATCCTCCTGCCTCAGCCTCCCAAAACAATGGGATTACAGGCATAAGCTGCTGTGCCCAGACAAAAACTAAGATAATAATAAAACTCATCTCTCAGATCACACATGAGAAAGGATTTGCAAAGCAAAGGGCTTACAAAAATGTTAGGCATTTTCATGTCTTCCTGTGGACAGAGATCACCATTTTTAATTCCTCTTTGGATCATCCACAATGTCTTTTAAAAGGTATGGCATATAGTAGGAATTCAATAGATGAGGCACATATTGGCTTAATGAGTAAGCCCTGGTATGAATGAATCAAAACCCGCACATCCATTTCACTGATCAATTTATCTCTAAGTGAGAGTGTTTGGCCTTAACACCTTACTCTCAATCAAGTGAGAAAATTCCTGCTGGGTGGACCCCCTCTCTCAGAAAAGAGTCTTTTGGGTCAAATTGGTAATGAAGTTGTAATCTGAAACAGTTTCACACCTGAGCTCCTAACAACTCTAGGAGAAAATTCAGCTGTTGGGTGTGGCTAAGATTCATAAATATCATCAATTTGTTAAGAACTTAGATTATGATCAATCATAGAGCTAATCTGTTAGTTGCAGAACACTGTTTTGGGGGGTATTTTGGTTGTTTTGTTTTGTTTTGTTGAGACAGCATCTTGCTTTGTCACCCAGGCTGGAGTGCAGTGGCATGATCATGGTTCACTGCAGCCTTCCTGTGCTCAAGAGATCCTCCTGTCTCAGCCTCCTGAGTAGCTGGGACCACAGGCGTGTGCCACCATGCCCAGCTAACATTTTTTTTTTTTTTTTTTTTTGCAGAGATGGGGGTCTCACTATGTTGCCCAAGCTGGTCTCAAACTCCTGAGCTCAAGTGATATTCCTTCCTCTCCTCCCAAAGGATTGCAATCACAGGTGTGACCCACTGCACCCAGCAGAACATTGTTTTAATGCTGTGGTATATAAATTTGTTGACTTCTTTAGGCCAGTGCATATATATTACTTGTTGATGTAAATAATCTGTTATATGAATTTGTTGGTTTTGCTCATCTGTGTACCCTAGGTCTTCAGAAGCTCTGATGAGCAGGGTGTCACATATACCCAGTCCTCCCCAACGTTAAGGGACAAAACACCTTTCCTATCACACACACTGCTGCCCCCTTAGACTGCCATCCTATACCTTGCTTTCCTTCTCTTATCAAACCCCTGTCACAATAGCCTGCAATACTCCAATATTTGAAGCTCCTGAAATATCATCAGTTCTGCTCCACTCAGCTGCATTCTCCAATGACCTAATTACCAAATTCAGCGCATTTTATTTGATTTTCTACAATGTTTCAAACTGCTAGCCAGCCCATCTGTTTTGAACCTCTTGCCTTCTTTCCCAGACAAGATAACATCTCTGTGCTCCCATTGTTCCTCAGCCCCAACCTGCACCTCATTTCCCAAACTTCAGGCCCCAGCTGCTGATCCCCTGGGTCCTAGGGGCTCACACACCCTTTGGCTTCAGCAGCAACTTTTTTTTTTTTTTTTTTTCTTGAGATGGAGCCTCACTCTGTAGCCCAGGCTGGAGTGCAGTGGCACAATCTCAGCTCACTGCAACTTCCGCCTCCCAGGTTGAAGCGATTCTCCTGCCTCAGCCTCCTGAGTAGCTGGGATTACAGGCATGTGCCACCATACCCGGGTAATTTTTATATTTTCAGTAGAGATGGGGTTTCACCATGTTGGCCAGGCTGGTCTCCAACTCCTGATCTCAAATGATCCACCCACCTTGGCCTCCCAAAGTGCTGGGATTATAGGCGTGAGCCACCATGCCCAGCCCAGCAGCACCTTAACGAGGACACACATCTCCAACTCAGGCCTCCCCCAGGCTGCAGCCTAGGATGTCCAGTGGCATGTGGAACTCCACCTGGGTGGCCTGCAGCTCAGCAGGCCCAACACAGGATCAGTCTCCAGTTTCCCAAACCAGCTTGTCCCTTGACTCACATTCCTCATCAGGAGCCAGGCTCTGTTCTGTCACATATCCCACAAGAACAGACTGAGTGCCCACCCTGTGTGGGCATTGCCCAGGGGCGGGGGCTGCAGCATTGAACAGGACAGGGCCGCTGTCCTCATGGATGGGGGAACCCACACAGTAAGCCAAAAATAAACATAAAATATTACATCAGGTGGTGATGAACGCTATGAACAAAAATACAACAGGCTTAGGAGATCATGGCGGGGAGGCCTCCATTTTCTTTTCTTTTTCTTACCATTTTAGGAGTTTATAGTGTTTCACACAGATATGGAACACTCTGGGTCAAGATGAGCTCATTCAGTAAGGGAACCTGGAGAAAGAAAAGAAGCAGGGGACCTGTCCCGGGATGTGTCGACGTTCAGAGATTTGGAGGAGAATGAAAAGGCACCACACCTGGGCCAGGTGCGGTGGCTCACGCCTGTAATCCCAACACTTTGGGAGGTTGAGGGAGGTGGATCACCTGAGGTCAGGAGTTTGAGACCAGCCTGGCCAACATGGTGAAACCCCGTCTCTACTAAAAATACAAAAATTAGCCAGGAGTAGTGGCACACACCTATAATCCCAGCTACTTGGGAGGCTGAGACAGGAGAATCACTTGAACCCGGAGGCGGAGGTTGCAGTGAGCCAAGATCACACCATTGCACTCCAGCCTGGGCAACACAGTGAGACACCATCTCAAAAACAAACAAACAAACAAACAAAAAACAGAAAAAAAAAACAAAAAGGCAGCCTGGAGACAGAAGGAGCTGTTGCTGCCTGCAAGTTAGAAGAAAATCAGGAGTGCACTTTCCCAGAAGCAAAGCAAAGAAACATCCCAAGAAGAGTCGGCGGAGCCCAGGGCCCCAGTAGGGTGAAGACAGCATTGGCCATTGGCTTTGGCAACCTGGAGCTCGAAAGAGGAGACAAGGGTAGTTTCAGTGGTGCATGGGAGGGAACCCGTGAGAGAATGGGAAGTGAGGGATGAAGCAGACACAGCAAGAGCACACAGCCCTTCTCAGGAGCTTTAAGAGAAACAGGAGCAGAGAAATGGAGCAGGAGTTAAAACTAAGTCTAACATGAGGCGTTTTATGTTAGGAGATTCCAGCATATTTATATGCTGATGAGTATGAGCCAGGGGAGAAGGAAAATGTGAAGATGTCAGGGAAAAAGAAGTAATTGTAGAAGCAAACACTTGATTGGAGGGAGGGTTTAGGAACCATAGCACACATAGGGAGTTTGGCTTGGGACGAGCAGAGAGTTTTCTTGAACTCCTCCCTTAGATCCCTAATCACTTATCTCTAAGCTATACTCGTGACATCTTAAATCTTGAATCAATCACCAAATGTAGTAATTTATTCACCCCATAGTATTGATCATCTTTTGTCCCTTGATTTTCATTCTCACTGCCGTCATTTGGTAACTAAATTATCACATCTTGGAGAATCACTTGAACCTGGGAGGCAGTGAGCCGAGATCGTGCCACTGCACTCTAGTCAGGGTGACAGAGCAAGACTTCATCTCAAAAAAAAAAAAAAGTTAAAAGATGTTTGTTTTAATTTTCAAACCATAACCACACTGAGCCCCTACCTGTCCAGAGCAGCAGGATGACCAGTCTCTTTCCATAATTCCCTTCTCCAAATACCCTGAGTACGGATAAGGTGGCACCTGCAGTCCATGGATCAGCCTGTGAGAGACTCCAATGCTCCCCTTGAAGCTACAATCACTGATGTCCAGACACTGGTCTCTGCTGCCTCCTGTCCCTTCCCCGCTAAGGCAAGGGCCTGGGGTCCCTGTTGGAATCCAGAGGATGAAGCAGGGCAAAGACAAGCCCCCAGTAGCTAGCCACAATGGTCACCTTGCTCATCAACATCCAGCAGACAGGGGAAGAGGAGGAGAGATTGCCCAGGGAGATTGTATAAGCCAGGCCTGGAAGGGATACCCATGGCCACACCTAAAGAGCCTGGAATATTTGGTCTAGCTGTATTCCCAGGAAGAAGAGAAAACAGGTTTGTTGGGTGGTAGTGACACATGAACATCTTACGAACCTGGGATAATAATAGATGTTGCATAAGGACTGGCTGAGGATACGAGATTATAGGTGACACAAAGTTTCTTAGCATATTACTTGGCACTTACATGATGGGCAAATGATCAGCTTCCTAAGTCTTCTCCCTTTTTCCCTCCTCCCTAGTCTCTCTTTTCACCAATCCTTTCTACCATTTGTTTCCTCATTAGTATTTCTAAAAGTTCTACTTTTCTCAAGTCATTACCTACTCCCCACCCCAATCAGAAAATGCTGGTAGTTCCCCCATTGCCTTCAGGACCAAGTCCAAATTCCAGAACCTGGCATTAAGCCTCCCACCCCAAAGGGATCGCTCTTCCACCCCATTCCCATCATGAAGCTGCTCTATTCTCAGAACACACCAGGTGGGTTCGCTGCAAGTGTAATGTGTCCCATCTCTGCCCCCACCCAAATCTTATTCATGTTTCAAAAACGAATTCATATCCTACCTTTTCCATGAGCCTCCTCTGACCACGCAGGCATCCCTTCCTCAGTTGAAGTCCTGTAGCACACATCATCTCTTCTCACTGGACATGTGTGACATTTCTTCACATTATTCATTAACTTCCGTCTGTGTGAATCTTCCTCCCACAATGGTACTGGAGTTCCCTAAGGACAAGAACCATGCCTCACTCTAGATTGCCTAGCACAGTCCTTTTTGCAAAAAAGATGATTAAATAAATGTATTAAGGCACACATTTCAAGAGTAAGATGTACTAGGAAGAGCTCAGATCTGAGCTTTAAATCCCAGGTACAACATTTGCAAGTTGCATGGTTAGAAACTTCTAAGTCAGAGCTAATTACAGCTACCTGACAGGGGGGTTTTGAGTATTAAGTGAGATAATGTATATAAGGCACCTAATATGTACCTGAAGCACGGTGGGCTCTCAACAAATTCCTTTCTCCTGCCACCCTACCTGAAACTGACATAGAATGACAAGGGACAAACCTGTTAGGAGACAGGCAAAGATGATAAAGGTACTTTCCATTCCACAGCTCAGAGATCCTGTTCCAGGAAGCATCTGTTTTGACAAGGTGTGAGGACTCTAAGGGAGGCTGAAACTCTAAGGGAGACAATGAGATGCTAACAAGCTGGAAATCAGATGCATTTCAAGAACCATTTACACCCCAACAGGCTGACCTCAGAAGGGCACTCAAGACTGCCCACTGCTTTGTACTGCAGGAAGGTGAGTGTTCAACCCTAAAGAGGCGCTGGTCCAGGAAGCCCTGGTTCAGTATCCCAGTGGCTGAGGTCTGACCTGTAGCCTGTTCTCAACCAAATGGAGGAAGATGGGGGGTCACTCAGGCCCAGACCAGAAAGCAGGCTCACCTCCCTCTTACTTGCTGTCAAATTTCCTAACCAGTCATTAGAAGAGTCACTCTGTGGGATACCCAGTTGAGTCCATGCTATTAATAACATAATAAATGTGTGCAACTCAGGATAAAAATAATGCTCTGTACCTACATAGAAGGATGTGTGCATGGGCCTGTATGTCCTTTGAAGCACCATTAATGATTGAACAAGAATTCATTGCACCTTTTTTTTCCAGAGCAGCCTCTGACACTTTATAATCTGTGAAGAAAATGGCAGAACTTCTGCATCTCATGTGGAGCAGTTGAGTTTCCTGCCCACCTGTTTTCTCAGATAAACCCGAGTCAGGCTCCCAACTCTCCGGCCCACCCACCCAGGACTTTGCGCAGAGATTTGCCTTCATTTCCTCATCTGTACCCGTGTGACAACACTTACCTTGCAGGTAGTCATGAGCATTAAATAGAGGAAACTAATCTTCCTAAAGTGCTGGTATCGTGCTTGCTATTCCAACCCTGATAGCCATCATTACATTATTATAAGTCAAGCTGAAGGGCAGGAGAATAAATTGTAAGAATTTATTAAGCGTGGGTAGGGACCGAGTCTGGGCAGCCACAAGCAAAAATGAGAAAGGAATTCACATGGTTGGAATGGCATTTGCCCATCTCCATTTTCGAGGCCTCTCTCTGGGTTCAACAGTTCTTCTTAGATCACATATGGCTGTCTGGCCACTTTATTTGTAAGCTTTCTCTGCTTCCGAGATGTGAACTCATTGCAAGCAGCTCATTGGCAGCCCTCCTGCCCATTCTATGCATATTTTACAGAGGAGAGCTTTGAAGCTTAAGCAAAATGGCATTTGCAAGGTCACAGAGCTCACTGGTGGCAGAGCTGGGATACAGGACTATTGGATTCAAAGCCCCCCACCCACTCTTTACCTCCCTCCCCTTTCTAAAGCATGACCCACTGGAGCTTTCACGGTGGGGGCTATAGATTGTGGAAAAAAGTGGCAACATGACTGTGAACTTGCATCTGATCCAGTGATTCCAAATTCCCTTACAATTGAGGCAGAGACTCCGCCAAAGGGACTAGTGAGCCCTGTGACTGGCCCCATCACCATGACAACACTCCTGTTCCAGCGCCTCGAGGGATCTCCACTCTCCTACCTTCTCACGTAGGTGGGAAAGGTGGCGTCCTCACCTACATGTACGGCCAGGTCTCCCATAATTTAAGAAGAGCCAGCTAGATCACTAAAATGGTCTCCATGCTACACGTTACAACTGCACATCTCAGCACCCAAAGCCTTCACTGGAGAGAGAAAACCGTGCCTGGGTGACTCGTGACTCGACATTGGCTCCGGACGTGTCAGTACAGAGGAACGTCGGTACCGGATCCCAGACATAGGGCTGAGCCCAGCTGGTTCTCATTCTCTTCTGGGGCCAGGCCTGCTGCTGGTTTCATTTAATTGAATATTTTGATTGTTTGATTTCTGTAGCCAGAAGCCTGTAGGCAGTAAATGCCCTTTTCCATCAGTTCAAGAAAGAAAATGTACCTGCCGAGGTAGTATTTGCTTCGCTGAGCTGCTGACTTATTTTAAGAACTAAATCTTTCCTGTTACTATATTTTTCACTCTGGGGTGTGCGCGCTCCAAGACTGACAGTAACTCAGGTTTAGGACAGGAGCGTCCTCTCGGCGATGACTTAGCGCCACCTACTGACCACTTGCTCAACAGCGGCCACGTTCAGCAACCACGGTGATCTCGACAGACACGAAAATGTTCTGTGCTCTCAACGAGAAGTTCTGCATGTATTCTTCCCTTCTCACATAGCAGAGCTTGCCTAGCAGAATTGTGCTCCTTTTATTTTTTAATATAAATAAGTTAAGACACAGGGCTCCAGCAAGAAAGCTGAGCAACTTCTCCATTTGGCAACTGTTTCATACTTCCCGACTTTGGCGGCTGTCATTTATAAATGATGAGCTCATGAGTGAGGAGGCTGATGCAACCCCCAGGGGCCCAAAACACAAGCATGGAGAAAGACAGCCCTCCTGTGGGATCTGATGCAATCGTCTTGTCTTCTTTAGGCTTTTATACCAGTGTTTCTAAACTTTAGGTGCAAGATTATCCTCACAGCACCTCTAAGGAGTATAAACCCCACGGTTATTACTTACAGGTTACCACAGCAACTCATATGTAAAGAGTTGGAAAGTCCTTCCTCTGTGGCGATTGAGAGTAGACATGGGGCTGTTTGCAACCCCCTAAACACATTGCCCCCTTGCCACACAATAGCAAAAATTGAGAATTATCATCCTGTCACCACCCAGTGGCTCTGGGCCCTCAAGCTCCCAATTCCTTACAGATATCTACAGCAGAGTCTCTTGACCTTCGCACCATCGGATCAGATAGGTCTTTGTTGTTGGGAGGCTGCCTGCGCATTATGAGCATTTAGTAGTATCCTTGGCCTCTACCCACTGGTGTCACTGGCACCCCACCACTGTCCCCAAACCTCCACCCTTGTTATAACAATCAAAATACCTATAGACATTGCCAAATGTTTCCTGGGGGTACAAAATCACCTCTGCTTAAGAACCACCTATCTGGAAGGCAAATACATGGAATATAAGAAGAACAACAACAGTAATAATTACTAGTACTGCTATCATTTAAAAGGTAAAATTGCACCACCAGCTAATGGATAAGTCATTGGCTTCCTAAAAGGCACTAATTACGTGCTGAGACTTTTATGGCCTTATCTTATTTAGTCTTCACAACCAAGAAACCAGTCTGTGTTGACAAAGCATTCACATTACAAAGAAACTGAAGTTCAGAGATGCCAAGTAACTTGGCCAAGGGTGCAGAGCTGTCAGTAGCTGAACTACCATTTGAAACCAGACTTTCCTGACTGTAAAATCTGAGCCTGTCACCACCTCCAGATCCTGAGGTCACATAGCACAGATAGTCCTGGAACAGTCCTCACTCTCAAAAGTTCTGCCAGAGTATGCTAGCACTATTCAAATAATATATCTAGATTTAGATTTAAAGACATAAAGACTGTAGCTATCCTCTGTAAGAAATTGACCCAAAGTGTGACTGCTGCGGAGGTTTTCCAATAGGGGAATAGAGCGGGCCAGAGTCTTGGCCAGTAATTGACTGTATGGCCTTTATTTGGGGTCAGTTACTTAAGCTCTTGAAGTCTCTTCTTGTTCATATATAAGATAAAAAATTTTGTCAGAGCAATGGTACTCAACTCTGGCTGCACATTAAAATCACTTGGGTAGCTTTTTGCTATGGTTTGGATCTGTGTCCCCACCCAAATCTCATGTAATCCCTGATATTGGAGTTGGGGCCTGGTGTGAGGTGGGATTGGATCATGGGGGCAGATTTCCCCCTTGGTACTGTCCTCAAGATACTGAGTTCTCATGAGATCTGGTTGTTTAAAAGTATGTGGCACCTCCCTTCTCTTTCTCTTTTGCTCCTGCTCCTACCGTGAAGACATATCTGCTCCCCATTTGCCTTCTGCCATAATTGTAAGTTTCCTGAGGTCTTCCCAGAAGCCAAGCAGATGCCAGCATTGTGCTTCCTGTACAGTCTGTGGAACCATGAGCCAATTAAACCTCTTTTCTTCATAAGTTACCCAATCTTGGGTGTTTGTTTGTGGCAATATGAGAATAGCCTAATATAGAAAATTGGTACCAGGAGTAGGATATTGCTATAAAGATACCCAAAAATGTGAAAGCAACTTTGAAACTGGGAAATAGGCAGAGGTTGGAAGAATGTGGAGGGCTAGAAGACAGGAAGTTGAGGGAAGGTTTGGAACATCCTAGAGAGTTGTTTAATGGTTGTGATTAAAATGCTGACAGTGACGTGGACAGTGAAGTCCAGCCTGAAGATGTCTCAGATGGAAATGAGGAACTTATTGGGAATGAGTAAAGGTAACCTTTGCTATGCCTTATCAGACAGTTTAGCTGCATTATGCCCCTGCTCTAGAGATCTGTGGGACTTTGAACTTGAGAGTGGTAATTTAGGATATCTGGCAGAAGAAATTTCTAAGCAGTAAAGTGTTCAAGATGTGACCTGGCTGCTTCTAACAGCCTATGCTCATATGTATGAGCAAAGAAATGACCTGAAGTTGGAACTGATATTTAAATGGGAAACAGAGCATAAAAGTTTGGAAAATTTGCAGCTTGGCTGTGTGGTAGAAAAGAAAAGCCCGTTTTCAGGGGAGGAATTTAAGCAGGCTGCAGAAATTTGCATAAATATAAAGGATCCAAGTGCTAATAGCCAAGACAATGGAGAAAAGGCCTCAAAGGCATTTCAGAGACCTTTGCAGCAGCCCCTCCCATCATAGGCCCAGGGACCTAGGAGGAAAGAATGCTTTTGTGGGCTAGGCCCGGGGACTCTGCTGCCCTATGCAGCCTCAGGACACTGCTCTCCACATCCCAGCCACTCCAACTTCAGGCATGGCTCAAAGGGATATAGTACAGGCCACTGCTTCAGAGGGTGCAAGTCATAAGCTGTAGGGGTGGGTTGCCCCTACACACCTGTGGGTGTTTCTCGTAAGGTGGAACGAGAGACTTAGGAAAGAAAAAGACGCAGAGACAAAGTATAGAGAAAGAAATAAGGGGACCCGGGGAACCAGCGTTCAGCATATGGAGGATCCCATATGGAGGATCCCCTATGGAGGATCCCGCCAGCCTCTGAGTTCCCTTAGTATTTATTGATCATTTGTGGGTGTTTCTCTAAGAGGGGGATGTGTCAGGGTCACAAGACAATTGTGGGGAGAGGGTCAGCAGACAAACACGTGAACAAAGGTCTTTGCATCATAGACAATGTAAAGGATTAAGTGCTGTGCTTTTAGATGTGCATCCACATAAACATCTCAATGCTTTACAAAGCAGTGTTGCTGCCCGCATGTCCCACCTCCAGCCCTAAGGCGGTTTTTCCCTATCTCAGTAGATGGAGCATACAATCGGGTTTTATACCGAGACATTCCATTGCCCAGGGACAGGCAGGAGACAGATGCCTTCCTCTTGTCTCAACTGCAAGAGGCATTCCTTCCTCTTTTACTAATCCTCCTCAGCACAGACCCTTTACGGGTGTCGGGCTGGGGGACGGTCAGGTCTTTCCCTTCCCACGAGGCCATATTTCAGACTATCACATGGGGAGAAACCTTGGACAATACCTGGCTTTCCTAGGCAGAGGTCCCTGCGGCCTTCCGCAGTTTTTGTGTCCCTGGGTACTTGAGATTAGGGAGTGGTGATGACTCTTAAGGAGCATGCTGCATTCAAGCATTTGTTTAACAAAGCACATCTTGCACCGCCCTTAATCCATTTAACTCTGAGTTGACACAGCACACGTTTCAGAGAGCACGGGGTTGGGGGTAAGGTTATAGATTAACAGAATCTCAAGGCAGAAGAATTTTTCTTAGTACAGAACAAAATGGAGTCTCCTATGTCTACTTCTTTCTACATAGACACAGTAACAATCTGATCTCTCTTGCTTTTCCCCACAATAAGCCTTGGCAATTTCCATGTGATATTAAGCCTGCAGGTGCATAGAGTGCAAGGATTGAGGCTTGGGAGCCTCCACCTAGATTTCAGAGGATATATAGAAAAGCCTGGATGTCCAGGCAGAAGCCTGCAGCAGGGGCAGAAGCCTCATGGAGAACCTCTACTAGGGCAGTATGAAGGAGAAATGTTGAGTTGGAGCCTCCACAAAGAGTCCCCACTGGGGCACTGCTTAGTGGAGCTGCACAAAGAGAGCCACCGTCCTCCAGACCCCAGAATGTTAGAGCCGCCAACAGCTTGCACCATGTGCCTGGAAAAGCCACAGTCAATGCCACCCTGTGAGAGCAACCATGGAGGCTGAACCCTGCAAAGTCATAGAGGCAGAGTTGCCTAAGGCCTGGGGAGAGCATTCCTCACACCAATGTGACCTGCATGTGAGACATGGAGTCAAAAGAGTTTATTTTGGAGCTTTAAGATTTAATGACTGTCCTGCTGGGTTTTGGACTCGCGTGGGGCCTGTAGTTCCTTTCTTTTGGCAGATTTGTCCCTTTTGAAATGGGAATGTTTACCCAATGCTAGTATCCTCATTGTATCTTGAAGTAAATAACTTCTTTTTTATTTTTTAGGCTCATAGGTGGAAGGAACTTGCCTTGTCTCAGATGAGACTTTGAACTTTGGAATTTTGAGTTAATATTAGAATGAGTTAAGGCTTTAGGGGACTGTTGGGGAGGCATTATTGTATTTTGAAATGTGAGAAGGAAGTAAGATTGGGAGAAGTGCCAGGGGTGGAATTATATGGTTTAGATCTGTGTCCCCACCCAAATCTCATGTTGAATTGTAATCCCCAGTGTTGGAGGTGGGGCCTGGTGGGAGGTGATTGGATCATGAGGTCAGATTTCCCCCTTGGTGCTGTCCTCAAGACAGTGAGTGAGATCTCATAAGATCTGGTTGTTTAAAAGTGTGTAGCACCGCCCCTTTCTCTGTTGCTCCTGCTCCTGCCATGTAAGACATATCTGCACCCACTTTGCCTTCCACCATAATTGTAAATTTCCTGAGGCCTCCCCAGAAGCTAAGCAGTTGCCAGCATCGTGTTTCCTTTACAGCCTGCAGATCTGTGAGCCAACAAAACCTCTTTTCTTTATGGGTAACCTAGTCTCAGGTGTTGTTTTATAGCAATGTGAGAACAGCCGGATAGTTTTCAAATGGAATGCTTAAGCCCAACCCCAAATCATTTAAACTAGAATCTCTGGGTCCCAGGCAATGATATTTTTAAAACCCGCAGGTGACTCTAATAGGACAGCCAGAATGGATACCCATGAGGCTGACGAACAGTAAGACCCTTCAGTTCTGTTTTTCTAACTTAGGTCCCAACTCTCCCAGGATCAGAAGCCATTCTTTTCTCCCTTACTGGGATCCATTCTGGGGGGTGGCTAGTTTCTCTGTCTCATAAGGCTGTCCCAAAAGCCTTGATTAATTTCCTGGAACTTTCTGACTGTCTCAACTGTCCTGCAGTCCCTGAACTGACCATTCCCAGCATCTCATTCTACCACCAAGAAGTATTGAAACCCCATCCCACTCTCCTGTGGTACATATGGGTTGGAAACTTCTACCAAAAGCTGCAAAGAGCAGGGAACATGACAGAAGACAGCTGTGTCTACTGAAAGACTATCTTCTCCTTAGCCTCGTTGAATGCTTGCCCTGTCTGACTTTAATAAGGTTAATTCTAATCTGTAGCTTTTCCGGAGGTGAGAGAATCTCCCCTTTCTGAACATGACTCACTGGCTTCCATTTCAGCTCCCAAAGAAGAGTGATAATGTCTCACTCAGCAGATGACTGAGAGAAGCTTTGGCCTTATGAGTCCCATGTTCTTCACCCTTTTCTATGCCTCCTGTCACCCCTATTTCTACAACAGGAGAGCTTCGTGCAGCACTCTAAGATACAACTAACAATAAAAGTAATTTATATCACTTACTACTCTCCAGATGCGAGGCTCTGCATAAAGTGTTTACATGCTTCATTTCATTTATTCTTCACAAGTCCCCACATGAGATGGTGTTATAGTTATTACCATCATCATTCCCATTTTATAAATGAGGAATCTGAGTTGACTGTACTGCCTGTTCCTCTTCCTTAGCACTGGTCCCCACAGTCCACCCATTATCTGAATAATGTCTGTTTTCCTACTAGTCTGTATGCTTGGCAAGAGCAGAGGCCACATCAGGATTGGCTGATCACTTAATCCCCAAACTGGCGGAGCAGAGCCAGAACTGAGACATGAGCAGGCTGGCCCCCAGGACCTTGTGTGCTCACCCTCTGCTCTCATGGAAGGTGAGTCTGCAAAGCTGAGAAGTGGGTTCCTGGGAGGTGGGCAGGCCCTTGGGGTATGTATGGGTCAGGAAGGCAGTGGAAGAGAGAGTTTTAGGAGGAAAAGCAGTCATCGGCTCCACGTGCTGCCAAGACACCAAGGCTTCACCACATAGAGCTTACCTAGTGCCAATGAGGGTCATTTTGGTGGAGCTGTAGGGCCAAAAGACAGATGGGGCAAGTGGAATGTGTGAAAGGTAAGGGTCAGAGTGAATGTGTGGGGACAATTCACTGGAGTTGAAGGGCGGTTTTTATTTTATTTTCCACGAGAGAGACACAGAAGCAGACGGGAAGTATCCAGTTGAGCATGAGAGGTTGAGTGTCCCAGGGATAAAGGGCATAGTGGGTCCTGCAGGGGTCCTCAGAGGGAAGAGAGGACTGGGCCGGGCTTGGTGGCTCGTGCCTGTAATCCCAGCACTTTGGGAGGCCAAGGCGAGCAGATGACCTGAAGTCAAAAGTTTGAGGCCAGCCTGGCCAACATGGCGAAACCTCGTCTTTACTAAAAGTACAAAAATTAGCCGGGCATGGTGGCAGGCATCTGTAATCCCAGCTACTCAGGAGGCTTAGGCAGGAGAATTGCTTGAACCCAGGAGGCAGAGGTTGCAGCGAGCTGAGATCATGCCACTGCACTCAAGCCTGGGTGACAAGAGCAAGACTCTGTCTCATTAAAAAAAAAAAAAAAAAAAAAAGAGGGCTCTCATTGGGGAGAGATAAAGCTCCTCTACCATAATCGAAGGGCAGGCAGGAAAGTGAACCTGGCCGCACAGGTCCAGGTGGGCAGTCCCTGAAGGGAGGTGAGGCTGGACTTGTGCTGACCTCTTTGCACCCAGCAGCACATTATATCCTGAAAGTGTGTACCCTCCTAGCTCCACTTCCCAGGTGAACAGGAGCTTCAAAAGTTAGGTAATTTTCAGAGGCTGGGAAGGGGGGCTGAAGAGAGGTTGGTGATATACTCTGGTTCTGTGTCCCCACCCAAATCTCATCTTGAGTTGTAATCCAAATTATAATCCCCATGTGTTGGGGGAGGGACCTCGTGGGAGGTCATTGAATCATGGAGATGGTTACCCTCATGCTATTCTCGTGATAGTGAGTTCTCATGAGATCCAATAGTTTTATAAGGGGCTTTTCCCCCCTTTTGCTCAGCACTCCTCCTTCCTGCTGCCATGTGAAGGACATGTTTGCTTGTTTGCTTCCCCTTCTGCCATGATTGTAAATTCCTGAGGCCTCCCTAGCCCTGTGGAACAGTGAGTCAATCAAATCTCTTCCCTTTGTAAACTACCCAGTCTCGGGCAGTTCTTTATAGCAGCATGAGAACAGACTAATACAGTTGGTCAATGGGTACAAACATACAGTTAGATAGAAGGAAGAAGTTCTAGTGTTCGATGGCACAGTAGGGTGACTATAATTATCAATAATGTATTGTATATTTCAAAATAGCTAGTAGAAAAGATTAGAAATGTTCCCAGCACATCATTTCACCCATGATGAAGTTCAAGTTCCTTCTTCTCATGAAGTCGCAGCTTTTTTCTGGCACTAGATAAGCTCAAAGGTTCCTTCTGGCCCTTACATCCTCATACCCTCTGACCTTGAGTCTGACTTTGGACAGGACAGTAGAAGGTCTGCTCCCAGGAGGAGAGGATGCACGTGGGACAATGATTCAGAGGAGAGCCAGACAGCCCCTACACCAAGTGGGTGGGAGAGCCATCCTGGGCTGTCTCCTGTTTCCCACCACCTCAGGGATACCAGGGATTCTATGGGGAAGGGGAGAGGATGTAGGCAGGGGACAAAGGACAGAATGAGGGTGAAGGAGGTGAGAAAGCAAAGCAACTATCTTCTTAAGGCAAAAAGAAGTCCCTTTAACACACAAAACAGCTGAGGGATGTGGCTGGGACTTACTAGTTTTCATCTCCTTTCCCTCCCAACAAAACTGGACCGTGGGATGCCTTCCCTCCTGGCAGTGCCAGAAGCTGGAATCTCTCCACATGGTTTTCTGCTGAGGGTCGACCATAGACCAGAAGTAAATGCTCAACCTTTGAAGAACATTCCCTTCTATGTTCGTTTCTGGCATTTCACAGTTTCCTAGCACTTTCAGGTTCACTATTGTGTTGAATCCCTCAAAATGCTCTGAAACAGACAGGCCAAAATTATCACCTCCATTTTACAGTCTTTATAGGATGTCTACTTTATCTTTATTTCATCTTACCATTTAACTTTGTGTCCTTTTTCTTACAGTACAGAAATTGGAATTGAAAAGAGGAGAGGTTCCATTTGTCTATCACATGCTACCTCCTGCTGCTGGGAGATCACGTGCATCAGTATTGGGAGGAGGGGTCGGGGATGGTGCTGTGCCAACTCAAGGGAATGGAAGAAGGGAAATTCAAAATTCATTTGTTGAAGTCCTAAGACCCAGTCCCTAAGAATGTGACCTTATTTGGAAGGAGTCTTTTCATAGGTAATCAAGTTAAAGTGAGGTCAGTAGGGTGGGCCCTAACCCAGTCTGACTGGTGTCCTTATAAAAAGGAGAAATTTGGATACAGAGCTATACATAGAGGGAAGATGATGTGAGGAGACACAAGGAGAAAATGGCCATCTACAAGCCAAGGAGATGCTTCCTTCACTGCCCTCAGAAGGAACCAGCCCTATCAACACCTTGATTTCATACTTCTAGCCTCCAGAGCTAGAAGATAATACAGTTCTGTTGTTTAAGTCACCTACTGTGAGGTATTTTGTTACAGCAGCCCTAGCAAACTAATACACTCCTCAAAATCACCTCTGAGATGGAAAATAAGCCAGCTCTCTAAGGCTCTTGCCAAGACAACATAAGACATTAAAATCAGGCTTATATGTTTCAGGTGGAAGGAACCATGTGCGATGAGAGATGAAGGTAGCTGCAGGTAGCTTGAGAGGGAGGGAAAGTTTGTATATGAAAGATGAAATTACTGAGGAGTTTGACCTTTACCCAGAGTACAGTGAGAAGGCACTGAAGGTTCCCGGAGCTGAGGAGGGACGACAGGCAGTACATCTCAGAGCAATGGGCCGGGGAAGCAGGAGAAGGAGAGAACCAGATAAGCTGCAGAATCGAAGGGTGATGCAAAATTCCAATGTAGACGGAGAGGCAACGCAAGTGAATATAAGGCAAAATGAGAAGACAGCTCCCAAAGCACTTCCCTGATTTCTCTTTTCTCTTAATTTACTAAATGAGCATCATCAGAGATGTCATTCATTTCAACATTTATTGAGCATCTACTATGAGCCAGAGAGTATTCTGGTGTTGAGAAGACAACAGTGAATAAAACAGATCAAAGCCTCAGCCCTCAAAGAGCTGATATTCTATTAGGGAGAGATACATGAAGAATAAAAAACAATAAGCGCATTATCTACTACAAAAGAAGGTTAAGTAGTATGGAGTAAAAATAGCAGAATAAGGAGGATGGTGCAGCTGTAAACAGGGGATCAGGACAGCTCTCACTGAGAGAGTGGATGTAAGCCGACACTTGGAGATGAGGGAGAGATGCCTGCAGCCCACTTGGTGAGCATGATCTTCATTCTCTCTTTAATGCACTAATGGATCATGTTGTGGCCATGACTTCATTCCTTCAGTAAATGGTTCATTAATTAAAAGGGAATGAAGCATAGTGATCCCGACCATTAAAAAAAAAAACAGGGCCCAGGTGCGGTGGCTCACACCTGTAATCCCAGCACTTTGGGAGGCCAAGGTGGGCGGATCACGAGGTCAAGAGATCAAGACCATCCTAGCCAACACGGTGAAACCCCGTCTCTACTAAAACCACAAAAATTAGCTGGGCGTAGTGGTGCACACCTGTAGTCCCAGCTACTTGGGAGGCTGAGGCAGGAGAATGGCTTGAACCCGGGAGGCAGAGGTTGCAGTGAGCCAAGATCACACCATTGCACTCCAGCCCAGGCAACAGTGCAAGACTCTGTCTTAAAAAACAAAAAAAAGGAAGAAAGAAAGAAAAAAAGAAAAAAGAAAAACAAAGCAGAGGCACTCTGCCTCATCTAGCATTATTTGAGTACTCAGTAAATATGTGTTGAAGCAATTAATTCATCCAAAATCAGTAACTTAGTTTATGAGAACAAAGACACCCCCATAACTTCCCACTTTCCTGAAAGTACCAAACTTGATAAAATTTATCAAGGAAGCAAGATTGAAAGATTTATTGAGAGTAAACATACCACTGAAAATATGACCAGAACACCATTTCATTTTTGCACTTTCCCTCCCAGCCCTTGTCTGTATGCATAAGTTAGGTATGATTTAGTGTATTGTAATCACAAACATATGATTTGAGGCTTCAGTGTTTTCCACTTATCATCATGTTGTAAGCATTTTTCTTTGGCATTTCATAGCCTTTTATAAGTACCATTGATAATACACACATGGGGTCAAATTCTCACGGACCGTCATATAAACCAATGTTGTTTGTAAGATCTGTGAATTCGTGGAAACAAGGGCTCACGTGGGCTCCATAGCTCAGTGGTTAGAGCACTGGTCTTGTAAACCAGGGGTCGCGAGTTCGATCCTCGCTGGGGCCTCCTGTTGGCTTCCTTTTATTTTAATCCATAGCATTTAAATACAGAATAGAGCCCAAAATGGAAAACGTGATTTCCGAAAATGTTACTCCTAGCAGAGCTAAACATTAGTTCTCCTGAAATACAAATGATGACCATCCTTAACGTGCTTTAGAAGTGACCCAGAAGAGAAAATCCTAGTCCCCCAACAAAAAGCAGGCAAGGGCAGGAGGAGGGGGAAACTGGCCCGGCAGCCCCAGTATTACCTGGACCTGCAGGCCGGAGTACCGGAATTGGAGGCTCCATGGGCTCGTATTCAACGCCCTGCACACAGGCACCATCCCCTCAATTAAAACCAGTGGGAGGCGGCGGCCTCGGCCGTCAACTCGGCTGCTCGCTAACAGGACCGGCCGAGGCGGCGCCGCGCCTGCAGTTACGGCGCGTGGCCGGCGGGCGGCGCTGTGGCACCACTCCCCATCGCCTCCCCGGAGGCCGGCGGCTGCGCTTCTCCACGCCCGGCCGGGGCCGAGAGCGCGGCCAGCGTGGCCCGAATGCTAGCCGTTTCTGTGGCTGACACGTGGCAGCCCAGGCCCCATAGCCGGCCTGGCTCCAAGGTCCTGCCCCTTCCGAGGCTACTCCCAAAAATAGTCCCGGGTTGCTTGGGAAGCCAGTGTTTGCAGCCTTTCTGACTCTCCGTGTTTTCTCTGAATTCCTCAATGGCGCGTAACTAGAGAGTCACCAGAAGAAAGTGCCAAGAGCCTTTTTTCTGAACACATGAATTTTTCCAACCCAGGATTTCTTTTCCCAGATCTGAGGGCCAGAGCTTGATAAAGGACTGTGTGTAAGGTCGCCACAAGCCGCGTGTGGCCGCTGGGTGCTTGAAATGTGGCTAGACCAAATGGCCATGTCCTGAAAGAGTAAAATACACATGAGATTTAAAAGACTTGAAACCGAAACAGGATGTAAGCCATCTCACTAGTAATTTTTGAATTGATTCCATGTTGAAATAATATTTTGGATATATTGGATTATATAAAATATAGTATAATTAAAATAATTATAAAAATAATTGTATAATTACAATTAACTATTTTTTTAATGTGTCTATTAGAAAATTTTAGGTTACATTTGTGGCCCCCATCTGCAGCTCTCATTTATCTTTCTGTTAGATGGTGCAGGTTAGGGACCCAGAGTCCTCTGACCTTGTGTTTAAGTTAATTCTTAATCTGGCTCCCACTAAGTAAACTGTAATAGCCAGAGAAAGTCTCTCTCATCTCTGGGTCTCCCCAGACTCAGTACTGTGCCTGACAAGCAGTAAGCACAACCTTCGTTGAGATGAAATTAAATATCTCCCCAACAAGCTCTACAAAGCAAGGGAATGTGTTTCCTTTTTTTTTCTTTTTCTTTGTTGTTGTTTTTATTGTTTTTTGTTTGTTTGTTTTTTTGTTTTTTTTGAAAGGGAGTCTCCCTCTGTCGCCCAGGGTTGAGTGCAGTGGCGTGATTTCAGCTCACTGCAACCTCCACCTCCCAGGTTCAAGCAATTCTCTTGCCTCAGCCTCCCAAATAGCTGGGATTACAGGTGCCTGCCACCATGCCCAGCTAATTTTTTGCATTTTTAGTAGACAGGATTTTGCCATGTTGGCCCGGCTGGTCTCGAATGCCTGGCTTTAAGTGATCCACCTGCCACGGCCTCCCAAAGTGCAGAGATTACAGGTGTGAACCACTACAGGGAATGTGTTTCTTAAACTGAGTTCACTTTTGGCAACTGTAAGACTTTCTGTTTTGGCTTGCAGTATTTTAGATCTAGGAAAACACACTCAACACCCTCATATTTTGTTAATTATTTTGTCCCTCTGTGGTCAGGATATCTACTGGAGCAATGCTGTGAAGGTGAAGTGTTCACAGTGCCTTGAGGACATAGGACCCACTGATGCAAGACAAATACCCATATTATCGCAAAAGTATTAGCCCTTTACTAACACACCGAATGCCTTTTAGCAAAGCCATTTGGGATCCTTGAATACCTTAGTACCAGGACTACTTACTCTGAGTTACTTGGTCATCAAGTAACAAAGTAGTAAGAAAGAGAGGTTTTTGAAGCGCTCTAATCCCATCTCCCTCCAGTCATTGCCAGTCGTCATCATTCCTCTCCCTTCCCCTGACATCGGCTGATCTCTAGAAAGAGCAAGTACCTGCATGTGTGTATTTTTCAACTTTCCAAACTTTTCAACACCTTAGGCTGTAAGGAAAAGGAATACATTTTGGCTTTTCTATGTCCTAGAGATTGTTTTCTAACAGTCCTAGACCCTTCCAGGAAGACTCACCAGCATCATCAGGCATCCTTCCAGAAAATAAAGCCACTTGCTAGAGAAAAACACTCTGCCTCTCCCCGACCTTTCCAACATTTGAGAGGTCCCATTCAGTTTCCCGTTCTAGACCCACACACTACCCACCAATGCAAAACCAGTGCTTCAAATGCCTTGAATTTGGTGCGTGCGGTCCTTTAAGTTGATACATGAATTTTGAGCACTTTCCCCCAGCTCAAACACTTCCAGTCCAGACTGTATTTTTGCCACATGTATTTGAAGAAAGACCATATGAGTAAAGAAAGCAGAGTGGCTCAAACATTTAGTCCAGAGGTTAGATCCAATCTCCTCAAACTGGCCTGGGGTTTTCAGCTCTTTCAACAAAATAACCCTGGGTTAATCCCCTCCACCTTTAAGTTGCTGTCTTCATCGGAGAAGAAGCTAAAAGTGTGAAATATCAAGTTGGTTAGACTCTGAAGTTCATTTCGATTCTGGAGAGTATTCATAAGCACTACAAATGTAGGCAAGGAAAAATAAAACTATGAAAAAGGCGAAGGAAGAAGACTTAAAGATGATCAAAAAAAATGATCTGCAGAACACGATGACTGGTGTTTAGCATCTTCCATAAAGACAGAACAAGAGAAAAAGAATCAGAGGTTTGATGGATTCTTGTTAGGTAAGGTTACCTAAAGTAAAAACATGGAACCTGCTTCTAAGTCTTTTAAAAAAAATCTATCCAGAGTATGCCCAATTATAACTCGGCCCCCAGGCCTGCGTTCAGTGAGGCCTCCCGTGGCGTCAGCATGTTCGTGTGGAGGAATGTGGAAGGTCACTCTGTGGCCGTGTTCCCCTGGTACTCCATCCCCTTCCTGACCCCTCCCTGCAGCCACACGAGGCCCAGCAACCTGCCAGTCACTCAGTGGCCTCCAACCAGAGAAAACAACCTGCCAAGTTGGCAGCTGTTGCTCATGAGCGTCCACCAGGTGGGACAGGGAGTGTTGACCCTGGGCAGCCCCCTGGAGCCACCTGCCCTGAAAGCCCAGGGCCCGCAACCCCACACACTTTGGGGGTGGTGGAACCTGGTAAAAGCTCACCTCCCACCACAGAGGAGGAGCCCTGGGCCCCTCAGGGGAGTCCCTGCTGGACAGTGACACAGAGAATGACCATGATGATGCTTTCCTCTCCATCATGTCTCCTGACACCCAGTTGCCTCTACCACTCAGATGATGTCAGGCCCAGTCCCTCAGTGCCCTGCGCAAGGAACAGGACTCATCTTCTGAGAAGGATGGACGCAGCCCCAACAAATGGGACAAGGACCACATCCGGTGGCCCATGAGTGCCGGTCATGATCTTCAGCAAGCGGCACCAGGCCCTGGCAGGGCGCACCAGGGTCACCCCAACCAGTATAACCGGACCATCAGCCAGATGCTGAGCGAGCGGTGGTACACCCTGGGGCCCAATGAGATGCAGAAATACCATGACCTGGCCTTCCAGGTGAAGGTGGCCCACTTGCAACAAGGACCGAAAGAAGTCCAGCTCAGAGGCCAAGCCCACAAGCCAGGGGCTAGCAGGAGTGTAACAAGGGCTCGTGGGAGCGGAGCATATCAGAGACAGGCACTGCCACTGCCCCTGGGGTGTCCTCTGAACTCCTGTCAGTTGCAGCCCAAACACTCCAGAGCTCGGATACCAAGGAGCAGCTTCTGTGGGGCAGAACGGCTGCACACAGTCAGAGAACCTGGCTCAGCCTGGCCCAAGCCTTCTCCCACAGCGGGGTACACAGCCTGGACAGCAGGGAAATAGACCGTCAGGCACTACAGGAACTGACACAGGTGGTGTCTGGCACTGCATCATACTCTGGCCCAAAGCCTTCTACTCAGTATGGAGCTCCAGGCCACTTTGCAGCCCCTGGTGAGGGAGGTGACCAGTGGGCAGCCCTGCTGCTACCCACCTGAGCTGCTCATTCCCAGCACATGGCCAGTGAGGACATAGTGAGTGACGAGGAGCACACGGTCATCCATGAGGAGGAGGGGGTGATGATGTCATTGCTGATGATGGCTTTAGCACCACTGACACTGATCTCAAGTTCAAGGAGTGGGTGACCGACTGAAAGTGGGGACAACTCTGGGGAGGAGCCAGAGGGCAACAAGGGCTTTGGTGGGAAGGTATTTGCACCTGTCATTCCTTCCTCCTTTACTCCTGCCGCCCCTTGCTGGATCCTGAGCCCCCAGGGTCCCCCGATCCACCTGTAGCTTTTGGCAAAGTCTATGGTCCCACCCTGTCCTCCTCCTACACGTACTCGGATGCTTCCTTCTCAACCTTGGCACCCGCCTCCTTCTTACTGGGCCCAGGAGCCTTCAAAGCCCAAGAGTCTGGTCAAGGCAGCAGAGCGGGCCCCCTACGGCCCCTACCCCTGGGGAGGGGGCCCAGGGACGCCTTCCAAGGCAATCTGTTTCCTCCCAATGGATCCTGCCACCTTCTGGTGCAAGAGACCTGAAAGTGTGGCCGACCTGGAGCTACCAGGCTCCTCAGTCATCAGGGTCCCTCCCAACACTAAGGCTTTCCTAGGCAGGAGCTGGGCTGAGCCACCCAGGGGGCAGAGCCTAAAGAGAAACTGACTGGGCTTTCGGGGTCGGGGCAGAGGGAACCCCACGGACATGGATCCCACACTGGAGGACCCCACCACGCCCAGATGCAAGATGAGAAAATGCTCCAGCTGCAGCCCAAAGCCCAACACCCCCAAGTGTGCCATGTGTGATGGGGACAGCTTCCCCTTTGCCTGTACAGGTGGAGAAGCCGAGGACAGGCTCAGGGAACCGGAGATGGAGAAGGCGCTGTCCTCTTCACTGCACGAGCCCTGGACCAGTGCCGGCCCTGATCATGCAGCTCTTCCAGGCCCACTGCTTCTTCCTGTCCACTAGGCCACAGCCGCCCTCCAGGCCCACTATGCACACATCTTCCCCTCCAAGGTTTGTTCTGCCCCTGCCCTGACTCCCAGCCCTGTGGGGGTCCTGACTGGACCTCACCTGGCTCAGACTCTTGACACTGCCCTGGCTGCCCCACCACTTCCTCTGCCCAAGAGTCACGTGAGGCTGAGAGTAGGGGCAGGGGCAGCAGTGGTGCCAGTTGGGGGGCGGTCCAGTGGGAGGAGCCTCAGCCTCGCGGGCTGCTCCGTGGGACTGATGACTGCATGATCTTCTGGGCACGTCACGGATCTTCAACTGCAGGTGAAACAAATGCTGGTGGTGGGTGCAGAGCCGCTGGGAGCCGCTGCATGGTTCCCAGAGGCTGGACTGGGGCAGGTGCCAACTGAAGCTGCTGGGGCAGCATGGGCAGGATGTTCTGCACACAAACCTTGGAGAAGAAGATGTGTGCATAGCGAGTCCACTGCTGCTGCCCCTGCCCTGACTCCCAGCCCTGCCTGACCCCACCTCACCCTGCTCAGGCTCTGGCGCAACCCTGGCTGCCCTGCCACTGCCTCTGCCCCAGAGTTGGGGCCTTGACAGCCTGGTTGGAAGGGGACACCCCAGCCCTGCCTCAACACCTGGGGGTCTCCATAACTACCACAGGCAGGTGGGCGACCCCAAAGAAGATCCCAGGACTCACAGTACCCCCTGAGAACATGGACAGTATGTGGGGGTAGCAATCGAGGGCAGGATGGTTATCTTCTCCCAGGTAAAGCCATTTAATCCTTTCAGTTTGGGATGGAATAAGGCCTGCCTCTTTTTTTTTTTTTTTTTTTTTTTTTTTTTTTTTGAGACCGAGTCTTCCTCTGTCGCCCAGGCTGGAGTGCAGTGGTGCGATCTTGGCTCACTGTAACCTCTTCCCGCCGGGTTCACGCCATTCTCCTGCCTCAGCCTTCTGGGTAGCTAGGATTACAGGTGCACGCTACCACGTACGGCTAATTTTTGTATTTTCAGTACAGACGGGGCTTCATCATCTTGGCCAGGCTGATTTCGATCTCTTGACATCGTGATCCGCCTGCTTCCACCTCCCAAAGTGCTGGGATTACAGGCGTGAGCCACCACACCTGACCAAGGCCTGCTCCTCTTATCTATACCCCCTACCCCTGCAGCTGTGCCGGGGGAAAGCTGGGCAGTTTCCCTCCTCCGAGCCCCTGTACATACCATGAATTGTGGGACCTTCAGAGCTTTTCACTTTTCGGAAAATAGCTCCTGCTGGGGCTACCAGATGGAGTGTGAAGAGGGCCTTGGGCCACAGGGAGGCGCCTGTGGACTAGGGGGAGTTCATGCACCCCTTCTTTCCCCAGAGGGGCTGAACTCAGGTAAGTATGGGGGTGGGTGCTCCTGCACTTAGATACAGGCAGCGGGAGGGTTTTCTCCCCATTCCCTCTGAACTCCCAACTTGGGCTATACTTTTTAAGAAAGTGATTCACCCTGCCTTTGCCCCCTTCCCCAGAACAGAACACGTTGATGATGGGCAATATTTTTCATTGTGCCAAAAAGTTGCCATGACCGTCATTAAACCTGTTTAACACCAAATAACAAGGAAAATAAAATAAAAAATTCGGGCATGGTGAAGAAACTCACTCCAAATAAATTACCGAACAACATATTTATATAATGGTGGAAATATTCCAAAATTTAATATTTTGGGATTTACACACAAAAGATGAACAAATTAGAGGCCAAGAGGCTGCCGGAAGAGAAAAACGGGGCCTGGGAAGGCCGTTGTGAGGAATGAGCTGGGCCTAAAGAGGCCACTGGCAGGCGGGAGCTGGACCTGCCAAAGTGGCCGAAAGGCAGGAGCTTTGGACTCGGGAGGCCGCAGTGAGGCGAGAGCAAGCTGGGCGTGGAGAGTCCGCTGTGAGGCCGAGGCTGAGGCCGGGCCCGTGCAGGCCTTCGAGAGGCAGGAGGTCGGGCCTGCGAAGGCCCACTGGAGGTCAAGTTCTGGGCCTGAAGAGGCCGCCAAAAGTCAAAAGCGGGGCCTGGGAAGGCCGCCGAGAGCCATGAGCTGGGCTGGGCTGAAAGAGGCCACTGGGAGGCAGGAGGAGCTGGGCCTGGAGAAGCTGAAACGAGGAAGTTTTGCACCTGGAGAGGCCGCCGAGAGGACGGAGCTGGGCCCGGGGAGGCCGACTTGCTGCTCTTCCAGGCCCAATTGCAGGCCAACTTGAGGACGACTTGGGCCTGCAGAGGCCGCCGGGAGGCCCAAGCTGGGCCTAGAGGAGCCCACCGACCGGAGACCATTTGGGGCCTGCAGATGCCATCGGAGGGCAGGAGCTGAGCCTGGAGAGGCCACCGTGAGGCCTGAGCTGGGCCTGGCGAGCTTGGCTTCTGGAAGATGTGTGCCTACCAGGGCTGCTGGGAGCTGGGCAGGAGCTGAGTCCAAAGACGTTGTTGGGAGGCCAGAGTCGGGCCTGGAGACGCAGCCGGGAGGAAGAGCTGGGCCGGGAGAGGACGCCGGGAGGCTGCAAGTGGGTCTGGAGAGGCCAACTTGAGGAGGTTCGGGGACCGGAGAGGGCGCCGGAAGGGAAAAACTGGGCCTGGAAAGGTTGTTGTGAGGAATGAGCCCCATGGGCCTGAAGAGGCCACTGGAAGGCGGGAGCTGGGCCTGCCGAAGCGGCTGAGAGGCAGGAGCTTTGCACTCTGGAGGCCACAGTGAGGTGAGAGCTAGCTGGGTATGGAGAGTCTGCTGTGAGGCCGAGGCCGAGGCCGGGCCCGTGCAGGCCTTCGAGAGGCAGGAGGCCGGGCCTGCAAAGGCCCACTGCAGGTCAAGTTCTGGGCCTGAAGAGGCCGCCAAAAGTCAAAAGCGTGGCCTGGGAAGGCCGCCGAGACCCATGAGCTGGGCTGGGCTGAAAGAGGCCACTGGGAGGCAGGAGGAGCTGGGCCTGGAGAGGCTGACTCGAGGAAGTTTTGCACCTGGAGAGGCCGCCGAGAGGACGGAGCTGGGCCCGGGGAGGCCGACTTGCTGCTCTTCCAGGCCCAATTCCAGGCCAACTTGAGGAAGACTTGGGCCTGCAGAAGCCGCCGGGAAGCTGGAGCTGGGCCTCGAGAGGCCAACTTCAGGAGGATTTGGGCCTGCAGAGGCCGCCGGGAGGCCCAAGCTGGGCCTGGAGAGGCCAACTTCGGAACGATTTGGGCCAGCAGAGGCCGCTGTGAGGCACAGGCTGGGCCTACAGGAGCCCACTGTCCGGAGGCCATTTGGGGCCTGCAGATGCCATCAAAGGGCAGGAGCTGAGCCTGGAGAGGCCACCGTGAGGCCTGAGCTGGGCCTGGGGAGCTTGGCTTCGGGAAGTTGTGTGCCAACCAGGGCCGTTGGGAGCTGGGCAGGAGCTGGGTCCAAAGACGTTGTTGGGAGGCCAGAGTCGGGCTTGGAGACGCAGCCGGGAGGAAGAGCTGGGCCCGGAGAGCACGCTGGGAGGCTGCAAGTGGGTCTGGAGAGGCCGACTTGAGGACGCCCGGCCTCTGCCTCCTGCATGGCGGCCTCTGCATGCCCAGCTGTTCCTCCTGGCTGCATCTCCCGGCCCAGCTCCTGCCTCCCAGCAAACAAGCTCTTTTGGCTCAGCTCCCGCCGGCGTTGAAGACACCGAAGTTTCTGCAACCAAGCACTCAGGCCCACATCCCGCCTCCAGTAGCCTGAACAGTCCCAGCTGCGGCTGGAGAAGAGCCTGAAGCCCCCGCTGTTGCCTCCCAGGGGTGCTCCAGGCCCAGCTGTCACCCCACCACGACATCCCAGGCCCAAGTCTCTGCCTGCCTCCCAGCAGCCTGCGTGCAACCCTGCTCCTCCCTCACGGTGGCCTGTTGAGGCAGGGGCTCACGCTGACCTCTCTCAGCGTGGGAGGGGCCGGTGTGAGTCAAGCACTCACGCTGACCCCTCTCAGTGTGGGAGGCGCCGGTGTGAGTCAGGGGCTCACGCTGACCTCTGTCAGCCTGGGAGGGGCCGGTGTGAGGCTAAGGGCTCCCGCTGACCTCTGTCAGCCTGGGACGGACCGGTGTGAGGCTAGGGGCTCCCGCTGACCTCTGTCATCCTGGGAGGGGCCGGTGTGAGGCTAGGGGCTCCCGCAGACCTTTGTCAGCCTGGGAGGGAACGGTGAGAGTCTAGGGGCTCAGGCTGACCTCTGTCAGCAAGGGAGGGGCCAGTGTGAGGCTAGGGGTTCCCGCTGACCTCTGTCAGCCTGGGAGGGGCCGCTGTGCATCAAGGGGCTCAGGCTGACCTCTGTCAGCGTGGGAGGGGCCAGTGTGAGGCAAGGGGCTCAGGCTGACCTCTGTCAGCGAGGGAGGGGCCGGTGTGAGACAAGAGACTCAGGCTGACCTCTGTCAGCAAGGGAGGGGCCGGTGTGAGGCAAGGGGCTCAGGCTGACCTCTGTCAGCATGGGAGGGGCCGGTGTGAGTCTATGGGCTCAGGCTGACCTCTGTCAGCCTAGGAGGGGCCGGTGTGAGGCTAGGGGCTCAGGCTGGCCTCTGTCAGCCTGCGAGGGGCCGGTGTGAGGCTAGGGGCTCCCGCTGACCTCTGTCAGCCTGGGAGGGGCCGGTGTGAGGCAAGGGGCTCCCGCTGACCTCTGTCATCCTGGGAGGGGCCGGTGTGAGGCTAGGGGCTCCCAGTGAACTCTGTCAGCCTGGGAGGGGCCGGTGTGAGGCTAGGGGATCCCACTGACCTCTGTCAGCTTGGGAGGGGTCGGTGTGAACCTAGGGGCTCCCGCTGACCTCTGTCAGCCTGGGAGGGGCCGGTGTGAGGCAAGGTCTCATGCAGACCTCTCTCAGCGTGGGATGGGCCGGTGGGAGGCTAGGGGCTCCCGCTGACCTCTGTCAGCGTGGGAGGGGCCGGTGTGAGGCAAGAGGTCACACTGAACTCTCTCTGCGTGGGAGGGGCCGGTGTGCGGCAAGGGGCTCACGCTGACTTCTGTCAGCGTGGTAGGGGCCGGTGTGAGGCAAGGGCCTCAGTCTGACCTCAGCGTGGTAGGGGCCTGTGTGAGGCAAGAGCTCACACTGAACTCTCTCAGCGTGGGAGGGGCCGGTGTGAGGCAAGGGCTCACACTGAGCTCTCTCAGCGTGGGAGGGGCCGGTGTGAGGCAAGAGGCTCACGCTGACCTCTCTCGGCGTGGGAGGGGCCGATGTGAAGCAAGGGCTCACACCGACCTCCCTCAGCGTGGGAGGGGCCGGTGTGAGGCAAGGGGCTCACGCTGACCTCTCTCAGCGTGGGAGGGGCCGGTGTGAGGCAAGGGCTCACACTGAGCTCTCTCAGCGTGGGAGGGGCCGGTGTGAGGCAAGAGGCTCACGCTGACCTCTCTCGGCGTGGGAGGGGCCGGTGTGAAGCAAGGGCTCACACCGACCTCTCTCAGCGTGGGAGGGGCCGGTGTGAGGCAAGGGGCTCACACTGACCTCTCTCAGCGTGGGAGGGGCCGGTGTGAGGCAAGGGCTCAGGCTGACCTCTCTCAGCGTGGGAGGGGCTAGTGTGAGGCAAGGGGCTCACGCTGACCTCTCTCCGCCTGGGAGGGGCCGGTGTGAGGCAAGGGCTCACACTGACCTCTCTCAGCATGGGAGGAGCCAGTGTGAGGCAGGGGCTCATGCCTCTGGGCAGGGTGCCAGAGGCATGAGTTGGGCATCAACAGGCCACCGTGAGGGAGGAGCTGGGCCGCACGCGGGCTGCTGGGAGGCAGGCAGGGACTTCGCCCCGGGAGGCAGCCGTGGGGGCAGGAGCAGGGCCTGCAGAGGCTGTTCTCCAACCAGTGCTGGTCCTGTACAGGGGCGGCAGGAATTAGGCCCGAAGAACTTGGCTGGAGAAAGTTCGGGGCCTACAAAGGCGGTTGGGAGCTGGGCAGGAGTTGAGCCAAAAGAGCTTGCTTACTTGCTGGGAGGCAGGGCCGGGAGAGGCCGACTTCAGGACAACTTGGGCCTGCAGAGGTCACCGGGAGGCCCAAGCTTGGCGTGGAGGAGCCCACCGACCAGAGACCATTTGGGGTCTGCAGATGCCATCGGAGGGCAGGAGCTCATCCTGGAGAGGCCACCGTGAGGCCTGAGCTGGGCCTGGGGAGCTTGGCTTGAGGAAGCTGTGGGCCGACCAAGGCTGCCAGGAGATTGGTAGGCACTGAGTCCAAAGAGGTTGTTGAGAGGCAGGAGTCGGGCCTGGAGACGCAGCCGGGAGGAAGAGCTGGGCCCGGAGAGGACGCCCGGAGGGTGCAAGTGGGTCTGGAGAGGCCGACTTGAGGAGGTTCTGGGCCCGGAGAGGCCGCCGGAAGGGAAAAACTGGGCCTGGGAAGGCCGTTGTGAGGAATGAGCCCCATGGGCCTCAAGAGGCCACTGGCAGGCGGGAGCTGGACCTGCCAAAGTGGCCGAAAGGCAGGAGCTTTGGACTCGGGAGGCCGCAGTGAGGCGAGAGCTAGCTGGGCATGGAGAGTCCGCTGTGAGGCCGAGGCCGAGGCCGGGCCCGTGCAGGCCTTCGAGAGGCAGGAGGCCGGGCCTGCAAAGGCCCACTGCAGGTCAAGTTCTGGGCCTGAAGAGGCCGCCAAAAGTCAAAAGCGGGGCCTTGGAAGGCTGCCGAGAGCCATGAGCTGGGCTGGGCTGAAAGAGGCCACTGGGAGGCAGGAGGAGCTGGGCCTGGAGAGGCTGACTCGAGGAAGTTTTGCACCTGGAGAGGCCGCCGAGAGGACGGAGCTGGGCCCGGGGAGGCCGACTTGCTGCTCTTCCAGGCCCAATTGCAGGCCAACTTGAGGACGACTTGGGCCTGCAGAGGCCGCCGGGAGGCCCAAGCTGGGCCTAGAGGAGCCCACCGACCGGAGACCATTTGGGGCCTGCAGATGCCATCGGAGGGCAGGAGCTGAGCCTGGAGAGGCCACCGTGAGGCCTGAGCTGGGCCTGGGGAGCTTGGCTTCGGGAAGTTGTGCGCCTACCAGGGCCGCTAGGAGCTGGGCAGGAGCTGAGTCCAAAGACGTTGTTGGGAGGCCAGAGTCGGGCCTGGAGATGCAGCCGGGAGGAAGAGCTGGGCCGGGAGAGGACGCCGGGAGGCTGCAAGTGGGTCTGGAGAGGCCGAGTTGAGGAGGCTCTGGGCCCGGAGAGGCCGCCGGAAGGGAAAAACTGGGCCTGGAAAGGTTGTTGTGAGGAACGAGCCCCATGGGCCTGAAGAGGCCACTGGCAGGCGGGAGCTGGGCCTGCCGACGTGGCCGTGAGGCAGGAGCTTTGGACTCGGGAGGCCGCAGTGAGGCGAGAGCTAGCTGGGCATGGAGAGTCTGCTGTGAGGCCGAGGCCGGGCCCGTGCAGGCCTTCGAGAGGCAGGAGGCCGGGCCTGCAAAGGCCCACTGGAGGTCAAGTTCTGGGCCTGAAGAGGCCGCCAAAAGTCAAAAGCGGGGCCTGGGAAGGCCGCCGAGAGCCATGAGCTGGGCTGGGCTGAAAGAGGCCACTGGGAGGCAGGAGGAGCTGGACCTGGAGAGGCTGACTCGAGGAAGTTTTGCACCTGGAGAGGCCGCCGAGAGGACGGAGATGGGCCCGGGGAGGCCGACTTGCTGCTCTTCCAGTCCCAATTCCAAGCTGACTTGAGGATGACTTGGGCCTGCAGAGGCCGCCGGGAGGCACAGGCTGGGCCTAGAGGAGCCCACTGACCGGAGGCCGTTTGGGGCCTGCAGATGCCATCAGAGGGCAGGAGCTGAGCCTGGAGAGGCCACCGTGAGGCCGGAGCTGAGCCTGGGGAGCTTGGCTTCGGGAAGTTGTGTGCCTACCAGGGCCGCTGGGAGCTGGGCAGGAGCTAGGTCCAAAGACATTGTTGGGAGGCCAGAGTCGGGCCTGGAGACGCAGCCGGGAGGAAGAGCTGGGCCCGGAGAGCACGCTGGGAGGCTGCAAGTGGGTCTGGAGAGGCCGACTTGAGGACGCCCGGCCTCTGCCTCCTGCATGGCGGCCTCTGCATGCCCAGCTGTTCCTCCTGGCTGCATCTCCCGGCCCAGCTCCTGCCTCCCAGCAAACAAGCTCTTTTGGCTCAGCTCCCGCCGGCGTTTGTAGACCCCGAAGTTTCTGCAACCAAGCGCTCAGGCCCACATCCCACCTCCAGTAGCCTGAACAGTCCCAGCTGCGGCTGGAGAAGAGCCTGAAGCCCCCGCTGTTGCCTCCCAGGGGTGCTCCAGGCCCAGCTGTCGCCCCACCACGACATCCCAGGCCCAATTCCCTGCCTGCCTCCCAGCAGCCCGCGTGCGACCCTGCTCCTCCTTCACGGTGGCCTGTTGAGGCAGGGGCTCACGCTGACCTCTCTCAGCGTGGGAGGGGCTGGTGTGAGGCAAGGGGCTCAGGCAGACCTCTCTCAGTGTGGGAGGGGCCGGAGTGAGTCAGGGGCTCAGGCTGACCTCTCTCAGTGTGGGAGGGGCCGGTGTGAGGCAAGGGCTCACGCTGACCCCTCTCAGCGTGGGAGGGGCCGGTGTGAGGAAAGGGGCTCAGGCTGACCTCTGTCAGCCTGGGAGGGGCTGGTGTGAGGCAAGAGGCTCAGGCTGACCTCTGTCAGGGTGGGAGGGGCCGGTGTGAGGCTAGGGGCTCCCGCTGACCTCTGTCAGGCTGGGAGGGGCCGGTGTGAGGCTAGGGGCTCCCGCTGACCTCTGTCAGCCTGGGAGGGGCCGGTGTGAGGCAAGGGGCTCCCGCTGACTTCTGTCATCCTGGGAGGGGCCGGTGTGAGGCTAGGGACTCCCGCTGACCTCTGTCAGCCTGGGAGGGGCCGGTGTGAGGCTAGGGGCTCGCAGTGAACTCTGTCAGCCTGGGAGGGGCCGGTGTGAGGCTAGGGGCTCAGGCTGACCTCTGTCAGCCTTGGAGGGGCCGGTGTGAGTCTATGGGCTCAGGCTGACCTCTGTCAGCCTGGGAGGGGCCGGTGTGAGGCTAGGGGCTCCCGCTGAACTCTGTCAGTGTGGGAGGGGCCGGTGTGAGCCTAGGGGATCCCACTGACCTCTGTCAGCCTGGGAGGGGTCGGTGTGAACCTAGGGGCTCCCGCTGACCTCTGTCAGCCTGGGAGGGGCCGGGATGAGGCAAGGTCTCATGCTGACCCCTCTCAGCGTGGGAAGGGCCGGTGTGAGGCTAGGGGCTCCCGCTGACCTCTGTCAGCGTGGGAGGGTCCGGTGTGAGGCAAGGGGCTCACGCTGACCTAAGCGTGGGAGGGGCCGGTGTGAGGCAAGAGCTCACACTGAACTCTCTCTGTGTGGGAGGGGCCGGTGTGAGGCAACGGCTCACACTGAGCTCTCTCAGCGTGGGAGGGGCCGGTGTGAGGCAAGAGGCTCACGCTGACCTCTCTCGGCGTGGGAGGGGCCGGTGTGAAGCAAGGGCTCACACTGACCTCTCTCTGCGTGGGAGGGGCCGGTGTGAGGCAAGGGGCTCACGCTGACCTCTGTCAGCGTGGTAGGGGCTGGTGTGAGGCAAGGGCGTCAGTCTGACCTCAGCGTGGTAGGGGCCTGTGTGAGGCAAGAGCTCACACTGAACTCTCTCAGCGTGGGAGGGGCCGGTGTGAGGCAAGGGCTCACACTGAGCTCTCTCAGCGTGGGAGGGGCCGGTGTGAGGCAAGGGGCTCACGCTGACCTCTCTCAGCGTGGGAGGGGCCGGTGTGAGGCAAGGGCTCACACTGAGCTCTCTCAGCGTGGGAGGGGCCGGTGTGAGGCAAGAGGCTCACGCTGACCTCTCTCGGCGTGGGAGGGGCCGGTGTGAAGCAAGGGCTCACACCGACCTCTCTCAGCGTGGGAGGGGCCGGTGTGAGGCAAGGGGCTCACGCTGACCTCTCTCAGCGTGGGAGGGGCCGGTGTGAGGCAAGGGCTCACGCTGACCTCTCTCAGCGTGGGAGGGGCTAGTGTGAGGCAAGGGGCTCACGCTGACCTCTCTCCGCCTGGGAGGGGCCGGTGTGAGGCAAGGGCTCACACTGACCTCTCTCAGCATGGGAGGAGCCAGTGTGAGGCAGGGGCTCATGCCTCTGGGCAGGGTGCCAGAGGCATGAGTTGGGCATCAACAGGCCACCGTGAGGGAGGAGCTGGGCCGCACGCGGGCTGCTGGGAGGCAGGCAGGGACTTCGCCCCGGGAGGCAGCCGTGGGGGCAGGAGCAGGGCCTGCAGAGGCTGTTCTCCAACCAGTGCTGGTCCTGTACAGGGGCGGCAGGAATTAGGCCCGAAGAACTTGGCTGGAGAAAGTTCGGGGCCTACAAAGGCGGTTGGGAGCTGGGCAGGAGTTGAGCCAAAAGAGCTTGCTTACTTGCTGGGAGGCAGGGCCGGGAGAGGCCGACTTCAGGACAACTTGGGCCTGCAGAGGTCGCCGGGAGGCCCAAGCTTGGCGTGGAGGAGCCCACCGACCAGAGACCATTTGGGGTCTGCAGATGCCATCGGAGGGCAGGAGCTCATCCTGGAGAGGCCACCGTGAGGCCTGAGCTGGGCCTGGGGAGCTTGGCTTGAGGAAGCTGTGGGCCGACCAAGGCCGCCAGGAGATTGGTAGGCACTGAGTCCAAAGAGGTTGTTGAGAGGCAGGAGTCGGGCCTGGAGACGCAGCCGGGAGGAAGAGCTGGGCCCGGAGAGGACGCCCGGAGGGTGCAAGTGGGTCTGGAGAGGCCGACTTGAGGAGGTTCTGGGCCCGGAGAGGCCGCCGGAAGGGAAAAACTGGGCCTGGGAAGGCCGTTGTGAGGAATGAGCCCCATGGGCCTCAAGAGGCCACTGGCAGGCGGGAGCTGGACCTGCCAAAGTGGCCGAAAGGCAGGAGCTTTGGACTCGGGAGGCCGCAGTGAGGCGAGAGCTAGCTGGGCATGGAGAGTCCGCTGTGAGGCCGAGGCCGAGGCCGGGCCCGTGCAGGCCTTCGAGAGGCAGGAGGCCGGGCCTGCAAAGGCCCACTGCAGGTCAAGTTCTGGGCCTGAAGAGGCCGCCAAAAGTCAAAAGCGGGGCCTTGGAAGGCTGCCGAGAGCCATGAGCTGGGCTGGGCTGAAAGAGGCCACTGGGAGGCAGGAGGAGCTGGGCCTGGAGAGGCTGACTCGAGGAAGTTTTGCACCTGGAGAGGCCGCCGAGAGGACGGAGCTGGGCCCGGGGAGGCCGACTTGCTGCTCTTCCAGGCCCAATTGCAGGCCAACTTGAGGACGACTTGGGCCTGCAGAGGCCGCCGGGAGGCCCAAGCTGGGCCTAGAGGAGCCCACCGACCGGAGACCATTTGGGGCCTGCAGATGCCATCGGAGGGCAGGAGCTGAGCCTGGAGAGGCCACCGTGAGGCCTGAGCTGGGCCTGGGGAGCTTGGCTTCGGGAAGTTGTGCGCCTACCAGGGCCGCTAGGAGCTGGGCAGGAGCTGAGTCCAAAGACGTTGTTGGGAGGCCAGAGTCGGGCCTGGAGATGCAGCCGGGAGGAAGAGCTGGGCCGGGAGAGGACGCCGGGAGGCTGCAAGTGGGTCTGGAGAGGCCGAGTTGAGGAGGCTCTGGGCCCAGAGAGGCCGCCGGAAGGGAAAAACTGGGCCTGGAAAGGTTGTTGTGAGGAATGAGCCCCATGGGCCTGAAGAGGCCACTGGCAGGCGGGAGCTGGGCCTGCCGACGCGGCCGTGAGGCAGGAGCTTTGGACTCGGGAGGCCGCAGTGAGGCGAGAGCTAGCTGGGCATGGAGAGTCTGCTGTGAGGCCGAGGCCGGGCCCGTGCAGGCCTTCGAGAGGCAGGAGGCCGGGCCTGCAAAGGCCCACTGGAGGTCAAGTTCTGGGCCTGAAGAGGCCGCCAAAAGTCAAAAGCGGGGCCTGGGAAGGCCGCCGAGAGCCATGAGCTGGGCTGGGCTGAAAGAGGCCACTGGGAGGCAGGAGGAGCTGGACCTGGAGAGGCTGACTCGAGGAAGTTTTGCACCTGGAGAGGCCGCCGAGAGGACGGAGATGGGCCCGGGGAGGCCGACTTGCTGCTCTTCCAGTCCCAATTCCAAGCTGACTTGAGGATGACTTGGGCCTGCAGAGGCCGCCGGGAGGCACAGGCTGGGCCTAGAGGAGCCCACTGACCGGAGGCCGTTTGGGGCCTGCAGATGCCATCAGAGGGCAGGAGCTGATCCTGGAGAGGCCACCGTGAGGCCGGAGCTGAGCCTGGGGAGCTTGGCTTCGGGAAGTTGTGTGCCTACCAGGGCCGCTGGGAGCTGGGCAGGAGCTAGGTCCAAAGACATTGTTGGGAGGCCAGAGTCGGGCCTGGAGACGCAGCCGGGAGGAAGAGCTGGGCCCGGAGAGCACGCTGGGAGGCTGCAAGTGGGTCTGGAGAGGCCGACTTGAGGACGCCCGGCCTCTGCCTCCTGCATGGCGGCCTCTGCATGCCCAGCTGTTCCTCCTGCCTGCATCTCCCGGCCCAGCTCCTGCCTCCCAGCAAACAAGCTCTTTTGGCTCAGCTCCCGCCGGCGTTTGTAGACCCAGAAGTTTCTGCAACCAAGCGCTCAGGCCCACATCCCGCCTCCAGTAGCCTGAACAGTCCCAGCTGCGGCTGGAGAAGAGCCTGAAGCCCCCGCTGTTGCCTCCCAGGGGTGCTCCAGGCCCAGCTGTCGCCTCACCACGACATCCCAGGCCCAATTCCCTGCCTGCCTCCCAGCAGCCCGCGTGCGACCCTGCTCCTCCTTCACGGTGACCTGTTGAGGCAGGGGCTCACGCTGACCTCTCTCAGCGTGGGAGGGGCTGGTGTGAGGCAAGGGGCTCAGGCAGACCTCTCTCAGTGTGGGAGGGGCCGGAGTGAGTCAGGGGCTCAGGCTGACCTCTCTCAGTGTGGGAGGGGCCGGTGTGAGGCAAGGGCTCACGATGACCCCTCTCAGCGTGGGAGGGGCCGGTGTGAGGAAAGGGGCTCAGGCTGACCTCAGTCAGCCTGGGAGGGGCTGGTGTGAGGCAAGAGGCTCAGGCTGACCTCTGTCAGGGTGGGAGGGGCCGGTGTGAGGCTAGGGGCTCCCGCTGACCTCTGTCATCCTGGGAGGGGCCGGTGTGAGGCTAGGGACTCCCGCTGACCTCTGTCAGCCTGGGAGGGGCCGGTGTGAGGCTAGGGGCTCCCAGTGAACTCTGTCAGCCTGGGAGGGGCCGGTGTGAGTCTATGTGCTCAGGCTGACCTCTGTCAGCCTGGGAGGGGCCGGTGTGAGGCTAGGGGCTCCCGCTGACCTCTGTCAGCCTGGGAGGGGCCGGTGTGAGGCTAGGGGCTCCCGCTGACCTCTGTCAGTGTGGGAGGGGCCGGTGTGAGGCTAGGGGATCCCACTGACCTCTGTCAGCCTGGGAGGGGTCGGTGTGAGGCAAGGTTTCATGCTGACCCCTCTCAGCGTGGGAAGGGCCGGTGTGAGGCTAGGGGCTCCCGCTGACCTCTGTCAGCGTGGGAGGGTCCGGTGTGAGGCAAGGGGCTCACGCTGACCTAAGCGTGGGAGGGGCCGGTGTGAGGCAAGAGCTCACACTGAACTCTCTCTGTGTGGGAGGGGCCGGTGTGAGGCAACGGCTCACACTGAGCTCTCTCAGCGTGGGAGGGGCCGGTGTGAGGCAAGAGGCTCACGCTGACCTCTCTCGGCGTGGGAGGGGCCGGTGTGAAGCAAGGGCTCACACTGACCTCTCTCAGCGTGGGAGGGGCCGGTGTGAGGCAAGGGGCTCACGCTGACCTCTCTCAGCGTGGTAGGGGCTGGTGTGAGGCAAGGGCGTCAGTCTGACCTCAGCGTGGTAGGGGCCTGTGTGAGGCAAGAGCTCACACTGAACTCTCTCAGCGTGGGAGGGGCCGGTGTGAGGCAAGGGCTCACACTGAGCTCTCTCAGCGTGGGAGGGGCCGGTGTGAGGCAAGGGGCTCACGCTGAGCTCTCTCAGCGTGGGAGGGGCCGGTGTGAGGCAAGGGCTCACACTGAGCTCTCTCAGCGTGGGAGGGGCCGGTGTGAGGCAAGAGGCTCACGCTGACCTCTCTCGGCGTGGGAGGGGCCGGTGTGAAGCAAGGGCTCACACCGACCTCTCTCAGCGTGGGAGGGGCCGGTGTGAGGCAAGGGGCTCACGCTGACCTCTCTCAGCGTGGGAGGGGCCGGTGTGAGGCAAGGGCTCACGCTGACCTCTCTCAGCGTGGGAGGGGCTAGTGTGAGGCAAGGGGCTCACGCTGACCTCTCTCCGCCTGGGAGGGGCCGGTGTGAGGCAAGGGCTCACACTGACCTCTCTCAGCATGGGAGGAGCCAGTGTGAGGCAGGGGCTCATGCCTCTGGGCAGGGTGCCAGAGGCATGAGTTGGGCATCAACAGGCCACCGTGAGGGAGGAGCTGGGCCGCACGCGGGCTGCTGGGAGGCAGGCCGGGACTTCGCCCCGGGAGGCAGCCGTGGGGGCAGGAGCAGGTCCTGCAGAGGCTGTTCTCCAACCAGTGCTGGTCCTGTACAGGGGCGGCAGGAATTAGGCCCGAAGAACTTGGCTGGAGAAAGTTCAGGGCCTACAAAGGCGGTTGGGAGCTGGGCAGGAGTTGAGCCAAAAGAGCTTGCTTACTTGCTGGGAGGCAGGGCCGGGAGAGGCCGACTTCAGGACAACTTGGGCCTGCAGAGGTCGCCGGGAGGCCCAAGCTTGGCGTGGAGGAGCCCACCGACCAGAGACCATTTGGGGTCTGCAGATGCCATCGGAGGGCAGGAGCTCATCCTGGAGAGGCCACCGTGAGGCCTGAGCTGGGCCTGGGGAGCTTGGCTTGAGGAAGCTGTGGGCCGACCAAGGCCGCCAGGAGATTGGTAGGCACTGAGTCCAAAGAGGTTGTTGAGAGGCAGGAGTCGGGCCTGGAGACGCAGCCGGGAGGAAGAGCTGGGCCCGGAGAGGACGCCCGGAGGGTGCAAGTGGGTCTGGAGAGGCCGACTTGAGGAGGTTCTGGGCCCGGAGAGGCCGCCGGAAGGGAAAAACTGGGCCTGGGAAGGCCGTTGTGAGGAATGAGCCCCATGGGCCTCAAGAGGCCACTGGCAGGCGGGAGCTGGACCTGCCAAAGTGGCCGAAAGGCAGGAGCTTTGGACTCGGGAGGCCGCAGTGAGGCGAGAGCTAGCTGGGCATGGAGAGTCCGCTGTGAGGCCGAGGCCGAGGCCGGGCCCGTGCAGGCCTTCGAGAGGCAGGAGGCCGGGCCTGCAAAGGCCCACTGCAGGTCAAGTTCTGGGCCTGAAGAGGCCGCCAAAAGTCAAAAGCGGGGCCTTGGAAGGCTGCCGAGAGCCATGAGCTGGGCTGGGCTGAAAGAGGCCACTGGGAGGCAGGAGGAGCTGGGCCTGGAGAGGCTGACTCGAGGAAGTTTTGCACCTGGAGAGGCCGCCGAGAGGACGGAGCTGGGCCCGGGGAGGCCGACTTGCTGCTCTTCCAGGCCCAATTGCAGGCCAACTTGAGGACGACTTGGGCCTGCAGAGGCCGCCGGGAGGCCCAAGCTGGGCCTAGAGGAGCCCACCGACCGGAGACCATTTGGGGCCTGCAGATGCCATCGGAGGGCAGGAGCTGAGCCTGGAGAGGCCACCGTGAGGCCTGAGCTGGGCCTGGGGAGCTTGGCTTCGGGAAGTTGTGCGCCTACCAGGGCCGCTAGGAGCTGGGCAGGAGCTGAGTCCAAAGACGTTGTTGGGAGGCCAGAGTCGGGCCTGGAGATGCAGCCGGGAGGAAGAGCTGGGCCGGGAGAGGACGCCGGGAGGCTGCAAGTGGGTCTGGAGAGGCCGAGTTGAGGAGGCTCTGGGCCCGGAGAGGCCGCCGGAAGGGAAAAACTGGGCCTGGAAAGGTTGTTGTGAGGAATGAGCCCCATGGGCCTGAAGAGGCCACTGGCAGGCGGGAGCTGGGCCTGCCGACGAGGCCGTGAGGCAGGAGCTTTGGACTCGGGAGGCCGCAGTGAGGCGAGAGCTAGCTGGGCATGGAGAGTCTGCTGTGAGGCCGAGGCCGGGCCCGTGCAGGCCTTCGAGAGGCAGGAGGCCGGGCCTGCAAAGGCCCACTGGAGGTCAAGTTCTGGGCCTGAAGAGGCCGCCAAAAGTCAAAAGCGGGGCCTGGGAAGGCCGCCGAGAGCCATGAGCTGGGCTGGGCTGAAAGAGGCCACTGGGAGGCAGGAGGAGCTGGACCTGGAGAGGCTGACTCGAGGAAGTTTTGCACCTGGAGAGGCCGCCGAGAGGACGGAGATGGGCCCGGGGAGGCCGACTTGCTGCTCTTCCAGTCCCAATTCCAAGCTGACTTGAGGATGACTTGGGCCTGCAGAGGCCGCCGGGAGGCACAGGCTGGGCCTAGAGGAGCCCACTGACCGGAGGCCGTTTGGGGCCTGCAGATGCCATCAGAGGGCAGGAGCTGAGCCTGGAGAGGCCACCGTGAGGCCGGAGCTGAGCCTGGGGAGCTTGGCTTCGGGAAGTTGTGTGCCTACCAGGGCCGCTGGGAGCTGGGCAGGAGCTAGGTCCAAAGACATTGTTGGGAGGCCAGAGTCGGGCCTGGAGACGCAGCCGGGAGGAAGAGCTGGGCCCGGAGAGCACGCTGGGAGGCTGCAAGTGGGTCTGGAGAGGCCGACTTGAGGACGCCCGGCCTCTGCTTCCTGCATGGCGGCCTCTGCATGCCCAGCTGTTCCTCCTGGCTGCATCTCCCGGCCCAGCTCCTGCCTCCCAGCAAACAAGCTCTTTTGGCTCAGCTCCCGCCGGCGTTTGTAGACCCCGAAGTTTCTGCAACCAAGCGCTCAGGCCCACATCCCGCCTCCAGTAGCCTGAACAGTCCCAGCTGCGGCTGGAGAAGAGCCTGAAGCCCCCGCTGTTGCCTCCCAGGGGTGCTCCAGGCCCAGCTGTCGCCCCACCACGACATCCCAGGCCCAATTCCCTGCCTGCCTCCCAGCAGCCCCCGTGCGACCCTGCTCCTCCTTCACGGTGGCCTGTTGAGGCAGGGGCTCACGCTGACCTCTCTCAGCGTGGGAGGGGCTGGTGTGAGGCAAGGGGCTCAGGCAGACCTCTCTCAGTGTGGGAGGGGCCGGAGTGAGTCAGGGGCTCAGGCTGACCTCTCTCAGTGTGGGAGGGGCCGGTGTGAGGCAAGGGCTCACGCTGACCCCTCTCAGCGTGGGAGGGGCCGGTGTGAGGAAAGGGGCTCAGGCTGACCTCTGTCAGCCTGGGAGGGGCTGGTGTGAGGCAAGAGGCTCAGGCTGACCTCTGTCAGGGTGGGAGGGGCCGGTGTGAGGCTAGGGGCTCCCGCTGACCTCTGTCAGGCTGGGAGGGGCCGGTGTGAGGCTAGGGGCTCCCGCTGACCTCTGTCAGCCTGGGAGGGGCCGGTGTGAGGCTAGGGACTCCCGCTGACCTCTGTCAGCCTGGGAGGGGCCGGTGTGAGGCTAGGGGCTCCCAGTGAACTCTGTCAGCCTGGGAGGGGCCGGTGTGAGGCTAGGGGCTCAGGCTGACCTCTGTCAGCCTTGGAGGGGCCGGTGTGAGTCTATGGGCTCAGGCTGACCTCTGTCAGCCTGGGAGGGGCCGGTGTGAGGCTAGGGGCTCCCTCTGACCTCTGTCAGCGTGGGAGGGGCCGGTGTGAGGCTAGGGGATCCCACTGACCTCTGTCAGCCTGGGAGGGTTCGGTGTGAACCTAGGGGCTCCCGCTGACCTCTGTCAGCCTGGGAGGGGCCGGGATGAGGCAAGGTCTCATGCTGACCCCTCTCAGCGTGGGAAGGGCCGGTGTGAGGCTAGGGGCTCCCGCTGACCTCTGTCAGCGTGGGAGTGTCCGGTGTGAGGCAAGGGGCTCACGCTGACCTAAGCGTGGGAGGGGCCGGTGTGAGGCAAGAGCTCACACTGAACTCTCTCTGTGTGGGAGGGGCCGGTGTGAGGCAACGGCTCACACTGAGCTCTCTCAGCGTGGGAGGGGCCGGTGTGTGGCAAGAGGCTCACGCTGACCTCTCTCGGCGTGGGAGGGGCCGGTGTAAAGCAAGGGCTCACACTGACCTCTCTCTGCGTGGGAGGGGCCGGTGTGAGGCAAGGGGCTCACGCTGACCTCTGTCAGCGTGGTAGGGGCTGGTGTGAGGCAAGGGCGTCAGTCTGACCTCAGCGTGGTAGGGGCCTGTGTGAGGCAAGAGCTCACACTGAACTCTCTCAGCATGGGAGGGGCCGGTGTGAGGCAAGGGCTCACACTGAGCTCTCTCAGCGTGGGAGGGGCCGGTGTGAGGCAAGGGGCTCACGCTGACCTCTCTCAGCGTGGGAGAGGCCGGTGTGAGGCAAGGGCTCACACTGAGCTCTCTCAGCATGGGAGGGGCCGGTGTGAGGCAAGAGGCTCACGCTGACCTCTCTCAGCGTGGGAGGGGCCGGTGTGAAGCAAGGGCTCACACCGACCTCTCTCAGCGTGGGAGGGGCCGGTGTGAGGCAAGGGGCTCACGCTGACCTCTCTCAGCGTGGGAGGGGCCGGTGTGAGGCAAGGGCTCACGCTGACCTCTCTCAGCGTGGGAGGGGCTAGTGTGAGGCAAGGGGCTCACGCTGACCTCTCTCCGCCTGGGAGGGGCCGGTGTGAGGCAAGGGCTCACACTGACCTCTCTCAGCATGGGAGGAGCCAGTGTGAGGCAGGGGCTCATGCCTCTGGGCAGGGTGCCAGAGGCATGAGTTGGGCATCAACAGGCCACCGTGAGGGAGGAGCTGGGCCGCACGCGGGCTGCTGGGAGGCAGGCAGGGACTTCGCCCCGGGAGGCAGCCGTGGGGGCAGGAGCAGGGCCTGCAGAGGCTGTTCTCCAACCAGTGCTGGTCCTGTACAGGGGCGGCAGGAATTAGGCCCGAAGAACTTGGCTGGAGAAAGTTCGGGGCCTACAAAGGCGGTTGGGAGCTGGGCAGGAGTTGAGCCAAAAGAGCTTGCTTACTTGCTGGGAGGCAGGGCCGGGAGAGGCCGACTTCAGGACAACTTGGGCCTGCAGAGGTCGCCGGGAGGCCCAAGCTTGGCGTGGAGGAGCCCACCGACCAGAGACCATTTGGGGTCTGCAGATGCCATCGGAGGGCAGGAGCTCATCCTGGAGAGGCCACCGTGAGGCCTGAGCTGGGCCTGGGGAGCTTGGCTTGAGGAAGCTGTGGGCCGACCAAGGCCGCCAGGAGATTGGTAGGCACTGAGTCCAAAGAGGTTGTTGAGAGGCAGGAGTCGGGCCTGGAGACGCAGCCGGGAGGAAGAGCTGGGCCCGGAGAGGACGCCCGGAGGGTGCAAGTGGGTCTGGAGAGGCTGACTTGAGGAGGTTCTGGGCCCGGAGAGGCCGCCGGAAGGGAAAAACTGGGCCTGGGAAGGCCGTTGTGAGGAATGAGCCCCATGGGCCTCAAGAGGCCACTGGCAGGCGGGAGCTGGACCTGCCAAAGTGGCCGAAAGGCAGGAGCTTTGGACTCGGGAGGCCGCAGTGAGGCGAGAGCTAGCTGGGCATGGAGAGTCCGCTGTGAGGCCGAGGCCGAGGCCGGGCCCGTGCAGGCCTTCGAGAGGCAGGAGGCCGGGCCTGCAAAGGCCCACTGCAGGTCAAGTTCTGGGCCTGAAGAGGCCGCCAAAAGTCAAAAGCGGGGCCTTGGAAGGCTGCCGAGAGCCATGAGCTGGGCTGGGCTGAAAGAGGCCACTGGGAGGCAGGAGGAGCTGGGCCTGGAGAGGCTGACTCGAGGAAGTTTTGCACCTGGAGAGGCCGCCGAGAGGACGGAGCTGGGCCCGGGGAGGCCGACTTGCTGCTCTTCCAGGCCCAATTGCAGGCCAACTTGAGGACGACTTGGGCCTGCAGAGGCCGCCGGGAGGCCCAAGCTGGGCCTAGAGGAGCCCACCGACCGGAGACCATTTGGGGCCTGCAGATGCCATCGGAGGGCAGGAGCTGAGCCTGGAGAGGCCACCGTGAGGCCTGAGCTGGGCCTGGGGAGCTTGGCTTCGGGAAGTTGTGCGCCTACCAGGGCCGCTAGGAGCTGGGCAGGAGCTGAGTCCAAAGACGTTGTTGGGAGGCCAGAGTCGGGCCTGGTGATGCAGCCGGGAGGAAGAGCTGGGCCGGGAGAGGACGCCGGGAGGCTGCAAGTGGGTCTGGAGAGGCCGAGTTGAGGAGGCTCTGGGCCCGGAGAGGCCGCCGGAAGGGAAAAACTGGGCCTGGAAAGGTTGTTGTGAGGAATGAGCCCCATGGGCCTGAAGAGGCCACTGGCAGGCGGGAGCTGGGCCTGCCGACGCGGCCGAGAGGCAGGAGCTTTGGACTCGGGAGGCCGCAGTGAGGCGAGAGCTAGCTGGGCATGGAGAGTCTGCTGTGAGGCCGAGGCCGAGGCCGGGCCCGTGCAGGCCTTCGAGAGGCAGGAGGCCGCGCCTGCAAAGGCCCACTGGAGGTCAAGTTCTGGGCCTGAAGAGGCCGCCAAAAGTCAAAAGCGGGGCCTGGGAAGGCCGCCGAGAGCCATGAGCTGGGCTGGGCTGAAAGAGGCCACTGGGAGGCAGGAGGAGCTGGACCTGGAGAGGCTGACTCGAGGAAGTTTTGCACCTGGAGAGGCCGCCGAGAGGACGGAGATGGGCCCGGGGAGGCCGACTTGCTGCTCTTCCAGTCCCAATTCCAAGCTGACTTGAGGATGACTTGGGCCTGCAGAGGCCGCCGGGAGGCACAGGCTGGGCCTAGAGGAGCCCACTGACCGGAGGCCGTTTGGGGCCTGCAGATGCCATCAGAGGGCAGGAGCTGAGCCTGGAGAGGCCACCGTGAGGCCGGAGCTGAGCCTGGGGAGCTTGGCTTCGGGAAGTTGTGTGCCTACCAGGGCCGCTGGGAGCTGGGCAGGAGCTAGGTCCAAAGACATTGTTGGGAGGCCAGAGTCGGGCCTGGAGACGCAGCCGGGAGGAAGAGCTGGGCCCGGAGAGCACGCTGGGAGGCTGCAAGTGGGTCTGGAGAGGCCGACTTGAGGACGCCCGGCCTCTGCTTCCTGCATGGCGGCCTCTGCATGCCCAGCTGTTCCTCCTGGCTGCATCTCCCGGCCCAGCTCCTGCCTCCCAGCAAACAAGCTCTTTTGGCTCAGCTCCCGCCGGCGTTTGTAGACCCCGAAGTTTCTGCAACCAAGCGCTCAGGCCCACATCCCGCCTCCAGTAGCCTGAACAGTCCCAGCTGCGGCTGGAGAAGAGCCTGAAGCCCCCGCTGTTGCCTCCCAGGGGTGCTCCAGGCCCAGCTGTCGCCCCACCACGACATCCCAGGCCCAATTCCCTGCCTGCCTCCCAGCAGCCCCCGTGCGACCCTGCTCCTCCTTCACGGTGGCCTGTTGAGGCAGGGGCTCACGCTGACCTCTCTCAGCGTGGGAGGGGCTGGTGTGAGGCAAGGGGCTCAGGCAGACCTCTCTCAGTGTGGGAGGGGCCGGAGTGAGTCAGGGGCTCAGGCTGACCTCTCTCAGTGTGGGAGGGGCCGGTGTGAGGCAAGGGCTCACGCTGACCCCTCTCAGCGTGGGAGGGGCCGGTGTGAGGAAAGGGGCTCAGGCTGACCTCTGTCAGCCTGGGAGGGGCTGGTGTGAGGCAAGAGGCTCAGGCTGACCTCTGTCAGGGTGGGAGGGGCCGGTGTGAGGCTAGGGGCTCCCGCTGACCTCTGTCAGGCTGGGAGGGACCGGTGTGAGGCTAGGGGCTCTCGCTGACCTCTGTCAGCCTGTGAGGGGCCGGTGTGAGGCAAGGGGCTCCCGCTGACCTCTGTCATCCTGGGAGGGGCCGGTGTGAGGCTAGGGACTCCCGCTGACCTCTGTCAGCCTGGGAGGGGCCGGTGTGAGGCTAGGGGCTCCGAGTGAACTCTGTCAGCCTGGGAGGGGCCGGTGTGATGCTAGGGGCTCAGGCTGACCTCTGTCAGCCTTGGAGGGGCCGGTGTGAGTCTATGGGCTCAGGCTGACCTCTGTCAGCCTGGGAGGGGCCGGTGTGAGGCTAGGGGCTCCCGCTGACCTCTGTCAGCGTGGGAGGGGCCGGTGTGAGGCTAGGGGATCCCACTGACCTCTGTCAGCCTGGGAGGGGTCGGTGTGAACCTAGGGGCTCCCGCTGACCTCTGTCAGCCTGGGAGGGGCCGGGATGAGGCAAGGTCTCATGCTGACCACTCTCAGCGTGGGAAGGGCCGGTGTGAGGCTAGGGGCTCCCGCTGACCTCTGTCAGCGTGGGAGGGGCCGGTGTGAGGCTAGGGGATCCCACTGACCTCTGTCAGCCTGGGAGGGGTCGGTGTGAACCTAGGGGCTCCCGCTGACCTCTGTCAGCCTGGGAGGGGCCGGGGTGAGGCAAGGTCTCATGCTGACCCCTCTCAGCGTGGGAAGGGCCGGTGTGAGGCTAGGGGCTCCCGCTGACCTCTGTCAGCGTGGGAGGGTCCGGTGTGAGGCAAGGGGCTCACGCTGACCTAAGCGTGGGAGGGGCCGGTGTGAGGCAAGAGCTCACACTGAACTCTCTCTGTGTGGGAGGGGCCGGTGTGAGGCAACGGCTCACACTGAGCTCTCTCAGCGTGGGAGGGGCCGGTGTGAGGCAAGAGGCTCACGCTGACCTCTCTCGGCGTGGGAGGGGCCGGTGTGAAGCAAGGGCTCACACTGACCTCTCTCAGCGTGGGAGGGGCCGGTGTGAGGCAAGGGGCTCACGCTGACCTCTGTCAGCGTGGTAGGGGCTGGTGTGAGGCAAGGGCGTCAGTCTGACCTCAGCGTGGTAGGGGCCTGTGTGAGGCAAGAGCTCACACTGAACTCTCTCAGCGTGGGAGGGGCCGGTGTGAGGCAAGGGCTCACACTGAGCTCTCTCAGCGTGGGAGGGGCCGGTGTGAGGCAAGGGGCTCACGCTGACCTCTCTCAGCGTGGGAGGGGCCGGTGTGAGGCAAGGGCTCACACTGAGCTCTCTCAGCGTGGGAGGGGCCGGTGTGAGGCAAGAGGCTCACGCTGACCTCTCTCGGCGTGGGAGGGGCCGGTGTGAAGCAAGGGCTCACACCGACCTCTCTCAGCGTGGGAGGGGCCGGTGTGAGGCAAGGGGCTCACGCTGACCTCTCTCAGCGTGGGAGGGGCTGGTGTGAGGCAAGGGCTCACGCTGACCTCTCTCAGCGTGGGAGGGGCTAGTGTGATGCAAGGGGCTCACGCTGACCTCTCTCCGCCTGGGAGGGGCCGGTGTGAGGCAAGGGCTCACACTGACCTCTCTCAGCATGGGAGGAGCCAGTGTGAGGCAGGGGCTCATGCCTCTGGGCAGGGTGCCAGAGGCATGAGTTGGGCATCAACAGGCCACCGTGAGGGAGGAGCTGGGCCGCACGCGGGCTGCTGGGAGGCAGGCAGGGACTTCGCCCCGGGAGGCAGCCGTGGGGGCAGGAGCAGGGCCTGCAGAGGCTGTTCTCCAACCAGTGCTGGTCCTGTACAGGGACGGCAGGAATTAGGCCCGAAGAACTTGGCTGGAGAAAGTTCGGGGCCTACAAAGGCGGTTGGGAGCTGGGCAGGAGTTGAGCCAAAAGAGCTTGCTTACTTGCTGGGAGGCAGGGCCGGGAGAGGCCGACTTCAGGACAACTTGGGCCTGCAGAGGTCGCCGGGAGGCCCAAGCTTGGCGTGGAGGAGCCCACCGACCAGAGACCATTTGGGGTCTGCAGATGCCATCGGAGGGCAGGAGCTCATCCTGGAGAGGCCACCGTGAGGCCTGAGCTGGGCCTGGGGAGCTTGGCTTGAGGAAGCTGTGGGCCGACCAAGGCCGCCAGGAGATTGGTAGGCACTGAGTCCAAAGAGGTTGTTGAGAGGCAGGAGTCGGGCCTGGAGACGCAGCCGGGAGGAAGAGCTGGGCCCGGAGAGGACGCCCGGAGGGTGCAAGTGGGTCTGGAGAGGCCGACTTGAGGAGGTTCTGGGCCCGGAGAGGCCGCCGGAAGGGAAAAACTGGGCCTGGGAAGGCCGTTGTGAGGAATGAGCCCCATGGGCCTCAAGAGGCCACTGGCAGGCGGGAGCTGGACCTGCCAAAGTGGCCGAAAGGCAGGAGCTTTGGACTCGGGAGGCCGCAGTGAGGCGAGAGCTAGCTGGGCATGGAGAGTCCGCTGTGAGGCCGAGGCCGAGGCCGGGCCCGTGCAGGCCTTCGAGAGGCAGGAGGCCGGGCCTGCAAAGGCCCACTGGAGGTCAAGTTCTGGGCCTGAAGAGGCCGCCAAAAGTCAAAAGCGGGGCCTTGGAAGGCTGCCGAGAGCCATGAGCTGGGCTGGGCTGAAAGAGGCCACTGGGAGGCAGGAGGAGCTGGGCCTGGAGAGGCTGACTCGAGGAAGTTTTGCACCTGGAGAGGCCGCCGAGAGGACGGAGATGGGCCCGGGGAGGCCGACTTGCTGCTCTTCCAGTCCCAATTCCAAGCTGACTTGAGGATGACTTGGGCCTGCAGAGGCCGCCAGGAGGCACAGGCTGGGCCTAGAGGAGCCCACTGACCGGAGGCCGTTTGGGGCCTGCAGATGCCATCAGAGGGCAGGAGCTGAGCCTGGAGAGGCCACCGTGAGGCCGGAGCTGAGCCTGGGGAGCTTGGCTTCGGGAAGTTGTGTGCCTACCAGGGCCGCTGGGAGCTGGGCAGGAGCTAGGTCCAAAGACATTGTTGGGAGGCCAGAGTCGGGCCTGGAGACGCAGCCGGGAGGAAGAGCTGGGCCCGGAGAGCACGCTGGGAGGCTGCAAGTGGGTCTGGAGAGGCCGACTTGAGGACGCCCGGCCTCTGCTTCCTGCATGGCGGCCTCTGCATGCCCAGCTGTTCCTCCTGGCTGCATCTCCCGGCCCAGCTCCTGCCTCCCAGCAAACAAGCTCTTTTGGCTCAGCTCCCGCCGGCGTTTGTAGACCCCGAAGTTTCTGCAACCAAGCGCTCAGGCCCACATCCCGCCTCCAGTAGCCTGAACAGTCCCAGCTGCGGCTGGAGAAGAGCCTGAAGCCCCCGCTGTTGCCTCCCAGGGGTGCTCCAGGCCCAGCTGTCGCCCCACCACGACATCCCAGGCCCAATTCCCTGCCTGCCTCCCAGCAGCCCCCGTGCGACCCTGCTCCTCCTTCACGGTGGCCTGTTGAGGCAGGGGCTCACGCTGACCTCTCTCAGCGTGGGAGGGGCTGGTGTGAGGCAAGGGGCTCAGGCAGACCTCTCTCAGTGTGGGAGGGGCCGGAGTGAGTCAGGGGCTCAGGCTGACCTCTCTCAGTGTGGGAGGGGCCGGTGTGAGGCAAGGGCTCACGCTGACCCCTCTCAGCGTGGGAGGGGCCGGTGTGAGGAAAGGGGCTCAGGCTGACCTCTGTCAGCCTGGGAGGGGCTGGTGTGAGGCAAGAGGCTCAGGCTGACCTCTGTCAGGGTGGGAGGGGCCGGTGTGAGGCTAGGGGCTCCCGCTGACCTCTGTCAGGCTGGGAGGGACCGGTGTGAGGCTAGGGGCTCTCGCTGACCTCTGTCAGCCTGTGAGGGGCCGGTGTGAGGCAAGGGGCTCCCGCTGACCTCTGTCATCCTGGGAGGGGCCGGTGTGAGGCTAGGGACTCCCGCTGACCTCTGTCAGCCTGGGAGGGGCCGGTGTGAGGCTAGGGGCTCCGAGTGAACTCTGTCAGCCTGGGAGGGGCCGGTGTGATGCTAGGGGCTCAGGCTGACCTCTGTCAGCCTTGGAGGGGCCGGTGTGAGTCTATGGGCTCAGGCTGACCTCTGTCAGCCTGGGAGGGGCCGGTGTGAGGCTAGGGGCTCCCGCTGACCTCTGTCAGCGTGGGAGGGGCCGGTGTGAGGCTAGGGGATCCCACTGACCTCTGTCAGCCTGGGAGGGGTCGGTGTGAACCTAGGGGCTCCCGCTGACCTCTGTCAGCCTGGGAGGGGCCGGGATGAGGCAAGGTCTCATGCTGACCCCTCTCAGCGTGGGAAGGGCCGGTGTGAGGCTAGGGGCTCCCGCTGACCTCTGTCAGCGTGGGAGGGGCCGGTGTGAGGCTAGGGGATCCCACTGACCTCTGTCAGCCTGGGAGGGGTCGGTGTGAACCTAGGGGCTCCCGCTGACCTCTGTCAGCCTGGGAGGGGCCGGGGTGAGGCAAGGTCTCATGCTGACCCCTCTCAGCGTGGGAAGGGCCGGTGTGAGGCTAGGGGCTCCCGCTGACCTCTGTCAGCGTGGGAGGGTCCGGTGTGAGGCAAGGGGCTCACGCTGACCTAAGCGTGGGAGGGGCCGGTGTGAGGCAAGAGCTCACACTGAACTCTCTCTGTGTGGGAGGGGCCGGTGTGAGGCAACGGCTCACACTGAGCTCTCTCAGCGTGGGAGGGGCCGGTGTGAGGCAAGAGGCTCACGCTGACCTCTCTCGGCGTGGGAGGGGCCGGTGTGAAGCAAGGGCTCACACTGACCTCTCTCAGCGTGGGAGGGGCCGGTGTGAGGCAAGGGGCTCACGCTGACCTCTGTCAGCGTGGTAGGGGCTGGTGTGAGGCAAGGGCGTCAGTCTGACCTCAGCGTGGTAGGGGCCTGTGTGAGGCAAGAGCTCACACTGAACTCTCTCAGCGTGGGAGGGGCCGGTGTGAGGCAAGGGCTCACACTGAGCTCTCTCAGCGTGGGAGGGGCCGGTGTGAGGCAAGGGGCTCACGCTGACCTCTCTCAGCGTGGGAGGGGCCGGTGTGAGGCAAGGGCTCACACTGAGCTCTCTCAGCGTGGGAGGGGCCGGTGTGAGGCAAGAGGCTCACGCTGACCTCTCTCGGCGTGGGAGGGGCCGGTTTGAAGCAAGGGCTCACACCGACCTCTCTCAGCGTGGGAGGGGCCGGTGTGAGGCAAGGGGCTCACGCTGACCTCTCTCAGCGTGGGAGGGGCCGGTGTGAGGCAAGGGCTCACGCTGACCTCTCTCAGCGTGGGAGGGGCTGGTGTGAGGCAAGGGGCTCACGCTGACCTCTCTCCGCCTGGGAGGGGCCGGTGTGAGGCAAGGGCTCACACTGACCTCTCTCAGCATGGGAGGAGCCAGTGTGAGGCAGGGGCTCATGCCTCTGGGCAGGGTGCCAGAGGCATGAGTTGGGCATCAACAGGCCACCGTGAGGGAGGAGCTGGGCCGCACGCGGGCTGCTGGGAGGCAGGCAGGGACTTCGCCCCGGGAGGCAGCCGTGGGGGCAGGAGCAGGGCCTGCAGAGGCTGTTCTCCAACCAGTGCTGGTCCTGTACAGGGGCGGCAGGAATTAGGCCCGAAGAACTTGGCTGGAGAAAGTTCGGGGCCTACAAAGGCGGTTGGGAGCTGGGCAGGAGTTGAGCCAAAAGAGCTTGCTTACTTGCTGGGAGGCAGGGCCGGGAGAGGCCGACTTCAGGACAACTTGGGCCTGCAGAGGTCGCCGGGAGGCCCAAGCTTGGCGTGGAGGAGCCCACCGACCAGAGACCATTTGGGGTCTGCAGATGCCATCGGAGGGCAGGAGCTCATCCTGGAGAGGCCACCGTGAGGCCTGAGCTGGGCCTGGGGAGCTTGGCTTGAGGAAGCTGTGGGCCGACCAAGGCCGCCAGGAGATTGGTAGGCACTGAGTCCAAAGAGGTTGTTGAGAGGCAGGAGTCGGGCCTGGAGACGCAGCCGGGAGGAAGAGCTGGGCCCGGAGAGGACGCCCGGAGGGTGCAAGTGGGTCTGGAGAGGCCGACTTGAGGAGGTTCTGGGCCCGGAGAGGCCGCCGGAAGGGAAAAACTGGGCCTGGGAAGGCCGTTGTGAGGAATGAGCCCCATGGGCCTCAAGAGGCCACTGGCAGGCGGGAGCTGGACCTGCCAAAGTGGCCGAAAGGCAGGAGCTTTGGACTCGGGAGGCCGCAGTGAGGCGAGAGCTAGCTGGGCATGGAGAGTCCGCTGTGAGGCCGAGGCCGAGGCCAGGCCCGTGCAGGCCTTCGAGAGGCAGGAGGCCGGGCCTGCAAAGGCCCACTGCAGGTCAAGTTCTGGGCCTGAAGAGGCCGCCAAAAGTCAAAAGCGGGGCCTTGGAAGGCTGCCGAGAGCCATGAGCTGGGCTGGGCTGAAAGAGGCCACTGGGAGGCAGGAGGAGCTGGGCCTGGAGAGGCTGACTCGAGGAAGTTTTGCACCTGGAGAGGCCGCCGAGAGGACGGAGCTGGGCCCGGGGAGGCCGACTTGCTGCTCTTCCAGGCCCAATTGCAGGCCAACTTGAGGACGACTTGGGCCTGCAGAGGCCGCCGGGAGGCCCAAGCTGGGCCTAGAGGAGCCCACCGACGGGAGACCATTTGGGGCCTGCAGATGCCATCGGAGGGCAGGAGCTGAGCCTGGAGAGGCCACCGTGAGGCCTGAGCTGGGCCTGGGGAGCTTGGCTTCGGGAAGTTGTGCGCCTACCAGGGCCGCTAGGAGCTGGGCAGGAGCTGAGTCCAAAGACGTTTTTGGGAGGCCAGAGTCGGGCCTGGTGATGCAGCCGGGAGGAAGAGCTGGGCCGGGAGAGGACGCCGGGAGGCTGCAAGTGGGTCTGGAGAGGCCGAGTTGAGGAGGCTCTGGGCCCGGAGAGGCCGCCGGAAGGGAAAAACTGGGCCTGGAAAGGTTGTTGTGAGGAATGAGCCCCATGGGCCTGAAGAGGCCACTGGCAGGCGGGAGCTGGGCCTGCCGACGCGGCCGAGAGGCAGGAGCTTTGGACTCGGGAGGCCGCAGTGAGGCGAGAGCTAGCTGGGCATGGAGAGTCTGCTGTGAGGCCGAGGCCGAGGCCGGGCCCGTGCAGGCCTTCGAGAGGCAGGAGGCCGGGCCTGCAAAGGCCCACTGGAGGTCAAGTTCTGGGCCTGAAGAGGCCGCCAAAAGTCAAAAGCGGGGCCTGGGAAGGCCGCCGAGAGCCATGAGCTGGGCTGGGCTGAAAGAGGCCACTGGGAGGCAGGAGGAGCTGGACCTGGAGAGGCTGACTCGAGGAAGTTTTGCACCTGGAGAGGCCGCCGAGAGGACGGAGATGGGCCCGGGGAGGCCGACTTGCTGCTCTTCCAGTCCCAATTCCAAGCTGACTTGAGGATGACTTGGGCCTGCAGAGGCCGCCAGGAGGCACAGGCTGGGCCTAGAGGAGCCCACTGACCGGAGGCCGTTTGGGGCCTGCAGATGCCATCAGAGGGCAGGAGCTGAGCCTGGAGAGGCCACCGTGAGGCCGGAGCTGAGCCTGGGGAGCTTGGCTTCGGGAAGTTGTGTGCCTACCAGGGCCGCTGGGAGCTGGGCAGGAGCTAGGTCCAAAGACATTGTTGGGAGGCCAGAGTCGGGCCTGGAGACGCAGCCGGGAGGAAGAGCTGGGCCCGGAGAGCACGCTGGGAGGCTGCAAGTGGGTCTGGAGAGGCCGACTTGAGGACGCCCGGCCTCTGCTTCCTGCATGGCGGCCTCTGCATGCCCAGCTGTTCCTCCTGGCTGCATCTCCCGGCCCAGCTCCTGCCTCCCAGCAAACAAGCTCTTTTGGCTCAGCTCCCGCCGGCGTTTGTAGACCCCGAAGTTTCTGCAACCAAGCGCTCAGGCCCACATCCCGCCTCCAGTAGCCTGAACAGTCCCAGCTGCGGCTGGAGAAGAGCCTGAAGCCCCCGCTGTTGCCTCCCAGGGGTGCTCCAGGCCCAGCTGTCGCCCCACCACGACATCCCAGGCCCAATTCCCTGCCTGCCTCCCAGCAGCCCCCGTGCGACCCTGCTCCTCCTTCACGGTGGCCTGTTGAGGCAGGGGCTCACGCTGACCTCTCTCAGCGTGGGAGGGGCTGGTGTGAGGCAAGGGGCTCAGGCAGACCTCTCTCAGTGTGGGAGGGGCCGGAGTGAGTCAGGGGCTCAGGCTGACCTCTCTCAGTGTGGGAGGGGCCGGTGTGAGGCAAGGGCTCACGCTGACCCCTCTCAGCGTGGGAGGGGCCGGTGTGAGGAAAGGGGCTCAGGCTGACCTCTGTCAGCCTGGGAGGGGCTGGTGTGAGGCAAGAGGCTCAGGCTGACCTCTGTCAGGGTGGGAGGGGCCGGTGTGAGGCTAGGGGCTCCCGCTGACCTCTGTCAGCCTGGGAGGGGCCGGTGTGAGGCAAGGGGCTCCCGCTGACCTCTGTCATCCTGGAAGGGGCCGGTGTGACGCTAGGGACTCCCGCTGACCTCTGTCAGCCTGAGAGGGGCCGGTGTGAGGCTAGGGGCTCCCAGTGAACTCTGTCAGCCTGGGAGGGGCCGGTGTGAGGCTAGGGGCTCAGGCTGACCTCTGTCAGCCTTGGAGGGGCCGGTGTGAGTCTATGGGCTCAGGCTGACCTCTGTCAGCCTGGGAGGGGCCGGTGTGAGGCTAGGGGCTCCCGCTGACCTCTGTCAGCCTGGGAGGGGCCGGTGTGAGGCTAGGGGCTCCCGCTGACCTCTGTCAGCGTGGGAGGGACCGGTGTGAGACTAGGGGATCCCACTGACCTCTGTCAGCCTGGGAGGGGTCGGTGTGAGGCAAGGTCTCATGCTGACCCCTCTCAGCGTGGGAAGGTCCGGTGTGAGGCTAGGGGCTCCCGCTGACCTCTGTCAGCGTGGGAGGGTCCGGTGTGAGGCAAGGGGCTCACGCTGACCTAAGCGTGGGAGGGGCCGGTGTGAGGCAAGAGCTCACACTGAACTCTCTCTGTGTGGGAGGGGCCGATGTGAGGCAACGGCTCACACTGAGCTCTCTCAGCGTGGGAGGGGCCGGTGTGAGGCAAGAGGCTCACGCTGACCTCTCTCGGCGTGGGAGGGGCCGGTGTGAAGCAAGGGCTCACACTGACCTCTCTCAGCGTGGGAGGGGCCGGTGTGAGGCAAGGGGCTCACGCTGACCTCTGTCAGCGTGGTAGGGGCTGGTGTGAGGCAAGGGCGTCAGTCTGACCTCAGCGTGGTAGGGGCCTGTGTGAGGCAAGAGCTCACACTGAACTCTCTCAGCGTGGGAGGGGCCGGTGTGAGGCAAGGGCTCACACTGAGCTCTCTCAGCGTGGGAGGGGCCGGTGTGAGGCAAGGGGCTCACGCTGACCTCTCTCAGCGTGGGAGGGGCCGGTGTGAGGCAAGGGCTCACACTGAGCTCTCTCAGCGTGGGAGGGGCCGGTGTGAGGCAAGAGGCTCACGCTGACCTCTCTCGGCGTGGGAGGGGCCGGTGTGAAGCAAGGGCTCACACCGACCTCTCTCAGCGTGGGAGGGGCCGGTGTGAGGCAAGGGGCTCACGCTGACCTCTCTCAGCGTGGGAGGGGCCGGTGTGAGGCAAGGGCTCACGCTGACCTCTCTCAGCGTGGGAGGGGCTAGTGTGAGGCAAGGGGCTCACGCTGACCTCTCTCCGCCTGGGAGGGGCCGGTGTGAGGCAAGGGCTCACACTGACCTCTCTCAGCATGGGAGGAGCCAGTGTGAGGCAGAGGCTCATGCCTCTGGGCAGGGTGCCAGAGGCATGAGTTGGGCATCAACAGGCCACCGTGAGGGAGGAGCTGGGCCGCACGCGGGCTGCTGGGAGGCAGGCAGGGACTTCGCCCCGGGAGGCAGCCGTGGGGGCAGGAGCAGGGCCTGCAGAGGCTGTTCTCCAACCAGTGCTGGTCCTGTACAGGGGCGGCAGGAATTAGGCCCGAAGAACTTGGCTGGAGAAAGTTCGGGGCCTACAAAGGCGGTTGGGAGCTGGGCAGGAGTTGAGCCAAAAGAGCTTGCTTACTTGCTGGGAGGCAGGGCCGGGAGAGGCCGACTTCAGGACAACTTGGGCCTGCAGAGGTCGCCGGGAGGCCCAAGCTTGGCGTGGAGGAGCCCACCGACCAGAGACCATTTGGGGTCTGCAGATGCCATCGGAGGGCAGGAGCTCATCCTGGAGAGGCCACCGTGAGGCCTGAGCTGGGCCTGGGGAGCTTGGCTTGAGGAAGCTGTGGGCCGACCAAGGCCGCCAGGAGATTGGTAGGCACTGAGTCCAAAGAGGTTGTTGAGAGGCAGGAGTCGGGCCTGGAGACGCAGCCGGGAGGAAGAGCTGGGCCCGGAGAGGACGCCCGGAGGGTGCAAGTGGGTCTGGAGAGGCCGACTTGAGGAGGTTCTGGGCCCGGAGAGGCCGCCGGAAGGGAAAAACTGGGCCTGGGAAGGCCGTTGTGAGGAATGAGCCCCATGGGCCTCAAGAGGCCACTGGCAGGCGGGAGCTGGACCTGCCAAAGTGGCCGAAAGGCAGGAGCTTTGGACTCGGGAGGCCGCAGTGAGGCGAGAGCTAGCTGGGCATGGAGAGTCCGCTGTGAGGCCGAGGCCGAGGCCGGGCCCGTGCAGGCCTTCGAGAGGCAGGAGGCCGGGCCTGCAAAGGCCCACTGCAGGTCAAGTTCTGGGCCTGAAGAGGCCGCCAAAAGTCAAAAGCGGGGCCTTGGAAGGCTGCCGAGAGCCATGAGCTGGGCTGGGCTGAAAGAGGCCACTGGGAGGCAGGAGGAGCTGGGCCTGGAGAGGCTGACTCGAGGAAGTTTTGCACCTGGAGAGGCCGCCGAGAGGACGGAGCTGGGCCCGGGGAGGCCGACTTGCTGCTCTTCCAGGCCCAATTGCAGGCCAACTTGAGGACGACTTGGGCCTGCAGAGGCCGCCGGGAGGCCCAAGCTGGGCCTAGAGGAGCCCACCGACCGGAGACCATTTGGGGCCTGCAGATGCCATCGGAGGGCAGGAGCTGAGCCTGGAGAGGCCACCGTGAGGCCTGAGCTGGGCCTGGGGAGCTTGGCTTCGGGAAGTTGTGCGCCTACCAGGGCCGCTAGGAGCTGGGCAGGAGCTGAGTCCAAAGACGTTGTTGGGAGGCCAGAGTCGGGCCTGGAGATGCAGCCGGGAGGAAGAGCTGGGCCAGGAGAGGACGCCGGGAGGCTGCAAGTGGGTCTGGAGAGGCCGAGTTGAGGAGGCTCTGGGCCCGGAGAGGCCGCCGGAAGGGAAAAACTGGGCCTGGAAAGGTTGTTGTGAGGAATGAGCCCCATGGGCCTGAAGAGGCCACTGGCAGGCGGGAGCTGGGCCTGCCGACGCGGCCGTGAGGCAGGAGCTTTGGACTCGGGAGGCCGCAGTGAGGCGAGAGCTAGCTGGGCATGGAGAGTCTGCTGTGAGGCCGAGGCCGGGCCCGTGCAGGCCTTCGAGAGGCAGGAGGCCGGGCCTGCAAAGGCCCACTGGAGGTCAAGTTCTGGGCCTGAAGAGGCCGCCAAAAGTCAAAAGCGGGGCCTGGGAAGGCCGCCGAGAGCCATGAGCTGGGCTGGGCTGAAAGAGGCCACTGGGAGGCAGGAGGAGCTGGACCTGGAGAGGCTGACTCGAGGAAGTTTTGCACCTGGAGAGGCCGCCGAGAGGACGGAGATGGGCCCGGGGAGGCCGACTTGCTGCTCTTCCAGTCCCAATTCCAAGCTGACTTGAGGATGACTTGGGCCTGCAGAGGCCGCCGGGAGGCACAGGCTGGGCCTAGAGGAGCCCACTGACCGGAGGCCGTTTGGGGCCTGCAGATGCCATCAGAGGGCAGGAGCTGAGCCTGGAGAGGCCACCGTGAGGCCGGAGCTGAGCCTGGGGAGCTTGGCTTCGGGAAGTTGTGTGCCTACCAGGGCCGCTGGGAGCTGGGCAGGAGCTAGGTCCAAAGACATTGTTGGGAGGCCAGAGTCGGGCCTGGAGACGCAGCCGGGAGGAAGAGCTGGGCCCGGAGAGCACGCTGGGAGGCTGCAAGTGGGTCTGGAGAGGCCGACTTGAGGACGCCCGGCCTCTGCTTCCTGCATGGCGGCCTCTGCATGCCCAGCTGTTCCTCCTGGCTGCATCTCCCGGCCCAGCTCCTGCCTCCCAGCAAACAAGCTCTTTTGGCTCAGCTCCCGCCGGCGTTTGTAGACCCCGAAGTTTCTGCAACCAAGCGCTCAGGCCCACATCCCGCCTCCAGTAGCCTGAACAGTCCCAGCTGCGGCTGGAGAAGAGCCTGAAGCCCCCGCTGTTGCCTCCCAGGGGTGCTCCAGGCCCAGCTGTCGCCCCACCACGACATCCCAGGCCCAATTCCCTGCCTGCCTCCCAGCAGCCCGAGTACGACCCTGCTCCTCCTTCACGGTGGCCTCTTGAGGCAGGGGCTCACGCTGACCTCTCTCAGCGTGGGAGGGGCCGGTGTGAGGCAAGGGCTCACACTGAGCTCTCTCAGCGTGGGAGGGGCCGGTGTGAGGCAAGGGCTCACGCTGACCTCTCTCAGCGTGGGAGGGGCTAGTGTGAGGCAAGGGGCTCACGCTGACCTCTCTCCGCCTGGGAGGGGCCGGTGTGAGGCAAGGGCTCACACTGACCTCTCTCAGCATGGGAGGAGCCAGTGTGAGGCAGGGGCTCATGCCTCTGGGCAGGGTGCCAGAGGCATGAGTTGGGCATCAACAGGCCACCGTGAGGGAGGAGTTGGGCCGCACGCGGGCTGCTGGGAGGCATGCAGGGACTTCGCCCCGGGAGGCAGCCGTGGGGGCAGGAGCAGGGCCTGCAGAGGCTGTTCTCCAACCAGTGCTGGTCCTGTACAGGGGCGGCAGGAATTAGGCCTGAAGAACTTGGCTGGAGAAAGTTCGGGGCCTACAAAGGCGGTTGGGAGCTGGGCAGGAGTTGAGCCAAAAGAGCTTGCTTACTTGCTGGGAGGCAGGGCCGGGAGAGGCCGACTTCAGGACAACTTGGGCCTGCAGAGGTCGCCGGGAGGCCCAAGCTTGGCGTGGAGGAGCCCACCGACCAGAGACCATTTGGGGTCTGCAGATGCCATCGGAGGGCAGGAGCTCATCCTGGAGAGGCCACCGTGAGGCCTGAGCTGGGCCTGGGGAGCTTGGCTTGAGGAAGCTGTGGGCCGACCAAGGCCGCCAGGAGATTGGTAGGCACTGAGTCCAAAGAGGTTGTTGAGAGGCAGGAGTCGGGCCTGGAGACGCAGCCGGGAGGAAGAGCTGGGCCCGGAGAGGACGCCCGGAGGGTGCAAGTGGGTCTGGAGAGGCCGACTTGAGGAGGTTCTGGGCCCGGAGAGGCCGCCGGAAGGGAAAAACTGGGCCTGGGAAGGCCGTTGTGAGGAATGAGCCCCATGGGCCTCAAGAGGCCACTGGCAGGCGGGAGCTGGACCTGCCAAAGTGGCCGAAAGGCAGGAGCTTTGGACTCGGGAGGCCGCAGTGAGGCGAGAGCTAGCTGGGCATGGAGAGTCCGCTGTGAGGCCGAGGCCGAGGCCGGGCCCGTGCAGGCCTTCGAGAGGCAGGAGGCCGGGCCTGCAAAGGCCCACTGCAGGTCAAGTTCTGGGCCTGAAGAGGCCGCCAAAAGTCAAAAGCGGGGCCTTGGAAGGCTGCCGAGAGCCATGAGCTGGGCTGGGCTGAAAGAGGCCACTGGGAGGCAGGAGGAGCTGGGCCTGGAGAGGCTGACTCGAGGAAGTTTTGCACCTGGAGAGGCCGCCGAGAGGACGGAGCTGGGCCCGGGGAGGCCGACTTGCTGCTCTTCCAGGCCCAATTGCAGGCCAACTTGAGGACGACTTGGGCCTGCAGAGGCCGCCGGGAGGCCCAAGCTGGGCCTAGAGGAGCCCACCGACCGGAGACCATTTGGGGCCTGCAGATGCCATCGGAGGGCAGGAGCTGAGCCTGGAGAGGCCACCGTGAGGCCTGAGCTGGGCCTGGGGAGCTTGGCTTCGGGAAGTTGTGCGCCTACCAGGGCCGCTAGGAGCTGGGCAGGAGCTGAGTCCAAAGACGTTGTTGGGAGGCCAGAGTCGGGCCTGGAGATGCAGCCGGGAGGAAGAGCTGGGCCGGGAGAGGACGCCGGGAGGCTGCAAGTGGGTCTGGAGAGGCCGAGTTGAGGAGGCTCTGGGCCCGGAGAGGCCGCCGGAAGGGAAAAACTGGGCCTGGAAAGGTTGTTGTGAGGAATGAGCCCCATGGGCCTGAAGAGGCCACTGGCAGGCGGGAGCTGGGCCTGCCGACGCGGCCGAGAGGCAGGAGCTTTGGACTCGGGAGGCCGCAGTGAGGCGAGAGCTAGCTGGGCATGGAGAGTCTGCTGTGAGGCCGAGGCCGAGGCCGGGCCCGTGCAGGCCTTCGAGAGGCAGGAGGCCGGGCCTGCAAAGGCCCACTGGAGGTCAAGTTCTGGGCCTGAAGAGGCCGCCAAAAGTCAAAAGCGGGGCCTGGGAAGGCCGCCGAGAGCCATGAGCTGGGCTGGGCTGAAAGAGGCCACTGGGAGGCAGGAGGAGCTGGGCCTGGAGAGGCTGACTCGAGGAAGTTTTGCACCTGGAGAGGCCGCCGAGAGGACGGAGATGGGCCCGGGGAGGCCGACTTGCTGCTCTTCCAGTCCCAATTCCAAGCTGACTTGAGGATGACTTGGGCCTGCAGAGGCCGCCGGGAGGCACAGGCTGGGCCTAGAGGAGCCCACTGACCGGAGGCCGTTTGGGGCCTGCAGATGCCATCAGAGGGCAGGAGCTGAGCCTGGAGAGGCCACCGTGAGGCCGGAGCTGAGCCTGGGGAGCTTGGCTTCGGGAAGTTGTGTGCCTACCAGGGCCGCTGGGAGCTGGGCAGGAGCTAGGTCCAAAGACATTGTTGGGAGGCCAGAGTCGGGCCTGGAGACGCAGCCGGGAGGAAGAGCTGGGCCCGGAGAGCACGCTGGGAGGCTGCAAGTGGGTCTGGAGAGGCCGACTTGAGGACGCCCGGCCTCTGCCTCCTGCATGGCGGCCTCTGCATGCCCAGCTGTTCCTCCTGGCTGCATCTCCCGGCCCAGCTCCTGCCTCCCAGCAAACAAGCTCTTTTGGCTCAGCTCCCGCCGGCGTTTGTAGACCCCGAAGTTTCTGCAACCAAGCGCTCAGGCCCACATCCCGCCTCCAGTAGCCTGAACAGTCCCAGCTGCGGCTGGAGAAGAGCCTGAAGCCCCCGCTGTTGCCTCCCAGGGGTGCTCCAGGCCCAGCTGTCGCCCCACCACGACATCCCAGGCCCAATTCCCTGCCTGCCTCCCAGCAGCCCCCGTGCGACCCTGCTCCTCCTTCACGGTGGCCTGTTGAGGCAGGGGCTCACGCTGACCTCTCTCAGCGTGGGAGGGGCTGGTGTGAGGCAAGGGGCTCAGGCAGACCTCTCTCAGTGTGGGAGGGACCGGAGTGAGTCAGGGGCTCAGGCTGACCTCTCTCAGTGTGGGAGGGGCCGGTGTGAGGCAAGGGCTCACACTGACCCCTCTCAGCGTGGGAGGGGCCGGTGTGAGGAAAGGGGCTCAGGCTGACCTCTGTCAGCCTGGGAGGGGCTGGTGTGAGGCAAGAGGCTCAGGCTGACCTCTGTCAGGGTGGGAGGGGCCGGTGTGAGGCTAGGGGCTCCCGCTCACCTCTGTCAGGCTGGGAGGGGCCGGTGTGAGGCTAGGGGCTCCCGCTGACCTCTGTCAGCCTGGGAGGGGCCGGTGTGAGGCACGGGGCTCCCGCTGACCTCTGTCATCCTGGGAGGGGCCGGTGTGAGGCTAGGGACTCCCGCTGACCTCTGTCAGCCTGGGAGGGGCCGGTGTGAGGCTAGGGGCTCCCAGTGAACTCTGTCAGCCTGGGAGGGGCCGGTGTGAGGCTAGGGGCTCAGGCTGACCTCTGTCAGCCTTGGAGGGGCCGGTGTGAGTCTATGGGCTCAGGCTGACCTCTGTCAGCCTGGGAGGGGCCGGTGTGAGGCTAGGGGCTCCCGCTGACCTCTGTCAGCGTGGGAGGGGCCAGTGTGAGACTAGGGGATCCCACTGACCTCTGTCAGCCTGGGAGCGGTCGGTGTGAGGCAAGGTCTCATGCTGACCCCTCTCAGCGTGGGAAGGGCCGGTGTGAGGCTAGGGGCTCCCGCTGACCTCTGTCAGCGTGGGAGGGTCCGGTGTGAGGCAAGGGGCTCACGCTGACCTAAGCGTGGGAGGGGCCGGTGTGAGGCAAGAGCTCACACTGAACTCTCTCTGTGTGGGAGGGGCCGGTGTGAGGCAACGGGTCACACTGAGCTCTCTCAGCGTGGGAGGGGCCGGTGTGAGGCAAGAGGCTCACGCTGACCTCTCTCGGCGTGGGAGGGGACGGTGTGAAGCAAGGGCTCACACTGACCTCTCTCAGCGTGGGAGGGGCCGGTGTGAGGCAAGGGGCTCACGCTGACCTCTGTCAGCGTGGTAGGGGCTGGTGTGAGGCAAGGGCGTCAGTCTGACCTCAGCGTGGTAGGGGCCTGTGTGAGGCAAGAGCTCACACTGAACTCTCTCAGCGTGGGAGGGGCCGCTGTGAGGCTAGGGGCTCCCGCTGACCTCTGTCAGCGTGGGAGGGGCCGGTGTGAGGCTAGGGGATCCCACTGACCTCTGTCAGCCTGGGAGGGGTCGGTGTGAGGCAAGGTCTCATGCTGACCCCTCTCAGCGTGGGAAGGGCCGGTGTGAGGCTAGGGGCTCCCGCTGACCTCTGTCAGCGTGGGAGGGTCCGGTGTGAGGCAAGGGGCTCTCGCTGACCTAAGCGTGGGAGGGGCCGGTGTGAGGCAAGGGCTCACACTGAGCTCTCTCAGCGTGGGAGGGGCCGGTGTGAGGCAAGGGGCTCACGCTGACCTCTCTCAGCGTGGGAGGGGCCGGTGTGAGGCAAGGGCTCACACTGAGCTCTCTCAGCGTGGGAGGGGCCGGTGTGAGGCAAGAGGCTCACGCTGACCTCTCTCGGCGTGGGAGGGGCCGGTGTGAAGCAAGGGCTCACACCGACCTCTCTCAGCGTGGGAGGGGCCGGTGTGAGGCAAGGGGCTCACGCTGACCTCTCTCAGTGTGGGAGGGGCCGGTGTGAGGCAAGGGGCTCACGCTGACCTCTCTCAGCGTGGGAGGGGCTAGTGTGAGGCAAGGGGCTCACGCTGACCTCTCTCCGCCTGGGAGGGGCCGGTGTGAGGCAAGGGCTCACACTGACCTCTCTCAGCATGGGAGGAGCCAGTGTGAGGCAGGGGCTCATGCCTCTGGGCAGGGTGCCAGAGGCATGAGTTGGGCATCAACAGGCCACCGTGAGGGAGGAGCTGGGCCGCACGCGGGCTGCTGGGAGGCAGGCAGGGACTTCGCCCCGGGAGGCAGCCGTGGGGGCAGGAGCAGGGCCTGCAGAGGCTGTTCTCCAACCAGTGCTGGTCCTGTACAGGGGCGGCAGGAATTAGGCCCGAAGAACTTGGCTGGAGAAAGTTCGGGGCCTACAAAGGCGGTTGGGAGCTGGGCAGGAGTTGAGCCAAAAGAGCTTGCTTACTTGCTGGGAGGCAGGGCCGGGAGAGGCCGACTTCAGGACAACTTGGGCCTGCAGAGGTCGCCGGGAGGCCCAAGCTTGGCGTGGAGGAGCCCACCGACCAGAGACCATTTGGGGTCTGCAGATGCCATCGGAGGGCAGGAGCTCATCCTGGAGAGGCCACCGTGAGGCCTGAGCTGGGCCTGGGGAGCTTGGCTTGAGGAAGCTGTGGGCCGACCAAGGCCGCCAGGAGATTGGTAGGCACTGAGTCCAAAGAGGTTGTTGAGAGGCAGGAGTCGGGCCTGGAGACGCAGCCGGGAGGAAGAGCTGGGCCCGGAGAGGACGCCCGGAGGGTGCAAGTGGGTCTGGAGAGGCCGACTTGAGGAGGTTCTGGGCCCGGAGAGGCCGCCGGAAGGGAAAAACTGGGCCTGGGAAGGCCGTTGTGAGGAATGAGCCCCATGGGCCTCAAGAGGCCACTGGCAGGCGGGAGCTGGACCTGCCAAAGTGGCCGAAAGGCAGGAGCTTTGGACTCGGGAGGCCGCAGTGAGGCGAGAGCTAGCTGGGCATGGAGAGTCCGCTGTGAGGCCGAGGCCGAGGCCGGGCCCGTGCAGGCCTTCGAGAGGCAGGAGGCCGGGCCTGCAAAGGCCCACTGCAGGTCAAGTTCTGGGCCTGAAGAGGCCGCCAAAAGTCAAAAGCGGGGCCTTGGAAGGCTGCCGAGAGCCATGAGCTGGGCTGGGCTGAAAGAGGCCACTGGGAGGCAGGAGGAGCTGGGCCTGGAGAGGCTGACTCGAGGAAGTTTTGCACCTGGAGAGGCCGCCGAGAGGACGGAGCTGGGCCCGGGGAGGCCGACTTGCTGCTCTTCCAGGCCCAATTGCAGGCCAACTTGAGGACGACTTGGGCCTGCAGAGGCCGCCGGGAGGCCCAAGCTGGGCCTAGAGGAGCCCACCGACCGGAGACCATTTGGGGCCTGCAGATGCCATCGGAGGGCAGGAGCTGAGCCTGGAGAGGCCACCGTGAGGCCTGAGCTGGGCCTGGGGAGCTTGGCTTCGGGAAGTTGTGCGCCTACCAGGGCCGCTAGGAGCTGGGCAGGAGCTGAGTCCAAAGACGTTGTTGGGAGGCCAGAGTCGGGCCTGGAGATGCAGCCGGGAGGAAGAGCTGGGCCAGGAGAGGACGCCGGGAGGCTGCAAGTGGGTCTGGAGAGGCCGAGTTGAGGAGGCTCTGGGCCCGGAGAGGCCGCCGGAAGGGAAAAACTGGGCCTGGAAAGGTTGTTGTGAGGAATGAGCCCCATGGGCCTGAAGAGGCCACTGGCAGGCGGGAGCTGGGCCTGCCGACGCGGCCGTGAGGCAGGAGCTTTGGACTCGGGAGGCCGCAGTGAGGCGAGAGCTAGCTGGGCATGGAGAGTCTGCTGTGAGGCCGAGGCCGGGCCCGTGCAGGCCTTCGAGAGGCAGGAGGCCGGGCCTGCAAAGGCCCACTGGAGGTCAAGTTCTGGGCCTGAAGAGGCCGCCAAAAGTCAAAAGCGGGGCCTGGGAAGGCCGCCGAGAGCCATGAGCTGGGCTGGGCTGAAAGAGGCCACTGGGAGGCAGGAGGAGCTGGACCTGGAGAGGCTGACTCGAGGAAGTTTTGCACCTGGAGAGGCCGCCGAGAGGACGGAGATGGGCCCGGGGAGGCCGACTTGCTGCTCTTCCAGTCCCAATTCCAAGCTGACTTGAGGATGACTTGGGCCTGCAGAGGCCGCCGGGAGGCACAGGCTGGGCCTAGAGGAGCCCACTGACCGGAGGCCGTTTGGGGCCTGCAGATGCCATCAGAGGGCAGGAGCTGAGCCTGGAGAGGCCACCGTGAGGCCGGAGCTGAGCCTGGGGAGCTTGGCTTCGGGAAGTTGTGTGCCTACCAGGGCCGCTGGGAGCTGGGCAGGAGCTAGGTCCAAAGACATTGTTGGGAGGCCAGAGTCGGGCCTGGAGACGCAGCCGGGAGGAAGAGCTGGGCCCGGAGAGCACGCTGGGAGGCTGCAAGTGGGTCTGGAGAGGCCGACTTGAGGACGCCCGGCCTCTGCTTCCTGCATGGCGGCCTCTGCATGCCCAGCTGTTCCTCCTGGCTGCATCTCCCGGCCCAGCTCCTGCCTCCCAGCAAACAAGCTCTTTTGGCTCAGCTCCCGCCGGCGTTTGTAGACCCCGAAGTTTCTGCAACCAAGCGCTCAGGCCCACATCCCGCCTCCAGTAGCCTGAACAGTCCCAGCTGCGGCTGGAGAAGAGCCTGAAGCCCCCGCTGTTGCCTCCCAGGGGTGCTCCAGGCCCAGCTGTCGCCCCACCACGACATCCCAGGCCCAATTCCCTGCCTGCCTCCCAGCAGCCCGAGTACGACCCTGCTCCTCCTTCACGGTGGCCTCTTGAGGCAGGGGCTCACGCTGACCTCTCTCAGCGTGGGAGGGGCCGGTGTGAGGCAAGGGCTCACACTGAGCTCTCTCAGCGTGGGAGGGGCCGGTGTGAGGCAAGGGCTCACGCTGACCTCTCTCAGCGTGGGAGGGGCTAGTGTGAGGCAAGGGGCTCACGCTGACCTCTCTCCGCCTGGGAGGGGCCGGTGTGAGGCAAGGGCTCACACTGACCTCTCTCAGCATGGGAGGAGCCAGTGTGAGGCAGGGGCTCATGCCTCTGGGCAGGGTGCCAGAGGCATGAGTTGGGCATCAACAGGCCACCGTGAGGGAGGAGTTGGGCCGCACGCGGGCTGCTGGGAGGCATGCAGGGACTTCGCCCCGGGAGGCAGCCGTGGGGGCAGGAGCAGGGCCTGCAGAGGCTGTTCTCCAACCAGTGCTGGTCCTGTACAGGGGCGGCAGGAATTAGGCCTGAAGAACTTGGCTGGAGAAAGTTCGGGGCCTACAAAGGCGGTTGGGAGCTGGGCAGGAGTTGAGCCAAAAGAGCTTGCTTACTTGCTGGGAGGCAGGGCCGGGAGAGGCCGACTTCAGGACAACTTGGGCCTGCAGAGGTCGCCGGGAGGCCCAAGCTTGGCGTGGAGGAGCCCACCGACCAGAGACCATTTGGGGTCTGCAGATGCCATCGGAGGGCAGGAGCTCATCCTGGAGAGGCCACCGTGAGGCCTGAGCTGGGCCTGGGGAGCTTGGCTTGAGGAAGCTGTGGGCCGACCAAGGCCGCCAGGAGATTGGTAGGCACTGAGTCCAAAGAGGTTGTTGAGAGGCAGGAGTCGGGCCTGGAGACGCAGCCGGGAGGAAGAGCTGGGCCCGGAGAGGACGCCCGGAGGGTGCAAGTGGGTCTGGAGAGGCCGACTTGAGGAGGTTCTGGGCCCGGAGAGGCCGCCGGAAGGGAAAAACTGGGCCTGGGAAGGCCGTTGTGAGGAATGAGCCCCATGGGCCTCAAGAGGCCACTGGCAGGCGGGAGCTGGACCTGCCAAAGTGGCCGAAAGGCAGGAGCTTTGGACTCGGGAGGCCGCAGTGAGGCGAGAGCTAGCTGGGCATGGAGAGTCCGCTGTGAGGCCGAGGCCGAGGCCGGGCCCGTGCAGGCCTTCGAGAGGCAGGAGGCCGGGCCTGCAAAGGCCCACTGCAGGTCAAGTTCTGGGCCTGAAGAGGCCGCCAAAAGTCAAAAGCGGGGCCTTGGAAGGCTGCCGAGAGCCATGAGCTGGGCTGGGCTGAAAGAGGCCACTGGGAGGCAGGAGGAGCTGGGCCTGGAGAGGCTGACTCGAGGAAGTTTTGCACCTGGAGAGGCCGCCGAGAGGACGGAGCTGGGCCCGGGGAGGCCGACTTGCTGCTCTTCCAGGCCCAATTGCAGGCCAACTTGAGGACGACTTGGGCCTGCAGAGGCCGCCGGGAGGCCCAAGCTGGGCCTAGAGGAGCCCACCGACCGGAGACCATTTGGGGCCTGCAGATGCCATCGGAGGGCAGGAGCTGAGCCTGGAGAGGCCACCGTGAGGCCTGAGCTGGGCCTGGGGAGCTTGGCTTCGGGAAGTTGTGCGCCTACCAGGGCCGCTAGGAGCTGGGCAGGAGCTGAGTCCAAAGACGTTGTTGGGAGGCCAGAGTCGGGCCTGGAGATGCAGCCGGGAGGAAGAGCTGGGCCGGGAGAGGACGCCGGGAGGCTGCAAGTGGGTCTGGAGAGGCCGAGTTGAGGAGGCTCTGGGCCCGGAGAGGCCGCCGGAAGGGAAAAACTGGGCCTGGAAAGGTTGTTGTGAGGAATGAGCCCCATGGGCCTGAAGAGGCCACTGGCAGGCGGGAGCTGGGCCTGCCGACGCGGCCGAGAGGCAGGAGCTTTGGACTCGGGAGGCCGCAGTGAGGCGAGAGCTAGCTGGGCATGGAGAGTCTGCTGTGAGGCCGAGGCCGAGGCCGGGCCCGTGCAGGCCTTCGAGAGGCAGGAGGCCGGGCCTGCAAAGGCCCACTGGAGGTCAAGTTCTGGGCCTGAAGAGGCCGCCAAAAGTCAAAAGCGGGGCCTGGGAAGGCCGCCGAGAGCCATGAGCTGGGCTGGGCTGAAAGAGGCCACTGGGAGGCAGGAGGAGCTGGGCCTGGAGAGGCTGACTCGAGGAAGTTTTGCACCTGGAGAGGCCGCCGAGAGGACGGAGATGGGCCCGGGGAGGCCGACTTGCTGCTCTTCCAGTCCCAATTCCAAGCTGACTTGAGGATGACTTGGGCCTGCAGAGGCCGCCGGGAGGCACAGGCTGGGCCTAGAGGAGCCCACTGACCGGAGGCCGTTTGGGGCCTGCAGATGCCATCAGAGGGCAGGAGCTGAGCCTGGAGAGGCCACCGTGAGGCCGGAGCTGAGCCTGGGGAGCTTGGCTTCGGGAAGTTGTGTGCCTACCAGGGCCGCTGGGAGCTGGGCAGGAGCTAGGTCCAAAGACATTGTTGGGAGGCCAGAGTCGGGCCTGGAGACGCAGCCGGGAGGAAGAGCTGGGCCCGGAGAGCACGCTGGGAGGCTGCAAGTGGGTCTGGAGAGGCCGACTTGAGGACGCCCGGCCTCTGCCTCCTGCATGGCGGCCTCTGCATGCCCAGCTGTTCCTCCTGGCTGCATCTCCCGGCCCAGCTCCTGCCTCCCAGCAAACAAGCTCTTTTGGCTCAGCTCCCGCCGGCGTTTGTAGACCCCGAAGTTTCTGCAACCAAGCGCTCAGGCCCACATCCCGCCTCCAGTAGCCTGAACAGTCCCAGCTGCGGCTGGAGAAGAGCCTGAAGCCCCCGCTGTTGCCTCCCAGGGGTGCTCCAGGCCCAGCTGTCGCCCCACCACGACATCCCAGGCCCAATTCCCTGCCTGCCTCCCAGCAGCCCCCGTGCGACCCTGCTCCTCCTTCACGGTGGCCTGTTGAGGCAGGGGCTCACGCTGACCTCTCTCAGCGTGGGAGGGGCTGGTGTGAGGCAAGGGGCTCAGGCAGACCTCTCTCAGTGTGGGAGGGACCGGAGTGAGTCAGGGGCTCAGGCTGACCTCTCTCAGTGTGGGAGGGGCCGGTGTGAGGCAAGGGCTCACGCTGACCCCTCTCAGCGTGGGAGGGGCCGGTGTGAGGAAAGGGGCTCAGGCTGACCTCTGTCAGCCTGGGAGGGGCTGGTGTGAGGCAAGAGGCTCAGGCTGACCTCTGTCAGGGTGGGAGGGGCCGGTGTGAGGCTAGGGGCTCCCGCTGACCTCTGTCAGGCTGGGAGGGGCCGGTGTGAGGCTAGGGGCTCCCGCTGACCTCTGTCAGCCTGGGAGGGGCCGGTGTGAGGCACGGGGCTCCCGCTGACCTCTGTCATCCTGGGAGGGGCCGGTGTGAGGCTAGGGACTCCCGCTGACCTCTGTCAGCCTGGGAGGGGCCGGTGTGAGGCTAGGGGCTCCCAGTGAACTCTGTCAGCCTGGGAGGGGCCGGTGTGAGGCTAGGGGCTCAGGCTGACCTCTGTCAGCCTTGGAGGGGCCGGTGTGAGTCTATGGGCTCAGGCTGACCTCTGTCAGCCTGGGAGGGGCCGGTGTGAGGCTAGGGGCTCCCGCTGACCTCTGTCAGCGTGGGAGGGGCCAGTGTGAGACTAGGGGATCCCACTGACCTCTGTCAGCCTGGGAGCGGTCGGTGTGAGGCAAGGTCTCATGCTGACCCCTCTCAGCGTGGGAAGGGCCGGTGTGAGGCTAGGGGCTCCCGCTGACCTCTGTCAGCGTGGGAGGGTCCGGTGTGAGGCAAGGGGCTCACGCTGACCTAAGCGTGGGAGGGGCCGGTGTGAGGCAAGAGCTCACACTGAACTCTCTCTGTGTGGGAGGGGCCGGTGTGAGGCAACGGGTCACACTGAGCTCTCTCAGCGTGGGAGGGGCCGGTGTGAGGCAAGAGGCTCACGCTGACCTCTCTCGGCGTGGGAGGGGACGGTGTGAAGCAAGGGCTCACACTGACCTCTCTCAGCGTGGGAGGGGCCGGTGTGAGGCAAGGGGCTCACGCTGACCTCTGTCAGCGTGGTAGGGGCTGGTGTGAGGCAAGGGCGTCAGTCTGACCTCAGCGTGGTAGGGGCCTGTGTGAGGCAAGAGCTCACACTGAACTCTCTCAGCGTGGGAGGGGCCGCTGTGAGGCTAGGGGCTCCCGCTGACCTCTGTCAGCGTGGGAGGGGCCGGTGTGAGGCTAGGGGATCCCACTGACCTCTGTCAGCCTGGGAGGGGTCGGTGTGAGGCAAGGTCTCATGCTGACCCCTCTCAGCGTGGGAAGGGCCGGTGTGAGGCTAGGGGCTCCCGCTGACCTCTGTCAGCGTGGGAGGGTCCGGTGTGAGGCAAGGGGCTCTCGCTGACCTAAGCGTGGGAGGGGCCGGTGTGAGGCAAGGGCTCACACTGAGCTCTCTCAGCGTGGGAGGGGCCGGTGTGAGGCAAGGGGCTCACGCTGACCTCTCTCAGCGTGGGAGGGGCCGGTGTGAGGCAAGGGCTCACACTGAGCTCTCTCAGCGTGGGAGGGGCCGGTGTGAGGCAAGAGGCTCACGCTGACCTCTCTCGGCGTGGGAGGGGCCGGTGTGAAGCAAGGGCTCACACCGACCTCTCTCAGCGTGGGAGGGGCCGGTGTGAGGCAAGGGGCTCACGCTGACCTCTCTCAGTGTGGGAGGGGCCGGTGTGAGGCAAGGGGCTCACGCTGACCTCTCTCAGCGTGGGAGGGGCTAGTGTGAGGCAAGGGGCTCACGCTGACCTCTCTCCGCCTGGGAGGGGCCGGTGTGAGGCAAGGGCTCACACTGACCTCTCTCAGCATGGGAGGAGCCAGTGTGAGGCAGGGGCTCATGCCTCTGGGCAGGGTGCCAGAGGCATGAGTTGGGCATCAACAGGCCACCGTGAGGGAGGAGCTGGGCCGCACGCGGGCTGCTGGGAGGCAGGCAGGGACTTCGCCCCGGGAGGCAGCCGTGGGGGCAGGAGCAGGGCCTGCAGAGGCTGTTCTCCAACCAGTGCTGGTCCTGTACAGGGGCGGCAGGAATTAGGCCTGAAGAACTTGGCTGGAGAAAGTTCGGGGCCTACAAAGGCGGTTGGGAGCTGGGCAGGAGTTGAGCCAAAAGAGCTTGCTTACTTGCTGGGAGGCAGGGCCGGGAGAGGCCGACTTCAGGACAACTTGGGCCTGCAGAGGTCGCGGGGAGGCCCAAGCTTGGCGTGGAGGAGCCCACCGACCAGAGACCATTTGGGGTCTGCAGATGCCATCGGAGGGCAGGAGCTCATCCTGGAGAGGCCACCGTGAGGCCTGAGCTGGGCCTGGGGAGCTTGGCTTGAGGAAGCTGTGGGCCGACCAAGGCTGCCAGGAGATTGGTAGGCACTGAGTCCAAAGAGGTTGTTGAGAGGCAGGAGTCGGGCCTGGAGACGCAGCCGGGAGGAAGAGCTGGGCCCGGAGAGGACGCCCGGAGGGTGCAAGTGGGTCTGGAGAGGCCGACTTGAGGAGGTTCTGGGCCCGGAGAGGCCGCCGGAAGGGAAAAACTGGGCCTGGGAAGGCCGTTGTGAGGAATGAGCCCCATGGGCCTCAAGAGGCCACTGGCAGGCGGGAGCTGGACCTGCCAAAGTGGCCGAAAGGCAGGAGCTTTGGACTCGGGAGGCCGCAGTGAGGCGAGAGCTAGCTGGGCATGGAGAGTCCGCTGTGAGGCCGAGGCCGAGGCCGGGCCCGTGCAGGCCTTCGAGAGGCAGGAGGCCGGGCCTGCAAAGGCCCACTGCAGGTCAAGTTCTGGGCCTGAAGAGGCCGCCAAAAGTCAAAAGCGGGGCCTTGGAAGGCTGCCGAGAGCCATGAGCTGGGCTGGGCTGAAAGAGGCCACTGGGAGGCAGGAGGAGCTGGGCCTGGAGAGGCTGACTCGAGGAAGTTTTGCACCTGGAGAGGCCGCCGAGAGGACGGAGCTGGGCCCGGGGAGGCCGACTTGCTGCTCTTCCAGGCCCAATTGCAGGCCAACTTGAGGACGACTTGGGCCTGCAGAGGCCGCCGGGAGGCCCAAGCTGGGCCTAGAGGAGCCCACCGACCGGAGACCATTTGGGGCCTGCAGATGCCATCGGAGGGCAGGAGCTGAGCCTGGAGAGGCCACCGTGAGGCCTGAGCTGGGCCTGGGGAGCTTGGCTTCGGGAAGTTGTGCGCCTACCAGGGCCGCTAGGAGCTGGGCAGGAGCTGAGTCCAAAGACGTTGTTGGGAGGCCAGAGTCGGGCCTGGAGATGCAGCCGGGAGGAAGAGCTGGGCCGGGAGAGGACGCCGGGAGGCTGCAAGTGTGTCTGGAGAGGCCGAGTTGAGGAGGCTCTGGGCCCGGAGAGGCCGCCGGAAGGGAAAAACTGGGCCTGGAAAGGTTGTTGTGAGGAATGAGCCCCATGGGCCTGAAGAGGCCACTGGCAGGCGGGAGCTGGGCCTGCCGACGCGGCCGTGAGGCAGGAGCTTTGGACTCGGGAGGCCGCAGTGAGGCGAGAGCTAGCTGGGCATGGAGAGTCTGCTGTGAGGCCGAGGCCGGGCCCGTGCAGGCCTTCGAGAGGCAGGAGGCCGGGCCTGCAAAGGCCCACTGGAGGTCAAGTTCTGGGCCTGAAGAGGCCGCCAAAAGTCAAAAGCGGGGCCTGGGAAGGCCGCCGAGAGCCATGAGCTGGGCTGGGCTGAAAGAGGCCACTGGGAGGCAGGAGGAGCTGGACCTGGAGAGGCTGACTCGAGGAAGTTTTGCACCTGGAGAGGCCGCCGAGAGGACGGAGATGGGCCCGGGGAGGCCGACTTGCTGCTCTTCCAGTCCCAATTCCAAGCTGACTTGAGGATGACTTGGGCCTGCAGAGGCCGCCGGGAGGCACAGGCTGGGCCTAGAGGAGCCCACTGACCGGAGGCCGTTTGGGGCCTGCAGATGCCATCAGAGGGCAGGAGCTGAGCCTGGAGAGGCCACCGTGAGGCCGGAGCTGAGCCTGGGGAGCTTGGCTTCGGGAAGTTGTGTGCCTACCAGGGCCGCTGGGAGCTGGGCAGGAGCTAGGTCCAAAGACATTGTTGGGAGGCCAGAGTCGGGCCTGGAGACGCAGCCGGGAGGAAGAGCTGGGCCCGGAGAGCACGCTGGGAGGCTGCAAGTGGGTCTGGAGAGGCCGACTTGAGGACGCCCGGCCTCTGCCTCCTGCATGGCGGCCTCTGCATGCCCAGCTGTTCCTCCTGGCTGCATCTCCCGGCCCAGCTCCTGCCTCCCAGCAAACAAGCTCTTTTGGCTCAGCTCCCGCCGGCGTTTGTAGACCCCGAAGTTTCTGCAACCAAGCGCTCAGGCCCACATCCCGCCTCCAGTAGCCTGAACAGTCCCAGCTGCGGCTGGAGAAGAGCCTGAAGCCCCCGCTGTTGCCTCCCAGGGGTGCTCCAGGCCCAGCTGTCGCCCCACCACGACATCCCAGGCCCAATTCCCTGCCTGCCTCCCAGCAGCCCACGTGCGACCCTGCTCCTCCTTCACGGTGGCCTGTTGAGGCAGGGGCTCACGCTGACCTCTCTCAGCGTGGGAGGGGCTGGTGTGAGGCAAGGGGCTCAGGCAGACCTCTCTCAGTGTGGGAGGGGCCGGAGTGAGTCAGGGGCTCAGGCTGACCTCTCTCAGTGTGGGAGGGGCCGGTGTGAGGCAAGGGCTCACGCTGACCCCTCTCAGCGTGGGAGGGGCCGGTGTGAGGAAAGGGGCTCAGGCTGACCTCTGTCAGCCTGGGAGGGGCTGGTGTGAGGCAAGAGGCTCAGGCTGACCAATGTCAGGGTGGGAGGGGCCGGTGTGAGGCTAGGGGCTCCCGCTGACCTCTGTCAGGCTGGGAGGGACCGGTGTGAGGCTAGGGGCTCTCGCTGACCTCTGTCAGCCTGGGAGGGGCCGGTGTGAGGCAAGGGGCTCCCGCTGACCTCTGTCATCCTGGGAGGGGCCGGTGTGAGGCTAGGGACTCCCGCTGACCTCTGTCAGCCTGGGAGGGGCCGGTGTGATGCTAGGGGCTCAGGCTGACCTCTGTCAGCCTTGGAGGGGCCGGTGTGAGTCTATGGGCTCAGGCTGACCTCTGTCAGCCTGGGAGGGGCCGGTGTGAGGCTAGGGGCTCCCGCTGACCTCTGTCAGCGTGGGAGGGGCCGGTGTGAGGCTAGGGGATCCCACTGACCTCTGTCAGCCTGGGAGGGGTCGGTGTGAACCTAGGGGCTCCCGCTGACCTCTGTCAGCCTGGGAGGGGCCGGGATGAGGCAAGGTCTCATGCTGACCCCTCTCAGCGTGGGAAGGGCCGGTGTGAGGCTAGGGGCTCCCGCTGACCTCTGTCAGCGTGGGAGGGGCCGGTGTGAGGCTAGGGGATCCCACTGACCTCTGTCAGCCTGGGAGGGGTCGGTGTGAACCTAGGGGCTCCCGCTGACCTCTGTCAGCCTGGGAGGGGCCGGGGTGAGGCAAGGTCTCATGCTGACCCCTCTCAGCGTGGGAAGGGCCGGTGTGAGGCTAGGGGCTCCCGCTGACCTCTGTCAGCGTGGGAGGGTCCGGTGTGAGGCAAGGGGCTCACGCTGACCTAAGCGTGGGAGGGGCCGGTGTGAGGCAAGAGCTCACACTGAACTCTCTCTGTGTGGGAGGGGCCGGTGTGAGGCAACGGCTCACACTGAGCTCTCTCAGCGTGGGAGGGGCCGGTGTGAGGCAAGAGGCTCACGCTGACCTCTCTCGGCGTGGGAGGGGCCGGTGTGAAGCAAGGGCTCACACTGACCTCTCTCAGCGTGGGAGGGGCCGGTGTGAGGCAAGGGGCTCACGCTGACCTCTGTCAGCGTGGTAGGGGCTGGTGTGAGGCAAGGGCGTCAGTCTGACCTCAGCGTGGTAGGGGCCTGTGTGAGGCAAGAGCTCACACTGAACTCTCTCAGCGTGGGAGGGGCCGGTGTGAGGCAAGGGCTCACACTGAGCTCTCTCAGCGTGGGAGGGGCCGGTGTGAGGCAAGGGGCTCACGCTGACCTCTCTCAGCGTGGGAGGGGCCGGTGTGAGGCAAGGGCTCACACTGAGCTCTCTCAGCGTGGGAGGCGCCGGTGTGAGGCAAGAGGCTCACGCTGACCTCTCTCGGCGTGGGAGGGGCCGGTGTGAAGCAAGGGCTCACACCGACCTCTCTCAGCGTGGGAGGGGCCGGTGTGAGGCAAGGGGCTCACGCTGACCTCTCTCAGCGTGGGAGGGGCCGGTGTGAGGCAAGGGCTCACGCTGACCTCTCTCAGCGTGGGAGGGGCTAGTGTGAGGCAAGGGGCTCACGCTGACCTCTCTCCGCCTGGGAGGGGCCGGTGTGAGGCAAGGGCTCACACTGACCTCTCTCAGCATGGGAGGAGCCAGTGTGAGGCAGGGGCTCATGCCTCTGGGCAGGGTGCCAGAGGCATGAGTTGGGCATCAACAGGCCACCGTGAGGGAGGAGTTGGGCCGCACGCGGGCTGCTGGGAGGCATGCAGGGACTTCGCCCCGGGAGGCAGCCGTGGGGGCAGGAGCAGGGCCTGCAGAGGCTGTTCTCCAACCAGTGCTGGTCCTGTACAGGGGCGGCAGGAATTAGGCCCGAAGAACTTGGCTGGAGAAAGTTCGGGGCCTACAAAGGCGGTTGGGAGCTGGGCAGGAGTTGAGCCAAAAGAGCTTGCTTACTTGCTGGGAGGCAGGGCCGGGAGAGGCCGACTTCAGGACAACTTGGGCCTGCAGAGGTCGCCGGGAGGCCCAAGCTTGGCGTGGAGGAGCCCACCGACCAGAGACCATTTGGGGTCTGCAGATGCCATCGGAGGGCAGGAGCTCATCCTGGAGAGGCCACCGTGAGGCCTGAGCTGGGCCTGGGGAGCTTGGCTTGAGGAAGCTGTGGGCCGACCAAGGCCGCCAGGAGATTGGTAGGCACTGAGTCCAAAGAGGTTGTTGAGAGGCAGGAGTCGGGCCTGGAGACGCAGCCGGGAGGAAGAGCTGGGCCCGGAGAGGACGCCCGGAGGGTGCAAGTGGGTCTGGAGAGGCCGACTTGAGGAGGTTCTGGGCCCGGAGAGGCCGCCGGAAGGGAAAAACTGGGCCTGGGAAGGCCGTTGTGAGGAATGAGCCCCATGGGCCTCAAGAGGCCACTGGCAGGCGGGAGCTGGACCTGCCAAAGTGGCCGAAAGGCAGGAGCTTTGGACTCGGGAGGCCGCAGTGAGGCGAGAGCTAGCTGGGCATGGAGAGTCCGCTGTGAGGCCGAGGCCGAGGCCGGGCCCGTGCAGGCCTTCGAGAGGCAGGAGGCCGGGCCTGCAAAGGCCCACTGCAGGTCAAGTTCTGGGCCTGAAGAGGCCGCCAAAAGTCAAAAGCGGGGCCTTGGAAGGCTGCCGAGAGCCATGAGCTGGGCTGGGCTGAAAGAGGCCACTGGGAGGCAGGAGGAGCTGGGCCTGGAGAGGCTGACTCGAGGAAGTTTTGCACCTGGAGAGGCCGCCGAGAGGACGGAGCTGGGCCCGGGGAGGCCGACTTGCTGCTCTTCCAGGCCCAATTGCAGGCCAACTTGAGGACGACTTGGGCCTGCAGAGGCCGCCGGGAGGCCCAAGCTGGGCCTAGAGGAGCCCACCGACCGGAGACCATTTGGGGCCTGCAGATGCCATCGGAGGGCAGGAGCTGAGCCTGGAGAGGCCACCGTGAGGCCTGAGCTGGGCCTGGGGAGCTTGGCTTCGGGAAGTTGTGCGCCTACCAGGGCCGCTAGGAGCTGGGCAGGAGCTGAGTCCAAAGACGTTGTTGGGAGGCCAGAGTCGGGCCTGGAGATGCAGCCGGGAGGAAGAGCTGGGCCGGGAGAGGACGCCGGGAGGCTGCAAGTGGGTCTGGAGAGGCCGAGTTGAGGAGGCTCTGGGCCCGGAGAGGCCGCCGGAAGGGAGAAACTGGGCCTGGAAAGGTTGTTGTGAGGAATGAGCCCCATGGGCCTGAAGAGGCCACTGGCAGGCGGGAGCTGGGCCTGCCGACGCGGCCGAGAGGCAGGAGCTTTGGACTCGGGAGGCCGCAGTGAGGCGAGAGCTAGCTGGGCATGGAGAGTCTGCTGTGAGGCCGAGGCCGAGGCCGGGCCCGTGCAGGCCTTGGAGAGGTAGGAGGCCGCGCCTGCAAAGGCCCACTGGAGGTCAAGTTCTGGGCCTGAAGAGGCCGCCAAAAGTCAAAAGCGGGGCCTGGGAAGGCCGCCGAGAGCCATGAGCTAGGCTGGGCTGAAAGAGGCCACTGGGAGGCAGGAGGAGCTGGACCTGGAGAGGCTGACTCGAGGAAGTTTTGCACCTGGAGAGGCCGCCGAGAGGACGGAGATGGGCCCGGGGAGGCCGACTTGCTGCTCTTCCAGTCCCAATTCCAAGCTGACTTGAGGATGACTTGGGCCTGCAGAGGCCGCCGGGAGGCACAGGCTGGGCCTAGAGGAGCCCACTGACCGGAGGCCGTTTGGGGCCTGCAGATGCCATCAGAGGGCAGGAGCTGAGCCTGGAGAGGCCACCGTGAGGCCGGAGCTGAGCCTGGGGAGCTTGGCTTCGGGAAGTTGTGTGCCTACCAGGGCCGCTGGGAGCTGGGCAGGAGCTAGGTCCAAAGACATTGTTGGGAGGCCAGAGTCGGGCCTGGAGACGCAGCCGGGAGGAAGAGCTGGGCCCGGAGAGCACGCTGGGAGGCTGCAAGTGGGTCTGGAGAGGCCGACTTGAGGACGCCCGGCCTCTGCTTCCTGCATGGCGGCCTCTGCATGCCCAGCTGTTCCTCCTGGCTGCATCTCCCGGCCCAGCTCCTGCCTCCCAGCAAACAAGCTCTTTTGGCTCAGCTCCCGCCGGCGTTTGTAGACCCCGAAGTTTCTGCAACCAAGCGCTCAGGCCCACATCCCGCCTCCAGTAGCCTGAACAGTCCCAGCTGCGGCTGGAGAAGAGCCTGAAGCCCCCGCTGTTGCCTCCCAGGGGTGCTCCAGGCCCAGCTGTCGCCCCACCACGACATCCCAGGCCCAATTCCCTGCCTGCCTCCCAGCAGCCCGCGTGCGACCCTGCTCCTCCTTCACGGTGGCCTGTTGAGGCAGGGGCTCACGCTGACCTCTCTCAGCGTGGGAGGGGCTGGTGTGAGGCAAGGGGCTCAGGCAGACCTCTCTCAGTGTGGGAGGGGCCGGAGTGAGTCAGGGGCTCAGGCTGACCTCTCTCAGTGTGGGAGGGGCCGGTGTGAGGCAAGGGCTCACGCTGACCCCTCTCAGCGTGGGAGGGGCCGGTGTGAGGAAAGGGGCTCAGGCTGACCTCTGTCAGCCTGGGAGGGGCTGGTGTGAGGCAAGAGGCTCAGGCTGACCAATGTCAGGGTGGGAGGGGCCGGTGTGAGGCTAGGGGCTCCCGCTGACCTCTGTCAGGCTGGGAGGGACCGGTGTGAGGCTAGGGGCTCTCGCTGACCTCTGTCAGCCTGGGAGGGGCCGGTGTGAGGCAAGGGGCTCCCGCTGACCTCTGTCATCCTGGGAGGGGCCGGTGTGAGGCTAGGGACTCCCGCTGACCTCTGTCAGCCTGGGAGGGGCCGGTGTGAGGCTAGGGGCTCGCAGTGAACTCTGTCAGCCTGGGAGGGGCCGGTGTGATGCTAGGGGCTCAGGCTGACCTCTGTCAGCCTTGGAGGGGCCGGTGTGAGTCTATGGGCTCAGGCTGACCTCTGTCAGCCTGGGAGGGGCCGGTGTGAGGCTAGGGGCTCCCGCTGACCTCTGTCAGCGTGGGAGGGGCCGGTGTGAGGCTAGGGGATCCCACTGACCTCTGTCAGCCTGGGAGGGGTCGGTGTGAACCTAGGGGCTCCCGCTGACCTCTGTCAGCCTGGGAGGGGCCGGGATGAGGCAAGGTCTCATGCTGACCCCTCTCAGCGTGGGAAGGGCCGGTGTGAGGCTAGGGGCTCCCGCTGACCTCTGTCAGCGTGGGAGGGGCCGGTGTGAGGCTAGGGGATCCCACTGACCTCTGTCAGCCTGGGAGGGGTCGGTGTGAACCTAGGGGCTCCCGCTGACCTCTGTCAGCCTGGGAGGGGCCGGGGTGAGGCAAGGTCTCATGCTGACCCCTCTCAGCGTGGGAAGGGCCGGTGTGAGTCTAGGGGCTCCCGCTGACCTCTGTCAGCGTGGGAGGGGCCGGTGTGAGGCAAGGGGCTCACGCTGACCTAAGCGTGGGAGGGGCCGGTGTGAGGCAAGAGCTCACACTGAACTCTCTCTGTGTGGGAGGGGCCGGTGTGAGGCAACGGCTCACACTGAGCTCTCTCAGCGTGGGAGGGGCCGGTGTGAGGCAAGAGGCTCACGCTGACCTCTCTCGGCGTGGGAGGGGCCGGTGTGAAGCAAGGGCTCACACTGACCTCTCTCAGCGTGGGAGGGGCCGGTGTGAGGCAAGGGGCTCACGCTGACCTCTGTCAGCGTGGTAGGGGCTGGTGTGAGGCAAGGGCGTCAGTCTGACCTCAGCGTGGTAGGGGCCTGTGTGAGGCAAGAGCTCACACTGAACTCTCTCAGCGTGGGAGGGGCCGGTGTGAGGCAAGGGCTCACACTGAGCTCTCTCAGCGTGGGAGGGGCCGGTGTGAGGCAAGGGGCTCACGCTGACCTCTGTCAGCGTGGTAGGGGCTGGTGTGAGGCAAGGGCGTCAGTCTGACCTCAGCGTGGTAGGGGCCTGTGTGAGGCAAGAGCTCACACTGAACTCTCTCAGCGTGGGAGGGGCCGGTGTGAGGCAAGAGGCTCACGCTGACCTCTCTCGGCGTGGGAGGGGCCGGTGTGAAGCAAGGGCTCACACTGACCTCTCTCAGCGTGGGAGGGGCCGGTGTGAGGCAAGGGGCTCACGCTGACCTCTGTCAGCGTGGTAGGGGCTGGTGTGAGGCAAGGGCGTCAGTCTGACCTCAGCGTGGTAGGGGCCTGTGTGAGGCAAGGGCTCACACTGAGCTCTCTCAGCGTGGGAGGGGCCGGTGTGAGGCAAGGGGCTCACGCTGACCTCTCTCAGCGTGGGAGGGGCCGGTGTGAGGCAAGGGCTCACACTGAGCTCTCTCAGCGTGGGAGGCGCCGGTGTGAGGCAAGAGGCTCACGCTGACCTCTCTCGGCGTGGGAGGGGCCGGTGTGAAGCAAGGGCTCACACCGACCTCTCTCAGCGTGGGAGGGGCCGGTGTGAGGCAAGGGGCTCACGCTGACCTCTCTCAGTGTGGGAGGGGCCGGTGTGAGGCAAGGGCTCACGCTGACCTCTCTCAGCGTGGGAGAGGCTAGTGTGAGGCAAGGGGCTCACGCTGACCTCTCTCTGCCTGGGAGGGGCCGGTGTGAGGCAAGGGCTCACACTGACCTCTCTCAGCATGGGAGGAGCCAGTGTGAGGCAGAGGCTCATGCCTCTGGGCAGGGTGCCAGAGGTATGAGTTGGGCATCAACAGGCCACCGTGAGGGAGGAGCTGGGCCGCACGCGGGCTGCTGGGAGGCAGGCAGGGACTTCGCCCCGGGAGGCAGCCGTGGGGGCAGGAGCAGGGCCTGCAGAGGCTGTTCTCCAACCAGTGCTGGTCTTGTACAGGGGCGGCAGGAATTAGGCCCGAAGAACTTGGCTGGAGAAAGTTCGGGGCCTACAAAGGCGGTTGGGAGCTGGGCAGTAGTTGAGCCAAAAGAGCTTGCTTACTTGCTGGGAGGCAGGGCCGGGAGAGGCCGACTTCAGGACAACTTGGGCCTGCAGAGGTCGCCGGGAGGCCCAAGCTTGGCGTGGAGGAGCCCACCGACCAGAGACCATTTGGGGTCTGCAGATGCCATCGGAGGGCAGGAGCTCATCCTGGAGAGGCCACCGTGAGGCCTGAGCTGGGCCTGGGGAGCTTGGCTTGAGGAAGCTGTGGGCCGACCAAGGCTGCCAGGAGATTGGTAGGCACTGAGTCCAAAGAGGTTGTTGAGAGGCAGGAGTCGGGCCTGGAGACGCAGCCGGGAGGAAGAGCTGGGCCCGGAGAGGACGCCCAGAGTGTGCAAGTGGCACTGGAGAGGCCGACTTGAGGAGGTTCTGGGCCCGGAGAGGCCGCCGGAAGGGAAAAACTGGGCCTGGGAAGGCCGTTGTGAGGAATGAGCCCCATGGGCCTCAAGAGGCCACTGGCAGGCGGGAGCTGGACCTGCCAAAGTGGCCGAAAGGCAGGAGCTTTGGACTCGGGAGGCCGCAGTGAGGCGAGAGCTAGCTGGGCATGGAGAGTCCGCTGTGAGGCCGAGGCCGAGGCCGGGCCCGTGCAGGCCTTCGAGAGGCAGGAGGCCGGGCCTGCAAAGGCCCACTGCAGGTCAAGTTCTGGGCCTGAAGAGGCCGCCAAAAGTCAAAAGCGGGGCCTTGGAAGGCTGCCGAGAGCCATGAGCTGGGCTGGGCTGAAAGAGGCCACTGGGAGGCAGGAGGAGCTGGGGCTGGAGAGGCTGACTCGAGGAAGTTTTGCACCTGGAGAGGCCGCCGAGAGGACGAAGCTGGGCCCGGGGAGGCCGACTTGCTGCTCTTCCAGGCCCAATTGCAGGCCAACTTGAGGACGACTTGGGCCTGCAGAGGCCGCCGGGAGGCCCAAGCTGGGCCTAGAGGAGCCCACCGACCGGAGACCATTTGGGGCCTGCAGATGCCATCGGAGGGCAGGAGCTGAGCCTGGAGAGGCCACCGTGAGGCCTGAGCTGGGCCTGGGGAGCTTGGCTTCGGGAAGTTGTGCGCCTACCAGGGCCGCTAGGAGCTGGGCAGGAGCTGAGTCCAAAGACGTTGTTGGGAGGCCAGAGTCGGGCCTGGAGATGCAGCCGGGAGGAAGAGCTGGGCCGGGAGAGGACGCCGGGAGGCTGCAAGTGTGTCTGGAGAGGCCGAGTTGAGGAGGCTCTGGGCCCGGAGAGGCCGCCGGAAGGGAAAAACTGGGCCTGGAAAGGTTGTTGTGAGGAATGAGCCCCATGGGCCTGAAGAGGCCACTGGCAGGCGGGAGCTGGGCCTGCCGACGCGGCCGTGAGGCAGGAGCTTTGGACTCGGGAGGCCGCAGTGAGGCGAGAGCTAGCTGGGCATGGAGAGTCTGCTGTGAGGCCGAGGCCGAGGCCGGGCCCGTGCAGGCCTTGGAGAGGTAGGAGGCCGCGCCTGCAAAGGCCCACTGGAGGTCAAGTTCTGGGCCTGAAGAGGCCGCCAAAAGTCAAAAGCGGGGCCTGGGAAGGCCGCCGAGAGCGATGAGCTAGGCTGGGCTGAAAGAGGCCGCTGGGAGGCAGGAGGAGCTGGACCTGGAGAGGCTGACTCGAGGAAGTTTTGCACCTGGAGAGGCCGCCGAGAGGACGGAGATGGGCCCGGGGAGGCCGACTTGCTGCTCTTCCAGTCCCAATTCCAAGCTGACTTGAGGATGACTTGGGCCTGCAGAGGCCGCCGGGAGGCACAGGCTGGGCCTAGAGGAGCCCACTGACCGGAGGCCGTTTGGGGCCTGCAGATGCCATCAGAGGGCAGGAGCTGAGCCTGGAGAGGCCACCGTGAGGCCGGAGCTGAGCCTGGGGAGCTTGGCTTCGGGAAGTTGTGTGCCTACCAGGGCCGCTGGGAGCTGGGCAGGAGCTAGGTCCAAAGACATTGTTGGGAGGCCAGAGTCGGGCCTGGAGACGCAGCCGGGAGGAAGAGCTGGGCCCGGAGAGCACGCTGGGAGGCTGCAAGTGGGTCTGGAGAGGCCGACTTGAGGACGCCCGGCCTCTGCCTCCTGCATGGCGGCCTCTGCATGCCCAGCTGTTCCTCCTGGCTGCATCTCCCGGCCCAGTTCCTGCCTCCCAGCAAACAAGCTCTTTTGGCTCAGCTCCCGCCGGCGTTTGTAGACCCCGAAGTTTCTGCAACCAAGCGCTCAGGCCCACATCCCGCCTCCAGTAGCCTGAACAGTCCCAGCTGCGGCTGGAGAAGAGCCTGAAGCCCCCGCTGTTGCCTCCCAGGGGTGCTCCAGGCCCAGCTGTCGCCCCACCACGACATCCCAGGCCCAATTCCCTGCCTGCCTCCCAGCAGCCCGCGTGCGACCCTGCTCCTCCTTCACGGTGGCCTGTTGAGGCAGGGGCTCACGCTGACCTCTCTCAGCGTGGGAGGGGCTGGTGTGAGGCAAGGGGCTCAGGCAGACCTCTCTCAGTGTGGGAGGGGCCGGAGTGAGTCAGGGGCTCAGGCTGACCTCTCTCAGTGTGGGAGGGGCCGGTGTGAGGCAAGGGCTCACGCTGACCCCTCTCAGCGTGGGAGGTGCCGGTGTGAGGAAAGGGGCTCAGGCTGACCTCTGTCAGCCTGGGAGGGGCTGGTGTGAGGCAAGAGGCTCAGGCTGACTACTGTCAGGGTGGGAGGGGCCGGTGTGAGGCTAGGGGCTCCCGCTGACCTCTGTCAGCCTGGGAGGGGCCGGTGTGAGGCTAGGGGCTCCCGCTGACCTCTGTCAGCCTGGGAGGGGCCGGTGTGAGGCAAGGGGCTCCCGCTGGCCTCTGTCAGCCTGGGAGGGGCCGGTGTGAGGCTAGGGGCTCCCGCTGACCTCTGTCATCCTGGGAGGGGCCGGTGTGAGGCTAGGGACTCCCGCTGACCTCTGTCAGCCTGGGAGGGGCCGGTGTGAGGCTAGGGGCTCCCAGTGAACTCTGTCAGCCTGGGAGGGGCCGTCGTGAGGCTAGGGGCTCCCACTGACCTCTGTCAGCCTTGGAGGGGCCTGTGTGAGTCTATGGGCTCAGGCTGAACTCTGTCAGCCTGGGAGGGGCCGGTGTGAGGCTAGGGGCTCAGGCTGACCTCTGTCAGCCTGGGAGGGGCCGGTGTGATGCTAGGGGATCCCGCTGACCTCTGTCAGCCTGGGAGGGTCTGGTGTGAGTCTAGGGGATCCCACTGACCTCTGTCAGCCTGGGAGGGGTCGGTGTGAACCTAGGGGCTCCCGCTGACCTCTGTCAGCCTGAGAGGAGCCGGTGTGAGGCTAGGGGCTCCCGCTGACCTCTGTCAGCGTGGGAGGGTCCGGTGTGAGGCAAGGGGCTCACGCTGACCTAAGCGTGGGAGGGGCCGGTGTGAGGCAAGGGCTCACACTGACCTCTCTCAGCGTGAGAGGGTCCGGTGTGAGGCTAGGGGCTCCCGCTGACCTCTGTCAGCCTGGGAGGGGCCGGTGTGAGGCTAGGGGCTCCCGCTGACCTCTGTCAGCCTGGGAGGGGCCGGTGTGAGGCAAGGGGCTCCCGCTGACCTCTGTCATCCTGGGAGGGGCCGGTATGAGGCTAGGGGCTCCCGCTGACCTCTGTCAGCCTGGGAGGGGCCGGTGTGAGGCTAGGGGCTCCCAGTGAACTCTGTCAGCCTGGGAGGGGCCGGTGTGAGGCTAGGGACTCCCGCTGACCTCTGTCAGCCTGGGAGGGGCCGGTGTGAGTCTATGGGCTCAGGCTGACCTCTGTCAGCCTGGGAGGGGCCGGTGTGAGGCTAGGGGCTCCCGCTGACCTCTGTCAGCCTGGGAGGGGCCGGTGTGAGGCTAGGGGCTCCCGCTGACCTCTGTCAGCGTGGGAGGGGCCGGTGTGAGGCTAGGGGATCCCACTGACCTCTGTCAGCCTGGGAGGGGTCGGTGTGATCCTAGGGGCTCCCGCTGACCTCTGTCAGCCTGGGAGGGGCCGGGGTGAGGCAAGGTCTCATGCTGACCCCTCTCAGCGTGGGAAGGGCCGGTGTGAGGCTAGGGGCTCCGGCTGACCTCTGTCAGCGTGGGAGGGTCCGGTGTGAGGCAAGGGGCTCACGCTGACCTAAGTGTGGGAGGGGCCGGTGTGAGGCAAGAGCTCACACTGAACTCTCTCTGTGTGGGTGGGGCCGGTGTGAGGCAACGGCTCACACTGAGCTCTCTCAGCGTGGGAGGGGCCGGTGTGAGGCAAGAGGCTCACGCTGACCTCTCTCGGCGTGGGAGGGGCCGGTGTGAAGCAAAGGGCTCACACTGATCTCTCTCAGCGTGGGAGGGGCCGGTGTGAGGCAAGGGGCTCACGCTGACCTCTGTCAGCGTGGTAGGGGCTGGTGTGAGGCAAGGGCGTCAGTCTGACCTCAGCGTGGTAGGGGCCTGTGTGAGGCAAGAGCTCACACTGAACTCTCTCAGCGTGGGAGGGGCCGGTGTGAGGCAAGGGCTCACACCGACCTCTCTCAGCGTGGGAGGGGCCGGTGTGAGGCAAGGGGCTCACGCTGACCTCTCTCAGCGTGGGAGGGTCCGGTGTGAGGCAAGGGGCTCACGCTGACCTAAGCGTGGGAGGGGCCGGTGTGAGGCAAGAGCTCACACTGAACTCTCTCTGTGTGGGAGGGGCCGATGTGAGGCAACGGCTCACACTGAGCTCTCTCAGCGTGGGAGGGGCCGGTGTGAGGCAAGAGGCTCACGCTGACCTCTCTCGGCGTGGGAGGGGCCGGTGTGAAGCAAGGGCTCACACTGACCTCTCTCAGCGTGGGAGGGGCCGGTGTGAGGCAAGGGGCTCACGCTGACCTCTGTCAGCGTGGTAGGGGCTGGTGTGAGGCAAGGGCGTCAGTCTGACCTCAGCGTGGTAGGGGCCTGTGTGAGGCAAGAGCTCACACTGAACTCTCTCAGCGTGGGAGGGGCCGGTGTGAGGCAAGGGCTCACACTGAGCTCTCTCAGCGTGGGAGGGGCCGGTGTGAGGCAAGGGGCTCACGCTGACCTCTCTCAGCGTGGGAGGGGCCGGTGTGAGGCAAGGGCTCACACTGAGCTCTCTCAGCGTGGGAGGGGCCGGTGTGAGGCAAGAGGCTCACGCTGACCTCTCTCGGCGTGGGAGGGGCCGGTGTGAAGCAAGGGCTCACACCGACCTCTCTCAGCGTGGGAGGGGCCGGTGTGAGGCAAGGGGCTCACGCTGACCTCTCTCAGCGTGGGAGGGGCCGGTGTGAGGCAAGGGCTCACGCTGACCTCTCTCAGCGTGGGAGGGGCTAGTGTGAGGCAAGGGGCTCACGCTGACCTCTCTCCGCCTGGGAGGGGCCGGTGTGAGGCAAGGGCTCACACTGACCTCTCTCAGCATGGGAGGAGCCAGTGTGAGGCAGAGGCTCATGCCTCTGGGCAGGGTGCCAGAGGCATGAGTTGGGCATCAACAGGCCACCGTGAGGGAGGAGCTGGGCCGCACGCGGGCTGCTGGGAGGCAGGCAGGGACTTCGCCCCGGGAGGCAGCCGTGGGGGCAGGAGCAGGGCCTGCAGAGGCTGTTCTCCAACCAGTGCTGGTCCTGTACAGGGGCGGCAGGAATTAGGCCCGAAGAACTTGGCTGGAGAAAGTTCGGGGCCTACAAAGGCGGTTGGGAGCTGGGCAGGAGTTGAGCCAAAAGAGCTTGCTTACTTGCTGGGAGGCAGGGCCGGGAGAGGCCGACTTCAGGACAACTTGGGCCTGCAGAGGTCGCCGGGAGGCCCAAGCTTGGCGTGGAGGAGCCCACCGACCAGAGACCATTTGGGGTCTGCAGATGCCATCGGAGGGCAGGAGCTCATCCTGGAGAGGCCACCGTGAGGCCTGAGCTGGGCCTGGGGAGCTTGGCTTGAGGAAGCTGTGGGCCGACCAAGGCCGCCAGGAGATTGGTAGGCACTGAGTCCAAAGAGGTTGTTGAGAGGCAGGAGTCGGGCCTGGAGACGCAGCCGGGAGGAAGAGCTGGGCCCGGAGAGGACGCCCGGAGGGTGCAAGTGGGTCTGGAGAGGCCGACTTGAGGAGGTTCTGGGCCCGGAGAGGCCGCCGGAAGGGAAAAACTGGGCCTGGGAAGGCCGTTGTGAGGAATGAGCCCCATGGGCCTCAAGAGGCCACTGGCAGGCGGGAGCTGGACCTGCCAAAGTGGCCGAAAGGCAGGAGCTTTGGACTCGGGAGGCCGCAGTGAGGCGAGAGCTAGCTGGGCATGGAGAGTCCGCTGTGAGGCCGAGGCCGAGGCCGGGCCCGTGCAGGCCTTCGAGAGGCAGGAGGCCGGGCCTGCAAAGGCCCACTGCAGGTCAAGTTCTGGGCCTGAAGAGGCCGCCAAAAGTCAAAAGCGGGGCCTTGGAAGGCTGCCGAGAGCCATGAGCTGGGCTGGGCTGAAAGAGGCCACTGGGAGGCAGGAGGAGCTGGGCCTGGAGAGGCTGACTCGAGGAAGTTTTGCACCTGGAGAGGCCGCCGAGAGGACGGAGCTGGGCCCGGGGAGGCCGACTTGCTGCTCTTCCAGGCCCAATTGCAGGCCAACTTGAGGACGACTTGGGCCTGCAGAGGCCGCCGGGAGGCCCAAGCTGGGCCTAGAGGAGCCCACCGACCGGAGACCATTTGGGGCCTGCAGATGCCATCGGAGGGCAGGAGCTGAGCCTGGAGAGGCCACCGTGAGGCCTGAGCTGGGCCTGGGGAGCTTGGCTTCGGGAAGTTGTGCGCCTACCAGGGCCGCTAGGAGCTGGGCAGGAGCTGAGTCCAAAGACGTTGTTGGGAGGCCAGAGTCGGGCCTGGAGATGCAGCCGGGAGGAAGAGCTGGGCCAGGAGAGGACGCCGGGAGGCTGCAAGTGGGTCTGGAGAGGCCGAGTTGAGGAGGCTCTGGGCCCGGAGAGGCCGCCGGAAGGGAAAAACTGGGCCTGGAAAGGTTGTTGTGAGGAATGAGCCCCATGGGCCTGAAGAGGCCACTGGCAGGCGGGAGCTGGGCCTGCCGACGCGGCCGTGAGGCAGGAGCTTTGGACTCGGGAGGCCGCAGTGAGGCGAGAGCTAGCTGGGCATGGAGAGTCTGCTGTGAGGCCGAGGCCGGGCCCGTGCAGGCCTTCGAGAGGCAGGAGGCCGGGCCTGCAAAGGCCCACTGGAGGTCAAGTTCTGGGCCTGAAGAGGCCGCCAAAAGTCAAAAGCGGGGCCTGGGAAGGCCGCCGAGAGCCATGAGCTGGGCTGGGCTGAAAGAGGCCACTGGGAGGCAGGAGGAGCTGGACCTGGAGAGGCTGACTCGAGGAAGTTTTGCACCTGGAGAGGCCGCCGAGAGGACGGAGATGGGCCCGGGGAGGCCGACTTGCTGCTCTTCCAGTCCCAATTCCAAGCTGACTTGAGGATGACTTGGGCCTGCAGAGGCCGCCGGGAGGCACAGGCTGGGCCTAGAGGAGCCCACTGACCGGAGGCCGTTTGGGGCCTGCAGATGCCATCAGAGGGCAGGAGCTGAGCCTGGAGAGGCCACCGTGAGGCCGGAGCTGAGCCTGGGGAGCTTGGCTTCGGGAAGTTGTGTGCCTACCAGGGCCGCTGGGAGCTGGGCAGGAGCTAGGTCCAAAGACATTGTTGGGAGGCCAGAGTCGGGCCTGGAGACGCAGCCGGGAGGAAGAGCTGGGCCCGGAGAGCACGCTGGGAGGCTGCAAGTGGGTCTGGAGAGGCCGACTTGAGGACGCCCGGCCTCTGCTTCCTGCATGGCGGCCTCTGCATGCCCAGCTGTTCCTCCTGGCTGCATCTCCCGGCCCAGCTCCTGCCTCCCAGCAAACAAGCTCTTTTGGCTCAGCTCCCGCCGGCGTTTGTAGACCCCGAAGTTTCTGCAACCAAGCGCTCAGGCCCACATCCCGCCTCCAGTAGCCTGAACAGTCCCAGCTGCGGCTGGAGAAGAGCCTGAAGCCCCCGCTGTTGCCTCCCAGGGGTGCTCCAGGCCCAGCTGTCGCCCCACCACGACATCCCAGGCCCAATTCCCTGCCTGCCTCCCAGCAGCCCGCGTGCGACCCTGCTCCTCCTTCACGGTGGCCTGTTGAGGCAGGGGCTCACGCTGACCTCTCTCAGCGTGGGAGGGGCTGGTGTGAGGCAAGGGGCTCAGGCAGACCTCTCTCAGTGTGGGAGGGGCCGGAGTGAGTCAGGGGCTCAGGCTGACCTCTCTCAGTGTGGGAGGGGCCGGTGTGAGGCAAGGGCTCACGCTGACCCCTCTCAGCGTGGGAGGGGCCGGTGTGAGGAAAGGGGCTCAGGCTGACCTCTGTCAGCCTGGGAGGGGCTGGTGTGAGGCAAGAGGCTCAGGCTGACCTCTGTCAGGGTGGGAGGGGCCGGTGTGAGGCTAGGGGCTCCCGCTGACCTCTGTCAGGCTGGGAGGGGCCGGTGTGAGGCTAGGGGCTCCCGCTGACCTCGGTCAGCCTGGGAGGGGCCGGTGTGAGGCAAGGGGCTCCCGCTGACCTCTGTCATCCTGGGAGGGGCCGGTGTGAGGCTAGGGACTCCCGCTGACCTCTGTCAGCCTGGGAGGGGCCGGTGTGAGGCTAGGGGCTCGCAGTGAACTCTGTCAGCCTGGGAGGGGCCGGTGTGATGGTAGGGGCTCAGGCTGACCTCTGTCAGCCTGGAAGGGGCCGGTGTGAGGCTATGGGCTCAGGCTGACCTCTGTCAGCCTGGGAGGGGCCGGTGTGAGGCTAGGGGCTCCCGCTGACCTCTGTCAGCGTGGGAGGGGCCGGTGTGAGGCTAGGGGATCCCACTGACCTCTGTCAGCCTGGGAGGGGTCGGTGTGAACCTAGGGGCTCCCGCTGACCTCTGTCAGCCTGGGAGGGGCCGGGATGAGGCAAGGTCTCATGCTGACCCCTCTCAGTGTGGGAAGGGCCGGTGTGAGGCTAGGGGCTCCCGCTGACCTCTGTCAGCGTGGGAGGGGCCGGTGTGAGGCTAGGGGATCCCACTGACCTCTGTCAGCCTGGGAGGGGTCGGTGTGAACCTAGGGGCTCCCGCTGACCTCTGTCAGCCTGGGAGGTGCCGGGGTGAAGAAAGGTCTCATGCTGACCCCTCTCAGCGTGGGAAGGGCCGGTGTGAGGCTAGGGGCTCCCGCTGACCTCTGTCAGCGTGGGAGGGTCCGGTGTGAGGCAAGGGGCTCACGCTGACCTAAGCGTGGGAGGGGCCGGTGTGAGGCAAGAGCTCACACTGAACTCTCTCGGTGTGGGAGGGGCCGGTGTGAGGCAACGGCTCACACTGAGCTCTCTCAGCGTGGGAGGGGCCGGTGTGAGGCAAGAGGCTCACGCTGACCTCTCTCGGCGTGGGAGGGGCCGGTGTGAAGCAAGGGCTCACACTGACCTCTCTCAGCGTGGGAGGGGCCGGTGTGAGGCAAGGGGCTCACGCTGACCTCTGTCAGCGTGGTAGGGGCTGGTGTGAGGCAAGGGCGTCAGTCTGACCTCAGCGTGGTAGGGGCCTGTGTGAGGCAAGAGCTCACACTGAACTCTCTCAGCGTGGGAGGGGCCGGTGTGAGGCAAGGGCTCACACTGAGCTCTCTCAGCGTGGGAGGGGCCGGTGTGAGGCAAGGGGCTCACGCTGACCTCTCTCAGCGTGGGAGGGGCCGGTGTGAGGCAAGGGCTCACACTGAGCTCTCTCAGCGTGGGAGGCGCCGGTGTGAGGCAAGAGGCTCACGCTGAACTCTCTCGGCGTGGGAGGGGCCGGTGTGAAGCAAGGGCTCACACCGACCTCTCTCAGCGTGGGAGGGGCCGGTGTGAGGCAAGGGGCTCACGCTGACCTCTCTCAGTGTGGGAGGGGCCGGTGTGAGGCAAGGGCTCACGCTGACCTCTCTCAGCGTGGGAGGGGCTAGTGTGAGGCAAGGGGCTCACGCTGACCTCTCTCTGCCTGGGAGGGGCCGGTGTGAGGCAAGGGCTCACACTGACCTCTCTCAGCATGGGAGGAGCCAGTGTGAGGCAGAGGCTCATGCCTCTGGGCAGGGTGCCAGAGGTATGAGTTGGGCATCAACAGGCCACCGTGAGGGAGGAGCTGGGCCGCACGCGGGCTGCTGGGAGGCAGGCAGGGACTTCGCCCCGGGAGGCAGCCGTGGGGGCAGGAGCAGGGCCTGCAGAGGCTGTTCTCCAACCAGTGCTGGTCCTGTACAGGGGCGGCAGGAATTAGGCCCGAAGAACTTGGCTGGAGAAAGTTCGGGGCCTACAAAGGCGGTTGGGAGCTGGGCAGTAGTTGAGCCAAAAGAGCTTGCTTACTTGCTGGGAGGCAGGGCCGGGAGAGGCCGACTTCAGGACAACTTGGGCCTGCAGAGGTCGCCGGGAGGCCCAAGCTTGGCGTGGAGGAGCCCACCGACCAGAGACCATTTGGGGTCTGCAGATGCCATCGGAGGGCAGGAGCTCATCCTGGAGAGGCCACCGTGAGGCCTGAGCTGGGCCTGGGGAGCTTGGCTTGAGGAAGCTGTGGGCCGACCAAGGCCGCCAGGAGATTGGTAGGCACTGAGTCCAAAGAGGTTGTTGAGAGGCAGGAGTCGGGCCTGGAGACGCAGCCGGGAGGAAGAGCTGGGCCCGGAGAGGACGCCCAGAGGGTGCAAGTGGCACTGGAGAGGCCGACTTGAGGAGGTTCTGGGCCCGGAGAGGCCGCCGGAAGGGAAAAACTGGGCCTGGGAAGGCCGTTGTGAGGAATGAGCCCCATGGGCCTCAAGAGGCCACTGGCAGGCGGGAGCTGGACCTGCCAAAGTGGCCGAAAGGCAGGAGCTTTGGACTCGGGAGGCCGCAGTGAGGCGAGAGCTAGCTGGGCATGGAGAGTCCGCTGTGAGGCCGAGGCCGAGGCCGGGCCCGTGCAGGCCTTCGAGAGGCAGGAGGCCGGGCCTGCAAAGGCCCACTGCAGGTCAAGTTCTGGGCCTGAAGAGGCCGCCAAAAGTCAAAAGCGGGGCCTTGGAAGGCTGCCGAGAGCCATGAGCTGGGCTGGGCTGAAAGAGGCCACTGGGAGGCAGGAGGAGCTGGGCCTGGAGAGGCTGACTCGAGGAAGTTTTGCACCTGGAGAGGCCGCCGAGAGGACGGAGCTGGGCCCGGGGAGGCCGACTTGCTGCTCTTCCAGGCCCAATTGCAGGCCAACTTGAGGACGACTTGGGCCTGCAGAGGCCGCCGGGAGGCCCAAGCTGGGCCTAGAGGAGCCCACCGACCGGAGACCATTTGGGGCCTGCAGATGCCATCGGAGGGCAGGAGCTGAGCCTGGAGAGGCCACCGTGAGGCCTGAGCTGGGCCTGGGGAGCTTGGCTTCGGGAAGTTGTGCGCCTACCAGGGCCGCTAGGAGCTGGGCAGGAGCTGAGTCCAAAGACGTTGTTGGGAGGCCAGAGTCGGGCCTGGAGATGCAGCCGGGAGGAAGAGCTGGGCCGGGAGAGGACGCCGGGAGGCTGCAAGTGTGTCTGGAGAGGCCGAGTTGAGGAGGCTCTGGGCCCGGAGAGGCCGCCGGAAGGGAAAAACTGGGCCTGGAAAGGTTGTTGTGAGGAATGAGCCCCATGGGCCTGAAGAGGCCACTGGCAGGCGGGAGCTGGGCCTGCCGACGCGGCCGTGAGGCAGGAGCTTTGGACTCGGGAGGCCGCAGTGAGGCGAGAGCTAGCTGGGCATGGAGAGTCTGCTGTGAGGCCGAGGCCGAGGCCGGGCCCGTGCAGGCCTTGGAGAGGCAGGAGGCCGCGCCTGCAAAGGCCCACTGGAGGTCAAGTTCTGGGCCTGAAGAGGCCGCCAAAAGTCAAAAGCGGGGCCTGGGAAGGCCGCCGAGAGCCATGAGCTAGGCTGGGCTGAAAGAGGCCACTGGGAGGCAGGAGGAGCTGGACCTGGAGAGGCTGACTCGAGGAAGTTTTGCACCTGGAGAGGCCGCCGAGAGGACGGAGATGGGCCCGGGGAGGCCGACTTGCTGCTCTTCCAGTCCCAATTCCAAGCTGACTTGAGGATGACTTGGGCCTGCAGAGGCCGCCGGGAGGCACAGGCTGGGCCTAGAGGAGCCCACTGACCGGAGGCCGTTTGGGGCCTGCAGATGCCATCAGAGGGCAGGAGCTGAGCCTGGAGAGGCCACCGTGAGGCCGGAGCTGAGCCTGGGGAGCTTGGCTTCGGGAAGTTGTGTGCCTACCAGGGCCGCTGGGAGCTGGGCAGGAGCTAGGTCCAAAGACATTGTTGGGAGGCCAGAGTCGGGCCTGGAGACGCAGCCGGGAGGAAGAGCTGGGCCCGGAGAGCACGCTGGGAGGCTGCAAGTGGGTCTGGAGAGGCCGACTTGAGGACGCCCGGCCTCTGCCTCCTGCATGGCGGCCTCTGCATGCCCAGCTGTTCCTCCTGGCTGCATCTCCCGGCCCAGTTCCTGCCTCCCAGCAAACAAGCTCTTTTGGCTCAGCTCCCGCCGGCGTTTGTAGACCCCGAAGTTTCTGCAACCAAGCGCTCAGGCCCACATCCCGCCTCCAGTAGCCTGAACAGTCCCAGCTGCGGCTGGAGAAGAGCCTGAAGCCCCCGCTATTGCCTCCCAGGGGTGCTCCAGGCCCAGCTGTCGCCCCACCACGACATCCCAGGCCCAATTCCCTGCCTGCCTCCCAGCAGCCCGCGTGCGACCCTGCTCCTCCTTCACGGTGGCCTGTTGAGGCAGGGGCTCACGCTGACCTCTCTCAGCGTGGGAGGGGCCGGTGTGAGGCAAGGGGCTCAGACAGACCTCTCTCAGTGTGGGAGGGGCCGGAGTGAGTCAGGGGCTCAGACTGACCTCTCTCAGTGTGGGAGGGGCCGGTGTGAGGCAAGGGCTCACGCTGACCCCTCTCAGCGTGGGAGGGGCCGGTGTGAGGAAAGGGGCTCAGGCTGACCTCTATCAGCCTGGGAGGGGCTGGTGTGAGGCAAGAGGCTCAGGCTGACTACTGTCAGGGTGGGAGGGGCCGGTGTGAGGCTAGGGGCTCCCGCTGACCTCTGTCAGCCTGGGAGGGGCCGGTGTGAGGCTAGGGGCTCCCGCTGACCTCTGTCAGCCTGGGAGGGGCCGGTGTGAGGCAAGGGGCTCCCGCTGGCCTCTGTCAGCCTGGGAGGGGCCGGTGTGAAGCTAGGGGCTCCCGCTGACCTCTGTCATCCTGGGAGGGGCCGGTGTGAGGCTAGGGACTCCCGCTGACCTCTGTCAGCCTGGGAGGGGCCGGTGTGAGGCTAGGGGCTCCCAGTGAACTCTGTCAGCCTGGGAGGGGCCGTCGTGAGGCTAGGGGCTCCCACTGACCTCTGTCAGCCTTGTAGGGGCCTGTGTGAGTCTATGGGCTCAGGCTGAACTCTGTCAGCCTGGGAGGGGCCGGTGTGAGGCAAGGGCTCACACTGACCTCTCTCAGCATGGGAGGAGCCAGTGTGAGGCAGGGGCTCATGCCTCTGGGCAGGGTGCCAGAGGCATGAGTTGGGCATCAACAGGCCACCGTGAGGGAGGAGCTGGGCCGCACGCGGGCTGCTGGGAGGCAGGCAGGGACTTCGCCCCGGGAGGCAGCCGTGGGGGCAGGAGCAGGGCCTGCAGAGGCTGTTCTCCAACCAGTGCTGGTCCTGTACAGGGGCGGCAGGAATTAGGCCCGAAGAACTTGGCTGGAGAAAGTTCGGGGCCTACAAAGGCGGTTGGGAGCTGGGCAGGAGTTGAGCCAAAAGAGCTTGCTTACTTGCTGGGAGGCAGGGCCGGGAGAGGCCGACTTCAGGACAACTTGGGCCTGCAGAGGTCGCCGGGAGGCCCAAGCTTGGCGTGGAGGAGCCCACCGACCAGAGACCATTTGGGGTCTGCAGATGCCATCGGAGGGCAGGAGCTCATCCTGGAGAGGCCACCGTGAGGCCTGAGCTGGGCCTGGGGAGCTTGGCTTGAGGAAGCTGTGGGCCGACCAAGGCCGCCAGGAGATTGGTAGGCACTGAGTCCAAAGAGGTTGTTGAGAGGCAGGAGTCGGGCCTGGAGACGCAGCCGGGAGGAAGAGCTGGGCCCGGAGAGGACGCCCGGAGGGTGCAAGTGGGTCTGCAGAGGCCGACTTGAGGAGGTTCTGGGCCTGGAGAGGCCGCCGGAAGGGAAAAACTGGGCCTGGGAAGGCCGTTGTGAGGAATGAGCCCCATGGGCCTCAAGAGGCCACTGGCAGGCGGGAGCTGGGCCTGCCGACGCGGCCGTGAGGCAGGAGCTTTGGACTCGGGAGGCCGCAGTGAGGCGAGAGCTAGCTGGGCATGGAGAGTCTGCTGTGAGGCCGAGGCCGGGCCCGTGCAGGCCTTCGAGAGGCAGGAGGCCGGGCCTGCAAAGGCCCACTGGAGGTCAAGTTCTGGGCCTGAAGAGGCCGCCAAAAGTCAAAAGCGGGGCCTGGGAAGGCCGCCGAGAGCCATGAGCTGGGCTGGGCTGAAAGAGGCCACTGGGAGGCAGGAGGAGCTGGACCTGGAGAGGCTGACTCGAGGAAGTTTTGCACCTGGAGAGGCCGCCGAGAGGACGGAGATGGGCCCGGGGAGGCCGACTTGCTGCTCTTCCAGTCCCAATTCCAAGCTGACTTGAGGATGACTTGGGCCTGCAGAGGCCGCCGGGAGGCACAGGCTGGGCCTAGAGGAGCCCACTGACCGGAGGCCGTTTGGGGCCTGCAGATGCCATCAGAGGGCAGGAGCTGAGCCTGGAGAGGCCACCGTGAGGCCGGAGCTGAGCCTGGGGAGCTTGGCTTCGGGAAGTTGTGTGCCTACCAGGGCCGCTGGGAGCTGGGCAGGAGCTAGGTCCAAAGACATTGTTGGGAGGCCAGAGTCGGGCCTGGAGACGCAGCCGGGAGGAAGAGCTGGGCCCGGAGAGCACGCTGGGAGGCTGCAAGTGGGTCTGGAGAGGCCGACTTGAGGACGCCCGGCCTCTGCCTCCTGCATGGCGGCCTCTGCATGCCCAGCTGTTCCTCCTGGCTGCATCTCCCGGCCCAGCTCCTGCCTCCCAGCAAACAAGCTCTTTTGGCTCAGCTCCCGCCGGCGTTTGAAGACCCCAAAGTTTCTGCAACCAAGCGCTCAGGCCCACATCCCGCCTCCAGTAGACTGAACAGTCCCAGCTGCGGCTGGAGAAGAGCCTGAAGCCCCCGCTGTTGCCTCCCAGGGGTGCTCCAGGCCCAGCTGTCGCCCCACCACGACATCCCAGGCCCAATTCCCTGCCTGCCTCCCAGCAGCCCGCGTGCGACCCTGCTCCTCCTTCACGGTGGCCTGTTGAGGCAGGGGCTCACGCTGACCTCTCTCAGCGTGGGAGGGGCTGGTGTGAGGCAAGGGGCTCAGGCAGACCTCTCTCAGTGTGGGAGGGGCCGGAGTGAGTCAGGGGCTCAGACTGACCTCTCTCAGTGTGGGAGGGGCTGGTGTGAGGCAAGGGCTCACGCTGACCCCTCTCAGCGTGGGAGGGGCCGGTGTGAGGAAAGGGGCTCAGGCTGACCTCTGTCAGCCTGGGAGGGGCTGGTGTGAGGCAAGAGGCTCAGGCTGACCTCTGTCAGGGTGGGAGGGGCCGGTGTGAGGCTAGGGGCTCCCGCTGACCTCTGTCAGGCTGGGAGGGGCCGGTGTGAGGCTAGGGGCTCCCGCTGACCTCTGTCAGCCTGGGAGGGGCCGGTGTGAGGCAAGGGGCTCCCGCTGACCTCTGTCATCCTGGGAGGGGCCGGTGTGAGGCTAGGGACTCCCGCTGACCTCTGTCAGCCTGGGAGGGGCCGGTGTGAGGCTAGGGGCTCCCAGTGAACTCTGTCAGCCTGGGAGGGGCCGGTGTGATGCTAGGGGCTCAGGCTGACCTCTGTCAGCCTTGGAGGGGCCGGTGTGAGTCTATGGGCTCAGGCTGACCTCTGTCAGCCTGGGAGGGGCCGGTGTGAGGCTAGGAGCTCCCGCTGACCTCTGTCAGCCTGGGAGGGGCTGGTGTGAGGCTAGGGGCTCCCGCTGACCTCTGTCAGCGTGGGAGGGTCCGGTGTGAGGCAAGGGGCTCACGCTGACCTAAGCGTGGGAGGGGCCGGTGTGAGGCAAGAGCTCACACTGAACTCTCTCTGTGTGGGAGGGGCCGGTGTGAGGCAACGGCTCACACTGAGCTCTCTCAGCGTGGGAGGGGCCGGTGTGAGGCAAGAGGCTCACGCTGACATCTCTCGGCGTGGGAGGGGCCGGTGTGAAGCAAGGGCTCACTCTGACCTCTCTCAGCGTGGGAGGGGCCGGTGTGAGGCAAGGGGCTCACGCTGACCTCTGTCAGCGTGGTAGGGGCCGGTGTGAGGCTAGTGGCTCAGGCTGACCTCTGTCAGCCTGGGAGGGGCCGGTGTGAGGCTTGGGGATCCCGCTGACCTCTGTCAGCCTAGGAGGGTCTGGTGTGAGGCTAGGGGATCCCACTGACCTCTGTCAGCCTGGGAGGGGTCGGTGTGAACCTAGGGGCTCCCGCTGACCTTTGTCAGCCTGAGAGGAGCCGGTGTGAAGCAAGGGGCTCCCGCTGACCTCTGTCATCCTGGGAGGGTCTGGTGTGAGGCAAGGGGCTCACGCTGACCTAAGCGTGGGAGGGGCCGGTGTGAGGCAAGGGCTCACACTGAGCTCTCTCAGCGTGGGAGGGGCCGGTGTGAGGCAAGAGGCTCACGCTGACATCTCTCGGCGTGGGAGGGGCCGGTGTGAAGCAAGGGCTCACTCTGACCTCTCTCGGTGTGGGAGGTGCCGGTGTGAAGTAAGGGCTCACACTGACCTCTCTCAGCGTGGGAGGGGCCGGTGTGAGGCAAGGGGCTCACGCTGACCTCTGTCAGCGTGGTAGGCGCTGGTGTGAGGCAAGGGACTCAGTCTGACCTCAGCGTGGTAGGGGCCTGTGTGAGGCAAGAGCTCACACTGAACTCTCTCAGCGTGGGAGGGGCCGGTGTGAGGCAAGGGCTCACACTGAGCTCTCTCAGCATGGGAGGGGCCGATGTGAGGCAAGGGACTCACGCTGACCTCTCTCAGCGTGGGAGGGGCCGGTGTGAGGCAAGGGCTCACACTGAGCTCTCTCAGCGTAGGAGGGGCCGGTGTGAGGCAAGAGGCTCACGCTGACCTCTCTCGGCCTGGGAGGGGCGGTGTGAAGCAAGGGCTCACACCGACCTCTCTCAGCGTGGGAGGGGCCGGTGTGAGGCAAGGGGCTCACGCTGACCTCTCTCAGCGTGGGAAGGGCCGGTGTGAGGCAAGGGCTCACGCTGACCTCTCTCAGCGTGGGAGGGGCTAGTGTGAGGCAAGGGGCTCACGCTGACGTCTCTCCGCCTGGGAGGGGCCGGTGTGAGGCAAGGGCTCACACTGACTTCTCTCAGCATGGGAGGAGCCAGTGTGAGGCAGGGGCTCATGCCTCTGGGCAGGGTGCCAGAGGCATGAGTTGGGCATCAACAAGCCACCGTGAGGGAGGAGCTGGGCCGCACGCGGGCTGCTGGGAGGCAGGCAGGGACTTTGCCCCGTGAGGCAGCCGTGGGGGCAGGAGCAGGGCCTGCAGAGGCTGTTCTCCAACCAGTGCTGGTCCTGTACAGGGGCGGCAGGATTTAGGCCCGAAGAACTTGGCTGGAGAAAGTTCGGGGCCTACAAAGGCGGTTGGGAGCTGGGCAGGAGTTGCGCCAAAAGAGCTTGCTTACTTGCTGGGAGGCAGGGCCGGGAGAGGCCGACTTCAGGACAACTTGGGCCTGCAGAGGTCGCCGGGAGGCCCAAGCTTGGCGTGGAGGAGCCCACCGACCAGAGACCATTTGGGGTCTGCAGATGCCATCGGAGGTCAGGAGCTCATCCTGGAGAGGCCACCGTGAGGCCTGAGCTGGGCCTGGGGAGCTTGGCTTGAGGAAGCTGTGGGCCGACCAAGGCCGCCAGGAGATTGATAGGCACTGAGTCCAAAGAGGTTGTTGAGAGGCAGGAGTCGGGCCTGGAGACGCAGCCGGGAGGAAGAGCTGGGCCCGGAGAGGACACCCGGAGGGTGCAAGTGCGTCTGGAGAGGCCGAGTTGAGGAGGTTCTGGGCCCGGAGAGGCCGCCGGAAGGGAAAAACTGGGCCTGGAAAGGTTGTTGTGAGGAATGAGCCCCATGGGCCTGAGGAGGCCACTGGCAGGCGGGAGCTGGGCCTGCCGACGCGGCCGTGAGGCAGGAGCTTTGGACTCGGGAGGCCGCAGTGAGGCGAGAGCTAGCTGGGCATGGAGAGTCCGCTGTGAGGCCGAGGCCGAGGCCGGGCCCGTGCAGGCCTTCGAGAGGCAGGAGGCCGCGCCTGCAAAGGCCCACTGGAGGTCAAGTTCTGGGCCTGAAGAGGCCGCCAAAAGTCAAAAGCAGGGCCTGGGAAGGCCGCCGAGAGCCATGAGCTGGGCTGGGCTGAAAGAGGCCACTGGGAGGCAGGAGGAGCTGGACCTGGAGAGGCTGACTCGAGGAAGTTTTGCACCTGGAGAGGCCGCCAAGAGGACGGAGATGAGCCCGGGGAGGCCGACTTGCTGCTCCTCCAGTCCCAATTCCAAGCTGACTTGAGGATGACTTGGGCCTGCAGAGGCCGCCGGGAGGCACAGGCTGGGCCTAGAGGAGCCCACTGACCGGAGGCCGTTTGGGGCCTGCAGATGCCATCAGAGGGCAGGAGCTGAGCCTGGAGAGGCCACCGTGAGGCCGGAGCTGAGCCTGGGGAGCTTGGCTTCGGGAAGTTGTGTGCCTACCAGGGCCGCTGGGAGCTGGGCAGGAGCTAGGTCCAAAGACATTGTTGGGAGGCCAGAGTCGGGCCTGGAGACGCAGCCGGGAGGAAGAGCTGGGCCCGGAGAGCACGCTGGGAGGCTGCAAGTGGGTCTGGAGAGGCCGACTTGAGGACGCCCGGCCTCTGCCTCCTGCATGGCGGCCTCTGCATGCCCAGCTGTTCCTCCTGGCTGCATCTCCCGGCCCAGCTCCTGCCTCCCAGCAAACAAGCTCTTTTGGCTCAGCTCCCGCCGGCGTTTGTAGACCCCGAAGTTTCTGCAACCAAGCGCTCAGGCCCACATCCCGCCTTCAGTAGCCTGAACAGTCCCAGCTGCGGCTGGAGAAGAGCCTGAAGCCCCCGCTGTTGCCTCCCAGGGGTGCTCCAGGCCCAGCTGTCGCCCCACCACGACATCCCAGGCCCAATTCCCTGCCTGCCTCCCAGCAGCCCGCGTGCGACCCTGCTCCTCCTTCACGGTGGCCTGTTGAGGCAGGGGCTCACGCTGACCTCTCTCAGTGTGGGAGGGGCCGGAGTGAGTCAGGGGCTCAGGCTGACCTCTGTCAGTGTGGGAGGGGCCGGTGTGAAGCTAGGGGCTCCCGCTGACCTCTGTTAGCCTGGGAGGGGCTGGTGTGAGGCTATGGGCTCCCAGTGAACTCTGTCAGCCTGGGAGGGGCCGGCGTGAGGCTAGGGACTCCCGCTGACCTCTCTCAGCGTGGGAGGGGCCGGTGTGAGGCAAGGGGCTCAGGGTGACCTCTGTCAGCGAGCGAGGGGCCTGTGTGAGGCAAGGGGATCCCGCTGACCTCTGTGAGCCTGGGAGGGGCCGGTGTGAGGCAAGGGGCTCAGGCTGACCTCTGTCAGCCTGGGAGGGGCCCGTGTGAGGCCAGGGGCTCCCGCTGACCTCTGTGAGCCTGGGAGGGGCCGGTGTGAGGCCAGGGGCTCCCGCTGACCTCTGTCAGCCTGGGAGGGGCCGGTGTGAGGCAAGGGCCTCAGGCTGACCTAAGCGTGGGAGGGGCCGGTGTGAGGCAAGGGCTCACACTGAGCTCTCTCAGCGTGGGAGGGGCCGGTGTGAGGCAAGAGGCTCACGCTGACCTCTCTCGGCGTGGGAGAGGCTGGTGTGAAACAAGGGCTCACACTGACCTCTCTTACCGTGGGAGGGGCCGGTGGCAGGCAAGGGGCTCACGCTGACCTCTGTCAGCGTAGTAAGGGCCGGTGTGAGGCAAGGGCCTCAGTCTGACCTCAGCGTGGTAGGGGCCTGTGTGAGGCAAGAGCTCACACTGAACTCTCTCAGCGTCGGATGGGCCTGTGTGAGGCAAGGGGCTCACGCTGACCTCTCTCAGCATGGGAGGGGCCGGTGTGAGGCAAGGGCTCACACTGACCTCTCAGCGTGGGAGAGGCCGGTGTGAGGCAAGGGGCTCACACTGACCTCTCTCAGCGTGGGAGGGGCCAGTGTGAGGCAAGGGCTCACACCGACCTCTCTCAGCGTGGGAGGGGCCGGTGTGAGGCAAGGGGCTCACGCTGACCTCTCTCCGCCTGGGAGGGTCCAGTGTGGGGCAAGGGCTCACACTGACCTCTCTCAGCATGGGAGGAGCCAGTGTGAGGCAGGGGCTCATGCCTCTGGGCAGGGTGCCAGAGGCATGAGTTGGGCATCAACAGGCCACCGTGGGGGTGGAGCTGGGCCGCACGCGGGCTCCTGGGAGGCAGGCAGGGACTTCGCCCTGGGAAGCAGCCATGGGGGCAGGAGCAGGGCCTGCAGAAGCTGTTCTCCAACCAGTGCTGGTCCTGTACAGGCCACCGGGCAGCAGGAATTAGGCCCGAAGAACTTGGCTGGAGAAATTTCGGGGCCTACAAAGGTGGTTGGGAGCTGGGCAGGATTTGAGCCAAAAGAACTTGCTTACTTGCTGGGAGGCAGGGCCGGGAGAGGCCGACTTCAGGACAACTTGGGCCTGCAGAGGTCGCCGGGAGGCCCAAGCTTGGCGTGGAGGAGCCCACTGACCGGAGACCATTTGGGGCCTGCAGTTGCCATCGGAGGGCAGGAGCTCATCCTGGAGAGACCACTGTGAGGCCTGAGCTGGGCCTGGGGAGCTTGGCTTGAGGAAGCTGTGGGCCGACCAAGGCCGCCAGGAGATTGGTAGGCACTGAGTCCAAAGAGGTTGTTGAGAGGCAGGAGTCGGGCCTGGAGACGCAGCCGGGAGGAAGAGCTGGGCCCGGAGAGGACGCCCAGAGCGTGCAAGTCGGTCTGGAGAGGCCGACTTGAGGAGGTTCTGGGCCCGGAGAGGCCGCCGGAAGGGAAAAACTGGGCCTGGAAAGGCCGTTGTTAGGAATGAGCCCCATGGGCCTCAAGAGGCCACTGGCAGGCGGGAGCTGGGCCTGCCGAAGCGGCCAAGAGGCAGGAGCTTTGGACTCGGGAGGCCGCAGTGAGGCTAGAGCTAGCTGGGCGTGGATAGTCTGCTGTGAGGCAGAGGCTGGGCCTGTGCAGGCCTTCGGGAGGCAGGAGGCCGGGCCTTGACTTTTGACCAAAAGTCAAAAGCGGGTCCTGGGAAGGCCGCCGGGATGCATGAGCTGGGCTGGGCCGAAAGAGGCCACTGGGAGGCAGGAGGAGCTGGGCCTGGAGAGGCTGACTTGAGGAACTTTTGCACGCAGAGAGGCCACCAAGAGTCCGGAGCTGGGCCTGGGGAGGCCGACTTGAGCACGACTTGGGCCTGCAGAGGCCGCCGGGAGGCAGGAGCTGGCCCTGGACAGGCCAACTTGACGACAGTCTGGGCCTGCAGAGGCCGCCGAGAGGAAGAGCTGTGCCCGGAGAGGCCGCCTGGGGGAAGTCCAGGGCCTGGCGAGGATGCAAAGCAGCAAACACTAGGCCTGGAATGGCTGCCCTGAGGCACGGGCTTGGCCTACAGAGGCCACTGGGAGGCAGGAGCTTGGCCCGCAGAGGCTCCCTAGAGGGAGGAGCATTGCCCCAGGAGGCCAAGGTGAAGAAGATGTGGGCCTGAAGAGCCCACTCTGAGGTAGATGCCGGGCCTGTAGAGGCTGCCGACAGGCAGGGGATGGGCCCATTGAGGCCACGAGAGGCATGAGCTGGGCCTCAACAGGCCAGTGTGAGGCAGGAGCTGACACTTGGGCACGTTGCAATAGGCATGAGTTAGGCCGAAAGAGGCCACCGTGAGGGAGGAGCTGGGCCTGTACAAGCTGCCAAAAGGCAGGAGCAGCTTTGGACTGGAGAGGCTGCAGACAGGGAAGAGCTGAGTGTGAAGAGTCTGCTGTGAGGCAGAGGCTGGGCCTGTACATGCCCTCGGGAAGCAGGAGGCTGGGCCTGGAGAGGCCGACTTGAGAAAGTTTTGCTCCTGGAGAGGCCACTCAGAGGCGAAGAGGCTGACTTGAGGTCGATTTTGGCCTGCAGAAGCCACCGGTAGCTAGGAGTTGGCCCTGGAGAGGCTGACCTGAGGACAATTTTGGCCTGTAGAGGCCACTGGGAGGGAGAGCTTGGTCTGGAGAGGCCAACTGGAGTAAGTTCAGGGCTTGGAGAGGATGCGCAAAAGGAAACGCTCAGCCTGGAAAGTGTGCTGTGAGGCATTAGCTTGGCCTACACAGCACTTGGAGGCAGGAGCTGGGCCTGCAGAGGGTGACTTCAGGACGATTTTGGCCTGCAGAAGCCTTTGGGAGGAAGAGCTTGGCCTGGACCGGCTGACTGGAGGAAGTTTTGGGACTGGAGTATGCATCAAAAAGCAAAAGTTAGGCTAGGAAAGGCCACTTCGCGGCAAGATCTTGGCCTACAAAGGCAATTGCAAGGCAGGAGCTTGGCCTGTAGAGGCTGCCGAAAGGCAGGAGCTTGGCCTTAGGAGGCTATGATCAGGCAAGTGGTGGGTCTGGAGGGTCTACTGTGTGGTAAGAGTCTGGGCCTGTGTAGGCCGACATGAGGCAGGAGCTGAGTTAGGAGAGGCCAACTTTTGGAGAATTTGGGCCTGCAGAGGCTGCCAGGAGGCAAGAGCTGTGCCTGGAGAGTCCATCTTTTAGCATGAGCTGGGCCTAAAGAGACCATTGTGAGGCAGCAGCTGCCTGGGAGGCAGGCAGATTCGTGGCCTGGGGAGGCCACCGTGAAGCAAATGCTCAGTTTTCGGACGATGCCGTGAGGCAGGGAGAAACTTGGCTTTCGGTGGCCGCAGTGAGGGAATAGTTTGATTGCTGAGGCTGCCGGGAGGCTGAAGGTGGGCCTGGAAGGCTTTACCTTAAGAAGTCTGTGGCCTACAGAGGCTGCCAGCAGCTCAGCAGGAGTTGGGCCAAAGGAGGTTGTTGTGAGGCAGGAGACGGGCCTGTAGACGCACTGGGAGGATGAGCTCATCCTGGAGATGCCGAGTTAAGGACATTCTGGGCCTGGAGAGGCTGCAAAAGGCAAAAGCTGTGCCTAGAAAAGTCGCCATGGGCCATGAGGAGCTGGGCCTGTAGAGGCTGCCAAAAGGCAGGAGCTTCGCCTGAGGATGCCACAGTGAGACACCATCTGGGTCTGGAGGGTCCACTGTGAGGCAGAGGCTGGCCTGTAGAGTCCGACAGTAGACAGAAGTTGAGCAAAAGGCTGATTTGAGGAAGTTTTGGGCTTCAAGAGTCAGCCACGAGGCAGGCACTAGGCCTGGAAATGGCCCGACAGTCATGAGTTGGGCCTAAATGGGCCACTGTGAGGGAGGAGCTGTGCCTGTTGAGGCTGCTGGCAGGCAGGCAGAAATTTGGCCTCGGGCAGCTGCCATGAGGCAAGAGCTGGGTCTGGAAAAAGCCCCTGGGAGGCAAGAGCAGGGCCTGCAGAGGCTGTTCTCAAGTCAAAGCTGGGCCTGTTCATGCCACCGGGAAGCAGAAGGTGGGCCTGGAGAGTTTGACTTGAGGAAGTTTTGGGCCTACCTTGGCCGCCATGAGCTGGACAGGAACTGGGCCAAAAAAGGCTGTTGTGAGGCAGCAGTTGTGCCTGTAGACCCAGCCAAGAGGAAGAGGTGGGCCTGGAGAAGCCCCCATGAGGCAGAGGTTGGGCCTTCAGATGCTGACAGGAGGCAGGAGCTGGGCCTGGAGAGGTCCACTTGAGGAGATTTTGGGCCTTCATAGGCCACCAGAAGGCAACAGTTGGAACTAGAGAGTCTGACTTGAGTAAGTTTTGGGCCCGGAGATGACGTCCTGGGACAGGAGTTGGGCCTGTAGAGGCCAACGTGAGGCATGAGCTGGATGTAGAGAGGCCAGTGTGAGGCAAGACCTGGGCCTGTCTAGGCTGCTGGGAGACAGGCAGGAATCTGGCCAGGGAAGGTTGCCATGAGACAAAAGTTGGGCCTGGAAAGGCCCTTGTGAAGCATGAGCTTGGCCTAAAGAGGCCACTGGGTGGCAGGAGCTGGGTGTGTAGAAGCTGCTGAAAGGTTGGGAGCTTGGCTTGGGGGGTCCACAGTGAGGCAGATGATGGGCCTGAAGAATCTGCTGTGAGGCAGATGTTGGGACTGTAGAGGCCGACGGGAGGCAGAGGCTGGGCCTGGAGGGGCCCCCAAGATGCAGGAGCTGGGCCTGGAGAGGCTGCCAAGAAGCATGAGCTGGGCCTGGTGAGGTCGACTTGAGAAAGTTCAGGGCCTGGAGAGAAGGCTGGGAGGCAGGAGCTGGGTCTAAAGAGGCCATTGTAACAATGGAGCTGTGCCTTTGGAGGCTGTTGTGAGGCAGTAGGCTCATCTGCGGAGACTGCCGTGAGGTAGGGTATGGGCCTAAATAGGCCATTGTGAGTCATGAGCTTGGTCTGTAGAGGCTGACTGGAGAAAGTTCTGGGCCTGGAGAGGCTGCCGGGAGGTAGAAGCTGGGCCAAAAGATTTAAGCACATTTACATTTATTAGGCACTTTATTTCCATTATTACACTGTAATATATAATAAAATAATTATAGAACTCACCATAATGTAGAATCAGTGGGCGTGTTAAGCTTGGTTTCCTGCAACTGGATGGTCCCACCTGAGCGTGATGGGAGAAAGTGACAGATCAATAGGTATTAGATTCTCATAAAGACAGCGCAACCTAGATCCCTCACATGCACGGTTCACAACAGGGTGCGTTCTCCTATGAGAATCTAATGCTGCTGCTGATCTGAGAAGGTGGAGCTCAGGCGGGAATGTGAGCAAAGGGGAGTGGCTGTAAATACAGACGAAGCTTCCCTCACTCCCTCACTTGACACCACTCACCTCCTGCTGTGTGGCTCCTTACGGCTCCATGGCTCAGGGGTTGGGGACCCCTGCTCAAGTGCATCCAAAGCGACCCTTCCCACACCAGTCTTCATAGTGGTCAAGGGCAGCAACCACTTAGCTCCCAAGGCATGTGCCTCAGCTGGCATTTCGTCACAATCAACAGTAAGTGGTAGCTTGAGTCATTGTGAGGTCACTTCCTGGAAATCACCAGCATCCCATTTCCCACTGGCAAAGAGCTCAGCACTGCCCCCTGGGAAACCAAACCTATGCCCAAATCCCATCTGTGTGGGTTTATCTCCTGGGACCCTTCCTAACATATTAGAGTCCAATCAGGAAGCATAAACCACTCAAAAGTTTAAAGTGGTAAAATTTAATATGGAGAATTATTCATTATAACAGGTGAACAGCATAATGAGAGATTGGCTAGCACAAAGTAAAGAGAACTCTAGAGAATACAGGACTAGCCCAGGACAGGCATGGTGGCTCATGCCTGAAATACCAGCCATTTGAGAAGCTAATGCAGGAGGATTGCTTAAGGCCAGGAGCTAGAGACCGGTCTGGACAACACAGTGAGACCCTGTCTCTATCCAAAAAAAGAAAAAAGTTAACTGGGAGTGGTGGTGCACACCTGTAGTCCCAGCTACTCGGAATGCTGAAGTTTGAGCCTGGGAGGTCAAGGCTGCAGCGAGGCGTGATTATGCCACTACAGTCCAGCCTGGTGACAGAGCAAGACCCTGTCTCAAAGAACAAAACAACAACAACCATTTACAGACAGAAAAGAAATAGAGCTAATAAGCTAAGGAAAGATGTTGAAATGTGACAAGTAAAGTAATATGAGGTCTTTTATCTATTTAAAATAATCAAACAAAAAATGACTTACTAAATTATAATACCCTGTGCTGGCAAAGGTGCAGTGAAATGGGCACTTTCTTATACTATGAGGGGTGTTTAAATTGTGTATAAGCCTTCCCGCGTAAAGCTTGTCAATTTTTTAAAATAATGGAGACAGGGTCTCACCATACTGCCATACTGCCTCCTCCAACTCTTGGCCTCAAGCAGTCCTCCTCTCTTAGCCTCCCAAAGTGCTAAGATTATAGCTGGGAGGCACCCAAAACCCTGTCAATTTACATCAAGGGTAATGAGAATGTCCATTCACCATGTCTCACAGTAATCTTACTTCTGGGGAGACAATTCAATCTAAACAAAAGGTCATCTGTACAAACACAGTAAAAATCTGGGAGTAACTGAAGACAGAGTTGGTAAGTGAAATAAGAAACAGTTATAAGAAATTAAACTATGATATCAATAGGCACCTGGTATAAAAGGTCAGTTGATGTTAGCTGCTACTTTTTTGTTGTTTTGAGACAGGGTCTCACTCTGTCACCCAGGCTGGAGTGCAGAGGCCTGATCATGACTCACTGCAGTCTCAGCCTCCCTGGGCTCAAGTGATCCTCCCACCTCAGCCTCCCAAGTAGCTGGGACTACAGGAACATGCCACCACACTAGGCTAATTCATGTATTTTTCTGTAGGGATGGTGACTCCCCCTTTGTTTCCAAGGCCTATCACAAACTCTTGGCCTCAAGCCATCCTCCTGCCTCAGCCTCCCAAAGTGTTGCGATTACCAGTGTGAGCCACCACAGCTGGCCAGCTGCTACTTTTATCAATATTATTATTATTCCACTCAATTAAAAATTATTATTTTCAAGGCTATGCAACACTATGTATCCTACAGCCTAATGTAAAAACATATACAGTCGCCATCCCTCAGTATAAAGAATTAGTTCCAGCCCCCCATCTCTGCATATACCAAAATCCATGCTTACTCACGTTTCGCTGTCACCCCTCTGGAATCCACGTATACGAAAATTCCAAATATTAGTTGGGCATAGTGGCAAGCACCTGTAGTCTCAGCCACGTGGGAGGTTGAGGTGGGAGGATCGCTTCAGCCTGGAAGGTTGAGGCTGCAGTCAGCTGCGATAGCACTACTACACTCCAGCCTTGGACAACAGAGGGAGACCCTGTCTCAGAAAAAAAAAAAACAAAATAAAACAGGTTAGAAATTGTAATGAGGTCTGTTGGGCAAAATTCCATATAAGCAAAGTATAAATTAATAAAGCAAATCGTGATAAATTAGTACGATTGACTTTCTGGAGTTTCTGACAATAAAAGTAAGGAAAATGCAAAACACAAAGACAGAGAGTAAAAAGAGAAATTAGGAAAGCATTCTACATGTTTAATAGGAAGACACTGGCCATGTTCGTGCAGCGGCAGTATGTCGTGACATGACATACCTTGGAGAGAAGTTAACAGATGAGGAAGTTGATAAAAATCATCAGAGAAGCAAAATACTGGTAGCGACACTCAAATAAACCATGAAATTTCCATAACTTATGTCAGCAAAGTGGGAATATTGTACAGTGTGTGTTGAAGTTCCTATACAACATTGTTTATCTGCCTTTTGTTTGTAAGGAATGTATATACTAAAAGTTCTTCTTGCTGTCAAAAGAATATGTGTGAATAAGTCATTTTAACTTATTCTTCTGTTTTTCTTTTATCTTCCTGCCATCATCCCACAGCCTTACTTTAGAAATTTTTTCTTTAGAAAATTGAACAAGTGCTCCTTGTGGTGGCACATACCTCTAGGATGGGAGGCAGGGGTGGAAGGGTCACTTGAGGCCATTAGTTTGACGCCAGCCTGGCCAACAAAGTGAGACCCCATGTCTACAAAACAATTTAAAAATTAGCCAAGTATCGTCATGTATACCTACAGTCCTAGCTACTCAGGAGGCTCAGGTAGGAGGATCCTTAGCCCGGGATTTCAAGGCTGCAGTGAGCTGTGATAGCACTACTGTACTCAAGCCTGGGTGACAGGGTGAGACCCCATCTCCTAAAATAAAAAACAAAGAAAAAAATAGTTCAAGTAGCAAGTTGTATGTGGCTTACTCTGAATATTTCTAAACTAGAAATTCTCAATCTTTTGGGGTCTAACATCCCTTTACCTTTTTTAACTTTATTGAAGATCTCTAAGACTATTTCTTTCTGTAGATAATTATATTAAAACTAGAAAATAAGACACAATTTTTTAAATATTATTCATCACATATTAAAGCCATTACATGTTGATATAAGATTTTTAAAATATTTAATATTCATTACATATTAATAATAAAACCATTTACATGTTGATATAATACTTTTTTTTTTCTTTGAGACAAAGTCTTGTTCTTTTGCCCAGGCTGGAGTGAAGTGGCTCAATCTCAGCTCATTGCAACCTCTGCCCCGCAGGTTCAAGCGATTCTCCTACCTCAGCCTCCCAAGTAGCTGGGATTACAGGCGCCCACTACCATGTCCAGCTAATTATTGTATTTTCTTAGTAGAGAAGGAGTTTCGCCATGTTGGCAAGGCTGGTCTTGAACTCTTGACCTCAGGTGATCCACCCGCCTGGGTCTCCCTAAGTGCTAGGATTACAGGTGTGAGCCACCGCACCCACCCCAATTAATATATGTTTTAAAACACTGATTAGTCAGGCAACAACACCAGCAGGGGTCTCCTCATTCCCAGCGACGCAAACCCCACTGCACGGCTGAGGGGTTGCAAGGGCTGCAGAGCCAAAAGGCTCTGACTTGAGATATTATTTTACTTGTATTTTTATTTGTATTGTGAGACAGGTCCTGCTCTGTCACCCAGACTGGAGTGCAGCTGTGCACTTACAGCTCGCTGCAGCCTCGACCTCCTGGGCTCAAGCCATCTTCCTGCCTCAGCTCCCCAGTAGCTGGTAGTACAGTTGAGTGTCACCATGCCTGGTTATTTTTTTAATTTTTTTGTAGAGTGAGGGATCTTGCTATGTTGCCCAAGCTGGCCTCAAACTCCTGACCTCAAGAGATCTGCCCACTTCAGCCTCCTGAGTAGCTGAAACTACAAGTACACATCACCATGCCTAGCTACATTTATTTAATTTTGAAAAATATTTTTGTAAAGAGCAGATCTTGCTGTGTTGTCCAGGCTGGTCTTGAACACCTGCCCTTAAAAGATACTCGCACCTCTGCTTACCAAACAGCTGGGACTACAGGCATGAGCCATTGCAATGAGCCTGAAGAGATTTCTCTAATCTAGCATTCCATACTTGGTAGGATTGGGAAAGGCAGTAGTGTTTTTTAAAATTACTTAATAATTTCAGTAACAATCAAACTCAACCTTGACCCCTGCCTTCTCTCACACCCCATATCCAGTCTGTCAGGAAATCCTGTTGATTGTCTTCGACATCTACTAAAGATCCCCACCCAGCAGCTCCCTGGCCTCCTCCCCTACTTCTCCCCTCTGACCATCTCTCAACACCACCATGACCCTGGTCAGGACCACCATCATCTCCCGCCTGGATGTTGCCAAAGCTTGGCCCCCATGCTTCTATCACATCTTCCCACAGTCTTTCTCAACTCAGCAGCCAGAGAATGCTTTTAAATCGGGAGACAGATTATGTCGCCTCTCTGCTCAGAACCCTCCCGCAGTTCCCATCTGAGTCAGAGTAAAAGCCAAAGCCCCACCAATAACCTCCCAGGGCTTATGTGATCTGTACTGATCCCCACCCAGCAACTCCCTGGCTCCCTCCCCTAATTCTCTCCCTCTCTCCATCTGCTCCTTGGGCCTCCTTCCAGAGCCGGAGACACACCTCAGACAGTTTATTCTATTGTTTCTGCTTACAATCCTCTTCCCTCAGCACCTTGGCCACCTCCTTCCCCTCCTTCAAGTCTTTACTCAATTTTCACTTAGGAGGCCACCCCTGATCATTCTATTTAACATTGCCATCTGTCCCCATGCCCACCATGCTCATTTCTTCTTTCTTTACTTTCTTCTTTCTTTTTTTTCAAGATCTCACTGTCACCAAGGCTGGAGTGCAGTGGCGAAATCACACCTCACTGCAACCTCAAATTTCCAGGCTCAAGCGATCCTCCCACCTCAGCCTCCTGAGTACCTGGGACTCCAGGTTCATGCCACCATGCCTGGCTAAATTTTTTAGTATTTTATTTTATTTTATTTTGAGACAGAGTTTCACTCTTCTTGCCCAGGCTGTAGTGTAACAGTGCGATCCCGGCTCACTGCAACCTCCACCTCCCAGATTCAAGTGATTCTCCTGCCTCAGCCTTCCAAGTAGCTGGGATTACAGGTGCGTGCCACCACGCCCAGCTAATTTTTGTATTTTTAGTAGAGCCGGGGTTTCACAATGTTGGCCAGGCTGGTCTCGAACTCCTGACCTCAGGTAATCTGCCCGCTTCGGCCTCCCAAAGTGCTGGAATTACAGGCGTGAGCCACCACGCCTGGCCAATTTTTTCATTTCTTGTAGAGACAAGGTCTTACTATGTTGCCCAGACTGGTCTTGAACTCCTGGCTTCAAGTGATCCTCCTGCCTAAATTCCTAAAGTGCTGGGATTACCGGCATGAGCCATCATGCCTGGCTTCATGTTCATTTCTTCTTGCTGCTGCAACATAGTTTGCAGTTTCCTACATTTAGTGGCTTAAAACACCACAAATCTACCATCTTACAGTTCTAGGGGCCAGAAACCCAAACTAGGTCTATTAAGGCTAAAGTCAAGGTGTCAGCAGGGCTGCATTCCTTCTGGAGACTGTAATATGTTCCCTTGGCTTTTCCAGCTTCTAGAAGCCACCCCCATTCCTTGGATCATGGCCCCTGACTCCATCTTCAAAGCCAGAGGTGAAGCATCTTCAAATCTCCCTCTCTTACCTCTGCTTTCATCACCACATCTCCTGCTCCAATTCTGAATCTCCTACTCTCTTTCTTTTATAAAGACCCTTGTGATTGCTGGGCATGGTGGCTCCCACCCAGAATCCCAACACTTTGGGAGGTCAAGGCAGGAGGAACACTTGAGGCCCGAAGTTTGAAACTAGCATGAAAAACACAGTGAGACCCCCACCTCTAGAAAAAAATAAAAATAAATATTAGCCCGACATGGTGGTATGCACCTGTAGTCCCAGCTACTTGAGAGGCTGAGGTGAGACAATCGATTTAGCCCAGGAGTTTGAGATCAGCCTGGACAACATAACTAAATCTCATCTCTACAAGGACGAGGTGGGAGGATCACTTGAGCCCAGGAATTTGTGGCCAGCCTGGGCAACAAAAGAAGACCCCATCTGGCCAACATGGCCAACCTGGCCACCATGGTGAAACTCTGACTCTATAAAAATGAGCTGGGCATGGGTGACATGCATGTGTAGTCCTAGCTACTTGGGAGGTTGAGATGGGAGGATTGCTTGATCTCAGGAGGCCAAAGCTATAGTGAGCTATGATCACATCACTGCACTCCAGCCTGGATGACACAGGAGATTCTGTCTCAAAAAAAAGAAAAGAAATATATATTTAATCTCTGTCCCTGGTTCGTGGCACAGAGCTTCTAAAGCTCTTACAAAGACCTCAGTGATAGATGTGACAGGAACATCTTTTGTTTTAATATTTGGTCTTGGTCCCAGGTTTCTAACACAAGAGCCTCTAAGAACTTTGGGATCTCCAGCATGGTAAGAATGCATTTGGGGATGTTGTTGAGATGACTGGGTGACTGCAAGCTCCTAAATTTCTTCAAGAGGAGGGCTGATTACCATGCAACCACATGGTAAGAGGCTTGGAACTTTCAGCCTCATGCACTGAACTCCAGGAGGAGGAGGGGCTGGAGACTGACTTAATCACCAACAGCCAAAGATTTTATCAATCATGCTTGCATAATAAAGCCTCCATGAACACCCTGAATGGGGTTTGCAGAGCTTTCAGGGTTGCTGGACACAGGAGATGCTGGGAGGGTCGCATGTTCAACAGAGGGCATGGGAGTTCTGTGCCCCTCCGAACTTAACTTGCCCTGGGTATCTTTCTTTTTTTTGAGACAGGATCAGGCTCTTTTGTCCAAGCTAGAGTGCAGTGGCACAATCTCAGCTTACTGTAACCTAAGCCTCCCCAGTCCCCAGCTCAAGGTATCCTCTCATCTCAGCTTCCCTAGTAGTTGAAACTCTAGGTGCACACCACCACACCAGTTATTATTATTATTTTTTAATTTTTTATAGAGACAGGTTTTCACCATGTTGCCCAGGCTGATCTCAAACTCTTGAGTTTAAGTGATCCTCCCACCTTGGCCTCCCAAAGTGCTGAGATTACAGGCATGAGCCACTGCATCCAGCATGCACGTCTCTTTCATTGACTGTTTCTGAGATGTATCCTTCACAATGAACCAGTAATAGGAAATGAACTGGCCAGATGTGGCTCACATCTGTAATCCCAGCACTTTCAGAGGCTGAGTGGGAGGATCACTTGAGACCAGGAATTTGTGGCCAGCCTGGCCAACACAACAAGACCCCATCTATACAAAAAATAAAAGAAACTAACCAGATGTGGTGGTGCAGGCATGTAGTCTCAGCTACTAGGGAGGCTGAGGTGGGAGAACCACTGGAGCCCAGACAATCAAGGCTGCAATGACCTATGACTGCACCATTGCACACCAGCCTGGGCAACAAAATAAGACCCTCTCTCTCAGAAAAAAAGAAAATAAACTGTTTTTCTGAGTTCCATAAACTGTTCTAGCAAATTATTAAACCCAAGAAGACAGTTATGGGAACCCCCGATTGGTAACAGGTTGGTCAAAAGTACGGTGACAACTTAGGACTTGCCATTGGCATCTGAGGTGAGGATGGCCTCATGGGACTGAGCCCCTAACCTGTGGGGTCTGTGCTAACTCCAGGTAGTGTCAGAATAAAGTCATGGGATACCCAGTTAATATCCAGAGCACTGAAGAATTTGGTGTAGAAACTCCATACATACATTCAGTCGGAAGTGTGTGAGTAGAGACAAACATGGGCTTTTCTGTCACCTACCTGCTTAACTGCATAGGAGAGGCAATATGTGGTGCTCATGAACAAAGCAAACATTAAAGTCAGACCAAACCCAACATTTGACTCAGTCTTAATATCCAGGTGAGCTTGGGCAAATCATTCATTATTCCTAAGGCTTCATCACTCCATTCATAAAATGGGGATAACTGTGGCACCTACCTGTGATTCTGTGAGAATTAACGAAATATTATGCTTGGGGTTATTGTGATCATTATACCTATTCCAAACTATTTGACAAGGACAGTGATGGATGATGACATCAAAAAATCAGAAACTGCAATGAGGTCTCTCAGGCAAAATTCCATACAAGCAAATTACTGTGTCTACAAAGCATTCCTGCCACACTTAATTCACCATTCCCTGAACAAAATATGCCATCTTCGTTGTTCCGGTCTGTACAGTGCTGGTTTCCCTTCCCGGGCAGTTTGCGCTATCCCATCCCAGCCCATTCCCCATCCCTCCACCTCCCCCTTCCCTCCCCACTCTCATACAACTCTTCCTCATCTTTCAGGACTTGGCTTCAATGTCACCTTAACTGGAAGCTTCTCTCACTCTCCAGAAGAGCTTCACATTGCACTTGATGCATGCACTATTATTTGATCATTTTTAAGTTACAGTCCAAATCTTTTTGAACCTGAATAACATGTTGCCCAGTCAGTCTCTCTTCCTGGATTCAGAAGTCTTTCATGGTAGATCCAGCTGGAAGTGACAAAAAGACATCTTTTGACATAAAGGGATGACACAGACAGACATAGGTTCTTAAATGTCTTAAATGTTATGTGAAAATTAAACAGAATTCAAAGACTTGTGGGGAACACTTAGGAGGGAAAGTTACTGGGAATGTCATAAAGGGTTAATTTGTGTTTTATTTTATTTTATTTTACTTTATTTTTTGAGACAGTCTCATTCTGTCACCTAGGCTGGAGTCGTGGTGCAATCAGGCTCACTGCAGCCTTGACCACCTGGGCTCAAGTAATCTCACTTAATTTTTATTTGGTTTAAGAAAGTCTTGGTTGAGGGTGGTGGCTTATGCCTGTAATCTCAGCACTTTGGGAGGCTGAGAGAGGTATATTACTTGAGGCCAGGAGTTTGAGATCAGCCTGGGCAATATATTAAGACCCTGCCTCTACCAAAAAACAGAGTGAATGTGTGGAAGACAATTTTTCCACAGACTGGGAGTGAGGGAATAATTTCAGGATGATTCAAGTGCATTACATATATTGTGCACTTTATTTCTATTATTACTACATAGTAATATATAATGAAATGATTCTACAACTCACTATAACGTAGACTCAGTGGGATCTCTGAGCTTGTTTTCCTGCAACTAGACTGTCCATCTGGGGTGATGGGAGACAGTAACAGAATATTAGGCATTAGATTCTCATAAGGAGTGCACAACCTAGATCCCTCGCATCCACACTTCACAACAGAGTTTGTGCTCCTATGAGAATCTAATGCTACTGCTGATCTGACAGGACATGGAGCTCAGGTGGTCATGCAAGCGATGGGAGGGGCTAGAAATACAGATGAAGTTTCCCTTCACTCGCCTGCTGCTCACCTCCAGCTCTGTGGCCCTGTGGTTGGAGACCGCTGCTCAAGTGCATTCGAAAGGATCCATCCCATGCCATTCTTCAGAGTCATCTTTACTGCTGCAGTGGTCAACTTGTAGCACCCCTAAGCTTGCAGGACATATGATTCAACTGGCATTTCACAATCAACAGTATGTGGTAGCTTGAGTCATTGTGAGGTCACTTCCTGGAAATCACCAGCATCCCATATCCCATTAGCAAGGAGCTCAGCACTGCTCCTTGGATAACCAAACCTATTCCCAAATCCCATCTGTGTGCGTCTATCTCCTGGTACCCTTCCTAGCATCAATTCTGTATTTGTAGGAGTCCAATCAGGAGACACAAACCACTCAAAAGTTTAAACTAGAATGAGCAAGGTGGCTCATACCTGTAATCCCAGCACTTTGGGAGCCCAAGGTGGGTGGACTGCTTTGAGCTCAGGAGTTTGAGAACAGTCTGGGAAACATGGCGAAACCTCGTCTCTACAAAAAACACAAAAATCAGCTGGGTGTGGTGGCACTTACCTGTAATCCCAGCTACTCGGGAGGCTGAGGCAGGAGAATTGCTTGAGCCTGGCAGGTGGAGGCTGCAGTGAGCAGAGGTTGTGCCACTGTACTCCAGCCTGGGTGACAGTGTGAGACCCGGTATCAAAAAGAAAAAACGTATATATATGTAAATTTAATATAAAAAGTATTAATTTTGGCCAGGCACAATGGCTCATGCCTGTAATCCCAGCACTTTGGGAGGCCAAGGCAGACAGATCACCTGAGGTCAGGAGTTCGAGACCAGCCTGACCAGCATGGAGAAACCCCATCTCTACTAAAAATACAAAATTAGCTGGGCATGGTGGCACATGCCTGTAATCCCAACTACTCAGGAGGCTGAGGCAGGAGAATCGCTTGAACCCGGCAGGTGGAGGTTGTGCTGAGCCGAGATAGTGCCATTGCACTCCAGCCTGGGCAACAAGAGTGAAACTCCATCTCAAAAAAAAAAAAAAAAAAGGTATTAATTTTTACAGAGGATCAGCACAATGAGGGACACACTAGCACAAAGTAAAGACAACTCTAGAGAATACGGAACTAGCAGAGGCCAGGCATTGTGGCTCATGCCTGTAATCCCAGCAATCTGGGAATCCTAGGCAGGAGGATCACTTGAGGCCAGGAGTTGGAGACCAATCAGTGCTAAATAGTGAGACTCTGTGTCTACCAAAAAAAGGAACATTAGCCAGGTGTGGTGGTGGTGCACACCCATAGTTCCAGCTACTTGGGAGCCTGGGGTGGGAGAAATCCCTTGAGCCTGGGAAGTCTACACTACAGTGAGCCAAGATTGTGCCACTGCACTCCAGCCTGGGCGACAGAGTGAGACCCTGTCTTAGAAAGAAAAAAGAAAAGAAAGTGTTAATCCCCCTATGGGAATCTCCTCTTCTCCTGCCCTCTCTGGAACCTCACTTGTCAGTTCTTCCTCCCACTTTCCTGTATCTTTAACCTATCCCCCACTTTTAGCTCCTTCCCATCAACATTTAAATTACTCAAACTTCCTCTGTTTTAAAAACCTCTCCCTAAACTCAGTGAGAGGTCTCCTGCACACCCATTGAGCCATCTGCTCTCCCTGGTGCCTTCTCTACAGCAGCCTGAGCCATGTCTCTAATCCATGAATCTCATCATGTTACTCCCCCATTTACATCACTTCTCCTTGCCTCAGGGATTAAGTCCAAACTCCTTAACAGCCCCTGCTCTGCCCTGCTTTGCAAGGCAGCCTCACTGCTTGCCCCTCTCCATTTCATCTGCTATGGAGTCCAACTGAGTCTCATCTGCCCCTTCAACGCACACTCTTTCTCCTCTGGGAGTCTCTGAAGTGGGTAATATCCTCTGCTTATAATATGCTTCCCCTTAAACCTCTACTCTCTTCCTGGCTAGCTTTGACTCCTCTGTCACTTGTCTGCTTTGGCATCACCTCCTCATAGAAGACTTCTTTGACTCCCGAGATTCTCAGGAGCATGGCAGGTGAGGTGCTCCTCCCATGAATGGATGGAGATTAGGGAGTGTGTGTTATTCATGCTTAATTCACCAGTGCTTAGCTGAGTACCTGGCATAAAATAGTGACTGTGGTGGCCAAAGTAATAACCCCCACCACCACCAATTGCTCATGTCCTATGTTACACAGCACTATTACATAGGAAGGGGGAATTAAGAGTGCAGATAAAATTAATGTTGCTCATCAGCTAACCTTAAAACAAGATTATCCTGGAGTACCTAGGAGAGCCCATGTAATTACAAGCATTCTTTAAAACTGGAAGAGGGAGGCAGAAGGTTAAGAACCAGAGATGGTGGGCACAATGGCTCACGCCTGTAATACCAATACTTTGGGAGGCCCGGGCAGGAAAATCCCTCGAGTGCAGAAGTTCAAGGTCAGCCGTGGCAACATACTGAAGTCCCATCTCTACAACAAAATGAAAACAAAATTCACTGAGTATCACGATGCTTACCTGTAGTCCCAGCTACTGGGAAGGCTGACATGGTAGGATTGCTTGAGCCTGGGAGTTTGAGGCTATAATGAGCCATGATAGGACCACTGAACTCCATCCTGAGTGACAGGGCAAGGTCCTGTTTCTAAAGAAAAAAAGGACATCAGGGTCCTCTCCATCCTGAGGTGCCTACAAGGCATCTCTCTCTGCAAACGCGTAAACATCACCCTCCAACTCCTTACAGAGTGGAGCAGCAGGAAAACTCCTTCACCTCATTTCTGTGCTGCTTAGGAGGCCTGGACAGCCCAATAACCAGCTCCTTGCTGATGAAGCAATCAGGAAATGGCTCGAGTTGAGCTAAGGAGAATTTGGATCCTTCTTCTGGTTCTCAATAGGCAGGGTAGGGGCCAGGCATGGTGGCTCATACCTGTAATCCTTGCACTGTGGGGGGCCAAGGTGAGAGGATTGCTTGAGGCCAGGAGCTCACGACCAGCCTGGGCAACATAGCAAGACCTGGGTGGCATACACCTGTGGTCCCTACTACTTGGTAGGATGAGGTGGGAGGATTGATCACTTGATCCCAGGAGTTTCAGGCTGCAGTGACCCATGATCACACCACTGCACTTCAGCCTGGGTGACAGAGCCAGACCATGTCACAAAAAGTTAGAAAGAAAAAAAAAAGAGAGAGGGAGAGAGACTTTACACAGGCACCACCACATTTGGCTAATTTTTAAATATTCTGTAGAGACAAGGTCTTGCTAGGTTGCCCAGGCTAGTCTAAAACTCCTGGCATCAGGCTGGGCATGGTGGCTCATGCTTGTAATCCCAGCACTTTGGGAAGCTAAGGCAGGCAAATCACCCGAAGTCTGGAGTTCGAGACCAGCCTGGCCAACATGGTGAAACTCTGACTCTATCAAAAATACAAAAATTAGCTGGGCAGTAGTGGCGTGTACCTGTAGTCTCACCTACTCAGGAGGCTGAGGCAGGAGAATCACTTGAACCTGGGAGGTGGAGGTTGCAGTGGACCCCATCACTGCACTCCACCCTGGGTGACAGAGTGAGACTCTGTCAAAAACAACAACAACAACAATAACAAAAACAAAAACAACAACAACAAAAAAAACTCCTGGCATCAAGACATCTTCCTGTCTTAGCCTCCCAATGCCCTGGTATTATACTGTTTCCTATAATTGAAGACACTTGTTCTTATACTGCTTTAAGGTATAAAGGAAGAAAAAAAACAGATAATGGCAAATGTTGGTGAAGGCCGGGCATGGTGGCAGCCTGTAATTCCAGAACTTAGGGAGGCTGAGGTGGGCAGATCACTTGAGGCCAGGAGTACGAGACCAGCCTGGGCAACATGGTAAAATCCCATCACTACAAAAAAAAATATAAAAATTAGCCAGGCATGGTGGCGTACACCTGTAATTTTCAGCTACTCAGGAGGCTGAGATGAGAGAATCACTTGTGCCTGGGAGGTCAAGGCTGCAGTGAACTGTGATGGCATCATTGCACTGCGGCCTGAGAGACAGAGCAAGCCCCTATCTAGAAAAAAAAAAATGTCAGTGAAGATGTGGAGGAATTGGAACCCACATACATTACTGGTGGGAACATAAAATCGTGTAACCATTTTGTTTGGGTATTTCTTTTCTTGTCATTTTAATTGGATTTTTAGAAAATCAACACAGGGTTTCACTATCTTGCCCAGGCTGGTCTTGAATTCATGGGCTCAAGCCATCCTCCTAGCTGAGCCTCCTGAGTAGCTGGGATTACAGGTGTGAGCCATTGCACCCAACTGGTGTAGCCACGTTAGAAAACAGTCTGGCAGTTTCTCAAAAGGCTAAATGTACAGTCATCCTATAATGCAACAATTTCACTCCTAGGCATATATCCCAGAAAAATAAAAATATATGTCCACACAAAAACTTGTACAACAATCTTCATAGCAGCATTATTCATAATGACCAATACATGGAATACATGGAAACAACCCAAATATCCACCAACTGATGTACAGATAAACAAAATGCAGTGTGTCTCTACCATGGAATTCTGCCATAGAAGGAATGAAATATTGATACACACTATGACATAAAGGAACTTTGAAAACACCGTGCTAAGAGGGAAAAGAAGCCACAAAAGATCACACATTGTACAATTCTATTTGTCCAGATTAGGCAAATCTATAGTGACAAAAAAATTAATCAATGGTTGCCTAAGGCTGGTGGCGAAGGTAGGTGGGGAGAGTAGGAGGTAGTGGCTAAGGGGTATGGATTTCTCTATAGGGTAATGAAAGGTTCTAAAAGTGACTGTGGTGATCGATGCACAGCTCTGTGAATATTCTAAAACCTACTGAATTGCAGATTTCAATAAATAAAGTGAATGATATGTGAATATTTTAATAAAGCTATTATTTAAAATAATAATAATAGGGGGCTGGGCACAGGTGGTCATGACTGCCTGTAATCCCAGCACTTTGGGAGGCTGAGGCAGGACGATCACTTGAGGTCAGGAGTTTTGAGCCCAGTCTGAGCAACGTGGCAAGACCCCATCTCTATGATAAAAAATTAGCTGGACATGGTGGCACATGTCTGTAGTCCCAGCTACTTGGGAGACTGAAGTGAGAGAACCGCTTGAGCCCAGGAGTTTGAGGCTACAGTGAACCATGATCATGTCACTGTACTGTAGCCTGAGCAACAGAGCAAGATGCTGTCTCTGAAAAGGAAAGAAAACAAATGCAAGTTTTTATCACTTTGTGAGTGTAGCCAAGTTGGAGGAGAAATAGACAATAATAAAAGAGCACTGAATAATGACGGTGAGTGGCTGGTTAGGCTCAGTTGCTAGCTAAATGGCTTCTAAAAAATTCAATAAAGTTACAGCTCTGGGGACAGTCATGTAGTCAAAGAATGAATGCTAAATTCATTACAAATGTCCATGGTCTTTATTTACATGCCTTCTAGTGAAAAATTCCTAAGTGCCTAAATAGCAAGTCTGCAATGATAGCAGCTGTTTATTAAAGACTACAAAAAAGAAATGGAGGCTGGGCGTGGTTGCTCACATCTGTACTCCTTGAATTTTGGGAGGCTGAGGCAGGCAGATTGCCTGAGGTCAGGAGCTCCAGAGGAGCCTGGCCAACATGGTGAAACCCCATCTCTACTAAAAATACAAAAATTAGCTGGGTATGATGGCGGGCACCTGTAATCTCAGCTACTCAGGAGGCTGAGGCAGGAGAATTGCTTGAACCCAGAAGGTGAAGGTTGCAGTGAGCCAAAATCACACCACTGCACTCCAGCCTGGGTGACAGGAGAAAGACTCTTATCTTAAAAAAAAAAAGAAAAAAAAGAAATGGCATCTTCTTCAAGAATTCCATCGTGTTTCATGATAAAGAAGCTCTAATTTTGCATTTGTTCAAGTATTGAGATGTAGCCAATATGACACCCATCTTGGATAAAATGCAAACAACCCAATTTCATTTTCTCATTAACAAAACCGATTAAGTAGTCTAATATCAATTCTGATCTTATTAAAAACTGATCAGATTTAAAAAAATATGGAATTATGGAGCCAATAAGATGTTACAACCTGTTCCAAGGGGAATTCCAAAATCCACACATATCTGAGACCATCAAGTATGATGAAATATATTTGATTACTATATTGAAAAATAAACTGATTACATAGCCAACAATTGGACAGGGGTCTCCTCATCCACAGCCACACAAACCCGATCATGCAGCTATGTGTTTACAAGGCCTACATAGCCTAGAAGGGACTGGTCTGACTTGAGATTTCATTTGTATTTGTATTTTGAGACAGGGTCCCACTCTGTCACCCAGGATGGAGTGCAGTGGTATAATCACAGCTCACTGCAACCTTGACCAACTGGGCTCAAGAGATGCTCCTGCCTCAGCTGCCCCCATACCTGGGAATACAGGCAAGTACCACCATGTCAGGCATTTTTTTCATTTTTGTAGAGAGAGAAGTCTTGCTATGTTGCCCAAGCTGGCCTCAAACTCCTAGAATCAAGAGATCTGCCCATCTCAGCCACATGAGTAACTGGGGCCATAGGTACATACCATCATGCCTGGCTATATTTATTTTATTTTATTAAATTTTTTTTTTATTTTTGTAGAGAGGAGGTCTTGCTGTGTTGCCCAGGCTGCTCTCAAACTCATGGCCTTAAAACATACTCCCATCTCTGCCTCTCAAACTGTTGGAACTATAGGTGTGAGCCACTGCACCTGGCCTAATTTGAGATTTCTTTTATCTAGCATCCTTTACTTGGTAGGATTGGGAAAGGCAGTAGTGTTTTTTAAAATTACTTAATAATTCAATCAGAATCAAACTCAATCTTGACCACTGCCTTCTCTCACAGCTCACATCCAGTCTGTCAGGAAATCCTACTGACTGACTTCAACGTGTATCCAGGCTCTGACCATCTCTCACCACCACCGTGAACCCGGTCAGGATCACTATCATCTCCCAGCGGGATGTTGCCACAGCTTGGCCCCCATGCTTCTACCCAAATCTTCCCATAGTCTTTCTCAACTTGGCAGCCAGGTCGTGCTTTTAAATCAGGAGACAGATCACGTCGCCTCTCTGCTCAGAAGCCCTCGGTGGTTCCCATTTTAGTCAGAGTAAAAGCCAAAGCCCCAGCAATAGCGTCCCAGGGCTTACACGATCTGTACCGATCCCAGCCCAGCAACTCCCTGGCCTCCTTGCTGACTTCGCTCCCTCTATCTCTTTGCTCCACTGGCCTCCTTCCAGAGCCTCAGACACACCAGAGAGTTTCCTCCTAATGCCTTTATCCTGTTGACTCAGCCTACAATGCTCTTCCCTCAGCACCTTGGCCAGCTCCATCACCTGCTTCAAACTTTTGCTCAATATTCACTTATGAGGCCAACCCTGACCACTCTACTTAACACTGCCATCTGTCCCCATTCCCACCATGCTCATTTCTTTCTTTCTTTTTGAAACAAGGTCTTGCTTTATTGCCCAGGCTGGAGTACACTGGTGCAATCACAGCTCACAGCAACTTCAACCTCCCAGGCTTAAACAATCCTCCCGCCTCAGCCACCCTAGGAACTGAGACTACAGCTGCATGCCACAACACATGGCTTTTTTTTTTTTTTTTTTTTTTGAGACGGAGTCTCGGTCGCCCAGGCTGAAGTGTAAGGGTGTGATCTTGGCTCACTGCAATGTCTGCCTTTTGGGTTCAAGTGATTCTCTGCCTCCCGAGTAGCTGGGATTACAGGCACCCACCACCACACCTGGCTAATGTTTGTATTTTTAGTAGAGATGGGGTTTCACCATCTTGGCTAGGCTGGTCTTGAACTTCTGACCTCGTGATCCACCCTCCTCGGCCTCCCAAAGTGCTGGGATTACAGGCGTGAGCCACTGCACCTGGCCTTTTAAAAAAATTTTGTTTAGACATGAGGTCTCATTATGTTGCCCAGGCTGGTCTTAAGCTCCTGGGCTTAAGCGATCCTCCCACCTCAGCCTCCTAAAGTTCTGGGATTACAGGCATGAGCAACTGTAACATGAGGTCCCAGCTTCATGTTCATTTTTTGTTGTTGCTACAACAAAGTACCCTACATTTAGTGGCATCAAACACCACAAATCTACCATCTTACAGTTCTGGGGGCCAGAAGCCCAACTAGGTCTATTAAGGCTAAAGTCAAGGTGTCAGAGGGGCTTCATTCCTTCTGGGGGAGGCTCTAGACAGAATGTGCTCCTTTGCCTTTTCCAGCTTCTAGAAGCCACCCCCATTCCTTGACTTACCTCGTGACTCCATATTCAAGGCCAGAAGTGCAGCATCTTCAAATCTCCCTCTCTGACCTCTTCTTCCATTACCACATCACTTTCTCTAATTCTGACTCTCCTACCTCCTTCTCTTATAAAGATCCTTGTGATTGGTGGGTATGGGGGCTCCCATCTGTAATCCCAACATTTTGGGAGGCCAAAGAGGAAGGACTGCTTGAGGCCAAGTGTTAGAGATCAGCCTGGGGAAAATAGGAAGACCCTGCCTTTACAAAATTAAAATTAAAATCAGCTGGACATGGTGATGCATGCCTGTAGTTCCAGCTACTGGAGAGGCTACGGTGGGAGGATTGCTTTAGCCTAGGAGGTCAAGGCTGCAGTGAGCTATGATCACATCACTGCACTCCAGACTCAGTGGCAGAGTGAGACTCTGTCTCCAATATAAGAAAAGAAATATACATTTGGTCTCTATGCCCCTGGTTCCTGGCATAGAACTTCCAAAGCTCTTATAAAGCCCTTCGTGACAGAGGTAATAGGAGCATTTTCTGTTTTGATATTTAGTCTTAGTCCCAGGTTCCTGACACAAGGGCCTCTAAGGTCTTTCAGATCTGCAGCATGGTAAGAATGCATGTGGGATGCTGCTGAGCTAACAGGGTGGCTGCAAGCTCCTAGACTGCTTCAGGAGGAGGGCTAGCTGCCAGAGAAAGCAACCACATTTTTTTTTTAAACGGAGTTTGGCTCTTGTAGCCCAGGCTGGAGTGCAATGGCACAATCTCAGCTCACTACAACCTCCACCTCCCGGGTTCAAGCAATTCTCCTGCCTCGGCCTCCCGAGTAGCTGGAATTATAGGGATGTGCCACAATGCCTAGCTAATTGTTGTTATTTTTAGTAGAAATGGGGTTTCACCATGTTGGTCAGGCTGGTCTCAAACTCCTGACCTCAAGTGGTCCATGTGCCTCAGCCTTCCAAACTGCTAGGATTACAGGAGTGAGCCACTGCACCTGGCCCCAACCACATTTTTTGAGGCTTGGAAATTTCAGCCTCACCTGCTGAACTCCAGGAGGCAAAAGGAACTGGAGATTGACTTAACTACCAATGGCCAATGATTTTATCAATCATGCCTCCATAAACACCCAAACAGCAGGGTTTGGAGAGCTTCTGTGTTGCTAAACACAAGGAGGTCCTGGGAGGGTAGTGTGCCCAACAGAGGGCATGGAAGCTCTGTGCCCCTCCCCACTTACCCTGTCCTGTGCATCTCTTTCATTGGCTGTTCCTGAGATGGAGCCATTACATTGAGCCAGTAATAGAAAATAAGGTGGCCAGATGCGCTGGCTCATGCCCATAATCCCAGCACTTTGGGAGGCAGAGGTGGGCGGAATCACTTGAGCCTAGGAATTTGAGACCAGCCTGGGCAACATAAGAAGACCCCATCTATACAAAAAATAAAAGAAATTAGCCAAATGTGGTGGTGGGAACCCTGTAATTCCAGCTACTTGAGAGGCTGAAGCAGGAGAATCACTTGAGCCCTGGAGGTTGAGGCTTCAATGAGCTATGATTGCACCACTGCACACCAGCCTGGACAACAGAGCGAGGCCCTGTCTCTTAAAAAGAAAAGAAAAAAACCTGTTTTTCTAAGTTCTGTGAGTTGTTCTAGTAAATAATTAAACTCAAGAAGAGGGTCATGGGAAACCCTGATTTCTAACTGGTTGGTCAAAATACAGGTGACAACCTAGGACTTGCAACTGGCATCTGAAGTGAGGGTGGTCTTGTGGGACTGAGCCCCTAACCTGTGGGTTCTGCGCTAACTCTAGGTAGTGTCAGAATGGAATTGTGGGATACGCGGTTGGTATCCAGAGAGTTGGAGAACTGGTGTAGAAACTCTGCACACACATTTGGTCAGAAGTCTGTGAGTAGAGAGAAACGTGTTGCGGGAAGTCAGGGACCCCAAACGGAGGGACCGGCTGAAGCCACGGCAGAAGAACATAAATTGTGAAGATTCCATGGGCATTTATTAGTTCCCCAAATTAATACTTCTATAATTTCTTAGGCCTGTCTTTACTGCAATCTCTGAACATAAATTGTGAAGATTTCATGGACACTTATCACTTCCCCAATCAATACCCTTGTGATTTCCTATGCCTGTCTTTACTTTAATCTCTTAATCCGGTCATCTTCGTAAGCTGAGGATAAATGTCCCCGCAGGACCCTGTGATAATTGCGTTAACTGCACAAGTTGTTTAAACAGTATGAAACCTGGGCACCTTGAAAAAAGAACAGGATAACAGCAATTTCAGGGAACAAGGGAGATAACCTTAAACTCTGGCTGCCTGTGGGCCGGGTGGAACTGAGCCATATTTCTCTTCTTTCAAAAGCAAATAGGAGAAATATTGCTGAATTCTTTTTCTCAGCAAAGAACATCCCTGAGAAAGAGAATGCATCCCTAAGGGGAGGCCTCTGAAATGGCCGCTTTGGGGACGGCTTTCTTTTACAGTCGTAGATAAGGGATGAAATAAGCCCTGGGCTCGCGTGGCGCTCCCAGGCTTATCAGGACAAGGAAATTCCCGCCTAATAAATTTTGGTCAGATGGGTTGTCTGCTCTCAAACCCTTTCTCCTGATAAGATGTTATCAATGACAATGCGTGCCCGAAACTTCATTAGCAATTTTAATTTTGCCCAGGTCCTGTGGTCCTGTGATCTTGCCCTGCCTCCATTTGCCTTGTGATATTTTATTACCTTGTGAAGCATGTGATCTCTGTGACCCACACCCTATTCGTACACTCCCTTCCCTTTTGAAAATCACTAATAAAAACTTGTTGGTTTTGCAGCTTGGGGGGCATCACGGAACCTGCCGACATGTGATGTCTCCCCTGGACACCCAGCTTTAAATTTTCTCTCTTTTGTACTCTTTCCCTTTATTTCTCAGACAGGCTGGCACTCAGGGAAAATAGAAAAGAACCTACATGAAATATCAGGGGTGAATTTCCCCCGATATCACACGGGCTCTTCTCTCACCTGTCTACCTGCTTAACTGCATAGGAGAGGCAATGCATGGTGCTCATGAACAAGGCAAGCATTAAAGTCAGACCAGACTAACATTTGACTCAGTCTTAATATTCAGGTGAGCTTGGGCAAATAGCTCATTAACCCCAAGTCTTCATCATTTTGTGCATATAATGGGGATAACTGTGGCACCCACCCGTTTTTGTGAGAATCAATGAAATATTATGCTTGATGTTATTGTGATCATGATACTATCTGACAAGGGCAGTGATGCATGATAACATCAAAAAATTAGAAACTGTAATGAGGTCTCTTGGGCAAAATTCCATACAAGCAAATTACTGTCTCTACAAAGCATTTCTGCCACACTTAATTCACCATTCCCTGAACAAAATGTGCCGTCTTCATTGTTCAGGTCTGTATAGTGCTGGTTTCCCTGCCTGGGCAGCTCACTCCATGCCATCCCAGCCCAATCCCCATCCCTCCACCTCCCCCTTCCCTCCCCACTCTCATACAACTCTTCCTTATCTTACAGGACTTGGCTTCAATGTCACCTTAACTGGAAGCTTCTCTCCCTCTCCAGAAGAGCTTCCCATTGCACTTGATGCATGCACTATTATTTGATCATTTTTGACTTACAGTCCAAGTCTTTTTGTACCTGAATAACATGTTGCCCAGTCAGTTTCTCTTCCTGGATTCAGAAGTCTTTCATGGTAGGTCCAGCTAGAAGTGACAAAAAGACATTTAAAAAAAAAAAAAAAAAGAGGGATGACACAGACAGACATCAGCACTTAAAAGTTTTAAACGATATGTGAAAAACAAAATTTAAGGGCTTCTAGGAGAAATGTAGGAGGGAAGGTGTTACTGGGAAATATGATAGAAGGTTAATTTTTATTTTATTTTATTTTTAGAGAAAGGGTCTTGCTCTATCGCCTAGGCTGGACTGCAGTGGTGCAATCACAGTTAACTGCAGCCTCAACCTCCAGGGCTTGAGCAATATTCCCATCTAATTTTTATTTTGTTTAAGAAATGCAGTCTTGCTCTTAGCAAAGCTAAAGTGCAATGGTGTGATCATAGCTTACTGCAGCCTCAACCTTCTAGACTCAAGTGATCCTCCAGTCTTAGCCTCCCCAGTAGCTGGGACTACAGGTGTGCACTGCAACATGTAGCTCATTTTTTTTTTAATTTTTAGTAGAGACAAAGTGTCACTATGTTGACCAGGTTGGTGGTGATCTCCTACACTCAGGCAGTTCTCTCACCTCAGCCTTCCAAAATGCTTGGATTACAGGTGTGAGCTGCCACACCTGGCTGAGGGGTTAATTTTTAATTATATAAAGAGCTCAAAGCAAATATTAGAAGGAGCCTAAATGCCTCCAGCAGTTGACTGGTACTGGTAAATTGTGATACATCCATATAATAAAATATTATGCAACCATGAAAAGGATTAAGATAGATCAATAGGTATTGGCACAAATGTCCACGAAATATGAAAATATGAAGTGATGTTCAATCACCATGTATGTATCTTGAAGGATATGGCCCATTTTCTCAATTGCAATTATTTCCTGAGATAAGATTATGGGTCTAAAGAGTGAAGGACATTTTTCACTTATTTAAAAGTATTTATTATTTTTATAATTTAATAAAAGATTAAACAGATCATTGAATTAGTAAAAGACAAAGTAACTCTATAAATAAATGGAAAAGACACAGATACCCCAGGCATGGTGGCTCATGCTTATAATACCAGTACTTTGGGAGGGGGTGGTGGGGGGATTGCTTGAGGCCGGGAGTTCCAGACCAGCCTAAGAAACAAAGCAAGACCTCGTCTCTAGTAAAAATAAAAAAATAAAAATAATTGGCCAGGCATAGTGGCATGTGCCTATAGTCCCAACTACTGAGGTGGAAGGATCACCTGAGCCTAGGAGATCAAGGCTGCAGTGAGTTGAGACTGTGCCACTACACTGAAGCCTAGGAGACAGAGCGAGACTTCATCTCAAAAAAAAAAAAAAAAAAAAAAAAAGGACAATAAAGAAATAAAGCTAATAAGCTAACATAAGGAAAGATAAAATATGTGACAAATAGGCTGGGTGCATGGCTCACAGCTGTAATCAAGCACTTTGGGAGGCCGAGGCGGGTAGATCACGAGGTCAGGAGTTCGAGACCAGCCTGATCAACATGGTGAAACCACGTTTCTACTAAAAATACAAAAATTAGCCGGGCATGGTGGCATGTGCCTGTAATCCCAGCTACTCAGAAGGCTGAGGCGGGAGAATCGCTTGAACCTGGGAGGCACAGGTTGCAGTGAGCCGAGATCACACCACTGCACTCCAGCCTGGTCGACAGAGCGAGACTGTGTCTCAAAAAAGAAAAAAGAATGGGTGACAAAGTAATAATATCAGGTCTTTCATTTATCACACAGAAAATAACTTGTTAAATTTTAATACCTGTGTGGGCGAAGGTGCAGTGAAATGGCCATTTTCTTGTAGTATTAGTGGTGTTTAAAATGTATATAAGCCTTCCAGCATAAAGCTTGGAAATTTTTTTTAAATCATACAGACTGTGACTCATTATACCGCCTCCTCCAACTCCTGGCCTCAAGCAATCTTCCCACCTCAGCCTCCCAAAGTGCTGGAATTACAGGCTGACAGCCACCATGCCTGAAAGCTTTGCAATTCACATCAAGGGTAATAAGAATGCTCATGCCCTGTGACTCACAGTAATCTCACTTCTGGAAATTTCATCTTTGGATATAATTCAACCTAAACAAAAGGTCATATGCACAAACACAGTGAAAATCTGGGAGTAATTTTTTTCTCTTTTTTTAAAAAAATATGGAATGCTTCACAAATTTGCATGTCATTCTTTCACAGAGGCCGTGCCAATCTCTCTATTGTTCCAACTTAAGTATGTGTGCTACTGAGGCAAGCATGAGTAATGTAAGATAGAGTGGTTAAGTGAAATAATGAAGAATTATGGAGAATTTAAAAATCTATGCTATTTATAGGCACCTAGTAACAGCTCAGTAAATATTAGCTGCTACTATTATTATTTTTATGGTAATTTCACTCAATTAAAAACTGTCATTAAAAATTACCATTGTCATGGAACATAATGTCTCCTACTGTATAATTGTAAAAACAGATACAATTTGTCCCTTGGTATATGGGGGGATTAGTTCCAGCTCTCCCATTTCTGTATATACCAAAATCCATGCATACTCAAGTTTTCGAAGTCAGTCCTGTGGAACCCACATATAACACAAATGGGAAAATTAGTGAGGTGTGGTGACAAGCACCTGTAGTCCCAGCTACTTGTGAGGCTGAGGCAGGAGGATTGCTTGAGCCCAGGAGGTTGAGGCTGCAGTGAGCCATAATTGCACCACTGCACTCCAGTCTGGGCAACAGAGTGAGACAGAAGGTTGACTTTTTAATAGAATTTTTCTGTTCACTTCAAGATATGGTCAGGATTGTGGCATACGAAAATTCTTCATAAAATTACTATCTAATCCAATTAATGCTGGAATTGGGAACAGCAGAAGTGTCATCTCAGAGCTACTCACAATGAAAGGTGATGTCTGGGGCTCAGGTGTGTTGAGGTCCCCATGCCTGGACTATGGGTGCTGAGTGGGATTTACTTGTCCATCCATTTTCTATATTCCAGCACTGGGAAACTGGGGTTTATCCATCTTGATAAGATGTCATTTAAATTCCACTTCGCAAGAACCACAAATGGAAGAAAGGCCATGAAACCGCAGGACAGTACTTGTTCTCAAGGGAATCTTCAGCTTAGGTGGCTCTGTAAAAGAGAAATTACATTGTTGAAAAGTCATCGCAGGTCAGGTGAGGTGGCTCATACCTATAATCCCAGCCCACTGGGAGACTAAGGCAGGAGGATTCCGTGAGGCCAGGAGTTCAAGACCAGCCTGAGCAACACAGTGAAACCTCATCTCTACAAAAAATTAGAAAATGAACTGGGTGCGGTAAAACATTCGTATAGTCCCAGCTACTCTGGAGGCTGAAATAGGAGGATCGCTTGAGCCCAGGAAGTGGAAGCGGCAGTGAGCTCTGATCTCACCACTGCACTCCAGCCTGGGTGACAGAGTGAGACCCTGTCTCAAGACACACACAAACACACACACACACACACACACACACACACCCAATCTGTCTGTCCAGCCTTGACTAATCAAAAGGGCCTTCTGGTTACAGAAGAGGTATGCTCTTTTGTAGGACAAGGAGAGACCAGCAAGCTTGTTCACAGACTTTTCCTCATCCTCTGCTTAGTTTTCCAAGAACCCTCACAGTGGAAATGGAGTCTCTGGGAAAATGACCTAAATCTTTGGGTTACCAGGGGAGAAATATGCCTCCTTTGTCAATTAATAAATGGAACATCTGCTTTAAAATCCAGGGAGTTCTGCTAGAATGAATCACTCCCTAAGACCCTGACCTATGCATGGAACATGAAAAACTGAAGTTTAACTGGGCGCGGTGGATCACGCCTGTAATCCCAGCACTTTGGGAGGCTGAGGCGGGCGGATCACCTGAGGTCAAAAGTTCTAGATCAGCCTGGCCAACGTGGTGAAACCCCGTCTCTACTAAAAATACAAAAATTAGTTGGGCATGGTGGTGGACAACTGTAATCCCACCTACTCGGGAGGCTGAGGCAGGAAAATCGCTTGAACCCGGAAGGCGGAGGTTGCAGTTACTTCTAGAAGAATTTCCATTAGCCCTTTGAAATCCTTCAACATTCATGAAGGCCAAAGAGTTTTCACCTAATTTAATCTGATGGGTATGTGACCAGAGTCTTTCTAGGGAATAGAGACTCCCAAACAGTTCAGCTGGGCAGTGAGGAGAGAATTTATTACTCAAAATCAAAGGGAAATGAAAAGAGGCCAACATAGAATGTCATTATTCTTTCTTGGCGGGGAATGGATTCCAGAGTCATTCTGTGACCTTTACATGACCTCCTTATTAGCATCTAAAAGCTTCCAGTGTAGGATGCAGCCAGCTAGGTTCTCTTCTAATGTAATAAAATTTGCTTCAGCAAATCTTATGCAGAGCCATCTCCAGGCTCCAGAAATAATAGGCTATAAATTACTGGATCTCCCATTTGATACAATGAAGTATAAGCACGGTCCTGAATGACTCCTCTACATACTACTCTGGGTGGCTTGAAGTGAATTTGATACAAGAACTGGAGCGAGCTCAAAGCAGAGCTAGATCTAGGATTAATGTGGTTGGGCCCAGCTCCTCACTACTCACCTATGAGTCTAGTTCCAGAACCCAAGTAGAGGGTGGGGAAGAAAGGCTCCTGACTTTTTTTCCCTAATGTCTGCATCTCTTTCACATTTCTTATCTCCTTGCAAAGAAACTAAACAGGCTCAGCTGAAATAACTAAATGATTAAACCCTATACAGAGAATCTCCAAAGACTGACAAAATATCATTCAAGACTGTTACAGAGACAACCTTGAGGATGACTTGATGTACCAGTGATCTACAATATTTGGGATCATTCCAAATTCCCATCAAGGATCTGCCTATATCAACAAAGGAGCCAAGGACCAACCATTCAAATGGGCCCTGCTGCCAAGCCTTTTTTTTTTTACAATGCCATCTCTTCATATTGTTCCATTTAACAAAACTGCAGCCCTTCATCTATCCTTAAGTCCCTTGGCCAATGGTACAGAGCCAGAGTATGCTACTCCCTAGTAGGAAATCAACAGGATGACCTACTAAACACCATTCAGAAGATGCTAAGACCCATGAATTGCAACAGGGAAGAAAAGACAGAGAATTAGTCAGACAGGTACATGCTGTGCCAAAAATGCACTATAGCCCCCACCCAATTCTGCCTAATCCTAGCTGGGCTGACACCAACCTGATGAGACAGGCCTATAAGATCTCAAACTAAAACAGAAACTCCTGAACTGGGTTCTTTCAAACCCAGGAAGCAGCAGTAAATCATTAAAGAACAGATAAGTTCTTAAGGTGAGGGAGAGTTTCAGATAAATGGAATGCTGGTAGAACACAGGGCCCAAAGGAGCAAAAGTTAACCTAAGCCCAGGTAGAACCTTGTTTACTAGAGTATTAGGCATGGGTTGGGGCAACTATTCTAACCAGAGAAACTGGCTTCAGTGAGGGCAAGTTGGCAATCCAAGGTATAGCATGCATAGGGCTGGCAAAATTCAGGGTGACTGAAGCAAAAGCTTCAGAACCAGAAAGACCACATCTGGGGGTAGAGCACAAAACTCTCAAGAGATGAATCTTTGTAAGAGTGAGGCAGAACTACATAGCAGTTTTAGGAGATCTGTTGGTGCCTGGCAAGAGCTCCAAACGGGCTATATGCAGGGATGCAGGCTGTAGTCTCAGGAGAGGAGGTTCACAAAAGTCATTCAGTCCAAGACCTCAAACTGTGTTCTCTACTAAAAGGAATCAAGGTTCCCTAGAGAAATGGCTGACTCCATGTATGGTGCAGTATATTGATCCTGGAACATCTTTTTTGCCAGAAAGCAAGGAAGCCATCAAAGTCCAACAGGATCACGTCAAAAAGACATGAAAGTCAACTTGAAGACATAATTATTAACCTAGATGAGACAATGTAAGCATCCAAAACAATAAAGACTGCAATGACCTGAAATACATCAAATGCAAACAATAATCTATGAGTTCATAATGGTATTCAGAAAAAAAACTACTGGTCATTAGAGGGAAGGTTACTAGGTCACTAACTTACTACTCTGAAAAGTGACTTAAGATGAGAGGTAGGGTGGAGAATTAGCTATTTATTCAGTCTTTCCTGTACAAACATAAATTTTTAGGGAGATTGAAGCAGATGAAACAAATCTGGGAAAATGGAGGTAACTGCTTAATCTGTGGGTTGGGTGCATGGAGGTTCAACATATTTCTTTTGTGTATATTTGAACCCCCTACAAAAAAAGCACAAGACAGAATGTGAGCCAAGCAGCTTAGGGTTTAGGCAAGGCTTCTGCCTACAAGAGACACTAGGATATGAGGGGTAGTTTTAGCCCTGATGGACTGAGCCAACTGGAGGTATATAGGGAGGTGCTAAATTGCAGAGGTATCATGTTGCCCAGCACTTGATCAAATCCTAGATCCTAGGTCTGCTTGGTAGCATGCTTCCTAGGTAGTGGATCTGAGGCTACCTATAGAACTTCCTTTGCAGTCATAATTCGCTCAGAAACTACAAAAGTGCTTGCTCTTGAAAATGGAGTCTTTGTCCATTTCACGCTTCTATAAAAGAATACCACAGACTGCATTATTTATAAAAAGGAAAAAAGGAAGGAAAGAAAAAAGGAAGGAAGGAGGGAAGGAGGGAAAAAGGGAAGGAGGGAAGGAAAGGAAGGAAGGAAAAGAAGGAAAGGAAGGAAGGGAAAGAGAGAAAGAGGGAAGGAGGAAGGGAGGGAAGGAGGGAGGGAGGGAGAGAGAGAGGGAGGGAGGGGAAGGGAAGAAAAGGGAGGAGAAGGGAAAGGAGGAAGAAAAGGAAAGGAAAGGAATAAATTTTATTTCTTAACAGTTCTGGATGTTAGGAAGTCCAAGGTTGAGGGGCCTGCATCTGGTAAGGGTCTTCTTGCTGCATCATCCCACTACAGAAGGCAGAAGGAAAAGAGAGTGCAAGAAAGCAAGAGGGCAAAAGGGCTGAACTCTGTTTTATAATAAGCCCACTCTGTGATTACTAATCTATTACCACAATAACAACATTAACTCATTCATGAAGGCTATTTTATTAGGCCCCACATCCCAACTGTTGCATTGAGGATTGAGTTTCCAGCACATAAACTTTGGGGGACACATTTAAACCATAGCAGAGCACTTAGGTTAATTCAACTAAGAGGAGCTGGGAAAATCAAAGGCATGAGAAAGACAGCAAAAGCTAGCAGAGAGAAATGCATAGGTTAAGGAAAAAAGTCACAGTGAATCCTGTAGTGCAGGCTACTTTATCAAAAGCACCTAAAAAAGATCTCATTAACTCCCCCAGCTCACCTCCACTCACATCTAAAGAGCCACACACAGCACCACCAAAGGCAGCACAATGAGAACAGCATTCTCCTCAACAGACAAGCTGGGAGTATCTAGACACCTGACCTCAGTAGCTCCAGAACAGCCCTAAAACAGTTCCTCCCTAACCACCACTCAAGTCACCAGCTTGGAAAGTATTAAGAAAACCCAAATCCTGACACACCACTATGAAACAACTTAAAACAGCAAAGAACAACCCATTTAAACAGCAATGCCAGCTGCTGGGAAAAAAAGGAACAATAAGTAGAGGAGAAACAGACCTCTTGGGGTCCACCAAGACCCAGTCTCTCAGCTTCAGCACTTTCAAATGCAGAATCCATACCCCTCTGGGGCCTGTGGAGCTCCACAAGGCATGTCGTCCTCAAAGATAAATGAGCAGGCAAGCTGGCTAGAAAACCACTAAGGGTATTATTCTTTAAAGAATCTTTATAGGGTCAAAGAGGAATGGGTCTTAACTGGCTATGTGAACTCCCCACAGATTCTGAGGATGATGTCAGTATCCCTTTCCAGATGTGTTTAACACTTTGCAGTCACTTGTATTCCTGCCACTGAGTGCCAGTGCTTTGCTAATTTGAACTGATTCCAGCTCACGCTGACCCCAGCTCCCTGGATGTTACCATTAGCCAAGACTGTCACCCATACTGTACCCTTTCAAAGAATCCTAAAAACAGCTCTTCACCTACTCTTCCAAGACAAGTAAAAATGTCTGCCAAAGAAATGGGGAAAAAAGATTCAGAGAGTGAAAACAATTAATATACTAACAAGAGAGCAAAAAGCAAAGGGGGAGGAGAAACTAGGAAAATCATATATGGGCTCACACCTATTTCCAAAGCTGGGCTAATGTCCTTTTGCTTGTGTCTGAATAAGGCATCAATTTTAAGCTGCTAATGAAAAAAAAGAAAAAGAGAAAGAAGCAGGCCCAGGCTGGGCGCAGTGGCTCATGCCTGTAATCCCAGCACTTTGGGAGGCCGAGGCGGGTGGATCACCCAAGGTCAGGAGTTCTAGACCAGCCTGGTCAACATGGTGAAACACCATCTCTACTAAAAATACAAAAAATTAGGCAGGCACGGTGGCGCATGCCTGTAAATCCAGCTACTCAGGAGGCTGAGGCAGGAGAATTGCTTGAACCTGGAAGGCAGAGAATGTGGTGACCCGAGATCACGCCATTGCCCTCAAGCCACGGCAATGAGAACAAAATTCGGTAAAAACAAAACAAAACAAAACAAAACCACCATAAAATAACTCAGACTTAATTAAATACAATCCTAGTGGTGAATGACTAAAGATGGATTACTCATAACAGAGATAACAGTCCAATAAGAATCCAGGAATCTTACCTTTTAATAACAAAAAAATCCTTTCCTTCGAAAGTAACATCCTCTCAAGGCCAGGAATTCCATTAGTAGAAAGCCTTCCTAAAAAACAAAATTCCTGGCCAGGCATGGGTTCACGTCTGTAATCTCAGCACTCTGGGAGGCCGAGGCGGGAAGATCACTTGATGTCAGGAGTCGAGGCGGGAAGATCACTTGACGTCAGGAGTTCGAGACTGGCCCGGCCAACATGGTGAAACCCCATCTCCACTAAAAATACAAAAATTAGCCTGGTGTGGTGGTGGGCACCTGTAATCCCAGCGACTTGGGAGGCTAAGGCAGGAGAATTTCTTGAACCCAGGAGGCAGAGGTTGCAGTGACCAGCAAGGTTGCGCCATTGCACCCCAGCCTGGGCGATAAGAGTGAAAACTCTATCTCAAAAAAAAAAAAAAAAATTCTGTTGGGAAGGCCTTCTACATAAAAATCTTCAACATGAGACTGGAAAAAAGGGTATGGGATCATCACCGGACCTTTGGCTTTTACAGCTTGAGCTATAAGAACAAAAAGAAAAAGGGATATCATTTAAACACAGTATGTAGAAAAGAATAATTATTGAATCTGTACTGGTCTTTAACTTTTACACTTTGATCTTTAATTCTGTTATTGTGATTGAGTCCAAAGAAAAATAGTATGAGTAAAATAAAAAGAACACCAAAAATGCTAATATTCTGTTTACCAAAGTCTGTAGTGAAATATCCCATTAAATCCAAGTGCAGTGACACACCCATAATCCCAGCACTTTGGGAGGCTGAGGCGGGTGAATCTCCTGAAGTCAGGAGTTCAAGGCCAGCCTGGCCAACATGGTGAAACCCCAACTCTACTACACATACAAAAATTAGGCAGGCATGGTGGCAGAGGCCTGTAATCCCAGCTACTTAGGAGGCTGAGGCAGGGAGAATTGCTTGAACCCAGGAGGTGAGCTTGCCATGAGCTGAGATCATACCACTGCATTCCAGCGTGGGCGACAGAACAAAACTTCAACCTCCAAAAAAAAAAAAAAAAAAAAACAGCTAGCAGGTGACATTTGCTATGGGGAGACTAGGGATATGATCTTGCTGCAATCCTTCCATTTTAGTAAATCTAAACAGTGTGAATCCATTCTGTTTCGTCCCCACTCCACTCCAGAGCCAAAACAAGAAAATCAATTATATTTCTAGTTCTTTAAAAACATATCTAACTAAATCATCTAATTAAAAGATAATATGCATGGTTCCATACTCTAAAAGAAAACTTATGTTCTGCATATCATGGACATTTGATGAATGCTTATTCAGTTGACTGGTGTAGACTTCAATAATAACCTGTTCAATGCATTATGCCAGATGAATCTTGCATCTCAAAAGTAGAACAAATATTGTTCTTTCAGTTTTGTCTACCCATAAATGCAATATTTACTAATAAAAAGAAAATGAGTTTATTGTTCTAGAGAGTATGAGAATTTTGACAACATGAATTCTCCTGTCCTAGGACATAATTAATACTTAGGGGCATACTATTTCATGTGGAAGCTACCATTAAATCAATGTTAAGTGTTAATTACCTCACATAATTTTCTAATCTGACTTAAGACTGAAGACGTACCTCACAAAGCTGATTTATCAAGTTGTAAATCTTCACCTGTTGAATTCATAAGTTCATGTCTGAAAGGTGAGAATAAATACTTAATATTCACTAGGCAATATTCAGCAAAGTAATATCCACTAGTACATATTTAATATTTCATCATGAACTGCGAGTGTGAAGAGAAAAGACAGGCTGGGCACAGTGGCTCACACCTGTAATCCCAGCAGTTTGGGAGGGAGGCCGAGGCAGGCAGATCATGAGGTCAGGAGTTCGAGACCAGCCTGGCCAACATGGTAAAACCCCGTCTGTACTAAAAGTACAATAATTAGCTGGGCATGGTGGCAGGCACCTGTAATCCCAGCTCCTCGGGAGGCTGAGGCAGGAGAATCGCCTGAACCCAGGAGGTGGAGGTTGCAGAAACCATGATCACGCCACTGCATTCCAGCCTGGGCAAGAGAGCAAGATTCTGTCTCAATCAATCAATCAATAAAAATATAAGGAGGAAGCATTTACTGTGTATTTATATGTCTGGTATTATATGAAGCACTTTACTATCTTATCAAATCTTCGGGACAGATCTTCAGTTCTCATGACCACAAAAGAGGATACTAAAGCTCAGACAGGAGAAGAGACGTGGCCAGCCTGTGTCCCCAGGGCCTATGGTCTTACCACTAGGTTACAGTGTTTCCAGATATCACATGTTGTGAGATTTTTGCTTTAAAATGAACCAAAAAAAACCAAAGGCGAAAAAGGCATAAGCTATTAAAAAGTGGGAGAAACACTAAGAGAACCTTAAGCATGTAACTTAAAATATTATGGAAATGTTATTGAATTCATTAGCAAATTTAATGCTAGGTTTTCATTGAGGAGTAGGTTATATTACTCATGATGAAGAAAAATGTTCATTTTAAGTATATTAACATAAATACCATCAATATTGTTTATCATGTTTAAATGTTCACTTAAAGCAATTCAGTTAAAATTCTGCATATCATACAATTTTATAGTTTGCTAGTAGGTTACAAGTAAATAGTCACCCAAATAAAAACATCATGTGTTTTCCACTGGTTGTTGCTCTTTTTAGGTGAGCATTTGATGTATACCAACAGAGAGAGGATAATAACAAATCGCTAATTTCTTTCATCACTATATAAAGGTGGCTTCAGGATAGAATAGTACAAGGGCAATGATGAATTTGAAATCTAACATCAATTCAGTGATGCATCAAGATAAAAGTAGAGACAATAGGGGCACCTTGGTGAGTACTGAACATTTTATTTATTTATTTATTTATTTTGAGATGGAGTTTTGCTCTTTTTGCCCAGGCTAGAGTGCAATGGTGCAACCTTGGCTCACCGCAACCTCTGCCTCCTGGGTTCACGCGATTCTCCTGCCTTGGCCTCCCGAATAGCTGGGATTACAGACATGCGCCACCACACCCGTCTAATTTTGTATTTTTAGTAGAGACGGGGTTTCTCTATGTTGGTCAGGCTGGTCTCGAACTCCCGACCTAGATATCTGCCTGCCTTGGCCTCCCAAAGTGCTGGGATTACAGGTGTGAGCCACCGCGCCCAGATGAATTCCAAATTTAACAAAGCAGACTAAGAGAAACAATTCATTTAAAAAAATAATATTTGGCCAGGCGTGGCGGCTCACACCTGTAATCCCAGCACTTTGGGAGGCTGAGGTGAGTGGATCAGGAGGTCTGCAGTTCAAGACCAGCCTAGCCAAGATCATGAAACCCCGTCTCTACTAAAAATACAAAAATCAGCCAGGCGTGGTGGCTGGTGCCTGTAATCCTAGCTGCTCGGGAGGCTGAGGCAGAGAACTGCTTGAACCCGGGAGGCAGAGGTTGCAGTGAGCCGAGATCGTGCCACTGCACTCCAGCCTGGGCGACAGAGTGAGGCTCCGTCTCAAAAAAAATAAATAAATAATTCAATGAAATCCCTAAGATCCAGGGCTTTGCAAAAAATATGTAAATAAATTTCCAATCTCCATACTGAAAGTTTAAAAGAAATGCTAACTAATAACTAAAGAAATACAACTTTTCCTCAGCTTTGCAGCAATCTAGAAACAAAGTGTGTAGACACTACAAAGCACCTTACAGGGAGAAACATGTAAGGATGGCATGACTCGCTGGCAGCCCTGGGCTTGTCCACGGTACCCCCATGATGAACAGTAACTCCATTGTGTAAACACCCATGAACATAAGATTACAGGACTTTTCCAGTTTAGACATACCATATTTTCTTTCAGACAATTCTTCAATTTGTTTACGTAGATCAGCGATACGATGATTCCATTTCTCTGAAAATCAAGCAAAAGTTGCTTCTCAATAATACGTCCCTATGTCAGAGCAGCACTAACGTATAATGACTTATTTCATATATTTTACATTCTAACAGTCCATATCATTTTACTGCTTTCAAGAAAAAACTTCCCCTTTTTGGTGGTTCTTAGAATTGGTTTAATGGGAGACTATTAGAGAAGCTGAAAAGCAGGAGGGCAGAAAAGTTCAATCAAATTAAACACAATAACAGGGAGGTCACAATGAGGCGGTCTCCAGGGGTCTTTTAGCAAACTTCCTAAAACATGTCTCAGCTGTGTGAAATAAGACTTTACAGTAGCCGGGTGCAGTGGTGCAGGCCTGTAATCCCAGCACTTTGGCAGCAGAGGCAGGCAGATCGCTTTGAGCTCAGGGCAACATAGCCAAAACCCCCCTCCCTAGCCCCACCCCCACCCCGTCCCTACCAAAAATACAAAACAGCAGGGCATGGTGGCGGGAGCCTGTAGTCCCAGCTACTCAGGAGGCTGAGGCAGGAGAATCACCTGAACCCAGGAGGCAGACATTGCAGTGAGCCAAGATCACGCCACTGCCAGCCTGGATGACAGAGCAAGACTCCACCTCAAAAAAACAAAAACAAAAACACAAGGTTAAGAGGGACCCCCGACCTTACAGATACAAGTTTAAGAGGGACCCCTAAGCAAAAAATGCCAACCCTTTTTCTCCCAATCATTGAAACACCAGGAGGGTGTAACAGTTTTGCAGCCTAGCTGTAGCAGGCTGATGCCCCCAAGATGCCCATATCCTAATCCCGGGAACTGGTGAACATGACCTTATATGGCAAAAGGGGCTTTGCAGATATAATGAAGTTAAGGGTCTTTGGCTTTTGGGGTTGATGTACTCACTCGGATCCTTAAAAGAGCAGAGCAGGTGATGGAGAGGGTGGGAGGTGTAGTGACAGAAGCAGGAAACTCCAGTCATTCGAGACGGGCAGCACAAGCTGAGGAGTGCAGGCCACCTCTACGGCCGGGAAACGGATTCTCCCGCAGAGCCTCGGAAGCCACCGACCCTGCTCCCACCTTGACTCAGTAGGACTTACTGTAGAATTCTGGCCTTCAGACCTGTAAGGGAATACATTTTGGTTGTTTTAAGTCACTAAGTGTGTGGTAATTTGTTGCAGCAGCCACAGGAAACTAGTATTGTAGTGAAGCCTCAAAACCCCCCTGAAGGGGCTGGGCTCAGTGGCTCATGCCTGTAATCCCAGCACTTTGGGAGGCCGAGGTGGGTGGATCACTTGAGGTCAGGAGTTCGAGACCAGCCCAGCCAACATGGTGAAATGCCATCTATACAAAAAGTACAAAAACTAGCCGAGCATGGTGGCACATGCCTGTAATCTCAGCTACTCAGGAGGCTGAGACAGGAGAATTGTTTGAACCCAGGGGGGCGGAGGTTGCAGTGAACTGAGATTCCACCACTGCACTCCAGCCTGGGTGACAGAGCGACGCTCCATCTCGAAAACAAAACAAAACAAAAAAACCCCACCTGAAGGTTTCCAGTTCTGCCAGCAGTCTCCCACCCAACCCCCAGAAGCAGACATTCCATTGCTGTGGGCCATGGTTAGGCAGAAGGAAGCACCTCCTCATGGCAGAGGCCTACCCAGGAGAAACCCAAGGGAAGGCACTGCTGGGCTGGCCCCTCTCTGCCAAGGCCATGTTCTTTTTTTTTTTTTTTTTGAGGCCAGTTTCACTCTGTCTCCCAGACTGGAGTGCAGGGGCACAATCTCGGCTCACTTCGACCTCTGCCTCCCCAGTTCAAGTGATTCTCCTGCCTCAGTCTCCTGAGTAGCTGGGATTACAGGAGTGTAGCATGCCTAGCTAATTTTTGTATTTCTAGTAGAGATGGGGTTTTGCCATGTTGCCCAGGCTGGACTCGAACTCCTTGCCTCAAGTAGTCCACCTGTCTCAGCCCCGCAAAGTGCTGGGATTACAGGAGTGAGCCACTGCACCCAGCATTTGCCAAGACCTTTGATGGCAGGCTTTTTCCAGGTGATCAGTCCTTGTCTGGTCTGGCTCTGCCCCACTCTCCTTCTCACCTAGTTGGAATCCCTAGCTACTTTTCAGTAGAGGAGAGTGTGTACCCCAATCCCAACTTGGTTCAGATCTGCATTTAACTCATGGAACCTGGCTGCTCCCCAGGTCCTGAAGAAAAAAAGGGTCTCTCTGTGGGTATGAAAAAGGATGGGCCTGTCCCCAGGACCCTGTGAGAGGGAAGCCCAATGTCCCACCAGGTTGGCAGGGCTGGGGAAGGGAAAGTGTTATGGCAGCCCCAAGAAAAAAAAGAGGCAGCAGAGGGAGCAGGACAGCGCTCACATGGAACTCATGCCACTGCCTGAGTGAGGGGAGGGAGGAGTGCACGCCAGTGACGTCAGGGGGCAGAGAGGCGCAGTTCCAGGGCGGCTTTCCCCCTCACTTCCTGCCATGTTACTCTGATCGCCTCCAGGTGAGCCTGCCCACTTTGTGCCCAGGGGCCTGTAGAAAACCACAGCTCCCCATGGTTATGGCCCCAGGAGTGGGGCAGAGCAGGGAGGAGTCCTGGACAGAGGAGAGGCAGGGGCAGGAGGGAGTGGGCCTCAAACTCCAGGAGGGGGCCCTTCTCATGGGTCCTGCTTTCTGGCTTCTCCTTCCTTACCCCTGGGCTGATCACTCGGGGAAGAACTGAGACAAAGTTTCTCACCCTCAGGCCCAAAGGGTTTAATTACTGGGCCCTTAGGGAGGTGTGAGCCCCCTGAAAGGATGCAAGGTTTTGTTTTGTTTTGTTTTGTTTTTTGAGACAGAGTTTCGGTCCTGTCGCCCAGGCTGGAGTGCAGTGGCGTGATCTCACCACACTACAACATGCGCCTCCCAGGTTCAAGTGATTTTCCTGCCTCAGCCTCCGGAGTAGCTGGGATTACAGGTGGCTGCCACCACGCCTGGCTAATTTTTTGTATTTTTAGTAGAGACAGGGTTTCGCCATGTTGGGCAGGCTGGTCTTGAACTCCTGACCTCAGGTGATCCGACTGGCTCCGCCTCCCAAAGTTCTGGGATTACATAAGCCACTGTGCTAGGCCACGACGAAAGGTTTTGTGTGGAGAGCATGTACATGCCTTTCTGGGAAAACAGTCCACAGCTCTTATTCTCAGCAGGCTTCACGGTCAAAAAAGGTTAGAACTCTTGCTACAGAGCTGTGGAAGCAGCTAGGTGAGGGGCCTGCCAAGGGCACTCTGGGCACTACCTGGGCACTCTCGAGCCCATCATCCCCTAGGCAGGCTGCACTGCTTGGTATTTGCAGAGCTGAGGGGGTGGGGCATGTGGGGACTGTGAAATCGCCCTGAGATGACCCACAGTCCTCAGCTGGGAAGTGAGCAGTGCATCTCTTGCAGCGTCCTCCATCCCTAGAGCCATGGGGCCAGGAGAACTGGCCCTTGCAGCAAGTGAAAAGCCTATTATTGACTCCCTCCGTAGCCATGTAGACAGTGAACCAAGACACTCATATCAGGTAAATGCCTTGTTCTCTGTTACCGAGGTAACCAGTAGGCATTCCCAGATACAGTGAAGGTCCTCACACCAAGATATGCACCTGGCCACCTGAGGAAAGAGAAAGGACTATCTGAGGGGATGGGGCTGAGCTGGGTGTGGAGTGGTCCTTGTGGGTCTTGGAGAGTGGGAGGGGGAGCAGCATGAGCCAGGCCTCGAGGCAGAAGGACAACCGGGAGACAGCCTGGAAAAAGTGCTGGACCCACAAGGGCTCAAGGCTGGCCAGAGGGGAGGTGGGATAGCTGCAAAGTCCTGAGGTCTGAAGATTGGCCCTGGCAGGAAGAAACCAGATAAGGTAGGGTGTTACCTACACCCTCGGGGCCAGATGCAGGCCAGAGCCAGCCAATTACCAGGCCCTTAGGGAGGTGTGAACCCCTTGAAATGATGCAAGGTTTTTTGTTTTTGTTTTGGAGACAGAGTTTCGCTCTTGTCGCACAGGCTGGCACCTTTGCCCAGAGCAGGCACCAAGACTTCTGGCTCTGGGTGTGACCTCAGTCTGGGTAAAAGCCCCAGCCCCCACCAGGACCACCTACCCCCTAGACTACTTCAGGTGCTGAGCCCAAGCCAGGGGCAGGAAGCTAAACTGATGCCTAGGGTAATCCCAACAAAGTCCCTGGTTCCCCGCAGCTATGGGGCTGACGGGGAATTACAGCCCAAATCCCAGATGCTGGCTCTCAAACTAACACTGAGCCCTCAGTGCCCACAGGGAGATACAATCAGCGCACTTTCCAGATGGGGAAGTGGGATCAGAGAAGTGCAACAGCCTTGCCCATTGCCCCAGACCAGGGCTCCAGGCCCAGAGTGTTCTTTTGTCACTGTGTTCAGAGGGCAGCAGCTGCTGTGATGTACCCACCTGAGCCTGGCAGCTTTCTCCAACTTTGGAAGCCCGGGAGCATGGCCCCTGTCCACAGATGCACCTGGCATGAGGCGTGCCCAGAGGGACAGAAGCAGATGAGTTTCGTCTCCTCCACTGGATTGTGAGGGCCTAGGAGACAAGGGTCGGCTTGAGAAGGCAGTGAATAGCGAGCAACCTGAGGCAGTGCCCCTCTGGATGGATGCGCAGTGCCTGGATGGAACCTGGCTCAGACAGAGCTCAGTTCTGCAGGTCCCTGAGGCATGGAGAGTTCACAGCTACCAAGTGTAGGAGTCTGGATTCAAAGCCAACGGCGTGACTCCAAAGTCCCTGCCCTAGCCCCTGGACCACCCTTGCAGGCCCATCAGATGCCCAGGCCAGCAGCACAGCCGGCCAAGACCAGGGAAACTTGGGGAGCCTCAGAGCACCCCCAGGTATTCCAACCTAATCCTGGTACCCCGCCTCTCACCACCCTTCTTCCTGCTTTAACCTCAACCCCTACACAAAGCCTGGGCCACTTAATGTGGCATCAAACAGATGCCTCAATAAATCAGTCTAATCTTGAAAAAAAAAAGACTTAACAGATATACAATTACACGTTAGAATGCTAAAGACCATAAACATATAACAACTTAAAGTACATATAAATTCAATATATATCCAATCATTGTAACTATGACACAGTAGAATATTAAAATACTATTTTCAAAATGTATACAAGCTTAATGTTCTATGTATTCAAACTATTTATTCAAAATACAAATCATCAACATAAATTGCCACTAATATTCAGTCCCTTCACAGGACACGTGATTCACTGGGAGTTAATAAATTAGCAGCCGGCAGGCAGCGACACACAGCAAAAATGAAAACCAAGAGGTGAAATAGTTCTGAAATAAAGGTTTTAAAGCTAACAGAAATCACTGAATTACTAAGTCATTAGCACTAATTTTGAGCCAACTAACTAATTAATATGAGATGATACAACATCCTATACTTTGGTAAATACAGACTATGTTTAAACAATGTCTGTAACGTGACTTGTAAAATGCTCCTGGCTTTACAAAGATGTGATTAAGATGTAGTAACACATGCTAAACCATTTCCCCCTGCAGAGCATGTGGTAACTTTCATCAGTCACATTGAGAGTCCAGAAGATAAAGGAAAAGGTCATGGATTTCGCTGAGAACTTACCAGAGTTGAACTCCCTCATTTTCCGTTCCCCAGCATTGGCGGGTTCTGGGACTGGTGGCTGTGGTGGCTCGCTGGTCTTTGTCTCTTAGAAGGTGGGGAATAATCATCATCTTGAAAAAGAAAAAATGGTCATTACTGAAGGAACCATCTTAGGTTACAGCCACCTCTGGGTCAATTCCCAACATTCAAAAGCTGAGCAGGGCTTTAAAGCTATCTTATTAATAATTATTTCTGTATTGCGAACTTCAGCATACTTTTTTCTAGTTACATTTGAAATGTTATTCTTTTGGGATGTGCTCAAGTGAATACTGCTTTTTCCTCTGCCTTGCTTCATTACTTTTTAGTTTTCTTCATTTGAATCATCATTGTAAGTCTCCCCTTCTCCTCAAATAACTTTCAAATTACTGCCAAGAACTATGTTATATCTTAAGGCTTTTGAGAAAAAACTTTCAATGAAGATAGCCGCCTAAAGTTATACAAATATAGAAGAAACGGGATAAAATAAAGCTTAGATTGGAAAAAATATTTAAGATTATACAAAATTCACGCGTAAACAAGGGAAGCTGAGTAATTGTATGTTCAAATACTTTTAACAAGTGCAAAACATGTAGGCTTAAAGAAATAGAGCTGGCCAGGCATGGTGGTTCACGCCTGTAATTCCAACAGTTTGGGAGGCCGAGGCAGGCAGATAACTTGAGGTCAGGAATTCGAGACCAGCCTGGCCAACAGAGTGAAACCCTCTCTCTACTAAAAATACAAAAATTAGGCCAGGAGTGATGGCTCATGCCTGTGATCCCAGCACTTTGAGAGGCCGAGGCGGGTAGATCACCTGAGGTCAGGAGTTTGAGACCAGCCTAACCAACACAGAGAAACCCCGTCTCTACTAAAACTACAACATTAGCCGGGTGTGGTGGCACATGCCTGTAAGCCCAGCTACTCGGGAGGCTGAGGCAGGAGAATCCCTTGAACCCGAAAGGCAAAGATTGTGGTGAGCCGAGATTGTGCCATTGCACTCCAGCCTGGGCAACAACAGCGAAACTCCGTCTCAAAAAAAAAAAAAAAAGAAAAAATTAGCCAGGCATGGTGGCGCATGCCTGTAATCCCAGCTACTTGGGAGGCTGAGGCAGGAGAATCACTTGAACCCAGGAGGCTGAAGTTGCGGTGAGCCGAGACTGCACCATTTCTAAAACAGTGATCATATGACCTTAAAAGTTAACAACCCTGGTATTTTACATTTTTGTTCTCTTTAAACCAAATTGTCTACATTCTTCTGGATGTTTTGCATAATATGAAGAACTTGATGAAAATAGGGACCATTTCCTCCCTTAGTTCTTCATTCCTCAAATACATAGTTTAAAAGTCACAATCCTTCATTGAGGGCCTCCATGAAGGCAGGTGCACAGCAGATTGCAAGAGGGAGTTGATTCTAGTCCAGCTGAACTGTTCCCTGTTCCCTCACACCACTGTGATCCAGTTACTTAACCTCACAAAGTTTCACTTTTCTCATCTTCAGTGGAGGTTATATGGCAATAGAGAGGAGCAGGGTTTTGACGTTTCAAGATAGGGTATAAGCTTGGCACACAGTAGGTGTTCAAATAAAATGTAGTTAAGTTTATTATGCTATGTGCATAATAAGGCCAAATAGTGAAACTTCCTTTGCAAAGATTATAACAGCGCGAGAAGCCTGGCATAGCTGACTCCCTCTTGCCTCTAGCCTCACGGGCTGGCTGTCCTCACTCATTCATGACCGAGGCCAAGCTAACCATGGGAGGAATTCAGTTTATAGTTTAACTTTGAAGCAAGAATTATAATAGTCCCTCCCTAAAACAAACTCCCTCCTTGCTCAGGGACTGAAGCTGCCTTTGTAAAACTGACGAAAGGCCACTAGATAATGGGAAGGGCCTGAATTCTGCTAAAATGCAAGCATAGTTTCTATAATCCCTTACTGCTCAGGAGTCATGTGGTCAGAGTTCACAAGATTTATGACTTCTCCAGTTGCTCCTATAGATAACATCACTATTGTAGCACCTAAGATTGGTCTTTTGAGATGTTTTTCAGATGGTTGCATTCTGGAAACCAACTAACCCTAACCGGATTTGTGATTCATCACTCAACAGGTCCTGTGGCCCCGATCCAGAGGCAGACTCAGTGCACAAGGACAGTTCCTCACACCCCTATGATTTCATCCTCAACCAATCAGCAGCTCACATTCCCTAGTCCCTCCCCCACCAAACTATCCATAAAAACTCCAGCCTCTGAGTTCTCTGTGAGACTGATTTGAGTAATAACTGCAATCCTTCTACTTGGCAGGCTCTGTGTTAATTAAACTCTTTCTCTACTGCAATACTGTGGTCTCAGTGAATTGGTTTTGTCTGTGCACTACACAGGAAGAACCTGTCAGGTAATTACGATAGTAAGTGCTGGAGGTACAGAACTGAACCTGCTCTTGTTCACTTCATGAGCTTTGGGCTGGGGAAAGGAGATACCACATTTAAAGGGTCTTTCCTTGTAAGCTTGTCACAGGCTTCCTCTTAGACCTGGGGTGAGGCAGGAAGGTGAAGTATGGTTCTTATGCAAGAGTGGTACAGCATGCTAGATTTCCTAATGTCAAACAAACATCCAGGATATCAAAGGATATGTGCCAGTTTGAGCAAATGTTGATTTATTACCTCAGGTTGTAGGCATTTACAAGACAAAATGGAGACATCCAGTGTGATTCCAAGTAGGCTCATGGACTAGTGCTTACCATAACCCAGGTGCACCAGCAATCTGGGATATGGTCTCCCACAGAAGCACTGCATACAGAGAAGGTGCATTTATTTATTCAGTAGACAGCAAGATTTCCCAGGGAGAGGAAAACCGCCCTGCCCCACCTCTACCCTGGCTTCCCAGACTTCTAAGGTCTTTATTCAGCAGTGACTTTCATTTGATGAGGTGGCTCTCCTCTCTCACGTCACCCTGTCGGCCACCTTGACCAATAGGTCAAGGGAGACTTCTGCCAGCTCGCCTCTGCTCTGCTGATGGCCTCATCCTGCCACTGTGGCTTTTCAGGCTCTTCCTCCTCTTGCCCTGGCGGACATGGGGCCCCACTCTGGCTTTCTTCTTTGTACCAGGCCCTCGCAATGTATTCTTGCTGCTTGTAGGAGAAGCCAGCTTCTTGGAGGAGCCTTTCTCAGACAAACCCTGGGCTGGGCCAGAAGCTAAGGTTGCACTGGAAGATTTTCTAGCAGCTTTCTCTGATTGCTCCTTCAGCAAGTCCAAGACTGTCTCTGAGAAATCAGTATTTATTTAGTGAAAAATATAAGTCCCAGAAAGTAGCTATAAGAGAAAACTATAACTGCATTATAGTTCTTTAATATAAATTATTCTTATTAATACTTTTAATTCCCTAACTGGCCTTGGTCTAAATATATGACTTTTTTAGAAGGGTCACTCCAGTGATACATGGTTCTGTAATAGTTTCCTTAAGATAGTATCCTTCCTCTGTAAGTCTTTCCTGACTCCCCACCCTGCCCCAAGGAAACATTCCTCATTCTAGGGGCCCTCTAAGTGCCCTGAGCATCCTTCTATACCAGAACATTAGTGCTACATTTATTTCTTTATTTGCCTGCACTTCCCATCCCCACTATTTAACTCTGAACTCCTACATGTCATAGGCTTTAAGTGTTCATTGCTGTATCCCTAGGGATTAGCATAGTTCCTGCCACAAAGTAAGTATGAAATGAATGATGCCAAATGAATGAATACATGAACGATTAAATGAATGAATCAACAAACGAATGAATGAACGAATAACTAGAGGAAACCGGTCACAGTAGAAATGGGTATCCTTACACTCATAACTCCCCTGTTATGCAGAGGAGACGTATAGACTTAGTTTCCCTCAGGGGGTAACTAAGACTCCACCATGGGAATTATAGCCTGCTTGCTGAGGGCACTGCCTTAGCCTCCACACCAAGGCCTGAGCCTAAGACTCAAAGATGGACTCACTGGCGAGTGGTCTGAACGGGATCCGCTTACTCTTGGTTCTCACAGGCACTGGCTTGTATTTGCACTTGCCTGGGGGTGCTCGCCTAAAAACACAAACAGAAAGCATGAGGACGCAAGACTCTGAAGATGCAACCAGAAAATCAAGGTTACCAGAGGGCGTATATTTGCAAGAATTGGGGTCAGCCTTTACTTATCCATGGGGATGGGGTAGATGTAACAGGAAATATGCTATGAGCTCAGAAGGAGAGGTAAAAGGGCACAGACAGAACAGGGCACCTCAGGCCCTTGAGAGACAGTGCAGAGAGGGAGTTAGGAGTATGGGCATGGTGGCAGTCAAAACGGGTTCACATCCTGGTAACCAGGGGCAAAAAAACCTTGCTAAGTCTCAGTCTCCACACCTATAAAATGCAAAAACTAATATTACCCATCTTGCTTGGAACAGTGCCCAGAACATAACAAGAGCTCACAGATGAGGATGATGAAAATGATGATGAGGATGATTCTGCTGCTGCTTCTGATGGTGGTGCTGGTGACTCCCTTTAAAGAAAATGTCTTCAAGAACTCAAGGCACAGCCCTCAGGCAATGCCAGCTTCTCTGCCTAGTAACACACACATTCTTAAACTGCTTGTCCCCGGGTGTATCTTCTGAAATAAAAGGGACTTTGAGGACAGAGAGTACTTCCACTGTAGAGAGCAGAGCTGGAACTTCCCAGCCTGTCCCCATTGCTTTCTCTGCCTCTGCCTTGCTCCAACTCTATCTCTCACTGCAATCCTCCCAAGTCCAGGTGGGGGGGAAAAAAAGGTAATTGTATTTATTTTTAAAACACTTACGTAGTGCTTAGGCACCATTCTAAATACTTTGCAAATATTAACTCATTGAGTCTTCCTAACAACCTGTGAAGTAAGTACTATTATTATACTCATTTTACAGAGGGGAAACTGAGGCTCGCACAGGCTAAGAAACAGGCCCAAGGCCACACAGTTAGTCAGTGGCAAAGCCAAGATTCCAAGCCCAGGCTCAAGTCCACGTTCTCAACCACTGTATTTAGCTACCCCTAAAGGAAGGGTAGGAGGAAAAAATGGGAGGGAGAAAAGGATACATAAATTAACCAGGTGCCCTCAAAATGCTGGGATTGGTGCATTTCGTGCAAAGACAAGCTGAATAAGTAATCAGAGCAGAATCTGGTCCACTTATAGAAGCTTTAAAAAGTCTATATGATTCGATATAGTTATAACTGAATGGAGGGAGTAGTCCTAAAATGACCTCTCCACAAAGAGAACTGAGTTCCTATTCCAGGTTCCTCTTAGTAGCTGTACCTGGGGCAAGTAATTTAACGTACCTAGCCTTCAGTTTCTTTATCCATAGAGTGAGGATGTTAACCTGCCTGGTTGGAATTCTGTCAGCATTAAATGAGAGCCCACATGCACGGCACTTAGCACAGTGCCTGGCACACAGGAGTAACTCCATAAATGTCAACTTCAAAAAAAAAAGGTGAATAAGTAAGGATGTCTTCAGTGTGAAAACGCTTTATGGGCACTTTCTGTGTGGCTTCTCACAGCTGCTCTTATGAAAGTGGGGAGTTAAATTACCTGCCAACTGAATCAGAAAACTGCCAAAGAAAAGAAAAATGGATTCACATAGGAAGCCTGTTAATGGAAAGAGAACTCCCCACCAAGGCATCGTCAACCATCAGAAGCACTTTAAAGACCCTGAGTCTGCTCCATCCCCTAAGCCCAGGAGAAGTGCACAGAAGCAGACCCAGCAGTGGGAACAGCCCAGTATTAAATTCACCCCTTGGCTATCCACCCTCCACCATCCATACATCACCCCGGGCACAGCCTCAGGGACGGAGCCTCTTCCAGGAACTTCCGAGAACACACAAACTGAGAGCCCTGTGGCCAAATACAAGCTCAGATAGAGCTGGTCCCCCAGCCCTAACCAGTGGCTGGACCTATTTGCCTCATGTCTGCTGAATGCCAATCCAGATAAGGGTAACATAAGCCTCAGGGGAAATTTTTCTTCTGCAGGTCTATCTGTAAGCTAATTCAGGGGGAGATTTTCTTGCTTTGGCAATAATTTTTAGATAAATCTAGAGCACTGGGGCAGTGTGCATGGTGGCACACACCTGTAATCCCAGCACTTTGGGAGGTTGAGGCAGGTGGATCGCTTGAGCCCAGGAGTTCGAGACTAGCCTGGGCAACATGGCAAAACCCCGTCTCTACTGAAAATACAAAAATTAGTCGGGTGTGGTGGTGCATGCCTGTAATGCCAGCGACTTGGGAGGCTGAGGCACATGAATAGCTTGAACCCAGGAGGCAGAGGTTGCAGTGAGCCGAGATCGTGTCACTGCAGTCCAGCCTGGGAAACAGAGCGAGACTGTGTCTATTAAAAAAATAAATAAATAATAAAAATAAAAAAAAATCCAGTGCGCTGCCCAGACTCCTCAGGATGGATACAATGCATCACCCTCCCTGGGGCAGATAACCTGACCCAGACCTAACCACCTCTCAAGTGGGAAGTGGTATTGTGGCTTTTGCCTGTGCTGGTGGAGGTTGGTCAGCCTCTGAGAGAGATAGGCAAAGAAGCAGAAGGAAACAGCATAGAGCCCAGCAAGTGAATAAACACTAAACTCCAGAAAAGGTGGAGCTACTGAGGAACCTGCCAGTTAAACGTATTTGCCAAAGACCTGGAGATCTGCACCAAGCCCAGGGGACAGGGGAGCAGTACTTACTCAGGTGCTTAGAGGTCTACACCTGTTGTTAGATGACCTCAGACAGACATTTCCAGAAGCATATTAAAAAAAAAAAAAAAGGCTGGGCATGGTGGCTTATGCCTGTAATCCCAGCACTTTGGGAGACCAAGGCAGGTGAATCACCTGAGGTCGGGAGTTCAAGACCAGCCTGACCAACATGGAGAAACCCCATCTCTACTAAAAATACAAAATTAGCCAGCTATGGTGGTGCATGCCTGTAATCTCAGCTGCTTGAACCTGGGAGGCGGAGGTTGCGGTGAGACAAGATGGCACTATTGCACTCCAGCCTTGGCAACAAGAGTGAAACTCCATCTCAAAAAAAAAAAAAAAAAAAGCCACAGACCTAGACTAACCCTAGAAAGGCTCAAGGTCTTCATGTCCAACTGCAAAGAGACCGTTTCCCAAGTATTTCATAATTGCTATAGACGCATTGTCCTATGCCATTATTTGTCCAAACTGCTTTTCACCTAGAACATGAGTTTGCTTCGGGACAATGAGGACTGTTTTTATGGCCTGCCATGGAGATAAGAAATGAGAAAAATGCATTTGAGAAGAAAATGACATCAAATCTCACCTTGAAGGGTCAACAAACTTGTAAATAGATCCATGTGGTGCATATGCACTTGGGTAAGAGGTCGCCAGGAAATACAGCTCCCCTAAGGCAACAAAAATAGACAGGCAATAATGGGACATCAGGCAGCACTGAGACACAGAGTTGGATGCACAGAAAATGGTCAAAAAGAGGTTATGGCCCTAAAATGCAGTGAGCGCCAAGAACGGAATCCCAGAAACCTAACTGGCATCAGCTCTGCTGGGCTGTGAGCTCCTTGAGGAGAAAGTCCATCTTTGAACCCCCCAAAGATTAGCTCAGTGTATGGCCTAGCAGAGGCAATTTCACGTGTATGTTTGTTTATCAAACCAAACAGTTTTCTCCCTTGTCACCTCCTTGCTCTCAGAAACTTCACCTCAGTGAATCTCCATTTCCTTCCCCACCTCTTTCCTCTGTGAACACTTGGATATATACAGTCTGCAGGCTGAGGACCATCTGTCAATCGCTTTATTTTGCCCCTTCTTTAGTCCTTTTGTTTCCCTTCAGCCTCACTCCCATTTTCCTCTTTCATTCTGTCCTTGAGTTCCTTATTTCCTGGTGACCCTCCCCACTCTCCACTTCTTCTCTCGGTCTTTTCCATGCCCCACAAAAATCACCTCTACCCACTCTCTCCTGTATCTCTCTGATATGGTTTGGCTGTGTCCCCACCCAAATCTCATCTTGAATTGTAGCTCCCATAATTCCCACATGTTGTGGGAGTGACCCAATGGGAGATAATTGAATCATGGGGGCAGCTTCCCCCATACTGTTCTCCTGGTAGTGAATAAGTCTCATGAGCTCTGATGGTTTTATATAGTTTTATAAGAGGAAATCCCTTTTTCTTGGCTCTCATTTTCTCTCTTGTCTGCCACCATGTAAGAGGTGCCTTTCACCTTCCACCATGATTGTGAAGCCTTCCCAGCAATGTGGAACTGTGAGTCCACTAAGCCTCTTTTTCTTTATAAATTACCCAGTCTCAGTCTCAGGTATGTCTTTATCAGCAGTGTGAAAACGGACTAATACACTCTGAGAAAGAGCCCCCTGCTCCTTACCATTTCTCCCAGTTGGAACTCTGGGAAATGTTCTTTTGTCACAGTAACTACCTCATTCCACATTGCTTTCTAGTTATTTGTGAGGGACATTATGCTATGCGGTCATGAGCCCCAGTGGAGACTCCCAGAAGTCTGGTTTGATTTCTGATAACACCAGTTCCTCTCCATGCTATCTTGGGAGACCTCTTCACCTGCACAACCCTCGAGATATTTATTCATTTGTAAAATGGGGATCACAATGCCTCAAGTGATTGTTAGGTATTCAATTAGAAAGTGTTAGATAACCAGGCCGGGCGCGGTAGCTCATGCCTATAATCCCAGCACTTTGGGAGGCTGAGGCAGGTGGATCACCTGAGCTCAGGAGTTCAAGATGAGCCTGGCCAACATGGCAAAACCCCCTCTCTACTAAAAATACAAAAATTATCCAGGCGTGGTGGCACACGCCTGTAATCCCAGCTATGCGGGAGGCTGAGACATGAGAATCACTTGAATCTGGGAGGCAGAGGTTGCAGTGAGCCAAGACCGCATCACTACACTCCCAGTGCAGTAGGCAACAGAGCGAGACTCCGTCTCAAAAAAAAAAGAAAGTGTTCGATAATCGTAGTTATTATTACTTTCTTATCTGTCTGACCCAATGTTTGTGCCATTACACTGAATTAAATTCACTTGCTGTTATGTGCCTTACACAACTCTTTCTCAATTTTATGAAAGAAAATGTCTATTAAGTTGCAATTCTGAAAAACCTAAAGCTTTATACAGCTCTGAATTATTTAAACAACTAATTTTTTTTTTTTTTTTTTTTTTTTTTTTTTAGACAACGTCTTGCTCTGTTGCTGACTGGAGTGTAGCTGCACAATCACAGCTCACTGTAGCCTCAACCTCCTGGGCTCAAGCAAACCTTCCACCTCAGTCTTTTGAGTAGCTGGGACTACAGGTGCATGCCACCACATCAGGATCATTTTTTAAACTTTTTGTAGAGACGGGGTCTCCCTATGTTGCTCAGGCTGGTCTCAAACTCCTGCACTCAAGCAATCCTCCCAGCTCAGCCTCCCAAAGCAGTAGGATTACAGGCATGAGCCACCACACAACAGCTCTAAACAACTGCTTTTTGTGGAGAACAGAGACCAGCATTTGCCTTGTGCTAAGTGTGAGCCTCATGGTCTTTGCATAGCCCCTACACAGGGTAGCAGCTGCCTAACAAACTATGATTTGTGTACTGACAAACTAGATTTATAATCTTCCCCATGTAAGAGATCTGATGAACTAGGGCACATCCTCCTTTAGAGTCAGTTTGCTTTGTCTGAATGGGAAGCCCAGGCACCATCCAGAGTGATTCTACCATTAGATAAATGTGGTGTCTACGAAAGGTCCACGTGTACACAGGCAGGGGCCCCTCGAAACCATGCAAAGGCCTTCTCAGTCTAAAAAGAAAATTGAAAACCGTGCCTATACAGGACTGCAGTTTGTGTAAATTACATGTCTTCCACATTCCATAGACTTCCCATTGTATTTTTAGGAGAAAACAATGCTAGAAGTGAATTTCATCTGTAGCATCCAACTCATATTTTTAATATACGTCTTAGGGGAGAAAAACAAAAAAACTATAATATGCCATTTAAAACAAAAATGCATGCTATACAAATTTACTGCAAACAGAATTCATTTGACCAGCCATCTTGGGAATGCCCTTCAGTGACTAACTTTCAGAAATCCCATCAATTAAACCTCAGCAATGGGCAGCTCCACACCAGCCAGTCACTCAGCAGCAATTCATACCAGCTATCAACTCTCAGGACCCAGGATGTGAACTGCAGCCATAGGTGAGGCAGAGCTCAGGTTCCAAGTAAAAAGTAACTTACCTAAAGCCAGTGGACTGATAATAAAATAATGAAATAAGGCTCAGATCTAAAAATGCCTCTCAGAGGAAAAGAATATGGCAAGAGCAGAAAATATGAATCAGTTTATGCAAAAACACAAGAGCAAGCAACTCTGGAAAAAAAAATAATTTGCCTCAGGAACAGCCTCATTAGCCTCAGGGCCACCCTTGGGCAAAGGCTTGGGAACACTTTGGCAAGTCTACCCCATGAAATTCAGCCAAGGACTGTGTTTTGTTTGCCAGATGTACCATGACTGTTGTTTTTTTTTTTTTTTATGCTGTCTGTTTTCTACTGTGAGAAGTCTACAAGCACAACAAATCAAGCCACCAAAGCCAGGTTCTCTGTGGCCTCCTGAAGAGGAGCAAGCCACAGAAGATGGCAGCCCAGAATCCCTGGGCAGGCCTGCCTCTGGGGTTCCAATCTCTGGGGTGGTGCTGGACACAGGGGTGTCCGGCAGAGGAGAGGCTCCACCATCGCCTGCAGCTTTCACGTCACTCACTTTCCACTGGCCATCATCCTGCCAGCCTGTGGTTTCTCTCCTTTTTCGTATGTTTGGACTTCCAATTTGGAACTCACATAGACTTTTTCCTGTTAAAATACTTGAAGTTTCCAAAATTCTTGAAGTTTCCTCTGCTCCTATAAAACATTCATCTCAAACTATCTGTTCATCGGCTAGCTGAGAGGAAAGGGTCCGGGAGCTGACTGGGTCTCTTTATATCCTACTCAAGTGAAGGTCCCAAGGCAGCCACCTCATGGCCCAGAGGGGAAAGAAACCAAATACTTCAGAATCCTTTGAGACTCTGGTTTATACCTATAGAGAATCTTTTTTTTAAATTTTTTCTTTTCTTATGTATTTTTTGTGTTTTTTTATTTGTTTTGTTTTCTGTTGTTTAATTATTTTTTTTTCACCTATAGAGAATCTAGATGTGGAAGGGACCCTGAGAGATCACCTTATTATCTCTGCCTTTAAACATGATGATATCTCGTGCCAAATACTGAAAAGTTCACTGTCCTCACATAAAAAAAGAGAAATATTTAAAATTTGAAAACTTTATCCTTCAGAGTGAAACATAACTTATGTAAAGCTGAGTTAAAAATCGGCTTTCTGATGAGAAAATGCTTGGAAATGTATTAGAGCTGAGTCTCTCTGTGTCTCTCTCGCTCATGTGTACACGTGCACATCATGCTTCACTGATCCCCTTAACACGTGCCTAGTCTGTCTATTGAGCAACCTCCTACCTAGATGTCTACCTTTTTCTCAGATTTCTAAATAAATAAATAAAATTCTCCTTTTCTCACAGACTCTTGGCAAGGTCAGGAAAGAACCTGGCCCAACCAGTGAGATGATCACCAGAGGTCCCTTTCCCAGACAGCACCGGCAGCATAAACACCCACTGCCCATTTAGTCTGGCCCACTGTTGGCCCTTTCCACATTCCTAAAACTGTGGTTCAGAATAGATATTCCCCTCACAGTGAGTTGTGTGGTTCAATCAGGAAGGAGTAGGTTGGCATATTCAGTCTGTTTCTTCATTGGTGAAATGAGCATTATAATTACATCATGGGGCCGGGCGCGGTGGCTCACGCCTGTAATCTCAGCACTTTGGGAGGCTGAGGCGGGCAGATCACCTGAGGTCAGGAATTTGAGACCAGCACGGCCAACACGGCAAAACCCCGTCTCTACTAAAAATACAAACATTAACTGGGCATGGTGGCGGGCACCTGTAGTCCCAGCTACTTGGGAGGCTGAGGCAGGAGAATTGCTTGGACTCTGGAAGCGGAGGTTGCAGTAAGCCGAGATGGCGCCACAGACAGAGAGCAAGACTCTGTCTCAAAAAAAAGAAGAAAAAATAAAAAATAATTATATCATGGGGGTGTTATGATTATGAAATAAGGTAAAAAATGTGAAGTGCTTAGAATAGTATCAGTACATTATAAAAGATGACTAAACGATAGTGATCATAGTAGAAGTGATAATTACTATTTAAAATAAACGTTCAGTTGATGCCTGTGATTATCCGAGTTCCAGTAAGCAGAAATCAAACAACTCTGTACATTTGTTACCTGCTTCATCTTCAGCAAAGGAGATGATGAACTTGCTATGGGTGCTGATCAGCCCTGGGAAGGCACAGGACGTGGTGCTGCCCAGGCAAAGATCCTGCTTCTTCCATTTCTTGTTTTTTCTATCTTCCTGCAAAGCCATAAGTCGACTAGACAAAAAATAAACCCTTATGTTTAGGAATCCATATATCCACTCTGCAGAATACTTTTTCTCCTAGAATCAGGGATCCCTGAGTACTAGGATTGAGTCCCCCATTAAGAGATCAATAACTAGCCTGCCTCCAAGCAACCAAAAAGCTTCTTCAGAGATATTTCAATCACCCACTTGCCCTAGATGAGGAAGTTCATGTTCTATATAAAAGGAGTTTGGACGAGGCCCAGTGGCTCACACCTGTAATCCCAGCACTTTGGAGGACAAGGCAGGCAGATCACTTGAGGTCAGGAGTTCACGACCAGCCTGGCCAACATGGTGAAACCCCCATCTCTACTAAAAATACAAAAATTAGCCAGGCAGGGTGGTGCACACCTATAGTCCCAGCTACTCGGGAGGCTGAGGCACAAGAAATGCTTGAACCCAGGACGTGGAGGTTGCAGTGAGCCAAGATCATGCCACTGCACACTCCAGCCTGGGTGACAGAGCAAGACTTTGTCTCAAAAAAAAAAAAAAAAGAGTTTGACGTGCTGTGTAGGCTGCACCACTACAAAAGACTGATCTTATTTTCATTAGTTGTGTGACCTTTGGGTAGTTGCCCAATATCTCTAAGCTTCAGATTCCTCATCCATAAAATGGGGAGTGATAACATACTTTACCATAGGTGAGAATTTTGAAGGTTAAACAAAATAATATACATAAAGATCTCACCAATGTGTGTGGCACATAGTAAGGGTTAAAAAAACTACTAACTGTTATTATTATTGCTGTATGTTTATATAGTAGCAGAAAGATGCTTCCTATCCCTCTATCATCTATCTGAACTAAAAGCAGGTTTTTAGAAGAAAAGGGAAAGGAAGTTGGTTAGACCCTGGGTGCTCATCAGAATCACCTGGAAAGTTTTATGGAAACAGAGATCCTAAACCCAGGGGATTTTGATAAGTACACCTCAATTAAGAATCACTGCCTGTGAATGGGTGCAGTGGCTTATGCCTGTAATCCCAACAGTTTGGGAGGCTGAGGCGGGTGGATCACCTGAGGCCAGGCGTTCGAGACCAGCCTGACCAACACGGCAAAACCCCATCTCTACTGAAAATACAAAAATTAGCTGGGCGTGGTGTTGTGTGCCTGTAGTTCCAGCTGCTTGGGAGGCTGAGGCATGAGAATTGCTTAAACCCAGGAGGCAGAGGTTGCAGTGAGCCGAGCGAGATTGCACCACTGCACTCCAGCCTGGGTGACAGAGTGAGACTCTGTCTCAAAAAAAAAGAAAAAGAAAAAAAGAAAAGAAAAGGAAAAAGAATCACTGCATATTAACCAAATGATGTGTGTATGGGGGCAGGGTGGTGAGTGGAGGTTGTAGGGAGAAAAACATGAAGAACAATGAAATCCCAAAGCTCTAGTAAGTGATGATAAAGGACCTGACCAATTAGTAACTTTACCCCATCTCTGTAACTAAGAATTGCAGCATGAAAATAGAACATCTTTTCTAAAAGGGACCAGATTTACTTTCCCATCTTAAACATTCCAAAACCTGCACAAGATAGAATAATAATGGCTTGAAATATACTGAAGATCAGGCAATGGAGGAGTGTGTTCTCTGACAGACAGGAAACAAACAAGGTGAACCCTATGATTTTTCCAGCATACTACCTTGAGAGTTTCCAGCACAGGGAGGGAAAATACAGGCAAAGCCCAGCAGGCTCCTTGAGCTGAAAAGATATTGCTGAGAGTCCAGGAAGACCAATGCAGTAAGACATTGCAGGACAGATACTGGAGAGAAGAAAATTGCACAGAGAAAGAATGCCAGAGAGCTGCAAAAGGTTCCCCTGAAGTAATCATCAGTATACTCAACAGCAGATACATGTGAGAAAATATTTTAAAACAAAGGAAAGAATTAGAAGAAAAAGTACTTGGCATTTACTTGAGATCAGGAATAGCATAAGTATCACAGGGTATAGGTAGAATTCAGTAGTGAGGAATAGAAAGCACTAGAAAAAGCACTACCTTGGTTCTGTTTAGCAAATATTAATAGCAAGACCTGAAAGAATCACACTACTTCCAAGTAACTTAACTATGTCTCCAAGCAAAATTCAAAATCATTCATAGGAATACAAAAATATCCAGCACCTACTAAGTTAAATTAATATTTCTGGCATCCAATCAAAAATTATGAGGCAAGTAAAGAAGGAGGAGAATACAACCCATAATAAAGAGTAAAATCTGTCCATCGAAAGTGACACAGAACTGATGAAGATGTTAAAATTAGCAGACAAGAACATTTAAACAATGATTCTAAACCCCGTCTCTACTAAAAATACAAAAATTAGCTGGGCGTGGTGGCGGATGCCTGTAGTCCCAGCTACTCAGGAGGCTGAGGCAGGAGAAGGGCGTGAACCCGGGAGGCGGAGCTTGCAGTGAGCCGAGATCGTGCCACTGCACTCCAGCCTGGGCGACAGAGCGAGACTCCATCTCTAAAAAAAAAAAAAAAAAAAAAAAAAATTACAGAGAGATATGAGAGATACAGAACAGACCCAAATCAAGTTTCTAGAGGTGAAAAATACATTGAGATTACACACACACACACACACACACTCAATGGGATGAATGGCTGGCTAGACATTACAAAAGAAACAATTCATGAACTAAAGACATAGCAATGGAAACTACCCACAATAAAACACAGAGAAAATTTTTTAACATAAATAGATCATCAGCGAACTATGGAACAACTTTAAGCAGCCCAATATACATGTAATTAGAGCCTCTGAATAAAAGGAGAGAAGGAGTGGGGACAGAGGAAAACACATTTAAAGATATAACGGCCAAAAATGTTCCATATTTCTTGAAAGCTATAAATTCACAGATCCAATAACTGCAACAAACTCTAAGCACAGAAATATGAAGAAAACCAAACTAAGGCATATTTTAATGAAATTGCACAAAACTAATGATAAAGAGAAAATCTTAAAAAGCAGCCATAGGAAAAAAAATGATATATTACATATGAAGGAACAAACAGAAGTCTGGCAGCGGATTTCTCATTGGAATGGTGCAAGCCAGAAAATAGTGGCGCAGCCTCTAAAGAATCAAAGAAAAAAACATGTTAACATAGACTTCTATACCTAGTGAAAATATCTTTCAAAAATGAAGGCAAAATAAAGACTCCAAAAGTGAAAACAATTCATCACTATAGACCCCATTGACAAGAAATGTTAAAGGAAGTTCTTCAGACAGAAGAAAAATGATATCAGATAGAAACATGCATCTACCCAAAGGAATTGAGAGCATTAGGAATGATAACATTCTTATTGCCACTGTAACAAATCACCTCAACTACAAATTACGACAACTTTGTGGCTTAAAACAACATACACTTATTCTTTTATAGTTTTGGTTGCCAGAACTCTGAAGTGGTCTTCACTAAGCCAAGATCAAGGTGTTGGCAGGACTGTGCTCCCTCCAGACGCTCTGGAGGAGAATCGGTTCCCTCACTCTTTCCAGCTTCTGAAGGTCGTCCCTATGCCTTGACTCATGGCCCCACATCACGTCACCTTTTCTCCCTCTGCCATCGTTGTTGCATCACCTTCTATCTCTCCCATCTTCAAATTTCCCCCTACCTTCCTCTTCTAAACACACTTGTGATTTCATTTAGGACCCACCCAGAAAATCCAAGATAGTCCCCCAAGTCATATACAATATGTTCTGGGACCACAGTAAATCTAAAATAGAAATCAATAGCAGAAAGATCTCTGGAAAATCTTCAGGTAATTGGAAACTTAATAGCACACTTTGAAATAACTCATGTGACAAAGAAATCAAAAGGTAAATTAGAAAATATTTTTAACTGAATAACAATGAAAACACAATATATCAACATTTACAGGATACTGCTAAAGTAGTACTCGGGGGAAAATTTATAGCACTAAACACATATATTAGAAAAGATGAAAGGTCTCAGATCAATAATCTCAGCTTCCATCTTGAGAAACTAGAAATAGAAGAGCAAATTAAATCCAAATCAAGCAGAAGGAAGAAAAAAGGGAAGAAATCAATGAAATAGAAAAAAACATAAAAATAACAGGAAAAAAATCAATGAACACAAAAGCTGGCTCTTATAGAAGATCAATAAAATGGATAAACCTCTAACCAGACTGATTTAAAAAAAAGAGAAGACACAACTACCAACTGTATCTAGAATAAGACAAGTGACATCACCATAGTTTCTATAGATATTAAAAGAATAATAAAGGAATATTATGAACAACTGAATGCCAAAACATTTGACAACGTAGACAAACTGGAAAAATTCCTTGAAAGGCACAGACTACCAAAGCTCACTCAGAAAGAAATAGATAAGCTGAATAATTAAATCTAATAAAGAAATTAAATTTGTAATTAAAAGTCTTTTCACATAGAAAACTTCAGGCCCAGATGGTTTTTCTTGGAAGGAAGAACACATAAGGAAAAATAATACCTATTTTACACAAACTCTTCCAGATAATTGAACAGGAGTACTTATTCTGTAAAGCCTGTTTACCCTGATTCCAAATTTGACAAATATATTACAAGAAAGAAAAACTATAGTTCACTATTCCTTCATGCACATAGATTTTAAAATTTCAAACAACATGTCAGCAAATCAAATCCGTCTATATGTAAAAAGGGTGGGGCCGGGCAGTGAGTCATGCCTGTAATCCTAGCATTTTCGGAGGCCAAGGTGAGAGAACAGCTTGAAGCCAGGAGTTCAAGACCAGCCTAGGCAACATAGTAAGACTCCATCTCTACAAAAAAAAAAAATTTTTTTTTAATTAGCTGGGTGCCACCAGCTACTTGGGAGGCTGAGGTGGGAGGATCACTTGAGCCCAGGAGTTCGAGGCTGTAGTGAGCTATGATCGTGCCATTGCAGTCCAGCTTGCATAACAGAGCAAAACCTTGTTTCAAAAAATAAATAAATAAATAAGATAATGCATTATGACCAAGTGGTATTTTCCTCAGAATGCAAGACTGCTCTAGCAATTTTTAAATCAATCAATGAAATTCACCATATTAAGAAACTAAAAATTTTAAAAGCCCACATGATTCATCAAAAGATGAAAAGAAGCATTTGACAAAACCCAACATCTATATCTAATACGAATTTTCAAAGGACTAGAAATAAAAGAAAATGTCCCCAGCCTGATAAAGGGTGTATAGAAATCACCTACAGCTGACATCATATTGGTGTGATGTTACTGTGTAACATCACACCAATATGATGGTGAAAATGAATGCTTTCCCCTATTTCTATTCAACACTGCACTGAGATTAATGTAGAGCAATAAGCCAGTTAAAAAATAAGAGCAGGCTTCCAATTCAAAAAAAAAGAAAATAAATACAAAAAATTAGCTGGGTGTGGTGGCAGGCGCCTGTAGTCCCAGCTACTCAGGAGGCTGAGGCAGGAGAATGGCGTGAACCCAGGAGGTGGAGCTTGCAGTGAGCCGAGATCGCACCACTGCACTCCAGCCTGGCCGACAGAGCGAGACTCCATCTCAAAAAAAAAAAAAAAGAAAGTAAAAGTGTCTCTATTCACAGACCTTCTAATAAAATTATGTTCCACATAGAAAATCCAGTAGAATCTACAAAAAAGCAATCAGAATGAACAAAGAGTTCAGCAAGGTTGCCAGATATAAGCTCAATATAAAAAAATTCTATATACTAACAATTAACAGTCAGAAACTGGAATTTAACAAAATAACATTTACTATAACATCAAACACTAAGAGACAGATAAATATGCAAGATCTCTACACTGAAGACTATAAAATACAGTAGCCATATTATTCACAATATTTCATAACTGGGAATAGCCAAAATGTCCATCAGCAACACAGAGAACAGATGAATAAATTGTGGTGTATTCATACAATTGAATTTTACAAAGCAATAAAAAAGACAAATTACTGATACATGGAACAACATTGATGAATCCCACAGACATTACCAAATTAAAGAAGCCAAGCACAAAAAGAAGAGTACATATTATAATGATTCCATTTATATATGAAGTTCCAGAAGCAAAACTAAGCTGTGGTGAGAGTGCTTATCTCTGGCTGGGGTGTGTGTGTGTGTGTGTGTGTGTGTGTGTGTGTGTGTGTCAACTTCTTTTTGGCCTGGATGGCTACATGTACATATTCACTGGGGACGGGGGACAGGCTGGAGACCTGATCCCTTTGGCATGTTTGGAAATGCTCAGAACAAGTAAGCTGGATGGAAGCTGGGCCCCTGTCCCTTTAAAGTGAGCCCCTGGTATGAGAGAGAGACAGAGAGAGAGAGGTAATAGACAAGAAGGAGCCTTCTAGGGTGATGGAAGTGTTCTGCCTCTTGATATGGTTGGTGGTAATATGAGTGCATACATTTGTAAAACATCATACACCTGCGCTCTTACGTGATTATATTTCACCATATGTAAGTTATACCTCAGTAAAAATGTTAAAATAAAAAGAGGGAGAAGGGACATCAGTCTTTCCTTACCCACTCATGAAGTCTCCAAAGATATACAGGCCATTGAGATTTGGGGATTCACAACCACGGTAGACATAACCTCCAGTGACTGACTTCCCCACTGCATGGCCATAAGCATAGATTGGCAGAACATCATCTGTCCAGGAGAGAGGAAAGAGAGTGAGTGTCATGGCCTAAAATTGAAAGCTTCAAGGAGGAAGAAGGGGACTTTTTAATGCAGTTGCCTAATTCAGTAAAGAACACTTTACCTCTTGGTCTTCAGTAGGACAGGCAAGCAAGTGAATCATGTTTATTGTTCTCAATAGGCCATCCACAATATTTGCAAACTTCCTACTTAACTGCTATCTGCAGGCAGAGAGGAAGCCAAAAATTCCCTCCATCTATGAGGCAGTGACCTGGAAATCCACATGGCTAAGTTTTCCCCCTAGGTTGATATGGCAGAAACCCAGGTTTAAGGATATGAAAAATATTGTCACAGTCTGTAAGACTGCTTTATAAGTTAGAGGACAAGAAAAGACTAAGAAGAAGTAATAGAGTCAGAACACTAGAATTTTGAGCCAGGTGGAGTTTCTAAAGTACACCTTGATTATTGGTGTTTAGAAAGTGTCCTGGGCCGGGCATGGTGACTCACACCTGTAATCCCAGCACTTTGGGAGGCCGAGGCAGGCGGATCACGAGGTCAGGAGATCGAGACCATCCTGGCCAACATGGTGAAACCCCATCTCTACTAAAAACAAAAAAATTAGGTGGGAGTGGTGGTGCATGCCTGTAATCCCAGCTACTCAGGGGGCTGAGGCAGGAGAATCACTTGAACCAGGGAGTCGGAGGTTGCAGTGAGCCGAGATCGTGCCACTGCACTCCAGTCTGGGTGACAGAGCAAGACTCTGTCTAAAAAAAAAAAAAAAAAAAAAAGAAAGAAAAGAAAAAAAAAGAAAAGAAAGTGTCCTCTTACTTGCCTATGTGCAGAATATCATTTCAGTGGCCTGTCCCAGTTGGGAAATAAATAAAAACATACACCAATTTTGGTCTGCCAGTGGTTCTCAAAATAATATGCCTAAAATTAATGTGGGTAACTTATTTAAAATACAGATTCCTGGGTCAATCTCATGCCTCCAATCCACCCAAAATTCAAATTCATTAGGTCGAGGGCAGAGTCTAGGAATTCACTTTTTTAAAATAGCCACTGCCAAGATGTCTCTGGTGCCAGTGAGTGGCTGGAGGACCGGTTGGAGAAGCACTACACCACAGGACACAAACAAGGCGTGATTTAAATGACCTGCAGGGCAGGACATTCAGGTTTTATTCCCCACCTCCACCTCCAGCCCACTCAACTCATCCAAGAAATCACCCAGAGAGCTTCTTACTTACCCAAAGAGGCATTGTGACAAAGTTTTTTGTCATAACATGCAAACCCTTCCTTTGCTCTCCAGCCATAGTTTCCACCTTTCACAATGAGGTCAACCTCTTCAAACCTGTTCTGGCCCACGTCCCCACAGAATATCCGGCCTCGGCCCTGGCGCGTGACGGGGTCCCCTCGGTCCACAGCACAACGCCACATGTTCCTGATCCCATAGGCATAGATGGCGGGGTGGGCCCCTGGCTCAGAAACAAATGGATTGTCCGAGGGGACTCGGTACCGCTTGCCATCTGAGCCTGCCCTGTTCACATCGATCCTTAAAACTTTTCCCAGCAGGGAACTTCTGAAAGAAAGAAGGCCAAGAAGCAGAATGAGGTAAGCAAGGAAAGCCACAGGACTGGAAGAGATCACCCAGAAGGGCCGACTCATAGCTGATGCCAAGAGACTGCTAAGGATCACATGGGAAGATTTGACTTCTTATTTTCCTTCTTTTTTTGTACCAGCAAGTATGAGCTTGAAGATTTTCTTTTAAATCTATACAAGATATTTAAGACTGCCCCATGTTTGGCTCTAAGAGAACTACGAGGCAAAAGTTTGATGTGATCTTGGTCCATGTGACCCTGAGCAAGTTGCAGCTTCAATTCTTATTTTAATGATGAGCACAGCTTCTCTCTGATTTGGTCTAATATGACAAAGTTTTTAAAGAAGCTAGTTATATTGTTTATTGTTTATTTAACAACATGGTCAGTTAAAAGAACAGAATAGAAGCTTTGGAGAGGCTCTGCCAATGACTGTGGTCTCTGGGGCTGACTTTCCTCATTTGAAAGTCAGAGGAGAGTAACTGATGGCCTTGTGCCACTGCTTCCTGTGAGGATAAGAAATTTCACACTCAAGTAAAGGGTCTGGGATCCAATGGACACATGATAATCAGAGGCTGCTATTATTTTTTATATATTGGCCAGGCGCAGTGGCTCATGCCCGTAATCCCACATTTTGGGAGGCTGAGGTGGGCGGATAGCTTGAGGCCATGAGTTCAAGAACAGCCTAGGCAATACAGTGAGGCCCCATCTCTATTTAAAATATATGGCTAGATAAATATTATTTACCTTGCGGTGTGGTTGTGATGTAAGGGTTAAATGAGTTACTGTGTATATAGCATTTAATGCAATTCTTGAATCACAGTAGGTATTCGACAAATGTTAGCTTTGTATTATTATTAACCTCAATATTTTTATTACTAGGAATAATAGAAGCCAAGTGCTTACTGGGTGCAAAGGGCAGAAGGACCACATGACCTTTATCTAGGCAACACAGCATCACTGGGCTCTGGCGCCGTATTGTGTGGGTTGGGATTCTGTTTTTTCCACTTACTCATTGTACGACCTCTGTGTCTCCATTTTCTTGTCTGTAAAATGGATACTATTATATGTATACTTCATAGGATTCATTCATTCCATGTGTAATTATGGAAAGACTCCCTTGTGCCAGGCACTGTCCTGAGTGCTGGTGATATATCAATTAACAGAATAGATATTAGATATAAATTCTTGCCCTTGAAGGTTGCTAAAATTACCTTCTCAAATGTAAAGTACTTAGACCAGTGCCTGACAAGCTGCAAGCACCCAATACACATTGGCTCTCAGTAGTTAACTTCTCATGTGTCTCCAGGGCCTAGCACAGCGCCTGGAACATGGTGTTCAATAATATTATTGAGTTGAATTGAATTAGTTGATTAGTGTGGTGAATAATGATCTGCTAATATATATATTTTTAAAATCCTGAATTCTCCTTTACATAACACTCTGACAGTTATATTGAGCATCAGTAATATTAACTACCAAAATATACTATGTCTGAAATTTATGGAACAGAAAACCAAACGTTCCTCCCGTTGCCTCAGTGGAGTGGACTACATCTTGCAGTGTGTGATTTGAGTTTGATGCCATCCCTGCAAAAACACCACACCAGGGGCTCACTCTGAAGGGACAAGTGCCCAGCCCCCATCCAGCTTACTTGTTCTGAGCATTTCCAAACAGGCCAAAGGGATCTCCAGCCTGTCCCCCGTCCCCAGTGAATATGTACATATAGCCATCCAGGCCAAAAAGAAGTTGTCCGCCATTATGGTTTGAGGCTGGTTCTTCAATCTCCAAGATGACCCTGGAAGAGAAAAAAGAAACCAAACGTTAGGATTTGACACAAGCTGAAGCTGCATCCTCTTGAGATACCCAGAAATGACTGGGCCAAGCCACCGAGATTTGCCAAGCCAGCCAAGACCTGCTTCTGAGTTTTTAAGGATCACAAAGCAAGTAGCTTTGGGGCTCTGAGATGCCCCTTGTTTCCTGGTATAACTCTTTCATGGCTCATTTTCCTTTGTCTTTTTTTTTTAGACAGAGTCTCACTCTGCATCCAAGCTGGAGTGCTGTGGTGCAATCTCACCTCACTGCAACCTCCACCTCCAGGTTCAAGCAATTCTCCTGCCTCGGCTGAGAGCCTCCCAAGTATCTGGTGGGATTACCATCCCACCACATCTGGCTTTTTGTTTTTTTTTTTTTTTGAGATGGAGTCTTGCTCTGTCACCCAGGTTGGCATGCAGTGGCGTGATCTTGGCTCACTGCAACCTCTGCCTCCCAGGTTCATGCGATTCTCCTGCCTCGGCCTCCTGAGTAGCTGGGACTACAGGCATGTGCCACCATGCCTGGCTAATTTTTAATAGAGACAGGGTTTTTCCATATTGGCCAGGCTGGTCTTGAACTCCTGACCTCAAGTGATCCGCCCGCCTCAGCTTCCCAAACTGTTGGGATTACAGGCATGAGCCACCATGCCTGGCCTCATTTTTCTTTCATACCATGGTTTAATGAGCTGTGGACCCAGCCAGGGTAACAACCATCCTTTTCCAGGGCTTGCCCTTACTCTCTGCCGTACCAGAATGCTCCATCCCTTCTTTTGAGTAACTTAAGAGGGGTTAATCTATCAGTTCTTTATGCTCTTTGCAATCCTCCAACCTGTCTACCACGGGAAAAGAAACGAGAGAAAGGAGAAGAAGGAAAAACAAAGGCAGAGTGGTAGGGTGGAAAGAGCATGAACTTGGGGTCAGTTAAAACTGAGTCCTCACCTGGCCATGCATCCATAGCTTGATGGCCTTGTGCCACAGCTTCCAGTGAGAATAAGAAATCCCACATTCAAAGTAAAGGCCCTGGGATCTAATGGCACATAATAATCAGAGGCTACTATTATGTTTCATATGTTGATATTATCTATAATCCTTTCTCAGACCCCTATGGCTGCTGGTCCTTACTTACCCTTTGTAAAGACAGGAAAGTATGTCTTTATTTAGGGTAACTGTAAGGTGATGGCTACATGCCATTAAACAGCCTTAACTCAAGAGGCTAACTTGGGCCGTTCTCAATCCACAGTGACTCCTTTCTCAACAGTTCGAGTAGTGCTCTAAAACCAGTGAAGTTCCCCTCTATTATCTCACAGACCTGGCTGGCATTATTTCGGAACACAGTACAGCTGTAGGCTCTCATGAGTACCTCTCACCTCTCTGATTTCAGGTCAGCTTTGTTAGGATCAGCCCGAGAAACCTTCATCTCACTAATTCGGATCTTTTCTACCTTCTTCTTGTCCAGGCACGAATAATAAATATAGAACTTGCGATTGTGGCGGAATTTGGGGTGAAAAGCCAACCCCAAGAAGCCTCTCTCATCCCCGATCCATGGGGTGGTCAACACGATGTTCTTGAGGTCCAGGAAGGGTTGCTCCAGGCGACTCCCATCAGGGAGGTAGACCCACACCACTCCTACCTGCTCAGCAACAAAGAAGCGATGGGTGCCGTCCCCAGCATGGACCATGGAGACGGGGTTCCTCAGCCCGTTGGCCACCTCGCTCAGGCAGAGCTGCAGGCAGCCCTGAGGATCTTGGGCCACCATGCCCAGGTGGCGGTTGAGATAGTCGTTCCTCAGGACATTAGGGAAGCAATAGTCCTTGTCAGGAAGGTCCAGGAGGTGGCAGAAGCGGGTACCGTCCCTTCCATGAGACTCCTGGAGGCCGCGGTCATTGGTCAGCAGGGAAATGGCTGAGTGACAGTTAGAATGGAAGGCAGAGCAGTAATCAGAGCAGAGGCCCGGGAGATTCCGGAGAGGCGTCTGGGTGTTTTCGGCGTCGTACAGGTGGGCTGCGTAGGGCGAGCACTCCTAAAAAAGAACGCGGAGCTCAGGCTCAGCATCAGACCTGCCACACCGGCACTTGTCTCAAGTTTTGAGCAAGCAGAAAGAAAAAATGGTGCTAGGCGGAAAAAATCAGGATTTTGGAGTTTTTGTTACCAACTGCTGCTAAAACTCTTCCTGTGATTTTCTACCCAGTTAATGCTCCTAGAAGGCAGAAAACAGGGAAAATCTCTCATATTCACTGTACTATCTCTAACATTTCAGCTTAGTTTTTGACATTTAAAGTTTTATTAAATGATGCATGAATATTTTTTCAAAAAGATATTACTAAATTTCTAGATCTCTTTCTTATTTTTTAATTTTCATTTTATTTTATTTTTCATAGAAACGGCCTCACCATGTTGCCCAGGCTGATTCCTAACTCCTAGGCTCAAGTGATTCTCCTGCCTCTTCGATCTCCCAAAGTGCTGGGATTACAGGCATGAGCCACCATGTCGGCCCAGCCTCATTTTCTTATGGATGCTATATCTACCAAGATGTTATTTCTTTATACAAATCTGAAACAATTTGGCAAAAATTTTACATTTGTTCAAATCTGGTTGTTGGAGATACAGTGTTAATTATTTTTCTGTGCTTTTCCATATTTTTGGAATATTTTACAATGAAAAATAAAATTATCAGAATTGACATTGGATGTATCACTCTCAGAGATTAGGTGTTTAGCAATTTCTTCAATTATTTATTTTAAAAATTTCAGTGTTTAATATATGCAAAGTACCATGCTGGAACCTATACACATTTGAATTGTGGCTATAGGGCAATATGCCTGCTCCTTACACAAACATATAAGGACTATTTGCTCAAAGGAGTATCTGCTACTTGGACCTCCCTAGACTATAACATTTTTTAGGAGGAAAATAGAATATTGTGAGCAGACGAGCGACTCCCAGTAGTGATGAAAGACAGAGGCAACTGAGATTAGGAAGGTAAGAAAGCCCAATTCAAAGGGTGTCATTTGGAGCCGTGCATTAGAGCAGAGTTCACCCATTGGCCCAGAAGCCCCCTTCTGATCACTAAGGACTCTCCTGAGCCAGCCAGCCTGTGCAGAACCATCTCATTCACCTCTGTGCTGCCATCGCTTCACAAAAGGACCAGCAGCATTTTTCATGTATATGTGAGTTCCCTGTTCTCTCTTATTTCCTCTGATTGTACACTGCAGAGTTAGCTTTCGGTCATTGGGCAGAGTGGAAGAAGGAGCTCAGAGATTCACAGGCTCCCCTCGGGGTGTCTGTTTCCATTTAAGACACTTATCACAGCAGCTATCAAGAAGCAACATGACCCACTCTTAAGTGTCCCCTTGCTCATTCTGTCCACTCTCGGAGACTGGGAAAAAGGGAGAAGGGAGGCTGAATTAAGGATCCAATACTAGAGAATAGAAGGGGGCTGTGGAAAGAGAACCATCACTATGGCACACTCTCATGCAGCCATTTAGAGTTTGCAAATTTGCTTCTACTCAATTAGCTCAGTAACTACACAGATACTTCCCTACTTCAAAGGGAAGAAAATCAAAGCCCATAAGGTCTCTAGCCAGGCGCAGTAGCTCACGCCTGTAATCCCAGCACTTTGAGAGGATGAGGGGGGCAGATCACCTAAGGTCAGGAGTTCAAGACCAGCCTGGCCAACATGGTGAAACCCTGTCACTACTAAAAATAAAAAAATTTTAAAAATTTAAAAACCCAGGCATGGTGTCATGTGCCTGTAGTCCCAGGTACTCAGGAGGCTGAGACAGGAGAATCGCTTGAAGCCGGGAGGCAGAGGTTGTAGTCAGCCAAGACTGTGCCACTGCACTCCATCCTGAGTGACAGAGTAAGACTCTGTCTCAAAAAAATAAATAAATAAATAAATAAGAGTCCTATGTGACTCTCCTGTTGAGTCTGTCTTACGTGCCAGGCACCGTTCTCTACATTGATTGGGATGCAGCAGTGAGCGAAATGCACAAAGTCTCTCTTCCAATGGAGCATATAGTTTGGGGAGCTCAGAAAACCGTTAAGTAAACAAGCCAGTGCTGCTGTAACTATACTTTAGCACGGTGTGATCAAAAGGCACAAAACTTGGAGCCTGAGCATCTGGCTCTGTGCCCCAGGATTGTTTTACCTTGGGTAAGTCATCTAAACTCTTGAGCCTTCATCAGTAAAATGAGGATCATAACAACTGCCTGCAGAATCATTGCTGGGTACACACTACATACGTTGGGGAAGAAAGAGGACCTTATAAATGTGAATAAATAAACACGTGTAGGACTGTTTGGCTGAAATTGTTCTTATTCCTCAAATCCCTAAAACAACAGAGCTGCTGACTTTGACTTTCTGAAACCTCATGCAAGAGGGAAGGGTCAGGGGTATAAATTTTTACCAGGGATGATCTCAGAAATAAACATTCTCAGTGCTGCTTGTAAAAGCTCAGCTTCTACCCTAATGGGAATCCTAGAGTTAATTCTCCAGGAAACAGCTGTGGAGTGGTGTCCAAGAGTACAGCCCCAGGCGGTGCCACCCAGGTGGCTGACTTTCTGGGCCAGGCTCAGCTGTAATTCTCTCCTGGACTCTGGGAAGCTCGGTTAACCACTTCACAGCCTATGTGGGAGTTACAGTGGTCTGCAAGTTCAGGAACAGTGGCACCAGGAGTCATGAACAGATGCCTGTGGATAGCCAAGTCATTGTGCTGACAAGCCCAGGGGGTCTCAGTTCAAAAGGCTGCCTGGACTTCTTGCCTCTCCTCCCCAACATCATTAGAGGGGTCCTCCCCAGGCAGCCTCTTTTATCAGCTTTCCAAATGCTGACCTCTCCCCATTAACCCCCAAACACCCTCTTCCTACAAAGTCTGTGTGTGCAGCCTACACCCGTCTTGTTTTCAGGCTGAGCTCAATCAAAACGATGCCTCCCAGGCATGTGGATTTTGGCTGTTGGGCAACCAGGAGAAGCAGAAACTCTGTGAGTCACTGCTACTCAGCAGCTTGCATCTCTCTCTTCCAGCTCTGGAGTGCTGGGCAGACAGAACTCTGGAGAGAGTCTCCAACCCCTGCCACCGCCAGGGTGACGCCAGAGATGCCCTGGCACAAATCACCCAGATGAAAAGGACTGGACCCCAGCAGATGCCACCACTCCCTCCCTTAACGCGCTCGGTAAATTCCACGGGTTTAAGTGCCTAGCTCTCTGAGCACCGCAGAGGATGCAAATAATTATTTGCCGTGCACCACAGAGGGAGTGTGGCAAATAATGGCTGCTCTGAGAGCTCCAGGAAGAGTGTCCCTCTCATTCTCCTGGAGCCTGGAGAAGAATCAGGGCCAGCAGAATCCCAGAGGGAGAGCTTTGGGGAACCCATGGAGACCAAATTCAGCACACACTCATGTCAGTGTGCGTGTCCAAAGCCGGCAGCTCCAAGATGAGGCACCCGGCACATGAACTTCTAAAGGGCTGGGCTCCCAAAGCACCCTCCGCTCATGACCCACACCATGCAGCCCAGCACCCAAACCCCTGGGGCTGGAAGGCACTTTTCACTACCTGGCAAAGGATGTCTTTAATGTAATCTCCACACAGCTCATGTCTCTTCAGATCAAAATATTCCATGATGTCCCAGTACCGGGCAGCGATGCGGCGGTCCTTGTGCTGGTCACAGCAGCCGAAGGACTCATAGTCAGAGCAAAACTCAAGGTGCAGAGGGGGCTGGAAAGGGGGCCCGTAATCCAGGCACTGGGGGTGTCCCTGCAGCAAGCCCACCTGGCCCAACAAGAATATGAGGCAGAGGCAGAGAATGCCAGAAGAGAGCCAGGGGGCCCGGCAATGCAGACCACCACACAGATTAGGAGTGGACGTTCTCAGCATTTTGGCCTTGGGAACACTCGGGCTGCTGTGTTTGCTCAGGTTGGCTTCCCTGCTCTGCCCAAGGTCCTCCCTCTCTTCCTCCCCCTACTCCACCCTGTTTTCTCCTCCTTCCTCCTCTTCCCCGCCCCTCCCTGCTGAGGTAGTTTCTGAGCAGTGTCCCTTCTGTGGGCTCCCTTGGAAAGCAGTGGGAGGTGTCCCTTCCCCCCTCCCCCAACCCATCTAAACATGAAGCCCCACTCTAGTGCTGCTAGTGTTATGGGGGCACACCTTTGCTTAGCCAAAAGTGCAGTGGTGTCAATGGCAGAGGTGCTCGATTCCTTAAAACTGCAAAGAATTCCTGCTGTCTGTGGGGATGCCCGGAAATTCACACTTTTTTATGTTTCTTCACAGGCTGAGAGGCCCAGAGTCACCATGAGAGCACCATATATTATGTCATCCCAGACTTCACACTCTGTAGAAGGAAAGCTTCAAGCGTTTCTACAGTGCTGAAGGGCCCCAAGGCGGTAGGAGATATGGAGGGGCCATGGCAGGAGGCAGGGTGTGCTGTATAGCTCCTGGGATCAGGCAAGGTGTATATTTGGAAGGGTAGGAAGAGAGGGCATTTCATGAATCTTGCATCCACAGTAAGGACCAAGGAGAGGAAGGAGGACACAGTGAAGGAAAAGAAGGGGAATCTTAGTCCATGCTGCTGTAACAAAACACCACAGACTGTAATTATAAATAATAGAAATGTATTGGTCACAGTTCTGGAGGCTGGGAAGTCCAAGATCAAGATGGCAGTAGGGGCTGGGCATGGTGGTTCATGCATGTAATCCCAGCACTGCGGGAGCCTGAGGCAGGAGGATTACTTGATCCCAGGAGGTTGAGACCAGACTGGGCAACGCTGTGAGACCCCGTCTCTACAAATATAAAAAGAAAATTAACCAGCCATGGTGGTGCACACCTGTAGTTCCAGCTACTTGGGAAGCTGAGTCAGGAGGACTGCTTGAGCCCAGGAGTTTGAGGCTGCAGTCAGCTATGATCACGCCACTGCACTCCAGCCTGGGCAACAGAGCAAGACCATCTCTAAAAATAAAAAAAAAAATAAGAGATGCCAACAGGTTCAGTGTCCGACGAGGGCTCTGTTCCTCATTGATGGTGACTTGTTGCTCCCATGGTGGGACAGGATGGTTCAAATCCACTCCTTCAAGACCTTTTATAAAGACCGTAATCCTATCCATGAGGCCTCTGCCTTCATGACCTAATCACCTCCCAAAGGCTCCACTTCTTAATACTACCACATTGGCGATTACATTCCAATATATGAATCTGAGGTAGGGAGGGACACATTCAGACCATAGAAGAGGGAGGGTGGTCCAGTGAAAACAAGGAATCAACAAGGACTGTTTGGGACAATTTCCTCAGGAAGCACAGGACAACTGGGTGCCTTCCTTTGCCAAATCTATACCTGCTGTAGGGACACTCCTCCTCACTTAGTATATGTTCCCACATTAGTATTTTAAAAATGTGTTTTGTGGCCGGGCACAGTGGCTCATGCCTGAAATCCCAGCACTTTGGGAGGCCGAGGCGGGTGAATCACCTGAGGTCCGGAGTTCAAGACCAGCCTGGCCAACATGGTGAAATTCCATCTTTCCTAAAAATACAAGAATTAGCGGCCAGGTGTGGTAGCTCACACCTGTAATCCCAGCACTTTGGGAGGCCAAGGCAGGCGGATCACAAGGTCAGGAGTTCAAGACCAGCCTGGCCAGCGTGGTGAAACCCCGTTTCTACTAAAAATACAAAAAATTAGCTGGGCATGGTGGCGCATGCCTGTAGTCCCAGCTACTCAGGAGGCTGAGGCAGGATAATTGCTTGAACCCAGCAGGCGAAGGTTGCAGTGAGCCAAGATCATGCCACTGCATTCCAGCCTGGGCGACAGAGCAAGACTCCATCTCAAAAAAAAAAAGATTAGCTGGGTGTGGTGGCGGGCACCTGTAATCCCAGCTACTTGGGAGGCTGAGGCAGGAGAATCGCTTGAACCCAGAAGGCAGAGGTTGCAGTGAGCTGAGACTGTGCCATTGCACTCCAGCCTGGGCAACAAGAGTGAAACTCCATCTCAAAAAGTAATAATAATAAAATAAATATAAAATAAAATAAAAACGTGTTTTCCTTTGTCCACATCCGTTGCACATAATAGGCTTTGATAAATATTTCTTGAATGAATAAATGCAGAACAGGAGTCCCAAACTCACACAGCCCCAAACCCAAACAAGCATGAGCCAAGGTGTAGGCCAATGGGGACATTTGGCACTTGAGCTAACTCTCCTTTCAGCATTTTCCATGGTTCTGGTCCACCTTGAATTTCCTTACTGGCAAAAGCTTCTGTTTGAAACGCAGATGAAGTCCAAGTTTCTTCTTGTTCCAGATGTACTGCTTCAGAGGGTGCCCTACCTGGCTGCCCAACTCATCGCCAGAAACAGTATTTGCCAGGGTATCATCAAGAAGGGACAGTGAACCTCAGTCTAGCCAAGTCTATACTCACAATGTTCTGGATTATGAAAGCCCCAAATAGCATTTAAAATACAAACAAAATTGGCCAGGTGTGGTTAATGCCTATAATCCCAGGACTTTGGGAGGCCAAGGCAGGAGGATCATTTGAGCCCAAAAGTTTAAGACCAGACTGGGCAACATAGTGAGACCCTGTTGCTATAAAAATTTTTAAATTAGCTGGGTGTGGTGGCATGTATCTGTAGTCCTAGTTACTTGGGAGGCTAAGGTGGGAGAATTGCTTGAGCATAGGAGTTCGAGGCTGTGGTGAGCTGTGATCACACCACTGCACTCCAGCCTGGGTGGCACAGGAAGATCCTGTAGATAGGTAGGTAGGCAGATAGATAGATGCATAGATAGATAGATAGATAGATAGATAGATAGATAGATAGATAGATAGATAGATAAATAGATAGATAAATAGATAGATAGGAGGGAGTAGTCAGAATGATCATCAGAATAGCCCTGCTTTCCTATTTGTACTGTTCAGTACTACACCTAGTTGGCCGGGTGCAGTGGCTCATGCCTGTAATCCCAACACTTTGGGAGGCCGAGGCGGGTGGATCACTTGAGGCCGGGAGTTTGAGACCAGCCCGGCCAACATAGCGAAACCCTGTCTCTACTAAAAATACAAAAAAATTAGCTGGGTGTGGTGGCACACGCCTGTAATCCCAGCTACTCAGGAGGCCGAGGCAGGAGAATCACTTGAACTCAGGAGGTGGAGGCTGCAGTGAGCCGAGATCACACCACTGCACTCCAACCTGAGTGACAGAGTGGGACTCTGTTTAAAAAAAAAAAATATATATATATATATACCTAGTTGAGTGGTGCTTTTTAAAACATGGGTCACACCTATAATCCCAACACTTTGGGAAGCTGAGGTGGGTGGATGGCTTGAGCCCAGAAGTTTGAACAGACTGGGCGACATAGTGAGACTCTGTCTCTACAAAAAAAATAAAAATAAAAAATTAGCCAGATGTGATGGTGCATGGCTGTGGTCCCAGCTACTCAGGAGGCTGAGGTAGGAGGATTGCTTGAGCCCAGAAGTTCAAGGCTGCAATGAGACATGATTGCACCACTGCACTTCAGCCTGGGTGACAGAGTGAGACCCTGTCTCAAAATAAATTAAAATTAAAATAAATGTCATCCATGATTCACTGTTGACTGTGCTATTTCTTCTGGGTTATTTGCTCAAATGTCACAGAATGTCATGCTTCTGGAAGCCTTAAGCAGGAGGAGTAACATGGACTAATTTCAGCCAGTGAATTCACCCCCACTGCCTTCTCAGAACCATCAAACCCTGGGATATGGAAGAATGAGTGCATTATCTCATCCAGGTAGGACCTGAGAGTATTTTCTGATCTTCTCATGACATTTATGTATCCATTTTCCCTTTGTCGTGAAAAATATGGAGATCTTATTGTTTTGAGCAGAGTCACTGCAAGATTAGCAGGGAAAGATGGGCGGGCAGAATCTGATCAGACAGTGACAGCGTGAGTTTCTGATTACTAAAATATGTAACATTTCAGACGATACTACGTTTTAGATATAATCGTGTATGTAATTATGGCCAGGCATGGTGGCTCATGCCTGTAATCCCAGCACTTTGGGAGGCCGAGGTGGGCAGATCACAAGTTCAGGAGTTCGAGACCAGCCTGACCAACAAGGTGAAACCCTGTCCCTACTAAAAAAAAAAAAAAAAAAAAATTAGCTGGGCGTGGTGGCATGTGCCTGTAATCCCAGCCACTCAGGAGGCTTAGGCAGGAGAATCACTTGAACTCAGGAGGCGGAGGTTGCAGTGAGCAGAGATTGCGCCATTGCACTCCAGCCTGGGTGACAGAGCGAGGCTCTGTCTATGTACATATATATGTAATTATATAATAATCATGCAATAATTTTACAAAAGATGTCTTGGTGTCAATTCAGTAAATACATACTATTTTGTGCGAAGTATTATGCTGGAAGAGAAATGTTTAACAGAAAACTGACATAGAAAACAAACTTTTTCAAGGAGTTTATGCTCTGAGAAAAAAGGATGAAAGTATCCAAATAATACCGGCAGATATAAGATTAAGGTAACAGTAAGGGAGGAACAAACTGCCATTAGGGATCCCAAGGACGGAGAGATGACATTCGGCTGCAGGGGATTAAGAATATCATAATGAAAGTTGACTGGAGCTTTTAGATAAGTTATAGATGGAAAAGAACAGAAAGGACATTTTCACTGAACATTAGGTGAGCTTATAAAATAACTCTGAAACTATAAGCTAGGACCAGACAGAGTGTCTGAAATCACTTCAGTTTCCACTTCTGAAGCAAACATAATCCTTTAAAAAATTAGCTTGGGCTGCTGTTAACACAGCCACAAACTTGGTGGCTTAAACAACAGAAATGTATTGTCTCACAGCTCGGGAGCCCAGAAGTCTGAGATTAAGATGTTGGCAGGGTTGGTTCCTTCTGAAGGCCGCAAGGGACACGGCTCCATGCCTGATCCCTAGCTTCGTGGGGTCTGCCAGCAATCTTGCATTCCGATTGTGGATGCATCACCCCGAGCTCTGTCTTCATGTTCACATGGTGCTCCTTCTCCCTGTGTGCGTTTGTGTCCAAATTTCCCCTTTTATAAGGACACCAGTCATACTGGATTAGTGCCCACCATAATGACTTCATTTTAACACGATTGTCTCTGTAAAAACTATCCCCAAATAAGGTCACATTCTGAGGTACTGGGGGGTAGGACTTCAACCATTCTTTTTTAGGGGACACAATTCAGCCCACAGCAGTAACACACACATTCACACACACGCACACAGTTTCATATAGCATGTGCCTTTTAACATCCCCCCCCCCGCCCCGCACAAGACAGGGTCTCAGTGTCACCCAGGCTGGAGTGCCAGTAGCTGGAACTGCAGGTGTGTGCTACCACGCTCAGTTAATTTTTACTTTTTTTTTTTTCTTTCTTTGTAGAGACGGTGGTTTCACCATGTTGCCCAGGCTGGTCTTGAACTCCTGGGCTCAAGTGATCTATCCCCCTCGGCCTCCTAAAGTGCCGGGATTATAGGCATGAGCCACCATGCCCAGTGCAAGTGCCTTTTAAAAAGTGATGTTGAGAGTCAGGTGTTTATCCTAAATCAGGTCATGGAACACAACAGAAAAAATATAAAAAGAAATGTTCTAGCTCAGTAGCTTCTCATATAGTTTACTGATGTAACTATCTATCTGCCTTCAGACTCCCTCTGTCACAGTCTAAAGATGAACAGGTTGTACCTCAGACTAGAGAAAGTATAACAACTCACTTGTACGAAGCATTACAGTTTACAAAGTATTTCCCCACACTGCATTTCATTTGATCTTCAGTTCTCTCAAGACAATTAAGTCAGCAAGGTAGATATATTACCAGTGAGCATATGAATGAATGAAGTCCAAGAGGGGTTCAGTGAAATATTTTAGGGCCCCACTTTAGATGAATAGAGATGGCAACACAATTCAGGTGTTCTGAATTACAGCCCAGATCTTTTTCATTCCATCATGATGTACCCAAAAAGAATGAAAGTACAGTTATCACTTTTATTTGTTCTTTATTTGGAAAAATTTGTCTCAGATGCAGCCTACTGAAGACTGTATTGACTGAAGATTCAGTTCCATTGATAAGATTATCTGGGAGTTCTTGGTATAGGCATGAGGGGAGTTGTAATTAAACAACTGGCAGTGGTATCACTATGGGACTGACGGGCGGAAACAAAGAGCCGCCTCTACTCACTGAGCTAAAGGCTACCTTCATAACTATGAAAACAACATAGAAGTCAGCTTCGTATTTTTTATGGGACTGAGTCGACTCTTACTTGGTGGCAGATTGGTTTAGAAGCATGAATCTTGGATTGACTTATTCAGATGTTAGTCATATTATTTGTAGACCATCCATCAAAGGTCTTGCTTGTTTCCTTTTGGAATATTTAAAATACAAAGATTCTAATTCAATCCAGCAGAAAAAGCCCTTGTGCTGTAAATATAGGTAAATAACTGGGTCCAAAAGGGCACACCTATCTGTTTTTTTAATTTTTGTTGCTTTTCCTTTTTCAAAAATGTTAACATAAAACAATGTTTCTATTTATTGAGAAAAAACATTTACCAGGACCCATGCTCAGCACTTTACATCAACCTTTCCAGACCATCCCATTTTACAGAATAAAGGTGAGGCCCAGGCTAGGTGGGGGGCTTCAGTCATGCTGGAATTTGAACCCAGACCTTTCTGACTCCATAGAACATTCTTTTATTTCTTTTTATGAGGGGAGGTGGGAAGGGAATGGGGTGTTGACAGCTTTACAGAGATGTAATTCACATTCCATATAATTAATCAGCTAGGGGCTAATAATCCAAAATATAGAAAGAACTCATACAACTCAATAACAAAAATATAATTCCACTTTAAAAATGGGCAAAGGACCTACATAGACACGTCTCAAAAGAAATTCAAATTGCTAACAGGTATATGAATAAGTGCTCAACATCTCCAGTCACGACGGAAATGCTAATCAAACCAAGAGATACAGCCTCACACCTGGTAGAATGAATAGTATCAAAGGTCAAAGATAAGTGCTAGGGAGGACGAAGAGAAGAGGAAGCACTTGTATGCTGCTGTTGGGGATGTAAATTATGGAAAACAATATGGAGGTTCCCCCAAAAAATTGAAAATAGAAATATCTGGGTATATACCCAAAAGAATTGAAATCAAGATTGCAAAGAGATATCTGCACTCCTATGTTCATTGCAGCATTACTCAACGTCCTTTGATGAATTAAGATAGGGTTTATAAAATTACAATTACATACTGCTCAGCCTTATAAAAGGAAGAAATCCTGCCATTCAGAACATGGAGGACATTATGCTGAGCAAAATTAAAATAGGCAAGACACAGAAAGAAATACTGCACGATCATCTCACTTGTATGTGAAATCTGAGTCCAATTCATAGAAGCAGAGGGTAAGATGGTTGCCAGGGGCTGAGGGAAGGGGGAAATGGATGGATATTGGTCAAATGGCACAAAGTTTCAGTGATACAAGATGAACGATTTCTGGATATCCAATGTCCAGCATGGTGATGACAGTTCAGTACTGTATTACATACTTGTAATTTGTTAAGAAAGATCTTATATCTTCTCATCACACATACATACACAATACATACATAATGGTAATTATGTAGAGGTAATGAAGATATTAATTAGCTTGATTATAGTGATAATTTCAGAATGTATATCAAAACATCAGGCTGTACATCCTAAATATATACATTCAGAGGTTTCAAGGAGAAAACAAGACTTTAAATTATCTTTAGTTATTGCTAAAGTGTCTTAAAATAGTCGTGACGAATGGTTATAAGTAGTAACCATATAAGCAAGCAGTCCTGTCAGACTGTTCCAGCACAGTATTTCAGCTCACTGCTTATATACAGGTGGTAGGGTTCAGTACAGTGCAAAATCCCATCAAACTTGCTCAAAAGTTACATTCAAGCAGAATCTCATCAAGGTTTAGGTGTAAGAGTACATCTGGTTATGGATTACAGAAGCATAATCACTAATCCCATCAGACATCTCATGTGTAAGAAAAGGCAAGGACTGGGGTCATTTAAGGAATGTAGTGACTCAGGCAAGCGATGTGGGGGTGCCCTGTGCCCTGTTTTGTCTTCAAGGCATCTTTCCAGAGAGTTGCATGTCGTCACAGGGTCAGGGGCTTTGTGAAATGATGCTGGCAGGCAGAAATGAGCAGACCTGGGTTCTTTTTGCTGCTTTGTCTCACTCCACCACCTGTCTCAGCTCTCTGCATGTAGTCAACACTGACTGCACTGGGAGGCCATACAGATACATGAGAGTGTGATCTTTGGAACCACATTGATTGGGTTGGGATCCTGGTGCCAACACCTATGAGCTGTGACCTTGGCAAGTTACTTCATCTCCAATGACCTCATTTTCTTTATTGGTAAAATAGGAATAATTCATAGGACTGTGGTGGTTTTACAGTGAAAGGTAAAGCCCAATTTTAGCTATTACTGTTATTCATGGAAGCAGCTTAAACATCAGTGGACCTAAAAAAAGTTTCACAGGTGACTTGCACTACTCTTACTGAACATTTGATAAGAACATTTGATGTAAAAATGTTGAGACAGCTTTGTATGGAAACCAAGAATCAAAACTACTCATTTCTTTTATTCTCACCTCCATTTTCTTAGAGATCAAGAGAAATCATAGTCCTATTTTATAGCTTTTGACTAAAAGTTTCAGGAAGTAGATCTTGGCCTATGCTTTCAGATTTTTTCCACATCGTCTGGGAATTTCATTGCTAGAGTATTGGTCTTATACAGAACTCCTACACAACCGAATTATGGACTCCCTATTTATGTGGAAGCTTTAACTTGGTTTATTTTGGTTCTGTGGAACGCCTACTCATTTTACATGTACTTTCTAAGTGCTTCTTTATTGATAGACCTTTCTTACTAAGTAATATTGAAATATAAACTATTGACAAAGCACAATTTGCCCCCTAACCTTCTTGCAGATGGTTTAGAATTAGTAGGAATATAAGCCAAAGGGAAATGTGTGTCTCGCCATCTAAATATTAGACTTGCTCTGAAGTTAGTGAGTCTTCATGGAACTCAATTACTAGTTATTCCAGCAGTAAATGTAAAAGCCAAGACATTTCTGAAGAAGCACTTATTCTACCAATTATTCCAACATATTGTAAAGCTCAGCTCATGTTCCAGGAAAGTTGCTGTTGGCTTCTGGCCAGGTTTTCCCCATGGGTTTACTGTGTGACTCAGGGACACTATTCCACTGGTGAGTTTCCTCCAGTGTCCAGCCAAATACCGCTGCATCCTCGTTTCCAAGAGAAAAAGAGAGGGGATGCGTGAGTTCTTTTTCTCCAAGACAGAGTCTCGCTCTGTCACCAGGCTGGAGTGCAGTGACACGATCTCAGCTCACTGCAGCCTCCGCTTCCCAGTTTCAAGCGATTCTCCTGCTTCAGCCTCCCAAATAGCTAGGACTACAAGCGCACACCACCAAGCCCGGCTAATTTTTTTTTGGTATTTTTAGTAGAGACAGGGTTTCACCATGTTGGCCAGGATGGTCTCAATCTCTTGACCTTGTGATCTTAGACTGCTGTGCCAGGCACCAAAAAAGCCGAGCCCTTTAAAGTTAGGCCAGTGCCAGCTGAAAACAGCCAGCCCACTCTACTGCTATGACCCAAATTAGTCCTCTAGAGTCAAAGGTCTCTCTCTAGCAGGAGGTTATTTTGCCCCAAACTGTCATGTCTTTATACTGAAAGAGTCTTTTTTTTTTTTTTTTTTTTGAGACAGAGTCTAGTTCTGTCGCCCAGGCAGGAGTACGGTGGTGCAATCTCGGCTCACTGCAACCTCCACCTCCCGGGTTCAAGCAATTCTCCTGCTTCAGCCTCCCGAGTAGCTGGGATTACAAATGCCCGCCACTGCGCCCAGCTACTTTTTGTATTTTTAGTAGAGACAGGGTTTCACTGTGTTGGCCAGGCTGGTCTCGAACTCCTGACCTCATGATCCACCCACCTCGGCCTCCCAAGTGCTGGGATTAGAAGTGTGAGCCACTGCGCCCGGCCGAGAAAGAGTCTTTTTTCTAAATCCTTCTCTCTTTTCAAAATTCCTCAATAGAACTCATCACCAATATATTTCTTCATGGTGGTATACCTAAAATGGATTAATTAGAATATAAAAGTAGAATATAAATACATTTCACAGCACTACAAGTTACAGTTTATTACACAATAGCCAGAGGCAAAGTATTTTCAAACAATAACTGCTGTAGAGCTATATTCTGTAATTAGTTTGTCATTTGAAGAATTATTCCTTAACAAATGTAACATTTAACATTACAAAAAAGAAAACAGACATAGTTACAAAGAGCAAAGGCAGTAATATTGTTTCTCTAGCTACAAATAATACAAAAATATAAAAATATATAAAAGTTTTTTGTAGTAATATAAGCTTCTTAATGCACTACATAAATACATTCAATAACTATCTACTGAGCTACTTACTGTGTAGCTACAACTGTGAAATAACTAAAATTCAGTATCAGAGTCTTGGATTTACAATACTGTATTTTTTCACAGATCTCTTCATCCGCTTAATTTTCTTCCCTAAGACTTGGTGATCTTGCTTTAAAATATACCGGAAATATCTACAACCTAAAAAGTTAAGCAAAATAAAAAGTTTTAATACTCATCACATTTTTCAAGTATATTTCTACATTTTTAAAATTCTGCTTTAAGTTTAGCACACTAATGATTATGAAAATAGATTTATTTGTATTATCAATATGTCCTAAGCATATTCTCAGCTGTGCCCAATGAAATACATTTGTTCCTATATACAAAATTTATTTGTATTACCAATATGGCATAAGTATATTCTCAGCTGTGCCCAACGAAACATATTTCTTCCTATATATAAAGATGTTTCTAATCCACCATAATTAAAGCATAGACTTTAGCTTGTTTTCTACTCTTCCTCCTACACCCTAGTGATGGTGACAGGCATATTATATACAGTCACATATTAAATGAGCCTTCTCCAAAAGCACATTCGTATAGCTTCCTTCTCAATGTTAGCTTGTAAATCAGCCAAAGTTACATTCATAACAGTAAGAAAGTTCTCTGTAGAAAATCTTAGGATGTGAAGGATTAGAATAAACAAATCATAGGTTAGAAACGGTCAAACATTATCTATTCATTCTAGCCATGTAGAGAGCAGCAAGGTGGAGACCATGTAGCTCTCACAGAGGTGCCTCATGCTCATTAGAAGTTCCACCTGCTGTTCATAAGTCTTACAACACACAAAGGACTGTCAAGCATTTGTCAAATATTTCAGACAAATGAATCATATTTCTGTAAGAAAAATGTAAACTGGATATTGAGGTTTTTTAGAGTTGGTAAATGAATAAGACCATAATTCACATATGAAAAATTAATTTCATTACAGTTTCAGCTTGTATGCATCCATCTTCTCTGAGAAAATGCAAGGACATATACTGTACCTATAGTAACCATTTTTATTATTCCTGAAACTAGTATGCCAGAATTGCTAACATTTTTGTTTTGTTGTTTTTCCTGAGATGGGGTCTCACTATGGGACACAAACTGGTTTCAAACTCCTGGGCTCAAGTAATCCTCCCACCTCAGCCTCCCAAGTAGCTAGGATTACAGGCACACTGCATGCCACCGCACCCAGCTAGTAACGTTTTACTAGCTGGGAAGCAGTGGTGTCTGTAGTGTTACTAAAATAATTTGTATTTCTAAACATATCATACTACCTTAGTAAAAAACAAAATACTTTGCACACAGATTTTTGCCTGTACCTATATAGAAAGCTGGAAAGAATTTCGTTCCCACCCTAACATAGAGAAAAAGCTTAATAAACTAACTCTCAAGTCCATGAGAGCTGAAGTCACAGGGTAACCAAGTAGCTTCAATCCCAACAAGGAAAGACCCCTCCAAGGAGAAATGGGCCTGGCTTGCTTTTAGCAGGGCATGGAAAGAAAGAGAGCCACCATACCCCACTCAAAGCACAAAGCAAAGGCAGACCACACCCAGAATTTGAATCCTATAAAGTAAGGTTGGCAACTAGAGCAAGAAGAAAACCCAGCTTAACTAATGAATAGACTGACTCAACCCCACACTAACAGCCTGAGAGGAGATGTGGCTCTTGCGGGAGTAACTGATGCCTGATATTTGTAGAGCACTTTAGAAATTACAAAGCACTTTGATGCGATGTTCACATGATACTTACAACAATAAGATGGGTGTTACAATGCCCACTTCATAGAAAAGGCTCCTAAAAGTTAATTGCTTGACCTAAGTTACATAGCAAGGGAGTGAATTGGAAAATTAACCCAGATCTTCCTACTCTGCTCAAAGAGACCTCTTGATAATTGTGCTAGATGCCGCTCTACTCATAAAGTAGAAAAATGACAATCCAAATCACCTTTCTGTTCCTTGTCATCAGTGTATTGATTTTTATTTTCTTCTTAATCAACATTGTATTACATTCACTGAGACTACTAATTCCAAAATAGTAGAAACCATATTCAAAAGTGAATTGGAGAATCTCTTCAGGACACCTTAAGCTCCCTAGCAATGGACTGCTTACTAGTGGTCACCGTAAGATTTATTTTCTTCATTTCTGGACATACTCTGTGGTAGTTTCATTTCGGTACTGGCCACCTTTTAATAATTTCAGTGGCAGAAAGCAGGTAAGAATTTTACCACCCAAAATATTTCTTTTCTTTGAAGAAAAAATCAATATCCCTTTTCTTTGAAGAGAATTTTTTTCATATGCTAGTAGGAGGTATTCTTTCTCTTAAGTGGAGGAAATGTTTCACGCTTACAGAAACAGGTAAGTAAATATTAGTATAATATGAAGCTATTAAAGAACAGTGAGGTCAATAAAGAATATTTTGACACTTGAAAATCTCAGTAAACTTTCTATAAAACAAGGCCAAATGGTCAATTATTGTGAAAACTCTGTATCATGTATCTTAACGGCCCCCTAACAACACTCAAGTCAGGAGATGAAAACCATTCCCAATCAATATGAAATCACTGCTTCTAATCTAAGCACATGGTCCCAACTCAGGATTCACTCTTCCATTGAGCAGTTATGTCTTAAGCACCTAATATTTTTAGGTACCATGTTAGGTAAGCTCTAAATGAAGGCCATACTTCATAATTTCAAAATCAGCCAAAGCTGTGTCTAGATAAAACGAAAATAAAAACTGTACCTTTTCCTAACAGTAAACCAGCCACAAAAGCTTTCTCACAGGCCAAAGCTGTATCTTCCTTCCAATCACTTTTTGCCCAAAAGTAGCTGAAATGAAAGCCTGGCCACCAGTTTTTCCTGGAGTTCCACTCTTCTTGAACCCACGCAAGGTGGTTTCTGGAAAAGAAAAATGTCAAAAGAGAGGGTCAATGATGGAAACAAATCTATATTATCAGAATTTAGACTTAATTAGAGTCTACAGAAAGATGACAAGGAAGATGCTTCCAAGCTAAATTCTCAATATGGCCAAGGCATAACACATGATTGGCAACAGTAGGAAAGCAAATCCTTTTTTGTTCTCTTCCATCTCCATATCCCATTTTCCATTTCACTAAACAGACAGTTTAGCACAGTGGTTACAGAACAGACTCGAAGCCAGAATCCTGGATTCAAATATCAGCTCTTCCATTTACTATGTATGTGATCCTGGGCAAGTTGCTGAACCTCTCTGAGCTTCAGTGCCCTTGAGGACATTAGTGGTACTGATCTCATAGGAATGTTATTAAGATTAAACTATTCTAGTAGTAGGGTACAGCAGGTCTCATATAAAGCTCTTTGCATAGTGTCTGGTACATAGTAAATGTCCAATAAATACTATCTATTACTATTACTTACGTAAAACCTTACTTAAAATTATATGCTGCCATGAATTACTATCCAAATGGAGATACCATTATTATACAAATACATTAAGACATATGTTAAACTGTTAAGTGCAGGCAATTCTGTGTGTCTGTGAATAATTTTTTTATTGTATATATTTAAGGTATACAACATGTTTCATATACATATAGTTAACTTTTTTGTGTGGTGGGAGCACCTGAACTCTACTCATAGTAAATTTCCTATATGCAATACAATATTAACTACAGTCTACGTTGCACATTAGATCTCTATAATTTAATTGAGCAAATGCTTATTGGCACCCATGTGCCCCCTATGGTAGAACAAATAGAGGTTCGAAAAAATGAACCTCTTTGCTTTCAAGGACCTTATGATCTAGTAGGAGTTTATTCAGGGCTTCAGATTTAGAAAATGGTTTACAGTGAGTGCGTCAACATATGACACCAAAACCATTTTATAAACAGCACTGTCCCATCGGGACAAGTCAGATCTGAAGCCTGAAACAATTTCCAACTGACACTGAATTGCCTAACAACTAAATTGGATATAATAAATATATGAAACAACTTTGTAATATCCCTTCTTCTCACACACTAAGTAAAAATAACAGGAAATTCATTTTCTTTTACTCAAAATGTGACACTAACAATATTATGATCAGAGGTACACTTTTAGATACCCAGGTCAAAATGGATTTAATGAGTATTTGTTAAATGAATAGTGTATGATGATCTTGTGAGGTCCTAAAAATACTCACTGAAAATGATCAAACACAGGTAGGAGGAAAGCTGCTTCCCATGTGATCTTACAAGTTAATGACGCACAAATCACAAAGAGTCTTTAGCAAAGAGTGATCCCTGCTAGTCTTTATTTCCAAATGGAAAACACACACGTATTCCTTAGCAAGCAGTAGTGCTAAGTACAGGATTTATTTTGATGGCATAAAAAAATTGATAGAATTTTTGTATGTTCTCCTTATGACTCTGTATTTCTTTGCTTCAGAAGAAAATGTACTCAGAAAACAGCTGAAGACACAGTTCAAGAAATTATAAAACATAAGCAAAGATCTTTAAAAATTGATATTAGCTAAAATATTGGGAAATATTATTTATGATGACCTAGTAATAAATACTGTATGTTTCTTACCCCATTAAGATATTTTTCAGATATTTTGCCAAGTATTTCCAAGCAGTTATATTCTTCGTGCATCCGGCAAAATCTAAGACTCCAAATAATACCTCCAACCCCAGTTTACGGTGTTCTTCTTTTTCTGCAATGGTTTTAACAGTTCAAGTTTACATAAGGTATTAAAGTGTACAAAGCTAAAATTTACATGTATACATTTTATCAACTGTATATATACTTTACATATATGTTGTTGATAAAATACTGAATCATAAGCCTTCTGGTTAACAGTTTTTAAAAATTCATTATGCTCTTACTCCTGCAATGAATCTGAAAAACTCAATAAAAATCCCTGCTAATGAGGTAATGGTGGTGAATTTGATCTCAATATGGGTTACACTCCTCTACTGAGGACATTATTTAAAGTACCTGCCCTGTTTGGGCATTTTATACATGTTCTTTCATATTCAGAGAGGAACCTAGGCAGTCCTAGGACCAGCTTGGGCTTAGCCAGCTGATTTTCTTCTATGAAGGAGCATGCTCTCTTCTATGGTGTGCTGAAATGTAGCAGGGATTAAAATGGAGTGAATTATATAAAATCGAGCCATTTCTCTTTTGCAAACTACTGCCTTCACATTGTGTAACAGGAGTAGGCAAACTTTTTCTATAAAGGCCCAGATAATAAATATTTTAAGCTTTGCAAGGCATACAGTCTCTGTCACAACTACACAGCTCTGTCACTATAGTGCAAAAGCAGCCGCAGACAATACATAAACAGATGGACTCCAACAGAACTTGATTTATAAAATCAGGAAAGGGGTGGATTTAGCCGATGGGCTAAACTAGTTTGCTGGTCCCTAGTCTATAGCTTGTCTACACAAGGTATAAAACAACATTTATTTATTACCTGATTTTCTAAGTAATGTATGGAATTCCAACATCAATTTATGAGATGGTACAATCTGATACAAAATCTGAAAGAAAGAACAGTCTTGTAATCTTTACATACTTGTAAAAGCATTTCTCAACTTTCAGCTTACTTTCAAAATAAAGTTCTTACTGTCTAATATGCTCTCTTTAAATTTATTAAGTATTTTAAAAATACCCTGGCTCTTTATCTAGTTTCAATCTAAGTATAGAAAAGCATTCTCTGTAAAGCTGTCTTAAAAAAAAAAAAAAAAAAAAAAAGGCCCTGATAACAAAATAGTCAGGAGAAGTGAGGAAAATAGGCAGGGACTTTTTATTTGCTCCTTATACATATCTATACTGTTTACCACGCTCAACAACTAAAAACGATTTCTTTCAGAAGCCAGGACTGAAGAAAAAAAGAAAAAAATCAATTATCACACAGAAAATATACTTATTTACTAAACAGAAGAGATCACAGAATATTTATATAAAGCAAAAAAGCTAAAAAGGCTGGGAGTTAATTTCACAGATTGTGCTCAGGAACAGTTTACTAAGGTTATATGAGTAAATATTTTAACAACCTTTCACACAATGAAAAAATTAAAGATTTTTCTTTTAAAAAATAGGAAGGACTATTTTTATGAATATTCAAAAAATGGAATTTAAAGTAAAGCTGTATTTTTCATTTTAATACATTTAATACTAGAAGTGAATTCATTCTGCTTACTAAAGTACTTTGACCTTACATTGAAATAATTTCCAACAAAATTAAAAGTAAATTTTGTTAATTTATCTTAATCATTTTTAAAAAGATCAATCAAGATCAATACACCAATATCAGAGAATATTATTGAAATTCAGTTCCTATGAAAGTCACATTTGTCTCATGATTTTATAGAATTCTGTATATGGCTCAATTCACTTAGATTTTTCTATTGAAATATAACATGTAGCAGAAGTGCATACAAATCATGACACCAGTCAGTTTTCACAAAGTTAAACACTCAGGTAACCAGCACCCAGATCAAATAATAGCACATCACCAGAACACTAGAAATCCTCCATTTGTTTTGAAAAAGTCTTAGTCATGAGCCCTTCAAATGCCAGGGTTTTTAAAAAATTAGTTTGCTTGCTTTTGCCCTGTTCTATTCAGAGGTCCTCCACCTAGGACTCCAATGACAGGTATGTCAGATCTTTTCACCAATTCACTTGTATGCTCGTTTCTGCACCTTTCATCCTTTTTGTTCTCCATGGTTTAGCCTGATATTTTCTATGCAGTTCATTAATCCTCTCTTTTGCTATGTTCAATCTGCTATTAAACCCATGTATTGAGATCTTAATTCCAAATACCCTATTTTTCAAAAGGAAGAACAGAATTTCTCTAAATCCATCTTGTCTTGAATATAAATATGAGATAAGTATTCAACAGTTATTTTCTGTAGCATTTTAAAAAATCTTTTCAAAAACACCATTAGTGATTGATAACCTGAAAGCACAGTCTTGCTTTTGTTTTAAACACAATCCTTAATATTTTGTAATATAAATGAGCCAAAAGCTGTCTTAAGAGAGTAAAATAAAAATAGCAACTTTAAAGGTATTGTTTAGTCCAGCCTGGGCAACATAGCAAAACCCTGTCTCTCCAAAAATACAAAAAATTAGCCAGGCATGGTGGCGTGTGCCTGTAGTCCCAGCTACTCGGGAGGCTGAGGTGGCAGGATCACCTAAGCCAGGGAGGTGGAGGCTACAGGGAGCCTCACGTGATCATGCCACTGCACTCCAGCTTGGGCAACAGAGTGAGACCCTGTTTCAAACAACAACAGCAGCAAAGGATTGTTTAGTAAAACAAAGCCTGTTGAAAAATTTATAAAACTTAGTTTCCACATCTGAAGGTTTGATAATGCCAATTTTGATCACAAAAGTATAAAGATAATTGGCCTTTTAAAAGAAAACAGAGATAAGAACTTTTCTCTATCATTTCTTTAGGTTGAAAGGACCTTTGTCTTTCACCTCTAAAATGCCATGATTAAAAACTGAACACAAAATATACAAAGAATTCCTGTAATTTAACAACAAAAACCAAACAACCCAATTCATAAAAGGGCAGAGGACTTGATAGACATTTGCCAAAGATGATAAACAAATGGCCAATAAGCACATGAAAAGATACACATCACTAGACATTAGGGAAATGCAAACCAAAACCACACTGAGACACAGATACCACTTCACACCCACTAGGATAGCGGTCCCCAACTTTTTTGGCACCAGGTCCTGGTTTCGTGGAAGACAATTTTTCCACAGACCAGTGTGAGGGTCGAGGATGGTTTCGGGATTGCATTATTTATGCACTTTACATTTATTGTGCGCTTTATATTATTACATTATAATATATAATGAAATAATTATACAACTCACCATAATGTAGAATCAGTGAGAGCCCTTGTTTTCCTGCAACTGGATGATCCCATCTGGGGGTGATGGGAGACAGTTACAGATCATTAGGCATTAAATTCTCATAAGGAGCACACAACCTAGATCCCTCCCATGTGCAGTTCACAATACGGTCCGGGCTCCTATGAGAATCTAATGCCACCGCTGATCTGACAGGAGGCAGACCTCAGGTAATGCTCACTTGCCTGATGCTCACCTTCTGCTGTGTGGCCTGGTTCCTAACAGGTCACAAACAGATACCAGTCCATGACCCAGGGGTTGGGGATCCCTGCACTAGGATATCAATGATCAAAAAAGGGGATGGAGAATAGAAGCTGTTAGCCAGGATGTGGAATTGTTGGTAGGAATGTAAAATAGTGTAGTTGCTGTAGAAAACAGTTTGACAATTCCTCAAAAAGTTAAAAGAATTACCATATAATCCAGCAATTTCACTCCTGAGTATACACCCAAAAGAAGTGAAAGCAGCGAACTCAAACAAATACCTGTACACTAATCTTTAGAGCAGCATTACTTATAATAGCCAAACAACAAACACAACCCAAATGTCTACCAAGAAATGGATAAGCAAAATGTTGTAGGTACATAAAATGGAATATTATTCAGCCTTAAATAAAAATGGCCGTTCTGATATATGCTACAACATGGATGAACCTTGAAAACATTATGCTACGTGAAATTAGCAAGACACAAAAGGACAAATGTTATATGATTCCACTTATATGAGGTACCTAGAATAATCAAATTCACGAAGATGGAAATTAGCACAGAGGTTTTCAGGGGCTGGGAGGAGCAGGCAATGAGGAGTTATTGTTTAATGAATAGTTTCTACTTCGGATAACGAAAACATTCTGGAAATAGACAGTGATGGTGGTTGCACAAAACTGTGAATGAATGTACTTAATGCCACTAAATTATATGCTTTAAAAATGATCAAAATGGTAACATTTATTTTTGTATATATTTTCCCACAATTTAAAATGTTAAGCAATATTATATACAACAACCCCATGAAACACTTAGGGACAAATTTAACAAAATACATACACTAAAAACTACAAAACAGTTCAGAGAGAAATTAAAAACCTAAATAAATGGAGAGAGATGCCATGTTTACACTTTGGAAACCTCAATACAGTTGAGATGTCAATTCTCTCAAACTGATCTATAGATTCAAAATCTCAGCAAGACCTTTTTGTAGCAACAGGTAACTTGATTATACAATATACATGGAAAGTTAAAGAACCTAGAAAAGCCAAAAGCAATTTTGAAAAAGAACAAATTTGTATGACTTTCATGATATGATTCCAAGACTTGCTACAAAGCTACAGTAATCATATTAAGGCCACATGAGATATTACTACACACCCACTAGAATGGCAATAACTCACATTTAGAAGACCTACAATATGAAGTATTGGCAAGGATGTGGAGAAACTGAATTTTCATCTATCGAGGTGGAAATATACATCACTAGAACACAATAGACTTCATATACAGCCTTCTGGTTTTCAACAAAGTTCCAAATGTACTAAATGGAGAAAGGAGAGTCTTCAATATAATGCTGGAACAACCACATGGGAAAAAATGAACCTTGACCTTTGCCACACACTACCCACAAAAAAATAGCTAAAAATCTACCATGACCTAAACATAAAACTATATAACACATCTAGAAAAAAAAAAAAAAGAACTCTTCATTATCTTGAGATAGGCAAATATTTCTTAGACAAAAAGCACCAACCATAAAAGAAAAAAAAATGTACAAACTGAACATCAAAACTAGAAGTTTCTACTCTTTGAAAGATACTATTAAGGAAACCAAAAGGCAAGGCACAGTCAGAGAGAAAATATTCATAATTAATATTCTTCACAAAGGACTTATATCCAGATTATATAAAAATTTCCAAATCAGTAAGAAGACAATTGATCCCCCCAAAAATAGACTAAGTAGTTGGACACATGACAAAAGAAGATACAGGAATGGCCAATAGACATACTAAAAGATGCTCAACATCACTAGTCATTAGGGAAATACAATTTAATGCCACATGGGACACCCACAAGAGGCTATTATTCAAAAGACCTCCAATACCAAGTGTTGGCACAGATGTGGAGAAACTGAATTTTCATATTGCTGTGTGAATGTCAATGGTACAGTCACTTCAAAAAACAGCTGGGCAGTTTCTTAGGAAGTTAAGCATATACTTTCCTTACTACTCTTAGGCAGCAACTCCTCTCTCAGGTAGCTACCCAAGAAACATGAAAATATATGTGTATACAGAATCTTGTACATGAATGTTCTCAGCAGCATCATTCACAATAGCCAAAAAGTAAAAATTACCCAAATGTCCATCAAGAAGTGAATGTATAAAAATGAAATACTATTCAGCAGTAATAAGGAAATTACTAATATACACAATAACATGGATGAATCTCAAATATGTTATGCTGAGCAAGAGAAGCCAGATTAAAATGACTACATAAGAGTCCATTTACATGAAATTCTAGAAGAGATAAAAATTTATAGTGACAATAAGCAGATCAGTGATTATCTGGGGCCATGGCTGTGGGGACAGACCGGCTGCAAAGGGAAATGAAAGGCATTCTGGGGGCGACAGAAATGTTCTATATCATGATTACCATGGTGGTTCGTGAATGTAATGCATCCAAGCATATACTTAAAATAAGTGTGTTTACTCTCTGAAAACTAAATTTCAATAAAGTTGATTTTCAAAAAATATCAGTGCAGAGTATTCCAACCAGGGTTGCACAAGACTTCTGATCCTCTCTCCTCAGTCTCATCTGGGCAGCAGGGGATAGGGTGGATGATACATACATGGAGATGGCAGCTGGAGCCAACTTTCTCTGTTTATCTCAGTGTACTGTACATTATTGAAATTTTCTGTAGATGCTATAAAAGTTAGAAAGCAATGGCCTAAGAATGTTTTAATGTAGATTCCCAACCCTGGTCAAGCATCGAGATAAAAATTCTATACCTTAAGCACACTTATCAATTTTGATCTTGGTGCCTTCTGTCTCTTTAGAAAGTTGTATAAGTAGATATGGGCATTTGGATTTGATGGAAACTTTTCATCATATGCATAATTGGTGAGTACCTCTTGGGCTCCATCTCGATCCCCATAGAATTCCAGCATCTATATAAAATAAATCATAATATCTTAGCTGAATTCTGTAAGACAGCTATACAAAAAATAATACACAACATAAGTTTACTGATGGGTATTTTTTAAAAATCACAAAACTGACAGGGTTCCCCTTTTTTCCCTGTATTTTGTTACTACTAATAAACAATGCAGCAACCTCAACATAAATTCTCTTCCTATAAAAAATAAGAGTCCTCAAAGCAGGGAACACTAATGCTTGAAAATGTGATGCAGCTAACCTCAGTGCCCTACATCACTGCAGCCACAAAAGGAGTGCATGAGAATTGTAATTCCTTTCATCCTGTTCCCGTCCTTACACAGGAATCTCCAGATTATGATTTTGGAGATTATCTTCTGACAACACAATTATCAACTTGCCACTCATTAACTTTCACAAAGCAAATTATTTTGAAGATTTATTCCTAGTGCCTAGCACCAAGGCCCTCAGTCCTTTTACAATGACTCTGGGATGACAGGACATTCTTATGAACTTCCAAAAAGCCATCATTCTTCACCTCATATAGTATGACCCATTTTTTCAGATTTTTGTCCTCTTTCCTTCTATATCCCACCAAATCATAAGGTATCTTACTGCATTTCTTTTAAGCTCAACAAGAATAAGATTGAATTAACATTTACAACTATACTGCTATTTATTTTATAGATACTTGGCCATGACGGGTTATACAGTGGTGAAAATAAACAAATTCAGACCAAAAAAGAGACACCGTATTTTTGCTTTCTTTTAAATAATTTTTTCCATTAGTTTCTTTCTGATCAATAAAGATTAGGCATGCAGTCTTTGTATAGGCTTTTGACAAAATAAAACCAATAAATTTAATGAAAATTCTACTTACTTCTACATAACTCTTCACAAAAGGGTCCCAAACTCCAGGAATTTTAATCAATGCAGAAATATTTGCAGATGTCTTCCAGCTGTGGTTGAACACATCCTGGGCTACTGCATTGTAAGCATAATCATCCTTATCTGCCCAAAGATACAAGATCTTTTAACATTCATTAAACATTGAGGACCTCTGTTAAATTAGTAATTTAAAAAACTATCTGCGAGAAAAACTCAGTTGCTGATAGCTACAACAGTAAATTCCAACAAATATTTAAAGGAAAATACTAATTCTTCACAAATTCTCCCAAAAAAGGACAGAAAAGAATACTTCCTAACTTATTCTAAGCCAGTATTACCATGATACCAAAACCAAAGACAACACAATAAAACTACAGATCAGTATCTCTTAAGAATATAGCTGCAAAAATCTTTAACAAAAATACTAGCAAACTGAGTCCAGCAACATATAAAAAGCATTATACATCATGTCCAAGTCGGATCTATACTAGGAATGCAAGGTTGGCTTAACATCTGAAAATCAATTAATGCAAATAATAAAATAGAGATCTATTGATCTAAACCAAATCAAAAGAATACAGGACCAAAACCTCATGATCATCACAATAGACACAGAAAAAGCATCTGAAAAAACACAATAACCCTTCATGATAAAAAGACTCAACAATGTAGGAACAGAAGGAACTTCCTCAATCTGATAAAGGGCATCTATGAAAAACTCATAGCTAACATTGAACTGAATGATAAAAGACTGCATGCTTTCCCCCTAAAATCAGTAATAAGACAAAAACGTCTTTTCTCACTACTTTTGTTCATTATATTGGTGGTTCCAGCCAGGACAATTAAGCAAGAACATAACAAAAAGATATCCAAGATTGGAAAGGAAGAAGTAAAACTATCTCTATTTGCAGATGACATGGTCTTGTACACAGAAAAATCCTAAGAACCCACTAAAAATTTACTGAACTAATAAATGAGTTCACAAAGGTTGCAGAGTACAAGATCAATACGCAATAATCAACTGTATGTCTATACACTTGCAATGAACAAGCAGAAGATAAAATTAGGAAAACAATGCCATTTGCAAAAGCATCAAAAGTAACAAAATGGGTATAAATTTTACAAAAGAGATGCAAAATTTTACTCTGAAAAGTGATACTGTTGAAAAAAAATTTTTTAAGACCTAAATGAATGAAAAGACACTCTGTGTTCAGTTGAAAGACTTACTATTGTCAAATTGATCTACAGATACATGTAATTCCTATCAAAAACTCGGCCTTTTTGCATAAGTTGACAGGCTGATTCTATGATTCATACAAAAATGCAAGGGACCAAAGAAGAACAAAGAATCTTTAAAAAGGACAAAGTTGGATAATGTACTCTATGACTACAGCCAGGCATGGTGGCTCACGCCTATAATCCCAGCACTTTGGGAGGCCGATGTGGGTGGATCACCTGAGGTCAGGAGTTCGAGACCAGCCTGACCAACAAGGTGAAACCCCGTCTCTACTAAAAGTACAAAAAAATTAGCTGGGCGTGGTGGCACACGCCTGTAGTCCCAGCTACTCAGGAGGCTGAGGCACAGGAATTGCTTGAACCTGGAAGACACAGATTGCAGTGAGCTGAGATCCTGCCACTATACTCCAGCATGGGCAACACAACACAGCAAGACTCAGTCTCAAAAAAAAAAAAAAAAAAAAGTACTACAAAGCTGTAGTAATCAAGACTGTGTGATATGGGCAGAAAGAGAGACATATGTAGATCAATGGAAGATTTAGAGTCCAGAAGTAAACCTCTACATTTATAGGTAACTAATTTTCTTTTGTGTGTGTGTAAGACAGGGCCTTACTTTGTCTCCCAGGCTGGACTGCAGTGGCATGATTTCAGCTTACTGAAGCCTCACTCTACCTCCTGGGCTCAAGTGAACCTCTCACCTCAGCCACTCAAGTAGCCAGGACTACAGGCACACGCTACCACACTCAGCTAATTTTTGTATTTTTTGTAGAGATGCAGTTTCACCATGTTGCCCGGGTTGGTTTCGAACTCCTGAGGGCTCATGCGATCTACCTGTCTTGGCCTCCCAAAGTGCTAGGATTACAGGCATGGCCACTGCTCCCGGCTGCTAACTAATTTTCAGTAAGGGTGCCAAGACAATTCAGTGGGAAAATAATAGACTTTTCAATAAATGCTACAACTGGATATCCACATACAAAATAATAAAGTTGGGCCCCTACCTACTTCATAAAAATTAACTCAAAGGCCAAAATGTAAGAGCTAAAACTTTAAAACTCTCAGAAGAAGTGAAAATCTTTGTGACCTTGCAGTAGGCAACAGCTTCTTAGATGTGATACCAAAACCACAAGCAACAAAAGAAGAAACAGTTAAATTAAACCTCATCAAATGAAACACTTTTATGCTTCAAAGGACACCATCAAGATAGTGAAAAGAAGGCCAGGCACAGTGGCTCACATCTGTAATTCCAACACTTTGGGAGGCTGAGGTGGGCAGATCACTTGAGGTCAGGAGTTCGAGACCAGCCTGGCCAACATGGTGAAACCCCATCTCTACTAAAAACACAAAAATTAGCTGGGCGTGGTGGCAGGCGCCTCTAATCCCACCTACTCGGGAGGCTGAGGCAGGAGAATCACTTGAACCTGGGAGCCAGAGGTTGCAGTGAGCTGAGATTGCGCCACTTGCACTCCTGCCTCGGTGACAGAGTGAGACTCCGTCTCAAAAAATAATAATAGTAAAATAAAATAAAAAGATAGTGAAAACACACAGAAAAGGTGAAAATATTTCCAAGTCATGAATCTGATATATCTGATAAGAGAATTCTGTCTAGAACAACTAAAGTACTCTTACAACAACTCAATAATCTAAAAGCAGGTAATTAAAATATGAGCAAAAGATCTGAATGAAAATTTCTCCAAAAATGATATACAAATGGCCCATAAGCACATGAAAAGATGCTCAACATCATTAACACCCAGGAAAATGCAAATCAAAACTACAAGATGCCATTTCACACCCATCAGGATGACTATAATAGAAAAGACAGATAATGGCAAGTGTTGGTGAGGATGTGGAGAAATTTGTACCCTCATACACCGCTACTGGGAATGTAAAATAGTGCAATTGCTTTGGAAAACAGTCCAGTGGTTCTTAAAAAGGATAAACTTAGAGTTATATGACCCAGCAATTTCTCTCTTAGGTATATACCCAAGAGAAATAAAAACACATGTCCATACAAAAACTTGTACATAAATGTTCACAGCAATGTTATTCAAAATAGGCAAAAGTAGAAACAATCTAATTGTTCATCAACTGATGAATGAATACCTAAGACATAGTATATACAAACAATGGAATTCTATTCAGTAATAGAAATGAAGTACCATTACATGCTATAACATTAAAAACATTATGCTTTCTTTGTCAAAATTTTCTGTTAGGGAAAAAAAAATTATGCTAAGTAAAAGAAGACCACATACTGTATGATTCCATTTGTATGAAATGTCCAGAACAGGCAAATCTCTAGAGGCAGAAAGCAGATTAGTGGTTGCCTAGGACTGGAGGGGTGGGGAGAAATGGGAGAGCACAGGGTTTCTTTTTAGGGTCATGAAAATATTCTAATATTGTACTGATGGTTACAACTCTATGAATATACTAAAAACCACTGAGTTGTATATTTTAAGTGGGTGAATTTGTATGGTATGTGAATTATATCTTAATTCTCAATAAAGCTATAAAGAAAAAAAACCATGAGAGATCACTACACCCAACAAATTGGCTGATATGAAAACTTTGACAATAACAAATGTTGAGGAGAATACAAACAAAAGAAAACTCTAATCAGATTGTCAGTAAAGTACAAATTGGTGGGGTAACCTCTTTGGAAAGAGTTTAGTATATCATGTACCAAAGTTAAAGACGCACAAAACATATTCTATGACAATTCTACTCCTAGAAATGCATACTTATGTGCACCGGTATACAGAAACTAATAGGGGTTCATTTCAAAGCAGAATTATTTATAATAGCCCAAAATAGTAACCTAAATGGCCATCAGTAATAGAAGGAATAGTGTGACTATCATAAAATAAAATATTTTATAACCATAAAAAAATGAATAAATTAGAGCTACATCCAATAACATGTATTATCTTAAAACTGATTTTGAACAAAATATGCAAGGCCTAAAAGAATATATACAGTATGACTCCAAATATAGCATTCAGATATAGGCAAAACTAAATCACATTGTTTACAAATGTATACATGAGTGGAAAGAGTATAAAGAAAAACCAGTGAGTGATTACCATAAGTCAGGACAGGGATTTTCTTGAGAGAGAATGGGAGGAAATGCGGTCAGGAAGGCACACAGGGAGAATTTTAGGTTAGGGTGACAGTATTTTGTGTTTCTTAATCTGGGTGGTGGTTATGTGAATGTCCATTTTAAATTTATTCATTATATCTCACATTTGTTTTATATGCTTTTTCTGTATCTATTTCTCAATCTTAAAGGTTTACAAAGAAAGTTACTCAAGTCTTTCAAAAATAGCTATTAGAAGCACAAGATACTGCAAACCAAACAGAGGCACTGGTATCTTTTTCCCAGTGGATCAGTTAAATACATATCAATATGAACTTAGAAATGAGGTGATAGGAAAGTAGGTAAGACATGATATGGAAAAAAATTTTTTTTAAAAAAGGGCTGGGCATGATGGTTCACGCCTGTAATCCTAGCAGTTTGGAAGGCCGAGGCAGGAGGATTGCTTGAGCCCAGGGGTTCAAGACCAGCCTGAGCAACACAGTAAGACCCCATCTTCACAAAAAAAAAATTTGATGGTGCACACCTGTAGTCCCAGGTCCTTGGGAGGCTGAGGTGGGAGGATCACTTGAGCCCAGGAGGTCGAGGCTGCAATGAGCCGTGATCACACCACTGCACTCCAGCCTGACAGCAAGAGACTCCAGACTGAGACAGCAAGACTCTGTCTCAAAGAGAAAGAGACAGATCCCTGAGTATAAATTGGGTTTGAATTTATTATAGAAGGAGGTTCCTAGTCACCAAGTGCATCAATCCCAACCAAGACAGAGCCACATAGCAGCAAGAAAGTCCCAAGCTGACTCCAAGTACAAGTTCACATGGTAAGTGCCCATGAGTTTGGTTATAAAGAACTAGTCCTAACTTTTTTTCTCGTTAAATAGACACTTGAGGTGAATGATCATCTAAGAGCTCTACATATTATCCCATCATCATCTATTGTTGCTACAGAACTGTCAGCTACGGAAAGGTACTGAATCATCTATCCACAAGAGTAACATTACAAATGCGATGTTCCAACAGCTTTAATCATCAGATATTTGCTTGAGTTTTACCTAACCATGTATAAGAAGAAAAGTAAATACTGACTTTAAAACTAACCTAATCAATGAGTAAGTTTTGAAAAAGAAATATTACACCAGAAAATATGACAAGACTAACAAAAGAAATAGAGGAATATTACATCACACATTGATTAGTCTAAACGGGAAGATATCTGGACTAATAAAATACACATGAAAAAACTTAGCACAATTAGAAAGCAAGAGATGAATAGCCAAATGATTCAGGCTGAACATGCAGCTGATATATTAAGTTTAAGGTGTAAGAATGAGGGGTTGGGACAGCGATCCAATGTGTCTTGAAGAGTAGAGAGCATTCTAGAAGAGGAGACTCTACAAAGGCCTCACAAGATTATCATGATGAAGAGAGCATTTCAGAGTATCTTGAAAGAAGAGGGAAGGGAATCGAAATTAGTGAAACTACATGCCCAGAGACCAAGGAAATACCACTTATCACATAAGGATAATAAGGAAATACTGCTTACCACATAAGAAGTGATAAATACTAGGACTAAGATATGGAGGAGGATGAAAACAGAAAGGGGTTAATCATAGAGATTAGGTTAATCTCGAGGATTATCCCCTACGGAGAAACTATACAAGGCAAGCGAATTGCAAAGAATCATACAGTTCCAGTGAATGCAAATCTGGGCATAAATGAAGATGATAACACCATTGAAGGTTAAGAGAAGGGGAATCAGTTTGAGAACTGAATGGTCAATTTCTGGTATAGTCAATAAATCAAGAAAATTGTCCATTATAACCTTTACACAAAAATGAAATGACCATCTTGACCTATTCTTTAAACATATTATTCCGAGAAATAACATTACAAAGTAAATTAAACTCCATTCTAGGCACACAGGAAGAAATGTTTATTATATGTAATAATGACTGCTGAAGAAAATCTGTAGCCTTTCTTAGAAATTGGCAAAGACTTTCTTCTTGACCAAACTCCAGCCAGGCTCCTCTGAGCTCTCTTCTGGACTAGGCCTCAAACTTGGCCAATAAATACTTGAACATAGTTTCTAGAACACTAACATAGTTTCTAACAGCTCAAGGCCACATCCCCAGGATGACCCCAGCCCCTCTTGAAATGTTTGCCTGGGAAAACTCCAGAAGAATTTACTGGTGGTTCTGCCTTCTGCTTTTTAAGCTCCCCACCCCCACCCTTTACAACCCCAAGTCACCTCCATAGAAACTGGAATGGAGTTTAGCTCTTCCTCCTGTCAGTAGTTACTGAATCAAACCTGTCTCCACTGCTCTAATGTCTGGCTGTGTTTATCCTGGACTAAATCACATTCAAAACAGCAATGAACCTAAAATGATCATAAACTTAATTATGAACCATCTAATTTATGACTGAAGCTTTTTATATATCAGAAATATTATAAAGGATCAAGAATTTTAAATCCATAAAAAGTCCGTTCTCCGTAATATCTGGATGAAGTCAATAGGGAAATTACTAGATTACTCCTTAAGATCCCTCTGCCCCTCAGTCTCATCATAAGAAAAAGTTTACCTGTATTCACTTACCAAGCTTTGACAATTCCATCTTCTTTTCAGACCAGGTATAATACTGTAAAAGCCCTTTATAGGCCTGAATAAGGTTGATTAATATTTCCCGGGAAGACGTATTTTCACCATGTCTCCATGTCTCTGCCTCACTCAGATTTCTCTTAGCATCTTTAAGCATTCCATGATGCAGAAGGTATAATGCATGTTGTAAGGAGATCTGCAAAAATAATAAGGGCACACCACCATTTAAGCCATTAGATAACCATTAGTCAAAAAGCTCAGTAAATACATAATACATGCTGGGCAAAGACCTTGGTAGGATACAAATAACTTGACATGGAAAATTTTGATGTTGGGTACAATCTGGCAAAGAAGTAAGACATAGGAAACAACATTATGTAAATATGAGCTAAATTATGTAAACTTACAAACAAAAGACAGTGTGATATAGTGGGGAAAAAAAAGGATTTGAAGATGGAGTGTCTTGGTTCATACACCACTTAAAAACTAAATAAACCTGCGTAAATTATTCACTCTTTGTGAGTCTCATTTGTTTTACGGAACATTACTGCCCCTTCAGAAGGGTGTTTTCAAGATTAAATGAGATAATACTTGCAAATCACCTAATAGTTTGGCTCATAGCAGACATTCAACAAATATTACTATTTTATACATGTTATATCAGCCTAGAGAAAATATCTTAATAAGGGATGCTGAAGAATGGCTTCAGTTCAGATGGAGAGGAAAGTGTATCCCTGATACAGGAGAAGCAGGAAGAAAAATTATACAAAGAATGAGTATTACAAAAAGGGAAGACATTAAAGAGGAGAATAATGAGAACTACAATTAATCATATGGGTAGAGCCAAAGTACTGCAATAATTTGTCAACTGGCCTCTCCATTCCTGCCTCCCTACAATCCATCTTTCAAGTGGCTACCAAAGAAATCTCATCTTGTTAGTCATTTGCATAAACTCCTTCAATGGCTCCCACTGACTACAGAATTAAAATCCAAGTTCCTTGGGTATGGCACACAGGGCCCAGCCTACTTCCCTCAACTTCTACCCAAGTGATTTTTAGAGTAACTAAATTATTGGATGTAGGGCTTTTAAACTCTTTATAACCCCCGCCATGCAGGGCTGCCCTTTCCCCTAATCTGCCTAGTGAATGGCCAATTGCTTTTGCAAACTTATCTCAAGTATCACTTTCATTCTTTTCCTGATTCCCCTACCCATTAAATCCCAACTCTCTCTAGTTCCAGAGAACTGCCCATTTTCTCCTTTATCTTCTCACCATTTGTTACATTTCTACTATGGTACCCATAACACTTCATTCCATTTACATGATCTTCCTCTACTATAAGAACCATGTCTAGCACATTGCCTGGTAAGCGGCAATAAGTGTTTTTAAAATTATTAACAACAAAAAAATGTTTTATTATCTATCCTAATTATCACTCTCAGACTCTTATTGAGAAATGAGGTTCCCTTTCAGTTTCTTTACTTCAACTGAGTAGATTCTATCAGCCAAAAGGGACCTAACCAACAGTTTAATCTTCACACTCCCTCCCCAATCAAATGGCTATCCAGTTTAGACCTGAAAAAAGAGACGCAGAGCACACATCAGGGTAGGCCATTCCCATTTCCAATTGTTTAGTTAGAAAGCTTTTTCTTAAGTAGAACCATAAACTGCCCCCATTTAATTTCCACTCACAGTATACCTGGTCTACCAGAGAACAAAATCATAAGAGCATCTGGCACATAAATAGACACTCAAAACATTTTTTTAAAGCAAAGCATTTACAAACCTGTATTGAAAAAGTGCTCTTTGAGACAAAAACATAGAGAGGGAGATACAATATTTTGAAAATGTCTCAATCTTTTTGGATAAGACTTTTACAAAAGGATATATGAACTTGGAGGTGAAGATTCCACCTAAACATTAGGAGTATTAAAATATTTTCACATATTTAAATTCCCAACTTGTTTAGCTCTTTCCTTTTCTAAACACCAACTCTAAGCTCAAGTGACTTCAGCAAACATTTTAGAATCTGGCCCATCATCATACCACTGCAATCTGAGTAACTGGTTTTGGCAGCCAGAAGAAATATACAAAGAAAAGGAATTTTTAGTCAGAGAACACAGGAGGCGCCTGAAAATCAAGAAGTAAATGGTTCTCATAATGCTCTTTTCTTTCAGTTTCTCTTATTTATCCAGAATGTCTTATCCTTGTCCCACATTTTTTAGGTTAACTACCTTATCACTGACACAAGCAATTAAAAAAAAAAAAAGAATACTGCAAGTGTAAATTCACAAAGCCCATATTCTCACCTTTAAATAATTCATGACGCCAATATTTTTCATCCGGTCAGCAAAAGTACTGAAACTCTCCATGTTGCTTTTGGGATGATAAAATAGAATTTCACTTCCGAGCTTCCAAATAATCTGTCAAAGCAGAAATTACTGCCAAAATGTAAAATTTTTGCCTTAACCAATTTCTGTCTAAGATATTGTTTTCCTGATTACAACATTAATAACCTGTGATTCCTTTTCCAGAGACCACTACCGTCAACATTTTACTCTACTTTGCCATGTAAAATTAATACTACTTCCTTATGTGATAAAATAGTTTTAACCTTTCAAATTTCTATTAAAATATCAGATAGTATAATAGCATCATTATTAATTTAGTAGTTTAAAGAAAGTAGGCAGTTAAGATACATATTTAATATAAAATGTTTAATTGGTATGGAAGGAAGAATATTAAAGTCAGAAAATTTGGGTTCTAATAATATTGGCTTCTTCATTGGTCTCAGCCTCTTCTTCATCATCTGCAAAATGAGGGCAACAAACTACACATTTCCTGAGAGCCCATCAAATTCTACAACTATTGACTACATTTATTCTATATTTAGAATGCCAATTTAAGAATTTTGATTAGCTATGGACAAATCTTAATAAAAAAATATTTTATCCTCAGATCACCAAAACTTTGGCGGCAGAACTTGGAGCTCTTTTTTCATGAGAGCAAATCTCTATTTCGCTAACCTCAATTTAAAGTAATCAATAATACCAACTTCAAAGTAAATTAAACTGAACTGTAAATCAATTATTTCTATGAACATACATATTGGTTATATGTGGATACACACACTATCACTGCTATAGTTATATATGATACACATATTATCATTTGATATAAGGATCCTCATCTTCCCAACTCAGAGATATCAAGATTTCATTTGTAGAATATCACACTGTAGTATTTGGGAGCTTAAAGAAAACCTGGGTCTTGGATCACCTACCACCAGGGATGGGTAAATGCAGGGGGGGAAGAAAAGCAGGAAAAAAAAAAAAGAAAACTTTGAGATTATTATAGCTATTCTCACCACCAGTGTACACAATAATTACATGGGACACCTGTTAAAAATAGATATTCTGGGCCAGGCGCGGTGGCTTACACCTGTAATCCCAGGATTTTGGGAGGCCGAGATGGGTGGATCACGAGGTCAGGAGATTGAGACCATCCTGGCTAACACGGTGAAACCCCGTCTCTACTAAAAATACAAAAAATTAGCCAGGCGTCGTGGCGGGAGGCGGAGCTTGCAGCGAGCCAAGATCATGCCACTGCACTCCAGCCTGGGTGACAAAGTGAGTGAGACTCCATCTCAAAAAATTAAAAAATACAAATAAAAGATACTCTGACTCAATAGACAGGGGTGGAGTAAAGGAATTTATACTTTGAATGAAAGCCCTAGGTGATCCAAAGAGAGCCAAAGAAGTGCTCAAAAACCACTGATCCAATTCCTTCATTTTACAAAACAAAATCTGGACAACAAGAGGCTGTAACATGTTCAATGTTTTACAGGTGTATGTAACTTAAGTCCATAAATTAAATTTTCAATGAATGGTTAAACTTTTTTTTCAGCTTTTTTTTTTTTTTTTTCTCTAGAAGATAACTAATTGATGCAATGGTGACTGTGTTAGTAAAACCTATGAGACACTCATGTCAAGTTATTTGTGGGTAAACTGTCTTTTACCGAAGAAATTTAGCAGTATATGCCAGGCACTGTTTTAACCCTGCCCTGTGAAATTTACATTCTATGTAGAGAGACAAACAATAACCAAGAAATATAATTAAATTGTCAAGTGTTAGAGGAAAAGAATGCAGCAGGACAAGGAGATCAGGAGTGCCATTCAGAAAGTGCAGGTTGCAGTTGGAGTAAGGCAACTGCAATTTTAAATAGTCAAAGTAGGCCTCAATGAAAAGGGGCCTTGAAGGAGGGTAGCTGCAGTGATAGCTGAAGAAAGAGCTTTCCAAGAACTGGTTAAGGCAAAGGCAATCAGTCAGGAATATGCCTGGCCCATTCAAGTAAGAACAAGGAGACCAGTGAGGATGGAAAAGAAAAAACAAGCAGGATAATACAGGTTGAGTATCCCTTATCTGAAATCGCTGGGACCAGAAATGTTTCAGACTTGAAATTTTTTCCGCTTTTTAAATATTTGTATATACATAATGAGACTGGGGATAGGACCAAAGGCTAAACATGAAATTCACTTATGTTTCATATACACCTATACACATAGCCTGAAGGTAATTTTATATAATATTCTTAAAATTTTGTGCATGAAACAAAATTTGTATACATTGAACCATTAGAAAGCAAAGGTGTCACTATCTCATGTCAGTAATGAAAAAGCTTTGAGGCATTCTGGTTTTCACATTTTTGAATTCGGAATGCTCCACTTGTTTCAGGAGATGAAGTCAGAGAGGTCAAACAAGGAAAGGAAGTGAGCACATCACATAGGAATTTATAGGCAATTATGACTTTGGCTTTTACTGAATGAAATGGAAAGCTATTACAGTGTTTTCGGCAGAGGAGTGACATGATCTGATATGTTTTAAAAAGCTCACTCTGAATCATTAGTCATTAGAGAAATGCAAATCATAACCAGGATGATGCCACTTCACAACCACAAGGATGACTATTATCAGTAAGACAGGACAATAACAAAATATTGGCAAGGATTAGAGAAATTAGAAGCCTCAGATATTGCTGGTGAGAATATAAATGGTATGGCCACTTTGGAAAACAGTCTGGCAGTTCCTCAAGAGGCTAAACATAGTGTTACCATATGACCAGCAATTCCACTCCCAGGTGTAGACCCAGGAGAAATTAAAACAAACGTCCACACAAAAACCCGTACACAAATGTTCGCAGAAGCATTATTTCCAATAACCGAAAAGCAAAAACAACCTAAGTGTCTAACAACTGATAAATGGACAAATAAAACATGGTATTTCCATATGACAGATTATTTGGCAATAAAAGTAATGAAGTACTTATACATGCTACAACATGGATAAACCATGAAAACATTATGCCAAGTGAAAGAAACCATTTACAAAAGGCCACATATTGTACAAAACCACTTATATGAAATGTCCAGAATAGAAAATAGATTAGGCTGGGCATAGTGGCTCACGCTTGCAATACCAGCACTTTGGGGAGGCCGAGGTGGACAGATCACTTGAGGCCAGGAGTTCAAGACCTGCCTGGCCAACAGAGTGAAACCCAGTCTCCACTAAAAATACAAAAAACTAGATAGGTGTGGTGGTGCATGCCTGCAATCCCAGCCACCCAAGAGGCTGAGGTACAAGAATCACTTGAACACAGGAGCTGGAGGTTGCAGTGAGCAGAGATCATGCCACTGCACTCCAGCCTGGGCGACAGAGCAAGACTCTGTTTCAAAAGAAAACAAAAAAAGAAAAAGAAAGTAATAGATTAGTGGCTGCCAGTGTCCGGCAGCTGTGAGGAGGAATGGGGAAGGACTGCAAGTGGGTACAGGGTTTTGGTTTCATGGGAGAAAAAAAAGGTTCTAAATTTAGAGTGTGGTAATGGTTGGTTGCACAACTCTGTAAATGTATGAAAATACATTGAATTGTACAATTTAAGTGGGTGATGGCGCATAAACAACGTCTTGATAAAACGAAAAAAAAAGGATCACTCTAGTTGGAAAAAGAGAACAACTCTTTCAAGAAGTTTTGCTGAAAGACAGTAAAACAATGAAGCATAGTCTATGGGGGAAGTTTGGTTCAAGAGATGATTTTAAGATAGAATAGGCTGGGCGTGGTGGCTCACACCTGTAATCCCAGCACTTTGGGAGGCCGAGGCAGGCGGATCACGAGGTCAAGAGATTGAGACCGTCCTGGCCAACCTGGTGAAACCCCGTCTCTACCAAAATACAAAAAATTAGCCGGGCGTGGTGGTACACGCCTGTAGTCCCAGCTACTCAGGAGGCTGAGGCAGGGGAATCACTTGAACCCAGGAGGTAAGAGATTGCAGTGAGCCGAGATCGCGCTACTTCACTCCAGCCTGGCGACAGAGCAAGACTCCGTCTCAAAAAAAAAAAAAAAAAGATAGAATAACAAAATTTTTACATGATGATGGGAAACATCCATAAAGAGGGGGGAAAAGGAAGAATTATTGGAATGAACATTTTAGTCTCCTTTAAAATAAGAGGTAAAAAGAAGTGTGCAAAAAAGGTCCCAATACAAACTCTCCACTCAAAAGTAGTTTTAGTAGCTTTTAGCAAAATCACTGAGATTCTGTAAAAGCTACTGTAGGTGAAGCTGTAGGCATAAACTTCTGGGAATCTATCATTTCTTCCAGCAAACTCAAATTTTATTTACCTCAGGTGCAGCCTGCCTTTTGTAGCTATCTGAATCTTCCAAGGTCTGAAAATAACTGTACATGTATTCTGCAGCTTGCTGCCATTGGTGCTTCAGCAGAGCTTCTTGGATAAAACTTAAACAAGCACTTGTTGTCTGAGCAAAATCCTTCCTCCTTTTCCCTCCAATGGCTATAAAAACGAAAAAGAAAAGAGTTTTTATCCAAGTGGCTCCAGTTCAACTATTCAAAAAACTTACTTCTGATAAGAAGTTTTAACAAGTAAACAGTAGGCATTACTTGACCCGGCCCATTCCCAGTACCAAAGCCAGCTTCACTTGAAACAAACCGTTCTACATTATATTAATTATTTTTAGCAGATAAAAACATTTCTAATTTGATGTTTTGGGGCTATACTAGAGTCACCAGATCCTTTAAATCTGATTCAATCATCCTTTCATCCTTGTACTAAATAATTTGCGGAGAATCTCTCAAACAGGCCCCCAAAAGCACAGTCCCAGGTATTTAGAATGGGTAAAATGCCAGGGTCATTCTAGGCAAACATGGTCTTTATTACCTACCCATGTTCTGCAAACTCCAAGTGGGCTTTTATTTTTTAAGGACCAAATTCCTAGTAACTCAATGATATTATATACAAATGAGATTAAAACAGTTGCAAAAATTAGCATGTATATCTCTAAAGTATTGGCAATCCCAATGTTAAGAACATTTGGGCTTAGATACAGTGCTATTATATGAATGACTAGTTACATTGCTACATCTTCTTATCTTCCCACGTAACTATGAGACCCCTCTAGTCCAGCTGGGTAATTGTACCCCAGTAAGTACACAAAGACCAACAGGTACTTTACAAAGATACTTTTAAAACAATTAACTTGCAGATATTTGATTTCCTTACATACTCTTTCCACAAGTTAATCTCCTAGACAGCTGTGCCTACATAGTCAAAGCTTCACAATCAAAATCATTACACACTATCTGAAGGTGAAAACACAGGTGTTGAAAAAGTAAATAACTCTAACATCTCCTTTTGCAAGTTAGGCAATTCCCAATTCTTTGCTCATCAAAACTGCAGAACAACGTAATTTTTTACAATAAATCATTATGCAATTTTTCATCAATAATTTAGAAAAAATTCAAGGACCTGATACACGGCTATAATTAAACTCCATTCACTGCCATCTACTTACTTATGTGACTAAGGTTTCTCAGAATTTATGTCAATTAAAAAAATATAGCAGAATCAATGCTAAATGTTTTCTCATTCTAGAAATACATAAAAGTCACCCACAAATACATAAAAAATTGGGGAAAAGTTTTAGATAACTTTATTAAAAAAAAAGAGTCTTGCTCTGTCACCCAGGCTGGACCGCACTAGCACAATCATAGCTCACCATAGCCTCGACCTCCTGGGTTCAAGTGATCCTTCCTTTTGGCCTCCCAAAGTGCTGGGATTATGAGCATGAGCCACCACACCTGGCCAACAACACTTTTAATACACGTTATATTGATCAGCTGTGTACAACTATTAATGATAGCAATGTCTCAACCTAGAAAAAGTTTTAATTCTTAAAACTTACAGGATATAAACAAAAAAAGTATAAATATTGATACATACTTTTATTGCAAGAAGTACAACAAAAAGGAACATAAAATGTCCATCTATTAAAAGCTTGTTCATAATTTTTTTTTAAATGAATAATGCAAGGTATTAAAACCCTATGCCATTCCTGTGCTATTTGGACTCCATCACATATAAAATAATATATAGTCATTTAAAAATACCAGCATGCTGGAAATTATATTTCTTGCAAATATTAAACATACGATAAAATTTTTTCAGATGATTCCTTAAAACTATGCAAGGTAGTACTCAATTTTTCAGAAAAAAGTAGGGGATACAAAAGTGAAAAGTTTGAAGACTACTGTGCTAGACTAGTGTTCTCAGACTTTTGAATGTACATACAAATCACCTGGGGACCTGCCCTTGCTACTCAATGTGGTCCTGGCATGCAGCAGAAGTATCACCTGGAATCTCATTACAACTACAGAGTACTATGCCCAGCTCTCTCAATCAGAAGCTGCATTTTATGAGATCTACACCAAAGCTGCTCAGCATCAGTGGCAATACCAGCCAGCTAGCCTAGGAAACTGACAAAACACCTCGTCCTTAAAACATCCCTTATTTACCTAAAGGAGAGAACTGTTCTCAGGCTAAGCTCCCTTCTATCGCTCAAGCTTTCACAACTGAGGTTATAAATCGACTTTAGATAACTATACCTAAATGCTTGGAAAATACTTTTGTCTTCCAACCTAGCCTAGCTACCTCAGGAAAAGTTCTCCTCTCATTTCATTCTTTAATGAGCAAAAGATAGTCTTACTTCATCCTGATGACTTTAAGAAAAAAAAATTGTCAAGGAAAACACATTTTTACATGGAATAGAGATGTACAATAAAGAACTAGTGTCATCAACCTAACTTCTAATATGCTACTCAAAGAATCTGGAAACTTATCAATCTGTCAACAAGTATTTTTTAGGCACCACTGTGTCCCAAGCACTATCGCAGGTACTCATCATACAGCTTCAATCCAGACTGGCCCTGTCTTCAAAGTTTTTATTTTAAGGGGGTTGCTGGGCATGCCCTTCAAAAACCCAAAAGATATCCACCAGCATAAAAAATAAATAGAACAATTGTTAGGCAATTTTGTTTTCCTATTATGGTTAATTACCAGCACAATGTCAATATTAATTGCAAGTATTTTCTCATTGCAGACCAAAAGTATTTTCGGTTTAACAGGCTATCCATGACATATAAAATATTCCTAAGCATGTAAATTTTGGTCTTTGGTCTTAAACCTATCTGCTTGCAGACTGACTCAGACTTTCTATAGAACACTGGTAACAGAAACATACCCAAGTATGACTTAACTATAGGAAATTTAAATTACTAGTTTGTTCCCTACCAGGGATGCGGTAGCACTACCTTTGAAGTATCATTCATTCAAATCTGCCTTAAGCCATGTGCATTAATCTAGCAAAAATAAAATGAGGAGAGGAAAGGCACTATTATTTTTCAACACTCATTATGCATGAGATACTATGCTAGGTACTTTACATATATTGTCTCATTTTAAAAAATGCATCTCAGTCGTTAAAAGTGTAAGCTTTGAGATCAGACAAACCTGGATTTGACTCCTGATACCACTTAAGAGTTTAATGTCTTTGAGATTCAGTTTCATCCTACCTAAACTGCCTAGCACAAAAATTTATTGAGAATTTACTGAGATCATTAAATGGGATGATACTTAGATCAAAAGAAAAAAATGGAAGCGAAATTTTAGGAGCCAAGGAATCTCTGTCAAGGGGAGAAAAGGCTGGGCAAAAAAACACATATTTAAGGTCAGTAAGTAAAATGCTGGTTCAAATGTCATCCCAGGACTATACCACTCAATATGCCAGCATACAGATAATAGCTTCTTTTATTTATACTTATATTAAATATATTCTTATAGGGAATTTATCCCATAGAAAAACATACTTGCATTTATATTAGATAAAAATGGGGGAAATTTTATCCCATAGAAAATCATGCTTGCATTTACATTAGATAAAAATGGGGGAAAATGCTCTTTTATCTAGGCCGGGTGCAGTGGCTCATGCCTGTAATCCCACCACTTTGGGAGGCTGAGGTGGGCAGGTCACTTGAAGTCAAGAGTTCAAGAACAGCCTGCCCAACATGGTGAAACCCTGTCTCTATTAAAAATACAAAAACTAGCCAGGCGTGGTGGCTGGTACCTGTAATCTCAGTTACTCGGGAGGCTGAGTAGAATCACTTGAACCTGGGAGGCAGAGGTTGCAGTGAGCCAAGATCTAGCCACTGCACTCCAGCGTGGGCAATAGAGCAAGACTCTGTCTCAAAAAAAAAAAAAAATCTATTACACGATCAATTCTATTCGAAATAATTTCAATGCAATTCAACAGCAACTTCTTGAACACTTCCTAGGCATGTTTTCCTCAATGGCAGAGACCATATCTTCATCTATGACTCCCCAATATTTAATCAATGCCAGAGATAAAAGTGCTCAGTAAGTATTACTGGAAAAAATGTGTATCTAGCATAATAGAGACTATCTATTATTAATCCAAGGGCAAAGGATTCTAAAAGAAAAAAGATTTTTTTTTGGCTTTTAGCCAAAAAACCCTCCACATATTCCTCTTGAAAATTAAACCAGCCTGGTTATTCATTTTGTATCCCTATTGAATCTTACCACCTCCTTAAAGTTAAAATGGCTCAATGTTATTATTTTACTTACCCACAGTTTCTACGTATGTTTGAAGCCAAGGAAAATGCATTCCTGCACCACTGAGCACAGATGTTTCCACTTCTTCATCATCTGTCACAGGCCCTTTTAATTCTTCACTGAAATCACTCATACCTATTACAAGATGAGATATCAGTTACTTTCTGTACATCTTAATCCACAGTCTTCTGAGTTGTACAGAAAAATGGCTATCTTTTTATCTAATAAATATAATTTGATTAGCAAAATGCATTATACCTGTCAGCTCTTTTAAAGTAAAAAATGAATTTAACTATGTCAGCAACAGCCAAAATGAATGATCCATTAAAGACCGAACCACTGATGTTTCAAGTCCATGTAAAGATAAATAAGATACTGCCCCTCTAATTTAAAAAATCTCAAGTCTAGACGAAGAAACAGCAAAACGTATAACAAAACAATATGAAAAGTACAATAAGAATAGTAGTAGCAGCTAATATTTATTAGGCCCTTACTATGCACTAGAAGTATAAATTATCTAATTTAATCCCCACAGCAATCCTGAGGTTGGTACTATTCCTTTCTTCCATGTTAAGGTTGAAAAAACTGAGGGGCTTAGTGAAATGATGGAACCTGCCTAACATCACAAAAAAAGGTGAGGACGATATTCTAGGAAATAGAACACCAAACTACTTGGCATGACTAGAATTCGAGGTGTGTGTGGAGGAGGGGTGCGGAAAGTGAGAAACGAACCCAGAAAAATCATCGTAAGCCAAGGTGAGTTTGGACTTACTCCTAAAGATGCTCAGGGCCCCTTCCTCATTCCCCATATGAAATCGAGTATTAGTGCCCCTGATACTACCTCCAAATTTCCCCTATTTCCCCTCTTCAATCCTACAGCACTACTCTAGTTCAAGACCCCTTCAAACAGTGCCTAGATTACTGCATTCGCTTTCTAAACAATTACCCTGGCTCAGATTTTGCATCTCTGCGTTACACCCAGAGTAAACCTTCTAAAATCAAAGCATGTGGCTAGGAGTATGAATTATAAGTAACAACTGAATTTGAATCCGACCCATCACGTGTTTTCAGGAGTAGTTACGCAAATCCTCCCTTTCCAAATCCTCAAAAACCCAAATTGGTGACCCGCAGTTGCCACGGCAACCAAAGCTTCTCTATCCCCTTCTCTCGTTTTCAGACCCCAAGCGTTTCAGGTATTAGGAGGAAATATCGGCAGAACATGGATGAATCCTGACACACCCCTTCCCGTTCCATTTAAACGCAGGAACCACGGGCGATATCTGCGGCACTTACCCGCCTAAATTTAGAGCTCCTCAGTAAAGCTAAACTCAGTCTCCGACTCCGGCCCACGTGAAGAAATTCCCACCGGAAGACGAGTTAGGAGAGCTTTATATGAGCAGACTAAACCTGGTTTAGGTATTCAGGCAGCGCGCGGCCCGGCTCGTAACTCCTCCTGCGGCAGCAGGCGTATTGTTGGCCTCGCCTCGACCCCGGAAGTGACTTCTGGAAGTGACCCAGGAAGTGACAGTGAGCTGCCTCTCTGCGATTGGTTTTGCCCGAGTTTTATTTTTGTCTGTCTCAGCTAGGAAGTGGGAGACTTTCATTTAAAATGGAAATTGGGGCGAGGGGTTGGCGGCTGGGCGAAGGGAGCGTTCAAAAGCGGAGAATGTCACTTTACCCGAGAAATTCACTACGATGGGCCATTGGTTTCTGCTCGGCTCGCAGGCGCACTGCACGAGTGGAGGCGTGGCTAGTGGCTGTGATGAGATAAATCCATGCATAGCCTTTTCATTGCGAGCTTGAAAGTTCTTTTCTATTACAGTTTTAGCTTTAGGTTTAATTGGTTCGACTGCCTTCTCCACAATTTGGGCGAGAATTTCCTTTGCCTTCTCAGCAAAAGTTGTTCTGCGGACCCGTCTGGGTCAACTTTCATGAGGGACATTGAGACAAACAAATGAAATATGGGTCAAAGGTAAGATGGTTAAACCGTGTGAAATGAGAGACAGTTGAGGGGTTCTAGGGAAGATGATCCCGGAAAAGGACTGCAGGCCCATGGAAACGCAGTGTGCTTCTCCAATATTTGGAGGGCTGATCCGTGAAAGAAGGATCAGACCCTTTTTCTTAGCAGCAGAGAACAGAACTAGGACTAATAAGTGAAAGGTAAAGGGAGGCTGCTTTCAAGTCACAGCAAGAAAGAATTTTGTCCACAAATGAGGATGCACAAATATAGCATAGGCTCCCCCAGGAATCACTGAGTTTCCTCTGTGTAGGTGAACAGTTTGAGTAGAATCGGAGTATCGGAGACGAAATTAAAGGGTCTGGTAAGAGTTTGAGGCCGGGCGCGGTGGCTCATGCCTGTAATCCCAGCCCTTTGGGAGGCCGAGGCAGGCGGAAAGTTTGAGCTCAGGAGTTCGAAACCAGCTTAGTCAACATGATGAAACCCCGTCCCTACAAAATAAAAATAAAAAAAAAATAAGCTGGGGTGATGATGCATGCCTGTAGTCCCAGCTACTCGGGAGGATGAGGTGGGAGGATCACCTGAGCCCAGGGAGGTCGAGGCTGCAGTGAGCTGTGATCACGCTACTGCACTCCAGCCTGGGCGACAGAATGAGACCCTGTCAAAAAAAAATTTTGTACATGGATTCCTTAAAATGCTACAAATAGTTGATTCTATGTTGTCTTCTGCATAAAACAATATGCAGTAGTTAAGGACTTGCAAGAAAAGTTCTTTCTGCTGCTCTCTCTGTCATTAGTTCTTGAGTCCTCACTCAAGCTTGTGCTCTAACTCTACAGGCAGGGCTAACATAAATTATGCGTAGTCCAGGAGACCACACACAAAATAACATACATAATCATTACTTTCTTGTCTAGAGGCTTAGTCTGGCTACTTTTCTCCCATTGGCTTGAGGTGTAAATTCACCAAAACCAGCCCAGAAATGATTTTACATGGCTAAAAGTTTATGTTCTCCCGAAAATGAGGAAGAGCTTTCAGATTTTCCTTGAAGTTCTCAAACACCTCTAAGGAGCAGTAGGAAACGTGCCCTACCTATGCTTTTTCTTTCCCATGCTGCAATTCTGACAGAAAATGTGTTGGAGAGAAGAGATAAAAAAAATCAACTAGATCACATCCAATAGCATAAACAAGAAGGAGGGAAGGTTGCCGTGGCAGGCATCTGTAGTCCCAGCTACTCCAGAGGCTGAGGCAGGAAGATCGCTGAGCTCAAATGTTCAATTCCATCCTGGGCAACATAGCAAGACCATGTCTCAAAAAAAAAAAAAAAAAAAAAGGCATGACAAATATGAAAACATAAAGCATGCAAAGACTTTTCTAGATTTCAATCTATAAGAAAACATGTCCTAAGAAAAACATGTTCTTATAATTACTTTGTGCTACAGAGCAACTTAATATGGTGATGAATTATGTTGTTTTTAAAGTTGCAAACTGTCATTTAAGGAATATTATTTCCATGAACGCTTCCTGTGCAATCTATTAAAGAACAAACTTCACACAGCCAAACAGTTGAAGAGACCTCATCATAAATAGACTATCCTATATCACAGCTAACGAGAATAAAAAAGGAATGTGGCATGAAAGCATAAAAATAAAAACATCTCAGATAATAATATAGAGAAAACCAAAATACATGGGCTAGAATTCCACCCCAGGGACTGTATCCTCAAAGACACAGGTTTTTCTTCCTTTTTCTTTTTTTTTTCTTTTCATGTTTCAGTACTCTGAGCAGCTACAAAAAGACCAGTCTATCCTGCTGGAGACAGTGGCCATGTGAAGAAAGAGCTCTTGCAGTATGAAAGACCACATGGAAAGAGAGGCCACATGGAACCAACAGTCAGCATCTTGGTTTCAGACACGTGAAGAAATTCATCTCAGACTGTGTATCCTAAATCAGGCACTTGCTGAATCCAACTACATGAGTGAGACCAGTTGACAACACATGGAGCAGACATGAGCTGTTCTCAGTGAGTCCTACACAAATTCCTGACTCACAACACTGTGAGCAATAAAATGGTTGTTATTTTAAGCCACTGAAGTTTGCAGTGATTTCTTACATAGGAATAGATAAATGAAACACAAACATTGATAATTTGCATCTTCTATCTGTTTTATGACTAGTCTTATTGGAAATTACCAGTTTATTTCTGCCATGGTTAGAAAACAAACTCTGAAATTTTGATACTTTAAAATTTTTTTGAGACTTACTGTGCCCAGAATATAGTCTATCTTGGTGAATGTTCTGTGAGCACTAGACAAGAATATGTATTCTGTAGTTATTGAGCATTGTGTCCATCAATGTCAACGTGATTAAGGTGGTTAATAGTTGTCTTCAGATCTTCTATATTGTATTGATTGTTTTATGTGTAGTGTTGCTATTAATTATTGATACAGGAGTGTAAAACTTAAACTATGGCTGTGAATTTGCCACTTACTTTAGTTTTGTCAGCTTTTCTTTTGCATTTTTGAAGCTCTGTTATTGGGCATATAAACATTTATGGTTCGTGTGTCTTCCTGATGAATTGACCATTTTATCATTATGAAATGTCTTTATTGCTGATAATACTCCTTATCTTGAAGTCTAATTCATCCGATATTAGTATAGCCACTGCAGCCTTCCTAGCTTACTGTTTACTGGTATATCTTTATCCATCTTTTTACTTTCAACCTGTGTTTTTTAATTTAATGTGCTTCTCTTATAGACAACAGATAGTTGACTTTGTCTATCATTTTGCTATTTGTTTTCTATTTGCCCCATTTAGTTTTGTGTTCCTTTGTTCTTTACTTCCTGCTTTCTTTTGGGTTAATTATGTTTTTGTATTTCATCTTAATTCCTCTGTTGGCTTTAACTGTATCTTTTTGCATTATTGCTTTACAGTGTTTCTGAGAATTATGATATACATTCTTAACTTATCACAGCCTTAGAGTTAAAATTATGATACTTCATGTAAAATAAAAGAGCCTTGCAATAGTAAAGTTCTACTTACCACCTCCCCAAGTCCTTTGTGCTTTGTTGTCATATATATCATATCTATGCACATTGTTATTTTTGCCTTAGTCATATGTATCTCAAAGAAATTAAGAGAAGAAAAGTATATATTACCTTTTGTGTATTTACCTACATTTTGCTATTTCCAGTTCTTTTCATTCCTTCCTGTTTGTGGTGAATTATCTTTAAAAATAGCTGTCAAAAAGTATTCACATTCTTGTATGTGCATGTTGCTTCTCCCTTTAAGAAATAGAATCAGCTGGGCATGGTGGCTCACGTCTGTAATCCCAGCAATTTGGGAGGTCAAGGCGGATGGATCACAAGGTCAGGAGTTCAAGACCAACCTGGACAACATGGTGAAACCCTGTCTCTACTGAAAATACAAAAAAAAAAAAAAAAAAAAAATTTAGCTGGGCGTGGTGGCACATACCTGTAATCCCAGCTACTCAGGAGGCTGAGGCAGGAGAATCACTGGAACTTGAGAAGCGGAGGTTGCAGGGAGCCAAGATTGTGCCATTGCACTCCAGCCTGGGTGACAGAGCGAGACTCTGTCTCAAAAAAAAAAAAAAAAAAAGAAATAAGAAATAAAGTCTGTGTTCCCACCCCTTGAATCTGGGCTGGTCTTTTAACTTTGATGAACAAAACATGGTGAAAATGATGTCATACCAATTCTAGGCCTAGCCCCTAAGAAGCCATACACCTTTACTTTTATCCTCTAGAAAGCTAGCCAACAAATAAGTAAGTTTAGGGTAGATTACTAAAGAATGAAAAACATTTCAGCCAACCATCCCAACCATTTCAGCCACACAGCTGAACTACCAGACATATGAATGAAGCTAGTTTGGAAGTTCCAGCCCTGGCTAAGCATCCAGCTGAATGCAGCCACCTGAGTGACCCCAGCCAATAATATCCAGAGCAGGAGAATCATCCAGGTAAGCAAAGCTATAGAATAGGGAGAAATAATAAATGATTATTATTTTAAATTACTAAATATATTACATCAAAAGAATAACTAAAACATTACAGATTTCAGTTTCCATCTGGTATGTCATCGTCTTTCATCCTGAAGAATTTTTTTTAGCATTGCTTACAGTGGAGGTCTATTGGTGTAGAATTTTCTGTTTTTATTTATCTGAAAATGTCTATTCTGCCTTCAGTTTTGAAGGATTCTTTAGATATAGGATTCTGGATTGGCAGTTTTTGTCCATCAGCACTTTAAGCCCTCTGATGATGTTAACTTCTTCTTTTTGATGAGAAGTCAGCTATCACTTTATTATTTTTGTCCATGTGTAATGTATTATGTTTCTCAGACTGCCTGCAAAACTTTTCTTTCCCAGTACTTGGTTATTTGCAGTTTGACCATAATGTGTCTAGGTGTGATTTTCTCTGTAATTAGACTATTTGGCATTCACTGAGTTTCCTAGATTTGTCCATTTCTTTTATGATAATTTGAGATATTTTCAGCCATTATTGTCTTAAATATTTTTTTCTGTGCAATTATGCTTCTGCTCCCCTTCTGGTACTCCAATTATATGTATGTAAGACCACTGCATATTGCTATGTACCAAGACTCGATTAATTTTTTACCTGAGCTTTAGACTGAATACTTTTATATCATCAAGTTAACTTTTTGTTGTTTTTGCAGTGTCCAATCTACTGATAAGCCCATATCGTGAATTTTTAAATTCAAATTCTATACTTCTTAGTTCTTGAAATACGTCTTTTTTAAAAAAAGGTTTTCATTTATATGCTGATATCCCCTGTTTATTATGACTCTATTCCTTTAAGTCCTTGAAAGTATTTATAAAAGCTAGATTAAATTTTTTTCTGCTAATCCCAACATGTGGATCATCTCACAGACATTTTTTTTAATAGACTGCGTGTTCTGTTATGATTCACATCTGTCTCTGTGGATATCTGATAAAATTTAATTGTATGCTGGACATTTGTAGGTGATAATTATAGGGAATCTGGATTATGTTGGCTTGTTTAAACGATATTAGGTTTTGTGTGGCATGCAGCTTAATTAGTGGTGGATTCTTTGGGTCATGTCAAATTTGGTATTATTCATTTTCAGTATGAGTCTTATTTGGTTTTAAATTTAGTCCTAGCATATTCCCCTTACTCTTTTGTGTGATTCTTTCTCCTAAGACTTGGTTCTGGATTCTCAGTTAAGTGCTCAAGGTATTAGTGAAGTTGCTGCACTGCTGGGCTGGAAATCTAATGTCTTCCAGCACTGCATGACCTTTAGTATCACTCTTCAGCCTTCCACCTACAGCAGGCAAGCTCTGCTAAGTCTTGCAAGGTCTCGCTTGGCACGTCTGTATCCCCAGTGAATTTCCATACAGGCTTTTAGTATTACCCCCTTCTCTCTCTCTCTCTCTCTCTCTCTCTCTCTCTCGCTCCCTCCCCCCGCCTTTCTCCTCTGTCTCTTTCGCTCTCCTCTCTGTCTGTCTCTCGGTCTCTCTCTCTCTCGCACACACAGACACACACACACGCACACACACACATACACAGAGAGAGAGAGAACTCAGATATTCTAGCCTACAAAATTTCAGCCATTCCAACAAGCTTGAACTCTGATAATTTCCTCCTCAACTCAGCAAGGCCACCCCTTTACTTAAGTTTCTCCTTCCTGATTATGGAGTTCACCTGTGTGTTTTGCTCTCATGGGTCAGTCATGTGCTGCCTGTTTATCAATGCCTGAAAACAGTTGCTTTAAGTAGTTTTTCTAGTTTCTTACTCTTTTGTGACAGGAAGGCAAGTCCAGTACCAGGTAACTCAGTCATGGTTCAAAGTGAACGTACTAACTTCCTTATACACTTTTCCATCATTCGTGATGGAGACACTCATTAAACAGGGCGAATTATAGAGAAACTCTGTAGTGTCTCTTTTAATGTCCATGGAAACCAAAATCAGGTGAAGGAGTAAACCCAACATGGGTCTATGAAAAATAAGCTGGCCAAAATTTGTGAGGTAATGTGACTTAAATGATCATATGTTTTACCAGTAGTTTTATGAGCATGAAATCCACAATAACTAGAAAAATAAACGTTAATAGATGGACTCAAAACTTTTTACTGCAATTCAATATACAGTCTTTTATGATACTTTAATATATTAGATGATAGTTCTGAAATTATTATAAAATACTAGTGAACATAACAGATTAAAGCATTCTTTCCAACTATTTTGAAAACCATTGTCATTTTCTACAACCCAAAGATTAGATACACCTTAAAATGCCCTAGAAAAGACATTTCTTAAACCTCAACAAAATGAACTTCATTCGTTGTTTTTCACCTTTGACGTGACACCGTGCCAAGATTTCTAGCCCTGTATGGAGGAGACGTTGGTCCCAACAATTAGCAGCTCCTTGATCCCATTTCATACAACCCATTCTAGCAATAAAAAAAGAAAAAATGCACATGTATTCTGCTGACATTTTATTTACAATCTATATCAGGAGTCAGCAAACATTTTCTGTAGATACAGAGAATAAATATTTTAGATTTACCTGTCATACAGTCTTTGTCATAACCACTCTGCTGTTATATAGCATTAAAATAGCCACAGACAATATGTAAATGAATGAGCATGTCTGTGTTCTATTGAAACTTTGTTTACAAAAACAGATGTGAGGCTGGATTTAGCTCGTGGGCCATAGTTTGCTAACCATTGCTCTGGAGTACCTATAAATGTGTATGCTCACAATAGAGGTTTGGTTGTGCTATATATCTAAATATGTATATATATACATATATACATAAATATAATTTTAAAGATACATAGCCATATTGGTGGTGATTTTTGTGTCCAAAAAGAGATTCACTAAAAAAATTACTGATGTCATCATGCATCTCCATCATTATGACAGTCATTAACTCTACATTGCTTCTTCTGCAATCTCTAACATACAATTAGTAGATGTCAATGCTAGAAGTGAGTTTGCTGTTCTGTAGTGAAGGGCACTGATTATAATAGGGTAAATGAGATCAACCATCATGAATTGATACATATTTATTTAATTTCAATTTCAATTGTCATTCTAATGACTATGTACTACGTCTCAACCTATATTCCCTAGGTCCTAATTGAGAAACATGTGCTTTAATTAAAGAAAAAGTCCTTCACATCCATTCCAAATAGGTCAAATTGTATCCATGGTTCAACTATTAACGCACACACACACACTAACAATAGAACTCATTAAGATGTAAATTTGAGGTAAGATAGTGCAGAAGAGGGAATAAATGTGGGAATATGGAAGTAGAACAATATAAGACCCCTTTTGTGTTCTTTTTTTAACTTTTATTTTCGTTTCAGTGGGTACATGCGCAGGTTTGTTATATAGGTAAATTGTGTGTCCCAGAGGTTTGGTGCACAGATTATTTCAACACCCAACTAATAAATAAGCATAGTACCTGATAGGTAATTTTTCAATCCTCATTCTACTTCCACCCTCCACCCTCAAGTAGCCCCTGGTGTTCTTAATTTGTGCCCATGTGTACTCAATGTTTAGCTGCCATTTATGAGTGAGAACATACAGTAATTGGTTTTCTGTTTCTGCATTAGTTAGCTTAGGGTAATGGCCTCCAGCTCTATCCATGTAGCTGCAAAGAACATGATCTCATTCTTTCTTATGGCTGCATAGTATTCCGTGGTCTTCCATGGTATTCCATTTTCTTATCCACCCTACCATTGTATAAGTATTCCCTTTTCTCTGCGACCTCACCAGCATCTGTTATTTTTTGACTTTTTAATAATAGATAGGATCCCTTTTGGAGGTCAGGAAATATAAATTCAGAAGTGTGAGACATCCTTTAAGGTGATGTTAGCTTTAAATGAAAAAAAAAATTGTGAAGCAAAGTCACTTGAATCTAGAAAGACTTTTGAGTTTCTTTGGGTTTTATTGTTTTTGTTTTTACATTGATGTTATAATCTTTTCCTTTTTGCTGGTAAAAGAAACTACAGAAAACAGAATATTTACAACCACGGGTGCTTTGTTAACTGATCAAATTTTAAGAAAAGTCTCAAGCAGTGCATCTCATACTGGGAGGGTGGTATCATTCCCACCAAGGGGGGTCTGGAAATGCATGGGAGCAATTTTTATTTTGCTACCATGACTAGGGATGCTACAAAAAGTTCATGGCCAGGGCATGGATGTTACACATTTGCACAAATAACATGCTCTGGTCCTTTACCTAACTGTAACTGTGTTTTCCTACAGTTCTGTCTAAAGGGATAAGGGCTTTCCTGAAGTCACATTATTTTCTTATCCATTTAAATGCAATGTTTAATTATTTTGTGTGTCATGAATAGTAAATGTATTCAAGATAATTATGAGAAGTGATAAAAGCATGACTAGTATAGGAGCTTAATGATGGCTTCTAGCTTATACTTTTTAATGGAAGACTTCACATTCATCTGAAATGATGATAAAATCCTCAAATGTCCCAAAAAATATCTCAACCTCTGATTGCAAACCAAAAACTAAGGTTTTTCAGATAGCCATCATCATTCTTTCTCTCTTCTGCAGAAGTTCCAAGAGAGCTTGGCCAGAAATATTTTAAATACTAAATGCAAGTTGAAGCTTTGCTTTTCTTTAAAAATAGTGTATAGAAAATAATGTACAAATATATAGTGTGAATTTGGTGTTAATTTCCAATCCCTACTTTCTAGAGCTGTGGCTGTCTTTAAATGTGCCTAGTCTGCATTGAAATGTGCAGTAAATGTAAAATACACTTCAGATTTCAAAGACTCCATGTGAAATAAAGACTGTAAAAGATCTCATAATTTTTATATTGATAATGAGTTGAAATGATAATTTGCATAGATTTCATATTATTAAAATTAAGATCACCTATTTTGTTTTACTTTTTTAAATGTGACTTCTAGAAAATTCAAATTGCATATGTAGCTAACACATTTCTATTGGACAGCATTATTCTAGGGAATCAGTGAGAAATAAGCAAAAGCAGGTCATGTTTAGATGCTGTATTTAATCATTCTGGTTGGATGTCATTCACTGATCCTCTTATGTATTCCACACCATTTCACATTCCGCATGGATTTAGATAGCAGTGAACTTCCATACCAATTACAGAGTACTCTTATTTTTTCTGTGTCAGTTGATCAGTATCCACACTTGAGTATAGTTTTCATAATGGTACTTATGTTCCTGTTTCTAATTTTATCCTACATGTATCAATTAAAACGCTGAAGATTCAGGAGGTTTGTCTCAATGTATGATCTATAACTAATCAGCTGTGATTGTATGATATTCTCAGAAATCTATTTTCTCCTTCTCAGTTCCCAGTGTCTCCTCTAGAATGCAGTTTCAATCTTCCAACCACAGCTTGGGAGGCTGTTCCAGTCTTGCTGACTTTTAGTAAGAAGAAAACAGTTTCCAGTGAAGGTACTATCTAAAAATGTCTCCTTTGTGTAGAAGTGGTTTGCCATCAAACAATTCTTCTTGCATCATCAAACATCTCTTGACTGTAGCAGCTTGCAATTTTGCTATGTAATTATTTATATAACATAAGTGGACAATCTTTTTATATAGTATCTGATTGCCTTCTCAAAGAAACACTATAAAGTTTTGACTTTAGCCCCAATTTTCTAGAAGAGAGATCTGAGACTCAGAAAAGCTAATGGCTTGCCTATAGTCACACAATTAGACTTCTGATTCCTAGCCAATGCTTTTGACTCTATTCCCTGCCTCCACTGTTGCCCTGGTAGGGAAGTAATTTATATCTGAAAATTACATGGAAAAGCCAAACTGTGGAAATTGAGTTGTACAGGCCACACCCTGGAATCTGTTGTACATTTGTTTCAAAGCACCAAATATTTGACTTCTGTGGAAATGGTGCCAAGGTAAATTAGGTGGAACCGGAAACAGGAACTTGCATATATGTCTGTATATTCATAGCAATTTGAAATGTTTGAGTTTCTTTCTTTGTACAATAGAAATTGGAATATTTGCCATGACTAGACAAATAGTACAGGCTGATAGACCTTATATTATAGATGACTCATTCCCAATAGATCATACCCTTTGACATGGCTTTTTAGTTGTTGGGAGGGATTTTTCCCTATTAACCATGCCCAACACAAACTTCTGTTCTTACTGGCTTTCAGAACAAGATATTGCATAAATTTCCCTGCAGTTATATGCTCCCTTTACTTAAAATCTGATAGCTTTCTGTATTTTATTCTATTAAATCTAAATCCTCATGCTTGATTTTCAAGAGCTCTCAATAATCTGACCCATCCTAGCCACACAAACTTGTCTCCACTTTTTTTTTTCTTTTTCTTTTTCTTTTTTTTTTTTTTGAGATGGAGCCTCACTCTGTCACTCAGGCTGGAATGTAGTGGCGCGATCTCGGCTCACTGTAACCTCTGTCTCCTGGGTTCAAGCGATTCTCCTGCCTCAGCCACCACCTGGGCTAATTTTTTGTATTTTTGGTAGAGACTGGGTTTCACCGTGTTGGCCAGGCTGGTCTTGAACTCCTGATCTCAGGTGATCCACCCGCCTCGGCCTCCCAAAGTGTTGGGATTACAGGTGTGAGCCACCACACCCAGCCTGTCTGCCACTTTTCTAATAGAACTCTTTCACTCTAGTAAGTTTAGGTCTCTGTACCGTCCTTTAAACAAATTGCTTTCTGCTACTGCTGTGTCTTTTCCTATCTTGTTTTCTTCATTTGCCCTGTCCTCTCTGTTTAGAATCTAAATTCTATGTATTCACTAAGGCTCAGTTCAAATTCCACACCATCACTTACTTTCCTCCTTCTTTTAACTCGTTAGTGCTTAGAATTTGTAGTAAAACACATCTGAGCACTTATTGTGTGGCAGGACAGGGTTCTTTGATGCCCCACCCACTTATTCTTACTGAGAGAAGTAACTGGTATTAGCAAGAGAGGCTTGTTTATCTTTTAGGAGTTCCCACTCTGAAGAATATGGATGAGGATTCAGAGTCATCCTCCACCCTCGGGGATGGAGCCAAATTTAGGGCTCCCTGGGTACAGGCATAAAGGTGGACCCATCTTCTAGACACTGGCCAAACACACACAAAAAGCGAGAACTCACAGAAGAGGGAAGAAAGGAAAGAGACATCATGACGCCCAGCAGGAAATGAGATTTTGCAGGCTGACCTGATAGAATAAAGAAATGTATGTTTGTTATCATTTTTCTGACTCACTGTATTGTGACCAATCATAGTGTTTTTATTTTTACTAAGGACTTTACCAGGATTTACTTGGTTTGTAACTCTTAAGTTACCTTTAAGGATAGTTGAATTTTATCTCTTTCTGTCTAACTTAAAAATTTTCACTACATAAGTTTTTTTGACAAGTCTACTTCAGTATAAAGGATATTTAAGTATTTAAATTGTACTGTTATGAGTTTTGACACATGCATATACACCTGAAGCCATCACCATGATCAAGATGGGGAGGACACCCACATTTCTTTGTGTCCATCTCTTCCTTATCTTGCCTCCTTGCCCCTTCACCAGGCAGCAACTGACCTGTGTTCTGTCATTATAAATTAGTTTGAATTTTCTAGTATTCTACATAAATGGAATTATGTAGGATGTATTGTTTTTGTCTGGTTTATTTCACTCAACCTCCCTATTGCTAGTATTGATTGTTCCTTATTATTGCCCAGTAGTGTTCTAAAATTTATGATCTATTTACTTGATGATGGGCATCTGGGGTTCTTAACTATTACAAATGGAGCTACTGTGAACATTTGTGTGTACAAGTCTTAGTGTGGACAAATACTTTTATTTCTCTGGAATAAATACCAAGGGGTGGAAAGACTGGGTTCGTATGATAGATGTGGTTTCACTTTTAAAGAAAATGCCAAACTGATTGTACCATTTAAATTCTAGCTAGCAATGTTATATCAATTGCCCTTATGCTTGTCAATCTTTGTTATGATCAGCCTTTCCAATTTTAGCCATTCTAGTGGATGTGTAATAATAATATTGTGGCTTTGATTTGCATTTCACTAATGGCTAATGATTTTGAGTGTCTTTTCATGTATATGTTTGCCATATGCAGATCTACTTTGGCGAAATGTCTGTTCAAATCTTTTGCCAATTTTCCCCAATTGGATTGTTCTCTTTTCTTTTTCCTTTTTTTTTTTCTTTTAAGACAGAGTTTCGCTCTGTCGCCCAGGCTGGAGTGCAGTGGCCCGATCTCGGCTCACTGCAAGCTCTGCCTCCCAGGTTCATGCCATTCCATTCTCCTGCCTCAGCCTCCCGAGTAGCTGGGACTACAGGCACCTGCTACCATGCCAGGCTAATTTTTTGTATTTTTTAGTAGAGACGGGGTTTCACCGTGTTAGCCAGGATGGTCTCGATCTCCTGACCTCGTGATCCACCCGCCTCAGCCTCCCAAAGCGCTGGGATTACAGGCGTGAGCCACCACGCCCTGCCTGGATTGTTTTCTTATTGATAAGTTGTAAGAATTATTTATATGCTGTAAATACCATTCTTTTTTTGAGTAGATGTTTTGCAAATACTTTCTCCTAGTCTATGGCTTACCTTTCCATTTTCATAACAGTGAATGTAAAGACAGCAAAAGTTTTTTGTTGTTGTTTCAGACAGGGTCTCCTTCTGTTGCCCAGGCTGGAGTGCAGTGGCACAACCATGGCTCACTACAGCCTCAACCTCCCAGGCCCTAGTGATCCTTCCTACCTCAGCCTCCTGAGTAGCTGGGAGCACAGGTATGTGCCACCATGCCCAGCTAATTTTTTAAATTTGGGGGGAAGAGTTGGGGGGTGGGGTCTCTCTGTGTTGCCAGGACTGATCTCAAACTCCTGGGCTCAAGCAATCCTCCTATCTTGGCCTCCCAAAGAGTGAGATTACAGGTGTGAGCCACCATGCCCAGCCAAAAGTGTTTAGTTTTATTAAGCCCAATAGATTAATTTACTTCTTTTAGAGATTGTGCTTTTTTGTATGTATTTTAAAATCTTTGCCTATGTTTTATTCTAGAAGTTTTATACCTTTAGTTCTGACATTTAGGTCTATGATCTATTTTGAGTTAATTTTTTATATCATATGTGGCAAGGATTGAAGTTATTTATTTATTTTTTAGTTATGGCTATGCAATTGTTTCAGCACCATTTATTATAAAGATTACCTTTCTCCAGTTGAATTCTCTTGCCATGTTTGTTGAAAATCAGTTGTCTGTATATGTGTGGGTCAATTTTTAGACCCTCAATTCTGTTCCATTGACCTGTATGTCTGTGTTTACAACAATACCACATTGTTCTAATTAATATAACTTAATAATAAATCTTGGTAAAGGCAATGTAACTCCTCCAACTTTGTTGTTCTTTTCAAAGATATTTTGGCTATTCTCTGTCCTTATTATATGATTTCCATGTAAATCTTAAAATTAGCTTGTCAATTTCTACAAAGAAGCCTGCTGAATTTTGATTGGGCTTGTATTAAATCCATCAAGTAATTAGGGGAAAATGGACATCATTACACATTTAAGTCTCCCAGTCTGTGAAGATGGCATAGCTTTCCATTTAATTATTCCTTACTTTTTATCAGCAATTATTTGTATTCTTCAGTGCTCAGTTTTTTCACATCTGTTGTCAGATTTATTCCAAAGTATATCATTTTTTGATGCTGTTACAAATAGCATTACTCTTAATTTCAAGTCATGATTGTTTATTGTGAGTGTGTAATAACACAATTAATTTTTGCATATTGATCTTTTATTCTGCAACTTTGCTAAACTCACTTTTTAATTTAGTGGTTTTTAGATTCTTTAGGATATTCTACAGTGCCAATCATTTTGTCTGCAAATTTTACTTCTTTGTTTCCAATTTGTAGGCATTTTATGTTTTTCTTGCCTTATTTCACTGGTTAGAACCTCTATTACATTGTTAAGTAGAGGTGGTAAAAGCAGACCTCTGTGACTTTTTCCTTCTTTGAAGGAAAGTTTTCTGTCAATCACCACCAACATGACTGACACTAGCAGTAGATTTTTTGTGAAAGCTCTTTATCAATTTGGGAAAGTTTCCTTCTATTCTCAGTGTGCTGGGAGTTTTTTGTTTTTGTTTTGGTTTTTGTTTTTGTTTTGAGACAGAGTTTTGTTCTGTGGCCCAGGCTGGAGTGCAGTGACATGATCACAGCTAACTGCAACCTCTGCCTCCCAGGTTCAAACAATTCTCATGCCTCAGCCTTACAAGCAGCTAGGACTACAGGCATGCTCCACCACGCTTGGCTAATTTTTATTATTTTAGTAGAGGCGGGGTTTCGCCATGTTGGCCAGTCTGGTCTCGAACTCCTGGCCTCAAGCGATCCACCTGTCTCTGCCTCCCAAAGTGCCGGGATTATAAGTGTGAGCCACTGCGCCTAGCCAAGTTTTTATTAGGAATAAATGTGGGGGCCAGGCACCGTGGCTCACACCTGTAATCCTGGCACTTTGGGAGACTGAGGCAGGCGGATCACCTGAGGTCAGGAGTTTGAGACCAGCCTGGCCAACACAGTGAAACCCCATCTCTACTAAAAATACAAAATTTAGCTGGGCGTAGTGGCACATGCCTGTGATCCCAGCTACTCAGGAGGCCGAGGAGGAGAACTGCTTGAAGCTAGGAGGCAGAGGTTGCAGTCAGCCGAGACTGCACCATTGCACTCCAGCCTGGGCGACAAGCATGAATACTTGGTCTAAAAAAAAAAAAAAAAGGTAGAAGGAAGAGAATTTGTCAAATGTTTTGTGGCATCTATTGGAATGATCATATAGATTTTATTGTTTAATCTATTAATATGATAAATTACATCGATTGGCTTTTGAATGATAAAACTACCTTGCATTGCTATGATAAAATCTGCTTGGTGGTGATGCATTACCATCATTATATACTGATAGGTTCAACTTGCTAAAATTTTGTTAAGGATTACTGCATCTGTGTTCATGAAGTCTTCTGTAATGTCATTATTATAAGGTTGTTTTCCGGTTTGGATATCAAAGTAGTACTGGTGTTATAGAATTAATATGGACATATTTCATTCTCTTGAATTTTTTGAGTTTGTAGACAGTTGGTATTATTTCTGCCTTAAATGTGTAGTACAAATCACCATTGAATTTATCTGGGTCTGGAGTTTTCTTTGTTGGAAGGTTGTTTTTTCTTTTTCTTTTTCTTGCTTTTTTTTTTTTTTAGATGGAGTCTTGCTCTGTCACCCAGTCTGAATTGCAGTTGTGTGGTGCGGTCTTGGCTCACTGCAACCTCTGTCTCCTGGGTTCAAGCTATTCTCCTGCCTCGGCCTCCCAAGTAGCTGGGACTACAGGTGTGTGCCACCACGCCTGGCTAATTTTTGTATTTTTAGTAGAGACGGGGTTTCACCATGTTGGCCAGGCTGGTCTCCAACTCTTGACCTTGGGTGATCCACCCACCTCAGCCTCCCAAAGTGCTGGGATTACAGGCGTGAGCCACTGCCTTGCCTGGAAGGTTGTTTTTTCTAGCCACCAATTAATTTCTATAATAAATATAGGGCTTTTCAGGTTACCTTGTTTTTAACTGAATGAACTTTGGTAGTCTGTGTCTTTCAGAGGCTAAATATTTTATCTAAGTTATCTAACTTATTTCTTCTTCTAATGTCTGGAATTTGTAGTGATGTCCTCTCTCTCATTTCTAATATTGGTATTTAGTATCTTCTCTCTTTTTAACCGCCGGATCAGTCTGACTAGAAGTTTATGAATTTTATTGATATTCTTAAAGAATCAACTTTTAGTTTCATTGATTTTCTCTATTTTCTTTTTGTTTTTCATTTTCTTGGTTTTAAAAAATCTTATCTTTATTACTTCCTTTCTCCTGCTCACTAGGGTTTTAATTTTCTTTTCCTTTTCTAGTTTTTTAAGGTAGAAGCTGAGGATATTAATTTGAGACCTTTCTGGTTTTTCTAATAGAGGCAAATTAGGGCAATAACTTTACCTCTAAGCAGGATTTTAGTGGCATCTCACAAATTTTTATATGTTTTCTTTTCATTTTCAATCACTGTTAAACACTTTCTTATTTCCCATTGGATTTCTTCTTTGCCTCATGCATTATTTAAAAGTTTGTTATTTAGTGTATTAGTCTGTTTTTATGCTGCTGATAAAGACATACCCGAGTCTGGGCAATATACAAAAGAAAGAGGTTTATTGGACTCACTGTTCCGCATTGCTGGGGAGGCCTCACAATCATGGTGGAAGGCAAGGAGAAGCAAGTCACATCTTACATGAATGGCAGCAGGCAAAAAGAGGGCTTGTACAGGGAGACTCCTGTTTTAGAAACCATCAGATCTCATGAGACCCATTCACTATCATGAGAACAGCACAGGAAAGTCCTGCCCCTGTGATTCAATCATCTGTCACCGGGTCCCTCCCACAACATGCAAGAATTATGGGAGCTACAAGATGAGATTAGGGTGGAGACACAGAGCCAAACCATATTATTCTACCCCTGGCCTCTGCCAAATCTGGTATCTTCACATTTCAAAGCGAATCATGCCTCTCCAAAAGTTCCCCAAAGTCTCAACTCATTCCAACATTAACTCAAAAGTCCGCAGTCAGCTGGGCATGGTGGCTCACACCTGTAATCCCAGCACTTTGGGAGGCTGAGGTGGGCAGATCACCTGAGGTCAGGAGTTTGAGACAAGCCTGGCTGATAACGGCGAAACCACATCTCTACTAAAAATATGAAAATTAGCCGGCTGTGCTAGCACATGCCTGTAATCCCAGCTACTTGGGAGGCTGAGGCAGGAGAATCACTTAAGCCTAGGAGGTGGAGGTTGCAGTGAGCTAAGATTGTGCCACTGCACTCCAGCCTGGGCAACAGAGTGAGATTCTATCTCAAAAAAAAAAAAAGTCCACAGTCCAAAGTCTTATCTGAGACAAGGCAAGTCCCTTCCACCTATGAGCCTGTAAAATCAAAAGCAAGTTAGTTACTTCCTAGATACAATGGGGGTGCAGGCACTGGATAAATAGAGCCATTCCAAATGGGAGGAATTGGCCAAAACAAAGGGGCTAGAAGCTCTATACAAGTCCTTAATCCAGTGGGGCAGTCAAATCTTAAAGCTCCAAAACGATCTCCTTTGACCGCACGTCTCACAGGTCATGCCGATGGAGTAGGTGGGTTCCCATAGTATTGGGCAGCTCCACCCCTCTGGCTTTGCAGAGTACAGCCTCCCTCCCAGCTGCCTTCACAGGCTGGCACTGAGTGTCTGCGGCTTTTCCAGGTGCACGGTGCAAGCTGTCAGTGGATCTACCATTCTGGGGTCTGGAGGATGGTGGCTCTTTCTCACAGCTCCACTAGGCAGTGCCCCAGTAGGGACTCTGCATGGGGGCTCCCATTCTAAATTTCCCTTCTGTGGTGCCCTAGCAGAGGTTCTCCATGAGGGCTCCGCTCCTGCAGCAAACTTTTGCCTGAGCATCCAGGCCTTTCCTTGCATCTTCTGAAATCTAGGTGGAGGTTCTTAAACCTCAATTCTTGACTTTTGTGCACTTGCAGGCTCAACATCACATGAAAGCTGCCAAGGCTTGAGGCTTGCACCCTCTAAATCCATGGCCCAAGCTCTACACTGGCCCCTTTCAGCCACAGCTGAAGCAGGTGGGATACAGGGCACCAAGTCCCTAGACTGCATACAGCAGAGGGACCCTGGGCCAGGCACACAAAACCACTTTTTCCTCTTAAACCTCTAGGCCTGTGATGGGAGGGGCTGCCACAAAGGTCTCTGACATGCCCTGGAGACATTTTCCCCATTGTCTTGGCTCATTGTTACTTATGCAAATTTCTGCAGCCAGCTTGAATTTCTCCCCAGAAAATGGGATTTTCTTTTCTATCACATTGTCAGGCTGCAAATTTTCCAAACTTTCTTTTTTTGTGTGTGTGTGACAGATTCTTGCTCTGTCACCAGGCTGGAATGTGATGGCGCGACCTTGGCTCACTGCAACCTCCGCCTCCCAAGTTCAAGTGATTCTCCTGCCTCAGCCTCCCAAGTAGCTGGGACTACAGGTGTACACCACCATGCCCAGCTAATTTTTGTATTTTTAGTAGAGATGGGGTTTCACCATGTTGGCCAGGATGGTCTTGATCTCTTGAGCTCGTGATCCACCCACCTCAGCCTCCCAAAGTGCTGGGATTACAGGTGTGAGCCACTGTGCCCACCCAAATTTTCCAAACTTTTATGCTCCATTTCCCTTTTGAAGCTGAATGCCTTTAACAGCACCCAAGTCACCTCTTGAATGCTTTCTTTTAGAAATTTCTTCTGCAAGATACCCTAAATCATCTCTCTCAAGTTCAAAGTTCCACAAACCTCTAGGACAGGGGCAAAATGCTGCCAGTCTCTTTGCTAAAACATAGCAAGAGTCACCTTTGCTCCAGTTCCCAACAAGTTCCTTATATGCCTCTGAGACCACCTCCTCCTGGACCTTATTGTCCATATCACCATCAGCATTTTTGTCAAAGCCATTCAACAAGTCTCAAGGAAGTTCCAGATTTTCCCACATTTTCCTGTCTTCTTCTGAGCCTTCCGAATTGTTCCAAGCTCTGCCTGTTACCCAGTTCCAAAGTTGCTTCCACATTTTTGGGTATCTTTTCAGCAATGCCCCACTCTACTGGTACCAACTTACTGTATTAGTTTGTTTTCATGCTGCTGACAAAGACATATCTGAGACTGGGCAATTTACAAAAGAAAGAGGTTTATTGGACTCACAGTTCCACATGGCTGGGGAGGCCTCACAATTATGGCAGAAGGCAAGGAGCAGCAAGCCACGTCTTACATGGATGGCAACAGACAAAAAGAGAGCTTGTACAGGGAGACTCCCGTTTTAAAAACCATCATATTTTGTGAGACCTATTCACTATCATGAGAACAGCATGGGAAAGACCCACTCCATGATTCAATAATCTCTCACCAGGTCCCTCCCACAACACGTAGGAATTATGGGAGCTGCAAGATGAGATTTGGGTGGGGACACAGAGCCAAACCATACTATTCAGTTTCTAAAACTTGGACATCTTCCAGATACCTTTTTGTTATTGATTTCTAATTTAATTCCATGTGGTCAGAGAACATATTTTGCATAATTTGAATTTTTGAAAACATTGTTCTGTGGCCCATGACATTGTTGTAACTATTCCACAAAAACTTAAAAAGAATATGTATTCTGTTGTCGTCGGGTGGAGTGTTCTACAGATATCAATTAGGACAAGTTAATTGATGGTGTTAAGCCTTCTATATCCTTACTGATTATCTGGGTTCTTGTTCAATCAATTATTGAGAGAAAGGTGGTGAAATCTCCAACTATTTGTGCAGTTCTCCTATTAGGTTTTACCACTTTTTGCTTCATGAATTTTAAAGCTCTATTATTAAATGTATATACATTTAAAATTGTTGTATCATCTTGATGAGTTGTCTTTTTTAACATTATGAAATAGCTATCTCTGGTAATATTCTTTGCTCTTAATTCTATTTTGTCTGATATTAATATGGCTACTCTAGCTTATTTTGATTAGTGTTAGCATGGTTTATCTTTTTTTACATTTAATGTATTTGTGTCATTATATTTCAATTGTGTTTTCTTGTAGACAGCATCTAGTAGGGTATTGCTTTTGAATTGTATCTAACAATCCTGCCTCTGACCATTTACATTTAATGTGATTATTGATATGATTGATAAAATCCAGGGTCTTGTTATTTCCTTTCCATTTGTCCCATCTGTTTTTTTCCCCTTTTACTCTTTTATCATCTACTTCTGAATTAACCACAGGTTATGTCCTTTGTGAGCTTACAGCTATAACTCTGTGCTTTTTTTTGGTGTTGCCTCAGGGTTTATAGTATATATCTTTAATTTATTATACTATACCTTCATGGAATATTTTATCACTTCATCTATAGTTTAAGATCTTTATTTCTATTTCTCCTCTCCTGGTTTTATACTTTTGTTGTCATTCATTTTAATGTACATATAGTGTATATTTCATGATATATTGTTATTAGTTTGCTTTAAACAGTTAATTATCTTTTAAAGAGATTTTTAAAATAAGAAACGTGTTTTGTATATTTTAAATAGAAAAATATTTTATATTTGCCCACATATATACATTTCTGGCATTCTTTATTCTTTTTTGTATATCCAGATTTCCATCTGTTATTTTTTTCTGCCTAAAGGGCTTCAACATTTCTTGAATTGTAGATCTTGTAGTGATGAATTCTTTCAGCATTTGTGCATGTGAAAATGTATTTTACCATATTTTGTCTTGCTTTATTTTGCATATTTAGAAATTTACTTTTTGACATGAGAGTCTTTTGGAGGGGTACAGCTTTATTGACCTATAACTCGCATACCATACAATCCACCCACTTGAAGTGTACAGTTCTATGGTTGTTAGTATGGAGATGTGTAGCCTTCACCACAATCAATTTTAGAACATTTCCATCACTGCAAAGAGAAACTTTGTACACTTCATCTGTCAATCATTGAGCTCCCACCTCTTCCAGCCCTGGGCATCCTACTTTCTGTGTCTATAGATTTTTCTACTCTGAAAATGTCATCTAAATGGAACCATACAGTATGTGGCTTTTTGTGGCTAAGTTCTTTCATTTAGAATAATCCATTCAAGGGTCACTTATGTTGTAGTATGTATCATTATTTCATTCCTTTTTAATTGTCATTGTATTGATATACCTACCATATTTTATACCTACCATTAATTCATCAGTTGAATGAACACGTGGGTTGTTTCCATTTTTTACTTTCATGAATAATGCTATTATGAGCATTGGTGGACAAGGTTTTGTGTGGATATAAGTTTTTATTGCTCTTGGTTATATAACTAGGGGTAGATTTATTGGGTCATATGGTAATTCTATGTTTATCTTCTTGAGGAACTGCTAGACTATTTTCCAAAGTGCCTGTACCACTTGATATTCCTACCAGCAACGTATGTGTGTTCCCATTTCTCCACATTCTTGACAACATCTATTATTCTCTTTTATATTATAGCCAACCTATTAGGTATGAAGTAGTGTCTCATTGTGGTTTTGATTTACACTCTTCTACTAGCTAATGATGTTGAGTATCTGTCCTTTCATTTGCTTATGGGCCATTGAATATTTTCTTTGGAGAAATGTCTATTCCAATCCTTTGCCCATTTTGTTCTGTTTTTTGTTTCATTTTGTTTTGAGACAGAGTCTAGCTCTGTCACCCAGGCTGAAGGGCAGTGGTGTGATCTCGGCTTACTGCAACCTCCTCCTCCCAGGTTCAAGTGATTCTCCTGCCTCGACCTCCCTAGTAGCTGGGATTACAGGAGCACGCCGCCATGCCCAGCTGATTTTTTTGTATTTTAGTAGAGATAGGGTTTCACTGTGTTGCCCAGGCTGGTCTAGAACTCCTGAGCTCAGGCAATCCACCTGCCTCTGTCTCCCAAAGTGCTAGGATTACAGGCGTGAGCCACCGCACCTGGCCCCTTTGCCCATATTCAAATTGGGTTATTTATTTATCTTTTTGTTATTGAGTTGTAAGAGTTCCTTATATATTCTAGGTACAAGTCCTTTATCAGATATATTAATTTCAAATATTTTCTTCTGTTCTTTGTGACTGCCTTTTCATTTTTCTTTTTTTAAATTTTGTTTTGATATAATGTCTCTTCATTTTCTTGATGGTAACCTTTGAAGCATAGAAGTTTTATATTTGATAAAGTCTAATTTATCTGTTCTTTTCTTTGTTCCTTGTGCTTTTGGTGTCATAGATGAGAAACCATTGCCTATTCCAGGATTTACCCCTATGTTTTTTTCTAAGAGTCTTACAGTTTTAGCTATGACATTTAGGTCTGTGATCCATTTTGAGTTAATTTTTATATGTGGTAGGAGGTAGGGTTCAACTTAATTCTTTTGCACATGGATATTCAGTTGTCTTAGCATCATTCATTGAAAAGACTTTACCTCATCTTTGAAGACAGACTACCTCATCTTTGGTATATAATTCCAGAATGTCGCCTCTCTTTTCTTTCAGAACTTTAAAAATGTTCTGGCTGACATGGCTCTGACAAGAAGTATACAGTCATTTTATCTTTGCTCCTTTCTATATATTATGTATATTTTCTGTAGATCCTTTTCAAGGTTTTTTCCTTACCACTGGTTTTAGCCAATTTGATGTGCATTGGTGTTGTTTTCTTGATGTTTCCTGTGCTTGGGATTTGTTGGGCTTCTTGAATCTGTGAGTTTTCATCAAATTTGGAATACCTTCACTCATTATTTATTCAAAAATATTTTCTGTCTCTTCATCTCCTTCAGAGACCCCAATTACACATACATTGGACTGGTTGAAGTTGTGCACACTGATGGTCTATTCATTTCTTTCCATCTCTTTACTCTTTGTGTTTCATTGTTTGATTTTTTTGTCTTTTTAAAAATTTTTGTTTTTCTTTTTTTGCTTTGTACATCTGTCAGCTCATACCTATGGGTTTCATTGTGAAGAGTTTATATTGCTACATCTTCAAGCTCACTAATATTGTCTTCTGTAGTATACAATCTTTTGTTAATCCTATCCAGTGTATTTTTTATCTCAGGCATTGTTTTTTTTCACCTAAGTTTGAATTCGATTGTTTTTATATCTTGTTTCTCTTTTATATACATATGCTTTCCTATAGCATTTTGAACATATGGACTATAACTGTGTTCATACCCTTGTGTAATAATTCCATCATTAATGTCATTTTTGATCATTTCTATTGATCGATTTCTCTTCATTATGAGTTGCATTTTCTTACTTCTTTGCATACCTTATAATTTTTCACTGCATTCCAGACATCATGAATTTACCTTGTTGAGTGTTAGATATTTTTGTATTCTTTTAAATATGCTAGAAGTTTATTCTGGAATGCAGTTAATTTACTTGGAAGCATTTTGATCTTTTCAAGGCTTGCTTTTCAGTTTTGCTAGGCAGGACCAGGGTAGCCTCTAATCTTGGGCTAATTTTTCCCTCTTACTGAATATTATACTTGATGCCCTGTTTATTACAGATTTTTCTACTCTGGCTGGTGATAATACAAACTGTTCTGCACTCTAACAATTGTCTCTTCCATTCCTCCCTGGTGTTCTTTTCCTGGCATCAGCTAGCTCCTCACACACATATGCTTATTGTTACTCAGCTGAAGACTTGAAGGAAATCCTCTGTAGATCTCTGGAGTTCTCTCTGTACAATTTTCTCTTCTCCGTGTAGCATTTTTTTTTCCTCTCTTGGACTTTGCCCTGTGAACTCTAGCTACATTGGCTTCCTCAAACTCTCAAATCTGTCTCTTTAACTCAAGAAGATTTCCTATTTGAGTTTCCCTTCCCTAGCTGTGTCCTGGAAACTCTCCAGGCAGTAAGCAAGGGCAATCATAGCACTCATCTCATCTGTCAAGTTTATCTTAGGGATTACTGTTCTATATTGCTTATTGTCCAATGTCTGACAGTATTTCATATATTTTGTCCAGATTTTTAGATGTTTAATGTGAAAGGGTAAATCCTGTCCCTGTTACTCCATCTTGGATGGAAGCTATAGTCCTCAATAAATGTTTGACTCCATTCTCTAAACACTGAGTGATTTTATCATTGGCAATAGATTCTATCATTGGCAATAGATTTTATCATTGGCAATAGATTCTATCATTGGCAATAGATTTTATCATTGGCAATAGATTCTAGGTTCTTACTGGTAACTTCAGTGTTAGACCTTCTGGATGTTCATGGCTAGGCACCATGGCAAGTTTACAATGATATATGTTATTGCGATGTCTCCTATTTGTTTCAGTTATCTCTTGTTTTCTCATTTAGACTGCAAATTCCCTGAGGTCAGAAACCCTCCAATGTTACATTTCTATGTATCTTCCACCCAAAACTAGGCAAATTTATTTTTAACTCTTACTTAATCTTTACCCATTTGAAAATTCCATTTGAAGTGTTACCAAATAATACATGTAGGATTAGAGTTTATGTTAAACATCAATGCCACGTATTCAAACGCTATGAGTGAAAATGAATGCTGATTCATCCCCTAATTTTATATATGCTAGGAGGAAGAACCACCACCCCTACCTTCACTGTGGTCAGCTGAGAACTGTCTTCTAATTATCCACCAGGCTTGTCAATATCTTTTTAAGAAAATAATTTTTTCAAAAATGTAGATAAATCAAAACCCTATAAAATCTACACACTTAAGTAGCTAGTTCTTCAGTAACAGAGAGCTCTGACCTTTCATGTAAAAGCTTTTGTAAATATTAGTCAAAGTGAATATTATTCACTTTGTAAAGTAATAATATTCAATTAGATCATGTTGGAGTCTTGTTTTTTTCATCAATGAATTGTTATTAATTCTAATCTAAGGAGAAATAAGATAAAATCATGTTTTAAATCTGCTTTAATATTCTGGTAGTATATTGGGAAAAAATACATGCTATTTCATCCACTCCCTCTGCAACAAATACACCCTCATTCAACAGTAAATACATTTCAGGTTCTGTCCTTGGCGGTAAGGATGCTACTGAGGGGAAGACACCAAATGCCTTGTTTTCATGGTATATTCCCTTTTGGTACTATTCATTTTATGGAGGCTTTATTTAGGTTAATAGCATAATATATTTATAATGTGTGAAGATCCGTGGGTTTATTCAACAAATCATTTGTTGAGTACCTTATATATTCCAGACATTGTTCTAGGCACTGATATTACAGCAGTGAACAAAACAGACAAATCCGCTGCTTCCATGGAGCTTATATTGGAGGTTGGGTAGCAGTAAAGTAGATAAACATAAGGCAGGTGGTAAACGCTCTAAAGAAAAATAAAGCATGGTGATGAGCCAGCTAGTCATGAGAAGGAGTTCTGTTTTATGTAGGGGTATCAGGGAAGGCCTCACTTGTAAGATATGGCACTGTTACAGAGACACGATGAAGTGAGGAAACTAGTTAGCCAGGCAGACTATTTGGGAAATTATTCCAGGCTGAAGGAAAATTGCAAGTGCAGATACACGAATGCAGGATTAGGCTTGGTGTATCTGAGTGGAACCAACAGAGCAAGGGAGGAGTGTTAGGAAATGAGGGTAAAAGGGCAGAGGAGTAAAATTAAATAAGACAGTGTACTCCATAAAAAAGTAATTGCATTTTACTTGGAAATGGGAAGCCACGGGAAGGTTATGAGCAGGGGAGAGGCATGACCACATTTATTTCATAAAACAATTGCTTTAGCTACTATTGAGACTATGACTTTGGAAGGGCAAGAGCAGAAGCAAGAACATGACAAGGCTATTGCAGTTATTCGGGTGAGAGATGGGTGGCCTGGCCTGCACTGCTGGCACTGGAGATGGGGAGAAGTGGTCAGATTCTGAATGTATTTCAAATGTTTATGCTGAGTGAAAGAGTCAGACAAAAAAAGAATGTATACTGTATTATTCCATTTATATCAAATTCTAGAAAATGCAAACCAATCTGCAGTGACAGAAGGTTGTCTGAAGACAGCTGGGAGAAGGGAGGGAGGGATTATAAAGGATCATGAGAACTCTTTCAGAGGTGATGGTGATGAATATGTTAATTAACTTCATTGTGGTAATGGTCTCATGGGTGTAGACATATGTCAAAAATTATCATTGTACACTTTAAACATGTGCAATTTATTGTAGGTTAATTATACTTCAACAAAGCTATTAAAAAAGACATGGGATTGTCTGATGGATTGGACTTGGGTGTGAGAAAAAAGAGGTCAAGGATGGTTTGTATGTTTTTGGCTTAAGCACCTAGAAGATAGGAATTAAATTGTCATTCCTATTCCTCAAATAGGGAAGACTGAAAGGAGCAGAGTTTGAGAGAAAAAGATAAAGAGTTTGGTTTTCAGCATATTGTTAGAGATGCCTATTAGACACATCTAAGATATTAAAACAAATAAATACACAGTAGAAAAGAAATGAAGAATGAACGCAACTACTACTTGGATAGAAAGTGCTTGTCCGTGACCTTACCAAATGTATATTTTCTCAAGACAGCATTGGAATTACATTGGCCCAGTAGGATCTCTCACGGCTCCTACAGACAAAAATTTGTGAGCATCTGTTTACCGTTTTTTCCTTATTCAATATAATGGATTGCACAGACAAGCCACATTCTTTCTTCTTGCTTTTAAGTAATACGATTTGTTTGGGAAACCAGCTGCTGGGTTTGTTGTTCAAGGTTGATGAGTAACCTTAGAGATTGCAATGAGAAGCTGCTGGTCACAGACGGATGCCAAGTTCTTCAACCAGGGCTGGAGAGCATTGTAGCCACTCTTCTCTGGGCTGACCTGCTCATGCAGTCCCCCGCTTTTTTAATTGCACATATAAATCATCCAGTTATAGTATGATTTAAATAAGATTTTGCTTCCCTGCTCAGAAAGAAAGTACAAAAATTGCTTGTTGCTTGATGGAGGCTTTACAGAGTTGTGATTAAAAAGGAGCATACTACCTGGGTTTGAATCTTAGCTCCATCACTCACTAGGTGTTTGAATGCCTTAAGGTAGTCATCTCTGAAATGGGGATCATAATAGGACCTACTACTCTAAGGTGCGATTGTTGTGAAGATTAATCTTAATTCTGGCATGAAATAAGTATACAATGGAAGCTCATCACACTGTTATTAAATTAATTTACTTTTTTCCTATGGATATAGATCTAGGAATCTCAAGATCTCAGCCCAAGGACCATTACCCATTTCTATTAACGACCAAGCAGGCCACGGGCTCTGATTTATATCCTCAGCCCCCTATTCCACTCACCTCCCCCTTTCTTAATCAAAGAGCACCACGGGATGGTGCCCCCAAGGAAGCCCTGGGAGGCTGAAAAGGAGGGAGCCTGAAACCAGAGACTAACAGTGGCAAATCGCGGGTGGGATTTGGCAGTTCAGAAAAGGAGGTACCATGCCAAGAGTGGGGGTAGCGGGGTGAAGTAGCGGGGTGAAATAGCGGGGTGAAGTAGCGGGGTGAAGTGGGGGGCTGGTTCGGGACAGGCCACAAACCAGAAACTGCGAGAAGGCGCCAGAAGGGACCTGTTGAGATGGCGCAGGGTTGGGGGACCCAAGCGCGCGGGGAGGGGTGAACTAAGAATGGAGTCACGCGGAGGTGCTGCGAGGGACTGGGGCAAAGGCAGGTGATTGGGCGAGGGAGTCCTGGTTGCCACGGCAGCGACCAGAGGAGAAGGCTTCGAGGAGAGGAGGAGGCTGCTGTCAGTCCTCCTCCTGGAGGTCTCCCGCATCCCTCCTAGAGCCTCTGCTGACGTGTCAGTCGGAAACTGCTCAGACCTTCGCGGGCGCCGCCCCTCTGCGCTTGTCTTCCCACATGCCCCCGGCGCTCCGCCTGGTCCCTGCCCGCGTCCCTGCCCCCGTCCCTGCCCCCGTCCCTGCCCCCGTCCCCGCCCCGTCCCCGCCCCAGTCCCCGCCCCAGTCCCCGCCCCAGTCCCCGCCCCGTCCCCGCCCCAGTCCCCGCCCCAGCCCCCCCGTCCCCGCCCCGTCCCCGCCCCCGTCCCGCCCCTCTGCGCCCGCCCCGGCCTCCTCCTCCGCGTCACCGGCTCCCCGAGGTGACCACAACATGGCTGCGGCGCCTGGGCTGCTCGTCTGGCTGCTCGTGCTCCGGCTGCCCTGGCGGGTGGCGGGCCAGCTGGACCCCAGCACTGGCCGGCGGTTCTCGGAGCACAAACTCTGCGCGGACGACGAATGCAGCAGTGAGTGCGCTGGAGGGGCGGCTGGCCTCGGGGCGGCTGGCCTCGGGGTCTCCGCCGGCCCCGGGGGTCTCCGCGGCGGCGCCGCCTGGGCTGTGCGGGAACGGGAGTTCCGCAGCCCCTGGCCGGCCCGGGGGTCGCAGGCGGGATGGGCTGAACGCGGCGGTGGGCGCGCTCCGGGTCCCTGTGTCTGCCTTCTCCCGCTCTGCCTGCGCCCGGCCCCTCGGGCCTGACCATGGGGGGCTGCACCTCCCACTTGTTGCCAGCGTTTTATTTTTCCTCTGCTGAGGCGGGGGGTTGCTTGCGGTGGTCCCCGGCTTCCCCAATAGTGGCTCACAGCGTCCCCTTCCCACCCCCCCCCCCCAATCCGCCTGGGCTCGGAGGGTAGATGTGGTTGCGCGCCGCGCGTCTGGGCTCCCCACGCCGCAACCAAAGCTTTCCTGCCCGCGCTGCGGGGACCTCGGTGGGTGCATCACCCCGGCAGATGCGCTAAGGGCTCGGTGGGCGTTTTCCCAGTGGCAGGTTGATGGTGGGGTTTGTTTGGAAAGGCTCCCTGCCGCTGCTCCTTTGCCCTTCTGCTTTATTGGGATTTGGGCTTGTACCGCCTTTTGAACAGGAATTGGGAGTTTAGGTTTGGGACGAGTCCGGAGTCCAAGTACTCATTGTATTCCGAGGTCTCTGCCCCGACTTTGATTAATCCTGTCGTTTCTGTGCTTGGAAGCCGCCTTGCAGACTGCTAGGCAGGACTGCAGGAAGACCAAAATCTTTCGCTCTGCAGAGACCGAGGATCTGCACCGGCCACCTGGGACCGGCAGCCTCCTCTTCTGTGCGCAGGAAGCGGAATTGCTCTCCAGTCTGGGATTGGAGGTGGGCGGTGGAGAGGGCACAGATCTTCAGGCTCAGATGAAGAAGGTTATTACAGGAATGACAGTAAATACTCCAAGGGTCTCATAAGCCAAGCTTGGTTTAGCCTTAGCCGCTTGTGTGTTGAAACCTCTTCCCTCTATGTTCGCCGGACCAGGATCATTTTAGGGCCTCCCAGACCGTCTCAACCTTGTAACTTACTGATAGCCACTGCAGAAACGGTTTTTCATACACTGTTAAGCAATGCCTATAGAAACGTATTCATTTTAAGAAGGCCAAGAACTCTACGGTTTAGCTATTTATATTCAAATTGATGTTATCAAAACCGAATTTCATAATATTAACTGTTTGTATCTCTACAACACTAATCAAGAAAAGAGATCTCTAATGAGTGTGAAGCCATTCCTAGAGATAACCCTGTGGTTGATGTAAATAAACACTACAAAGGCGGTACAACTGCCATGATTTTTCCCTTTAGTTTTCTTGGGTCAAAGCCACGCTGTTACCCATTTGCCATTGGCAATGGCAAGATAGTTGGTATTCTTTGCTTGCAAGCATTGCCCTGCCTGGGTTCCTCAAAACAGGTTACCTGGAGAATCATCACATCACTGATGCTTCTTCAGTACTGAGGCGTGATGTTAGAAGAGCTCACGGTTGTAACATAACTTGAGAAATGGTACGTGTTCAGAGGAAACCAAATACAATAGGCATCAACAGGAGCAAGGTCTAGATGGGTCTGTGTTGTGTTGTAGAAAGTGTTTAGTAATGTGAGTATGTACGGTGCCCTTGTGTGGTTTTCAAATAGCTGTTCCACAGGGCGCATTTTGTTGGCATCTCAAATATTATTATAAATCCTCTATGATCTATTGTAAGGGGGAGCAAAAGAAACATTGCCATTTTCAATTCTGATCTTATTCCCAACCTTAAATTGTCCATCATCTTAAACCTGGCCTCACACTCAATTATATCTGAGCTACAAAGCTGACATGTTGGAAAGTAATCAGAGTTTAGCTTCAAAAAACAAGTAGCCCCTTCTAAATCTATATGCCTGTATAGCCATTTAAAGGCACGTTTTTAATGTATTTTATTGCAAATTGGCTTTTGGAAAAAATCTTATTTCTATTCGTCCTTCTTTGTCTCTGCTATTTAGATGTATTTATTGTCCATTTCATCTTACATGGGAAACTGTGTATGTGGTCAACAAAAATAAAAGTACTGCTTCAACCAGTTTCTAGATCAAGCGTGATTGAATTACTGACCTATTCTCATAGTTTTGCTTAGTCCCAGCCAAATGAGATGTTGACTTTTGATTTTGTTTATAGAAAAATATACATAAGGGTATTCTTTCCTTTGTTTTGAAACTTAATGTTGGATACAGTCAACATTATTTACTTTCAGAAAATATTGCCTTGTGATGTAATCGAATCTATAGTAGGGTGTGATAGATATCCTTTCCCATTAATTTATCCAGACACTGTACTGAGGGAACAACTTGGCTGCAAATGAAATTGACAGTGTTTACTGCTACATAGTACTGGTTACAGTCACTTGAAGATAGACCCTTTTAGTGGTTAGTTCAAGTTAATTGACCTCTTGGGGGTTCCTGGGTACTCTAGTTCCCTATTACCCGTTCATGTAGCTATGCTTAAGCTAATCATCATCTGGGCTTGAATTTACCCATTTGCAAAAGGAAGCTTTTTATGAATATGAAACAGAAAAGATTGAGGACTAGAAGGTTAGAGAGGGAATCGAGAGTTTCACTTGGGTGAGAAAAGCCATGTGTAGTAGTTGACACATTGCTTTTTGTTTCTCAGTATTATCCATAGAGAAAAATAGAGAAGGTTTTCCTTTCCCTTGTCTGCTTGCAGAAGGTACGATTTATAGCAGTAAAGCTCAAAGGATTTGAGATACTTTGAGCATATGAAAGAAATTCCAGAGAGTACTGGAAAAACTTGGTTGTTGTTTATAGTGGGATTCTTATATTTCCTGATAAATCAATATGCACTGTGAACACTGAATCCTGATATCTGGCTATTTTTTCTCTCTCTCTTTATATACAGTGTTAATGTACCGCGGTGAGGCTCTTGAAGATTTCACAGGCCCGGATTGTCGTTTTGTGAATTTTAAAAAAGGTGATCCTGTATATGTTTACTATAAACTGGCAAGAGGATGGCCTGAAGTTTGGGCTGGAAGTGTAAGTAAAATTTCGACATACTTTATTTGCTTAATTTTTATTGGCTTCTTTAGCACTGTAGAGTTAAATGACTGCATTTTCTTGGGACCTTTGATGGAGTTAACTTGTCCTCTCTGCCTGACTGTGAAAAAAGATGGCCCTGTGTCCCCAGCAGGCCTTGGGTCTGCACAGAGTAGGGGCTCAGCAGAGCCTTCTGAAATAGAACTGATTCTGGCAAGTTCCCCTCAGCGTCAACCTCTAGGATGCTGCATACGTATTAGAGGTTGAAATGGTAAGAGCTGAAAAATACTTCATTGCTTTAAAAAGGAAGGATTCATAGGAATTAGACTTACTCCTGTAAACTATATGTGAGAGAGTGTTTCAGGCATGTAAGCTTAAAGTTGATTTTATGTGTATTTCTTTGTTTATATTATTATTTATGAAAAAGTGGCAGTCTTGGGAACAGTTCCCTAATCATCTGTGCTATTATAAGTCTGTAAAAAAGCAAAATGTTGTTTCCTGTGTCCTTTCTTGTTTGTTTGTTTTTTTTTTTTTTTTTTTTTTGAGGCGGAGTCTTGCTTTGTCGCCCAGGCTGGAGTGCAGTGGCGCGATCTCGGCTCACGGCAAGCTCCGCCTCCCGGGTTCACGCCATTCTCCTGCCTCAGCCTCCCGAGTAGCGGGGGCTGCAGGTGCCCGCCACCACGCCCGGCTAATTTTTTGTATTTTTTTAGTAGAGACGGGGTTTCACTGTGTTAGCTAGGTCTCGATCTCCTGACCTTGTGATCCACCCACCTTGGCCTCCCAAAGTGCTGGGATTACAGGCGTGAGCCACTGCAACCGGCCTCTTGTTTGTATTTTTGTTTGCAGCCTTGGGGTCATCCTTGTCCTGCTTTTCAGACACTTGTGTCTGGAGGTTACCCCAGGGGATTGATTCCCAGCTGATTTTATGGGTACCCTGCTGTCAGACCTGGCAATCAATGACTGCATCATGCTTTGGTATTTTTAATGAGGAGATTCACTGGGAGTGACCTGATTGAGAGGCCTGTCTTATGAGTTATTGTCCTTTCCTTTTTAGAAAGCGTGATATGTGGACTGTGTCTTTACTTCAAGTAGTAAGGGTCCTCGATATCTTTAGGATTGTCCCAACTTAGAGAAATACCCATCCCAACTATGAAAGTTTTCACTGTCAATAAAACACCAAACAAACAAAGAGAAAATAAGGCTTGAGAAATCCCCTTGGGGAAAATAGACTGATTTTGTTGGCATTCCAGGTTCCTAGGGAGTAATCTTGGGAAACAACAACTGGTCAGGTTCAGCTCTCCTATTTAGAGAGCATCCCAAGTGACTCGCTCCATACCAAAACAAATCTATTCTATTTCTTTCAAGTCTACCTAATGAGATTTGTTGATAATCTTTACTCTTGGAAATGTTTTTCCATGTACCTAGGCTGCGTTTTTCATAGAAAAGTTAAGTTTTTTTTTCCACTCCTCATCTTTGAGCATTTGGATGAATGAACTTGACTTAACATTTTCCTCCCACTGCAGTTTTGCTCATTCACGTATTCACCTCTGGATGTCCTGTCAGTCTTTCTGGGTCACACCTCTCATCCTGCCTTCTTAAGGAACGCTGCCTTCAGCACCCAGCCAGAAGGGATCTTTGCTGCCTGATGATTGTTTAGGTGGCACTTTGTTTGCACTGTTCATGTGGCATTTGCTTTACTGCTTTGTATGGCAGTTAATTTGTGTACTGTCTTAGCTCACGTAAAGTGAAAGACTCTTTAATGGAAAGGCTCATGCCTTATCTGTCTTCTTTTTCAGTATTTCCTTACGAGGCAGTGGCATTTATTTATATTTGTCCTGATATTATCTTATGCAGAATTTGTTCTCTTAAGGCAATACTCTACTTTCCCCCCTACCCCCCGCCCAAATGAAATCAACAGTACCTTGGCAGAAATGATGTATGAAAGCAAAATTAGACATAAAGATTTTTTCTTGTCATGTGAGCCTATGTTTTTTTTTGTTGTTTTTTTTTTTTGGTCAAATCATAAGAAATGAGATGCCCCCTGTGGTCCCAACTGACAAAGATTAAGGAAGGTAAATGTATAGTACTTCCCTTTCCCTATGTACCTCTACCTCTGATTTGTTTCCTTTTTCCAGGTGCTCCCTTAAAATAGTCTCCCCTCTAATTTGATGAACCTTATTCTTAGGAAATTAAAAACTCTGTCTTCAGCTTTCAAAATGATTCTCATTTGTTTCTTAGTTTTCATTCTGCAGTCTTTTTTTGGTTTCTTAGCATTTTAGACTTGATCTGCCAATAACACAGAGTTTAATTGCCCTTATCTAATCTCCATGGCAGTATTTTACTACTAATACTGGCTTTCAGATAGTTTTCAGATCAAGAGCACTCATGAATGGAGATGTTTTATGAATTAGTGATAAGATGGCCTTTTTTTCTTTTTGTGCATTTGATTTACATGCCAGCCTCCTCCTTTAATGATTGGGAGATCTACCTCTCCTTTCAGACAGTAGCTAGTAAAAGACTGTGTGTTTCTCAAGAGGGCACATTTTACTAGTGCTGAAAATGAATGGAATTATTTTCTGTAGAGATTTTGGTTTGCATGAAATGAAAGCTTGGTGTGCAGATTAGTGTGTATTACACTGTAATTTTGTTTTGTCTCCAGTTACCTGTAATATCGTTTTGGAAAACGGCAGTATAGCACATCATATGCGCAAATACAGTTGATCCTTGGGCAACACAGGTTTGAACTGTGTGGGTCCACTTATAATGCAGATTTCTTTCAATAAATATATTGTAAAATTTTGTGGAGGTTTGCATTAATTTGTTAAAAACTCTCAGACCGCATAGCCTAGAAATACTGAAAAAATTAAGAAAAAGGTATGTTATTGATATGTAAACCATATGTAGATCCTAGTGTATTTTATTCTTTACTACCATAAAACATACACAAATCTGTATAAAAAGTTACAGTTTATCAAAACGTACACACACAAACTCAGATCTTACATGGCACCTTTTGCAGTTGAGAGAAATATAAACAAACGTAAAGATAAAATATTAAATCATAATTGCATAAATTAATTGTGCTACCTACTGTACTATAATAGTTCATAGCCACCTCCTCTTGCTATTCTAGTGAGCTCAAGTATTGTGAGTATCCACTTAAAATGCCATGTGACGCTAATCATTTCCACGTGAGCAGTTCATCTCTCCAGTAAATTGTATAGTGCGTAAAAAGTGATCTCTTGTGGTTCTCATGTATTTTTTGTGTTTAGTGCAATACTGTAAACCTTGAATAACACTCTGGGACCCATACAAAGTGTCACTAGTGATGTTGGAAGTTGTCTCCAATAGCGGAGAAAAGTAATGACATTACAAGAAAAAGTTGATTGCTTGATATGTGCTGTAGATTGAGGTTTGCAGCTCTCTCGTTCATATTTCTCATACAGAATTTGATTGATATGTGTCCCTTTTGCCCATTCTTTTGTATAGGTTGGACGCATTTTTGGATATTTTCCAAAAGATTTAATCCAGGTAGTCCATGAATATACCAAAGAAGAGCTACAAGTTCCAACAGATGTAAGTTGTGGATTTCTGTCTTGTTCTCAGTTATAAGTTGGCTTATAAGTGACTACCTAGAAAAAAAGAAAAATTTCAAAAGAATTTAAATGAGATTTTATCATAATCTGATAGTTATCTAATATATGGAAATAGATGTTCTTATATAAGGCTATGTACTCTTTTTTTTTTTTTGAGTCGTAGTCTCGCTCTGTCACCCAGGCTGGAGTGGAGTGGCGTGATCTCGGCTCACTGCACACTCTGCTTCCTGGGTTCACACCATTCTCCTGCCTCAGCCTCCCAAGTAGCTGGGACTACAGGCGCCCACCTAATTTTTTGTATTTTTAGTAGAGATGGGGTTTCATTGTGTTAGGATGGTCTCGATCTCCTGACCTCATGATCCGCCCGCCTCAGCCTCCCAAAGTGCTGGGATTACATGCGTGAGCCACTGCGCCCGGCCAAGGCCGTGTACTCTTATACAAGGCTTTTCTTTGCTGCTTTATATGTGAAAAATAAAGAGTTCAGTAGTTTTATATTTACTTATTAATGTTAGAAGGCAAAAAATTTCATTTCACAAGCAAAAGGAGAAATTTGAAAACTACTTATTGGATAGCTGTTAGACATTTTAAGGATATAGAAATCAGGTTAAATTAATTATGCTCTAATTTTATACTGAGCCAGAAATGCAAACTTACAAAGGTTTTCTTATTATTGACTCTGTAGTGATTTAAGCGATTATAGTTATAGATTTGGAAAAGGGAACCAGAGAGTTTCAGGTAAGGTCCAGTCTCATATCTGTAAGGCGCTAACTACACATTCTGTAGAGCATTTATCTATAGTGCACAATGGCTTCGTGACTAGAAGGATTTTGTGTTCTAGAATCTGCATTCCATCTGATTATTATTTTTTTGAGACGGAGTCTCTCTCTGCCGCCCAGGCTGGAGTGCAGTGGTGCGATACCAGCTCACTGCAGCCTCCGCCTCCCAGGTTCAAGCAATTCTCCTGCCTCAGCCTCTGGAGTAGCTGGGATTACAGGCACCTGCCACCACACCCAGCCAATTTTTTTGTGTTTTTAGTAGGAACGAGGTTTCACCGTGTTGGCCAGGCTGGTCTCAAACTCCTGACCTCAAGTGATCCATCTGCCTTGGCCTTCCAAAGTGCTAGGATTACAGGCTGCATTTCATATATACATATATATATATATTTTATATATATATATAATATATATAATATATATATATAATATAAATATATAAAACACCATGCCCAGCCCCCCCATCTGATTGTTTTGTGAGTTTTAGAATTTATAGTGATTGATGTCTGCTTTCATTCAAAAGTCTTTGAGTAGCTCTTTGGAGTTGCTGCAGAGCGTGCAAGCTGCTGGGCTAGGGCAGTTCTTAGAAGAGATTGGCAGAGTGAAGTCACAGAGCTATTGCTATGCTTAAAATTTCTCGACGCTCTCAGGGGTTATATAGTCAATCCTATTGCCTGTTTGGCTTCACTCCTGATGAAGAGACTGCCCGGGATTTGAGTGTGAGACAGCAATTCATTGGTCACAGAGACCTGACCTGTTTTGGATTCTGTATACTAATTGTAGTTCCCACTGCATGATTCCTCTGATATTAAAAAAATTGGCTCAGAAGTGTGCATGATGGAAAGAGGGAAGTCATTCATCTCCAGTACACAGGACAGTTCTCACCAGAAGATTGTGAATGTTTAGTTAGGGGAAGAAAGTTATCTTTGTTGGTTTTTTAACTTTTCCATCATTTTATGGCTCCTTGTATGTCAATTTGCTTACTGGTGGAGGAAAGGAAAAATACAGATTTACTTGACAGTCCTGAAAGCAGATCTTAGTGACTGGCTAGAATCCTTATTTGGAGTTAGGTACCTACCTTACTGAGTCTTGTTTTCAAGTTGTTCTTGTGGCAGTATGAAAATGGGGAGCCTCCTTTACACCATTCTTTGTTCTCTTACATTTTTATATCTCATGCACCTGTATCTCAGTAAGTTCCTTCTGAAGCTAATTTCTTTCCCCGTCCAAGGAAAATATGAGCCCCAAATCCATGTAGACTGAGAGCCTGACAGCCAGGTGATTCTGCCTGTTTCTGACTGGGTGAGCAGAGAAGTATGACATAGAGGGCACAATGTAGAGAAGCTGATGGTCTTTCAGCTCCTCCTGGATGGGTTATAAGGTGAATTCCCAGAACATCAGGCATAGATGATGGGAGTTGGGGAACCCAATAAATGACACCTTACTTTTCCCCACCTGTGCTCAAAACAAATTGAGAGACCCAGGAGTTGGGCAAATAGGAGATCAAAATGACCCCATTATTTACTGATAAAGCTGTTTGGAGTATGCAGAAATAATGGGCTTTCTAACATTGCAGTCTAAACTAAGATGGACTTATCCAGTCACAGACAGAGCTACCCAATAGGGGTCTCCCCAGGTGGGACTGTCCCTGTAAAACGGACAGCATGGAGGAACAGAATATGTGTTTCCTCTCCAGCAGGTCCCAAACAGAAAACAGGATTGGGACTGAGCAAACTCACCAGCCACATGAATCATTCTTCCCCTGGGGAAGAGAGAATGAAGGGAAGCCAGGAGTATTACTCAGATGGGAAAGTGGGTTCCAGCCTCCTATCCACCCACTGCCCAAGAACAGTCAGTGCCCAGTGTTGATGCAAAAGCTCCTCTAGAGCCAAACGTGAATTCGAGATTATCTCAATCATTAATGTGGATAAGACTTTGCTCTGGTGACACTTGGCTATTGACAGACTAATGTTTTTCTTTTTCTTACAGGAGACGGATTTTGTTTGTTTTGATGGAGGAAGAGATGATTTTCATAATTATAATGTAGAAGAACTTTTAGGGTTTTTGGAACTGTACAATTCTGCAGCTACAGATTCTGAGAAAGCTGTAGAAAAAACTTCACAGGATATGGAAAAAAACCCTGAATTATCTAAGGAAAGGGAACCTGAACCTGAACCAGTAGAAGCCAACTCAGAGGAAAGTGATAGTGTATTCTCAGAAAACACTGAGGATCTTCAGGAACAGTTTACAACTCAGAAGCACCACTCCCATGCAAACAGCCAAGCAAATCATGCTCAGGGAGAGCAGGCTTCATTTGAATCTTTTGAAGAAATGCTGCAAGATAAACTAAAAGTGCCAGAAAGTGAAAACAACAAAACCAGCAATAGTTCTCAGGTCTCAAATGAACAGGATAAGATTGATGCCTATAAACTTTTGAAAAAAGAAATGACTCTAGACTTGAAAACCAAATTTGGCTCAACAGCTGATGCACTTGTATCTGATGATGAGACAACCAGACTCGTTACTTCATTAGAAGATGATTTTGATGAGGAATTGGATACTGAGTATTATGCAGTTGGAAAGGAAGATGAGAACCAAGAAGACTTTGATGAGTTGCCATTACTTACCTTTACAGATGGGGAAGATATGAAAACTCCAGCAAAGTCTGGCGTTGAGAAATATCCAACAGATAAAGAGCAGAATTCAAATGAAGAGGACAAGGTTCAGCTAACTGTGCCCCCTGGCATCAAAAATGATGATAAAAATATACTAACAACCTGGGGGGACACTATCTTCTCTATTGTCACAGGAGGTGAAGAAACAAGAGATACGATAGATTTAGAGAGCTCTAGTTCAGAGGAAGAAAAAGAAGATGATGATGATGCATTAGTCCCAGACAGCAAACAGGGGAAACCACAGTCAGCAACAGATTATAGTGACCCTGACAATGTAGATGATGGTCTTTTTATTGTAGACATTCCTAAAACAAATAATGACAAAGAAGTAAACACAGAACATCACATTAAAGGAAAAGGGAGGGGAGTTCAGGAATCCAAGAGGGGCCTGGTACAAGATGAGACAGAATTAGAGGATGAAAATCAAGAAGGCATGATTGTGCACAGTTCTGTTCACAGCAATAACCTCAACTCTATGCCAGCTGCTGAAAAGGGTAAAGACACATTAAAATCAGCTTATGATGATACAGAAAATGACCTAAAAGGAGCAGCTATTCATATCTCAAAAGGAATGCTCCACGAAGAAAAGCCTGGAGAGCAGATTTTGGAAGGTGGCTCAGAGAGTGAATCTGCACAGAAAGCTGCAGGGAATCAAATGAATGACAGAAAGATTCAACAGGAATCCTTGGGTAGTGCACCACTCATGGGAGATGACCACCCTAACGCATCCAGAGACAGTGTGGAGGGAGACGCTTTGGTAAATGGGGCCAAACTGCACACGCTTTCAGTGGAGCATCAACGTGAGGAATTGAAAGAGGAATTAGTTCTTAAAACTCAAAACCAACCTAGATTCTCCTCTCCAGATGAGATTGATTTGCCCAGAGAACTGGAAGACGAGGTTCCCATTCTGGGAAGAAATCTTCCCTGGCAACAAGAAAGAGATGTGGCTGCCACAGCCAGTAAGCAAATGAGTGAGAAGATAAGGCTCTCTGAGGGAGAAGCCAAAGACGACTCCTTGGATGAAGAGTTTTTTCATCACAAGGCAATGCAGGGCACAGAGGTAGGACAGACAGACCAAACTGAGAGCACAGGGGGACCAGCTTTCCTTTCTAAAGTAGAAGAGGATGATTATCCCTCTGAAGAACTACTAGAGGATGAAAACGCTATAAATGCAAAACGGTCTAAAGAAAAAAACCCTGGGAATCAGGGCAGGCAGTTTGATGTTAATCTGCAAGTCCCTGACAGAGCAGTTTTAGGGACCATTCATCCAGATCCAGAAATTGAAGAAAGCAAGCAAGAAACTAGTATGATTTTGGATAGTGAAAAAACAAGTGAGACTGCTGCCAAAGGGGTCAACACAGGAGGCAGGGAACCAAATACAATGGTGGAAAAAGAACGCCCTCTGGCAGATAAGAAAGCACAGAGACCATTTGAACGAAGTGACTTTTCTGACAGCATAAAAACTCAGACTCCAGAATTAGGTGAAGTGTTTCAGGATAAAGATTCTGATTATCTGAAGAACGACAACCCTGAGGAACATCTGAAGACCTCAGGGCTTGCAGGGGAGCCTGAGGGAGAACTCTCAAAAGAGGACCATGAGAACACAGAGAAATACATGGGCACAGAAAGCCGGGGGTCTGCTGCTGCAGACCCTGAAGATGACTCGTTCCACTGGACTCCACATACAAGTGTAGAGCCAGAGCATAGTGACAAGAGGGAGGACTTACTTATCATAAGCAGCTTCTTTAAAGAACAACAGTCTTTGCAGCGGCTCCAGAAGTACTTTAATGTCCATGAGCTGGAAGCCTTGCTACAAGAAATGTCATCAAAACTGAAGTCAGCGCAGCAGGAGAGCCTGCCCTATAATATGGAAAAAGTCCTAGATAAGGTCTTCCGTGCTTCTGAGTCACAAATTCTGAGCATAGCAGAAAAAATGCTTGATACTCGTGTGGCTGAAAATAGAGATCTGGGAATGAACGAAAATAACATATTTGAAGAGGCTGCAGTGCTTGATGACATTCAAGACCTCATCTATTTTGTCAGGTACAAGCACTCCACAGCAGAGGAGACAGCCACACTGGTGATGGCACCACCTCTAGAGGAAGGCTTGGGTGGAGCAATGGAAGGTGAGATGCCTATGGCCTTGTAGAACAGGGCTGGAGAAGCAGGTGGGTGGGTCGCTGAGGTGCCTCCTATCTTGTGAAGATCTGTTCAGTTTCCAATGTGCCTAAAGGAGAGGGACAACACAGGGAGGTCCACATGTTCCTTCCTGCCATCTTTCTTTTAGGCTGGAGCATGGAGAAGAATTTCTTGCTGTTTCCCTTAGAATAGTTGAGACTGGTTAGCATTTTCAAAAGGAAACTTTGTAAAAAGCTAAAGAGAAAGATATAAACCAGAAAGTAATATACAAAATACCAATGTCATGTAAAATTATGAAAGGGTTTTATTGAACACAATTTTTCAGTCGTCAGATAACTGCTCTGTAACCATGGATTGACTGGTATAACTTTTAGATCAATGCCTTGGCTAAATTCCTACGTTCTCCCCAATTTTATCTTTTGTGGATGGCTTGTTCTTCCTGTTTCTTGGGAGCACTTACTCCAGTTAAACCCTCCTGGGCCTTAAGGTTCTTGCATGCAGATTAATCAAGATTGGGACAGGGATGCCTTCTAATGCAGTGCTTGATGCGTGGAAGCCATTCAGTTGAATTAACCCCGAGCCAATATCCTGACATAAGCATTCTGATTCCTAGTTCCTTGTTCTATTCTCTGCATCCAGGCTTTTCTCTTTCTTTTCTTTTCTTTCCCTTTGCCCACCTGCCCTTCCTTCCTTCCTTCCTTCCTCTTTCTTTTTTTCTTTTCTTTTTTTTTTTCTTAAGACAGGCTCTCACCCTGTCACCCAGGCTGGAGTATAGTGGCATGATCATAGCTCATTGCAGCCTCCAACTCCTAGGCCCAAGCGAACCTCCCATCTCAGCCTCTTAAGTGGCTAGGACTACAGGCATGCATCACTGTGCCCAAATAATTTTTATTTATTGTAGAGACAGGGTCTTGGTATGTTGCCCAGGTTGATCTTGAACTCTTGGCCTCAAGTGGCCCTCCTACTTTGGCCTCCCAAAGTACTGGGATTACAGGTGTGAGCTACCGCACCTGGTATATCCAGGCTTTTCAGACAGATGTATCTGAATCGAGAGTACCAAGGGGACAGGAAGCCACAGGAAAACATATTACTCCAGAGTGCTAATTTTTCCTAAGAAATGGGGGAGGAGAACTTTTTTGCATTTAATTAAAACATATATTTTGGATAAGAAGGCAATATTCAGATGAATTTTCAGGGTAAAATATGAGGCTACAAGGAAATTCACCTTTGCTGTGGATCACATTGGACTGTCCCCCAAGCCTCTTAGGAGAGGAGATGGCTTCACTTTGTTTGACTCTTAGAGGTACTTTGAAAGTATTCGAAAGACATCTCAGCAAGCTGCCTTGGCGTGGCAGCTTGAACTGTCTGTACTAGTTCTGTGAGAAAGGCATGCTAGGGTATGCAAGAGTTCATGTTACTTCTCTGCAGAATAGATGTTTCACATTTCTGCTCTTGAGTGGAATTCTCATTTGCACATTTATTTGTGTGGGTGTAGGCTGATTTGCCAAGGAAAGATGTTACTGAAGTCCCTACCATAAATGTATTTATTTATGAAATACTCCTCTGCAGATTTTATTATGTAGATTAGTCATCCTTTAAATGGAATAAAAGAAACTGAAACTCTTATTTCCCTGCCCAGTTGTGCTCCATGGGATGCCCATGCATGGAGGTCAATGTTGAGGTGCCCTGGTGTGGTCAGTGGGATTAGCCTAACAGGTAGTGTCATCAAGCTGTGCTAGCCCAGTGTATTCTTCTCACCCTAGAGATGCAACCACTGCATGAAGATAATTTCTCACGAGAGAAGACAGCAGAACTTAATGTGCAGGTTCCTGAAGAACCCACCCACTTGGACCAACGTGTGATTGGGGACACTCATGCCTCAGAAGTGTCACAGAAGCCAAATACTGAGAAAGACCTGGACCCAGGTAAAGCCTGCTAATTTTTTTCTACAAAGTGGAGAAATCATAAAGAAGGCCTTCTAGGAGATTCATTGTCAAAGGCAGGAGCTAGAGACTTGTTAAATTCAAAGGAAAAAAGGATCCCAGAGCTAATTGAGAGAAAAGCAGGCGTCAAGACAGATGGAGATCAAAAATAGGAAAGACACCAGAGACTATAACTAACCTACAAACCAATGTTTGGCTGTCACTATCTTGTGTAAATTATTTCAATCTAAAATATTATTCTTAAAAGGCCTTATGCTCTAAAACAGTAGTTTTCAACCAGACCAGCAGCATCAGAAACTCTGGGGGTGGAACCAGCAATCTGTGTTTAACAAGCCCTCCAGGAAAGACTGACCTGATGCAAATTACAGTTGGAGAACCACTGCTCTAAAACTCACAAATTCTGTTTTTCCTCTACTTTACCCCTCTCTTTCCAAATAAAATACAATGCAATGCAGTTCTTTTTTTTGATTTGCTATGTGGACATGGTAAGTAAAACTTCTTAAAATACAGTGAAGGGGTCCAAGTATGTTTATAGCATAAGCTCATAGGAGACGGTACAGAACACTGTAGTGTGTAATAGTCCAGGATAGACCGACACAAAGAGTATTTCACCACAGTGCACAGTAAACATCCAGTGAGAGATGAGAACGTTTACTTTCCAGGCACTGCCTAATATTTAGTGGATACTCAATAAGTATTTTTTAAAGAGAATTCTTATTCTAAAGCACAAAATGTCTATCTTTCCTCCCAATTCCAGGGCCAGTTACAACAGAAGACACTCCTATGGATGCTATTGATGCAAACAAGCAACTAGAGACAGCCGCCGAAGAGCCGGCAAGTGTCACACCTTTGGAAAACGCAATCCTTCTAATATATTCATTCATGTTTTATTTAACTAAGTCGGTAAGTTTAACATAGTTTTTTTTTTTAACTAAAATGTTGATTATTACAGTTTTTAAGTTGATTTTGAGCATGAGGTGAAGAACTTAAAATGTCTTTATGAACCTGACTCCTGATCCTTTGAAGAGAGACCCTGAAATGAGCCACAGGTGTGTGGCTTTAATGGGCTCTTAGTTCAGCACATGAGGAGGCTTTGCTGCATGCTGGAGCTGGGCACAAGCACACCTGTCAAACGTGGTTCTTCCTTTCAGGGACCTTTCAGTTTAGCCAGGAGAGAAAGACAGTCACTTGAAATGTAATATGATAATGGGCAGGAAGAGAAGTATTTACCTGATGGTAGAACAATCTGTGGCATAAATTGGTTCGTCGTGGAGGGAGAGTGATAGGAAAGGCCAGAAATTCGCTGAAATATGCTTTAAGCAGATTCGAAAGACAGATGGGAGCTTGACTTGGAGTTGTCAAATAGAAGGGCTAGGGGAAGGATATGGGCAGGGGGGCGGGCAGCATGCAGTCAGGCAGAAGAAATAACACATTCAGAGAAGTGGAGGCATGAAGAAAAGGTTATTTGGGGAAGCCAGGGAAGCGTGGGTAGTTGGTGTTTTTTCTTTTTCTTTTTTTTTTAAATTGAGACAGGGTCTTGCTCTGTTGCCCAGGCAGGAGTGCATTGGCGTGATCTCAGCTCACTGCAACCTCTGCCTCCTGGGCTCAGGCGATCCTCCTGCTTCAGTCCCCTGAGTAGCTGGGATCACAAGTGTGCACCACCATGCCTGGCTATTTTTTGTAGAGGTGGGGTTTTGTGATGTTGCCCAGGTTGGTCTCGAACTCCTGAGCCCATGGGAGCTGCCCACCTTGGCCTCCCAAAGTGCTGGGATTACAGATGTGAGCCACCATTCCCGGCCAGTTGGTGTTGTTAAAGTGTGGAGTTAAAATTAGCTGGGCAGGGTGGTGCACACCTGTAATCCCATCTACTTGGGAGGCTGAGGCAGGAGAATAGCTTGAGCCCGGGAGGCAAAGGTTGCAATTAGCTGAGATCTTGCCACTGCATTCCAGCCTGAGCAACAGAGCAAGACCCTGCCTCAGAAAAAATAAAAATAAAAAAGTATGGAGTTAGGAGGGAGAAGGTCTGTTGGAGGGACTCAGGGAAAGTCAGAAAGGAAATTGTACACCATAGTGAGTGGTCAGACCATTGTTGGCAGAGATCCTTGGAAGATTTTAAGCAGGAAAGGGATTGTCAGGTCTGTTTCTTAGAAAGAGTCACTTATGGCAGAATATTTATTCAGATCTTTCTAAAGGGAGCCATGCTCCAAATGAGACATTTAATGTCTAGAAGCTTATCTAGGCTTTTTAGGACTTAGCTCCCCCTTGTGGTACTCGGTGGAACTGGACTTTTTTTCTTGGTAAATTAGAGGACTAAGCAAGCTCTTGAAGTTGGAGGCCAGGTTGCCCTTAGGGCTACAGAGAAAGTATGCTTCTCACCAAAGCCATTTCCTTTAGGTTCTGTTATTTCAAGACTCCAATAGGAAAGAGCGTTCTTGTTGTTTTTCTGTTAAAATCGATGGGTTTCAAGCCAAGATGATTTTATTTCAAATCCCAAAGCTATCGATTAGAAGTTTAGGGCAAATTACTAAACTTTGAACCTCAACTTTCTCATCTGAAAAATTTAGATAACACATACTCCAATTGTTGGTAAGAATTAAATGACATGATAATGTAAAATGTCTGGTGTAGCAACTGGCATTTTGTAAGATCTCATCCCTCACCTAATTCTCATTTGGATGGTCAGAGGGCATATAAAGACATTGAATACCTGGGGGTTTCAGGAGAAAGACCACCAGGATGGAAAACAAGTAGGAAAACCAAACCATTTTTCAGTATTATTCATGTTTGTTCTGGTGATAGCCACCTGGGTGAAGGTGTGTATTATCTTTGCAGTTGGAATAATGAAGTTTTCAGGGATTAAGACAGTCTCAGAATTCAGAATTTGGTTTTCAGAGTGAAATTATCACTTGAAAAATTTAACAGCCCCAGTTGTAGAAGGAATTCTTTATTCATTGTATTTCTAGATACGCACAGAGCCCTCTTCTAGGCCTGGGTTGGGGCATATAGGAGTGGTGTAGGATACGATCTGTGATCAGGGGATAACAGGGAATGACAGACATGAATGGCAAGATATAAGGGTGCAGTGTTATAAGATGCCGACTTGAGAGGGTTGTCAAAAGAGCATTTTGATGGCTAAATATGTACCAGAAATTGTGCTCGGAATACAAGATTCCAAGAGGTATAAAGTGTAATTCTGACTTTTGAAAGGCTTCAAAAAAGGTTTACCAAATACATGTGAAAATTGGAGAAAGTGGAGAATATAGGAAATAGTTTACGCAAAGTATCAAGTAGTTCATATAGATAATTGTTTCATAGGGTTGTGGAGTAATGGGGTGCTGACTTTATTGGGAAAACTATACCAGAGGTCAGACTCATAGATCAATAATTGATGAATAGTTAGTGGAATCTTAGGGTTGGAAGAGACCTTAGAAGCTACTAGTCCAACTTCTCAGTAGTCATAGCAATTCCCTGTACTCTAACCCTGCCATTTTGGGACCTGTGCATCACCGGTTCCTAGTGTAAGCCGCCTACCTTGCAAGGCTATACATTCCTTTGTTGCCTATTTCATTCTTATACTGACTCCAAATTTTCCTCCAGATGATTTCCTCTATAGAATCTAGTTTTCTTTTTACATAGTAATCCTTTAAATATTTGAAGTTATACTTTAATTTATTTTAGCATTTTATCCTGGAAAATTTCAAATATACAAAAGCAGAGAATCCATGGGACCATCACCCAATAATTCCCAAAAGTGACTGTACCATTTTATACTTCCATCAGCAGTTAATGAAACTTCCATTTGACCACACCTTCCCTAACACTTGGTATTATCAGTCTTAAATTTTAGCCATTGTAGTGGGTATGTCTTTCTGGTTTTAATTGTAATTCCTGATGATTAATGATATTGAGCACTTTTTCACTGCTTATTGGCCATACTTTTTTGTGTGTCAGTTCACTCTGACTAGCTGGAATTTAAATGTCTTGCAGCCCTGTGACAACTCTGGGAATTGTTTAGCTTACAGTTGTTCTTTTTTCCTTTAGTTATTCTTTGCCCATCCTCAAGGAATCTTACCCTACACAGGTGCTGTTTAGAATTCAGGCTGAGGCTGAAGGGGAGACCTCCTTGCATATTTCTGGAACTCTACTTGTTCCTAGTGTCCATCTTTTTTTTTTTTTTTTTTTTTTTTGAGACAGAGTCTTGCTCTGTTGCCCAGGCTAGAGTGCTGTGGTGCCATCTTGGCTCATTGCAACCTCCACCTCCCGGGTTCAAGCGATTCTCCTGCCTCAGCCTCCCAAGTAGCTGGGATTACAGGCACCTGCCACCACACCCGGCTAATTTTTGTATTTTTCAGTAGAGACGGGGTTTCATCATCTTGGCCAGGCTGGTCTCGAACTCCTGACCTCGTGATCCACCGGCCTCGGCCTTCCAAAGTGCTGGGATTACAGGTGTGAGCCACTGTGCCCAGCCCATAGTATCCATCTTTCTGGTACCTTTTCCTGCATATTTCAGATGCTTCAGTCTCCCCGAGCTTTAATCTCTGCCTCCTCTGCAAGATTGGTGTACTCTGCTTGGGTTCCCTATCCCTGCACTGAAGTCAGGGGTCACAATTGTGTGCTGCCTGTTGTTCTCTATATGAAAAACAGTTTTTAAAATATCTTTTGTTTAGTTTGCTTGTTGCTTTCAGTGGGAGGGTGAGTCTCATACCAGTTACTGTCTATGGAGTTCTTTCTGTTATTATTGCAGTGCATTCATTGAAGAAACAGTTTTGTTTGGCTTCTAAGGTATATGATGGTCTAGATTTTGCTGACTACATCCCCCTGGTGTATTTTAGCATGTTTCTCTGGTTCTTTATATTTCCTGGGAATTGATAGTTGCATCAGTAGTCAAATTCAGATTCAATTTTGTTTGTCAAGAATACTTAATAGGAGATGTTATGTACTTCCATCAGGAGGCATTTAACATCTGGGTGTCCCTCTTTTTTTAAAATTCTCTTTATATTGTTCCTCCTTCATTTAAAGGCTGGGGTATTTCTACAAAGAGAAACTTATGATCAAGTATTCTTTACACTGAGATTTGGCTTGTATAGTTAAGGCAGGGTAAATATTTGATTCTTTTTGTTTATTTAAACAGTTTTCAAAATAACGAGTGAGACAACTCATTCGTGGCATTATCAAATGATGCCCAAAGGGTTTTGTTTTTTTCTGACTCTTTCTAATAATCATTATGCTGTCATGGATTTAAAAATATTTGGTGTGTTTCAATCCAATCAAGAATATATATATATATATATATATATATATTTTTTTTTTTTTTTTGGTTAAGATAGGGTCTCACCCTGTTTCCCAGGCTGGAGTGCAGTGGTGTGATCATGGCTCACTGCAGCCTCGACCTCTCTGGGCTCAGGTGATCCTCCTACCTCAGCCTCCTGAGTAGCTGGGACTACAGGTGTGCGCTACCATTTTTTATATTTTTTGTAGAGACGGGGTTTTGCCATGTTTCCCAGTCTGGTCTCAAAATCCTGGGCTCAAGTAATTTGCCTGCCTCAGCCTCCCTAAGTGTTGGGATTACAGACATGAGCCACCATGCCTGGCCGGTTATTCTTATTGATGATCAATTTACAATTATAATTGGAGATTTCAGTATCCCTTCTCAATAACTGATAGAATAGGAAGTCAATAAGGATCTAGAAGTTATGAACATCATCATTAACCAACTTGACATTATTGAGGTTTATGGAACATTCCACCCAAGAAGAGCAGAATACATATTATATACTTTTTAGTGCACATGAAGCGTTTACCAAAATAAACTATATTATCAGCCATAAAACAAGTCTAATGAATATAAAATGATTCAAGTAGTACAAAGTCTGTTCTCTTCACAATATAATTAAGTTAGAAATGAATAATGGAAATATCTGGAAAATCCCCAAATATTTGGAAACTAGGTGACACACTTCTTTCTGAACATCTTATGAGTTTAAAAGGAAAAGGAGAAATTAGTATTTTGAGATGAATGAAAATGAAAACAGGCCAGGCGCAGTGGCATCCCAGCACTTTGGAAGGCGGAGGCAGGAGGATCACTTGAGCCCAGAACTTCAAGACCAGCCTAAACATGGTGAAATGCTGTTTCTACAAAACACACACACACACACACACACACACACACACACACACACACACACACACACAGCTGGGCATGGTGGCACGTGTCTGTAGTCCCAGCTACTCAGGAGGCTGAAGCGGGAAGGTTGCTTGAGCCCAGGAGGTCGAGGCTGCAGTGAGCAGAGATTGTACCACTGCACTCCAGCCTGGGTGGCAGAATGAGACCTTGTCTCAAGAAAAGAAAAAAAATAAAGACAAGAAAATGAAAACAAATATATCAAGTGTGTACAATGTCGCCAAAGAACGAGTGGGAAATGTATAGCACTACCTATATTAGAAAAAAAAGGAGAGGTCTCAAATAAGTGACTTTATTTTCCACCAACAGAGACTAGAAAAAGAAAAGCAAATTAATCCTCAAGTAAACAGGAGAAAAGAAATAATGAAGATAAGAGCATAATTCAGTGAAATAGAAAACAAAAGGAAAAGAGAGAAAATCAATGTAACCAAAACCTGGTTCTTTGAGATTAATAAAACTGATTAACCTATAGCCAAAGTGAACAGGGAAAGAAGAGAGGGAATACAGATTACCAATAGCAGCAATCAGAGAGACATCACCACATATTCTTCAGATGTTAGAATTATAATAAGGGAATATTATAAGCAATTTATGTCAACTAATTTGACAATTTAGATGAAGAAATTCTATCTAAGACACAGACTGCAAAAGCTCATTCAGGAAGAAACAGATAACCTTATGACTATTAAGTAAATTGGATTTACAGCTAAAAACCTTTCCACAAAGAAAACCTAGATGGCTTCACTGCTGAATTCTATTAAACTTAAGAGGAAGAAATAATACAAATTCTACACAAACTTGTCTATTAAACTGAAGAGGAGAAAATACTTCCCAGCTCATTGTATGAAGCTGATGTTACCAGGATATCAAAACAAGGCAAAGACAAAGACAAGTAAGAAAGAAAACCACAGACCAGTATCTCTCATAAACATTGGTACAAAAATTCTAAACAAAAATTTTAGCAAATCAAATCCAGCAATATATAAAAAGGAAAATACTCTATGACCAAATAGGGTTAACACCAAGAATACAAAGTTTGTTTAACATTTGAAAATCAGTGTAATTAACCATAATGACAAACTTTAAAAAGACAATCCATATGTTCAGTTCAACAAACACAGAAAACCACTTTGAAAAAAATCTAAAATTGATTACTATGTAATTTAAAAAACAATATATCAACAAACTAGGAATGGAAGGGAACTTAAATCACTTTTATGAAAGACTTAAACATCATACTTAATAGTGAATGATTGAATGTTTTTCCCCCAAGATCCAGAAGTGAAACAAACTCTCGTTACATCTGTTCAGTGTTATAAGGCAATAGCCAGTGCACTAAGGCAAGAAAAAGAAATAAAATGCATCCAGATTGGGAAATAAGTAAAATTGTCTTTTTTTGCAGACAACATGCATAAAATCTGGTGGGATGTAGAAAAAAATCTAGTTTAGTAAGGTTGCTAGATAAAGATTTACATCTAAAAGCAATTGTATTTATATATCGTAGCAATGAGCAATTGGAAATTGAAGTTAAATTCCATGTACAATAGTATCAAAAATATGGAGTACTTATGGATAAATGTGGCAAAAAGTGTGTAAGACATATGCATTAAAAACTATAAAATATTGCTGATAGAAATTAAAGAAGACCTAAATAGATGGAGAGATAGACCTTGTTTATGAGTCAGAAGACTATATTGTTAAGCTCCCCAATTTGATCACTTGCATTAACATAGCCCCAATTAAAATCTCAGAAGGATTTTTTTTTAAATGACAAGCTGATTCTACAATTCATATGGAAACTGCAGAGGACCTAGAATAGCCCAAGCATCATGTAATTTCAAGACTTACTATAAAGCTCTAGTAATTAAGACAGCAGATGAATAGACCATTGGAACAAAATAGAAAATCTGGAAATATACATGTATGACAGTGGACTTCTGACAAAGGTGGAAAGACAATTAAATGTAAAAAGGAAAGTCTTTTCAACAAATGGTACCAAAACTATTAGATATTTATATGCAAAAAATTGATCCATACCTCACATGATGTACATAAATTAACTCAAAGCAGATCATAGACTTAAATGTAAACCCTAAAACCATAAAACTTCTAGGAAAAATTAAGAGAAAAATTTTGTTGAACTTGGATTGGCAAAGATTTCTTACAGTTGACATCAAAAGTATGATTCATAAAGGAGAAATTTGATTATTTGGATTTAATCAAAATAAAAACATCTCTTCAAAACACACTGTTATACAAACTACAGACTGGGAAAGAGTCACTGCAAAGCATCTATCTGATAAAATATTTGTATTCAGAATACATAAAGAACTCTCAAAATTCATCTAAAAAAATGTAATGCAGTAAAATTACACTTTACCAAGGAAGATATACCAATTGCAAGTAAGCACATTTAAAAATGTTCACCATAATTATCAGGGAAATGCCAATTTAAAGCAGAATGAGTTACCACTACACACTTACTATAATGGCTAAAATTTCAAAAACTGATTTTACCATGTGTTGGAGAAGATGTGGAGGAAATGGAAGTATCATACACTGCTGATGGGGATGTGAAGTGGTACAGCTGTCTTGAAAAACAGCTTGTCAGTTTCTTAAGAAGGTAAACCTACACTGGTCATATGATCCAGCCATTCTTCTCCTAAACATTTACCTGAGACACATTTACCCAAGTGAAAATAAATTATACATGCATAGAAAGACTTGTAGGTCAATGTTTTTGACAGTTTATTTTTTCTGCCCAGCTGGCACATTTACTGGCATTAAATATAAGACCCTTCCCTTCCCTGGCACCAGGAAGCCATGCCCAAGGGGTATCCCTCTGCCCCATTTCTGCAACAAACTCTTCAGGTCTTAGCAGCAGCCTGAGCTGCCCCCAGGGCTCTGGGCTGCTGAATCGTCTGGCTCATCATTTCCATGACAGCCGGTGTCATGGTGTGCTCCTGGAGAGCTGGTGGATTTTCTCTATCTGCTTGGTTAGGAAGTCTGTCTTCCTCTTCAAGAAGTCCTTGACATCCTCAGCTATCTTATCTACATAGTACCCAGTTCCTACATCAATGAGCACATGTTCCACATCATGCAGCTTCTCAGGGACATATATTAAACTCGTCAGTGGGAGGAGTAATTCTCTTCCCTCATTATTCTTACTCAGCATGTTCAGACAGTCCTTGGCTTCTACATACTTGGTCTGTACCACTTTGAGCTGGGCAATGGAGGTGGACAAGAACTCCATTTCCTGGTCCAGCTGGTTCTTGAGCATTTCTAGCTGCGGCAGATTCATCTCCGTGATAGTCTTGGAAGTTTTATTTATAAAAGCCTAAAACTGGAAAAAATCAAATATCCATCTATAGATGACAGATAAACAGATTATGGCATACCCATACAATGAAATGCTACTCAGCAATTAAAAAAAGAACCATTATAGATATGTGCAGCAATGTGGGTGAATTTCAAATTATGCTGAATGAGAGAAGCCAGAGAAAATATAATCATGCATTATTACATACATATAAAACTTTAGGAAATGCAAACTAATCTATTATGACAGACATTCTGCTTCAGGGGCAGGGAGGGATGAAAAGGGGCAGGAGATTACCAAGGGAATAAGGAGACTTTGGGAGGTTGACTATGTTGGTTGTGATGATGGTTTCACAGGCGTATTCATATGCAAAACTGATCAAACTGTGCACTTTAAATACATATAACTTATTGAATGTCATATTTCCCTCAAAGCTGTAAAGAAAAAAAATCCTAACTTTCTTAGATAAAAGTAGTAGTCTCTACTTTTCTCTACCTTTTAAAAAAATGTATTCTGACAGCATACCCTAGCAGTATATAAAATTATTTTCTTTTATAGCTTCACAGTATACTTTGTTGTATTTAATATGTCTTTCATTCATGGCCATTTTGGTTGTTTCTAGTCTTTTGTCATAAGTAATGCTGGAATAATATCGTTTTGTGCATATATTTTTTCAGCATTTGTTGTTATATCCCCAGTATCTTTGAGATAGATCTTTAGAAGTAGGATTGTTGAGTCAGTAGGTAAATACACAAGTTATTTCGGGAGACGTTGCCAAATCATAGGGGTTGTATGATTTTATATAAAGATCAGCATAGCATGAGAGTGCCTGCTTCCTCCACATTCTCTCACCTACAGAGTGTGTTGTCAAATGTTTGGATCTTGCCAAGATAAGTGAGAAATCATATTTCATTGTAGGTTCATTTTGTATTTCTTGTATCATGAGTGAGGCAGAGCATGTTTCCATATGTTTTTAAATTATTTGCATTTCTTTTCCTGGGATCTGTTCATTACCTCAGCCCATTTTTCTATAGGTTTGCTGGCGGCTATCTTCTTATTTGTAAAGCACTTTATATTTTAGGAATATTAATCCTTCATAATATGTTACAAATATTTTTTCTTAGGTTACCATTGCCAAACTTTGATTATTTTGCAATTTTTTTGGATGGGGTTGGGCAAGTTTTTTTGGTTTTCCAGTAATCAAATTTACAAATATTTTCCTTTGTTGCTTTTGGATTTTGATACATAATTAGGAAGGTCTTGCCCACTCACATAATACATAGAGACAGTCACTCAATTTTTTCAACTACTTGTTTGTTTTCATTTTTTACATTCAGGTTTCTGATTAACTTGGAATTTATGAACAATGAGAAAAAGATCCAGTTTTATCATTTTCCATATTGTTATCTAGATATGTAATACCACTTATTAAAAAGTCTGTTAACCAGCTGCCTTGCTGTATCGCAAATTTCCGGTGCAGTTGGGTCTATTTCTGGATTTTTTATTCTGCCCCGTGGTCGGTCTGCATCCTTGGGCCAGTACCATACTGTTATTACAGATCCTGCCCTCCTCTTGTACCACACCCTTCACTGCTCTTCTTTCTCAGGGTTTTCCTGCTTGTTCTTGCTTGATTGTTCCTCTGAGTTGACTTTATATTCAACTCGAAGAGAGACCTTTAAAGGTCTAAAAATGGTATTTTTTATCTACAGATACCATTTTTTCCCCACAGATTAAATGTCCCCGGTTTCTTCAACTTTTGGAACGTGATTTCCATACTATTCATTATCCTTGTCCTTTTCCACAAGTCATGTAACCTTAAGATGTGGCCGGACACTTGTAGTCCCAGCTTCTTAGATGGCTTGAGCCCCGGAGTTCGAGTCCAGCCTGGGCAACATAGGGAGACTCCCTCCCCTTCCCCGCAGCCACCATCTAAAAAAAAAAGTGGGACCCATAACTCAACCCATGTGCATGGGGGTGACACGATGACATGACTCCTGGGTAAGACTTTTTAATAGAGTGTCGGCAAGAATGTGAGACAGCGAGCGCAATGGAGGTCTGGAGGCGGAACAGTAAGCAGAGGACTGAGTGGGCAGGGAAGAAAGGCCGCGCACTGCAGCGGCGCCCCATCTGAGCGGTGGTCCTTCCACGCTGTGACAGGAAGGGCCAGCTCCGGGCCGGCACGAGAGACCTGCTTTTCTCCTTTTCCCCAGCTGCCGCCCACAATCCTCCTCCAGGTAGATCCCTGGCCTGCTTACTCCGGAGCTCTTTAAGTCGCCGGTTCCTGGCGGAAGCGCCAGTCACTCCCGCCTCCCTTTACTGGGATTCTTCCGCTCTAGCCCTATTCGCTCTTCTCCCCCGTCACCTCGATAGTTGGTTCCGTCCGCTCTGGCCCCGCCCTCGCCGGCCGGCTCCTTTGGTGCCTTGAGGTGCGCCAGGGGCAGTGGCTGATGACGTGTTTTATAGGCGGCATAAAGCGAAAGTGCAGGCAGCAGTGGAAGGCGAAGTTCAATCCCAGAGTCCGCCCCCTGAACTGGGGCCTTTCCGGAGGAGGAAGCTCTGAAAAACAGGGGGCCCAGTGCCATTCCGCAGGGAATTGTCGCTTGCGTTCAGCTGTTCTACACAATGGACTCAGTACCTGCCACTGTGCCTTCTATCACCGCTACCCCGGGGGACCCGGAACTTGTGGGACCCCTGTCTGTGCTCTACGCAGCCTTCATAGCCAAGCTGCTGGAGGTGACAGTCCCGATTCCCGGGGAGGGACCCAAGCTGTCACAGGCGGGTGGATGAGTTCTAAGCAGATTGGGTGCACTGATTGTGCAAAGGAGAAATGGAGTGTGTCAGATCCGAGGAAAGCAAGACGTTTCTATGCTGTTTAGGGAGGCAGGTGGGAGTGTGTTTGAGAAGGTTTCGTCACTCTTTTTTTTTTTAATTGAGTACTTACGAAGTGACAACACTTTATGTTCTGGTGTGAAGTCATGATCAAAACACAGAGAACCTACAGGTCTTTTCTGCATAACCCCCGGCTCTGTTGTGGGATGGGACCAGTGTGATAGTGTACTTGTAGAGGGCTGTGGAAACAGCATAGAGCAGACAGGTGTTTAATGCACTGTTTTCAAGGAAACATTTAGAATTAAGGCACTAAATTCAAAGCGGTTTATCTAGATCAGTTATCAGGAGCTATCCGAACTTAGTCAGCATTTGTTCTTTGTTTATGTAAGTCGATTTAAGATTTTAAATCTTAGAGGAATAAAACGTTATTTGTGATATTCATTATCATCATATTGGTTTTATTTGCAGCCATAAAAAGTTAGTTACTTGTATATAAAAGGTTTTTTGTCTTATGTGGTTTTTTAAGCAATAAAAACCAATTTATTCAAGACAAAAGTATGATGCAGAGAGATTCCAGCCACGTTTTAGATAACATATTGTATCAGGGCCTATTGAAACTAGAAATATATGCCCAACCTAAAGACATTTAGAGTCATAGTACTTCAAAACACCACAGGCCGAACAATAAGTATGAGACTCCCAGTATCCTGTTTTTCTTAAAGCAGTGAGAGCTACTGAAGATTTTTGAGGGGATAGGTATCTGATAGAGTTGGTTTAGAATTTCTGTGAATGAGTCTTTGTGACTGCTTTATGGTAAGCTTCTTTAAGGTTTCTCATTATTTCTAACATTCAGCTAGTTGCTACATTGCCTGATGATGTTCAGCCTGGGCCTGATTTTTATGGACTGCCATGGAAACCTGTACTTATCACTGCCTTCTTGGGAATTGCTTCGTTTGCCGTTTTCTTATGGAGAACTGTCCTTGTTGTGAGTAAATTAATGCATACTTTAACTCATAAATTCAAGTATGGTTTTATAATCACAGTCCTTTTGTTTCTTTTTCAGTTTCTAATATGAACAGAAATTAATGCTTTTAATTCAAGCTAACCTTGTAAAATAGTATAATTTTTGTGTTGGTAAATTCTTAAGTGAATAAGACAACATGTATAATCTCAATGGGAAAACTACAGTTTATATGTGTCTTATATCAAAATCTAAATTTTAAGAATTAGGTGGGTCTTTATTTCAACTCACAAAGGATAAAAAGAAAGAATCAGATAGGTCATATGTACACTGTTAGTAGAACTAGGAATTCTTAGAGCCATCCTGAAAAATAGTTTCATGATGTGTATGATAAGCCTTAAAAATGGTTATATCCTTTTATATTGTATTAATGTCATGTCTAGTAATCGATCCTAAAGAAATAACCAGTCAGCCAGGCACAGTGGCTCACACCTGTAATCCCAGCACTTTGAGAGTCCGAGGCAGGTGGATCACTTGAGGCCAGGAGTTCGAGACCAGCCTAGCCAACATGATGAAACCCCATCTCTTCTAAAAATACGAAAATTAGCCAGGTGTTGTGGCACATGCCTGTAATCCCAGCTACTCGGGATGCTGAGGCAGAGAATCGCTTGAACCTGGGAGGCGGAGGCTGCAGTGAGCTGAGATGTGCCACTGCACTCCAGCCTGGGTGACAGAGTGAGACTCCATCTCAAAAAAAAAAAAAAAAGAAAGAAAGAAATAACCAATCGTGCATTAAATATCTTACATGGCCGGGCGTGGTGGCTCACACCTGCAATACCAGCACTTTGGGAGGCGGAGGCGGGTGGATCATGTAAGGCCAGGAGTTTGAGACCAGCCTGACCAACAAGACAAAACCCCATCTCTACTAAAAATACAAAACTTAGCTGGGGGTGGTGGCAGGAGCCTGTAATCCCAGCTACTTGGGAGGCTGAGGCAGGAGAATCGCTTGAACTGGGGAGGCAGATCATGCCACTGCACTCCAGCCTAGGCGACAAAGTGAGACTCTGTCTCAAAAAAAAAAGTTTTAAATATCTTACATGAGAGCATTCAGTAGAACAGTATTTATTAGAGTGAAAACTTTGACACAACCTACTGTGATTCACAGTGGGAAAATTGTTAAATTATTGTATGTTCATATAATGGGATATTAGGCTGCTTTATGTAATTCAAAGACATAGGAGCACAACAAATACTCGCAATTTAACATGAAGTAGAAAAAAAGTAGAAACCAAGACTTTAAGGTATAGATAAACTGTATATTACATAAACATACACACAGAAAATAAATGCTGCAAGGAAATACAATAAAATGATAAAAATTCTTATATCTAGGAGATGAGGTAAGTTTTCAGTTTTTAAAAAATGTGTATTTTCCAGATTTTCTGATTTGATCATGTACTATTTTACTCAGAAAGTATCTTTTTATTTCGAAATGCAAATTATATCATGTGTAAAGACACACTGTTAATTTTTTTATCTTCTGTGCAGAATTTGCCTTTCAGACTTAAACATATGTATGTATAAGTGTGTATACTCATACTTGTACATCCTTATGATTATACTATATAGCATTCAGCTTCATAGTTATTTAACATAATTGGGAGAAGATTATTTGTGTAAATGAGCTTTGCAGATGAAAAGCTTTGTATTGAAACTTCACAGTTAAAATGGCCAAAATTATTGGATGCAAATCTTTCTAAAACTGAGTACTCTTTTTCTGATTTCGTAATTATATCACATATATCATCATTAATAAATTTTCTCTGCTTTCACAATTGATTGTAAAATTACTTAAAAAGAAGGGTCTTTTTTCCTGTGAGGCCTTCTCTAACCTCCTGGTGCTTTTCTTCAGATAAAAAGGGAGAATCAAAGGGTAAATGGAAGGGGAAAAGTTGAAAACATTTTACATTTCCCACTCTTGTTTCTCCTATTTGTTAATAAAAAAATTCTAACGCCTTTTTCGTTTTTCAGAAAGTTATATAGGCTCTGTGTCCTAACTGCTGTTCCTCAGCCTCAGCACTTGACTTTTGGAACCTTGGTCTCTGCTTGCCTGTTAGTTTGGGTGAAATGGAGCAGAGGAATTAGCAAGGCCATGACATTAGGGAGATAGTAATTTCTTTCCATGTTGGAATTTTCTGAATGCATATTCCTATAACAATGGTATTATAAGTGAGATTTAGATACTGGAATTATTATGTATACAGTATATGAATTATTGTATTACAGTATATTATGTAAACAGTATATTTACTGAGCTTATGGATGATTTGTGGACTGGTGTTAGTATCTCATCAACATAACATTTGAAAGGGAAAATATGTTCTGGGTTGCAAAGAAATTTAGTAATATTCTTTTTACAATATTAGTTACTGCTTAGATTTTCTTGTCCTATAATTTAGTGCTGTCTTTGGGGGATGATTTGGGTGCCCTTTCAGGAAGATGATAGTTGTCATTTCTCTTGTTGCTTATGCATTTTCCTCTAGTAGTCTTCTCTTCCCTGTCAGGTTTATGAGCACTGTTTTTAGTGGTCTAGGAAAATCACATAATCTAGCTTAGTATTTATAGCATTATTTTAAAATTCAGCCAGCAGTCAACTTTGAGTAGGATTTCTGAGATGTTTTCTGGAGAGCAAAAGAGGTGTGTATCTTAGTACGAAGATCATACCTTTAATTATGTTTTCTCAGAGTCTTTTTGAGTAGTCATTGTTTTTAGATTTCTTTCTGGCTATTTGGAGTTGTCAAATAAGTGACTTTGAGTAAATAAAACGTTAATATATTTATTATCAAAAATATTAGCCATTTCTGTTATTCAAGTTAAGTGCTCATTTTGTAAGACTGGTGCTCATTTAGATATATAAACATATCTTTAGCTGTGCAAAGTAAGATATTTACCTCAGTGCTTTATCTGTCAGACCACAACATATCACTACTGGTTAAATTTGAAATGCTTTTTAACCTTTTTAAGTTTTTTCATCTTGAGGATTCATTATGCTAAACCAAAGTTTTATTAAATTCTCATTTGGTTACAATTCTGACAGTTGTATTAGAAACTATATACATCTATTAATAAAATGTTTGACATCAAATTTAATTTTATTTCTCTTTTCTAGGTGAAGGATAGAGTATATCAAGGTAAATCTTTAGGCTTATTTTGTTATTTGTACTAGTCCCTCTGTATTGGTGTTTGATATGGATTTTATATATAAGTAGTTTTAGTAACTTCTGATGTCTGACTGACTTATAGCTTCTGAAAACTTTACTGTTCCTAGGTTGCCAGGTTGTATGATAGAGTAAATGGTGATGCTACCAACTGAGATGGGAGATGAGGAGGAACGAATTGTGGGAGTAGGGAGAAGATCATTAATTTGGGGCAGATTGACCATAAATGTTGATGTAGTACCAATTTATTACATGTGACCAGTGTCCCTGTGCTAATGATTTAGTCAGTACATTAAATATTTATTTAAGTAGATAATTTGAGAACTAGAAATATAAATCAGCATGCCTGCATTTTCTGTTTCTCTTTGCAAATGACATATTTGAAGTGATGCCATTTTCTGAGAAGAAAGATGCTTCATGCAGGGAGGAATATTGAGCTATAACATTTTACTGTATATCCCATCTTGGAAATAAATTAAACTCTCATTGAAATAAAGGTTCTTATTAATTTTTCTTAAATCCTAACAGTATTTTTACATCCTTATTCTTGTTAGCAGATTGCTTTTTGTATTAATCTGTTCTCACACTGCTATAAAGAAATACCCAAGTCCTGGTGTGGTGGCTCATGCCTGTAATCCCAACACTTTGGGAGGCCAAAGCGGAGGATTGCTTGAGCTCAGGAGTTCGAGACCAGCCTGGGCAACATGGAGAAACCCCATCTCTATAAAAAAAATATAAAAGTTAGCTGGGTGTGGTGGCACACACCTGTAGTCCCAGCTACTCAGGAGGCTGAGGCAGGAGGATTGCTTGAGCTTGGGAGGCGGAGTTTGCAGTGAGCTGAGATTGCACCACTAAACTCCAGGCTGGACAACAGAGCAAGACCCTGTCTCAAAAAAAGAAATACCTGATACTGGGTAATTTATAAGAAGTTTAATTAGCTCATGTTTTTGCAGGCTATAGGAAGTATAGCGGCATCTGCTTCTGAGGAGGCCTCAGGGAGCTTTTACTCACAGCAGAAGGCAAAGCGAGAGCAGGCCATCTTACATGGTGGGAGCAGGAGCAAGAGAGAGTGAGCGGGGAGGTGCTGCACACTTTTAAAACCAGATTCCACAAGAACTCAGTCACCATCACAGAGTAGCACCACAGGGATGGTGATAAACCACTCATGAGAAATCTACCCTTATGATCCAATCACCTTCCACCAGGCCCCACCTGAACACTGGGTACTATAATTTGTTATGAGATTTGATGGAGACTCAGAACCAAACCATATCACTTTTTAAAACCATAATAGTTATGCTGAGAAGTTCTTTTTCCTCATAGTGCAAGATAATATGTCTTTGCTGCTGATACATTGGGTAATTCAATTTCATTTAGTGATCATAATAACCTTATTATTTTTTTCTTTTTTCAGTCACGGAACAGCAAATTTCTGAGAAGTTGAAGACTATCATGAAAGAAAATACAGAACTTGTACAAAAATTGTCAAATTATGAACAGAAGGTATAATTATTCTTTGTTTTTTTTTTTCATAGTCCCAGCTTGAATTATTTGTCACCTATCTTATAGTTCAGTTACTATGGTATTTTTAAATAGTATTTATTATTACATTAATTCCTATAAACCATCCAGATCTTAAGCAGTCATATGTGTAAAGTACTGTTTTCTTCTGTAAGAGGTCAGTCACTTGAAAATAAGTTCTGGTAGCACTATACTTTATATTTCTGGATTCTGAATGCTTTATTTTATATAGATCAAGGAATCAAAGAAACATGTTCAGGAAACCAGGAAACAAAATATGATTCTCTCTGATGAAGCAATTAAATTTAAGGTAAAAACTTCTTTTGGGGATTACATTTTAAAACAAAAGTAAAAGTAATGAGTATAACTAACCTTAATATCTTTTTTGTAGGATAAAATCAAGACACTTGAAAAAAATCAGGAAATTCTGGATGACACAGCTAAAAATCTTCGTGTTATGCTAGAATCTGAGAGAGAACAGAATGTCAAGAATCAGGACTTGGTAAGAGTTTTGCTGCTAAGTATTACTAATAATTTGGGTTTTGAACTCTTTTGTAGATTGAGTTGAACTCTTTATTTTCCATGCTGTTATGTGAAGTAAGAGTGCGAGTCAGGGAAGTTGAACCTACTTCTGTCCATTTTTGTGGAATTTTAAGTACTTACACAAGAAATTATTCTTACAGGCCTAGGAAGTATTTTGGTTCTCAACCCTAGGTAATTGTCATATTGCTTGGCTCTGCCCTCTGAAACATGTGGAACAACTAAGAAACCCAGTTGAACAGTCCTTGTGTTTTGTTTTGTTTTGTTTTGTTTTGCAAAGTTTTTTTTTTTTTTTTGCTATAAACATTTTATTTTATTAATAGAATAGTTTTAGAATGACCTAAAAGTTGCAAAGATAGTAGAGAGGGTTCCATAAATCCCACACCCTATTAATCTTGATGACCTCGTTGAGGTAGTATTGCCAGGTTTCTTCACTGTAAAATTACTTTTTTTTTTTAAACTTTTTGCATTATTGTACTCTTTGGAAGGAAGTTACTAACACAGCCCACAGTTAAAAAGTGAAGGGTTATGCTCCATCCTCTTGAGGAGCCAGAATCTTCATAAATTATCTAGAATTCTATATGGGTGATCTGTCTATTCTCACTCCAATCCTACCATTTTTAATTTAGGCAAGAGAATTTTTAAAGTACCTTGGGGATTATTTTTTTCTCTTGCCACAAGAAGAAAAAAAGTCACATTGATTTGAACTGGTTTACTTAAAAGATTTTTCAATTTCTTTTCTTTCACCTTTTAGTCTGGTCATCTACCACATTTTATTCTAACCAGGAAGGTTGTGTATGCTGTGAAATATTTATGCCTTTGATTATTTTCCCTTACCTCTTTAAGTTCTTGATTTTTCCCGAGGGCAAAACTGAAACACCTGCTTTTACCTGAAACATAGGGGATGGCTCTGGGACATACTTTGTTGATGTTTCTTCTTCTTAGTATGTATCCCAGTGTTTCTACTAAAATCCTAATATGCATTTTGTGTTCTGTTTTTACATGGCAGATATCAGAAAACAAGAAATCTATAGAGAAGTTAAAGGATGTTATTTCAATGAATGCCTCAGAATTTTCAGAGGTAAAGCTGACTATAATTCCTGCAGGATATTAATACTATATCATAGTTTGATTGCAGAGCAAAAATTTGATGTATGCTAAAATGTGCAAAAAATGAAAACTACATGATGTTGGGTTGGAAAAGTAACTTTTTCTGGTTTTCTTTGGAATTAATTCACTAACAGGAGTGTTTTGCATTAGGTTCAGATTGCACTTAATGAAGCTAAGCTTAGTGAAGAGAAGGTGAAGTCTGAATGCCATCGGGTTCAAGAAGAAAATGCTAGGCTTAAGAAGAAAAAAGAGCAGGTAAAGGAAAGTGCGTGTCCTAGGTCATGTAAAATAGAGAACCCAGTATCATACCTCATGAATGCCTTTACTCAGCTCTATTTTTAAGGTAATATATGTGCAGGATTCTGTTCTTAGATATGCAAAGTTTAAACTATGCTTCCAAAATTGAGTGTAGGTATACATTCTCCATCTGTTCTGGATTTTCTGTTCTGTACAATTTATTTTGGCTATCAGAGTGTGTAGTCTTGTTTTGTCAAACACCAATTGCTATTAACTTGAGTAGCCTTGAGTGGGTAGTAGATTGGCTTTTTAGACCTAAGAGTTAGATATTTTATAACCCTCCTTTGAGTAGTTACTGCTTCACTAGCCAAGGGAAGGTTACATGATCAGGAGTGTGGACTTGGGAGATAGTAGGATGAGCCCTTCTGTTCCTTCTGGAAGTGAATTATTTGAATTGGCTACAATTTTCTGAAGGATGCAATAAACAAGATCAATTTCCTTGATAGCTCTGATGTTCTCACTACAGCTCTGAGGGTTGGGGCCACTGTCTCCTCCCACTTAACCAAGGTCTTAGCCCATAGTGATAGGCCAAGGAGAGGCATGGTTCCTTATTTCCCTGTCTCATTCATGTGGTCCTAATGTCTCCAGTGCAAAAGCCCTAACCTGTGGGAATCATGTATTTTAACTTTTCAGTTGCAGCAGGAAATCGAAGACTGGAGTAAATTACATGCTGAGCTCAGTGAGCAAATCAAATCATTTGAGAAGTCTCAGAAAGATTTGGAAGTAGCTCTTACTCACAAGGATGATAATATTAATGTAAGTGCGTTCATGAATACAAGCTTAATTCTTGTGAATTATGAAATCTGTTGAATTAAATGGAAAGACTCTTAATGCCCTTTTACTTCTTTTCTAGGCTTTGACTAACTGCATTACACAGTTGAATCTGTTAGAGTGTGAATCTGAATCTGAGGGTCAAAATAAAGGTGGAAATGATTCAGATGAATTAGCAAATAGAGAAGTGGGAGGTAAGATCAGCCTCAAGGAGGATGGACCCCTTTTGCCTTCCTGTCTTTAAGTGCACCAGTGCTACTTTTCAGCTGGCTGAATTTCCTCTTAAGCTTTCGAGTTATAAATACATTGGATTTGAATGTATGTCTGTTTGCATTGGGCAGAGGTGGATTGCTAGGATGTGGTGTAGCAATAAGCATGCAATGAACACTGACTTTGTTTTTACATTGAGACTAGAAGGGTGCACGGGAGCTGCACTGGTCATGTCTTACACCTCTAAGTATTGAACACATACAGTAGTAGAAACTTGTTTTTCAGTTTCATGGAGATAACATTTTAAAACTTGTCATCTCAGTAGCTGTGTGGTTTTAAGGCCCACAACTGGTTTTAAGAGTACTGAGGTGGTTGGAGGCATAAACTGACTAAGGCCATGAAAGAAAACCACAACTGGTTTTGAGAGTACTGAGGTGGTTGGATCCATAAACTAAGGCCATGAGAGTGGAGGCTATAGTGTTGCAGTGTTTACTGATGAGGAAAATGTTTCTAGATGCCCTCTCTCAAGTTGGATATTGCTTGTGTAGTAGGTGTTTTAAACCACACCTGGTAGTAGATTCTGGAGGAGAATAGGAGGGAATCTTTCTGAATAAGACACTAAGCCCAGATGGAAGAAAGAGCTTTATCTCACATGTTTCTTCTTGCTCAATAATGGCATGTATAACATGTTTATTGTACAAATGGGAATTCACTTTTTCAGTCTTAAGTTTGCAGTTCTCTTAAAAGTCAGTTTAATCCTTTTCTGTTTTTGTTTGTTCTTTAAATGTTTGAACATGACAATTGTTTAGTTTTGGGTAAATCAAGAAAATATAGATTTAAAAAGCAAGGGAAGAAAAAGCAATGAAAGAAAGCCTTTTGTTTTTTAGGTGACCGGAATGAGAAGATGAAAAATCAAATTAAGCAGATGATGGATGTCTCTCGGGTATAATCCTTTTTAGAGTCCCATAATTGCCAGTGAATACTTTTACTATGCCTCACTTTTATGAATACTTGTCTCTTCTGCAATTTTTAGACACAGACTGCAATATCGGTAGTTGAAGAGGACCTAAAGCTTTTACAGCTTAAGCTAAGAGCCTCCGTGTCCACTAAATGTAACCTGGAAGGTAGGTTGCTTCTTGAGAAGAAATTGCTATATATTGGAAAGATACAAAATTGCATTAGAAAGATAAAGAGCGGCTTCCTGCTTTCATACTTCTCATTTCTCTCAGCACCAGCCCCCAACCAAGTTCTCAAGTTCTTGTGCACACATATGGAACTCAAATGTTTTATCCTTTACAGACCAGGTAAAGAAATTGGAAGATGACCGCAACTCACTACAAGCTGCCAAAGCTGGACTGGAAGATGAATGCAAAACCTTGAGGCAGAAAGTGGAGATTCTGAATGAGCTCTATCAGCAGAAGGAGATGGCTTTGCAAAAGTAAGATTATCATCATTTACTGTTAACTGTAGTGTCATGTCACTAAATAAATGTGTACTAATATAGATAATGTTATCGTTTTTCAGGATTATTTCTACTCTTTTGCATCTGTAATTAGTATAAATTTGTCTTTCTTTTTTTCTGCTTTGTTTCTCATAAGCTGCATTTTTCTTTCCTTTCTAACCAGTAGTCAAAAACTGTTGCCTGTAACTCACTTAAGGGGGAGCAGTGTACTGGTACTGACGGTCGCTGCTGTGGGAGTGCTTCTCTTTTGAAGATCTGGCCATGCCTTGTCTGTGGCTCCGCCACTTGTTTCACTTTCCTTTCTTTGTGGTCAATTATGTAATTTCCTTTAAACAGTCTGAGGGATTTGTATGACACGTGTTTTAGTAGAAAAAAACTTCAAAAAAGGAAAATTTACTTATTGAAGGTACATTTAGTTTTGGACTTCACAGAGTCAAATATTCAAACTAAACATAATTGTGGCAAAGATATTAGGAGTTTTGAATGTAGAACTATTTGGTGTGTATATTTAGATATTAATCCTCTGAAATACATATCTCAAATTTCGAGCGAGGTACCTTTTGAGACGTATATTTTTATAGTTCAAGTTTTTTGTCCACAAAAACATCTGAATTCTCTAAAAATAGTTTATCTGTGGCAGTTGCTATTTGTGTTTGCTCTTATGTTTTACTCTTTGGTGTATATGGCAGTGTATGAGAAGGCCTCTCTTGCTAAGCAAATTTAACTTTTTTAAATGCTTAGACTGCTACTGCTGTATGCCATTAAATATTGAAACCATACCATTAACTTTTTCTCTAATTCTTTGCTCACCAAGCAGCCAGTTTAGATTTTCCAGGTTTTGTTCAGGCCAGCTCTAAATAAATGCCTGTCCTGCTTCAGAGAGACATTCCTCATTTCATTACTTTTTAAAAAATAGCACTTCTCTGCCTCCAATAGTAATGTGAATTACTTAAATGGCAACTGTTTTTCTTCATGATACAGTTAACCCATTGATGTGGCAGTGTTTTATTCAACTTCCCCAAAATTCATTCAGTCTCCATGTGTGGTTTGTACTCTGCTGTCCACCCCTAAAGTCACTGTGTTAGTTCAGGCCCTTGTCATCTTTTATGCCAGTCCCCTAGCTAATCACGTATCTCCAGACTGTCTTTCTTTCCTTTTTTTTTTTTTTTTTTTTTGAGACAGAGTCTCACTCTGCTGCCCAGGCTGGAGTGCAGTGGCGTGGTCTCAGCTCACTGCAAGCTCCGCCCCCCAGGTTCATGCCATTCTCCTGCCTCAGTCTCCCGAGTAGCTGGGACTACACGCGCCGGCCACCATGCCCGGCTAATTTTTTTTGTATTTTTAGTAGAGATGGGGTTTCACCTATGTTAGCCAGGATGGTCTCGATCTCCTGACCTCGTGATCCACCCGCCTCGGCCTCCCAAAGTGCTGGGATTACAGGTGTGAGCCACCGCGCCTGGCCGAAGAATATACTTTAATGCAGGTTCAGTTTACTTTTGTATGAAAATGTCTTTAGTTTGACTCCATTTTAAAAGGATCTTTCTGCTGGTTCTGGAATTTCGATAGTTGTTTAATGTCAGCACTTTAAAGATAACCAGTTATCCTCTAGTTTTAAAGTTTCTTTGAGGAATCTATTATCATTCTTATTTTCTGTTTTCTCTTTTTTCAAATGTTTTATACCTGCCCTAGCTGCCTTTAGTCATTTTTCTTTTTGGTTTTTCAGCAGTTTTCTTGGGAGGTGCCTACATGTAGGGTTTTGTCATCACCCCTCCACCCTACCCTCCTGCTTTTTCTTTTGCATTTATACTGCTTGAGGTTATAAACATCTCTTGAGCTTGGAGCCTCTTTTTTCACATATTAATTCTATCTCATTCTCACTTGTCCTGAGAATCCAATTCGACATACTAGGATCTCCCACCCCTACCCCTCGCCCAATGCCTCCTACATTCTGAATATGCTTCATTCTGGATGTTTTCTTCTGACCTATCTTCCAATGTGCTAAAAATCTCACCTCAGTTGTCTAATCTGTTAAAATCATTGAGTTCTTTTTGGTTTCACTATTTTTCACTTTTATAGTTTCTAATCCTCTGCTGAAATGTGTAATCCTGACTTGTACTTCCTCCAATTTGTAAGGCACAATTGCTTTAAAATCTATGTGGTAATCCTATTATGTGGATCCCTTATGAGTGTGTTTCTCTGGTCTTCTAGATTGTGATTACATTGTCTTGTCTTGTGGAATGCCTAGTTGGTTTTGATGGAGTGGCGAACATTGTTTTTGAAAATTGTAGGGGAAATTTGAGGTCTAAGATGATGTTATCGTCCTACATAAAAGATATGAGATTACCTCTAGCAGGTGGTCATTACTTTATTCCAGTTAGCAATTAAAATCATTCAAAAATGGCTTAGTTCCTTTAAAGGACATTGTATTTATTGCCTGTTCAATACTCCAAGTGTGCAGCTCTTTTCTGGTCTCAACCCAAAGCCTAGAGCTTTTACTAGGGGTCCTTCTCATTGGCAGCCCTGAACTCCCTCCGCTTCTTGTTTCTCTCAACCCAGGGATGTGTTGAAAGTTCTTTTCAACCTTCTTATGTATCTGCATTGTCTTCAATGCATGGATGAACCTGGGGGGAAATGGCTTAAAATGCCGGGCTTACTTATAATTCTGTGTTTTTTCCTACTGGATTTTCTTCACTGCCTTATTAGCTTTCTGATGCCTTCGAGCACATTCTTTCTATTTTTGTCCCTATGTTCTTATTTTCAGTGTTTGCAGACTAACTCATCCATTATTGGAAACAAAATTCTCTTGAATCCTTCTTCAAGACTTGTTTTTTCCACATCCCTTCCTAAGCCAGAGTCAGAGAGGGATTGTTCTGTTCTTATATGCACCTTTTACACATTCAGCTGTGAGCTCCATTAGTGCAGAGGTGGTACTTACCATACCCATACCTTTATCTTAGCCTCTTACAAGGTAATTAGTATGTTATAACCACTCATAAAATATTTGCTGAAGTATTTATTGAATGAGCAGTTGTAAAAGAATACATAAACTTTTTTCTCTTTGGTGTTAATAACCCTTTTTACTATAGCTCCTCTATTTTTGTTTCCAATTTATAGAAAATTTTCAAGTATCTTTTGCATCAGAACTATGAGTAAAGAAGTACAAGGGTAACTACAAGTAGCACTTTTAAACGATTAAATGTTGCTGCCTTTACAATCTGTGTTATAGTTGGCTGACCTCTTGAGCTTGAAGGTTATCAGGTTAAAACCAATTTCCAGTACATAACACCCTGATTACGGGACAGTTTGGATTCTTTTTCTGTTCAACAGACATTGCCAGTACTCGGATTTGTCTCGCTGCTTTATCACGGTTCCATTGAAATAGGTAGGGGAGCTCCATATCTGAAGTGTGAAAATGTTCTGGGGTTAATTGTACAGTTAAGGACATGTTCTAAAAAGCTCTTTCATTGGCTGTCTTTATCATGGTACCAGCCTTGGATTGAGAAACAGCCCATAAGAAAATTAATTAGTGGTCTTTCCATGGTTAGAAATAAGAGAATTATCTCCTGCATCATCCTAATAAGCTTAACTGTGTTAGGTTGATCAGTCCTGGCTTTCTACATTGAAGAAAAGTGAGCATCATTTCAACCCAACAGTCTTTGACACATAGTGTTTTTTCACATTTGTTTCATTTACTAGTGAGGAGAGAATTATGAGACGTTAGAAAATGCAGGTGATGTATCAACAGGCCACAGTTGGATTTTTATCCTAAAGAACAGTTTTATTTCCTTCCTATGACTTTGTATAATCTATGCATTTTTAAGAATAGGATAGGAAGTGAGATTTTATTGGAGTATTCAGACAGAATGCCAGGAGGAAAAGAGAAACACTTTCATTGACAACCAGTTTTATCTTAGGAAACTGAGTCAAGAAGAGTATGAACGGCAAGAAAGAGAGCACAGGCTGTCAGCTGCAGATGAAAAGGCAGTTTCGGCTGCAGAGGAAGTAAAAACTTACAAGTAAGTTCACCTCCTAAAGAGGGTATCAGTGGCTAATGAAACTAGTGTTGGCTTTTTTTATTAGCACAAAAGCATAAATAAATGGTTAGAGGACATGAATACATCAATTCACACAAAAGAAAAACTAAATTTTAAGTTAACAAATGGAAAAATATTAACAAATACCCAGTGTTGGCAAAACTGTAAGGGAACTTGATTTGTGCAAACAGTTCTGGGGGTTGGAGGGGGTGGGAGCAGTTTGTTATATGATGTATCAAAAGCCATTAAAGTGATTTTGCCATTTGATAGACCCAGTAGTCCTAACTTTGGGAAAATTTTTGTGATGTAATTAAAGGATGAAAAAAGGTTTATAGTGGAAGATATTAATAATAGGATTATTTGAGAACATATTTAGGAACAGTTAAAGGAATTGTAATATATCAACTCAATCTCCAGCTGTTAAAGGAAATTATGTATCATTAGTTTTCATCATATTGTACTTTTGTTATAACCAACCATGTAAAATATGCTTTATATTTCTGGATAAGCTCTATTAGGGTACAGTCGTTAGGGTAACGGTTAACATAGTCAGATTGTTTGGGTTTTTATTCAGTTGTGCTTTAAATGATAAAGCCAAGTGTAATTCTTAGGCGGAGAATTGAAGAAATGGAGGATGAATTACAGAAGACAGAGCGGTCATTTAAAAACCAGGTAATAATTCTAGTGCCCTACTATATAGTGCCCGGAATTCTTTGATAACTAATAGAGGCTATTATAATGAATCTGTAAGCATATTTTGTGATGTATTATCTTTTTCAGATCGCTACCCATGAGAAGAAAGCTCATGAAAACTGGGTAAGATTTCTTTTTTTCTTTCCCTTATTTTGTGCATAGTCTCCCACAACTGAATTTGGATATTTTTCTTCAATAGCTCAAAGCTCGTGCTGCAGAAAGAGCTATAGCTGAAGAGAAAAGGGAAGCTGCCAACTTGAGACACAAGTATGTGGATTTTGATGCCTATATTTTCAGTGTGTGTTCTCTTAAGGAATTGGTTTCTATTTCATATTTAACTCTTTCTTAAATATTCTTTCTCTATATTCAAGATTATTAGAATTAACACAAAAGATGGCAATGCTGCAAGAAGAACCTGTGATTGTAAAACCAATGCCAGGAAAACCAAATACACAAAACCCTCCACGGAGAGGTAAGGGAGCACCTTGTAAAGGGCAACAATCTGTTTTTTGATGTAAAATGTATATAAGTGACTTTTTATTTCTGTGTGTAATGGTTATGGTACCCTAGGAATAATCCCAAGAACTGAATAAAGAAAAAAAGGCTGTCTTAAAATGCTAACAAGATGCTGTCATCTTTAGGTCCTCTGAGCCAGAATGGCTCTTTTGGCCCATCCCCTGTGAGTGGTGGAGAATGCTCCCCTCCATTGACAGTGGAGCCACCCGTGAGACCTCTCTCTGCTACTCTCAATCGAAGAGATATGCCTAGAAGTGAATTTGGTGAGCATTCACATGTTTCCTTGCAATACTCTTTTGGGTGGCTTTTTCCCTTTTATTTGAGAATTCTAATGCAAACACTTTAGAATTCGGGTCTGTCCAGTATAGAAAAGAAAATTTCTTAATTTGTCTTGGTGGATTCAACTGCAAGTATTCAACTGCAAGATTTGCTTTAGAACAGAAGGCATTTATTATTTTCCTTTATTATTTTGTTTCTCTTTAATTTTTTACTCTGAAGTGTAAGCCCTTATCTTTCAAAATTAAAGTTCTGTGGGATTCCTCTCCCAAATACAGCCGACCCTTGAACAACACAAGTTTGGTCTGTGCAGGTCCACTTCTATGCAGATTTTTTTCAAAAAATATTTTGGGAAATTTTTTGGAGCTTTGCAATAATTTGAAAGAACTTGCAGATGAACCACATAGCCTAGAAATATAAAAAAATTAAGAAGAATTTATGTATGTCGTGAATGCATAAAATATATGTAGATACTAGTCTGTGTTATAAACTATTGGAAAATATACAAAGATCTATTTTAAAAAGTTAAAATTTATCAAAACTTGCACAAGCACAGATGTACATGACAGCATTCACAATTGGGAAAAAGTAAACACATGTAAAGATGCAGTTTTAAATCATAAATGCATAAGATTAGCTGTAGTACATACTGTAGTACTACAATAATTTCATAACCACCTCCCGTTGCTATTGCAGTGAGCTCAAGTGTTGTGAGTATCTGTTTAAAACACCGTGTGATGTTAATCTGCATGTGGTCAGCTCATCTTTCCAGTAAATTGTGTATCACAGTAAACATAATCTCTCATGGTTCTTGTGTATTTTTCATGTTTAGTGCAATAACATAAACCTTGAATAACACCATGGGACCCATATAAAATGCCACTAGTGATGCTGGAAGTATTCTCAAGAAGCAAAGTCATGACACTACTAGAAAAGTTGAATTGCTTTGATATATACCATAGTTTGGAGTGTGCAGCAGCAGTCATTTCAGTCAGACGATTCATCTTGTAAACAGACCATGTACACGTACTGTACAAATACAATACAGTGTTATAAATACATTTCCTCTTCCTTATGATTTCAATAACATTTTATTTAGCTTACTTTATTAAAGTAAGAATACAGTATACAATATATATACAGAATATGTGTTAACTGTTTATGTTATTGGTAAGGCTTCTGGTCAATAGTAGGCTATTTATTAGTATGTAGGTTTTGGGGAGTCAAAAGTTACACGTGGATTTTTGACTGCGCAGGGGATCAGCACACCTAACCCCTGCATTGTTCGAGTCAACTGTATTATAAAAGTAGCCTCAATAACTTTACCGTTTATGCAGCATACATGTTTCCACTTCTCATTACTATAGTATGAAACGCTGTTGAGTCTATTTTGAATCCTAAATATGTCTATAATACTCAGTAAGATACGGAAGTCAGATTACATATACACTGAACAAAAATCACCATGTAGAATACTGTACATGTAAGTCTGTAGCTTGAAGTATAGAACCAGAGCCATTAATGTGCAGGGTTTATTGTTCTTTCAGTGCAAGGCAGTTCTTATTTTAATTCTTTAAGTCCATGCATAAATTGTAAGTGATTTCCCTTCATAAGTATTGGGAGACCTATTTTTAATGTTGCTTTCCAGATAAGACTTGAACCCTGATCTGTCCACAATTTATTATTTCTTCCAAAAAATACATATAAGGACTCTGTTCTTTCTTTCTCAAGGATCAGTGGACGGGCCTCTACCTCATCCTCGATGGTCAGCTGAGGCATCTGGGAAACCCTCTCCTTCTGGTAAGGGAGCAAGAGTGTTCAAAGAGTCTAAAACCATGCAGGAAGTGGGGAGAGGATTTTTTTTTTTTAATCCTCCTCACAGAGTACACAAGTCAGAATAAGTCTAAATCAGTTCTCTGGTCTTTAACAGATCCAGGATCTGGTACAGCTACCATGATGAACAGCAGCTCAAGAGGCTCTTCCCCTACCAGGGTACTCGATGAAGGCAAGGTAAATGCACCCATTTTGAATAATTAGTTATTTCAGGAACATTTAGCTCTTCCTACAACTCTCTCTTTGCCTCATCTCCTATTTGTGTGTTCTATCTGTACTATCTCATTTATTTTTTAAAAAAGCAAACTGTTCTCCAAGAGCCTGAAGTCCCCTCAGTTCCCAGCATTACATCTTTGGCTGAGCGTCCAGTAGCAGTAAGTACTTAGAAGTGTGGACTGAACTGGGCTATAAGTTGCATGGCAATATTGATCTTACTTTTATCCTTGACTTGGGAGTGTTGGTGAAATCTGATGGATTCATTGGCCTTTTCTCCTCTCTCCTGTTTGGTTAGACATTTAACCTGTGTAGAGCATCTGCTGTAACTGTAATTAACTTAAACAAAAGTGAAAAGTCCCCACTCTTGTGTGTCTCAGTGTTTAACGCTCTTAGGCAAAGTAAATTCATTGTAAATTGTGTAATTCATTATTATGTCTTCATTTGGAAGTGTGCTGTTTAAGAATACCTACAGTTGTATACTAGGCAAACCCTATTTTGAATGATCTGAAATTACAGATTGATAACAGAAGAATGTTTGCTGGAAGTGAAATACTGAATAGTGGAAGTCTATAATTACCCATTGAGCCAGTTCCCAGCAGTGTCCTTAAACAGTGTCCACATAAGTGTATTCTCTTGTAACTTGTATAGCTGTTATGGCTGGTAAGTCCTCTGATCATACCTCACTGTGATTCTCGACATTGAAATTAAAATAATTTTAATGATTGAGAGAGTTTCCAACCCACTTTCCCATAGGAAGTGATTAATCAGTATCTCATAGTAGACAGTATTACTAGTGAATGAAGGTGAATAGAGCTGTGCCTGTATAATTTGTGTACATAAGATTGTTTCTCTTGGAAAATACTTCCAAGTTCCAGCACAGGACTCCAGGAATACACATTTCTTGAGAAATGTTTTTATCCAAGGGCAGCTTGGATAAGACCCGAGACCCCTTTGAAGTAGGAGACTTCAAAGAGTGTAGAGACTACTTTGTTAGAAAGGAGAAGCAGAGGTGGAAAGAACGTGGCCTTGGAGTCAAACCTGGCATGGAATTCCAGCCAGCCTCTTACATGCTGTGTGACCGTCAGCAAATCTAATACTCTCTGGGCCTGTGTTCCTGCATATTTAGAACAAGATGGTCCTATTAGAGATTTAGAGATGTGAGAATTCGTGTTAATATATGTAAGGCCTACAGAAGGTACTCTGAATAATCGCTGTTACATGGTAGAGAATGGATTTTTCATTCCCTTTCATTCTCTGCATTCTTAATATGGAAATTACTCTGATGGGAGGGATGTGCAGAGGGAGTGACTGCCTTAGAAATAGATGTATGAATGGCATAACTTATATCATTAGTCAGGAATGACCTCCATTTATAACCTGTGCTTTCCCTTCCATTTGCAGATGTAAGCAATAATATGATACAGCAAGTGTTCACTCCTGTGGCATACTTTTAACCTTTCTAAGCTTGTCAGTGGGAACAAATGAGAGGGGTAGAGTTTTTTGCACTAATTCTGCTCTGGACAAGTGCCTGACATCTGCTTCATTGGGTTTTAGTTTTTACTGGTGTTGGTGCTTTTGTCTGTCATACCATAGTATTTCAAAACTTCAATTGTTTCTACTCTGCAGGTTAATATGGCTCCAAAAGGGCCCCCTCCTTTCCCAGGAGTCCCTCTCATGAGCACCCCCATGGGAGGCCCTGTACCACCACCCATTCGATATGGACCACCACCTCAGCTCTGCGGACCTTTTGGGCCTCGGCCACTTCCTCCACCCTTTGGTAAGATGATCTGAACAGTAGTAATTGACTTGTAAAGCACATTCATCTTCTCCCTCTATCCCTTGCTAAAACAACTGCAATTGCGGGGCTTTGCAATGCAGCGATGAAGCTGATTGAGTACACTGTAACTTTTCCCCAAGTTTCTTCAGACACAAAGGGTGCTGCATAATCTCCTGTGATTAGATGGGCAATAGTTGTCTCTAATAGAACAAGGAAAGGGGCTATTTATAAAAAGCCAGAAATATTCATCACATTGAACATCTGTGGCTGTGTACTAGGCTCTGCAATGGATAGCAAGGTAGATAAAATACATCCCCTAACTAAGATGTCCTGTAGGTCACAAATATACACATTCTACAACATAAAGCTTCTAATCACCCATAATGGAAGCATAAGCAGTAGGTCACAGAATATTAAGGAAAGACAAAACCCTCAACCCTCACCTTGGGAATACAAAGAAGGGAGATATGAAAGAGAAGGTAGAATTTAACAGCTATCTAATGAATGCTGCTGAATTTAATTAGATGGAGCTGGAAAGCCTTTTCCAGCAGGGCAAGCACCTTAATTTTTATGGCATTTATTAGGTACATCTTGAGCTACTGCATAAATTTTTAACTGATACACAGTAGTTAATGGAATTTATCAAAATTTTTATTGCAATGAAGCCATATTTAGTCTGTCTTCTTGGTATGGTATATAGTACTTCCAAGTACAAATCTGTCTCTTTTTTTCAGATGAAGATGACAGGCCAGGCACAGTGGCTCACGCCTGTAATCCCAGCACTTTATGAATCCCAGCATTCATTAGATGAGGCTGAGGCAGGTGGATCCCTTGAGCCTAGGAGTTTGAGACCAGCCTGGGCAACATGGTGAAACCCCCATCTCTACAAAAAATACAAAAATTAGCTGGGAGTGGTGGCGTGCACCTGTAGTCCCAGCTTCTGGGGAGTCTGAGGTGGGAGGATTGATTGAGTCCAGGAGATTGAGGCTGCAGTGAGCCATGATCACTCATTACACTCCAGCCCGTGTGACAGGCAAGACCTTGCCGCCAAAAAAAAAAAAAAAAAGGATGACAGACTATATTAACATACCTGGCATTATCTTAATTTAAATACGTTCCTAGGAATTTACTTGAAATAATTTTTGTTTTCCAGGCCCTGGTATGCATCCACCACTAGGCTTAAGAGAATTTGCACCAGGCATTCCACCAGGAAGACGGGACCTGCCTCTCCACCCTCGGGAATTTTTACCTGGACACGCACCATTTAGACCTTTAGGTTCACTTGGCCCAAGAGAGTACTTTATTCCTGGTACCCGATTACCACCCCCAACCCATGGTCCCCAGGAATACCCACCACCACCTGCTGTAAGAGACTTATTGCCGTCAGGCTCTAGAGATGAGCCTCCACCTGCCTCTCAGAGCACTAGCCAGGACTGTTCACAGGCTTTAAAACAGAGCCCATAAAACTATGACCTCTGAGGTTTCATTGGAGAGAAAGTGTACTGTGCATTATTCATTACAGTAAAGGATGTCATTGGCTTCAAAATCCAAAAGTTTATTTTAAAAGGTTTGTTGTTAGAACTAAGCTGCCTTGGCAGTGTGTATTTTTGAGCCAAACAATTCAAAAATGTCATTTCTTCCCTAAATAAAAATCACCTTTTAAGCTAGAGCGTCCTTACAACTTTGAAATGTGCAATAAAGAATACCTGTGTTTTAGCTAATGTAGCATATGTAATTGCAAAATGATTTAGAATGTCATGAAAAATATGAACATTTCCTGTGGAAATGCTTTAAGAACATGTATTTCCATTATCCTATTTTTAGTGTACACCAGCTGAATACGGAGCAACGGTGTTTATAAGCGTTTTTTTTTAAACTATCTGGTCACAAAGACTGTTACGCTAAAAATGTTTACTAAAAGATCACTAAACTATCTCCCCTCTTGCTGAAGTTCTTTGTAGTAATAGCTCATAAAAATTTGTTTATTAATATTTCCCGAGTGTCTGTTGACTCATTGGACTGTTATGAGGCTTGTGCCATTTGGGGAACATGTAAACTCAGGCTCCCAGAACTGAAGATGGTGGCTGGTGGCACACTTCCGGCTGCTCCTCCGTCACCTGTCAACTCTACAAGTGATGTCTTCTTTTTATTTCAAAGAAGTTTATTTCCCACTTGTATAGCATTTACATGCTTTCTTTACGATCCTCATTGTCTATTTGAGAATGGTTTTCTGAGAGTGAGTTTACAATAGTAGCAAGAGTTGTTTGACCTGATGTTCCATTGTTTTTACCATTCCTGTAGAAAAAGGGTGCATAACAGAAAAATGAAAATGATGTGTCATGGCCATAAATTACAGAAATCTTTAAAAATTTTAAAATGTACAGTCCCTTATCTATCTTTACCATTCCTTGCCACTGACTTTTGAGGAATATAATAAAAAGATTGGAAGAGTATAATGCCATGAGAAAGAATGACTTAGGACTGTGAGCGTTATAACATGCCCTAGGTCAGCAACCAAGGGTTGAAATCAGTTCTGTTTTAGGGGGGAATCGGGGGGGGGGGGGGCGACAGATATTATTCCAAAATTAATATTAATTAATATTTAAACATTGGTGTTTTTATTTAAAAATCAGTAACTAACCATCTGGAATTGCACCATACTTAAAGTCTTATCCATTACTACACTGTCTGTCTTTAAAACAATGTTTCTTTAAATACTCTACAACGTTTCTAAGAACGAACTTCAGACATTTTAATTACAGTAATAATAGCACTCCTTTTAAGGAGTTTCAGATCCACACTAAAACTAAAATCATAAAAGGCTGATACTTTTCTTTGCTGCTAGGCTATATTCTTCCATTCTTTGAAGTGCTATGATGTAATATTTTTGAAACCTAGTGTATGTCTTGGCACTGTTGTGATATTTAATCAAGAATACCTTGTAAAAAGGAGCAAAAGCTTCAATGTGAAACAATTTTCTCTCTTTATACTAAACTGAAGATAGTTTAGAAAGATAAGGACCTTTGAAAGAAGACAACTCTGTCAAAGTTCATAAGGAATATAAAAATTCTTCAGGAAAAGAGAATTCAATCTATATGTCCTCCCGTTTAATATCAAGAATAGAAGAAATTAAGAGGAAAACTCCACAGAAGAGCATAGGCCACTTTTAGCCATGTAAAAATAAGATTAAGTCACAAATACAACTTTTGAGTTTACCTGTCAGTATCTCTTTAGGACACAAAACAATGCTGAAGTTAATATAATTTCTAATTTTAAATGTCATTTAAGTGTAGATTATGCCATCTAGGAAGGTAAATAGGAAAGGTAAATTAAATCTATTTTTAAAATTCAAAATATTAGAGTATTTTTCCCCTCTAAAGCCTTTTTTGGTGATTATTCTGTATCTGACATAATTGAGAAACTGGTAAGCTGTAAAGATTCCAGTGTAGCTTCTCTGAGAAGTTGTGAGCCAGTCCATAACTGCTTCCTCTCACATCCATCTGATTGCACCATTTCTGCAGCAAACCCCAAACAAAGCAGGGTGCCAATATGCAGATGGCATAGGGAGTATCATCCCTCAGCCAAATCACTTTTCCATCTCTAAAGTTTCATCTATTTTGGAAGTCATCTCCAACTAATTGTGTCTGGATGTAGTTGCTAAAATTGTCCTATTTATGAAGCAGCAATATTCAGCCTGAAAGCATTTCTGCTATAGTTGTAGTTACATCGCCAATGGCTGATTTTTTTCATTGGAAAGTAAATTTAAGTAATTCGTGGGATGTGGTATATTCTGTGTCAACTTCAAGACAATCACTCATTTTCTCGTTATATTCAGGTCTGAATTAAAGTTAAGTTAATCACACAGTGTTCAATTTAAGCTTCTTTAATGTTGATGAAAGGTATTTGTAGTTCATATAAACCATACTTATGTGAAGGATAGCAGATGCTTCATATAAATTATCACTTTGATATACATATCTTATGGTTTATGAGAAAAGAGAAAAAATAATACATCGGTTTTGCTACACTTTAATGGGTTTTTTTTTTTTTTAAGGGATTTTTTTTCAGGTCTTGTCAGCAACATCAAACAAAAGGTACTGAGTACTCCACAGGGTACAGAGTGCTGCCAAGCACCTTAGAAAAATTACATGACACGGAGAAAATGCGCTTCTTGCTCCTTGAAGAGCTTACAATCTAGGGATTTGACAACTCACAGTCTTAGGAACTGAGCAAAGTAAGGCAAATTCTTCATCCCCTAGAGCTATTGTGGACTGAATCATTTTAGAATTTGGAATTAATCCAATCAAGATGAGAGACAAGACTAAATTTGGCCGAGAATTCATTCAGCCTCACATAGTTTTTATTAACATCCGTCTAGTAAACGGAATGGACCTAACAGACAACTGAAAGTAAAGACTAGATCTCTTGAAGTGCAAGGGCTAAAACAACTTAATTGTGGTTACTTATTTTAAAAAGCAAACATACTGAATGGTATGACTAGGGTGATTACACTAGTTTAAAAATAGGCCAGGTACTGACACTGCATTCCCCTCATGCATTGCTCATTTAAAATAGTGAATATTAAAATATGTGGGCTTTACATCTAACCCACAGAAAGCCCACCACAAATGTTCTGTGTATCAAATATCCACCTCATGTGTACTATGAAAGTTTTATTTATGCCCCATTAAGTCAAAAGTAAATTATAGTAAGCTAATGACCTGCATATTTTCATATGGATGAATGTCAGTATATCTAAATAGGAAATAAATGGCGATCCTATCTACCTATATAAAAAAAATAGAGTATCTTTCCAGATTTTGCATACTCCTCACTGTAAGAAGAGGTATGCAGGTTTTAAGGTTTCACAATCAGTTGTCAGAAAAACAGCAGTTATGCCTGCAGTATCTCATTAGCATCTGACTCAATTATTTTTAGATTACATTGTTTAGAAGACATTGTAAACCCATCTAAAACTTTGTAATTATTTTGAGATGGTTCCAATGTTAACCCTAGAATCATCATCAGAAAGAGTAACAATGTGATGTAGAAGAACAGCTAATCGACATGACTAAAAATATGCTCATTTTCAGAAAAACAATCTGGTCATCTGGAAACAATCACAGCTTCAACCTAGGGAACACTCCCATGTGGGATACTGATCTGGCCAAGGCACACTTTCTAAGCAGGAAAACTATCAGATCAGGGTGAATTTAGGCCACTTCAGAGGTGCTGCCTATAAACATCCAGACAGACCTTCTTAGGCAGCAGAACTGGTCCCATTCCTCTCAAAGCAGTTTGACACTACCCTACCCACATCAACCCAAAGCTTGACGTTAAGTCAAAAGAGCATATTGGAGCAAAAGTGAACAGATGTGTAAACTCTAGCACATTCTTATTGCTGTATTAAGTCTGAAGATGAGCACATCCTACCCACGACAGTATTGTTCCAGGAAGCAGGGTAGGAGTAGTGGTAAATTAGAAAATAGACTATTAATTGCACAATTAATAGAAAAGTAAAAACATGTTTCAAAATCTACAATAAACCTGTATCCCAAGGAGTCCTATACGTCAGTGATGTGCTGGACTCTGAATTCTGTGGTACAGCTTTGCATTGGACTCCCTCCGGCCTACTGGTCTGGGTACGGCTTGCTTCCTGCCTGTTGAAGGGTGAATATGCTACACAGAGCTATGATGGTTTCTACTGAGTGGTAAAATTCACAGAAGTTCCAGGTTCATCATGTCAGGATCATTCCTTGTGCAAAGTTTGATGTAGATGAAGATAAAGTGGTTTCTTGGTCAATAATTGCAATTTCTTTCTTTTAAAGTCAGTGGGTTTCTTGTATCTGTAATCACAACAGAAAGACCATTGTTTAAAATACATTGATAACTGAACTCTTCCAAGGTTAAATACTGGGTATGGGGGATTCAGAAGAAAGATATACTAGTCACCATCAAATTAGTACTAATTCTATATGCACATCACTTACAGTTCTATTACAATTGGCCCAGGTTTAATTTCATCCATCTCCATGAAAGCAAAACACTTGGTGCTGGTAAACCTTTTTTTAGGCTTGTAGTGTTTGAATTCAAAGAAGATAGCTGCACCTAAGGAATTAAAACAAGCCACATAAACCACAGATAGCACATTTCTTGTGTGTCAATTAATTTTCTTTGATCACCAGAAGCATATGACCAGCTACAGCTGGCATAATTTGACAAAACAACTTGTGCCAGTCTCAGTGATTTGGCAGTAACTTACTATGGTTGTCACCCCAAACTCTTCTGTATCTGAGTAGAGTGACGTTTCTCCTTATCATCCAATTCTACAAACTATAGCAAAGCTTCTTGAGCTAGACTGCCTCAAGAATGTATAACAGTTATGTACACAGGTAGAATCATAAGCTGCTATAAAATATGAAATGCCACAGAAGAACAGAGAAGATACTTCAATACACATAGAGACTCATTAGGTAGAAAATGCATTTAAAAGAGTTCCTAAAAAAATTTAAGCTTGAATTGTTTCCCTTACCCCAAAACAAAAACTCAAAAATTCAATCTTGGGGGTATTTTGGAATTCAAGCAACATAAATCACATGCTGGCTCAGCTGGAAAATGGTATCTGTTTCCTCAACACCTTTTTCAGTATTCAAAGCACTGCTGTGATGTTTTTCCTGGAATTGCATGTTTGTGTCAAGACAGTGCTGTAGAAGACAAAGGTTCAAAGAGCAAATCTATTTATTCTGCCACTCTCCTCCAATGAGCAAGTGATAATGAGAAATTTAGACAGTTCTGGCCGGGTGCGGTGGCTCATGCCTGTAATCCCAGCACTTTGGGAGGCAGAGATGGGCAGATCACTTGAGCCCAGGAGTTTGAGACCAGCCTGGGCAACAAGGGGGTGGTAAGACCCCACCTCTATAAAAAAATTTTTTTAAATAGCCAGGCTTGGTGGCACGTGCCTGTACTCCCAGCTACTCGGGAGGCTGAGTTGGAAGGACTGCCTGAGCCCGGGGAGATTGAGGCTGCAGTGAGCCATGATCATGCCACTGTGCCCCAGCCTGTGTGACAAAGTGAGACTCTGTCTCAAAAAAAGAAAAAAATAAGAAATTTAGACGGTCCTATGTCCCCAAAGTCCAACAGATAAACTCTTCCCCCAATCCTGCAGAAAAAAGCTAAAAATGGAGAAATAAGTTGCCTCATCAATGTGGCCAAGAAAAATGAATTTCTAAAGAAGGCATGGAAAGTGAAGGAAGTCAGTGTCTCACTCTTCACCGGCTATTTCTAAATACTGCCTTAACCAGAGCAGTCCAGGAGCTTGGCTTGCAAAGACAACATACATTTAATACTGCCGCTGATGACAAAACTCACAAGTCACTAGAAGTTTAGCAATGTTCAGAAATGTGTGCACAGCACTGGCACTTGGGTCCAAATGGACCACATCACATGGCAAGGGAGGAAAGAAAAACCAATTGCTCAGGAGACAATGGGATGTGGGTGAGGGAGAGATGGGCATATTTGGCCATCCACTCCCAACACGCTCAAAAGGATTACAATAGTTAGGTTACTGGTAACATCTCTTCCCTAGGTGTGTGACCTTGTCCACAAATGGTGGCTTCTCTTCTCCCTCCCACAGCACTCAGAGGCATTTTGTCATTAGAAAACCAAAGATTTTAAAGACAGCAGAGTCTTTTCTGCTAGGAAACCCATCTCCTCCTCATGATCATGTCTTGAGGTCTGAATAAATGTGAATGATAAAGTCACGTTTGAAAACAATACTAAAGTTCAAATATGTTACCATCATTTTGAAGAAGTTAAACAAATTATTAATCTGTATCACCTGTAAATAATATATTTCCTGCATCTTTCATCATGCTTTTTATAAGAAAGAACAAAATGTGAAACAGGAATATCCTGGGAAGATTAAGTTAAAATGTTTGTAAACATGAAAGTATAGTCATTAACACTAATATCAGTTAAAACTACAGTAACAGTAAACAGTAAGTTTGAAGCTGGAAAAAATTAATAGAGTCAAATTTTGAATCTAGTTCTACTTTTATTATCTGGTGAGTCGAGCCATTAAGAAAGAACACAGTGTAATAAAATAAAAAAGTTAGCCCATGAAACACTCCACCTTCTCCCCTCCACATCACAAACATTTCCTAAGGCAATGGAGTTAAAGAAATGAAACAAATCAATAGTTTTGTTCAGAAGACATACTTTGTAACTGAAATTTCTTCAACGTTATTTATTAAGCACCTCCTACATACATAGTCTTCTAACACAGCAACTCTGGAGCTTTGGTGTATGTCAGAATCACCTAGAGGGCTTCCTAAAACAGACCGCTAGGCCCATCCCCATGGTTTCGGATTCAGGATATCTGGGGTTGCCACCTAAGAAGGCTCCAGCTGCTGCTCCTGTTCCAGGAATCATACTCTGAGAACCACTGTTCTAACAGAAGCACTGAAAGGTCTTTTAGTGGAGGAACAGAGGAGGCAGCAGCACCAGACTTGAGAAGTGAAATATCGAATATTTCAGATGCCGAGGCAATCACTTCAAAAGGCACTTGAATATCCTACAGAGCTTGAACATTTCAGAAACTGCAATTGAACCCTCAGGTGATAAAGGGATTCTGAAGTCACCTTTTTGGAGAACACTGAAATTTCCACTGGGTGAAAAGCATGGGGAAGTATTTAATACTAAGAATCGTACTTGGAAATGTAGCCTCACTATTTCAAAAATTTGCTTTTGTCCTTTCCTATTTCCTAACAATTAACTGCAAGTTAAGTTATCGTTCTACCAAACTAGAAATACTGGGAGAAAACCCTGGTTCTTAATTTGAAGAAGAAAACTGAATCGTTAGGGAACCTTCACGCACTCCTGCTTCTCCCGGCCCTTTAGTGTGTGAAAAACTTTGTTTTGTTGGTAAGGTCAATAAAATTTTATTATCAAAGATTGTTTTACTATATAACAGTGCTATTAGACAAGTAGATAACACAATTCAAATCAATAAACACTATGTTACATTTACTTCTGCCAGATACTAACTATGCTAGGTCCACCATATGTACAAACACAAATAAGATGAGAATTCTGTCCATAAGAAGCCAAGTATTATTTAGGATTACAAACCTTTAGTTAATTTTTCAACATGCTTCTGGAGCTCAATGTCCACATTAAAATGAACATATGTATCTTCTTTTCTTGAAGCCACAGGAGTATCTTGCACAGGAGTTAAGTCTATGCCATTCAGATCTAAAGAGAAAAGAAGTTTCTCTTTAGGAACATTCAAATATACAGACTTAAAAACTGCAGGCCAGGCGCGGTGGCTCACGCCTGTAATCCTAGCACTTTGGGAGGCCGAGGCGGGCAGATGACAAGGTCAGGAGATCAAGAACATCCTGGCTAACATGGTGAAACCCCGTCTCTACTAAAAATACAAAAAAAATTAGCCGGGTGTGGTGGCGGGCGCCTATAGTCCCAGCTACTCGGGAGGCTCAGGCAGGAGAATGGCATGAACCCAGGAGGCGGAGCTTACAGTGAGCCGAGATCGCACCACTGCACTCCAGCCTGGGCAAAAGAGCTAGACTCCATCTCAAAAAAAAAAAAAAAAAAACTGCAAACTAGGTAGGGCATGGTGGCTCACACCTGTAACCCCAGAACTTTGGGAGGCTAAGGCGGGTGGATCACTTAAGGTCAGGAGTTCAAGACTAGCCTGACCAATATGGTGAAACCCCATCTCTACTAAAAATACAAAAAATTAGCCAGGCGTGGTGGTGCACACCTGTAATCCCAGCTACTTGGGAGGCTGAGGCAGGAGAATCTCTTGAATCCGGGAGGCAGAGGTTGCAGTGAGCCAAGATCGCGCCACTGCACTCCAGCCTGGGCAGTAAGAGTGAAACTCTGTGTCAAAAAAACAAAAAACAAACAAAAAAACCCTGTCAACTACAGGGCGTATATTTCATAAGGATGCTTGCAGAAAGGTAAGAGGAAATTCTTGGGCTAACAGAAATTCCCATTTGGCGTGAGCAGGTACCTGAAGAGTTGCAGGTGACCACAGAGGCATGTGGAGGGGGCTGAGTGAGGGGATGGGAGATTTCGCGGTGGGAAGGAGGAAACCTGTCTCAATCAGGTACAAAAGAAAGCTTGTAGAACACAAAATTTCATCTTTATAGGGAAGAAGTGAAAAGAACTTTTTGTTTTCCTTAGGAAATAGGCCACTATATTTTTGTCTGCAATAAAAACTTAGAATGTAAATAATATGCCTCAATGGGACCTTACCCCTAATTTCCAAACTTGATCAAGTGTATGATTTGGAAAGACCTTTTAAATCTAACATTATCAGAATCCCCTGCCGTATTCAAGTCAAATGACCAAAAATGCACATGAAAATTGCCAATGAAACCCTTCCATCAATGAATACGTTTTTACAAATATTATCTAAATTCTCATTATATTTGTTGTAACAACCTGTTTTATACCAACTAGACAGAACACTAAGTTATTGTGTATGGTTTTAATTTCCTGGATCCAGGAATCTTCCAGTTTAATCAAATTCAACATGGACTCATTTAATGACTACTCAAGTGTTTATGTATTATTCAACAGATTTGTCTTAGAGAACTTAAAACGATATAGTACATTGATTGTTTCAGTTCTTAAAGATATTTACAAAAACATGTTTTAGTTCAACATGTATGCAAAGGTAACTTAACAGCTACTACACTATCATTAAACATCTTTTTGTTTTAGTGTACATTCCTGCATGAGTTATGCAGTTCTGTAAATGACCTATCAAACTATAATGTAGAGTATATATACTTTCCAGTAGGCCATATATTTGATACCTGATAACATCAGAAGTTAAAGTTTCACAGCATTAGTGCTGTGGATCACGGTCTCCAAATAATCCCTCTCTGTGGCAGAATTCCTTTTTATTTTAATTGGTACTAATGAACTTTTGAATCTGAATTTATTTCTATGACTGACAAAAGTTCTCTTCATTTGATTTCAGCCCCTGTTTCTCTGACTTGCCTCAAATTACAGATTAAAGTAAACCACTTGGATTAGCTGTGCAGTTGTTTCTGGATAGGAGTATGACAACTTCATTCTCAATCGCCCTATAATTATTTTTAAAATACTGTCAACTACTTTATAAATAAAGTACTGTATAAAATGTTTGGCAACAATAAAAGAATTCAACCAATGTGGTTTCCCTTTGAAAGACTGAAAATGTTGTTTTTAAGGAATAAATGAACTGCCACACTGGATAGGAGAAAAAAACCAAATCCTAAGAATAATCATGCTTCCTAACCACAGTAACATACTTAAGAATAAGAAATACTTCACTTGTTGAATGCTCCATAGGATTACATTCAGAGCATGCATGCTATGGATCTATCCTTGCTTCCTGTCCTCACTGATGATTCACTTAAGGCCTGATTCTCATCCACCTTTGTAGGACTCTCCAATGTAGACCTCTCTCTTGGACAGGAGGAAGGCCTAATGCAGGAGGAATCAGGAAACAGAACACTGGGCTTTGCAAACAAACCTACACATCTTTGGAAGGTGAGGGACATTCTGTTAACCTGTGTCCTAAAGGATGTATCTGCTGTTAAAGATGTGTAGCCAGCACCCCAGATGGGATTTTAAGAATAAAAAGATATACACAAAGAAAAACTCAAAAGCAAAACAATGTAAGTTATAAATAAGAAAATAAGTAAATCTCTCAGAAGTGTTCTGTGAAGAAGTGATGATCTCTTCCAGGGACTTTGCCTCATAATAGAATGAACTAAAATGAGTTGTCACATACGTAAGACTCCCCGCCCCACCACCAAAATAAAACTGTCCCAAATGAGAAGCAACATTATAAAATTCACCTGAGGAAAAAAAAGTAAACAGTCACTTACCCTTTACACTAACTGTAATATAGGGATCGATGCACTGCCCAGCATCTTTCAAACCAATTTTCTCAATTCTGATAGTGAGTAATGTCATTCCTGGTTCCGATGGCAACCTTGGTAATAAAGTACCTGGCGACAGAGAAAAAGCAATAAAAGCTCCATGTCATTTCACAGTAAACATTTTAATGAACACAGAGAAGATACAGCCTTGCTTGCAACTGACTTAGTAACTAGCCAGGCATTATTTTGGTTCCCGAAACTCCCAAACGCTTGGCATTATTTTTCCAAATGTTTAATTATACGTAAGAGAAATCTGCACTTCCATGTCTCATAGTCACCACTAAAGCAGAAATTATTCAAGTCTGGCAGAAATTTAAGTCACTCCAGGAAGCCCAATTATAAATTACCACATAATTAATAATAAACTCACATACATATACTTTGTATATGCTCATTTATATAATATACTTCGCATCTCAATATGAAGTGGTAGAAGAAAAAACTTTAAAAATATTTGTTATATTATCCTAACATTTGAGAAATATAATACCAGAGTTGATCAACAAATGCTTTACTTTTTTTTTTGACACAGTGTCTCACTCTGTCACCCAGGCTGGAGTGCAGTGGCACAATCACAGCTCACTGCAGCCTCGACCTCCCAGGTTCAAGCGATCCTCCCACCTCAGCCTCCCGAGTACCAGGGACTACAGGTATTTGCCACTAGTTACTATTGATAAAGGAAATAATTTACAACTTAATAATTGTGTATTTAATGGAATAATTTTACAGTCTAATTTCCCATTCTTTTCCTTATGAACATTGAAGCAAAAAAACCACAAAAAAACAAACAAAAAAAACCCATCCGTTGAAATTGCAATGAAGTTTAGATCAATTTTAGAAAGAACCACATCTTTAGAAATTGCTTCTTCCAATCCATCAACTGATATCTCTCAACTTTTTAAAGACTTCTTAATTTTCTCAATAGAATTTTTTTCTTTTCTTCACAAAAGTCTTATACTTCTTTTGTTGGGTTTATTATAAGATACTTGATATTTTCTGATACTATTATAGACGTTATAATATTTCATTTTCTGAGCACTTATTGCTTATTTAAAGAGAGAGGATCGATTTTTTAATAATACCTCTGCTGGCAGGAAGAACTGATTTTTATGTACAGATTGTACACTCAGGAACCCTACTCTCTTATTAATACTAATGACTTATCCATAGGTTCTCTTTCATGTTCTAAATACATATTCATAACATCTGCAAATAAAGGGACAGGTTTCCCCCCTCTAATTTTTATATTTTATTTCTTTTTCTTATACTAGTACACTGGCCAGAACTTCTAAAGCACTGTTGAGGAAAATAGTTAACAGTAGGCACCCTTGTTTTGTTCCTGATCTGAAAAGGAAAGCTTTCCATTTTATCATTAAATATGACTGAGGCGCTAAATGTCATTACAGCTACCTTTTATCAGATTAAGAATGTTCTGTTCTTGGTCTGCTAAGAAATTTTTAAAATCATGAAAGAAATTAGAATGTAATTGAAAAATTTTTCTGCATCTCTTGAGATCATGAGATTCTTCTCCTTAATCTGCTAATGTGAATTACCTTGATATATGTATCTTGCTGATTTAACAATATATTCTGAAAAAAAAATCACTCAATAGTTCATGGAGATTTTCCTAATTATTTTCTGTAATAGTCCATGTATTGGCTATTTATTCAGCCAATCTTCGTATGGCAGTTAGGTTGTTTCTAATATATTACTATTACCAAAAACACCTCAATAGAGAACCTGGTGTATATGTAAGTATTTAAAAAAATTTTTTTACACATTATTGGAGGTGTATCTTCAGAGTAAATTCCTAGGAACAGGATTGCTAAACTAAGAAAAATTGTATATTTTTGTTGTTGCTGAGCTATTGCTGAACTCTCCTTTAAAGGGACTATTACCACTTTCTATTCCCACCAGTGATAAATGAGCCCATTTCCCTGTTGTCTCAGCAACAGGGAACTGCCATATGAGGCATCTGCATGTCTTTTATCATATGTGAAGTTGAGTATCTTCTAATACATTTAAGAGCTATTTGTATATCTTGGGGTGTGTGTGTGTGTGTGTGTGTACTATCTGTTCATGTCTTTTGCCCAATTTTCTAATGTGTTTGGGGTCTTTGTTGTCACAACTTAAAATTTTCTTTATATATTAAGAATATTAGTCGTTTGTCATTTTGATTTTGATTATGGTGTTTTCTGACAGACAAAAGAGACAAGTTCTTTTTATGATAGACTATTTTCTCCCAAGTAAACATTAAAAATTCTTCTACCTTTAGGTGAATCAGTTTCATAACCTGTAATTGTCTAGATCTTTTAGTTGAAATAATGAGGCTGACGTTTCTTTCTTCCTTACCAACAAACTTTTTTTGTGCCTGAGAATATAATAAGGTTTAATCTAACTACTAAATATATTTCTAACAATGTAATATGGAGGCAGTGATTCCAAGCTGGAAAGATACTTAATTTATTCAGTTCTTCCCTAATTTAAGGTAGAACATAAAACATTTCATCTCCACCATGAAGGTTCAGTAGTTTTATCTTTACTAAGGAACAGCTGAAGCTATGTGATTAAGACGACAGGTAATAGAGAAAGGTGTATTTCTCAGTGGTTTCTAATGTGCTCTCTCCCTGCCTAGTCAACTCCTACACTCCTCCCTTTGAGTCTCAGTTCTGGCTAGATTACCTTTGCTAAACTCTGTCAGTCCTTTTTTCGTTCACTCATAATATACTGTGTCCACCTCTAACCATGATGATGTACTTTTTTTGGCTCTGTCTTACATGGTGAGCATCCTGAAAGACGGGATGAGTAACTGTTCATTTTTGTATTGTTTTCACTAGTAATAAAGAGATCTTTGTTTTAGAAATATTTTGTTGAATGATAAATGAATTTTACAGTTCTAGAGGTTATTATGCTCTATAAACATGTGGCCTGAAAACATATATCAATGTACTGCCTTATATAATATGCATGAAAGAAGATAAAATACTAGAATACCACACCATTCCACGGTTAGATGAAAAAGTTAACATATTTGTGTATCAAAGATAAAAACATACAATAATTAAAAATCAAGGCAATGTACTAAAAGCAAGATTTCTAAAAGAAGAATGAACACATTCAACTGTATAGAGTAATATGAGAATAAGTAACTACATTTATAAAACTTGAAGACTGTAACTGAAGTAAGAAAAGAAATCATACATGAGCCATGAAAAACTGCGTGTTTCCAGCTAGATCATTTGCTGTTAGATCTAAAGTGAGGATCAGAAATAATAAATGTTCTTCCATGTGGAAAAGCTCCATAAATAATAAACAGCCAACTTTTACAGAACATGTCAGGGTGTGCCAGGCACTGTTCTAATCCTTTACATGTACTAACTCATTTAATCCTCCCAACAACCCTATAACACAGGTGCTATAGCACCCTATAACAAGGTGTCCCATTTTTTCAGAAGTGAAAACTAAGACAGAAAAGTTAAGTAATCTGCCCACAATCATATAGCAGTTTGGCACGGGATTCCATGCTTGTAACCACCACACCCCATTTGGCCATTTCTTCATTGTCCATAGAGCCTACACAGGAGCTGCGAGATGACCTCCCCATCTCAAGGTCCTTCACATAATCACATCTGCAAAGTCTCTGTTGCCGTGTAACGTAAGAAACATATGCACAGATTCTGAGGATTAGGATGTGGACATCTTTGGGAAGGGATGCATTATTTCTGCGTCACACTTCTAAATATGAAAAGCTCTGTATGGCTACAACTGTCTAAATCAAGATTTCTCAACCTGGGTTCTGTGGAATCCCAGGGTGTCCCTGAACTCGCTAGGAGCTCCACGCAAGAGAGTGATTTCTATCAATGTACTGCCTTTAAATATGCACTAAAGACAATAAAATACTAGGATAATACTACACCATCTGCAGCCCCTGCAATGGGCTTTGTACACTGAGCAATGCAGGTTCACAGTGATGGAAAGAGACTATGCAGCCCCTATAGCAATTTTATTATAGGTCTTTGAGCCTCATATGGCAGTAAGCAGTTAAGATTATGTTCACTTGACTTGGTCCATTTAGTATTTTTTTTTTCAGGAGACAGGGGAAGCCACTGGTAGCTGATGAGCTCTACACAGCAGTCTGACGTCAGCCTCTTCAGCTTTACCTGCCCCAACCTTCCCTTATGCACCAACAGCTGAAGCAAACATGCTCTACTTGTAGCAAAGAAAACTGGAGGAAATTTTTCAATTCAATGCGATTTCTAAAGAAGAGGTATGAGCTAGGAGAGGAAGGTTCTAAGCCTAAGCATAGAGACAATTCTCCCTAAGTAAAAACAATGAATTTCAAGCTTCTGAATCATTTCACTGCACTAGTGCACTGGGAAAAACAAAAAAGTCCATTTAATGATGAGACCTACTTATTAATATGGTTGTACCTGGATGGATAATTTCCAAGTTGCATCATCTGTGAAAAACACTTTATCAATGCAGCGATGGATCCAACAAAATCGAGAAATTGCAACTACAAGTCACAACCGTTGATAAGACACCGATTATTTTGATATCCTAATGGCCATTTAAAATAGAGTAAAGCTTTTTTTTTCTAAAGTAATGTTCACTTAAAAAAGGCTCAAAAAGGAAATTACTTAGTAGCAGAGCTTAATGCCCAGAGGAAGAAAAGTCACACAGTGGGCAAGGATCTCATAATGCCTGCATGTGAAATTACAAGACGTTTTTAGCACAAGATATAGTATAAGAAATTTAAAAGGCTCCATTCCCAAACCGCGCAATAAGTGGACACAAGAGATGACTTTTCATATCCTGAAGAGGTTTTGTGATAAACTATAAAAAAAATAGCTTCTCTATTGAGTCTAAAAATTTTACCAATAAATGACATGCTATAGCATTTGTAAGGTCTATAAAGAATAGTGAACTCAAGAAAACTGTTTCTGCTGTGAAGTCCCCAAACAAGCAAAGGCCAAGCTGGATTTCACGCCCTGTCCTCACGTGTACCTCTGAGGAACTGCCCTGGGCTGTACACTGTGGTGTCAAACAGAAAACGCTGACACTGTCAACTCATGGCTTTCTTCACCGAGGTGCTGCTGTCAAAATTCTCACAAATAAAATGAAAAGTGGTTCTAGGTATCAGAGAAATGGCTAAGTTTATTCAACAAAGACCAGTTCACTCAAGAATGTTTTGAAACTTGGCCAGGCACGGTGGCTTACACCTGTAATCCCAGCACTTTGGGAGGCCAAGGTGGGTGGATTACCTGAGGTCAGGAGTTTGAGATCAGCCTGGCCAACATGGTGAAACTCTGCCTGCACTAAAAATACAAAAATGAGCCGGTGTGGTAGTGCATGACTGTAATCCAAGCTACTTGGGAGGCTGACGCAGGAGAATCGCTTGAACCCAGGAGGCAGAGGTTGCAGTGAGCTGAAATTGTACTATTGCACTCCAGCCTGGGCGACAGAGCGAGACTTTGTCTCAAAAAAAAGAAAAAAAAAAGAATGTTTTGAAAACTGTACAAGTGTCTAACCTAGCAACAGGGCAGGCTCTCAGAAGAGTGTGTTATAGCCACTGCCACCATGGGGAGGGGATGTGGACTGTGCAAGCAAGTCCTCTGTCCATGCTGGCCATGTGAATCCCCAGATGACCACCAAGGTGTCCAGCAATCAGTACCACTCTCCCTCCTACAGCTGGTACAGAGAAAAGCGGAGGAACATCTGAGGCCCCTCACTTACAACTTCTCTGTTCCAAGAGGAAGCTGATAAAAATGGAGATCCCAGCAAGGAGTAGGATCTTCTCACATTGACTAGCTCTGCGTGTAGCCAAAGGCACTCTGGACAATGGAGATTACGGAGAACCAGACTATGAATGGATGAGGAGTCTGGGGTTACATGGAAGGGACTTGAAGTCAGTGAAATCCTTTAAGACCCTGTCTTCACACAGAGAAGAGGAAGGTTGCCATTTCCTTTTTTGTCTTATTATTTCTGCTTTTAAAAAAATTGCTATTGTTTACATCATATACCACCACCAAAGGAAAATTTTTCTTTTGGTCCAGAAGGGCAAATGGCATGATGGTCTTTGTTCTAAAATAGTAGTATATCACCACCTAGACCAGAACGTTAAAGAGGCAATGCCTTCTCAGAAAATTACTAAGGATTGTATCTTCTGAAAACATTGTGATTTGAATTTGCTTATTAAGTTTATTTGATTTTTATATGATATTTTATAGATGCTTGTCACAGGCACTGGTACTTCAATGAGAGGTCAGTCCTTATGTTGCCTTGGTGCTTTGAAAATTAAATGTCATGAACAAAGAGTATATAATTTTTTATCCACACTTTTAGGACAGAATTCAATCAGGTGTCTAAAATGCAAACTCAACATTATCATATCATAATATATACATATGATAATATATATACCCATGATAATATATGCATTGCTAGTTTCCACCATTTTTAACTTATCATACTTGTAATTCAATTTGCATATCTGGTACGTATCTGATTTTCTCAGTCATCCAAATTTTTTTTTGAGTATATATTTCTTTGTGCTGCCAAAACATAATAAAAATATACATACTTGATAATGCTTTGCATTATTTTGAGATAATTTTTAACACAATTTAAGATAAAGATACTGCTCAAACTGGCTACAATATTTGGTAGATGGAAGATAACACATGAAATGTGTCTTGAAAATCTGGCAATAGAAAATCTTTGCAATTTGCATTGCACATAGATAACAGGTCATGGTGATACCACTTATTTGTTTGAATTGCTGAGTTACATTTAGAGATAGAAATCATTGTAAAATATTAAAATACATATGCAATTTATTTTAGCTAGCAATTGATAAGCAGTTGAGAAACATGGGTTCCTCAAGCTTTTAAGAGAAAGGCTTTGAAATTATAAGTTTGTTCATTTTGAAATTATTTTAAAAGTTTGACAAAATCTTAGGGGCCATTATCATTGAAATAATATTGTATGTAGGTCTGTTGAATTAAAACTATACCTGATTAAAGTTGTTTGTAAACATAACCATACACTTCAGATGATATTAACTGCTTGGCCCCTAAACATGTTCTGGATTTCCACAAAAAAGGAATGCCCTGATAGTCACAGGAAAGCAATGAACATTTGCTGCAGTTTTTGACTTTCTTACATGTGTGTTAGCAAGAAAAGAAACTGCTTCATTTCAGTGGAAAATAAAATCCATGTTTTCTTATCTTTCAAGTTCAACTCAGAACTGAATAGTTATGCAGCAGAAAACAAATACAGGTTTGACATTAAATAGGTAAATTTCATTCTTTATTTTGAGTTTCAAAAATAATGTTTTATGCATACATAAGCCTACGTAAGAGATGAAGAACCAGTACCTATGTATAATAATTCTGAAACTGCTAGGACTATTTGAGCTTGGATCATGTTACTTAGTAAGAAAATGTTTTTAAAAGTCTTGTGTAAAGTTGTGTCTTGGCTATTTTTAAAGTTATATTGCTTTGGTTTATCATTTTATAGCTTTACTATTCAAGACTATCGGTAAATTTTTAGGTTATAAATAATAGGCTATAAACTTATACTTTCTATTTAAATGAAATCTACCAAGACTATCTTTAGAAAAGTTAACTCCCATTTTGGCTAAGCCAATTATATAACATAAATATGTTTGTCTTATAAAATTTAAAAATTTTGAAAAGGAAGGAAGGAGATTAATATCAAGAAAGGTAAGTAAGCTTGACTATCTTTTTTTTTATTTTCATGAAAGCCTGGCTAAAAAGTTTTTAATGTTAAATTTTAAATCAGAAAAAAACTATTCTTGGTCATACCCTATCTACATACCATACATCATACCCTCACACCTCATTATCTTAACGGTGGTAGTGGTTAGTATATGAGTTGGCCAAAACTCATTAAAGGTACATATTAAAAAGAATGAATTTCTTTTTTTTTTTTTTGAGACAGAGTCTGGCTGTTGTTAGCCTGGGTTGGAGTACAATGGCACAACCTTAGCTCATGGCACCTCCGCCTCCCAGGTTCCAGCAATTCTCCTGCCTCAGCTTCCCAAGTAGCTGAGATTACAGGTGCCCACCACCATGCCTGGCTGATTTGTGTATTTTTAGTAGAGATGGGGTTTCACCATGTTGGCCAGGCTGGTCTCAAACTCCTGACCTCAGGTGATTCACCTGCCTTGGCCTCCCAAAGTCTTGGAATTACAGGCATGAGCCACTGCGCCCAGCCAAGTGAATTTCATATATGTAAATATCCTAGTAAAACTGATTTTAAATTTTGGGTTCCCTTTGGGTAACAAGAAACTTTTTCTTGCTCTATAATTAAAAGTTAAGTATCATCTTGCTATTTCAATGACATTTTCAATGAATATAATTTTACAAGTTATTTTTCAATAACACAGGCCCTGAACAATATGATCCCAAACCAAATATAGCTAATTAAACCATACATACTCTTTCTTTTAGGGGGAAAAAATTCAGGGACTAGAAGGGTTCAGTAAGGCATCTGTATCTCTGAAATGAAATATCACAATGCTATATCAGAATACAAATTCAGTTTGGGCTTAATCTTACATAGCAAATGGATTTAATTTATGCTAGAAGTTCCTTTTCAACTTAGCAACCTGAACCCCATAAAGACCTTAATCTGCCCACTTCATGATTTACATCATCTGCTTCTTGTTTGCTACAGAAGTACAGTAAGCAGGAAAACAACCAAATCAGATAGAAATTTATAGAACTGGAAGCTATACCAATTACAGTATGTGGTTTGAAAAGGCAATAAAAATTATTGAGTCAGTGAAACAGCAAAATATCTCACCATCTTGGCAATCTTGAAATACCCTATAAAAGCAAGAAAAATATAGCTCTATCTTCATAAAGCAAAGTAAACTGGAAATAATGCCCTTGTACCGAAGAAACATTATTAACAATAAGAGCTACCATTGATAGTGCCTGCAATGTTTCCAATAACCCTGCAGTGTAGGTACTGTTATCCCCACGTAGAGATGATGATAAGCGTAACAGCCACTACTAATGTTCAGCATATGAAAAATACAATGCTAAATGGTTTATACTTAGTATCTTGTTAATCTTCACAGTAACCTTATGAGTTAGGCACTATCATTATCCCATTTTATAAAGAAACAGAAGTTCAGATTGGTTTAGGACACAGGTGCAAAGTCACTCAACTAGTGATTGGCAGAGCCCAGACTCAAAAGCCCAGTTATCTGTTGGTCCAAGCCTATATTGTTCCTACTCCAAATGACTGCTCTTCAAGGAGTATTCAAAATACTGGAATATTAATTATGAAGAAAGCTATCTGAACAGCACACAGATTGTATTTAACTCTAATGGAAAGCTTCTAGAATCTCTTCTAAAATGCATCACAATATTATAGCAGATTGCTATACTTCCTAAAGTAAACTAGTTTATCAGAAATAAAAACTGTACTTTATAAGAACAGAACAGAGTAAAGCAGTAATTGGGAGAGGCAAGAAATTTACCCAGGGTGCTTGCCAAGGTTATTTACAGGGAGGGAAGATACTCATGGAGAGCTTCCAGAAATAAAAAAGTTTCCGTATATTCTTTGCTTCCCTAAAACAAGATGGGGAAGAAAGGGCAATTGTTCAATATCCACTCCCATGGGTCCACTTTTAACCACCACAATTTGATTAATTAAAGAAGTACTTATGGACGGGTGCAATGGCTCATGCCTGTAATCCCAGCACTATGAGAGGCTGAGGCAGGTGGATCACCTGAGGTCAGGAGTTCAAGACCAGCCTGGCCAACATGGCGAAACCCTGTCTCTACTAACAATACAAAAATTAGCCGGGTATGGTGGCATGCACCTATAATCCCAGCTACTTGGGAGGCTGAGATACGAGAATTGCTTGAAACCTGGGAGGCGGAGTTTGCAGTGAGCCGAGATGGTGCCACTGCACTCCAGCTTGGGTGACAGAACGAGACTCTGTCTCAAAAGAAAATAAAACAAAACAAAAGAAGTATTTATGACAGTCTACAGAAAAGAATTAACGTAGCAGGCCTAAGAATGTTATTCTTAGAAAACCTCCTTGCCAGGTCAGCCCATGGCTGGCATCTGGGATCTTGGATTTGGGGAGGATTCCTACCATTCCCTGATAAGAATGGTCACTGTGCCTAAACTGTGTAAACAATATGGTTTGTGCTAAACATCTTGTTTCTTCTGTAGTCTGGAATTGTGGTCTGTGCCAGGCAGAAGGTACCCACATAATCAGTCCCCAATAAAAGCTTTGGGCACTGACTCTAAAGAGCTTCTCTAGTAGACAACATTGTGCATTTCACATATGTTGTCACAACTTGTTGCACGGGAAATTAAGCACATCTTATGTGACTCTACTGAAAGGGGATTCTTGAAAGCTTGCATCTGGTTTCCTCCAGACTTTGCACATATGCCTTTTCTGTTTGCTGATTTTGTTCTTGTGTTCTCTTGTAATGAATCCTAGCTATGAATACAACTACATAGTGAGCCTTGTGAGTCGTCCTAGTGAATCACTGAACATGGGAATGGTCCTGAGGACCCCTGACACAGATAGTAAGATAACTTCACACCATAATTATGAAATAGCTACTGCCAATAAAATTTGCCTAAGATTGGCATGAGCTTTAGAGTGGTTGTACTGCCCCACTAGCAAATACCAAAGGAAGTTTCAAACACCCTGACTTTGGTTGCAGTTAAGTAATGTTTATTTTTAATAAGTGATACCTACCAGGAACTCTAGCAGGAAAAGAATCAGGAGACACTGCTCCAGCACCACCCTCTTCTTCATCTTCTTCAAATTCCAAATTCTCTTCTTCACCAGGTGCCAAAATTCTTCTACACAAAAAAAGGGCAGAAAAAACAACGAACTGCAAAACTAAATATACTAGTGAAGCCTCACAGACACTCGTTTCCCAGGCAAGATGCTGATATGAAAAAATGCTGATAGGCCGGGTGTGGTGGCTCATGCTTGTAATCCTAGCACTTTTGGAGGCCGAGGCGGGTAGACTGCCTGAGCTCAGGAGTTCGAGACCAGCCTGGGCAACACGGTGAAATCCCGTCTCTACTAAAATACAAAAAAATTAGCTGGGCGTGGCACCGTGCACCTGTAATCCCAGTTACTTGGGAGGCTGAGGCAGGAGAATTGCTTGAACCCAGGAGGTGGAGGTTGCAGTGAGCTGAGACAGCGCCATTGCACGCCAGCCTGGGTGACAAAGCAAGACTCCATCTCAAAAAAAGAATAATACTAAAATAAAATAAAATGCTGATATACTGTTATCATTGTTGATGTCAATGATATCAATAATACCAAAGTTGATATTTAAGAAAACCCAGAAATATCTGAAAGAGAGGTATAAAATAAAATAAGAAAACAAATATAAATGTTTCTTTTACCTTAATGGGACAGGCTGAACATCAAATGGGAATTCTTTATTATATGTAAGAATATTCTTTAGGACTAGAATAAGAAGATAAAGAAACATGAATTCTTCCATGAAGCAAAATCAAAAATTATATCTTAAATGATTAATTTTTAATCAATTTTATTGTACATATTAATATATATATTTAAATTCCCAGCCTTACCACCATTTGAGAGCTACACAGTACATTTGTCCACTGAAGTCTTAGCAAAATTAAAATATCCATGATATACTCTAGGTACCAGTATCTTCAGAGTAATGTCAGATCTCCAAGAAGAGTAAGTTCCAGAGTCTCAGAGCCCTCATGAAAACTGAATCCTATCTACAAGTTCCTAGGTGAGACATGGGGTACCAGAAAAAGAGAATGCCTCCTCCCTATAGTATTTTAATTAAAAGATTTGAGCCTGGGCAACACAGGGAGACTCCTATCTCTACAAAATAAAAATAAAAATTAGCCAGGCATGGTGGCACAGGCCTGTGGTCCCAGCTACTCAGGAGGCTGAGGTAGGAGAATCACCTGAGCCTGGGAGATCAAGGCTGCAGTGAGCCATGATCGCGCCATTGCAAGAATGATACTGTGTTTCAAAAAAAAGTTGTATAAAAGATGCCCAGTTAGAGATACATGAGTACATTTTATTCTCTGTCCTGAGATTTCCTCTCAATGCCATCAAACTGGTAGTTTGTAGCAGCAAGGTTATAATTCTCATATTTCTTTTATGATAAAATTTATTATACTGAGTCCTGGCATTCTGAGTCTTAAAAAATTATTATAATCAGTCATGCACCACATAATAATGTTTCAGTCAGCGACAGACCACATACATGACAGTGGTCCCATAAGATTATAATGGAACTGAAAAATTCCAACTGCCTAGTATAAACTATACTTTTTATAGTATATTGTTTACATAGAACTTACTGTACTTACTACATTTTTTGTCATTATTTTAGAGTGTACTTCTTCTACTTACTAAAAAAAAGTTAATTTTTTTTTTTTTTTGAGACAGAGTCTCACTCCGTTGCCCAGGCTAGAGTGCAATGGCATGATCTCAGCTCACTGCAACCTCTGCCTCTCAGGTTCAAGCGATTCTCCTGCCTCAGCTTCCCGAGTAGCTAGGATTACAGGCATGAGCCAACAAACCTGGCTAATTTTTGTATTTTTATAGAGACGGAGTTTTGCCATGTTGGCCAGGCTGGTCTCGAACTCCTGACCTCAGGTGATTGCCTGCCTCAGCCTCCCCCCAGAAAAAGTTAATTATAAAACAGCCTCAGGCAGGTCCTTCAGGAGGTATCAGAAGAAGGCACTGTTATAGGAGATGACAGCTCCATGTGTGTTACTGCCCTGGAAGACCTTCCAGTGGGACAAGATGTGGAGGTGGAAGACAGTGATATTGATGATCCTGACCCCGTGTAGGCCTAAGCTAATGTGTGTGTGTGTGTTTCTTAGTTGTTAAAAAAAAGTTTAAAGAGTAAAAACAAACAAAAATTAAAATAGAAAACACTTATAGAATAAGGACATAAAGAAAAAATATTATTGTGGCTGGCGCATTGGTTCACACCTGTAATCCCAGCACTTTGGGAGGCTGAGGCAGATGGATCCCTGGCAGACAGCAGTTTGAGACCAGCCTGGCCAACACAGTGAAACCCCATCTCTACTAAAAATACAAAAAAATTAGCCAGGCCTGGTGGCACACGCCTGTAATTCCAGCTACTCCAGAGGCTGAGTCATGAGAATTGCTTGAACCCAGGAGATGGAGGTTGCAGTGAGCGGAGATCACGCCACTGCACTCCAGCCTGGTCAACAGAGCCAGACTGTCTCAAAAGCTGTCTCAAGAAAAAAAAAAATATGTGTATATATATACACACATATATATACGCACACACACACACGTATATATATTTGTACAGCTGTACAAAGTGTATTTTAAGCTAAATGATATTACAAAAGAGTCAAAAGTTTTAAAAAGTTAAAGTTAATAAAGTTCATATACAGTAAGCTAAGGTTAATTTGTTATTAAAGACAGGATAATTTTTACAATAAATTTAGTTTAGCCTAATTGTACAGTGTTTATAAAGTCTACGGTAGTGTACAATAATGTCCTAGGCCTTCATATCCACTTACCACTCACTCACTGACTCACCCAGAGCAACTTTCAGTCCTGCAAGCTCCATTCATAGTAAGTACCCTATAAAGGCATACCATTTTATTATCTTTTATATGTACTTTTACTATCCTTTTTCTACTATGTTCAGATAGGTTACATACATAAAAACTTACCACTGTGTTACAATTGCCTACAGTATTCAGTACAGTAACAGGTTGTAGAGGTTTGTAGCCTAGGAGCAATAGGCTATACCATCTAGGTTTGTGTAAGTGCACTCTATGATGCTCACACAACAAAATCACCTAAGGATGTATTTCCTTGAGTGCATCCCTGTCATTAAGTGACAAATGATTGTATATATATGCATGTACTTCCATATTTATATACACACATTCACAAAGAGGGATTTATCCTGAAGAGAAGACTTCAAACAATATGGGACCACCTCCTGTGTTCTGGCTGTGACCAATCTATATTTCAATGATTACATTCTGGCATGTAAACTTAAAGAGAGGCATCTTACAATTCTAGCTACCTCTGAAGGGTATGTATGTAATTCAGTTTCATTTCTGGCCTTATGGGTGCCCAGTAACTACTCGTGATTACATTAAACTGAATTCATGACATTAACTGGAAGACCTAAAAGGCTTCCATGATTTTGTACTCAATTTACTCAATCTTTAATTTTGGAGTCCTGCAGTTTAGAGCTAAAATGGGTGTGGCATATTGGCATCCCAAAGGAGGAAATCCAGAGACTGCATGTTGCAATTCCGTGACTTACTCCAACATTCCTTCATCTTATTCTTATATTATAATCTATACGTTTATATGTATATAATCTTATAATCTATACTCTTCATACATATAATCTATACCTTCTTATATATATAATCTTATATACATAATCCACAGTATATTCATTCTTATGTATGTAATCTATACCAAACCCTCCTGTGAGAAAGAACTCTGAGGCTGGTGTCTAGATTCTCATTCATTCTCTTTCTTTCTTCTTCTCAACAAATATGGATTGAGTGCCTATAATGTTCCAGTCACTGATTTAGGTGCTGAAGAGAACAGTGATCAAGACAGAGAGTCTTTGCCCTCATATATGGATCTCAGACTCTCATCAGAAAAAGCAATAAGCCAACAAGTAAGAATGTAACTGTGATTAGTGTTATAAAGGACACAAACAGGATGAGTGTGTAAATGGATTAAGTAGAGAAGAGGGAAAAACTTTAGCTAAGGTAGACAGGGTAAGCCTTTCAAAACCAAATTATTAGAAGACATTTGAGCCATGACCTAGGATGAGAGGAACCATCTGCAGGCAGCTGTAGGGAAAGGGCTTTCCAGGGATTAGCGAACAGCCTGGAGCAACAACAAAGGCTCTGAGGCAGAAACTAGTCAGGCTTATTCAAGGAATAAATCAACTGTATAGCAGAAGTTTGATAAGCAAGGCAGAAGTGGCAGAAGATGAAAGTTAGAAGGTTTGAAATCAAATCCTAGCCCAAGAATTATGCCAAGACTTGAACATTCACATAGCCACTCTGAATCTCAGTTTCCTCAATTCTACAATGAGAACATTTCCTTCAGAGTCTGTTGTCAGAATTAAAATCACGAAATTACATAGAAAAATTTAAAGTACAAGTATAAACCTACATTATTATATAACTCATTCTCTACCACTATTTAGCCGACTAGAATCCTTGCATTTCAGATCTCACTAAAAAGCACTATTTTTAAAAAAAAATTATAAGAACATCCTTTCTAAACTTCGTACATGAGAGCTCATTGTTAGTAAATGGTTAATTCAACTCAATAAATATCAATTAATCACTAACATAATATTGTATTAGATACTAAGAATGGGAAAGGGGAACAGGTGACAAAAAAGACCATGTGTCAGTCATATCAGAAACAAAAACATATAGTAATATTTTAATAATAAAATGGGGGAAAAATCAACCTTTACATTTGTATAAAACATCAACAAAAAAGCTGAAAACTGTATCAGTTACTAGGAGTATCTTCCCTTTGTATTGTAATAGAAGAATTAAACAGTATTTTCTTAGGTATCAATGTTTTGAAAAGGAAATGTTTGTTTTGGCATAATAACCTTTCATTATTTTGTTTTTACAAATGTAGAGTGTATCAAATATTTAATTTATGTGGATAATGTAGGAAGGAAAAACAATCCTTTCTTATTTTCTGTAGGATAGGTTTCCATTTTCACCAACTATAGAATAACAGGGATTCCAATGTTCTTTAAAAACAGGATTTACCTTAAACTTTACATAGGGTTTTTCTTCCACTAGTACTACTAATTATACTTTAGGAGGATGCGGAGAAGGGGAGAGGTGAGTTTATAATTTCACAGAAGGTATTAAATGAACACAAAGTACATCATGGGTTGGGGACTCACTGGCTCATTCAGTAGACTCTACACACTGAGGACCTCTGAATGGCAGACGTGGGGATGTACCCTACTAGTAAAAACTCTGCACTCCTAGCCTGCTCTCACGGAGCACAGACCTGCCACCCTCCTGAAGCTTACACTCTAGAAATGACACACACACAAATATCAACATGTGTTCTCTTTGCCACTGACTTGTTTCATTTTTGTGGTAGGCAAAATGGGTAACTGTTCCCATCTGAAAGATTATTTTTTAATTATGAGAAGTTTCCCTGAAGACATTCAATTCTATTCAATGTAACAAAATTTGCCATGCCCATATTACATACAAAGCACTGAATCAGGCTCTGTGGGAAAAATACAAAGGTTATTCACAAATCTCTTTGAGGAGTGAAACGAATACAGGGCAAACAATGAAGATGGATATAAAAAGTGTTACTATAAAAGATAGGAAGCCGAGTTTAATATGGCTAGGGGAACAGAGAAAGATGGGACATCTGAGGGACTTTGAAGGATGAATTTATGGAAGGGAATTTTACAGGGTCATGAAGAGATATGTTTGAGTAAGAAGTAGTATGTGACTGAGGATTATTATAAGCAAATTAAATGTATTTTCACCATCAGTATGAATTTCAGACATGATTTTGAAGAGATTTTTTAAAAGTGAAGAATACATCAGCAAAACAACCAACCTAGTCCAACATACTGCAAGTTACAGTCATTAATTTTCCTTAGAAGTGGCTACTAAGGGCTGAAGTGAAACAGAGCAAATCGTTTCAGCTTTGTTCAACTATAAAGTGAGAGAACTCAACTATATGACTCTTAAAACTCCTTTCTGTTCTAAAATGCTATGATTTTATGATTCCCTACTTAGATATTTGACTTAGATGGATAAATAGACTCTATAAACATAATAATGTTAAGATGTGCAGTCTTGTCTCAATGAAAAATGAGAATATTGATTTATATTCATTTAGTTTTATATTCAACTCTTGTGCATTTGCCCATATTGCAAAGAACATTCACCTAAACCAGCAAAAAAGCTTTATTTGGCAGCATACTAACCATCAAAACATTTGAAGAAATTATTTACTTCAAAAGAGTTTTAAAGAGAAAGGAAAATGAAGACAACAAAAAAAATATTTTGCAGAGCAGCTCCAACAGCTGGACTGTAGTTTTCAATGACATGTAGTGTAAATGGGAATCAATGACTAAAGCTTTATATTCTCCACTAGATGCTGCTGCAAATGTTTACCAAAGTAATTGTGGTTTTATTAAAGTGAGTAAGACAAAATAAAGGCTAATACATATTTAGATGAGGTACAACCTCATATATTCTACAACGAAGGTAAAATCCGAAAAATAATTACTACAAATGTTACAGAAGTAACAAAAGCACCCAAAAAATCACATAGGACTAGATATTAACAGAAATAAATCAAATCATAATCTTTGTTAAATAGCCTTAACATCTACAATAGATTAATTTTCCAAAGGAGTATCACAAAAAAATATAAACTTAAACTTACTTGGTTCTAGCTTCTTCAGGTCCTCCAGTTTAAATTCTTCTTGAGACTGTGTGGACTAAATTTAAAATAAGCATATTACATCTTTTCACTACAAGGATTTCACTGCACCCTGTCTTTTAAGTGGCAAGAACCAAATATTCAAAAGGATTCTATTTCTTGCTTTCAAGGTAGAAAATGAAAAGTCCCAAACTGGTTTTTGTTTATTTTTGCAACACTCAGGCCAAAAATAACAGAAAAAATTGAAGTCATATCTTTTATTTTACAATTTACGAAATATGAACTAAAAAAGTATGAATTTAATAGATGTTGTTATAAAACACTTCTGAGACAATACTGCTTTTGACATAAATGTCTAATGTTTTATCACAATAATGCAGAATAATTTATTTTCCTTGTATTACAGAAGAGAAAAACTCCTTACCTGTAAAGCTGCACTTCGCAATTCCAAGCATGTTGCAATTTTGCCTATGGTTTTCTGCAGGGGAATAAAAAAAGCTATAAATACCAGAATTATCATAACTGTTAGTTCAAATCATCAAGTTAATTTTTATTAATAAAAGATCCATAATTCTCTTAAGTAAGTTAAATTTTATTTCTTTCTAGCATCTTTCAGACTTTAGAGAAAAGAAATAAGAGGCAAAGGGTTGGGATGAGGGAGAGAAGGTGAGTATATATTCTCCCCTGACCTAATGTGCCACAACTAATTCTAAATCAAGTTTGCTTTGATGACAGCTGTAGATATGATTTAAAGGGCTGCCTGGTATCTTCTGTTCCAAGCTTCACCTTTTCTTCTCCATAAGCCTAAAATTCACCTTTTAAAAGGCTTAAAAATATCTGAAAGTTAGCACAATGGTATAATTAATTTAATTCTGACTTAAGTCCAACACCAACTTGTTTAATATATAGGCAACACTAAGCAAAACTGGTATTTGTGATAAACGGTGGTAAATTTTATAGTTGGATCTGTTTCATACAACATGAGCTATAAAATGGATATTAATGATAGGGCATAGATAGTGTTTGCCTTTAATAAGCTCATGTTGCATTAGGAGAGATAAGACACATACAGAATCACTATAAAATAAAGCAGACATTTGATTGTATGAACTTTAGCAAGGTATGCCATTATATGACCTAAAGAAACAGAACAAGATCTGTATTAGGAATCAAGCCCCAACGACCAGGAGGATTTCTAAAATTAAAGGGTTTAGAAAATTGTCATGGTTCAATTGTCTAAAGTCTCAAACTGAAAGCAGAAGGAAAAGTAAAGTTGAGAGAAGGGGGCTGTCATTCTGAGGTGGACCTTCAATAAACAGCTGAGGAATCTGTGATTACTTTAGCAGTAATTACACAGAAGGGATTTTTTTGTGTTTTGGTTTTCTCTACCTCTTTCAGATCTGCCCTTTAAGAAGACCATTGTGGCCGGGCGTGGTAGCTCACGCCTGTAATCCCAGCACTTTGGGAGTACAAGGCAGGCGGATCACTTGAGGTTGGGGGTTCAAGACCAGCCTGGCCAACATGGCGAAACTCTGTCTCTACTAAAAATACAAAAATTAGCCAGGTATGGTTGTGCATGCCTGTAGTCCCAGCTACTGGGAAGGCTGAGGCGGGAGAATCGCTTAAACCTGGGAGGCGGAGGTTGCAGTGAGCTGAAATCATGCCACTGCACTCCAGCCTGGGTAACAGAGTGAGACTCCATCTCAAAAAAAGAGAAGACTATTGTGATAAAAGTATACATAGGTTGAAGTAGGAAAGGGCAAAGACTAAAGGCAACATCAATCAGGTTATTTCAATTGTCCAGGTAAATAGTAATCAGAACAAAAATATGAATAACTAGGGTAGAAATTAAAGGGAGATTCATATAAGAAACATATATCAGGGCAGGCAGCTAATTATGCCCATCAAGGCTTTTAAGTCCTTCCAAAAGAGATACTTCTTAAGTTTTTATTAGGAATAAATCCAGATCATAAAAGTATTTATGCACAATGTCTGCAATGCCTGCACAATGAAATATTCTGGGAAGGAAAAAAGCATGTTTTTCTAAATGTATTGATAACTTGCAAAAGTTTAGTAAATTGGACTCAGTGGTTTTCTCTTTTATCAATTTTCTTTGGAAGGTGAATAAGGAGCAAATTGGAGTAACAAGTGCCATCCTGGCCCCTAGCACTTATGCAAGTGGGCACTATACAACTACCACATCTACAATAAACGGCGATACAACAACTCACAAAATAAACCACTACTGAGCAAGATACGACTCGATGCCGAAGAACAAGTGACAATATTGAACCATTTCCACAATCTCTAAAAATTAGTTTTAATCCCAATACAAGAGTTTAGAAGATGTCCAATTTTATTCTGAAAACTTACATTTAAAGATTACATTTGAAAATTACATTTATATGTGGCAACTGCAAAAGATTTCACGATATTCACAGATTTATTCACTCTCTCAAACAACTGTTGCATAGAAACCAGCAAATAGTCTTTTCTACGTAGAATCCAATATCCTCAAATTATTGTTATTCAAACACGCCACTCAATTCTAACAAAACTAGTAAATAATTCTAAACATAAATATAATAGTAATAGTAATGGCTAACAACTACTGAGCACTTACTAAGTGACAGGCTCTCCTAAGTGATTTACAAACAGTAATTCTTTTAATCCTCACTATAACTCTATGAGTTAGATACAACCATTTTAAAAGTGTGAAAACTGAAGCACAGAGAGGTTAAGTAACTTGCCCTAGGCATCAATGCCTTCTCCCATCCAAGTATTAATCAGGGCCAACCCTGCTTAGCTTCTGAGATCATACAAGATTGGGAGCATTCAGGGTGGTATGGTGGCAGACCAGCAATGCCTTCTATGCAATATAGCAATATATATAATAAAGCAATATTTTTATATCAATACCATTTAGCTATACTTTTATGTTCTTTGAAAACAGATTTTTAAAAAGAATTTTGTCTGTATTAAGTGAGATATGTCAATTACTAAGTCTTTTAAAGCATTACTTTCTTTTCCTTTCTTTACTGTAAAATCCATGTGATTTCATGCTTTTAACATTTAAGGTAAAATGTTGTAGTTTAACAACTATGAGTCCACCAATAAACTATTTTAAATTTAAACATTTCTTGAAGCAGAAGCAATAGGTGTTTTTTGTTTGTTTTTGTTTTTTTTTTAATATACGGAGTCTCACTCTGTTGCCCAGGCTGGTGTGCAGTGGCACAGTCTCAGCTTACTGCAACCTCCGCCTCCCAGGCTCAAGCGATTCTCCTGCCTCAGCCTCTCGAGTAGCTGGGATTACAGGCATCCACCACCGCGCCTGGCTAATTTCTGTATTTTTATTAGAGACAGGGTTTCACCATGTTGGCCAGGCTGGTCTCGAACTCCTGACCTCAGGTGATCCACCTGCCTCATCCTCCCAAAGTAGTGGGATTACAGGCATGAGCCACTGTGCCTGGCTGCAACAGTTTTTAATACAGAAATCGACTGAACTATGGCAAAATACCTCCATAGGCATTATTCATAACTATTTTAAGGAACCACACCCAACCTCAGTATTAAAAAAGGAGTGGAACACTCATTTCAGCTATAGCATTAACTTCTAAAACATTTAGAATGTATTGATATCAAAATCAAGCGCTTGCTACTGTAATTGTTTCACTTTTCTTAGAAACAGATGACTCAGAAAAATGATTAAGAAGCACAAGTTCACATGTGTCAGAGTATATGTACTGACAATTAAGACTTGAATTATTAGCACTCAAATTAACTGCTCATATCCAATATGGTATAAATTGGAAAATGCTTTCATTTTCAAAATATTGGCTATTAATTGTCATTGCTAGGAAAATTGACAGCTCAAAAGATCAGTTAAAGGAAAAGATGGAATAGAAATGGACAATTAAAGAGCTAAGTTAATTTTGCTAAAACGTATTCAATCTATGTAAGAAAAAATAGGTTTAAAAAATACACATAAAGTAGAATATTCTCACTTAATCCAGACTTAATTTTTTAGATTCAAACAGCCAGTAATCTACTGTCCAGCTGGGAGCTGGAGGTGGTGGGGGTAGAACTGAGGGGGAAGAGATGAGGGTAAGGGTGGAAAGGAGAGCATTATAAAATATAAAACAAGCATATAGTGCTGGAATTCTCATTACCACCAAATTTGACTCAAGACAGGGAAATGCTTTCTAAGCATCATGAGACAGGATATTCTATTCTGTCCAGAAACTTACTTGAGAAAATCTACTACACCAAAGTCAGGAATTCAGTGGAATGAAAGCTTTTGGCAGCTATTCATTGGTTACCAAACCCAGTTGTTATAATGACAACACTATCAGGAACTGAAATGAAAGCTAAGTGAACTAATCATAAAAGAAGACCAAATAAGTATCATGAACTTTATTTTACACCAGAAATCGCTGAGAATATTAAGAATTTAAAAAATGAAGTTTTCATACTATTTATCACCAATTAATAAAGTTTAGAGATCAGTAGTTCTGCTTTAGAGCTTGTTAGACTTAAAATAAATATCGTGAAAATGAATGTAAGTTACTCTCTCAAAAATGAGAATTTATCTAAAAAACAGAATTAATCGTCTTAAATAACAATCATATGTGAATAAATATCAACAACCTAAGACACAGAATAGCATTTATTCATCAATTTTTTTTTTTCTTTTGAGACGCAGTTTCACTCTTGTTGCCCAGGCCGGGGTGCAGTGGTGTGATTTCGGCTCACTGCAACCTCTGCCTCCCAGATTCAAGCGATTCTCCTGCCTAAACCTCCCAAGTAGCTGGGATTACAAGCATGTCTGACCACGCCCAGCTAATTTTGTATTTTTAGTAGAGACGGGGTTTCTCCGTGTTGGGCAGGCTGGTCTCGAATTCCAGACCTCAGGTGATCCGCCCGCCTCAGCCTCCCAAAGTGCTGGGATTACAGGCATGAGCCACCACGCCTGGCCCATCAAATATTTTTAAGGGCTCACTGTGCGCTAGATAGTAACAAGTTTCATAAAGAAAGCACTTTAAAAATATGTTTTGTGTTTGTTTGTTTTGAGACAGAGTCTAGCTCTGTCGCCCAGGGTGGAGTACAGTGGCAGGATCTTGGTTCACTGCAAGCTCCGCCTCCCAGGTTCATGCCATTGTTCTGCCTCAGCCTCCCGAGTAGCTGGGACTACAGGTGCCCGCCACCACGCCTGGCTAATTTTTTGTATTTTCACTAGAGACGGGGTTTCACCGTGTTAGCCAGGACAGTCTCGATCTCCTGACCTCATGATCTGCCTCACTCGGCCTCCCAAAGTGCTGCGATTACAGGCGTGAGACACCCCGTCTGGCCAAAGTATGTTTTGTTTTGTTTTTTAAATTTTCTTTCAAAGTTGTGCAAACTATTGAACGGTTGGCATAATTCTAAGATTTGCCATTGCTACAAAAACACTAAAAATAGTAAAAGCATAAAAATTCCAATTAAAAATAAAAAGTATAAACAACAATTTTGCTTAGCATAATGTAAAGAACATTTTCCATTTTCCTCTTTTGAAGAAAACACAATTGAGTTTTTTCTCCTTTGGCTTGCATGCTAGGCATTTAATTAATTTTGCAGATCCAACAGTTTATATCAAAATTTCCCATAATATGTTTCAGAACACTGGACTCAATGAAATGTTCTTTGAAGGGAGACGGAGACTTCCAAAAGCAAATAAATTTTAAAATACTACATGCCCAAACTCTTTAAAATATTAAACGTACACATGTGCATACTAAAGGTCCCGAGAAGTCACAAACTCTATCTGTTCAAATAACATCTATTAATTTTTCAGAACCAATGTTCCCCAGAATACACCTGGAAGATCTGTTTTCTAATCATTTATTAACTTAGAGCCTCTGATAACTTATTCCCTATGTGACATTGCAATAAGGCCTACATGTCAGTATGACTTTTTTTGGCCCGCTGTGAATGTTTTGCTTGCATTTTTAAATAAAATTAAACTTTTTTTTTTTTTTTTTTTTTTTTTTGAGACGAGTCTCGCTCTGTCGCCCAGGCTGGAGTGCAGTGGTGCGATCTCTGCTCACTGCAAGCTCCGCCTCCCGGGTTCATGCCATTCTCCTGCCTCAGCCTCCCGAGTAGCTGGGACTACAGGTGCCCGCCACCATGCTGGCTAATTTTTTGTATTTTTAGTAGAGACGGGGTTTCACCGTGAATTCGATCTCCTGACCTCGTGATCTGCCCACCTCGGCCTCCCAAAGTGCTAGGATTACAGGCGTGAGCCACCGCGTCCGGCTAAGAAAATTAAACTTTTAAAGGCATACAAATAGCCTTATATTCACAATGTAGTATACGGTGATTTGGGGTTCCTTATCCAAGTCCAAAGAATAGGCAGGCAGGCACAAGCTCTCTCTGTAGTCTCAACTGGCAGCCACAAATGCCTCCTAGGCAGGTATTATAAATAATAAATGCCTCAGAAATCAGGCCTCCAGTAAAGAAGGAAGGGCAGAACACTTCAAAGTAGAGGACATGAGAAGATTCAGGGATACTCTGAAGATCATTTAGAGTTTTCTAGTCCCTCATTTCATACATAAGAAAAGTAAGGCCACAGCCAGAGCAAGAGCAAGACTCCCAATCTTCTGACTCCAAATCTCAGCTCTCTCGTCTAGGTCATGCTGCCTCCTGGTCCTTTTGGGGTACAAGATCTGTGGGTCGGGCCGGGCGCGGTGGCTCACGCCTGTAATCCCAGCACTCTGGGAGGCCGAGATGGGCGGATCACGAGGTCAGGAGATCGAGACCATCCTGGGTAACACGTGAAACCCCATCTCTACTAAAAATACAAAAAATTAGCTGGGCGCGGTGGCGGGCGTCTTAGTCTCAGCTACTCGGGAGGCTGAGGCAGGAGAATGGCGTGAACCCGGGAGGCGGAGCTTGCAGTGAGCCGAGATAGCACCACTGCACTCTGGCCTGGGTGACAGAGCAAGACTCCGTCTCAAAAAAAAAAAAAGATCTGTGGGTCTTTGCAACCAAAGATAAGCTGAAAAAAGACAGTGGCCATGTGGCTGCTAAGGAATAGCTATAAATTTTAAACTAAATAGCTTTATCAAACACCAGCTTCAGCCTTAGAAAGTTGAAGAAAATTAAGAAAAAGTTAATTTTTTCTCATCAGTCTAATCATTATACGATAGGCTCATTTCTTGATTTTTTTTTGGGGGGTGGGGGGGGACAGGGTCTCACTGTGTCGCCCAGGCTGGAGCGCAGTGGCATGATCTCAGCTCACTGCAATCTCCGCCTCCCAAGTTCAGGTGATCCTCCCACCTCAGCCTCCCAAGTAGCTGGAACTACAGGCTTACACCACCACGCCTACCTAATTTTTGTATTTTCAGTAGAGATGGGGTTTCACCATGTTGCCCAGGCTGGTCTTGAACTCCTGGGCTGAAACAATCTTCCCAACTCGACCTCCCAAAGTGCTAAGATTACAGGCATGTGGCACCATGCCCAGTGGTATTTTTCTTTAAATATAATTTTTGGTGTGTTTTAGGTCAAATCACTTTATATTTGAGGTCATTTGGCTCAGAAGTCCTATACCTCAGCAATATATGTTGGAAACAGGATGCAAGTAACTCAAACAGGTGATTAAAGATTAAACATTTTTTAATTCCTTAAGTTTTCATTCTGTTTCCATATTCATAACACATTCTGATAGCTATTAATTTATATATGTGGCTATCTGTGATTCTGTTTATCAAAATTTAGGTACTGTAACTCCCAATTCTGTGATGCCAGCTGATCATTTCCTAATCAATTCCTAGAGAAATTTCAGATTTTACAGAGGCTCCTTTCCTTAAGCAAATCAGTAATTTCCGCTGTGGTCATTATTTTCCAGGGCTAAAATCCTAAGACTCCTAATATCTATTGTGTATATTAGGAGCTACTAAGAAAACAAATTTTCTTTTTTTAAAAATTTATTTATTTTCAAGACAAGAGTCTTGCTCTGGCTGTCGCGCAGGCTGGAGTGCAGTGGTGCTATCTCAGCTCACTGCAACCTCTGCCTCCCAGGTTCAAGTGATTCTCTTGCCTCAGCCTCCCTTGTAGCTGGGATTACAGGCACACACCACTACACTCGGCTAATTTTTGTATTTTTAGTAGAGACGGGGTTTTACCATATTGGCCAGGCTGGTCTCGAACTCCTGACCTCAAGTGATCTGCCCGCCTCGGCCTCCCAAAGTGCTGGGATTACAGGCGTAAGCTACCACACCCAGCCAAAAAAAAAAAAAATTCTTTTAAATTGTAGTGATTTTTGTTTTTTAAATACAAAATAAAAAAGTACATTAGATAAAGTAGATCCTAAATATTTTTAAAATGCAAATATACAAACTTGTGTAAGAAATGTGGCTAACCCTAATCTTTAGGGGCTTCTTCTTCCCAAACTCCTATAAATAAGAGTCAAATGAACGTAGATGAATAGACTAAAATGGATGTTGTTAGGCTTACCGTAAAAGTGTGGAAAAATCATTACCACTCCCTTTGTACATTCCCTTTGTAAAGAATAAGAGCAAATTATGTTGCCATAGTTTTCACACTGTCTTTTCTTAAGAGATGGGGGATAGACTGACACTTTTTTTTTTCATTATCTACAAGATTAAACATTGACTTAACACTAGATACTCTGAGCCAAGAGAAAATGGGAGTTGTTTCCTCCCATTCCTTCTCACTCTTTTAAAGCTTCAGTCGCCCATTTTTCATAATCACTAACAGTTTAGAAACTCAACTTGACACACAAAAAATTTAATTCAAGGAGAAAAGGCACGATTGAAACATTTTGCAACCTTACGCATTTATTGTGCAGATGGATTTTTATGCCAAATTCTTGACTTGAACTAATTTTTTTCAGTGGAGAGGTGTTTTGGTTTGTCTTGGTCTTCTGTTTTTTGTGTGTATTTGTTCTGAGAGAAGGTAGACAGGAGTTAGGAAAGTTCAGAATCAAGTAAGTGTTGGGGTGGAATGCAATTACCCACAATCTTTCTATTTTCCCAAGGACTCTAGACACACTCCAGTCTCTGGGTTTCCCCAGTCTTCACCAAAGTGTGGACTGGGTTCTCCCCGTCTTCAGCGAAAGCATGAATGGTCTCCACTAAAGTTAAGCAAAGTTAAGCAAAGCCTAAATGGCTGAGTACAACAATTGTATTGTTTTAAATTGATAAGTCATATGGTATCTCTAAATAATCACTTAATGTTAGGCAAAGCATAATCAATATCATTCTTTTTACTTAAGTATAACAATTTTTGTTTTTGTTTTGTTGTTTTTTGTTTTGCTTAATGAACTCAAAAGACAAAACACTTTTTGTTTGGAATCTGATATATCTAGAGATTATTTTATGGTACCTTTTGTTCTTCTGTGAATTCAGAATTATTGTGTTGAGCTTGGGCCTCCTTTTGTAGATGTCTTGCTAATCTGTAAGAAGAAAACATATTCTTTAGAATGGAAGAAAAGCGAACTACTGCAACAAAGTGTAACAATTTAAAGCTTTTTAACATGTGAAGTACGATTATTGTCCTGTTTTTAAAATACAAATCTACATTGAGAACCAAATTCTTCTCAAAAAAAAAAAAACTCTTTATACAATGATGATGAAAATAAGATACAATACTTTTCATACCATTTCACTGGGACAAACTTCAGCTCTAGGCAGTAAAAACAGAGCTGGAAAGAATCTCAAAGGGCATCTAATCCAACTTTCTTTAGTATGCATGACTTTCTTCTATAATAAGCCAATAAGTAGTTGTCCAGATTCTGCTTAAACACTTCCAGGGAGCACCAGTGATTATACCAACCAGAGATACTTTATCAGTCTGTCATTAATTTGGTAGTAAAATTAGTCCTAATCCAAATTACAGCAATGACAAAGTGGTAATAATCCATCCTACTATCAATATATACTTTTGAAAACATGTTTTCATGGAAAATAAAGCAAATTCTCCACCAATCAGCAACAGAAATCATTGTCCAATTATCATTATACTTAAAAATAACAGCTAGGCCTTGCATGAGTTTTTAGTGGATGGATCTATATTATTAGTCCAAGCTCAACAATAAGGACCCAAAGTTATTTCTGAGACAGCAAAAAACTTGTATAGTTTAGTTTGTAAAAGTCAACCCTCTTACAAACTAAACTATAAAACTATGGTTTCAACTATAAAAAGACCAATTTTGGACAAAGGATTTGAATAGATAGTTCTCCAAAGAAGACATAATAAAATGGTCAATAAGCACATGAAAAGATGATCAACATTACTAGTCATTATGAAAACACAGATCAAAATCACAATGAGCTATCACTTCATACCCACTAGAATGAGTACAATTTTTTAAAAAATGGAACTGCATCCTTATGGGGGAAAGAGAGAGAAGACAACAGGTACTGACAGGATGTGAAAAACTGGAACCCTCAGATATTGCTGGTGGGAATGTAAAATGGCACCAGCCACTGTGGAAAACAATTTGGCCATTCCTCAAAAAGTTAAATATAGACTTACTGTATGACCCAGCAATTTCAAAATCCTAGGTATATATCCAAGAGAACTGAAAACCACATGTTTACACAAAAAAAAACTGAACACAAATGTACAGCCAAAAAGTGAAAACTACCAAAATGTCCATCAACTGATGAATGGCTAAACAAAATGTGGTATATCCATTCAATGGAAAATTATTCAGTCAAAAAGAGGAATGAAGTACTACTAACATGTGTAACACAGATGAACTTCAAAAACATTATGCTAAATGAAAAAAGCCAGATGCAAAAGATTATACGTTATATGATTCCATTTATATGAAATGTCCAGACTAGATCAATCCACAGAGACAAAAAGCAGATTAGTGGTTGCCAGGAGATGAGGGAACTGGGAGTAACTGATACCAAGTATGGAGTTTCTTTCGGGAGTGATGGGAATGTTCAGGAATTAGACAGTGGAAATGGTTGTACAACACTGTGAATACACTAAAAACCATGGAATTGTACGCTTTAAACTGGTAAGTTTCATGTGATGTGATATTTATCTCAATTTTAAAAAAATATACGAGAAAAAACTGGCATAAGAATTTGAAAATTAAACTCCCAAGCATACTATGTATTATTCTGGGTGGGCAATAGGAACAGGAATACAAAGGGTAGCAAGTGCTAGATTTTCTACCAAGCCAACTGCAGGAAATAGTTTATGTTTCCAAATAAAATGTACTAGATGGGAGTTCTATGCAATCATGTCTTTAAAGATAAGGCATAAAGTACCTTATTCTTGATGGCCTCTATCCAATTTATGAAAGGTTTGCATCCTCCTTAACATAAGGCAAGAATTAGCTTCAAAAAAACTTAATATTTGCAAGATAGCCCCACTGTGTTACTTAGTTGAACTGCTTCTATTCATTTATTTCTTTTCTCCCAAAGCTGGAAGCCTCATAATATTTTCCCTAAAATGTCATTCATAGACTCACTTTTTGTGGATTCTATACAGGAGAAGGTACAAATAGAAACAACATAGCCATTGTCTTTGTTCTGTACTTGGTTTCTTTTCTAACTCTTACTGGCCTACCACCTACATGGAGTACTCCCGAGGAATCTATACACTGTATCCTTAACAACATCAACTATACATCCCTGAACTCAGGGAAGTTACAGTGTGGAATGAGTTTCTTTGAGTAATTCTACACATAATTTGCAGTGGTGGCCATCAACCTAAGCAGAATCACTGTCAGAAGGGTGTAATTCTACACTCCTGTTCAAACGCTAATTGGCAATAGGGAAAGGAAGGATGCTTGATTCAAAAGGAATCTTGCATAAAAGTTATGCAAGGCCAGGCAGAGTGGCTCACACCTGTAATCCCAGCACTTTGGGAGGCCAAGTGGGTGGATCACCTGAGGTGAGGAGTTCGAGACCAGCCTAGCCAACATGGTGAAACCCCTGTCTCTACTAAAAATATGAAAATTAGCAGGGCGTGGTGGCTGGCACCTGTAATCCCAGCTACTGTGGAGGCTGAGGCAGGAGAATCGCTTGAACCCGGGAGGCAAAGGGTGCAGTGAGCCAAGATCGCACCACTGCACTCCAGCCTGAGTAACAAGACCAAAACTCCAACAAAAAAAAATGCACAAAAGAATCGGAGGAAATATTTGCAAATCATATATCTGATAAAAGACTGTATCCAGAATATATAAAGATCACTTAGAATTCAATAGATAAAAGACAGGAAACTCAATTTTAAAATGCGTAAAAGATTTGAAAAGATAGTTAAAAAAATTTACAGAAGGAAAGGAAGCATACAAAAAGACACTCAACTTTATTAGTCACTAAGGAAATGCAGATTAAAACCACAGTGAGGTATGTATTATACACCCGCTAGAATGGCTATAATCCAAAAGACAATAACAAATGCTGGTGATATGAAGAGACTGGAACCCTCCTGCACTGCTGGTACAAATATAAAATGATACACCCAGTTTGGAGAATTATTTGGCAGTTTCTTTATAAAGTTACACATAAATTTATCATATGATCCAGTAATTCCACTCCTAGGCATCTACCCAAGAAAAATGAAAATATATGTCCATGCAAAGACTTGCATTTGAATGTTCAGGGCAGTATTACTAATAACAGTCCAAAAGTAGAAACAATCCAAATGTCCACCAACTAGTGAAAGGATACACCAAATATGGTATATCCATAAAAGGTAGTATTACACACCAATTAAAAAAAAAAAAGCAATGACACATGCTACAACATAGATGAAACTTAAAAACATTAATTACGCTAAATGAAAGAAGTCAGATGCAAAAGATCACACCCGGCATGTGGTGGCTCATGCCTGTAATCCCAGCACTTTGGGAGGCTGAGGCAGGTGGATCACTTGAGGTGAGGAGTTCGAGACCAGCCTGGCCAACATGGTGAAACCCTGTCTCTACAAAAAAATACAAAAATTAGCCAGGCGTGGTGATGTGCACCTGTAATCCCAGCTACTCGGGAGGCTGAGGCACAAAAATCATGGAGGTTGCAGTGAGCCTAGATCATCCCCCTGCACTCCGCCCAGGGTAACAGAGTGAGACTGCGCCTCAAAAAAAAAAAAAAAAAAATCACATACTGCATGATTCAAATTTCGTGAAATGTCTGGAAAAGACAAATCTATAGAGACAAAATGTAGATCAGTGGTAGTCTGTTGCTAGAGTGGGAATATGATATGGAGTGACTGCAAATGAACACTAGGTGTCTTGTGGGGGTGATGGAAATTTTCTAAAATCTGTAACGATGGTTGCACATCTTGGTAAATTTCACTAAAAAATCATTAAATTGTACATGTAAAATAGATGAATTTCATGTACATAAATTATACCTCAATAAAGTTGTCTGTAAAATAACTTTTTTTTTGAGACAGGAGGAAAAAAAAAAAACCTTGCGCAGGCTGGAGTGCAGTGGCATGATCTTGGCTCACTGCAACCTCTGTCTCCCGGGCTCAAGCAATCCTCCCACCTCAGCCTCCTGAGTAGCTGAGACCACAGGCGTGTACCACCACACCAGGCTAATTTTTGTGTGTTTTGTAGAGACTGGGTTTTGCCATGTTGCCAAGGCTGGTCTTGAACTCCTGAGCTCAAGCATTCTACCCATCTAAGGCCTCCCAAAGTGCTGGGATTACAGGCATGAGCCACCGCACCCAGCCATAAAAAGAACTTTTTAAGCCGACATGAAAAATTAATTTTCTATATCCACAAATAAGTATACCATTTTAAGACAAAGTGACACCTGATTTTGTCCACTGAGGGAAATCTACACGTTCTGAATATTAGATGAGCAAATAAAAGTTGACATTCTATTAGGAAAAGTGAAATAAACCTGTCAAATATTCTTCTCTAGGGACTCATCTCACCCTACAAAGGTACCTACAAGTAAAACGGGACTATTCTCAAGGGAGAGTTTTAAACATACCTTAAGCACATACACAAGTAACTCCTGGAAACCCCACAGCATTCTGTGACATAGAAATTCGTGCTTCTCAAACCATCTGTAGCAAAGCATCACTTTTTCCCTAAATTTGTTCTAGACTAATACTTTTGTGAAATACAATTTCAAAAATATCATGAGGATGTCAAATTGCTATAAAGTTTCCACATGCTCTCAATTTCTTTCCTTATCTTACTGCACAGCAGTAACAGTTTACAGACCATCACCAATCTGTGGACCACACTTTAAGTAGCAGAGACATAAAGCACAGCAAAAATGACAAGTGGGGCCGGGCCTGGTGGCTCATGCCTGTAATCCCAGCACTTTGGGAGGCCAAGGCAGGCGGATCACTTGAGGTCAGGAGTTCGAGACCAGCCTGGCCAACATGGTGAAACCCCGTCTCTACTAAAAATAAAAAAAAAATTAGCCAGGTGTGGTGGCACGCACCTGTAGTCCCAGCTACTCAGGAGGCTGAGGCAGGAGAATCACTTGAACCTGGGAAGTGGAGGTTGCAGTGAGCCGAAATCGCACCACTGCACTCCAGCCTGGGCGACAGAGTGAGAATCCATCTCAAAAAAAAATGACAAGTGGCCATTATCCAGTCTTCAGACTCATTGATTCACTTAGCAGATATTTATTGGTTTTTTTAAGACGAGTCTCGCTCCGTCACCCAGGCTGGAGTGCAGTGGCACGATCTCCCCTCACTGCAACCTCCACTTCCTGGGTTCGAGCGATTCTTGTGCCTCAGCCTCCCGAGCAGCTGGGACTACAGGCACACGCCACCACGCCCGGCTAATGTTTTTGTATTTTTAGTAGAGAGGGGGTTTCGTCATGTTGGCCGGGATGGTCTTGAACTCCTGACCTCAAGTGATCTGCCCGCCTCAGCCTCCCAGTGCTAGGATGACAGGCGTGAGCCACCACACCCAACCAGTTAGCAGATATTTATTGAGTATCCATGTGCTAGATAAATATCTCAGGATTGATCCTGTGAAATGTCTGATTCTGAGCAACAGTTTCTGTGCCACTCTACCATAAGTTAGGGGCCACATATCCCCAGATAGCTAAATGCAGTTATTTTTAATTGATCATCTAATACTTTAGATGCCTATTTTAGTCTTGATAGAATTCATTTAAATCTTCCAATAGTATTTTGGCATCAACTCCTTAATGCTCCCATAGCATACTCCTAAATTCATCCATTCAATAGAATAATCACATAATATCTAAACAAACAATGATGTGTGGATAGCCTAGTACTACTCTGGACACTAAGTATACAGTAGAGAACAAAACAGACACCGCCCCAACACCCTGCAACATACGCCCATACTTTACCCTCAAAGAGCTTACATTACAGTGGGGAAAGACAGTAAACAAAACAAAACAAATACAGAAAATGTATTTTCAACTGTAGCCAGGCACGGTGGCTCATGCCGGTAATCTCAGCACTCTGGGAGGCTGAGGTGGGTGTGGATCACGAGGTCAAGAGTTCAAGACCAGCCTGGCCAAGATGGTGAAACCTGGTCTCTACTAAAAATACAAAAATTAGTTGGACGTGGTGGTGCGCGCCTGTAATCTCAGCTACTCAGGAGGCTGAGGCAGGAGAATTGCTTGAACCCGGGAGGCACAGGTTGCAGTGAGCCGAGATCGCGCCACTGCACTCCAGCCTGGGCGACAGAGCAAGACTGTCTCAGAAAAAACAAAACAAACAAAAAAAGAAAATATATTTTCGATTGTGGTAAGTACCATGGAAAAAAATGAAAAAAATGAAGCAGGATGGGGAGCAGGAGGTGTGAAACTGAGATAGAGGCAGTGGGGGTGGACAAGAGACTTTGCAATTTTAAACAGGGTGGCCAGAGACAGCCTCATTGAGGATATTTGAACAAAGACCTGAAGGAGGTGACAAAGTGACCCAAACAGATAATGGGGGGAAAAGTGCCCCAGAAAAAAAATACAAGAGCCCTAAGGCAGAACTATGTTCCAGGAAATAGCAAAGAATGTGGGAGCACTTACTCTTTTCATACTTCCGTAATTGCAACACCCAGTTACTCTAAAATCTTCCACTGGATTCTCAGTGCTTTGAGGGCAGAAATCAAATTTTATTCATCTTTGTATCCCTAACCCTTAGTTGTCGAGTCATGAAATTGTTTAAGCTACAGTATTATTACATTATGATAATACAGATATGCACTATCTCTCCCCCTACATCCCTCCCATAAATCAGCTCCTGTGTGTTGTATGGCGATAAGATTGCTGCCTACCCAATTAGAAATCCCAACGATCCTAGACTCTTCCTCCTTCTATACCCTCGATATCCAGTCAGTAACTAAATCCTGTCAATTCTTGTTTACATCATTATAGTGGCCCCCAATTGGTCTATTTTGCTGCAGCCTTTCCTCCCAGATATTTCAAATGAAAAAGATAATTTGCATTCATTTCTGGATATATTAGGTAATTTTAAACTCTTGACCTCATTTTATATGTAGCCTACATGTTTACAGAATTTAAGCCAATCATTACATGTTTTCACTGAAATTTGACCCTGGCAGTTTTTATAATTTGAGGACTACTAGAATCATGAAGTTCAATGGTTAGTACTGAGGTCCAACAATGGATTTGCACGTGCCTATCACCCTCACCTTCATGTTCCTAGAAATTCAAACTAAACAGCTTGCATATTCAATTTTCCTTTGTAATTTCAATTGGACATGGTATTCTTCACTTTCCATTGTGAAGTCGGCTGCCCAGTGTCAACAGCTGCTAGGTCTCACCACCTCACAAGTAAGAGATGGCTTTCTATTTCAAACTATGCAATATTAGTTAATATACAGAATGGGTATACATAGGTGCTTACTAATTGGCTACAGTATGGAAGGGTGTGTTCTCCAGTAATAAAGAAAATCTTATCATTTGTCTAATTCACTTACAGAATTACTCTCTCAGTACATCTTAAGCACTCTGTAGTAGAGACAGGATTTGGATTTTCTTTTTTAAATCCCAGATTTCAGTGGTATCAGCTTGTGACCTGAGTAATCTGTTTAACCTGAGCTTCAGTTTTCCTCATTTCGTAAAATGAGAATAATTATATTCTCACTGGGTTATTGCAAGAGCAAATGAAATCATGTGAAAGTGCAAAACAAATGCTAGTAGTTGTTACACATCGCAAAATGGCTCAGAGCACGGGTTTTTGTCAGAGCTTTTTGAAACTACAGGCGATTCAAAGTCAGTACCTACACATTTAAATTATCTTAATAGATACAAACAAATAACTATTGCGGGGAGACGATAAGAGTTTAGATCTTCAAAGTACCAAGCGTATATTCTTGCCAGAAATCGTTGTGTGTCGGGGGCGGATGGGGGGTGGGGGAGGCCGGGGGTATTCTACTCATACGTGGTTTCATACTCAGTGAAATCTCAAACAATAACTTGCTTTAAACAGAGAATAATTAATGGCGAGTTTGCAAACAATAGCATTTTGGCAGATAGTTCTTAAGTTCAGTAAAATGTGCAAAAACCTAAGCAAGGTTTTATGTGTATATAAATCTTGTCTTTTATTTTTTAAGACAATCCTGAAGTTTTCTGTGGAAACCAGAAAGGCAAGAAATTGGTCTTAGGCTGCTCAAGGAAACTGGTACTCACTTGTACCCTGCGGCTATACATTACATACAGGAAAAGGAGGAGGGATCCAAGGAGGGCGTGGAGCTCCTGTGCGTGGTCCATTAATTCACATTTTGCTCTCTTCGGTTCACATCCTGCGCGGACTCCACCCAAGGCAACCGAGCGAGGGGGTGGGTGGGACTCACAGCCTACCAAATAACAGTCCCAGAAACCGAAACGAAATCGAGGTGGAATTCTGAAAACACGGCTCACCAGAAAGAGGGGTGGAGAAGGAGCGCGAGAGGAGACCCTTCTTTTGGCAGAAGAGGTATCCCTGGCCCTCGTTGCTTCCTGGGCTGCCCCCCCATCCCCTCAATCGCAAACAGTTCCCTCCTTTCCTACACATGGAAGAAGGAAGACACACACAGAGCAAGGCCACTCATCCTTGGAACGTGGGCGGAGAACACACAAGTATTCCTCAGAGAATTTCAAAAGGAAATCGAGGAAAAGCAACCTGGGAGAGGCGGAGGAAAGGAAACTGACTGCCAAGTGGGGGACCCGCGAGACGGTGGAAAGGAACTAAGCAGATAGCCTGCTGGGGCCTGCGCCCCAGGAAAGAAGGGCTACCTGTTGAATGGAACTGTCCCTGCGGAGGCGGAGAGGGAAGAAGGCGAGTCACCCCAGAGAGCGGAGCCGTTGTCCCTAGAGCAGCCTCGCTGGGGCTGGTGGCGAGGGATCTCAGCCCCAGTGCCTGCGGAGCCCCACCCTGAGAAGCCTTGGCTGCAGATACAGTGATGAGAGACACCGACAGAAACAAGGGAGAGGCGCACGACTGGAGCCGGTCTGGCCCGCTCCCGCGGTTAGTCACTCACATCTGATACTCGTCTATCGCCTCCACCAGCTGGCCCCAAGAGTCGAAGTCGGCGCCTCTCCTAAAACTGGCGCCCCAGCGCTGCAGCAGACTCCGGGTCACCTCCGACATGGCCGGTCCCCACCCCGTCCCCTCCCGCCCCTACCCCAGCAAGGCCGGGTTCTAGGGCGCCATCCTCCCCCGGCCTGGCCCCGACATTAACAGGGCCAGGAGGAACCGCTACGGCCACCACCGCCACCCGCCGAGGAGCCGCCCAAGCCCATTTGCCGCCACAGCCAAACTTTGCGGCTCCAAAGCGACCGCCCCGCCGAGACCCCGCCCCCGAGGCCCCGCCCCGGGTTAGGTTGAGGCCGCCCCACTGCGCCGAGGGCCGCCATCGCTATTGCGGCATTCTCCCTCGGCTCCGGAGGTAGGGGCAACTCTTCTCTTCCTGTCTGGGAAAAAGACCATAGCTCAAAAGGAAGGCCGAGGGAGAAGTTAGAAAGGGATGATGAACGAAGCGTTTTGAGGGGACTGCAACGCCGCGGCAATACCCGCCCCTGAGCTGCGCGCACTACCGCCTCGGTAGCTGTCATGGCCGCCGGGCCACGTGACTCCGGCTTGGCGCCGTCCTGGTTTTCCGTCACCCTGGTTCTGTAGTCTCGGTTCTCCGACTCCCTCTTTTTCTCGCTTGTGGACTCCGATATATTGCCCTTCTTCCCTTAGAAGAACTGCTGAACCGACTCTGAGAAATTTGGTAAGTATGTCAGAGGATGGGTGTTTCTCAGTAATATCCCCCGCTACTTCCCCGGAGTCTCAAGCAATAGGATCACCCCCTTTTACATTAGTCTCCATAGACCCCTGGACAGTGGACCAAAAGTCTCCTTCTAGTGCCTTGAAACAAACGACAGAAAGAAAATCCATATTGGTCACCACAAATCAGTGGCATTAACAGCTAGATCCGCTGAATCCCCTTGCCCCGCATCTCCATTGGTCATTGGAGAGCTTATAATACAAGCTAAACTGGGGTTCGTTCGGCCGTTGTCTGGCCACCTCTCCCGGGTTGACAGTATCGGCTTTCCACAAAAATGCCTGTTTGGAAAGAGGGGAACTCAAGTGTTGGCGCGTGCGCACGGTCGCCGCCCGCTGCCTCGAACCGGACTGGGCACGGGAGGAAGAGGCTGGGTGGTAAACAGGAAGTGGGCGCTCACAGCTCGGGGGCGGCGCTCAGGTAGGTTCCTCTGGGGACTCGGGGCTTCCGGGGTGGGGGTCCCTTGTTAGGAGCGGGAGTCCTCTTGTGGAAGTGTGTTAGCTTACAGCTTCGATCCGAATGTTGTATTGGTGGCTCTAAAGGCACCCTTGTCCCTGCGGGTGGGTGTGTCGTTCTTCTATCCCACCCTAGGAACTCCCGAAAACTGAAGACCGCCGGGTCGCAGAAGGGGAGAAGATGGGGCAGGGGCAGAAACCCTCTTCTTTCCTGAAGTAAAGATACGCAAAACTTCAGACATTTTCATCCAGGAAGTAGGAGGCCGCATTAAAAGAAGTATTTGTGGAAGATTTCGCAGCCTCGAGTGCTGAGTGTGATATTAGCTCTAAGTTTATTTGTAGGCACATAGATGCTGTATTAGGCTATCGGAATTTATATGGAAGATGTGTAGAAGATGATATTTTCTGAAATAACTCGTTAAATGTTTTGAGTCCTAAATAAACCTGCTCAGTTTTTCGTTGGGTACACACTGTATTCTCTATTCATTAAGTATGTGGTGCTCCTCAAAACCAGCTTTGTCATGAATAAATAGCATAAAGGAAGCACTTAATGTAGGCATTTCATACACTGTACAGCCACCATTATTTTCTAATAATAGGAAAAGTCGATTGTCAGAATTTTTTAGTGCCTTCAAATTAAATGAACCTTATCAGAATTTCTTCTCAGTTACTTCCTGGAATCTAATTGCCATGTTTAGGTCTTCGCCTGGGCTTTCTCCTTATTATCTGCTGCACTACCTACCCAAGGACATTTAGACAAGACATGCTGCTTTTTTTTTTTTTTTTTTTTGAGACGGAGTCTCCCTCTGTCGCCCAGGCTGGAGTGCAGTGGTGCCATCTCGGCTCACTGCAAGCTCCGCCTCCTGGGTTCTCCTGCCTCAGCCTCCCAAGTAGCTGGGACTACAGGCGACCGCCACCATGCCCGGCTAATTTTTTTTTTGTACTTTTAGTAGAGTCACCGTGTTAGCCAGGATGGTCTCGATCTCCTGACCTTGTGATCTGCCCGCCTCGGCCTCCCAAAGTGCTGGGATTACAGGCGTGAGCCACCGCGCGTTTTTTTTTTAAGTAGAAGGCATGGAACTTAATTTTTTTTTTAAGTTGGCATCTCACTTAGGTGGTGTTTCAACGTTTTTTTTTTTGTTTTTTTTTTTTTTCCTTTTTCCTTTTTTGAGATAGGATCTTGCCCTGTCGCCCAGGCTGGAGTGCCATGGGGAGATCAGGGCTCACTGCAGCCTACGTCTCCTGGACTCAGGGGATCCTCCCTCCTCAGTCTTCCCAGTAGCTAGAACCACAGGCGTGGCTACCATCCCCGGCTAATTTTTGTAGAGACCGGGTCTCACCATGTTGCCCAGGCTAGTCTCAAATTCCTGAGCTCAAGCGATCCACCCACCTCGGCCTTCCAAACTGCTGAGATTACAGGCGTGAGCCACCACGCCCAGCCCAATGTTTTCATTTTATAATAGAATTTATTGGTCAAGTATTGTATTACATTTTTATTTTAAAAATATTCTTTAGGTATTTTTTGGAAAGTACATTTTATTGTAGAACACATGCTATAACCAATCCACTGTTGTCAGCAATATGTCGGAAATACAGTAGTTAACTTAAAACGTATTACAAGTAGCCTTAGCGATATAATCAGGGTTACCATTTGAACCCGTTTTGGAAATTACATTCATCTGGTCCTGTGCCCTTTTTACTTGCAGTTGTCCAACCAAAATCTAGTACTTTGCTATTCAAAAGTGTCTGGGGACCAGCAGCATCAGCATCTTAGGTCCTGCCCCAGGCTATTGAATTAGAGCCTGCATTGGACAAAACTACCCACCCCCAGGTGATTTTTATGTATATTAGAGTTTAAACATTACTGCTCCTATATATGTATGTTAACATTGAAGTTATTGTGGGCAGATTTTCAAATGCTCTTCTGCTTTTTTTTATAGGCCTGATCTGAACATAGACCACCATAAATAGACAATTAAAACATAACCTGAGGCCGGGCGCGGTGGCTCACGCCTGTAATCCCAACACTTTGGGAGGCCAAGGCGGGTGGATCACTTGAGGTCAAGAGTTTGAGACCAGCCTGGCCAACATGGTGAAACCCTGTCTCTACTAAAAAAATAACAAAATTTAGCCAGGCTAATTTTCGAATTAAATTTTTATACTATTGAAATAAATTGTTATGCTATTTACCTTGTTTATTAAATATTTTATATTTAATTTTTGTATATTTTTTACTTTTCTGTCTATAGAAAACATCTGGAGAAAATGACCCATTGGTTTCATAGGAACCCATTAAAAGCCACAGCTCCTGTGTCTTTTAATTACTATGGTGTAGTCACTGGCCCTTCTGCTTCAAAAATATGCAAGTAAGTTTATTGATTGAACCACTCTTAGATGCAGGGTACTTTTTTTGGTTCCATGGCAATACAGAAATATGTAACACACTGTTTCTAAGTTTGTTATAAATTTATAAATGACATTTAAGAGTTAAATCATAGATTATTTAAATTTGGCAGTCTTCTACGCCTGGATCCTTAATTTTAGATCAGTAAATGAGTCCCAGAGAGGCTAAAGCAATCACAGTAAAACAGTTAATCTGTATATTACAACAGTACAAGGGACTCTACAAAGTAGTGTATGGACATTTTTATTTTTTATTTATTTTTATTTTTATTTTTATTTTTTGAGATGGAGTTTCACTCTTGTCGCCCAGGCTGGAGTGCAATGGCTTAATCTCGGCTCACTGCAACCTCCGCCTCCTGGGTTCAAGCAATTCTTTTGCCTCAGCCTCCCGAGTAGCTGGGATTACAGGCACCTGCCACCACGCCCTGGTCATTTTTGTATTTTTAGTAGAGACGGGTTTTCACCATGTTGGCCAGGCAGGTCTCAAACTCCTGACCTCAAGTGATCCGCCTACCTTGGCCTCCCAAAGTGCTGGGATTACAGGCGTGAGCCACCATGCCCAGCTGTATAGGGACATTTTAAATTGGCCACATATTAAACTTCTTGACTTCAGAGTAAGGAGAGATCCCTATGACCTGAAATGGCCTTCAAAGTGTTCACACAGGAAAAAGTACTTGAGATAGGCCTTGAATGAATTGTATGGCTTAGATCAGGGGTTGGCGAACTGTGTCCTATGGATTTGGACCATTGCTTGTTTTTATAAATAAAGTTTTATTGGAACACAGCCAGCCCCACATTTATTGACATACTGTGTATGGCTGCCTCTGGCTGCTTTCCTCTACAACACCAGAATTGAATAGTCCCAGTGGATACCTTATTACCAGAAAAGCCTGAGATGTTTATTATTTGGCACTTTCCAAAAAAAATTTGAGTATTCTTGATTTAGATTGTCAGAGGGGAAAGGAGAACGTTATTTCTGTCAGGAAAACCTTTGTGCTAGTGATAGTGAGTAGAGCAGTTTGGCTGAAACAAAAGAGATAAATGCAAAAGATGTTTTGAAGGAGGAGTCAATGGACCTGATTGACTAATTTGCCTTGGGAGGCTGAAAAGGATTCAGTCTATGTGAGATACAGAATCTAGATGATTAAGACATTGGTGGTACCAATAAAGGAAAATCTGAAGAGTTGCCGCTTTTATGGGAAGAAGCGATGACAACAAAAGATAGGATAATTGGCATATTAATCTAAACCAATGGTCATCAAACTTTTTAAAAGCTACATAGTATTTATTTTAGGCTTTGTGGTCACATACAGTCACTGTTGCATATTATTCTTCGTTCATTTTTACAACCCTTTTAAAAATACGAAAACCATTCTTAGTTTGAGGGCTGAATGAAAATAAGCTGCGGGGTATACAAAAACCGGTTACAGTTTGTAGTTTGTCAAGCTCTGATCTAGACTCCTGGAGGCAAGTCCCGACTTAGCTGTTTTATCTGTACCATTGGGCAAGTCCCTTAACTTCTTTGGGCCTAATTCCTAATCTATAAAATGAACAGCCTAAATTAAATATATCTGAGGTACATTTTTCTCAAATTCTGTAATTTAAGATGAATATAACTTTACAAGTTGAGCTGTAGGTGATGATCAAGCATCAGTATGGAAATAGCTAGCCAACTATTTGAGTGCAGAATAGGCTTTAAGGATTCAAATTTCTGCCTAGTCCAGGAATTGAATCACTTTCCAGCTTCTAGAGAAATATCTCAAACAATGATTAATTCATAAGATAGCCAGTCACATTTTCAGTCAGCTGTTTGTAATTGGCAATACATACATACTTTCTTGGAATAAGCCTCCTTAGAGTTAGTACTAATCAATAAGACTCAAGGGATATACCATTCAGGATTAAGTCTGTGCTCTCTTCTAAACATCACTGCTACCTTATAGTCTAAATCTCAAAAGAAAATATTTGAAAAGTTATTCTTTTTCCACTCAACAAGTAATTTTGAATATGTGCTTTATCCTAGGCACCTACCAAATTCTGGATATACAGCCTCTACTCTCTTGGTGCTTACCATTTAAATTTAGTCTTTCTTTAATGGTTTACACATATTTCAGGGGTCTTTGGTCATACCCATGTATTGTAATTTCAGAAGCCTCACTAAGCTAATTGCCTTCTGGATTCGATTTGGAACTGGAATAGAACCAAGTGAAAGCTAATGATGGAGATCTAGGAATTGATATAGTTGAAGCTATACTAATAGGTGAGATCTCAAAAGAGAGAAAACCAGAAAGCCAAAGACTGAACATTTCTGGAGTTGGGAATGAAAAGGAGACACAGAAAAAAATATAAAAGGAACTTAAAAGAGACAAGGGGAGCACCTGGAAAATTTAGTGTTATTGGAATCAAAGGAGAAAATAATTTCAAGAAGGAAAAGGTGGATCTACAACATTTATTGCTATAGAGAAGTAAAGGAGAATGTAGATTAGGGAGCGGTTTTAAAACAACTGATGGCCACGTTTTACATATTCTTGATGTATATGTTGAATTACATGTCAAGGATATGTAATGTAATTTCATTTTTAAAATATTTTTATGCAGTATATTTTCACATTTTTGTGTTTTATGTCAGATTTAGAAACTTCAAGGAGATATTAAAATGATACACAGATAAATTTTCATTTTTCAAGAAACTTATTGTGAACTGCTTAGTTTTTTATTCTTCTTTCCCCACATCTTAAGTGCATGCATTTGTTTGATTGTTTTTAATTAAAACTTGACATATATTTTTATTATGTAATTGAATTCATTATTTGCCCCTTTAATTGGTCTGAGTTTATTTTACTACAACTTTTAAAACAGTTATTAGAAATTTTTTCTCTAGATTTAGTCCTGATTAAATTCATTTGGTAATCCCTTAGAGGAGGTAGGCATGTGCATGCGTGTGTGTGTTTTAAAGCTTTTACATTGAAACCTGGTGCGTGTGTGTATGTGTGTGTGTTTTAAAGCTTTTACATTGAAACCTGGAAGCCACTTTTATGTAGATTGATTGCAGTACAGCTAACTTTACTGTCTTTTTCTATCTCTTATAAGTGACTTGAGGTCATCCAGGGCACGACTCCTTGAACTGTTCACTGATTTGAGCTGTAATCCAGAAATGATGAAGAATGCAGCAGATTCATATTTCTCACTTTTACAAGGTTAGTTATTTATATGAACTTGAGGTTTTTTTAAAAACTGTCTAGAAGTTTACATTTAATTCTTTGACTTTTCAAATTTGATTAGTTTACTCTTCCAGACTGTATTCTTTGGAAAAGAGCAAGAAGTTTCATTCAGACACCTGGAAAAGTAATCTGAAAATTTTTCCAAACAGAACACTCAATATTTCTTCTAATTCTTCTAAAACTAAAATGTCTTGTACTTTTCTATAGGTTTCATAAATTCTTTGGATGAATCTACCCAAGAAAGCAAGTTACGATATATTCAAAATTTCAAGTGGACTGATACATTGCAAGGACAGGTTCCAAGGTAAGCAACACTAAAGTAATACTAAATTGGAGTCAGTTTTTGTAACTATGTAGCCAGTGGTTAACTCATAGCCTTTGTATTTGGAGAAGAAAAATACAGGTCTGCTCAGCGTTTTCTCTTACCAGGAAATTAATTAAAAGCATTTTACCTCAATCCTAGTACATAATAAAAATATAATTTGTTTCTCCCAACCAAATCTATTTTTGAGTTAATCAATACAGATGTTAACTACAGTTGAACAGCCTTGACCTTTAATAACACACAAAGGATGATTTGAGGATTTAGAACCCAAACTGACATTCCGTATGTGCCTACATTCAAGCTGAGCAGAATTTAAGTTTTTCCCTTACTTTACTTTTGCTGATGGATACTTCATGTCTTCCATTAGTCTTTCTCTGTCTCATTCTTTCTCTCCAACTCCATACTCTTGATTCACAGTATATTTTCTTCATTATCTCTCTTCCCTATTTCTACTCTTTTTAAAAACTTCTCTTCAGAGCTTTCTTATCACTCACTTGAAACTATTTGTAATAGATCTAATTATAACAGGAAACAGATCACAATGGTGTTAATTTTTTACTTACCTACTGTTTTTCAACACCATTTTGTTGTTGAAATGCCCGTATATTTTAATCCCAATTTGCTTTAGAATTACTATTTTATAAAGACAGAAAGGAAGGAGTGGAGGTTGCTGAAAGACCAGAGCAGACTGTACATTACAACGAAAAGAGTATGAACATTGGGTTTGTACATATTTAGATGCAAGTCCAGGTTTTCTACTGCATGAACATCTGCTTCTTCAACTATATCTTGGGGCTACAGATACAGTACTTTGTGAGAAGCAAAATAAGAAAATTTTTGTGAAGTGACTGACAACAGTACTAGGCTTATAAGACATTCATTAAATGTTCATTTCCTTTCTTCCTTCCTTGGCAATATTTTATGTCGAATTCATAATATTCTGGGATACTCAGATTTTCTAAGACCTTGTTTTCTGTTTTTTAATGTGACCCATTTGTTTTTAATCCAAAATTAAGGAATTTTTTTAATTAAAAAGACTTTTTTAAAGAATCAAACCTCTGTCATTATTTTGACAGATTCTATAATATGTGCATTTCATAAATTTGGCATTTTTCCGACCATGCAACATTTTGATTCTGTGTAATAGTGAGCTAAAGCCGGGCGCAGTGGCTCACGCCTGTAATCCCAACACTTTGGGAGACCAAGGCAGGCAGATCACTTGAGTTCAGGAGTTTGAGACCAGCCTGGCCAACGTGGTAAAACACTGTCTCTACTAAAAAATACAAAAATTAGCTACGTGTGGTGGAAGGTACCTATAATCCCAGCTACTTGGGAGGCTGAGACAGGAGAATTGCTTGAACCCAGGAAGCCAAGGTTGCAGTGAGCTGAGATAAAGCCACTGCACTCCAGCCTGGGCGACACACCGAGAGTCCATCTCAAAAAAATAAAAAAATTCAAAAGTGAGCTACTATTTAACCTTTTTTCAGCAGTTTTATGAGATAGTGAAGAATTATGTGATGAAGACTTTAATACTAAATATTCAGCACAAGTGAGACTTCTAAGTTACTTTATTCTTGATTGCTGCTTACTCAGTGGAAATCGTGTTGTGAGTTTATCTGTTCTGAAAAATATTTTTTCCATTATAGTTACTATGACTACTACTTTTATGTGGTGTCATAGAAATGGAGTGTTTGGAAACAAGGCATGTTAAATGAAGGATTATAAAGGAAAAGAGTTATTCATGAGACTTCACATAAATTAGCCAAACTGTTATATTATTTAAAAGTTATAAATTAGACATGTCCACTAGATCTCCAGATGTAATTCATTTGATAGTTTCAGTGCAGAAAATAATAAGCTATTAAACTATGTATTAAATTTTTTTCAGGAGGATAAAACTGTTTTGAGAAGTTTGTTCATAACTGTCATTTTTGGATGTTATAATCTATACTAAAGACAGTTTAGAAATTATTTTTTAATTACTACATATTTTATAACACTTTTTTTTTTTTTTTTTCATTTAAAAAGTTGCCATATCTCCATTTATCTTAAGACAGGGGCAACAAGTAACTAAAAAATAAAAAGTAGAATGATAATTCTGGTTTCTTCTTTTTGGGTAGCTTTTCTGTGTCTTAGTATTACATGTGTAAAATAAGGATATTCTGCTTTTTTCATCAGTTGAGATAAATGAGATCATGTGTAAAAATTTTTCAGGTTCTTCTAAGAACAATAGTGAATATATATTGTTATGAATATCTTATTTGCTTGATATGCTTTTGCCATCTTTATTTCATACTTCATAATAGAATCTGAAGGAAACAAGGTATAAAATATACTTGTGTTCAGGACCTTTTTCTGGAATACTGATTGGCTAGGCATTCAGAATCTTATACAGTTTGCCTTCAGCTTGCTTTTTGCCCTTCTTTTCCTTGATTTCTTTTTTACATACCTTCTGCTCCAGTCAAGCTCACTGGGTCACTTCTACCAGAAAATTTTTTATACTCCTCTTGGGCTTTGATGGCATTGTTTCCTCACCTGGGATGTCCTTTTGCTTCCCTTCTAGTCATCTTTCCAGGGACAGTTCAGATTTTATATATACCATTAAACCTTCTTAATTATTCTAGCCTGAAACAATCTCTCCTCTGAATTTGATTTTTCTAAAATGTTGTATAAGAGCCACACCTTTGAGAATCGACTGAGTACTTGTTAAAAATACGATTCTAAGCCCCATCCCAGGCTTTCCGACTCTGGGATTAAGGCCCAGAAATCTGTATTTTAAAAGCTGCTCTATGTGCAGTAAACTTTGGGAGCTCCTATTCCCATGCTTATTATTAAGTACATAGTACCTTCTGGACCATTATACTTAGCCATTTGTAGTTAATTACCTGTACATCTTATCTCCCCATCTATATTAAACACAACCATTTTCCTCATACATACCAGTTAGCATATACTTCTTTGTAATTTTGAGTCGGATATCCAGTAGGCTTCATGGTGTGATGTCTGGATAATTGACAGAACTTAATGATCATGTTTATAATTCCAGTGCCCAGCAGGATGCTGTTTTTGAAATAATTTCCATGGGATTTAATGTAGCTTTATGGTATACCAAATATGCTTCAAGACTGGCTGGAAAAGAAAAGTAAGTTAATAGGAGAGGATTGTGTACATCTGTGTTATTTTTCAAGTATGTGGCGCTTCATTATTTTAAAAATCTATTTTAAAAAGTACCACTTTGGACGTTTGAAGGATTGCCTTGTAATGTTAGTATTTTGAGTGTCAGAATTATGGCACCTAGCATTAAGAGGTAAAATAAATTTTAATAGTCTTGTCATATGGAAGGTCTTGCTATAAGTAAGACCCCAAATCAAGAACCCATAAAGTAAAAGCATGACTATTTAACTACATCAAAGGACCATAAACAAAGTTAAAAAACAAATGACAAGATTGGTCAAAAACATTGCAATTCATATGATAAATTGTTTGTTTTTATAACGTATACTCTTATAAATCAGCAAAGGAAAGACCGTCAAATCAATTGAAAAGCAAAGGACATGAACAGGCAATTCACAGAAAACAAGTACAGAAGGCTAGCAGTATGTGAAAAGATGTTTTGCAGGATTAAATAATTATAAAAGGTGATACAATTTTTATAATAGCTATAGTGGATACAGCAATAGGAAACTGTCAATTTATGGTTCATCCATACATGGGAATAATATGCAACCACTTGAAAATGATGTCAAATTGTATGTGCTGATGTAAAATTATCTCTAAAGTAAATTAGGTGATTAAAATAAAAGCAGAGTAATGATTATAGCTACCATTGTGTATCTATGTGTTTCTTAAGCATGTATATGCATTAAGTGTGTAATATTTTGTCTTGTTTATATACAAATGTCTGTAAGGAAAAATAAGGCTTTGTCTGGATTTTATTTTGTTTTGTTTTTTGTAAAGTTGAGTTCTCACTATGTTTCCTGGGCTGGTCTTGAACTCCTGGCTTCAGGTGATTCTCCTGCCTTGGCTTCCCAAAGTACTGGGATTACAGGCATGATCCACCATGCCTGGCTGCAGATTTTACGCCTAGTTAGGGTCTCTTTTTTTTCATTTGTAGTATCTTCTTTTTGGAGACATATTGACATGCTTTTGCCATCTTAATGTTACCTTTATGTCATATACTTGTTTTCAAGACCTTTTTGTGGGATGCTGATTGGCTTAGCATTCAAAATCCTTTACAGTTTTTACTAATTTCCTATAAATGTACATTTCATGTGCATTTGCTCCTTTTCTAGGTGTCAAAATTAAATTTTTTTGGTGGCGGGGGGATGGAGTGCCACTCTGTCGCCAGGCCAGGCTGGAGTGCAGTGGCACGATCTCGGCTCGCTGCAACTGCCACCTCCTGGGTTCAAGTGATTTTTGTGCCTCAGCCTCCCGAGTAGCTGGGATTACAGGTGCCTGCCACCATACCCAGCTAATTAGGGTTTTGCCATGCTGGCCAGGATGGTCTCAAACTTCTGGCCTCAAGCAACCTGCCCGTCTCGGCCTCCCAAAGTGCTAGGATTACAGGCCTGGCCTCAAAATTAGATTTATTTTTAAAAGGAAGAAAATTAGCCGTGAGAAACATAAATGACTACTTTGGATGTATAATAATGTATTGGTTGTTGTGTTTTAATACCAGAAATGGAATTCATCCTCTAACTAATGTAACCCCTATCTTTAAGTATAACAGAAGATGAAGCAAAAGAAGTTCATCGAAGCCTAAAGATTGCAGCTGGGATTTTTAAACATTTAAAGGTAAAACAAACAAAAACCATTATTTGTTCTTAATGCTTTAATTCTTGAATAATTTTTCTTTTGGGAGGATATGGGGAAAGAATTGTTTCATTATATTAAAAAAGGTACTATGTGTTCTGTTTTCCTTATGTTAAGTATGTTATTGATGAGTGCAGCCAGTTACTAAATATTAAATGTCTCCATTTTTGTTTTAAAATCACCAGTGACTTTTACAATTAGAAAACTTAAGTTTTAGTGCTCTGCTTATTTTTCTGTGTCTTTGAAAAGACAGGAGAAAAGAAAGTAGAAGTATTGATGGTTCTTACCTACCTCATTGCTCTCCACAGAAGTTACCAGGAGCAGTCCTGATTCTGCAAAACTGAACTTCTGAGTGTATGCTCTGTATCTCACTAAAAACTTTAGAGTGACAATCAGTGCACTCTAATTGTATTAAATTGCCAGGAGATGTGATGGGAATTAGAAGAAAGAATATTGTGTCTTTTAAACAATGTCCCCCTACGTCATTCTAATTAAATCACTTTATTGAAGGCCTCCTAGAGGCCAGTGTTGAGTTTTTTCATATTAAAATATAAGATGCTTTTATAGTGATTAGAAAGCTCTGATCCTGAATTAGATGTAGAATTGTAGTGGGGTTTTTTTTCTTTGAGACAGAGTCTTGCACTGTCGCCCGGGCTGGAGTGCAGTGACGCGATCTTGGCTCACTGCAACCTCTGCCTCCCGGTTCAAGTGATTCTCCTGCCTCAGCCTCCCGAGTAGCTGGGATTATAGGTGCCTGCCACCACGCCCAGCTAATTTTTTGTATTTTTAGTAGAGACGGGATTTCACCATGTTGGCCAGGCTGGTCTCAAACTCCTGACCTCGTGATTCACCTGCCTCGGCCTCCCAAAGTGCTGGGATTACAGGTGTGAGCCACTGCACCCAGCCTCTTTATATCTTTAATTATTAATGTGAATGAACAATTCAGGCTATCCCGCAAAAGGAATTTTGGTTACTATTTCAGTTAACATTTTTCAAGATGATAGTGTGACTTGCGTATCTCAGCAGTCTATCATGACTTAAATTTTGCTCTTGAATTTCTTGTTCTTATAAAAGCTGAGTTTTAGTATACAGGAACTTTTATTTATAAGCTTACTGTTGTTAGTTTTTATAGTTTTTGTTTATACTCTGAATTTCTGCTAAGCCTCCCAGTTGAATGTCTCATAACTTTCATTTTCTTCATCTCTAACAACTGGATTAAAATAAAATTTGGCTGCTTTGTTTTTTGTCTTTTTTGTTGTTGTTCTCAGGAAAGTCATATCCCAAAACTCATTACACCTGCAGAAAAAGGAAGAGATTTAGAGTCACGACTCATAGAAGCATATGTTATTCAATGTCAGGCTGAAGCTCAAGAAGGTATCCTAAATATTGTAAGATTTTTTTAAATGAAAGTCTATATTGTCATTTAATTCCTCTTTAAAAATCAGAAGTTGGGCACTGTGGCTTATGCATGTAGTCCCAGCACTTTGGGAGGTCTAGGTGGGCAGCTCACTTGAGCCCAGGAGTTCAAGAACAGCCTGGGCAACGTGGCAAAACCCCAGCTCTACAGAAAATACAAAAATTAGCTGGGCATGGTGGCACATTCCTGTAGTCCCGGCTTCCCACAAGGCTGAGATGGGAAGGATCGCTGGAGCCTGGGAGGTCAAACCTGTAGTAAGGCAAGACTGTGCCACTGCACTTCACCCTGAGCAACAGTGTGAGACCCTGTCTCAAAACCATTAATTAATTAAAATAAAAATCAGAATTAGCCAGAATCAGGCTTTAGATTTTGAGAAATTTTAGAATGAGGAATAAGTTTACCTTTAGCATTTGCCTTCACTCTTAGTTAGCAGGAAAGGCCTTACAGTTTAATGGCTCTTTTTAAGAGGATTTTTATTTTGTGTTATTTCTGATAGTACAACATTAATTCTTTAATTCATCTTTTCTCTCTACTGTGCTCATTCTTTTTTCTCTTTCACTCATTGGCTTACCTTAATGTCTTCACCTTTCAATGGCAAGTAATAATGACACTCAACGTGAAACAATTAAGAAACTTTGTAGGCTTTCGTTTTTCTTTATTTCAAACTCTAGTCTTCCTCTGAAAATGGCTGGGCTGGTGGCTTATGCCTGTAATCCCAGCAATTTGGGAGGCCGAGGCAGGAGAATTGCTTGAGCCCAGGAGTTTGAGACCAGCCTGGGCAGTATGGCAAGACCTCCATCTCTACAAAAAGTTATTTAAAAAATTAGCCAGTTGGCTGGGTGTGGTGGTGGCTCACGCCTGTAATCTCAGCACTTTGGGTGGCCGAGGCAGGCAGATCACCTGAGGTTGGGAGTTCGAGACCAGCCTGACCAACATGGAGAAACCCCATCTCCACTAAAACATACAAAATTAGCTGGGCATGGTGGCGTATGCCTGCAATCCCAGCTACTCGGGAGGCTGAGGCAGGAGAATCGCTTGAACCTGGGAGGCGGAGGTTGTGGTGAGCCGAGATCATGCCATTGCACTCTACCGTGGTCAACAAGAGTAAAACTCCATCTCAAAAAAAAAAAAAGAAATTAGCCAGGTGCCATGGCATGCATGTGTAGTCTCAGCCACTCAGGAGACTGAGGCAGCAGGATCACTTGAGCCTGAGAGTTTGAGGCTGCAGTAAGCCATGATCAAGCCACTGCACTCCATCCTGGGTGACAGCAAGACCCTGTCTCAGAAAAAAAGAATTTGCTGTTAGGTCATGCTGTTTTGTAATAGTGATTCTCTATGATTAGCTGGTAATTCGCTGATGATTTATTTAAAGAAATGGCATTGGAACCAACAAACTCAGTGTTTTTTTGTTAATGTTTGCATTTTCTATAACTTTGCACGTTAAAACGTTTAACAAACTGTATTAAAATCCCAGAGAGATTATCAGACTGTCTTTTGCTATTATAATTGAATTTAGGATGAATAAAGTGAGCTTAATTATAGATTCACTTTATTGTGTTTGGTTACAGTAACAATTGCTCGAGCAATTGAACTAAAACATGCTCCTGGACTAATTGCTGCACTGGCGTATGAAACAGCCAATTTCTATCAAAAAGCTGGTAAGCTTCTAATTCTGTCGTTACATTTTTAGTCTTTAGATTTTCAGATTTATTTGATCTTGAATAGGGAACAAAACAAAAGGGTTCTCAGATTCTGTCATTATTTGCAAAACTGGAGTAATATTTTATTTATTGCATTTAAAATAGAGCTGTTCGTGTTTAGTATGCTGCATAACTTCTAATGGAGGGGAAAACCAGTGATGTCTCATAAAATTATACAGCTTTTTTGCTTAAAAATTTTTTTTAGTCTTTATAACAACCTTATAGTTACTATGCTTTAGACAAGAATCCAAAATCCAGAGAGTTAACATGACCCATAATTCAACTGCTAGAAAGTGGGAGATTGGGCGTAGAACACAGCTCCTGTGATAAGCCTATTACTCTTCATTTACTTATTTAGGAAACAAGCATGTGTTTTTATTTATGGGATAGTTACTGTTTTTGTTGCTAAGGAGAGGTAAATAGAAAAGATCTGCAGTTTAGGGAAGAAGACAAACATGTAACCCCGTTATTATATCCTGAAGTAAGACATCACAGTGGCGAATTAGGAACCTTAACAAGCTGGGCATGCTAAAGAAGGACTCTAGAAGAAGATGCTTTAGCCTTATTGTGAAGTGTAAATAAAAGTCTTATGTTCCCTAGGAAGCTTTAGAGTTTGGGTGTAGAATTCTATAGTAAGTACAGACATAAGAAAGAACTTAGCACATTCTGGAAACTTCAGACAGTGACCTGAAACACAGGATGAGTGGTAGGAGAAAAGTTTGAAAAAGTATGCATGCTTGGAATCAAACAGTGGTTTGTAAGCCATTCTGTAGATACTTGGGAATGTATCTACATTAAAAGCCTGACTTGATTGGATTTGAATTTAAGAAAGGTCCCTATAGTTGCAGTATTAGAGATAGGCTTGCTACATGAAGGAGTAATAGGCTAACTTAACTTAGCACTTAAGAAATTCTTAAAGTTTATGAAGGAAATGATGAAAGCTTTGGCAAATACAGCAAAGTAGCGAATAGGAAAAAATAGATTTGAGAGATGTTTGGTAGAAGGATATGTGAGTGAATGTGTGTGTGTTTCACATAAAATTCAGTGATGGGGGTAGAGAGGAGAGTATCCTATTTCTGATTTGAGTGACTAGACTACTATTTGTTTTGCTATATTATATAAGTTTTTTAAATTAGTTAATATAACGGTATAAACAGTATTCACTTTGAAGTTCTTGGTCACAATCTGTTTTTATCATTATCTTTAACTTAAAGTTGTATTAACCATCAAATCAAAGAGCTGCCATAGTATTTAACCAATCTTATGTAACTTAAAGTATAGATTTGGTAAAATCAAGTAAAGGTGTTTTTAAAAAAAAATTAAATTCTTGAGTTTTAGACTTGAATGGCATTCTTTCTGCTTTTATCATCAGAACACATGAACTAAAAGTCTTCTAGTGAATCAGGGCGAAATTATATTTTGCTTTTTAAAATGTAACTTTAGATCATACTTTATCCAGTTTGGAGCCTGCATATTCTGCCAAATGGAGAAAATATCTTCACTTGAAGATGTGTTTCTACACAGCTTATGTAAGTATTCACAACGCTAAAAACAATGTAAATTATTGTTTCTCCAGCCCTTGGAGTGCCAGGTCTCTCATCTCACCAGAGTCTTTCATTAGCATTTTACAAATAATGGACAGCTAACTCTCAGTAAATGTTCACTGAGAGTCAGTGCAACCATTGTGAACTAAAGTGGGTGGAAAGAGATGATGTAGGATTGTAGAAGTGGATTATAGCAATAGAATTATTGTTTGATTGAAAACCCACTTGCAGCATACTTAATGAAATTCTTTCAATTGTTTCATCCTGTGCATTGAGAAACATATTTACTAATTCTAATATTAAGGCATATCACACAATATATCACCTAGCTTAGTGAAGAACCATCAATAAACATCATTTTGGAAGTTACGTATCAGTCTGTTATACCCACCAAACTTAATTGTTTTGTTAATTAGAATATCATATGAGAGATCATCAGAAACCTTTTTCAGGTCTGAGTAGATAATATTTCTTATACCTCCTTCTTCCTATGCATTAGCACAATAATTTCCTCCTTTATCTACTATTTCCTAATTTTAAATACAGATTTCAGCAAATAACTTTTTCTCAGTACATGGTTAGAAGGCTGTTTGGGCTCAAGACTTGACATATTTCCACCTTTTCTATGAACAAAGGTTGGGGAAGAGCTAAAATGTAAGGGATTGCATTGATACTTAAGTGTATGAAGGTACTAATTTATCTGATAGATACATAAAACAATAATAGGGGAAAGCATCTTGAAGGGAGAGAATGAATAAAAAATTTGTTTATTTCATCAGGCTTACTGTTACCATGGTGAGACTTTATTGGCTAGTGATAAATGCGGTGAAGCAATCAGGTCTCTCCAAGAAGCAGAAAAATGTAAGTTTTCCTGCCAGAATATTAACTCCCCTTTAAAAAACAAATGACTTTATCATGAAAGGGAATATGTGCTTAAAGAGATTTTGTCTGAGTTCATGAAAGGGAAATGGGAATGGGTGACATAATTGGAGAAAAGAAAAAAATGTTTCAGAAACCTAGAACCTGTAGAAAATACACACCTTCTACTTACAGTATTATTATTGGTATTGCTATTATATTAGGTAAAGAGCAGTAAATGTCTTATCACCTCCAGTTTAAAGCCTTGTAGGGATAAATAGGCAGTGTTAATTATAATCAAAAGACTTTATATCTCTTTCACATGCAGTGTATGCAAAGGCAGAAGCACTGTGTAAAGAATATGGAGAAACCAAAGGACCTGGACCAACAGTCAAACCTTCAGGACATCTGTTCTTTAGGAAACTTGGAAACCTTGTGAAGAACACCCTAGAAAAATGTCAGAGAGAAAATGGATTTATGTGAGTACAGCTTAATATTACTTTAGTAATAATATTATGTTGATTTATGATTATATTAAAATATTAATATTTTAGTAATATCATTTCTGTTAGTCTCTATTCCCAAAAGTTTTATGTTGAATAGCACTCACTCATGGGCTAGGCGTGGTGGCTCACAACTGTAATCCCAGCACTCTGGGAGGTCAAGGAGGGTGAATCCCTTAAGCCCAGGAGTTTGAGATCAGCCTGGGCAACATGGCAAAAACCTGTCTCTACAGAAAATACAAATAAATTAGCTGGGCATGGTGGCACACGCCTGTAAATCCAAGCTACTCAGGAGGATGAGGTGGGAGAATCATCTGAAGCTGGGAAGTCAAGGCTGCACTGAGCCATGATTAAGTCACTGCACTCCCGCCTGGGCAAGAGTGAGACACTGTCTCAAATATATATAGTATTTATATTTCACGTTAATTTTCTCTTTAAATTCGTGATAAATTTCAGTTGTGTAGGGCCTTTTATTCTACTTAGGATGATAATATATAAAAGCAGACTTTAAAATTAAAACATGAGTTATTAACGTAGAGTTAACTTCATTAGGACACTCACAGTGTCCTCATTTTCTCTTAACTCTGTTTCCCTGCCATTCTTCCTCCATATGTTTTAAATACATCTTCTCAACCTCCTTTGCATATTCGTCTCACTCTGGTTTCAGCTACCTATAAAGAAGGAAAATAAATTTTCTCTCCAGTTTTTCTTGTTTTTTTTTCAAGAGGTTTTCCATTATTAAATCACTGCTGTTCAAACTGTAGATCACCATCTGTGTAGGTGGGTAGACTCAATCTCCTTCCTCCTTTTATGTCCTTACATTCTTCCCCTTATATTCTTCATCTAGTCATAATGAGCTTTTCACTTCCTTAAGCATGCCTAGTTCACCTTTAATCACTTCCTTCGGAAAGAGTCACTGAACTTAATTCTGGGTTAATTCCCCTTGTCTGCATTCTCATGGCACTCTACATCCATGGTAGCTCCAATTACATTGCATTGTAATTGACAAAAGTTTCTTGACTTTTTCACTTTCCTACATAAGGCAGAAAAACCTCTTATCCATCATTAAATTGTCATTGTCCCAAACAGGACCTTGAACATATTAGGCACTCAAATAATGAACACATGAATGAATTGCTATTTAAATTATTTTTTGCAGTTACTTTCAAAAAATTCCAACAGAAGCCCCACAGCTGGAACTCAAAGCAAATTATGGTCTCGTAGAGCCTATACCTTTCGAATTTCCTCCTACAAGCGTTCAGTGGACACCAGAAACATTGGCTGCATTTGATCTCACCAAAAGACCCAAGGATGACAGTGTATGAGATTTTTTTTTTCCCTCTCATTCACAAAAGTTTAAAAGAAAATTCAGAGTTAGCATTTTGATATTTTTCTCTAAATACATACATATCTTTGTCTAAATGTTAAGTTAGCTAGTTATATAGTGCTTAATGTAATCTGTGGTAGAACATTCTCAGAGATAAGACCTCTAGGCCTTAAATGTCTTCTGATTTTCTACATAATGACATTCTTTTCAACACATTATCTTGCCTCCTTACAACTTGTCAGTGCCTCCTTTAAGAAGAATGTGGGAGAAAAGATCATCCATGTTTATACTGCTATAGCAATACTCTGTTTTTGTTTTAGCAAATTGCAGAGCATTTGCAGATTTGGCCTAATTTCAGTATTCTGTGAATCCAGGTGTAAAATAAGAATGCTTTTATTTATTGGTATCTAAGTACATCTTGGTGTTCTAAATCAAATAGTAAATTAAGTGGAAATTTTGAGGTCTAACTACCAAAAGACTAGGGATCTGTGACAAATGAATAAGAATTATTTTACAGCCATTGCTCCTTTCTTGAGATTGAGTTGTGTTTATATAATTTCCTTTCCATATTAAAATGTATTCCTTAAAATAACTATCTTTATATGCTGTTCAGCTATAAAATAATGCCCTAAGAGATAGCCTATTGCTGTCATAAGTTATGTCTAAGCTTTAGGGTTCTTTTTTTAATTATTATACTTTAAGTTTTAGGGTACATGTGCACAATGTGCAGGTTAGTTACATATGTATACATGTGCCATGCTGGTGTGCTGCACCCATTAACTTGTCATTTAGCATTAGGTATATCTCCTAAAGCTATCATGTATAGATAGATCACTTAGAAAAAAGTATGGAGTAGGAGTACCATTAGCTTGGTTTTTGCCTACCAAACTAGGTTTTCGTCTCTACTGAAATGTTGTTTTCTGATTATATCTTAAAATGAATTGGTCTGTAGTTTCTGGAAATAGCTTTGTCAGTATCCATGTTATGTAATTTAATATAGCATCTTTTAAAAGTCTGAAGTGGAAAAGATTTAGTGTTTGTTTTCTCAATCTTAGTTTATGTACTTAAACTGTGGTTTTTTTCTCCCTAGACTAAACCCAAACCAGAAGAAGAAGTGAAACCTGTGAAAGAACCAGACATCAAACCTCAAAAGGACACTGGGTGCTACATCTCCTAAAATACTCCTAAAATACAATTTGCACTTAGAATTTCTCTAGCAGTAGATAAGATAAACCACAGAATATCAGTTCTTGTTTCTCAAAATGATTTCTCTGAAGCTTGTAGAATAACTATTATATTCAGAGGGTTATCTGCCTTCAGCTTACTTGTTCTTAATTTTTAATACAGCGGAGATGTTTCTTGCTTTGTTTTCAGACTCTCCTTTTTAATCAGGACAACATTTGAAAGATTTTATTGTGCCTCTAAAGGGTATATTTGGGGGTTGGGTCTTTTTGTTAAACTCTGGATAGTAATAAGTTTCAGGTCAGTATAGGCCCGAATCATGTGGTTTCAGGTATGTTTTTCTTTTTTCTTTTTCTTTTTTTTTTTTTTTTTTTTTTTTTTTGAGGCAGAGTCTCCCTCTGTTGCCCAGGCTGGAGTGCAGTGGCATGATCTTGGCTCACTGCAACCCTCCACCTCCTGAATTAAAGTGATTCTCCTGCCTCAGCCTCCCGAGTAGCTGGGATTACAGGCACGCACCACTACACCCAGATAATTTTTGTATTTTTAGTAGAGACGTGATTTCACCATGTTGGCCAGGCTGGTCTTGAACTCCTGACCTCAGCTGATCTGCCCGCCTTGGCCTCCCAAAGTGCTGGGATTACAGGCGTGAGCCACTGCACCTGGCCTCAGGTATGTTTTTCTATCTACACACAAAAAGTTTATTTTCCTTCCTCTTATTTGATATCAGAAGAATGACAGGAATCAGTTTTTAACAGAGATAGTTTTTCCGTTTCTCCATTGTGTTAATCAGAGCGCAGACTTACATTCTCAGTCATTTATCTTTTCTGGTGGAGAATAAAAAGTCACTTATAGTTAAAGATCAGAAAATTATCACACCAAATCCATTACATATGTTAGAATCAATAATTTACTCAAAAATCAGTTTTTATAGGTATGTTGGCACCTTATCCAAGAACTTATCCCTGTTCCAGTACCCCTGTGCTTCATTCAGTATCAGTAACCCTGCAATGATTTTTACAAATATCTTTTTCTAGTGGGTTTTTTACTTAGAGGAAAGAACTTTGTAATAGCTCTTAATGTTTATATATAAGAGAAGACAGAATGGAAAATGTTTTTTGAAGTCAAATATTGCATGATGTAAAGAAAAAACTTTAAACTTAAATGAGTAGGTTGTCCTGAATTACACTGGTAACTCTCTACTTCTTTATTAAAGAAGTTATAGTAAGATGCCTTTGTTACCTGATTTCAGTGTACATTGTTTTTATGTGGTTTTCTGATAATGTCCTGTCAGAATTGTATTGGTTTAGGCCAAAGGCCATAGCAAAAACATAGAGAACAAATATGATCTTAAAAATAGATTGTAACATTTTAAACAATTAGTTTAGTAATTTGGGAAATAGTGGATGCATAATACTTTAACAGAAGTCACACATCTGTAGGTTTATCTTTTGATTATTCTCCTGAAGCATTAGATAGTTTTTCTATTATAAGTGACAGATTGACTCACTTAATATAAATAAGTAGCATACACTAAAAGCTTACTATGTGCCAGATACTGTGCTGGACACTTACATAGATAAGCCATTGAATCCACACAGCAGCCCTGTAAGAAATAAGTAAAATCTGCATAAAGTGTTGAAATAGGAATATACATTTCATTATGAAAAATGAATAGATTATGCCTATCTGAATCAATATTGCATTCAAATAAGTGATTACTTAAATCATATATCATAGTTTACACTCCTTAAAAAAAGGTACATAAATTCAGTGAGGTTTTTTTCTTAACATACAGAAGTACTAAGTACTGCTTGCAGTATAATATTGATATTGGAAGCTGCAGTTTCCAGAATAAGTGGAGTAATAACTAAACAGACATTTAATTTTATTTCAATATCTATGGAAAAAACACTTATTAAATCTCCCTGTATTTTATGTTGTCTTTATTACAGAATCACTTGTCTGTTTGTTGTGTGCCACTTACTGACAAAACTTTAAACAGTACTTGATGCCAGCTCTTTACTCTGTGGCTGTGGGACCTATTTCTTTTAGGTACTTGTGCTTATTAATCTACTTACTAAATTTTCACATTGACATTTTTGGGGATGATACTACCATATATGAAATGGAAAATGTAATATGCTCAGTGCTTCTGTAAAATGCAGCAATACTGGTATTACTTTACATCAGTAGGCATCTTTGACATGAGCATATAAATATTTTGTTGACTCAGCAAAGGTGACACTTTGTGACTGAAGTATCCCATTATATATAATGTTTTTTGAAATGTTGGAAATTTTGGGGAATTATCAAATGTATAGAAGTTGCATGAAGGTTATAGAGAGGTGTAACTGTTTGTTAACTATTACATGGATTTCATACTAGGCAGTGACAACTAACATGTTACTTCAACTAAAAGTGTATAATGGGTTGTCTTTTTATTTATGAAAATAAAAGTAATTTTACTTACAATTTCATTGAGATCTTTTGTTTTTCGACAAATATTTTTATACTTACTAAGCCAGTAGCAGTTAAAACAGTGCAAAATTATTCTTCACAGTAATGTTTTAAAATGACAGATAACCAGGCATGGTGGCTTACGCCTATAATCCTAGCATTTTAGGAGGCTGGGGCAGGAAGATTGCTTGAGCCCAGGAGTTGAGACCAGCCTGGACAATGTGGTGAAACCCTGTCTCTGTAAAAAATAAAAAATTAGCTGGGTATGGTGGCACGTGCAGTGAACCACAGTCATGCCACTGCACTCCAGCCTAGGCGACACAGTGAGGCCCTGTCTCAAAAAAAATAAAATGACAAACATTTGCATCAATTGTTTTATGCTTCATGGGTTCATTAAATATTCAACGCTCCTTGACTTGTTCAGTTTCCACTTATGTTTATTGGCACCTATCACTTCTTAATCTCAAAGGATTTTGATTGGCCTGTTTATGTCTCGTGCTTAGTAATAGCCAACATGATACAGTATTTGTACTATGGTACGCTAAGCTAAAGAGTTTATCATTATCGCTGTACAATAATCTGTAGAAAACTCTATTCCTTGCAAACTTGAGGCAGCACTTTTAGCGTTGTATAAATGCATGCAGAAATAATACCATATTCAGAATTCTTTCAGAATTAGAGTACTCATGCTTTAGAAAATACTGCGTTTCTTATCTCTTAATGTGTGTAAAATAAACTTGGAATGTCACTTTGGGTTTCCATAAGTTTGTATCTAAAGATTTTATTTGACATTTGAATAATTTGCTTAAAATTTAAATTTTTATTTAAGAATGTTATAGTAATAAAGGGATCAAAATAGTTAATCTGGAAGGGGAGTTGACAAATTATAAAACAGAAAACTATATTTGATTGTGCATATCCAAAAAGCCAGAGCTATCACTTCAGCAATTTAATGTATCTAATGCCTGTGATTTGCTTGAGGTCGGTAGAAGCTTATATAGTCACTTTCAGAGCACTCCCCTGAGAAAATGTCAAGACTTGAATTTGCTTCTCTAATGCAGAGCTTCTCAAGTAGTTTGTCTCAAGCTATTGATCGAAGCCTTCTGGGTGTCTAGCTGGGCAGCACTTAAGGTGGCTGGAGCTCCCAGGCTGGTCGCCTCCAGAATTCCAAACAAATAATTTTCTCTATCTGCCATGATGTAAAAAATGTTGTGAAACACCACAGTGGGACAGGCATGGACAGGCATGCAGGCAGTGGGGTGCATGTATGTGGTTTAATACTGAAAATAAGGATACAAAAATCCTGCCAGGTGATGCTCCTGTAATTCTCAAGGAGCGGCAGTGATTTGTTATTTCACATTTTTCCTCACTCTATCCTTGCCCCTGACACACACACTGCAAGTCACTGATTGGAGCAGGCCAGTTCCTTCAGGTGAAGGGGCCTAGAGAAATGTCGGTGAATACCCAGTGAATACCGCGCTGTGAAACTCTGCATCTGAGGCACGCAGTGGGGCTTTGGTTCTCTCCTCTCACCAGGAGTTTGACCTTTCAACCACCTCAGAAAAAAGGAAAGGTGGAAGCAGGAAGGGGGACCAGCAGCTCCAGGCAAGCAACGCTAATTAGCTCCAGCGTAATTAGCTCCAGCGTAATGACCCAACATCACTTCTTAGCTGAATTTTAACAGTCCATTTGAAAACATTTTCTAGATAAATGAAAATGGAAAGAGCTCTAGAAAATAAACGGTTAAGTGTTACATACTTAAAATAGTATATTTACTTATTGAAGTTAAATGCCAAGATGTAGAACTAGTGTGTTATTTTCTTGGTACAGATTACAATGCTGTGTTTCAGTGAAGGAGCTAATTGAAATGATTAGTAGATAGATGTAATCAGAAAAATATTAAATGAAGATAGTAATTTCTAAAGCAGGAAATAAAGACAGTTACAAGTCTGTTCTTATTTTTCCAATCTGTTATATAACTCCTCCCACCCATTAACCTTAACTAAATGTATGATTCATTTGTTAAACAAATACTGAGTTCCAGCTACGTGTAAGGCATCGTAGGGGCAGAAGATACAGCAGTGAACATAACAGGTAAAACCCTCCCCCTCTGCCAAGGGGCGGGACAGGGAGGAAAGGGAAGACAGAGACAGGTGGAATATGGAGTGTTCAGTGTTGGTAAGTGCTAAGGAGAAAAAATGAAACAGGAGGTAAGATGCAGAGGGTGGTGGTGAAGGCAATGGGAGGTTGCCTTGAAAGCAGAGCTCAGTGTAGTCTCCATTTGAGTTAAAGACTGGAAATGAGCAAGGAAACAGTCTAAGGAAAGAAAGACTAACAGAGCAGCCAGCACAGAGCTCTCTGCAGAGAGAGAGGGCGGACCTGTGTGGTCAGGGAATTGCAGGAAGAAGGTCCGTGGGGTTAGAGTGATGTCAGTGGTGGGAGAGTAGTACAAGATGGCGTCAGAAAGCTCGTAGGGGTTAGGTATACAGCCTTGTAGGCCATTGTGAGGAGTTTGGCTTTTACTCTAGGTGAGACGGGAACCCACTGGAGAGTTTTAAGCAAAGACATGACATGGTCTCACTTCGGATTTAACAATTCTGGCCCCTTTTCGAGCGTAGACTGGAGGGGGCCAATTAGGAGGCTGCTGCAATAATATAGGTGAGAGACGACGGCAAGGGTGAGAGATGATAGACCAGGGTGGTAGCAGTGGAGTAATGAAAAGTATGATTCCAGAAATATCCAAGACAATTTCCTGGCAGATTTGATGTGAGGTGTGATTAAAGAAGAACCAAGGATGACTTTAGTGTTGTTGGCCTGAGCAACTGGAAGAACAGAGTTGCCATTTATTGAGATGAGAAGGCTGCCAGAAGAGTAGAGGTAAATGTGTGAGTATGTGTGTGTTGGGGGGATGGAGGGAGAGTTGCACTGAAAGCATGAGCAAAGATTTAGACAAATTAGGATTGAGATGTCCATTAGACAACAAAGAAGAGATGTCAAGCAGGTAGTTGGATCTGTGAGACTCAGGGAAAAAGTCTGACCTGGAGAATATAAATGTTACAATCATCTGTGTGTGGATAGTATTGAAAGCCACAGGGCCAAAGGAGATCATCAAGAAAGCAGATAGGAAAGAGAAGAGGTCCAATCACTGAGCCCTGGGGTAATACAATATTTAAAAGGTCAGAGAGATTATATGGCCTGTTAATTACATTATATACTTAGGAACTATCCTTCATAGTCTGTATTTGGGGTTTTTAAGAAACAAAAGGTAGAGGTGCTCCCAAGAATTAAACTGAGCCGGGCGCAGTGGCTCATGCCTGTAATCCCAGCACTTTGGGAGGCTGAGGCAGGAGGATCGCTTGAGTCCAGAAGTTCAAGACCAGCCTGGGCAATATAGGGAGACTCCGTCTCTACAAAAACAGCAAAAAAAAAAAAAAAAAAAAAAAAAGGCTGGGCGTGTGACACATGCCTGTGGGAGGTCGAGGTTGCACCACTGCACCACTCCAGCCTGGGCAAAAGCAAGACCGTGTCTCAAAAAAAAGAAAAAAAAAATTAAACCAAAGCCAAAAGAAGATCACTTACAAAATACCCACATCTAGGTGTGAAGCTGGCAATGTTCCCAAGGTTTTTGTAAATAAGTTGATTCCAAACTGTTCACTATTGAGACCCCTCTGTGTGACATGTACCGATTACAAAGATGAATTTTGCATAGCATATTCTAAAATGCCCATTAGGTGGCAGAAAAACATTCAGTAAACCAACTGTGAGCTAGCTAGTGCTCACTCTTGTGCTCATTCACGGTCTCTCTCCACTCCCCTCCAACCTCCCAAAGAGCCCTCTGAACTTAAAGATGTGTATGGCTATTAATGCACAACACCATAATCATAAAGAACGAAGACTGGTATTTTCTTCAGAGAGCCAACAGATATCATCAGTCTGTAAGATAATAGAGGCAAGCCAGGTGTACAGGGGATGAGAGTGTGCGTATGTTTCATTTGGTTTGGAAATGTATGAATTTGGACAGTCTTAAGAGGAGTAAATTGACTATAATGAGACTATTAGGCCTTATTTTTAAACTTTTGATATTTAAGCTTTTTAGCTTGGGGCAGTGTGAAGAAGTGTTTAGAAAGTAGAAAGCAAGAAAGCCTCTTGGAAAAAAAATAGACAAGATGTCTTACAACTAGCCTGATGTTTAAGCTTTCTGCAATACACCAAATCCCTAAATCACAAGTCTCTGTTTCAGTTTCAAAGTTTCCTCTTTTCTCACTCTCTTTAGGGCACTGGTCCCCAAACTTGCCTGAACATTGGGATGACCTGGGCAGCTTCAAAATATACTAGTGCCTGAGTTCTACCCACAGAGATTGTGATTTAAGTGGTCTTAGGTGTGGCCTGTCTTTGAAATTATTTAAAAGACCCCCAGATGATTCTCATAACAAAATAATTTTGAGAGCCACTGGGCTTAGCTAATATTGGATGTATAAATATAGACCTTCCCACAACTCAAACATGTTCCACCCTGTAAGACACACAAAAGAACACTTCCACGTCAGCATATCCAAGTGCACTGTATGGCCTCAGCCTACAGAACCCTTAACTCTTAAATGTATCATCTATTGAACAATTTCTAACATCAAAATTTGTACTACTTTCAACACCAAACATCACTAATTAATGAAAGAAAAATACAGAGGAATTATGTAAGTTTCTTTTTGAAAATGTTTTATTTTGCTTGTTGTTGCAGAATGTGTTTTGTTTCCTATGGCACTGATAGTATTTATTTGTGCAAGAGTATTATGCTTAACATATTGTTGGTCTTACATACCAAATTAAAATGGGTATTTTTTGCTGCTATTTAGCATCAGAAACTAAATGATAATACCTCTTCCTACTTCTTACTGAGGCTTTTCTGTGATACACCATTACTAAGTCAGGGGAAACCATGTGTACCATTCAGAGGTCCCCAAACAGGGCAGATACCACATCACCTTGCTGTGGATGTCAAATGTAACCTTTGGCAGATCTTTTGCAACTCTGACCTTTGACAAAGGCATTAAACTCAGCATTGTAGCAATAAGATTTGGTGATTTATTTTTATATATATAAGCATATGCATATATGAATATATATGTGTGTATATTCAATCATGTTTGCATTGCCCATAAAATATTTTTTAAATTCGATCTTCTAGTCTTCATTTTAATGGATGACTGACAGTCCATTTGCATTTATTATGATTATTGACTTAACTTGGAATTAATGCTAATATTTTGTTTAGTGTTTCTTTTGATCATGATTTTTCCTTACTGTTTCCTCTCTCTTGCCTTCTTTCACAGTGTTTCTTTTCTTTTTTATTTTCTTCTGCTGGTTTTGAAGCTATACATTCTAATTCCATTATTTGTCTAGTTACCTTTCAATTGTTAATATGCATACTTCACAACGTATCTTATCCAGCCTATCCCAAAACAATACTTAGAATTCTGTCAGCTCATATTTTTTGTTATTATCTAATACTTAATACTGTTTTGTCTTTATACTGTCCCCACCAAAATAGTGTTTTTGGTTTTTTTTTTGTTTTGTTTTGTTTCTTGAGACGGAGTCTCACTCTGTCACCCAGGCTGGAGTGCAGTGGCACGATCTCAGCTCACTGCAAGCTCGGCCTCCCGGGTTCACGCCATTCTCCCGCCTCAGCCTCCCGAGTAGCTGGGACTACAGGCGCCCACCACCATGCCCAGCTAATTTTTTGTATATTTAGTAAGGACGGGGTTTCACCGTGTTAGCCAGGATGGTCTTGATCTCCTGATCTCGCGATCTGCCCGTCTCAGTCTCCCAAAGTGCAGGGATTACAGGTGTGAGCCACCGCGCCCGGGTTTGTTATCCTGTTTACTAATGTTTTTACTTATATTTATTGCATCTTACTTTTTGTTTTCTTTTTTTTTTTTTTTTTTTTTTTTTGAGACAGTCTTAATCTGTCACCCAGGCTGGAGGGCAGTGGTGCAATCTCAACTCACTGCAACCTCCACCTCCTGGGTTCAAGCGATCTTCCCACCTCGGACTTCTGAGTAGCTGCGACTACAGGCACATGCCACCAAGTCCGGCTAATTTTTTTGTATTTTTTTTAGTATAGACGGGTTTTCGCCATGTTGGCCAGGATGATATTGAACTCCTGGCCTCAAGTGATCCACCAGCCTTGCCCTCCCAAAGTGCTGGGATTATAGGCATGAGCCACCATGCCTGGGACATCTTACTTTTTCTTACCTCTGGGTTTAGTTTTCTTCTTCTTGACATAGAATTTCCTATTATTAATCTTTCAGTAAAGATGCAGGAATGGTTAATGCTCAGTTTTTGTAGGTCTGAATATATCATTACATTACTCCCACTTATTGTTTAGCTGGATATTGAATTCTCTAATTTTTTTTTTTTTTGAGATGGCATCTTCTCTGTCGCCCAGGCTAGAGTGCAGTGGCACAATCGCTGCTCATTGCAGCCTCACCTCAAACTCCCAGACTCAAGCAAGTCTGTCACCTCAGTCTCCCAAGTAGCTGGAACAACAGGCATGCACCACCTTGCTCAACTCTCTCTTTTCCTTCCTTCCTTCCCTCCCTCCCTCCTTTCTTTCTTTCTTTTTCTTTCTTTCTTTTTTCCTTCCTTCCTTTCTTCTTTCTTTCTTCCTTCCTTCCTTCCCTCCCTCCTTTCTTTCTTTCTCTTTCCTTCCTTCCCTCCCTCCCTCCCTCCTTTCTTTCTTTCTTTCTCTTTCCTTCCTTCCCTCCCTCCCTCTTTCTTTCTTTCTTTCTTTTCTTTCTTTCTTTCTTTCTTTCTTTCTTTCTTTCTTTCTTTCTTTCTTTCTTTCCTTCCTTCCTTCCTTCCTTCCTTCCTTCCTTCTTTCTTTCTTTTCTTCTTTCATAGAGACAAGGTCTCACAATGTTCCCCAGGCTGGTTTAAAACTCATGGCCTCAAGTCAGCCTCTCACCTCAGCCTCTGTAACTGCTAGGATTATAGGTGTGAGCCACAGCGCCCGGCCTGTATTCACTTCTGAAACTACTATTAGACGTACTGAACTTTCTCATCTATCCTTTATATCACCTAACTTTTCTTTCATATTAAATATATATCTCTTTTTTTCTCACCCCACACTCCAACATAAATTATACTGTATTGTCTGTTGCTTGAACTATTTCGTAATAATTAAACTTTGATGTTGAGAAATTACAACTTTATTGTACACTTCATTGCAACTTGAAATTCACGGTCTTAAAGTGAGATTTGAATTTCTATTGACCGCCTTTTAAAAAGTAATACCAAACCATAAAGTTAAAATTGATGTACATTGAGTCATATCTAAAACCACACATAAACATAAATTGTATTTCCTATTTTAATTTCAGGGGAACTACTGTTTGGGAAAGCTATTATTAGGTAAATGTTTTAAAAATTACTGTTTCTCATTTTCAGTCATACCCTAATGATCCCAGCAAGATAATGTCCTGTCTTCTAAGATGTGCATCAAGCCTGGTACATACTGAAAAACCTATAAGGTCCTGGATAATTTTTGTTTGATTATTCATTGAAGAAACATTTATTTTCCAATTGTGTGAAGTTTTTGACTGTTAATAAAAGAATCTGTCAACCATCAAAAGAAAAAAAATTATACTATATTGTGAGAGCTTTTCTCAGATTTCCTCGTATGCTTAATCAATATCCAACCTACAACTATGCGACGATATTTTTTTTTCTGCAATTTGTTCTTTTCCAAGTCAGTCTTCTTTAGGGATATTGTATTTTGCTTCTTTTATCTTTTTGAATATATTAGGTTGGTGCAAAAGTAATTGTGGTTTTTCCATGACTTTTAATGGCAAAAAATGGAATTCCTTTTGCACCAACCTAATGTTAAGCACACTAATTTTAATGTTTCCTGTTGTCCTATCATTCCTAATTCTCAGGTGAGGACTCTCCCAGTTTTCTCATCAGCTGAACCTTCCTCCAGATGGCTAATTTCTTCATGTAGTTTGTAAGTTTTTACAATAAGCACATCCTCAGCAGGCATTTGTTGGTTTTGTTTTTGTTTTTTGAGACAGTGTCTCACTCTACCGCCCAGGCTGGAGTGCAATGGCATGATCTCGGCTCACTGCAACCTCCACCTCCTGGGATCAAACAATTCTAGTGCCTCAGCTTCCCAAGTAGCTGGAATTATAGGCTCTTGACACCATGCCTGGCTAATTTTTGTGTTTTTTTTTTTTTTGTGGAGACAGGGTTTCACCATGTTGGCCAGGCTGGTCTGGAACTCCTGACCTCATGCGATCCACCCGCCTTGCCCTCCCAAAGTTCTGGGATTACAGGCGTGAGCCACCACGCCCGGCCATGAATTATTTTTAGTGGAGATTCAGTATACCCTGTCTTGTTGAATTATTCCTCCAAGGTGACTTTGTACTTGGCGTCTGACAGAGTTCAGTGGATTACACTGCCTTTATTTCACTCAGCTTCATCTTAGGTCTTCACAGCATATGAGGACTATGAATTTGGGCCATACACCAGCATGTGGTACTGGCGGGGGTTTCCAATATTTTTTAGGTGACTATTTCTACCCTTGTTGCTAGGAGATAGCAAATTACTTTGCTACTTTTGCAAGCTGGGGGTAGATTTTCCTGTCCATATTTTATAGATAAGATAGTATTTTATTACCTTAGTTTTATGCAGGTGGCTTCATTTCAGCTCTCCACACTCATGGGATCTGAGATTTGGACTCTCTTCTCTCTGTTGGTAATAAAACTCCAGCTCCAAGGCCTATATCTGGTTCTGAACCCCCCAGCAACCATCTCGGCTTCAGCTCATACTTATAGTTTTGTTCTTTCTCTTATTCTGACATCTAGGCTGGCTGACTTGCTTTCAACCCCCTGCCCCTCTCTCTCTCATCTCTATCCCTAGGTCTCTCTCTTTTTTCTGCTTCGTTAGTGTACTTATGATTTAATGTTTTCATTTAATTTCATCCAGCATTTCTGTGTGTCTGGAATAGGAAGAATTATTCTACATCAGTTCAGCCATATTTGTTGATATAATTTTAAAGTATCTTAAATATTAATTAAAACAATATGAGGCCGGGCATGGTGGCTCACGCCTGTAATCCCAGCACTTTGGGAGGCCGAGGCGGGTGGATCACCTGAGATAAGGAGTTCGAGATCAGCCTGGCCAACATGGTGAAACCCCGTCTCTAGTAAAAATACAAAAAGTTAGCTGGGGGTGGTGGTGGGTGCCTGTAGTCCCAGCTATTCAGGAGGCTGAGGCAGGAGAATCGCTTGAATCTGGGAGACAGAGGTTGCAGTGAGCCGAGATCGTGCCGTTGCACTTCAGCCTGGGTAACAAGAGTGAAACTCCGTCTCAAAAAAAAAAAAAAAAAAAAAGGCAAAAATACATGTGTACGTATCCTTACAACATTGGAATACTGCCTGACATATACACTGCTAAGTAAATTATAGGTACTTAATAATAGCCAGCTTTTATTAAACACTTACCATTTGCTAAGAATTGTTCTAACTTCTTTATGTGTCTTTACTCATTTACTCTTCATAACAATTTTATAAGGTTGGCACTATATCATTTCATACTATTATTTTATAAATGAGAAAACCAAGACACTGGGATATTAAATAATAGGATTTTAAATCCAGGAAGTCTATCTCCAAAGCTTTCCAGCTTTATTAAGATATACCTTAAATACAATAAAATGAACTAATTTTAAGTGTAGAATTTGATTCATTTTGACAAATTATACAGTCAAGTAACCGACATTATGATCATGATATCTATTAGAACACTTCCATCACCCCAAAAAGCTCCCTTTGTCACTTTATAGTTAATCTTAACCCCTACCCACTCTCCTCTAGCAAACAGTGATCTGTTTTCTACTATAATTTTGCCTTTTCTAAATTTCTACATAAATGGAATTATATACGATGCAGTGTCTGGCTTCTTTTGCTTAGCATAATACATTTGAGAGTCACAGTGTTGCAAATATTCATTGTTTATTACTTTTAATTGCTGAGGAGTATTCTATTAAATATATGGACCACATTTTGTTTATCCATCGTCAGTGGATGGACATTGAGTTGACTCCAGTTTGGAGTGTTCACAAATAAAACTGCTACGAATATTCCCATACAAATCTTTAGGGAGACATACGCTTTCATTTCTCTTGGATAAACATCTAGGTGTGAAATTACAAGATTTTATGTTTAACTTTTAAGAGACCAGGCATAGTGGCTCACATCTGTAATCTCAGCACTTTGGGAGGCCAAGGTGGGAGGATCTTTTGAGCTCAGGAGTTCGAGACCAGCCTAGGTAACATAGTGAGACCCCATCTCTATAAAAAAAAATTTTTTTTAATTAGCCAGGCTTGGTGGCATGCACCTGTGGTGCCAGCTACTCAGGTGGTTGAGGCAGGAAGATTGCTTAAGCCTGGGAGGTAAGGGCTGCAGTGAGCCATGATTGCACCACTGCACTCCAGCCTGGGTGACAGAGCAAGACTCTGTCTCTGCAGCCCCCCCAAAAAATTTTAGGCTGGGCACAGTGGCTCATGCCTATAATCCCAGCACTTTGGAAGGCCAAGGTGGGTGGATTACTCGACATCAGGAGTTTGAGACCAACCTGACCAACATGGTGAAACCCTGTCTCTACTAAAAATACAAAAAATTATCCAGGCGGTGCCTGTAATCCCAGCTACTCAGGAGGCAGAGGCAAGAGAATCACTTGAACCCAGGAGGCAGAGGTTGCAGTGAGCCGAGATCACGCCATTGCACTCCAGCCTGGGCAACAAGAGCAAAAAAGTCTGTTTCAAAAAAAAGAAAGAAAATTAGCCATTACAGTGGGTATGTTATGATATCTCATTATGATTTTAATTTGCATTTCCCAAATGACTAATGACATTCGTCATCTGTATATCTTTGGTAAAATCTCTACTCAAATATTTTGCCCATATTTTAATTGAGTTATTTGCCTTTTACCTATTGAATTGTAATCGCTCTTTACATGTTCTGAAAATAAGTCCTTTACCAAATATATACTTTGCACATGTTTTCTCCTGTCTGTGTGAAGTCTGTACTCTTAACCATTTCCTACATTGCTTCTCAATATTTATTGAAATAATTGAGAAACGTCTGCAGGATAGTGACCCCTTCCTACTAGCAATTGTGTGTTTTAACGTTAACAAAAGGTAAGAAAACCCTGTTGACACTTTTGTTTGAAGACTGAAAGTTCACGTTTTCGCTATTTATCAAATCTCTTCCATTTTGGTACAGAATAGAACAGTCCTTTTTTGGATTTGAAGAATCGATGAGGTCACAGGTGTGATTACCTCTGAATTCTCTGTCTTTACTATCCATTGAAAATAACTAGATAACTCTCAGCTCTGGGTAACTTGCCCTAAGGTGCCCTGTTTTTAATTTTCTAGTTGTTTTGTTTCATTATGGAGATTGACGGTTTCCAGCAATTAGACCTAGAGAAGAGTGTACCTTCCAAAAAGACTACTCCTAAAAGGATTATCCATTTTGTTGACGGAGACATCATGGAAGAATATAGCACAGAGGAGGAGGAGGAAGAGGAAAAAGAGGAGCAGAGCACAAATTCAACACTTGACCCTGTAAGCTTAGTATATCAATATTAGGGAACGTGGTGGGGGAGGCGGTGAATGAACACGAGATTGAGCCAGACAAGGTTTATAGAAAGAATAGCTTTAAGCTAAGTCCTTGGTCTCCTTTTTTGCTTTCTAAATCCATGCATAGGCAACTTACAATTTTAATCATCTTGGTCTCTTCATCTGTGAGAGAGAAAATGGAACATATTATATAGAGCATTTTGAAATCTCTACATTAAAACAAATCTGCAGTCACCATTCCTCTTATTAACTACTCTATCTCAATTTCTCCTTTTTTCAGTCTAAACTTTCCTGGGGGCCCTACCTACGATTTTGGGCAGGACGAATAGCAAGCACCTCATTTTCTAGTAAGTACTGCTAAGGTTATTTTTTTCTATCCTAAACAAATATATATATCGATAGGCCCTCAGAGTATGTGGGACTTCCAATTGTGTAAGCCATTCCATCGCATCCTGAATAAGTGAGATCTGGGCTAAGCTTTCATTCCCAAAGGCACAGAACTTCGCATCCTCAGGCAGACCCTTCATCTTTTACCAACTCTCATCAGGAAATTCTTATCTCGGCCCAAATTTTATCTACTTCTAAAGTTCCTACTTATCTTTCTTAGAACCATACAAAACTGCTATAGATGCCTCTTTCATAGGACAGAGGGCAATATTTGAGGGCAATAATCAGTCCTCCCTGAGTTGACTCTTCTTCTGAATAAACTTCCAAGTTAAAAAAACAATGATTGTTGTATGACACAGTTCTAAGTTTCTAACTTCCCTCATCATAACTGCTTTATTATAAACATGAACTTTATCGATCCCTCCTGGGGGCATAATGAATGGGCTAAGTGAATACTTATAACAACTAAAATACTAAATCTTATTTTGCTTGACTTTCACCAATTTTTTTAAGACATAGTTGACAACATCTAATTACTCATTTCCTTCTAACTTGCACATCTTGTGAATATGATAGGAAGGCAAACTACTTTAAGAGTCTGAGAAAATAGAAATTGTATTAATAGCTCTTAGAAATTGATCTTCATTCATTCATTTAAAAAACATTAGTAAGTGTCTACTATATGCTCAGCACTGTGCTGGACCCTGGGACACAAAGATGAATGACAAGTCTCTGCTTTCAAGGGACTCAATATTCAGTGAGTCGTATAGACCAGCAAACATGCTCGTAATTATAATTTGTTGTCACAATTGCCAGGGTAGAAAGTGTATAGGGGCTCTGACCTGGAAGACTCGGGCATGCTGACATGTGGGGGAGACCCCTTAAGAGAGCTATGAAAGTGTGGCTGGCTAAGGCTAGCTTGAGGACCATGAAAGTGACCAGGGAATCTTTAGATTACAGTAAAAAGTAAAGATGGGGTGATTTAGGCAGATGGTATGAACCTTCAAGAAATAAGTGCTTTTACACAAGTGCAGAGGGTTAGTGATTTGGAAGTTACATTGAAAATCCCGTGAATACCAACCCTACCCTGACCACAATAAGTTAACAGAAAAAAAAAAATGCTGTCTTCCAGAAAGCTCTCTACACTTCGGTTAAGGCAAAAGGGTTTGAAAAGATATGTTTTAGAGGGAGGGAATTGGAGAAGATTAGGTCAGGTAAAAGAAGCAAAACTCAATATGGGATTGAGAGTATGGAGAAGAAGAATGATTTGCATGTTGGGTTTTGATTTAAGATTGCAGGGATAGGATGTATGGTGAGCCTAGCTTCCTTGTGAGTGCCAAACAGAACTGCAGTGGTAAAATGCTCCTGACTGGGGCTTCAAGATTGTAGTGGAGGCATAAAGATGCTAGCAGTCAGTGCTGTGGTCTGTCTACACAGAGATTTTGTTTGAATGGAGTTGGAACTCAGATGACACAGGTAATTAATTTTTTCAATTTAAAATTCTAGTAGGTCATAAACAGGAAAGCTTCCTAAGATTTATTTTAATATTTTTTTAAAAAGTTATCTTCTACACATGTACTAGGCAGTGCAGCAAATAAACAGGACAAAGAGATAGCATATTAATGAAAAGATAAAACATATTTAAAAACAGCATCATCTTGATGCCCTATATGAGCAATATCCCAAGAGGTAGAATGAGTCAGAGGAATCAGAAAGTCCTATAATTGAGGGGTAAGAGAAGGCTGTCGGAAATCCTCTAATTGTAAAGGAAAACTTTTCTAGGAGACTTCTTTAGGAAACCACTCATTATTCATGCTATGCCTTTATCCCTGACTCTAACAATCCCATTGCTGAGCCTGCAGGCCACCTTGCTACTGAAGGCAGAAAAGGAAGGCCTTAAACAACTTCTGAGAAGTCTGTCTGGATGCATGGAAGAATTCCTGATGTGGGTCTTGGTAACACTGGATTGAGTTTGGGTTTAATTTGAAATATACTTGGAGCAGATGTTTAGCCGGTATGCATGGGGATAATGAACAATACCTGTTCTGATTGCTCAGGACCCATGCTATACCTGTTGTTAAAGTATATTGAAAATCTCTCCTGATATATACATCTGGAAAAAATAGTTTATATATAATCCCATATAAAGATAGAAGATTTGACAAATTTCCTTTGAATCCTAGAATTTTTGAGAGGCCAAGGCAATTGAAATGTTTTGTCGGCCTTGAAGTTAAGTATAGTAATAGACCACTATTACTATACTATCAGAGTAGTTTAAACTCTGGGCATCTCAACTGATGCGAAGCTTTAGTTAGTAATTCAGTTTACGCAAGTGCTCGTTCTTTCTTTTAGCATGTGAATTCCTTGGTGGAAGATTTGCTGTCTTCTTCGGTCTTACTCAACCCAAATATCAGTATGTGTTAAACGAGTTCTATAGGATACAAAACAAGGTATGTGACACTCTGATGGAAACAAGGGGCCTGAGATGGGAATATTGGTTGCTCCAAATTTAGGCCAGTATAGAGAAGTATTTTTCCCACCTGGTCATATGTACTATAATTTCACCAAGCTCCCATAGTCAGACTGACTTATTTTTCTAGTTCTGTTCACCCAGGGACACTTCTTCACATTTGCCTCACTCCTGCGAAGTTAGGATGTCATGAGCTGTGTTGTAGAAGAAGGTAGTTGGGTGAGAAGGCTCAGATTGCTTAAAGTAGAAGCTTCTTACATGGGCATTATATACAAGAGGGGGAGTTCAGAGGTCTTTGTTTGTACAGTTAAACATTTCCTTATTTCTCTCCAAAACAGAAAAGTGACAACAAAAGTGAAAGGAGAGGATCAAAGGCCCAGGCAGCTGAGGTTCCTAATGAAAAGTGTCACTTGGAGGCTGGGGTCCGAGAGTATGGAACCATACAACAGGATGCGACAGAGGCCATTCCTCAGTGAAGCACCTCATCCAGGGAGGGTCTGGTGGCAGATCCTAGCTCATGATGGCAGCGAAGACTGCAGTTTCCCTGGATCTGTTCCTTGGCCATTGATTACCATGGCAACAACACCAGAGGTAGCACTTCTGAGCCAGATCTGATCCTAATCTCCGTGTGACTTAGTCTCAAGCATCCAGGAATTACAAGCAATAATGAGAGTAATTTTGGACACTTTCTCAGAATAATTTCTATATTCAAGCCACCCCACCTCAACTTCACCCCTGTGATACAAGTCCCATGAGTACTGACATTTGCACAGTAGCATAAATGCCTTAAGGAACTTTGGGACTGGGAGTTTTTGGCTGAAATCCTCTGTCATGGGACGAGGGTACAGTAAAGAAGCTCTATTCCTCAGAAGAAAATTTGGGCACCGCAAAGTCTAAATAAATCCCCTTTCAGGGTTTGATATAGTGTGTACTTCCAACAACCATCCTGGCTTAGTTGGGGATTGTTTTACAATAAGTAAACATTGCTAATAACTGTGTTACAAGATCATTATCAAGATCTTTAAGAATTAGGTACATCCCTCCAAATTAAAACAATTGATAAATAATATAAGCTCTAGAAAAAAAAATTTTAATGGATTATTTTCTTATTTATTTGTCAAGAAATTTTCAAAACCTGGAAAGATCGAACATGGAAATCATTGTTAGATAACACAGGGTGTGCTGGCCAAAGTAACTGTGATACATTAATAGCAAAAAACAAACCAAAAAAAAAAAAAGAAAAACACAGGGCCTGCAGTAGTAAGACATGAGTTCCAGTTTCACTTCTCCCATTTACTAGTTGTGTGATTTGAGATGTCTAGATTTCTGAGCTCCAGTCTACTTTGTAAAATATGGGTGACTTGACTTTGCTTGTTATTGTTATACAGAATTATGAGAAATAATAATTTATTGTTGTTTTAAGCTTTGGAGTGGTTTGTTATGCAGCCATATATAACTGAAATTATAGCTCTAAGAGAAGAGGAAGTTGGAATTAATTTAATATGAAATCAAAGACAGAAGTAGGCCTGGAGCATAAGGAGTTGTGAGTTGAATATAGTAGGATAGGATAGATTATGCTGCACAGACACCTCCAAAATCTCAGTGTCCTAAAACAAGAAAGTTTCTTTCTTTCTCTTGAGAAGTCCACTGTCAGTTTAGGTGGCTTCCCAGACAGGTGTTCTCCGTGTGATAGCTCAGTGTTGCATGCTTCTTTGATCTTATGTTTCCTCCATACTGTGATGTGCTCTCGGGGTTGCTGGAAAAGGAACAGCATGGAGAGTTAAGCAGTGGCAATCAATATCTCCACTAAAAATGAATCATGTCACCTCTGTGTATGTTTCATTCACCAAAGAAAATCACATGGCTATAATTAATTTTATGGGTGTCTGAGCCTCCTAAGATAGCTGAGAAAAGGAAACACTTTCTTCTAATGGCATAGGAGATAAATGGTAGGCTCAAAGATCAATATGATATTGATTTAATCTCAGCTCTCCTGCCTCTTTGTAACCCAGTAGCCCTGTGCAAATTACTCAACTTCTCAATGTTCTCATCTATAAAACAGGTTTGAGACAGGAAGCAAATATAATTTGAACCAGCTTTATGCAACAAAAAAGAATTTTGTGGAAAGTACACTGAGTTATCAAATGGACACCAAAGGGAGATTAGTCTCAATAGGATCTGAACAGTGTGACAAGCAAGCACCCAACAGGTACTGTCTGTCCATCTCTCATCTTTCTTGCCCATGAGGAAGATGCCCACTCTATAGCTCTTCATAATTCTTCTGTTCAAGTGACTGATATACTAGTCTTTCGTCCCCATTTCAAAGCATAGTGGGGATAGAATCTGTCAAGTATCACTCTCTAATTCAATTAATTGTGGCCAGGGAGATGGAGCCTTGTAGTAGCAACATGGTTATGGGACCTATTTCTGGGTTAGGATGGTTCTCAGGAAAAGGAAATTGCAGTGAGCTAGGTAGGTATCCCATGACTGTTTCATGTTAAAATGGAGGAAAAGCACGTAAAGCTGTGGCTCTAATAAGGTGCTTAAGTCATAGTATCAATTACAATTATTAATATTTATGATGGTTAATTCTATGTGTCAACTTGACTGGGCCACAGGATGCCCAAATTAAACATTACTTCTGGGTGTATCTGTGAGGATATTTCTGGATGACATTAGCATTTGAATTGTTGGACTCAGTAAATGGATTGCCTTCCCAATGTGGATGAGCACCATCCAATCCACTGAGGGCTTGAATGAAACAAAAGTCCAAGGAAGGAAGAATTTGCTCCTTTTTTCTGCCTCATTGCTTGAGCTTGGATATCTCATCTCATTTCATCTTCTCCTGCCCATGGACTGGGATTTACTACCTTGGCTTCTCTCATTCTTAGGTCTTTGAACTCAAACTGATTTACATCACTGGCTTTCCTGGGTCTCCAGTTGGTGAATGGCAGATTGTGGGACTTCTCAACCACCATAATCATAATAAATTCAGTTCCTCATAATAAATCTCATTGTATCTATCTATCCAATTATCTGTCTATCTACCTATGTCTCTATAAATCTATGCTATTGGTTCTGTTTCACTGGAGAACCCTGACTATTATAATATTGAATGAGAATCCCGGTTTCATGGATTCTGAACGGCTTGTCCCCACTGAAGAGTCAGTCTTAGGTCTTCATCTGACATGTTCTGTTAGTCCAGTTTCAAGGTGAAGTAAATCTGAAGGTTTTATCATATTGCAGAAGTGACCAGGTCTATCAGTTAAGCATCGGTTACTTCAGTCTTAGGTGTCTGATCATACTAACAATCTATACCTGATTTACTTACTATTTTGCTTCAGAATAGCCCTAGGAATGGACTGTTTTTGACTTTTCCATTTTCTAAAAAATTATTCACTTCTTGAATATCCACTTATTGATGATTCTAAGGAACTAGGTGGGCTTTTCCCTTTCAGACACCCCTCTCTCTCACAAGAGAAAGAGGGCTGCTCTCCTTTCTCTTTCTTTTGCCCATTAAACCTCTGCTCCTAAACTCAAAAAAAAAAAAAAAAAAAGAACTAGGCAAAACAAAGTGTGATATTTGAATTGAAGAAGTGGATTTTTATCTAGCAAATGTTATACTCTCAATTTAATTTTCTTTTTCACTAAAAGAAAAGATTCTCTTATGGTCAGTGACCATATGCAAATCAATTGAATCTTGAGCAAACTATAATAAAGAAGACAAATGGAACCAAATACCCAGATCTTATCAGCCTATTCCTGCAGGATAAGTCCACAGTTTCTTTAATATTAAAATTAATTCATTTATTTAATATTAATTGGACATCTACTATGTGCCAGTTTTTTTGTTTGTTTGTTTGTTTTAGGTACTATTAACAAAGAAGACAGAAATCTCTACTTTCCTGTTAGCCTTGAATTCCCAACAGCTAAATGATTAGGACATTCAGTCTTTGTATGGTCAGCCTCTCAGATGGTCCTCAACGATCTCTACCTCCTGCTATTCATACCTTGTGTAGTTCCTTCTCACACTGCACCAGGGTGATTTATGTAACCAAGAGAATATGGCAGAATTAATGATATGCCATTCCAGAGATTGTTATAAAAGATACTTTGGCTTCTGTCTTGATCTTTCTCACTACTTTTCTCTTGGATCATTCATTCTAAAGGAAGCCATCTGCCATGTTATGAGGACACTCAGCCAGTGCAGCAGACTGAATATGTTCCCCCACAAATTCATATGTTGAAACCCTAATCCCAGTGTGATGATTTTGGAGGTGGGGCTTTTGGGAGGTAATTAGGTCATGAGGGTGCAGCCCTCATGAATGAGATTAGTACCCTCTCAGAATGGCCTGGTGCGGTGGCTCATGCCTGTAATCTCAGCACTTTGGGAGGGCGAGGTGGGCAGATCATGAGGTCAGGAGATTGAGACCATCCTGGCTAATACGGTGAAACCCCGTCTCTACTAAAAATACAAAAAATTAGCCGGGCATGGTGGCGGGTGCCTGTAGTCCCAGCTACTCGGGAGGCTGAGGCAGGAGAATGGCGTGAACCCAGGAGGCTGAGCTTGCAGTAAGCCAAGATCACACCACTGCACTCCAGCCTGGGCGACAGAGCAAGACTCTGTCTCAAAAAAAAAAAAAAAAAAATGGCCAGAGAGCTAACTGGCTCTCTTTCAGCATGTGAGGATACGATGAGAAGTCAGCAGTCTGCATCCCAGAAGTGTGCCCTCACCAGAACCTGACGATGCTGACGTCCTCATCTCAGATTTCCAGTCTCCAGAGCCGTGACAAATAAATTTCTGTTGTTTACAAACTACCTAGTCTACAGTATTCTGTTATGGCAGCCTGAACTGATTAAGACTTGGAGAGCTCATTGTGCTAAGAAACTTTCATCTCCAGCGAACAACCTTTGAGGAACTTGAGGCCTGCCTACAACCACGTGAGTGTGCTTGGAAGACCGCCTTCCTCCAGCCTGCAGAGGATTGCAGCTCCAGGCAACAGCTTGCGTGCAACCTCATGAGAGATGCCGAGCCAGAACCTCCCAGCTAAGCCACTCCTGGATTCCTGACTCATTGAGAATATGAGATAAATGTTTATTGTTTTAAGCTACTAAATGTTATGGTAATTTCTTATAGTGGAATGGATAACTACTTCATTTTTTATTCCTAAATATTCCTAAGGACTTCTGAGGATAAACTCATCCAAGGACTATAATGCACCCAGAAGGAGTACAGGAATTTTACCTTACTCCCTCAAGGCTAGATGGAACTCACTGAGCTGTATCAGATAAGCTTCCAGCCTTACTGCGCTGTGTGGGGGCCTAACTAGGCAACCATTGCCTGCAAGTTGAATCTGGCTGTTTTATTTGCCATCACTGCCAATTCCCATATTTGCCACCTGCTGAGTCACCCAAAGGGATTTTCATTGTACCAGGAAAAACACTTCTATGAAATATTAGTCATGAGCATCCCAAAGTGAAAAAGTTTAGGTTCCCAGAAAGCACAGCTTTTTAGCGATAAAATATTTTACTCAGATATCCATAACCATTTTCCTCAAAGCACAATCATAATGTCAAGTTGACTCAGTAGGAAGGTATATTAGTTCATTCTCGCACTGCTATTAAGAAATACCTGAGACTGGTTAATTTATAAAGAAAAGAGGTTTAATTGGCTCATGGTTCCATAGGCTGTACAGAAAGCATGGCAGCATCTGCTTGGCGTCAATCATGGTGGAAGGCAAAAGGGAAGCTGGCACTTCACATGGCAGGAGCAGAAGGAAGAGAGAGGGGGAAGGTGCTACACACTTTTAAACAACGAGATCCCATAAGAACTCTGTCATAAAAATAGCACTAAGGGGATGGTGCTAAACCACCAGAAACCTCCTGCATGATCCAATCACCTCCCACCAGGCCACATCTCCAACATTGGGGATTACAACTGAACATGAGATTTGGGTGCGGACAACCATACCAGAAGGGGTTCCACCATTGGCCATACTCTATAATCAGAACCAATGCTCTTCACCTACAATCCGGACACTGGTATAGTACTTGTCAGGGGTCCAGACTCTCCCTCTTTTATAGTAGGTTTCCTCTTGAGCCTTTATTATCTTTCCATGCCGTCTGGTCTTGGTCAGTGTCATCCCAGCCCATCTTAACTCATTTTTCTCTCCTTGAACCTGAGAGAAGATGTTGCAGTCCTAGTCCTTTTCCTCCCAGGAGGCATTTCTGCCCTTTGTAAATTTATGGATGCTAAACAAAATGTGGAGAAAACATATTGCCCTGCTCTATCTGGCAGCTTCCAAGATTCAATGATATATTGGGAAAGGAGTAACTCACTTCCCCTTCCAGCAACATGTAAGCCCTAGACTCCTGCCAGGCCAAAAATATCCCCGATTAAACAAATTATGTAGCAGAAAGTCTTTGAATTAATCAACCAAATTTGAATAATTATCTGGTTCTTGATGTTTTTAGTTATTTATTATGACCATACTTCATTGTGTGTAATGCAGGTAAATGAAAGTTAATTTTATTATTTCTCTTTCTAATGATGGATTCATATAAACCTTTACCTTCAGAGTGGAAATTCAGGGACTCTCAAGTGATCAAAGAAGCTCTTTAGCAAATGCACACAGACAATCTTACCCCCCTTTATCTTCATACATACAAAATTCAAATGTCTTTCCCTGACTGGACAGTCCTGCCAAGAATTGTTTGGGTCTTTTTCATCTTTGTTGGTGAGGTGGTCCTTCAATTATCTGTAAATGTTTCTATCCTCTGCCAAATTACACCACTTCCAAATGCAAGATATAATTATTTCCTCTACCTACAGCAAAATGAAACCAAGTACACCTTGAATCATTTTCATTCTCAGGTACCTTATATAGGTTTGCCAAGAGCCAGGAAACACAGTGGTCAGCTTTTTAGGCAAAAGTGTTGAAAGCTCTTTAGGGAAAATCTTCTCTGTAAGTTTTCATTTAAGTTGGGAACCAGAGGGGAGTGGCATGGTTCTATCAATCTGAGTTTAATTTGGGTGGGAAGTATTTTTACTGGGAAAAAGAAAATGAAGGGCCCCCAACAAATTACTCAAAAGGAAGTGGATATTATTTTCCTGGAACATTTACTTAATCTGTCATCTTCAAGCCTGCCCTCAGGCTTGACTGGCTGTATAAATCAGGACAAAGTGGCAGAAACAAAATTCTCTTCAGAATTGAGTGAATTTCTGTAGAAAATGTGTCCTAAGGTAAGCATTTTATGATGGTCTTTGGTGTCTTGGGGAAAAAATTTGTTTCAGTGACAGAGCAAGATGACCCCAAGAGTAAGATGACCCCAAGAGCAAGACAGCTCCCAAGAATGTGGTGATGGTGGGAAAACCTACTTCTTTCTCTTCAAATTGTAAGAAGGTAGTTCTTGAAACTTTGTATATAAAATTATTAATGCCAATTTTAAGGAACTGATCAAAATATCAACTTTTCCTCATTGGCTGATGTGATGGCTAGTTTCATATGTCAACTTGGCTAGGCTCTAGTACCCAGTTACTTAATGAAATATTAAGCTAGGTGTTGCTATAGAGGTATTTCATAGTTAACATCTACAATCAGTTGACTTTAAGTAAAGGAGATGATGCTAGATAATATGGGTGGGGTCCCATCCAGGTAGTTGAAGGCCTTTAAGAGCAAAACCCTGAAGAGAAAGAAATTCTGCATCAAGACTATAGCATCAGCCGGGCATGATAGTTCACGCCTGTAATCTCAGTACTTTGGGAAGTCAAGGCAGGAGGATTGGTTGAGCCCAGGAGTTCGAGACTAGCCTGCACAACACGGAGAGACCCCATCTCTACCGTCAGAAATTAGCCTGGCATGGTGGCATGAATCTGTTAGTCCCAGCTACTCGGGAGGCTGAGGCGGGAGGATTACTGGAGCCCAAGAGATTCAGGCTGCAGTGAGCCATGATGGTGCCACTGCATTTCAGCCAGGGTGACAGAACGAAACCCTGTCTCAACAAAAACAAAAACAAACCAAAAAGAACCCCTACAGCTTCAAGTCTTACATGAGTTTCCAGCCTGCTGGCCTGCCCTACAGATTTCAGACTTGCCAGCCCCCATAAGGATGTAAGCCTATCCCTTGAAATAAATCTCTTTAATTCTGTTTCTCTAGAGAACTCTGACTGATAAAGCCGTTACCCAACATGCATTTAGTAAGTTACGACTACCATATTTAGTTAACTATTACGTGGGCCAGTTGGCCAATATTACCATCATGCGGTGTGCAGGACAGCTGTCTTCTCTGCTTCATCTTAGTTCACACAGTCCAGATTTAAACATACTTACACTCTCACATTCTTGCGCAAAAACCTTTCAAATGACTTTTAACATCTTAATATTTACGAAGAAGTACCTGGGCCTGTGTTCACTCTTTCTACAGATTAATGGCAATCACATAGAACTGCGTAACTGAGAACTAAAACCTTTCCATCCAGCTGGCTGTGGGACAGCGAGTGGATAAAAGACAGGCCCAGCAGTTCCCACCAGACGCAGAACGTGAATGCCTGGAATCTGAGAAGGGAACTTGGAGATTAAAGGAAAAGTGAGTATTCAAGAGCCAGGAAACCTAGATTTTAACTCCAGGGTCTCTAGTCATTAGCTGGGGGGCCATACTCAGGCCAAGTTTCAGACTTGTCCTCAAAATGAGGATAATAAAAGCCAGCATCCCTACAAAAGGTGAGAATTAATTGAGATCCTGTATGTGAAAGCATTAATCAAAGCTCTATACCAATGGCACATCAGTGTTACCTTATCTCCTTTGGTCTCTTCAACCCCTATCAATAATATCCAGAAATAGAAAACTGGACAATGAGAACATGTGCCAAAGCTTATTTCTATGCCCTTCTCTGCATTAATTCCCATAGGAGGTGTGATTTGATGGAAAACAAAATATGTTATATTCACTCCCTCCACCCCATGTTTATACAGTTATAATGGTTCAATTTAGTCCCTATCTATGGAGAAACATGTCATTGTGTGGGAAACATATATAATAATATACTCCACCATATAATAAGCTCTTCACCAACTTTCGGGGTTTGAGAGAGCTTCTTGTCTGGGGTGGAAGTGAGGGAAGAGGGCAGGATGGGGCAAATGGAGTCTTTTTTTTTTTTTTTTTTTTTCAGTTAATATCCATGTAAATTTATTTGAAAGCCTTTTGTTTATCTGGAAGCATTAAACTTCTTTTTTTTTTTTTTTTTTTCTTTTTTATTGATCATTCTTGGGTGTTTCTCACAGAGGGGGATTTGGCAGGGTCACAGGACAATAGTGGAGGGAAGGTCAGCAGATAAACAAGTGAACAAAGTTCTCTGGTTTTCCTAGGCAGAGGACCCTGCGGCCTTCCACAGTGTTTGTGACCCTGGGTACTTGAGATTAGGGAGTGGTGATGACTCTTAACGAACATGCTGCCTTCAAGCATCTGTTTAACAAAGCACATCTTGCACCGCCCTTAATCCATTCAACCCCGAGTGGATACAGCACATGTTTCAGAGAGCACAGGGTTGGGGGTAAGGTCACAGATCAACAGGATCCCAAGGCAGAAGAATTTTTCTTAGTACAGAACAAAATGAAAAGTCTCCCATGTCTACCTCTTTCTACACAGACACGGCAACCATCGGATTTCTCAATCTTTTCCCCACCTTTCCCCCCTTTCTATTCCACAAAACCGCCATTGTCTTCATGGCCCGTTCTCAATGAGCTGTTGAGTACACCTCCCAGATGGGGTGGTGGCCGGGCAGAGGAGCTCCTCACTTCTCAGTAGGGGCGGCCGGGCAGAAGCGCCCCTCACCTCCCGGACGGGGCGGCTGGCCGGGCGGGGGGCTGACCCCCCACCTCCCTCCTGGACAGGGCGGCTGGCCGGGCAGAGGGGCTCCTCACTTCCCGGTAGGGGCGGCCGGGCAGAGGTGCCCCTCACCTCCCGGACAGGGTGGCTGGCCGGGCGGGGGGCTGATCCCCCCACCTCCCTCCCGGACGGGGCGGCTGGCCGGGCAGGGGGCTGACCCCCCCCACCTCCCTCCCGGACGGGGCGGCTGGCCGGGCGGGGGCCTGACCCCCCCACCTCCCTCCCGGACGGGGCGGCTAGCCGGGCGGGGGGCTGACCCCCCCACCTCCCTCCCGGACGGGGCGGCTGGCCGGGCGGGGGGCTGACCCCCCCACCTCCCTCCCGGACGGGGCGGCTGGCCGGGCAGAGGGGCTCCTCACTTCCCAGTAGGGGCGGCCGGGCAGAGGCGCCCCCCACCTCCTGGACAGGGCGGCTGGCCGGGCGGGGGGCTGATCCCCCCACCTCCCTCCTGGACGGGGCGGTTGGCCAGGTGGGGGGCTGATCCCCCCCACCTCCCTCCCGGACGGGGCGGCTGGCCGGGGGGGGGGCTGACCCCCCCACCTCCCTCCCGGACGGGGCGGCTGGCCGGGCAGAGGGGCTCCTCACTTCCCAGTAGGGGCGGCCGGGCAGAGGCACCCCACGCCTCCCAGATGGGGCGGCTGGCCAGGCGGGGGGCTGACCCCCCCACCTCCCTCCCGGACGAGGCGGCTGGCCGGGCAGAGGGGCTCCTCACTTCCCGGTAGGGGCGGCCGGGCAGAGGCGCCCCTCACCTCCCGGACGGGGCGGCTGGCCAGGCGGGGGGCTGACCCCCCCACCTCCCTCCCGGACGAGGCGGCTGGCCGGGCAGAGGGGCTCCTCACTTCCCGGTAGGGGCGGCCGGGCAGAGGCGCCCCTCACCTCCCGGATGGGGCGGCTGGCCGGGCGGGGGGCTGACCCCCCCACCTCCCTCCCGGACGAGGAGGGAGGACGCTCCTCACTTCTCAGACGGGGTGGCTGCCGGGCGGAGGGGCTCCTCACTTCTCAGACGGGGCGGTTGCCAGGCAGAGGGTCTCCTCACTTCTCAGACAGGGCGGCCGGGCAGAGACGCTCCTCACATCCCGGACGGGGCGGCAGGGCAGAGGTGCTCCCCACATCTCAGACGATGGGCGGCCGGGCAGAGACGCTCCTCACTTCCCAGATGTGATGGCGGCCGGGAAGAGGCGCTCCTCACTTCCTAGATGGGATGGCGGCCGGGCAGAGACGCTCCTCACTTTCCAGACTGGGCAGCCAGGCAGAGGGGCTCCTCACATCCCAGACGATGGGCGGTCAGGCGGAGACGCTCCTCACTTCCCAGACGGGGTGGCTGCCAGGCAGAGGCTGCAATCTCGGCACTTAGGGAGGCCAAGGCAGGCGGCTGGGAGGTGGTTGTAGCGAGCCGAGATCACGCCACTGCACTCCAGCCTGGGCGCCATTGAGCACTGAGTTAACGAGACTCCGTCTGCAATCCCGGCACCTCGGGAGGCCGAGGCTGGCGGATCACTCGCGGTTAGGAGCTGGAGACCAGCCCAGCCGACGCATCGAAACCCCGTCTCCACCAAAAAAATACGAAAACCAGTCAGGCGTGGTGGCGCGCGCCTGCAATCGCAGGCACTCGGCAGGCTGAGGCAGGAGAATCGGGCAGGGAGGTTGCAGTGAGCTGAGATGGCAGCAGTACCGTCCAGCTTCGGCTCGGCATCAGAGGGAGACCGTGGAAAGAGGGGAGAGGGGAGAGGGGAGAGGGGAGAGGGGAGAGGGGAGGGGGGGAGGGGAGAGGGGAGAGGGGAGAGGGGAGAGGGAGCTCTATCTACCACACAGTCTTGGGTGCAAAGTCCGGTCTCCAAATGGAGTCTTAAACCCTTCAGCTGATAGTAGTTTAGGAAAGAGACACCGATCATCATCTTCATAGCAATTAGAAACCTAGAGAGGTGGGAAGAACTCTGGATAATGAGTCATGAAAATTAGATTCTAGTCCTGACTCTGCTACTAAAAAGTTACACGACGTTAGAAAAATTTACTGTCCATGGGTTTGGTTTTCTAATTTATGAAATGAGGCAGTTTGGACTAAATTAGCTTTACCTAAAGTATGTTCTTCTGAATATTAATAATTTTTTTGTTTTGTTTTGTTTTGTTTTTTTGAGACAGGGCCTCGCTTTGTTGCCCAGCCTGGAGGGCAGTGGCACAAAAATGGCTCACTGCAGCCTCAAGCTCCTAGGCTTAAGCCATCCTCCCACCTCAGCTTCCCAAGTAGTTGGGACTACAGGTGCATGCCACCATGCCCCTCTAATTTTTTTTTTGAGAAAAGATTTTGCCATGTTGCCCAGGCTGGTCTTGAACTCCTGGGCTCAAGTGATCCACTTGACTTGGCCTCCCAAAGTGCTGGGATTACAGGCGTGAGCCACTGCAGCAGCCAAATAAGTTTTATATTAAAAAGGAGGATCTGAGAAACTTAATTTTTTGGAGGAATTTGGTTAAACAAAACAAAAAAGTATCATTGCCACAGAGTTTTTCAGGGTATTAATAAACTAATGTGCCTCATTAAGCTCCAAAAGGCAGATAGTCGCAGCTACTTGGGAGGCCGAGGTGGGAAAATCACTTGAGCCCTGGAGTTCCAGGCTTCCGTGAGCCATGTTCCTGCCACTGCACTCCAGCCTGGGTGGCAAAGGGAAGCCCTGTCTCAAAAAACAAAACAAAACAAAAATACACAGTATACAATATTTCCCAATGTATTTGGTCATAAAATCACTTGTGCATGGAGGATTTCCAGAAGTAGCAGTCTGAGGAACTTACTTTGAGAAACATTAACCTAGAAAATCTATAAAGTGCCTTTTAATTCTAATGTTCTTATTCTATAAAGCTGGGATGGTGCCAAGAAAGTGGACATTTGCCAGTTGTATGAATGACGCGCTAGAGTAGAAAATAGTTTTTATTTTACCAGCATCTCCTTTAAACTTTCTCCTCTTTTAATGGCGTCACTATTCTTGCTGTCAGCCAAGCTGGAAACTTCAGTACTTTAGGGGCCACTTTGACTCTTGGCCATCAATCTGTCCGTTGCTAAATCCTGACAATTCATCCTTTATGGTGTCTCTGAAACTCATTTCTATGTTACTAATCCTGTTTCCGGGCTTTACTGATGGACCTGTGTTTTGATTGTTGTTTTGCTGGTGGAAACACTGAAAATTTCTCTAGCAAAGACAGGAAAAGTCTCCTTCTCTCTGCCGGTCTATTCTTTACCTTCACACCAGAGGTTTTTCTTGCAAACCATGAATCCAATCAGATTACTCCTCTTCTCAAATATTTTCAAACGTCCTACAGTGTCACAGAATAAAATTTTAAATTCTTCAAAGTCAGTCAATGTCTAGGCCTAACTTTCCTTTCTTATCTCTATAAGCCAAGCTCCCTGCTCCTTAAAGATATCTTATTTCATGCTTTTTCATCTCTTTTCACATAATTTTCTGTCCTTGAGATTCCTCCCCCTTATCTTTTATTAAAACACTTGTCTCCAATAAAACATTTGTATCACTCAAGACCCAGCTCTAATGCGACCTCTTCTTTGAAACCTTCCCTTGCACCCTTATTTAGATGTGAGCTCTCCCCTCTCTGTACTTGGCTAGTACCTATCTCATCTAATATGCCCCCTCCTGGTATTATGATGATCTATAAAGTCATGCTAATCATTCTTCAGATAATAAATTTATTGAACACAGGGGCATAGGGAATGACTGGACTAGGCACAAAAACTGCAGCCAGTTCAATCATCTCTGATCTCATTCATTCAATCAGTCATTCAACAACTATTTATTATGTGCTAGGTACTGGGGAACATAAACATGGTTAAGACCTTACCATCAATCCCTTGGTTGCCCTAGTCCGGTTCCTAGTCCTCTCCTTCAGGAGAGGCCCCATCGCAGGTCCATCCCAAATCACTCACATCCTTCTTGAGCCAGTTCACAGTTCATAGTTACTCTGTTCAAACAGTAACTGCACAAGCCCCAAATGCCACTGTTGAATGTCCTTTTAGTCCAGGTGCTAAGTGTTCTCTCATTTGAGATCCTTAATGTTTCTTAAAAACTCAACATTAAAAGACACCTGTCCTTTGATCAAATCTCCAAAGCCTCATTTTCAGATTCATCCTATTAAGGCTCTGGAACAAGCCTGCACCAAACCCTCCACAAATCCTGATGCACTTACTTGAGTATTATTTACTGTAACCTTCATGAATGTGCAATAAACACACAGAAGTTCCCAAGGCTGAAGGCTGGAAAGACATGGCAGGATGATAAATAAGCTTTGATGATGATTTCAATGGATGGTAATTTCTTGCTTCCACAGAGACTCCACAAACACAGCTGTCAGAAGTGCATTGTGTAAATCAGATGCTAATTAAATTAAATTCCCACTGGAATTAAGGCAGCAAAGTATTTTGTCTTGTTTTCTTGCAAACTAGGCCTCTCAATCAAGACAGCTGGAGCACTGGCATTTCAGGTACGTGGAGGCAACAGCTGCAATGAAGCAAAGCAACTGCTTTCATGATTAAATTGCCATCAGTAAAAGGAAAGAGATGCCATTTTTGACATTAGTAATGCTAAAAATTCAAACAATCCAGAGAAGCAGAGCTGGACTAGGAAGAAGAGGTCTGGGTTCTGATGTAAGTTTTGGGGAAATCATTTTATGACTCTAAGCTTCAGTTCCCAGCTTCTTCTCCCCTCCTTCCTTCCTTTCCTCCTTCTTTCGTTTCTTCTGCTAAATATTTATTGAATGCCAACTACTGCCAGGCAATGTACTGGGTCCTGAAGACCCAAATACATAGGACATTTTTTGTCCTCTCGATGTTCCTGGTCTTTTTGAAGAACCAGGGGCTGGGACTCTACGGTCTTGGCACCTTCTGGGAGTTCTATCATTCTAAATATAAACTTTTTTAGAACCAGCATTTAGGTGATATTAACTTCACACCACTTCTCTGTTGAGGGATACAGAAGATACATCCCTGACCCTGCCTTTAGTTTTTAGTCTAGTGAGAAACCAAAGCACACATGACTGGAAAGACATTTGATATTCCACAGCCAGAAATAAGCGGGTGTAAGAAAATATTGCCTAAATTATGTAGAGAAGGACTGAAGCAGAAGTTTGAGTAAAGAAGTCATTCAATGAATGCTTTTTAATCATTCATTCAATACTTCATGAAACATTTACTAAATACTTACTATGTGCCAGGTTCTGTGCTGTGTGCTGGGGATACCAAGGAGGCAGTCTCTGCCATCAAGGAGCCTCCAGCTAATTGGGTAGGCAAATATCTACCATGTTAATTATGGTAAAATATGGTTACAGCAATGTTAGAATCATTAGCAATCATTACAATAGGACGCATGGCACGGGAAGAGGTTTACTTGAAAAACAAGCTCAAAGCACTACTGAAAGTATTCTATCTCAGACTGGATTAAGAAATTGTGGCACATACACAATGGAATACTATGCAGCCATAAAAAAGGATGAGTTCATGTCCTTTGTAGGGACATGGATGAAGCTCAAAACCAACATTCTGAGCAAACTATCGCAAGGACAGAAAACCAAACACCACATGTTCTCACTCATAGGTGGGAATTAAACAACAAGAACACTTGGACACAGGGTGGGGAACATCACACACCGGGGCCTGTTGTGGGGTGAGGGGAGGGGGGAGGGATAGCATTAGGAGATATACCTAATGTAAATGACAAATTAACGGGTACAGCACACCAACATGGAACATGTATACATATGTAACAAACCTGCACGTTCTGCACATGTACCCTAGAACTTAAAGTGTAATAATAAAAAATTTTAAAAAGTATTCTATCTCATCTGTTCTTTCAGTTGTCTCTAGAGTTCGTATTCCACAAATCACTCCTATTTATTTATTTATTTATTTATTTATTTATTTATTGAGATGGAGTCTCACTCTGCCACCCAGGCTGGAGCGCAGTGGTACAATCTCAGCTCACTGCAACCTCCGCTTCCTGGGTTCAAGCAATTCTTCTGCCTCGGCCTCTTGAGTAGCTGGGATTATAGGCACGTGCCACCATGCCCAGCTAATTTGTGTATTTTAGTAGAGATGGGGTTTCACCATGTTGGCCAGGCTGGTCTGGAGCTCCTGAACTCAAGTGATCTGCCCGCCTCACCCTATCAAAGTGCTGGGATTACAGGCGTGAGCCACCACACCTGGCCCCATTAATATCTTAAGACTTAAAATCCTAGAGAAAGTAACTGTGTGTTGTGTATTTGTTTTCTGCAAGGTAGATCCCAGTATAGGGTAGCAATATCTCTCACAAATACAGTCTGATGCTAATGATTATTTACTCAAGAATACATGATGTTATAATAATTAAAATGGAAGACAAACTGGTATATTCATAAAATGGAATACAACCCAACAACAAAAAAGAATGAGCTACGAATATGTATACATGCAACAAGACTAAATCTCAAAAACTAGAATAGGCAAAACTAATCTATGATTGAAAAAAATTAAAACAGTGATTTCTTGTGGGAAGTAGGAGAGGGGATTGATTGGGTAGTGGCATGAAGGAACTCTCTGGGGTCACGGTAATGTTCTATCTTGTTAGCAGTTTATATTACAAAGATCTGTACATTGGGTCACACAGTGCATACTTAAGATTTGTGCATTTTGTTTAATACAAATTTTACCCCAAATGAAATTTGTAAGAAGTATTAAACTCCAGTTAATAATCTGTGTGCTGTCATCCTGACACTAAAGCCTGGCAGAGACACAACAAAAAAAGAGAATTTTAGACCAATTTCCCTGATGAATATCGATGTGAAAATCCTCAATAAAATACTGGCAAACCAAATCCAGCAGCACATCAAAAAGCTTATCCACCATGATCAAGTGGGCTTCATCCCTGGGATGCAAGGCTGGTTCAACATATGCACATCAATAAACCTAATACATCACATAAACAGAAGCAAAGACAAAAACCACATGATTATCTCAATAGATGCAGAAAAGGCCTTTGACAAAATTCAACAGCACTTCATGCTAAAAACTCTCAATAAACTAGGTATTGATGGAACGTATCTCAAAATAATAAGAGCTATCTATGACAAACCCACAGCCAAAATCATACTGAATGGGCAAAAACTGGAAGCATTCCCTTTGAAACCTGGCACAAGACAAGGTTGCCCTCTCTCACCACTGCTATTCAACATAGTATTGGAAGCTCTGGCCAGGGCAATCAGGCAAGAGAAAGAAATAAAGAGTATTCAATTAGGAAAAGAGGCAGTCAAATTGTCTCTGTTTGCGGATGACATGATTGCATATTTAGAAAACCCCATCATCTCAGCCCAAAATCTCCTTAAGCTGATAAGCAACTTCAGCAAAGCCTCAGGATACAAAATCAATGTGCAAAAATCACAAGCATTCCTATACACCAATAACAGACAAACAGAGAGTCAAATCATGATTGAACTCCCATTCACAATTGCTTCAACGAGAATAAAATACCTAGGAATCCAACTTACAAGGGATGTGAAGGACTTCTTCAAGGAGAACAACAAACCACTGCTCAACAAAATAAAAGAGGACACAAACAAATGGAAGAACATTCCACGCTCATGAATAGGAAGAATCAATATTGTGAAAATGGCCATACTGCCCCAGGTAATTTATAGATTCAATGCCATCCCCAAGAAGCTACCAATGACTTTCTTCACAGAATTGGAAAAAACTACTTTAAAGTTCATATGGAACCAAAAAAAAAACCTGCATTGCCAAGACAATACTAAGCAAAGAACAAAGCTGGAGGCATCACACTACCTGATTTCAAACTATATTGCAAGGCTACAGTAACCAAAACAGCATGGTACTGGTACCAAAACAGAGAGATAGACCAATGCAACAGACCACAGGCCTCAGAAATAACACCACACATCTACAATCATCTGATCTTTGACAAACCTGACAAAAACAAGAAATGGGGAAATGATTCCCTATTTAATAAATGGTGCTGGGAAAACTGGCTAGCCATATGTAGAAAGCTGAAACTGGATCCCTTCCTTACATCTTATACAAAAATTAATTCAAGATGAATTAAAGACTTAAATGTTAGACCCAAAACCATAAAAACCCTAGAAGAAAACCTAGGCAATACCATTCAGGACATAGGCATGGGCAAGGACTTCCTGACTAAAACACCAAAAGCAATGGCAACAAAAGTCAAAATAGACAAATGGGATCTAATTAAACTAAAGAGCTTCTGCACAGCAAAAGAAACTACCATCAGAGTGAACAGGCAACCTACTAAATGGGAGAAAATTTTTGCAATCCACCCATCTGACAAAGGGCTAATATCCAGAATCTACGAAGAACTCAAACAAATTTACAAGAAGAAAAACAAACAACCCCATCAAAAAGTGGGCAAAAGATATGAACGGACATGTCTCAAAAGAAGACATTTATGCAGCCAACAGACACATGAAAAAATGCTCATCATCACTGGTCATCAGAGAAATGCAAATCAAAACCACAATGAGATACCATCTCACACCAGTTAGAATGGCGATCATTAAAAAGTCAGGAAACAACAGGTGCTGGAGAGGATGTGGAGAAATAGGAACGCTTTTACACTGTTGGTGGGAGTGTAAACTCATTCAACCATTGTGGAAGACAGTGTGGCGATTCCTCAAGGAACTAGAACTAGAAATACCATTTGACCCAGCCATCCCATTACTGGGTATATATCCAAGGGATTATAAAACATGCTGCTATAAAGACACATGCACACATATGTTTAATGCAGCACTATTCACAATAGCAAAGACTTAGAACCAACCCAAATGTCCATCAATGATAGATGGATTAAGAAAATGTGGCACATATACACCATGGAATACTATGCAGCCATAAAAAAGGATGAGTTACTGTCCTTTGCAGGGACATGGATGAAGCTGGAAACCATCATTCTGATCAAACTATCACAAGCACAGAAAACCAAACACCACATGTTCTCACTCATAGGTGGGAATTGAACAATGAGAATACTTGGACACAGGGTAGAGAATATCACAGGGGGGAGGCATAGAATTAGGAGAAATACCTAACGTAAATGACGAGTTAATGGGTGCAGCAAACCTACATGACACATGTATACCTATGTAACAAACCTGCATGTTGTAAACATATACCCTAGAACTTAAAGTATAATAATAATAATACAAAAATCTGTATGCTCAAGTATTTAGAAGGAAATATACTGATGTCTGAAATTTACTTTCAAATGGATCAAAAATAAGATGGATTCATGGATGGATAGGAGGATGAATAGATGGATAGATATATCATAAAGCAAGTATAGTATAAAAAAATCTTTTTTTGAGACAGAGTCTTGCTCTGTTGCCCAGGCTGGAGTGCAGTGGTGTGATCTCAACTGACAGTAAAATATTAATGATAGAATCAAGATGCTATGAATATAAGGGTATTCACTATCATAGTCTTTGAACTTGGCTGTATTTCTTTATAAAATTTGGGGGCGGAAAGGATACACGATGGTCCCAAATTGCTGATACCTGTTGGGTGCTCTCTTACAGAAACTGTGCATCTTTCTAAGTCCTAGTGTAAGATAGAGCACCTGGGATCCTGTGTGGCAGCAGTTCCTAATCATAGGTGCATATAAGAATCTCTAGCTGAATATGGTGGCTCACGCCTGTAATCCCAGCACTTTGGGAGGCTGAGGCGGGAGGATCACTTGAGCCCAGGAGTTTGCAACCAGCCGGGGCAACATAGTGAGACCTCGTCTCTACAAAAAAAAAAAAAAAAAGTTTTTTAATTAGTGCCCAGTTACTTGAAAGTGGGCGTGGGCTGAGGTGGGAGGATCACTTGATCCCAGGAAGTGGAGGCTGCAGTGAGCTGTGATTGCACCACTGCACTCCAGCATTCCAGCCTGAGCAAGAGAACAAGAGACCTTGTCTAAAAAAAAAAAAGAATCTCCTCCAACTCACATATCACAGAGACACCCTTGGGGATCTTGATTTCAAGAGGCTTGGAATGGGAACCTGGATATTTGTGTCTGTAAAAGCACTCCTAGTAAGTTTTATATGAACCCCTGGTGTGATCTCCTACCACAAGGAATGAATTTCTATGCCTACCAAATGGGCTCTAGAATAAAAATAAAAATAAACCCTACAACAATGGGATTGTTAAGCACCCTCTGGGATCCCTCCTTGGTTTGTAAACAAAATGATCTAAGTGATGGTGTGACAGCCTCCTCCAGCAGGGCCATCATAGCAGCTTGGGCACATCATTTATACCCAGCAAGCGAAAGGGCGTTAAAAGCACGACCACATTGTGGTGTACCTTTCATCTCAGGAGCTCTAATACCAGAGGAAAGACAGTACCTAGGTTGGGGATGAAAAGAGGGTAGGAGAACTTGGGTAGGAAGTGGTTAACCAGGCTCCAGGTTTTTGGCAGCTTATTTCTACTCCCCGGTTTCTAAATGGAAGTAGGATTTGCTCAATTCCCCCTTCTTGCCTTTCATTTCTCCTTTCCCCTGCCCTCTTCTCACATCTCCTGACACCTTTACCACTTTAAAATGCAAATACGAGGACAATACATATGTGGCTATGTCTGTATCTGCTTTCTGCCCCTTTCTCTCCCACTAAGGCTCTGGAAGGCCATTCTGTTCTGTACATTTGTAGTATCCATAACACCTAGCATAGGACCTATGCGTATGGAAGGCACAACAATGAATTTAATTAAAAAGATAAGGTCAAGATTAGAGGTGAAAGGTGGGTGGTGTCTATTTTTCACCTAATCTAAAGAGCAAATGAAAATTTTGACATTTCTCCATGGCCCTGAATGTACTACTGTAAGTCAATTCTGTGTCATCTGTAGCTATATTTTCCTATGTCACATATTTTTGAAGGCATAACAATTCAGAAGTTATCCAGTAGTGACATTTAGTGAGCTGACTTTAATTACTATGTGAAGTTGGCAGTTTTTTATACAGTCTTTCCTAGTTTCCAACAGAGCTGAAAAAAAGCATTGTTCTGAGTTGATATTTCTGGAGGAAGAAATTTAAAATTGCCCATATTACTCCAAAGGAAAAAACAACGCACTAATCTGTATATGAAACTTAATGGAGCAAGCCATTTTCAATGGTTAGACCATTACTACTCTCCCCAGTCCACTTAAAAAGTATGTTATAATGTTTGTCTTTGCCTAGGACTCAACCTACAAAAATATTACACTCCATTTCACTGGAAGCTGCTGTAGACTGACTCCTGTGGTGAACATCTGGAAATGTGCCCCAGAGTAGGGGAAAAAAGAAAAAGAAAAAGAAAATCTTTCATTTGCCACTGTAGAAACAAAGATTAAAAAACTTAGACTGGGGAGCCATAAATTAGAGAATAAACAATAAGGTAGTGTATAAAAGGACAAAAAAGTAGATTTTAAAAAAGGTGAGCAACTTCCAAGAAACAGCCAAATAAGTGGTTTCCAAATTAGATACAACTACTAACTCAGCATTTCCTATAGTGTGATCCTTAGAATACCAGTCCCACAAAATGCCCCATTAAAACACACACACACACATACACACACACACACACACACACCCCACCACCACCACCAGGTCAAATAAAATTGGGAAATGCTACATATCACAATCCCTTCTTGCAGATTTACAATATGTTTTTTACCTCTGAGATGTCCTGCAGTAGAGAATCCTATTTCACTTTGCTTAACTCAGAGTGTCTTAAACTTTGACCACCAATTAACAGCTATTCATATCCCACAGAACTAGTGTTCTAAGGCAGTGGTTCTTGAACTCTTTGGCCTCAGGACTGCTGTATTAGCTTGGGTCCAAAAAGGAGAGAGAAACCATATGGTAATTTGAACAGGGAATGTTTACGATAAAGAATTATTACTATAACATGGGATTGGCTAGTAAGAAGTACAGAGAACTCTAAAGAATATAAAAATAGCAGATAGAAGCAGCATTCACTAATTTCCCTTGGACTGACATAGAGTGTATAAAGGAAGAGCCCTCATAATTCAGGGCTTAGATCCAAACCTTATTGGAGAAGGCAAGGCCCTGGCTCACTGAGTGGCAGAGAAATCACTATGGTTAATGTTGGTGGAACTTGCTGGAAACTTGCTCTCTGAAATTGCTGGAGAATTGCCCCTTAGGGTGCTGGGAAAAGCTGTTCATGGAGAGGTGTCTCAGTGGAGGCATTCTGTTACAAAACCACCTGGGGGAAGGGATGTTGGGGACATTGCTGTCTGCTGGGTGCACATCAGAGGCCTGGTGCTGGAGAAGCTGCCTGTGCTGCAGGAGCAAGGTGGTAGTGAAGCCACGTGTATGCTGCAGGAGCCTCTGGAGAGATCATGTCAGAATCAGGAAGGAAAACATCCTCCTTCTTCGATGTCTCTCTAGCTCCCTCTACTGACAAAGGTTACTGCCAACTAACAAAAAGGTAAAAATTAAAGGGCCCAGATCCGTCTTCATAGAGCAGACAAGGAAGGGTGAATATGGAAATGAGAGGCAATTGATAATCAGCATGGTTGCAACAATTTGAAATTATATATTCATATATTACTTAGTAGCTAATGTTCATTGATCATTTTTCATGTGCCAGGCATCATGTTAACTACTTTATGTCAATTGTTTAATCCACACGAGTCTTTAAAAAGTACTATTCTACCACCATTTTACATATGACACAACCAAGGAATATAAAAATTAAACTGTCCAATGTCATAGAGCCAGCAAGTGGCAGATCTAAGATTCAAACCCAGGCATGTGAATTCAGTCTCTCTCTCTCACCTGAGATTAGGGAGCAGTTTTGCTTTGTGCAATGCTGTCTCTGCTGTGCCTACATAAAGAAAAAATTCATAAACATTTATTGAGTGTATGGTTCAGTGTTTCTCAACCTTTATATATCATTGTCCCCGAAGGAGCCTTTTCAGACATCTTTTCTGAATTGTCTCCCACTGTGAAATTTTAATACTGTACATATACTTTATATACATATTTATGTACTGTTTGTATATCTGTACTTTATACGAGAAAAGAGCAAGACTCCTGCCCCCAACTTTGAACCAATTTTTGCTTCCTTGGGGGGAATATCACTCCTGTTGAATATGCTTTAAAAAAAAATGATAGCTATACAAGTGGCATGGATTTCATGCCATGCAGATCAGGAAAGGTATGCATGGACTAAGGAATATGAACTTGGGTGAGTCACTTCACCTCTTGGCCTCAATTTCCAGGACTAACAGGGTGTTAGTTCAAATGTCCACATGGTCCAAGTTTGTAACATAAATATGTTAATTAGGCCAGTGTAAAAATATTATGTGGGAGAGACCATGGAAAACTAGAAACACTAAATCTAGTTAGAGCCATTTGCATTAAATTTTTGAATAACACTGTGCCTGCCAAGCAAAACACTTCTGTAGGCTGGGTTTGTCCCCAAAGGCTGCCAGTTTGAAATCTTTGGACTAAAGCCCCATTTTAACTCTAAGATTCTTTGTCTTTAATTAAGTAAATAAATGACTCATGGTACCTCTTTGTCACTGTGAAAGTTGGAGAAGTCGTGTGGCTTCCAGGTTTTTCTCTTATGAACAGTATTGCCAAAACCATTCTTGTACATGTTTCGTGATGTTCATATGTAAGAATTTCTCTTGGATGGTGTCAGTTGGTCTTAGGAAGCCAACACTAACACAGAGTTAGAAGCCCAAGAGATTTCTTGGGGGTAACATCTGTGAAAGATAAGGGGCATAGGGAGTGGGAAGGCAGGGAGAACCTTCAGACAATGGTGCTGGTCTCACTTGTGAAAAGAGAGGAGCTAGGAAAGAGATTGAGTAGGAAGAGCCTCAGATATTTCTGCAGTGCAGTTCTAAGAAAGTCTTAGCCAGCCCAATGAGAAGCTCTAGAACAAAGATTGCCCGTGGAAGAGTCCCTTTTTGGCAAAAAGTGACAGTTCTCTTGACCAGTTTTTGGCTGGGGACTGCCCAGGAAGCTCATAGCCTCAGCTTGAAAGCTGGGGCAGGCTGGGCACGGTGGCTCACGCCTGTAATCCCAGCACTTTGAGAGGCCAAGGTGGACAGATGGCTTGAGGTCAAGAGTTCACAACCAGCCTGGCCAACATAGCAAAACCCTGTCTCTACTAAAAACACAAAAAAATGGGCCAGGTGCAGTGGCTCATGCCGGTAATCCCAGCATTTTGGAAGGCCAAGGTGGGCGGATCTCCTGAGGTCAGGAGTTTGAGACCAGCCTGACCAACATGGTGAAACCCTGTCTCTAGTAAAAATACAAAAATTAGCTGGGCTTGGTAGCGGGCACCTGTAATCCCAGGTACTCAGGAGGCTGAGGCAGGAGAATCACTTCAACCTGGGAGGTGGAGATTGCAGTGAGCCGAGATCATACCACTGTACTCCAGCCTGGGAGACTGAGCAAGCCTCTGTCTCAAAAAAAAAAAAAAAAAAAAGAAAACCCACAAAATTTAGCCAATTTTTGTGGTGGTGGGCATGGTGGTGGGTGTAGTGGCCAGTGCCTGTAGTCCCAGCTACTCAGGAGGCTGAGGCAGGAAAATTCCTTGAACCTGGGAGGTTCAAGCTATAGAACAAAGATTGCCCACGAAAGAGTCCCTTTTTGGCAAAAAGTGACAGTTCTCTTGACCAAGATCATGTTGCAGTGAGCCAAGATCATGCCACTGACTCCAGCCTAGGTGACAAGAGTGAAACCCTGTTTCAAAAAAAGAAAAGAACAAAAAAAGAGAAAGCCGAGGCAGAGCCTAGAGTCACCCACAGCTGAAGGCCGTCAGTTAGTTGCATTCCCCGTGGCAGCATCTCTCTTAAAAGGATTTAGGAGCAGCACATCTTTTTGGCTGCCATATGGGTATATGGCTAGGAATTGATTATGTCTTTTTGGTTCTCTTACTATTTAAAAAAACTGCATGTATTACATTGTTGAAAAATAATATAATTTTAAACAGCAACCAAGAAAACAAGCATTTAAATATTTTTTACAGGAGTGCAGGAGACTGAATGTAAGGCCCTGATACCCTCCTTCTGCTCCGCTCCAGCTACCAACCACCTGTCCTGAGTGGATGATCTGAGAGGGCAGCAGGCAAGTACATTTTGGAGGATATGAACAAGGCCTGGGGCTCTGCCACAGCAGGGGCATAGAAAGTCTTGAAAGAACTTTATTCCCCTCTGGATCCTACCAGATGTTGAAGATCTACAGCAAAGCTCTGGGGCAGAGATTAGAGTGTGTGAATTATGGGTTTTCTTAGAGGAAGGGGAGCCACAGCCTGTGTAAGTGTTGTGCGGGGGGCGGGGGGCGGGGGGCGGGGTGGGGGGCAGTGATCGAGGATCATCTGGTTTCCCTGGCCCCTAGGTGGGGACCATGGAGGGAACTGGAGAAGCAGGCTGGGTCCTTCCTACTCCTGAGGCTGGCAGAGCACACTCTATAGCTGAGGAGACTGGAAGTTAAAGGGTTTCTTCACAAGCAACTGACAACTTGCCAGCTGTATGTGTCTTCTTCTTCTCTCTCTCTCTTTTCTTTCTTTCCTTCTTTTTTTTTCTTTTTTTAAATTAATTCAGAGTCTCGTTCTGTTGCCCAGGCTGGAGTGCAGTGGTGCAATCTGGGCTCATTGCAGTCTCCGCCTCCTGGGCTCAAGAGATTCTCCTGCCTCAGCCTTCTGAGTAGCTGGGATTACAGGCACACATCACCACACCTGGCTAATTTTTCTATATTAAGATGGGGGTTTCACCATGTTGGCCAGGCTGGTCTCGAACTCCTGACCTCAAGTGATCCACCTGCCTTGGCCTCTTAAAGCGCTGTGATTACAGGCATGAGCCAGCGCACCCAGCCGTGTATGTGTCTCCTTATTGCTCACCGAATGGCTGCTGCTGAAAGCACACTAAGGAAGTAGACCTGGGTCCCAAGGGTGAATAAAGCCATGTGAAGGCAAAGTTATATAACGCTGCACTCACGAAGACTAACAGCCAGATAGAAACAACAAGCAGAATACACAGAACAGGCAACTTCTAGGAAATAGCACTTGAACAAAAAATTACAGCAAAGTACTTTCTAGAACTAAAAAGAAGAACTCTTATATTCAAAATTTAGTAGATAAATTGAAGGGAAAAGATACTCACTGTTGAAACACTAATTAGTTCCCCAAAAGCTCAAATTGAAGCAGTATCTCAAAGCCCAGGGCAAAAAATATAGAGAAGGAAATGTGGTACAGAAAACAAAAACAGATGGATTGCCTGAGGCCAGAAGTTTGAGACCAGCCTGGCCAACATGGCAAAACCCCGTCTCTACTAAAAATACACAAATTAGTTGAGTGTGGTGGCTCACACCTGTCATCCCAGCTTCTTGGAAGGCTGTTATGAGAATTGCTTGAACTCAGGAGGCAGAGGTTGCCGTGAGCTGAGATTGTGCCACTGCACTCCAGCCTGTGCAACAGAACAAGATTCTGTCTCAAAAAAATAGAAGAAAATAAAATAATAAAAATAAAAGATTGGAATGACAAATCCAAAAGATCTTACATGTGAAAAATAGTAGTGGGAAAGATGGATAAATAGGGGAATATATAGCATTTTTAGGATGGGAAAACTACCCTGTATGATACTATAATGGTAGATACATGTCACTACACACTTGTCCAAACCCAAAGAAAGTACACCAAGAGTGTGTCCTAAGATAGGGACTTTGGGTGATAATGATGTGACCATGTAGTCTCATTGATTACAACAAATGCCCCACTCTGTAGGGGTGCACGATGGGGGAGGTTGTGCACCTGTTGGGGCAGGAGGTCTATGGGAAATTTTTGTACCTTACAACTCAGTTTTGCAGTGCACATAAAACCGCTCTAAAAATAAAGTATATTAATAAAAATAGGAGTACAAAAAGGGTGGGAAAAAGACAATAATTAAACAACAGGAAAATTTCCCTGACCTAAAGAAACACTTGAGGCTGCAAATTTCAAGAGTTCAATAAGTATTACATAGAATTTATGATAAAAAAGATGTGTACCTAGATATACACTGGTTAAATAAATGACTTACAAGACATCAAATATAAACATTATTTACAAATAAAAAGAAATTAGATTGTCATTGGATTTTCATCTGTTGCACTAGAAACTAGAAAATAATAAAATAACATCCAGTTTCCTGGGAAAAAAAGAGAACTGATACCTAGGACTACTACATAGCCAGAACTCAGTGGTTTTGCCACACCTATTGTTAAAATATTAAAATATTGACCATTTGTGATGGCTCACGCCTGTAATCCCAGCACTTTGGGAGGCCGAGTCAGGCGGATCACCTGAGGCCAGGAGTTCCAGACCAGCCTGGCCAACATGGCGAAACCCTGTCTCTACTAAAAATAAATAAATTAGCCAGGTGTGGTGGCTTGCACCTGTAGTCACAGCTACTTGGGAGGCTGAGGCAGAAGAATTGCTTGAACTCAGGAGGCAGAGGTTGCAGTGAGCCAAGATCACGCCACTACACTCCAACCTGGGCGACAGAGCGAGATTCTGTCTCAAAAAAAAAATATTAAAATATTTTCACACTGTCTATGAAATAGCTTTGTCCCTGATCATCTCCCCACCAGCCCTTTCTACTCCTACCCTGTTCTACAGGATTCAGCAACTAAGGAGTTAATGCCTGGCACACCTTTCTTATTGACTGGCCAGTCTCTGATTTAGTATTTAAACATCATTACTGCTTCAAAGATACCACCTGACAGGGGAATGAAAGTTATTAGATAATAAACCACTCATGTATCTCATCTGAAGAAAATATTTGAGAAAGAACGCCAGCCAAATAAGAAAAAAATCAAAACAGAGATTTCAAGAGAGAAGAAGAAAAGAGATGAAAACAATGATGAGAAATGAGCCTTGCAATATGTACTAAAATTTAAATAGATAATGGTAGAGTGGGATTATATAGGCAGAATTTGAATTTTTGAAATAGAAAATATTTTCTGCAAGAGAAAATTTACTACAAAGTTAAAATTACAAGTACCAGATTATCTCAGCAAAACCTAGGGATAGAGGAAAGAGAAAGAAGGGAAGTAAACCAACTCTTGGGTCTCATCTTATTTTGGGGCAGGGGAACAGATATGGACAATGGACATAACATTCTAAGGGTTTCATATTCTTAGGGAGGGACACCAGTGGTAAGTAGAGCACCTGGGGGCAGGTGGCATCTTTTTTGATGAAATAGTCAAGAAATATATTTGATTATAAATGTCAGAGAAGAGAAGATAGCTATCAGAAATGGGAAAATATGGTAAAAATTTCAAATTAACAAGGTGAAAAGGCTAGGTGCGGTGGCTCATGTCTGTAATCCCAGTACTTTGGGTGGCCAAGGCGAGCAGATTGCTTGAGCCCAGGATTTTGAGACCAGCCTGGGCAACATGGAAAAACCCAGTCTCTACAAAAAATACAAAAATTAGCCAGGCGTGGTAGTACATGCCTACAGTCCCAGCTACTCGGGAGGCTGAGGTGGGAGGATCACTTGAGCCCAGGAGGTTGAGGCTGCGGTGAGCCATGATTGTGCCACCACACTCCAGCCTGAATGACAGAGTGAGACCCTGTCTCCCAAAAAACCAAAACTTAAACAAAACAAAAACAAAAAAACCCCACAAGAATTATATAGGAATTTTGTTACACCACCAAAAACAATGAAAAGGGAAAAGAAAAACCACAAATCAAAGTACCTAATAAAAATAAAGATGGAAGTGATGAAAAGAAGCACATCGGTTATTTTACTATGTATGAAGAGGATACTTTTATCCATTTGAGACATAGAAACTTTTTGATACAGTAAAAACCAAAAATAAGTATATTTGATTATAAATATCAGATATATCAACATATCACTCTTAAGGTGACAAAGATTAACAATAAAAGGATGGACAAATAACACTAGACCAAATGCAAACAAAAAGAAATCAGGAATGGCAACTAGGTGGAATGTAAGTTTAGAAGCTTGAAACAGGATAAAGGAGAATATTATATAACAATAAAAGACACAATCTACAAAGAAGATGTGTAATAATTATGTATATACTAAACAGCTTTGCATTATATATGAAGCCAAAGGTAATTAAAATATGAAACCTTGATAAAAAATATACAATTACTCTGAGAGATTTTAACTCATGTCTTTCAGATCAATAGATACAGTAGTAAAAAATATAAGACATATAAAGACTGAATAATGCAAAAGTCCAAAGTTTTATGTCCTATAAATGGAGAACTATTTTATTGTTTGTGAAGCATTTTCCAAAGTTGGTATTACCTTGACCATAAAGGTTGTTAATAAAAATTTTAAAGTAGATATTTTTTCAGGCAAAATTCTTTAATCAAATACCAATTACATTAAATATAAATAACTAAAGGATGGTAATTGTATTTTTTTTACTTGAAAATTAAAAAGTGTCCTTCTAAATAAATCCTGGATCAAAAAAGAACCAATAAAAAACTATGCTTTTAGTTAGGAAGACAATATAATCTTCCAAATATTAATAGGCATATACAATATATTTCAATAAGATTCACTTTTCTATTCTTTTTTCTTCAGAGATGGGGTCATGTTATGTTAGCCAGGTTAGTCTTGAGCTCCTGGCCTCAAGCAATCCTCCTGCCTCAGCCTCCCAAAGTGCTAGGATTCCAGGCAAGAACCAATGCACCTGGCCACTATTATATTCTTTAATGAGATAAAATGATCTTAAAGCTTTTATAGAAGACTAAACGTTAAAGACTTTTTAAAAATTGTGAAAAAGAAGAATACCGAGAGATACTTCCCTTTCCAGATATTAAAACATATTTTAAGATCTAGTACTAAAATTTTATGGTAGTTGCTCATTATCATTGTGATTGACCCTCTTTATCCCTAGTAATATTTCTCACTCAGATGTCTACTTTGTCTGTATTAATATAGCCACTCTAGCTTTCTTTCGATTAGGGTTTGCATAAGATGACTTTTTTTTTCACTGTTTTACCTTTAGCTTACATGTGTCTATATTTAAAGTGGGTTTCTTGTGGACAACATATAGCTGGGTCTTACTTTTCAACCAGTCTGACAATGTTTGTCTTTCAGTTGGGGTGTATAGACCATTTACATTTAACATACTTGTTAATATGGTTGGGGTTCTATTTGTGGTTTTTTTTTATGTGTTTTATCTGGGTTTTTTGTTCTCTTTTTCCTCTTACCCTTCCTTCTTTTGGATTAAGTATGACTTTATCTCCTTTATTGGCCTATTAGCTATAACTCTTTGTTCTTAATGTTAATTTACTGGTTGCCTTATAGTGTGCATCTTTAACATATCACAGTCTACATTCAAGTGATATTATACCACTTCACATGTGATATAAGAAGCTTACTTCTATCAACAATACATCAAAGAGAATAGTTTTTATCTATTATTGCCTCTAGGTCTATCTTGGTTAAAAAGTTCTTTTCAAACCCAAGCTTATACATGTATTCTCTTAAAATTGTTCTATAGTTTTTGTTTACATACAGATTTTAAGTTTTTTTGGAAATTGATTTTTGTATATGGTGTGAAATAGGGGTCTAACTTTATTTTCCTCCAGGCCACTTGTGTCCTAACCAATATAAAATAAACCATTGTTTTCCCATTGACTTCAAATAGCACTTTTGGCATACAGTCAGATGTTGCTTAACAGTGAGGATATGTTCTGAGAAATGCATCGTTAGGTGATTTTGTCATTGTGCAAACATCACAGAGTGTACTTACACAAACCTAAATTGTATAGCCTACCACACACCTAGGGCATGGACAATAGAAAAAGTATTCTTCCATTGTCTCCTTCTTGGCCTTTGTATTAACCTTATGATATTGGTATCGTAATAGGCAAAAAGAAAAGTAGAAGAGAAAAAAATGTCCAGAAATAGATGTCAGTATATATATATGATAACTGAATATATAGTCAGGCACTATATAACTACATTTTGGTCAACAATGGACTGCATATATGACAGTGGTCCCATAAGATTATAATACTATATTTTTGCCATACCTTTCCTATGTTTATATACACAAATACTTACCACAGTGTTACAACTGCCTACAATATCAGTACAGTAACATGCTGTACAGGTTTGTAGCCTAGGAGCAATGGGCTATACCATATAGCCTAGATGTGCGGTAGGCTCTATCATCCATGTTTATGTAAGGGCACTCTATGATGTTTACTCAAAGGCAGAATCACCTAATGATGCATTTCTCAGAACGTATTCCCATTGTTAAGCAATGCATGGCTGTATGCCAAAAGTGCTATTTCAAGTTAATGGGAAAACAATGGTTTATTTTAAATTGATTATGACACAGCTGGCCTAGAGAAGAATAAAATTGGGATCCCTGCTTCACACCGTATACAAAAATAAATTTCCAGAAAAACTTAAACTCTATATGTAAACAAAAACTATAGAACAATTTTAAAAGAATATATGTGTAAGCTAGGGTTTGGAGAGAGAAACCTTTTTAATCAAGACAAGAGCCTAGAGGCAATAAAATATAAAATAAATATATTCAATAACATAAAATATAAAATGTTATATGGCAAAATAAAAACAAAATCACAAGACAAAAAGATTGATAAAAAGTATGTGCCACAAAAATAACTCACACATAAAATGAATATGCATATCAGTCAGAAGGCTCCTATAAATTGACTATCAACAGAATACAGAAATAGAGACAAATAAATATAAAAAGTCAATTTATAGAAGAGAAATGCAAATGGTCAATAAACCAATGAAAATATTTTCTAATGTGGAGAAAATGCAAATTAAAGTAACAATGAGATGTCTCAACTTATCTACCAAATTAGCAGACAATAAAAACTTACTATTGATGAAAATGTGAAAAAAACCTATTCTGTGCATATATTGCCAGGGGAAATTTGGATTGTTACAGCTTTTATGGAAAGCAATCCAGATATATATTTTAAATTTTACAATTTACATACTCTGATGGAGAAATCCTTCTGGAAATCTATCTGCTATAAGTGAAATTCCAATATGTAAAAATATACATGCAAAGATGTTTACCATAGCATTGTTTGTTGCAGCAAAAAATTAGAAACTGAGTAAATGCCTTTCAATATGGTGGAAGAAACTGTGATACAATTAGGCCATGGAATATAAGTTAATTATTGAAAAGAATAAGTTGCAGCAAGGCATGATGGCTCACTCCTGTAATCCCAGCACTTTGGGAGGCCAAGGCAGTAGGATTGCTTGAGCCCAGGAGTTTGAGACCAGCCTGGACCACATAAGGAGATCCCGTACCTACAAAAAAATTTAAAAATTAGCCAGGTGTGGTGGCTCAGGAGGCTAAGATAGGAGGATTGCTTGAGCCTAGGAGGTCAAGGCTGCAGTGAGCCGTGATTGCACCACTGCACTCCAGCCTGGGTGACAGGGAAAACCCGTCTCAAAAAAAAAAAAGAATGAGTTGGATGTATACCACTGAGGGAAATTCCATAATGTATCAAGAGAAAAAAAAAAAAAAGTAAAAAAAACTAGACACAAAGGAATACAGATAATACGATCCCATTTTTGTAAAATACACATGAATTAGAAAAGAAAAGCCTATTATATATAGTGTATACGTGATTATATGAATACAAATGAAGCATGAAAGAATAGATAACAGATTGTAAATTTTGGCAGAGGAGAGGAGTAAAAGGAAACAAACAAAAGGAGACTAAAGAATTTCCCTGTTCTTTTATAATAATAATAATAATTATTATTTACCACGTGATTACTGATTTTTTTTTAACAGAGTCTCGCTGTGTCGCCCACGCTGGAGTGCAGTGGTGCTATCTTGGCTCACTGCAACCTCCTCCTCCCGGGTTCAAGCGATTCTTGTGCCTCAGCCTCCTGAGTAGTTGGGACTACAGGTTCATGCCACCACGCCCGGCTAATTTTTGTATTTTTAGTAGAGACAGGGTTACACCATGTTGACCAGGCTGGTCTCAAACTCCTGACCTCAAGTGATCCACCCACCTCAGACTCCCAAACTGCTGGGATTACAGGTGTGAGCCACCACGCCAGGCTATGATTTTCTATTTAGTAGGAACGATAAAAAATATACGAGGATACTAATTTAAATACTGAGATATAGTTCTAAAATAAATTATGATTTTTCTTTTTTCTTTTATTTTAAAATATTTAATTGACAAATATTGTATATACTCAAGGTGTACAATGTGATGAGGCATATGCATATACATTGTGATATGCACAATCAAATTAACCCATCTATTACCACCTATGCTATACATTGGATCCCCAGAACTTTATCATCTTAAAACTGAAAGTTTGTACTCTTTGACCATCATCTCCCCATTTTTTCCACTCCGAACTCCTAGCAACCACCATTCTACTTTCTGCCCCTGAGTTCAACTTTTTGAGATTCCACATACAAGTGAGGTCATACAGTATTTGTCTTTCTGTGTCCAGCTTATTTCACTTAGAATAATATCCTTTAGGTTTATCAATGCTGTCACAAATGACAAGATTTTTTTCTTTTTTATGGCTGAATAATCTTTCATTGTATCTAACACATTTTATTTACTCATTCATCTGTCAATGGGCACTTAGGTTGTTTCCGTATCTTGGCCATCGTGAATAATGCTGCAACGAATATGGGGATATAGATATCTCTTCAAGATACTGATTTCATTTCATTTGGATATATACCCAGAAGTGGGATTGCTTGATCATATGGTAGTTCTATTTTTAATTTTTTGAGGAACCTCCATACTGTTTTCCATAATAGTTGTACCAATTGGTATTTCCACCAACAGTATGCAAGGTTCCCTTTTCTTCATGCCCTTGTCAACACTTGTTATCTTTTTTCTTTTTGATAATAGCCATCCTAAGAGATGTGAGGTGATATCTCATTGTGGTTTTAATTAGAATTCTCTGGTGATTAGTGATTTTGAGCACTTCTTTATATATCTGTTGGCAATCTGTATGTCATCTTTGGAAAAATGCCTATTTAGGTCTTTTGCCCATTTTTTAATTGGGTTACTTATTTTTTTGCTGTGGAGTTTGTTGTACATTTTGATATTAACCCTTTATCAGATATATAGTTTGCATATGTTTTCTCCCATTTCACAGGTTGCATTTTCATTGTGTTGATTATTTCATTTGCTGTTCAGTAACTTTTCAGTTTGATATAGTCCCATATGTTTATTTTTGCTTTTGTCGCTAGTGCTTTCGTTGACATATCCAAAACAGTCAGAAAACAATTAACAAAATGGCAACAGTATGTCCTTACTTATTAATAATTACTCTAAATATAAATGGATTACATTTGCTAATCAAAAGACACAGAGAGGCCGAATGGATTAATAAACAAGATCCAATAATATGCTAACTACAAGAGATTCATTTTAGTCTCAAGGGCACACAGACTGAAAGTGTAGGGGTGGAAAGAGATACTCCATGCAAACGGAAACCAAAAGAGAGCAGGGGTAGCTATATTTATATTAAACAAACTAGACTTTTAGTCAAAATCTGTCACAAGAGGCCAGGTGCTGTGGCTCATGCCTTGAATGCTAGCACTTTGGGAGGCTTAGGTGAGCGGTTCACTCGAGCACATGAGTTCAAGACCAGCCTGAGAAACATGGCAAAACTCCATCTCTACAAAAAATACAAAAATTAGCCAGGCATGTTGGTGTGTGCCTGTAGTCCCAACTACTTGAGAGGCTGAGGTGGGAGGATGGCTTAAGCCCAGGAGGCAGAGGTTGCAGTGAACCAAGATTATGCCACTGCACTCCAGCCTTGGCAACAGAGCCAGACGTTATCTTGAAAAAAACAAATAAATAAAAAATAAACAAAATCTGTCACAAAAGACAAAGAAGATCACAATATGATGATAAGAGGTCAATTCATCAGGAGGGTATAACAATTGTAAATACATATGCACCTAACATTGGAGCACCTAAATATGTAAAGCAAATATTAACAGAACTAGAAAGAGAAACAGATAGCAATGCAATAATAATAAGGGACTTCAATTACCCACATTCAACAATGGATAGATCATCTAGAGAGAAGATTAGTAATGAAATAGCAGATGTGAATAAAACTATAGACAAATCAACCTACCAAACATAGACAGAACAATCCATTCAACAGAAGCAAACACACATTCTTCTCAGGAGCACACAGTACCTACTCCAGGGTAGATCACACGTTGGGCCACAAAACCAGTCTTAAATCTAAGAAGATTGAAATCATATCAAGTATCTTTTCTGATCAAAATGTTACAAAACTAAAAATTGACAATAGGAAGAATTTTAGAAAATTCATAAATACATAAAATTAAACAACACACTCCTGAACAACCAATGGATCAAAGAAGAAATCAAAAGAAACTCAAAAAGTGTCTAGAAACAAATGAAAATTGAACACAACATACCAAAACTTATGGGATGGGGCAAAAGCGGTGCTAAGAGGAAAATCTATGGTGATAAATGCCTACATTAAGGAAAAAGACAGACACCAAGTAAATAACCTAACTTCACACCTCAAGGAACTGGAAAAACAAACTAAGCTCAAGTCAGCAGAAGGAAGGAAATAAATATTAGAGCGGAAATAAATGAAATAGTCCGGGCACGGTGGCTCATATCTGTAATCTCAGCACTTTGGGAGGCCGAGACAGGCGGATCACCTGAGGTCAGGAATTCAAGACCAGCATGCCCAACATGGCGAAACCCCATCTCTACTGTAAATACAAAAATTAGCCAGAAGTGGTGGCATGCACCTGTAGTCCCAGCTACTTGGGAGGCTGAGGCATGAGAATTGCTTGAACCCAGGAGGCGGAGGTTGCAGTGAGCCGAGATCATACCACTGCACTTCCACCCTGGGTGATGGAGTGAGACTCCTACAAAAAAAAAAAAAAAAAAGAAAAAGAAAGAAATAAAATAGAGAATAGAAAGACAATACAAATTATCAATGAAACTAAGAGTTGGTTTTTTAAAAAGATGGAAAAAAAAATTGACAAATCTTTAGCTAGACTAACCAAGAAAAAAAAATACTGAAATAAATGTAATTATCAATGAAAGACAAGGCATTATAACTGAAACCACAAAAATACAAAGGATCATAGGAGACCACTATAAACAATTATACATCAACAAATTAGATAACTTAGAAGAAATGAACAAATTCCTAAAAATATGCAGTCTACCAAGACTGAATCATAAAGAAATGGAAAATCTGAACTGACCAATAATGAGTAAGGAGATTGAATCAGAAAATCTCCCAACAAGGAAAAGCCTTGGACCAGATGGTTTCATGGTGGCAATCTATCAAACGCTTAAATAATTCATGCCAATCCTTCTCACATTCTTCCAAAAAAACTGAGGAAGAGGGAACACTTTCTCATTTTTTTGAAAGAGAATAGCTTGAGTGCCTTTAAGCAGTCACAGGAGCATCCACAGATGTTTAACTTAGATGAATGTGTGCACACATGCTTACTCTGTGTCAGGTATCACTTAGGTGAACGTTGATGGTTACAGTGATTTTGACCATTATACAGTTTTTCATTTTTTTGTTATATAACATTTATAATTATAATGAGTCATTCAAGAGAGAAATACTAAGGAACATGATGGGGAAATATATCAAAATACTGCAACATATAAAAATGATTTGATTCTACAAGGTTTTTTGAAGAAAGTAACCAAAACTCAGTCTGACTTGGATAACTTGATGATCACAGCTCTGGGAGTGATGAGCAGAGACGGTGACAATGCCCAGTGGAGAGCGGAATCTTATCTATCCAAAGCACGGTGGAGACCAGCAGTAAGAGTTTCCAGTTCCCTGGAACTGGGATTGGCAAAACAAAGTGGGACAGGAGTCTCTAGCCACAGAGTTTCCTGTTTTCCTTGGGGCCCTCAGCAGTGGTGGGGTTAGTTGGAATAGGGAAGAGCGGGTGAAATCTTGGAAACCTAGTGGAGGTGGACTAAGCAATCTGGAGTCCTGCTGGAATATGCTTAGCAATTTCCCATCTAATTGTGTTGCTGAAGTACCCACAGGGTTGGCGTCAGGAAAGAATAGGGCATGAGTCTTTGATGCCATTTTGCCTTCTTAGAGGTCTCATGACTGTCTTTCCAGGGTATCAAAAATAGGAGGTTTCAGTGTCCAAATGCCCCATCCAGTGAAGGCTGTTCTTGGGCAGCATTCCCCATATGTCTCCAGAAGGAAGGGAGACAAGGCAGTAAATTTTAGTGTTATTGGCTAGACGCTAATTTCCAGTGTATCTGTGGAGAATTAAATTGGACTTGGGAATCATAATTCCTTCCTCTCTCTGAGAAGTAAAGAAAGACTTTCTCTTTTGGCTGATGAGCCAACAGATCCTTTTTCATATTTTAAATCTCAGTTCTAGGATCTTTGATTGTGTGAAGAAAAAAAAATAGAACAAAACTACTGCCTATGGTAGTATCTAACACTGACAATGCAGAGGAGAGGCTAAGAAACAAGATATAAAAGAAAAGCAGACTGTCAGGATTTGTGCTCTGAACATCAAGTAGGAAATGCTATTACTGCAGACACTGATTAGCATTTGTTAAGTGCCTATCATGTGCCAGGCAGAATGCACAGTACTGAGAACTTTCTTTGTTGAATTATCAGACATTAGCTCTTTGTCCAAACCTCTGTGGAGTGAAGAACCTACAATTGTCCTATTCTTTTCCATTTCTGTGTTTTATTTCTCCATCGGAAAGATGTGTCTGAAAAGGTAGTCCTCTATTTCAGAGTTCCTCAACCTCAAGGTCAGAACCAAAACGTTTTGAAATTGATTAAATAAGTCTCAAACATCCATTTGTTTTAAAAAAATGAAGTGGAATAAAAAAGAAAGTATCAGAAAGCAGGTAGTAAAGTAGTTCCATGAAATTTTTGTTTTGATTTTATAGATGTGTGTGTGTACTGGGTCTCTGTGGAAATGTATTTCTTTCTCTGGGTAAAGGTTAAAAAGTTTGAAGAGCACTGACTGATCGATTTCACTGCACTGAAATGTACAATGGTTTACATCCAGTGGAAATATGGGGAGTGAATTATGTGTGATAACATCTCCTTAGAAAAACGGGTCACGCTCTGTTTCTTTAGGAATATTGCCAAACATGCTTACAGAACAAATAGATGGTAAAAGATAAGTGGACTGAGAGATTTCTGATCAGATTGAGTTTTCCTGAAAAACCACTTCCCTGAAGATTGCATATCATGTGCCACTTGTTGAAGCTCAGAGAAAACTGTTCAAGCATACAGCTTTCCTTTGCTAATTATACCTATTCTCATGTCATTTATTGCATTCAATAGTTATAAGTCATTTTCTTCTTCTCTCAAAAGAACCCCTTGCTATATTTCTTAAGTCCGTATGCGATCACCTAAAAACACACTTTATAAATCTCTGGAGTGAGGAATATAGTGGGAACAGATGATACATTTGTGCTTGAATTACTTAAAGCAGCACAGATCATGAGTGCCTAAAATGAGAATTCAATTGGTAGTTTAAAACCAAAATCCCAAGAAAGGTATAACGTAAACAATGATACATTCTTTGTATTTTGTGTGTGGTATTTTAAAAATGAATGCTGACTAGGTTGTTTGTGTAAATCCTTTGCCAACACAAAAAGCAACAGAATCTTGCAGAGCATGCAAAACAATTTCTGAAGTCTTTTAGCATGTGTGTTTTGATTTTGAGGGAGGAAAGAAATAGGATTTTTGCAACTTTGAAAAAAATCTTCAAGATCTTATGTACTCTGGAAGCTCCAAAGTGCTGAAGTAAGCCTGCCGTCAATACACTGGATTGAAAATCTTGCACTGCCATCATCTCAGAGAAACAGACAGGAAACTTGAGGTCTGAGAACTGAATTGTGCCAGATATTTGACAGTCTTTTCTTCTCTTCTTCCCCCAATTTTTTATTTTCAAAAATATCAAACCTACACAAAAGTTGAAAGAATAGCACATACAGGTATTCTAGCACACACATCTATAGAGGTGCCTTCTATTTCAGTTAACCAATTGTTAACATTTTGTCACATTTGCTTTCATATATATATGTATATATGTGTGCATGTATATAGATATATTAATAGATATATGTGTCTATGTGTGTATATATATGGGGGGGTATGTGTGTGTCAGTTGCAGATATCATGACAATGTTCCCCTAAATACTTCAGCAACTATCTCCTAAGAATAAAGGTAATCTTCCACATCACCATAATATTTAACATTGATTTAGTAATGTCTTCTCATGCAGAGCCTAATCTAACTTTCCCTATTGTTTCAGCACCTGGTATTCTTGGTCCTGGGCCAAGACTGCATTCCTCAGCTCTTCCAATTCCTAGACTGAACAATTCCCTTAAATCTGCAATATATCTTCCTTACCCTATGCAGGGGACTGTTTCCTAGCCAAGCCTGTACATTAATATTCTGCCCCCTAACCCCCCACCAGCACTGAGGGGTGGAAGGAACATGACTGACATAACAGAGAGAGGCGATTGCCAGTCTGGAAGTCCTCCTGGGGAAAGCAATGTTCTTCCTTTACCCCTGAGCAGATGAGCCAGGAATCTTCAAGCTGTAGGACATTGGTTCCAAACTTGCTCCTACATAAAAGGTCTGCTATGCTGGAGGGACATTTGCACTTAATGCCAAGGCCACCTCCACTCTACCTACCGTGGCATGCAAGGCCCTTCATGAGCTGGCTTCTGTTTATCTCTCCAACCTTATCCCCTCCTTAAAACCTACTCTCCAGCCTCCCTTAACAAATGAAGTTCTCTTTGACCTCTAGGCTGTCGCTCATGTTTCTTCTGCCCAGATGACAATTTCTACCCTTTCACTCCCAGGGTCCCCCATGATGCATTCTCTGAGCACCTCTGGCCTCCGAAGCCTAAGCTGCTTCTCCCCTGGCTCCCATCACTCATCCCTTCTCCTTTCTACGCTGCCACAATCTATTGTAATTGCCCGTTTATTTGTCTGTAGCCCAGACGGTAGAGACCATGTGGGTAGAGCTATGTCTCCTCAGTCCCTGGCACAGCACCAGCCCATAGTAAGCGTTCAAGCAGTATTTATCAAATGGACATCTACATGTTGCATGAACTCCTGTTGTTGAGGAATTGGGCCCCTCGTAGTTTATGCATTCCTTGACACCCTGTTTCATGTGAGGTGCTCAGTGGCTATGTACTACATGGTGGAATATCCACCCTCCAGGAGTTATGCTCTCAATAGGGAGGCAAGTCTAAAATGCACAAAGGGCCAAATAGCAGTACAAAAAACTGGGTAAGAGATGGCCAACACACCTGCATCCACAGGTCTGACTATGCATTGGAATCATCCAAGGGGACTTGCTGAAAATACAAATTCCTGGTCTCCCTAAGAGGTTTTCATCAAGAAGGTCCAGGGATCTCTTGATGTAAGTGACTCAGGGAATTCCGATGCGCGTGGACCAAGGACTAAACTTTAGGAACCATTGGCAATTAGGGGAAAGCTTCATCAGATGGAGTGGTCATAGGGCCCTTCCACCAGACCCTTCAGTGCCTCTGTATGAATGAGAAAAAGGCACCCCGTCGGAAGGATACCACCCATGGGCACATGGCCTGGTGTGTGGAGGCCAGGTGTGCTCTGCTTGCCGTCCTCATCAGGACGCCCTTGTAGAGGGCATGATGCTTTGATATTAATCATGGCTTTGTCCTGGATGCCCCTGAAACAGTATCTAAGCACTTTTTTCACATCCCTTCAAAGTCCTCCGTAGCTGCACATAAGGAGATAAACAATAGTCATTATAATGTATGTTATACATATAATGTTCCACGTTGGCTGGTCAAGTGAATCCCAATAAACATAGAAACCACACAAAACAAATGACTTAAACACTATTATTTGCCTTACGCCTCCCACTTCAAGGCAGCCAAACCCCGGGTGTGGCCCCACAGCTGAGGGAGGTTATTCCAGATGTGAGATCCTCCAGTGAGCTTTGTGAACAGCATATGTTTGTAGCACTGAAAAAGGAATGTCTGACTGTACTGATACGGACTCCTATAAAACCCGAAGAGTCAAACACTGGGTCACAGGGTAACCAACTAGCCATTTTCCAAAGAGATGAATCCTGGTGGTGCAAATCTCCCTAAGTAATCCCTAGAGGTTCAAGCTCATCAACATTTATTGGGTACTATAATATACAAGGCACTCTGCTCAGTGCCAGTGGTGGGAGTGTGAAGATGAAGAAGGCATGATGCCTGCCCTCAAGGAGACAAAAATATAGTAAACAAACTCCATCTAAGTAAGATGATGTTGTAACACCTCTAAAAATGGTTCAGACACAGTGCTATTGGTGAACGGAAAAATGAAGATTTTATTCCACATAGAAGGACTGGCAAAGGCTTAATGGAGCAGGTGGAATGTTCCCAGAGTGTTGAAAAGTAGATAGGGTTTTGACAAATAGATAGCACTGGAAAAAGATATTAAGGCTGCTGGAATCTTGGCTGTCAAACTAATAAGCTGTGTGACTATAGGAAAGTCACTTAACCTCTCTGAGTTTTAATTCTCTTATGACTAAAATTAGGAAAATGATGACACAAGGTGCTATCATCTGAATGTTTCTGTCCCCTGATAAATTTGTATGTTGAAATCCCAATCCCCAAGGTGATAATATTAGGAGGTGGAGCTTTTGGGGAGGTGATGAGTCACTGGGGCAGAGCCCTCATGAATGGGATTAATGCCCTTACAATAGAGGCCCAAGGAAGCTTCCTTGCCCCTTTCATCATGACACAGTCAGGAGGTTCTGTACTATGAACCAGAAAGCAGATCCTCACCAGACACCAAATCTACTGGCACCTTGATCTTGGACTTCTAGTCTCTGGAACTGCAAGAAATAAATTTCTGTTTATAAGCCACCTAGTTTATGGTATTTGTTATAATAGACCGAACATACTAAGACACAAGGTTGCTCTGAGTAAAAAATGAAATGACATGCATGAGAGCACTTACCGCAGTGTCCAGCACCTAACAGGTGCACCCAGTCATCTGTTCTGCTGTTCCTATGTAAGAGGAGGAAATAGGGTGAGCAGGCTGAAGACTTTGTGGGGAGAATGGGAAGAGGTCTCATTGGAGCGGAAGGTAGGGTGAATGAAGAACATGGCTGGAAAGCTGATCTGGGGCCAAGTGGGAGTGGCCCAGTGCATGAGAAGCCCTCGGAGGATGTGCTGAAGGGCCTGTCCTTGATTTGTCACATAATAGTGGACACAGCTATCTGAATCCAATCAGAATACTATTAATTGTTCCTCAAATCCAGTCATAATGCAATCTGAATACTTTATAACTAAATATTAATTTGTAAAGTTTACCTCCCACGAAATTAATCTCCAGCAAAGACTAACCACAACTGTTATTTTAAGAGCAGCAACTTAATACAACTAACTATTAAATAGGTATTAAAGAACTAAAAATAACTAAGGTATCAGAAAGGAAGCAGCTTCAGGGAGAAGCTTTGTTCCCTAGAGCTTAGGAAACTAATAGAAGAATATGGACTTATTAAAACTTGGAAGTATGGAGCAGTATGGCAGTTTCTCAAAAAATATATAATAGAATTACCTAGGATATAGCAATTCCACTGCTAGATATATATTCCAAAGAACTGTAAGCAGAGACTCAGAGATATTTGTACACATATTGTATTCTCACACTGCTATGAAGAACTACCTGAGACTGGGTAATTTATGAAGAAAAGAGGTTTAATTGACTCACAGTTCCTCATGGCTGGGGAGGCCTCAGGAAACTTGCAATCATGGCAGAAGGCAGAATGGAACCAAGACAGGTCTTCACATGGTGGTAGGAGAGAGAGAGAGAAGGGGGAAGTGCCATACTTTTAAACTATTTTGTGTTTTAAAATTTTTTGATTTTGTGAGAACACACTCACTATGATGAGAACAGCAAGGGGGAAATCCACACCCATGATCCAATCACCTCCCACCAGGCCCCTCTCCTGACAAGCGAAAATTGCAATTCAACATGAGATTTGGGTGGGGACACAGAGCCAAACTATGTCACCCATGTTCATAGAGGCACTATTTGCAAGAGCCAAAAGATGGAAGTAACCCAAGTGTCCATCAGTGAATGCATGGATAAACGTTTTAATTACCTACAATGAAATATTGTTCAACTCCAAAAAGAGAGTAAATTCTGACACATGCTATAATGTGGATGAAGCTTGAGGATATTATGCTAAATGAAATAAGCCAGGGACAAATAGACAAATATTGTATGACTCAACTTATGTGAGGTACTTAGAGTAGTCAAAATCACAGAAACAGAAAACAGAAATGGTGGTTGCCAGGGGCCTGTGGGAGTGATATGGTTTGGCTCTGTGTCCCCACCCAAATCTCATTTCTAACTGTAATCCCCACGTGTGGAGGAGGGACCTGGTGGGAGGTGATTGGATTATGAAGGCAGTCTCCCCCATGCTGTTCTTGTGATAGTGAGTGAGTTATCACAAGATCTGATGGTTTTATAAGTGGCAGTTTCCCCTGCTCTTTTCTCGCCTGCTGCCATGTAAGATGTGCCTCCTTCCTCCTCCACCACGATTGTAAGTTTCCTGAAGCCTCCTCCGCCATGCAGAACTGTAGGTAAATTAAACCTCTTTTATTTATAAATTACCCAGTCTCAAGCAGTTCTTTACAGCAGTGCAAAAATGGATTAATACGGGGGGGAAGAGGAAATGGGGAGTCATTACTTGATGGGTATAGAGTTTCAGTTTTGCAAGATGAAATGAGTTCTGGGTATTGGCTGCACAATAATGTGGGTGTACTTAACACCACTGAACTGCACACTAAAAATGGTGAAGGTGGTAAGTTTCATGTTACATGTTTACCAATATTTAAACAAAGCAAAAACACTTATAAGTTTGGAAGAAGAACCTTGCAGAGCTAAAGCTCAGACCTTGGAGTGTTAGTGTCTCTGAGCTCAGAGGAAAGGCCCTGTGGGGCTGGGACCTGGACCTCTGGACATGGTGGGGATGGACTGGCTGCTACTGGTGTCTTGAAGGAGGCATGATGATCAGGCTACCCCTATAAGTGTTGGAAAAACTGCCAACTGGAACCAAGTGCTGGTACTGGGACTAAACTAATTGCTGCTGCCTGGTGAAGAAGAATTACTAGGGTGAGACTGACAGGAAGCAGAAAAAAATTCCTTCTTTCTTCTCCAGCCTCGCAGTCTCCCTCTACCAACCTCTCTTGGCAGAGTCTAGCTTGGAGCCAGCTGGCAAACAGAAAAGTGGTTTGCAAAGTCCTGATCCCAGCAGCACCAAACTGAGTATAGAAGAGGGGTTTGAAAATGAGACAATGGCTGACACAGTGGGCCACTGAACATTTAATTTATGAACAAGGAAATGGCATAATCAGAGTGTTAGAATGCTAACTCTGGTGGCAGTGTGAGAAATAATTGAAAAAGGGAGACTTACGAGACTATTAAATCTATCCAGGAAAGATGCAGTGAGAGTCCAGCCTTGGATTTGCTCCAATTCTGATATCAAAGTTTCTGTCCTGTTCCTGAATCCTGAGTCATTTTGCCCATGTTATCCTTAGTTCTTGTACGTGGATCCCCTTCCAATTTCTGTTGCTGTGCCTTTTTAGCCTACCCAAGACTGCCCATTCACAAGTTAAGGACAGCTAAGAATTCTAGACTGGACAACCTGCCTGGGTCCCCTAATATGACCTGCTTTAAATAGCAGCATATTCCAGGAAACTCTTCAGACATCCTGCTATTCCTCTGAAATCTCTGAAGCTAACTGCTTACCTAGTCCTACTATGTGCCATACCTAAGTGTTAGGGTTTCAGAGACGAATGATATTCTATACTCAAGAGGCTGGGCATGGTGGCTCATGCCTGTAATCCTAGCACTTTGGGAGGCCAAGGCAGGAGGATCATTTGAGCTCAGGAGTTAGAGGCCAGCCTGGCCAACATAGGGAGACCTCATCTCTAAAAAAAAGGAAAAAGTATTCTATACTCAAGGAAACTGAAGTTTAGGGAAAAAGGCATAAAATGTAAATAAATAGTTAGAATATGATGATAGAAAGTAATTGCTAATATTTATTATAAGATAGGAATTTTTAAGTGCTTGAGATATAAACTCATTTAAACCTCATAACAAACCTAGGAGGTGGGTTCTGTTATTACTCCCATTTTATAGGTGGTGAAACTGAGACACAGAAGATTAAGTGATTTGTTCAAGGTCAGGCAGTAAGGAAGTGTTGGAACTGGCATTCAAGTCCCAGAGCAGTCAGCTTCTGCAGTTCAGGATTCAGGGACTGAGAGTAGGAAAATTTAAAAAGGTTGCTGAGGTTCAAATGGAAATCAACAAGAGGGTCTGACAAATTGGATTAAGTTTTCACCTGTGGGTAGAGGGAGAAAGGGTGTGTGTGTGTGTGCGTGCGTGCGTGTGCACATATATATGTGTATGTGTTCGTATTCGTGTGTGTGTGTGTGTGTGTGTGTAGCTGCATGGCTCTCCTTAGAGATGCTTCTTTAAATCCCCCTTTTCTTGCCTACCACTGCTTATAACCCACCATTTCTGCAATGAAAGGCAGAGATGGAGGACCTGCGTACACTCTATGGTAAATTGTTGGAGTAAAACCTGTTCAGAAATCAAACCTTCCTCTTTGGCTGCCCGCCACTGTGCTGGATTCAATCATAACAAGCAGCCCAGACCTCAACCATCTTCTCTACATCAACCTCACCTTTATTCTACCACAATATTCATCTTTTATCAAATGAGATAAAGTATAAGAGAGCATTTTATAAGTTATTAAGTGTCATACAAATATTAGTTATCATCGTTACTACCACCTGCAAAACTGGTCAATTTCGATAAGTTTCCTTTTCTGCATGTCTGAGTTCTATGAAAAACTTCACTAAAAAACTCATTGAAAAATCCCCATGTTGTTTTCGGAACTGATCACTAGGTGTTGCTATTTGATAACTCATTATCAACACCCTGCCCACCCCCAAATGCCTGTATTTTTTTGCAGAGGTACTGAGATTGGTTTTTCTCTATTTGATTTTGATAAGAATTATCTGTTGTGTTTCACATAATTTGCAGAGAAATAATTTGAAGTCAAGTAGGAGTAATTGGCCTTATTCCTTTCTTCCCCTCTTTTTCCTCTTTCATGCCTTCGATTTTAACAACCATCTCTCTCACTGCAGTGCCTGCAATGCAGATCACTCCTCAATCCCTATTTCATCTATTCAACAAATATTTATTGAACATTATATATGTGCCAGACATTGACTAGGAGCTGAGTATACAAGAGTGAATAAAACAGCCAAAGTTTTGACCACCATGCAGCTTACTCTTACGGCTCTTTCTTGGACAACAGACCCACATTTTCAACTTTTTTTGCAATAGGAACTAAACTTGTCTTTTCGTTTCCCACATTGAAAATCTCTCAGGCAGCATCCATGTAGCTGAACTGCTTCTCAAACTCATCATATTCATCCTGAGCACCACCTTTTGACTTGAATGGAAACATGACTTGTTCTCTTAAGTCATCAAGCTCAAAAACCTCAGTTATGCTAAGTGAAATAAGCCAGGCACAGAAAGTCAAATACTGGGTGATCTCACTTATATGTGGAATCTAAAAAAGTAAATTTCATAGAAACAGTGAGCAGAAAGATGGTTGTGGTTACCATCGGCTGGTGGTGGGGATAAGGGTGGGAGAAGCGAAGGAATGTTGATCAAAGGGTTCAAGGTTTCAGTTTAGACTGAAGGAATACGTTTCAGTGATCTATAATAATGTATTGTGTATTTCAAAACTGTTAAAATAATAGATTTTTAACATCTCACAAGAAAAAAGATAAATTGATGAAGTGATAGATATGTTAGATATGTTAATTAGCTGGATTTAATCTTTCTACAATGTGCGCATGGATCAAAACATCACATTGTACCTCATAAATGCGCATAATTATTTTTTGTCAATTAAAAATAAATAAAGTTTAAAAACCCAAACTTTTTTTTTTTTTTTGAACTGCTTCCTCTCCTTTGCTTCCATTCCTAATCAATTGTCACATCCAAGCTTTGGAACAGGTCTTCAGTGCCCCTGGCCTGGGCCACAGTGATAGACTTTCCTGCTTCCTTTTCCTCTTACCTCCAGCAAATCCTCTACATTGCTGACAGAGCAATTCTCCTGAATAGTACTTCTCACCATACAACCCCCAGCCCCTTTCTTTATTCTAAGCATTTAAACTCCTATTCTCAGCATCTAAATCTCTCCATCACCTGACTTCAACTTCCATAGTCTTCACTCCACCTCTAAATCAACAAAAAGTGGGTTAAGAAATGTTTATGTACCATGCATTGGACTAAGGCACCTGGAGTAGAGATATGAACAAGACCAGATCCCTTCCCTCATGATAAGCAGAAGATTACTAAATAAGTGTTATGGATTGAATTGTGCCCATCCCCAATTCATATGTTGATACCCTACCCGCCAGTACCTTAGAATGTATTAGGAGATAGGGCCTTTAAAGAGGTAAAGGGGTTAAATGAGGTCATGAGGGTAGGACACCAATCCAGTAGGACTGGTGCTCTTGTAAAAGGAGAGAGATACACCAGGGATGCACACATACAGAGGAGAGGTGACGTAAGGACACAGAGAGAAAGAAGACAGCCATCTGCAAGTCTGGAAAGAGACCTCAGGAGAAACCAAATCTGCCAACACTTTGATCTTGGACTTCCAGTTGAAGGCAGTGGCAGGCCATTTGTAGCAACCGCTGCCATCATGCCAGCTGCAGCAGGGAGGCGCAGCCAGGGCTGCACACTCCATGAAGCCAGCAGGAACTGGGGAGAAGTGGGAGCCCCACCCCTTCTGAGTTGGGGCAGGAGCTCCTTGGATGCCACTGCAGCCGCCCAAGCCACAGCTGCGGACCCAGACATCCCTGTGCTCTTGGGACCCGGGAGCAGGTGGGAGCTCCAACCTCTGATGCACAGCTTCAGCTGCCCAAACCAGGGCTGCAGATCCAGGCCTCCTGCTCCATGGAGCAGGCAGGAGCCACCTCCCCTCCTGCCCCTCCTCCACCCCCACAGCTGTAGCCGCCCAAACTGTGGCTGCAGACCCAGGCATCTCTACACTCTTAGGGGCCCTGGAAGGCCTCCTCCTACCCTCACAGGCTTGGAAGTACCTGCTCCCACTGCCTGGCTTCTCTCTGCTGTGGGCACCTGCTTCGATCTTGAAGCAAAGTCAGGCTGAGCCCAGGCACTGTTGGAGCCCAGCCAAGTGTGCACACTCTTGGGGCAGTGCTGACATGCCAGCTTCTTGCCATCTCATCCACTTCTGGACTTTGGGCACCAACAAGCATAGGAAGGAAGCCAAGGGTGGCTAAGGGCAGCTCTGCACTGGCCTGCAGGTGCCCCTTGGCAACTACAGCCTGGATACCATGGATGGCAGCTGAAGGCAGACAGGTTCCTGGGCAGAAGTGGGCAGGTCCCTGGTGAGGCCCCACATTCAGGCTAGGGAGGGCCTGAAGACTGTGGGCTGGACTGCCAGTCCCATGAACCAGAGTAGGAACTCCTGGTGCCTTTTCCCGGCCCACCCATGGCCACCCGTGGACCAATCGGCACACACTTTCTCCCCTCTGAGGCCCATAAAAGTCCTGGGTTCATCCAGAGCTGAGCAGACATTGGGATGAACAGCTGCAGAGAGGAGCTACCCACTTCAGGGACTCCTCTCTGCTGAGAGCTGCAGAGAAAATGGTATAACTTGTCTGCAGAGAGGAGCTTCCTACAACAGGGTCTCTTCTCTGCTAGGAGCTGAACACTCGCCAATGGGACACCATAGCTACAGAAAGGAGCTGCCTTCTGTGGGAGACCGAGCTGTTCTATCACTCAATAAAGCTCCGCTTCATCTTACCCACTCTCCACTTGTCTGCATACCTCATTCTTCCTCGTCACAGGACAAGAACTCAGGACCCATTGAATGGCGGGGCTAAAAGAGCTATAATGCAAACAGAGCTGAAACATGCCCCTTGCTTGCCGTGTTGCAGGCAAAGAAAAGGAGAGATGAGCTGTGGCCCTTCGGGGATCCCAGACCTTGGAGCTCCCTGAGCCAGGGCTGTGACTCCCTCTTTAAAGCCCTGCAGTTCCTGGGATCTCCAAGCTTCCAGGTGCCACCATATTCCCCAGTGCCAGCCATGATGAGCTACTTGTGTTGCGTCTGGTTCAGCTGCAGCTTCTCAGAGAACCAGCACCCATGCCAGCACCTGGTGCTGCCCACCCCACTGCAGCAGCCAGCATGTCTGTCTGGGCGCAGTGGCCGGACCACAGACTCATTCACACACCCCTCACCATTCCATGCCTGACTCATCCTTGACAAGCATGGGACCCAGGTCAGTAATGTGAGACAAGTTCAGCCTGCCTAGCCAAGTGGGAGAAAAGAGCCCAGCAGGCCCAAGCAAAACTTGGGCAAAGGTACCACCGGCTACAGAGATTTCCAGCCAGAAAAATGGCACCCCAAAGATCCCATAACACAGTCTTGATTTTGGATTTCCAAAACTATCAGAAAACAAATTCTGTTGTTTAAGCCACCCAGCCTGTAGGTATTTTGTTATGGTAGCCCTAGCAAACAAAGACAATAAGTAAATGCAATAAATTTTTGGAGAAATGATGTTGGGCAGAACACTGGGACCATAGGAGGGAGGGGTCCACATATCTCTCTTTTGTATTATTATTATGCATTATTATGTGTTGTATTATTCATTGTTTTCCTAATATGCCAGTCTCCATAGCTTTGCCCTTACTGTTTTCTTCACTGGGCAAATGCAGCTCCCTATCTTCTCTCTACTATGAAAATCGGCCCGTCTTTTAAAGCCAATGCCATTACCGAATTCTCTATAAAATCTTTCCTCTGTTCTAAACTTGATTTTATCAGTCTTTTCTCTTGGTTCCCTTACCACTTTTTTTGTGTGTGCATGCCTTTCTGATAGTCCTCATTTTCTGCAGCTTTAATTTTGATTCTTTGGTTTTTTTTTTTTTGTTTTTTTGTTTGTTTGTTTGTTTTTTGAGATGGAGTTTCGCTCTTGTTGCCCAGGCTGGAGTGCAATGGTGTTATCTTGGCTCACTGCAACCTCCGCCACCCGGGTTCAAGCAATTCTCCTGTCTCAGCCTCCCAAGATTATAGGCATATGCCACCATGCCTGGCTAATTTTGTATTTTTAGTAGAGATGGTGTTTCACCATGTTGGTCAGGCTGGTCTTGAACTCCCAACCTCAGGTGATCTGCCCACCTCAGTCTCCCAAAGTGCTAGGATTACAGGCATGAGCCACTGTGTCTGTCGATATTCTTTGTATTTTTAACTCACCTATTCTCCCAATCTTAAGTGCCTCAATAGAAGGAAATGTCTGTCACTCATTTATATGTACTGAAAGTACCTATTACTGGGATTTGCACACAGTAGATGCTCAATAAATATTTATTTAATTTGAACAAGGGGAAACTCCTGCAAGAATAAAGAGAATTGTACACTTTTGCTGACATTTTAAGGAGAATATATTCTTTGTTCTTTTCTGAAAAAGAAATGATGGGGTTATTTTCCATTCTCTTACAAATTATGGACTTAAAAGGGGTAACTAAAAGAAACTGACCATCCAAGTTTCTATGTCTTCAAGTGTCAGTTTATCCAAATCTAGAAGTTTGGGTTAAACAAACACTTTCAGAGTTGATCTCTAGCACACTTCTCTGTGGGTATGAAAACATTTGGGATTGAAGAGTTATTGGAAATTTAACTTCTAGAGAATGAGAACAATGACCTAAAAGTTTAACTCCTTCTTTTCTTCCTGTCCCCTAAGTTATGGCCTCAGCTTCTGAAGCCCTTTCTTCTATACCCTTTGCTAAATTTTATTAAGATCTAGCATTCACCTGAAAACTTCAGGGGGCTCACAGAACAGCTTCAGAATTTCCCCACTAACTCTCAATACAAACAAGTACTCTTAACCCTAAATGCTTTCCTCTTTTTTTCTTTCAGTTAAATCTTAATTTTTAAAGTGTAATGAAAATATTCCTGACTGGGTGCAGTGGCTTATGCCTGTAATTCCAACACTTTGGGAGGCCAAGGTGGGAGGATTGCTTGAGCTCAGGATTTCGAGCCCAGCCTGGCAAACATGGTGAAACTCTGTCTCTACTAAAAATGCAAAAACTAGCTGGGTGTGGTGGCATGTGCCTGTAGTCCCAGCTACTTCAGAGGCTGAGAGGGGAGGATCATCTGAGCCTGGGGGGAGGAGGTTGCTGTCACCCTCCAGCCTGGGCAACAGAGTGAGACCATGTCTCAAAAAAAAAAAAAAAAAAAGTCTAAAGAACTTCAGTAACTCAAACATGAGTCATGCTGGAATTAAACAGAAAAAAAACCTGTCTTGCTCTGTTGAGCTGTTAACACAATAGTCTTCATATAAACCTAAGCTAGGAAATCCTGTTCTCATTTGCTCAGTGGAATGCTATACAGAAATGAAAGAAAGTAATGTGGAATGAATGCAGCTACTCAAAAGAATACATACTCTTTCTTTATTACAAAGCTTGAGAATGAGCAAAATTAATGTCTAGTTATTGTGAGGATTAAACGAGTAGATTCATGCAAAGCCCTTGAATGAACAGACTAATTGAAACTAATCAATAAGTGTGAGCCACTTTTGTCACCATGAGGGTTGGTCACTGAAACCCCTCTGAAATAATTGCACTTATTAAGTGGTCTTTTTTTTTTGACAGAGTCTCACTCTGTCACCCAGGCTGGAGTGCAGTGGTGCAATCTCAACTCACTGCAACCTCTGCCTCCCAGGTTTAACCAATTCTCCTGCCTCAGCCTCCCGACTACAGGTGCGCGCCAACATGCCCAGCTAATTTTTGTATTTTTAGTAGAGATGAGGTTTTGCCATGTTGGCCAGGCTCATCTTGAACTCCTGACCTCAGGTGATCTGCCCGCCTCAGCCTCCCAAAGTGCAGGGATTACAGGTGTGAGCCACCACACCCGGCAACATTAAGTGGTCTTAATGAAGAATCTTAAGCTGCCCTGATGACACGGTGATGAAACCTCCAGTAAGCTAACTCCACCCAGAAGACTGGTCACCTCCATCAGGACCTGCAGGCAGAGGTGACGCTAGCAGTAAAATGAGGCTGACTGAAGGGCAGGAAGCAGAGAAGGGTGTGGCTCAGGCGAGAGAGATCCAGTGAACAGTGGCTAGCGAGGTATTTCTGAGAACAGCATGGGGAGGGTGGGAGAAACAGGAAAGCAGGTGTAATAGAAGCTCCAGAGTGGGACTTTAAGGACACCCCCACACATGATAGCTTCCATCACCCTTCCTCAAGCTATCCCAAATAAGTGCACTCTATGGGCAGTACTTTTTATAATTTAAGAGAAAACCATAGGCTCGCTTTGGAAACAGCTCCAGGAGATGTTCCTTAGCCCTGTTCTTAACCAGGACCGCCCTCCTTTAATACCGAATCTGGAGCAGCCCCTGGGTCCTTGGTCCCTCATTCCCTAAGACAACAGCCCATTCATCCTGCCTTAGACGCTACAATGAGGCAGATGTGAGGGACAGGAATTCATCCCTCCTCTGGTTCCAGAGTCATGTCCCACAGTGGTAGTTTCCATTGTACTCTGTCTGGCTACATGTTGAGCCTGCAAACATGCTGTTAATGCTCTTTTTAATGTTCTGTAGTAAGAATGTATGCATGCTCAAAAATGTTGAAAAACAGAAATACCACTTTTCAAAAATTGCAACATTTCTGTTTATTTCTCTCCTTTTCCATCTACTCTCCTTTTACTCAGGAATTTGTAGATTCAAAGTAACTTAACTAGTGGTTTGGGGATTTATAATAGATTTTATGAAGAAGGCTTTGAAAGTACTTTAAAAAACACTATATTCCTTATATTTCAATTTATAAATGTAAAAATGTCTCCATAAAGAGCCAAACTGCACTTAAACTGTCATTTTCAAGTTCATGGACACTCATAATCCAAAATTAATTATAATCCTCAGTAATTATAATGACACCATTAAGTTTTTCACATCTCAGGATTTGTTCTACATGAGAATGATCTTAACTCGATTATACTTCAGCAACCTGAGTTGTCATATAATTGCTCTCTGAAACTCATGAATGGTGACACCGCAGGTATTTAACAAATGCTATTGGATTTTCTTATCCTGATCATGTTTCCTTTTTCCTCACCTCTAAAAAAAATGATGTAGGAAAGGTAAAGGCATGGAAAAGGAAATATGAACTATTCATGACATTTTTCAAATGAAATGATAATTCAAATTATGTTTTGGGTAATAGAAAAATGGAGCCTTAAGCAAAAATTGTAGACTAGTTGGCATTCCTCTAGCTACAGTAAGTGAAGCCTGAATCTTTGACTCTATACATCTTCAAAGTATCCTAAGGTGAGCAGACTTTGGGTTAGTTCTCATAGTGTGGTTTTCTCAAGAAGAGTCCCACAGGCTGGGCACGATGATTCATGCCTGTAATCCCAGCATTTTGGGAGGCCAAGTCAGGTGGATCACTTGAGGTCAGGAGTTCGAGACCAGCCTGGCCAACAAGGCAAAACCCTGTCTCCACTGAAAATACAAAAACTAGCCAGATGTGGTGGCGGGCACCTGTAATCCATCTACTCAGGAGGCTGAAGCATGAGAATCGCTTGAACCTGGGAGGTGGAGATTGCAGTGAGCTGAGATTGTACCACTGCACTCCAGCCTGGGCAACAAAATGAGACCCTGTCTCAAAAAAAAAAAAAAAGAAGAGTCCCACAAACTTTGTTCCCTAATGAACTGAGCTATGAACTATATGCATGTATAAATGCAGGGTATACTTTTTCTCTAATAGATTGGGTTAACTTTGCCTATGTAATTTGTCAAAGTTTCCCAAGATAAGGGATCATGGACCTAACAGGATCATCCATGAACATACTGAAATTGTATGTAAAATTGTGTGTGTGAGCATGTACTTTTTCCTGGGAGAATCGGTGTATATTGTGGATCATATTTTCAGAAGGGAAATCATTCTCATTAAAGAAATAAGGGCAAGAAGGACTGACTGGGTGAGAACCAGAAAAAAAAACAAGGAGCCCAAGAGCAAAGTCTAATGCTGGTACAAGACAGCAGGAGGGGTGGGTGGAGGGAATGGCACAGGCAATGGTTCTGAAGCATCAAACTAGAAAATAGCTGTCCAAGAACAGAAAGCCATCCATCCCGGAATGATAGGGTTTATTTATTGTAAATACTCTGAGTTCATTTGCCAGAATTGATTTTTTTGAGGCAGGCTCACACAAATCATTCAGGTCAAAAGACTCTCCAGCCAAGCCCTAATGGACAGAGGAAAGATGTCTGATATGAACCGTAAGTGGGTAACTACTTCAGCAAACACGAAGGAGTTTGATGAGGAGGAGGGAGTAGACTGGCTGAATTCATGTGCTTAGACCTTAACTGAGGACCAGATAAAGAGCTCATCATTTAGGTTGTTCCTTTCAGGTCTTTTCAGTTAGTTTATGATTTGGCCAGAGGTCATTCTTCTCCAAAGTAGCACATCTGTTTTTATTCATTCACTCTTAGGTAGGAATTCAGGACCTATGGTGACACTGGAGCAGTTAGTTGCAGGGACATGGGGGAGGTGGGAAGGGAGAGGAGGACACAAGGGGAAGGGCACATGGGCAGAGGGACAGCAGTTCTGCAGAGCTTCACACCTCCCGGGAGGAAGAGTGGAAGGGCCTGGGACCATAGCACTGTGCTGGTAAACTGAGGCCCTCCTGTTCCATATGTCAATCCACTATTAATGCTCATTTCATTAATTCTTGAAGGCCTTTTTTTTAAATGAATATTTTCCAAGGAAATAAAAGAACACTCCTGGGAGGATCAATGCTTAAGACCTCTTCAGCTTCCACCTCAAATTTTAGTTAATACCATAACAAGGGGTGGGAACACAGAGGCAATATGAGAGGGCTGATGTTTAAGTTCCATAATTTTGCTAAGAATTCTACCTTTTTCAGTGTTCCTGTCCCAGCAGTATTTAAAATCATTACTGGCTTACATGTGAAAGCTTCAGGGATCATATTTTTGAAATAAAACTTTCCTCAAGTGAACTGACAAGTATAAGTATACTTACATGGATAATAGGATAGCATACCTGAGATTATAATGAGCTTTAGCCGAAGGTGGCCGACTCCCATTTCACTTACGAGTTACACCCTTCCCAACCTACAATTAGATCTGCTGGCTAGATGCCACATGAAATGTAAGGCAAACTTTTCTTCCCCTTAAAAATTGTAGAAAAATTACTGGTCTAAAGTTTTGGGTAATATTACACTTTTTATTTGGACACTTTGGTTTAAAGACTTTTATTGTTTAAAACTGTATATTTTATTGTCATATGTGTTAGCTGTCAAGAAAAGGTTATTATCAACCATAACACACTTATTTGGGCAGCTAGCAATGAACTATTCAAAAAGTCCATGGTAAATGGCTTTGATGTTTTGAAGAACATGTGAATGCTGGCATTCTGGGAGTGTTTGAGGGAAGTCCAGCTTTTAAGATAAACTGATGCTTAGAAGGTGTAGAAAGAATGTTATCTACCTTTGTAAACTGAGATCTCTTTGGGACTTTAAAAAAAAAGCAAGAAAGTTATCTTTCTCTTTAGACTAGGAATACACAGGAAGAGGAAGGTGAAAAGCGAGTTGGTTGGGTAATGGACTATTTTAAGTGTTTCATGTTGATTTGGTGAAAACAATTATTTTTCTTATTTAAAAACTATGTTTCACATCAAGACTGAATGATTTTAATATTTTAAACATACATTTGTTTTGTTAAGGTAACTAGAAGTGATCTTATTTTCAGGCTTATTCTTTCACCTCTGCTTCTATGAAGTGATTCATGTTACACTGGCATGTAAAGTACCCGAGCCTGCAATAGGGAGAAATTTCTCCAATGAAAAGAGGTATTTTTCTAGCTACGTATGCTGCATATTTGTCAAGGAAAAACTGTTAGTGGTTTTGAGGCTTGACATTTTCCATTTCATGTATTATTTAAATAAACACATTAATTTTAGATTTGGAACTGTTTGGACAGTTAGCTTTCCTGAGTCATCTAAGACCCCTCTCTGTTCACCTTACTATCAACTATGTTTTTTTTTTGTTTCTAGTCCCACTGGCAGTTCCTTAACTCTCTCCTTATAGCACCTACCTTTCTTTACCTACCGTTTTATCATTCTTCTTTCTCTGTATTTGACTTTGTTTTGGAATAGAAACAGATTAAATTTGCATTTTTCAAATTGTCCAAGTTGGAGAATGACCCTTTACATATAATACAAGTAAAGGTGAGTGAACTTCTGTGAACTTTCTTCTGTGAACTTTTGTACCATTCATGGGCCAGAGAACCAATTTTTGGTATATTACATACGCTGTGTGTGTGTGTGTGTGTGTGTGTGTGTATTTAAATATACCTTCTTAGTTTAAAAATTCAATGGTGTAAAATAAAATAATAACATTAGAGTCCAATTTGACTTCATTTATATTAAGCAAAATACACTAACACACATACACAAACTTTATTGCAGATTCTCTTGGAATCTTAGAGTCAGAAGTTAGGTCATCTGGCCCAAACTCACCCACTTCTCATTAAAGCAATGGTGGAAGATCATCATTCACTTCTGTTTGGAGATCTCAAAAAATGGACAATTCTGCCTGTTTTGAATGGCTTTTTTTCCCCCGTTGATTCATGTGTTGATTTGTTTATCTCTTTGTCCTTTATCAGACACAAACTATGTCAATCACTGGAAAGCACAGTCATCTTTTGAGGTATATTTCCTGCCCTCCAGCAATGTAAATTACTGTGGGAAGAGACAGCTATGTAAATGCATAAATATAGCATATAATATGGTCATTAACACTGCAGAGATATGAAGCCGTGGATGAGGCCAGAGGACAAGACTCATTACCTCCTCTTGGAGGCCATTGGGAGGCTTCATAGGGTCACATTTGTGATAGTCCTGAAGGTTGAGTAGGAGCATAACAGTTGAAGAGGCAGAAGGAAGACATTCCAGGTACAAAGCAAAACACATGCAAAGAAACTCAGTAAGAAGAGACTGGAAAGACAGGGTGGTTGGAGGTCTGTTTCATGGAAGCTCTAAAGAGAAAACTAGATTTTGTCAGAAGGGATGAGAAGATAGGTAATTTGGGGGAGAGGTAGCGAGGGAAAAGATACAGGATGAGTCTGGAAAGATAACTGGCGGTTCTGAGTAGGAAAACCCATATCTGTTAAGGAATTGGATTTTCCCCATAAGCAACATGAAGCCAACTAGTGCTTCCAACTGTAATAATAATAGCTATCACTTATATTGCAGTTTCAATGTGGTGGGCATTGTCCTAAGTATTTTAGATACATTAACTTAGACTTTGTACCAACCCTATGAGGTAAGAACTATTATCATCCCCATTTTAAGATGATGAAACTGAGGCACAGAGAGGTTAGGTAAGTTACTTAAGACCACACAGATAGTAGTGGACAAAACTGGGATTTGAACTAAGTAAGGGAGTTTTAGAAAAATAACTGATAGCAATGTGGAGTGTGGCTCACAGCTAGTGGCAAGAAGTCCAGTCTGGAGGCTGTTACAATAGTTCAAACAGAAGAGTTTATATTGAGACAGCTGCCAGGATGGAAAAGTACATCAAAAAACATACTGTGTCAAAATTTTATCTCTTATATGCTTGCTGTGGGATGCAAAGCATTCTGAGTTCTCTCGAATGATTTCATCATAAATCAGAACTTTGATAAAGAGTGGCAATAGAAGAACTTGGCAAATATTTATTGCATGCTCATTCATGCAAGCCCCTATGCAACTCTGCTCTACTTTCAAGTATCATTTACTTCATTTTTATTACAACTAAATTTCCTAGTAGAAATAAAATCTAGCATTTAAAATGTGGCATGGTATTTCCTTCATGCACAGGTATTCCCAGAGAGATGTTCTTTTATATTTTCTGACCAAACGAAAATAAGCCACTCAGTGTCTTGCTATGAATCCCTGTCAGAAAGTGGCTCATGTTTTGCCAGAGTTTGGGTGGGCAGTGGGCCAATCTCAAATGACTTGAGTAAATCATTTGAACCCAAACACTCTCTTCTTCTTTTAAAATCTCCACGGACTAATAGTGGTCTGCCTAAGGACGTGGTTGTTCCTGCCTGCATTCTCCGTGTGTTCCCTCCTGACTGGCACAGACTGCCTCTGTGTGGTTGATGGGAGTGAGGGGTGGAGGTTGCTGTTCACATTAAGGCCCTGACAAGGCAAGCCAAGGCAATTTTCTGAATACTTAATGGGAAAGTTGGGGTTGGGTGTTAAGTGTCCAGGAATTTGTCTGAATTTACTTTGCCAGTGAGCAGATATGACATTTGTTCACTATTTATTCAACAAATCTTTATTGATCTCTATTATATGCTAGGTTTCATGCTAATTGCTTGGAGTCGGAGACAAATAAAACATTGTTTGTGGCTTCAGGAAGTTTACCTCCTAGCTCCCCATATCAATAAAAAGAAACCACATTAGTTATCATAACACAGTGAATTCAGTATTGGGAATTGGCTAAGTGGGTGATGGACAACTGAAAAGGCAAGAGGGGGCACTGAGGTCATAGAGAGACAGAAGCTGCAGGAAGCAGCTCACATCTCTAGGGCTGGAGGAACAAAGGGAAGAGCAGGGGCTGCAGAAGTGGTGCCTGGGACTCTGAGGAGGGGCCACCTTTCAGTAGCAGGTACTCTTGGGGACCTGATGAAGTTGGTTTTGGAAGTAGGGTAAAAGCTGGAAACTGGTCCTGATAGCCATTCCCAAGGAGAAGAGCCATTCCAGGTGATGCCAATAGGAAAAAGGAAGCAGACAGGAAAGAGAATGTCCCTTCTCTGTCTGCTTTCAGTATCCTTCTTTTGCCCCCTATTGGCAAAGTCTACTGGACAGCAACTGGCAAAGAAGAAATGTCCATTGGACTGACTTGTGCAGACAGAGATGCAAGCAGCTCAAGCTTTCTAGCAGGAGGTTCAGTCTAGGCCTAAGCTGGAACTGAAACATGTTTGAACATGTTGCATTCTAGAGAACTGGATATCCAGAATTTGATTTGTGTGTTCTTGCTTCAGGGTCTTTGCCCTATTCCTTCCTTGTTCCCTCCCCTCCCCTCCAATCCCGTCTCCTCCCCTCCCCTCCCTTCCCATCCTGCCCCTTCCCTTCACTTCTCACTGAATCTAGCTCTGTACCCAGGCTGGAGTGCAATGGTGCAATCTCAGCTAACTGCAACCTCCACCTCCTGGGTTCAAGGGATTCTCATGCCTCAGCCTCCTGAGTAGCTGGGATTACAGGTGTGCAAGTCACCACACCCCGCTAATGTTTTGTGTTTTTAGTAGAGACAGGGTTTCACCATGTTGGCCAGGCTGGTCTCGAACTCCTGACCTCAGGTGATCCACCCACCTCGGCCTCCCAAAGTGCTGAGATTACAAGCGTGAGCCACCACGCCTGGTCTCTGGTTATTCTTTCTGCATGGAATACTTTTCCTCAGACATGCTTTTTTTTTCCTTCCTTCCTTCCTTCTTTCTTTCTTCCTTGCTTTTCTTTCTTCCTTTCTTCTTTTCTTCCTTTCTTCCTTTCCTTTCTTTCGAGATGGAGTCTTGCTCTGTCACCTAGGTTGGAGTGCAGTGGTGCAATCTTGGCTCACTGCAACCTCCGCCTCCCAGGTTCAAGCGATTCTCCTGCCTCAGCCTCCCGAGTAGCTGAGATTACAGGTGCGCACCACCACACCTGGCAAATGTTTGTATTTTTAGTAGAGATTGGGTTTCACCATGCCGGTGAGGCTGGTCTCAAACTCTTGACCTCAAGTGATCTGCCCACCTCGGCCTCCCAAAGTGCTGGGATTACAGGCATGAGCCACCGTGCCCAGTCACTTTTTTTCACTTTCTTCAAGCCTCTGCTCCAACGTCACTTTTGTTTTTTTTTTTGAGATGAAGTCTTGCTCTGTTGTCCAGGCTGGAGTGCAGTGGCGCGATCTCGGCTCACTGCAAGCTCCAACTCCTGGGTTCACGCCATTCTCCTGCCTCAGCCTCCCGAGTAGCTGGGACTGCAGGCGCCTGCCACCATGTCTGGCTAATTTTTTTGTATTTTTAGCAGAGACGGGTTTCACCATGTTAGCCAGGATGGTCTCGATCTCCTGACCTCGTGATCCGCCCGCCTCGGCCTCCCAAAGTGCTGGGATTACAGGCTTGAGCCACCGCGCCCAGCTCCAGTATCACTTCTTGATGACTGCAATTGCTACTCCCACCCCTGCCTTTTTATTTTGCTCTATTTTTTTCCCAAAGTATTTATCATTATGTTAATTAAGCATGCTAAATTATAATAAATAAATATTTATCATCATGCTAGATACATGAATATATTTAGTTATAACATATTTATTTATTGGTTTATTATTTTCTGTCTCCTCCAATTAGAATGTAAACTCTGCAAGAGTAGGTATATTAGCCCTAATTTTCTAGATAGCCAGAACAAACAGGAGAGAGCTATCTAGCTAGATGAGAAGGGATTTATTAGAGGAACTGGCTTACGTGATTATGAAGGCTGAGAAGGCCCGTGATAGACTATCTGCCAGCTGGAAACCCAGGGATGCAGGTAGCATGGATGGGTACAAATCTGAAACCCTCAGAACCAGTGAAGTCAATGGCCTCTCAGTCTGAGGCCAAAGGCCTGAGAACCCAGGGAACGGCTGGTGCAAGTCTCAGCGTCTAAAGGCCAGAGAACCTGGAGTTCTGATGTTCCAGGGCAGGAGAAGAAGGGTATCCCAGCTTCAGGAGAGAGAGTGAATGCACCTTTGCTCTGCCTTTTTGCCTCTCTCTAGGCCCTCAGAGGATTGGACGGTGCCTGCCTATGTTGAGGGTGGATCTTCACCACTCAGTATACTAATGGAAACACCCTCACAGACACACCTAAAAGTAATGCTTTACCAGCTATCTAGGTATTTCTTAATCAAGTCGATACCTAAAATTAACCATCACAGCAGAAGTTGTTGTCTTTTGTTCACCAATGTGTCCCCAGCATCTAGAACAGTAGACACTCTCTGAATGTTTGTTAAATGACTAGATGGATGAGCCGATGCTTTGTTGAGGAAGAAGAAGAATGTTCTTTTGGGCAAGAAGCTAATAAAGCTAATAAGGATAATATGGTGTCTGTCTTCGATGTTACTGATCTCTCTCCCATGTAGAGAGGGGCTGCAGGAAGAAACTGAAGGAGGTGCTTCACAAACAGAAGTTGCGGAATTGGGTTTCAGCAGTGACCCTTTGTGTTTAGGTGAAAAAGCATGACCTGGGGTGGAGAGAGGACATTTGCAAGGACCTTCACTTTGAGGCCTCAAGGGTTGGAAGCATAGAGGACATATGTAGACAAGACTTTGAGTCAGGGCCGCAGTGATGTCTCAGAAACTATATGCAGTTTGGCTCTGCTGGAGCGAATGTTGATGTGGGTGTGTAGAGAAAAGTCAGCAATTTCTGTATGTTTATTTGTAAATGTAGTCTCAATGTTCCATTTTCCATAAACGCCACATAAATCCCTCCAACATTATTTGGGATGTACTCCTCCAATACCAAAATTCTGATTTGACTGCCATGAGAAAAAATTGATAAAAAATAATAAAACATGACCTTAAAAATCCACAGAAAAGCACTTCAAGAGTGATTACACGAAGATATTGGTTGTTGGATAGCATTTGTCCACTCTGAGAAAGCAATGTCCTAGACTACCATACTAAATAACACCCGATCCATAAGTTATTAATCTTATAGTTATATGGAAACCAGATCAGTTTCTCTGATTCAGTCTTACACACTTTCTGTTCAATTCTTTTTTTTTTTTTAAGATGGAGTCTCATTCTGTTGCCAGACTGGAGTGCAGTGGCACGATCTTGGCTCACTGCAACCTCCGACTCCCGGGTTCAAGTGATTCTCCTGCCTCAGCCCCCCGAGTAGCTGGGATTAAAGGCACACACCACCACACCCAGCTAATTTTTGTATTTTTAGTAGAGACAGGGTTTCACCAGGTTGGCCAGGATGGTCTCCATCTCCTGATCTTGTGATCTGCCCACTTTAGCCTCCCAAAGTGCTGGGATTACAGGCGTGAGCCACCACACCTGGCCCACTTTCTGTTTAATTCTTAATACTCATCCCAGACCTTTGGTCTTGCTTCTGTTTTTTATTACGAAATAATAAAAGTATACAATGCTAGATAGTTATATAGTATATTGACAGTCCAATGTTCTTTTCACACTTTTGGTGGGGTTAGGGGAATTGCATTAATTATATTTAAGGAAACTTTCCTTTAGAAATATTTAAAGAACCTTACTTGTGTGTAAGCAGGGTTTGGCCAGGTTGAGCAAATAAAAATGCAGGACACCCAGTTAAATATAATTTCAGATAAGCAATGAGTAATTTCTTACCATAAGTATATCCTGTGTGATATTGGGGACACACTTATGCTACAAAATAATCTGAAATTCAAATTTAACTGAGTATCGTATATTTTAGTATATTTTATCTCGCAACTCTATGTGCAGGGCATTTTTTCTGGGCAGTGAGTATTTGCAATGCAGAGAAGGTCCCTCTCAGGACAAAAATTTAGAGGAATCAGAAATAACCTGCTGGCCAGGCGTGGTGGCTCAGGCCTATAATCCTGCTATAATCCTAGCACTTTGGGAGGCCGAGGTGGGTGGATCACCTGAGGTCAGGAGTTTGAGACCAGCCTGGCTAACATGGTGAAACCCCGTCTCTACTAAAAATACAAAAATTAGCCAGGCGTGGTGGCGGGCACCTGTAATCGCAGCTACTTGGGAGGCTGAGGCAGGAGAATTGCTTGAACCCCAGGGGTGGAGGTTGCAGTGAGCTGAGATCATGCCACTTCACTCCAGCCTGGGTGACAAAGCGAGACTCCGTCTCAAAAAAAAAAAAAAAAAAAGAAAAGAAATAACCTGCTATGGTTCTACCATGTCTACTCAAGGCAACTATAATCAACCTGTGCTTTATTGTTTGATTTTAAAAGTTTTTAAGAGAATGCTAAAAATAAAAGAAGTGACTTCTCACTAACTAATCAGGATGTAGAGAAGGTGTAGCCCCCTTTAAGGCATGAATCCATTGTTTCTACAGGAAAAGTTTTGCCTCAATATTCCCAGCCTGTAGTTAATTCTGTTTTAGGAAATATGTTTCTTATCACTGAGACACAGAACTGAAAATTCATTCTGTTACTTACCTACTGGTGAGATTTCCAAGTTAGGATTAGAGCTGCGGGTCTATTTTAGTTACCAACCATGGAGTGAAATTTTTACTGAAAAACAAAGGCTTGTTTTATTAGGTCGCTGTGGAATTTAGCAGGTGAAGCTTTCTCTGGCGGCAGTATCTCTGCTTAGTTTTGATTTTCCTGGGAGGAAAATGAAGTGAGGCTTGTGCACCAATCAAACACGTGGAATGCCCATTGCTTTTGCAGAGAAACAAGCAGGATTGGAGTTCAAAAGTATTAACTTGAATAAAAATCCTTAGGAACACATCCACCCAGATTTTTAGTTAATGAGTATCATGCCAAGTCTCCCTGTTATGTTTCTTTTACACATGGAATTTCCACTGGTTTAGATCTTAAAGAGGTCTGAAGCAGAACGGCATCCCTGTGGAAATCACATGTTTTATTTGGATTCCACAGGAGAAAAGAGCTGAAAAAGGCAAAATATTATTTCTATTAGAAATGTATTTACTTCAAGAAGATATGAATCAGTGCTAAAAATGTTTTTGCAGGATATACAAACATAAAATTACATCAAAACACTGAGGGGAGAAGGAAATGGAGAATTATTGTTTAATGGATACAAAGTATCATTTTTGGGAAGATGAAAAATTTCTGGGCTGGGTGCGGGGGCTGATGCCTGTAATCCCAACAGTTTGGGAGGCTGAGGCAAGAGGATCGCTTGACCCCAGGAGATCGAGACTAGCCTGGGCAACATAAGGAGACCCCTATCTCTTAAAAAAAAATACAAAAATTAGCCAAACATGGTGTTGCATGCCTGTAGTCCCAGCTACTCAGGAGGCTGAGGTCAAAGGACGGCTTGAGCCCAGGACATAGAGACTGCAGTAAGCCCAGATTGCAGCACTGCACTCCAGCCTGGACAACAGTGCCAAATTTCTGGAGATGATGACGGTGAGTAATATTTGCACATCATTAGGAAGGAAATGGCACTTTAAATTTAGTAATTAATTTTTCACTTTATGTAAGAGATGTTAAGATCTTCATAGAAAATATCTGGCCTTTAATAAGCTGCAGAAGAGTTAGGAATTATTAATTGGAGATCCCTGGCTGACCTTATTTATCACTCATTTCATAATCTGTAATTAATGCAAGTTTGGTGTTGTGATTGCTTCCAAGTGTAGACTAGTTGATTTTGCCACAAATTTCTAAATTACTGGATTTAGTAGTAATTTAGTAAATTGCCACTAAATTACAAGGAGACGAGGATATAGTTTTAGACATAACTGCAAATATATCGATGTTTATGTTGGTGGTAAAAAAAAAAGTAAGGAAACGACATATACCCATGTATGAACTAAAGAGAATGTAGAATGTGTAAATAAACTTTATGAATAACTAACCTTATTAGCTCTGTTAATTAACCCATCTACCTGTTTGAGCCAGTTGGCGAGTACGGAAAAAAAAGTAGGAAAATTTTCCTTAAAATTTTCTCTCCTGATTCAGATTAACATGTTCATTATCTACTGTCACCCACAAATGGCTTTTGAACAGCTCTCACAGTTCTGCAGTCAGGCTGATGCCATTATACAGATGTGGATAAACTCCAAAGATCAGGAGCTGAGTGGGAGGAGACTGAATAGTGCACTTTCAAGGATTTCACAGTAGTTTCCTCAGTTGTTGAGAGACGAGATTGTTAACTAATCCTGTCTCTGGGACTACTGAACTATTTGGCCTTAGGAAAACCACTATGCCTAGCTGGAAGGGCATTAGTTCCTTCCTCTGTTGACATGCATGGTTTCCAAAGTCTCCTTCCACTTTACACTCTGATTGCATGATTCTCCCCACCTGTGTGATTTTAATAGTTAAAGTCATCTAACCCATGGTAATTGTGACAGTTTTCCTGAATGGACCAGGCAGCCATGGAGGTGTGCAAATCCTTCTCCTGTTCTTGAGTCTGAGGAGAGAAAGTGGCTCCAGAACTCTGGTGCATGCTATAGAATGAGTGGGCAACCTTGTGTCTTGTGAATTGATGTCTTGGGGTTTGATTGCTAGGAAGGGAAACCTACTAAAATGATTCTTAACCAAATGGGGGGTTTACTGGAAGGACACGGAATTTTCGTAGAACTTAAGGGCAGAACATTTAGCTGGATCTCATAAGGGACTGGGGAATCAAAAACTGAAAAGAAGGGAACTAAGATGTTCACCTCTCAGATAAGTCTTCTCTTTTTCCATCTTTCTCTCCTTATCCTTATTTCCTTCTCATCATTCCTGTTGCTTTCCCTCTTTTCCCATCAGTTTTGAATATCTTACTCATGCCTAACCTAATTCTAGGTTTGGACAACATTTCTAATTTAGCATGCAAGAGTGGAGCCCTATATGTGCATTGCAAAATCCATGCATGTGAGACTTTCTAGGCCTGTTTGAGTTCAGTGTTCATATTTGGTCTGGTTTGCTGTGGCAATGAGTATGGTTCGTTCAGCTCAGTGCCCATTCAGAAGAGACTCTTGGAGCACATTATCTTAAACAAGGATTGGAAATGAATACGCTCCTTAAGATTATTTTGGTTGCAAGCAGCAGCAATCTTCTTTGACTAGCCAAAAAAAAAAAAAAGTTTTGGAATTATACAGGGATATCTCCTATAACCAAAGGAAACAGGGCAGGTCCTGGATCTTTGGCAAAGGGTGTTAATAGATTTTTTCTTTAGGGAACTGCCATTTGTGACTCAGTTCTACTGAGTAACTATATTCTCTGTGTGTTTCTCTATGCCTCATTTAAGATTTCTGGGGTAAAGAGTCTAAATGGTCTGGTTTAGGATATGCCCACCTCTGAATTAATCTGTTATGTAGACAAGGGACACGGTAGCGCAACCAACTTGTCTCAGTTTTCGCAAAACTATCCCAGTTTAAGCACCGAAAGTCTAGCATCCTGGTATCCCCCTATCTTTAGCAAACCAGAGTAGCTGGTCACACTAGGACATGGTCGCTTGTGCATATGTGGCCCATAAAAGGACTGCCTCTATGTATTTCAGCCATTCCTACAAAAAAAGGAACTGTGGGAAGATATAAGGAAACATTTCACAGAGTGTCTATTACATTCTACTTCTTGGCACCCAGCGTGGGCACACACACACACACACACACACACCACACATCACACCACATACACACTCTCTTCTTTCCATCCTTTCAAAAATACACCTTGCCGCTATGTGAATCAGTTATTTCAAGTACCACCACAAATGGACTACTAACCTTCCCAATGGGAGAAAACCCAAACGCGTGACCTTTTACTTCACTTAGAGTTGATGTTATGCCCTCTAAGTACAGACTTTCTACACGATATCCATTCCTCATTTTCTTCTACTGTAATCCTATCTCCATATATTGCAATGTATGGCCTTTTGCTGGCAAAAGGAGAAAAAAAGAAAAATGTATGTATTATACCATTCCTTTTTAAAAAGGCAAAGAAAGGGCTTGGTGTGCAAGAGAGCATTTATTAAACACTAGTAGCAAAGAAAACAAACAAAAAATGCAACAGTCCTCATTACTGTAGCTGGTATTGAAGCTTCTTTCTTCTGGGCCCATTCCATAGTTCCCTGTGACTTCAGTTAGCATCTCAGTTGGTTGGGGTGATTTGCTCAATGCAGCAACCTGAGGGGTATGATCCCTTGTGGTCCTGCCTTTATAGGGTTGTGGTAGCCGTCTATTGCCTTTACATCTGGGTATGGCAGTTCAAGAAAGCACCCTCAAGGATAAAACATGCTATTCATGATCTATTATTTTTCTTTGATGACTAGGACAATCCCCCTAGTCAACCCCATGACTCACTGTTTTGTCTATTCCCTTAGATGACCCCACGGATTCCGTTGCACGGAGTCTCTGAAGTCCAAAATTTTTAAGCATAGGGCACAACGTTCTTCATGATTTGGCCTTGTCTCTTCTCATTATGCTTGCTCTTGCATCTGCCATCTGACACTTTGCTTAACTCCTGGCCAGCTACCGGTACAAGCCAAGCTCTCACTCCATACCGTCCTTCTTCTCTGCATGCCCTTCTCCACTGTGCCTGTCCTTTAACTCTTATTCATCATTTATTTCAGTCTCAATTGAAGAGTCATTATTTCTAGAAAGCCTTCTCTGCCCAGCTCTCTACATTGCACCGTTCCCTACAGCACCACCAGAGTGCCTCTAACACTTGATGGTTTCATTGCTTATATATTTTTGTTTCTGTGCATAAGCCTCCCGAGGGAGCCGCCGCTGTTCGATTTATTCTATAGCTAGTTCCTCGCCCTGAGTGTAAGCGTCACGAGAGCTGGGGCTGTCCTCTGTTGGCTCTATCCCCAGCCCCTACAGCAGTGCCTGGTTGTTCACAGGCCTATATAGCAGGTGATAATAATCTGAATAATGAAAGAAGAAACACTGTCTTGTGGCGTGATTTACTTCTGTTTTTACTTATGTCAACTTTTAACTAGATTGTGAGGACAGAGGTCAGTGTCTGAGTCATCTTGTGCCTCACTGGGCTTGGGCAGAATAGACGCTTGGTCAAGCATTTGCACACTGGTCGATGGATACACTAGAAAGAGCAGGAGCGCGAGAGGGAATTTTTTTGGCGCCTGCCTCGCCCTTTCAAGCCAAGCCCCTCTGCCCTCTGCCCCTTGCCAGCCGCCCGTCGCCCGCCGCCCGCCGCCGGCGATCCCTCTCCCGGGGAGCGGTAGTCAAGCGAGGCCAGCGGGCCGGGAGCGGGCGAGGGGCGGGACTTCCGGTCCCGCTCGCGACGCGGACCGCGCCAGGCGGAAGCCCGGCTCCGGGCCAGCATCCGAGAGCCCGGACTGGAGGTGAGTTCGCAGCCGGAACGTTGCAGGCACTTGTTTCCTCAGTGGATGCCTTTCGGCGCGCCGCCGCCCGGCGCCGCGGGACTGGGAGACCGGGTAGGGACGGGAGAGTCGGCATCTCCTGCGCGTGTGGAGGGAAAGCCGGGACGCCAGGCTTGAGAGAAGGGCCAGGACTGAGAACGGGGAACCAGGAAAGCCCTAAGGGCAGCCTTTAGGGACTGAGGAGGGAGGCACCGGGGACCCTGAGGCCAAAGAGGCCCTGAGACTGGAGGTTGCGGATGACACGGGGCAGAGTTGCAGCTCGGAGGAAAGTAGTCATTCGTGGGGGCGTGTCCCGGGTCCTGGCGGATTGACTGCGAGGATGGCAGGAGATGGCAAAGGTTGGCTTCCAGGGAGAGGTTACAGAGGAGGGAGTCAGTCCTTGTCTGAGGGTCGTAGGTGAGAAGGACGTCTTGACCTAACGAACCAGAAAGATGACCAGCCACCTATTGGATGCTGAACTCCTATTGCTTCATTTGCAATTCATGCAGTTTGTTTTTTGTTTTTAGAAATATATCCCGCTCCGCGCGTGTGGATTTCGGGAAAATATTGTATATTCCTAGGGACCGCTCGAATTCTTGCTTCACCCAGATTCTGCGTGTCTTTGTCAAACTGATAGTAGTTGAGAGTTCTCTTCACCCAAGGAAGACAACCAAAATTTTCCTTTTGGACTCTTCTCTACCCTGCAGAGTTTAGCTTGTCTTATTTCCTTTGTCATGGGATGAACTAAATGCGTTCAGAATTATGGTGATAATCTCATGGAAAGCCAGTGCTGTCAATGTTTGCAGTTTCAACTCATTGTTTTTCTGTCCAACTTTCTAACACATTTTTTCTAAAAGCTATTTTGTTGGGTTTAGTCTTTTAGTTTAACCAATAAAGGCAATTTTACATCAGGGTGCAGCAAATTACTAGCAGTTCTTAAGATTTTACTGTTCCTTTTTATTTCTGCTGTAAGGAAATATATATATATATATATATATATATTTGCCATTGTCAGTGTTTTTTAAAAATATTGATAACCCAAGATCTGTTGTTACACGCACATTAGCACATTTAGTTTTCCCCAGTGGCCAGTGTTTGGTATGTGGGCTCATTATTATTACCAATGGTAATTATTGATTTAGTTATTATTTACCTTGCATTTATGTTTTATTGGATGTGATTAATATGTGCTTCCTAATCTACATAATATAGTGTTTCACTCAGTGTAATTACAAAGATTCTCCTAGCTTTTAAGTAGGTAGTAAGTGAATTGGATTTTTGCCACAAAGTGAGCAAGGTAGCTAGGAAGAATCATAACACTGTCACTGATGGAGGGTGAGATCTGATGATTGCTTTGCTTGTTTCAGGTGTTTCACATTTCAAATGTTAGAAGTTTTTGTTTTAAAAATTACTGTATTAGTACAGGTAACTTTTAGATCTGATTTGGTGGTCTGACTTGAACTAATTCAGGAAAACTAGAACATTTTATATTTATTGGTACTGCGATGTCTTGCTAGCTTATAAATTCTTGATGGCCTTGAATATCTGTGCTTGAGTGAAATACACAGTTATAATGTCCTTATGTTTAGGAGGACTGCTGATATTTACAAGTGTAAAGCAAGGCCTAAACATAAACAGTGCCTTAACATGTAAATGAGCATATTGAATAAGTTTTCAAATTACAAAATGAAGAGATAACACTGATCTCTAAAGTAATTGAATTAACTGCCATGTTAATTTCTGTATATGTCTCAATTTAATCTTATTTGTTTAAGTAGACAATATTGTTTATCTGATAAGACTTGATTTTATTTTTCTTCCGCCTTTTCCCATGGTTTTTGAGAAATAAAGCACTTGAGAAAGCATGCAAGTCTTTAGACATTAGTTCATGGTTGGAGGAAGTGCTCGTTGTTGAAACACAAGAGCACTTGCCCTCTTGGGCAAGTTGGGCTAGCTATATATATGAATGGTATGTTGAGGTTGGATTGCCCTGTATTCCGGAAAATCTTTGGAATTGTATTCTTTCTTCTAATTGTTTAGTAAATTTAGCTTTCTCTCTAGATAAATTATTTTTGTTATTCCGTAGGATTTAGATGTATTTTACAGTTTAACCAATAATGGCAGTTTTTGATTAAGTACAGCGAACTGCTGGCTATTTTATAGATTCACTATTTCTTTTTATTTCTGAAATATGTACAGTGTCTGTATTGGAAGAACTATCAAAATAGTGATAACCAAAACACTATCTTCATATACACATACATTTGTCTTCCTTAATCTCTAGTTTGTAAAATATGAAATAATTTGCTAAGTTGAGCTCGTTGCTTCTATGCCCTTTGGTTATCAATTTTCTGATTATATAGTACGTTCTCAATTATCGGCATACTCTAGTTAGAAAGCCATTTCCTGCCACTTGATAGAATCAAGAATATTTGTTACAATGGGGAAGTACAGTTTTTGGATGAGGAGCTACCAAAGAGTGCTGATCTGTTAACTTAAGGCCCAGCTGCTGCACTGCCTCTGGTGAAAAGCATGGCCCTTAATGAGGTTGACTCACACGGGGTTGACTGCTTTTAGTAATACTTTCTGTCCTTTTCCTCTGGTGAGTTAGACCTTTTCTCCAATAGTGACCAAGATGACTTGGGCCTCAGAGTGACTCAAAAGGGGATGAATCACTGCAGTCCTGTTAGTAGGGCCCTGTCCATTCTGCTGAATCTGATCCCATAAATCTTGGCACATTTTCCAGCCTATAAGCATGTAGTTATGACTGTGAACCTCTTGTTTAGGTTATTGTTTTAAAAATACTTTTAATACTAAATCATAATTTGTTGGATTATATAAATAGACTCAGTTTTGCTTTGAGTGAGGCATCACATTACACTGTAGATGAACTTTTCTGTTAAAGCCATAGGCTATAACTCACAATGGCAAATATTGTAGAAAACACACTGATTGCCCTTAACCTTTGTTGTTATTATTAGTTTTGTTTTTAATTTTGAGAGCCTAAGGAATAGAAGAACTATTGGATAAATGATTTGCATGGGGGGGTGGGGGAAGTTGACCACTACCAGTGACATACTAGGGGTCTTGATGGTGGGAGCTGTCTGCTATAGTTGGAAAGAGTATTTTAGCACTGAGGTTTAGAATTGCCAGCTCCTGGTGATAATACAGCAGAAAGACTTTTAGTTGTTGTTATAGTTTTTGAATACCACACAGATGATGCACTCCTTTGTTACCTGGAGGGGACTGGGAGGGGAATCCCTCCCACCTCTTGTGTGAATGACCTGGTGGAGCCTCTTGAAGCAAAATAGTACCAGTTTGATTTTCACTGTGTTAGTGTATAATTATGGTTCTCCGGAGAAACAGACCAATATCACATATATATGTGTATTTTTAAAAGAGATTTATTTTAAGAAATTGGCTCATGCAATTGTGGGAGTTGGCAAGTACAAAATTTGTAGGTCAGACCAGCAGGCTGGAAATTTAGGCAGGAGTTGATTCTGTAGTTTTGAGGCAGAATTCTTTCTTCTTTGGGAAACCTCAGGTTTTGCTCTTAAGGCCTTCAGCTGATTAGATGAGTCCTACCAACATTACGGAAGGTAATCTCCTTTACTTAAGGTCAACTGATTGTAGACATTAACTACATCTACAAAATATGTTTATAGCAACACCTAAATTGGTGTTTGATTAAATACCTGGGTGCTATAACCTAACCATGTTGACACATAAGGCTAACCATGACAGCATTTAAAATACTTTTGCTGTATTAAACTAATATGTGGCGTGTAAAATGTTGCATAGTCAATAGGAGAATATTGATATGGTTTGGCTCTGTGTCCCCACCCAAATCTCATGTCGAATTGTAATTCTCAGTGTTAGAGGTGGAGTCTGGTGGTAGGTGATTGGATCATGGGGGTGGTTTCTAATGGTTTAGCACCATCCCTCTAGTGTTGTCTCATGATAGAGTTCTCACAAAATCTGGTTGTTTAAAAGTGTGTCCCACCTGCCCCTGTGCTCGTCGTTGCTCCTGCTCCAGCCATGTAGGACACACTGGTTTCCTCTTCGCCTTCTGCAATGATTGTAAGTTTCCTGAGGCTTCCCCAGCCATGCTTCCTGTACAGCCTGTGGAATTGTGAGCCAATTAAACCTCTTTTCTTTATAAATTACCCATTCAGGTAGTTCTTTATAGCTGTGTGAGAATGGACTAATAAAAGTATCAAAATTCATAGCCCAGTTACTTTTTAAGGGATTTAAAAACAGTGAAAATCTGGGTTTTCATTATGTCAAAGAATGGAAAATGGACAATTTAATGGCCCCTCCACTCTCTGACATTTAAAAGTTACTCTCGTTTTGTGGTTTTAATATGTTATATACATACACACACACACACACACACACACATATCTTTTTTTTTTTTTTTTTTGACACAGTGTCTCGCTGTGTTGCCTAGGCTGGAGTGCAGTGGCACGATCTCAGCTCACTGCAAGCTCCGCCTCCTGGGTTCAACCGATGCTCCTGCCTCAGCCTCCCAGAGTAGCTGAGATTACAGGCACCCGCCACCATGCCTGACTAATTTTTGTGTTTTTAGCAGGGACACGGTTTCACCATGTTGGCCTGGCTGGTCTTGAACTCTTGACCTCAAGTGATCCACCTGTCTCAGCCTCCCAAAGTGCTGGGATTACAGGCATGAGCCACTGCGCCGAGCTAATATGTTGTATATATATTTTTAATTTAAGGTGTTTAAAATTTTTTTTTAATTTTGTAACTATATTTTTAAAGTTTATGCTCTTGTTAATCTTTTTGCTTAAATATTTAGATCTGGGAATTAGTTTTGTGCTTATTTAGCCTGATTCCTTTCATTTATGTTCACCAAAAGGGTCCCAGAAAGGTGTAGTGATTTACCCAGTTACCATAGCTAGTAGAAGAACCAGAATTTGAGGCCAGATCTCCTTGTTTTCAATCCAGTGCCCTTTCAGCTACAAAAGTAGTTATAGTTAAGTGAAGCTAATCAAGGGCAGATTTTCTGTAAGGAGGGTGATTTTGAGTGTCTATTTAAGGGAGTATGAGTTGATTGTTACGAGAATGGAGGTGGTATTTGGGCTATTCAGTTACATTAGGGGAAGGATGAGCAGAGAGTAGATATATCATAAAATATCTAACTACATAACTACTTGGGGCACATAGTGACGTGTGATACCCATGGGGCTTGAAAGGATTTTGCAAGTTAGCACAAGCTAGCCATTGGGTGATTCACAGGGGATATTTGAAAAGACCTTAAGGATAGGGAACACATGGACCAAGAGAAGTTACTGAGAGGGCTTCCTTTCTGGAGGAAGTTAAAGATAGAAAAGCATGGTGCTTTTGGAACCCAAGTGCTTGGAAACCCTCCAGAAGAGAATTTTAAGGACTCTTTGGGGGATAGAACATTATAGGACATAAATGGATATTCTAGAAGCTTGCCAGGTTTCAGGCATGAATTTGAGCTGAATTATGGTAATAATAATAATTGTCATTTGTTGCTCACTTGCAGCCTCAGCACAGTTAGAAGAAACCTTAGGCAAGTTACTGAACTTTATGCTTTACCTGCAAAATATGCATAGTAATACCTACCGTACATAGTCATTATAGGAAATACAAGATAATGTACATAATGTGCTTAGCATAATGCCTGCCACATAGTACTCAAGAAATTGTAGCATTTATTTTACTGTATCATGCAGGCTGGCTGAGGGTGTTACTAGAAGACATCACTAGAATGAGATCCCTTTTTTTCTCCTACAGCTTTATGTTACTCCCACAGGTCTTTTTTATTTTTATTTTTTTTAACTTATTTTATTTTATTTTTTGTGACTCCAGAAATATGCTTATCCATCCCACGGGTCTTTGGCATGCTTTTGCCTTCAAGTTTATCATTTCTAAGCAGGTGCATGTCTCTGGCCATATGTAGAGTACTTCTCTACCTCTGTAATCAGCAGGCCTGTTGTTTTTGAATGAACAGTGCACCTTTTGGCTGTATTTCATTGCAGATTCCATCTCTTCAAACTGAAGTGATGCTCTTAACTACAGTGCTGTCTCCAATTAATTCAGATGGGGTTGGGAAGAGGAATGGAAAGCACAAGCATGTGAAGTAACTTTTCTATTTAAAGGGTTCTTCCCTTCAGGTTTTGAGTAAACAACTATTTGAATAGAAATAAACTATTTTGACAGATGCCAGCTCCAAAGATAATTGGTTACAAAAGACATTTTCTGGGATGATGCATCGTAAGATATGAAAGCACTTAGGAATGTGATGCGGTTTGGCTCTGTGTCTCCATTCAAATCTTGTCTCGAATTGTAATCCCCATGTATCAAGAGAGGGACCTGGTGGAAGGTGATTGAATCATGGGAGTGGTTTGCCCTATGGTGTTCTCGTGATAGTGAAGTTCTCATGAGAGCTGATGGTTTAAAAGTGGCAGTTTTCGGCCAGGTGCAGTGGCTCATGCCTGTAATTGCAGCACTTTGGGAGGCTGAGGTGGGTGGATCACTTGAGGTCAGGAGTTCAAGACCAGCCTGGCCAACATGGTGAAACTCTGTGTCTGCTAAAAATAATACAAATATTAGCCGGGTGTGGTGGCGGGCACCTGTAATCCCAGCTACTCAGGAGGCTGAGGCAGGAGAATTGCTTGAACTTGGGAGGCGGAGCCTGCAGTGAGCCAGGCTCGTGCCACTGCACTCCAGCCTGGGTGACAGAGTGAGACTCCATCTCAAAAAAAAAAAAAAAAAAAAAAAAAAGTGGCAGTTTTCCCTGAGCTCTCTCTCTTTTCTGCCACCATGTCACCATGTAAAACATGCCTTGGTTCCCCTTCACCTTCCACCATGATTGTAAGTTTCCTGGGGTCTCCCCTGCCATGCAGAACTGTGAGTCAATTAAATCTCTTGTTTACTCTTGTTTATAAATTACCCAGTCTCAGGTAGTATCTTTATAGTAGTGTGAAAACGGAATATACAGGATTGAATGACATATTTGTGCTCAAGATCCAGTAGTGAGATTACTAGGTAGTAGGCATAGAGTATCTGCCTTAACTTTGTAGTGTAATTCTTTCTGAACCAGACCTGGAAACCATTTCACTTGTGTTCAGAAGGTTGGTAGAATTTGCATTTGACTCAGAGTGACATGGTGTGTTTAGCTATCATTCTCAGGAGCCTTTGCAGTGCTTGAAGATTTATTAGGAAGGGTTCTTTCTGGAACCCTTTAAGCTTGACAAGAACCTCTTTATATCATTTTGTATGCTAGGTTTTAAAATTAAGTTGAGAAATTTATGTATTTCTACATTTATAAGCAGAAAGAGTTTAGCAAAGCTTGACAGAGGCTTTTGAGGGAAGAAGTAAGTTTGAATGCTTTTCCTGTAATTCCAACTGTTTTTTAAAGATGTAATTATATAAACATTGAATTTTCAATGATAATGATTTTCATAAATGATTTAATACAATTTGATCATGAGCTAGAACAGCTTCATATATCCAGGCCTCAGTGTTTCAAATTATAAGGCTTTCTGTTTTACAATTCTACAGTTGATAAGTTTTGGTAATCTACAGCAGCATTTGATTTTCAGTGAGACATGCTGGCAAATTATTGCCTCTAAAATATCAGAGTGAGTGGTGTGATCATTATATTTGTTCCATAGCCTTTGCTGCACACCTTCTTAAAATCTCCTCCTTTTCCCTGCTCTGTTACTTTCTCCTTGGATAATGATGCTTTCTCATCTCCTAAGTGTCCATGCATTAAAATCATCAATTTCTCTTTCTTTTGTCCCTTAACCTCTCTCCCAGAGGAAATCTGCTTCTCTCGTAACTGTTAGCTAGTCTGAATTGTCTGAGTTAATTCAGAATAAATTGTGGAATGACTGATAGACCTAATTCCAAATTACATCAGGATGCAGAGAAAAGGGAACACTTGTACACTGTTGGTGGGAATATAAATTAGTACAAATTCTTTGGAAGACAATATGGAGATTTCTCAGAGAACAAAAAGTAGAACTACCATTTGATTCAGCAATCCCACGACTGAGTATGTACCCAAAGGAAAATTAATCATTATATCAGAAAGATACCTGAACTCAATATGTTTATTGCAGCACTGTTGACAACAGCAAAGATACGGAATCAACCTAAGCATCCATCATGGATGACTAGATAAAGAAAATGTGGTGTACACACAACACACACACACGAATACTGTGCAGCTTAAAAAAGAATGCAGTCATGTCTTTTGCAGCAACATAGATGGAACTGGAGGGCATTATCTTAAGAGAAATATCTTAGAAAGTCAAATACTACATGTTCTCACTTATAAGTGCTAAATAACACGTACACATGGAAGCAGAATGTAGAGTAATAGTCACTAAAGACTGGAAAGGGTGGGAGAGGGTGAGGGATGAGAAATTGTAAATGGGTACAACATACATTCTTTGGGTGATGGTTACACAAGAGGCCAGATTTCACCATTACACAATATATCCATGTAACAAAACTGCACTTGGACCCCTTAAATTTATGCAAATAAATAAAAATAAATAAGTAAAAAGCAAAAAAGTATATGTGTTTTGAAGTGAAGCTTGTAAAACTAAAAAGTCCTGTTCACCCAAAGAATTAGCAAAGTGTTTTAATATATGTAGATTGCTTCCTTGTTTACGTTGTTGCTTCAGATTTCTTTCTTTCCTTTTTTTTTATTTTTTTTCGGACTCCTAGTATCTGAGAACATATTTCTTCCCTATAGGAGTTGAGAAGAGGAGGAAGAATAATGGGAGGAGACAGGACCTTTTTCAACTTGACAAATAGGTATAGCTACTTCTCATACGTTTTTTCTCCCTCCAGGTCCTCAGTAATCTCATTACATTTTTTTGTTTGTTTATTTAAATACTCTCTGATGAAATATTATATGCCTTAGTTGCAGTTTCCCATCTCCCAACTTGTTATAAGATAAATACTTCTAATTTATATATTAAGTTACATATTAATTTGTGAAACTTATTTTACCTTGTTTTTCAGAACAGTAGTAAGTTTTGTTGACATGATAAATTTTTTTCCACCAAAGAGGAAAAGTTACCAGTAAATGTGTCCTACTTGTTGAAAATGCCTCTAATGATACTGGCCTCTATTTATTGATCATATATGCCAGGCACTGCAGTGAGCATTTAATATATTACTCATTTCTTACAACAACTCTTATATAAGGTAGATGTTTATATTTCACTTTTGGAGAGATTAATTTGTCTAAGCTTGTGCTACCTGTAAATGGTGGAGCTTATTTTAAAGCCCTTCTGCTTTTGCTTATACACTGTTTTCTTCTACATTTCAAAAGCACCTTAAATGATTTGGTGCTGATACTTGAAGTACTTTTTAGAGAGAGTTAGCAGCATGTTGATTCTACCTTTTTTTGTATATCTTCATACTCCTAAAAGTGTTTTATTTTCCATTTGTTCCACTTTAAGTATTTGTTAAATGTAATTCTTTTTTTTTTCAAGGATGGTACCATAATTAATGTAGCATCTAGCATAGTTGAAAGTAGCAGATACTTTAAAAATATTTGCTGCATCAATTCAAAAGAATAACGAAAGGAGAGGTGGCAGTTAATGGTGGGGGGCTATTCACATAAAAATTCATTTCTGTTGGAATGTGAGGCTGGAACCTTTCTCATATTACGGCATGCTGCAGGGCAGGGCTAGAATCCAAGCTTTGATTAAAATCACCCAAACTCTTTTTTCTTTGCTTTACAACCACAAGTTATTGCCAGCTGAAAAGGATAATGGAGGGTAATGATGAATGCGTTTCCATCTGCCGCTACTGCCAAAAAAATTTTTTAGACAGTTTCATTCTTTTTAAACCTAGATAAAAAGGCTGTTTTGAAATGAAGAGTAAATTAGTGGCCACCAAATGAGTAGTTATTAGATTGTTGCCCTAGAAGCCTGTTCAGGTGATGCTGATGGTGGTTGCTGCCAGTTAACAGTTCGGTCTCAAATAGTCTCTCCCCAGGGATGGGGAATGTGGGGGGGCAGTGGTGGGGGATGGTGGGGGTGGTATAAGAATTCAAGCATTCTTGAGAGTCTTTCTTTTTCATTCCCAACTGTAGGTTTTAGACATGTGTGTTACTTTCCCAGAAACTGCCTAGATTTTCATAGGCTGTCAAGGTCAAATATATTGATTTAGCCATTTCATAATATATATGTATATGAAAACATGTTGTATACCATAAATATATACAATTTTTATCTGTCAATAAATTTTAGAAAAGAAAGTCAAATGCAAACTGAACTTTAATAATTTTATGCAGTAGATCCTTTTTTAACTCACTGGAACCTGAGAGAACTAAGCCATTTGGAATAACCTGTTTCTCTTTTTTTTTTTTTTTTTTTTGAGATGGAGTCTCACTCTGTCACCCAGGCTAGAGTGCAGTGGCACGATCTTGGCTCACTGCAACCTCTGCCTCCTGGGTTCAAGTGATTCTCGTGCCTCAGCCTCCTGAGTAGCTGGGATTGCAGGCGCCCACCACCACACCTGGCTAATTTTTTTGTATATTTGGTAGAGACGGGGTTTCACCATGTTGGCCAGGCTGGTCTCGAACTCCTGGCCTCAAGCAATCCGGCGGCCTCGGCCTCCCAAAGTGCTGGGATTATAGGCATGAGCCACCACTGTGCCCAGCTGAATAGCCTGTATCTCTAATACATTGTTATCCCAGCCTCCTCACCCCCTCAGCAGTTAAACTATGTGTGGGGCAGATTGAATTGCTGTGCTTACCAAATTGTTTGTTTGCTTTTGAGGCTGGGTCTTGCTCTGTCACCCAGACTGGAGTGCAGTGGTGAGATCATAGCCCACTACAGCCTTGACTTCCTGGGCTGAGGCAATCCTCCTGCCTTACCCTTCCAAGTTTCTGGGACTGTAGGTGTGTACCACCATGCATGGCTAATTTAAAAATTGTTTTGTAGAGACAGAGGTCTCGTTTCATTGCCTATGTTGGTCTTGAACTCCTGAGCTCAAGCTGTCCTCCCGTCTTGGCCTCCCAAAGTGTTGAGATTACAGGCTTGAGCCACCATGCCCAGCCTGGGTTTTTCTTCTTACTGTAGTTGATTATTCCTCATGGTTGCTCCTCAAGATGACTTCAGCAGCAGTGTAGTGTAGAAATATTCCATTAGTCCTTTAAGACTGTAACCTGATTATTAGTAATTAGAGCTCTGGGCTCAATTGCAGATTTGTAGTCTCCTTTACACTTTAATACTTTTTTTTTTTTTTTTTTTTGAGACAGGGTCTCACTCTGTCACCTGGGCTGGACTGCAGTGGCGTGATTATAGCTCACTGCAGCTTCAACCTCCTGGGCTCGAGTGATCCTCTTGCCTCAGCCTCCTGAGTAGCTGGGACTACAGGTGTGTGCCACCATGCTCAGCTAATTTTTTTGTTTTTTAACTTCTTACAGAGATGGGGTTCTACTATGTTGCCCAGGCTGGTCTCAAACTCCTGGGTTAAACGAGCCTCCTGCCTCAGCCTCCCAAAGTCCTGGTATTTATAGACATGAGCCACCACACCTGGCCTACACTTTAAGAATTTTTTAATGATTTGTGGTTGTTTGGTATTGGTCTTTACGTTATTATATATCTGCTGAATGCTGTGTGATGGGTATTAAAATTATCCACTCCTATCAGGGAGCTACTAACTAAAATGTAATTTCTTTAACCGTTGAATTTGGACAATCTGACTTCAGAGTTTTAGCTCTTAACTCCTTTACTATAAAGCTGATGCCTCCTGTTTTATAAATAATACAGCCCCTATTTAAGATTTCTACATATAACGTTCCCCCATGTTAGTTTCTATTAGAGTATGTGTATATATTGCAAGGTTTTCCATTTCTATTCTAATAAAACTTTCATCTTTAGTTTTAGTGGTTGTCAGTTGGTTTCTTACAAGACGTTTTCTGCCTTTAGCATTTTTATTTCAGGTAAAAGGATTATGTCACCTTGATGAGTTCTTGGCATATATGCTCTAAAGTTAGTCTTCTGTACCGGTAGAGACAAACAGTTAAAGCATGTACAGTACTTCTTTTGGATTATATTATAATTTGAGGAACAGATTTGCCATTTGAAGTTTGTCTTAGATACATAATTTTTATTCTGTAAATGTACAGATGGTGGAATTCTGGAAATATCCTGTGTTGAAGAGAAAAATTCCACTCAGAATTTAAAATTGGCCTTGGAGAATTATAAAAAGGGGTAGGGGCATGGATCATCCATATGTGGGTTATTGAATTAAAATTTTCACTTTTTTTGTTCTTAGAGTCAACTTTTATAACACTGTTACTGGGAATACTTGACTTACTAAGCTTTTACTGAACACTTTAATTTTGGGAGTACAATTTCTAAACTCATGAAATAATCTTCATGCAACAAGATGTTATTTTATCAAATTTTGGTATTACATGCTCATTTTTAACTTTGACAAATTTTAATTAACAGGTAAGTTATACATCTTTAAATTTATATAATTAATAATCATTTTTTATTTCTAGAACTGAGGTCAGGGGTAGTTAGCTATCTAAAAAGCAACAACTGGGTTTTATTTTATATGCATTGTTAATCGTGGCATTTTGCTGTGGAAGGGGCATTTGCATTAGATTTAACTTAATCTTGTGAAAATCTAAACATATTTAAGCAAAGTTTAGGGATAATAAACTTGAGATACTACATATAATTTGATTTAGAAGCTTTTTAATCCTGAATAAGGAAGGAATACACAGAAAGTCAAGGAAAAGTTCTGTGTAATAGTTGTGATACTCAAGCTGAAAATAGTCTGACCCAGCAGCCTAAAAGAATGACCTCCTCACTGGTTGAGCATACTTCAGTGTCATGAAATGAAGAGGATCGGAAAAGGTGTCTGTGCATCTTTGTTTCAGGACTGTACTAGGTATAGTGTACTTGCATGTTAACTCAAATACTAGGCTAAAAAGTTTGTATTATTATTCCTCTTTTAAAGATGAGGAAACTGAAATTTTAAAAGCAGGTGACTTGTCTGTGGTTAGAAGAAATATATGCAGAATTGTGATTTATGCCCAGAATATCTGACTCCAAGACCTAAATTCTTTCTGCCATATCATATGCTTTCTACTTATCTTTTGTTTGTTTGTTTTTTATTCCATTTTCCCCCCTTTGAACTGTGTTGGAAGTTTTCTGTTCTATTTCTTTTTTTCTCTATGGTTACCGTAGAAATGTTAATATGCATACTTAACAAAGTCTAAATGTAAATGCAATCTTTATCCTTCTCCTGAACCTTCTTCTGATAAGAACTATTTTTATCAGACATTATAGTTTTGGGACTTGATCTTTCAGCCCCAGAAATAACAGTGTTTATATTTACCCATATGCATTTAACCTTTTTTCCCTTGACCATTCCTTCATGTGTATCGATTGTAAGCTGAAATGTTTTTTAATTTACTCCCTCAGGAGCTTTATGTGAGATGGTCTTTGCTCAGGCTCTCCATTTCGTACAGGCCCTCAAGTTTTGCTGCCTATTACCCTATTTTCTATAGCTCCCCTCCCCATCAGGTTCATTCCACCAGGAATATGTAGATTCCCCAGGGGCACATTCGCTTTAGCACTAACTCACCTCTCTAGACTTGTACTTTTTAAAAAATTATTTCTGCCCTTGGAGCATTTCTCTTACTTTATTGTTGGCTCTTCTATACATTAAAAAAAATTTTTAAGCACTTAAATACAACAATTTTTGGTGTTCTCCAGCCATGGGGCTGCATTGCCAGAAATAAAAGTCCACATTGTCATTGTGCTTCATGGGAGTATTTTGTATTGAACATGTGGTCTGGGGGATGGGTAGAGGATGTTTTTAAATTTATTTTAAAATAAGTTCCTAGAAACTGATGAAACTCTTTCATTTAGAGTTATAAGAAATAAACTATTTGTTTGATGAAGAAGCAACAGAGGACTTCCAAAAAGCACTTTTGAAAACTCCCCTTACTGAAGGTTTATATTAACTGCCCTCTAGAGGAAGAAAAAAATCTGAGAAAGATCTTTTAATAGGACATTAAGTATTGTTTTCCCTTGCACCTTTTTCTAAGATAAACAAGAACCAAGGATTACTTGCTCTGTGCATGGGATGCCATGTTGTAAAGTTTAGGTAGCAGATGCTCTAAGAAAATTTATAACATTAAGGCTGAAATTACCATGAAAATGCCAAAACATCTTTGTATTGGAATTTTACAAAATTTGTTCTTAGGACTTAACTTCTTAAAACGTATCAGTTTTCAAAGAGATGGTAACTTTACTTCATCAGTTCTCTTTGAATGTTTTTTTTTTTTTTTTTCATGAGATAGAGTCCTACTCTGTTGCCCAGGCTGGAGTGCAGTGGCACGATCTCGGCTCACTGCAACCTCTGCCTTCCCAGGTTCTAGCGATTCTTCTGCCTCTTGAGTAGCTGGGATTACAGGCGTGCACCACCATGCCTGGCTAATTTTTTGTATTTTTAGTAGAGATGGGGGGGTCTCACCATGTTGGCCAGCCTGGTCTTGAACTCCTGACCTCAGGTGAGCCACCCACCTCAGCCTTCCAAAGTGCTAGGATTACAGGCATTAGCTCCTGTGCCCAGCCAAGAAATAGAAATAACTTTAGAGCAGTATTTTCTATATTCTATATTTTTTCATATATTCTTATATGATTACCTGCATAGGATACATGTGTTGTGTTTTGCTTTGCTTACCTGATAAAACACTGTTAAAAATAATATTTTAATTGAAAAGATGCTTAGCCCACATTTTTTAATGGGTTAAGGTTAATGTTTTGTGGTTTTTTTTTAGCAGATGGTATTGATTTAGTGTTTTTGGCAATAATTTTGTTAGCACTGATAGAAAAGATGAGGATTTGAAAGGAAACAATTGCTTGCTTTGTAAGTTGTGATGTTCAGTAATGACTAAGTACATTCATTTGCACAGCCAGTACAAACTCCAGATGATTTTTTCCCTGCCTGTTCCTTAAGTGGGTCATGTGATTTGGTGTTTATCACTGACTTGAATATCTTCAAGTTTTACAAACCACATAACTTGACTATGAAATCAAGCAGTTCTTTCAAAGGACTCTTTGAAAGTAGATTTTATTTTTTTGGGGGGGTCATTTCAATGAAAAGAAGATTATGCAATTTGTGTATGGGTTTTGGAACTTTTCTCCCTTCCTTTCCTTCTTTTTATTTCATCTTTCTTTCCTGCCTTCTTTCTTCCTTCCGTCCTTCCTTCCACCTTCCTTTTTTTTTGAGACAGCGTCTCGCTCTGTCACCCAGGCTGGAGTGCCGTGGCCCGATCTCGGCTCCCTGCAATCTCCACCTCCCAGGTTCAAGCGATTCTCCTTCCTCAGCCTCCTGATTAGCTGGGACTATAGGCGTGTATCACCATGCCCGGCTACTTTTTTGTATTTTTAGTAGAGACAAGGTTTAGTTATGTTGGTCAGGCTGGTCTCGAACTCCTGACCTCAAGTGATCCACCTGCCTCGGTCTCCCAAAGTGCTGGGATTACAGGCGTGAGCCACTGTGCCTGGCTCCTTCCACCCTCTTTAAAACAAGTTTCAATGCAGAGATTTCTGTGGTACTTTTTGGTTGGTCTTCCCAACACAGTCTCTGCCATTAGCAGTTAGCTTTTAGCGAGGCTGATAGGCCATTCATTTATTTTATAAAATCAATTTTTGTGTATGGTATTTGGTGGCCGTCTTTCAGAGATGACAGTGACTCAAGTGTCTGTGAGATTGTGACTGCTGCATTTTATTTAGATCTGGTCTTTTTTGTTTTAGGGATAATGGGAAAGGAGCCTAATCCTTAAAGAATGGTATCTAAATTTGTGAAGAACCTGCCTAAATTGTTATGGTGGCACATGTGACTGATGGATCTTTTGGATTTGAATGCCTGTAATGTTTTAAATATATGTTTACTATTAAAATTGTTCCTGGGTTCCTTCTTTCTTCTGTAGGATATGTATATGGATTAATTGTACAGAACCATTAATATGCTGACCTTTGTGCAAATGTGAAATACTTCTTTAATGGTTCTTTTAAAAACTGGGTTCTGTCAACGTTGAGAATTTCAGCACCATTATCTGTTAAGTTACTACTCCATTTTAAGTATTGCATAGTTTGACATATGTATGCACAAATACACATGTGGAATCATAAATTAAACAATGATATGTAAAAAATGGGGAGATTATTTCAGAGGTAGTAGGTTTATTTTTGAATAATAAGTGTATCTTAAATTCAGTAAATTAAATATATAATAAATGCCCATGATATATAAGGAACTATGTTTGATGCTAGGTAGATTTATAAATAGCTGTAAGTTCTTATTTCTTATAGAATAAGGAATTGTCCATAAAGACCGTACAGCTTAGAACTGCTGAATTTAATAAGCTGTATACTAGTTTTTTGTCATTACTTTTAATGACAAAAACTGCAAGTACTTTTGTAACCCAATAGTAGTTCACATGAGAGACATTATCACAAGACAAAGAGATTAGAGAAAACTTTATACATAATGACTTGGGACTGGAACTTGAAGATAGGATTTGTAGAGGCATAGAGGTGTGGGGGACAAAGTACCCAGTAGAGGAAGCCTGAGACAGGATGGGAAGTTGCAGCATGTGTTTGAGGGACCAGTTTGGTTATAATATATGGGATACATTTTAGAGAGTAGGAAAAGATAAGATTGGGGCTAGGACATATAGGACCTTGAGTACCATCTTGAGAAAACTCTGAAGTTTGTGAAACAGTGAGGTGATTGATCATCTATTCATTTGGTAAACAATTGAGTATCAGTTGTGTGCCAGGTACCAATTAAGCAGAAAAGTAGAGTGGGTAAGAATTACATAGCAGCTGGGCACGGTGGGTCATGCCTGTAATCCTAGCACTTTGGGAGGTCAAGGTGAATGGATTACTTGAGGTCAGGAGTTAAAAACCAGCCTGGCCAACATGATGAAACCCCGTCTCTACTAAAAATTCAAAAAAAATGTGGTGGGCGCCTGTAATCCCAGCTACTTGGGAGGCTGAGGCAGGAGAATCACTTGAATACGGGAGGCGGAGGTTGCAGTGAGCCGAGATTGCACCACTGCACTCCAGCCCTGGGACAACTAAACTTCCAAGTTTAAGTCCTGATTTACTACTTGTTGGCTTAATGACCTTTTGTAAGTTTCTTAACCCTTTCAGATAGGTCTGTCTGTGATGATAAATTTGTTAAATCATCAAGTCATTGATTTTTATAAAAATTTCTAATGTTAAGGTCTAAGAAATTTTTATAAGAACTTTCATTTTTGGTTACTGGTCCTAAGAGAGAACTATTTTATCATGAATATCAAAAATTTTAGTATTTCACATAGAAGTTTTTTAGTTGAGACCTTTTAAAATGCAGGATTACTTTAGCTAATTTGACTTCTTTTGGATATTGTTGAATTTAATTTTAAGTCAAATTTAAAATTAAAATGAAGGCCCGGCATGGTGGCTCACACCTATAATCCTAGCACTTTGGGAGGCCAAGGTGGGCGGATCACCTGAGGTCAGGAGTTCAAGACCAGCCTGGCCAACATGGCGAAGCCCTGTCTCTACTAAAAATACAAAAAATCAGCCAGGTGTGGTGGCTCATGCCTGTAGTCCCAGCTACTTGGGAGGCTGAGACATGAGACTCACTTGAACCTGGGAGGTGGAAGTTGCAGTGAGCCGAGGTCACGCCACTGCACTCCAGCTTTTGTGACAGAGTGAAACTCCATCTCAAAGAAATAAAAAATGAAAATAAATGTAAGTTAAATTAGATTACACATGTTAAATTTAAATTTAAATAAGTTGAAAATTAAAACCCAAACACACCTTAAATAAATCACAACCCAAATAATCTTGTACCCATCTCTTCAGCTGGAGGAGGGAATTGAGGCAATGGGGGTTCTGTGTTTGACTTCTGCGAACACAAGGTAGATGTTTATTTGTTATTGCTGCTGATGTTTAAATCAGAAAAGGTTAGAAATGCATACTGAGTAGGCAGAATTATAGCTTCCACACTCTGTTTTAGACAGATTGGGATAGATATCTGATTGTCTTTGAGAATAGACTTTTAACAAAGTGATAAGAGTTGAGATAAGTCACAAATATAACCTCACAGGAGTTCTTATTAGTGTAGCAAAAGTGTGGGTATTATTAAGTAGGTTCTTCCGTACACCCTACTTTTTGTTCAAGGACATTTCTGTGGGTTCTGATCAATGGTATTTAGTGGTATTTAATATTTGTATGCCCCACAACCGCCCTCTAGTACCCTACATATTTATTACTATAAACTAACCTTTGATCTCTGATACTGTTGAATAGTTTAGTTATATATTCAAACTGTGTGGCAAGACTTGCAGTGGAGAGTATAGGAAATGGGGTTTGGCCTGAGGAGAAGGGCGTAGGAAAGGCTTGGTGCTGTGCCTTGTTCTTTAGATTTTACATCCCTTTAATTGCTTTCCTCCTATGACCATTGCTTTGCCATGACTGTCTAAAACTGTGGTATGATGTATGAGTTATGAGGTGTTCATTTCAGATGTTATGCACAGAGCTCTAATTAACTTGACAGAAGCCAGATTGATTTTTATGCAGAGACTTTTAGTATAGTAGATTTGGAGCTAGAAGACCTAGGCTTGAACCTTGGCTGTTTCTCTTATTATTTGTGTCACAAAATGTAGGTTTTCTTAATCTGTTTTCTTATTAGTAAAGAGGGAATAGTCATTACTGTTGTAGGTTGTTGTGAGGTTGTTGCAATAAGGCTTAAATGAGATGCCAAGAAAGCATTTTATAAAATTCTAAAGAGCTATTTAAATGTCCAGTGTCCTTGGTACTTGGTGAGTCTTTGGAGGCACACAGTGTGTCTTAAGTATCATTTGGAGCAACTACAACAGTAAGGCACAGATTTTTAAGTTGTAAGCTCTGAGAGTACAGACTTTGTCTGTTTTGTACCACTGTATCTGCAGCATCTTATAGAATGGTGTTTATTTATTTCTAAGTTTCAAAACTTTAAAACATTTTTCTTCTGCTTACCCCCTTTCCTTAGAAGTTTGATGATTCTTTCTTCGTCTTCAAAAGAAAAAAAAAAAGATACAAACAGAGCATAGCATCCTGTCCTGTAGTTGGATAGATAAGCTAACTCTTTGTGGGCTGGTCCTTAAAAGTAAGGAGGGTGGGTGGTTACAGTGGGATTCTCTTTTAGTTCTATTTCTGCCACAAATAAAGAGAAACAAGATAATAGATGGGAACCTGAAAAGAAAAATGTTTCAGTAGAACTTAGACAGGCAGGAGTTTAGGAATAGCAGTTGAATGGAGAAGCCAGAATAGGAGTTTGGGTTGGGTCCGGGGAAAGATGATCTAGACCATAAAGGCGTACACGAGGTCTTACTATTAAGACATTCTGTCACAGCCAGGTAGGGCACACTAAGCTTATACATGAAAATTCAGACTGCTTTAAAAAATGGTACCTTGTTTATATTTTTATGTATGTAAATCAGCATTCCTGTGGTGATAGATGATAGATAAGATTATATTTTCAGATAGTATCCCTATAATTCTTTCTAGTAGGTTAAATATACCCTTCAAATTAGTTTTCCTGAGAGTGAATTATTTGACTCATCCAGGCTCTGTTACACATGAGCTGTGTGATATTGGGCAAGTTACCCAACTTACTTGACTCTGTTTTTTTCCCATGCTTAAAGTAGAATAATACTTACCTTGCAGAGTTGTTGTTAGGATGCAAAATAATGCATGTGAAGTACCTAGTGCAGTATTAAGTATACAGCAGGGATTCAGTTAATGGTGGGTATTATTATTTTTTGATGTAGGCTTAATGTATAATTATTTGTATATCATTTGACAGTAAGTACTATTGATATAGTATGAACATTCCAAATGTTGTTGGTCTTGTGGGTTTCAGCGTTTGTTTTTAGACTAAATATATATTATGTTTTCCTTTCATAGATTTCTGAGAGAGCAGACACCATCTTATTTCTGTTGAATTGTATTTAGTAACTCAAAAGGCATATACCAAGCTGTCAGAAGCAGCTTCATTTAAAAGGTAATTTCAAATTTTGAAAGAGTCATTTACTCTTTAATTTTACTTGGATTTTATTTGTATACTTGACAGATAATTAATGGTTCTCTTACACTAAATTTGATTCATTCAGACTATAGAACATCCCTATTATATCATATTCACTCCGTATTGGAGTTTTTTTCTTTTTTAAAAACATCTTTGGTAATACAGTTGATTTCCCAATCTCAGTGAGCACTACTATGCTATATGACATGAACAATGTAAATAATTTGTTTCCTTGCAAATATTTAAAAATTTTTCCCAAATGATTTTAAATGTATTTTGTTTAAATGCAAAATACCAGGTGCATTTGGAATCATCCCAGTGGGGAGCTTGTTACTGGAGTAGGAAAGAGATAAGCTGGAAAGAAATTGTGTGCTATGACAAATTTTTATACTACTTTTAGGCAACCTTAACATCTATTTAAAAATTGAGTGGCTGGATGCGGTGGCTCACGCCTGTAATCCCAGCACTTTGGGAGGCCGAGGCAGGCGGATTACCTAGTATCAGGAGTTCAAGACCAGCCTGGCCAACATGGTGAAACTCTGTCTCTACTAAAAATACAAAAATTAGCCAGGTGTGGTGGCACACGCCTGTAATCCCAGCTACTTGGGAGGCTGAGGCAAGAGAATTGCTTGAGCCCAGAAGGCGGAGGAGGTAGCAGTGAGCCGAGATCGTGTCACTGCACTCCAGCCTGGCAGACAGAGTGAGACTCTTGTCTCAAAAAAAAAAAAAAAAAAAAAAAAAAAAAAAAAAAAATTGAGCTTAATTCAGCAGACTTCCTAGATCTCTATTTTGTATTTAAGATAGTAGTAGCAAATAGAGCTTTTAGTGGACTATGAATAATTTTGACTTTTGAGATAGGAGGAATAAGTTGTTTTATTTTCTGAGGGCACACTTGGTACTAGAATCTTTAAGTGACCATGAAATGAAGGTAAACATAATTGGGGGGAAAAAACAGCCTTAAATTATTTTACTCTCATGATGTTTGTAAGTAAGCGTGCTAGGTTTTAGAGATACACAGAGAAACTACTGTGACTGTGAAGGTTTCTTCCTGTAGCTTTATGCTAGTCCAAAGATAACATTACTTCATGAATTCTCAGCAAATGTACAGAAGTGGTAATATGTGACCAAACTTTAATATCTGCTTGGAACTAGTGCTTTCTTGTCATTTGGAAGAAAAAAATTATCATTTTAAACCATTTAACATCTGGGAGTGACTATAATTATGACAGACAAACTTTATTTTCACTGGAAGATAGAATAGGATAGTGAAAAGAGCACTGCAATGAAAATCAGGAACCCAGGGTCTCTACTTGCCCTTTTTTTCAGTAACTGGCTGTGGGACCTTAAACAACTCATTTAATCTCTGAGTTTTAGTTGCTTACTATGTAAAATGAGAGAGTTAGAATTAAATATCAAGGTCCTTTCCACCTAAGGGAAGGAAATTTTGTAATAAAACAAATAGTATTAAGGAGGACACCCAAGACTGGTTAGAATCATCCAGTTGAGCAAGAAATTAAAAAGAATATATATATATACACACACACACACACACACACACACACACACCTATTGTTATTTAGCGTGATTTAGTGTGGAGACAGTATTGGATCCAGAGACAGAAGAGGAGTTGAATCCTGGCTTAATCATTGCTGGCTATGTGGCCTTAGGTAAATAACTCTGATTTTCAATTTTCTTATCTTTAATAGGGATTATAATACCTACCTATGACAGAGACTGCCAAATATACTCCAGTAGCCATTCTGCTTTTCTTCTTTTCAGAAATAAAATTTCTAGTCCTGCCTGAAGTTTAAGCTAGCCCATGACTACTCAAGTGCAACTGTATTTCCCAGGTAGATGCTGGTAGATTGGGCCCAGTAAGTTTGGGCCGTTGGGATGTGAAAGAAAGAGATGCGGGCAACTTTTTGGGTCATCTTAAAGAAAAAGCCATTTGTCCTGGATGTCCTCTTTTCTTTTTTCTCTTTGGCTGGGAAATGACAAGAATTAAAGCAGCAGCCTTGGATCCAGAGATGGACGCCAATTGATGAAGACGGCAGAACTGACTGGCTAGTCTGGGTTCCCTGGAGCAGAGCTGTCTCTCCACCCTAGGTTATCCACTTACTTTTGTACTGTTATGTGAGAGAGAAATAAACTTCTATCTTCTTTAAGCCCTTGTTTTTTTTGGTATTTCTTTGTTATAGCTGATTAGTCTGCCCAGTGGCCTAAACAAAACACTACCTTAAAGAGTTGTGAAGACTAGAGATTATAAATTGCCTAGTTTAGTGGGTGGCACATTATCAGTATTATCTACCATTTGTTAAATATTCACTTTCCATCTATTGTGGGTGGGGCACAATGCTAAATGTAATGATCATGAAAATAGTTTCTATTATCAGTGGATTTAAGAAAAATAAAAACAAGGATTCTTAACAATTTAACAGAGGTATATAAAATAACTAGCAACAGCCAGTTAGAGAACAAAATTTTATAATGTCATTCGTAATAGTAACCAAAAATATAATTTATCTAGAATGAAAAAATAAGAAATGGGCAAGAAGACCTTTATGAGAAACTGTTTAATTAAGACCAAAAAACCATAAAATTTATGAAGAGCTATTTCTTGTTACTTAATGTTATAAAACGTTGTTTCTCACAAAGGTTAGTTTATAGGTTTAATTAATGTTAAAAACTCAAATATGACATAATGCATATAATGAAAAACATTGGTTCCCTGGTCCACCCTTTCTCATCCCTGCATGGTTATCCCCAGAGGCAACTACTTATTATCCTCTCGATAGTTTTTCCTATTATTTCTCAATAGTAATTATGCTGCCATTTAAATTTTTTTCCCAATTTAATCATATATGTCGACTTACTAATAAGGCAAAGGAAGATTTAGCTTTTTTATACTTAAGTTTTTTCCTTTCCCTCTCAACTTTTCTTTCCCTAATATAATTATCACTATTTTTGGTTAGTGTCTTCATTGTTATAATTATGTGTTGTTCATACTTGAGCCACTCAGTGATTATGATTACATTTACTGTTTTTCTATAACTTGTTTTCTTGGAGTTTATGGGAAATTATCTTGTATTATATCCCTGATAATTTTTATTCCCATTTTTTCTTTTTAGAATTTCTTTTGTCTAATATTCAAACTCCTGGATTTTGATTTTCTAATTTTTACTTTTCTAGTGTCTGGGAGATTTTCTAAGCCTTTTCTTCCAATGTTATTATATATTTTTTAATTTACTGCTCTCATTTAAACTTTTCAGCTGGGCATGGTGGCTTATGCTTTTAATCTCAGTACTTTGGGAGCCCCAGGTAGAAGGATCATTTGAGGCCAGAAGTTAAAAGACTAGCCTGGGCAACATAGTGAGACCCCATCTACAAAGAAAAAAAATTAGCTGGGCATGGTGCATTGGTGCATGTCTGTAGTCTTATCCAATCAGGAAGCTGAGGCAGGAAGATTGCTTGAGCTCAGAGTTAGAGGTTACAGTGAGCTATGATTGTGCCACTGCACTCCAGCTTGTGCGACAGAGTGAGACTGTGTCTCAAAAATATAAGTAAACTTTTCAAAGCCTTTTCTTCTTTTGTGAGCATTCATTTTTATAGTCTATTATTGTTTTATGGTTATAATTTCATCTCCAAATATATTAATTTTGGTTTTAAAAAACAATTTGTGGATTATATTTTTGTTTGTTTTTCTATGTGATTTGGTTTCTTTATTTTGTGATAGGCGCATTCCTTGGTTGTTCCTCAAACATTTAGCTAATACTAAAAATCTTGGGAACTCTGTTTGCATGGGTTTCACTCTAGGGCTGTTAGTTGAAGATCAGATTTATTTTATTGAGACATTGCTGACTCTTAATATCTATAGCAGGGGTCCCCAACTCCCAGGTTGTAGACCAGTAACACTGTGTGGCCCGTTAGGAACTGGGCCGCACAGCAGAAGGTAAGTGGCAGGCCTGAGCTGTGCCTCCTGTCAGATCAGCAGCGGCATTAGATTCTCTCATAGGAGTGTGAACTCTATTGTGAACTGTGCATACAAGGCATCTAGGTTGCATGCTTCTTATGAGAATCTAATGCCCGATGATCTGAGGTGGAACAGTTTCCTACCGAAACCATCACCCCTGCCCACGTTGTCTGTGGAAAAATTGTTTTCCAGGAAATTGGTTCCTGGTGCCAAAAAGATTAGGCACCACTTATCTATAGCCTTTTCTCTTGGGCTGATGTCTCTTTCCAAAGAAGAGTCTTTCTCCTGCCTGGGAGGTACAAGTTGCTACTAGTTTCTGACAGTTAAACAAAGGAAGAGAACTGAGAGGTAGGGAGTGATCTCACTGCTTAGTACAGAGATGCTCTTTAATTTACAGTAGCATTATATCCTGATGAACCCATTGGAAGTTGAGAATATCATAAGTCAAAAATGCATTTAGAGCCAGGCATGGTGGCTCACACCTGTAATCTCAGCACTTTGGGAGGCTGAGGCGGGTGGATCATGAGGTCAAGAGATCAAGACCATCCTGGCCAACACGGTGAAACCCTGTCTCTACTAAAATACAAAAAATTAGCTGGGCGTGGTGGTGTGCGCCTGTAGTCCCAGGTACTCGGGAGGCTGAGGCAGGGGAATTGCTTGAACCCAGGAGGCGGAGGTTGCAGTGAGCTGAGATTGTGCCACTGCACTCTAGCCTGGGTAACAGAGCAAGACTGTCTCAAAAAAAAAAAAAATGCATTTAGTACACCTAGCTTAATGAAGCCTAATCTAGCCTGTCTTAAATGTGCTCAGAACACTTACATTAGCCTACAATTAGGCAAAAATCAACTAACAGCCTGTTTTATAATAAAGAGTTGAATACTTTATGTAATTTATGAAAACTGTACTGAAAATAAAAACCAGAATGGTCATATGGGTACCAAAAGTATGGTTTCTACTGAATGCATATTCTTTTCCCACCATGGTAAAGTCGAACTATTATAAATCAGGGACCACTATATAAATTTAATCTCCCTGTTTTCGGTACAGTATCTTGGTTTTTTTTTTTTTTAGACTGAGTCTCACTCTGTCACCCAGGCTGGAGTGCAGTGACATGATCTCGGCTTACTGCAACTTTTGCCTCCCGGGTTCAAGCAATTCTTGTGCCTTAGCCTCCCAAGTAGCTGGGATTATAGGCGCCCATCACCATGCCTGGCTAATTTTTGTATTTTTAGTAGAGATGGAGTTTCAGCATGTTGGCCAGGCTGGTTCTTGAACTCCTGACCCCAAGTGATCCACCCACTGAGTCTCCCAAAGTACTAGGATTACAGGCGTGAGCCACCATGCCTGGCCATTAGTACAGTATCTCTTTTTTTTTTTTTTTTTTTTCCCTGAGACAGTTTTGCTCTTGTTGCCTAGGCTGGAGTGCAATGGTGCTATCTCGGCTCACCACAACCTCTGCCTCCTGGGTTCAAGTGATTCTCCTGCCTCAGCCTCCCGCATAGCTGGGACTACAGGCGCCCGCCACCACACCCGGCTAATTTTTTGTATTTTTAGTAGAGATGGGGTTTCACAGTGTTAGCTAGGATGGTCTCAATCTCCTGACCTTGTGATCCACCCACCTCGGCCTCCCAAAGTGCTGGGATTACAGGTGTGAGCCACTGCACCCAGCCAGAAGGGTTCTTAAAAAAATAAAAATAATTACAAAACCCCAATTTGTGCATAGTTATACCATTTAGTTAAATGCTATATGTACACAACTTACTGTCATCAAATTATTATAATAATAAATGCAAAGGTGAGTAGAGCACCTGATTAATCTTGGACACAGATTTTGTCTTATTTATCATTGTGATTCCATTACATAGCACAGTGCCAGACATATAAAATGCTATTAATAATATGTTTGAAAGAATGAATTAATGACTAAATCAGTGTGTATATGCTAATTAGTGTAGTACATACCTTTTTCATCTGTAAATTTTTCTTTTGTTAGCATATTTTATTTTCTTTCTCTACATATTTGACTCCTTCCTTTTAAAAGCTTATTATACATTATTTTAAGTAGTTTTATTTTTTAGTAGGATCTCATAACACTAAACAAACCTGTATTTGTCAAACATTTATACATTGTTTACTGTGTGCCTCGTGCTGTTCTTAAACCATTTAATCCTCATTAATAACCCTGTAAGGTGGTTACTGCTAATATTCCATTTACAAGAGGAAACTGAGGCACAGAGAAGTTAGGTACTCACTCAAGGTTATCCTGCTAGTAAGTGTCAGAGCTGGACTTCTTGAACTCGTGTCTGGGTTCCAAAGTTTATGTGTTTAACCACTACACTAGACAGACTCCTATTTTTAAAAAGTACCAGCTCTAAAAATTATTTCCATCTCCAGAAGACTGCTCTTACTAGTGGGGCTTTTGTTATTTATAGTAAATTTTATTAAAATAGAAATTTTCAAATGGTAATATTCACTGTACTTGTCTTTTATCATCAAGCTATTTAATGAGTATACTGTTTTATTTTTTAAAGTGATATTTATTATAAGCATATTTGATGTCTGTGTGCTAATAATTATATGGATAAAATATTGATATTGGTAAAATTTGGCATTATTTCAAAATGTGATGGAATATGTATGTGTAACTGTTGGAGTGCTTTACTTTCTGTTGGTATTGGTAAAGTATTCTTTCTGGCTGAAGCATCTCTGAAATATCAGAGGAAAAATGGGAGGTGGGATCCAGAGGGATTGGAATTTTAGACATCTTTCAATTATTTTTGTCATTTGTGATAAGTACCTAATGAATTTTGAACCTAATAATGCCCTTATGTGCTAACTATTTTGGTACCTGAGGAACTGGAGTGTTTCTGTTGCTTGCCTTGTTTAGTGGTCTAGGAAAGAGGTCTGAAGATTCAAACTCTAGTCTAGTTTAAGTTTGTGTTTGATAGTTTACAAATCAAGGTGCTTAAATTCACACTTTATTTACTGCTATATGCAGCTCTTTTTTAAAACCTTTTGTGATATTTTTTGGTATTTTGATTGTTTAAAGCCCTCAGGTAGCCTAATTAAAAATGGGATGTCCAAATTCACGGAGGCATCTGTTAAATAAAACCTGTCATTAAAAAAAAAAAAAAAAGGAATTGTCTGTTTTATTCTATAGCCACAGCAGAAGGGTTAAATATGGACAGAACACTATTTGTCCTTTTAGGTATTACTGTTTTAGAAGGAGATTATAGCTATCCTTTCTTTTTTATGCCTTCCCTCTTTCCCTAGATAATTAGTACTTTTATAAATATAGTGTCTGGCAGAAATTGCTTTATATTAAATATCAAAAACAGCAATCAATAGTGACAGCGATCCATGTATATTAGTATTTTCCAAAGTATGTTCCATGGGAGATGGCTTGCTGGAATATGGTTTTATAATCATAAACTGAGGAACAATTGCATAAATACTGCCCCTCCCAACATACAAACATGCATCTGTTAACACACAGGCTTTGGAGAGTCACAGTATACATTAATTTATTAATGGTACTAAGAAGTCCTGTGGTAATAAAAATGGATTTAATTTTGTTTAGCTCAACATTTCCCACATTGTTTGACCTCAGAACCTTTTCTTTCCTAATCTTATGGTTGTCTGACGCACTTTATGCTCCACAGATGACTCTTTGGGATATAATGCTATATTCTGTGACAGTGTAACAGTAGATCTATTATTTTGATGAGGTTTCAGAATAGTAGCCCATCAAAAATATGCCATTATTAGTTCATTCATAGTTAATAAATGGATTTTAGGAATGGCATTTAAAAATTATTAGAAATTTGAGGTGGAATGCATCTTCCTTGAATTTATATAACATTGGACCTTGCATTTATAGACACATTACTTACCGAGGACTTTAATCTCTCACTTGATATATAATGAGAGAATGGTAAACCTCATTAATTTTGACTAATCGGGGAAGCTAGGCAAATCCAAGATAGTATTAAAAAAAACAGAATAGTTTTAAGAAATGCAGTGTTATCACTGCAAATACTGTATCTAAAATTATGCCAACGTAGAAGATTCTGGGTGGAAATCCTTTAAAGAATAAATAACAGTGACTTGTAATTAGTTCAGTTGCAAATATATATGTACTTCTGAAATAAGTGACATTATTTAAAATATTTTTTTCAAAAGTTTTAGCTTTTATTACATGTATCTTATTTACACTGTTTGCTTGCTAAACCATTTCTTTATAGAGCAGTCTGTTTCAAATTTCTAGTATGGTATGGCTCGTAAAAATTTACTGAGTGATCTATATCCTAATTGAGAATATGGAATGAAACATGGAAATAAGGCAGGGGAGAGACCTTCTCTAATGAAGGATGGGGGGGAAAATTTCTTTTGAGCAGTGATAAAAATAGCAAACAAGAACAAACATTTGACTATTACTGCTGAAAGGAGTGATTAATAATTAACTAAAAGGAAAAGCATCTGCTTCTTGAGTTCTGTAAAAGTCCAGATTGAAGGCCAAGAAGTATTAAATCACAATAGCAATCAAAAGACAAGAAAGAAAAATGAAAACATGGTGGAAGAGAAAGATGAAATTGTAGCAACCAGGATGGTTAGTTATTGGGGAGGCCCCAAACAGATAACATTCCACAGGAGAGTCAGCATTAAAAGACGCAAAAGCCCCAGAAAAAGTAGATAAATCATGTCACTCTTGTTTTTACGCTGAAGATATAGATATATTATACCCCTGTTGAAGTGTGGTGCTGGGGCTAGGAAAGGCACCCGTGGAATTACGATAGTCCTTAAAGTACTACCTTTTTACATGCTAAGTGTTTATCTCTAGAATGTATCCAGAGTATTCTCCAGTCTTTGTTTTTGTATTTTTAAAACAGCATTTACACATTTGTTTCCTAAAATCTCATCATATCAGTTGTTTTTATCAGGCTTTAATAGACCTGATGTGTTGAGGTTCCCTCAATTCCCTTTTTGCTTCCTTTGTTTCTTTTTATTCCTTTGTGATGTAAGACAGCATAGTAGCATCACCTCATTTTATAGGAATGGGGAAATCAGGTTGAAGATTAAGTGGCTTGTGTACGGAGTGAAAGGAAGGAGGCTTTCAAGTGTAGCTTAGAAAACAGGAGTTTAGTATTTTTATAGGGAAAAAATATGATGGCTAATTTAGCAGGTTTTCTGAATTAAACTTATGCTTGATTGTACGCTTAAGTAGTAAATCTTTCAAGTATTATCTATATCAGTACTGACTAATCTGCCTTCAGTTATATAATGGATAGCCGATCCAGCCTTTCCTTTTAAGAAAATTCTTGATGTATTAGACCGTTAAAACAAATTCTAACATTTGGTGTTCATTAGTGTTGTAACTGAAACAAAAACATTTTAATGGTTAATCCCAGAGTATTTTGAAGTTAGTGTAAATTTGCAGGAAAGGTATTTAAGCTTTAGTATCAATTGCAAATAGGCCACGAGCCAGTTTTCAAAGCTGTTTCTTAGTGAGACATTGAGTTTTTCTCAGTGCAAAAAATGCGTTATGCAGCATTGTGCCGTGTGACAAGGAAACAGAATGGAACAATTACAATGAGATTTGTATTGATAATTGTGTTTCTGTGTGAGTCGTTTAAGATACTGGGAAGCAAAGTGAGATTTAGAATAACCCCCCAGCAACTTCAACAATTGCTTACATTTAGTTGTAGACCACGAAAGAGGTATTTTTAATATAAAAGGATGGGAATTGCTGGGCAACAATTAAAACTTCAAACTCAACATTTAGGGTTTAGCCAACTGACTTTACTAAAATGGAATGCTTTAACTTTTTGACTCTATATTTCAGGAAAATTGCTCATTGTAGTTTATTAAGGTAAAATGACTTTTGTGATGTAGTGCTAAAAAGGTCAAATCTCCACTTAAAATATTAGGTTGGTGCAAACGCAATTGCAGTTTTTGCCATTGCTAGCTTTTGGTAGTGCTAAAGAGTTTTGCAAAAATGATTTTTCTTTTAAAGAATATTTAAATTAATTTACTTTGCTTTTGGTAAATGCCAAAGAAAGGCACAGTGAAGTATTGTAAGTGCATTCAAAATCGATTCTTCATCCGTTCATTTGTCATCCTAAAGTGAAAAAAAGAAGTGGAAGACAATTATTTGATGGATAGTAAATATAATCTAATGATTTATATGTTGTTCTGACATTTAACCATAGATACTGTTGCTTAAAAGGACTCTTGAAAGAAAATCTCAGCATATTTTTTATTCAAAGTTGTTTTGACTTAGGTACTTTTTCCATGTAAGAGACAAAAATCCCACAAATATTAAATCTGTTTCAACAAGTGTTTTTGAAACATTATGTAGATTTGCAATGCAGTTTCATTAGCACAATAAATATTTCTTAATGCTGTGCTTTTTGAGTTTCTGGATTTTTGAACAATATGTTTAGGTCATTTTGAATTATTATTTACTTAATATTATTTATTATGACTGTGAACTGATTTGTTTATGTGTATGTATTTGTGTGTTTTGGCTCTATCTGTATCTCAACAAGACCATTTAATGTCAGCTCTATCACAAGATAATTTACTTTTTTCCCCTCTATGATATATAACTTTTGGGATAGAAATTTGTTTTGGGGTGTAATTTTTAGAAATGTACTAGCCACTTGACATGCTTTAATATTCAAAATAATTCACAGTGAATCTGGATTTTTAGTGACTAGTCAATGTCCTTGGCAGACATTTCTGTTTTGATTGATGAAGTTCATTTTACCAGTTATTTTTACAAGGCTCCTGCTTTTTGTATGCTGTCTAAAACAATCTTTGCCTAACCTAAGGTCTTGAAGATTTATTTCTAGATTTTCTTCTAGAAATTTTATAGTTTTTGGCTTTTTCATTTAGGTCTATAATGCATTTTGAGTTAATTTTTATGTATGTTGACTATGGATTTTTTTCTGTTTTGAAAATGTTTGCACAGAGAGACAACTTTAGTGACAGTGTGGAGGTTGCAATGAAAAGAGTAAAAAGGCCGGATGTGGTGGATCATGCCTGTAATCCCAGCACTTTGGGAGGCCAAGGCAGGCGGATCACCTGAGATCAGGAGTTCGAGACCAGCCTGGCCAACACGGCAAAACCCCGTCTCTACTAAAAATACAAAATTAGCTGGGTGTGGTGGCACATGCCTGTAATCCCAGGTACTCGGGAGGCTGAGGCAGGAGAATCGCTTGAACCCGGGAGGCAGAGTTTGTGGTGAGCTGAGATTGTGCCATTGCACTCCAGCCTGGGCAACAAGAGTGAAACTCTGTCTCAAAAAATAAAAGAGTGAAAGGACAGGGAATATGAGTTGATAATGACTAGAACTAGGATAGCAGTTCTGCATATCAAAAAAGCAGGGAAGAGGAGAAATCTGATGACATTTTAGAGACAATGAATTGGATGGGGAGTGAGCATGGAGGTAGAAGTAAAGATGCATCTAAGGCTTATGGTTGCAGGAAGTAGTATGGCCTGTGGCCAAAACTAGAATATAGGACAAAGGGAAGTTTTATGATTCTCCATTGTGATGAATGGAGAAGAGTTCTGTTTTCAAACTGTTGAGTTTATGTGATAGCAGGACATTCTGTCCTTGTCCACATGTATACATGTTGAGGAATAGTCAGATTCTTAGTGAAAACATTTTTATTTAATTCACTGCGACTAATTTTTTATGTTATTGCATAGTTTCCGTTGTGATAATTTTTGTAGCTTCTCAATAGTATTTAAATTTTGTTGTGAAACTATTATATCTATTATATAAAATAATGATTAAAAAATAATGCCACTAAATAGATTTCTACTGTATTTCCCTCCTCTGTTTCCAATACAACTTGACCATTAATAAAGATATTCTGTCGGTGTTTGTCTAGATATGCAGACATCTCATATCATTCTTTTCACAGAGGTAAAACTGTATTATCCTTATTTATTTTGATGCTCATATTATCCCAGGCATGGCCAGTGGAAATGACATACGTTAAGCTAACTATTGTGTCCTTTTGACATGTCCTCATAGTTATTTGAGAACTTTCTTAAATTCTGTCATAATAAGATATTCTAGGCTCATCTTATACTTTCCCTGGTCTAGTCCTGTACTCAGCCATTTCATTCAAGGGTCCTGGTTATTTTTAGTGGAGAATGGTATTTAGAAACAAAGATGTGAACACTGGGTGTGCTCATTGCTATGAACACATCATTTCTTTTAGGTTTTGTCAGTGGAGAGAGCTTATAAGTTGTATTTACACATATAAAAATGTGTATGTGCATATACACACAGGAATATAGATAGTACACATATATCCATATTTATTTTCTATATCAAACCATCTTTATAAATAACTATAAGTTTACACCTATACCTCCAATTCCAATCCAATCCAATAGATTATTTTTTTTTCTGGCCTTTTCCCTTTCCTTGTTTGCAATTCCCTCCTCTTGCAGTGGAAACCTGGATTCTATTAAGTCAATATATTTTGCTCCAAGACACACCAACCCCCACCCCCAATAGCCATGTGCAACCCAGGGGGAAGGGAGAAGGATAAAAGGGAAGGGAGAAGGAAGGAAGTTCCTCCCAGTGAACTTTTTTTTGAATTAGCCCCATGGTTAAAAATAATAGAAGAAAGGAAGGAGCCATGTAGAATTTTAAACTTGTGACTAGTCAGTTTTGTCCATTTTTCTCTTTTTTAATGGCTTTTGGCTTTTATGTCACAAATAAAGGTTATGAAAATAAACTTCATAGTACTTTTTATGCCTTTTTTTTTCTTGGTTTCTGTGAACCTATTGGTTTTTTTACATTTTAATTTTTAGTACACCTGAGATTTTTTGGGGGGAATATTTTAGGATCTAATTATATTTTATTTTTCTGAATGGATAACTAGTTATTTCGACATTCATATTGATTGATTTATCTTTTCTCCATTGATTTGAAATGCCATCTCCATTGTATCCTGTTCTACATTGTTCTGCTACTATATTCTTCTGTTCTTTTTATCTGTTTGTTTTTTAAATTGCATGCCTGATAGTGGGACACTGTAGTATTTATCGCCTAGAGTGACTGTGAGCATTAAATGAGAATGCACATAAAATGGTCAGTGTGGTGCCAGTCATGTAGTATAAAATGGTCAACACGTATTAGCGACTATTAGCATCTCCATATAAAAGGAATAAACTTTACAAACAATAGGAGAGTAAATTACAAAAAAAGTAAAAATTATAGTAAGTAGTGGCTTTTTAAAAAAATAAAAACTTGTAGGATTCTTAATTTTTATACTTTGTGTATGGAATGGCAAAAGTTCATATTCTTTATATACAGATAAATTATGTGTAAAAATGTGTCCAATATTAGATAAAGTTAAGCTATTTAGACTTACAGATGTCCTGGATTGCAGGCCCTTTGAGGGCAGAGACTGTGTCTTATTTCATTTAACAAATACCTGTGCAGCACCTCACTGAGCCAGGGTTTGAGCATAGAATAGGATATAATATCTACCGTGAGCAGCTCACAGGCTAGTTGGGGAAACAGACATATAAATAAATAAATATAAATAACATGCAGGGGCTAATATATGTATAGCAGTGTACTTAGTTGTCTTCCATTAATGTGGAAATATTTATATCAGAGCTCTACACATTCACTGAGGCATTTTTCTAAATATGGGGATGGGATGAGAATACTTAAATAGTATTTCTATGCTGACTTCCCATGAACTATGTCCCAAAGTGCTTGATTGTACCTCACCATATCTTTATATAATACCACAAAGAAGGCAAAAAGTCACATTTTTGGAGTGTGTCTTTTGTATTTTCTGCTTTTAATATGTATTCCATGTGTAGTCCTCAAGAGTGAATGTGTGTATACTGCATATTAATAAAATGATGGTAATTTCAGCACTAATGTTCTAGTATTGTTTTCTCTGAATGCTTCTTTCAGTTATTTGACTACCATCAGGTAGTTAATTTGTATTTATGTAAGATCAAATTAATGCATTTTTAATCCAAGCATCTGTTCTCTATTTGTTCCACACCTGTGACAAGATTATTTCAACCACTCACTTATAAAAGAGAAACACATTGTCAAGGGGCAACCCTGCTTTCAAGCATACATTCTATTTTTTGCGCAAATAACCATGTGAAAAATACCAATTACTGAAACTCTGAGAAGAACGAAGTTACTTCTAAACCTAGTATTTATACAAAAAAGGCTGTCTAAATGAAAACCACATTGAGATGCAATAGACCAAATCTGTATAACATAAACCTTTCAAGATTACTGTACCTAAAAAAAAATGTATCCATGATTTGGGAAGGCAGCTTTAACAAAACAGTATTGTAAAAAATAACTAAAATGAAACAGCTGGCCACCAATCTGACAAACATGTACCTTAGCAGGAGGCTGTGAAATTTGAAGCACCTTAGTGAGTATTAGCACATACTAGTAGACTGTTACAGGCCATACTTCTGTGTACACTTTTGAAAATATTCTAATGTACATGAAGTATTTTGACAAGTGAAATTGTGAAATTTCTAAAAATTAAAAACCCAAATAAAGGTACCATTTTGGTTGAAATGAAAATCATACCAGTTTTAGATCTCAGTGAGCATGTAATTTAGATTCTGGTACAATATCTATTAAGAAATAAAATTTATTCTAGTGTCACCTTCCTTATTAGCAAATTGTCTTCAGAAGGAACACAAACAAGAGAGGTCTAGAGATGCCTTTTAGAGTGTTAGAAAGACAGGTTGTATGTGGACATGGCTAATAAAGATTGAGAGGCTGGCTTTGTTTAAATCCTAACTCGGTCACTTTCTAGGCTATTGAACAGTATTCTAAACATTTCTCTGCCTCAGTTTCTTGAGCTGTAAAATGTATAAGCTAAGCCCCATAGGGTTTCTGTGAAATTTAAGTGAGTGACATAAAAAAAAATGCTTAGCATGTTATTAGCACATGAGAAGCCCTTAATAAATGCTGGCAGTAAAGTTCAACATAAATAGACATTTTTTCTTTGTGCATTTTCCCTCCATTTTTCTCTCTTCTGCTAACCCTCTTGATTATGATTATTATTGTTTTTGCCTTTCTCTTTAGTTTTGTAACCATTCCATTTTTTTTGGTTTAACTAGCTCCCTTGTTCTCTCTTTTTAAACCCTCTGTTTTCTCCACTTTACCCCATTTTTTTATTCTTTTAAAATTTTCCATCCTCCAACTGCTATACTTTTTTTTTTCCCACTGTATTTTAATTTTTTAAAATTTTAGTTTTGAGGGTACATGTGGTTTGTTACATAGGTAAATATGTGTCATGGGGTTTTTTTGTACATATTATTTCATCACCCAGTTATTAAGCCCAGTACCCAATAGTGATCTTTTCTGCCCACTCCCTCCTCCCACTCTCCCCCATCAAGTAGACCCCAATGTCTATTGTTTCCTTCTTTGTGTTCGTAAGTTCTTATCATTTAGCTCCCTCTTATAAGTGAGAACATGCAATGTTTTTTTTTTTGTTCCTGCATTAGTTTGCTAAGGATAATGGCCTCCAGTTCCCTCCATGTTCCCGCAAAAGACATGATCTCATTCTTTTTTATGGCTGCATAATAAATGTAGTACATTTACTGTGTACCACATTTTCTTTATCCAGTCTGTCACTGATGGACATTTAGGTTGATTTCATGTTTCTGCTATTGTGAATAGTGCCAACTCCTGTTCTTTTATCTGACAGGCCCAATGGCCACTCTTTCCTTCATAGGCCTGTATCTCTGTATTTCTGCCACAGGGGCTGTTAACCTGAGATCTCTGAATGTCCTTCAGAGGACCTACTAACTTCTGAAATTATACAAAATTTTATGAATATGCATTTTTAATTTTTTTTTTTTTTTTTGAGACAGAGTTTCCACTCTTGTTGCCCAGGCTGAAGTGCAATGGCACAATCTCAGCTCACTGCAACCTCCGCCTCCCGGGTTCCAGTGATTCTCCTGCCTCAGTCTCCCAAGTAGCTGGGATCACAGGCTTGCGGCACCACACCCAGCTAATTTTGTATTTTTAGTAGGGTTGGGGTTTCGCCATGTTGGCCAGGCTGGTCTTGAACTCCTGAACTCAAGTGATCCGCCCGCCTCCGCCTCCCAAAGTGCTGGGATTACAGACATGACCCACTGCACCCAGCCAAATACACATTTTTAAAATGAGAGGTTCCATAGTTCTTTACAGGGTTTCAGAGGACTTCACTAATTTTATGAGTTTAAGAACCATTGCTTGATAGGATATAGCAACCCTTCCCTCCCAGCTGATTTGTTGAGCCTCTCTGCCATTTGCCTCATTAGTATTAGGGAAACTTTCTATACAATAAAAAGTGTTACTCAGCGCATATACTGGATTTGCATCATAGTATTAGAAAGGAACTTCATCCCCAGGTGATTCATTAATTGTGGCATCACTGTGTTATGTTGTAATATTTATAAGTAACAACTTTGTTTTTAAAACTTTTTTTGCATTGTGCATTCCCTAAAAGTTCTTTTTCCCAGTTTCAAATATTCATAACAAGTGGCCAGCTCAATTTAAAACAAGGTAAATATTTCTTATTTTTTTTTCCATTTCTATGTGAAATATCCAAGCCAGCTTGAAACCAAAGCATTCAGCATTTTACAAGCTAATTGTCCAGTAGAAAAATAATGTTTTAAAATTAGTTATAAATTTGCTAGAGGCCAGGCACAGTGGCTCACATCTGTAATCCCAGTACTTTGGGAGGCTGAGGCGGGTGAATCACCTGAGGTTGAGAGTTCGAGACCAGCCTGACCAACATGGAGAAACCCCATCTCTACTAAAAATACAAAATTAGCTGGGTGTGGTGGCGCATGCCTGTAATCCCAGCTACTCGGGAAGCTGAGGCAGGAGAATGGCTTGAACTTGGGAGGGAGAGGTGGTGAGCCGAGATCGTGCCATCGCACTCCAGCCTGGGAAGCAAAACTCCAACTCATAAATAAATAAATAAATAAATAAATAAATAAATAAATAAATTTACTGAAAAAAAATCCAAATTGACAGCATTTGGGTTTTTTTTTTTTAAAAGCCTTCCATAACAAAACAGTCATGTAGACTTTTAGTATATATTTTTTCTAGTTGGCCAAATAGCCAAAGTTGTTTTTTGTTTGTTTGTTTGTTTTTTGGTGATTTTTTTGTTTTTTGTTTTTGTGGTAGAGACTGATTTTCACCATGTTGCCCAGGCTGGTCTTGAACTGCTGGACTCAAGTGATCCACTCACCTTGGCCTCCCAATGTGCTGGGATTACAGGCATGAGCCACCGTGCCCAGCACCAAAGTTGTTTTCTTCACTAAAATCATCATTCACATGAATCATCATGACAGCCTGAAAAATGTAGAACTCCTCTAAGAAAAGGAGATAACCCAGTAAGTCATTCTTTACACATCTTGTTCATGTTTAGATGTCTAAAGAAGGAAACTATTCCTTTGAAAATAGCACTGCTTTAATCTTTGCACTGATAATTCTGACCTCAAAAATAAAATACCAATTTTTAAGACCTTGGCTCTCCTGGGGAATAATCAAACCAAATGAACAAACACAAACCTTGTATATTCCCCTTCCTTTTTTTAACCACTGATGATGAACTTTGGGTTAGCATGTAGAACATAGATAATACAATACTAAATACATATTTAACAAAAGTGAACTGAGTGCCTGGCATATGGGGGGCTCTGGGTGTACAATAGTGAGTAGTGGGTATTTGAGAAAAACAAATATATCTGTGTATATATACCAAATGTATTCATATACAAATAGTAGTAAGTGCAATGAAGAATGGGGTCTGAGGAGAGAGTAAATGTTGCTTTAGAATGCCATTAATTATTTCATAGAAAAATTAGTTATAGAAAAAAGAGAGTCTTTCATTTAGTCTCTGTTAATTTGTTTTCTGTGTTTTAATAATGAAGTTGGTGGCAGGCCATGATTTTTGGCTGTTCAGAAAAGAACTACCAGGCTCACGTTGGAGGTGTCATCCCACCGTTAGGATGGCTGTTATGAAAAGGATAAAAAATAACAAATGCTGGTGGAGATGTGGATAAAAGGGAACTTATATGTTAGTGGGAATGTAAATTAGTACAGCTACTATGGAGAACAGTATGGAGCTTCCTCAAAGAACTATAAATAGTACTACCATCTGATCCAGTGATTGTACTACTGGGGATTTATCCAAAGGAAAGGAAATATCAATGAGACATCTGCACCCCCATATTTATTGCAGCATTATTCACAATAGCCAAAATATGGAATCAACCCAGGTGTCCAACAACAGCTGAATGGATAAAGAAAACGTATATATACACCACGGAACACTATTTGGCCATAAAAAAACCATGAAATCCTGTCATTCACAGCAACGTGGATGGAGCTGGAGGACATTATGTTAAGTGAAATAAGCCAGGAACAGTAAATTAAACACTGCATGTTCTCACTCATTTGTGGAAGCTAAAAAAGTTGATTTCACAGAAGTAAAAAGTAGAATAGAGAATACCAGAGGGTGGGAAGGGTAGGGGAAAGGGAGGGATAGGGAGAGGTTTGTTAAGGGATACAAAATTACAGCTAGATAGGGGAATAAGGTCTAGTGTTCTATATCACTGCAAATGATTATAGTTAACAAGAATATATTGTATAGTTTCAAATAGCTAGAAGGAGGATATTGAGCATTCCCAACACAAAGAAATGATAAATGTTAGAGATGATGAATATGCTAACTACCCTCATCTGATCATTATATGTATCAAAACATTACCATGTACCCCATGAATATCTACAATTATTTTTTGTCAATTAACAAGCTCTCATCAAGATTTTTGTGCCTTGAAACATATAAAATTTGCTCTGGAAAGAAAACACCATGGCAAGATGTTGGCCACAGACTATAAATATAGGGGAAAGAAAACTGCAAGAGCTTTATTTTTTATAACTCTGTTTCCTTGATTCACAGATCTCTTAACAAGACTGAATCATAGAAGCTAGGCGTCTTAGTCCGTTCTCATGCTGCTGTCAAGAACTGCCCAAGACTGGGTAATTTATAGAGAAAAGAGGTTTAACTGACCTCACAGTTCTGCATGGCTGGGGAAGCCTCAGGAAACTTAACAATCATGGCGGAAGGCATCTCTTCACAGGGTGGCAGGAGGGAATGAGTGCAAGCAGGGGAAATGCCACATGCTTATAAAACCATCAGATCTTGTGAGACTCACTCTTTATCACGAGAACATCATGGGGGAAACTGCCCCCATGATCCAATTACTTCCACCTGGTCCCACCCTTGAAACATGGAGATTATTACAATTCAAGGTGAGATTTGGGTGGGGACACATAGCCAAACCATATCATTAGGACGCTTGAGTCACTGTTTTGGAGATAGTTCTGAATTCTGGGCACTAAGGAATACCATTTGGACACTGATCCTTTTATGTTAAAGATGGTGAACTGGTGAGTTCCAGTGTTCTCCTTTCAGTTTGTTAATTGGGAATCCTATAGTTGAGCCTAAATTTTCAGTGTTTTGCTTTTCTTTTTTTAATCATAAATGGCAAATATTACGCCTACCCAGAATACGGTGCTTTGAAACCCAAATGTTAAGGAGATAAATGGGTATACCTAACTGCTTGGGATGAACAAGATTTTGGGGAATAGGAGGATGGCTTCTTTAGAGACCTAACAGTTATTTGTGTGGCCTGGGAAAGTGGGATAGCTCATTCTGAATCATTTTCAAACTTGTCCAGAGAGCTCTGGGGCTCCTCAGAGGAACCTCAGTACTACTAGTGGGAATAGGGTTGCCAAGAAGGGCAGGGGTCTTATCCCCACATCCTTTAACTAAGGAACTTCTACTAGACACAAAGGAAAACAAAGAACTTTGAATATAATAAATTAGCTTTTGCTTCTTTGTCATAGAATCTTCCTGAGTTACTGTTTGTGTACCAACTCTTGAGGGTTCCATCATGTATGATGAGGAGCCACATCAAGACCTTTCACCTGTGCTCTCTTATTCTTTTCTTCTGCCATTCCCTCTGCCCCTCTCCTCACACAAACCTTTTTGTAGAAAGGAAAGCAGGGACAAATAACACTTGAGTTCCAGGCGTTGGGAACTAGTTAAGATCTGTTAGAAAAGAAAGATTTAAACAATTTTTGAAAGCCCTGAAAATTATCTTCCTAAATCTTTTACCTAAATGGAAATTTGTATTATCTTCATTAGGAAGAATATATATGGAAGTAATCAACAAACTGAACTAGTTAGAAAGCAGTGTATTTTAGCCAATAATGAGCCTTAACCTTTGCAGGGTTAGCACATGGAAATCGTTATTATATACTAGCAGATACAGCTATGCCACCATACTTCTTAAGTCAAGGACCAATTCTTCATTATACCAGCGTGTTCTGATTTTCACAGTTAATCTTATTTGGTTGCTAAATGCCTTACGTACCTAATGAAATGAAATTTGGGAATTGACTAGCTTAATTTTGCAGTGTGAAGTGGTTCCCTTCTCTTTATTTTAAAACATTTTTTCTCCCAAAATTTTGAAGATATTTTGACTAATTCAAATTTCATATAATTTTAAGAGTACTATAATTTATAAGCTATAGAGGTATATGATTTGAATGCTTCCTATCTAATGCGACTGGAATTTTTCTCCAATTATAAGAGAGACAAGACCATCATTCTCCAGTTTCAAAAAAAAAAAAAAATGCAGCTGCTTGCAAGAGGAGAGCTAAACTAACAGAACATTTAATATTTTGAAAAATATGTCCTGGGGGAAAAGATTCTTCTGTTTAAAAAGATATTAAATTATTTAGCTTGGCAGCTCCAGGGTGTGAATATTTTGAGCTCCATCACTATCATTTATTTTTTATCGAGTTCAAATGGAAAAATTGAGAACTTTATTTTGACATGTAGTCCTTTATTAGATATATAAACCTTTAGCTGCAAGGGACTACATGTTACTGTGAATTACATAGGCACATCCTACTTTTAGTGGATCAGTGTTTAATTTTCAAAATTCTCAGCAAATAGCACAGCTGCAGCCAAAAATTCCTGTAGCCCAGATGAAACTAATAGTTCCAGGCTGTGTTGCTGTCATTCATTACTAATCCAGGTATGAGTGCTTACTGTTTTTAATTTTCCTTTTCCGAACTTGAAGGCAGTGTTTGTCTTTTCCCACAAGAAGTCAGTGATAATGTGCCTGAGATTCCAGCAACTGGAGATAGTTGGCCTTTTCCACACTGACACAACTAGACTTTCTTTTAGGGCTAGTATAGATAGCAGTTTGATGATAAACAAAACAGTGGGAGAAAGGCACATAGTAGGGTATTAAGGAAAAACAAGAATGTATTAGGGATTTGAACCTAATTTTTGGAAGTTGGTGTCATGGAAAGCATCTGCTCCCTACCATACGATATCCATTGATGGCATGTGCCATTTGGGCAAGAATATTGAGTTAACTGGACAATATGTTTTTATGTTTATTAAAATTCTTTTTTTTTTTTTTGAGATGGAGTCTCACTCTGTCACTCAGGCTGGAGTGCAGTGGCTCAATCTTGGCTCACTGCAACCTCTGCCTTCTGTTTCAAGCAGTCCTCCTGCCTCAGCCTCCCGAGTAGCTGGGATTACAGGTGCATGCCACCATGCCTGGCTACTTTTTGTATTTTAAGTAGAGATGGGGTTTCACCATGTTAGCCAGGCTAGTCCTGAACTCCTGACCTCATGTGATCTGCCTGCCTCAGCCTCCCAAAGAGCTGGGATTACAGGTGTGTAATCCCACTGTGCCTATCCTCTTATAATTATTATTAGTAATAGAACTTTCAGAAACATTCAAAATGTTATCACCAATTATTCTCTTCAAATCAGACCAGAATGGATTCATTTTGCGTTTTAAAATGTCTTAATTGACACTTAAAGACTGTGAATTTCAGCTAGTCAGGAGGCTGAGGTGGGAGGATCCCTTAAGCCTAGAGTTTGAGGCTGTAGTATACCATGATTACATCTGTAAATAGCTACTGCATTACAGCCTGGGCAACATAGTGAGACTACATATCTAAAAAAAAGAAAAAGAAAAAAACTGTGATATAGAATGAAGAATAAAGATTGTAGACTTTGGAATTGGACAAAAGTTGGAAGCATTCCCCTTGAAATCTGGCACAAGACAAGGATGCTATCTCTCACCACTCCTATTCAACATAGTATTGGAAGTTCTGGCCAGGACAATCAAGCAAGAGAAAGAAATAAAGCATATTCAAATAGGAAGAGAGGAAATCCAACTATCTCTGTTTGCAGATGACGTGATCCTATCTAGAAAACCCCATCGTCTCAGCCCAAAAGCTTCTTAAGCTGATAAGCAACTTCAGCAAAGTCTTAAGATACAAAAATCAGTGTGCAAAAATCACAAGCATTTCTACACACCAACAACAGACAAGCAGAGAGCCAAATCATGAATGAACTCCCATTCACAATTGCTACAAAGAGAATAAAATACCTAGGAATACAGCTAACAAGGGAAGTAAAGGACCTCTTCAAGGAGAACTACAAACCACTGCTCAAGGAAATCAGAGGACACAAACAAATGGAAGAACATTCCATGCATATGGATAGGAAGAATCAATATCGTGAAAATGGCCATACTGCCTAAAGTAATTTATAGATTCAATGCTATTCCCATTAAACAACCATTGATATTCTTCACAGAATTAGAAGAAACTATTTAAAAATTTGTATGGAACCAAAAAAGAGGTCATGTAGCCAAGACAGACCTAAGCAAAAAGGACAAAGCTGGAAGCATCTGTTACCAGACTTCAGACTTCAAACTATACTATAAGGCTATAGTAACCAAAACAGCATGGCACCAGTACAAAAACAGACACATAGACCAGTGGAACAGAATACAGAACTCAGATTTGCACATCTACAACCATCTGATCTTCCGCAGACCTGATAAAAACAAGCAATGGGGAAAGGATTCCCTATTTAATAAATGGTGCTGGAATTACTATTATCTATAGTATCTATACTAGCCCTAAAAGAAAGTCTAGTTGTGTTTCATATGCAGAAAATTGAAAGTGGACCCCTTCCTTATACCTTATACAAAAAATTAACTCAAGATGTATCAAAGACTTAAATATAAAACCAAAAGCCATAACAACTGTAGAAGAAAATCTAGGCAATACCATTCAGGACATAGGCACAGGCAAAGATTCCATGATGAAATCACCAAAAGTAATTGCAACAAAAGCAAAAATTGACAAATGGGATCTGGTTAAACTAAAGAGCTTTTGCACAGCAAAAGAAAGTATCATCAGAGTGAACAGGCAGCCTGTAGAGTGGGAAAAAATTTTTGCACTCTATCCATCTGATAAAGGTCTAATATCCAGAATCTACCAGGAACTTAAACAAATTTATAGGAAAAAAAGAAACAGCCCCATTAAAAAGTGGGCAAAGGACATGAACAGACACTTCTCAAAAGGAGACATTCATGCAGCCAACAAACTTTTGAAAAAAAGCTTAATATCACTGATCATTAGAGGAATGCAAATCAAAACCACAATGAGATACCATCTAACACAATTCAGAGTGGTGATTATTAAAACGTCCAGAAACAACAGATGCTGGCGAGGTTGCAGAGACACAGGAAAAGTTTTACACTGTTGGTGAGAATGTAAATTAATTCAACCATTGTGGAAAACAGTGTGATGATTCCTCAGGGATCTAGAACCAAAATATCATTTGACACAGCAATCCCATTACTGGGTATATACCCAAAGGAATATAAATCATTCTATTACAAAGTTACATGCACACATATGTTCATTGCAGCACTATTCACAATAGCAAAGACATGGAATCAACCCAAAAGTCCATCAATGATAGACTGGATAAAGAAAATGTGATACATATACACCATGGAATACTATGCTGCCATAAAAAGGAATGAGATCATGTCTTTTGCAGAGACATGGATGGAGCTGGAAGCCATTATCCTCAGCAAACTAACACAGGAATAGAAAACCAAACACCGCATGTTCTCACTTATGAGTGGGAGCTGAACAATGAGAACACACAGACAAAGGGAGGGGAACAGCACACATTGGGGCCTATCGGGAGGTGGGGTCGGGGGAGGGAGAGCATTAGGAAAAATAGCTAATGCATTCTGGGCTTAACACCTAGGTGATGGGTTGATAGGTGCAACAAACCACCATGGCACATGTTTACCTATGTAACAAACCTGCGCATCCTGTGCATGTACCCCAGAACTTAAAATTTAAAAAAGCGGTAATTAAAATTCTCAGAGATAAGAAAAGATATTGTATCCACAAAAGAATAACAGGATACTTTAGATGGGATCATTCAAAGAATAAATAAAGGCTCTTGGATATTTCAAAAATTGTTAATTCAGTAGAAGTGTTGGGAAATAAATTTGAGACTATCTTCCCAAAAGCAGATTTAAAAAGACTAAGAGATAGAAAATAAAGTGGAGATGTAAAATAAAAGAAAATACAATTAGAGGAAAACTATGCTCTCCGATGTTTGACTAGTAGAAGGAGTTCCAGATAGAGTTTGGGATGAATTAGTTCTCCTAGTTGACTCTGTAACCTAGACTGTAAATTCTGGAATGTTGGGGAATATGTTGTTGGGCTTGTTCACTATTTATTCATTGTCTGTCACAGTCTGTGCACATACTAGGTCTTCAGATATTTTGACTGAAATTATTCTTGTATCTTGTTGAGAAAAGGCATAGAAAAACTAAGCAAATTTTTAAAAAGAGGCAGCTAATCAGAAGGAAACTTTTTTTTCAATAAAGGAAATTCATTTCTTCTTTTTTTCTGTTTTGTTTTGTTTTGTTTTGTTGAGATGGAGTTTTGCTCTTGTTGCCGAGGCTGGAGTGCAATGGCACGATCTCGGCTCACCACAACCTCTGCCTCGCAGATTCAAGCGATTCTCCTGCCTCAGCCTCCCAAGTACTGGGATTAAGGCATGTGCCACCAGGCCCGGCTAATTTTGTATCTTTAGTAGAGACAGGGTTTCTCCATGTTGGTCAGGCTGGTCTTGAACTCCCGACCTCAGGTGATCTGCCTGCCTTGGCCCCCCAAAGTGCTGGGATTACAGGCATGAGCCACTGTGCCTGGCCCCATTTATTCTTTAAGTGATTCACTTGGGAATAATATTTAGATAGTCATCATAATGTAAAACACTAAATATTGATTTAGCCAACATTGTGGTGTGGCAATACTGAGAAAGCAGGGAAGAAGAATGCTACAGAAGAGTGAAATCCACATCATCTATAGTAGAAAGCCAATATGTAATGCCTGAGATATTAAATTTTAAAAAGCAGTTATGGGCATGTTAGAGATAGCTGAAATAGTTGAAAGTGATTGCTAGGGCCGGGTGCGGTCGCTCACGCCTGTAATCCCAGCACTTTGGGAGGCCAAGGCCGGCAGATCATGAGGTCAGGAGTTTGAGACCAGCCTGGCCAATATGGTGAAACCCCATCTCTACTAAAAATACAAAAATTAGCTGGGCGGGGTAGCGTGTGCCTGTAGTCCCAGCTACCTGGGGGGCTGAGGCAGGAGAATCGCTTCAGAGATTGCAGTGAGCCGTGATCTCACCACTGCACTCCAGCCTGGGAGACAGAGTGAGACTTTGTCTCAGAAAAAAAAAAAAAAAAAGAAAGTGATTGCTAGAAAAAAGTGGGGCAGGGGACCACTTTCTGTCCCCATTATATGCCTTGTAGAACTATTTTTAAAACTAAATGAATTGTTTTGATAAAAATAGAAATTTATTTAATGGCACCAGGCCACATCATTTTCTATATTAAGGCCATACTTATCAATGAACCAGAATATGGCTATCCTAGGGCCAGGGTATCTTCTCTTTAGGATGGTCCTTCTCTTTTTCTCTACTTCCTTTGCCAACTCATCTCTCTTTGGAATTGATGTGTTCTTCACACATAACCATGTGGCTTGGAATACTTAGCCTGTAAGTTCTCTTGTCTATTTTGTGGTGACTTCCTGTTTTAACTCTGAGTTTCTTTCTGTGAGATTTTTACGTCACTTGTGGTTACAGTTACTTTATTGCAACCTTCATGATAAGGCTATTAATGCTTCAGTGCTGTTCCAGTCAGTTATATATTCTAGACTCTAAATTCTGTGAAGTCGGGGATTGTTGGTTTTGTTCACTATTTATTCAGTGGCTAGCTAGTAGTATGTGCACATGATTGAAATTATCCTCATATTTCTTTGAGAAAGAGATTATGTAATGTTTAAGAACATGGCTTTTAGGTTAGACAAACCTGGATTTGAATCCCATCACTATTGCTTGCTAGCCATGTCACTTAACCTCTTCTCTGAAACCCTCTTTTCTAAGTATTATCACTCTTTGTTTCAAATTAACACCTAAAGGCCCTCTACCTCACAAACGTTTTCACCTTTCATCATTTGTTATTTCTGATTATTAGCATATTTCAAAACACCACAATAAATTATTAAACTTGCATTTAAAAATAATATGTAACATTAATAAAGCAAGTTATACTTTTTTTCTGAATTCTCTAGTAATGTTATTACACTATAGGCCATATTAACAGCTCATTTATTAAAGCAAAAACATGTTTCTCAGAAGATAGATTCATTTATTTTTAGGAATGTTTATTGTATAACTTCTCGTACAGTGGGGAAAATGTTTACTACTTCATGAAAAATGTGTTTTTTATAGTACATTTTTCTCACGAAGACATTGGCTGCATTAAAAGAGAGGTAGTAATAAGATAATTTTGTGACCTGTTTTTCTGAAAGGCTGAGCAACCCTTTTAAGACTGGGATGTCATCAAGGGTAGGAATCTGTGTTCTGCTTATCACCTCCTTGTCCATTGTCTGGCATGTAGTAAAATCTTAACTGTTGACTGAATGACTGCATGCATGAATGAATTAACCATAGTGTTGCTTTATTTGTTTGTAACTTTTTATTTTGATGTAGTTTAACACTTAATGAAGAGTTACAAGATTTGTACAAGGAAATCCCATATATTGTTAACCCAGATTTATTAATTGTTAACTAAGTTTAAAGTTTTTATATTCATATAATGTTTCTCGGAGTCATTTGAGAATCAATTGTTGCCATTACACCCTTTTACTCCTAAACACTTTAGTATGTAGTTCCTAAGAACAAGAACCTTCTCTTTTATGATAAAACACAGTAAACTTATCAAAATCTAGTAATTTAACATTGATATAATTTAACATTGATATAATATTTTCTAATCCAGTTTGTTTTCAAATTTGTCCATTGTCTCAATAGTTTTTTTTTTTTTTTTTTTGAGACAGGACTTTACTCTGTTGCCCAGGCTGGAGTACAGTCCAGGCTAGGTGCTATCGTGACTCACTGCAGCCTTCACCTTCCAGGCTCAAGTGATCCTCCCATCTCAGCCTCCTAAGTAGCTGAGACTACAAGTCTGTGCCACCACGCTTGGCTCATTTTTAAATTTTTTGTAGAAATAGAGTCTCCCTATGTTGCCCAGGCTGGTCTTCAACTTATGGGCTCAAGCAACCCCCAACCTTGGCCTCCCAAATTGCAGGGATTATAGTGTGAGCCACTGTGCTCAGCGTCAGTCGTATCTTTTGCAGCTATTTTTTTTCTGTCTGGTACCCAATCCAGGATCACACATTCCATGTAAGTTTCATGTCTCTTTAGCCTTCTTTAATCTGGAACAGTACTCTAGTATTTCTCTTTCTTTCTTGACTTTAACATTTTTTAGAAGAGTTTAAAAAATAATTTTGAAGAATATTCCTAGTTTGGGTTTGTATCATGTATCCTCCTAATTAGATTGAGGTTTTGCAGTTTTGGCTGGAAAACCACAGAAGAGATGCTGTGCTGTTCTCAGTACATCATATCTTTAGGCACATAAGGCCACTTTACACAAATACGAGCAAATCATCACTTGGTTAAGTTGTATCCACAGGGTATTTCCACTGTAAAGTTGCCGTATTTTCCTTGGTGTAATTTGTGGGGAGAGGGCTGAAGGTGGTGGCTCATACCTGTAATCTCAGCACTTTGGGAGGCTGAGGTGGGCGGATTGCTTCAGCTCAGGAGTTCAAGAACAGCCTGGCAATACGGTGAAACCTTGTCTCTACAAAAAAGACAAAAATTAGCTGGGCATAGTGGCGTGTGCCTGTGGTCCCAGCTACTTGGGAGGGAGGCTGAGTTGAGAGGACCACCCGAGCCCAGGGGTGGGGTGAGGGAGCTCAAGGCTGTGGTGAGCCATGATTCTACCATTGTACTCCAGCATGGGTAACAGATTGAGACCCTATCTCAAAAAAAAAAAAAAAAAATCTGTGGGGAGATACTTTGAAACGGTAAATATCTCGTCCCTCATTTATGAAACTTACACTCAATAATTTTAGCATCTGTCATTCGATTCTTCCACATTTATTAGTTGGCATTTTACTATAAGAAAGACCTTCCCTTTATTTTTTATTTATATTAGTTTGAAGTCATAGATACTTATTTTATTCAATGAGTTGTAATCCATTGCTGTCATTAATTATTTTGGTGCTTAAGTCATTCCAGATTTGGTCAGTGGGAGTCCCTGCAAACTGTTCCTTTGTCCTTTTGCTTTGTCTTAAATGTTCCTTGAGAATTTTTATCTTTTTTGGTGTAATAAGATATTCTAGGTCCTTCCTGTACTTTTCCTTGTCCAAGCCCTGGGGTCAACTCTTTTTCTGAGATGCCCTGGTTCCTTTTAATGGAGAATGGTATTTTAAAACCAAGATTTAAGTGCTGAGTGTGCTCATTGCTACTAATAGCATTGGCTCTAGACCCTCTCAGATCTCAGATCTCTCAGGGACCAAGCTCAGAAATGTATGTATATGTAAATTAAAGTTTTATATCTAAACTAAGAGTTCATATTGACTCTTCCAGTTCAAATCCAGCACTCCAGGGTTCATTCTAGTTTCTCTCCATATTCACAACTCCCATTTCCAACAGTGAGAAACCTGGCTCCATGGTATTGTTTTGTATCCCAAGTATCTTGTTCAAGCCTTGGCATTAAGTAACTGATATTTGTTTTAAGCATTTGAATGAATGAGTGAATACATAGTTATGGCATTATCTCAGTATATATTCTCACTGCTGTGACCAATGCTTGGCATTAGGTATTAATAGATGCTAAATAAAACTTTCTTGAGTAAATAGCTCTCTTCTTACCAATACATTTATTATATATTTTTGAACCACATGAGAAACTACTCTGTAGGAGTCCTTTCATTTTTTTTTTGCCATTTAAATATGAATCCTTGTAAATTCAGTTAATATGAACAGTCAATCCTTTTTTCAATAAGAAAAAGTCATAAGTAACAATAAAATTGATCTATTAAAAATAATTCTTTTATTTTTGTTTTAAAAAAACTTTGATATGGGCAACATCATTGAAAAGATTTCAGAATTTCTAATTATGAAAATTGTAGCTTAAAGAGTTTGGCACATTTTTCACATTTGTCAGCTCTAGCAATGTGAAATATGTTCTTCATTTGAATTCTCTTCCTATACCCGCTGCTGCCAGGCAAAAAGAATTTTCACTTCACTGCTGCTTGTTATTAAGCTGCTATAAACAAGAATGCTTGAAGGTAACTTATGAGAAAATGACTAGAAATTTCTGATAACCTTAAGACTTATTCCCAAATTATATTATTAACTCTGTGAGTAATTTGGGGAAAAACAGTAGGGTTTCATTCGCCTGTGCCCTCAAAGGTTACAGAGTTACAATTTAGGACAGCCATTAATGATGCTAACTCTTGAGATAGGTTTTTGTTTGTTTGTTTTTGTTTTGTTTTTTTTTCCTTAAACCTCAGGAAACGTGGTATATTTTTCTCTCTGATGTAATTCAAACTAACAACTCCTTGCTCATAAACTCATATTTTATTCCTAGAAACTTGCTTAAAAAGGGCCCTATCCTTTTCTATCTTTGCTTTTTCTAGTTACCTAAATTATGTTAAATGTATCATATGCATTATAACTTATGGTATAGAATTCAAAATATATAATTTGTCATGAATCATACTACCAGAGTAGGAAAAGTTGGAAAAGGGGTTAGTTTTATATTAGTAAGACTTTTTCACAGAACTGGCTGGGAATTGATTACTTTTTGTTTTAAAGAAAATGTTCTCCAAGATAACGTCTTTAGCCCTGTATAGAAACATTTAAGTTGTCCCCTCCCATACTTATAAGAGGGAGTGGGTCTTTTTAAATGAATAGAAAAATCAGAACATTTAAAGCACTTCCATCTTAAAAGCGTTTCCTGTTTAAAGAAAAGCTGAAATGCTGCAATTTGTACAAATAGTCTTCTTTTCCTAGATTAAAATTTTAAAAGCAAAGTTTTGTATATATAAGCAAAGATATATTCTGTATCTTTTAAGTGTAGACATTTAAAGGTAAAATCTAAAAATAGTTGTTTAAAAAGTTCTTTTCTGTGGGGCAAAGTGGTTTTGTCGTATCATAGATTCCCTGTTCCTTATTTTGGTTTATCTCTATAAATAGAATGTATTCCAACATCAGTCTAGTACTACTGATTTTTATACACACACACACACAGATACACACACACATACACAGAATAATAACTATAAGAGGCGGGTATATTTGGCATATTTCCCAAATTGTCTTTGCACTTTTAGCCAGTTACGTTTTTGTTTTCCCTTGAATTTTCCCTTAGGGGCCGGCCCCCTGTTGGGTTTTACAGTCATGCAGTATCTTCTTGTAGGAGTACAGACACAATAACCCAGATGACAGTTGGTAAAAGTAACAAAGAGAAAGGAAACTGGCCACCTCGGGTAACTGAGGGTCAGTGTTGACCTCAGTAGGTCAATGTCTAGTTCTCCCTGCTTACTCTTTTCCTCCTTTGAAAAAAAAATGAATGTCGGAGAGAGGGTGAGCAGAGGAACTGTTGGGGTACTCTTTTTCCAGTTCTTTTGGATGGAGCAAATGCCATTTTCTTTCTGTCACTCCATTTATCCTCACCCTCAGCCTTTTTTGTGGCTTCTTTTATTTTCCCTCTTGCCTTTTATAGGAGAATTGGGCCTCAGATATATGATCAGTACATGATATTCCCGGGATAGTTTTGTTGTTGTTGTTGTTGTTGTTGCTGTTGTTTGAGGCAGAGTCTCACTGGGTCGCTCAGGCTGGAGTGCAGTGGTACAATCTCGGCTCACTGCAACCTCTGCCTCCCAGGTTCAAGTAGTTCTCCTGCCTCAGCCTCCTGAGTAGCTGGGATTATGGGTGCGTGCCACCACGCCTAGCTAATTTTTGTATTTTTAGTAGAGACAGGGTTTCACCATGTTGGTCAGGCTGGTCTCGAACTCCTGACCTTGTGATCCGCCCCACTAGGCCTCCCAAAGTGCTGGGATTACAGGTGTGAGCCACCGCACCCAGCTCCTGGGATAGTTTTATATTTCCTTCTTCTTTGTATATTTTTAAGATAAAGATGAAACAAATTAAAATCCAGGTATATTTTAATATCACATATAACCTAAAGGTAGTTATGGATATTAAATAACTCATTGCCACTCCTTTCCTATAAATTTGCAGTTTGGCAAGCTTCTTTGTCACTTGAAGTAAAAAACTAATATTCTCTTCTGTCTTTAAGAATGCAGCGGAATACTTGCAAAAAAATACATCAATCTTTTAAAAGACACATAGTAAAATCTAAATTCAGTCCAATGAAGAAGAGGACTAGTTTAGATTGGAAAATCATCTGAAGTGCAGAATGGTTTAGAATTATACCATCCTAGCAATGCCTAGGGTGGTGTTCATGTTTCTTTTTCAAAATTGTATCCCTAGTACAAAGCATCTATTATGTGCAACTGGCACATTTTAAATACTTGGTAAAGATCTATTGAATGAATCAATGAATCTTAGAAGCTTTTGGTTTACTTCTTAATTTTAGAGATGAAGAAACTTAATCTAGAGACTGAATGGCTTAGGCAGAAGCAGAGCCCAACTGACCCTTGATGGTCATTGAACATTTACTACATTTTTAAAAGAAATCATTTTTATTGTTTTCAAGATATGTAATAATTGGAACTAAGCCAAACATATATAATAATGAGATTTTTAGACATGCTGCTTCAATGAATTGACCATTATAGTTGTGATTAGCATATTCTTTGTCTGTACATAGGTAATTATAATGTTCTTGTGGAGGTACTTAAGTGGCTTGCTTTCTTGAGTTGTTAAAATATTTTTTCTTTTAATATTGTTCATGTGGTTAATTTGTTAGGAAACCCTTTGTGCAAGGTACACAAAGGTTCTTTTAGTAAACGCCCCTCTCTGGGCTGTCATAAAGTCTGCATTTGTTAAACAGTATATTATCATTGACTTCAGTGTGGAGGGACTTTAGAGAGTACCTAGTGCAAGCAATTTATTGTTTAGAGGAGGAAATGGACCTCCAGTTAACTAACTTGTCAATGTCACATCAATAGTTAGTGGCAAAGCTAGAAATAGAGCCTGGGTTTTATGGTTCTCTGTCAGGTGTATCTTTGTTGTAAATAATTGACTTCTAACTGCCATATATGTCAATGTCTTGGTATAGATTTATATAGGCAATGATATATATTAAAATTTAGGGCTTTGAGGGGCAGCCTTAAATATAAAATTGGTTAAACTAAGCTTTTCTCTACTCCCTAATGCTTAGGCCAGTTGGTTGTTGCAGAAGGAGTTAGTGAGAGGGAGTTTTAAAGAGAAAGGGGAATTTTAACAGTGTCAGGTTTGGAGCAAACACTTGGAAAGGGTCTGAACCTCTATCAAGAGGAGGGCGAATGATTAGGAGGATACTAAATTATGTTATGTCTATACTGTGTAATTTTTTTCAGGTATTAAGAAAAGACTAGATTAGCCAGGCACGGTAGTGTTTGACTATAGTCGCAGCTACTTGGGAGGCTGAGGCAGGAGAATTGTTTGAGCCCAGGAGTTCGAGTCCAGCCTGGGCAACATAGCGAGACCCTCATCTCTTAAAAAAAAAAAGACTCGAGTAGCTCTGTATTTACTGATTGAAGGCATAGTGATGACAGAAGTGAAAAAGGCAAGTTGCAGAGTAATATGTGTTATCCCATGAAAAAAATGAAACAAAACTCTACATATAAATATGTGTGTGTATATATGTTTATATATGTATATGTTTATAGATATAATATTTGTATATATTTGAGTGAGCCTGGAGAAATAACCAGGCTAATAACATTCATTATATCTTGAAGTGTTTGGGAGCGGAATTATTCATTATATCATTGAAGAATTTGGGAGAGGAATTATTAACTTTTTCTTCATTTATTGTTGTATTATTTAATTTGTTACATGAAGCATCTATTTTGTTATTAGAGAGATCTAATAAATCCATTTATAGCTTTTTGTATTAATGACTTTTAAAAATGAACTTACAACAGTGATGTCAGTTAGCAGAATTTCCCACAGAAGAAAAATACAGATGAGCTGGCTGTGAATTGACTCTACTCTGGTATTTCTAATATACTGAAATTCTTCAATAATAACATATGTACAGAAAGGAGCATATTGAAGCTAATGTTTAGAGGTGCTTTCCCTAAGATCAAAATTTTCAATCGCCTATATTCTTGATTCACATAATGTTAAAAATTTCATTTATTTTAGAAATCTTTTAAAAGATTCATATATATATTTTTACAACTATATCATATTTAGCAGCAAGCTAATTAAAGTTAACATATTCACCAGTTAAAGATGAATATTGTTTCCATGCAAAAACAAAGTTAAGAAATTCTCATAATGCCTTTGATTTAGTTAAGACTTAAACCTTCCTTTTGCCAAGAAATGAATTACTTAGTGTAATTATAATTTTTATTTAAAAGAGGAAAAAATAAACTCCTGCATTTTGTGAAGTTTTAAGGCTCTTGAGCCTTCAATAACCCCAAATAAGTGTAAATGCTCCTGTAATTTTCCAACATTAGGGACGTCTATGGTCTTAAGAGGCTATTTGTTTGTTTTAGATCACAGGTACTAATAAAAGAAAAATATTTTTGGATGTAAATATTTACTAGAAGCCTGTTAGTCATAGGTTTCACATAGCACTAACAAAGTTGTTCTTTATGTAAAATTTAAATAGCAGTCATTTAAAAAACTGTGAGAAAAATACCAGTAACAATTTGAGTGTATTTGGAATGGAGAAAACAAAATACCAGCCCTTTTCTCAATTTAGGTGTGTGTGTTACAGTCAACTGCTCTTGTTATAAGTTTCTATTTTTTTCATTATGGCACCACCAAATTAATATCTTTAGTTTGTAACCAAGACTTGATTCAAGCACTGCATTTTAACAAGGGAATTCTTTCACTCTGAGGAGCTAGCAAAGCTTGGAGAAACCATGAGCATCTGATCTAAAAACTGGTGATAACTTTAAGGATTAGTTGATACAGGCTACAAAAGAAGAAAATAAATTGTAGATAATAAGATAATTATAAAGAAAAATAGAGGGATTTTATTTTCTTAATCTTTTCTAGCTTTTTAAATGAGACTGTTAAAGAATTCATGAAGAATTCTTACCACCTCTTTTTTTAAATATTATTATTATACTTTAAGTTTTAGGGTACATGTGCACAACGTGCAGGTTTGTAACATATGTATACATGTGCCGTGTTGGTGTGCTACACCCATTAACTCGTCATTTAGCATTAGGTATATCTCCTATTGCTATCCCTCCCCTCTCCCCCAACCCCACAACAGACCCCGGTGTGTGATGTTCCCCTTCCTGTGTCCATGTGTTCTCTTTGTTCAATTCCCACCTATGAATGAGAACATGCGGTGTTTGGTTTTTTGTCCTTACGATAGTTTGCTGAGAATGATGGTTTCCAGCTTCATCCATGTCCCTACAAAGGACATGAACTCACCATTTGTTATGGCTGCATAGTATTCCATGGTGTATATGTGCCACATTTTCTTAATCCAGTCTATCATTGTTGGACATTTGGGTTGGTTCCAAGTCTTTGCTATTGTGAATAGTGCCGCAATAAACATACGTGTGCATGTGTCTTTATAGCAGCATGATTTATAATCCTTTGGGTATATACCCAGTAATGGGATGGCTGGGTCAAATGGTATTTCTAGTTCTAGATCCCTGAGGAATCTCCACACTGACTTCCACAATGGTTGAACTGGTTTACAGCCCCACCAACAGTGTAAAAGTGTTCCTATTTCTCCACATCCTCTCCAGCACCTGTTGTTTCCTGACTTTTTAATGATCGCCATTCTAACTGGTGTGAGATGGTATCTTATCGTGGTTTTGATTTACATTTCTCTGATGGCCAGTGATGATGAGCATTTTTTCATGTGTTTTTTGGCTGCATAAATGTCTTCTTTTGAGAAGTGTCTGTTCATATCCTTTGCCCACTTTTTGATGGGGTTGTTTGTTTTTTTCTTGTAAATTTGTTTGAGTTCATTGTAGATTCTGGATATTAGCCCTTTGTCCGATGAGTAGATTGCAAAAATTTTCTCCCATTCTGTAGGTTGCCTGTTCACTCTGATGGTGGTTTCTTTTGCTGTGCAGAAGCTCTTCAGTTTAATGAGATGCCATTTGTCAATTTTGGCTTTTGTTGCCATTGCTTTTGGTGTTTTAGACATGAAGTCCTTGCCCATGCCTATGTCCTGAACGGTAATGCCTAGGTTTTCTTCTAGGGTTTTTATGGTTTTAGGTCTTACATTTAAGTCTTTAATCCATCTTGAATTAATTTTTGTGTAAAGTGTAAGGAAGGGATCCAGTTTCAGCTTTCTACATATGGCTAGCCAGTTTTCCCAGCACCATTTATTAAATAGGGAATCCTTTCCCCATTGCTTGTTTTTGTCAGGTTTGTCAAAGATCAGATAGTTGTAGATATGCGGCATTATTTCTAAGGGCTCTGTTCTGTTCCATTGGTCTATATCTCTGTTTTGGGACCAGTACCATACTATTTTGGTTACTGTAGCCTTGTAGTATAGTTTGAAGTCCGGTAGCATGATGCCTCCGGCTTTGTTCTTTTGGCTTAGGATTGACTTGGCAATGTGGGCTCTTTTTTGGTTCCATATGAACTTTAAAGTAGTTTCTTCCAATTCTGTGAAGAAAGTCATTGGTAGCTTGATGGGGGTGGCATTGAATCTATAAATTACCTTGGGCAGTATGGCCATTTTCATGATATTGATTCTTCCTACCCATGAGCATGGAATGTTCTTCCATTTGTTTGTATCCTCTTTTATTTCATTGAGCAGTGGTTTGTAGTTCTCCTTGAAGAGGTCCTTCACATCCCTTGTAAGTTGGATTCCTAGGTATTTTATTCTCTTTGAAGCAATTGTGAATGGGAATACACTCATGATTTGGCTCTCTGTCTGTTATTGGTGTATAAGAATGCTTGTGATTTTTGCACATTGATTTTGCATCCTGAGACTTTGCTGAAGTTGCTTATCAGCTTAAGGAGATTTTGGGGTGAGATGATGGGGTTTTCTAGATATACAATCATGTCATCTGCAAACAGGGACAATTTGACTTCCTCTTTTCCTAATTGAATGCCGTTTATTTCCTTCTCCTGCCTGATTGCCCTGGCCAGAACTTTCAACACTATGTTGAATAGGAGTGGTGAGAGAGGGCATCCCTGTCTTGTGCCAGTTTTCAAAGGGAATGCTTCCAGTTTTTGTCCATTCAGTATGATATTGGCTTTGGGTTTGTCATAGATAGCTCTTATTATTTTGAGATACGTCCCATCAATACCTAATTTATTGAGAGTTTTTAGCATGAAGGGTTGTTGAATTTTATCAAAGGCCTTTTCTGCATCTATTGAGATAATCATGTGGTTTTTGTCTTTGGTTCTGTTTATATGCTGGATTACGTTTATTGATTTTCGTATGTTGAACCAGCCTTGCATCCCAGGGATGAAGCCCACTTGATCGTGGCGGATAAGCTTTTTGATGCGCTGGTGGATTCGGTTTGCCAGTATTTTATTGAGGATTTTTGCATCAATGTTCATCAAGGATATCGGTCTAAAATTGTCTTTTTTTGTTTTGTCTCTGCCAGGCTTTGGTATCAGGATGATGCTGGCCTCATAAAATGAGTTAAGGAGGATTCCCTCTTTTTCTATTGATTGGAATAGTTTCAGAAGGAATGGTACCAGCTCCTCCTTGTGCCTCTGGTAGAATTCGGCTGTGAATCCATCTGGTCCTGGACTTTTTTTGGTTGATAAGCTATTAATTATTGCCTCAATTTCAGAGCCTGTTATTGGTCTATTCAGAGATTCAACTTCTTCCTGATTTAGTCTTGGGAGAGTGTGTGTATCCATTTCTTCCAGATTTTCTAGTTTATTTGCGTAGAGGTGTTCATAGTATTCTCTGATGGTAGTTTGTATTTCTGTGAGATCGGTGATGATATCCCCTTTGTCATTTTTTATTGTGTCTATTTGATTCTTCTGTCTTTTCTTCTTTATTAGTCTTGCTAGCAGTCTATCAATTTTGTTGATCTTTTCAAAAAACCAGCTCCTGGATTCACTGATTTTTTGAAGGGTTTTTCTGTCTCTATTTCCTTCAGTTCTGCTCTGATCTTAGTTATTTCTTGCCTTCTGCTAGCTTTTGAATGTGTTTGCTCTTGCTTCTCTAGTTCTTTTAATTGTGATGTTAGGGTGTCTATTTTAGATCTTTCCTGCTTTCTCTTGTGGGCATTTAGTGCTATAAATTTCCCTCTACACACTGCTTTGAATGTGTCCCAGAGATTCTGGTATGTTGTGTCTTTGTTCTCGTTGGTTTCAAAGAACATCTTTATTTCTGCCTTCATTTCGTTATGTACCCAGTAGTCATTCAGGAGCAGGTTGTTCAGTTTCCATGTAGTTGAGCAGTTTTGAGTGAGTTTCTTAATCCTGAGTTCTAATTTGATTGCACTGTGGTCTGAGAGACAGTTTGTTATAATTTCTGTTCTTTTACATTTGCTGAGGAGTGCTTTACTTCCAATTATGTGGTCAATTTTGGAATAGGTGTGGTGTGGTGCTGAAAAGAATGTATATTCTGTTGATTTGGGCTAGAGAGTTCTGTAGATGTTTATTAGGTCTGCTTGGTGCAGAGCTGAGTTCAATTCCTGGATATCCTTGTTAACTTTCTGTCTCGTTGATCTGTCTAATGTTGATAGTGGGGTGTTGAAGTCTCCCATTATTATTGTGTGGGAGTCTAAGTCTCTTTGTAGGTCTCTAAGGACTTGCTTTATGAATCTGGGTGCTCCTGTATTGGGTGCATATATATTTAGGATAGTTAGCTCTTCTTGTTGAATTGATCCCTTTACCATTATGTAATGGCCTTCTTTGTCTCTTTTGATCTTTGTTGACTTAAAGTCTGTTTTATCCGAGACTAGGATTGCAACCCCTGCCTTTTTTTGTTTTCCATTTGCTTGGTAGATCTTCCTCCATCCCTTTATTCTGAGCCTATGTGTGTTTCTGCATGTGAGATGGGTTTCCTGAATACAGCACACTGATGGGTCTTGACTCTTTTCCAATTTGCCAGTCTGTGCCTTTTAATTGGAGCATTTAGCCCATTTACTTCTAAGGTTGGTATTGTTATGTGTGAATTTGATCCTGTCATTATGATGTTAGCTGGTTATTTTGCTCATTAGTTGATGCAGTTTCTTCCTAGCCTTGATGGTCTTTACAATTTGGCATGTTTTTGCAGTGGCTGGTACCGGTTGTTCCTTTCCATGTTTAGTGCTTCCTTCAGGAGCTCTTTTAGGGCAGGCCTGGTGGTGACAAAATCTCTCAGCATTTGCTTGTCTGTAAAGGATTTTATTTCTCCTTCACTTATGAAGCTTAGTTTGGCTGGATATGAAATTCTGGGTTGAAAATTCTTTTCTTTAAGAATGTTGAATATTGGCCCCACACTCTCTTTTGGCTTGTAGAGTTTCTGCCAAGAGATCAGCTGTTAGTCTGATGGGCTTCCCTTTGTGGGTAACCTGACCTTTCTCTCTGGCTGCCCTTAACATTTTTTCCTTCATTTCAACTTTGGTGAATCTGACAATTATGTGTCTTGGAGTTGCTCTTCTCGAGGAGTATCTTTGTGGTGTTCTCTGTATTTCCTGAATTTGAATGTTGGCCTGCCTTGCTAGATTGGGGAAGTTCTCCTGGATAATATCCTGCAGAGTGTTTTCCAGCTGGTTCCATTCTCCCCATCGTAGATTTGGTCTTTTGACATAGTCCCATATTTCTTGGAGGCTTTGTTCATTTCTTTTTATTCTTTATACTTTTTTCTCTAAACTTGTCTTCACACTGGGTTTCATTCATTTCGTCTTCCATCACTGATACCCTTTCTTCCAGTTGATTGCATCGGTTACTGAGGCTTGTGCATTCGTCACGTTGTTCTCGTGCCTTGGTTTTCAGCTCCATCAGGTCCTTTAAGGACTTCTCTGCATTGGTTATTCTAGTTATCCATTCGTCTAATTTTTTTTCAAAGTTTTTAACTTCTTTGCCATTGGTTCGAACTTCCTCCTTTAGCTCAGAGTAGTTTGATCTTCTGAAGCCTTCTTCTCTCAACTCGTCAAAGTCATTCTCCGTCCAACTTTGTTCCGTTGCTGGTGAGGAGCTGCGTTCCTTTGGAGGAGGAGAGGCGCTCTGATTTTCAGAGTTTCCTGTTTTTCTCCTGTTTTTTCCCCATCTTTGTGGTTTTATCTATCTTTGGTCTTTGATGATGGTGACATACACATGGGTTTTTGGTGTTCTTACCACCTCTTAATACCTACTATTATTACAACTCTTAGTGAAAATTAGATAATTATCAGGTCAAAGGAAACTATTAGTTTACCATTGTAAACGAATTGGTAAACCATTAGTTTACCAATTTGGGGAAGGAGGTAAGTAGAGGATAGAAAATGAGAGAGAATTTGGGCTTATAATGGGATGGGATAGGTGAGTCATTTAGGTTGGGCCTTAAATTCATGATGTGCCTTAAATTTAGATTTTTGCCTCTAATCCCAGCTACTTGGGAGCCTGAGGCAGGAGAATCGCTTGAACCCAGGAGGTGGAGGTTGCAGTGAGCCCAAACCACGCCACTGTACTCCAGCCTGGGTAACAGAGTGAGACTCCTTCTCAAAAAAATAATTAAACAAAAAATTTTAAATATCCCCTATTCAGTTTTTATATACACTTGTGTTTTTTTGTATGTGTATTAAAGACATTAAACTATAAAATATACTACAAATTATTGTGACTCTTATTTTGGCTTTTTCCCCCCCTTTTATATGTAGAGAACCAGAGCCTCTCTTGACCTTTGAAAGGGACAAAGAGAATTTTAGATAGAAAATAGCATCAGAAAGGTCTGGTGTGGTGGCTTGTGCCTGTAATCCTAGCACTTTGGGAGGCTGAGGTGGGCAGATCATGAGGTCAGGAGTTAGAGACCAGCCTGGCCAACATGGTGAAAGCCTGTCTCTACTAAAAAAAAAAAAAAAAAAAAATTAGCTGTGTGTGGTGGTGCATGCCTGTAATCCCAGCTACTTGGGAGGCTGAGGCAGGAGAATTGCTTGAACCTAGGAGGTGGAGGTTGCAGTGAGCCAAGATTGTCCTATTGCACTCCAGACTGGGCAACAAGAGAGAAACCACATCTCAAAAAAAAAAAAAAAAAAAAAAGAAAGAAAGAAAAAGAAAATAGCATCAGAAAACATTTATTAGATGCCTGTTATGAATTAACATTAAATGAGTTTTAACTCTTGCCACTATTGTATTTTAAGATATGTACCTGACTCTAAAGTTTTCCTGAAAAAAAAAAAAGAAATGTACAAACAGCCAGGGAAATTCTGAAAAGGAGAGTTGCTGAGGGAAACTTGATCTATCAGAGGACAAAATGAGGGTAATAACAGTATCTGCCTCTTATGGTTGTCATGAGGCTTAAAAGGTATTATTTAGTTAAAATTCTTAGGACATCTGCCACAGACAAATGTTTAATAAATTTTTAACTGCTAATCTTACTTCCCTGATTTGGATATTCATTTTATTTCATAAACATTAATTGTGTGTGGTGAGGTATGGCTGTGGTCAGTCATGGTGGAGGAAAAGGAGAGTAAGATTCAGCTTCTGGAGTATATACTGTGATATCCCTTAAATCTTCAATAAAGAAAAATATAAATGAAGCAGAGTAGCAACACTTTGGTGAACAGTTTTGCATTTTCTATGCATATATCCTTCTTCCCAGACATTTCACTTCTTAGTGAAATACAGGGGAGTCATTCCTACATATGTACAAGGAGACAAAATGGTTCACTGCAGCATTGTCTATAATTTTAAAATATCAAGACTAAATGCCCATTGAAAAAGAAGAGGTAAAGAAATTTTAATGTCTTTATACTGTGGAATAAAATTGGGCAGTTCAGAAGAACAAAGTAGAGCTATGTATGAATATACATTTCAAAAGCAGCATTGAGCAGAAGAGTTGCAGAATTATAGATATCGTCTAATACTATTTGTACGAAGTTGGAAGACATACAAAAGAATACATGCATTGTTTATGAATACACAGGTAGTAATAGTGTAAGACATTCATGGGATGAAAACTACAAATTTGGGATAATGATAACCTCTTTAGAAGAAAGAAAGGGAATAGGATACCAGAACATTCCTTGGGGAAACTCCATTGCACTTGTAATGTTTTATTTAAAGAGAAAAAAAAGCAAATAAGACAAAATATTAAGATTTTATAAATCTGAAAGAATACATGGGTATTCATATTAATTTCTTTATCTTATGTTTGAAATATTGCATGCAAATTAAGATGAATATATGAACATGTTGTGAAAACAGCAAAGAGAGAAAAAGAACCAGGCCTCTGGAGTCAGAGGGGCATGGATTTGTTCTGTCTCTGCTTCTTCGTGATTCTGGCTTTGGGAGAGCTGCTTTACCTCTCTGAGCTTATTACCTCATCTATAAAATGGGGATAATAATGCCTTCATCCCAGTTTGTTGTGAGGAATAAACAGCTTATCCAAAATGCCTTTGTGTTAGTCTGTTTTCACACTGCTGATAAAGATATACCCGAGACTGGGAAGAAAAAGAGGTTTAATGGATTTACAGTTCTCTGTGGCTGGGGAGGCTTACAATCATGGCAGAAGGCAAAGAGGAGCAACTCACCTCTTACGTGGATGGCGGCAGGCAAAGAGAGAGAGATTGTGCAGGAGAACTCCTATTTATAAAACCATCAGATCTCATGAGACTTATTCACTATCACAAGAACAGTATGGAGGAAAATACCCCCATGATTCTATTATCTCCTACAGGGTCCCTCCCACACACTTGGAAATGATGGGAGTACAATTCAAGATGAGATTTGGGTGGGGACACAGAGCCAAACCATATCAGCCTTTTCTAGTGTTTAGGATCCAGAAGTGCCAAGCACTGGGAATAAAATGTGAGCAACACGGGCATTGTCCTGCCTGTAGATGACTGTAGAGTCTAGCAGGGCAGACAGATGATCAACTAATCACCCAAACAAATGTAAATTTTACCTATTATCAGTGTCTTGAAGGAGAAGTGCTGTGAATCCCTCTAATAAAGGAGTTTGTGTTGGTTGGGAAGGTCTTGAAAGGCTCCTTGAGAAGAGCCTTGGGGCTGGTTTTTTAAGGAAAAGAGCAGGAACTCGGTGAAGAAGGGAGGGCAGGATGGTCCAACCCAAGGGAACAGCCCTGATATGTTGTAGGAAGGAGCACAGCCAATAGAAGCTGAAGAGAGGCCAGCGAAATGGAGCAGAGTTCCAGTGGGAGAGTGGTGTTGCCAGATAAGGCTGGAGAAGTAGGTATGAGTCAGATCCCACAGAATTCTGTAGTCCCCATTGGGTAATTTGGGGTATATGGAAAGGACCATTGGAAGCCACTGACTATTATAGTAAGCTAAAGTTCCCTAAAATCAGTGTGAACAGAAGCAGTGCTTCAAGGACTGTTTGGAAACAGCTTTAAACAATGAGGCATTGTTACGGAGTCCTTGAAAATGATCTGGTGAACTAGTGCAGAGCAATTAGAGCTAGTACTGATAGCTTTTCAAAAGAAGATGAGAGTGAAGACGCAGAAACCAGTGCTGGTCGCCCATTGATTCTTTTTTGCCAATAACTGTTCACCGTAATGATTCTTTTAAAAATATGAGATCTTGTTGTAGTGCAGATTCTAAGTTTATATGGTTATACACAAAGTTAAAGCCTAAAATGGTAAATGAAGGTGAACTTAGTAATATTAGTTGTACATAATGGAATCTATTTAGAATACTATTAAATTCCTTTTTTAACAGTATACCCCCCAATTGAAGTGCTTAAGATGTTAATGTTTTAAGTGTTTTTGTATATTGATGAATTAAATACTTGTTGGGGGTTTATTATCTCCAAGGCCCCATGTTCTGTATATGGTAAGATCTCCAGGGAGGAGGTCTGCTCAGGGATTAGCTTTAAGGTGAATCACAAAATATTCTCAGTATAGGTGCCTGTGTGAAAGATAGGCACTAACAATCAACTACAACACTTTATGGATAAAGCATTTTTGCAAACCTAAAGTACTGTAGAAATATAACATGTCTATAGGTTTTGTAAGTTTACTTTTGAGAGCAGCACCTTCAAATATTCATTTTAATTCTTAAAAAGATCTTTAAGGGAGCTTAAAAAGATCTTTAAGGGAAATTAATTAAAAATTAATTTCAGTAAACCTGAGGTCTGCTCTCTAGCAATAACAATTTTATGTGTAAGGAGATTAAGTATAAATACTTGCTTTTGGAGGTATAAATAAAGGAAGCATTTTAATTAATGCATGTTTATTTGGCAGCTTGGTTCTTTGTCTGGTTCTTCGTTTCTTCTTTGGAGCAGTTAGAGAGTCTGTCCTATAATATGTTAGGGGCTTTAACAGTTTTACCTTATACTGAAACTGGCCCTCTTAGGACTTTTGAAGACTATTAGTTTTTAAATTGTGCTTGTTAGTGTAACATTTGTTTTAAAAACAAGGTTATTTAATATCTTAAGTGACAGTCCATTCTCTGGCAATGAGACACCTGGCTTAGCTCTGTGTGAAATATTTTTACTTTTCCATTTCCTTTGCCACAGAAAATATATTGAGGTTCTTTAAAGCTAAACAATGTGGTATACCTATTTATCACTCTTGGGAATGTTTAGCATTGGCTGTTAAAAATGAGGAGTACTGTGGTGTGAAGGAGGTGGTAATGAGGAAATGAATGAAATATGTCCTGTTTGTTTTTTAAGTAACTTCGTGTGATGTTATGTGATGTCATGAAGAATGGCAAAGATATTTTGGAAATTATATAAAGAATATTCATATATCATAGAATTTTCTATTTGAATAAAATGTGATTGTGTACATTTCTGTAGGTTATGAAGAATATCTTTTAATCTTTGTCACTTTTAAGACAAAACTTATAAATAAAAAAGATGTAAGGCAAGTTAGTAATACTGTAGGTGGGTGAAGAAAGATAAAGTTAATATATGTAAATATCAATTGTTAAAAACACAGATTGACAAGAAAAAGACCAAAGTCTTAATGGGCAAAAAGACAATTCACTCAACAAGACATACATTACTACATTAAAAAGAATTTAATTTCTCTACTAATCAAAGAAATGTAAGTTTAAAATAAAATACTGTTGTTAAGATTAACAAAATACATTTTAACACTATATTGTTGAAAATTTGTTGAAATGAGCATTCATACATTGCCTGTGGAATATAGAGGAGCATAACATTAAAGAAAAAACTTTATAATATGTTTGAAAATTCCACTTTGACGACTCTTGAGGAAATAACAAGTATGCAAAAAAAAAAAAGTCTTGCATCAAAGGTATTACCATTCATGATAATCCATGACTGAAATACCTTTTTATAATAACAAAAATCAGAAGCAATCAAAATGTTTAATCGTAGGGGGGATGTTTACATAAATTATGAGATATCTGTACCCGTTACAATTTACACTTATGGAGGTTAAATTAACTTGAGAAAGTGATTGTTATGATATTAGTGGAGAAAAAGCAGGATGTACAATCTCAGTTATATTTTAAAAAGAGAAATAGACATGGGCATATAAAAAAGATTGGAAATATATACATCAAGATGTTAAGAGGGTATTTTGGGCATTGAGATGATGGGTGATTGTTATTTCATTGTTCGTGCTTTTCTATGTGGTCTAATTTTTCTTCAGTTTGCATGTACTACTTTTGTAATCAGAAAGTACGTGAATGTTATATAAAATCACTTATAGAGCTGTGATCACACCTCTAAACTCCAGCCTGGATGACACATTGAGACCACCTCTCAAAAAATAAAATAATGACATAAAAATAAAATAAAATCCCTTCTACAATGACCTTTCAATGCTAGGGAATGCAGCCTGCACAGGCCTTTGCAGCAGATTTCTATTCATGGAAAGCTGTTTATCACAGGTAAAAATTTAGGTCTTTCAAAGAGTGGGCAACATTTTCCTTTTTGAATGAATCACCTAAGAATAAAGATGGTTCTGGTGGAAAGAGTTGATTTCCTGTGTGGCGAGAGAAGACTACATGTAACTTGGTGGTTAGTCATCTTAAAATAAAATGTCTGGGCCAGACATGGTGAGTCATGCCTGTAATCCTAGTGCTTTGGGAGGCTGAGGCAGGAGGATTACTTGAGGCTAGGAGTTCAAGACCAGCCTGGGCAACATGGCAAAACCTTGTCTCTATAAAAAATATAAATGTTAGCTGGGTGTGGTGGTGTGCACCTCTGGTCCTAGCTACTCTGGTGGCTGAGGCAAGAGGATCACCTGAGCTCAGGGGTTCATGGCTGCAGTGAGCTGTGATTGCACCATTGTACTACAGGCTGAGCAACAGAACAAGACCCTGTCTCCAGAAAAACAAAGGTCTGGAAGAGTTTTAGAAAAGTGTTATATATAGGAAAATTAATTTTTAACTTGTTTGACCTTGACAGGCCTACTATATATCTCTAAAGCAGAACTTGTCAATATCTTTTAGAATTTTGTTTTATTTTTTATTTTTTTTGAGACACAGTTTCGCTCTTGTTGCCCAGGCTGGAAAGCAATGGCGCCATCTAGGCTCACCGCAACCTCCGCCTCCCAGGTTCAAGCGATTCTTCTGCCTCAGCCTCCTAAATAACTGGGATTACAGGCATGCGCCACCACGCCTGGCTAATTTTGTATTTTTAGTAGAGACGGAATTTCTCCATGTTGGTCAGGCTGGTCTGAAAACCCCCGTCTTCAGGTGATCCACCCGCTTCGGCCTCCCAAAGTGCTGGGATTACAGACATGAGCCACCGCAGCTGGCCTAGAGTTGTTGATAAAGTAGCGCTTTAGTTGCTGACATTAATGGATTTTAAGGAAGTATTAATAACAAGATGTTCAGATGGGGTGTTTTTGTTTTTTCCTCCTTCAGTTCTCTTTACATTGTGAGGTAAGAGCCATGCTTGCAGCTTTATAATGGATTCGTTGGCAAGGGCCTACTGGCATCAGGTAGAGTTTGAGATTGTAAAATTAGCAACATAATATTTTCAGTTGTTTCAGTTGCTTGAAGATTTTTACGGGTCATTTTTGCCTTTAGTTCTGGTTTAAAGGAAAAATATTGCCTTGACAATCTTTAATTCTAAATTTGGAAAGGACATAAAGATATTCTTATACTAAAAAGAATGGGCCAAAACAATTGTTAAGTACCTTCATATATATTTATGTATATGTCTGTGTGTGTTTGTGTATTTGACATGTACACATAACTTAATACCATTGCATTGAATCGAAACATTTAAAAAAGGCAGTTGACAAGACTGGACCAACAAAAGGGAAATTTTGAGGTGGAGAGGGGTATGAACTTTAACAATTAAAATTTAGAAAAATAGCAGATATTTTCTATTCTATAGAATTGGAACTTTGACAAAACTTTAAAGCAATATGCCATGAACATAATTACCTGATTTCAATATGAAATGGACATAGAGATGTTCTAGATTTTCTTAATTTATTTCATTATGGACTGTTTACCATATGTATTCATGTTGTGAGATAATCAAGAATAAAATAATTTACACTACAAAGAACAATCATTTTATTTTTCAATGATTTTATCTCATTTTTTATCGTTCAGCCTCTCAAATTAATTCCTTCTTGAAGGCGTGAGAATTTTTCTTCACTACTAGAGGGTTATTCCAGTCATCTGCACTACAAAGGAGTGGTTTCTCATTCTATTTTAGTAACCTGGGAATGGCAAATATTTAGAGGAATTCTAATACAATGGCAGAAGGAGAAGGAAATTAAAGTTTGGTGGGTTCTTCTCTTCTCTGCGTTAGATTTAAAAGTATTTTTGTCTAGAAATATTGCAAATTTGCAGGTTAATTTAAAGGGACATTTTTCTCTTTGTAACTTTATGAATAAATAGAGAAAAATATTCTCTGTATGTTTCCTTTGTTCCAGTTTTAAGTTTTCCTTTATTATATGTTTTACTTTTAGGTCATTTCCCATTTTTCTGACTTGGTTTTGTATGGAATTTGACAGAACAAAGAAAGCATTTAATGATGGAGTTATATAAATTCTTTATCTTCTATGACAGGCTAAACTTACTGGAAATAAATGTTGATGACAATTAAGATTATATTAAATATCTGCAGAGTGTATTTGTATAAATGCTTAGAAATTAATATACACTGAAAAAATATTAAAAAGTATTAGAGAAGCTAAAAAAGAAATTTTTACAAAAGAAAATTTTCGGAGAGAATCTTGAGATCTGTTACATGTAAATTATGATTAGATCAACCTTTAGAATATATATAATCTCCATATAGTGAAGAAACTTATGAGATAATACTAGTCATAAAAGAAATGCCAGTTCAGATAAGGTAGGAAAATAATTTCATGTGTTTTTAACTAACATTTTTTTGTTTTTAAACATATTAAGGCTCAGATTTGTCTGGGTGTAGAATTTAGAGGGCAATTTGGTAATACAATTTAAGTATCATAAAAGTGTTCATATGCTTTAACACATTAATTCCAAGCATAAAAATTAATCCTAAAAAAAAAATTTAGAAGCAGTAACAGTACCGCCACCACCACCAACAATGTACATATATACAAAGTTTTTATGGAAACATTTTTTTCAATATCCACATTTTTCAAAATAAAGATGGCTGGGCACGGTGGCTCACGTCTGTAATCCTAGCACTTTGGGAGGCCGAGGCGGGCTGATCACGAGGTCAGGAGTTTGAGACCAGCCTGGCCAACATGGTAAAACCGCGTCTCTACTAAAAATACAAAAATTGTTGGGCGTGGTGGCACATGCCTGTAATCCCAGCTACTTGGGAGGCTGAGGCAGGAGAATTGCTTGAACCCGTGAGGCAAAGGTTGCAGTGAGCCGAGATCGTGCCACTGCACTCTAGCCTGGCAACAGAGCGAGACTCTGTCTCAAAATAAATAAATAAATAAAGATTATACATTGTTTAGAGACAAGCTGTTCAAGAATTTTAAGAAAGAGATGCACAGGCATAAGCATATTGTTAGTTATACACATATGGTGGTAAGAGTGCTTGCAAAAAGGTCTGTTAAAATATATACTAGGCTCTGGAAGTGTATGCTGTGTAGTGTTAAAATTCTATACTTAAAACAAGGAAAACTGACAGTATACTGTGTTTGCTTACAAGTAGACAAAATGCAAAATACACCTGTACAAAAATAGAAGGCATTCCATTTATATTTTGTAAGGTGAGAGGGGCTCTGATTGTAAGGAAAGCTACTGAACTTACAGCTCTTTGAAGACCAGGACCCATCTTTTCTTATTCATCTTGGTAGCCTAATAGAGTGCCTGTCCTATAATTGACTCTCAGTAGATAATTACTGTTTGGATCTGTTATTCTCTTCTTTAACCACTGCTGCTGAATAAACTTCCCAAACTCCTGCCAGATGACTGAATTTGAATCACTTGGGCTCTCTCCCTTGAAATTCTTATCCCTTCACCTGGTCCAGGGATTTTTTTTTTTAACTTTTTATTTTGAAATAATTTTAAACTTTCAGAAAACTTACATAGAGTTCCTTTCTCTGGCCCAGATCCAATCCTGGATCCCACACTGTACTAAATTGTTGTGTCTCCGTAGTCTCCTCCAATCTGTTAATGTGTGATAGTTCTCCAGTCTGTCTTTATCTTTCATGACCCTGGCAATTTTAAAGAGCATTTTTAAGGTTTCTTTTTAAAAATGTTCCTCAATTTTGGTATAGCTTATGTTTTCTCATATTTAGATGGAAGCTATGCATTTTTGGCTATGCATCCTACAGAAGGGATGCTGTATAAGTCTTAATGCATCATATCAGGGGTATATGGTGTCCGTATGCCATATTGGTGATGTTAACTTTGACCACTTGTTTAAGGTGTCTGCCCAGTTTTTACTCTGTAAAGTTACTATTTTTCCCTTCATGATTAATGAGTATCTTTTGCTCACTGATTTTAGCATCCACTGATGGTTCTTGCCTACAGTTATTACTATGGTATGTGTCTAATGATGACTTTTTATTATTTATTTATTTGGTGAGACGGAGTCTTGCTGTGTGCCCAGGCTGGAGTGCAGTGGCGCGATCTTGGCTCACTTCAACCTCCGCCTCCTGGGTTCACGCCATTCTCCTGCCTCAGCCCCCCGAGTAGCTAGGACTACAGGCGCCCGCCACTACGCCCGGCTAATTTTGTTTTCGTATTTTTAGTAGAGACGGGGTTTCACCATGTTAGCCAGGATGGTCTTGATCTCCTCACCTCGTGATCCGCCCGCCTCGGCCCCGCAAAGTGCTGGGATTACAGGGGTGAGCCACCGCGCCTGGCCTGTCTAATGATGGCTTTTAAATTTCTACATTTCTTCTACATTCAGTAATTGGAAAGCTACTGTAAGGAAGATCCATTTCTTCTTCCTCATTTATTTATGTAAGTATGGCCTCATGAATATTTATTTTATTCCATGGCTTATAATCCAATACTGTTATTAATTTATATTTTTGCTTAAATTGTTCCATCTTTGGCCATTTGGAGTTCCTTTGAATTGGCTTTTGTGTCCGTTCCACATGTTTTTGAGCACTTCCATACTTTGAAGTACCACAAGATATTCCAGGCTCATCTTATATTTTCCCGGCACCCACCCTAGAGCTCCAAGGAGCCCTACTGATTTCTTTTCTTTTCTTTTTTTTTTTTTTTGAGACAACATCTCGCTCTGTCACCCAGGCTAGGGTGCAGTGGTGCAATCACAGCTGATTGCAGCCTCTGCCTCCTGGGCTCAAGTGATCCTCCTGCCTCAGCCTCCCCAAGTGTTGTGGTATGCACTACAGCTGCTTACCACAATACTTAGCTAATTTCCTAATTTTTAGTAGAGGCAGGGTCTTGGCTATGTTGCCCAGGCTCCTGGTTTCTTTTATTGAAGAATGGCATTTAGAAACCAAGTCTGAGTGCTAGATGTGCTTCCTGCTCCTTGGTTTCATTGCTTCTGGGTCCTTTGAGTGGGCAGAGTGAGGAAATATACGTATATGTACTAACATGTATATAATGTAGCATTCAGAGTTCCTCCATGTCTATCATGGGGATACACACACACACACACAGACACACATACACACGGACTAGTATTTTCTCCTACTGAGATTATTCCTAATTTGTATGATAGAATTAAATATAAAAGCATCACGATTTTCTGGTGCTTTGCCGTGTGAATAAGTTTGAAAACTACTTCATAGGGCAACTTGGAAGGAGATGTATAGGCTTAAACTATGTATATAATGTAGCATTCAGAGTTCCTCCATGTCTATCATGGGGAGACAAGGGGATGAGGGAAAAGACCTTTCAGCGACACCTTTCCAACTCAGATAATGGAGCTCATACACAAATTCCTTTTATACTTCTACATTTTTCTGATGCTGATGGCAAAGAGAGGTAGGCTATAGAAAATCTGAACAGTGAGTGTTGACAGAATGGTAGAGACAGCAACAGAAGCAACGCTTTGAGGTTTATTAGGCAATAATACCAATGATAGGAGCAGCTACCACACCTGTTAGTTTGTACTAGTTTCATATGCTGTCGGGTTCAGACGTTCATGTAGTCATGAAATGTTTATTGAGCATCTACTATGTGCTTAAAAATCACATTGCAAAAGCCAGCCAAACTTATTTTCAGATAAAGCTCCACTGACTCTATGAAGATAAAGTTTAGATCTCCCTGGTAATAATACCTACATTTCTTCCTTAAGGAGGATTAACTTGGTATAGAAGAAGACAACTGAGCACAAATGTGGCTGGCTAGGTGCCAGCTCTTTGAAGTTCCTTAACTTGCATAGATTAACCCTGTCAATTCTGAAGGTATAGGAAGCCAGATTGTACTTTGATGTCAGAACTGTTTTGAGAGACCATTTATGTTGTGTTTCCTTTGAAGAAGAGTGATTCAAGGCAATCTTTGCTTACATAGGGCCAATGATTTGACCTAGAAAGCCTAGAAACAAAAATCCTTTGCCAAAAAAGAGTTGAAAGTAGCTGTAAGTGATTTGAAACATCATATTTACTTAAGAGTTTTGAGAGAGATCATTTGGAATTAATCTGGTTTACCTAGAGGCAGAGGATTAGTTGCTCAAAATGATTCCTTATGGGAATTTCTAGTTTGATGTCATGCATCTCTCAGAATTTTTTGGGCACTGGCATGTTTAACTGCAGTCATTTCTGGGGAGGGTTTGTTTATAGATAAATGCACAACTTTATATAAACACAAAGTATGTGATTGAGACATTTTTTAAAACCAGCTAAAAAAGATTTCGAGTGGGGGAAAAATAATCACAGAAGCTGAAGGTTCAGTTTCAGAGATACCAAGTTATCAGGTTTCTTTCTTGATGTCAGATTAATGGGAAATTGGAAACTGAAAGCTGGTGTGTATTACCCTCTTACACTTTAAAATGTTGCTTGTTAAGGCAGGCACATTTTTAAAATACTTGTTTGAATACCTGAAGTACAAGCCCTTATTTTCCTGCCTGTATGTCATCCTTCTGATTGGCTGTTCTGATTGTAGCCAGAATATCTGGGCATTTTTCAGGCAGTTGAGATAAAGAAACTCGTATTTTCTTCTTCATTACTCTTAAATTCATAGTTCAAAATATTTATGTTAGTTTTAAACATAATAGTTTCCTGAATTAGGTAATTTATAAATGTCACATTGTTTTTGTTTTTAATATTTTTATGTTCAAAATGTTGATGTCTTTGAGAATAGAAACAGATCTTTTGTCCTAATTTGATCAATTGGAACAAGGTATAGAGGTCACAATAGCAGAGAAGTGGCACTGCTGAACCATTATAATTTCATTATTTCGGTCACTGATATTAAATCTGGGTTCAGGTTGGGACCCTTTTGGGTTCTTGGCTTCAGATCCCTGAAATGTTGACTGTAGAAGTTTCAGTTCACAATTTTGGGTGGATTTTCAAAATTGATCTGCCTGACTGTTAGGAGCAGGTTGCATTTCATACTAGTTGTTTCATTTAAGAACATTTCTAGGAGATGGTTTAGCTTTATAAAATTACCTGAAATATCACAACATAGTCCTACTTGAGTTTCCTGAGCTCACTTCTAAGTGATCAGTGTGTAATGGAAAGAAAGTCTCACTAGTAATTTTTAAATTTAGATTTACTAGCCAATCATAATGAGTATCACATATGAAATATAGGCTGGCTACTTACTGCATGCATGTGCATGAGACAGAGCAAATCTCTACACACATTATATACATTGAACAAACCATCTTTTAAAAAGTTAAAAATTTCAAGCTGAAGAAGCCAATCTTAAGGAAAAGATTTTTTTAAAGTACAATTTTCTTTGGTATTTTTATTGGGTAAAAAGTGTAAAAAGTTTTACTTTAAGTAAATTTTTTTCTGGAGCAAAGGAATGCCGAGGGTGGGGTAGCATAAAAATTGTGAAATTAGAATGCCCAAAGTAATGGGAGAAGATGTATTAAATTTTCAGTTATGTAGTATGTTTATCAGAATGTATTCTGTTGTACATTGAAGATAAAAGGCAAACCAGAAAGTATTTAGAAAATTTTTATTTTCTCCCACATACTGAGAGAGTAACCAAATCGTCTTAAACATCAACAATATTATCTTTTATAGAACAATTAAAATGCAAGGTTTCTTTTTGTTATTTTAGTGACAACTTTATCTTGAGTAACTGGTTTTGTCAGTTGTGTGTGTGTGTGTGTTTCTATTTGAAAGGCTGTGAAGAGATTTCTTAGTTTATTCAGTTGCTTACTTTTTTCTCTTCAAAATATTTTTTAAATGGGCAAATAATAATTGTACATATCCATGGAGTACATAGTGATGTTTCTATACATATAATGTACAGTGATCAATCTGAGTACTTGGAATATCCATCATCTCAAACATTTATCTGTTTTTTGTGTGTTGGGAATGTTACTTTGAAACATTTAAGATAAATGTTTTTTTCCCCTAAGATTCCAACTCTTTAAAAATATACTTTATAATTTGGGTGGAGTATATTTTATATTTTTTATTACAATATATGGCATATTTTGGGACAAGGTATTGGAATTCTTTTGAGGTCAAGAAGTTTTATGTTAAGAACAGGAGAAGAAAAAACCCTCAAAATCTAAGTAGGCTAGTATTAAATAAATTGATGTTTAATCCTTTGAAAGCCAGGGTTTTGCTTGGTATCTAGTTACCTTGAATACCTTGTCTGCTGAACTGATTGAGGATAGGTGATTCTGTTTTCTTCCAGGAAATGCTTTTCCTCAGTTCGTTAAGCCTCCTGTTTAAAGGGAACTCTTTCAAGAGATTTTCTGATTAAAGATGAGAGAATGCAAACAGTAGCACTTGGGATAATATCTTCTGACTTTTGTGATACAATTTTTCTTCCAAATGTAAATTTTTCATTGGGTTGGTTTATCATTTTCCCCATGCAACTATTTTTTTTTTTCACAGAGCCACGTTTTATTATAACTACATGAACCATATATGCCTTGGGGCAAAGACTACACAAAACACAGAAACAGGAAATGCCTGTTAGGTTAAGAGACATGGGATAATGGGTAAAAATATCTTTTAAAAATTACTTATTGTTGTCAGCATTACTGCAGTAATGTATAATATAAAATGAAGACAATTTCTGATTTCATTATCTTGAAAACTTCTTTTACACTTGTACTTTTCCATTTTGTTGTTTCAGAGCAGAAACCTTAACCAAGGAAGTAGTGAAGTTCTGTATTTTTATTCTATGAATTTAAATCATTTTGAAACCAGTCATAGCTTAGAGCTGTGCCTTTCAAGCTGTTTTATTGGCATATGTTTCTAAATATTAAATATCAACTGGAAAGTAGAAGTAAATTAATGTAACTAAAAAAGATTTACTTTAGCATATGAAAGGTTATCATCTCCAAACTGTTAATATTTACAAGTGATTTTTTAAAGTGATAAGCTTCCTTATAGTGAAATACTTATTAAGTTGGCTCATTTATTCGACATGTATAATTATTTATTGCTTTCTATATGACCAGCTTTCTATATGTTAAGAACTGGATATATAATCATTAGTGAGCAAAACATTTATGGGTTCTTCTATTGGAGTTTATGCATTAGTTCATTTGGTAGATAATTGTTGAACACCAACTATGTGCCAGACACTGTTCTATAATTTAGGGTTGTGCTTTGTGGAGGGAGAAATAAGTAATAAATGCAGTAAGTGCTTAAATAAATGATTAAGATCATTTCAGATAGGGATCAGTACTTCAAAGAGAGTAATACAGGGAGAACTAATGAAGTACCTGAGCTGATCTACTTTACAGACTAGTAGAGGAGATAATTTTAGTATAATTAATCACATAGATAAATATGATAAATGCTATAAAGGAAAAGCAATGAGTGTTTATGAGAGCTGATAAATGAGGGAGATAAGGGATAGTTCATTTTGGGGGAATCGGGGAAGACTTCTGGAAGAAGTAACATTTGAGCTTAAATCTGAGCTACAACTAGGTGTTAGTTTTCTAGGGCTGCCATAACAAGTATGACAAACTGGGTGGTTTAAACAGCAGAAATGTATTGTCTCTCAGTTCTGGAGGCTAGAAGTCCAAGATCAATATGTAGGCTGGATTGGTTCCTTCTGAGGGCTATGAGGGAGAATCTGTTCCATGCCTCTCTCTTATCTTCTGGTGGTTTGTTGGAAATCTTTGGTGTTACTTGGTTTGTAGACACAATAGCCTGATCTCTGCCTTCACATTCACATTGTGTTCTCCCCATGTGCTTGTCTGTGTCCAGATTTCCTCTTTTTATAAGGACATCAGTCATACTGGAGTAGGGACCCACCCTACTCCAGTATGAACTCATTTTAACGAATTACATCTACAACAGCTTTTATTTCCAAATAAGGTCACATTCTGAGGTACTGAGGGTTAAGACTTCAATATATGAATTTGTGGGGGACATAATCCAACCCATAATACCAGGAGTTAGCTAGGTGAAGAGAAGAGGGGGGATGACTTTTCAGGAAGAGAGAACAGCATGTGTGAAGGTATTGCGTTGGAGAAGCATGGCTTATTTAAGAAATGAAGTGTAGCTGAAGCATAGAAACTGAGAGGAAGAGTGAAGTGACAATTCCGGAGACATTCTGAAGGTAGAATAGATAGATGGGACCTAATGACCAGCTGAACATGCTGTGAAGGAAGGAATAATCAAAGATAATTTCCTACCTATAGCTGTGATGAAAGTATTTTCACCATTTTCAGGTAGAGATGTCCAGTAGAAAGAGAGAAATTTCTTTCTATAGATCAAGGGAAAGATTGAAGCTGGAAATAAGGATTTGGAAGTAAACTATATTATAGGTCAAAAGTAAGCTAAAATTACTCAGGAAGAATGCTTTTAGATGAGAGGGCTGAGACCTAGAACCTTAAAAAACATCCATATTTAAAGAGGGGGCCAGAATAAAAAGCCAACAAAAAAAGCAAAAAAGCAGGAAAAACAATATGCAGTAAGAAAAAGTAGATGGATTATTGCTTGGGAAACCAAGCTAGAAGAGAGTTTTGAGAAGGAGGGATTGGTTGATGGCATCAAATGCTACATGAAGGTAAAGTAGGATGAGACCTGGAGAGAGATCTGATCTCATTTGCCAGTTTGAGGTGATTAGTGAGTACAACAGGTTATAGAATAGTGAAAGTGGAAGCCAGGATTTGTGTGTGTGTGTGTTGAGGAGTAAAAGGCCAATGGGGAAGAAGAAGGAGTAAATATAAACAACTATCTTAAGAATTGCCAATGAAGGGAAGGTGATACAGGGAAGCACATACAAGTTTTAGAAGATGGTAGAGAGCTTAGGAAGAACTTGTATGACTGAAAGCCAAGAGCAAGAAAATTAATGGGGGTGGGGAGAGGAGAGGAGGGAGTGATACCTTACGTAAAGATACGTAAGAGAAGTGTTCCCATTTAGGATTTGCTTCCTGGCATTTCTCAGGAATTTTATGTTTTTCTAGATTCCCAAATGCTGAAAAATTTGGTGAGGAAATCATGAAAACAGGCAGGGTATTATAATTTTCCTTCACGTTTAGCAGTCAAGGCAGAGGTTACTGATTAAATTCGTTGACATCAAGTCTGCAGCAACAGCAGGAAACATGACACAGAGAGTCAAAGGTTAAGATGGCTATTTCTGGGAAGCTGGAGAGGAACACAGGACAGAAAGCTTCACGTCTTATTGTGGCTTTGCCGTGTACTGGTGTGTATTCCTAGCCCTGACTACTGCTAATGGTGAATCATTCTTGCAAATAACTTAAGTATGAATAAGCTTATTCACATAGTGTATTTTGTATATGATTCCAGTGAGTGGTGTCCCGAGAAAAATAAGTTTTGACAGCAAAATCTTAAATTGGTCATTTGGACATGTGATTCTTTGTAATGCTATTAATGTTGCTAGGAGATCTGAATGTTACGTTACTTGAATACTATACCTAATAATGTTTGCTGAGGGCTTCCAGTGTTTGGCATCTGCTACAGGCTACGATTATTTGTAAATACTTTTGACAGAATAAATGTAAGAGATGATCACAGTGTGGCTATGGAACACTTTGATGTGAAATCAGAAACATCTGTAATCTGGATTAGCAAAGCAATATTCACTTTAATGGCAAAACCAAAATCAGTGCAAGCATACAAATATTTTTCTTGTTAAAGAAGAAAATGAGCTTAAATGAAGCAAAATGTGTTTGAATGTCCAGCTTGGTGATCACACCAACATCTATGCAACATGAAAGAAAGTTTTCTATGTCTGGAATGTTTGTCATGAAACAAAAGTCAAGTCTCAAGGCAATTAATGTTTTATGTGTTTTAAATTTTTATTAAAAATTGGTAGCTTTTAAATATCAAATATTTGTGATATCATCTGTAAATTTTTAATTAATTTCTATTTGACATGTGTTAATGTTTACTTCACTTGATGTTTTCTATTATTAGATGTCTATATCAGGTATAGATCATTTTTATGTTACGAAAATATCGATCTTATCACAATACCACAATATATTGGTTGATAATTATAAACCATGCCTTTATTATTAAATCTTTTGTGTTAAGAAAACTACTAAAACTTTAGTGGTTTTCTATTAAATGGATAATAACCCTATCATGGAAAAATTATTCACTGTATATAATAATTACTGTCACTCATTATTGTCATGGGATCCTTGGGATGTTACTTCGCCAACTGGAAACCTCTGTAGCTGGCGGAGCCTTCTTCCTGAGCGCTGCTTGTGCCTGCTGGCCTCATTCCGCCCACTCGACCTGGCAGGCTGTGCTTGGCTCATGCTACCGGCCCGGATCCCACACCTGCCAAAGGCAAGCCAGGCATGGAGCGGTGAGGGCTGTGTGGGCGAGTGAGTGTGAGGTCTGGCCGCTGTGCACAGCTAGGCACATCAGCTGCTGTGGCAGGGCGGGCAGCTCCAGGCGCCTGCACTGGCTCCATGGAAGGCTGCGGCTTGACCAGATGTACTGCATGCAGCTTCCACTGCGGGCACCCATGTCTGGATGAGGGGAATGTGGTGGTGCCTGGAAGCTTGGAGATGCCAGGAACTGCAGAGCCCCAAAGAGAGTGTCACAACCCTGGCTCCGGGAGCTCCTAGATGTGGGCTCCCTTCTCTCCTTCTTGTTGCCCACAACGTGGCTAATGGAGTGGGGGCGTGTTTCAGCCCTGTTTGTGTTACAGCTCTTTCAGCCCTGCCATTTGGCAGGTCCTAAGTTCTTGTCCCGTGTCCAGGAATAATGAGGTACATGGACAACTGGAGTGTGAGCAAGGTGGAGAGGAGCTTCATTGAGTGGCAGAACAGTTCTCAGGAGAGCCGAAGTGGGTAGCTCCCTCCTGCAGGCAGGTCATCCCTACAAGTTGAGGAGACGTGAAGTGGGTAGTTCCTTCTCCCAGCCGGTAGTCCCCATGTCTGTGTGAATCTGACTGGGTGGGTGGTTATGGGTCTCATAAGGCAGGAAGTGTGTACTGGTTGATCCATGGGTGGGCCCAGAAAAAGCTCCCTAAGTTCTCACTCCCGGTGCAGACTTCACCTAGAACTGACAGCCCGGTCCCCAGACTTCAGGCCGTCCCTGGCTTGAAGGTGGGGCTTCACCAGGGACCTACCCCTTTCCACCCAGGAGCCAGTCTGCCTCCTGACACCGTAAGTCACTTTAGTCCATCGCGCCCAGGCTGTTCCTGCAGAGAGGCACCTGCAGGCCAATGCTGAGCCACCCTCAGTGCCCCCTCGGGCTCCCTCCCATACCTGTAGGCACCCAAAGTCCAGAGGGGACTGAGGCAGCAGGGGGCTGGAGTGTCAGCACTGCCTCAACTGTGCGCACACCTGCCCAGGTTGCGACAGCACCTGGACTCGGCTTCAACTTTGCTCCCAAATCAGAGCGAGTGCTGGGAGCAGGGAGCAGGGAGAGGCCAGGCAGCGGGAGCAGTCACTTCCAAGCCTGTGGGGGCAGGGGGCTTCGGGCCCCCAAGAGTGCAGAGATGCCTGGGTCCGCAGCCATGGCTGGGTGGCTGTAGCTGCGCCTGGGAGCATGGGGCTCCTGCTTTGCCAATTCGGAAATGGGTGGGGCTCCCACCTGTTCCCAGCTCCCGCTGGCTCCCTGGAACAGGCACCACGAACCCGGCTACACCTCCCCTGCTACAGCCGGCGACGCTGCAGCGGCTGCTCCAGACGGGCTGCGGGTGCCATCATTATTATTTTAAAACACATAAATAAATATTTGAAAAATACAGAATAACTTACGAGATTGAGAATTCTTGTAGATTCCACTTTATTTCCTAAAGATTTAGAAACACCACCTAAGAGATTGATTTGACCCAAAGGCTGGGATTAAGGACCCACAGGTAGAAAAATAAGCATCTGAGTAGGGACACCCTTTCTTCTTTCCTTATTTTGGGGGAAGGATTTCAGGATGGGTAGAAATACAGATGCATTTGAAAATCTAGAGAATAGTCTCAGTTTTCTTTCCAAAGGAGTACACTCACACTTCTTAATTGTGATGGGCAAAGGGCAGAGCTGAGATACCAGAGGTAGGTTGTTATGGTTTGGAACAGCTGACCAGGGATGAGCCTAAGGAGATACTGTCCAGTTGAAGGCTCAGCTGAAGTTATCAGGGAAATTCTGAAAGGCTCATTAGGAACCTTTTGTAGACCTTGGTGCTTTTTTGCCACTGTACTCTTTCCAAGTAGTTAACCGAATACCAGTCAACTTAGAAAATAAATTCAACACATTTTACTGTTAATTTGGCTTATATTTATTGTTTTAAGAATAACTGATTTTTTAAAAAAATGATGAAATACAAACTTCTGCCATTTATCTCATCATTTTTCGCAATCTGTGATTTTCTTTTCCTTTGTGAGGGAATGCTGGGAATACATCAGTAGTTGCCCAGTTCTGACTGTTTATAACAAACAGAATAATTAATGTACATTTTATCTCTTTAAAATAACATGATTGATAAACAGATCAATGGAACAGAATAAAGAGTCCTGAAAGACTCACACATATATGGCCGACTGATTTTTCAGCAAAGGTGCCAAGGTAATTCAATGAGAAGGATCAGTCTTTTCCACATATGATGGGTTAACTGGATCTCTTGCAGGTGGAGAGGGAAAACTTGATCTCTATCCCACAGCAAATATAAAAATTTTCTAAAAGTAAATTATAGACCTAAATGCTGTAAACCTAAGGCTATGAAACTTTTAGAAGAAAACATAGAGAATCTTTGTGACCTTAGGAAAGGCAAAGATTTCTCAAGATTTTTTAAAAAGCCTATTCATAAGATTTTTTAAAGTGTTGATAAATTGGGCTTTATCATAATTACAAATTTCTGCTCTTCAAAAGATACCATTTAAAAAATGAAAAAGCGAGGCTACCAGGTGCAGTGGCTCATGCCTGTAATCCCAGCAGTTTGGGAGGTCGAGGTGGGAGGATGGCTTTACATCCAGGAATTCGAGACCAGCCTGGGCAACATAGGGAGACACCGTCTCTACAAATGAAAAAAATTCGCTGAGCATGGTGATGCATGCCTGTGGTCCCAGCTACCGGTAGGCCGAAGTGGGAGGATTTCTTGAGCCTGGGAAGTCAAGGCTGCATTGAGCCATGATCCTGCCACTGCACTCCAGCCTGGGTGACAGAGCACAATCCTGTCTCAAAAAAAAAAAGAGGCTGGGCGCAGTGGCTCATGCCTGTAATCCCAGCACTTTGGGAGGCCAAAGCGGGTAGATCACCTGAGGTCAGGAGTTTGAGACCAGCATGAGCAAGATTTTGAAGCCCCGTCTGTACTAAAAATACAAAAATTAGCTGGGTGTGCTGGTGGGCGCCTGTAATCCCAGCTACTCCGGAGGCTGAGGCAGGAGAATTGCTTGAACCCAGGAGGTGGAGGTTGCAGTGAGCTGAGATCGCGCCATTACACTTCAGCCTGGGTGACAGAGTGAGACTCTATCTCAGAGAAAAAAAAAAAAAAAAAAAGGTAAAAAGGAAAAGCAAGGTACAAAGTAGGAGAAAATATTTGTAATACAATGTGTGACAAAGGGCTTGTATCTAGAATGTTAAAAGAACTCTTACATGGCAAACAACTTTTAAGAGGTGAGCAAAGACTTGAAAAGACACACAAAGAAGATATACAGATGGCCAATAAGCACATGAAAAGATGAGCATCATCATTAGTCATCAGGGAAATTATTTAAAACCCACAATGAGATACTATTTATAACTGCCAGAATGGCTAAAATGAAAAAGACCAAGGATTTCAAGTATCAGAGAGAATGAAAAACAAGTGTGAAATGGCAAAACCACTTGGAAAGTTTTGGAGTTTCTTAGTAAACATGCATGTACCTTATGACCCAGTAATTCCATACATACCTGAAAACATGTGCCCACAAAAAGACTAACTTATGAGTGTCCATGTGAATCTTATTTGTAATAGACCCAAACTGAAAACAATCTAAGTATCCATGAATAGGGAAGTGGACAAACAAATTTTGATATAGTCATTCAGTGGCATACTCCTCAGCAATGAAAAGACAGCACAGATGAATCTTATAGATATCTGTTGAATAAAAGACTTGGCACAAAAGAGTATATATTATATAGTTCCATTTAGGAAGTTCTAGAACAGGCAAAACTATGATGATAGAAATGATCACAGTTTGCCTGTGATGGGATATAGTGGGGAGATTAACTACAAAGGGTTACAAGAGAACTTTTGGTGGTGATGGAAATATTCTGTAACTTCATTGAGGTTGTGGTTTCATGGATGCATCTATTCGTTGTCAAAACGCATTACACTGTGTGTTTAAAATTTGTACATTTTATTGTATATAAATTATACCTCAAAGTTGTTTAAAAATAAAAACATGAAACTTTTAAAAATAATGAAAAATATTGTTAGCATATAGTTTTGTATACTTTTTAAAAGCCTTTGTCAGCTAAATTTATGAGGAGTTGTACTGTATTTCTAGGATACTTTATTAAGCCTTCTGGGAGGCAATTCAATGAACGTGTCATTAATCATTTTATTTTGCACCTAATAGTTGTGGTTAAATCTAGAAATAATGAGGTAAGCCTTATTCCCTCAAGGAAACATTTCTTAACATCTATCACTTTCACTTTCATTTGAATGTTTTTATTTTAAAAATACATACCAGTTTTATTATATTTACTTTTCTGTATGTACAGAGGCTAAAGTACTTGGTGTTTTAGTTAAACATACATGTAATGTAAAAACATGTACATGTCCATTTCGGATTTATTTTCAAAAATATATTCCCCATCGAATCTGAATCATAGGAATATTTAAGTCTTACATCTTCGCAGTAAGTAGTACATTTTTACTGTAATTTTTTCCCCTGCTTTGTGTCTTGATGTCCTGCAGATGAACTGGTGACATCTGATATTCACTAGTCATGTTCGTTGAGGAAAAACATACACTTTCTTATTAAATCCACTTATCTGTAAAGTTTTGGTCAGGGATTTTAGCTTTTATTATGTGGATTATAGCTTATAGTACGTGGAAGAAATCGAACTGCAGGGATATAAACATTGTTTGGGGTGGAAAAAGCCTGCACTAGCAGATGTATTATAAAAGTTGAAGCCAGTATCAAAATGTCTTTTTCAGAAGTGGTAAATAGAATTTTTTTTTAAACACTGAGATCATAGAGCCGATTGTTGGGGAGGGAACACAGTTACTGAAGTATCAACTTTGTTTTTATGTGGCATAGAGTGTTCTTAAAGAGTAAAGGTGATTGGTTGAAAAACAAATGGAAAATTCTTAATTTGTAACTCTTGAAACTCTTCCTGCCAAAAATTTTTTGAAGTGTTCCTTCATTTGTTCATTCATTCAGGAATATATTAATACACTTATCCCTTAAACCATTTTACACATGTGCCATGTACCACTGGTTTTTTTTTTTTAAATTTCAACTTTTATTATAGATTAAAGTGTACACATTCAGGTTTGTTACTTGGGTAACTGTGTTATGCTGAGGCTTGGGGAATTTAATAATAACAGAAATTTTTTGAATTAAAAGATGCCTATTGGTTTAAAACATTTTCAAATGTGTCACCCACATGACCCACACGACAGTTTACTGCACTTGGTGGGAAGATACTGTTTTCAGTGTTTAATAGATAATGTATGAGGCTGCTTTCAGGGTTTGGTTATATTATGTTACTTTCATTGCCGTATATCTCCTGTATATCTAAGCTAAACTTCTTGACTAGTTTAAATTAACTTATCTAGTTGATATACTTGGGCCCTGATCTGGTTTACTTGTGCACACACCTAACATGAAGTTATTTTAACCTTGTGACATTTAATCTTTAATGTTTCTGGAGAAAAGAACTAAATATCTTTTTACAAAATAAATTATGAATACCTTTTAAGCAGCTTCTATTTGAAATAACACTTTATATAAATATGGGAATATATAATATTCTTATGTAAGAATATTTTATATGAATATAGTCCTTTACCTTTTTGATTCCTACAGCAAGGCCATGAGAAAACCAAGGCTCACAGAAATTATGTTTAATACAGTCTTTCCATGTCATTGTGCTACCTCCCCCAAATTTCAGCCTGTTTGAATTTGGGGGAGGAGTTGTGGGGGGAGCAAGAAAATAGTCTCCGATTCTAACATAGGATGTTTAAAACATTTTAAAAAGTTATTTGTTTTCAGTATCTGCCTGAGAAAGAATTAGAACATGTCTTCTTAGTTGATGAATTATCATGGGTGATTTTCAAGTTGGTGAAATGGTTAAGAGTAATTAAATAAATGGTTGAGAGTTATTTTGCGCATTAAATGCTAACTTTTATGTGCATCAGTTAGTCAAAAGAAAATCTCCATTTTAATTATGTCCTCACTGCCAAGGGTGAGGGTCTTGTTTGATATTGTCTGGCTTACAGGAATGAGATTGTTTAACCTAGAGCAAGAGGAAATTTTTTTTTTAAGAGATGATATCTTGTGCTGTTGTCTAGGCTGTAGTGCAGTGGCATGATCATAGTTCACTGCAGCTTCAAATTCCTGGGCTCAAGGGATCCTCCTGCCTCAGCCCCCTGAACACTTGGGATTACAGTCATGAGCTACCACACCCACCTCAGCAAGAGCAAATTTTTCTTTTTTTTTTGTTTGACAGGGTCTCACTCTTGCCCGGGCTGGCCTTGAACTCCTGGGCTCAAGCCATCTACCTGCTTCGACCTCCCAGAGTGTTGGGATTACAGGTATGAGCCACCATGCCTGGCCAGCAAGAGGAAGTTTAATGTTAAGTACTATGTAAAGCTGTCTGTTGCCTTAATGAAAAATTTCTAAAAAATCATGGTTTTGTTTTTAGCAACCCCAAAATGCTTCTGACTTCAAGAGTTCAAATAATTTTACTGTAAAGTTTAATAAAAGGTTAAGATATGCTGTGTAATTATGTAAGCTGGTAAGATTAAAACAAGTAAAATACAGGTAGTTTAGTTCTTAAAATCTTCATATATATTTCCTTATTAACATTAATCAGTAGAATTGAGATTGAATATAGTACAGCAGTTATGAATTTAGGCTCTAGATTCAGACTGTCTAGGTTTGAATGTCAATTCTATCACTTTCCCATTGTATGACTAGGGACAACTTTTTTAAGCCTTAGTTTCCTCATTGATAAAATGAGGATAATCTTAGTACTTGCCTCTTTTGCTAAGAATGAGGATTAAAATGATATATGTGAAACCATTTATGTCATACATACCCATTCACATGATACAGTTAATTTGGATTGTCTATGTCAGTAGATGAGATATATAAAAAAGAAAATCCAGTTGATGAGTAGTTTTGACATTATTGCATACTTAATTTGTGGATTTTCAGTGCTTCTGTTTTCTTTTTTCTGTTGGAGATCCTATTAAGTAATGAATTAATTATGATATGGAAAAGTAATGATCCTCAACAAATTTGTAAACTATATACTTGGATAATCTGAAAGACTGAAACTTAACTGTACTTATGCTTTAAATTAAAATAACAACAACCAGAATACCCAGAACATACTTTTAAGGCAGGATAATAACTTATCTGACAAATTAGAGATAAGAGATCAAGATGAAGGTAGTGAAGTCAATGATGTTTTCAGTTGATTGCAGTATGATCTCCATCAAGTTAGCTATTATTTTTACTAATATATGAACAGAGTGATGAGTGGGAGCTAAAGTTAGGTACTTTGTAGGGAAATCTATGCACTATTTCTAAGGAGCTGTAGGACTGAGAAAGGTATTTTACTTGTTTTGTGTTATTTTTAAAATGAGAAAAATAAAAGCATATTTGTATGCTGTTGGGAATGATCCAACAGAGAGGGAAAATGAGAAAGATGAGAAGTATTTGATGGTCTTCTTGAGTAGATGAGAGGAAGTGGAATATAGTACACAAATGGAGGGATTATTTTTAGAAGTAAGGAAAGATTATCTCTAGAAACGGTGGGATTGCAGAAAACTAAGCTACGAACAGATGCTGGTGGGTGAATAGCTCTGATGGTGATAAGTTGTGGAAGTTCTCTTCTGATTGCTTGTATATTCTTACTGTATTCTTAGTGAAGTAGGTCATGAACCAAACTTGAGGACGAAGGATTTGTGAGAGATTTGAGGAGCCAGGAAAAGGTATGAAATAGATATCTGAAAGAAAAAGAGAAAGTATTAACAGTGACTAGAGACAAAAAAATAGGTTTTCTACCAAGAATGAAAATGAATATTGAAAATGGACTTCTAATAGATGACAAAGGCAATGGAATAATATCTTTAAAGTACTGAGGGAAATAAGAGTAAGAGTGAAAAACAAAGATATTTGGGGACCTGCAGAAGCTGAGGATGTAATACTTATAGATTTTTGTTTGTTTGTTTGTTTGTTTGTTTTTTGTTTTTGAGATGGAGTCTCACTCACTCTGTCACCTGGGCTGGAGTGCAGTGGCGCGATCTCTGCTCAGTGCAACCTCTACCTCCCGGATTCAAGCGGTTCTCCTGCCTCAGCCTTCTGAGTAGCTGGGATTGCAGGCATCCACCACAATACCTGGCTAATTTTTGTATTTTCAGTAGAGATGGAGTTTCACCAATTGGCCAGGCTGGTCTGGAACTCCTGACTTCCAGTGATCCACCTGCCTTGGCCTCCCAAAGTGCTGGGATTATGGGTGTGAGCCACTGTCCAATACTTATAGATTTTTGTCAGAAATGCTACAAAAGCATATACTTCACTAAAAGGAAATTGAACCCAGATGGAAAGTGTGAGATATAAGAATCAAAATGAGCAAAGAAATGGGTATTTTGCATAGAGGTGTTTGTAGTATTCTCTGATGGTAGTTTGTATTTCTGTGGGATTGGTGGTGATATCCCCTTTATCATTTTTTATTGTGTCTATTTGATTCTTCTCTCTTTTCTTCTTTATTAGTCTTGCTAGCGGTCTATCAATTTTGTTGATCTTTTCAAAAAACCAGCTCCTGGATTCATTAATTTTTTGAAGGGTTTTTTGTGTCTCTATTTCCTTCAGTTCTGCTCTGATTTTAGTTACTTCTTGCCTTCTGCTAGCTTTTGAATGTGTTTGCTCTTGCTTTTCTAGTTCTTTTAATTGTGATGTTAGGGTGTCAATTTTGGATCTTTCCTGCTTTCTCTTGTGGGCATTTAGTGCTGTAAATTTCCCTCTACACACAGCTTTGAATGTGTCCCAGAGATTCTGAACCCCAGAAGAAAACCTAGGCAATACCATTCAGGACATAGGCATGGGCAAGGACTTCATGTCTAAAACACCAAAAGCAATGGCAACAAAAGCCAACATTGACAAATGGGATCTAATTAAACTAAACAGCTTCTGCACAGCAAAAGAAACTACCATCAGAGTGAACAGGCAACCTACAAAATGGGAGAAAATTTTCGCAACCTACTTATCTGACAAAGGGCTAATATCCAGAATCTACAATGAACTCAAACAAATTTACAAGAAAAAAACAAACAACCCCATCAAAAAGTGGGCAAAGGATATGAACAGACACTTCTCAAAAGAAGACATTTATGCAGCCAAAAAACACATGAAAAAATGCTCATCATCACTGGCCATCAGAGAAATGCAAATCAAAACCACAATGAGATACCATCTCACACCAGTTAGAATGGCGATCATTAAAAAGTCAGGAAACAACAGGTGCTGGAGAGGATGTGGAGAAATAGGAACACTTTTACACTGTTGGTGGGACTGTAAACTAGTTCAACCATTGTGGAAGTCAGTGTGGCGATTCCTCAGGGATCTGGAACTAGAAATACCATTTGACCCAGCCATCCCATTACTGGGTATATACCCAAAGGACTATAAATCATGCTGCTATAAAGACACACGCACACGTATGTTTGTTGCGGCACTATTCACAATAGCAAAGACTTGGAACCAACCCAAATGTCCAACAATGATAGACTGGATTAAGAAAATGTGGCACATATACACCATGGAATACTATGCAGCGATAAAAAATGATGAGTTCATGTCCTTTGTAGGGACATGGATGAAACTGGAAATCATTCTCAGCAAACTATCGCAAGAACAAAAAACCAAACACCACATGTTCTCACTCATAGGTGGGAATTGAACAACAAGAACACATGGACACAGGAAGGGGAACATCACACTCCAGGGACTGTTGTGGGGTGGGGGGAGGGGGGAGGGGGGAGGGATAGCATTAGGAGATATACCTAATGCTAAATGACGAGTTAATGGGTGCAGTACACCAACATGGCATATGTATACATATGTAACTAATCTGCACATTGTGCACATGTACCCTAAAACTTAAAGTATAATTAAAAAAAAAAGGAAATGGGTATTTTGGTATGTCTAAATACATATTATAAAAAGTAAATACTAAATTTATATATGTAAATATATTTACTAGGATATTGGATAACTTGGGATATCTGTTTTAATGCAACCAATTGCTTATTTTTTCTTTCCCTTTGTGATGAGAGGGAAAACAAAGTTCTGCAGACTGTTTTTAAAGAGCTCATGTTTTTTAAGCTGGCTTTGTGATCACTGTTTAAGAACTTTAGATGTAGTGTGACCTTAATCTACACTATGTAAAATTAGATGGTATCATAGATATTTGACATTGCCTTCCAAGTACACCAAAGATTACTAGTCTAAATTCTATATGTATCAGATACCTAAGCCATTCCCAGGTTCTGAGGTGTTTACTCAGAGGTTAGGGAAGAGAACTACTTCTGTGCATTAGAAGGCTTATCTTTGGGTTTTTCCTCAGAAGGAGGCAATAGAGTGCATAAACATCAAATTTGTGCTTAAATACATTTTATTTTTATTTTAATCTGCTTCAGTGTTTGCGTGGCAGCCTTACTTAGATCAAATAAAACCTAGCATATGAGTTGTGTACTCCTGCCATTCAAATTCCTTTTATGGAAAAGAAAAATAGTCTTCTTATTCATTTCCCTAATTGGGAAGGATGAAGCTAGTAAGTTATTGGACAAAAGCTGAAAAATATTCTCATGTCCATTATGTAAAGGTTTAGACATCTTTTAAAACCAGTACCTGCCAATGTGAGGTTTTTAATGTATTTTACATTTCCAAAATTAAAAAGTAATCTCCAAGATTGTCTGAATTACTTATTAGATAGAAAATATATTTGTGTGAGCTTCCTAAACCTCTGCGCTTAAGTAGTCATTCAGTCTTCGCTATTACATCATAAGTCATTACTAAGCCTTTTGTTCTGAGCTATACCAAAGATATTATTTATATAGAAACATATTTATAGATGTTTTCAGTATCATTTAGTACATTAATTAGTATTCATGATGTTAAAAAGAGACTAAAGTTTATTTCTGATAGCTTCTCTTTTAATATGATATGTTATATAAATTTAGAAACAGTAATTTATCTTTAGTTTATTCAGAGACTCTTTTTTTTTTATTTTATTTTTATTTTTTTTTTGAGATGAAGTCTTGCTCTGTCACCTGGGCTGGAGCGTAGTAGCGCGGTCTCGGCTCACTGCAACCTCTGCCTGGCAGGTTCAAGCAATTCTTCTACCTCAGTCTCCTGAGTAACTGGGACTACAGGCACACACCACTATGCCTGGCCAATTTTTGTGTTTTTAGTAGAGACGGGGTTTCACCATATTGGCCAGGCTGGTCTTGAACTCCTGACCTCATGATCTGCCCGCCTCGGTCTCACAAAGTGCTGGGATTATAGGCGTGAGCCACTGCCCCTGGCCTCATATTTTAACTAATAATTTCCAGTCATTTGATTATATTTTTGGAATATTTTTACTTTCAAAAACTGTATTTGTTACCAGAAAGACATAAAAACTACTCATGCTGCAAATATGCATGCTGGTAAATACAAATCGGATCATTTATTTCAGGACTGGTTTTATTGACTTTTTAGGTGAGGATTCTATTATTAATAGATCTAAAATAAGAAAGAAGTAACTATCATGAACTGATTTAAGAACAAGTTTGGAGCATAAAAACTCTAAAAATAAGATGGATTATGATGTATTAAGTGTTCTCCAGTTAAAATATTATTTTATAAATAGTTAAATAATTTAAGAAATATTTCTTCCCTTAAATGTTAGTTCTAAATCAGACTAGTCTCAGATGCATATTAGTAATGCTCGGAATGGAAAACATACACCTGTGGTAAAAGAATATGTCATGGTAAATATGTTTATACAGCTGTGTGGTAATGTTAGTTATTACAGAGCACATTTGCAGAATCATATAATGAGCCTCATTTTCAAACAACCATTAACTTTGGCTTAGAAATGGCTAATTAAAGAATAACTGCATTTTTCAAATGCAGACTGCACAAACAATATATAGCATCACTGTAGTTGTCTTCTTAACAGAATGTATAAATTTGATTGTAAGTATATGTTGGCTAATTTCGAGGAAATTCAAACTTCTTATAAGACTATTTCTTATTTATAATTTATACTTTCATTGCATATAATGCCTACTCTTTTAGTACCAGACTGAGTTTCCATTAAACTTTATTGCACTTACATGGACTCTTCTGTCAAGCTTTAATAAAATTATAAAATTGACTTAATTGGGTCTATCTGAAAGCTTCCTTTATCATTAATAAATTTTATTTATTCCATGGGGTTATAAGTCTTGGATAACTTGTATGACTTCATTCAAACTTGTTCTAGAATATGAATAAATATTATTTAAAATTAAGCATGAGTAAAAGCAAATTTAAAAATATTCTCATAGGACTTTGAGGATTTACTCAAGAGTGCATAAAATGTTACCATTAACTATGTATTGCTATAGTGCAATCTGTAAAAATATGTTATCCAAAAAGTTTAACAAGCAGTGGGTGGTTTCATCCATTCGTCTAACTTTTGAGCACCTGCTAGGTAAACTCTAGAAATATCAAGAAGGAAGGCTTATTTCCTGCCCTCAAGTATTTTAGTTTCCTTCTACCGAGCATCAACTTTTAATTACCAGCAGTTACTTTTTTTAAAAAACCTGCCACTTGAGAGGAAGATACTGCAAATGTATTCAACATATAAATAGTGGCATCTTTATTAGACCCTTAGCTCTTTTTAGAGCTCTCTAAAATGGATACTAAGTTATAAGAAGACCAGGAAAGAAAATAAACAGATTCATGGCGTATTTATTTCCACTCCTGGAAAAAAGAGTTCGATGTGCTTTGGGGGAACTTTTTCTTGTTTGAACAATTTAACTTCTAAGGTGGATACAAAGTTACCAGAGGCGTTTGAACCAGAGCAACTCCATCTTAAATAGGGGCTGGGTAAAAAAAACGCTGCCATCTGCTGGGCTGCATTCCCAGGAGGTTGAGGCATTCCTAGTCACAGGATAAGACAGGAGGTCGGCACAAGATACTGGTCATAAAGACCTTGCTGATAAAACAGTTGCCGTAAAGAAGCCGGCGAAAACTCGCCAAAACCAAGATGGCGATGAGAGTGACCTCTGGTCGTCCTCACTGCTACACTCCCACCAGCGCCATGACAGTTTACAGATGCCATGGCAACATCAGGAAGTTACCCTATATGGTCTAAAAAGAGGAGGCATGAATAATCCACCCCTTGTTTCACTTATCATCAAGAAATAACCATAAAAATGGGCAACCAGCAGCCCTCTGGGCTCCTCTGCCTATGAGAGTAGCCATTCTTTTATTCCTTAATAAACTTGGTTTCTTAATAAACTTGCTTTCATTTTGCTTTGTGGATTCGTCTCTAATTCTTTCTTGCTCAGACCCAAGAACCCTCTCTTAGGGTCTGGATCAGTACCCCTTTGAGTAACAAAGTAATGAGGTGTTCGGAGTTGATTTAAGGTTAATCATGGAAGATTTTGACCTTGGTCTTTTTTCACACCACTTAGCATGGTGACTAACACATAGCAAGTACTTCATAAATATTTATTGAATGAATGAATGAGTAAATAAATAAGGATTAATAAAATAGTGGCCATCGATTTGCAGAAAAGGAGAGCCTTCTAGCAGAGGGAGAACTGAGGCAGGATTGTTGTAGAGGCAAGAATTGTGAATGGGTTTCCTAGGTTGGTCAAGAGGTGAGCTCAGGAGAAATGAGGACTCTAATAATCAGAAGGGCTTCCATTGTTAAACTCAGTTCGCTTTAGTATGAGAGCCCTAGGTCATGAATGTCTAAGTAAAATTAGTTTTATTAACTCTACAGGAGTAAAACGGGGAAGAAACTAGAGCAGAGATTCTCAAAGTGTGGTACCACACTTAGCAGCTTTAGCATCATCTGGGAGCTGGTTAGAAATGCAAATTCTAGGGCCAACCCAGAACTACTAAATGGGAATTTCCCGGTGAGGAGTGGGGAGGAGGGAGACTCAGCAACCTGTGTTTTAGTGGGCCCTCCAGGGGATTCTGATATCCTTAGGCTAACATTTGAGAACCACTGGGCTGGAGGAGGAAAGTCAGGTACCAAATAAAAGCAGTGAGATTAGAGATTATAGAAGAGATAATTACTAAGATTATTTCCAACTGTAAATTGAATGATTTAAAGATTTGATTATGGCCGGGTGCAGTGGCTCATGCCTGTAATCCCAGCACTTTGGGAGGCCAAGGTGGGCGGATCACGAGGTCAGGAGTTTGAGACCAGCCTGACCAACATGGTGAACCCCCGTCTCTACTAAAAATATAAAAATCAGCCAGGCATGGTGGCACAAGCCCATATCCCAGCTACCCAGGAGGCTGAGGCAGGAGAATTGCTTGAACCCTGGAGGCGGAGGTTGCAGTGAGCTGAAATTGTGCCAGTGCACTCCAGCTTGGGCAACAGAGCAAGACTCCGTCTCAAAATAAATAAATAAAATAAAATAAAGATTTGATTATTTAGTATGGCTGTGCAGGGATGATTAATCATTGGATGTACAGAGTTTTTTTTAAAAAAATAGAGATGTTTGCGCTTTGGTGGAGAACCGTTAGGCTTTCAGCTTCACGGGTGGAAGAACTCATTTTTACCAGTTACCCAAAAGTAACTGGAAAGTACAATGTCAATTTATTGTGTATAGTAGATAAAAAACTGGCTCAAATCAGAACAGTACACTTTCATTTGGTATGTTGATGATCTTAGAAGATAAAGTTATCAATCAAAGAGGTTGTGTGCTGAAGGATAACTTGAACACAGGAGTTTGAAGTTGCAATGAGCTATGATCATGCTACTGCACTCTAGCCTGGGTGACAGAGTGAGACCCTTAATGTAAAAAAATTTTTAAAAAGGGTTGTGTGAGGAACAGATAATTAAATCAAAGGCAGTTGGATGATTTTTTTTGAGATGGAGTCTTGCTCTGTCGCCCAGGCTGGAGTGCAGTGGTGCGATCTCGGCTCACTGCAACCTCTGCCTCCCAATTCTCCTGCCTCAGCCTCCCCAGTATCTGGGATTACAGGCGCCCACCACCATGCCCAGCTAATTTTTGTATTTTTAGTAGAGATGGGATTTCGCCATGCTGGCCAGGCTGGTCTTGAATTCCTGACCTCGTGATCTGCCCACCATGGCCTCCCAAAGTGCTGGGATTACAGGCACGAGCCACTGTGCTTGGCCTGGATGTTCTTAAACATTATTTTAATTGAAATCAATAACCTAATGAATGTACTTTCTTCATAACATAAATATTTCAGTGTAAAATAAGCAGAAGCCTTTTCCAGAAGCAAAGACCGTTTTTTTCTTATCACTACAGAAGATACCCTGATTAATTTTTAGTCTTTGACTCTTTCATTTAAAAAAAAAAAGAATTCCTGGAGATTATTATTTTTCTGTTTGTGATGTTGATGTACTACACTTTGCAAATTTATTGTATCCTGGTACGGTTTGGGATACACCTTATTCTTCCTTAGAATATACACTTTCTACAAAAAAGACTTGGGATGGGTTACTTCTGAGGATGATGTGGGCTGCATGGGTCAAAACCATTCAAGTTGATTCATGTTCATTTCAGTTTTTGATTCAAGATAAACATCTTTTAGAATTCTATAATTGTATCGAATTATATCTTGAATTGGATTAAATTATATTGTATATATAGATATACATTTATATCTATAAATGTATTGAATTCTATAATTCAATAATGTATGTAGAGAACAGAGGAAGTCAGAAAGACATGTGTCAACACTGTGTTTATGATTTATACCTATTAGCTCCCTGGTTGTCTTAAAATTGTAACTGTTTAAAGCTCATTATGAATAACCCAAGATTTATTACATTCATTTGGATAAAATGGACAATACGGTTGTTATAAATCAAAGCAAGTAAAACCTATATGCCACTAGGATTGTTTATGAATGTGTTATTTCTCTTGTTATTCAGGATCCCATTGACATGTTTGCATATATGCACATTTACTTGAACTTATCATGTAAAAATTATCAGCATTTATCAACTCTTCTGTAGTCGGCACCATGCTGAGCACTCCAGTGTCAAGGAGGAACACAGGAGAGTTCCAGTCACATAGCTCCATGAAGGTCTCGTTTCAACACCATATCCCACATGGCAACAAAAGGATATAAAAGATAAAACTAAAACGATATACCTAGTCTCAAAATCAAGACAAACATTTCTAAGGACCAGGAGGTGACCAGAAATAGAAAGTGATAAGTAGGCCTGGAACTCTGAGCCTGCCAAGCTCCTGGCCAGAAGCAGGAAGTTGCTTAACTACTCCTCAGCCACTTCTCAGGAGGTGGTAGAGCTCATGCCTGAAGGAAGGGATGGAAGGCAGGAGAATCCTTCCCCCTGCCTGATTTCCATCATTGTTAATAGACACTAAAACGTTAGCTGCCAGCTCTGCCTGGGGCTGTGGTCTTATTGTAAGCTGTGAACTAAGGGGCAAAAGTAGGATAAAAACACAGTTTAGTGACCAGAAACTGAAAAAGTTGTCTGCTGGTTCTGTAATATCCCTAATGTCGTCCTTCTAAACTATTATTCAAGGATGAGGCTGGCGCAGTGGCTCACACCTGTAATTCCAGCACATTGGGAGACCAAAATGGGAGGATTGCTTGAGCGCAGGAGTTTAAGACCAGCTGAGCAACATGGCAAAACCCTGTCTCTATAAAAAAATACAAAAAATAGCAGATATGGTGGTGTGTACCTGTAGTCCCAGCTACTCAAGAGGCTGAGGTGGAAGAATCACCCGAGCTGGATTAGTCGAGGCTACAGTGAGCCATGATTGCACTATGGCACTCCAGCCTGGGGGTCGGAGTAAGACCCTGTCTCCAAAAAACAAACAAACGAAAAGGAATGAGGGCAAAATTAAGACATTTTAACATATGTGGAATAAGAGTATAAGAGTATTTACTATTCACATAACCTTTCTAAAAGAAATACTAAATGGTGCACTCAGTAGGAAAAAATGTCCCAGAGGGAAGGTATGGTGGGCTTAGAAAATAATAGTGAAATTGATTGAAATATTAGCGATGTAAGTAGTCATTTCTTGTATTTGAAATGTGTGAACATGATTTGTTCAATTATAGCATTAATTTAATTTAACTACAAAAATAAGCTCTTAAGATACTGCAAATGTCCAATATGTCCAATAGGACCTTGTTGTTAGGTAACCAGAAGAGAGAATGACTTCTGAGTCAAAGCAGTCTAAACAGAGAAAAGGAAATTTAGGTGTACCTTGAAGAAATATGTAGGATTCAGCTTTGTCAATCTCATTGGAGGCTGTGCAGTGAAAAAGAGCAATGTGAGCAAATTGCATTTAGGTAGTGACTCATTTTGAGGGTAGTTTGGCCAGGGTTTATGTAAGAGAGTGATTGGGGAGGTTATTTTGAACCTTTTGGAATCCTTCTAGTAGGCACTGGGGTATCTGTATTGAGATAAATGAGATGGTATCCTTTTTAGCTGACTTTTTTCCAGGCAAGCCCTAGCAATTTGTCTTCTCTAAATGAGCAACATATGTATCTTTAAGAAATTCACAGTAATTGTCTTCAGGGCTTTCTCTTTTTCTTTGTAAAATGCCATATTCTCAAGTTGTGTTTTCTTTTTCTGAGGATTAGCTTAGGTAATTTGAAAGGCTCTACCTCTTTGTATTATATCAGCTTTGGTTAAAACCTGTTTTTGCTTTGTTCCTTGGTTGATCCTTAGACTGAATGAAGGCCAATTAGATATTAGTATAAAGTAAGTGATATCATAGCATCAGAGAGAATCTTCTGTAAACCAGAGCCTGCTTCCAGTTTGTATTGTCTAGAGAACAAAGGGTATCTTTGCACCAAAGAGACTGGGAGAAGTTGGTATTTACTTTGCTTCAAGTATAAAACTGTAGAGCAAGGCTTAAGGAACTCCTAAAGGAAGGGCACCTTCTAGTACCCTTCTTTTTCCTCTTTTACAGATGGAAGAAATTTTTTTTTGGCTTTTAATTTTTTTTTCTTTTTGAATCAGAGTTTTGCTCTTTTGTCCAGGCTGGATTGCAGTGGTGCAGTCATAGCTCACTGCAGCCTCAAACTCCCAGGAATTTCCTGGGATTGCTCAAACAATCCTTCTGCCTCAGCCTCCCAAATAGCTGAGCCTATAAGTGCATGCCACTACATCCAGCTAATTTTTTGTTTGTGTGTGTATTTTTTTGTAGAGACAGGGTCTTGCTATGTTGCCAAGGCTGATTTCCAACTCATGGCCTCAAGTGATCCTCCCGCCTCAGCCTCCCAGAGCACTAGAATTATTGGCATGAGCCACTGTCCCTGGCCCATTTGTTTTCATGTCAAACTGGTAATGTGCCAACATAGTAACAAGGTTTGAGGGAGGCACATCTCACACACCAGCATGAAAACCAAATCATGTTGCTTATGAACTACAAGTGGACTAGGAAGAGATTATAATGAGGGAGTGAGATGGTGGATGCCAACTTAAAGAATAGCAAGGAATCGAATATGTGGTTGCAGCAGCCAGCACTCATGTGATCTTTGACCATGGGCCGGAGGAATCTGAGTCTTGTCTCTGGAATTCCCAGAAGTACCTTATTTTTCATAAGCTCTTACTAACGTGCTTTAACCAAGTTGCTGTATGTCCAGAATTATAATGAATCTTTTGAGGTTATAAGAAAAAAAAATAAGTTGGAACTTAAAGAAGAGCCACTGTTTGCAAGAGGGCTTAATCATATCTTCATATCTCTGCAATTAATCTGTAGGTTTGCATAGAGTAGCAATTTGGACCGTTTATGTATTTTTCTCTCAATAAATTGTTTTAGAAGCTAGATTACTTTGCAGCATAAAGCACCTACTTTTTCTTCTGACTTACCTGTTACCAGTGTTGTATTTTGTCCTCTCCCCTCAGTTTCCTACTTTTCCCTCAGATTGCCTTAGCTTCTGCTTTGCTTATGTTCTTCCCACTATTTGATGTGTATGTCATACATTTATCACCTTGTTACTGCTTATGGCTGTTTTCCTTTTCCCACATTTCCTTTACAGTCTGTTACTTCCTTTCTTTTTACTTCTTTTTACTTCTGTTACTTCCTTTCTTCATTCTCTCCTCCTCTATTTCTGTTTGCCTTGGTTTCCTCATTTGTTGAAATCGTTTTCTTAAAGGGGTTTCTTAAAGGTTATAGTGAGTTGACTCATGGATTAATCAAAGTGTTTCTTTTTAACTTTATTTTATTGTCAGGCCTTATTAGCCAGCAGAATAATAAAGCCAATCATAGTATATTCTTAAGTTTGAGTAAACTTTTGTTGAACTTATTTGGTTATTTGAGGTTTCACTAAAGAATGTGAGTTAGAAAAATGGCAGAGTGATAGGGACGTGCTTTCATGTCTGAGTATTGACCTGTGATGTAATGGGAGCAAGAATGAAACATAGTTGCCATATGCAGTGATGTGATCTTGGGATATGAGACAATTTGCACTCTCAACCTGCTTGACTAGATATTTATAGCAGAAATGCTAAAATGAAAACAAAAACAAGAACTTTGTTCTTGAAAAAACTTCTAATTAGACTTTAAAGTTTTGGAATATAGTAAAAAAAATAGTGACTGGAACTTAGTAAATTAGAAAGGTTTGTTTTGATGTGAGAAGTATGGCCTGTACCCCACCTTCTTGGTACTTGGTAGTTGCTTGTATTCTCTTTAAAGATTTACCTATACAATAGTTAGAAGTGAAATATAATATTAAGACCAAATTATTTTATAGAATATTAACAAATTAAGCAAATAAATTAAGTTTTATTTTTATAGATGAGACCATTCACTTTTATATATCAAAATGCTAGCTTGCATGTGTCAATATAGAGATGTTACTGTTAGACTCAAATGATCTAGAATATGAACTTCCAAGTTAGAGTTTATTTGCAAAAGAAGTTGAATCATAAAATATCTAAATTACTTGAATTATATTTCTCTTATAATCATTCTTCTATTTGCTTAGCAATAAGATATTATCTGTGATGGGCTTCCTTTTTCTTTTTACTCTCTGCTTTTACTCCTTAACTTTTTGTCTTTAAAAAAAGTTGCAAGGTACTAGCACTAAACATTCAGTAAAGGAGTAGATAAGGCTGGGCATGGTGTCCCACGCTTGTAATACCAGTACTTTGGGAGGCCAAGATGGGAGGATCTCTTGAGACTAGGAGTTTGAGATAAGCCTCAGTAACATAGCAAGACTACATCTCTACAAAAAAAAGAAAAAAAAAAAGGAGTGAATAAAATAGGAACCTCTAAATAGTATTTATCTTTGCAATAACTTTTATAAAATTTGAGATTCAAACTCCTTATTTGATACACTCTAAATCCAAGTGGGGGTAACTTGTTTTAATTCCAAATTTGTACTTAAGTGTGGGAGTAGCTCATCTTTTTCAAATACATTCTAAATAAAAAAAAAAATGGGTAGGATCTGCTTATATAACTCATACTGTTATATGTGTTTTTTTGGTTTTTTTTTTTTTTTTTTTTTAACCCAAGCTTACATAGGTTTTCTCTAATGCTAGGTGATCTGAAGGAAATCATTAAAATCTTTGGGTTGTTTGAAATTCCTTGCCTCTCTATTTGAAGTTAGTCTGGATCAAAGGGACCAGGATTTAAGTTTTTAAAAGAAACTTTGTAAAAATAAAAACTCCTTTAGGGAGACTTATGCAAATACTCAGTTGGACTTTTCAAATATAGTACTTAAATCCAGAAATAAATGTGTATTACTATATACAAATTTAATTGCCTTCCAAAATATATTACACCAAAGGGATATTCATTTTATGCTTTGAAGTTGGGTTCAGAAAAAATTTTTTTGTGTGACCTGGTGATGTCTGTACATTGTTATTAATTTGGATTATAAGTTTTCTTTGGAACAGTTCAAGGGGCTTTGTCTTTAGAAACAAGATGATATGTTACCAGGACCTTACCTCCTTTTTCATTCTTCTTGCCTCCCTCTTTCTTTCACTCATCCTCTTGAAAAGGTTATAGTCATTTATCACTGTGAGAATAGGCACTGCAAATACTATTATGAATATGAGACCATTATCCTTCCCTTCCTCCTCCCATCCCCAGAGATATGGTGAGAGATCTTGTAAAACTTAGTTTTTGGCAATGTCAAAAGGTGTGAATAAGTTAAGATCATAGGCCAGGTGTGGTGGCTCATACCTATAATCCCAGCAATCTGAGAGGCCAAGGCAGGAGGATCTCTTGGGCCCAAGAAGTTCGAGACCAGCCTGGGCAACACAGCATGACATCATCTCTACTAAAAATTAAAAATAAAATAATTAGCCGGGAATGGTAGCCTGCCCCTGCAGTACCAGGTATTCAGGAAGCTGAGGCAGGAGGATTGGTTGAACCCAGGAGTTTGAGGCTGCAGTGAGCCATGATTGTACCACTGCAGTCCAGCTTGGGTGTCAGAGCAAGACTCTGTCATTCATTCATTCATTAAAAAGGAAGGAAGGAAAGGGAAAAAAAGATCATAATAGCAATGACTGAGCATTTTTCATATGCTCCTGGCTTTCTAAAATCTGAGTTCAGCTGTGGTTGTCCTGGACACTGTCTGAGTCGCTGTTGTCAGTGTATCAGTATCAACAGGAACCATCATTGCAAATACAGTCAGAGACTGGGAAAAGCAATTGTTTCCAAAAGTTATGCTTCTTTGATCTACATAAATGGTACATTTTAGCTTTATGCAAGATTAGGGATTATTTTAGAGATTTATGACAATTCCCATTTGTTCCTATATAGGGGATCTGAGCTTGACGCTTGATGCTGGATTTGACTAACTCCCTGCAAAGCCAGTAGGGTGTAGATGTGTATTACCAAGGCATTACACTTGGCAAAGGAAGGAATGAATGCTGCATTGCCTAATATCCCATAGGGATGGGAAGCAGGAGTGTATAACATTCCTTCAGTGTGATTGAGGGCTGTGTTGACTGTATGAGTAAGACAATGTGACTTGAAGATATTAAGTAGAGTCCATACTTAGGTCATTAGAATTCTTGGTCATTGACCTAGATATCAGGAAAGCAAATAGTGTTGGGTGATTAACCAGGGCAGATGCCTTAATTTAGAAATGCAACAAAGAACTTACTAGTTTTCATTTTTCCAGCTCCTCAACCTTTTCTTTCATCTTTCATTCTCTTGTAGTATTAGGCATGGTCGGTGACAGATCTTTGCCAAGGTCTAATACTGAATATTACTAACAGCATGGTGATAAATGTCTCTTCTGTTTCTTTTTAAGGCACAGGTTATCTTGTTGCTAACATAACTCAGAACTCTGATACCATGACCTGCTTAGTAAATAAAATACTTTCCTTCTATCAATAATTGTGTACGCTTACTTTTTGTTGTTATTGTTGCTTTGTAACCAAAGTATTAGAATGCCCCTCTCCTTTGGTGTTTCTTTGCAAATTCAGTGCCTGAACCAATACTTATCACCTATTTGTCATGGCAATTTTCATTATAAGATTAGGTAGTGAGTTGTTGTATAGAAATAGAAATATGAGAATTCACTTTAAATATTTACCCTCTTCATTTTTGTCAAAAGTATAATGATCCTGGCTTGAGTACCTGGAACAGGTTAACCTGTGGATTTTTCTTCTCTAAAATATTTAAGCTTAAAGGTGCCTCTGATGACTGCTACAGGTTTTATCTAGCCCCAGTTACAGCATTCTGAGTCTTTTGGGTGTGCCCCAACATAGTAGCATACTTTATGGCACATATATGGTCGCTTGATATGGGCATTGGGACAGCTCTCTTCTTGTGTTTACACTTCACAATACGAACTGGAGCATTTGCTGATCCACACCCAGGAGGTTCATTCTGGCTAACAGCCCAGTAAAGTCTACCATTTGGGATGGTAATGGTCAGCTAGGACTTGCCTAGGCTTTCAGCATTGGAGTTTGCAATAAATATGTGAAACATACCTTGGTCTTGAAGAGCCTGACTGTGGAGCATGCCAATCAATTGTAATGAGTTTTGTTTCAGTGTTTTTGAAATGGCATTTGCTGAGCTTAGTGACATGCTGCCCTTAAATATGTTAGGATACCCTTTTGCCTTCTATGACTTAATTGTAGTTTCCAATGTATGTCATTTATAAATATATTCTTTCAGCCAGGCCTAAGTTTTGAGCCTAACAACACATCTGTGTTGGTATATTTTCAAGGGTTTTTTAAGAGACCTAAGTAAAATATTCTAGCATATTTCTTATACTCTTAAATTCTGAATATAAATAAATATCCTTACTCCTGCCCATTTGTCATTACCTTATTTCTTATCTTTTCACAACCATCTTGCAGAATTTTATTGTTTCAGGCTGAAAGAGTGAGGGTTGTGATCAACTCAGTATACCACTGGAGGTTATAAGAGTAAACAGCAAACAGTTCTCATAAATGCAGAATGTTGGCAAACTGACAAACTGCATCTGCCGCCCAGAAGGAATGAATGCTGAGGGAATTCACGCCCCAAGCGCAGTGTTTCTTGTGATTAGGCACATTTGAAGCCTGTTAGCAGTAATGTGAACCTGTGATCAATCAAGCAGCTGACCAATCGTTATTTGCTTCTCTCTGCTCCTTCCACCCAGTAAATATGAAGGGCTGTAGAAGCTGAGGGCTGCTGCCTTTGCTCACTAGAAGCAAGGAGCTCTCTTCTTCTTCCCCGGACTTCTTCTTTAAAACAGTGTCTTTTGTTTTAAGTTTTCATTTCTGCATTTGTCCCCCTTCATTCAGTCCTGTGGTAACCGTAGTAACTGTGGCAAACTGTGGCAAGTGGCACCCAAACAGGGACGAACAGGGACAGATAGGGACAGATAGAAACTAGCAGAGACTTGCAGGGACAGGGAGGGACAGACAGGGACAGATAGGATCCTATAGGGACTTGAATGAGGAAGGTCTGCTGGAACAGAGAAAGTGAGACTGACCAGACGAACAAGAAACCCCTTTACATGTCTGCCAGCGGCAATATAAGGTCAGTGCCCTAAAGAGGTAAAGAGAACGGGAAGTTTTTGAATCAGGGTAACAAGGAAGAATTTGGCTATTTCTTTTCTCTTTTCTGTGTGGAATTTGGTTCATATTGTCCTTTTGTCATTATTTCAAAATTCGAGAGAATTTTTTGCACCACCCACAGCACCTATCAAGGGTGGTGAACAGAAGAGGGAGGATGAAAATTGCCTTGTACGGTCTTCTTTTATGGCTACAGGAAGGCTAACTTTAACTTTGGCTTTTGAGATTGCAAACGTGGACTGTAAATGTGCACTGGCACCTGTGAGATGTACAAAAAACTTGGGAGGTTTTCTCAGAGCTTGTCAAGATATGGGAACTGAGCTTCATTGCTCTACAATGTTGGTTCAAGCAATGGCCGATTTGGTAGTTGATCCAAGGGGACTAAAGTGGGAAAATGTCATAAGTGTAGAAAAATTGGACATTTCGAAAAAGAATGCTGTCAGACCTCTGGGCAGAAGGGATCTTATAACACGGTTCCCCTCTCAACAGAAAAAATGCCAGGACTTTGCCCTCATTGCAATAAGGGAAATCATTGTGCTAATCAATGCCATTCAAAATGTCATCAAAACGGCACCTCCCTGTTGGGAAATGAGAAGGGGGCCTGGACCCGGGCACCTCAAACAATGAGGACATTCCCCATCCAGGCCACAATTCTGTTTCAGGGGTGGGTCTCCAGAGGCATATTGATTCCCTCTCCCTAGGAACACCTGGAAGTGCAGTATTGGATTTCCCAGTCAGAGAACTGGTTACATTAATTGGAGGAAACAAACCCACTAAGATTCCCACTGGTATTTGGGGACCTTTGCCAACAGGATACATGGGATTAATTTTGGGCACAAGTCATCTTAACTTATAGGGCATTACTATAGTCCCAGGAGTTGTTGATTTTGATTGTGAAGGAGAAATTCAGGTAGTGGTAATGTCACAAGATCTTTGGGTTTTTGAACTGGGAAAATATATTGCTCAACTGTTGCTTATTCCCTGTAAATTGCACCCTTCTCCACGAAAGGAGAGATGAGGGAATCGAGGGATTTGGAAGTACAACTACATGGGAAGTTTATCACAACCCATAGTATCTAGTAGACCCACTTCTGCAGTGCAGATTGAAGAAAAGAAGTTGTGTGGGCTTATGGATATGGGAGCAAGAGACTGGTCTCTCATGGTGATAGATCTTGAGGATTGATTTTTTTACTGTGCTATTGCACGAGAAGAATAAACCTTGATTTGTTTTCTCTGTGCCTTCTGTTAATCAGAAAGAGCCTGCCTCTTGTTATCAATGGAAAGTTTTACCCCGGGGTAATTAACCAAAGAGGCAGAAGCTGAGATACAGCTTGTGGAGCAGATGCTTCAGCAACGGCATGCCTCCTGGCTGCAGCCACAAAAGCCTTTGCTTTTGTTTGGGTTGATTTACTAATGTGGGGATGAGGGTATGCTTGTGTTTTTATAGGAAATGTACAAACCGTGTGGGTGCCCTCAAGATGTGTGCAACCACGGAACTGGAGACTGGAGGGAGCCATGGATCCCAACCACCGGCTTGGTTCCCCCAGTAGGAGCCATAAGCCAGTTGAATTTGAATGTGAAGACTGAACGAACCACCAACCGGCAATTAAGGGCTGCACAGCCTGCAATTGCCTTTCTCAATTAATTAAAAAACAAAGGGAGAGATGGTGCAGGCCGAAAGAGTGGGGATCGTGATCAACTTAGTATACCACTGGAGGCTATATGTGTAAACAGCAAACTTTTCATAAATGCAGAATGTTGGCAAACTGACAAACTGCATCTGCCGCCCAGAAGGAATGCTGAGGGAAGTCACGCCCCGAGCGCAGTGTTTCTTGTGATTAGGCACATTGAAGCCTGTTAGCAATAATGTGAACCTGTGATCAATCAAACAGCTGACCAATCGTTATCTGCTCCTCCCTGCTCTGTCTACCCAGTAAATATGAAGGGCTGTAGAAGCTCAGGGCTGCTGCCTTTGCTCACTAGAAGCAGGGAGCCCTCTTCTTCCCCTGATCTCTTCTTTAAAACAGTTGCTTTTGTTTTAAGTGTTCATTTCTGCATCTGTCCCCCTTCGTTCAGTCCTGTGGTAACCGTAGTAACTGTGGCAAACCACAGCATTTTATTTCATATAAACAAATTTCTGAAGCTAGATATAGCATGACATAATTTTGAACTGTTTGAACTTCTGAATAACTAATGCACGTGTTTTCAACATATAAAACAACTCCCTCTACATTAGTGAAATATCTAACCCTACTAGCCCTAATGTTTTCTACGTTAGAGCTTGGGTAGCTTAAGGTTCTTTCCTTGCCAAAAATATTACCACATATTACAGAAAGTTTAAATAAAATGGGATTTGAATTTTCATTTTCCTTTTTCCATACAACTTCATTTTATTTTTGGGAATGTGATGTGTCATTTTCTTAATGTTGCTGTAATCTAAGTTATACTTAATCTAAGCCTTTAGCAATGATGACAGGTGTTTGTATGCAGGTGATATTTATATTCCTACGGAGTCTAACTTTTGGAAAATTAATTTGCATGTATTTTTATTTCATGACATACAGTAAAGGTAACCTTCTCCATAAATGTTTGATGTCTTACAGAAAATTTCAGTGTATTAGTTATAACCTCTCTTAATCTATGCATACCACATGCATGTAGATTCATTTAGAGTTTGGGAACAAAATACAACTGAAACTGTTAGAGAGAATGTTCTGATTAGACTCTTCAAGACATAGTGGTCTTCATTCAAGGAGTAAATCTCCTGCCAAGAGTTTCTATCATAAAAGTAAAATATTACATTTTGAAATGCTGTATCACAAACCAAAAATATTTTGGAAACTCTCCAGAGCCCATGGATTTATTGTGATTTGCTTTTAAATCATAGTGCAGCACAGATTATATATTTAGATGATCTACAGTCTACTTATTTTGTTATGGCTGAAGTGATTCAGCTTGTTTTTGATATAAAACTATCAAATATGAGCCTTCTGTCCTCTAAAACATAACACTATACTTTGTGTGGGAGAAAAACTCTTGTTAAAGACAAAATGTTCCCTTGAATTCCAGTGTGAAATCTGTAATAAACTAACCTGCTTGAGTTAGTTTTCACATTTAAAAACTTTTCTTAATAGTAATTTTTTGGTTACGTTAAGGAGGGTTGGAATTTTGCCTATTTTTTTAGCATTAGTCAGACTTTTTTCTTCACAGAAAAATGAAAAACTACGTTTTCTCTGAAATTTAATGATCTCTATGGTTTTTGCTTTAAAATATGTACCCCAGTTTCTGATCACTATTAAAATTTTTGATAGTATATAAATTAATATTAAGTAAATTTCATTCTAGATGACCAAAATGCTTGCTGTATAGTGATAAAATGCATACGGTTTTCTAGTCTATAATCAAATGAAGCAAAGATCATAATAAATAAAAACTAAGATTTCCCAGATTCACTTATTTCTAAGACACTTTATCACAGAAATCATATTTGCTACTATAAGATTAATTGGGCCGGGCACAGTGGCTCACGTCTGTAATCCCAGCACTTTGGGAGGCCAAGGCGGGCAGATCTCCTGAGCTCAGGAGTTCGAGACCACCCTGGGCAACATGGTGAAACACCCTGTCTCTACTAAAAATACAAAAATTAGCCGGATGTGGTGCATGCCTGTAGTCCCAGCTACTCGGGAGGCTGAGGCACGAGAATCACTTGAGCCCTGGAGGCGGAGGTTGCAGTGAGCCGTGATCATGCCACTGCATTCCAGCTTGGGCTAAAGAGTGAGACTCCATCTCAAAAAACAAAAAAGAAAAAAGTAATTGGCAATTAAGCTACAGACTTATACTTAATGACTCACTATAAGTGAAAACTCTTATTTTTTTTTCCTTGTTTAAAAATATTTCTGTCAATGCTATGGGAAAATTCTACCTTCAAAACAAAAAATAAAATTATAAAAACTACCCAAGAATATGCTTGCATGTTAGCTTCTGGAGCAACCTCTACTGAGAAAAGGGTGAAAGCTAATTACTATCATTCCTTATTATTCAGTAGCAGTTTAGTATTCAGAATTTAAAAGCTGAGAATAGTGCAATATATTGTGGGGCCCATATAAATCAGCAGTAAAATAGGATTTTGTATGCTGAATATTAATTTGCAGGCTACATTTCAATACTGTATTCTGCTTAATAAAGGATATATGTAATAACAAGTTATAAAATGTCATTTGTTCAATAAACATTTGTCAAGTATAAATATTTGACCTAGTACATGGTATAATATACTTTATATCCCTTCTTAAGGGGTATAAAAATGATTATAATAGAACCTGTGCCTTTACATATAGATTAAGAGGGTAAAAGAGATATATAAATGACCACAATAAAAAAAGACATGTGCTAAGTACCATGAGGGATCTCAGGTCATGTATGTAACTTAGAAAGAGAGAATTTCTGGCTTAGGTAATCAGAGAAGGTTTCATGTTGTTTGCTGTGTGTTGTGAAGAATGGATGGGATTATGGAAGTTGGAAATGTGAACAAAGGCCATTGCTGGTAGAAAGACTAGCACAAGCACTGAGGGTGTGAGGGTGTGTGTGAAAGCTTGTTTGGAGTAAAGCAAATTCTGTTTGGCAAGGGCAGTGAGTGGGAGGGGAAAGAGCCCAGATAATGGAGAATCTTGTGTCCCAGCTAAGATGTTTAAACTAGTGGGGGAGCCGTGAGTGTTTTTTTGGACTGAAGAGCAGCTTGATCAGATCTATCTCTTATATGATGTATCGAGAAGTTCTATGTTGCTTAGATAAGGTAGAAAAGTAGGAGACCATAGATAGGGTCACATCTATTAGGCTGTTGTAGTAATTCAAGGGAAAGTTAATCTAAGAAAGTAGCAGAGGAAATGGAAAGGATGGGTATATGTGACAATGGCTAGGACTTGGGAATGAATGAACAAGGGTATACAGGGTGTAAAGGTCAAAGATGACTCCTGCCCTAGCTCAGGATGCAGCACAGATCTGGTGTTCAATAAATACATATTTAAGTGAAAATTTTGGGCTTAAATGACTGAAAGGGTGGACAGAAGTAGGAAAATCAAGAAGTTGTTTGAGGATGATAAGATCATTTGTATTTTAAATTGAGTTTGAGCTGCTGGCAGGATATATACATTGAAATGTCCTTAGAGAGTAGAAGCTGCAGAAATGGAACTTATAATAGAAATTGGAGTGTGACAATATAGGCAGGAAACATAAAGCAGAAAGTTCAAAGGAAAAGACCATTGGATATTGCTCAAGATTTAGAATAACAGAATTAAGAAGATCTGCCAAGAAAATGGAATAGAGGTTAAAGAGATAGAGAATGTTAGGATAATGGAAACTAAGTAAAGAGAAAAGAATATTTACCAACAAAGTTGGTAAATGAAGAAATGTAAAGAAAATGAATATTGAGAAAGGACCACTGGGTTTCATTTTTGAAGAAACAGTTTTATTAGATGGTAGGTAAGATTGTAGGACGTGAAGGAACGAGATGGGGTTAAAACTTGAGTATTGTCTGGCAAAGGAAAGGAAAAGATAGGTAAGTAGCCTGAGGACTAGCAGGCCAAGGGGAGGAATTTTTCAGGCTAGGGGAAAACTAAATATTTTTTGTAAGTAATTAACAACTTGACAAAGATGGAAAAATGAAGATGGACTTGGGGAGGCAGAATGAGACAGAGTAAAGAGACATGGTGGTCAAGATTGAGAGTACCTGTGTCCAGTAAGACTGTCTGTAGTGATGAAAATATTCTCTATTTGCACTGCCCAATTCAGAAGCCGTGAACTGCATATGACTCTTGAGCATTTGAAATGTGACGCCTTGTGCAACTGGAACACTGAGATTTTTAAATTTCATTTAATATGAATCAATTTAAAATTAAGTCACCACATGTGGCTTGTGGCTACCTTATTGGGGAGCAAAGATACAGTGGATAAATACAGTAATTAATAGCAGGAAAGAGGGTCGGACACTGAGAGATAAGGGACAAGTTCCAGAAAAAGTTTGAAGTACAGGTGGTGGTGTTTAAAGGAACTCATAGTCAAATAGTTTCATTCTTTCCCATAAAATAGGTGGCATCATTTGCTGAGAAGGTTAAGGTAGGGAGCATGAGAAAGATTTCCAGCCATGCTTGTGGAGATTTCCAGTGGAGAATCTATGATAGATGAGATGAATCACAGCCGCATTGTAAGCCCTCTGGAGTTGAGAGTGTGCATTTGTTTTAAGTCTCTGCTTCCTTGTCTGGTGACTTTTTTCGGTAACATTTCTAAACCTAAGAGAGAAAGGAAAAAAAGAAGGGCAGGGAGAGCAAGTTTAGTGGAGCTCTTTGAAAGGCTGGAATGCTGGTGAAGTAAATAAATGCTGACGATGAGCTCTTAACTAAGCACAAAGCAAGTAAAAATAGGAAAGGACATGGATAAAGACTGTAGAGCCACGAGGTCATAAGGGTGAAGATGTAAGACTATGGAAGACCAGCAAGGCCATAAAATTTTCCGTTGTAAAAATTGCAGATTTTAGAGGTAGAATTTTCACCAGGAAATGAGATAAGAAAGAAGAAATGTCTGTCGTTGGGTAAGAGGAATATGTAAGACAGATGTACATATTTCCAAATTGTTGAGGAGGAATTTCAGCATCCCTTGAATTTTTTTTTGTTTTCCTGCAATTTGCTTGCAATATTGTCTTTGCTCCAGACTTGCTAATTCAACTTTGAATGCATGGTCTTTTCTTAAATAATCCAGGTTTGAGTAGTAAAATTGGGATTTATCTTATCTATTTGCAGTGATATCCAAATTCATAAAAACTGAATTCAGAGCCAGCAGGGACCTATGAGATCATCTCATCTAGTGTTTGGATTTTGTAGATAAGGAGACTGTAACCTCTTGATTCAGTGATGAGTTCAAGGTTACATAGCCAGTGAGTGGTAGAGCTGAGACTAACTTCAAGTCTTCAGTGATTCCCTGCACTGGGCTATGACTTGGGCAGCATAATGCTCTGGTCTGAAGTTTTCAGTGGGTATGGAACTATTTGTACTCTGGAAACATCAAAATCCAATATAGAATATTATCTTCAGAACTTTGGTATGATTAGTTTTTCTGAACTTGTACTTCCAAATTACTAAACTATTAATTTGACCATACTGAAAGAAAAATCTTGCTGAAGCAGTATCTACAATGTACCACAGTTTACTTGTTCATAACTGTTTGACACTTAATGCTAAGAAAAAAGATAAATAGACAAGACTTTTAAATGTTAATAAATGTAACAGAATCCGGAATTGCATTTTTGACTAGGTGCAGCTGGGAAAGAGTTTGTTAATCAGCAGCTGTTTTATCACTTTTCTAAAAGTACCAAGTGTTGTGCCTCTCCTGCAGGCTCTAGTCTCTTTTTCCCTCCCCCATGCCCTTGTCTTCCTAATAATGAAGAAAGATACCTAAATAGTATGATCTACGACAAAAAGGATACTGTTTTCAGAAAATATTAGAACATCATAAGGTCACTAGTACTTTTCTTTTCACTCTGAATAATATATTGAGAAACATATTGAAGTAATTGGGGATAATATTTATTTATAAAATAATTATGTGTCCCATGTGACAATACCAAAAGTGTACTTTAGCTTGTCTATTTTTACATGGACCCCAAATGTTTAAATGAAGTGATTAGACATACAAATCTGTAATTTTGATAAAAATATAAATAAGAATTTACAAGTTTCTGAGTTAGAGAATACAGGTCTTTGGTTTTTGTGACACTATATTTAATTTAAGGGATTTCTTTATAGGATCAACAACTCTAGAACCTTTGTTTGCATTTCTTGAAAGGAAAAGCACAGTGAAATAGGATTAGCTGCTTTAATAAAGTGAACCAAAATACTGTTCAGATGATCAAAGAGTGTTAAAATACCTTCATTTTTATTTTAATTCTTTAATTCCATTTTGTCATGGGAATTTTTGGTATTACAGCATTTGGCATACATATGACATGAAATCAGCATACCCTAAGATTTTAGGGATTGACTCCTTTAATATATTTCCTCAAGTAAATATTTCACTCTTCCTTTTCCCTGTCCTTTTCCTTCCAAGATTGGCTCTGTTTTAGGTGAATTAGGAGATACAGAGATGAAAGTTACCTTTCCTACCCTCTAGGAGCTCAAACATACAGTGGTTCTCAAAATGTGGGTCCCAGAACAGCAGCAGCGGCAGCATCCTGAGGACTTACTAGAAAAGCAAATTCTCAAGCCCTACCCCAGACCTTCAGAATCAGAATTCTGGGGGATGGGACTCAGGAATCTCTGTTTTCATCAGCCCTCCAGGGAATCCTCATGCACACTCAAGTTAAGAACCACTGGTCTAATGACTGGAACTTTATACCTTCCTTATTTTTGAAATTGGGATATAAGTCACATCCGAAAAAATTCACCATTTTAAAGTAAACATTTCAGTGGTTTTTAGTGTATTCACAGGACTGTGCAAACATCACCATTATCTAATTCTATAACATTTTCACCATCCAAAAATAAACTCCATACCTATTAGCAGTCACTCCCCATCCTCTGTCTCCACCCCTCAGCCCCCAGCAACCACTAACCTACATTTTGTCTCTATGGATTTGCCTCTGCTGGATATTTCATATAAATGGAATCATAAAATATGTGGCCTTTTGTTTCTTTCACTTAACGCAGTGTTTTCAAGGTTCATCCATGTTGTAGCATGTATCAGTGCTTCATTTTTATGGCTGAATAATATTCCATTGTATAGATGTACATATGTTGTTTATCCACTCATCAGTTAATGGATATTTAGGTTGTTTTTACTTTTGGCAGTTATGAATAAGGCACTATGAATATTCATGTACAGGTTTTTGTATGAACATATTTTCTGTCTGGTATATACAGTCAGTTCTCATTATTTGTGGTAGTTTTGTTCCTGAAGTCACTGCAAACACTGAATTAGTGAATACTGAATTACTGGTTCTAGGAGAAATACAGGATTAGGTTCCTGTAAGACTCTGGTCACATTTTCATCAGTTGATCAATATATAACCTTGTTTTATGTGTGTTTCTTTTTAAAGATATATTTATTGCTGATTCATTAACATTGAGTGCATGCCTAACAGCGCCATAACTCATGCCTGAACAAAGCGGCTTACCTAACCAGGTATATTTTCTGTGTGTGACAAGGCCTGTCACAGCCTTCTTGCACTTAGAGTAGGCAGCACTTCAGCATTACACTTGGGGGCTATTTGAAACAGTGAACTCACCAAAAAAAAAAGCACAAAATGTGAAAAACGTGGCACTAAATCGACCGCAAAAGGGAGACTTGTTTACAGTATGAGAGCCAAACACAAGAGGGTAGTCTTGTTTGAGTGACTCACGTTTTTCACCGCTCTGCCAATTCACATGTCTGAATGACTGTGAAAGCACCATGAGGATTATTTGGGGGTTACAAATAATTTATAGTGAATAATCATATTTGCAAATACAGAATCCACAAATAATGAGGATCAACTGTACTGAGAGTGTAGTTGCTGGGTCATATGGTAGTTCTATGTTTAATATTTTGAGGAATTACCAAGCTATTTTTTTTTTTTTTTTGCAGAAGCTAAAGCATGTTACATTCCCGCTAGCAGTGTTTAAGGATTCCAATTTCTCCATGTCCTTGACAACACTTGTTATTTTCTGTTTGTTTGAAACAGAATGGTGGATGTGAAGTGGTATCTAATAAGATACCACTTATAAGTGGTTTTGATTTGTATTTCCCTAAATCACTAATGACGTTGAACATCTTTTCATGTGCATATTGGCCATTTGTATTTCTTCGTTAGAGATGTGTCTGTTCAAACACTTTACCTCTTTTAAATTGGATTATTTGTCCTTTTATTGTTGAGTTGTAAGAGCTTTTAAATATATATTCTGAATACTAGACTCTTAGATATATGATGTGCAAATATTTTCTCCCATTCTGTGAGTGTTTTCATTTTCTTGATAATGTCTTTTGATCTTCAAAAGTTTATTTTGATGAAGTCCAATTTTATCTTTTTTCTTTGTTTATGCTTTTGAAATTTTTGAAACTACTGTCCTCATATAGTTAGTACATCCTGCTACAAGAATTGCATACACATTTTTATTACCAAAGTCATGAAGAGTTAGATTTCACGGTTTCAATAAATTATAACTTATTTGCTAAGGGATGTCATTTGTAAATTTAAAGCATTTGTTTGTAGTATTTAAGAGATTTTTATGTTGTGGTTGTGGGATTTTAAATACTGGCATCATGAGGGCCATATGTTTATAAAAAGCAGTGTCAAATTTATTTAACAAACTGCTGTTTTTGTTTGGAAAATTGCAGAAAAACACTTAAAACTACTCTAACATTTTAAAAGAAGATTCTACCTCTTTTTAAAACCATGAACTTTCTGTCCTAAAAGTAGGATCTTGAGCCATTTTGTGAAAGAACACAAGAATCCCTGGAACTTGGAAATAAATGCAGATTGGTGTTTATTTGTGTTATTTTAAATGTAGTAGCACTGTGTGTTAGAAAACTGAATCTGTAACACTTAAGTCAGGCTAAGCAAGCAAATAATATCAGCTAACATGGCTTTAATCTACTAAGTAACTTAAAATCCAAAAGATCAAAGGAAGTTATAACTAAAAACAGTCCTTCATGCAGTTTCCCTGTGGAAGCAGGAAAAGGCTAGAAATTACATGTCACCTTCATATCCTGGCTTGCTGACCTTGTGCTCAGATCAAGCCCCTCTGTATGCCAGCTGTTACCATTATTAAGACCTTGCCCCAAGGGGTTAAGTAGGAGAAAAACTCTCCTGTCCTATTGGAGAGCAAACACTGAAAGTTCCAGCCCCTAACATGCCTAATTCAAAGCAATCTGCATGTGCTTGTCATTCAGTCTGTCCTGCCGCTCTGTGGAGCTGCGCCTGCCAACTCATTGCTTTCTGCTGTGCTGTGATCCTGCAGTCAGTTGCCGCTGTTGCTACTGCAATCATTTGCACCAAACTGAGCCAGAGAAGTTCCCTCTTTTAACATAAAGGTAATACATTTCTCTTGCTGTGTGAATATGTGTGTGAGAAATGTGTGTGAATTTGTTATTTTAGGAGAATGTATTTAACAACTGAACTTTATTTCTAGGATTGTACTTCAAATTCCAGCTCACTGTTTTGTTTTTTTTTTCAGTGTAAACTTTGAACGGCATTTGGCATTTTAACACATTAAAATCTTGTGAAGTTTATTTAAATTGTAGTCTAGCACAGTAAGGTAAGGCCAGCCATTTCTTAAGTTTATTAAAATGTCATGTCTTTGTGAAGTTGGAAGGAAACCTAAGCTTTAAGGAAGTTTGTTGTTTTACACTTTGAGATTCTTATTTAACTACTATCTAAAACAAAATTTTGAAAATATGTGCTTGCCATTACCAGGTGACAGAAAAATAAATGTAGAGTTGTAGGAATCACATTAGTCACTTTTGTGAATTAAATATTATAAGAAAATAGAAAATTATTAGCATCTTCCCTCCTATAAAGAGATTAGTTTGGTGAAGATACCCTCTTGTGAACTAAACTTCAACAGCAAGTAATTCTTATCAGAGTTCATTTCAGATACACAGCTTGGTACAGGCCTTCAAGCTATATTTTAGTTGTTTAAATGTTTCATGCATTACATGGTAACTACAATAGTGACTGCATATGATTGGATTTACTACTTAAAGTACAATTCAAAATATATTTGCTGTATTCACTTTTGCTTAAAATGAGAATGGATAATTTATTTGCAACTGGTGGAAAAATTCAAATTAGTTTAATGTGAAATATGTTTATGTTTGGTGTAAAATATACATTAAAAAATTAAACAGAGAAATTTAGTGAAAACTGAGATATTTCATGCACATCACTGACCATAAATGCCTTTATTCAATGATAATGCAAGAAATAGAAAACATACTTTACAATTTGTTAAAAAAATTTTACAAATAGGTATTCTTGTTGAACGAAGAAGAAGGAAATGTGTCCTTTTTACCCACAAGAAGATTATTTTAGATCATAATATTTATAATTAAGAAAATTACAGTTCCCTTTGTTGGCTGGGAAATCACTAAGCTGTGTAAATAAGCTCTAAATTTATGAGTGTTTCACTTGCAGGTAGTGGGTTTTCTGCTTCCCATGGTTTTAATATCTGGCGACACATTTCTACTTTCTAAAATGTTAAAACATTTTGCATTCTTTCATGTATTTTTTAGTCTTGCATCTCCAATAGATTATCTTAGATTGCTTTCATTGCCAACGTATCAAATATTGGGATATTTTATTGATTTTACTTTAGTTAGGACTTTTTAGTATTAAAAAAGATATTTTTATGTATCTTCTGTGCTTCATATAGCTCACATCTTAGACCTCAGTTTTGGACTTGTGATCATGAACTATTTGCATTGATTATGAAAAAATGTGTAATGTTTTAAGTGTCTGAAATAATTGACCTACAAAGTAGTTTAGAAAATACATGTTTACCTTAATTCAGTCTGGGAAATATGTATTATAAAGTGGATTCATCCAAAATTTAAATCTAGTCTCACTTGCCTTGCAGTTTATATTGAACCAGTGGAGCCTTTTGGGGAAATCTGCTTTTCAGTGTTTGCTATGCATCACTTCTTTACCTTCTGTTCTAACTGCTTTGAGTTCTGGGACTGGATCTGAGCATTTTTGCTGTATGATTCTTATAACTCAGTGTGGATGATGGACAGCCTTGACATACAGATGATATGAACATTTCCTATTTTTGAAAAAATACAATTCCTGATTACATTCTGACACAGGAAGCAAAACTGAGTTGTTTTAGGATCAAGACATATGAGCTCCTTAGCCTGTCAGCCTTTTGGAAAAAATATAAGACAGAGCAACTAAAAAAAATTAGAAAAGCTAGACTTGGAGAAGGTGGTGGCTTTTTGTTCTCTCCATCTTAATTTCTATTCTCTTATTTTAATCAGTATTAAACAGGCTTATGTATTACAGGCTCATATTTAGATTCCAAGAAAACTGTATAAGGAAGATAGTAGGTGCTTACCAAAATGATTGCTAAATAAGGACATTTAACTGAAAAATATGATTTAATTATTTTTGTAAGCAAACAAGAATCCCACACAATAGTAAATGTAATTTCAGTTCATCTAATATATACAAGAAAGCAAACAGCAGAATTCATAAGCATTTATAGTAATAATTTAAGGAATAGAGAAAGATTTATAAAAGTTGCACCCAGGCCCTTATTAAGACTTAATTTACTGATTCAATTCAAGTAAGAATAAAGTCTTTATAAATTTGATGTTTTTCTAAGCTTGAAGCAAATCTCAGAGTTCTCTTTAACTGTGTTTTATACAAATACCTTGAGTGATGTTTCCCAAGTTGCTCAGTAGACTAAAGGATACTCATAAGACATTATTTGCTGGACTCTGCAGGGAAGAACCCATCTGGGGAGCTGTTCTAGGAAATTTGATTTGCTGCTTCTCAAACTTCACAAAACAGCAGGGAGTGGGGCCTGGTATTAGATACTAAACATTTGTGGGAAAAGTTTAGATAATTCTAAGTGTGGTATTAAAAAACAACACACTACCATCTAAATCAAACAACTTTTAAGTGCTTTATGGTGATTGATCTCAGTTTTTGGCTTTATGAAGGACATTTTTAAAATTCTCTCACATTCTTTTGCCTAACAATGTGTGGGAGTAAAATTTTCTTAGTTTGATTTACCTCAGTGATGTTTTTTTTTTTTCCTTTGGGCTGCTAAGTTTTGAGGTTTTGACATGTGTGAAGTATTAAACATCCATGGTATCTTTTAGACATGCTTGTGATGTGTTCAACAACATTTGTTAAGCTCGGTAATATGATCCTGTTTCTACTGGGGAAGAGCTATAGTGATACAGATAGATTGCTCAGTTGTAAAGCCGCCCATTTTGTGATTTTAGTTGAGACAAAATAGTTTCAAATGAAATCTCATGGCCTAAAGACACACCTATCACATCTTAAGGATCCTGTTTATTAACAAACCATCTTGTAATTCTTATTTGGTGGGGATGTGAGGCTAAATAACAGTCCTGCTATCTGCAGGCTGTCTAACCCTAGAATTGGAAAGTTTAAGATGCTTAAAATGCCACCAGAAATCTTTTTTTTTTTTTTCCTGGCATGGAACTTTAGGGAACATGCTCTTTTATTAGAGGATCTTGAGCCTTCATTTTAGAGACTGACCAGACATTGAGGATGTACTTTTTCTTGAGTGTTAAATAAACTCATTAGTCAAATTAGCTACTTCCCAAATTTTCTTCAAAAGATCAATAAATAATAAAGGCTATATGGCAAAGTGTTTCACATTTCCACAACATTGTTCCACATAAAGTCTGCACTGTTGTCTTGCTTGAGCTAATATCTTATCAAGGCTTTCTCCTTGCTGCACCCTTGTCCCCACCCTTCCAGCTTAAGAAGTACTGCAGATGAAATCTCTTTTCATTGTAACAAGAGCAATAAAAAAAAGTAAAGATAGTTTAAACTTAGAGTACCAGGTCCAACTGTTTTCTAATATGCAGCAATATTCTGCATTTCAAGCAATATTTTCAGACTGTTGAATATTTTGAGTGGCAGTTGCTTGCTCTTATAGATTGATCAGCATTAATTATATAAAGTATAAATCAGTGGCTTGCAGCTCTGACTGCATGTTAAAATCACCCAGGATGCTTTAAAAAATGCTAATGTCCACACTTCACTACAATATGAATTAAATCAGAACCTCAACCTCTGGGGCCAGGACCCTTTTATCATAATTTTTTTAGTATTACCAAAGTGATTCTAATGTGCAGCCAGGGATGAGACTGCTGTGATAGACTTGTAATTTTATTAATATTCATATTTAATGCATACCTTAAGACTTGTAGCAGACAGAGTCTAGTTAAATGTTTTGGCTAGTTTTGGGGTTAGATAACTACTTATATAGGAGAACTTTGTAGAATTTTCTTAAAGTGACCATTGTTTGACATCCCTGATTATAGAAAGTTTCTCTAGTTTTATTTTGTATATTTTTGGTTATACAATTTCACATAATTCTCCAAACTTAGGGTTCAAAAGAAATTAGTGCAGCTTAATGGAATTTAAACTCATCTGAAAGAGGAGCGCAAAGCTATGAGAAGCCTTCCCTACCTCTTTCTTTCCAGCATTGATGCTTATGGGCAGAGTACTTATAACATGAGTGTGGAGAGAAGTGGTAAATATTACATGGAAAGATAATTTTTGTGGATGAACCTGGAAGAGAGATCTCTGAAAAGTGCTTTGATAATTGCAATATTGTGAGAGTGCTCTTGAAATATGTATTTAGGAAGATAAGTGTTTATGCTAAATGAAGGATATCACTGATATCATTTACCTGAGATTGAAAGAGATAAACTTCATTTTATACCCACATTTCTGTTCCCACATAGACCAAAGGTACATTGGATGTAAAACAAAATGAGAAAAATGAAATTGATGTTTCTACAACCCTGAAATTTCTATCACTCACCTCTACATATGAAAATTTCTGCTTTTACAACCTAACGCATTTCTAGCAGTAATACTGCTTTCCAAAGGTAGGGCTTTCAGATTTGCGGTGGCAGATACACTGCAATATCATTAGGTTATTTTACATTCATATTTTTTGTTGTAACTCTAGGGGTAACTTTATCTGGAAACTTTAATTTTTCTTCTGTATCATTAAGTTGTTTGTGAATACCATGAATATTGAAACAAAACATTTACAGTGTATCCATATATCTTAGTTCTTCTGTCAATATATATCATGTATGTAATCATATTAATAGAAGTTATCTAAAAATGTTAGGTGTATTTCATTTTCAAAGGTGGTGCTTATCATAAGTTGAAACTACCCATAAATTGAATAATAAGAACAGTATGTTCTCACTGTAAAAGAATGCTAACCTTCATTTTCATATTTCCTGGAACTCAGTTCGCTTTCTCCTAGTTGGCAGAGAGCTAACTAATACCTAGTAGGCTCTTATGAAATATTTAGTGGTATAGATCTTCAAATATATAATGTTTGTTTCTTTGGGAAAATGGCTTTCAACTTATTACAGTTAATGCTTAAGGGGAATACTAGAATTAACACCTTATTTTTGTATAGGCCTTTGCAATATATAAAATGTTTACAAGTGATTTGGGGAAGCTATTTATAAGTATTCTCATGAAGGAGAGTTTAATAGTAGAAAGTTTACAAACTTAAAAATAAGAAAATGTAATTTGTCTCAGGGGGGAAGAAGATTATATTTCTTTATTTAAGACCATCCTTTCTAGTTCCTTAAAAGTGTCTGATTCTTTCATTAAAGATACAGATTTTGCTGTCAGGTCACAAGTACATTATTCTTAAATAGTCAATATACTATATGACAACAAAGATCAATCCATTGTCTTGCTTTTTTAAGTTTGCATAATATGATATATGGATGGATAACACCTTTCCTTAATTTAGTGAAATATGTCTCTGGCACTCTTAAATGCTGGATTGTACCTTTTAAAACTATCTTGGGAAATATCGAATTCATAGGCTATTTTTCATGTGGACCTTCAGACAGAATTTTACATCAGTAGCCTCTTGTGGTCCTATAAAAGCTAGTTGGACTTGGCATTGCTTTAGAGGCATCTTGAGGTAGTGGAAAAGCCTTACCTTTAGAGTCATACTGGTCTGAGATTAAATCATGCGATTTGGATTAGCTACTTTAATATTTTTGATTCTCAGTTTTCTCTGTAATGGGTTTAATAATAAATTCATAGGGGTATTGTGAAAAAAGTGGCTTGACATAGTGAGATGATTAAAAAAAATTTTAATAGCCCTTTGAAGGGAAAAATATTCGTAGAGACAATGCTTGCCTGATTTGGCTTCTGCATAGCCCCACTATAGTTCTTTATCAATTTCTGTTGGCATTTAGAGCAGCTATTTATTTCTCCGGCCATAACACTAAATATTAGTAGGCCAACGTGGTACCAGTAATCAGAAATTAGTCCATCATTTTAGGATAAGCATGAAGCAATTGTGGAGAAACCATTTCATATTAAAACAAGTTTGATAAATAATGGATACAGGTATCCCCAGACTGCCTTTATACCTGATGTGAAGAAAGATACCTGATGTGAAGAAAGATGTGTTAAGGTCTCTTTATATACCCATCTTTTAATGCCTAGTGCCACTTGAGAGGGAAACAAATGTATCTCAGTTAACTAGGCAGGGTGCTTCAGTCCATTTATATGAGTTGCACTAAAAAGATCAAAATCTTAACAGCTGTTATTTGCATGCACAAAAAACAGTTTGGGAGTCATGATACAAGCCATAATTAAACTTGATTATCAATTAGAACCTCTGTTGTTAAATTTGTTACATTTCTTTGCCTTAAATAGAAAAATGGGCCTTTATTTCTGTCAACTGTTATCATTTCCCTTATTTTTCTTCATTCTGCTTTAATTGTGCATATCTTGCCATAACTGAGGCATAATTCTCTTGTAGTCTCCCCACCTCGTTTGTGGTTTTCTCTTGCTACACAAAATGTGTTCTAGGTATCAGCAGTATGGACATGTTGTTGGAGGCTTGTTGCTCCACCCCTGATGTACTGTATCAAATCTTTATTCTAACTGCATCTCTAGGTGATCCTTGTATTTGGAAGCACTGGTTTAGTGTTTTGTATTTACCTAATGAAACTGCTCTAGGGAGCATGACTCTTCTGAAAAAGGTGGTTGGCTACAACAAGGGATCTTGTTGGTGATCCAGTCTTGCCATTTATTCTTAAGTTTGGTATTAGGAATCTGGTGAAGCAAAGAGTTATTCTAAAATACATCATCTGAGTGTACAGAATACAGTTTATCAGAAAGCTCTCAAGACCTTGGCATCATGCTTCCTAGCTTCACCATTTGTCATCAGTATGTGACTTTGAGCACCTTACTTAGAATCTCTATGTTGTTTTCTCCTGCAAAATGGAGTGGTAACGCCTGACACCCCTGTTTTTCCAGAGGGCTATTAGGAGGATCAACTCAAGTGAGATCATTTGTGAGAAAGTGCTTTGAAAGTAGCCAAGAGTTGTACAATTGTAACAGTTGATGGGGATGAAAATGGCGTTCCTTCAGACTATATGAGCCCTGTGTTTGTTAAGGATAGTGATGGCTTTGCTAAGTGGTTACTGTGGTAATTGGAACAGGTCTGTGTATTCTCTTCAACAGTACATTTAGATTTTACCTTGGCAGTTTTCTGGCCACACTAGCAGTTCTGACCGCCAATTCCAAGTAGCTGCTGAGGTTTTCTTAACGCTATTTGTATTCTGGGAGCCATCTAGTTTGATTGTATCCTTTGTACAAATTGTGTGTCATTAATTTTGGTGTATGATACAGTCATGTGCCACATAAAGACATTTTGGTCAGTGACAGACCACATATACCATGTTGGTCCCATAAGATTATAATGGAGATGAAAAATTCCTATGGCCTAGCCATGGTGACACTGGAGTGCAGCACATTACCTTTTTTATGTTTAGATGTGGTTATCATTTTTTTTATTATTCATGTTTAGATATGTGTGGTAGACAAATACCTGCATTACAGTTGTCTACAGTATTTAGTACAGGAACATGCTGTATAGGTTTGTAGCCTAGGAGCAATAGACCATGCCATATAGCCTAGCTGTGGCTACAGCATCTAGGTTTATGTAAGTACACTGTGATGACCACACAATGGTGAAATCACCCGATGATGCATGTCTCTGGACATACCACGTCCTTAGGTGATATGTGATTGTCCCTTGACAAATAAATTATCATAATCCTGATAGCATTTTCAATGAGATGCAACTTTTTGTCTGAAGCATTATTTTTCCATTTGTTTTATAGTTGTATGTTTCCTGAGTTCCAAACAAGAGTCGGATGTCATTATTTTGAACCATCTAATCATATGAACTCTGATGACAATTTTCTCTTTACATTTCAGTATGATGGAAATGTCTCTCTCTCTCTCTCTATATATATATATGAGATATATATAATATATATCTCATATATATAATATATGAGATATTATATATCATATATATGAGGTATATATGATATATAAAATATATATGATATATAATGTATCATATATATTATATATAAATATATAATATTATATATATAATTTATATATATAATATATAAATTATATATAATATTATATATTTATATATAATATATATAAATTATATATATAATATATATATAAATTATATATAATATATAAATATATAATATATAAAAATATATTTATATATAAATAAATATATATAATATATAAAAATATATTTATATATAAATAAATATATATAATATATTTATATATATTTATTTACATTTATATAATATTTATATATAATATATAGTATATAATATATAAATAAGTATTTATTTATTATTTATTTAAATAGACATATTTATTATACATATGTATAATAATATATTATATATTATATATAATATATAAATACATATTTATATATTATATATAATATATAATATATTATAATATATTATATAATAGAATATATGTTATATTATAGAATATATTATATATAAATATATAATATTATATATATAATATTAAATATATATTTTTATATATATATATATTTTGAGACAGAGTCTTGCTCTGTCGCCCAGGCTGGAGTGCAGTGGCGTCATCTCGGCTCACTGCAAGCTCTGCCTCCTGGGTTCACGCCATTCTCCTGCCTCAGCCTCCTGAGTCGCTCGGACTACAGGCACCCGCCACCACGCTCGGCTAATTTCTTTGTATTTTTAGTAGAGACGAGGTTTCACTGTGTTAGCCAGGATGGTCTCAATCTCCTGACCTCGTGATCCACCCGCCTCAGCCTCCCAAAGTGCTGGGATTACAGGCGTGAGCCACTGCACCCTGCCCCTCTCTATACTTCAATGTATTAATTTACTTGCGTTATGTATTATACAAGAGTATTCATATATGTATACATACATAGTGTTATATATACAAGGGTATTAACACTCTCATGTTATATAGCCCGTTATGGTTTTCAAAACATTTTTACATTCTCATAGTAATCCTATGAAATGTATATTTTAAAATTTAATCGAAGGATGGTTTTTGGCCAAAGACCTTGTAGCCCCAAAATTGCTAAACCATTCTGGACATTAAAATGCTGGCTAAAAATGTAAAATAGGGGATATGAGATTAGAAGCTTGAATTTGTTGATATTGGCATGTTATATTCATGAACCGCAGGAAATGCATTAAAATATCTTGGTGTGGGCCCATCACATCTCAAGCCAATGCCTCAATAATAGCTTGCTTTTTTTTTTTTTTTTGCATTCCCCTGTGTGTTATGGCCCTGGGAGAACAGGTGATTTCAACAATCGCTGTTTTGTTTTGTTTTGTTTTGAGACAGGGTCTCATTCTACCACCCAGGCTGGAATGCAGTGGTGTGCTCTCAAGCTCACCACAACCTCCGTCTCTTGGGCTCAAGTGATCCTCCCATTTCAGCCTCCTGAGTAGCTGGGACTACAAGCAAGCAACACCATGCTCAGCTAACTTTTAAACTGTTTTTAGAGACAAGGTCTCACTATATTTTCAGGCTTGTCTCAAACTCCTGAGCCCAAGCAGTCCTCCTGCCTCAGCCTCCCAAAGTGCTGGGATTACAGGCATGAGCCACTGTGCCCAGTCTCAACATAGCTGTCTTTTAAAGTTACTCATTATATTTTACCCAAAACCGATTTTAAACTTTCACTATAAATATTACTATCACTGCATTCATAATCATATACCATTACACTTATCACAATAGTTTGACAAATGTAAGGGTATTAAGACTCTCAGGAACTCCTTATTCCACTCCTATTATACTTATACTTCCTCTATCTTATTCTTCTTTCCTGTTAGTTCCCTCCGTCTTAGGCTCAGACTGGATTTTTTCCTCATTTATCTCAGTTCTAAAGAAAAAGGAGGCTGGGCATGGTGGCTCATCCTGTAATCCTAGCACTTTGGGAGGCTGAGGCAGGAGGATCACTTGAGCTCTGGGATTTGAGACCAGACTGGGCAACATAGGAGACCCCACCTCTACAAAAAAATTAAAAATTAGCATGACATGATGGTACATGCCTATGGTCCCAGCTACATAGGAGGCTGAGGCAGGAGGATTGCTTGGGCCTGGGAGGTCTAGGCTGCAGGAAGCCATGATCGCACCAGTGCACTCAAGCCTGGGTGACAGAGAAAGACCCTGTCTTTAAAAAAAAAAAAAAAAAAAAGGAAGGAAGGACGGGATGAAGAGGGGAAGGGATGATCTTTCTCTGTATGGGCCTTAGGGTCAACTCCTGATCTCAGAGTGAAATACTTTCCTATTCTGGCTGGTCACCTGAACACCTACCCAAATGCATCCATTGAACTTAAATAATCTATAGACAGTTCATAAAATATTTTTTCTGTTTTTGCTTCTAAATTTTTTTACCTGTACTTTTTACATACTTATGAGGTCAAATTGATTGGTCCCATGTTATGATTAAAGAAATGGAATCAGAGAACACTCATGTGACTTGCTTCAAATACAAGCCAAAGTCAGAGTTCAAATTATTCTTTACTAGTTCCTAAGTCATTACAAGAAGTCTCCCAAGTTACAAAATAGGTTGTGTTCCAAAAATTCATTTGTAAGTCAGTTATTTGGCATTTGAACTGCATTTTACCATGTGGAAAAAACATGTTATAAGTGATGATTAGGTCCCCGGCTGGCATATAAGAATCTATTTAACTCTTGTGTAACTACAAAACGATACATTTGTAATAAATTTAAAAGAGAATGATAGTTGTGATTCTGATTACGAAGAAAAATAATTTTTTTTTTTTTTTTTTTTTTTTTTTTACTGAGGATAAGCAGATTTAATTAGAAGATAGGAAAACATGAAGATTGAGGAGGGTCTAGAGGGGATTTCAGGGTTCTTTGAAGGGAGTTAGAAGTTGATGGGATTCTGTCTGAAGCCCAATGTATTCAGTTCTTGCACTACCATAAAGAAATACCTGGGCTGGGCACAGTGGCTCACGCCTGTAATCCTAATCCCAGCACTTTGGGAGGTCAAGGTGGGCAGATCACCTGAGGTCAGGAGTTCGAGACCAGCCTGGCCAACATGGTGAAACCCTGTCTCTACCAAAAAATACAAAAATTAGCTGGGTGTGATGTCACACACCTGTGATCCCAGCTACTCAGGAGGCTGAGGTGGGAGAATACTTGAACCCAGGATGTGGAGGTTGCAGTGAGTAAGCCAAGATTACACCACTTCACTACACCCTGGGCAACAGATGGAGATCCTGTCAAAAAAAAAAAAAAAGGCCGGGCGCGGTGGCTCACGCCTGTAATCCCAGCACTTTGGGAGGCTGAGCCGGGCGGATCACGAGGTCAGGAGATCGAGACCATCCTGGCTAACACGGTGAGACCCCGTCTCTACTAAAAAATATGAAAAATTAGCCAGGCGTGGTGGTGGGCGCCTGTAGTCCCAGCTACTTGGGAAGCTGAGGCAGGAGAATGGCATGAACCTGGGAGGTGGAGCTTACAGTGAGCCGAGATCGCGCCACTGCACTCCAGCCTGGGTGACAGAGCAAGACTCTATCTCAAAAAAAAAAAGAAAAGAAAAGAAAAGAAAAATAACCTGAGACTGGGTAATTTATAAAGAAAAGAGGTTTCATTGGCTCACGATTCTGCAGGCTGTACAGGAAATATGGCAGCACCAGCTCAGCTTCTGGCGAGGCCTTAGGAAATTCACAATCATGGCAGAAGGTAAAGGGGAAGCTGGCCAGAGAAGGAGAAAGTTGGCCGGGGACATGTGTCACATGCTTTTAAACAACCAGATCTCAGGAGAACCCACTCACTATCATGAGAACAGCACAAAGAGGGAAATCTAGCCCCATAATCCAATCACCTCCCACCACGCCCCACCTCCAACACTGAGGATTACAGTTCGACATGAGATTTGGGCAGGACACAGATCCAAACCCTATCAGCCAGTTTCACTTTCAAACTTTTAAGTCATTTGTTGTTATTAGATGCTTCTCACTGGCATGACTGACCCAGCATCTGTGATTAGAATCAGTAGAATTGATTGAATTAAATACCTAGGAAAAAGTAGACTATTTGAGATGATACATTAACCAACCTGGGATGGTAAAAACAAACTAACAAATTAGAAGTATTCTTTCCTTCAGCCCTCCTGATGGAAAGGGCAGGAGGAGTTGACTTTCCCATTTAGCCCAGCAGATTCCCATCAGCTGTGATCGTTTAACTGAGGTACAGGTGGAGGTTGGAGAAAAGCGTGTGCCTGCAGTGATTTCTTTGAATGGAGTGCTTGTACAATGAGAGTTTCTAATTCTGGGAAATAATTACATTGATCTCATCTAGTGATTGTTTCCTACATTATCTAAGACACAATTAAACATCTTAAATTTCAATTAGCTTTTTAAAAAAAGTCCGGTGCTTCTTTAAATGTCCTTTAATTTATGTTTTGTTATTTTCATAACCTTTGCATATGGCTTTTTCTTTTGTTAACAACAAAAGGGAGGTTATATTCTTCAGTAAACTGAAGCGTAAATGGGCAGATCTTGCTGAGATGGCACATTTAGAAAATGATGAGATTAGTTCTTGCCTCCTGGATCACATTAGTGCTCTTGCCGGTCAGTATATCTACCCTACCTCCTGCTAGTTTAGATAATACATTAACTACTATTACTCTGTGTTGGGTATATTCTTTGAATGTTTTACAGTGGATGTTTGTTTAACACTGGGAACATTGGAAAGTGATTTAATGAAGGAGAGAGCAACTGTATTTACTACAGTTCAGAATCCCTCTCAATGGTCATTGTAAAGGGAAGTTTGGGATTGGCAAGCCATTTTCAAAAGTGATGTAAGACTAATGAGGGAAGTAACATCTACTTGATTTTATATATATTTTGATGTTTTTAAATGCTTTGTCTTCCCACTAAGCAATTTATTAAGAAATTCCTATTGCATGATGTTTATTTAACTGAATTTGTGTATGTGGGGTAGGGTGTGTTTGAGGAATTTTGTCTGAAAGGTAAATATGCTAAATTTACATCCTAGTATGGGCATGCTCTGCTCACAAATGCCTCTGCTGAGCAGTTTACATACTGGGTGAAAATGTACATAGGAATCCTCATGGGGAATCCAGGTTTGCCAGTGAGATTACTATGTACTCAGACTGAAAAAGATGATTTCTTCTGATTACCTATGTGTCTGCCAGAGGTGGGGAAGGACTGGAAAGAGATTCCTGCACAAGCCGTTTTGTCTACTTAGAGAATGGCATGCTAGACGGGTTAGCGAGCTAAATTACAGTTTTCTTTTTGTTGTTGTTGTTGGCTTTTATGTATATGTTGAATAGACTAATAGCATTTGATGACCCTTTTTTTTTTTTTACTGTGAATTCCCGGATTTTGTGTGTATGTTGCTCAGAGGGTAGTGCAGTGAGCAAAGGGATAGGGAGATTGTCTGTTTTTTTTGTTTGTTGATTGGACACACTTGCTGCTGGTAATTTGAGCATCTAAGGATCTTCCTTTATATTGAAGGCCTGAACCTTTTGGTGGAAGGAAAAAAAAAAGTAAGAAAAAAAACTCATTTGAAGCAAATCCCACCCATAGTATTATTTTTCTCATGTGCAGGCAATGTCACCTGTAGTATATTATATAGAATTTTGCATCTGATATTTTGGTTGCTAGAATTCTTAGCTTTCCTGACTGGTTTTAATTTATTATTCTCAGACTTGAATGACTAAGGGGAAAAATCATATATTCTTGAGATTTTTCTAAGATACAAAACATTCTTAAGATTATTCAAATTATTTTAACCTTGTACAATGAATTACCCTCAGAGTGGCCCTTCATTTTGCCCATCACTCCTAAATCAGAACATATAAGCCAACCATGATATTGTTGAAAAGCTAAAGGATGCTATTTGTATCCTCTCCTCTCTTGCAAAATGGTCTAGTTCTTAACTGATTACTTGTGCATCTAGGATGGGGTGAGAAGAAGGGCACTGAAAGGAGAGGTGGGCAGGAGAAAAGTGATCAATGGGAATAGAAGAGGGTTTTTAAGGTGCCTAAAATAGCTGGAGGAAAGAAGAGGAGTGCCACTGTGTTGGCTGGTTCCATCACAGATGCTGCCGAATTTCTACCACTGTCTCACAACTCTGCAAGAACCCTCATTTTCAATGAGCTGTTTTTAAATATCATACTTGTCTTTCCTACATATTTGCCTGCCTGACTGTAACTGGGCGATTTTATGATTTTCTTACTTAGAGTCAAGAAATTGGAGCATGGCTATGAGCAATGGAAACAATGATTTTGTGGTTCTGAGCAACAGCAGCATCACAACCAGTGCTGCTAACCCGAGTCCCCTCACCCCCTGTGATGGAGACCATGCAGCCCAGCAGCTCACACCCAAAGAAGCAACAAGAACAAAAGTGAGTCCAAATGGATGCCTGCAACTTAATGGCACAGTCAAATCATCCTTTCTGCCTTTAGACAACCAAAGAATGCCTCAGATGTTACCCCAATGCTGCCATCCTTGCCCATACCATCACCCTTTGACTAGCCATAGCAGTCACCAAGAGTGCCATCCCGAGGCTGGCCCTGCAGCACCCTCTGCTTTGGCCTCGTGTTGCATGCAGCCACACTCCGAGTATTCTGCATCTCTTTGTCCAAATCATTCACCTGTGTATCAGACTACGTGCTGTCTTCAGCCCTCTCCATCCTTCTGCCTGCATCATCCGTGGCCTGACCATTTTCAGCATCAGCCTGTGCAACAGCACATAGCCAACATAAGGTAAGTGATCCGAAAGTTTTGCTTTTAGCATTCAACTAATGCCACGTGAACATGACAGCTTGTGTTTATTTTCCTGAAAGGAGAGGAGAAAAATGTGGCACAGAAAGAAAACATGAAAACGCATATTCTGTGGATTGTGTGAAGCCAACAAAAACGCAAATAAAATAATACTGTATATCGATTTTATCCACTGACTTGTTAGTCAAATCCTCCCTTCCCCTTTCCCTGTCTGCAAACTGGTTAGGAATTTCTGCTAGACCTTGAGTTATAAAATTCAACAAAAAGTTTTATTGTTAGCAATTTCTGTTATTGTACATGGGAAGCATATTTATGATGAGACTAAACAGCAGTCATTTATTTGCTGTTATTGATAGTGGTGAACATTTATGAAAAAGAAGTAAAAAACCCCTTGCCGGCCAGATGCGGTGGCTCACGCCTGTAATCCCAGCACTTTGGGAGGCCGAGGCGGGCGGATCACTTGAGGTTGGGAGTTTGAGACCAGCCTGACGAACATGGAGAAACCCCGTCTCTACTAAAAATACAAAAAATTAGCTGGGCGTGGTGGTGCATGCCTATAATCCCAGCTACTCAGGAGGTTGAGGCAGGAGAATCACGTGAACCTGGGAGGTGGAGGTTGTGGTGAGCCGAGATCACACCATTGCACTCCAGCCTGGGCAACAAGAGTGAAACTCAGTCTCCAAAAAAAAAAGAAACAACAACAACAACAAAAAAAAACACCTTGCCTCCTCATGCTGCCTTATGGCTGTACTCAACATTTCTATTCCTGTGTTTTGGTGACTATGTGGTATGCTGAGATCAAATGAAAGTAGCAATTCCCTTCATAGCAGATAAAACCTGTAAATTGTAGCACGGGGCTTTTAAAAATATTTTTTGTAAAGCATTTTTTAGATCTGGTACATTGAAAAGTACTAGAAAAATCAATATCATTGCCAGTGCTTATTTCCACCTCAGTCCATAGTTTCTCATATGTATGATTTTCAGCTATTTTTTCCATGGGTAAGTTAAGTTGCATTCAGTATAGGTTAGCAATGGTAATATATTTTACAAAATACTAAGTACTTTCTAGAGACCTAGTATTAGTTCACATTTTTAAGTAATAAAAACTTTAATTAACTAGAAAAAGAGCATTCTCTTTAAAATTAGGGTATAATTTATATACAGGGAAATGTACAGATTAATTATTCAGTTCAATCAGTGTTGACAAACGTATACAAAAGTGTAACCCATATTTTGGTCTGATGTAGAACATTTCTGTCACCCCAGAAGGTAAGTTCCTTCATGCCCTTTCTCAGTTATTCCCTCTGTCTTCACCAGAAGCAATCACTGCTGAGTTCTATTACTACGGATTTGTTTTGCCTACTCCTAGAACTTCAGATAAGTGGAATCATACAGTATGCACTCTTTCGTGTTTGGCAATTTTTGCTCAGCATAATATTTTTGAGTTTCTTCTAGTTATTGTATGTATTTGTTTTTCCATTTATTGCTGAGTAGTAATCCACTGTATGCATGTAACAAATTCACTTCTGATTAAAGAGTCAGGGCTGGGTGCTGCAGCTCATGGCTGCAGGGATTACAGAATCCCAACACTTCGGGAGGTTGAGGTGGGAGGATTGCTTGAGCCCAGGACTTCAATGCCAGCCTGGGCAACATAGCAAAACTCTGTATCTACAAAAAAAAAAAGGGAAAAAAGTCAGATCCAAAAAGGGATTAAGTGATAAATACTTTTCACCTTTATCAGGTTTTGAACATTGTTGAGATTATCTGGTTACACACTCTTTTTAAAGAGAGGAAGGGAAACGTGGTAATAAAGCAGAAAGAAAGAGTGAGGAGGGGGAAAGAGGAGAGTCCTTCACAGCATGTTACTGCAGTTTCTGAATACATTTTCCAGATTGGCTTTGAGAGTCGTTTAGTTATAGGCTATGATAAGAAATTCACCACATTTACCAAAGCCATTTCTTAGAAGATTTGTCCTGACAACATTGTGCTACATGGCTAGTTTTAGACTCTTTCCATTTTGAATCAAACTGTGTGAACAGTTGATTATTAAATTATCATAAATATTGATGTTTCAAATAATAAATTATATGGTTGCAAAGTATGAAATAAGATAGATATTTCTGCATTTTGAAGCTGATACCTCCTCTTAAAAAATTACAACATAAAACTGTGAACAAATAACCAATTCTTTCAATATGGAAGGTTGTGCCAAGATTTTCAGGATTTTGACTTAGCATTTCTCACTGACCTAATTCAAAAGCAGTGAGATCCCTGTGTACACATGAAATAGAATGGCATTAAAAAAACAAACTGATAGGCAGGTGGCTGAGCTCGTCACTACCCTTGGTTGTGGGGTCATTGTTGGAACCGGGGCTTTTGCAGTCATGGTGGACTGACTTGAGACTGTGTATGAGCACTGGGTCCATAGACTTGTCCGTATAGGATTTGTCTTTGTATGTTGTCTAAAGAGAAAGAATGATGAAAAGCTAACTGCCTTCTGGAAAAATAGTATTTTATTTAAAAGGGAATTGAGACCCATGGAGAAGTTGCTTGGAAGTAAAGGCAGTGGCTGAACTATATAATGTTTACATTTTAAAAGTTATGAGAGAAATAAAAACACTCATACTTAATTTGAAAAACATTAACTTTAAAATTGCCACAATTGTCCATCAAAAAAATTTGTAGAAGAAAGTAGATTAGTATGAAGGAAATTTTTTATATTTAGAATTTTATCTCAAGAATTTGAGCCTTGGCCGGGCGTGGTGGCTCATGCCTGTAATCCCAGCACTTTGGGAGGCGGAGGCAGGCAGATCGCGAGGTCAGGAGGTCGAGACCATCCTAGCTAACACGGTGAAATCTCATCTCTACTAAAAATACAAAAAAAAAAATTAGCCGGGCGTGGTGGCGGGCGCCTGTAGTCCCAGCTACTTGGGAGGCTGAGACAGGAGAATGGCGTGAACCCAGGAGGTGAAGCTTGCAGTGAGCTGAGATCACGCCACTGCACTCCAGCCTGGGTGACAAAGCGAGACTCCGTCTCGAAAAAAAAAAAAAAAAAAAAAAAAGAATTTGAGCCTTTTGGTTATCTGTTTGTAACAGACATAAAATATTTTAAAGATGCCTGCAGAGGAATGGTATGTGTCCATTTGTGTATGTTACATACTTTATTGTGCCTCAATGATTACTTTGCTATTTTCTACATTTACTTGTATAATCCACAATGTTTACTGAATTCTTATATGTGCCAGGCACCGAGGATATAATTCCAAACAAGTTGAGACATTCTTTTGCCTTCATACAGCTATAAACTAGTAGGAAGGGAGCCAGTAAAGCAAATAGGCAGGTACAGTATTGTGGTAAGTACTATCAAGAAGGAATACACAGGGCTAAAGATGAAGAAAAGTTACAGATGGAGAGAGAATTGAAGAGGCTTGTCTTTTAGGCAGAGGGAACAGTTTGTGCAAATACTTTTACAAGGTGGTGTGAGCTCAGCTCCAGCATAGGTCAATATGGCTGGACCCTAGTGGAAGAGAGAGCGGTAGCAAGAGGAGAGGTATACTAGGACTAAATCCTGAAGGGTATTGTGAACCACATTAAGGCAATCTCTAGATTTCATCCTGAGGCTAATGAGGACCCATTATAGATTTGTGTGTGTTTGTGATTTTTTTTATTGTGGTGAAATATACATAACATAAAACTTAATATTTTAACCATTTTTAAGTATACAGTTTAGTGACATTAAGTACATTCATCTTGTTGTGCACCCATCACTAGTACCTTTGTCCGGAACTATTTCATCTTCCCAAACTGAAACTCCATACTCACTAAATTATAACTCTACCTGCCCCTGGCAACCACTATTCTACTTTTTGTCTCCATGAATTTGACTTCTCTAGATACCTCAAATAAGTTGAATCCTACAGTATTTGCCTTTTTTTTGTCTGACTTATTTCACTCCACATAATGTCTTCAAGGGTCATTCATGTTGTAGCATGTGTCATAATTTCCTTTCTTTTTAAGGCTGAATAATATTCCATTGTATATTTATATATTATATTTTATCATTTTATCAGTTACATTTTATCATTTTATCAGTTACATTTTACCATTTTATCAATTACATAATACATTTTATCAGTTCATTGATGGACACTTCCATCTTTCAGGTATCATGGCTATTGTGAGTAATGCTGCTATGAGCTTGGGTTCTGTTCAAGTCCCTGCTTTCAGTTCTTTTGGGTATATGCTCAGACCAGAAGTGGAATTGCTGGAGCATATGGTAATTCTGTTTTTAGCTTTTTGAGGAACTGTTTTCCATAGTGGCTGCACCATTTTACACCAGCAGTGCAAAAAGTTCCAGTGTTTCCAGATCCTTGCCGACACTTGTTATTTTATCTGTTTTTTCTTTTTTAAGAGTAGGCATCCTAATTGATGTGAGATTATAAATTTTAAAGCAGAAAAAAAAAACACAGTAAGAAACATTTTAGGAAATTTCATCGTTTGCATTGTGGAGAGTAGATTGAATTGGGTCAGGACCGTTGTAGATAGGAAGAACACTAGAAGGCTTGTTGCAGTAGTTCAAGTGAGAAATGTGATAACTTGAACCATGATTTAGAAATAAATTCATTCTAGAGAGATTTAGGAGGTGGAATCTACTAGATTTGGTGGATGATTGGATATCGGAGGGGCAAAGGGAGTAAGAATCACAACTGATTTTCAGTTTCCTGGCTTGAGCAACTGGTTGGGTAGATGGTAATGCCATTCACTAAAATGGGGAAGACAGAAGAAGGGAACTAAGTAAACAGAGCTGAGACATTGAGCTTCCAGAGAGGACTACAGAGTAACAGTAACAGTGAAAGAGTGATGTCCCTTGAGCTTATTTGAAAGAATGAGGTTGCTGAGTAATACATGACAATGCACTGAGGGCAATACTGGTGGGGGTTATCTTAAAATGAACACTGAAGCACTTTGACTCAGGCCAGCAGGTATTATATTTGCAGAATTGTGCTATGGGCAAGGCACTGAGTGAGATGCTATCTCGTCCTTTACCCAACCAATAAAATATCCACAGAAGCAAATGTGCTCTTGGATAGAGCTGCTATGTATGGGAGAACAGGGCAGTTTGGGAAAGTCTGCACAGGATGTCCTTGGTAAGGAATTGTGAAAATGAGGATATTGTACCATGCTTTACTGCCTTTGATTATTCTACGCAACTCTTTCAGGAACTTACTGTAACAAAGGTTCTAGAGGTTGATCTCGACCAGGAACTTCAAGTCTTTTTAGTTTTCTTTATTGTGGTTTATTGCTATGTAATTTTTAAGTTCTTTTTAAATTGATAAGGTCAAGTAAGTACTTAATGAAATGTTATTCAATTAATGTTTAAGGTGTATTTATGACTTCACATTACTTTAAAGGATGTGTTAAACATTGACCGCCTTAGAGTAAAATTGTATGGTGATGGAAGATCCTAAGTGCTATCAATTTTTATTGTTATTTGCACCTATACCACAAATGGGCCCACCTGTTTGTATTTGAAAGTGTTTTCTAAAGTTTTTATTTGTTTATAAAGCACTTAAGCCATAGAGAATGTTTTAAAGAATCAGTCAGATAGAAAATATAATTTTAACCTAGGCCATTTGCTACTTACCACCTTTTGTATAGTAGACTCTCTTTCATCCCCTCTTGATTCTTTAAGCTTTAATAAATCTTTCTAAAAGATTCATTATATCAACCATCTGTGTGTTTTTTTTTAAAAAAATTCTTTTTTAGTGTTCCGATTAATAAAATTAAGGCCAGGCGTGGTGGCTTGAGCTTGTAATCCCAGCACTTTGGGAGGCTGTGGCAGGCCAATCACTTGAGGTCAGGAGTTTGAGACCAGCCTGGCCAGCAATGGTGAAACCCTGTCTCTGCTAAACTACAAAAATTAGCCTGGTGTGGTGGTGTGCACCTGTAGTCCCAGCTACTGGGGAGGCTGAGGCAGGAGAATTACTTGAATCCGAGAGGTGGAGGTTGCAGTAAGCCAGGATCGTACCACTGCACTCCAGACTGGGCGACAGAGGGAGACTCTCAAAAAAAAAAAAAAAATACATAAAATTAAAATAAAGATTATTGCAAGGATCACATTTAATATGTCTATTTTAATTATTGCCAAATATTAAGTAGCTTAAATCGATTTTATTTTAAAGCTTTAGATTTCATTTTAAAGCTTCAGGCTTTTATATTTGTAGATTCCTGTCCTCATATACATTACTCAGCCCTTAATTAACATGTCTAATTGAGAACAATAAGGACTTTTATTTTATCTTATTTTATTTATTTGTTTCTTTTTGAGACAGAGTCTTGCTCCATCGCCCAGGCTGGAGTGCAGTGGCACGAGCTCAGCTCACTGCAACCTCCACCTCCTGGGTTCAACGGATTCTTCTGCCTCAGCCTCCTGAGCAGTTGGGATTACAGGCGCACACCACCACGCCCAGCTAATTTTTGTACTTTTAGTAGAGACGGGGTTTCACCATGTTGACCAGGCTGGTCTTGAACTCCTGGCCTCAAGTGATCCGCCTGCCTCAGCCTCCCAAAGTGCTGGGATTACAGGCATGAGCCACAGCGCCCAGCCACAATAAGGAATTTTAAAAGGCTGAAAATAGTCTCTCCTCACCATGAGGCAAGACTTATACCAACAAGTCCTAAACCTAGCTGATCATCTTTGGAGTCACCTGGGGAATTAAAAATAAAATAAGTAGAATAAGAAGATATTTCTTTTGCAGTAGAAACAATAAATAACTCTAAGAGTTGAGAGATGGGAAGGATCCCCTGGAAGGATCCCTGTAGGTTATTGAGGTTAGGGACAGTCTGACTGAGAAGAACAGAACATGAATGGCCCTTGAAAGATGACTGGAAATGAATGAAGGGACTCGAGGAGGCAAAACATGGAAAGTGGAGGAAAGTTGTGAAGGGAAAGCTTTCAAAAACAAAAGCTTTAAAATATTTCTTAAAACATGTAAGAAAGGGCCAGGCGCAGTGGCTCATGCTGTAATCCCAGTACTTTGGGAGGCCGAGGCAGGCGGATCATGAGGTCAGGAGATCGAGACCGTCCTGGCTAACACAGTGAAACCCCATCTCTACTAAAAATACAAAAAATTAGCTGGGCGTGGTGGTGGGCACCTGTAGTCCCAGCTACTCGGGAGGCTGAGGCAGGAGAATGGCCTGAACCCGGGAGGCGGAGCTTGCAGTGATCTGAGATTGCACCACTGCACTCCAGCCTCAAGAACAGAGCGAGACTCCGTCTCAAAAAAAAAAAAAAAAAAACCCATGTGAGAAAGGTAAAGAGAACAAGATTGTGGGAGTGGAGGGTCATTGTGGGTGTCCCCAGTCTACATCCTGAACAGTCCATTTGATGATCTGTTCTTTATCCTCCAGAGAGCTGGAAAATACCTCTCAAAAGCCAGTCACGTTCCACGTGTGCTGGTTGAAGCAAGTTTTGAGTTATTCATTTGGGATCTTCTTATTGCCGTATTAAAGTGAAAGAGTAGTGGTATTATTGCACAATTAATAAGGAGTTCTGCATCCAAAAATAGCACACTAGAGTTCTAATCTAAACTATACTTACCTTTTAATTCGGTGTTGCAAAGAAATATTCTTGATTGTAACAGAGGACTCCATAAATGATACTTGGCAATGCCACAGACTCATTATCATGATAGGGAACCTGTGATATTTTTGGGTACCTGCCAAATGCATTTTTATTTACCTAAGGTGATTTCATAGACAGATGGCCATTTTGAATGTTTCATGTGACTCACTAGAGGAATTAGAGCTATACAGAGTTAAGAATGCTTGGCGTAGAGGGAACCGTAGAACCCTGGGACTAGCTTAGCCCCTTAAAGTTAACTAAATATTGTCCCTGCCACCCCCATATGTTATGACTGTATAATTTTTATAACTTACATTTCCTTTCATTTCTTTATTCATTTTCTAATTTCTGACTCATTTTTCTCAGAGGTTTTCTTTTTGTTTCCCCTTAGGACATTAGTTATTTTCTGTGAAGCGGCCTCTTTTAAAACAAAAAAAAAGTAAGAAATGATAATTCTCATGTTATATTAAAAAGACAAGAATTCTACCACCAGAATTCTTGTTTATTGGCATGTGCTGTATCATGACATCCAGGGGTAAAATTATAGCTCTGAGCATCATTTCCCAAAGTGTCTTACTTCGCCGCACATGGCCTATGGTGACCCACCCTTTCCACTCCCCTTAGCCCTGGTGATTGTATTATTTTGTTAGTCAGAAAATTTGAGCCAGAAATCACTTTGAACACTTCGTCAACATTGTGGCATGAACCTGAGCATTGACGCAGATCCCACAGTCTCTGCTTTACTCAGATCACCCAGAGTCCATTCAATTGCTTCTCTAAGATGTTGCAGCAATGAATGGAGAAATTCAGAGTTAGTTATTCACTTATTTAGCAAGTGCTTGATGAGTACTTAGTAAGTGTTAGGTGCTGGAGACAGGTGGAAACTGCAAAGTCTGGTTCCTGACTTCAAAGATGTAGAAGTAGAGTGGACAAGATAAGATACTTAGATTTTAGCATAGGGTGACCATAGATAGATTGCCATCTTTGATCGGTAAGTATTTACAGAATAGCTGTTGTATTCTCTGGAGCACAGAAGTTAAATACCAGTGCTTTTACAGAGGCACAGGCAAGTTTTATGTGTAAACTTTTATGTATAAAGTTTTATGTATAAAGTTTTAATACTAAAAGAGAACTAGACTATACAGTTTTACAAATTCATATTCCCCTCTTTTCCACTCTTACCATTGAAAGATTGATTACTAATAGTGAAACAATCATTTCTCTTTATTTTTTATATAAATTGTTGACTCTCTGGAACTGCTGGACAAGTGTCTTTTGCAAGAAGGAATAGCTAAACTGCATTCTTTAGACATTTGCTTTTCAATAAACCATTGGCTTTTCAATAAAGCTAGTAAAATTAAAAATTTGGTTATTTGGTTACACTGCTCACAATTTCAGCACTCAGTAGCCACATGTGGCTAGTAGCAACATATTGGACAGCACAGATGGAAAACGTTTCCATCATTGCAGAGAGTTTTATTGAACAGGACTACCTTTCTTGGCTCTGTTAAAACAACTGAGATCCCTTTTCAATGTCCATGGCAGCAAATGAAACTTATATGATAGAGAATAACAGCAATATTTGACAGTGAATACTTTTTTGTTGTTGTTGTTGACATAATTCTACTTAGTATTTGCTTGTGTTTTGTTTATTAAATAACAAAGAAATGACAAAAAAAAAAAATCCCTTCAAAAACCTGAAGGACAGCTGTGCGCAGTGGCTCAAGTCTGTAATCCCAGCACTTTGGGAGGCCGAGGCAGGCGGATCACAAGGTCAAGAGATTGAGACCATCCTGGCCAACATGGTGAAACCCCATCTCTACTAAAAATACAAAAATTAGCTGGGTGTGGTGGCACGCACCTATAGTCCCAGCTACTCAGGAGGCTGAGGCCGGAGAATCGCTTGAACCTGGGCGGTGGTTGCAGTGAGCCGAGATCGCACCACTGCACTCCAGCCTGGCGACAGAGGGAGACTGTCTAAAAACAAAACAAACAAACAAACAGACAAAAAATCTGAAGGACTAAAAGTCCTACATTAGCGAAAATTGTGTAACAAGCAGGCAATATCCTTCAGAATCTTCTAGAGGCCACAATTACATTCCACAAAAGCCACTGCATATCTTTATTTATGAGTCAAAAACTATCATCTTATTTAGTTTATAGTTGCCGGGCTTTTTGTAAGTAGATCTAAAATATAAATGTAAAAATGTAGTTTTTCTCCAGGATAGAGAAGTATAGCTAGTCTCTAGAAGCAATCATTGTTGCTACATTGTAATTTATTTTTCTTTTCTCAATCCTTTCCTCATTGTACAACATAAAGTAGTAAGAGCATCTCTGTAAAATGGGAGTAGCAGTAGCTATTTTGCACTTAACACAGTGCCTGTTACCAAATTTTAATCTCCCTTCTGTTCTCCATTTTTGTTCCTTTCACTTTTCTTTTAAGTTTTGTTGTTGTTTTTGTTATTGTTTCATGCCTGCGCTTAATCCTGTTGGTATTGTTTTAGAAATGAAGTTATTACTGAACCTGGTTTAAATAAAGACATGATGTGTTCCTTTTCATTTTTATTTATAAATGACACACCTCACACCATCAACCTATAGGAAAAGATGGTCACTCATTTGCCTTCCGGAGGAGGAAAAGGGTTGTGAAGAATAAATAGGCCTCTTTAGCCCCCCAAACTGAGAGCCTTTATACTTTATACTGATTACATAATCTGATTATGATATTTGATCTTAGAAGAAGTCTGGTAAGATTTAATTTTGATTTCACTGAAACCAGGATTTATTTTGACATTCCTTAAAGTAGTCAAATTAACTTTTTAAAAAGGGATAATGTTTATAAAATTTAAAGTGTTCCAGGCTTGCTTGCCAAAGTAAGTCAGCTTGGCAGTCAGACAGAGTGAAGGCCTATTTTTTAGAAAGACTTCTTTGAGAGAGTTCTTCTTTTATTATAAATGAACAGATTTTAGAGTGTGCTATGCCTCAAGGAATGCATTGTACATTCTGTAATACATTTTAGAATATGAGCCTTGGTCATCTTTTACTTTAATAATGAACGTCAGAAAACAATGCCTTCTTTATTTTATAAAACTAATTAATATAACATTTTAGAATGAAGCAAGTATATTCTTTATCCCCTTTCCATATTCGTGCTAGTTGTTTAGCAGATACTGGAGAGTAAAGGGGAAAAAAAGAAATGCTTTAGGTTTTTTTCTTTTTGGTTAAACAAAAATTCAAAAGGTTGTAAAATGTTTGGCAAACAGTGAGACTTTAAAAAAAATTGTTATGGATCAGTTACATGTCTAATTCCAGGAAAAGGGCACTTGTGATCTATTGCATCTTCTTTTCAAACTTAAATGGATTGTTAGGTGTAACTTAAAAGAATTTATAGAACTTAACATTTAAAGGACAATTTTGATTGCTGTAATATTCTGTGTTCTTTTCAGCAAAATTGACACTACAAAATTGTCTTTTTAAAACACAAACCAGATACTCAACTGATTACTTGGTATTTTGGAGTTTGAAATAGAGCCTAAGGCCTGGGACCCATTCACAGTTCAATAAATATTTGTTGAATGAATGAATGATTACCAAAAAAAATTCTCAAAATACATCATTTTCTGTAAAAAGTTAACAAAACTTAACAACAGCAAAAACCTCATGAAGTTAGATTGGTCACTGCCATCAAACAACTTATAGTCTAGAAGGAGAAGGATGATTTCAGCAAAAATAACCCAACTCTCTGAATGCCAAAATCAGGGTTTAGAGGGTTATGTGAGTCCTAAAGAGGGAGATGGAATCATAGGAGAGCTAAGAGAAAGTGTCATAGGAGAGGGGAGGGGCTTTTCAAAAATGAACAAAAGGCTGGGCCAGGCTGGCTCACACCTGTCATCCCAGCACTTGAGGCCGAGGCAGGAGGATCACTTGAGCCCAGGAGTTCAAGACCAGCTTGGGCAACATAGTGAGACCCTGTTTATACTAAAAATAAATAAAATAAAATAAAATAAATGAACAGGAGTGCAACTGCCTGAAATATAGGAACAGGAGGCCTGGAGGCACCAGGAACATGGCAATAAGTGGTGGTGGGGTGGGGTGTTGGGGCTGGGGAATGCAAGCAATCCCCTTTGTCTGGAGAAGGGCCAGAGAAGGCATCACAATACATTCTAGTTAGTCCAAGAAGATTGCTCCCATAAAATGAATTCTGAATGCTGTGTAATCATTTTAAAGCTTTTTTTTTTTGGAAACAGTCTCGCTCTGTTGCCCAGGCTAGAGTGCAGTGGCACAATCTTGGCTCACTGCAACCTCTGCCTCCCGGGTTCATGCGATTCTCCTGCCTCAGCCTCTCGAGTAGCTGGAACTACAGATGCATGCCACCATGCCCAGCTAATTTTTTTATTTTAGTAGGACGGGATTTCACCGTGTTGGCCAGGCTGGTCTCAAACTCCTGACCTCAAGTGATCTACCTGCCTCGACCTCCCAAATTGTTGGAATTACAGGTGTGAGCCACAGCACCCAGCCTGAAGCATTTATTAAATACAGACAGTCTGCAACTTAGGGTTTGAGTTATGATTTTTTGCCATTACAGTGGTGCAGAAGCAATATGCATTCGGTAGAAATTGTACTTCCGACTTTGAATTTTGATCTTTTCCTGGGCCCAGGCCCAGTGTGCTTTCAGCTGTGTATGTTGATGGTGAGTACCCATACAACCCTTCTGTTTTTCACTTTCAGTACCGTATTTAATAAATTACATGAGATATTCCATACTTTAGGGGAAGATGGAGAGGGGCCAGGAGACTGTGCCCCAGGGAGAGTCAGTCGGGGAATAACCTTTCTGTTGGCTCAACTCTGACCACCTTCAGGACATTTACCAATCTAGTGTAAGTAACTGTAAAGGAGTCAGTAGCTTATAAAACTGGTGGATGAACCCTCAGTTCCTAAATAAGACTTCTGTCTTCTCTTTGTTCATTTGTATTTTTTTGAATCTTGAAAGCAGAATACAATGAAAGACTCCAAGGCCAAATTTGATACCTTTATTCTATGTGAATATGCTGAGTTAGTTCAGTGAAATCAGTTTGTTTTCCCCATTTGAATGGTACAGGGTTGTAATAGTTACCAAATACTTTGAGATTCAAGCCTAATGCTTTCTACAGGAATGTAAGCAATTTACTGTTTCCAAGCACTATTTTGTTGTGCTAGTAAGAAGCAAGGATGGACAGTTAGTAGATACATTCCTTCGGACCCTATTTGTGTGTCTGTGGTCACTCAGGCCTGCCCACCTCCTCTTTCCTAAAACACTGCTTTCATTATGTCACTCCTCTGCTCAGAAATCTTCCAGTTTTCCCAAATTCCATGACCTGACACTGAAAGTTTCCCTTTGATGGATGGAGTATGTGTTGTGGGTGAGGAAAGGGTACTTCATGGAGGAAGAATCCCCTAGCCCTGGACAGGAAGGAACAAGGTGACAGATCTCAGAGCATATTACTGTGACGGATTTTCTCCTCAGCACTTTAGAAGTTTAGCAAGAAATCAGATTAATGACTGTCTTTGTTTCCACTTATACATAATGAGGAGCTAGTAAGGTTACATATTCTGGATCTTTGTTTTTTAGGTATTAGTCTAGAACTTTATTTTGTTTTGGTTGGTCGGTTTTTTTCATTATAAAGCAATCCCTAATAAAGATTTATTTATGAAGTATAGTTTGATTGTTAAAATGTTTCTCCCTAATGCATAGGGTGAAACTCTACACTGGGCTCCAAATTGCATTGCTTTTTTTTTAACCTCTTTACCCCTGACCTCCTTCTCCCAAAGCTTAAAATTCTCACTGAGCAACATCAGTGTTTGGTGAGTGTTTTGGCTTGAGGATTGTAGACTTCGTTCCAGTATTCCATGCTCTTAAGTTAGTTAAGTTTAATAAGATTTTTCTGGCTTTCTTAAGGGCTTTTCTTGGATCTCATATTAATGATTATTATTCACATCTTATTAAGAAAACTATATATTATACTCTTATTAAGCATGTTTCATACAGGGCTCACAGCAACAGTCTGGCATGAAAAGGCTTGAGTTTAAGGGTAAGTACTTTATAATTTAGTGTAACTTTAAAATGTAACACATGGGACTGTGCTTTATAACCTCCAACTAAACCATGCAATTGTAACTTCATAGGCTAAGGAAGAATGTTTCCTTTTAACCAAAGCTTTTTCAATCATTTAAAAAGACTTTGAATTAACCTGTCATCCTTTTCAGATTTCTAATTGCTCTAAACTATTTTCTTTACTATTGTAAAAAAAAAAAAAAAAAAAAAAAAAAAGCATTCTTAGATTCCTCTTTTGGGGTGTGCATTGTATGGGAGGACCAGAGCTGCATTATATTTTGACCTTTAATACTGCTCTTTTCTTCTCCCCCGATAAGTGGCAGAGAAAAATGTGTTTAAAAATGAATTTCCCAGGCCGGGCGCAGTGGCTCACGCCTGTAATCCCAGCTCTTTGGGAAGCCGAGGTGGATGGATCACTTGAGGTCAGGAGTTCAAGACCAGCCTGACCAACATGGTGAAATCCCATCTCTACTGAAAATACAAAAATTAGCCAGGCGCGGTGGTGGACACCTGTAATTCCAGCTACTCGGGAGGCTGAGGCAGGAGAATTGCTTGAACCCAGGAGGTGGAGGTTGCAGTGAGCTGAGATTATGCCACTGCACTCCAGCCTGGGTGACAGAATGAGACTCTGTCTCAATAAAAAAAATAAAAAATAAAATAAAGGGATTTCCCATACCCTGCTTCTTTCACCTTTCTAAAGGGCACCTAGCTGCCCTTTAACTAGTGATCAGCTAGGCCTTGGAACTCATCTTAAGAAGAAATAATTAATAAGAGAAAATGACGCCTCAAGATCTCTCCCCTATTCCTGCCCAGTCTTAGATAACACAATTCCTTTCTTGTTTACTGAAATAACAAATAGTATCATTTCTTGCTTTCTACTTAGGACCAGGCTATAGTAAGAGAAAAGTTTCTTTCTAACCTAAGTTGGAACTGAAGCTGTTACATGAAAATCTGATTTGTTCCAGCTTAGATTTGTTCCAGTTTATAGGATTTTTGAGTTCATATGGAATTGGCAGAGACCATGTACATTATGCAGAAAACCTATTTTTGAAGGTAATATCACGTAGAAATGCCTTCTTCAGTTTCTAATTGAGATAACTGTTAAGCAGATCCAATGAGTGTGCATTTTTGCTCTGTGGCATTACCATCAGATTAACATACTTAATTATCAGATATCTTTCTTTTACCAAAAAGTTGTGGTTGAGTTGGCCCTGGGATTTATAAATACATGCACACAGCACATTTCTGTCATTGTTCACTGCAGTCTTTTAACACATCTTCTCAGCAATATTCTTAATGTTTCCAGCGGGAAAATTGTAAATTATTTAACCACTGAATTAGAGGTGTGTTGTTTTTTAGCTAATCAATAGCCATTGAATGCTTAAATGGGCTTTAAAGTAGACAAAAGTAAAAGACAGCAAAGAAAATTAATCAGTAAGATTGCCCATAATCCATAGACACTTGAGCAGCTACTTTAGTCATTTTGAAATACACGCTTTATGTTTTCCCTTGGACTGGCATATTCCTGTCATTTATAAAAAGAATATACATTTGTAAATTTAAGGTGTGGACATTCATTATTGAAGGTAGAAATAGTTATAATCATCAGTGTCTAGATATATCTGAAGAGAGGTAAATTTAACATGGTTTTAAATACGATTTTGTATTGCATAGTTTAGAAATTATATATTTTAGTCTTCTTTGGTTAAACTAAGAGATTCTGTTTAAAACTCATGATTTAAAAGAAAAGCAGTTCTTCATCATTGTGAATTAAGTCTTTAAAATTTAGATTATATTATAGAATATGCTTAACCAGAACATAAGTATCCCATAAAGGTTTCAAAATGGGAAAAGATGAACATTTTCAAGTCATATATTTCCTTTTCTCTCACCTGCAGATATATAGGCTTTGCATGAACATGTAACCAGCTATAGATGGCTTCTACATTAATGATGTCCTTGACTATATCAGGTCATATAAGCAATTAAGAATGTTTAATTTTTTTATCAACATTGCAATTTAGATTGCATAATATTTAAATTCTTTCTAATTCTCATCACATTGTTATCTCCTTTTAGTAATTTGTGATTTTTATAACAAAGTTACCTTTCTAAGAATTTTAATAAATTTTATCATGACTGTAAATTTTCCAAAATATTTTGTAATTATGAACACTCTTCCCTGAGTATAAAGAATTTTTTAAAATTATGACATGGAACTTGATTTGTGAACTGAACTTGTGTGACTAGTGAAGTAAGTGGACTTTAATGGCATAAAATTGCAATTAAAATTTATAACAATAGTATTAATGATTTTATTGAACCCTTACTATATGCCAGGCATTGTGCTATATTTTACATGCATTCTCTGATTTAATCCTGAAAACAACCCAAGGAATTCAGTGCTATTACTGTCATTTTCATTTTATAGATGAAGAAACTAAGCTTTGAAAAATTACTGGTGGCTGGGCACAGTGGCTCACACCTGTAATCCCAGCACTTTGGGAGGCCAAGGCAGGTGGATCACCTGAGGTCAGAAGTTTGAGACCAGCCTGACCAACATGGAGAAACCCCGTCTCTACTAAAAATACAAAATGAGCCAGCCATGGTGATACATGACTGTAATCCCAGCTACTCGGGAGGCTGAGGCAGGAGAATTACTTGAACCTGGGAGAGGTAGGTTGCAGTGAACCGAGATTGTGCCATTGCACTCCAGCCTGGGCAACAAGAGCAAAACTCTGTCTCAAAAAAAAAAAAAAAGAAAAAGAAAAGAAAAAAAAATTATTGTTATAGGCTCAAAATAAAGGGAGACGGAGGAAAATTTACCGAGCAAATGGGGAAGAAAAAAAAAAAAGCAAGCAGAGTTGCAATCCTAGTCTCTGCCAAAACAGACTTTAAACCAACAAAGATCAAAAAAGACAAGGACATTACATAATGGTAAAGGGAACAATTTAACAAGAAGAGCTAACTATTCTAAATATATATGCACCCAATAAAGGAGCACCCAGATTCATAAAACAAGTTCTTAGAGACCTACAAAGAGACTTAGACTCCCACACAATAATAGTGGGGGACTTTAACATCCCACTATCAATATTAGATCAATGAGATAGAAAGTTAACAAGGATATTCAGGACTTGAACTCAGCTCTGGATCAAGTGGACCTATAGACATCTCAGAACTCTCCATCCCAAATCAACAGAATATACATTCTTTTCAGTGCCACATGGCACTTTTTCTAAAGTCGACCACATAGTTGGAAGTAAAACGCTCCTCAGCAAATGCAAAAGAACTGAAATTGTAACAGTCTGTCAGACCACAGTGCAATCAAATTAGAACTCAGGATTAAGAAACTCCTAAAAACCACACAATTACATGGAAATCGAATAACTTGCTCCTGATTGACTCCTGGGTAATAATGAAATTAAGGCAGAAATCAAGAAGTTCTTTGAAACAATGAGAACAAAGAGAAAACATGCTAGAATCTCTGGGACACAGCTAAAGCAGTGTTAAGAGGGACATTTGTAGCACTAAATGCCCACATCAGAAAGCTAGAAAGATGTCACATTGACACCTTAACATCACAATTAAAAGAGCTAGAGAGGCAAGCGCAGAGTAATCCAAAAGCTAGCAGAAGACAAGAAATGACTAAGATCAGAGCAGAATTGAAGAAGATAGAGACATGAAAAACCCTGCAAAAAATCAGTGAATCCAGGAGCTGGTTTTTTTGAAAAAGTTAACGAAATAGACCACTAGCTAGACTAATAAGAAAAGAGAGAAGAATCAAATTGACACAATAAAAAATGATAAAGGGGATATCACCACTGACTCCACAGAAATACAAACTACCATGAGAGAATACTATAAACACCTCTACACAAATAAACTAGAAAATCTAGAAGAAATGGATAAATTCCTGGACACATACATCCTCCCAAGACTCAACCAGGAAGAAGTTGAATCCTTGAATAGACCAACAAGAAGTTCTGAAATTGAGGCAGTAATTAGTAGTCTGCCAACCAAAAAAAAAAGCCCAGGACCACACTGATTCACAGCCGAATTTTACCAGAGGTACAAAGAGGAGCTGGTACCATTCCTTCTGAAACTATTCCAAACAACAGAAAAAGAGGGATTCCTCCCTAACTCATTTTATGAAGCCAGCATCATCCTGATACCAAAACCGGGAAGAGACACAACGAAAAAAAGAAAACTTCAAGCCAATATCCCTGATGAACATCAATGCGAAAATCCTCAATAAAGTACTGGCAAACCAAATCCAGCAGCACATCAAAAAGCTTATCCACCATGATCAAGTCAGCTTCATTCCCAGGATGCAAGGCTGGTTCAACATTCACAAATCAATAAACGTAATCCATCACATAAACAGAACCAAAGACAAAAACCACATGATTATCTCAATAGATACAGAAAAGGCCTTTGATAAAATTCAACATCTCTTCATGTTAAAAACTCTCAATAAACTAGGTATTGATGGAACATATCTCAGAATAATAGCTATTCATGATAAAACCCACAGCCAATATCATATTGAATGGGCAAAAACTGGAAGCATTCCCTTTGAAAACCAGCACAAGACAAGGATGCCCTCTCTCACCACTCCTATTCAATATAGTATTGGAAGTTCTGGCCAGGACAAGCAGGCAAGAGAAAGAAATAAAGCGTATTCAAATAGGAAGAGAGGGAGTCAAATTGTATCTGTTTGCAGACAATATGATTTTATATTTAGAAAACCCCATCATCGCCAGGCACAGTGGCTCACGCCTGTAATCCCAACATTTTGGGAGGCCGAGGCGGGTGGATCACGAGGTCAAGAGATGGAGACCATCCTGGCCAACATGGTGAAACCCCGTCTCTACTAAAAATACAAAAATTAGCTGGGCATGGTGGTGTGCACTTATAGTCCCAGCTACTCAGGAGGCTGAGGCAGGAGAATCACTTGAACCCAGGAGGCAGAGGTTGCAGTGAGCTGAGATCACGCCATTGCACTCCAGCCTGGTGACAGAGCAAGACTCTGTCTCAAAAAAAGAAAAAAAAAAAAAAAAAGAAGAAGAACGCCCCATCATCTCAGTCCAAAAACTCCTTAAACTGATAAGCAACTTCAGCAAAGTCTCAGGATACAAAATCAACGTGCAGAAATCACAAGCATTCCTTTACACCAACAATAGACAAGCACAGAACCAAATCATGAATGAACTTCCATTCACAATTGCTACAAAAAGAATAAATACCTTGGAATACAGCTAACAAGGGATGTGAAGGACCTCTTGAAGGAGAACTACAAACCACTGCTCAAGGAAATAAGAGAAGACACAAAGGGAAAAACATTCCATGATCATGGATAGGAAGAATCAATATTGTGAAAATGGCCATATTTCATATGGAATAAAAGAACACCCTGTATAGCCAAGACAGTCCTAAGCAAAAAGAACAAAGCTGGAGGCATCACACTACCTGACTTCAAACTTTACCACAAGCCTACAGTAACCAAAACAGCATGGTACTGGTACCAAAACAGACATATAGACCACTGTAACAGAACAGAGACCCCAGATATAACACCACACATGTACAACCATCTGATCTTCAACTAATCTGACAAAAACAAGCAATGGGAAAAGGATCTCCTATTCAATAAATGGTGCTGAGAAAACTGGCTGGCCATATGCAGAAAACTGAAAGTAGACCCCTTCCTTACTCCTTATACAAAAATTAACTCAAGGTAGATTAAGACTTAAATGTAAAACCCAAAACCATAAAAACCCTAGAAGGAAACCTAGGCAGTACCATTCAGGACATAGGCATGGACAAAGGCTTCATGACGAAAATGCCGAAAGCAATTGCAACAAAAGCCAAAATTGACAAATGGGATCTAATTAAACTAAAGAGCATCTGCACAGCAAAAGAAACTATCACCAGAGTGAACAGGCAACCTACAGAATGGGAGAAAATTTTTGCAATCTACTCATCTGACAAAGGGCTAATATCCAGAATCTACAAGGAACTTAAACAAATTTATAAGGAAAAAACAACCCCATCAAAATTGGGCAAAGGATATGAACAGACACTTCTCAAAAGAAGACATTTTTGCGGCCAAGAAACATGAGAAAAGACTCAACATCACTGATTATTAGAGAAATGCAAATCAAAACCAAAATGAGATACTGTCTCACGCCAGTCAAAATGGAGATTATTAAAAAGTCATGAAACAATAGATGCTGGCGAGGCTGTGGAGAAGTAGGAACACTTTACACTGTTGGTGGGAATGTAAATTAGTTCAACCATTGTGGAAGACGGTATGGCGATTCCTCAAGGATCTAAAACCAGAAATACCATTTGACCCAGCAATCCCATTACTGGGTATATACCTAAAGGATTATAAATCATTAAAGACACATGCTCAAGTATGGTGATTGCAGCTCTATTTACAATAGCACAGTCATGGAACCAACCCAAATGCCCATCAATGATAGACTGGATAAAGAAAATGTGGTACATATACACCATGGAATACTATGCAGCCATTATAAGGAACAAGATCATGTCCTTTGCAGAGACATGGATGGAGGTGGAAGCCATTATCCTCAGCAAACTAACACAGGAACATAAAACCAAACATCATATGTTCTCACTCATAAATGGGAGTTGAACAATGAGAACACATGGACACTGGGAGGGGAACAACACACACCAGGGCCTGTTGGGGGGTTGGGGGTGAGAGAAGGGAACTTAGAAGATGGGTCAGTAGGTGCAGCAAGCCACCATGGCACATGTATACCTATATAACAAACCTGCACATTCTGCACATGTATCCCGGAACTTAAAGTAAATTTTAAAGAAGAGAAAAAAATAAAGCGTTATAAAACTTAGAAGAATTCTTAGAATCTCATTTACAAGTTAATTTGGGGATTGTCTCTTTCAGGTCCTCTGCCTAAATAAAATTATCTTGATCCTTAATTAAAAAAAAGAAAAGCCAGGCATATAATCCCAGGACTTTGGGAGGCTGAGGCAGGTGGATCACAAGGTCAGGAGTTCGAGACCATCCTGGCCAATATGGTGAAACCCTGTCTCTACTAAAAATACAAAAATTAGCCGGGCATGGTGGTGGGCACCTGTAGTTCCAGCTACTTGGGAGCCTGAGGCAGGAGAGTCGCTTCAACCTGGGAGGTGGAGGTTGCAGCAAACCAAGATCGCACCACTGCACTCCAGCCTGGCGACAGAGCGAGACTCCATCTCAAAAAAAAAAAAAAAGTGTTTGGAAGATTAATTAAAAAGTTACTAGTAAGTGGTAGAATGTGGAATGAAGTTTAAGTGTGTCTGATTCGAAGCCTTCCTCTTAATCACCACTCTATGCTGTGCAAACACAAGAGAATGAAATATTTTTTGTTTTCTTGCTATAACTTTTTTTTTCGTTTCAGTAATAGCTTAAGAAACAGTTAACAAGTGCTTACTATGTAGCAGGTGCTGTGCAGGTTCAGTCCTGAGATCATAGAACTGAAATCACATGGATCACACAAATAATCGTGAGAGTATAGGTGATGGGTCATAGGCTGCCCTGGTCATTTTTAGATCATAGAAACAGCATATTCACAGTGCTACCTTGCACAGACCCTGAAGAAGAATTCCACCTAATTCCTTTAGCCTGTTTATATCATGTTGTACTTTAACACCTTACCTGGTGCAGGATATGCAGTGGGTTTTTCAGTGGGCTTTTGAAAACGCTAGTAGTAATTGGAGAAATTATCTGAACTGAATTTTCTAGTTTAAATGTTAAAGCTCTGTGTTGTCATCTTCAGGAATTTTGATGCCTTTGCTCCAGCTCCCAGGCTAACAAACACTGCTTGCTGGAAGAAAATGGAAACGGTGCAGATTTTACCCATTCTGGTTTCATGCTTCTGTCACAACTTAGTCCCCACAGCTAACTCCCAAGCACACTTCCTTCAGTAGTTTTTTTTTTTCAAGTATTCTTCTATTCCATGTTAACTCAAATCATAGTTTACTCTCTTAACACCCATACATGGGCAGTAGCACCTTCTACTTTATGAAAACAATAGAAAATTTCGCTGCAGTATAGCCTAGTGGTTAAGAATGTAGGCTCTGGAGTAGGCTGCCTGGGTTTGAATCCTGCCTCTTTAACTATGTGGCTTTGGGTGACTTCTTTAACCTCTCTGTGCCTTAGTTCTCCATCAGTAAAATCTATGCCTACCTTATAGAATTATTTTAAGAATTTTAAAATATTGTAATATATGTCAAGTGCTTAGGTCAGTGTTTGGCACATAGTAAAGTCTGTAAATGTTGACTGTTGTTATTTTAAATATATTATTATACTTAATACTTTAACTTCATATGGTCTTTTTTCTTGCTAGTGCCCTGGAGTCTAACTTCTTCTGTCACCATTACTTTCCTGGCAATGCCAGGTCAGTGACTCCTTTGACAAACTCATTTGATTTCTTCTCCTGTTTAGTTCTATAGCATGCAGTCTCTGTTTACCATCTCTTCTTAAACAGTTTTCTTTTTCTGCATTCCATGATCTTATGTTTTCTTTCTTTTTATTCTGTGCACTGTGACCATTTCTGCCCTCTTTCACAATTAACAGAGCCTCTTCTTCCACCCTTTCATATGACTGTCATTTCCATAATATCTCACTCAGTTTTTTTCTTACCCCCATCAACTTTTTAAAATTTCAGATCTTTATTTCCTGTCTATATTTATCACTGTTGTGGTTATTTTTATATTCACATTAGCCTGCAGGACAGCTTTATTTAAATATTCTATCAAGCCAGGACGACACAGTGAGACCTCGTCTCTTAAAAAAAAATTAGCTGGGCATGGTAGTACATGCCTGTGGTGCCAGCTACTTGGGAGGCTGAGGAGGGAGGGAGGATCACTTGAACCCAAGAGATCAAGGCTGCAGTGAGCCATGAATGAGCCACTGCACTCCTGGGGAACAGAGCAAGATCTTGTCTCTAAATGGATGGATGGATGGATGGATGGATAGATAGAGATATTCTGTCAAACCAAAGTATCAGAGTTAATTTTTACACTGTAGTTTTACACTGTAAATCAGTGTAATTTTTTACACTGAAGCATTTCTTTATTACACTTAAGTAAGTATACCCACTTATTGTAACTAGATATTGTTGATTCAGGTGGGAACTCAAACTTGGAAAGAAACTAAAATGTAGGGAGGCAGAATAGTATGGATTTTAAAAATAATAACCTAGGAAAAATAACATAATGACAAATAACAGTACCAGTAGTAGTTTTATTGTAGATCAGTGAAGTTTTGTTGCTCATCAGAGGCCTTCTACAGGTTATATAAGATCTATACCTTATAAGTCACTGGAAAAGGTATTTCTAAAACTTCAAGAGAAAAAATCAATTAAATCTCATCTAGGAGTCACTCATTAATAGGATTAAAACATTACTAGGACTTCATTTTTATGTGTTTTCATAAAGTTGAATTAACCTGAATTTTAACTATGTAAGGTTTTGCTTAAACTTTTATCTTTGGCTGTCTTTAAAAGGTGATCCTTTAGGCAAAACTAATCTGTGGTGATAGAAGCCTGAATGTCGATTGCCTCTGGGGACAGGGTATGATTATTGATTGGGAAGAGGCACAAGTGAGCCTTTGAGGTGCTGGGAAAAGTTGTATATTGTGATCTGAGTGGTGGTTACATAGATGGGTACATATGTAAAAATGCATCAAACTCTACACTTTAACTTAGTGCCTTTCACTGAAGACTTGAGTGAAATCAGAATGGTTTAAAAGAATGATGTAAGGGATTTAAGAACTCCCCCCACCACCAATCTTAAAACTTCCTTCACCCTCTTGGCCAGTCCATATACACTTGGAAGGCAGGGACAATACTCTATTAATTTTTGTATTCCTGGTATGGAGTGGGAGGGAGGATATATGCAGTTGGAGGAAAAGGGAGATGATTTCCCTTCAGGTCTGCTCTTACTAGAGATTATTAATAAACCCAATTCCACTCTGAGTTGCCACCTCACCATCTTCAAAATGTCACCATCTTCACATCAAGGGGGAATAGATCTACATATATATATATATATATCTACATTATATATATACATGTATACATATGTATACATGTATATATCTACATATATATATATATGTAGAAATATTCCCCCTTGATGTGAAGATGGCAACATTAAGCAGCATTTTGATTTCAGAATCTGAGAAGTGGAGGACTTTGTGACATGATCACATTCTTGCACCTATCTTCCCTTATTTGCTTTCCCAGTTGCATCTCTGTTAGCCTCTCATCTTCCTAGTTTGGTACTTAAGAGCAGAAATTGTATCTTTTATTTCTTACTGTTCAATTTTAGGGTGGAGAAGAGATGACAAAATGAATGATTTAATAATGCTGAGAAAATAAAGGGCTGTCTTTAGGCAACCCTTCTTAGGAGAGGTCATAACACATCTTTTCCATCTCTCTGTCAAAGATGGTATCTAGAAGCAAGCCAAGATTATAGAAAGATTTAAGTTTTCCATATGAAAGAGCCAGATTTAAGGCCAGGAAGAAGGAATAGAAAGGGTGATTTGAACATTTATGACAACAGAGAGCCCTTGGATTCTACATATATAAGACTTTTTCCTGCAAAATACTTCAACCTATGATGTAAGTCAGGTTCTGGGAAAACTTAGTAAGCTCAGTTGACTTGGCATTGAATGTGAGTTTGCTTTGTAAGAAAGATCTATATGTACAAGGAAAGCATACGGGAGTCTTGGTGTTCATGCATTTGTCCTGTTATGAAGTTGTTCTGAATGAACTGAAAGCCCCTTCAGGATCTTTGTTCTAGACTCTAATTTAGCATGTGCATACCATAGAGAATTATAGTTCTTATATTTGGTTTGGGGCCCATTTAATCCTCCGGTCTTTCACTGACTAGAATTGTTTTCAAGCTACAGATGCAAGAATAACACTGTAAACCCATTCTCGAAAAGGGAATTACGATTTTTTTAATGTATTCTGCCCTGGGACTTGCCTGTGTTGAAGCCAAAATGAAACAATGTGATTCTGCAAAAACAACTGGTAGACACATCAATGGATACACTAGGAAAAATGAAACAAACTGCACAGCACACATAAAACTTCCGTAAAGTCAAACCGCTTGATAACTCAGTGGGCTCCTGACTTCCACTTAGTTTCCATTCTCAAATGGGGTCAGACTAAAATTCTTTTCTTCTTACAAGCCAAGAAACCATATGCAACTCCCCTTCAGGAAATGAGGAATCAGAAAATAGATCCCCATTTTCCCACTATTCTCCTGCCCAGTTTCCCAAAACCTGGCTAACAAAATGGGCACCAGTTAACTGAGAGATTTCTGTTACCACTGTTGTAGTTCTAGAAAGACCATTCAACTCAGAATCTACGTTCATCCCCACTGTTAATTAAACCTCAGTGAATAACTGTTACTAGATGACATGAAACTATAGCCCATACCAAGATGAATTTGGACGGTTCAGCCAGACTCTGGAAATTCAATCCCATAGCTGCACAAGTGTGCCATGATTAGCTATTATTCTTACAATATTGGGTGCTGTACATTTTGTCAAAATTAATTTTTAGATTTTTTTCCCCCTTAAAACAGAGCTTTGGCTGGGCGTGGTGGCTCACGCCTGTAATCCTAGCACTTTGAGAGCCAGAGGCAGGTGGATCACCTAAGGTCAGGAGTTCGAGACCAGCCTGGCCAACATGGTGACACCCCGTCTCTACTAAAAATACAAAATTAGCCAGGCATGGTGGCGCATGCCTGTAATCCCAGCTACTTGGGAGTCTGAGGCAGGAGAATCACTTGAGCCTGGGAGGCAGAGATTGCAGTGAGCCGAGATAGTACCATTGCACTCCAGCCTGGGCGACAAGAGCAAAACTCTGTCTCAAAAAAAAGGAGTTTTACCAAAGATGGTAATTGAAGCATCAGAAAGTAATAGAGCTGACCTAGATTATTAAGTAAGTGGAATTGGGAAAAACTAACATCTGGATCAAGGATGACTCTTTAATTGTGAAAGCAGTCATAGAAATTACTAAGAAAATGCTGGGCACGGTGGCTCACGCCTGTAATCCCAGCACTTTGGGAGGCTGAGGTGGGTGGATCATCTGACGTCAGGAGTTCGAGACCAGCCTGGCCAACACAGTGAAACCCCATCTCTAGTAAAAACACAAAATTAGCCAGGCGCAGTAGTGCGTACCTGTAATCCCAGCTACTCAGGAGGCTGAGACAGGAGAATCACTTGAGTCTAGGAGGTAGAGGTTGCAGTGATCCAAGATCATGCCATTGCACTCCAGCCTTGGCAAAAAGAGTGAAACTTGGTCTCAAAAAAAAAAAAATTACAAAGAAAAATACAAAGTGTTGGAAAAAAATTTAATGCCTATCCAAAAACCATCTTGAAAAATACCACAAACTAGGAAAACTATTTGCCACAATTGGGGATGTTTCCTAGCTTTAATTCAAGATTCTTACAAATAAATGAGAAACAAGTTGCAATCTAACGTAACTTAGTAGTATGGTTCCAATTGTGTGATATATAAGTAATGGCAAATATAATGGAACATGTGGCTACTAAAAATCATGTTTTCAGAAGATTTTAATTATATGGAAAATGCTAATCCAAAGTGATAATACTTTATGCATCTAGTGTGATCCTAATTTTGTTTATATTTAATTTCTATATTTAGGCAAAAAGAAAAAATATTCAGAGAAAATAGATCAAAAAGAGTTACAATGTTTTATCTGTGTAGTAAGAATATGGGTGATTGTGTAATTTTCTGCATTTTCTTAGGCTTCAGGAAAATGAATGTGTTAGTTTTATAATCAGAAAACAAACCAACATTAAGACAGAAAATATATTCCTCATTAAAGCTTTCCTCTTCCTTTAAAAATTAAACTTTATATTTTAAAATAGACAAAACATTAAGTGAAAAAGTCTACTAAAGGAAAATTTTTAGAATGAAAAAAGAGGGGCGTATATTGCCTTTGTGAGATAGTAAATGAGAAACTCAGGAAAAGTACTTTGGGAAATTTTTAAATACCCCTTTTAACTTGAGCACTCTTTCGTATTTGCTCTTCTGATAAAACTCACTCGGTTGGTAAACTAGACGATTGCTGAGCAATCTCAACATGACCATCTTTAGTAACCTGGCGTTATTTCCTACAGTGTGACATGCACCAGCACGGATGTGTTATTAGTGTCACCCGTTCATCAATCTCCACCTTCATCTAAGGCAGACAGATGGAGAATTCTGCCCTGTCTTCCTAGCAAGCATTTTTGAGCTCTTTTTTTTTTAATTAAGCCATTTATCTAGTCATTTAAAAAGTCTGTCTCTAGCCGTTCACATAAAGAGCCAGCATTATTTTTCAAAGCATTTTAAAATACTAGTTCTTGCCTACCTTATGGGGGGATCATTTTTATTGCCTATTCACGTGAAATATTTTAACATCAAATTTTGATTACAGGAAGCTGGCTCACCAGCTTTAGCCATGCCAGAGTGTTGAAATACTTTAGGAGACTAAAATATGTGGTGATTTGAATTATCTAAAATTCCACAGGAAAATACAATAGAATTTCACAGCAGGAAAGGACCTTAGAAATAATTTAATCTAACTCTCCTTATTTTACAGAGGAGATTGAAGCCAAAGAGGCTAAAACCCAAGATTAACACCCAGTTTGAAACTGGTCCTCTGATTTCTCATTGCCGTCTTTTAAAAAATACATTATACTTAGAATTTGTTTCTAAAAGTTGTCACATAGTATTTGGGTGTCACTGGCATATATAATAGATTCTGGAGTTGCAAACAGAATCTATACCGTGACAAATTGAATACAATGAATTTAAAGTTTTCCCTGGTTGCCCTAGTGCCAAAGTGTAAAAGGGACATTATTACAGTTTGAGGTCATGCAGCCCCAGCATGTTGTGGCTTTCCCTACTTTTCGTCAGAAAAGTCTCATTATTTCCTCAGTTTAATTATTTTAAGTTTAGTTGATTTTTTCTTTTCTAATCTCAGATTTTGAGAAGAAAACCTTCTAAATCAGTATTATTTTTATTAACGCTGATTGTTAGAGTTTTGCTTTGATCTTTATTAAAGCTTTTGACAATGATTTGAGTTACAAAAATTTAAATTTTAAGTTAGAGATTAAGCATGAGAAAGTTTAGATCAGGAAGAAAAATCAATTTCACTATATATTTTTGTCCTTAAAAGCATAGCTAAAGAATTTCTATAGAAGTTTGAGGGAAATGTCTCTCCTCCTGGCCTGTAAAATGAAGATATCACAACAGCTGCAAGGTATTGGTTACACCATTGGAATTCATTTTGATACAGTGGATTTTTTATTATTTTTTAACCCCACACCCCCCAAGTTTTTTTTTTTCATAGCAGGTGTGACTTTTAACCTTCCAAACTCAACCTTCTATGATACCGAATAATTTTGTAGGGACAAAATGATCCAAGATATGTGGGAAATGAACTTAAGAAAGATTAATAATGTTTTTGTAATTTTAAGCTCAAGTAACAGTTCTTACATTGAACACAATGTAGACAAACTACAAATTGAAACTTGGCAAATGTTGGAGGAAAAGAGAATCCGCACATTGATGAATTATGATTGTGTTTATACTTTTGATCTGTGGTCTCATTGATGAAGTCCTTGTCCTGTTAACAAATGAGCAAATTTGAGATGGGATCTTAGATATAAAATACATAATTTGAACTTACTTTCAGAAATGCAAACATATCTTCACTGAGGTTATAATTAACACAAAAACTCTTTATGCAATTTGTATAGTTTATAGTGAAAATGTGGAAAGGTTTTAGTATTTTATGTAAGATCCATAAAATTTTGAAAGTGAGAAATGTGCGTGTATCTTAATGAAGGTAATAAAATATATTTGTTGAATTAGGCTTAATTTAAGTTCCAAAATGTACTTATAAAACCGTACCCTCAACCTGTAGACTAATCTTTTGAACAACTTATTTGTGTTGTAACTCAAATTATCACTAACTTCACTTCAGTAGATATTTTCAATTATAGTTTGAGGCACTTCTAATTGTACTTATATAATTATATAAAATATTAGACAATAGTGAACATAGAAATATGTTATAACATGCATAGGATATATAAACTTTGGTTTATCCAAAATGTCACCAGAATTATTTTCTTATAATGTCATATATATTTATGACAATAGATGCTTATAATTTTGATTCACATATTGATAAGATTGTCAGAGGCTTTCTAAATTACTTAAAGATTATTTTCCTTTTTTTCTCTTTATTCTAGGTCACTGCAGTAGCTCCTAACCTGCTCTCCTTCCCTTTAGCATTTCCCCTAGCTAATTCATCCTACACATTGCTACCAAATCAGTCCTCCGAAAATAGTGTTTTTATCCTATCAGTTGTTACTCAAGAAACTTTAGCCACTTCCTATTTCTATTATCCACTTCAATCTCTTGCTTCCCCTCAAACAACCCCTAATCCATAAGCTGTGATCCTCACTAGTCCTTCATAGTAAATCCTCACTGACTTTGCTTATAGGTATTGACACATGGTTTGTTTCCTTTCCTTTTCTTTCTGTTTCTCTATCTGAAACCTACTTATGTCAAACCTTAATTCTAATTCTGTTTCTTAGGTCAAGTTTCAGGGGCTATTCTTTGGACTACTCTGGTCCAATATTATCTTCCTATTCCCCATTCATTCACTTAATGTTTGTACTGTACCTATACGTTATAATTACTTTCAGTGTATTGTTCTCTAATTGTTTCTTGTCTGGAGGTCATATTTTCCTGGCATTGTCCAAGACAGTGGTTCAAGCTCTGACTGTGTAGTCTCTATTTCAAGACCTACTGAACCAGATCCCTGGGGAGGGGGTTGGAAATCTCTAGTTTTAGTAAGCTACCCAGGTGATTCCAGTGGTCATCAAATTACTTGGTATCACTTAAACTGGCAGTGAATTAAACAGAATTAACTATAGATTGTATTAAATGTATTTTAAGTTTATGGAAATGTATGATCTTTGTATAATGTTACTTCTTTTCATCTAAATTAGAGTTACCCAGGATGCCCCATTCTCCCCAAATTATGTAGAAGTGAGAAATTTTCAAATAAAATGTTTCTATCACATGTACATAAATGAATACATATGCGATTACCCTTTATAAAAATTCAGTTCACTTTTTAATTATACAACTAATTTATGAACATATGCTCATGAGGAATTCAAAAATGCAAAATGAAACTCACTTTTTATTCTTTTCCTAATCCTTTTCTTTCCTCTCTGGTAAACAGGTCTATTGATTTGCCAAGTTCCCTTCTGAGCTTCTAAAATACATTTATGTATTTTGTGTTTAGTTTTCTTTTTTCATATGAATACAGTATGAGTTGTTTTGAAACTTATTATTTTGTTTTAAAATTCTTTCCATATCAGTGTATGTGTATGTATATGTTTGTATATGAATGTGTACTCACATTGTGTAGTGCCCCATTGCATGGATGTGCCGCCATTTATTTAAGAATCTTCTTATTAACAAGTGAACAGTAAGGTTATTTAAGAATCTTCTTATTAATAAGTGAACATTAAGATTAAGGTTGCTCTCACTTATTTTCCTTATTGTAAGTCACACTTCAGTGGACATCCTTGCATATGCCCTCTTGTGCACAAGTGCCATTTGCTTTTGATTAGGAAGCTCTTCCCATTTCTGCGTTCCTTTTCATTTTCAGTTCACAAGCAATACCTCATAGCCTGCATCAGTGTTCAGCTTTTCCTTTTCAGTGTGTGGCCAATAAAGCACGGGATCAAGTCAAGATATTTGGATTCTAGACCTGACTCTGCCATTGACTTGCTCTATGATCTTGGACCCTTTTCTCCTTTGTTTCATAAAGGTGTTAAGTGGGATGACTTTTAGGGTTTCTTACAGTTCTGACAGTCTCTTATTCTAATTAGGCTTGTGGGTGTGACAACATCGACTGTTATGTCATATTCAGCTAGTAGCAAGAATCAGTTGATCTTGTTAAGTAAATCATAAAAGCGTGCAGTGCTGATGAATAAAGGGACTTTATGCTTTACTCTAAATGAGTCTTTGCATTACTCCTAACTGATGTTTGAATGCCATTTTTGGATGAAAAAATAACAGTGTGGTAGTAGTACCTTTTTTCTCTTGGATAATTCTCAGCAGTTTATAGAAAACTGTTACACACACCAGCTCATTTTAAAGTATTGTCTCTTTCTCACAAATCCTGAGTAATTAAAGGAATTGCTCAAGATCATCAAGATCATTCAACTAATAAGTTTCAGGGTCCAGACTTTAACTTCACATCTTTTGATTTCTAAGTTCACTGTTCCCTTAAAGAGAAAAAAGTATTTTTTTCATACTCAAAATAGTTATTCAATATATGCTACATTTCTTTTTTGAACATTTGTAAAGTGCGTAGTATTTACAAGGTGCTCTTTAAATGTTAGTCCCGCCATTCCCAGCCTTTCTCTCGTGCCTCCTAGTTTATTTTGTATAGAAGCTGGCACTTTGTTCAGTTTTAACAGTTCTAGACACCAAGATGACCAACACTTTTGAGTCAGCATCTCGTAAGCATTTAGGAAATGCATCACACAAGTAGTTGTGGTTTTTGTTATCCTTAAAATCACTTGACAGAGACCATAAACATTGAGCTCTGGTACATGAAAAATGGGTTAGAGGCCAAGCTTAGCTTGTCTGCAGGGTATCTGTTTCATCTTCATGATAGAGCCCAAGTGTGCCAGTGATGTTTCATGGAAATACTTAATATGAAGAACGGCTTTGTTTTTGTTGGGAATCTTTTAAAGAATGCTCATCAAAGTGCGGATTTTTTTTATTTTCAAATATTTTCTTCCTAACTTACCAGTGCTGAACTGAAGTTACTACTTGCAGAATAGCCTTTCACAGAAAGACAGTATGATGCAATCCAATGTGACTTTTGAGGTTAAAATGTGCTACTTACAGCACTTTTTTGCTTAAAAATTTGGTTACTACCATAAAGCTGAAAGTATGTTTTCTTCATGGTGCAATCTTGCCTCACAGCAGCACTGACCTCCTGGGCTCAAGCAATCCTCCCTTCTCAGCCTCCTGAGTAGCTGGGACTACAGGTGCATGCCACCACCCCAGCTAATTTTTTAATTTTTTATAGAGATAGGGGCTCACTATCACGCCCAGGCCAGTCTTGAACTCCTGGGCTCAAGCGATCCTCCCAGCTGGGCCTCCCAAAGTACTGACATTTGCAGGCGTGAGTTACCGCACCCACCTGAGACTGTCCCTTTGTAAGTTGTGGTGTTAATTCTGCAGTTACGTCTAGAATAGAATTCTCTAGACTGATGGGAAAGTCTTTGTATTTCAGTATTCTTATTTGCTTTACAAGCTCCCCTTCTCTTTCCAAAAATTATTAAAAGAGAAAAAAGGTGAGCAAAACAAAGAAACAGACAATTTGGAGCTTTTCCACATTTTTTCTGTTTCTTAACTTTACCCCTTTCACACTCCTTTTTTTCTATTACCTTTTTTAAAAATTTCCCTTGCCTCTGTACCCCTATTATCTTGATTACTCCGCTTGGTACCTCCCACTCTCCCTCCTTCTGAGAACTTTACAGTCTCATTAGTTGTCCTCTTGACCGATACATGTACACATACCGCAGTTCACTGGTCATCAGAGTACTGTAGCCAAGGTTCTCAACTGCTGTTCCAGTTCTCAAGTGTGAAGTGCCAAGGGCAATTTGTTACTAATTATGAGAACCCCAGTTTGTACATGCTTTGCTTTTTTAAAAAACAGATATGAGCTTAGCCCTCAAATAATGTCACTGTCACTCACTTGCATACAGAAATGCTTTCTTGAGTGGGAGAGAAAGAATGACACTGCAGCTGGTGGACTGTCTGGGGACCCAAGCTTATCTACACCACAGCCTGCGGGAGTGTGTGGTGGGACGCGCAAATGTCATCTTTCCTTGGGCCTTTTCCCAGCAGAAAAAAACGCTAAAAACCTAATCAAAGAACAGAAAAATGTTCCCACTGAAGATTATTGCTGCTTATTTGGGTTTGTTTTTATTAAAAGGTGAATGCTGGAAAAAGATAGTTTCTCTCTCCAAGGTTAGATTTGTTTATTTTTACTAGACAAGACTAGTAAAAATAAAAATTTGTTTATTTTTACTAACACAAGACTGAAGTTAGGGTGAAGGTCATCCGTAGGTTTTATTAGGTCGATATTAAAAGTAGCAAATCCAAAGGATTTTACACATGGAGGAAAACTGCTTTTCATCTATGAAAGTATGTAGTGGACTCCCTTGCTAGCCTCCTTTCACAGGTGTTTCTGGTAAGAGATTGCAAAAGCAGAATTAAAGAAGGCAGCACTGTAAATCAAACAGGTTTCATGTTTTACCTATAGTGTGGTTTGGGTGTTTCCATCATCTGTTTGTCACGTCCATTAGTATAGAAACTTCAGAGGGATCTAATGATTTCCTAGGAGGTTTCTTTGTGGTAACCTCAATTTTTCTTTTCCAACTGATGTTGACAGTCTCTACTTACTGTCTCAAATTTTTTTAACATAAAATGAAATCTTTACTCAAGCAGAAAGACTGTGATGAATCTATAGTTGTTTCTCTCCAAGGAGTAAATTAGTCATAGATCCATGAATTTCTATTTAGTTAAAAGAAAAAGTTAGTGGCAGAGAGAGGGTTTACATTTGTTACAACCCAAATGTCTGTAACAAAATACCATTTCTTTGCTCAGTACATGTTCCAGAATTATGGCTGTGAGGATAATTTTAGTTCCAAAGATAGCAAAATCTCCTAATTTCTCTTGGAAATTCAAGATGTATTTTTAAGAATGCATAAGTGAAAAAATGGGATTGAAAAATTAAGATTTTTGTATACAAGTGATTTGCTTCCTTGTCCAGTGCCTTACTCTCTGGAAAAACACATTTGCTTTCATAGCTCATTAATAGTTTCATCACTGGTGTTCAGATAGCATATTCTTTTTTTTAAGACGGAGTTTCGCTCTTGTTGCCCAGGCTGGAGTACAATGGCGCGATCTCGGTTCACCGCAACCTCCGCCTCCCAGGTTCAAGCGATTCTCCTGCCTCAGCCTCCTGAGTAGCTGGGATTACATGCATGCACCACCATGCCCGGCTAATTTTTGTATTTTTTTTTTAGCAGAGATGGAGTTTCTCCATGTTGGTCAGGCTGCTCTTGAACTTCCGACCTCAGGTGATCTGCCAGCCCTGGCCTCCCAAAGTGCTGGGATTACAGGCGTGAGCCACCACGCCCGGTCAGCATATTCTTTTTTTTTTTTTTTTTTTTTCAAAGAGGGCTGACAAATATTGTTTTATTTGTTAAGACTTAGTTGTCTTGTCTTGGAAAGGCTTAATTACAAATATTTTTTGTCTAAGTCCCATAACTTTACATGTACTTCTTAGATTACTTGTCTCTATATTTTTATGACATCATTGTCATTTTCTTTTTTTTTGAAATTCTTTTTTTTTTTATTATACTTTAAGTCTTAGGTATATGTGCACAACGTGCAGGTTAGTTACATATGTATACATGTGCCATGTTGGTGTGCTGCACCCATTAACTCGTCATTTAACATTAGGTATATCTCCTAATGCTATCCCTCCCCTCTCCCCCAACCCCACAACAGGCCCCGGTGTGTGATATTCCCCTTCCTGTGTCCATGTGTTGTCATTGTTCAATTCCCACCTATGAGTGAGAACATGCAGTGTTTGGTTTTTTGTCCTTGCGATAGTTTGCTGAGAATGATGGTTTCCAGCTTCATCCATGTTCCTACAAAGGACATGAACTCATCACTTTTTATGGCTGCATAGTATTCCATGGTGTATATGTGCCACATTTTCTTAATCCAGTCTATCATTGATGGACATTTGGGTTGGTTCCAAGTCTTTGCTATTGTGAATAGTGCCGCAATAAACATACGTGTGCATGTGTCTTTATAGCAGCATGATTTATAATCCTTTGGGTATATACCCAGTAATGGGATGGCTGGGTCAAATGGTATTTCTAGTTCTAGATCCCTTCCACAACGACTTCCACAATGGTTGAACTAGTTTACGGTCCCAGTGTAAAAGTGTTCCTATTTGTCCACATCCTCTCCAGCACGTGTTGTTTCCTGACTTTTTAATGATTGCCATTCTAACTGGTGTGAGATGGTATCTCGTTGTGGTTTTGATTTGCATTTCTCTGATGGCCAGTGATGATGAGCATTTTTTCATGTGTCTGTTGGCTGCATAAATGTCTTCTTTTGAGAAGTGTCTGTTCATATCCTTCGCTCACTTTTTGATGGGGTTGTTTGTTTTTTCTTGTAAATTTGTTGGAGTTCATTGTAGATTCTGGATATTAGCCCTTTGTCAGATGAGTAGATTGCAAAAATTTTCTCCATTCTGTAGGTTGCCTGTTCACTCTGTTGGTAGTTTCTTTTGCTGTACAGAAGCTCTTTAGTTTAATTAGATCCGATTTGTCAATTTTGGCTTTTGTTGCCATTGCTTTTGGTGTTTTAGACATGAAGTCTTTGCCCATGCCTGTGTCCTGAATGGTATTGCCTAGGTTTTCTTCTAGGGTTTTTATGGTTTTAGGTCTAACATTTAAGTATTTAATCCATCTTGAATTAATTTTTGTATAAGGTGTAAGGAAGGGATCCAATTTCAGCTTTCTACATATGGCTAGCCAGTTTTCCCAGCACCATTTATTAAATAGGGAATCATTTCCCCATTTCTTGTTTTTGTCAGGTTTGTCAAAGATCAGATAGTTGTAGATATGTGGCATTATTTCTGAGGGCTGTGTTCTGTTCCGTTGGTCTATATCTCTGTTTTGGTACCAGTACCATGCTGTTTTGGTTACTGTAGCCTTGTAGTATAGTTTGAAGTCTGGTAGCATGATGCCTCCAGCTTTGTTCTTTTGGCTTAGGATTGACTTGGCGATGCGGGCTCTTTTTTGGTTCCATATGAACTTTAAAGTAGTTTTTTCCAATTCTGTGAAGAAAGTCATTGGTAGCTTGATGGGGATGGCATTGAATCTATAAATTACCTTGGGCTAGAATCAATATATAAGCTGGGCACAGGGGCTCACGCCTGTAATCCCAGCACTTTGGGAGCCTGGGCGAGAGTGTCACTTGAGCCCAGGAGTTTAAGACCAGCATAGGCAGCACAGGGAGACCCCACATCTACAAATAAAAAATCTAAAAAATTAACTGGGTGTCATGGCGCACGCCTGTGGTCCCAACTACTCAGGAGGCTGAGGTGGGAGGATTACTTGAGCCCAGGAAATTGAGACTGCAGTGAGCTGGCCCACTGCACTCCAGCCTGGGTGACAGAGCAAGACCTTGTCTCAAAAAAAAAATTTAAATTTAAAAAGTTTTAAATAAAATTAATTTATAGTTGTAGTGATGGTTGCATAACTCATGAAAGTACTGAAAACATGGAATTGTACACTTAATTGGGTGAATTATATGGTATATGAATTATATCTCAATAAAACTCATTGAAAAATCAATGTGTAATTGTATTTGAAAATACAGCTTTTGGGGGTTTTTGGTCTTTTGTAGATTCACCAGAAAAACTAAGTGTGCTTCATGGCTTCTTCAGATGTGAACGTGTTCACTGAAAGCCCAGTCTGTGTAAAGCTGCTAAGCCCTCACCAGCTCACTGGAGTGGCCCTGCACTCCGTCCCTCTGTGCATACTTGGATAGCCCTGGCCAGCTGAGTGCTGCAGGTCAGGAGGCTGCTGTCTCCTACAGCCACACACTTCTGCTCCCAGCATTTGACAAGTGTGCTTACCAAACCCACGCATGCCAGTTGGCTTGTTTTGGTAATTATGTTATCTGATTAATGTTTTTAGTTCACTTATATATAGATGCTAAAAGAAAAAGTTGATTTCATGGAAAGAAAATTGTAGCCTTAGGAAAAAAAGGTTAATTGCTACAAAAAAATTTTACTGCTGAATTAGGCATGGAAGAGAAAATTGTAAAAGATCTGGGAAAAAAAATCATCAAAATTTAGATGTGTATTGTAGTCGGTATATCCAGGATACTCAAAAGTATCCAAAGTCCTCAAAAACTCAGTCATAGACAATGCAGCAGGTCTATGGTTTATGTAAGAACAGATTAACATTTATGTTTAAGTTACTATTAGATATTTAAGGAATGTATGTAGAACTTCAAAAAATGTTTCTCTTTAATTAACCTTTCTGATTAACCAACAAACTAATGGTTCCTGCAGCATTGAACAGAGAGCCTATACTGTAGGATACAGAGGCACAAAGAGAAACTTACAAAGTTTAGTAAAATGTTGAAAGAGTTTAGGATTGACAAATAGGAATGGGCTGATGTAACAAAGTGTGTGTGTGTGTGTGTGTGTGTGTGTGTGTGTATAAGAGAGAAAGAGAAACAAAATAAAAATTACCTATATTAATATTTATGTCCCTAGCTTCTTGCTTTTTTAATTCATTGTCTACTGATTTCAAAGCTGTTGAGTATGAGAAAAGTAATCAAAGATCCCCATTCATTAATCCAACACGCACTGATCTGACATCCACAAAGGACCATACATTATACTAGTTATGGAGATATGAATACAAATAAGATATGGTTCCTTTTTATGTATCTAATGTCTTTTTTTTAGATTTTTAAAAAATGAATTATCTTTACTGTACATATATAAAAAGAATGCATTTTTGGTATCCTTTATAATGCTGTAAATATTCAGGCTCACCTTTTTTCTTAAAGCAACAAGTTCTTGGCTGGGCACAGTGGCTCAGGCCTGTAATCCCAGCACTTTGGGAGGCCCAGGCGGGTGGGAGGTCAGGAGTTCGAGGCCAGCCTGGCCAACATGGTGAAACCCCATCTCTACTAAAAATGCAAAAATTAGCTGGGCTTGGTGGCATGCGCCTGTAGTCCCAACTACCCAGGTGGCTGAGGCAGGAGGATCGCTGGAACCCAAGAGGCAGAGGCTGCAGTGAGCCAAGATCGTGCCACTGCACTCCAGCCTGGGCAACAGAGCAAGACTCTGTCTCAGAACAAAAAATGACTTCTCTTATGCTGTTCTTAGTGGAAACTCAGACTTTAAGTTCCACATCTGCCAAAAGAAAAGACAATTATTTTCTGTATAAGAGGTTAATACTTTTTGCCCTATGGGCTTTTCTTCCTTGGTTTTACAGACAAATACTCACAGGACAGAGAGCAGCAAATTAGGTATCAAGAGACTTGAGTTCTCACTACAGCTCCACTATTAAGATGCTGAGAGACCAAAGGCAAACTGAGGTCCATCTCTAAAAATGAGGCTGCAGTGGAATTGGAATATATATTCCCTAAAATTCTTTCTGGTGCTTGCAACTTCTGAGATTGTTCCATCTCCTTGGTTTTAATATTTTAATGGGCTTAGAATCCATAACGAGGGCATGTAAATAAAGCTTGAAATTTAGAACACATGCATCTCTTGTATCAACAGTTTAATACAAAATGCATTCCAGAATGTTAGCTCTGTGTAGTTGGGAACCCTGTTTGTCTTGTTCATGGGTATACTAGGAATTAGATAAATGTTTCTTTTTAAGAGTGGGTACATGTATCTGAGGGAGAAATGTAAATGGAGAGAGAAAATAGGAAAGAGAACTTTAGATCTTCAAGAAATTCCAAGGTAGGGTTCCAACTATTGGAAGAGTAATAGCTTAAAGTAGAAAGTTTGGAGGACAGGTTTTTACATTTTGTTTTGTTTCTCCAAGTATGGTACAGTCTGGTGAAAGATTTCATTTTAAGAAAGAGTATGTAGCTAGGCAATTCAATTATTCAGTCAGCAAATATTTATATATCCTCAATAAATTAGTGTAGTGGTTCCTAAACTTTGGGTCATGCAACCCCTTTACAGTTTCAAAAATTGTTGAGAACCTTCAAAGAGCTTTTGTTTATGTGTTTAGCTGATATGTACCATATTGGAATTGGAACTGACAAATATTAAATTATGAAACTCGTTAAAAATAATAAGCCCATTACATGTTAACATAAATAACACATTTTGTGAATAATAATTACATTTTTCAAAACAAAAAAGTTTAGCAAGATAAGTATCATTGTTTTACATTTTTGCAAATCTCTTTGACACGTGGCTTACTAAAAGATAGCCGTATTCTCATATTTGTTCTGCAATCTATGGCAATATGCCATTTGGTTGAAATATATGAAGTATATGAAGAAAATCTGGCTTTACACAGATCTATAGTTGGAAAAGGGAGGTCTCACAAACCCCATGAAAGGGTCTCAGGAACTCCCAGCTCTCTTTAGACCACACTGTGATAACCAGTGTACTTTTGTTTGTTCAACAAATATTTATTAAATGCTTTCCAGTAAATAGGAAAAAAATAATCTGATAGGAATACAAAGTTTGGAGATTGAGACTTAGTTTGGAGTTTCTTTAGCAAGCTTATTCTATATCTGGGAGGCAAGGTACAAAGGATGAGTGGGAATAATAAAACAGTATGGGAAAGAGCTGATTGGAAACACAAGCCCGTATCTGTTGAAGTAGATTGTGAAGTTAGATATTAAGAAACTGAAAAATGGAGAAGCAGCTGGTATCTTGAAGAGGGAATAGAATACCTAAAAGAAGGTATTAATATCCTATTTTTTTAAGTGTTGGGATCTTTGCTACGTAAGGAAGCAGCTTAGATTGGAGACTGAGGGATGTGGATTCCTGTTAGGGGAGAGAAGACTGAATCTGGTAGCTGTAGATCTCAGAGAAGAATGTTGTACAGTGTGAGTATGATTCCATTAGGAGAGGGTGATATGGAGTCTGGGAAGGTTCTGCCTCCTGACTAGCCACTCAAGCTGTCTCTACTAGTATGTAAAGTAGCCAACATTCATTGTTTAAAATCTCTCAAATAGATTGCCTTTTTTTTTTTAACACTTCCAGGATTCTTTGTAAGAGATAACAAGTAAAATGTTCAACACATATGTAAAGCCTTTGTTTATGTTATGATGTTTATGATGCTTTGTTTTTGATCATTTTTCCTTTGCTTTTTTTTTTTTTTCAGACCATCCAGACCTTTCAAGTTGCCAAAAAGGTAAAGTAATCTGGGTCATCTTATTAAATAATAAACTTACCTGCATGCTTTTTCCAGTCTAGTATTTTCTCCGTATTTTGCTGTTCTTTTCACTTTCCTCATTCATATTTTTATGAAAGAAAAAGAAATGTCCCATGAGTTGGCTGCTTGAGGAATTCCATATCTCCAAAAGTGGTTTTAATCTTAAGGTAGATTTCTAACCCTATTAAATTCTATTTGTGTCTAGGGCTAGGTGCAGTGGCTCATGCTTGTAATCCCAGCACTTTGGGAAGCCAAGTGGGTGGATCACCTGAGGTCGGGAGTTCGGGACCAGCCTGGCCAACATGGCAAAACCCCATGTCTACCAAAAATACAAAAATTAGCCAGGCGTGGAGGCACGTGCCTTTAGTTCCAGCTACTCAGGAGGCTGAGGCAGGAGAATCGCTTGAACCTGGGAGGTGGCAGTTGCAGTGAGCCAAGATTGTGCCACTGTACTCCAGCCTGGGGGACAGAGCAAGACTCCATCTCAAAAAAAAAAATATTTGTGCGTAAACATTTATATTTGTTTATTTATTTTGCATTCCTTCCTGCAACGGATTGGCTTACTTAGTGAGGAAAGAGATACTGTTCTGCCAACTACCATGACTCGAATTCATGGCAGTTTATTTCAGAGGGGTTGTCTTTCTTTTTAAAAATCTTGTTACTAATGGAAGTATTCTTTTATGTGAAAATGTCTAAGGCTTATCTTTCAATAGAGAAAATTTTAACTTGATAAGAGTTCCTAAAAAAAGCGTTTTCTCATCAGATGTCCTTACACATTGTAATTCCAGATACAATGTCATTACACTTAAGAAATTCTAAGTGATCTTTGAAATTCAGTTGCCAAAGAAGCTCAAATGCTGATAACACTGAAGCCTGCCTCAAGGGAGTTATCCTGTCTTTGAAGTGAAATTACTACATAAATATTAATTAGTAAACTCTCCTTCTATTTAAAAAAAATATATTTTTAAAATTGTGGTAAAATATACATAATAGGCCAGGCGCAGTGGCTCACGCCTATAATCCCAGCACTTTGGGAGGATGAGGCAGGCGGATCACTTGAGGTCAGGAGTTTAAGACCAGCCAAGGCAACATGGGGACACCTGTGTCTACAAAAAAATACAAAAAGTTAGCCAAGCATTGTGGTTTGCACCTGTAGTCCCAGCTACTCGGAAGGCTGTGGTCGGAGGACTCTTGAGCTTAGGAAGCAGTTTGTGCTTAGCTGAAATACACCACTACACTCAAGCCTGGGTGGCAGAGCCAGACTCTGTCTCAAAAAAAAAAATATATATATATATATATATATATAGAGAGAGAGAGAGAGAGAGAGAGAGCGTGTACTCATATATGTTATATATAACATAGGTTTATATGTTATATATAACAGGTTTATATGATAGATATAACATGTTGACATACTTTAAATGTTATAACATGTTTATATGTTATATATGTTGTATATATAACATGTTTATATTTGTTGTATATATAACATATATGTTGCCTTTTAACTATTTTTAAGAGTACAGTTCATTGGCATTATGTACATTCACATTGTTGTATAACCATCACCACCATCCATTTCCAAAACTTTTTTTCTGTTGTAAAACTGAAATTCTGTACCCATTATACATTAACTCCCCATTTTCTCCTACCCCCAGGCCCTAGCAACCATCATTCTGCTTTCTGTCTCTATGGGTTTGACTGCTGTAAGTACCTCGTATGAGTCGAATCCTACAGTATTTGTCCTTTTGGAACTGGCTTATTTCACTTAGTATAATTTCTTCCAGGTTCATTCATGTTGTAGCATGTATTAGAATCTCCTTTTTGTAAGGCTGAATAATATTCCATTGTATGTATATACTACATTTTGTTTATCCAATTCCCTTTTCATTTTTGCAAAAAAACAAGAGAGAAAGAAAAAATAAGGGAAAGAGGTATGGAAGTAAATACGGCATATTAAGAAAACAAATTTCTACTTTTCTATAAATAGCGCTTTTGCAAATGACTAAGAATTTTACTTTGAAAAGATCTCTTTCTCTGTTATTAAATTGGTGTTATTAAAACAGAGTTCTAATTTCTTTTAAGTACATGTGCATATAAATATAACTTCTTCAACAAAGCCTTTCCTGATTCCCCTTTCCCACCTTGGCTGGAACTTATTGCTTCCCTTATTGAATTCACAAAACATTTCATCTGTACCCCTCTAAAAAACACATATTTTTGGCCGGGCACAGTGGCTCACGCCTATAATCCCAGCACTGTGGGAGGCCGAGGCGGGCAGATCACGAGGTCAGGAGTTTGAGACCAGCCTGGCCAACATGGTGAAACCCTGTCTCTACTAAAAATACAAAAATTAGCTGGGCATGGTGGCGGGTGCCTGGAATCCCAGCTACTCAGGAGGCTGAGGCGGGAGAATTGCTTGAACTCGGGAGGTGGAGGTTGCAGTGAGCCAAGATCGTGCCACTGCACTCTAGCCTGGGTGACAGAGCAAGACTCCGTCTCGCGGGGGGAAAGAAAAAAACAAAAAGCACACACATTTTTTTTTAACCTGTCTTGTAGATATTTGTGTGCCTGTCTTATTTTCTGTATTAGGCTGTAAATTCCCTGAGGGCAAGATCCAAGTCTGCCATTTTTGTATTCCCAGAATGCCTTGCTTCCTTATTGTTTAATGCTAATTGTTGGATGAATTTGTTACTTCACAAGAAAAAGAGTTGTATACTCTTTTCTTTTTTTTTTAATTTTCTCAAACTTCAATCACTCTTCTCACTAAGTTGATAGTTGATGCCACTGGAAAAGTTATGACTTAACATTTTGAAATGTCTATCTTTAAGGGACAAGAGGAATAAGAAAGAGTTATTAAGAGGAACAGAAAGGAATAAACCAACGGGGAAAGGATTTTTAGGAAGAAAGAGGTAGCTAACAGTGTTAAATTCTGCTCAGGTCAAGGAAGGTAAAAACCAAGAATAGTTAGTTGACTTGGGCAATTCAGAAAAGTCATGAGAGCAAAAGCCAGGCTATAAGGGGTTAAAGATCCGGTGGTCGGTGAGGAAAAGGAAGCCTCTGGTGTGGGCACTGAATTATACCATCTGAAACACGGCTTTCTGCTCAGAGGGAAGAGAAAAAAGAAGACTGTTTTGAGAAAGGCAGCAAAGAGCAAGGGAAAAAAAAATCTTTGTAAGCTAAGAGGAAAATTTATTATGGGGGAATGTTATTGTAATATAAATGACCCACTTAAAATTGGCCCCCATTTTAATGTCACTTGAGCATAAGCTGGCTCTATAAGATACTTCGTTTATTTGTTTTAACAGTTATTTCTGATCTGTTTCCAGAGTAAACCCAATAATAAGGTGACTGAAAATCTCTGACTATGTTTGAGGGACTTCCACTGAGTACCAGTGAAAACTCCAGCATGGCAGTAACAGCCTGGACCAGAACGCCAGGCAGCATGCCTGCTAGCTCAGATCCATGGTTCATCCACGAACGCATTTCATTACCTCTGCTACTTCTGTTCCTTCTTCTGTAAAAGGAGAATGAGCCCTTCAGATCCGTCTCCTATTTGAGACTTAACCTATTGAGAAGATGATGTGAACTTTTATACAGCAGTGCCCTGTAAAGAGTTGTGGGCCCTAACCTCAGCAGCTAGTACAGCAGTAGGGCCTCCGGGAAAAGGGTCTTTCACTGGAAAATGACTACCTGCTGTAAGCCAGGTGTTACAGAGGTGGGCCACATTTACAGTTATATTGTGGTGTCTAAAGATTTTCAATATTAGAGAAGGTGGATGAAAGACAAATATGATTTGATATGCAGAAGAATACATGATAGTTAAAAGAATGGTTCCTTTGAAAATTCTTCTACTCTACATGTGGTTCACTTTTCAAAGAGAATAATGCACAGGATATGGATATATATATATATATATAGCATCATCAAATATATATATATATTTGTGAGATTTATAGACTTTTTAATTTCCTTTACTTCTCCAATTTTCCTACTTTATTAGACTTTTATCTTCATATTACAACCATTGTCTGGATTTCATATTGCGCATGCAACTCTGTTTCCCATGTGGTACCCACAGCTATACTATATATTTGCATAGATAGCAGGAGGAGTAGAATTAGCCTCAGCAATTTTGTGGTGTTGAGGAGAAATACTTGTTTGAGTAAAATTTACTTAGAATGATTGGGCTTTCCCCCATGGTGTTTTATATACTCAGGATGGTGATCCCATTACTTAAATGTGAACAGTTATCTCTAGGAAAGGTTAGCGTGGGAAACATCGGCTGTGTAAGGAAGTGGAATTGTAATATAGTGAGGTTAAACGTGTTTGGAAGAAATGTGCTGAAATCACTAATGCCATAAAGTTGCCATATGTAGTCAGTGCACGTATATGGTGTGTAGCAGTGCTGTAAAATCAAAACCAAATGTTTTCAAAGGGAAGAAAAGCAATTATTGAATGGGGCTTTTAACGTTGCTATACGTGTGTGCAGATTTTCAAGAACACAAAATTAAAAGTTATTATATGGGTAAATTAAACCACAGTATGAATACTAAGCAATTTGGAGCCTACTGCCCTCTATTGATAACATGTTAATAGGTAAAAATGCATAACTTCTGATTCATTTGAGAGAAAATGAATCCATTTAAAATAAAGTGTAATGAATAATTGTATAAGCCTGGGGCCATTTTCATTTCACAGGGCTGATATTTTAATGGTCTAAAATGTAAAGGACTCTTTTTAAGTCTGAAGCAATGAAAGTAGTCTCAAATGTGCTATTGAGACAGAGGACTTTATTGCTTCAAAACTAGTTACTTTCATCTTAGTTTGCATTTTGTGGAGGAGGAAATAAAGTAAGGAGAATATTTTTGCACAGGGTGTGTCCTAGAAGTGTGAAAGCTTCTAGACACTTGGTGTTTACATTTGAACAACCACAATCAGCTTATTGTCACTTAAATGTTTTTATTATATTCAGAATTATTCTAAAAGGTTATTCTGTCTTATCTAGCATCATTTTTCCTGAATGAGTTTTTAAATCTAAAATTTGCAGTCTAGTGAATAATGTTCAAACTTAGAACCCATATGATTTTGCATAGAGAAATTAACTATAAGTAGGGCTAGGAATTTTTAATTGTAAGTTTTGGGAAGCAGACATTTGTGGCAAGTGTAGTTATTCCTAATGTTTCTAATTACTCTTGTGTCTGAAGAAAGAAATGACAGCCCAGAGATGAAAAGCCCTGACACTAGAACCAGACTATCTAGGTTCCTAGTTTTGTGACATTGAATAAGTTCTATAACTTGTCAATGCTGCAGTTTCATCTCCAAGGGTTGTTGTGAGAATTGAACAATATAATAATTTATGTAAAGCACAAGAGCAACTGGTATTCTGAATAAGGACGAGCTTGTATTTATTTATTTATTTTTATAAGATTTCTCTTTCTCTCTCTCGTTCTTTTTTCTTTCTTTCTCTCTCTTCTCTTTCTTTCTTTCTTTTTTCTTCCTTCCTTCCTTTATAGCTTTATTTCTTTCTCTCTTTTTTTTTTTTTGACAGAGCGTTGCTCACCCAGGCTGGAGTGCAGTGATATGATCTCTGCTCACTGCAACCTCTGCCTCCTGGGTTCAAGTAATTCTCCTGCCTCAGCCTCCCAAGTAGCTGGGACTACAGGCGTGTGCCACCATGCCCAGTTAATTTTTGTATTTTTGTAGAGACAGAGTTTCACCATGTTGGCCAGGCTGGTCTCAAACTCCTGACCTCAGGTGATCTGACTGCCTCAGCATCCCAAAGTGTTGGGATTACAGGCGTGAGCCACTGTGTCTGGCCTTTTAAGATTACTTTAAAAGAGCAGCAGTGAAAAGTGCCTGTGCACATGCTCCCTTAAAGCATAATTGCGCTATATTTTAATATCCTTACTAGAATTATAATTTGAAGCAAATATCCCCACAAAGCCAGATCAATAAAGTTAAGACATCAGATTATAAAAATTGGCAGTCTATTATTAGAGACATATAGTAGCTTTTTTTCAGACTGACATTTAGAGCCACCAGAATTATTTGTAACTACTAGCATGATTTTGAAGAAATAACTCAAAAATATATGAGTAAGAATCCTATTTCAAATGAGCCAGAAATAGCCATTGCAGCAGCCAAATGAGCTAACATTACTGAGAATTTGAGAGTAGTGGTCCACAAGTTAAATATTTTGTCTTGCTTTTCTTCTAATAAAGATTCAAGAAGCCAGAAGTTTGCAGGATGCATTTTGAATTTTAGAAAATGTTCAGTTTAGTCAGCTTCTGTTGGGTACTCAGCTCATATCAAGACTTGGAAGTGCCAAAATAATAACGTGTGATCCAGGACCTCATGGAAGGGATACAGAAACAGATCTTTCAATTTGAGGTAACAAATGAGGGTGTGGGAAGCGCATCTGGAAGAAAGGGCCCAGTGTTAGGATTTGGTAATAGAGACAGTTCTCCACATGTGGGAAGAGACTAAAACCAGATTGTAGTAGCTGGAGAGTACAAGCATCAGATGTTTGTTCATTTAGTCAATAGATAGTTATTGATCACCTTCCACTGATAGTACACTAAATGAATCAGACAAGAATTTCTGCTCTCATGGAACTCACATATCTAGTGGATATGCTCACTGTAGTTTTAGCTAGAAGGAAAGTTACAGGTTTATGGGAAGTGTTTAGTTTAGTTTTTTTTTTTTTTTTTTGAGACAGAATCTAGCTCTGTTGCCCAGGCTGGAGTGCAGTGGCATGATCTCAGCTCACTGCAACCTCCGCCTCCCGGGTTCAAGTGATTCTCCTGCCTCAGCCTCCCGAGTAGCTAGGACTACAGGCGTGTGCCACCATGCCCAGCTAATTTTTTGTATTTTTAGTAAAGACAGGTTTTCACTGTGTTAGTCAGGATGGTCTTGAACTCCTGACCTTGTGATCCACCCCCCTCAGCCTCCCAAAGTGCTGAGATTACAGGTGTGAGCCACCATGCTCAGCCCTTAGTTTGGTTATTTTTAAGATTTGCACTGTATGAACCTGTTTATAGACTCTCACTGTTTAAGAACTGTGAGAGTAAAGGTGTGGAGAAAGGGAATAACTAGAGAAACAAAAGTTCTGAAAGACACTGATTGGAGTATGGATCCTCTGTTAAAATTTATTTTCTTTCCACTGATGAAGTGTGTATTTTATATCTCCTTACAGGCATAGATGTAGATATAAAATGTTACTTGTCATATATGAACATTATTCTGACTCTCAATAGCCTGTGGCATAAAGTGCTACTTGATCACAAAAATGAGGGGACAATGATCTTGTAACTTTCTACTACAATTACATACAAATACTTATAATCCCATTAGATATTGTATTGATAAACACCTGTATGTGGTCTACAATATGAGGATTTCATAAATTGCTCTCTTAGGTACCAAAAATATTTCTGCGAAGGGCCTTCTTTGTGCCTTCTTTGTGTTTCTGTAGTTATGCAGCTCTGATAGCCGACACTTCTTTGTGTTTTGTAGTTATGCAGCCCTGATAGCCGACTGGCCGGTGGTGGTCTTGGGCATGTGCACCATGTTCATCGTGGTCTGTGCCTTGGTTGGAGTATTAGTGCCAGAGCTCCCTGACTTCTCTGATCCATTGCTGGTAAGTAACATTTATGTTTTCTTTAGCCTAAAATCATCTCCAAATATTGTGTATTTTAATACATGTTGCATTATGTTATTTAGTAACCCATTTCTTTAAAAACCTTCTCAAGCAACAATTCTCTTTCTGAAAAGTAAAGACATGACTTTATCTGTATTATCAGGTTCTTAAAAGGTCAAGGAACTTGTTTACCCTCAAAAATCTGGAAGGTTTGCTTCTTGGTCCCCATGTTTAAGCTAAAAAGCAATAAATTGGAGAATCTGCCTTCTACAAAATTATTCTCATAAAGTCTTTAACACTATCTCTGTTTTCTCCCAAAGAAATTAAAGGAATTTCAGTATTACTAACAGATCACAGAGTCGGTTTTTAAGTAAATGTTTCTCTGGAGTGGAATAATGAGGAAAATATGGTCAAAGATAATGAAACACTCTTTATAAAAATACTAACAGTGCGTAACATGATTTAATTTGATCATAATTTTTATAAGATAAAAGTAAGTATTTACTAAATGCTGAGGCATGAGTTGGAAAGATAAACTTTCCTTAGACTTGTAACATACCAAAGAATCAAACTGTTTTGTCACAGCAAATAGGTGATGATTATCATGTCAAGGCATCTTGTTTTAATGCAGTCACCTCTGGAGTAGCTGTGAGGAACAGCTATATTTTCTGTTGAAAGCTATATATCACTTTGACATTGCTTTCCCAAGCTTTTATTGTAACTGTACTTAGCCTGAAATGAAATACACTAATGAGCACCTGTAATTTTGCCTTAGGGTTTTGAACCAAGAGGAACAGCAATAGGCCAGAGATTGGTCACATGGAATAATATGGTGAAAAATACAGGATACAAAGCAACATTAGCAAATTATCCCTTTAAATATGCAGATGAACAAGCCAAAAGGTAATCAATTATTTATTTTTATATAACTTTTAGACAAAACATTGCTTAATGAATTCCTCTTCAAATACTACCTAAACAAAAAATTTAAATGTAAAATGTGTGGCTCAAAATCTTTGCCACTGAATTTGCTTAACTTGTCATTGTGTTTAAAGATTTTGTTGTAGTAGGATGAAAAGGTGAGATTTTCTTTTTTTTTTCTTTTTTAGAAGTGAGAAAATTAATGTTGGTTGCTTCTTTTAATCCTTTCAACTTAATATCAAGGACTAAGCAGGTCATGGCTTTGAGGAAGTAATGTTTCCAGTATGCTTATGAGCTTTGAAATAACGAGAACTTTATTGAAGATCAAATTGTCATTCCATTTCAGCCATCGGGATGATAGATGGTCAGATGATCATTATGAAAGAGAGAAAAGAGAAGTTGACTGGAACTTCCACAAGGACAGCTTTTTCTGCGACGTTCCAAGTGAGTGACATTGTAGATGAACAAACCGCTCAGCAGTTTGCTCGCATTTAAAATTGAACATGATCACAGTCTAGACTGATAGCCATGTGTGGCTAGTCACACAGCTTCACTGTTGCTGTTGAACCTAAAGAAATTTTGGCTAATTAACTTTTTCTTTTACTTCTCCAGTTTAGTCAACTACTAGTCTGAGTTTATTATATTATTAAAATTACTGAAAAAAGTAACGATTGAGTTTTCTTATTTTAAGGAAGATATAAATCTAATGAAATTCTTGACCTTGCCCAACATTTCAAGTCTTTTAAAAAATTCCTTGTACTATTTATTTCTAGATCAAGTACAGGTACATATTTTTGCATTGAACCTTGAAATAATCTGTTGAATTATTAAAAAATTATTTAAAGTTCCAATTCATTCTAAAATGAATCAGAAAATGGCTTAAAGTTCTGATTCATTCAAAAAGCAATACCATATTAAGAGCCTTCTGTGTGCTACCTCATCACTAGGCAGTAGAGGTAGAGAGGTGAAAAAAATAAAGTCTAGAGGTTCAAAGTTTGAATGCCTCAGGGGCCTGGCATATAATCCAAGTGAATAAAGCTAGCTAGGTGTGACAGGAGAAGTGATGGTGATTGTGGAACACTAAGGAACATCTGCCCTGTCGAAAGAAATCGGCTGCTACTTAGCCGTGACAAAAGATGGGGTTCTAGAAATGAGGGCCCAAATGTTGCAAGAACTTGCCAGAGGTCAAAAACCCAGAATTTTTTTTTTTTTTTTTTTTTTTTTTGAGACAGAGTTTCGCTCTTGTTGCCCAGGCTGGAGTACAATGGTGCGATCTTGTCTCACCACAACCTCCACCTCCCAGGTTCAAGCGATTCTCCTGCTTCAGCCTTCCCGAGTAGCTGGGATTACAGGCATGCACCACCATGCCTGGCTAATTTTGTATTTTTAGTAGAGACGGGGTTTCTCCATCCGTGTTGGTTAGGCTGCTCTCAAACTCCCGAACTCAGGTGATCACACCGCCTTGACTTCCCAAAGTGCTGGGATTACAGGCATGAGCCACCGTACCTGGCCAAGAATCCAGATTTGAATGTGGAGCCATTAATTCTCTAAATGTTGGCAACAAATTCACTACCCAAAATTTGCTGTAACATGGAGTCAGCCTGATTACTCTGCAGCTGCCAGGGGAGAAGGAAGGCACAGCCTAGAGAACATGAATATAAGTATGTAAGCCATTGATTAGCCATAGTGATTAGGATTGAGGAATTGTGGATAGTGTAATTTTTAATTAAGTGAATATTAACATTAAAGCTCTTTTGATTTCAGCTTTTGCTGTTGGTGTTGAAAATCCCTCTTAAATGTATTTTTTCCTGTCTTATTAGAACGCTGGATGACCTGATTGGATCTTTGATGTTTCTGGAGTTTACCAAGTCTCAGGGTCTTTATTTTGATCACTTACTCTGTATAGTAATAGATAGTAGGAGATGAGGCAGAACCTTATACTGATCCCAGGAAGCAATACATGTTTCCTTTTCTGTCTCTTCTCTTAAAAAACATTAGGAAATTGAACTCTGGTTACTTGCATGTTCTGGCTGGTTTATTTCTCTCAATCAAAGTATTACTATATATTATTGCTTAACCAACATCTGTTAGTTATGATCTTAACCAGGAAAAACATTACATTTCAATAGTCAACAGTAAATGCTGTCTCATAAGTAGATTCTGCCTTGACTAAAGCCATTACCAGCTCTATGTAAATGAAATGCTTCAGTTTCTACCAGGCTGATTTTGCTCTCCAAAATCAGTCAACATGAGATAATAGCCAAAACTTCATGATCATAAATAAAAACTTTTATAATAAAGCTTTATTCATAAATTTACCAGCTTATTTGTTAGCACAATTAGACATTTTAACTATCATAAAATTAATCTTCTTTGTTTTATGTGGTTCATATTCTTTAATACGTGGTTCATATTGTTTCTGTTCTGAGGATACAGAAACAATATTGTTGGGCATCTATTATTATCTCATTTAATTCTCACAGCTATTTGAGATAGATATTGCTGTCTGCATTTTACAAATGAAGAACCAAGGCTCAGAGAAGTTGTTAGTTGCCTAAGGTCACATAGCTAGTAAATGACAGGACCTGGTTATATCCTAATCTGACTTTAAAGACCATGCATGCTCTTTCTGGTATATCATACAACCTCCCTTATTCAGAAACATATTTTTTTGTTAATCTGATTTTCAAAATGTTTTTTCTAGCCTCTAGTGTACCAGAGAGACCATGTACTCAACCAGAATATGGCCAGCATTCTGTACTTAGATGACTGTTTTTAGCGATTTTAAATAGATCACCCACCATCTCTCCTCTCTAGTTAGCTGCCAGGGAGAACATCCCTATAATCCATTCTTGGTATTCCCTAGTGCATCTTTTTGTATTATGGTGATGTGTTGTGAAATCAAGAGAGATATATTCAATTCATTTCCTGTTGTAAATTCCTGTGGATTTTTCTTCCTATAGTCTGACCAAAAATAGGTTTGCTATATAATTCATACAATTTTAAGATGTAGTGAGTAGACAAAGGCTTTGCACTAAGACAATATTATGGCATTGCTTTTTTTTTTCTTTTAACATTTTCTCCTGGAATTTATCAAAGGAAAGAATTTCCTGCTGCTAATGAATCATCCATGTGGTTTCCCAGTTTGAATTATTTCCAAATCCTGAGTCTTATGAAATAAATGAATAATTTATAAACCTTTTTCTTTCCTTTTTTTTTCATATCACCAGGTGACCGATATTCCAGAGTGGTATTTACTTCATCTGGAGGGGAGACATTATGGAATTTACCTGCAATTAAATCAATGTGCAATGTAGATAATTCCAGGGTATGTAAGATAAAAACTAAAATCTCCTTAGCACAAATAAGGCTGTATTATTGAAACTCCTTTTACTGCTGACCCTGGTGTCTGATCAGATGAAAGTACTTCAGAGGCTTACCTACTGAGGAGTAAACTCCAGCAGGCCAGCTTTGCATTCTCTCAGATCCCAGGATCGAAGTGTCCGTGTTTCCTTCAACTTTAAAACATACCATCTTCCTTTTTCTTTCCCATTCATGATCTCTGGCTGTCGATGGTGTTTTCTGTTATTTCACATAGTATTTCTTTTCAGTATAATATTTAAGACTGTTTTTCTTCTTTTGTTGTATTTTTATTTCCTAACCTAGTTTCATTGTTCCCTATTTCCTGCCCTGAGGCAATTGTCAGCATCTTAATTGTGCAATGAAATGCCTGCCTCTCTGGCAATCACTGGGTCATTTGGGCCAGTGACCTCAAAGGGAAATTTAGGGAGCAGGCTGGGAAAGGGGACATCAAAGAGCATAAATACAGTATCTATGTAAATGACCAGAGTAATCCAATCCAAACTGCCCTGAATGCTAAACACCTTGCTGCTTTGGGAGACACCGGGATGCAAGAAGACAGGCGCTTTGTCTCTCAGTCTTCTCTACAGCCAAAAACATGTCCGCATCAGAAAATGTAGTGAGCTTCTGGGTTTGGAAGAGCTGTCAATTTCATATGTTCAGAGATAGTTTCTCTAAATAGAAACTGCTATCTGATGTCACTAATGAACTTGTCCAAGCATAGCAACCAGCATAAAAGGAACTCTTTGTGTTCTCAGCATAATTCTAAAATGTAAAATGACTGGTTAAAAAATCAAATCATGTGCCGTGCTGAGAGCTAGCCTGACCACCTGATGCAATCACCTGTTCTGTCAACAGGGAAATTTCTTAATGAAATAGGCAGTAGAAAGGAAAGAAGAGATCACCCAAACCAGCAGTCTCATTGCACTAACATGAGTACCTTCTACGAACTAAGTATCTTAACCAGGTAACCTAGTTAGTTGGTCCCAGACCTCCCAGATTTACCCCATCCTTCATTCTAAGAGGCTGTTTGTACATTTTGAAAATGACTTTCCAATCGACTGAGGTATCAGGATTTTCTGTCAATGCTATCTTCCTTTCACATAGACCAAAGCCACAAACGATCTATAAACAGACCCAAGTTTCTTAATTGGTGATCAATTTTTATTTGTGATGTTTTCTTCTCTTCTACAGCTATCAGTTCCTTATTTGAAGGCTATGAACCTATTTCTCTTTGTCATGCATTAGGATACTTCTTATACAGAAAATTAAAGTTGTAAATGTGTAACGATATTTACTATGTGCAAGACTTTATGCTGGGTACTTGTACATCACTCACAGTGGATCTGTGACCTTGAAATTTACAATGCATTTTACACGGATGATAAATTAAGCTTAGAGAAGCTAAGCCAGTCTGGTTACTTTATAATCACACCTTGGATGAGTACAGTTCATTAATTTCTATTCCTTCTTGTCCTCATTCTTCTACCTTTGGTTGATCTTCAGACCTTCCCTTTCCTGAAGACTCTGAAGTGATTGAATTCACTCAGTTAATTAATAGCTGATATTTAGTGAGTATTTACCATGTGCCAGGAAGTGTTCTAAATACTTTAATACATTATTTCATTTAATCCCAATGACAGTGTTATGAATTAAATACTAAATAGCCCATTTTTCAGTTGAGGAAAGTTCACATCTGTGGTCAGGGGCACTTCCAGGATTGGAACCCAGCCAAATTGAACTCCAGCATCTGCCTTTACCCACCCTGCTTTATGCTTCTAGTGAGGAAGATACCTCCCCCATTTTGTTTCCTGTATATGCCATTTCCCACACAAATGAAGCTTAAAAAGTCACTGTGGTCTGGAATAAGTATCCTTTTTTTTCTTAAAGAGCTAGCAATTTATTCCATGAGTACATGTTAGACTCTGAGACTCAAAAGCCAGTAAGCAATAGTATGCCATGGTGGCTTTCATAAATAAAAGTAGTATAGTCTCTCATCTCTCCTCTCTCTCTGTCTCTCTCTCTCTCTCTCTATATATATATATATATTTGTAAACTACCTCAACATGATTTATATAGATAGATAGATGATAAAAATCATGTTGAGGTAGTTTACAGAAAAGCATATGCAAAGGATAAGATAAATAAGTTGAATAAATTACATGAAGGGAAAACAATGGGAGGAAAATAATAAAGCTAAGGATGAGATTTATACTAATGCACACCCCACAATCTTGTACATTTGCTGATGGGAGCTGCAAACTTATCTGTAACCTCCCAGCAGCCAGAGCAAAAAGGATTCACAATCAGTAACAAAAGTCATATAAATAGGGTAACAAGTTTGTTTTTTAGAAGCCCAGCTTTTCCTCCTGCTAAGACAGGAGGAGACAGTTCCCCCATAGTCTTCATAAAAGAAGTGTGACGCTGTGTACAAAATTTTTAACAGCATGCTTAGAAGAGATACAATATTAAAGTTCAGCTGATTTGCAAAACGTAGGTAGGCTGGTAGCAAGAAAACATTACGGTAAAATCATTTCTATAAGAGATCAAAGCAATGGAATCTATGTGGCTTTCTAATGGTTTAGCTTGTTGCATTTGCATAATTTAGACTATCTAAAGGAATAGATGTACTCTGCTTGTCTAAGTCTGTCTTTCTACCGAGTTGATAAGGATTGGACAGCTGTGAGTTTAAGTTTGTAATCCCTGGCAAGAACAGTACAACTACATGTTTTTAGTACGTATTTTCTAAGTCAACAACTAAAAGCATTATCTGTATGCTTTGGCAGTTAATTAGGAAGAGAGTAGTATTGTGGTGCTCTTGTGAGAATTTGAGAAACAGACTCAAGACACGTGTCAAAACGAATGGTTGGTATGGCCAATTCTAGATCCGTACCAACAAATGAATAACTAGGTGATCAAAGCCCCAAAAGTCTACCTCAAAGAGTATGGTTATCATTTTAGCTTGTTAAATACTATTTTTACCAATTATAAACACCTTTGTATTCTAGTCTCAAACTCTATGAACCTGGAATAATAAACCTTTCTCATGGAGATAATATATTCATCTGATATCTTAAGTAATAGCTATTGGTTAACAGTTCGACTTTCAGAATATTACTGTACCTTTTTTTAGTCTCCCAGTTCAAGACACTGTTAGGGTTTTTATTTGTTACAGTGGTTCGAGCAGAGTTGTCCTAAGACTACTTGGCAGTTGTTCCTCTCCCCCAGCCCCCAAATCCTGGTTGTTATATGGAAGCACTTGATTATTAACAACTATGAAGTTAAATGGGGCGCAACCAAGCGATAGCAAGCAGAAGACCTTAATTGTTGGTGGGTTGACTCCAGAAAACGTCTGGTAATTAGTATAATATCTCAGTGAGACCAGATGTTTCAATTGTCACCTGCCTGTGTTTACAGCACATTTAGTTCAAACTCTAGGTTTTGTTTAAATTACATGCCATTTATACTCATAATTCAGACAGCATTGATTTCCAAAGTGAAGTACTTCTGTTTCTGATCCTGTTGTCTACCTCTTAACAGAAATGCTTGTTTCCTTACACACTTTCAAAAGGAGCTTCAGTTGATTCCCCTACTCTTCTTCATTGCCTCTTTCTGCCCTTTGACATCCTAAGGGACACACTGGTGTCGTTAGTAACCAGAAGTGAGTCTCTCTAATCTTGACTCTGCTGGAAACCATTTACTTGTTCCATAGTCTTTGTACAATGTAGAAGTTGGAGCTCTGAGGACTCAGCTTGTAAAGGGATTTGAAATTTGGTGTCAGAGACTGTTTACTAGGGTGACTTTTGTAGACAGCTGGAAAACCCCTGAAGCTTAGAAGATCCCAGAAACATGTTTTCCTATTCTTGTTTTAAAGAGGGCTACAGAGCCCTTGCTTTTTCTTTTCTCCCAAGGCTCCCCTTAAACGTTTAATACATAGGGAGCTTGGTTACGTGTGGAGGAGGGTCCAGCAGTCAATTGAACCTGGTATTAAGGGCTTAATTTTCCTCCCTTTTGTTCTTTTCTCAGCTTCTTAAAATATCTTCAACTTAGCCAATAGTTTTAAAAGTTAAGGTATCATTTAAAACTCTCTGCTGGTTTCTTCTTTTTCTCTCTTCTCTTACTTTACCCTCTGTTTTAAGTCAACTCCACCCCTGGCACTATCTAACTAGGGAAGTGTGCAAAGAGATGTTATAACCACATAAGCACAATGATTCCCCTAAACATCCATTTTGTGAATAACTAGAATTAGAAGGGCTATATTCCTCATGAGAGGTATAAGAAGTTGCTTCCACTAACTCCATTTTTATTTTTATAAACTTCAAAGATTTTGAAATTATTCCTATGAATCCCTCTTCCAAAAATATGGCAAAAACATATCTGTGTTCTGTGTGAAGACTTACCTGCTTTCCAGTCTCTTTAAGCCCCATAATATAATACATGCTTCTGTGTTTCTGTATCTCAGTCACACATGACTAAGTTAGTGCCATTGTCACATCATACTTATAGACTTTGGTACTTTCTCTGTAGGTCACCATAAGCCCTTATATATAATACCATACTTCTCGCTTTGAATTACAGTTACTTATGTTTGTGTCTGATTTCCCTGCCACACTGTGAACAATTTGGAGGAAGGACAACTGTGCCTTATTCATCTTGTGTAGATGCTCAGTAAATTTGCTTTTGAATGGATGAATAGATCCAGAACATATGACCTTACTCCCTAAAAGTACAGATAATTGCTTGAACTCCATTCCTTTAAATTCAGCGTGTTGGCATCCAACTCAGGGTAGAGAAAACCAGTCACGATGTCTTTTCTCTGTCCTTATTTCCTACCCTGTATGAGTTCTCGAAAACTGGTTTTCCGAAGGTTGACCATCAATCAGTACCATCTTTGAATTGGAGGACTGGCTCCCCAGTGACTTACTAGCACTTGTTTTTAATAGCAGCCATCAAAATAGTATTTAGTCTGTGTTTATAATGTCTAACCGCTTAATCTTTGGTCAACTATACACATCTAAAAATGTGCTATTATTTGGAAAGGTTATTCAAGGACAGAATTCTATGCTTTCTCTCCCAGTTTTAGTTGGCAACTCCATGTCCTTTATCTTTGGCATTTGGTTATTTCAGCAACTACAGGTATTTTCCTTCTAGCTGATAATGGATTTTCATAATGGATACAGTTCATTTTCTTCCATTTGAAAACTGTCAGACATTGGGGTTGCATTACCTTTCATTCAGTTCATCAAGCTGACCCTAGTGGTTTGTATGTTACGTCTTTGTAAGGTAAAACTGGTAATCTGCCATGAAAACCAGTGAGATGCCATTCCAGGGTTTCCTGTTGTTGGGTGGTTCAGTTTTCCCTAAGTTAGCGTATGTGAATGTTTTTATCTGGAAACAGTCAAGTATGAATTATCCTAGTTTATGGAATGTTTACGATTGCTCCTCAAAAATGAGCTTTAAAATGAAGGCTTTGTTAAAGTAAATATTATTTTAGTACATTTGAACAAAAACCTTTTGGGTTCATTTTTCTTTACCCTCAATCTTTAGAAAAAGAAACAACTTTTTATTATGGAAATTCTCCAGCATATACAAAAGTAGAGAAATAGTATAATGGACTGTCAAAATAGGACACCCAATTCCACAGTCTCAACACATGGCCAGTCCTGTTTCATCTATACCCCACCCCCACAGGATTAGTCCCAGGAAAGTATCCTGATAAACAGAGTTCAGGGATCATAGGTAACTTAGTTCTTGGGTAAATCCCAGTTCTGAAGTGGTGATTCATGCCAGCTTCTGCTCTACTTTGAGAAGACATTTCAATACATGATTGATAAAGCCAGTTTAATCAAGGTAAAGAGTGTTTTTAATCCTACTAGAAAAAAAAAATATTCACTTCCTCTTTGAACTTTGGAGTTTCTTCCCTGGAACAGCCTTTGGTAAATAGAGATGAGGGAAACTGATAGGACCAGGTCATCTTTAGTTCTGGTTCTCCTAAAGAGAAGTCTCTGGTCAGGCTCAGGAGAAGAGGAATATTTCTTATTCTCACCTCAGAGAAGAGGGGCTACTCATCTAATTTACAGGATGGAATGGTACAGACTTTAATCTAGCAAACCAGTGATGGAACAATTTTTCAATTTTTTATAACAATAGCCATAAGATGGAAAGCCTTCTCCAGGAATAGTGTTTTAAATGAAATACTGTCCACACCAAATCCAGAATTACCATACTTGCTAATGTGCAGCAGGCCCTCATTTACCAAAAGAGAAAGTTTTCAAAAAAAGGATTTTTGCCAATTTGAATAAACTTTATGGAAGAATCAATTAAATTCTTACTTAGGCATTTATTTTATTGTATATACCAATTTAAAAATCAGATATCAATCATATTTTAATCCAGAAACATTGCCCTTTTCTACTCATACTTCAGGAAACAATTTTATTCCAAACCTTTATGCTTCTTGACATCAGCACTTTTGATATTACTGGGGTCACTTTTTGATTCACCAAACAGTCTTTGTCTTAATCTGTTTGGGCTTCTATGACAAAATACCTCAGACTGGGTAATTTATAAACAACAAAAATTTAATTCTTATAGTTCTAGAGGCTGAGAAGTTCAAGATCAAGGAATTAGCAGATTCAGTCTGGTGAGGACCTGTTCCTCATAGATGGGGCATTCTACGTGTCCTCATGACCTCTTATAAAAGCACTACTCCCATTCAGGAGGGCTCCTCCCTTGTGATTTAGTCACCTTCCAAAAAGTCACACCCCGTAACACTAACACACTGGGGATTAGGTTTCAACTTGAATTTGGGAGGAGCACAAACATTCAGACCAAAGCAGTTCTCTAGGGAATATCATCTTTGCTTCTAACTGTGTTGATTGAAATATAGTACTTTAGTCACCAACAATTTCATGCTGATAACCAGAATTTTAGGCAAAACCACAAATTTGTTTCATATATCAAGTGTACGGTTTTCTTAATCCTATGCATGTATATACATAAGCTTCACAACCTGTCCATTTTATTGCTTTTTAAAGTGGCTGTGAAAAGGCTTGTTGACTAAGTAGGTGTTAATTTGATCTCCTTTTGTAAACAAAACTAGCATTGGTTGAAGTTGTTTCACACTTGCGTGTCATCCCCAAACAGTAGTTTTTAATTCAGAATAAAGTAACCTAAAGGGCATCCTGTAACATGATGCCATTTAGGGGAAATTTCACCCTGTATTCAAACTGATTCCTAGTTTAAGAGGATAATTATTTAGCTTTTGTAACTTTCCCTGTCCCTAAAGATCACCTTAGTGCAGTCCTTTCCAGTTGTGAATGATTGTGAACCAATTTAAACTGTAGTCCTTCTGCTTGTCTCTATCTGTGCAGATCAGATCTCATCCCCAGTTTGGTGATCTCTGCCAGAGGACCACTGCTGCCTCCTGCTGCCCCAGCTGGACACTGGGAAACTACATCGCCATTCTGAACAATAGATCGTCCTGTCAGAAAATAGTTGAGCGAGACGTTTCTCATACCTTGAAGCTGCTTCGGACTTGTGCCAAACACTACCAAAATGGCACTCTGGGGCCAGACTGCTGGGACATGGCAGCCAGAAGAAAGGACCAGCTCAAGTGCACCAATGTGCCACGCAAATGTACCAAGTACAATGCTGTGTACCAGATCCTCCATTACTTGGTGGACAAAGACTTTATGACCCCAAAGACGGCTGACTATGCCACGCCAGCTTTAAAATACAGCATGCTCTTCTCTCCCACAGAGAAAGGGGAGAGCATGATGAACATTTACTTGGACAACTTTGAAAACTGGAACTCTTCTGACGGCGTGACTACCATCACCGGGATTGAGTTTGGTATCAAACACAGTTTGTTTCAGGATTATCTTCTAATGGATACTGTGTATCCTGCCATAGCCATTGTGATTGTCCTTTTAGTCATGTGTGTCTACACCAAGTCCATGTTTATCACTCTGATGACAATGTTTGCAATAATCAGTTCTTTGATTGTTTCCTATTTTCTCTATCGTGTAGTATTTCACTTCGAATTTTTTCCTTTTATGAACCTCACTGCCCTCATTATTTTGGTTGGAATTGGAGCAGATGATGCTTTTGTCCTGTGTGATGTTTGGAACTACACAAAATTTGATAAGCCTCATGCCGAAACCTCAGAAACAGTAAGCATCACCTTGCAGCACGCTGCCCTCTCCATGTTCGTCACCAGTTTTACCACTGCTGCTGCCTTTTATGCTAACTATGTTAGCAACATTACAGCAATCCGATGCTTCGGGGTTTATGCGGGGACAGCTATATTGGTGAATTACGTTTTGATGGTCACATGGCTTCCAGCAGTTGTTGTGCTGCATGAGCGGTATCTTCTTAATATATTCACTTGCTTCAAAAAGCCCCAGCAGCAAATATATGATAACAAAAGCTGCTGGACAGTGGCTTGCCAGAAGTGCCACAAAGTACTCTTTGCCATTTCAGAAGCATCTCGAATTTTTTTCGAAAAAGTATTGCCATGCATTGTCATTAAATTTCGCTACCTTTGGCTGTTTTGGTTCCTTGCCTTAACTGTAGGTGGGGCCTACATTGTATGTATAAATCCAAAGATGAAACTGCCCTCACTGGAGTTATCCGAGTTCCAGGTGTTCCGGTCGTCCCATCCTTTTGAGCGTTATGATGCTGAATACAAAAAGCTTTTCATGTTTGAACGTGTTCACCATGGCGAGGAGCTCCACATGCCCATCACAGTAATCTGGGGCGTGTCCCCAGAAGACAATGGCAATCCACTAAATCCCAAGAGTAAAGGGAAGTTGACATTAGATAGCAGTTTTAACATCGCCAGCCCAGCTTCCCAGGCCTGGATTTTGCACTTCTGTCAAAAACTGAGAAACCAAACATTCTTTTACCAGACTGATGAACAGGACTTCACCAGCTGCTTCATTGAGACATTCAAACAGTGGATGGAAAACCAGGACTGTGATGAGCCTGCCCTGTACCCATGCTGCAGCCACTGGAGCTTCCCCTACAAGCAAGAGATTTTTGAACTGTGCATCAAGAGAGCTATCATGGAGCTGGAAAGGAGTACAGGGTACCATTTGGATAGCAAAACCCCAGGGCCGAGGTTTGATATCAATGATACTATCAGGGCAGTGGTGTTAGAGTTCCAGAGTACCTACCTCTTCACACTGGCTTATGAAAAGATGCATCAATTTTATAAAGAGGTGGACTCGTGGATATCCAGTGAGCTGAGTTCGGCCCCTGAAGGCCTCAGCAATGGTTGGTTTGTCAGCAATCTGGAGTTCTATGACCTCCAGGATAGCCTCTCCGATGGCACCCTCATTGCCATGGGGCTGTCAGTTGCTGTTGCATTTAGCGTGATGCTGCTGACAACTTGGAACATCATCATAAGCCTTTATGCCATCATTTCAATTGCTGGAACGATATTTGTCACTGTTGGTTCTCTTGTCCTGCTGGGTTGGGAGCTAAATGTGTTGGAATCTGTCACCATTTCGGTTGCCGTCGGCTTGTCTGTAGACTTTGCCGTCCATTATGGGGTTGCCTACCGCTTGGCTCCAGATCCCGACCGAGAAGGCAAAGTGATCTTCTCTCTGAGTCGCATGGGCTCTGCGATTGCCATGGCTGCCCTGACCACCTTCGTGGCAGGGGCCATGATGATGCCCTCCACAGTTCTAGCTTACACCCAGCTGGGCACCTTCATGATGCTCATCATGTGTATCAGCTGGGCTTTCGCCACCTTCTTTTTCCAGTGCATGTGCCGGTGCCTTGGACCGCAGGGTACCTGTGGTCAGATTCCTTTACCTAAAAAACTACAGTGCAGTGCCTTTTCCCATGCCTTGTCTACAAGTCCCAGTGACAAGGGACAAAGCAAAACACATACCATAAATGCTTATCATTTAGATCCCAGGGGCCCAAAATCTGAACTGGAGCATGAGTTTTATGAATTAGAACCTCTGGCTTCCCACAGCTGCACTGCCTCTGAGAAGACCACTTATGAAGAGACCCACATCTGCTCTGAATTTTTCAACAGCCAAGCAAAGAATTTAGGGATGCCTGTGCATGCAGCTTACAACAGTGAACTCAGCAAAAGCACTAAAAATGACACTGGCTCTGCCTTGTTACAGCCCCCTCTTGAACAGCACACCGTGTGTCACTTCTTCTCTCTGAATCAGAGATGTAGCTGCCCAAATGCCTACAAACACTTGAAATATGGCCCACACTCTTGCCAGCAGATGGGGGACTGCTTGTGCCACCAGTGCGCTCCTACCACTAGCAGCTTTGTCCAGATCCAAAACGGCGTGGCACCTCTGAAGGCCACACACCAAGCTGCCGAGGGCTTTGTGCACCCCATCACGCACATCCACCACTGTCCCTGCCTGCAGGGCAGAGTAAAGCCAGCTGGAATGCAGAATTCTCTGCCTAGGAATTTTTTCCTCCACCCAGTGCAGCACATTCAGGCCCAAGAAAAAATTGGCAAGACCAATGTACACAGTCTTCAGAGGAGCATAGAAGAGCATCTTCCAAAGATGGCAGAGCCATCGTCATTTGTCTGCAGAAGCACTGGATCATTACTCAAAACGTGTTGCGACCCCGAGAATAAACAAAGGGAACTCTGTAAAAATAGAGACATGAGCAATCTGGAGAGCAGTGGAGGGACTGAAAACAAGGCAGGAGGGAAAGTGGAGCTGAGCTTGTCACAGACGGATGCAAGTGTGAACTCAGAACATTTCAATCAGAATGAACCAAAAGTCCTATTTAATCATTTAATGGGGGAGGCTGGTTGTAGGTCTTGCCCAAATAATTCACAAAGTTGTGGCAGAATTGTGAGAGTGAAGTGCAATTCTGTGGACTGTCAAATGCCAAACATGGAAGCCAATGTGCCTGCTGTATTAACACACTCGGAACTTTCTGGTGAAAGTTTGTTAATAAAAACGCTATAATAAATGCAGCATTCAATTCAGAACCAGTGCCTCAATTATTCTTTTAACATGGAAGTAAAATCCAGAAGCTTAGAAAAGAAGCCCAAAAATACAGCAACAAGCATGTTTCACATTAACAATTTTAGAATATTTTTATATTCCGTAGGAACAATAAACTTACAAATCTGCTGAGTGCATTAGGTTATTGGATTGGATGATTGTTGGATTTTATATTTTCAAAAAGTATAGTTGTTTTTTACATTTATGCCCAGCTTGAAAAATAATTGTCTCTCTTTCTACCCTCCCACTGCAGTGAGTTGGAGATTTAAAGTTTAAAGTTTCTGTTCTCCCGGGCCATCATATTCACCTGGTATCCTCATTCTAGTGTATTTCGTGGGCAGTAATCAGTACTTTTGATTGCTCAACATGAATACTAGGAATTGCTCTAATTTTAATAGAGCCACTTCAGTTGGGATTCAAGAACTAAATTAAAACTTACATTTTTGGTGAGGCCTCATGTAAAAAACCAATTGCCAAGCACCTTAATAATGCATTCCACATGTCTGCTTTAGTAGACTTTACATGAAGCCAAGAACACACGTATATCCACACCAGTGTCTTTTCCACTTTAACCAAAATGTACAGTTGTTCAGTTATTTTAGCTGTTAAGCCAGGAGCCGTGAGCATCATCTGTGTCAGGCCACAATTATGTTAAAGGCACAGAAGGACGGGCGTGAATGAAGAGATGTGATCGCACAAAATAGTGCTGCACTTCACAGGATACGTTGCATGATGTCAGAGACAGATCCAGGTCAGGTGAGCATTCAGAGCAAGGGAACTTGGATGAAGTTTTGCTTCCAACTCTGTCCCTAAGGTGCCATGTTTAGAAGGCTTCTTTCTCCTTTGTTAAAAAGTGTCTCAAGACACTTAAGGATTATTTTCTTGTGCAGTTAACACCTGGAAATGCTAAGCCTTCAGGCAGCATCTTAAATGACACTTGTGTATCTCATGTTAGATCAGTCGACAGTAATTGAGCTGTTGGAGCATGCTCTCTGGATAACGCTTCAGATGACAGTCCTCATCATAGGGTGTCATCTGATCCTTTGTGCGTTCCAGCCCCATCCTGGAAGTGTTCTTCTGCATTCTGCTTCCCTCTGGAGTTCTACCTCCAATTTGGTCCTCCAAAGAAAACAGTGGAAATATTTGTAAATACAATGTTCCCTCCAAACGTTATATTGGTTATTTTCTAAGAATAGTTTTCCAAATTAGATCTGCATGTTTTTCCAGGGCCTGAAAAAAATGCTGTCAGAAGCAGGAAGGGATCTTATGGGTCATTGACTCCAACCCACATCCACTAAACCACATATTTGTTAAGTAACTTTCCAGCTTTTGCTTGAACACTTCGGTGACCAGTAGGTCACTACACGTCTACCTTGGTTGAACCGGAATTTGTTGTCCTGTAGTTTTTCTACCAGTTTGTCCTCATTCTGTTCTCTGAAGTGAAAGCAAACATCCCTCTTGCTAACACTGGCAGTTCCCTGAGTTCATCCCGTGCACATGGATTGAGCGTCTACACACTGTGTAGCTGAAGTACACAGACTCTGATTACACTGCAAGGAGGAGGACCAGCCCCAGGAGTCTGGATGGCACTCCCACTAGTTCACATAGAGACGGAAATAACTTTCGCTCAAGTATTATAGCCAACTCTCAGGCAGCGCACAGGGAACTAAACCGTCTAGGTCTCTCACATATTCTGTTACTAAGCTGCCTCTCCAAACCAGTTAGTTTTTTTTAACACTGACATTCAGGAGCTTATGTCCATTCCCATCGCACTTAATTCTGTTAGATAAATAAGGGGACATATGGAGGAGAAGGAGCACTTGAAAACAGGACTCACGATACCCAACGCTAGAGTCTTTGTTTTCCCTCTGAAATGTGTAACCGTAAAGTTATGTGAAAATTTAGTGGCCCAAAAGCACTTTTTTCGGCCACCCACATGGATTGAATTTAAAGGCAATTTAAAAAAACGCCAATTTCTTTATGGATGATCTAACCTGGAAGACTTTCAGGTAAGCTAAGTGTCATTTTATTTGAAAATGAAGGCTAGAGGGAGGAGGGGGAACATCCTATGTCTTCTCTCTGGGTTCCATCAGGGAGGCATGGTTACCATGCACCGAGCCTGCTCTGTCTCCACGGGGCTGGAGGGGCCTCCCCCGTCCCCCATCCCCCGTCCCCCATCCCCCATCTCTGATTAATTACCCTGAGCCTTGAATGCAGCAGTGAACCCTTTTCACATTTATTTCATCTCCAGATCTGGGCCTTTGAATTGACTATGTTTTTCACAAATGGATTTCTTTTTTTAAAAAAGTATTTGCTGGGGCTAGAAAGTTTTAAGATTTTTTTTATTTTTATTTTTAATTCATTACCGGGCAGCAGAGGATCACTATTTCTAGGAATGTTTCACAAAAAACTTCATCCAATCTTCTAGGTAATTTTCAAAGCAGATAAGAGGTTAAATTATACATAGGGAAAAGAGCCCTTTCCTCTGTCTGTGAAATACTTGTAACTTGGAAGGTATTTGGTTATGGAAAGAATCTGCAGACTGCCACTACAACAAGAACATCTTTGAGGTTTGAGTCCATGTTATCAAATTTGTTCCTGACTTCTTCCCTACAAGGTCACTCTTTAAATTCCTGTTTTATTGAAAAGTGGAAGAGGCCAAGAGCAAGGGGTTTTTCACAGAGACAAGCTGTGTTTGAAATAACTACACCGCTTCATCTGTGTGTATTCATTTCTTGTGTGTAATTGCTGTAAAATGCACATCCTCCTAGAATAATATTCTTTAAAGGTAGGCTAAGCTGCTATTAAATGTTATTGTAATAATCTATGCCCCAGCTTCAATCATTCTAAATTTTTAAACTTTTGCATGGGGTGATGTGAAGAGTAGTTTACAAATGTGATCTTACAGGAGATTAGGAAATGTTCCCAGTTCCCATTGTCTCACATGGAAACCATCTTTCCACCAGCAGTTAGGATAGTTTCTGAATGAAATAGCAGCAAACAGTGTCTTTGAAAACAGCTGCGTCTTTTCACTTTAATGAGGAGAGTCGTTTTAGAAGAAAAAACAATGAAACCTGTGTTTTAAAAAAATCCAGACTCAATTGGGATTTTTTCTTAAGGTTCAAACATAACCACAAAAATAGAAATTTGTTGAAATCACAAGGGGATTGTTTTTTATGCACAAGAAACTATCACATCCAAATACCCTGTATGCCATAGTGGAGCTTTTGGAAATGTTTGCTGGCATTTAGTTTATCTCTAATTATTGTTACATTAACCTACTTTTTTTGTTAGACATTTTCATTAATGTTTGGTTTTGTACACTAAGGTTTCATATCTTTGCATTAAATATAAAGAAAAAAGTAATGAATATGCAAGGTTGATTAGTGGAATCTTGTGCCCTTTGTTCTTAACAGTGTTTTAATTGCCATAATTTTGGCTGTGTGTGTGTGTGTGTGTGTGAAAAGAAAAGATGTCACTTCTCTTTTTGTTAGCTTTGTGAACCAAAGGGTGCTCACAGAAAAACAACTAAGTAACCAGGATCAACAACAGTTTCCTTCAGATCCCCTAAACCATCAGTTAGAACATGAAGTTGACAATACAGGGGCCAACTAGGACACAGTTCACTAACTCAGTGGAGCCTGTGGGCACATAAGTATGCTTTCCTGAGATTCTGGGGCCGTGATTGCTGTTTTAAGTTTTAGGGAGGGGGACATGAAATTTCTACAGCGATGATGTTCTGCATTCAGAAGTCAGTCCAAGAAGGAGCTTCTTCTAGCTTGCCTGTTCTTACGGTTTTAGGTAACCTTGAGAACCATATACTTTTTATTTTGAATAAGAAGATAAATCAGTGGCCCAAATTATTCACAGTGATGCTGTACAAAACAGGTTCCCTTCTTAAGGGATTTAAGCCAACATTTGAAATAACAGTCAACACCTCTGCTGCTCTCATCTGACCCATAAAATGACTGCACTTCTTGACTTACTTTGTGCTTCATTTAGTGACTGTGATATTCACAACCCTATGACAATCACAGTGAAATAGTTCAATTCCATGTTCTTAAATCGACTGGAATAGCTAAACTTCAACATTTAGCCTTTCAAATCTTTTTTTTTTACATAACTTTCTGTAATGTAATCTATACTTTCCTAAAAAAATTAAGGGCAGATTATTTTTAGCAAGAAATATTTTTCTTTGGGGTCGGGCATGGTGGCTCACGCCTGTAATCTCAGCACTTTGGGAGGCCGAGGCGGGCAGATCACTTGAGGTCAGGAGTTTGAGACCGGCCTGGCCAACATGGTGAAACCCTGTCTCTACTAAAAATACAAAAATTAGCCAGGCGTGATGGTGAGTGCCTGTAATCCCAGCTACTCAGGAGGCTGAGGCAGGAGAATCACTTGAACATGGGAGGAGGAGGTTGGGGTGAGCTGAGATCGTGCCACTGCACTCCAGCCTGGGTAACAGAGCGAGACTCCATCTCCAAAAAAAAAGGAAAAGAAAAATATTTTTCTTTGGAATCCAATAAGGTTCTTGTAAGAGCCGGTTTTTATTTGAGGCAAAGTAACAGAGTAAAATTGGCTCAATCTCTATCCACTAATTGGCCATTTTTGATCAGTGCATTGGACTTTTAACTTGCCACTATTTAAAGGGGAAAGGATTTGCTAAATAAACCAATAATCTAAACAGGATTACAAAGAGCCTGTTTAGCCTGCCTAAGAAAACAAACCTCTCGAGTTTAAAAAACTGTAGTGTTACTGTCTTCGCAACGTAATATGATCATTACAAATCTTACTAATTTTTAAAAAAAGGGTCCCATGGGATAATCTCTAGGCAAAACTTTACCAGATGTTTTAAATACTAGGTGAGAATGGGAAAATAGCATGGATTTTCAAGTGGTCCTCAATGTGGTCTTGCTGAGATTCTCCCCACTCCCACCAGCTGCATTATTCTATCTTGGGAAGCTCTCTCACCCACAGAGTGACTTCTATTTCTCTCTTTTGTGGCAGCAATCAAGAGCTTAATTCACTGGAGCTTTAAACCATGGGGTGTGTGAAGCCACAAGCATTCCTCTCCCTCCAGTAAGATTTCTGTTTGTAAAGAGATCTGAGGAAAGGCTTTGTGAAACAAGCAAATCTCTGACAATATCCTCACTCAGATTGAAGTTCACCGGTGTTTGTTCTTTTTTAGAGCTTGATCTCTTCTCTTTACTTTTAGTTTCCTGAATAGTGTATGTGTTATTCGTCATATATGTGGGATGGGACTAGATATATACCGAATAATCTTGAATTGCTGAATAATTCTGTCACAGATCCCATTTGGAATTTCTTTGCCTTGCCCTGCCCTGGAAAGGACCCTGGGCTCTGGCAGATAAAGGGGAATTCCCTTCAGTGAGTGGCTTCCCTGCCAATCATGGCAAATTACAGCTCTCTAGTAAATATCTGCACGATGCCAACCGAGAAGAAGCGGAGGTCAGAAAAGCCAATTTTGAGACAACACTTCAATCCTTCCTCTAAGTCACTGTGATTCAGAAAACATTTAGGTGCATCTCCTATCCTGGAAACAAAAACTGATTTTTGCAAAGGTTAAATGAGATGCGACACATTAAAGAGGCTATTGTGTAACTCTTACTATCCAATAGCTTTTATGCTCATCATCATGTCATTCGATTCTACTCATTAACGCTCATCCTGCAAACATTCGAGCAAGACCAGCCACTTTCTAGTACCTCAGGCCATCCTTTGTCAGCTGATTCCCTGTCACACAGATGCTATGTATTTGCCTATATTGCAAATATCGTATATATTATATATAGTATATAAATGTGTGTACATACATGTTTTCAATGTATAGATTTGCTGCAAATACTTCAATATAATAAAAACTGTATTCTACTCTAGTCTGTCTTACTGTGAACTCTGCTGTGTTTTAAATAAGGTGTTTTTATTTATGTTCCAAAAGCTGTATCAGTGTATCCATTCACTACATTCTTGGGGTACCATAGAGGTATTTTCTACTCTGACTTTATAAGCTAAATAATTTTAAGGATATTCTTCATATTCTGGTTGTAGCATATTTTTTATAGTTTACAAGTCCCTTTTCCATGCATACTTAGCTAAATTAAATCAGTCTTCGGATGGGCGCTGTGGCTCACGCCTGTAATCCCAGCACTTTGGAAGGCCAAGGTGGTCAGATCACCTGAGCTCAAGAGTTCAAGACCACCCTGGGCAACATGGTGAAACCCTGTCTCTACTAAAATACAAAAAAATTAGCTGAGCATGGTGGTGTGCGCCTGTAGTCCCAACTACTCAGGAGACTGAGGCACGAGAATCTCTTGAGCCCAGGAGGCAGAGGTTGCAGTGAGCCGAGATTGCTCCACTGCACTCCAGCTTGGGCTACAGAGTGAGACTCCGTCTCAAAAATAAATGAATAAATTAATTAAGTCGGTCTTCACTATAAGTTGTCTGCCAAAAAATGTTGAAGGAATGAATGAGTAAATGGATGAAAGGATACACAGATTGTTGAAGTAGTCGGGCAGATAGTTTTCCCTTGTTTACAGATGATGAACTTGAGGTGAAGGGACTTAACTTGATCACTTGCCTGACAAGTTTTAAATTAGGAATCCAGAGTTTTTTCCACAATATAAACCTAACATGATGAAGTCATTAAAAAAATGGTTCATGATTCCTTGATATAATTTTAATTTTAACCATCCATATGACTCCTCTTCTGATGTAATTATTCACTAGCCTATTTCTCTTGACTTAGTTCTTATTCAAGGTAGATACATATTTTTCTAGTTTTTTATTTGCCACTTATGCTTATGGGTTTTGTCACATAATATATGTTTCATGTTCATTTTGAGGGTCTCATAATACTCAGAAATTGAAAAGCAAAACCCAAGATCTGAAGTGGTTTCTGCTACAATAAGCTGAACTTCAGATGAAACTTTGAGAAAATGGATAGACACAATTGACATTTTCCAGAATACACGTTTTATTTTAAAATCCCCTAACTCAGTGTTTTTGCTAATGCACACTGAAGTTCCCTTGATTTGTCTGCCATCCATTTATAGATTTACTCATTAATCCAACAGACACTGCTGAGAGCCTGCAATAAGCCAGCTACTGTCTCAGTTACTGGAGCCTGAATAAGACACGGCCCCTGCCTTCCAAGACTGCAGAGTAGTAAACAAATCATTACAAGATAAATGACTGCTTGGAAGAAAAATCAATTTTACAACACCTCTCACAAACAAAGGATTAATATCTCTATCATACAAATGTAAAAGAAAAGAGAACCAATAGAAAAGTGGGCAAATGAAATAACCCGGCACTCAACAGAAGGAGGGATACAAATGGACAATCTATTCACTAGTTGACTTACCATTTGAACTTACACAGTTGTCCAGAATTTTAGATAGATGGCTTCCAGTGTTGGAAAGGATGTGGGTGAAAGAGGTACTGTTTGGACGGGTGAAAATCAACACAATATTTTGAAAGGGTAGTTTCTGACAACACCGTGGATGTTTGTGATAGAAGAGTCTCATTTCTAGAAATCTCCCCTCCAGAAATGATGGAATATATGTGTGCCACGTCTATGTATGGGAGTGCTCATCATAAGAATTTGAAAAAAATGCTGTCCACCAGAAGAGCCCTGGTTAAAGAAAGCTATGGAATACGTGGTAGCCCTTTAAAAGAATGATGTAGATTTTTATGAACTCACCTGTAAAGATATTCATGGTACATCGTTAAGGAGAAAAAAATAAGTTGCAAATAAAATAGAATGATATAACAAAACTTTTATCAAGGTTTCCTCTAGTGAATAGAGTCAAATATGACTACTTGCAAATGACGGAGTAATTTAACATTATTTAATAATTTTTTAATGTGCTTGGAAAACAGATGATTTTAGCTTTCCTTTTCAATATTGTATTTTCTGTATTTTTTTACATTGCAAGAAAGCAACGGGCCACACAGCAGAGAAGGGGCTGTCTACCCAATAGTTTAAAAATAGGTGAATGTCCAAATGGCACAGTTTAGTGTAAGTATTGTAACCCAGGAGTGCACAAAACGTCATAAGAAAGGAGAAGAAGGGACATAATCCTGTGTGTTTACCATTTATGTGGTCTCTTTTCATCTATTATCCATTTAATCCCTGGACAATCTAGGAAGTCAGTAATATTACCTCTATTTTACAGATGCATAAACTGAGGATAAGAAAAATTAGGTAACACTTGTAAGGTCACACAGCTGTGTAGCAGCAGAGATAGATTTTAGCCCAGGCCTGTTTAGCAAGCTCCCACCTGAATGTTTGGGCCAGGTATTATAGATGCAACCAGAGGAGAGAGCTGCAATCCAGGCAGAGGAAACTGCAGATAAGAGTCACAGACTTCAAAGAATTTAGCCCATCACAGGAACGTTTCTAACAGGGAGAAGTTGTAAAAATTTCTCATACCTGATAACAAGAAGACTATAAAAGAGTCTTCAAGTCACACCAAAATCAAAACCTTTTTTCTACAGGTTTCTTTATATGCTCTAGAACTAAGGGCTTGAACAGGGGCTTCTAGAAAGAAGGCAGATCTGAATCTAGACTTCCCGTCTCACACAGTGATTTGTGGAATGGGGACCGTGTGTGCGCTGGACTGTGATCATTCCTGGGTACTCCCACATTTTAACAGCCTCTCCATATTTCAAAAGCTTCCCCCATATTGTGGATCTACCTTCCCAGCATGGCAGCCAGACATGGATGCCCAGTCTCACTTGCTGTAAGGCTACAGACACGTGACTTAGTTTCTATCAATCAGATGGACTTTGGTTTGAAAGTGATGAAACAGGCTGGGCACGGTGGCTCACACCTGTAATCCCAGCACTTTGGGAGGCCAAGGTGGGTGGATCATAAGGTCAAGAGATTAAGACCATCCTGGCTAACATGGTGAAACCCCATCTCTACTAAAAATATAAAAATTAGCTGGATGTGGTGGCACACACCTGTAATCCCAGCTATTCAGGAGGCTGAGGCAGGAGAATCACTTGAACCCGGGAGGCAGAGGTTTCAGTGAGCCGAGATGGCGCCACTGCACTCCAGCCCGGTCGATAGAACAAGACTCTGTCTCAAATTAAAAAAAAAAAAAAAAGGTGATGAAACCAGCTGGGACCATGGCTTAGACCTGCAAATGCATGTGATTTGGGGTTGTCAATGTCGGCAGCTCCCTTACCAGGACCATTCTTCAGTGCGGTGCTGGAAGTTGTTCTAGAAGCTTGGGTGCCTCCAGTCCTTGCAACATTTCAGTGAGTTTTCTAACGTCCTTAATAAATGCTCTCCTGCTGAAAACCAGCTAGAATAGATTCTATTGTCTGCAACTCAGGACCATGACCAATACAACACAGGGACTCTAAGGGGAGAGGAAGAGCCATCCTATCACCCTACTGGTCTTAGCTTCAAATAAGGAATGGAGAAAGCTATGAAATAAAGTGTGCTGGCCTCTTTGCTAACACTTTGTCTTCACTTCCTTAAGGTTAATGAGTTCTAATCATGTTTAGAATTTACCTTAGAGTTTTAAATTCTGCCCCAAGGCAATTACATCTTTCATTCGTTTATAAATACTCCAGTAGTAATGTCTTGACCTCATAGCCTCTGAAACATTCACTTCCCCAGCAAATGCTAACCATGGAAACAACTCAGCCAAAATGCGTAACTGATAGGAGAGAGGCAGGGGCTATGCCTAACTCCCGCTGGGAGTTCCCTGGGAGGCACACCTATCTGAAAAGAAGACTGAGAACCGAGGGGAGGGGAGGCAGACAGGTGAGAAGACAGCTTTCAAGTCCTTTGATTTTTTTTTTTTTTTTTTTTTTAGACAGAGGAGTCTCATTCTGTCACCCAGGCTGGAGTGCAGTGGGGCCATCTCTGCTTACTGCAACCTCCGCCCCCCTGTTCAAGCAATTCTCCTGCCTCAGCCTCCAGAGTAGCTGAAATTAAAGGGGTGCGCCACCACACCCGGCTAATTCTTGTATTTTTAGTAGAGACAGGGTTTCACCATGTTGGCCAGGCTGGTCTCGATCTCCTGACCTCAAGTAATATGCCTGCCTTGGCCTCCCAAAGTGCTGGGATTACAGGCGTGAACCACTACACTCAGCCCTGAATGATGGACTTTCATAAAATAGAAGCTAGCTTCGTCTATTTTAAGTAGAGTGAAAAGATTTTTGTGAGAAGAATTGGGGTGCCTCATGGAACCCACGGGCAGGCTTCCCAAGGGGCTGGAAGCAAGAGATCTCTCCCCTGGTCTTTGTCTCTGCTGTCTCTCTCTGTTTGTCTCAGTGTCAACAGGCGTGAGCCACTGCGCCCAGCAGTAAAATAAACTTTCTAAATTGACTGGGACCTTTGATTTCTTAAGAGAAGATGATCTGTTAATGCAGGCGCTGGGGAAGAACATCACTGAGAAGTATGGCTGGAGTGCACACAGCCTGCTGGGCTGGTCCTAGGCTCTTTGCCCACTCTAATAATGGGAGATGGATTCAGAGGCCTAAACATCCAAAGAGGTTCTTGTGCAGGTTGTTGTGCATTAGAGGAGTCATGTCTTAAGGAAAAAGGCCTGGGAGAGCTTCCCATCTGCCCAGGGGAATTTAGGAGAACTGGGCCTTCCTGCTGAGAGGCCAGCGTGGGAGTTAGTAGGGGGAGCCTGGAGTTGGGATTTGCTCACTGAGGCCATCTGAGGCCAGTCTATAGTTATAATGATTTCCTAGCTCTCTGTCTGTCATCTTTGGAGGTAGAGGAAGAATTATTCTTCCTTGTGTAGTAAGCAGAGCTTTATGAAAACCAAAACAAAGACTGAAAGACCAACCAGTGAATGTTGGGTAGGGAATTTTTACTGCCCAACAGGGAACTACACCCACCTGGGAGATGAGGTTGGAGGAAGAGAAATGGGGTAGGTCTTTCAAGCCAACAAGGTGTGCCCTGTCTCTTTGGAAGCAAGGCTTCTGAGATGATTAGTGGCTGTCTGGTGACATCGGGCTTGCTGAGAAGGCAGGCACCAGGCTGGCTGGAGAAGGTTTGTTGTTGGTGGGCAGGCCCTACGGCACCCACTGCTGGGTCTTGGTGCATCCAGGGGGAGCCAGCCCTGCAGATCTGCCCAGTGCTGGCCGGCCGGGTGGCCAGTGGGGTCAGTCTGCTTCTTGTGTGGCTCTGCCTCTGGCTTTGCATCAGGTGCAGGGGCAAAGGGGTCATGGCTGGAGAAAAGCGGTCAGTCTTCTGTGGAAAGCCAAGGGGCTTTCTGTGTGTGCTAGAGGGCAGGGCCCATGGGCCGCGCACAGCCCACCACAGGCAGGCCGGGGCCCCTTCTCACCACCTCCCCACCTGCTGGTATTTCTCTAGGGCTCCCTCTCCCCTACTTTCTCACAAGCTGAAGAGCCTGTGGCCTCCACCCCCAGCCCCTGGGAAAAAGCCTGGCTAGGAAGCAGTTGCCGGGAGTCCGGCAGGAAACCTGCACTGGTATGGCGGAGAGAATGGGTGGCTCTTCCTTATCTGCCGGGACGGAGCAGGCCGAGTGGTAAACAGGAGGCTGTCCCAGCACCGGGAATTCCTGGATGAGGTGTTCCTCTTTAACTGGAAGGAAGGGATATCCTGTGTATTAGCCCATTTTCATGCTGCTGATAAAGACATACCTGAGACTTGGAAGAAAAAGAGATTTAATTGGACTTACAGTTCCACATGGCTGGGGAGACCTCAGAATCATGGCAGAAGGTAAAAGGAACTTCTTACATGGTGGTGGCAAGAGAAAAATGAGGAAGAAGCAAAAGCGGAAACCCCTGATAAACCCATCACATCTCGTGAGACTTATTCATGAGAATAGCATGGGAAAGACTGGCCCCCATGAGTCAATGACCTTCCCTGGGTCCCTCCCACAACATGTGGGAATTCTGGGAGATACAATTCAAGTTGTGATTTTGGTGGGGACACAGCCAAACCATATTATCCTAACATTGATTATCAAGATGGTCTCATCTAGGAATCCTTCCAGACCCACAGTAGGAAGGGGTGAGATGCATGTTTGATTTTGGGGACTGATGGCCAGGATGCTCTCTGGGTTGGAGCCAGGACCCGAGGCCCCTCGAGGCCCGGCTTTGGGGGACAAAGCAGAGAGAAATCAGGATCATAGGAGCACTGTCTGAGGATCAGCTAGGCCTGGATTCAAATCCAGACCACGCCTCACCAGTGTGAGCTAAGCCTGCACCTTAGCCTCTCTGAGTCTCATCTGTGGATGGGAGTCACACTGCTTACCTCCCTGGGCTGCCTGTGACAGTGTGCACACCCTCCACACACCACATTCGGGCCCCAGGTGGACATTTGCTAGGAAACTGCACAGCCTGGTTCCACTTTGTCATTCTGAAGCCACAGCTTGCCTGTGTGGGTGGGGACAAGAATAAGAAAGGACCTTGCCCAAAGTGCTCAGTCTTCAACACTGACCCCTCTTCTGCAGAGACCTTGCAGGACAGGGCCTAAGGAGATGTTGTGGCCACTCGATGACCTGCCCTCTCTGTAGGGGATCAGGAACCACAGGTCTGGGTTGGTGCTTAGGTGGAGCTGGGGATACAGTTGGGAGTCTGGCCCACATCACTGTTAGACACATGGAAGACTCCCGCCAAATCCATAGTCACCAGGCCTGCGGGGACCCTCCGAGGATGTAGAGAGAACTGCCTGACTGAGGATGGGGGAGTCATCCCTTCCTGTGTCCGGGCAACTGGAGAGAGCTGGGAGTCAACACCTCACATGGATGGTGGGGCCCGATAGCCCCAGCCGCATGTGCTTATTGAGCACTTAACGTGGGGCTCATGTGAGGGAGGAAGTGAATCTTTAATTTTAGCTTATTCCCATTTAAATGGCCACACACAGCTACTGGCTGCTGCCTTGGCTAGCCCAGGCTAGGCTGCAGTGGTTCCCAAACTTTCATGAGTATAAGAATCACCCAAGGAGCCTGTTGAAAAGTAGACTCAGAGATTTGGGTTCAGCCGGTCAGGGGAGAGGTCAGGGGAGAGGCTCTGGAGTTGCACCTTAATAAGCAGTCCACACTCCGATTTAGGGGCCACCTGGACATCCATTCCCTACTCCTCCTCCTTTCTTTCTTCCCAGCCCAGCTTTCTCTTTTACTCTCTTCTTATTCTGTGCCTTTGCCTCCATCATTTTATTTCCATTCCATTCCATTCCATCTATCTATAATTATGTGTCACTTAACGACAGGGGTACATTCTAAGAAGTGTGGCATTAGGTAATTTTGATATTGTTGTAAACCAAAAATGAAATTGTAAGGCCCCACCAACCATCTGAATGGACTCCTGCTCTCTTCCAAGGGCATTCCAAAGTTAACCTGAAAAACTAGTTCAGGCCTTGACGGGAAGTGGGAACTGGACATACCTCATCATTCCCTCCTCCCTTTTGGAATTACTGACAGAACAGACTCTTTAAGTCTGATAAGAAACATTTACAGTCTGGTCTCCCTGAAGCCTGCTACCTAAAAGCTTCATCTGCATGATCAAACCTTGGCATCCACAACCCCTTATCTCAACCCAGACATTCCTTTCTATTGATAACAACTCAACTAATTGCCAATCCAAAAATCTTTAAATCTACTTATAACTTGGAAGCCCCTGCTTTGAGTTATCCTGCCTTTCTGGACCAAACCAATGTACTGTTACATGTATTGATTGATGTCTCATATCTCCCTAAAATGTATAAAACCAAGCTCTACCCTACAGCCTTGGGGAAATGTCGTCAGGAGTTCCCGAGGCTGTGTCACAGGCGTGGCCTTAGCCTTGGCAAAATAAACTTTCTAAATTGAGACCTGTCTCAGATACGTTGGGTTTACATTGTGCAAACATCATTGTGTATATTTACATAAACTAAATGGTGTCACCTACTAAATGCATAGGCTATAGGGTACAGCCTATTGCCCCTCGGCTACAAACCTGTACAGCACATTACTGTATTGAATACTGCAGGCGACTGGAACACAACGGTAAGTATCGTGCATCTAAACGTAGAAAAGGTAATGGGTTGTGCTGTGGCATCCCTAGGTGACAGGGATTTTCTTGGTTCCTTTATAATCTCATGGGACCACCATCATGTAAGTGGCCAATCATTGACAGAAATGCTGCTACACGGCACATGACTGTATGTAAATCTTATTAAATGGCTTAATGAGTGCTGCCAAACTTCAATGGGAGGCTGATGATGAGGAGTGAGGTGGGGAGGCCAGACCCGGGTATGTCTGCCTACAGCGGTAGAGTAGCACACACCCGTGAGCGTAGGCATATTACTCAATTCTTTAAGCCTCAATTTCCTCATCTGAAAGGGAATGCAGTAATGCTTTATAAGAAGATGTCAAGGATTAAATGAGATTTAATAGGAATCCAATAAAGGTGAGTTCCTGTCTGCATTCCTCAATCCCTCACCCTCTCCTGTTCCCTTCCAGTAAACCAGTACCTAGAGACGAGGCCTGCAAGTAACCCATCTCCCCTCGTCTCTGTGATGGGACCAGAGATCCACCACCAGCATCCTCTTTTCCCTCCTTATAAACATGACTTCTATTTGTCCCTCAACATCTTTGAATTCTGAACTTTTGGGGTTCTCATAAGAAAGTAATTGGCCGGTAAACTGAGGTCTGGGCTGGGAAAATCCTGACCAGGGCTTTCTCCAGGAGATGGGGTTGAGGAGAAGGTGCCCCCATCATGGTGGATCAAAACAGCCAGAAATAGCCCAAAGGCCTTTGGGAGGCCCAGTGGCTCAGGCACTTAACATGGGTATCGCAGGGGAACCTGGGATGACAAAGATCCTCAGAACCCCCCAGCAGCCATCCAGAGCTCCAGGACCTCAGAAACAGCCGCTGAGGCTTAGGAGCTGTCCCTGGAGCCAGTCTGATCCGGCCTGGGGGGAACAGAAACTTGTGAAGTTCTGCAGCCTTCTGTCCCTGCCTACAGATCAGACCCACGCTCCCTCAGTGAGAGAGGGTCACTCTGCCAGGGGTAGGTGAATCTTTCATCTTGGCACCTTCCCCACCCCCTAGGGACAACTGGAGAGGGCTGGTGGTTCCTGTCTCCAAGCTCTTCTCCATAAATTACAGGCTTCTCAGTTTTCTGTGACTGATCTGATTACCTCTGGCATGTTTCAGGTTCAAATAATGTTGTCCACCTTTCCCAGAAACTGGATATTGGGCTATTCCCTGGCCAATTGCTCCCTGATATCAGGAAGGAGCCAGGGTGGAGGTAGCAAGTCTCATCGCCCAAAATCTCCTCTGATGGCCGTGAGCAGTGCTAGGGGCCAATGGGCCGGACAAAGTCATGGATTCCTGAGGGAAGAGGCAGCTTGTAGACCTCACAGGATCCACACACGCCCCCCACCCACATCAGGACCAAAGTCAAGGCCAGTCTGTGATCTTTGTGCTCCCCTCAGCTCCCAGGACTTCTTGGAGACAGACGAAGTACCATCCAGGCTGGACATCCCTGGTTCTGACCTGGCCTCTGGGCTCAGCATTGTCCTGCGGCCTGGCCTTAGCTACCTCCATGGATGAACCTTATTTGAATGATGGACATTTTATTTTTTGAGACAGAGTCTTGCTCTGTCGACCAGCCTGGAGTGCAGTGGCATGATCTCGGCTCACTGCAATTTCTGCCTCCCCGGTTCAAGTGATTCTCCTGCCTCAGCCTCCCAAGTAGTTGAGATTACAGGCAAATGCCACCACACCCAGCTAATTTTTGTATTTTTAGTAGAGATGGGGTTTCACCATGTTGGCCAGGCTGGTCTTGATCTCCTGACCTCAGGTGATCTGACTGCCTCGGCCTCCCAAAGTGCTGGGATTACAGGCGTGAACCACTACACTCAGCCCTGAATGACGGACTTTTATGGAACAGAAACTAGCTTGGTCTATTTTAAGCAGAGTAAAAAGATTTTTGTGAGAAGAATTGGGGTGCCTCATGGAACCCATGGGCAGGCTTCCCAAGGGGCTGGAAGCAAGAAATCTCTCCCCTGGTGTCTGTCTCTGCTGTCTCTCTCGGTTTGTCTCTGTGTCCGCTTCCTTCTCTCTTTCTCCTCCCTCTCTCTCTCTGGATTGAATTTCTCTGCTCACTTTGCACTTGGTTTGTCGGGGCTACTCCAAAATGGTGCCCTCAGCCCTGGGTCCGCACCACCCAGCTCCAGCAGCAAACTGACCCAGGCTGTTAGAGTCCAAGTTGCAAATTTCAAGAGCGACAATCTGATTGGGCCAGTCTGGCCTCTGGGTCAGTTCCCCGGGGTCAGGTCTCTGCAGGATGATGTTCAACCATCGCAGCCAAGGAGCAACAGAGCCACGAGAACATCACTCTGGCTTCTCCCTGGGCAGCAGAAGGAAGGTGGAGAAGACACCTCCAAAAGGCATCTGTCACAGGTTGAGGCCAACATCCCCATCAGCTCTGAGACCGAACAGTGCCTCCCTACATCTACCTGCCAAGGGCACTGGCAGGGCTTGAGGTGAGACAAATAAAAATGCAAGGTGGCCGGGTCCTGTCTCTCCTTACAGGCAGCAGGAAACTCTTGCCCCAGACTGCTGCTCCCTCAGTCCCACCCAGGCCCCTATTCAAGGAGTGAATTCCAGAGAAGGAAACAGGAGCCCCAGCCTCCTCACAGTGCCACAGTTAGACACTGGTGCCAGCAGGCACTTCCTCAACACCTCCAGCCCCAGGCGCTTCCTCCCTGAGAGCAATTCCATCTGGGTTAATGGCCCAGCCCATCTAATGTGCCCGGTAATCCCTCTGAAGCTGCCTTTGTTCGTCTCCTCTGGTTAATCCAGCCCCAGCAACTGAGCTGCCCCCAGCAGATTCCCTGGCCTGTGGCTTAGGCCTGGCTGGGGTTTGCCTCTGTTTGACTCCCCCAGGGTTGCAGCTTCCCAGGGAGGCAGCTGCTCCTGCCCATCCCCTGCCCATCCCCTGCCTGCCTGGTTTGCATCCCAAAGGCCCCGAGACACTCACACAGGCAGGAAGGCAGAACCAGTTGTCTCCAGGGGCAGAAATGGGGGCTGTTCACCCAGAGCCACAGTGGCAGCTGGGCTAGAGAGACTGGCCAGGTTCCCCACGGGTGTCCCCACAGCCTGTGATGTCTCCCCACCACTTTGCAGGGATTAGTCCCCAGCCCTGCAGCCTCTCACTGCTGCATCCTCAGCATGGGGGCTTCTCTCTGTGACAGGCTGGAACTGGGGCTTGATATGAAAAACAGCTGGAGCCTGAGGCATTCACACTTGCTCAGATTTCACACTGTTGTGTTTAGGATTAGCAGGAAGGAGAGGCAGATCAAATGTTACCATCATTAGAGGCCCTTCTCTCCTGGGGCCAGCCCTCCAGCCCTGCCCTTTCCTCCTCCCCCAGCCTAACCTTCCGCTCTTCTCTCCTCTCCCATCTGGGCTGGGCCCACCCTTCCTTAGGAAGCTTCAGGCAGCCTCCACTGGTTTCTGTTTCAGTTCAGGATGTACCTATCTGACTTCTGAGTCTCTAAGCTCCTGGCCTCAGGTGGTTAGCAGCTCAGGCATCAGCCAGGTGGGCTCTGGGCTGTCCCAGGGAGAGAATATTGGGTGCAGTCCACAAGCAATAGGCACTTGGGCCTGTTTGGGCTGGGAACATTTAACAGACCACGTTTTGGGGCATTTTGAAATTCATTCTATTCATTTAACCACTTCATGCATGCATGCAATAATGGAATGCTACCTTGTGCTATCAACCTGGGATACAGTAGGGAGCCAGAGAGTATCCTTGCCCTCAGTCTAGTGAGAGGTTAATCAAGCAACCACAAAATGTGTGAGAGGGCCAAGATGGGGTGGTATGCAAGGCAGTTCTAAAAAGTTCCAAGTAATCTAGCGTCTTGCTACTCAAAGTGAGGCCTGTGGGGCCAGCAGCAGCACCCCAACCTGGGTGCTTGTTCGCAATGCAGAATCTCAGCTCCATTTCCTCCCTGCAGAATCACAATCTTCCCTTCAATAGGATCTGTGCGGGGTTTACATGCAAAGAAATGTTGGAGCAGTGTAACCGCTCAACAGGTTCTTCCTGCCTGCTGCACAAATAAAGACCGCGGCATTGCAGTGTGAACTTCCAATATCTGAGACAGCTCCCAGTCAATTTAGAAGGTTTATTTTGCCAAGGTTAAGGACATGCGCCCATGACACAGCCTCAGGAGGGCCTGACGACATGTGCCCCAGGTGGTTGGGGCACAGCTTGGTTTTATACATTTTAGGGAGACATGAGATATCAATATGTGTAAGATGAACATCAGTTCGATAGGGAAAGGCAGGACAACTGGAAGTAAAGGAAGTGGAGAGGGAGCCTCCAGGTTATAGGTAGGTGAGAGACAAATGGTTGCATTCCTTTGAGTTTTGAATTAGCCTTTTTCATTCACGTCCGTGTGAAGAGACCACCAAACAGACTTTGTGTGAGCAACATGGCTGTTTATTTCACCTGGGTGCAGGCGGGCTGAGTCCGAAAACAGAGTCAGCGAAGGGAGATATGGATGGGGCCGTTTTATAGGATTTGGGTAGGTAAAGGAAAATTACAGTCAAAGGGGGTTTGTTCTCTGGCAGGCAGGAGTGGGGGTCGCAAGGTGCTCAGTGGGGGTGCTTTTTGAGCCAGGATGAGCCAGGAAAACGACTTTCACAAGGTAATGTCATCAGTTAAGGCAAGGACTGGCCATTTACACTTCTTTTGTGGTGGAATGTCATCAGTTAAGGTGGGGCAGGGCATATTCACTTCTTTTGTGATTCTTCAGTTACTTCAGGCCATCTGGGCGTATACGTGCAAGTCACAGGGGATGTGATGGCTTGGCTTGGGCTCAGAGGCCTGACATTCCTGCCTTCTTATATTAATAAGAAAAATAAAATAGTGTTGAAGTGTTGGGGCGGCGAAAATTTTTGGGGGGCGGTATGGAGAGAGAATGGGCGATGTTTCTCAGAGCTGCTTCAAGTGGGATTAGGGGTGGCGTGGGAACCTAGAGTGGGAGAGATTAAGCTGAAGGGAGGTCTTGTGGTAAGGGGTGATATTGTGGGGATGTTAGAAGAAACATTTGTCATATAGAATGATTGGCGATGGCCTGGATATGGTTTTGGATGAATTGAGAAACTAAATGGAATGACAGAAGGAGAAAAACGGGTATAAAAGGTCTAAGAATTGGGATGACTCAGGAGATCTGATTAGAGAGTGCTTAAGGAGATTCGGCATAGTCCTGCCAGCGAAGATTATTTATTTACTTTAAGAGTTAAGAGTAGCAGTTTGGGGATAGCACCAGGAGATATCAGCTGTGATGGCTTGGAAAAACAGTGTAAACCGGCAGTGTAAACAAGAGCAGGGCATGTATGAGTAGTTGAGAATGGTGTATAGGAGTATGACTAGACAGAAGATGTAGGGGTGGGTTGCCCCTCCACACCTGTGGGTGTTTCTCGTAAGGTGGAACGAGAGACTTAGGAAAGAAAAAGACACAGAGACAAAGTATAGAGAAAGAAATAAGGGGACCCGGGAAACCAGCGTTCAGCATATGGAGGATCCCGCCAGCCTCTGAGTTCCCTTAGTATTTATTCATCATTCGTGGGTGTTTCTCAAAGAGGGGGATGTGTCAGGGTCACAAGACAATTGTGGGGAGAGGGTCAGCAGACAAACACGTGAACAAAGGTCTTTGCATCATAGACAATGTAAAGGATTAAGTGCTGTGCTTTTAGATGTGCATCCACATAAACATCTCAATGCTTTACAAAGCAGTGTTGCTGCCCGCATGTCCCATCTCCAGCCCTAAGGCGGTTTTTCCCTATCTCAGTAGATGGAGCATACAATCGGGTTTTATACCGAGACATTCCATTGCCCAGGGACAGGCAGGAGACAGATGCCTTCCTCTTGTCTCAACTGCAAGAGGCATTCCTTCCTCTTTTACTAATCCTCCTCAGCACAGACCCTTTACGGGTGTCGGGCTGGGGGATGGTCAGGTCTTTCCCTTCCCACGAGGCCATATTTCAGACTATCACATGGGGAGAAACCTTGGACAATACCTGGCTTTCCTAGGCAGAGGTCCCTGCGGCCTTCCGCAGTTTTTGTGTCCCTGGGTACTTGAGATTAGGGAGTGGTGATGACTCTTAAGGAGCATGCTGCCTTCAAGCATCTGTTTAACAAAGCACATCTTGCACCGCCCTTAATCCATTTAACTCTGAGTTGACACAGCACGTGTTTCAGAGAGCACGGGGTTGGGGGTAAGGTTATAGATTAACAGAATCTCAAGGCAGAATAATTTTTCTTAGTACAGAACAAAATGGAGTCTCCTATGTCTACTTCTTTCTACACAGACACAGTAACAATCTGATCTCTCTTGCTTTTCCCCACAAGAAGATAGTAGGGATGACAAGTTTTCTGGGGCACAGTCCAAGTTGGTCTGGTGTCTGGAATGAGACTGGGGCCTAATAAAAAGGAGCGTCTATACAGGAGCTTAAATGGGCTGTACCCTGCAGCATTCTGAGGACAGGCCTGAATTCTGAGAAGGGAAAGTGCTAAAAGTATTGTCCAGTCCTTTTTGGTGGCTGAGCTTGGTGAGGTGTGTTTTTAAAAGACCTTCAGTCCATTCTACTTTTCTTGAAGATGGAGGACTGTAAGGGATATAAAGGTTTCATTGAATACTAAGAGCCTGAAAAACTGTTTGGCTGATATGACTAATAAAGGCTCATCTGTTATCAGACTGTATTGAGGTGGGAAGGCTTAACTGAGGAATTATGTCTGACAGAACGGAAGAAATGACTGCGGTGGCCTTCTCAGACCCTGTAGGAAAGGCCTCTACCTATCCAGTGAAAGTATCTACCTAGACTAAGAGGTATTTTAGTTATCTGACTCAGGGCATGTTGAGTAAAGCTAATTTGCCAGTCCTGGGTGGGGCAAATCCTCGAGCTTGATGTGTAGGGAAGGGAGGGGGCCTGAAGAATCCCTGAGGAGTAGTAGAATAGCAGACAGAACACTGAGAAGTTATTTCCTTGAGGATAGATTTCCACGATGGAAAGGAAATGAGAGGTTCTAAGAGGCGGGCTAGTGGCTTGTACTATAGTATAACCTGCCTTTGCTGGTGTGTGGCGATTAGGCCTGGTGGAACCGCCATCAATAAATCAAGTGTGATCAGGGTGAGGAACAGGAAAGAAGGAAATTTGGGGAAATGGGGTGAATGTCAGGTGGATCAGAGAGATACAGTCATGGGGGTCAGGTGTGGTATCAGGAATAATGTGGGAGGCCGGATTGAAGTCTGGGCCAGGAACAACAGTAATTGTGGGAGACTCAACAAAGAGTGAGTACAGCTGAAGGAGCCGGGGAGCAGAAAGTATATGCGTTAGGTATGAGGAAGAAAATAGATTTTGGAAGTTATGAGAACTGTAGAGAGTGAGTTGAGCATAGTTTGTGATTTTGAGGGCCTCTAAAAGTATTAAAGCAGCGGCAGCCGCTGCACGCAGACATGAGGGCTAGGCTAAAACAGTAAGGTCAAGTTGTTTGCACAGAAAGGCTACAGGGTGTGGTCCTGGCTCTTGTGAAAGAATTCTGACCACGCTAACCATGCCTAGGAAGGAAAAGAGTTGTTTTGTAGAAGGTGCTGGGGTTTGAGAGATCAGTCAGACATGATTGGCAGGGAGAGCACGTGTGTTTTTATAAGCATTATGCCGAGATAGGTAACAGATGAGGAAGAAATTTGGGCTTGATTGAAGTAATGGGGGCTGTCTGTGAAGGTTTGCAGCAGTACAGCCTTGGTAATTTGCTGAGCCTGATGGGTGTCAGGGTCAGTCTAAGTGAAAGCGAAGAGAGGCTGGGACGAGGGGTGCAGGGGAATAGTGAAAAAGCATCTCTAAGATCCAGCACGGAATAGTGAGTTGTGGAGGAAGGTATTGAGGACAAAAGAGTGTATGGGGTTGGGCACCACAGGGTGGATAGGCAAAACAATTTGGTTGATACGGCGCAGATCCTGAACTAACTTGTAAGCCTTGTCTGGTTTTAGGACAGGTAAAATGGGGGAATTGTAAGGAGAGTTTATAGGGTTTAAAAGGCCATGCTGTAGCAGGTGAGTGATAACAGGCTTTAATCTTTTTAAAGCGTGCTGCAGGATGGGATATTGGCATTGAGTGGGGTAAGGGTGATTAGGTTTTAATGAGATGGTAAGGGGTGCATGATCGGTCGCCAAGGAGGGAGTAGAGGTATCTTATACTTGTGGGTTAAGGTGGGGGGATACAAGAGGAGGACGCAAAGGAGGCTTTGGATTGGGAAGAAGGGTGGCAATGAGATATAGCTGTAGTCCACGAATAGTCAGGGAAGCAGATAATTTAAAGTGTCTCAGCCTAATAAGGGAGCTGGGCAGGTGGGGATAACTAAAAAGGAGTGCTTAAAAGAGTATTGTCTAAGTTGGCACCAGAGTTGGGGAGTTTTAAGAGGTTTAGAAGCCTGGCCGTCAATACCCACAACAGTTATGGAGGCAAGGGAAACAGGCCCTTGAAAAGAAGGTAATGTGGAGTGGGTAGCCTCCGTATTGATTAAGAAGGGGACGGGCTTACCTTCCACTGTGAGAGTTACCTGAAGCTCGGCGTCTGTGATGGTCTAGGGGGCTTCCGAGGTGATCGGGCAGTGTCAGTCTTCAGATGCTAAGCCGAGAAGATCTGGGGAGGAGTCAGTGAGAGAGCCTTGGGCCAGAGTTCCAGGGGCTCTGGGAGTGGCTGCCAGGTGAGTTGAACAGTCCAATTTTTAGTGGGGTCCCACACAGATGGGACGTGGCTTAGGGGGAATCCCGGGCTGCGGGCATTCCTTGGCCTGGTGGCCAGATTTCTGGCACATGCAGCAAGCTCCTGGGGGAGGAGGTTCTGGAGGAACGCCTGGCTGCTGGGGTTCAGGCGTTTGGAAGTTCTTGTGTGCTGGAGATGTGGCTGGGGTTTGTCTCACAGTGGAGGCAAGGAATTGCACCTTTTTTCTATTATTGTACACCTTGAAGGCGAGGTTAATTCTGTTGTGGGGTTTGAGGGAAGGAATTTAATTTTTGGAATTTTATTTAATGTCGGGAGCAGATTGGGTAATAAAATGTATATTGAGAATAAGACAGCCTTTTGACCTTTTAGGGTCTAGGGCTATAAAGTGTCTCAGGGTTGCTGCCAAACAAGTCATGAACTGGGCTGGATTTTTATATTTGATGAAAAAGAGCCTAAACGCTTCTGATTTGGGATAAAGAAAAAGGAGCATTAACCTTGACTATGCCTTTGGCTCCAGCCACCTTTTTAAGAGTAAATTGCTGGGCAGGTGGGGGAGGGCTAGTCACGGAACGAAACTGTAAGCCGGACCAGGTGTGAGGAGGGGAGGTGATAAAAAGATTATAGGGTGGAGGAGCAGAGGCTGAGGAAGAAATGGGACCTAGCTCGGCCTGGCGAGGAGCAGCCTGGGGAGGAAGGGAGAGGTCAGATGGGTCTGTAGAAAAGGAAGATTAGAAAGACTCAGCGACGCTTGGGGTTGGTACTGAGGGGACAGGCAGGCGGGAAAGAAGGAAGATTTGGGACGAGTTGCACTGGGCACAGAGACTAGGAAGGGACTGATGTGTAAAAGCATGCCTGGACGTCAGGCACCTCAGACCGTTTGCCTATTTTATGACAAGAATTATTTAGATCTTGCAGGATGGAAAAATTCAAAGTGCCATTTTCTGGCTATTTGGAACTACTGTCGAGTTTGTATTGGGGTCAAGCGGCATTGCAGAAGAATAAGGCATTTAGGTTTTAGGTCAGGTGTGAGTTGAAGAGGTTTTAAGTTTTTGAGAACACAGGCCAAGGGAGTAGAAGGAGGAATGGAGGGTGGAAGGTTCCCATAGTGAAGGAAGCAAGCCTAGAGAAAAGAGAGAGTAGAGAAACGGATGGAAGGGGTTCGGGGATTCTTACCTTCCAGAAAAGTGGGAAAAGGGGTTGGGGTGCAGAGATAAGAGGTTGGGGCGTGGAAATAAGGGATGGGGTGCAGAAATAGGTCGGGGCATGGAAATAAGGGATTGGGACGCAGAGATAAGAGGTTGGGGCGTGGAAATAAGCCATTGGAGGCTTCTTGCCCCCTAGGAAAGCGGGACTTGCTGCTAAGGGTGAAGGAGAAGGGGTTGAGGGGTACTTGCCCTTGCCCCAGGAAAGCAGAGAGGGGTAGAGACAAGGAGAGAAGGGGTTGAGGGGTACTTGCCCCTCTCCCAGAAAAGCAGAGAAGGGGTAGAGACAAGGAGAGAAGGGGTTGAGGTACTTGCCCCTTCCCCAGAAAAGCAGGACTTGCCGCTAAGGGTGAAGGACCAAGGCAGGCGTCCCTGCGTGGTCTGACACCCTTGAAACGTGGGTGAATGATCAGAGAGGCATCCCTGTAATGATTAAACACCAAGGGAAGGCTGCCTTCCCAGTCCGTGATCGGCGCCAGAGTTTTCGGTCCACGGATAAAACGTGTCTCCTTTGTCTCTACCAGAAAATGAAAGGAATTGAAATTAACAGAAGGGAGAGATTGAAGAGTGGAAAGGAGAAAGTGGTTGAGGGACAGTGAGAGAGGTTGGAGAAGAGAGTAAGAAGAGGCCGCTTACTTGATTTAAAATTGGTGAGATGTTCCTTGGGCTGGTTGGTCTGAGGACCTGAGGTCGTAGGTGGATCTTTCTCACGGAGCAAAGAGCAGGAGGACGGGGGATTGATCTCCCAAGGGAGGTCCCCCGATCTGAGTCACAGCACCAAATTTCATGCCCGTCCGTGTGAAGAGACCACCAAACAGGCTTTGTGTGAGCAACATGGCTGTTTATTTCACCTGGGTGCAGGCGGGCTGAGTCCAAAAAGAGAGTCAGCGAAGGGAGATAAGGGTGGGGCCGTTTTATAGGATTTGGGTAGGTAAAGGAAAATTACAGTCAAAGGGGGTTTGTTCTCTGGTGGGCAGGAGTGGGGGTCGCAAGGTGCTCAGTGGGGGTGATTTTTGAGCCAGGATGAGCCAGGAAAAGGACTTTCACAAGGTAATGTCATCAGTTAAGGCAAGGACCGGCCATTTACAGTTCTTTTGTGGTGGAATGTCATCAGTTAAGGTGGGGCAGGGCATATTCACTTCTTTTGTGATTCTTCAGTTACTTCAGGCCATCTGGGCGTATACGTGCAAGTCACAGGGGATGCGATGGCTTGGCTTGGGCTCAGAGGCCTGACAGCCTTTCCAAAAGAGGCAATCAGATACGTATCTATCTCAGTGAGTAGAGGGTTGACTGAATAGAATGGGAGGCAAGTTTGCCCTAAGCAGCTCCCAGCTTGACTTTTCCCTTTAGCTTAGTGACTTGGGGGTCCCAAGGTTTATTTTCCTGTCACAGCAGTAAAGAGGAGTTTAATAGACAAGAGCCTGGCCACGCAACATGGGAGATGGAGTTAGTACTCAAATCAATCTCATCCAAAACTTGTAGGTCAGGGGATTTTTAAAGGCAGTGTGGGGAAGGGGTGGGGGTGGCTAGACTTGCTACTGATTGGTTGAGGCAGAGATGAAACCACAGCAGGTAGAAGCTGTCCTCCTAAGCGGAATCACTCCTGTGTGGGGCCACAGAAGCAGTTTGGCAGGTTCAGGTGCAATCATCAGTGTCAGACATGCAAAACACTGGAAAAGATATCTCAAAGGCTAATCTACAATAGTGGTGTTATCTGCAGGAATTGCTAAGATGCAATGCTGCATCTTAGCAGGATCAGGCTGCTTTCTGCCCCCCAGACTGATGGCCTTTCATTACCTTTACAAAGCTGGTTGAATTTGGGGGAAGGGCTATTATCATTTAAACTATAACCTAAATGGCTTCCAATGTTAGCCGAAAAGCCCAGGAATAATTAAGGGAAAGGCAAGATGGGGAGTGGGTTAGCTCAACTCACTGTTAAAATTTTTCTCACTGATATGCTTTTTGCAAAGGTGGTTTCAGAAGCAGAGCCCGTGTGCTGCTTTTCAGCTTTGGCTGGGGAGCTTGAAACATACTCGTGCCTGGGTCCGTCCGCGTGGATTTTGATGTAATTGGTCGGGATGTGTCCAGGCATCAGGGTTTTTGAAAGTTCCGGGGTGATTCTAACCTGCAGGCAAGGAAAGAAGCATTGGTCTAGACGAGGAAATGGCACCCAAGCTCATTGGCTCACACGTGCCCTCTCTCACTCTTACATGTAAACACCACCATTGATTAAGCTTTTAGAGGAGGCACAGAGAGCAGAACACTTCAATCCTTTACTTCTCATGCATATTCAACGAGCATAACAGAAACAACTAGAGAACAGAAGCAACTGAGAGATGTTACTGCACAATTCACAGAAATGGTAAAGCCCCTAAAGCAATGCAGTGGCCTCTGTGGGTTGATGGTGGTCAGAGGGGAGGTCAGGGGAGACTCTGCCTTGAAGCAAAAAGGGAGGTGGTAGATTTGGGAGCTGGGAAGCTGCAGGCTGCTTGGGGTAGATCGATGACCACTCCTTCTAGGCTGTGGTGAATGGGAAATGGGCACTGGGGTGAAACTCCCCATGGGAAATGCCTTGAGACCTGGCTGGCCTGGAGTAAGTGGAGCAATGGGATCCCGGCCTAGGCAGAGTCCCGGGCTGGAAGCCCTAGGGCTCACTTCTCTGCCTCTGGGCAAAGTTGGACAAAAAGTGTCCTTTCCACACCAAAGATGTTCAATCTTATTGGTTAAAAAGCAGCAGAGAAGGGTGTGGAAATATCCTCAGCTTGGACAGCCTCCTCTGGCCCAAGTCCTCCCTGGCATTGACTTCCATTCCTGGTGCCGACGATGGTGTTCACGTGGGTTGGTTTGTTTCCCTCATCAGTTCTGGGTGGAGGTGCGGGCCTCGAGTTATTGGGAGTGAGTCACTGGCAGCAGTCCTCTCTTGGATCCTCAGGCAGCCTCGCTCACGCTCTGAGGCACACGTTTAGGAAGACGTCAAATCCACTGATGGCCCTGGGGAATGAATAAGCCCCACCCTGTAGCAGTAGCTAAAAAAATCCAAGTGGCCAACAGAGTCTGATCACCTCTTTTCCTGTAACTTCCTTGCATCTTTCTTCCTCCCTAGGAATGGGGGCAAAGTCCTTGTATTCTTAAACCTCACATCCTGACCCTTCCTTCCGGGAAGCAAATGCTCTTACCCTATTGTGGAAAGTGAAAGTCAAGATCAGCATCCCTCCAGGCCTCCTGGTCCAGGCATTGCTCAGGCTCTCCCCTACTTAATCCTCCTGGGCTGTGGATTCTAGTGCAGATTCTGTGGACAGACAGCCTGACTCATACCCAGCCCGTCCACTTACAAGCTGTGTGACTTTGCCTCAGTTCCTTAACCTCTCTGGGCCTCAGTTTCTTCATCTGTAAAGTGGGGATAATAATAGTGCCCACCTCACGGGCTTGCTGAGAGGATTGGATGAGACACTTAGCCTTGTGCTTAGGCCTCAACTTCTGGTCTGCCACAGTGCCCAGATCCAGGGGTTCTATAAAATCCCTTAGAAAGGCCAGCGTGTCCTGACAAGGGACATTATAAGTCTCACTGCATTATTGCTTTTGTCAGAGGCGTTTGAACCAGAGCAACTCCATCTTGAATAGCGGCTGAGTAAAATGAGGCTGAGACCTACTGGGCTGCATTCCCAGACAGTTAAGGCATTCTAAGTCACAGGATGAGATAGGAGGTCAGCAGAAGATACAGGTCACAAAGACCTTGCTGATAAAACAGGTTGCATTAAAGAAGCCAGGTAAATCCCACCAAAAGCAAGATGACAACGAGAGTGAGCTCTGGTCATCCTCACTGCTACACTCCCACCAGCGCCATGACAGTTTACAGATGCCATGGCAACGTCATGAAGTTACCCTCTATGGTCTAAAAAGGGAAGATATGAATAACCCACCCCTTGTTTAGCATATAATCAAGAAATAACCATAAAAATGGGCACCCAGCAGCCCTTGGTGCTGCTCTGTCTATGGAGCAGCCATTCTTTTATTCCTCTACTTTCTTAATAAACTTGCTTTCACTTTATGGACTTGCCCTGAACTCTTTCTTGTGCGAGATCGAGAACCCTCTCTTAGGGTCTGGATCAGGACCCCTTTACTGTAACACTTTTAAGGTGGCATGTCATAGGCCTTATAAACAGAGTATTTTAAAGCACTGACTTAAGTTGTGCTATCAGCAGGAATTAACTATTCAAGTACAATTAGTTTATCTGATTATAAGACAGTATTTCTGAGTTTGGGCATTTTGATGGGCTGTTTGAAGTACCTATCAATGAGAACAAATGAAATATCTAAAGCATTTGCATTATATTGGTCACGAGAGAGAATTAAAATACTTAAGGCCAGGCATAGTGACTCACACCTATAACCCCACCAATTTGGGAGACTGAGGTGGGAAGATTGCTTGAAGCCAGGAGTTTGAGACCACCCTGGCAATATAGCAAGGCTCTATTTCTACAAAAAACAAAAAACTTAGCCAGGTGTAGTGGTTTGTGCTTGTAGTTCTAGCTACTTGGGAGACTGAGGTGGGAGGATTGCTTGAGGCCAAGAGTTTGAGGCTTCAGTGAGCTATGATTGTAACTGTCCAATGGGTTCATCTTGCCTGCTGCCTAGATAGAGCAGATTTATCAAGACAGGGAATTGCAACAGAAAAAGCATTTAATACACACAGCTAGCCAAACATGAGATGAATTTTATTATTACTCAAATCAGCCTCCCCAAAAATTCAGAGGCTAGGGTTTTTGAAAGATAGTTTGGCAGGCACAGGGCGAGGGAAGGGGAAGGCTGACTCATTGGGGATGGAATCAGGGGTGTGGAAAACTGCTCTTGTGAGCACTGAGCCACTTCTGGGCGGAAGCCACAGGGGAGGGGCTGGTCCAGGTATCGGCAAAAGCTCGAAAAGACATCTCAAAAGGCCAGTCTTAGGTTGTACAATACTGATGTTATCTGCAGGAGTAATTGGGGAAGTTACAAGTGTTGTGACTTCTGGAATAATGGTTGGTAATTATTTAACTACATCTGTATCTTAGCAGAATTCAAGCCTCTCTCATCCTCCTAAACTGGTGGCCTTTTATTAGTTTTACAAAGGCCAATTAATTTTGGGCAGGGCTATTATCATTTAAACTATAAACTAAATTTCTCAACAAGTTAACTTGGCTCATGCCCAGGAATGAGCAAGGGCAGTTTGAAGATTAAAGGCAAGATGGAGTTGCTTAGATCAGATCTCTTTCACTGTCATAATTTCCTCACTGTTATGATTTTTGCAAAGGTGGTTTCATAATTGTGCTACTGCCCTCCAGCCTGGGTGACAGAGTGGGCCCTGTCTCTAAAAAAACATTAAAACAAAATAAGTAAAAGTGACTGGTTCCCTCTGTAGCACCTAGTGCAATCTCTTTCCCTAAGAGAGAGAGTTTCAGTTACCTTGCAGCCCAGGGCAGCCGTTTGTCCCCACCAAAACTAGGCAATCACTGTGGCAGAGCCTTGGGTTCTGGCCTCTGTGGCAGATGCTGGCAGTGGTGTGCTAGTTAGTGGCCCTCTGGAATACAGACAGGACCAATTCATAGAATCTGCCAATTTCCATGGTGTAAATATTCCCACCAAAGCTATTTCAGATCACCAGCGTGACAACACTGACTTGCACTGGAACAGGATACTCACACTCTGCTCTCACAAGCCTGTGCCAGTGAAAGATGCCAGCCTGGGAATCACATCTCTCTCCGTGGGAGTTTTGCGGGGTCCCTGCACTGCTCTCCTTGCCCATACAGGAGGCCAGCCCAGGTTGTCCTACAGTCCTAGTGAAGCTGTGTCATTGTCTGGGGTAAATACCCAAGATTTGTTATCTCACAGCCACGGAAAACTAGGACACAGACACAGAAGGAGCGAGCTTCAGAGTGGAAGTTTAATAGGCAAAAGAAAAAGAAAAGCTCGGCCAGGCACGGAGGCTCACACCTGTAATCCCAGCACTTTGAGAGGCCAAGGCAGGTGGATCACGAGGTCAGGAGATCGAGACCATCCTGGCTAACATGGTGAAACCCCATCTCTACTAAAAATACAAAAAAAAAATTAACCGGGCTTGGTGGTGGGCGCCGTAGTCCCAGTTATTTGGGAGGCTGAGGCAGGAGAATGGCGTGAACCCGGGAGGTGGAGCTTGCAGTGAGCGGAGATCGTGCCACTGCACTCCAGCCTGGGCAACAGAGCGAGACTCCGTCTCAAAAGAAAAAAGAAAAAGAAAAGCTCTCTCCTGAAGAGAGAGGGGTCCTGAGCGGGTTTTCTGGTCTGTGGCAAAATGCAAGGGATTTTATAGATGAGCTTGAGGAGGTGGTGTCTGATTTACATAGGGCATGAAAGATTTGTCGGACCAGATGTGCCATTTGCATAAGGCACAAAAAACTGGTTAGGACTAGGTGTGCCATTTGCATAGGGCATAAAAAATCTGGCTGCCCCACCCTAATCTTTTATTATGCAGATGAGTTCTCTACCTGGCAGGAGCCATGTTACCTGCTTCTTTATTGTACATGTGGTTACAAAGAAAAGGGAAGATGGAGTCTCCGAGCTGAACACGCCTGGCTTCCAGGTCACCCTTTTCTATTGGCACAGCTGCCGGCATTCACTCGTGCAAGCTTCCAGCTTGCTTATCTATGTCTGCAGCTCAATTTTTCAGGCTGCTTTTTGTTAGAAAATAAATTATTTGGGGGCTGCTTTTTGTTAAAAGGGAAATTCCGCCAAGGACTCTTTTGCCCTTACTATCTACCTAAATAATTTCTTTCTAGCTCCTCTATCACTAGGGCCCAATGCTGCGTATCTAAACAAACAGGAATGAAAGGATAGGTAAGTGGCGCTGCAGTGTGAAGTTGCTCTAGCACATGCTTCGGTTACATTTTCGCCCATTCAGCCATGTGGTGGGAGGGCAGAGAAAGCCACTTGTGCACAGAAGCTGGGACAGAGCATCGAATTCCCTGGAGAACATCAAATCCAGCCCAGGCTGGTTGGGGGTCTTAGGGACATGAGGTAGGTGACATGTTCATGAGAGCATTGTTCTCATCAAGAGAAGCCTTGTTACATGGGGAGAAAATAGAAAGGGGGTGTGTGTGTGTGAGCACATGTGCAGGGTTCACTGACATCCCCGAGTAGGAATAGTGAAATTGAGTGTTCAAGACAAGGAGGAGATGGGAATTGTGTTCAGAGCCCAAAGGGTGACGTTTTGGTTTTGGAGAAGTCATTGGTGGTCTTGATGAGTCATGACATGACATGGCATGTTCAGGGGACAGTGTGGCCAAGATGGAATGGGACTGTCATTAGTAAGGAGGAAGTCAAGAGGCTGAGAGGGAAGGGGAGGGCCATGGGTCATTCCAAGGACAGGTGACTCAAGGCATGACATGACATAACCAGGAGACCTAGAATTTTTTTAAAAACGAGATTTTTGAATGAAGGTAAAGGTAATGTTCTGGAAAAGGAAGTAAAGCAGTAAAGGACTAACCCTGCTTGAGCACTGTGGCTTGGTGGGCTTTGGGGGCGAGAGTGGCTTTGTGCTGTCAGAGAAGCAGGGCGCCCAGGGAAAAACATGAGTCAGAAGCAGCAGAAGTGAAGGCAGAGGTGCACTTTAGCCCCATGCCATGCTTGCCACCCTAACAGCCTTTCAGGCAAGTCAGCGTGCCCTTGGTTTCCTAGCAGGCGTGCCCTCCCAGGTGGAGTCCTGGGGCTGAACACATCCCCTGGACCCACATGGACTTTCCAGGATCTGAGTTCATGGCACTAATTGCTGGTTTATCCTTTTCTCCTCCGGGGAAATTCTTACGGCTGGGAAGATTCCCTCTGATATTTTAGAAGAACATAATAATTAAGCATTTTAAGGGGAGGAGGCTTGTAGAAGTTCAAATTAGATGCTATATGGGGAAATTATAGCTGCTGCCGCCAAGAAGCAGCAGCAAGAAAGGCTGTCAGCAAGAAGTTGCGTGCAATGGCGACAGGAATGGGCCCACTTTGGACCAGCAGGGCTAGGCGTGCTTCCCCTTCCTGCACCTCTGCCCATTCCACCTCAGGTCCAGGCGCTGCCCAGGGCCCAACAGACCAGGGAGCAGCTGGATTCTCATCTCCCAAAACCACACAAGAAGTCCTGGCCTTCTCAGATGGTGGGCATGAAGGGGTGGGACCCCCCACTCCATGGACCACCTTCCTCCTGTGTCTACCCCACCAGCAAATCATGGGCAAGGAGGGCCATGGGGCTGCTGGTGAAATGGCACAGTTCCCTGATTCCCCTCGCAGGACATGATGCTACTGGTGAAATGGGACAGTTCGCTGATTCCCCTCGCAGGACATGGGGCTGCTGGTGAAAAGGGACAGTTCCCTGATTCCCCTCGCAGGACATGCGACAGGGGTGTTGCCTGCTTGGTCATCCTGCAGATCAAACCCCTGGGGGGAGCATGCAGACAGGAAGGTACAGAGGCTGGGGCGAGTGCTTTTGGGCTCCTGCCCCAGGCAGCATCTAGGGGCGGATGTCCGCGCCTCCCGAAGCCCAAGTGAGCAGTGTGTTACAGGCTCTTTCAGGTTTGCCATCTGCAGATGGCTTGTGTGTTAATCAGCTCAATGGACAAAGTGTGACAGCTTTCTCTATCACCTGGAGCTCTTGCCTAGTGTGCCGGAAAAATAGGATCACACGTGGTCTGGAAGGATGAGTGCAAGATTTTATTGAGTGGTGGAGGTGCCTCTCAGCAAGATGGATGGAGAGTCGGGAGGAGGCATGGAGTGGGAAGGTGGTCTTCCCCTGAAGTCCAGCTGTTCTCGGCCCCTTACGTCCTTCTCTGCCGTGCTGCCCTGCTGCTTTTTGTCGCTCTGTTCCTCTGCTCCTCTCCGTGTTCAGCCGCTTGTGTGTCTGAGCCTGCTAAGATCTGGGGTTTCTATGGGCACAAGATGGGGGGCATGACAGGCCAGAGTGGTCTTGGAAAATGCAACATTCGGGCACAAAAACAGGAGTGCTTGTTCTCACTTAAGTCCGCAGGCACAGGCCGGAGGGTGGAGCCCCGGCAGGGGACTCCGCCCTTCTCTAGCCAGCACTTCCCTGCCCCCGTGTCTGCATCACTGCGTCTTCCCCCTGAGCTGTCAAGGCTGTTTTCAGGAGCCGGTGGTGAGGAATCCCAAGATGGGAAGATAGTGCCTCCTCCCTCCTCCCAGGCCTCCAGGAGGCCGCCCTCCAGGACAGAGGACAGAGAAGGGGAGATTCCTGCTGGCATTCTCTGCTGATGTATGGGCTCTGAAGTGGGCCCAGGAATTCATGCCATCCAAAGGAGGAGGACCCAGGAGTTCTGTTGGCCTCACACCTTCTGTCCAGAGAAGCAGTTCTGGGGACAGAGAAGTGCTGGGGCGCAGGGCGGCCGAGGCTGCGTGTCCACATCTCATCATTTCTGGACTGTTGAGATTGGCCATTGGTGACTTTACCTCCTGTCTGCGCTGTGCCAGCAAAGGTGAAGCCCACACCCTGGGGTAGAACAGCTCTTGCTCAGGGAGGGCCCGCTCTGGGCATGGTTGGGCTCGGGGCTTCGTTGGGCCCGGGGCATGGTTGGGCTCCACGCCTGAGTCTCCCTACAGCTCCCACGTGTGTGCCTCCTCCTCAGTGAGACATAGTCCCTGCAGTGTTTAAAGGCGGGGATCACATGTTTTGCTCAGTGGCTTTGGGGACTGGGTGTTTCTCCTCTCAAACAAAATTGGGAGCCTTCTGGGTCTTTGGCCCCGCCTGCCTCTGCATGAGTGTTTATGGGATTCCTGTAACCAGGCAGACCCATTTCCAGATTCGTAGAGGATGGCAGCCCGCCTGTGTAAATGCCGTGGTTGCCTGACATGGATTGGCACTGGGGCTGGCCCAAGGACCCGGGGCCCTGCTTGGCATCGGCTGCCCCTGAGCTGCTCGCTTTCTTTGGCATTCACAGAGGGGCCTTTGTATAGTTAGCAGCCTACACAGAGCTCTTTAGGCCATGACCATGGTGGAGTCAGGTTGGAGCGGGGGCCCAAAAGCAGCTGCAAGGCCGGGTCCCTGGGGCACAAAGGAATGTGTGGAGTCTGGCGGGGGGCTGTCAAGTCCAGGTTGCTTAGTACAGACCACGCAGGGAACACAGGAATCCAGATGGCAAGATCTCAGGGTCAGATGAAGCAGCAGGTGGTGGGAAAACCAGACCGGGAAGGCCAAGTCAGTGTCCACCATCCCATCAGACAGGGGGTCCTGGAGAGTTTCAGCCCAGCAGGTAGGAGACTGTGCTCACAGGATCCCTGGGAAGAATGTCTCAGGCCTGACATATTCTGTGGTCGGGCCAAGATTAGGGTGAGTGAGGCGCAAGGATGTCAGCTCTAAGGAGGCATCACTCCCAGGACCAGCCTGCCCTTGCATGACCCTGAGACCTGGGAGAGGAGCCTCCTTCAATTCTGCACCTTGGCACCTCCCTCACCTCCCCTCAACCCTAGCCCTGCAGGTTGTGCCTTTGCTAACCCAGATGGCTGCCCCCTTGGTTCCACATAACAGCACCGATGGGCTCAGTTCACGGACTCTGGGGTTGGTTGGGGTCTTTACCTGGGTTTAGGCACCCTTCCTGGTGGGATCTCTCAACACGTTCTCAACAGCTACTTCCCCGGTCAGGGAAGGACATCCATTCACCCGGTTGCCCAAAACAGATCCCTGGGACTCAGTTCCTCCTCTTCTTTCCTTCCCACAGAGACAGCTGGGCCAGGTTCCTAACTGGTCTCCCTGTCTCCAGTCCTGCCCCTCTAATCCATTCCTGGCCTTCCTAAAACTCAGATCTGATATCATCTCCCCTGTGAGTCTTGGAGAGGACATGGCCCCATCTATAAAGGGGTGCCATATAGTTCTTTATCGAATATAGCTTAGTTTTCTGACTCTAAAATTAACAATTAAGGAAACACAAGGAAAGACAGAAAAACAGAAAGGTGGATTACTCATTTTGGACCTATGAAACCAGATGCAGCCACAAGACTTGTTTGGCCAATGAACATTCAGTGGAGGGTGATGTGTGTTGCCCTACTGGACAGAAGCTTCCAGAGCCAGTGTGTGATTTTCCATGCGCTCTTTTCCCCACTTTGAGAGTATGTCTGTGTCTGGCAAAAGCAAGACCTCTTGCTCCTGAAACTGCTCTGCATGGAGGAAACTCAGGCACACCCCCTGATGAGCCTCCTGGCTGGGCCAGCTAACTTTGTACAACAGGTGCAAAGCTCACTCCAGCAGGGACGCTGATCCTGGCCCAGCAGCAAGAGGATGTGGATGGCTTTGATCATGCCGTTTCCACTTCTGGAAAAATAACTCATTCATTGGCAGCATTTCCATTGTGTTACCAGACAGCATCCCAGCTGCTGAGGACACGAAGTGGACAAGACAGGTGAACAGTGAGGGTCCTGCTCTTTTGGAGCCTACCTCCTCGGGGGACCCAGACTTATTTACACAAGTAAATAAAATAATGTGTTAATTGCAGATGGCGCTGACTGCTTTGATGAAAATAGAACTGAGTAATGCATATGGAGGGGTGACAGGAGACCAGAGGGGTGTCAAGGGCCTCTCCTGAGCTGAGAATGGGATGAGGATAAGAAGCCAGCCAGGTGAGGAGGGAGAAGAAGACCCCAGGGCTGAGACACATTTGGCATGCTTGAGGGACAGAGAGAGGTCCTATGTGTTGCTGCAGAGTCATGGGCAAGGGGCAGGGGGAGGGGCAAGATTGGAGGGAACAGCAAGGGAAGATCATGGAAACCACGTACACAGCTGGGATGGTTTCTGAGTGCTGTTGGGAAGTTCTTTCTTTTTTTTTTTTTTCTTTTTTTGAGACAGAGTCTCGCTCTGTCACCCAGGCTGGAGTGCAGTGGTACAATCTCAGCTCACTGCAACCTCCACCTTCTGAGTTGAAGCAATTCTCCCACCTCTGTCTCCTGAGTAGCTGGGATTACAGGCGTGCACCACCATGCCTGGCTACTTTTTGTATTTTTAGTAGAGATGGGGTTTCACCATGTTGTCAAGGCTGGTCTCAAACTCCTGATCTCAAGGGATCTGCCTGCCTCAGCCTCCCAAAGTGCTGGGGTTACAAGCGTGAGCCACCGCACCCGGCCATGTTGGCAAGTTCTTAGAGGGCTTGTAGCACAGCAGTGACCTCCTCTGATTACCCATTGGCTATTGGTAGAATTGCTTGTAGGACTGAGAGAGAGAGCGATGGCTTTGACTGGGGCTGTGGCAGTGAAAGGGAGAGAAGTAAAAACATTTGGGAAGTACTTTGGATGTAGCGTCTGATGAGACTTGAAAAGGAATTGTTTGTGGAAGGTGAGACCAGAGCAATCAAGAATAACTCCTGTGCTTTCACCTTGAGAAAGTCCAAATGCTACGAAAAGCCAGATGGCAGTGGAATCTCTAAATGGAAATGACAAGAGATTTTGTTCCCTCTCAGTTTTCCTAAGAGGTCTTTCTTCATGAAGTTGGGTGGGGCATGGGACCCCTGAGATTCTTGTCCCCCCTCACCGCTCTTTTTTCTTTTGACTGGAGAAGTGTCCACATGAGTCTGTGGGAGGCAAGGGTTGGGGGTTGGGAGGAGGAGAAGGAGAGCTCACCTGTCTGCTTCCCACCGCATGCCCAGAGGCTGTGGTTTGTGACTGCTGGTTTTGACAGTCTTTACTGGCTTCTGATCAAACTGGAGAAGATCAGGAGGTTAATTTTGCCCTGAAGGCAGGCATTATGCCTGGCATCTATGCAAGAATTTAGAGCATGTTGAGAGCTCTCTGATGTTCAGTTTTGAGTGGAAGGGCTCCTAAGGCTACACTGGAAATAGGACTTGCCTTGGCCTCAAAATAGTTAGACTCCCTACAGGCTGACCAACAGGGGCCAGGGGGGCTCTGAGAAGTTCCTAAAGCCCCCAATGAGGTATTTGTCTAGGCAGAGCTTTGAGGAGCACAGCAGCTGTGCCTGGCTCGCTCCCTAAGGATTTAGGGCTAGCTCTGGGTTCAGGTTCCTCTTTGCCAAGAGGGAGAATACCTATTCTTACTCCTCTTCTCAAGACCTTGTGGGGAGAGTGATTAGAGAACTAATAAAATGATGGGTAAAGATGCTGGGGTCGGGAGAGGCAGGCTTGGGTAGGAGCATGGGTAAGAGGTGTTCTGCCAAGATGCATTAAAATTGTTCCTTTGGGGGCGTGGTGGCTCACGTCTGTCATCCCAGCACTTTGGGAGGCCGAGGCAGGCAGATCATGAGATCAGGAGATGAACACCATCCTGGCCAACATGGTGAAACCCCATCTTTACCAAAATACAAAAAATTAGCCAGGCGTGGTGGTACGCACCTATAGTCCCAGCTACTCGGGAGGCTGAGGCAGGGGAATCGCTTGAACCCAGGAAGCAGAGGTTGCAGTGAGCCAAGATTGTGCCACTGCACTCCAGCCTGGCGATAGGCAAGACTCTGTCTCAAAAAAAAAAAAAAAAAATTGTTCCTTCCATACCAGTTCTTATATTTGGCTGTTGGCTTTGAATGTGGGAATGAAGCAGCAATACATGATGTAGTTGTAAACTGGTCTTTCTTATGTTTCTCCTCTTACCCTATCATGTTTAAACAAACAAACAAAATGAACAAAAACCCCTAGGTTAAACAATATAATTCTCATTTAAAAAATTCAAACAGTTCAAATGTCCCACAACTATTTGGTCTCATTACCCAGAGTGAACTACCCGTAACAAAAGCATTCTTCTAGACATTTTTCATAGATAAACAATCATAGTTGTCAGGCACGGTGGCTCACGCCTGTAATCCCAGCACTTTGGGAGGCCAAGGCAGGAGGATCACTTGAGGCGAGGAGTTCGAGACTAGACTGGACTACTTGGTGAAACTCTGTCTTTACTAAAAATATAAAAATCAGCCAGGTGTGGTGGCACATGTCTGTAATCCCAGCTACTTGGGAGACTGAGGCACAAGGATTGCTTGAACCTGGGAGGTGGAGGTTGCAGTGAGCTAAGATCACATCACTGCACTCCAGCCTGGGCTACAAGAGCAAGACCCTGTCTCAAAAAATAAAATAAAATCATAGTTTATGCATAATTAAATATACACATAGATATACATATATAATAAGTATTTTAAGATGAATATGCCAGCAAATTATAAGGCTCTTTTGCATCTTCTTATTTTTTATATAACTTTTCAGAATGTTTTATATCAACATACATACATCACCTTTCTTTTCAGTAACTGACTAGTACTCCATCTAATGAGTGTACTATTATTTTCTTATCTAGTTCCCTACGATGGATTGTTAGATTATTTCTAGTTCTTTGGTGTTGTAAGAATCAAATTAATGAACACACACAAAACCACACATAGTTAAAGTATTAAAAAGTAAAATGTGCTGGGCACGGTGGCTCATGCCTGTAATCCCAGCACTTTGGGAGGCCAAGGTGGGCAGATCACTTGAGGTCAGGAGTTCGAGACCAGACTGGCCAGCGTGGTGAAATCCCATCTCTACTAAAATTACAAAAATTATCTGGAAGTGGTGGGCACTTGTAATCCCAGCTACTCTGGAGGCTGAGGCAGGAGGATCCCTTGAACCCAGGAGGTGCAGGTTGCAGTGAGCCGAGATTGCACCATTGCACTCCAGCCTGGATGACAGAGTGAGACTCAGTCTCAAAAAAAAATAAATAAATAAAAAGTAAAATGAACAAAGACTGTTTCACTCATTAGTAAATGAGAGAACCAGTAAGATGTGACCATGTAACCTTGAAGAACGAAAACTAAAATATGAACAGTGGTTGACATGCTCTTGGGGTGCCTGACAGAAACAGGTGATGATTTTTCCCCAGGCCGGGAGTCCCCCCATAAGCCTAGAAATATGAACTCAGCAGCCTGAGCAACATGGCAAAACCCAGTCTCTACCAAAAATATAAAAGATTAGCTGAGCATGGTGGTGTGTGTCTGTGGTCCCAGCTACTCGGGAGGCTGAGGCAGGAGAACCACTTAAGCCCAGGAGGCTGAGGTTGCAGTGAGCCGAGATTGCACCACTGCACTCTAGCCTGAGAAACCACAGTGAGACCCCGTGTCAAAAAAATATATATGAGCTCAAAATTTCAAATGAAGAATAAGCTACCAAGAACAAGAATCAGGAAAAACAACAACTAAGAATTCAATTCCCAAGAAAATAAAATATTCAAATTATCAAATGTAGATTATAAAATAGATATGCCTAAACTTATTACAGAAACTTAAAAGTAAAGTTGAAAATACAAGAAAAAGGCCAGGTGTGGTGGCTCATGCCTGTAATCCCAACACACTCCGGAGGCCAAGGCAGGTAAATCACGAGATCGGGAGTTCGAGAACAGCCTGGCCAGCATGGTGAAACCCTGTCTGTATTAAAAATACAAAAAATTAGCTGGGTGTAGCGGTGGGTGCCTGTAATCCTAGCTACTTGGGAGGCTGAGGCAGAAGAATCACTTGAAGCAGGAGGCAGAGGTTGCAGTGAGCTGAGATCGTGCCACTCCACTTCAGCCCAGGTGACAGAGTGAGACTCCATTTCACAAAAAATAAAACAAAACAACACTACAAACAAACAACAAACAAAAAACTGAGAAAAGAATAAGCTTACTATATATATAAAAAAATACCAGGTCAATTGAAAAATAAAATACTTCTAAAACTTAAGAAAAATAGCCAGAAGAATTTAAAAACACAATAGAAAGAGTAAATAACAGAAGAGATAATTAATTACCTGGAAGATAGATCTGAAAAAATTACTCAAAACTTGGTGCAAAGAAGAAAGGTGATGGTGGCTGGTGCAATGGCTGTGCCTGTAATCACAGCACTTTGGGAGGCTGAGGTGGGTGGATCACTTGAGCCCAGGAGTTTGAGACTAGCCTGGGCAACATGGCAAAACCCTGTGTCTACCAAAAAAACCCCAAAAAACCCAAAACGCAAAAAACAAAAATTAGTTGGGCATGGTGTCATGTGCCTGTAGTTCCTGGGTCCCTTCCCATGTATCGTGGGAGGGACCCAGTAGGAGGTAATTGAATCTTTGGGATGGGTTTTTCCCATGCTGTTCTCATGATAGTGAATGAGTCTCACAAGATCTGATTGTTTTATAAAAGGGAGTTCCTCTGCACAGGCTGTCTTGTCTGCCTCCATGTAGGACATGCCTTTGCTCCTCCTTGTGAGGATCAATTGAGACCAGGAGGTCGAGGCTGCAGTGAGCCATGATCACACCACTGCACTGCAGCCTGGGCAAGAGAGTAAGATCCTGTCTCAAAAAAAAAAAAAAAAAAAAAAAAGGAGATGGAAAATATGAAAAAGAAGTTAATAACATGGAGGATATTATAAAATGATCAAACATACATATAACTGGAGTACCAGAAAAGAGACAATAGACATTGGGAGAGGGACAATGTTCAATGATATTTTCGCTTTTTCTGAGAATGCTCCCAAACTGATGAAAGACATGAATTCTGAGATTCAGGAAATAATGAATCATCAGCAGGATAAATAAAAATAAATTTACATCAAGATGCACTGTGGGGAGCACTATGGAGATCTGCCAAATGCCAGCCAAGGACCCCTCTGCCTTACTCATGTCCTTTTAAATTCTTGTGCTAAATTCAATAACAGCAGCAACAATAAGGATACCTTACTTTCATTTAGCATTTTATGTTGTTTGAAGTCTTTTATAGTCTATAAATATGTCAAAGGTAAGACCTTTGACAGCTGAGGAGATGCATGTCAAAGATTAGGAGACCTAGTTCAAGGCCAGTTCACTTGGCAGCAGATGAAAGCATCAGTCCTTGGTCTGCTAACTGGGATCCTTCCCACTTTGTGCTCCCACGAAAAAGTTTCTGAGTTCCTTGGAAGCCGCTTCCAATGACAGAGACAGTTGCACATTAGGGGCTATTAAGTAGGGTCTGGGAAAGAGACAACTTCCTGATATGGGGAGGGTCCCTGGCTACAAGGCAGATTATATCAGAACTTGCCCTCAGTTCCAGGAAACTAGAGATGCCTCCTGTCTTGGATAGAAAGAGCTGCCTGTTGGGTTGAGGAAAGACACTGAGGTTGTGGGAGAACCTCTTTAGCTTGAGGAAGAATTCAGCCAGTGAATCAGTTTTATAGCTCTTTCGCTCTTACTTTCCTGTCTCTGAGAGATGTTGGTGCGGCTGTGGTTTCTGTCATTGGCTGTGGTGTGTTATGAAAGAACATTGGGCAAAAACAGAAGTTATGGGTCAGGTTCTGGTTTTGTCCTTTGGACTCATACTGGGCTTTGTTTACTTAAGAGGGAGTTTGCTTCTAACCGGAGCAGAGTGTGTGTCCTTGAAGGGGGCAGTGATTATAGTTTACAAAAGTGATCTAGGAGAAGACTTCCAACTTACTGTTGAGGTTGTCACTGAATCTCTTAACATTTCTCTAAAAAAATAACAGGAAGGTGTGAGCTTTTCTGATTGTCAAAATGGGACATGGATGAGAAAAGTTTAAAAAACACAGAACAGGAAGTTTTTGTTGGTGGGTGTGTTAGTTCATTCTCACTCTGCTAATAAAGACATACCCGAGGCTGGGTAATTTATAAAGAAAAAGACGTTTAATGGAGTCACAGCTCCACATGACTGGGGAGGCCTCACAATCATGGCAGAAGGCAAAGGAGGAGCAAAGGCATGTCCTACATGGAGGCAGGCAGGAGAGCCTGTGCAGGGGAACTCCTTTTTATAAAACCATCAGATCTCATGAGATTTATTCACTATCACGAGAACAACAAGGGAAAAACCTGTCCCCGTGATTCAGTTACCTTCTATTGGGTCCCTCCCATGACACTTGAGAATTATGGAAGCTACAATTCAAGATGAGATTTGGGTGGGGACACAGCAAAACCATATTAGTGGGTCAAAATGATATATTGAAGTTCTAACTCTCAGTATCTCAAAATGTGATCCTATGGGAAACAGAATCATTGCAGATGTAATTAGTTATATTAAGATGAAGTCATACTGGAGTAGAGTGGACCCCTACTCCATGCGACTGGTGTCCTTACAAGAAGACAGAGACATGGGGAGAACCATCTCTGAAGACCGAAGATTGGAGTGATGCAGGTACAAGCCAAGGGATGTCAAAGATTGCCAATAAACCACCAGAAACTAGGAAGAGGAAAAGAAGAGTTGCCCTATAGGTATCACAGGAAGTATGGCCCTGTTGACACCTTAACTTTGGACTTAAGAATTGTGAGATGATAAATTTATTTGGTTTTGGTTTTAAGTACCCAGTTTGTGGTACCTAGTTATGGCAGTCTTCAGAAATGAATACAGTGGGCATTTATGACTTTGGCTGTCCATCATCTGAGCACCTATCCTGCATGGGGGAAATCCTAAGGTTTGGGAGGTGACACTGCTGCTCCTTAGAAAAGCTCAATGGGACTTGTATTAGTCAGGGTTCTCCAGAGAGACAGAACTAGTAGGATATATGTCTATATGAAAGGGAGTCTATCAGGGAGAATTGGCTCACATGATCACTAGGCGAAGTCCCGTGGCAGGCTGTCTGGAAGCTGGGGAAGAAAGAAGCCACTAATGGCTCAGTATGAGTCCAAAAGCTTCAAAAGCCGAGAAGCTGACAGTGCAGCCTTCAGTCTGTGGCCGAAGGCCCAAGAGCCCCCAGCAAACCACTGTTGCAAGTCCAAGAATCCTAAGGCCGAAGAACCTGGAGGCTGATGTTCAAGGGCAGGAGGAACAGGAGGAAGCATCCAGCACGGGAGAAAGAAAGCAGCCAGAAGACCCAGCAAGCCAGCCTATCCCACCTTCTTCTGCCTGCTTTGTTCTAGTTGAGGTAGCAGCCGATTGGATGGTGCCCACCCTCAGTGAGGGTGGGTCCGCCTCTCCCAGTCCACTGACTCAAATGTCAGTACCCTCTGGCAACACCCTCACAGACACACCCAGAAACAATACTTTACCAGCTATCTAGGCATCCTTCAATCCAATCAAGTTGACCCCTAATAGGAACCATCCCAGGACTAGATATTCTTTTCTCAACTCCAGGCAGCTTGACTGTGAGGATGTCCCCTAAACACAGCCAACTGGACATTCCTGCCACTATTTCTGAATTTGGAAGAAGTAAACCAAGCCTCCAGGTTAGTTACAGACTTTTTAAAATGGTGACTGTGGCCAAGTGGACGGTCTGATGCCTCAGCAGCTGGTGCCCGGCAGTGCCACCAGGACAGTTAGCATGGTCCTGCTGGCTGCTGTAGCAACATTCCAGCTGACACCATTCCCCTGCTCCCAACTATTTCCTGCCTGGGCATGTCTTCTGGGCTTTCCATGATTCTGTGAGCTACTGACCTTTCTCTACTATGTTAACCAGAGCCAATTTCTGTTCTTTGGAACATAGACTAATGACTAGTGCTTTACAATCTGTAAAGGATGAATACCCTCCATGCTTTTTATTTTTATTTTTTAATTTTTTTTAATTTTTATTTTATTTATTAATTTGAGACAGAGTCTCGCTCTGTCACCAGGCTGGAGTGCAGTGGCTCAATCTTGGCTTACCACAACCTCTGCCTTCCAGGTTCAAGCAATTCTCCTGCCTCAGTCCCCCAAGTAGCTGGGACTACAGGTGCGCACCACCATCCCTGGCTAATTTTTGTATTTTTAGTAGAGACAAGGTTTCACCATTTTAGTCAGGCTGGTCTCGAACTTTTGACCTCATGATCTGCCCACCTCAGCCTCCTAAAGTGCTGGGATTACAGGAGTGAGCCACTGAGACTGGCCAGCACTGCTCTCTTTCATTTTTCTGCATTCCTACCTGTTTCATGCATCTCCACAATGGGACTTGAATATCTGAGGTCCCCGCCCTGTGGAAGAGGGGGTTCTGGGAATGGTCACAAGGCTGTGGATGTGGAACATGCTTTCTGACCATAATATGGCACTGTCTCAGGTTAAGCCTAACAGATCTTGCCCCCTTCCACGCTAGAGAGTCTGTTTCTGAGGCCACAGGAGTGCGACTGTGGTCTGGGCAAGACACGTTAGGAGAGACTGGCAGGGACCAGCTCTGCATCCAAAAGACCTGGCGTCTTGCTGTGCTCCTCAGCGTGGAGGATCCATGATGTACTCCAGGCATAGCCAGCCTGCGTCAATCAATGGAGATCCCTTTGGTGCCTGTAAGTCCCCTGGATGGACCCCAAGAACATTCCAGAACCCCCAACATCTCGACTAGTCAGCTTCCTGTGCATTAGGAACAGAATCTTTCTTCCCTGAGAAATCTTAGTTCCCAAATGCTATGAGAGGAAGGACATTGCCTACACGGTGGGTCAGAGACCTCCACTGATTTATGTGTCTGTTCCTTTATCAAGCAGGCCCTCAGCCTAGCGGTGCAGAGAGGACATGGATCTTCCCGAGATGCCCACAGTCTATGAGAGAGAAAGACCAAGAAACCGCTGGAGGACTGGGTGAGCAGTGCTCTGAACTGGAGAGGGGTGTCCGACTCAGGAAAGACACTGTGAAGGAGGCGACATTTCAGCTGTCTCAGGAAGGACAAATAGGAAGTGGCCTGTGAAGAAGCAGTAGTGGAGAACCAAAATGTGGGACTGTGGGAGGAAGAGGGGACAGGACTGTTGTGGGGAACATTGGGTGGGTGTAGGTGGAAAGTGAGGGGTGAATTTGAGGAGACAAGGAGGATGGAAAGGGTCTTGAATACCACACAAAGGCATGTCACCTGGAAGCCAGGGGCATTGAAGGGTTTTAAGCACACGATGACACCATCAGATTTGCATCTGCTCTGGTCACATGCTAATCTGCTTTGTCTTAGTCTGATTTTGAGTGAGCTCGTGAGTAACCAACGCAAAGGGGTGGCCTGAGAAGGACTCTGTGCTTCTATGTTTGAGTCCTTGTGGACAAACTGTAACTTAATAGGTAGACAACATTGAGCACCTAACTTAGGAGTATGCACCTGTAACAACTGCTGAGTCTTGGCCAATCCCAGCGGCCATACTTCAACCACTCATATACCACTGAGTGTTCAAACTGTGTTCAAGTAAGGCAAAGGCCAACCTGTAACCAATCCAGCTATTTCTGTAGTTCACCTCCAATATCTTTTTTTTTTTTTTTTTTTTTTTGAGACGGAATCTCACTCTGTCGCCCAGGCTGAAGTGCAGTGGCGCGATCTTGGCTCACTGCAAGCCTCGGCCTCCCAGGTTCATGCCATTCTGCAGCCTCAGCCTCCCAAGTAGCTGGGACTACAGGCGCCCGCCACCACGCCTGGCTAATTTTTTGTATTTTCAGTGGAGATGGGGTTTCACTGTGTTAGCCAGGATGGTCTTGATCTCCCGACCCTCGTGATCTGCCTCCCTCGGCCTCCCAAAGTGCTGGGATTACAGGCCTGAGCCACTGCGCCGGCCGCACCTCCAATTTCTGTATGTCACTTCCCTTTTTTTGTCTATGAATTTGTTCTGACTATGAGGCATCCCTGGAGTCTGTGTGAATCTGCTGTGATTCGCGGGGGCTGCCTGATTCACGAATCGTTCATTGCGCAACTAAAGTCCTTTAAATTTAATTCTGCTAAGTTTTTCTTTTAACAGAGGGTTGCACCAACTCTCTAGAAACAGCCATTCTTTTACTCATTTCTAGCAGACTTGCTTTACCCTGTGGGATTTAGGGCAAGGGCTCACAGAGGGGCCCCCATACCATATGTCTAAATATTTAAAAGTTATAAGAAGCCAACAAACCATTAAATATAATGTGTTCTATTCTCCATCCTTCACAAATACACTGAAAAAAACAAGAAAACAAAAAAAACAGTGTCTTGCTCTGTCGCCCAGGCTGGAGTTTAGTGGTGTGGTCATGGCTTACTGCAGCCTCGACCTTCTGAGCTCACGTGATCCTCCCACCTCAGCCTCCCAAGTAGCTGGAACTATAGGAGCGTGCCATTAAACCAGGGTAATTTTTAAATTTTTACTTTTGTAGAGATGGGGTCTCGCTATGTTGCCCAGGCTGGTCTTAAAACCCTGGCCTCAAGCAATCCTCTGGTTTTGGCCTCCCAAATCTCTGGGATTACACACGTGAGCCACTGCACCTAGCTCCAATATGCTTTTTCTTTTGAGATGGAGTCTTGCCCTGTTGCCCAGGCTGGAGTGCAGTGGTGCAATCTCAGCTCAGTGCAACCTCTGCCTCCAGGGTTCAAGTGATTCTCCCACCTCAGCCTCCCTAGTAGCTGGGATTACAGGCACCCGCCATCATGCCTGGCTAATTTTTGTATTTTTCTAGGAATGGGGCTTCACCATGTTGGCCAGGCTGGTCTTGAACTCCTGATCTCAGGTGATCTGCCCGCCTCAGCCTCCCAAAGTGCTGGGATTACAGATATGAGTCACCATGCCCAGCTTCAACTATGCTTTTGTAACAACCTGGAGAGCCAGATTGGAGGTTAGACTTGTTGATTCTCTGGAGTTCTGTGTCAGAAGCCAGAGGCGCGAGAAGCACTGGCCACAGCCCCCCTTTATCTTCCCAGCCTCTCTGTCCAGCACCCTGGGCCCACATGTCTCAGCTCTGCTCACATCTGCACAAATATTGCTTTTTGGCCATCCCTTGGGAGAGAGACCTGGAGAAGAGTCTCATGCAGGGCCTGGAAGCTGACTTGGGGGCCCTTTGGATAGAGAATTTGGGGGCCCTGAGTCCACCAAATGTGGTCTAGTTTCTAGAAAACAGAGCCTGGGTTCTAGCAGGAACATCCTGTTGGTCCTATGGACTCTTCTCCTGGTGAGAAGGACTGTGGCCTGAGGAGGACCAGGGAGGGCCTTCTAAAGCATGGGTCTCAGGCAGAAACCCCTCTTGTGGAAGGGTGGAAGGGAAGGCCCCCTAGGCCTCTTGTAGCCCAAAGAGAAAGTGGGAGTGACCCCTGTGGGCAGTGGCTTAGGGTCTCTGCAGAGTTTTTCCACTAGAGGCAGGGCAGAGCCCCCCTGGTTGGGGTCCCATGCCACTCATAAAATTCTTCCACTTCCACTTCTACCTCAAGTCACCTGGCTGACAGTACTCCTCTTTACACCTCTTTCATGCACTGTTGGGACTGTGTTTGGTGCTGTCTGGGCCCTGTGAGAGGGGGTCCCAGAATGGGAGGGAGTCACCGCACAGCAGCCGCCTTCCCAGGATCGCCTGTTCTCTCTCATGTTTCTCTTTAAAATTTGTTTATGTGCGTTTCTACATTTGTCCTCTTCCTTCCACAGGCCTGGCAGGTTCTATTTTTGAAGGTCTGGGCAGGAACCAATGCCCAGCAAGTGTAGCCAAATCACACAGCTTCATCTGCCTTCCCTGGCCTTGATCACTGCCACCCTTCCTGCTCCCTCCTCTTCTCCCTCCTGGAAGAATGGGTCCTGTCTTCAGGCCCTGAACATCACTCCAGAGAGTGAGACAGACAGACAGACAGACAGACAGACAGACAGAGAAAGAGAGGTGGAGGCTGAGAGCAAGAACAACTCTGTTGGACCTTGGAAACAGAGATTTATTCCATCTCTCCTAAATTTGAAATATTTTTCCTGGGTTCTCTTCTTGGGAACGCTTATGTGTAGGATTAATTTATGACTAGATCCCAAATGAAAACAGTTCCTAAGCCCAACACCCAATAAAGTCCCCATTGAGTTTCTTCTCACACTTCCTCCCCACCTGGCAGGCGAGGCCGCTGGCTCTGGTGTGTGTTCTGAGCTCACTGCAGGCCGGCTGCTCTCTGGGGCACCACTTCTGTCCTGTGCCTGGCTGTGTCCACAGCACAGGCCCCAGCGTCCGCCCCAGCGTACTGCCTTGCTCACAAATGCTCGTATGCCTTCCGTTCCTAATTTATAAACTGTTTTTCAAACTTGGTGGCTGTGGGCTTTGATCCTGGGGCTGAGTCCCAAGCGGCCAGGCACCAGGCATCCACTGAAGCAGGCTGTGTCCACAGCACCCAAACAGGCTGGTCCTGGGACTCATTGGCTTGGAAGATCAGAACTGAAAAGACCTTGGAAATCACCTCATTTTACAGAGAAGGAAACTGAGATAAGTGAGTTGTCCATCATCATGCTTAAAACAAGGTTTTAATACTGGATTTCTGCTGTTTTTATGCCAGTCAACTCAGAGGCATTGGGCAATGGAATCTTCTCTAGTTGACTCTATCCTGGTGTGAGAGGGATTTGGTGAGTCAGGCTCCTGACCCACGCTCCTGAGAGCAGCAGCCTATGGCTCAAGGCCACAAGGGAAGTGATACGGTTTGGCTGTGCCCCATCCAAAATCTCATCTTGAATTGAATCCCCATAATCCCCGTGTGTCAATGGAGAGACCAGGTGGAGGTAATTGGATCATGGGGTGGTTTCCTCCATGCTATTCTCGTGATAGTGAGTGAGTTCTCACGAGATCTGATGGTTTTATAAGGGGCTCTTCCCACCTTTGCTCAGCACTTATCCTTCCTGCCGCCTTGTGAAGAAGGTGGCTTGCTTCCCCTTCACCTTCCACCATGATTGTAAGTTTCCTGAGGCCCCCCCACCGAACCATGCTGAACTGTGAGTCAATTACGCCTCTTTCCTTTATAAATTACCCAGTCTCAGGTATTTCTTTATAGCAATGTGAGAATGGACGAATACAGAAGGATTGCCTGGCATTCTCCCAGGCGTGGAGGGAATGGAGGGAAGAGCTGCAGGAATGGGGGTGGTGTGGGAGGTGGAGCCTGGTGGGGTTGGGGAAGGTCTGCAAGCTGGAGCAGGGGCAGGGGTTTGGGGGTCCTCCCAGGGTCACTGAGAATATCCTGTTGCTTCCTAGGCCAGATTCTGGGAGTGGAGCAGGACTTCAGAGGGCAGTGGCTCCCAGGACATCCCTCAGTCCTGGGCTGTACAATCCCTGACTCCATCTCCCACACTTTCAACACTGTGCCTTCCGGGAATCACCATCCAGCATTCCCCAAATCCCAGATATTCTTCTCTGAGCAGTCCCTTTGTCTCCTTGTTCTGATGGAAACCTGCTCTCCCCCGAGATCACTGGTTCCCTAAAACTCCCTCATATGGTGAATCTTTTCTACTCAATGGGATCGTCCTGCTAAACCTAGAGGAGAGGTGGGGGTCTTCTTTTCTTCACTCTGCTACTGCTTCTCCCTAAAACACCTAGAAGTTAATCTTGTGTCATTAGAATTTCTGAGATGCCCCTAACAGCCATTTACAGATGCCCTGAGCTTTCCCCTTTCATTCCTTGATATTTTGTGCCTAGATTACCGTCAATCTCAACACCGCTCCTGATTGAGCACTGGGAGGATTTTTCTTAGACTGTGACCTTTCTTTTCCTTGAACTTCTCTCCTTACTCATATTGGCCTCCACTGAGCTTCAGTCCCACACTCCAGTGGGCATATCCTAGACCCTGGCATTTATTACCAATTAAAGCACCCCCTCCATAATCTCAATTGCATCTCAACTGAAAGTTGTATCTCTCTCCAACCACTTTCCTGATCACTCCGTCTAGTACCTACTCTTTGTGGCTGTACTGGGATTACAGCCCATTCCTTCTACCATCTTTTCACAGCTGTCACCCACCTTTGTGTTCAGTTACCTCCTTTTCCAGCTGAGGTTTCATGGCCCATCAGTAGAATCCCTCCTTTCCAAACACCTGAAACTCCCTTGCTGCCTTGCGTGGTAGTCACCTGGTGAAAGCCAAATCCCAGCCTACTCTGTGCAGCAACTGCACAGGACTGAAGAAGGCACCTACCATGCAGAGCAGTCTCATCTCAGGTTCAAGACCATTAACCTCAGGTGGACCCTGAGTGCTGCCTGGCAAGCCCAGTCCATTCACTTTCCCACTCTCCAGAGCATTATGTCACACCTCTGCTTCTCTCATTCCTTCACGCCTCCTTCACCATGCTCGTTCTCAGTGGACAGCTTATTACCAAATGAGAAATGAGAAACAATCAGAAGAGGATGCCACATGCTCTCACCATCCTGTCTAGACCCTTCCTTCATTTATGCCCTACTTCTCAGCCTTCCTTCCTGTTGTTATGGAAGAACTGTCCATCAAAGACCAAGAGCTGCAATTCTCTAAGGGACTCCCTGCACAGCAATTATACCACTCTATTCTTCATAATCAATATTCCCTCTCTTCTGAAACATTCCGATTGCACAGAAACATCGTGGAATAGCTCCCATGTTCATCAACTTTCCCTTGATCTTACATCTGCCTCCAGCCACTGACCCATTTCTTTGCTCCCCTTTACAGCAAAACTCTTCAAGAGAGCCTTTACTTGCCACCTCCCATTCGTCTCTTCCCCTTCTCTTTCCTTTTTCTTTTTCGCTTTTTGTTTGTTTGTTTGTTTGTTTGTGTTTTTTTGGTAGTCACACACATACAGTAAAGTGTATGAATCCTAAGTATACAGCTCAATGACATTTTACAGATGTTTATGCCCAAGTGGTCATTGCCCAGATCAAGACATCCAACAATGCCAGCTCTCAGGAAGGCTCCCACCTGCCCCTTCTGGTCAATACCTGCTCATTGCCACCCCAAGAGGCAACTACTCTCCTGGACCTTAGACGAACACTTCAGGGGAGTAGAGGCATTGTGGACAGTCAGCACGTGTCCCTGCAGATGCAGAAGGTGACCACCCATCCACAGAAGAGAGATCATGTGGCCCAGTGCCCCTGGCAGGATCTCAGCCTGGTCAGATGTGTGCATGGGTGGACCTCATGTACCCTGAAGACACCCTGAAGGAAAGACGTCCAAATGGGAACACTGACTATTTATGGGTGGTGGAATTCATGGAGACTTTAGTTTATTTGGTGCCTTCTAGCCATGGATGTTTTCCTATTTCTTGTGCCAAGAAAGGAACACTTGTAGTTTATTGGATTTTCCTTAATATGCAGTTTTTCCAAAGTGTACATTTGGGAGCCTACCTTGGATTAATCCTTGAAATCTAATAAGCAAACCATATTGTTTGGGGAGTATATTAGGTAATTTGGTGTTGAAATGAAAATCACATGTTCTTGGATTCATGGTCCATTCGTTCTACATTTAACAGAATAAATTCTTCTAAACATTTCACACCCTTGCCTCTGTAATTAAGGAAATTCTACTCAGCCTGCTGAGTTACCATTCCAAATGCTCTATTTATTTGTCTATAATTTATGTATTTCCTTATTTTTCTATCATTCTTGTTTTTTCTTTATGCTTCTTTTAAGGGTTCTTTCTTACCAGCTACATTAGACATTCTAATACTATTTTTACAGTTAGCCATGCCTACCCATACTTTCTTATCTTTACTGTATGCCATTTCTTTATCCATTTTTAATTTACTTTTCTATAAATTGGAAGATATCCTCTATTTACTCTTAGAAATGTTACTTTTCCAGTGAAAAACTTTTTGAGTCCTTATTTGTTTAAAGTTTTTATTTTGCATAAGAATGGTCTTTTAGGCCAGGCAAGGTGGCTTATGCCTGTAATCCCAGCACTTTGGGAAGCTGAGGTGGGCAGATCACCTGTGTTCGGGAGTTCAAGACCAGCCTGACCAACGTGGAGAAACCCCATCTCTACTAAAAATACAAAATTAGCCAGGCATGGTGGCACATGCCTGTAATCCAAGCTACTCGGGAGGCTGAGGCAGGAGAATAACTTGAACCTGGGAGGCGGAGGTTGCAGTGAGCTGAGATCATGCCATTGCACTCCAGTCTGGGCAATGAGAGTGAAACTCGGTCTCAAAAGAAAAGAAAAGAAAAGAAAAAGAATGGTCTTTTGCTAGGTGTTGAATTCTGGGGAATTCAGTTTTCCTAAGAAAATTTAAAGATTAACTATGTTACTGTCCCGTCTTAGAGATAGGAAGTCTTATGCCAGTAAGTTTCTGGTTTCTTTGTGGTACACTTCTTGTTATGTTTTTATTTTCTTCTCAAAAACCCCTCAGGGATTTTTCTCTTTCAGTGGTGTCCAGAAATGTGTTAAAAGAAAAACCTCAGCTGAATTAAATTTAAGGGAGTTTAATTGAGCAATGAGTGATTCAGCAATTGGGCAGCCTTCAGAATCACAGCAGATTCGCACAGACTCCAGGGATGCCTCATGGTCAGAACAAATCTATAGGCAAAAAAAGGGAAGTGACGTACAAAAATCAGAGGTGAGGTACAGAAACAGTTAGGTTGGTTACAGGTCGATGTTTGCCTTATTTGAACACAGTTTGAATACTCAGCAGCGTATGACTGATTGAAGTATGGCTGCTGGGATTGACCAAGACTCAGCAGTTGTTACAGGTACATAGTCCTAAATTAGGGTTTCAATCTTGTCTGCCTATTAGGTTGAAGTTCATTCATGAGGACTCAAATACAGAAGCAGGGAGTCCTTCTCAGGCCATATTTAGTTTGCTTTGACAATTCCCCCATTTTGTTCATTTTCTCAATTTTGAGAGACTGACCAAAACTTTTGTCCTTGATGTTACTATCACCATGGTAAATGTACTTGTTTGGTCTTGAAACCCACTAGGAAACAGTAGAACAGTGAGTTTTGCGAAAGTAGGAACAAGGACTGTGTAGAGGGTACCTCCTTATGCTGGAACATCTTGTTTACAGAAGAAAAACAAAACCTGGTCTGTTCTGGCCTAGGATCTATGTGTTTCCTTAAAGTCTTAGTTTGATTATGTCATTTTTAGTATGAGTGACTCCAGCTTTGTTTGGTTTGGTCTGTTGAGGCTTAGTGCATGAGCTCAGTCCAAAACAATGGCCTCCCATAATTTTATTTTTAAAAATTCCCCCTTTTTGGCCAGGTTCTCACTTAGGTGAGAGTGCGACCAAAACTTAGGGCTTTAGCGCCACTCTTGGTTACCACCATTTTCAGTTTCCCTTCTCAGCATGTCATTCATAGCTTACAGTGTCCTCCTGGTCACACATTTCTTTCAGCTTTTGTCATTACAGTTGAATAGAGACCATTTAACATTCTAGAGTTGGCTGCACGCAAGCATTAAAACCTTTGAGAGAACACAGAGCACCAGAGAGACTGTTATTATGACTATCTACAGGATAATACCAAGAGTTTGGAATATGCTCCTTACCCAGGGTTCCCAAAATCCAAACCACCTAAAATCAAATAGATCAAAGAATGAGCTAAAGAGTCTACTCGCTTAACTAAGTGGTCTTTTTGTTAATCCCCTACAACTGAATCTCTATAATACCTTGTGTATATCTCCCTAGGCCAGAAGTGCCAGCAGATACATAGACACTTTTCTGTCTAGCCAGTTCTATTACTTACCTTAACTTTCACAAGAGAATTGAAAGTCTTCTGTGTAACTATAGCCTTTACAGTAAAATCTGCTATAGAGCCTATTGTAAGGGATACATCTCTGATCATTGCCTCTTTTATTCCAAAACATGGAAAAAGGACCTAACAAATGATGCCCTTCTAGAAGAGTGAAGGCCTCCTGGCAATGTTCTCTTTAATCCATGATGCGGGTTAAGAGGAGTGAACCAATGTACTGTTTCTGACTGACTATGAGGCAACGTATGTACCATTAAAGTTCCCCACATCGGGCCTTCATCTTTTGTCTATCAAAGTATAAGGTTATCCATGTATAAGGCTGGCTGCAAAATCCTTCACAAATAAAAGTATACCCCATAAGTGCATGCAGCAGACACCCTCTTCACTTCTATTGTTCACAGAGGCATAAGCAAGGAAAAAATATTCAAAGATAAGAGTCTCATGACAGTAGAAGTCTTCATCCACGATGTTAGGAAAAGCCGTTCACATCAAGGTTGCCATATTCATCTGGGGACAGACTTCCTTGGTTAGCTTTACCTTAAGGGTTCCACTGGGTGTATAGTTCCAAGAGTGTGGAGGGACCCTTCTCAGTTGTGCGATTATGAACCCAAGTTTCAAGATCCTAAAGTTTTGTTGCAGTGTGGATGGCAAGGACAGTCTTTCTCTGATGTTTTCAGAAGATGCAATTTTCAGGTTCTAGATGATGAAGGGGTTGACTGTCCTCAATGAATCATAAAAAGCTTTCTTTACCTGGTGAAAATACACTGTAACACAATAATCTACTACATCTTATTATATTATTATGCTTCATACATGTAGCATAATAATCTATTACATAATATCAGCACTCATGCATGGAAGAGCTTTTATACAACTAGAAAACATGCACTGAAAATAACAATTGAATGAAATCCTTTTATAAAATGTTTAAATGGCCCATCAGGTAACCAAATGTACCTGAAGCTTTGATTGTTTTTCCCAGGAATATGGGTTAAAAAACCAAACATTGGTTATAAACTATTTTAGCAACTTATAAGTTACCACACCAATATATTTAATTTGGATTATTTTGTCTTTCCCATGATGAGTCGTGGAATGCAGAACTTTTAATAACAAAAGCTTTAAGGACTCAGGAAGAACAAAGTGGCTGTCCTGGTTCTCCATGAGTCCATGCTTGATTAACATTAGACTTATGTCCTCTTCAATACCAGTTGTTTCTCCAAATTAGGTGCATAGCACTGATAATTGATGAGTTGTCATAGGTAATTTGACTTAGATCATGGATTTCATTCAAATTTCATCAGGACAGAGGATGGAACTCAGAGGTGAGAGGGTTGGACTCTGGACGCTTCCTTTGGAAAACTGCAGACAGTAAGTGATCCTATGTGTATGTGTGGCGGAGACTGGAGACTGTGCAGGGCTTGGAGAACCCATGAGGCTCCCATGGACTTATTTACTCCCAGCTGCAATATCAGCAAGCCACTGTTGACCCAGACCCTATGTGGCCAGCTGCCCTGCTATTTAAGTCCTCCTTGCGGCTGGGCGCAGTGGCACACACCTGTAATCTTAGTACTTCGGGAGGCCGAGGTGGGTGAATCACAAGGCCAGGCATTCGAGACCAGCCTGGCCAACATAGTGAAACCCCATCTCTACTAAAAATACAAAAATTAGCTGGGCGTGGTGGCGGGAGCATGTAATCCCAACTACTCGGGAGGCTGAGGCAGGAGAATCGGTTGAACCTGGGAAGTAGAGGTTGCAGTGAGCTGAGATTGTGCCACTGCACTCCAGCCAGGACAACAGTGGGAGACTCCATCTCAAAAAAAGAAAAAGTCCTCTTTGCGTAGTTTTGTATTTGTAGGAGTGCTTATGGGTGCTGAAGGGTCTGTAGGAAAGATGGACTTTATCAGATTAATGTAAAATTTACAGGATATACACTAGCTAATAGCAAGGAAATCCTTTACTCAATATACTCACAAAATGGATTAGAAAACCAAAAACAAACGCTACAATAAACCACCAAATCATGCCTTGCTCCAATGTCTCTTCCTGTATCTCTTCCTGTATTTTTCACTGCTCCTTATAAGAGGTTCATGTAATGCTTTCTTTGTAGAATTTCATAGTGGGAAATTTCATCTTTCATGAAGAGCTTGTAGGCTTCCTGCAACAACCATGGAAATGTGTCCACTGGATCTCTCTCCAGGAAGGAACTTGCCAATCAGCCATGAGAAGTGCAGTGAGCTGTCATTCCCCCAGGTGCAGCGTTTAGCCGAGGCCAGGCTCTTCCCAGGAAGACCCCAGCCAAGGACAGAACAGGGTAGGGGTCTTAGGGCGTGGTTCCTTCTGTCCAACTTGGGACTCCACTAGGGGCAGTTTTTTGTTGGAGTACCCCCTTGGGCTGGCCAAGGCTTTCTTGGGGTTGCATTTGAGTCTGAGGCTTTTCCTACCCAATCCTCCTTTCTTCTCCGTCTCCTCCCTCCATCACAATCTGTACCTTTTGCAGGCATTACTCCAGTGAATCGTTTGCATTTCTAACTTCCTCTTAGAGTCTGCCTCCCAGAGGGACCCAACTGACACACTAACAAAATAATGATTCCCTTGATTTCTTGAAACCTGAGTTATACTTGTAATCATAGTATCTCACATCACCTTCTCCAAAACCACGCTTTGCAGAACAACTGTGTTACACATGCTCTAAGAGACCAGGTACCATCAGGAAGCTTTGCCTACTCTCCTCCTTTCCTATGATTATTTACAAAAATATTAATGTAAAAAAGCTCTAAGAAGTCTTGCAATAAAAAATATTTATCTTTGTCGATCCCAGTTTTCCCCCTAACTTATTTAAACATGGACCTCCTTTTACCTGATGTGCCTAATAACTTCCCATGCAGCATGAGTATGCCTTAAAACACTGTGTGGGCAATCTCATTCAGGAAGTAGGGTTTTTTTTTTTTTGACATTTATTCTTATTATTATTTGCTTTTTGTTGAGGCAGAATGTATTTTATTGAGGTGTAGTATATATACAGTAAAGTGTGGAAAATGCACAAATCCTAAGTGTACAGCCCAAGTGTTTGAATGTGTTTATTTCAGTGTAGCTATTGCCCAGATCAAGATTAAGAGCACTTCCATCACCTTAGAAGAATGTCCCCTTCCCATTGTCAGTAAATATACTCCATCCTGCATTAAAACCCCTTTTTAAATGAATGTGCTTGCCTTTTTAGTATTGAGTTTTAGTCATTCTTCCTATCTTTTGGATATAAATGTTTTATCAATTATTCATATTGCAAATATCTTCTCCCAGTCTGTGGTTTGCATTTTCATGCTCCTAGTGGTGCATTTGATGAGAAGAAGTTCTTAATTCTATATAATTAATTAATTTATTTATTTTTGAGACAGAGCCTTGCTCTGTCATCAAGGCTGGAGTGCAATGGCACGATCATGGCTCACTGCAGCCTCAACCTCCCGGGTTCAAGCAATCCTCCCACCTCAGCCTCCTAAGTAGTTGGGACTACAACTATGCGCCACTCCACCCAGCTAATTTTTTTAATTTTTTGCAGAGACGAGTTCTTACTATGTTGCCCAGGCTGGTCTCAAACTCCTGGGCTCAGGCAATTCACCTGCCTCGGCCGCCCAAAGTACTGGGATTACAACTGTGAGCCACTGTGTCTGGTCTCAGAAGTTTTGTTTTGCTTTTGTTTTTGTTTTTGTTTGAGATGGAGTCTCGCTCATTTGCCCAGGCTGGATTGCAGTGGTGTGATCTCAGCTCACTGCAACCTCCACCTCCCAGGTTCAAGTGATTCTCATGTCTCAGCCTCCCCAGTAGCTAGGATTACAGGTGCATGCCACCACAACTGGCTAATTTTTGTATTTTTAGTAGAGACGGGATTTCACCATGTTGGCCAGGCTGGTCTCAAACTCCTGACCTAGTGATATGCCTGCCTTGGCTTCCCAAAGTGCTGGGATTACAGGCATGAGTCACCGTGCCCGGCTAGCATCTGCTTATAGAAACTCTTTTACTTTTCCTGTGTCTTCTAGTACAATGTTAAATAGAGGTAATGACAGTGGGCATTCTTGCCTTTTTGTCAATAATAATGGTTAGAAAGTGCTTTGAAAATGAAAGCGCTTCTCTTGTGCAAGGTAAAGTAATTGCATCTGACCCCATGCAATCCTGTCTTTCCTGTATTGAGACAGCAATTGAATCATCGTTGTTAGATCCCTGCTAAACATTGCAGTAGTGTCTTGGATATAGCTGGGGCCTTTGTCTCCCAGCAAGGGAGGAAAGGGAAGATATTGTTACTACTATTATAGATGGAGAAACTGGGTCACAGCATTAAATCAAAACAGACCTATGACCAGAATCTAAATATCTTGCCTGCTGACCCACTGCCCATTCCCCTGGCCCAGGCTGTCCTGAGACCGTATATGGGTAGGACTGGGCTGGGTTTTTTGCTTGGATTCAGGCCTAATCTGTAAACAGAACTTTTGAGTTGAAGTGGTCTGCTTTTTGTGACAGTCACCATTTCAGAGTCTCTCAAAAGTTCTCTTCACAGAGAGTTGTCTTCAGCATCCCTAGGAGCGATGTAGAGACTACCTGGGCTCTCCGACTGCATTGCAGGATGAGAACATCAATTTTTGGCCTGGGTCCTTTGCAGTAATTTTTGCTGTCAGATCCACAGGTGGGCTTCTAGCTGCTTCTTGACTGAACTCAGGGAGTAAATTTATTTGCAATATGATAGTACCCTACCTTTGTTTCTGCTGTGATTTAATAGATTGGTTATGAAATTGAATAAAAATCATTGATGTCTTTCCAGAACATCACCATGGGCCCCACTCATGATAATAGGGGCTGATTTTGCACTAGCAAGCAGAAATGAGTCAAGAGACTGACTTGGTTTTTATGTCTTCTGTCCCTTTCTAGACTAAATGAAGATCAAGTCTGAAAGTCATTCACTTTGTCATCTGTTGGCTCTACCTTTGACTCAAGTGCCAGCCTCTTCATCTCTCTCCTGGATTCCTATAATACCTTCTCAGCTTCTGCTGTCATTTCCCCTCCACACACAGCCAGCATGAGTGACTGCAAAATCAAAGTCCTGAGCTGGTCTCCCCACTCACTCAAAGGCCCTGTAGGACAGTGTCCCTCTGTGATGGCATAGCCACGCTGGCCTCTTGGCTGTTCCTCAGATATCCCATGCTGCTGCCACCTTGAGCACTTACTGGCTTATCTGCCTGATTCAATGCTCTTCTCCCGACATTTATCCACATGGCCCCATCTGCAAAGTTCTCAAGTTTCTGCTCAGAGTCACCTCATCAGGTTGGTGACAACCTTATTTAAAATAGCTCTTCTTCTCCATATCTCCTTGCCTGACTTCATTTTTATCATAGCAATTGTATTGATTTGTTTTGTTGTTTATTGTGTGTCTCCCTATTCTAGAATGTAAGCTCCTCGAGGACAGGGACTTGTCTGCTTGACTTGTTTCTATCAGGGTGTCAGGACAGGGCATATGGTAGGTGCTTAATAAATATGTGTGGGTGAATGGACAATGATTCATGGATGATATCCAGAGGGTAGTGGTGATTGCCAGTCATGGGCATATGGCATTTTGTTTTACAATATTTTTATACATATGGGATGTTATTATTATTATTTTTGAGACAGAGTTTCGCTCTGTCACCCAGGCCAGAGTGCAGTGGCATGATCTTGGCTGATTGCAGCTTTGACTTTCCAGTCTCACACAATCCTCCCACCTCAGCCTCCCAAGTAGCTGGGACTACATGCATGCACCACCATGCCTGGCTAATTTTTTTAATTTTTGGTAGGGCTAGGGCTTCACTAGATTTCTCAGGCAGGTCTCAAACTCCTAGGCTCAAGTGACCTTCCTACCTAAGCCTCCCAAAGTGCTGGGATTACAGGCATGAGCCACCAGGCCCTGCCAATACTATTATTTTTGTTGCTTCATGATACGTTTTAGAGATCTTTTATCTTAGTTAAATGGAAAACTGTCTTGTTCTTTTTGACTGCTACATACCATTCCTCAGTGTGGGTGTACCGTGATGTAACCATTCCCTCCTTAATAGTCCTTGTTTGCAATTTTTCTATTTTATTTCATTGCAAATAGAGCTTTGAGAAACACCTTTGCACATGTGGTTTTGGGGACATGCATTATCATTTCTTTCATGTTGAACTCCTTCAAGTGAAATTTCCAGGTGTAAGGCACAGCTGCCCAATAGCTTTCTGCAATGATAATAGTGTTCTGTTCTGCACTGCTCAATGTGGTAGCTACTAGCCACATATGACTTTTGAGTATTTGAAATGTAGCTAGTGCAACTGAAGAACTGAAATTTAAATTTTGTTTTAATTCTAATTAATTTATATTTTAATAGCCACATATGGCTACCAGCTACTATGTTGAATGGCACAGGTATAAATGAATGTATTTTAAATTTTAATAAACACAGCTAAAATATGGCTGGGTGTGGTGGCTCATGCCTGTAATCCCAGCACTTTGGGAGGCTGAGATGGGAGGATCACTTGAGGCCAGGAGTTTGAGACCAGCCTGGTCAATATAGTGAGACCCCATCTCTACAAAGAAATTTAAAAATCAACCAGGTGGGTGGTGCTTCTCTATGGCCTCGGCTATCTGAAAGACCAAGGTAGGAGGATCACTTGAGCCCAGGAGTTTGGGGTTGCAGTAAGCCATGATTGTGCCACTGCACACCAGCCTGGGCAACAGAGCAAGTCCTTGTCCATTAAAAAATAATACAACTAAAATCTACTCCAAAAGGTCTGTATTAGCATGCATTCTCACAAACAGTACCTGTTTTGCCACATTCTCAGCAACACCTTCTGATTTTTGCCAACAGATTTATAATAATAATTGTTCTTTTTTTGTATATTGGAAAAGTTGAGCACATTTTCATGTATTCATTAGCCGTTTGTTTTTCCTCTTCTATGACTTGCTTATCATATCCTTTTTTTTTTTTTGAGACAGATTCTCACTCTGTTGCTAGGCTGGAGTGCAGTGGCGCTATCTCAGATCACTGCAACCTTTGCCTCCTGGGTTCAAGTGATTCTCCTGCCTCAACCTCCCGAGTAGCTAGGACTACAGGCACACGCCACCACGCCCAGCTAATTTTTGTATTTTTAGTAGAGACAGGTTTCACCATGTTGGCCAGGATGGTCTCAATCTCTTGACCTCATGATCCGCCCACCTCAGCCTCCCAAAATGCTGGGATTACAGGCATGAGCCACTGTGCCCAGCCGCATCCTTTTTTTTTTTTTTTGAGATGGAGTTTCACTCTTGTTGCCCAGGCTGGAGTGCAATGGCATGATCTCGGCTCACTGCAACCTCCGCCTCCCAGGTTCAAGTGATGTTCCTGCTTCAGCCTCCTGAGTAGCTGGGATTACAGGCACCCGCCACCATGCTCAGCTAATTTTTGTATTTTTAGTAGAGACGGGGTTTCTCCATGTTGGTCAGGCTGGTCTGGAACTCACGACCTCAGGTGATCCACCCTTCTCGGACTCCCAAAGCACATCCTTTGTTTTTTATTCCATGGGATTAGCTTTCTCTTGTTGATTTCTTTTTTTTTTCTTTTTTTTTTGAGACAGTCTTACTCTGTCGTCCAGGCTGGAGTGCAGTGGTGCGATCTCAGCTCACTGCAACCTCTGCCTCCCGGGTTCAAGCAATTCTCCTGTCTCAGCCTCCCCCAAGTAGCTGAGATTACAGGTGCACACCATCATGCCTGGCTAATTTTTGTATTTTTAGTAGAGATGGCGTTTCACCATATTGGCCAGGCTGGTCTCAAACTCCTGACCTCAAGCAATCTGCCTGCCTTGACCTCCCAAAGTGCTGGGATTACAGGCGTAAGCCACTGCACCTGGCCTCTTGCTGATTTCTCGGAGTGCTTTCCATCTTGTGGGTATATATGTGATCCTGCTATACATGATGCAGACATGTCCTCCATCTGTCACAGGAGCCGGCACACCCCTCGTGCCCCATTCACCACAGAGGCCAGGCAGTGGGCACTATTGATTTGGAAGCAAACCAGAGAGCCTCCCTCGGCTTGTCTCTCATAAGAACCATGGTGGTCTTTTTGGCAGAGTCTTTGCTAACCTGTCCTCTCATTGTCCCAGAGCTTTGCAGTCAGGTCTGAGCCTTTGAATGACTCAGTTAGCTTAGATTCAAGTGGAGCCCCTGTTCCTAATGAATGCATGAGGACAAGCACTGTATCATGAATGCTATCCCAAAGTGGTGTGTGCTGTTTTGGTGGGCAACTCTACCAGGACTACAATGCCTAAACAAAGATCACTGGGTGATGCCTCGCAGCCCAGGGCCCAGGAGATTCCTGCTGGGTGGGATGGCTTAGGCGGCCTCAGAAGACCTTTCTAATTCCAACACCAAATCCACATCCTTCCTTGCTTTGTCTCAGAAGAGTGCTGGGGTGACCAATAAACTTGGATTTGTCTCCAGATAAGAACAGCATGACCTTGGAAAGTTCTCTGAGTCTGATTTTCCTTATCGGTAATATGGGCTTACAAATATACGCATGATCATCATCCTCCTAGGGTTGTTGTTGTGAGGTGTGTATGACACTGGAAAGGGCCTAGCAAACCTCAGGGTGCTGTCCTGAGATCTAAGGACCATCTGTCCCTAGGCCTGGTTCATATGCCAGGAATCTGTCTCCATGTAGAGTTAGAACAACTGAAGGCTCACCTTGCAGTTGGGCCATTTTCTTCTTATTTTCACAAGGGGTTTCCAAGAACAAACGTGCTCCCCCTTTTTTTCTTTAGTTCCCCAGCTGCTCACAAGAGACGGCTGATCCCCTTTCACAAAGTGGGGACCAACTGAGTATGTGGCCTGGAGCCTCTCATCCCCACTCCTGCCATTTCCAGGTACACAGGTTTCTTCCATGAAGATAAATGACGATTCTGTAACTTTCAATTGGATCATAAATGAGCCATCCCTTGGCAGTTTGGGGGCCTGGAGACAAGGTGAGGCTCTCCTTGTCATGCTATTTTAATGCTGTATCTAGACATTTCTCAGAGCAGGGGGATGCTGTTTTCATAAATTCTCAGACTCTCCCCTCAAAAGACACACTGCTTTAAGTTTCCCTCTTACTTCCCCAGATAGCCTGGTTCTTTATCCCCTTGCTCAGAGTTGGATATGAGATTCCTTTGTGGAGTAAGCCCTGATTTTAATGTCACATATATTTGCTTTAAAAAGCCAAGGTCTGCAACTTACCAGTGGGAGGACCCGGGCAAATTGCTTAACCTCTTTGACCCTTAATTTTCTCATCTTTGAAATGGAGATGTTGAGTCTCAAGAACTATGATTGTCCATAGAAGTAAATGTGATCATTAATGCAAACACCCAGCCAAGTGCCTGGCACTTGGGGAGTTGTCATCTCTTTCTTGTTAATGTAATTATTATTGCACAACAAAGGTTTATTGAGTGGTTGATATGAAGATGAATAAAACATGTTCTCTGCCGTTCAGAGGCTCATGATCTAGTCGGAGAAGAAACACCAGCATTGACAATTTGAATACGAACACAAGAGAAACAGGTTTCTTCTGGTTTTCCAGACAGCAGGGCAGCTGTGGAAAAAGGTCCTCATCCAGGCTGCTGCTGTGTCTTGTGTCATAACAGGCCCAGCTGCAGGGCAACTTCTGGCAGGGGCAGTATAACGGTAGGACCAGGTTCAGTGCCCATCCTGCTCATCTGCTCATAAAGTACCCATAAAAGGCCCGGAGGTCCCCCTAGACTCCCAGTCCCTCTCCGGATGTGCCTCCAGCTCATCATCCAGAGCTGACTGGCTGGGCTGAGACTCTACGCTGGATTGGGTGTTTTACCCCTTGGCTAGACCCTTCAAAACTGAAACTAGAACTCTGGTTGATTCTCAGGTCCTCCACCATAAGCCTCTGCCCCAGCTCCCTGAGTCATCACCAAAGGTTAGCCTGGCCCCACCTAAACCTTGGTTCAGGCAGGAACAGCAGCCCTGCTTGCCTGGGAAGGGAGTCTACAGAGGAATGGCCCAATGCTGGGGCACAGTGCTGCACTCATGGTGCACAGAAGGATCTCCTAGGTTTCCATGCCATCTCCTAGGAGGCATAAGAGATCGGGGCAGGTTGTAGATGGATGAATTCCTTAGCTTTATCCTTGTCATGCAGACATGGGTTGTTCAGTCTTGCCACTATACAACATAACATTATGAAAATAAGTGGGCCAGGAACAGTGGCTCATGCCTATAATTCCAGCACTTTGGGAGGCCAAGGCAATTGCTTGTGCCCAGAAATTTGAGACCAGCCTGGGCAATGTGGCAAAATTCCAGACCTACAAAAAATACAAAAATTAGCTGGGCAAGGTTGTGTGTGCCTGTAGTCACAGCTACTTGGTAGGCTGAGATGGGAGGATTGCTTGAGCTGGGGAGGTTGAGGCTTATGTGAGCTGTGATTACACCACAGCACTCCCAGCCTGGGTGACAGAGAAAGACCTTGTCCCTGTTTTTTTAAAAAAGAAAAAAAAAAAAAAAAGTAAGCAGCATTTTCAAGTGACCAGATGGCTCCAGGATTCAGTCTTGCCTCCTCTCTGGCATCATTTACTTCTTGAGAGAGGAGAATCTGTGATGTGGGCTTAAGTTGGACCTGGGCTGAGAGGAGAAGCAGTGGGAGGGTGGAGCTCCAAGGAGATGGGGAAGGCCTTAGAAGAAGCACTGATTTTGTATAAGAAATGGAATTTCCATAAAGGGTGATTTTAAAAAATCACTTAAACCTAGAGTCTGGCTAAGGTCCATGCACTGGCTAAGATCAACATTAGCCCATTAATGAGTAGACTCGGAGAAACAGACAGAACATTGTGATGCTCTTGAGACTGAATTAGCATCACTGGATCTTGGCACATTGTGTATGGATGACCCATCTCTAAGCGTAGCTGCATGGAAACTCCATACCTTCTCCTGTACCTCCTCAAAGTTTTTTTTTTTTTTCGGCTCAGTATTTGTCTGATGGTTTATTTTTTAGAAAAAGTTAATTATTGTAAAACTCTCTTTCTATTGAGCTAATAGAGAAGTAGAAGTAATTGAATTAAAACACTTTTATTGAGTACAAAAACAGACTGATTAATTATCTTGGACTCAATGTTTTCAAGTCATTGAAAACATGTTCTCCTTTTAATTAACCTTCTGGGTTTTTTTTTAAAGCTCTAAATCAGGCTTTTATCAATGCTTTGCTCATGAACAAACATCTATTGAGTACCTTCAGGGTTGAGGCCAAGGCGAAGCAGGTCCAATCCATCAGCATGTGAAGGCTCTGAGGTCTGACCATGCATATTAATGAGCATGCCCCATAGTGATCTGTGTGTTTCCTCAAAGTCATGAGACCACTGTGATCAGTTTGTGGAGGTACAAAGTGAAGAGGAGAGATGAACTCAGGAAAGGTCCACAGGGGCCTCTTCTCAATGAATTTGATAATCCCACTTTGTACCTCTCAGCCTCATATACCAAGAAACTTGCTGTTAGCACAACAAGAATATCTCTGTCTCTTGAGGCAGACTCACATTAACCAGGCTCACAGAGGTTGATGTATAGACCAGAATGAAACCCTTAAGGATTGAGGAGTCTGAAGAGTTCTCTCTCTATAGTCATGTCAGAGGCGTTTGAACAAGAGCAACTCCATCTTGAATAGGGGCTGGGTAAAATAAGGCTAAGACCTGCTGTGCGGCATTCCTAGCCAGTTAGGCCTTCTAAGTCACAGGATGAGAAAGGAGGTTGGCACAAGATACAGGTCATAAAGACCTTGCTGATAAAACAGGCTGCAGTAAAAAAGCAGCTAAATCCCACCAAAACCAAGATGGCAACAAGAGTGACCTCTGGCCTTCCTCTCTGCTACTCTCCCACCAGCGCCATGACAGTTTACAAATGCCATGGCAACGTCAGGAAGTTACCCTATATGATCTAAAAGGGGGAAGCATGAGTACTCCACCCCTTGTTTAGCATATAATCAAGAAATAACCATAAAAATGGGCAACCAGAAGTTCTTGGGTCTGCTCTGTCTATGGAGTAGCCATTCTATATTCCTTTACTTTTCTAATAAATTTGCTTTCACTTTATGGACTTGCCCTTAATTCTTTCTTGTGTGAGAACCAAGAACCCTCTCTTAGGGTCTGAATCAGGACCCCTTTCCAGTAAGAGTCAGGCTGCTTAGGAAGCTGAGTGATCACTAGAAGACAGTCATTAAGCCTGGAAGCAGAGCCAGAGGGTGAACATGTGATGGTTTAATGGCATCAAGCCAGAGCTGAAAGAGGGGAAAAGCTTTGATTATAAATAATGCTCAGCAGGTCTCCAAAAAGGTAAAGCCATTTGATTTATTTATTCTTCATTTCCATGGCTTTGTATATATATATAGGTGCTCAGTGAATGTTTGTTAAATCAATGAATATGTGCCAAGAAGGTGATCAGATCCTAAGGGCTAAGAAGGGAAAAACCAGGCAGTCTGGGAGTTGTTAAAGTGTGGAAGACTGGTTACCCCATACCTTCGTATGGGTACCAGTGGTCATTGGTTTGAAATGAGGTGGTGTGACTGAAGGAAGAGGATATCAGCTCAGTTCTGAGTGACAAGCATTGAATCAGCAGACACTTATTGAGAACCAGGCAATGGGAGCATTGAGGGGACAAAGTCTTTTTTCATGGCGACCCATAGTCTCACGAGGTATTGTTCTACCTTCGTCGAGAAAAATCTCCCACATCTGCTGATGGCAGACCACATGGCACTCAATAGACCAGAAACCAAGACTGCTTGATTTGCCAACCCTGGACTGCCCAGACTTCATTCAGCAGAAGTCTAGCTTTTATGTGTGCAGTTTGATATAGGAGCTTTCTGACTGGCAAAGATGAATGTGTCTTTCTTGATTATTAAAATATTTTCTTTATCAAGTAACTGGGCACTCTGAGATTGAGCCTTAATATTTCTGTATGCTTGAAAGCAGAAAGAAAAGGGCTATTCTAAAAGTAATCCAGGCCGGGCATGGTGGCTCATGCCTGTAATCCCAGCACTTTGGGAGACCAAAGCAGGCAGATTATTTGAGGTCAAGAGTCCGAGACCAGCCTGGCCAACATGGTGAAACTCTATCTCTACAAAAAATACAAAAATTAGCTGTGGTGAGATGCGCCGGTAATCCCAGCTACTCCAGAGGCTGAGGCAGGAGAATCGCTTGAACCTGGGAGGTAGAGCTTGCAGTGAGCCAAGATGGCACCACTGCACTTCAGCTGGGGCCACAGAGTGAGACTATATCTCAAAAAAAAAAAAAAAAAAAAAAAAAAAAAAAAGAGTAATCCAAATAAATGTTCTTCATTTGGTTCTGAAAGTAGAAGCAGGCAGCAGGTTTGGGGCTAATTCATTCCTTGCTCAGCCAGGGGGATAACTTTGTGAGTCCTTTTGTCACACCAGTGTACATCGGGTACCTGTCCATTCTTGGGACAAACACTGGTGAAATAGACAAAGACAAAATACAAAAATTAGCCTGTAGTCCCAGCTTCTTGGGAGGCTGAAATAGACAAAGACAAGCCTAGGTCATTCTTTTTCTGTTTAATAGTGTAAAAGGCTGTACATTCCAACTGACAGATTTTTACAATAAAGAAATTGGCCAAAAATTGGCTTTTGGGTGCCTCTGGAATAGAAGAGAGAAAATTGGAGAAGGGGCTCCTTTGAGGATAGTATTGCCAGGATTGGTGGTTTATTTCCCCCAAACAAGGGCATGCCACTGAGTGACTTTTTCACAAGTCTCCTTGCTTGGAATTATACACTCAGAAATTGCTTTGGAGCTCACTTTAGGTGCAGGAAACTTGTTATGTGGGAGAGCTGCTGCAGCTCTGTGTCAGGCCTGACAGTCACCTTCATCTGGTGCATTGACAGTTACTGTCCCCTAAGCAAGATCATCTGAGATCCAAAATCCCCTCTGTGAGTTGTGTTTTCCCAGTGACCTACTGTGTTAGTTAAGGTAATGCTAGCTGCTATAACAGACACACCCTGAACTCCCAGGGCCTTAGCACAATGAAAATTTATTTCTTGCATACTTCACAGTCCCAAGAGGATGTTCCTGGTCAGTCAGCCTTCCAGATGGTCATTCAGGGATCCAGGCTCCTTCCATCGTGAGGCTCTGCCTTCTGTAAGTCCTTGGTGTTCTCTGCATTTTGCCAGTGGGTAGAGGGAGGCACCAAGGGGAAGAGACATCTCCATGTTACCTTTGGGCTGAAGGTGCCAGTTGTTACTTCCATGCATTTGCCACAGCTGAGAAGCCTTGCATGGCCCTACTGAGGTGCAAGGGAACCTGGGAAATGCAGTTCCTGTGAGTGCCCCGGCAACACCTCTACATGATGGGAAAGAAACAGAAATATTTGCCACACCTAGAAACACCTGGCATGGGGTAGAAAAATAGGAAAGGTTCTCAATAAAACAGGGAAGGGGGCGATCTCAGGAGGGTGTGTTGAGAAAAGACAATTCTTCTAAGAATTATTATTCTGGAGCTGTCCAGGTTTAGTCTAACTGTAGCAACACCTCTGAGACCCTGAGCAAAGGGATAGATACATGGGCCTAGAGCTGGTTTGATTCACTCTTCAACCCACTCCTATAATCTCAAGTGAGGGACAGTCCTCAGGAGAGTGATGGTGTCTCCATTAAGGGGAAAGCCCTGTCTTTCTCATCTTGCCCCAACCATCCATAAGGCAGGAGAAATGTCCTCATCCTATTTCCCGAGAACAAACCCTGCAGGTCTGGTGAGTGTGCTGTTGCATTCATTTAGACAACAGACGTTTCTCTAACATCTACCATGTCCTAGGTACTATCACACAAAGGAGAGGTGCTTTTTCTGGCCCCCTGAGTTCCGGTCCTGGGCTGCTTACTAGGGCATTTGGCAACTCACTCCATCTCTCCAGCCCTGCCTTTCCCCACCTGTAAAGTAAAGTTCTTTAAATTCTCTCTAACTCAGTGGTTTTTAACCAGGGGCAGTTTTATTCCCCTAGAAAACATTTAGTGATATCTGGAGACATTTTTTGGTTGTCACAACTGAGGGGAAGAGGGTGCTTCTGGCATCTAGTAGGTAGAGGCTAGATACGCTGTTAAACATGCTGCAATGCTTAGGATGCCCTGAACGTCAAAGAATTATCCAGCCCCAATGTCAATAGTGCTGAAGGTGAAAAACCTTATTCTTAGCTCTAAAATTCTATGATTCTTGCCAAGCAGAGAAGTCAGTCTGAATCTGGGATGCTGGAAATACTTGATTTCTATAAACTTGGTTAGTGGTGCTTCTCCTAACACAAAGATTCTGCCATTAGACTTCCCTCAGGTTGTTGTAGGGACCCGTCATTGGTAAATGTGTGTCACCCACACAGCAGCCATGTTAGAGGAGTGACCACAAATTCTTCTAAATGTCTAGCTTAAGCCCCTCTTGATTCAATTCATCCTGCGGAATTAAATGATTTACGGAATGATTTACGGAACTAAAGCAAGCACGTGAAGATGGTGTGCTTGGGGTTTTGGTCAGTAGGAGCTAGACTTTTACCCCTCAAGTCTTGGTAGAGGGGGTGCTTTGCCTAGATCCATTCCCATTCATTTCCTTTGTGCCCTATGTCTGAGGACATACAGCTGTGAGATGGAGACATAGGAGTGCTCTATGTCCACCCATGTCTTCATCCATCCATTCATTCACTCAACATTTATTGAGCACCCACTGTGAGCTTAATCCATAGTCCAGGTACTCTGCTCCTTGTGCTGGCCACAGAGCAGTGAGTTAGACAAACATCCCAGGGCCAATGGAAACCACACACTAGTTGGGGAGTGGGTAATAAACAAGTAATCATGGTACAACTTACTTCTACAGTCAAGAGCCCTCTCTCTATGGAAGGTCGTTTATTTATTTATTTTTTTTTGAGACAGAATCTTGTTCTGTCACCCAGGCTGGAGTGCAGTGGCACCATCTCACCTCACTGCAACCTCTGCCTCCCGGGTTCAAGTGGTTCTTCTGCCTCAGCCTCCGGAGTAGCTGGGATGACAGGCGCCTACCACCGTGCCTGGCTAATTTTTGTATTTTTAGTAGAGACGGGGTTTCACCATGTTGGCCAGGCTGGTCTCGAACTCCTGACCTCAAGTGATCCACCTGCCTCGGCCTCCCAAAGTGTTGGGATTACAGGAGTAAGCCAGCACTCCCGGCCAAGAAGACAGTTTATTTTGCCCTAATATTGGCTAAGGGAATCTTCCCAGATATTCTAGCAGAGGAGATTACAGACCTTACACTTTTGCTGCAGAAAATCACAAAGTTTTTAGACTCTCCCTGGAAAGCTTAGGGCTGCAGCCTTGCTCCTCCCGCCTGTCCCCTTTATGCAGCCCGCCTGCTGCCCAAGGGTGCTGTGCATTCCGTCCTGGGGATCCAGAGGAAAAGGGGCTTTGTGGGGAGAGGAGGCAGGGATAAAGGAAAGTGCTAAGGCCCAGCCAATTCCTCCTAGGCTTGTAAAATTCCAGGGCTGAGTCCAAGTTCCCAAAATAGAAGTGAAGGGAGAGCAAACTTCCTGGCTGTGGTGGAGCCCCTGATGTGTTGAATGAAGCTGTTGGTTTGCAGGGTCTGGGAGGGTGTGGGTGGGAGATGGGGGGGTCAGGGGGTGGTGGGGAGGGGCCTGAGTGACCAGAGGTGACCAAGATCCTGGGGGACAGACAGCACCTGGAGTGGTGACCACAGCTGCAGGAGCGGCAAGACTCCCAACACTCCATGCTTGGCGGTCACTTCTTTCTTTAGAAAGAGATATTTTACTTTCTGTGGGCTTCAGAAGGCAGCAAATGACTGCACAGTCATGGGCTGTGCAGGGCCATTGTGACATGTTTGTCCTGTGGGGGCAGCGAGTATTTGTGGATGTGGGTGGGGGTGTGGACGCTTCGTGTCCACTGGCAGGCTGCAAATGAGGAGCGTGCGCCTGGGTGAATGTCTGCTCTAAACTCAACTGCTTGTTTATTCAATGTCCTTAAAAAGGCTCTTGGTTCATCAGCAGTGTATTAAAAATGTATAGTTCAACAATGAGCTTTTTGTTTAGATATCTTGTTTCGCAGTTTCTTAGGTTCAGTAAACACATTTTTTTAAATGTCTTAATTGTCTCATGAAGATATCTGACACAGTTAAATAAAAACAAGTGTTAGATTAAAAAGCCATGTAACTGCCCAACAGGTTCACCTTATCCATTGCCTAAACAGAGCCGATTAATCAAGACAGGGGAATTGCAATAGAGAAAGAGTAATTTATGCAGAGCTGGCTGTGCAGGAGAATGGAGTTTTATTATTACTCAAATCAGTTTCCCCAAAAACTCGGGGATCAGAGTTTTTAAGGATAATTTGGTGGGTAGGGGGCTAGTGAATTGGGAGTATTGATTGGTTGGCTCCGCAATGAAATGACAGAGCGTCAAAGCTGTTCTCTTCTGCTGAGTCAGTTCCTGGGTGGGGGCCACAGAACTGGTTAGCAGGTCCAGGTGGGGCCATCCAGTTGTTAGAAATGCACCTGAAAACTCATCTCAAAAGGCCAATCTTAGATTCACAATAGTGATGTTACCTCCAAAAGTAATTGGGGAAGTTGCAAATCTTATGACCTCCGGAATAATGGCTGGTAATATTTTGAATTCCAGCCCTCCTCTTCGTGACTTGGTGGCTGGTGGCCTTTCATTTGTTTTATAAGAATAGTTTAGCCTTTTAGGAAGGGCTATTATTTAAACTATAAACTAAATTCCTTCCCAAAGCTGGTTCTGACTATGTCCAGGAATGAACAAGGACCGTTTAGAGGTTGGAAGCAAGATGGTGTCAGTTAGGTCTGGTATCTTTCACTGTCATAATTTTCTCAGTTGTGATTTTTGCAAAGGCAGTTTCAGCCAAGGCAGCCCCGCAGAATGAATGGACAGGAGACATTTGCCTGAATTACCCGGGCATTGACAAGCTCTCTAGGTTCACTCTTGGATTTGCAAATCACTTGCTGTGTGAATTTGGGGCAGTCTCTTCCTCCCAGTGTGCCTCAGTTTCCTTCATTATTGGTTCATTCTATAAACATGATTTCAGTTGAAACATGCTAAAAGAATTGAAAAAAAAATCAAACAGACTGTATGTGCACAATCCTAACACCTAGGGGCTGCCTTCTGGTACTTAACTAGCAGTCCCTTGGGGGTACTGTTAGCTGAAATGCTAGTGAAATGACCGCTCTCCACAGATAAGGAATAGCTGATTGTTCCTTCCAGCCAGCGCTGGATTCCCTGGAACCATTCACATTCTCTTTTTCTCCTTCCTTTGGAATATACAGACATATGCCTAGCATGCTGCCTGGTATGGAGCCAGCTCTCAGCCAACACGTCTGAGTGAAGCTGCATTGGGCACACACCTGCATGGGGCAGTGTGAGGCTGGCACTGCAGGCCACCCCAGGCAGACGCCTTCCTGCTGGCACTGACTGAAGGCCTGAGGGATTCCCTGGGCAAAGCCAGAGAATCAAATGGCCCCTATATGAGATGTTTTCTCCCATTGGAAACTAAGTCAGTTTGTCACTTGTCCCAACCTTCCTCTTCTCAATCTTAAATACAGCTTGTGCCTTTGGCTTATGTATTTCTTTGCATTGACTCGGCGTGGCTCATAAACGTCCAAGGGTAGGGTCATATATGTCAGACACGCTGCTAGTTTCTCATCCCACAAAGCTTCAATATGAGCTGGGTATGACCTCCCTCTTGGTATCAAGGAGGCTGAAACAGAGAAGTCGAGCAGCTAGTTCAAAGTCAAACAGCTGTCAGGAGCTGGGGCTGCGATTTGAACCTGGGCAGAAAGCAAAGCCCACACTCATTCTATTTCATGCGGCTTTCTCCTTCTGCCTGAAGTCACGTTCCCCTGATCCTGAAGGTTACCGCAGGCGTGTGTGTCCTGGAGAGTCTTCAAGGGTCTCCCCATCCCTAGTCAAGCCTTCTAAATTTCACAGCTCCTCCTCTGACCACAGCAGCCCACCATCAGGCTGTGTGCCCTGGTATGCCTGGCAGGCTCTATGCAAACAGAACCATTTTTGATACTAGTGATGTTAACATATCATAGGTTTATGTAATTATTATTGTTACTTTGGTCTTGATTTCCTCTTGCCAGACACGATGTCTAAACAGGAAAGACCAGCTTTCCTGTTGGGAGATCAGTGACTTCCAGAAGGAGTTGGCTTAGGGAGCTCCTCCCCACGCCCCCTCCCCTTCTTGTGGTTTTCAAAGATTCCTTTTCAGTCTTGAAGATGAGTGGGAAATACCAATAATAGCCCCTGGGAAAGGAAGGAACCCCACAGCGGGCCAGTTCAGGGGATGCCTCTGCAGCAAGTGATGGGCTCTGCTCCAGGAACCCCTCCCTTCCATCCTTCTGTGCGGGCCACTCCACGTCCACAGGGAGAGAGGTGGCCCGCCCAACCCTGAGTGTGCAACCCGCGGGCAGCTGGGGATGAGTGTCTTGGCGCCCCTCGTGGCCATCTGTCGGTACCTGTGCCTCGCGCAGGGTCTGTGGCTGAAGTCGTGAATGGTGGGGCTGGGTGTGGCGAGGCCTCCGGCCTGGAGTCTAACTTCTGGGTTCTAGGCAAGGTTAAGGTCCTTCCCCATCACTCCACGCTATGAAGCTCTAATTCTTTCATTTAACTTCTCACTCATTGAACAACTATTATATAAAAGGCATTGCCTGCAGTAGAGGCTCTGAGACACCAAAATGAATCCAGCAGTCCTCCTTGGAGGCTACAGAGGCAGACAGGGAGAGCCACACAGACACACAGTGAGGCCAGACACGAAGGCCAGGGAGCAGGGGAACAGAAGTGAGGCCGGCAGATCTCTGGGTCCAGGACCCTTGCCCTGGCCATGAGGTGGAGGGTGCAGCAGGCTTCAGCCCCAGAGGGCCACCTCGCGTCCCCAAGAGGCAGGGGTTGGCTAGGGTTCCAGGGGACCCTTTCTCCAGGGCCATATATGAGGGTGGGTTCTACTCAGTCCTGTGAGCACCCTTGGGCTGCCTGCTCTGCCTTGCCAGGCTCTGCCTGCCTTCCTGGTGCCACATGGGGCTGGGGGTGGGGAGCAGGGGAAGGAGAGCCATGTTCCCCTCCTGTCCCAGAGACTCTTAGAGAGATGAGGTAATGTCTGTAGCTGCCCTGGGGGGGGATGGGACCTGCACAGTGAGGCGCCCATCCGACTCTCACTCCATGCTGCATAGGGACCCCGCACTCTGGGTTTCGATGCATTCCGTTACCCTCGTTTCCTCCTCCGGAAGCCGCCACAACATGCTAATCCTTCAGCAGAGCTGCAAGGGACAGAGAGGGAATGGAATCAGTATTTATGAGGCCTTCAGGCCCGGCATGGTGGCTCACACCTGTAATTCAGGTGTGGCTCACACTTTGGGAGGCTGAGGGTGGATCACCTGAGGTTGGGAGTTTGAGACCAGGCTGGCCAACACAGCGAAACCTCATCTCTATTAAAAATACAAAAATTATCCAGGCGTGGTGGCAGGTGCCTGTAATCCCAGCTACTTGGGAGGCTGAGGCAGGAGAATTGCTTGAACCTGGGATGTGGAGGTTGCAGTGAGCTGAGATCACACCACTGCGCTCCAGCCTGGGCAACAGAGCAAGACTGTCTCAAAAAAAAAAAAAATTATGAGGCCCTCAGGAAACCTGGGGGTCCATCCATCAAGGCCAATCTGTGACCTTGTTCAGATGTTTCTCCAGCTCTGGCTGCTGGAACGTTTATTCCTCCATCAGGGCTTGGGCCATTCCAGGCTGGGGAGAAGAGGCCAGAGGGAGGAGGGAGGCCCCCAGCCAGGTTCCGGCTTGGGCAGTGCAGCCAGCAGAGGGGCTTAGGAGCAGCAGGCAGTGGAGTCCTGAGCAGAAGCAGGAGGGTTGCAGGGCTGTGCTGGCACCAGCCGTGGTACAACTGGGGCATGGATGATGACTGAAGATGGTCAGGTAGAGGAGAGTTGAAGCTTCTACCCCACGTGTGTGCTCACTGTTCAGGAGACTCATCAGCACTGCTTTACAGTGTGGTCGCTGGCTTTTCCCAAGAGAAAGCGGAAACTGCCAGGACTGCTAAAGGCTGGGCCCAGGACTGCTGCTCCTTCTATGGCTCGATGCAGGGGGAAGGGGGACAGCCTCGTTTCTTGCTGGGGCTGATCACAGGGGAAGAGGGGTCCAAGGCCACCATTGGAGACCACGCATTCTATGTGAGGGCCACAGGCCCCCCTGTGTCTGCCTTTCCACGTGGGGAGGGGTACATAGCAGCTGTGAACCTCTCATCTGCTGCCCCAGGCTTTTGGATCCTGTCAATGCACAGACTCTGACAGACTCAAACATCTGCCCTCCAGCCTCGGCCATGTACTCTGGTGACTTCCCCAGAATGAGTGTCACAGGGGAAGTCACCCTTGTGTCACCCTTGCCCTCTTAAACAGCCCCTTTGTGGACAGTGGTCAGTGACAGAGACATGGGAGACCTGCTGAGTGGGAGGGGAAGGCTCCTCTCTGGAGGTTCAGAGGTGGAATTCAGACCCGCAGGCCAAAGTCTCAGAAGGCAGACTTTACGCCCACGCAGGAGTGAAGAATAAACTCTTTAATACTGGAGTGGGCTGATTTCCAAAAGGGGGTGCCCTGTCCCTAGAAGTGTTCACACAGAGGCCGGATCATCCCTGCCTGGAGAATGAGAATGAATTCCTACACTCGTGGAGAGGCTGGACTCTTTAAACTCCCAAGATTCCTCACGCTTTTAATCATCCTTCATTCTAATTATCCAGACCCTATTTGGTGACAATTATCATTTGCAAGTCCCAGCAATCCTCATTTTGGGGGCCAATCCCTAGTTGCTTGTGTAAGTAAGCATTGTTGAGAAAAGGGTCCAACAGCTGGAATCCAGGAAGGCCCTACCTACCTAGGCACCATGTTAATGCCCAGCTAGTCAGTTGGGTCCAAGCAGCTTTGAGTATTTCTATTTTAATATAACTGCATGAAATTCGTGCACCCGGGAAAGAGCTTGTGCGGGGTCACTGAGCACCTTCTTTTCTTGGCCCTGAGGTTGGGCTGGGGGTGGAAAGGACCCTCAGCTCAGAGCCCTCCGTGAGGCCCCCAGCATCTGCTGCATCGCAGATTGGACTGTCCCCAGCCACAGGACAGGGCTCAGGCCTCCCAGTTCTCCAAGAAGCACATTCCCTGGGGTTGGCCCACAGGACCGGGCTTCTCCGTTCACATTTTCTCTTGGATTCGTGCACCACCTTGGCTGTACCGAGAAGCAGTGGTGTGAGCAACCACGTTTGAAGGCCACAGGCTCTGACCCCAATGCCCACCCTGTGCTGCTCCGGAGGAACTCTCTGGGGTCTCCTGCCCCTCAGGCTCCAATGCCGGCCCCAGCCTCACTCTGCCAGGGCCATGGATCCTGCCCTCACAGCCCTGGGGGGGAAGGACCAGTGCCCAGGCAAAGCTCCATGCCTGGCTCACACAGGCCCACAGGAGAGGGAGGAAAAGTCTCCCTCGTGAGTAGCCAGGGTCAGGGTCCAATGAGGGCCCTTAACATGTAAAAGATGTAGCTTGAGCTCAATCAGCTTTAACCTTGTCTTTCCATTACCTCATAAAGTAGCATGGAACTCTTGACAAAAGTAGCAAAGCTCTGAGGAGATGTGCGCTTACTGGCTTTCTAGCATATTCCAAAGTTCTCTCTGCCTCCAGGTGTGTTGCTGCTGCAGGGCAGCAGGTAGGCATGGGCCGGGCTGCATCCTGGGGCTCTTCCGAGGACCTGGGACTCTCCCCGGGAAGGGCGGCCGTGCAGCTGTTTCTAGATCAGCGAGGATTTCACCACGGGGTCCCATTCTGTGATCGTGCTTCCAGGCTGACCTGTGGCATGTGTGTGCAGGGTGTCGTGCATGTGTGTTGTGCGCGTGGTGGGTGTCCACTGTGTGGTGTGTGTACACATAGTATGTGTGGTGTGTGTATACTGTGTGTTTTGGCATATGTGTATTGCGTGTGGTGGGTATATATTGCATGGTGTGTGGTATGTAGATATGCGTGTGTGGCGTGAGGTGTTGGTGTGTATGTGGGTGTGTTGTGTGTGGTGGGTAGACACTGTGCAGTGGGTGAGTGTGGTGTGAGGTGTGAGTGTATGTGGGGTGTGGTGATAGTGTGGTGGGTACAGTGTGCTGTAGAGGCATGTGGGTATGGCATGGGTGTGAGTATGTGGGGTGTGGTGTGCATGTGGCGGGTATGTACTGTGTGGTGTGTGTGTGGGGTATATGTGGTGGGTATATATTGTGTGGTGTGTGGCATGCAGATGTGTAGGTGTGGCATGGGTAGCTGTGTATGTGGGTTGTAATGTGTGGTCTATGGTGTGTGTGGTGGGTACATATTGTATGATGTGTGGTGTGTAGATGTGTGGGTGTGTATATGGGGTGTGCTGTGTGATGTGTGTGTGGTGTGTAGACGTATGTGTGGTGTGTGTGTGTTGTGATGTATGTGGTGTATATGTGGTGTCTGTAGTGGGTATACTATACTATGTGGTATTGGTGTGTAGACACGTGTGGTGTATGTGTGGGCTGTGTGTGTGTGGTGTGATATATGTGGTGTGTATATGGTGGGTGTGGTGGCTATGCATTGTAATGTGGGTGGTGTGTAGATGTGTGGGTGGAGTGTGTGGGTATGTCGTATGCATGTGGGATATGTGTGCTGTGTGTAGTGAGTATATTGTGTGGTATGTGGTGTGTAGATGTGTGTGTATGGTGTGTAGGTGTGTGGGTGTGGTGTGTGTGTAGGCAGTGTGTGTAGTGGTTATACTGTGTGGTATATGGTGTGTAGATGTGTGGCGTGTGTGGTTTGTGTGTATGTGGGGTATGTGTAGTGTGTGCAGTTGGTATAGTGTATGGTATGTGGTGTGTAGACCTGTGTGTAGTGTGTGTGTGGTGGGTATACAGAGTGGTGTGTTTGCTGTATGTGGTGTGTGTGTTGTGTGTGTATTGTATGGGGTGTGTGTGGTGGGTATACAGTGTGGTGTGTGTGCTGTGTGTGTGGGGTGTACATGGTGTGGCATGTGTGGTGTGTAGACGTGTGTGCTGTGTGTGTGGGGGGGTGTGGTGGGTATATAGTGTGGTGTGTGCTCTGGTGTGTGTGGTGTGGCTTCTGTGCTGTGTGTGTGTGGTGTGGCGTGCATACTGTGTGTGTGTGGTGTGTGTGTGGTGGGTATAGAGTGTGTGTGTGGTGTGTGCTCTGTGGTGTGGCGTGTGTGCTGTGTGTGGTGTGTGCTGAGTGTGTGTGGGGTGTGTGTGGTGGGTATACAGTGTGGTGTGTGTGTGGTGTGTATGTGTGTCGTGGGTATATAGTGTGGTGTGTGTGCTGTGTTGTGTGTGTTGTGTGTGCTGTGGCATGTGTGTGATGTGTATGGTGTGTGCGTGTGGTGTGTGGGTGTGGTGGGTATACAGTGTGGTGTGTGCTGTGTGTGTGTGTGGTGTGTGCTGCGGCGTGTGTGCTGTGGCATGTGTGGGGTGCGTGTGTGGTAGGTATACAGTGTGGTGTGTGTGTTCTGTGTGGTGTGTGTGTGGTGGGTATACAATGTGTGCTGTGTGTGGTGGGTGTGTGTGTGTGCTGTGTGTGTGGTGTGTGTGGTGGGTATACAGTGTGGTGTGTGTGCTGTGTATGTGTGCTGTGTGTAGTGTGTGTGCTGTGTGTGTGTGTGGTGTGTGTGGTGGGTATACAGTGTGGTGTGTGTGCTGTGTATGTGTGCTGTGTGTAGTGTGTGTGCTGTGTGCGTGTGTGTGGTGTGTGTGGTGGGTATACAGTGTGGTGTGCGTGCTGTGTTTGTGTGGTAGGTATACAATGTGGTGTGTGTGCTGTATGCATGTGTGGTGTGTGTGGTGGGTATACAGCGTGGTGTGTGTGCTGTGTATGTGTGGTGTGTGTGTTGTGTGCTGTGTGCATGTGTGTGGTGGGTATACAGTGTGGTGTGTGTATGGTGTGTATGTGTGCGTTTGTGTGGTGTGTGTGCTGTGACGTGTGCTGTGGTGTGTGTTTGCTGCGTGTGTGGCAGGTATACAGTGTGGTGTGTGTGTTCTGTGTGGTATGTGTGTGGTGGGTATACAGTGTGGTGTGCTATGTGTGGTTGGGTGTGTGGTGTGTGTGGTGGGTATACAGTGTGGTGTGTGTGCTGTGTATGTGTGCTGTGTGTGTGGTGTGTGTGCTGTGTATGTGTGGTGTGTGTGTTATGTGCTCTGTGTGTGTGTGGTGGGTATATAGTGTGGTGTGTGCAAAGTGTGTATGTATGCGTTTGTGTGGTGTGTGTGCTGTGGCGTGTGTGGGGTGCGTATGGTAGGTATACAGTGTGGTGTGTGTGTTCTGTGTGGTATGTGTGTGGTGGGTATACAGTGTGGTGTGCTATGTGTGGTTGGGTGTGTGTATGTACTGGTTGTGTGTATGTGCTGTGTGTGTGGGGTGTGTGTGGTGGGTATACTGTGTGGTGTGTGCGCTGTGTATGTGTGCTGTGTGTGCTGTGTATGGTGTGTGTGCTGTGTGTGGTAGGTATACAGTGTGCTGCGTGTGTGGTGTGGTGTGTGTGTGCTCTGTGTGTGCTGTGTGTGTGTGGTGTGTGTGCTGTGTGTGTGTGGTGTGTGTGGTGGGTATACAGTGTGGTGTGTGTGCTGTGTATATGTGGGGTGTGTGTGTGCTGTGTGCGTGTGTGGTGGGTATACAGTGTGGTGTGTGTATGGTGTGTATGTGTGAGTGTGTGTGGTGGGTATACAGTATGCTGTGTGTGTGTGCTGTGTGGGGGGGGTGTGTGTGTGGGGGTGTGTGTGTGGGTCCCCTGAGTGGTGTGGGGGAACAGGGACGGACCGCAGGTGCAGGTGCGGGCCGTGGTTGTGTCACCAGCCAGATGGCTCTATCTATGAAGACTGTTTTTGGGATTTCTGTTGGCGTTTTGTTTGTTGTGTGTTTTGTCAGCTTGCGCCTCGCAGGGGTTTCTCCCCTGAGGCCGGCGCCTCCGGGTGTGGTGTTGGCGCTGTGTCTAGGGTTTCTAGAAGGGGGAGGAATGAGGGAAAGAGGCCCCTCCGGGCACTGGGACAGGCTCAAGGGGAACAGCCCCGAGCTGGGTGTTGGCTGAGTGTGAATTCCAGCAGCCAGGCTCACAGACCCGTGTCACCTCTGACGTCAAGTGGCAGGGACACGCTAAAAGCCTTTGAGTCTATTGATTGAGAAGGCTCCAGAAAGTTTTGGAGCGCTGGAAGAAGGCCAGGCCTGGAATTTACGCGTCGGCCTCTTGGTGTCTCCTCCCGCTGAAGGGAGTAAATCCAGGCAGGTCTGGGGCTGCCGGGCGGGCACCTGGGGCGGAGGAGCCTCGAGGCTGTGGTCCTGCAGCGCCACCTGGGGGCGGCGAGAAGAGTAGCCGCAGAGGCTCGGGAGGACGCGCCCTCGGGTCCAGCCGCAGCCAGCACACCGGGAGGCGGTCAGGGGTCATCTCTTCTGCGCCGGCCCCAAAGTAGACTGTCCAGTTCCCTGGGAGATACTGCGAAATCTGCTTCATGTTTCCATTCGTAGACAGGAAAAAAAAAAGCCCGCCCCAAAAGCCTGAGCTTCCATTAGGATTACCTTGCCTGGGGTCCCAGAGTGACCATAAAACACCATTTCCCACCCTCCCTGCCCCATTGGTTTGTCAGAATACCGCTTCCACTAAGAGGTACCATCGTTTAAGATTCTTAGAATATTCTACCTAAAGGCCTGAATATTCTCATATTCATGTGTGGCCTTAGAATGAATATCCAGCCTGAAAGGAGATGGTGAAGTATGCCTGCCTCATAGGGAAATTGAGGCTCAGCAAGGCTCCGTGGAAGAGGGGAAACCTTACCCTCTGAGTGCTCCATAATGGAGTCTATGGAATAAGCTGACAGCAGGCGGATTAGCAGGAGGAAGGGTGACCACATTTATTATGCACATGGATGCATCATGGGAAAGAAAAGTGAATATCCCCAAACCAATGAGAGACTTAGAGGCTTATGCGCCTGACTCACCGCGGAGGCAGGAGAGGGGATGGAGGTGCCATGGGGAGAATGAATGATTTGGGGAAAGATGAATGGGCCCTTGGGAGAATATGGGTAGCTTATGACAAAGTTGGCCTGGGCATGGCATCAACCTTCAGTCCCCTCTGCTGTGATGTGAGTCTCCCCTGGCTCATGAATGTCCTAGGGAGGGGATTCATGATAATTGAGGTCCCTTTGGAGGGTCCATCTTTAGGCAGACAAAGGCAGCTCAGAGCAAGCCTCCATCCCGTGCTGTCCAGTGCCTTTGGTTCAAGGTAGCTGGCATACTGTGTTTGGGTGGCACTTCCCGAACTCCTTCGGCCCAGTCCCTTGACTTTAAGCCCAGTGCTCTTTCCACTGCTGTCCACGGTGTGTGGCCCTCCCCCCGTGCAGAGTGTGTGACTGGGCACCCGCAGAGGGACACCAGGCCACAGGGAAAACAGAGAGAGGCAGACCCAGATAATGCCAAGATGTGCACAGAGCTGAGTGCTGTAGAGGGAGCCGCAGGCATGGGATGGAGGGTGTGACACCAAGTGGTACCACCCACAGGACACATCTGCTGCGAAGATACTCAGTCTGAAGTCTGGGTCCCAGAGAAATGACTCTTTATAGCACCTGGAAAGGCTACCCTGCTGCCTGCAGTCTCTGTGGAACAAAGAAGAAATGAATATTGCAATACATGTCACACGTAAATTCAGCATCTGGCCCTGTTTGTACTTGACCTGGCCTGGCCACCTTGTTACCTTATGCTCCTCATCACAAACTCCTCCCCAGAGCCAGGCTGCTGGCCTCCCTGAATATCCTGCTTTCGCGGCTTTGCTTTTGCTGCTTCCCCTTCGTGGAGCACCTGCCATGCCCCCCTCACACCTTAGCATGTGAGTCGAAGCTTCCTGCTCACAGCCAGGGGCTCCTGGAGGGGTGTGTTAGCTTCCTACAGCAGCTGTGACAAAGTCTTACAGACCGGGAGGCTTACACAGCAGAAACCTGTGGCCTCACAATTCTGGAGGCTGCAAGTCTGAGATCTAGATGTTGGCAGGTTGATTCGTTTTGTGGGCTGTGAGGGAGAATCTGTTGCAGGCCCCTCCGCTTGGCTGGTAGTCGACCATCTTCATGTGTCTTCATGCGTCATTCTGTGTGTGTGGCTGTCTCCACGTTTCTCTTTTTTATAAGGACACTATTCATTTTGGATTAGTAATGGCCTCATTTTAACTTGATTACCTTTCTAAAGCCTTATCTTCAAATGAGGTGCTATTCTAAGGAACATGGGACGTCAGCAAATGACTTTTGTAGTAGACACAATTCCACCCACAATACCTGGTTCTGGCCTGGCCAGCCACTGCTGAACCGATGGAATGCTAAAGGGAATGGGATTTCGAAGTGAAAGATGGCTTGGAAGTTTGGAGAACATGAGGAGGAGGTCTCGGGGGTGTTGGGGGTGGATGAGCCCATTGCTGTAGGAGCAGAGAGGTCAGAGCATGTAGTGGAAAGGGGTTTGGGGTAAGCTTTTGCTGTTTCGATTGTGAGAGAAACTTTCTTCCATCTCCTTGGGAAAGCGTTAGCAAGGAGTACATTACTAATCCTTAGACTGGAGTGAGATATGTGTTGGGTCAGGGGCAATGTGAGGACGCCCGGCACTGCGGAAGGGCCAGGGGGAGCCCCAGTGGATCTAAATCTTTCTTACCCTTCCAGGACTAACTCACGTCCTTCTTCCTGGCACGTCTGAGCTTGCATTATTCTGGCAGAAAACAAACTAAATTACAGTAAATATATCACACACATTATTTCCAGCGCCACTTCATTAGCCGGTGCTGTTTTGTAGGGCTAATTAACTGTGGCGCGTATGTTTGTCTTCTCCAGTTGATGCTGGTGCACGTGTATAGTCTGAGGTTTGTTTTTCCCCAGCCTCACCCCCATGGTGCCTAAGACACCACATCGTGCACAGCAGGCGCTTGGAGCACGCCTGTAAACTGAAGGCTGCTTGGGATGCCCATCACATTCCCTTATGCCAGCCTTAGCACAGCGTCGGGGTCGCCCACACCCAAGGCTCCCCCTGTACCTGTGGAAGGGCTAGAATGGAAACAAAAGGCGTGCCCCATACATTGTACTTCCTCAGTTTTGGAGAGGCTCACCCTAAGGTCCTCTGCAGATATTCCCATTCTCAACAATGTTGGCCACACCCCTGGAGGCTTTGGAAGTTACTAGAAGGGCCCGAGTTTGACAAGGCCTTCTGCTGCTCTCTCTGACCTTAGGCCCTCAGGAAAGAAGGCGGAGGCATTTGGCACTGTAGTGGATGGAAACCAGGCTGCTCCGAGTGGCTGTTTTCTTTCGACGCCAAAGAAATGGAATTTGCCTGAGAGTCTCAGAGAGTCTCTTCCCACTTAATAAATTCTGTTTGAAATGGATGATAATGGCTTCAGGGACAATGTGTTCGAGATGGATTGTAACGGGAGATTAGGGAACAACAGGTTCACAACCCCCAGACCTGACGCTGCAGGCTTTTAGTCAGGGCCCTCCTGGGAGGACAAGCAGCTGGTCTAGGTGGAGGGAGAATTTGGAAAGAATCCAGGGCTGGAGCAGGGCCACATCATGAACTGAGGATGCAGAGGAGATCTGAGGCCAGAAGATGTTTCAAAGGTAGGGGAGGGCAGTGGGGAGAGTGCTGGGGAGGGGCCCTCTTTGAGGCTGTTCCAGGAGATCAGCTCTTGCCAGGAGCTGGACTTTGAACTTGGGTCCCGTGATTACAAAATCCAGTGGGCCAGAAACCAATGATAATGATTATGGCCCCTTGCTACATTGGGATTTGGTGCTGCTGAATGCTCTGGCCTCAGAGGACCCCGTGACTTTGGGGTGCTGTCAAAGAAAAAATTATTCGTGATACTTGTTATATATGGTAAGGCAGACTCTATTCACTGGGGGAATCACAGTAGCTCTCGGGACCACTGCAGTGGGGTCTTGCAGTGGGGAGAGAGACTGAACTCAACTGAGTCCAACAGGGACAAGTGAGGATTCATAGCCCAGGAGCAGAGTGGGTGTCCGCGGATGGAAAATTACTAAGAGGAGGCATTTTTGCTAGACTGACAACAGAATTCTTGCTGCAGGCAGGCCAGGCTGAGAAGATACCCAGGGTGATTGGATTCCAAGGGTGGGGAATTGTTGCTAAACTGACAATAGGATTCTTGCTCAAACTGGATTCTACAAAGACAGAGCGTGAAACCCAAAGTCATACCTAGTTGAGCAGAGTACTCAGAGGAGCCTAAAGGTTTGGTCAAACGCAAGAGTCTTTGTCAGTGCCCGTATTCAAACCAGGTCAGGGGGAGCCCTGCTGTTGGCTTGCTGGGAGAGAGAACCAGCCCCCGACACACTCACATCACTGGGAATGTGTAAATACTTATGCAATGTGGATTACTATGTGTTTTACACATTACATATTCATGTGGCATATAATGGAAGCTCCCCCAAGAACCAGCAGAGAACGAATGGGAGCACAGGAGAGTGATTTAGATAGAGTAGCTGTCATCATTGTCACCATCATCATCACCTCCATTTTACAGATGAGGGAATTGAGGCCTGAAGAAGCTGGGGGTTGCCTGAAACATAAGAAATAAATGGCAGAGGCAGACCCTGTGGCTCACTCAGGTGCCTCTACTACTGTTACTATTACATGCGGGAATTGCTTGTTGAACACATACTTGTGCCAGCTCTCACCATAGCCCTGCAAAGAAGAACCTGAAACTGGAAGAAATAACTTGCAATAGCAGTAATTTTCAGAGCTGGATGTTGAACTTGGGTCCTGTGATTCCAAATCCCATGCTCTGTTGACTTCCTGGCCCTTTGTCTCCTCAAGGTGTGTAGCTCACTCCAAATCCTATGCATATGGGGAAGTCTCCTCTAGCCCCACAGTTGGCATGGACCTAGCACATCCCTTATAGGTAAGCCAAGTCAAGTCTAACTTTTTCTTGTGAGGTTGTTGGCATCACAGTTTGTCCTTGGGCATAGCTGAGCCTTTTTTTTTTAGAGCTGTCCTTTGACAGTCCCGCTCTGTCGCTCAGGCTGGAGTGCAGTGGCGCGATCTCGGCTCACTGCAACCTTTGCCTCGCAGGTTCAAGTGATTCTTGTGCCTCAGTCTCCTGAGTAGCTGGACTACCGGTACGTGCCACCACACTTGGCTAATTTTTTCTTTTTTTCTTTTTATTTTTGAGATAGAGTCTCACTCTGTGGCCAGGTTGGAGTGCAGTGGTGCGATCTTGGCTCACTGTAACCTCTGCCTCCTGGATTCAAACAATTCTCCTGCCTCAGCCTCCTGAGTAGCTGGGACTACAGGCGTGTGCCACCACGCCTGGCTAATTTTTGTATTTTTAGTACAGACGGGATTTCACCATGTTGGCCAGGATGGTCTTGATCTCTTGACTTCATGATCCAATTGCTTCAGCCTCCCAAAGTGCTGGGATTACAGGCATGAGCCACCACACCCGGCCTAATTTTTGTATTTTCAGTAGAGACGGGGTTTCGCCATGTTGGCCAGCCTGGTCTCGAACTCCTGGCCTCAAGTGATCCACCCACCTCAGCCTCCCAAAGTGCTAGGTTTATGGGTGTGAGCCACTGCACCTGGCACACTGAGCCATTTTTTAATGGGAGATCTGCTGTGTTTGAGTTTTAAGGTGCACTGTGGGGAATGAGATCTTCTGTTCTCCTTACTCCTCTCACAGTCTTGATATTCAGCTCCCCAATGCCTGGAATTGTACTATCTCTGTCTTCGAATGCAGATTTAAATACCCACATCAATCCTGAAAAAGTATTGCAATTGTCTCCAGAGTCAGTGAAGGTATCTGCTGGAGCTTAGGTCTTTGAAGTTCAGGCTTAGGAGTTTGCTACTTTCTCATTGTGCTGCTGGGTGATAAATGTTGCTTTGCTTTCTGCTTTTTTTTTTTTTCAGGCTTGTTTTTAATGAAAAGAAATGGCGGTTGGCAATATCCCTGAAGCTATTTAGTGGGGCTCCTATAATGAGGTTTGCTGAAATTCTGGATAGGAAATATTTTCCTCTGTAGGCTCAGATGCAGGATTTTAAACTTTTGTGATGTCTGTGGTCTTTTTCTTTTGAGCTGGCTGGGTTTGCCTCTTCAAAGATGTCAGCCCCAGCCTTGCCAAGTTTGGAGTTTACATCTCTAGTGTTAGTGACTTGCATGACGGTAAAAATAGGTCAGTGTTTTTTTTCCTCCCTCTCTTTCAAAGAAGAGAGAAAAATTGTGTGTGTGTGCGTGTGTGTTTTCCAACATCCCATCAGTCAAAAACAGTTGAAGCAATTTTAGCTTACTTTTTCCCCAAAAGATTCACTCCAAGTATGACTCAGATCGTGGAACACTTCAAGGAAAATGTTTTCTGTGAAAGTTAAGTGCAATTAATGAGGAGAGATCTGGTGGGAGAAAGAATTCCTCAGTGTTCGCTATAATGTCAATTACAGGCTGCCTGACAAACACACATAAAACGTGTAACAGATCCACTGCCTGCTCCTGCGCCACATCAGGTTATTATGAGAGTGAGCATTTCTTTCCATTACGAATCTGTATGGCTTAATTTTCCCAGCTGAAACTTTAAACAAGATGAAATTGCATGCATGCATGTGCGTGCACACACACACACACACACACACTCAACTATATTCTTTGAAAATACCACTGAAGAAAGTTTCCTAAAAACACATAAAACAAGGAAGCAGTTCAGCCATGAATACATTTTCTATGTGCTAAAAGGGGGTGGGTTAAACTCTAGATGCAAAACAGCTTAAACGCTTCTTGCTGCAACAAGGTTGCTGCCAGCTCTGTAAAGACTTGGAGTTTTATCCTATTCAGAATTGGCTTCTATTTCTTCCAAGTGCAGACGCATCCTTATGGCCTTGCCTATAAACACAGCCATGGGTATTTGCATAGAGGTCTGTGAGTCCCCGCCTTACCCTTCTCCTCCTCCCCTCACTCCACACTCATTTGCTCCTATAGGGTCTCTGTAGTGTTCTGGGGGCTCCCTTGCCTATGTCTGTTTTCTTACCCACTCCCAATCAGGGACCTCCTCTTTTCCCCGAGTCCTCAGCTTTTTCCTCTCTCCTTTCCATGAGCACTTCAATGTCCTCAAGCCTCTCCCACCTTAGAACAGAAACCTCTCAACCCCATGTCTCCCTCCTAAACACCCTATAGCTTCCCTGCCCTTCACAGCCAAATTGCTTGCCGCAGCTGTCTACACTTGCTGCCTCCACCTTCACATCTACGCATTCCCCCAGAACAACTGCCTGATGCTTTCCTGACATCCTTGGGAGTTCATCAGTGACCGCATTGCTTCTTCTACTCTTCCCTTAAATGCCATTTTTGCCGAGGGCTCCGTCCTTGACCTCGGGTTTCTCACTTTGCAAGCTCTGCCCCCGCTCCCGCCTCACCCTTTGTGTTGATGGCTTTCAAAGGTGCAGCTGCCGCTTGGGCCTCTTTCCTAAGCTCCAGAGGCCTGCTGACTTCTCATGGATCAAGGCTTTGATCCAAGTTGCCATGTTATCTGCAGCCCACTCATGACTCTATGTTCAGGAATGGCTCTGGAATCCCGGGGCCATCCTTGACTCCTCCCTCCCTTTCTGGTCAACTTCAGATCTCTCCCGTTCAGGCAGAACAGCCTGATTCCCTTACCGGCTCCCCCATGCCTCTGGACGAGGGATCCCAGCACCACATACCAGAAGTCAGGGCGTTACCCAGCTCCACCTCCAACCCACCCACCCTGACCTGCTCCGCTTCCTACTGACCCGAACTGCAGCCTCTTCTCTTTTAAATAATAACAGCAGTTAACATGTAATCAGTGCCTGTTGTGTGTCAGCTGCAGAGATAAGTGTCTCTTCGCTTTCAGACCCTGTGAGCTCAGTACCCATATTGTCCCATTTTACAGATGGCAAAACTGAGGCCCAGGGTGGGGGTTTTGTTGGGTCCTTCCTGTGGACGCCTTTTGGGCTCCCCAGCCTCCCGTGGCCCCTTCACGGCTTTTGGCTGCACCGTGTGCTTCGTGTCGCAACCCCAGAGCAGCTGGCACCCCCATTCCTGTGCTCAGTCAGCCCTGGCCTCAAAACGCAGCTGGGTCAGAGCCCTGGGGCCCCGCTTGCTCAGGCCTCATTTCCTCTGCCCTCATCCCTTGCTCCTGAATTTCTAAAAGAAAAAAGTCTACTAACTAATATCCTCTGCTCTCAGGTAATATCTTTGCAACCCAACCTCCTCACTGTAGCAGGATTATTTCTTCAAAATTGCAATCCAGTCATGTCCCTTACAGCTTAAAACCCTTCCACGACATCTCATTGTTGTCCTTAAGACAAAGTTTAAACTCTCAGCTTGGAACTGATCATAGCGGTCACTCTAAACTCCGCTCTCCCGACTCCTTGGGCAGCCCTAGGTGCATGGCAGACAGTCCAGCCTTCCTTGCTTCCCTTTCCCTCTCCTTTACAAACATTCCTGGGATGTGCCAGACAAGCGCTGTGCTGATCACCGAGAATGTGGGGATGAAACAGACAAGCTAGCAGACAAAGAGCAGCGTTCCTGCAGGCGTGTGGGGAGGGTCAGCTCTCCAGAACAATCTTAGTCCAGCACCACAAGTATTATGATGCAGGTGCATGGCTCCCCCGGTTCCAGGTTGATGGACTCTGGATGACTCCTTTGGCTCTGATAACCTCCCCTCATCTGGCTCTTCAGCTCCTAGTGAGAGTTCTAAACCCCGGAGAGCTCAAGGGAGCATCTCCTCTGCTCCAGGATGCCTCCCAGGCTCCCCCTGCTGGAGGCTGGACACAGCTCAGGAACAGCCCTAGAAGCTGCTGCTTAGGATAAACGAATTCTGCATTTTATCCTAAAAGCAGGTCCGATTTAAAGATTGTGTGTGTGTGTGTGTGTGTGTGTGTGTGTGCACATGTGTGTGTGAGACAGGGTATCGCTCTGTCACTCAGGCTGGAGTGTAGTAGTGCAATCATAGCTCACTGCAGCCTTGACCTCCAGACTCAAGTGATCCTCCCACCTTCGCCTCCCAAGTAGCTGGGACCACAGGTGTGTGCCACCACATCTGGCTAATTTTTAAATTATTTTTTTAGAGATGGGGGGGTCTCACTATATTGCCCAGGCTGGTCTCGAACTCCTGGGCTCAAGTGATTCTCCTGCTTTGGCCTCCCAAAGTGCTGGGATTACAGGCATGAGCCACCGCACCTGACCTCATTTAGATTTTAGCTGGAGGGTGACATTAGTGACATGGCTGGATTTGTTCTTGGAATGGTCCCTCTGGCTGCTGTGTGGAAAAGGAATGAGAAGACTGGAGTAGTTCTCAGAGCACTGATGCAAAATCCCAGGGCACATTGGAGTCTCCAGGCAGTTTACAGAACCCCCAGGCCTGGGTTCCACCCTACAGATCCTATGCAATTGGTCTGGGGTATGACCTAGGCCATGGGAAGGCCACGGGATTTTTAAAAGCTCCTGAGTTAGAACAATGACCCTTAATCTGGTTCACATGAGAATCACCTGGGGGAACCCTTAAACAATGCCCAGGTCCTACCTCCAGGGATCCTGATATAATTTGTTTGGAGTGGGGCTTGGGTGTTGAGAGGTTTGAAAGGCTCCCCAGGTGATTCTGATGTGGGCCTAGGGCCGAGAACCACCGAGTAAGAGGCTATCACAGTAATCCAGATGAGTGAGTCAGACCCTGGGGATGGCAGGAAGTAGAGTCAGAAACACTTAGGAGGTAGAACTGGCCCAGCTTGGTGATGGACTGCGTGGGAAGGTCTGAGGCAGAAGATGAAGGCCTACACATTTCTTACTTTCCTGACTTGGTCAAGGGGGCAAATGGTGGCCGCTCCAGGCTGGGGTCTACTCTCTCCACCTTTGCCCTCATCCTAAATCTGGTGCTACTGCCTGCAGTCCTGGCAGTTGAGAGAGACTCTACTATAGTCTTGGACAATTACAATATTCCAGGTGTGCTCCGCTTTTAAGAAATTCAAGTGCCATATGTCTCTTGATAAGACCCAGTGAAACTCTGAAAATGCTGCCCCAAGGGACGCCATCTCCCAGGGGGAGATCTAGGCTGTGGAAAGCAACCCAAGGCCCCACAAGGAAGGGATTGGACCAAAACCATAGGATGTGAGCGCAGAAAGGGACTTTAGAGACCTTCCCTGTCACATTAGGGAAATTACAGACCAAAAGAGTAAACAGACTTGGCAGAAGGTGGAAGGATTGGTGTGAGGTGGCGAGGGAAACTGAGGTCCAGGGAGATCAAATGCCTCATACACAGAGAGTAGTTTTTGCTGCTGCATCTCATCAATTCTAAAGCACATTTTTTCATATTTAACATTGAACAAGCAGATGTGTTATGCAATTGTCATTGTTTAAATGTCAGTGTTTTTATTTATTTGTGGTACATCAAATAAAGGAGCATCTTACAATCAATGACATCTTACATATAATGGCATTATTTTGCTTTAATTTTATAACCAACTTGGAGATCCATTGACCAAGATGTTCCGTTGGCCAAGTACATTGTCATCTGGCTTCACTGAGATAACACAATCATCTGTCAGCTGAGCAATTCCTCTGTGAGCTGAGGTTGGGCTTATCCATTTTTGATACCCTGTGACTTCAGCTCTGTTCTGACCCTCAGCAGGAGCCTGAGAACTGCTTGTAGGGACATGACCCTGAATATGACACTGATGACTGTTCCCAGGGTTCCGGGGATGCTCATGTGGCTCTTGCTGCTTTCCCTTTTACGGCTGTGGGAACTCACATTATTTTCATGACAACTAAGGACTTGAGCTGGTTTGGGCAGTAGCGTGTGGACTTCACTGGGCAGCTTCTAGGGCCCGTCCATATTAACCATTGTGGTGGTGGAGAATGTGATGCCATTGAAGGAGGCCAGGCAAATAGGCCCTGCATGCTATCTGCTAGGTATTTGTTTTAGGGGTATGTGGTATAAATGGGTTATAAACAAGTTATAAACAGGTTATAAATGGATTGTATGAACGAGTTCAAGACAGCCCCTGTGTATTGGCCCCCATGCTGTTTACTTCCACACCACAGCCCAGGACCGTTAACTCAAGCCTGCCAGCACCAAACTCAAATTCTTGCACATCCAATTGCTTTAAATGTAGGCCAAATATTATTTGCCCATTTAGAGCCTGCCTGCTTCGATAATTTGCAAAACTACACCCGACACCCTCTCACCATAGGTAAGACGAACCTCAGGGCTACAAAAGACCCCAAATGGCTGCTGTCCTTTGGAGCTCTCTGACCCAGAGACTCCTCACCATGATGCTCCCCACCATGAACCCTCTTGGGCTCAAATGATCCTCCAGCCTTAGCCCCCCAAGTAAATGAGACTTCAGGTACATGCCACCAGGCCTGGTTAATTTTTAAATCTTTTTTTAGAGATGGGGTTTCACCATGTTTGCCTAGGCTGGTCTCAAACTCCTGAACTCAGCAATCTGCCCGCCTGGGCCTCCCAAAGTGCTGGGATTACAGGTGTGAGCCACTGCACCTGGCCCCTTTTCTTTTCTTCTAGACCTGTGACATCCCTTAGACCTGTAACCTCCTCTCTGATCCTCCTCTCCCCTGGGAGTGTCCTTGCCCTTTTCTTCTGGTGGTGGCCCTGCCACTGCCTCTGGAAGGTCTTCTGCTGTGAGGGACTTTCCCCTTCCATGCATTCTGTCCAAGCCTCATCCAAATAAAGCTCTTGTGTGCTATTGCCATCTAGTGATCTGGTCTTTTTCTTGATCTTTCCCCAACATTCAAACTCATGAGAGTATAATTGTGTAAATAAGCAGATAAATCTAATTTTAGACACTACCTACCAAGGGGCTTCACTGACGTCTGTAATGTGAGAGTTAAGCAGCTTAGCTAGTGACACTACTGAAACACCACTGTTTTTACTGAAAGATATAATGTATGCAGGGATCATTCATCACAGATACAGAACATCCTAAAAAGAAAAAAAAAGTAGCATCAAACACATTTTAAATTACAGACCAGAAGAGTAAACAGACTTGTCTTGTTGGTTTTGTTGCTGCCTCGTGGGGCTAATGGCCGGCCCCTGGACAGTCCCAAGGGGGCAGCTCAGTTACCATTCTCAGGAAGAGGATACGACTCTCTACGGCTCTTCCCAACAACAAACACAGAGTAGCCATGCACATCTCAGGAATGGAGATGGAGCAAGAGAAAAACTAGCGATAACAGCTAGGGTTGGTTGCATTTCTAGTAGGTGCTAAAAAACATGCAAGGTGTTGTACATGCATTATCTCAGGTATTCCTCACAAAACCCTATTATTAGTCCAAAGCTCAGAAGAGTTCATCAATTTGCCCAAAGTTGCAAATCTAATCCATGGTAGAATTGGGATTCAAAGCCTGGTCAATGAGACTCCAGGAAGGACAGGATTTAACCGTCTTGCCCTGTTGCAGAAATTCAACTAGCCTGAGCATTTTGCAATGTGTCATAACTTCTGATAATGGGCTGAATAAAGGATGGCAGCAACATCGGTAGGAATTGCAGTATCTCTCAAAGTTACGGGCCAGGGGAGGGTGGGACAGGTGTCAGCAGACAGACTCCATGGACATGCTACATCCTGGTGTCAGATTTGGGGTACTGACCTCTACTGGGGTGTGTGTGGTGGAACAGGGTTCTGCCTAGTCACAGCCCAGTTCTATCAGATCAGGAACCCCGTCATCCTCCCAGGCTCCTTCCTGGCCACCTGCAGCAGCTGGGCCCAGGGCTGCTTCCATATTCAAGAAAGAGAGACATCGAAGTGACAGGGATGGAACAGAATGCTGAGAGATCAAGGGAAGTTTCTAGTTATTTTCCCATCCACACCCAAGCTCTCTTGTCCTCCGTTGTCAGCCCAGTCAGGAACATCTCGTCACTCACCCCACCTCCATAGGAACTGACCCTCTGTGGATGGTTTTCCATGGCTGCCATAACAATGTGCACTAACGGAGTGGCTTGAACCAAAGAAATGTTTTGTTTCACAGTCCTGGAAGCTGGAAGTCCAAGATCAAGGTGTCAGCAGGGTTGGACCCTTCTGAGGGCTGTGGGGAGAGTCTGTTCCTGGCCTCTCCCTTGGCTTCTGGTGGTTTGCTGGTGATCCTCGGCTTGTAGAAGCTTCACTACGATCCCTGCCTTCATCTTCACCTGGCACTTTTCCTGCATGAGTGTCTACCTCTAAATTTCCCATTTTTACTTATTTTTTATTTTAAAATTAAAAAAACTTTTAATAGTAGAAAATTTTGAACATACACAAAAATAGAATAGTATAATGAACCCCCATGTACCCATTACATAGCGTCGACAATGACCAACAAATGGCCAATCTTATCTCATTTGTTCCTCCTCCCTGCACCTATCTCTATGGAAATATTTTAAAGCAAATTCTCCTTATCATTTTATTTACATATATGTCAGTCACATGTCTTCTAAATGATAACTTTTTTTTTTTTTTTTGACACAGAGTCTCAGTCTGTCACCCAGGCTGTAGTGCAGTGGTGCTATCTTGGCTCACTGCAACCTCCACTTCCTGGGTTCAAACAATTCTCATGCCTCAACCTCCTGAGTAGCTGGGCTAACAGGTGCATGCCACCATGCCCAGCTAATTGTGTGTGTGTTTAGTAGAGACAGAGTTTTGCCATGTTGGCCAGGCTGGTCTTGAACTCCTGATCTCAAGTGATCCACCTGCCTTGGCCTCCCACAAAGTGCTGGGATTACAGACGTGAGCCACCACACCCAGCCAAGAACTCTTAAATACATAATTTTGATACAATTATCTCACTATTAACTGAACAAAACAGTATCACCTGGCCAGTCATGGTGGCTGACACCTGTAATCCCAGCACTTTGGGAGGCTGAGGTGGGTAGATCACTTGAGGTCAGGAATTAGGACCAGCCTGGCCAATATAGCGAGACCCTGTCTCTACTAAAAGAACAAAAATTAGCCAGGCATGGTGGCGTGCACCTATATTCCCAGCAACACAGGAGGCTGAAGCAGGAGAATCACTTGAACCCAGGAGGCAGAGGTTGCAGTGAGCCGAGATCACACCACTGCACTCCAGCCTGAGTGACAGAGTGAGACTCTGTCAAAAAACAAAACCAAAACCAAAAAACCCAGTATTACCAGATAGCTACTCAGTGTTCACATTTCCCCAAAAGTCAATTTGTTCAGGATCTCAACAAGGTCTATGTACACATTGTGTTTGGTTGATATGTCTTAAATTTCTTAAAATCTATAGTAGTTTCCTCTTCTCTCTTTTTTTCTTATCATTTATTTATTGGAAAAAATTAGTTCACTTACCTTGTAGCATTTCACACATTTTGAATTTGGCTGATTATATCCTTTTCTTTTCTTGTCTTTTCTTTTTCTTTTCTTTCTTTCTTTCTTTTTTTTTTTTTTAAAGAAAAGGCCTTGCCCTTGCTCTGTCAACGAGGCTGGAGTGCAGTGGCACAAATACAACTCACTGCAATCTCCACCTCCTGGGTTCAAGCGATCCTCTGGCCTCAGCCCCGCAAGTAGATGGGACTTCAGGTACATGCCACCATGCGTGGCTAATTTTTGTAGAGACGGGGTTTCGCAATGTTGCCTAGGCTGGTCTTGAACTCCTGAGCTTAGCAGTCCACCCACCTGGGTGTCCTAAAGTCCTGGGATTACAGGTGTGAGCCACCATGCCCAGCCCTTTTTCTTTTCTTTTTATAAAAAGCTTTTATTTTAGGTTCAGGGGTACATGTGCAGTTTTGTTATATAGGTAAACTCTTGATACTGGGGTTTGCTGTACAGATTATTTCATCACCCAGGTAGTAAGCCTAGTAACCAATCATTTTTTCTGATCCTCTCCTTCCTCCCACCTTCTACCCTCAAGTAGGCCCCAGTGTGTGCTATTCCCCTCTATGTGTCCACGTGTTCTCATTATTTACCTTCAACTTATAAGTGAGAACATGTGGCATTTGGTTTTCTGTTCCTGCATTAGTTTGCTAAGGATGATGACCTCTAGCTCCATTCCTGTACCTGCAAAGGACATAATCTTCTCCTTTTTTATAGCTGTGAAGTATTCCATAGTGTATATGTACAACATTTCCTTTATCCAATCTGCCCTCGATGAATTTCCCATTTTTTAAGGACACCAGTCATATTGGATTAACCCCTTTCCTACTCCAGTATGACCTTGTCTTACCTGATTCCACCTGCAGTGATCCTGTGTGAGTCTGTTCTTGCGCTGCTATAAAGAAATACCTGAGGGTAGGTAACTTATCAAGGAAAGAGGTTTAACTGGCTCACGGTTCTGTGGGCTGTACAGGAAGCATGGCTATGGCATCTACTCAGCTTCTGGGGAGGCCTCAGGGAGCTTTTACTCAGGGCGGAAGGCAAGCGGAGCAGGCAGATCTCATGGCCAAAGCAGGTGCAAGAGAAGGAGAAGGAGGGGCCACACACTTTCAACCCACCTGATCTCACGAGAACTCACTCACCGTCATGAGGACAGCACCACGAGGATGGGGCTGAACCAATCATGAGAAATCCTCCTCCACGAGCCACTCACCTCCCACCAGGCCCCACCTTCCACACTGGGGACTACATTTCAACATGAGATTTGGGGGGACAAATAACTAAACTCTATCAGACCCTATCTCCAAATAAAGGAACATTCTGAGGCACTAGGGGTAGGACTTCAACATATAAATTTTGGGGGTCCACAACTCAGCCCACAGCACTCCATAATTCAGAAAGCCTTTTCTTTCCTGCAATAGTTTTGTTTGAGTCAATTGGCTATTGTACCTGTAATGTCTCACACTCACAAAGCAGCTCATGATCTTCCCTGGCTGTGGGGGGAGCACAGGCTTCCACAACCCATGTGAGATTGAGTGTATTCCCTCCCAGGTCACAGACCCCCCCATCACAGGGCACAGCTCTTTGCAGAGCACACAGGCCCCCATCAGGGGCTGGGGGAGCGGGCCCAGACCAGCACGGGTCCTCGAACTGCCGTGTTCTCAGAAATGCTGAGTATTCTCTCCTTAACAGCCTGGTTCCTGAGCCATCTATCCTATCCTGACCTGGTCTCCATGTCACAGCGCTTACTTCTCTCACTTTGGCCTTTGCTTTGCCCTTCATATGAGCTGCCCTCCATTGTCTTGTTGGCTAAGGCCTCGGCTCTTGCTCATGGTTGCGTTGGCCACCTCGGGGAATATCTGTAAGGTTTGGGCTGACCCTGAATCATCCTGCCCCTGCCACTCTCCTGGGGGGACACTCCCACTCCAAGCCCCAGCTTCCTGGGAGAGGCCTGAAAATGCTATTCAGAGGGTGCTGACTCCCCTCGAGGGGCTGGAGCCATGCTTAGAGAGTGCTGGATTGTCCAAGGTCAACTTGGCATTACCACCAACCCCAGGACCTCCCTCAAAGCCGAAGTCCCTTCTGCAGAGGGAAGCAAAGCCAGGAATACTTCCCTGAACTCTGTCCCTGTCTGATTCCTGGTTAGAGTTTGCAAATGAGAAGCTCTCCTGAGATTAGGACAGAGGCGGGGGAAAGGTCTTTGTTCTTCAGGGGTAGTTACAGCCAGATCTGTAAGGAGTTGAGATTTGGGAACAATCGTGCTTGCTGCTGCCCACAAGCATGGGACATGTACCACTCTTTGAGTGTTTTGGGATGAGGTCTTTGGTGTCAGCTTACCTGACCTCCACTACCCCAGGTCTTGCAATATTTCAGTATACCCTTAATTCTCTAAATTAAAACTTTAAACACCTGGAGTACATACAGTGGCTTCTGTTTTCTTCATTGAATCCTGTCTGAGATAGAGAGAAGGAGCAAACCTCCAATGAGAGGCAACGTCTTACGGATACTGTGGTGTTTTTTTAGGACACAGTGACAGTGCTTCAGCAGTGAGGAGAGAACAAGGCAAATTCCAGCAAAGAGAGCAGCCTCTCTGGGAGAGCCACCTTGAGGAGAAGAAAAGGGGCATTTCAGGGGTGGAGGAAGGTTAAGCAAAGAATCAGCAAAACCCAGATTGGAATCACTAGCTAGGCAAGTTGCTTCATCTTTCTAGTCGGAGCCTCAGTTTCCTGATCTGTGAAATGGGGAGGTGACCACTCTTTACATTATCTAGTCATGTGAATTCAATGAGATGATTTAGGTAAATTCTCTAGAATGGAGCCTGGCAAGTAGAAGGTGCCCAATTAATGCTTCTGTTTTTCTTCCTTCTTGGCAGAGACAATCCATTTGCTTAACAAAGATGCTGCCATCAGCTATCACAGAGGGCTAGGGTACTCCTTTGCTTTCAGCTGGAAGGAAAAGCTTCTTACTCTTTTTTCCCATTCAGAAGGAAGAGGGATGAGGGAGGGCGGAGAACAATATTTTCAGTGCTGTGAGTTTCTTTCTGCTGGTGTATAATCTCAGGCTGGAACAGCTCCTTAAGGCCATACATTTAGTTTCCCTCAATTTAAACATAAAGAGCTAAAACTAGAAATCCTCTAGAAGAAAACATCTTCATGATCTTGGTGTAGGCAAATGTTTCCTAGGCAGGATACAAGAACACAAACCATAAAATAAATAGATAAATTGGACTTCATCAAAATGTCAAACTTTCTGATTGTTAATAAAATGAAAAGGCAAACCACAGAGTGTGAGAAAATAATAGCAATACATATATCTGATAAAGACTTGTACCTGAATACATAAAACATGCCTACAAATAAATACTAAAAAGACAAGCAACTCAGTTAAAATGAGCACAAATCTTGAACAGACACTCCATAAAAGAAGATATATGAATGGCTAATAAGCATGTTAAGAGGTACTCAGCATATTAGTCATTAGGGAAATGCAAATGGAACTACTATGAGCTACCACTTCACACCCAATAGGATGGCTAAAATGCAAAAGACTGACCATATCAAGTGTTGACAAGGATGTGGAGCAACTGGAACCTCATACATAGCTGGGAGAAGTATAAAATGTTACCATTATTTTAGAAAACAGCTTGGCGGTTTCTTTCACAGGTGATATGGTTTGGCTGTGTCCCCACCCAAATCTCATCTTGAATTCCCATGTGTTGTGGGAGGCACCCAGTGAAAGGTAATTGAATCATGGAGGCAGGTCTTTCCCATGCTGTTCTCGTGATAGCAAATGAGTCTCACAAGATCTGATGGTATTATAAGGGGGAGTTTCCCTGAAAAGCTCTTTTCTCTTGTCTGCCGCCATCTAAGATGTGACTTTTACCTTCTGCCGTGATTGTGAGGCCTCCCCAACCACATGGAACTGTGAGTCCAATAAACCTTCTTTTGTAAACTGCCCAGTCCAGGTATGTCTTTATCAGCAGTGTGAAAATGGACTAATACAGTAAATTGATATCAGTAGAGTGGGGTGCTGCTGAACAGATACCCAAAAATGTGGAAGCAACTTTGGAACTGGGTAACAGGCAGGGGTTGGAACAGTTTGGAGGGCTCAGAAGAAGACAGGAAAATGTACAAAAGTTTGGAACTTCCTAGAGACTTGTTGAATGGCTTTGCCCAAAATCCTAATAGCGATATGGACAATTAAGTCCAGGCTGAGGTGGTCCCAGATGGAAATGAGAAACTTGTTGGGAACTGGAGAAAAGGTGACTCTTGCTATGTTTTAGCAAAGAGACTGGTGGCATTTTGTCCCTGCCCTAGAGATCTGTGGAACTTTGAACTTGAGAGAGATGATTTAGGGTATCTGGCAGAAGAAATTTCTAAGCAGCAAAGTATTCAAGAGGTGACTTGAGTGCTGTTAAAGGCATTCAGTTTTATAAGGCAAGCAGAGCATACAAGTTCAGGAAATTTGCCACTTGATAATGAGATAGAAAAGAAAATCCCATTTTCTAAGGAGAAATTCAAGCCCGCTGCAGAAATTTGCATAAGTAACGAGAAGCCAAATGTTAATCCCCAAGACAATGGGGAAAATGTCTCCAGGGCATGTCAGAGGTCTTCATGGCAGCCCCTCCCATCACAGGCCTAGAGGCCTGGAAGGAAAAAGTGGTTTCATGGGCCGGGCTCAGGTTCCCCATGCTGTGTGCAGCTTAGGGACTTGGTCCCAGCTGCTTCAGCTGTGGCTGAAAGGGACCAATGTAGAGCTCGGGCTGTGGCTTCAGAGGGTGCAAGCCTCAAGCCTTGGCAGCTGCCACATGGTTTTGAGCCTGCAAGTGCACTGAAGTCAAGAATTGAGGTTTCGGGAACCTCTGCCTAGATTTCAGAGGATGTGTGGAAACACCTGGATGTCCAGGCAGAATTTTGCTGCAGGGGCAGGGCTCTCATGGGGAACCTCTGCTAGGGCAGTGCAGAAGGGAAATGTGGGGTCAGAGCCCCCACAGAGAGTCCCTCCTGAGGTACCACCTAGTGAAGCTGCGAGAAGAGGGCCACTGTCCTCCAGACCCCAGAATGGTAGATCCACTGACAGCTTGTACTGTGTGTCTGGAAAAGCTGCAGACACTCAATGCCAGCCCATGAAAGCAGCTGGGAGAGAGGCTGTACACTGCAAAGCCACAGGGGCAGAGCTGCCCAAGACCATGGGAACCTACCTCTTGCATCAGCGTGATCTGGATGTGAGACATGGAGTCAAAGGAGATCATTTTGGAGCTTTAAGGTTTGACCACCCTGTTGGATTTCAGACTTGCATGGGTCCTGTAACCCCTTAATTTTGGCCAATTTCTCCCATTTGGAATGGCTGTATTTACCCAATGCCTGTATTCTCATTGTATCTAGGAAGTAACTAACTTGCTTTTGATTTTACAGGCTCATAGGCAGAAGGGACTTGCCTGGTCTCAGATGAGACATTAGACTCTGGACTTTTCAGTTAATGCTAAAATGAGTTAAGACTTTGGGGGACTGTTGGGAAGGCATGATTGTCTTTGAAATGTGAGGACATGAAATTTGGGAGGGGCCAGGGGCAGAATGTTATGGTTTGGCTGTGTCCCCACCCAAATTTCATCTTGAATTTCCATGTGTTGTGGGAGGGACCTAGTGAAAGGTAATTGAATCATAGGGTCACGTCTTTCCTGTGCTGTTCTCATGATAGCAAATGAGTCTCATGAGATCTGATGGTGTAGTAAGGGGGAGTTTCCCTGCACAAGCTCTCTTCTCTTGTCTGCCACCATGTGAGACATGCCTTTCACCTTCCACCATGATTGTGAGGCCTCCCCAGCCACATGGAACTGTAAGTCCAACAAACCTCTTTCTTTTTTTTTTTTTTTTTGAGATGAAGTCTTGCTCTGTTGCCCAGGCTGCAGTGCAGATTGTGCAGTGGCACAATCTCAGCTCACTGCAACCTCCGCCTCCCGGGTTCAAGTGATCCTCCTGCCTCAGCCCCCCTAGTAGATGGGATTACAGGCACATGCCACCATGCCTGGCTAATTTTTGTATTTTTAGTAGAGACGGGGTTTCGCCATGTTGGCCAGGCTGGTCTCAAACTCTTGACCTCAGGTGATCCACACACCTCAGCCTCCCAAAATGCTGGGACTACAGGTGTGAACCACTGTGCCTGGCCTATAAACCTCTTTCTTTTGTAAATTGCCCAGTCTCAGGTATGTCTTTATCAACAGCATGAAAACAGACTAATACAACAGGAAAACATACCTTATGACCTGGCAATTTTACTCCTACATATTTATCCAAGAGAAAGGAAAACATGTCCACAAAAAGATTTGTAAATGAATGGACATAGTAACTTTATTTCTAATAGCTAAAAACTGGAAACAACCCAGGTGTCCCTCAACAGGAGACTGGATAAATAAATTGTAATATATCCACACTGCAATAAAAAGGAAAACTCACTGATATTATAATATCCTGGAAGCATCTCAAAAAAATTATGTTACGTAAAGGAAGACAGATGCAAAATGTTGATTGAATGATTCCATTGATGTGAAGTTCTAGAGCAGCCAAAATCAATCTATGTTGATAGATTACAACAGTGGTTGTCTGAGTTGGGGCAGGGGTAAGGATTGGCAGAAAGCGAAAGAGGCAACTTTCTGGAGTAAAGGAAACATTCTATATGCTGATGGAGGTAATGGTTACATGGGTGTAGACATTGAAATTTACACTTAGAATGTATCCATTTTATTGTATGTTTAAGAAAAACCCAGTTTACTGATTTTCTTCTCAGATTTCCAGACGTATTGCCTTGACCTCCAAAGAGATTAGATTCACCCCAGGGACAAGGAACTGTGTCCAGACCAGGGGAACTAGAAGCAGACCTGTGGAGCCCAGAGAACCTAGATGGTCAACTTTTCTACAACATAGTTTCTCTCTCTGCACTACCAGGTGTTAATGTGCATTTATTTTGTGCTAGGAACTGTGCTAATTAGTTCTATATACATTTTAATGCTGGGGGAAAACAACAACAACAACAAACCAAACCCTGAAGCTCCAAGGGGTGAAACAACACACAGCTAAAACTGCAACTCCGCATTCTCATTCCAAGCCCAGAAGAAGCCAGCTGGGGAACTCCCCACCCGAGGCTCAAGGCAAGTCCCTTGCCAGCCAGGAACTCCCCACACCAGCTTCTCCTCCTTTGTTTCACACCTAAGCCTGAGTGTCTTCCTTAAATCACCAGTGGTGATCCCTAGTTCCCACTCCAAAAAGCTTCTTTTCTTTTCACAGGGACCAGTGCACGGAAACCACTGGCTACTTACTTTTGCAAATCCCTCCAGGCTTGGCACAACCTGCAGGCTTGGAAGACTCTGGCGCTATAATACAGCTGCAGCTGGGGAAAGCGGTGGGAGCTCATTAATGGCCAAGGTCACTGGAAAAACCATGAAGGTGACCTCAAGTGTTAGGCCCCTAGGGCTACTCGAAAGGCAGATGCAGGCCAGCGCAGCAGAAAAATGCCCCAGCCTCTACTCAGCCAAAGCACCTGCTTCCTGAAGGGTGGCTAGGGCCCGATGAGACATGATGTCATTGATTTTTATCACAACCTTCCTGGGGAGGAGACAGGAAAACAGGGGCCTGAGGTGAATAGCCTGAGCTGGGAAAAGAAACACAATTTCCAGCGCGTTGGATCAGGTCCCTGAGTTTCAGGAATAAAGCCACCTTGTCAGACTCTCCTGGACTGTGGTGTCTGAGAGGACCATGGAAGCCTTAGTGAGTTCTTTCCATGGAATTTTCTGTGAAATAAAAATATTTAACTTCTTAAAAGGTCTATCTAAATGGAAGTTATTGTGGCCATGAAGAAATCAAATATTTAATTGCTAAGTAAAAGAGATTAAAAGTGCCTTTAATCTTAAGAAAAATAAAATTGGGTAAAACATTATACATAAAATATATTATATGATCTATACATTATATATGTGTGTGTATATCATGTGTATGTATATTCACCTGTTGAAATAATTTTTTTTGTTGGTGGCTTAATTTTAGAATTTTGGCTAATTATTTCTAGATTGTCTTCTGCCAAGGGCAGGAGTTACTATCTCAATTTTATCTAAGTACATATTTATTTTTGTTTTTGTCTGTTTTAAGTATTATTACTGAAATGCATGCACAGAGTTAAACTTTAAATAATATCACATACTCATAATAAAAGCTTGCAGTTCCCTGACTCCTCCAATCTCCCTAAGCCCTCCAGGATAATCACTTGTGTTTTTCCTTTGGTGGGAGCAGAGCATGGAAACACATTTAGATCAGAGGCAATCCCTGACAAAAATAAGGTATCTTGGGAAGAATGTCCCATAAGCTCTACATGAATTAGTCTGCTACATGTTTCTATTCCTTTAACCAACAAATCTGTCTAATTCATATCCCAACACTCTGGGAGGCCGAGGTGGGTGGATCACCTGAGGTCAGGAGTTCAAGACCAGCTTGGCCAACATGGTGAAACCCTGTCTGTACTAAAAATACAAAAATTATCTGAGCCTGGTGGCATGCACCTGTAATCCTAGCTACTTGGGAGGCTGAGGCAGGAGAATTTCTCCAACCCAGGAGGCAGAGGTTGCAGTGAGCCAAGATCGCGCCACTGCACTCCAGCCTGGGTGACAGAGTGAGACTCCATCTCAAAAAAAAAAAAAAATTATTTTTTAAATGGAAAACTACTATCTCACAGAAAAGTGAACAAATTCATCAGTGCTGATAAGATGTATTACAAAAGTGTTGCTGTCACCCAGGTCAGGCCATAAAACATACACAGCATCCTGGAAGCCCCCTCCAGCGCTACCGCTCCTCCCCAGAGGTGGCTACTGTCCTCATTATCACCACAGATGAGTTCTGCCTTGTTAAAATTTCTCAAATTGCAACCACTTGGTATTTCATCATTATGCCTTGCTTCTTTGACTTAACGTTTTTTTCAAGATTCACTTATGTTGTTACATGTAGCTATAATTGGCTAATTATCATTTCTGTAGGGCTTTCAATTACCACAATTTATTGATCCATTTTGTGGTTGACGGACATGTGGGTGGTTTCCAATGTTGGCTACTACAAATAATGCTGCTACCAACGTTTTTCTATGTGTGTTTTCGCGCATAAGTGCATGGATTTCTAGTGTGTATAGACTTATGAGTAGAATTTCAGCATCACAGGGCATGTGTGGTTCAACTTTAGTAGACGACTAACTGTTCTTTAAAGTAGCAGTCTCTGGCTGGGCACAGTGGCTCACGCCTGTAATCCCAGCACTTTGGGAGCCCAGGCAGGCAGATCGCTCAAGGTCAGGAGTTCAAGACCAGTCTGGCCAACGTGGTGAAACTCCATCTCTACTAAAAAGACAAAAAAATTAGCTGAGTGTGGTGGCACGCACCTGTAATCCCAGCTAGTTGGGAGTCTGAGGCAGGAGAATTGCTTAAACCTGGGAGGTGGAGGTTACAGTGAGCTGAGATTGTGCCGCTGCACTCCAGCCTGGGCAACAGAGTTAGACTTCATCTAAAAAATAAAACAAAATAAAAAATAAAAGTAGCAGTCTTCAACTTTTTGGCACCAGGGACCAGTTTCATGGAAGACAATTTTTCCACCGACTGGCAGGGGATAGGGGTGGGGTGATTTCAGAATGATTCGAGCCCATTACATTTATTGTGCACTTTATTTCTATTATTATTACATTGTAATATATAATGAAATAATTATACAGCTCACCACAATGTAGAATCAGTGGGATCCCTGAGCTTGTTTTCCTGCAACTAGATGGTCCCATCTGGGGGTGATGGAAGACAATGATGGATCATCAGGCATTAGATTCTCATAAGGGTCAAACAACCTAGATCCCTCGTACACGAAGTTCAAGCTCCTATGAGAATCTAATGCCGCAGCTGATCTGATAGGAGGCGGAGCTCAGGCAGTAATGCAAGCGATGAGGAGTGGCTGCAAACACAGATGAAGTTTAGCTTGCTAGCCTGCCGCCCACCTCCTGCTATGTGACCCGCTTCCTAACAGACCAGTATGGGTCCATGGCCCGGGGGTTGGGGAACCCTGCTTTATAGTATGCCAATTTACATTCTCACCAATCATGCAGGAAAGTTTCAATTGCTCCCCAGCCTTGCCAATACTTGGTACTGTCAGTCATCTTAATTTTAGCCATTCTGGTGGGTGGGTAGTGGGATTGCAATGTGGTATCAATTTGCATGTCTCTGATGACTAAAGGAGGTTGAATATCTTTTCGTTTCCTTATTGGACATTGGGTAGCCTTTTGTGAAATTCTTAAGTGTCATGTCCATTTTTCTTTTCTGTAGTCTTTTTCTTATTGATTTGTAGAAGTTCTTTTAGATTTTGCCTGTGAGTCCTTTTTGGATACGTGTATTACAAATATCTCCCTCCATGCTAAAGTTTCCCTTTTCATTCACTGATAGTCTTTTTTTGGTAATAGATGGTCTTAATTGCAATGTAGTCAGCTTTCTCGATTTCCTTCTTCTCTTGCCTCTTGGCCCTATTTACTACCTTGCAACTTTCCCGTGTGTTTAAATAGATTCTAAAAAAATAGTTTCTCCAGCTTTTCTAGATGCTCCCAATGGAAGAACTGGGCAGAACTTCCTCAGGCAATCATCATTAATTTGTATGGTTCTTTCTTCTGGCATTTTCATACTTCTAAATATATATATTTGGAACACTATTTCTTGATTTAATATTGTAGACTTTTTTGTAATCAATTTTACATTGTGGTACATGAGCATTTAACTATCTTAAACTTTTACTCCACAGTCTCTTGTCCTCTTAACGTGGTTCTTTCATGATTTAAAACTTCAAACCGCATTTGCTTTACATAATATCAAGACTCTCTAAAAACATTCTTCACTGCAAGTGCACGTGGTTGGCAAGAGATTTTCAGAGTCAGTTGTATTTGGCATGAGTGGGATTCTCTTTGAAGTTTTCAGCAGCTCTAGTCAATATTCTAGATCTTTCCAGAATAGTTGCAGTTTCAACTACAGAAAGCTCTAGCCATTCTGAGATTGAACTGTTGGTAGTTTCTCACCATTTTGGAGTGACCCCAGAGGTCTGTGCTATGTGGAATTTATCTATTTCCTGAGGCCTGGCTTTGAATCACTGCGCCATGGAAGACAGGGCAGTCACTTAGCAACCAGTGTCTCAGCAGACTCCCCAGGGCCCACTTCCCAATGTGGCTCCGTTGGGCCTTCCTTTTGCCATGTACGCAGCAAGTCTTGTGACGTGATAAAGACTTGGGAAAATGGCCTCAAAAAGAATTCCAACTGCTGGGCCTGACCATGGAAAAGAAGACAAAAGAATTTTAGTAAGTTTTGGATCTTTGCCAGAAAAGGGGAGTTTTGAAATAGAGTGGTATGTTGAATCCAACAGTGGCTAGGATGTAGACGTGAACAGGTCCCCCATACACTCTATACAGAGACCACAAAAGATGCCTTTTAAATGTGTTTCATTAGGAAAATTACCTGTAATTCGTGTTTTTAAATAAGAAGATTAGAAAAGGCTGTGGGATAGACTCCTTTCCTATGTTGAGAGTTATCTGTGTTTCAGCTTGTTCTTCCTGTAAAGACACCTGCACTTGTCATTTTACATGTCTGAGGTTTGGTCTGGAAAATAGAGTCATAGCGATGGTCACCCAAACCAAGGGAGGTCCCTGGTGTAGCACTACCTCCAGCCCCTAGCCGGACTAGGAAACCCCTTTCCCTAGGAGTCCTGTTCATACAAGGTGTTCTGACCAGGAGATTTCTTCAGTGTCCTGGGTGCCCCTCCCGCCCCCTAGAGCTGGGGGAAAACCATGGCTGAGCAGCAGGTGGGACAGGAGGGCATGAACCAAGCAGAGTGGTCTTTCCACAGTCTTCCTGATTTGTGGTTATACCTGTTACTGACACAGTATACTTTTGTTTTGTCTCCTTCCTTCCTTCCTTCCTTTTTTTTTTTTTTTTTTTTTTTGAGTTAGGATCTCGCTCTGTCACCCAGGAGTGCAGTAGCGCCATCTTGGCTCACTGCAATCTCCGCCTCTTGGGTTCAAGGAATTCTCCTGCCTCAGCCTCCCTAGTAGCTGAGATTACAGGTGTGCACCACCACACCCAGCTAATTTTTGTATTTTTAGTAGAAACGGGGTTTCACCATGTTGGGCAGGCTGGTCTCAAACTCCTGACCTCAAGTGATTGGCCCACCTTAGCCTCCTAAAGTGCTGGGATTACAGGCATGAGCCACCAGTGCCTGGCCCTGTTTTACTGTATTTCTTAGCACAGGGTTCCAGGAGACCTTATTCACTGCAAATTCATGTGGGTTCTCTTTTCCTCCCCACCCCTTCAGCTCTCCATTCTAGCCCCGTTCCTAGCTGCTAATCCAGGCTGCCACTGTCCCACTACCCAGGAGGCCTGTGCCATGCCTGGCCATTTGAAATAGTGTTCAGGGGTGTCTGACAGCCTGTGGTCTCCTGCCCTTTTCAGCTTACCACTCAGCACCTCCATGGATATCTTGCTCTCTCAGGCCCTCATCTTCCCTGCCCCTCCAGTGGAAAGTCTAATAACAGCAGGTGTTGACATGAGGGAGGCTGGGCTTCCCAATATACTTCATTCATCCACAAGACATTTATTAAGCACATACTGTGGGCCAGGCACCAAACTGGGCCTGCGATACACAGATGAACAAGACAAGGTCCTGACTGCAGTGTCTCACAAACTAAGCCGTCCACACACATACATAAACACACTGGCACAACACAATGTCATGTATCAGTGACAGAAAATCTGTCACTGGGGTCATGAGGGATGGGCAGTCTTGCTAAACAAGGAAATTCACCAGGCAGACAAGTGGTAGGATGGGGAGAAGAAATTCCATGGGGAGGAAGAAGCATGGGCAGATGTGTAGGTGGGAAACCCTTGAATGGTCCCAAAACCATAAGTGATCTGCTACAGCCAGTGAGGGCAGGACACAGAAGACAAGGTCTTTCCTCAGGGAACTTATCTTCCAGAGAGGCGGGCGGCCGGGCAGGCTCAGAAAAAAGGAGACAGGAAGTAGTAGTAAGTGCTACTTTTAAAAGACCAGATGAAGTGTCAAGAGTTTTCACAAAAGGGAGAGAGGACTTTGGGTTAGGGATCCCAGGGAGCTTCATGGGCTGGATTTTGAAGAAAACGTAGGATGGATGCGCAGAGATGGGAGAAGAATCCAGAGGAAAGAGGTAGAGTGGGGACTGCATGGTGTGTGTGAAAATAATGCCATCGCTGGGTGCAGGGCAAGCTCGGTCTCATTGATTAGAAGTGGCCAAAAGAAGTTGGGATGAGAATAGCCTGTGTGTGTGTGTGTGCATGTGTGTGTGTTGGAGGAGTCAGGATTGAGGGGCCCAGTGAGGGGAAGAAGGTGACAGTTTGGAGAGCTGAGTCCCAGACCCATGTGTACCCCTCAAACTGCAGGAGCTGACCTGGAGTTATGCTGGACTTGGAGGAGGCAGTGTGTGAAGCTATGGGGTAATTTTGGCACAGTTTCCTTGTTTTAAGTGTTCTTAATCCTTTTGCAAAAACACACTTCTATGTTAATAAACATGAAAAAAAGAACAGAATGGAAAATACACATAGATTTCATTTAAGATAAAAAAATACAACTTCAGTGAAATTGCAACTGCCCCCAGAAGGCCTTCAGTGTATGTGTTCTCTTGTGGTCATTAGGGCAACGAAGGAAAAGCTCTGAGAAGCCCTGACATCCTTGGCCAATTTAATTTTCACAGGAATTCTATGACATAGATGCTGTTATGTGAGAAAATGTAGGTCCAGCAAGGGCATACCAAGGCCAAGGTTGCATGGCTAATACACAGCTGACTCAGAACTCAACCCAGGATCTGTGTGCGAAGTCCATGTTCTTCATGCAACAGCCTGAGCAGCTGATCAATGAGGTGTGCTAGGAAATAAAGCTGAAAAGGTAGGTTGGTGATAAATCATGGAAGGTCTTGAAGGCCAGGCTTAAATAAAGGCAGCATGTGAGAGAAAGTTCTTGGCTCACTAGGGCGAGACCTGGAGAAGCTGAAGGTAAGAACATGAAGTGCAGTACAGCCACAAGACAGGTAGTGACTCATTCATTCCAGCTTCATTGGGGCCACCTCTTATCTATAAGACAAAGTGTGACTTGCACTCAACAGTGGCATTGTTTCTGTGGCAAAAGAAGGAAATGTGCCTCTGCTTCTGTTTGTTTTCTACTTAATGTTGTTTTGCAGAACACAGAGAACGCAGAATCATGGACCATCCCATTTTTTAGCTGAATGCTAGAGAAAGCACGTCAGCCATCTGCAACTTCTCCCAAGGTGCCCTTCCCATGATTAGGATACATTCCATAATCAACACAGCAGGACAGAACGGTATTATTGGATCTGAAAGAAAATCAGTGGAGACTGGAAACCTCCAAGGGCAGTTGCAATTTTCTAGATCTATTATTTTCCATTTGGAGGTTAGTGAGACAGAACATGGTGTTGATATGAAAATTGAGAGATTTATGTTGTTTTCAAAGTAGCAAAAAGAAAAAAAAAACCCTCCAGAGAGGACCCCAAAATGATAACTTGGTGCAAATACAAAGTGAAGAGTTATTTGTGGCTTGAGATAAGTTGGAAATTTCTCCTTTGATTAGGAGATGGTTGCTACAGTTTGCAACGGAATGTTATTGTCTTTCTTCTTTTCTTTTTCTTTCTTTAGTATCTGTTGAGAGAGTTTATGAAGAAACCAGCCAACATCCTGGAGATCCTCAGGCCATCTCAAATACTGCTGTTTCTGTACAAAGCCTCTGATGGATTGATGTTTCATCAACTGGTACTGGGACAAGGACCCAACCACCACCATAATGAGAGCACTGTTAAGGTCAGATAAGCACCTGCCCTGGGCATAACTGAAGGCTTCAAGGCACCAGCCATCTCTAAGGAAGTGTCTGCTCACAAGACAAACAATCTTTCTACTGTTCCAGATGGCATCCTGGATATTGGCAATGCGGTTTTCTCCTGGGACAAAGTCTCTTTCTTCAAAGCACAGGTTGAATCTGTTTTCGTCACTGTATTGAGTGTCCAGGTGTTTGAGCAAAGCATTCTGCACCCATGTGAAGTCTTTGCTGCTGAAGCACAAATAGGCATCATATTTGTACATATCAGGTTCTGTGCCCTGGGGATGGTCCTTGAACACCAGTCTCTGGGCTGTCTTATAACAGATAAAACAGAAGCCCCGGAACTTTGTGACTGTGAGGATGGTCATGAGGAATAGAGTCAGAGTGACAGTGCATACCATGAAAAGGGAGAACTTTAGGGACTTTAAGACTTCCTCTTCATCACAACCTTCCGTGGAAAGAGAGAAGAGGGAAACCCCAGAGAGTGAGTCAGGGTACACACAATATATGTCTGCAGGAGGCCCAGCTATAGTGACATTGGTGTGATTAAGCCACTTGATAAAAGTGCTAAGTTCACATTCACAAATGAACTTGTTATGAGTTATATCCAAGACACTAAGTGATACAAATACATCAGGATCGGGAGCTAGGAGCTGGTTCCTGGATATGTCCAGGATCTCTAAATTAGCAGGTAAATCATTGTGAGAAAGAACTGTCAGCCTGTTGGAGTTGAGCCTTAGTCTCCTTAATGCAGTCAGATGGCTAAATACTCCTGGTGGAAGGGAATTAAGATAGTTATGATTCAAATACAGAACTTGAAGATGAGAAAGTCCCTCAAAAACATCCCAACAGAGCTCAGTTTCCCAGGCAAGTTGCAACATATTTTCTCCAAGGAAAAGCTGTTCTAAGCTGGGATTCTCTGAAGGGGTTTGATCTCCACTACAGGAGGATAAGCGATTTTGATTTAAAATGAGAATCTGGAGATGAGGTACCCGTAGGAGAAAGTAGAGAATATCTAGATTTTCTAGCCTGTTTTCTGATAAGTAGATGAGGTTCGCTGTAAGGTTGATCTTTGGCAAAGTCACTAGTTTATTGCCACTCAAGAAGATATCAGGTATGCTTGGAATAAAATGAATGGTTGTAAGAGCATTGTCTCGGAGATCCAAGGTCTGTAATTTTTCCAGGAATTTGAATGTTTGGTCTTGAATTATTCCAATGTGATTCTTTTGCAAATCAATGTAGGCTACCTTAGGTAGTCCATAGAAATTCGAACTGTAAAGTTCCCCCAGAAGGTTATATGACAAATTGAGAACTTGGAGGTTGTCAAGTCCGTAAAATGCTTCATCTGCAATCTTATTTATCTTGTTGTAGGCAAGGTTCAGAACCTTCAAATCCTTGAGTGTCTCAAAGACTCGTGAGTTCAGGGAGAAGACAAACCCATGTGAAAGATCCAGGTGTCTCACTGAACTTCTGGCCAGGCCAGCAAATGTGTTCTGGTCAGGATCTTTGATGTTATGGAAGCCAAACCCGGCACCCATGATGTGGTGGGCAAGAATCAAAGAGAAGGCCTGGCTTTTGCTGATGGCATTGCTAAAGTTTCCTGTGATGTCCACTGTCCAGCCATTTCCAGAAACATCTAGTATCTCCAGCACCATGTTTCTGAATGGGTTCATACATTTTCCCCAGTCCACTGAGACTCTGCTATACAAGCTATTAGCTGCGAGGCTAAAAAAGGAGAGCGTTTTCCCTTGCAGGGGCTCAAGCTCATGTTCACATACAAGGAATATTTGGTTGGAGGAAAAATCTATGGACTTTAAGGAATTCAACTTCCCAAATGAAGGATGAAGGTAAAGGCTACGAATCTGATTTTTGGATAGATCCAAGCGAGTTAAAGCCTTTAAATTTCTGAAATAACCATCTTTTAATACAGCATCAGAGAGACCACAGAAATACAGTCTAAGTTCAAACAGATGGAACAGTCCCTGAAAAGCATCTGGATGCAAGAAGTGTATCTTACTACTTCCCAGGTCCAAGATTCTAAGGTTGGGCAGGTTTCTGAAGGCCTCCTTGTCAATAGTCAAGGGGGTATACTGGCTCCCGAGCTCCAGCAGCTGCAGCTGTTCCAGAAAGGGGAAGGATGAAGCAGTGACTGTCCTGATATAGTTGAAGCTCAGCAGGAGCCTCTCAGTGGTGTTGAGGACCTGGGGGACCTGGGTGAGGCTGCAGAAACGATAAAAGGCTATTCGGCCATCAAAGGAGCAGGAAGGAATTCCAAACACAGGACCGGCCATGAGCACCACTCCTAGGAGAAGGTCCAGGTGGTCTCCCATGATCCTATGGAGAAGAAGGGAGAATGAAAACACAGGCATTTAAGCTCGAGGTATTGCACTGGGGTCTTCAGATCTTGGGGTATTCTCTATGATGTGCCTGCTCCCTTTGACCCCTTCATTCCTCTGACTCCACAGACGTGGCTGTTGGCAGATACAGACAAAACTATTCTTACTCTCTTTCTGTTTTTTTTGAGACAGGGTCTTGCTCTGTTGCCCAGGCTGGAGTGCAGTGGCACGATCACAGCTCACTGCCACCTCCGCCTCCCGGGTTCAAGCCATCCTTCCATCTCAGCCTCCTGATTAGCTGGAACTACAGGCACGTGCCACTGTACCCGGCTAATTTTTGTATTTTTAGTAGAAATGGGGTTTCACCATGTTGCCCAGGCTGGTCTCCAACTTGTGGGCTCAAGTGACCTGCCCGCCTCAACCTCCCAAAGTGTTGGGATTACAGATGTGAGTCACCACACCTGGCCTATTCTTGCTCTCTATCAAACACTTATGTTGAATTTTCTGTATACTAGGCACTATTCTAGGTACTTAAAAAACATTTCACTTAATCTTTTCTTTTAAAAAAATTTTATTTATTATTCTAAATTAAAATAAAAATATAGAGATGGGGGTCTCGCTTTGTTGCCCACGCTGGTCTTCAACTCCTGAGCTCAAGCGATCCTCCTACCTTGGCCTCCCAACATGCTGGGATTACAGGCATGAGCCACTGCACCCTGCCTTCACTTAATCCTTATAATAACTCTATGTTTGTTCATTCATTCGTTTGTTTATTCATTCATGATTTGCTGAGGGGAGTTGGAGAAAACAGCAGGAAGAGACACAATGTTGCTTCACTTCAGCCGGGCACCCCGTTCCTAGCCCACAGAAAGCTCGGCTGATGAGTGGAAAATAAATTCACTGTTTTTCTCACTTAATTTGTCTAGGCTACTGGCCCATCTCCATTTATCCGACCTTACTCCACACACGGTCCATCCCATCATGCAGAAATTGGGCACTTTCTGGCACCCCACAAAGAGCCAGATGTGATCGGTTTAATAAAAGTGTGATAAGTGCCTAGTGCTCGCCTGGCAGCTGTGTGATTGTGTGAGTGTACAACAATAAACAGAGACTGGCCCACTTGCTTAAGTCCTGTCGGGGAGCTGACCATCTGTCTGGGTTGAGTGTTTTTTTCATGGGTGCAGCAGAAATGGTGCTCAATGAATGTGTCTGGCTTATGTTCCAAGTATTGTGCTGGGTGCTATGAAGAGAAAACACACAAGGACCCCACCCGCAGAGAGCTTGGTGTCTATTATTTGCATAGCACCTCCATCTTTGGTGCCTACTATGGCATTCCATTTGCTCTAAATGTAATGAAAGGCCTCTGTTGGAAGGTAAAGGAAGAGTTATATAGCTCAGAGGGCAGGAGAATGAGAGGAAAAATAAATGAAAGAAATAGGAAGAAGGCAATGGTTTATAAAGAGCATGAATCCCATGAGACACCATCACTGGCAAAAGTGTCAACACCAGGAGAGATTAAGCCTGGAGCAGTCACGGTGCTGGAGGTGGGCTAGCTCTGACGAGGTTGTGCTTTGTGCTGGGGCTGATGTATGGTGGGGTTTCCACAGAAACTGGGAGGCTGTGGCACACAAGCTACAGCAAATCAGAAGTAGGCATGGATGCCTGGATTGACTCAAAGTTTCAAACTCAGGCATCTAATAATTGTTAGGAAAAACTTGGTGAGAATGTTTATCACCACTCTGAATTTCTCCCCCATCTCCGTAAATGGCTTCACCGTATCCATCCAGAGTCTGAGGGTGACAACACAGCAGAGTCTTTTAAACATCATTCTTTTAAACATCCCCCCAATAGCCAATCCCTCAGCAAGTCCTGTTGGTGCCACCTCCCAAGCCTATCCACTGCCCTACTGTAAGCCGCCGCCATCTCTTTGCGTGGGCCAGACTGGAGACTCCTCACTGGCTCTCTTATTTCTGGCCTTGCTTTCATTTTCCAGCCAGCAGCCAGCATGTTCTTTCAAAAACATAATCTCGTTGATATCATTCTTCTTTGTACAGGGCCCTTCCCTTCCTTCCTGCTGTACTTGGAATAAAATCCTGTGAGTACTTACATGATTCAGCTCTTGGCTGTCTTGTCAACATTATCTTGAATAGTTTTTCTCCTCAATAACTCATTAAAAAAAATTTGCTGAGCACCCATTATGTGTCAGGCACTGTTTTATTTATTATTTATTTGAGACAGGGTCTCACTCTGTCACCCAGGCTGCAGTGCAGCGGTGCTATCTCAGCTCACTGCAACCTCCGCCTCCCGGGTTCCAGTGATCCTCCCACCTCAGCCTCCTGAGTAGCTTGGATTAGAAATGTGTGCCAGCACGCCCAGCTAATTTTTGTATTTTTAGTAGAGATGGGGTTCCACCATGTTGGCCAGGCCGGTCTTGAACTCCTGACCTCAAGTGATCCACTGGCCTTGGCCTCTCAAAGTGCTGGGATTACAAGCATGAGCCAGCACACCAAGCCTCAGGCATTGTTTTAGGAGCTGGAGATACAGCTGTGAGCAAAATGGACCAAGCCTGCCCTCATGGAGCTTACATTCTGGTGGACGGAAGAGGTGATAGACAACAAAAGGAAGAGGAAATAGGTACTGACAGGTAGAGGTAAATGCAATGGAAGAAAGTAAAGTGGGAAAAAGGAGATGGGGGTGCCATGGCTCGGGTGGTGGCTGCTGTTATAGAGAGGAGTCAGGAAAGGTGTCTCTGATGTAATGAGATTAGAGCAGGTGTCTAACGGAAGTAAGGAAAGGATGTGGAGAGGCCCAATATTTGAGGGAAAGGAGCAGCCAGCACCAAGGTCCTAGGGTGGAAGTACCAGCCATCCTGAAATACACACATGGTACGCATTCCAAACTCTTTCCAGCCTCGGGACCTTGGCAAGTGCTGCTTCCTTCATGTGAACCCTCTTCTCTCTGCTCTTAGTGCGGCGGGATCTCACATCAGTGTTTCCCCAGCAAGCCTTCTCCTGCACACACTATTTGAAATAAATCCCCCGCCGTGTTACTCTTTCAAAAACCATCTTATTTCCATCAAAGCAATGATCACAAGCTCTTAATTGTCTTGTCTATTTGCTTATTTATCATACTGTGTCCGAAATTGGTGGGTTCTTGGTCTCACTGACTTCAAGAGTGAAGTCGTGGACCCTCACGGTGAGTGTTACAGTTCTTAAAGGTGGTGTGTCTGGGGTTTGTTCCTTCTGATGTTTGGACGTGTTCGGAGTTTCTTCCTTCTGGGGGGCTCATGGCCTCGCTGGCTTCAGGAGTGAAGCTGTAGACCTTCACCATGAGTGTTACAGCTCTTAAGGTGGCGCGTCTGGAGTTGTTCATTCTTCCCATCCGGAGTTGTTTATTCCTCCCCGTGGGTTCATGGTCTTGCTGGCCTCAGGAGTGAAGCTGCAGACCTTCACAGTGAGTGTTACAGCTCATAAACGTAGTGCAGACCCAAAGAGCGAGGGGCAGCAAGATTTACTGCAAAGAGCAAAAGAACAAACCATCCATGGTGTGAAAGACGACTGCAGTGGGTTGCCACTGCTGGCCGGGCAGCCTGCTTTCATTTCCTTCTCTGGCCCCACCGACAGCCTGCTGATTGGTCCATTTTACAGAGAACTGATTGGTCTGTTTTACAAAGAGCTGATTGGTCCGTTTTGACAGGGTGCTGATTGGTGCATTTACAATCCCTGAGCTAGACACAAAAGTTCTCCAAGTCCCCAATAGATTAGCTAGACACAGAGCACTGATTAGTGCATTTACAAACCTTGAGCTAGACACAGGGTGCTGATTGGTGTATTTACAATCCTTTACCTAGACATAAAATTTCTCCAAGTCCCCACCTGACTCAGGAGCCCAGCTGGCTTCCCGTAGTGGATCCCGCGTCAGGGCTAGGGGCAGAGCTGCCCGCCAGTCCCGCCCCACGCGCCTGCGCTCCTCAGTCCTTGGGTGGTCGATGGGACCGGGCGCCGTGGAGCAGGGGGCGGCACCCGTTGGGGAGGCTTGGCCACGCGAGAGCCCACCACAGGGGGACTCGGGTATGGTGGGCTGCAGGTCCCGAGCCCTGCCCGGCAGGCAGGCGGCTGAGGCCCGTCGAGAATTCGAGTGTGGTGCGGGCGGGGCCGGCAGTGCTGGGGGACCCGGGCCCCCCTCCGCAGCTCCTGGCCCGGGTGCTAAGCCCCTCACTGCCCCTGGCCACTCCGAGTTAGGGCCTGCCGAGCCCACACCCACCCGGAATTCGCACTGGCCCGTGAGCACCCCAGCCCCAGTTCCCGCCTGTGCCTCTCCCTCCACACCTCCTGGCAAGCAGAGGGAGCCTGCTCCGGCCTCAGCCAGCCCAGAGAGGGCCTCCCACAGTGCACTGGTGGGCTGAAGGGCTCCTCAAGCACGGCCAGAGTGGGCAGTGAGGCTGAGGAGGCACCGAGAGCGAGCGAGGGCTGCCAGCATGCTGTCACCTCTCAATACATATCATCTCTGTCCCCTGGTAGACTATATTCTCTATACAGCAAACAGAAAGAAACACAGTGCTCACAAAAAAAAAAAAAAAAAAAAGAAAAGAAAAGAAAAAAGAAAAGGAAAGAGTATGTTGAATGAACAACACTGCCATCAACGAAGGGATAAAGGGATTGGATCTGTTCGAGGACCTTTGCCTCAGTGCATTTTATCTGTAACACTCTCTAAAAGCCATGGCTCTTGATGGGGACAGCTGCCTCCTAGGAAGCTGTAATTTTGCAGGGATGATTTTTGGTTGTCACAGTGATAGGGGTGGGTATCTCCCCTGTTATCAAGATGTCATGATAATGTATGTCAACGAAAAGAGCCAAACTAAAATATTTGAAGAGATTTATTCTGAGCTAAATATGAGTGCCACATATGTGATTCTCCACACAGGCACTGGCCATCATGAAGTGATTTTCCGAAATGGTGAATAACGCTGTCAATAAAAAAGAGTCAAACTCTGGAAAATATTTAAAGAGGTTTATTCCAAGCCAAATGCGAGGACCACGACCTGTGACACAGCCCTCAGGAGACCCTGAGAACATGTGCCCAAGGTGGTCAGGGTGCAGCTTGGTTTTATACATTTTTGGGAGACATGAGACATCAGTCAAATACATTTAAGATGTACATTGGTCTGGTCCAGAAGCATGAGACAACTTGAGGGGTGAGGGAGCTTCCAATTTATGGGTAGATTTAAAATTTTTCTAATTGGCAATTGGTTGAAAGAGTTATCAATAGAGGCCAGGCGTGGTGGCTCACGCCTGTAGTCCCAGCACTTTCGGAGGCTGAGGCAGGTGGATCACTTGAGGTCAGGGGTTGAAGACCAGCCTGGCCAACATGGCGAAACCCCATCTCTACTAAAAATACAAAAATTAGCCAGGCATGGTGGCGCATGCCTGAAATCCTAGCTACTCAGGAGGCTGAGGAAGGAGAATTGCTTGAACCCAGGAGTCAGAGATTGCAGTGAGCTGCGCTTGTGCCATTGCACTCCAGCCTGGGTGACAGAGCAAGACTCCATCTCAAAAAAAAAAAAAAAAAAAAAAAAAAAAAAGAGTTATCAATAGGGAAGAATGTCTGGGTTGTGATAAGAGGTTGTGGAGTCCAAAGTTTGATCATGCAGATGAAGCCTCCAGGTAGCAGGCTACAGAGAATATAATATAAATGCCTCTCATCAGACCTAAGGTTTGTGTTGATGTTAATGCTGACGGGTATAATGAGGCATTTTCAGCCTCCACTTCCCATCATGGCCTAAACCAGACTTTTAGGTTAAATTTTAGAGTACCCTGACCTAGAAGGAAGTCCATTCAGATGGGCCGGGCACGGTGGCTCACGCCTGTAACCCCAGCACTTTGGGAGGCTGAGGCAGGCAGATCACCTGAGGTCAGGGGTTTGAGACGAGCCTGGCCAACATGGTGAAACCCCATCTCTACTAAAAATACAAAAATTAGCCAGGCATGGTGGCACATGTCTGAAATCCTAGCTACTCAGGAGGCTGAGGAAGGAGAATTGCTTGAACCCAGGAGGCAGAGGTTGCAGTGAGCTGAGTTTGTGCCATTGCACTCCAGCCTGGGTGACAGAGAGAGACTCCATCTCAAAAGAAAAGAAAAGAAATGAAAAAGAAGAGAAAGAAAGTCCATTCAGATGGTTGTGTGGCCTTAGAATTTAATTTTTGGTTGACACGTGCATGACAGTCCCGTACCATGCAGAATCAGCCAGCATCCACACAGCTGTAGGACGTCCTGCCCAAAGTCCCCAAGGGTCAAAAACTTGCTCAAAATTACCTCAGAACCTAACTTTGTGTTACATGCTAACAAAATAGTTTTTGCACTGTTTTAATATATACTGAATTTTTCAGGAATGCAACTACTGTGTCAATCTAGGAAAGACTACCTTGTTTAGTTTGGACCTTAATAAAGTGTTATAAACCAAAAATAAAATTCTAAGCTCCCCAACTGACTGATGCACCCCTCTCTTGGCCAAGCACATTCCAAAAAAAACCCTGAAAAACTAGTTCAGGCCATGATGGGAAAGGTGAGGGGGTCAGACAGGCCTCATTATACCCTCCTCCCTTTGGAATTCAGGCACAACTGACCAGTGTTAACATTAAAACAGAGATCTTCAGACTGATAGAACAGACTCTTTGTAGCAATAAGATACCAACACAACAGGCCTGGCACAGTGGCTCATGCCTGTAATCCCAGCACTTTGGGAGGCCAAGGTGGGCAGATCATCTGAGGTCAGGAGTTCAAGACCAGGTTGGCTGATATGGTGGAACCCCGTCTCTACTAAAAATACAAAAAATTAGCCGGGCGGGGTGGTGGCATCTGTACTTGGGAGGTTGAAGCATGAGAATCACTTGAACCCAGGAGGCAGAGGTTGCAGTAAGCCGAGATCATGCCACTGCACTCCAGCCTTGGCAACAGAGTGAGACTGTCTCAAAAATAAAATAAAATAAAATAAAATAAAATAAAATAAAATAAAATAAAATAAAATAAAATAAAATAAAATAAAATAAAATAAAATAAATAAAATAAAATAAAAAGATATCAACACAACAGATAGCAGGACCTGAAAGAAATTTAAATATTTTACCCCAAAATAGAACATTTCTTTGACATATTTTGAGAGGGCGCTGCACAGTTGTCTCTTGTGGGAAAATCTATATTCTGTAGAGAATCCCCTTCCCTTTCCAGGTCTTTTCCTGATCCAGGAGGGATTTAATTAAGAGTCTGGCACATTTTTAGTTCTCATGAAAGAGACATTTACCATCTATTCTTTCTAAAGCCTGCTACCTGGAGGCTTCATCTGCATAAGAACCTTTCTTCACAACCCCTTGATTCCAGGCCTTTAGATAAAAACTTGATTCTTTCAGCAAATTGCCAATCAGGAAGTCTTTTAATCCACCTATGACCCGGAAGCCCCAGGCTTTGAGTTGTCCTACCTTTTGGACAAACCAATGCATACCCCACATAGACTGACTGATGTCTTGTGTCTCCCTACAATATACAAAACCAAGCTGTAGCCCAAACACCTTAGGCACATGTTCTCAGGACCTCCTGGGGCTGTGTCACAGGTCATGGTCCTCACATTTGGCTTGGAATAAACTCTCGAAATATTTTAAAGAGTTTGACTTTTTTTTTATTGACAGTGTTATTCACCATTTCAGAAAATCACTTCATGATGGCCAGTGCCTCTGTGGAGAATCAAACAATGTCACAAACAGTACCCATCTGCATCATATGGTGGTAGCATTTATGTGTGAGCAAATTTACTTAGTCCTCATTTCAAAATGTCAAGTGTAATAAAAAAGTTTGAGAAGAGGCAGGGTGTGGAGGTTCACTCCAGTAATCCCAGCACTTGGGGAGGCCAAGGCAGGTAGATCACTTGATCCCAGAAGTTTAAGACCAGCCTGGGCAATATGGCAAAAACCCATATCTCCAAAATATGCAAAAATTGGCTGGGCATGGTGGTGCATACCTGTAGTCCCAGCTACTCGGGAGGCTGAGGTGAGAGGATAGCTTAAGCCTGGGAGTTTGAGGCTGCAGTGAGCTGTGTTTGTGCCACTGCACTCCAGCCTGGGCGACAGAGCAAGACCCTGCCTTGGAAAAAAAATGTTTAAGAAGGGTCAGTTGAACATTATTTTACTTCTCCTAAATCCAAGCATCTTCTTTATAAGTAGGTGTGAGTGTTTAACTCATTTCATCTTCTAGTTGCACATAAGCATTCACACATTGAGACATGTACCAACTCATTATAAATTACTTCCCCTTTTATTTCTTTTTTATATCCAAGTTAGGACAGTATATTGATTTCTATAAAATTATGTATGTAGGTGGATTATGTTACATCTATGAATGTCATTTCAAAACAATAAAGAGGTCATTTCAAATATTTGTTATAAAACAGAGGCCTGGGTCTGACAGTGCTGCAGTGCTGAGAGGTAAAGCTTCAAGGTCTTTTTCCACATTCCTTACAGGCACTCTGATGACTAAAGCCAGGAATTCTGCGAATCCTGTGTATTCTTTCCACCTACATAGTTTGTGATTGTTTTGTTTTGAGACAGGGTCTCACTCTGCTGTCCAGGCTGGAGTGCAGTGGTGCGATTACAGCTCACTGCAGCCTCAATTTCCTGGGCTCAAGTGATCCTCCTACCTCAGCCTCCTGAATAGCTGGGACCACAGGTGCATACCACCATGCTAGCTAATTTTTGTACTTTTTTTGTAGAGACAGGGTTTTGCCATATTGCCCAGAATGGTCTCGAACTCCTGGGCTCAAGCAATCAGCCCTCCTCGGCCTCCCAAACTGCTGGGATTACAGGCATGTGCCTGGCCAGTGTTTGTTTCTTTTGTAGGTGATGAGATTGAGTAATGCAAACAAAGTAGCCACTTTCTGTCTCAGTGAATTTCTTGTGGTTTCAAATGGGCCTCAGAGCTAATGACCTTGTATTTATAGATGACACACACAGGCAGGAGGCTGCATTTTGGAAAATGGGATAAAAGTTCAAAGTGATCTCAAATAGATAAAATGAAGACTTATTGAAAGAAAATAGAAACCAATCAGGGCAGATGAGGGTATTACAGTTCAGAAGAAACTCCTAAAGGCAAGCACCATCCCTCCTACCTCCAAGGTTTGGGACAGGCTTTCTCAGGTGCCATGGGAGGTGCTCTGCTCTGTCCCTGCCATCCTCAATTACACATTTAGCATTGACACCCCACAGTGTTCAATAATATCAAATATGCATCATGATGATAAACCAACCTAAAAAGGGCAGAATAGAATCTATGAAGAGAGGGACAGATGTCACAATGGGTGAGATGAGAGGCAGTTATTGCAATGGGCCCTAAATCCAGCTCCAGGGTTCCTGGCGTGCAATTGGAAGGCTGTGATTCTAGAAGCTGATATAATCCTGGGAGGCAGAGATAAGGGTGTGTGGTAGGAAGCATGAGCCCTCACTCAGTGGTACCTGGGGTGAAGAGTCTGAAGATGTATTTCAGATGAGACAAGAATAGTGGGGGAGAACAGGCCTTGCCACCCAAGGAGGAAAATAAATGGTAATGGAAAGACCATATTTGTATTGGGTTCCACATAACCTTTTCCACATCTTATAGTATGAAGTAGATTCTGAAGTGCCCTAACAAGGCATGTAAGCATGTTGGCTTCATTGCTCACACCTAGGATGTTATGGTGGGCTCTCATGCTCAGTCACACTGCCCATAAGTAGACAACATGTTTTTAGACCTTTTGAAGTCTTGGACCCATTTGAGACTCTGATGATAGCTTTGATCCTTTTTCCTACAAAAATGCACATTTGCATCACAAACCAAATTCTGAACCCAGTTTCAGAGAATTTGCTGACTTCCTGAGGCCTGTCCATCTCCATGTCACATTGAGGACCCTTAGTTTCTGTTAAACAATCACACTTTAGGCTCTAGAACAGGAGATAGAAAACGTTTTCTCTAAAGGGCCAGAGGGTAAATATTTTAGGTTTTGCAGTCCAAACACAGACCGTAGTTTGCTGATCTCTATTCTAGAAGAAAAGAGAATAGAAAATTTGATTTCAGAAATGAGGATTTTAAGTGACTCTAAGATATAAATATGTTCCAATATTGAACTACCAGTATTTGCAGGAAAGAACAAACTTGGACCCCAAGTTGCTGACAGTTTTGCAGCTGCTATTTTATCCAAACACGAGAAGGAAATTCTCATATAATGAAACCAGAGAAATCCCTGCAGACATGGGAGTGAGAATGCCAGCTCTGAAGAACAGTTACATTTTTTAGTTTAAATTCTTTGTTTTTATGGATAACTCAATGCCGGTTCCCAAACATGCCACCAAACTAGGTGACCTTGAATTTGTGGTAAAGATAAGTGAAAGACAGCCCCAAACAAAATATGTTCCAGGATACTGAATTTTCAAGTACCTAATAGGGAAGCTAAAATGAAAGTAAGTAAGGTGGTTAAGGCCAGCTGAACAAATGGATTTGAAAGAACATTACCTGGGCTTATGTCGTATTACAAAGATACCACGCAGACCGATTTCTTTATGAAGTACAGAAAGGCATGAAATAACGAGATTTTTGTCTCTGAAGTAGATCTCTGTGGGTTAAATGGCAGGACAGGTGAGCAGAGGAACCAGGTGAGCAGGTGAGCAGAGGTGTGTGCAGCGAGGCAGTTCCTGCAGATAGCCTGGGAAGAAGTACCATCCAAAAAGCCAGAGCTAAAGTGGGCGGAAGTAAATCTTGAATGAGCACTGGGATTGGGGAATTCCAATCTAAAGAGGAGAACCAGGCTGTGAAGTTGTTCCAGACCCGATCAAACCTCAGTGAGACGAGAGTTCAAGAACGGTGTCCACGCTGTTGAGGTTACCGCTGCAAAGGCGCCCGACCCCAGCGGAGGAGTGCGCCATCTAGTGGTTATAGAGGGAGGAAAGGGAGGGACAGGAACTAAAATTCTCAAGGGGGCAGTGAGCTGCTCACTCATTGTTAAAAGGATGCTAAAAAGCAATGTGTATAATTACATCTACAGTTAGTTCTTCTATCAGGTGACATACATTCCTTTTTACAAGTCATTACACTATGCAAAATCACACAATAAAAACCACAAGGCTCATGGGAAAAATAGAGCTAGGGTGTTTAACACTTGAAAACTTAAGAGTGGCATATAAAGAAAGGATTGGGCCAGGCGCTGTGGCTCATGCCTGTAATCCCAGCACTTCGGGAGGCTGAGGCAGGTGGATCACCTGAGGTCAGGAGTTCAAGACCAGTCTGGACAACATGGTGAAACCTATCTCTATTAATAATTCAAAAATTAGCTGTGTGTGGTGGTGGGCGCCTGTAATTCCAGCTACTTGGGAGGCTGAAGCAGGAGAAACCCTTGAGCCCAGGAGGCAAAGGTTGTAGTGAGCCAAAATCATGCCACTGCACTCCAGCCTGGGCGACAAGAGCAAGACTCCGTCTAAAAAAGAAAAAAAAAAAAAAAGGATTGGAGCCCCCTTAAGGTAGCACAGTTTTAGCCAAGTTAAATTCTTAAAAATACATAATACAGCACTTGACTTTGAAAATGACCTGCAGTTTGCTTGTGGAAGTGGACATTCTAAAGATTGCAGCTTGTGAGTTATTTTATTTTTAATTTTTGAGATGAAGTCTCGATCTGTCACCCAGGCTGGAATGCAATCCAGCTCACTGCAGCCTCCGCTTCCCAGGCTCACGTGATTCTCCTGCCTCAGCCTCCTGAGTAGCTGGGATTACAGGTGTGCACCACCATGCCTGGCTAATTTTTGTATTTTTAGTAGAGATAGCCTTTCACCATGTTGCACAGGCTGGTCTCGATCTTCTGACCTCAGGTGATCCACCTGCCTCAGCCTTCAGAATTGCTAGGATTACAGGCCTAAGCCACCGTACTTGGCCAGTGAGTTATTGTGAATGGGGGAAGAAGGGTTGTTTGATATCAGAGGTGAAGTTACAGCAACAGATGTGGGTGCATGTGGCTCAAATCACACATGGAGAATGAGGTAGCTGACTAATATTGGAGGTGTATTTTGTGTATTCTTTTGTGTTTTGGCACAGCTGGGTGCAGTTTTCTGCCTTTACATGCAAGAAATTGCACATAAGCAAATGTGAAATTCACATTCTTGAATATGTTAATATTATTCTCCAGCATATCAATAGTCTTCCCTAACACATTAATATTGTTCCCTAATACATCAATCATGTTAGAAACAAATTTACATTCCAAAACAAGCGTTATAGCAGCACTGACTATACTCTAATGCAAGGATTACAGTTCAAATTAAGAGTAGAAAAGATGCAGGTTCTATACAAGATTCTACCCCCTGCAGCTGCAAGGCAGAGTATGGAGAACCCGTGGGACTGTCTTGAAAATCAGCCCTGGGAATGAGTGCAGACTCAGAACCTAACGAGCTCAGGGACTTGGGCAGAGTGTGTCACCTCTCACACTCTCAGTGTTCTCATGTTTCATTGAAAGACTTAACAAGATTAGTAGCTCTCAGCCTTGGCTACACACTAGAATCACCTGGGAAGTCTTCAGACCCAGGAAGCCCAGACTGACCACAGATGCATTAAATGAGCCTCTTTGGGATTGGCGGTGGTTGGTGGTGGTGGTGGTGGTGGTGGTGGTGGGGGTGTGGTGGTGGTGGGGGGGTGTTGTGGTGGTGGTGGGGGGGTGGTGTGCTCTCTCAGGAATCTGTATCCTTAGCCATTGTGTGAATTTTATACACACTCAAATTTGAGAATCACTGATGGAAACCAATGGTTCTCAAACTTGGCTACACAGTGGAATCACCAGGGGACTTTAAAAAAATACAAGCGTCTGGGTCCCATCTGAGAAAGGCTGATTTAGTTGGTGTGGAGTGTGGCTTGGGCATCCAGGGTTGTTCAGAGTCTTCAGGTGACTCCACCAGCAGAGAGTCTGATCACCTGTCTTCTGGCTGCAACCCTGACTGCACCTTAGAACCACGTGGGCTGCTTAAAAACAGTACTGACTCAAAAAATGAAACACAGAACTAACTGTCGCATGACCCAGCAATTCCACTTCTGGGTGTACACCCAAAAGAACTGGAAGCAGAAGCTCAACAGATATTTGCACACCAATATTCATAGCAGTATCACTCACAATAGTCAAAGGGTGGAAACAACCCAAATGTCCACCAATGAATGAATAAATGAACGAAATTTGTTGTCTATATAATGGGATATTTTTCGGCCTTAAAAAGGAATGGAATTCTGACACATGGTACAAGACGGATGAACTTTGAAGACATTATGCTGAGTAAAATAAGCCAGTCACAAAAGAACAAATATTGCATGAATCCACTTACAAGATATCTAGACTAGATAAATTCAAAGAGACAGGAAGCAGAGCAGAAGTTACCAGGGGCTGGGAGGGGAGGATGGGGAGTTAGCGTTTAATGGGCAGAGTTTCAGTCTGGGATGATGAAAACATTCTGGAGACAAACAGTGGTGAATGTACTTAATGTCACTGAACCGTCTGCCTAAAAAATATTAAAATGGACATTTTTTATAAAATGAAAATTATATGTCTATTTTACCACAGTTAAAAAAATTAAATTAAACCCCCAAAACCCACTACAAATACCCAAACTGGACTTCTCAATATTCCAGTTCCACAGGCCTCTGAGGCCTGGAAAGTGCATTTTATAGCCATATCCCAGTTACTCTGATGCTAGTGGTCTCAGGCCATGCTCTGAGAAGTGTTGGTCTAATGGATCCCCTCCAACTCAGAAACCAAGTGATTCTCTTAGAGGAAGAAGGGCTGGTAAGAAAATCCGAGGGCTGTTGAGTATTGGGTTTTTATTATTAAGGCTGATTTAACTTGTATCTAGGGCTTTGAGGGGGAAAAACAGAAACAGAACAATCAATGCAGGCTTCAATACTCCTGCCAAGCACTGTTAATTAAGTTAATGAGGCCAGAGGGAGAAGGGTCAGTATCCCTTTCATTTGAGCTGAATTCATTTAGCTTTAATCCCAGCCATTAGCTGGGCTGGTTCCCTTTCTTGAGTTCATTGCCTGGACAGCAGAGCTGCTCACCTATGCTTGGGGAGTTATGGGCCGTGGTGTCTCTGCAGCAAACACACAGCCTGCATTTCGGGGGTGCCTCTGTTCCTGGGGCACCACAGCATGCGGATGCCTCCAGCTGAGCCAGGGCTGCTCTTGTGTCAAGTTAATGCTTGATCCCTAACAGATAATTCCAGTCACAGGCTCGCTGGCAGGCCTGGGGTTCTGAGTGGGGCTTGGGCTGGCTGTGGTCAGGTGGAAGTTACAGAGGGAATGCTTCTCCTGGCAGGTGCTGGGCCCAAACCTGGAGGGCCATTGGAACAGCAAGCATGGAGGACTCACTGTCTGAGAAAAACACTAATTCATTTCCAAATGGGTGTCTGAGAGAGTTTCTCCAAATTCACACAGGTATAAAATTCCTGGACCAGTTCCAAAGTAGGTACAGCATGTGGGTTTAGCCTTGGATAAAGGCTCGAGGGCAGTGGACAAAGTGAACTCTTCCAGGACAAATACATTCTCTAGCTGCATAATACAGCATCCCACCAGAACCATGCCCAACAAATGGGCATTGTCAAGTCCAAAACATTGCTAGGGCCACAGTCCCTCCAGCCCAGCATTCTGCCTCTGACAACAGTTCCAGTAAAACAGACGGGGGATTGCAGTGCCATTAACCTCAGCACTTGCTCCCCAGGTGCAATTCTAACTCCCTTCATAAACCACCATGACTTGAAAGCTCTGCTGGAGTGATCGCTTTTTCATTCATCACTACCTCTTCTTGCACTGTATCTGGAATTTTTGTTTGTCCTAGAGTTACTCGTCCTAGGCCTGGGCTCCCACTATATGCCCGTCTGTCTTCAACAGGAGTCCCTGCTGGAGCTCTGCAGACTCCAGAGCAGTGGTGCCCACAGTGCAGTCTGGGAACAAGCAGCAGCAGCAGCACCTGGGCTTAGCGAGCAATGCAAATTACTGGGCCTTACCCCAGCCCCACTGAATCAGAAGCTCTGGGGCTGGGACCTGGCAGTGTTTTTAATGCATCTGGGTCATTCTGATGCATACCCATGTCTGAGAACCATGAGGCTAGAGTCTGGAGGGAGGACAGAAATAGACGCAAATCCCTATAATACCATATGGGGGGTTACCCTCGCCTGTATGCTCCTCCCCACACAGCTGGGAGCTCCCTCCCTTCCCTCATCCTCCCAGTCTTTTGTAGGTACTATTACTGGGTACCATTACTGTAGGTACCATTTTACGGATGAGGAAACTGAAGCCCAGAGAAGTTAAGTAACTTAAGGCCACGCAGCTATCTACTGCATGTTAGCCTCTAAGCCTAGCATCTCTGGGCATGGCTGCATGTGTTGTTCAGGACCGGACCACAGTCCTGCTCCAGCCCATCTCTCAGTCATCATCTGCTGATCTGTGGTCACTTCCCCTCAATCACAAAGGGCCTTGGCCCTGGGTCCCAGTGGCAGGTTAGCCTCTCAACCTCTCCTCCCCTTCTACCTTCATCGTCATCTGGAGGTCCACCTTACCCCCAGAGTCGTTTATTCCTGACAATGGAACAATGTGGGAGTGAGGCAGTAGAATAGGGTCTGGAGGCAGGGAACCTAAGTCTGTTTCACACCGACTTCCTAGAACTAAATTGAAAGGAAAATCCTAACTTTCCATGCATAAGTAACAAAAGGACCAGACGCTACTCCCTTTGTCCTTTTCTGTGTGGCAGATGGGAAATTGGCTGTCCGCAACCAATCAGACTGATTGCAGGTGAGTCTTCATTTGCAACTTTGTTAAGTTCACTCCAGCCTCTGAATGACTGCCGTCCACAACCCATCAGACTGATGGCCTGTCGAGTCTTCATATGCATAGGAATATAACTGTAGCTTCTTCCTAGCCTCCGATTGGTTGCTTTTTGCATTCGCACCCTCTTTGCTTTTTGCTTTGCTGGGTATTTTGTCCAATTCTTTGTTCAAAACGCCAAGAACCTGGACAACCTGTAGTCAAGACCCTCTACCAGTGACAGGAAGGCCTTCTCTCCGACCCTCCTCACAACCGCCCTCTCCAGCTGTTGCGCGTGCTCACTTCTCTGCACCATTCCCTGACGGCCTTGAAAGTGCCCTTGAACTGTCCTTGCCTTTCATGGTGTCAGCCTCTTCATGCCTCCCCACCATTCCAGGTACTCCGGGCTTTCTTTTCAAACCTCTTTCGACACCTCCAAGTGCTGAGCCTGCTTGCTTTTCTAGCCCATCTGCCAGCCTCCTGCACGTCTACACCTGACGGCTGGGCTCCTGTCGCAGAAACCATGCGCCGGGCACATTGGGGCCCACATAAATGTGCAGTGTCCAATACGCCATGTGGTCAGCACGACTTCTCCACGTCTCCTCTTTCTCTTCTTCCTGCAGAGTGAGCCCATCCGTCCGCCAGGTTGCCCTTGCCCCTAGCCCACCAGGCCCTGGCCGTCAGCAGCGGACCTGCCGCGGTTTCTGGACTAGAAAGGCCCTGCTCCCGACCGACCCGGAGCGCGCTGCTGCCCTCTACCGGTCATCCGTGCGGCCGGACACCGTGTCAGGCCCGCGAGGAGGGCTCTGCCGCAGTCCCGGGGAACAGCACCCAGCAGCGCCACTGGGAGAGGAAGCTGGGGTCAGGGAGGTATGACTGGGCCCCAGGCAGCTCACACTCAGGCTAACAAGGTCAGGGAGGGAGGGCAGCTCACTCGTGCAAACGTGAGTGCAAAATGCACTCCATGGCCAGGAACAGGCAGTCCGTTCATGCGGGCAAAATGGAAAGCGAGCTCCTACCCAGGTTTCTCCTCAGAGCCATCACACGCCTGAGCAGCAACAGTCATTAGCATCAGGGATTAACACAGCGGGGTAAACGTCTGACAACTAACTACTGTTCTCTAAAGAGGACTCAGAGAATCAGCACACGAGGTTTCTGTGCACTGCAGAACGGTTGATTTATTTACTGAAGCCCGGTGGTCTCATTAGGGTCTGTTTGCCTCTCTAGGTCTTTATGATTCCGTAATGCAAAGCACGTCTATTAAGTGTAGCCTAAATTTCCCTTTTATGTGCACTTTTATGTGCAGTCTTTATTCCATTAGCAATGGGTGGGGGCTGGGGCGTACCCTGAGAGACTATCAAATGCCCTGCCAAATTCCTAGAGTTGCTAGAAAAGGGTAACCCTGTCAGGATGGAAACAAGCTGAGTTCTCTGTGACTGGCCATTGAGAAACACAGGCTGACATACGGGGATCCCCGCACCGTTCCACAGAGCGGCAGACCACCTACTAAACCTCTTCTAGAAATTTGTCCACAGTTGCTGTCAAGCTCACTGGTTTGTGGTTTAAAAGCCCACCTGTGTCCCTTTTTGTGAATCAGAATTTTGTTCCCGAGGCCAGGTATTGTTTGGTTCTCTTTAACTCACTGTGTTGCCAGCACCTAGAATGTAGTATGTTGGCAAATATCTGCTGAATGAATGAATTTGCTCACATCCTGCCTGGTGCCTCCCTCCCTCTTCGTGGCCCTGCAGAAAAGGCTGCCAGGTGCAGAGGGCTCCTCTGCCAGTTCTCTGGGTTCCTTGGATGGGCCAGTCTGAGAAGGACTTGGGCAGATTCAGAACAGCCCCACGTCACTTGCTTGCTTCTTTCTCTCCTACCTGGGCCATCACTTCTCTCCTGCCAGGGAGTGGTTATCTGCTAGTATTATACCATTGCACCATCTGCTTCTGCGAGTGAGCTTGTTGCTTCCTTCTTCCTTATCTGAACAGAGCTTGAAAAATCATTTTGCATATTTGTAGCATTTCCCCCAAATTCAGAGCATTTAGGGCTACAGCCATTCTGAGACCTTTCTCACTGGTCAGACACTGCCTCATATTCATCTTTGCTCATGGATCCTTATTTCTGTCTTTAGTGTATATATCCTTAAAATCTAACCAGGAGGGTGAGGTCATTCTGGTTTCCTTAATTCCCAGCTGGAAGAAGCCTTAAGCAGGGCATCAATGATGTTGGTGGCCAGTTCTGTGAATTTCACGTCAGGATGCCTCCAGCATCCATTCCCCTTCTTCCAATTCTGCAGCCACTGCTTGGCTGCAAGGCTCCACTGCCTCCTCTCTAGATATGGGAGACACCACCTTGCTAGTCTCCCACAGTAAGCCTGACCCTGACACACACACCCCTCACTTACTATCTGAGGGGGCTTCCTAGGGCATGACTCTGATTAGAAGTCTTCACTGACTCCTCATGCTCATGTCACTCAAACTCTTCAGGATGACCTCAGGGTCCCCACCACAGACTCTAAGTGAATTCTGGAATGGTTGACTAGACAGGCCCTCAGGGCTTGAACCCTTTCATTTCACAGAGCGGGAAACTCCAGCCACCCTGCCTTCCTGGCTGTATCTACACTGGCGTCCCATCACTGCCTTGTGCTCGAGATCTAACTTGCCATTCGCAGAGTCTGCCCTCATCCCCATTCTCTCAGCTTAGGCTGGTCCTGGGGCTTGGAATGCTCATGAACGTCTCATCTGCTCATCCCATTCCAACTCCCCCGTCAAAGGCCACCTCAGAAGCCACCTCTGCCATGAGAATTCTACATGCACTTCTCACACTTCTATGTGCACTAGTTTGTTTTTGTTTTTTTTTTGTTTTGCGGCAAGATCTCGCTCTGTTACCCAGGCTGGAGTGCAGTGGTGCAATCAGGGCTTACTGCAGCCACAATCTCCTGGGCTCAAGTGATGCTCCCATCTCAGCTTCCCAAGTAGTCGGGACTACAGCCTTGTACCACCATGCCCAGCTAATTTTTGTTGTTGTTGTTGTTTTTGTTTTGTAGAGACAGGGTTCCACCATGTTGCCCAGACTGGTCTCGAACTCCTGGGATCCAGCGATCCACCTGCCTCGGCCTCCCAAAGTGTTGGGATTCCAGGCATGAGCCACCATGCCTGGCCTACATGCACTCTTTATCTCTGTCCCCTGGTATTCTGGGTACATTTCCATAATGGTATTTTTATTATATTATGCCTTCTCCACTAGATTGTAAGTCTTGAGGGGCAGGCACTCAGTTTCATTCATGCAGGATCCCCCTGTAGTACCTGGCACAACTTAAGTACCCCAGCAATATTTTTCTCCATTAATATTTTGAAGACAGGACTGGGCATGGTGGCTCATGCCTGTAATCCCAGCACTTTGGGAGGCCAAGATGGGAGGACTGCTTGAGCCCAGGAGTTCTATACCACCCTGGGCCACATAGTGAGACCTTGTCTCTACAAAAAACAGAAAAATTAGCCAGGCATGCTGGTGTGCACCTGTAGTCTGAGCTATTTGGGAGGCTGAGGCTGGAGGATCCATTAAGCCTAAGAGTTTGAGGCTGCAGTGAGCTATGATCACACTGCTTTATTTCAGCCTGGGCGACAGAGAGACCTTATATGTATATTTGTACATATGTGTATATATATGTACAAATATGCATATATTTACATATGTATCATACACACACAGACACACACACACTTATGACACATTTTTACCAGAAGCACTTACCTCGTTGTCCTAGCAGAAGGGACTTCTAGTATGTTCTTATTCTAGGGGCAGAGGGTCCCTGGTTGTTTCAAGACTTCAGTTCCTGAGACTATAGGAATCTCATCACAGTGATGGTAGTCAGTATTTTATTTTTTGGTGAATCAGGAGAAAGGACTTTTTGTTTTCCTAAGGGAAAATAGGAAAGCTAATTAAGAAGAAGAAACAAAAAATATTATGTAGATATTTTTCTATGCCATACAGCAGTTTTCTTGTGGAAGAATTGCAAACTTTCTGTGTATCTCTACTAAATGGAATTTTAATTGGAAAAGATCAAGACCATTTTGTAAATCAAGGCGGACAGAACACCAAGGTTGAAGGGACCTTGAGAAATCTCTGGCCCAGCCTCTTGTTCAGAAGGTGGGTGTCTAAGCCATTTAGTTCCTCTGGGACCTAAAAATCTCTTTCATGACATTTCTGGGGTCATTTGGTTTCCAAAGACTCAAGCACAAGGATGAGGACAATTCCACTGTCCCTATTGTCCAGTGAGCAGAGAACCTCCAGACAAAATGGTCTTGCGGCTCTCTAGGGACAGATAGAACTAAGGTCACCATGAGAGTGAGACATTTCTAAGCAGTACATCTAGGTAAATTATGGCTGTGTTAGAAGACAGTGCACAGTTATTGGATTTCGGGTTTCGGGTGAACAATGTCCTGAAAGTTGAAGAGTTGGCTCATAGTGCTTTTCATTATTTGATAGATGATTAACTCAGAGAGGTTAAGCACTTGTCTAAGATCTCACATTTATTACATTGTGGAGCTCGGATTTGAATCCCGCTGCAAACTTAGTTGTCACTGTGACCTTTGAACAAAACAAAATTGAATATGCTGCAAAACATCCACAGAGCCGCAAAGCGAGCTCGGAACCTGAAACGGCCCGCCCGAGACCTCCTTGAAACGGTGATTCTGATTCATCAGGGCTGTGGCTGCAGGACCTGAGAGTCTGCGTTTCTAACGGGCTCCCACGTGATGCTGCTGCTGGTCCACTGACCACACTGTTAGCGGTGAGAACCTAAGAGTCTGTAATTGCCTCCCTGCTCATTATCCCCATGCCCACGTGAGCTGCCTCGTTCTTCCAGGATAAGGCATGACTAAGATGCTGCACAATTGGTTTTGAGAAGGGGCTATACTAATACATTCACTTCCCCTTCCTCCCCATTTTTCTCAGCGCTGAAGAGTGAAGCATCAGAGAGTACCTCAAAGAAGATTCATGTGAGGCTTTGAGGAGGAGGGGATGGATGGGTCATATCGCTTTACTAGGAGCTAAGGAAACAGGACAGCTTGGGTGCGACTTCTGATTTCAGGAGATGCGCTTTCCCTAGAGACCAGCAGAGGGCGCAAAAGGGGCAGGGACCGAGGGGGAGGAGCCCGCGGAGCCGCGGCCGGAGAGTCGAGCCGGGCGCGGGGAGCTGCAAGCGGCCCTGAGCTGAGCTCCACTGGGAAGTTCCTATCGCTTGCGCAGTAGACTGCATTTAGACGTTTCAATGACAACTAAATTTGTAGCTGGATTCAAATCCTAGCTCCACAGTTTAGTAGGTGTGTGAGCTTGGGCGAGTGCTGAACCTCTCTAAGCATCAGTTTACTGCCTATAAAATCACAGCAATAATAGTTTCTACCTCCCACCCCCGCCGCCCCTACCCCAGCAGCAACAGCCTGCTTCCGGCTTCCAGGGATCCTCCAGTGCCCAAACCAGAATATCCAGTTACCCATGCTTAATACTCCAACAGTTCTTGCTTGCTGAAGTAGGCAGCCATCATTTACGCAACTACACCTTACCAGAAACGCCTTCCCCTTAGAACACTGAAGGGGAAAGTTAGAGAGGGAAAGGAAATTTCTCAAGGCACTGGGGTGATTTTGTGTTTCTTTAGCATGAGTTACCGGAAAGCTTCCTCTGTTTTCTTTACTATCTTTAGGTGGTGCTTCCCAGCATCAAAAAACAACAAAAACAGCAGCAAGCAAAGGCGCTGATACTCTGAAAAGTTATGTTGAAAACTCACATGGTTTAGGTACAGAATGGCTTCCCCGTTGTTTGCACATTATAACTCTTTAGCACTGATTGAAAAGAAATAATTTTAAAGCATCTGATTGAAAGAAATAATTTTTAGTGATTATTAAAAACGAACAACTAGCACAACATTTAAAATCGTCGGGAAAAGGTAGCTCGCCCAGAAAGTGAACATCCCTACCTGTCTCCAGGTTCGGATAGCGCCAATATTCTCAATTAGAAAATTAACATCTGAGGCTCCGACATCTTCCCTGGATGCTACTCAGCTAAATCCTGTGTATTGATGGGCAAAGTCAATTGCCAGGAAAGCTGGGCAACTATAAGGTCAGGGAGCTGGAGCAGATGAGAGTAGGGAAGTCCAATATAGCATCCCTGAAAGTAATGACACAGACAATCTGCTAAGCGCTGCAAAAATCATTTGGATTGTGATGTAAATTGGAAACAGCTGGGGTGGGGGTGGTGACCGGCAACTAGGAACCCTATTAACCTGATCAGTTAGATACGAAATGGGAATGTGAAGACAGAGTATCAAACACTTGAGAACTGTTCTGAGAGGGATGGGTAGCCTGTGCTGGGCTAGCAAAGGAATCAAGAGAAAGCTTCCCAGGCAGATAAAATCCAATGCACCCTGCAGCTGCTGGAGACACCCCCTGATGCAAGGTAAGCCCTGAAGAGGTTGAGAAGGAAAGGTGGGGGGCACTCAGGCCAGGATGAGGATGCCCTGAGAGGAAGATGATTTCACTGGTGTTGCCCGAGGGACTGTAAGCAGGGACAGTCGAGGCTGGGGAGCGCACTCCTGCTGGAAGCACACGTCCCCACCCTGTGCCCAGTGTCCTGGGACCCAAAGGAGGTTTACTGCATGTGGAATCTGCCTGGGCAGGCTGCTCAGGGTGGCTGTGCTCCATTCTGAGTCAGGGCAGGGAGTCAGCTAGTTGATTTGGCTCCAACTTGCTAGTAGTGGTTACTTCCGAGATACATGAGACCATGGCAAAAATGCTGGGCTGGGAGAGGATAAATATCGGTTCTAGTCCTCCTTCAGCCACAGTCTGGGTATCCCAGACAAGTCTAACTTTCATTGTCCTCAGCTTCTGCATATGTATAACGGTGAGTTTGAAATGGAAGCATTTTTACATCCTTGTTAACTCTGAAGTTATCTAAGGAAACTTGCTGAGTATCATCATGACAGCAATCATAGACCAGGGCCAATCCTCCCTGAAGCAGAACATTCCTTCTTCATTCTGGCAAATTTGCAAGCCTGTTACACCGGATCTTGAAGATACATAGTGGAAAATGATGTTATTAATGTACCAATGAAAAAAATGGATCCACATATATCCTAGCTTTAAATAGCAACTTTTCCCCCCTCAAGAAATTACCCTCAGAGGAGCTTGTGTCTGCGGCTAGATATTTTGAGATTTGACTTTTTTTTTTCCCCCTCTCCTTGTATTTCTACTTTCCTAGGCTCACCTCCAACTCTGTAGCCAGCTCCCTAGTCATTGGCCCAGGGCAGGTATATGTCAGAACCCTACCAGGAATAGCCTGCAAGTTCTTCTGGCTTCGATTTCCCAAACAGGGCCTTAGGTTGGGGACACAAAGTCTTTGCCAAGTTGGGGGAAGAGGGGTGGGGGGTGCTGAAGGGTAAAGCAGAGAGACATGCTTCTAGAAACAGGAAGACAGGAAGGGAAAAGGGGTCTGTCAGTACCAGGAAGACAGGACTCTGGCAGGACCCCAGTGAGTTAGCTATGTGGTCTGGAAGCAGTGAGGACTTGCTAGGCAAGACAGGCACAAGAGTGCATTCAGTGGTAACCCGAGTGGACCAGATGGGGGAGCAGGAGATACCTGCACCCGTGCCCCTGGGATCTTGGCAATGCATAAGAGATCTGAAATTGTGACACAGTGACACAACCTGGGGTGATTTCTATGGTTGCCGGCCAGATAAGATGAAGGCTCTAAACCAATATTAATATCTAGAAAATAGAGGAGAGGCAGTATTTCTTGCACATCTGTGCATGCTAGAGATTCACACTCACTACCCTTTTGGTTCACAGGTTGGGAAATAAAATAAAAGGTAGTCTTGAAGCTATCTGAAGCCAGTTATATCTCTGACCAAGATGAGGAGGAATCTCAGACCCCAGAAACTCAGGACTAAAAGTGACTTCTGATTTTGCCTTTATCATGGTCTTCTGAGTTCAAATCCAGACAGTTTCCCTGACTGTAAAATGGGATGGTTATGAAGAGTAAATGAGATGGGACATATAGCTTATATTTTTTGGTTCCTTGCAATACTTTGCATGTGGCAGATTGCTTGTTGACTATCAAAGTATTTATTGACTGTTTTTTTTTATTTTTATTTTTTTTTTGAGACAGAGTCTCACTCTGTCACCCAGGCTAGAGTGCAGTGATGTGATCGTGGTGCAGCCTTGAACTTCCCCGGCTCAGGTGATCCTCCCACCTCAGCTTCCCAAGTAGCTGGGGCTACAGGCACATGCTACCATGCCCAGCTAATTTTTCTATTTTTTGTAGAAGAGGGTCTCGCCATGTTGCCCAGGCTGGTCTCGAACTCCTGGGATCAAGAGATGTGCCCGCCTCAGCATCCCAAAGTGCTGGGATTACAGGCGTGTGCCATTGTCCCTGGCGTTATTGACTATTAAAGCTAGTCCAACCCTCAGTGAACCTGGGTCCAGAGAGATACCTGGTTTGGTGACTGTGGGGAAGCCATGTTGTCAGTAGCATCAGGAGTATGAATCTTGTAGTAGTGTCAGGAACATGAACATCAATCTATGGTAAAATACAAACTTACTTATCTTGAATTTAGCATAGTGGTTTAAGTACATGGACCCTGAAGACGGATATGTTAAGCTTGAATACTGGTTCACCACTTACCCCTCAAAGGTACTCACAATGGTCTGTAGCTCAGAGTAACTGCTATGCATGCATTTGCTAATATTGCTGGTGTTATTAATTTGTGCACAGTAAAAGAGAAAATGCCTGACTAGCACTGTTAGGAAGGAAAGTTGTTTGGAAGCATTTGAGGGAGGCTCATTACAGGCCAGTGAAGTGAGAACCAGTGATTTCTGTGTTGCAACACCCTGTCACTGGATTTAGCAATACCATGACTTTGGCAATTCCTCAGAAAGAAAGTTCTATGGGGCACTTGCAGGGGACAGGAAAGGAGGAGAGGAAGGTTTAAATGAAATATAACCAAGTGAACAATATGAATATTTATCCATATTCCTTTAGCATAAATGAGCTCCTTCCCTAGCGTGGTCAAAGGCAGGCAGATCTCTCTTACCAGAAACAAACAGAAAGTCTTCTCTTGAGCAGACCCCTCCTTCCTTCTTTCTTTTATGGCCAAATTCCTCAGACAAAAAGTCTAAAAACCCCACCCAATGTTTCCATTGCCCAGTAACTCAGTAACTAGCCTCTCTTTAACCTCCTCAGGTCTGGCTTTTAAAATTTTTTTTTTTTTGAGACCAGGTCTCACTGTATCACCCAGACTGGAGTGAGGTGGTGCGATCACAGCTCACTGCAGCCTTGAACTCCTGGGTTCAAGTGATCATCCCACCTCAGCTTCTGGAGTAGCTGGGGCTATAGGCATGTGCCACCATGCCCAGATAATTTTTGTGTGTGGGGGTAGGGGTGGAGGGGTCTCACTATGTTGCCCAGACTGGTCTTGAACTATTGGTTTCAAACAATCCTCCTACCTTGGCCTCCCAAGGTATTACAGGCATGAACTACTGTACCCAGCCTCTTTCTTTTATGAATCTCCTTGTGGGTTTTGTTTTGTTTTGTTTAGCATTGGGCAGCTTTGGCCACCTATTTCTTCTTGAAATATCTCTTCCTTTGGCTTCCTTAGTTTTTTCCCTATCTTTCTATCATTCTATTTTCCAACAGATACTTTTCTTTTTCCCACCCCCATGGCTTCCAGGTTTCCCCAAGACCTTGTTCTCTGCTTCAGGCTTCTTCCATCAGTGACCACATTTGCTTTCACAAGTTAAACTGTCGCCACTATGCTCCCAAAATCTTTCTCTAGGCCTGACCTCACGTGTACTTAAAGTGTGTGTTTCAGTTGACTCTAGAACATTTCCTTTTTAACATCAGACTCAATATGTCTCAAAGTGACTTGATATTTTGAATTTTGAAAATCCTCCAGGAAACAAAAAAATTTTTGCTTAGTACTCAGAGACATATAAGTGGACTTCTCCCCAGGCCAGGGAATCCTGCCCCTGCAGGACACCATCTCCACCTGCCTCATAGGTTTGATGGAACCTTGTCCCTTACTCTTTGATATGATTTGGCTGTGTCCCCACCCAAATCTCATCTTGAATTGTAGCTCCCATAATTCCCACGTGTTGAGGGAGGAACCCAGTGGGAGGTAACTGAATCCTGGGGGCAGGTCTTCTGCGTGCTATTCTTGTGATAATGAATAAGTCTCACGAGATTTAATGGTTTTATAAATGGGAGTTCCCCTGCACATGCTCTCTTGGCTGCCGCCATGTAAGATGTGACTTTGCTCCGCCTTGCCTTCCACAATGATTGTGAGGCCTCCCCAACCATGTGGAACTGTGAGTCAATTAAACTTCTTTCCTTTATAAATTACTCAGACTCAGGTATATCTTTATTAGCAGTGTGATAACAGACTAATACACTCTCTTTATATAACTCATCACCAAATTCTAGTTTTCCCCTTCCAGATGTCTCTAGATTTGTCCTTCGTTTGATATTTTTATCACTCTGGTTCAGCCTACCATCCAATGCTTATTGGACACCATCTCCTAGGAACAATGTTAGCTGATGGGGGATACATCAAGGATTAACCCAATCACTGCCTTCAGGGAGCTAACCAGCAGGGAGATGGCCAAGTAACCAGCAGCCATAAGAGGGTGTGATAAATGCTGTTAGAGGCTGTGCAGGGTGCTATGGAGCACAGAGGAGAACTTGAAAACCCAGCCTGAGGGGCCTCTGCACATAGGGGATTCAGATCTGGAGTATTAATGATCAGGAATTAGCTAGGGAGAGCAGCCTGGCCAAGGCTGCCAAACAGCATGGACAAAGGAGAAGAGAGAGCCTAGGCCTGGGGAGCTACCTGGGGCTGCAGTGGCTCAGAAGGTAGATTTGTGGGTTCAAGGTGGGAGCTGGTGGAAGATGAGGCTAAAGAGGATATGCTGGGGGCAGATCAAGAAGACTCTAGAATTCTATAGTGAAGGCAATAGGGGGTGCTATGAGTTTTGAGCACCACCACTGCGTTACACTCAGACTCCTCAAGGCCTCTAGGAACTGGCTCCATCTAATTTATCCAATCTGAGACTCCCTGTAACACATAACCTGTGCCTTCTACTCCAAGTTGGTGGGGCACTTCACTGCTACCTATAAGGGCTTGAATTTCAATCAAGAATCATTTATCAAACGCCTCTTATGTGCCAGACACCAAATTTGGCTCAGGGGAGCCCTAGGTAAGTGAGACACAGCTCTGCTTCAGTGAGTGAGTCAAAGATCCCTTAACTCCTATGGACAATACAGAGCTTCAACAGAGGTCTATGCAAGGACCAATGGAGAACAAAGGAGAAACCCTCCAACTCTGCTCAAACACTCGGGTAGGGGCCTGCCAGGGAAGTCTTCACTGGAGAAGGTGCCATTTGAGCTGCTTCTTAAAAAATGTAGAGGATTGCTCAGCAGAGCATTTTGAGCATAGGACAGTAGGCATAAAGTGAAGGAGGCACACAAAAAAGGCATGCTCACGCCTGTAATCCCAGCACTTTGGGAGGCCAAGGCAGGTGGATCACCTGAGGTCAGGAGTTCGAGACCAGCCTGGCCAACATGGTGAAATCCCATCTCTGCTAAAAATACAAAAATTAGCTGAGCATGGTGGTACGTGACTGTAGTCTCATCTACTTGGGAGGCTGAGGCAGGAGAATTACTTAAACCCAGGAGGCGGAGGTTGCAGTGAGCCAAGATCACACGAATGCACTCCAGCCTAGGTGACAGAGTGAGACTCTGTCTCAAAAAAAAAAAAAAAAAAAAAAGGCATGGTTAGAATGCTATAAGAAGGGCATCATGGCTGGGTGAGGAAGAGAGTGGCAGGACTCACAGCCAGAATTCCTGGAAGGCAGGAATTTGGATTGGCTCTGGGCAGCAAGTGCCTTTGGTTATTCTGAGCTTCATATATCCTCATGCTTCCTTTCCTAGGCCTGGCCCACCCCTTGATGGTCATTCTTAGGTCAAGCTGAACACCAGCTGGCTCTGTGAAGCTCTCTCTTCCTTTCCCAGTCAGTCTGCACTAGCTGTCTTCTTTGAGCTAGCAGATGCTGCCACATACTTTCGCACTTAATTGCTCTCTAATTGTTTCACAGGTGCTGGTTTTGTCTTCCTACTTAGACCTAGGAGCTTTTGGACAGCAGGGACTGTGCCTCAAACTTGGGTTTGTCCCAGAGAGCGGAAGACACTATACGCTGTTGCTCTCACATTAAGGGACCAAGGCTGGGAATCACTTAAGCTTCAGAAATCTGATTGAAGCTTTGGATCTGCCTTCTGCATTCTTTTCCACAATGTTAAGAGTGAAACAAACACATCTGGAAGCAGTAACTGGACATTCCAGTGCTGTCTGCTGTTTAAGTCTGTCAGTATACAGAGACAAATAAATAGGAGAGTTTTGCTTTCAACACTCAGCAGAGCCAAACTTCCTGATGCACGGGAATGAACAACGGAGGCACTGTTCTGGAAACACCGTCCTCCAGAGAGGCGCTCCCTCCTCAGAAACAACACCGAAAACCTGGCAGGGATGGTGATGTAGGTGCATTCAGACAATGGCACCTACATGCTTTTTGCTTTGCTCAGAGCTGTAAATATCCAAAGAGGTGATCCTCTGCCATCATTTTGGAAGGAAGAATCAGTCAGACTGATAATTAGGGTCATACACACAGGCACGGTCATACTGATTGTTGAAATTTAGATTATTTTTGGCCCAGCACAGTGGCTCACACCTGTAATGCCAGCACTGTGGGAGGCCAAGACAGGCGGATCACCTGAGGTCAGGAGTTTGAGATCAGCCTGACCAACATGGTGAAACCCCATTTCTACTAAAAACACAAAAATTAGCCAGGCGTAGTGGTGGGTACCTGTAATCCCAGCTACTTGGGAGGCTGAGGCAAGAGAATCGCTTGAACCCGGGAGGCAGTGGTTGCAGTGAGCCCAGATTGTGTCACTGCAGTCCAGCCTGGGCGGCAGAGTGAGACTGTCTCAAAAAAAAAAATTACATATATATATAGAGAGAGAGAGAGAGAAAGAGAGAGAGAGAGAGATTATTTTTGTACTGCTTAGTAATTAGCTTTATCCCGGTCTCTCCTCTGGGACCTGCCCTGGAATTTCCCCACAATCCAGTAACTGAATAATTAGCATCCAGCCCCACAGAACTTCTCCCAGGACCCTGCTCCAGGGCTTCCCTTCTGACTGGCTGTGCATGGCACACTGGGAATTGTTTTCTGCCCACAAGAACAACGGTGAACTGAGTCAAGGAGTCCAAGAGATCTTGGACGCACTTCTCAGAATTCGGAGGGGCTGGGTAAATGCAGGAGAAAACTGATGAAACCACATAGGCCCTGCAAGAGCCTGACTGCTCCTGCACGGTAGCTACCCCTAGCATTAGCGGGGAGTCACCAATGCCTCTTCCAGGCACTGAGCAAGAGGGCGGCATTACAGATGCACCTGCCGTCCAAACAGATCATCTCATTGATTAGGTCACTGCTCAGCAACAGTATCTGAAGGACACTAGGGCTACTCTGCTTGTTTGCAGTGCACGGTGTTGGACGGATGTGTTCCCAACACTAGGTAACAACACCGCTCTCCCTCCTCCGGGAGAAAGCCGCAGCCATTGATTCCCACCCAACAGGGCCTCAGCGCCTTCCCAGGGCAGCACCCTCACTCCTGCAACCACCAATCACCCAAGCCACAGCATGGTCCCAGACCCACCCTCGCCCCTTAGGAAATGGCTTTCCGATTGTGTTTTCACAGGAGCGTGGCCACTGGGCGATGATCTTCACAGGCAGGCTTTTTTCCCCCCCTCTCAACATAAAGGCCAGCAATATTTACCACGGAGTCTTGGCCAGTGTGCACTGCCTGGTGCTGTGGGGTGGGGTGTTTAGGGCCTTTTGTTGAGCAGCTCAGTGACTTTCTGGGATTTCCATGGCCCTGCTGGAGATGGCCCTCTGTCTCCCTTTTCCAAGGAAGAAAGTGACTGGGGACAAGCCACCTGCCTCTTCCACAGGGTGGGGGCGAGAGTGACAGCGAGACAGCACAAGAAGGACCCACTCTGTTTCAAAGCGAGGATGTGAGTGACTTCGTCAGTGCCGAGGTCTCCTCGTCTCCAACCTGCCGGGCACAGGGCACCCACATGACACGCTCACCCCGTCCCTGGGCCGAGGGACCCCACGTCTCGCGGGTGCCGCGGGGCAGAGAGCGCTGCCTAGTGAGGCGGCGCGAGTTGGACATAGACTGGAAAATAGACCCGGACAGCCCGGGAGGAGGGCGGAGAGGAGTCCAACCTCCTCAGGCAGCCGCGTCCCCGCCCCGCGCTGCCTACGACTTAGGGCCCCCGGCCCATCCCCTGCCGCTGCAGGGCGCTCACCTCTGGGACGCCTCCCCGCGCCGCCCGCGCCACGGTTGGCTCCTCCCGGACGCAGAAGCGGCGCCCTCGCTCGGGCTCCAGAAAACCTCGCGGCCCCGCCCACGGAAGGGTCCGCCCACCTGCCAGGCCACGCCCCCGTCTCGGCCACGCCGCAGCTCAGGGTTTTCTCTGAGGGCTGTTGAGAGGCTAGACCCGGGGAGAGGAGGCAGAGGTTATACTCCGGTCTCTGCAGACTCCCACAGTGTCTATCGAGATCACACATGCCAGCATTGCCCCCTCCCATCCTCTCCTCATCGTACGGAGGGGGAAACCCAGGCCGAAGACCTGAAGTGTCCAAAAGCACAGCCAGGCCAAAGAGAAGCACCATCCCATGTTCTCCCACTCCCACTCCCACTCCTGTGCTTCTTCAGCTCGGCTAAACTTCAGGCTAAAATGTGAAGATCACAGTGACACATTCCTGTCAGCAGAATCTGCTGCATATTTGGGAGCTGGGGTGTTTGGAAGCTCCGATTTTGTGTGGAGGACCCAAGAGAGAAGACAGACCCTTCCTGTCCTATAAGAACAGTGCTCCTCCTGCCCTAACTTCTCTTTTCCTTTTTCTAACCCCCTCTGCCTATGGGGTTTGCTGAAACTTTCAGGAAAAGGAACGTGTCAAAAGAAAGAAATGGACACCCCAGAGGCCCTGCAACCACAGGGTTAAAAGGAGGTAGCCTTATGAGAAAACGGTGGAGTGGCTTTCTGGGGTGAAACCCAGTTCAAGGATACAAATAGCACTGTCTTGAGTTAAGACTGGTGGTGGGGGAAGCCTGGGGGTGGGGCGCAGACTGCAGGCGGAGGAGCTCCCTGCCACCTGCCACTTGGGGTGTAATCACAGAGCAGCTGACACTCCCCACTCACTGCCTGGAGGAGCTTGGCGGTGGGATCGGGCAAGGCGGGAAAGATAGGTGTAAAACAAAGCCTGGCACTTAATTACAGTGCAAAGATCTCATTATATGAGTCTTCTCAGCTCCCCTCCTCGGCTGGCAGCTTGAAGCCTGAGTGACAAATTGCCTAAGTAGGTCTCCAAGGGCTGTACGTAGAGGGATGAAACCACCTCCCTGCCCACCCGAACCCCACTGTGGGGTCTGTGGAGAGGGAGGGGATGTTCACACTCTGGCATATGCAGGGGGCAGTGGGGAGGTGCCTAGAAGGCAGTAAGAGCTGGGAGCCACAGTGGCCCTAGCCTGACATAAATAACACCTTGCTGGGGCAAGCCCAGTGTTCCCTCTTTTGGTAGTGGAACCGAGGGCAAGGTTGGGGACAGCTTGACGTGTGGCACTGTTTACTCTGCATCATAGGTGGATGCTGCAAGACCAGCAGGGGCCTGGCTTATCATGCAACTTTGTGAATATGTGGGAGAGAGGAGCCTTCCAGACGGTGTTATGGCCTCCCAGGAACTCCCAAAGCCCCCCTCCCCAGGGTGGCATCTGGTTTTGGACACTGGTTTCTGTCACTGAGCTCCAGGGACTCATGTCACACCTGGAAGAACTTTTAGATTCTGTCTGCCTGGCCATGTCTTCCAACAGCCGAGATCATTGAGGAAGATGACAACTTCTACCTGAACAGCCAGGACAGCTTAGGGTCTTCTCACATGTGGACCTTGAAATGCACTTCCGTTATTTTTCTCCAGTATATTCAGGGGAAGGGGGCTGGTGATCAAAGCTTTTGCTGAGCAGGGCAGAAGGGTTGTCACTTGCTTTTTTCTCCACTGAAACCTAGAGTAGCAAACACATCCTCAGGGTGCTATGTGATGCTCACAGGCAGAGCCCTGCCAGAGGTTCCCGTCATTCCCATATATTAAACCTTCAATGTCTTCCCTATGAACTACAAACAAAATTTATATTCTAGGTCAAAACCCCATCGTCTAGCCCCTGACAACTTCTCTAGGCTTGTCTGCTTCCAGCCCCCACCTCCCAGTCCCCAGCCTCAGCAGCTGCCTTCCACTTGCTTAAGGTCTTCACGCATGCTATTTCTTCTGCCTGGAATACTCTTTCTCCATGACTTTGCATGGCTCACTCCTACCGACATTTTAGTGTTCCCTGTAATGTAACTTCTTCAAAGAGAACTTCCCTAACTCTTCTAATTAAATTAGGTCCCCCCGTTATTCTTCCTCTTTATAACCTATTCTTTTCCTTCACAACTCTCATTTCAATTTATGATTTTACATGGACATGTTTATTGGTCCAAGGTCAGCCTGTCCTTCATACTTAATAGATTTAATAGACTGTAAGCCTCACGAGGGTAAGGGCCACGTCTGATTTGTTCACTTCAAATCCAGTATCTGACAAGTGTCTCCCTATAAATATTTATTGATGAATGAATGAGTGAATGAATGATATCAGCAATCTTTATCTTAAAAGATAAAATTAGAACTCAATAAACTTGTAAACATAAGCAGTAGTGACTATTTCCATTAAAAAAGGTAGCAACCAAAACAAGATTCAAGGAAATACAAATACCAAGGTTTACTAGGTACTTCTTAAAACTAACCATCCATTCAACAAATGTGTGTTAAGCTTCCGTAGCCCTTGTGCTTCTTGCCAGAAATACAAATCTAAATACGATCTGGTTCTCAGGATCTTGCAGCCTGGGGGAGTAGGGTTGGACATGTAAATAAATGGTTATAGTGTCATTTGATAAATGCTGCAATAATATATGTATCTAACTCTGCCTGGAAGTGCCTACATCTGGGACATGGTGAAAAAGAAAAAGATGACTTCGTCATCTGGACGGGACAGAGGGAGGGCATTCTGGGCAGGAGACGAATGAAGGAATGTGGCTCATTTGGGGAACTGCCAGTGGTTTGGTAAATGGAGCGCAGGTTGTGTGAAGGATGGAGGCGGTTGAAGAGGTAGGTAGGCAATCACCAGATCACATGTTCATGCACATGTGTTCTGCTGAGGAGTCTGGGCTATGCTCTGCCTCCCTATGGGGCTTGGGGATCCACTGGATGGTGTTAAGCAATGGAGTGGCACCACACTTTCATGTTTATAGACAAGAAGTTATAACCCTAATGGCAGTGTGTAAAATGAATGGAATGGGGGATGGGATGGTTAGCAGAAAGTAAGCCCAGTTAGGAGGCTACGGCAATTGTCTAAGCAAAGATAATAAGAGTCTAAATTAAAGCAGTGGCATTCATTCATCTCTGTTGATATATATTATTTGATGGTTAGTTTTTTGATGATAAATATTTGTTGATGCTTAAAATATATTTTGATGCATAATATTATACCCTATACCATGCTAGGTGGTAGGGTATAATATTAATAGTCAATATTTATTGAGTGCTTACCATGTGTCTTGTTCTTTTCTAAATACTATACATGCATTAACTGATTCAACCCTCACCACAACCCTATGAATCAGTACTATTATCATCCCCCATTTTACCAATGGGGAAACTGCGGGAGAAGAGGTCATATAACTTCCACTTACTTAGATACCTAATAATTGATGGAGTCAGGATTTGAATCAGGTAATTGGGCTGCAAAATTCATGCTGTTAAGCACCATCTCTTCCTGATATTGTGGTAATGAACAAGCTGGACAAGGTCCCTGGTCTCATGGAACTTACATTCTGGCACTGGAGATGTAGAGGAGAAGACAGAGTGGGGCAAGGTTTAGATTGTAGAATCAGAAAAACTGGATCCTTATAAGAGAAAGAGCAGTCAGGGCAAATTCACAAGACACTGGCTTTGTGATTGGTGGATAGTTGTGTCAGTCATGGAGTTAGGAAATACAAGTTAGGGGTGGTAGTGTGGCGGAAGGTGAACTTGGAGGGATGAGTTCATTTTGGGATAAACTGGTGTTGGACTGACTGTGGGATATGGAGGTGGAGCCATCGAGTGAGCAGTTGAAGTCATGTATCCAGAACATAGAAAAGATGTTTATATGGAGACAATAGGGGGGATCAAAGATGGGGGGACAGTTGGAGACATAGGCGGAAAACAATAGCTAGAAGACAGGCTTAGTCCAAGAGTTCATAAAGGAAAAGATTGATAAATTCAACTGCCTTAAAATGAAGACCTTGTGTTCATCAAAAGACATATTTAAAAGAATAAAAAGATAGGAAACAAAACCAGAGAAGATGCTTGCAACACATATAACTGCCACAGCCCAAGCATCCAGATTATCTTCAGAACTCATACAAATCAGTAAGAAAAGTCAGTAGAAAAATGGACAAAAGATACAGGCAGATACTTCATAAAAGAGGAAATGCAAGATGACCAATAAATAAATGAAAAAGTGCCAAAACTCATTAGAAATCTTAGAAATGCAAATTAAAGCTATAATACATCACATATTATATAAATCATATTGGCCAAAAATAAAATGTCTGATAATAAAAAGTGTTGGTGATGATATGGAGCAAACAGAATTCTCACTTGTTGCTAGTGGAAATGTGAATTGGTATAACCACTTGGGAGAAGTTTGGCATTGTCATGGAAACTTGAAGATTCACATGCCCTAAGACCTAGGAACTCCATGCCTAGGTGCATAACCTGATATGCTCATATGCCACAATATATATACGAAAATCTGTAAGGTAGCATTGTTTGTTATATCCTTTGTACTAGACAGCTTCTATGATGGCTCCCTAAGATTTCTGCCTCCTGATATTCATGCCTTTCTGTAATCTTCTCTCCTTAAGTGTGAACTGGACCCAGCAACTTCTTCTAACAAATAGAGCATGACAAAATTGATGGGATATCACTTCTGAGATTAGATTACAAAAGGATGTGACTTCTGCCTTGCTCACTCTCTCTGGCCCTCTTGCATGCTTGCTCTCATGAAGCTGGCTGCCATATTGTCAGCTGCCCTATGGAAGGACCCATATGGCAAGGACTCAAGGGAAGCCTCTTGCCAACAGCTGGTGAGGAACTGAAGCCATCAGTCTAACAGCCTGTGATAAAATGGTTCTTGCCAACAACCACTTAAGCTAATTCAGCATCGAATCATCCCCAGCTCAAGTCTTAAGATGAGACCATAGCCCCAGCTAACATCTTGATTACAGTCTTGTGAGAGACCAGAGCTAGAGGACCTAGCCAAGAGTCCATGCCTGGAGTCTCAATCTATAGAAACTGTCACATAATACATGGTGTTTTAATCCACTGTGTTTTGGCATGATTTGTCACACAGCAAGATAACTAATACAAATCACCAAACTAGAGATCCCTCAAATGGTCATCAAAAGTAGAATGGATAAGCTGGGCTGGGCTCAGTGTCCCATGCTTGAGCCCAGGAGCTCAAGATTGTAGTGTGCAATGATCACACCTAGAAATAGCCACTTCACTCCATCCTGGGTAACATAGTGAGGGCCAAACTCTAAAAAATAAAATAAATAAATAAAAATTTCAAGTAGAATGGATAAAGTGCTGATCAATAATGGTCATATAATGGAGCATTAGACATTGAAAAGGCTACCCAGCAACATGGATGAAACATACAAACATATGTTCAGCAAAAGAAGGAAGACTCAAAAGAATAGGTAAATGTTATTTTATTTATATAAAATTCAAAACAGGTGAAGCTAAATTATATTGTTTAGGCACACATAAGTAGATGATAAAACAATTTTAAAAGATCAAGAAAATGATTATTGCAGAAGTCAGGGTGGCCAAAGGGTGGAAGCATTATCGGGAAAAAGGCCCAGGGGTCTTTTAGGATGGGGGAATGTTCTGTTTCTTGGCCTAGGGAATGGTTACATAAGGGTTTGCTTTGTGATTGTTCATGACAATGTGCAGTTATATTTAATGCACTTTTATATATGTGTAATATATTTCACATTTGAGAAATTACCAAACAGAGAAAGAAACAAAGAATGTAGAAAGAAAAAAAGGAGAAAAATCAAATGAGCGGAATTAGGAGTCATTGAATGAATTTCAAGGTGGGAGTGGTCAATGGTGCCAACTGTTCTAGAGTCAAATACCAAAAGAAGTGAAGTTTCCCTATTGGATGAGACAAGTTGCAGGTTTGCAGACCTGATTCCGAGATGGCCTTCGAGATTCCCGTCTTTGGCACCCCTCTCCATTTTTGTGGGTGGGATCTGTGACTATAATGGGATCACTGCTCCCTTGATTAGGTGCTGTTATATGAGACTCCATCTGAGCAGACTGTCTAGCAATTCACAGCTGGCCCCAAAGAAGCAAATGGCCTTGTTATGAACTACTTACCTCAGGTCCTGGCCGCATGGCCCCCTTCAAAGGCTAAGATTGACTCTCACCAACCAGCAAAGACAAAATAGGATGTCATTTCTACAGCTACAAGGAACTGGTTTCTGCCCACAACCCCAAGCTCCAGAAGGAATTCAGCCCAGCAAACACCCTGACTTCAGTCTGTAAGACTCTGAGCAGAGACCCCATCCACACTATGCCTGGATTCCTGACCCCTTGTGACTGTGAGATAATAAAAGGCTAATGTTTTATGTCAATAAATTTCTTGTATTTTGTTATGCAATAGAAGAAAATAAATATAGCAGGTCATCAATGACCTAAGGGCAGAGTGGGTGATAGAGATCATGTGAAGTCTTTAAAATAGGATTATGACATACTTTCCCTACCCCGTTGACCTCCTGCCTGGATTTAATAAATCCTCCTTGACTTTGTTACCTGGCACATTTGGCTCAAATCAGTCTCGACTTCCACCCTGTGCTGCTGTAGCACCTCATTCATGTCATTGGCTATACTTTTCACCTTGAATCTAAATTCGATCCTGTTCACTGCCCCTGCCAGGCTGTGAGCTCCAAGAAAGCAGGACTCTTTCCAGAGTTTTCTTTACATCCCTGGCTCTGGGTATGACACATGATGAATGCTTAATAAGTGTGGAACAAAAGAGCGACCCAAAGAAGGGCGAAGACTCCTGGTTCTTCATCATGCCCATGGGAACCATGCTTTCGGGATGTAGGGAGTGGACATTCGCTGTGGCAGCTTCAGGCTTCTGGGGTTCTGTGGTGCCACTGATGTGTCATGTAATTTGAAAGCCCTGGAAGAACCTATGGATGACTGTGGTTGTCCCCTCTCCAGGGCCAGTTGGCTGCACTCCACGGAAAAGGAACCCATAGAGAGGACAGCTGGGATGGCCTTGTCTACCGCTGGCCTCAGATCTGAGGAGTGAATGTTTCTAATAGCCTCTTGGCATGGTTATTTTGGAGCTCCTCAGGACTGTCAATTACTTGAGATCATGAAACAGTTGGAGGACTCAGGGATATGACAAAAGCAGTGTAATTCCGGTTTTATAACTGAATCTCAGAAGAATCCTTTGGCCAATACCCTAGGTCAGGAAAGAAATAGCTGCTTGGTTTTGCTCACACTCCACTTAGGTGAATTGATGTCCATTTTGTTCAGGGCTAGATTTCAACCTTCTGTTGTTGTGGAAATATCCCCTGTTGGATGTCAATTGCTTCCTTCTTCTCTTCCTTCTGCTTTCCCTTTCTCCACCCTTTTTTTCTCTCCTTTTTAAAAAATTTCCTTTCTCTTTTTGCCAAAGCAAAGTTTTTCATTTCCCAGAAACTGAGCTGGCTGCTTCTTCCTGGTGGAGATATATATATATATATATATATATATTTTTTTTTTTTTTTTTTTTAGATAGGGTCTCAAGCCATCCTCCCTCCTCACTCAGCTTCCCAAGTAGCTGGAACTGTAGGCAAGCACTACCACTCCCAGCTAATTTTTTTGATTTTTAGTAGAGACGAGGTCTCCCTATGTTGCCCAGGCTGGTCTTGAACTCCTGAATGCAAGCAATCTCCCCGCCTCAGCCTCCCCAAATACTGGGATTACAGGCTAGGTGTGAGCCACTGTTTGCCCTTCCTGGACATTCTTGTTTCCACTCTCCCTACCCCTCCTCCTCCATAGCCCCTGTCAAGGTAGAGTGCCTTTTACTTTGTTCATGAGTGCCCAGCAGTTGAAGTGATGCAGGTCCACCCCTCTGTGAACCACGTATCTGAAATCGCAGTTACAGGCGTAGCTGCAGCACTGCCAGGATGGCATTACAGGGTTGTGCATTCTTCAGACTTTCTAGGGGGCCAGGGGCTCTGGTCCCAAGGGAGGCATATGATGGCAGAGGGTACAGGCACTTTTCTACTAGCAAAGCTTCATTGTGCTGCCTGGCAACTCCAATAATCAGAAAGTGAGTGATTCTCTTTTTCCCTTTTCCTCTGCTTATGCCATGAGCATGAATTGTTTTCTTCTCTCTCCATTTTCATCTTCTGTCAAGTTGTTGCTGCATTTGAGTCAGGGAACATGTCTCTGAAAATCATGAAGAGGACCTGGTGAGACCTATACATCACACATTTTCTATCAACCCTCATGCTCTCCCCAGGGGGTGCTTATAAGGTTAAAACATAGCTCCCTGCAGGGCAATGTCCAAGAACAAAAAACCGTATAATTGGAGTGCAGTTATGTTCTGGTGACGTGTTGGAGGGAGGCTCCCCTATTAGATGAGCTACCATCTGCCTCAGGAGCCTTCAGTTGCCTGGGTCTTGGGGGAAATCTGCCCAAGATGATCAGAAGCCTCATGGTTTTGTGCCATCTCCTCCCTGTGGCTGTCAGGAGGAGGACGGGTGGGGTGGAAATGGGCTCCATGACCTCACTTCACTCAGACTTGATGCCCTTTTATGTAATCAAGCTGCAAAATAACCTTAGGTGGTATTGCAATTTGGGTTCCTCAGAAACCACACTGTAATAAAAAAGTTTTTGTTTTTAATCCACTTGACCTGGAAACAGTTTGACCCAGTGGGTGGCCATCTCCTCAAAGCTGTCTTCTCCCTTTCTTCCTGACCTTTTTATCACAGCTCTTCAGGAGATCCAGAAATATCATTTTCTCTCTGAAATTAGCTCCCCCACCCACTTCCATGTCCTGGAGGTCCCTGTGTGCTTCCAGTCTTAAGGTGGGGCCATGTTGAGGCTGTCTTGGATGACTGCTCACTGCCCACAGTTAATAGACACAAAGGTTTATCCAGACTTTCCTTTGAGCTTTCTCTTGTAGCCAGTTCTTTATCTCTAGTTTCATCCACCGTGTCCTAGTCCAGGTCCTCATCTCTTCATTTGTTCACTTAACACCTGTTTATTGATGCCCTGCTCAATGGTGACCTGAGCTTGAGAGCATGTTAGACCTGCATTCAAAGCCCAGCTCTTTTACTTCCTATCTGTGTGACGTTCATGAATTTTTCATTTTCTCTAAACCTCAGTTTGTGATCTGTAAAGTGGAAAGAATAATACTTATATGGTTTGGATATTTGTCTCCACCCAAATCTCATGCTGAATTGTAATCCACAAATCTGGAGGTGGGGCCTGGTGAAAGGTGTTTTTGTCACGGGAGCTGATCTGTCATGGTGTGATGCTCTCCTCATGATAGTGAGTGAGTTCTCTTGAGATCTGGTTGTTGTCAAGTGTGGCACCTCCCTCTCTACTCTCGCTCTTCCTCCTGCTTTTGCCATGTGAGGAACCTGCTCCTTCTTCACCTTCCACCATGAGTAAAAGCTCTTGGAGGCTTTCCCCAGGAGCTGAGCAGATGCTGGGGCTATGTTTGTACAGCTTGCAGAAGTGGGAGCCAATTAAACCTTTTCTCTATAAGTTATCCAGTCTCAAGTATTTCTTTGGCCTAATACAGAAAATTGGTACTAAGGAGTGGGGCATTGCTATAAAAATACCCAAAAATGTGGAAGCCACTTTGGAATCGGGTAACAGGCAAAGATTGGAAGAATTTGGAGGGCTCAGAAGAAGAGAGATGAGGAAAAGTTTGGAACTTCTTAGAAACTAGAAACTGGTTAAATGGTTGTGACCAAAATGCTGATAGTGATAAGGACAGGGAAGTCCAGGCTGCTGAGGTCTCAGATGGAAATAAGCAACTTATCGGGAAGTGGAGCAAAGGCCGGTGCCATGCTTCCTGTATGGCTTGCAGAACTGTGAGCCAATTAAACTTCTTTTCTTTATAAATTACACAGCCTCAGATATTTCTTTATAGCAATGCAAGAATGGCCTAATACAAATACCTACCTTATCAGGCTGTTAACAGGATTAAAATAATGCAATAAACGTGTATTAGTCAGGGTTCTCCAGAGAAACAGAAACAATAGGATAAACGGAGAGATAGATAGTTATACAGATGAGAGAGAATTTATTGGGGAACTGCCTCACATAATTGTGGAGGCTGAGAAGTCCCCACAATATGCTGTCTGCAAGCTGGAGCCCCAGAGAAGCCCAAAGAGCTGAGAACATGGGGAGGCAACAGTCTAACTCTCAGTCTCAAGCCAAAGGCCTGAGAACGTGGAGGGCTGCTGGTGCAATTCTTGGAGCCTGATGTCCAAGGGCAGGAGAAGAAAGGAGTCCCAGCTCCAGAAGAGAGAAAGCAAGAATTTGCCTTCCTCTGCCTTTTTGTTCTGTCCAGGCCCTCAGTGGATTGGCTGGTGCCTGGCCACACTGGGTGAGGGCAGATCTTCCTCACTCAGCCCACTGATTCAAATGCCAATCTCCTCCAGAAACACCCCCACAGACACAGCCGGAAATAATGCTTTGCCAGCTATCTGGGTATCCCTTAACCCAGTTAAGTTGATACCTAAAATGAACCATCACAGTATGTAAATTGCTTAGTGGGAGTCTGGCAGGTTATAGGCACTCAATACCCTAGTTGTTGCTTATTGCTACGGGCCAGCTGCTGTGCTAGGCACCAGTTAGAATTTTAAGGAGCCTTACCTTTTATAAGGATGAGATGGATATGCACACAGTGAGTGCTATACAGTGCTACAGTTGCAACAGGAAGTGATCCCTGGAGTCACAAAGCCCCCTGGGAAGGGTCAGGAAAAGCCTCAGGCAGGAGGTAACTACTGTGCAGTTTTTTGAAAAACAGGAAGCTGAGTCACCTTTTCCAGAGCCCGCTATAGTCAAGCCTCATCATCTCTTACCAGCAATCATGCTGACCTCCTAACTGGTCTCTGCAGAACTTCTCTTCTTCCTCTTCAACTCATTCTCCACGAGCAGTCAGAGTGACTTTTAAAGCACAATTCAGATTGTGTCATTCCATTAAAAAAACCTCCCAATGGCTTCTACTTGTGCTTGGAATACAATAAGGATGGGCTGCAAGACCATATGTGACTGCCTCCTGCTCAATTCCCATACCCCCTTGTCCCTTCTGTTCCTCTTCCCAGCCTGTGTGCCTGCAGTGCCTACTGCCTGGAATGCCTGGACAGCTCCTTCTTATCCTTCTGGCTTCAGCTAAAACCTTAATTCCCTGTGCCCCTTATCTAAAGCAAAACCTTCCTTCACCAGCCCCCCATACCTATTTTCTGGTCAGTGTCATATTTATTCCCCTTCACATCCTGTACCATCATCTGAAATTAGCTGTGTAGTCATTGGTTTACTTGTTTAGTGCTTATCTTCCCCACTCAATCTAAACTCCTCCTTGTTCGTTGTGCCTGGCCCATTGTTGGCCCAGGGTTGTTGTTCAATAATCATTTGTTGAATACATTAATAAGCCGTGGATATCCTGTTGTGGCTGGAAAGCTGACAAGGCTGGAAGGGCGGGACCTTTAGTATTTCAATTATTGGCTTCTCGCCTTGTTCTGGTCAACTCTGGTACCATTAGAGAAAGTTTTCTAAAACCCACTGTCTTCATGCCACTTCACTTTGATAATGTCCCATTGCTCATTGCATCTAAAATTATTCTTCTCGATTTTATTTAAAATTATGTATTTTTTTCAGTTCAAAATTGGCATCTGGTCATTGTAAAAAGATTAGAAAATTTAGTAAAGAAAAGAAAGAAAGAAATCGCCCCTAGTTTTTCCATCTAGTTATAACCATTGCTTACATTTTTATGAGTTTTGTTCCAGGCTATTTGCTATGAACATTTTAAATGCACTCATCATATGGCAAATATAAAATTCAATACATTTATTTTTAAGAAATAATTTTTTTCTGATTGTAAAAGTATACATTCAGCCATAGAATATTACAGAAAATGAAAATGCAAAGGAGAAAAAAATTACACAGATTCAACTGCATTCTTACATTCTGTTTGTACACACACACACACACACACGTACACACACACACACCCCATACTTGGCATTTCACTGTAACCCACAAAACAAATTCAACTTTACAACACATGAAGGACATCTGAATATTTTATAAAAGATCTTATTGCAAGACATGAAAGAGAATCCACATCACATCCTATCCATCAGAAACTTTTCCACATTCTCCTCACTCTTTTACCCCTAGCTCTCCTTCCTGGGCAGTGAGGTGGAGTGGGGAGTATAGTGATGGCTGTGAGCACAGATTCATGTTCCAGAATTTCTTGGTTTGATCACCAAGTTCTGCTACTTACTAGCTGTCAAGCTTTGGATGAGCGACTTAACTTCTCTGTGTCTCTGTTTCCTCATTTGTCAAGTGGGGATAATAATGGCACCTACTTTGCAGAGTTGTTAGTACTTAAACAATGCTTAGAGCAGTGTCTGGCACATAAGGGGTATTAGCTATAGTAATATTACTCTCCTTTTTTGCCTCCCCAATTCTTTCTATGCTTTGAGGCAATTCAACTGCCACCTCATGTTGTATCCCCCAGTCAGCAAAACAAAAGCCACATGGCTGGAAAAATCACAACTACCAATTGCACTGTCACCATTCACCCTAAGGCTCATCAAGATAAACATCTAGCAAGAGGAAATATTTCCTGAGAGAGGATTTCTGCTGCTTGGAAAATAAGATTCATGCTTGTCTCACTTTCTCAAGCTCCCTTTATTAACATACAGGCCTTAGTATGTGTATGTATAAATTACATAGTCAAGATCACATAACATATATTCTTTTTAAAGAATAATTAACAGGCCAGGCACAGTGGCTTATGCCTGTAATCCCAGCAGTTTCACAGGCTGAGGCGGGCAGATCACCGGAGGTCGGGAGTTCAAGACCAGCCTGGCCAACGTGGTGAAACCCTCTCTCTACTAAATATACAAAAAATTAGCCAGGCATGGTGGTGGGTGCCTGTAATCCCAGCTACTCCGGAGGCTGAGGCAAGAGAATTATTTGAACCTGGGAGGTGGAGGTTACAGTGAGCAGAGATCACGCCATTGCACTCCAGCCTGGTGACAAGAGTGAAACTCCATCTCAAAAAAAAAAAAAGGAATAATTAATATAACAATGTACACATGTCTTAGATGGAAGATTATATTAACAGAGGCTAATGACATCATAATTGCTTCTTGGCATTTTATTGCTTTTTAAAAATCAAAAACAGGCCAGGCACGGTGGCTCATTCCTGTAATCCCAACACCTTGGGAGGCCGAGGTGGGTGAATCACTTGAGCTCAGGAGTTTGAGAACAGCCTGGGCAACATGGCAAAACCCAATCTCTACAAAAAATACAAAAATTAGCCAGGCGTGGTTGCGCTGGCCTGTAGTCCCAGCTACTTGAGAGACTGAGGTGGGAGGATCACCTAAATCTGGGAAGTGGAGGTTGCAGTGAGCCGAGATCACGCCGCTGCACTCCAACCTGGCAACAGAGCAAGACTCTGTCTCAAATAAATAAATAAAAATAAAAAACACAAACAAAAATTTTATACCACTCGAGATGTACAAAAATCACCATTCAAGTTCCTTATTATTATGTGGCCCATTAACGGAAGACCAAAAAAAAAAAAAAAAAAGGATCCTGAGCTCAGTAATTCTCCTGGCATAGCATTGTACATGTTAATCATTTTCTATTGTTTGCAACTGCTGGAACAGAACAGCAGCAGTCATTGTTCTTGCTGCCTATCAAGGATGACAAGAGATACCATCACAATTATGGGGTGATACATATGGCTCAAAACCATACCTCCTAGTGCTGGAAAAGGTACATTAGCAGAAGAGAAAGTGGTGAGATGACTGCATGGTTGCTCTAGGTAGATATATAATTGGACTGAGTTACTATGATTGGGATCTAAATCCAGCAAGAAAGGATCCACAAATACTTTCAGATGTGATTTCACCAGTCTTGTGTTTTAAATTTATCACTTGGTTGAATGGAGCATATGTTCATGTAATTTTCTTCTGTAAAAGTTATGTTTTCCATGCCCATATATAAGAATATCTTTATGCTGCCTCCACATATTACAAATAATTTGGCCAGGAATAAAATTATTGAATCCTTACTTTCTTTACTCAGAATGCTCTGAGTGTGACTTAAAAAAAATATTTAGCATTGCTGAGAAGTCTGCAACATAAAATCTGTTCCTTTGCTTATAATGCAAATAAAAAAAAATTCCTTGCATGAATGCTTATAGTACTTTCTTGCATTCCTTATAATTAGAAGCTGTTTTCAAAAGGTTTCTAGAAATGAGTCAAATTCTTGATTTTGCCTGAAATCCAGACCATGCTTTTATTCTTACTCCGGCCTATTATCATTTCTACAACATGTTCTTTAATTATGTCAAATTATTTCCTCTATTTGTTCTAATGCATTCTTTAGGAACACCCATTAATTCCTTCTCTTCCATTTCTGCTGCTTGGAAAATAAGATTCATTTTTGTCTTGCTTTCTCATTCACACTCTCCCAGGCTCTCTTGATGTCTGTCTATGTGTCTATCACCTTCTTTCTCATCATTTTTACCTCTTTGTTCTTTTCTTCTTCTTCCTGAGAGTGCTTCTTGAGTTTGTCTTCTACATGACAGATAGACTGCTCTACTAAGAGCAGTGGGTCCCCAACCTTTTTGGCACCAGGGACCGGTTTCATGGAAGAAATTTTTTCCACAGACCAGGGGGCCCGGGGTGGAGTGATTTTGCGATGAAACTGTTCCTCAGGATTCTCATTAGGAGCATGCAACCTAGATCCCTTGCATGTGCTGTTCCAACAGGGTGTGTGCTCCTATAAGAATCTAAAGCCACCACTGATCAGACAGTGGCTGTAAATACAGGTGAAGCTTCTCTTGCCTGCTGCTCACCTGCTATATGGCCTGGTTCCCAACAGGCCACGGTAGGGGTCTGTGGCCTGATGGTTGGGGACCCCTGTAGTAGAGCATAGTTAGTTCTGCTCTTTACTAATGCCATGTGATTTCCCCCCAGCTTTTCACTGTGAAAAATTATCAAGCAAAAAAGTTGAGAGAATAATTCAAGGATCATCACATAATTTCAATAACTGTGAGTATTTCACCATCTGTTATTCATTTATACATTGGGCGTGTTTAAAGGCTAAACCATTTGAAAATAAGTTGCAAATATTATAACATGTCTCCTTTAAGTACTTCAGTATGTATCTCTTAAAAGTAAGGACACTCTTGTTTTATAACCTCAATACCATGATCATACCTAAGAAACTTAATTCCTTGATATTAAATCCAGACCACACTCAGGTTGCCTCAACTGTCCTCAAAATGTCTTCCCTGTCCCCAAATCAGTATACCATCAAGGTTAATCTGTTGCTTTTTGTTGTTTTGCCTTTTTAGTCTCTTAACCTAGAATGATCTTCCTCACCCTTGCTTTATTCATTTATTAATTTTAGACTCTCCCACATTCTGGATTAGTCTGACTGTTTCCATTTGGTATATTTAGTTTGTTGTTCCATCCCTGTATATGCTATAAAGTGGAAGCTAGATTTGAAGGTGTGATTAGATTCTGTTTAACATTTTTGGCAAGAATAGTTCATAGTGCTACTTTATCTTTTATCAATTGTCCCATGTCCTATCATTAACACTGCTCAGTTTGATTGTGTGGTTAAGGCAGTAGCGATCAGGGCTTTCTGTTGTCAAGCTCTATTTTCCTTTTGTAAATTAGCAGGTAGGTGATCTGTGGGGTGACATTTGGCACCAATGTGGATTTTAAATCTGCTAGTGCATGTTTCGCTTCCCTGTAATATTTTCTTATCTCCTCTTCCTACAATAATACCTGCTGTCTTTTCATCACAGATCATGAAAACCCTATCTTTTAGTATCCTTTAGAGACTGCCAAATCCTGTACTCAATTTCCCTTTGGTTTCTGTAAAAAGTCGCTTCCAGAGCTGGGGATGTCATCTAGGTCTTCATGATGATGGTTCCCCTCCCATATTCGATAGGAGCCTTCATGGGTCCTGTCTTGGGTTTTGGTTACTCCTCCTCCCAGCAGTAGGGACTCCCCAGGCCTGGTGTACATTCACAGATGGCCGTGTGGCTCACTGTGGCAATTCTCTCTTTGTCGACTTAGCTACTTGCCAAATTCGCCATCCAGATCCATCTCTGGACAAGCCAGGGAGCAGAGCTCCCAGCCCAATCCCCTCATCTCCCCACCAGAGGCAACTGGACAAATGGCCTCTTCTCCAGTCCCTCTTGCCTTGTTCTCTGATATACTGAAGTCAGTCTTCTAAATTTACTGGCTCCAGGGCCCTTCCTGGAGGTGCCTCCTCTTTCTCTATCCTCTCACTGTCTGCCTCACTGGTTTTGGAAATAGAACTCTCCAAACGGATGTATAAAGAGAGGTGTCAGTGAGGGGCAAGGGAAGGAGGGAGGGTGGAGAAGGCACAGCCTTTTGTTTCCTTCTGTAAGAAGATGCTCTGTGGTCTGATTGCCTGGTTTTCTGGTCCATACAGATTCTGTGTTTTGGAATCAAAGTCAGGCAGCGGGGAAAGGGATGAGGGTCCTATCTATGTTGAAGTAGACTTTTTCATGTCTGCCTCTGATTGGGCTTCTCAATCCAGTTCTATAAAAGTGGCAGCCAGTAACTGGCATCGGATTGCGCAGCTTACCTCCATCTGACTGTGAAGGCCCCTGGGATTCCAGCCCTGTTTCTCATCCATTTTATTTCCACTACACCTAGGCCCTTCCACTCCAGTCAGGGTAAGATGGTCATTGCATTACAAACTCCAGGCTCATCCCTCGTTCCTGCTGTTGGTGCTGTTGGTGCCTCTCCCCCAGAATCCTTTTTCCTCCACCAGCCTAAATCCTTAAGAAATCCCTCCCTCTCTCCAGAATGTTTCCTTGAGTGTTTACTCCCTCACGGGTCTCTCTTTCTTCTGAATTCCTATAACACGTTTTGTCTGAGCCACACATTTCAGCCCCCGTTCTAGGCCCACTTTGCCTTTTTGCTTCATGGTGTCAGCTCTGTCATCTGAACTAGCTTGAAACTCCCTGAGGGCAAGGACTGGGCTCTTCTCTTCAAGTCCCCCTGGAACCTCTGGAGCAGGAAGGAGGCTGCAAACCAGAAGGATGGAGTGTTTGTACCTGAGTACCTGGGAGGGGAAACGGCAATGATTCACTGAACTTAGGACAGGGTGGGTCCTGCATGCCAAGGATGCTCCTTCTGTGACCCATATGCTGTCCCCTACAGCTGCCACTTACATTGTGTTCCTGCTGTCCTGCCCAGCTGCCCCAAAACACCCTCCTTAGGCACACAGCTGAGAGCCAGGCAAGGCTCTGTTTTCTTTCTTTCTCTTCTTCTCCCTTTCTCTCTTTCTTTTTCAGCCTCCAACTCCTAGGCTCAAACAATCCTCCCACCTCAGCCTCCTGAATACCTGGGACTACAGGCACATGCTGGCATGCCCACCTAGTCAAAAGTTTTTTTGTTTTGTTTTTTGTTTTTTTGGTGGAAAGGTCTCACTATGTTGCCCAGGCCGGTCTCAAACTCCTGGCCTCAAGTGATCCTCCCCTGTTGCGTCCCAAAGTGCTGGGGTTAAGGTGTGATCCACCGTGTCCGAAGGTTCTATTTATTAAAGCTTTGGTTTAATTATTTGGAAAGCAAAAAGAATGATGCCTCCCCGCCCAAAGTTGATGTGAGCATTAAATGAGTAAGGCATGTGGATGTTTTACTCAGTGCCTCACACATACGAGCCTCTTGGAAGTATTTGAATCTAAATCGACATTAATATCAACGAGTGCATTGTCTGTCCTGGAATTAGCTACATAAACTGCCCTTTGCTTTCTCTTCTTTTTGTATCCTGTCTTTTTTCCACCTTTATGCTCCCCCTATTCTTATACTTTCTTCCTCTTTTTTTTTTTTTTTGTTATTTCAGATACTCTATATTGTGGAATTGAAATGGCATACTTTTTGGCTCCCATGGACTGTTTCTTTGACATTCTGAACAGTTGGAGTCTATAAAAAAATTCTAGTGTTTTGGTATTCACTGCTGCTGAGTGCCTTCCTGTCAACAGTCTTCTCCTTTGTCCTCATTCATTCATTCATATGTTCATTTACTCATTCATTCATGTATTTGGTCATTTACTCATGCATCCGTCCATCTGAATCCCCATTCGCTTATTTTTGGCAACTTTGTAAATGAAAATGAATAGCTTGGAGTGTGTGTGTGTGTGTGTGTGTATGTATGTGCATAAACACAGGTGTGCGTACATATAAGTACTACAGCCACCCACTGGTTACTATGACAAACTAACTACAGGATAAAGATGGGAAAAGAAGGAAGAGGAAGGGCATCCTTCCTATGTTTCACATCCTATGTGAAAACAACAGACACAATTACACATTACAAAAATACACTCTTATTATATTAAACTGTGTTCTCAGTTCTGGGGAAGGTGGGGTATTGCCAGGTAGGAGCAGATGAGAGGTGAGACTGTTGCATCCCTGGGGAAATAATGACACCAGCAGTCTGCTAAATGCAGCAAATAACCGTTTGAGTTGTGATGTAAATTAGAAAAAGTTTGGTGGGAGAGAAGGCCTAGGAAAAGAAAGCTAAAGCTGTTGTGGTTTACGCACAGAGGGTGAGACTGTTAGGAGAGACTAGAAAGCAGCAGAGAACTGTCCTTGGAGGGGGGTTGCGAGCCCATGCTGGAGGAAGAAGGCACCCAAAGACTGTCTTCACACAGCCCAAGATTCAAGTCTGCTGAGCTGCTGATTGAGCTTGCCCTGGTGGTGGAGAGAGGGAGGTGACACAGCCTGGGAGCTGTAGGTGCCAGGTGACTTTAGGACAGAAGCTGCAGATAACAGAGAAAAAGATAATCTCATCAGAGGCACCTCAGGGAATGAGTGAGCAGAGGTGATGATTTGAAGAAAATTGTCCTCCAGATGTAAGCTCAGCGCATCATTCCTTATTGCACCCTATTCTAGGGACAGCTCATCCCTGCAGCCATCACAGCTCACCAGCTCTACATCCACAAACCCACCTGGGTCTCCTTGGGTCCCTTCTTACCTGGATGGGCCCAGGACCTGTCCAGTCTCAGCCGTCCCACTCCCCAAACCTCTCAGATGTAGGCCATGGGAAGACAATTCCCGGTGTGGATGTGCTATGATCTGAACGTTTGTGGCCCCCAAATTCATATGTTGGAATCACCAATGCAATAGTACTAGCATTAGTATTAAGAGGTGGTGCCTTTGGGAGGTGCTAGCTCATAAGGGATCTGCCCTCATGAATGAGATTATTGCCCTTGTAAAAGAGGCTTGAGGGAGGCTTTTTTTTTTTTTTTTCCTTTCCACCATGTGACAGCTCAGCAAAAAGGCACTGTTGATGGGGAACAGCTCCTAACCAAACAGAATCTTTTGGCACCTCAATCTTGGACTTCCCAGCCTCCAGAACTGTGAGCAATAAATTTCATTTGTTTATAAATTACCCAGTTTATTTTGTTATAACAGTCTGAAAAACAAAAAAAGAGCCATCTTGAATAAAGATTCAGAGTGTCCCCCTAACATGTCCAGACCTTCTTTTGTGGGCAGTCCTCACCATGGTCCACTGGAATCCTTGGACTTTCTGTCTTGGAAAGTTCCTCTCTGCCGAAGTCCAGAGGTGTTCCCTGGCCTGTTGGTTGCTGTGGCTGGAGGAGCTCCATTATCCCAGGGCCCAGGGCTGCCACCTGATAGTCTCAGAAGTTGCATGCAGGGTCCGAGCCTAGTGGAACCCTAGAAGGTTGTGCTGGTCAGGACTAGCTGGGCTGTGGAGGCTGGCAGTCCTCCAGCTCTCTGTCTTCCTTTCCTTCCATGCCCCCACCTTGTGATCAGGTTGGTGCTCTAAACTTTCATATCTCTCCTCGGGATGTGACCCAGGCCGTTTGGTACATACATATCCTGAAACTCTTGCTACTCCCAGACTCCAAGGTAGCAAAGAATTTCTCAAACAAGATGCAAAAACCATGAACTTTAAAGGGGAGAATTAATAAAAGGTTTGATGACATTAAAAATCTTCAGTTTTCCTTTATTTCTATTTCATTGTAAATAAGTGAAAACACAACTCAAAGACTGGAAGAATATATTAGCAATGTATATTGCTGGCACAAGTCTGGCATTCACGATATATAAATAATGCCCACAAACCTGTAAGATAAAGACAAAGAATGCAATAGAAAAATGGGCAAAGAATATGAATATTCGATGGAGAGAAAGCATCAATGGCCATTAACTCATGAAAACTTGCTCAACCTCAGTAATAATCAGAGAAATGCAACTAAAAACAATGAGCTGCCATTTCACAGTGGCTAGAAGAAAACTGTTTCTTCCTTACTCCTGATGTTTTCCTCAGGAAAGGAGATTTCCCCTGATAATGACTTCTCGTCTTACCCTTTCTCTTCCCCATGGAGATGGGATAAGTTCTCTAGTTGGGGGGCTTTTGACTCACGTTTTTCTCCTGGGAGAAACTTATGTGAAAAAGATCCTGCATGCAAGGGATTTGGTCTGTTTCTCCCTCTCCACCTCGACCAGCATGACCCAGCCACTCGGGCAAGTGTGATTATGCTCCACATTCAGTCTTCCCGTGAGTGGGCTGTTCCAAGGTTGAGCAAGCCCTTTCTGGCTCTCACATTAACCCAACTTTATTGCTGGTAAAGTTGATGTTTGGCTCTCCATCTCCTAAGTCCTTTGTCTATTTCCCAATTGGCTCAAAACTTAGGCAAGGAAAGGTAGTCCTGTTGGTTGGGTTTCCCCAAAGCATACCCACCAATGGACAAAAATGAAAAAAAAAATCGAATGATGCCAAGTGTTCTCAAGAAATTAGAGCAAAAAGGCCTCTTAGTGCTACTGATGCAAAAGTAAACCAATTTACTAATTTGGAGAGTAACTGAGTACTAATGAATTTGAAGATGTGGATTCCCCAGGGTCCGGCATTTCCTCTTTTAGGAAGATACCCTCACCCACATAAACACGAGTGTTCAGTCAGCACTGTTTGCAAAAATGGAAAATTGAAAACATCCTAGATGTCCATCAACAGGCAATATGAATAAACAATTAATGACAAAGTCAGACAGTGGAGTGCTACACAGTTACATTTATTGATAGGAAAAAATTTCAGAAAATATTGAGTGAATAAAAACAAGTTGCTAAAGGAAACATTTTGTATAAATATTTAAATAAAAGTTGAAAATCATATAGGTCCGTACTGTATACATACACACGGTGAGAGTGGTGCTATATGGCTTGTATGTGTAATGAAGAGTCATAATCCTCACCCTAAACCTGGGGGCCAGGCCTGTTTTGATATTTGGAGTTGTTCACATTTTAGAAAGGCCACATGGGGCTGCATAGAACATCGCTAACAGGATATGAGGCAGCAACCCAGGTTCAAATACATCAGTATTTCTTCAGTGAAATCTATGAGCAACCACTTAAAATGAGCCATATAAAGTCCATAAATAACTACATGTCAGTTCAAGTTTTACTGCCAAATGCGTTTGTCACAAATTTACAAAAAAACTGTTTCTTGCAGCTTTTCAGATTTCAGAATTATGGATAAGGGAGTATAGATCTGAGTATGAAAACATTTATGGGAATAAAAGACAGCAAATTCAGGTTATGCTTGCCTTCAGGAAGGGAAGGAGGAGACAGGGATTAGTTGCTCATCCATGACACCTACTCCATAGTATTATGGGGCTGAGACACAGAAGAATGTACACACAGTGACTGACATTACAAAATACATTTGTAATGTCTTTTTTAAGGAAGCAAATATGGCAAAAGATGCTGAGATTTGATAAAGCCTCGTGGTGGGCACATGAGTACATATTATTCTCTTTTTTCTTTTTTTTCTGAGATGGAGTCTCGCTCTGTTGCCCAGGCTGGAGTGCAGTGGCCCGGTCTCGGCTCACTGCAACCTCTGCCTCCTGGTTCAAGTGATTCTCGTGCCTCAGCCTCCCGAGTAGCTGGGATTATAGGCACTTGCCACCACACCTGGCTAATTTTTTATTTTTAGTAGAGATGGTGTTTTGCCATCTTGGCCAGGATGGTCTCGAACTCCTGACCTCAAGCGATCCACCCACTTCGGTCTCTCAAAATGCTGAGATTACAGACATGAGCCACTGCACCTGGCCTTATTATCCTCTACAAAGCTGTAAGTTTTAAAATGTGTCTTAATAAGAAGTGTTGAATATTCATATCCTCTCCCCTCATCGGGCCCATAGAGGTGAACTGAGTTTTCCAGTTACTCAACTAGTTGGTGGTACAGCTGGAATTCGAACTCTGTTTCTTTGCTTGACTCTTTCCATTAAGAGGATTGCGCTATTAACCTCTCTTAAATAAATGACTCTATGAATCAGTGAATTAAAGACCAGTTATTTTCTCTGAAAAATCTAAAGGGTAAATAACATAAAGAGAAACCAGCACAGATTGAGGGTGTGTGGACACCCTCCCTAAATTCCCAGTGGCAGAGAATTTGCAATGCTCCATCCCCATTTGCTTCTCTCTAGTATCACCTCACTTCACTCCTCTGAGCTTTAGTTGAGCACAGTCTTCGCTCTCCTCTCCCAGGACAGCGAGTCTCTGAGTCGACCTTTTCAATCTTTGGGAGTCGCCTTAAACTTCTTTCTTCCATTCACCAGAGCTGTTCTTAGGGTCACAGAGCTGGGAGGAAAAGTCATGCTGTGGGAAAACCTGCTTTACCACACACCAACATTTTCATCCAGGTGATAGAAGGATAAAATGAACATTCAGGACCTCAAAGGCAGAAGGATAATTCAGTATGTCGAGACTACCTGATGTGCAAGGGCTCTGAGCCAGGTGCTGTGTGTACATTCTTCTGTGTCATCAGCCCCATAATATTGTGGAGAAGGTGTCATTATGGATGAGCAACTAGGGGGGACACATGGCTTGTAAAGGGTAGAAAGAAGAGCAGGACTTGGATCTATGGCACCCCATGGCTCCCAGCTTCCCAGCAGACTTCACAACGGCAGCTGGAGTTGAGAAGAGGGATCAAGAGGAGTCACATGTTGGCCGGGTGTGATGGCTCATGCCTGTAATCCTAGCACTTTGGGAGGCTGAAGTGGGTGGATCGCTAGAGCCCAGGAGTTCAAGACCAGCCTGGGTAACATGGCGAGACATCCGCACTGCCCCATTCTTTACAAAAAATACAAAAATTAGCTGAGCGTGGTGGTGGTGCCTGCAGTCCCAGCTACTAGGGAGGCTGAGGGGGAGGGTCACTGGAGCCTGGGAGGTGGAGGTTGCAGCGAGCTGAGATTACGCCACTGCATGCCAGCCTTGGTGACCTGCCAGCCTGAGTGAGACCCTGTCTCAATAAATAAATAAATATATAAATAAGACAAGTAGTCACACGCATTTGAGCTTTCCCATGGGCAGGGGGGCCGAGGTCTTTGTTCTTAGCTCCAGCCAGATGGGTTCTTTCTCCTTCCCAGCCCTTAGCATGTTCTCCTCCCTTCAGCACCCTGAACCAGGGACTCCCTTGGGGAACATGATAGAATGAGACTAGAAGACTCAGAATTTGGCAGTGATACTTTTGTAGAAGGTAAAAAATGGAAAGGAGGTAAAAGTTCATAGAAAATGGAGAAATACTGAAAATAGAAGAACTACAGTCAGATGTAACAGAAACTTGAAAAACTGGTTTAGGCCGGGCACAGTGGTTCACGCCTATAATCCCAGCACTTTGGGAGGTTGAGGCGGTGGATCACGAGTTCAGGAGATGGAGACCATCCTGGCTAACATGGCGAAACCCCATCTCTACTAAAAATACAAAAAATTAGCTGGGCGTGGTGGCGGGCACCTGAGTCCCAGCTACTCAGGAGGCTGAGGCAGGAGAATGGTGTGAACCCGGGAGGCGGAGCTTGCAGTGAGCCAAGATTGTGCCACTGCACTCCAGCCTGGGCGATAGAGCAAGACTCAATCTCAAAACAAAACAAAACAAAAAACCAAAAACAAACAAACAAACAAAAAACAAACTGTGGTTTAGATGAATTAGGAGTTTTATTTTTCTCTTGGTACAAGAATTTCAGAGACGGCCACATGAAGGTATGATTCAAAGACTCACAGATGTCAGGGCCAAGTCCCAGCTAGATCTTGGCATTTTCTTCATGGTTGTCCTGTGGTCACTTCCAAGCAGGAAGAAAGGTCAAGGCCAAAAGGAGGCTCCAGCTAAATCCACCCACCTCTAAGGAGCCTCTGTGAAGTCTTGCCTGGTGATTTCCACTTAGAAATCACTGGCCAGAGCAGACACTTGGCCACTCCATCTTCAATGGGAGCTGGGAAAGATAATTTTATTTTTCAACTGGGACCTCCAACAAAATTGGATTCTGTTAGTAAAGAAGAAAGTGAATATAGTCTCAAGTGGTCCATACAATTAGATTTGTTTCTTGAGACAGGGTCTCACTCTATTGCCCAGCTTGGAGTGCAGTGGCATGGTCAGAACTCACTACAGCCTTGGCTTCTCAGGCTCAAGTGATCCTCCCACCACAGCCTCCCACATAGCTGGGACCATAGGTATATGCCACCATGCCTGGCTAATTTTAGTTTTTTAATTATTTGTAGAGGTGGGTCTCTTTATGCTGCCCAGGCTGGTCTTGAACTGCTCGGCTCAAGCGATCCTCCTGCCTTGACTTCCCAAAGTGCTGAGATTAGTGCAGTGAGACACAGAGCCTGGCCCACAATTAGATTTTTAATTTTAAAAATACATTCAAAATTTACATTCAATTTCATATCTGCTTGTTTTAAAATAAAACCAATGTTTCAAATTACGTATCGTTTGGGGGAGGAGCCAAGATGGCCACATAGGAACAGCTCTGGTCTACAACTCCCAGTGTGAGCGATGCAGAAGACGGGTGATTTCTGCATTTCCATCTGAGGTACCGGGTTCATCTCACTAGGGAGTGCCAGACAGTGGGCGCAGGTCAGTGGGTGCGCGCACCGTGCGAGAGCCGAAGCAGGGAGTTCCCTTTCCTAGTCAAAGAAAGGGGTGATGGACGGCACCTGGAAAATCGGGTCACTCCCACCCGAATACTGCGCTTTTCCAACGGGCTTAAAAAACGGCGAACCGCGAGATTATATCCTGCACCTGGCTTGGAGGGTCCTACGCCCACAAAGTCTCGCTGACTGCTAGCACAGCAGTCTAAGATCAAACTGCAAGGCCGCAGCGAGGCTGGGGGAGGGGCGCCCGCCATTGCCCAGGCTTGATTAGGTAAACAAAGCAGCAGGGAAGCTCGAACTGGGTGGAGCCCACCACAGCTCAAGGAGGCCTGCCTGCCTCTGTAGGCTCCACCTCTGAGGGCAGGGCACAGACAAACAAAAAGACAGCAGTAACCTCTGCAGACTTAAATGTACCTGTCTGACACCTCTGAAGAGAGCAGTGGTTCTCCCAGTATGCAGCTGGAGATCTGAGAAGGGGCAGACTGCCTCCTCAAGTGGGTGCCTGACCCCTGACCCCCGAGCAGCCTAACTGGGAGGCACCCCCCAACAGGGGCACACTGACATCTCACACGGCAGGGTACTCCAACAGACCTGCAGCTGAGGGTCCTGTCTGTTAGAAGGAAAATTAACAAACAGAAAGGACATCCACACCAAAAACCCATCTGTACATCACCATCATCAAAGACCAAAAGTAGATAAAACCACAAAGATGGGGAAAAAACAGAACAGAAAAACTGGAAACTCTAAAAAGCAGAGCGCCTCTCCTCCTCCAAAGGAACGCAGTTCCTCACCAGCAACGGAACAAAGCTGGACAGAGACTGACTTTGACGAGCTGAGAGAAGAAGGCTTCAGACGATCAAATTACTCTGAGCTACGGGAGGACATTCAAACCAAAGGCAAAGAAGTTGAAAACTTTGAAAAAAAAATTAGAAGAATGTATAACTAGAATAACCAATACAGAGAAGTGCTTAAAGGAGCTGATGGAGCTGAAAACCAAGGCTCGAGAACTATGTGAAGAATGCAGAAGCCTCAGGAGCCCATGCAATCAACTGGAAGAAAGGGTATCAGCGATGGAAGATGAAATGAATGAAATGAAGCGAGAAGGGAAGTTTAGAGAAAAAAGAATAAAAAGAAATGAGCAAAGCCTCCAAGAAATATGGGACTTTGTGAAAAGACCAAATCTACGTCTGATTGGTGTACCTGAAAGTGATGGGGAGAATGGAACCAAGTTGGAAAACACTCTGCAGGATATTATCCAGGAGAACTTCCCCAATCTAGCAAGGCAGGCCAACATTCAGATTCGGGAAATACGGAGAACGCCACAAAGATACTCCTCGAGAAGAGCAACTCCAAGACACATAATTGTCAGATTCACCAAAGTTGAAATGAAGGAAAAAATGTTAAGGGCAGCCAGAGAGAAAGGTCGGGTTACCCTCAAAGGGAAGCCCATCAGACTAACAGCGGATCTCTCGGCAGAAACCCTATAAGCCAGAAGAGAGTGGGGGCCAATATTCAACATTCTTAAAGAAAAGAATTTTCAACCCAGAATTTCATATCCAGCCAAACTAAGCTTCATAAGTGAAGGAGAAAGAAAATACTTTACAGACAAGCAAATGCTGAGAGATTTTGTCACCACCAGGCCTGCCCTAAAAGAGCTCCTGAAGGAAGTGCTAAACATGGAAAGGAACAACCGGTACCAGCCACTGCAAAATCATGCCAAAATGTAAAGACCATCGAGACTAGGAAGAAACTGCATCAACTAACAAGCAAAATAACCAGCTAACATCATAATGACAGGATGAAATTCACACATAACAATATTAACTTTAAATGTAAATGGACTAAATGCTCCAATTAAAAGACACAGACTGGCAAATTGGATAGTCAAGACCCATCAGTGTGCTGTATTCAGGAAACCCATCTCACGTGCAGAGACACACATAGTCTCAAAATAAAAGGATGGGGGAAAATCTACCAAGCAAATGGAAAACAAAAAAAGACAGGGGTTGCAATCCTAGTCTCTGATAAAACAGACTTTAAACCAACAAAGATCAAAAGAGACAAAGAAGGCCATTACATAATGGTAAAGGGATCAATTCAACAAGAAGAGCTAACTATCCTAAATATATATGCACCCAACACAGGAGCACCCAGATTCATAAAGCAAGTCCTGAGTGACCTACAAAGAGACTTAGACTCCCACACATTAATAATGGGAGACTTTAACACCCCACTGTCAACATTAGACACATCAATGAGACAGAAAGTCAACAAGGATACCCAGGAATTGAACTCAGCTCTGAACCAAGCGGACCTAATAGACATCTACAGAACTCTCCACCCCAAATCAACAGAATATACATTTTTTCCAGCACCACACCACACCTATTCCAAAATTGACCACATACTTGGAAGTAAAGCTCTCCTCAGCAAATGTAAAAGAACAGAAATTATAACAAACTATCTCTCAGACCACAGTGCAATCAAACTAGAACTCAGGATAAAGAATCTCACTCAAAACCACTCAACTACATGGAAACTGAACAGCCTGCTCCTGAATGACTACTGGGTACATAACGAAATGAAGGCAGAAATAAAGATGTTCTTTGAAACCAACGAGAAGAAAGACACAACATACCAGAATCTCTGGGACACATTCAAAGCAGTGTGTAGAGGGAAATTTATAGCACTAAATGCCCACAAGAGAAAGCAGGAAAGATCCAAAATTGACACCCTAACATCACAATTAAAAGAACTAGAAAAGCAAGAGCAAACACATTCAAAAGCTAGCAGAAGGCAAGAAATAACTAAAATCAGAGCAGAACTGAAGGAAATAGAGACACAAAAAACCCTTCAAAAAATTAATGAATCCAGGAGCTGGTTTTTTGAAAGGATCAACAAAATAGATAGACCGCTAGCAAGACTAATAAAGAAAAAAAGAGAGAAGAATTAAATAGACGCAATAAAAAATGATAAAGGGGATATCACCACCGATCCCACAGAAATACAAACTACCATCAGAAAATACTACAAACACCTCTATGCAAATAAACTAGAAAATCTAGAAGACATGGATAAATTCCTTGACACATACACTCTCCCAAGACTAAACCAGGAAGAAGTTGAATCTCTGAAGAGACCAATAACAGGAGCTGAAATTGTGGCAATAATCAATAGCTTACCAACCAAAAAGAGTCCAGGACCAGATGGATTCACAGCCGAATTCTACCAGAGGTACAAGGAGGAGCTGGTACCATTCCTTCTGAAACTATTCCAATCAATAGAAAAAGAGGGAATCCTCCCTAACTCATTTTATGAGGCCAGCATCATTCTGATACCAAAGCCGGGCAGAGACATAACCAAAAAAGAGAATTTTAGACCAATATCCTTGATGAACATTGATGCAAAAATCCTCAATAAAATACTGGCAAAACGAATTCAGCAGCACATCAAAAAGCTTATCCACCATGATCAATTGGGCTTCATCCCTGGGATGCAAGGCTGGTTCAATATACGCAAATCAATAAATGTAATCCAGCATATAAACAGAGCCAAAGACAAAAACCACATAATTATCTCAATAGATGCAGAAAAGGCCTTTGACAAAATTCAACAACCCTTCATGCTAAAAACTCTCAATAAATTAGGTATTGATGGGACGTATTTCAAAATAATAAGAGCTATCTATGACAAACCCACAGCCAATATCATACTGAATGGGCAAAAACTGGAAACATTCCCTTTGAAAACTGGCACAAGACAGGGATGCCCTCTCTCACCACTCCTATTCAACATAGTGTTGGAAGTTCTGGCCAGGGCAATTAGGCAGGAAAAGGAAATAAAGGGTATTCAGTTAGGAAAAGAGGAAGTCAAATTGTCCCTGTTTGCAGACGACATGATTGTATATCTAGAAAACCCCATTGTCTCAGCCCAAAATCTCCTTAAGCTGATAAGTAACTTCAGCAAAGTCTCAGGATACAAAATCAATTTACAAAAATCACAAGCATTCTTATACACCAACAACAGACAAACAGAGAGCCAAATCATGAGTGAACTCCCATTCACAATTGCTTCAAAGAGAATAAAATACCTAGGAATCCAACTTACAAGTGATGTGAAGGACCTCTTCAAGGAGAACTACAAACCACTGCTCAAGGAAATAAAAGAGGATACAAACAAATGGAAGAATATTCCATGCTCATGGGTAGGAAGAATCAATATCGTGAAAATGGCCATACTGCCCAAGGTAATTTATAGATTCAATGCCATCCCCATCAAGCTACCAATGCCTTTCTTCACAGAACTGGAAAAAACTACTTTAAAATTCCTATGGAACCAAAAAAGAGCCCGCATCGCCAAGTCAATCCTAAGCCAAAAGAACAAAGCTGGAGGCATCACACTACCTGACTTCAAACTATACTACAAGGCTACAGTAACCAAAACAGCATGGTACTGGTACCAAAACAGAGATATAGATCAATGGAACAGAACAGAGCCCTCAGAAATAACGCCATATCTACAATTATCTGATCTTTGACAAACCTGACAAAAACAAGCAATGGGGAAAGGATTCCCTATTTAATAAATGGTGCTGGGAAAATTGGCTAGCCATATGTAGAAAGCTGAAACTGGATCCCTTCCTTACTACACCTTATACAAAAATCAATTCAAGATGGATTAAAGACTTAAACGTTAGACCTAAAACCATAAAACCCTAGAAGAAATCCTAGGCATTACCATTCAGGACATAGGCATGGGCAAGGACTTCATGTCTAAAACACTAAAAGCAATGGCAACAAAAGACAAAATTGACAAATGGGATCTAATTAAACTAAAGAGCTTCTGCACAGCAAAAGAAACCACCATCAGAGTGAACAGGCAACCTACAAAATGGGAGAAAATTTTCGCAACCTACTCATCTGACAAAGGGCTAATATCCAGAATCTACAATGAACTCAAACAAATTTACAAGAAAAAAACAAACAACCCCATCAAAAAGTGGGCAAAGGACACGAACAGACACTTCTCAAAAGAAGACATTTATGCAGCCAAAAAACACATGAAAAAATGCTCATCATCACTTGCCGTCAGAGAAATGCAAATCAAAACCACAATGAGATATCATCTCACACCAGTTAGAATGGCGATCATTAAAAAGTCAGGAAACAACAGGTGCTGGAGAGGATGTGGAGAAATAGGAACACTTTTACACTGTTGGTGGGACTGTAAACTAGTTCAACCATTGTGGAAGTCAGTGTGGCGATTCCTCAGGGATCTAGAACTAGAAATACCATTTGATACACACGTATGTTTATTGCGGCATTATTCACAATAGCAAAGACTTGGAACCAACCCAAATGTCCAACAATGATAGACTGGATTAAGAAAATGTGGCGCATATACACCATGGAATACTATGCAGCCATAAAAATTGATGAGTTCATGTCCTTTGTAGGGACATGGATGAAATTGGAAATCATTCTCAGTAAACTATCGCAAGAACAAAAAACCAAACACCGCATATTCTCACTCATAGGTGGGAATTGAACAATGAGATCACATGGACACAGGAAGGGGAACATCACACTATGAGGACCGTTGTTGGGTGTGGGGAGGGGGGAGGGATAGCACTGGGAGATATACCTAATGCTAGATGACAAGTTAGTGGGTGCAGCGCACCAGCATGGCACATGTATACACACGTAACTAACCTGTACAATGTGCACATATACCCTATAACTTAAATATAATAATAAAAGAAAAACAAAACTTAAAAAAAAATTACATATCATTTAAAGTACTTAACTCTTTACCCCAGAAACTTTTAAGTAAAATTCATACTTCACGAACATGTCTCAATATTGCAGCATTGTTTATAATTTCAAAGAAATGGGGAAAGGCGAGTTATCTAACAATGGGGAATTGGCTAAATAAATTATGATACATTTACTTCTTGGAATACATGCAGTCATTAAATATAATGTTCTTGATGCACATTTAAGGTATATATAATATACATATTTGCAAACATTTTATGTTTTACACTTTAGAGCTGTCCTTAAAGAAATGTAACTGTTCTAAAAACAGAATCAAATGTTCTTGACAGAAGGACTTTTCTCCTGTAAGTTATTGATCTTCTTTAGTGTCAATATATACAGGAAACAACCACCCTCAATTGTAATAAGAGGATCTTGTGCAGGTATGACTGCAGGATTATCATCTATAGCAAAGCAGCATGTCACAGACACTTTTAAAAACCTAAAAACTTTATCTTCCTTCCTGCTTTGAAAAATCAACCAAGGAGTAATGCAGTGAACACCAAGATTTGAGGAAAAATGAACTCATGAACCATTATATGAAAAAAAAATCATGTTACAGTTTGCATAATGAGATCTCAATTTTATTAAAAAAACAAAACCTATATCCCTGTGTATGAAGATATATGCATATGAAAAAACTGTCTGACAAGAAATTCCTGTGTGTATTCCACAGCGTACCCAACTGTTGATGACGTCTCTGTTATTGGGAACTTACAGTGGATGGGAAGACCAGAAAAATATATATGAAAAGCCAGACCATGACCTAGGGAGGAGTTAAACAGAGGACAGGAGTACTGGTATTTGGTGGTTAGGCACACTGCTCTCAATGCCTAACAGTCCTGGGTTCAAATCCAGATACTGTCCCTTGCCAGATGAAACCTTGGGCAGGTTACTTCTCTCAGCCTAAATTTCTTCATCTGTAAGTATCAGTTGAGCACAAATATATTAATATTGTAAAGTGCTTAGTAAAGTGCTTCAGATCAGCTGGCTACAAATTTGGGGTCCTTGACAAACGGGGGTTTTATAGCAAGAGCTCAGTAAATGGTATTTTCTAAATAAAAAATCTACTTCATTGAGTTATTGAGGGGTACACACAATAAAATGTACTGGGCCCTACAAATTATGTAGCTGTAGTTGCTTCTACCATCGCCATAGGTTAGATTTGACTTTTCTATAGTTTCTATAAATAGGATCATAAGTATGTACTTCTTTCACTTGGCCTAATAGTTTTGAGATTCACCTAGGTTGTTGCATTTACCAACATCAGCTTTATTCCTGATAGCCAAAACCTGGCAACACTCCAAATGTCCATCGGCAGGTGAATGGCGCGTAGTGCAGAATTAACCAAACAGAGGTCTGGTCTTTGTCTTGGGCCACTGGCAGGTGACCTCTAGGCCCCTGGAGTCTCCTGCAATAGGAGTGTCATCGTTTGTCTGGGGGCTTTGGCCAGCAACAGCCTAATGATGTGATTTATGATGGGCCTTTGGAACACACAGTATTCGCTCTGGCCTCTGGGAGGAGCTGGAGACTAAAGGCCAGGTGCTTGGGCAGTGTGTGATTGAGCCCCATTAAAAGCTCTGGACACCAAATCTCGGTTGAACTTCCAAGATCCACAGTACTCTGTGCACATTGCCACATATCGATGATGGGAAGACAACATGTTCTTGGGGGCGTGGAAGCTTCATATTTGAAACTCTCCCAGATTCTGCCCTATGCAGCAGAAGCTTTGGCTATTTCTAATTTGTATTCTTTCACTGTAATAAAACTGTAATTTTAAGTATAGGGCTTTCCCAAGTTCTGTTACTTGTTCTAGCAAATTGTCAAGCCTGAGAGTGGTTGTGGAGACCTCTGAATTTGTAGCCAGCTGATCTGAAGTGAGGGTAACCCTGGGGACCCCCACACTTGGCATCTGAGGAGAAGGCAGTCTTATGGGGACTGTTCACCCAGACTTAGCAGTTTGGCAAGCTCATTGCAAATGGCTAAGAAAATTTTTGTTTATCCATGGAATACAATGGAGTATTACTTAGAGATTGAGAAAAGAGGAACAGGCTACTGATGCGTATGAGACAGAGACGAATCTCAAAAAGCATTGTGCTGAGGGAGTGTGATTTTTAATGCAGGAACTTGGCAACATGTGACAAGGGACCCCATGCACTTATTGCACAAGAAATGCTGTTTTCACAGGAAATTGGAATCACCATGGCCTGCAAAGCAGAAGAGTGTCAGAGGCAAGTGAAACTTGCTCAGGGCCTGAGAGATAGAGATGGGGAGTTGAAGTGGGCGCCTTCTTCTTAGGCAGACAGAAGTTACCTTGGGAAGACAAGCCTGGCAGGAGCACGAGCACTGAGGAGTTACGGAAGGTATGGCTGGAAATGTGCAACATTGGAAGCTAGTGGAAATTTGGATTTACCCTGTAGGGCATGTGGAAGCCCCAGAGTTTTCAGAGCTGGAAGGGGGTTTCCCTATGACAAAAATAGGTTTGGATGAATTTTGTTTTATATCATTGTAACAGGCTGAAAAAAATTTGAGACAAAATATGCTTTTCTCTAATGGAGAATAATTGGGATGGTTAGAAAAAAGGATATTAGCTCTGGATATAGGAATAAACAATAAAACAATAAAGTGTTTTTCAAACTTTTCTAGACAGTGACCCAATCAAAAAGAACATTTTATATCAATACGCAGTACACATGCACATAAACACATACATACATGTGAAACAAATTTCATGAAACAATATTTCCTTTTCTTATGGGCAGTGCATCTGAAATGTTCTATTTCATTCTGCTGCGTTCTATTCTATTATGTTCTATTCTATTTCTTTTTTAAACAATGCTAGTCATAGGTGACTAAACATATTCTGTCCTAATATGGCCACCCCTCCAGAAGACCGGGACACTCCCAGTTCTGCAGAGGCATGGCCATGGGTGTGGCAGAGAGCATGGGATGGGAGTGGGAGAGCAGGTGTGGGGACTGGCTCTGTCTTTCAGGTTACGTGGCTTCAGGCATAGCTCATCATCTCTGACCTCTGACCCCTGCTATAGGCCAAATACCTGTGTTCTTCTCCAAATTAATATGTTGACACCTAATCCCCAGGGTGATGGTGTTAGGAGGTAGGGCCTTTGGGAAGTGATTAGGCTATAAGGGTGGAGCCCTCATGAATGGGATTCATGCCTTTATAAAAGAGGCCCCAGAAAACAGCCTCCTTGCTTCCTCCATGGGAGGACAGAGCGAGAAAACACCATCGATGAATCAGGAGGTGGACCCTCACTAGATACCAAACCTGTTGGCACCTTGATCTTGGACTTCCCCGCTTCCAGAACTGTGAGCAGTAAGTGTCTGTTGTTTACGAGGCATCCAGTTTATGGTAGTTAGTGACAGCATCTCAAAAGAACTAGGACAACCCCTTTGCCCACTCCTTGGAGGGGCTGACAAACTTGCTCAGACTTAGAGCGGCTTGGTGCCTTTGGGGATAAGATCATGTATTTGAAAAGATCTTGGGAATGGCTATGTGCTATTTAAGGGAAAGAGGCTGTGTCCTTGTTTTTGCTCATCTCCCTGCTGCCCCTTTTCACAGAGGTCTGGCACCCACTGCAGGTGATGCTTATCACAAAGTAGGCAAGTTGATGTCACCATATAAATAATTTTAAAAGTTCTGAGCATGCATTCTGGCAGTGTTATATGTTTAGGTGCATGGTCTTTAAACCTCACTAAAATATACTTAGCTGGAAATTATTATCTTTATTGTATGGGTGAGGAAACAGAAGCTCAGAGAGGGGGGGTACTTGCCTGTGGTCACAAGAGTGAGACAGATTTCAGAGCCCAATCTGTCTGCTTTTTATCCCAGCTCCCCTGCCCACACCTGCCTCCACTGTGTAGCCCCTCAGGGTCCAAAGGCCAGGCTCAGGATATTTAGGGATGAGTTTTAGTACAGGTGTCCTTGTGGTGCTCTCACTCTGGGTCCTGGTGGCCCCACAACATTCTAGATCTTTTATATGTGAAGGTCTTACTCTGGCATTGGAAGCTTGCTTTCCAAAATTATAATAATGACAATCACTAACATTTAGGGAGCACCCCAGATCCCCACTGAGGCTTTATACATGCATTGCCTCAACCCCTTGAGGCAGGTACTGTCATCATGCCTGCAGTGCAAGAGGTGAGAGAACTCACCCAAGGTCACAGTGAACAAACAGCCCAGATGGAACTTGAGCTTGGCTTGTCCCTAAACCCGCCAGTGCTGTCAACCACTGTATTCTGGGAATTTGAGGAACAAGGAATGAGGAAGTGGCAGACAGAAAACGGTGCTCGAGTCTGGGGACATTCTGAACACTTTCAGGGAGGCCCAATAAGAAAAGAGAAATGCAGACAAATGAAATAAAGCAGAGGCTGGGAAGCCAACGCCCACAACACGACCAAGACCCCAAGTTCCCAAAGAAAGTGCTTTATTATTTTCAAAATAGCAATGTGTAAAAACGGCTTTTGCAGAAAAGAAGACAAAAAGGCTAACCTTTACTGCACCCCCAATAATGCCAATTCCCCAGCCCTAGCCCAGCAGAACCGTGGGAAAGCAGCCTTTGCTGTATGTATGTAGGCTTTCACTCAGGACAGGTAGATTTTTCGTAATGACTTTGTTTTTAATCTAGGGAAGAGTGTAAAATTGCACAGCAAGTCTTGGGGACTCTGACAGCCCAGTGGACCAGGAAGGAATCTCCATCCATCTCTGGGAGTCTCTGGGGTCACAGGGAGCCTGTAAGCCAAGGGGAGGCTGGGGAGGAGGGAGAGCGGCTGGAGAGATTTATACATAGTGCTGTCCTCCCCCTGCCTTGGAATTACAGCACCATGAGAAGCTGTGAGATTAAATGAAGAGCAGGGCCCTGGAGAAGCTAAAGCATCAGTGGGAACAGGGGGTGCAGCAGGTGATAAGCGGGAGATGCAGGTTAATTATGATGCTGGCACACAGGTAGCCCCGGGAGGAAAGCAGAAGCCCTGGGGCGGGTGCATGTGTGTGTGAGTGTGTGTGTGAGTGTGTGCATGGTGGGGGAGGGGAGAGAGAGAGAGAGAGAGATCCATGATATCCATTTGTGTTTTGGCCCCATTCTTTTTTTTTTAAAAAACCTAATCAAATCGATTCTCCTCTCCTACATAGAGGTTTGCATGCCCCACCCCCCACTCTCCTTGCCAATTCATCAATCTCCTCATCCTCAGAATTTATCTAAACTACTTTATAGGAAAGATTCTTTTACCTTTAACCCCCTGCACCCCACTGGCCAGGTATGGAAGGATGATTAGACAGCCTGATCCTAAAGAAGGGGCACCAACAATGACTAGACTAACTCTTCTGGGGAGAGGAAAGTCTCTGAGCTCTGCAGAGCCGAGGAGCCCCTCTCTGATCTGCCTCAGTAAGTCAAGCAGATACGATGCAAATCCATGCCTTCCGAGTTCTGGCTGTGAGAGAGGAGACAACTCCAGGCATTGTCTGGGGTAAGGAGCCCTCTTTGAGGGAGGGGTGCTTTTCTTTCAATGAGTTTAAACATTTCCTTCACTAGCTTGACTCTGTAGCTGGTTCTTCGATCCAGTCTCCTCAGAGGTCCCCTTCTCTGCGGAAGCATCTCAGATCTTCCTGCTCCTTCTGCCTTCGGCACCTCTGTGGCTCAGGCTGACCATAGGAACTAATATGCATGTTTGTCAGGCCCTTTCTATTTTTTGATTTTTTTCTCTTACTTATAAATTACCCCAAATGGGTTTTCTATCAAACATCATTTTTGTTATTTTTGGCTTCTGTGTCTCAATTTCTTTCTTTCTTTCTTTCCTTCCTTCCTTTTCTTTCTTTCTTTCTTTCTTTCTTTCTTTTTTTTAAAGATGTGGTTTCGCCATGTGGCCCAGGCTGTCTCCAACTCCTGGGCTCCAGTGATCTTCCCACCTCAGCCTCCTAAAGCGCTGGGGTTGCAGGCGTGGGCCACTGTGCCCAGCCTTTGTCAGGCCCTCTCAAGTCGATGTAGCATTTATTGAGCCCAGTACTGTGTTCGATACCAGGGAATGTCTAAGTCTGAGATACCATCCCTGTTTTCAAGAAACTTGGAGTCTGGTTGGTGACACAAGAATGACCATGAGGCAAAGAGAGACATATATGTAATAAGGTCCCTGAATGGGAGCAAGTCTGTGTGAGATCACTGTATTCAGAGCACATGTGGCCCAAGGACCTTTATTACCAAATAAATCCACGATCAACCCCAGCCTCCCACTGCACACTTTTCTTACTCCACTCCCTTGGTAGCTAAGCTGTGTGACCACAGTGGGATGAAGTAAAGACCAGCAATCTGGGTGGATTTTCCCAAAAGCTTGCCATGTGACCTTGATAAACGGCATCACATGAGTGAAAGTCACAAAATAAACCAGTGGGTCTTGTCCAGTGTCCACTGCAGCCACATGGGGAGGACACAGCCTGGTCCAGGACCTTTCCATCAATTTAATTCCAATAGAATCCAGCCTCTTTCTTTGTATGATTTTGAAGGTAGAGTTGGTTTTGTCTTCTTGCTTACTGCCTCCTTTCGCTTGTTTAAATATTTACCTTACATTTTCCCTACTCTGACTAGGGGAGACATTTTGCTAACTTAAAATAGTTGAGCGACATTGTCCTCCACAGTCCCTTCTGGAGATGTGAATTTCCTTCAAACCTCTGAGATTGGGGTTTAAGCCATCTCTTCTGGAATTCTCTCATGGGGAGATAATTGAGTTCAACCGTTCCTTCATACCAGGACCAGGTACCAGTTGTTACAGAATTATGGAAAGCTATTCCAGAGAACGTGTTGCCCACTTTTAGATATCTGCCTGAGCTCCACAGATTCAGCCAGAGTCCATTTATACAATGCTAAATGAGAGTTTCCCACATACAGGGAACTCTAACATCTCCAGATAAATAGCTCTGCAAGGAGAAAATGCAAATTATGACTTAAAGTCAGCCTCTACTTTTGTGCAGTGCATACCAATGTGGCTTTATCCTTTAGCTAGAGCAATGGAGCTACTACTTCTTTTACGCAGATAGATGCCCTGCATGAGTTTGTTTCCTGAGACTGTTGGAAAAATAAATAGACTATTAGCTACTTGGTTTCCTCTTTAGAAACCCAGCAGGCACAACAGGGAGAGACATTAGTCTTTAAGCACCAGGTCTACGAAACAACCACACCATAGAGCACTTGGAGCGGAACTGAAAAAGGTTAAAACAAGTCCAGAGAAAGGGTGTGGGCAGTCAGATAGTTTAGCAGACGCTAAGCTTGTGCCAGGGGCTTTTATAATCAAGGCTTTTGCAATAGTGATTTTGTAACAAGAAAAGAATCCACACACATGAGGAGGAAGTGTAAGAAATCAATTAAAACTTCAGAGAATGAAACGTGGAAGGCATAAAGCACCACACACTAAGAGACAAGGGGAAGAATTAGTCACAGAAATAATCATGAGGAAAGTGTAATTGTGGGATCATACAAGCTGAGGATGCCTAGAGGGATCCCTGGATGTCTGTGAGCTGTAAGGCACAGGTGGATTCCTGCAGTGCTCAGCAAGCCTCGCCAGGCCCCATGTGCACAGGTGTGGGGTGAGACCATGTGGGAGGTGAGACTGAATGAGGTGGAATGAAAGGATTGATGGGTTTTAAATAGTTGCCAAATTATTCTGCTACATCCAATAGACTCTTCCTCAGTCTTAGAAGAAAACAAGGGGGAAGGCCAGAAAAGGGAGCACAGCAAATCTAACAGTGTGGGGCAGAGGGAGGGAGAGAAAAATGGCACATAATGGTGAGTGCAAAGGAGAAGGCAAAGGGAGAATGAACATTAGGACCTGATAACTGATACTAACATAAATGTAGTGTGTGTATGGGTGTGTGTGTATATACATGTTTCCAGAATGATGGGATAGATGTACTGTTCCCCTTTCCCCATGCTAAAGACAACTAGAAACTCTGGGTTGGTTTATATAAATAAAAGTTAGAAGATTCTGAAAGGCAGAGAGAAGGAGGTGAACCAGCCGGGAATCGTGGGACCTGAGGAATGACACAGTGATGAGCTTGCTGTTTCTTTTTGTTTTTGTTTTTGCTTTTTGTTTTGTTTTGGTTTTTTTTTTTGGCTCATATGTCCTGGGCCTGAAGCTGAAGAAGCCAGAAACAGGTGCAGAGAAGGAGAAAAAAAAATCAACAAAAAGCTATTCTCTCTAGCTAAAGGATAAGGAAAGAGGCAGCCTAGCAAGGCAGAAGACTTTTAGACGATAACCATTATGCTCCAAACACTACAGTAAAAACTGTGGCCCCATCCCGATCCATGCTAGCAAAGACCTGGTGGGGCTCAGAGACTTCCACCCTCATGAGGATATGATGGGGTACTTCAACAACCCCTGCCAGAGTGGTGTCCGAAAAGACCAAGTAGTGAGCCAGGGCTTTCATCTCCAGTAGGTGGTAACAAAGATTCTCCTACTGCGGTGTAAGTAGAGACCATATGGAAATCTGGAACCCTAACTTTCACTCAGTAGTAACAAGGAGTCCCCCAGCTTGGGTGTCAATAGATGATGATTGGAGAACCTTGACGTCTACCCCACGTGGCAGTATCAAGGCAGTGCCTTCCCTCTCCTCTTCCAGGGTGCTGACACAGAAAGCCAGCTAAAACAGAAGGCTTAAGGAAAATTCAGTCGCATAACATAACACAAAAACATCCAGGTTTCAATAAAAAATCAAGCGTCATGCCAAGAACCAGGAAGATCTCAAACTGAATGAAAAAAGACATTCAAAAGAGGCCAGCAGCGAGATGACAGAGATGTTAGGATTATCTGATGAAGATTTTAATGCAGGCACAATAAAAACACTTTAGTCAACAATTAGGAACACATTTTAAACAAATGAAAACATCGAAAGCCTCAGCAAAGAAATAGTAGATATAGAGAAGAAACAAATAAAATTTTTAGAACTGAAAAATACCATAACTAAAAAAAAAGAAAAAAAACCCACAACAAAAATACCACAGAACTCAGTGGGTGGTCTAGCAGAATGGAGAGGACAGGGGAAAGTGAACTGGAAGATCAGACATGAGAAATTATACAATCTGAATAGCAGAGAGAAAACAGACTGAGAAAAAAAAAAAAGAACAGAACCTCAAACACCTAAATTTATGTCACAGGAGTACCAGAAAGAGGATGAGACTGAAAATGTCGTCAAAAAATCATTATTTTTTAATGATTTTTAAAATCATTAAACTTTCCACATCTGGAATGCAACATAAACCTATAGATTCAATAAGCTGAGAAAATCCCAAACAAGATAAAACCAAAAAAATTTACACCTAGTAGCATTATAATTCACTTTCAGAAAACTAACAATAAAGAAAAAGCCTTGAAAGCAGCCTGTGAAGACAGCTACTTTACCTATAGGGGAGGAAAAATTCAAATGACAGCAGATTCCTCCTAAAAAACCACAGAAGCCAGAAAGAAACAGGACAATATTTTTAAAGTGCTGGAAGAAAACAATTGTCAGTTCAGAATTCTATACCCAGATAAAATATTATTTAGGATTGAAGGGGAAATGAAGACATTCTCAGATGAAGAAAAACTAGGAGAATTTGTTACTGGCAGATCTAGCCTAAAAGAACAACAGAAGGAAATTTTGATTTTGACTTGAAATCAGTTTATAGAAATGGTAATTAACATGACATTGAAACATTCCTTTTTTTGGTGACATCAGAACAATGTCTATTAATTTCAATCGGCTCTAAATCATGCCCAGATTTGATCCAGTTGTGCCACTGTGTCATCAGGTCCTTAGTCATAGGAAATGCATCTTCTTCATCTACGATCTCATCCTTTATTAGTGAATATGACTATTCACTTTCTGTTATGCAAAATTTTAAACATAACCAGAAGTACAGAGAACGCTCTAATCAGCCCTCATGTACCCATCACACAACTTGTATATGCAGCAACATATGACCAATCGCAATTTATTAGGTTGGTGCAAAAGTAATTGCGGTTTTTGACTGTGTATTTTAAATCTTTATAACTAGGCTCAAACACATCTTTATTAATCAAAATAGAAACCATTTCAATCAACACATTTTTGCCAACAAGAATTAAGTTTGTTTCTTCCTGTAGCGTAAAGATCTGTTCTTCGGGATTCAACAAACTCTTGGAAAGCATTTTTTGCATCCTGCTGGTTGTGGAAGCATTTTCCCTGCAAAAACTTGTTGAGATGCTTGAAGAAGTAACAGTCAGTTGGCGAGAGGTCAGGTGAATACTGCGGATGAGGCAAAACTTCATAGCCCAATTCTTTCAACTTTTGAAGCATTGATTGTGCGACATGAGGTTGGGGACATCCAAAAACACTATAGATAAACCAAAATGGAATTCTAAAAAATGTTTATGTGCCTGTAATCCCAGCTACTTAGGAGGCTGAGGCACGAGAATTGCTTGAACCCAGGAGGCAGAGGTTGCAGTGAGCTGAGATTGTGCCACTGCACTCCAACCTGGGCGACACAGCGAGACTCTGCCTCAAAAAAAAAAAAAAATGTTTATGTAACCCACAGAAAGGCAGGAAAAGGAAAAAAGAAATGAGAAACAGAGAACAAACAGAAAACAAAAAATAAAATGGCAGATTTAAGCCCTAAGACATCAATAAGACATCAATAACTACATTAGATATTTAAGATTTAAACATACAATTAAAGACAGAAATTGGTACAGCGAATTAAAAAATATTACCTACTATCCAACTCTATGCTTCTATGAGAAACTCATGTCAAATATAATAATACAGGCAAGTTGAAAGTAAAAGGATGGAAAAATGTATAATGCAAACATTAATTACAAGGAAGCAGGAGTGGTTATATAAATTTCAGATAAAGTAAACTTTAGAGCAAAGAAAATTACCAGAGACAGAAGGACTATTTAATGTCAATAGGGTTAACCCTCCAAGAAGACATAGCAATCCTAGATATATATGCGCCAAACATCAGACCTGCAAATATATAATATAAAAACGGAAAGAATTGAAAAGAAAAATAGATAAATCAACAATAATAGTTGGAGATGTAATGTACCTCTCTCAACCATTGACAGAACTATTGGACAGAAATCAACAGGACTATAGAAGAACTAACAATACTGCCAAGCAACAAGATTTAATGGACACGGTAGAACATTCCACCCTACAACAACAGAGTACACATTCTTTTCAAGATAGGCCATAAAATAAACCTCAGCAAATTAATTTTTTTGTTAGAGTTTTTTTTCCACAGATAGGGTCTTGCTATGTTTACCAGGCTGGAGTGCAGTGACCATTGACAGGCGTGATCACAGCACACTATAACCTCAAACTCCTGGGCTCAAGGATCCCAAGTAGCTGGGACTACAGGTGTGTGCCACGTGCCTGACCCACAGCAAATTAAAAAGAAATTAATATCACACACAGTGTGATCTCTGACCACAATGAAATCAAAGTAGAAATCAAGAACAGAAAGATAAGAGGAAGATTTCCAAATACTTGAAAACGAAACGACGTATTTCTAAATAATCCATGCATCAAAGAGGAAATCTCAAGGGAAATAAAAAAATACATTAAACTGAATGAAAATGAAAATACAACAAATCAATTGTGGGACACATCTAAGCAGTGCTGAGAGGAAAATTTACAGCACTAAGTGCACACATTAGAAAAGAGGAAAAGTCTCAAATCAATAATTTAAGCCCCACCTCAAGAACCTAGGAAAAGAAAAGCAAAATAATCCCAAAAGAAGCAGAAGTAAAGAAATAATAAAGATAAGAGTATGCTGGGCACAATGGCTTACACCTGTCATCCCAGCAGTCTGGTAGGCTGAGGCTGGAGGATCACTTGAGGCCAGGAGTTTGAGATGAGCCTGGGCAACACAGGGACACCCTGTCTCTACTAAAAATTAAAAACAAAAAAAATTAGCCAGGTGTGGTGGTGCACATCTGTAGTCCCAGCTACTTAGGAGGCTGAGGCAGGAAGATCACTAGAACCCAGAAGTTCAAGGTTACAGTGAGCTATGATCACACCACTGCACTCTAGCCTAGGTGACAGAGTGGGATCTTGATTCTAAAAAAATAAAAATAAATAATAGCAGAAATTAATAAAATTGAAAACATAAAATAATCAAGATTGTTTTGGTCTTGGTGGAGGGAGAGTCATACAGAACAGAACAGAGAAGCCAAAAATAGACCCACACAAATGTGGCAACTGATTTGCAGCAAAGGTTCAAAAGTAATTCAGTGGAGGAAAGACAGCCTTTCAACAAATGGTGCTGGAGCTATTGGACATCCATAGGCAAAATACATGCACTTCAACCTAATTCTCATACCTCATACAAAAATTAACATAAAATGGATCACAGACTTAAATGTAAAATTATAAAACAGAAAAAAAAAACATAGAGAAAATCTTTGGGCTCTAGGGCTAGTCAAGCAGTTAGACCTAACATGAAAAGCATGATCCATAAAAGGAAAAACTGATAAATTGGATTTCATCAAGACTGGAAACTTTTGCTCTATGAAAGACCCATTAAGATCATAAAAAGACAAGCTAGAGAGTAAGAGAAAATAGTTGCAAACCACACGTCCAACAAAAGGCTAGCATCTAGAATATATAAAGAACTCTCAAAACTTAACAATAAAAAGCGAACGATTCAATTAGAACATGGGTGTAGTAGGCTACATCGCGGCCTGAAAGCTATTCAGGTACTAACCCATGGGATCTGTCAATGTTACCTTATATAGCAGAATAAACTTTTCATATGCAACTCAGTTAAAGATCTTGAGATGCAGAAATTATCTTGGATTATCCAGGTGGCCCCTAAATGTAATCCTAAGTGTTCTAATAAAACAAAGGAAGAGGGAGATTTGATTCAGAAGGCAGAAAGCGATGTGATGCTGAAAGCACAGAGAAGTTGGAGGATGCTTTGATGGCAGTAAGAAAGATGGAGGAAGGGGGCTACAGGCCAAGGAACGCAGCTCTAGAGGCTGGAAAAACGAGGTGGATTCTCCCCTAGAGTCTCTAGAGGGAGTGCAGCCCTGGTGACAACTTGGTTTGAGCCCAGTGAAGCTGTCTTTGGACTCTAGCGTCAAGAACTATAAGAGAATGAATATGTGTGTGTTCATTTCTTTTGTTTTTTGAAACAGGGTCTTGCTCTGTCATCCAAGCTGGAGTGCAGTGGTACAATCACGGCTCACTGCAACCTGGACCTCCAGTGCTCAAGCAATTCTCCCACCTAAGCCTCCTGAGTAGCCAGGACTACAGGTGTGTGCCACCATGCCCAGCTAATTTTCTTTTATTTATTTATTTATTTATTTATTTATTTATTTAGAGATAGGGACTCACTATGTTGCCCAGGCTGGTCTCAAACTCCTGGGCACAAGTGGTCCTCTGTCCTTGATTGGCCTCCCAAAGTGTTGAGATTATAGGCATGAGCCATCATGCCAGGCCAAACATGTGTTGTTTTTAAGCTACCAAGTTCACAGAAATTTGCTACTGCAGCAATGGGAAACTAATAGAACGGGAAAGAGACACAGAGATGTTTTACTGAAGAAGGTATACAGACAGAAATAAGCCCATGAAAATATGTACACTTTCTTTTTCTTTTCTTTTCTTTCTTTTTTTTTTTTTTGAGACGGAGATTCACTCTTGTTGCCCAGGCTGAAGTGCATGATCTCAGCTCACTGCAACCTCTGCCTCTCAGGCTCAAGCGATTCGCCTGTCTCAGCCTCCCAGGTAGCTGGGATTACAGGCATGTGCCACCATGCCCAGCTAATTTTGTATTTTTAGTGGACACGGGGTTTCTCCATGTTGGTCAGGCTGGTCTTGAACTCCAGACCTCAGGTGATCCACCCACGTTAGCCTCCCAAAGCGCTGGGATTACAGGCATGAGCCACCGCGCCTGGCCAAAAACATGTACATTTTCATTAGCCATTAGGGAAATGAAAAATAAAAACCACAATGGGATCTCACCACACACCCATCAGCATGGCTAAAATAAAAAGTAGTGACATCATCAAATGCCAGTTAGAATGTAGAGAAACCAGATCACTCACACATTGCTGGTGGGAATGTAATGGTGCAGCCATTCTAGAAAACTTTGGGAGTTTCTTTAAAAAACTAAACGTGCAACTACCATATGATCCAGATATTGCACTCTGGGACATTTGTCCTAGAGAAATGAAGACTTATCTTATGTTCCTACAAAAACCTGCACATGAATATTTACAGCAACTTCATTCGTAATAGCCCAAGAACTGGAAACAACCCCCGTGTCCTTCAACAAGTCGGTAAATGATTAAGCAGACTGGTTCATTCATACCATGAAATACTACACAGCCATGAGAAGAAACAGCCTTGATACACAAAGCAACCTGGATAAATCTCCGGAGAATTATCCTGAGTGGAAAAAGCCAATCCCCAAAGGCTGCTACACAGTCTGTGACTGCATTAGTTTAACATTCTTAACATGACAAAATTATAGAGATGGAGAACAGGTTGGTGGTTGGCAGGAGTTAAGGAGGAGGAGAGGGCATTGGCAAGGGAAGGAAATGGGTATGTCTATAAAAAGGCAACTTGAGGACCCCTTGTGATGATGGAAAGGTTCTGTTTCTTAGCTGTATCAATGCCAGGGTCTTGGCTGTGATACCGTACTGCAGTTTTGCAAGATGTTACTATCGGGGGAAATTAGGTAAAGTGTTCATGGGATCTCTGCATTATTTCTTACAACTGCATATGAATCCATGATGATCTCAAAATAAGAAGTTTAAAACCACAAATGTGGGGAGGAGAGAGGCAGAAGTGTTTGAAAAGGCTAGAAATTATCAAACAACAATTTTAAAGTTCTATTCATAAAAAAGTAGAACTATTTGATTTCCCATTGTAAACAGAAAATGTAATTTTACATGCCCAGTACAATATATATGCTTAATAAATATTTGTTTGAAAGATGGTGGCGGGGGTGGATGGATGGAAAGCGAATAGCTGCAAATCCTGTCAGCAGGCAGTGTAGGGGCAGAGGATGAAGGAAAAAGAAAAGACAAAGAGATAAAGAAGGTGGGGGAAGAGGGAAAAAGAGCAGAAGAAGAGAAAGAAGAAGAGAGAAAGGAGGAAAGAAGGGGAAGAGGAGGAAGAGGAAGAAGGGGAGGAAGGGGGAGGAAGAGGAAGAGAAAGAGAAGTCAGGGGAGATGAGAAGCATGGTGCTTTGTGGCATATTGACGGTGGGCAAGGCTGTGGATTTTTCTGAGCAGCCCTGGTGTGGAGAAAAGACCTCCCAGGGTGCATGGCGCCCGCAGACACCCTGGCTAGGCTGCCCCTTGTTAGATGGGACTGCTCCCTCCCTCTTTGCTGGGCACCTACTTTGTCCCCTGGTGGGTGGCTCCTGTATGGGTGAGGTATTCCAGCTCTCTGGGCCCTTTCCTTCTCACCCTGTACCAGCACAGCTCCAGCACCAGGTCATGGTCACAGACACTCAGAATGTGCTGATGGAATCTTCCTGTTGATTTAAGCCAGTGAGACCTTGCTTGTCCTGGAAAAACTGGACGTGAGAGAGGCAGGGGGAACAGGAATTGCTTTCCAAGAATCTCCCTGATATGGGGTGCTCTGAAGGCCTCTTTTGTCATCTCCTTCTCCTTGGGAAGGGGTTCCTGGAAAGGTGCTGGTGCAGGAGGGCACTGGTGCAGGTAGCAGCTGGTGCAGGCGGGCGCTGGTGCAGGTGGGAGCTGGTGCAGGTAGGGGCTGGTGCAGGTGGGGGCTGGTGGAGGTGGGGGCTGGTGCAGGTGGGGGCTGGTGCAGATGGGGGCTGGTGCAAGTGGGGGCTGGTGCATGTGGGGGCTGGTGCAGGTGGGGGCTGGTGCAGGTGGGAGCTGGTGCAGGTGGGGGCTGGTGCAGATGGGGTCTAGTGCATGTGGGGGCTGGTGCAGGTGAGGGCTGGTGCAGGTGGAGGCTGGTGCAGCTGGGGGCCAGTGTAGGCAGATGCTGGTGCAGGTGGAGGCTGATACAGGTGGGCGCTGGGGAAGTTAGGGGCTGGTGTAGGTGGGGGCTGGTGCAGGTGGACCTGCCAACTGGGACTAGGTGTCAGCCACAGCCAGGCGAGGGGGAAGGGCAGGAGCTGTCCTGGCTGGGGGCTTGGGGCACCAATTTGCAGGTGAGTCAGAAACCCCAAGACCAAACCTTTGATTGCGTGCATCACCTTTGTGTCACCTTTCAGTGCTGGATTTGTGTTCCCTGGAGACAGGGCCATGATCCTCTCTCCTCATGCGTCAAATCAGACAACGGACACTGAAACACTGCGCTGGGGCCTCAGGAGGAGGATGAGGAACAGGATAGGGGGACACCCACCTCTCTCTGCCCAGGACGACTCAGGGGTGTGCCTCCTAGCAGCTGTGAAAACACTAAAGGATTTACAACATTCCCACTTATGTGGGATTTGGATTCATTTCCACAGCTCTACCTATGAGTAAGAGAATCTATTCAGCAACATGACATCACGGGATGGCAAGAGTGACAGCTGCAGAGGTGCCAGATGTTGTCCCATCTCTGTCTCACTGTGCTCTGGCCTTCTCTGGCCTCTCCTTTCTAACCCACCAACCCTGTCTGGCTGGGATGTAGGCCTGGTTCATAAGTCCCCTCTGCTATACTCCACCTTTGCCTCAGGTCTCTCATCCCTTTGCCTTCTGCCCGCCACCCACCTGGATTGGAAGCCCACCGTGGGGGTTGTCTCTTGGCTGCTGAGTGCTCAGCAGGGCCCCTGTGGTCAGCAAATGGGTGATGTGGGAGTGCAGATGACACACCCTGGTTGGGTTCTTTCCGTGAGAAAATGGCATTGGGTATTTCTAAAATGACCGTGGTTTTCTTAAATTTTCTAACCACAAAAATGTTATGAGTTTCTCACTGTGGCAGATCAAATAGAAATATGATTCATGCTTCACAATTTGTGTAGCCAGTATCATAGATATTTGGTAGTTCTATTATGTATCTGACAGGTACATATATTTTTTTCCTCTAAGAGATTGTTCTATGTGAATAGATAGAAACTACTTAAATACAATAAAGTCTATTTATTACAGACCAAGAGCAAACAGTTTACTAAATGGAAAAATGCTGAAGTCATTTCTATTAATTCAAGATCAAGACAGAGTGCCCGTTGTCATCACTATTGATCTACACAGCATTGGTGGGTTTAACTAATAACAATAAGATGAAAATGAATTGATTGGAATAAGCATTGGAAATGAAGACAGAAATGTCTTTATTTGCAGATGATTGAGAGTATACCTAGACAACCTATAGATCCTAATAAAATAATATTAAAATTAGAGAATTTAGTAAGGTAGATAGGTAGATAAATATATAAATATAAAGCTTCGGTTTATGGTAACAATAAACATTTGAGAAGGGAAATGAAAAAAAATAGCCTATTCATAATAACAGCAGGCACTCACTATACAATTCCTAAGGATGCATTTAACAAGAAAAGGTAAACTATTTACAGAAGTAAAATGATACAATTGTATTGAAGGACATTTTTAAAAAAAACCCTCAGCAAATGGATATGTACAAGCCGTGCTTCTGTATGGAAAGATGTAACATCAAAAAATACCAGTTCTTAAAAAACTAATGTATTAAATTTAAGACATTACTATATAAATTTAATGCAATTGCAGTTAGAATTTTACTTCTAAGAACCAGATACAGTAATTTTAGATTCTATGTAGATAAAATAATTGTAAAGTAAATGTAAAATAACTATACATTTCAAATGTTCAGAGAAAAATAGTGAAGAAAATGCGAATGCATGGGGACCAGTTCTAGTATAGACAATAAAACTCAGACTCAAGCAACCAATACCAAAACAGTATGTTGCTGGCACCGGATCTGGCCAATGTATTAAGGAAACAGACCTGAGAGCCCAGAAACAGATGAGTAGAGAAATCTAAAATATGATGATGGCATTTTCAGTCAGAGAGAAAGGGTGGTCCCAGCAATTGTTCAGGTACAACTGTTTATCCAACTTTAAGAAAAACAAAGAGATTCTACTTTAACCATATGTAGAAACAAATTCTACGTGAATTAAAGATTTACGTGTCAAAATAAGACATTAACATATTAGGACAGAATTTAGGGGTCTATTTATATAATCATAGAGGGAGGGAGCACTCTTTCCTTCCCTTCCCTTCCCTTCCCTCCCTCCCTCCCTCTTTCTTTCTTTCTCTCTCTCTCTTCTTTCTTTCTCTCTCTCTCTTTCTCTCTTTCTTTCTTTCCTTCTTTCTTTTTTTTTTTTTTAAATAGAGTTTTGCTCTTGTTGCCCAGACTGGAGTACAATGGTGTGATCTCAGCTCAACGCAACCTCCACCTCCTGGGTTCAAGTGATTCTCGTGCCTCAGCCTCCTGAGTAGCTTGGATTACAGGCCTCTGCCACCACACCTGGCTAATTTTGTATTTTTAGTAGAGGTGGGGTTTCTCCATGTTGGTCAGGCTGGTCTTGAACTCCCGACCTCAAGCGATGTGCCTACCTCAAACTCCCAAAGTGCTGGGATTACAGGCGTGAGCCACCGCGCCCGGCCAGAAGGAGCACTTTCTAAACAAGCTAGAAATCCCAGAAGCCATCAACAAAGGGGGAGATACATGTTGACTACATGAAAATTAAACATTTTATAAGAGAAGAAGGATCCATGAGCAAAATCAAAGAGCAAACAACAGACTAGGAAATGTATTTCCAACACACAATCAATCTCTTAAACCATTGAAAAACTATGAATTAATTATACTTTTAAAAGATAAATTTAAATTGTAGCAAGAAAATGCTAAAGGACTATGAGCTGCTAATTTGCAGAAGAAGCAATCCAAGCACCCAGAAAACACATGAAAGGAGATTCAGAGAACAGAAATTCAACAAATGAGGCAACAGGGCCACCTAAGGTTTTAGGGTGACCAACTTGTCCTTGTTTGCCCAGGACTCTCCTAGTTTTGAAACTCCTTAGTCCTGGGCAAACTGAGATGGTTGCCCTTGACAGAAGAAAGAAAAGCCTGAATCAGGTATTTGAACTTTGAATGGACCAAGAGTGTACTCAATGAGATTGAGTTAACCCCAAAAGACTTAAACCCCAGAAAGAGACTAAGTGGACTTCAATGAGCAGCTTTGTGTTTTCTTACCATTAAGGGATTAGGGGCTCCAGGATGAGGTGGCAGAAATTCTAGGCAGTAAAGAAAGTTACTGACATGGCTGGAAAGTTTGTATACAAAGGTGGTTTAGGGTCATGTGGGGGCTGAAACCCAGCTCGTGCTCTGCCTGTTGAGCTGTATGTCCTGGTGTGGGGCTGAGCCCGTCTGGACCAAGGGATGCCCTTGACTCTGCACACAGGTGTGCATGGGTTAGAGGGACCCTAGTGATGGCCGTCCTGTCATCTGGGCTTGGTAGAGCCCAGGCCCAAAGCATGGTGACACTCAGAGGACACACTCCTGTATGGTCCAAGGCAGTGTTTCTGGGAAGAATCTGTCTGGGTGGAGGCCTGGTGGGCTGGAGGGCTTGGAGGTGTCTGTGAGGTTGCCCTGCAGGCCCTGACCTCTCAGAGATTGTACTGAGGGAGTGCCAGTCCTCCTGGTTGTCTGACTGGCTGTGCCCCCACTGCCACCCTGTCAGCTTACAGCCTCTTGCTCTTCACTCAGCCAGCTCCACAGAAACCTTTTTACATTCTGAGCTCAGCAGTTCTTCTTCCCCACAGCCAGGCCCCTGGGCCCCTCCTCCCTGTAGCCTTCCTTGCCTGGGCTCTGAGAACCTGCCCTGACTGCAGACTGGGGTCTTTGTTACTCTAGATGAGGGCCCGGGGGCTGAGCTTCAGGTCTCAGAATGTGCTTTCTAAGGTGGCCACCTTGAGACCTCCCATCCCATAAGCTCTTCTTACAATGTGTTGTTGACTTTCCTCCCATTGAGAGGTGGGGGTGCCTTTGAATTTGGGAGGGACTATGTCATACAACTATGACAAAAGTGACTGTCTTCATCTGTTTTCTATTGTTATAACAGAATAACACAGACTTGGTGATTTTTTTTTTTTTTTTTGAGACAGGGTCTTGCTCTGTTGCCCAGACTGGAGTGCAGTGGTTTGATCTCGACTCACTGCAACCTCCATCTCCTGGGTTCAAGTGATCCTCCCACTTTAGCCTCTGGAGTCACTGGGACTACTATGTGCACAACACCACACCCAGCTAATTTCTGTATTTTTTGTAGAGATGGGGTTTCACCATGTTGTCCAGGCTGTTCTCAAACTCCTGGGCTCAAGTGATGCACCCACCTCAGCATCCCAAAGTGCTAGGATTACAGACATGAGCCACCATTGTGCCCACCCCAGACTGGGTGATTTATAAAGAAAATAAGGGGTTTTTTTGGGCTCATGGAGGCTGGGAAACCCAAGAGCATGGCACTGGCATCTGGTGAGGGCTTTCTTGCTGCAGCATCTCGTGGTGGAAGGACAAGTGAACATGACAGACAGAGAGAGAATGGAGGCTAAACTTAAGCTTTTTATCAGGAGTCTACTCCCATGATAACTAACCTGCTCCCACAATAATGGCCTGAATGCATTCATTAGAATGGTGTCCCTGTGACTTACTCACCTCTTAAAGGCTCCGTATCTTAATACTGTTACAGTGTCAATTAAATCTCAACATGAGCTTAGTAGAGGTCAAACATTCAAACTCCAGCAGTGACATTATGTGAGGCTCATTCCTAAAAGGCAATACAGCTTCTGCCTGGTTCTCTTGGGACAACTGCTCTTGGAATCCAGCTACCATGCTGTGAGGAAGCCCAAGCCTCCTGGAGAGGCCATGTGTGGCTCTTCTGACTGAGCTGACAACCAGATTGGTTATGGAAACTTCTGAGATGGCTCCATCCCCAATTAACCTCGATTGTGTAAGAAACATCTAGCTGAACCCATTCAACCGCCAGAACTGTGAGAGGTGATAATAAAAATATTGCTCATGTTTTAAGCCACCGTGTTTTGGGATGATTTGTAAACAGCAATAGATAATTGGTGCCACAATTCTGGCAGCAGAGCACTAAGACCAAAACCCTGTTATAAGCTTCTGCTCTGATCATTTAACCCCTACCACTTTCCTGGGTGATCAGTCATTTGTTCAACTTGCATTGGATAAGCAATCGCCTCATGCCAGGCTCTGTGTCACACTGAGGGCCCAGTGAGGGGTGAACAAACAGACTTGGTGCTGGCATTCAGAGTAGGGACATCTGTTACTCGGGAGACCCTCATTCCCCTTATCTCATGAGGTGAAGGGGATCTGGTCCCACCTGGCTTCTTCCCTCTTCCTTTCCCTGCAGCCAGGCTGGGCCTGGAGTGTCCTAGCACATGTCACTCTAGTGACTGAATTCTGGACATTATTATTGGCTTCCTGTGAGAACCGAAGCAGGGGCCCTTGAGGGATAAGATCAGATGAACAGGTTTAAACCAAAAGGGAGACAAAGCCACCCCAAACTGAGAGGCAGGATGGAGTACAGGGAGACGTCCAGAAAGCAGGGGCCTAATCTAGGATGGGGAGATTTGAAAGACAGGAAGGAGGGTCTGTGCTGGTGGTTGGCATTGTTGGGGTGCCAAGGGGGTCACTCAGGGTGGTGTCTCTCACGTGGCCTTTGGTTCTTTCTCCAGAGAAGCACTCAGGCGAGGAGGCTGGGTCATGTTTCAGGGTTGTTAAAAATACAGCAGTAACTCACTGAGTGCCGCCTTCTATGGGGTTGGCCTGGGGAGCTGTAAGGTATAAAGGGAAACCTCTTCCCCAGGTGCAAGGACCTGCTTCTGGCAGTTGATGGAGCAACTGTGGGAGTGGTGATTGGCTGCTTTGAGGAGGCCCAAGAAGTGAGCTGCCACCTCACAACTCCAGGGGCTGGGCAAGGATGAGAGAGTCTCAGATTCATTGCTGGGGCTTGGAGTCTATGGGGCATGGAGGGATGTAGTAGTCAGCTAGAGCTGCCATAATAAAGCACCAGAAACAGGATGGCTTACACAACAGAAATGTATTTTCTCATCGTTCTGCAGACCAGAAGTCCAAGATCAAGGGGTCAGCAGGATTGTTCCTCCTGAGGGTTAGGAGGGAGAATCTGCTCTAGGCCTCTCTCCTGGTTTCTAGTGGTTGCCAGCAATCTTTGCCATTTCTTGGTTTGTAAAAGCATCACCTGATTTCTGCCTTGGTCTTCAGGTGATGTTCTCCCTGTCTGCATGTTTGTGTCTAAATTTCCCCTTTTTATAAGGACATCAGTCATATTGGATTAGGACTCACCCTTCTCCAGTATTACTGCATCTTAACTTGATTACTTCTGTAAAGATTTCTTCTCCAAGTGAAGTCACATTCTGAGGTACTGGTTAGGACTCCAGTGTATGGCTTTGAAGGGACACAATTCACCCATAACATGAGACGATAATGTCAACCAGGCACCTAGTTCTATAGCTGACTTCTTGATCTCAGGTAATGTGCTCAACAAATCTGTGATAAAAATACTATACATTTTTTTCTAATTATTTATTATAAAATTGTAAAAACATACAGCAGTCACTACTAAAAATACAAAAAATTAGCTGGGTGTGGTGGTGGGTGTCTGTAGTTCCAGCTACTCAGGAGGCTGAGGCAGGAGAATGGCGTGAATCTGGGAGACAGAGCGTGCAGTGAGCTGAGATTGCACCGCTGCACTCCAGCCTGGGCGACAGAGCAAGACTCTGTCTCAAAAAAAAAAAAAAAAAAAAAAAAAAAAACCAAACATACAGCAAAGCTGAAAGAATTTTACAGTGAGCACCCTTCCCATATGCCCACTAGCTACATTCTACTATTGACATTTTACGTTATTTGCCTTGTCACATAATCTATCCATCTATTCATCCTCAATCCACCCATTAATCCACCTTATTTTCTGGTGCATTTCGAAGTAAATTGCAAACATCAATACGTTTTTCCCTAAAGTTAGCAGTCAATCATTAACTAGAGTTCAATATTTTCTTTACAGATTTTTCTTCTGAGGTACAATGAAGTGCTCAAATCTTAAGTATACATTTATTGAGTTTTAAGGAAAGCAAACAGCTGTGTAATCCAAATGCCTAGCAAGATATAGAACATTACCATCACCATGGAAATTTCTCTCATGTCCTTTCCCAATCTCTGCCTCCACCCCTCAGAGGCAACCACCAGTCTGATTTTTCCACTGTAGCTTAGTTTTGCCTGTTCAGAACTTCATAAAAAGTGGAATCAGATGCAATACACTCATTCATTTAAGGCTTCTTCCACTGAGCGTCATGTTGTCAAGCTTCATCCGTGCTGAATGAATTTTGTAGTGTGTATCTGTAATTCATTCCTCCTTATTGCTGAGTAGTATCTCATTGTATGGATGTGCCACACTTCTCCTGATGAGCCTCTGGGCTGTTTTCAGCTCTCGGCTACTGCAAATAAGTATGTATTTGCATCTCCATTTTAGGGATAAGGAAGTGATGCTCAGGAAGTTTAAGTGGCTTGTTGAAGGTCATATGGGTCATGAGGGGCAGAACCAAGATTTGAACTCAGCCAGATTGGTCAGATGCCAGAGCCTAAAGCATTTTCTTTTTAATTCCTCTGTGATATGTTTGCTTTCCCTGGTATGGGGTGGCCTGGGAAGTAAAGTATACCATGGGATGTGTATTTTACCTTCATCTGACTGATTTGCATTATAGTCAGGCAGTCTGCAATTGCAAGAGTGGTTTTGAGTCCCTGCTTCACCATTTACCAGCCGTGTGACCCTGGGCACATGACTAAACTTGCTTCTGTCTCTGCTTCCTAATCTGTACAATGGGGAGATAACAGCATACATAGGGTTGTTGTGAGGGTTAAATAATGAATTAATATATGAAAGCCCAGTGACTGTGCCAGGCATATGGTAAGTGCCATATGAATGTGAGATATTTGACAATTATCTCTTGAGCACTATCTCCAGGCCACATCCATGTGCTAAGTATACGAGGATGACTAACGCATTGTATCGGGCCCACCTTGTCTGCACCTTTCATCCTCTGGATAGATCCCTCTTTTCCTGTGGCCATTGGTGAGGCCATCAGCTTCAAGCAGGTATACCTGTTGGCATCTTGCCTTGTTGTGCCCTCCTCTCTATGAGGAACTGCCATACCCTTCTCCACCGTGGCTGCGCCACTTCACATCCCAGCAACAGTGCACAGGGGTTCCAGTGTCTCCACATGCTTGCCAACATGTCTCCCTCCTTTCCTTCCTTCCCTCCCTCCTTCTCTCTCTCTTTTTTCTTTCTTTCTTTCTTTTTTCTTTCTTTCTTTCTCTTTCTTTCTTTCTTTTCTTCCTTCCTTCCTTCTTCCTTTCCATTCCTTTCCTTTCATTTCCTTTCCTTTCCTTTCCTTTCTTTCCCTTTCCTTTCCTTCTCTGTCATTCTTTCTTAATATTAAACTTTTAGCTATGGAAAACAGTATAGCTATTTCTCAAAAAATTAAAACTAAAGTTACCATATGATCCAGTAATACCTCTTCTGGGTATATATCCAAAAGAATTGAAAGCAGGGTCTTGATATACTTGTACACCATGTTTATAGCAGCATTATTCACAATGGCCAAAAGCTGGAAGCAACCCAAGTGTCCATTGACGGATGACTAAATAAGCAAAATGTGGTCTATCCATATAAAGGAATATTAGTTGACCATAAAAGGCAAGGAAATTATGACACAAACTACAACTTATGCCAAGCTACAACTTGCTGGATGAAACTTGAGGACAGTATGCTAAGTGAAATCAGCTAGACGCAAAAAGACAAGCACCATATACTTCCATTTCTTTGAGGTACGTGGAATAGTGAAAGTTATAGGGACGGGAAGTAGAATACGGTGGCTACCAGGGACCAGGGGTAGCAGGTAACAGGGAAATATTGTTTCATGGGTATAGGGTTTCACTTTCACCAGATGAAGAGTTCTGGAAATGGATGGTGGTGATGGTTGTACAACAATGTGGGTGTACCTAATGCTGATGAAATATACACTTAAAAATGGTTAAGATGATTTTATGTTACAAAATACATATTTTATCAAAATTTTAAAAAATTTAATACTTTTAGAAAATTTTAAAATTGAAAAAAAGTTGTCTGTGTGAATTGTTTCCTTGTCTACTATTGAAGTCAAAATAAAAAAGTGGAGATGAACCAAAATAAAAATAGAGAGATGAATCTCTAAATGTAGCATTTTATTTGGGAAGAAAGAATCGCAATTCAAGGCATACACACAGACAGAGTGGTCTTCTGAAGATGGTATGCCTGAAGAACAAAGAGAAGGTTGGGGGTTTTATAAAAAAAGGGAAATGTTACATGTGTTCTTGGGAGAAAGTTCACTGGTATTAGCAAAGCCCTGGGAACTGGCAAGCTCTGACTGGTGAGCCATGAAGATGGGCAAAATCCATGAAGGTAGTCCCAGAGTTGCAGCAAGTTAGCTCAGCAGCTATGTGAACAACTGGCCTCAGGTTACAACCAGCAGCTTCAGCAGCCAGACTTGCAGAGATGTACATTCTTGAAGCAACATTATGTGTCCTGAGTGCTTTCCACCACTGGTTGTTCCTTCTCCTTCTTCTCCTTCTTTTCCTTCTTCTCTTCTCCTCCTTCTCCTCCTCCTCCTTCCTTTTCCTCTTCCTCTTCTTCCTCTTTCTTCTTTTCTTTTTTTTTAAATTTAATTTTATTTTTTATTATACTTTAAGTTTTAGGGTACATGTGCACATTGTGCAGATTAGTTACATATGTATGCATGTGCCATGCTGGTGCGCTGCACCCACTAACTCATCATCTAGCATTAGGTATATCTCCCAGTGCTATCCCTCCCCCCTCCCCCCACCCCACAATAGTCCCCAGAGTGTGATGTTCCCCTTCCTGTGTCCATGTGATCTCATTGTTCAATTCCCACCTATGAGTGAGAACATGCGGTGTTTGGTTCCTCTTTCTTCTTTTCTTCTTCTTCTTCTTCCTCCTCCTCCTTCTTCTTCTTCTTCTACCTCTTCTTCCTCTTCTTCTTCCTCCTCCTCCTCTTCTTCTTCTTCTTTTTTCTTTTTTTTTGACACAGTCTTGCTCTGTCACCCAGGCTGGAGTGCAGTGGTGCGATCTTGGCTCACTGCAGCCTCTACTTCCAGATTCAAGCGATTCTCCTGCCTCAGCCTCTCCAATAGCTGGGACTACAGGCATGTGCCAGCACACCTGGCTAATTTTTTTATTATTATTATACTTTAAGTTCTAGGGTACATGTGCACAACGTGCAGGTTAGTTACATATGTATACATGTGCCGTGTTGGTGTGCTGCACCCATTAACTCGTCATTTAACATTAGGTATATCTCCTAATGCTATCCCTTCCCCCTCCCCCCACCCCACAACAGGCTCCAGTGTGTGATGTTCCCCTTCCTGTGTCCATGTGTTCTCATTGTTCAATTCCCACCCATGAGTGAGAACATGCGGTGTTTGGTTTTTTGTCCTCGCCATAGTTTGCTGAGAATGATGGTTTCCAGCTTCATCCATGTCCCTGCAAAGGACATGAACTCATCCTTTTTATGGCTGCATAGTATTCCATGGTGTATATGTGCCACATTTTCTTAATCCAGTCTATCATTGTTGGACATTTGGGTTGGTTCCAAGTCTTTGCTATTGTGAATAGTGCCGCAATAAACATATGTGTACATGTGCCTTTATAGCAGCATGATTTATAATCCTTTGGGTATATACCCAGTAATGGGACGGCTGGGTCAAATGGCATTTCTAGTTCTAGATCCCTGAGGAATTGCCACACTGACTTCCACAATGGTTGAACTAGTTTACAGTCCCACCAACAGTGTAAAACATTCCTATTTCTCCACATCTTCTCCAGCACCTGCTCTAAGGACTAAGAGGTTCTGCTTCTGTAAACAGCAAATGGTCCTTTGATGGGACTTGCAGACATGGCTTAGAGAGGGGAGTGCTGGGGCCAGGAGGGACAACAGAGCTCATCTGTCTACTCCAGTGGTTCCCAGATGTCACTCATTCACCATGCTCACATCTTTGAATATGCTATTTTGCTGATTTTTTCTTTACTTGATTCACTTAAAATTGTTTGAGATGATGGATATGTTAATAACCCTGATCGGATCACTATATATTATATGGATCGAAACATCATCATGTACCCCATAAAACATGTACAATTATGTGTCAATTTAAAAAATGTTAAATGAACTTATTTAAAAAAGAGATTGTATTATTATATGCAATGAAAAACATTTTCACTTTCCATCAATGGAAGTAAAAAGATAAAGCCTAAATATTAAAAGAAGGTTGCCCACATACCACATAACATTATCTCATGTTCCACCAGCAGGAAGGTGTACCCCACTTTGGGCTTTTGTTTGGATCCAAGAGCACTTGGGTGAAGCCCCTGGCACCACATGGGGGAACCAGAGCCACACCCACATTCCCATGCTCAGCAGGGCTGATGCTGCCCTGAAGCTGCAGGAGTCCATGGCTGTGGGCTGGGGTGGAGGGCCCTAAAGAGGGCAGCCAACCAGCAGGTGAACTGGTCAGGGAAGACCTCTAGGGTGTGGGGCTCCAGCGGCACCTAAGGACAGTGGGGTTATGCAGAGCTGAGAATATGCCTTGCTGAGGTGGGAGCTGAGGGGCCCGGTGCCAGGGGGACTGGAGGGCATCTGAAGAAGCTGGCAAAAGGGCCACAAGGAACAAGGGACCTGGGAGCCCTGGGGTCTGACCTTAGTCCCAGGGGATGGGAAGCCTAGGATGGGTTTGGGTTTGGTGTGTTTGCCTCTTGGAAGGATGATTCTGATGAGGGGATGGGAATCAAGGGAGATGATCACTCTAGTGCAGATCCAGCTGAGGGCCGAGAGGGTGAAGGTGGGGGTCACAGGACCTGCTGTGAGTAAGTGGTCCAAGAGGGAGGGACGCTAGATCTCCTGGCTCCCACCCAAGCAGCAGGGTTATGAAAGGCCGTCATGAGAGCACAGGTGAGAAGGGCAGGGCGGAGGGGAGCCCTTTCTGTGGGCAGTGCCTGCAGGAACAAGTTATACTGCAGTTTCAGAAACTTCACAGAAATGACCTCTCCCGTACCAGATACAATGACAAGCTGTGGCTCTTCCTCTGTGGCCTTCTACACTATGGGATGCTCCTCCTATCCTTGCCTCTGCCAGGCGGCCCCCTGGTTCCTCTCCACCCTCTGAGCACTCCCTCCTGTCCCGTGGACTGGATGCTCTTCCTCAGGGCTCAGTGCTGCTGTCTGCTCCTCTCAATCCCCACACCATGGCTGGGTCCTCCCAACATTTATCGGGCTGAGATTTGCTCACCAATGACACGCTCTAAAGGCTAAGGGACTCCACTTCTCCATGCAGCAGATGGTCTACTCATGGGCCATGGAGATGGAGAGGGTGGAAGATGGAGAGGGTGGGGGATGTAGAGGGTGGGAGATGGAGAGGGTGGGAGATGGAGAGAGTGGGAGATGGAGAGGGTGGGAGATGGAGAGGGTGGGGGATGGAGAGGGTGGGGGATGGAAAGGGTGGGAGATGAAGAGAGTGGGAGATGGAGAGGGTGGGGGATGGAGAGAGTGGGAGATGGAGAGAGTGGGAGATGGAGAGAGTGGGAGATGGAGAGGGTGGGAGATGGAGAGGGTGGGGGATGGAGAGGGTGGGGGATGGAAAGGGTGGGAGATGAAGAGAGTGGGAGATGGAGAGGGTGGGGGATGGAGAGGGTGGGAGATGGAGAGGGTCCCGTGTCCATCTCCAGCCTGTCTTGCTCTTGTGCTTCACACCCATGGCCTCTTCTTATTCTCACTGCTAAGTCTTTCAGGTTCTTCAAACTCAAAATGCAAAGTGGCCACCCCAAGACTTGCTGCTCCCAATCACCGTGACTGATGCCCACCACCCACTGCTCCAGCCATGCACTGGGAAAAACTCTTGGCCTGCTCCTCTGTGCCCCAAGGCATCAAACAAAATAGCCCGTAGTGCTGCCTGCAGATTATCTTTCCAGTCCAGTCCCTTTCCCACATGCCTTGCCCAGCCACAATGCCTCTCAGCACAGCCCCCTCGCGGCTTCCCTTCCCCAGTCTTGCTTCATGCCACACTGTGCATTGGGGGAGCTCCCAAAACCCTCCTATGGTTCCCTGCTGCCCTAGAGATGAAGCCCACCCTCCTCAACATGGCCACAAGGCCCCCGGCAGCTGGCAGAAGGCTTGGGGACCCTGGTGGAGCCTCCGTGGGCAAACCGTTTGTCCCCTACCATCATGCTTGGTGTATGGCTGCATTTGCCCTGGCTTGTCTCCTCTGCTGTCTAAGTGATCTAAGGGCTGTCCTTGTCACTCTTGTTTACCCTGAATCCCCGGATCTCTCACAATCCCTGGCACTCCAAAAATATTGTCAAATAAATACATGATCAAGGAGAGCTAACACAGGAGCCCTTCGCCTCACCTCCTGTGCCCTGGTGCCAGGCTGGCATGACATGCCTTCCTCTAGGCGCCTTGGGAACCCAGCCTGAGTTCAGCTTTATGAGGAAGATAGGACAGCCCAGGTCTTGCCAATTCACAGGAACTTTTGCCACTTTTTGCCCATTTAAGGCTGACAGAGATGGGTCTAGAATCAGGAAAAGTTGAATTCAAGTACAGCAGGGTGGGCTTGACCCAGTCACAGGACCTCCAGTGACATCATTGGATCATTGGATTTTGCAAGATAGTGAACGTCAGGGAGTCCCACAGTGGCACCATGAGGAGTCAGCCCACAGTCAATTCCTCCTCTCACTTTCTCTTTCTCAGATCTTTGCAGACAAAGTATCCTGTTCAGACTGTTAAATACTGCACTTTCGGCCGGGTGCGGTGGCACATGCCTGTAATCCCGGCACTTTGGGAGGCTGAGGCTGGTGGATCACTTGAGGTGAGAAGATCGAGACCAGCCTGGCCAACATGGTGAAACCCCATCTCTACTAAAAATACAAAAATTAAATACTAAATTACAAATAAACAAAATAAAATACTGTACTTTCAAAATGGTTTGCTTTGACCATTTTACCAATGAGGAAACTAGCTTACACGGGAGGGCTGGAGGCAATGCTTTTTTTTTTGCCAACATCCAAGTGGGATGCCTCCTCCCAAAGCAGCCCTGGATTTTCCCTCAGGCCATGGGAGGACCCAGTGTGACGGGCACCAGGCTGGTCCTACACTATGCCTGGCCACCCCAGCTCAGCCGACACATGACTCTTTCTCCATGCTCATCCTTCATGTTTCTTCATCATCACCCAGAGCTCCCAGACCTAACAGCTTGCTCCTTGTGGCACGCAGGCGTTCAGAGACTCAGAAATTATACTCTGAGCCAATTGGGCCATGTTATGTTCCTTGTGCTCATATGGAGCACACACTGAAGGAAGTAGAAGCAGAGAATATCAGAGCCAGAGGGACCCTAGGAGCCATCAGTGTTCACTTCTCTTCTCTCCTGATGGGGAAACTGAGGCCCAGACAGCTGAACCATGGTAGGAGTCCTTTTCCTGACTCCCCCTCCCATGCTCTTCCTACACCCGAGCTGCCTTCCTGGCTCCTTTATGAAGCACTAGACTGCCCTGGCCTGTGGGGTTGGGGAGAAGGAAAATCAATAGAGACAGTAATGGGCCAGGCTCTATCTGACCTTTGAGGAGTCCAGTAGGAGAGGGTTGTGTCTCTCCCTCCAGCCAAATCAGCATTCAGAGGGGACTTGGCAGGGAATCAGCCTCCCAGCCATGCCGCCTGAGTCATGAAGCATGGTGCTGCCTTGGTGATCATGCTTGGGAACAGGGATTGACCAACATGCTGAGCAGGTGTGCAGGTGGCGAGGTGGGGCCCAGGGTACCTGTCTGTCTGCTCTGAGAGTGCCAGGTTGCAGGCCAGCCCTGGGGTGGTGGGGGCTCTTTCTCCTGCCAGGTTCCACCTCTTCTCCATATACCACCTCCCCTCCCTTTTTCCCTCCTCCTCCAGCTTTCTGCTCTCCGTGACTCCCCTCTCACTCCCCCACTGATCCCTCACTCTTCTTTCCTACCGCTCCCAGTCTGGGCTGTCCAGGTCATATGGAATCGAGTTTAGGAGCCGCTGTCCTTCGGGGATTCCTCTGATGCTCTTCAGCGAGGTCAGCTCCTTTCTCCTGGGTGCTGGCTGTGCACTGGCCTCTGCCTCCTCTGTTGTCTGAATGAGGAGCTCCAGGTGCTGCAGGCTGTACTCCGTTTCCCAGCGCAGTGGGGGGCTCTCTGAGTCCCTGGGCAGAGCAGGGATGGGGAGGGGAGGGTGACGGGGAGCCTTCAGGAGTTGAAGCTAACGGAAGGAGTGGGAGCGGGACAATGTGGTGATCTGGGAGGGAAGTGGGCCAGATGGGACTGTGGTCAGGCCCTGGCCAGTGGGTAGGTGTGAAGAATGGAGGCACTGGGTAATGCAGCTCCTGGGCACAGTGGGCATTCTGTGCTTGTGTGTGGGGGAAGGAGTGGGAGGCAGACTCCCACAGGCAGCCAGAACCCGGGCCTCTGGCTCAGGGCTCTGTCCATTCCCACCAGCTCTGGGATCCCCAGGGCTGGCTCCATGGTGTGGATCCACCTAGCCCTCATCTTTGGAACTGTCCTATAGCCCCTCATCAGCCCCCTGCCTGGGAGAGGGAGGAGAGAGCTTGGTCAGTCTGTTCATGCTGCCGTTGTCATTTCCGGAACAAGCTGTGCAGGTGTCTGTGTCCCCTGGAGTCAGTTCACAGACTCCGCTGTCTCTGCTGAGGGAGAGTAGAGAGCCACCGGCTACACCCTCAGCACTAACTGTGGCCCCATGCACGGTTCAGTCTGGCTCTGGACGCTTTCTCTCTGGGGTATGTCTCACCACACTGAGCACACAGCAGGCCTGGCAGGCAGGTGCTGCTCCCGGTGAGCTGGTGCATGGCCCCTTCTGAGGGCAGAGTGAGCTCATGCCCTGAAACATCTGCAGAGAGGGAGTTAGGGGTCCTCACCCTAGGGGCTGTTTCAGCTGGAAGTTATCCAGTCTCTTCTAACCTGCTCCATCTGGTGGGCCTGGGAGAGTGAGGGAGGTGAGGGTGGGGGTCGGGGAAAGGAGTGAGAGAGGACTTAGGATCAGAGAGGGAGAGACCTGCTCAGGGTCATGCCTTTCATGACAGACCCAGGCCCAGAAACCAGGCCTCCTGGCCTCACCAGAGAATGTCCTTTGTCTAGTAAATAAACAAACTAGATAAATGGTGGCAACAGCTAACTGAGCACATGGTGCCCTTGAGGCCATCGTGGGAGCCCAGAGGAACCCAGGCTGAAAGAGGAGAGTGGGGGCGGCACTAGCAAAGGCCAGAGGGACACGTCAGCCCATGGAGAAAATGCAGCATGTTGATTTTATTACCCTCTCCCTTCCCTTCTTCTAAAAAACCGAATGTATTATTCAGGCCCATGGCCTATTTACAGACCTACCCTGGAGTTGTTAGGAGAGTTGAAGGAGATAATGGAATGAAAGTGCTGTGAAAACATGATAGACTCCACAAATGTTAGTCCTTATTATCACTTTATTATCAGGCTTGCATTCCTGACACCTGGGTTTTATAGAGGCTGATAAAATGACAGCACTGGAAGGGAGTCGCAGGTCACCCAGACCATCCGCTGCCTCTCAGCCAGGGTTGGGTGGGGTGAGAACACAGTTTTGGAGGGGGGTCCTCTTTAAGAAAAAGAACGTAAAGCTACAAGCAACATTAATACAGAAATGAAGATTTATTCAGAATGAGAAATCACAGCAAATTATACATTTCAAAAAGCTGAAAGTTGACAACATAGACATCACAAAAACCCAGAAAAGAATAAAAATATATTTTATAAACTATTATTGATCCTCTGCTGCCACTCATCTATAATGTTTTCGTCTTGCATGTTTTGGCTGTATGTTCTCTGATTTCTTCATAGGACAATAATTTTGTATTATCATTTTCTATAGGGAGAAAAAAAGGTAATTCTATCTTTCCTGTAAACATGGTTGGCCCTAGTTTGGTTGGCCCTCGGTAGTTTGAAAACGTGCATCTGTTGGCTTCTTTGCTTGGCATTGGTAATGTCACACCTCAGCCATTCTCTGTTCAGCTATGTGAGCTCCTGATCAGCCTCCCAGGCCTTTGTCCCTCAATTCCCCCTCAGCTGCGTCAGCTCAGTCACAGCCTTGCCCACATGGGCACTTGCCCTTCACCTGCCTCTGCTGCTCCAGTCCTGGGGTAGGGGACAGAGTGGCTATGGGACCTGGTCGTGATGACCTCTGAGTGGGATGCTGAGCAGGGTCTTATTGGCTCTTTCCTCCTGGAGTTGAAGCGTGTGGAGCCTTGGTGAGTGAGGCCCCCCAGAAACACGTGGGAGCCCTGCCATTGAAGGTGGGGTGCATCTGTAGTCCTAGGACCCTGCTGGGGAGTGGTGTGTGACATTTGCTGGGGCAATGTGCCCTACTGGGGCCACTGTGGCCTCCCAGCCAGCCCTCAAGTATGATGCATTGAGGCACAGAAAGGCCAGTTTTGGGTGTGGGGCCATGAGGTGCGGGCTCTGGTGGCCTCATGGCCAGTCCCCCTCTGGTCCTGGGTTAGCATTTCCCAGAGGGGCCTGGGATGCCCTGTGAGAAGAGGCTCCCTAGTTGTCTTAGTTCAGGCCACCAAGTACCATAGACTGGGTGGCTTATAAACAACAGTCATTGATTTCTCACAGCTCTGGTGGCTGGAACTCCAAGCTGGAGTGCCAGCACCACTGAGTTCTGGTGAGGGCTCTCTTCTGGGCTGCAGACAGCCGACTTCTATCCTTGCATGGTGGAAAGAGAGCAAAGGAGCTCTCTGTTCTCTTCTTAAAAGGTTGGTAATCCCATTCACAAGGGCTCCACCCTCATGACCTAATCACCTCCCAGAGGCCTCACCTCCTAATGCCCTCATTATGGGGATTAAATCTCAACATATAAATTGGGTGGGGGGGGCGCGATACATTCAGTCCATAACATGTGGGAGACCCTGCATTACCATTACCATGTTAAATACTCTGAGAAGCCCTTCGATGAAGAAACCTGATTGGGTCAATGAAACTATCTCCCAAAGTTTCCCACAGAACCCTTCTTTTATCCAACATGTATTAACATCTCGCACTTAAGAAAACACTGTCATATAGAGACTTCCTGAGAGAGAAGCAAGGGTAATGAAGGTCCCAGACCCCACAGAAGGAGGCCTCACAATTGGGTTCCTCCTCAGGATATAAGACACTTTTGTGGCACATCTTTCTCAGTGATGTTACATTCAACTCAGGCTAGAAGGAGCCTCACACTCACTGGACACGGGCTCGGATTGGATTTAATTTAACATAACCAGGCCGGGCATGGTGGCTCATGCCTGTAATCCCAGCACTTTAGGAGGCCAAGGTGGGAGGACTGCTTGAGCTCAAGAGTTCAAGACCAGCCTGGGCAATACAGTGAGACCCCATGTCAATTAGAAAAAAAAAGAAGAAGAAGGCCAGGTGTGGTGGCTCATGCCTGTAATCCCAGCACTTTGGGAGGCTGAGGTGGGCAGATCATGAGGTCAAGAGATTGAGACCATCCTGGCCAGCATGGTGAAACCCTGTCTCTACTAAAAATACAAAAATTAGTTGAGCATGGTGGTGCATGCCTGTAGGCCCAGCTACTCTGGAGGCTAAGGCAGGAGAACCACTTGAACCTGGGAGGTGGAAGTTGTAGTGAGCCGAGATTGCGCCACTGCACTCCAGCCTGGTGAGAGAGTGAGACTCTGTCAATTAAAAAAAAAAAAAAGAAAATAATTTAACATAACTTTTTGAGTTAGTTAAAGAAAACCTAGATAGGCCCACACTAGGAGTGGAGGGAGCTTGGATAAACTCGGGCAAGAGGGGCATCCAAGCATGGAGGACAGGGATACCGTTCGGAGTTTAGAAAAATTGAAGACAGAAAATCAGAACTTGGGCTGGGTGCGGTGGCTCACACTTGTAATCCCAGCACTTTGGGAGGCTGAGGTGGGCGGATCACTTGAGGCCAAGAGTTCAAGATCGGCCTGGCCAACACGCCAAAACCCCGTCTCTACTAAAAAATACAAAGTTAGCTGGGCATGGTGGAGCATACTTGTAATCCCCACTACTTGGGAGGCTGAGGTGGGAGAATTGCTTGAACCTGGGAGGCTGAGGTGGGAGAACTGCTTGAACCCGGGAGGCAGAGTTTGCAATAAGCCAAGATTGCACCACTGCACTCCAGCCTGGGTGACGGAGGAAGACTCTGTCTCAAAAGAAAAAAAAAAGAAAAACAGAAATCACTACCTAAAAACCAAAGCCTCAGACCTACCGCTGAGAATCTGGATGAGCTGTGCTTTGAGTGGCTGAGCTCCAGTCATAAGGATTAGACCTTCCCAGAGGAAAGATATGCAGGTATAGGAGACACACACAGGTTAACCTGTATCTTTGGGGGTAAAAGGCCCTCCAGGGATTTATATGTGGATAACAGGAAAGGGAAAAGGAAGGACTGGTGCAGAAATCATGAAAAGCAACTTGACCAGGTGTGAGAAACGGATGATGTGATGGACATCAAGCAGACACCATAGGTCGTTATTTTAGCTCTCTAGAATCTTGCAGAAAGTATTATTCAGCTCCTGACTTCCCTTAAGAATAACAATTACCCACGGTACATATGCACCTTTGGAAAGATCTGAACAAAATGGGCCTAAAAAATGGCAGGGGGATAAAATTGGTACATAGGGTACTGGTCAAATAAGTTCTAAAAAGCCTCCTGCTTCCAGCAGAGATAGCCATAGTTCATGTAAATGGCCATTAGAAAAGAAACACTATAGAAGTTCTAGAGAACAGGCTTGTGGATAAAGCTGCTAAGCAAGGCTCTGTGAAGGAAGAGGTTAAACTGTTTAGCCTGATCCCAGGTATCCCTAAGATGGCATTAAAACCTCAATTTTCTAAGGAGGAGGAGGAAAAACTGGGCAAAATCGGGGCCACTCAAACTAAGGATGGGAGGTGGATGCTCCCTGATGGGAGAGAAATAATAAGCAAACCCATAATAAGAGAATCAATGTCTACACTGCATAAGGGAAGTCATTGGGGTCCCCAGACCATGTATGATGCAATACTCAAGAATTAGGGGTGTATAGAGATTTATACACTTGCTAAACAAGTGTGCAGGGGTTGTGTAAACTGCCACAGAATGAACAAAAAGGTAGTTAAAAAACAGACTACCAGAAGAAGACCTCCTGGGTTAAGGCCATTTCAAAGCTTTCCCGTATTTAGGCAGGACTACTAACCTTCCTACTGTGGAAACCAAAGACTAATTTTTAAGAAATTATATACTGGCCATATCCTCCACCCTGTCATCCCTTAGGTTAAAAGAACTTCTAACTCAAACCCCGCCTCTTAAGTTTACAGCTCACCACTTCCAGCCTGGGAACTCGGTGCTAATTAAGACTTGGAAAGAAGACAAGCTCCAGCCATGCTGGGAAGTTTCCTGTCAAGTGCTCCTGATCACTAAGACAGACGTACGAACAGCTGAATGGGGTAGACACATGTGCATTCATCTCAGAGAGTTAAACCTTTCTTTTGATTCAGCAGTTTGGAAACACTGTTTATCAAAAAACTGAAAAAAGAACCCCCGGAAGGAGAAGGGAAAAGGGTAGATGGGAAGTGTATAAATCACCTAAGGAACCTTTAAAGCTAACTCTAAGGAAAACCTAGAAGGAAGCTATAAGCAGGCGCCATCATTGGGGGTGAATATATTTACATGAGCGGTAAAAGGAGACCTAAATATTAAATAGGGCCCAGTACTAGGGGTGAAAAATAGGGAATATCCAATCAAACTAATAGTCAACATAACTAGAACCTCCACCTCCCAGACCAGACTATAAAGTTCAATGCCTGCCAAGTCTTACATTGTGGGAATTTAGAAAACCAAAGGCAGCTGTCACAAGCAAACAAATATCTGTGTCCTGAAACAGGTCGCTGTTAGGGAAAGCCCTGTGCTACTGGAATGAGGTCTGATGGACCACCCAGTGTCAAGGCTGGGTGAGTCATTCTTCCAAAAACAAACCCTTAAAAAATAAAATACATTTGTATAAGGGCCCTACACCACCTAACTGTAGAAATTTAAAATGCAATCCTATATTAATTACCATAAACAACCCGGCTACTCTAGACCAGGAACCTTGGAGGTATGGATTAGGAATAAATATCTCAGGAAGGGATCCCGTGGGACGGTTAGCTTTTAGGCTAGTCACCAACTCCACTCCGAGCCCACCCAGGGTTACTGTAACTCCACGTCTCACTACTTCCTTTAACCCACCAAACAATAACCCTAAAAAAGTAAAAATAATTAAGGTGTCTAACTTAAGGCAAACTTTAGAAATTAAGACTGGCTATGGGGATGTAAATGCCTGGGTTGAATGGGTCAAATTTTTGGTACTAGCTCTTAATAAAAGTGACTGTTTCGCACACTCTGCTGGGCGGCCTCAGGCACGGGTAGTTCCGTTTCCCCTAGGAAGGGATACCAGTCCCAAAGGAATGCGTTGTATGTTGGCTCCATACCAGGACAGGGATGCATGGGGAAATAAGATCTACAAAAGTCTATTATTGCTCTTTCCTGCATTGCGGAGGTCAGATCCTAAAGCAATCCCCTCGTTCTCCATAGGAAATATAAACCACTCCTCTTGTCTCTCTAGGCAGGAGGCAGAGTTCAACTCTCAACTTGTACCCACATCCTAAATGTTACTGGTAAGTCAAACAAAGGCAACTACTTGCCTCTTCATATACCCCCGGCTAATGTCTAGTGGCATTGTGGGAAAAGGAACCTCTGCAACCTGTTACTGTCCAATTGAACCGGGACTTGTGCCTTAGTTTAACTGGCCATTCCATTCACTTTGGCAAATTCCATAAAATCCCCGAAAATCCACATGGCCACCAAAGTTGGAGAGATCTAAGAAATTCCTTTAATCCCAACATTTATGTTAACTCAATAGGAGCCACTAAAGGAGTACTTAATGAATTTAAGGACTAAAGGACACAAAAATAAATGTGAAAATGGGACCAGTAGGGGTAAAAAGAAAAAGAGGAGGGAATTGAAGGAAGTAATGTATACAGCCGTCCATTTCCAAGACAAAGTGCCTTAAATCATCTTAGGGCAGCAAACTACAAAAGAAACTGAAAATACTAGGTCCCTGCTTGAATAGCCAATGCCTGCTTGTCAGCCTCCCCTTCCCCCCACCACCCCACTTAGTTGCCCTCACCGGAACCAAAAAAGTTTAGTCTAAAATAAAAGTTTACTAGTCTGCAAAATAGCTCGCTTTGTCTTTTCTTATCAGTCTGTCCAGCTACTTAGTCATAAGTCAAATACTTGAAGAGCTCCTGAGCTAACTGGGATTGCTATGCATTGTGGGCTGCAACAAAATGCAGCAAGACAACCCTAAAGAAAACACCTAAAGCCCCTGCCTAACAATCAATAGCAACGTCCGTCTGGGAAAATTGTAATCCTGTAGTACTCAACCTATGAAGAACGGCAGGGAAGGACCTGCACACTAGGGGATAAATTGCTTGTTAAAACTGTGCTGGGTGTGCCTGTGTGTCAAACACCCAATCTTGCAAAACTGTCATTACAAGTCTCACTTTGCTGTCCTGTGGGTCTCTAAGTCCATTCTTTGAGTTTGAACAGTTAAGTTTGTTTCTCATAGTTTGAATGCTTATTTTTGTACTAAATGTTGTATTAGGTATCTTATGTTTGCTGTCTTATTTAATTCTCACAATAAACCTACAAAGCAGTGGTATTCTTTCCATTTCATGGATGAAGAAACTGAGGTTCACGGAGGTTCAGTAACTAATGCAAGCCAAATGGGTAGTGGATGATGGAGTGGGCTGTGAATTCAGGTTTTCTTGTATCACTTGACCACAGGCTAAATGACAAGGGCGACTCTGGGGCCAATGACAGCTCCTAAGACCCAGAACACATGCATGCCTGTCAGGGCAGAGAAATTGAGTCTGTTTGGAAGCCAACTTAAGCCTTAGGAATATAGCCTTTAGAGCAAACGGTTTTAACCCAGGTCAGCAGATGGAATTCATGGGATCTATGAACTTGGACAAGAAACACTTCTGCGTCATTTTCACTAACTTTTCACTGAATTTAGTACCTCTCTCACCTATCACGTAGGCAATAAATCAGTGTTGGCCAGACCTGTAACTCTGTCATTAAAAGAAACTACAGATATTTGCATTTCATGTTACAGTGTTTACCAATATCTCAAAATATTGCTTATGCAATTTGTCATGACTTTGCATTTATAGTAATTAGACCTGCAGCAGACCTTGTTGTTTGTTACTCACAGAATATATATATATATATATATAATTATGTTATGAATTAGTTTTCAAAAGTGTTTTGATAACTGTGGTTTAATATAATTTATTGGTCTTATTTTATGCACTTAAAAATATTCTTCTGGGAAAGCCTCCATATGCCCCACCAGACTGTCAGAGGACTCCAGACACAGAACGGTCTCGATGTCCTGACTCAGCAAGAGTGACTGAGTCAAATCCTGACTGTCTCATATACCAGCTGGAGGACATTAAGTTCTGTAGCCTCGTGGGATGTCTCTCCTAAATCAGGGTTTCTCAGCCTTGGCCCTGTTGATGTTAGGGCTGCATAATTCTTTGCTGGGGATGGTATGGGGGCGAATGGGGGCTAGCTCGTGCACTGTGGGATGTGTGACATTCCTGGCCTTGACCCACAAGATGCAATAGTACCCCACCCCCCAGTATATTCCTGGCCTTGACCCACAAGACGCAATAGTACCTCACCCCCCAGTTGTGACAACCCAAAATGCCTCCTCTGGACATTGTCTCATGCCCCTGTGGGCAAGATGGCCCAGTTGAGAACTGCTGTGCTAGATGTGCAATGTGATATTAGAGGATTCTTGGGAGTTCACTGCGATCATGCCTCAATGCCTGAGTGCTCCATGTGGTGCTCTATCCTGTTTTTGTTAGGACACCAGATTTCAGTAAGTTCAGGGTCAAGAGGGACTGGTCTCTCAGCCTGAGGGTCCACAAGGAAGTCCCTCTGGAGGGCTGGCAGCCTGCACTGGGGTGATTCCAACTGGGAGTCCAGGGGAGCCCAGTCCTGGAGAGCTGATGATGGGATGGAGAAGAACAGTGACTCATGGGTGCCTACGGGTGCCCCGGACCTGAAAGATAGACAGCAGGGGCTAACCCCAGATAGGCAGGAGTGTAGAAAATGCCTTCTCCAACCTCAGGGGATTCTTGGTTCTTTTAAAGCCAGAAGAACGCGGATGGCAGGGCCACAAGCTGCCCTAAAGGATGATGCAGTGCTGCAGGAGATTAAGAGGAAGGGGGCATTTTAAAATTCTTTTGGAGTACTGAAGGGGAAATAACAGAATGGTGAGAGCAGCTACTGGTTTTGAGTGTTGACACCATGCCAGGTGCCGTTCTAAGCAGTCTATGTCAACATGGTACTTAATTCTTACAGCTAACTAGGAGGTAGATGCTGTCAATGTCCTCATTTGGCAAGGCTCTGAGGCTTAAATGTCCACTGTCTTGCCTGACTTTCCTTCTGTAAATGACAGAACTGAAATGTAAGCCCAGGTGTGTCTAATTTCAGTGCCCATAAGTTAAATCAGTAGGTAGCACTGCCCAAATGCCATTCCAGATACCCAGAAAACCCAAAGCTGATACTGCTAAACAAAAGTTAGGGGCCTGTGAGAAACTACAGAGGTCAGAGGACTCCTAAGAGACTGAAGGGGCTCATCTGGGACAGTGTTTGACAAAAATGGAGGAGAAGGCAGGCCTTCTGTGGACCTCCTGTGACTTATGGACTTGGGAATTCCTTGCCTTGTGAATTCCGTGCCGATGTTAGACAAGCATCTGGATCAATTACTAAACCTACGTCTCGTCAGCCCTTAGATGCCAAATGTGTGGTTGATAAGAATCATTGTCATTTTCTGACTTTTTAATAATAGCCATTCTGACTGGTATGAGATTGGGTATTTTTATTCTAAATAAATATTCTTTTTTTATAACAACAACAAACGAATCACTGTAAGATCATAAGTTAACAAAGAACAAATCATGCCAGACAAACTTCGTTCTTCTTTATGGCTCTGCTCTCCTGATGGCTTGGTGGGAGGTGGGGGTGGAGGGGAATCTGCAGATGGCTTTCCATAGAGCATCTGCTCCCAGCTCTCATGAAATCCGTGAGGACAGATTTGGAAACATGAGCTAGACAATACCAGGGCAGGCTGCTTTCTGGTGGGTTAAAGACCTGTGCTCCAAGGGAACTGATTAGCCAATATGGGCTTAGAGGAATTCTCAGTGGCAAACTGGAGATGATTCAACAATCAGAATGAAAAATGTCACCGTGACATACTTGTGGAGAAAAGCAAACAGCACCAAGCAAGTAGATTTTCACTATATCTGAGATACCAGGGAGGGAGCCAGTATTACAAAATTGCCTGGATTTAATGATGATGATAATAGCTAACACCTTTAAGTATGTACTCTGTGCCAGGTGTGGTTCTAAGCATTTCACATAAATTAGTTCCTTTAGCACCTCCCAACAACCCTACAAAGTAGGTTATATTATTTTCCACATTTTACAGTTGAGGAAACTGAGGCGGAGAATGATTTCATAGTTACCAGATGCCTGAGATTTAGAGTCCCATTTAGCTCTGAGATTGTATTGGAAGGTGGGGAAAGAGTGGCTTGTATGTGCACAAAAAGAAGATAATCACGGTGTGCCAAGGGGCTTAGCTGTCCCTTTCTCTGGGAGATTTTTCTCTACCTCCCAAGTGGGGCTAGCGGCCTCTCCTATGCACTCACAAGGCATCCGGTACATGGCGCTGTCCCTGCCCCTCCCCGAGGTTTATAATTTCCTATGTGCATGTTTGCCTCCCCTCTAGATTCATTTCATCCCTTTAGGACCCTCAGCTTTGAGCACAGTGGCAACGCTGGGGTTTCCAGAAGTGTTGGTAAGGGGATTGAAATGAATGTAAAGATTGTAAAGTCTGAAGAAGAGATAGAAGGCCCTGGGGCCAGGGGGCATGCATGTGTGGCAAAATCTCAACCAAAGGCCACAGGGGATGAGAGGATAGAAGGAAGAAGTTGTCATCCCCTGGAGCATGGTATTGAGGGAACCTGTGGGATGGTCTTTCCCCAAGGCCTCAATGGCCTCGCAGGGAGAGACCATGGTATAGACTCACTGGCCTCTCATAAGCTTCTCCAGCTCCACAAGCCAAGAAGCCTATGAAGTTTGTGGAGTTTCAAGTGCTGCACACTGGGCTGCTCACCTTTTCCTTTTAGAGTAAAGAGATCAAGAAGACATGGAGGAAATGTAAAGATATATTGGAAAGTACGTGGTATATAATATTAACTAAAGTCAATAGTTTACATTAGGCTTGGCTCTTGACTTCAGTTAATATTATATACCACATATTGATTAATCAGTTGTAACAGTTGTACCACACTAGTGCAAGATGTTAAAATAAAAAAAGGTGTGTGTGTGTGTGAGAGAGAGAGAGAGAGAAACAGAAAGACAGAAACAGATGAGGTGTATGGGAACTCTATTTTTTTAGCAATTTTTCCATAAACCTAAAATTGTTCTAAAAAGTAAAATCTATTAAAACAATACAGAGATCTCTGTGATCGCACCTAGAACATACCCGGGAAATACTGCTGATGCACTCATGTGCACTCACAGGAATCACAGAACTATACAGAGAAGGGCGCCCTCCTCATTCCTTGGGGTAGACAGATATAGAAACAGGCTCAGCCAACATCAGATGTAACTTGCTCACTTTCTTTCCACTTCCCTTCAATAAATATGCAGTAGGTGAACATGCTTCATAGAATGGGAAATGCTACACAATTATTAAAAATGTGTGGGCTAAATCAATCTAAGAGATTGAAGAGAGCTGCTTCAAGTCATTATACTCAAGTGGACTCTGGGAGGGGTAGCCTTAGCATCTGCTCCTTCTGGCCAAGGGCCAAATGGATTGGGGTCCCGAGCACATCCACAGGAGGCCAGAATGGCTGTAACTGGTGTCTCTTGTCCTGATTAGAGGGTGAGGGCAGCTTCAGAGTTTCTAGAGTGTGGCCCCCGTCCTAAGGGGGCATTGGGATGGGGCTGCTCCTGAGCTGGGAGAAGGAGCTGGGATGAGTGTCAGGCAGTTGCTGAGGGGTGGAGGAGAAGGAGTGAGCAGTTGCTAAGAGAGCTGGCAGGAGTGGAGCTGGGTGATGTTTGACTCTGGATTAAAAAAATTTTTTAAGCAAGCAAAGAGAATTTCCACTCTGCCAGAGCTAGGAGACCTTTGAGACCATCTCTTCCATCTTCTCACTCTATAGCTGAGGAAACAGGGCCTGGAGGGATCCCCCAGAGACCAGTGGCAGTCCCACACTAGGCTGGGCTGTCCCTGACTCCTAGGCTCATGCTTTGCAAAATTGAATGGGCCTGCAAAACAGCTCTCAAGCCTGAGCACTTCTCCCATCTCACCCAAGTAACTCCTCTGCCTTGAGCCTTTTAACGGCTTCTCATTCTGAGAGGAACCACTTACCTCCCCTACCATGGTATCTCAGGCCTTGACAGGCTGTCCTTCTCATCTCTCCAGTCCCATCTCTCTCCCCTTCTACCCACCTCCCCGCCCCCACCCAGCCTCCTCTCCATCCCCAACCCCCAGGCCCTGGAAGCACTGAAGACCCCTACTTTTCCTACCCACCCAGGTGTCCTTTGTCTCCGGGATGGGATGTGTGCTCTTCCACCCCCAGTTCATCTCCCACTCTGCCTGCTACCAGCGGGGCTGCCATTTCCAGGACAGCCTTCCCCGAGAGTCCAGGCCTAGGTCAAATGTCCTGTAGTCCCTCCATTGTAGCTGTCTGCCTACCAGCCCTTATTTCCCACTGGGCCAGAGAGCACCGACAGAGCCTGGCGCAGAGGAGGTGCTTCATAAATATTTATTGACTGAAACAGGGTCTACAAATATTTCTTACAGGCTACAAGCAGAAAGTATTAGTCTCAGTTCCCTCAGGCTCCCTCTCATCCCCTTCCCCCACCTCTCCATGCATCTGCTGGTGTTTAGGTTCCTTTTCCCCATGGCCCTGGAGAACCAGTGGACCAAGGCACCAGGGGCAACTGCAATGGCTCTGAACATGTGGATGGGATGAGGCTCTAAGTAAGGCAGGTTCATGGCTCCTATTCAAGTAGCTAGACTACTTCCTTGGCCATTTAAAACAAGGCATGACTGGTTTTTATCCCTGTATGGAGATGGTACAATGCCTGCTATGGCAGTTGAACACGGCTGGTTGACGCACACACACTCTGCATTAAGTTTTATGCTTTCAACACCACCATGTTCAGTGTTTGCCCTCCCTGACAAGTGACTGCTGCTCTCCGGGGCTCTGCTCTGCCTGCTAGACCAGTCATCTTTACTGTGGTCTAGCAGGCAGAGCAGACCTTTCCCCTTTATTGCCTTGGAAATGTATGGGCATTAACTTTTATGCTTTAAATCCAAATAGACGATAAAATTAAGGAAGCAGGTTAGTGTTAATCTACAGGGTTGCCTGTGGAAACAATCTGAGTCCTTCAGAGTCCTTGAGGGGATTTCTGAGGTTGTCCTCCCCTCCCTGAGCAAAACCTTCTGTAGCATGCAGAGAAGGGCTGTGCTTGGAAGGAGGTCAAATGCCCCTTGGGCCAAGGAGTGAAAACTTCCCTTTGCATGGCAAACTCAGCACATAGAAGCCAGAGATGGGCTCCGGGAAGAGGATCCCAGAGGAATGGGGGTAGCACGTGTCAGTCTGTCTGCTTCGGGCAGATCCAAATAAGCTTCACCTGCAAACACATTCGAGGGGGAAAGAACCAAGGCAGGTTACGGGTGACGGGTATGCACATGGAGTTCATCACCCACATAAACCCTCCCGCCCTCTCACAGGGGGCAGCGGCTGTCATTTATCAAATGCCCACTTTGCACTGGGTGCTTGACTTACATTAGCTGTCATCTTTGCCACAGCCCAGTGAGGAAAGCAGAGGTAAACCTTCTCTAATTTCTACATGAAGACATTGAGATACACAGCCAGCTGGTGGTAGAGGTAAGTTTTGAAGCCAGGCAATGAACCCGTTCTAAAGCCCACGCTCTCTCATGATTTTGCACTGCCTCTGCAGGAATTCCTAGAGATTAGGACCATATTAGGGGAGAGGAATGGGGTCTGCCTGCTGGGCACAGAGAGAGAGAACAAAGAAGTGGGAGAGGCATCTGGAGCTGGCAGGGCTGCAGCCCACCAGCCTTTGCATTTGACAGTCCTAGGCCTGCTGTGTGGCCAGGGGCAAACACTTCTGCAGGGACAGGAGAGGCAGCTTTGTCTGTGCGCCAGCTGCTGGGCAGGGTGTAATTAGGTGGGAAAGGCTCTAAATGTTCCAAACAGGCAAATCACAACCTTGCAATTAAAAAAAGCTACATGGAAGTGGAGTGTGAAGGTGCCTGTGACTTCTGCTGTGCTTATCATGGGGAGCAAGTCAGCCAGAAAACTGCTGCTCTGCAGTTCCTTGGATCCAACACTTAGCTGAATCTCTCAGGCTGACTTGATGGCACACGCTTGGCTTCACCACTGCACCCTCTTGAATGCACTGCTGAGGGGCAGCCTTCTTGCCCTCTCCCAAAGTAGAGAGCACCGTGCTGGGCATGGTTCTCTCACAGCACACTGATAAGGCACAAGACACAATACAGCCCCACCTGTTCCAAATCTCCTCATTCCCGAGCACTGTGAGAGAGGCTGGCTCTGTTCAGTCATATCCAGGAGGCCTCTGGGGATTTTTAAAATAAAAGGAAATTGGGATCATGACATGCTTGGAATATGGCGAGGATTTTTTTCCTGCCATGTAAGTGCACTATAATGGGAAAAAACAATCATGTAAACAATATTTGCAGGTGAGACTCTGATGTGGCCCCAAAGTAGATGGATCTAGGGGAGGGGCCCTGTGACTTGATTAGACACTGTTTGATGCTGCAAGTAAGCAGGCCTTGGCTTCCTATCAGCCTCTGTTCTTAGGACAATGCTGACACTAATACCTTGATGTATGTGGTACCTGTGTGCTGTAGTTTGGATGTTGGTCCCCTCTGAGTCTCATGTTGAAATGTGATCCCCAGTGTTGGAAATGGGGCCTAATGGGAGGTGTTTGGGTCACAGGATGGATCCCTCATAAATGGCCTGCTGCCAGTCTTGCAATGAGTGAGTTCTTGCTCTGTTAGTTCCCATGAGAGCTGGGTTTAAAAAAAATTTTTTTTTAGAAGGAGTTTTGCTCTTGTTGCCCAGGCTGGAATGCAATGGCACAATCTCAGCTCACCGCAACCTCTACCTCCCAGGTTCAAGTAATTCTCCTGCCTCAGCCTCCTGAGTAGCTGGGATTATAGGCATGCATCACCATGCCCTACTAATTTTGTATTTTTAGTAGAGATGGGGTTTCTCCATGTTGGTCAGGCTGGTCTCAAACTCCTGATCTCTGCTGATCTGTTGGTCTTGGCCTTCCAAAGTGTTGGGGTCACAGGCATGAGCCACTGTGCCTGGCCAAGAGCTGGTTGTTAAAAATAACCTGGCACCTCCCTCCCTCTCTCTTGCCTCCTCTCGCCATGTAATCTCTGCACATGCAGGCTCCCCTTCGCCTTCTGCCATGGGTGGAAGCAGCCTGAGGCCCTCACCAGATGCAGATGCCAGTGCCATTATTCCTATATGGCCTACAGAACCTTGAGCCAAATAAACCTCTTTTCTTTATAAATTACGCAGCCTCAGATATTTCTTTATAAGAAACGCAAATGGACAAAGATAGAAAATCGGTGCCGAGGAGTAGGGCATTGCTATAAAGATACCTGAAAATGTAGAAGCAGCTTTGGAACTTCACCCAGTAATGGTTGAAGGCTGGAAGAATTTAGAGGGCTCAGAAGAAGAGAAAAAGATATGAGAAAGTTTGAAATTTCTTAAGGATTGGTTAAGTTTTTGTGACCAAAATGCTGTTAGAAATATAGACAGTAAAGGCCATACACAAGGTTTCAGATGGAAATGAGGAACTTATTGGGAACTGGAGCAAAGGCCAGCATTGTCATAAATTGGCAAACAACTTGGCTGCCTTGTGTCCATGCCCTAGGGCTTTGTGGAAGGCTGAATTTAAGAGTGACGACCTGGCTGGGCGCGGTGGCTCACATCTGTAATCCCAGCATTTTGGGAGGCTGAGGCGGGCGGATCATGAGGTCAGAAGTTCCAGACCAGCCTGGTTCACATGGTGAAACCCCGTCTCTACTAAAAATACAAAAATTAGCCAGGCATGGTGGCACGTGCACCTGTGATCCCAGCTACTTGGGAGGCTGAGAATCACTGAGAATCACTTGAATCCAGGAGGTGGAGGTTACAGTGGGCCAAGATCACACAGTGAGCCTGGGCAATAGAGCAAGACTCTGTCTAGGGGGAAAAAAAAAGAAAAAAAAAAGAGTGACAACCTAGGGTATCTGGCAGAAGAAATTTCTAAGCAGCAAAGCATTCAAGAAGTGACATCGCTGCTTTTAACAGCTTATGCTCAGGTATGAGAGCAAAGGAATGACCTAAAGTTGAAATTTGTAGTTAAATGAGAAGCAGAGCATTAAAACTTAGAAAGTTTGCAGCTTGGCTGTGGTAGAAAAGGAAAGAGCATTTTCAGGAAAAGAACCCAAGGCTAGAGTGATTAGCAAGGAGAAAGGGAGCTGGGTGCTAATAGTCAAAACAATGGGAAAAAGGCCACAAATGCATTCAGAAATCTTCAAGGCTGCCCCTCCCATCATAGGCCCAGGGGCTTAAGGGGACAGAATGGTTTCAAGGGACAGGGCCCTGATGTTGCTGCTCTTCACCACCACCTTGGGTTGCTGCTCCCTGCATCTCTGCACTCTAGCTCTAGCCAGGGCTCAAAGGGTCCCTGGTACTGCTTGGTTCTACTACAGAGACAGAAGCAGTAAGCCTTGGCAGCTCCATGTGGTGCTAAATCTACAGCTGCACAGAATGCAAGAGGGGTGGAGGCTTGGCACCTTCTTCCTAGCTTTCAGAGGGTGTTGGAAAGCCTGGGTGCCCAGGAAGGAACCTCCCTCAGGGGCAGAACCCCTGCAGAGAGACTCTGCTAGAGCAGTGCCTAGTGGAGCTGTGGAATGAGGCTGCCATGGATACCTCAGAATTATAGAGCCACCAGCAGCATGCAACCTCAGCCTGGAAAAGCTGCAGGCACTAGACTCCAGTCTGCAAGAATGGCCACATGGACTGTGCCCAGCAAAGCCATGGGGGCAGTGCTACCTGAAGCCTTGAAAGCTCACCCCTCACCTAGGATGCTGGACATGGAGTCAAAGGAGATTATTTTGGACCTTTAAGATTTAGTGTCTGCCTTGCTGGGTTTTGAACTTCTGTGAGTCCTCTTACCCCTTTGTTTTGGCTGATTTCTCCCTTTTGGAATGGCGATGTTTACCCAATGTCTGTTCCACTATTGTATCTTAGAAGTAAATAACCTGATTTTGATTTTACAGGCTCACAGCTATAAGGAAGTTCCCCTGAGTCTCAGATGAGATGATGGACTTTTGAGTTGATGCTGGAACAAGTTAAGACTTGGGGGATGAATGACTGTATTTTGCATTGAGAAAATCACATGAGATTTGGAAGCCTAGGGGGTAGAATGCTACAGTTTGGTTTCTTTGATCCCTCCAAATCTCATGTTGAAATGTGATCCCCAGTGTTGAAGGTGAGGCCTAATGGGAGGTGTTTGGGTCATGGGAAGGATCCCTCATGAATGGCTTGGTGCCGGCCTTCAGTAATGAGTGAATTCTTGCTCTATTAGTTCCCACAAGAGCTGGCTGTTAAAAAAAGCCTGGCCCCCTCCCCTTTCCCTTGCCTCCTCCTGCCATGTGATCTCTGTACATGCCGGCTCTCTTTTCCCTTTCTGCAATGAGTGGAAACACCCTAAAGCCCTCATCAGAAGCAGATGCTGGTGCCATGCTTCCTGTACAGCCTGCAGAGCTGTGAGCCAGATACACCTTTTTTCTTTATGCATTACCCAGCCTCAGATATTCTTTATAGCAACACAAGTGGACTAAGACACTGTGCTACCTGTCTTCCCAAGTGCTGCGGGCTGGAGAGGCAACCCTGTACTTGGTCTGCCAGTCAGGCAGCTTGATGTTGCTGCTGTCTACTTTGTAGGGGAGAATATCAGAGATAGCCCCTCATGCCTCTTCTGAACTGCCTAGTAGAAAATGAGGCACTTGCCCAGTGGTCTCTGAGACAACCTCCATTTAGAAGGTGATAACACACACTGCTGTTATCTCCTTCCATCTCTTGTTCTTAATCTTACATTGAATCCCATCATCCATGATCACTGTCACCACCCCACTCCTGCCCACCCGACTCTACTGCACTATTAAAGTCACGCTTCAAACTGTCATTTTCTTTTAATTTTTAATCAGTCTGTGTCAAGAAGAAACAGGACTTGATCAAGCTTCCAGCCCTCACCACTCTATCAGCATAGCAATTTTAAGGATCAGAGTTTTGTTTACATTTGTCTGAAACCAAGAGAAGGAAAGGAATCAACTCCACAGATCAACATGTATTTGAAGAGACACTTCAGGACACTTTGGGAAATTTTTTAATCAATCAGTTTCTTAGGAACAACACCCAGTGGGCACGATGAGACCCTCAAAGTAGGAATGCAGGAATGATAGGCAGGTGAGGTGGCTGAGCTATCTGGGCTGGGAGGCCAGCCTCGTGGAATCTTAGGACAAATAAAAGGGGGAAAAATCCAACCTCACACTTTTTTTGAAGGCCGGATATGTTTACAGAAACAATTTCTGTTTTGGAAAATAAATGTATGGTTCAATTTGGGGCTGGGGGAACAATGACAATTGTCAACTAGAGACAGGCTCATGATTCTGAGATAAATGTTAAGTGGAGTCTTTTTAAAATGCTGAAACAAAACATTACCTTGGTTACTGTCTCCATCATGAGATGTATTTGAACACATTCTGACCATGTGTAAAAACCACCAGATTTACCCAATGCCATGGATCCATGTGCCACACCATGAATACAAACACTGATGATATGTTACCAGAAGACAGCACAGAGTTCATGAGCTCTACTTTGTGAAGAAATTTCCAGAAAGCAGAGTCTGCCCATCTTTCCTTTCCTTTCTCACTGCAACTGCCACATCCTGCTTTAGTCTTGCTTCGAGTAGAGTTGTCTGGATGAAGGAAGATTCTCCAAATGTCACACAAGGACCTTTCCTTTGGGAGCTGGTCCCTTGCTGAGGGTGCAGGAGGCTCTGCTGTTCTTCCAGCATCTCAACACAAACTTTCTGCAGAGGCTGACCCATCCAAATTTGGAGTCCAGAGACAGTTTGAAGCAGATGTTAGGAGCAAATTTACATGATGTGACATGCTTTCAGAGGGGGCGGGGAGTACTTGCCAGTCAATGGGATGCATGATGATTCGGTGGGATGTGCGTGGAATTGTCCCATGTTCCACAGCACGATACACATTTAACACCTCCATCCAAGACCACGCGAGGGCTTCCCTGCTGCCCCGGTTCCCCATGGGTCTTGGCGAATCCTCAAATCTCATTTAAAACCACTGCCATTGCAGTTTGTCAGCCTCACTGTGGAGCCTGAGATGCATAATGTGAACTGCGGTCCCCATGTAGACAAGTTAGACATTTTGCCCCCAGGCTCTATCCTTCTGTGACCTCACTCCAAGATACAAGGTCCTTTCCCCAAAGGAGCAGGAGAGTCATCTGGATCTTGACCCATATTAGGGATCTTCTTCCATTAGAGGAATCTCTGTAAAAGAAGAGACGGTTATTAGCTTAACATAACCAGAAAACACCATGACGATCTGGAATTATATGCCTCATTAAAATATCTACAGTTTCTCAAATCAGTGAGGAGAAGAAAATGTTAAGTTCCACATACCAGTTAATAACCAAATAAATCAACCTCCCATACAACATCTTTCTGTAATAATTGTTTTTTGCCAGGAAACAATTATGATCTTATTTCCAGTTCATAAAAAATAAAATGTTAGATCTTAACCATAGGCCTTAATGGTCACACAAGCCAGAAAGTTGCAAATTCAAGTACAGAAAGGCAGCGTGGTTTACAGAAAAGGAACACTGTGGTGGCCCAGGAGACCTCTGTTTCCACGTCATTACTGCCATTTACTCTCAATATAAGCCAAATTAGTGCTCTCATTTGCAAAGTGGCACTGGGGCTCCCCTTCTGTAGGAAACAGAGACCTAATCAATCTGACACATTTTCCTTATTTTACCATGAATCTACCCTTCCTTGTGACAGGTACACATGCATCTTTTACTTCACATCTGGTAAAAATAACTTCTATGTACACAGAACTCTGGGGCTAGAACACACTGCTGGGCCCTAGTGCGTGCCTCTGGATCCTTCTTCCTGGCATGTATGTGCCATCCTGTCCCTAAGCCCCACTTCCAGGAGTCCTATCTAATTAAGGAATAAAGAAGAAAAACATTCCAGATCATACAGACACTACAAAAATGAAGCACCGGCCACTGCTGCCTTTCTACTCTGGATGGCTCAGTGCCTTTTGGTGCCTCTTGAAATTTCCATTAATGGGCTCATTACTTGCAAGATGATGATCATTCCCTACAATAATTGGCCTTGCCCAAGGCCTCTACATGGAGAGAGAGCATGAAGCAATTTAAGCTGAGTGAGAGGTAAACAGATTGATTCGACTGTGCTGGGGGGTGGAGCGTGCGTAGAAAGGAGCTGGCTTGAAGATGCTGGTGCGGAGGTGTTTGCAGGTGTGGCTTGGGCCCTGGGGCAAGCACTTACCATCTGCAATGTCGATGCCTGGGCTGGTGGATGCCACCTCCTCTGCCGTGCTGGCAATTGTGTCAGGGTTGTCCGAAGCAAGGTGGGTGCTCTCTTGGCACCTGGGAGGTGAATACAGACTTTGGAGCAGCTCAGAAGAGCCTGAGACGCTGTCACAGGTTTCTGACTCCCCTGGGCCTGTGTCCGTGTCCCCTGAGCCGGGGTATGCTGGGGGGCTCTGGTCATCCACGGGTAAGGGGCAGCCCTGGCCCACAGAGGCCATGTACCCGGGGCCTAAGGCACTCAAGCCGCCACTCACAGCCTCGTCATAGGACGGGAGCATGACGGGCACGCCGTCTACCACCACAAAGTCAGGGTCACTGCTGGAACTCCGGGGAGGCCCCCTGTGTAAAGGAAAGAAGTGCCAACATGTGAGAGCCATGCCACTCTGGGGATGAGGCCACCCACACTCCCTCCTGCACTCGGGGTCCTCAGGACCCACGATGGGCAGCAGAGTCCCGTATGGAGGATAATATGGAAGAACCAGCCTCCTTTCAGGGACTCCTCTGGAAGATGATGCTGCCATCCCGGCTGCCCATGCTCCGGAGAGAGGAGGTTTTCTTTTTGTCACTCTCTCGTGTCCTCCTGCCTCTGGGCCTTACTATCTCCTCATGCTTTTTCCCTTGCTCCTTTGACCTGTGGGCTTTGGCCTTCTGGCCATAAGCTCATGGAGCAGGGGACAACATAACCCTTTCTAACAGAGCAGCCCAGTGCACCTCTGAAGTGTCCTGTAGGATGGGACTGAAAGTGGGATAGCACTGTTAAAAGTATAGAAAATAGGTCAGGTGTGGTGGCTCACACCTGCAATCCCAGCACTTTGGGAGGTTTTGCTTGAGCCCAGGAATTTGAGACCAGCCTGGGCAACATAGTGAAACCCTGCCTATACAAAAAATAAAAATGTTAGCCACATGTGGTGGCACGTGCCTGTAGCCCCAGCTATTCAGGAGGCTGAGGCAGGAGGATCCCTGGAGCCCAGGAGTTTGAGGCTGCAGTGAGCCATGATCGCACCACTGCACTCCAGCCTGGGTAACAGAGCGAGATGTTGTCTCATAAAAAAACAAACAAACAAACAAAAAACAGTAACTGTGGACCCTCAGTGCCCAGAGGGACTAGCTGGCCCTATGCTCATCATGTTTCTTTGTTGTTTTCTGCATTCAGTATAAAAATCACTACATTTTAGTCTAGATTAAAAAAAAGAAAAAGAAAAAGGAAAGAAGGAAAAAAAGGAAAGCTGTGGGCACTATGTCACTACCCCGTTCAAGCTGCGCAGGCTCACCGCCACCTCCTGACCCCCCGCCACTCTTCTAAGCAAGGCCCGGGTTGCTGGTGTGAGGGCTCCAGGAGCGGCGGCAAAGTGAGTCTGCATGTCTGCAGGGCTCCCTCACGTGGGCGCGCACACAGTTCCTGGCCTGCTCCCTTTGCTTCTCAGCACTCTGCACATTCAACACTGCCTGATTGGAGCCCGGGGCGTCTGACATCACAGCCTGGGCTCCGTGTGACCCCCATACTCTGCTCCTGGCCTCAAGAGGAACCCAGGGTGGCTAATAAGTAGCCAGTAGAACTTGGTTTCTTCCTTCTTTTTTTTTTTTTTTTTTGAGATAGAGTCTCACTCTGTCACTCAGGCTGGAGTACAGTGGCACGATCTTGGCTCACTGAAACCTCCGCCTCCCAGGCTCATGCGATTCTCCTGCCTCAGCCTCCCGAGTAGCTGGGATTACAGGCATGCGCCACCACCCCCAGCTAATTTTTGTATTTTTAGGAGAGACAAGGTTTCACCATGTTGGCCAGGCTGGTCTTGAACTCCTGACCTCAGGTGATCCACCTGCCTCAGACTCCTAGAGTGCTGGGATTACAGACGTGAGCCACTGTGCCCGGCCGGAACTTGGTTTCTTATTGTCTCTGCTGGGAACTGGTGCTGAGGGAGGAGGCCAAAGGTAAAACATGAGGAAGAGAAGACCCAGCCGGGTGGGCAGACCCTGAATCTCTGAGTGCTGGCGGCAGGGGCTCTAAACCCAAGAAGATGAAACGTCTGGGGGTGGAGGGGAAGCACAGGCTGTGTGTCTCTCTAATGCTCAAGTCCACTGACTTTTTGAAACATCTTGCAAAGGCTTGGAGATTATGGTGGTGGACTCCTTGTCCCGCAGCTCTTAAAGACTGCCCAGAGAGGGCGGGAGACCACCAAGACCATGCTCTTCAGGGGGCAGAAGACAAGAGGCAGGAGGAAAGGAGGAGCTTGCTCCGAGCCAGACTGCTCTCCCTCCACAGCCACCAGTAGTTACTGCTTCCTTGACAATGACGCTCCCTTCCTCTCCGGCCACTTCACTGTCTTGTGCTGGCCTCCTCTTCTCACTCAGGACTCCCTGCCTCCTCACCATCCCTGGCACCTCCATGTTGTCTAGGCCAGGGTGAGCAGATGCCTCTCTTCTCCATTTCTCACCCTAACAGTCCACACCCAGGATACAGCTCCCAAGATCTGGCAGCTTCCCCTCCACGTGTCCCCGCCATGCCACTCAGCTCCCATACACCCCTCGTCAACATCCCTGCAGGCTCTACTCTTGTGGAACCTGGAGAAAAAAAGTCCATTCTTGGTTTGCCCTTGAGATTCTTGTCATGCATTTGGATTCATGTCATGTATTTGAAGCCAACCTTCCCAAAACAACTCAAGAATAATATAAAATGAAAGACTCAAGGGCTGAAGAACATCAAGTGAAAGGGTTTCAAGAACATTTTAAAAACATCTTAATATTTAGTGGATATCCTGGAAACTTTTCTTCCAAGAATATGTAGAAAAATAGCTCTGTGGGCTCTTTTAAAGTACTTGAACGCACTATCAATCACAGCCTTGTGGGTTGGCTTTCTCTTTGTAATCCTTAGGCCTTCTTGAGATACTGTAATTGCTCAATGATAGAACATGGTCCCTTGAAGAATATATAATAATGTGGAAGACAGAGAGTGGATGGCAGGTTGGAGAGGAAGGAAGGTTTCAGCATCTTAGCAAGAGCTTGCTATGGCACCAGGATGACACTGACACACCTCTGGGCCTGGGGAGGGATGCAGGTGACACCCACATCTAGCACACATTTGTGGCTGGGGAAAGAGGGATGCACCTATCAGGTTGTGACCATAGCGGGTCCCTGCTGCCAGGCAGGGGAGAATTGCTAAGTGAGGGAGGCCGCCCTGTGGGGTGTGAGGTTAAGGGCAAAGGCGGGCAGGTGCTGTCTCCAGCAGTTCTGCCCATTTCCTTCACTCCTCTCACAGCTGGGAGGTGTGAGAGACACACTGCATTTTCCTGAAGGGAAGAGAGAAGTGGTTAATTCCAGGAGCCTCCTCCTCAATGAGCAATAGTCCCTTTTTCAGGTACATATGACTCTGGGGACTAGGCTGTCCCTGTGGGCAAAAAACAAATGCTCTTTTCTGAAGCATTAGGTTCTGAAATGAGAAGACTCTGACATGGCCACAGAAGACAAGGAAAAGACAGCTTGTACCAGTGGCCCCTGGCTAGTGTTCTGCGGTGTTTTGCTGTCCTCACCTCTTCTTCTCAATGTTCATAAACTTATCCTTTTGCTTTCTAAACTACTTCTCCCTCCAGGAACAATGATTTGCCAGCAGTAGTGCTGGGTGGCTCTTCTTTGTTCCTAAGGGTGCTGGTGCAGTCCTCTTTGGTGGTGATGACTTGAGGCTGAAGATACCAACCCGAGCTGATTGGCGCAGCTGAGAAGGATGCAGAAGCGCCTTCCACATGTCCCACTCCAGAGGTTCAGATAAGACTTCATGGTAGACTCTCACTAGCCCTTTCCTGATTCCTCCTGGAATCAGAAAAGTCTTTTCTCCTTCCTGAGGCTTCTCAATGCATAACACTTTTGTTCACACACCTCTGACCTGTGTCCCAGTCAGCTGTGTGCGCATCTTACCCTCCCTATAGACTGAGCTGTGTGGTGCCTCACTCCAGGGCCACATGCAGGGGGACCACAGTGGGAATGGTGCCTCTGGGTGGAGCAGTCCACAGCCTGCAGCCCTAACTCTGTGATCCCATCGCTAGCCCCCCATGATGCCCACCTGCGAATGGTTTACTGCAGGAAGGAGGGAGAGGTAGGAAAGAAAGAAAGAGGAAAATGAGGTCTGTCTCCAGCTTTGTGCTCAAAACATCCCAGAACATTGTTTTTGCTCTCCCCTGTTTCCCTTTAGAGCTTCAACTTTTCACTCATCACATTCTCTCTCTGCTGCTAAGGGTAGCTGCATTGAGTCAGACCTTGAGCCACAGCTGCCAAGACATGAAACTGACCTGGGGGGAAAGTGGGCCTTGAACTTGGTCTGGAACATCCTGGCCAGGATGACGAGCAGCAGCACCAGCAGCACACTGGTTGCCGTGAATGCCACAATCTTCCACGTGGTCAGGAGGGTCTCATGGGTGCTGGGCCATGTTTGCTCTGCGTGAGGGAGAACAAAGCTGTACGTGAGGCTCCCAGACCATGAGAGGTGCCGAGGTTCCCCGTGGGCTCATTTGCTGGATTCATCTGGCACAAGAGATGCGTGCAAGGTGCCTCTGACCCCCAGGGCTCGGCAGAGATACCATGTGCCCCTGTAGCTCATGTAAATTGCATCAGGATCCACCCAACACTAAAAACCTGTCTCCAGCATGGGCTCTGCCAGGTTGCAGACCTGCATGCTCACATTCCAGTCCCAGGCGCAGGCCTGGCACAGGCTTAAATAATGCATCTGCCTCTTGAGAACAGAGGTGGGCATCTCTCTTGCCGGGAGAAGTTGCTCCGAAATGGACCAAGGGGTGGGGGAGTGGGAAGCTGGGCCCTTTGTGAATGTTCTGGGATATGCTGTGGGGTTGGGTAAAGCAAGAAACAGAGGGTAAAGGGGACCCCTGTTCCACAGCTCTCATGCCCTACCACCTCTGGCCATCAACTGCCTGCCAGATCAGGGGCAGCAAGAGCAGACCTTTCCAGAAGAGACTTATCCTTTGGGCACAGGCCACCCTGTCTCTTAAATGTCTCTCTGCCTTGTCATGACCACCCTCTTAGACACTCTCTTTGCACTTCTTCCCCTGCTGGCTCACAGGATCATGTGTGCGCCTCCAGAGACCTGGCATTAACAAGCGCTTCCTTGTGTCCAGGGGAAAGGCATGCAGTCATCAGCACTGCTCAGGGCAGCATCCCCAGCCTGGAAAGGGCTGGGGAGAGTGGGAAGGAGACAGTGGGTGTGTGCTGGTGCCCCAGTCTCTATCCTGTGGTCACTACCCAGGTGCACTGAGGCCAGTGGGGAAGGTGGTTTGCAATTAAGTCATTTGCTTTTAACTATGAAGCCCTGAAGCTTGCAAATGGCCTATAGTTTTACAAGTGAGAGCAGGTGTTACCCACAGTATCATCTGTATTCTGGTATGTGTCCTTGAGTGGAAGAGAAAGGTAAAGTTATGCGTTGCTTGGGTCCAGGGCAATGCATCTAATTCTGGTCACACCCACAGGCCTGTGTCCTTACCAGTGGAAAAGGACAAGGCTGGGAGAAAAAAGAGTGCGGAGGCTGGAGGTCTTTCCATGGATGCTAGGGGCCTAGGGACCCTGTGGACCCTGTTTAGAGGGTCAGCTTTTTCACCTGGGAATGGACAGGTTAATACTCCTGACCCTCTGAATGGGGTCCCTAGGCCCCTAGCATCCATGGAAGGACCTCCAGCAGACAGTTAATACTCTTGACTCTCTGAACAGGACCTACAAGCATCTGGCACAGAGCCCAACAGCAGCCCCATCGACCCGCAATGATATGTTTCGATATCCTGTTCCTGACACTGGGTGTGGGAGGAGAGATACAGCTTGGTACATAACCACCACCCACTATGTGCAGATGGTCCAAGGAGGGTCCATCTCCTCCAAGGGTGAGGCCTTCAGTCTTACCTGATTTGATGCAGTAGACTTGATAAGAAGGAAACCACTCTCCATACTGGCAGGTGATATACTTGTAGTCGCTGGTGAGGCTGTAGCCAGGATCGCAGTAAAACTCCACCACAGTTCCGTGGTTGTAGCGCTCACAAGGCCGCGGGTGGCAGACGAAATCTCCGTGACTCACCATTGGAGGTAGTGGACAGACTTGGGCAGTAGGGGAGAATAAAAGTTTCAGAACCACAAGCTCACCTTTGTCTGAAGCCCCTAAGATGAAGAATGGCCTAGGAGAACTCAGTTAAAAATGTGCTTATGGATTAATCACCAGGCTACTGAGTTGCATTAGAGATGGTCTCTTTTTTAGTATTTCATGGAAGTCGGAATGGAAGCCTGCTGTAATATTCTGAGCACGTGCCGTTGTGACATGGCTTTGTGAAGTACATCGTAAAAGAGAGTTTCGTTTTACAATGCAAAGAGTATGCCTATTTAATAGAGAGTATTAAGCTACTGTATTAATAATGCATGCTATTATGTGCCAGACAACCTAGTAAATAAAATTAACATATTTCTGTACAAAATCTTTACTGAAAGGCATAGTTATCCCAAGCCTGTTTCTGTGACCACAGTAGTAATTTTGGTCTATTAAAATCACAGGGCAGTGTCCCTAACCTGATCCCCTACAGCTCTGCTGAGGCTTCGCCAATGACGAACATGGAGCAGTTCTTCTAGCTCTGCTTGCAGAGCCAGGGCACAGCCTCCAGGGCAACCAGAGTTAGGTGCCTTGGGCATGAGGCTTGGTTCTGCCACCAACACCACACTGTGTGACCTTAAGCAGATCCCTTAACCTCTTTGAGCCTTGATTTTTCTCCTCTGTCAAATGGAAGCTTATTCTACCCTAGGAGGACGCCTTAGGGTTCTGACTCGAATATTCCATCATGTTAGGGGAAGAAAAAGTTGTTTTTAGTGTCTTTAGTGTCTTGGTACTGCATTCTAGGTTGCGAGGTAAGGATGGTTCCATCTCTGTCACCACAAAGACGGCTTCAGTGGGAGTTCGGTGCTTTTTATGCCACAAGGAGCTCATTCTTGGATGAGGACTCAGAAATAAACAGTGCTGCTGCTTAAACATTCTTCAAGAAACAGTCAAACCACAGATTCTATCAGTGCCAACTTCAAACCCACACTCACAGAAACCAGTAAGAACTCTGACCAAAAAAAAAAACAAAACGAAAAAGAGTTAACTTTTGATTTCCTTCCTTGGGGTAACCAAACACCCTGGCCAGTGCAGAACAGGCACTGCCCACCATACAGGCCAGAAGAGGTGCCCTCTCCACACTGGCCACTGAAACTGCTCACTGGCAGCAGTGGGTGCCACTTGGAAAACAAGATGGCCCTCCCTGCAGAGCAGGCCACCCTGCCGGAGGTGTCCTGATGCGTGTGAAGCAGGGTTGGAGGCACACTACAGGCACTCTCTAGTCCTTCAAACAACACTGTAGTGTAGATCTTGTTGGTTCTTTCAGAGAAGGGGAAACAGAAACTCACAGAAGCAACTAGAGGAGTGAGTAGAAGCCCAGGTATGCTCTAGACAGGCCTAGGTCTGAATTCCGGCTGAACTACTCACCAGCCGAGTGACCCTAAACCAATCCCTGTGCATCTTTGAGCTTCAGGGTCCTCAGCTGTACAAGAGTCTCTGAGGGCTATCTCAAGAAATGATGGTGAGGGCTTAGTTCAGAGCTGACAAACTGTGATTATTCAGGGAAAACCAGGACTTGAGTATCTAAAGAGATGGAATTTAACGAGGTGATGGCAAAGTGGAGAAGCCAGCAGGAACACCCCAAGATTAGTGAGAGCAGGAAGCCACTACCGCTCCTGGGCTGGTGGGATGAAGGGGTCTTGTTGCTGGGGTCCCTAGTGGAAGGTGGAACCATGGAGGTCTATCCCGCGGGAACTGGAGCCCGGGGAAACTCAGACCCCGCTGGAGATGTCCCCAGGGCAGGAACAGTGAGGGAGAAGTAGCCTGGTTCTCCACCTGCCCACCCTCCAGGCTCCCTCTGGACAAAGCCAGTGGGGAGCCAGGTGTCAAGGGGGTCTTGGAAACAGGGTCTGCGGCGGACAGCCTGTCTTGACCTGGTGCAGTCCAGGGAGGGTCCAGGGCAGATCTGAGGCTGGCAGGCCCAGGGTGTGCTCAGTAAATGGTGGCTGTCAGGTGGCTGCTGTGAGCATCCCACAGGTGGACACTGGCAGAGACAGGCTTTGAGCTCTGACTCTGAGGCCCAGGAGCTTTCTGCTGCTCTGCCTCAGGGTCTCTCCTGGGCTGGCAAATGCAGTCACACAACCCCTTGCATTTCCACAAACAGGGGCTCTTTTCAAGTTTGCTACCACCAGGGTGCTCTGGGAGCATCTCCAGGAAATAAAGCAGAAGGAAGCAAAGGGAAGAACAGCTGATGAGGAAGAGGGAGAGAGAAAAAGGCACTGGCCACGTTGTTGAACTGGTCCTGGGAGATCCAGGGATGTGGCCGTAAGGGCTCTTCTCTCCTTGGAGGCCCTCCTCCGTGCTGCTTCTCCTCTCCTCAATTCCTGGTTCTTCCCACAAGGATGGGGTCTCCAGTGGCCCCGGGACTGCCTGGGGGCCCCCTTCCCTGCACTGCTGGAGCATTCCCCAGCGCTGTTGTACGCTCAGGAGGCCGGCATCTTCTCTGGGACAGGAGCCCCTTTCTGTGGTCAAGGGCATGGCAAGTGTCCATTGACAGAGGAATGGATAAAGAAAATATAGGCAATATACACCACAGAATATTATTCAGCCTTAAAAAAGAAGGAAATCCTGCCATTTAGGACACAATGGAGAAACGTGGAGGACATTCTGCTAAGTGAAATAAACCAGGCACAGAAAGACAGATACTGCATGATTTCACTTATATGTGAAATCTAAAAAAGTTGAATACATAAAATCAGGGAGCAGAATAGTGGTTACCAGGGTCGGGGAGGTAGAGGGAATCAGAAGATGTAGGTCAAAGGGTAAAAGGGTGCAGTTCCATAGGATGAAGTCCAGAGCTCTGATGTATAGTATCCAGACTCCAGTTAATAATACTGTATTATACACTGGAAATTCACTAAAAGAGTAGATTTTAGGAAATGGATTATGTTAACTTACTTGACTGTAATAACCATTTCACTGTGTAAATGTATCTCAAAACATCATGTTGTACACCTTAAATATCTAACATTTTTATGAAAGAGAAAAAGAGGTACACAGAGCAGGAAGGCACTTCTCCTCAAAGGCTCTCTAAACAAGCCCCTGAGGGCCACTGTAGGATTAGAAAATTACCAAAACTCTTTTCAAAGCACAGAAAATGTCATGAAAGAGCCCACATAAATGTACGCAAGTTTGTTATCAGCAGCATTTTTTTCTCACTGGGCCTGAAAGATGAACGACTGTTCAAATCACTGCATTCACCCCGAGGCAAATGGTCCCATGGTGTGCTCAAGAATTTCTGTACCATACAGTTCAACCATTTAATCAATCATTTAATGAGCAAAGGCAGGCAGCACGGAGTGGCATATAGGGCCGTGGGCTGCGGAGTTACCCAAATTTGTGTTCAAACCTCAGCTCTACCACTGATGAGCTTCAGGGTGTTAGGCAGCTTGTCTGACTTCTCGGGGTCTTAGCTTTCCCATCTGTCTAATGAGTGAAACAATTCCCAACTCCTCCAGTTGTTGAGAGGATTTGAAGATGTATGAAAACCGCATAACACAAAGGTCAGGGACACAGTAGGCACTTAATAAATAATAGCTATTAGTATCACTGGTGTCCAAACTTGCTGGGGTTCCCATGCTGCCCTTCCCGTACTGGGGAACTACCAGGCTCCTTATGCAATTAGGATACCTGGGATTGCACCAGGGAAGCCCCAAACATTCAGAGAATGTGAACACATCTCATCACCACATTTTCTCAGAGGCCAGATAAAAACCATCCATTGTAGAGGCTTTAACTCTGAGACTGTCATAATCGGCTGGTAATGGAGATGCATTTTCCCCTTAAGTAGAAACATTTATCTTCACACCTTGTAGTGTTTGTAATGATTGCATCTGGCAGACCATTAGCTTTGCTGTAAAGGAAACCCCATGTGGTGTGGTGAGGGTAGGGGGTGGGAGCGTTTCTTTTAACTTGGAAGGAAACAACAACAAAAGTATTATTAATTATAAACTTAGGGAGGCTTATTTAAAAATCCCAATATAAAAATACCCATGGCTTAGGGGACTTCCACCTCTCACCCAACACAGCCTCTCACTATGAGGCTCGACTGAGTACTGCTACTGTCTCCTCTCTACACCTTCCCTAACAGACAGACAGTTCCACACAGACAGATAGACAGACAGACGGATGGACACACTCCCACACCCAGAGGCCTCAGACACATGGCAAACAGCCCCGTGAACAACGGCCACATGGTTGGCGTTTGAAATAACCTGTGTGTTCCTAGAAATTCCGGTGAGTAAAAGTGGACCAGGCTATGGCACTTTTTTCTGTTCTTATCTTAGAACTCCTTTAGGCTCAGCCTGTGACTCATATCCCGTCAGTTGCTAGTTCTAAGGGAAACACACCCAGGGAAAACCTGTGGGTGGCATGAACAAAGATCCTTCTGCAACTCCATTTTTCTCAATGTTTCTTACTTTAGACATTATTAGCAACAGGGCTTTTGTGAGGCTTGGAGTCTGGACATTCAGTGGTTACAGGCAGAATCCAAGAAAGGCTCTGCTGACACTCAGCCAGAAACGGATGATTCCTGTCCCCGAGGTGTGAAGTCTCTGTTCCTTGTTTCATGACAGAGGGTTATGGCTCTTTTCAGACTAGCTGGAAAATTCCTACCTACCCAAAAGGCAGCAGAGTCCAGTTTTTACCATACTTAGTCTCTTGTGGAACTTCCCAGAGGTGGGCTACATGTGGGGAGGCGGGACCAAACGATGGGGTGCTGAGGCATGGGACCTGAAGTCTTCCCTGTGTTGGCCAAGAATGGCCTGAGCTGGGCTGGATGGGGCTGCTATAAGACTGCAATTTCCCCAAATAAGCCTTCCCTCATTGTCCAGCCTCCTTTCAATTTAGTGTCCTTTCCTCACCCTCCCTCTGGCTATTTCCTCCTATGCAGATTTAATTCCAACACAAACACCAGCCTCTTTGGGAAGCCTTCCCTGAGTGCACAGGCAGTGATCTTGGAGTTCCTGGGCACTTTGTGCATTTTACATGCCTAATACTTGTACAGATTCATAAACTCTTTGAGAGCAGGGGCCGTGTCTCTAGAGTTTTTCTAACTCCTGTAGCATCCAGCATGATTCTTGATAAACATTTGCTATTTGAGTGAATGGAAATGTCAAAGTTTTCACAATAAACCAGAGGTGGTTCCCTGTCCACTTCTCTCCTGTTGGCAATGAGCTGCAATATTCATGCTGTGTCTGGTCTCATTTTTCAGTGGGGGAAAAAAGGTGAGACATGATAATAGTTTTATCATAGCCTCATAGCTTCACCCGACGGACACCACACACCAGGATTTGTGTCCATTTTAGGGATGTCTTAGTGACGTGAAATAGAGCTTTGCCAGTCCCACCTCTGAGATACACACTAAAATAAAGAGGCCAACGTTTCTAACACCTTCAAAACAATGCCAGTTGGTTCTTCTCTTGATGCACTAACAGGTGTGCAGATCATGGTGAAATACAGTATAGGATAAAAATGGAATGTTTAATTCAAACGTCCTTTATTGCAGGAGAACAACATTTAGAACAGAGATGTGGTGGTGCTAGTTGAGGAACAGGTAGGTGCTGGGGTGGGAGAGGACTTTAACACAGGGCAAAAATAAAGCACAGCAGCTGCCAACCTGATGTGTGGGAAATAAAGGACAGGGAAAAGATGTTCAGGTCTTCCTCCTGAAAAAAAGAAGTGTAAATATGAAAACATAAGAAGACTATTTCTCTTGATTGAAAAAAAAACCTAAAGCCCTTTTCTTTCTAAAAAAATAAAGACTTTATTTTTAAGAGCAGTTTTAGGTTCACAGCAACATTGAGCAGAAGGTACAGGAAGTTCCCGTATACTCCCTGCTCCCACGCATGCACAGCCTCCCCCATTATCCACATCCCCACCAGAGTGGTGCATTTGTTACTGCTGATGAACCTACAATGATACATCATTATCACTCAGAGTCGAGTTTACATTAGGGCTCACTCTTGGTGTTGTACATTCTATGGGTTTGGATAAATGTGTAGTGACATGTATCCACCATTCAAGTTATCATGCAGGGTAGTTTCATTGCCCCCCCAAATCCTCTGTGCTCTGCCTGTTCATTGCCCCACCCACCCCCAAACCCCCAACAATCACTGATCGTTTTGCTGTCGTCATAGTTTTGCCTTTTCCAAAATGTCATATAGTTGGAATAAGACAGTATATAGCCCTTTGAGATTGGTATCTTTCATTTAGTAATATGCATTTGAAGTTTCTTCATATCTTTTCATGGTTTGAAGGTTAATTTATTTTTAGTGTTAAATAATATTCCATTGTCTGGATGTACCATAGTTTATTTATCCATTCACCTACTGAAGGACATCTTGGTTGCTTCTAAGTTTTGGCAATTATGAATAAAGCTGCTATAACATTTGTGTGCAGGTTTTGGTGTGGACATAAGTTTTCAGTTTCTTTGGGTAAATACCAAGGAGAAGGATTGCTGGATCATGTAAGAGTATATTTAGTTTTGTAAGAAGCCATCAAACTGTCTTCCAAAGTGGTTATATCCCTTTGCATTCCTGCCAGCAACAAATGAGAGTTCCTGTTGCTCCACATCCTCTTCAGCATTTCGGTTTGTAAGTGTTCCAGATTTTGGTCATTTTAATAGGTAAGTAGTGATCTCTCTTGTTTTAATTTGCATTTCCTGATGACATATGACTTGAAGCATCTTTTCATATGCTTGTTTGCCATCTGTATATCTTTGATGGTGTTAAGGTCTTTGGAACATTTTAAAATCAGGTTGTTCGTGTTCTTGTTGTAGACTTTTAATAGTTCTTTGAATATTTTGGATAACAGTCCTTTATCAGATGTGCCTTTTGCAAATATTTTCTACAAGTGTGTGGCTTGTCTTCTCATTCTGTTAACATTGTCTTTTGCAGAACAGAAGTTGTTAATTTTAATGAAGTCCAACTTATCAATTATTTCCTTCATGCATCATGCCACTGGTGTATCTAAAAAGACATCACCATACACAGGTCATCTGGATTTTCTCCCATGTTATACTCTAAGAGTTTCACAGTTTTGCATTTTACATTTAGGTATACGATCTATTTTGAGTTAATTTTATGGAAGAGTGTAAGGTCTGTGTCTAGCTTTTTTTTTTTTTTTGTATGTGGATGCCCAATAGTTCCAGCATTATTTGTTGAAAAGTCTGTCTTTGTTCCATTATATTGTCTTTGATCCTGTGCCAAATATCAGTTGACTATATTTACGTAAGTCTATTTCTGGGCTCTCTATTGTGTTCCATTGATCTATTTGTCGATTATTTCACTAATACCATGCTGTCTTGATTACTGTAGCATTATGATAAGTCTTGAGGTCAGGCAATGTCAGTCCTCCCACTTTGTTCTCCTTCAATATTGTGTTGGCTATTCTCAGTTTTTTGCTTCCCCATATAAACTTTAGAATTAGTTTAATAATATCAAAAAATAACTTGCTGGAATTTTGATTTAGAGTACATTGAATCTATAGAGCAAGTTGGGAAGAACGAACATCTGGACAATATTGAGTCTTCCTATCCATGAATATGGACTATCTCTCCATTTATTTAGTTCTTTGATTTCTTTCATAAGAGTTTTGTAGATTTCCTCATATAGATCTTGTACATATTTTGTTAGATTTGTGTCTAAGCATTCCATTTTAGGGGCAGCTAATGTAAATGGTATTGTGTTTTTAATTTCAAATTCCACTTGTTCATTGCTAGTATATAGGAATGTGATTGATCTTTGTATACTAACCTTGTATCCTGCAACCTTGCTATAATTGCTTATTAGTTCTAGGAGGGTTTTTTGGTCAATTATTTTAGATTTCTGACATAGATGATCATGTCCCCTGTGAAAAAGATAGTTTTCTTTCTTTCCAATCTATATATCTTTTATTTCCTTTTCTTGCCTTATTGCATTAACTAGAACTTCCAGTATGATGTTGAAAAGGAGTGGTGAGAAAGAACATCCTTGCCTTGTCCCTGATCTTACGGGAAAACTTCTAGTTTCTCTTCATTAAGCATGATGTTAGCTATAGTTTTTTTGTAGATATTCTTTATACGGTTGAGGATGTTGCCCTTTATTTCCAGTTTACTGAGAGTTTTTTTAAAATCGTAAATTGGTGTGGGATTTTGTCAAATGCCTTTTCTGCATATATTGAAATGATTTTTCTTTTTTAGTCAGTTGTTGTGATGAATTGCATTAATTGATTTTTAAATGCTGAACCAGCCTTGCATATCTGGGATAAATTCCACTTGGTCATGGTGTATAATTTTTTAACACTTTATTGGATTGGATTTGCTAGTATTCTGTTGAGGATTTTTGCATCTATGTTCATGAAAGATATTGATCTGCGGTATTCTTTTCTTGTAATGTCTTTGTCTGGTTTTGGTATTAGAGTAATGCTGGCCTCACAAAATGAGTCAGGAAGTATTCCTTCTGCTTCTATCCTCCAAAAGAGATATAGATAATTGGTATAATGTCTTCCTTATATGTTTGGTAGAATTCACCAGCAAATACATCTGGGCCTAGTGCTTTCTGTTTGGAAAACTTATTAATTATTGATTCAAATTTTAAAATAGATATAGGCCTATTCAGATGGTCTATTTCTTCTTGTGTGAGTTTTGGCAGATTGTGTCTTTCAAGGACTTGCTCCATTTCATCTAGGTTATCAAATATGTGAGCATACAGTTGTTCAGAGCATTCCTTTATTATCCTCCTAATGTCCATGGATCTGCAGTGATGTCCACTCTTTCATTTCTGATATTAGCAATTTATGTTCTTTCTCTTTTTGCTTAGTTAGCCTGGTTAGAGGTTTATTGATTCTATTAATCTTTTCAAATAATCAGCTTTTAGTTTTGTTGATTGTCTCTATTGAGTTCCTATTTTCAATTTTATTGATTCCTGCTCTAATTCTTATTTCTTTTCTTCTGCTTACTTTGTATCTAATTTGCTCTTCTTTTACTAGTTTCCTAAGGTGAAAAGTTAGATTACTGATTTTAGATCTTTCTTCTTTTCTAACAGATGCACTCAATGCTAGAAATTTTCGTCTAGGCACTGCTTTCACTGCATCCCATAAATGTTGATAAGTTGTGTTTTCATTTCATTTAGTTAAACATATTTTTGAAATTTTTCCTGAGATTTCTTCTTTGACTCATGTTATTTAGAAGTACATTGTCTGCATTTTGAGATTTTCCTATTATCTTTCTGGTGTTGATTTCTGTTTAATTATACTGTGATTTACAAGCAGACACTGTATTATTTCCATTCTTTTAAATTTGTTAAGGTGTGTTTTATGCTCAGAATGTGGACTATTTTGGTGAGTGTTCCATATGGACTTAGAAGAATGTGTTTTCTGCTGTTGTTAAATGAAGTAGTCTATGTATGTCAATTATTGTTTGATGATTGATGGTGTTGAAATCAGTTATGTCCTCACTGATTTTCTGCCTGCTGGATATGTCCATTTCTAATAAAGGTGTGTTAATCTCTATCTATAATAGTGGATTTATCTATTTCTCCCTGCAGTTCTATCAGGTTTTGCCTCATGTAGTTTGATGTTCTGTTAAATGCATACACATTAAGGACTGTTAGGTATTCTTGGGGAATTGACCCCTTTGTTTCTATGTAATGCTCTTCTTTATCATTGATAACTTTCCTTGCTATAAAGTCTGTTCTGTCTGGAATAAATATATAGTTGTTACTCTTCCTTTCTTTTCATTACTGTTAGCAGGGTACATTTTTTTGCATATACTTTCTTTTATTTTATATTAATTTGTCTTCACATTTCAAATGGGTTTCTTGTAAAAAACAGATAGTTGGATCATTTTCAAAAATCTACTCTGACCATCTCTGTCTTTTAATCGGTGCATTTAGACCACTGACATTCAAAGTGGTTATTGATATAGTTGAGTTATCTACCATATGTGTTATCGTTTTTTGTTTGGTGCCTTTGTTCTTTGTTGCTATTGTTATCTTCCACTTTTTCATCCACTTGCAGCATTTCTTTTTGGTTTTAATTGAGCATTTTATCTGATTACGTTTTCTCTCCTGTCTTAGCATATCAGCTATATTTCTTTTTTAACTTATTTTAGTGGTTGCCTTAGAGTTTGCAATTAACATTTACAATGAATCCAAGTCCACTTTCAAATATCACAATGCCACTTCACAGGTAGTATGAGTACCTTATAATTACAAAATGATACTAATTTTTCCTCTTTTTCATCCCTTGTACCATTGCTGTCATTCATCTCACTTATATATAAGCGTCTGTGTGTGTGTGTGTGTGTGTAATATACCTAAGTATATGTGATCAAGTACATTACTATTGTTTTGATATTATTATTTTGAATAAACTGTTATCCACTAGATCAATCAAAAATAAGAAAAATAAAAGTTTTAATTTTACCTTCACTCATTCCTTCTTCAGTGTTCTTCCTTTCTTTATGTAGACCCAACTTTCTGACCTATATTACTTTCTTTATCTCTAAAGAACTTCTTTTAACATTTCTTGCAAGGCCTACTGGCAACAAACTTTCCACATTTTTGTTTGCCCAAGAAAATCTTCCTTTCTCCTTCGCTTCTGAACGTTAATTTTTGTGGGGTACAGAATTCTAGGTTGGTGGGGTTTTTTCTCTCAACACTTTAAATGTTTCATTCCTCTCTTTTCTTGCTTGCATGGTTTCTGAGAAGAAGTCAGATATAATTCTTATCTTTGTTCCTCTGTAAGTAAGGTGTTTTTCCTTGGCTTCTTTCAGAATTTTTTTATTTTTGATTTTTCTGTAATTTGAAAATGATATTTCTGGTTGCAGTTGTTTTAGTTTTTTTGTTTTCTGTTTGTTTTGCATGTATCCTGTCTGGTTTTCCGAGCTTCCTGGATTTGTGGTTTGGTGTCTGACATCAATTTGAGGAAATTCTCAGTCATTATTTTTTCACCTATTTCTTTCTCTCTTTCTGGTATCCCCATTACACATATGTTTCACCTTTTGTAGTTGTCCCACAGTCCTTGGATATTCTGGGGTTTTTTTTCAGTCTTTGTTCTGTTTGCTTTTCAGTTTGGGAGGATTCTACTAACATGTCCTCAAGCTCAGAGATTCTTTACTCAGCCATGTCCAGTCTACTAATAAGCCCATCAAAGGCATTCCTTGTTTCCATTACAGTGTTTTTGATATCTAGCATTTCTTTTTGGCTCTTTCTTAGGATTTCCATCTTTCTGCTTACATTGCCCATTTTTTTGTGCATGCTGAATATTTCCTCCATTAGAGCCCTTAGCATATTAATCATAGTTGTTTTAAATCCACCGTTTGTGAACCCCAACATTCCTGTCATGTCTGCTTCTGATGCTTTCTCTGTATCTTCAAATTTGTGTTTTTTGCCTTTTAATATCTCTTGTAGTTTCTTCTTGATAACTGGACAAGGTGTACCAGGTAAAGGGAACTGCTGTAAGGAGGCTTTTGGTAATGTGGTGGTGCCACGCGGGGGAAGGAGAAGCACTCTGTAGCCCTAAGAGTGGGTCTCAGTCTTTTAGTGAGCCTGAGCCTCTGCACTGTGAGCTTCACAAGTGCTTCTCAGCTTTGTTTTGTTTCCCTTCACTCTCTTAGGTGGTACAGGATGGCTAGAGGGGGCAGGAGTTGGGTACTTCCCTTCCTCCAAGTCAGTTAGGCTCTGATAATACCCCAGCAGTTTTGGCTGCGGTTAGCAAGTTTCCCTGGGGGACAGACCATGTTAAGGACAGACTGCTCCAGCATAATTCAAAATGGCTCATTCTCCTCCCCCTGCCAGAAGCACAAGGGGATTTTTATGTGAGAAAAATGTTTACTGTGAGAACCTGGTAGAGCTTCTGGAGGCAAAACTCACAAAAGTATGGAGGCCCCCCATGACTGGGTGCCCCTAGAGCTTTTACCTCTACAGTTGGCCACACTGAGGCTGCAGCAATTCATCAATTACAGTTAGGTTCTCTTACACCTTCCCCAACCCCTGTCTTGTTTCCCTTCGTGGTTTCCACCTGTGTATCTCCACTCAGGTAAGCCGTGACTCTCTTTACTTTTCTGTCTCTCTATATTGAGAGCAGCAGTTTGCCCTGTGACCTTACTTCTCTTATGGATCCCTGAAGAGTTCTTGATTTTTCAGTCTTTTCAGTTTTTTACTCATTGTTAGGACAGATTGGTGACTTCCGAACTCCTTACACGCAGAACCAGAAACTGAAAGTCCCCCCAAAGGCTTTTCAAGGGGTTACTGAAGTTTTTAGACCAGCGATGGTTGTGGACAAGCAGTCCTCTCCGGACGGGGCCTCAGCCAATCTCTGACTTAGGAGCTAAGTGCTTGCCTGGCTGCTCTGTGTCTGAGCAGCAATTGAGAAGTGACTGCCATCCACTATCAAAGAAAGGAGTGCCTTTCAGAGTCCTGGAAATTTGTTCCTTAGTCTTCTTGGGGAAGACAATCCTACCACCTCCCCTTTACGGTGGCCTGGGAAGCTAGTAATAATTAGAGTATGTATGTATGTATGAGACAGGGTCTTGCTCTGTCACCCAGGCTGGAATGCACTGGCATGATCACGGCTCACTGCAGCCTCAGCCTCCTGGGCTCAAGTGATCCTCTGACCTCAGCCTCCCAAGTAGCTGGGATTACAAGCACACATCATTATGCCCAGCTAATTTTTGTATTTTTTTGTAGAGACAGGGTTTCACCATGATGCTCAGGCTGGTCTTGAACTCCTAGGCTCAAGAGATCCACCCACCTTGGCCTCCCAAAGTGCTGGGATTACAGGCATGAGCCACTGAACCCAGCCAAAATTAGACTTCTTTCTTAATATTATGCAGCATCTCAATGAACCCAGAAAAAGTAAGCATAAGGGTTTTTGCCTGCAGAGCCTCTCCAGTGTTGTGGCATTTGGGCCAGGCACTCATTTCTTGAGTGGGACAGTCTGGTGTCTGGCATGCTGTGGGGGTTTAACAACACCTCTGCCTGTCCAAGAAATAAGAGCAGCATCTCCAAGCCATTGGAACAACCCCAACTCCTCCACTGCCCCACCCTTGCCATGCTCCCAATGTCCCTGGAATCACCCCTTGGAATTTCTACTTGTCCCTCACTTTCATCCCTGGCCCAGGCCCATCCCTGTCCACGTGGCAGGATGCCTGATAGTGACTGGGAGGCAGATGAGTCAGGGTTTGAAGACCAGCTCTGCTACTCGTTGGCTGAATAACCACAGGCATGTTAGTTACCCCCCTCACTCAGTTTCCCCATCTGTCCGATGAAGAAAATAATACCCACTCACTAGAGCTGTTGTGAGGGCTGTATGAGCTAAGGGCCTGGGCCAGTGGCTTGCTAAGGGAGGCTCACATCAGGTACCAATATTGGTTTGTTTTCTGGGATGGGGATCCATGACTCTGGCCCTGCCACAGGGTGAAGTCGCTGGAAAGTGTGGGGAAAAGAAAGCATCTGCCAGTTGTCTGAGTCCCCAAATTCCTCACGTCCCACTTGTAGGCTAGGCAAAAGTGTCTACCCTGCTGCTTCTCTGTCTCATTAGAGATGCGACTGAAGGCAGATCCTCTCCTCGTCCCATGGTGTGGTCCAATTAAGCGTGTGAGCTGGAAAAGTGTCCCCCTGGCCAGATGCTCCCCATGATGGGCAGCCTGGTGACAGTGGCCACAGGGAGCCCTGCAACAGGCTCCTCCCTGGAGCACATCAGCCAGCTCTGTGGCCATTCCCACATGGAGACACCACAGAACCTTCTCAGGGAGACAGAAGCTGCCTCGCTCCAGGGAGGCCTGCAATGCACATCCGCCCCACGGGTTTAAGGAAGCAGGGCTGGGCTGCCCGCCTTGCCCTGGATGACCCTGGCTGTCTTCTTCTGGGAGGTGAACTACACCATCCTTTGGAGAGATGGGGCTTCCTGGGAACACAGTCACCCAGCCTCCCTGTGCACTGGCAGGGGACTCAGAGCCACCTTCTCCCACTGAAGTCACCCTTCCATCTGTCCAGCTCTGATTTTTTTCTGCAGGTGACTCCCTGCCCCTTTTGGTGAATGCTGTTCACAGCACTGAGGGTGGGTGGCTCAGAGGGCCCCCAGGGCCAGGCAGCAAAGGCCACCTTGTGATTTGGGGGTGTCAGCCGCAGAAGCCCATGCTGTCTCCACTACCAGCATGTGGCTGGAGCATTTTCATTTGCTTACAGGCAAATAAATCTCAAACCACTTCCCTCCTGTCTTTAGGTACATCCAGGCCCCCATCGGCACTGTCTGAGCTCAGGGAAGGGCAACTAATCCTATTGCCCAAAGCACAATGAAGCTAGAAAGCAAGCCTGATGCACTAAGTGGAAAGAAAGAAAGAATTCCTCCATCATCTCTTCCTGCTTTGCGTTATCAGCACTATGGCACCTCCTCCAGCATAGATAAGGGAGACTATTATGTTTGGACAATTTGCATTTTGGACTTTCTGAAATAAGAGCCTCTTTATTCTGTTATCTAAGTATAGTAATTATGTTCTTTCACTCATTTTAAAATTCACTTATTTAACAAATATTTTTTGGACAACCACTGATACTACCTTGGTCCCATCCTCAGATGATAAATAAGTAAACGCATAGATATTTATGTGGCTGGATAGGCCTTCTCCTCTATCTGCTGAGAAAAACATTAATAGCACAATCTCACACACACAGGAGTTGGGATGGAGCTCTCGGGCACCACATCTCCCACCGGGGTTTGGAAGGCACCTGGACCAAAAGGAGGTAGATGTTCTTTTATGCACAGTAAGATCCAAAGCATATGCTGGTACTAGCAGGGGATTAGACAACCAGGAGTCAGAAGGTTTAAAAAACTAAAGGCCAGCCCACCTTGCTTCCTCTGCAATGGAGATGGGCCAGAGAGAACAGCTGCCATGTGCACCCTGTGTGGGAGAAACTGAGGAGTCTCCAGACACAAGAGGAGGCCAGGAAAAGGGCCCGGGTCTAGGAAAGGTGAGAGGTGAGACTTCAAGGGGCCAGTGCAGCTGGGGAGCAATGGAAAAGACAAAATAAACAGGAAGAAGGAGAGTCTGTGGGTGGAACAGTCTCTATGAAGAGAGGGCAGGTCACGTGGGGATGTCTCATGGTCTTGGTCCCTCAATGTAGATAATGCAGGGACCCTGCTGAGTCTCCAACCCCACCCTGATGCTACAGATTGGATTCTACCACTGAGAACTGGTGACTAAAATCTGCTTGAGTCTTGGTGTAGGCTCAGGTGTTGTTTTCTGATACAGGGTGGTAGGGAGCTGCTCTGTCCCCGCAATCATAGGCAGGTGCCCAAAGTACCTTCAGCAGGGAATATGGGTGGTCAGAGAGGTGGAAGAAATTACTCATCGGCTAAGCAACAGACTGATTTCAAGATAAGAAACTGCTCACGTTACATCTAATCACAAATTCTCTGTGCCACACTGGAGACCAATAGGAGGTACAGAAGAGAGACTAACAGCACTGGGTGTGTGTGCAAGAATCTGCTTTAGATGAGCTGTCCAGGAAAGCCCCCTAAATAGATGACTTTTAAACTGAAATCTAGAACAGCCCTATTCACAGTGGGGTCCATAGACCACTGGTGCACCCTACTGGTGCATCAACTGTTGGCTACAAATCCATGACAAATAAATAGAGAAATCAATTTGACCTTGTCACAACATCCATGTGTTTTCAATTTCTATTTTGATAGATATTTTCAATATCTAAATTGCATTTAAATAATGCAATTTGACTACAGTTGAATCTGATAGTTAAAAATGGGACTTGTATTATGTGTTTGTCTTTTTATTTTATCTAGTATCTGTTTTTATTGTGTATTATTGGTCTGCAACGTATTAGAAAACAGTAACCAAACCACTGGTCCCTTCACTACAGAGAGATGAGAGGCCCTAATCCGATCATAAATGCATACAGGAATGCACGATGCATAAAGACTAGGAAGGACTCGGTCCAGGAAGTGCTGGAGGAGGATGTGCCTGGCAGAGGGGATGGCACATGTGAAGGTGGGCTGGAGGCACTGAAGAGAGGCCGATGGTGGCTGAGTGTGCAGGAGACAGAGGGCTGCACAGCACGAGGGATGGGAGGCAGGCGGGACACTGTGTGTGCAGCTGCATGGAACCACGGCAAGTAGTTGGGATTTTATCATAGTGTGAAGGGACACTGCAGAGCGGGAACTGGCATATTTCTTAAAAGCTAGCTGGGTGGAGAACAGGCTGTTAGAGAGCAGGGATAGACATGGCAGGACTGCCAGGAAGCGGCTACCATGCCTGGAGAGATGATGGCGGCCCGGACCAGGACAGTGGCAGCCAATGTGGTGGGAAGAAGAGTGACTTGAATGTTATTCCTCTGTTTCTACAATAGGGCTTGGTGATTAGGCGGCTAGGAGAAAAAGAAGGATAACTCCCAGATTTCTGACCTGGCTCGATTGTGGTACTACTGACTATGCTAGGTTTTTGTTGGGTTTATTTGTTTCATGGCAAGGGAGTGGTACAGAGCTTGGTTTTGCACTGGTCGGGTTTGAGCTTCCAGTGGGAAAGTCATCCAGGTCAGTTAGGCAGCCAGAGAAAGAGTCTGGGATAAATGCAGAACTCAGGAATCATGAGCATAGAAATAATCTTTACAGCCACGGGACTGCACGCACTCACATAAGGGGAGAGGGCAGACAGAAAAGGGAACGGGACCCAGTCCAAATGCTGAGACACCCTACAGGGATGAAAAAGATGGCAGAGGAGACTAGGGTGCATCATGGAAGCCGCGAGGGGAGACTGTCCCAAGGAAGAGGGAGCAGCTCCTCACAAGCTGAGAAGGATGGAAAAAGAAGAGTGGCCATTGGATTTGGCCAAATGGGAGTCAGTAGAGACCCTAAGAAAAGCAGCTTTGATACAGTGGCAGAGGAGAAGCCATTCTGCAGTGAGTTGGGGAGTAAAAGGGGATGGAAACCTCAGGTGACTCTTTAGAGAAGTTTGCTGCAGGGAAGCAGTAAAGCAGAGGCCGGAGGGTCCAGGGAGAGCCCCGCCCCCACCCCAGAGCTCTTGATCTTGTTAAGACGTTGACAGGAGTGGTTCAACACAGGGTACAAGGTTGGTAATCCAGGCAGGAGGGCAGTCATTCAGGAGGAGAAAGATGTGATCTTCCACATGAGTGGAAGGAGGGGCTGGCCTCTGACAGGCGTAGGAGGGGCTGGAGGGAAGCATGAGTGCTGGACACAGGCCTCAGCAGATCGGTGGCCAGGGTGGTGGAGATGTGAGTAAGCTGCCCTCTGAAGGCTCCCCTTTTCCAAATGAAGTGTGAGGCAAGGCCACCACTCAGAGGTGGGAGGGGGGCTGAGATGAGAACTATGTATCACTTATCACAGTCCTTAACCCATTTATATGTTTCATTACATGCAAAATAATAAAATGAGGCTTAAAACCAGTGTGTGCCTTGCAACTATCCATGCAAATAACTCCAGGGCAGGGGGCAGGGGAGGCAGAAGAATGTAGAATATTTTAACTTACTAAATGAATATTTAGGATGTACAATGAATGAATACTAATGTAGTATTATAGAATATTTTAACCTACTAAATCCTTCTGAGCCACTGAGCCCAGGTGCTTTGACTGAGTATTTTCATTCTTACTGGTTCCAAAGGTCCATACAGCCCCGTGGGTGTTCTTCATGTAGGAAAGACTTGCTCCTTTAGTCTGTGCATTCACATCTACCCCACACAGCTCGTGGGAGAGGCTGCTGGTTGCTCACCATAACCCATGTTCCACGAGCACCCAGCTGGTCCACGTTGCCCACTGTCCCTTGTTTCTCTAAGTTCTAGCCAATGGAATATGAAGAGAAATGATAACTACTACTTTCACGCTTGATCCATGAAGCCTTCCCATGCTTCTCTGGCTGCCTAGAATGGAAATGATCTCCTAGGGGACCTCAGAAGCCCACCCTGAAGCCAGCAGAGCTTCCACTGGCCCCTGAATGACTGGGTGGAGAAGAGGCACTGGCGGATCAATATTCACTCAATGCCACTAGGTGAAAATAAACTTCTATTTTGTTTGAGCCATCATCCCTTTTTGGTAACCTTCTTACAGCAGCGGTCTACCATATACATTTGGTATAAGGAAGAAATAACAGATGTGAATCTGCTTTGTGAAACAGCAAAACATGCACACTCCAGATGTTTGTTGCTATTATTACTGTCACACCTCTTTCTGCCATGTTAGTGCTGCATTTGAAGAGTGTAATAATGAGTTAAGCCACTGGTTCCTCAACCCTGGCTGCACAGAATCACCTGGGGAGCTTTGCCTAATTGGTCTGGAGTGAGTCCTGGGCTTGGATGGGTCTTAAAGCCCCGGGGTGATTCTAACAGGTAGACAAAGTTGAGAAGCACCGTCCCCACAGTTGCAATGGTCAGGGGACCCCCTCCATCCCCTACGTGCTGAGGATGGATGGTTTACAACATTCAGTGGAGCCAGTATGCAAATTAAATTGTCATGGTATCTGGTCTGGGTCTTCACCTTTCACCAGACTCTTGCTATATGAATTCCAGTCCATGGACTGTCCATTTTGGGATCAACTAAGTGCTTATTAGAAATTGGTACTCTCTAGCAACACCTACTGAATCAGAAACTTTATTTCAGCAAGATTCCCAGGTGATTCACATGCACAGTGCAGTTTGGGAAGTGAAATGCTGTTCCAGATCATGAGGAAACTCTGTAGCTGAGCTCAGTAGTAAAGCTGACTCTTAATGCTACAGTCTCAAGTCTCAAGTTGGCTTTGAAGAGCGTGGAGAAGTGGCAGGAAAGCCAGCGAGCCTGTATACTGAGTGCAAAGGCATCGCATCAAGACAGCCCAGCATGTTGTCTATGTGGCTCTGAGAGGGAACAGGAGGACAGGGACTCTGCTCCCATATTGTACAGAACCACCCAACCTCTGCCTGCAGGAGTTCTGCTGAATTCTAATCATCAAAACTGCCATTGCACCAGCCATCCCCAGTCTGATCTAAATTTGGGTAATGATTCCAGGAAGTTGCACGGAACCCTCCGTACCAAAGTCCTGGCCATCTCCAAGACTACGTCTGAAACTTTGCTTTTAGCTCAGGGAAAATCAATAAACATTATACAGCACATTACATTTTCCACTTGTGTTTTGTTGTAACAACACAGAAGGCCAATACATGTGTCTACTGAAGGAAGCCAATGATGATGAGGCTGGGGCTTTGCTTGTTTGTGAGCAGGATGGAGCATGGTGTTTACCTGCTCAGAGATGTGCTGACAGATCAAATTTAAGATCAATAGTACCCAGCAGCGCTGAGGGAGGGGCTCTCACCTGCTTTCCATCTCTGAGTCACTACGTTAGGATGTCCCTGAAGGAATACAAAATGCATGTGATGACAACTGTGAAACTTCACTGAAAAAAAAAATGGCTTCACATAAGAAATCTGAAGTGTGCCTAGTTTCGAAGCCACAAGGAAGCCACAGAGGAGCACACAGGTGAGGGAGCAGGTGTAAACCCATGATTTCCTCTGATAGCAGCGGGGAATGGCTGGTGCTGAAATCAAAAGCTGACACGTGTTTCTGTGTTCTGATGAGGTTGCTTGCTTTCTTTGCATTGATGGGAGCCACAGTGGCTACACTGAGGTCAGTCTTCACCACCACAAGGTGAAAATAAATCACAAGACATCTGTGGCATCAGAGTGTTTTGACGTCTGTGAACATTTTCCAATACACGATCCCCCTACAGTCAGGACTCCTAAAGGTAATTGGGGCATCTGAATTTTTTGTAAGGGAAGGAAATCAGGGGCACAAGATTAAAATGGAGCATGTGTCCCACCATGTAACCCAGGAAGCCCACAGGTAAGGAAGCATTTAGAGTGGATCATTTCTGACCCTCTCTGCAATCAGCAAACCCTTCTATTATCAGAGATGACACTGAAGTTAAATGTTGCTAGTGTATCCACATACTGGACCAAAGTGCCACACAGACACACATACATTCATGTATCCAATTTTCTGAGCCTCCAGTTTTCCGCCCATAAATTTTTAGGAAAATCCTTAGTGCCTTCTCATTCTTGTCTATTAGCAAGTCCTAATAGATGAGGAAATACATAATTGAGTAGTGAGTTAAGAAGAGGAGGAAGCAATTGGTCATGCTTTGTTCCTAGCTATGCTTGAGTGTATGTGTGTATGCACTTATGGGTTCTATATTATAGTTAGTTCTATAATAAGTTTATATTATCCATAGAAAATAAACAGCCACAGTTTCCACTAGCAAAGGTAATTCTAAAGTTTACATGATAGAATTTTATCAGTATTTCTTAGTGTTCTGCAAAAAACAAAAAACAAAAAATGCATGCTATTCTGTGAAAGGCATCATGCTTTTCTGACATCTGAACAAATTTAAGAAACACTGGCTTAGAAGACATGGACAGTGAAAAGAGAGGAAGAAAGGGAAAAGTCAGCTAGGAGAACAGAATAGGAGAAAGTGTGAGGGTGAGAATGTGAGAAAGGACAGGCTAAGAAGACATAAGAAAATCAGTGGATTAATGAGAGACTCTAGAGAGGCAGCTTTGCCCTGCCTCTAGTGCAAAGGTGCAAGAGTGCAAAGGTGCACTTTCCTGGGTTCACATCCTGGCTCAAACACTTAGTGGCCATGACCTTGGGCATTTTACTTTCTCATCTTATTTTCATTTTCATTCATTTTACTTTCATTTCTTTCTGAGCTTTGGTTTCCATCATCTGTCAACAGAAATAGTAATACCTACATCGCAGGAAATTTATAAGAATTAGAAATAATATCCGTAAATCACCAAGCACAAAGTGCCTGGCACAAAAGGAAATGCTCAGTAAAAAGAGACAGTGACTATTACTAGCTACATTACAGGCCAGTGAGATGAAATGCGAGCAGTAATGACATTTCACAAGAACGTACTATGAGGCAACATATGCACATTATGTCACTCAATCCTAACAACAATTTTGCAGAGCAGGTGTTGCTATTGCCTCATTTGCAAAGATAAGGGAATTGAGGCTGAGAAAGATGAAGTTATTTGCCCAAGGTCATCTAGCAAACTAACAGCGAACTGGGACAGGACCTTATGTGCTGCTGACTCCAAAGCTGCCATATCTTACTGAGTCATGCCATGGGGTTTTAAGTGAACACAGGAGAAAGGGAGCATAGTGCCTCCCAACAGCCAAGTGGAAGAGCAACGATTTCATTATCTGCTAAGACATGTATTATGCACAATGGGGTTAGAGTTCGGAAAAGCCTTGAGGCCTCCAGAGCTAGAGGAAAAGAGAGCTGGAGGAACCCTGACAGATACAGGGAAGCCTCTGTTTGGCTCAGCTGGCATAAGCAGGGTGCGGTGTACCGGGCTAGAGGCAAGGTTAGCTCAGGAAGGGGCTGTGGGCAGGCCAAAGGATGCTGGCCAACTGGGGTTTGGGAAGATTCGAAGACAGCCCTTTAAACCTGGGAGCAAGAGCTAGAGGGAAGACGGAAGGGAGTTTGCTTCTTCCAAAGCTAAGGCAGGGAGAGCATGTGCAGTGGATCGAATTGGGTATCCCCCAGATTCTTATGCTGAAATCCTGGTACCTGTGAATGTGGGCCTATTTGGAAATAGGGTAACTGCAGATGTAATTAAATTGAGGTCATATTATAGTAGGGTGGGCCCTTAATCCAATATGACTGTTATGTTAGTCTGTTCATTGTATTGCTATAATAGAATATCCAAGACTGGGTAATTTATAAAGAAAAAAGGTGTAATTGGCTCATGGTTCTGCAGGCTGTACCAGCATGGCTCCATCATCTGCTTCTGGCACAGGCTTCAGGAAACTTATAATCATGGCAGAAGGCAAAGAAGAACAAGCGTGTCACATGGCAAGAGTGGGTTCCAGACATGGGAGGAAATACCACATGATTTTAAACAACCAGATTTCATGTGAACTCAGAGCAAGAACTCACTCATCACCAAGGGGATGGCACTAAGCCCTTCATGAGGGATCCACCCCCATGATCCAATCACCTCTCACCAGACCACACCTCCAACACCGGGAATCAAATTTCAACATGAGATTTGGAGGAAATAACATCCAAAACATATCAACTTGTGTCCTTATAAGAAGAAGAGGCAACAAAGGACATGAACTGATCATTTTTTATGGCTGCATAGTATTTCATGGTGTATATGTGCCACATTTTCTTAATCCAGTCTATCATTGTTGGACATTTGGGTTGGTTCCAAGTCTTTGCTATTGTGAGTAGTGCCACAATAAACATACGTGTGCATGTGTCTTTATAGCAGCATGATTTATATTCCTTTGGGTATATACCCAGTAATGGGATGGCTGGGTCAAATGGTATTTCTAGTTCTAGGTCCCTGAGGAATTGCCACACTGTCTTCCACAATGGTTGAACTAGTTTACAGTCCCACCAACAGTGTAAAAGTGTTCCTATTTCTCCACATCCTCTCCAGCACCTGTTGTTTCCTGACTTTTTAATGATCGCCATTCTAACTCAGCAAACTATTGCAAGGACAAAAAACCAAACACCGCATGTTCTCACTCATAGGTGGGAATTGAACAATGAGAACACTTGGACACAGGAAGGGGAACATCACACACCAGGGCCTGTTGTGGGGTGGGGGGAGGGGGGAGGGATAGCATTAGGAGATATACCTAATGTAAATGACGAGTTAATGGGTGCAGCACACCAACATGGCACATGTATACATATGTAACAAACCTGCACGTTGTGCACATGTACCCTAGAACTTAAAGTATAATTTAAAAAAATATATATATATATGTATATATAAAAGAAGAAGAGGCGAGACACACAGAGGGAAGACGGCCATGTGAAGACACAGACATCAAGGGAGAACTCCATGTGATGACCGAGGCAGAGGCTGGAATGAAGCGGCGGCAAGCCATCGAACGCCAAGGAATGAGGCAGCAGCTGAAACCAGGTTGGGGATCCTTATGCTCCAGGGACAGTAGAGTCCCCCACAGCTAACTCCAAGGGCCACAGAGTCTTTAAAAATGTCAAGCAGAATGGTAGGCAAAGGTCCCATTGGCATGCTGCTTTAGCCATGATTGGCTATAGAATTCTTGGCTTCCCAGCTTCCTGAACAAATTAACTTTTCTTCCCAATTCAAAATAATTTCCATCAGAATAATATACTTATAGTATGAAAATACAGACTGATGTAGGCACAGGTGTTTACTTGTGATAGCTTGAACTAAGGACTAGTTTTAAAATATGAATTTCCATATAATTGGCTTTTTTTTTTTTTAAACTCCAGTCATGCTTCCCCTTCTTAAGGCCTGGACCAATGAAATCCCTTCCTAGGAATGGAGAAGACGGGTTAGAAAATGCATTAGGGGCCAGGAGCAGAGGCTCATGTCTGTAATTCCAGCACTTTGGGAGGCCAAGGCCTGAGGTCAGGAATTCGAGGCCAGCCTGGCCAACATGGTAAAAAACCCCATCTCTATTAAAAACACAAAATTAGCCAGGTATGGCAGTGCAGCCTGTAGTACCAGCTAGTTGGGAGGCTGAGACAGGAGAATCGCTTGAACCCGAGAGGCGGAGGTTGCAGTGAGCCGAGATTGCACAATTGCACTCCAGCCTGGGTGAGACAGAGTGAGGCTCCGTTTCCAAAAAAAAAAAGAAAAAGAAAAAGAAAATTCATTAGGTTGTCATCCATCAAAGAACAAACTGGCCAGAATGTAAACAAAGTCCTGGACGTTTCTTCAGAAGCCACAAGAAAAAAAATGTGCCATGGGATGAAGGCCCTGTCCTCTCTGCACACTCTAACTTTAGGGGAATGTGGGCACAGTTCGGAGTCAGGCATTATCTTTTTACAGAACCCAAGCCAAAAACAACAAAAACTTGCTTCAGTACAAAACAAAAAAAGAAGATGATCATGAACATAGGCATGATGGTTACCATTTCTATGAAAAAAATGAATGACACGAGACAAAAAGATAGGAATAGAAAGGTATGACTATTTTACCCACGCATCACTCCAAATGTCTAATTAATTTGGGAGAAAAGGCAGGGAATTACGGCAATGGTTTATGAAGGAAAGTGGAGATGGGGGTGGGAACTGGGGTGGAGAAGGAAGAAAGGAACAACAGAGAGGAATTACCCCAAACACCCTGCCGAATATTGCCGAGTGACTCCCAGCCTGAAAAAGGCCCCTGAAATGACTGCAGGCATTTATTACCTTCTGTGTTCCACCTGACTGCAAGAGGTTTTATTACTATGAAATACAAGTCATCTTACTTCCCAGAGAGGAAAGAAAGAAAGAAATCCTGCCTGGAGCAGGGATGGAGAAGATACTCTAGAGTTTAAGGACAAACACTGAGAATCTCCCATTTGTACCGGTCATCTATTTTCTGAGCATAATGAAGTCCCGCTCGTGGCATAAGCTAGAGGCTCATACCCCTGGTCACAGCTTTGCTGTTGCTTAGCTCTGCACTTCCTTCAGTAACCTGACATTTAAGCATCACAAAATAAAGACCTCAGCTTGCATGTCTGTGGATTTGCAAAAATAGGAGGGGACTGCAGGGCAAAGGAGGATTATATTTTGGTGAGAACTGTGAACTCAGTGAAAGAAAGGGACATGTTCCCCACCCCCTGCTCCAAACAGGGAATCCTGCCAGGCTCATGCAAGCCCCGGGACAGGCGACCTGCCCAGGTGAGAACCATGGATGGGGGCTTGGGTAGAGTTGGGCTTGAGACTGGTGAAATCCCATCTCTGAATGGTGGGGAGAGGGGATTATCTGAGTCCTCCCTTGGGTGAACTCTTCATTTCTTGATTTGGCGGGAGAAGTAGTTCAAACCAATGAAGCTGTCAGGTTTCTTTCCCCTTTGGTGGGAGAAGAATCACCTCTCTTCCTCCTCTGACCTCAGTCTAGATCTCTGCACTTACACGGGATTAAAAAAAAAGAGAGAGATAATTATAGGAGTCCAGGAGAGACAGAGGGTTAATGGCTGTGTTTCCACCAAGGCTAAAAGGAAGGCAAGGTGCTGAGACAGGAGCCTGCCAAGGGTCTTAAGCTAGTGAACAGCAGATTCGGAGAGAGAGGATGAGGACCATCTATCATGTTGGGAATCAGAAAACGCAAGAGAAAAAGAGTCTAAAAAGTAATAGCAGGAATGCCTGAAAACTTGGATCTACTTGAAAAAAAGGAATAAAGTCCTCTTGGTTTTCTTAAGACAAAAAGATCAGTGTTTCTGGATTTGATATAGGAAAAGAAAAAAGAATAATGAAGCTTCTTGATGCCATGGCACAATCTATCTTGAGTATGAGAGAGATGTGTGACCAAGAAGAGGAGGAAGCTACAGTGGCAATTACTTATTGTAAAAGAAGAAGAGAAAATTAAGCACAGTGATCCTTGAGAATGCTGTATGGCATGCAAGCAGCTATTTTCTGGTAATCACTCTGCTGTAATATATGAACAGTATATGGAAATGATATTAGAATAATTTACTATTGCTGGTGAACAATGAATTAACAGGATTGCTTGCTATTTTGCATTTCCCTCTAATAAAACACCCACCAGGGTCACAGGCAAGGTGATAGTAACACGAACAGCACCAGACACAGGGATTTTCACTGCCAGGGAACAAAATGGCAAAAGGGGATGGTATGTACTAATGTATGTGCCCAGGCCATAGAATTCATTTTCAGTTCACAAAGGGACCTCTGTTTGTTTCAGACAGGGAGAAACACAGGAGGGAAAGGGCCTGAGATTTTCTCTTTCCTAGGCCCAGGGAACACACATTTATCTTCAAAGGGAACTGAAGATTGTTTTGAGAATAAGATCTAAAAATCCTGTAAAACTTTGACTGATGTAAGCTGGATTCCTAATTAGGATTATAAATTAGCCATCTACTTACATCCTTGAAGGCTGGGAGTCTAAAGAGGTAGGGGGTGGGAGGTTTATATGACCCAAGCCAATCATTTCATTGCTCTGGTCTCAAGTTCCTAAGGAGGCAGAACCCGATGTATGATTTTCATATTTCACGCCAGCAAACTCTTCCTTCAAATAAATCTTGAGTGAGAACATAATATGTAAATATATAAAACAGAGCCATTGGGGCTGGGGGAGCCTGGATCAAAGTTACCTGGGGCTTCCCAGGGAACTCCCAGGGCCTTAGAGCCTTATGTTCCAGAACCCCTGGCCAAGCATTACCTAACCTTGTATTAGCTAGAGGAGGCGAGGGAAGGGCAGAGCCTAGGGCAAGCAGATTAATCAGAAGCCCTCCCTCTACTGTCCCATGGAAAGAAGCTCCCCTGCTATATCAAGTAAATAGGCATTTGCTGCCCTTTTCTTCCTTTTCTGCCGATTAAATTTTATGCTGGGTCCAGCTACTGGCAGGATCACGGATAAGCCTGCAGGGAGCTTAAGGGCCCAGGAGAGGCTAATTGAGACCACGCCTCTGGCCAGCGGGTTTATTCAGAACTGTGGGAGGCTGAGTGGGTATTCAGTGTCCAGGTGGTCACTGCTATTATCATTTACACAGAGGTGCACAAGACTTGAGTCTCTAATAGCAGTGGCCACTTGGCACATTGTACGTCCCTGGTTGGCACCAGAGCCTTACCTGGGAAGGAGGGAGGAAGGGAAGGAAGAAATGGAAATTTCCCCATTGCTCACCATTGTATACAGTGTAGCTTGGGGCAGATCACATGGTATTGCCCTCTCCCTCCTCCAAAGCCTTTTACATGATAAAAATTCAGGTTCCTGAGAACACTAATGGTAAAGAAGTCATCAATGGGTGGCTGTGCAGATTACTCAGGTGGCCGGGCTGGTCTCTTCCACGGAAGGCAGTGCAGTACAGGAGAAAGCACAGCCCAGGAGTCAGGTCAGGGCTGGTTTAGAATCTTGGCTCTGCAGCCTACTCCCTAAGGCCAAGGGGTGTGACCAGGCCTGCTTCCTATCTGAAAATAGAGGACATTAATACCTGGAGTTGTCTAGAGGCTAAAGATAGCAGGTGATGTGCCTGTTACCAAGATAACCCTCAACACACATCTCTTCCTTTCCTGCCACTCTCCTCCTGCAGATGACTCCAGGCTCACAGGCTGACTGTATAAACATGAATTTCAGGAAAACTCTGTTAGCCAGCACTGGGGGGAGAAGCTCTCCTAGCGCCTCTCCCCTTCACTTTGCCACCTGCCTTCCAGAGCCAGCCAGGGATAGGGCAGCCTCTCTGGGAACAGTGTGAGTTCTGTTAAGAGCAGAATCAAAGAATCTGACCACCAGGAAGGAGCCTCTAAGATCAACCCTTCCAACTCCTTTCCATTCTATCTGAGGAAATGGACAGAGCTAGGATTAGAACCCAGATCAAAATTTCCAGCAGGTAGTCTGGGTCTTAGAAGGCCTAGAAGAGTAGTGTCAGTAGAAGGTGTGGGCTCAGGAGGCACAGGGGCCGGTTGCTGTGGACAGAGTGACCTTGGGGAAGGAGCACCGGAGCTGTCTGAACCTCAGTTTCCTCATCTATAGGCTGGCGCCACACTTGCTTCTTGTGACTGTTGTTAGGAGAGATCATGAAATAAACTACCTGCATGGTGCTTGGCATAGAGTAGGCATCCAAAAATGTCAAATGAATCAAAAGAAGTTTTAGTTATAACAGCTGCAACTTGTAGAATATAAAGCATGTGCCGGGGCTAGGAGTGCAGGGAGGAACAAGGTGCTTTCTGCCATGCAGTCAGTTGTTCACAGGAGGAAGAAATTTGAAATATTATTTGTCCCCGTTCAAGAATGTAGATGAGGGGCTGGGTGCGGTGGTTCATGCCTGTAGTCCCAGCACCTTGGGAGGCCGAGGTGGGAGGATTGCTTGAGGCCAGGAGTTTGAGACCAGCCTGGGCAAAACAACGAGACCAAGTCTCTACAAAAACATTTTTACAATTAAAAAACAAAAAAAAACATAGGCAAGGAAGAGAGTGAAGATCAAGTGGCATGGGCCTTCCCTACTCAAGGCAGCCTGATGGTGCCAGGGCCCAGGGTGGATGCAGGACCTTGACTGGTGCTCCCAGGCCACCACTGTGGCCAAGCCCGCTACTCTCTGGCACTTCCCATTCATCTCTACAAGGATACACTGGGGTACGGTGGGTTGGCTTAGCAGAAAGGGAAATTGGTGATGCCTAAGCTCTGTATTCTATGACCAGTAATTCAAAATCAGTGGCATGAAATCCCCAATATGACCTTTCTTCTGTCATTTCCCATGTGCTACTTCAAATCCAATGCAGAATAGTTTCGAGTTTATCAAAGGATGGACCCGAGCTCATGCTTTCTTATTGTGGATCACCAGGCAGGGAGCTGAAAGACCCTGCGTTTCCCCCACATGTCTGGGGACAGGTGGCAGGAAGAAGATAGGAACTCCATAGGGAGAATAGAGTGTCCCTGACTCGGGTCTGGGGAAGTGACCGAGGTGACACTGGGCCTCATCATGAACAGTAATTTACGACCTTATTGGGAATGGTATGGACTCCTCTTTATGTCTGAAGTTTCCATTTGTAAAACGGGAGCAGCCTGTCCCAGGGTGGGCCCTCATCACACCCCCTTTGAGTGTCCCCTGCAGCCTGCCTCCAGGATCAGGGTAGGCTCTGTCATCCAAGGAGGCCTGGATTCTCTGCTGTGTCTTTCCTGTTCCCTACACAGGATTCACTTTGAAGTTCTGAGGCACTTCTGAGTGAAGGCAGGATTCCTGGAGGGAGAAATCACTTCAGGCGCCTCTTATACCAGGCGCCTCTTGTACCTGAACGTGTTTTGACTCAGGAACAAAGTACACTGCAAATGTAGCGTGAGAGCTGGGGAGCCCTCCACATCCAAGCTGGCTTTGAGTTTTGATCCCAAATTGGAACCTTTCAAGTCATTTCACATTTGGCCAAACAAGGTTCTTCAGTGTCTTATTTTTCCTCCTTTTCTTATAAAAGGATACAGAGCTAAAAGGACCCCTGGGCACTTGTAGGTTCTTAGGAAATCACACTGCTGCATTCCCTGTGATTGAATTGGATGCTGTCTGATGAAAACTACATCTCTGTCCATGTGGGCTCTGAGATGAATGGGGCTGGGAGGAATCACCTGGGGGCATTCTGGGTTTGGGGACTGGGCAGATTTAAAAACCCAAACTTTCAGATGTTCGGCTTCCAAGGGGGTCAGGTTTACTGGTTCCTGGGAGAAATGGCAGCCACGAGGCTGAAAAAATCTTTTGAAATTGTCAGCATCAGGGAAGCCACTGCCCAAGTCATTACAAATGAAACCTTAGGTACCTGCAGATCCTACAGTGATTTATTCCCCTGTTTGGGAAAAGCAAACAAATGAGCAGACCAGACTCCCTGGGGCCTCTGGGACCATGCTCACCGCTTTCCCTGAAAACCTGGCTGCCTTCTGAAAGCAGACCAGGCATCACGTCTCAGAGCCAACCCCACACAGCAAAGAGTGACTCACCAGCCTGACCCTCCCAGTTCTTTCGAAACCATGGAGACCTTGCCTTAGAACTCCTTCTAGGTGGCCTTCAGTGTAGGTAACAATCTTCTCTACCACGGGAGGCCCTGGATAACTTACAAATGGAATATTTAGAACCTAGCTCTGCCTGCGTGGAGAGTGCAATTTCAGGAATAGCAACACATGCTATGTGAGCCCCAGGGGGACAGAGACTTTGCACAACTCATTTGCCACTGTTTGCACTGGACCTTGCAAAATACTCAGCATATAGGCATAAAAATGTTGGCTGAATGAATCCATATACCTCAGAGGCACTTACGTGAAATAGCATATAACACTGATTTTGGTTTCTTTTAAACTCTAATCTCCCTAAATGTTTGATTGGTCCTTTCTAAACTTGATTCCATCTTTTTATCTAGAGTGTTGTTGAAGGGAGGACTTCTGGATAAAGGATCCAGGATCCTAAGTCCTCTAATTTAGCACTTAGAGCAACAGGAATCTTTAAGTGGATGGCAGCTACAATTAAGGACCCCAAATTCCAAGTTTTTGCTTCCATCATCTGTTCTTCTGACCCTTGCAACCTGCCTCAAAGAGGCACAGTGCTGTGATCTCTGCTATTGAAAGAGCTGCCCCCAGAAATTTCTATAACTGGATACCCAGCACCTCTGTGCTGTTTCCAGGCTGTCTGAAAACCTGAATGTGAAGAGAATGTTCCAGATACTAACGGGTTTTGGGTGATCCTATCCCCTGTAGAGAAGAGCCCTTTCCTGCAACCGCTCATAACCAGCAGCTCTCACAGCCCCAAGCACACAGTGTCTTGGGGATTCTGGGCAGTTAGTGCCTCTTCTTCCTAGACTGCCCCGTGTGTGTCTGTGTCCGTCCCTGCAACTATGTGCTACATGGTTGGTTCATTTACTTATTGTTATGCTCCTCAATATCCTTCCATATTCCCACCCTTCAAACCACTGTGCTGGAGCCTCTCACACACACTAGGGCAGGCTGCGTCTATACCGATGAGCTCCGCCACACTTCAAAATACACAGTCCTTCCCTAGGAGTGAGATGTTCAGAACTTTCTCTTTCCCCAAGGCTCAAGTGGAGACAGAAAAGACAGAAACATGCTATTATTGGTCTCTGGGGAAAATAAACAAAAATGCCATAAATCCCTGGGTAGAAAATTTCATTTTACAATTGTGATATCATCTCCTGAAACTGTCCTTCTACCCTTTCTAAATGCAGAAGCCCCCATGTGCCCTTTGGTAAAAGTAGCTGTGTGTGTCGTGGCTGCCATCTGTAATGAGGCTATTCTCTAGGAAATGGACTTTGTCATCTTGTTCTCCCTCTAGACTGTAAACTCTTCAAAAGAAGGAATTATGTCCTTTCCTTTCTTTGTAATTCCCCAGTGCCCAATTCGGTGTTGCTCTGAGCCTAGCAGGTGTTCAATGATCACTGGTGACAACATAAACTGAGTTCTTAGCACTTAACAATGAGAAATTCCCCACATTTATTGTCAGAGCTTTTTTAGTTTTTAAAGATTTCTTGCATTCAATGTGTGCGTGTGTGTGCACGTACATGAAAGAGACAGATGGAGGTGAGGGCCTCAGGGAGGAAGAGAACCCGAGAGTGGAAAGCACTAAGATACACGCAGACAAGGCAAAGCACACAGGCCCACAGCAAGACAGGGCCCACAGGGACACACAGGGATGCACGAAGCTGCTTCCAGCTCCAATTTTATACAGTCATTGATTTTAAAACATTACAGCCATCATTCTGGTTCAATGCTTTGAAATTTTGGGTGCTTTATCTGACAACACAGCTATGGGGACCCATATATGCTCCAGAATCTTCCCACTATCCATGAGTGCAATAGTGCAGGCCTTAAAACATGCGACCCACATCTTCGTAGTGGGCTTCCAAACTCTTGCCACCTTTGGTGAGGCTGCCAAAGCTTTTCCTTCCAAATTATCAACTCCTTCATGAAGCCAGGTATCAACTATGAGATTGTTGACATGTCAGTGTGACAGCTGTCACTCAAACACTGACCCTCACAAAGTGCTCTCCACTCCGCTAGGGAGAGGAGGTGCCATGCGGCAGAGACCATGCGCCAAGAGTTGGAGGGTCAGGACAAGTCATGTCATTCTCCAAGGGGTCATGTCCTCATCTGTAAAAGGAGGCCAACAACCTCTGCCTGGCTCACTGGCTGAAGTGGGGTTCCATGGCCAAGTGGGAGACTAAAGGGCATTGTGGGGCGGCAGCAGTAAGAGCTTGCGGCCACCCAGCGGGCAGCAGAGCCTCCCTGCTGCTGGGATTTCTCAGGGATGATAACTAAACTAGAAAGACAAATTCTTTCCTATGCAATAATTATTTTATTATTTTGCTTTAAGAAAATGCCTATAAAAGTATCAAATTGCTTTCCCCCTGTTAGATTGTAATCAGAACATGTTAAATAGACAATGTACCTTGGTGATCAAGAACATGAGCTTTGAAGTGACAAAGATCCATGCTATAGTCCCAGCTCCCCCTCTTCCTAGCTGTGTGACTGAGCAAGTTACTGAACCTTTAGAAGGCTGGGTTTGCTCAGTGGCTAAAGGGGGTCAATAGTACCTGCTTCCAAATGGCATTAAGAGTTAAGATTAAAGGAGACACTGTGTCAAACACTTTGAGCAGTAGCCTGACACCTATGTAGTAAGCTCTCAAAATTAATGGTGGCTGTTCTTATTGTTCAGTATGTCCTCTTGGTATCTGAGTCATCTTACGTAGACACAGCTTAGAATATGCAAATAACCAAAATAGCACCTGAACAACCAAAATTGTGTCACAATGTACATGTCTAAAACTCTGGAGACCGTATTCACAGAGAGTCATGCTAGATTCTCTCTTATTTATTGAGATTTTATATAAAACTCTTAGTGCATTAATAACAACAGACAAGTGATTGACCACATACTATGGGCTGGGCACTTCATTAAATGGGTAGATTTGTTATCTCACTGACTCTTCCCAGTCCCACAAGCCAAGTAGGACTCATCACCCCCATTTTACAGAGGAAGAAATGGAGGCTGATAGAGGCTATGTGACTTGCCCCAGGTGAAGTGATTGAGTAGGATGCCAGGATGTGAAGCCAGTCCGTCTGAGGTCAGCTTGCACTGGTAATTGATATGCTATGCTCCCTCCATGACCAGCCTGGTGAACCTTTCTCCTGGCTCACAGCAGGTTAGAAAAGAAATTGGGGGTGAGGGACAGCTGCAGCGACAGGTAACCTGAGTGTGACAGGCACACTGACAGCTGATGGATTGACAGTGAAAGAGGAACAGGAAAGGGACAGAAAACTCAAAGAGAAAGACTTCCACAGCAGAACTGTCCACACCATTACTGCAGGGGTCAGAGAGTTCTAACATATTTAAAAGCCCCTTAGAGCATCATAATTCCACAGCCCAGTGCAATAATTTTCACTATGTCATCAAGAAAAATCAAATTGTGCAAATCGTGTGCTTAGGAAGACAGAAAGATGAGGAGTTAAAAGTGTGGGTGATCTATGAAAAGGGTCGATTCCTTTGTGACAGTTCATCTATGTTGAATACCCTATGACAACAGTGCATAACTAAGGCACCATCTTTTAAAAAGATGATACACAATTAAAGTGAGAATGAGAGAAATGCAAACCTCTAGGCACATCTGGATAACTTGTTCACGAATCCTTATCTCTTAGTTTAACCCACTGCTTAATTCAACCCAGTTTCTATCAAGTCTTGAAAGAAATAATCCTTTAGTCCCCTCTGTGCCTCTCAGTTTAGAATCACCACTTTGTACCTTTAGCCAGTGTTGCATTGAAAGTGCTCACCAACAAATGCCATCAGATAATTTAAAGGGATATCTATTGAAAACGGAGATGTAAACCTTATTAAAAAAACAAAAACCCTAGGGAAAAAAGACACTAAGTGGCCTTCCTGGCACAGGCAGCTGTCAGCCAGGGTTTTCCCATCTACTCATAGTGGAGGATGGCAGAGGAAAGGGGACACGTTAGGCCAGAAGACTCATTTTCAACCCAAAGCCACTCTCGGCTCCCTGTTTTTAACCTTAGATTTTGTTTTATGCCTATCAAATCATATTCTCTAGTCTCCATAAAGACTGCTTACAAGTCCCAAAATAAAGCTTATCAGAACCTGACTGCTTGAAACACATTTAAACCAAATTTGCAAAGATTTGAAAACAGGCATTTCAAATTGATAAAATCGTAACAACGATATCTTTAAAGGGCCCTCTCTGTCTGGTTATCTGAGTAGGGAGAAGCCTCCAGAACTAGGGAAGAGCCCCTTCCATCAGAGGTCCACGGCCTACCAGCAGCATCCAGATAACAGGAAGGCTATTCCCACTGGAAGCAAAAGAGATGACCTTGTCCCTTGAAGCTAGGGCAACCAGATTTAGGAAATAAAAATTCAAGACACTCAGTTATTAATATATTTGAATTTCAGATAAGCAAAGAATAATTTTTTATACTAAGTATGTCCCATATATTGACATGCTCATATTAAAACATTATTTGCTTATCTGAAATTCAAATTTATCTGTGTATCCTGTATTTTATCTGGCATCTCTAGGCTAGGCTCCAATTCCCTGGGGGATTTGCAATGGGTGGGAAGTGGAGTGAGGGGAGTTCTAATGATCAGCCTAGGAGTATGACAAAACCAATGGGAAGGGCTGGCCTTCTCGCTCCCTTCCCTCCTTCCCCCATCCTTCTCCAAAGAGATTCCATAGCTCCAGCCAACCCCACTCCACATCCCTAGAGAGGCCGTCTCTGATCCTTCTGAGCAACAGTCACCCTCCATGACAGACGTCCTACCCTGACTTCCTCCCACACAGAGGTGCACACTTGTAGAGATGCTGTAAACCTGTAAGAACTCATTTGTTTCCATATTCCATTGTTTTGCTTTGTTTCCCAAACAAGGCTGCAAATAGGATTTGAAGCGGCTCCTGACTTGAGGTTTCTTCACTTTTTTCTTTCCCCATATAGACCCCTCCTACCCACTATACTCAGATGCTGAGAAACACATTGGAGTTTGTTCTCTTCCGGCATACTTTCAAGATCTGAGTTAAAGCAAGAGCTGAACCAGCATGTCCAACTTGCCTAGCAGAAGTGTTTCTAGGCTTTTCCCCTGCAGACACTGCCTTGACTCTGCCAATGGAAGCCCTGTCCTTCTCACTACTTCATACTACTGATTAGTGGTCTTTAGTGAATCACAATCTATAGTCATAGAGATTTAATAAAAACAGGGAGGAAAGAGCTCTTGCTTTCAGGCATCCAAGGGTGTGCTTGCAGCAAAACATTTACAGCTAAGCCATAGAGTGCATGGAAATATGGAAGAAACATCGACACAATAATAAAATGAGGGGTGAGATTAATGACATGATACAATCTGTTCTCATTTGGTGCAGAGAAAATTAATTTTTGAAGACATTTCATTTAACTTTGCAATATTTTGTAATTTAACCTTTAATGTTCGCAACTTTTTCTTTTATCTGCTCTCCTCTTTAAGCCTAAGGATGAGGGAAGCAAGTTTTACATCTAATTGTAAATATGGCTTCACGGCAGCTGATCTCTGCTCTGGAGAAAAGTGAGAAAGATGTATTCAGAGAAGAAAAGTTATTGCCCATCATAATTCACAGCTCTTCCTCCTATTGATCTTCTTCCTCCCTTTAATAATACAAAATACAACTTCCGAAAGAATGAGATGTGTTACCTTCCAGAGCAAGGCACCGGGGTGGGCTGGACGACCAGATAAGGTTTTGTAAGCACTCAAGATACGCAGACCCATCAAGTTTAAATCCGGGAAAGCAGCGATAGGAGATCACAGTCCCCACCGGGAAGGAGGTCTGGAACTCAGAGATGTTTACATAGCCATTAGAAGAGGCTAGAGGTCTCAGGCAGCCTGTGGAAGGTGAAAGAAAAAGGGAAAGATTCCACTCTGTCATCTCTGTACATCGAAAAGTCACACAGAACACTGGAACTTTTTAGGATTCCCCCACCTCTGAAGGTGAAAATGGCACCACCTCTGAAGAATGAAGCACCTTGGTCTCAAATACTCAGGTTCCTTATTCTAGTTATCATGTAGGTATTTGCTCCGCTATTTGAAAATGGCACCAAGAGGGTCAGAGGAGTAGTTAAGACAGAGGGAGGGTGGTGAATGTCTGACTGTGGATTGTACACCCTCAGGCCAGGTGTTCTGGCTCTGACTGCGTTTCAGCATCACCTGAGAAGCTTTTATAAAACACCAGTACCTGGGCCCCATGCCCAGGCTCTGAGGACAGGTTGAGAACCACCGAGGTGCTGTAAGAGGAAAGAGACACCGCCAGTGGTTTCAGTGGTGGTGAGAGCAGCTTCAGAAGCTTAGGTTCCAAACTGAATTCCACTATAGTGGATTTGGGGACAGAAATCTGCCTGAGATGGTGGCCTTAAATTTCTGAAAACCCAGTTGTGTTTTATGTAAAACAGATGAGGAATCCCACAGTGTAGTGGTTCTCAAACTCGAGAATGATCCGGAGGGCTTGTTAGACACAGGCTGCTGGGCCCACCTGCAGAGCTTCTGTTTCAGCAGGTCTGGGGCAGAGGGAGCCTGACAACTGCACTGCCAACATCCAGGCACTGCTGCTGCTGCTGCCACTGCCAGGCTCGGGACCACACTCAGAACCACTGATGTCCTGAGTCTGTGCATCGAGCACAGCATGCTGTGTGCAATAGTGTGGAAGTGGGACCTGGATCCCACACTCCTTCTGTGAAACACTAAGCAGCCTGTTTGCCCTGAAGCCTGTGCAGCCAGTAGAACACTCCTGGTGGCAGAGAATTCTGTTGTGTGTGGCATCCACTGTGATCAGGGCATTTCTTATTGCTTCAGCAGTTTCACTGGAGAGAATAATGACACTGCAGAGCCGGTGTTCTTCCAGGAGAGAACTAATTGTGTGTGAAGTAAATAATGTATAATGAAAATACCCACTTTCCCTTCCAAGTCACCAGATACAGATTGTATGTGTCCCATGCACAGCAGCAGATGACTGAACCCTTCTCCTAAGCTGACTTTGTTGGACATTGTAAGTATCTTGAAGGGATCTCTCAGCAAATTGCTTTGGTTGAAACCCCAGTATATGGTGTCTGTGCATCAGAGCAGGTGAGGGTAAGGCGGGTGCAGAATTTGAGGCACTCACTGTCGTGGTTGGCCAGTGCCAATCCTGCACTGCTGTGTCCTGGGGCCATGGGGGTCTGCAGACCAAGCAGATCATAGCTTTGAACTGGCCAACATTTGGGATGCACCATACCCTAAAAGGTATGGAGCTCAGCCATCTTTGTAGACAGTCCCATAACCTTAGGTTAGTATTATTGTTTTCTTGAGCTGAAAACTGACAATGTTTATAGTAAAAGTGAAGTGTATGTGTGTTTATGTGGTGGGGAGGAGGTTGGGGATCAGGAATAAACAGACTCAATAATTGAGAAAAAAAGAGAAGCACATTAACGTGAACAAGTGAGTGCCTTAGAACCCTTAAGTGTAGTTCAAATGAGTTGGCACAAATGATTGTGCTCGCTCTTCTTCCTAGGAAGGAATTGTAGTTCTAAACTACCCACACAGATAAGCTGGTTTCTCTCAAATAAAAACTAACTCTGACTCAGAGTAAGGTTATAATTCATGCAGTTAACCAGAGGAGAAGGAAAGATATTCTCACTCTTGGTTAGAGACAGCCTGTCCTAAATATAACAGTCGAAAATGGGCTTCAACTCAATAGTTCAATGTGATTTCCATTTGCACTTCTAGATAATAGAGAGAGGCCTCCTCAGGCTTTAGCTCCTGGATCTATAGGTGCAAATAAAACTTAGAGAATGAAATGTCACTCTTAGGGCCAATTACATTCCCCCTGGGGGCTCAGAGGGGTGTCAGACTGTCCAAGGCAACTTCAGTTCCTTATTTCCTATGGTGTGCCAGGCAAGCAGCCAGTGAGCAACACTGGAGCAGTGGCAGCTCCAGCAGGCAGGACCTATCTTTCTGTGCAGCAAGGTGTGGGGTGCACTAGAGGGTAGGGCACAGGCCAGGGCACCCACCCCCTCTGTGGGACAGAGGCCTCTGAGGAGGAGCGAGAGGTGGGCAGGGCTTGCATCGTTTAAAGAAGCAGACCTCTGCAGGGTAACCGACTGGCTCTGTTGTTGCAGACCTAGAAAAGCTATGTCTTGACTGGGATTTGAGGAAGGGGAGGTGGAGAAAGGGCAACAGTGGCCAGAAAGAGCAGTAGGAAAGCCTGGGTCTAAAGCCTCAAAATGACACTTTGAGAGGCACACCAACGCAGGGTATTTCTTTTTTTAATCACTGGGGAAAAAAGAACTCCTAAAGGAGCATCTTGTATTTAAGTGACAGAAAAGGAAACAGAAAGGATGGGAGAACAAAAGGTTACGTGGAAAACAGGAAGGGAAGAAGTGGCTGCAGTCCGGGGTTGTTTTCCTGGCCATCACTCTGATCGTGTCGGAGGACTGAAACGGATCAGCAGGTAATAAAGTTTATTTGAATAAGCAGCCCAACTTAACAGCCAGCTGCTTGTTTTGTAGACATCTGAAAATGTAAATAAATCCTGTCTCCTTTAAAAATGCAACACAGAACATGCTCAGCAACACTGGCAGTTCCTGGGAGAGACCAGGGGAGCGTGACGGTCCGGGCTGCTTTCATCCTTCTTATGCTCAAGCCTCTCTTCCTTCAAGGGGTCATGACTTTTAAGCTCTCATGTAAGGAAACTATTTATTTCCAAGAACAGGGCACCCAAAGCAATATCGGAGTATGCCAGCTGTGATTTCCAAGCACAAAGTTAACATTCATCTCAGCTTGAGCACGCTGGTGCTTTTGGAGCAAATGAGATTGCTCTCCTTCTCCCTCAAATTATGAATTATGCATTGCCTTCTTGGTTCTCTGGTCGAAGTCACACGTCAAAAAATAAAATCAGAATTACTCTGAACTTGAGGGTTTATTTTCACAAACAGGGCCCTCTATGATGGCCCAGGCAAATCTAAAAAAATGCAAGGGAATAAATATTCACCAGGTTGTTTGGATGAAATTTGAATTTGATAATTTTTCTGCTCTTCATGCATTATACATATATATATATATATATATATATATATATATATATATATATATATATAAACACTGTTAAGAGAAAACAGCCTCTGTTTAAGATTGGCTTTAACTATATTTTCACCACTACTGAAATAAGTATAAATGCTCTGTTATTTCCATTAAATATATAATAGTTCATCATTATGTTAGCAGCTCAGTTACAAGTCTCCTGATTCTTAAACTACTTTTGATATTTTGGAGTAAAAGAGACATCCAACATTCCAAGGAATAAGGTGTTTCCTGTTTATCCTTTAAAAATGGGTGTATGGAGCTGAGCAAGCTACAAGGAGTGGTGATGGAGAGTCTAAGAACAGAGCTTTGGCAATTGTAGTAAAGATGCAACTGGATCCATGTGGGGTAGATGGCTTTGTTCATTTCACCCATCATCTCTATCACTTTATTAGATAAACATGTACACAGTCTACAATAAAGTCCGAGGGAATAATAGCCCAGCTGAGAACTGAAGCATCAGTCCCGTACCTTGACAGATGGGCAGATTATTCCACGTTCCATCATCGCGACATAATGAAACCATATTGTGTAGGTCGGGGTACCGGATCTTGAATCCTTCATGACAAGTGATGATTAGCTTCTCTCCATGTCTATATGTCTTGTTATGAATCTCAGCATCTTCGATTTGAGGGATACGGCAATCTGCAATTTTGTAAAAGGTACACATTATTTTTGGAATTTTAAAACGGTTGTGGTTCACAGCTTCACAAGAAAGCTCTTATTTTCAGACTTGGTCTCAACCTACACAGCAATCTGATAAATGGTACCTCATTTGTCACTAGGCTCAGGTGCCAATGACGAGCAGAAGAGGTGGCTTCACGGGAGTAACGAGAAGGTGGCTCAAAAAGAGGGACCCAGGGCGTGGGGATCCAACCACAAAAAGAACTTTATTTCCTGCCTGTGACACTTCAAACCGTACAGCTGATCTTATGAACAATTTTGGAAGTAAGTGGAAAAAGAGAAGTGTTGAGGATTAGCCTGAACTATCTGGTTACATACTTTACTTTGTTTGTGGACAGAACAGAACACAGTGTGGCCTGATGGGCTAGTCTCACAGCTGCCCAGCCATGCCACCTCTGTCTAAGGGTCCCGGCCCTGAGCCTGATAAGAAAATATGCTTTGCAAAACAGCACAGGGGTTGAGCTGTGGCTGTGTTTGCCATTAGCATTTCCTGTCCACCTTATCTGTTTAAAAAGAGATAACAGATAGAGCAGCACACACTACTGCCAATCTCACAAAGGCTCAGAGCAAGCCACTGTGCTGCCTCCTAAAAATGGAGTAAGAGTAAAAGGCACGTGTATAGGAGAAGAGGCAAGGCTGGGGGCTGGGGGAGGAGAATGCCAGTGAAGGAACGACGAGCCCATGCCATGCAGCAAATGATAAGAAGATCAAATAAAATGAAAAAGTGATCATTACCCACTTCCAACTGCATCTACTTCCAGTTCACTGTGCAGGCCACGCCACCCCTTGCTGCCAAGTTGGGATCCCACTTCCACCCTAAACACTGCCTAAGTCATCCCAACTGGTTTAAGGCACATTGATCGCAATGTGTCTCTCTCCATCTCTTATGAGCACATGTCTGTTTAATGTTTCTGGTTTTATATGCATACGTGTTTGTAAGCATGACCTACAGATGGGTTATGTTCCAAATTTGTTGATTCTTAACTTTTTAAAACAAGGCAGAAACCAAGAACAGCATTTTGTGAATCATAGAAATTTCCTCCAGAAATTTCTCAACGCTTTAAAAGATTGTAGGTCTCTTATCCATTCCCCAAATCCTACAAAATCCACAATATGGCCAGAATAGTACTAACAAGAACCCTCACCTTTAAGTTGCTCTAAGCTTTGAACTGTCGGCTCTGAGGCACTTGGCCCTGGAAGCCCTGATGTGAGTGGAAGAGAAGGGAAACGCTGTGGCTAGTGGGTGAGTGGGTGACTCTCGTGGCTAGGAACTTTGGTGGCTCGGAAAAGGGTACATCCAGGAGCTAGGAGGTGGGGTTGGGGCTGGGTTTACTGGGAGAAATGGGAAGTATGGCACAACAGACTTCAGAAAATAGGATGTCAATGATGGGAAAGACTCAGGCAGACAGGGGCTTCCAAGTTAGAGGAGAGCTTGGCAGCTGGGGATGCAGGGGTGGTGGCTGTTCACTGCCTGCATGGGTCACCTGAAGTCAAATGCTTGTAAGCCCAGGTCTGCCCTTATCTCAGCCTTTGTCACCACCATTAGCTTGAGAGCAGGGACTGTGTTGCTCACTTCCTCTGACCCTCCTGCCATGCTTCTGACCTGCGCACACACCTGGCAAAAGAGTGCTGAAAGGAGTTCTCTGAACCTCTGCCCAAGCAAGCTGTGAGGGCACGGCCCTCTGGAGCACGGCTAACAGGCTTGGGGCACAGCCCTGCAGCTCAGCCTTCCCTGAGGACACCTGTCATCAGGCCTTCCCTTTGCCCATGATTTCAACAAAGAGAGTCTGGGCTGAAGAACTGTGTTCTGGCTTTGGTTTTACCTTTCATATTTATGTTTCAGGCCGCGAAAAGGGGTTTTCTTTTCCTTTTGAGACAGAGTCTCACTCTGTCACCCAGGCTGGAGTGCAGTGGCATAATCTCGGCTCACTGCAACCTCCACCTCGCAGGTCCAAGAGATTATTCTGCCTCAGCCTCCCGAGCAGCTGGGACTACAGGTGCATGCCACTGTGCCCAGATAATTTTGTATTTTTAGTAGAGATGGAGTTTCACCATATCAGCCAGGATGTTCTCGAACTCCTGACCTCATGATCCACCCGCCTTGGCATCCCAACGTGCTGGGATTACAGGTGTAAGCCATCACGCCCAGCCTGAAAAGGGGTTTTGTAACTGTTCATGTTTAACAAACAGTTTTCCTGCTAGCATAGTTGAATTCCCCAGAATCAACCCCAATCCCAGAATAATCCTAACTGGGGTCACAAGATCATTGACAATTCTTTGCACACTGCTGCTGCCTTAATAGAAAATGTGAATTACGTTTTTTCAATCGCACTGTACAGAAATTATTCACAGCAAATAAAAACACATTTATCAAGGCATCCGTCTGTAAAATCTTGGCTGTAAATAGGTACTGCGGCAGTAATTTACACATTGAAACAACTATTTTCATGATTGATTTAAAACTTGTTCAGCAATTAGCTAGTATACTCAGGAGGTGGCCAGCTATAGAGAATAAAGTCAATGGATAGAAGCGTCCCTTTGGGCATTATGGACACGTGGACATTGGCTGGCTGGGAGCAGAAGCACCCAAGCCTTGTTTCTAAGAGTGATTTCTCAGCATAGTGTTGTGTAATGTAGAACGCTTTCAACTTCTAGTTAGAGCTAAAGTTTCCCCAAACATGGCATGGGGACTATTGCAGAATATAAGACACAGGGTTAGAGGGAATTCACAGCTTCCTGAATCCCAGCGATGATGTGCCCTCCTGAAAGAAGAGTCACCATAGGGAGTGATGCCAGGCCAATTTACTATGTGGGAGGAGCCACATATCAACTAGGGAGTAAGAAGTAGGGTCCAAATCCCAACAAGGGGAAGAGGCCAGGAGGGGCAGTGCCCTAGGAATGAGTACAAAACAAACACAGATCAGCTCTATCAAAAAAGTTAACCTTGACAGAGAAAACATTATCCAGAGCCTTTATGATTTCTTTACCCACAAAGTCTGGCATCTGATCCTCCCCCTAAAGGAGGGTGAAGTAGGAAGAAAGAATCTAGAAAAAAGTATGTGCCCAGTGAGTTCTCTGTAGTAGTGAAAAACCATGGACCTTCTTTCCACAGAAAAAAAGAATCTAGGATCTTTAGTGTCTGACAGTAAATGTCTAATATCCATCAATTCTGAAGTCTCAAACAGAAATAACATAATTTTCTATAGCATAAACTAATCTAGTCAATAGAAAGAATTTTGAAGGCAGGTGGCTCGCCCCTATAATCCCAACACTTTGGGAGGCCGAGGTGGGTGGATCACCTGAGGTCAGGAGTTTGAGACCAGCCTGGCCAACATGGTGAAACCCCGTCTATACTAAAAATATAAAACTTAGCCAGGCGTGGTGGCACATGCCTATAATCCCAGCTACTCGGGAGGCTGAGGCAGGAGAATCGCTTGAACCTGGGAGGTGGGGGTTGCAGTGAGCCAAGATCACACCACTGTACTCTACAAAAATATTCATCAAAATCTGCTTCTGTCCTATTGAATCTGGTCAACAATTAGAACTTACGTGTATGAGGCATAAATAGGCCATTCAGGGTGTAACTTGAGGGATATCAAAGCCTTCCATTCTGGAAATCATCTTTCACCAGCCCAACACTGTCATTATTTCTATATCCTGCTTCTGGTAACAATGGGGATTCAATATAGTGAATAAATAAAAGAAGGAGTAAAAGATCCTAAGGCAGCATTGCATATTTATACCCAAGTACAAATTAATTTATCAGATTAGTTAGCAGAGAGCAGCGCCTAAGGGATGGAGCAGAAATAGTAACAGTAAAAGAAATCTTAAAGAAAATGTGCCATACATAGGATTTACTGTTCTTTAAAAGTTAGTTATACTTGAAAATGAATCCAATTCCTTCAACACACCAAGTTTTGACATTAATACTCCCCCAAAACTGTTCCCAGGAACATGAATACATAATACACGCTCAAGAGATTCACAATCCACAGAGTAGATTAAAGGCTCGAAAGGTCTTACTGTAAAGAATTCTACTTAATTTTGTTTAAACCAGCATTTGTCAAGCTTGTTTATTCATCCAGCTGTTCATTCATCCATTTTATGAATTACAGAGCACTGACTCTAGGCTCAGGGTGTCCTGGGTGCTGGGGATAAAGAGTCAAGGGCCTTACTCTTACAGCACTTGCATGGAAGAAGACTGCAAATGGGCAAATTAACAGCTAAAGGTTCTAGAAAGTAGCAGGCAACACTCACTGCCACGATGAACACATAGCAAAGTGACATGATAGGGACTGACTCAGGAACTCTTTTAATTTGGGCAGATAGGAAAGGGGCCACTGAGGAAATGACATTTATTAAGCTGAGATCTGAATGACAAGAACAACTTAATTACATATGGGTCTTGGAGAAGAACATGTTAGGCAGTGGCAACAGCTAGTGCAAAGGCCAGGAAAGAGCTTGGTGTCCTTAAAAACACTAAAGAAGACCTGTGTATTTGGAATATAGTGACCAAGAAGGGGAGGGACAGGCCAGATCATGCAGGGCTTTGTAGATTAGGGCAGGGAATTATTTTAGTGTGATAGGGAGTTACTGGGGTTTGTTAAGCATGGGCCAAGGCATGATCTGATTTATATCCTCAAAGGGTTTGCCATATGTACAGTAAAGGATTAACTTACCCAAGGAGAGGTTTAGGCATTTGCCCTCAGCTCCTGAGAGGTAACCTTTAGCCCCTGGAATGTCTGGCTTGAGATGAGTGTCTTTGTTTGTCTGGGGGCTCTGGGCCACGCTAGACAGACTATGCCAACAGTATGATGTATGGCAGGGGCCTTCGCCATGCCATCTGGTCCATGCTAACATGGATTTTAGTCCATGCTAACATGTGATTTAAGCTTTGGGCCATGGGCCATGCAGTATCAGCTCAACTTCTGGAGGGAGAGGGAACTAAGATCAGCCACACTGTGGTCAGCCATGCCCACGTGACTAAGCCCTGATTAAAACTCTGGACACTAAAGCTTGGTGAGTTTCCCTGGTTGTCAACACTTCGTGTATATTGTCATACATTGTTGCTGGAAAAAAGAGGTGTTGTCCATATAGCCCCACTGGAAGAGAACTGAAAGCTCATGTCTGGTGACTCCTGGACCCTGCCCTATGCACCTCTTCCCTTGGCTGATTTAATCTATGTCCTTTCATTGTAAAAAGCCTTAGCCATGAGTAGAATAGTTTTCCTGAGTTCTGTGAGTCTGAGTTCCTGAGTCCTAGTGAATTTTTGAACCTGATGGTGGTCTCAGGGAGCCCAGATTTATAGCTGGTATCACAAGTGAGGGGGGTCTTGGGGACTCTGAACTTAGTACCACAGAATGCTTTTTTCACTTACTATCCACTAACATCCCTCAGGAGCACTGTTCCATATCAGTGCCATTCCACTCTTCTGCTGTTCTAAAGAACTGTCATTCCAGCACAGCTCAGAGCACACTGTCCCAACCACCACAATTTACTCAGGATCGGGCCAAAGAAACTGAATGAAACCAACTGAGACAAATGATTTGACCATCAGCAATTAACGAAAGGCAGAGAAAACGAGGGGCAAGAATCGATGCTCTTCAGAGATGACTGGAGAGAGAGGATGCTTCATAGAACAGGAGGCACCACCATGAGGGATAGTTTTGCTTTGGGAGCAGGGCTGGTCCAGGTTGTTTCTTTCATATTTAAAGGACATTGACTCTTTGAAACCTGAAGAGGAACTGGAACCAGACACTTAAGACCTTTTGGCTTGCAGCTGAAGGTAGTTAGGCCTTGGCTTAAACTCACTGAGAAAAAGCCCCGTGAAAAACAGTTGGTCAAAGAAAAGTTATTATAATAAGCATGCTTCTTGTACTTAGTGTCTTTGTCTGGTGCATAGATTGGAATACTTTATTTATTTGTGGTTGACAAAGGCAATTAGTAGATTCGTATTTCATTATTTAAAACATTCATTTCTATATTTAACGCATTGAGGGCAATTATTTGTGGGTTCTTAGCTATTCACTTGGAGGGACTGAGACTGCTACACATTCTTCTAAGCCCACATGGAACATTTACAAAAAATGACCATACCTGGACAATAAAGAAAGCCTCAAAAACATTTCAAAACAACAAAATCATAGAGCTCTTTTTTTTCTGGCCACAATGAAATAAAGATAGAAATGAATAGTTAGAAAATCTCCATATTTTGGGAAACTGAGTAGTACCTTTCTAAACAACCTATGAGTCCAAAAATACTGACTGTTCAGTGCTGTGTACACTGCTATATGTGTTTTATTTCATATATTTTTTAAAAGTTAAAACAACAACAATAGAATTAATCCAGAAAGAAGAACAAGGACATCACTGCCTATGTAGCTGTCTTTCCCAGCTCATCTGGAGCCTCTGGGCCTGGCAAGTAGAGAGTGCTTAACAGAATTCTGGGGAGTGAACGACTAAACATATTGGGGGTGGTGCTAAAATTCTCAAAAGCATAAAACCTCAAATATTTGCCAGAAAATCTTCAGAAGACAATTTGACCTCTGAATGTAGGTTATGTAGGTTGTTGGAAAAACTGGGTTTGATTCAGAGTTTTGTCCTAGAAGGCAAATCTAACCTGATTTCTTGCTTTTCTCTTAATAAACCCAATTTTAATTATTTTATCTTTAAAGAAACTTTAAGGTCACTTTCCACCTTCTGGAAAGTTCAACAACAAGGAAGTGGCAGAAAGCACTTTAAGGCCAGAGGTGAACTCACAAGAAAAATAAAAGAAGGCATGTCAAATGCCCTTCTCATGGGCTGATGACTTCCAGAGGTTCTACCCCATGTCTCATGCTCTGCTCATAGAGTGCACACGGTAAGCATCTCAAGGAATCCTCTGAGGCTCCACAACATGAGAATCACCTGGAAATGCCTGGTAAATTCCGATTCTTTGTTGCATACAAGCATCTGAGCTTGGGGCCTGGAAATGTGCCTTTTTTTATGGCTCCCCGCCCCCGCCCCCGGCAATTACCATGAAGTCAAACACTGAGAACCACCATGTGATGGGCTATGCAAGGTCAGTCTGCGTGACTGAATAGACTGAAGAACAGCAATCAAAACTCAAAGGCTGGCTTGGAATTTAACAAGCCCTGGCCCATCTCTTAGCAGGTGTCTCAGACAAATGTAATAAAGAAGAACAGAATCTAATCCGCGCAAGCTGGGGCACCAAGGCACACCGAGGCCTCACACTCTTGCAGACCCAGCATGGGGTTCCAGGGAGATCTGAATCAGTAATAGGACTCACAAGATGCTGCCTGAAAGCCTCGGTCAGCCCCCAAACTGCTCAAAGACTGGCATGAGAGAAGATGAATTTCAACTGCAGTGGGTTTGGAAGGCCTCGAGTGGGGGTAGGTCTGCATTTTTCATAAGTAGCCAACATAATTCTGGATAGTTTCAGTTGCAAGCTTGTGAAAAACTGCTTTCTGAGGAAATCCCCCCCAAGTCAGTTTGGTGTTCAGGGTTGCTAACAGTCACTGTGCGACCTTTACACAGGCTCTGACAAGGATCTGTGTATGTGCTGATGATGTTGTTGTTCTCCATTTGCCTGACAATTCTGGGACTTTGAGCAACTCCCTACCTCCACAGCCCCTGTACAGAAAGAGTGAGGTCTCAGCACTCACGTGTGCAAGACCGCATGAGGCAGCTGGTTCAGGAGTAACAGCTGTCAAGTCAAGATTTGCACTTACTGGGGGCTTGGTTGCACAGGCTTGAGAAGCCTTGTCTGTGGTGGTCCACCTGTCATCTTGCAACCATCATAACTGATCATTTCTGTCACTTATCTTTGCAGGATTTGCCTCGACCTGACCTGATATTATTTCCTATGGATTTTCTTTCCCTTTCAAGTCTGGCCACATTTAAGTTAAATAAATATTTTAGAAAACAAAAACTAAACTCACATGGAAGCCACAAGGGAGCAAGTACAGGATAGCAGTGGCTTCTGTTAACAGCAGCATAAATAAGAAATGACAGTGGTCCTGGGGACAGGTAGAAGCATCCCTCTGCTCCTTCCCTTCTTAGGAGATGGAAAATGAGGATAGAATATCTTGGGGGAAGACATGCAAATACTTGCCCTTGTGGGCACAGGCTGTCATTTCTGATAATCCACATCTAAGGCAATAAGAAAGAAATTTTAGATGATAGAGAATGCACATGAGAAAAAAAAATCCCAAATAAAATATTTTTAAAGCATCCATCTGTTTTGATGAAGGCTCTGGAGCTAGAAGACAGCTCACTTAACATATAAGTAACTGGAAACATGAGTATGACCACCCCGCTTTTGAAAAATGCCTGCACCCCACAGTTTCAATGAATAAAGGAGTTATCTGCCAATTTTACTGCCGGCTTTAGCTTATGAGTTGAGCTGAATCTTTTAATTAAAAATTTATAATGTAATAATAATACTTAAACTCATATTGCACCTTTTCCCCAGGAAGCTCAAAGAACCTTCTTAACATCAAATTATTCATCTTTTATAGCAATCCTGGTCAGGTCTATGGGAGCCAAAATATTTTAGCGAGTACTTAAAAATAATGCTTGATGAATGGATGATATTTTTTTTTTCCTTTTTGCACTCTGCAAGGAACCGAGACAAGGTTAAGCATGGAGACAGAGCAAACTGGAGCTGTGGCAGGAACAGCTCTTCCTCCTGTGCTCCTTGCCACCTTTAGCCACAATCAGGTAACCAGGGAGCCTGGGACAAAAAGCACAGGTGGAAGGGATCCCTGGTTGCACACTGAAATTACCTTGGATCCCTTGAAAAGAGATCCCTGGTTGTGCCCAGGCATAGGTTGAAATACCTATGCCTGGGCTCCCACTACCCAGAACAATTAAAATAGAGTCACTTGAAGTGGGTCTCAGGCACTTCTATTTTTAAAAGTTCTGCAAGTGATCCTGACAGGCAGCCTGGGTTGCACACCACCAGGATATAGAAAGAGCACTGGACAAGGAGTCAAGACAATTCTCTAATTCCCAGCTTTCCTGCTGTGTGACTTCTATAAGTCACTAAAGCTCTTATATGGTTCAGTGTCTCCATTTGGAAAATGACAACACTGACATTTCTGATTCTAAGAATTAAACATCTCTAAGGATCTTTGTTGAACACTAGAGAAAATTATGTTATTCTCCCTTCTTACAAAGCAATATCAGACCATATCCCTAAATTAGTGAGTCTCAAACATTTTTATGTGTAAGAATCAGCTGGGAGATTTTTTTTTAAATGCAGATTCCTTGGCCCCACCCTTAGCATTCTAATGCAGGAGGTCTGAATATGTACTTTTCCTAAGTTCTGATGCAGGTAGTCCTTGGCACATACTTTAAGAACCAGTCCCGAGTTCCAAGATGGCTGAATAGGAACAGGTCCGGTCTATGGTTCCCAGCATGAGCAACGCAGAAGACAGAAGATTTCTGCATTTCCATCTGAGGTACCAGGTTCATCTCACTGGGGCTTGTCAGACAGTGGGGGTAGGACAGTGGGTGCAGCCCACCGAGTGTGAGCCAAAGCAGGGCGAGGCATCACCTCACCCAGGAAGCACAAGGGGTCAGGGAATTCCCTTTCCTAGCAAAGGGGAGGGGTGACAGATGGCACCTGGAAAATTGGGTCACTCCCATCCTAATACTGCGCTTCTCAAACGGTCTTAGCAAACGGCACACCAGGAGATTATATCCCATGCCTGACTCGGAGGGTCCCACACCCACAGAGCCTTGCTCGTTACTAGCACAGCAGTCTGAGATCGAACTGCAAGGCAGCAGCGAGGCTGGGGGAGGGGTGCCCACCATTGCTGAGGCTTGAGAAGGTAAACAAAGCAGCCTGGAAGCTCGAACTGGGTGGAGCCCACCACTGCTCAAGGAGGCCTGCCTGCTGTAGACTCCACCTTTTGGGGCAGGGCATAGCTGAACAAAAGGCAGCAGAAACCTCTGCAGACTTAAATGTCCCTGTCTGACAGCTTTGAAGAGAGTACTGTGGTTCTCCCAGCACGGAGTTTGAGATCTGAGAACGGACAGACTGCCTCCTCAAGTGGGTCCCTGACCCCCAAGTAGCCTAACTGGGAGGCACCCCCCAAGTAGGGGCAGACTGACACCTCACACGGCTGGGTACCCCTCTGAGACAAAGCTTCCAGAGGAACGATCAGGTAGGAACATTTGCTGTTCAGCAATATTTGCTGTTCTGCAGCCTCCACTGCTGATACCCAGGCAAACAGGGTCTGGAGTAGACCTCCAGCTAACTCCAACAGACCTGTAGCTGTTAGAAGGGTCCTGATTGTTAGAAGGAAAACTAACAAACAGAAAGGACATCCACACCAAAACCCCATCTGTACGTCACCATCATCAAAGACCAAAGGTAGATAAAACCACAAAGATGGGGAGAAAACAGAGCAGAAAAGCTGAAAATTCTAAAAATCAGAGCACCTCTCCCCCTCCAAAGGAACGCAGCTCCTTGCCACCAATGGAACAAAGCTGGATGGAGAATGACTTTGACAAGTTGAGAGAAGAAGGCTTCAGACGATCAAACTTCTCCGACCTAAAGGAGGAAGTTCAAACCCAATACAAAGAAGCTAAAAACCTTGAAAAAAGATTAGATGAATGGCTAACTAGAATAACCAGTGTAGAGAAGTCCTTAAATGACCTGATGGAGCTGAAAACCATGGCACAAGAACTACACGACAAATGCACAAGCTTCAGTAGCCGATTCGATCAACTGGAAGAAAGGGTATCAGTGACTGAAGATCAAATGAATGAAATGAAGTGAGAAGAGAAGTCTAGAGAAAACAGGGTTAAAGAAACGAACAAAGCCTCCAAGAAATATGGGACTATGTGCAAAGACCAAATCTACATCTGATTGATGTACCTGAAAGTGATGGGGAGAATGGAACCAAGTTGGAAAACACTCTGCAGGGTATTATCCAGGAGAACTTCCCCAATCTAGCAAGGCAGGCCAACATTCAAATTCAGGAAATACAGAGAATGCCACAAAGATACTCCTCGAGAAGAGCAACTCCAAGACACATAATTGTCAGATTCACCAAAGTTGAAATGAAGGAAAAAATGTTAAGGGCAGCCAGAGAGAAAGGTTAGGTTACCCACAAAGGGAAACCCATCAGACTAACAGCGGATCTCTCGGCAGAAACTCTATGAGCCAGAACAGAGTGGGGGCCAATATTCAACATTCTTAAAGAAAAGAATTTTCAACCCGGAATTTCATATCCAGCCAAACTAAGCTTCAAAAGTGAAGGAGAAATAAAATCCTTTACAGACAAGCAAATGCTGAGAGATTTTGTCACCACCAGGCCTGCCCTACAAGAGCTCCTGAAGGAAGCACTAAACATGGAAAGGAACAATCGGTACCAGCCACAGCTAAAACATGAAAAATTGTAAAGACCATCGATGCTAGGAAGAAACTGCATCAACTAATGAGCAAAATAACCAGCTAACATCATAATGACAGGATCAAATTCACACATAACAATATTAACCTTACATGTAAATGGGCTAAATGCTCCAATTAAAAGACACAGACTGGCAAATTGGATAAAGAGTCAAGACCCATCAATGTACTGTATTCAGGAGACCCATCTCACATGCAGATACACACATAGGCTCAAAATAAAGGGATGGAGGAAGATCTACCAAGCAAATGGAAAACAAAAAAAGGCAGGGGTTGCAATCCTGGTCTCTGATAAAACAGACTTTAAACCAACAAAGATCAAAAGAGACAAAGAAGGCCATTACATAATGGTAAAGGGATCAATTCAACAAGAAGAGCTAACTATCTTAAATATACATGCATGCAATACAGGAGCACCCAGATTCATAAAGCAAGTCCTTAGAGATCTACAAAGAGACTTAGACTCCCACACAATAATAATGGGAGACTTTAACACCCCACTGTCAACATTACACAGACCAACGAGACAGAAAGTTTACAAGGATATCCAGGAATTGAACTCAGCTCTGCACCAAGTGGACCTAATAGGCATCTACAGAACTCTCCACCCCAAATCAACAGAATATACATTCTTTTCAGCACCACATCGCACTTATTCCAAAATTCACCACATAGTTGGAAGTAAAGCACTCCTCAGCAAATGTAAAAGAATAGAAATTATAACAAACTGTCTCTCAGACCACAGTGCAATCAAACTAGAACTCAGGATTAAGAAACTCACTCAACACTGCTCAACTACATGGAAACTGAACAACCTGCTCCTGAATGACTACTAGTTACATAACGAAATGAAGGCAGAAATAAAGATGTTCTTTGAAACCAATGAGAACAAAGACAAAACATACCAGAATCTCTGGGACACATTTAAAGCAGTGTGTAGAGGGAAATTTATAGCACTAAGTGCCCACAAAAGAAAGCAGGAAAGATCTAAAATAGACTCCCTAACATCACAATTAAAAGAACTAGAGAAGCAAGAGCAAACACATTCAAAAGCTAGCAGAAGGCAAGAAATAACTAAGATCAGAGGAGAACTGAAGGAAATAGAGGCACAAAAAACCCTTCAAAAAATCAATGAATACAGGAGCTGGTTTTCTGAAAAGATTAACAAAATTCATAGACTGCTAGCAAGACTAATAAAGAAGAAAAGAGAGAAGAATCAAATAGACACAATAAAAAATGATAAAGGGGATATCACCACCAATCCCACAGAAATACAAACTACCATCAGAGAATACTATAAACAACTCTACGCAAATAAACTTGAAAATCTAGAAGAAATGGATAAATTCCTCGACACATACACTCTCCCAAGACTAAACCAGGAAGAAGTTTAATCCCTGAATAGACCAATAACAGGCTCTGAAATTGAGGCAATAATTAATAGCCTACCAACCAAAAAAAGTCCAGGACCAGATGGATTCACAGCTGAATTCTACCAGAGGTACAAGGAGGAGCTGGTACCAGTCCTTCTGAAACTATTCCAATCAACAGAAAAAGAGGGAATCCTCCCTAACTCATTTTATGAGGCCAGCATCATCCTGATACCAAAGCCTGGCAGAGACACAACAAAAAAAGAGAATTTTAGACCAATATCCCTGATAAACATCGATGCAAAAATCCTCAATAAAATACTGGCAAACCGAATCCAGCAGCACATCAAAAAGCTTATCCACCACGATCAAGTGGGCTTCATCCCTAGGATGCAAGGCTGGTTCAACATACGCAAATCAATAAACGTAATCCAGCATATAAACAGAACCAAAGACAAAAACCACATGATTATCTCAATAGACATGGAAAAGGCCTTTGACAAAATTCAACAACCCTTCATGCTAAAAACTCTCAATAAATTAGGTATTGATGGGATGTATCTCAAAATAATAAGAGCTATTTATGACAAACCCACAGCCAATATCATACTGAATGGGCAAAAACTGGAAGCATTCCCTTTGAAAACTGGCACAAGACAGGGATGCCCTCTCTCACCACTCCTATTCAACATAGTGTTGGAAGTTCTGGCCAGGGCAGTCAGGCAGGAGAAAGAAATAAAGGGTATTCAATTAGGAAAAGAGGAAGTCAAATTGTCCCTGTTTGCAGATGACATGATTGTATATTTAGAAAACCCCATCGTCTCAGCCCAAAATCTCCTTAACCTGATAAGCAACTTCAGCAAAGTCTCAGGATACAAAATCAATATGCAAAAATCACAAGCATTCTTATACACCAATAACAGACAGAGAGCCATATCATGAGTGAACTCCTATTCACAATTGCTTCAAAGAGAATAAAATACCTAGGAATCCAACTTACAAGGGATGTGAAGGACCTCTTCAAGGAGAACTACAAACCACTGCTCAACGAAATAAAAGAGGATAGGAACAAGTGGAAGAACATTCTATGCTCATGGGTAGGAACAATCAATATTGTGAAAATGGCCATACTGCCCAAGGTAATTTATAGATTCAATGCCATCCCCATCAAGCTACCAATGACTTTCTTCACAGAATTGGAAAAAACTACTTTAAAGTTCATATAGAACCAAAAAAGAGCCTGCATTGCCAAGACAATCCTAAGCCAAAAGAACAAAGCTGGAGGCATCACACTACCTGACTTCAAACTATACTACAAGGCTACAGTAACCAAAACAGCATGGTACTGGTACCAAAACAGAGATATAGACCAATGGAACAGAACAGAGCCCTCAGAAATAATACCACACATCTGCAACCATCTGATCTTTGACAAACCTGACAAAAACAAGCAATGGGGAAAGCATTCTGTATTTAACAAATGGTGCTGGGAAAACTGGCTAGCCATATGTAGAAAGCTTCCTTCCTTACACCTTATATGAAAATTAAATTCAAGATGGATTAAAGACTTAAATATTAGACCTAAAACCATAAAAACCGTAGAAGAAAACCTAGGCAATACCATTCAGGACATAGGCAAGGGCAAGGACTTCATGTCTAAAACACCAAAAGCAATGGTAGCAACAGTCAAAATTGACAAATGGGATCTAATTAAACTAAAGAGCTTCTGCACAGCAAAAGAAACTACCATCAGAGTGAACAGGCAACCTACAGAATGGGAGAAAATTTTTGCAATCTACTCATCTGACAAAGGGCTAATATCTAGAATCTACAAATAAATGAAACAAATTTACAAGAAAAAAACAAACAACCCCATCAAAAATGGGTGAAGGATATGAACAGATACTTCTCAAAAGAAGACATTTATGCAGCCAACAGACGTATGAAAAAATGCTCATCATCACTGGCCATCAGAGAAATGCAAATCAAAACCACAATGAGACACCATCTCACACCAGTTGGAATGGTGATCATTAAAAAGTCAGGAAACAACAGGTGCTGGAGAGGATGTGGAGAAATAGGAACACTTTTACACTGTTGGTGGGACTGTAAACTAGTTCAACCATTGTGGAAGTGAGTGTGGCGATTCCTCAAGGATCTAGAACTAGAAATACCATTTGACCCAGCCATCCCATTACTGGGTATATACCCAAAGGATTATAAATCATGCTGCTATAAAGGCACATGCACACGTATGTTTATTGCAGCACTATTCACAATAGCAAAGACTTGGAACCAACCCAAATGTCCATTAATGATAGACTGGATTAAGAAAATGTGGCACATATACACCATGGAATACTACGCAGCCATAAAAAAGGATGAGTTCATGTCCTTTGTAGGGACATGGATGAAGCTGAAAACCATCATTCTCAGCAAACTATCCCAAGAACAAATAACCAAACACTGCATATTCTCACTCATAGGTGGGAACTGAACAATGAGAACACGTAGACACAGGAAGGGAAACATCACACACCGGGGCCTGTTGTGGGATAGGGGGAGGGGGGAGGGAAAGCATTAGGAGATATACCCGATGTAAATGACGAGTTAATGGGTGCAGCACACCAACATGGCACATGTATACATATATAACAAACCTGCACATTGCGCACATGTACCCTAGAACTTAAAGTATAATAAAAAAAAAAAAAAGAAAAGAACCAGTCCCCTGCATGAACAGATTCTTACCAACTGTGTTGGTAACGAGATCCAACCCTAATGGGGTATGGGCCTGGGGCCATTATAATGTGTCACCTGCCTTCCCTCCCTTCCCCTTGCCTGGGAAACATCATGTTTGGTCAGGTGAGATGACCATACTGGAAAGAAAACTCAAATTTGAATCCCAACTCTGTCACTACCAAGGAGACCATGGGAAATTCAGCCTCTCAGAGGCTTCACTTTCTCATCTGTAAAATAAGGCTGTAGAACCTACTTTGTAGGGTTGCTGTAGTAATTAAAGAAGATGATGTATATAAAGCATAAGCATGTTTATCGCAGCACTATTCACAATAGCCAAGATATGGAATCAACCTCGGTATTCAACAATAGATGAATGGATAACGAAAACGTGGTACATAAATGCCATGGGATACTATTCATCCATAAAAAAGGATAAATTTTGTCATTGATGGCAACGTGGATGGAACTGGGGGACATTATTTTAAGGCTTATTTTAATAAGCCAGGAATAGAAAGTTAAACACTGCATGTTCTCACTCATATGTGGAAGCTAATATAGACTGATCTCATAGAAGTAAAAAGTAGAAAAGAGGCTATTAGAGGCTGGGAAGGGTAGGGGAAAGGGTGAGAGAGATTTCTTAAAGAATATAAAGTCACAGCTAGATAGGAGGAATAAGTTCTAGAGTTCTATACCTCTGTAAAATAACTACGGTCAACAATAATATATTACAGAGTTTCAAATCATAAGAAGGAAGATATTGAATGTTCCCAACACAAAGAAATAATAAATATTTGTGATGATGGACATGTGAATTGCCCTGATCTGACCATTACACATATATGTATTAAAACATCACTATGTATCCCATGAATATGTATAATTATATGCCAATTTAAAAAATAAAACATAGGTACCCAATCCGTATGACAGACATCTCCTTAAAATACTGCAGTCTTGTTGGGGACAGGAAAACAAGGGCAACATGCAGACCAGGAAGAGGGATACATGCTGGGGTGGGCAGGAACACCAAGGGAGGCTTTGCCTTCAGTGACTGGGGATGGGGCCAGGTTCTGGACAGATGTGTAGCGACATTCCTCCTTCTCCTTCAACTGCTGCCTCTCTGAATCCCTGTCCATCTTTGTCAGCATCCCCAAAATACATGACTTTGGACGGGCAACTCAATTCACAATGCCCCACAGAGAACTCAGATTCAACTGTACTGACAATATTAATTGTGGCCAAAGCAACGATAAGGTATGCACTAAGCCAATCAGAAATGTGGAAGGAAAGAGCACCCATGTGCTTTCCTTGTGTGTAAATGATTAACAATGGAACCCAAATGTCAGCAAAAGCAGTAAAAGGCCAGAAAACATGGTTCACATACACCATGAAATACTATGCAGCCATAAAAAAGAACAAGATCATGTCCTTTGCAGCAATATGGATGGAGCTGGAGGCCATTATCCCAAGCAAACTAACACAGGAACAGAAAAACAAATACCTCATGTTCTCACTTACACGTGAGAGCTAAGCAATGATAACATGTGGACACAAAGTGGGGAACCACACACACCAGGAATTACTTGAGGGTGGAGAGCGGGAGAGAGGAGAGGATCAAAAACTACCTATGGGGTACTAGGCTTGTTATGTAACAAAATAATCTGTATACCAAACCTCCAAGACACCCAGTTTATCTGCATAACAAACCTGCACAGGTATCCTTGAACCTAAAATAAAAGTTAAAAACAAAAAGTCCGGGGAAAAAATCAGCTGAAGGAACTCAGTGTGAATATCCATGGGCAAAGGCCCACCTGGGAGAAGCTGGGACTACAGGTGTACACCACCATGCCTGGCTAATTTTTTGTTTTTTTGTTTTTTTGAGATGGAGTCTCGCTCTGTCGCCCAGGCTGGAGTGCAGTGGTGCAATCTCGGCTCACTGCAAGCTCCGCCCCCTGGGTTCATGCCATTCTCCTGCCTCAGCCTCCCGAGTAGCTGGGACTACAGACGCCTGCCACCACGCCTGGCTAATTTTTTGTATTTTTAGTAGAGATGGGGTTTCACCATGTTAGCCAGGATGGTCTCAATCTCCTGACCTTGTGATCCACCTGCCTCGGCCTCCCAAAGTGCTGGGATTATAGGCACGAGCCACCGCACCCGGCCAATTTTTTGTATTTTCAGTAGAGACAGGGTTTCGTCATGTTGACCAGGCTGGTCTAGAACTCCTGGCTTCAAGGTGATCCACCTGCCTCAGTCTCCCAAAGTGCTGGGATTACAGGCATGAGCCACCACAGCTGGCCTGAGAAATGCAAATCTTAACCAGACCACCTGTCAAAAGGTTGTGGGGAGCATCGGGAAAGACAGAGGCAATGGGTTCCACCACACTCATGGCCAAGTGACTAAAGAAGACAGGCAAGGAAAATGGAGCTGTCATCGGGCCTCCCTTTCATGGATGAGAATTGCCTGCTTGGTTATGCAGGTAATAAATAATAACATCGAGTGAGTGCCTGGGGCTGGCCATCAGATGTAGAATGTCTCAAGCGTGTCATTTGTGCCTACATCTCCCTTTCAGATCAAGGAACCTCTCCCTAGAGAAGCACCGCAAGGTTGGATGAGCTTGTTCTTTGTGTTGTTAGGTGAATCTCATGAAGACAAGCCATGTTTCCCTCCACTCCATGGCCATATCTTGAAGCCTCACTCTTCTGGGTGATGTAGGTTGGACCCAGGATTTTGAGCCAGAGCCTGTGGCTACATTGGTGGGTGACTGCTGTCAGAGCAAGGAAAACCATCCTAGGGATGGGCTCGACTTACAGAGGTAGCTTTGTTTGTTTGCTTTTGTTTTTGAGGCAAGTCTTGTTCTGTAGCTCAGGCTGGAGTACAGTGGCACGATATCGGTTCACTGCAACTCTGCCTCCTGGGTTCAAACAATTCTCATGCCTTGGCCTCTCAGAGTAGCTGGGATCATAGGCGCGAGCCACCACACCTGACTAATTTTTGTATTTTTAGTAAAGACAAGGTTCCGCCATGCTGGCCAGGCTGGTCTCGAACTCCTGGCCTCCAGTGATCCACCCACCTCAGCCTGTCAAAGAACTGGGATTACAGGCGTGAGCCACCGCACCCAGCCCAGAGGTAGCTTTTGAAGGTACATTAAATGTGCAGTTTCAACAATCCTTCTGCTTGACCCCTCTGCTCCTCTCCCACTCAAAGGAATTGACTGGCCAACTACAGAGGAAGAATTTCCTGAAAAAGTCTTCTGCTCAGGCAGTTCATTTTAAAAGTAAGTGCTGCTCTGTGGAGGCCCCGTAAGTTCTCTTAATGACCTTATGCTGGGATTAAGAAGAGCCCTGCACAGTGGTTTTAAGGTGTTCTCAGAACCTGCTTGTTTAAGACTCTCACTTAAACAAGCTATCTGACAGACCTATGGGACTCCAGCTTCATGAAAATACTTTATTCGCTTAATATGGATTTACCTGAAGTTTACTTGAAACCAAGTGACCGATGCAACCAGTGACTACTCTCAGAGCTGCTCAAGAAAAATGGTTAAATAAAAAGAGAAAGGGTCTTCTTCCACCTTACAGAGAAAAGCTCTATTAAAAAGTCCTTCAACATTAAAATCTAATTTCATAAAATTTTAAGTCTGCAGCAGGCTCCAGTTTAGTCTCCAAAAGCACACTCCCCCTGCAAAGAGGAAACTCAAAGAAGAAAAGAGAGTTGTCTTTCTGCACAAGGAACATGTTGTCTATACCCAAAGGTGTTCAAGGAACACCCTGAATCTACCCAGGTGCTGAAGCTCCTGCTAGAGGGATTTGGCTTTTAAAAATGTCATAACCACCTGATATGGTTTGGCTCTGTGTTCCCACCCAAATTTCATCTAGAATTGTAATCCCCATGTGTTGAGTTGAGGGAGGACCTGATGGGAGGTGATTGGATCAAGGCAGCAGTTTTCCTCATGCTGTTCTCGTGATAGTGAGGGAGTTCTCATGAGATCTGATGGTTTTAAAAGCAGGGGTTTTCCCTGTGTGCTCTCTCTCTCCTGCCACCATGTATGCCGTACTTTGCTTCCCCTTCGCCTTCTGCCATGAGTGTAAGTTTCCTGAGGCCTCCCCAGCCATGCACAACTGTGAGTCAATTAAACCTCTTTTCTTGATAAATTACCCCGTCTTAGGTAGTATATTTATAGCAGTGGGAAATGGACTAATACACCACCCTTCCCAGGAACTGAATCCTAAGGGAGGAGGAATTTGGGTGCTGTACAACATTATCTCATAGCCTATGTAAGATTCTCACCCAAACCAGGAGCTGAGTGCAATTAGTTACTTGGTTCTCTATATAAGAAACAAAACCAAAAACTCCTATCTGGCTAGTATAGCCAATGCCATAAGAGCTGAGATGAACTCTGTAACCCAAAAGATGCTTAAGTAAGGAAATATTTTCATCAATGATGACAATGGATTTTGGCAAGACAAGGGTTGATTCTTCTCTCCTTTCTCTCATATAATACTTATTTATAATACAAATGAATCCTGAATTGATTTTAGTCTCTTTAAGATGTTTACTTTTTAAATGTTCTAATTCTTTATGATGTACAAACCGAAGTTCATCACCACACAAAGTCTGACTGCTACTCCTTGCAGCAAGGGCTTCAGTGAGGATGCAGCATTTTTTATGTCCTGAGGACGTATGTGTTGAGTAAGTGTTTGTCAAGTGAATTCAGGTAAAGTCAATCTTGCTTCACCTCTGTCTTTTCTTATGAAATGTAGGAAAGGGGTATATTTACTCTGGAAAAGTATCCCCAAGTAGACATAACTGAGTTGGTTTTGGAAAGGAAGCGGCCAGACGGTGGCCAGCACCCTGGCCTTTAGTCACTGTACTTACTAGGTCAGCAGCCCTGCACCCACGGGGTGTATTTTCAGTCCTTTGCCAATTCTAGGGTCTCCTCTCCACCATATAGGTCACCTCCTCTGTTCCCTGGGCCATAGACATTTTCACCCATGCTTGGGGTCATGCAGGCTCCAGTCTTGCAGAAGCAGCTTGAAGAAGCACAGACATCTCTGAGGTTGGAGACTTTGGGGGCCATAAAGTGAATTCATTCAGCTCTGTAAATTCAGACCTCTATAAATTTAGTTCACTTGGAAGAAGCAAGTTGAATTGGAATAAGGGGGCCATGTGAAAAGGGGGAATGGCTGTACATGTGGCAGGATGAGGTGGGAATAAAAGAAAGGGATCTGCGCGCACCCAAGAGAATAGCTGCCCAATACCACCTTGCTTCTGTAGAGCACTTTACTGTCATAAAGCATTTTAATGGATATGAACTTAGTTTTTAAAAAATCTGCATCTCAGACAGGACTGACCCATGGTGTGAAAGGAGTCCAGGTAACAGTGACAAGCCCGGGGGCTGCAACAGGTCTTTCCCTAAATTGTCATTTAACTCTGGGAAGGCTCTTACCTTATTTGAGACTCAGTTTCTCTATAGGTCAAACAAAAACTAAATCGGAATGAGGGCTTGAATTACGTGATTTCTCTGAGTTCCTTCAACTCCAAACCTGGATGATGTCATTTGTTGTAACAAGGTGCTCTTGTGTAACAGATTAGAGTGGGGCTGTTGTGACATAAACAAGGTTAGACTCAACCTTGTAGAGGAAAAACAATGCTGTTGTAGGATTAATTCCAGCCAGGCTGCTTACTCATCAACTGTGTGACCTTAACAAAGTGAGTGAGCCTCTCTGAGCCTCAGTTTCCTAATCAGAAAACAATAAGACTCATCTTATAGAATTGTTGTGCATGTTAAATGAAATAGTGAATCTGAAAGCACTTTTAAACTTTAATGACCTATAACAATGTGATAAATTATTATTGTTACCATTATTACCACCATTCCAGAAATTCATTAGCCTTCTAAGAATTACCTGGCAAGGATAACAAATGAATTCAGCAGCCCTTACTACTTGCCCAGCATAAATCCTAATCAGGGAGCATGGCTATTTACAAAGCAGAAAAAAGACATTCTGAAAGTTTAGCTTTTTCACTGCTATGTGACATCGGTGGTATAGACTTCTAGGTCTCCCTCCAGCCCCCTATAAACCACATAGAATAAAGAAAGCCTAGAGTGTTAACAATCCTGACTTTCTCTACTATCAGGGCAACACAAACAATCTCTTTATACAGATCTTTCAAAGACCAACAAAATTACCATTCAAATTAAAAATAAATACACCATTGTACTTAGAAAGGTAATATCTGTTCTTCCAAACTTCCAAAAATGATTGGAGCACATCACGACTGGAATCCAAGGACCTGAACTGTCCTTTGGACACACATGGTCTTATTTGAGGTTGCCTAATAAAAAAGCTGACTTCCTGCTGCCATGCCTATGTACAAGCCCCTCCCTGCACATCTGGGGCTGAGTGTTAAGAACTGTACATGAATTCCATTAAATAAGTAGAGAAAAAAAAAAAGAATGATACATGCAGACCAGTACAATAGAAGCCCCCTACTCTAAGGTGATTTCTCACCCCCTTTCTTGCCATGACTACATAGTACCTAGTTATGTACAGGGTTGGAAAGAAGCTTGACAGAAGGCCTTCATCTCTGGGCAATATTTAAGAAGCCTATTTTGGTTTTCTCTGTTCTCTGATGTTCCTAAGCCTGACTGTTTTTAAAGCACTGGGTAACATAGGCCATAGGTTTTGGCAGGGAAGTATATATATATATATATATACATATATATATATATATATGAACCAAGTAACCTTTAAATAGAATCTCAGGGAAACCACAGCTTGCATAGGCTGCATACAAGAGGAAAAAATGAACTTATTTTTAAAAACCTTAAGTCTTTATTATATTTATTATGGCTTTTTCTTATACCTTGAAAATAAAAGCAAAGATAGCAAGTACTTTAAGAGCAAGACACCATCTTATCCATCCTTTACAATTTCCAGAAGGAGGAGCAAAATAGGCACTTATAAAATGCTTATCACGGCCGGGTGCCGTGGCTCATGCCTGTAATCGCAGCACTTTGGGAAGCTGAGGCAGGTGGATTGCATGAGCTCAGGAGTTTGAGACTAACCTGGGCAACATGGTGAAACCTCATCTCTACAAAAAATACAAAAATTAGCTGGGCATGGTGGCGAACGCAGGTAGTCCCAACTACTTGGGAGATTGAGGTGGGAGGATCACTTGAGCCGAGTGGAGGTTGCAGTGAGCCAAGATTGTGCCACTGCACTCTAGCCTGGATGACAGAGGGAGACCCTGTCTCAAAAAAAAAAAAAAAAAAAGCTTATTAAATTATTTAAAAAGTAAAAAGTTTCATAAAGGAAATATACACTAAATCATGACAATAGTTTCCATATTATTATAAAAGCTCCATTCCAAAATAAAATCAGTGTTAAGAGAAACTGAAACTAATTTCAAATGAACTCAATGAAATATAAGTTCTGTGCTTCATGGAAATTTGGGACCAGAATTAATTCTTGATTCATGCCTATTCCAACTTCAGCCCTGCTGGTCTTCTGAGATATATCATCAACAATTTGACATTCTAATTAGTTAAACTCCATGCATTTTTAAAAAGTCTGAACGTATCTACATAAAGTAAAAACAAAAAAAAGTATATAAAGTTGTTTCAACCAACAGATGTGGGGTAATTGCTAGAAGTGAATGAATATCTTGTCACTACCAATACATTTAGGGATAATTGCTAGAAATAAATGTCTACCTCGTTAATCTGTCACTGCTTGTCACAGTTCTTTCTTTTCCTAAATGCATCACATCTAACACAGAACTGATAAGTAGTAATTGATTTAATCCTCTGAGTAATGCACATCTTCTGTAGGACTAAATACAGTTTTTGCACAGTATATTTACTGCACATTTTATTGAGTAACATGAAAATGAGTGCTGAGTTGGCAGCCTAATAATAAATACCCGTAATGTTATCTGAGTTGCTCTCCTGCATTGACAAAAATGGTGATAAATTAGATTGTAATTGACATAGAGAAAAAAGACTATTACTTCTAATGCAGAGATTAATTAACCCTCTATCCCAACCCTCATTACCCACTCCTGCTTTCTGGTCAGCATGCAGGTGCAGCCCTGCATCAGAGAGAAGAGCCCAGGGTATTGAGCTGTCACACAGCCCTGCACCCCTGTGGCCATGCAACTTGAACCACATGAGTGGCTTCCGTGGAGAAGTAAGCACTTTACCTTCTTGCACACAGATGGAATTATCACTTGGGATCCAGCCTAGGGTTCCATTAAAATGCTTCAAACACAGTCTCTTTGTAGCGCCCTTCAGCTTGAATCCGTCTTGGCAGTGAAATCGGGCTACAGAGCCTTCAAAGAAAACCCCTCCGCTGGGGGTCCTGAAGCCATTCTCGGGAATGCCGGGGTCAGCACACACTTGAAGGTCATCGAACCCTACATCAACAAAGAGAGGAAAAGGTGCCTGTGAATATGTTCTCTCAATGCCAAGGGCCTTCCTACATAAATGGCAGACCCTGCATGATGTCATACGCCTTGGACACTCCAGTTACCTCACCACCAAAGCCAAGGACATTTTAGTGCACATTCTACTCTGCTTTTAGCTCTTTGCTCAGAAAAGCACTGAGTAGAGTTTTCTGTTCAATGGCCAAGTTAGCCTTTCAAGGAAGTTACAGGAGGAGGGAGAAGGAAACAGACAAAAAGGATTTCACATGACAAGTGCCACAAAAGATGTACAAAATGCTGAAGAGAGTTGAGGAGGGAAAAGTAGGTGGGAGGGATTCAAGGAGATGGCATCTGAGCCTGGCCTTGAGGAAGGGGTGAAATTTCAAGACAGAATTCTATGCAGGGGGGCATGGGTGGTTTTCTAACGGTAGAAATGGCATGAACGGTGAATGGCTGGGGACTGGAAGACGGCAGCGTGTGTTGAGGGAGCAGCAAGTGGAATGTAGTTATAACCCAGGGTCTATGGTAGGGGTGGCTGGGAATGCCCTTCCTCCTCCTCTTACCCCTACCCCTATCTGCCAGGGGAACATTCACTCCTCAAGACCTATCCAAGTTTCTCCTCCACCCGGCTGCCTTTCTTAATTTCACTCTCCGCCTGCCTCATCCCTACTTTGTTCCACTGCTGTAGCGTCAACACAGCTGTGTGCTGAATTACCTACAGAACAGCTGCCTCTCATCCCAGGCTGTGCGCCCTCCAAGAACAAGTCCTATGACTCCATCCTGACATCCCCAGAATCTACCACAGTGTCTTCTGTATTCAGTGCTCCATACCAGTTTGCTGAATGAATAAATGAGGTTGGAGGACAGCAGCTTGAGAGACTGACTGAAAGAGAGAGAGCCCAGAAGCCCAGGCAGGAGAGCAAGCAAGGGTGTGGGTAAGGGGTGATGGGCTGAGAGCAGTGGAGACACAAGGAGGATGCTGGTGTCTGGGACACTTGGATTCTAGGCTCCCCTTGTCAACTGACTGGATGTTGGAGTGAGGAGGAGACCTAAGAAATTTTGTGCCCAGACAGCTGGGATGAATGCAGACAAGCAAAAATGGACATCATGAACCACAGCTAGGGCCAAGGATAAGGGAGGGTCTGCTGTGTGCATAATGCTCCTAATGTGTCCTTACTCTAAATGCTCCAAACTTGGGACACTTGAGTTCCAGGCCCCCCTTTTCAACTGACTAGATGTTGGGGTGAGTGAGAGATCTAAGAGATTTTTGTGCCCAGACAGCTTGGATGAAGGCAGATCCCTGAAACAAACACTGATGTCATAAGCCACAGCGAGGGCCAGGGATAAGGGAGGCTCTGCTGTGTGCATAATGCTTTAACCGTGTCCTCAAAGGGAACAATGCAAACTCCAGAACAAGAAACTCCTGAGCCCTACAGAGGCATTCTACTCCATTCTCTTACTCACAAAATCAATAGACAAATCCTTACTGAATGGGTACCAAGAACAAATATACATAACTCTATGTAGATGGGGACTGGTGTACTGGTGTGCCCATCCATCCCCACCCCCAGCACAGCCTGCTGGTGCCAGGACAGGCTGGACACCATCAAGATATGATGGGGAAGTCTCAACCCAGACCTAGGAGACAGTAAGTATCATTGGGGCTCTTGCAAGGTTTACCTGGTTTCCAGGAGGATGCTCAGATATCAAACTCATATCTGTTCTTCTCTAACATACTGCACTTGCAGAAGTTCCTCAGCTGCAGGTGAATTCCCCCACCCCAGCTTTTATGTGCTTGTGTAGGATTCACTGGCTTCCCTCCCCACCTGGCTTATGATGCTAGACCCTCTACCAGTGTTGCTGTGCTGAAAGCCACACAGCACAGGAGGCATGGCACTGGCAGGATGTCCAGAAGTCATTGTTACAGTGTTTACTTTGTGCAGAGGTGACAAAGAATTGGGGTGAGGGAAAAGCCATTCAAAGGCAGGAAGGAGGAGGGCACAGCATCCACATCTGACACTTGTACTTATTAAGTAGGAGCAGGTCTGATATTTTACCAAACTGATGATGCTTTTACAAAGGAGATAGCATCCAGCCTTCTCAGCCCTCCTGCTGCCACTCTGTTGGGACTAAATACCCCAATAATACAAGTTGTGTTGCAGCCCAGCAGAGGGGTATTTGAAAGTCATTAAATGATGGCTGCATGTTTTTAATTTGGGGGAAAGTATTCTAATTATCAAGTGGTTCCTTCATCTGGAAGGAAGGACAATCTCATGCCCATTCTATTGCTGCTAGTTTTTCCACTTCAGTACCATCATGAATATTGAAACATATATTTATGAATATCATGAATATTGAAACATATATTCACGATGGTACTGAGCCATGGGTTCCAGGCCCCCTTATCAACTGACTGGATGTTGGGGTTAGGAAGAGGTCTAAGACATTTTGTGCCCAGATAGCTGGGATGAAGGCAGATAAGCAAACATAGTGTCATGAGCCATAGCTAGGGCCAAGTATAAGGGAGGGCCTGCTGTTACATATATTGAAACATATACTCATGATGCTATTGAGGTGGAAAAATTAGCAGCAATGGAATTCATGGTTTTATATAGTTTAGAAGGCCTAGAAGCACAGATATCCAGAGCCCTGAAACCTGGGTAATCTGGACGTTTCTGGCTATCCATAGGTAAAAGTCATTCTCTCTCATACTACGTCAAATAGAACCAGCGTCAGCTCTCATAATGTTGGGGTGGGGCACAGGTATCAGTCAATGGGTGGCCACAGAAGGGCAAGATGAGTGTGCCATAATAGAGGATGGGAACCTCTGCAAAGCCTTGAGTGGGATCCTTGTGAAGAGTAGCCAGAAGGGAGGAAGGGTGCTGTGGGTGCAGGTCGGAAGGTATGGAGGTGGGAAGCTGACCAGCACCTGTCAGGAAAGAGGTGGTTCTGCCAGCTGGGGACAGGGTGCCTGCTAGGGGTGGGGCTGTGGGGATAAAGGAAGGGAAAGAGATGAAGGCAGACTGTGGAAGCTTTGTGTTAGCTCAGGGTTTGGATTCAATGTGGGAGAGAGAGGCATGGGTGTCAAGACTGAGGGTATACATATGTAACTAACCTGCACGTTGTGCACATGTACCCTAGAACTTAAAGTATAAAAAAAAAAAAAGACTGAGAGGTTTGAGCAGGGAAGTGATTACGATCAGATTCGCATTTTAGAATGATCTCTCTGGTGCCCATGTGAAGGACTGATGGCTACAGACCAGGAAAAGGGTGGGAAGATCATTTGAAATGGCTCCCAGGACACCAGCTGCACCTCAGGATCATTGGGCACCTTTATCAAAGGACAGATCAATTGAGCCTGGCTCTCTCTGTGTGGGGTGGGGTGGGGCTGCTCTTGGACAGCCAGTCTAGCACTTGTCTGAGGGCAGGCATTTGAGAACTGTGGAATTTTAAGGCTCCTGCAGTACTCCAGGTGAGTCAGAAACAAGGCAAAGACAGTGGAATGGAGAGGGCTACACAGACATTAAGGACACAGAGTCACAAAACCTGGTGACCTCCTGGATGGGAGAGTGATAGTGGGAGTGAGAGAGGAGAGAGGCGTCCAGGATACCTTCCTGGTTCTGGCATCAATGTCAGGGTAGATGGCAGTGCCATGTGCTCAGATTAACAGAACAAGATGAAGAGTGGGCCTAGGGAGAAGGGGGAAGAGTTCAGTGTGGAGTGTGGTGAATCTGAATTCTTGGGGATGCCAGGTATAGATGTCTAGCCATCAGCTGGAGCATGAGCCAGAAGTTCTGCATGGCCTGTGCTGTGCATCCATGTATAGGCAGCAGTCCAAGGCACAGGTGGGCATGCCCTCCTGGAACTAGCACAGTGTGAAGGGAGGAGCAGCTGAGGACACACAAATAAGGGACACCCAGAAAGGATGATAGAGTTTGGCTGTGTCCCCACCCAAATCTCAACTTGAACTGTAGTTCTCATAATCCCCATGTCATGGCAGGGACCAGGTAGGAGGTAATTGAATTATGGGGTGGTTACCTCCATGCTGTTCTTGTGATAGTGAATGAGTTCTCATGAGGTCTGATGGTTTTATAAGGGACTTTCTTCTCTCTCTGCACTTCTCCTTGCTGCCGCCATGTGAAGAAGGACGCGTTTGCTTTCCCTTCTGCCATGATTGTAAGTTTCTTGAGGCCACCCCGGTCCTGTGGAACTATGAATCAATTAAACCTCTTTCCTTTATAATTTACCAAGTCTCGGGTATGTCCTTATAGCAGTGTGAGAACAGACTAATATAAAGGGCATGGAAAATCCAGGACCATCAAGAAGAAAGACCTGACCAGTGTCCCCAAAGCAAGGAAAACAGTTTCAGGAAGGAAGAAATGGACAGCCACATCAATGTGACCCATTGGTCAACTACGTAAAGATCTGAAAGCATTCACTAACTGAAGACAGAGAACACTGGGACCACTGCCCATGCAGCTGCAGGGACAGGAAAGGACTGTCCCTGGGTAGGAAGCCTGTCTGCTAACATGTGGAGAGGGAAGGGTGACACAGTATGTGTGGACTGCTCTTTCAGGATGCTTAGTGTGAACAGAAGAACATAGGGAGGCAGCTGCTCATGGACTAGGCCCAAGGGACGGTTTTTATTATTGTTGTACTAAAATTTTAAGATGAAAGAGATCTGAATGTGTCTCTACACAGCAGGAAGAAAAACACTGGAAAATAAAAGCCTGTGGATGAAGACAAGTGACGGAGAGACAGGTGGGGTTAAGTTGTCCCCGCCTGAATGTGGGCAGGAAGGTGACCCAGGCCCTGAATAAAGGACTTGTCTCCTACTGAAGCAGGAAGGGAAGTCATGCCAGAACCTCTACCAACGGAAAGTTTTCCCAATAACGTGCTCATCATCCAGGACACAGCTGAAATAGTGCCTCTTCCAGAGAGCCTTCCCTCCCCTGCAGAGTCTGAATAGGAGGCCTCTCTTCTCATCAAGGCAACCTGGGTTCACCTCTCTCAGTGTTCCTCACTCTGACCATCATCACTGCTCTACTTAGCGGTCTCCCTCACTGGGCTGTGAACTCCTGGAGGGAAAGAGTAGGTCTTATTCTTCACCTCCTCAGCATCTGGCATGGTGTGTGGTATAAAGTGGACGTTCTACAAGTGTTGCTAATGAAGGATAAAGCAAGGGATGGATGGATGGATGGATAGATGGATGGACAGGTGGATGGATGGACAGGTGGATGAATGGGTGGATAGATGGGTAAATGGACAGATGAATAGATGAATGGCTGGCTGGTTGGCTAGGTGAATGGATAAATGGGTAGATGAATAGATGGATAAATGGATGGATGGATGAATGGGTGGATGGATGGATGAATGGGTGGATGGATGGATGAACAGATGAATGGCTGGCTGGATGGGTGAATAAGTGGATGGATGGATGCATCGCTAGATGGATGGATGGATGAATGGATGGATGGATGGGTTGGATTGGATGGATGGATAAACAGATAGATGAATGGATGAATGGATGGATGGAGCCTCATGCCAACTACCCTGTTGGACCCATCTGGAACCATCTCCACCCACCAAACAGCAACACCAATGGCACTGACAGTCCCAGGAGCTTATGAATTCCACAGACAAGGGAGATGTGAAATGCCCTCCTATAGCACAGACACACTCTCTCCTAACACCCTTTCACCTTTCTCTCCTCTCCCAAGCTGAGTAGACTATATTCCTTAATTACTTTTTACAAACTTCCCCCAATCCACAGCTCCAAACACTTCAGCCCTCTTCCTCCCTCTCCAGTATGGGGGGCCAGAGGTAGATCTACACGAGGGATTTGACTGAGACATCTAAGTTCCCCAGCACACACTTTTTGGCCAGTCACCCTCTGCTAACAAACAAGGCGTGCTGAAAGCTGAATGATAGGTACAGAACCCTCAGATGGTCGTATCCCCCACTCTTTGCCATAAAGCTGTTCTCTCTCAGAGAAGGACACACAATTCAAGGGATAACTGAAGATCCAGCCCTGAATCCATCAGAAAAATGACTCCTGCACTGATAAATAAATGATGAGAGTTTCATGGAAGTTACAATGTGAGAGCTGCACAATTTCCTCATGAATTTAATTTTGTATTCTTTCTGCGCTTATTCCTTTCCCTTTAAAAGAACATTCCCATGCACTTCCTCTGTTTTCAAGTAAGCATAGTTAACCTCTGACTGTTTATGTTCCGGTGACAGCATTGAGGATCAGGAATGCTGCCGGCCATGGGCTCCAGCCGTCGGCACAGAACAGGGAATTAAGAATAAGTGGTGAAAAGCGAGCCATCAGAAGATGAGATGGTACAAGAAGAAAATATTCTTCATCTTGGACAACTAATTCCATTGAGCAAGACAGTAATTTTCTAGGGCCTGCCAGAGCTTTAAATTCTACTTTTCAAATTATCCCCTAGCAGATCAATTCCCAGCCTGGGTCATTTTTCTGAAGAGCTGTTCTGTTAGTGTGCTTCCATAATGACAATGATCAGCCCCCTCAAATAACATATCCATTAAGGAGTGGGCTGGTGTAGGTGTTAGGGAAGCAGAGTGGAAAATCATTTGCATGCAGGCCCATTCAAATAATCTTATCCTAGGAACCAGTGTTCTCAAAGTCCAAACCTATTTCCTCCCCATTCTTCATATTCTGCTCACGCATGAGAACTAAGTAGTCACAGCTTGGAGAAGAGAAAAGAGTTCACAGAATGATTCCAATATGTTTGTTTTTGGGGGGAGTGGGAGGAGAAGAAAACATTCCATTTTAATCAGCCCTCAGAAGTGGCATCCTTTAGCAGTTCTCCCTAAATTTAATTCAGAGTGGAGCACTTATATATAAGAGATAGCCTTTGTGATGGTTCATTTTATATGCCAGTTTGACTGGGCCACAGGGTACTCAGACATCAATCAAACATGATTCTAGGGGTATGTGTGAGGGTGTTTCTGGATGAGATGAACATTTGAATTGGTAGACTGAGACAAGCAGATCACCCTCCCTAAGGTGGGTGGGCCTCATCCAATTTGTCCAATGCCTGAATAGAACAAATAGCTGAGTAAGGGAGAATTCTCTTCTCTCTGCCTGACTGTCTTCAAGGACGTGGATCTTCTCCTGCCTTTGGACTTGAGCAGACAGGAAATTACATCATTGGCTCTCCTGGGTCTCAGGCCTTTAGACTTAAGCTGGAACTATACTACTGGCCCTCCTGGGTCTCCAAGGAGATACCTATCTATCTGTCCTCCTGCTGGTTCTGTTTCTCTGGAGAACCCAGACTCATACAGTCTTCCTAAAAATACTAGAGTACTTTACAAATGTGAATGACACATATGCTGAATGTCCCTCCACCCAGAGGATGCTCTTTCTCTCTGGATCCCTGAGTTCTGGTAAGCAGTCATCTAGTGGGGAAAGCACCTGGGTCCTGGGGTCAGAGCAGCCCAGGGGCAGGGTCCTGGCCTGCAGTACCCCCTGGGGCTGACACACCCTCTCCATTACTGGCATCACCGTCACTGGCATCCATTTTCCTGCCCAGCATTTGTGACCTCAGGAACAAATCAGGAGGAGTATTGTAATTTGGACTCTGGTTCTCAATGAAGGCTGAGATCCCCTCTTTCTTTTCTCCTAACCAAAAACTGTGTGAGTAACAGGGATTGAGAGTGCCCCTCTCTTCTCATGCAAAGACACCCTCAGTTTCTTTATAAGGTCTTGACACTTCTGGTTTGGTTACTTTTGAGCCTGCTGAAACCTACCAGTTTTACTGTGAGCAACATAAGAAGTCTTTAAAAAGAATCATAAAAATGAAAGAGGTGTGAAAAGCAATCTTTTGGGTTATTATAACTGAAAAGTCATATTCTAGAGAGGAAGAGTGTATCAAATGTAGCCAAATCAATTTAGAACTAAGGCTGGGTTTCCATTTCTCTGTAAACTGCTATATGAGGCTTTGGAGGAAGAAAAAGGATATACACACAAAAATTGATTTTGTATGCACTGACTTAGTGAGAGGGTCCTGGGGCTAGTGAAAAAGGGCATCCCTGTGAAAGTTTAAACAGACGGATTTGCAAATGCTCACTGGAATCAAGACCAACCCCAAAAGCGTGCCCATCCTCCATCCTACAATAGCACTATCAGTCTCACATGGTTGCCATTAAAGCCATTTTAGAGGTCATCTAGTTTGACCCCTTTGTCTCCCAGAGGAGGACACTGAGGCTGTGAACAACATAAGAAGTCTTTTAAAAGAATCATAAAAATGAAAGGTGTGAAAAGCAATCTTTGGGGTTATTCTAACTGAAAAATCACTCTAACAGCTAATCACGGGGCTGGGACTAAACTCTGAGGCTTCTGACTTGCAGTCCAATGTTCTTGCTGTTGTCTCTACTTAGCCTTTTCCTACCATATTTCAGTTTGTGAATGACTCAGGTCTTCATGATATTATATAAACTCTTTAGGGAAAGAACAGTTTAAAATGTTTTTGAGTCCTTATATCTGTTAAAACAGGGCTGAGCAAATAGCAATGCTGGAATATTTAACGATTCAATAGAATACAATCCTCATGTTTCCCCCAAAGCCCACACCTCCCAGCACACAGTCTCAGTGTGATGGGGCCAGGGATCCTGACTTGTCACTTAAAACATCCCAGAATCCAGGCAGTCAGTTCTCAAACATCTATTGACCACGGCATGGTCTGTACCACATTCCTGGGGATTAAAGGTGTTCTTGGAGAGAACACAACTTAAGCCAGATATTGGTTTCATGAAACAGAGTTAGTTCTAGAGACTGGAGTACACATTGCCCTCAGCAGTAAAATAAAGAGAGAAGGATGTGGTAAACTTGAAGAAGTCCCTTCTTGACCCACTTAAGAGCTTTCCCCCCCTTACTTCTAAACATTCTCATCTAGCTTCCCACAGGCTGAGATCAGCCTTTTTCTCATCACCAGCAATGCAGGTAAACCACCCAACTGTTAAAATATCTCTGTGCATCAATAACCCTTTATGCTGAGGAGGGAATCTTTCCATCTCATGAGAGGAAAAACTTCAAAAAACCTTGCCTATTTTTAAAGACAAAGCTTAGTCATCTGGGCATTTTAGTAAAGGATATGAACTAAAATGAACCATGTCAGTTCCTGAGGATCTGTTGATGAGGGGCCTTTTAACCATCTCCTTACCACCAACACACACCTCACCTTACACCACCTTGAGTTTCCCATCATCTCAAAATCCCTTGCTATTAGAATGACCTGATATGGTTTGGCTCCGTGTCCCCACCCAAAATCTCGTGTTGAACTGTAATCCCCAGTGTTAGAGGTGGGGCCTGGTGGGAGATGATTGAAACATGGGGATGGTTTCTAATGGTTTAGCACCATCCCCCTAGTGCTGTCTCCTGATACAGTTCTCACAAGTTGTTTAAAAGTGTGTGGCACCTTCCCCTTTGCTTTCTCTTCCTCCTGCTCCAGCCACGTAAGACGTGCCTGCTTCCCCTTCACCTTCCACCATGATTGTAAGTTTCCTGAGGCCTACCCAGAAGCAAAAGCCTGTACAGCCTGTAGAAGCATGAGCACAATTAAACCTCTTTTCTTTATAAATTACCCAGTCTTAGGTATGTCTTTATAGCAGTGTGAGAACGGACTAATACAGACCTTAACTCATAAATGAACATGTCCAATGATAGCCTAACTTATCCAGAGTAAGACAAATGCCCAGCAACTATTTGAGCTAATATTGTATCTAGACCAAGGCATCAGCACAACTGTACTTCAGGCTGGTCCGTGCCCTTGCCACCAATGTCCATCCTGACATTGCTTCCAGGTGTGTGTCTGCACCAACAACAGATGGAGGACTCCTCCTGAGCCTGAGTCTAGAGAAGTTCTACATGTTCTGGAGATCCACCCTGAGCCAAGGTCAGGCTCAAACATTCTGAGGGCCCCCTGCCCCAATGATAGGTAGCTCAAGGACTGCCAAACATTTTCCAGAAAATGTTAGAAAGACTGACTAACCCGGACCCCAGGGCTGCCCGGGAATACCTCAACTGTCAAAGAGATGGAGCAGAAGAAAAGCACATCCAAACTAACCTGCCTCTGGAGGAGACGCCCGCGTGGGCCAGGAGAATAAGAGAAGGTCCCAGAACCAGCAAGCACTAGAAATAGCAGGAGATACAGACACACTGTGAAAATTACAACTAACATTAATAAGGAAACGTGATTGCTTTATAAAAATTCATCACTTTGCTTAAGTCTAGGAGTTTCAGACCAGCCTCGGCAACATAACAAGACCACATCTCTAAAAAAACAAATAAATAAAATTAAAATTATAGGAGCATGGTGGTATGCTCCTATAGTCCTAGCTACTTAGGAGGCTGAAGTGGGAAGATCACTTGAGCCCAGGAGTTCGAGGCTATAGTGAGCTACGGTCTGATTGTGCCACTATACCCAAGCCTGGGCAACAGAGCAAGACCCTATCTCAAAAACACCCCCAAAATCATTGATAACATATATGTCCATAAGAAGATCATTATTAAGTATTCCTTGACCTCTGTTCCAGCCTAAACAATCTCTGTTTGGGAAAACTTCAGCTCTTGGTTTTTAAAAAGAAAAGGGAAGGAGATAAAATAATTTTAAAAAATAGATATGAAGAAAGAAAAAGTATAATCTGTTTATATATTCCCTCCATCAACAAACAGTGCTGGGCACTGGGGGAAGGAGCAGACAGGCATTCATTCAACCAACAATGGGAACCTGAGTCTTCCAAAGAGTGAGCTTACATCTAGGACATTCAATAGTTTTTGACCTGCAAATTGTGACCTTATAGGACATTCAATAGTTTTTGACCTGCAAATTGTGACCTTATAGTAGTATTGCAGGAGCTGGCCAGCAGTCCGCAATGCAATGGGGCTCTTTCCTTGTTCCCAGGTGGATCGGCAGGTCGAGAAATAATAGACATACACAAGATAGTGAAAGCTGGGTCCAGGAGGGTCACCACCTTCTGGTCCCATGAGCCAATGTACTGGATATGCCAGCATTTATTATTAAGTTTAGTGAGGGCAGAGGAAGGTTAGTGAGGGATTTAGGGTCATTTGATTATGAGGTGAGATGGTCACATGGGGATGAAGTAATTCTTTAACATAACATCTGTATGCAGAAGTACAGTATACAGAGATAAGAATTTACAATATAGTGTGTGCATCAGTAATTTCTAACAGAGCCTTAAAACAGAAACACAGTCTTTCTATAACCTATGATTAGCAAGATATTAATCATCAATAACAGTTGCAGCAAAAGCTGGTTACAAACAATCCATAGAAACAGGATGTGAAGCTAGACAACCGGTTAGACTAGAAATTCTCAGAAGGGAGTATGCCTTAACCCTAAAGAGGCCTAGAAGAGCCGTGGCAAGATGAGGGCGTTTATAGCCCTGTCTTATCCATATGGACAGGCGCCCCTCATGCGTCCGTTTATAGGCTCTCCACAAGGGTTGCATTCCATTCCCAGAGCTATGAACATCTGCTTTTCTGGGATAGGAATCTTGGTGATGTTAAACCTCCCTGACTTCAGGTCCGTTCATAGGCTCTCTGCAGGGGGAAGCACATCACATGCTGTTGGCTCATTCTGGCAGTCCAACCTGGCATTGTCTTTACACAATCCTGCATGCAATTTTGTATTTACAATAATCAGAAGCATTTCATCTTTTATTCTGTAGCAATAGTTTCAGGGGGTCTCCCTACATAGTAGGTCCTGAAATCAATTTTAAGGGTCTTGACCAGCACCCTTTAGAAATGAAGTGGAACAGAAAAGAAAAGTCCATATGCACCCTGCGTGGTAACGGTGAGTATTGTTTTGTGTGGTTTTACTAGTTTTATTTGTGCATACAAGCTAGTTTGCAATGTATATTCCAGTGGGTCACAGTTAAAAAGGTTTGAAAAACACTACTTTGAAAACACTCCACCTTGTCATGATACTCAAAAACATATGTACTTTCAATAATGTAGCTGGTGCTTATAGGCACAGGTTGTAGAGTGAGAATGTATACTTTGAATCCCGACTCTGCCATCCTCTAGCTGTGTAACCTTGGGTAAGTTCCTTAACCTCTCTGTGTCTCAGGTTTCCATATACATATATATATATATATATATATATATATATATATATGCATGCTATGTGATTAACATTCAACCAGTTCCCCGAAGAATGAAAACATATTGCTTCATACAGAGGCAATTCTCTAAATTCCTAGAGCCATGTTAATATCTGAAAATATTCAAGCCTATTCTTTCTCCTAACTTTCACTAGAATAAAGTGTCTTTGATGATTTTGATGATGGCAATTGAACTTAGGAGCAATAACAAATATTTCTAAATAGAGTCCTTCTCTTGGCCACAAGGTCAAGCTATGAAACAGTTGATGGTAACCCACAAACCTCCAGAGAATTAAAGTGATTTCTTCAAGAGCCAGGCTTGCAGGGGAAATCTAAGGGCCAGCAGCCTTTCATGCACAGACAGCTCAGCTCTGGCCTTTGTTCTAAGAGACAGCAGCCAGCTCCTGAGGGAAGCGGTCCACCGGTCTCTTTGGGGGTGTGCAATCAAGCTTCAAAGAACCCCCTGATTTGGGCACAGGGAAGTGCATGTTCCTGGGCACCCATGAGTCTAAGCAAAAGCAAAACCCAACCACCAAATGGGAACACCAAGGATTCTAAGATTTATGGGGAAAAAGCTCAGAGCAAAAAAGGAGGCTGAAGACAAATTTTCCAATAAGAGACAATACAAAAAATTCAACAAAGAAAATCAAAGGTTCCCAAATTAATTTTCTTGTTTGTGAATTTAGTGCTATGTCATTCCTTAATTCAGTGTATTGTCAGTTACATATTTAAGAGGTGGGGGGGGGAAGCTGATTACTGTTTACCATTTATTAGGCTAAATAGATTTTTCACTGCAAAAGCAGTACCCCTTGGGAAATACAACAAAAGAAAACCAGAAAGCAAGACTGGGCTAGTTAGTATAGTCACACTTCTGCCATATAGCACGATATACTATTTATTATAGCAAATTTATACCAACAAGGCACACTTAAACCTAGTTTTTTGAAGACATGGGAATGAGTTGGGGGATGCAGAATTCATCCATGTGGGCTAAAGGCTTAGTATGCGGATTCTATTACCCAGAAACTACATTGAACACTGCACTCATGATTGTAAACACAGTATCAACTCTGAATATTTGGATGCTAATCAAATTAGGTAACTCTTGCCTAGAAATAGTGAGAATGTTTTAATGTTTCAAGAATATTCAGAGATGAATATAAAGTCGGCTATGTCTGAACAAGTAAACGTCACAAAAATAAGTCTTAATAGCATAATTTAGACTTGATTAAAATGGATAAAGACCACAGATGTGGAAGTCATTGCAGTCCCCATTTGATGCCAGAACTGATATTTTCCCCTCTCTTGATTTAATTCGCTTTGATTACCCAATTATTCCTAAATCCTTTCACTCAGTTTCAGCTCCAATAAAACTGATAACAATGCTAACTCATAATGTGATTTTCACTCCAGTCTCATGAAACTGCTCTATAAAAGCATGCCCAGCAACTTCACAAAATTCTTCCAGATTGTGGTATTATATCATGGGAAAACAGAATAAACCTTCATCTATTCAAAATCAAGCAAGCACAGAAAACCACTCATCAGGAAAATCTGAGGATTCACTTCATCAACAGGAAGATGGTGGCAGGGAAGTCTTGCATTTGTAAGTTTTAAGATTATCAATTGTCAAAACATTTGAAGAAGGCATGGGTAATTTTTTTGTTTTTGAGATAGGGTCTCACTCTGTCACCCAGGCTGGAGTGCAGTGGCACAATCTCAGCTCACTGCAGCCTCCACCTCCTAGGCTCAAGCGATCCTCACACCTCATCCTCTTGAGTAGCTGGGACTACAGGTGTCTGCCACCATGCCTGGATAATTTTTTATGTTTTTGGTAGAGACAGAATTTTGTCATGTTGCCCAGGCTGGTCTTGAACTCCTGAGCACAAGCGATCTGCCCATCTTGGCCTCCCAAAGTGCTGGGATTACAGGCATAAGCCACCAGATAATTTTTTAACTGATTAATATGGTCAAAGATGTGGCTCTTTTCTAAAGCACATCCTTATTAAGTATAATGAAAGCTGCCTGTCTAGCTAGCCCTGTGATGCTAGACAAGTAACTTGATCTTTCTGTTACTGTGATATCTGTGATAAGATATTTAGTGATAATATCTTATCACTAAATGAGGCATATGGATGAGTTTTTTTTTGGGGGGGGGGTGTCCCTTCCACTTCTAAATTCTACAGTTTATAGTCTTTTCTTTTAAAAATTATTTTAAGTATTTTTATTTTATTTTTATAGAGACAGGATCTCAACACATTGCCTAGGCTGGTCTCTAACTCCTAGGTGGCTCCCTCCTTGGCCTCCCAAAGTGCTGGGATTACAGGCGTGAGCCACCACATCCAGCCAGTCTCTTCTTGAAAAAACCTCCCAAAGCACAAGCACTTAGACTGAAGCAGCCTAGAAGACAATGCATGGGGCAATCTCAACATGCCTATGGCTATTTGTTGTTTTTTTATGAAATCAAATTTCCTTTCTTTTCTGTGAGCAACAGCTTTAGTGCAATACTAAAATACGTTTTCCACATGGATACAACTTCACAGTTTACAATGCGTTTTACATACACAATCTCATTTCATCCATACAACAACCCCATGAGATCAATGACAGTTTGATAGGATTAGTTCTCACAGTTGCTTTATGAAAATCCAACTGTTAATAGTAACAACTTTCAAACACTCTTTTCTTGGTGATACTGAATATTCCCTCCCTTACATACCTCATTTGTAAACTAGAGTCCAGATAGCATGTGAGGTTTTCAATCTCTATGCAGATTCTCAAGTGCCACTGGGACTTTTGCGGGGGGATTGGAGATGGGGAGGAAGAACAAGACACTATGTGAAACAGAAGATACTATGGGAAATAGAAAGCGCTGGCTGACTTCAGACAGTGTGTGCAAGAAGACTGTGTTCTTTCACTACCCGGGTTATCCACGGTGCTGGTGACAGATGAACCTCAGTACATGCTTAGTCAAGCAACGAGATTATGGCTCTGGGTTTTGTTGTTGTTGTCGTACTTTGTTTTTTTTTAAAGATTAGCTTGAGGAAAATCTTGCTCCTATCACCTTTATAAATTTATCATGAAAAACTTTCCCAGATGTTCTGGTAGCCACCAATTCTGTTCTTTCCCCCCATGCTGTCCTTGGACAACAACAGCTAATTATTGATCAGTTATTCGGATTTGTGCCAGCAAATCCTTTGTCTGAATATAGTGGGATAACTTACTTAAATAGTAATTTATTTTAAATACAAAGTGTTTTCATCTTTTTTTCAAGGCTATTTAAGTCAAATGGGATTTTTATAAGAATATTCTGAAAACTATGTGATATGGTTTGGATCTGTGTCCCCACCCAAGTCTCATGTTGAACTGTAATCCTCAGTGTTGGAGGTGGGGCCTGGTGGAAGGTGATTGGATCATGGGGTTGGATTTCTCATGAATGGTTCAGCACATCCCCTTGGTGCTGTTCTTGTGATAGTGAGTGAGTTCTCTTGAGATCTGGTTGTTTTAAAGCGTGTGGCACCTCCCCCACCCTCTTGTTCCTGCTCTTACCATGTGAGACACCTGCTTCCCCTTCACCTTCCACCATGATTGTAAGGTCCCTGACGCCTCCCCAGAAGCCCAGCAGAGGCTAGCATCATGCTTCCTACACAGCCTGCAGACCCGTAAGCTAATAAAACCTCTTTCCTTATAAATTACCCAGTCTCAGGTATTTCTTTATAACAATGTGAGAATGGCCTAATACATTAAGAAATAATATATAAGCATATATAAGCTGAAACTGTTCAGGAATAACAAAATTACAGAATGTTATTGCTGGATAAAAATCTTAGAATTTACTGAAATAATTTCCCTCATTTTATAGTAGAGAAATTTGAGACCAAAAAATGTAAACAACTGTGCCAGCTCCCACAGCTCTGAGTGACAAGAGGGAGTAGAACCTGGGAGCCAGATCTCTAATCTGGGTTTCCTTCTATTCTGAGGGAAGCAAAACAATCCTCTGAGGTGGGCCTGCAATACTTTGCCCCCTACTACTGGAATGGCATCTTGACCTGATGGCACTTGTACTTCAGACCACTACCAAAAGTTATCTCCCAGAAAATCACAAAGACCATGAAATATGAAGAATTCCCTCTAAACAAGGATGAAACATAAAGGATTTACTTATAAGGATGATGATATGAACTCATCCAAAAAGACTTGTATAGAGTATGTCATTCTCTGACTATAAAAAATTGAGGAAACATTATTCTTCTGATGCAGAAAGAGAGTTGTTGTTTTTCTCCCTCTTCCTATCAACCATCTCTTAAGCTTAACAGGGTAAGACATAGAACAAAAACAAAAACACCTTGCTGTAACAAACCAACAGGGATTCAAAGTAAAATTACAGAGGTAGCATAATTAAATATAAAGAGGTAGCCCAGTACACACCCCAACTATCTTGGAGATATCTGCACACCACTACACATGGATCAGCCTCCTCCTTTTGAATGGCTGCAGATAAAAGGAGTGCACTTACACCCGCACTCTGCTGTCTACCTATTCATTATTGGTTATCTTTGTTAGCAGAAGAAAGCTTCTTCTGGGGGAAGCAGAATAGAGGACAGAGACCCTGGAGAGCTTCTCCAGGGATAAGAGGGAAACAACAGGACCTCTCTAGGTTCTACTCGCAGGTCAGAGCACTGGGCTTGAAGTGGTGCTCAGGACTGGGGAGGGGCTACCGTGAGTAGGACTGAGTTCCTAAGGGGCAACCTGAGCCCTCTCACTATAGCAGTGCCCAAGATGCTGGCTAGATTATATTTAATTTAGAGAAATACAGGAAGGTGACATTTCTTGTCTCATTCTCCAAACTAAGCATCAATCCTGGTGTGTAAGTTTGGTGTGAACAGGTATGAATCCTGGTAGCAGCTATTCTAGAATGCCTGAGGCCTGGATGAAAGGCATTTCTGAGGACAAGATGCATTCTACCAGAAGACTAGTCTTTTTTAATAACATCCTGACATATCTTTGACTAGCAGAGACTTCTCTGATCTTATTTTGTCACTCATAAATCATGGATAATTTGGTTTCTTCTGTGTGACCTCTGTGCTTACAGGGTTCCACATCAAATCCACTGGAATTGTGTCTCTGAGTTCTAACATCTGGTCTACACAATAACTCCAGCACTGTGGCTGGACAGGACCAGGGCGTGCCTGGGACTGGCAAGTGGGCTTCACTGATGGCCCATTGGTGATAAGCTGGACCTGGACACTTTCAGGTGCAGGCCTGAAGGGGCTGCTCATTTTATGTTTTACTGAGTCCCATGGTCCTGGAGGGCCATTTCTCTCCCTAAGTTGGACAGCCCTGGGACAGTGCCTTTAACGAGACAGAGAGGTCAGTGACCTGGATGCTGCTCTGTGTGGGAGAACCAGCCTCTGAACCCAGTGCTGTGATTCTTATATAAGCACAGCTGTGATGCTATGACCTTGGGCTGCAGCAAGGGTGTGGACTCCCTGCTATCCCTCCACTGGAAAGCCTTATATAAAATCTCATAGCACCCTGATTCCCAAGCATGGTCAGACTTTCTCAGGAGCACCTGTACATGAGGCACCTGAGCCAAAACAATTCCTAACAGTCTATTCAGAAACCATTGAAACTATGTTTTTGAAGATTTGCTAATTATTAGTGTTAATGATTAAGGGACAATTCCCCATATATATGTTAACTAAACAACAACAATAATAAAAGAAATACAATACAAAAGTGTATACGGCATGATTCTTTTTTGAGGGAATACACAAAAAAGACGTGTGCACATGGAAAAAAATGAAAATAAATATACCTAAATATTAACCATGCTATTTAAGATTGAATGTTGATGGGTGATTTTTCTATTTTTCCTTACATATTTCTGTTTCTTCCAATTTTCTACAATGAACATTCATAATCAAGAAAAAAATGCTATTTAAAAAAATGAACTCTAATGGCACAGACTGTTAAATTGAGGGTACATCAGAAATGGCCCATGCGGCCCTCTATAGACACAGTCTCAAAGATTCAAAATGAAGCAGTGAGGTGCCTCTAGAGGCATGTGGCACAGAGGACTAGCTGTGTTTTGGTGGGTATTAAATTCCACAGAGGTGCCTGCAAATAACATAATGTCCCTTTAGTGCCCCCGCCAAATCATCTCCCTGCCTGAGAAGTGGCGTTCACTCTGAGTTGCCCAAGACTCTGAAGGTCTGCAGTGCTGACATGTAGAATGTGCAGGTGTGCTTTATAGCTCTCCTCCCCAAGAGGGTAGCCTGTGTGCTGCAAATAAATGGTGCTCACACTAGGCAGGTACCATGAGACAAGGAGAGAAATAACACAGATGGATGCCGAGGAAAAAGCAGTCGTCTGTTCAGGATTGATAATGAACCATTACATCCTATCTGAAGCTACTTAATTTCCGAAACACTGTTTTATAAATATGCTGTCAATGGAGTTAGTTGGTTTGTGAAGAAAGGAAGTAAATCAGAAATGGGTTGACGAAATACCACCAGTTCCCAAAACAAATATCTTTCTCTCTGGTTTTAGCCTGAACACTACCTGGAGGATAAAAGGAAATGCTACATATGACGTAAGTGCTCTCCAGGCAGCCTGTGCTGCTGCTGAACAGCTTTGCTTCCAAAATAATGATAATAATACTAATAATGATAATCACAGTCACTAAAGGGCAGGGAGGCATTGGCCCTTTTTATCTGCAAATTTCTATCCTAATTTACGGTTTAAGTGGCATGTTACAGTAGTGACGGAGGTAAATGGTGTTTGTGAATAGCCAAATATGGGAATAAACCCATGTAAGATGAATGCAAGAAAAAAATTGCAAACAGATTCTTGTTTATTCAGAAATAGGCTCAGATTTTTTATTGTTTGTTTTTCTTGCAAAACATTATAAATCCTCAAACCTCTACAACATAGAAGCAAATAAGTCTTCCTTTCTCTAGTGTCGAAATGCGGGCTGTACTATCATTATAGGGCAGAAAACAAAACAAAACAGAAAAATCTGCACTGAGAACTTAGGCGAAACAGGGGCTTGCATTGTATCTGTCTGTGTCCTTTCATTGCTGAGAGCAGTGTAGAACTTTACGCTCCAGGATTCAGCTGTTTGCTGATTTGCTCTAAACTCAATTCATTTTCTAATTTCATCTCTTTGATGTTATTCCAGTGAGAAGCCTGCAGGTAGTACCTCCACCAGGAAGATATTATTAATTAGCAGCCAACAGGGTGAGCAGAAATCACGTGCTCCATTTGCACAGCTAATGGTTCGGTTCATGAATGGTTCTCAAAATATTTTACACCAGCCAATCTGAAAAAACATATGATTCTGGTTAAATTTAAGGACTCTTGGATCCTGCAGGCCCAGATATTCATACCTTGAGCAGCCATGCAAATGAGAGTGTCATCATTTCAAAGTTCAATAGGAAGAAAATGAAGCAGCTGCTATTTAACTTTTTATGGAGCCTACAATTTGTCTCATTAGTGGGCAAATAGGACAGGCTGGGAACTAAAAGCTATCTAGGCCTCAACTCTGCAGGACAGAAAAAAAGTGATCTGTATCAAATCACTCACTCGGGCTCCTGGGGATAGGGTTAGACTGGCTGGTGCTGGGGAAAGGGCACCTGGCTCTAAATCCTGGCTGCTAGGCAGGCTCCATCACCTCACTGATACATGACCTTTGGCAAAGTACAGAAGGTTCCAGAGCCTCATGACCATATCTAAAAACAGAGGAATTTGGAATTACCCTGTCCATCTCTCAGAGCTGTGGAGCACCTGGGAGGCAAGAATCCCTGGTGCTTTGAAAACTCCAAAAGGCTGTTCAAATGCAATTTGAGAATGACCTGGATACCTGGATTGTTAAACTGAGGCCCAAGGGCAGCAGATTTGACTGCAATCACAGAGGTACAGCCCTGAGGCTGGGCTCCCTCATTCAGGATTCAAGGAAAATCCCTACATTCTCTCTCTCTACTCACAGTGTCACCCATCAGCCAGTGAGGCAGATGAGGAAAGGGAGGCTGAAGCCAGCATGTTTCCTAGGTCATTTCCAGCGTAGGAACACAGTGATGTTACCTGGTAACAAGTCATGGCAACTTGCTGATAGAAGTCAAGACACTAAGCAGAGCAAGTCTGGGGAAATAGGCAAGGGGCAAAGAGTCAATAGAGCTCCACTATGTTACAAAGAATTTGGCTGGCCTTGTCCCTGCTTCCGGAGTTTTGTCCAACTCCTTGCAATTTCCTTATAGAAGTATCTTATTATTCATGGTGAACCTTGATAGTTTATGCTCACAAGGTGACTGATGATCTCCAGATAGTTTATGCTAAAGAGGTGACTCAGGATGGGGGCTGGCCATGCCAGAAAGATCAACCATGTGATTAGAGGGTTGGGGCTTTGAGTCACGTGATCTCAGCCTGACCTCTGACAAGGAGAGGGGGCATGCAGATTGAGTCCAACCACGTGGCTGATGAGTTAATCAATCATGCCTATGTAATGGAGCCTTGGTAGAAACTCTGGACACCGAAGCTTGGGTGAGTCTAGTGATATACATGGATGTACCAGGAGGGTGATGCATTCTGAGGACATGAAAGATTTGCATTTGGGACCCTCCCAGACCTTATCCTATGTGTGTCTTCTTTGGGCTGGTTCTGATTTGCATCCTTTATATCCTATATATCCTTTATCTTCCTGAGTTCTGTGAGTTGTTCTAGTAAATTATGAAACCTGAGGGGGTAGTAGTGTCAGAGGCATTTGAACTAGGGTGACTCCATCTTGAATAGGGGCTGGGTAAATAAGGCTGAGACCTACTGGACTGTATTCCCAGAAGGTTACACATTCTAAGTCACCAGATAAGATAGGAGGTCAGCACAAGGTAAGGTCACAAAAACCTTGCTGATAAAAGGATGCTGTAAAGAAGCTGGCCAAAACCCACCAAAACCAAGATGGCCATGAAAGTGACCTCTGGTCATCCTCACTGCTCATTACACACTAATTATAAGGCATTAATTAGCATGCTAAAAGACACTCCTGCCAGCACCACGGCAGCTTACAAATGCCATGGCAACATCAGCAAGTTACCCCATATGGTCTAAAAAGGAGAGGAACCCTCAGTTCCAGGAATTGCCCACCCCTTCCCGGGAAAACTCACAAATAACACCCTTTATTTAGCATATAATCAAGAAATAACCATAAAAAATAGCCAAACAGCAGCCCTCAGAACTGCCCTGCCTATGGAGTAGCCATTCTTTATTCCTTTACTTTCTTAATAAACTTGCTCTCACTTTACTCTATGGATTTGCCTCGAATTCTTTCTTGTGTAAGATCCAAGAATCCTCTCTTGGGGTCCGGATCAGTAACAGCTTTACCATCACTTAGTTCTGTGACTTTATGCCTGTTACTAAACCTTTTCATCTCCCCAAACTCACTCTGGCAAAAGGGGAAAACAATACCTGACACATGGAGTAATGAGGACTGAATGAAATACCACACCAAGTCCTGGATAAACATTCAGTGAGCGGAAATCTGACCTCAGCGGGGTGGTGGAACAGAGCTGAAAGTTACATAGATCTACAACTTGTGTCACATCTAAGACTCAGGGTAGGATGCTCGTTGGTGAGCAGTGATGATGCCATGACCCACACAGACTGGGGGAGACATGAGTGGGATAGAAAGATTTCAAAAATAGGAAGATGAGCTGAAAAGGCTCCATGATAGGGTTTGGCTGTGTCCCCATCCAAATCTCATCTTGGATTGTAGCTCCCGTAATTCCCACATGTTATGGGAGGGACCTGGTGGGAGGTCATTGAATCATGGGGGTGGGTCTTTCCCGTGCTATTCTCATCATAGTGAATAAGAGATCTCACGAGATCTGATGGTTTATAAGGGGAGTTTCCCTGCACGAGCTCTCTTCTCTTGTCTACCACCATGTGAGACGTCCCTTTCACCTTCTGCCATGATTGTGAGGCCTCCCCAGCCATGTGGCACTGTGAGTCCATTAAACCTCTTTCTTTTGTAAATTGCCCAGTCTCAGGTATGTCTTTAACAGCAGCATGAAAACAAACTAATACACTCCAGAAATCTTATCTGAGAGTGTCTGATGAGATCTCTATCTGCCGAGAATTTTCTCCCCTAGAACAAAGATTGTGTCTTTCAGGCTCTGCCTCAGATGGGAAAGAGGAGGCTGAGGGAGTGGAGCTCTGAGACCACCACTTAATTTATATTTTCTATACTAGAGTTCTATAACCACCTTTGCAAAATGATGACAGTAGAAGAAATCTGTCATGGCTGACCCCATCTTGCTTCTAGTCTTACAGGCTGGCTGTCTTTGCTCATTCCTGGGTGTAAGCCAAGCTATGTTTGGGAGACATTTAGTTTATAGTTTAAATGATAGCGGGTCTTCCCCCAAAGCTTAACTGCCTTTGCAGAGCTAATGAAGGGCCATCAGGTTAGGAGGATGTTAGAAGGTTGAATTCTGCTAAAGTGTAGACATAAACCATTACCAGCCATTATTCTGGAGGTCAGAAGATACCTTCTCTAATTACTCAACTTCTCTAATTACTCCTGCAGATAACGTCACTATTGCAGAACCTAAGATTGGCCTTTTGAGATGGCTTTTCAGGTTTTTGCGTTTCTGACTACCAATGGCTCCAACTGGACCCGCGGACTCCGCCAACTGGTCCTGTGGCCCCACCCACAAGCAGACTCCCTGGCCCGCCAAACTATCCTTGAAAAACCCTAGCGTCTGCATTTTCAGAGAGATTGATTTGAGTAATAACACCAACTTCCATGTAGCACAGCTGGCCTTCTGACTATTAAATGCTTTCTTTATCGCATTGCCGTGGTCTGGTTTTGTCTATGCAGGGAGAAGGAAGAATCCATCAGATGGCTACAATTCCAGGTAAAATTCATCTGAAAAAAATTTTTTTCTGCTATTTCTCTTTAAGTTGGTCTCAGAGAACAGATCTGATCACTACGGCAGCTGCTCCTCAGCACCTGAGCCTGAGTTTCAAGAATTAGACATCAAAGTTAAAGTGACAAGCCCTTGGGAGGAAGAGACTGCTGATTAGAAGTCTTGATTGCAAGGGAAGGGGATGCTAGACATATACAGTCTGTCTTAGAAGCCTACATTTACAATGGCAGGTTTTCAAAAGGTCAAAGAAAAACAGGGCTGATTCTATAGTGTGACTCTAGAAGAAAAGGGGACGCACAAGTGTTGAGAAGCTCTGCCACCCATGGAAAGTGGCTCAGATGTAAGACCTGCATACAAAGCCTGCAAGGAAGGGCACCAAGGTGATCAAGGATGCAGAGAGGTGCAGCGGGGGCTGGCAAGGAGAATAACAGGGCAGAAGAGAGGCTGCAACCCAAAATGACTTGGGAAAATCTTAAGCACCCAAAAAAGGTAGGGGCATGGGGATGGAGAGAAACTTCATTGGTGCATTTATCCAGAAATCAGTTGCTGGCACAAGGCCAGCCACTTCTGGGGAGAAGTGAGGGAGAATATCTCTCCTTTTTATAGCATTTTGATGGGGGTGCCGAAATAATATTGCCTTGCTGCATCCCATGGCTTACAGGGTTATCGCTAGGAATGGCTCCTTCAGTCTTCAAGCTCCTCTCCACTCTCCTCCACACTCCTGGCCACACGGGAACCTGGAGGAAGGGGGTTGGAACAAAGCCAGGACAGACACCAAGCAGGACTGGACGTTTCTCCTCACCCCTGACAACTGCCCCTGGAGAAGCCCGTTGACCTGCCTCCTCCTTCTCTGAAGATGAGTCTGTCCCAGAATGCTCCCCCATTCAAAAGGACTTCTGCCAGGTCCAGGATGGAACTACTAGGTCAGAACCATGCCCAGTGGAGGGCAAAAGGGAGGCTGAGCTGGGGCTCACATTCACACACCCATTTTATAACCAAGGAGACAGAGGCTCAGAGAAGTCAAGTAATTTGCCCAAGGTCCCCAAGTTAGTAGGTCACAGGGCAGGATCCAAATGCAGGTCTGTCTGGCCCCCTCCGCCTCCCTGCACAACTGTCCCTAGAGGCCTTAACTGTAGGATCTGGTTGGCCAAAGAAGGCAAGAGAGGGTGTCTGAGGCAAGGAGAGGCACCTAGGAGAGGAGGGGGGCCTTGGAGATGACGATGAGTCTGGCAGCACAGACCTTGTAAAGGCATCATCAACCAGAGGTTAGGCTGATGGAAGTGTCAGAGGTATGTGAACCAGAGCAACTCCATCTTGAATAGGAGCTGGATAAAATGAGACTGAAACCTACTGGGCTGCATTCCCAGATGGTTAAGGCATTGTAAGCCACAGGATGACATAAGAGGTCAGCACAAGATATAGGTCATAAAGACCTTGCTGATAAAACAGGTGGCAGTAAAGAAGCCAGCTAAAACCCACCAAAACCAAGATGACGACAAGAGTGGTCTCTGGTCATCCTCACTGCTACACTCCGACCAGTGCCCTGACAGTTTACAAATGCCATGGCAACATCAGAAAGTTATCCTATATGGCCTTAAAAGGGGAAGCATGAATAATCCACCCCTTATTTAGCATAAAATCAAGAAATAACCATAAAAATGGGCAACCCGCCCCTCTTGGCTGCTGTGTCTATGGAGTAGCCATTCTTTTATTCCTCTTGCTTTCACTTTACTCTATGGACTCTCCCTGAATTCTTTCTTGCATGAGACTCAAGAACCCTCTTTTGGGGTCCGGATTGGGACCCCTTTCCTGGAACAGGTGAAGGCCTTCAGGTCAAGCAGCAGAGTCTTTGGACGTTCTTGTGTCTCAACCTGGTCCTGGAAGTACTTTGTTTTGAAATTGCATTTAGTCTTTCAGAAAGTCCTCAAGAAACTTGGGTAAATGGTCTTTGCCAACAGTTCATATTTCTCTTTTACTCCCAAAAGGAAATTTATTATTATATTTATGATTATTATTAAATCAATGTCTCTCACGAGGCCAGGAAGCCCATTTGCTCCAGATTCGCTGCCCTGAGTTGCCCTGACTTCACTGGGAGCTCGTCAATGCTTGCCCTTCTTAATACAAGATGAACGAGTCCAGCAGGCTCTGTCCCTCTCAGCAGGCTGGGTTAATAACCTGCTCACAATACACCCCCTTAATCCACTCCTGGGTCATCTGCATCTACCCAAAGGACACACTGAAAATTCACCAACACACCAACATGAGACGACAGGAAACACAAGACAGACTGGTTTTCACAGGTAGGAGGGAATACAGCGGCCCTTTCAATAGGACCAGCTTCTTTTCTAGGGGCATGTTTCTTCTTGCTGAATTTTAATCCACGGTTTCTTTATGTTTGTCAATGAAATCAAAAGTTTCACACTGACACTTCCAACTAGCAAAGAAAGTAATGCTTAGGAGCATGCTTCCCCTCCCTTACCTTTTTCACTGCAGAACTATTGGTAGGAGGGGTGGATGGTGGAAAAGGCAAGGGCTCGAAGCCAATCAGATCTGGGTTCAAATCCAGTCGTACCACTTATTAGGAAGGTGGTCTTGGCTGGACAAGTTACTTTCCTCCTATGACTCCATTTTCTCATCAGCGAAGCCAGGTGAACACCCACGGCATTGCGATGAGGATTAGAAGTGCTCCTAAGAGCTGGCACAATGCCTGATGCAGGGACGCCTCCTAAGCCCTCCCGAAGCTTCCCTTTGTTCTTGCTCATCCAGGAGAGATTTCTTTGTTAAATGATTTCTTCTGGGAGTTACACTTTTGCCCTTTAAAAAAAAAAGTAGGTGAATGTAGAAAAAGCAACTTTTATCTCCTCTCTCTCTGTCCCCAACATCTCAATAAATATCGCACATCTAAAAGAGACAGCAGTGCAGTATTTGCCCTGTTCTGTTTGTAATGTGACGACATCATCAGGGGAGGGAAGGTGGGTATGGGGTAGTCCTTAAGAAGTGCTGTGCCTGTGAGCTGAAATGCACTCAGCATGTAGAACAAGACCAGGACACTAGGCGCTCCCTCTGGGCCTGAGCTAGCTGCTCTCCTTCCACACAGGCATACCCTGGGTGGTTGTGTCCCTCCGCTTCTCGGGGTGTTGCACAGAGGCCCCCAAGGACATCTGGCTAAACACGGGTAGCAGGAGTGGGGGCAATGGGTTTGTCTGCTAACATCAACACCTTCCTTGAGTGGAACAGAGCAAGGGGGCAGCAGACACACAGAAAGAATTCCTACAAAAGAAAATAAAGGAAGCTGTGGGATCCAGTACCCTGCAGCTCACACAGGGAGAGGGACACCTCTCTTTAGTCTGAGAGTCTCAGAGCACTACTGTTACAAAAGTATGTTTTCTTGCTCAATGCCCTGAGCTCAGGAAGGGCCGTCCCAGGACAGTGCCTCATCTCCACAAGCCCCAAGCTGAGGACCTGGCTCCACTAACAACTCTGTCATTCACAAATTTGTCCCAATCCTTTTTGAAACTAGTTAAATTGCACCTGGGCTTCTGTGTGAAGTGGTATTTCCTTTAAGTTTTTTCTAGATTTACTTCTTCCAAGTTTCAAAGGTACTACCCTCATTCTAATAGCCTCTCATTCCACATGTGGCATGATCTTCCGAATTTCAATCCTGACCTCTCTCATGCCTCACCTGTCCAGACCAAAGAGTCCTAGTGTTCACAGGTGTCTTTTCAGTGACAGCCCGCTTCTCATCTGATCAGGCCATTGCCCTACTCCACAAGCCGTGCCCACTCTGAAAGAATCGCTGACACTGCACAGCCAGTGAAAAGCAGAGACAGGCCTACTCCAGGCTCAGGTACCAGCCCCGAGGGCTCCTTCCTGCTTTTCTTCAGCATTTTGGGAGGCAGTACACGGCAAAGACAGATGCAGAGATCTGCATGCGATCCTGACTCAGTCCATTTCTAGCTGTATGACTTGGGGCAAGTCAATGAACCTCTTTAGGTCTCAGTTTTCTCATCTATAAAATGGAGATAATAAAGTACTTACTGGCCAGGGCTGTTACGAGGTTTAAAGGAGATATTCTATGTAGCTCACTGAGAACTCTGCCTGGCCCATGGTAAGTAATCAATATCTGTTATTATCTTCACCATCACCCAGTGCCCTTCATCTCTTCTGGGGAGAATTTGCTGACTTCTCTGGGCAGCATGTGTTTCTTCCTTTGTCCCTTTCTAATGCCATGTTTCTATCACTAGCCTAGAACTTACCTTGTTGCTGGAATCACATGTTTGTGGATCCAATGAAACCAGGTATTCTAAATCTTTTTGAACCATGGATGCCTTTGGCAATCTGGTGAAGCACATGGACCCTTTCAAAATAATGTTTTTAAATGCATAAAATAAAAAGCATAGTATTATGAAGGAAACTGATTATGCTGAAATATAGTTATCAAAATATTTTTAAACAGATCTGTGATATGGCAGTATGTGTGCTTCTTTATTAAAACATCGAATAACAACGTTTACTTTGGGTCTAATACGGGTAGAGTATCCCTTTAAAACTCCTGGGACCAGAAGTGTTTCAGACTTCAAATGTTTTCAGATTTTGGAATATTTACAGTATAGTTACCGACTGAGCATCCCAAATCCCAAAATCCAAAATCCAAAACACTCCAATGAGCATTTCCTTTGAGCATCAGGTCAGCACTCAAAAAGTTTTGGGTTTCAGAGCATTTTGGATTTCGGATTTCCGGATTGGAGATGCTTAGCCTGTAATAACACTAATTGATGATATAAATGAGATTGTGAGATATTTATAACAACTGTGGGTGATACAAAAATATCTGTGACTCCTACAGGTGACAGAGTCACAGGTACTGCTCAGCTTACTCTAGTCAATTTCCTACCTCCAGAAGAAAAGGAAATGTTAAACTTTGGTTAGAGATTAGTAAAATTAAAAGGTAAATTGTTTTCTCATCTAAGCTCACAGACCTCTTGAATTCTGTTGAGAACCTTGACGCAGACTGTGAGTTTCTAAGAGTTCGTGTCCTATTTATCTAACTTCAGTGTCAAGCATAGAGCATGGTACACAGGAAAGACCTAACACATCGATTTTTCAATTAATGAATTTAGGACATTGTGCCAGGTGCTACAAAACAGACAAGGCTTCTGCCCTCTAGAAGCTAAAATCTGTACACAAATAATTGTGATATAAGATAAGAGGTGGCAAATGCCATGAGGTAGGAGATTAGAAGGGTAGGCAGCCCTGGGGTGTGTGTGTGTGTATGGTGAGTGTGTGGTGTGTGCATGTGTGTCTGTTGACATGTAGGTACGTGTGTGTGTGCATATGCATGCGAGGCAGGGAGCAGAAGACTGCAATGGGAATGGTGCATTCACCAAATTATCTTGAAATTATTCGTCATGAATCTAACCCCCTGACTAGGGTAAGCTTTTCATGGACAGAGACCATGTGTTATTTATGCTTAGGCAACAGGCATGGTATTTTGAAAATATTAAACTGATATGTTTTTCATTCCCTTATAATCATGCTCCCTGCAGCCTTTACACAATTACAGCTAAGCCTTTCCCCGAGGAAGAAAAGCAGAGCACTGAGGAAGGCCACAGAGGAAAGCAGGATATGATGGAGAAAGGGTAGCACCTGCCTCCACAGGCAGAGGAAGCAGACGGCCCTTCCAGTTTCGCCTTTAGGTAGAGACTGAAAGAAGAGAGAAAGGAGGTGCTGAAGAGCAGTGCTGGGGAGCATGTTCCTGCTCCTCCTCTCCCAGGGGCTGATCTCACAATGACGGAAGGTGAAGGGAGTGAGGGAGAGTGACAAAAAGGAAGGAGGAAGGAAGGGAGGGATGGAAGGAAAGAGGAAAAGAAGGAAGGGAGAGAGAAAGGGATGGAAGGAAAGAGGAAAAGAAGGAGGAAAAAAGGAAAAAAGGAGAAGAGAGGTTAAGTGAAGAAGCTAAAAGCTGTTTTCTGCATCCCTTTGAGATTATGGATGCATGAAACCACCATGCAAATGCCTCCACATCAACATGAGATGTCCCCAGTAGACAGAAAATGGTGGTGTGTAGAGTTCTGATCAACAGGGGCCCCAGAGAGCACTCACAAGAGTCACTTGACTTCCATGTGGCATGCAAGGATCCAATGAGAGACATGTAATAGAGCTGAAGATTGAGGGTGGAGGGGTCCAGCCATGAGGCTTCCATGGAGACAGGGTTGGGGGCTTCATAGCTAAATGGCAGGGTAGACCACCCAGGCCAGGGACAGGATGCAGGGTGAGGCCAAGACTCAGAGGGTAGAGACCAGTCTGCCAGTGACTGTGCCAAGAGACCTCAAGACTGAGAGTCACAGTAGCTGTGAACTCCAGCCCTGAATGCCAGCAGGATGCATGATGACAAAAGGGCAAGGACTCAGGAGAAGCACTCAAGGCCAGGATGCTCTGGCCCACTGCTATGAGGACACTGAGGCTTCCTCTACTCCAGATGCCATTTAAGGAGGAGGGCAAAGGGAGAACATCTGAGAAGCAGAAACAACCCAGATAGAAAGTCTGAACCTGGAATCAATCTGCCCAATTATTTTTTAAAAAAGAGACCTTAACTGAAGCAGCTAATTTAGCTTATGGGAAATACATTTAAGGGGTCTTTCACCATCTGTGGATGTGAGGTTTCATTGCCACATGAAAAGCCACAGGAAGTAAAGAGCACATGTATTTCTTATCTTTACTTTTTGGCACATCCGACTGACTGCAATGCATAAGTTTCAACTTTCCTCCATCCCTCCACATCCCATTGTAATTCCAGTATCTAGTATGGCATCAGGCACATAGTAGGCATGCAGTAAATGCTTATGAAGATGAGCTCAGCCTAGGTACACAGGAAGCAATGACAAGTGACAGCTAACAGATGGCCATGAAGAGAAAGGAAAACAAAACACAGAATCAAAGACATAAGGGCTGTGACAAAGGCAGAGTGTCTTGGGGCCATTGGGTGTATGAGCAAATGGCTGCTGTGACTGTCATCCATTGGCTGATAGAATCACCTCATAATGACTGTTCACAATGAAGACCCAAGACACCAAGATTTCCATATTTAAGGAGGTAGGAAAATACATATTTACAAAGATTCCCATCCAAAATGGTTACTTTAAAAAGGTATCTTAAAAGCTTAAAACATAGCTCATAATAATATTAATTTCCATGGAACCTACCACTCCTCCAAAGATGCTGGATCAGTAAGACACAAATGCACTTTGCTTCTCCTCTCTCAAGATCAGTCTGGAAATGCAGTTATCTCCCTTTCCAGGATCTATTTCCATATGACCCTTCATGGATACCCAGCTTTATCTAGTAGGGCAGCAAACTTTCTTAGAGGGGCCTGCAGACTTCCTTTAGATGGACGAGATACCACCCACAACAGCACTTGGGAGGGTAAAGGCTGAATCAGGTCCCTCCATGAATGAGGAAAGAGGAGGCAATGGACACTGATGGGTACAAGCAGCAGGCAGGGCCTAACTCTAACTGCATCTGCTGTTCTCACTAGCAGGGTCTTTATTTGTAAACACGTACTCACATTTCCCCCACCTCCTACCTAAGATCAATGCACTGTACTCCAGGAAGGGGTACTTTACTTGTGTTTCTCTCTGATACCCACTCCACAATGCAGTTGAGATGGGCTTATGACTCTTCTGCCTTCATTTTGCCAAGTGGGGGAAGAAACCAAGGCATTTGGAAATTCTTATGATTTGGTTAGGTCATACCCAGCCAGGACTGGAATGAAAGCCAGTTCTCATTATGTAGCTTGGCATCAGTATCCCTTCTCTCCTGTCTTCCCCAAAAGAAAAGAAAAACTTTGCAGTGTGCTGAGGTCTTTATTTAAACAAGAAGCAAACAAAAAATAACCCCAAGCAAATTAAAAAATAAAAATTTCCAGATAATACCATCATTTTTTCCCCATGAGCCATGAGAAGAAATTCAGAAAAGACATGATTCTAACAGAAATATATCGAGAGTGATGGGGAGATTAATTTTGGAAGCTATGGTAATTCTACCAAATTCCAAGGAAAGAAAATTCATAATTCATATCAAGCTTCATCAACATACATAATGTTCTGTAAACCAGGTTTAATTCATCCTATGGTTTCACCCATTCACCACAAAGAACAAGGGAAAATGACTTTCCCAAGCAAGAGCAATTAGGCAAGAGAAAGAAAGGGGGCATCCAAATTGGAAAAGAGGAAGTCAAACTATCCCCATTTGCAGATGATATTATCATATATCTAGAAAACCCTAAAGACTCTTCCAAAAGACTTCTAGATTTGATAAACAAATTCAGTAAAGTCTCAGGTTACAAAATCAATGTACACAAATCAGTAGCACTGCTATACACCAACAATGACCAAGCTGATAATCAAATCAAGAACTCAATCCTTTTTACAACAGCTGCAAACAACAACAAAACCTAGAAATATACTTAACTAAGGAGGTGAAAGATCTCTCCAAGGAGAACTATAAAACGCTGCTGAAAGAAATCATAGATAGCATAAACAAACAGAAACATATCCCATGCTCATGGATGGGAGGAATCAATACTGTGAAAATGACTACACTGCCCAAAGCAATCTACAGATTCTATGCAATGCCCATCAAAATACCAAAATCATTTTTCACAGAATTAGAAAAAACAATCCTAAAATTCATATGGTACCAAAAAAGAGCCCAGCATAAAGAACAAATCTGGAGGCATAACATTACCAGACTTCAAATTATACTACAAGGGTGTAGTTACCAAAACAGCATGGTACTGGTATAAAAATAGGCACATAGACCAATGGAACAGAATAGAGAAACCAGAAATAAAGCCAAATACGTACAGCCAACTGATCTTCAACAAGGCATACAAAAACATAAACTGGGGAATGGACACCATATTTAGTAAATGATGCTGGAAAAACTGGCAAGCCACATGTGGAAAAATGAAACTGGATACTTACCTCTTACCTTATACAAAAACCAACTCAAGATGGATGAAAGATTTAAAGACCTGAAACCATAAAAATTCTAGAAAACAACATTGGAAAAATTTTTCTAAACATCAGCCTAGGCAAAGAATTCATGACTAAGACCCCAAAAGCAAATGCAACAAAAACAAAAATAAATAAATGGGACTTAATTAAACTAAAGAGCTTCTGTACAGCAAAAGAAATAATAACCAGAGTAAACCGACAATCCACAGAATGAAAGAAAATATTTGCAAACTACACATCTGACAAAGGACTAGTAGCCAGAATCTACAAGAAACTCAAACAAATCCGCAAGAGAAAAACAAATAATCCTATTAAAAAGTGGGCAAAGGAAATGAATAGATATTTCTCAAAAGAAGATATACAAATGGCCGACAAACATGAAAAAATGCTAAACATCACCAATCATCAGGGAAATGCAAATTAAAATCACAATGAGATACCACCTTACTCCAGCAAGAATGGCCATTACTAAAAAGTCAAAAAACAATTGATGTTGGTATGGATGTGGGAAAAAGGGAATGACATACTGCTAGTGAAAATGTAAACTAGTATAACCTCTATGGAAAACAGTATGGAGATTTCTTAAAGAGCTAAAAGTAGATCTACCATTCGATCCAGCAATCCCACTACTGGGCATCTACCCAAAGGAAGATGAGTCATTATATGACAAAGACACTTGTACATGTATGTTTATAGCAGCACAATTCACAATTGCAAAAATATGGAACCAACCCAAGTGTCCACTGATTAAAGAAAATATTGCATATATACACCATGGAATACTACTCTGCCATGTAAAGGAACAAAATAATGTCTTTGCAGCAACTTGGATGGAGCTGGAGGCCATTATTCTAACTGAAGTAAGACAGCAGTGAAAGACCAAAAACAGTATGTTCTCACTTATAAGTAGGAACTAAGCTATGAGTACTCAAAGGCATACATTGATATAATGGACTTTGGAGACTCAGAAGGGGGAGGAGACTGGGAGTAGGGAATAGGGATAAAAAACTACATATTAGGTACAACGTACATGACTCAGCTGATGGGTACACTAAAATATCAGAATTCACCACTATAAAACTCATCCATGTAACAAAAGACCCACTTGTAACACAAAAGCTATTGAAATAAAAATGTTTTAAAAACAAAGAAAATGACCTTCCTATTACATGATTTAAATCTGGCTGTGTGACCCTGCCATGCTTGGGGCCACAAGGCTAAAGGAACTCATGGAGAAAGGCCCTAGATTCTACAAACTCCATAGTTCCGATAACCCAGCAAGGGGCACAAGGCCACTTCTGGCCCATAGGGAGCCTTCAAGCATTTAGAAAAAGGCAGACACAATTCCAGGTCAGGGCCCCGGCATGGCCCAGGCATAATGAGCAAAGCATCTCCTCACCTGGCACCTTGGGCCAGGTGCCATCTGCCTAACCCTATCACAGGCAGTTGTCACCTGCCTCAGAAATTCGTTAAGAGGTTGCATTTAAGTACAAAATCTCCTTGGTCAAACCCTCTAATCATTTGGAAAGCAGCAATGTGTAGAAAATATATCTTCCTGAGGGGTGATGTCTTGTTTGGCTCTGATCCCCAGGAAAGAGTACAGTAGGGAGAAGAGAGTTCCCAACACCGGTCTCCAATCTCTTTATCCACAAAGGCAACCTTTTCTTCCATACTCAAGAGTGGAGAAAGAGCACTACAGGGATAATGTCATCTGTCATTCCTAATTAGTGTTCTCTAAAAAAAAAAAAAAGTTTTTAAAAGAATATTGGCACTTTTCAACTCTGTTATTAGACATAATAATCACAATGTCAAGACGTCAAAGCATGACTATTAGTAACAACATCTTACATTTGTTGGACTCGTGTTTTATAAAGGGCTCTCCAGTACAGCATCTCATTTAATCCTTCCTATTCGGTCCTTACAGCCTCTATTTTAAAGATAAGGAAGCCGGGGCTCTGAGATGTTAACTGGCTTGCTTAAGGTCTCACAGTAGGTGGCAGAGCCAGGACTAAGCCCCACCAGTCCCCTTCCTCCTCTCTGGCCATCCAATTCTCAGGGCAGGGTTGCCTGAATTGCTCTGAAGACAGAATACACCTATTCTGTTCCTGAGAAGTTCTCAATTCCTCTGGTGAGACTTTTCAGTGACTTCTCCCTGTCAAAAGGTACCTCTGTGTTTATTTTTCCACCTGACTGCCCACACCATTCAAGAACACAGTATTACCATCCAGGTGAAGAAAGACAATGCTCGCTGTTGCCTCTGCCGCTCATCAAGCGCCTCCCAAGCCTCTCATTATTTCCCCAAGTTCTGATTTTAGGAGTGTCTGCAAAGCTTGCTGGCTTGTGTCGACCTGATTCAGCCAATACTACCAGACCCATGTGTCAGCAGCTACACCTCAGGGGCAGGCTCTGCTTCCTTGGCTAGTAGACCAGCTGGCGCCTCAGAATCCATCAGGGTTTCTGCCACTCAGGGTTAAATTTGGCTCCCTGGTGGAGGCAAGTCCTGGCTGTATTGTCCCTACCATGACTCCACAAACTTTAATTTTGGCCTGGAGTTTTATGACTATTAGCACCATTCTCCATCCACAAGACTTCCAAATCTCTCTGTCACTGGACAGCTTAGGGCCAAGAAAGCAAAAATTAGTCACTGTGTTCAGTCCTGCCCAACAACTTTCAGTTGTGCAAAGTTGATGACCCCGTCCTAAGACTCGGACATCCTACTGCCTCCCTCCACCAGCATCTCCCCTTCCTCTCCAGCTCCCTGACCTCTCTGTGGGTAACTCTCACTTTAATTCACAGCTTTATCAACAGGCATAAACAAGAGGGAGAATGGGGGGTTTTGAAGTCCAGTATTATATTTATCATCATGGAGAAGGCTGAAACTCACATGCAGATAAAATTTGGGATTATCAATGGCCTTCATTTCTACTCAAGTTGTCCTATTCTTGATCAATAATGAACAAGGATATAGCTATGAGTTGTCTGCTCTGACTTAATAATTTATCATCTCATTCCAAAAACACTTTTGCCTGAAATTGCCCTGCCTTTCCCCATATGTGCACCCTCCAAGTGACAGCCCAATGTCCCTTTTCCCAAAGTTCTAACTTTCCCTCCTCTAGCTTTTCCCAGCATTCCACCTACACATTCCTTTTTGCTTTCTCTATTTTATAGTCATTTGTGTTCTGTGTTCATCTCTGCCTCTAAGCTCCTGAAAGGCACACACACTCCTGATTTGGCTCTGCATCCCTAAAGTTCTTACTTCTGGGCCTTTCACAGGCATGGAGCTCAGTGAAAGATAATTTAATGAATGGACAGATGGACAGAACAATGGATGGATGAACATATGGACAGATGGATGGATGAATGATAGCACTGGAGTTCAGTGAAAATGACATAGTGAATGGACAGATGAACAGAAGGATGGATGGATGAACAGATAGAGAGATGAACAGATAAATGAATGGATGGATGGATGGATGGATGGATGATTGGATGAATGGAAGAACAGATGGACAGATGGATGGATGGATGGCTGAATGGCAGTATAGATGAATGGATGGATGAACAGATGGACAGATGAATGAATGGATGGATAAATGGATGAATAGATGCACAAATGGAAAGACGGATGGATGACTGGACAGACAAATGTGTGGATGGACAGGTGGATGAATGGCAGTATAGATGGATGGATAATAAGTAGATAGATAGAAGGAGGGAAGAAGGGACATTCTCTTCATGCATGCTACTACAACCTCCTCTCCTTTTGTATTTGTTTGGGAAAGCAACTCGCATTCATTCTCATTATCACACTCATTTGATTCCTAAGCACGTTCTCAGCTGGGGAGGTTTTGCAATTTCTCTACTGCCACCACTAAATTAAAAGCACACTGGCATACTGTAGCAAGGGAAAGCTATAAAAGGTCCAAAACTTGAAGGGCTAGATTTCCAGCTAAACCACAATCCACATATCACTGTTCTCACTCATATTTAAGAAATAAAAGTTTTCTGTTTGGAAAATTCCCCAGGCCTTTCTTCTCTCACCTGCTTAATATGCCTTCCAAGTTCTGCTGGAATATCTTTATTCTTTCCTAAAACTCTCATTGCCTAAGATTCAGAAAACAACAAATGAGAAAATAAAGTCCACACAAAGAAAAATAAAACAGGTTAGTCGATGGCAAAAGGAATATCTGCCAATAACAACACCATTTGTCTTAGTTACTGCTTTTAACTTGCTGTCTCTCCTGGCATTAATAGAAATAAAACTGCATGTCTCCGGCCTCATGCAGCTAATGTACAGTTAGCACCCCAGGCAACAGGAGCCACAGAGTTCAAGTACAGTGGAGACAAATTCAAGTAAACAGATTGTAGACACAATTGATTGCAGCATTTAGTTCCATGGCACTATTCACCATAGCTGGTGGGTTTCATGTAAAAACAAGGGAGTCTCATGGTGGGACAGCCCCATGTAGCCAGCTAGGGCCTCCACATCACAGAAGTATTCACCTATCAGAACTAGAAGATGGAAGGATGGCAGAGAGAAGGGAACAGAAAGCTGTCAAGTGGTGATTTGGGACCTCTGTCCTAATAAAAATGCCTTGTACTTACATACTCCTTTTGCTGCACCCTCCCCGCCCCCTCCCATTGTCATAATCACTGGCAGAGGTGCACCAGCTGTCTCATGGGTGAGGGCATTTCTCCACGGCAGGCCTACCCAAGCCCTTCAGTGCATCCACTCAAAGGTCACCTACTAAACTCATTTGTTTATACTTTAACAGCAGATTCCTACTATTTTTGCTGATGGAATTAGCAATCATAACTGCTCAGGATGGTGATGACTGCCAAGAATCAGAAGAGTAATAATCATGACTTAGATTCAATTTGGGGGCGCTTTGGAGTTCACAAGGTGTTTTCACATTCCAGCATCACAGAGAGACCTGCTCCTTAGCACAGAACATTGCCCTGGGCCACTGAGGTTGCAACTGCAAGCCTTTCCTTTTTTCTTTATTCTTCTCATTCCCAGCCAGCTGTGAAACCTTGTGTGCCAACAGAGCTCTGTCATTTCCAGCAAAAACACAGCTGAACCTGTGTCCCCATGTGGTTGGGGTTGAGCACAACTAAAAGGGCCTCCAAAAGGCAAATACAAGCACGGCCTGGCAATCACAGTCTTTCCACTCCGCCTACTTAAAAGCCCTTGGTTGATCTCCGAGGCCTTTGATGCTATCTGCATAAGTCAGAAAAGGAGGTGCTCAGGGCCTGAGACTTTCAAACAGCAACTTGCCTGACAAACTCACACATTTTTCGAGGCCTCAACTCATGGGACCTTTTGTCCTCTTCCTAACCAGGAGAGACCAACTCCATCTGACCAAGCCATCTGCTCCCGAAAGCAGGGCTCGAGGCTGCACCCCAGCCTGGTGGTGTCAACTCAGAGATGCTAAGGAAGACGTGTGTTCTCCTCTGCCTCCCCTAGAAATCACCCTGCAAACCCACTGAAGGCCAATGATGAAATGTCCAGGTTGTATTGCAAACAACAGCAAGACAAAACTTTAATCCTAAAGGGACAGTTTGAAATCCCAGTTTCCCATCCCCCTCACCATGCTGACCTCTCACCTGTGTTCTGCTTCATGAAATCCCAATGTGGCATTTCTGGAGGGCTTCCTTGAACCCGTGCAGAGAAAGCTGAGTGATGGGGCACGGTATGAGCCTGGTTACAAAGCCCCCTATTCTCCAGTTGCTGATTTCTACTCCTCTTGGGAAAATGCCAATTGCTAAGTGAAACAGCACTCAGGGTGGTGTGTCAGGAATGCTCTGTGTAGCCATAAAATACCTAAGATGTGGCTCATAAAATATTTGGAGGGTGCTAGTAGGAAGCATGGCTAGGCTACCTCAAAGCAACTTGTTTTATACATGCTCATATACACACATATCTACAGAAAACATCATAGTGTATGTATAAATGGCATATCTATATTCAGACACGGTACCTGAATTTCCAACAAGCGTCAAAAGGATTAAATTGCTTTGGTGAGGTCTCTTACAAAAATTGGATATTTACTGCTGCTAGTATCTGTAACAATTTTCAGGCACTAGCATTACCTAACACCAGCTTTCCTAGTTCACTGAACAGAGATATATAAAGTTTCTTAGGATCTGTCCATTTAAACTAGAAGTCGTTAGCTATTTTTAATGCTGTAATTTGGATTCAAGACGTAAAAAATACATCTCAGGCACTGAAACATGGCCTGACCACACTGTAGCAAGTAATTCTGCAATTCTCAGTGACTGCGGGTAGCCGTGGGGAGACAGGCATCTCCTCGGACAAGCCCCTCCTTCAGGGCGTGTGTCACAGGGAAATGGAACCGGGGTAAAACTTCCTGCTGAGGCTCGGAGGTCTAAGGTTTGCTCCTTCTCTGTCCTGCCCCTGTCCTTTATGCCTACCTCCAGCTAAGGGGGTACTGGGGAGGGTAGGGACCATCCTGGGAGTGCCTTGCAATGGCCATCTTCCCATCTTCTACCATGTTCTTTCTGACGGAAGAAATGGCCACCTGCTCCTGATACTCTGCGTGGAAGCTGCCGCAACTGCACACCACACCCTCCTCTCCCACACAGTTGTCCTGGGGAAATCATGTCAGCACCAGGTGCAGGACCCTCAGAACCTCTTGGCCAAACTCTTTCCTTAGGCTTCTCCATCCACAGCCCAGCATGGCCTTTCTTCCTAAAAGAAACCCGCCAATCCAGGCACTGACTGTAACCTCCTCTGTTACGGTGACGGCAAAATGGTGCACACACCCACAGTTGCACACCTTCCTTACTGAGAGGCAGTGCCAGGAGCAGGGGGTGCAGCTTAGATCTACGTGCATTTCAATCCACACTCCACCACTCACCACTCTGCATGGGAAGTTACTTAACCTCTCTCTGCCTACGTTTCCACACCTGTAAACTGGGGCTATCAGCACCTCCTGAGAGCAACAGTGAGGATTCTATGAGATTATACACAAACCACCAAGAAGAGTGCCTAGTCCTATTACTCAATCAAAAAATTTTTCTGAAACAAATTAAAATTAGGGCTTCCTGTTGAACATGGTAGATTGAACATGTGATCATTTTTCTCTTCAAAGCTCCACTGATATAAGAAGAAATAATTAAATGGCATATACCCCCAACAACACAAAAAGTAGGAGAAGTGACAATGCAAAAGACGTCTCTGCTTCTTTAGAAAATGGGAAGTAGATAAAGGAGTGAGCAGAACAGAGAAAGGTTAAGTAGGGGGCACCCTTGCGGAGCCATGGAGTCCCAGAAACGCTGGGGAATTGGAAGCACCAGGTTCTGCAGAGGTGGGGAGGGGTGCAGGGCTGAAAGCAGAGGGACTGGCTGAAATGTATAAAGAGGTCATTCCACCCCAGGTCCTCTCTCCTGTCTGGGGCTTCCAGATGACCACCTCCTTCCCCACAACACCATGAGAGGACAGGTTCACTCTGTGGAAGCCCCAGACTCGGAGAAAACAAAAAGCCTTAGAGAAAAGCCCTATAGATGTGGACATTAGGGAACCACCTCCCACATTCCCCTACCTCCTATCCTCAGTAAAATGGCTGAATCTCAGCCCAGTCAATTTTCAGGATTGCCCAGGAATAGATAAGACCCACCCATGAACACAGAGCTTCTCTGCTTGTCTCAGTCTTAACTGCAATGGTCAAGGAAGCCCCCAATTTGCAAGGCAACCTATGAGGAAATACAAAACAATATAGAAAGAAAATACTATAATTAATATCCTCAGAGATACAAGAGAATATAATGCATCTATGAAACAAGAACAGAACGCTGTTTTAAAAGGAAACAGAGGAAGAGTTCCTTATCATTAAAATATGGTAGCTGAAAAGCTTCAACAAAAAAACCTGGAAAAAAAGTTATGGAAATCCCTCAGAAAAGACAGCAAAAAAGCACAGAGAAAGAAAACTGGAGAGAAAAGATAAGAACATTTAAGGATCAGGAAAGGAGTGCCAGCATCCTACTTATAGAAAATCCAGAAAGAAAAGAGAAAAATGAAGAGAAGGAAATCATCGAAGAATATTTTTTAAATTCCCAGAAATCAAAGGCATGAGTCTCCAAACTGACAAGGCTATAATAAATGAAGAGACCCCATACCATCTACCTTATTGGGGAATTTCAGAGAACCAAAGATAAAGAGAAAATCTGGGGAGAGGCTGGGTCACATATGAAAGACTAGAATCAGGGTGACATCATACTTCTTATTAGCAAAACTAGAAGCTGGAAGACTACAGAGTAATGCCTTCAAAATTATGAGGGAAATTTTTTTAAATTTTTTATTTCCGTAGGTTTTTGGAGAACAGGTGGTATTTGGTTACATGAGTAAGTTCTTTAGTGGTGATTTGTGAGATTTTGGTGCACCCATCACCCAAGCAGTATACACTGAACCCCACTTGTAGTCTTTTATCCCTCACCCCCTTCCTACCCTTTTGCCGAGTCCCCAAAGTCCTACCCTTTCCCCCTGGGTCCCCAAAGTCTCTTGTGTCATTCTAATGCCTTTGCATCCTCATAGCTTAGCTCCCACTTATGAGTGAGAACATACAATATTTGGTTTTCCATTCCTGAGTTACTTCACTTAGAATTATAGTCTCAATCCCATCCAGGTTGCTGCAAATGCCATTAATCCATTCCTTTTTATGGCTGACTAGTACTCAATCATATATATATATATATACCACAGTTTATTTACCCACTTGTTGACTGATGGGCATTTGGGTTGGTTCCACATTTTTGCAATTGTGAATGTGCTGCTATAAACATGTGTATGCAAGTATTTTTTTTCATATAATGACTTCTTTTCCTCTGGGTAGATACCCAGTAGCGGGATTGCTGGATCAAACAGTAGTTCTGCTTTTAGTTCTTTAAGGAAACTCCACACTGTTTTTCTTAGTGGTTGTACTAGTTTACATTCCCACCAGCAATGTAGAAGTGTTCTGACGGAAATGATTTTTAACCTAAAATGCTATGCTTTGCCAAGTTATCAGTTCAGTGTGAACAAAAGGCATTTCGAACAGCCAAATCTTAAAATATTTACCCCATATCTCCTTTTCAGTCAATTTTCAGTAATGCCCAGGAATAGACAAGACCCATCCATGAACACAGGGCTTCTCTTCTTGTCTCAGTCTTAACAATAATGGTCAAGGAAGCCCCCAATTTGAAAGGCAAACCATGAAGAAATATAAAACAATACAGAAAGAACAAGCAGTCATTAATACCCTCAGAGACACAAGAAAGCTAGTAAAAGATGTGCTCCATTGATTTAGGGCATAATCTAAGAAATGAGAAAACACAAATTCAGAAAACAGAGAATCTAACACGAAGCAGTCAAGCATCAAGATAACCAGGCAGCAAACCTAGCGAAGAGTCAGTCCCAACTGAGACGGTGATCAGAGGGCTCTGAGAAGAATGTCTACAGGGAAAAAGGAGATTTGCTAGATTACTTGTTGCATTTGACAAATAGAAAATGGTGTTAAGAAAAATTTTTAATTCTTTGGTCGATTTCGGGAAGAATTCATTATACTGTAGAAAGAAAATATTGCAAAGCAACAACAAAGTGATTGTTGACTCCTGAAAGAACAAAAAGTTGTTTAAAAAAAAAAAAGAAAACGTCATTATAGTAGACTTTTTGGCCCAGGAGTAATAAGTAGGTACAAAGCCAAGATGTAAATAATGACAGGCATGCGCCACCACGCCCAGCTAATTTTGTGTTTTTTAGTAGATACGGGGTTTCTCCATGTTGGTCAGGCTGGTCTCGAACTCCTGACCTCAGATGATCTGCCCGCCTCGGCCTCCCAAAGTGCTGGGATTACAAGCGTGAGCCACTGTGCCCGGCCAATAATGACTATCATTTTAAACAACAATTGGGAGACAACTACCTTGAGAGAAAGAAGAATGGGAAATGGGGAAGGAAACTGTCATCATTCCCCATATTAAGAAATCAATAGGTAATAGCTAAAATTTTTAGTATCTAAATTTTATAAATCAAAAAATATCAGTATAAGCAATTATCAAGAAACGTGAAGGGAGCCGCATGACCAGTCAGAAGTATTGGAAGTGGCTGCCTCTGAGGCGTGAATAGCACTCAGGACTGGAAGCACAGCACAGAGACTGCTCTTTCTCTTCTGAAATCTTTGTCCAGAGGTCATGGTTTCTGTGCTTAGTAGAATTCATGCCTGTGTCTTATTTAACAGGTAAGAATTTTGGTAAATTCCTCTATGGACTTGTATGAACTGGCTTCATTTATGCAGTAGTATCTGGGTGACTGTAACAGAGAGCTTTAATCCTTTTTTTTTAAGGGACTTGACAAAATTCACAAAGCTGATGTTCCAAGTGTGCTTGGAACCCAGCTCTTCTGGCTCCAAATCAAATGCTAATTCTATCTCAGCGAGTCCTGTCACAGCATCTGGCACATTAGAGGTGTTCAAAGAGTATCTGGTGAAATGTGATGATTATGCCATACTCATGACTCCAGCCCACCTTGAACAGCCCAGAAACTCTCCCTTGAAGCCCATGGAACCTGGTGAGAGCTGGCCACTAAGATGGTGGAAAAGGACACCACCACCAGCTTTCCCACAGGAAGTACTTCATAAGTACTCTTCATACTTTGTCGTTAACTTGTTTTCTCCTACTGTACACTGGATAACGGTAGGAGCTGTATCTCTCACAGGCACCGTAATTTGTTCAGTTCTCAAAATCAGCAGAATGCATAAATGAATGACATTTTGTAGAGCTCAATTATTAGTTGAATAAATTAATGAATGCCACCTTACAGAGTTCAAATGTTAGTAGAATGCATGAAGAAATGAATGCCACCTTGCAGAGCTCAAATGTCAGTAGAATGTGTTAAGGAATGAATGACGTCTTCCATTGCTCAAACGTCAGTTGAATGCATGAAGGAATGAATGTCACCTTACAGAGCTCAAATGTTAGTACAATGCATGAATGAATGAATGAATGAATGAATGAACGGCACTTTATAGAGCCTACCCACAGACTGTGTTGAGTGGATGAAATCTCTGATGTCTAAATTTAGCTTGAGGTGTGAGGGAGAAATATATCTAAGTAATGAACTCCTGTAAATACGGGTGGGGAGGTAATGGAAGTTCTTGCTGCAATTGGGTGTTAATAGCAGAAGCTCTACTGCAACCTAACACCAGGGGAGTAAGCCATCTGTTCAAAAGGTGGCAATTAGGACACCGCAGCCTGGAAGCCCAGACTCCAGTGCCTGCTTCTGTGAGCTGTGTACCAAATCGTCAGGACACATTGTCCCCTCCCTCACCTGTGCCCACTGCATAGTCACCGACTACATGGTCAGTTTACAGAGCCATCCCTCAGGGTGGCTTTTGTTCTCAAGAGGAAGGGCTGCTGTTTTTAGTATAAACAGAGGCAAAAACAAGGGAGGCTTAGAGGGAGAAAATGAGGCCAAAGCACACCAAACCCCTTAAGAAAGACATAAGGAACCCTCAGGGTCTGACAACTGGAGGCCACCCAGCCCTCTGGGCAGAGCCTCTTTCTCAAGCAAGGCTCAATCTGTTCTACTCAAGGTCTCTGGACTCCTAGGGAATAATTGAGCTATTTTTTATTTCTTTAAAAAGGTGAATGGAAATAGTACATTTATCCAGGACAGATCTGCCAGGCTAATGCAAAAATTCAGGTTTCTTTGACTGGATTGGAAACACAGTGCAGTGAAAAAACTTCCCCCATGTTGAACACAGTGATATTTATGTAAACGTACATGTTTCACCAAAAATAGAGACACAAATTAACCATTGCTTCATAAAGGCAGTCAGGCTTTTTTAAAATGGAAGGTCAGTGGACTGAAAATAATACAAGGGACCCCGAGGAGTGAGGCCGGGAGCTGCTGTTCTCAGCCGAATTTCTGGGTCCTCTGCTTTGTCATCAGATCCACCAGGGCTGCACAAGTACCCAGGGAACCTTCAGCCATTTAGTACAACTGAAAAAATGAAAGAAACAAAATGGGGGAAGCGGCCAAGACTGAGGCAGGAGAGAGGCAGGGTGCGTGTCACAGAGGGCTTTGTGTGCTATGCTTTGGAGTTTCTATCTCCCCCTGCAGCAAGGGGCACTTAGCAGTAAAAGGATGCAATCAAATATGTGTTTTGGAACAACTCTGTTCACCACATGGAGGATGAGCTGGAAGGGGGCAATGCCAGAGGCAGATAACCCACCAGGAAGCTTTTCCAGCAGTCCAGGAGTGGCTGGAAGAGAGGCTGGATAAGAGCATGGGGAGAAGGGGTGATGCACTTATGCGAGGAAACTGCTGGGACAGGCTGCGCATGCAGCTGCAGGGTGGCTCCAAGGCCTCTGATTTGTAGGATGAGGCAGATCTTAATGCCATTCACTGAGATGGGGAACATGGACGGAGAGGCAAACTGAGGGAAGAATATAACTGTTTTAGACAAGCTGAGATATGTGGAGAACAACTCAGAGATGTCCAGTAAGCACTTGCATCTATGTCCTCATCAGAACCAGGAAAAAATTTGAGCAGGAGAAATACATCCAGTTCCAGGTGGTAATTCAACTCACAAGGGGAGATGAGGTCACGTGGGAAGACTGTGTGGTGAGAGATGGGAAAAGGCCAAGACAGAACTCCAGGGAGAGTGTAGGAGGAAAAGCAAAGGAGACCAGCAAGGACTGGTTAGAGGAAGAAAAAGCAGAAGGGAGTAATATCCTGGCAGTCACAGGAGGAGACCGTTTCAAGAAAATGAAGTAGCCAAGTGCTACAAAGAGGCTGAGAAAGAGGAGAACTGCAAGACCCATTGTGCACATGAGTTTGGTGTTTGCATGTCTCTGAAGGTGACATTTACCAGGATAATTTCAGAGGAACGATGGGGGTGGAACCATATTGCTGTGGGTTGAACAGTGAGTCGGAGATGAGGAAAGAGACTAAATGTGGACTATTATCTCTAGGAGCTCAGCTGTGGAGGGAGGAAAATGTCAGGGCAGGGCCAAGATCAAGGGAAGGTTCATTTGAGAGGGGAGAGGTTGTATACATTTGCCTGCAGAGAATGAGCCAGCGGGGCAGGGGTGGGACAGGACAGAGGGACCCATCCCTCCAACCCGCCATCTCCCTTCTCACCTGCCATGCTCCCAAAGTCTAATCCCTGCCCCCGCCAGGTCCCTGTCAGATCTGGTGTGAGACTGAGGGAGTCACTGCAGCAGGGTTAGCAAACCTAGAGAGCCACCCATCAGAATCTCACGACACCTTTTAATGGCATGATTTCTGTGATCCTCCCAGATCTACCTTCTCAGCGTCCATGGGGGCAAGGCCGAGGAATTGTCTTTGCAGAAGTTCCCTAGAGATTTCTGAGGCATTCAGACACCACTAACTCAACAAGCTTCATGTGTATACACCTGAGGCCCCTCAGGAAGCAGAAGGCTGGGCCCCCACTCCCCCAGGACTGGCTGGGCCTGAGGCCCGCCGACCACTTTTCCGCTTACACACACTGAGCTGTTTCCAACAGTCTGAAAGGCAGACACTAATTTGCCAAGTTGAAGAAAAGAGGGCTCTCATTCCACCGGCTCTGCTCTGGCAGAACCACGACACTCAACTCCTTATCTCCTTAAAGCCGTCTCCTTTACACAACAGGCCAGGAAGAATTGTGGGGAATCAAGCCCTGGAAGCAGCTGCTCCAATCGCATTCCCTGACAAAGACCACACGCAGCCAAATCCTGCAGGAGCATTGTGGCTGGTGCCATGGGCTTCAGTCTAGGCCCAGCACCCTGAAAAAAGGGGAATAACACCCAGAAGTTAAACACCCCATTGTCTGAGAACTAGGGAGGCTCATGTGTGCCCATCACTTCTTTGTTCAGACAGCTCAGCTCTTGTGAAATTGGTCCCATCTCCTGGAACAGACAAGAATTCAGGCACTGGCCTGTCCATCCTTCTGAGGGGGCAGAGGGCACAGATGGGCATCTGACAGATACAAAAGGATGCCCTGACCCAGTGAGACCTCTGCTTGGGGTACGGAACTGGGCCAGCACTCCATGCTGCAGCTGCAATGAAAAATGAGTCACCTTTGTGTTAGAGAAGAGACAGGAAAACTGTCCTGGAGAAGGGAAGGCTTTGAGAGTAGTGTGCCACAATCAAAGGTAAGGAAGGAGCTGTCAACACGCAGTCCTTTCCATCCCTGCTAATCCAAAGGCAGCTTCTGTCCGCAGTCATGATATTCAGCCTGCTTTGACAGCTGGGGAGCTGGGTTTAGAGGCTCCAGGCAAAAGATCCAGGTAGAGGTCAGGTGAGCTCTTTCCCACAGGAGGGGAAATGTGTCCCTTCTCAGCCCTGTGACCTAGTTAGACAGGTAGTCAGAGAGACAGAACACATGCAAACAGGCCCTCACTGATAGAGAGTATGTCAAAGGCTGCTGAACTCCCCGGAGGAACATCTCTTAAATCTCTATTGTTTCAGAAATATAGTAAGCACTTAGCTGAAACTGACCTCTAGAAAAAGACACACTTGACCTCATCCACCTAATTCCCTCTGTGTTACACATATTCGTTTAATGTGGTTTGCATGTTAGGTGCCGATTGTTCTAAGAGAGAGAATAAAAGCACCTTGATTGCTAAAATACACTTTTGATATGGAAAGTCCTAAAGCTTTCTTCCTCCTCTCGAAACAGATATTGTAATAATCTGGTGTTCTTTGGGGAGGTGTTTTTATTTTTCTTTTTGTTGCTGCTGTTGTAAATTTTTTATGAAGCCCAAAGGTAACAAGAACTGTGATGGTGCTGGGCCTGCCTGGTACTCCTGTCATGGGGTGCCCATCTGTCCCCCACTATAACATGGGAACCCGAAAGGCAGAGCCAGATGCCTGTCTGGGTACTTGGCAGTCCACAGGCACTGCTGCAATTAGCAAGCTGGATCATGATTCAGCATCTGACGCGGGCAGCCTCCACCAGAGCATAGCGGACAGCTTAAAAATAGCAAAGCCACGGCTGCATCTCTCTAGCCCAGGCTCCACACGAGGCAGGGCAGCTGCCGCCAGCAGAGCCTGGAGAGGGTCCCACCTCCCACCCACCGCCTCTCTGTCCTCCCCAGATCCACCTTCCAGCTGTGAAGGCTGAGTGGGAAGCAGAAGGGGCCGGCTCCCATCAAGCTCCCCCACGCAGAACACCCGATGCAGAAATGCCAGCGGTCTCCAGATCCACTGACGGGGCACCCATGTGTTCTCAGGTTCAGGTCTTGTTTTAAATACACAAACGCAGGGACAATCAGCATGGCTCCCCCATGCCTCAGGCACCAAAACAACTGCACACGCAGCTACAACCACAGGGGTGCTCCCAACTCCCCCTTCCCAGTTAGCGACCAGTGGTGAGGGTGGGTGTGTCTCCCAGCCTGAAGAAGAGAATGGAAAGAGGCGGACTTTGTGCTCGGAGAGGCCTGGGTACAAACCCATTTCACCCATCTGCCAACAGAGACCACCATGCCTCCTGCTCGCCTATCACCACCCCCATCTGCGCCAAGTTAAGTAACTTCTCGGGGCCTCAGAGTCTGGTATGAAACAGAGCTAAAGATCGCTCATTTGCTGGTCACGTCGAGTGTAAATGAGGCAACAGGCAAAGCACTGAGGAGGGTGCCCAGCCCAGACGAGTCTCCAGAAATAAACATCCCTTGCCTTTCCTATTTCCTTCCTAGTCATGGCTGAGGTCTGCCCTGGTGGACCACAGCCACAGTGAAACCAGGGCCAGGAGGACAGGCAGGGGCCTGGGTACCCAAGACAGAGAACCTCAAAGGGCCCTCAGTGTCCTACTGTTTCTCTAGTGTTCACTGAAGTCATGTTCTCTAGGTCAGTGATATTTTGTAGATGAAACTGCAATGTCCTCAGGGCTGATGTTGTCTTTTAAAATGTTCTTTCTACCCAGGAACCCAAAAGGAGATTTAAAATAATGGAGAGGGTTGCCATTTTTATGAGAATACTATTATTGAATAGATGTCCCTTCTCCCCAAATTAATCTACAAAATTAACAAAATGATTCCACAATTTATCTGGAAGAGTGATTTCATAGGACTAGCTGAGAACATTTTGAAAATGAAGAGTAATGAGTGGGGATTTGCTCTATCTGATTTTAAAAGGTACAAGTAGTAAAATAGTGTGGTTCTGGCACAGGAAGAGACATCAAATCAATGGAATATAACAGAAGGCCAAGAAACAGACCCAAATATCTATACAATGTTAGTATAATATGAGGGTGTTATTTCAAAACATTGGGAAAAGGATAGACTATTCAATAAATACTGTTGGTACAATTGGCTAACCATCTGGATAAAAATTAACAATATCCTTACATTTCCCAGCACGCAAATTGACTAAATGTTTAAGTATAACAAATAAAATATGAAAAATACAGGTGACTATTTAAATAACCTTGGGTTGGCAAAAACTTTCTAAGCCTAATACCAATACCAGTTTCTCTATGGCAGAAACCATAGAGAAAAAAAGTTGACTGCATTATCATCAATGCAATTAAAAGCCAGTAAAAACTGCAAGAATGAACATTGTTGATATGTGAAAGGTCAAATATTTGAAAAGAGTTTTACAAATGAATAAGAAAAAGATAAAAACATTAGCGGAAAAACAGACAAAGAACATAAGCCCAGAATTCAAAACAATAAACACAAATAGCCAATAAAAAGAGGAAGGCTCTCTACACTCCAGGCACACTGGCCTTCTTTCAGGTTCTTGAACATTCTATGCTACCTCCCAACAGAAGACCTCTGTGCTGGCTGTTCCCTCCACTGAGAACACACTCTCCCTTGATCTTCACCTGGTTCAAATCTATCACCTCTCCACGCAAAGCTAACTTTTACCGGAAGCCTTCCTTGAGCACCCCGCCCAGCTGGACCAAGTGAGATTCTCCTTCTTCTCCCTTATAAGCTCTTTCAAAGCTAAGTTGCTTTCCTTCATGGCACTTTTTACAGCTTGTACTTATTTTTGTGATTATTGGATTGTTTATCTCCCCCACTGGACAAACTGCCTCTGTTTTTGCTGACCAGTGCATGTGCAGCACGATGGTGAAAAAAATTATAGGGTATGCACAAAATAGAATACAATACGGTGAGTTACAATGATGCTCTAAAAGATTTATTTTTAAAAGATTAATAAAAATATGATATATTGTTAAGTAATACAAGTAGGTAACAAAACAATGTCTATATACTATTTGGGGGGAGAATGAAGATATATAGAAAAGAGACACACACCACTTTTCTAACAGAGGGCTAGTGTGACATTTATTTTGTTAACGTTGCTCATCCATATTTTCTAAAAAATTCAACAATGAATATGCATACATCTGCATATATATAGCTGCTTTTAATAAGGGAAAAAGATTAAACCTAGCTATGGTTTCCCTCTGTAAACCCGTGAAGTCCCTGTGCAACTGCTGTAGGAACCACAGTGTGTTCCCTTTCCTCGTCTTCTCCCTGACCCTTCTCTACCCTTCCAGCTTTATTTCCACCACCAACAGAGTACGAGAACATGGCCCAGATCCAAACCAACGTGTCAACCTCTGTTGAGCCACCTCCAAGTCCCAAGTTAGCCATTTTCAGGAAATAAAAACTAAATGTATGAGCACACAGCACTTTAGGAAAACCTGAGACTTCCACTAAATAGCTAGATTCCCAAAAACAGTTAAAATGGAATGTGAGTCATAATTTTTCAGAAACCTGTCTATGCTTAGCCTTCAGAACTGTCTTCTCAATAAATATATACAGACAGCCTGACCACCTAAGAAAACGGAGCAAGGGCATTTGCAGGTTTTAATACTGCACAGCAAAGATCATTCTGACAATATTTCAAAGAGATGGGTGATGTGTTTGGCATACATGGTGTACAAGATAAGCAAGATCTAGGGAGGCAACATTGTCGGGTGCTAGGGATAGAGTGGAAATGGCACCCAGCCTCTCAGATGAGTGTCTCACACAAAAATAAATTTTGTGAGTGTTCAATTACCTCCACCTGCCTGGCGCAGTGAACATGGTAAGGCTGTGCTGATGTTGCACTTTCCTGGGGTCTCCTTTCTTGAGAATAACAGTGGTCTGCTTATTTGTAGCTAAGGGAAGAGCCACTTTGCACTTAATGCACTGAAGGAATTGCTCAAGGACTGCTCACCCCCGAGAAAAGCTTAGCCTTGAAGGGCTGCCAAGGACAATGTTCACTTTCCTTATCAGTGTGGGTTCAGTAGGTTCAGTCTGGTCACAGTGAGACTCAAACTTCAACTCCAGAAAAACTCTCCACCACTTCTCATGTTTTCCACACTCCGCGGCCCTCATTCAATCGAGATGGACATTTCCCACTGGGGATTGAGTGTGCTCTTCCTAAATCCAAGCAGGCCGCTCTAACACGATATGTACACGTGGAGGGCAGGCAGATTGCTTCCTTGGGCCCATCTGGACAGTTTTCCTGAGTTCAGAACATTTAGCACTCCTTGTTATGTTCAAGGCTGGGAATTTGGAAGCTAAAAGAAAAACAGATTCTGCAGAAATAATCGAAACTTCCTCTCTGGCCTCTCTTCACTTTCATTTATAACTTATCTACCCTCTCCTTCTCTATAGCTCATTGCTCTTACTTAAGGGAAAACTAAAGTTAATATAAGTAATTTGTTATTAAGTCTACATATACACTATTCCTGTCACACACTGTAAAGAAAATAGATAACTGGACATTGTGGTAACACCAGTGAGGATAACTTACATTGAAGTGGTGCTCACAAACACACAGTGAAAATGCTGTCCCCAAAGTCACTCGTGAGCTGAGAACACGAGGTGGTCTTTCATTCTCATGGATCCCCCCAACCCCTTCAGAGGTCCGCACCACTAACCCCCTCTCTGAAACCCTCACATCCCTGGCTTTGGTAATGCTGTATCTTGGCTCCCCACCAATCTCTGTGAATATTCTCTTGGTATCTTGTGAGGAAACTGAGGCAGAGAGGTTCAAGGACACGTCCAAGATCATGTGCTTATTAAGAGATGGAGCCAGGGTCCAGATCCAGGCCCTGCCACTCCCTCTGATCATGCGCTTATTAAGAGATGGAGCCAAGGTTCAGATCCAGGCCCTGCCGCTCCCTCTCCTGCATCCCTCAGGGGGATCCCTCACAGTCCCTGTGTCCCTCAGTCCTCTCCCAGGACCACGACTGAACACTGATTATAATTACCGCTGCCCATGAGATGGTTCCTACATCACATTTATAACGCCGACGTCCGGCTTTCTATCACTTATTCTCAAATGCCTGCTGGGCAATTCCACCTGCATGTCAAAATTTAAATATCTTAAGACCAAACTCATCATCTTTCTAAAATAAGCTTTTCTTCCTGACATCTCCATTGCAGTTAATGACTCCATGCTTCTCTCTCATGCCTACACTAGAAACCCCTGGCTGCAACATCTTCCTTGGTCTGCCCTCTGCCCTCCAGAATTCAGCCTTTGAAATGTGCACCCTGGCTTTCTCTGCTGCCAGTACCTCCTCCGGGCCTTCAGCACCTCTCACCTGGAGCTCCTCCTCCTGGCTACTAGCTTCCATGTCTCCCTTCAGCCTCCCCTGCCTACCGCAGCAGCCAGGCCAATCACCCTAGGGCAGGGTTGCTCAGCGTCAGCCCTATGGACACTTGAGGCTGATCATTCTCCGTTGTAGAGGCCGTCCTGTGCATTTTAAGATGTTTCACAGCATCCCTGGTCTCCACCCTCTAGATAGTCGTAGCACACACCCTCTATTCCATCCGCTTACCCCAAAACCAAAATTGTCTTCAGACATTGCCAAATGTCTCCTGGGGGACAAAATCACCCCATTTGAGAACCAAAACCCTAACGTATGACTTAAACATGCTCCTCCGTTCAGAAACTCTCAGTGGCTTGTCGACGGCCTCCTGAGGAATCAATAAGAAGAAAATAGTTTTCAAAGATTAGGAAATTCATTTTCCTATTTATGATTTCCTTTCTCTTGAGGTTCTGGGCTTAACCACATTTGGGCTAGGGTTCAAGGCGTACTGGAGAAAGAAGGTCAAAGAGGAAAAGCAGATGACGTTAGCTGGCAAATCCATCCATGGTGTTACATCCCAAACTCCCATGGCTGAGTGCCCCCCAGCCTGGAAGCAGTGAGGCAAGGAGAGATGAATACCTCGGCAGGCTCCAGGGCCAGAGGGCTTGAATTTGGGACCCAGCCCCACCACTTCTAACTCTAGGACCCTCAACCTATCCTTTAGCCTCTCTCTGCCCCACTTTCCTCATATGAAAATAGGAATGAAAACGATACCTAATTCAGAAAGCTGCTGTGAGGCTCAGTGACTTCATTTATGTAAAGCACTTCAAAAGTGCTGGTATGAACAAGTAATTGATAAATGCTACCCATTAATATTATCAATATTGTTACTACATTTCCTGCTATATTGCCGGTCTGTCTCCAAAACATGCCCTTGGTCCAGGCCAAAGTCAGTCCTTCCCTGGCCATGAACCTACCTTATGCTTGCCCCAGCAAGGCCCATGTTCATGTTCTTTCTGCTAAAACCCCCTGCAGTTCACTTCGTCCTGTTGAAATTTCACAAATTTTTTTTTCATTCAACAAATGTCTATTAAGCTCCTACTTTTTTTTTCTGTGTGAATGTTATTTTTCTTTTTTAAAAAATGCTTTTAATTTTTGTGGGTACATAGCAGGTACATATATTTATGGGGTACATGAAATGTTTTGATACAGGCATGCAATAAGCAATATGGAAAATTGGGCATCCATCCCTTCAAGCATTTATCCTTTGTGTTATAAACAATCCAATTACACTTTTTTAGTTATTTTGAAATACACAATTAAATTACTTTTGACAATAGTCACCCTGTCGTGCTATAAAATACTAGGTCTCATTCATTCTTTCCAACAGTACATTTTGTTTGTACCCATTAACCATCTGCACTTCCCTCCTACCCTACCCCCACTCCCCTTCCCAGTGCAGACGTCTTTCAAGGCCTAACTTAAATGTCATCTCTGTCACAAATTCTCCCCTCTTCACAGTGAGAACAATCTTTCCCATTCCTGAATGCCACAACCCTCTGATTATGTGCCCAACATCTTATGTCATGATTGTAGGTGACAGAATCACTTCCCAACTAAATAAATCCCAGCCCCTACAGTAGAAGCCCTATTTGGGGATCAGTAGATCCCCTATAGAAGCTGGCATAGAGTGCCTTAGATTAATTATTTCACACACGCATTTAAGTGAGAATTACTATGTGCTTCTGAAGTAATTGGTAACTTAATGCTCAAATGCATCCATGAAATAATCTAAGGCACTATTTTACAATACTGTGATTTCTTGCCTGAGACAAGCATTTTAAGGCATATGAATACTCAACTTCTGCTGGACTAAGCCGCATATTCTTGCTAACCTATATATGTAACAGAAAAGTTTTCAAACTTTCCCACTTGTTAAAGGTCTGAAACATGACAAATACCATTTCTCCACTTTTTAAAAGTATGTTAAGTGTTGCATTAATATTCTCACATAAATCATTAACTGCTTCATCCTGCTTTTGCTTCTGACTTGGCTTTGATAATTTCACCATGGTGAGGCATCGTAAAACCTCACAGTTTATGCTCACGAATGTGAGGGTTTGAGCACAAAGGTCCCTCGTTATGTCTATCCCTGCAAGGGAGTCTGGCTCAGGAAAAACAATTCACACTACACAGTGTTCATGAAACAATAGACTCCTGGCCATCAGGGAACCCCAGAAAAGGGTCTGAGAGTTTGGGCCTCTGTCCTCTGGAGATAACAGAAACAGCTGTCAACAATGTTCTGGACAACATCAGAAAGGAACCTGTCACTCTGGCCTCGGGCCTGCTCACATGTCTGGGCAGCTGTCTGCCAGCGCTCCTCAGCCAAGCCGCAGGGGAACTGCAGAGCCCCAGCCGAGGAAGACTGAGACATACAAAAAAATTAGGTGACAGAGGGGCTGACAGGGAGTGACCTTCCTAAGGAGGTGAAGTCTGAAGGACAACAGCTTACAGAAACTCCACAAAAAAGTACAAGGCATATCTGAGTGTTCCCTATAACCAGGGGATGCCATCTGAAGCCAGAAGAAGGGCAAATGCATTTGAGGGGAATTGAAAGAATTACTTAGTGTATCATACATATTTGAAATACATTCACCAAGCAGTGACACGGAGGCGGGGAAGAGCCTGTTCAAGAAGAGTTTACACAATGAGATCTCATCTTACCCCAGTCAGAATGGCTATAATGAAAAAGATTTTTAAAAATCATAACAGACATTGGCAAAGATGTGGAGAAAAGAGGACTCATACATTGTTGGTGGAATTGTAAATCAGTACAACCTCTACGGAAAACAGTATGGAGATTTCTCAAAGAACTAAAAGTAGAACTACCATTTGATCCAGCAATCCCACTACTGGGTATCTACTCAAAGGAAAAGAAATCATTACAACAAAAAGACACCTGCACTTGTATGTCTATGGCAGTACTAGTCCCAATAGCAAAGATGTGGAATCAACCTAAGTGTCCATAAACGAATGACTGGATAAAGAAAATGTTGTATATATACACAGCAGAATACTACTCAGCTATAAAGAAGAAAATCATGTCTTTTGCAGCAACTTGGATGAAACTGAAGGTCATTATCTTCAGTGAAATAAGCCAGGCACAGAAAGACAAATATTGCATGTTCTCACTCAGAAGTGGTTACCAAAAAAGGTGTACACATGGACCTGGAGAGTGGAATAATAGACTCTGGAGACTCAGAAAGGTGAGGGGGTGGGAAGGGGGTGCATGGGGAGAAATTACTTAATGGGGTCAACGTACATTATTTGGGCAATGGAAACCCTAAAAGCCCTGACTTGACCACTCTGCATGCAATAAAATTGTACTTGTACCCCACACATTTATATAAATAAGTAAATAAAGGTTTACATGAATTTAAGGAGAACAAGATTCATAGGCAGTAAGAATAATACAAGCATATTGGCTAGCATTCATTGAGCTTGTGTTCTGAGTCATACCTACTGTAAATACTTTTCCTCGTATTATCTCATTTAATCCACATAACCCTCAGGAGGTGGATCCTGTTGTGATGATTCCCAGTTGTCTGGAGGAAAGCAAATGATGTTATAGAGAAGCCCCATCTGAGAGAACATATTGGGGTCCCTGTCCCAGCTCTGCCACTAACCAGTTGTGAAACCAGCACCTCACTCTACTTTCTGGGCCTTCATTTCCTCATCGGTAATTAAGGCAACCTCTATGGCCCCTTCAGCTCTAACATAACAAACCCCAAGCCCAGACTGAGTGGACTACAGATCTAAGCAACAGGAACATTCATTACGCTTCTAATATTCAAATGGAAAAAAAAAAAAAACTTTGTTCATATGCAACTAAACCATCCGTTTAGAACACTAGAAGCAGTAGCATAATCACAGTTATCAAGTCCATAATGCTTCAATATGTCATAACAACATGCTGAATTACAGAGATAACTGAGACAAAAGCACCGTTTTTGCCTGTTTATTGGAATATTTCTCATTTTGCTCATATTTTCAGCGGGAAAAAATAAACATGAATTTTTTTCCACTCATAATTTTCTATAATAACTCAGGCTTTTGAATCTTACCTATCATTCATCTCTGACTCTCCCATCCTGCCTAGCACAGTGCCTTGCATGTAACAGACTCCACATATATTTGCTGATCAGTCTACCTGTTCTATATCTATTTATTCTTATGCCATGTAGACAGAAGCCACTTTGTAAGAAGTTTCCAAGCCAGTTGTGGCAGGAAACTTTTCTAAATGGCAGGATGTTTTCAATTGCCTTGGTGGGTGAAGGGTTAAATTAAAGGAACAGCTCTGATGCCTACCAGTCCAAATAGAGTTGCTGGCCAGCACTGCCTACTTTTTCTCTTTAGGCCTCCCCAGTACACTACCAACCCTAGCCTAAAGGTGCGTAAGCCCAAAACCTCAATCTCTTGAAAACTGTTTCCTTCTCTTTGGGAACTGTATCAACAGTTTAGGTACAGACTTACTCTAAGCAGTTTGTTCTAAGCTTGTGATTTTTTTTAAAAGCTTTCTGGGTTAATGAACCCATCTGAGATTCTGCTGAAAGCTACAAACCCACTTCAGAGAAATGCATATACAAGTCTTCACACATGTTCAGGTGTGGGGCTGGGGGACGGTTCAGAGACCTCCAGGAGCTGGTCCATGGGCATGAAGCTAAGAAGCTCTGGGAGGTACCAAGCAGAGAGGGGCAAGCAAGGAGACTGAGACCACAATGGACGCGGCCACTATGCTGTCTGCCAGGGGGCATGAGGCTCCTTCTCCAACAAAAAGGCCATCAAGTCTCATAACATGGGCCTGTTAGAATGGCACCAGCACCAAACCTGGACTCATGAATCATTCAGAGGTTTTAACTTTAAATATCAGAGAAAGAAAAAAGAACAAAGAAAATGTTTTGAGTAGGAGAGAAGAAAATGTCCCTTAAAAGATAAATTCAAAATGACTTAAAAATATATATATATGTGATGGCCTCCAGTTACTATGGATATTAACTCATCACTTCTCCGCAGGCTACCTCCCTATAATAATTCAATATTTACCTGACCTAAACCAGGGTGGGCTCAGCGGATGGCCTGGGGCACCACTTGCAATTGATTTCTAGTGGCCAGCAGCTGTAATCGAATAATGTGAGTGTCTAGCAGTAGTTTGATTAGATTAGAGCAAATGTTATGGCCCTGTAATTTGGGAAATTCTGCAAATTTGAGCTTCCAGATCATCTCTGGACTCCATCATTAGTGCCTGCATGAATAGCAGACTTAGGAAATGTTTGATGAATGACTTAATGAAATGCATGAATAGGTAAGCTAATGGTTTGTAGCCCCTATCACCCTCACCATATACAAACACTGGCAGTTTCATATGACTACACCTTTGCTCATGTTCTTTCCCCCTTCTTCACCTAATTGCCACTTCCTTCAGAACTGAGCTCCGGCATCATCTCCTCCTGGAAGCCTTCCCATATTTCCCCTAGCTGGGATAAGAGCTCTGGATTCCTTACAGCACCTTTTCATAAGAATTAACATTTGTCTTACTTGGTATCTGCTAAGAGCTGAATTGTATCCCTCTAAATTCATACATTGAAGCCTTAACCCCCAATATGACTCTATTTGGAGATAGGGCCTTTAAGAGGTAATTAAAGTTAAATGAAGTCATAAGGTGGGGCCCTAATCCAACATGACCACAGAGCACTCTCCCGTCCCCACCCCTGCACCCACACCAAGGAAAGGCCATGTGAGAACACAGCAAGAAGGCAGCTGTCTGCAACCCAGGAAGAGAGCCTTCACCAGAACCCAGCCGTGCTGGCACCTTGATCATGAACTTCCAGCCTCCAGAACTGTGACAAAATTTAATTTCCATCGTTTAAGTCATCCAACATGGTATTTTGTTAAGGCAGCCCAAGCTGACGGAGACAGTATCCCACATAGGCTCGAGCTCCTGACGGCCGGGACTGTACTGTGTTCTTATTTCTAGTCTTAGCACCTAAGGCAGGCCTTGAACATAGTTAAGCGCTCAATAAATTATTGTTGAACAAATGTAAGAGTGGATGAAGATAAGAAGCCGGAAAGACTTCCTCCCTTTCCCACCCTTAGGACTGACTGCAAAGCCATGTTTGGACCCTCATCACTGTCAGTGAAAAACTCAATACTCCAGGTGCTGTCACTCCCAAGAGAGGGGCAAGGCGCAAGTCAAGGCCAGACATCAACCCTCTCACGGTCCTCCCTGCCCATCACTGCAGCTGTTGTTGCTGCCTGACTCAGATGTCAGAAGCAAAGAGGAAAGGACAGAGCATTTAGAAATAATAAAACCCTTGGCTCAATGATGTCCTTTATTCATACAGTAGCAGGTCTTAGCTGTTGAACTTGGCTGTGGAGTCCTTCAGCCCTCTAATCAAGCTATGAGTACTCAACTGGGATTATGTATGTATGTATTCTGTGGTTTGAGAGATAAACAAGAGGAAAAGTACAGTGCCTGCCCTGGAGGAATCTGTAATGTGGGCTGCAGAGGTCTCACATTAGGGTTTGCTCTCAGTCCTTCCCACATTTGTAACTTGGTAGACAAAGGTTTACTGAGAATCTAGAACACACAGGCCACAGTCAGGTGAAAAAAAAGATAAATTGGTTGTGGATCCTAGCTTTAAGGAGCTTTTATAACTAAAAATATAACAATAACAATGAAGATACCAATATTTATTGAAATCTTACTACATAATAGGCATTCTTCTGTGTGTTTCTATAGATTTAACTTATTTAATTCTCACAACAGTTCTATAACATGTGTACTATTATCCCCCATCTTACAGAAGAGGAAACTGAGGCAGAGGCAATTAAGGGGCTTGCCCCACATATAAAGCCACCAAAGCAGTAGAGCAAGGATTCCAGTCCCCCCGGATTGCCACATGGTGACAGGGCCCTTTTTTCCCCTCATCTCTAGAATGATACAGCTGCACTATGTGCAAAATTTTCATATGTTGGTGAAAGGATATGAGGGAGCACAACATCTAAAGTAGGGGCACAGTCAAGTGGGAGCAGGTTTGTCCAGGGGCAGCTTGCTCAGCCAGGTGCCCTCAGTCCCCACTCTGTCCAGGAAGACCCTGCAGGAGAGCAAAAGGCTCCATGCAAACCCTGGCCCAGACCATCTCCTAGGCTCTCTCCAGCACACCACACCATGATTCTAGTGCTCTGGGAGTTCTGAGAACACAGAGATTTCCTGGAGCTGGGGAGGAAGCCAAGGACCATCTGAGAGTCACAGGAGGTTGTGGCAGTGAGATGGAAGCTGACAGAGGGGTGCCCAGACGCAGGAACAGCTGTGGAAAGGCCAGCTGGAGGAGAGGGCACAGAGGCTTAGGGTAGAGTCAATGAATGGGGTCAGCAGGGCTAACATGAATTTTGTTCCACCCTTGATTTTCCAAGTCCATGCATCATCCTGGGTGCATTCATTCATGTGAACGTGTAGCCATCTCACTCTTCAACCTTATGAAAGTGTGTGTATCTTAATCCAGTAATGGTACGAAAGAATAGTTTCAATGTAAACTGAAGGTCCAGGAAGCAATGGGCTGGTACAGTCTTTTGCATTTCCATGGACGTTAGCTTAGGCTACATCACCGAGAACATGACCCAGTTTAGCAACAACATCAACACAGCAGGCACTATAGGAAAACGCCAAGTATTAGAAGACCAAGGCACGTAGGCAGCAAGATGCACAGAAACCATGTAGCAAAGTGAAGGTAGAGGCCAGGTAGCCAGCTCTGCTTTCAATTAAAGCCCCTGTTAACCACACTACATGGAGGAAATTGAGAAACAGCAATTTTAATAGCAGCAATGACAGAGTAACAGGAGTCTACCCTTGAGCGTGGCTGCAGTATTCCACCCAAGATGCAAAGGCAACTGCTACAGAGATAGGGTAGGTTCACTCCCAGCTTTAGATAATCTGTGTGTTTGAAGAGCTCCCAAAGAACTGGGTCTTCCTTCATCTGGAGATGACAAGGGGCAAGAGCTCTCTGTGTGCTCATTTCCATGTAAATGAAAACTGCAGCAGCAGATTTTCAGCAAAGCCACTCTCGAGGGGATAGATAAATGCCCTGCTACCTCCTTAAACCACACAAGAACCTCCCTGATTAATTCAAAGCCCATTGCACAGACTGCACTTTAAGGAGCGCTTCCTCAAATCAGGCCCTGGCATTCCAGGGGCCCATGCGTGGCAAAGATCTAGGAAGGTCTGGGGCCGAGAAGAGGCTGCAGCAAGGTACTCTCGGCAGGCTATCAGGCTGCTTTCCTGAAGGGCTCTGAGGCTGCACTGCAGAGGATTTCCAGGCATTCCTGCAAAGGACTAGGAATCCCAAGATCTCCAGCCCACAGACACCCAGAAGCAGCATCCTACCTGCAAAGCTATAAAGAGGACTCCCAAGAGTTAGAGATAGCAGGCAGCTGGAGGTGAGAGGAGGCAGTCAACAACAAGGATAAGCACTTAGTGAGTCACTGGATTCAAATGCAACTCCCAGTTCACCCCACTGTCCTACCTGAGCCCATGGGGGCGAACTCACCATGCCCGCACACCTCCAGCATCCAGCAACAGAAATAGCATGCTAGATAAGGGGGAGGCAGAGCAAGGGATGCATGGAGCACCTCCCTCCCTCATGGACCTCCGGAGCACCTATAACAAATCACTCGCCTGCTTCACACGTTTAATCTCTTTTTCCTGAGGCTTCTGTGAGCACACAAAAGGAGCTGACTGGGCTTGTGCCAACAGCTATTGAGAAGTTCCTCTCAACACCACAAGGACCTTTTCCATCTCCAGACGTCACCATTCACTGAACATGCCAGCAGCAGGCACTGAGAACAGACTGGCACATCCCATTTTGCAGCAAAACAGCTCCTCCAGCTGCCTGACATCATGTCCACACACAATGAGTTTTCACGGGGGTCAGGACCTGCACGTGGGAAGGCGTTTACATGCTGTGCAGAGCATCCCTTACCCTCCCTTTGTAATTAGGGAGGCAAAAGGCAAAAATAGCCCTATGTGCAGTGGAGAGGTGTCTCCCTCCAGACGCTCAATGATAACTCTGTTTTGTATTTACGAAATGCCTCTGACACTGCCTCCTGTATACCAGCACATCCTATGTCCCTGTGAAGTCCAGAGGAACAAGTCTTATGGCCCCTGATTTACAGATGAAGAAACCAATGAATGGCAAGGTTAAGGGACCTGCTTCAGAGGTGACAGAGCTGGTCACAGAGGGTGGGGTGATGGAGAGATCACTCTCTAACAATTGAATACTTTGAAGATGAACTGACAGCCAGAGAAGACTGAATCTTTGGAAAACTCAAGGACAGCGCTGCCAAAAAATCTGTGCAGGGAGAATCTGTATCCGGAGGGCTGAGCACATTTTTTAAAATCCCGGTGCCCCAGGACAGAGGAAGGGGCAGCAGCAGGGATGACGCCCCCTGGCCACCATCACTGCAGTGTTCAGGTGACAGACCCCTCTGCTCAATGTCCCTAGGAAGGGAGACACCCAAAGCCACTCATGGCCACACTGGCCCTGCTGTACTCTACTCCTCCTCTTAGCTTTGTCCTCCCATTGAAGGTTAGAAAGCTACTCGGGAGGCTGAGGCAGGAGAATTGCTTGAGATCAGGAGGCAGAAGCTGCAGCGAGCCGAGATCGTGGCACTGCACTCCAGCCTGGGCAACAAGAGTGAAACGTTGTCTCAAGAAAAAAAAAAAAAAAGAAAGTAGCAAAAAGAAAAGGTTCTGACTCTTCTGCAGCTGAGCCTCGGACAGCTCTATGTGGATTCTCCACCCCCTCATCATAGGCTTCCTCCCTTCTGGCTCTGTCAACTTTCTGTTCAGTTGACATGGGCATCCAGAATTCAGATTACTTAAACATTAACCAAATAATACACAAATAAGTCTCCCGCCCCCAAATAAGAGGAGCAATCAATTGCCAGAATAAAGTGTTGTTGGTTTCTTAAAAATTCTTATTATGACCAATGCTGATGGTCAGCATAACTCCTCAGCCTCCAAAAAAAAAAAAAAAAAAGAGCACCTCGCATCCACAAAGCAATGCTATAAACAGAAGAATGATAGAAAAAACCCTAGTCCACCATTTACAATCCAAGGGGAAAAATCTGGGCAAGCCTTTTAAATGTCACAGAGCAATTCAGACCATATTGTTCTAAATCAGAGGAACTGTACATTTCCAAAATATTACACCCCCATTTTGTGTAAGTATAATTAAAACACTTAGGTAGCCTTCATCAGCCACCAAGTATATGCTGGCATGCTATAACCGAAACATACAGATGAGCCCCCCAACACACACACAAAACATTAACTGAAAATGCATCCTTGGGTTAGATTCTAACATTGACACTCAGAGTTGGTTAACAGTGGTAGCTTAAAAGGACTGTTGAGAGCCTTTCACAAGATTAACTCTAAACCTATTAAATTTTTACAAAACAAGCAGATCCTATTGTTTCTTGCCTGGAGAAAATCAGAATCTTCTGGGTGTTAAGTATTTAGGGAAGTCTGAAGGATTCTTCTACGTACTGAGAATCTGAATTTGAAACTAGTTAGAACAGGAACAATGCTGTGGACACAAAGACATCAAAGAATCCACCATAAGAATGCATTTTCTTTCTTTCTTTCTTTCTTTTTGAGACAAGCTCTTACTCTGTCCCCTAGGCTGGAGGGCAGTGGCTTGATTTCAGCTCACTGCACTTCTGCTGCGACTACACACGCGTGCCACCACACCCAGCTAATTTTTTTTTTTTTCAGATGGAGTCTCGCTCTGTTGCCCAGGCTGGAGTTCAGTGGCACAATCTCGGCTCACTGTAACCCCCACCTCCTGGGTTCATGCGATTCTCCTGTTTCAGCCTGCTGGGTAGCTGGATTACAGGTACATGCCACCATGCCCAGCTAATTTTTGTATTTTTAGTAGAGATGGGGTTTTGCCACATTGGCCAAGCTGATCTCAAACTCCTGACCTCAAGTCATCCACCTGCCTCGGTCTCCCAAAGTGCTGGGATTATAGGCATGAGCCACTGTGCCCGGCCACACCCAGCTAATTTTTGTACTTTTGGTAGAGACGGGGTTTTTGCATCTTGCCCAGGCTGGTCTCGAACTCCTGGGCTCAAGTGATCCAACCACCTTCGCCTCCCAAAGTGCTGAGGTTACAGATGTGAGCCACTGCACCAGGCCCATTTTCTTTCTTTCTTAAAAAGAATCTCCCTCCTCCTGATTCACCCAATTCAACCACATATGTATTTTATAAATGTAATCAGACCCCAAAAATAAGGTCTTTTTATATTTTGTTACTCTGAGAAAAAAAGGAATATAATGCATGAGTGACCCTCCTTGCTCATCTCCACTTCCACGCTGGTAATTCTGGGAGATAAAAGTCACAAATTTCAAACAGAAACATGAGATAACCGGGTTACACCTTCATTTGCAAAGAACGTCACCCTTACTCATCCTCTCTTGAAAACTCAATGGATTGGGATGATAATGAAATGATCACTGATCAGGTTTACCAGGTTCTGCAATTCCTCTCACTCCTTAGAACCAAAATCCATTCCTGGAGACTGGGTGTGCACTCTTGGGTACACATATAGGGTTATGCTTCTGTCTGACTGCAGGCCGTGACCTACTGGGGCCTGCACATGCCTCTGTTACACAGGGGAGAGTCATCTATAATGGCACTCCCAAGTTTATTGTCCTTTCCAAATAATGTCAAGAATTATTTTGTTTGACTTCTCTGATGTTCCCAGTTTACCTTGTTTAAGATTAATAAAGCAATTACAATACTCTCAATTAAGAAGCTATTTGAGCAACTCAATTATTTCTATTTGTTTTTTTTTCTTGAGTGGATAGTTTTCTTCTCTCTTAGGGTAGTACGGCATCCTTTTCTTGAGAGAAGAAGAAATATTGGGCCAAATTCTTTCCTAAAACACAGCGTCTTAAGCTCATACCATGAAACATGGCTTTCTGAGTAAGTGACTCTCAGATCTCACAAACTATCAAATGTTATTTTTACTTCAAATTTAACCTTTTAGGGGGAACTTCTACACACATTCACAAATCTCAGATTTCTTTTTCTTTTTTTTTCAGTGACAGGGTCTTGCTCTGTTGCCCAGACTGGAGTGCACTGGCACGATCATAGCTCGCTGCAGCCTCAAATTCCTGGGCTCAAGTGATTCTCCCACTTCACCCCCTCAAAGTGCTGGGATTACCAGCATGAGCCACCGTGCCTGGCCAGATTTTGTTTTTTGATTACCTTTTGACATATACTAACTAGATTTTCATCTACAGCATACGGTTGAGAAGATAAGTTCAAAGTCTGGACCAAAATGACAAAGAGGAAACAAAGAGGAAAGTCTTGACCAATAGAAGAGATTGCTCCTAATCTGGCTTTGTGTGATATTTGTGGAACCCTAGGACAGCAATCTCACTGAGGACGTCTCTTGAAATTTAACAAACAACAACAAAAAAAGGCAGAAAGCAAAAAAGAGAGAAAGAAATACTCAAAATCTCTTCCTTATCTTACTAGGTTGTTAAGAAAATTAAAGATGGCGATACAGCTAAAAACATCTTGCAAACTGTACTTGTCAAGTGCTTGTCCAAGTTACATGAAAAAGGACCACTCTTAGGAAGGCTCTCACTAAGGGAGCAACAGAGCTCAGAGACCCATCAGAAGGGAATGGTGACGGCAGTGACAGTCACTAGCAGAAGGCCCCAGAAACCAGCCACTTGTTTACTCACCCTTGGCAGAGCAGGTAAGAGTCAAGCACAACCCATTCTGACTACCTTCTTCCAACAGGCACAAAAGGACTGGCACATGGGTTTCTGTCCTCTTACCATTCACCATTCAGAGCCCAAGATTCAGGCACTCTGGTCTTCACTTTGTCTTGGGTTGTGGGATTTTCTTGTTGTTGTGTTGATTTGTTTATATGCTTTCTGCTTTTTGCTCACAACACAAAAGAGTTTCCTTCTCTCAGGGCAGGCGGTGTTCCAAAATACTTGATAACTCAGCTTAAAGAAAAATGTTTGAATCAAATACAATACAAAGAAAAAAATGTATTTAGGGATTGGGATTTCCAAGTCCTAGCATGCTAAAAGAAAGATTATCATTAAAAGAATAATCTGGGTCACCATGTCCCACTTGTAAGCCAAGTGAACTTGGACAAGTTGCTTAATCTTTCCATGCCTTCTTTTCTTCTTCTATATAATAAGGATAAATAATAAAATCTACTTCATACAGTTGTGAGGAATTAAATGAGTTACTATACACAAGGTGTGGAAAACTGAGTTGGTACATAATAAGCACTCTTCAATTATTATTGAAGTATTATTAACAATTTGGAAACTTTTGTCAATCACGCAGATGTTGGCCAACTTAAAATTTTGTCCCTTTTCCCAATCTTCCATGGTTAACAATAGTTGAACAGCTCATTCTTATGAGAATGGACCAATAAATCAATAAAATACATAAGAATATACATCTATCCATCAGTCCTAGATACTGTGATTGGTTTTGGTGAAGCAGGGCCATATTTGTACACAAATTTGAAAGTCTATCCTTTTGCCCCTTTCTTCCCCTCAATTCAGAGGCAATGATCCCAATGATCTATTTAGACATACCATTATATGTGTGGTTATTTCAATTGTCAAACAGCAAATGAGCTTTCAAAGCACAGCAAGGATAAAGAGGAGCAGTCTGCAAAATCACTTTTCTCATCAGAATCAATAAATAACACTAACACGGAATTTTAAATAAAATTTAAAATATGTGTGAAAAAATAATTTTATGCACGCTTTTTGCATTTAAACTTTTGAGAAGACACCAACCCTTATCTGTATGTTTTCTCAGGACCAAGGACTGTATCCCCTTGACTGTGTATCCCCAGGATGTACAACAGACACTGGAAAAAGATGGATGGATGGATGGATGGATGGGTGGGAAAAAGAGAGCTGGCTTTACTCAGATTTTAGAATCCATCAAATTCCTGTAATCGCAGAATCAAATATTAGTGATATGAAAGGAACTGAGTCAAGGGGAAGTCACACCACTTGACCAAAACTAGGTGGCAATTTAAGGACAGAGGCTGAACTTGAGTTTTATCCGTCCTATAAAGAATGCAGAGCTCTTGTTTATACCAGAGCTTCCCATCTAAAGGCAAGCCTCCTTGGTCTTTTGCAAGCTTTGGAAATATGTCTCTGAAACCAGGAACAGAATAATTTAGGTGCTTTTCTTCACGTATCTAATCAGTGTTTACTGGAGAGAGATCTTCACCTACATTTTTCATTACATTCAAAAATTAAAGAACCACTGATTCTCTGACTTGCCTCTTCAGGCCTCTGAGACAAGAGATTTGCTACTTGTTATATGAAATCCTTCTGCCTCCAAAAGCTTTCAGATTTCACCCACTGGATAAATCAAGAGTCTCCATGCTGCTTATATTAAGGTAGCCTTTTGTTGCAGAAACATACATTAGAGTTAGAGGAGCTGGGACTTTGTGTACCGATTAAGTGCAGTTTGAAATTGTGAATTTTAGATGTAGCATTGAATGAAAAGCTTTCACTCTACCATGTAAGAAAATGTTTCTCAATAAAACCAAGGGACTTAACATCTACAAATCAGTGAGTCAGTCAGAAAGCATCTGTTTCCACCTGCTGGCACAGAGCACAGCACTACAGCGACATGAACCAAATGAGGGCTCCAGGAGCTCAATTCAGCTGCACTAGGACCATGACTTGGGTATGCAGAGAAGGCCGCTGGACCAGGGGTTTGCATGAGTCAGAGACCTAGAAACAGAAAAAGGAAGACAAGCCAAGCTCAGATGATATTTTGCTCCTGCTCTCCACCCTTCAGTGGGTTCCCCACTGCCTGCTGTGTGACTTTCAGAACCCCCATTGGAGCTTCTAGGACTTTTACAATAAGGTTCTAACCTATTTTTCCTCCTACCCTACTGATTCCTTGCAGGTATACTATATTCCAGATTAAACAGACTATTTTCTGCTCCCTGAAATGAGCAGGGTCCAATCATGTAACCACCTTCCACACCTTTGCACGAGCTATCCCTCCACCTGAGATGCACCCTCCCTCCCCACCATCCTATCCTAAGTGCTACCTCTTCTCTAGAGCCTTTCCTGATTTTCCTTCCAACCTCATAGGCTACCATTAATTGGATGTGGCCCCAGCTATCATGAAACTTTTGCACTTTTGTAAAAAGTAACTCACTCATAGCAATTATTTTCTAAATGGTGTGGCAGTAATTTGGGAATCTTTTTTCTTGCTCTCAATCAAAATTAGCTGAACATCTACTGTGTGTCAGATGTTGTGCTGGGTGCCTGAGACACAAAAATGAATAAAGTCAAGTTTCTTGCCCTCAGTGGGCTTGTGGTCTAGTAAATGAGGCAATATTATGATAGAGGGTTACAGCTAGTGCAATGGGAGCCCAGGTAAGGGAAGAACTTACTGACTAGGGAAATATGAGAGAGGTTATGGCATTTAAAAGTTGGGGATAGAAAGAAATTTGAGAAAATTTGCTCATTTAGGAAAAAAATGAGTAAGAGAGATTTCTAGGTAAAAATAACATTTATGCAACAGTGCTTGGCTCAGGACAGGGGGTAGGCACTCAATGTTTATTGAATGAATAAAGCAAAAGTCTCCAAAATCACGGCATTGTCTTAGCCCCCTCCGCCCTACTATTATTTACATTTACTAAGTGCCTACATGATTTCCATCCTTCACACCAACCCTATAAATTAGGCACCGTCATCCTCATTTTATAGATGAGGAAGCTGAGGCTCCCAAGTTCTGAGACCCCAAAGCTATCAAGTGGCAGAGCCTGATTGAGTTATTTATAATACAGAAATGTGCTAAAGAATTCACCTTAAAGGAGTCACTTGTTGAGCAAACTCTTGGCTCTCTTCCTTGAAGCCTGGGGGTGGGGGGCACTCTGGGCAACCCTCAAACACTTGACCAGAGGGTCAAGTGTACTGGGGCAGAAAGGGGAGAAACGGCTGAAGCCATGCTCCATGCAGATTCCACACACGGCAGGGTCCTATATCTCCCCACCAACCTAATATGAGTTCTTGCACAGCATTTGGTCTCAGTGGCCCCAAATGAGGGCCCTCTTCCTTAACGACAAAAGACAACCTGGAGACAGCCACCCAAACATCACCTCAGGACAAGTCAGGCTCATAAAAGCTTCCCTAGGGTTCAAAGAACTGAATGGGAGCTCTGGCTTTCTAAGACAAAGCATTTCATTTTTGATGGAGTTCCTGTTCCTACTTTTCTTTGATCATTTTCTCAATTTCTGCCTTTCTAGTTCAGGCTTTTTCTTCAATACTTGTACTGGGCACATGCTTTTTTTTTCTCCTAGCTGAGACGATTATATCTTGCCATTGTGGTGTTCCTTTTCCATTGAAAGCAATCAAAAATGAAAATCCACATTTCAGAACAGTGTCCATTAAATATACACTTTTTTGTGGATGAAAAAAAAGCACTCTCCGAGGGCTGATTTTCAGCTCTGTGTATCACCTGAAGATTAGATATTGGGTGAGACTTCTGCTCCTCACAGGCCATTTGCATTTAGTAATTGAGAATGATGGCAGAAAGTCTGGAGCAGAAGCAACTTATTTTAAGGAATGCCTTGGTCTCAAGCATGGCTAATCAAAGTGTGGTCCTTGGATCAGTGGTAACTGCTTCACCTGGGAGCTTATTAGAAATGCTGAGTCTCAGGCCCCACTCCAGACCAAATGAATCAGAATCCACCTTTTAACAAGATCCCAGGTGATTTGTATGCACATTAAAGTTTTAGAAGCACAAGTCTAGAGCTAAGGTGTATTTGCTTTTATTGCCTTATTGGAGCCTCCATGTGCATTTCTTTCCTAAAAAAGAAAATCTCTGTATAATGAACTCTATAGGACATCCCCCACCACCCTTGCTTGCCCAAACGGTTTATTCATAGAGGAACTGTGAAGTGATAAATACTCTTCCAGAAATCACACTCTCAGCCTGAAGGAGTTCGAAGTGAAACGCAGCTGATGGCTAGCTTCCTGCAGCATATGAGTGCCTAAAAAGAAAGAGCTCTGAGACTGACAGGTGACAGGCAACCCTTACTCCCATCCTCTTCTCCAAGGCTCTGGATATTTTTGCCTGGCATGATCCCCCCCAGGAAGGCAGGGAAAAAAGACATGCTATAGGAACCTCATAGATGACTGTCATAAGACCGAGGTGGCCATGATGTACACTGAGCTCTGAAATGTTGAGGAGGATGCTCTGTAAACACGACCAAGCAGAACCAAGAGCACAAAACAAATCTCGGCTGTGCTCAGACCTCACCCATCCAATAACAATAGTCAAGACAAATGTAAATGAACCTTGATTAACTAGTCTGTCATCTACACAAGAGAAATGGACCAAGAAGATGGAAAATCATGTGGACCTGGTTTGAGAGAATGAAAGCTAGAACTGGGAGGCAAAAGCAGAGAGGAGGGGAGGAAATGATCCAGATCCACGCAATACTGTTCTGCCCGTCTATTCCCACTCATATGTGAAGCAGAGCTGGTGTCCACAGCAGATTAGAGGCTGTGACCAGAGCCCTGGCAGGGCACACAGGTGCTGGCCTGGCCTCACACTTGACCTTTTCCTCCATGAAGAGGAAGCTTGCCTCAGAGAAATCTCTATAAAAAACTACAAGCATCCAAAAAGTTATTCCTTCTTAAAAAAAACACAAAAATAAAAATAAAAACCAATGTCCACCCAAAGCAAGTGTTTTCTCACTAATTTTGATAGATATGAACATTGCAATAAACACCTTTATACTCTGGGCATCTTTCAGATGTCTAAGTGGAATGCCTGGGTTATTGATTACTCTGTGTTAAAGCCCAACTTGTTACACCTCTCCTCCACTTTTGCTAATTTTTCACTCATTTTTTTCCATTTTCACCTTTGAATTCTCTGAAACAGCAATATTTTAAAACGCTAAAATGGTTTATTTACATCAGTCAATACTTGCTTTTCAACCAAAGATAATTTATTTATATATTAACAGTATCTCAGCTCCTTTTAACGTCCACATCAGCAAGCTCTAGAGAACGTTTGCAATGGACAGGAATGATGGACAGCAATGAGCAGTGGAGGCAGGGAGACTAGGCTCTGAAATTCAGACAGGAACTCCATCTGTCTTCCTCTACCACAACTAAAAGATACCCCTCCCCCAGAACCAAATATGTTATAGATTAGCCGCCCACGGAGGCCGAGGCTATCAATTTTATTTCAGCTAACTTCTACTTCATAGAAGAGCAACTGACTTTATTCCCTGAAATCATACCTCGATGAGCAAAGCAATCTGTCAGAGGCACACCTGAAAGAATACCTCTGCACCTCCTCCACGCCCCCAACATACACATACATGCTGCACACACAGGGGAAGGGAAAGTTAACTTTCAAATAAACCTGCCCCGCAGCCAGTCTGACCACGTTTCCAGACCCTTCACATTCTCAAAGGTGGTTCTTACAACTCTTGCTTAAATCCAGAGGCTGAAATCTGACCTCTATCTGCTGAAGGCATTGGCAAGAGGTCCACAAATACACCACTCCCCACTCCCCCCACTCCCCACCCCTCCCCCTCTCCCGCCCCCGCTTCCTTGGCCAAAGTGGGAATAATGGGCCAGGCTTTATTGTCTTTCCTTGGGAGAAGCCAGGCCCGGAGGCTGGTGGGAAGCTCCAGACAGAATGTGGGTGTGTGAATCTGTGCGAGCTCCACATGGGAATTTTCAGGGAACTCCAGCGGTTTCGGAGAAGGGCGGCCATAGGCTGGGACGCAGGCACCCTCGCGTTGTCAGCTCCTCCTGAAGTCTGGGTGTATGGGGGAGGGGTGCAGGGCTGTCCTGGCAGCTAGGCTCTTTCTCCCCTCTGGGCCATCCCCAGGCCCTCCCATCACAGCTGGGTCACTCACCGCCCGTGAGCTGTGCAGGGCCGAAGCACAGCGCCAGCTGAAACCACAGGATCACAGCCAAGAGTCTCTGGGGGGACTGAGGTTGCTGCTGCTGCTGCTGCTCTAGAAATCCATCTCCATTGCTCGGGTTCATTCCATGATACATCTTTCATCCACAGAGGGCATCCAGCTTGCAAGAGTCTGCAACCAGAAGCGGAACACCACAATAAGCCAGTCTGTCCGGGCTCGGGGGCCACGCTCCCCCTCCTCCGCTCTGGGACCCGGCGCCTCGGCTTCCCAGGCTCCATCCTGGTTCCTCCCCCGCGCGGCCCCCGCCCCCTTTCCCACGGCGAGGTCCCCCGCCTTCCCCCGAGCCGGGTGCACTGAGTAACAGCCGCCGTGGGATGCTGCGCGTGCTGGGGGATGGAGGACAGGAGGGAGGGCAGGGGTTAGCGCACATTGGCTCCGCGCCGGTCCCCGGGATTCAGCAACTGTGCCCACCACAGGAAAGTCTAGAGCCTCCCCGCGTCTCGGGGCCGAGAAGACACTTTTCCCTGGGCCTATACATTTCACTCTGGGAATCTCACAATGTGGCACCGTCTCCCCCAGCTACTTCTCTGGTTTTCCTCGGGATTGGGATGGATCCTACTGCCCCAGTCCCCAATGAGATTTCTCTGCGCTGTCAAAAAAAAAAAAAAAAAAAAAATTCTCCCTCGGGGAGCTGCACCAGGCACCAACTCCCCCTCCCCGGCCTGCGCGCGCCTCCTCGGAATGGAAGACCCTTCCGGGGCTGTCGGTCTTACCTGTGGGTCTCATGCATGCAGCTTCCTTCCCTCCTCCGCCTCCTCCCCCCGCCAGTCTAACCCGCATCTGTGCGCGACCTCTGCTGCCGCCGCTGCGCGAGCGAGCGAGACGGAAGCTTCGGCGGCGGCGCTCGGCTCCAGCTCCCCCGCCCGCGCGCTCCCTCCCCAGGCGCCCCCGAGCGGGCGGGTGTGGGGGGAGGACGGGAGCCCGGCCGCGCGCCCCCGCGGAGGCGCCCGCGCGCCCGCTACCTGAACTCGCGAGCGCGCGGCGGCGGCGGCGCGGAGAGAGGGAGCGGGTGGGGACGGGGTGAGTGGGGGGGCGGGGACGGGGCGAGGGGTGCGCGGGCGCGCGAGCACGCGCCTCTGCCAACCCAGCCGGCGCCGCGGCGGGGCCGGGGACTGGCGAGGGCGGGGACGGGGAAAGGGGCCCGCCGCCGCGACCAATGGGAAGCCCGCGCGCCTGCACCTGTCGGGGCGCGAAGCGCCGGCGGCCGGTCTTGCACACGCACGCAGCTCGGTCACCCCTTCCCCGGCGCTGGACTGCAGCCCCTGCCCCGGCTGCGCGCCAGCTCAGGTGCCCGCCCCGGCCTCCGCGCGGCCTCTGGTGCCCCCAGCCCGCGGCGCGGCGCGGTAAAGCGCTCCGCCCTAGAACTACCGCCGCGGCGGTGGCTGCAGACCCGGGGCGAGTGCGCGGCCGGCAGCTCCCAACCCCAGAACGCTCGCCACAGACCCAGTTAACTTGAGCACCGCCAATTGCCCAAGTCTTTTAATTTCCCGCGTTAACCCCTCCCCGCTCCCACCTCCGCCGAAGCTCTGCGCGTCCCCAGGGAGCCCGAAGGACCATCTGAGGCGACTGAGAGACACTCTCACCCTCCCCCGCACCCTTGGTATTTTCCCTCTGCCAGCCGCAGGTGTTGTGAGTGAGGACCCCTGTCCGGTCTTGGAGATGCGCGGGGCCCTCGGAGCCTTGGCCTGGCAGGCGCTCCCGGGGGCGGGGAGGCGGGGGTGGCGGGTGATTGGTGACACGCAGAAGGTTGGGTATCTGGAGGAGGGGGGGCTTCCGGGGTCGTAGATCGGAAGCCAAGGGGGTCGGTGGTAATTGCCCTCCCAGCCCCAAGTGGAGAGAGTTGGCCTGGTCGGTCCCCTGTCTCTGCGCCGATTCTGGTGTCGGAGCTCAGCCCGCAGTGGTTGCAGCTCTCACTCGCCGCCAGCTCTGATCGCCCGCGGTCGGTTTCAAGATAGGGAAGCCCACATTCCAGCCACAGTGATTAAGAGGTGTCAGCTAATGAGGTGGCGTCCACCGGCAGCGCTTTAGAGCCAGTGACACTCCATGATTCTGTAGCAATTTGTGGATATGAAAACTATGTTCCTGATACAGCTACTAAATCATCCTTTGCTTCTATCGACTTTCCCAAAATCTCACATACTGATGGTAGTTGGGAAATTACAGCTTTTATACTGTGTCAGCTCTTACTGGGAGTAATTTTAACACATTCTTTCAGGATAGATTAGCTTTTAGTAGATAAGTCAAGCTCCGTTATTTTGTTTTTTGCTTTTGCGTGTGTGTGAAATTGAGATGGCAGCGTTGCACAAAACAAACAAGATGTTGACTAGCACAAGTCCAGTTTTGCTACAGCTTGTATTTTGGGACCCCAAAATCTTAGTAGGGGATCATCCACCTTCCCAAGGTCCTGTGACTGTCCTCTACAGTTTGTATATTTATTCCATTTTTCTTTCTTAGTAAATTTTCTAAATCTTTTTAAATATCCACCAAATCAACAACGGTCAGAAATATTTGTTGACCATGCACATGTTCTTCTTAACAATTATAAGAGATATATCCAAGTGCCGTTGAAATCTGTTCTTTGGCTGGAGTACAATCTAATTTTAACAGAGAATGTTGGGACTGAAAGGAACATTCAAGTTTATCTGATCCAAACATGGGATCTATGCTTGAGTTTCCTCTCTGACATTTCTAATAAGTGGTCATTCAGCCTCACTGAATACTCATCAAGGTAGCCTGTTTATATTTGCCAGCAGGTCTCTAAGAAAAGTCTTTCTTATATTGAACTGAAATCTACTTCCCTGAAACCTTTACCCACTGATTCTGGCTCTCCTCTGTGGGCCCACGCAGCTAAATAGAATTCCTCTTTCTTAAGAGAGCATCTCATGGCTTTGGAGATGGCTTCGTGTTCCCTTGAGTCTTCTCTTCTATGGGTCACGCATAGCCATTTCCTTCAGTGCGACGATTCCCAGACTTTTCACCAGCCTGTGGCCTTTCTCTGACCCAGTTTCTCAATGATATCCACCCCCAGCAATCAAAGTTTGTTTCCAGAAAGAGGCCCTACTTTCCCTCTGTGGGTTCTGACCAGTACAGGCCGGTACTGTTGCTTTCTGTATTTTAAACAACTATTAATTCAGCAGAAGAAGACAAGCATTTGGAGGGCAACTACAGCATAACATATTGTTATTATTATTATTTTTTTTAATTATTGTTATACTTTAAGTTTTAGGGTACACGTGCACAATGTGCAGGTTAGTTACGTATGTATACATGTGCCATGCTGGTGCGCTGCACCCACTAACTCGTCATCTAGCATTAGGTATATCTCCCAATGCTATCTCTCCCCGCCCCCCACCCCACAACAGTCCCCAGAGTGTGATGTTCCCCTTCCTGTGTCCATGTGTTCTCATTGTTCAATTCCCACCTATGAGTGAGAATATGCGGTGTTTGGTTTTTTGTTCTTGCGATAGTTTACTGAGAATGATGATTTCCAATTTCATCAATGTCCCTACAAAGGACATGAACTCATCATTTTTTATGGCTGCATAGTATTCCATGGTGTATATGTGCCACATTTTCTTAATCCAGTCTATCATTGTTGGACATTTGGGTTGGTTCCAAGTCTTTGCTATTGTGAATAGTGCCGCAATAAACATACGTGTGCATGTGTCTTTATAGCAGCATGATTTATAGTCCTTTGGGTATATACCCAGTAATGGGATGGCTGGGTCAAATGGTATTTCTAGTTCTAGATCCCTGAGGAATTGCCACACTGACTTCCACAATGGTTGAACTAGTTTACAGCCCCACCAACAGTGTAAAAGTGTTCCTATTTCTCCACATCCTCTCCAGCACCTGTTGTTTCCTGACTTTTTAATGATTGCCATTCTAACTGGTGTGAGATGGTATCTCATTGTGGTTTTGATTTGCATTTCTCTGATGGCCAGTAATGGTGAGCATTTTTTCATGTGTTTTTTGGCTGCATAAATGTCTTCTTTTGAGAAGTGTCTGTTCATGTCCTTCGCCCAATTTTTGATGGGGTTGTTTGTTTTTTTCTTGTAAATTTGTTGGAGTTCATTGTAGATTCTGGATATTAGCCCTTTGTCAGATGAGTAGGTTGCGGAAATATTCTCCCATTTTGTAGGTTGCCTGTTCACTCTGATGGTAGTTTCTTTTGCTGTGCAGAAGCTCTTTAGTTTAATTAGATCCCATTTGTCAATTTTGGCTTTTGTTGCCATTGCTTTTGGTGTTTTAGACATGAAGTCCTTGCCCATGCCTATGTCCTGAATGGTAATGCCTAGGTTTTCTTCTAGGGTTTTGATGGTTTTAGGTCTAACGTTTAAGTCTTTAATCCATCTTGAATTGATTTTTGTATAAGGTGTAAGGAAGGGATCCAGTTTCAGCTTTCTACATATGGCTAGCCAGTTTTCCCAGCACCATTTATTAAATAGGGAATCCTTTCCCCATTGTTTGTTTTTGTCAGATTTGTCAAAGATCAGATAGTTGTAGATATACAGCATTATTTCTGAGTGCTCTGTTCTGTTCCATTGATCTATATCTCTGTTTTGGTACCAGTACTGTGCTGTTTTGGTACCAGTACTGTGCTGTTTTGGTTACTGTAGCCTTGTAGTATAGTTTGAAGTCAGATAGTGTGATGCCTCCAGCTTTGTTCTTTTGGCTTAGGATTGACTTGGTGATGCGGGCTCTTTTTTGGTTCCATATGAACTTTAAAGTAGTTTTTTCCAATTCTGTGAAGAAAGTCATTGATAGCTTGATGGGGATGGCATTGAATCTATAAATTACCTTGGGCAATATGGCCATTTTCACGATATTGATTCTTCCTACCCATGAGCATGGAATGTTGTTCCATTTGTTTGTATCTTTTATTTCATTGAGCAGTGGTTTGTAGTTCTCCTTGAAGAGGTCCTTCACGTCCCTTGTAAGGTGGATTCCTAGGTATTTTATTCTCTTTGAAGCAGTTGTGAATGGGAGTTCACTCATGATTTGGCTCTCTGTTTGTCTGTTATTGGTGTATAAGAATGCTTGTGGTTTTTATACATTGATTTTGTATCCTGAGACTTTGCTGAAGTTGCTTATCAGCTTAAGGAGATTTTGGGTGGGGACAATGGGGTTTTCTAGATATACAATCATGCCGTCTGCAAACAGGGACAATTTGACTTCCTCTTTTCCTGATTGAATACCCTTTATTTCCTTCTCCTGCCTAATTGCCCTGGCCAGAACTTCCAACACTATGTTGAATAGGAGTGGTGAGAAAGGGCATCCCTGTCTTGTGCCAGTTTTCAAAGGGAATGCTTCCAGTTTTTGCCTATTCAGTACGATGTTGGCTGTGGGTTTGTCATAAATAGCTCTTATTATTTTGAGATACGTCCCATCAATACCTAATTTATTGAGAGTTTTTAGCATGAAGGGTTGTTGAATTTTGTCTAAGGCCTTTTCTGCATCTATTGAGATAATCATGTGGTTTTTGTCTTTGGTTCTGTTTATATGCTGGATTACATTTATTGATTTGCGTATATTGAACCAGCCTTGCATCCCAGGGATGAAGCCCACTTGATCATGGTGGATAAGCTTTTTGATGTGCTGCTGGATTCGGTTTGCCAGTACTTTATTGAGGATTTTTGCATCGATGTTCATCAAGGATATTCTCTTTTTTGGTTGTGTCTCTGCCTGGCTTTGGTATCAGGATGATGGTGGCCTCATAAAATCAGTTAGGGAGGATTCCCTCTTTTTCTATTGATTGGAATAGTTTCAGAAGGAATGGTACCAGTTCCTCCTTGTACCTCTGGTAGAATTCAGCTGTGAATCCATCTGGTCCTGGACTCTTTTTGGTTGGTAAGCTATTGATTACTGCCTCAATTTCAGCTCCTGTTATTGGTCTCTTCAGAGATTCAACTTCTTCCTGGTTTAGTCTTGGGAGAGTGTATGTGTTGAGGAATTTATCCATTTCTTCTAGATGTTCTAGTTTATTTGCATAGAGGTGTTTGTAGTAATCTCTGATGGTAGTTTGTATTTCTGTGGGATCGGTGTTGATATCCCCTTTATCATTTTTTATTGTGTCTATTTGATTCTTCTCTCTTTTTTTCTTTATTAGTCTTGCTAGCGGTCTATCTATTTTGTTGATCCTTTCAAAAAACCAGCTCCTGGATTCATTAATTGTTTGAAGGGTTTTTTGTGTCTCTATTTCCTTCAGTTCTGCTCTGATTTTATTTATTTCTTGCCTTCTGCTAGCTTTTGAATATGTTTGCTCTTGCTTTTCTAGTTCTTTTAATTGTGATGTTAGGGTGTCAATTTTGGATCTTTCCTGCTTTCTCTTGTGGGCATTTAGTGCTATAAATTTCCCTCTACACACTGCTTTGAATGTGTCCCAGAGATTCTGGTATGTTGTGTCTTTGTTCTTGTTGGTTTCAAAGAACATCTTTATTTCTGCCTTCATTTCATTATGTACCTAGTAGTCATTCAGGAGCAGGTTGTTCAGTTTCCATGTAGTTGAGCAGTGTTGAGTGAGTTTCTTAATCCTGAGTTCTAGTTTGATTGCACTGTGGTCTGAGAGATAGTTTGTTATAATTTCTGTTCTTTTACATTTGCTGAGGTGAGCTTTACTTCCAACTATGTGGTCAATTTTGGAATAGGTGTGGTGTGGTGCCGAAAAAAATGTATATTCTGTTGATTTGGGGTGGAGAATTCTGTATATGTCTATTAGGTCTGCTTGGTGCAGAGCTGAGTTCAATTCCTGGGTATCCTTGTTAACTTTCTGTCTCGTTGATCTGTCTAATGTTGACAGTGGGGTGTTAAAGTCTCCCATTATTAATGTGTGGGAGTCTAAGTCTCTTTGTAGGTCACTCAGGACTTGCTTTATGAATCTGGGTGCTCCTGTATTGGGTGCATATATATTTAGGTTAGTTAGCTCTTCTTGTTGAATTGATCCCTTTACCATTATGTAATGGCCTTCTTTGTCTCTTTTGATCTTTGTTGGTTTAAAGTCTGTTTTATCAGAGACTAGGATTCCAACCCCTGCCTTTTTTAGTTTTCCATCTGCTTGGCAGATCTTCCTCCATCCTTTTATTTTGAGCCTATGTGTGTCTCTGCACGTGAGATGGGTCTCCTGAATACAGTACATTGATGGGTCTTGACTCTTTATCCAATTTGCCAGTCTGTGTCTTTTAATTGGAGCATTTAGTCCATTTACATTTAAAGTTAATATTGTTATGTGTGAATTTGATCCTGTCATTATGATGTTAGCTGGTTATTTTGCTCGTTAGTTGATGCAGTTTCTTCCTAGTCTCGATGGTCTTTACATTTTGGGATGATTTTGCAGCAGTTGGTACCGGTTGTTCCTTTCCATGTTTGGTGCTTCCTTCAGGAGCTCTTTTAGGGCAGGCTTGGTGGTGACAAAATCTCTCAGCATTTGCTTGTCTGTAAAGGATTTTATTTCTCCTTCACTTATGAAGCTTAGTTTGGCTGGATATGAAATTCTGGGTTGAAAATTCTTTTCTTTAAGAATGTTGAATATTGGCCCCCACTCTGTTCTGGCTCATAGAGTTTCTGCCGAGAGTTCAGCTGTTAGTCTGATGGGCTTCCCTTTGTGGGTAACCCGACCTTTCTCTCTGGCTGCCCTTAACATTTTTTCCTTCATTTCAACTTTGGTGAATCTGACAATTATGTGTCTTGGAGTTGCTCTTCTCGAGGAGTATCTCTGTGGCGTTCTCTGTATTTCCTGAATCTGAATGTTGGCCTGCCTTGCTAGATTGGGGAAGTTCTCCTGGATAATATCCTGCAGAGTGTTTTCCAACTTGGTTCCATTCTCCCTGTCACTTTCAGGTACACCAATCAGACTTAGATTTGGTCTTTTCACATAGTCCCATATTTCTTGGAGGCTTTGTTCGTTTCTTTTTGTTCTTTTTTCTCTAAACTTCCCTTCTCGCTTCATGTCATTCATTTCATCTTTCATCACTGGGTACCCTTTCTTCCAGTTGATCGCATCGGCTCCTGAGGCTTCTGCATTCTTCACGTAGTTCTCGAGCCTTGGCTTTCAGCTCCATCAGCTCCTTTAAGCACTTCTCTGTATTGGTTATTCTAGTTATACATTCGTCTAAATTTTTTTCAAAGTTTTTAATTTCTTTGCCTTTGGTTTGAATTTCCTCCTGTAGCTCGTAGTTTGATCGTCTGAAGCCTTTTTCTCTCAACTCGTCAAAGTCATTCTCCATCCAGCTTTGTTCCACTGCTGGTGAGGAACTGCATTCCTTTGGAGGAGGAGAGGTGCTCTGCTTTTTAGAGTTTCCAGTTTTTCTGTTCTGTTTTTTCCCCATCTTTGTGGTTTTATCTACTTTTGGTCTTTGATGATGGTGATGTACAGATGGGTTTTTGGTGTGGATGTCCTTTCTGTTTGTTAGTTTTCCTTCTGACAGACAGGACTCTCAGCTGCAGGTCTGTTGGAGTTTGCTAGAGGTCCACTCCAGACCCTGTTTGCCTGGGTATCCGCAGCGGTGTTTGCACAACAGCAGTTTATCGTGAACCACGAATGCTGCTGTCTGATCGTTCCTCTGGAAGTTTTGTCTCAGAGGAGTACCCGGCCCAGTGAGGTGTCAGTCAGCCCCTACTGGGGGGTGCCTCCCAGTTAGGCTGCTCAGGGGTCAGGAGTCAGGGACCCACTTGAGGAGGCAGTCTGCCCATTCTCAGATCTCCAGCTGCGTGCTGGGAGAACCACTGCTTGCTTCAAAGCTGTCAGACAGGGACATTTAAGTCTGCAGAGGTTACTGCTGTCTTTTTGTTTGTCTGTGCCCTGCCCCCAGAGGTGGAGCCTACAGAGGCAGGCAGGCCTCCTTGAGCTGTGGTGGGCTCCACCCAGTTCGAACTTCCCGGCTGCTTTGTTTACCTAAGCAAGCCTGGGCAATGGCGGGCGCCCCTCCCTCAGCCTCGCTGCCGCCTTGCAGTTTGATCTCAGACTGCTGTGCTAGCAATCAGCGAGACTCCATGGGCGTAGGACCCTCTGAGCCATGTGCGGGATATAATCTCCTGGTGCGCCATTTTTTAAGCCCGTCGGGAAAGCTCAGTATTGGGGTGGGAGTGACCTGATTTTCCAGGTGCCATCTGTCACCCCTTTCTTTGACTAGGAAAGGGAACTCCCTGACCCCTTGCGCTTCCCGAGTGAGGCAATGCCTCGCCCTGCTTTGGCTTGCGCACGGTGCGCGCACCCACTAACCTGCGCCCACTGTCTGGCACTCCCTAGTGAGATGAACCCGGTACCTCAGATGGAAATGCAGAAGTCACCCGTCTTCTGCGTCACTCACACTGGGAGCTGTAGACCGGAGCTGTTCCTATTTGGCCATTTTGGTTATTATTATTATATATGTTATTATTATTAATCTTTTTCTACATTATCCCATGTATTATTTTTGTAGGGCTGCCAAAACAAAATACCACAGACTGGGTGGCATAAACAACAGACATTTATTTTCTCACAGTCCTGGAGGCTAGAGGTCCAAGATCAAGGTGCCAGCAGGGTTGGTTCCTTCTGAGGTCCCTGTACATTGCTTGTAGACTACCATCTTCTCCGTGTGATCACATGGTCTTTCCTCTGTTGTGTCTGCATCCTCATCTCCTCTTTTTTTAAAGACACCAGTCATATTCGATTAAGGAACACCCTAACAACCCCATTCTAACTTCATTGCCCTCTTAAAGACCCTGTCTCCAAATACGTTCTTGTTCTGAAGTACTAGGGGTTAGGGCTTCAACCTATAAATTTTTGGGGGGGACACAATTGAGCCTGTAACATCCCACAACAAAAATATGGTATATTTTTTAAAGTGTAAAATATAAAACAAAAACATACTCATCATGGGTGAGGATGGTGAAGGCCAAAGAGGTCAGTCCGGTTTTTGGAGACCACCCAGCTAATGAAAGCCTCAGACTTGAAGTTAAGGCAGTTCAACTTCTTCCTAATGGTTTTTCTGCCATTCCACAGCTATTTCTATGAATACCTTCTACCTAAGGGAGTTTACAAAATAAGTCATCTTGAATTTATTTTGTTATATGTTTTTCTCAAGAAGAGGAAGGAAAATGAGGGTAGATGGAATGTAGAAGAGAATATGGTTTACTTCCTATTAAGTGGGAGCAGGTATGGAAACCTGACTTTATCTCTCTTCCTGTCTCAACTCCAGAACCAATACCAATGGGTACAGGAACTAAAGCAAAGCCTCAGAGTCCTCCTCCCAAACACAGGAGAGCACCAGGGGCTTTTTTTCCTAGAGACTGTGCCCCTCCTTTGATTACACACCTTCTCTCTACCCTCCATGCATGAAGTTCCCCACTGTTTTCACTCTTCTTTCCTCGTGGCATACATTATGATTTCACTTTTGGTGGCCAGTAATAGTTCACTCTATATATATTTGTTGAGCACTTACTATGAACTGGACACTCTTCTAGATGCTGGGTATGCAACAGTGAACAAAGACAAAAACCCCTGCCTTCAGCTTTGTGCAGTAGCAGTATTATAGCCAGTGAGGTTTATCTGAGGTGATTATTGCTAACTGAAAAACCCCTGCCTTTCAGGAACTATTTTAATTAAGGAAGACAGATGAGAAGAAAAGAAGGAAAACATTTTATATGTTAGATGATGTTAAGCACTAGGCAGAATAATAAATTTGGGAAGAGGTAGAGGAAAAATGTAGGTTACAGTATGGGCTAAGTTGTTGTAACAAAGTGTTCCAAATATATAGTAACTTAAATAGAAGTTTATTTCTCATATATGTAAATTTCTTACCATTCGAGGTAAGGGGCTTGGTAAGATGTCCGGGGCATCTCTGCTCCAGAGTCATTCAGGGACCTAGGTTCCTTCTCTCATTGCTCTGTTGTTCCCTGAGGTCTTCATTTGCATCACTGAAGCTGGATCATTGGCATTTCTGGGGTCTAGCCCAAAGGAAAGCCGTTAGGGGGCGGTACGGGGAGGAAGAAAAGAAAAGTCTAAGGCAACAATTTTCTTTCAGGCAAATGAGGAAGAAGTTACACAAATTAGCTCTCTCACATATCATTACTGAGAACCTAGTCACATGGCCATACCTAGCTGCAAGGGAAGCTGGGAAATGTAGTCTTTATTGGACAGCCTGGCAACCAGAAAGAAGAGAATGGATTGGAGGGGACATAGGAAACTGGCAGTCTATGGCACCTTCCATGTGAAGATAGAGATAGATGGTGACTTATTTTTCTTAATTAATATTCAAAGGAAAATAAATCATTCGCACCAATCTCTTCCTGACATTGAAAACCAAACTGGAGCCAGTTCTTCTCTTCTGGCTTTCCTCAATCCTGCACACCCAGAATACACACAATCAACCACAAACCCTTTAATGAGCCCAGAACATACCAGAACATGAGGCTAGCATTGTACCAAATGCTGTTTGGGTGCAAATCTAGAATTTTCACAGTATCTGATTCACCCATTGCCTTGGCCTTGGAGACAAGCTTCAGGGGCTAGAGTGTGGAACAGGATAAATAAGCTCATTCAGTCACACTCCCATCCATTCTTCCTTCCATTCGAAGTGCGCTACTGTGTACCAAGTATATTTCCATCATTGTGTCAGGTATGGAGGATACAAAAACAAAAACACAATCCTTTTCTTTAACAAGTTTACAATCTATGGGGAGAGTTGAAAGACAAACCTGCAATTACACAATCATGGGGTAATTGCTGTGATTGGAAAGTACATAAGAGAAGGTGCAGGAAAGGGGTCCTGGAGGTGACCTCATATGTCATATGAGTAGAGGGGGTGTGTGTGTGTGTGTGTGTGTGTCAGAAATAAAGGGGAAAGGACATACAGTGAGTTTTCTAGGCAGAAGGAACAGCTTGTGCAAAGGTCAGGAGGGAAGGATGGGGACAGAGACCAAGGTTAGAATTTAGAATGCAAGTTGGAAAATGCCAAGAGATAAAACTTCTGAGAAGCACTTGGACCATATCAAGAAGGGCTTACAAAGCCACGCAGAAAAGTGTAGCTTGTGTCTGCAGACCAAGGGAGAAGACCATGGAGGGGTGGGAAGAAACTGGAGAGGTGAACCAGAAAGGGACTATGGACCATTGGCCCACAGATACATGAAAGATGCTCAACATCATTAATTAATTGGGGAATACCAAATAAGAGACACTGTTTTCACGCATCAGATGGATTACAAATACTGTAAGTTTGATAATATCAGGTGTTTGGTGATAATGCAGGGAAAAGGGAGTTCCAATATTCTGCTGGTACGAGTGTAAATTTCTGTATATTGACCATGTCTTTTATTTTCTGTATTTTGATGCTTTGACATTTGGGACCTTGGTGACCCTCAAGGGGCTGTGCTTCCCAGAACTAGATAATTCCTAGAAATAGTAGACCACGGCCGGGCGCAGTGGCTCACGCCTGTAATCCCAGCACTTTGGGAGGCCAAGGCGGGCGAATTACGAGGTCAGGAGATCGAGACCATCCTGGCTAACACAGTGAAACCCCGTCTCTACCAAAAAATAGAAAAAATTAGCCAGGCATGGTGGCGGGCGCCTATAGTCCCAGCTACTCAGGAGGCTGAGGCAGGAGAATGGCGTGAACCCAGAAGACAGAGCATGCAGTGAGCCGAGATGGCGCCACTGTACTCCATCCTGGGTGACAGAGCGAGACTCCATCTCAAAACAAAAAAAAGAAATGGTAGACTACACTCCCCCCCACCCTCCTCTATGAGCTGTCACACTCAGGGCCACTATTCTCCTGCCCTAACCACCCCAGGTCCAGGTACCCACCCCAGGTCCAGGTACCAGACAACTAGGCACAGCCCCTATGCCCCAGAGTCTGCTGAAACCATTCAAACTGGCCCATCTTAAATCTGTTTACACTGCCTCACCTATTCCTTCCCATGAAAGTACAATAAAGGCTCTTGTCCATGTTCCCCACCACACTCTCACTCCTTCTGCCTCTAGACCTACCTGGTGCTTCCCCACGTGGCCCTGCATGGCGTGCCATGCCCCCGCCTCTAGGCATCTCTGACTCTTAAAAACTTTTTGCTTCATGACAGTCATTTCTACGTCTGTGTGTCTTAACATACCTGATTAAAACAAATCCCAGGCACTTTTAGAACAGGCCACCACTGGCAAGGAGGGGAGGCCGGGCGCAGGGGCTCACACCTGTAATCCCAGCACTTTGGGAGGCCGAGGTGGGTGGATCATGAGGTCAAGAGATCAAGACCGTCCTGGCCAACATGGTGAAACCCCGTCTCTACTAAAAATACAAAAATTAGCTGGGCATGGCGGCACGCGCCTGCAGTCCCAGCTACCTGGGAAGCTGAGGCAGGAGAATTGCTTCAACTCGGGAGGCGGAGGTTGCAGTGAGCCAAGAGCTCGCCATTGCACTCCAGCCTGGCGACAGAGTGAGACCCCATCTCAAAAAAAAAAAAAAAAACACAAAAAGAGGGGAAAGTGATCCTGCAATTGCACTGTTCAGCATCTACCCCTAAAGAAACCCTGATGCATTCACTTGGATATTTCGTCTACTAAACAGAGATGATGCCAGTACTTACTTCACACGACCATTGAGGGGAATGGCATTATTCCTTAAGAGCACCTGAAGAGCACCTAGCACATAGTAAGTGCTCAGGAAAGTAGGTCCAAAGATATTCACTGCAGATATTTTTCTAACAATGGAAAATTGGAAACAAGCTGAATGACGGAATGACTAAATAAATTGTGGTCTAGTCATACTAAGGAACACTATGTAGCCATTAGGAATAAATTAGATTTCCACCTAAGAACAGGAGAGCTCTGTGAAACATTGTTGCTGAGCAAAAGAAGCAAATTGTAGAACACAATGTACAGCAAGATACAATTTATGGAAAGGCAATACCATAGATTTTCTATGGATTTATATGAACACAAAAGAAAAAAGTCTGAAATGATTCACAGCAGTGGGGTTACATCCAGGTTAGTGTGAGCAGATTGAATCGTTTGGGCGGGGTGGTCAAAAATACTTTAGTTTTATTGCTATGACTTTTATTTTATTATTTGGCGGGTGGTGAGGAGATTATGTAATACTAGGGTAATCAGGAACTAATTTGAAATGCACGAGATGCGAGAAAAAAGATAAAGAGGGTAGAAAGTGGGAATGAACTTGGTGCTTAATGAGATGGAGTTAACTTTGAGAATACCATGAAAAATAGAAATAATAAGATCTGTCTCATAAGGAGTCCTTGGACTGAAGGCTTTCCCTTGGACGAGGGAGGGATGTGCAATAACGTTAACTGCTAAACTCGTTTGCCATTTTGTTAAAGATCAACCTTGAGCTCCCCTCCAGAGCTTCCCCTTCTCATAGGAGGTGGAATAGGAGCCCCCTCTGTCCCTCCGTGGAAGTTTCCTCATCCCACACTATATCCTTCACTGCGAGTTGGTTGATTTCCTGTGATAATTAGGGCGGGTTAAACTGCCATAACAGATAAGGCAAAACATGTAATGACTCCAATATAATAGAAGTTTCTTTCTCATAGGACAGTCCAGGGTGATAAGGGAGGGGCACGAATGGGGGAGTTGAGGATGAGTGGAGTTGGGGCACAGCAGTCATTCAGGAACCCAGGCAGAAAGCAACTTTGTTCCAGTCAACACATGGTTTCCAAGAGTTTCTGGTGTTTGCCATTTCAGCTGTTTTGTAAGATTTAAAGATGGCTGGACACACCACAAAGGCATTTGGATAGATGAAAGGTAGAATTCTTTGTTACTTATAGCTCCAAACAAGAAAAGACTGCCACACAGGGCCACACAGAGATTGTGCCAGGGCTGTTTGGGTCAGCTTATGTACGGCAAGTGGAATGGGGTTAGCTAGGTTTTATGAACTCCCTGTGGACTGTCTGATTTGAGCAATTTGAGTAATTTCAGGGGGCTGTGGAGCATAGTGGTTACCCCTAGTTTTCTGTTACCTGGGGCAACCAGGGCAGTGGCCCCATATGAGTGCCCAAAAAGGGAATTGGTTGAGTGATTGGGGTTGTGGACTCAATCAGCAAATCAAGAAGCAGAACTGACCAGCCTTAAGCCAGGGCCTCAAAACTTGGGTCAAGACAATATTATATTTATATAATATGTATATATGTGTGTATATATAATATATGTTATCTATATTATAGTATATATCTTTTTATGTAACATATATTACATAATATATAATTATATATTATATAACTACCTATTATATAATATGTAATATAATATAATTAATTATATAAATATATAATAAAATCATATATAATCGATTAATTATAATTAATATAAAATGTATAATATATAGCATATATATAATTTTGTCTATTATATAATTTTACTTAAAATTAAAATTATATATTTTATATAATTATATATTATATAATGTGATATATAATAATGTATTATATATAAATATATATTATACATAAATATTTATATAATTAGATATAAATGTATTATTATATGCATATAATTTTTTTCTTAACATCAGCCCATGGGGAGAAAGGCTAAGGCATATATAGGCCAAGCCCCAAAGTGGCCCACATCTATTCTGCCCTCATTCCATTGACCATAATGAGGTCACATGGCCAACTAGTCACATGGTCTCACATAAGTGCAAAATGACCTGAGAAATGTAGTCCCAGGAACAACTGTTCCTAAAGTTGAAGGGAAGCTCAGGTTTCAATGGGCAACTAGCTGACTCTACCAAAGGGCTGTAAATTAATCTACACTCATAATTTATTTGCTTTTTTTTTCTTGCTTTGTTCATATTTGTTTCACCTGCTTACCTGGTAAGCTCCTTTAGGGCAAAGACTATGATGTTCTCTTGCTTTTTGCTTTTTTTTCTTGCTTTGTTCATATTTGTTTCATCTGCTTACCTGGTAAGCTCCTTTAGAGCAAGGACTATGATGTTCTCTTGCTTTTGATGCTTTCCCCAGCAATTAATTCTGTATCTGGTGGGGTTCTTAATGGATAATCTTCTCATTAAACAAGCCCCAAGTAATTTCAATAGGCAAAGGTAGTTGCCACTTCAGAGTCGGTGTAAATATCTGATACTTAGAATATGATTTCAGCTAGTTAAATTTATATCACTGGGGTAAAAAACAGCAACAGAAATATTATCTGGGCCTTTCACTTTTTTATTTAATTCTGAATTGGATAAAACATTTCCAATAACTTTAAGCTTTGGCATCTGTATAGCAATATTTGGTTCTTGGATTAAATCAAACAAATATTGCTAATGGGATGGTTCAACATCATCATCACCTATAGTCATGTTTTCCGTTTCAGTTGACTACCAGGTAAAGGTAAATCAGTGCTCTCAAAAATACTTTCAGTAGTGAATTAAATTTTAAAATGTTATTTTCCTGACCTTTTCCTTTCATCTCATTTTCTGTCACACTGCCTTCATTTTCTACCATACTGCCTTTTTTTTTTTTTTTTTTGGTTTCTTAAAGACTCTTACCTTTAAAACCACTGTCAGCTTGGCATGGACATTTTCTTCAGGAAGGTTAATACTTAATGACACCAAGAAAATGGGTGAGAAGAAAACAAACCTCAGCTATGAAATCACTTACTCAACTTTCATTCAGAATTTATTGAGTGCCTAAAATATGCTGAACATAATGCAAATCCATAAAAATGCAAATAGACATCATCTCAGCCTTAGAGCTCATAGTCATAAACCCAGGCCTATGTTTCTTTTATATACATTTTTTAAATTCAAGCACCTATTCATTCAACAAATATGTATTGAGTTCTACTATGTGCCAGGCACTGCTTTGCATGCTAGAAATATACAACTAAACAAAGCAAAGATTCCTGTCCTCCTGGAGCTTATATACAAGTGGAGAGAGATAGGCAATAATTTATCTCCACTCCCTACATCTCCAATCCAGAAGTGATTTTTTTTAACCTGTGAAGTTCTCTGATATGTTAGCATCTTTCCTTTGGCAACTGCTACTATCTAGCAGGTGTATCCAAGTTGAAAAAGAACAAGGACTGGATCTTAATCTTTATATCTACCACTATGGCTAGGACAGGGTTGATAAATGCTCATTGGCTCAATGAATGAATGAATTTGTCTTTTCCCAAAAGCATAACCAGTGTAGCCAAAGCAAATGAAGACTCACAGGATGCTGAATGGGCTTTTTTAATTTCCATTATCTGAAGGTATACTAGTCCATTTTCATACTGCTATGAAGAAATACCCAAGACTGGGTAATTTATAAAGAAAAGTAGGTTTAAGGGACTCACAGTTCCACATGACTGGGGAGGCCTCACAATCATGGTAGAAGGCAAAGGAAGAGCAAGTCATGTCTTACGTGGAGGCAGGCAAGAGGGCGTGTGCAGGGGAACTGCCCTTTATAAAACCAAAAGGTCTCATGAGACTTATTTTCTTTTTCCTTTCGTTTTTTTTTTTTTTTTGAGACAGAGTTTTGCTCTTGTCACCCAGGCTGGAGTGCAATGGTGTGTTCTTGGCTCACTGCAACCTCCACCTCCCGGGTTCAAGTGATTCTCCTTTCTCCTGCCTCAGCCTCCTGAGTAGGGGTATTACAGGTGCCCGCCACCATGCCCAGCTAATTTTTATATTTTTACTAGGGGCGGGGTTTCACCAGATTGGCCAGGCTGGTCTCAAACTCCTGACATCAGGTGATCCGCCCATCTCAGCCTCCCAAAGTGCTGGGATTACAGACGTGAGTCACCGCACCTGGCTGAGACTTATTTTCTATCATGAAAACAGCACGGGAAAACCCGCCTCCATGATTCAATTATCTCTCACTGGGTCCTTCCGATGACACGTGGGGATTATGGGAGCAATAATTCAAGATGAGATTTGGGTGGGGACACAGAACCAAACCATATCAGAGGGCAACAAAGTTACCAGAAGCCAGATGGGATTTGCTTCCACACCCCTACCCTGCCTTCTCCCTGGCTGGTTTGGGGGCTGGGATGGAAGGGCACAGGAGCAGACTACATCTACCATTGTAGATTGCATCACAAGTAAATTTTGCAATGGGCTTTATATCATGATTTCTTATTCTCAAGGGAGATTTTTAATTCTATAGTTATCATAACAGTATGAGAAATATCTGGAAAACTTCAAGGCATGTCTGGGACATTGTGGACAACCCTTTGTGCCTAGAGAGCATGTGTGTTTAGGGATGGATTGCAAGGTGGCTAATAGAAATACAGATGGAACATCTTATTGGGGTTACTCCAAAAAATTTGAACTTTATCAAAAGACAGTGGGAAGCCATGAAATGATTTTTTTTTAAGTTCCAGGGTACATAGGCAGGTTTGCTGCACCTATCAACCCATCACCTAGGTATTAAGCCCAGTATGCATTAGCTATTTTTCCTAATGCTCTCCCTTCCCCACCACCCCACCCCCGACAGGCCCCAGTGTGTGTTGTTCCCTTCCCTGTGTCCATGTGTTCTCATTGTTCAGCTCCCATGTATAAATGAGAACATGTGGTGCTTGGTTTTCTGTTCCTGTGTTAGTTTGCTGAGGATAATGGCTTCCAGCTCCATCCATGCCCCTGCAAAGGACATGATCTTATTCCTCTTTACAGCCACATAGTATTCCATGATGTATATGTACCACATAGATGCAGTGACGCTGCAGATACATAGGAATGCTATTAGTTCAACCATTGTGGAAGATGGTGTGGCGATTCCTCAAAGATCTAGAACCAGAAATACCATTTGACCTAGCAATCTCATTACTGGGTGTAAACCCAAAGGAATATAAATCATTCTGTTACAAAGATACATGCATGCATATGTTCATTGCAGCACTATTCACAATAGCAACATGGAATTAACCCAAATGCCCATTAATGATAGACTGCATCAAAGGATTTTGAGTGAGGAAGTGTCATGATCAGTTGAACCAGATACTAGTCTTTTAGGAAGCATGAAGTTTGGATGGGGAAAGAATAGGACAAGAAGACAATCAGGAAGCTTCCCAACCATCCAGGGAAGGGATAATGAAGTGTGAACAAGAGCAATAGCCGCAGCCAAGGGAGGCTCTGAAGAGGGGCAATGTTAAGATCTCAGGGACCCCTATGTGTTGAGGGTGAGGGAAAAAGAGAATGCAAAGATGACATCAAGACTTAGAGTCTAAGAGACTGAGCTATAAACCTACTAACAAAAGCAGGGAATACAAATAAAAAGGAGATTTTGTGAGGATGGTTATGAATTCAATGTTGGAAATGTTGGGTTTGAGTTGCCAGAAAAAAATCCATATGGAGACACCCAGTAAGCGGTTGGAAACTCAGTCTCACGAGCTTTGTAGAGGGCTCCAAGGAAGAGAAGCAGGTCCCTGAGCTGCTCCAAGACTGTCGGCTAAAGCCACAGAATAGATGCACTTGCTTAAAGAGTGCACGATGAAAAGGGAGGAGGCCCTGGAGAGAACTTTTGGGACCTGTGCTATAGGAGAAGGAAGAAATGGAGGGAGTGAGGGAGGGAGGACAGTCAGTGAAAACAAAAAAAGAGCAGTGGGTCTCAAACTGTAGAGGGTAGAAAAAGTACCCAGAGATGTTAATGCAAACTGTGAGGCCATCCTGAGGCTGTCCCTGGGGAACCAGATTCAGTAGGCCCAGGACGGGGTCTAGGGACATGCAGGTTAAAGCACACACCCGCTTCCTTTTCTATTGATGTAATTACCCCAAAATTCAGCATCTTAAAAAACAAGGAAACATTTTTTATCTCATGGTTTCTATAAATCAGGAATCTGGCTCCAGGCATCTGGCGAGGTTGCAGTCAAGTTGTCGGCTGGGCTGCAGTGATCTGAAGATTTAACTCGGCTAAAGGATCTGAATGAAGATGAGTGTCCTCATAACATGGCATCTGGCTCCCCAGGAGCAAGTGATCCATGAGAGAAAGGCAGAAACCACAAGATCTTTTATGACAAATCCTCATAAGTCACACTTGTCATGTCTGCAAAATCCTATCATTTACATAGATGAGCTGAATTCAGTGTGGGAGGAGAGGTCGCAAGGGTGACAGGAGACAAAATCAGGAGGCCCACCTTGGAGAATAAACATGTTTTTACACCTCTAGACTGATTTTGACACCAATGGCTCTTGGAGGGCCGGGTGCTGTGGCTCACGCCTGTAATCCCAGCAGGCATGGGATTGTGAGACCAAGGTAGTAGGATGGCTTTAGCCCAGGAGTTTGAGACCAGCCTGGGAAACAGTGAGACCATGTCTCTACAAAAATTTTAAAAGTTAGCTGGGCATGTTGGCATGTGCCTATAGTCCCAGCTACTCAGGGGGCTGAGGCAGGAGGATCGCTTGAGCCTGGGAGGTCAAGGCTACAGTAAGTCATAATCCAACCACTGCACTCCAGTCTGGGCAACAAAGTGAGACTGTTTTTTGAAAAAAGAACCCAAGTGACCCTTGGAGAAACACTGGGTGGAGAGAAGAAAAAGTAAGCAAAGTAAGTCAAGGAAGGAAAGAAATTCAGTCGAATGGAAGGTGGACCTCAGTGCCAAATAGGTCCAAGAAATCAAGATGAGACTGAGAAGAGACCACTGGATTTGGCCTCTAGGACATAGTCTTGACCTTCTAAACTCTAAAACAGCACTTCTAGAGAAACACAACTTTTTTAGAAAATGCAACCTATGGTAAGAAATATATTTTACTTCAACACCTGGTACATAGTTCACCCATAGAAAAAAACATTTCATGACTTCATATCTACCTCTACTACATGAAAACCACTCATATTTCTTATTCTATTGTAAAGTATTTCTTTTTAAAAAATACTAGCCAAAGTCCACGAAATTAATGTTGTTGCTTATTAATGCATCTTGAGCTGAAGTTTGAAAAAACAATGTGAACATGTCTGAATAACAAAGATGATGATGATGATGGTGACGATAACTACAAGAAGCAAATTTTGAGTGTTTATGCTAGGAGTATACACTATCTGCTAAATGTAATGCTACGAATTATCTCATCCATGACAAACCTATACTTCAGTACTACTATCACAACTTTAGATGAAGAAGTTGAATACTTAAAGAACTTAAGTAAGTTGCCCAAGGTCATATGGTTCAGAGATCAAAACTATAATTTATTTTAATCTAAGCAATATGACTTCAGAGCTCACATTTTGTAACTCTGCTGTCCAATATGGAGGGCACCAGCCACACATGCCTCTTTTAATTTTAATAAGTTAGAATTAAATAAAATTAAAAGTCTATTTCCTCAGTCATGCCAGCCATATTTCATGTGCTCAGTAACTACCTGTGGGCTCCATATTGGATAGCACAGATACAGCACATTTCCCTTATCTCAGAAAGTTCTGTTGGACAGCGCTGCCCTAGAGCTAAACTATAAGGGTCATGGGAGATGGAAGTCACCCGAGCATAGTTGTAAGGAGAGAGAGAAAAGAAGAAAGAGGAGTCAAAATAGGGGATGCAGGAGACAGCAAGGGCCTGGGGAAGATGGAGGGACAGAATCAGAGTAGGGGGAATGGGCTTTGGCAAGAGACAGGGTCAATTTCCACCCTGTGTCAGAAAGGAGGAAAAAACGGATGAAGACCCAGAGGAAGGGGAAGTTGAGGAAGTTTGCTTTGATGACCTTGATCTTGTTTAAAATGTAGGGGCTGAGAACAGGAGCAAAGAGTGAGTGGGCAAAAGTGTGGTCAGGGGCTTGAGTCAGATAGAAAAGATTAGAAATCATCCCTGCACTAGATGCACATATGCAAATAGAGGCACTGACACCTACCACTGACTGGCTTAGCAGTGCGTAGACACCGTGAATTTTTATTTTTTATAGTTTTTTTTTTTTTTTTTTTGAGACAGAATCTCATTCTGTCACTTAGGCTGGAGTGCGGTGGTGCAATCTCTGCTCACTGCAATCTCCGCCTCCCGGGTTCAAGCAACTCTCCTGCCTCAGCCTCCCGAATAGGTGGGATTACAGGTGCCTGCCACCATGCCCCCAGGTAATTTATGTATTTTTAGTAGAGATGGGGTTTCACCATGTTGGCCAGGCTGGTATCGAACTACTGACCTCAAGTGATTCTCCCACCTCGGCCTCCCAAAGTGCTGGGATTACAGGCTTGAGCCACTGTGAATTTTTAGTGCAGTCATTTATTTCATTCATTCAACAAATATTTATCAAGTTCCTGAGTGGGGGTGAAAAAGCAGGTGAGATCCTTTCTCTCGTGGAACTTACTGGAGGATGACTTGGTTAATCAAATCTTCACAGAACTCTCAAGTGTAGGCCTGCAATGAACACACCCACCAAGGCGAGAAGCTGCTACTCTAAAGGAGCTGTGAGAGTGTATAGTAGAGAATTTAATCTGATCAGGGATGGCTTTCTCTGAACCAAGACTTCAAGAAGGAACCCCATTCCATGCAAAGGGGAGAACAGTTAATGTCTCTCACCAGAGGTATGGCCATGCAGAGACCCAGGTAGGTGGATGAAGGTGCTTTCAAAAGGTTCTTGTGGACAGAAGCAGTGGCTGAATGCACAGACAGGGCCACCCACAGTTTCTGAATTCTACTCCAGCCCCATGTGTGGGTGGCTTTGAGTGAAAAGAACACTATGAGTTGCCCACTGAAAATTCTTTCATAGTATAATAAATCTGCTGGATGCAGAGGCTAGAATTTAAGTGGGCTGAGGGTGCCCTACCCTACCTAACATCAGCAAAGGATTCACAATGCACAGCATATTACAATATATGCACAGTTAGCCATCACGGGAAACCATCCATCACCAGAATTCTATTGCAGTGCTATCTTCCCTCACTTCTATCTTTCTGAAAAACAAATTTCCTTTAAGGTTGAAAACTTCATGCTCAATTTTAGCAAAAACAGAAAACATTTTAAAAATGGAACTTTAAAAGCCTCACACATTTTTTTAAAGTTTCAACAAAGCACGTTCTTTAAAATTAAAAATAAAATTATTCAATGTAATGCCTATGTGATGCTGAGGATGAAGGAACTCCAAGGTGGATACGTTATTAAGCGAGACTATTTCCTCAAGTTTCCACTGGGTCAATGTCTTCCTGTGTTTTAACATTACAAACTATTTGTAATAACATTTCAAAAATCAGCAACTTTATCACACCGTTTTGTGTTTCTGTGTCAGTTTTGAGTGATCCAGTAACTGCAGCTCAGTCCTGTTATCTCCCTGTGGAATTGAACTCACTGTCAACTCTAAGCATACTTATTTCGAGTTCTTCCTTTCTTCATAAGAATTGGTTAATTATCATCTCCTGCTTTTAATTGCATGAAGTTTACAAATGTGAAAAACATTAAAATCCTAAGGTGCAGCAAAACTAGAAGTGTTTAAAATACTCTTATGCTGTCCAGGCTACACGTGATTTTCTCTGGCTATAATTATGCAGTCCTAGCAAGAAGGCCATCCGGTGTGAGGTTGGGGTGAGGGACCAGGATCTGATCCTGACTCCCCTGCCGACGAATTTCGTGATCTTGAGCAATTCCCTCTTAGAAAGAACAGTTGGCCCAGAAAGAACAGTTCCTATTTCACATAGTTGTGGTAGGGTTTGCACATAAAGCACTTAGAGCAGTGATCTAACACCCGCTCAATATGTATCTGCCACCATTTTTATACATATAACCTCTCATACTCATGGAATATTTGCATTGTGGGTAAGTGATTGTTTCCATGGTAACAACTTTCCTATTTCTAGGCCCTTATCCCACTATTTTCTTTTTTTAAAAAAGAAGTTTATAGGCTGCAGTTTTCATTCTTAGCACTACATTAACATGAGTTTTTCACTTATTGCCCTGGGTGTTTGCATACTTTTTTTTTTTTTTTTACTGTTTTGCAGGTCTGATATTTTTAATGAGTCCATATCTCATAGGCTCATGTAGAGAGTGGTCCTGTACTGTATTCTCAGATACTGTTACTTAGGGGAATGTTTTCCTGTGTAGTGAGGAAAAAGTGGAGGTGGGGCATAAAAGAACAGAAATCCTGTGAAATTGTACTGCAAAACTGATTTTTGAAAATTAATAATTGCCGGGTATGGTAGCTCATGCTTGTAATCCAAGCACTTTGGGAGGCTGAGGCAGGTAGATCACTTGAGCCTGGGAGTTTGAGAGCAGGCTGGACACCATGGTGAAACCCCGTCTCTACAAAAAATACAACAATTAGCCAGGCATGGTGCTGCATGCCTGTAGTCCTAGCTACTCAAGAGGCTGAGGTGGGAGAATCACTTGAGCCTGGGAGGTCGAAGCTGCAGTGAGATCACACCACTGCATTCCCGCCTGGTGACAGAGTGAGACTCTGTCTAAAAAAAAAAAGAGAGAGAGAGAAAGAAAACTGGCCAGGCACGGTGGCTCATACCTGTAACCCCAGCACTTTGGAAGGTCAAGGTGGGCAGATCACATGAGGTCAGGAGTTCGAGACCAGCCTGGCCAACATGGTGAAAACCCATCTCTACTAAAAATACAAAAATTACCTGGGCATGGTGGTGCACGCCTATAGTCCCAGTTTCTTGGGAGGCCGAGGCAGGAGAATCACTTGGACCCGGGAGGCAGAGGTTGCAGTGAGCCAAGATTGCGCCACTGCACTCCAGCCTGGGCGACAGAGTGAGACTCTGTCTCAAAAACAAAACAAAACAAAAAGGAAATTAATAATTTACCCTATCATCCAGCCATTAAGGAAAAAAAGAACTTTCCACATAAATATTATCCTCTTAGTAAAGGTGGTTTCAAAGCAATACATTTATATAGAATAAAAATTACCTAAATGTTAAAAGCTTGTGCTTACTACATGAATATTGGGGAACCTCAATTAATCTACAGCAGCTCTGTCCAAAGGACATATACTGTGATATCTATTGTATATGCACATGTGCAATTTTTATTAGTAGCCACTTTAATATAAGTAACAAGAAACATGAAATTAATTTCAGTAATACATTTAATCTAGCCTAATGGGTTCAAAATACTATCATCTCAGCATGTAACCAATATTAAAAAAAGTATTGAGATATTTTACATTTTTTCATACTGCCTTTGAGATCCAGTGTGTATTTTATACTTACAGCACACATCAATTCAAATTATTCATGCTCAAGGGCACATACCATGTATGAGTACGGGCTGCCGTATTAGACAGAGTAGCTATAGCTTTTTTCTCCCATTTGACCCATCCCAGAATTAGATGCTCTGCTAAGAGATCGAATTGGAAGTCACCACAACAGCTAACAATCTGTTCTGAGGAAGGGCGTGGAACGCGTTTCAATTCCACAGATGAATTTGAATTGTGGGGTCAGAGCACATTCTGCCATATTTGCCAAGTCTCCAACAAATTAGGAGGTCCAGGTCTTCATTTGGCAGAAGGCTCATATTCTAAGGCATCCAGCAAAATACATTGAGGATTTTTTTCTGCCAAATAAAAATGATTGTTCTTAGTATCAAGGGAATGTTTGGCAGTGTAGCATTTGCAAAACATCTCCTTCGTCTGCCCCAGGAAAGAGCTGACTGTAGCTTCCAGCCTGGGATCCTCTGAGGGGTCTCCATATCAGGCTACAGATGCGGGTGAGGAAGATTTCCTTGGCTCTGTGACGATGTGCTAAGGCTTGGAGCTTCCCCACCAGGACCCTCAAAGGAAGAGGTTTCTCTTTCAAGTTTTGGTGGTTTACTCCAGGCATTCTATTTGCTGTTCTGTGTAGGGGTCACTTGTTATTATAACTTCTTTTACCAAATTTCCAAGATTGTTGTCTTCAAGATCACCTAGACTGGAGATCTGCTATCACTGCCACTTGGGTTAGAAACCCTCCTTCTCCATATCAAAGCATCCCCATGACATGAACCCTCAAACTCTGACCTGTTCCTCCAATCCATTCCTTCCTGTCCCCTGGCTATTGCCCTGGTTTGCGTTTCCTTATTGCCCACCCAGACTGCTGAACCAGCCTACTAATTGATCATCCACGCTGCTGCCAGGGTGAGCTTTCTAAAATCTAGATCCCATTGGGTTTCTTTCCTGGTTTCAAGAGTTTTATTGACTTCTCCCTGTGATCTATACAGTGGATTTCAACCCTCATAAGAAAGGATTGAAACAGAAGAACCCCAAATTTTTTCAGTGAAGTGTTATAAGGAGCTCCAAGATATAAAACAGATAAAGTCTAAGCTGCCCTGGGTAAAGCAAGGACAGAGGCCTCAGAGCCTGCCCTAAAGTCCTCCAGGCCTGCCCCTCTGGGCCCAAAACAGCTCTGAGGAATCCCGGAACTCTTCCGGACACAGCTGGGATGCTGCAGCCCAGCGGGAGGATGTGTATGCTTCCTGGCTTGGCATAGCAGGCCCTCCAGAATCTGCCCCAGCCTACCTTTCTGGCCTTATCACCTGCCACTTCACTGCACACACTCTCCATGCCCCTGCTACACAAATCACAAAACCCCAATGTGCCAGGCATTCGAGGCTCCACACGGCAGTTCATGCAGCTTCCTCGGCCTGGTGTCTTCCTGCTCATCCCTGTCTGGACAATCCTAATTGTCCTTTCAGGTTTCACTCCAGTGTCATCCTGTATGGAGCCCTCTCTTATAGACAATTCGGACAGAGCACACCCCCACCTTCCCCTGGGAAATCTGTTAAGGTGAACTGTTTAACCACTTAAAACATCTGCTACCCAGACCTGTTTCTCATAGCAATATCATCTTTCTAATCCTGGCCCAGATTATCAATAAATGTGTGTGACATTATGAAGTGAAAACTGTGTCCTTTATTCCATCGTCAGCAGAGGTGAGTGAGCCATACACAATTCCCTGAGGAATCCTGAGGACCTTCAGAGGAAGCAAGAGGCCAAAGAGCCCCGAACTGGAAATCTGAGTCCTTGGGTTCTCATTCTGACTCCATCCCAAACTAAGTCTTTAAATTCAGCTCTACGCTGCCATGGTTTTAGTGCTCTTGGCATAATGATAATGATGATTCTAATGGCTAATATTTATAAGGCAGCTACCACATGCAGACAGACACTGCTGTAAGCATTTTTCATGGATTAACTCATTTTTGCTTTACAGAACAAAGGCTGAAGCATTTACTAGATTGAACCCTTTCTCCAGCTGCATTTAGGTCTGAAAGAGACTTTACAGGGATGAGGAAAGGTGAAATGACTGCTCAGGTGACTCAGCTGCTAGCAGAACTGGCTGGTGGCAGGTCTTCTGGCTTTCAGGTGAGTATACTTTCACCCACATAACACTGCTCTATGGGAGTAGCCTGGGTATTGACCTGTCCCTGCAAAATGTTTTACAAAGCATCAACAGAGAGATATGACACTCAGCTATCAGCACAACTCAATACATGAAAAAAATTTCCTAACTTCAAAAGTTAAACGATTCCATTCAAATTTGGTTTACTTTTTAAATTACCATCTAGTAAGGACTATATTCACATAAAATAATTTATTTAACAAGGATACAAATGGTGCCAATAAAATCTAGGGTAGAAAAACTTCTTATCCCCAGCTATAGACATGCTGGTGAGATCCTAACCGGGCAGAGTGGCTCCTTCCACTGTAGTTAAGGCTGCTACCACGTGGCTTCAAGGACATGGTGTCCATGACCCTCTGCTGTACATCAGATCATAATTCTCTTAAAAGCATGGCTCAATTTAAAGTGTATTCCCCGAGAGGCAGGCAGCACGCTATCATGGAAAGAGAAGTAAATCTGAAGTCAAAACTCCTGCCATTGACCAAGTGACCCTGGGGAAATCAGTTAATATGGCCAAGTCTCAGATTTGTCCAGTGGAAAATATTATCAAGGCTATCGGTCCTTCCTAGCTGGGGTTGCTGTGATGCTTCAAGGAGACGTGAATGAAGAGGACTGGTGTGGGTAAATACTCATTTTTCTTCTTTAAGGAGTGGTCATACTTGGAGAATGCTATCCAGAACTGTTTCCTCATTGCAACCCTGCCTTAGTCTCTTCCAGATGCTATTAACAAAATACCACAGATTGGGTGACATATAAATGAATGAAATTTATTTCTCACCATTTTGAAGGCTAAGAAGTCCAAGATCAAGACATCAGATTTGGTGTCTGGTGAGGATCCTCTCGCTGGTTCAGAGATGGCCATCTTTTCACTGTGTCCTCGCGTGACAGAAGGGATGAGGGATTACTCTGGGGCTCCTTTTATAAGGGCACTAATCCCATTGATGAGGGCTCCACCCATATGACCTAATCACCTCCTAATACTATCACCTTGAGGGTTAGAATTTTAACATATGAATTTGGGGGAAACACAAACCTTCAGACCACAGCAACCCCAGGGAAGAGAAATGACTTAGCCAAGATCCACAGTATGATGTGGACACGACAGAGCTTGGAGTCTCCCCTTTCTAGCACTCTATCCTTTACTTAAACTATTTTAGGATTACATTAATTTCATTCTATTCTTAAGCTAGGAATCTGCAGAAATATTTGTAAATTCATATATTACTTTAAGTCTTAACACTTTGTTTTTGAGACAAAGTCTCACTCTGTTGCCCAGGCTGGGGTGCAGTGACACAATCATGGTTCACTGCAGCCTCAAATTCCTGGGCTCAAGCAATCCTTCTACCTCAGCCTCCAGAGTAGCTGGCACTACAAATGCACCCACTATGTCCAGCTAATTTTTAAAATTTTTATATAGAGGCAGGATCTCTCTATGTTGCCCAGACTGGTCTAAGTCCTGGGCTCAAGGAATCCTCCTGCCTTGCCTTCCCAACATGCTAGGATTACAGGCATGAGCCACCACCCAGCCCAACCCTTAAAACTTTTAACTGACGCTTAGCATGGCACCAAAATAATATTTATTGAATGTATTCTGGTGCCAACCTCTGGATGCGTAATTTCATCTGACCCTCACAACAGTCCTGCAATGCTCGTATGATGAGGCCCCACTTCCCATTCCACCTTGCTGGAACTGGAGGTCAGGGAAACTTAGGGAATTTGCCCAAGAGCCCATGAGTGAAGAGTGGTAGAGGAGATTCAAATTCTTTTTCTCTACCAGATCCAGTGCTTTTCCCATTAGCCAAGGGTGCCTCAACAAGGAACGAGAATCCCACAAAATTGGAGGAAAAGGGAAAAAAAAATGTGATTTCAACATGGTGTTCACTGATGCTATTGCAGAAATGTGCACGCAGCATTCACATTTTAACAAAAGCAGTAATTACCATATTAGGAAATAGAGTCGTCTTCTACCTTTTCTAAAAATCTTAAAAAGTAAACATTAAAGCATACTTTGGGCTTGCTAACTTAAAAGGCAAATGGGTGGTGTCGCGTCCACAGCCGCTCTATTTGACCACATTGCAGAGGTACACACGTGCAGGACGGTGATTCTGCAGCTAAGGGTACCTCCTCCCTGAAACTGCACCCTGGCCCTTCTCCCCACCCCTTCCATTCTGAGGGTGACGCCTTCACCTGGGCTCTCTTAAAATCCTGCTATTTGTGTGCAAATGCGAGTTCAAATTTCTCCCTGAAACACTGGTGGGGGGACACTATGCACCCTCAGCTTTAAATGTCACCCTGATTTCCTATATATTCCCTCCTCCAACCTACAACCCCCCTCTCCCCCACCCGACCCCCACCACCCCCATCCCCAGCCTCCTGTCCTTCCCATTCCAGGTGCTCCGGGTGCTAGCAAAGCTGGGGTGGGCGGCGCCGGGCAAGGTCTGAAGACTGCGAGGACCCAGCTGCCAGGCGCATTGTGAAGTGGCCCGAGCGTCACAGGCGACCCGGGCCTCGGGACCGGGGGGCGGGGCGGGTGTCTGCAGCGTCCTCGGGAGGTCTCAGGCCCCTTGCGCAGACGCTGCGCGTGCCCAGAGGGAGGGATGGCAGGCTTCAGCCACTTCTCCCAGCCGCCCTACCGGGACCTCTGGGAACCCCCGCGGCCCGGCGGAGAACGAGAGTCCACGCAGCGGCTAGGCGGGCAGAGGTCCGGAGCCGACTCCACCGCGTGCTCCCGGGCCGGGACTCCGGGTGCGGAGAGCGAAGCTGGGGCGTGCTGGCTGCACCCGCACTGTTCGTTCACCCCGCGGCCTCGCAGGCGCGGGTGCTCAAACTCACCGCGGGGCAGCCGAAGCCTGAGCGATGTGGCCCGCAGGCCCCTGGAACGCTCCAGGAAGCACCGGCCCCGCAGCAGGCGCCTGGAAGATGCCTGGGGAGAGACAGGAACCAAGCCCCGCCCGGCTTGGCAGCCGCAGACGCAACTGCCACCCCAGCGGCCGCAGCCCTGCCCGCATTACCCTCTGGCCCAGGGAGACTCGCCCCCGCCTTATCCCGGAGGAGCTGGCACTCCCCTGAGTGGCACATTCAGGGTAGAAAAGGCACAGGGTGGAGACCAGTGGGCAGTGCCACTCGGCAGACATCTAGGTCGCTGGTCGCCTTCCTCAGTTCCCTCGGAGCGGTCTTCTGTGCCCTCGCAAAAGTTCAGGAGGCACTCAGCCTGCGTGTGCGCCCAGAAGAGAGACAGCAGCGACCAGGTTAAGTCATTAGCCAGCCGGGACTCCCAGCCCTTGGCCTCCAGCAAAGAGATGCGGAGCCCGCACACCCAGGTCCTGAAGAGCAAGCTGGAAGAGGTGGTGGTGTCCTCCCAGGACCAGCAGATTGTGGCCCTGGTGCTGACCCGTCTCAAGAAGGCCCAGAGGATGCGGGAGCTGCAGCAGCAGGCGGCTAAGGCCTGGGAGGAGCTGAAGCGCTCGGATCAGAAGGTCCAGATGACCCTGGAGCAGGAGCGCCGGCTGCTGCTGCGGCAGAGCCAGGAGCAGTGGCAGGAGAAGGAGCAGCGCAAGACCCTCCAGAGCCCTGAGCAGCGCGGCCGGCGGCGGGACAGCCAGAGGAAGAACGTGCCCCCGGGGGAAAGCCGGTGGAAGGAGCAACCAGAGGACCAGGAGAGCCCGCGCCAGGAGAAGCTGGAGAAGGTGTGCGCCCAGGCAGAGCACCGAAAACAGTGCCAGGTGCGGCGCCTGCGGGAGCAGGAGAAGATGCTACGGAACCTCCGGGAGCAGCACAGCCTGCAGCTGCAGAGGAGGCTGGTGGAAGCCTGTCGCAAGAGGCACCTACATGCCGTGGAGGGCCAGAAGAAGGTCCAGGACACCAACCTGAGCTCCCTCATCAATTACCAGGCCCGGAAGGTCCTCATGGACTGCCAGGCCAAGGCTGAGGAGCTCCTTAGGCAGCTGTCCCTGGAACAAAGTTTCCAGCGGTCCCAGGAGATACACCAGGGCCTGAGGAAGGAGCGGCAACGCGAGCTGAGGGAGAAGGCCCAGAAGGAGGAAGAGCAGTTGCAGCAGGCCAGGTGGCGCGCAGGGGAGTCAGAGGAACAGAGGAAGATGCGCAAAAGAATTCTGGTGGAGCTGGCGGATGAGAAGATCCGACAGGCCAGGAGTCACGTGCACAAGACCACTAGGGACAAGGTGCAGCACCTCCGGGAGCTCAACCACCTGAGGGAGAAAAACCACCACATCCTGAAACTGAAAGCCGAGAAGGAGGAAAAGTGTCACATTGAGGGCATCAAGGAGGCCATTAAGAAAAAGGAGCAGAGGGTGCAGCACATTTCCCAAGGGAAAGACCCAAACTTCCAGGAGTTCCAGAAGCTCCCTCAGGCCTCCAGGAGAGAGGAGAGAGCGCCTGCCAACAGCTCCCTTGATCAGATGGTACTAGAGGCCCAGCTCCGTGCCTGTCAGCAGAACAGGGGTTACTGAGAACCAAGGACGCCTGGCTTACAGCGCGCAGCCAGAAGGAGATGTGGCAATGTGATTCCTTTTGTAATCTGATTATAATTGAACATTGATTTTAAAAAAGCATGTAAAATAGCTGCAATTTCCTCTCATGAACTGGTTTATTGATTCACTTGGATAGTTTAGAGGGTCGGGGAGAAAATTTTGGGAATTTCTATGAAAATGACTTCGCTTTGTGAATTTCAATTTGAATAGAAAATACTCATTTAGCTCTCAAGTAATCTTAGAAACACACAACAGGCACATTTTGGAGACACCAGAGAAAAATCTATAGTTAGGGATACAATTCTGTGATATGTCTTAAGTCTTTTCCTGTCCCAGAACTTATGAAAGGGTGAAGTATAAAGTACCCGTCATAAGAAATCTCCAAGACAAAAAGAAATTTTAAAAAGGGTGAAGTGGGAGGATTCCTGTGAACGAGTAGATTTGGGAACCCTGCATACTATATCCTCTCTTGGGAGTTCATAATGCACTTTAAAATTTTAAAGGCTCTGAAAAGACACTTATTTCTTTAATGCCCCTCCCCCCTTTTTTTCTCAGATAATTTCATGGAATTGATGTTCTGTGAAACATTTTTGGAAACAGCACTCTGTAGTTCTTATATGATTGTGAACTTCTTTGGCCTTCCCTCCCTGTGTTGATAGGAAGTGTTTATAATTCCATCAGCACTATGTCTTGACTGTTCCACCACAGCCAGGCCATCTGATATAGTTTGGCTGTGTCCCCACCCAAATCTCATCTTGAGCTGTAGCTCCCGTAATTCCCAGGTGTTGTAGGAGAGGCCTTGGGAGATAATTGAATCATGGGGGTGGGGTTTCCCCCATACTATTCTCATAGTAGTGAATAAGTCTAAAGAGATCTGACTGTTTTATAAGGGGAAACCCCTTTCACTTGATCTCATTCTCTCTTGTCTTTCACCTTCCACCATGATTGTAAGGCCTCCCCAGCCACATGGAATGAGTCCATTAAACCTCTTTCTCTGTATAAATTACCCACTCTTGGGTAAGTGTTTATCAGCAACGTGAAAACAGACTAATACATCATCTAAGAGCTCATTAGAATCTATTTGGTCTGCTTCTTTTTTTGGTCAGTCCTATCCAGTCTTACGAAATAAAATTCTATTGGAATCCTTCTCTTCCCCTCTATTTCTCCTCTGTCTCTTTTGGAGGAGGTATGTGATGTCATTCTGTCTTCCCACATTGTGTCTAATTAACCTAACCAGGCCCTGAGTCAATGACTAAGCATGACTCAGTAATATGACATTTTAAAAATAAGGAGCCAAAAGTTAAATAGAAATTAACCCATCATATCTCAGAGTCTTCATTGAAATCTCTAAATGCTTTCTTTAAAAAGCCCCTAGTGTCACGTTTGTATTAGAGAGAGAGAAATAGAATAAGCCCCATTGGGAGATTTATATCTTATTAGTAATTCTAAAACATTAAAGGTAACCTGACAAAGGATTTTGTGCAGAGGTCAGTTTGAGGTCCACTTTCTTGGCTCTTATCATGGAAACCACGCCCTCTTCCCCATTCCATTTTCTTCCCCTGCCCCAGATCCCTTCTGCCTGGTATGCCCAAAGAGGCCTACTGTAGGACCCTCACTCTTTTCCTCAAAAATGTTCAGGGACAGCCCCCTTGCTCAAAATGGAAGGGCTCACATATCTTGCCTCAATTTCCAACCTTATTCTCTTCTCCTTGCCCAAGTTAATCCTCTGTTCCGGCCAAATGCCATGTGCAACCCAAATATTCGAGAGTAATGCTTAAGACATTTCAGACAGACTTTGTTATGAATCCTAGCTCTGCCTCTTAGTACAGTTGTGTGAGACTGGAGAAGTTACCTTTTTGAGCCTATTTTCTTGTTTGTAAAATGGAAAATAATTCGTACTTCAAAGGCACGTTGCAAAGGATGATAAAAACTAATCCATGTAAGGTGTTTGGCACAGTGCCCAGAACCTGATACATACCCTATAGTTAAATACTGTGGGGTTTTTTGGTTAATAACACTGACCTCGCACCTTTATCAGTTCCATTATCCCTACTTTGGTGCCTTTTCCCTAGCTGCCCCCTTCTACCCTATCCATGCCTGGGTTTTCTGAGCTTAGTTCACATTCTGCCTCTTCCCTGGCTGCCCCATCTTGACATCACTCTTCACTGACAAACTGCATGGCTCATGGAGTACTTAGTAGTTACTGCTTGTATGGCATACCTATTTTGCAATCCACATCTTGGTTTCCTAACTAGCCTACATGCTACTTGAAGCCAGGATCATCGTCTTAGACTTCTTTATACAGTACTTAACATGGTGGTCAATACATAGTCAAAATAAAGGCCATAAAACAGGATGTTTTGACTTCACCTCCATATCCCATGCATTTTTTCCTAATGTTCTTTGCTTTTTGCTCCAAGAAATAAATACAGACTTGTATTTTTTCCAATTCTTTGTGAATATTACTGGTAGAACTAATCTATACAAAATGAATTTAACAGAAATGGAGTAGACTTACTTTTTCTTATTTTTCCCTTAAGTACAATTAAAAGCCCTCAACATCATACATAAAACAAACATGAGAACACTGAAAGGTGGAGAGATGACAGACCAGCTAGGGACCTCGGGACCCAAGGAGCCACACAGTGGTAAATTTCCTGGGCATTTTTTGGCCTCGTATATCTCAGACCAGGAGCCAAAGAAAGGAATAACCCCAAGACACCAAGTGCAGGCAAAAAAGCCCCAATACAAGTCAGCTCTTTCCAGTCAAAGGATCAAGAAAGGGCAGGCTAACAAGAAAAAAAACTTTAGACAATAACCACTCTACTCCAACAAACTCCACCCTTACCCATGCCAGCAAAGACTGAGGGGGGAACCTAGACTTTTACCCTCACAAGCTGAAACAAGGAGCTCCCTCCTCCTGCCCTAGCAATGCCAGCAGAGACCACAGGGGAACTCAGACTTCCAACCACTGCCTCCCCAGGCATCTCTCCCCACCTCCCCACCTCCACACCTCCCCATTGGATGATGTCAAAGGAAGATGAGTGGAGTTAGGACTTCTATCAGTATCCACCAGGAACAAGGCTGAATACCCCTTTTTTGGCCCCCAGCCCCTGCCACCCTGTAGAGGCCACATAGGAACCAGTAATAAGGCATTCCTACACCTCCTAGACAGGGAGGTATCAGTAGAGGCCTGAAGGGGAGCCAGGACTCCCACCCCCACCAGCAGTAATAAAGGTGCGCACACACACACCTCAGGTGACAATGGAGGTTGAGTAGGGACCTGGAGTTCTGTCCCCAGCTGGTAGTAATAAGGCAGTGGCCCCCTTTCTCTTCTGGAGTGGTGTCAGAGGAAGCCAGATAAAACAAAAGGTTTAAATAAGTTCTAGCCTTATAATACTCAAGATGTCTAGGTTTCAACTGAGATTCACACTTTATACCAAGAACCAAGGACATCTCAAACTGAATGAAAAGGTAAACAATAGATGCCAACATGCGGACAAATGTTAGACTTACCTTAAAAAGAATTTAAAGCCACCATAATAAAAATGCCTTAACAAGCAATTATGAACACGTTGAAACAAAAAAAAAAGGAAATATCTGCAAATAGATAGAAAGTCTTAGCGAATAAATAAGAAGTATAAAGAAGAACCAAATGAAAATTTTAGAACTGGAAAATACAATAACAATAATCAAAAGCTCAGTGGATGGACTCAACAACTGAATAAAGGGAGAAAGGAGAGAATCCGTGAACTGGAAGACAGAACAATAAAAATTACCCAAACAGAGAAACAAAATTTATTGGGGAACAAAATGAGTAGAGTCTTATGGGCCTATGTGACTATAACAAAAGATCTAACATTCATGGTATGGGAATCCAGGAGAAAGGTACAACAAGGAGAGGGCTGAAAAAGTACTCAAGGAAACAATGGCTGAAAACTTTTCAAATGTGATAAAGTATTAAACTCTAAAAGGGTAAACCCATAGAAATCCATAAGATACAACATAAACTTCTAAAACTAAAGACAAAGAAATTATTGATCAAGAGAGTGAGAAAATAAGCCATAAACTGAGAGAATATTTGCAAAATACTGATTATATTAAAATTAAATAAAGTATACTTCAGAGCAAAGAAAACTACCAGAAACAGAGAGGAACATTATAAATTTACAATATAGTCAATCCACCAAGAAGACATAGCAATTCTAAACATGTATCAAACAACAGAGCTACAAAACGTGTGAAGCAAAAACTAATAGAACTGTAGCTGGGCATGGTGGCATATGCGTGTGGTCCCAGCTACTCAGGAAGCTGAGGTGGGAGGATCACTTGAGTCTGAGAGGCAGAGGTTGCAGTGAGGCAAGATCATGCCACTGCAATCCAGCCTGGGTGGCAGAGTGAGACCCCATCTCAAAAAAAATTAAACCAATAAAAGAAAAAAAAACTAATAGAACTGGAAAGACAAATAGATAAATCCACAGTTATAGTTGAAGATTTCAATAAGCAGAAAATCAGCAAGGATGCAGAAGAATACAAAAACACTATCAACTAACAAGATCTAATCAACATTTATAGAAGACTCAAACAACAGGGGAATATGCATTTTTTTCCAGGCCATGGAGCATATACAAAGATAGAACATATCCTGGGCCATGAAACAAGCTCAACAAATTTTTAAAAACTGAAATCATACAAAATGTGTTCTCCAATCACAATAGAATCAAAATTATAAATCAATAACAAAATAAGAAAACATCTAGTGCTTGGAAATTTAACACTTCTAAATAATCCATAAATCAAACTGGAAGTCTCAAGGGAAATAAAAAATTCACATTGAACTGAATGAAAAATAAAACTTGTCAAATTCGTGAGACACAGCTAAAGCAGTGTTGAGAGGGAAATTTATAGCGTTAAGTGCATACTTTAGAAAAGAGGGAAGGTCTCAAAGCAATTATCTAGGCTTCCACTCAAGAACCTTGAAAAAGAGCAAAATAAACCCAAGGCAAGCAGAAGAAAGAAAATAATAAAGAGCAGAAAACAAAGCAAAAATAAAAAACAATAGAGAAAATGGGTGAAACAAAGATCTGGTTCTTTGAAAAGTTGAATAAAATTGACAACCCTCTAGAAAAACTGACAAAGAAAAAAGGATGACACAAATTACCAATACAATGAGTGAAAAGGGTATATCATTACAGACACTGCAGACATCAAAAGGATAATAAGGAAATACCATGAACAACTTTACACACATAAATTTGACAACTTATGTGAATGGACCAAACACAAATTAACACAACTCACCCAATATGAAATAGATCATTGAATATCCCCATAACTACTAATAAAATTAAATTCACAATTTAAAAACTCCCCCCAAAAATCTCTAGCCCAAGAGCACTTTCCAGTTCATTTCAGGAAGCTAGTATTACCCTAATTCCAAGCCAGGCAAAGAATGGATGAAAGAAACAAAAACTACAAATTAATGTCCTTCATGAATATAAACATAAAATCTCTAGTAAAACTTAGCAAATTGCATTCAACAATATATGAAAAGAATTATATGCCACAATCAAGTGGAGTTTATTCCAAGAATTCAATTTAGATTCCAAATTCAATATTCTAAAATCAATCATCATATTAATAAGCCACGATATTAACAAACTAAAAAAGAAAAATCACATGAACATATCAATTGATGCAGAAAAAGCATATGACAAAATTCAGCACCCATTCATGGATAATACTTTCAGAAAAGTAAGAATAGAAGGAAACTTTCTCAGCTTGATAAACAGTATCTACAAAAGAAAAAAAATGAAAGAAAACAAAACAAAAACCTACAGCAAACATCGTACCTAATAGTGAAAGCCTGAATGCTTTCCCCCAAAAATTATAAACAAGGCAAGGATGTCGATACTTACCACTCTTGTTCAACATAGGCCTGGAAGGCAAGAAAAGGAAATAAAACCCATACATATTAAAAAGAAAGAAATAAAACTACCCCTATTTGCAAATAATAGGATGGCTTATGTAGAAAATTTTAAGGCATCTTCTAGAATGAATGAGTTCAGCAAGGTAGAAAGATACAAGATCAACATTTTAAAAAATCAATAGTATTTCTATATATTATCAATGAATATGTGTTGCCAAAATTTTAAAATACAATACCATTGACAATCACTAAAAAAAGGAATATCTAGATGTAAACCTAAAAAAACATGTATAAGACTTGTCTGCTGAAAACTATAAAATGCTGATGAAATAAACAAAAGACCTCAATAAATGGAGAAACATACTGTTCATAGATCAGAAGACTCAACATAATAAACATGTCAATTCCCCTCAAACTAACATACTGATTAATTGCAATTTCTGTCAAAATCCCAGCCAGATTTTTATAAATACAGAAAGATAATTCTAAAATATATCTGGAAAAGCAAAGGAACTAGAATAGTTAAAACAATTTTGAAAAAGAAAAGTGGGAGGAATTTTATGACTTTTTCTATAGCTACCATAATCAAGACTGTGTGGTATTGGTAAAGGGACACATACATCAGAGGAACATAAAAGAGAAACCAGAAATAGACCCATATAAATATGTCTGATTAATTTTCAACAAAGATGCAAAAGCAATTTGATGGAGAAAGATAACCTGTTCAACAAATGATGCTGGAACAAGAGGATATCTCCGAGTTGGGGGGAAGCACAGGGGAAGTCACACATCTTATATAAAAATTAACTCAAAATGGATCATGGACTTAAATGTAAATTGTAGTACTACAAAACTTTTAGAAAAAAATATGAGAACATCTTCAGGATCCAGGGTTAGGCAAAAAGTTCTTAAACTTGACACGGAAAGTTCAATCGATTAAAAAAACCTGATAAATTGGAATTTATCAGAATCATAAATGTTTACTCCACGAAAGACCCTTAAGGATAAAATGACAAGCTGCAGAGTGGGAAAATGCAAATTAAAACCACAGTGAGATATCACTATTCACCTGTCAGAATGGCTAAAATAAGAAATAGTGACAACACCAACTGCTGACAGGAACGCAGAGAAACTGGATCACTCATATGTTGCTAGTGGGAATGTAAAGTGGTACAGCCACTCTGGGAAACAGTGTGGCAGTTTCTTCAAAAACTAAAGACGTAACTGCTGTACAACCCAGTGATACGACTCGTGAGCATTTATCCCTGAGAAATTAATTAACAGTCTCACGAAAACCTGTATGTGAATATATATAACAGCTTTATTTGTAATAGGCAAAAACAGGGTTAACCTAGATGTCCTTCAATTGCTGAAGGTTAAACAAACTGTAGTACATCCAGACCATGGAATACCACTCAGCAATAAAAAGAAAGCCACCTTTTTTTTTTTTTTTTTTTTTTTTTTTTTTTTTAGACAGAGTTTCACTCTTGTTGCCAAGGCTGGAGTGCAATGGTGCGATCTCGGCTCACTGCAACCTCTGCCTCCCAGGTTCAAGCAATTCTCCTGCCTCAGCCTCCCAAGTAGCTGGGATTACAGGCGCCCACCACCACGCCCAGCTAATTTTTGTATTTTTAGTAGAGATGGGGTTTTGCCATGTTTGCCAGGCTGATCTCAAACTCCTGACCTCAGGTGTTCCACCCACCTCGGCCTCCCAGAGTGCTGGGATTACAGGCGTGAGCCACCCCACCTGGCCCCAAATACTGATTCATCCAATAGCTTAGATGAATTATGCTGAGAAAAAAAAAAGCCAATCCCAGAAAGTTACGTAATGTGTGATTCTAATTATATAGCATTATTGAAATAACAAAATTGCAGAGAACAGATTAGTGGCTTTCAGGGATTGTAAATGGGTGGAAATGGAGGAAAGTGGGTGTGGTTATAAAATCTAAACATGAGGGATCCTTCTGGTGATGGAAATGTTTTGTATCTTGACTTTATCAATGTCAATATTCTAGATGTGATATTGTATTGTAGTTTACAAGATGTTATCACTGGGAGAAACCAGGTAACAGGCATGCAGGATCTCTCTGTATTATTTCCTAAAACTGCATGTGAAACCATAATTATCTCAAAATAAAAAGTTTATGAAAACAAAATAAAACTGACATTACTAAAACTGCACATTGTATACTGCTAGGGGAAAATGGCAGAAAAAAATAACATTTTGTTGTCAACAATAACAACCTCAAAAGTTGACACCAGAAAAACTAGGTTTGGTAGAAATTTATTAACACAAAGTAAACTCAATGATGGCTAAAACTGCAAATAGTAACATTTGTGATACACTAAAATGGAATGATGGAACCAAAGTTTTTATAACACTTTCATATGCAGAATTCAACCTGGGAAAGTTGAACTTGGAAGAAATAATTGCCACAAAGGAAAGCCCACAATGACAGAGGCTATAATTGGTCACATTTGATACCGCCAAAAACGCTAATAAAGAAATGCAATTGATCTTAACGCAAAGAAGTTTTTTGTAAACTGAAAACAAAAATTAAAAAATTGGAAGCAGAGACTATACCATTAAAAACTGATCACAGAATTGAATTGGCTTAAAGGGATTTGTGGTTGGAAAATACTCTCTCAATGCTCAATGAAAATGTATTAGCCTTGGTTTTCTCACTTAAACATTTGTATTTAAGTACATATCAGATCAAAGCTATGAGATCAAAACATCCTACCCTCTAATAGCCAAATCTTATCAAAGGCCTACTATATGCCAGGCACTTGACACATACTAGGCTCTTTTATATTCATTTGTCTCCTTTAATTTCATAACATCTCTGTGGCATACATATTACAGTATTTCACAGATAAGAAACTAAGGCTTAGCAGTGAGGTTGAGAAAGATTTCTGATATGCTGCTGCTAGTAAATTCTGATAGAGCTGGAATTTGAGCCCCAGGTTTTTCTGACTCCCACTGCAGTCTTCTTACATTATGTGGCCTTTTAACAATTAAAAGGAAGTAGGACACAATGGTTAGAACACAAGCTCTGAAGCCACACTGCTCATGTTAAAATCCAAGATTCATTCCTTAACTAATCAGTCACTTTGGACAAGATTCTTAACCCATCCATGCATCAGTTTCTTTATCCAACTAAAGGGAATAAAGTGCTGTATATAACTCATAGGGTTGTGATGATTAAACAAATTAATACATGTAAGGAATTTAGAACAGTGCCTAACACATGATAAGAACTCCATGTTGGTTTTTATTATGTAATTTTTTCTTGAGTCTAGTGCCGGACACAAATTTTTATTTAAAAAAATCTGAATTGCAAGTGCACTCAGAATTTGGGAGGAATGAATGGCAAATTAACCTAACTCTTGTCAAATATTAAAATATACATGTCTTTTATGGTAGAAATTTAAATACTGACTGTTGGCTTAGTTGCATTTAAACTTATAGACCTCAGAAGTTTTAAAGAAATTACTTGAATTAGCCGGGCGTGGTGGTACATGCCTGTAATCCCAGCTACTCAGGAGGCTGAGGCAGTAGAATTGCTTGAACCTGGGAGGCGGAGGTTGCAGTCAGCCGAGATCACGCCACTGCACTCCAGTCTGGGTGACAGAGCAAGACTCTGTCTCAAAAAAAAAAAAAAAAAAAAAAGTTACTTGTGACTTTAGGGGATGTAAGTGTTTCTCCCCCAACTGCGTAACTGAATTAATTCTACATTGGAACAGCCTTTGTTAATGTTCTCCCTCCATCCTAATCCTATAGGAGCAATTCCGCATTGGTTGGGGGGAAATGCTGACCCAATTGAGTGTTCTCAGGTATTAATCCTTCCTTCCTAGGTCTGGAATGTCATTAAAATTATCTGGAGCTGCATTCTTCTCCTTTTTGTATATCTTACATAATCCAAGAGTCTTTCAATAATAAGCTTTAAAAATTATTTTTGAGACATCAAACACTTGCCAATTGATTTTGTCTTTTTCAGAAGTCAGAAAGTTCTGGGTATTTTCCAGTTCTATGTCTAGTTATAACTAGACCCATTTCCCTTCTAATAGCACTTGAAACCAGAATAGTACTATTTCCAGCTAATTTTCCTGTGCTTCAGAAGGAGTTATTGTTTCATTTTGGTGTTGCAGATGTTCTAACTCAAAGGAACGAGGAAGTCAGATTCACTGGCAAGTTTATATTTTGTGGTTTAAGTAGAAGTGAGCTAATTCTCAAAAAAGGGGGAGCCACTCCAAAAGGTTCTAAGTCTTATTTTCTGCATTGGCCTAATTGTCACTTGTATTCTGTGGGTGATGGCACTTGCCAAAAGTCATGTCTCTTTTACTGACTTGAAGGTGGCAAAAGGGCAGAAGGGTTAGGTCCCAGTTGTGGCACAGTGAGGGAGTCCTCCTGTAGCCCTCTGAATGTATGTGCTGTCAGTGACAAGCCCTCCTTCTTTATAATCATTTTAAAAATATCTTCCTTACAGCCTCAGCTCAGAAATAGACCCATGTGTTAATCAAGGCTAAAGATGGACACTTCCATGTGGCATGGAAGATGGCCACCAAAAGCCTCAGGCTTATGTGCATCCCATTTGCAATGCAAGAAGAGAGACTTCTTTGCCTTTGATATGGAGAATTCCAGAAGAAGACTTGGATGGGGCCAGCTTTGGTCACAAGCCCTTCCCTTGGACCTGTGTCCATTATAGTATTATAGCATATAGCATTATACTTGATCTAGTGTGCAAATTGGGCCATGGGGGCTGTTACCAGAATGGGGTAGAATTGGCAAGGGTGTTATTGGACAGCTTTGTACACACAAGAGAGCCTGAGAACAATCATAAGATGAGATGTAGGAAAGTATGTGCCACAAACAGTAACTAACATTTATTTGGGGTAGCTTTAATGGCAATGAAATGTTTCCATGTTTCCTTGGATTTTCATACTCCCTCTCCATTTAATGCAAAAAACAGGCCCAAACCTCTACTTCCCACAGTGTGGGGGATTCGCTGTCTTGAGGGCCCTCCTGCTTTCAAACAGCTATCTGCTTCCTAAAATACAATTTATTTGCATTGCTGGGATTTTGGAAGTAAGGGAAACCTCCACAGGGACTTCATACACACACACACACACACACACACACACACACACACACACACACACAGAGAGAGAGAGAGAGAGAGAGAGTCTGTACGCATAAAGGCAGAATTCCTCTGAGGACAAACAACAATATAGCAATAAGGATAAGCTGACTCTGAGATTCCCAGTTTAGACCAGAGACCCTGAAAGGAGATGACATTGGTCCAGGGTAATTGTGTCCCTGGTTCCTGGCAGAAGCAAACACAAATCCACTCTTGAGCAGGCATCCTCAATTTAAGCTCTCAAGTTTTTCACAGATTAAGAGGAGTCCAATATGAGTTCACAAAGATCATTCACACAAATAAACAAATCATAATGAGTGATAATCAATAGAAATAAAAATATTAAAACCCATACAGACTTCAAATATTAGAATTATCAGAATCAGAGGAGAGAAAAACCACATATAAAATGTTTAAGAAAAAATATCATCACAGAAACGGGCAAGCAGAAGGGAATGGCATATATGACTAGTCATATTTGAAAAAGAAATACAACTTTTCGAAATAAAAAATATAGTTTTTTGCTATTTCAAAAATCGCAAAGAGTGGCAGTAAATAGCATACTAAACATAGCTGAGGAGAGAATTAGAGAACTTGAAGATAGGTCCATAGAAATTTCCCAGAATACAGCACAGAGAAACAATATATAAAATATGAAAGAGACGTTAAGAGATGCAGAAGATAAAACAAGAAGTTTCAATAGCAAATCAGGGTCCAGGAGGAAGGAATAGAGAAAATGGGAGAGAGAACAAATTAAAGATTTCTTTCTAGAACAATGAAAAATGAGTACATTGACGCAGTAAGCATCCCATGACAGTCTCCAGAAAATACAAAGACAGTAAATCCAACTGTAGGCATATTGAAAGTAACATGCTGAACACCAAAAACAAACAGAATCTCTTAAAGGCATTTTAAAAAGAAAATGCATCACCTACAAAGGAATGACAATTAGACTGGCAGCAGCTTTCTCAACAGCAAAAACCAAAGCCGAGAGACAGTGAAATAATACCTTCTAAGTGCCAAGAGAAAATAACAGTCATCCTAGAATTGTCCACCCAGCAAAAATATCTTCACTCATAAGAGTAAAATGAAAACATTTTCAGAGAAACAGAAACAGAATTTACTACTAGCAGACCGAAGCCAAAGAAATATTTATAAAATGCACTCTGGAAAGAAGAAAAATGATCTTGCAAAATAAATAAATACGTAAATGTTAACAAACATCATCTATAAAAATGACATCTAATTTCCACATCTAATTTATGGAAATAAAAATGTTTAAAGGACAAAATCAAAATACAAAAAGACAATAGAATGAAAGTTGGGAGAAGAAATAAATTTGAGTGGCCTCTACTCACTTATAAGTGGGAGCTGAGCTATGGGTATGCAGAGGCATACAGAATGGACACAGGAGACTCAAAAGTGAGGAAGGTGGATGAGGCGTGAGAGATAAAATAAAATTACTCATTGAATACAATGTACAATATTTGAGTGACAGGCACACTAAAAGTCCAGACTTCAGTACTATACAATTCATCCATGTAACCAAAAACCTCTTGTACCCCTCAAGCTGTTGAAATAAAAAAAGAAAAAGAAATTATTACATGGTTTGATAGGAGGGTTGAGATTCTAATGTTAGAGTTTAGTAGATTTGCATGGTAAAATTTCAAGGGAAACCGCAAAAGAACAGAAATAGAATATGGCATAACTTCCAGACAAGTAGAAGAAAAAATGCAATAAGAAAGCAACCAAAATTCAAAGTGTTAACATTCAAGAAGAGGAAAATAGGCATAGTAAAAATGGAATAAATAAGATGCAAAAAGTAACAAATAGTACAGAGGAATACAGATGCATCAGTCACCACAGTGAATGAAAAAGACTAAATTCATCACACAATAGATCAATATTGTCACACTACATATCTTTAAAATTCAGTTATGCTATTCACAAGGGACACATTTAAACATAAGGAGAAGGAAATGTTGGAAGTGACAGATACATTAAACAAATATTAACCAAAAGAAAGCTTTCTGCTGTCAGGGAATACAGACTTTAATAGAGAAGGCATTATATAGACAGAGAGGACCACTGTATAATAACAAAATGATTGATCTGGAAGATGAAGCAATTCTAGAAAATCTTACATATATGTAAAGCAAAATCAATAGAACACAAAGAGGAGTTAAACTCATCATCAGAGTGAGACATGTTCAAAGATACCTCTTTTATTTATTGATAAACAAAAAAGTCAAAATATAAAAAATCGGCAAGTTTGGTTTACTGGACATATGTAAAGTCCATATAACAACAAAAAATTGACAAAAATTGATCATGGGATAGGCCATAAGAGAAGTATCAAGATTTTCAAATATTCAACAGCCTATGGACCAAGTTTTCTAATCACAATGCAGTTAAATTAGAACTCAAAAACATATGCTTAGAATTTTAAAATCTCATTTTAAAATACTCTGTGGATTAAAACATCATTAACAGAAATTTTAAAGTATTTAGAACTGGACAATAATAAAAATACCATATACCAAGTCTTATGGCATGCAGTGAAGAAGGTAATACAAGAGAAATATAGAGACTCAAATGCTTATTAACATAAGAGAAGAAAAGCTAAAAATTAATGAGTTAAGCAACCAACTTAAGAAATCAGAAAAGGAACAACAGAATACATACAAGAAAGTAAAAGAAAGATAACTATAAATACAGGCATTCATAAAATAGAAAGCAAAGATGTGACAGAGTTGATTAACAAAACCAAAAATTGGTTCTTTGGAAACAAAAATAAAATGACTAAACTTCTAACAGGATTGTTAGACAGCTATGGTTTTTATCAGTGTTATCAATATTATTCTTCATGGTCCTCTGTATTAAGAATCTAGTAGCTTGTAGCTGGGCATGGTGGCTTACGCCTATAATCTCAGCACTTTGGGAGGATGAGGTGGGCAGATTGCTTGAGCCGAGGAGTTCAAACCCAGTTTGGGCACATGTTTACCTATGCAACAAACCTGCACATTTTGCACATGCACCCTTGAACTTAAAGTTGAAAAAAGAATTTTGTTTTAAATTAGCTGGGTGTGGTGGCTTATGGCTGTAATCTCAGCTACTCAAGAGGCTGAGGCAGGAGGATGGTTTGAGCCTGAGAGGTCGAGGCTGCAGTGAGCCATGTTTGCACCACTGCATTGTAGCCTGGGTGACAGAGTGAGGCCTTGTAAAAAAAAAAAAAAAAAAGAAGAAGAAGAAAAGAAAGAAAGAAAGAGAAAAGAAGAAAAAAGAAAATGAAAAAAAGAGATTCGCAATGTTAAAAATAAAAAGAGGGATATACAGAGAGATCCAGCAGAGACTATAAAGATAATAGTGTACTATTAAAAACTATATGCCAAAGAATGCATAAAGAAGCAGAAGCTTAGAAGAAACACACATTCTTTTAAAAATAACCAACTCAAAAAAAAATTACAAAGTCCAAATAGCTCATAACCATTAAAACAAGTGAATCAATTGTCTAATTTTCCCACAAAGAGAATCACTGGGCACAGATGATTTTACAGGTAAGTTCTACCAACCATTCACAGAGTATATCATCTAATCTTATGCAAACTCTTCGAGAATACAGTGGCTCACACCTGTAATCCTAGCACTTTGGGAGGCCAAGACAAGTGGATTGCTTGAGCTCAGGAATTTGAGACCAGCCTGGGCAACATAGTGAGACTCCGTCTCTACAAAAAATACAAAAATTAGCCAGGTGTAATGGCAGGCACCTGTAATCTTAGCTACTCAGAAGGCTGAGGTGGGAGGATTGCTTGAGCCCAGGCGGCAGAGGTTGCAATGAGCTGAGATTGCTCCCACTGCATTCCAGCCTGGGCGACAGAGCCAGAACCTGCCCCCCACCCCCAAAAAAAAGTGAAAAAAAAGAAAAAGGATAGTCCCCAACTATTTATGTGAGTGCACTGTACTTTGATACTAAAACTCAAAAAATCCAACAAAGAAAAGTGATAGGAAAACCTCATTCATGAATATACAGGCAATAATCCTACACAAATATCAGCAAAATGAATCCTGTAGTTTATGGGAAAAGATAATACTGTACATCAGGACTAAGCTGGGATTTTTCCAAGAATATAATGCTTAACTTTAGGAAATCCATAATTATCATTCACCACATTAGCATATTAAAAGAATGAAACAATATTGTTTTTCAGTAGATGGAGAAAACACATCTGACGAAATTCAAAATACTATTTATTTATTTTTAATTAACTAGCTCAGATTAAAAACAGATTTCCTTAATCTGATAAAGGGAGTCTACCAAAAACCTACAGTAAATATTATTTTTAAGGATAAAACAGAGAAGGCTTTTAAAATCAGGATGAAAAAAGATAGGAGGCTGGGCATGGTAGCCCACTCCTGTGATCCCAGCAGTTTGGGAGGCTCAGGTGGGTGGATCACTTGAGGCTAGGGCTTTGAGACTAGACTGGCCAAAAAGGTGAAACCCCCTCTTTACTAAAAATACAAAAAAAGTAGCCGTGCTTGTTGGCATGCACCTGTAGTCCCAGCTATTCGGGAGGCTGAGGCAGGAGAATCACTTGAACCTGGGATACGGAGGTTGCAGTAAGCTGAGATTCCACCACGGCACTCCAGCCTGGGCGAGAGAGCAAGACTCTGTCAGGAAAAAAAAAAAAAGAGAGAGAAAAGAAGAAAGGAAGGAAGGAAGGAAGGGAGGGAGGGAGGGAGGGAGAAAGAGGGAGGGAGAAAGAGGGAGAGAGGGAGGGAGAAAGAGGGAGGGAGGGAGGGAGGGAGGAAATAAAAGGTATAAGGTTTGGAAAGGAGAAAAAACCCTTAAAACTCTCATTCACAGATGATATGATTTCTACATAGATGATGTGATTTTATCCACAATCTTAAAAGTTTATATGTTATATTCATAAAAGCACTTTTTGTGATAGCCAAGAACTGGAAACCATTCAATGTCCATCAATGGTAGAATGGATAAATAAATTGAGACATAGTCACACATTGAAATTCTATACAGCAAAGTGCATGGTCTACAACCATATTCATTCATGTGGGTGAATCTCACAAATTTCATGTTGAGTGAAAGATGCCAGCCACAAAACATCACCCACTATATGAGTTCATTTACATAAAACACAAACAGGCATAACTAATCTCTGCATGGAAATCAGGTTAGTGGTTACCCTTGGATGAGGGACTAATGGACAGAAGTGGCACAGGAATGTGGTGTGCAGTATTGAGGTAAGTATGGAATTTGGAGTCAAGCAGTGTTTGGTTTAAATATTAGCTCTGCTGTTTACCAATTGACTGACCTTTCACAAAGGACATCACCACTGGGAGACTCAGTTTTCTCAGCTAGAAAATGAACATACTAATGCTGCTCAGCTCACCGGATTGGTGTGAAGTGAAGAAGAAAACATATGTGAAACATCTGGCTCAGAAAGTTCTGAAAAATGGCAGCTATTGTTGTTATCAGTTTTATTATTCCTCGTGGTCCTCTCCGTTTAGAATCTAGCGACTTGTAGCCATGAACGGTGGCTCACACCTATAATCCCAGCGTTTTGGGAAGCCAAGGTGGGTGGATCACTTGAGCTCAGGAATTTGAGACCAGCTTGGGCAACACAGTGAAACCTCATCTCTACAAAAAATACAAAAATCAGCTGGGCGTGTTGGTGTGTGCCTGTATTCTGGGCTACTGAGGAGGCTGAGTTGGGAGGATCACCTGAGCCAGGGAGGTTGAGACTGCAGTGAGATGCGATCGCGCCACTACTTTCCAACCTGGGCAACAGAATGAAACCCTGTCAAAAAAAAAAAAAAATCTAGTGACTTGTGAGTAGAAAGCAGAGGTAACAAATAGAGAGTAACTCAGCAGATGACTTTACATTTAAATGTATTTCCTCCAAAGACACTTTGGGAACACTCCACACCCCAGACGTGGCTTGTCCAGCATGCACTGATATTGTCTTGTCATTGAAACTCCTGCCAAGGTCACATGCACCAATGCCAAATGGTAAATTCAGCATGGGGAGGGGCAGAGGCCTCTAGAGATGTTAAGTCAACTGCTGACTTTACTCTCCTTCCTGCAAATCTGAGAACGAGCACAAGTAACCTTTCATTCTTATCTTAATGGTAAGAGCTGCTTGAGTCTAGGGCATTTTGGTTTGGAGCTGAGAGGCTGTGGAATACCTTCTCAGTCCATTAGGGACTAGTTAGGCAGCCTCCTGCACCCACCCTCACCCCTGCCCACTGGGGGCACAGGCATTTATCATGAAAAGAATGTAGCGCCTGCTTCCCCCAACCCCCATCAGATTTCCTGTTTTTTTTTTTTTTTCTTTCTTTCTTTTTTTTTTTTCTAAAAGCTTCCAAAATAGATTTTGGATTGCAGCGTTTTCCTCAAATGTTTCTTCAAAATGTTTCTTGAATAATTATTTGTGCTTAGTGTTTGAAAAATAACCTTGCTCAAAGAGAAGAAATATAATGAACCCATTTGAGATAATCTACATTAATGCAAGCAGCCCAAAGCAAAGGAGATAAAGAGGGAACATGAGGAGGGTCAACATTTGGGCTCTTGGAAGGGAGCCCTAAGAAACAAGATCAGCAAGACTTTAGTGATCAGTGCTCACTGAGCCTCCCTCATTAGACAGGGCAACTGGAGAGCACAACCAATATACACACAGGTGCACAGACACACACATGAGGGACATAGGAATGAGCAATTGGTCCAAGCATCCTACCAATGTGACTTCTGCTTCACCCCAACATGAGTTTAAGTAGTGTGGAAAGTAGGAAATGCTCCTGTAGTTCACGAAATAAAGCAAGAAAGGAGCTTCCAGCGAGGTGCACTGGGTAGGACAGCCACCCAAAGCCCCAAATAGAAACAGCTCCTCATCAGCCCAGAAGGAAAGGCATCCTACTCCCTGCCCAGGCTGAAGAAGACACCATCCAGAACATTAATCCTGCCACGCTTTAGTGCATCCAGAGCTTTGCAGCAGAAAAAGTCCTGGTAGAAATAATTTTTGCAAAATTATTGAACAAAAAAGAATACGCTTTGGAACAGACGGGATCGAAGATAATAGATGTGAAGGTGCTCAGGAAAATTAAAGGGGTTATATAAAGGTAAGAGATCATTGTTATTAGTGCTGTGTTTGCTTCGAAGATGCTGGAATATTTCTTCTCAATCGATGATCTTGACACCACAAGGGCCAATTCTGTCAGGATGAGGAGAGCATTGAGCTTGGAGCCAGAAGGGCCAGAGTCCAGCGCAGCTGTACTGCTCATGAACCACGAACTACCAGCAAGCCCCTCGGCTCTCTGGCCTTGAGATGCCACCTCTGTAAATGGGGCCTAATCATAGGGTTGATGGAACGTCACGTAGATGAAAGCGTCCAGTACTCAGGAGGCACTTAAAGCAGCTACTGTTTACTGAGCTCTGTTTACTTTGCTCTAAACACCATGCCGGCACTGTGTCTTCCTTCTCTCGCTAATCTTCACAAGAAACTACAAGGTAAGAACTGCTGTTTTCCAGTTACAAGGAAGACACAGAAGTGCCAAGAGATCAAGCAGACTGCCCTAAGTGACAGGATTTCAGAGCCCAACACAAACCCAGTGATTCTAGTCCCAGGCTCTGTTCATTCACTACCATGTTTTCCTCAATAAATATTGGTTGAATCCCGAGTAGGTTATCCATCCTTTGACGGCAGGTACTATTTGTTCTTCCTGAACTCTCATCCCAGAGCATCTGCTCCCGCGCTGGCTGCCAATAAAATTTACTGAAATTGAAATGTTACAGCTCTGTGAGAAGGGCCCTGCTGGCCAGGTCAGGGCTCTCTGACAGCTATTTGGTGAGCTCCACGTAACTCCCCAATCCAGGTGGGATGACTTCTGCATGAGGGGGCCTGGGAGGCCCTCACACATGCAGCTTCCAAGGGCAACAGATGAGCTCATTGTGCCCATCCCTGACCTGTAAAGAGGGAACTACCTCTGGTACACTCTAGGTGGCCAGACAGGTGTCTGAGATACTGGGACACCATCCAGCCCCGCTACAGGAGTGAAGTTTTAGCTTATCTCAAAGTGTCAAGAAAATAACTTCAGAAGTAACATTTGAGAGCATGGCTATCCTGCTTTGTAAATCTTGGCATGTTTTCTAAAACTTGATGTAAAGACTGTATTGTATAAAACACTGTACCACCAGCAACTTCCAGGCAAAAATGGCTAAAGTGAAAACAATGAAAAATGCACCCAGCATTTCAAATTAAGGCTTCCTAATGTCATATCTCTTCATTCTTAAAGACAGGTGCACTGGGCTTGATTTGATGTGATACCCAAATACAACGGAACTGTAATTTAGGAAGCTCAAGTTATCTTTGAATCAATGATAAATTAATACTATTGTAAATTTTCTTTAGGATACCTTCTTCACATGCCAGAGATAATAATGTTCTGGTCTTCAATTAAACAAAAGATGGGATTAAATAATTCCCTGGGGAGCTAATTGGTAGATTTGGTGAAGCTGCTTTTCTCATGCAACCACATAGCCTCATGCTCTCTTCCTTGGGTATTTGCTTTGACACAAGTCTTATTATGCATTTGTCACTCTACGCAAGTGCTTAGCTCAGAGTTGGTTCCTTTGGGGTATGTGTAGTACACTGCAGGAGAAGGATTGTTGCTGTGCCATGCAAAACCCAAGGAAGGACCCATGAATGAGCAGGACACAACCAAATTGTGTTGAAAAGCATGGGAGGCTGGCAGATGGAGCCGCTTATCAACTTGGCACCATGCTCTGGATCAAATCCAAGCCCTGCCTCTATTTTGATTAGTTAAAAATTTCAAGGACTGTTTGCCAGACTAAAACACAGTATGGATCAGAATTCATATCCCATGGTGTCTCCAGCCTCTAGCATGAAATACCCCTCAACTTTAATTGGCTTTGGTTTCAGCCTGCTTACATAAGCTCTTAGGCCCCTGCAAGGTTGCCCCTGGAAGTACACAGAGGAGGCCCCCATGTTCATGAACTGGATAGTGAGTGCAGCCATCATGATTGACATGTGGGCCATGTTCTGCCTCTCTCCTACTCCTATCCTCCTGAAAGTAAGAGTGGCTGGCATGGCTGGAGTGAGCCCCCAATGCCCCTGTTCCCCTGCACTGCCACTGCTACTGGTTTCAGGTGTTCTACAGTACAGGGTGCTGTGTTTCCAGAATACGTATAATGAACATTGCTGTCCCCCACAGTGAGTCCTACTTTGTCACAGGGACACACATACCTGCTGATCATATTCTTAGACTCCTAGTCTTTCATGCCAGACAGTGTCTTCAGCCTTCACCTGCTGCTGTCTCAACCCTGCCCCTGGTCCAGAAACCCAACACAAATTCCCCTCAGCCACACTCAGGGCTCCAGTGCAATTCACGTCTTGCAAAGTGACTCCTCTAACCAGCTGACCAGCTCACCAGACAGGCCTAGACAAGTTTACTCTCGCTGAGGGATCAAGGAAAAATGCTCACACCAGGATTAATTTTATGCTGCAGTTTTGTTTTTTAAATATGAGGGAATAAATTAGTAAATAAATAAATGAATAAACAAGATAGCTTTTCCTTACAGTAGAAAGTCAACAAATACATGTAAAAGGAATAATATTGAAAAACAAAACCCAGCATTTGACAACCATCGTCATTATTATAGATTCAGGCCAGAACCATCAATGGATGCTAAAGCTAGTGAGTAAAATTTGAAGGAACATATTTGTAATCTCAAAGTACCTTCCCACAAGATGCTTATTAATTACAAAGTAACTTTACAAAGTAAAATAACATTATTATTTTAGAAAGTAATATTACCATGGAGAAACTTGGCTGATGCTACCTGTCAACGAAAAGAGTCGAACTCTGTAAAATATTTGAAGAGATTTATTCTGAGCCAAATATGAGTGACCATGGCCTGTGACACAGCCCTCAGGGGGTCCTGAGAACATGTGCCCAAGGTGGTCAGGGTACAGTTTGGTTTTATATACTTTAGGGAGGCCTGAGACATCAATCAAATACATTTAAGAAATACATTGGCTTGGTTCAGAAAAGCGGGACAACTCAAAGCAGGGGCTTCCGGGCTATTGGTAAATTTAAACATTTTCTGGATGACAATTGGTTGAGTTTATCTGAAGACCTGGGATTAATGGAAAGGAATGTTCAGGTTAAGACAAAGGATTGTGGCAACCAAGTTTTACAGTGCAGAGGAATCTCTCAGCAGACTTCAAAGAGAGAGCAGGTTGTAAAATGTTTCTTTTCAGACCTAAAAGGGTGCCTGGCTCTTAGTTGATTATCTCCTGGATCAGGAAGGAAAGGAAGGAAAACAAAGGAGAGAAGGGATTCCCTATAGAATGTGGATTTTTCCCACAAGAGGTTTTGCAGGGCAATTTCAAGTCATGGCAAGAAGATATATTTTGGGGTGAAATATTTTCTTCCTTGTCTCATAATGTTATGCCAGAGTCAGATTGAAAAGCAAGTCACAATATACAGGGTCAAATAAAACCCATCTGATGAGAATCCATGGTTTGCAGGGCATGACTCCCCAGACCCCTTAGAGAGGAACTTGGGCAAGATAAAAAATCAGAGCTTAGTCCTCATACCTTAACCAAAGGATCAAAGTTCACATTACTAGTAATGAGACAAGGGTTCAGCAGGTGCCTCCTGATAAGCTGCACCAAGAGGAACCCAACACCACTCCTACAGCATTGCCACTCAAAGCATGCAACCCAAATGCAATCACAAGGAAACATTGGAAAAACCCCAATTAAGGGACATTCTACAAAATAACTGTCTGGTACTATGAAGAAAAGTCAACATCATGAATATGAAGAGAGACTCAAGAACAGTTCCATATTAAAGGAGACTAAAGAGATGCAACAATTGAATACGTAGTCCTGGGTTTTTTGTTTTTTTTTTTTTTTGCTATAAAGGAAATTATCAGAAAAAATTGATGAAATTTGAATAAAGTCTATAGATTGGAAAATAACATTGCAGCAATCTTATCAGTTATTACATCAACAATCAATATATATGGTAAGAAGGAAAAGGATAAGACAAATGTAGTAAAATGTTAACATTTGAGACATTAGAGTAAAATGTTTTCTACTATTCTTGTAAATTCTCTCTAAATTGAAAAATTATGTCAAAACTAAATTTTTTAAAAAAATAATTTGGGCTATTCTTTGAGTTATCTAAAGACATGTGTACATGTTTCCAAGCCAGGGTTGGGGGCTGGGAATGCTTGCTACTTTTCAAGCAATGGCCAAGCCTGGTCTTCTTCTTGGACATGAGAACACAGCTGGCTTCTGAGACCTTTGTGAGCCACATCACCATGTGATCTGAATTTGAGCCAGTTCTAAACCTTTTGTGGTTGTTTCAAAATCGTTTAGGAAAAAAATTGGTGATGATGGGGAATGGTGGGGAGGAGCAGCTGCGTTTCTAAGAGAACACATGCCCTATACACCCCTGCCCAGTCGTCCCATAGGATATTCTTGGCTGCTGAGAGGGAGAAATCAGAAAGTCAAGGACCATGTGCTCCTGTCTCTAAGCCTGTTCAGTGATGGCTGAGCCAGAGACTCAAGCCTTAGGAGCTGACTTGTTATGGCCCTAAAAATAATTCAGAAGTAGCCCGAAGCTACTGACTCATCAGACACCCTGAGGGCTCTCTTGCTGGCATTAGGAAACTCTGAGAAATCTAATTAAACTTTTATTCAACCCCCTCTCTGAGAGCACAGACTAGTGAAGAGCAAGTGACAATGGTCTGGTTCAGCTTGGGTGTCTCCTGAAGGTGGGGGGTGCGGAGACAGCCTCCAATCCCAGTGAGGGAGCATGGGCAGTGGGAAGACCCTGCAACATGGGATCCCTGAGGCTGGGTCCCAGGAAGGACAGGCTCATTTTCCCACTTCATGTCAGGGGCCAAGTGCTCCATGTCCGTGCATTTCTCTGAGCCTGCTTAGTTACTGGTGAATCAAATAAATAAAATCAAGACAATATTTAATATTCATTGAGTACTTATTGTGTGCCCTTCACTGTGGTAACCACCCTAATAGAAAATCTCATTTAATCCTATGCAGAAGGTGTTAGTAGTCCCATTTTAGAGTTGAGGGTATTGAAGCTAAGAGAGGCAAAGCAATTTATCAAGCCTCCTTTGAGAGAGTGGAGGAGCAACTAAATTTACCATTAAACAGGGAAGCCAAGTATAAATAACCACATGAAATATGAAATGGCGATGAAAGAGCCATCTTAGAAAAGGCTATCTTCATGGACTTTTCATCAGTGACCTCATCCAATCTCAAGACTCCAAACATCTCCTCCGTCAGGGGATCCTTAGATCTCTAGCTCTTGGTCCAGCCTCTCTCTTGAGCTACATAAACTCCTTATTTTTAGCTGTGGGCCTGACCTTTCCTCTAGGCAGCTCTGCCTGGAGCTCACACTCAGCCTGGCCAAAACTGAGCTCATGTCATTTCTCTCTTCTTCCCAAATGAACCCCACTTTCGATGTTTCTATTTCTGGCCCAATGACACCATTCTCCTAAGGCATAAGGTTTGAAATCTTGAGCTTTTTCATCCCTGTTCCATTATATGCTGCCTAATATACTATTTTTCTCCTTTTACTTCCTTTTCCATGCCTGCCCCATTCCACCACCACCCCACCCCACCCCACCTGCCTGCACATCTATCTAAGGAAATGTGGGCTGTCTTAGCAGGGAAATGTGATATAAATCCTTCCTTATCCGTGATATAAATCCTTCCTTATCCATCCCTCAGAGCACATGCTACAAAACTGACCCAGAATAATATTTTGAAAGTTGATGAATCAGAGAACAAAAAGGTCAAATCCTGGACACTCATTTTGTGTAGATCTGATTTTAATGGCTCATACGAATACTTTTATTTCCAAAAGAAATGAGATGGAGGATACTCAGAGTTTTTAAAAATATTTCCTTAGACTCTACCATGAGCTGAGCCTTGTGCTAGTTTCTTTCACACACATTATCTAATTTAATTCTTATAAAAACTTTGCAAGACAGGTAGTAAAAAACTCGCTGTAGACAAGTTCAAAATCAAGCTCATTTTGAGAAGCTAAATAACATGCTCAACTCACACAGCTAGTAAGTTCACCTCTCCTTTTGCAATCTCTCCCTAAGTGATTTCCTCCAGATTTAAAACCCATCCATAAACTGCTCAGATTCGGATCTACAGCTCTGTGTTCCAGACTCCACAAAAGCACCTCCTCACATCTCCACTTAGAGGGCTGATCCACCCAGATGACTTCACATGTCCAAAACATAAGCCTTGATTTTTCCCTCCTCACTGAAATAGGTCCTTCCTTTTCCCGATATTTCCCACCCAGTTAGTGACATCATCATTGCTTGGGCCAAAAACCTACAAGTCATCCTTGATTTGCCTCTTTCCTCCTTCATGCACACTTAGTCTGTTTGGCAAGGCTTTTGGGCTCTATTTCCAAAGCGGGCCTTTCGTCCAAATACCTCTCTCCATCTCCACAGCTGAAACCCTAAACCAAGCCCCTGCTGTCTCTGAGCTAGTTGATTCCAGTGGTCTTTCAACCCTGCCTGCCTCCACTCCTGCCACCCACCTTCCCGCTCCATAGCACATCTTCCCCACAGCAGTGTGAGTGATCCTTTGACAGCAGAGATTAGGTCATGTCGTGCTCCTGCTTAAAGCCCTCCATGAAGTTCCATCATCACGGCCTCCAAGGCCTGCTGAATTTCCTGCCTCTTCTGCACCACTCCCTCCTCTGCCTTCCAACCCCTGGCAACTGCTGATCTTTTTGAAAGCTGATCAATCAGATCAATTTGCCTTTTCCAGAATGTCATAGAGTTGAAATCATGCAGTATGTAGCCTTTTCAGATTAGCTTCTTTTACGTAGTAATATGCATTTAAGTGTCCTCCCTGTCCTTTCATGGCTTAATAGCAAGTTCCTAGGGATACATCACTTTATTCCACCCTTTGCAGCCAGTCTGACCCCAGGCAAGATAAGCTAAGGTGAGTGGTGGGCAAAAAGCAGGGGTCTGAGGTCTGCTATAGTTCTCCACAGTCAGTCCCACCTCGAATGATCCATGCTTCCATGGCAGCGTGGATATTGTGGCACGGATCCAAACCCCCGATTTCACCCTGCTATAGATGCTACTGTCTGCCTTTTCAACAGGTATTCCCTTCTTCCTAAGGTGCCAAAGTTTATCCAAGGATAAAATTTATCTCCCCTCCTCAGCTTGCCATGTCCTTTGGGGAGGGCACATCCCCAATCCCAAAGGCCAATACGAGTCTAAGCCAATCATAGTGGTCCTATTCCCCTTGCCTGTGACTGATTTAGGCATGACCATGGCTTGCATCTCTGGCCAAGGACACATCATGGGAAATCTGTGGGACTTCTGTGAAAGATCCCTTCACTTGCCCCAAAAAAAAAGACACAAGGAAAGACAGTTTCTCTTCTTCTGCAGAAATAGTGTGTCTTTGTGTCCGGGTGTGACACATGGAACTAAGGCAGTCACCTTGACCTAAGAATAAAGCTCACTTGAGGAAGAGAGCAGAGCAGAAGAAAGAAAAGAAACTGGAGCCTTGCTGGCTTACTAGGACACTGAGTTAGCTAATCCCTGAAGCCCTACCTCAAGGCTTTTTTTTTTTTTTAATGTGAGAAAATACACTGTTTCTTGTCCAAACCACTCTGAGCTAAAGTTTCTGTTCTTGCAGCCAAAAGCAGCCTCAGGGAGACATGACCTGTTGAAGCTTCATCAATCCACTTCTTGGCTTAGCTTCAGCCTTTTATTAGTCAATCTCAAAAGGTACTCCAAGTCAAATTGTTGCTGCCTTTAGCAACAAGGTGATCTGCATTTGGATTTCCTTGGTCTTGAACTATTCTCACTACATGGAATCCTTCCAGATAGAGAAAGGCCATGTGCGATGAATAACAATTTTGACATATCTATTGCACTTTGCATTTTATAGAATTTTCGATCTTTCCTTCAATAAACACTTCTTAAGCACCTACTGTCCGCCAAGCACAGGTAAGAATGATGCAGTAACGAACAAAACAGACAAGGTCACTGTCTTTATGAAGCTTATCAGGAAACAAGTACAAGATGGCGGTGAATGACAGGAAGGAAATAAATAGAACAAAGAAAGAGTAAATAAGGAACTGGGGTGGGGTGAATTCTTTAAATTAGGTGGCCAGGGAAAGCCTCTCTGAGAAGGTAATTTGTATTTTTCTGCTATAATTAAACTTTTTTTATTGTTGCAAAGTATACATAACATAAAATGTATCACTATAACCATTTTTAAGCGTACAGTTCAGTGGCATTAAGTACCTTCACATTATTGAGCAACCATCGCCACCATTCATTTCCAGAACTTTTTCATCATCCCAAACCGAAAATCAATAACTGAAAATCAATAAACATTAACTCCCCATTTCCCCTTCCTTCCAGACCCTGAAACCACAATTTTACTCTTTTTCTCTATGAATTTGACTTCTTTAGGTATCTCATATAAGTGGAATTATAAAGTATTTGTCTTTTGGTCACTGGCTTCCTTCACTTAGCATAACGTCCTCAATGTTTATCCATGTTGTAGCATGCGTCAGAATTCCCTTCCTTTTTAAGGCAGAATAATATTCCATTGTATGTTTATACCACATTTTAAAACATCCAGGTGTCTGTCAACGGACACTTGGGTTTGAGGAAGTGACAGGTGAAATGCGAGTTTAAAGGATGAGAAGACCCAGCCACAGGAACTGCTGAAGGGAGTGTTGCTTGGCAGATGGAACAGTGGTTTCTTGGCAGATGGAAAGTTAAAGGCCTGGGCAACTCCTAAGCTTTCCTTAAGACCCGAAGCCAATGCCAGCACATTACTTTTCAAAGTATTCTCTCCCTTTCCTGAGCAATTTGTCAATTTCTGTCTATGCTTCCAAGAAACTTTACCTGTATTTATTCTGTTGCATTGTTGTCTCCCCTACCAGGCTATGGTTGTGTCTTAGCTGTTTTGTGTTGCTGTAACAGAATACCAGAGACTGGGTAATTTATAAGCAATAGAAGTTGATTTGGCTTATGATTCTGGAGGCTGGGAAGTCCAAGAGCATGTGACAGCATCCCATGAGGACCTTTGTGTTTCATCATCCCATGGCAGAAGGTGAAAGTGCAAGACAGTGTGAGAGCAAGGGAGCAGGAGGGGGCTGAACTTGCTCTTATAATAAGCCCAGTCTCTTGATAACTAACCCACTCCATCAATAACAACATTCATCCATTCATGAGGGCATAGCCCTCATGACCTAATCATCTCTTATTAAGCCACACCTCCCAACACTGTTGCATTGAGGATTAAGTTCCCAACACATGAACATTGGGAGATACATTCAAACCATAGCAAGTTCCATCACCCCTCCCCAACAAACCTTTTTCTAGCAGGTGCAAACAAATTACAAAACTGATGAATTAGAGCTGCCAACAAACTGCAAAAATGATGGATTTGAGTTTCTCCTTACCCTTAGTTCCATAAGGCAGAAGAGATAAGGAACAAGGTGAAATACCAAATGCAGGCAGCAAAGGAAAATAAGTGAAGAGCCTTCATCATCTGCTAGTTAAGCCCTGAATTTAGAACCATAGCTTCCAGGAGCTGGAAGGGATATTAAGGGATATTGGAGATCACCTAATACAATGCATTTGCTTGGTCCTGGGATGAAATGTTTTATGCAAACCTCTGGAATGGACATGATTGGTTGGAAGCAGAGAAGGTTCTCAGCAGTCCTGAGAGGTGCTTAAAGTGAGTTTTCAAATGCCCATTTATATCCTCCCAATGACCCCCAATAGCTGGACCCCCTTATATTACTCCAAGATTGGACGGCAGGCTGATGGGAAAAAGGGGTCCTTGCAGAGCCCCACAGCTCATACCAGCAAGTGCTACAAACAGTCCCTGGGAGACGTGATTTACTCTGGGCCTTTGCTGGGAGGGAGGGAGGAGAACAGCTGTAAATGCCACTGTCCCAGAGATGATGGATCCCAGAAAGTGGGACAGAGTTGGTCTTTCTCCAAAGGACACCTCTCTGTAAGCAGAAATGGGCTGAGAGAGGGTAGCTGGTGGTGCCAAGGCCTCTGGTGCATCCTGGTGGTAGGTGGGTGGACAGACCATCCTGGAAATGACTTGTCATAGCCCGCTCTTGACTCATCCAAATGGGCCTGAAATTGCCAGGGCTGTGACTGTGCTTTGCATGAGCTTGCCCTCTGCAGTCCAAAATATCCTTCTCTGATTCTGTGCCATGAGTTGATTAACAGTCTCTCTTGGAATAATTCCCAGGCCCCCTCAATCCTTTTCAGAATCTATTTTCTCACTTTACATGGGGCACCTTTTAAATGTGGACAGGGTAATATAAAATAGTGCCAATGCTGGATTCTCAGAAAACAGCTAGGTATTAGATCTGTACTTATTAAGCCCTCACATAGAAATAGGAAGACATTTGCCTTTAATTTATACTTCATCAATCCAAAAATTATCCAGAACCTACCGTATGCTCAGAACTAAGCATTTTGGAGGGGAAAGTATAACATGTATAGCATGACACGATCCTGGCCCTTCACAGATTTATTAACTTCCTTGAAATGACTAATATATGTGAAACAATGAGGAAAAAAAATCAATGCTGTGGTATGTGGACTCTTTGTGCATAACTTATGGGCTGCCATCCACCCCTGAGAGGGACTTCCTTTCTATGGGATAGGGCTCCCCTGGAATATTTTTGCAGGTTAACTAGGCACTGTTCTTCCAAACATGGCATTCCTTCCAAATGCTCTAACATATTCTTATATGAATAAATTTCATCCGCAAGTGACACTCCATAATCCTTAGTGCAAACACCAAGTATGGACACTGTATACAAACTCTGAGGACTGGGAGAACATCTCAGTGACAGCTTATAACTTGGCCCTGGAAAGTCAAGATGCCAGTGCCCCCACCAGTTGCCAGCTTGGGCCACTTTCCCTCTTTCCTTCAAGACTTCCCAGTGTGCTGGCTCTGGGTCTCTCCAAACAACCGTGTGTTGTGGCTTCAGCAGGCATGATTGCCACTTGTTTTCCTGGAGCTGGATCTTGCAAACTTCACACCCTTGTCCTCTCTGTTACAGAGAATGTCCTTTGTGTTTGTCTATCTGAGCTGTCATCTCTTTGCAATGGCCACATGCCATTTTCCTCTTCCTCTCTTTTTGCTTGAATCACAAGTTTTAGGGGAAAAAAATTAGAAGCAATTCATCTCTGAGAAATTCTACACTTGGCTAGTTTCTGCCCCATGTGATGGGATCAAGCCAAGTCACCATGTTTGTCCAAAATATTACAAGTGCAAAGGAACCCAAAGGAGGGAGAAGTCAGTGTGGAATGAAATGGGCTGAGAGGGAGGCATGGAGGAGGCATGAATGCTAAGGGAAGGAAAGAGGACCCCAGCAGGGTGAGGAACTGACGCAGACCTACGCAGGCTAGGTGGGGCCAGCTGAGGGTGACACACTGGGCCAGAGGGGATGGGGTGATGAGAGGAGGTGAATAAAGTCCGTTCAGCAGCTAAGAGTGATAGAAGGGTTAATTTTATGTGTCAACTTGACTGGCCTAAGGAATGCCCAGAGAGATGATAGACATTATTTCTAGGTCTTTCTTGGAGAGTTTAGCATTTGAACCAGTGGGCCCTGTAAAGGAGACTGCCCTCACCAATGTGAATGGGTACCATCTCATCCATTGAGGGCCTGAATAGAGCAAATAGTGGAGGAAGGGCAAATTGTGTCTCCCTGTCCTTAAGCTGGGACATCCACCTTCTCCTGCCACCAGACATCAGAGCTCCTGGTTCTGGGGCATTTGGACTCCAGGATTTATGCCAGCAACCCCATCCACACCCCTTCCCTTCCCTGGTTCTCAGGCCTTTGGCCTCAGACTGAATTACACCGCCTGTTTTCCTGGGCCTTCAGTTTGCAAATGGCATTTGACTTCCATAATCATGTGAGCCAATTCCCATAATGTGTCCACTCTTATAGATAGCTATACATATCCTATTGGCTGTGTTTCTCTGGAGAGCTCTGGCTAATATGAGTGAGCACCTACTATGTGCAGGCACTGAGCTGGGGCCTGAGAACACAGCAGAAGACAAGATGGACAAACCTCTCTGTCCACTATACCAAAATATAATGGAGCATACATTCTGGTGGGCAGAGACATGTAACAAATAAAATAATAAGTAAACTGTACATTTTTAAGAATCTGATAAGTGCTATGGAAGAGAAAAAAGCAAGGAAGATGAAAGGGAAACCTGGAGAGGATGAAAAGTACCAAAATGTAAATATGATGGTTATATGTATAGAAATATTTATGCTTACATGAGAAATATAATGGTTATATTTCTCAGGCTAACTGAGAAAGTGGCATTTGAGCAAAGGTTTGAAGGAGTTGATAGATTGTGCTATCTGAAGACCTGAAGGAGGAATGATCCAGGCAGATGAACTAGCAAAGGCAAAGGCCCTGAGGTAGGAGCTAAATCTGCATATCTTCAGAAGCACTGGAGTGAAACAAGCAAGAAGAGCCTGGTTGACCAAGTTGATGAGGTAATGGGGAGACATTGTATATGGCCTGATAGGCCATTGAAAGGACTTTCTGGCTGGGTGCTGTGGCTCACACCTATAATCTCAGCACTTTGGGAGGCTGAGGGGGGCAGCTCACATAAGGTCAGAAGTTCAAGACCAGTCTGGCCAGTTGGTGAAACCCTGTCTCTAATAAAAATCCAAAAATTGGCCAGGCGTGGTGGCTCAGGCCTGTAATCCCAGCTACTTGGGAGGCTGAGGCAGAAGAATCACTTGTACCTGGGAGGCAGAGGTTGCAGGGAGCCAAGATCACACCACTGCACTCCAGCCTGGGTGACAGAATGAGACTCTATCTCAAATAATAATAATAATAAAATAAAAAGAGAGGACTTTTTTTTACTCTGAGTGACATGAAGAGAGCTTTAGCAGGCTCTCTCTGGCTACTGGGCTGCCACTAGGGAGGCAGCAGGAAGCCAGGTCAGGAGAGAATCTAAGTACCCAGGTAAATGAACATGATGGCAGGACCAGCAGGGTGGCTATGAAGGTGAAAAGTAGGGGAGGCTGAGCATATTTTTAAGGTGGTCTGAACAGGTTGACAGTTGCCTAGGATACAGCCTGGGATGTAAGAGAAAGAAAGCACTCAAGGAAGACTCCAGCATTTTTGGCCTGAATAGCTGGAAGAAAGGAGGTTGTATTAAGGGAGGTGGTTAGATTGTGGGGTACGGGGAGGACTTGGCAAGGAAAGTGGGGTTTCAAGTATAAAGACTCTGGATTTTGCCCCATAGGCAACGGGAAGGATTTAGACTCCTGAGCAGATGAATTCGTGTTTGTGATTGCATTAGTGTTGTAGAAAGGCAAATCTGGCCTTTATACAAGAGGGACTGCAGCAGAGAAAGACAATAGACAGAAAGACAGGCTTGGAAACTCTGTCTTAATCTAGACATGAAGTGGTAGTTATGGGAATGGAAACTGGAGAAATCTAACTCTAATGCAAACGTGCAGTGGAGTCACATTTGGGATTTAGTAAAAATACACTCAACCCTCCTATATCCCCCAGGAAGACCTATGGCCTCCCTGCATTGTCATCTCTATGATTGCAAAGGCTTATGCGTGCACAGCCATTTCTCATGCTGTTTGTTTGAACTCATGCTGTCACTCTGTCTCACTTCTTGTTTGTTTGTGATAGAGTCTCATTCTGTCACCCAGGCTGTAGTGCAGTGGCACAATCTTGGTTCACTGCAACCTCCACCTCCTGGGTTCAAGTGATTCTCCTACCTCAGCCTCCCAAGTAGCTGGGATCACAGGTGCACACCACCACACTCAGCTAAGTTTTTTTGTATTTTTTGGTAGAGACGGGGTTTCATCATGTTGCCCAGGCTGTTCTCAAACTTCTGACCTCAAGTGATCTGCCCACCTTGGCTTCCCAAAGTGCTGGGATTACAGGGGTGAGCCACCGCACCTGGCCTGTCTCATTTCTGGGAGCTGGTTTCTTCTCTCTGACTCAAGTGGAACATATCCAGAAGTTGCCTTGGCCACTTCCGCATGTCTACCACTGGCTAGAACCGGGGCAAAAGTTCATCTTTAGTTGCAAACGGGACTTAGGATTTGCTATCTTTCTTCTGCGAAGTCCTGTGCCCTGTAAAATTTAGGAATTTCTTTTCCTTTTTTTTTTTTTTTTTAATAGAGGAATAAGGGAAGTGGCTACTGGGGAACAAGGCCCCTTCCTTTCAGCTGTCTGACCTCTCAGGACTTTCACTCCCCAGCCTACTCCAGCCATACCCAGAGGGCCTTGTTTTCCAACCAGAAACACCTTTTTTAAAAAAAAATAATAATAATTTTAATTAATGTATTTATTTTATTTATTTATTTTTTCTGCTTCTTGTGGAGCAGGGTTACCCTATAGGCAGTGTGCCCAGAGTAGCCCAGACATACCCTTAAATTGAACTTCTAAACAATACTGTTCTCTCCCTGAGAAGAGTTCTATGCCAGCCTCTTAAAGTAATGCTTTTTCTTCCAACCCACAGAAGAATGACCGTTTGAAGGAAGGACATTTTAATGACAGGACTTTGTGATGATGAAGAGAGAAAATTTAGATTTCTGTCTTTGGGAGCTGGAAAAATTGGAGCTGCACTATTAGAAATAATGTAATTAGGAAGGAAGAAAGAGTGTAAATAAAAATAGATGGCAGGGGCCAGGCGCGGTGGCTCAGGCTTGTAATCCCAGCACTTTGGGAGGCGGAGATGGGAGGATCACTCGATGCCAGGAGTTCAAGGCCAGCTTGATTAACAGAGCGAGATCCCATCTCTATTTTATATAGAGATATACACATAAAACGCATATCACAAAATGTATATAAAATGTATAGATAGATAGATAGATAGATAGATAGATAGATAGATAGATAGACGGATAGATAGACAGACAGCTAGATGGTGAGGAGGTGGGACAGGGATGGGAAGATAATGTATTTTAGGATGAAATGATTATGTGAGGTTTGGACATGATACATTAGAGGTAAGGGTAGCATATTAGGGTAAAAATGTACTCTACGCCCTTGAAAACATAGAAAAAATGTCAGGTTATAAAGTCAGGCTGAAGAATGGACATCATCTCTGTAGGTCTCAGTTTGCTCATCTGTAAAGTTGGGGTAGTAATAGAATTTTGAAAAATTAATTAATTAAAAAAATTTTTTTTAGAGACAAGGTCTTGCTCTGTCGCCCAGGCTGGAGTTCAGTGGTGCTATCATGGCTCACTGCAGCCTCAAACTCCTGGGCTCAAGGGATCCTCCTACCTCAGCCTCCCCAAAAGCTGGGACTACAGGTGTGGGCCACCACTCCTGGCCTAATAGAACCTATTAAACGACACAGAGCATGTGTTAATGATGTAGACACACAGAATAGAGACAGCATATTAGAAACATATTAGAAACCGCAGCAGCGAAGACCATGAGGGATAAAGAAAGACATGCATGGGTACAAAGTGAAGGCAAGGGCAGGATTGGACCCTAAATGGCCACCAAAACACAGGGGCTAGGTTGGAGGGAACCACAGAGAGACAAGGCTGGGAATCTGCTCAGGTCTGTGAGAGGTGAACCAACCCAGGTAGGACCCTGGGGCTCCCGCCACGGCGACCTCGTCTCTAAGGGCAGCAAGGCCCAAGAGAAGGTTAGATGTGCTGAGCACAGGCCCAGCTCACAAACGAGTCCTCTCTACACCTCTAACCTTGTTGATTCTATGAGCAGGATAATTTTGAGGGCTGGCCTGCTAATCTCAGAGAGGCAGGTGCTCTTGTGGGCGTTCTGGTGCCCTTTTCGTGTAAATGTGCCACAGGGAAGTACATTCAGAATTGATTGGTGCTTTCTGCCTATGTGGGTATCCCCAGCTCATTCCCTTCACAATTTTCTCATCACGTAGGGACTTAAGGGATACGGTGAAGCAACCTGGCCAAACAGCCATATTATTTGTTTTCCTCTCTTTGGTATTTTAGAGGTGATGAAAAAGAATCTGTCATATTATTTACAGTAAAATGCCACATATACAATCCCTTTGACATTCAAATCTGGACTTAAATACCGTGAAACATGCATGCCTTCCTTAAAGGATTGCTTCTCTAATGCACATAATTCATTGTTATCTCTACATGACCAGGTGTAATTTGCGGGACCAGAAGATTCATTTTCCTATTTAAAACAATGAAGGGGGTTGAGATCCTGATTTGTGTGGTAGCTGCTTTAGGCTGCCAGCTCTAGATATTTTCATCTTTGATCTAGGCTGGTGTCTGTTTCAGAGCAAAAGCAGCCAGGAGAAATCGGAAAGATAAGCACACACCAAGCGGGAACTTTTGCCAAGAGGGAAAATCTTATCTAATCCAAGTGGCACAAAGATGTGCTTGTCCCCTAGCGCAAATTGAGAAGAGTCTTGAGGTCAAGGAGGAAGGTGGAAATGGCCTGGAGGTCACACAGCCCTTGCCTCTGTCATAACAATGGGTCTTCCTATCAAAGAGTTGTTTGGGACTGTGTTAGTCCAGGTCCTCTGGGAAGCAGATGGCAAGAGATTTACTGGGGGAAATGTCAGAAGGATAAAGAGGAAGAAGCAGGAGAAGGGAGGAAAGGCTTCAGACTGTGATGCTGGCCTGGGCCCTGTGGAGGAGAGAGAGAAGGCAGGATGATTGATTGGGCTGGAAGAGTTGCAGTAGTGCTGTTCCAAGAAAGATTTGACGAGGCCCATGAGGGATCTCCCAAATCAAAGTGGCTCCTCAAAGGAGGCCCCCGTCCTGCAGGAATGGATCTGCTTTAGCACCTCCACCTTGCTCAGTCATTGACTGGGACCAGCCTGGGGGAAGCCTGGCCTCGGTGCCAGTACAGCGATGGGCGCAGCTGCAGCACCAGTCAGCCTCGCTCCATGCAGTGGAAGACCCAAGTGGCACATTCTCATGGCTACACCAAGGACGATTTGCAAGAAGTCATGTCTAAAAAGCCTGATAAAGATCCTTGTGAAAATGTTCATGACTCAGTTACCAATAGCAATGAATTCTACTCAAACTGACCACTGCTCATTTAAATGGTTCTGAAAGTCAAGGGACAAAAGTGGGGATCCCTACATGCGGGGATTGAGCAGAGACTGAATCTGGCTGTAGGTTTTGAGCTGTGTCCTACCCTATGAACTGTTTTTACGACACCCCTCCTGACACCAAATGGTTGGGATTTTACCAACTAATTCTCTAACTCTCCAGACACTAACTGGGTGTCCTACATTTCAATTCAATTCTGACTCTAACCACCTGGAGTTAGCGCAGACCCCATAGGTTCTAGGGCTCAGTCCCACAAGACCGCCCTTCAACTTCAGACAGTCACAAGTCCTGGGCCTCCCATACTCTTGACAAGCTGGCTATAAAGTTGGGGGTTCCCATGACTCCCCCTCAGGTCCAATAATTTGCTAAAGTGGCTCACAAAACTCAGGGAAACATTTTATTTACATTATAAAGGATGTAACTCAGGAACAGCCAACTGGAGGAGATGTGTAGGGCAAGAGATGGGGATGGGGGTGCATTGTGCTTCCACGCCCACTCTGGTGCTCCACTCTCCCAGCACCTCAGTATGTTTACCAACCTGGAAGCTCTCGTAGCCCTATCATTTAGGGGTTTTTAGTGGAGGTTTCATCACATAGGCATGATGGATGAAATCACTGGCCATTGATGATAAGCTCAATCTCCCAACCCACCCCTTCCCAGGAGGCTGGGGTTGTGGCTGAGAGTTCCCACCCTCTAACAATGACTTGGTCTTTCTGGTGACGAGCCCCCAGCCTGAAGCTATCAAGGGACCCCAAAACAGCGGTCTCATTAGAACAAAAAAGACACTGTTATCATGCAGAAAATCCCAAGGGATTTAAGAGCTCTGGTGCCAGGAACCAGAGACAAAGAACAAAGTCATATTTTTTTTTATTATATCACGCACATACTGTCAGTGTGTCACTGAGTTTATTGTAGTAATAATAGTAATAATAACAACTACAACCTCTACAAAGGACAGAACTAGGTTCTCATGCTTGCTAAGAGTGATGCCTACCATAAAAAGCCACAGCAGAATTTTCTTACTCTCATGTATAATTTCCAAACCCTTCCAAATGAGGATAACAGCCTGTGCCCAAGGCATCCTTTAACAAGAGAGGGACAGGGCAGCCAGTCAGGGGGGAATGAAGGCTCACCGGCCAGAGAGGCACATGGGAGAAGCTGACGCAGTGTGCAAAACCAGCAACTGACAACCGAGGGACTCAAGGGCCTCCATAACCTGCCCACTCTTCTGTCCCACACGCTCTGGGGATGGCTTCCTCCAAGATTTCAGCCAGGCAGCCTCCCTCCACTCTCTTCCCACCCCTCCCCTACTGCCTCAGACCTGCCCTGGCTTTCTTTCTGAAGGAGCCTCTGGTAGGGAGAGGACAACTTAAGGTTTGCAGGTTTACCATATATTAATTCGACCAATTAATTGCTATTTAGCCTTTTGTATCTGCCAGGATCCTTTTAAACACAAATTGGTTAATTCTTACATCCCTTTGGTTTTTCCTCTGGGCCTAGGCTCATGCTATGAACATATTAGATGCTCAATGCATACTTATTGATCAGTTTGTTAATTCTGTGAATAAATACTATCCAAAGTGTGTTAAGAGCCCTTGCAGCACAGTGATTGCATCACAGAACCCAGCGCTGGTTACAGATTGCCTTTATCTAGAAGGCTTCGGTTATGAAAATATTGTCTTCCAACTGGACTAGAAGGAACTTAAGGGCAGGAAGAAGTGCAGATTGATCCACTATCTTCTTTCCTGCAACTCTAGAAACCAAAAAGTTCTGAGTATTAACGTGGCTTTGTTCAAAGTTTGAGGTGAACTCCCTTGGCGGTAAAACATGACCTGAACTGATATAAGACTATAGTCTTCGTTTATCCTCATAGAATGAATATTCATACATTCCACTGCAAATATTAATGTGTTGCTCACAGAGTGCTGGCCCAGACCCCACTTGCGGCATTACGTAATGTATAGTAGGGGGGCTGAATTACCTTTTGCTACGGTCTGAATGTCCCCCAAGATTCATGTGTTGAAACTTAATTGCCAGTGTGACAGTATGAAGAGGTGGGGCCTTTAGGAGGTGATTAAGTGATGCGGGCAGAGCCCTGATTAAAAGAACTCGGGAGAACTAGCAAGCCCCTTTGCCCTTCAGGCTTCCCCCAAGTAAAGATGCAGCAACAAGGCACCATTATGGAAGCAGAGACCCCTCATTAGGCACCCAACCTGCCTGCGTCTTTCTCTTGGACGTCCCAGCCTCCAGAACTGTCAGAAATAAATTCCTAATCTTTATAAATGACCCAGGCTGTGGTGTTTGTTATGGCAGCAGGAACAAACTAAGATACCTTTCTAAATGTGAAAAATTCTGACTTAGAAACATACCTGACTCTAGAGATTTTGCATAAAAGGTTGTAGTCCTGAATTCTGCATCAATCAATATAGTTGCAGAAGCAAGTAACTGATAGTCCCACACAAATTGGCTTAAATAATAAAAAGAATGTATTGACTCACACAACTAAAAGTCTATAAATTGCGTGGCCTTCAGGCATGGTTTAATCGAGAGGTTCGAAGTTATTAAAGCCCCACGTCCTCTGTCTCCAATATTCTTGCCTTTACACTCCTTTGTCTTTTGGCTTTATCCTAGATTGTCTTTACACATTGTAGCAAAAATGATTGCAGTAGTTCCAGGCCTTGCAGGGGCACCCCACGTGGCTCAGAGGAAGAAAGAACATCTTTGTCCTGGCACTCCAAGAAAAAAGTCCCATGGCCACACCTGAATGGCCACACTAGATGTGTTTGGGTGGGGTGGGGGGTAAATTGGGCTGATTAGTTTTGCCTAGGACAAGCAGGCTACCTCTAGGGCTAGGGCAAAATTAGTTGACCTGAAGCCACATGGATCTCCGAACAAAAACCAGGAATGATAGGGAAGTGGAAGGAAAAATGAATACTGTGGAGGTAACAACCACCTCATTGCCTTTTACTCTGTAGTCAACACACTCCTGAGTGTATTAAAAACACTTAACATATACTGGCCTGTGTTCAACTCAAACCTGATCCCCAATGGTCAACAAGGATTCTGTTTTCTTTATGTTATTAGCTTGCTCTCTCTCTCTCTCTCTTTCTTTCTTTCTTTCTCTCTCTCTCTCTCTTTCTTTCTTTCTTTCTTTCTTTCTTTCTTTCTTTCTTTCTTTCTTTCGACAGTCTTGCTCTGTCATCATCCAGGCTGGAGTGTAATGCCACGATCATAGCTCACTGCAGCCTCCAACTCCTGGGCTCAAGTAATCCTCCTGCTTCAGCCCCCCAAAGTGTTGGAATTACAGGCATGAGCCACTGTGTCTGGCCTCTTTATATCATTAGCTTTCTACCCTCCTTTATGATCCTATGCAGCTTCCCATGTGCTTATCTTAAAGTATTTATTCTATGTATTATATTCTACCTTGTATCAGTCATTTGTGTAAATATCATCTACCTTATTGAACTCTAAGCTCCTTTAGGTGGGGTCTAGATTTAGGTGGGGTTCTAGCTTGGTTCTGTGCTTAGTATATGTCTTGCAATGAAAAACATTCAATGAGTGTTGGTTGATCCAAGTCTATTCCCCACCTCAGATCAAGGTATTAGCAATGGAAAGAACTCAGCAAAGCAGGGAGGGTGGAGTAGAGATGGATGGAGAGAGAATGATGCTCTCTTTACATGTTTTTCATTGGGAACCTACCTAAAAGCTCCACACATATCACACTAAGGTAAAGTGATTTGGGGAGCAAGAAACAGAAAACCCAGACTGAACTGCCTTGAATAATAAAGTTGATGTATTAGTTCACAAACTGGAAACTTTTGAGCCAGGGCAAGCTTTGGACCCAGCAGCTCAAGACTGTGAACATAAACCCAGTTATTTGCCTTTCTCCAGGACTAACTTCCTCATGGTTGCCAAATAGCTGCAAGCAGTTCCAGGCATCTCATTTACACACCACACTGTCTAGAACGCATGCACAGCTTGAATGAAAAAGTGGCCAGGGGAAGGGGAAGACAGACAAGACTCACCTTTGGAAACAGGGATGGGTCAGCTTTTCCCTAAGAATTGCATGGTGTGTTCGTTTGCTAGTGCTGTCTTAACGAAGTACCGCAACCTGGGTGGCTTAAACAACAGAAATTGATCGCCTTGTACTTCTGGAGGCTTGAAGTTCAAAATCAAGGTTTCCACAGCATTGGTTCCTTCTGAGGGCTGTGAGGGAAGGATCTGCTCCAGACTCCTCTCTCTCTGGCTTTTAGATGGTCATCTTCTCCCTGTGCCTCTTCACAGTGTCTTTTTTCTATGCATGACTGTCACTGTGTCCAAATTTTCCCTTCTATAAGGACATCAGTCATATTGGATTGGGGTCCCACCTTACTCCAGTATAGCCTCATTGTAACTTAATTAATTACATGTACAATGACCTTATTTCCAAATAAGGTATAGAGGTACTGAGGTTAGGTCTTCATCACACGAATGTGTTGGGAGTGAAGGAGAACATTTCAACCTCTAACATGTGGGAGGGAGGAGTGGATGGGATAGCTAAATGAAAACCAGGATTCTGTTAGGGAGAAGAAACAAGGAAATGGGTTCTGGGTCAGCAATGGTAAAGGTCTCATAGTGGTCTCTTTCTACAACAAAAAAAGTGCAGATGAGGCTTTCAGGGACAGCGATTGTGGAAAATCATTTTCCCTCTCGCTAGCACATGGTAGATGATGGATGAGATGACAGTAAGCCCTAAGAGATGGGTTCTTCCCTCACACTGTCTTCCACCTCTGTGGTTTCACTGGATAGTCTCTCTCCAGCAATCACATGCTATTTAGCCCTGAGATGCTCTGAGATGCTTTTGAACATTACCCAGTTAATCCTCATGATGCCTGCTGGGATTTCTCTTAGAGAAGAGACTCTCAAGGAGATTTATGGCAGAAATGCCCAGAAATGAGAATCCTGAAGCCACCCCACAGTCCCAAGCATTTCTATTGGCCCAGAATATTCAGCATTAAAGAGTGAAGACCACGTTTTCAGCTTTGGTAGTGTCTGGACGCCCTGATGGGGAGAGATAGCCTCACTGGTGGTGTCCGTGGGAATGTGGAAGTGAAGATGCCCCTCTGTAGAGCGCAGACATTTTATCTCATCTCAGACAGGGCTCTATGGAGGAATGGGCTGGAAAAGAATGAAGGTCACAGGGGGACCTGGGCTATGCAGAGGTGCCTGGAACACTCAAAGGAATCCCTTTAACCTGGGAAAGAGAAAACGCTACCACTTGGAGCCCAAGTTATGTAGAGCATCTTGTTCAGAAAAACTCAGTTGAGATCAAGTATGACACAGCCTTACTACTTTCTATTAAAGAGGCCGACATCAACTCTAAGGGGAAGTTATATGGGATACATGGTTCTTTTATATTGTTTTGGTTTCTAAGAGCTTCTTTGGGATATGATTGACATACTATAAATTGCATGCATTTGAAGTGTACAATTTGATAATTTGTGATGTATGTATACAACTGTGACAGCATCACCACTATCAAGATAATGAACATATCCATCACCACAAAGAGCCTCCTCCCACTCCTTCTCTCCCACCATGCCCCATCCCTTTCCTTAGGCAACCACCACTCTCCTTTCTGTTGCTGTAGATTAGTTTGCTTTTTCGAGACTTCTATATAAATGGGATCATACAGTATGTACCCTTGTTTTGGTACATACTACAATGCTGTGTGCATCAATGTTTATTCCTTTTCATTTTTGAGGAGCAGTCCATGATCTGCATGTTCATCGACCACAATTTGTTTATCCAGACACATGTTGATGGATATTTGGATTGTTTTCCATTTCTGGCTATTTTATAAATAAAGCTGCTGTGAACATTCATGGGAAAGTCTTTGGACCTGAGGCACGCTGTTCAGTGGTGGCATATCAGCTTAGTGGGGCTGGTTTTACTTTCTGCATGTGGGTATGTGCAAGTAGTTCTAGCAAGATCCCCAAGCTGTGCTCAGCAGAGGCTGGCCTGCTGCAACTGCCATCTCAGGCCATCTTTAGGGTCCTCGTCCTCTTCCTCAGGGCATCATCCCTGGCTTTTGCTTTGCTCTCCTTCGTTCCTCAGCCCCTACTGCTGCCATAATTAGTGACTAGACTGGAACTTAGGGAAAATAGACATCTGGGGAAGAAGTACCTTTAAGAGGATCTAGGATTTACTTTCTTAAAATCAACTCTAAATCCTCCATTATCAACCAGCAAACCAGCTGACATATGCAAAACCACACTTAGACCTAGGCAACAGCAGCCACTTCTCTGGACCCTGTGACTGGAGTTTCTCCTCTTGCCTCCTCTAATCACACCCACTTCACAGCACAAAGAGGCCACCTGATATGGTTTTGCTGCATCCCCACTCAAATCTCATCTTGAATTGTAGTTCCCATAATCCCCACATGTTGTTGGGGGGGACCCAGTGGGAGGTAATTGAATCATGGGGGTGGTTACCCCCATGCTACTGTTCTGTGATGGTGAGTGAGTTCTCACAAGTCCTGATGGTTTTATAAGGGGCTTTTCCTCCTTTTGCTTGGCACTTCCCCTTCCTGCCATCATGTGAAGAAGGACGTGTTTGCTTCCCCTTCCACCATGATCATAAGTTTCCTGAGGCCTCCCCAGCCATGTGGAACTGTGAGTCAATTAAACCTCCTTCCTTTATAAATTACCCAGTCTCAGGCAGTCCTTTATAGGAATGAGAATGGCCTAATATACCACCCAAAGTCTGCACCATCATCACCCCACCCTGTCCACACTCTCCATGCCAGGGACCCAGAATCACTTGCCCAGGTGACTCCAGCCCACCTGTAGGATGTCCATGGGGTGCTCTCCAGCTCTGAGCTGCCTGAAAGGTAGATAGCTGTGGGCAGAGGGTATGGATGGAGCTTGCACGTGTCTGTGAGTGCATCCTTATGGGTGTGCACACTCACGTGTGGGTACACTAGCACACATGGCCCTTTGCAGTGTGTGTTGGAGTAAGGAGTGAAAGAGATGGGGAGGGACCATGGCCAGGACCTGGGGGCCAGGAGCCAACTCTTCCCATGCTCCCAGCACAGAACAAGAAGAAGTTCAAGAATTTTAAATGTAAGCCTGGCCTACAGAATGTTGGGAAAGTCTATTTGTCAAGGGGGAGGCTACACCATATTTCCCTTCACAGTGCTTTGGCTTGGTTCAGAACTTTTATGTCTTTAGACATTTGATGCATGGGCCTCCACTTGTACTCTTGTACTTGTATTCTTGCCTTGCCCCCCATTAGGGATGGGCCGAGGTCCACTGCCCTCCTCCTGCATCACATAACTTTCATGTTATATGTGGCTTTTACTGCTTTCTTTTCGCCTCCTGAGTTATCCTTCATGTTTACTTCAATCTTTTTTCAATTTCATAAATATTGAGAGAAAGTGTGAATTGGGTGGGGGAAACGGGGAAACACATTTAGTGTGATCTGCCCCAAGCCTGCACACCTGGAGACCAGGTTCTGCTGCAACTTCAGAGTAAGGAGTTGATGTTTCTTGTCAAGATTATGGAAATCAGGGTAGACTCTTTGCTTTGAGGTCAGGCAGCTTGTTTTCCCACTAAAAAACTACTTTGACCACCATTGTGGAAGAGCAATTGCAAAAATGGCTCTAATTATCCACTTCTCCACTCCTTTCATTGCAATATGACTTGGTGGCTTCTCTCCTCCTATTAAGAGATGGGATGTATCCTCCTCTTGCCTCAGACCTAGGCTGTCTGTGTGACTCACTGTGATGAATAGAACATGGCAGAAGGGACACTGTGCCAGCCCCACACGTGGGCCTCCAGGGGTGTTTCTGCACATTACTGTCTCTCAGACCCCCACTTCTGCCATGAAAATAAGGCTGAGCCAGACTGCTCCATGACAGGCCACATGAGGCAGCCAGGACCGTCCTGGCCAAGGCCACCAGCAGCCCATCCAATGACCGCCCAGAGATGCATGGATGAGCTCAGCTGAAATGAACTAGGCTTGATCCAGGTCAGCAGAACCAGCCATCCAACACATACTCAGGAATGTCAGAAAGTCAACAAACCCAGATTTTATCAATTACGTGGTCTTTCATGAAACTCCACTAACCTGCAAAGTGTTGTGTAAAATAAGAAATGTTTTCATATAAGTTCAGAAAATTCTAAGTTAACCTGGTTTTAAAAAGTTAAACCTGTTTTTTCCCTTCAAGACTTCTCAGAACTTTTAATACAGATATAATCAGTATGCCTAACCAATGCAGGCACAAGAAACTCCATCAGATCTATGTGCAAAATCATGGCAAAAAAAAAAAAAGTAAAGTCACTAATTAGGCCCTAATATGTGCATTTCCTGAAATGTGGATTAAACAGCATGATAATTCAATTCTTCCTCAACCTTGTCCTATTGGGATGGACAAGTTATCAAAATGAATCAATGGCACTAAAAGCACAGGCAACAAAAGTAAAAATAGATAGATTACATCAAAAGTTAAAACTGTGCATCAAAGGACACAACCAACAAAATGAAAAGGCAACCTACAGAATGATAGGCAGTATTTGCAATACATATTTGAAAAGGGAGCTAATATCCAGAATATATGAAGAATTCCTACAACGTAACAACAAAAAAACCCAAATAACCCAATTTAAAAATGGGCAAAGGACTTGAATAGACATTTCTCCAAAGGAGATACTCAAATGGCCACAAAGCACATGTAAAAATGCTCAACATCACTAATCATTAGGGAAATGCAAATCAAAGTCACAACGAGATTTCACCTCACACCTGTTAGGATGGCTAACAAGGAAGGAAAGAAGGGAGGGAGGAGGGAGGGAGGGAGGAAGGGAAGGCAGGAGGGGAAGGAATAAAGGTAGAGAAAGAAAGGAAAAGAAAAGAAAAAGAAAGGAAGGAAGGAAGGAAGGAGAAAGAAAGAAAGAAAGAAAGAAAGAAAGAAAGAAAGAAAGAAAGAAAGAAAGAAAGAAAAAAGGAAGGAAGGAAGGAAGCAAGTGAGGGACAGAGGGAGAGAAAGAAGGAAGGAAGGAAGGAAGGAAGGAAGGAGAAACTAGCAAGTGTTGGCAAGGATGTAGAGAAACTGGAACTCTTGTGCACTATTGGTGGAAATATAAGATGGTGTAGCCACTGTGGAAAACAATATGGTGTTTGCTAAAAAATTTTTTTAAAAACTATTATATAATCCAGCAATTCCACTTCTGGGTATATAACAAAATGTATTGAAATCAGGGACTCAAAGAGATATTTGTATACCCATGTTCAAAGCCGCATTTTTCACAATGGCCAAAAGTGAAAGGAAACCAAGTGTCCATCAATTGATAAGTGGATAAACATAATGTGGTACATACATACAATGGAACATTATTCAGCCCTAAAAAGGAAGGGACTCTGGCAATGCTACAACATGGATGAATCTTGAGGACATTATGTTAAGTGAAATAAGATACAAAAAAAATTGTATGATTCCATTTATATACGATATCTAAAGCAGTCAAAATTATAGAGGCAGCAGAAGGGTGATTGCCAGGGACTGGGGGTAGGTGAAAATAGGGAGTTGTTGTTTAATGGGTATAGAGTTTCAGTTTGGGAAGACAAAAAAGTTCTGGAGATTGGTTGCACCACAATGTGAATGTACTTAACAACACAGAATTGTAAAATTAAAAATTGTTAAAATGGTAAATTTTATGTTCTGTATATTTAATCACAATTAAGAAGAAAACAAGAAAAAAACTCGTGATGCCAAGCAAAGTATGTCAGCATGTTATCTCAAAACATCCACCTTAACCAGGAAAAAAAATAATTTTCTAAGTATCTTCAAGTGCAAAATAAGAAACAAGTAACTTTAAAAGATCATTTAGTTATCAAATCAAACTCAAGGAGCTACCTATAAAGTCATGCAATTAGTAATTAAAAGCCAAAATATCTCATATTATTTCATAATGGCTCATTTGACCCACCTGCCTGAATTGCCTGCCCTGCATTTGGGACCAATGAGGCAAGGAAAATAGAAAAGGGGCCACTTTTAAATAATGCAATTAGTAAGTGCATCATGGCATTTCGGATGGCAAATTAATGAATCAAAATGTTTCCATTGCAGGTTGATATATCTACAAATATTAGTAATTGGGCTCAATAATTGCATTGGCTAAAAATCCCTGAAGAAAAAGGATTGAAAGAAACTTATTTGTTTTGCAAAGAGTACCAAAGCAAACCACAGGTGATGAAATATTCAAAGTGATAAATGGAAGCACTGAAACAAATATTATCAGAACCCTGCATAAATTTGTGCACAGATGATATAGCTACAATGACAGGGAGTGGTCAAGGTTGTACATCAAGAGTTCATTCTGGGAGGAGCCAAGATGGCCACATAGGAACAGCTCTGGTCTACAGCTCCCAGCATGAGTGACGCAGAAGACGGGTGATTTCTGCATTTCCATCTGAGGTACTGGGTTCATCTCACTAGGGAGTGCCAGACAGTGGGCACAGGTCAGTGGGTGCGCGCACTGAGTGCGAGCTGAAGCAGGGCGAGGCATTGCCTCACTTGGGAAGCGCAAGGGGTCAGGGAGTTCCCTTTCCTAGTCAAAGAAAGTGGTGACAGACGGCACCTGGAAAATCGGGTCACTCCCACCCGAATACTGCGCTTTTCCGACAGGCTTAAAAAATGGCACACCAGGAGATTATATCCCGCACATGGCTCAGAGGGTCCTACACCCATGGAGTCTTGCTGATTGCTAGCACAGCAGTCTGAGATCAAACTGCAAGGCGGCAGCGAGGCTGGGGGAGGGGTGCTCGCCATTGGCCAGGCTTGCTTAGGTAAACAAAGCAGCCAGGAAGCTCGAACTGGGTGGAGCCCACCACAGCTCAAGGAGGCCTGCCTGCCTCTGTAGGCTCCACCTCTGGGGGCAGGGCACAGACAAACAAAAAGACAGCAGTAACCTCTGCAGACTTAAATGTCCCTGTCTGACGCTTTGAAGAGAGCAGTGGTTCTCCCAGCACGCAGCTGGAGATCTGAGAACGGGCAGACTGCCTCCACAAGTGGGTCCCTGACCCCCGACCCCTGAGCAGCCTAACTGGGAGGCACCCCCCAGCAGGGGCAGACTGACACTTCACACGGCCGGCTACTCAACAGACCTGCAGCTGAGGGTCCTGTCTGTCAGAAGGAAAACTAACAAACAGAAAGGACATCCACACCAAAAACCCATCTGTACATCACCATCCTCAAAGACCAAAAGTAGATAAAACCACAAAGATGGGGAAAAAGCAGAACAGAAAAACTGGAAACTCTTAAAAGCAGAGTGCCTCTCCTCCTCCAAAGGAACACAGTTCCTCACCAGCAACGGAACAAAGCTGGACGGAGAATGACTTTGACGAGCTGAGAGAAGAAGGTTTCAGACCATCAAATTACTCCAAGCTACGGGAGGACATTCAAACCAAAGGCAAAGAAGTTGAAAACTTCAAAAAAAATTTAGAAGAATGTATAACTAGAATAACCAATACAGAGAAGTGTTTAAAGGAGCTGATGGAGCTGAAAACCAAGGCTCGAGAACAACATGAAGAATGCAGAAGCCTCAGGAGCCGATGTGATCAACTGGAAGAAAGGATATCAGTGATGGAAGATGAAATGAATGAAATGAAGTGAGAAGGGAAGTTTAGAGAAAAAAGAATAAAAAGAAATGAGCAAAGCCTCCAAGAATATGGGACTATGTGAAAAGACCAAATCTATGTCTGATTGGTGTACCTGAAAGTGACAGGGAGAATGGAACCAAGTTGGAAAACACTCTGCAGGATATTATCCAGGAGAACTTCCCCAATCTAGCAAGGCAGGCCAACATTCAGATTCAGGAAATACAGAGAACACCACAGAGATACTCCTCGAGAAGAGCAACACCAAGACACATAACTGTCAGATTCACCAAAGTTGAAATGAAGGAAAAAATTTTAAGGGCAGTCAGAGAAAAAGGTCAGGTTACCCACAAAGGGAAGCCCATCAGACTAACAGCTGATCTCTCGGCAGAAACTCTATGAGCCAGAACAGAGTGGGGGCCAATATTCAACATTCTTAAAGAAAAGAATTTTCAACCCAGAATTTCATATCCAGCCAAATTAAGCTTCATAAGTGAAGGAGAAATAAAATCCTTTACAGACAAGCAAATGCTGAGAGATTTTGTCACCACCAGGACTGCCCTAAAAGAGCTCCTGAAGGAAGCACTAAACATGGAAAGGAACAACCGGTACCAGCCACTGCAAAATCATGCCAAAATGTAAAGACCATCGAGACTAGGAAGAAACTGCATCAACTAACGAGCAAAATAACCAGCTAACATCATCGTGACAGGATCAAATTCACACATAACAATATTAACTTTAAATGTAAATGGACTAAATGCTCCAATTAAAAGACACAGACTGGCAAATTGGATAAAGAGTCAAGACCCATCAGTGTGCTGTATTCAGGAAACCCATCTCACATGCAGAGACACACATAGGCTCAAAATAAAAGGATGGAGGAACATCTACCAAGCAAATGGAAAACAAAAAAAGGCAGGGGTTGCAATCCTAGTCTCTGATAAAACAGACTTTAAACCAACAAAGATCAAAAGAGACAAAGAAGGCCATTACTTAATGGTAAAGGGATCAATTCAACAAGAAGAGCTAACTATCTTAAATATATATGCATCCAATACAGGAGCACCCAGATTCATAAAGCAAGTCCTGAGTGACCTACAAAGAGACTTAGACTCCCACACATTAATAATGGGAGACTTTGACACCCCACTGTCAACATTAGACAGATCAACGAGACAGAAAGTCAACAAGGATACCCAGGAATTGAACTCAGCTCTGCACCAAGCTGACCTAATAGACATCTACAGAACTCTCCACCCCAAATCAACAGAATATACATTTTTTTTCAGCACCACACCACACCTATTCCAAAATTGACCACATAGTTGGAAGTAAAGCTCTCCTCAGCAAATGTAAAAGAACAGAAATTATAACAAACTATCTCTCAGACCACAGTGCAATCAAACTAGAACTCAGGATTAAGAATCTCACTCAAAACCGCTCAACTACATGGAAACTGAACAACCTGCTCCTGAATGACTACTGGGTACATAACGAAATGAAGGCAGAAATAAAGACGTTCTTTGAAACCAATGAGAAGAAAGACACAACATACCAGAATCTCTGGGACACATTCAAAGCAGTGTGTAGAGGGAAATTTATAGCACTAAATGCCCACAAGAGAAAGCAGGAAAGATCCAAAATTGACACCCTAACATCACAATTAAAAGAACTAGAAAAGCAAGAGCAAACACATTCAAAAGCTAGCAGAAGGCAAGAAATAACTAAAATCAGAGCAGAACTGAAGGAAATAGAGACACAAAAAACCCTTCAAAAACTTAACGAATCCAGGAGCTGGTTTTTTGAAAGCATCAACAAAATTGATAGACCGCTAGCAAGACTAATAAAGAAAAAAAGAGAGAAGAGTCAAATAGACACAATAAAAAATGATAAAGGGGATATCACCACCAATCCCACAGAAATACAAACTACCATCAGAGAATACTACAAACACCTCTATGCAAATAAACTAGAAAATCTAGAAGAAATGGATAAATTCCTCGGCACATACACTCTCCCAAGACTAAACCAGGAAGAAGTTGAATCTCTGAATAGACCAATAACAGGAGCTGAAATTGTGGCAATAATCAATAGCTTACCAACCAAAAAGAGTCCAGGACCAGATGGATTCACAGCTGAATTCTACCTGAGGTACAAGGAGGAACTGGTACCATTCCTTCTGAAACTATTCCAATCAATAGAAAAAGATGGAATCCTCCCTAACTCATTTTTATGAGGCCACCATTATCCTGATACCAAAGCCGGGCAGAGACACAACCAAAAAAGAGAATTTTAGACCAATATCCTTGATGAACATCGATGCAAAAATCCTCAATAAAATACTGGCAAACTGAATCCAGCAGCACATCAAAAAGCTTATCCACCATGATCAAGTGGGCTTCATCCCTGGGATGCAAGGCTGGTTCAATATACGCAAATCAATAAATGTAATCCAGCATATAAACAGAGCCAAAGACAAAAACCACATGATTATCTCAATAGATGCAGAAAAGGCCTTTGACAAAATTCAACAACCCTTCATGCTAAAAACTCTCAATAAATTAGGTATTGATAGGACATATCTCAAAATAATAAGAGCTATCTACAACAAACCCACAGCCAATATCATACTGAATGGGCAAAAACTGGAAGCATTCCCTTTGAAAACCGGCAAAAGACAGGGATGCCCTTTCTCACCACTCCTATTCAACATAGTGTTGGAAGTTCTGGCCAGGGCAATTGGGCAGGAGAAGGAAATAAAGCGTATTCAATTAGGAAAAGAGGAAGTCAAATTGTCCCTGTTTGCAGACGACATGATTGTATATCTAGAAAACCCCATTGTCTCAGCCCAAAATCTCCTTAAGCTGATAAGCAACTTCAGCAAAGTCTCAGGATACAAAATCAATGTACAAAAATCACAAGCATTCTTATACACCAATAACAGACAAACAGAGAGCCAAATCATGAGTGAACTCCCATTCACAATTGCTTCAAAGAGAATAAAATATCTAGGAATCCAACTTACAAGGGATGTGAAGGACCTCTTCAAGGAGAACTACAAACCACTGCTCAAGGCAATAAAAGAGGATACAAACAAATGGAAAAACATTCCATGCTCACGGGTAGGAAGAATCAATATCATGAAAATGGCCATGCTGCCCAAGGTAATTTACAGATTCAATGCCATCCCCATCAAGCTATCAATGACTTTCTTCACAGAATTGGAAAAAACTACTTTAAAGTTCACATGGAACCAAAAAAGAGCCCGCATCACCAAGTCAATCCTGAGCCAAAAGAACAAAGCTGGAGGCATCACACTACCTGACTTCAAACTATACTACAAGGCTACAGTAACCAAAACAGCATGGTACTGGTACCAAAACAGAGATATAGATCAATGGAACAGAACAGAGCCCTCAGAAATAATGCCGCATATCTACAACTATCTGATCTTTGACAAACCTGAGAAAAACAAGCAATGGGGAAAGGATTCCCTATTTAATAAATGATGCTGGGAAAACTGGCTAGCCATATGTAGAAAGCTGAAACTGGATCCCTTCCTTACACCTTATACAAAAATCAATTCAAGATGGATTAAAGACTTAAATGTTAGACCTAAAACCATCAAAACCCTAGAAGAAAACCTAGGCATTACCATTCAGGACATAGGCATGGGCAAAGACTTCATGTCTAAAACACCAAAAGCAATGGCAACAAAAGCCAAAATTGACAAATGGGATCTAATTAAACTAAAGAGCTTCTGCACAGCAAAAGAAACTACCATCAGAGTGAACAGGCAACCTACAAAATGGGAGAAAATTTTTGCAACCTACTCATCTGACAAAGGGCTAATATCCAGAATCTACAATGAACTCAAACAAATTTACAAGAAAAAAACAAACAACCCCATCAAAAAGTGGGCAAAGGACATGAACAGACACTTCTGAAAAGAAGACATTTATGCAGCCAAAAAACACATGAAAAAATGCTCACCATCACTGGCCATCAGAGAAATGCAAATCAAAACCACAATGAGATACCATCTCACACCAGTTAGAATGGCAATCATTAAAAAGTCAGGAAACAACAGGTGCTGGAGAGGATGTGGAGAAATGGGAACACTTTTACACTGTTGGTGGGACTGTAAACTAGTTCGACCATTGTGGAAGTCAGTGTGGCGATTCCTCAGGGATCTAGAACTAGAAATACCATTTGACCCAGCCATCCCATTACTGGGTATGTACCCAAAGGACTATAATTCATGCTGCTATAAAGACACATGCACACGTATGTTTATTGCAGCACTATTCACAATAGCAAAGACTTGGAACCAACCCAAATGTCCAACAACGATAGACTGGATTAAGAAAATGTGGCACATATACACCATGGAATACTATGCAGCCATAAAAAATGATGAGTTCACGTCCTTTGTAGGGACATGGATGAAATTGGAAATCATCATTCTCAGTAAACTATCGCAAGAACAAAAAATCAAACACCACATATTCTCACTCATAGGTGGGAATTGAACAATGAGAACACATGGACACAGGAAGGGGAACATCACACTCTGGGGACTGTTGTGGGGTGGGGGGAGGGGGGAGGGATAGCATTGGGAGATATACCTAATGCTAGATGACGAGTTACTGGGTGCAGCGCACTAGCATGTCACATGTATACATATGTAACTAACCTGCACATTGTGCACATGTACCCTAAAACTTAAAGTATAATAATAATAAATTAAAAAAAAAGAAAAAGAAAGAGTTCATTCTGAAAACCATGAGATGCAAATAATACATTGTTTTATTCACAGGGAAGCCCTCATATGAACAAGTTTGCCTATAGATCTGAATTTCACGTGAATGATACTATAAAAATGGTGAGTCTAATGAAATCCAAGCTGCATAGTCCCATCAGTTTTCAGCTTTACCTAAATAAATGGTATCATAACATCCATTTCTGATATTTCACAATGAAGTGCATTGGCTGGCCAGAGAAAGTATTGTGTCAGTAATCTATGAACAAAAGGAAGAATTGAAAATTGTTTTATAAATCATTCACACCATGCAGATAGACTAAAGAACAGTTAATGACTTTTCTAAATGGTTTAACTATTTTGAGCATCTGATTGAAATTAATTAAAAATTACCAGAACTGCGTGAAAACATATAAATGTGTTTGACAAAGTTTATGCATTCAGGACAAAAATTTAACCTAGGATAACTGGGTTAATATGATTTACCAGTAATATTAATCAGGACTACCATATCAACTCTAAAAATGACTAGAGACCAATAGAGAAACATATGTGCAGGCTTAGGGAAAAGTTTCATCATTATTTAGAAATACTCAATATGATCAAGTTTGATTGTATTCTAAATCCATTAATATTATCATGATATTATATTTGTCAATAAAACAAAAGGCAGAGCTTCTGGTTTTAAAGAGTTATCTTACCCTTAAAATACAACTTAAAGACATCAAATTATCTAAATTCCTACTAATGATGAGAGAGAAGTTTCTGCCAGTTGAAGAATAAGAGATATTATTGTGCCATTTGCTATCATGTATGTGTGCAAATAAACTTTATTTCCAGTGCTGACTATTAAGATCTTGGTTAAGATGTATATGCATTCATTTCAAACATAAAACCTGATATTAAAAAGTAAAGTCTGTGAAAGCAAGCTCAAGTTTATTAACTTTTTCAAATGCAATATATGTAAATATAAATCCCCTCCTGTTTACTTCAGTGAGTCACAGAAATAGAGTATCATCATTTTCCATGTGTGCAGGGATGCAAAAAATGCTGGGAAACAGTGTTTTAATATATTATGTGCACCGTGCGTATTCAAAAGGGTACTACAGTATGTAGCTTTTCCCAAACTTGCTCAGTCATAGAACTTTTCTTGCATGTAACAATGGTTAATGTCTTGTGTTGCACTGGTGTTTCATGGAACACAGTTTGGGAAAACTGATGCAATCTCAACTTTTAATTACACAGCTGTCCAGACAGGGAAAGTGTATTGCCCAAGGTCATGGGGTAACACATATCTCTGCTTTCAAACCATTGCTGTCTTATACGACTTCCCCAAGGAGGCCATCTAAGTAGGATAGGGAGAAACCCATCAACAAGTCCTTATTGTTTTTTTTCTTAATGATGAACTTTCATCATTTTAACTTTAGCTCCATAGCAACTAGAGTTGCATTTATCCTGTGGCTTCCTGCCATTTGTTTTGGAAGCCTGTTCTCCTTTTGTATTATTAAGTTTATTATTAAGTCCCATGGCTGGTTTAGATTGTATACTTCCTTGTTTGTTCAGTCATCTGGCTAATTTGGCTCACCAGAGACAGTATTTTTCAAAGGCTTTCCTCTTCTTAAATTCATCCAGAAATTGGAAATCTGAACAGCCATTACAGAGTTCCTCAGCCCTAAGATTACACAATCCCTAGGTGTGAGGTGGGGATCAGGCATCAGAATTTTCAGGCTTCAAATCTTCAATCCTGATCTTTAACTCTTTTCTTCTTATGCTTTACATAAGATTTTAAAGAGAAGGACGTATTCCATCCCTTGGCCCTTGTCACATGTGTCTGGGAGATGGAGTGGCAACAGGAAGTCTATTGAGCTGTGCTCCCTAAAGGGAAGGTGAAGGCAGCAGGGCTGGGTTGGGGGAGGATCTGGGCTGAGATGGAGATACAACCAAGGCTTCAACATACCCCATAGGGGGCTCCAAAGATGGGACAGCCTTTGTACGGGTCCCCAAGCCTTTGTACCTTTGCATCATCCAGTCACTGAATGCTGGCTGGTCCCAGGAAGGGGCATGAACTTGGGTGAGGCAGCTTTCTTCTGCTGAGGGTGTATATAGGTGAGGGCTAGTTTATAGCCTTCACCTATAAACCAGCCGCTGCTGGGGGAATCAAGCCTTCATTCTTGCTGGGGACATGTGGATTTGGCAGTCCCACACAGTATCCACCATCACTGGAGAATTTCTCTTGACCTTAGTCCAACAACCCATCTCCTAATCAAACAATTACTAGCAAATATTTGGACCCCCATGCTACAGCTTGAGAAACCTAAGGCCTACCTTCCTCCCTAAGTGAAGGAAAGTAACACTAGCTGATGATGTTCAGTGTAGTCAAAATTCAGAAGACCTGGAAAACCTGGATGCTTTGCATGGCATAACCCATGTTTAGTTGGCTGGTGCCACTTACTGAGTCAGTTCTCTTGTCCCTTGCAATGTGCCCCCATGTATTTCTAGGAGATACAGGATTATCTCATTTGGGCTTAGGAATCTCCTCCAGCCTTTTCCTCTGGGAACTGCTGCATTCACCAGGCACAGCTGTTGCCACCTCCAGAGTACTACAGCCCTCAGGGTATCAAAGCAGCTGGCTATGAGCCCCGGATCCCACTTCACAAAGCATGCTGCACTCTCTCCCTCTTCGGGTTCATCATCTAAGTACTAAAGCTGTGCTGACCTGTGCCTCAGAGTCTATGTGATATTTCATGAAACAACTTTCAGCCTTTACTTCAGCTCTCCCTGCATGCTCCCTACTCTCCCAGCTCCACCACTGGACTCAGATTTCAGTCCTTGGGACTTGGCTGGGAGACAGGTCCAAGTGACCGTTGCTATGCTGTGCTTCAGAGCAATGCAGTCTTTGGGTTTGAAGCCCAGCGCTGCTACTTACTGGGTGTTCTTAGTCAAGTTACTGCAACTCTCTGAGTCTCCGTTTTCTTATCTGTTAAATGGAAACTTGATACTTTCTACCTCAGAGTGTTGGTGGGAGAATTTTTAAAATTAACATACGTAAAGCGCTTAAAACAGTGTGCAGTACAGAGTAAGCATTCAGTAATAGCACTTCTTTTCAGAATTGGCCTCCCCTCCAAGCACCAGGCCACCCTCGTCTAACTGGCTCCCCTGGAGCTCCTGAGTTCCGTCAGCAGCTTTCTGACTGGCCAGCCTGACTATCTTGCTGTACTGGCCCCAGAGATGAAAACAGTGCAGTCCCAACAGGGACCCCGCACCTCATGGCACTTGTGAATGGACTTCTTTCAGTCTGTTTAGGCGGTGGGACCCTCCAGAGCTGGGCCTCTGGCCACCCATCTACCCCCACCACACAGGCCTCTGTAGCTTTAATTCTGCCCAGGTTGACCCCTTGGGAGAGCTCAGCAGACCTCAGCAGCACCTCTGACCTTGTGACATGGGAGCTCCACCCCAGCTCCGTGGCCTCCCAGACAAATGAGAAGGCACCCGGAGCCCCAGGTGACTTGCATCTGTTTCTCTCTCCCAAGGCCACAGGACAGCAACACCACATCTCTCTTCTCAATCCCCCTTCCCTTTGCCTCATCATTGCTTGTGCAGTGCAGTGCATGTCTCTGGAGACAGAGCAGAGAGCAGGTTTCCCACTGCCCTGGTACCTTCTCCACTGGAGCCCTTGGTTAGGAGCACCTGCTTTGAGAACCTGCCAGGACCTGCAATCCCCCTCACACTCAAAGAGGCCTCTGTGGGCTATTCTCAACTGCCTGTCCTCTGACCAAATTTCAGCCCAGATTCTGTTCCTGGCTGACCTTGGCCAAGTCACTTTACTTCTCTGGACCTGGCTGGGTTACTTATCCCTGAAATATGGGAGGCGAGTAAGATGATCTCATTGGCTCCCTCCAGCTCTAACAGTCATGAGTCTGTCACTGGGGGAGAGCAGCGAGTGGAGGTATAGTCATCAGAAGCATGAGTTCTAGTCCTGACTTTGCCACTCCCTCTCCATGTGGTTTTTAGCAATCCCTTTAAGCCTTAGTTTCCTCATCTTTGAAAAACAAACGAAGGTCCCAGCCTAACAACAATAATGCCAGTCCTTATTGAGACATGTGCTGAGTGCTTTACATACAATATCCAAATCAACCTCCAACAATCCTATGGTACAGGTATTACTATCCCCACTGTACCAGTAGGTAGTCCGAGCTGTCAAAGTTAAGCAAATTGTGCAAGGTTGCAGAGTTAGAAAGTGTGTCAAGTCAAAGTGCATCAGGAATCCAATCTAGGACCATCTGCCCGTGCTCTGAATCACTATACACTGTAGCCCACATGAGGTCTGACAAAGGCATCAACATCAAAGTATTTTGTACACCATAGCTCATTATTTGTCTCTCTTTGCATTCACCCAAAAAGGATCCTGAACTTAAGCAACAATTCTTATTGTTGAGCATAATAGTGTGTGTGTTTATATACACACATACATGCATACACACATATGACTTGCATAGAATGAAGTGTGCAAATTTTAGGGGTACAACTTGGTGAATTTTTATGTATGCCACCTGTGTTACTACCACTCTGACCATAATGCAGAACATTTTTAGCTTCCCAGAAGGCTCCCTCACATCCCTCAGAGTCAATATCCTACAAAAGGTAACTACTATTTTGACCTCTTATTACTATAGGTTATTGCTATCGTTTTGCCTGGTTTTGAACCTCATATAAGTGGAATCATCAGCAAACTTTCACTTAACACTGTTAAGCAGTAAGTTGTTTCTTACCCATTTTATTGTTGATGGACATTCGGATTGTTTCAGGTCTTTGTCTATTATGAATAACATGGTTATGAGCATTCCCATTCATTTAGCTATTATGAATAAAGCAGCTATAAGCATTCTTTTTTTAACTTTCATTTTAGGTTCAGGGGTACGCGTGCAGGTTTGTTATACAGGTAAACTCGTGTCATGGGGGTTTGTTGTACAGATTATTTCATCACCCTGGTATTAACCTTAGTACCCAATTTTCTCTGCTCCTCTCCCTCCTCCCACTCTCCACCCTCAAGTAGTCCCCAGTGTCTGTTGTTCCCTTCTTCGTGTTCATGACTTCTCATCATTTAACTCCCACTTATAGGTGACAACATGTGGTATTTGGATTTCTGCTCCTGCATTAGTTTACTAAGGATAATGGCCTCTACCTCCATCCATGTTCCAGCAAAAGACATGATCTCTTTCTTTTTTATGGCTGCAGAGTAGTCCATGGTGTATATGGACCACATTTTCTTTATCCAATCTGTCATTGGTGGGCATTTAGGTCGATTCCATGTCTTTGCTATTGTGAATAGTGCTGCAGTGAACATTCACAAGCATGTGTCTTTATAGTAGAATGATTTATATTCCTTTGGGCATATACTCATTAATGGGATTGCTGGGTCGAATGGTATTAGGTTGGTGCAAAAGTAATTGAAGCTTTTGCACCAACCTAACAGTTTTGCTTTTAGCTCTTTGAGGAATTGCCGTGCTGCTTTCCACAATGGTTGAACCAATTTACACTCCCACCAACAGTGTATAAGTGTTGCCTTTACTCCACAACCTTACCAGCATCTATTATTTTTTGACCTTTTAGTAATAGCCCTTCTGACTGCTGTGAGATGGTATCTCATTGTGGTTTTGATTTGCATTCTTAATGGACATGAACACTCATTTTTACTGGTTGTACACCTACGAATGAAATTGCTGGATGGTACATTACATCTATGTTTAGTTTTAATGATGACTGTCAATAGTTTTCCAAAGGGGTTCTAATAATTTACATTCTCACATATGAGAGTTCAAGTTGCTCCACATCCTTACTAATCATATTTTCAGTCCTCCTAATTTTAGCCGTTCTGGTGGGTGTAGTGGTATCTATTGTGGTGTTAATGTGTCTTTCCATGATGAGTACTTGTGTCGACTCCATTTCCATATGCTACTGACCATTGGATATCCTGTGTTATGAAGTACCTGTTCAAGTCTTTTGCCTACTCTTTTATGAAGTTAAGTTGAATTATCTACTTTGTATTTTGATTTATAGAGTTTCTTTAACTATTCTGTATGTGAGTTCTTAGTCAGGTATCTATTCAGTGAATACCATCTCCCAGGCTATGACTTGCATTTTCACTCTGCTAATGGTATGTTTTGGAGAATACAGGTTCCTATCATCAATCTTCTTTTTGTGGCTGCTGCATTTTTTTGTCCTGTTTGTCTACCCCAAGATTATGAAAATATTCTATGTTGTTCTTCTAGAGACTGTATTGTTTTTACCATTTGTATTTATATCTACAATCTGCCTCAAATTACTTTTGGAGGTAATGGGTCAAGGTTCTTTTTCTTTTTTTCTTTTTTTTTGGATGTGGATATCTAATTGACCCAGCACCACTTATGTAAAAGACAGCCCTTGCCCCCATAGAATTGCAGTGGCACCCTTGACTCAGATCAGGTGACTACATATGTGTAGGCCTATCTCCTAATTCTCTATTCTGTTCCATTGGTCTATTTGGCTATCTTTGCCAATACCACATAAGACATTTTGGTAGCTACTAGTATAAATATTCCAGCTTTGCTCTTTTTCTCTAAGATTTACCTTAGCTAGTCTGGATCCTTTTAATTTCCATATGACTTCTAGGATCAGTATGTAAATTCCCCCCAAATAAATCTGCTAAGATATTTTTTGCCCTTATTCTTAGGGCATGGTCCTTACTTCTAAGTGTGACCTTTCCAGGGGCTCTATTGGAAGCCTGGGGTATTTACAAAGGCCCTCCACCTTGGCAGAACTTGAACTCCAATCTTTGTGTCCCTAGCACCACCCAAGAGCTGAACACTCTACTTCAGCTTGTTCTCTTCCTGGTGGTTATTTTTGTTGGCGTTCCCTGAGCCACTGCATGCAGTTTAGAAGTCAGCAACGACTTGAGGGGATTGGTGTGCCGACCTCGGGGGCTCCCTCCTTGCAATTTCCTCTTCCCCAGGTTTTTCACTTTCCAATCCCAGCCACTTTGGAAACTCTAACCTCCATCTCCTTAGCTCAGTAAGATATCACTCTCTGCTGGGGCTCTAATCTCATTAGAAAGAGCCAAGGTGGGCCAGGGGTGGTGGCTTATGTCTGTAATTCCAACATTTTGGGAAGCCAAGGTGGGAGGATCACTACAGGCCAGGAGTTTGAGAACAGCCCATGAAACAAAGCAAGACACCCATCTCTACCAAAAACAACAACAACAAAACAAAATGAACAAAAAAAACATTTTTTAAAATTAGGGTGGTGCATGCCTGTAGTCTCAGCTACTCTGGAGGCTGGGACAGGAGGATCACTTGAGCCTAGGAGTTTGAGACTCAATCATACCTCACTGCAAACTCCCAGAAGTTTGAGGCTACAGTGAGCTATGATTGTGCCACTGCACTCCAGCCTAGGTGACAGAGTGAGAACCTGTCTCAAAATGAAAGAAAAGAGAAAAAGAAAAGAAAACAGAAGATAAGAGAAATGAAAGGGAAGAAAAAGAAAAGAAAAAGACAAGAGCCAGGGAGAATGTAGAGCTTGCCTTCTCTCAAAGATCATGGCAGCTCAAGTCTTGCCTGCCCTGGTTTCTCTCAAATGCCTTTAATCAGTTAGGTATTTCATCTAGCTTTTACAGTTGTTTGAGCAGGTAGGAGTTAGTCTGATACAAGCTACTCTGTCATGACTAGAACCACAATGGTAGTTTTAGTTGCTGGTTTCAATCAAATGTTTGGCCATCTGGAAGGTGTCTGAGTTGTGACATCATGGTGCAGTTTGGCACTTGAACCTCTAAGCAAATGTTTGCCTCTCAGGCTTTTTCTCAGCTCTCATTCCATCACCAATAATCAAATGCTTACAGGGAAAATGAGAGTGAGCCTTTGTCTTGGTTGATGACCCATACGTGGCCAGGCTGACCAGGACACACCTGTAAAGTGGTCAGATTGCACTTTCTTGTGGAAGCCAGTGCTAACACTCACTGTGTTCACCCACAGAACCACTTCTCTCACTTATCAGCGTCCTCTCCATTAGGATCCACTCTGCCTGGTGCACACATTGACTCTTGGTTACCTTTGATTCCTCCCAGTTCTCTCCCATCTCATCAGCTGTCTGGGCCTTAGAGGTTTTCTACCAGTGTTTCCTCTCCCTTGTTTCAGCTTTACCGTGGCTCATCAGTGCAACTGTAACACTGAAGACCCAGCAGACCCCTGCTTCCTCCCTCTCCTGCACATGAAAGCCCCAGATGTCAGCCTCAACACGCATCCCCCATTAAATCCTCCAATCCTTCCCTGTTGCTGCCTGAATAAAGTGCAGGTTCCTTGGCCTGTTGTTCAAGGCCTCCTTCCTAAGGCACCCCAGCTTGCCTTTCTTACCTATTTCCCACGTCCCTCCGACCCAGCCTTACAGTCGATTGCCCCACCTAAAACAAACCATTCCCTGTTTTCTTAACACGCCTTACACTTTCTCACCCTTTGCCTCTGCCCGTGCTGTGCCCACCTTCTGGAAATCCCTGACCCCGTCTCTTCCCTGTCCTTCAATGTGGCTTTTCCCACAAGTCTCTTACTCAGCTCATTTAAATGTGGTGTTGTTATTCACCCATCATTAAGCCACTGTAACACTGAATATCTATCTTTCTAATGCCAGTCTACCTTGCATTAAAATCATTATCATAGGGTGGGAACAATGTCATCCCCCACACCCCATAACCAATGCCAACCCAACACAGGGCCTTATGCATAGCAGCTTCACAATGAACATTAGATGACCTGATTGGTAGAATAGAAACAATGGCTTAAGCATACCCCCTCATCTCTGCAGTCCTGGCAACATGCACACATTTAAGGATGGACCCTAGAGTCCATGGAGGGGTGTATTTTATTGGGAGGGTGTAATAGGTGGGAGACTTGGCAGAATTTAACTTGGGAAACAAGAATTCACATCTTAGCAGATCTAAGTAGAATAGAATGATTCAGGCCCTTGACCCTTCCAACTGGCCACCACCACTACACGGTACAGAATTCCAGATGGTTCCTTAAAGGGTTTTCAGCAGCCCTTGTCCATATTACCCATGTGTCCCTCATGTCTGCCCCTCCTTTGTGGGAAGAGTCCAGGAGGCCCTGGGAGGCAGGTCCAGCTCCACTTACCCACACTTAGTTTCTGGCTCTGCAAAACAGACAGGCACAACCCCTCCCTGTACCCAGTTCCACACGCCCACCTGTTGTCCTGTCGCATGTTAATAAAACCATGTCTTTTTTAATACCCCAGCCATCACTTCCAGACTCAGCTCTAATTATTTTAACCACCACAAAACCCTCTTCAACAAAAGAGCAAACCAATTAATTTTCCCTTATCTGAGGTGAGGTCATTATGGATTCCTCCAGGAAAGACAAGCTCAGGGTATTGGGAAAGAAAAGGGATTTTAGGACTCCATTGTCATGTCTAATCCTCCTGCTCAAATGAAGCTTGTTTTCTTGTCCAACAAACAGGTATTTACTTGGAACTTAAAGTCATTTGAGCACAGGGTCCTCCGGCAGAATTGCAATGGTGATAATTATTCGACTGCACTTCTGTGTAATTTACTGCTCCGTGCAGCGCGTGCATGCAGGCAGGCCCAGAATGCAAATGATATGATTGCTTTCATTAAATCATCTTTTTATGACTGTATAATTTCAGTAATTAAAACCTTTACTAATATATTCTATGAAGCAGGCAGAATGTTACACTAATGTATGGCCCTTATTAATTTTTGAAAAACGGGTGAAATTTGAATAACCTGCTTCCTCACACTTAAGAGCTCTGGAAAGAAAAAAAATACAATTTTGATTAATGTAAACTAATTAGCATTCATTGTTTTTTATTCCCTCTTCCTTACCTGAAAAGTCACCGCAGAGGGTATTAGCATTGCCTATTGCATATTTCAAATCTTATCTTATTTCTGGCATACCTTTGGGTTTTTTGCCAAAAAAGAACAAGGGAGTTTGTAGGTCTTTAATCACTGCAGTTACAGAGTGAGAAATTGAACATCATCTGCTACTCTCATGGTACAAAGGGCTCGGCAAGTTCTCCAGTGTGGCTCAGCAGACATGACTATAGGCCTCAGAGAGTTCTAAGAGCTCTTGTTTTCCCCCAGCAAAACCTTCCTATCTCCTAAGGAATGTTGGCTGTGCTTGATTTTTTAACATACCTGTGGGCACAGGATAACGTGCATGCCTGTGCACACACAGGCTCAACCAAACACAGAGCTTCTCCTTGGTTGCTGTTACTGAAAGATTAGTAGGAACTAAAATTTGGAATACAAATAGTTCCAATTAGATCTCAAAGCAAGCTTCATGCCCTGTGTTCATCTTCCCCATAGCCAGGTCAAATGTTCATGCTTTATAGTAGCAGCTTCAAAAAGCACACTGGGATGTACAACGGCTGAATTCAATTTAAGTCTTAGTTTAAGAAATAGCTCCTCTATCTGTAATGCATGTACTAGTGTCCCTTCTGAAAAAGGATAATTTCCAATATGGAACTCAAATTTCATTACAAGAAACTCCAAAGGGGATAGTCTTCTGTTTGCAACAAACATTTAAGTAAGCAAGTAATTAGCTAGTTTGCACATCCAGGTATTAGTCAGAAATAGGTATTTTTGACATCCAGATTTTGTTATACTGGTGTGTGCTGCAATTCAGTACCTATCATCGCTAATATCAGCTTTTTTCAACAATTTTTGTTGAATTTCAAATATGGCCAAACTCCACGCTGAGCTCAGGATTCATAGCCATCCATGGCTCCCCATTGTCTTACAAAATAAAGTCCACTATTCCTTTTTTTTTTTTTTGAGACAGAGTCTCACTCTGTTGCCCAGGCTGGAGTGCAGTGACATGATCTCGGCTCACTGCAAGCTCCGCTTCCTGGGTTCACGCCATTCTCCTGCCTCAGCCTCCCGAGTAGCTGGGACTACAGGCACCCGCCACCACACTCGGCTAATTTTTTTGTATTTTTACTACAGACAGGGTTTCACCATGTTAGCCAGGATGGTCTCGATCTCCTGACCTTGTGATCCGCCTGCCTTGGCCTCCCAAAGTGCTGGGATTACAGGCGTGAGCCACCGGGCCTGGCAAAGTCCATTATTCTAAGACCTCTATGATCTGGCTGCAAACCTACCTGTCTTGGCATTATCTTCGCTGCTCGCCAGCATTTGCTCTTGGGTCTGCTTGCTGCTTCTGATACGCACGTTGTACTTAACCACCTCTGCTGCTCTTGGCGCTCTCTCCTCCTATTAAAAGGCCTTGTTCCCTGGTCTCTGCATGTCTAAATCATCTCCTCCTTAAGGCCCAGCACAAATGTCTTCTCCTCTTTGAGGCCTTACCATTGTTATCTATGTATTTATGTCTGTGTCTCACAGGTACTGGGTGCATGGGAAATAAAAGTTGTCTTATTATGCAAATTTTGACTGAGGAACTGACCCCTAATAAAATTAGTCCCACTTGACCCTGGTTAACACCAGCACTCGCCCTACTCAGCCTCTGCTGATCAGTTTTTCCCTGATGGACGGCTGCCACAGACAGCTACAGTATAATGCACAATACAATGCAAATTGATTGCATAGTTCAATGATGGATCTTGGGAAAGATAAGGAATTTCATGAAGTCAATAAAAGTGACGTTGATCTCATGCTAAGTCACTGACACATAATAGTTGAAGAAGAGATTATCAAAGAGGATGATAACTCTGAGTTTTAGAAAACAGTGAATTGAATACTAAACAATTAGGAGAGGCTCTTGAAAAATGAATAAAGCCTTCAAGCATTTTTGGGGAAAAGACAGCCCTTTTGATCAATCTGTGAAAGTCAAAAGTGAGGTGAAGAAGGTTGTCTTATGCGAAACTTACACAGTTTTGACTGACAGTTATGAAAAAAAATCTCTAATCAACCCTGGATTCAGTTTTCATTCATTCTAAAAATGGGTGAAAATGTGTAATTATAACTTAATTTGTGTTAAATCAAAAATAGAATAATCTTATTCATAGTTTTTACTTTAATTTATCAAGACAAAGTCCCAATCAAAGTGTTGTCATGCCATTTGCTAGTAAATGCCACCATTTTCATGAGCTTTTCTTATCACCAATTATCCTTGGATAACAAGGACCTCTGATGACATCTCTTCTCTCTCTGAGTAACCTTTCATCTTTATCTGCACCTCTCATCTCTGCACTTATATCAGTGATTTATGAACCAGTATCATCTCCTCACCAGGCTGAGGCAAGACCTGTGCTTTATTAATTGGAAGCTAAGAGGGGCCTTTGGTGTCAGGCTGCCTACAATGAAGACTCAGCTCCACCTCCTTCAGGCTGTGTGACCTTGGACAAGTTCCTTGCCCTTTCTGTTCCTCATTTATAAAATGGGGACAATAAAAGTATATACCTTATGAGGTTCTTTTAAAGACTAAATTATATAATAGACATAAAAGTGCTTGAAAAATGTCTAGCATATGTTACTTTCTCAATAAATACCAACTATCTTTAATTTTATTATTTCCATCCCCTGAAATGCCTGGAGGGAAAAAACTTTTACCAATTCCTAAAGGTTTCTCTCACATGGAAACGTAAGACTCCTATCATTGTCTTCTGCCCTGCAATTTGCTTAACCGTAGGCAGGAAATGTGATTTTATTTGATTAGTGATTTGGGGAAGAACAAACTGTGCATACTTGCCTGGGCCCAGCTCCTTCCTTTTTCCTCCTGGGAGTCAGGGGCTCACTGATACATCACTGGCTTTGCTTTTGGGAGGGGGCCTGGGGACACCCAGCACCTTCAGCAACTAGGTATGTTTGATAAGCCCATTTGCTCTTGCTACAAGATATATCTTTCAACCAAGATTTGATCAGTAATAATGGTCATATTTTGGTCTCCATCAGCCTTGCCATTGTTCATCTTATTTTTCAATTAGTTCAGAACTGGAATGCAGAAAAAAATGTTGTTTATGGTGGGGCAGAGTCTCTCTAAGATTCGTGGCTGGTATTTCAGTTACTGTTTGCCGGATAAATGAATAAATACAGGCATACATTCTAGATTCCAGTTTTGCTTCTCAAAACATTATTTTTCTGATAAGAAGGACTGCAAGATAGCAAGCAAAACTTTTATTGTGTTTAGGTCCAATAAGTCCTATTAAAGGATTAGTAGAACATCTATCAAACATGCTTCTGTGTGCAACTGAGGATCACCCAAAGGGAAAAATAATAATATTGAAAATACAGTAGCTGGTTCCTAAGTCTCTTTTCCAATTGTCATTTCAACTCAAAGACCTAGAGATGCCAGCTCCCCATCTGTTGCCTCAAGGATGCCAGCTCTGAGTATACAATATGCTTCAGATCTGACATTTTCTGGCCAAAAATCTGCTTCATGAATAAAGAGACAAGTGAAACGGTCAGCCCCTGCTTGTGGTTTGATCATTATTGACATTTTATGTTTATAAAACTTCTTTCTCTCATTGGAACTAGCTCTGTTTCTCTCTCAGACACTGCATTATTCCTTCTACATGATCCTCACCCAGCCTGGTGCTCCTCATTGCCCACTGTCCCCCATACCAGGCTCCTGACACCCTAAAGCCAAGGCCAGAAAGAGCCCCCAGCCTCCACTCCTGGTGCTGCTCTGAGCACCTGTCCTTCTGGTTGTTGGCAGGCTGTGGCGGGGGTGCCACCTCTCCAGGTTGCCTTTCTCAGATTCCTTCTGGTCTGCTGGCCCCTTCCAGGCTGACTTCTGACAGCACCCTTTACAAACCAGCCCAGCCCACATCTGAGCTATGTGCCTGGCCTGCCTGGCCCACTGCTGACCCTGGTCACCAGACTCCTAATGCCTCAGCCAGTCCTGTCTGTCTTCTCTGGCTATGCATTGCCAGAGACGCCTGGCTCTGGGGCTTATTGTGCTCTTGTCCTGCCTAGTGCCCCTTACTCCCCAGGGACACCCATGCCCACCAATAGCCTCCTATACAGCAAGCTCTCTCCCTAGTGAGATGGTCTTCCGGGTCCAGTGGTGCCTCATGGAAGGATCATTTTGTCCCTCTGATCATCCTACCACCAGCCTTCTCCAGCTCATCCTTAGGTGTGTAAGAGAATGATCTGTTTCAGCCTCGCTTTGTCCCTGGCCTGTGCTCAGCTGCACTGCCCCCGTCAGGAGCCCACCCTGAGCAGGTCAGGGAGTGTTAACAACCTCATCCCCCCATGCTCAGTGGGCTCCAGCATCCGTCTTGTTCTCCAGGCTCCAGTTCTGAGCTGTGAGTGCTTCCTGAGTCAGGCCTCCCCCTCCCTACTCCCCGTGTGGGCCTCGTCTAGGGATTACAGGTAAGTGCTCTATCTTATGCCAACCCCTATCTGCTGGTAGTGGCTGCCTAGACTGTAATGTTCAGACTGTTCCTGGGATGATCAGGAAAGAATGAAATGATAATTAGTGATGTCTACTGTGGCAGCAGCAGTGGAGAGGGTCTATATGTTGAGTGTCATCCATTTGACATAGCTTCTACCTCAGTTTCCCTAAGTAGCTCATATCCTCTTCTGATTCTTAAAGTCCAGCCTGATCTCTAGCCCACCTCACTGGAGCCCCAGTCCCTTCCATCTGTCCTGGGGAAGTGACCTAAGTGCCTGTCCCTCCCACCCCTGGCTAGGCCCCTGCCCTCAGGGGACTGATCTTGGAACCATGTCGCAGTCACTATGTGCCCACCCTCAAGTATTCTGGCATGTTCCTCCCCCCCACCACCATGTCCCACTGCAAAACTTGACACTGATTCAAAACCATATCTGGATACCACTTTATACCATTCAGAGGGTGAGAATCAAAAAGTCAGATAATAACCTATGTTGTCGGGGATGTGGAGAAATCAGAACTTTCATGCTCTTCTGGTGAAATATACAAAGGTGCAGCTGCTTTGGGAAAGATTCTGGCAGTTTCTCCAATGACTAAACATGGAGTTGTCATATGACCTGGCCATGCCCCTCCTAGGCATGTACCCAAGAGAAGTGAAAACATATGTCTACACAAAGACTTGTACACAAAGGTTTGTAGCAGCATTGTTGAGAACCAAATGATAGCAACAACCCAAATGCCCATCAATGGACAAATAGATGAAAAAGAATTTGCTATATCCATAAGAATAAAATACGACATACGCTGCAGCTTAGATGAACCTTGAAAACATTATGCTAAGTGACACAAACCAGTCACAAAAGACCACATATTGTATGATTCCATGTATACAAAAGTCCAGAATTTGGAAATCTATAGAGACAGAATGTAGATTAGTAACTGCCCAGGGCTGGAGAAGGAATGAAGGGGCGGGGTGGGGAAGTGTTGTTGATAGCCAAAGAATACCAGATTTCTCTTTCTGGTGATGAAAATGATCTAAAATAGACTGGTGATGGCTGCACACATCTGTGAATATACAAAAAGCCATTGACTTGTACACTACAAATGGGTGAATTATGTTGTACATGAATTATGTTGTACATGAATTATATCCCAAGAAAGTTGTTTTAAAAAAGAAATAAACAGGCCCTGGTGCTAACATCTGCATAACCCAAGTCTGGGGTACTGGTGGGACCCTGTCTGCCCTGGACTGGGTTGCATCTCCTACTTTATGCCTGAGGGACTTTTGTACTCAACACCATCCAACTCTAACCTCAGTTCTCAGGAGTGCAAATACAGACACAATCATAAAACACAGCCACATAGAGCTGAGAATGGATTCCATGACCTTGGGAACAATGAGGACTATCAGAGCTGATGTTCCTCTCCTGTTGGAAATGCTCTTGCAACTGCTTCCAATGAAGGCCTTGGCTAAGCCCAGTGGCTTCACTCCCTCCCCAACCCCAGTCTCCTTGAGAGGATCCACCCAGAGCCCCTCCCTGGTCCTGCCCATTGGCTCCCACCTTGTTTGTCTAGTGCTGGTCACCCTGAGGGGTCTCTGCTGTCTCAGAGACCCTCAGCCAAGCCATTCCCAGCAGCCCCTCTTCCTCCCCAGCCCTTCGACATGGCCACCAGCCAAGGATGTCTGTCTCCATTTGAGTAGACTGGAAGTTACAGAGAAAAAGAAGTGGGGAGGTGAAGACATTCCAAAGATTTAGAGCTGTGTTTCCCATACTTATTTTTCATCATCACTCCCCTAGGAACTATTTCAGACATTTTTACCTGGCTGTCAAGGTCCCAGCCTCCCATAAAGTTTCAATACCACAGATGTACTACATATCTGTTTAGGGACCATAACCCTTTGGAGGGCCACAAAACATTGGCTCTTTTTGACCCCCAAGAACTGATTTTGTCCCCTAAGGAACAATATCCCCACTGTTAAGAATGTAGGATATTGTCGAGGGGTCTCCTGGGACTCAAGGCCACAGGGGTCGTAGGCCTGAGGAAGAGGCCATAAGAAGAAGAAAACGCACTTCTGCTTCTCTCCTCCCACCCTACCTTATCTGTTTACCTGCCCAATTCTTCTCTCTGTTTCTGCAAAGTCACTTTCTTTGCAATGCAGGCACATGGAGGATACCTTGCTCGTTTCTCCCCAGTATTTACATTCAGTCTGTTCAAGGATCCATCCCAAACAGAAGCTGGAATCCTTTAGCCTTGATCCCATATGCTCATGGAAGGAATTCCCCTAGCCAAGGTCAGAGACTGTGTCCACTCCTGAGACAATCAATAGGGCCAGTGGGCAGGGTCATTTTGTGCAAAAACATCTGCTAGCAATCTGTCACTGCTACCAAGTGGATAGAGAAAAGCAAGTCCTAAAGGAGGGACATGATGCTGCCTTAGAACCCAGTTCCTCCTGACACTGGTCTTTTCATAGACCCCTTCAAAACCTCACTTGGGTTTTGGCTTCGTTTCCTCCACCCACTCAGGCCTGGGCCTCTCCCAGGCACCCTCAAGTCAATTCACAATCAACATGGGCCTGGAGGGCTGTTGGCTCTGACACAAGCAGGGCCTGGTCCACGGCTGAGCTTGGCCAACTGCCTGTCTTTCCTCTCTGCTAATGGTCAGTGGCACCATGTGGATTTCATCTCTCTCTAGCCCCAGCTCTGAATCTCTGATGTAAGCCATTTCCTTCTGGCAGATTCCTAAAGACCAGTCCTGACCTCTCCCAACCCACTCTGCACAGGTCCCTTACAGCCAACTGTCTTCCATGCCCAGATGTTGGGCATGTCTTTTACCTGCATGTAACCTTTGTGCTGCCCACCAACCCGCAGCTGTCCTTGCCTTCAAAAATACAACCTGAAAGCAATTACCCTTTCCTAAAAGTTTCCCCATATCCACCCTCCATATCAGTAACACCTTTGATGCATACGTATCACTCATTATCTCCTGAGTTGAACACTCTCACCTTCTCTCCTCTGCTTGACTGTCCCTCCCGAGGGGTGTCCCATGCTCAGGTGGCTCCACACGCCTGGCACCCACTGCCCTGTGGTGCTCTCCTTTTGTCCTGATTCTTTCAGGTCACCATGCTTTCCAAGGGGCCACAGCTGCAGGTAGTTTGCAGAGAATTTGAGCAAAATGTCCTCCAAGCCAGAAACTGGTGAGATGGTAAGAAATGCCAGGAAGTACGTGAACAACTCAGTTCTTTCATCCCACAGAGGTGGTAGCGGTGCACTTCATCATATTCTGAGCTCTCAAAACCTTGATACCCCAACTTGAATGGGAAAAGTGGGCCCTTCCCAGCAGGGGTGCCGATGCTCACTTGTCTCTTTGTTTTTTATATTCAGTTTGTAGGAGCCAGCAGAAGCTAAGCAGCAGTGGGAGGTGGAAACAGATGCAGTCACCTTTAGAATTAAGTTTTAGCAAAGTAGCCCTTGCCTGCACAGCCAGGCAAAAATGGTCATGATCAGATAACAGCAAATCCTTCCTTCCACCCCAGCTTCACAAGTGCTGTCAGATTCACAGGCAGCTACGTCTTCTCATGAGGGGAGTAATAAATGGAACATGTGCAAAATGATTTTATCAAGGGAAGAGCCTCTCAGATGGTGGCCACAGAGGACAGGACTCCAAGATGTGAGTTGAAGCCCACCCTTAAACTTTCAATGTGAGGGCACCCCCTTCCTTGTCTTCCCAGCCTCTGCCGCATCTCCTGCCTCTGTTTCTCTCCCTTCTGCCTCTGCACACCGCCTTCGTTTGCTCTGTCTTCATCTTGGTAACCCCCTAGATACCTCTCAAGGTGGCTACCTGGCCCTCAAAATGCCCCCTTCTTTGGGAAGACACCTAAAACTCAAGGTGAGCCCCCAGGAACTATTTCTGCCCATGTGATCTTGCCCCTGGTTGGAACTGATTGTCCCAAGGGCAGACACCTGACCCAAGCTGAGCCAGCCGGTTTCTCATGCAAATTTGAACTCAGAAAGGGAAGACACAATGAATAGTTTAGAACGTTAGTGGCAGCCCAGGAGATCCTACTGCTCTGTGTCTCAAGCTGTCTCAGTTCCTTTCTTTCCTGGGTCAGCTGGAATTATTTAACCTTACTAAACGTTTGCTTAACAGTTAGAGTCTGTCAACCAGAGACAAAAGCACTATGAAGCTAACAGAACCATTTTCTCCATGTCTGTATTCCAGATTCCCCCACGAGAGAATTGGATTGGCTCAACCTCACCTCTGGAATGGTTTCTCCTGGGCCAGTGTCCACCCCAAGGCCAATCTGCTGTGGCTGGGGGAGGGTGGGGTGCAGAGCCCCTTAGAAACTTGGCTACAGCAGCCTATCCTTAGGAGTTATTGGGGGCAGCTCAGTGCTGAGGAAGGAAAACACCTTTTCAGTGAGCTGGGAAAGTCTCCCCATGAAGGATCTCCCACAGTGAGATTAGGCAGGGGGCCCCAGCACAGATGAGACTGGTAGAGAATCTGACCTGCCTGAGGCAAGAGCTCGTGATGAAGAGTAGTGAGAGTCCAGCCTCCACTGAGTCATGGAAAGCTTTCCTGCTGCAGATGGAAAGGTTTCCTAGAATTCTGTCTCCAATCAACTGCAAATCTTCTAACGCGGGAGCCTTGGTACCTTATGGCCGCAGAGACGTGCGATTAAGGCAGAGGATGGCTGTGCTGGCTAGCATGTTTCCATAAGAGATAACTTATTGGTTATTCAGAGATCCGTCCAAAGCTGTGAGTCTAATTAGCTCTAATATCCTCTTTGCAGCAAAACCTAATGTGAAAACACAGACGCACGAGAGGAAAACACATTTGGTTAATTAGCCTTGTGAAAACAACGCTCCCCACTTCTGCCCCAGCTTCCAGGTCTCTTCACTAGGCAGCCAGAGCCACGGCGTCCTGGGGAGAGCCAAGGCCCTGACTCTCTAATAACACAAGTGGACTCCTGGGAGCCCTTGCTCCACCCCTGGACTCCAGAGAATTGAGCTGTTTCTTCTCATCCTCTCCTCCTCTCCTCCTGGCTGAGACTTGCAGAGATGGATAGCAGCACAGTGTCTGACCTAGAAGGGCCACCGCGAAGCACCTCTTCATTTGATTTTATCTATCTATCCATTGATTGATCCATCTATCCATTATCTATTTTTCTTGTGGTACAACATAAAATTTACCCTCTTTTTTGGACACAGGGTCTCATTCTGTCATCCAGGCTGGAGTGCAGTGGTGTGATCATAGCTTGCTGAAGCCTCAACTTTCTGGGCTCAAGAGATCCTCCCACCTCAGCCTCCCTAGTAGCTGGGGTTACAGATGCCCACCACCATGCCCAGCTAATTTTTTATTATTATTATTTTTTGTAGAGACAAGGTCTCCTTATGTTGCTCAGGCTGATCTTGAACTCCTGGGCTCAAACTATCCTCCTGCCTCCACCTGCCAAAGTGCTGGGATTGCAGGCATGAGCCACCACACCTGGCCAAATTTACCCTTTTAACCATTTGTAAGTATACAATTCAGTGGTATTAAGTACATTCACATTATTGACCAACCATCACCACAATCCCACCCAGAAATTTTTTTTCATCCCTAACAGAAACTCTGTATCCATTGAATACTAACTGCTGTGTAATAAATGTAGAATTAAATATAAATTCCATGTTATCCACTCCTGATATCCCAGCCCCTGATAACCACTATTCTACTTTCTGATTCTAAGAATTTGCCTATTCTAGGCATTTCATATAAGTGGAATCATATAATCTTTGTCCTTTTGTGACTGGTTTATTTCACTTAGAAAAATGTCTTCAAGTTCATCTGTGTGGTAGCATGTGTCAGAATATCCTTCCTTTTCAAGGCTGTATGTATATACCACAGTTTGTTTATCCAGTCATCTGTGGATGGATATTTAGATTATTTCCATTTTTGCTGTTTGTAAATAATGCCACTGTGAACCTTGGTCTACAGGTTTATTAATTTTAATGTTTTATTACACAGGCAGCCCATGCTTATTGTAGAAAAATTAGAAAATGCAGATAATTAGAAAAGAAAAACAAAGTCATCCTTAACCTCATCGTGGAGAGGTAACACTATGAACATTCAGTGTTTGTCCTTCCAAATGTTCTCTCGTACTCCTTCAGGCTCTTCCTACATCTAGATATTCATATAGATATAGCTATATTTGTAAACCAGATAGAAGTTCACTAAACATATCAGTTTTTGAAAACTACTTTTTAAACTTATTTTATCATGCATGACATCTCCATGTCTCCCTCTTCCTCTCTCAGATAGGTAGGCCAACCTGAATAGATACAGACAGTGCTACGTAAGCTAAAAGACTGCATTTTAATCTATTGTGTGGATGTACCATTATGTGAAGTACCAGCATGTAATTTGCTAGTTTTGCAGGGTTGTTGGACACCGATTATTTTCAATGTTTTGCAATTACAAGCAACGCCATTGTGCATCCCTGTAGCTGAGTCATTGTGTATAGCCTTTAGCTACTCTCTCAGGATAAATTCCTAAGCAAAAATAATTGAGAACATTCTCATTTTACAAATATGGAAAAGAGTATTGATGTAAAGTGATTTGCCCAAACTTCCATGAGCATAATTTCGTCATTATGCAGTGTATGTCATAAATGCAATGTATGTTTGCAGATCTCCTTTTGGGGTCTATCAGGAGCCAAAACCTTCATATTTACTGATCAGAGCCCCCTCCCATGCTGACCCTCCTAAGCCCATCCTCCCCAGGGTCACTCCCTGGATCCTCCCACTGCTCCCCCTTAGGAGTTCAGTGTGTGCCAGGGTTTATCTGATCCACCAGTTTACACTGTGGTGAGGTGTCCATGGTTATTAGGGGTACCCCTTCAGCAGAGACAGCATTGACTAAAGATTCTTGGAGGGTGCATATATTTAAGGCAAGGATAAGCAAACCCAGGGATTAGGTTTCTGGAATTTCGGGCATGCTTTTATTGCACTGAAGTATGTGCTCAATAAATACTTGTTAAAATAAAAAGGAAGGAAGAAAAAAAGAGGGAAAGAAGGAAGGGAAGCAGGGAGGGAGGAAACCTGGACCCTAATTCCGCCCCTTCCTAGTCTTGTGCCCCCATACTTCATCCCACTGTTGCCCCACCTTTCCCCCAAGTTGAGTTAAAATGGGTTTTCCTAATGAAGAGACTGCCAGGGAAGGGAGACAAAGAATCAGCTCCGTCTCTTTCCGAAGCTCCACATTCATTAAGCCATGAGCTTGGAAGTGCAGAGTGATTTATTGGACTCTGAGCAGCCATCAGTTAGAGCAGCATGATGAATTAAGTTGGTAATGCATTGAAGGCAAAGCCCTAATGCACTATGACGTTCTAGCTTGGAGTATTTATGGAGATAAAATTGTAACTATAGAAGGAAAGTGGGAAAATTGGCCTGAATGTGGGAGAAACCGGGGAGGGAAGACTGACTCTTGAGGTAGTCCCTACACCCAAACAACTTCCCCACAGGCCTTTTGCTGATTTAAACGATCCATGCCCAACTGGCATCTGTGAGTTTGTACCACACAGATTCTAAATGACCCCTGCCTCCCAGCAGAAGCCTGGGGCCACATAACTGCAGTGTCTGATGAGCCTGGTACCCCTTTCATGTGGCCTCCACCACGAAAGGCACCATGATGACTCATTAGACTCCCCAGCAGACTGTAAACCCCTGGGGGGCAGACACCGTTTCTCCCACAATGGGACACAATCTTTGTTCCCTCTGTGTTTGTTGAAGAAACGAGTAATTCACACTTCATTCATTTACTCGATAAATGCAAATTTGAGTCACTTACAAAGTACCTATAACCCAAAGCTGAATGTGACGATCCCACAGGAAGGTGCAAAGAGCTGTGCAGGTTCAGAGGATGAAGTAAAGATCACACCGGGGATCCATGAAACCTACATGGAGAAGGTGGCATTGAGTGGGGGTCTTAAAGGATGGGTGAGATTTCATTCAGTGGATGTGAGGCTGGAGGACATTCTAGATCAGGAATGTCATCCCCTTGAGTCTAGGGTATTTCAGTAGAATTGTTGGAGAAATGAAAGGAAGGTAGCCTGGATCCAGAATGTGCTCTGGGACATCCTGTATATGATGGGACAGAATGTTTGAAGTTGCTACAATCTATCCTAATTATGTATGAATTCACATAGGTACAGCTGTGCTTTACAGAGATGCAGATTTATATAGATATGTATTACATATGTGCGTGTATCATAGTTTACAAAGAGCTCCCAAACAGCTCTAGAGAATAGTTAAATTTAATTATATCCATGTCACAGATGGGGAAGTTGAGGCCAAGCAAGCTAAAGTGACTTGCACAAGAAGAATAAGCAGCCCCAAACTTCTTTAAGCCCATTGTCCTGCACACCCTAGCACACAATGCCTAGCAAAGATGACTGAAATGAGCGCAGGGACAAGCTAAAGGGTGTGTGTCATTGTCCATGTGTATAAGCCAGCCAACAAATATAGGTGCAACATCAGTTCCAACTCAAATGTCATTGGTGCCTGTCCCCACTTACTCAACCAGGTCCTCTCTGTCCCGTTCCACCCAGGAGCCCCCATGGTTGTGCACCAGCGCAGTTACACTCTGGCCTGTCTGTTCTCTCCAACACTAGCCCTGCTATCAGCATCCTGGCTTCCAACTCTGTCCCAGCACTTAGTCACCCTGGGGACCCCGGGAGCCTGCTTTATGCCCTGAGCCTCAGAGGCTCTCCCTCTCCCCACAGTCCCTTCCCCACAGCTGGCAGAAGTTCTTGGGCCCTGGGTCCAAAGCACAATGTCCACAGCAGTTACCACACCCCTCTCCCTCCCACGGTTCTTCTCTTCATTACCCTATTCCCCCTCCTTCAGGCCCCTTACCCACAAATGAATCAGCATCACAGAGAGCCTCCTCCCTGTCTCTCATCAAGCACACCTGACAGTGACTTCCAGGACTGGGCACGACTTAGGCATAAACCAGGACTTCTTGGGGGTGTGTGTGTTATTAATGGATGTTTACACACACATTACAATCCCAAATTAAAAGTTTTTTTTTAAGTTGGCTGTTGTTACTCAGGATACAACTTCCCCAAGAACAGTGCTAATAATTAGTAGTCAGGCCTTCAGAAATTCATTTAATCTATAATGCTGAACTATAGTTAAATATTAACTTAGTATTATTAGTATGGATTTAGTGCTGACTCCTGGGATCAAGGAGACAGCAACAGAAAACGAGAAAAAGGAAGAGGAGGCAGCAAAGGAAGAAGAGGAGGAGAGGGAGGAGGAAGAGGTAGAAGACAATAAGGAGGAGAAGGCAGAAAAGGAGGAGAAGGAGGAAGATGGGGAGAAGGGAAAAGAGGAAAAGGAAGAGAAGAGGAGAAGGAGGAGGAGGAGGGGAGAAAGAGGAGTTGGGGGACCCTTCCTGCACCCCTCTCCAGCTATACCTTGTGCCCCTCAGGCTCTCACAGCAAACCTTGGAAGTGTTGTCTGTAGACATTGTTTCTACTTTCTCGATTCCTGTCTCTTCTCAGCTGACTTCAGTGAGCCTGTCATCCCCAGCACTCTGCTGGAACTAACTGCCCCGTCAAGGTCTCCAATGGTGGCCGTCTGGCCCACGTTCCTGTCCTCATCTTACCTGACCTCTTGGAGGCATTTGACATGACTGGCCAAGCCTTCCTTCTGGAAACAATTTCCTCTCTGCCTCACTTGGTACATGCCCTGACAGCTGCTGTTCTTCGCCCCTCCCTGCAGGCACACCTTTCACCAAGTGACTTTGCAGCTCCTCTTATCAAAGAGGGGCGTCTACTTCCCACTCCCCTTAACTTTGGTTTCGCAGTATGACTTGCTCTGATCAATGGAGGGCTAGCCAGTGTGCTATGACTAAAGACTTGAAAAGTCTCTGCTGTCTCGCACCTCTGCCATCACCATGAGAAGAATCCACTGGTCCCGGGAGAAAAATGAGAGATGTGCACGGCAGAACGGAGCCAGCATGGATGAGCCAAGGCCCAACTAAACCAGACTGGTAAGTGAAGTAAACGCTCATCCTCACACATCATGGAGGTTTGGGGGTTGTTTTTTACACACCAAGAGTTGACAATTACTGCTTCCGCAGAACCATTCTCAACTTCTACCTCATTGCCAGCCATTCTGAGCTTTCTTTTTGACCCCCTACCTGCCACCCCAGGCCTCTACATCTTGAGAAACCCTGGAGCTCTGTCCTCAGCCTGTTTCTCTTCTTTATCCACAGTCTCCTCCCAAGTGAGCTCATGCAGGGTCGTGGCTTTAAACTCTGTGCTAATGACTCTCCAATTTATAGCCTGGCATTCTCCTGAACTCCACATCAGCATGGCCAGCTGTCTTAATGTAAAAATCTCAGGGGAGGAACAGCCAAGAGCAGGCTGGAGGATGCACAGCCTTCTCAGATGCCTTCTCTCATACTCAAGATGGCCAAAATCTAATAGCTGGTCCTCCACCTACCCCCTCCTTCCACCAAACTCACTCTCCACACAACATGTCCTGATCTCAGTAAATGACACCATTTAGTGGCTCACATGAAAAACTTGTTTTCAAGTTTTCCTTCCTTTTTGTCTTCCCTCACACCCATACTGAATTCATTGTTAGTCATATAGTCTGTACCTCTAGAGCCTTTCGCAAGTCTGACCACTTCTCATGATCATCAGCGCTGCTACATCCCAATACAAGCCACCATCACCACTCCTGGTCTCTCAACCTCGACCCTTGCCTGCTGATAATCCATATTTCATGCAGCATAATCACATCTCTCCCTTTCAGTTTTCATTAGGATTGAATATGCCCTGCCCTCCTTCCTGGGGCCTGCCAGCCCTCCTCGCTGTCCATCCTAGTCTTGCCTCCTGCTCCCCCCGGCCCTCCCTCGCTCCCTCCCTCTGTCCCTCAGCTCCTTCACACCCTCCAGCCTGCTCCTGGCTGTTCCTCCCCCTAGATTTTTACATGGTGGCTTGTTCCTCCTCACCCACACCTCCACCTAAATGCTCCCGCTACGAGTGGTGCTCCCTGACTAAAGTGGCTCCCCACCCCCCACCTCATTGACCTGTATTCTGTCCCTGCAGCACCTGCCAGTGCCCATGGTACCCATGGACTTTACTCGCCTGTTGCCTGCCTTCCTTCATAGAGTGTAGGAATCCCTGGAGGGCTGCCCTAAAAATGGGCCCTGGAGTATCATTTTTGATTGATAGGAGGAGGAAGGAGCGGAGGGGAAGGAGAAGAAGGAAAGAGAAGAGAAAAGAGCGATGGAGTTGGAGGAGTAGGAGAAAGTGCGGGGAGGACAAGGGAGGGGAAGAGGAGGGCCTCCTCCTTCCTGGGCACGAGGCTATGGCTTCCAGCCTCCTCTTCTGTCCCTCCCTGCCACTTACTAGAAGAAATCTGCCCAGGCCCCGGAGTGACCCAAGGTCACCATGTTCCCCGCAGTGGCCCCAGTCAGTCCTTCATCTCCCGCAGGTGCTCGTGCATTCCCCAAGCGCTCCCTCACCTGCCTGTGCTCAGCTCCAATACTCTCCATACTCTCTGGTGGAGGTGAGGAGGTAGCGGGGGTGAGGAGGTGAGAGGGTGAGGAGGTGGGGGGGTGAGGAGGTGAGAGCATGAGGAGGTGAGAGGGTGAGGAGGTGGGGGGGTGAGGAGGTGAGAGCATGAGGAGGTGAGAGGGTGAGGAGGTGGGGGGGTGAGGAGGTTGGGGGTGAGGAGGTTGGGGGTGAGGAGGTTGGGAGGTGAGGAGGTTGGGGGGTGAGGAGGTGAGGAGGTGAGAGGGTGAGGAGGTGGGGGGGTGAGGAGGTTGGGGGTGAGGGGGTTGGGAGGTGAGGAGGTTGGGGGGTGAGGAGGTGAGAGGGTGAGGAGGTGGGGGGGTGAGGAGGTTGGGGGTGAGGAGGTTGGGAGCTGAGGAGGTTGGGGGGTGAGGGGGTGAGAAGGTGAGAAGGTGAGGAGGTAGGAGGGTGAGGAGGTGGGGGGTGAGGGGGTGAGGAGGTGAGAGGGTGAGGAGATGGGGGAGTGAGGAGGTTGGGGGGTGAGGAGGTTGCGGGTGAGGGGGTGAGGAGGTGAGAGAGTGAGGAGGTGGGGTAGGAGTGGGGGGAGGAGGTAAGGGGTGAGGGGGTGAGGAGGTAAGAGGGTAAGGAGGTGGGGGGGTGAGGAGGTTGGGGGATGAGGAGGTTGGGAGTGAGGGGGTGAGGAATTGAGAGGGTGAGGAGGTGGGGGCTGAGGAGGTTGAGGGGTGAGGAGGTTGGGGGATGAGGAGGTTGCGGGATGAGGAGGTTGGGGGTGAGAGGGTGAGGAGGTGGGGGTGTGAGGAGGTTGGGAGGTGAGGAGGTGAGAGGGTGAGGAGGTCAGGGGGGTGAGGAGGTGGGGGGGTGAGGAAGTTGGGGGATGAGGAGGTTGGCGGTGAGGGGGTGAGGAGGTGAGAGGGTGAGGAGGTTGGGGGGTAAGGAGGTTGGGGGGTAAGGAGGTTGGGGGTGAGGAGGTTGGGGGTGAGGAGGTTGGGGGGTGAGGGGGAGAGGAGGTGAAAGGGTGAGGAGGTGGGGGGGTGAGGAGGTGGGGGTGAGGAGGTTGGGGGGTGAGGGGGAGAGGAGGTGAAAGGGTGAGGAGGTGGGGGGGTGAGGAGGTGGGGGTGAGGGGGTGAGGAGGTGGGGGGTGAGGGGGTGAGGAGGTGGGGGTGAGGAGGTGGGGGGTGAGGAGGTGGGGGGTGAGGAGGTGGGGGGTGAGGGGGTGAGGAGGTGGGGGTGAGGAGGTGGGGGTGAGGAGGTGGGGGGTGAGGGGGTGAGGAGGTGGGGGGGTGAGGAGGTTGGGGGATAAGGACGTTGGGGGTGAGGGGGTGAGGAGGTGAGAGGGTGAGGAGGTGGGGGGGTGAGGAGGTTGGGGAGTGAGGGGGTGAGGAGGTGAGAGGGTGAGGAGGTAGGGGGTGAGGGGGTGAGGAGGTTGGGGGGGTGAGGAGGTTGTGGGGGTGAGAGAGTGAGGAGGTAAGAGGGTGAGGAGGTGAGGGAATGAGGGAGCGAGGAGGTGTGGGGGTAAGGAAGTGAGGAGGTGAGAGGGTGAGGGAGTGAGGAGGTGAGGGAGTGAGGGAGAGCACAAGCTGAGAAAACCAACTACCTAGGTCCTGCCCAGGGCGACCTCTCTGGCAGAGTCGCCAGGCAAGGAGGACAAAATAAGGCAATGCAACACTTAAATGAATAGTCAAACTTGCCCCAAATCACAATGCAGACCTTCCGGAGCCAGGCGGGATGCAGAGAGGACTCCTTTCTCCTCAACAAGGGAGGGCTGGGGAAACTCAAGTCAAGCAGATCAAAGAGTAATTTGCCTGCTTTCCCAAACCCAGACATCAGCTGCTGCCGTTCCTATGTGAGGAAGGGTTTACCCCACAGCCGTGGGAAGAAGGGAGCAGCAACACTTGTCCCATGTTTTGGGGGTGAGAGGGTAATGACAGGGAGACAGAGGGCCTGGGGCTGAACCCTCCACACTCCCAGCCTCGGAGAGGGGCCGGAGGGCGGTGCCCACACCCTGCACCCTCACCCGCTCACTCTTTACCCTTGTCGTGCCCCCTACTTCCCTCCAGCTTTAACATAAGAATCAGACCAAGCAGGCAGCCCTTCTCCTCTTTGAGAGTGAAGTGACATGGGAGAGGAGGCAGGAGCCATGAGATGCCTTGCTCACCTGGCTGTGGGCCAGGGAAGGTCTCCTCAGCGTGAGGCAGCCCTGCTGGGACTCTGTTCTAGTGAGTGGCTCTCAGCTCACCTGCTTGTCGCAGCTCTTTCCTCTTGTCCGTTTCTGAGCCTGCATGGTCCCTAAAAGCTTAGTCTTTTCACCACGTCTCTCTGGATAGCAGCAGCAGCCTCCAGACAGCCTGCAGACTGCGTGTGTGTGGTGTGTTGTGGGGTATGGGGTGTGTGTGGTGTGTGTAGTGTGTCGGGTGTATGTGTGTGTCTGGTATGTGCATTGCATGCATGTGGTGTATAGGAATGTGTGGTCTGGGCTGTGTGTGGTGCATGTGTGTGAGGGTAATTTTGTGGTGTGGGGTATGTGTGCACTATGTGTATAAAATTGTGTGTTGGTGGAGGGTGTGGGTTGGGGCTGTGGGATGATCATCACTGGAAGGTGAACCGCAGCTCCATGATAACCTTTTGTGCATACACGTCATTTGTAATTAGCCAGGTTTGGGGAGTTCAAAACTGGGAGAAGAGAAAGAAGAGAAGAGAGAAAAGGAAAATTAATGAAACAAGTAACCTGCCTTATATGGATATTTGATTTGCTTGTTTGCACATTGTTTAGTCCTTACAAGCTCTGAAAATAAAACACAAGCACAGTATCAGGCTCAATTAGGTGCTTAATAAATATCTTTTGATGATGACAAATGGCAGGGATGTTAATGACACTGCTTCCCTCCAGCTCCCGCTGCACAGAGCGCCCTTGGCTCTTCAGACTTACAGCTCTTTGCCTGAGCTGCTGTGAGCAAGCCTCTGCTGCCCACAGGAGATGGCCCTGTGGGCAGGGCCTCCCTGTGTCTTTCCACCTTTTGAGACCACCCCATCCACCTCTTTGGGCAGCAGCTCATAGCAGGTGCTCCCTGAACATGTCTGCCTTTGACTTGAAGGGGTCGGGACGCTGCTTGAGGATGCTAAAGGGAGGCAGCTCATTGTGGTGCCTTCACCTCCACCACTTCCAGGAACTCCTCCTCTCCTTGTGGATCTCAGGGCTCATACGGTTTGCCCAGAGCCCAACAGCTACAAGTGCACTCAAACAGAACATTCCTCCATGCGTTTGCTCTTGCAAAATGTGTGTTGGGGGCGGGGGCGGTGGCTCATGCCTGTAATCCCAGCACTTTGGGAGGCTGAGGAGGGTGGATCACCTGATGTCAGGAGTTTGAGACCAGCCCAGCCAACATGGTGAAACCCCGTCTCTACCAAAAATACAAAAATCAGTCCAGCGTGGTAGCAGGTGCCTATAATCCCAGCTACCTGGAGGCTGAGGCGTGAGAATCGCTTGAAACCGGGAGGCAGAGGTTGCAGTGAGCTGAGATCATGCCACTGCACTCCAGCCTGGGCCACAGGGTGAGACTCAATCTCAAAAAAAAAAAAAAAAAAAAAAAAAAATGTGTGTTGGATCCCATGGTTCCCCTGCTGCCCAACACACCGAGAACCAAACGCACGCTTGCACGCTCGCCGTGGGGCCTCAGTCACCACCTGACTCCCAAACACACAGCTCTCACTGCTGCCTCCAGTACTCCCCCAGGCCAGCGCTGGCTCTCTCAGTGCTAGTATCTTTTTATAAGGATACCAGTCGTGCTGGATTAGAGCCCACCCTACTCCAGCATGACCTCATCCTAACTTAACTAATTACATCTGCAGTGACCCAATTTCCAAATAAGTTCACATTCTGAATTACTGGGGGAATAGAATTTCAACATATGAATTTTGAGGGGACACAGTTCAACCCATTACTGCAGCTATCCACAGAAGAAAGTCCAAATTCCTTATGTGGCATTCAAGGCCCTCTGTAATCCAATGAGATCCACGTTTCCAGCTGTTTCTCTTCTTCTTCTCCCCTAGGTGCACACATGTGATACTGTTTTGTATCAAGGCAGGATTCTGAGATTAAGTGAAGAAAGGGGAACAGTTAGGAGAGTAGCATCTGCTGAATGTTTACTAAATGCCACCGTCAATGACAAGTGTGTTTTCTACGTCACTCTACTTTTTTTTTTTTTTTTTTTTGAAACAGAATCTCACTCTATTGCCCATGCCGGAGAGCAGTGGTGCGATCACGGCTCACTGCAGCCTCAAACTCCTGGGCTCAATCAATCCTCCCAGTGCAGCCACTGTGGAAAATGGTATAACTTTCTCAAAAATTAAAAATAGAATTATCAAATGATCCAGCACTTCCGCTTCTGAGTATATACCCAAAAGAATTCTAAGCAGAGACTCAAACAGATAGCTGCACACTCATATTTATAGCAGCATTATTCACAATAGCCAAGAGGTGCAAACAACCAAAGTGTCCATCAAGAGCTGAATGGATAAACAAAATGTGGTCTATCCATACAATGGAATATTACTCAGCCTTGAAAAGGAAGAAGATTCTGATACATGCTACAACATGAATGAACCTTGAGGACATTATGCTAAATGAAATAAGCCCGTTTCAAAAGGACAAAAACTATATGATTCCACTTACATGAGGTACATAGAACAGTGAAATTCACAGAGACAGAAAGTTGAATGGTGGTTGCCAGGGGCAAAAACAAAAAACAAGGGAAGATTCACACTCCCTTGCAGGTTTCTCTCCACAGACCTCACCAGGTGTCAAAAAAAGAGTTCTCCAGGGGATTCCAATGTCTGCCAAGCTGTAAAGCCATCGGCCTTTTGGGTAGTTATCTTCATTTCTTCTTTGGGGAGAAGCTTGATTTTCTGTAAGCTGCAGAAGATAGCTCAAACCAGCAGCTCAGCCAGTTAAGGGGACAGAGGCTGCTGGTCTGCATCCTTCCAATGGTCTTTCGTCTCCCTTTTTCTCCTAACTTAAAGCTTTCATGATGGAGAAGGCTTCCCTATTGTCTGCAATTTTCCTTCTCTCAAAACAACCTTCTGAAACCTCTTTTGGGGTGGGGTTTCAGATGTTGTGAAACCATCACATGCTTATGAACTAGCAGACATACAGCACCGGAGGTTGAGAGGGTGGACTGCTATCAGACTGCCTGGGCTGAGTCCTGAGGGCACCTCTTGCTTGCTTGAATGACTTCAGGCAAGTTACTTCACCTCTCCAAGATGTCATTGGGGCTCATCAAAGTACCCGCCCCATGAGGTCTCCTTGTGAGAACAACATGAGAAAAGTCTGTGCAAAATGCTTGCCTGCCATGTAGAAAAAAAGCTTCCATAACTGTTGGTTCATATTGTGAGCTTTCAAATCAACCAAGTGTGAATAATTTCTACTTCATTCCATTGGCTATGGCAGGGGAATACAAAGATTTGTCAGAGCCATTTCCAGCCTACAGGAGTTTACAGCTATCTGACTTTACAGCTACGAGTGCCGTGAGAGAGCTACAAACCCAATGCTGCAGGTGTTCAAAGTCAGAGATTTAATAACCACGGAGCCGGGAATTAGGGAAAGCCTAATGGTGAATGGATTTAAGCTGACCCCGGTGGAATATGAAGTACAAAGCCGACTTCCCTGCAACTCTGTCTGGTGACATCCTTTTCTTTTTCCAAAGAGATACTCAAGACTCAGAGAGATTCAAAACCACCCGAGGGTCACAGGTGGTTTATCAAAACCCCCACCCCACCCCCCAAATACACACCAAAAAGCTAGGTTTAATAATCCATGACTCAGAACCTGGAAGGCTCTCTGCAGGGCTGAGGGGCCTCGCCAGCTGTCTATGACTGCTGCCCGCCTAGCAGGCACTGACCCAGGCCCCAGGCTCCAGGACAGTGTGCTGTCAGCCAGAGGCAGCTGTCAGCCAGACCGCTCCCCTCCTCTCAGCCTGGTGGGGGTACTCAGGGTAGTTCTCTCTGTTGGGGACCCTAAGCATGAAACAGTACTGGAGGAGGCTGTGCTGAGAAACACTGAGGGAGGAAGGCTGACGGTCTGTGTTCTTCTAGTGGTCTCTCTTCACCCTTTGTTCTCCTGGCATAAAGCTTTCACGATGGAGATGCCTTCCCCATCATCTGCAGTTTTTCTTCGCTCAAAACAAGCTTCTGAGACATCTTTCCGGGGAGCTTAGGTCATTAGAGCTTGGGAGAGGGAGGCCCTTCTCTTCCGGTGTCCTCACAGGGTCTCTGTCATTTAGATTCTTGTTGAACAACTGGGCTTTGGAGGGGGTTGGAGGAGACAGTGAGTGATGGTGCTGGGGCCCAGGGCCATTCCAAGCAGAAGAAAGGCACTAGCAGGGGCATGAGGCAGGACAGCCCAGGGCATGTGTGGACATCTGGGAAGAGTCTGTCTATATTCTGACTAGGAAGTGTACATGTGAAGGAGTGAGAGGTTAGACTTGAAAGATGAGGGTAGGTGTGGGCCAGACTGCAGAGGGTTGTCCTTACTGCAGTGGATCACGGGGAACCGTGGAAGCTTCCAGAACAAGAAGTGAGCTGAGACAACAACTGTGACATATAGTTTGTTGAGTGAATGAATGAATGAATGAGTGTCCGAGGAAAACACGACAGTGGCAGGAGGGGAGAGTCCCCTACAACAAGCCCCACAGCCCTGCTGCATATGCTTAGGTAACCAGTGTGAACTGCTCTGCAAATTCAGACCTCAAGTAAAGTCATATCTATTCTATTTTTTACAAATGAAAAATAAAGCCAGCTCAGACCTACATGCCAGAGGAATGAGAAGTCCAAAATCTCTCTCCTGGTACTCCCTGTATCCCTCCCTGCTTTTTGCTGTCAGCTGCCATTGACGCTGGTCCTCTGAGTCTAAGACAGTGCTGACTGCTGCCCAGGTACAGGCTTCCTTGATCTCCAAGGGAGGAGTGTGCCCACATAGTGCTCCGTGGCTCCCTCAGTTCTCAGGGCTCTGGTACTCACCTCCTTCAGGCCCACACCCAGGCATCCCCCTAAGGACGGCAGTCCTAGGAGCCCCCACGGAGTCTCTCAGGCCTCCACCTGTGTGCCTTCATGTCCTGCCTTCCCTAAACACCCATCACACAGGAAGTGGGGCAACTTTCCTCTTCCAGCCTTGGGACACAGAGGACAACAGCTTTCCTGGAAATGTGGTCACCCTAAGTATTGCCAGGGGTCCAACAGCCTCCGAATGCAAAGGGTCTAAAGACACCTTTTTCTCCAAAGATGAAGTCACTCTCCCTCTTCAACACAGAGATCCAGATCCTCTTCTGGGAACCCAACACCCCCATCCCTTTTCAGGTGTGAAAGAGGCTCCGTTTAGTGCCTCAAAAAGGACTTACTTCACTAAGAAAAACCAAGGAAATGCCAAGATCTCTTTTTGGGAGCAGAAAAAGAAGAAAAAGGGAGAAGGGAGGAATATTGAGGATCTCCCACTATGTTTATATTGTAACATTTTTCATCCTATATTATAATTTCTGCTATTTTACTTGGAATTTTCCTTAAAATTATATATCCTTTATATAGTAAAATCTCTAGCATATAGCATTTGTTTATTAGTTACTGAGGAGGAAGGAGAGGAAACAAAGAAGCTAGAAGATGGAAACTGAGATTTCATCTTTTGCCTGGCAGGTGCCCTAAGCCTCCAACAGCCTTATAAGGAAGGTATTGTTATTATTATGATTTCACTGATTTAAAAAATTGGAGACATAACTGAGATGAGTAAGTGAATAAATGACAATGCCATTTCTGTCTTCCTTTCCATCGTGCAAACATGGCTTACTTTCCTGAATCATAAAACATTTTTCAAGACGTCAGAGAGCCAAAAAAAGTATATTAAAAACAGATTAAAGCAGTATGATTTCTGAACCATTCAGTAAAGGATGAAAATAGCTTTGTTATCCAGAGACTGTCTTCATAAAGTCATTGTTATCATGAGTTAGAACCTGTATTAACTCAGAAATTAAAATAGTGCTGTGTGTGGCAAATTCTGAAGACACACTCCATGATTTTCAGAGCACCTATTATTATTCTCCTGAACTTTAGCTGGATCTGAATGATTTACCATAAGAGGATCCTGTTTAAATGTCCTACTTCACAAAGAAAAAGTAACAAAATGGATGATTCTGAAAACCTTACTTTTATATTAATTAGGAATGAAGTACAAACTCTAGAATAATCAGTCCAATGCTGGCATTTAGAAAGAAAAAGAAGTCCTCACCCGCACTCCCCAGGTTTCCCAGGGGACAGTTCTGGGACCTCAAGCAGACTTGGAACTGTCCCTGTGGAAGAAAGTCATTTACAGGCTTGATTCTAATTGATCCCAACAGCAGCAGCTGTAACCATATACTTTTAATCAAATCTAAAGGCAAACTTAGGACAAAATATGTGTTCTTCTACTAAAACACACAGTGCATTTTTCTGAACTATATGATTACACTTTCTGGAAAGGTCTTGGGGAATTATTCTTGTTCTAACCTCCGAGAGATATTGCCCTCTGTATTTGGCAGTCTCTGTGTCTGTTTCTGATCTTCTGTTCTGGGGCACCTCACTCTGACGGGTCCCTTTAGGGCTGGAGTTTGCCACATGGTCACAATCTTCAGCCGTGGGGTGGAGACTCTTTGACAGGTGATCCCTTGTCTGCTGAGCTCTGCCCAGCCCTGTGAGGAGAAAGGCAGCTAGCCTGCACAGCCTGGTGCTCCAAAGATGGATCCTCTCAGAACAAAGGGGAGCAGGTGTAGGGACAGATGCCACCTGTAGCAACAGATTTCATCCAGAAGGGGTCCCCAAGCTAATCCAGTGCTTGGTACATTTGCATTCTCCCATTAATATCACAGTCACAATACTTTAGGTGAGAAAGAGAAGACCATAAATGAACAGAGATCCTTCCATATTTGCTTCACGGAAGCCCTCCCCTGAGCTACCTGAGGGTAGGTATAATACCTTATCTCTCACAACACCTGCAATAACAGGTACATGACAGATGATGAAAGGGGCTGTATTAGTCTATTTTCACACTGCTATAAAGAACTGCCAAAGACTGGGTAATTTATAAAGGAAAGAGGTTTAATTGACTCAGTGCCACATGGCTGGGGAGGTCTCAGGAAACTTACAATCATGGCAGAAGGCAAAGGGGAAGCAAGGCATCTTCTTCACAAGGTGGCAGGAAGAAGTGCCGAGCAGAGGGAGAAGAGCCCCTTATAAAACCATCAGATCTAGTGAGAACTCACTATCATGAGAACAGCATGGGGGAAACAACTGCCCTCGTGATTCACTTACTCCTCCTGGTCCCACCCTTCACATGTGGGTTTTATGGGGATTACAATTCAAGATGAGATTTGGGTGGGGACACAAAGCCAAACCATATCATTGATGAATAAAGGAAGGAAAGGAGGGAGGGAAGAAAGGAGAGAGGGAGGGAGAGACAGAGGGAAGGAAAGGAATCCCAAGAATGAAAAGTTCAAGTTATGAGAAAGGGCTTCTTTAAAACCAGAGATCAAATACAACCCTAGGGGAGCAATGAATGGAGCTATTTCCATTCTCAATGAACTCTCATTCAGGGAGGAGCCCACACACACTAAAATATCATCCGCCAGGGTAAGAGTTCGCATTTTCATAAAGGATCATGTAATTAAGTTGATTCACTGGTGGTTTGTAAAAACCCTCATCCTTGCCACCCCTCACTCTCTACACACGCACCAAAAATCTAGGTTTAATAATCCATGTCTCTGGTCCTGGAAGGCTCTCTGTGGGGCTGAGGGGCCTCGCTAGTTGCCTGTGGCTCCAGCCCACCTAGCAGGCACCTTCCCAGGCCCCAGGCTCCAGGAGAGTGTGCTGTCAGCCAGAGACATCTGTCACAGTCAGACCGCTCCCTTCCTCCCAGCCTGGGGGACCACACAGGGTAGTTCTCTCTGTTGGGGACCTTAAGCATGAAACAGAATTGGAAGAGACTGTCCTGGGAAACCACAGGGCGGGGGAGGCTGATGGTCTGTGTTCTTCACCCTTTGTTCTCCCAGCATAAAGCTTTCATGATGGAGACACCTTCGCCATGGTCTGCAGTTTTCCTCCTCTCAAAACAAGCTTCTGAAACATCTTTTGGGGGAACTTTGGTAATTAGAGCTTGGGAAAGAGAGGCTCTTCTCTTCCAGTTGTCCTCACAGCGTCTGTGTTATTTAGGTTTCTATTGAACAAATGGGCTTCAGGAGTGTTTGGAGGAGGGCACTTAGCAATTTGAAGTGGCCCAGGAATGTCAAGCATCCAGATGCACCTGGAATATTAGGAGTTTAAATCAAGTACTGGCAAATTGCAGCTTGCCGGCCAATCCAGCCCTTGGCCTGTTTTTGTATGAGCAGCAAGCTAAGATGGTTTTTATATTTTCAAAGGATTCCAAAACAAAGAAGAATGTACAACGGAGATATACGTGGCGTGCATATCCTAAAATCGTTACTCTGGCCCTTCATAGAATAAGCTTGCAAGCCCCTGGTAAATAGAAATGCGATAGATCAAAAAATGCACCATGCACAAGAAAATGTAAAGCCCCAGAAGGATCCCTGAGGGCCGACATTCATGCCCAGTTGAGAATGACACCACCTTGGCAGGCTCTGGAGCATGTGGTTTGTTAAGGCAATGAGAGCAGAAGCCTCCCAGGACTGAAATGAATTGAGATTTTACAATGGGGAAGGTGTGATGGTTAATGTTTTGCATCACCTTGGCGGCACTCACATAGTTGGCCAAACACATCTGGATGTTGCCAGGAAGGTATTTTTAGGTGAGATCAGTACGCTTTGAGCGAAGCAGATTGGCCTCTGGGTGGGTCTCATTCAATCCAATGAAGCCCTTAAGAGAACAAAGATTGACCTCTCCTGGGGAAGAATAAATACCACCAGCACATTGTCTTATGGCTGCAACATCAATTCTTCCCTGGGTCTCCAGCCTGCAGGCCCACGCTGCAAATTTTGGACTTACCAGCTGCCTCTACTATCACGGAAGCCATTCCTTAAAGTAAATCACCTGAGGTGGGGAGTTTGAGACCAGCCTGACCAACATGGAGAAACCCCGTTTCTACTAAAAATACAAAATTAGCCAGGTGTGGTGGCACATGCCCGTAATCCCAGCTACTCGGGAGGCTGAGGCAGGAGAATCGCTTGAACCCAGGAGGCAGCGGTTGTGGTGAGTCAAGATCACACCATTCTACTCCAACCTGGTCAACAAGAGCAAAACTCCATCTCAAAAAAAAAAAAAAAAACAGTAAATCTCCCCTCCTATCAACATCTTATTGACTCTGTTTCTCCAGAGAACTCTAACTACTACAAAGGGCTGAACAATAAACAAATCTTTGCAAAACTTGCTCTCTGGCTAGAAGTAAGGCCTACTATGGCTTGTTCCTGCAATGCCACCGGACATCTGGGTAAATAAAAAGCCAACATGTCTGCATATTAGACTAGACTCTGCTGTCTCTATTTTTTCACAAGCCGCCCATGGGGCAGAGGACACACAGCAAACAGGCTCCTGGTAACTGCAGCACTCTCTCTCCAGGGGCTTCTTCCATTTTTTGTACACATCTCCAAGGCTTTGAAAGAGTGCTCAGGGCACGGCTCAAATCTAAGTGTTCTGAGGTTGGCAGCAGGGTCCTGGCTCTGTTCACTGTCTCTCCTCCTATGTAGGAAGCATGCAGTGATGTAAAGCCCACAGGCTGGGAGCTGCCTGGCTCAGGCTCCTGGGAAGCGGGCTCTGAGATAGAGCTTAGCGGGCAGGGAGGTTATTGGGCAGTGTTATTGGACCATCTTCGTTGGGTGAGTGAGTCTGGCTATTCCAGGAAGGGAACATGGTCTGGCTGGGACTCTCTTTGGCTGAGGGCAATTCCCAGAAAGGACTCAGCTGCGAGCCAGCAGGAGGCAACATTCCCAGTGACTGGGAGATAAGATCCTCAGTCCAGGATGGGGCATCTGAAGGGTGCACCCCAACATTCACTACAGTGGGCTTCGGCAAATCACTTCCCAAGCAGGGCGCCAGCTTCCTTGTCTGCAGCCCCCATTTCCCCCAGGCTTCATCCGCCTATGGAGACGAACAAGGTCCCTCCAACAGAAATGGCCTGAGTTTGCAACAAATCCTTCCCAAAACCAATGTAACTCACATGTGGGCAGGCTTCACACTGGTGTCTATCAATGTCATATCTGTAGCACTGACCAATATCACTATTTGATTAGCAGAGATTCCAGTGTTTTCTCGGGAGGTGTATAGTCGAGTCATTGCCTCTAGAAGACCCAGGCAGGGTGGGCAGGGGAGTAGAAGGGCTCACAGATAAGAAAGCTGCTGCCTCTGTCTTCTGTCCAAAACTCCTATACTCAGATGCCCATGGGAGTCTAACCAGGCCTATGTGTGCCCAGTGACCAGGCAGTTTCAGACTGCCTCCAGTCTGCCAACCTCACCACCTCCTGCCCCACCTCTGGCCTGCGGACAAGTTCTGTCCCCTTCTCATGACCAGCTCCTTCAGAAGGAGTATTGGGTAAGGAGGGACAGCTCTCACCTTGATGCCCCAGCCCTTGGCCTCCCTGGCTCCAGGCACCATGGGAGGGCACAGTAAGGATAGCCAGGCCAGCCTCCCACCGTACCTGGAATGTGGGCCACAGTTCCCTCCAGCACCACGCCTTGCTGCCTAGATTGCTCCACTCATCAGATCTTTGCCTCACTCACTGCCACCTCCCCACAGGAGTCATATGTGTTCTTTCCAAACCATCTGACTTGGGGAAACCCAGGCCATCATCTGTGCCTAAACCCCAGTTGGGAGCTGGCTTTAATTATTTCCTACTAGACTCCTGGGCTGCCATCAAACCAAAGAATAATGCGTGTGGACATCATCTCACTGCTCAGCCCCTGCCAGGAGAGTTGAGAAACTACCCTCACTCCATGACTATTTTGGAGGCTGCCCGCTCAGAGATGATCTAAGAGAACTATGAGAGCCTGGCTCCAACGACATCAAAGAAACTGGGGGCTTTTCATGTGAGTTTGACAAAGGGGTCAAAGAAATGCTTTTTAAAAGCACATGTTAAAGTCTCCCCACCTCCACTTGGAAATGGCCACAGTGCCACTGGTCACACCCTCAATATACCCAGGATTGAGACTGCTGCCATTTGGCTCAGAAGAGCTGGGTTCCTCCTCTGGCTCTTCCCTTTTCGCAGGATGTACTCATCCTAACGGGGCCTAAACTTTCCCATTTGCAAAATGGAGATAGGCCAGCCTTGACTATCTGAGTGTAAACTTGGACATCAAGTGAAGGGACATCTGTGAAAAGAATGGGTCAACTATAAATGACACAGATGTGGGGTCTCCTTTTCCCACATCCTGGTCTATCAGCCAGGGCCATGCTGTGATGTCATTAGTGCAGGCTGCTTATTCTCTGTTCCTCAGCCTAGGCCTGTGCCTCTTGGCCAGAGGCAAAGATGTGTATCAGAATCACCTGGAAGCTTTTTCACAGCACACGCTCCCCCGAGTGAAGGCTCTGAGATACCCTGGTAGGGGATAGGGGGAGGATGTGGGTTTTTAAAAAGTTACCTAAACAGTTCCATCATGAAACCTCCACCTCTATGCCCAGCTTTCTCAAGCTCAACTCCCCAAGGAACCCAACGAGAAACAACAGCCCCCAAATTTTCAACACCTTTAGCTAATTCAAAGTCTACACCCAGCAAAAGTTCATCAAACCTTCCTGGAGAGTAAACGTCACCAGGCACGACATCCTTCTCTCTCTCTTTTCTGGATGTAGCATCTCTATTGCACAGCACACTTGCTCCCCTTCCGAGGCTGATTGTCCGGTCTGGAGCCAGTTCCTGCTGGAGAGGCCTGTGGTGCGGCAAATGGTTTCTAAAGGTCCCTTCCAGCTCTGAATGTTTTTTTTTTTCAGATGGAGTTTTGCTCTTGTTGCCCAGGCTGGAGTGCAGTGGTGTGATCCTAACTCACTGCCACCTCTGCCTCCTGGGTTCAAGCGATTCTCCTGCCTCAGCCTCCTGAGTAGCTGGGATTACAGGCATGTGCCACCACGCCCGGCTAATTTTGTATTTTTAGTAGACAGAGGGTTTCTCCATGTTGGTCAGGCTGGTCTCAAACTCCCGACCTCAGGTGATCCACCCGCCTCGGCCTCACAGAGTGCTGGGATTACAGGCGTGAGCCACTGCGACTGGCCCCAGCTCTGAAATTTAATGAAACGCATCTTTTCTAAAGCCATTCTACAAAGTGACAGTGGCTTCCTGCGGGAGGTAAAGAGACTCCCTGGAAGTCATTAACATTTCTGAATCTTATGGGGTGCTAGGAAAGCAGTTCGGAAGGGGGCCAAACCAAATTTGGAGCCCAGGGAGGCTCGCTTTGGGGCGATCCTGGCAAGCCCATATTCCGAGAAAGTGTACCTCAGCGATGAGGCCACCGCTGGCTCTCAGCCTGGAGCTCCTGGCCTGGGGCAGGGAGAGAGAAGGGGCCTAAGAGTGGCTGGCACTTACTGAGCATGTCTTATGCCCCAGGCCAAGCCTGTCCGTGATCCGGTTCATCTATTCTTCACAACAACCTATGCAGTAGGTCCTTTGTGAAACCACTTGCAGGTAAGGAAGTTACTAAAGCTCTGAGACAGTAAGTGACTGGGCTGATGGCCAGAAAGAGTCAGGACGAGGATGCAACCCTGGCTGTCAAACTCCTACCTTCTACATCCAGACAGAGGTGGGGCAAGGATTCTAGGAGAAAAACCAAGCAGAAGGAGGGGTTGTCAGGAGTTGTCGTTCAATGGGTATGAAGTTATAATTATACAAGACGAGTAAGTTCCAGGGGTCTGCTGTACAGTATAGCACCTATAGTTAACAGTAAGGTAGAGTATCTCCCCTTATTTGTGGGGAATATGTTCTGAGACACTCAGTGGGTCCCTGAAATTGCAAATAGTACTGAACCCTATATATATATTATGTTTTCTGCTATACATCTGTATGTATTACAAAGTTTAGTTTGTAAGTTAGGCACAGTAAGAGATTAACAAAAATAATAATAAAATAGAACAAGTATAACAATATGCCAGCATCACTACTCTTGCACTTTAGGGACTTTATGAAGTAAAATGAGGGTTGTTTGAACACAAGCACTGTGATACCAAGACAGGCGATCTCATAACCGAGACAGCTACTAAGTGACTAAAGGGTGGATGGTGTAGACAGCGTACAAAGCAATGATTTGTGTCCCAGGTGGGATGGAGCAGATGATAAGAGACATCATCATGCTACTCAGAAGGATGATGAAAGGGTGCACAATTTAAAATGTATGAACTGTTTATCTCTGGAATTTTCCATTTAATATTTTCAGACTACAGTTGACCGTGGGTAACTGAAACCACAGAAAGCAATATGGCAGATAAGGAGGGACTGCTGTATTTTGCACCTAAAAATGCATTACAAAAGGGGATCGCGGGCTGGGTGTGGTGGCTCACACCTATAATCCCAGCACTTTGGGAGGCTGAGGCAGGCGGATCATGAGGTCAGGAGATCGAGATCATCCTGGCTAACACGGTGAAACCCTGTCTCTACTAAAAATACAAAAAAATTAGCCGGGCGTGGTGGTGGGCGCCTGTAGTCCCAGCTACTCGGGAGGCTGAGGCAGGAGAATGGCATGAACCCGGGAGGCGGAGCTTGCAGCGAGCCAAGATTGCACCACTGCACTCCAGCCTGGGTGACAGAGCAAGACTCCATCTCAAAAAACAACAACAACAACAACAACAACAACAACAGAAAAGGGGATCTCATGACAAGGGCTCTTAGCACGCACTGAAAAAAAAGGAACCCAAGGAAACTTCTGGAGGTAATAGCTATGTTTATTATCTTGATTGTGGCATGGGTAGCATAAGTGTGTACATATACACTCCCCAAATTGTATACATTAATTATGTGTAGTTTTTTTGTATATCCATTGTACCTCCATAAAGCTAAGGGGTGACTAAATGGCCTGCCAGACATGGAGCTCTCAGCAGGCCCTTCCTTTAGCTCAGCACGTAGGGAGTTAGGGACTTATATGTGCATTGAGGAGGAGAGGAGTAAAGATCTCTTCCTGGAGGGCGATGCTTCACATCGTTGGATTTCCAGATAGGGTCTCATGCTGCCACCCAGGCTGGAGTGCAATGGTGCCATCGTAGCTGTCTGAAGCCTCCAACTCTTGGACTCAAGCAATCCTCCTGCCTCAGCCTCCTAAGTGGGACTACAGGCGTGCACCCATTATGCCTGACTAATTCTTGTATTTTTTGTAGAGATGAGGTCTCGCCATGTTGCTCAGGTTGGTCTCGAACTCCTGGGCACAAGTGATCTTTCTGCCTCGGCCTCCCAAAGTGCTGAGCACCTGGCCAACACTTCCCATCTTACCAGACTTTGGATTGCATGGTGGAGTCTCAGGAGGCTGCCCGAGTGTGACCCTGTCTCCTTCTCCTGGACCTTCTCTCTTTATCTCTTTCTCAGGGTGTGTGCAGCCTGAAGCGCCACACCATTTAGAGCTCAGCAGAGCTCGTCTTCTCTGGTCTTGGTGTTCTATCCGTCCTACTTTTCTAGGATTCCAGGCAGATAACATCCTCATTTGAACTGAAAACACCCTGGGCACTGGGGCTCTTCAAGGGCCTTGCAGGCCTGAGTCTTGGAGCTATGGCCCAAAATAAGAAGGCGTGAGAAAGCCTGAACCTCTACCCTTCTTCCACACACTGGCCTGCTCAGGGAAAGCAGAATTTTTCCATTTATTTTTCCTTTTCTGGTTTTTTTAAACACTTATGTCTTATAATAGCTGGTATTCTTCAATGTTTACTCTCATCATTATAAAGCCCTTATTCCCTAAATGTTTGCTTAACATTTTTTGTAGAGCAAAGGAGGGGGAGCTACAGGCCTCTGCAAACAGACGCTTCTCAAAGGCAAGGGAGGAATGTGCTCACGGGAATCTAAATCCAGAGGGTCGTGGTCCCAGAGCCCTTGGCTGAGCCCTGCAAGTTTCTCCGGGCAGCCAGAGGGCTGCAGCTCATTGCGGAGGCTGCAACATTGCTGCCTTCAGAACCCACTAATTGACAAGCCGCTGGGGCCTGCAAAGCCCATGGAGGCTATTAGAGAAAATGTCATCCCACCTCCCACCCAGAAGTACCACATGGGACGTGCCTGCAAGCAGCAATAACAGTAGGATGGTTCCAGTGATCCATATCCCAGTGAAGCCTCTGTGCTCAGGCCTCAGCACGCCGGAAGGTTCTTTGGGGAGCTCTGAGACCAGGGCTGGCTCAGGTGTATCTCAGATGGTGCCCCAAGCCAGGGATCTCCAGCGACTTCTTGGCGTCGGAACTGTGGCCTCTCCTGTGGCCACTTCTCTTTGCATTAACTCCCTATATTCATGAACTCCTTGTGGTTTTCAAGACGCTCTCACTCACATATTTTATTTGATCCTCACATTTCCCTGGGGGAAGGCAGATATGGGTGCCATTTTGCAGATGAGTAAACTGAGGCACTGAAAGCTTAATGGCTCACCTAAGGCCATTTGGCTTCTAAAGAGAAACCGGGGACTAGAAGCTAGGCCTTGGTGCTGCGTCCCAGTGTCTTCCCCGCTGCACTGAGTGCCTCCCTGCCGCCCCAGGATTTATGGCCTTGGTCCCTTTCAGTGAATGGCCCCATTTACCAGCCCCCAAGCCAGAAAACTGGAGGTCACCACCACTCCTCCCTCCTCACCCATTCTACCCTAAATGTCTCTGCAGTCCACCCCCTGCACTCTGTCCCTACAGCCACTGCCTAAATTCAGGTCCTTATTTCTCACGTAAAGTAATGCAGCACCTTCCTCACCATCCTCCACCTAACAGTCAGAACACAGACTTGGGTAGGTTTCTTCCTGAGCAATCCTTCAGTGATTCCCCACAGCCCTCAGGAGAAAGCCTACATCCAGAATAGCCTTCGAGGCCTCCCATGAGCGGCCTGCTTCTTTCTCCTCCATCACCCAGCCATGCAACTGTTGATCCTATCCATTCCCTGTGCTCAACAGGCACCCACCCGCTACCCACCCTGCCCTCAAAATCTCACTGGACAGCTCCTAGTCAGCCCTCAATATGGGCCTTGGCCTCACCTCCTCTGGGAAGCCATCCCAGACTCCTCCAGCCTCAGGTAGGGGCTCCCACTGCCCCAGGGGTCTCCTCCCGTGATGAGGCTGCTTGTGCTGTGATATCACTGTGGATGGTCATTCCTGTCTCTCCTACTGGACCATAAGTTCCACTGTGGGGGCTCTAACCTCTGTATCACCTGGGCCTGGCTTAGGACATGCGTTTAGAGGCACTAAGTAGGTCCAAGGACTTCCATTGGATGACTGAGATGCAGACTCTGTTTAGTGTTAGGATGTTAGAATCCTTCCCCAAATCTTCATTCTGTCTGGGTCTGACTTGGCTTCCTCGAAAAAGTGCTGATGCTGAAGTCAGCCAGGCTTCCCAGCCCCCAGCAGCCTCGCCCTCACCCACACCCCATCCACCTACCAGGAATGGACAAAAACAATGCTCCAGGGACCAGGTGCCACCCTGAGAACAGCCCTGAAGATATACCCCAGGCAATTGCTAGTAAAAGAACACTCAGCTGCTTGGGGACGGGGCTAGAGATAAGGAATGACAATGTCAGCCCAAGCTGACCACCCAGGACCAAGGAAGTGATAAAGGAGTTACAAAGAAATTATTGAGGCAGGTAGTGAGGGTAAGGAAGTCCTCAGTAAGGTTTTTCTTTTAATGAAAAGCAGCCCCCAAATCATTTTCTTTTCTAACAAAGAGCAGCCAGTAAAATCAAGCTGCAGACATAGACAAGCAAGTTAGAAGCTTGCACCCATGAATGCCGGCAGTTGTGCCAGTAGGAAAGGGGCTACCTGAGGCTAGCTCCATCGTCCCTTCTCTTTGCCAGCCACATGTACAATGAGGAGCAGACAACATGGCACCAGCCAAGTGGAAAGACCATTTGCATAATAAGATTAGGGTGGGGTGGCCAGCTTCACCACATGATATGTAAAGTCACACCTGGTCCAACCAATCTGTGGGCCCCATGTAAATCAGACACTGCTTCCTCAAGCCTGTCTATAAAATCCCGTGCACTCTTCTGCCAGCCAGAAGTCCCATTCCTGCGCCCCTCTCTCTTGCAAGAGACGACGTCTCTCGGCATGAGAAGACAAACCCCAGATATTGCCCCAGACAATGATGCTGCTTCAGAAGTGGGGCCAAGTTGGGAGGCCAACATGAAGCCAAGTTGAGAGCTATGGACCATCTGTTTGAGGATCTCCCTCCACTCTGCAGGGTTGAGGCTGCCTGGCTGGGGTCCACATTTCCAAGTCCCCTTTGCGTCTCAGAGAAGGCAGTGACCGGGTTCTGAACTATGGAATGAAGGTAGAAGTGGTGTTCCTCACTTCCTTGTTTGGCCCTTAGAGCTTCCCACACAGTCCTCCACACTCTAATTTGCCTCACCTGCCAGCTGGATATTAATACCCAGGGCTTCCATGGGGATGTGCTGGGAGGAGGGCAGACCCCACCAGCCTGGGGCCTTGAATGACTGTAGGACACCACCTCCTCCCCTACCGCTAATTGGACTTTCATGTGAACAAAAAAGAAACTCGTATTGTGTTAGGCCCTGGGGATTTGCCGGTTTATCCGCTACTAATGCAGTGCAAAAAGCTGGAGCCAGGCAAGACAGAAGGACTCCCAGAATCAGCCACAGCTCCTTGAATGAAGCCTCCTGTCTCTAGCAGTGTAGGAGCTGGTGACTGGGGTGAGCCTGGGGTAAGACTGGGGTAAGCTGGTGACTGGGGTGAGACAGGGAGGGTCAGGATCCCGCCTCTAACATTTACAGAAAGTATGTCCTAGGGCCAGGTACTTGCCCTCCCTGGGCCTCAGTCTTCCTCTATAATGTGGAGATAGTATTAGATCATATCTCAGAAGAATGTTCTAAAAGATGCCAGTGAAGGCCCACCAAGACACCCTTTCTCAGTCTGGGCTGCTAACAGCCCTCAGCTGCACCCTTCCCTGGAAAATTGCCTTTGCCCCCTTAAGCCAACTCACCTAGGGATTCCTGAGAAGCTAAACCCCCAGCCCTACACCCTGCCCACCCACCCCACCCTCCCACCCACTGACTGATAAGAGGAACCAAAGCCCTTGCCTCAAGGCAGGGCAACCCCGAGGTATCACCCAGGCTGCAGGTTGCCCGGTCGGGTGGGGCTGAGGCGAGACTCCAGACGGGTCTCCTCTGTGCCTGGCCTCCTCGTGGGTTCTTTCTGGCTTCCCTCACTTTCATGTCAATTTCTCCTGTTAGCATTCACTCACTCACTCACTCAGCAGGCCACCTGCATGAGACTCTTCATCTCAAATCTGCTTCTAAAAAAGCCAACCTAAGACAATTGTGAAGATTAGATGCAATTACATGGGTCAACCAGTGCCTGGCATATGGAAGGTGCTTAGTAAAAGTGAGCTAGTATGGTTATCATTCCTCCAAGAGGCAAGGCTGAATGGAGACCCTAGTGGCCTCAGGCTGTAACGGTATTAACTACACCACCCCTGGGAGAGCTCACTCTCAACATTCATTTGTAAGGAATGAATGTAAAGAAAGAAAAATGTGAAACCTGGGTGTCCATGGACACAACTGGTCTCATGAATAAGCCATCAAGTATGAGTGGTTTAAGGGACTCCAAAGCTCACAACTTTCTAAAGTCACAGCTTGCCCCAAGCCCCTTGCTCTCTTCTGGCAAGGTTCCTGAAATGCCTTTGGTGTTGGTAAGACTGGGGTAAGCCGGTAACTGGGATGAGACAGGCAGGGTCAGGATCCTGCCTCTACCACTTACAGAAAGTATGTCCGAGGGCCAGCCACTTGTTCTCCCTGGGCCTCATGTTGAAATGATAGAGGTGGGGCCTCATGGGAGGTGCTTGGACTCTTCGTTCTATGTCTTGGTGCCCTCTTCTCAATAATGAGTGAGTTATCACTCTATTAGTTTAGGCAAGAGCTAGTTATTTAAAGAGCCTGGCACCTCCTCCCTGTTCTTGCTCCCTCTCTCACCATATGCCACACCTGCTCCCCCTTTTTCTTCACCATGAGTAAAAGCTTTCTGAGGCTTCACCAGAAGCCAAGCAGATGCTGAAGCCATGCCTGTGCAGCCTGCAGAACTGTGAGCCAAATAAAACTATTTTCTTTAAAAATTACCCAGCCTTAGGTATTCCTTTATAGCAACACAAACAGACTAATACAACCCCTACTCAAGATTGGTTCTTTGGAGTTTTGGACATGGCTTTAGAATGAAATGAACCTGGGTTACACTCTGGGCTCTGCCATCCACAAGAGAAGTGTCAAAATCAAGCTCACATCTTAAGCAGAACAGGGCTTGGTGCCAAGGAATCTCCAGGTAGTACGGGTGGTCTGTACCCTGACCCAGGCTCACACTGTGCTTAAGTACTTTTGTACCGTTAAAAGAAGTAGCCACAAATTCATAGTGACAGAAAGTACCACAGTGGTTGCCAGGGGCTGGAGGGAGGGGGAAACAGGGAATTGGGGTTTAATGGGTTTCACTTTAGTAAAAATGAAAAAGTTCTGGAAATGAAGGGAGGTCATGACTGGACAACAATGTGAATATAATCAGTACAAGCGAACTGTATGCTTAAAAATGGTTAAGACGGTCAATTTTGTGTTATGTGAATTTTACTACGATTAAAGAGAGGAAAAAAAAAAAAAAGAACATAATCTGCCAAAGACAAGGTGGCTGTGATGTGTGACTGTACTGGAGTGGCCCAAAAGGGCATGGCTCAAGGAGCCCTCAAGAGTAGCATCTGAAGCAGCCACTGGGACCAGGCTTGCCACCCTTTCAGAGGGGTGTGAGGTGCAGGGCAAAGGGTCTGTAAAGGCTGGCAGGGAAGGGGGAAACAGTGGAGAGCCAGGACCAGCCCTGGGCACCCAGAGGGGTTAGGGACCCTGCCACCCCTCCCAGGTTTCCAAACAAGGCCTGTGCCTGCCTGGGCTCTGACAGTCAGCCAACAAACAGGCATTTCCAGGTCTGCACCAGGCCCCGGGGATACAAAGAGGAGTAAGAGTTCCTGCCCTCCCTGGATCCTGCGGGGAAGGCTGACAGATACACCAGTCCTGTGTCACGGGAACTGGGGATTGGGGGAATGATGGGCAGAGGGCATCAGGGTTATCTGAGAAAGCTTCCCAGAGGAGGCGGTCCCTGGCTGAATTGAAGAAATTGCTGGGAGCTTCTCAACGAGAGCATTAGAAGGGAGTTGGGGGCAGGAAGTGGGTGCTCATGTCAGGAGAAAAATCCACAAAGGCCTCTCATATGCACTCTGCGCCCTCCTCTCATTTTTCCAGGGTCCTGCTCCCAGCTGTGCAAGCTGCAAGGAAGAACGAGCCCCCTCCTCCAAGGCCTCGATGGTCCACTCAGTCGCCCACTTAAGAATTCACCAAATAAGTAATGACTAAGTCTGACTGGGAGAAAATGAAAGCTCTCTTGGAGGGGAAAACAAATTACTCATGCAACCAAGAGCATATCCTTAGCACCCTCCATGAGTGGAACCACGGCAGGAGGGGCAGAGAGGAACAAACGGTGGCCATGAATCATGCTGTGTGCCTTTGTGTCTAAGGCGTGTGGTTTCCAGAGAAACCAGGGAACACTGCCTTCAGGTAAACACGCCCACCCATGCTTCTTGGAACAGGCTCTGTCCTCCAGGAGCCCCATTAAAGAGGCCTAGCTGCTTACATTTGTCAGTTGTACTTCCACAGGGGGAATTTCAAGTGCTAGCTGGCCAAGTCATCCAACGGGTGGCAATGGACCTTCTGTTGGCCAGGAGCATCCTACCCCGTGCCAGGTCCCTGGTCCCACTCTGCCCACCACCCTCTCGCCCCCAGAAGAAGACTCCTCTGGTTGATGAGTTTGGGAGAAGAGTCTTGGTTTGGTCAGTTCAGCCCTTCTGCTCATGCTGACTCTCCCTCCTCCTCCTCTCCCTCCTCCGCCTCCTCCTCCCCCTTCTCCTCCTTCCCCTCCTCCCCCTCCTCCTTTTCCTTTCCCTCCTCCCTCTCCTCCTCCTCCTTTCCCTCCTACTCCTCCTTCTCCTCCTCCTCTTCCTTCACCTTGCCCTTTCCGATTCACTGTCATCAAGCTTGACTTCCCCAGTAGAGAGTTTTACAGCCATGATAACACAGTCCATCTTCTGGAGCTTAAGGCACTTTTACATATTATCTCATTTGTCTTGGCAGCATCTCTGTAAGGTGAAGACTTGACGCAAATAGTAAAATGGTGAGGGCAGGCTGAGGGGCAAGAGCTATAAAGAGACTTAAGTGGGGTTCAGTGCCAAAGTAGGGAAGGACTGGGGGGTCATGGGACTGATGCTCCCAGAGGACCTACTTAGCCGGATCACGGAGCTCCATGACCCCTTCCAATGAGCCTAGAAATGGGCTGCTTTAAAAACAGGAAACGTGGCCAGACGCGGTGGCTCACGCCTGTAATCCCAGCATTTTGGGAGGCCAAGGCGGGTGGATCACCAGAGATCAGAAGTCCGAGACAAGCCTGCCCAACATGGCGAAACCCCGTCTCTGCTAAAAATACAAAAATTAGCTAGGCATGGTGGTGCGTGCCTATAATCCCAGCTACTAGTGGGGGCTGAGAGAGGAGGATGGCTTGAACCTGGGAGATGGAGGTTGCAGTGAGCTGAGATCGTGCCACTGTACTCCAGCCTGGGCAACAGAGTGAGACTCCATCTCAAAAAAAAAAAAAAAAAAAAAAAAAACCGAAAATGTGCTGTGGAATCAATGTGAAGGAGGGAATTAACTCTGCCTGGGGCATGCGCTCTGAAATGACAATGTGACATTTTTGCTTCGCCTCAAAAAATTAGTAGTATGTTTCTAGAAAGACAGGAATGTGCTGGACAGAGAGGCGCCAATGTGCCTGCTTTTTTGGGCACCTGGTGCTTGATGGGGGCCGTGGCCAGTGAGAGGCCTGGCAGTCAGAAGATGTGCTTGAATGTCAGTCTGCAGGAGAGAGGAGCTGAGGGAGGATTTGAAAAGCAGGGAGGTGGGACCGCAGGTGTGCTTTCTGCTAAGTGATGTGCCAGGAGCCAGCGCTGTCCTGGCCCAGGGAAGAGACAAAGAGGGCCTGCATTAGGTCAGGCTCCTGGGAATGAAGATGAGATTCTTCACAGTTAGATGCTGTGAGCATATCACAGGGTTTAGGACATGGCCCTGCCCACAAGGAGCTTGTAACCTGGGGAAATATGAGCTGTAGACCGTGACCCGTTCAAAGGCAATCAACTTAGAGGGGGTATCCCTGAGTCCAACTGAAATAAAATTTCAGAGAAAGGAAAGATCAAATATGGGTAAGATAAGTCTAAGAAGTCACATGAGGGAGAGAGGTGAGTGTTAACCAAGGGGGGAAGGAAGGCATTTCTTTCTTTATTTATTTTATTGAAGGATGTCAAGTTGAAAGGAAAGCATTTAGGCAGACGAAAAGGAGGAAGGGCTTTCAGGGGAATGGGGAAGGGGCTGGAGTGAAGGCCCAGAATTGGGATCAAGTGAGATCTCTTCTCTCAGCATCACATGTGTCCACAGATGGCCCCTTTTTCCTATCAGCCTGCCCTCTATCACCCCATCTTAACCCACACACCTCCCTCTGTTGATATTTGGTAGAAAATAATGAAAGCCATTTTGTGTGTATGTGTGTGTAATATATACATATTTTAGAGACAGGATCTTGCTCTGTCACCCAGGCTATAGTGTAGTGGCACTATCACGGCTCACTGCAGCCTTAACCTCCCAGGCTCAAGCAATCCTCCTGATTCAGCCTCCCAAGTAACTGAGACTACAGGCATATGCCACCATGCCCAGCTAATTTTGTTCTTTTTTTTTTTTTCCTTAGAAACAAAGTCTCACTTTGCCACCCGGGCTAGTCTTGAACTCCTGGTCTCAAGTGATCCTCCTGCCTCCACCTCTGAAAGTGCTGGGATTGCAGGTGTAATTAAGCACTGTGCCTGGCCTGAAAGTCATTATTCCACTCATTTTTATTAAAAAAAGTCTACTGTGGTTCCTTTCTCGGTGAAGGAATATGTGACTCATTGGGCATAGAGGGGGCCCAGGTCCCTCAGGAGGAAGATGGAAATTTTGAAAGCCCCCAAACACGAACTTCTACCTGCCTAGTTCTTTCTACCAGCAAATTTAAGCCCCAGCCTTATTTCTCATGCCTGGAACTACTTGAGAGACACCAGCTAGCCCAGGGGACCTCAGAGAGCTTGCAACATATTCGTCCTCAACAATTAGTTGTTGAAAGAATGAATGAATGAATGAATGAATGAATCAGAGCCCTTTCTCTCCCTTCCTCTGCCCATCACAGGCAACTCATGATGGTTCTGCCTCCCAGCTGGAGGGTGGGGTAGGGTGCATAATATTTTTATAGATAACAAAATGGGCTGGGTGTGGTGGCTCACACCTGTAATCCCAGCACTTCGGAAAGCCAAGGTGGACAGATTCCTTGAGCTCAGGAGTTTGACACCAGCCTGGGCAACATGACAAAAACCCATCTCTAAAAAAATACAAACATTAGCCTCGTGTGGTGGTGCACACCTATAGTTCCAGCTACTCAGGAGGCTAAGGTGGGAGGCTGGCTTGAGCCCTGGAGGCAGAGGTTGCAGTGAGCTGAGATTGTGCCACTGCACTCCAGCCTGGGTGACAGAGCAAGACCTTGTCCCAAAAAAAACAAAAACAAGCCAAAAAACCCCCCACAAAGTGATGCTGGTAATAGCCACCCTCAACTCAGACTAAATGGAAATGACTCTGTGTCCCAGGCCATGGTTTCCTTATTGATAAAGTGGAGGTAATTATGTCTACATACTACTTGGGTTAATGTAAAAGTCAAATGTGAAAATAGATAAGAAAATGACTTATAAATTAAAGGGCACACCCCACATCAGAGGGATTTTCATCTTGGTCTATGCCTGGTACAAGGCCCTATTCATCTGCAGAATTAAAAAGTGTCTGCGGATGCAGTATAAACCATCCTTTGCTTCACAGAGCATGCTTCAGGTGATAGATACAGTTACTGCCCTGTCTCCAGAGACCTTGTCTTACTTCTGTGTCCCCAAGATTTTAAACAAGCAGTTAATGAATGCACCTGAATGAATGAAAATAATGAAAGCCATTCTATCTACTCAGCTTTGGCCAAATGCTCTTCTAGGTGCCTTACTTACATTATGTCTCACTTCCTCAACAGCCCTGTGCGTAGGGGTGTCCATGTTTTACAGCTGAGGAAATGGAAGTTCTGAGAGGTTGTTAATAATATTGACAATAATAATATCCATGATTGCTAACTTTCACTGACCATTGATTATGTGCCAGGCACTGTCTAAACAGTGTAACACATCATCCCATTTAATCACCACAACAGCCCTCTGAGGTCGTGCTAACAGAATTCCCATTTTAAAGATGAGGAAACTAAGACACAGTCAAGTAATGCATCAAGTTCACACAGCAAGTAAGTGAATGAAGGAGAGAATGAATGGGCACTAAGAAAGCATGTGTGATCAGCAGAAATAGGAAGTCCTTTCAATCCCCATCTTCCACAGTCCGATCCCTGAAGCAGAGGTCTGTGGCCCTGAGTGGGCCTGGGCCCCAGCCCCTTCTCCAACTCATCTGGAGGAGGAAATCGCTGTGATTGCTCATGCGTCATGTCCTCCCACTGTGGGCACAACCCCCAATGCAGAGCTGTAGCTCTTTAGATGACGAAGGGCTCTGGGAACGGCTCCAGGGGAGGAGAGTTAATTAGTTCACAGCAAATAGAGCAGGAGCCTGATTACTCCCACTGTAGGAAGTTGATGACTAGTGATAAAGGCTGAGCAGGCCCCAGAAAGTTCTGTCCTTCTGCACCTGCACAGGTAGGAGGCTAGGGGTCTCTCATTCCCCCAGGGGCCAGAACCACCACCCAGACAGGGATTAAAGGAGCCTCCCTTGAAGTTGCTCCTGAACCACCCCACCCACCGTTCACTGGATTACATGGCGACCATCAGCCATCTTCATATGGGCTCCTACCTCACCCTCAGAAGTGGGTAGAGGACAGAAGGCTGAGTTGGCCCTCAAGGCCCTGGGCTTCTTGTCTTCAATCCTTTTTTTTTTTTTTTTTTTTTCTAAATAGAGACAGGGTCTCACTCTTTTGCCCAGGCTGGAGTGCCATGGCACGATAACAGCTCACTGCAGCCTCGAACTCCTGGGCTCAAGGGACCCCCTGCCCCCGCCACCCTGCCTCAGCCTCCCAAGTAGCTAGGACTACAGGTATGCACTATCAAGCCAGGCTATTTTTTGTTTGTTTGTTTTTAATTTTTGTAGAGACAGGGTCTCGCTCTTTTGCACAGGTTGGTCTCAAATTCCTGGCCTCGAGTGATCTTCCCACCTCAGCCTCCCAAAACACTGGGGTTATAGGTGTGAGCCACCACGCCCACTCTCCCTGATTCATTGACTTGATACTATGAGAGACCTATTTGCCCTTTCTAAGGTCTCAGGACACCCCATCTATGGAAGGCACCAGGGAGGGCCTAGGTTTGGAGGAAGACAGTCTAGGCTCAAATCTTGGCTTTTCATTTACTAGCTGTGTGATGTTGGCCACATTTCTTAACCTCTGAGCACAGGTTAAGTTTTCTTATTTAAAAAAAAAAGGGCCAGGCGCAGTGGCTCACACCTGTAATCCCAGCACTTTCAAAGGCCAAGGCAGGTGGATCATGAGGTTAGGAAGTGGAGACCATCCTGGCCAACATGGTGAAACCTCGTCACTAATAAAAATACAAAAAATTAGCTGGGTGTAGTGGTGCGTGCCTGTAATCCCAGCTACTCAGGAGGCTGAGGCGCGAGAATCGCTTGAACTCAGGAGGTTGAGTTGGCAGTAAGCCGAGACCACGCCACTGCACTCCAGCCTGTCGTTGCAGTAAGCCGAGACTGCACCACTGCACTCCAGCCTGTCGACAGAGCAAGACTCCATCTCAAAAAAAAAAAAAAAAAAAAAAGAGAAGAGTAAAACTAATGTTGAAAGAACTCAGTAAGACAGTATATATAAAACAACTATCCAACACAATATTACTCAAAAAAATTTTTCCCTTCTCTATTTATAAAATAGGATTAATCTTGCCTGCCTCTTCCTACCTCCCAGGGCCTGGGTGCCAGTGAACAGAGGTATGTATCCAGTATGAAAGTGCTCTGTGACCCATTATTTATAGGGAGTACAGCTTCCCTGCCATGCTTCAGGGAAAGTACAAGGTGGACCTCTCAGCGCTGGCTGGCCTCTCACGTGTGTGAATGACTGAGGGCCCTGTGTGATGATTTCACTAGTCAGCTCCAAAGCAGGGAGGACAGTGAGATCTCCAGCCTTACACTCCCATCTCTCCCTGACAGTCAGGGAGGCACCTCCAGCTCTCGGCAAACCTCAAGAGAGGTGAGAGGCCTGCCCCTGTGCCCTTGCAGGGAAGAACCTGGCCCCAGGAAGGCAGCCCAGAAGACCAGGATGTCAGCCCCTAGGGATGATAAGCCAGGCTGGAGCAGAGAGGGGAAGCCTCTCTGAAGACCAGTCACATAAGCCAGAGATGGTCAGAGGCTGGGAGGCTCTGGGCCTGTGGGAAGAGGCTGCAAGCCAGCCCAGGACTCTTGGCAGGTTTCCTGGCAGGTAAGAGACCACGCAGGGGCCAGCTCACCTGGGCTCCTGGGATCCCCACCTGCTGCAGTACCAGGGGACCTGGGGGGCAGGGACAAGTCCCTGGGAGGCTGGGGAACACAAGGCAGGCTCCAGGCTCAGCGGTGGTGGTACAGTCCGAGACAGCACAGTCCCAAGACAGGGTCCCAAGTGTGAAGACAGAGCTGTGCTGGGAAGAAGATGGAGGATGGGGATGGATGGGTTGGAAGGAGGCTTGTCATGGAGTTCCAAGCAGGCACAAAAAACCAGAGGGCTCGAGGCCAGAGCAGGACCAAGGTCAGACAACTGCCCGTGTCCTGCTCCTCTCTCTTTCTGACAAGCCGGACTACAACCTTGGGCAAAGGCACTCACCCTTCCCTCTCAGCACCATTTCCTCATTACAGGGCCCGAGAAAATAGTAATTATCTGCTTCAGTTTCAGAAAGTCTTTAAATAATTAACATTTGTGGAACGGCTTTGAACTCCTCGGATATGAGCTGCTGTGAAAATATTATTATTGTTTAAAAAAAATATGTTTCAAATCATGAGCCATTGCTAAAGGGTCTGTTATCTTATCCTTGGGGGTAGCTGTTTGCAAACTGATTAATTAGAACTCAATTTTTCAGACTTTTTAATTTAGATGTTAATAAATTCAATAATTTTATCCATTTATTGTACTAGATAAGATCCTTTGGGAATAACTTCTCATTTACAATAGTGACCTGGGCGAGAAGACTCAGAAACTGTTTTATAAATGCCTGAGATAGGAAATGATGGAGATTGCACTATGAGTAAGCAATCTTGCAGGGCTCCAAATTATCAGATCCACTACCCGGCCCAAATACCACCACTAACTTGAATTAATATTCCTACAAGAAACATAATGCTTGCATAGTCTGATTTTCTGTTTAATTTCTCAACCCAACCATACTGACTTTTGCATTTCATTGACTTTGCCTCAATCTTTATCCAAAGGAAGAAATGTACAGAAGCAGAGGGAAAATGATTTCAGTTGTGTCTGTCTCCCCTTCCCCTTTGTCTCTGTCTCCTGCTCCCAGGCTGAGAAGCAGGCCATCTGGAAGGAGAGACAGCCCCCAGCCATCAGGGGCCTTGGGTACCGGCACAGGAGGCAGGGAAGAGACCAGCCTACTGCCATGTGAAGGAGGGCACCCTTTCTCTGCATGGAGATGTCTGGAGATGGTGCCTGGGAGCTAGGGATGGTCAGAGATTTGGGGAAAGAGAGGGCTTCTGCCACATCCAGGAGGGTTAGCTCACAGCCCACTTTAAACTCCAGCCCAGAAACTCTCTGGAGTTGTCTCCGTCTTAGGCCCAGCCAGCAACACAGATCTGCATGGGGAATTTTATCATGGGGTGTCCTCTTTCTCAAAGAGCTCAACTCCAGGGCCTTCTGGGTTTCTAGGACTATTTAGAGAGGACCCCATCCCTCCTCTGAATGTGTTTGTCCAGCCTCAAAACCTCTGCATGGAGCTAAAGGCTGGGGCTTCCATTCAGGGTTCCCCACCCCTCTCCTCTGCTCCAGCCCTCTCCTCCCTCCTGTCACCTGGCCTCTGCTTTCATTCCCTTCCTCAGCCCCTTCTAATCTGCAGGCTCTCCTAAGCCAAGTTTGGTTTCTCATTCCAAGTATACCCTAACTCCCTAAGCAACAGTAAAGATATGCCCATCTGCTCTCAGTTACCTGTGCCGAGATGGGAGGCAGCAGTCAGGACTCACTCCAAAACCATAGGCCTTGCTCTCTGGAATGTGTTGGCAATGGTTTTATAATCTCCATTCACAGCTGCCTTTGTTAGGTCACTATTAAAATGAACTTCATTCTGCGAGCATGGCCCTGGTATGAGGTAGGTGTTTTGTGGGGATACATGGGGGCCAAGTGGCACACCCTCGAACTGAGTACCCTGTCACACGTGGGTCATGGAGCCAGCTCTACCCAGCTGTGTTCTTCCTCAGGTCTAGTTTTCCTGGGGAGGAACAAATAGCACCAACAGACCCAGGATCCAGCTGGATGCAGAAATTGTCTCTTGAAAGTGAGCAGTATACTCAGACCATCTGCTGAGAAGAGAGGTGAGAAAATAAATCCCCTTGGACTTAGACACAAGAAAGAGCAGCGAACATGTTTGGAGCAGACGGCTCGGGATCTCAGTCACATGGCAGCTTCCCTCAGCTGAGTTCACAGAGCCTGCTAACTCGTGTCATGGAATGAACCCATAGTATCTGCACCCTGGGTCACCCCCTACCTCAGGCCCCCACCTGTCACATCTGGGTCTCCGCCCCAGCCTCTCTGCTCCCTGTCTCACCTTCAATTCAGTCTCTGTTCCACTCTCACGGTGAGCATTCCAAAAGGCAGATCCCACCTTTCCAGGGTACCTTTCCAAGGCTCTAGTTTCTTCCAGATAAGATATAAACTCTCCAGTCATCTGGTGCCAGGGCCCCTCAGGCATTCCCTCCAGCCATTCTGAAGAAAGTGCACTCCCCAAACACTCATCCCTGTCCACACTGCTCCTTCCCTGCCCCCTGCCTGGCTAATTCCTTCTCACCCTTTCAGATTCCCCAGGCAACCTTCCCTCCCCGCTCTTGAGTTTAGGCTCACTTCCACCCCTCAGGACTCGCTGAAAGCCCCACGAGGGCCACTTCATAGCTCTCACACTCTCTTCATCTGCCTCTCCCTCTGCAGGGTGAGCTCCATGAGGGCAGGGGCTGTGTCCTGTTCTCAGCTGATCTCCAGAATCTGAGTCCCCAGAATCCAGTGTAGGAACTCCTGGGAAAAGCTCAATAGTTCATTTGCTTTCTTATCCTCATCACCAAAGCAGGCAGAAGACTCACTGGGCCAAAGTAACCATAGCAGCCCATGGGAGAGTTGGTACAGCAAGTGCTTAAGCTGTGGGGCTCTAGACCCTGGGCTTGAAGCCTGACCCTGCTGCCCTTCAGCCACGTGACTGTGGCCAAGTTACTTAAGCCAATATTAGTACCTACTACAATGGGTTGGTAATGCATGGATTAAGTGAATTAATGTATGTAAATTGCTGAGAACAGGGTCTGACACACAGGAAGTGCCATGCACGCATTTGCTAATATTGTTAGCAGGATGCTAACCCTTTGAGGGCAGGAACTGTGCTCTTCATTCCCAGATGTACACACAGTTCCTAGCATATAATAGCAAAATTGTCTACTGGGAAGCTTGGGAGGGAAACAAAATTGGATTCAAATCCTGGCTGTGTGCTATTGGGTAGGCTACATGTTAACAGTGAAGCTGTCTCATTATCTGAAAAGCGTGCAGGTTGATGTGAGGTTGATATGGTTTAAATATTTGTCCCCTCCAAATTTCATGTTGAAATGTAATCCTTAATGTTAGATGGGGCCTGGGGGGAGGTATCATGGCCTTTGGGTCATGGGGGCAGATCCCCCATGAATGGCTCCATGCTGTCCCCATGATAATGAGTGAGTTCTTGGTCTGAGTTCACATGAGATCTAGTTGTATTAGTCCGTTTTCACACTGCTCTAAAGATACTACCTGAGACTGGATAATTTATAAGGAAAAGAGGTTTAATTGACTCACAGTTCCACATGGCTGGGAAGGCCTCAGGAAACTTACAATCATGGCAGAAGGGGAAGGAGAAACAAGCACCTTCTTCACAAGGCGGCGGGGGGGCGGAATGCCAAACACTTTAAAACGATCAGATCTCCTGAGAACTCACTATCACAAGAACGGCATGGGGGAAATTGCCCCCATGATCCAATCACCTCCCATCAGGTCCCTCCCTCAACACATGGGGGTAACAATTCAGATTACAGTTCGAGATGAGATTTGGGTGGGGACACAGCCAAAACATGTCACGGGTTGTTTAAAAGTGTGTGTGTGGCACGTTGCCCCCACTTCTTGCACCCTCTCTCACCATGTGATGTGCCTTCTCCCACTTCCTCTTCTGCTATGAGTAAAAGCTCCCTGAGGCCTCACCAGAAGCTGAGCAGATGCTGGCACCATGCTCCCTGTACAGCCTGCAGAACCATGAGCCAATTAAATTTCTTTTCTTTATAAATTACTCAGCCTCAGGTATTCCTTTATAGCGACACAAAATGGACTAATGTAGAGGTTTAGAATGCTGTTTGTAAAGCCCTAATTAGCACAGTGCCTGGCCCCTAGTGGACACTGGATAAATGGTGGCTGTAATCTTCATTAGTATTGCAGAATGAATGAGGTGACAGTGAGCAGCAGACCCTCTGGGGCTGGATTTACTGATTACATGAGTAAATCTTCAGGAAAACTGCACTCCCATGGGCAGGTCCAACTACATAAAATCTGGAGACTGGTACAAAATGAAAATGTGGGACCCTGTTGTCTAAAAACTATTCAGAATCCCAAGTCAGCAACACCAGAGCATTAAACCAAGCCCAGAGCTTCCTCTGTTCACAGGTCATGAACTCATGAGGTCAGCCTGCCCGTGGGACCTTACCAGCAATAGTTTCAGTGGGATAGGCTGAGGCCCTCTCATTTTGCAGGCAAGAGTCCCAGCCCAGAGCATTCAGGTGTCTCACATCACTTTTCTTCTGGCTCACTCAGCAGGGTGAGGCTAGGAACTCTTGGTGCCAAGTCTAGTGTCCCAGTGTCCCCAGTGACTATCAGTCCCCAGTGGCAGCCCCAGCACTCCCTCCTGCTTGGCTGAGGACCCAGATCACAGAAAGGGGATGACTTATCTTTAAGTTTGGATTTAAAATTTTAAATGGTACTGAAGTCAATCGAATGACTGGCCCCAAATCTGTACACCCCTCTTACAGTATTAGCCATCCATGCTTGGCATGGCTTTAGGGTGAGCAGGGTGCACCTTACCACATCTTGCCTCTTGGCTTGCCTGTGTTACTTACTTAGGCCAATGGGAGTGGTTGGGCTTGCCATCTTGTATGCCTGTCTTTCACCATGGAAAGAACATGCCCTGGGTGTCCACCGCCACAAAGAGGATGAGAGATGCATGGACTTGTACCCAACCCACAGTCTACACTCAAGCCCAGCTAAACTGGAGCAGCCGAACCCAGCCAACCTGCAGACAGAGGAGTCAGAAATAAATGCTTTATTGTTTTAGGTTGCTAAGTTTTCAGTAGTTTGTTAAGCAAAATTACTATGGCAATAGCTGGCTGATAAGTGTCTTATAACCCAAAGGATCTATGACTCACTGGGTGCAGTGGCTCACACCTGTAATCTCAGCACTTTGGGAGGCTGAGGCAGGAGGATCGCTTGAACTCAGAAGTTTGCGACCAGCCTGGGCAACATGGTGAGATCCCATCTCTACAAAACATAAAAAAGCCAAGTGTGATGATGCGCACTGGTATCCCAGGTACTCAGGTGGCTGAGGCAGGAGGATTGCTTGAGCCCAGGAGGTCAAGGCTGTGGTGAGCCATGATTGCACCACTGCTCTCTAGCCTGGGGGAAAGAGAAAGGCCCTGTCTCAAAAACCAACAACAACAAACTATGACTCAATTGACTCCCTCTGAAGCTAAGGAGACTTTTTGTCTCATATGCATTTTCATGGCTTTTCTGGAGACACCCTAAAGCTGGAGGTCTCATGCCATCAGATCCCTTGACGTAAATGAAAGCATATCCATTGGATTTATTCTTCACTCTTTCCCCAGCCTCTTAGGCATCAGCAATTACTCCAGCTCCCTGCAGCTGAGATCTGTTTGTCCCTCCAGGGGACCCCCTTGGACAGGACCTAAGATGAAACCACACTGACCTTCTCTCACACAGAGCCCAAGGTTCCACATCATTTGACCTGGCGGACCCCTGGAGTACAGGCTGATCCCGGTGCAGCAAAAACTTGTGCTTCAAGGAGACTCAGACCCTGGTCAAATGTGTCCCCCAAACTGCAGGGAAACCATATTGAACTTTCTGGATGATGTATTTCAAATTTTTCCATCTTGACTTGAGGAGAAGAAGGATGTACTTCCCATGCCTTATCATATAGGAAAATAGAACACACTTGTTTTGTTTCATTTTTAGACACAGAGTCTATCTCTGTCACCCAGGCTGGAGTGCAGTGGCACAATCATGGCTCACTACAGCCTCGAACTCCTGGGCTCATCTCTGCCTCCCTAGTAGCTGGGACTACAGGCACACACCCAGCTTGTCACTTTAATTTATAAAGATGAAACAGTAGAACTTTCTCAGGTTGGCAATACTCCATGGATATTGTCACGCATCGATGCCAGAAGACTAATGCATCCTGACCTAGGGAAGAGGAGAACAGAAGCTCTGCATTTGGAATATTTCTGGATTCTTCTGTTGATCAATTTTAATCTGTGTCCTTTTCCTGTAATAAATCATAACTGGGTGTCTAACAGCTTTCCATGAGTTCTGTGGGGACTTCTAGAAAATAATTTCAGGAGTTTTTGGAACCTCCTGAATTTGCGATTGGTGTCAGCGTGAGGGCAGTCAGGCGGGCTGTCCCCTCTAACTTTGCAGTTGGGAGTCAAAAAACTTCAGAAACTGCTGCTGATGTTTACAGCTGCCCAGCAGCCCTGAGGCAAAAGAGTGGCTGGGAAAAAAATACACTGGAAGAACTCATGCTGGCCAGAGTTAATACACCTGCCACCATGCTGGAAGAGGAAGAATGGCTCAGCCTCCACTCCGGCTTCCTAATCTAGCTTCAAGGCACTTGTTGGCAGAATTAAACCATACTCAACACTCTGCAAACAAGGGAATCTGGGAACAGGCTTCTGAACAGGAGAGAGGCAGAGGAGGTGAACCAATCCCCCATGGGGCTCACCAGGACTCTCTCTGAAAATCCGCTTCCTAATTTTCAACTCCAAAGCCTTTGAGGTCCTCACTAAGGATGAGGGGTTTGAGATGTATGTGATGGGATTGTGGAGAGCTCCATGGTAAATTCTGCAAAAAATCTCCCCCTTCCTTTGAATGATGTATTATCCAGGAGTTTCAGCCACAAGCACCATTTTATCATCTCATTACACCAATCACAGCTAAGGCTACAATAAACACTTGGAATAATAAGGTGCAGACACAATTACATGCTTTACCCTTCTCTGGTCTTTGAGAATAATAAACATGGTCACAGAGCCTGGTATTCAGATGAGGCTTTCCTGAGGACCCTTATTTCCAAAATCTGAAATTACCAGAAGGGTAAATTAAAGAATGAATACTCATTTGGTAAAAAGGATACCTTGTTTACAAAATAATTTTACTTTAATGGTAGGGATTTCCAGATATTTACCACTTGTCAAACCAGAAGAAAGAAACTCCAAAGTGTTAGGAGCTATTGTTAAAGATCAATTAAGACTGTAGAAACCACATCTCAGAAACATCTATGAAATTAATTGAGAATTATAATTTGTATCACACACTGTTTCTATGAATACATCTCTTTTCTAAAATAAGACCCAGCTGTAAATTATGGGGACAACATGGGTTGGTAAATGCTCTTCAGATGCCTGATGGGTGCATTTCCTGTCTCCCCTGGGTGTTAATCTCCTGCGTGGGAAGACTCTGTTTTCTGTGTGTATCACCTAGGATGCTTTTGGCTGCGAGTACAGAATATTTCAACTGAAATCGCTTAAACAATAAGGACATTTATTATCTCACAGGTCGAGCTGTCTGGAAACAGGAAGTTCTAGGCTTGGTTAATTCTGTGTGATGAAGTTGTCAGGCACCTGCTGCCTCCCCCCTTTGCACTCTGCCATCCTCAGTGTCATCTGGTCCCCTCAAGGTAGCTGGATGGCCGCTGACCACTGGTCCTCACACAAGCCCATCAGAAGGAAGGCAGGACAGCCTCTCTTTTACATTTCTTTTGTTGCCGGAGAGAAAATCCTCCCTAGTAGTTCTCTAGAAGACTTCCCTTGCTGGTTCCTTAGTCAACGTTGGGTTTGACATGCACTCCACGGCTTTGAGAAAGCCTGGAAAGTGAAATGGCATTTGCAGCTGCTTCTATCTTGAGAGTGACGTTCTCAGCCACAAAGGAAGAAGGAGATTTAGAAACACTGTTGGTTCAGAAACCAAGTATATCTGCCACAACACCCAGACCCTGCTTTCTTCTAAAGCCATAGGCCAAGGCTCTGGCACAGCAGGTGCTCAGCAAACACAAGCTAAGAAATAAAACATCCAAGAGCCAGTGAAAACCAGTGCTCACTCAATCAATCTCAATTTCCTAATGGGTATTTCCAATTTTGATATAGAAGCCTCCTACACAGGCACCAAGAGCCAGTCCCCCTTTGCCCACCTCTTGTCCAGGAGGTGGCTGGTCAGGCAAACCCATACCACAAGTAAGGGAGCCTTTTCCAGGTTTTGTTGTTACCTTGCTCTCAAGTCATACAAGAGACTGACTTTCCTGGCAGTGGAAACCTGAAGACCCCCGCAGGAGAAGAGCCACTGGCAGGAGCAAAGCTGTCCCCACACAGATGAGAGCCTTTGCTAGTCTTGACCTCGGATCTGGAAATAGAAGGGTCTTGTTCATGTTCCCAAGGAAATTGAGGAGAACACTCTTGAGTTAAAACAGGTGCTTCACACAGGGCCCTTTAGAGGAGCTAAAACCAAATGGCTTTCAAGAGAAGAGAACAGTAGTTCAGAGACAAACTTTGTCAGACTTTGGATAGCCCCATCCCCAGCAGGGACCTGTGGGCCAGGACACTCCCTTTTCCTCAAGATGTAGCTGGGGACTCACTGAAATGTCACAGCCTCTTCAACTTGCAGTTATGATAAAAACTCACTGATCTCAGTGGCCCCGTGGCCTCTTACCAGCATTCTGTCTGTACACTCAGCTTCTTCCAGGAAACCAGAGAAAAGGTAAAGGCTTCACTAGAGATCATATCAAGCACGGAAATCAGAAAGGGGCTTTGCCATAGATAATTCTGAGGTGAATGCCGGGTACCTCCCAGGAAGCCACAGGCCACTGGAGCCGGAAGAAATACAAAAGATAGTCATTTAATACCTGAGGAAACTGAAGCCCCAGAGGGAGACACACAGGTACTTTGGCTCATTGGAGAAGCTAATGAGCCCACTCTCCACTCCTAATTAGTTGTATCATATTGGACAAGTTGATAACCACTTTGAATATTGGTTTCTTCATCTGTAAAATGGAGTTAATAACGTTGGCTGCACAGGGCTGCTGTGAGCATCAGACAAGTTGAGGCGTGCAGGGGTGGCGCATCTTGGAACGGGAAGTCTCTGACCAGCTTCCCTCCCCCGCCACCTCCCCACACTGCCTCGGGGCTCCTGGGTGCAGCAGCTGGCTGGGCATGCTCACTGTGTGGACACTATCCTCTCTCTCCACCCAACTCAGAGGCTGTCAGCTCAGGCAGACCAGGCAGGCAGGGGACCCCCTCCCAGGATTCCCCACACGGGAGTGTGGCCGCCCTGGCCAGTGGGGCTGAGCCCTCTGAGGATGCACAGCTCCTCCCTCTCCTGCTTGCTCAGAGACATCTGTTCTTTGTCCCCATAGAGAGGCCAAGTCCCAGAGCCACGGGGAAAATGGCAGCTACTGCTGTAAGGGCTAGGGCTCATGCCTCCTGCCACTTCCTTCAAATCCCACCCTGGCCTGCCCTCATAGGGGCCCCTGGGCCTGTTCCCAGGCTCAACCACGTGTCAGGAGCAAAGCTGGCCCTCACGGACCAGGGACACCCTCCCCACCTCCCTCATGCCTACTCCTGGGAGGGGCTGGACAGGACCCATCGTTGTCTGGGTTCTGGGTAGTCAGTGAGTATCTAAATGAGAACAATAGCCCCATAGACCATTCTGGAAGAATGTCTTCAGGAAAATCATTGTTCATAGGGACCAGCCGTTCTGCCCCACAGCTCTCCTGGACTCTGGGCACAGGTGGGGAGGGCCTTGGCGTGTCCTAAGCACTATGCCCTAACCAAACACCAGCTACCCGACTTCTAGGCCCTTCCATTCCCTGCAAATCCCTCATTTGAATTAGAAATGACTCCTGCAGAGAAAGCTTCCAGCACAAATAGAGATATCCAGAGCCTGTGGGCAGCCCTGGGGTGGCAACCCAGATTCCTACTTGCAACTTCTGGTGGGACGTAAGCACAAAGCATTATGCCTCAGGATGCTCTAAATCTTGATGTGGAGACATGGCCTGCCACACAAGGGATTGGTAAGGAATAACTGAATAGCAATTGCATTTTTAAAGCACTTTGCAAAGTGCCACATAAATAACTCCTCGTGTAAGTGATTGTCACATATATAAAACGCTATCGATGGCAGAAAAAATTATCTCTGGTGGCAGAGACACACATATCTATGCCAGGAAAGCAGGTCTCTGTGTACTGAGAATTAAATGTCAGCTGAGACCTGTCCCTGTTCTTGATCTCCCCATTGCCACATGCAGACCACAGGAGATGTGTTTATGTGTGTGCGTGGTTTTTTTTTTTTTTGAGACGGAGGTTCGCTCAGTTGCCCAGGCTGGAGTGCAGTGGCGTGATCTCTGCTCACTGCAAGCTCCACCTCCCGGGTTCACGCCATTCTCCTGCCTCAGCCTCCCGAGTAGCTGGGACTACAGGCACCCGCCACCATGCCCAGCTAATTTTTTGTATTTTTAGTAGAGATGGAGTTTCACCGTGTTAGCCAGGATGGTCTCGATCTCCTGACCTCGTGATCTGCCCGCCTCGGCCTCCCAGAGTGCTGGGATTACAGGCATGAGCCACCACGCCCAGCCATTTATGTGTTTTTTAAATCACCAGCAATGAAATCCACTTAAAATATTGCAACAGCCCTGATGTGGGGAACTTATGGTGACATAGATCGCACTGATTACTGCCTTTGATACTTTGAAGAGTGTGAGAGACTAAAACAGAACTACTATTTTTCACTCTTATCTGTGTTTGCTAGTTTTCTTACTCACTCCACATCTATAGAGGCTTCTAAAGGGGAGTAATCCTTCCACTAATAGCATGGCGTTTGTATTCATTAGACAATTTATTTAACACAAGGCAGCTTTTAAAGGCCAAACAAGGCCAAGCACCTTGGCTCACACCTGTAATCCCAGCACTTTGGGAGGTCAAAGCAGGTGGATCGCTGGAGCTCAGGAGTTTGAGACCTAAAGACTCCTCCAGAAAGCTCCTAGAATTGATAAAAGAATTCAGCAAAGTTTCTGGATACAAGATTAATGTACACAAATCAGTAGCTCTTCTACACACAAGCGGCGACCAAGTGGAGAATCAAATCAAGAATTCAATCCTGTACAACAGCTGTGAAAATAAAATAAAATAAAATAAAATAAAATACTTAGGAATATACCTAACCAAGGAGTCAAAAAACCTCTACAAGGAAAACTACAAAACACTGCTGAAAGAAATCATAGATGACACAAACAAATGGAAATATATCCCATGCTCATGGATGGGTAGAATCAATATTGTGAAAATGACCATACTGCCAAAAGCAATCTACAAATTCAATGCAACTCCCATCAAAATACCACTATTGTTCTTCACAGAATTAGAAAATACAATTCTAAAATTCACATAGAACCAAAAAAGATCCTGCTTAGCCAAAGCAAGACTAAGCAAAAAGAACAAATCTGGAGGTATCACACTACCTGTTTTCAAACTATCTTATAAGGCCATAGTCACCAAAACAGCATGGTACTGGTATAAAAATAGGTGCGTAGACCAATGGAACAGAATAGAGAATCCAGAAATAAATCCAAATACTTATAGCCAACTGATCTTTGACAAAGCAAACAAAAACCCAAAGTGGGGAAAGGACACCCTTTTCAACAAATGGGGCTGGCATAATTGGCTAGCCACGTGTAGGAGACTGAAACTGGATCCTCATATCTCACCTTACACAAAAATCAACTCAAAATGGATTAAGGACTTAAGCCTAAGACCTGAAACTATAAAAATTCTAGAAGATAACATTGGAAAACCCTTCCAGACATTGACTTAGGCAAGGATTTCATGACCAAGAACTCAAAAGCAAATGCAATAAAAACAAAGATAAACAGCTGGGACCTAATTAAACTAAAGAGCTTTTGCAAGGCAAAAGGAACAGTCAGCAGAGTAAACAGACAACCCACAGAGTGAGAGAAAATCTTTATAACCTATACATCTGACAAAGGAATAATATCCAGAATCTACAATGAACTCAAATAAATCAGTAAGAAAAAAACAAACAATCCCATCAAAAAGTGGGCTAAGGACATGAATAGACAATTATCAAAAGAATATATACAAATGGACAACAAACATATGAAAAAATGCCCAACATCACTAATGATCAGGGAAATGCAAATCAAAACCACCATGAAATACCACCTTACTCCTGCAAGAATGGCCATAAAAAAAAATCAAAAAACAGTAGATGTTGGCATGGAATTCGAGCCCTGCCTGGGCAACATGGTGAAACCCCATCTCTACAAAAAACAAACCAAAAAAATTAGCTGGGCATGGTGGTGCATGCCCAAGTAGTTCCAGCTACTTGGGAAGCTGAGGTGGGAGGATCAACTGAGCCCAGGGAGGTTGAGGTTGCAGTGAACCATGATTGCACCACTGCACCCTAACCTGGGTGACAGAGTGAGTCACCGTCTCAAAAAAAAAAAGGTAGTGGATTGAACACATGGATCTAATATTCTTCCTTCACTAAACCCGACTAAAACTACAGTAGAGGATTTTTTCCAAATTAAAAAAAAAAAGGAAGCTGGAAAAAAGATGGACAGGTGGTAACTACCTTCTAAGCAGTCGTGAGGAAAACGAATCTGGCCATCCTCAGGCCATGTCTCACAGGGACCCACAGACAGTTATTTCCCATCCTGCTACCCTAGACACTGTCCCTTTGGATGACCACTGCCCAGGAGTCACTTGAGGGCAGCTTCTCCCTGTGGATGTGGCTCACTCTGTCCGGTGTCTCCCATGAGAAAGCTGGGAGACCCTTTACTCTACTCTTTCCAGGTGCTCCCAAAGCCATGACAACTCAAGAGGTCGACAACTCAAGATGACACCCCGTTCCTTTCCATCCTCACTGAGCCATCTCTGGGAGAGAGAAGGCCCTCCACTTCTTGGCATCACACTCCCAGTGCCTTTGCCACACTGTCCCTCCTAAGGGCAACTCTCTGTTTCCACCACTGGGCCAAGGAAGGGGACAAGTGTGAGGCCAGCACCTTCTTTCCCAGAACCAACATCCAGCCTGACACCCTGAAGTCCCCTTCCTCCATGTGTACCTTTAGAAGAAGGAACTTGTGCAAAAGCCTGCTGTGAAGCACCCCCACCTCCCAGAAGACCAGAGCTCAGGCCCAGGCTCCCCTTCACTGAGCACTATTGGCCCCAATATGAGCCCCTACTCCTTATGCAAGCTGTATTTTTTTTTTCTTTTTGGAGATAGGGCCTCACTCTGTCACAAGGTTGACTGTAGTGGTGCTATCATAGCTCACTGTAGCCTCAACCTCCTGGAACCAAGCAATTCTCTTACCCCAGCCTCCCAAGAAGCTGGGACTACAGACATGTGCCACCACACCCAGCTACGTTTTAAATTTTTATGGAGATGGGATCTTACTATGTTGCCCAGACTGGTCTCAAATTCCTAGCCTCAAGCGATCTTCCTGTCTCAGCCTCCCAAGTCTCTAGGATTACAGACACGAGGCACCATGCCCAGCATAAGTCATATTTTTAAAATCTTCTATAGGTGTTAGGGAATTGAGGAATAGATTGTGTCTAGCTTGTTTGCATTTACAATGATTATATTTGGTGAATTAGATGTAAAAGAGCCCCTCCTTACACAATATTTTTTAAATGTAATAGAATTCACTTTAAGATGTTTTAAATTTTCATTTCTAGTGGAGCTCTAGGGAATTGAATTCTTCAGCAGTCTACCATCTCTTAGTTTTTATCAGGTTCTGAGAAAAATGAAAAAAAAAATCAGAGTAGAAGATGTCATCAACATTACCATGACAAAGAAAGTTATATTTTTCTGGACTAAGTGCCTTCTAATGTCAAAAAGAGAAAGAAAATGTTGTTTTTAAAGAACAAAAACATTTCTAGGCTCAGCGCAGTGGCTCACGCCTGTAATCCCAACACTTTGGGAGGCTGAGCGGGGCGGATCACGAAGTCAAGAGACTGAGACATTCCTGGCCAAAATGGTGAAACCCCATCTCTACTAAAAATACAAAAATTAGCTGGGCGTGGTGGCACACGCCTGTAGTCCCAGCTATTCGGGAAGCTGAGACAGGAGAATCACTTGAACCCGGGAGGCGGAGGTTGCAGTGAGCTGAGATTGTGCCACTGCACTCCAGCCTGGTGACAGAGCCAGAATCCGTCTCAAAAAAAAAAAAAAAAAGAAAAAGAAATCTAAATTTTTTGTATGTGATGTTTGCTTTTAATACTAAAACCAAGAAAAACTGATGCTTATGGAGTGTGTGCCCAGTGCTTGTCCCTGAACTCAGTGCTGGATGTGCATTAATTCATTCAAATCTCACAGTAACTTAGGCCAGCAGGAGCCACTACTAACTACCCCATTTTACAGATGAAGAAACTGAGGGTTGATGAGATTAAGTAACTCATCCAAGGTCCCATGGCTAGTAAATGGGTATCCAAAATTTGTCTGACTCATAGCCTGAGTTTTAGCCACTACACATCCTGACCTCTTTCTTTTTCATTTTTGTTCGAGACAGGGTCTGGCTCTGTTGCTCAGGCTGGAGTGCAGTGGCGCTATCTCAGCTCACTGCAAGCTCTGCCTCCTGGGCTCAAGTAATCCTCCCATTTCAGCCTCCCGAGTAGCTGGGACTACATGCACGTACCACCACATCCAGTTAATTTTTGTGGGTTTGTTGTTGTTGTTGTTTTGTTTTGTTTTGTTTTTTTGTAGAGACAGGGTTTCACCATGTTGCCCAGGATGGTCTCGAACTCCTGTGCTCAAGAGATCCACCCACCTTGGCCTCCCAAAGTTCCTGGATTACAGGCATGAGCCACCAGGCTCAGTCGTATCCTGACTTTTCTGGAATTTTGTCTACAATTTCTCTATTTCTGCTGCCTCTAATACTTCATTTTTTCCAGGCTTAAGGAAACTGAACTTCCGCCCAGACAAAGAAAGACTTTTCTGTCCTTTCAGATACTCCTTTATTTCTTGAGTCAAAGTGCAAACTTCCAGAAATCGGTTTCTCTGCCAAGGTATGTCAGAGTCCTAAGCACCCGAGCCTTGTTGCTGAATGGCATCAGGATCAAAGGCCTGTGACAGTCTAACTATCCTTGTTGTGCTTTCTCGAGAGGCCTATTCTAACACCTTTTTGTTTGTCCAACAGTGAGACTGAGAAGCACTTTCTAAACTTTAATTAGGCTGCTCTCCTGGGATTCTGTGCTCAGAGAGTCCTTCCCTGGCCTACAGCAGACAGGCCGCCCCTCTGGGCTTAGTCGGTGCCCTGGGTCCCCCAGAACACCCTTTTCTCATCCTTTCTGGGCACACAGAAACCTCCCAGATCATCCATGCCCAGTAGTTACCAAATGGGGCCCTAGCAGACCCCCCTACTTTGAGCCCCCCACCCTTTTAAGTACTCCACGTACCGCAGATGAAGCTGCCACAGTTGCCAGCACGTCAGCACAGGAACCGCCGCAGTCTGTCCCCCTTCCCCACACATCCCACTTTGACTCTCCATGTCGCCAGCTCCCATTAAACTGGGCTCTTCACATCACTCCTGGGTTCTGCCTTTTCCATCTGACTACGTGGTGACCATCTATTCAGCTCAGGCCCTGGCCCCCTCAGACTCCATTTCCACTGTTTGCTCATTGTCTCCCCTGCACCCCTGCCTCACAGGGTACCCCCACAGCTGTGCAGCCATCCACAGGCCCTTCTCATCTAGAGAGGGAGCCGACAATGGAATCCCATTGGGGAGAGCCAGAAGGAGCATCCATAAAGTGCTAGACACTTGGCAATTGTCACTTAATCCTCACAACAACTTGTAATTTATTTATCCTCCACTTTATTCCAGAAATGGGTTAAGAAGCCTTATGAGACTACATAAAAGACCAACTTAGCATGAATTAAAAGCAGAAGCAAAAGAAGAAAGAGAAATAACAGGGCACATAAACCAAAATTAAAGAGCAAAATGTGCTACATAAATTCTTCACTGTGTGTGGCTATAACTTTGTCTCTGATATCCCCTTGCAGCCAAGAAGGGAAGGGGAGCCTGAGTGGTGCCGGAAGGTGGGTATTACCATTTCTGCTTTACAGGTGAAGAAGTAGGCCAGAGGTTGAGGGGTTTGCCCAGGGTCGCACAGCTGAGAGGTGGCAGATGAGACTTAAATCTAGGCCTACCCAGACAGAAGGCACTGGTTTTTGGGTTTTGTTTGTTTGTTTTGGTAGAGGCAGATCTTGCTATGTTGTCCAGGCTGGTCTCGAGCTCCTGGCTTCAAGCAATCCTCCCTCCTCAGCCTCCTAAAGTGCTAGGATTCCAGGCATGCACCACTGCACCCAGTCTCCAAAGGCACCTTCTAAGTCTTGTATTCATATTTAGGCTCTCCTGAGCTCTGTCCCAGGGGCACATCTCCAGTGTTCTTCTAGAACCAGAACTTTCTCCTGAATGAGAGGTATCCATCAGCTGCCATGGCTCTTCTCCAGCCACTGTGGCATCACCTGGACAATGCAATGGGCTTGTCTCTCCTGGGATTGTGGACAGTGGCAGTGGTGGTGAGGGAAGTGGGCTGCTATGGCGGCTCTGTCCTAGTCAGAGCAGAAACCAATCAACCTTCAGTTAAGGCAGGGCCAAGGGAGGGAGAGATAAAGGGGAGGTCCTTCAAGACACCCACACTTCTGTATAACGGCCCTGCTCCCTGCTCCACCCAAAGGCAGCATACAACTAATAGACTTGTCATCTCGGGCGATAACATTAGCCTCATCATTACCATTTTACTAAATAAGTCATTTCAAATTAATTACCTTGCACTCTTTCGAATTAGCTCTGGTTGACTCCTCCATTCCTACTGATTATCATATTGGCAGAATTCATTAGTCCTGTAGATAAACTGAAGTGGTTGTGTGTGCACTGGGTATATAGATGAGCTCTTCCTCCCTGACACATGTGCCAGGGAGCCCAAGTGCATCCAGGAGGCTCCAGTCTGCAGTTGGGCAGCATGGCCGTGGGCCCATTGGTGACATCTCCCAAGTCTGGGACCTGTCAACTCCAGGCATTACCCTCGAAGGTTGCAGCAGCCTATGAACAGCCTTGTCACTAGTTGGCTTTGTCCTTTGCCTCCCTCTTGGGCTCCATGAGAAAATCATGTGAATGAACATATCAATTGCTTTCTTCTCTATTTGAGAGTCTCAAAGAAGAGCCGGAGATCTGAGGGAAGGGGACAAGGGGAGGCATGCATCTTGAGCACCTCACTTTAACCTCTCTAAGCCTCAACTTCCTCAGCAGTCAGTGGGAATGATGGTATCTACCTCATAGGATTATTGTGAGGACTACCATTTGCAGTGTTGATAGCTAATTAAAGAAAAAAAAAAAAAACAGAGATAGGGTCTCACTATGTTGCCCAGACTTGTCTTAACTCCTGGGCTCACACTTGAGTTGAGCCCAGCGACCTGCTCATTTTAGCCTCCCAAAGTGCTGGGATTACAGGCATGATCCACCATGCCTGACCAGTAGCTACATTTTAATGGCATATTTACCATATTCTCGACACTGTTCTGAACACATAGACCAATTCACTTAATCTTGACTGTAACTCTGTGAGGTAGGTACAATAATTATTCCCATCTTCATATGAGAAAACTTAGGGACAGGAAGGTCAAAAATAGCCAGTTGGCCCATGGCCACACAGCCAGTGAGTGGCAGAGATAGACTCTGAAGCTAGATGGTCACCTTTACAACCCTGCTCCTAGCAGTTAAGCTTTGTGGATTAAATGAGATAATGCATAAAACATTTAGTAGACATTCTGGCACTTAGGAAAACTCAATAATCGTTAGCTATTATTGTGGTTAATTATGCAGAATAAAAATAGTAGGATGGAGACAAACGCCAAACAGGGGTAAAAACACAGAAGTTTTTGATTGGAAGAGACCTTGATGACGCAAGGCAGGTGAGCCTCATTTTTGGGCTTAGCCCAGGAGGGCTCTTGGCTTCTCTCAGGAAAGCATTCAAGAGCAAGCCGGCAGTAGAAGAAAGCAGGTTGACTGGAGAAGCAGCAGTGTATAGTGGCTGCTCCCTGTGGAGTGGGGTTAACCCATAGGGAGTGCACTTAGAGTAGCAGCACATGGACTGTTGGCTGGCAATGTTTAAAGTTACTTCTTGATTACATGCTAAATATGTGGTGAACTATTCATGAGTTTTCCAGGAAAGGGGTGGAAAGTTTTCCAGAGTCCTCCCCCTTTTAGACCATGTACAATAACTTCCAGACGTTGCCATGGCGTTTGTAAACGGTCCTAGTGCTGGTGGGACTCCAGCATGCTAATGCATTATAATTAGCATATAATGAGCAGTGAGGAGAAACAGGTCGCTTTCATCACCATCTTGATTCTGGATGGTCTCAGCTGGCTTCTTCACTGCATTCTGTTTTATCAGCAGGGGTCTTTGTGACCTGAGCCTTGAGAAACAAGTTCTGCCAAATCCCTGTCTCATTACACCCTAGGCTCCTAACTTTACGGGCTTCCCACTTTTGCCCAAGACATCCCTGTTGAAAGAGGTCATAGTCTTGAATCCCATTTCAGAAGGTGCTCCCTTCATAGACACTAGTAATTTTCCTAAACACAGATTATTAGTTTTGGAGAGCTGGAAAGGATGCTGAATGACCATCTAACCCAACTCCCCTCACATTACAGATGAGGAAACTGAGGCCTGGAAAAGTCACTGAGCAAGTGAGAACAGAGCCCGGCAGGGAGCCTGAGTTCCCTGACAGTTCAGAGTCTTTTCTCTACAGCATGCTAGAAATCCTACACTCTTATTTGCATGTTGCTTTCCATAAATTTGCATGTTGGTCTCCAAAGACTCAGTATGTGAAACAAAATAAAAGAATGTGGGCACTGAATTTAAACTTAATAATCAACACTCCTGAAATGCAGAACAGAGCCCCGGGCTTCAAGGAAGGGAAGACAGGAGTTGGGATGCAGCCTCTCTCGGTGTATAGGTAGGCAGGTCTTTATGATGGAGGGAGCCAATCACCTCGGTGGCCAGCATGACCCAGGAGCTGCTACAGGAGCCACCAGAGGAAGCCCTCCACAAAGCCCACCCAGAACTAGAACACAGGTCCATGACACAGGTTCTCCGAGAGTAGCCTTCAGGGGCACTGAGGCCCAGAGAGGTGAAGGGACTTCCCTAAGATCACTGAACAGTCAACAACAGAGCCTGGACCACGATCCACACCTCCTAACTCCCAGCTCTACAAATTGTTGCCATCTTCAGGTTGAAGCTACCTCAAGGCCCTACTGAAGCACACTCTCCTCCCTAGCTGGACAGGAGGAGCCTCAGGATAGCCACTAAGCCTCCCGTATTGGCTCAAATCTGTTTCTCCTTGGAAAACCCAGAGGCCAGGAGCAGCCAATCTCAAGGACAGTAGGTGCTGGGGCTGTATGGACACATCCTGGGTGGTCCCCGGGAGCATGTCCCTGGGGCACATAGGCCCTAATCCTGGTCTGCTTGGTCTGGAGTGATAGGAAGGGAGGCAGGGGGAGGGAGAGAAATAAAAATACCCACTGAAGCACAAATGAGGAAAAAAGCCAATGAAACAGCCACAGCCCTGGCTGGGGGAAGAACAGCCAGGACTGGGGCTCTGGGAGTAAGCCGCTCTCTCCTCTGGGGCCCCAATAGGAGCAGAGATGACAGAGGAACACAAGGCTGGGCTGTGCCCTTCCCCAGCTGGCAAAAAAGATCCAGTGAAGCTGACCTCAGAGATGTGCTAAAGAGAGGCTGGACTGGGGACCTGGGGACACCAAGAACTCAGTAGAGGCTCTTCTCCTTCTTGAAAACAAAAACTGAGGTCACAGCCAGCCTGGAAGATGCACCCTTCAATCTGCAGTGGCTTGGCTTTGCAGATACTTGGCTGAATACAAGGAACTTATTGATTAATTCCATGCAAAGGCCTGCCCATTGCAGACTTCAGGGAAATGGCTCCTTCTCCAGAGAGGGTAAGAGACAGGATAGAAAAACCATCTTTCCAGATGGGACTGAAGTTGTGCCTGGGGTGGGCAGATGGGTCTTCACTGGCTCAAGTCTAGGGCCCTGCAGGCCCTTCCTCTCTGGTCCAGGGCCCTGGTCTTCTCTCTCTTCCAGACTGGGAGGCTCAAACCGCATAGGACATAATCGGGGTTTTAGCATGTTGGAAAGAAGTAAAGAAACTCTTCCTTTTCCCTTCTGTAGTGGGTGTGGGAGGTATAAGGAGGAAATAATTTTTTCTTTACCCTTAAAACTCTGTAACAAAAGACAGATTAACAGGAAAAAAACAAACACAAGTTTATTAACATGTATACCTGGTAGATAACCAGGGAAAACAGGAAATCTCCAAGAGGTGGCTTTGAATTCAGATTTAAATATCATCTTCAGCTGACACAAAGAAAGAAGGATATGGAGGGAGCAGTGATGGGGGGGAGGTAACCAGGAAATCAGGGTAAACAAGGCTGAAGTTTGTTATGCAGATTTAATGTGGTACCTTCTCCATTGATAAGAGTCTCTAGTGATTTAATAGAATTTTTCTTTCTGCAACAGAGAGGGAGACACCCTTACAAATGGAGATTTTCTTTATAGATATAAATTTTTCTTACAAAAGAATAACTTTTACTGTTTTCAGGGCTTTTCCTGTGGCTGCTGAATCTTAAAATAATCCTCGTGCCAGAGGCATATTTTGGGATGGCATATTCTGCTCTGCTACAAAGGGGATGTTGGCAGTGTGGGTAGATAATTTGTAGAGGATGAAGAAGGAGGAAAGGAGGGCACAGGTTGAAGAAGTAGCCCCAGCAAGGGTGTGGGCACATGTCTTAGTCCATTTTGTACTGCTATAACAAAATACTGGGTAATTTGTGAAGAAGAGAGATGTATTTCTTATGGTTCTGGAGGCTGAGAAGTCCAAGATCAAGCATCTGCATCTGGTTAGAACCTTCTTGCCATGTTGTGTCATAACATGGCAGAAGACATCACATGGTGAGAGAGTGTGCCAGAAAGGGCAAGAGGAGACTTACCTCATTTTTGTAACAAACTCACTCCCAAGATAATGACAATCTGTAAGCAGATAGGGAGGGTCTTCAGGGACCATAGAAATCCATCTAGTTTGAGCAATCCACCTGCTTTACAGCTTCCTATCTTATAGCCTGATGTTTTCAAGCCCTCTGTGGAATGTGGTCTCCTAGTCAGCTGAAACCATCTCCTGACAGAGACCAGCAACTTCCAGATGAATCAGAGTAAACTTTCTTCATTGCCATACTAAAGTCTACACCTCAGGAGGATGTATAGCTTCATTATCATAACATATGGCCTAGTGCCAGCATGATGACTCACTGCACCTACGCCAGTGAGACCCTCCTCTACATACGATGATGCATCTTCTCCCCTGTCCATTGCCCCATTAAACCCTCCTGTCACTTTCCCTTGGGAGCACTGCTTTGGAGAATCCTCTTCCTACCTGTAACAAACAATTAAATTCCTATTGATCAAAACCTGCATTCTCATGGAGAGTCATTTGGTACTTGCCAGGCAAATGGACCCCAGTTTTTTGAGTAACAAATCCATTCATGAGGGCTCTGCCATTAACACCTCCCATTAGGAGCCACCTCCCAACACTGTTGCATTGGGGATTAAGTTTCCAACACATGAATTTGGGGGGACACATTCAAACCATAGCAGCACATTGGTGACTTTTGTTAATACCAAGTTTTAATCCTGGGTGATTAAAACACAGCAATGAAGCTGAAGAACAGTCTGGAAAAATGGCTTGGGACCCATTCAAGAGGGGTCTTGGGCACTCTCCTAAGGAGTCTGATGTTCATTCTGTTGGCAACAGGACACCACTGAAGGTTTTGAGAAGAGAAGAAATGATGCACCTTGAAATGAAGCTGTAGGGAGTAACTTCTAACATGGGAGACAGAGAAGCAAGAGTTTGAAAGGAGAAGGATTTGTTAGGAGGCCTCTGCACATGAGCAGGTCAGGAGAAACAGAGCAACAGCCTGAATTCCAGTCGTGGGGAGGATAGAGGAAACCAGAACAAAATAAAAAGAGAACTGACAAGAATCAGCGATGGATTAGCCATGAAGACGAGGAAGAGGAAGAAGTAAAAAAAGAATGAGTTTTGTAGCCCAGATAGCTGTGTGGTAACATTAAGTGCCATCAAGGACCTGGGGAGAAAAAAGAGGTATAAAGGAAGAAGAGTGAGTTCAGTTGGGAACATGGAGAACTCAGATATCCTGAAGACAACCTCGTGGAAATCCCCAGAAGACAGATGGAAATTCAAGACCAAGTCAGAAATATTTGGGCTAAAGAAGAGGTGGGAATTTGCGAGTTAACAGTATCAGGGAGCCTGAGAAGGAGACTGAGAAGGAAACCCAAGGGAATGCAGAGCTGATGACAGAGAGCACAGACAAGTCCTTGAGAGCTAAAAATGGCGAAGCCACCCATAGGTAATCAGAGTCAAAAAGAAGAAATCTAGGAGGGATGGGACAATGAGAAAGTGGAGCCCCAGAGTATACAAAGTTGCTTCAACTCCCAGGGCCTTGTGGGAAATAAGAATTTCTATTTCCGTGAGAGCCATAGGAGTGTTGAGAAAAACAACATGCGAATATTCTGAGTTATTCAGGAAAGATCAGATGCTCATGCCTGTAATCCCAGCACTTTGGGAGGCCGAAGCAGGTGGATCACTTGAGGTCAGGAGTTCGAGACCAGCTTGGCCAACATGGTGAAAGCCCATCGCTACTTTTAAAAAAATGCAAAAAATTAGCCGGGTGAGGTGTCACACACCTGTAATCCCAGCTACTCAGGAGGCTGAGGCACAAGAATTGCTTGAACCTGGGAGACGGAGTTCCCAGTGCAGAGAGAGATTGCTCCTCTGCACTCCAGCCTGGGTGACAGAGTGAGACCCTGTCTCAAAAAAAAAAAAAAAAAAAAAAAAAAGATGCATTCAAGGTAATATGACTATAGACTCTTCTGAGTTATTCAGAAAGATTTATATATCTCAGATTGTTATGACTTTGCTCTCTTCAGATTAATCCTCTCTTAATGAAATAAAACAAAATCTTTTTTCATCACTTTATAATCATAGATATGTGAAAGGAAAATAAATCTTGGGACCCCAAAATCACTAAGCCAAAGGGAAAAGTCAAGCTGGGAAGGGCAAACCTGCCTCTCATTCTCTTCCCTAAAAAGATAGCTACTAAGATAAAAAAGCTATATACCTACCTCACAAGGAATTTCCTTGTGGACAAAGGAAAGACGGAACTCAAAATCATCCCTCTGCTCACTGAGGTAAGTGCATATCTGATTGCCTCCTTTTGAAAGGCTAATCAGAAACTCAAAAGAATGCAACTGTTCATCTTTTATCTACCTATGACCTGGAAGCTCCTCTACTCACTTCAAGTTGTTCTGCCTTTCTGGACCAAACCAATGTTCATCTTACATATATTGATTGATGCCTCATGTCTCCCTAAAATGTATAAAACAAAGCTGTGCCCCGACCACCTTGGGTACATGTCGTCAGGATCTCCTGAGGCTGTACCATGGGCATCCATCCTTAACTTTGGCAAAATAAACTTTCTAAATTGACTTAGACCTGTATCACATATTTGGGGTTCACAGATGGTTGAAATATTATAAAGAAATAAAAACTTCCATTAATGTCACCTCCATCCTTCATTGGCTCCAGCCAAAAACATTGTCATCATTGTCAACTCCTCCCTCTGTTTCTACTGCATATTTAACAGAACCACAGAGCTTATAAACTCTCTTTGCAAAATGTGTCCAGAATCCAATTCTTCCTCATGACCTCTGCTGCAGCCAGACTGGCCCATGCCTCTGTCCCCTCTTACCTGTGTGTGGCCACAGCCTCCTGGAAGTTTCACTGCTGCTCCTAAAAATCACCTCTCCACTCAACAGCCAGAAAGGTCCTGATAAAATGCAGGCAGGTCCCTGTCACTCTTTAGTTCAAACTCTCAGTGACTTTTCTTAGTCTGTTTGTTCTGCTATAACAAAATACCTGAGATGCTATTTTATAAATAATGGAAATTTACTTCTCACAGTTCTGGAGGCTGGGAAATCCAAGATCAAGGCCCTGGACAGGTTTGTTGTCTTGTCAGGGCCCTCTTGCTGTGTCCTCACATAGAAGGGCAGAAAGGACACCTAAGCTAGTTCCTTCCAGTCATCTTATAGGCACTAATCTATTCATGCAGGCAGAGCCCTCATCACTTAATTACTTTCCAAAAAGGCCCTATCTCTTAATACTATCACAATGGGGAGTAAGTTTCAACATGAATTTTAGAGGGGACACCATCATTCAAACCACAGCAACTTCCCATCTCACTAAAGTAAAATCCAAAGTTGTTCCAATGGCCTAAAGGCCGGACATAACCCAGCTCCTGCTCTCTCCCTCCATCTCTCTCCCAGCTGTTTCTAAACTTTTCATGTCTGTGTTCCTTGCTTCCTTTCCCTACCTGCTCTCCTCCTGAATATCCACCCAGCACATTCCTCCACGTTTTTCAGGTCTTTACTCAAAGGCCCTATCCTCAGAGAGGCCTTTTCAGACCTTTCAATTTACAATTGAATGCTTACCCCTTCTATACACACACACCTCCTTTCCTTATCCTCTCCCCACCCTCTGCTTTATTTCTCTTCTGATAAGATGCTGTCGATACTACATAATTTACCCATTTATTTGATTATTTTCTGTTTCCCTAAACTAGGATGTTACCTAAAGACAAGGATAGTTGTGTTTTGTTCACCGGTGTGTTCCAAGGACTAGAAAAGTGCCTGACACCTTGTGGGTGCTCAAACATCTACGTAGAATGACTGACTGCAGCCTACGGGATGATGCCACCTTCTATGTGGGCTGTGATGAGTTGCCCCTCGTTCCACGCCAGGGTCTGCCAATAGATGGCACGAGCAGCAGTTGAATCCACTTTGCAGTCTCTCCTGTGTTTGTAGAATCAGCCTTCTCCTCATGGCATAGCTTCGTCCTCCCCAAGACACCAACTCATCAGAGGTCTGAGTTTCAGCTCGACAGGGTCTCTTTTTAAAGTCTTAATAATTCCAACCTCATCCCTTTGTTCACTCAGCCCCACAGACAGTGGCTTCCTCCTGCAGTTGCTAACGCCATGACACCCTGAAGTGCTTTTTTTTTTTGAGACAGAGTTTTGCTCTGTCGCCCAGGCTGGAGTGTAGTGGTGCGACCTTGGCTCACTACAACCTCTACCTCCCGGGTTTAAGTGATCCTCCTGCCTCAGCCTCCTGAGACAGGCGCATGCCACCACATCTGACTAATTTTTGTATTTTTAGTAGAGATGGGGTTCACCATGTTGGCCAGGCTGGTCTCGAGCTCCTGGCCTCAAGTGATCTGCCTGCCTTGGCTTTCCAAAGTGCTGGGATTACAAGCATGTGCCATTGCACCCAGCCTGCGGTACTCTTTTTATCCATTCAGTTACTAGTTATAACGTTATACTTTCTTGACAATTTGTTGCATTAAATTCTTTCTGTCCAAATAACTGGTGCAGTTTTAGTCTCCCAATGGATGGACACGGCAGATACAAGACACCACTCAGGATAACCACCTGCGCCTACAGCCTTCCCGCCTGGCCTCATACCTGTAACTCAGGTGCAGAGGGTGGGCAAGGGCTCCCTGGCCCTCCCAATCCAGCTTCCATTGAAGGCAACTCCTGTTTCACACTCTCCTCTGTTCCACAGGCCCTCTTCTGAACGCTGACATGAAGCTCGTGCTTCTCTGTACGTTCACCACTCCCTACAACTGTCCCCACCATTGCTCCTATCATCTCATTTTGAAGCTGCTTGTTTTTACACTTGTCCCCCTCTACAGACTGGTGACACACCCAAAGGCATGGCCATATATTATTCATATCTGTAACCCTACTGCCTTGCATACTTCACCCTTGCCCCACTCATAGTAGCTGCTCAGTAATATTTAATGAGCCTAATAAACATTTGACAACCCAGATATTTCTTTTTTTTTTTATTTTATTATTATTATACTTTAAGTTTTAGGGTACATGTGCACAATGTGCAGGTTAGTTACATATGTATACATGTGCCATGCTGGTGTGCTGCACCCATTAACTCGACATTTAGCATTAGGTATATCTCCTAATGCTATCCCTCCCCCCTCCCCCCAACCCACAACAGTCCCCAGAGTGTGATGTTCCCATTCCTGTGTCCATGTGTTCTCATTGTTCAATTCCCACCTATGAGTGAGAACATGCGGTGTTTGGTTTTTTGTCCTTGCGATAGTTTACTGAGAATGATGATTTCCAATTTCATCCATGTCCCTAAAAAGGACATGAACTCATCATTTTTTATGGCTGCATAGTATTCCGTGGTGTATATGTGCCACATTTTCTTAATCCAGTCTATCATTGTTGGACATTTGGGACAACCCACATATTTCAACAGGATGTGAAAGCCACACATTTTAATGAACAGTCCAACCTGATATAAATACAAAAAAAAAATCCATGTGGCAGTAAAAAAAAAAAAAGAAAGAAAGAAAGAAAGAAAAAGAGAGAGACAGAAAGAAACTAGAGTCTTTGCTTTAATCACCCCCATGTAAAACCAAACCTTCAGATAAAAAGAAATATGGCCAGTCTCCAGTGAGTCTCTTTCCTCATAATGTTGGGCTTTAATTATATTTTCATGAAGTCTGCATGTTATTATTTATATTTCTATGTCGATATTTGCACAGTTGTCGGAGTTTTTGAGGAAGCCTTTTCTCTCTGAGCCCAGAGATGGCTGCACTCTCTTGGAAGGGATGCTGAGGTCCCAAGACAGCCAACCTCCCTCCTGAGACTAGAAAGCATTATCAGCCAGGCTTTTCTTCACAATCTCAATCTGTTCATCTCTCTCTCTCTCTTTCTCTCTCTTTCTGTCTCTCTTCTTCCCTCTCTTCCTTTCCCCTCTCTTCCTCCCTCCTCTCCTTTCTGGTAGAGCATCTAATAGAATCATTTGTGCAATAGATAACAATCCTGTTATAGCTGCTGGTGCTTCCCCTGTGTAATTAGGAAGTGCATTGTTGTGTAATTCAGAAATTAATTAGTAGTAAATGTTTCAAGAATGCAGGTGGAAGTGGGAGCTGACTGTGCTCCATCAGCCGTGCATCTGGATTGCTTTCCAACTCCAGGGAAACATCTCCGGGCTCACCCAGGGACATCCACCATAGAGGACACCACCTGGCCTTTGTGGTTCTGAGGGTTGGCACTCCCTTCTTCACCCTCAGCGGTGAGGATATAGCTACAAAGGCCACAAGCCGGCTGCATATCAATGTGCTCTGACCCACTGCTAGGCAGCAGCCATAGAAGGTGTCTCTTGCTACCCAAAGAGCTCTCAGGGCCTTTCCAGCCCAGGGAATGGATGGGGTAGATGTTACCATGCAACCTGAATCTTGGGGAGTCCAGAGATTTTTCTCTATCTGGGGAGTAGCCTGAAATTATTTCTCTCTGATATAGAAAGGAAAATTACACATTGGTAACATAGACAGGATCATGGAACAGAAGACAGGACTAAGCAAGGAAGACGACTGCTTCCTGGCCCAGGCTATCCTTTTGGGGCTGCAGTGACGGCCTCAAAGACAAGGTGAAGCTCAACCTCCTCCAGAAGATTGTGGGCTTCCCCATGCAGGCTCCAGTTTATCCTATCCTCTTGCCTTCTCTCATGCTGTTCCCTCTGTCTGGAATACCTTTCCCTCTCCTTTATCAGGGCCTCACACAGTACCTAGACTATAGCTGATGCTTAATAAATATTTACTGGATGAATGAGTGAAATTCTACCTGTCAAATTTCTACCCATCTTGCATGAAGCCTGCTTTGTTTCCTGAGTCAGCATTAACCTCTCTCTCCTCTTGGCTGGCTTGATTTTTCTGTACATCTCCTACAGCACTTACGTTATGCTGTTTCAAATTACTACTACCTGTATATGGGCCTGTCTCCTCCATTCAATGGCAAGCTTACTGGTGGCAAGGACTTGTTCATCTTTGCATCTCTTCTCAGCAACTCCCCGTGCAAACACTGAGCCTGACATGTAGTTGGTGCTTAAGAAATGTTTATTGACTGAATTACTGAGCAGAATTAAAGACAGTGACTCCATCCCCTGAAAGACTGCCCGCTCCCCTTGGGATGGTGGGGGTTCCCATTTCAGGTAGCCAGGAGAAGCTGAAGGGCCAAACAGGAGCAGTCCATGCCTGCTGGGTAAATCCACTGTGCAAATCCACTCATTAGTATCCATGAAATTCTGGAACAGACTCCCCGGCAATCCCTTCCAGAGCATATACAGGATAATTTTGACTGCGGGATGATTTTTGGCTTGAATTTCATCACCAGATCATGCCTCTCATCTCCTAATCCTCTCTTCCTTGTTGAACTGAATTCAATTCAACACGCCTAAATTGAAGGCTTATAATACACACAGAACCGCAGAACCTTCTAAAATCCCGGCGAGTTTCCATCTGCTTTCCTCTGTTTTTACTAACAGAGCTATTCCCTTCCATGGAAACTGAGAAGCTGATTCTCTTTGGCAATGCCCTTCCCCTGAGCCTGGCATCCTCAGAGGCTCAGACAGGCCAGGATTAGCACAGCCCTGCCCCCACTGGCCAACAGGAACACTTGATAATACAACTCTGAGAATATCTCTGAACCTCAGGATCCTCTATCTTATATTGAAAATTGATCAGGACCAAAGGGAAGCCCAGCAGACAAGGCTCAATAGATGCTAACAAGACCTGAACTCTGCTTCTAACAATAACTAGAAAAGCAATAACAATCACCGATATTTATGGCGAGTCTCCTGGGGAATGGGCACTTTCTGCATGCCTTTGTACAGTGTCTCACTGATTCTGACAACAATCCTATAAGGTATATATCTATTACTATCTCATTTTACCATTAAGGAAACTGAGGCACAGGGAAAGTAAGATGACAGTTGAGGAAATCCGTAGACATCTTTTTGAAGGGGGGCGCAAGTAGCGATCAAATGTTTTAATAGTGAATGAATGAATGAAATGAAATTTCAGCCCAGGGGAGCCCTTTCAGGGAGTGTAAACTTTCTCTTTTCTTCTCCTCTCTCCACCAGTGAGCTGCTTCTTTAATGGTCAGGATAATTCACTAAGGACTCCAGCTTCCTTCCCTCTGCGGTCAGGTCAGCGGGTGGTCAAGCTGTGTGCTCTCTGGCCTCAGGGGACAACTGTGACCAAGAGAGGCAGCCTGAGGAGAATGCCTTTGGGATTTTTCTTCTCTCAAAGCTGAAGCTCTGGGAGGGAGTCAAGAGTAATCGGGGAGGAAACATTCAGAGGAAGGGGGGATTCCTAAAGGCCAGGAAAAAGAGGCCCACAGCAGAGACTCGTTCCCACACCCAGGCAGCGGCTCCCAGCCCAGTTAGTGTTGGAGCCCACGGGGCTGGAGCAGGAGATGTCACCTCCAAGGACAGGCAGGCTTCGACAGCAACCATGGTGGAGTGAAAATTAGACACCCTTTTCCCATTTTGCTGTCCCTGTAAATCATTCTGTGTAGCCCTGGGGAGAGGGAGGAAGCTGGGTAGAATGGGAACTCCGTGTGAGATTTAATTAGACTGAGAAACATGTAAAGCACATTTCATATTGCCAGAGCCCTTTTTTAAAAGTACAATTATTTGTTAATCGCTCAATGGCATGGAGAAAGTGGAAGACTGCTCTAGATTAAAAGGTGCAAGCTAGGGGTCTTCTTTGAGTCCTCATCCAAATAAACCAACTGTAAGAGTATATTTTGAAGCCAATCCAGGAAATTTGAATATAGATTGGTTATTAGACGTGATTAAAGAATTCTTGTGAATTCTGTTTGGTTGGAGAATGGTGCTGTGGTTGTGTCATAAAATGTCCTTTCCTAGACATCCATAATGGAGGGTAAAATGTCATGGTATCTGTGATTTACTTCAGCAAAAAATGACAAAATAGGTATGATAAAATATTAAAATCTTTTTTTTTGAGATGGAGTCTCACTCTGTCCTAATTCATAATGATAGGGCTTCAATATACTGTTCTTTTACTTTTACTTATATTAGATTTATGTAATATAAGTAATATCTGGGCCAGATGCAGTGGCTCACACCTGTAATCCTAGCACTTTGAGAAGCCAAGGAAGGAGGATCACTTGAGGCCAAGAGTTGGAAACTAGCCTGGGTAACATAGCAAGACCGTGTCTTTACAAACAATTTCTTAAATAGTCAGGTGTGATGGCACATGCCTGTAGTCCGTCCCAGCTACTTGGGAGGCTGAGATGGGAGGATCACTTGAGCCCAGAAGGTCTAAGCTGCAGTGAGCTGAGATCGCATCACTGCACTCCAGCTCTGGGCAACAGAGCAAGACCTTGTCTCAAATAAATAAATAATATCTAAATACATAAATAAATATATAAATTTGTATATAATTTGATAAGTACATAATAAACAAAAAAATTATATAGAAATAAACATGTTAAATATAAAGATATAAATATAATAGAAATGTTTTCACAAAGAAAAATGTCAACAGATGGTGGTTAATGAAAGGATCTTCCCTCATTCCTCCAGCCCCTGGCTCTGCTCCAGAGCATAACGAGGGAGTGAGAGATGCATCGGCAGCCTTCAGCAGACCTTAAGGAACTCAGTGGCCAGAACCATGCCTCTGCCTTATTTCCATCCCCCATAAGGTCCTACACTTAACTAGTGAACCCTTCCAAAATTGTGAAGAGCCAACATCTGTCTTCACAGCTTGCAAACTCCAAATGATCACCCTGTCCCCCATTAATGAGCCCTCTTCTCCATGCAACTGCCACTAGTAAGTGACTAACGTTGTCTTTTCCAAAGACCAAAACCAAATGGATAAGCTCGGACATGAAGTGCCACACATCAGACCAGATTACAGGCAGAGGACATCCAGGATGTTTCACTTCATCCTTGTTGTCTTAGTCCGTTCTGGCTGCTGCAACAAAATACTGTAAACTGGGTGCCTTATAAACAACAGAAATTTATTTCTCATAGTTTCGAAGGCTGAGAAGTCCAAGATCAAAGCACTGGCAGATCTGGTGTCTGTGAGGGTCCCCTTCCTGGTTCATAGAGGGCCATCTTCTCACTGTGTCCTGGAAGGGTAGAAGGGACTAGGAAGCTCTCCTGTGCCTTCTAGAAGGGCACTAATCCCATTCATGAGGACTCCACTCTCATGACTTAATCACCTCCCAAAGACCTCACCTCCAGACATCCTCACAGTGGGGGTTAGAATTTAATGTATGAATTCAGGACTGGGGGCACAAACCTTCAGGCCATAGCACTTATTGTAACACACAGATGGCCTCCATAGTCACACCACTTATAACCAACGCCAGGCATGGTAGCTCATACTTGTAATCTCAGCACTTTGGGAGGCTGAGGTGGGCAGATTGCTTGAGTCCCAGAGTTCAAGACCAGCCTGGGTAATGTGGTGAAACCCCATCTCTACCAAAAACACAAAAAATTAGCTGGGTGTGGTGGTGCATGACTGTAGTCCCAGCTACTCAGGAGGCTGAGGCAGGAGAATCGCTTGAGCCCAGGAGGTAGAGACTGCAGTGAGCTGAGATCACACCACTGCACTACAGCCTGGGTGACAAAGCGAGAGCCTGTCTCAAAAAAAAAAAAAGAGAGAGAGAGAAAGTGAAAAGGTGGCAGAGGGGTCCACCTCTAAGTGGATTCTTTCTGATGCTATCTTTTCTGAAGTGGAGAGGTCAGTGGGCATCTTGGTTATTTACCATCAATGATGTCAACTCTCAAGGTCAGCCAACCTCATACATAAATTGAAGGAAAGGGTTAACATATGGATGGAAGATATGGTTGGGAGACTGAGAGGAGAGCAGAGAAGAGGTAGCCTAGCGTATGGTGGAACTGCCACATCCCAGAGCCAGAGCTAGAAGCAATGACAGGGGTTGGGGTTCAGAGGGAATTAGAACATCCAAGGCTGCAGAGATGCTGGACACCAAAGAAGCTGGCAGGCTGAGCCTGCCCCAACTCAGAATAACAGCTGGCATGAGAGAGAAGCCAGCCAATGAGCCAGACAGAGACCACCCAGGTGGGCCAGGAGCCTGTCTGCCAGTTGTGATGGGCCCTTGTGCATAACCCTGCAGAGCCGGGCTGCTGAGACACGGCTGTTGCCAGGACCTTGGCCAGGAAGAGCCTCCTGTTGCCTGCGGATGGGCTGTCTGCCTGGCTCTCCCAGCCCTGCTCCAAGCTGCTTCTGTGATTGTGCATAATTACAAAAAGCCCTGCCTGGGCAGGTGGATGTGAGGAGAAAGCTAATCCATGACTCTCGGCAGGAAACTGGAGCTCACTGAAGATGGTCTTGTTGTGGTGGAATTACCTAGAATATTTAGGACGCCCCAAACACCTCTCACCGAAATGTCAGCTTCCGTGTTCCAGAAGGTCTCAGATGAGTCTGGGACTTGCATGGTGTCTTGTGTTTCTTCCTATTTACTAGTAAGGAAACAAACTGTGCCTTTAAGAGGTGACACGAATTGATTCTGAAGGCTAGGGAGGGTGGGAGGGCAACAGAGGAAGAGGAAGACCCCCGTGACTCCAGGCTGACTTCACCACACCCCTACTCCCACTGGGGGAATCAGAGATCCATGGGGTTCTCTGCACAAATCAAAGACCCCATGACATGGGAGGCACCACGGCTTTCTCTGCTCCTGGCATTGTCAGGGTGGGGAGAAGACTGGGGAGGGACCGGCTCAGCAGGAGACCCTGCAGGGGCCACATCTCCTCCTAGAGCTCCACAGCCTTTCAACCCCCAGCACCTCCCTGCCAACAGAGACCCAGCTTTGATGAATCTGCACCTCAATGGCAGTCCCCACTGGGGCTTCTGCTGCCAGGGGCTACTATGTCATCTGTGAGGGACCAGTGCAAACACATCCTCTCTGCTGGGAAAGCACAGAGAGGCGCCTGCTCTACAGTCTACAGAGCCTCCTCTTCTGCAAAGGGAAAGACAGAGTTCACATTCATTAAGCGTCTGCTTTGCACCAGGCATTGTTCTAGGCTTTGAGAGAACAAAGAAAACTCCATCTCTGCATCCACCGACTATCCAACTGGAGCAGGGAAGACAAGCAAGTCAACATGTTAATGCAATAAAGTGTGGTGCCGGCTCCCAGAGGGGAAGTGCAGGGCGCTGTGGGAGCAGTGGATTCCAGGAGACACTGAGCTCTCCTGAGATGCAGCCACATCTAGGGGGAAGGACAAGGCCATGACTAAAAGCATCATCTCCCACTGCCTTCATCTTGGGGGAGAAGGAAGCAAAGGGCACACTCTCAGGTGTTTGAGAGGGAAAATGTAGTGCTAGGATCTTTAACCTGCTTCTTGGGCTGTATTGGTAAGGAGTCCCCAGAACAGTCCTTACCTTGGACCCAGGACCCTGAAAGCAAAGGATGTTTTGTAATGAGATAGTATTTTATTTATTACCAGACTATTCCCTCAAGTAGTTGAACCCTGCGGGGCTTCAAAATGAAACTACCTGTTTCAAGTTGATTATAACATAGCACTTTCTATTTAGGGAGAATTGGTTTTGGTCCTCTACAGTGAATAGAGTGAAGACTTGTACCTGGTCGGCATGTCGATGAGCATGAGAATCACACCAGCTGGGCACAGGAGCAGGCTGCATGGCCTCTCCAGGCAGCCGGAGCGTGGCCGGGCACACACCTGCTGAGTCCTGCTGATGAAGCTTCTCCCTCTTATCCCTGACTGGACGAGGAAGGACCCCTTTTCTTCTGGGACCCACAGGCTGCTAAAACAACTATACCTCTTTCTCTCCCATCAGATTAACAGAGCCCTCCCTGCAGTGGTGCGATGGCAGAGCCCCTCCCTGAGCAGTGAGAGCCCAGAGCTTTTACCTCCTGTCTTCAGTTAAGGGCCTGCCCCTTCCTCCCGACTGGGTCTTGGGAGACTGAAAGGCAGCATTGAAGCCAGCGGGTGCTTGCCGTACTTAAGAGTCATATTCCTATAAGGAACATTCATCTAGATCTACTTCCGGAAAGAGAAAATTAATCCATAATCAATCAGACTGATCCAGGGCCAAAGCGTGTATGTGTGTGTGTGTGTGTGTGTTCTCCTTGATATTTCATGTCTGCATAGAACAACCAGCTATGCAGACATAGAGTTTGCTTAGAACAACCAGCCCTGTCCCCATTCCTCCCTTAGGGACACCATGGCTGTGCCATCTATTTTCTTACCAACAACAGAGATGCCAGCATTCAGCTGTGAGCAAAACTAACCTGAACTGCCTTTCCCCTCTAGCTATTTGCCAGGTAAGAATTCTCCTCAGTACAGTCCAGCAGTCTCCCATGTCTGCAAACAAGGAAGAAAGCCCTGTTCTCCCAGCATCCCATCCCTGCCCACTTCCTGGGCTCCTTTCCTGAAGGTGGCCTCCGGATGCATCTCACTCCACAGAAGACTTCTCCTCTGAGAAATTAACCTACACTTTGTATCTTTCAGCAGTTTTGCGTTGTGCCATTTCATGAGAACATCTTCTTTCCCAAAGCATAAAAAGCCCAGGATACAGCCCAGATAGCATATCACGAGAGAAAGGTGGAAACCATTCTGGCTCACAACTTTAATTGATTGCTTTCCCTCCACTGGGCCCACCGGGTCGGCTTACATAGCTCATAGCTCAGTGCTGCTGAAACAGACCCAGGGCAAGAAAGGTATGAACAACCAGTGAAAGCCACTGGAGCATAAATGTTCACAAAATTGTAGAGAAGGGGTGACAAGAGGCAAGCAGTGGGGCAGGGAGTGTCACTGATGTCCGAAACCCCGGGTCAGACCAACACGCAGCACAGCCACTGCAAAGGAAAGGGACAAGATTGAGTTCTTGGCTTCTCAGGGGCTGGTGTGCTTTCACCATTGCTGCTCTCCTGCCTCACATGGGTGCGATCTTTTTATGTCCATTCTCCAGTAAGTGCCTTGCTCAAACATGGGAAGCAAGGAAGGCTTTCACTACATCACTAACTCCTGAACCAGGGTACTACAGAAATGTGACTCAGAAAAAGCTCTAGACCCAAAGGGAGCTCCAAAAATAGGTATGTGCATGTATATTCATACACACACACATACATATATACACAATAGTGTATACTATTATATACATACATATATATACACTATATATGTGTGTGTGTATATATATCCCTATAGATTCCTATATATGTGTACATATCTTTTCCTATATATGTATTTGTTTCTATATGTGTGTATATATATTCCTATATGTGCATATTTGTGTGTGTATATATATATGTATATTTTATGCACCCACACAACCACACTCCATTTTAGGTTCCACACTATTGTCCAGGTATCTGTGAGAATCCACAGGTCTATTTCTAGGAAGGCCTTTCCTGGGCTACAGGAAAGAGGTCAATAGCATTCCCACTTTAGAGAAGAAAAGAAAGTGGGTAAGCACAGACAATGGGGCACAGCCAGCAATAACCTGGCGCTCTAGTTCCACCGCCTCAGAAGCAAGTCAAAGGCCAATGCCTCCCCCTGCCTGGACCCTTGGAGACATCTCCACACTTCCTGCTGTCCCCTCTGGCCAGTAAAGGCCTCTGTCGTACAGGGGTGCAATGTCCACGGGGGAAGTACTCTGATTTTTTCTGCAAAAACATTATGTGACTTGTACACAGTAAAAACACTTGTTCATTTTGCATCTTCATTCTACCCACTGCAATTTCATTTTTGTTTCCTACATCCTTCCACAGGTCCATCTAAGACAGCTGGTCCTAGAAGCCAGACACTTTATATTGTGCCCACTACCCACAACTCCATCCAAATTAACAAGGGCTTGCATCCCCGAAATTATCTGAAATGTAGCTGTAGCTTTATCTTTATGATCATAATAATAATAAACAAAAATGTTTGGAAAACTGTATAACAGTTGCCTTCCTCCCCCCTGGGTGCCTGCCACAGAACGTGCATGGTATTCACATGGAACTAAGACAGCCAACAGGAATAAGCATCACTTGGCAGCTACATGGTCCAAGAATTTCAGAGTACCATCAGCCAGCAATTCATCAAACCTCAGGACATTCACCTCGGCCAGAGAGAGCTGAACCATGCCATCCTTGTCTTTGTCCAGAAGGCTGAATAGTTCTAAAACACCAGAGAAGGAAATGAAATTAGATAAGGCTGTTCCTGGACTTTGGAACAATCAGAGAGCTGCCTCTGTCTACCCCATCCCCACCTGCGGAACTCCCCTTTTCCCTACCACCCCCTCCCCTCCAGCCCCCACCTAGGCCCAGGGGCCTCAAAAAGCTAGATCCAGGGCACACAATGAGCTTTTGGGGGATCAGATGCCCCCCTGCTGAAACAGACAAACCCTGTTGCCAGCAGAGATGGTCCCTTTGGTATCTCCATCCTCAGAAGCTTTATATCAGAAACGTGCAATTACTTTATCAAGGTCAAACAGATTGTGGTTGTCTTGCTTGTGGGTAATCCAGTCCCTTAGTTTTGTCTCTGGCTAACTGACCTTGACCCACTAGAACGTAACACCTACCAAACCTCAGTGGAAGGAAAAATCCCTTCCTAATAAGATATCTAATCTCAAGGCCCAAGGTGGCAGAAAAACGCCTATTGCCTTCCAGAGGGCACCCCCCATCCCTTCATTGGAAGGTGGCACATGTTCTCAATATAATCCCTATTGAAAAACAAATATAAATAGACACTAAACACCATCTAAGAACAGTTACTGGGACTCATTCATCTCGGCCTAGTGACTGCACACTGTAGATGCGCAATAGTCTGGATGGCAGCTTTGTTAAGTCTCCAAAAAAGGCATCCTCCGTCCTGGATCTGGCCAGCCTGGACTTCCTCAGCCCCTTCAGGTCCAGCTGCCCCTCGCCCCCAAGGTGCCAGCATTCCAGAAGCCCTGTCTATCATTTTCTGGGTCCCTGGCCTCCTAAAGGCAATGTCTGGTTCTGCCCCTTGGCCCTGCCCCTGCCCCACCTTGCACCTTGGGATTAATAGGATGGGGCTGGAGGACAGAGTGACTCACTGAAGAGGGTCTCCAGGCGGATCATACAAGCCACGAAGCTGTCAAAGTTGATGCCGAGCTTGCTGCACGCATACCGCAAGGCAATGGTCTGCTGCACCTGGCTGTTGAGGGTGAAACCTGAGGGCAGAGGGGGCCTGGGTCACAGGTAGAGTGGAAGACTCAGCACTGTCTCCCATAAACACTCAAGGAGCTGACATCCCAGCGGCCCCTCTGTGGTTCTGTATCAATCTGCAAACCAGGCCTGACTCTGCCTTCTCCAGGGGATCCCAGAAGGTGTCCTGCCATCCATCCCTCTCCTTGTAGCTACTCCTCACCAAGATCAGCCTAATTCCAGGTCCAGCGCTAGTACCAGCACCAACTCAGCCATGGGTCACATCAGCAAGCAAAAGCAGAGAAGGTGAGGGGGCTGCCTGTCTGGCCAGTTCCTGTCTGTCTCCTTCATAGCCGCATCCTCTGTAATTGCTGTCACCTTCCCAGTAACAGGCAGAGATCTTGGAAAAATTCTAAAATATTATGCTATATGGAATCGAGCAATATTCTCCCCTTCCTGGACAGGGAAGGTACTCAACAAAGCTCTGTTTTTGCCTTGATATCCCATATAAGAAAGCTACAAATGATGATCATTAGCAATCATCATCATGAGAATAAATATTTACAATGTGCACACCTGGATCCCAAGACCCTGTCTACAGGATGTGTCCTTACCTGCCTTCCTGAGGGCTGTCCTCATCTCGTGGGCATCGATGGTGCCCGAGTGGTTATAATCAGTTTCCCAATAGATCTCCTAAAGCAGGAAAGAAATCCTAAGTAGAAAACAACCATTCACGGCCCCTGCCAGAACCATCTCCCTCCACCGCACTGCTTTCTCAAAAGGCCAGGGACACTTTCAAAAGGAGACCCTATTGACTCCTCCCAAGAAGGTTTCAGAGCAAGCATAAGAGCTTGGCCAGTGCTGGCCCCTTTGCGGTCTGAACAGCAGGGCTTTCAGGGCAGTGGTTGGCATGAGAGTCTCTCATTGCCTTCTTGTTCCTTCATGACCAATGTGCCCAGGTCTCAATAGTTTTGACCATGATTAAGGATGTGGTCAGACTACAATGGACCAGGAATAAGTGTAAGGGAGGATTAGAACAGAGGAGAGGATGCCCAGAAGGAAGAGAAGAGTTACCAGATACTTCTGAATCTTCAGCCAGAGCGTCTTGAATTCCACCGCCCCCAAAGTGCCCGTTCCATTGCTCTAGGCACGTTAAAGACCAACATGATTGAGTCCAAATTCTACATGCCTTACAGATTTCTTTCTCTTGTGAGCTTGCATGAGTGCCTTAAGGCCTTAGTGAACCTTCCATGTCTGTGGCAAGCAGAGCAGTGGGGGTGACGGTGTGTAACAGGTTCAAATAAAGATTAAAAAGTCAAACGTGCACCAAGGCCCTCCTCTGAGGCCAGGCACAGAGCTAGGAACAAAGGGCAAGTCATGAGCTGGCCAATCTGCAATATCGTGAATACCCTAATCATCCTGGTTTATTTACAGGGTGGAGCTGTATGATCTGTAAATTCGCTTCTACATTTACATTTCTGTGATTGATCATTCAGCTAATTAGAATTTGTTGGAATGTCAAAATGTTATGGGAAAAGACATCAGAAGCCAGGAACCACGGGACTGAGAGTCTAAGCCACAGAATCTGCTCATAGGCCACTATACAACCAAACAGGAGGATATTATGAGGGATTTTCTGTGTCCAACTTACATTCACTCCACAACTTTTTTTTTTTTTTTTTGAGACGGAGTCTCTCTGTCACCCAGGCTGGAGTACAGTGGTGTGATCTCAGCTCACTGCAACCACTGCCTCCAGGGTTCAAGCAATTCTTCATGTCAGTCTCCCAAGTAGCAGGGATTACAGGCACCCGCCACCATACTCCACTAATTTTTTTTTTTTTTTTTTTAGTAGAGATGGTTTCACCATGTTGGCCAGGCTGGTCTTGAACTCCTGACCTCAAATGATCTGCCTGCCTCAGCCTCCCAAAGTGCCACAACTATTTTTTTTTAACGCTGTGCTAGTCAATAGGGATTTAGTTTTGAATGCACTTATGCTCCTAAAGTTAAGTCTCTTAGAGACTCTACAATTTTCTCACCAGTCACAACTAATCAATAAACAGTGTGTATGTTACAGCACCAATGTTAAAATTTTGAAACAGCCCCAGCTACTCAGGAGGCTGAGGCAGGGGGATTGCTTGAGCCCAGGAGTTTGAGGCTGCAGTGAGCTCAGATTGTGCCTGTGAATAGCCACTGCACTCCAGCCTGGGCAACATAATAAGACCCCATCTCTGAATAAATAATTAGAATTCTAAAACAGACTATCACTTTAATTAGCCAAACAAAAAGTCCTGTAAGCCTCATCCTTTAAGAAAGTCTGTGTTCTTGGATCTATAATCCGCACTGAGTGTTGAATGCATCATAACCTTCAAATCCTTACTAATAATTCAACCAACACATCTCAGAACAGTAGTATGCAAAGGAAGCTAACACTCGGGGCTAGGTACTCTACATACTTGTATCTCATTTCATCCTAACAATAGCCACACAAGCTAGACATAATTATCCCATTTTCCAGGAGAAACTGAAGTTCAGAGCATTTAGTAACTTCCTCAAATTTATACACCTCAATAAGTGGTAGAGCCAGAATTTGGACCCCTGTCTGTTTCAAAACCTTTGTCCCAGAACACCAGTGGTCTTCAATTCCAGATAAAATTGCTTGCAGAGACCACACCTATGGAACCATGATCTCCAGGAATCAGGGGGTTTTGTTTGTTTTGTTGTTGTTGTTGTTGTTGTTGTTGTTGTTGTTGTTGTTGTTTGAGACAGAGTCTCACTCTGTCACCCAGGCTGGAGTGTAGCAGTGTGATCTTCACTCACCGCAACCTCTATCTCCCAGGCTCAAGCCATTCTCGTGCTTCAGCCTCCCCAGTAGCTGGGATTACAGACATGTGCCATCACGCCTGGCTAATTTTTGTATTTTTAGTAGAGACAGGATTTCACTGTGTTCCAGGCTGGTCTCGAACTCCTGGCCTTAAGTGATCTGCCCACCAGTGCCACCCAAAGTGCTGGGATGACAGGCATCAGCCCCTGCGCCCAGTCAATTTTTTAAATTTTTTTTCTAGCACTTTGTAGGACATGTGAAAGACTGTATTTTTAAACTGTATTTTTAACACCCCATGGGTGATAAAGTACTGATACATGCTATAGTAATTGAAACATCATGTTCAGTAAAAAAAGTCAATTACAAAGGACCACATATCGTATAATTTCATTATATGAAATGTCCACAATAGGCACATTTATAGAGACAGAAAGTAGATTAGTGGTTGCCTAGGGATGGTCGTGGAGGTTGGGGGAAATGGAGAGCGACTGGTAATAGGAGTACAGGGTTTCTTTTTAGGGTGATGACAATGTTCTAAATTATGTGATGATGGTTGCTCAACTCTGAATACACAAAAGCCATTGCCTGATATACTTCAAATGAGTACGCTGTATGGTGTGTAAATGATATCTCAATAGAGCTGTTTTTTTTTTAAGGATTCCATGGGTATTTCTGCTGATTCAGAACCACTGCCCCACACTACCTAAACTGTGGAACAGAAACTCCTGAAGAGTGGCACAGAGTCACACTCCTCTTTGAACCGTGAGAGACACAAATACCATTGGGAATAAAGAGTGGGTAGATTACAAGGCAACTCTCAAATCTAAACTGAAGTCAACAGACGAGGTTTGATGAGAATGATTCAGAAACCAGGGAACTATTTGCAGTAAAGTGAATCAATACTTAACAGTTCCTTGCAGTCCACAAATTAAATTGTCAAGCATGGAGAAAAGACACGAGGGCTAAAGAGCCCCAGCCTCGTGCAGGGAGTGGCCGACTGAAGCTCAGAGGCCAAAAGATAGCACCATCCCTCCATGGCAGATCAGCCACGCAGAGGTGGGCACACACGCTCTGTCATCCAGGACCACTCTGCATGTCAACCATGCAAAGGAAAATCCTTCCTCCCGTCCCGCAGTTAATGAAAGAACCCACAGTAAAGATCATCATGGATGAACAGACAGAGCTCATCATGGATGAGGCCCCAAGGAACTGAGAAGAACCCTCCAAGGCTCCAATTTTTAAAGAAATCATCTTCACCATCAGCATTGTGATAAATGGCAATCTGGACCCACTGTGGGCAAAGCTCTAAGGAAGTGACGTTACACCACTCACCCTCTGTGCCTTCACACCTAGAAGGTTCCTTCCACCTAGAATGCCCTGACCTTCTCCATTCCTCCCAAAAACTACTGCCCATTTTCCATAGACTGAGTGTTTTTGTCCTCCAAAATTCGTATGCTGAAACCCAATCCTCATGTGAGGGTATTAGGAGATGGGCCTTTGGGAGGTAATTAGGTCATGAGGGTGGAACCCTCAGAAATGAAATTAGTGCCCTTATAGAAGGAACCCCAGGAAACTCCCTCACCCCATCTACCATGTGAAGTTATAGCAAGAAGATGCCATCTATGAACTAGGAAACTGGCCTTTATCCACCACAAAATCTACCAGCACCTTGATCTTGGCCTTCTCAGCCTCCAGAAGAGTAAGAAATAAATTTCTGTTGTTTATAAGCCACCCAGTTTATGGTCTCCTGTTACAGCAGCCAGAACAGCCTAACACACCATACTTCAATATCAAGTGAGGGTTAAACTAGATCGGGGAGAACAAATAGACTTTATCTTGTGTGATAACTCTAAACTATCAGTAGTAGCTGTCCACAAGCCATGTTAAGATTCTGAAGCAAAGATCAGATAGTGATGGGGAGAGCTTGGGAAGCAGGGAGTGGTAGAGGGTGGGGGTGGGGACGGGTAGAATTGAAGGGGAGGAGGAAGACGAAGAGATGAACAGAGTGTGGACGGAGGAGGTGCGCAATTGCCCCATGCTTGCTACCTCCAGATTACATGATTTTAAATAAGTCACCTAAACCCTGCACACCTCGGTTTCTTCACCTGTGAAACGGAGATAATCTCAAGCTTTCTGAGACACATCCATGATATGATACATTTTCCTTTGAGGCTTCAAGTACAATCCTTGACATATGCTCCATGCCTGCTCGCTCCCCTTCTCATTTTTTACCCTTCCCTTCCTTCTAACTGGAAAAGGTGGAGGAGTCTTTAAAAACAGGACGAAAGTAAAAAAAAAAATAATGCAACATTTAAAGGATACATCCAACAGACTGATCATTTCCCTGCAAGTGTTGATGTTGAATCCATCGAATTTTATGTCTGTTCCTAAAGATTTAAATAGAAAAGGGGAGTGGGAATCGGATCATTTGAAGGTGAGGGAAAGAACCTCCACGGTAGAAGACTTCCAAAGATACCATCCAAGGGTGTGGAACCGAACTTGGTCTCTGCCAAAAGGGGAGAGCGTCATGGCAGGCTTGTGGGCAGATACGCCTGAGCCTCCTGGTGCCCTGGGAGATAGAACAGACAAGCACCAGCATCCAAGTACAGCATCTGAACCTTGGCTTGGCTCCCCACAAGCCACAGACTTCAGCAAATTAATATCTTTGAGCTTTAATTTCCTCCTCCATCAAATGGGAATAATCATGATAGTAACAATGACCATACTTGCCCCAAAGACTGGCTGGGTATTAACTGAGATAATGAAAGTGAAGTTTTAGCCCAGGCTTGATATATGATAAGTTCTTAATAAAACAGCTAACTTTATATAGCTAGGTATTGTTATAAGCACGGCACATCTACTCTTCAAAATCACTCCATGTGGTAGATGCTATCATTATACCCATTTTATAGATCAGGAATCTGAGTCCCAGAGAGGTTATATGATTTGCTCAAGGTCACAACCAGTAGGGGGCAAAGCTAGGAGTTAAATGCAGGCCAGCCAGCTCCACAGCCTGAGCTTGTAATCACAACACACAGCCACTCAATGACAGCAGCTATCCTTCCTTACTAAATTGCAGGCATGTCACTGGAGCTCCATCCCTCGCCTCCACCCTCACCTTCCACATACCTGGGAGCCAAGACAGGTGCCAAAGACCCTGCAACCCCTTCTCTTTCTCTCCACTCTTCAACAATGCAGGAGCAAGAGTGGTGTGGAGAGGAGACGGGCCTGTGCTCCGAGCCCTGGGGATCCATCTGCTCAGCCCTGGGTTCGTCCCTGGGAAGGGTATGACTTGGCTCCTGGGCCAAGCCCCTGCTTCCTGCATTCTCAAGCCCAGTCCTGCTGCAGTGACTGAATGAGAGCCCATCACTCACTGAAGACTTAACCTGGCCCATCCCCGGACCCGGAAAGAAACCAGCTCCCTGTGTCCTCCTATGGGCTGGGGCTCAGAGGGGAAATGCAAATCTTTCCTCCTGACAGCTCTGAGGCTTGCAAAAATCTGCAGATGGGGAACTGAGGACAGTCCAGGAGAGTCAGAATCATCCCTTCCTTCCTCCTTCCCTCAAGATGAGCTACAGAACTAGATCTTTCATCTGCAGAGGTTTCCACAGTATCCAAGTTATTAATTTTGTGAAAAAAATTCACTTAAGTCAATCCCAGCCCAGCTCTTTTTCTCCTGGGACTCAGCCTGCAATTTCACTTGACACTATGGAGCTTTGTTCCTTCAGGTGCTGGCTGCTTGCCAGCACCAGCCCCACCTTCACCTCCACCCTCACCTCCCCGTCTCCTGCCTCTCCTTCTTCCCCTCTTGTCTTGCTGGACTGAATCAGGGCTCCTGGGGTCAGACACCAATGCCCTTTCTCCCACCTGTGGTGCTGCCAGCCCAATGCCTGCCTGCCCATCCCTCACCCTGCCCCAGCATCTCCTACGGACTTTCTGAAAGACCCCAAGAAGGAACTTACGCTTGGAAAACGCCTCATTCAAAAGTATCTTGAGTGCATTGGCAGTAATCTGAGAATCCTAGAAAGAGGAACCCAAATGCAAATCATGTCAGGCCCTGACAAGTTGTTTCAAGACAGTGAATTAATGCAGTGCTTCCTCACAGTCAGACACCAGGCCCACTGGCCCTGTGAGGTTTTTTGTTTGTTTGTTTTTTGTTTTTTTTGAGACAGAGTCTTACTCTGTCACTCAAGCTGGAGTGTAGTGCCGCAATCTCTGCTCACTGCAACCTCCATCTCCCAGGCTCAAGCAATTCTCCTGCCTCAGCCTCCTAAGTAGCTGGGACTACAGATGTGCGCCACCACGCCTGGCTAATTTTTGTATTTTTAGTAGAGACGGGGTTTCACCATGTTGGCCAGGATGATCTTGAACTCCTGACATCGTGATCTGCCCACCTCGGCCTCCCAGAGTGCTAGGATTACAGGCATGAGCCACCGTGCCCGGCTGGCCCTGTGATTTTAAAAGCAGGTGGCATCTTTAAAAACTCAAATTATCCTCTTCTTTTGGGGATCCCAGCAGCCTGGCCAGAGGTGTGTTAGTGCCATGAGTGTGGTACACACCGTGGCAGAAGGCTGCCATGCCAGGGTCCTGCTGCCTTTCACAGGGCTCGCTTGAACAGGGATAAAGTAACAGGAACAGCAGTGATAGGATTGAACCAGATGTGCCAGAGCCAGTGTGGAAGATCCTTAAATCCTCAGAACAATTGCACAGCCATTTTCAAGTTAAGGAAGTCGTGATTTTGTAAACTGCTGAACACTGTATACATGCAACATCATTTGTCATTTTCATGTGACGTAATTGCTTGTGGTTTGTAGCTACCAAGAGGCAGAGCTAGACTTGGAAACCTAAGGTTGGTTCACCCCAAAGTGCCGGCTTTCCCCACCACACCTACAGGAGTCAGTATTTCACATAGGAGCCCATCTCAAACTGGGGGCAGAGATTGAGAGAATAGCATATTCTGTGTGCATTTGGGATAAACACTGAGCCAGAGGGAAGAGTCATCCCTTAACTCTCAGATGGAGAGCAGATCTCAGGCAGGATAACCAAGGAAATGCAGAGAAGGGGTGCTGGGCTGATGTCTGGGTCCCAGTCTCAACTCAGCCCCTTATTCATCATGTGACTTTAGCCGAGTCACTTTCCATCTTCCCATCCTCCACTAGCCAGGCCCTGGCAATTCTACTGGAAATGAGAGAGGCAAGAGCTGCACAAAGCAGCGTCTCCTCTGAGGACAACTGGCCTCACCCCAGCACAGAGTGGTCAGTCCCAATAATAAGACCTGAGGACCTGGGCCGGGCACGGTGGCTCACACCTGTAATCCCAGCACTTTGGGAGGCCGAGGTGGGTGGATCACCTAAGGTCAGGAGTTCGAGACCAGCCTGGCCAACATGGCGAAACCCTGTCTCTACTAAAAATGCAAAAATTATCCAGGCGTGGTGGCTGGCATCTGCAGTCCCAGCTACTCGGGAGGCTGAGGCACGAGAATCGCTTGAACCCGGGAAGCAGAGGTTGTAGTGAGCCGAGATTGCACCACTGCGCTCCAGCCTGGGTCACAGAGCAACAGTCCATCTCAAAAAAAAAAAAAAAAAAAAAAAAAGACTTGAGGCCCCTTTAAAAAGCCTCTGGGGCTAGAAGACTACCCCCATTAGCCTGCCAGGAAAGAAATGGGATGTCAAGAGTCTACATTTGGACGTTGACCCCATCGTTCATGAGGCCTTGTACCCTCACCCAGCTCCTTAACCTCTCTGTGCAGGTCACTTTACAAGCCGAGCAAGGAGAATGACCAATACTGCCACATGCAGCCAGAGAGAAAAGTAAGATAAAGTGCATGAAGAACTATGCAAATATGAGCTTTTCCTTTCATCATTCTTGGTGTTCTTAATAAAATATGGCCCTTGGCAGCTAAGGAAACAGGTTTTGTTAGCAAAAATACTGGCCTGTAAATCCATCTAAAACATAAATTGGCTCATCTTTGCAAGGGTTTTATTCAATGGCTATGCAAAGGAACGGTTCCCAGGTTTTATTTCCTGTGAGGGATTCTGATATCTTTTCTTCTATTTTATCCTTAAGTCTAGAAAGTCACCCTGAGTTTCCCAGGGTGGCGGGGGGAGACCATTGTTTTTTTTCTTCTTCCAGGCCCTTTTCACACACTTTATTATCCTCCAAAGAGTAACACATTCGCTGTATTTATGGGGCCGGTTTTGACATTTCAAGTCCTGGTTATGCTTTGACTTGTGGCCCCCACCGGGCTGCTACCAAAGTGAACGGAAGCCAGGGCAGGGGAGAAGGATCAAGGGGCGCTTCTTTCTCTGCTCCAAGTGCCCAAGTTGCATTCATGTCAGGCAAAGCTTGGATTCCTCAGGCTGCTGGTCTCCAAGAGGGTGGGCAGGGCTGCAGGACGTTGACAGGGAACAGGGCTAGTCCTGCACACTAATCCCAAGCCAGGTTAGCTGAGCTGCCTTCCACTGTGGCTGGGCAATCCCCACTCTGAAGGATATCGATTTGGAGAGGTTTTGCCATCCCAGCTTTTTATTCAGAGGCCCCAATCTGACAGGGCCAATCTGCAAACAGAAAGGCTTTTGGCAGGACCTGGAGATCTGGCTTTTCTATTTTCTCAAGAGTCAGTCAACGCAGCAAGATAAGTAGCCTCAGGACCAATTCCCAAGCGATGAAGGAAAGGTACTCAATCTTAAGACAGGATGGTGACGGGCACAGAAGCTGGGGGCCCCTGAGACCTGAGTCTCACCCTCTTTATGCCTAGAGACCTCAGGGAGTAAAGAATGAAGTGACCTGAGCATTCCTGAATATTCTCCTGCCCACCTGGGAAGCCATGTTCGCCCTCCACTCACCTTCCCTGCCAGCTTCTCAAACAGCCTCCTGAACTGGTCATCTTCCTGATCCACCTCACTGGGATGTGGCTAAAAAGAAGGACATTTGCAAAGTTAAAATGGGAATCGTCAAGGAGAATGAAAGACGAAGATTTAAAATTCATTCCTTCATCCATTAGTATCTATGATGCACCTACTATGTGCCAGGCTTTGGGCTAAGTGGGGGCACATGGTGGCAAACCAAGAGACAGCAAAGGTCCTGGCCCCAGGGAGCTTACAGTCCAGCAGGGATGAGCAGGGAGGCAGCGCTGGGGCCTAGCAGCGCTAAGTGATTTGGGGAAGTGAGCCCCACCAACCCTGAATTTCTGATTACAACCTGAACCACTTTCAGAAAACGACACTGACACCAGAAAATCTTGGTGTGAATCTGTGGACTCCTAAGGGAATCACTGATAATTTTCCAGGGAGTCTGAACTCCAGAAATTGCGTGAAAACATGGGGTCATATCTAAATGCATTTTTGGCTGGGTGCAGTGGCTCACGCCTGAAATCCTAATACTTTGGGAGGCTGAGGCGGGCAGGTCACGTAAGCCCAGGAGTTCGATAGTAGCCTGGGCAACACGGTGAAACCCCATTTCTACAAAAAATACAAAAATTAGCTGGGTGTAGTGGTGCACGCCTGTAGTCCCATCTACTTCGGAGGCTGAGGCCACAGTGAGCCAAGACTGTGCCACTGTATTCCAGCCTGGGTGATAAAGCGAGACCTTATAACAGAAAAAAAAACATTTTCTTAGCTTTCATCAGATTCACAAAGAGCAACATGATTTCAAAAGTGTTGAGAACATGGCCTAGTAGAAAGAGTAGAACTAGAAGCCAGGAGACTGGAGTTCAAATAGCAGATTGTACCCTTACTGGACACTATCTCAGGGCTCTGAACATCCATGGCCTCCACTCTGATATTGATTTAACCAGACCATTTTCATGGGGCCATTTTAGGAATCAAATGAGAGCTAATGTGTGTCAAAGTCCTTTGGAAATTACAAACCACTATATGAATGCTTCTGTCCAGAGACTTTCTGATGTGACAGTGGGCTCTGCCCAAAATAGAACAATGCCCAGTTGTCACCACAAGACAGAATGGAAAAGTGACAGCTTCCCAGATGACACGAAATTTCTAGAAAGCCGGGTTAATTTCTTCCAAAACTATCACTAAGATGAGTACAAAAGGCCCAATATAGCTTGATGATGCTGTACTCATAAAGATAACCAGTGTAGTAATAATACTTGTCTTTGTTGAGTACTTACTACCTGTCAGGTACTTTGCGTGGATTATTTCATTTAATATTCACCACTGTCCTGTGAGGTTCGTCTCATTACTGTCCTCACTTCACCAATGGACAAACTGGAATTTTAAATGTTACTTCATTTTAAATGTTATGTAACAGGCCAAGATCACACAGCTAGTAAACAGTGAAGCCAGGATTAAACTCCAGCCCATGCGCTTCTCCACCACCCTCTGGAATGATCGTCAGGGAAGATGCTCCCTGCATCCAACTACTCTCAGCCTCTCTGGGGCGGTTTCCTCACCTGCAGAATGAGGATATTAACGCCTACCATGCTGTTTACATAGAAGATATGCTAATCCAAAAATACATCTAGATTTTTAGAAGAAAAAATGATAAACACATCATATCTCATCACACATATATGATTTTAAAGTGGTTTTATAGGAAAAAAAACATTATATCATTCATGTAATACAGTATGCCAAAATCTTGGATGTCCATAAATTCCAGACATGGAGTAATATTCTATTATTCTAGGGGAAAAACATAAAATTGCATATAAAAACTAACAACAAAACAGTATATGGATATGGACACACACAGGCACATAGCAGGCATCCCATCACTAGGAGTTATCATTGGACACAAGGGAATTTTTGGACATTGGGAATGAGGAAAATGTGTACATGGTTGCAACTGTGGTACTTCACAATTTGTCCATTCAAAAAAGATTTACTGGACACCTGGCCCATGTTGGGGACTGTTCAGAACCTGCGTCTGAATGCAATGGTGAACAAGGCATAGTTTTTGTTCTCAAGGAACGTACTATAGTGGAATTTTCTATTTCCCTGATACGATCTATATGAAAATGCTTTGCAAATGGGATGGCAGCATGGCAAAAGCAAGGAATTATTTTCTTGTTATTCATTATATCACATGTTAGGAATGTCTTTACAACCCTGCTCAAAGTGAACACGGCTAAATTCCAAGAGTGTGTTTGTTCACCCTGTAATTTTTCCTTCCCTCATTCAGAGCAGGTGATTATGCTCTTTGAATGTCCAACGGTCCGTGACTTGGAGGTTTCTGCAGGGAATAAAACAGAAGTTCCTAAAGGCAATAGTCCTTCCTGTCTCCTGTAAAGTCCTGAGTCCCCTGAGGACATTATCTGTGTATTCTGGGGTGTGTGTGTGTGTGTGTGTGCCAGTCACAGCACAGTGGTGCCCTAAAGAGAAAAAGCAGGGTTTCCCTGAGACCAAGAAGATGTTGAAAGTTTACAGGATCTTGGGGATATGGGAACCCTTGAATGGCTCCATAGCCATGTCCTAGTACCTCAGAAGGGGAGGCTGGACCATTGGCCTGAGGACTCCCAGTTCATCAAAGATTCTAGGCCCCATGCTGAACACAGAAGCCCAAGAGCTGTCAGTCATAAAGAAACCTGTGAGCTGACCACAGGGGTATCCAATGTGGACCCATGACCAGAAGAGACTTCCTGTTGCTTGGGAGCTTTAGAAAACCCCAATATCATGGGATGCGGAGATGGGAAGCCCCAGTAGTGACTAGGATTGAACTCCTGTCAATCTGGTGCAAGAGGGGCTTAGGATCAGTATAAGTTGATTTAGCAGAACCCTGCCCTTCCCATCCAAAAAAGGAGAGAAGATAATTCTTAGCACCTGAATTCAGGCTCAGCTCCATACTCTACACTGTCAAACCACAGCCTTTCTAATATGCCTGGGACCCACAGTAAGAGATGCCACCATGAGCAATAAGTCCTCCTGGGGGCAGTGAGAAGGCTGAGCTGGCATCGGCAACTGAGGCGAGGGGTAGGAGGGAAAATTCTGCCCAGCTCAGATCACCAAGAATCACAAGCACAGAAAGGGCCTCTGGCGCCAGGTATTGCCACCAACTCGAGGCAGGGGACGCTATTGACCACTGGCTGAACTACAGTGCACAGGGAAGCAGTCACACCCGTTCAGAAACTAACTGGAATAAGAAAAAATAGACATGGGGCATGCATTTTCTATCTGATAAACTCACAACACAAACCCCCAAGGCAAGATGGATCCTTATTTGGCACCATCTCATGCATCGGCAGAAACACGAGCTTGTAAATTTGACACGTGTCAAATCACAGAATATGTGATTTGTATATGTGGTGTGTATATGGGTGTGTGTGTGTCTGCCCCCACCTCCATTCAGCCGAAGATGCCACGCCCAGCAGCTGGGAGCACTCTGTGTGGCATCTGCAGCCAGAGACACGTCAGTGTTGGACGGAGGGGTAGAAGCTGGGCCTGTGCCCCCATGAAGGTGGTCTTGCCCCACCCAGGCCAGTGCCCACTGGCCACAGACACAGCATGGCTCTCAGGGAGCAGCAGCACCCAATACACCCATCATCCGCCACACCCACCATCTGAGAACAAGGACAGTACATTGAGGACACAGTGAGGAATAAAGGGAGTGAGGTGGTGAACCCACACCTCAAACCCTACATATTTATTCCTCCAAAGTCGGCTCAGAACTCACCTCCTCCACGGGGCCTTCCCAGACTAAGCACTCCCCCAGCACCCCTCAGACTACACATACTCAAGTTTAGATGGGTTTTCTGGTGTGTTCTTCTCTTCATCTTTCACATATACTTTCATCATTTGTCCTCCAAAAGACTGGAGGTCAATCCAAGAGCAGGACACTGGATCTATTCTCCCAAGGACTTCTCTAACTCGCACAGAACAGCTTAGGCACAGTGGGTGCTCTATCTGTGGGTCCTGCTTATGAAACGTGGAAGACGATGGCTAAGACCTCCCCCAGGGGGTAGGGATATATTACAAAGCCTGGGTTCCAGGGCTACTTCTGTCTCATCTTCATCAGGAAGAGACAGGGACTAGAAAATGTTGTGGCCCTAACTAATAAGAAGTTATCATCCTTAATACATAAAGATTCTGACAAATCAAGAAGAAACCTGGAATGACTGCTATGCAACAGTGTCAGAGTTTGGCATACAAAAAGATTGCATACCTCATATGGGTTTCCAGCTACCACATCCCCAATTTCTCTGAAATGCAAAGAAAGAAATAAACCAAACATGAGTAAGTAAAAAGTACAGCTAATGGCTGGGTTGTTTTAGAAAGATTTCGACCCTCCTGAGAGATTGGCCTCGCACCCCAGACTTCATTTCCTACTAAAAACTGCATAAACAGAATCTTTAGCCAAGATTCCTCTCCCTCACCTCCTCAACCTCCACCCCACCCTGAGTTTTTCATCAGAGACAAGAGCTTCCCAGTGCCATTGGCCCTTCAAGGATTCTAGAATGTTCAACCTGATGGATCTCTCCCAGGGACAAAAGTGGTAACTGGGGTAAGGTAGGGAGAGAATTCCCCAGAAGGGTGATCCCTGTAGAAATGTCCTCTGGGGGCTAAGCCAGCAAGCCCACAGCCCTTGCAGGTGTGCATAGATGTTGTGTGTGCTGTGGTGTGTGTGTGTGTGATATGTATGTGGTATGTGTGAATGGTATGTATATAGTGTGTATGTGGTATGAGTGTGTGCTGTGTGATTGTGTGGAGTGTGTGCGGTATGTACATGGTGTGTGTGAATGGTGTACTGTGTGTGTACTGTATGATGTGTGATGTGTGTGGTGTGCACATATGGTGTGTGGTGTGTTTGGTGTGTGTGGTATGTAATATGTGGTATGCATGTGCTTGTAGTATGTGTGCTGCATGTGTGGTATAAATGTGTGTGTGATATATATGTGTGGTGTGTATGTGTAGTGTGTATAGTGTGTGTAGTATGTGATGTGTGTGATATGTAATACATGATGTTCATGTGTGTGGTGTGTGGTGTATGTGTGTGCATGGTGTGTATGTGGTGTATGTAAGTGTAAGTAGCATGTGTATAGTATATGTGTGGGAGATGTATGTGGTATATAGTGTGTAGTGTATGACTGATGTGTAGTGTGTGTATGTGTGTGTACATGGTGTATGTGTATTATGGTATGTTGTATGTACATGGTGTGTACATGTGGTGTATACCTGCTGTGTGTGTGTGGTGTGTATGTGTGGTGTGTGTGCATGGTATGTGTAGTGTATGTGTTATGTGTGAGTGGAGTATGTGTGTGGTATGTGGTATGTATATGTGTGTGGGTGGTACATGTGATGTGTATATGTGTGTGGTATATACATGATGTGTGTGAGTGAAGCATGTGTGTGGAGAGTGTGTGTGTTGTGTATGTGTGTATGGTGTGTATATGTGGCATGTGGTGTGTATGTATGTAGTGCACGTGTGTGTTGTGTATGTGTGTGGTGTGTGATGTATGTGTGTGGTATGTGGTGTATGTTTGTGTGGCATGTGGTGTGTATGTGTGTGGTGTGTGTGTGTGTGGTATGTATGTGTGTGGTGTATGTGTGTGATACGTGGTGTGTATGTGTGTGGCATGTGGTGTGTATGTGTGTGGTGTGTGTGTGTGGTATGTATGTGTGTGGTGTATGTGTGTGATACGTGGTGTGTATGTGTGTGGCATGTGGTGTGTATGTGTGTATATGTGGTGTGTATATGGGTGTGTGTGTGAGGGGAGGAGGGGTACTCTGGTCCAGGTACCGCTCTCGGGGTCTCACATGCTCCTCCTGCACAGGTGGGAGCCCCAGTCCAGGCCACTGCTGGTCTGGTTCTCTTTCTCTCCGTGACCTATAGAGCAAGGTGGAGGGGTAGGAGGGGGACACCTAGTGAAGTGTCCTTTGGCCTTGTAGTTTCTTAGAGGCTTCTTCTGGGAACATGTACTGGGAGCTGGGGTGGGTCCTGCACCTGCATGGGACCATTTCCCTTCGTGGGCCCACAGACAACTGTTCCCCACCACGGAGGGAAGGAGACGCACAGGGCCTGGGCGTTCTTCTCTGAGAACACTCTCAAGCAGAACTCGCCATCTTTGAAGGGCTCAAATGTGGATGGCACCACCAGGTACTCCCCAGGGGGCAGCCGGGCCCGGCCAGAGACCTCCCGCAGGTTGACGTAGGTGCTGGTGCGGGCTGAGGGCTGGTAGGCCAGGAAGAAATCCCGGCCCAAGTGTGCATCCGTGTGACTCTCCAGCTGCACAAAACAATAAGCAGAGTCAATTTCTTGTTAAATCCTGGAAGATGAGAGCCCAAGAGTTCAGCTTTATTGTGCTGATTTAGGAATTATTGATTTTTACCATTGCACCAAGAATCAGGAGGCCGCGGATTCTGCTGTGAACTCACTGTATGTCAATCATCAAGTGTATTTTGAGTGCCTTCTGGGTGCCAGGCCCTGTTTGAGGCATTGACCTTGACTGTGTGACCTTGACCTCTGGGCCTCCCCAGTTAAACGAAGGTTGAGCGACAGGGTCTCTAGTGTGTGCTCAGCTTCTCTCTGGATATTTTTCCTCTCTAATCCAATAGGCTCTTTCATTCTGCAGCTGTCTCTGGGAGTGTGGCATTGACCTTCCCAGTACGGGCCCAAGGCTGGAGAAAAGAGCTTAAATCCTAGTCCTCAAGCAAAAGCTGCCACAAAAACTTGTTCACCTTTGAATATCTGTGAAAACTGCTCTGCAAAGAGACTAGGATGGTCAGTCTGGGAACCCAGGGAGGCAGTTCTAAAAGAGACAGGCAGAGGGGGCGGCCACAGCTAGGCCTAGTCTGGGGTCCCCCCAGCCTCCCCAGGGCCTCGACTCTCCTCAACAGGCGACGATGCTCTCCAGGACCCACTTATTTGTTGCGGGTAGGTGGGAGGCTGTTGGTGCATGACACAGGTTAATTAGTGACTGCAGAGTGCTTCCAAAACACAGGTGCCAACGTTATTATTGCTGTAATTAAGCCTCCCCATAGCACTGTGTCTTTACCATCAATCTTCATCAAGATGCCTGTGACAGAGGCCAGGTGCTGATACACTGCAAGGGCTGTTAACTTCTGTGTGACCCAGAGCTGAAATGTCCACCCCAGAGTGGACAGTGTTCACTCTTGGTCATCAGACCCTCTTTGGATTACAGATCTGCTAAGCAAAGAAGGAAGCAGGCCACCTGCCCCCACTACCCTAGTCAGGACTCCACATAGAGCCCCCAGGCAGTCCCCACTAACCCGGCCACTAGGGTGCCCACAGTCCTTGAGATTCTCCCTAAAAATGCTTATATTCTGGGCAGGAGAATGCTGGTGGTGTGGCCAGCGAGGATGTGACCAAGGCCTACATGTCATGAGTTAAAGGTCATTCTTGCCATACCTGATGGTAGCAAAGGGAGGAGACGGGGCACTGGCAGGAGAAAGCACTCAGGAGAGTTGAAGTAAGGAAGCTACTCTAATTTGGCTTGGGTTGGGAAGGGGGCAAACTGAGTTCCAGCAAGAATCCAGGGGTGGAGCAGGTTAGAGAAGTCCTATTTGGGGGCCAGAGTGGGAATTGGAGGACACTGAGGCAAGATCTAGGTAAGACTCTGTCCTACTAGGGACCCCAAGTAAGCAGGTGCCACAAGGTCCCTGGCCCCCACATCTGCCCTTGACATAGCTCAGCTCAAAGTTACATGACGGAGGTTGGGCAGGTTTAACTAAGGGTGGTTCTCAGTGTGGGATCAGGATCAGCAGGAGCACCCCAGGGTAACTTGTTAGAATGCAAATTCTCAGGCCTCACCCTAGACTGAAAGAATCAAAAACTGCAGGAGCAGGGCCCAAAAATCTGTGCTTCAACAAGCCCTCTAGGGGATTCAGAAGCACATTCTAAGTTTGACAACTGTTGTCCTGAAGGCCCCCTGGCACTCGTAGAGCACAGGATCCAGGGTGACACATTGAGGGCACTGTGAGGTGCTGCTGGAGAAAGCTCCATTGTGTGTGCACGTCACCTCTCTCTCATATAAATGGGGCATTTCTGATGGGAACCACCATCACCCAGACTTAAATCAGCTTTGGTTTTAATTATTTTCCAGTAGTAATGAGGTAGGAGGTAGGACTCAACTCCCAGCAGGACACTGGACCAAATGGAGCACTAGCTGAAACAGGGAAGAGGTGAAAGCACCTCTCCATGAGACATACCCACCAGTGTGCCCTATCAGTTTACTGTTGCCTTGGCAACATCCAGAAGTTACTGCCCCTTTCCATGGCAACAACCTGACAACCCAGATGTTAACATTCTTTTTCTAGAAATTTCTGCATAATCTGCCCCTTAATTTGCATATAATTAAAAGTTGGCATAAATATGAGTGTGGAACTGCCTGTCAGCTGCTACTGTGGGCTCACTGACTATGAGGTAGCCCTGCTCTGCAAGGACCTCTGTTGCTGCTTTACCCTGCCACTTCAATAAAAGTTGCTAACACCACTGGCTGGTCCTTGAATTTTTTCCTGGGTGAAGCCAAGAACCCTCCCAGGCTAAGCCCCAATTTGAGGGCTCACCTGCCCTGCATCAGTAAGAGGTATTTGCTCTAAACCATTCACTTCCTTGTCTGTTCCCTCTGTAATCAATAACATGCACTTTGTGAGCCAAGGGCAGGTGGACCAGTAATCTGCAGCCTTGGACCAAGGCATACACTAGAGCTGATGAATTGAGCCTTGCTGGCACATGCTTCATGGCTAGCCAAGCTTGAAAACCCAGAAGAACTGGGGTAAAGCTGAGCAGGGTGGATGCACCTATACATAATTAGTGCAACTGACTCCAGCTAGAGGAAGCCCAGATAGAACACTGGTTCTCAACCTTGGCTGCCCATTGGAATCACCTTGTTCAGACCATCAGGGGCATGGGGGAAAAGGTCACCACTGTTCCTTCCATGAGGGCCTGACAGATGGGACTTGCAATGGTCCTCACCCACTCTCAGAGCTACCAGCCTACTCATGTGGTTTGATTCATGACTGGATCATGTGAGAGCTGTGGAACAACCAGCTTCTATCACAGGAAACAGACGCTGCTGGCTGCCCATTCTGAAGGCAGCCAAGCTATTTCTCACCAAAGGAAGGAATCTCTGTCAGCACTCACATACCTCCTTGGGAACCTGTGGGGCAGAAGAAAAGAGCAGGTCACCTGAGAGCTCCAAGGTCCTCCTTCTGCTCTTTTCCTCTCTCCCTATGTCTTGCAAACAGACTGTGCAGTCCTGGGGCAACTGAGGAGACATTTGTGCTAAAGTGAAAAGCCAGTCAGCATTTCTGAAACTGGAACACTACTGATGAATTTCAAGGCCATCTATAAATAGGATCCTAGAAATCTGGTGGGGGCCCACCAGATTTCTAGGTTCTACTTTCTTATTTTCTAGTTGTAGAATCTACCAAGATCTCAAATTATTCAGGAGTAATAGCCTTGGGGTTTCAATGAGAGCTAATCTCTTCTTCAGACCTACAGACCTGGTGTCCAAGATCAAGAGCTTGACCAGAGTAGGGGAATCTCACTCAACCTGAGCCATACATAGTTTATTCTGCCCTTGGCTATGGTGAAATGGTTCAAGAATAGGCACGTGACCCAAGCTGAGCCCATCAGAGACTTACTTCTCTGGGATTTCTGAATTGGAACTAACAGAAGGGGCTCCTTTCTTAATGCTAGTGATATTAGGGAATGAAGAAATCTAGACTAGCACAATGTCATCAGCACTAGAGAGGAGATGTGGAGAGAAAGAATCCTGGTAGTATCCAAGTCCCTTGTCCCAAGCCTTCATCTCCTTCCCTTAATTTGGTTTCATGAGCTGGTACACTCTTTTCACTAGCCTAGCTCGAGTTAGGCTCTATTATATGCAACTGGAAGTGTTGACTCCCACAAGAGAGTAGCTCTCAGATCCAGAGTAGAAGCTTTCCCATGCCTGGGGTTCCTATGCCAGGCTAGAGAAGAGGATTCAGACCCCATAATTTGTCCCTTTCCATTCTTTGTCCCTGACACATAGGCCCTTTTGACCAGAAGACCATCCATTATTTGTGGTTTAGGTCTATGGTCAACTGCCTATAACTCTGAGAAACAACAATATTACGGAAAATGTGTATCAGCTGGCATGCTCACTTCTGGAGCCCCCATGGGTCATTGGCAGCAGAAGTAGAAGAGTCCAGGGTCACAGTCATTCCTCTAATTTTGAGTGTAAAGCCAAAATCACCCATGCAGAGGCCTCACAAGTATCTTCCTATCAGCTCCTGGCCTAATAGCCTTTACACACCCTTGGCAGGGGCTTGCCCAACCACATGGGCCATCTTTCCACAAACAACTTGACCACCTCTGCTGCCATCAATATGCTCCAGATCCACCCTACCAAGAATCACCCAGCAGAAACTGAGCCAGGCAGGTGGGGCCTCTTGGTGGCACAAATCCAGAGCAGCGAGGTAAGGGAGCAGGCCTTAGCCACTGCCCATGGGTGGATGGAAAGAAACAGTCATCTTTGAAATGCAGGATCCTGACTGCAAATGACAGGCTGGCCTGGCATCACTGCAGGAAGATAGAGGGGAGAGAGAGGAGGCCAGACAAGGAGGTCTCTTTAGTCTTTGGAGGCACCTGGCTGCTTCTCAGTCAGCAGCAGGTTTTCATCCTCAATCCAAACTCCAGTTAAAGCAAGAGGAGGGAGATACAGGAATAAGAATATGGCACCCACTCTCTGCAACCCCAGCTACTCCCTATAACCCCAGCTACTCCTGATACCCTCTTAACCTGACTTTTAAACTGTTTTCACTTACGGATGTCATGCTCTAAATTATATGCCTGTGGCCAGATATAGAAGGACCACAGATCACATACACTGGAATATTTTATAAGCAGCTATAATTTGATGACTAAAAAACTGATATGCTTTATATATTATTTATGAGCGCAAATGTCATGTCACACAGAGCTATTTCAGTCCCTTTGAAAGAATGCTTTGCTGGTCTGGTTATATAAGGTAGGCCTGGCTGAGTGCAGTGGCTCACGCCTTTAATGCCCGCACTTTGGGAGGCCAAAGTGGGTGGATCACCTGAGGTCAGGAATTTGAGACCAGCTTGGCCAACATGGGTGAAACCCCATCTCTACTAAAAACACAAAAATTAGCCAGATGTGGTGGCGCGCACCTGTAATCCCAGCTACTCAAGAGGCTGAGGCAGGAGAATTGCTTGAACCTGGGAGACGGAGGTTGCAGTGAGCCGAGTTCACAGCACTGCACTCCAGCCTGGGCGACATAGTAAGACTCTGTCTCAAAAAAAAAAAAAGGTAGGCCTGATGGATGAAGAACTGAGTAGCTCACCCTGCAGCCATGCCCACCTACTATTGACTCTCCAAAACCATCACTTAAACTTTCAAGCTGCCAAGAAATGTCCTTTTGGCTGGAATGTTCTCCCTTGAAATCCAGCTCATCTTTCAAGGTTCTCATCAAAATCTCCTCCTCCATGAAGCCGAGGTGAACCCAGCCCATTGTGTCTGGTCCCCATCACAGCAGATCTGACCTGCTCTGTTGCCAGTGCAGTGTGCATCTCACTTTCCACTTCAGATTGTGAGCACTTGAGGGCAGTAACTATGTGATAATCCTCCATGTCCTCAGCTTTCAGCACAGCACCCGGCACATAATAGATGCTCACTACAGTTTGTTGAATTGATGCGCATACACTAAGTGCCTAATCAGGTTTTTATCTCTTCAAACAGAGTCTGGCTTTGTGCTACTTACATTCTAGGTGGAGAAGAAAGAGCCACACTGGAGTAGAATTGGAGTTTATTTATTTGCAATTCCTTTCTCCTGCCATCAATTAGCAATTATTTTCCAACTCCCATTCTTCAACATAAAATATACTCGCATGCTCGTGCGTGTGCACACATGCACATATACACCCTAAACTCTAAAGCCCTAAATTCCAGAATATGAGAAATAAAGTGTGGGGTGCAGATAGGATCTCAACCATTGCACTATTTCCTTACTGGTTTCTTATTACAATATTTTTTTCATACATTAATTTATACTGAGATATTGGGCCTCCAGACAGCTCTTGGTCTTCCTGATTAGAATTGTATTTTTCCCAAGAAATTCCTTTAATAAAACTGGTTTAAAAATGACCACCATGAGCCCCGCTGGAATTTGCTATAAGGAGTCTTTGCCTGTATAAAAAAGTGGATTCCAATTTGCTTCTGGCTAGACTTGTCAAGACGCAAAGGTCTTGCTTTAACATATCTGTGAGGCTGTTAAGTCTGTAGAGGGGTGGCTGCCAGGAAAACTGGCATATTAGTCAGGGACTGCAGCGTGAGCCCAGAGACAGCTGTATTCCAGAGTTCAGAGACACCAGAACTGAAAATGGGCACGTGGTTTCCATCACCCCAGCTCATGCCCTGTGTGCTCCAAGTGTCTCAAGGCCTCCCAGGGAATAGTTGTCTTTGGCTCCCATATCCAGCCTCCTTCCCTGACTCAGTGCCACCTCAAGTGCCTTATGCCCCCATGTTCTTGGCTCTTGTCCCTGGGGAAGCCTGTACTTGGAAAAGAGTCTAATGAACACATGTACACTGAGCCCTCAATGATAGGCAAAGGTTAATGTATCACACATCTCAATGTTAACAGCAGAGACTTAAGCCATAGGAATGAATCTCTAAATGTGGAATTCAGGCCTCAGTAAGGCCACTGGGAGAGGTATATAGAGGAGCAAGGACGCTTCTCGATTAGGAATACTCCAGCAATAGGAAAGATGTGCTACAATGACTGGCCAAGATATTCAGCCCCAAAACATCAAGTGTATAATGGAAGACAAACCCAGCACAGCAGTACCTGGTAGACGGCATAGCCAATGCTAAGCATGCCTTGTCCTATCCGCTTCCGCCGCCTGCGATTTTTCTGCATCAGGCCCAGCAGCACTGTACAGCAGGGTTCACCGATGCTCTCCTCCTGGTCCTCATCCACTTCATCCAAACGGATTTTGAACTGGGGGTTGGTCCAGTACGTGGCTGGAAGTCACCCAGGTGATGGTGGTTCCCCACGTAGCGGGTGAGGAGATGAAGAAGAATAAAGTAAAAGGGAAGAAACTTGATCATCCTAATGAATGCACAGCTCCATCCAAACTGTGCCTAGTAAGCAGGCCTCAGAAAGTGTTCTTTACAAGGTGGTCAGGCATTTCCTCCTACCTTCCTACACATCCACACACACAGACATATGGCATCGCATTTGGAAATGTGTGCTTGTCCATTTGATCAACGAGGAGCCCAGAAGTGCTTGACTGGGAATATTCAGGATCCCATGATCCAAGGGCTACACTGGGCAGCACTGCCTCCAAGTCTTCCTGGGGAAAGACTTAACATCACCTTGCTCTCAGCACTTGACGTGTGAAGGCAAACCCACCTTCTGGAGGAAGGGAGATCTCTGGGTAAAAAGCATGTCCCCAGGACAGTAGAGGAGAAAGTCCCTGAAGAGACTAGCTACCAAAAAGGTCTCTCCGTGACACTATTAAGACAACTGCTCTTGCCATCTGATTGACACCTATTCTCTCTCTGAGAGGGCCCCAGCTGCAGAGCACAGCCTGCAGCACCCCTGAGAACTAATCTGCTGTCCATCACCCCAGGGGCCTCACAGGATGGCTTCAGTGTTGCAGCCCACTGACGAGACACACTTTCTTCAAGACAAAGTCATTTAATAATGCATGAGGAATCACAATTTGCAATTAAGAAGCAGTCCTGCCACACCACGTATGGATATTGAAAAAGACTCCTTCATTTCAAAGATGGCTTTTTTTAAATCTCTCAGAATAGTAAGTACACAAGCCAAGGCACGGAGAGATTAAAAGGATCATCCAAGGATATGCAGCAAGTCTATGACAGAGTCCAGTGGCAGAGCAAAATTGCAGAAGACACGCCTGACAGGTGTCTCCACTCTAGGGCCTCAACAATTTCAATAATGATGTGCCCGGGAGGAAAAAAGAAGTGGAAGGGCATGGGATTTTTCCTTACATCCTTTAAAGAAGAGTCTAACTTGGAAAATAACAAGGCATTCACAGGTGACCAAGAGCCATTGATTATCACTTTTCTTTACAGTAGGATTACTTATTCAATTCCACCTTCCCAGAATCCCCACTTCCAGTTTTTTTTTGGGGGGGGGGTTGTTTGTTTTGTTTTGTTTTGTTTTTTTGTTGCTGTGTTTTGTTTGTTTGTTTGTTCTAGGGCTCAAGTTTATGGATTTTAAAGCTGGATATCTGTGGATCCCATAGGAGATGGAAAAAAAATCTGTAATCGCCTATACTTCCATCACTACCAAAGGGCAGGAACTATCCATGTCTTCCTGACAGCTAGTTGGCAGCATGGATGGGACTGTGATTTGGTGCATGCAGATACCTTGGGCACCCCCTACAGTTCTGAGCTCCCAAAATGATCCATGCAAATTTCCTCCACATTTTCTAAGAGCTTGCTAATGGTGAGCATATTTTAATTTCTCCCAAATGCAACATTACTGCAATCCATACATTTTTTGTTTACTCCTTAACAGTACTGGAGGAAGAGAATGGGCCATAAAAATAATACTCCCATTTATATAATGCTACACAGTTTACAAAGTGCTTCCCTACACACTCTGTGTTCCAAGGCTCTCAGTGACCCAGTAAGGTTGGAAGGTCGAACCCCATCTGGAGGACTAGGAAACTGAAGCTCAGAAGAGGGAAATGCCCTTCCCAGAGTCTAAATCAAGCAACGAGGGCAGGATGTGGACCCCTTTCCTTCCTCTCTGTTCAGCACTCTGGTCACAGCTGCCTGAACTGGGAGCTTTGGGTTGGATGGGCGATGAAAGAAGAGAGAACTTGTCAAGACCCAGCACTGCACCCAGGTGGGGTTTTATTCTAATGCTGCTTCCCTAGCACCGAGCACAGCCCTGCAGTGAGCTCTGTCATGAGAAGAAAGTGACTGGCCCTGCCCCATGCGCTTACAGTCTAAGTCAATCAACAGATCAACAGCAAACCAGGCAGGGAACGTGGGGAGCAGGAGGTGAAAAGTAGAGAGAGCAGGATTTGCTTTTCTTCATTTCTCCTTAGAGATGTGGGGCCGTCTTCCTGAGTTTCTTCATCAGGTGCTGCCTCAGCTGATTCAGCCTAGGAGGAGCCTACACAGGGACACATTAGTGATCTTCTGCGAGCCAGGAAAGCTTCCCACCTTGCACCAGGTGAGGACCCAGGGTTAGTGCGGAGGCCATGCTTTGCACCATACTATCTCCACCAGGGACTGAGTCCCCATGACACGCATGCCCTGTGTGTGGCCATCACGGCCCACGCTGTCTTTGCCCCTCCACCTCCAACTCAGGCACAAACACACAGTGAAACAGCAGCTCTAATGGATGCAGTCTATTGAAACAGCAGATGTTGTACCCGTGTTCCCCCAGCGCACCATCAGCCACTCTGTCCCAGAGGTCAGCGGGGTGACTGTTAGCCAGCTGGGTCGGGGGAGGGGAGTGGGGAGGAAGGGGCAAAAGCCCAAGGGAAGAACAGGAGGCCTTAGCATAAGGTGCCAAGAGCAGGGCTAGTGTGGAAAGCACGTCCTTTGGGGGCAGGGCGGGTGGGTGAAGCAGGGATGGTTTGAACACATGGTTCAGGCTGCAGCTGAGGGGCTGCAGAGCCACTGCCCACCCTCATAACCCTGGCCTCCAAGCCCTAGGGAGAAGCAGGGCCTCCAGAGGGTGCCCAGAAGTCAAAGAACAAAGTCCAAAGGCCTTATCCAAAGATTAACACATAGGGCTGGGCACGGTGGCTCACAACTGTAATCCCAGAACTTTGGGAGGCCGAGGTGGGTGGATCACTTGAGCCTAGGAGCTCGAGACCAGCCTGGGCAACATGGTGAGACCCTGTCTCTACAAAAAATTTTTTTAAAATTAGCCAGGCATGGTGGTGCATGCCTGTGGTCCAAGCTACTAAGAAGGCTGAGGTGAGAGGATCACTTGAGCCCGGGAGGCGGAGGTTGTGATGAGCAGAGATCGTGCCACTACACTCCAACCTGGGCAACAGAGCAAGGCCCTGTCTCAAAAAAACACACAAAATAGCAACAAAAAATTACATAAAGTGACCCAGCTCAGGGCGGATAAGCTGGAGAAGGTTGGGCCGAGGCAGCCCTTCACCTTACCTGGGTAGTTCTGGCAGCCCCCAGCTGTGGAGCCCCGGGTCCAGCGGCCGTTGAACAGGACCAGGTTCCATTTGTGCACCTCCTCGCTACTCAGAGAGTCCGGGGACAGGTTGCAGATCTCCAACCGAGAGAACTGCCTCACAAAATCTGAAAGTGACATCCTGGGGCAGAGGCACCAGAGGGCTCTCAGTGAAGAGGGCTGGGTTGTGATTAAAGACACGCATACTGGGCACGGGAAGGAGCCATGGCACAGGCCCTAGAGGCCATGGGCTAGCTTGATCTTTCCTACAGCACACTGATACAAACACGCAGAGACAACAGTCCACATTCTTCACTAGCGCTGGCTTCTTGGCTCTTACAGGGAGCCCCCCACACATATCTTAACAACCAAGCAAAGGATCTGAACTATAAACTGCAAAAGACCCCAGGAGGTCATCTCAACAAAGCCTCTGCCTCTAGATTGGGTTAAGTCTAAGCTCACAAGAGGTTTCTTTTTGTTTAATTCTGAGTGATGTCCAGCTAAGCCGTACCATATTCAAGGAGTATCCTTATTATCTTCCTTAGCTCACTAGCAAAGGAAGTTCTCCCATATTGATGGTAGGTAAATCTTAGCTTAAAGAGACAGAAGCAGTGCTCTCAGTTCATTGGAAAGATAATAGAACTGAGAAAGACAGGCTGATAGCTAGGCCAGGTTGAGGGCCCAGATATCATGGTTTCAGTGCTTTAGACGTGCTGGTATAGAGGTGGAATTATACCAGGACAAAAGGAGGAGAATGAATTCACCATGGTCAGGAACCATGTCGCCTTCCTGGAAGACCCAGAGACCTAGAGTTCACATCAGAACTGAAAATGGACCCATCACCAATGGGACAGTGCTTCAGCAGAAAACTCTCTCACCAGAATTCTCCATCCTCAACTTTCTTGTCCAGTTCTTCCTTCCGCCGGGGGTCTATGTGATTCCACTCTGGTGCACTGAGGGGAAAACAAGCAGAGATGCTCGCTCCTGAGAGGTTCTACACACAGGGCAAGCTGTTTACTGCAGCTAAGCTTCCCCCTAAGAGCCAGAAACAAAATACCAAAAGCACTGCAGGCAGACAGAAAGGCAGAATGGAAAGTGTGGCGTGAGCACACTGTCTGGGGAAAGGACACAGACCCAGGACACGGACTCCATGGGCACTAGCACGATGGCCTTGGACATGTGACAGGAACATTATGACTCAAACATTATGCTCTAATTTTTACTCTCTAGGGCAAATTTGACATTTCTAATTAAGACTCCCAGGCCCCTGTTTGCAGGAATGGGGAGGCCCAGGAGAGAACGTGGATGAGTTCTCGTCACTAGAAAGGCAGGCATTCCAGTACCCATTAGTCACTTATCACTCTGGCTTATCCAGCAGTCTGGGGTGAATATGCTGACAGAGTCTAACCAGCTCTGGGAACATGGACATGGTTCACTTCCTTACACCCACGAAAATGTTCATCCAGCCCAGTTTTACGGCAATTTCCCAGAAGTAACGTCACCCTGTGAGACCTCCTGCTGGTGGCCTTTCAAGGGCAATATCTATGCACTTTGTTTGAATGCCATCTCCAGCTTCCTGACCTTTATGAAGTTAGGTTTTCCTGAAATATGTATGTGACATCTAAGTAACAGAGCAGTATCAAGATCCATCTTTAAAAAAAAAAAAAAATCCCTGCCTGAATACCTTCAGCAAAACCTAAGCACCTTCTCTCCCCAGCATAAGAGCTGGGGCACACTCCAGCGCAGCCTCTCCCTCCAAGCCAGGCTTTAAGACCCCGGGGGTCAGCACGACAATTCCCAGGGCCTCTTCAATTCATTGAAACATTAATTTGATTAAAACCAAATCTCAGAATGTGCTTGTTATAAACAAAGATTAGGGCAGGAGTTGGAAAATTCCAGATCTGACCTACTGCTCCAATTTCTTTTTTTTACTTTTTTTTTTTTTTAAGTAAAATCTCACTAATCCCTGGGCTGAGCTTAGGGATGTTGCCTTAGAGATTCGGCACCCTCCTTCTCCAATAGCTGATATATATAATTATCCCAGGTTGCATCTCCAGCTGGTAGGGCCTCCAGGACTTGACAGTCACCACCTCCCACCTGCCAGGGAGCGGGTGCTCAGGGAAAGGAGAGAAAGTCAAACAAGCCCTTTGGACAGCTCGGTAGTGACTTTTGGTAAGAATGGCCCAAATTCAGGGTTTCAATTTCACGTGGCCCTGTCATCCTTTTAGGGAAGTTGGCGGAACTGAGGTTTTGGGTTTTGCTCAATCTTACACAGTAGAATGAAAAATCCTTCCTACAGGAGGCTCATGTGTGGCCCTAGAGACACGTGTTTCTTCGTGACACAACCTGAAGGGAGTTACTGCCCCTCTGCGTGGTCATGACATAAGCAGTCATGATGCTGTGATTAAACTTGGCGATGTCCCCTTCGAAAGCCCTGGTGGCATCACAGAGTACCGACAGCACTTGAGGATTAAGGACGTATTGGGAGGGGGCATTATTGTGACCATTTTCATTTCTGGTGGTTCTTTGTCCATGAGACTGGCTAATTATTTTTTTTTTTAATGGAGTCTTGCTCTGTTGCCCAAGCTGGAATGCAGTGGCCCAATCTCGACTCACTGCAACCTCCAACTCCTGGGTTCAAGCGATTTCAAGCTAATTTTTGTACTTTTAGTAGAGACGGGGTTTCACCATGTTGGTCAGGCTGGTCTCGAACTCCTGAGCTCAAGTGATCCACCCGCCTAAGCCTCCCAAAGTGTTAGGATTACAGGCCTGAGCCACTGTACCCAGCTGAGACTGGCTAATTCTAATTCCTCCCCCACACTAACCTGACTCCGCCAGGCCAGCTGTGCTCACTGGACAGAAACCACCCCATGCTTTCCACCCTCCTGCATGATGGGGACATGGATTCCAGGGCCCAGCTGTCCTGGGACATCACCACCTCTGACTGACTTTCCCTCATCAGCAGAGAGGCCTGCCCAAGAGGAGTCTCTCCAGTCAGTGATCAAACGTGCCTAGGGTAGGAGCGAGTGCCGCTGCCTCATTCATCACTGCTGCCAGGGCCCGGGGCTCCTAGGGTCAAATTTCATTTTCTCAGCATCCTTGTTTCTTCTTGGTGCTGAGGGGTTTGGCCTTTGTCAGAGTGTCCAGTGTTTGTGGAGTGGAAAGAAACAGACTGTGAGTGATCGATTTGACCTTTGGAGCAGCACGGTGTGTCAGGTAAAAAACACAAAAACCTTTCAGCGCAAAGCAAAATTCCACAGAGCCGCCAAACTTTCAAATGCCAAAGCAGAAAGCCAGAATCGAAGACTACAGCCCAGTGGTTTTTATTTTGCTTTTCCCAGCCTGGATCCATTTAATACTCTTTTCTGAACACACTGTGTGATCTGCAGACAGGACGTGCTGCTGAACTCACCGTGACATCGATCTCATTATTGTGTGTTTTACACGACACCCTTCCGCAGAGGGAGAGATGACTGGGGAAGCGGGGGAAAAAAACCTACTCATCGCTCCAGGCTCCCGACCACTCCACTTCACCCCATGGATTCCTGAGTCTGATCAGCTTCTCTGGATGGCCCTGGAAATTCACCTGCAAATTCCACACACAGAAAAGCGACTGAATTACTATGCTCCTGTTGCCCTGCAGGCATGTCTGCACCTGACAGGATCTGCATTAAATTTTTCAAATGTCCCTAAAGGACCACACTTTTATTTTCCTTTAATGCATCTTTTCAGGCTTGGGCCAAGTGTTTTCATAATTTGTTTGAATAAATGAGGTATTTTTCATAATTTGTTTGAATAAATGAAGAGTGAGTCTAGCCCAAAAACAAGCTTATGTCTGCTTTAACTCAGATTTAGATTTTATAGTTGACTAAGATTGACTGAGCTTTTAATACATGAGACCTAATGATAATAAACGCCCTCCAAACAAACACCAAAGCACGGCAGTTAACATTTATTGAGCAGGTACTACAGATGAGGTGTAGTGCTAAGCATTTTGGGTGCTTTATTGCCTCATTTAACACTCACGACAATCCTGAGAAGATAAAGAATTATCTTCATTTCATAGCTCAAAAATCTGAGACTTAAAGAAGTTACATTATCCGAGATTATCTAGTTAGTAAGTGGTGAACGCAGGCCAGGAACTCAGGCAGTCTGTCTCCAAAGCCCATACTCCTAAATCCACATATACTGCTTTCCCCTATTTATTGAACACTCAAGCATAAGCCCCTTGGGCCCCTGCACACACACTGGCATTCACATATACACACACCAACTGTGTAGGCTGTTAGGTCCTCGTTGTCTTCATTTCCTGTGTATCCCCCAACTCACCTAGCCCAATGTTTGCAGGTACATGTTCAATTCCCATTTATGAGATTAACTTCATTAAAGAGCATATTTGGGCCGGGCGCAGTGGCTCACGCCTGTGATCCCAGCACTTTGGGAGGCCGAGGTGGGCAGATCATGAGGTCAGGAGATCAAGACCATCCTAGCCAACATGGTGAAACCCCATCTCTACTAAAAATACAAAAAAAATAATTAGCTGGGCGTGGTGGTGCGTGCCTGTAATCCCAGCTACTCGGGAGGCTGAGGCAGGAGAATCACTTGAACCAGGGAGTCAGAGGTTGCAGTGAGCCAAGATCGTGCCACTGCACTCCAGCCTGGTGATAGAGCAAGACTCCATCTGAAAAAAAAAAAAAAAAAAAAAAGAAAAGCATATTTATGAAACACAAACACATGTAAAGAACATCTGTTTCATTTAACTCTATTTATTTATTTATTTTTGAGACAGGGCCTCTCTCTGCCACCTAGGCAGGAGTGAAGTGGTGCAGTCACTGCAGGCTCAACCGCCTGCCCGGGCTCAAGCGATCCTCCCACCTCAGCCTCCCGAGTAGCTGGAACTACAGGCACACCCTACTATGCCTGGCCTATTTCAGTTAAATAAATAACAAGAGGTGGGACATTCATTGCATTTCCATTTCTGCCTTGGCCATTGGGAAGCCCAAAGCAAAATTAATTTCTCAATTATAGCACTGTCTTCAGCCTGGATTGATGTATTTTACTGTAGTTGTGTGGTTTTATCATGTCTGTTCTTTTAATGGTAAACCACTAGCTGGGTATGGTGGCTCACACCTGTAATTTCAGCACTTTGGGAGGCCGAGGCAGGAGGATGGCTTGAACCCAGGAGTTCAAGACCAGCCTGGGCAACACAGACAGACTCTGTCTCTACGAAAATTTTTTAAAAATTAATAATTAGCCAGGCATGATGGCACTTGCCTGTAGTCCCAGCTACTTGGGAGGCTGAAGCAGGAGGGTCACTTGAGCCCAGGAGGTTGAGGCTGCAGTGAGCCAAGATCATGCAACTGCAGTCCCACCTGGGCAATGGAGCAAGACCCTGTCTCTAAATAAATACATAAATAAATAAAATCATTGTAAGCCACCTTAAATCCCTTTTGAAAGAAGACACAATGTAGGAAATAAAAATAATGAATAGGCCGGGCGCAGTGGCTCACACCTGTAATCCCAGCACTTTGGGAGGTCGAGGCGGGCGGATCATGAGGTCAGGAGATCGAGACCATCCTGGCTGACACAGTGAAACCCCGTCTCTACTAAAAATACAAAAATTAACTGGGCGTGGTGGCGGGCGCCTGTAGTCCCAGCTACTCAGGAGGCTGAGGCAGGAGAATGGCGTGAACCCGAGAGGCGGAGCTTGCAGTGAGCCGAGATTGCACCACTGCACTCCAGCCTGGGCGACAGAGCGAGACTCTGTCTCAAAAAATAAAAAATAAAAATAAAAGAAAATAATGACTAGTATAGCCCATGTTTTTTCCTCGGGTTGGAGAGTGAGGAATACTTACATGCCTTTCCATGACTCTACCCCACCCTAAAAGCTGGGACTACTGCCCCTTTTCCCGTTTTGGGATTTTGTGAGTTCCCACTGTTTTGCCCACACAAACATATTTTTTGGAAGATCTGTAGAATCTAACTGACAATCTCTACAGCTTTCCTGGCTGCATCTAAGGAGAGGGCTTGCATTTAGTTAGAAACTATTGAGCAAAAGCTCAGAGAGGTTACGTTCTCCATCTTCAAGTGAGTAAGAGTCAGAAGAACCTTCTTTTATTTTTTTTGTTTTAGAAAAAAAAATTTTAATTTTTTCGTAGCGATGAGGTCTTACTATGTTGCCCAGGAATGGTCTTGAACTCCTGGCCTCAAGTAATCTTCCCACTTCAGCCTCCCAAAGTGCTGGGATTACAGGTGTGAGCCACCACATCTGGCCAGAAGAGCTGTTCTAATGAGCAAAAGCTAATGCTCATCTGTGGTGTCAGGGGTTCTGTACAGGCAGAGTGCATCCCAACATGGCAGTGAAGCTCAAAAGCCAATTCCGAACCTTCTAGTAGTAATCACCTCTTTCCTCCTGTCGAGATGGCTTGGATTCATGGAAATATTATCACACGTTACCTTCCCCACCTTCCACACAATTTTACCTCTTCGACTCCAGTGACAGAGTACGCATGACTCTTAACCAGCTTCTGGCTGGTGATGGCTTCGGCTTCGGCTGCACTGGAGACCTGCGTAGAGAAGAAAGTCCACTCAGTGGCTGACCCTGACCTCTCAGGGGCCGGCCGTAGAATGCCTTCCAAGGACACACTACACGGCCACTGGGGGCTTCAGTGTGGGACTAGGGGTGCAGGCATGGCTATGAACCTCAGGTAAAGAGTCATCTCCATCCAGACTCCCTCTTTAATTAGGCCTGTAGTTCCAGGCCAGTGCAGGTGCCTGCCAAGCCTGGAAGACAATTTACCAGCCTTCAAAATACCACCAAGAAACTGGGAAGTCATTTATTCTCTGAGAGTGACCCCCAGCTGCCTGAAGAAGGCTAATTCTCCATGCTGATGGCTCTGGACAGGTCCCAGTCCTCCAAGGTTCTCCCTGAGTGGACTCCTCATTACCCTTCCCATTTCCTCAGCACCCCCTCTCCCATGCCCCATACCACCCCTCCACCAAAAACCACATCTCCTGCTGGGGTTTGCAGAGAGAGGAAAAAGGGAGGATCTTCTCACTTTGTCGTTCACATTTCTAAAATCACCAGGTAAGGACAAGAGAGGAAGACAGGGCAGCCAGAGGGCAGCTGGTCACAGGAGCCCGAGGTGGTGACAAGACCTCAGGGCTGGGGGCCTCCAGCCTCTGTTTCCACAGCCACCTTGGAAATCCACACAGCTCAGCCTCCTGTCCAGCCACAGCCTCTGGTTTCAGAACTTGTCTTTTCTTCAGGGATCTCAAGATCCATCAGGTATCATCAATCATCACATTTGTTTTCCAAAACCTCAAGATTATTTAGCAAAAAGGAGGTAGCAAATGGGGGGCCTAGGATCCAGGGATCCTAGACTATGTTCTTAGGGCCACTCCAGCAGTACTGAAGGGGCTCTAACAACGAGAGGGAAATTGGGGCTCCTGCAATGCAACTAACCCCAGTTCCTACCCACTAATTAGGTCTTCACCAGCCCCTATATGTTCAGGCCTGTGTGTCACTAGACTTGCCCACTAAGCTCCAGACTCTGCTCTGACCCAAAGCCTTCCTAGGCCTCTCTCCCGCTGTCTCATCCCTTCCCTACCACACAAGGGGTGGCGGTGGGGGGAGGTGGGGCAGTAGAGAAGCCATATGCCTCACATCAATGGAGCAGCCCAGCAGAGACCCCGCACGGAGGGCCTTCCGGATGATCTGATATAGATTGGCTGGTGGTTTCTTCAGGTCATAAAACTCAGAGATGCCACCTGTGAAATCCTCAAACCCCTCCACTGTGGAACCTCCAGCGAGAGCCTCATAACAACCATTAAGCCTATTGGAAAAGAAAGAACACATGCTCCATTAGCACCCTCAGCAAGGAGACCCGGGGATTGGGGACCGGGACAGTGCTAGGACATACTGTGGCCTGGAAGATAAAGGAAGGCTCTTTGCCTATTTTGCCTATGGGCCAGGAAGGTGCTTAGGCCACTGTTTCATGTGCCCAGCTCAGCACTTCACTAGGAACTGACCTCAGCCAACCTCTCTCCAGCCACCCCCTCCTTTACAAAGCCAAGGGCAACCCCTCCAGAGTTGGCCCCAGCTGCCTGGGTTTCTGGGGGCTGGGGGCACAGATGGGGAGAAGGAGAACTTTCCCTCAAGGCTGAGAGGCATCTGCTGAGGCTTGCTGGGAAATAGAACTGGAAAGGAACTGGGGTTGCAGAAAAGGGTATCAGTAAACAAAAGTAATTAAAAGAACCCCAAAGAAGGTTTTGAACATCAAACGCTGGTGAGAAGAACTCCTGAGGAAAGAGCAGACACTTTGTTGAGTTTGGTATCTAGTACATTTGTTTTATTATTCTTCATCATTCTTTTAAACATTTACATTGCCCCAGGAACCTACCTTGGGATTTGAAAGAGGAAAAGCTCAGGCCCAGAGGGGCAGGGAGGCTGGCCCCACCACATACACATTCACCCGAGGCAGAGCTGAGATGCTAAACTCCCCGCCCAGATTTCTGTTTCTCTTAGTTACTGAAAAATGCTCTGTCTCCAGCTCATGGGGGTCTGGATGCTGGGAAAGACGCCATGACGCCCTGAGTTTGGGGTGGGGAGGCAGACGTGGGAGGGACAGGTGAGAGCTTTCAGGGAGGCTCTGGCGTCTCCCAGCTCCTGGCTTCCCCCACTTACTTGGCATAGGCTTTCTCCAGCAGGGCACTCCAGAATTCATTGCCTTGTTCCGAGTGTAGGAAGAGCAGCTGTCCATTCTTGGTGGGCAGCCTGTCGTCAATGACCACCTCCACCCACTCTCCATACTGCCAGAACTGGGGAGGGGGGACACAGCGGCAGCTCACATGAATAAGCAGATGTGTAAAGGGAATCCCTCCAGGGGACCTCACGTGGGGACTCTGTGCCATCAGTGTTCGAGTCTTGGCTCCTTAGGAGCAGGACATGTGTCTGCCTTATCTGTGCACATAGGAGATGCCAGATGAACCCGGGAACATCGAGTCCAGGGTCTGCGTTTGTGCATCAGAGAACTTGCCCAGCGCCACCTAGTGGCAGCAGGAAGTGATTCAGACCCACACCTCCTGACCCTCAGTCCACAGGGCTTTCCTGAAGGCCACGTGGCCTGGGAGAGCTGGGAAGAGGATGGATGTGTGGATATCTGGATGGATGCATTAAAGCAGAGGTTCTCAGACTGAAGTGTGCATCAGAGTCACCTAGAGGGATTATTAAGACATAGGTCACTGTGCCCCAAACCCAGAATTTCTGACGCAGTGGACCTGCAGTGAGCCCTAAGAGTACAGAAAACAGCAACAAAGGGCCGGAGCAGAGCACAGTACCTGAAAGTGAAAGATTCCCGCATAGTTCTCCTGGAAGTCCTGGTCCCTGGGGACCACCCGGTAAAGCAGCTCTTCATTCAGGGTCAGGGAGGCAATGGCAGCCAGAAGCCAGCAGTCACCTGCGCAGTGTCACGGGGGACACAGATTGGTCAGGCCCAGCCTGCAGGGGCCCTGCTTTCTCTGACCCTGTCCCATTCAACCCAGAGTCCACGTCGCCACATTCCCTTCTGAGTCAGGTAGAGTTTCCTCCTCCGGTGCTGGAAATGCACCCGCAGCCATCAGCTTCTTCTGCCTCCTTGGGATTTGTTTACTCGGGAGTGGATCCTCTGCTCCTCCCTGTGGCTGCCCCCCCCCAACATGCTGATCATTTCCCCACTCCTACACGTTCAGCCAGTGGAGTGGAAAAGAAAAGAAGAGGAGAGGAGAGAAAAGAAAAGAAAACTAGTCCCTTTGGTCCCTTATTAGCAGCTCTGATTAAGTTGGTTGAGGGAAACATTGAAGCTGTTAATCCAATCTATGATGTGTACGTGTAAGAGAGTGTGTGTGTGTGTGTGTGTGTGTGTGTGTTTATGTTCCTTGCCCCTCCTGACCTTGGATAATGAAGAGCTGGCTCTGCGTGGTCTGTTTACAGTATTGCCTTTTCTTGTTTCAGAGTTCACCAGGAGAGCCTTGATGCCTTATTGCTTAAAGTTCCCTTGAGATACTGCTTAGCATTAAATCATCATAATTTGAGGCAGAAGAAATAAAAGTCAAGAGAGGTTACAAATCCTGGGTTTTGGTGTTGATCACATTGGAGATTCAAGGAAATGCAGAAGAAAACAGAAAACCCCTTTCTGTGCAAGTTGGGACCCACCACACTGATGCCACTGAGTGGCACTTCCCTGGGAGGCATCGTTGTCCCTTGCAGTGTCAACTTCAAAAGAAGTAGCACGGGCCCCAGGCACCACTGCCTACCTTAGCATCCTATGGCGAATCTATCATCCTGGAAGTGACGTAACTTTGCTCACCTCTACCTATTTGCTTATTCCACACCAGCTGCTGAGGTCTCAGTGTCCTCAAGCGTGCTTTTCATCATGTGAAGGCTATTGCATCTTTCTGGCCTGGTACTGCTTCTTTCCACCTTCACTGTAGATCCCTAGCTCTAGGAGTCTAAGATTTGGTGAACAAGTCCCTGTTTCTCCTATTCATTCCATTCAAACAGCTCCAAAATCCTGCCTGTGCATCTTAGCCTTTATCTTTTCCATATCAAAGATCTGAATCTTTTCAATGTGTGTTCAGATGGAAGGCCCTTCAACCTTTTAGAGACCATCTGTGGACCTTGTCTCACTCTAAGTTTTCTTTTAACACTGTGGCCAGAGCTATATACATATTCTAGGTGTGAACACATTATGGTTTTCTCAGAAAACCTGTTGCCTGAGCAAGCAGTAAGCCAGGAACCCACATCTGAGGAGCCATCATCTCCATCATCACTCAGAATTGCTCCATCACCAAGTCATCCTAGAAAGCCCTGGCGTCTGTCTGCCTGGATCTTTCCCAACAAAGTCATTCATGATCTGACCCCAAATTAATTAATTCCTCTCTCTTTCTCTCTCCCTCTCTTTCTGTCTGTCTGTCTCTCTCTCTCTCGCGCTCACTCGCTCTCTCTCTCTGTCTCACACACACACATACTCATTTACTTTCTTTTTCTTTTAAGAGACAGGGTCTTGCTCTGTTGCCCAGGCTGGAGTACAGTAGCGCCATCATGGCTCACTGCAGCCCCAACCTCCTAGTCTCAAGCAATTCTCCCACCTCAGCTTCCTGAGTCACTAGAACTACAGGTGCATGCCATCATGCCTGGTTAATTTTTTTTTTTTTTTCATAGAGACAGGATCCTGCTATGTTGCCCAGGCTGGTCTTGAATTCCTGGACTCAAGTGATCCTCCCATCTTAGCCTCCCAAAGTGCTGGGATTACAGGTGTAAGCCACCATGCCTGGCCATATTACTTTTTGAAGAGCTTTTCTGATCCAGGAGGCAACCTGCTTCCTGCCTCACTCTCTCACCAGGCTCTGCTTCACAGACAAACACTATCTTCCTAATGGCAACAGGGCTCCTAGGTGAGACTAGACCTGGTAGTCGAGGGAAACAGAGTTGATGTGGATGGGCTGGCATGAGTTATGTTACTTCTCACCAAAGAAGCCTCAAGCAGGGCAGTCTCTCATTAAAAGGCAACTTCCAAAGGTTGAGCAAAATAACAGTGTCCTCCTCCCACCCAGCTCCTCTCAGCCCATTTTTCTTCTATGAACACCTGTGATCATGTCACACCCCTGCTTGCAACTGTCCTCCATTGCTCACCAATGAAATGCAACCTAACAGGGCATCAACACCCTTCACAATATGACTCCAACCTACTTCTCCAGTCTTTTTCCTATTACACTCTCCGCTATGAATCTAATCTCCCAATCGAACTTGGATATGTACAAAACATACCCTGGTCGTTTTCATTGATGTGATTTTTCTTGTTTGTTCCGTCTGCTTGCAAACTTCTTGCTGAATCTTACCCCTTCTCCATGAAGCTTTCTCTGATACCACCTACCCTCCAGCCAGAAGTCACCTCTTTTTTGGTATGTGTCCTAAAGACCTTATTTACGCTTCTCTTGCAGAGTTATCACAAGCTGCCTCAGATCATGATTTGCACCCAGACTGGCCTCAAAACTCCATTCATGCATCAACTCCTTGGCAGAGCTTTCCTTACCCCTACCCCTGGCCTGTCTTACCAGCGCCAAGCCCTTCCTCCTCACACCTCCCCAGCAAGTTCTAAGGCCACTTGATTACATCTGTTTTTCTCTCTCCCTCTTCCCTCTCTGACCTCTTCTTGCAAAGCAGCAATGTGGATTCACTCATCTCGGCATCCCCAGCAGGTGGCTGACACACAGAAGCAGCTCAACGGATGTTTGATGAATAAAAACAAATAAGCAGATGACTACATGAATCAATGAATCATATTTTGTTCTTCTGCAAATCTCCAACAGCATCTTACATATATTTGCACCTCAACCTCCCAAGTCTGTGGGGAAGTGGCATTCAACAAGAATCTGCATCAAACCTGACAGATTTCACTTTCACCAGCATCAGGCAGAGGGAGATAAACAAGGTAGGGCAAGCACAGAAGCCCAGTCCTCTGGGGAGTGAAGGGGGAGACTGCTCTGCAACACCTCTAAAGCTAGTGGCTTCTCAAAGAGATCAGAGCAGCCACATAGCCCTCATTACTGGGCATGGTCCTGGTTGCCTTCCGATGTGAAGGTTCTGGCTCCCGGTCTAAGCTTCTTCCGACAGCCCACCCAGAGCACTCCCTAGATATTACAATTCAAGTCACAGCAACAAAATGTCCCTCCGTTGCTGACATCAAATGAGGCGGCCCAGCTGGAGGAGAGTTTAATTTTCTCTTCATCTACCTCACTCCTGACATTTCACAGGGTCTACCCAGCTCTTGCAAGCAAGCACAGAGGCTCGAAGGGATGCTGTGGGTTTGGAGGCTTTTGGATCCTTGCCAGTTACTGCATGAAGTGTGAATGGATTGTCACGACGAGAATGCGTTTTCAAAGGAATATATCCAAATGTGCTTCCCTTCAGAGTCCTCTGGAAGATGGACATTTACTCTGCTGTTCACATTTAGAAACTTGTTTGGGGAACTGCCAGCAAAAAAACAGCTTTGATCTTGGAGCATAGGTTTTGTTTTGTTTTGAGACAAGGTCTCGCTCTGTTGCCCAGATGAGTGCAGTAGTGCAACCATGGCTCACTGCAGCCTTGACCTCCTGGGCTCAAGCAGTCCTCCCACCTCGGCCTCCCAAATTGCTGGGACTACAGTCATGTGCCACCATGCCGAGCTATTTTTTTTAAATACAGAGCTGGGGTCTCACTATGTTGCCCATGCTGATCCTGAACTCCTGGCCTCAAGCAATCCTCCCACCTTGGCCTCTCTAAGTGCTGGGATTATAAGCATGAGCTACCACACCTGACTAATTTTCAATTTTTTAATTTTCAAAAGCAGTCAGAAGGCTTTGACATACTAGTTAGGTGGTGAATAAGGCAGACAAAAACACTGGGAAATACCTTGATAGACAAGTCCCTCCTCCTGGCCACCTTCGAGCTAGGGCTGCTCAGGAGTTAGTGCTCACTCATGCGCTTTAAGCAGAGGTGCACTTCATGGGAATTTAGGAAAGGTTTCCATGTCCTGATGAAGTGGGGCAGACTTGGCTGGCAGAGACTTTTTTGCCCATTGCCCTTCCTCCTTCTTCCCATCTGGAAAGTCCACACTGTGCTTGGAGGTGCAGAGCCAGCTTGCAATCCCAAGGCTGCAGGTGCAAGATGAAAGTCAGCATAGGAGAGTGCAGAGCAGAGCACAGTGTGAGTCTAGCTCTCCAAGGGCATTATTAAAGTTACACTAGCCCTGGGCTGTCTGCCTCTAGTTTTCTTATTATAAAAGAAGAACTTGCCCCCTATTTATGCTTCTTGTAGCCCAAGGTTTTTCTAAATAATATTAGAAGCATGACTACAGAGTGATTTGGTATGCCCCATAAATTGGCTCTGAAAAAAGAATTCCACAAAAGGAATTCCAAAATAAAGTTGGGAATAGCCTTTCAAATACACACATTGCACTGGGTTGAATCTATTCTAGGGAGACTGGAAGACCTGGATGGTAATGCCTGTGTCTGGTCCCAAAACGGAGACTATAACAAATGTTCTCTTAAAAAAAAAAAAGAAATGTATTTGAGAGGCCAAGGCAGGTGGATCACTTGAGGTCAGGAGTTCAAGACCAGCCTGGTCAACATGGTGAAACCCTGTCTCTACCGAAAATGCAAAAATTAGCCAGGCGTGGTGGCAGGCACCTGTAGTACCAGCTACTCAGGAGGCTGAGGCAAGAGAATCACTTGAGCCCAGGAGGCAGAGGTTGCAGTGAGCCAAGATCACACCACTGCACTCCAGCCTGGATGGCAGAGCAAGGCGCCGCCTCAAAAAGAAAAAAAATAAAATAAAATCCACCAGGAGATAATAATCCTGAATCAGACATTGTTTAAAAAGAATCCCTTAATTCAAAAATTCCCTTTACACATTAAAATCAAAGCTTAAAGGTCGGGATGTCTAATGTTATTATAAACTGTAGGTAGCAAGAACTCGAGCTATAGCTTAATGGAATTTCTCAAACACCAAGGGAAGAAATGGAGATACTTCTGGACTGCAGGTAGAAAGAAAGAGGAAGGAAAGAAGAAAGGTCAGACATCGGAAACCCTACAGTAGCCCCTACATTACCTTGAGGTTGATCAATGGCTGAAGCGGAAACAAGAGTAAAGCCTCAGGTAGTTTGAAGCAGAAGCCAAAGCAGGGAACATGTATGCCCTGCTGCCCATTCAGGAATCCAGGAGCAGAGTAAAGATGGCATCATGGAGCACTTACACAGAAGATGAGAGACAACGGAAGTGCCCCCAAGTCTCCCTCGGGTATTATATAAGATTGAGCTGAGGGCAGGGAGGAAAAAGTCAGCTCAATCCTATTGCAGAGGTTGTGGGGTGGACCTCTGGGTCAGGCACTGAACGGAGGCTGTGATGTGTCATGTCTGCAGCAGTAAGGAGCACTCAGGTGGGGCTGAGTCAGCCAGGAAAGGTCCACTGGACCCTGAGGAAATCAGAAGAGACCCCACAACATGCCAGTCACATCTCCAGGAGGCCAGCAAGGACCCATAAGTCAGCACTAGGGTATGTAAGGACTAGCGGGCTTCTCTCATTGGTGGGAGGACATTGTTTGGCCTTCCTTATACCCACGTGCCATCCTAGGATGGTGGGGGAGGAACCAGACTTTACAAAGTGAGAAACCACCTGTTTTAGTCCATTCGTGCTGCTATAACAAAATACCATACACTTGATGCCTTAGAAACAACAACACAAGTCTAGAGGCTGGGAAGTCCAAGATCAAAGCACCAGCAGAGTTGATATGTGGCAAGAGCCCACTTCCTTATTCATAAATGGCTGTCTTCCAGTTGTGTCCTCAAATGGCAGAAGGGGTGAGGGAGCTCTCTAGGGCGTCTTTTATAAAGGCACTAATCCCATTGATGAGGGCTTTGTTCTCATGACCTAATCACCTCCCAAAAGCCCTACCTCCTAATACCATCATATTGGATGTTAGGATTGCAACATATGAATGGCGGGAGGGGGGACAGATACAAACATTCAGTGTATAGCACCACTCAAATAGAGTAATTGAAAGCAATATTTATCCAAGAGAGGTAAGAACTTGAAACAGGCAGAGGCATAATACCTTTAATCGGCTAGTTTATGTTTCCCTCCCACTCATGGTCCATGGAAACTGGGGCTCCTCAGCAAGCTGAGAATAGTTGAGCAAAATAATGAATGCTGTGCTGATTGCACATCTGAGTATAATGTAAAGATTTTGACCCTGCTAATATATGCTTGTTTTTTAAAAATCTGTCTTCAATATTTTATCACAGCTGAGGCATCCTTAGCCTACTCTTCCACAGAAGGCTGCTCTAAATGTTTTTATACACAGGGAGCTATTTCAGCTCTGTACATTACCACGAAGCAGTCACAGAGCCTCCCTTCCCCCACTTGGTGAACACGCCTTTTGAAGCCCTTGGCGTTTGATTCATGCCATTTTGACTACCTTAAAACACACACACACAAACACACACATACACACACTGATTTTTTTTTTAACCACTCCTTGCGGAGCAGGGCTAATTCATAGTCAGTGTGCCCAGAGTCGACCCACACATTGACTTTTGACTCTATTTGCTTTGTTGACAATTCCCATCTCTCTGGCTAGACTTGGAAGCTGCCTGGAGGCAGACAGTGGGCCTGGTGGTTCTCACAGACCCCAGCATAAAATTCTTACTGACTGAATTCACCTCAGTATAATTGTATCAAGGGTTATTTGAAAATTCAGACCTTGAGTAGTCTGTCACTAGTAAAGCTTTCTGGGACCCACTTTCTGTTTCCCCCCTTTTTCTCCCACTTCTGCCTTCTCTGGCTAAAATCAAATTTTGGCATTCAAAGGAAGGCTCTGACTTGCTTCTCAAGTTTGTTCCCCATGCCTCAAGTAGAGCCTCATCTCCCCCACCTTCTGACACTCACCTCTCTGAAGACTTCGCGTATATCATGGTTAGACTCAGGTCTACCTGGATTTGAGAGACTGACTTTTTGACCTCCCGCAAGCCATATAATTATACTATCCTTCATTCCCTCCAAATGATACAGATGCCAACCCACTGTGACCAGAGGTAACCTAGACTTTTCTGAACCTGGAAGACACCAGCTTGACTGGGTCTCCAGTGCCCCCATCCTGCAGCCCTAGCACTATCTGTAGCCACACTCCACCTCTGCCCTTTCCCCCAGCCTAGCCCTGGAGCACAGATGCCTGCCAGCCCTGGTAACGCCTGGCTCCAGCTCTGCCATGACCTCTTAGCATCCTCAGTACTCCTGTTTGCTCCTGTCACCTGCTCCCCTGATTCCCATCACCATCCAGCAGCAGCACCTGGGCAGGCTGACCAGGTGGCACATGGGACTGGGGAGTGAATGAGTCAGCCAGGTTCCTACTCCTGAGCATCCTAGCAGGATCCTCTGTTTAAGTTCCCGTCCTCTTAGAATCACTTAGTAAATCTCCCCCATCTTGCACCAGCCTCCAACCCTCCTGGAGTTCCTCTCCCTTCCGGCTTAAGGGGTAGCTCCTGTATGCCATCATCACTCACCAGCACTTGCCAAGCATCACCATGTGCGGGGCCATCTGCAGGACACTGGGACAAGAGAGACCTAAAGAACACCATCTCTGCCCTTGAGAAGGCTACAAACTTAGTAGAGTAGAAATAGCACAGGTTTTGAACTCAGAAATCCTGTGTTCAAAGCCCTGGACCCTTACTTGCCTGCTGAGTGACTGGCAGCAATCACTTGACTCCTAGGATTCTCAGTTTTCTAATCTGTAAAATGAGTTTGGACCTCACAGTTTATTGTGCAAGATCATCTGATACTGAGCAAAAAGGATTTACTTGTAACAAGCGAAATGTTTAGGGATATCTGTATATATCTCCAGTTGGCCTTCTGTATCCATGGGTACCATATCCATGGGTTCAACCAACTGCAGGTTGAAAATATTTGAAAAAAATGGATGGCTTTGTCTGTACTGAACATGTACAGACTTTTTTCTTATCATGATTCCCTGAATGATACCATATAACAACTATTTACATAACATTTACACTGTATTAAGTATTATAAGTAATCCAGAGGTGATTTAAAGTATATGGGAGGATATGCATGGGCTATCTGCAAATACTACATCATTCATATCAGGGACTTGAGCATCTGTGGATTTTGATATTCCTGGGGATCCTGGAACCAGTACCTCACAGATACCGAGGGAAGACTGTATGGGGTGTGTGTGTGTGTGTGTGTGTGGTCTCCAGTTGGCTAGAGAGGACATCAGGATATAAAAGATATCAAAGATCCACATGACTGTATATGTAACAGCAGGTATGATATTTTTAGAGTGCCTCTGGAGTATCTTGATTAATGTTCCCCTGTGGGTAAGCCAGCTTCTCTCTCCCCGCCTGAGTATAATCTCTCCCAATAAGCAACTGCTTCTTTGCTGATAAGGAACAATTCCCTGGCCTTTCCATATTCAGGACAAAAGAGGACCTTCAGTGCCTCCGGGAATCGTAGGCAGGGGCTTCTGCTGACACCCCAGGCTCTGTGGTCCCTACTCTCCCTCAAACAAACAACATAGAACCAAAGGAAATAATGTCAGGCAGAAGCCCACACACACAGTTAGAACATGAGTCCCTATGCTGGGGCCCTGCTCTGTCCTAATCCATTCACCCTGTTACCACCTGCCTTCGCTGAGTCAGATTTAAAGCACTCGTTCTCTGCACCTTCTTTGAACCTACAAATGTACCTCAGCCTAATGGATCTTGCACATCTGGAAGTTGCCCACAATAAATCCTGCTAATGTAGAATTAAAGTAGGTTAATCTGGCCAGGTGAGGTGGCTCACTCCTGTAATCCCAACACTTTGGGAGGCCAAGGTGGGTGGATCACCTGAGGTCAGGAGTTTGAGACCAGCCTGGCCAACATGGTGGAACCCTGTCTCTATTAAAACTACAAAAATTAGCTGGACGTGGTGGCCCACACCTGTAATCTCAGCTACTCGGGAGGCTGAGGCAGGAGAATTGCTTGAACCTGGGAGGCAGAGGTTGCAGTGAGCCGAGATAGTGCCCCTGCACTCCAACCTGGTTCACAGAGCAAGATTCCATCTCAAAAAATAAAAAAATAAAATAAAATAAAGTAGATTAACAAGATGGCTTTTGGACAGGGTAAGTTCCTAGAAAATGCAGATGAGAAAAAAATGTACTATAGGCTCAGCCCTTCACCCTCCAAGAGTTGAAATCACATAAGCCACACCCTCATCAGTGTATTGCACAAGGAGAGTGCCTTCTGTTACAATCATTTTAATTGGGAAGCCATCAGGCTGGGGAAGCTACACCACTGTAAGTTTTTACCTAAGCAAGCCAAAGCCCAATGCAAACAGTAAAATGAAACTTTACTGTAAAGTAGAGACTTTACAGATCAGAAACCACAAACTAACCTCTAAAACCAGTCTTTCCACTGTAATCAATCAAATGTGTTGTATTTGTCTTACTTCCATATTCAGCCTCTAAAAGCCCACGCTGCTGCAGTGGAGCTCTCTGAACCTCTTCTGGTTTTGAGGGCTGCCCAAATCATGAATCCTTCTTTGCTCAAATAAACTTTGTCACATTTATTTTGTCTAAAGTTTTTCCTTTAACATTTCCTGTATTTGAATCTGCCTGTGCTTTGCACAAGACAAAGTGGCTATTTAATGCCCATTTGCCAGACAAGTAAAGCTGAGGCCCTGAGTTCAAGTGACCCCCCCAAGGCCAGGCAGTGTCAGAGCCAGGACTAGTTCTAGCAAGATGATGAGTTTTCTGCCTTCCTAAATCTTGCAGTGCCATGTGGAAGCTGAAGTAAATACATTCACATCATTTGAAATACATGCCTTAGATCTCTGTACAAAGGTAGCAAGAAATTTCAGGAAGAGTCCCTCCTCCTGTCAACCTACACATAGCTTCTCATCAGCCCCTTTTCATCCTCACTTTCCAATTGCCACAAACCACCCTCTCTCCCCACCCCTTGCTAGCATTTTGTTCACCCTCTGACCTACCTCATAAGATAGCATCTCCTTACATTGCAATAACATAAAACAGCCTGACTTCTTAGAGTTCTTATAAAGATAAAAATGAGATAAGATACGCAAGGTGCCTAGCTTAGTGCCTGCCACACAGAAAGCCCTCAATAAACCTCCTTATTATTCACTGTTATCCCCCAACATACAATTAACCCAAACACCAGGGAACACAAACAAGTGAATCAACAAATGTTTATTGAGCGTCTACTGCCTATAGGAAAACAAAAACTGAAATGATACCAGGAAGTTGCTGGTGTCCTTCCCTATCCACCCCTCTGTTTGGTATAGGACTCAGGACTGCTATCTCACTCCCACCACCTGCCTTTCTTGTCCAGGTTTCCCATCTCAGGCATCAGAACCACTAGTTTGTCAGTTGCTGAAGCCCAGAAGCCATTCTGATTCCTTTTCCTCACTCCATTCATATCGAATTGCTTCCCAAGTGCTTTTGATTTTATTCCTAAATAACTCTCAAATCCCATCCTCCCCCCTAACATTGCTTCCATTGCCTCCACTCCCAGTAAGACTATAAAGTACCCTCTTTCTCCAAATAGTCATCATCCAGGAGCAGTAATTAGGAGGTTGCAAAAAGAAGCAAAATTGTCATAATGTGAAAATATTCATGAGTTTTCACCCAACCATCCCTCCCCACCTAACACTAGAAACACTAAAACTACCAACCATGCCAACCTCACATGTAGATACAATGCAAGGTGGTTGCAAAGTAACACTGAACATTTTGCTCAATTTGCTGGATTTCATGAAGTTGATGAAAGTAATACTGGAGATCTGCTTCAGTACCACTGACCAAGAAGTTGGCAGAGCTAAAGCATTTGCAGCTGAGGAAGGAAAACTGCTGAGGTTCAAGGCAGGACTGGTCCTTGAAAAGGGAATGGTTTGAGCGTCAAAGTATTGAAGGAGGGCCTTGGAGAAACTAATGAACTCTTTGAAAGTTTTCATGATTCTTCCTCAAAACTCAAGCAGGAAGCAAAAAGTGTTGCATCCTGCTGTCTTGTCATCTTTTCAGCATGAGTTCTCCCTCAAAAAGTCAACAACTGATTCATTCCTTGTTCAAAGAGCTAGCGCAAAACTGCAATTATTACATAAGCATCACGAAATACAAAGTCACATGAAAACTTTTTCATAATTTTTTATATTATCTTTCAAAGTAAGATACTAATCAAGCCTTTTTTTAAAAAAAACTGTTTACTAAGAAATGTGGACCTCCATTTTACTTTCAGTGGTCTCTTTCCAATACCAGTTATCTGCAAATAATGAGGGTTTCCTATCTTGCAATTGTCTCTTCCTGGTGTCTGCACTCTCCACACTGCAGCAAATCTGGCTATAAACAGCCCTGCTTTAAAATCTTACATGATTCCCCATTGCCCTTAGGAATAAAGTCCAGAATTCTTCACACAGTGCCAGAGCCCTGCGTGATCTGGCCACTGCCTCCCTCTCCACTCTCAGCCTTTGCACTAACTGTTCCATGTTTGCACCAGTCCTACCACTACTTTGCAAGTCCCCACCCCAGTGCTATGCACTTCCTAGCCGAAGGACCTTTATTCATCTCCTTCCTGCAGCCTGGAACCCTCTTCCCCGCCTTCTTTCCCAGGAGAGGAAGGAGTGCCTATTTGTTCTCCGCTGTTTCCTGGCATGAAGAAGACATTTGATAAATATTTAAATGAGTAAATAGGCTATGAAAGTTCTTCCTGATTCTGACAAATGAGTATGTCAGATAAGCCACATGTTCCCTCACTCCTGTAAGCATCCACAACCAACAGTACTTCAGTCCACCACCATTCAACACCGTGGGCCCACCTCCTACTGTACTTGTAAATTAAGAACCTGGCACACCTTACTAGAACATCATCCTCCTTTTAGAGTGGATGATGGCAAGCCACCAGTGTTCTAGAAGCAAGACTATAGAGAACATCAATCCTGGGTATGACAGATACCCAGAAAACTCAAAAGGTCCCAGGTACTGTGTTCTCAGCAGACGGTGGGGTATTGGGGTCACCCAAGAAAGAAAGTCACTAAGAGTTTCAAAGATTAGCCCCAAGTCTGGTATTTTTCTGAAACAAAGAGTTTCGAAGATTAGCCCCAAGCACTGGTGTTTTTCTGAACAATGGTAACGTGACTCATTTATGGCAACTATAATTTTTATAGCCTCAAAATAACACTTTGGAGTCATGCTACATATAATAAGGCACACTAATCCACTTCTGCTGCCCCCCATAGGTTTCCCAGCACCTCCACTCCTGGTTCCCATGATGACCCAGAAGGGGCCTCTCAGACCTGATAGCAGCGTGGGGGCAGCTCCTCAGGGAGGGGCAGCTATCACACATCACTACATTTGGCCGAGGACTATTCTGGGCCAGGGGAGTCTTCGGCTTCCAGGAGCTACAGAGCACCCCAGAGAGTTAATGTACTTCAAAACAGAGGAAAGAACAGGAAAGGCTGGCGGGCCATCTTTGAATCAGAAGCCATTTTTGCCTTACCTTCTAAGTTTTCAGTGGAGAGGAAAAGGAAAAAGAAAAAGAAAAAAAAAGCAAGCAAACTCTTCACAGCTGAAGAAACTTGTTCAGATTATTTCAGAGTTCCTCCTAGTTGCTTCTGAAGCCCACCAGGCCAATTCTCATCCATCTCGTTTCTGTGATTGTGGAAGGAATAAGACTCAATGGCGTGAAACAGCTTCAGGACTTTCTGCCTCACCTCCAGCTTTAAATCAGACCTTTAATGCTACTTAGAGGGAAACATTTTTCTTAGTAAATTATAAAAGTGGAATTGATTGACCAGAGGGAGAAAAACCCACTGAGTAAATATATTTGAGGCTTATGTAAACACATCTCAGAGCGTGTTTCAAGGGAAAGCGGCTTGCTTACTGAGTTTAATTATAATGCTCTTTGGTTTCAAAAATAAGACAAAAATGCTAGAAGCCAGGTGTAATGGGGAAAGAAATGAAAAGATGAGCACTGAGATGCAATTGTTAGCTCCAGCCATGGCTGAAATACACGGGGTGAGATACAAAAATGGCACATCACCGTTATTGCTAGGGACAGCCCTGACACACTGTCAAGTGTCCCCTCCGAAAATGATCCTAAATGGCCCGGCAGTTCCAACTCCGGGCTAGGTATCCTGAGGTTTCCAAATATACATAGACCTTTAAAGTGCATCAGATATTAAACAGAGGATAATGGCATCTCCTAGCAAGATGAGGGTGGTCTTCCAGGCTCAAATATACTGACGTGAGGTGAACTGAACTCAAATGTTAAAATGCCAAGGAACCCAGTGGGGTGTTGTGAGCAGAAAACGAGGTACTTTGAGGCTGGGAAAATATCCTGAGTACAATGCCCAAGAGCAAAAATATGTGAAAAGAGATAGAAAGGAAGCAAAACTCTTAAAGGGAGTAGTAGAGGGGACACTGGCCAGGCTGGTGGGCAGGGTAACTACAGAAAAAGCCTTTCAATCAGAAGCCACTGACTGCACAGAAGCCTGGAGCACATCTACAGAAGCACAGAGTTTCTCCAAACAGTTTGTCCAAAGTGAGGACAGCTAGCAGTAGCTCAACGCACATCACAGGTGAAAGCCGACTGGAATGCAGAAAGTCCCCAGGGTCCAAACCATAATTCAGGCCCGGTGGGGGCTTGATGTAGACTGAAGACGGTAAACCCGTCCTAACCTGCTTGCAGATCTAGTCTGTCCAGCGCATACAGTACTGGCCAGCGTAGTGATTTCTAGATTTCTAGAAAATCTAGACTTCTGATTTCCTTTTTAAAAAAAAATTTTTAATACAAACAATCCCACAGTACTTATTGTCATCTTGTAATAACATAAGGGTAATCAAAACAATATGAATAAATGTTCATATTGGACAAAGGACACCTAAAAACAAACTATATCCTTCTCAACAATTTCTCACTTCATTGATCATTTCTAGTTGGAGACACTATGTACCCGAGTAATATTATCTCCTTTTAGCATGATCCAACCCAGTTGTTTTAACTCTGTTTTAGAATAAATCTCTTCTGCATCAACTAACACAAGGTTCATACACTCATCAAAACCAATGATACAGCCTTCTATCCACATATTCTCTGCTTATAGAGCCATACCTGAATCTGGGATCTATTTTGTAAGAATCTGAAGATGAGGCTGATGGGCTCCATCATAGCCTTCTGCACTTTCTGGCTCTGACCACGGTACACCATGATGGAAATTCCTAGATTTCTGATTTCTTATAAAAACTGCAAAATCTGGCCAAAATTTCTCTCTCTACTTATTCTACAAATATTTACTGAGCATTCATTCTGTGCCAAGTATTCCAGGCCCTAAGGATACAACAGTGGGGAAAAAGAAAATCTTTGATGTTATGGCGTATACATGCTAGTGAGAAAGACAAACAATAAATAAACACATCTGACAGGTGGTGGTAAATCCTGTAAAGAAACAAGGGCAGGGTGAGGGGAGTGAGAGTTTCTAGGGGAGCGCTAGGAAATGCAAGGCAGTCTGGGAAGGTCTCCTGGCTCCTGCATGGCAACGTCCAGCTCAAGCTAGGTGATGGCTTCCTCTTCACACAGGGCAGGCTCTCTGGTTTGCCACAGTCCCCGCTACTCTCTCTTGTTACCTCCTCCTGGCCTACTTTGCTCATTTATGTGGCCTCTGTAGGCATCAGAGTTGTGGCCCCCAGAGTTAATCCTTCCCTAGATCCCTCTGTATTAGTCAGGGTTCTCTAGAGGGACAGGACTAATAGGATAGATGTATATGTGAAAGGGAGTTTATTAAGGAGTATTGACTCACACCGTCACAAGGTGAAATTCCACAATAAGCCGTCTGCAAGCTGAGGAGCAAGGAAGCCAGTCCGAGTCCCAAAACCCCAAAAGCAGGGAAGCCAACAGTGCAGTCTTCAGTCTGTGGCCGAAGGCCCGAGAGCCCCTGGCAAACCACTGGTGTAAGTCCAAGAGTCCAAAAGCTGAAGAACTTGGTGTCTGATGTTCAAGGGCAGGAAGCATCCAGCGCAGGACAAAGATGAAGGCCGGAAGACTCAGCAAGTCTAGTCCTTCCATATTCCTCAGCCTGCTTTTATCCTGGCCACGCTGGCAGCTGATTAGATGCTGCCCACCCAGATTGAGGGTGGGTCTGCCTCTCCCAGCCCACTGACTCAAATGTTAATCTCCTTTGGCAACACCCACACAGACATACCCAGGAACAGTACTTTGTATCCTTCAATCCGATCAAGTTGACACTCAATATTAACCATCACGCCCTCCAACTCTGGATACCCAGGATCCAGCAGAGAAAGGAGACACTGCTCCCAAGCAGACACGCAAAACAAGTCAGAGCAAATGGGATTTGAGGAAATACGAGCCTAAGCCAAGTCTGAAGGGGGTGGGGGGACAACTCCAGGCACTTCCCTGTTAAATGATGGAGAAACAGTTTTTGAGTCCTGAACACGTGTACAGAAGGGGCTCCAGATGCAACTGGGGAAGGATCCCCAGATCTCTCTCCCACTATAGGGCACAAGGCTGGGGGTCCCAGGTGGCAGAGCATCAGGGACCAAGGTTGAGCAAGAATGCAGACCAAAGTAGCCAGGTACTGGGTCATGAAGCCTGGGAACACATCCCAGGGCTGCTCAGCTACCCTATGGGACCCCTGAGGGAGGCACAAAGAGGCCTCCTGGAGCAGAAGGGAGAGGGTAAACCAAAGTGCAAAGTAAAGGGAGAGGGTAAACCAAAGCACTCCACTTTCAAGGAGCAGGTTTGGGGCAAGGTATGGAGTGGCCTCATTCCATTCCCTAAGCCAGCAAGAAATGCCACCTGTAACTTTATGAGGTGACTGTGGGGGTACAGGGAGCACTGTGGGGAAAATAGACTGCACTCTGTACAGGGAAGATCCAATCCACTTCTGCCAGCTGGTGAGGGATTGCCCAGCTGGAAGTCAGCAAGAACAGCTGAGACAACAAGAGGGAGGTGACACAGCAACCACAGGGCCAAGAGAAAGCACTAGAGAGAGAACAGTGTCTGCAAAGGACTTGTTAGATGGGACTTGTTTCCATTCCTCAGGTTCATGGCCTCTTAGAAGAAGGGCGTCACCTGTCCTTTCTCCCATGAGCAGGTGGTGTGGACTTGCTTCCAGAAGGACCAGCCTTTTCTGGGAGCATCCTGCTCTATTCCTTGGATGGCGGGAGCCAAACTACTGAAGAACTGAGGATGTACGTCTCCCAGCCAGTCCCAGATGCTGCTGCCAGGGCTTCAGTAAATGCCCAGAGCTGCCCTGAATGTGACAGAGGCCTTAACACAGCCTGTAACCTCACCCTTCCTGCTTCTGCGCCAGCCTGCCTCCACCTTTTTCTCTTCAACCACATCCCCAAGAGAGCACGCATAGGCTCCCTTGAGCCTTGGGGACTGGGACATTGCATTACTGATGCTTGATCAAATGCATTGTCTTCAGATCTCTTTTAGTTATGCCCTTTAAGAACCATCCACATGTGCTGGAACTAATGGCTGAGGCGGGACAGCAGGGTACCCCTCGTAAGTCAGAGAGAGCTGAAGAAGCCCAAGACTCATGGCCAGTCTGTGATAGAGAAATTGTCTTTAGGCCCTGGGATGATGTCTGCAAAACTGAAGCCACAGGCAGAGAGCGGAGCTGGTAGGTGTGAAGTCAAGTCCTAACACTGGGGTCTGTGAAAGGTGTTGAAATAATTATCCCCTAGAATGCACAACAGATTCATTTTAACAAGCAACACTCTGAGTAGGAATCAGCAACACTCTAGGACTTGATCTTCAGACCCAAACCTCAGGCAGCTCAGCCAAGCTGGAGATCAGAGAGCACCCCCTGGCCTGGGACCACCTGCCACCTCTCATAAGGTTCAGGGGGTGTCTTCCTGGGGACTCAGGCTCACTGGCAATTTTGCACTTTTCTTACAAAGTGAGGAATAGTCAGGTCACCTCTGAGTAGGTGACACTGGAGAACACTGACAAAATTCTCTTCTGGCAAAAAGAAGTCTCCCCTGGTGGAAGGAGTCCAGCATTCCTGTAAGGCAGGATTCTTAACCTTTCCTGTGCATTGTGAAAGAAAACTAGAATCTTGGGACCCCAAACTCATTATGCTAAAGGAAAAGTTAAGCTTGGGAATTGAGTTGCCCAAAAACTACCTTTCTTTTGTTCCCAGATAGTTGTAATTTCACAGGCTTGCTTTATCCTATGTAAAATGCAGATTTACTAAGCACAAGAAAAGTGCATAAATGATTTTTCCTCTACCCACTTCTTTTCACATGTAAAATGTAGATTCACTGAGCACTGATCAGAGCCTCACAGGAATGTAACCACTTGCCTTATTGCTTACCCTCTCCTTTCTTTCTTCCCTCCTGCTTGCTCTTCCTCTTTAAATATTGAAGTTCCTAAAACCCTCTTTGGAAAAAGAACAGGTCACAGATTCCACTGTGACTTGTGTTTCTTTTTCCCAGATGTGTCCTCAACCTTAGCAAAATAAAACCTCGAATTGATCGACACCTGCTGCAGTCATATTTTTGGTTTACAGGAAGGACCCCTTTGGCAAATGCTTCAGACAAAAAATAGGGCCATAAAAAAACAATTATACTGAAAGTTATCAAAATATGTTTTTTAAAAATTATAATAATGCTGTGCTTTTCTATTAATGTCATGAACAAAAGATTTGGAGAGGGGCCTGATAGACAACATAATTATGAAATGGCAGTGAGCAGACGTGGGGTTTTGGATATTTGCAGCAACTGTCATGTGATATGAAAATCACCCCTGATTTCCATGACTGTACTTCATCTCCTGCAGTCATACAGAAAGGAGCTAAGTTAGTGAGGGTTCATGGAACTCTCCACGCAAAGCAGAATTCTTTCGTGCTCCTGAAATAATGCGCAATATGCAAATCCTCCTGTAATCCACGGCCTCAAACTCTCATTAAAGTGGAAGGGGTTGTCCTGGGGACCCTTTGTTCAGAGTAGAAAGGAGAGTGGTGTTAGTGGAACAAAACCAGAGGGCGATGAGCACCAGGACCCAAGATTGAGGGAAACGATGCCCCGATGCGCCGCGGAGTAGAGGAGCCACCACGGGTAGCAAAGTGAACTTCCCCCGAATCACGGTTAAGCCCCCTGGGCCACATGGCGTTGTCATCTGCAGTTTTTCCCACCTCGGAGGCCTGACCCTGTGCTCTCCATAATCAATGAGTAGATTTGGCCCTTTATGTTCCCTGAGGCTTCCCTGACTGCTCATTAAAAGTGTCTGCTCAGTCCTAGTGAATTGATTTACTTTGCCACAGTCCTCGAAGGATGCTACAGATCAAAAGGTGTCCAGGAAAGTGATCTTAAAGATGCTGACACTACTCCCAGTTACTGACTAGCAGTGTGCATGCCAGGCCCCTGTTCCAGGAGCCCAGGCCTCGCTCCATGGGGGAGCGTGGACTCACAGAGGAAAATCAATGTGCAGGATGCAGAAGAGAAGGCAACTGGATTTAGGTTGTTGCTGTTGGTTCCTTGTTTGCCTTTAGAGACATATGAAAAGGTCCAGTTATTCTCTTTACAAAACAGAAATACAGAATACAAAACTCAATAAATGCAACAAAAATGAAAAAGACATCCATTTCATAGAGGTGAAGAGAAAAATCAGGTCAATAGAGAAAAGGGGGTTAGAAGAGAAAAGCACACACAGGCACAAACACACGGAGTAAAAGACAGAGTGAAAAATAGATGGGGAAGGCAGGAGACAGAGAAAAAAACCCCAGCACTTATCAAACCCTTAAGGCAAAGCTCATCTCACTCATGAATCCTGCTCCCAATGGAAAATAAGCCACCCACTAGATTCAAAGTTTGGATAAACCTAGTAGCATGTGTTATTCAAAAAGCACTCTAATTTCTTTCTACATTCTGGAAGTCTCTGGTCCTCATTTAGGAAAGAAGAAAGTATCTTGCTCCCCATTCCTGAAAGCAGCAAGCATCAAATTTCATTTTTCAGAGACCAAGGTTTACTTTTATACAGTAGCATCACTCATGTGGCCTCTGGGACTATTTACACATAGAGACGATTCAAGTCCTGTTGCATTTTCACAACCATAGGCACAAATGATACCACACCTTAGTGTTTCCTGCCTGTGGATGCACTCAGGTAAGAACTGGATGGAGCTTGCATGGCAGGTAGAGTTAGCAGTTACTGCTGAGCCTGTGAGAAACAGGCTTACTCTGAGAGTCCTGCTGGGGTCCCCAGGATGCAGTGAGCACTGTGTTCCTTTTTCCACAGCCACCAGCAGGGGCTGGGGACAGTCTCCTTCATGACCTGCTCCCAGGACATCCTTCCACTGTCAAGGATCAGTCAGCACCTCCAACCCCCTTAATGTACCCACCCAGCAGTGTCAGCAAGCTGGGGACAGACATGCAGACAAGCTGGTTTGCATGAAATTCTGAAATCTTTTGAAAATAGAGACACATAGGCAACCTCAGGATGGAATTTTTATTCTAAATGCCTGATCCATCTTAATTGCCAAAAGTGATACTGGTAAAGGAAAATGAAAAATGCAAAAAGGCTTGGATTTAGGCTATCTGTGTTTTCAAATGATTTAATAATGATGATAGGCAGGGATTTACACCAACAGATCAAAAGTGCAACAAACATTTATGGAGCCCTGCTAGATACCAGGCACCGTGGATATATTGATGTGTAAGGCAGTCTCATGGAGCACACAGTCAGGACTCCCAGAGTTATTACCATCCCCCTCCACCCACGGTAGCCCCCACTTCCTAGAGGACAAGGAACCAAGTGTCAACTCTCTATCCATCACAACCACCTGACCAGCTGGCTTTGATTATATCCCCACTTTACAGCTGTGAAAACTGAGGTGGAGAGGCCAGAGGTGCACCAAGAAGACTACCCGTGCATGCTGAATTAGGCACTGCTAGTGGTAGATCAAGAGAGAGAGAGGAGGGGCCCTTGGCAAAGGCATTTCTAGGAGCATTGCAGAGTGATAGATTTAGGAGAGGGGGAAAGATGCCAGGGTCATGGGGCTCAGAGGGCAGAGGTGGCCTTGGAGAGGGAGAGTGCAGGCTGGGCCAGACCTGGGATCCCCCTCCATTTACATGTTGGTGTGTACCTGCCTTATTCTTTCTGCCCAGAGCCATGGCCATGCCCCCTTCTTTTGGATAGTTCTCCCTGTGGTTTTAGAGGAGGTTTCCAGTCACAAGAGGCTCCCAGCAGCTAGAGTGGGGCCCTGACCCAGGCTGGGCCCACGGCTCTGGCTGCAGTAACTGGCTCAAGGAGTGGGAGAAGACCCAAACCATAACATCACAGTCCTTTTCTGGGATCTGTAAAACCAAAGCTGGTTTACAATTATACTGAGGGAAAGTCTGGAATCATTAGTGGTCCTGTTTCCTGCCAGATGGATCCTGTCTGCCATGGAAGAGAATGAAGCCAACCTGTAGATACCAACAGAGAAGAGAGATGGGCAGAGAGTGTGCCAGGAACATTTAGATCCCTGGAACCAGGCTCCGAGGCCAACAATGCCGTTCCCCTTCCATGATCTAGTTGAATGAGCCAATAAATTATCCTTTTCCTTAAGCTATTAATAGTTGGGTTGGACTTTGAAAGCCAGTGACCAAAGGAGTTCTGGTTGATATATGGGTATGACTTACTATAAGGGGGTGCACAAAGCCAGAAATGGGTGCTATATTCATTGGACAAAGTCTATTTCAGTGGCCACAGAGACCTCAAGATGCTCTGAGACGTGCATAGGCCAAAATGCAAAGGAGAGAGACTGTGCTGGAACAAGCAGTGGAGGGACTGGCTGGGTCCCTGAAGTTTCCTGAGTGATGTGCACCCTTGAGCATCCACTGGAAAAAGCACACACAGACATGACCCACAGGGGACCACACATTATAACTTATTCCATCACCACATGGGGCGACCCTGAGACTCCTTCCACTCCAGTAGGACACTGAGTGTGGGTGGCCCTTGCTAGACCTGGTGAGAACAGGCTCCACTGAGAAGACGGAGCAAGGAAAGGCTGGGATTGCCAGGAACAGCAACTTTGAAGAACTCTCCTTCTCAGTGTGCCAGGAGGCCTGAGCGTTGTGGGAGGGCTTTCGTTTGAGGGCTGTTTCAACAAAGGATTTACTCGTTTAATTACTTAAATGGAGGTAAAATCATACTGTCCTCCTTCAGGGACTGAGCTGCCCAAAGAAAAGTCATATTCTAGAGGAAAAATTACTTGAAACAATTGGATCCTTGGCATTCAGCTTCCTCAATCTTTATTTTCCTAAAATATGTCTTCAAGAAAAGCCAGCTCCTGGGCTCTAAGTAAGCATAAGCTCTGATGGTAGCCAAGAGACTCATACATTTAGGATGAAAATCTGGCTTAGCAAGGACAGTAGGGAGGAAGGGACAACACACAGCCCACCCTGACAGAAGCAGCCAGACTTTGGACCTGCTGGCAAATAGCCTAACACACCCAATATGAAGTGCGAACAAGGAGATCCACTGCCATGTGTTTTATACGAGTGCAAGAGAAAATAACTCAAATGTCCATCCTTTGGAGGCAGGATAAATCCGACAGAGTGTAACACTTGGAATGGTTCACAGAGAACGACGTTCTTTATAGACTGTTATGGAAAGATCTCCCAAATACTTTATTAAGTGAAATAACACCAAATAATGGCAAGGTGCCAAACAGTGTTGCTAGTGTGCTGCCTTCAATACCAGAAGGGATATTTAGAATATGTACTTAGATTTGCTTGAATTTGCACAAAGAAACACGGAGGGAATTTTTCGCATGGCTGCAAGGCAGTGAGCAATGGAGTCAGTGGAGTCAACTGGAGACAGTGGGAAACAGACTTCACCGGGTGCCTTTCAGTTGCTTTAATTTTTATACTGTGTGTATTCAAAATAATGATGAAATAATCACACAGAACTCTATGAAAAAGACATCATTTTCATTATCCAAAGCAACTGTTTTAAAAAAATCCCAGCCTGGACGACATGGCAAAACCCTGTCTCTACAAAAAACTACAGAAAAATTAGCCGGGTGTGGTGGTGCATGCCTGCTGTCCCAGCTGCTCAGGAGGTTGAGGTGGGAGGATCACTTGAGCCCAGGAGAAGGAGGTTGCAGTGAGCCGATATCGGGCCACCGCACTCCAGCTTGGGAGACAGAGCCAGGCCCTGTCTCAAATATATATATATATAAAAACATCTTTTTTAGAAACCCTTAGAGCAGATGACACAGATGACAATCTGTGTTGTACTCTGAAAAGCCAACAGAACATTTAACAAACATTAATCCATATCAGGCCCCAATTCAACAAGTGCTGTGTGCTGCTCCCTTGTTCTTTGGGACTACACACGGTATGTCGAGTGGGGAATCTCTCCTCTTAATCTCTCACAATTCACCCACTGTTCAGGACCAGCCCTGACTCAGATCCCTCAGGCCACAGAGGCTGTTGCAACTCAGCCCCTGGCTCCCCACCCTGACGCTCTGGGTTATAGCCTTGGCGCTGTGAATCTCCTCTTCTACTGGCAAAGGCTCAGTCTGCACCTGGCTCCTTTCAGGAGATTGGACTCCCCAGCCCCTTTCCGCTCTGTTCATTAAAAACCACCACTGCAGCGGCTGGGCTCCCCGGGGCAGCCACCACAGAGGCTGCTGCGTTTGTTCTGATGTGAGCTGGATTCGGAGAGCTGATCGGGTTCATTTCCTGTGCTTCCAGCCTCCGTCTCCATTGGCAGCACGCACTCACCATGGTAACGCTCAGGCCGCTTTTTGGAAACCCTCACTTCTCCTTGCTTAAAACTATTCAAAGAAAAATCCATCCAAGCCCGTCAAGGAAAAGGTACTTATTAAATACGTTTCCCAAAGTTAAAACATCTCCAACAAGGAGCTGTCTGAGGCGCCTTCGAAGTTGTGTGTCCCTGAGACGCATGCATAATTAGGTTAAACATGGAGCTGGAAGTAAAAAGGCACCACACTTACCCAGAACAAGAAAAGGTCAGAACGCTACCCCTCTGTGAGCCCTCACACAAAAGCTCGGGAAATGGAGGCTGTGGTTTTCAGGCAACGGGGCACGCGCTTGGGTGCGGCACCCCGAATCGTTCCCGCTGCTTGATCGTCACGCTCTGTGAGCTCTTTCTAACGTACATTTGCTATATTCATTGAAGGAGAGAACATTGGAAGCGTTTAAAATAAAATGCCTTGTGATTTTCAAAATCATGAACATTTCCAGCAGGCTGAAGAGAAAGGGCTTTCTTGGTTGCAATAAGAAAGAATGAGAAAAAGAGAAAACCTCCTGAAAAAAAAGTGGCGGGGGGTGGTGATGGGGTCCATGTGATGCTGAGGTTTCTGTTTATTTTGCTGATTTTCAGTAAGCAGGATTTGTTTCTTTTTCACCTTCACTTCCGGTTCTGTATTTTGCAGCTGTCACTGGATGGTGGTTTGGAAGCCCCTCAAATTCAATTCAGAGCCATGTTGTCCATAAAATGTAAGGATTGTCCAATTCAACGCAGAAACTCCCATCTGTGAAGACTTGGTATCGGGAGGGCTTATGAGATCAATAAAGCTCATCTGCCACCAAGGAGAGCCTCAGTTTCTGACAATGGAGGCTAGAACTTACAAAACTAAATGAAATTATTTCTTAAACTCAACTGCCCCTAATTTAAAAGGAATATGATAAGTTCAGAAATGAAGGTTTTTGATTACAGGATCCCAGGCCTATGAAAGAATGTCTGGCTACAAAAATAAGATTCCTGTTTTCTTACTAATTATAAAAGCACTTATTATGACAGCCCATAATTACTTAGATATGGCCATTCCAAAGGACAAATTATGTCTACTTAAAGGTAACTACAACAAAAACACAGTATAGCACAGATATCTACTCTACGCCTGTAATCCTGGCTCCTTGCTCTAGCATTAAAGTGGTTAAATGAACTGGCAAAATTTCTCATTAGGGGGAGCCAAGAGGTAGTTCCAGCATTTGGACCTACAGTGAAGTTCCAGCATTTGGACTCACAGTGAAGAATGCAGTCTCAGAAACACAAACCCAGACGGACACATCAGGTACCTAATTCACTCGGTGAAGTCTCACATCTTCATCTGATGTTTACTCATGACACATACACACCCGCCCTCTCCCAAAACAAATAAGACTCTCCCCAGTTACTCACCTAGACCACCCTGACAAATGTCTGTGCGCGTGGCTCCACCAATGATAAACTGAGGGCTGGGACACAACTCCTGAAAGTAATTCGGAACAAAACACAAGTCACAAGGTGCTCAGTGATGGCGGCAGCCTGGGGAAAGGAACATCAGAGTCCCAGGTTGCAGAGCTGGAAGAAACCCAGGATTGTCTACTGCCCATCACATGGTTTTATTGCTGAGGACTCTGAAGCCCAGAGAGGGGATGAGCCCTGCTCACAGTCACACAGCCAGGGGTGAACAGAGCAGAAGCTGGAGTCCAGAGCCCCTGCCAAGACTAGTGTTTTCATTTTTTATTTATTTTTTATTTATTTTATTTTATTTTATTTTTTTGAGACAGCATCTCGCTTTGTTGCCCAGCCTGGAGTGCAGTGGCATGATCTCGGCTCACTGCAACCTCCGCCTCCTGGATTCAAGTGATTCTCCTGCCTCAGCCTACCACATAGCTGGGAGTACAGGTGCGTGCCACCACTCCCGGCTAATATTTTTTTGTGTGTATTTTTAGTAGGGATGGGGTTTCACCATGTTGGCCAGGCTGATGTTGAACTCCTGACCTCAAGTGATCCATCTGCCTTGGCCTCCCAAAGTGCTGGGATTACAGGCATGAGCCACAGCGCCCGGACAGGACTAGTGTTTTAATACTATATGTGTGGTGTGGGTGTGTGGGTGTGGAAAGTTGGTGAGGAGCAGGGAGGTAGGAGAAAGGCAAAGGCTGAGATAATATGGGATGAAAAATGATCTCACCTATTCAGACAACACCCCTATTTACATAAAGAGATTAGAAGAATATTTAGCAAAATGCTGTGCACCCTGTGGGCACTCGTTAAAGTCTTGACTAAATGATAATGACCCCATGTGCTGATGGACACACTGAAGTGTCAGAAGTACCATGTATCCTGAGATGAGAACTCATCTCTGATACATTCACACATCTGACCTGCACTTCCTCCACTCACCTACCTCAACTGGCATCTGCCTACAGCAATCTCATGGCCCTGGTGCCCTGTTGGGGCACAATGACACATGCTTTAGTCGTGCTTTCTTTGTTTACCCAGCAAGGATTTTTTGAGTGCCTGTTCTATATCCAGTACCCTTTGAACCATGGCAGGCAGGGGAAAGAGGGAAACATGGTGAAATGAAGAAAGAAAAGAAATAAACCACGTAGTTCTTGGCCTCAAGGTGCTTTTGCTGTATGTAGCAAACCAAGATTGACATTATGAAAAAGTCAGAGAAAAAAGGCTAGTGCATAATAATAGAATGTAGGCTATATCCACAAAGGGAGAAAAAACACAGAGAGAGAAAAATGAGAAGGTCCCAACAGGGATGATGGCTGCAAGACTTAGTGGGTGGGAGATGATGCCTGTCCATTAGAAAGGTAGGATGCAGGAGCAGTCTACGTACTGGTTCCTAAAGAAGAGATGGGTCTACTTGTTCACCAGGCAAACTGCTAGGGGAAAAGGGCAGGACCTCGAGGGACAAAACGGAAGTCAGCCTACATTTAATCAGAGGCATCCTGAGCTGCACTACATCAAAGACTGTCTGGCCACAGAGAGAGAGAATCATTTCGTTCTTACTTCATAGAGGTGAAGAAAGGGCAGATCAGAAAGGACCAGGAAGCAGGAGGGTGGGCTGAGGGCAGACACATGGGATCTGGATGAAGCTGGCAGTGGGGATTCTGGGATTCTGCTGTGTGAGGTGGAACCTTCCAGGTGGCAGCCCCATAGCCTCTATAAGGTGCTGGCTCCTGCTGAAATGGCAGAAACAGCTCCTCTGGGCTAATTTTTTTTTTTCCCAAGTATTAAAAAAAATTATGCTGGGTGCGGTGGCTCACGCCTGTAATCCCAGCACTTTGGGAGGCCGAGGTGGGTGGCTCACCTGAGGTCAGGAGTTCGAAACCATCCTAGCTAACATGGTGAAACCCCCTCTCTACTAAAAATACAAAAATTAGCTGAGCGTGGTGGTGCGCCCCTGTAATCCCAGCTACTCGGGAGGCTGAGGAAGGAGAACCCAGGAGGCGGAGGTTGCAGTAAGCCAAGATCACGCCATTGCACTCCAGCTTGGGCAACAAGGGCGAAACTCCATCTCAAAAACAACAACAACAACAACAATTTATTTACCTGTTTTTCATTGAAAAGCTAATACATGAACATGAGAAAAAAACCCAACAGTAAATAATGGTGTAAAACACAAAATCCCTTCCGCCTCAGAGTGTGCACTGGTAGCATTTCTTAAGTGTCCCTCCAGAAGCTGTCTTCTGATATGAAAGCATATTTATGTACATACACACGTTTTGGTTTTTTTTTGGTGTTTTTTTTTTTTTTTGAGACAGGGTCTCGCTCTTTGGCCCAAGCCAGAATGCAGTGGTGCGATCTCGGTTCACTGCAAGCTCTGCCTCCCAGGTTCACGCCCTTCTCCTGCCTCAGCCTCCCGAGTAGCTGGGACTACAGGCACCCACCACCACGCCCGGCTAATTTTTTGTATTTTTAGTAGAGACGGGGTTTCGCCTTGTTAACCAGGATGGTCTCCATCTCCTGACCTCGTGATCCGCCCTCCTTGGCCTCCCAAAGTGCTGGGATTACAGGCATGAGCCACCGCGCCCAGCCACATACACACATTTTTATCACATATGTCTTGTACGTATGTCTTAGGACATAGAGAGCTTTGTAACTTCATTAAAAGTACCATAAGTTATTTAGCTCGTTTATTTTCTTGCCATTTATTTATTTGTAAATAAAGGTTCTCTAGTGATGGACCTTTAGTTTTTTGTTTCTTCATTCGCTTTCAGTCTTTTGCAATCTCTGGCGGCAACTTAAAGAGAAAAGTGGCACCAGCCAATCTGGGTGTTCTAAAAGTGTGCAGCTGCAAATGTTCACCCCGGGTGCCCAAGAGCTCCCAGTCTCCAGGCAGTCATTTTTTGGCAAATAAAAGGCAGAGAGATCTGATAGAGTAATAAGTAAAAAGAAAGAGAAAAAAATTTTAATTTAAATGTTGTTTTTTAAAAAAAGAAGGAAAATGTTGTGTCGTCAAGAGGAAAGAAAAGACAGCACACTCAATAGGGGTTTGGAAGAATCTCTTTTCTTAAAAACTCTTTTAAAATAGGTTCTTGGCTGGGCATGGTGGCTCACACCTGTAATCCCAGCACTTTGAGAGGCCAAAGTGTGTGGATCACCTGAGGTCAGGAGTTCAAGACCAACCTGACCAACAGGGCAAAACCCTGTCTCTACTAAAAATACAAAAATTAGCCTGGCGTGGTGGTGAGTGCCTGTAGTCCCAGCTACTCAGGAGGCTGAAGCAAGAGAATCACTTGAACCCGGGAGCAGAGGTTGCAGTGAGCCAAAATTGCGCCACTGCACTTTAGCCTGGGCAACAGAGTGAGACTCTGTCTCAAAAAATAAATAAATAGATGAATAGATTCCTGTTCTTCATCCGCCATTCATCCATCGGTCTACTGAAATCTGACTTCTACATCCACAGCTTCATAAAACTCCTCTCACCCATGTCACCAATAATAACTAACTTCTCTTTGCATTTGGTACCGTTGGCTATTCCCTCCCTGAAATTGACTTCCATACCCTTACTCATGCTTGATTTTCTCCTTGCCTCTCTGAGCATTTCTCCTCAGTCTCCTTCATGCATTCTTCTACTGTGCTTACCCCTAAGTATCAAGGAACCCCTGGCTCTTGGTCCTCAACCCTCTGAGATTATCCCATTTCATACAGCAGTAACACCCCTAAGCATTCTTCTCTCAGTGACATCATTCGACCCCATGGCTTCAACTATTAACTGCAGAATATGCTGATGCTTCCAAAATAACTCCCTGAGCTGTATCTTCAATTACCTGTGTCACATTGCTCATTTTTCTTTAGATTCATATCTAATAGGCCTCCCAAGTTCTGCTAAAATGTTGAGTTTGGGTTGGAAGACAGAGTCATTGGCAAAGGCTACAGACAATTACAAGTGAAATATACAGAATGGTGCTAAGTGGTTTGTAGGTAGATGGAATGTCCATTTTACTACGTGGTACTCAGTATAATTCAAAAAATGCCCCCACCCCAGAAAAACACATACACACACACCAAGGAATGTCATGACTAATATGTTGCATGAATCTTTCAGGGACCACAGAAAGTCCCCAGCTTTGGGCTGGGCATGGTGGCTTACGTCTGTAATCCCAGCACTTTGGGAGGCCAAGGTGGGCTGATCACTTGAGGTCAGGAGTTTGAGACCAGCCCAGCCAACGTGGTGAAATCCCATCTCTACAAATAAAAATGCAAAAACTAGCCAGGCATGGTGGTGTGCACCTGTAATCCCAGCTACCCAGGAGGCTGAGGCATAAGAATTGTTTGAAACCAGGAGGCGGAGGTTGCAGTGAGCCAAGATCGCGCCACCGCACTCCAGCCTGGGTGATGGAGTGAAATTCTGTCTCAAAAAAGAAAAAGAAAAAGAAAATCCCCAGCTTTGCGAGGAGATTCCATCTCACTACGATGCCCAAAGAACTTACCCCAAATCTCTCCATTACTAAGTTCCTGTTGAAGCACAGATCAGAGATACAAAGTAATTGGGAGTCAGAGAGGTTTTAAAGAGGCAGGATTCTGTGAAGAGGCAGCCTCCCACCTACCCACACTTAGAACCCTTTTTTATCTTTCCTAATAACAATCATGTCTTTTTAGTAACCCTGTTTTCTATTACTCAAGCGAGGATCTCAAAACACTCCATAAATACAAATTACTCTAACCTAGGATCAGCCTCTGATGACCAGGCCTAAGGAAATACAGGTATCAGTCAAGAATCCAAGGCAGAAAGTGACTGAAACCCACACTGTCTCAGTGATGATGGCTGTTTGGCCACACTGCTCTCCTAGAGCGTTAACCATGTCTGATAGCTTTGGTTTGCACTTTAGGAGCTCTGGTTTTTAGAACCCCCAGAGATGCTGCCATCTTCACCATCATCATCTTCAAGTATAGCCACATTGCTTGACCCAGCACCTCCATCCCTCTGTGATCTGGCCCCACTGGATGTTTCCAGCTTTGTCTGTCAGTTTCCCACAGTGAGTGATTATCACTCTTTTCCCATCACAGTGGACTCCCACCTTCCTCTGAATACACTTGCTCCTGATGCACTGCCACAACCCAGTACCTCTGCCCACACCTGCGCCTTCTCTTCAGTCTCTATCCCGATTCTCTTCCACCAACAATCCCAACTCAAACGTCTCCGGTAATTAACCTGCCCCAATTTCACTGTCAAATTTAACTGCTTCTTCCCCTGAACTCCCATACATTGTGTTCATATTTCTATTTATTTCACTCTCTGGATATTCCGTCTTGTAATAACAGCTAGATTTCCTTATTCAAGCATCCCAATAACCAAAGCCTCCAAAAAACAGTGAAGTGGGTAATATTATTATCCCCATTTTATGGAAGAGGAAACTGAGTCTTGGGGTCGTTAGTCATGGTTCCTCAGCTAGCAAATGGCCAGAGGGGACCAGAAACCTGATCTACCTGACACACAAGCTCATGCTCTTAACCACTCTATGGCCTGCCAGCTGTCCATTTGTCCGTATGTCTCTCCCTGATGAGCCAAAGCTCCACAAAGATTCCTCTCCAGCACCTGAACACAACCAGCACGCAATAAATCATGGCTAAACTGAAAACTCCAGATTCACTCCAGATGTAGCAGCTGAAGAAACAGTGGAAGCTCCAAGCTGAGGCCTGTCACCCTCATCCTTATCCTAACCTCCCAACAATTCATCCCCTTGACATTTCTCTTAAACTAGGTCCTTACTATGCAGCTGACATCACTTCATTGCTGTCTTGCTGTATTTCTCCTTAAGATCAATAAACCACTTAATTGCCAAAAAGTGGACACTTCAGGGAAGAATATCATTGACTGCACTGCACCAGGGCCTGCTCATGCTGGGCATTCCTCAAACCACAGGACCTGGGCTGGGCATTAACCAAGCACAGAGGGGAAGCCAGAAAATAAGGAGGCAAAAATCTACCTGCTAAGAACACCCCCGATCTCGCATAGCCAACCATGCTGTTTGTGGTAGGATTGTTCTTGCCCAACCCTAAATTGTCTCAGGATTGTGAATAACCAAAAGTTCATCCTGAGAACCTATGCTTGACCTTGAGCCCTTCCTCTGGGCAAACTTGTCCTGAAACCCTTGGGACAAGAGCTCAAGCAAATCTTTGCTCAATTGCTTATGAATAGGCAGAAACGCCCAGCAGGGGCAGGATGTCAAATGATGTGATTTCAGAAAATATCTAAGTATCAATCTTTATTTTATTATTGAGAGGACAAAAACATGTGTACATACATGTTCAACCCATCTCATCTGCTTTCCCCCAAAGGGCGGTAGAAATTAACGTCTGTGTGGGAACCAGGATCATATGAGTCACATTTAGGCAGTGGACTTAAAGCCCCCAACACTGAAGAAGTACAAAATCACCCTCAAAAGCAGCAGTGAAATAAAAAAGCAAACGACACAATTAAAAATGGGCAAAGGGGCTGGGCACAGTAGCTCACACCTGTAATCCCAACATTTTGGGAGGCCGAGGCAGGTGGGTCACTTGAGACCAGGAGTTTGAGACCAGCCTCGCCAACATGGCAAAACCCAATCTGTACTAAAAACACAAAAAATTAGCCAAACATGGTGGCAGGAGCCTGTGGTCACAGTTACTTGGGAGGCTGGGACACGAGAATCACTTGATTCTAGGAGGCAGAGGTTGCAGTGAGCCATGATTGAACCACTGCAGTCCAGCCTAGGCAACAGAGTGAGACCCTGTCTTAAAAAAAAAAAAAAAAAAAAAAAAGGCAAAGAACTTGGATAGATGTTTCTCCAAAGATGATCTACAAATGGTCAATAAGCACATGAAAAGATGCTCACCATCACTGATCTTTGGGGAAATGCAAATCAAAACCACAATGAAATGTCACCTCACACCCATTAGAATGGCTACTATCAAAAAACAGAAAATGGCTGAGTGCAGTGGCTCACACCTGTAATCCTAGCACTTTGGGAGGCCAAGGTGGGCAGATCAACTGAGGTCAGGAGTTCAAGACCAGCCTGGCCAACATGGCAAAACCCTGTCTCTACTAAAAATATAAAAATTCGTTGGGCATTGTTACGAGTGCCTGTAATCCCAGCTACTCGGCAGTCTGAAGCAGGAGAATCACTGGAACCCGAGGGGCAGAGGTTACAGTGAGCCGAATTCGCACCATTGTACTCCGGCCTGGGTGACAAGACAAGAGTGAAACTCCATCTCAAAAAAGAAAAAAAATGAAAGAAAATAACAAACATTGGCAAGGATGTGGAGAAATAGGAACACTGTGCACTGCTGGTGGGAATGCAAAATGGTGCAACCACTATATAAAACAGCACTGTGGTTCCTCAAAAACTTGAACGTAGAACTGCCATATGATCCAGCCATGGGTCATATCTTTTGGGTATATAACAAAAAGAACTGGAAGCAGGGTCTCAAAGAGAAGTTTGTATGCCCATGTTTGTAGCAGCATGATTCACAATAACCAAAAGTGGAAGCAACCCAAGACCAACAATGGACAAATGAATAAACAAAATGTGGTCTATACACACCACAGAATACTATTCAACCTTTGAAAGGAAGGAAATTTTGACATATGCCACAACATGGATGAATCTTTAGGATATTATGCTAAGTGAGTTATGCCAGTCACAAAAGGACAAATACTGTATAATTCCACTTATATGAGGTACCTAACATAATCAAATTCAAAGAGACAGAAAGGAGAACAGTTGTCAGAAATTGGGGAGAAGGGCCAGGTGTAGTGGCTCACACCTGTAATCCCAGCACTTTGGGAGGCTGAGGTGATTGAATCACTTGAGGTCAGGAGTTCCAGACCATCCTGGCCAACATGGCAACACCCGATCTCTACTAAAGGTACAAAAAATTAGCCAGGCTTGGTGGCAGGTGCCTGTAATCCCAGCTACTCAGGAGGCTGAGGCAGGAGAATCGCTTGAACTCGGGAGGCAGAGGTTGCAGGGAGCCAAGATCGCGCCACAGCACTCCAGCCTGGGCAACAGAGAAAGACTCTATCTCAAACAAAAAAAAAGAAAGAAAGAAAAAGAAAAAAGAAAAGAAAGGAAACGAAATTCGGGGAAGAATGAATGGGGAGTTTTTAAATGTGTATTTAGTTTCTGTTTTGCAAGATAAAAACAATTTCTGGTGATGGAGGGTGGTGATGGTTGCATAGCAATGGGAATGTACTTAATGCCACTGAACTGTGCATTTAGAAGGGGTTAAGATGGCAAATTTTATGTTATGTGTATCATACCACAATTTAAAAATAAATGAGTAAATGCAACAAATGAACTTACAATGCACCACATTTCTGGATACCCTGATCTCTTTGCAAACCCTTGAAAGGCCTCTTGGGAGGAAAAAATAATAATGAAGCATTTAGGATCAGGCTAATTTTCTCAGCATTCAATGCATGTTCCTCATAGAGATAGGATCAGAATCTTTACTGATTCAGGAGTCTATTCAATAACTGTAAGATCTTAGAGGATAAGTCTGCCTTCTCTAATGTACCCTTGTGGTATGTGAGCATGAGCCTGCCCAAAAGCAGCTGTGTGATAATTTTTCACTGATGATTAGGGAAGGAGAGGTTAAATTTTGACACACATTTATTTACTCAACACGCACTTGAAAACTCCAAATAGGAGTCCTTCAATTGCACCTTCCGCATTACTCAGGTTCTACTGCCTCATGCTCTGAATTTTACTTCCTCCTTTGACAGCCACAAATCAGCACATCCAGTCTACAATTACCGCATTTCCACAGACCACGAGGACAGGTGAAGACATAGTTTGGGGAAGAACAGGCTATGTGGTTAAGAAGGTAAAGTCTCTAAGGATTTCAAAGAAAGGAGAAAAACTAAGCAAAGGTTAACTGATACCTGACTTTGGTCTCTAAAGGAAAATTTTCTCCCCCTCCTTCCTCTCCCCCAAGACCCTTGGGATCTGCAATGGTACCCCTCCCTAAGGCTTTTCACCACCCAGTTGTGACAACCCAGGTTCCCATGGCCCATCATTTATGCCTCTGTAGAGTTCTTACTTCATTCTGCCTTGGGCATCTGTCCTTTATTCACACCTGTGTCTCCCCACACTTTCCATCAGAGCTGAGACCACAGCTCCTTCCTCAGTTTCTCCCTGACCACCTTTCCAATCAGTGCAGAGCCCATGCCTGGCACAAAATGGAAGCTCAAAAAAACTGTCTGTTGAAATGAAATGTGGCTGTCTTGAAATTAGAATAAAAACCATTACTCCCAATCTGGATTTTATCAACATACCAGGGTAACCCTATAGGTTTCAGAGGGGAATGGGAAGATGAACCACGGTGGGCGGGAGGGCAGCATGGCCAAGGAGTTATTCTCAGAGATGAAAACTGTTAGGCAAAATCAGCAGGATCAAAGCAAAAAGGGTAGAGGTAGCTAGCTGGAGTTAAATAGTGATTTTGACCATTTTAGAAGAAGTACTCTCCCTTTGTCTTCCTGTTTCAACCACTGCCAAGAAAATAGGAACCCTGACTTGATTTCCCTATCATGGTTTAGAAGACAAAAGGTGCCCAGGTCATTTCATAGCCCCTCTCCTGAGACGTTGTTATGAGCTCTGTTGAACAGAGCACTTTGTATGGATGAGCTCAATTCTCACAACCACTCTGTATGGGAGAGGTTCTCATCCCTGAGGAATCACTTGACAAGGGTCACATAGTGATAGGTCATGGGTCTAGGTTTTGGGAGGACTGTTCTCCATCCCTTGCCCTTGAGCTTTGGGTAGTATCAGTAACCGCATCCAGGAGCCTCTGCCTTCCGTCTGCATCCACAGAGCCCCAGCTCCCACCTCTCCACTCACCAGCCCTGATGGAATAATGTCAATTCATGACCTTGCGCAACCGTGCACCTTTCAGCAATGATGTTGTCACAATTTACCTGCCAGCTGATTGCATCCAGCACTGAGTTGTTCCATTGTGCACTGGCCCAGGGACCATATGCAGTAATAACAACTACGTATTCTGCATCTATTATGTTCTGGGCACTATGCTCTGAGATTTATCTCTAATTCTCATACCAACCCTGAAAAATAAGGTGCCAGTAAATGCCATTTTACAGATGAGAAAACTAAGGCTCACAGAGTTTACCGGCCCAAAACAACACAGGCAGAGCTAGGATTCAAATCTATCTTACCTAGTTCCAAAGCTCATCCATGCTCTTCTCTCTATACCTCACCATCTCTGAACAAGAGTTCAGGCTGGGTGTAGTGGCTCACATCTGTAATCCTAACACTTTGGGAGGCTGAGGTGGGCAGATGGCTTAAGCCCAGGAGTCCAAGACCACCCTGGGCAACACAGCACAACCCTGTCTCTACAAAAATATGTAAACATTAGCTGGGTGTGGTGGCACGTGCCTATAATCCCAGCTACTTGGGAGGTTAAGGTAGGAAAATCACCTGAGCCCAGGAAGGTTGAGGTTGCAGTGCACTGTGATGGCACCACTGCACTCCAGTCTGGGTGACAGAGTGAGACTCTGCCTCAAAAAAAATAAGAGTTCAAAAGGTGATGGGGGGGCCAGATGCAGTGGCTCATGCCTGCTATCCCAGCACTTTGGAAGGCTGAGGCAGGTGGATCACCTGAGGTTGGGAGTTTGAGACCAGACTGACCAACATGGAGAAACCTCGTCTCTACTAAAAATACAAAATTAGCCAGACATGGTGGCACATGCCTGTAATCCCAGCTACTCGGGAGGCTGCGGCAGGAGAATCGCTCAAGCCCAGGAGGTAGAGGTTGCAGTGAGCTGAGATCATGCCATTGCACTCCAGCCTGGGTGACAGAGCAAGACTCCATCTCAAAAAAATAAAATTTAAAAAGGTGGTGGTGGAGGGATCTGAAATATGAGATCCAGACACTTAGGATCCACAGCCTCAACTTCTCCCTCAGTTCCTCCTGATCAGATGTAAGGCCCCTCCACCTTGTATGTCACTCAACAGCAAGCCCGCTTCCTTACCGTGGGCCGCTTCCAGATGATGCCTTGAGTTTGCAGAGAGCCTGGTCCAAGATCCTTGTAGCCCAAAGCTGATGGACATGCTGGGAACTCGGGGTCCTTAAATAGGACCCCTGAGTCCAAGCACTCTTGCCTCAGGGTCTTGAAATCCTGGCCCAAGTACTTCAAAGCGTTTTGGTTGGAGCCAAGACCTTGAGTGGCTGCCCGCTGCCTAGATACACCAGCTGCCTGGGCTGCCATGGCCGTGGGCTCTGTAGGGTGGACAGAAGGGCAGGGCTGCACTGTACTCTCAGACACCTGCTCCACTGGGAGGGGAGCTATAAGGCACTAAGGGAGGTGGAGCAGACAAACATTTCACCTGAGGCCCTGTTCCAGAAGGAAGTGAGTCATGGCCAGGGACAAATATGTACCCAAGGTCCCGGCCAATCTGCCCCACCTTCTTCTTCTGCCTTTTGCAAATAATTTGGGGTCTGGGAACTTTCCAGGGCCCATCCCAGGCCATTAGCCTAAGAAATCCATTAGGATCTTGACCCCACCCCGGCATTCCCTCCACACACCTCTTTGCAAGACCTGCTTACCTTGCATCAAGCCCATTGACTGAGATGAGAAGGTTTATTGTGCAGCTTGAAGCAAATATTCATCAAGGAATTGGAGGCATGGCTCTGAGCAGGAAGAAGGCAAGTAGTTACAGGGGCCTCCTTTCCTGCCAGAAATGTTTTGATGCATATTTCCTAGGAAGGCAAAAAATACCAGAGAGTAGTGATTCACAGGCCAGATTTGGAATAAGCCTGACTGGAGGAGGTTCCACCTGTGAGTGAACGCTTTGGCCTCTGACTGCCTCGGTTTCTATCCCAGCTCCCCCAGTAATTTGCTCTGTCATGTTGGGCAAGTTATTTAACCTCTTTTCTCCTAAGTTTTTTTATCTATAAACTGGAAGAGCATAGGAGAGCCTACCACAAAGGGTTGTTCGGAAGAGTGATGAGATAGTACATGTCATCTGCTTAGAACAGTATGAAGTAACATTCAGTGAATGTCAGGTATCACTATTCCTTGAAGCCAGGATTCCCAGAAAGGCCTTGGAGTCAGGAGCCTTGATTCCAATCTCAGAAGTGAGTTACAAGCTGTATGACCTTGGATTAGTCACTTCTCTCTGGGCTCCAGTTTCCTACATCTGGTCTACCCGAAGGATGTCAACCACACCAATGCTTGTTGAACTTCAGTGTTTGTGGCACACTAGAAAATGGTCCCCCAAGGATACTAGGTCCTCATCTTGAGAACCTGTAAATAGTCCCTTATCTGGGAAAAGGGGTTTTGCTGCTATGACTAAGTTAAGGATCTCGAGATGGGAAGATTATCCTGACCCTAAATACACAAGTGTCCTAAGAGGAAGGCAGAAGAAGATTTGACAATAGACAAAAAGGAGAGGTGATGAAATGAGGCAGGCAGAGGTTAGCGAGATCCTGCCCCACTCCAGGGAACACCAGCAGCCACAGGAGCTGGAAGGGGCAAGAATGGATTCTCCCCTAGAGCCGCTGGAGGGATGTGGGCCTTCCGACACCTCGATTTCACAGCCTTGGGACTTCTGGCCTCCAGAACGGTGACAGAATACATGTATGTTGTTCTAAGCCACCATATTTGTGGTCATTTTTTACAGAAGACGCAGGAAACAAATATAGTGTGCAGAAGAATCCCCTGGAGCACTCGCTCAAAATGCTGATTCCCTAATAGGTGCTACCACAAATCCTCCACCCCCATCCCTCCCAAAAAAGAGTTCTAATTCAGGAGGTCTGAAGTAATACCCAGGAATCTGCAGTTTTTAAACCAGTACCACAGAGATGATGCTAATACAAGGATCCAGGGATGCCCTCTGAGAAGCTCTGGACCAGCCGACCTCTGAGGCCTCCAACTCTGACCTTCTAAGCCAGTGACAGTCCACGTGTTAAGCACTTAGCTAGGTGGGTAGGTCTGAGCAAGTAGAAAGAAGGGTTGCTCCCAGGTGTTCAGAAAAACATGTGGTTTCCCAGGTTTCATCAGAAACTCAAGGCCAGGCCAGGCATGGTGGCTCAGATCTGTAATCTCAGCACTTTGGGAGGCTGAGGCAGGAGGATTGCTTGAGCCCAGGAGTTCAAGACCAGCCTGGGCAACATAACAAGACCCAATCTCTAAAAAAAAAAAATGAAAAATTAGCTGGGCAGGGTGGTGCATGCCTGTAGTCCCAGCTACTCAATTGGCTGAGGTAGGAGGATCACTTGAGCCCAGGAGGTCAGGTCAAGGCTGCAGTGAGTCACCCACTCCAGCCTGGGTGACAGAGTGATGAAACCCTGCCTGAAAAAAAAAAAGAAAGAAAGAAAGAAAAAGAAATTCAAGGCCAAAATGGCCTTCAGAGGCTAAAGCTAGCCTCAGAAAGACTATGGTCCATGCCCCCTTGGGGACCCCGTCTTCCTTCCCTCAACATCACTTTCCCGTTGATTCCACATCTGCCCACTATTAAGCTCATCTAGTGTTCACAGTTACATTTTCACCGGCCCACACAGTTGACACTGTCTCACTTGGGTGGCCCCAACCACCCCTAAAACCAGAACCACAACTCCATTCAGTCAAAACAGAATGGTCATTGCAAATCTTGGCTGTGTCACTGCCAAGCTTAAAACCTCCAATGGCTGCCCACTGTTCCTGGGAGAAGAGTAAGGGGGATTTTGCACAGCCCATTAGACCTTGAGCAGCTGGCCCTGCCTGCCTTTCCTCCTGCTCCATTCTCCCCTCCTGGCTTTCTTTCCATTCCTGGAATGTTGTGTTCTGTCCTGCTTCAGGGCTTGATACCTTCTGTGCCCTCCACCTGAAATGTTCTTCTCCCCACCCCAGCCCTGTTCATCCAGTAGACCTGGGTGCCCCAGAAAAGGTTTTCTGGACAACTCCACACCTCATACTAAGCCATTTTCCCCTCTTATATGCTCTCATAGCAACCTGCAAGACCCTGTCCCGCACCGATTCCTGTAATCATTTAATTAATGCCTCTCCACCCCATAAGGCGCTGATCTCCACGAGGACAATTACCCCTGTTTGTTTTACTCATTGTTGTATTCCTGAACCCTAGAAAGCTCCTGGAACATAGTAGGGACTCAATAAATATTTGTTGCATGAATATACACCTACAGGTATGAGATGTGCTGTGGATAAACGTGCACCAGGTATAATGGACATGACACCTTCCGGCAGGGTCATTAGCTCATTAACAAGGATCCTGTGGGATTGTTTTTCTTGCCTCTTTCTCCCCTACACCTCCCAGAAACATTCTCCTTAGACTGACTAAAATGAACAAGCCCTTCCTCCATCCAATCGCAGAATAAGCACAGCTGGTAATTTTCCTTCTGCACAAGGGAACTCCTTCGAGGTTAGCAATCTCCTTCCTACCCCACCTGCCTGAATTACCTCGCTCCCACATCCAGATGCTGTGCAAACAAACCCTTCCTCATCGAGGCTGGCAGGTCTGAGCCACTGAAAATAGAGCCTTCCTTGTATCCAGGCACAAAAAGAACAAGTGGAGTTGAGAAGTCTCTGCTCCCCAGCGCCTCATGAGCAGACAGCAAACATCTATGTGTTCTCCAGCCAGGTACCCAGGAGGAAGCAGCCTGCATCCACTGTCTCTGTCCACCTGGACAGATGTCTCTCCAGCCTCACACCCCAGGCACCACAGGAACCAGTGCCAGCTCCTTGCCAGGCAGCCTGAGGATCCACTAAGAGGTTGATGAGGGTGTGCAGACACAACTGACACACGCCTGGCAGCACCTCCTTAATAAGAACACTTCTCGGCAAAGAGCCCGGGTGAATGCTGCCTCTTCTCTGTGCACACCAGCCAAGTGGGGATGCTGAGCTGTATCTATACATGGCTCCTCTCAGTCAAAAGGATCAAGGCTGTATTATCCCCTTAGAAAGGAAGATAAATCACCCTGGTTGCACCCAGGGGTCCAAGTGTTCTTTTCAGATGATTAAAGTTTGCAAAGCTTGTTGTCTTGCATAACTATAACTTCAGGGAAAAGATGGGCGCAAGCTAACTGCAGAATTCTCTCTCCTGGGCCTGACAGTTTCAGAATGCTAAGGCAAGCAGGGGTTGAATCCAGTGTCAAGAGGATTACAGAGTTCTCATACACTGCTGGTGGGAATGTAAAATGGTGCCACTGTTTTGGAAAGCAGTCCAGCAGTTTCTCAAAATGCTAAACATAGAATTACACAGTAACTCTGAGTAACATCCCACTTCAAGGGTTGAAAGAGAATTGAAAGCATATGTCTACACAAAAACGTGTACATAAATGCCCATAGGAGCATTATTCATAATAGCCAAAAAGTGGAAACAACCTAAATGCCCATCAATGGACAAATGGATAAACAAAATGTGGTATATGCATATGATGGAATATTATTCAGCCATAAAGGGAGTCCATAAAAGGAGCGAGATACTGTTACATGCTACAACATAGATGGATCTTAAAGACATGCAAAGTAAAAGAAGCTAATGACAAAAGGCCATACATTGTATAATTCCAGTTTTATGAAATGCCTAGAATTGCAAAGCCATAGGGAAAGAAAGCAGAGTCGTGGTTGCCAGGGATTGGGAAGTGGGGCTGACTCTAATAGTTACAAGGTTTCTTTTTTGGGGTGATGAAATTATTATGGAATGAGATGGTGGTGATAGTTGCACAACCAGAAGTCACATTTTAGGCCAGTCACAGTGGCTTACACCTGCAATCCCAGCACTTTTTCAAGCTGAGCTGAGAGCATCGCTTGAGCCCAGGAGGTTGAGGCTGCCGTGGGCTATGGTTGCACCACTGTACTCTCATCTGGATGAGCAAGCGAGACCTGTCTCAAATAAATAAATAAATATCACACTTTAAATGTACACTTTGGCGATGTTTATGTTATGTGAGTTATATCTCAATTTTAAAATTGAAAAGGAGAAAAAAAGGCATTACAGAGGGGAAGGCTGGCTATGATACAAGCATTGGTAGGTGGTCTCTAAGGAAGAGATTGGCTTCCCGTCTGCCCAGGATATCAAGTGCCCAGCACATGCAAACAGTTCTAGAGCTGTAAGAGCAAACCCTACCTAACCAGAAGCCTGGATGAGTTGAGATGTGTGGGCTCATTCTCTCTCCAGGTCTGCAGGATCGCTCATGGCATCTTAGGGGTCACAGCTCAGGCCTTCATCCTGGCAGGAAAGGGCTCGGTCAAGGCCAGTTGGGAGGCCAGCTGAGACTGCCCCCTAGAGGCCTACAGATCCTGTTGACCTGGTATGACTAAGTAATGCGGCAACAACTCACATTTGAATAGAATGCAAGGTCTACATAGCACTTTCCTGCCATGGCTGCTTAGAGATTCATGACAAGTCTGTAAGAAAGATCATATTGTCAGGCTACCCCAAGGTCACTCAAGTAGCAAACTTGAGCCCAAGTCTTCTGATTTTAATTCCCATGCTCTTTTTAAGGCACGCTACCCACACATACCAACAGGGAGATCCGATCTGGGCAGTAGGCTGTGAGACGTGATGCCTAAAAGGAAGAAATCCAATGACTCACTCAGCCCTCCATCTGCAAGCCATCTCTGTGCCAACACTCCACTGGGCAGGGGTCAATGCTCGTAGGAGGATAAAAGGACAAATAGAGGCCAGACGCATTTGTTCAGGCCTGCAATCCCAGCACTTTGGGAGGACAAGGCAGGCAGATGACTTGAGCCCAGCAGTTCCAGACCAGCCTGAGCAACGTGGTGAAACTCCATCTCTATAAAAAATTCAAAAAATTAGCCAGGCATGGTGGCAGGCACCTGTAATACCAGCTACTCAAGAGACTGAGGCAGAAGAATTGCTTGAACCCAGGAGGTGGAGGTTTCAGAGAGCTGAGATCGCGCCACTGCACTCCGGCCTAGGTGGCAGAGCAAGACCTTGTCTCAAGAAAAAGAAAAAAGAAAAGAAAAGAAAAAATCGAAAGACAAATAGACACCATGCCTGCCCACAAAGAACTTCCATGCAGTGGAAAGACCGGGCAATGCTCAAAGAAAGAGTGGTTGATTCTGAGGATGATGAGTGATAAGGAGGGCTTCATGGAAGAGGTGGCCTTCCAGTTAGATCTGTAGGATAAGGTGCTTGAAGGATGATGATTTTGAAAGAAGGCAGTGTAAAAAGGGCATTGGAGTCAAGGAGAACAGCAAGAAAATGGCAAGAAGGAACAGCTCTGCACACAGTGCCAACAGAATATTAATTATCTAGAATGAGATCATTCTAGATCACTCACTCCTGGAGTGAGGCAGGAGGCAAACAACAAGAGGAAAAGACACTGGGGGCCTTGAATGCCATCCTAAATGGATGTGGACTTCTTCTCTATAGTTAGGGTGCAGTTGCTGTGAAACAAGCAAGAATCGATGATGGCTTAATTCAGGTAGTGGCACTGGGGCTGGGCAGGTAGGGAGAGGAGTTCCGAAGTTTACCTCCTCTGTGAGTCCCAGAGGCTGGGGATGAGTGTGGAGGAAGGGAAGACACAGCCAGGATACCTCTTGTGATCTTGTGATTTAATAAGAAATAAGTATTTTGGTCTTTGTCCTCAGTTCCTGGCACAAAGCTTCTAAAATCTTTGTAATTTCCTGGGTGATAAATGTGCTAGGAGCATCTTTTGTTGTAATATTTGGTCTTTGACTCTAGTTCCTGACAGAGCTCCTAAATCCCTGGAATTTCCTGGGAATAGAAGAGTCTTTTGTTCTAATAAGGTGACTCTTGTGGGCTCCTGAATGGGGGCTAGTCACAAGAAAGACCAAGCCATGATTAGAAGCTTGGAAAAAGCCAGGCAAGTTGCTTCACAACTGTAATCCCAGAACTTTGAGAGGCCAAGGTAAAAGGATCGTTTCAGCCCAGGAGTTCAGGGCCAGCCTGGGCAACACAGTGAGATGATATCTGTACTAAAAATAAAAAATAATAAACTAGCTGGACATAGTGGTACACACCTGTAGTCCCAGCTACTCAGGAAACCAAGGCAAGAGGATTGCTTGGGCCCAGGAGATTGAGGCTGTAGCGAGCCATGTCCATGCCACTGTACTCCAGCCTAGGCAACAGAGAGAGACCCTGTCTCAGAAACAAGAAAAAGAAAGAAAGAAAGAAAGAAAGAAAGAAAGAAAGAAAGAAAGAAAGAAGAAAGAAAGAAAGAAAGAAAGAAAGAAAGAAAGAAAGAAAGAAAGAAAGAAAGAAAAGGGAGGGAGGGAGGGAGGGAGGGAGGGAGGGAGGGAGGGAGGGACGGAGGGAGGGAGGGAGGAAGGGAGGGCTTGGAACTTTCAGCCCCACTCCCCATCCTCCAGGCAGGGGAGAGGAGCTGGTGACTAGGTTGATAATCCATCATGCCTATGAGATAAAGCCTCCATAAAAATTCCTAAGCTACAAAGACCTAACAACAGAGCTATCATTATATCTGGCAATCCCATTACTGGGTATATACCCAAAGGAATATAAATCATTCTGTCATAAAGATACATGCAAGCAAATGTTTCTTGCAGCACTATTCACAATAGCAAAGACATGGAATCAATCAAAATGCCCATCAATTACAGATTGGATAAAGAAAACGTGGTGCATATACACCCTGAAATACTATGCAGTCAAAAAAAGAACAAGACTATGTCTTTTACTGAAATGTGGATGGAGCTAGAGGCTATTGTCCTTAGCAAACTAATGCAAGAATACCAAATACCACATGTTCTCACTTGTAAGTGGGAGCTAAGTGATGAGAACTCATGAACACAAAGAAGGGAACAACAGACACTGGAGCCTACTTGCAGGTAGAGGGTGGGAGGAGGGAGAGGAACAAAAAAAGAATAACTATTTGGTACTAGGCTTAGTACTTGGGTGATGAAATAATCTGTACAACAAATCCCTATGACAGGAGCTTAGCTATATAACAAACTTGCTGTATTAGTCCATTCTCACACTGCTATAAAGAAATACCTAAAACTGAGTAATTTATAAAGAAAAGTTGTTTACTTGGCTTATGGTTCTGCAGGCTATACAGGCTTCTGCTTCTGAGGAGGCCTCAGAAAACTTACAATCATGGTGGAAGACAAAGGTGAAGCAAGGACATCTTACATGATGGGAGCAGGAGGAAGTGTAGGGGTGGTGCTACACACTTTTAAGATAGCACTAGGGGGATGGTGCTAAACCATTAAACCACCCCCATGATCTGATCACCTCCCACCAGGCCCCTTCTCCAACACTGGGGATTACAAATTGACATGAGATTTGGACAAAGACACAAATCCAAACCATATTCTGTCCCTGGCCTATCCCAAACTTTGTGTCCTTCTCACATTGCAAAATACAATTATCCCATCTCAACAGTCCCCCAAGTTTTAACTCATTTCAGCATTAACTCGAAAGTCCAGTCCAAAGTCTCATCTGAGACAAGACAAGTCCCTTCCACCCATGAGCCTGTAAAATCAAAAACAAGTTAGTTACTTCCAAAATACAATAGGGGTATAGGCACTGGATAATTACTCCCTTTCCAGAAGGGAAAAATTGGCCAAAGCAAAGGAGCTATAGGCCCTATGCAGGTCCAAAACCCAGCAGGGCAGTCATTAAATCTTAAAGCTCTGAAATAATCTCCTTTGACTCTGTGTCTCACATCCAGACCACACTGATGAAAGGGCTGGGCTCCCAAGGCCTTGGGCAGTTCTGTCCCTGTGGCTCTGCAGGGCTCAGCTCCCATGGCTGTTCTCAAGGGTGTTGAGTGCCTGTGGCTTTTCCAGGTGCACAGTGCAAGCTGTTGGTGGATCTACCATTCTGGGGTCTGGAGGATGGTGGTCTTCGTCTCACAGCTCCACTAGGCAGTGCCCCACTGGAAACTCTGCATGGGGGTTTCAACCCCACATTTCCCTTCTGCACTACCCTAGTAGAGGTTCTCCATGAGGGCTCCACTCCTGCAGCAGACTTCTGCCTAGACATTCGGCCATTTGCATACATCTTCTGAAATCTAGGCAGAGGCTCCCAAGCCTTAACTCTTGTCCTCTGCACACCCACAGGCTTAATGCCATGTGGAGGCCACCAATACTTGCAGCTTGCACCCTCTGGAGCAGCTGCCTGAGGCATATCTGGAGCTTGAGCCGCCAGGACACAGGGAGCACTGTCCTGAGGTTGTGCAGGGCAATGGGGCTCTGGGTCCAGACCACAAAACCATTCTTCTATCCTAGGCCTCTGGGCCTGTGAAGGGAGAAGCTGCCATGAAGTTTGCTGAAATGCCTTCCAGGCATTTTCCCCATTGTCTCAGCTGTTAACATTCAGTTCCTCTTTACTTATGCAAATTTCTGCAGCTGGTTTGAATTCCTCTTCTGAAAATTTTTTTTTCTCTACCACATGGCCAGGCTGCAAATTTTCCAAACTTTTATGCTCTGCTTCCCTTTTAAATAAAAGTTCTAGTTTTAGATCATTTATTTCCTTATGCATGTGACTGTAGGTTCTTACAAGCAGCCAAGTCACATCTTGAATGTTTTGCTGCTTAGAAATTTCTCCCTCCAGATACCCTAAATCATCTCTCTCAAGTTCAAGTTCCACAGATGTCTAGAGCAGGGGCATAATGCTGCCAGTCTCTTTGCTAACACATAGGAAGAGTAACCTTACCCCAGTTTCCAATAAGCTCCATCTGAGAGGTCTCCATCTGAGACCTCCTCAGCCTGGACTTCATTGTCCATATCACTATCAGCATTTTGGCCACAACAATTCAACAAGTTTCTAGGAAGCTCCAAACTTTCCCTCATTTTCCTGTCTTCTTCTGAGCCCTCCAAACTCTTCCAACCTCTGCCTATTACCCAGTTTCAAAGTCACTTCCACATTTTCAAGTACCTTTATAGCAATGCTCCACTTCTCTGGTACCAATTTTTTTTATTAGTCCATTCTCACACTGCTATAAAGAAGTAACTGAAACTGGGTAATGTATAAAGAAAGGATGTTTCATTGTCTCACAGTTCTGTAGACTGTATAGGCTTCTGCTTCTGTCAAGGCCTCAGGAAACTTACAATCACAGCAGAAGGCAAAGGGGAAGCAAGCACATCTTACATAGTGGGAGCAAGAGGAAGGAGGGGTGCCACACACTTTTAAAACAGCACTAGAGGGATGGTGCTAAACCATTAAACTGTTCCTATGATCCAGTCACCTCCCACCAGGCCCCTCCTCCAACACTGGCAATTCCAGTTCAACATGAGATTTGGGTGGGGACACAACTCCAAACCGCAGCACTTGCATATATACCCCTGAACCTAAAATAAAAGTTTAAAAAATAATAAGAAAGAAAGAAATCTACACACACACACACACAGAGAGAGAGAGAGAGAGAGAGAAAGAGAGAGAGAGAGAGAGAGAAAGAGAGAGAAAGGCAAGGTCACAGCTAAAAAAAAAAAAAAAAATCCCTGAGCTACAGAATTCAGAGAGCTTCCAGGCTGCTGAACTCATGGAGGTGCTGGGAGGGTGGTGTGCCCAGAGAAGGCATGGAAGTTCTGCACCCCTTTCCCCATACCTTGCCTGTATTTGTCTGTTCTCATGCTGCTAATAAAGGCATATCTGAGACTGCATAATTTGTAAAGGAAAGAGGTTTAATGGACTCATAGTTCTACATGGCTGGGGAGGCCTCACAGTCATGGCAGAAGAGCAAGGAACATCTTACATGGTGGCAGGCAAGAATAGGACATGTGCAGGGGAACTCCTCATTATAAAACCATCAGATCTCATGAGACTTATTCACTATTAAGAGGATAGCATGGGAAAGACCCACCCTTATGATTCAGTTACCTCCCACAACATGTGGGAATTGTGGGAGTCACAATTCAAGATGAGATTTGAGTAGGGACACAGCCAGGCCATGTCATTGCCCTGTGCATCTCTCCCATCTGGCTGTTCTGAATTGCGTTGTTTTATGATAAACCCATAACTTAGTAACTTTTCTCTTTGCTTTCTGTGAACTATTCTAGCAAATTAGTGAACACGAGGAGGAGGTCGTGGGAACCTCCAATTTGTAACCAAGCCAGACAGAAGTTGTGGGTGACCTGGGGACCCACCACTTATGATTGGACTCTGAAGTGGGGATGGTCTTGTAGGACTGAGCCATTAACTTGTTCTAACTCCAGGGAATTAGTGTCAGAATTGAGTTAAATTGTAGGACACCCAGCTGGTGTTGGAAAATTGTTCAGTGTGGGGGAAAAACCCACACATCTGGTGTCAGAAGCGAAATGTGTTGTGAATAGAGGAAAACAGTGAGTGCTTCTTATATGCCTCTGAATGCTGGCATTTGACAGAGACCCTAACCTCATCTACCCCAGCAGCTGTAACAGTTCAGGACTCATATTTAGCGTAAATAGGGAGATATTTTGATTTCCTCTGAAAGAAAACTACTAGCTAGAAAAGGGACAGGCTAGGTGCAGTGGCTCATGCCTATAATCCCAGCACTTTGGGAGGCCAAGGTGGGACGATAGCTTCAGCCCAGGAGTTCAAGACCAGCCATGGCAACATGGCAAAACTGCTGTCTCTACAAAAAATAAGAAATTCACTGGGTGTGGTGGTACACACCTGTAGTCCCACCTACTTGGGAAGCTGAGTTGGGAGGATTGCTTGAGCCCAGGAGGTCAAGACTGTAGTGAGCTATGATCATGCCCATAAATAGGCACTGCATTCCAGCCTAGGTGACAGAGTGAGACCCTGTCTTAAATAAATAAATAAATAAATAAATACAATACAATACAATACAATAGAAAAGAGAGGGCATAAAGGTGGAGAGTCCTCTGACCTAGTCTTAGAAAACAAGGCCATGAAAGTAGGAACTGTGTCTCTCTCAAGTTCATCGTGCAACCCTTCACAGAGCTCCACATGCAATATGGGGACTTACGAGTGTACTTTGAGGTTGTTCTTGCTGGGCATGTCACTATATCACATGCTTCCCTGACCTCAGTTCCTGCTGCCAAGCAGCCACAGATGCACCTGCATCAGTTTTCTCTGTCTCTACTGGATCGTTTTCTTTCCCATACAAGTTTGCTATAGTTTCTCCTGCCTTAAAATGTTTAATCTCTCTTGACTCCATGCCCCTGTCCTGTTTCTTCTTTTCTTTCTTTTTTTTTTTTTTTACCTTGAGTCTTGCTCTATCACCCAGGCTGGAGTGCAGTGGCACGATCTCGGCTCACTGCAGCCTCTGCACCCTGGGTTCCAGCGATTCTCCCGCCTCAGCCTCCTGAGTAGCTGAGATTACAGGCCCACGCCACCATGCCTGGCTAATTTTTGTATTTTTAGTAGAGACGGGGTTTTGCCATGTTGCCCAGGCTGGTCTCGAACTCCTGACCTCAGGTGATTCGCCCGCCTTGGCCTCCTAAAGTGCTGGGATTACAGATGTGAGCCACCACGCCGGGCCTCTTCCTTTCTTTTCACAATAAAATTTCATGAAAGTGGTGTGTATTCTCACTGTCCTTTCATTTCTGTCCTGCCTTTCTCTCTTACCATCCCTCTGGGCAGATGGTCAGGGTAAAACCATTGGCCAATATCCAGGTGGTCTTGATGTTGCTCAATCCAATGGTTAACTCTCAGTCCTCTTCTTAGTTGACCTGTAAGTAGCTGATTGGACTCAGGTTGATGCTCTTTCCACCTAGAAATAGAGAGGGGGATGAATTTCAGGAGGGATGTTTTTGAGTGGCCAAGAGGAAATCAAATCTAGAGCCCAAGGGGAGAGGTTGGCCTTAGGACACAGACAGTTCATCCCTTGTCACAGGGTAGATGGCAGACACAGTGTGAGGATAGATGTCACAGTTGGACCTTGGGAAGTTCTGTTTTCAGTGCTTTGACCTTTCTCTTGGAAATAGGAGTGAAGGGCATTAGCTGAGAGTGAGAATGGGGCAGAGGTGTTGGAGATTTGAGAGAGAGAGAGGAGGTATAAAGTAAGTGGTCTGGCCGGGCATGGTGGCTCATGCCTGTAATCTCAGGACTTTGGGAGGCCAAGGCAGGTGGATCACCTGAGATCAAGAGTTTGAGACCAGCCTGACCAACATGGTGAAACCCCATCTCTACTAAAAATACAAAATTAGCCAGGCATGATAGTGCATACCTGTAATCCCAGCTACTTGGAGGGCTGAGGCAGGAGAATCACTTGAACCTGAGAGGTGGAGGTTGCAGTGAGCCAAGATCACACCATTGAACTCCAGCCTGGGCAACAAGAGCGAAACTCTGTCTCAAAAAAATTTTTAAATAAAATAAAATAAGTGATATTGAAAATTGGATAAGAGATATGATGCTGCCAGGTGGCATTAAGGGCCAGTTGAGTTAGTGACTATCAATTTAATGTAAGACAGATCAACACATATATTATTTATTTTTTGCAGATGACAAATTTTCCCAAATTCAGTGGTCTAGAACATCAAATATTTATTATCTTACCATTTCGGTGCATAGGGAATTTGGGAATTTAGCTTTATGGTTCTGACCTCTAAGACTTTCATGAGACACCGACTGCAGCTATAGTCAACTGATGGCTCAGCTGTGGTGGGAGGATCTCCTATCAGGATGGCTCACTCGCATGGCCATGGGCAGGAGGCCTCGGTTCTTCATTACGTAGGTCTCTCCTTAGGCTGTTTCAATGTTATCATGACACGGCAGCTGACTTCCTCCAGAACAAGTGATACAAAAATCAGAGAGGGAACTGCTTTTTACAATCTAGTCTCTGAAGTTGTCTACTCACTTCAGGTTTATTCTATTCATTAGAAGCAAATTGCTATGTCCAGCCCACTCTCAAAAGAGGAATTTATCTCCACCTCTTAAAGTAAGGAATACCAAATAATTTATGGGCATTTTTTAAACTACCATACCTTGATTGTGTGCTTTACTCCAGTCACACTGAGCTGTACAGGCGCAGGTCAGGCAAGGGGTAGATGTAAAGTTGGATTAAGTAAGTTATGAATATGTGAGAGCAAGAAATCTAAGAACCAGAGCCTTGATGGTGCCAGGCCTCCCAAAATCAGCAGGTGAATTCTGCTGAATGTCGGCTGCACATGGCTCCAGCAGGCTCAGCACCAGAACGGTGGGTCCTTACGCTGCTGCACCCCCATTAGCAAGCTTCAGCTCTGGTCACCTGTCTAATTCAGTCCTGCTGTCCGCTGGCCTCGCTGGACTACTCATTATTTTTTGTTTGTTTGTTTGGAATTGAAGTCTCACTCTGTCACCCAGGCTGGAGTGCAGTGGCATGATCTCAGCTCACTGCAACCTCCACCTCCAGGGTTCATGTGATTCTCCTGCCTCAGCCTCCCAAGTAGCTGGGATTATAGGCGCCTGCCACCACGTCCAGCTAATTTTTGTATTTTTGGTAGAGACAAGGTTTCACAGTGTTGGTCAGGCTGATCTCGAACTCCCGACCTCAAGTGATCTGCCCACCTGGCTTCCAAAGTGCTGGGATTACAGGCGTGAACCACCGCATCCGGCTGATTACTCATTGTTTTTGCTCCAGCAAAACTTGGACTTCCCCATGGCCTATCATAGCCTCTCCAGCTCCAACTCTGTCTTATGACTTGCCTAATACAGCTCTCACAACTTACTAGCAAATAATCCCTTTGTGTTTCTCTGTCTAAATTGCCAAAAGAGAAAAATCTAATTGGCCCTGGTACCTTCTTAAGCCAGATCACACAGGTCCCATGTCACTGACCAAGCTAAGGGACTGGTTGCTGTGGCACATAACATCAATGCCCACACCCCTTGGAGCCCTATATGTTTGCAAACTCACAAGCTCTGGTGTGCTTGCAACCCCAGCAGCTAGCCCCTGACTTCCTTGGCCAGAGGGCTGTACCTCTCTCAGCCTATCAGAGCCACCTTGCCAGAAGTGGCTCTCTAACTGGGGACATATGCCCCCTGGGGTGCTTGGTAACATGCTGGAGCACCAACATGATGTTTTCTTGGACTATTCATTCTATTGAAAGTTTTTTTTTTTTTTGAAAGAGGAATTCTTAACTTTTTTTTTCTTTTTTCTTTTTTTTTTTTTTTGAGATGGAGTCCCACTCTGTCACCCAGGCTGGAGTGTAGTGGCACGATCCTGGCTCACTACATCCTCCACCTCCCAGGTTCAAGCGATTCTCCCGTTTCAGCCTCCCAAATAGCTGGGATTACAGGCACCCGCCACCACGCCTGCCTAATTTTTGTATTTTTAGTAGATATTGGGGGGGTTCACCGTATTGGTCAGGCTGATCTCGAACTCCTGAGCTAAAGTGATCTGCTCGCCTTGGCCTCCCAAAGTGCTGGGATTATAGGTGTGAACCACTGCACTCGGCCAATTTTTAATATTTTTAATAAGAATTATATACGGGAAGCTGCCAGGCTCTAATTTCAAGGAGTGCATATTAGCTCTTCTCCATGTAAAGGGTCTTTCTCTTTTCCCTGTTTAGTGGAGAAATTTTGAATGTGGAAAATATAACGTATGCATACAAATATATGAAATAAAACTCATGAAAAAAAGAAAATATATACACGAAGATCAGAATAGTGGTCTCTTTCACCCTGAAGAGTGGGAAACGAAGTGAGGAAGGAGCATATAGAGAGATGTAAGTTTTAAGTAATTTTTTAGTTCTCGGGTGGGGTGGTGGATACATAGGAATTCATCATACTTTTTGTTTTGTTTTTGAGACAGTCTCAGTGTTGCCTAGGCTGGAGTGCAGTGGTGTGATCGTGGCTCACTGCAGCCTTGACCTCTTGAGCTCAACTGATCCTCCCATCTCAGCCTCCCACGTAGCTGGGACCACAGGCACACATCACCATGCCTGGCTAATTTTTCGTATTTTTTGTATTTTTTGTAGAGATGGGGCTCTCCCTATGTTGCCCAAGCTGATCACAAACTCCTGGGCTCAAGCAATCCTCTCACCTTGGCCTCCCAGAGAGCTGGAAATACAGGCATGAGCTACTGTGCCCAGTTCATCATACTACTAATAATAACTTAAAGAAATTAAAGAAAGCCATGTGCTGGCCAGGCACGGTGGCTCACACCTGTAATCCCCGTACTTTGGGAGGCCAAGGCAGGCGGATCATGAGGTCAAGAGATTAAGACCATCCTGGCTAACGTGGTGAAAGCCTATCTCTAGTAAAAATACAAAATTAGCCAGACATGGTGGTGTGTGCCTGTAATCCCAGCTACTCGGGAGGCTGAGGCAGGAGAATCGCTTGAACCTGGGAGGCGGAGGTTGCGGTGAACTGAGATTGCACCACCGCACTCCAGCCTGGTGACAGAGTGAGACTCTGTCTCAAAAAAAAAAAAAAAAGAAAAGAAAAGAAAAGAAAAGTAAAGAAAGCCATGTGTTGACTAATAATAATGAGAGTATTATGAATCAAGGATTACAATTAATCCGATTTTGAACATGGACAGTAAAAAAAGACATCCCCACAGCAGGTAGAGAGGGAGATATTTACGAGTTAAGAATCCTGCCCAAGGAGCCTCAAATCTAACAAGCCTGTTCCCACAGCAGGCCTGGCAGTGAAATCAGCTGGGAAGGTGGTATCCACAGCCCCTCAGTCACTCTCCCTTGCAGTTAGGGTCTAGGCTGCACTTGGAAAGAGCCTCATCTCCCGTCCCCAGCTCCCCAGTCACTAGTCCAAAGAGAACACTGAGTTCTCCACTGGGTTTTCAAAGGAAAGGCAAAGGAGGATAAAACATTAACAGGTTCTTGTTAGTATAGGTTCTTGTTAGACTTTCAATTTACAAGGAATTTTAGAGAAATGCCTCAAGCTGAACCTGTAATAGCCAGGTGGGAACTTGGGCAGATGGTAGCAATTTCTCAAGGTTCATTCCAAAACACTGCTGCAGATCCTTCCCATGGTCACTGTTTAAACACATGTCCTGTCCAGTCTTTCTTGTAACCATCCCTTGAGTCATTTCTTTCCTCTCCATCCCCACAGCCATGACTTAAGTACAATTCTTTATTCCTTCTAGCCTGCAGCACAACAATAGCCTTCCAAATCTCTCAAATCCCTCCAATCTCCACAGTCTGATCCTGTCACTTAAGGTACTTCAATGCTCCTCACCTTGCCTTAAAGATGATAGCCCAACTCCTTGGTACAGCACTGTGACCCTCAGCGTCTGGGTGTCCCAGCCCTGTCACCATCACAACCCTGTCTGCCCATATCTCCTCCATGCAGAACTAACATTGGAAACACCCCCCAAACTCACAATGCCTTTTCACACCTCTATGCTCTTTCTGGCTGCAAGGACAGTCACTCTGGTCTCTCCCTGCTTAGGCATGACTCACCTTTCTAGATTAAGTTCAAATATCACTCCTCCAGAACGTCTCTCAAGGTAAAGGCTAGCCCATGCATCTCACTGAATTGTAATCAATGGTTGGCTTCTCCGTTCCATATCTTCCCCACTACTCCCATTAAAGTTGAAATTCCTTGCGTGCAGGGACTGTATTTTTCATCCTTATGTCTCTATTCCCTTTATCTCAAATTTCTTTTTTTTTTTTTTTTTTTTTGAGATGCAGTCTCGCTCCATCTCCCAAGTTGGAGTGCAGTGGCATAGCACAATCTCGGCTCACTGCAACCTCCACCTCCCGGGTTTGAGCGATTCTCCTACCTCAGCCTCCTAGGTAGGGATTACAGGTGCACACCACCACACTCAGCTAATTTTCGTATTTTTAGTAGAAATGGGTTTTCACCATGTGGGCAAGTCTCGTCTCAAACTCCTGACCTCAGGTCATCCACCCGCTTCTGCCTCCCAAAGTGCTAGGATTATAGGCATGAGCCACTGCACCCAGCCTATCTCAAATTTCTTTCTGTGACTTAGAACCTGGCACATAATATGAGTTCAATACATGCTTGATGAATTAATAATTAGCTAAATATATAAGTCATATTCAAACTTTGTATTTTACACTCTTGGACTGGTAAGAGACAGAGTATAGTTAAGCCCGTGATGAGTATAATTGTATGAATTAAAGTACACATGTATACTGAGGGCTCATTTCACTTGTGAGTCTCTGAAAACGTTTGCGACTACAACTTAAACCAAGACAACCTAAGGATTTCGAGAAGCAGTAAGAGTATCCAGAGAAAATAGTAACTTAGATGCAGCCAATACAAGCTCAAGACTGAGAGTCTGCAAATCTAGATTCCAGCCTCTGCTCTGCCACATTCTTGAGTGACCTGGAGAAGTCACTTTAACCCTGGGTCTTCCTGTGCTCATCTGACACAGAGGGCATGCGAGCCCGGAGCCCAGCCCTCCTGTGCACCCTGTCTAGCTACACTTCTCTGGAGGCGAAATGCTGCTGGGCACTGAACACAGCTATCAGCCTCGGAGCTGGGCCAAGCCTCACCAGGGAACAGTGAGGGGCTCCCTGCTCCGACAGCACACAGGTGCACACACACGCCTGCTCATCAGGTCCCCGGCTGACCCCTTTACACACACCATCTCCTGCTTCTGCAACAATGCCGTGCAATAGCAACTATCACCAGCCACATTCTACAGGTGAGAAAGCTGAGCTTCATCCACAGTTCCTCAGTAGCAGGAGTAGGATTGGAACCCAAGTGTGTTAGCTAAAAGCCCACACATTTATCCAAGATACCATATTGACACTGTTTAAAGTGACCAACGATCACTTTATGTAGAATGCACCCAGGGAGTTGAACTGATGGAGTCTGCATTCTTGTCACAGAGTCCACTCTCCCCTCCACATCTCCCCCTTAGCCCCAACACAGGACTGCTGGGTTTCTCTGCTAGTCCCAGGTGAGATATTCCCTCACCTTCCAGCAGCAGGTAACAAGGACCAGGAGGCACCAGAGACAAACCCAGCTCCTCACTGCAGCCAGCAAGGGAATATGGCCTCTCAGAGCAGCTGGGATTCTAGCCAGCTGAAATTAAACTGCGCAGCGACAGCAGTCAGAGGTAACTCATGTTAAAGGTATCAATGATGGCTCCAGCAACTGGTGGTCTCTGCTGCCCCCTAGACGTCTGTTTCCTCCAACAGGCCTCAGATTAATTTAAAACCAAGTGCTTGGTGTAATATTGCATAGTAACACTCTTTTCCTGCTTCATCAATCATGCATTTATCCTACCTTTCCTGTGTGGACTGTAAGTAGTTGGCAAGGCAATGCTCTTCTTAAGAATTGCAGCGAATAGGACAACAAGTGATAGAGGAGTCACCGTCTTGCAACCCTTAATGACATAATGAGTCTAGGTAGCCATCACCAATGGTTGCTAACACAATTAGATGAAAGACGAATGGAGAACTTTATAATAGATGGATCTGACTGAAACACCTAAGCCCACTTATCAATCTGTGCATCTATGCATGGGACATTATTGCCTTCTCATATAATACGGTGTACAATATAGGTTCATCTGTGAAGACCTCTGTCCACCCCCCAAAAAATAAACTGAATCCAATCAAACCTCTAGATTTTACTGCCAGTTTAGAGAAAATAAGAGGTTAGTCAGGGTTTCTTAGCCTCTGCATTATTGACATTTTGGATAACCACCAAAAGGATAGTAAAAACCAGTCTAATGGTGAAATGAAATAATAAAAAATAGTTAATCCAAAAGAAAGCAAAAAAAAAAAAGGAGAGGAAGGAAAACATAGACTTGATGGGACAAACAAAAAGCAAAAAGAAGAAAGTAGGTTTAGATGCAAACATATTAGTAATTCCATTAAATCTAAATGACAGCATTAAAAAAATTCTCAGCCTAGTTAAAAGCAACAAAGGGACATAGCTTAACTATAAAGATATAGAAAAGTTAAAAATAAAAGTACAGAAAGAAATGCATGCAAACACCAAAAGAAAGATGATATAGCTATATAATATCAGAAAAAGAACACCCTGAGGCAAGAAGCATTATTAGCGATAAAGAGAAACATTTCATAATCATGAAAGATCAATTCATTGGGAAGATGTAGTAAAACTGTATACTTATAACAACATAGCCAAGAAATATGTACAATAAAAATTGGCAAGACAAAAAGGAAAATATGCAATCTTAATATGAGATATTAATACAATACTCTTAGTAACGGATAGAACAAGCAGACAAAAATACCAATAAGGATATAGAAGATTTGAATAACACAATTAACAAACTTAGCCCCCTTAGCATATGTAGAATACTGCACCAAACAGCAGCAAAGTCCGTGTTCTTTTCAAATGCACATGGAGTATTTACCAAAATTGGCCACCACACACCCCACAGTCCTGGTGGCATGGGCACATTTTGTGCATAGTTGATTGATATGGGAGACTGTACCTGACCCAACACGGGTCAATGAGTTTTTTCCCTAGATTTTTGGACTTGAATCTGATGGTTGAAGCTGTGAAAAATAAAGTTTGGGCACTTTTCCTCCCACCTTGAAAAGGGGATCCCGATGTTATCTGAGTCTCTGTTTAGGTTATTCCTGAGGCATGTGTATTCTACCTTGGTTTTACAATGACATTCCAGAATCTTTAGCATGCATTTACTTTGGACATTTTTTACCGTGATAAAATATATACAACATAAAATGTACTAGGTTTAGCATTTAAGTGTACAGTGCAGTGGCACTAAGGACATTCGCATTGTTATGCAACCATCACACCATGCATCTGCAAAACCTCAGGTTTCATCTTTCATCTTCCAAGACTGCAGCTTTATCTCCATTGAACACCAACTCCACATTTCCCACTCCTTGTATCCTCTAGCAACCATCATTCCACTCCTAGACTATTTTGTGACTCAGTTTCTCTATCACTTAAGAGAAGAGAGGCTCCATTGCTGACTGCAGGGATTGCTTCTGTATATACAGGCCTTCTTGCATCTATAGGATTAGGTTTACTGCAGGGAAAAAAGTAAGAGAAATATACATCATATGGGTTTTTGGAGGAAGAAAAGAGGCGACAGCACAAAATGGATGAGGTTTTTGCGTTGGGTGTCCTGCACACAGGACTCAGCAGCCCTGCCATGGATCTATCTGCCCAACTCTTTCCCATGGAGTTCATCTTGTGGGCCACTTCCAAATTATAGATCCACAGGCAAGTTTCACAGCTTTGTCGCTGTCACCTGTGGCAAGCTTCTCATAGTGCCTCTGTGGCTTAATGTCATGAGCCCCTCCATTGTGAGCATTCTGTTTAGGGTCCTGCACCATCACAGCCTGGCAATGAGCTTCAGATGTTTTGCCATAACCTTAGATTTAAGTCATCAAGCAGCAGGACCAAGACCTATCATGCATTTACTTTTGTTTTTGGCTTAATTTGAGTTGGTTTTTTTCCTTGTACAAAAAGAATCTCTGTACACAGACTCCTATTAATTTTTTTAATTAATAGTTTTATTTTTCAGAGCAGTTTTAGCTTTACAAAAAATTGAGAAGAAAGTAAGATGTTCACACACACACAGCTTCCCAATTATTAATGTCTCACAGTAGTGAGGTACATTTGTTAAAATCAATGAACCTATGTTGACATGTCATTATCACTGTAGTTTACTTCAGGGTTCCCTCTTAGTATGGTATATTTTATGGGTTTTGACAAATATATGATAATATGTATCCACCATTATAGTATCGGACAGAGTATTTTCACTGCCCTAAAAATCCTCTGTGCTTTGCCTGTTCATCTACCCCTCACCAAACACCCAGAAATCTTTTTTTTTTTACTGTCTCCATTGCTCTGCCTTTTCCAGAATGTCATATATTTGGAATTATATGTTATGTAGCCTTTTCAGATGGGCTAGTGATATGGTTTGGCTGTGTCCCCACCCAAATCTCATCTTGAATTGTAGCTCCCACAATTCCCACATGTTGTGGGAGGGACCCGGTGGGAGGTAATTGAATCATGGGGAAAAATGATTTGAGCCTCTATCATCACAAACAACCCCATTCTATCTCTAATAACGACTTTTGCGGGTCTTTGCAGTGCTGTTCTCATGATAGTGAATCAGTCTCACAAGATCTAATGGTTTTAAAAATGGGAGTTTCCCCACACAAGGTCTCTCTTGTCTGCTGCTATATAAGATGTGCCTTCACCTTCTGCAATGATTGTGAGGCCTCCCCAGCCATGTGAAACTGTGAGTCCATTAAACCTCTTTTTCTTTATAAATTACCCAGTCTCAGACATGTCTTTTTCAGCAGCATGAAAATGGACTAATACAACTTATTTCACTTAGTAATATGTATTTAAGTTTCTTCAATGTCCTTTCATAACTTGATGGCTCCTTCCTTTCTTGCTTTCTTTTTTTTAATTTTAACTATACAATAAAGCACTAAGCTAAAGAAATTAAACTATGGAATATCTATCTGCTGGCTGGTGGGGAAAATGTGAGGAGCCTGGAGCTTCCTGGAAACACACAATTTCCTCCACAATCTTCGCTGACCTTCCCTTGAGTTATCCCTCTTCCTTTTTAACATTCCTCTTGATTTGAGCCTCTATCATCACAAACAACCTCATTCTAACTCTAATAATGATTTTTGCCTTAAAGTATTATGTCTGATTTTAATATAGTTATGCCAGCTTCCTTCTCATAATGTTCACATAGTATATCTTTTTCCATCATTTTATTTTCAACCTTTCTATATCTGTATCTTTATGCATCATTCTGTTAATATATATCAATCCATCAGTGACTGATTCTCTGATTCCCTAATGTTAAAGCAATTTCCTTTTTTTTTTTTTTTTTCTTTTTGAGACAGGGTCTTGCTCTGTCACCCAGGCTGGAGTGCAGTGGCACGATGATGTCTCACTGCAGCCTGAACGTCCCAGGCTCAAGTGATCCTCCCACCTCAGCCTCCCAAGTAGCTGGGATTACAGGCATACATTACCATACCAGGTTAATTTTTTTTAATTTTTTGTATAGACAGAGTCTCACTATGTTGCCCAGCTGGTCTCAAACTCCTGGCCTCAAGCAATCCTCCCACCTTCACCTCAAAGTGCTGGAATTACAGGCGTGAGTCACCACACGTGGTCAATCTACTATTCTTGACCTCAGCTATTGGCTGTGATATATTATCATATATAGAGAGCTGGATTTGGTTTGCTACTGTTTTCTTCAGAAGAGAAAGCAGGATGTTGCTCAGCCTGGGAGGGCCGTGCCCTCGGTTGAGTTAGCTCTCTGCAACTGAAACAAACTCTAAAGGATTTGAGACCTGGAAACTTTCTGCTAATCCCACCTCCCAAAGTTGGGGCAGTTCACATCCAATGACTGATAGAAGCAAGGTATAAAGACACAGACATTTTGGCTTAATCTAGCATCTCTGATGGGCCGTGTATGGTCCAGAACATCCCATAGGAATGGCCAAAGCTTTGTCACAATTGCATCACATTTTGACTTTTCCCTCTGCCCAAGACTGCTTCCTCCTCCTCTCATCCACGGATGTTGATTCCTAATAAATACTCTGTACACCAAGCACAATCTCAGCATCTACTCCTGGAAAACCAGCAACAAGGTCAGCAGGGCTAGCTAGCTTCATGGGCAGCAACCTATGCAGTCATAAGGGCCCTGCTCCAAGAGGGGCCCCATGCTTAGGTTAATACTCTTGTCAACTAACGAGTGGTGAGGTTCATAAATTTTGAAATAAGAGGTTTATTTCTCATGAAGTGTTGCAATCTGCAAGGTGGCCATTCCTACAGGCTGGGAAGTGTAGCCTGTGACAGAAGTCAGAAACAGGTACTTCGAGGCAGAGATGGATAAAACAGGAATGTATAATGAATGGCTTGGCTAAGTACACATATTTAGTACACAATAGGAGGAGTCATGAATATTTATGAAAAGAGAAACATGCGCATGTGCAATTGGGCTTCATGCCTCTTCATGCATCACATGTTCAAAAAATGATGATGCTTGCATGATCCAAGGGTGGAGTTTTTGGCCCTCTGACATCAAAAGGTGAAACAGAGAACACAAAAACCCTCAACGTGCATCTTCTGCAAACTGCTGAGAACCACTCTGTGGTCAGTGATCTCTTATCAGGAAGGAATGCTGGTTAGTTGCTGTGTTAAAACCACAAAAAGGCCAGGCATGGTGGCTCACACCTGTAATCCCAGCACTTTGGGAGGCTGAGGCAGGTGAATCACGAGGTCAGGAGATCTTCAACACCATCCTGGCTAACACGGTGAAACCCCGTCTCTACTAAAAATACAAAAAAAATTAGCCGGGCTTGGTGGCGGGCGACTGTAGTCCCAGCTACTCAGGAGGCTGAGGTAGGAGAATGGCGTGAACCTGGGAGATGGAGCTTGCAGTGAGCCAAGATCACGCCACTGCACTCCAGCCTGGGCAACAGAGCGAGACTCCGTCTCAAAAAAAAAAAAAAAAAACACAAAAAGGAAGGGGGAGTCCAGTCATGGCCTCAGATGACTGGCTAAAGGCAATGAAGTAGAGTCATCTGTATCTTGTTCCCCAGGGCTGATTTCCGTGTACTCCTTAGGAAAAATTTCTGGTTAAAGATGAATATGGATAGGGCATATTGAGGTATATCTGACCTCCCATCCCCTTATGGCTGGGAACTCAGTTTTTAAGGTTCCTCTGGGGTCCACTTGGCTGAGAGGAACTCCATTCAGTTGGTTGGGAGGCTTAGGATTTTATTTTTATTTCTTACTCTGCTGTCATCATCTTGAAAATATAAATTTTGGTGCTCACTTCAGCAGCACATATACTAAAATTGGAACGATACAGAGAAGATTAGCATAGCCCCTTTTTAAAAATATATATATATATATATATATAAATTTTGATGGCTTTAGAAATGATTTGCAGAGAAGTGAGTCAGAAAAATCTTATGACCAATCAAGATTTCACATTAATAAAGTATTATTATCCATTGTATTATATAAATTGGTGAAACAAAAAATGGTACATTTTTGCAATTTTTAGGTTTAGTCATTACTCATATATCACTATTATCCCTATTACATTTTATAAAAATTGTTTTTTAAAAAAAAGCTTTATATTTTAGGGGTTTGTTCATTTGTTTGTTTTGAGACAGAATCTCACTCTGTTGCCCAGGATGGAGTGCAGTGGCACGATCTTGGCTCACTTCAATCCCCACCTCCCAGGTTCAAGCGATTCTTGCCTCCCAAGCAGCTGAGAATACAGGCGCCCCACCGCCGTGCCCGGCTAATTTTTGTCTTTTTAGTAGAGACAGGGTTTCACCATGTTGGCCAGGCTGGTCTTGAACTCCTGACCTCAAGTGATCCGCCCACCTTAGCCTCCCAAAGTGCTGGGATTACAGGCGTGAGCCACCACGCAGGCTTTATATTTTAGTATTTTAATTACAGTTTTTTTCCTGGATTTTTAACAAGATAAGCACATTTTCATTTTGCACCCAGCCCTATAAATTATGCAAATTACATACCCAGCAGGGAGGATAGGTTCCTGTGAAGATGATTGTCCCTGGTTGTCCTGTAGGAGTCTAGGAGAGAAGAGTGACACTTTAAGCTATTATCTGTTATTTGCAACTTCATGTGACTAACTTTCAGATACTTTGATGAAAGAAGACTTTTAAATGTGTGAAAAAGATCTCCTCAGGGCACTGCACACAAGGAAAACAGGGAGACTACCATCAAGGTGGGAAAGGGTGATACAACAGGGCCAGGGGCCTGATGATAAACTCCAGATTTCACCCAGAGTTAGGCTTTGTTAGAATCCTGTTCCTAACAGGACACAAATCACACAGTGAACTATTAAAAATGAGAGCAAAGCACACAGCACAACTATTAAAAACTAAAAATTAAGCTGTCATTTATATGAGTCATTAACAAAACTCCCTTATCACCAGAAGTATGCTAACACCATATATAAAACTGAACATGTGGGGACATCATTCAACCTCTTGTTTAAAACTGGCTTTGAATGGCCCAACTCTAGAGAATTAGAATGCTTTTTATTATCTGGGGTCCTCTGGAGAGAGATCAACTTCTCAGAGTTCTAAATAGAGAAAATTATCTGGAGTTAATTAAAGTATGCCAATACTGTCATTTTCCATGTGGGGTGGAAAGAACTAATGTGTAGTTAGGATATCAGCAAAAGGCTAGTAGAAACATGAAGTCACTGGTAAATTGAATGCACAACTCCTGGGAAGTGATCAAAACGCAACTGTTTTGTATATTCTGCTACTTGTCTGTTTGTTATTTCTATTATATGTCTATGGCCACCTATACAAAAAGTGAGGGCCCTATTTTCATGTGAAAGGAACCGCCACAGTTAGAAACACTCTAACTAAGGGTAGTGGAGTAAACCAAGCCACTCCTGTTCTAAACAGATTTTAGATCCAGAAAGAATCTCTCTCTCTCTCTCTTTTTTTTTTTTTTTTTTTTTTTTGGAGAGATAGGATCTAGCTATGTTGGTCAGGTTGGTCTTAAACTCCTGGCCTCAGGCAATCCTTCCTTGCCTCCCAAAGTACTAGGATTATAGGCGTGAGCCACCACGTGCCCAGCCAGATTCAAAAAGAATCTATTGAATAGGGGGGAAACTAAGTAATTCAAGAGACTTTGTCTATAGCATTTTGACTATATCTTCTCAGTAAGGACAAAACGAACTATAAACAAACATTGAACCCTAACCTAGTTGGTAGTTGTAATTTTCATGGTAGTATGGGTTTGTGATTCTAAAACTACTTTCTGTGTATTCTTGAATTAAATAAATAAATAAATATATTCAGAAGGATGAAAGCAATATCTCTCACTGTTGGAGAAGAGAATTACAAATATGGAAAGAGGGAAGGTTAAAATAAATCACATTGTGGTCATTTGGAATTGGAGGCCAATTTAAATTCAAGTGGCAGGGTATAATTTTTTTTTTTTTTTTTTTTTTTTAGCTAGTCTCTGTCACCCAGGCTGGAGCGCAGTGGAGCAACCTCAGGTCACTGCAACCTCCACCTCCCGGGTTCATGCAATTCTCCTGCCTCAGCCTCCTGAGTAGCTGGGACTACAGGCATGTGCCACCACGCCCAACTAATTTTTTGTATTTTTAATAGAGACGGGGTTTCACCATGTTGGCCAGGCTGGTCTCGAACTCCTGGCCTCAAATGATTCACCCACCTGGACCTCCCAAAGTGCTAGGATTACAAGTGTGAGCCACCACACCCAGCTGGGTATAATTTTTTTTTTTTTTTTGAGACAGTTTCACTCTTGCTGCCCAGGCTAGAGAGTGCAATGGCACGATCTCGGCTCACCGCAACCTCCACCTCTGGGGTTCAAGCAATTCTCCTGCCTCAGCCTCCCAAGTAGATGGGATTATAGGCACCTGCCACCACGCCTGGCTAATTTTTGTATTTTTAGTAGAGACAAGGTTTCACCATGCTGGTCAGGCTGGTCTCAAACTCCTGACCTCAGGTGGTCCACCCGCCTTGGCCTCCCAAAGTGCTGGGATTAAAGGAGAGGCTCTGCACCAGCGTGGGTATAATTTTTTATGAGTTAAAATTGTATTTTATTTATTTACTTTTATAAAGAGAGCATTATGTTTAGGATTTATGTACCTGGTTTTTTAAAAACTCATTTACCTAATTAATGAGAGAATGAGTGGGATGGTAAAGCTGGTTTCAAGAGAACTTGAGAGATTAAGTATTATAGGCACTGAATAAAAGATGTTAAAATAGAATTTTGGGGTGGTATACAAAACTGGTTAATGTTATACAGGGCAAGAAGACTATAACCTTTGGGATTTAGGGTTTTTGTTTATTTGTTTGGTTTTTATTTTTTGTTTTAGTTTTTGTTGTTTTATTTTTTTTCCCTGAATGAAATTATTAGTAGCTATACTAGACAAAAATCTACATGTTAGTATGTAACATTATGGTCTTGGCCCCATTCAATAGTGAATAACAAATCAAATCAAGGTACATTCTCCTAAAGAATAAGAAAATTCATCCTGGCATGGTGGCTCACACCTGTAATCTCAGCACTTTGGGAGGCCTAGGTGAGCAGATCACCTGAGGTCAGGAGTTCGAGACCTGACCTGGCCAACATGATGAAACCCCATCTCTACTGAAAATACAAAAATTACCCGGGCATGGTGGCAGGCACCTGAAATCCCAGCTACTTGGGAGGCTGAGGCAGGAGAATCGCTGGAACCTGGGAGGCAGAGGTTGCAGTGAGCCGAGATCTTGCCACTGCACTCCAGCCTGGAGACTCCGCCAAAAAAAAAAAAAAAGAATAAGAAAATTCTTGGCTGGGCCTGTTAGCTAGAGAGTGGACAGAGTGTCCTCTAATACAGAGAACAGAGATCTGTCTGCCTTGAGGCAGTAGAAGCAATTCCAGTAGCACTAAGCACCCAGATCTTGGTTTCTAAATACTATTCCCCACTAAAAAGAAAAAGAAGAAAAAAAAGGCTCCTTGAAGAAATGCTTAATTTCCCCCCACAAAAAAAGAAATGTTTAATTCCAGAACTAGCGCAGAAAAATTATAAGTGGAATCTGGAATAGCTTCATGTTCCAGGAAGTAAGGGGGTGCTCGAAGAATGATGAGGACACGGCAGAAGGGCACAGGAGCTGTCCTGAAGGGACTCTCCCTGGCAAAATCTGGGGCAATTTGAGCATCAAAATAAATAATAATAGTAATGCATTTAATCCATTGAGTAATATAGGAACCTATCTGCCCTTATTTATGTAAATAACTGGGAGATAATGGAAAACTCTTCCTAGCAGTCGTATACCAGCCAATAAAGGAAGAGGAAATATTATAATTTTTAAAAACACTATTTTATAATAATCATAGTAGTGGTTGGTTCAGGCAATGAATGTAAAACTAGTAGGTAAAAGTTTTTTGAGGAACAGAATATGTATATGGTCTCAAAGTAGTTCCCAAAAAATAATTGATTAATTTCAAAGGTATTTTAAAAATAGTAATTTTACAATGGAGAAAATGACAGCCACCACCTTCACTAAATTCTCGAAATTATCATCATCAGAAATGGGGCAAATCGATATCATGTGCCTCCTGATGTAATGTCCTGAGAAAGACATATCACTTCTATGATATTATTGCCAAAAATGCATAACTTCAATCTATTCATAAAGAAACATCAGACAAATCCAAATTGAGAGGCATTCTACAAACTAACTAGAGTGTGTTCTTCAAAAATGTCAAGGTCACAAATGACAAAATAAGGCTGAGGAACTGCCCTAGATTAAAGAAGACTAAACAGGCATAATGACTAAAGGCATTTCATGATCCTGTATTGGATCATTTACCTGAGAAAAAAATTATGAAGGTTATAAAAGATATTATTGGGAAAATTGATGATATTTGAGTATCAATTAGATTAAATAATAGCAATATGCCAGTGTTAAATATTCTGACTTTCATACACCCTGAAGTACTTAGGAGTAAATGGGCATAATGTCTGCAACTGATTCTCAAGTGGTTCAGAAAAAATATACACACAGAGGCACACAGCACATATATGCATACGTAATGGGGATATAATGCTATGTATATGCATATAATGGTGTGTATGTAGATGGATGGATGGATGGTAGAATAATAAAGCAAAAATGAAGCAAAAGGTAAATAATTGGTGAATCTGGGTAAAAAATATGCAGGAGGGGTTTGGACTAGTCTTGCAATTTTTCCATAATTTTTGATAAATCTGAAGTTTATTTTTTTAAAAATCCTCCAAAAGACCCCCCAAAAGATTGGTGTCAACCTCCATCATATCAGTTCAGGGTGTGTAGTCTTAGGCAGACTGGTTTGGCCACACTTCCCAATCAACTAACAGGGAACAAGTGAGATGAGGCTAACGAGGCACCATCCTCCCCTTTGGATCATAGGCAGAAAGGACCAGAGTGGCAGGCGGCCCTCCAGCACATGAGGCTCATTTCTCAGTGGAATGGCCAGGGACAGCCCCAAGCCACAACAGACTCACCCCCACACACACACTAATACCTGTGGAGGGGAAGCCTGGTCTCCTCTGGCCCCTGGCACTCTGTATCCGGAGGCCCTGCTATCTAAGATGTGTTCTTAGTGACAGTGCTATGAACCTCGGACTTCCTGCAGGAGAACAGGGAGAAGAGGCCTCAGAACACTAGTTTGCAGCTGCAGCTCCCTCTCCTGCATGTTTTCATGAAGGAAAATACCTTTAGACATTAAACACCCAACGTTCAAAATCTTAGACACAAAGTTGGGAGAAAAGGGAATTAGTACTCATCAGATTTTTTGCTGAAAAATGAGAGATAGTTTTAGGGGGTGGGCCCAGTGGCTCACACATGTAATTCCAGCACTTTGGGAAGCCAAGGCAGGTGGATTGCTTGAGCTCAGGGGTTCAGCATCAGTCTGGGCAACATAGCAAAACCTGGCCTCTACAAAAAATTACAAAAAAAAAATTAGCTGGACATGGTGGTGTGTGCTTGTAGTCCCAGCTCCTCAGGAGTCTGAGGTGGAAGGATCATTGAGCCTAGGAGGTCAAGGTTGCAGTGAGATATAATCAAGCTATGATCGTGCCACTGCACTCCAGCCTGGGTAACAGAGTGAGACCGTGTCTCAAAAAGAGAAAGAGAGAGAAAGGGAGAGTTTTAGGCTAATTTAAACAGAAAACATTTTTGAAAGATTATTTTATTGTTACAAGATGGACTGTGATTGATGTAAAAATACCAACAGACACAGTAAAAAGATATAATTCCTCTAAATATAACTAGAAGACACAAGAATTTCACAGCATGACCACAGCTGTACAATACAGGACGTTAGCCGTGTTCAGAGTCAAGTTCCTCCTGCCTTCGAGTGCCCAGGAAGCTGCCCTCCTGTCAACAGTACCCAGCCACAGGAATGAGAATCCTACTAGGTCCTCTGATAAGCTCATTTTGTCATTATTGCCTTTAATTCCCCAAGTGGCAATCCCCATCCTAAATGCTCTAGAAGGCTCGTTTCCATCCTGGCTAAAATATCCTGATGGGCTGACATGATCCAACCAACTGCAAACTGAGAAATAACGTCTCCAACTTGCCCTGCGCACATTTTCTCCCTCCTCTCAGGAGCCAATGTGAGCCAGTCCCGCACATTCCAGAGCAAATAGTGTCTGGACTGAATCGATGGCTACTTGTAGGCCTCTCCAGGATCCAACCATCCCACGTAGGTCTTCTCGAAGTGCTGTCCACTCAGAGAAGATCTGGCTGAGGAAACAGACACACAGAGGCCACGCAGCCAGAACCACAGCCTAAATCAGCCCATAGGAACAAGGTGGGGAGACCACCACTACTGCCCCCTGCTGGACACTGGGCAAACTCCTTCGCGGAACTCACAAGCCCTGTGTGTCCCGGCACCTGCTCTCTTCTCTGGCCCCATCTCCCATCACCATCCTCATCTGACAGTCCACACTACAGCCACCGAAACTTCTCTCAGTTCCCAGCCAATTACTCAGTCATTTTGGAGCCCTCTCCCCTTCCTATCCTCTCTCCGTCTATCCATCCACCCTTACACTAATTGAACTCAGCTCTCAGGCCCCAGTTGATGACTTCCTCCCTTAGGGCCAGGCACCGTGGCTTACACCTGTAATCCCAGCACTTTGGGAGGCCAAGGCAGGTGGATCACTTAAGCTCAAGAGTTCAAGACCAGACTGGGCAACATGGTGAAACCCCGTTTCTATGTAAAATACACAAAGTAGCCAGATGTGGTGGTGCACACCTGTAGTCCCAGCTACTCAGGAGGCTGAGGTGGGAGGATCATTTGAGCCCAGGAGGTCAAGGCCACAGTAAGCCATGATCACACCACTGCACTCCAGCTTGGGTAACAGAGAGTGACCCTGTCTCAAAAAAAAGACTTCCTGGCCATGCGTGGTGGCTCGTGCCTGTAATCCCAGCACTTTGGGAGGCCGAGGCAGGTGGATCACTTGAGGTCAGGAGTTTGAGACCACCCTGGCCAACATGGTGAAACCCCATCTCGACTAAAAATACAAAAAAAAAAAAAGAGTCGTCCGTGTTTGCACGCACCTGTAATCCCAGCTACGCAGGAGGCTGAGGCAGGAGAATCACTTGAACCTAAGAAGCGGAGGTTGCAGTGAGCCAAGATTGCGCCACTGCACTCCAGCCTGAGTGACAGAGTGAGACTCCATCTCAAAAATAAAAAAAAATAAATTAAATGTAAAAAGACTTTCTCAGTGTATGTGGTATATCCAAGACAATAGAATATCATTCCACCTTAGAAAAGAAGGAAATCGGTTGGGCACAGTGCCTCACGCCTGTAATCCCAGCACCTTGGGAGGCCGAGGCAGGTGGATCACCTGAGGTTGGGAGTTCAAGGCCAGCCTGACCAACATGGAGAAACCCCGTCTCTACTAAACATACAAAATTAGCCAGGCGTGGTGGTGCATGCCTGTAATCCCAACTACTCAGGAGGCTGAGGCAGGAGAATTGCTTGAAACCAGGAGGCGGAGGTGGCGGTGAGCCAAGATTGCACCTTTGCACTCCAGCCTGGGCAACAAGAGCAAAACTCCATCTCAAAAAAAAAAAAAAAAAAAGGAAGGAAGGAAGAAAGGAAATCTTGTCACGTGCCACAACATGGATGAAACTTGAGGATATTATGAGGATATTATGCTAAGTGAAATAACCCAAGACTCCCCAAATCTGAGTGAGGATCCTCAGTAATTTGTCTCCATAGCGCTTACCACAGTGAATTGCAATGGCCTGTTGCCCATTGTCTATGTCCTCTGTAAGGACAGTACAGTATCCTGTTCACGGTTGAAGCCTCAGTACCCAGCATTATGCCTGGCACGTTATGTGTGGTCACAAATAATGATAGATAGACAGATAGATACATAAATAGATGGGTCAGTTCATGAGGAACTCAGTATCAGACTCCAGAGGGCTTTGGGATCTGGAGTCATGACTGCCTGAGATCCAAAACAAGACATTTTGCCAGTTTTACTTGTTTATGCTGAAAAGCATCAAAGGCCTTTTGAGATAGAGGTTTCCTTTTCCATGGCTAAATTAGGGGTTTTCTTGCTTTGAAATAACAATACTGCTTTTTGCCACGTGGTGGAGCCAATACAACATCAAACGGGCCCTAGGAGGCGCCATTTTACCGTCATCACCTGCCTGGGCAGGACCACCCGCTATAGCTCACAGTGAAGAGCATGATTGTGGTGTAATAACTTTATTACTACAGGCTTATGTTTGTTGTTCAGGAAATCTTGGTGACCTTTAAAACTTCCCAAGACACACAAATCATTCCAGTTGCACAAAAGGATGGAGCAGGTTATTTTCTCTCCAAAGAGAGCCTGTCAACCTGTTGGTGCAGAAATACATGTGCAGGCTGTGTTTAATTGTGAGTGGGGGTTGGGCGCGGTGGCTAACGCCTGTAATCCCAGCACTTTGGGAAGCCAAGGCAGGTGGATCACCTAAGGTCAAGAGTTCGAGACCAGCATCGCCATTATGGTGAAACCCCGTCTCTACTAAAAATACAAAATTAGCCGGGCGTGATGGCAGGCATCTGTCCTGAGACAGGAGAATTGCTTGAATCCAGGAGGCAGAGGTTGCAGTGAGCTGAGATCATGCCACTGCACTCCAGCCTGGGTGACAGAGCGAGACTCCTTCTCAAAAAACATAAAAAGTGAAAATAAAAATAAAAATCGTGAGTGGGAATAGACTAGGAGAAGCCCCCAAATTATTGTATCTTCATAAAGCCAAGCTCACACTTGGGAGGCTGAGGCAGGATAATTATTGAGGCCAGGAGTTCCAGTCTAGGCTGGGCAATATAGCGAGACCCCATCTCTACACACACACACACATATACACACACAAATTAGCTTGGCATGGTGGTAAATGCCTGTAGTCCTAACTACTCAGGAGGCTGAGGTGGGAGGATCACTTGAGCCCAGGAAACGGAGGCTGCAGTGAGCTATGATCATGCCACTGTACTCCAGCCTGGGTGACAGAGCAAGGTCTTGTCTCTTAAAAATAAAAAATAAAAAGCCAAGTTCTTCTCCATCAGGGCCTGCTTCTGAAGAGTGGGCAAGCAGGACCATGGGTCTACAGTCCTGCTATCAGAAGAAGCTCTCATGGACCCTGGAACACCTGTGATGGGGCTCAGGAGCCTCTCCACCAGAGCTGCCTAGAGCCCTACTCCTTCCCCACCAGCCTGACCACCACACTCACCTCTTTCACCCTTCACTTCCAACCCCTCCAATTGCCCTTACAAGGTCCTATAGCAGCTAGTCCCTCCCCACCTCTCGGCCTCACCTCTGGCCTCTTCTGGCCCTTGACAAAGATTCTTTGCTTGACCAAACTTTAGTGAGCCTCCTGATCCTTTCCTAGGCCCATCTGTGCACTTCCTTGAAAAATTCAGTTTTAACGAGGACCCTGCTAAGTCAGTTTAGCTAGAACCCCTCAACACCTTGCTATCTGATCATCCCCAATATCTAACTGTGCTCCTCATCCTCCACGATCTAGGTGATGTCCAATGACCCTGTCCTGTCTTCAGCAAGACTCGGTTAGGGGGTTTAGCCAGAATCCCCCTTATTCTTTATGTTTCCTCTTAGTAATTATCTGTCACTGACCCCCACTCTGCTTCTTGGCTATGCATTCCCACCTGGCCGTGCCATATTCAGAGTTGAGCCCAATCTCTATTCACCCCGCAAAACCCCATTGCAGTGGCCCCTATGCCTATTGCAACGATCCTGAATAAAGCCTTCCTAATCATACCTCAACAAGTGCCACCGAATAATTTTTTCTTTTCTTTGACACCAATCTCACATTACTACCTCCACCCTCCCCCAGGACCCTACTCCCAGAACACACCCAACCACCCCCATCCCTACATAGAATGCTCAGGGGGCCAAGGGGGCGTCCAGGGACTTCATGGTTTCTAGCACTTTGTAGTCCACCGAAATGCCCCCAGGAGTGGCAATCAAGTGGAGAGGCTGGGCTGTGTGTTGATGGCCAGTCTGGTCCCAAGTAGACCCCATAGAGATGTCCTGGGCCCTTCATCCCCCCTCCACACCAGCACCAGCACCCACAACTTAGGGACAGACCAGTCAGCCCCAGAGAGAGAGAGAAAGAGAGAGAGGGAGGAGGGAGCAACAAGAAATGCTTGCACAGCTCTGTCCTGCAACATTCTTATCTTTCTCCTAGAGGAATTCAAGCATTAAACCCTGGGGGAGGAATCTTCTGGTTCTCTTGTAAAGGAGGGTACACTCCACCCCACCCTAAACTCAGACATTTGAAGCAATCCTAGTGGATAGTAAATCTGGGCTCCTCAAAGTTCTCAATTCAGAGACTCCTTTAGCATGACACAGGGCCCAGGGAGCATTTCCCTCACCCTAAATCAATGATTCTGACATCAAAGATGCCAACAAGTTTTCCCTGGGAACGCTTTGTGCCTATGACCCTTTGTTCAACAAACCTTTACCAAGCACCCACCAGGTGCCAGGCACTATGCCAGGATCACAAAGGTGAACAAGAAAGACATGGTGTCTCATTCAGAAATGGATGGGCTAGCGGGGAAATGGACACTAAATATTTGTAACACCAGGTGATACGCGCTCTCACAGAAGTTACATAAAACGTGCCAAGATGACAGCTCTAATTATTCACTATTGTGCTTTTCATTTTATATTCAAGTCCACATTGCAGAATACATGTTAGAGAGCACTTATGTCTTGACATGACTTGCACTTTTGATCAGTCCATAGACTGCTTGAGTGGAAAGAAATTCCTCTAAGACACTCCCTTCTGAGTATGAGTCAGAAAGCTGAGGTCTCCCCAGCATAGCCGGGTCAGGGGCAGGGTGACAGGGCCTCCCGACACACGCAGCATCCAAGCAGACTGAGCAGAGCCTGCAGAGCGGGCAGCAGGATGGGACCTCTCCCGAGAGTCTGGAAGCCCCAGCTGGCTCCGGCCCTCTCTAGGGCTGCGGGACCCTCCCTTCTCTGGCCTCAGCTTCTTAGCTGCCTTGGTTAGACTGGACAGGAGGAGACAGCTCTGCCCTCCTTTCCACCTCTGAGCTTATGCTCTTGTGAGTCTCATTCTTGCCATGAAGAATTGAAGAATCTTTGTGCTCTGAGTCAGAAGCTATGTGGCCGCTTTGCTAAAATGTGACTCAGACACAGACTCAGCCCTGAGGCCCCTTTCATTATATTCCCTTATTTGGTCCCAGGCAGCATTTCCATATTCTCTCTGGGGAGCTGGTGGGCAGAGCCTTTCTGTGGGCCAAGGAGGAGCTCAGGTGCCAGACACCCAGACTCTGATGGCTCTGTAGCTAACTGGCCCATCCTCAGAGACTAACGCAAAGGAACGAATTTCCAGGATGTTCAACTATGTGGAGAAAACAAAAAAAAAGCAAAGGAAAACATATTTTTAAAGAAAGAAAGACCAGGTGCAGTGGCTCACGCCTGTAATCCCAACACTTTGGGAGGCCGAGGCAGACAGATCACCTGAGGTCAGGAGTTCAAGACCAGCCTGGCCAACATGGTGAGTCAATACTAAAAATACAAAAATTAGCCAGGTGTGGTGGTGCACACCTGTAATCCCAGCTACTCAGGAGGTAGAGACAGGAGAATCACTTGAACCCAGGAGGTGGAGGTTGCAGTGAGCTGAGATCGTGTCACTGCACTCCATTCTGGGCAACAGACTCCGTCTCAAAAAAAAAAAAAAAAAAAAAAAAGAGAGGGAAGGAAGGGAGGGAGGGAGGGAAGAAGGAAGGAAGGAAGGGAGGGAGGGAGGGAGGGAGGGAGGGAGGGAGGAAAGAAGGAAAGAAGGAAGGAAGGAAGGAAGGAAGGAAGGAAAGAAGGAAGGAAAGAAGGAGGCTGGGCGCCGTGGCTCACGCCTGTAATCCCAGCACTTTGGGAGGCCGAGGTGGGTGGATGATTTGAGGTCAGGAGTTCAAGACCAGCCTGGCCAACATGGTAAAACCCTGTCTCTACTAAAAATACAAAAATTAGCTGGGCCGTAATGGTGCACACCTGTAATCCCAGCTACTAGGGAGGCTAAGGCAGGAGAATTGCTTGAGCCTGGAAGGTAGAGGTTGCGGTAAGCTGAGATCGCACCACTGCACTCCAGCCTGGCTGACAGAGTGAGACCCTGTCTAAAAAAAGAGGCCGGGCGCGGTGGCTCACGCCTGTAATCCCAGCACTTTGGGAGGCCGAGGCGGGCGGATCACGAGGTCAGGAGATCGAGACCATCCTGGCTAACACGGTGAAACCCCGTCTCTACTAAAAATACAAAAAATTAGCCGGGCGTGGTAGCGGGCGCCTGTAGTCCCAGCTACTCGGGAGGCTGAGGCAGGAGAATGGCGTGAACCCGGGAGGCGGAGCTTGCAGTGAGCCGAGATCGCGCCACTGCACTCCAGCCTGGGCGACAGAGCGAGACTCCGTCTCAAAAAAAAAAAAAAAAAAAAGAAAAGAAAAGAAAAGGAAAGGAAAAGAAAGAAAAACATGGGAAGAAACAAAGGAAGGAAAATAAACTACATTATATGGAGAATGATTTGGACACCATCAAACTTCCACTAGCTGTCCCTGAAAACCGAAATTAATATGCTAAAAAATTACTATCTCTAAGTCCATAGAAAAGTCTCCTCTGTATATACATCAAGAAGAGAGCAAAACGGGGAGGATAGGACATAACCCACCTCCCAGAGAGAGAAGCAGCCCGGCCAGTGGAAGTGTCCTGGTGATATTCCCCCAAGCACTGCTACATTTCCAAGTGGCCCCTGTGACTGGAAATTAGAAGCATAGGAGTTATTGACCTAAGTAGATTTTGAGGTAAAAAATCCACAAAGGTACAAGAAGAGGAAGGAGAGGAAGGAGCTGGTGAAGGAGATTGAGAAAGAACAGCCAGGAAGGTGGAAGAAAAACCAGGAGAAGGAGGTGTCCATGGAAGCAGAGGGAAGAAAGTAAGGGAATGGCAACAGTGTCAGTGGCAGCTGCTGGACACAGAGAGTAAGAACTGAGAAGGTTTCCCTGGATTTCGAATCAAGGAAGTCATTGGGGACTGTGACCACTGCACTTCGCAGGGTGCTGACAAGTAAGGCTTAGAATGTTCATTTTCTCCCCCATTTGCTCCGCAAACCACATTGCCCCTGTCTAGGACAGAGGTTCCCAAAAGCAGTTTTGCATTCAAATGCCAACTCCACTACCCACTGACTGTATAACCCTGGGTGACTCATTGAGTATCTTGGTGTCTTGGTTTTCTCATCTGTAAACATGGAAACAGTGACAAGACCTATCTTATAGGGCTATTCTGAGGATTAAATGAGTAAATATGTGCAAAGCATTTGATTTTTTTTTTTTTAGATGGGGGTCTCTCTATGTTGTGCAGGCTGGTCTCAAACCCCTGGGCTCAAGTAGTCCTCTCACCTCTGCCTCCCATTGTGCCGTGCCTGGCCATTTGCAAAGCACCTGAGATGAGGATGTGTTCTCTCCAGGCTGCTCCAGCCAATGACAACACAGTAGAGGTACTGGGCTGGCCATTTCTGCCCAATGCAGACTTCTATTGGCCCAGCTTTGCCCCAGAATCCCCACTGGGTTGGCCAAGGCCTTCTCAGAATGGCACTGCAGTCTATGGATCCTCCTACCACACCGCCTTTCCTTCCCCATCTCTTTTCATAGGTGTAAGGCTTACGTTATGGGCTGAAGGCTTTTCTGGACTACTCCTGTTCTCTCTCCCCTCCAGTTACACAGGACTTACCCCCAATAAGTCTCTTGCATGTCTAACTTCGTTTTGGCATTTGCTTCCCAGAGGACTCAAGTGGACACACTTGGTTAAACAGAATTCTCTGCTACAGGACTTGTCAGAGCCTTTAATATTAAAATATACACATTATAACTCATCAAGAGGGAAAAGTATAAAGCATTTCCCAAATTCATTTGATCACTAAAAACCACACACTCACATCCACACACGCCACAGACCCTCTCATGAACATCTCATGAAACATGTTTTGCTGAGTAAAGTTTGTTAAACATTGAGAACTAGGCCAGCCGTGGTGGCTCACACCTGTAATCCCAGCACTTTGCGAGGCCAGGGCAGGCAGATCACTTGAGGTCAGGAGTTGGAGACCAGCCTGGCCAACATGGTGAAACCCCGTCTCTACTAAAAATACAAAAATTAGCAGGGCATGGTGGCGCATGCCTGTAATCCCAGCTACTCAGGAGGCTAAGACACAAGAATCACTTGAATCCAGTGGGTAGAGGTTGCAGTGAGTCGAGATCACGCCACTGCACTCCAGCCTGGGCAACAGAGCAAGACTCTGTCTCAAAACAACACCAAAAAACATTGAACTGAAGACACCTAAAGTTCCATCCAACCCTGAGATTCTTTCATATTAATCTCAAAGTGTGAAATGCCTCAGTCGCCTAGGGCCTTATTCTACAGAAGGGAAGTCCAAAGGCTCATTTGAATTGCATTAGCAACTCGAGCTATATTTGTAAGTCTCCTCCCATCTGAGAATTTCTTTGTCAGCACCATTTTCCCTATTCTACAGATGGAGAAATTGAGGTCTAAGAAGACCAAGACACTTGTCTCAGACCCACAGTTGAGGTCTTAGTTTGCCACTGAGTCACGGTCCGTGTGACACAAGGATGGAAAACCAAAGGGAGCCACAGCTGAGGGAAGGGAAATGAGAAGGGTATCTGAAATGTCGGCCCTGCAATAAGGTGGGCCACAGCAATAATGAGATGTCACTTGGCTCAGCCCTGTGCCTGGAAGGAGGGAGGTGGTCAAGGATATCAACAAAAAAATAGTTGCTGATCCCAGGAGAAATACAACATTGAATTGAGGGGAAAACACAGAAACACATCTAGACTGTCATTAAACAAATGTAACCGAGGCAGGGGAAATGTGGAGCCCCAACGTGAGTAGGTGATGGAGTTGGGTGACTGTGATATGTCACAGCAGGATGGGTATTTGGCTGCCCCCAGCCCCCTCCTGCCCCTCCCTGTTCCAGCACCCTGGCCCACCAGCCCCTTCCTGGCAACTCCCATACTCCCCCAGTTCATGCACTAAAGGATTAATAGCTCACTCAGGGAAGGCTTTCTGCCCCTCGGCCAACACCAACTTCCCTTTCAGCAAGCCAGTGTCGGCACTACAGTGGTTTGGAATACTTTCAATATCACTCCCTGTTAACAAGCCTATCCTTGGACTGGCTGAGAAAAGAAATGGAACGGGGCAAAGTAACAAAACAAAGAGGCAAGATAGAGCCAAATGTCTCCTATGGTTACCTAAATCACAATTTAGACAAGCACTGGTGATTCTTGCACATAGAGAACCACCACTGAACTGTACAGGGGAAACTGGTTTCTGCCCCAGCGGATGTGTTGGGGAAATGACATACTGACCACCATGACTACATCCTCGGAAGACTGAGTGGCAGAGTGCTACTTTGGCTTTCTTACCAGGTGAACTTGAGCATATATCTGGGCAGTTCTAGAATTTCGATGTGGGAGGGACTTAGGGATGAAAAAAATAAAATGTGGATGGTAGATGGCATTTGGGGCAGGGGATTGGAGGCTTGTCTTGTAGCTGTTTTTGCTTAGTAAGCTCCCTGTTCTGGCTTCGAGACATATTTATTGGGGAGCTTGCTGATGGGAATTATGGACGGGGCCAGCTCCTCTCCCAGCACCCTGTGGTGCTGACATCTGAGGTGATCACTTCCCAGGGAGTGGAGAAAAGCATGCTGCTCTATATTTGTTCCCTACATCAGGAAGCGTGAAAACAGGATTTGCTGCCACATGTCAAGTACTCATGTGCCTGTAGAAGAAAGGAGCCGTTGCTGCTGATGATAACAATGATAGCATCTAAGGTTTTATAGTTCCCCAAGTAATTTCACATACACTGTGATTTGATGCTTATAACAACCGTGTGAACTATGCAAAGTAGGTATTATTTCCCCATTTTAAGAGATGGGAGAATGGATAGTTAGTATTTTGAAAATTGCCAGACCCCACACATATAAGACTTCATGTATTATTAGTAAAATTACTACTAGGGGACCCCAGCTATGAAAACCTCTCTGGGAGATAGCACTGGTGGGTGAGGGGCAGCAGCTTCGGCTCTTGCCTCCTGGCAAGGGTGGGATGTAATACCCTAAGCTCCAACAGACTGGGGAAAGAGAAGGGGCTTAGAAAACTGTCTGGGCTGCTGGATTTCTTTCCGGAGTTTCCCTCTCTCCTTCTACTGTCAGCGCATCCCATCTTTTGCAACACCAGGGAGAAGCCTTTCCATGCCTCTTCAGCTCTTAGAATCCCTCCAGAAGCCCCCTCCCTGCGGAGTGGCATCTAACAGGCTTGTCTAATACCCATGCTACAGCTATGAGGAAAGAATAAAACCTGCAGCTGCTTCAGAAGAGAAAGAAATCTCTTTTCAAATGAAACCGTTTTTTGCAGCCCTGTGGAATTCATATTCTTTCTGATCTCCTTTGGATTCAAATCACGGACCTCAAAGAGGGAGGGGAAGAGAACAGGTTCTTTTCCTCTGCCTGGGCCTGCCGTTCCCTCTGCCCTCCTACACTGGGTATGGACAGACCCCAAGGGACCGTGGTCTAGGTGTTGGCAGCCAGGCTGGCTCTACAACACAACATGTCAGCTGCTCTGCTGGGCCTCTGTTTACTCATCCATAAAATGAGGAGATAAGATCTCCCTTGACTGGCTGTGAAGATTAAGTGCACAAATATGTGTAAATATGTGTAAAGTGCACAAATATGTCAAATAAAAACTGAGACTGACACGTGGAGGTGCAAAATTAAAAAGGAAGCTTTGGTTAGTATCTCCAGAACCTGGCTAGGCACAGTGGCTCACATCTGTAACCTCAGAGCTTTGGGAGGCCGAGATGGGTGGATCACCTGAGGTCAGGAGTTCAAGACCAGCCTGGACAACATGGCGAAACCCCGTCTCTATTAAAAATACAAAAATTAGCCGGGCATGGCAGTGAGCCCCTGTAATCCCAGCTACTCAAGAGGCTGAGGCAGGAGAATTGCTTGAACCCGGGAGGCGGAGGTTGCAGTGAGCCGAGATCACGCCACTGCACTCCAGCCTGGGTGACAGAGTGAGACTCCACCTCAAAAAAAAAAAAAAAAAAAAATCCAGAACCTGCAGATTGTGCCTCTGATGCATCTGAAACATCCAGGGCCAGGGAGAAAATAATCTAAAGAAAAATACTACTGAAAAAGATTCCATTGCCATGGCCCTCTGAGACACACACATTCTTATTCTCTTATTTTCTCTCTCTCTCTCTCTCTCTCTCTTCTTCTCTCTCTCTTTCTCTCTCTCTCTCTCACTCCCTCTCTCATTTACTCACAAGGTCAGTGGCCCAGACCCAGGCAGTTCTGGATAATCCCAGCTGTTTCTGACTCCCCACCATCCTCAGGGCTGGCTGACTCACTCCAGGAAGGTTTTCCACCGTGAAGTGTTTGTCTATGTCCTTGTGTTCCCGTGAAAAGGACTGTGTGGTCAGAGAAAGAGAAGACTTTGCTGGGTCAGTGAGATAGCATAGTGTGAGAGGCTTTGGGAAGTAGAAAAAGCAACATTAACTCAGGTTTAAAAACTAGACTTTGTCCAAATGGTTTGGGAAAGTAGTCATTGTATGTGTTTGCGATTAAATTTGGGTGGCATAGGACAGCCTAAAGCCCTTTGTAAGCAGAGCCCTATGTGCACAGCGATCCCTAGAAGGCTGGCAAGGGGAGTGGCCAGGGCTGCACCAAAGAGGGTGTTGCCTAGCTGGGGAAGAGGAACTTCAGGTGAGCCAGGAGGCTCTTCTGCTTCCATGCTGTGCAAAGCTTCTGAGTTGACTGGAATGATAGGTCTGATCTGCCCATTTGTTGCTAAAATGACTTAGGAGGGAAATAACCTCCACCTGCCTGGGAGGAGTCACTTCCTCCAGAGATGAGCTGTCCTTGAGGAGATCAGTGGGAGGAGAAGCCTGCGCTCTGCCCCACTGGGCAGAAGGACAAGCTTTCTCCCAAGAGCCTCGAGCCCAGAAGAAGTCGGGGTGGGGCCAATGGAAATCAGACAGTGGAATAAATGAACAGCTTCCAGGACAGGGCTGTCTCTTTCCTCTGTTTTCAATTGTGATGGCTTCATAAAACCCTTGCACCAGAAACCCATGAGCTAGAAATGAATGCCTGTATCCCCATCTCTGGACTCAGAGTCCAGAGTGCCAACCATTACACAATGCAACCTGTGTCCCCGCCTTATTCAAGAGTAAAGAAAGCAAAGCCTGGTGGTGGACGGTGGTACCTGCCCATCAGGCAGCATGCCCAGACTTGCAAACCAGAGATAGATAGAGGATGTCAAATAAAAACAAAACCATGGGAGACTGAGGCAGGAGAATCACTTGAACCGGGAGGCAGAGGTTGCAATGAGCCAAGATCACGCCATTGCACTCCAGCCCGGGCAACAAGAGTGAAACTGTTAAAAAAAAAAAAAAAAATCCAGACTTTTATAAAGGGACACTTCAATAGAAAGAAAGACTATTGCAGGCCAGGCGCAGTGGCTCACACCTGTAATCCTAGCACTTTGGGAGGCCAAAGCAGGTGGATCACCTGAGGTCAGGAGTTCAAGACCAGCTGGGCCAACATGATGAAACCCCGTCTCTACTAAAAATACAAAAAAATTAGCTGCTCATGGCAGCTGGTACCTGTAATCCCAGCTACTCAGGAGGCTGAGGCAGGAGAATCGCTTGCACCCGGGAGGCGAAGGTTGCAGTGAGTGGAGATTGCACCACTGCACTCCAGCCTGGGCAACAAGAGTGAAACAAGAAAGAAAGAGCGAAAGAGAGAGAGAGAGAGAGAAGGAGAGAAGGAGAGGAAGGGAGGAAGGGAGGGAGAAAGAAAGAAAAAAGAGAGAAAAAGAGAAGGAAGGAAGGAAAAGAAAGAAAACAGAAGAGAAGAGAAAAGAAAAGAAAAGAGAGAAAGACAATTCCAATTCAGAGAATCTGCAAGCAGCCTAAAATCAAACAGAAAAAGATTCTTCTTTTCTAGGGTAAAGGAGGAGCAAGTGGAGATAAGCAGACTCTTGGGAGGGGAAGCTGGACAAGTGAGGGGAAATGACCAGCGGGAGCTGACAGGAAAAGGGTCTTGCTGTGTTCAGTCAATTCCCAGGAGAAGCTGGGCAGGGAAGTGACTTGGCGGGGACACTCCACTTTGTTTGTGCTTGTTCAGGCTTGGGGGCAAGCAGCATTCAGGGATCTGTAGGAAAGAGAGAAGTCTGACCAAAGTTTTGTCAAGCAAAGGGGGTAAGCAATGGGTGTCAGAGACAAGAATAGATGGGGGCAGAGGAATAATAGTGACAAAAATACTTGTTTTAAGAAAAGGTAACATCATGGCTCTCATATTAGTATAAAATAAACACATTTTAAAGATTCCATTTCGGCAGGGTGCAGTGGCTCACACCTGTAATCCCAGCACTTTGGGAGGCAGAGGTGGGCAGATCAGCTGAGGTCAGGAGTTCGAGACCAGCCTAGCCAACGTGGAGAAACCCTGTCTCTACTAAAAATACAAAATTAGCCAGGCATGGTGGCAGGCACCTGTAATCCCAGCTACTCGGGAGGCTGAGATAGGAGAATCACTTGAACCTGGGAGGTGGAGGTTGTGGTGAGCCGAAATTGTGCCATTGCACTCCAGCCTGGGCCAACAAGAGTGAAACTCCATCTCAAAAAAAAAAAAAAAAAAAAGAGTCCATTTAACTTGATTAAACGAGGCAATCTGGTGGATGTTATAACTGGTTCAAAGGAGAAACCAAAGCAGCACAATTTACATGACGTGAAGAGTACTGAAATGGAATATGCAACTAGACAAAAAACTGGTCTCTCTACAGGGGACTGTAGTGCCTCTACTGGACAGAATGCATTTGCATATCTATAGGAAAAATTATTTTCCATTGCTACAGTTATCTACAACTTAGATTACTTACTTAGAGTTACTTAGGTAACTATACATTGCTACAGTTATATACAACTTAGAGTTATAAAATAACTCAAAAACAATGAAAGGGGCTCGTGTGGTGGCTCACACCTGTAATCCCAACACTTTGGGAAGCTGAGGCAGGTGGATCACCTGAGGTCAGGAATTTGAGACCAGCCTGGCCAACACGGTGAAACCTCATCTCTACAAAAAAATATAAAAAATTAGCCAGATGTGGTGGTGTGCACCTGTAATCCCAGCTACGTGGGAGGCTGAGGCAGGAGAATCGCTGGAACCCGGGAGGCAGAAGTTGCAGTTATCTGAGATCATCAAGATCCTGTCACTGCACTCCAGCCTGGGTGACAGGGTGCTACATCTCAAGAAAAACAAAAACAACAACAACAACAAAAACAATGAAAGGCTAGACCCAGATCTTCTGGAAGGAGATGCTCTAAACCAGGGTTTCTCAGCCTCTACATGACTGATGTCTTGGACTAGATCATGTTTTGGGTGGAGAATGTAAACCAAAAATAAAATTCTAAGCCTCCCCCTCCCCTACCCCCGCCAACCATCTAAATGGATGGTTCCTCCTTAGCCGAGGCTCTTAAATTTTTAACCTGAAATTTTCAGGCCATGAAGGAAAGGCAAGGTCGGACACGCTTCATTATACCTCTCCAGCGTGAACATCAACCAGACTTTAGGTCTGATAAGAAACATTTTACAGCCTGTTCACTCTGAAGCCTGCTAGCTAAAAGCTTCATCTATGTGATAAAACTTTTGTCTCCACAACCTCTTATCGCAACCCAAACATTCCTTTCTATTGATCCTGGGCCTTTAGACACACTCAACCAATTGTCAACCAGAAAATGTTTAAATATTTACCTATATCCTGGAAGCCACCCCCACTACCCACCCACCACCCCCCGCCACTTTGAGTTGTCCCGCCTTTCTGAACCAAACCAATGTATTTCTTAAATGTACTTGACTGATGACTCTTGCCTCCCTAACATGTATAAAACCAAGCTGCACCCCAACCACCTCGGGCACATGTCCTCAGGACTTCCTGTGTCACAGGTGTGCATCTTCAACCATGGCAAAAGAAACTTTCTAAATTAAATGACACCTGTTTCAGATTTTCTGGGTTCACAAGAGCTATCTTGGACATTGGAAGATGTTCAGCGGCATCCCTGGCTTCTACTTAGTAAAGGCCAGTGGCACCTCATCTCCTAGCTGTGACCATAAAAACTATCTCCAGACATTCCCAAATGTCTCCTGGGGTGGGTAGGGGACAAAACTGCCCCCAGTTGAGAACCACTGCTGTAGACCATGCACAGTTTTCCAGTGAAACCCAAATTCTTCCCTACTACTGTAGAGAAGGAGAGGAGGTAATTTCTTCCCATCTGCATTTCTTGGCACGCACCCAGGTCTCTGTGTGTGAGATGAGAATCACACCCTAGCTCCACAACAGAGTGGTCACAGTAGCCAACACAGGCACTATTCTAAACGCTCTCTCCCAATAGTAACCCAACTAATCCTGCCAGTTAAATATGAGTTTCAGGTAAACAATGAATCATATTTTCTTTTAGAATAAGTATGTATGCCCATGCAATATTTGGGCCCTACATATACTTTAAAAGTATCTGTTGTTTATCGGAAATTCAAATTAAACATTTGGGAGGGTTGTTGTTTTATTGGCCAAATCATTTTATTTTATTTTATTTTTGATATGGAGTTTCGCTTTGTCACCCAGGCTGGAGCGCAGTGGCGCGATCTCGTCTCACTGCAACTTCTCCCTCCTGGGTTCAAGCGATTCTCCTGTCTCAGCCTCCCGAGTAACTGAGATCACAGGTGCCTGCCACAACGTATTTTTAGTAGAGACGGAATTTCACCATGTTGACCAGGCTGGTCTCGAACTCCTGACCCCAGGTGATCCGCCGGCCTCCGGCCTCCCAGTGTTGGGATTACAGGTGTGAACTACCGCACCCAGCCTTATTGGCCAAATCTGACAACCCTATCTATAATCAAATAAACAGCTGAGCAGTAGTAATTGCAGCATTGTGATTGCAATAGGCCTCCGGTGGCTTAGAGTCCCTGTTCTGCCTGTGACTGTTGTGCCACATTGGGGACGTCATTTAGCGTCTCCGAGGCTCAGTTTTCTCATCTGTAAAATGGGGACAATATCAGCGCCTTCTTCAGAGTCGCTGGGAGGATTAAATGAGATGATGTATGCAGAGCCGTTAAGACGCTGTTTGGCACAAAGTTCAGGGCAGCTGGTTTAGTTTCCTCGACTTCACTACCTGACCCTCTGCTAACTCCCCGGGTGTTTTCTGGACGGCCACAACTATCCTAGCCTTCTTCCCTATGGGCTGCAAAGGTGGCCTCGGGTTCCGGTGGGAGCCCCAACTCTGGACCGCGATTCGCGAGCCTCCCCGGCGCCGGGCCGCGCCATCCCGGGAGCTGTCCGCAGATGGCAGCACCGGCCCCGGGTCGCGGCGGTCCCGGCGGTCCCGGCGCTCCGCAGGCCGCAGGCTGGCCTGGTCCCGGGCCGGGAGCCCAGCAGGCCGGGAGCGGCTGAGGCCACACCCCGCGGGCCGGGCCGCCTCCCTCCGGTGAATCATCGCTCGCAGCGGCGGCGCCCGCAGTGGCCGCAGCAGCTCGCCGGGCCCTGGCCGCGCCCCAGCCGAGCGCAGTGCGGAGTCGCCCCGACCTTTCTCTGCGCAGTACGGCCGCCGGGACCGCAGCATGGCGGGCATCGCGGCCAAGCTGGCGAAGGACCGGGAGGCGGCCGAGGGGCTGGGCTCCCACGAGAGGGCCATCAAGTACCTCAACCAGGACTACGAGGCGCTGCGGAACGAGTGCCTGGAGGCCGGGACGCTCTTCCAGGACCCGTCCTTCCCGGCCATCCCCTCGGCCCTGGGCTTCAAGGAGTTGGGGCCCTACTCCAGCAAAACCCGGGGCATCGAGTGGAAGCGCCCCACGGTAGGAAGCGCGCGGCAGGACGCGGGCAGGGCGGGGTGCCGGGCAGGGCGGGGTGCAGGCCGGCCCGCGGCGCGCTGGGGCGGGGGGCAGCCCGGGTGCTGCAGTGCGGAAGACGCAAGCCAGGACCCCGCAGTCCTGCTACACCTCCGCGCCGCCAGAGCCCGGGACTCTGTTCGAGCGTGGGGGGACTCCCGGGGCCTTCCCTCTCTTCCACCCACCACGCTTTCCTGGGCGGGTCGGGGCGAATCACTGCCCTCAGATCCCACTAGCAGGCCACTTTAGGACTTCACAAAAACTCAGGGTGATACAGGAGGCCGGGGTGAAACTTTGATTGGACTCTAGCGGGGAGCTGGAAGGGAAGGGGAATCGGGTCTGCAGGGAAGGGACGGTGAGAGGCAGCATCTACCAGACAAAGTCCGTCTCCAACTGGGGTTCTGTCTGTTCATGGAGGGGGACAGGCCATAGCCTGGTCATTTTGTGACTAAGGATAGTCTCCTGCAGCCCTGGGGTTAGATTTATTTTTCCAAAGGGGAGCCAGCGATACCTCCTCATAACATTGACACTGGTAATTAACCCAGGACACGGAGGTGTCTCATGGTTTCCCTGGCGGGAATCACCGGGGAAACCTCCGGGAGCCCTCCAGACCCCCTTATCCCGTCCCCCAGGGTCTATGACCTCCCGGCCCTGGGACAACTTGTGCTCCCCAATCTACTTGTCCATTCTGTTTCTTGGGGAACCCCTGAGGCTCCTCCTCCTTTGGGACACTTCCCCAGACTTCCCCTACCACGCCTAGGAAAGCCTGCCCTGAAGTCCAACTTCTAGATTCCTGTTGTGAGAACAAGGCTTCCAGCTCTGCTTCCACACCCAGCAGCCTCCCAGGTCACCTTCTGTTACCCTAAATCCAGCCCATAGGTAGCGAGGGCTGCAGGAAGCGCCCTAGCCCAGGCTCAGAGCACTTGGGTTCTCCTTCTTGCTAACCTGCTGGGTGACCTTGAACGAGCCATTTAACCTCTCTGTGCCTCCATGTCTTCATCTAAAAGAAAACATGCTGCCTAAATATTTTCTCTCTTTTGTGGCCCTCCAGGCCCTGCTGTCATGGCCTCCTTTCAGTCTCTCAAAGAGCCGGTTCTTTCCTGCACGAGGCCTTCTCACCAGCAAGGCACGCTGTTACCTGGAGTGTGGCTCACTCTCATTCTTCCCAACTTAGTCACATGTTCCCTTCCTAAAGAGGTCTTTTCTGACCCTTCTTAGCAGCCACCTCCCCACCTTGTTTTTCTCTCTCACCCCACTCATTTCCTTCATAGCATTGTCACAGTTTAGAATATAATCACATGTATTTGTTCTTCCTACTGAACTGCAGGAATTATGTGTATATTATTTACCAGTATATCCCCAGTGCCTGACACATAACCATGCCTTTCACAGTATTCATTCATTCATTCATTCATTCATTTACTCACTCATTTGACAACACTGATTGAGCACCTGTTACATGCCAGGCACTGTCCTGAGAGCTCAGGAGATACACCAGTGAACACAAAAGAAGTGACTGTTTGTAGAATATGGATGCAGGATTGTAATGTGCCTCAAATGAAATTATGGTTGTGAAAGTGATACACTGACCTGACTCAGTGCCTCACACCTGTAATCCCAGCACTATGGGAGGCCAAGGTGGGAGGATCGCTTGAGCCAGGAGTTCAAGACCAGCCTGGGCAACACAGTAAGACTTGTCTCTATAAAAAAGTAAAAAAAAAAAAAAAAAAGTGAAACACAAACCAAGAGAATGTGTTCACTTTACATTTGCATGGCACTTTACAGTTTACATAGTGAGTTCACATGCTCATTCACTTTTTCATTCATTCAGTAAGCATTTCTCGAATACCTAGTATATGCTGGGCACAATGCATATGGTTTCTGCTTCTGAAGACTTACTTCTGAGGCTAGTGAGGGGACAGAGACAGGTCCCCCAACAGTTGGAAATGCCTGTGGGACTTCCAGATGAGGATGTAGAGGTCTAGAGATGATCTAGCGCCACTGCTTAGGGCAGGCGGGCTGTGCACTGCACAACCAAGGAAGAGTGTGACTTTTACAATCCCCATTTGCCAGTTGAAGAAATTGAGGCTTGGGAAGGTTAAATACTTGCTCAGAGTCAAGTGGATATAGGGCATAGATCCAGGACTGTGTGTAGTCTGTGCATGTTTAGCCTACCCCTTATGGCTGCGCTCTCTGCCTCCTTCCTACCTTCTCAAATGCTGCTGAGGTCAGGCAAGGGGAGCACAATTGTTTCTGCTGGATTTGAACACTAGCAAGTCATTGGTGAGTTTAGCAGAGCAATTTCAATGGAAAGGTGAGGGTAAAAGCCAGATTGTTGTAGACTCCAGAGTAAAGGAACTGGAAATTAGGAACATGATCAACTTATTTAAGAAGGGCCCCCAGGAAGAGAGGAGAACTGATAGGTAGAGCAGGACCTGGACTTTGAGAGCCTGTGTTTTTTTCATATGAGAACAACTTGAATGTGTCATATGTTGAATCACCAGGAAGAAGGGATTAAAGATAAAGGCAGGGAGGGGGCAGTGAAACAGGGTCCCTGAGGAAGTGAGAATATGGGTTGTGGGCAGGGGAGGGGAGCAGGTTAGCCTTGCAGCAGGAGGAGCTGCTCTTCCTCGGAGAGAGGATTTCACAACACTGGCAAGAGTGGCTCCAGTGCCTGGAAGGGGGATTAAAGCAGTAAGTCCAGTGGGGTCCAAGGGCCATGCAGGGGTACAGTGAGGAGAAAGCAGGTGTGATCCGGGTGGCACATCAGATCCTTCCAGCAACCAGTCTGTTAGGAGCAAGGGCAGGTGTTGTGAGCCCCTATGTTTCCCCCAAGAAAATCAAACCTCTGAGAGGTTTCTCACTTGCTTATCTTCAGCTGGCCGAACTCAGCCTCAAACACATATGTCCTGTCTCCAAGTTCAGTGACTGTTATCATCAACTTCTTCAACAGTAATAATAATAGATCACATTTATGGAGTGCTTGCCAGGGCATGTTTACATCATTATCTCATTTAACACTCAGAACAATCCTCTGTGGTGGGTGTTTTCATCGTTCCCATTTTGCAGGTGAAAAAACTGAGACTTCAAAAGGTTAAGTGACTTCCCAGGGTCCTATGAACTACATAATAAGTGGCAGAGCCAGGATTCAAACCTAGGTTATCAGAATAATGCAGCAAAGCCCAAACCCTCAGCCCCTTTTCACTGACTGGTAAGACCCATATTTAATTCGATGCCCTATATGCCGTGCACAAGTTTCAGTGTTCTGTAGCATCGCTTAGATGCTTAGGTGTTTAGCACCACTCTGAACTCTGACTTCTCTAGAGAGGCTGCTAAAGGCATTAGAAAGTTTCTGAAGTATAATGGAAAAACCCTGCTGGGGTAAGTACCTGGCACACTCAGGATTATCAGTGTGATTCTTTATAATAAACAGGCTCCCAGCACCAAGCCCAATCTATTCCATCAGCTGGATAAGAGCTCGCTGGCAGGCCTTGGGCCAAGCTGGCTTCCTTTGCCTCAGCAGAAGAGCATTCTGATTCTCTCTGCCATCCCCAAAACTGACAGGAGCAGAGAGAAACAAGGCAGAGGCATGAAGGGAATGTCCTCTGCGGCAGATGGTGCTTCCGGAAGAGCTCCCACAATCTGAGCTAGAATGAGCAGGGGCCAGATCCAAGTCTCATATAGGCAGACTTCTGCTTGACAGGGTGGGCATGCCGAGGGCCGTTGGGTGGAGGCAGGCGTGTGCAACCCAAGCGGACATGAGACGCAGCTCCTTCAAGGCAAGGTTGCCTGAGCCCAGAGAGGCTCAAATTTGTGCCCCAACTTCCTCTGTGGCTTTTGGGTGGGGCTCTTCAGAATCGAAACACACTCAGAGGGCTGCTGAAAGGGCTAAGAAGTGTTCAAGGTTGGCTTCCATCAGGCTGCTCATGACAATGGCCCCTGAGGTTTTAACACCCTTGAACGCTTGGTACTAAATCAATTAGAGGCAGGGCAGGAGCAGAAAGAGTTGGCGCATTTGATCAGTAAGTTCCAATGCCGGTGCTGTCTATTATCTGTGAACTGTGTTAACTTTGGACACGTCACTTCACCTTTTTGAGCTGTTTCCTCGTCTGTAAAAGGGGGATAATACCCATTCCATGAGGTATAGCTTTGAGCACAGTCTCTGATGTAAGCAGGTACAGAATATATAGATGCTGTAAGTTTCATGGCCCCATGGAAGAATTCAAAAGGGTTAGATCCCGCCTGCCCTCAAAAGGGTATGTGTTAGGAAATCAGAGTAATACCTAAGTAGTAAATTGCAGAGTCCAGAGACTCTGGGACTCAGACTTGAAGGGATGAGTGAGGATTGGACTAGGAAGGACGACTTCAGGGAGGAGGTGACAATGAGCCTCAAGGTATGATGCAATATGGAAAAGGAGGGAAGAGAGTGGGAAAGGAAGGAATTTCATGCAAGCAAAACAACTTGCATGCAGTAACAGAGGAGAGGGGGTGCTAACCCAGTGGATAGGGTGGCTCTAGAGTGTGGATGGTCTCCACGTCTGGCAGAAAAGTCTGGACTTGCTGCTGTGGCCCCCGGGACACAGCACAATGAAGGAGGCTCCAGGCAGTCCAGAGTGTGTAGGGTCCAATGCCTGCCCTTCTCAGACAGGACCACCCATCCACCCATCAGGGCCCAGGGAGCAGGGGTCAGAAGGACCTCATGACACAGAGCTCTGACTGTGATGACACACTTTCCCCAGAGGGGAGGGGAAGGGGAGAAGGGGTTAGAAGACCCCACTGAGAATGGAGGCATCCTAGCTGCAGAAGCACCTGGCTGGTGGGCTAACAGCACTTTGTGGGTCTCGTTCCCAGGAGATCTGCGCTGACCCCCAGTTTATCATTGGAGGAGCCACCCGCACAGACATCTGCCAAGGAGCCCTGGGTAAGTGATAGATTCAGAGCAAGCTGGGGGATCTTGTCTGTAAGGCTGTGGGTGGAAGAGATGAGGGACAACCTGTGGCTTCTCTCCCTTCCCAAGAAGCTTGGCAATTTCTATTTGCAGAGAAGCTCCATGGAATTTCTTGGCCCTAGTGGGCAATGATTCTACCCTCAGCCCCATGCTGGGGCACACAAATGAGGCCTCCTGTGTCCCCTGCACAGGGCTAGTTGCTGAGGTTACAGAGTTGCTGCCACTAGGAGGACCAGGGGGCTTCTGGATGTCAGCCACCCCTTGGTATGCACCTCCTGGAGCCAGCATTACCAGTGGTTCACGAAATAGGCTCTGGGCAGAGGACTAGGTGGGAGGACTCCCCCAGACCAATGACAGCACTGAGACATCAGTTCTGTGAGGTTCAGGAACCAGGGAAGGTGACTCAGTGTAAAGAAAGAGGAAACTCTAATGCTTGCTGCTGAAGGAAGTTATAGTACCAGAGCATTCTCAGTGTTTACAAGACAAGCTCACCATGGTATCACAGTTGTAATGCTCATTTAAGTAAAATTAACTGGAGTAGCTGAATTGTCCGAAACCTTGCTTTCTGGAGCCAAGTTCAGATTTGTTTCTGGAGATAGTCCTTGTTGAAGGTTTCAACCCACAGGGTTCTCCACCTTTAGTATGAAAATTCCCAAAGCTTCTAGGAAGTCCCAGCAATGGGGCCTGGCGCTGTTATCTAAGATTCTCATAGAATCTGCCCTCAATGTTCTTTTGCTCATAATAAATGCAGGCCTATAATTACTGGAGCAGATTATTTGCTCTGATAAACCAAAAATCTATTTTCTGCCATCAGCCTCAGCTGGCTGGCTCCCCAGGCAAGTTCATCAGTAAAAAAATCAATCAACTAGAGTTGTACCTCCTGTCCTCACCCACCTAGCAGAGGTTCTGTTACTCATATACTCCTAATACCAGCTGATAACAGCTAATATGTGTCTCTAAGGCACCGTGATTATTCCCATTTTATAGATGAGGATGCAGAGGTCCTCCTACAGCTAAAGTGGTGGCTGGTACCCCCGACCCCAGGGTATGTTTAATTCCTGAGCTAGGCTCCCTAAGACGGGACCTGGAAAATTTTCTAGCCCTGAGGAATGTCAGAGCATCATGTGAATCATTAGGACAGACAGACTGTGAGGAAGAACGTGACCTGGGTGGGAAAGTTTGTCTGAGCTCAGGCTCTGCAGATTCCTGAGATGCCAGAGCACATTCTTACCTGCAGAAAACACTCCTTTCATTTCTTTTCTTCTCGCCCCACAAAAGACAGAAGATAGAGGTCCTTGAGCACCCAAGGCAGATCCTCCAGTAAAATCTATTCATTAGAGAAAATGGAATTGATGGAAACTTTGACCAACCCCGGGGGCTTTAGAGAATCCAGAAACAGCCGGCGCGGTGGCTCACATCTGTAATCCCAGCACTTTGGGAGTCCGAGGCAGGCAGATCACCTGAGGTCAGGAGTTAGAGACCAGCCTGGCCAACATGGTCAAACCCTGTCTCTACTAAAAATACAAAAAAATTAGCTGGACATGGTGGTGGGTGCCTGTAATCCCAGCTACTCAGAAGGCTGAGGCAGGAGAATTGCTTGAACCCAGGAGGCAGAGGTTGCAGTGAGTAGAGATGGCACCACTGCACTCCAGCCGGGGTGACAGAGAGAGGCCCCATCTCAAAAAAAAAAGAGAGAGAGAGAGAATCCAGAAACAAACACAGCAACTGCCTAACATCTGCTTCAAAGTTTAACAACACCTTAAGTGCCAAAGTGTAAGCAACAAATACATGATTTAAGTCCTGTGTAAATACCACTGGGCCAATTGGAGAGGAGATAGCAAAGGTTAACATTCCTGGGAGAAATTTCCCTCCCAGGGGAATTATAAACCAGGTGAAATGTAAACCTTTTAAAAATTTCTTAGTACCTAGTCTGTAATTTCTCAGGGGTGTGTGTGTGTGTGTGTGTGTGTGTGTGTGTGTGTGTATAATGCAGTATTGGTCATTTTGTTCTTTCAGCCTTTTATTTTGGAGGACTCTAGTTAGATCACAGTCTGTGAAATGTGGTATACTGTACTCTCACCCTGATTCTGGCACCTGGCCAGTGGGTGCTGATGGGGCCTTGACCTTCACCAAATCCCAACAGCCTCACAAGCACCAGGAACAGAGGCCATGGCAGTGACATTCTGTGACATGGCCAGAGATATGAGCCTAGACTCAGCTCTGTTGGTAGTCCGAAGACTGGGCAAGTAATTACCTGGAACTTCCATCTGGAACCTCCGTCTCTTCCAAAAATGGAGAAGGAAGGAGGGTGAATGGAGTGACCTCAGACACCCCCTATGATGTTGTATTCAGCTATTCTAAAGCCATCCCCTGGTTTCTAACCAGCTATTCCTCATTCCTTGTGCTAGAGGGTTAGAGCACTACAAGATCATCCTATTTTCTCTCTTTCTCTCTCTCTCTTTTTTTTTTTTTTTTTTTTTTTTGACAGGGTCTCACTCTGTTCCCCAGGGCTGGAGTGCACTGGCAGGATCTTGGCTCACTGCAGCCTTGGCCTCCTGGGCTCGAGTGATCCTCCCACCTCAGCCTTCTGAGTACCTGGGACTACAGGCACATGCCACCACACCTGGCTAATTCTTGTATTTTTTTGTAGAGACCAGATCTTGCCATGTTGCGCAGGCTGGTCTTGAACTTCTGAGCTCAAGTGATCCACCCACCTCGGCCTCCCAAAGTGCTGGGATTACAGGCGTGAGCCACTGCGCCCAGCCAAGATCATTCTTTTATTACACACAGAAGGAGTAATAACAGTACCCATCACCTGCATAACAGTATGCAATTCATAGAGCATTTTTTCACTACAGTATTTCATGTACTCATCCCAAATCTAAAGTAAATATGCTCACCTCACTGTACAGATAAAAAAAAAAACTGAGCCACGGAGAGGGGAGAGTAAGTGTAAAGCCACACAGCTAGTAATTGCCAAAGGATTGAACCCTGGTCTGATTTTGAATCCTACACTCTTCCTAACCCATGCTCCCTCCAATTTGCCATAGTGCTATGCTGAGGAACCATTCTCAGCAAAATTCATCTTCTCTACCTGCGCTTTCTACCCTGAGCCTTACTCAGTTCCCCCAGGGAACTTGGGCAGGTGACATTCTTAGACTTGTGCACTTTGCAATGCCCTGCCCTGTTTACTGTGCTGCCCAGCAGTGTTTAATCCACAAACACCCACGCTCCTTCCCAGAAGGCTCAGCTTCCAAGCTTCACCAAAGTCATTTAAACCATGTTTACAGAGCTGCTCTCACCAAGAGCCATCTCCATTGCAGAATATAGTTGTGTAAGAATTGATTCAGCAGAGAAAAATCTGCCCTTCTGAAGGAAGGGCTGGAGACCCAGCTGGAGCCTCCACTGGCTGACCCTGCAGCTAAATATGGCTCTGAAATTGTGGGGTAATAACCACATTCTTACAGGTGCTTGCCACTTGAAATGGCTCCCAAGGACCCAGGAAACTCCAAGGCTGAGCTGCTCCTACCTCTGATGCTTTACTTTGCACTGGGTCACCACTGAGCTTTCCCCACAGCCTCACAGCTCACGGATGAAGGCAGCTACCCCAGCCAGGAAGGCATAGGTCACCTTGCAGGCCTCTGGTTTCCTGGGGTAGAGCCCAAGGCTGCCAAGGCTGTTGAAACAGCACACCCCCATTTCATTGTAACCCAGCAAATGTTCCCTGGGCCCCTCAGAGGTGGGTCAACCTGCCTCCTTCTCAAGATGTCACATGGACCCCCAGAGCACCCACTGGGAGGTGTTTAGCTACAGGGTGCCCCACCCCACAGCCTAGTTCAGCAGAGAGTGGGGAAGGGACAAGACCAATGGGAAAGGCAAGCCAGATGGGGAATTTTCCAGTCCTATTCCTTCTACCACTCATTAGCCACTTATTTGGACCCAACCCCTCTGAGCCTCAGTTTCTTCTTCTGTGAAATGGGAATAATGATAAGGATCCCTTCCCAGGGCTGTGGAGAAAAGTGAGATTTATACAGGCAAACACACTTGGCACACTATAGAATCCCAGACAAATTCAAGGGACCAGGATTATCATTACTGATTCTGGTTATGTGAAAAGTCCTTTTGCCAAATTGCCAAAGAAAAAGAGGATGGTGGAGGAAGAGAAAAGGAGGAGAAGAAAATAAGTTGGGTTGGAAACCAGATCCTTGTCCTTGAAAATTTCATAATCTAAGGGTGGAAATGCCAAAACGAGGAGAGACAAACTTGTGGCCTGTGTTTGGGTAACACACAGATTGAAACTCAGAAGAAGGAGAAACATATGGGGAGAAAATGAACACAAAGGGGTCAGATGTGCATTCCTCAATTTTAAAAATTGAATATTTAAGTGTTTTAAATAATTTTTATTTCTTTTCCTTTCTTTCTTTTTTTTTTTTTTTTTTTTTTTTTTGAGACAGGGTCTTGCTCTGTTGCCCAGACTAGAGTGCAGTAACAAAACCATAGCTCACTGCAGCCTTGACCTCCTGGGCTCAAGCAATCCTCCCACCTCAGCCTTCCAAGTAGCCAGGACTACAGGCACGCACCACCTCACCTGGCTAATTTTTGTGTGTGTCTGTGTGGAGGTGGGGTCTCACTGTGTTGCCCAGGCTGGTCTCAAGTTCCTGGGCTCAAGCAATCCTTCTGCCTTGTCCTCCCAAGGGCTGGGATTACAGGTGCGAGTCACCACACCTGGCAAATAATTTTTAAATTATAAATTTAAAAATGCATTTTTATAATAGGTACCTTTAAAAATGTTAATAGACTTTTTTTTAAGAACAGTGTTAGGTTTATAGAAAAGCTGAGATGATAATACAGGAAGTTCCAGATACCTCATACCCAGTTTCCCCTATTATTAACATGTTACATCAGTGTGGTACACGTGTTATAATGAATCAGCATTGATGCAGTATTATTAAAGTCCATGCTTTACGCAGATTCTCTTAGTTTTCCCCTAAGGTTCTTTCTCTATTCCGGGATCCCATCCAGGACCCCACGTTTCATTTAGTTGCCAAGTCTCCTTCGGCTCCTCTGGGCTGTGACAGTCTCTCAAGTCTTTCCTTAATTTTGATTACCTTGACAGTTTTGGGGAATATTGATCAGAGATTTTGTAAGATGCCTGTCTATTGGAATTTGTGGTGCCTTTTTAATAAGTATTGCAGTGGCTCACACCTGTAATCCCAGCACTTTGGGAGGCTGGGGCAAGAGTATCACTTGAACCCAAGAGTTTGGGACCAGCTTGGGCAACATAGCAAAACTCTGTCTCTACAAAAAAATTACCTGGGCTTGGTGGCACATGCCTGTCATCCCAGCTACTCGGGAGGCTGAAGCAGGAGGATCACTTGAGCCCAGGTGGTAGAAGCTGCTATGAGCCGTGCGCTCCAGCCTGGTTCTGGAGCCACTGCACTCCAGCCTGGGCGACAGAGGGAAAACTTATCTCAAAAAGTAAATAAATAAGTACCCATGTAGTTAAAATGTTTAAAGACTAGCAAATAGATGTTGGCTGGTTTGATGGAGAAAGCAAATCCATTCTTTTTCTTAAAAATGATCTCTTCACCACCAGTCCCAGCACCCCCCTTACCAGCCTCCCAGGGCACTGTCCATGGCTACATTGTCCGTCGGCCATCATGTCCCCTCGGCTTCTCTTCTGGTTGTAAATGCTCTTGCACTTTTCTCCCGTGTGGCTGCCGTCCACGCTCCCAGCTGCCTTCCCTCTGCACTTAAGATCTAAGATCTTAGAGACGAGATGAGACATCTCTTGCCTTAGTGCATCTAAGACAGCTCATCAACAGGTCCAGGTGAACTGCTAACACTGCTGTGTTGCTTGGAGGCCCCTGTCCCACCCTGGCTGCCTCAGCTTTGGCCATGGTACCCACGGTCTCCAGCTACATCAGATGCCTGAAGAACAAATCTCTCCTTAGCTCTCCCTGCCCCCTCTCCAGGAATAGGAGCAGTGGGACCCCCTTCAAGAATCCCCCATTTCCCATATACTTTCCTGCAAAGCCACAGGGCGTGCAAAGCGGGATTCCAGGGCTCCAGCCTGCCCCCCATGGGCCTCTGGATCCAGGGGTGACTCTTTGCCTGTTTGGGTGCCTCTTTAGATTTTCCACCAGCTTCCTGTGGCCAGGAGCCAGACCACGCCCCTATACGGCCATAGTTGTCTTATCTTGTCTCTGAGATTAGAAGGTTGGAACAGATTTTCCTGATGCCCCACTACTTCTGACATTCTGTGACTTTAGAATGTTACCTTCCTCGACAGCCCCCTGCACCCTCACACATCTGGCTTTAGCTGGACTGGTGTTTGTGAGGAATTATATCTCCACCTTGTTCAGCACCAGTCCCCAAGAAGACCAGCCAAGGGACACTCATCTGGGGATTTGAGAAATGAAGGACCGTGGGTTCCATGAGGTCTGTTGGGGTCCTGGCTAGCAACACTGTCTGGATGATTGAGCCCCAGGAGGAGGTGGCCTGGCCAGCAGGTGTGCAGTGAGGCCACTTCTAGACCACCCCTGTCCCATAGAGCTTCTAGTGATGACGGAAACCGTGTATATCTGCACTGCCCCAAACAGCAGCACTAGCCCTGTGTGGCTGTGGAGCACTTGAAATATGACTCATGCAACTGAGAAACTGAATTTGTAATTTCATTTAATTTAAATGTAAATAGCCACATGTTCCTTGTGGCTGCTGCACTGCACAGCAGCAGACTGTTGCGCTCTGGAATCCAGCCTCTCAGCCTTTACTCTCCAAAGCGGGATAGTATTCACATCGGAGCCAAGCAATGCACAGACATCAATAAACAGGCAGGGCATGGTGGCCCATGCCTGTAATCCCAACACTTTGGGAGGCTGAGGTGGGAGGGTCCCTTGAGCCCAGGAGTTCAAGACCAGCCAAGCAACATAATGAGAACCCATTTCCACAAAAAAAAAATTTTTTTTAATTAGCTGGGCATGGTGGTGTGCACCTGTAGTTCCAGCTACTTGGGAGGCTGAGGTGGGAGGATCACTTTGAGCCCAGGAGGTCAAGGCTGCAGTGAGTCGTGATTGCACCACAACATTCTAGCCTGGGTGATGGAGTGAGACCTTGTCTCAAAACAAACAGCTAAACCTACATCAATAAACATCTGTAAATATCAGGGTAGAGAATGAGGACTTGGTGTCTGGCAGTTAGGGATTGGCCTCTTATTCTGCCACGTACTGGCTCTGTCATTTTGAGTGGATCACTATCCTCTTCACACCTCAGTTTCCTCATCCGTGAAATGAAGATAATAATAGTGCCTACTATCAAGACCATCCTGGCTAACACGGTGAAACCCCGTCTCTACAAAAACACAATATGAAATACAAACAATTAGCCGGGCGTGGTGGCACGCACTTGTAGTCCCAGCTACTCAGGAGGCTGAGGCAGGAGGATCGCTTGAACCTGAGAGGTGGAGGTTGCAGTGAGCCATGATCGCACCACTGCACTCCATCCTGGGCAATAGAGCGAGACTTCATCTCAAAAAAAAAAAAAAAAATTGTGTCTACCTCAGAGGACTGTAAAGATGAAATGAAATAATAGACATAAAGCTCAGAGCTCCAGAGGCTGGTACATAGTAAAGGTTTAATCCATGCAGATTGCACGCTCTCTTTGGGGACAGTACAGCTGGAGGGGAGTACTGTCAAATGAGGTCGGGTCGCTGAGGTGGAGACACATTGTGGCACATCTTGAATACCCGACTGGGTCCCAGCTTTAGCACTTGACATTGGCGGCCACCTAAGTCTTGGAGAGGGGTGTGACAGAGGAGATGGTGTCCCAGGGGCAAGGTCCGGAAACTCAGAAGAGTTTCCTGCTGTAATTTTCTTGGGTCACACAATGGTCATGGCCTCCTGATGTTTCCCACAAAGGGCCAAAGGCCCTTCAGTGCCAAGGAACGTGGACTCTCTCCTGTCCCAGCACATACACGTGCTTCCAGTACCTTGTGATCTTTAGCCGTAAGTTTCCACTCACCCATCTGCGAAATGGGAACAATGACGATGTTTGCGTCCTTTCTTTTTCTTTTCCTACAATGCAGGGAACTTTAAGACTATGTGACAGAAAGGTGCCACTGGAACCCAGGGCCTCGTGGGTTTCCTCCGTCTCTCGGGAGACCAGGATCCGAGTGAGAAAGTTTCCCACGTTCATTCTTGTTGGGCCCATTCTCAGGATGATGTTTCTCCTGTATTTTGCTACCCCAGCCCAAGCAAGACTTTAGTAGTTCAGCTTTGTGAATCCCCCCAGGAAGTCAGGAAAATAGATACTGTCTTTGGGCTTCCTCCAGGAGCTAAGAAAGGAGAGTTCCTGAAGAGCAGGAATTTAAGACAGGAATTGGCAGCCGAGGGCAAGGTTCCACCTCCTCCTCCCTTCTTCTGTGGGGTCTGTGATGAGAGCAGGGATGGGGAGGAAGAGGGTGGGTTTGCCTGCGCCTGGGGGGAGGGCAGCCATCAGGAAGGAGCTGCCACCTCTGCTGGGGTACTGGAGATTAAAACTCTGATATTGACTAGTGACCGTGGGGGCGATGGCCCAGGAGGGTCAGGGCTGCAGGGAACAGGGACACAAAAACGACAAAACATGCAACAGGTTATGTCCTTCTGGTCCAGGGCACGGCTGAGACAGGCAAGGGACTAGAGAGAGGAAGAGTGAACGTCAAGCCCCAGCACCCTCGCCTCCCTCCCATCCTCCCTTTTAGGGCCTCCCTTCTGGCAGATAGGGCAGGGAGAAGGGAAAGGAAAGGCCTGGGACACGTGGTTTGGATCACTGGCTGTGGCTCACAGTTCTGATGTGTGTGCAGTTTAGGGAAGGAGGCTGAAGACTTCTTGTTAATAAGGGTGGGGCATGAGTAAAATGGAGGATCTGCCTCCTCCCCTCCCAGCCCCTGATACAAATGATAGAATGATTGTACATGCATGGGGAATTCCACTTTAGGGGTATCCTTTTCTGGGCTGCTGCCAGACTCTGAAATGAGTAACAAAGGGATGGCCCAGGGTGACTCATCAGCTACCCTCTCGCAGGCCTAGCACGCTGGCGGGGTGTGCATTTCCTCTAGAGAAGCCCCTCCCTGCCAGTTTCAGAGGGGTGGCCCTGAATTGGCTTTTCAGAGGTTCCTTCTCCTCCCTTCCAAAGCAAAGACCCACAGCTGCCTGAAAATGTGGCTCTCCGCCTTCTTGGGCTGCCTAGGACCTTGAGAGATGTGTCTCTCTGGGACAGGGTGTCAGATCTGCTGGAGATTGTTAAAATGCTGTTGTCTCAGGAAGGGTGAAATTTAGCCAGGAGCAGTCTTCAGTATCTTGGTCTGTTTATCGTGTATCTAGCTGTCAGCATGCAAAACAAAAGAACAAAAGGTCTAAAGAAATACAACACAAAACAAGTACGATTTGAGATCCATCAGGGTTTCTCAACCTTGGCACAACTGACTGGATAATTGTTCATTGTAGGGGGCTGTCCTGTGAATTATAGGATGTTTAGCTGCATCCTTGGCCTCTACCCACACACCCCCGTGTGCCACTCAAAAATGTCTGCAGACCTTGCCAAATGTCCCCTGGGGGCTTGGCGGAGTTGGGGGGCGCATGGAATGCCCCCAGTTGAGAACCACTGGCAGAGCAGGAGTGAAGGGGGAGGTACTGTGGGGGTCACTGGGCACACAGAATGCCATTTGGGGAGCCTGGTGCAAGGGAGTGGCCGGATGGGAGGTAGGAATAGCAGTGGTAATCAGTAGGTGAGTTGCTGAAGACAAACTAAATATTCTTTCCAGCATTGCTTCAATCTAATCCAGCCGCAAGTATGAGTAAATACTGTAGGAAAGGAGAAAACATTGCATGTACGGGGTCAGGGCAGCATTGCTGGGATATTTGAGCCTGTGGGAGGGGAGCTTCAAGCTTCCCACTAGCATTGGGAGCAACACAGCAAAGGAGGAGAAGGGCCCTCCCTGCTTCTTGGAGAATGGTTCCACTGGCAGGCCATTCCGTCTGCTCAGCTTCCTAGCTCAGGTGCCTTTCCAAACCACACATCAGCAGGGAGACAGTGGGAACATCTCAGGTCCAGGGTACCTTGGGAACTGCAGAGCAGCTGGGTGGCCTGACACTGGCATTTCTCAGTGTTGGCTCCATTCTCTTGCTGGCACCCCCAGGTGGGAGACTCTGTTAGCAGGTGTATCTTACTATCCCTGGCTCCCTGGTATGCATTACAGTTCAGACTCCCAAGCACAAGCTCCCTGTTTTGTCACACCTGTATCTAGTGTGTAACAATCCACCCCAAAACAAATGGCTTGAAACACAGGGCATTTTGTTCTCTCTCATGGTTCTGAAGGATGACGGGGCTGAGCTGGGCAACTCTCTCCCGCTCTCTCAAGTGGTTGCAATCAGATGGGGATGGGGACAGAGTCATCTGTAGGCCCCCTCAACCACATGTCTGGTGCCCGGGCTGAAGGGTGGATCAGCTGGGGTCCAGGGATCTCTGTCTTTTTTGTGGTTGCAATCAGATGGGGATGGGGACAGAGTCATCTGTAGGCCCCCTCAACCACATGTCTGGTGCCCGGGCTGAAGGGTGGATCAGCTGGGGTCCAGGGATCTCTGTCTCTTTTGTGGTCTCCCCATCACAGGGACTTGAAGGTAGCTGAACATCTTACAGCAGCTCATGTCCCAAGAGAAAGACCTGGGAGCTGTCTCATCTTTACGACCTAGGCTTGGAAGTCACATAGCATCACTTCTGCCATATCCTATTCATTGAGATCAATGAAGGCTCACCCAGGATCAAAGGGAAGGGACATGGAGCCCACTTCTAGATGGAGAGTGGCAGGGTTCTGGAAGAACATGTGAAACCAGAAACATTGTTGCCACCATTTTTGGAAGACACCACGATTCCTCCCCTTTGAATAAAGGCCTTCTTGTCCTTTACCAGTAATAACCCAAGCTGCTTGGACATTAGCTCTTCATGGTTTGCGGGGTGGGGAGGATGTGTTTTCTGGGACTTCCCAAGGTACACAGTAGTGAAGGACTTCACAAGCTGGGCTGACGTGCCAGCTTCAGGACTCCACTCACCCCCAAGCGTTCTGAGATGCCCATGGGGCTCAGGAGCCCTGACTTGCACAAGCCAGCAACTGCCTTTCTGCTTCCATTCAGCCAGCTTTACTGGGCATCTGTTATAGGAAGAGCAGTGGGCTGAGACTTCAGCAAAAAAGACAAAAGCAAAACACAATCCCTTCTCTATACAAGGTTCTTCCCTTTCTGTGTCCAACCAGTCCCTCCATTCTCGGTCCTTAATTCATCACCAAGCTGTCATTTTCTTCTATTCCCCCATTACTCCAAGGCGGGCCTCAGTTCTCACCTGGAGTCTGGCTCAGGATGCCTACAGGTGGCCCCAGAATTGTAATGGCTTGACATGCAATTTTTCAGCTTTACAATGGCATGAAAGCAATACACATTTAGTAGAAACTGTACTTGAAGTACCCATACAACCATTCTGTTTTTCACTTTCAGTACAGTATTCAATAAATTACATTGAGTTGTTCAGCATTTTATTTTAAAACAGGCTTTGCCTCTTTAGATAATTTTGCCCAACTGTAGGCTACTGTAAGTGTTCTGAGCACAATTAAGGTAGGCTAGGCTAAGCTATGGTGTTAGGTAGTGTCAACAAAATAGTCAAATTCTGTGAAATATTTAAAGAGTTTATTCTGAGCCAAATATGAGTGACCAAGGCCTGTGACAAAGCCCAAGGAGGTCCTGAGAACCTGTGCCCAAGGTGGTTGGTTTACAGCTTGGTTTTATACATTTTAGGAGAACAGAAGTTACAGGCAGACATCAATCCAGAAAGGCGGGACAACTTGAAGTGGATGGGGAAGGCACAGGGGCTGGAGGGGGCTCCAAGTCACAGGTGGATTCAGAGATTTTTCTGATTGGCAGTTAATTGAAAGCATTAAGTTATTATCTAAAGACCTGGAATCAAGGCCCGGTGCGGTGGCTCACACCTGTAATTCCAGCACTTTGGGAGGCCAAGGCGGGTGGATCACCTGAGTTCAGGAGTTCGAGCCTGGCCTGGCCAACGTGGTGAAACCTCGCCTCTACTAAAAATGCCAAAATTAACTGGGCATGGCGGTGTATGCCTGTAGTCCCAGCTACTCAGAGGCTGAGGCAGGAGAATCGCTTGAACCCAGAAAGTGAAGGTTGCAGTGAGCCAGGATTGCACCACTGCACTCCAGCCTAGGCAACAAGAGCAAGACTCTCTCCCAAAAAACCAAAAAAAAAAAAAAAAAAAAAAAAAACGAAAACCTGAAATCAGTTGAAAAGTGTGCCTGGGTTGAGATAAGAAGTTGTTAGAGACCAAGGTTTTTATTATGTAGATGAAGTCTCACAGAGGGCCACTCTCAAAGGCAATAGATGGCAAATGTTTTCTATTCAGACCTTTAAAAGGTGCTACTAGATGCTCAGCTAATCTCTTCAGGATCAGAAAAAGACCTGAAGGGAAGGTGATTCTCTGCATCAAGCTTGTCCAACCCTCGTGCTGCCCAGGATGGCTTTGAATGTGGCCCAACACAAATTTGTGAACTTTCTCAAAATATTATGAGTTTTTTTTTTTTTTAGCTCATCATCTATCATTAGTGTCAGTGTATTTTATGTGTGGCCCAAGACAATTCTTCTTCTTCCAGTGTGGCCCAGGGAAGCCAAAAGATTGGACACCCCTGCTATAGAATGTAGATTTTCCCTCAAGAGACAGCTTTCAGAGACATTTCAAAATCTGTCAGAAAAATATATTTTGGGCTAAAATACTTTGATTTCTTTCAGGGCCTGCTATCTGTCATGTGATGCTCTACTAGAGTGTGGTTGGAATTTGGTATCTTATTGCTGGGAAGAGTCTGTTTTGTGAGTCTTAAGATCTCTGTTTTCAGTTAACGCTGGTCAGCTGTGCCTGAATTCCTAAAGGAGGAGGATAAAATGAGGCATGACGAACCTCCCTTCCCATCGTGGCCTGAACTTGTTTTTCAGGTTTACCTTGGAATCCCCTTGACTAAGGGGGCACCCATTCAGTTAGTTAAGGGGCTTAGACTTTGATTTTTAGTTTACAGTAGGCTGAGGTGTATTAAATGCATTTTCGACTTGCAATATTTTCAACTTCTGATGGATTTGTTCAGCTGTAACCCCGTTGTAAGTTAAGGAGCATGTATACTTGTATCTAATCCACTTTGGGCATTGCTGCCAGAAAACCTGTCCTCAGGGAGCTATAGAAGTAGTGGAGGCAAATTATTAAATGGATGGATTAATTCCAAGTTCAGATCATGTTGGGAGTCAGCTGGGAGTCAGTGTGAGGATCTGGGAGGGGAACAGTAAGGGGTTAAGAGAGATACCCCAAAGGATGATTAAGGAGGGAGAGTTGGAAGGAAGGTTTCCCACAAAGAGGAAGCAGGGAGTGATTCATTCTGAAAAAGGCAAATATTTTATTATGCTTGGAGGGTCTGGTGCAGAAGGGGAAAGGAAGAGAAGGAAGTTTGGCTTAAATTCCCTTAGGAGCCAGTTCAGATTCCTAAGCTGGCCCGGACATCCAACCCAATCCACCTAGCCCCAGCCCTCTCCAGTTCCCAATGCCCAGCCCCACAATGCCCATCCTGCTGCCTGCCTGTTCTGGACTCTGCACTTGACCTTCCCTCTCCTGAAAGTGCCCCTGCTCTTCCTCACCCAGCTCCCCACTCTAAGCCTTCCTCGCCCACCCCAGCCCTCCTACAGTCCCAGTCTGCCCTGTTCAGACTCAAAGCCTCATGCTCACCACCATCATCCACAACCAGTTTCCACGTCTGTCTCCTGCCGGCTGTGAGCTCACTGCCTCAGAACCAGCGCCAGTCTCCTCTAGACCAAGTACAGGCCTGGCACGGAGCCAGGAATGCACCAACAAGGAGCCTGAGACTAGATTGGAGGGGAAAGAGACATGTCCTCCAGAGTTGACTTACGCAAGGACAAAGGTGTGCAGAGGCACGGCAAGCTGGGCCCCAGGCGAGAAGCATGGAGTGAGGGATGTGGAGGCAGCGGAAGGCACCCGGGAGCCTGGGCTGCCCCGTGGCAGCTCTGTGTTCTGCCTGCTCTTCCTCCAAGATGAGCTCACTCAGCCAGTGTGTGGAACGTGTGTGTGAGTGTGTCACCGGTACGCTGAGTTCTTTCCCTACTTGGTATCAGTTGCAAAGAAAGAACACTCAGTTGGAAAAAAAGGCAAGAGGGTTTTATTCCTGACCAGGAGAAAGAGAAGGAGGGGGCTCTTGCTCTAAAGACACCTTCACCCCGAGCCATGGAAACTGGGGAGTTGTAAGAAGATAGGTGTGGGGCAGGGAGGTGTGTAAGCAGGTGCGGGGTCACGGTGTGGGGGTGGAGACCTCTAGACGCTCAGGCCCAGGTCATAAACATGCCTCTCCATACAATGCATGATGTGTTACCAGAAAGGGGTCCTGATCTAGAACTAAGAAAGGGTTCTTGGATCTCGCTCAAGAAAGAATTCAGGGTGAGTCCATACAGTAAAGTGAAAGCAAGTTTATTATGAAAATAAAGGAATAAAAGAAAATCTACTTCATAGAGCAGCCCTGAGGGCTGATGATTGCCCATTTTTATGGTTATTTCTTGATTATATGCTAAACTTCTTGATTATATGCTAAACAAGGGGTGGATTATTCATGCCTCCCCTTTTTAGATCACTTAGGGTAACTTCCTGACGTTGCCATGGCATCTGTAAACTGTCATGGCTCTGGTGGGAGTGTAGCGGTGAGGACGAGCAGAGGTCACTCTTGTCACCGTCTTGGTTTTGGTAGGTTTTGGCCGCCTTCTTTACTGCAACTGTTTTATCAGCAAGGTCTTTATGACCTGTATCTTGTGCTGACTTCCTATCTCATCCTGTGACTTAGAATGCCTTAACCCTCTGGGAATGCAGCCCAGTAGGTCTCAGCCTCATTTTACTCAGCTCTTATTCAAGATGGAGTTGCTCTAGTTCACACGCCTCTGACACATGTTCAGAAATAATGGTGATTTTCTTCTACAGGTGGGGACGTTAGCATTATAATGACATGGTAAAGTTCTGAAGGTAACAAGGGGTTGCCTGTTCCAGTTTCTGCCAGTTTTGGGGGTCTTATCTCCCTCTGGTATCTGGGCAGAGGTCAAGAAGCTCTGGCACCATCAGGGGCCAGCTTGTTTCTTTAAGCAGCTGTGCCTACAAATAAAGGGACTAAAGAAAACAATAAGAAAACCCAGTTATTTCCTGGGGGTTGCTCTGGTATCCAGCGTGTTTTACTTCACCAAGCGCAATTCTTCCCAGTGCAGGCACTGGGTGTAACTGTGACAGCCAGCACCAACCTGCCCACATACCTCCTGTCCTGCAGGACTGTCAGCAGCCTCTGCACTCTAGTGTGACAGAGCCACAGGTAGCTCAGGTGTGCCTCAGCCCAGCCTCTCCTGCACTCCCCCTCCCCTGGCTTCCCAACTCTGCCTCACTTCTGTTTGTGAAGGAAAGACAGCAGTAGCGGAAGGGAAAGAAGGAGAAAATGCAGAGCAAATATTATGCTTTCCTCTTGGAAAACCTCCAGGAGCTGCAAATATTAGTAACCCAGCTGCATCCCACCCCCCAGGATGGGCTGGGCCTGTCACACAGCCAACCTTCAGGACGCAGACACCCAGGCTGGGGAGCACAGCTCTGGAAATTTACTGACATGGCCCTGAATGAATTTATCTTTTCAGTAGAAGGCCCTGGAGTTTAAAGGAGTCATTCATAAGGTCTGTCTGGGAGTGCCTTGTCCTCAGAGGAGGGTCTGGGTGGGTTGGAGTGGAAGGAAGGGCTGGCTACCTGGTGTGCTCTCCGTGGGTCCCCAAGAAAGGCAGCCCTGCTGGGGGCAGTGAAGCCCTTATCCAGGTCACGTGAGTCTTGGAAGGGGAAGGCTGCTGTGCTTAATGATTCAAAAACACAAATCAAACCTCCTTTCCCAAACAAATTAGAAGGTGTGGAGGAAGCTTGAATTCAGAGAGGATTTCCCAGAGACCCATAGGCAAAAGTGGCTTAACTGAGCCCAGTGGGTGTCCCAGAATGGGCCAGAGAGAATGACACTAAAAAGTCTTTGAACAAATGAGCAAATGAATACAGGAATGCTCATCTGCCATAGGCACAAACGTGATAAATGTTCCCTGAGAGAACTGACAGCCCAGGGGTGCAGGGAGAGAAACGGTCCCAACTGCAGACTGGGTCCCAACTGCAGACTCGGTCCCAACTGCAGACTCAGGAGGAGGGAGGCTGTTAAGGGGCCGTCTTTCCTTCTGTTATGTGAGGAGAAAAGCAGGGAAGGGACCTCAAGGCCAGCCTCTCCCAGGAGCTGCTGTTCTCAGCCCCGGGATCCAGCGCTACAGGGAAGTGCAGGGGAGGCTCCACAGTCCCGGCTGGAGACCCGGTCAGGTCTGGGTGGCCACTCTTCTTTGTAGTGGCCACCCTCGTGTCACCAGCAAATGCTTTTGTATCTACACCCTTCTCAGTGCTCACCCCTCTTTTAAAAAATGTACTTTCTTTTTTTAAAAAGAGTTGGGTCTTGCTTTGTCACCTATGCTGGAGTGCAGTGTTGCTGTCACAGCTCACTGCAAACTCCACCTCCTGGGCTCAACCCATCCTCCCACCTCAGCCTCCCAGGTAGCTGGGACCACAGGCACACACCAGGACACCTCGGCCAGTGCTCACTATTTACCTTTATTTCTTCCTTATTCGGACACCCCTTGCTTCCAAAGAAGAGTTTCGGAAGGCTCAAGACGGTGAGACAGACACCTTATGCACTGCTTCACTCTCCCCCGCAGCTCCCCTCCCTCCTCATTGAACCCCGGCCACAACCCTCTCTCCTTGCCCCTCACCAGCCGGCACCCTTGGCAACCCTGGCACCCTTTCCAGGACAATACTGCCAAATGTGGCCAAGGTCTGGCACACCATGTACCAATCGAAACTCCACTTCCCTTGAGTTTCAGTTTCCACGCCTATAAAATTAGCAAATGAAAAGAGCAAACACTTGGAGACACTGTTCTCAATGCTTTGCATATTTTTTTCATGTAATTCTCAGTGCCATGAGACAGTCTATTATTATTAAACCTATGTTATATATGAGGAAACTGAGGCACAGAGGGAGTAGTTTCCCCAGGTCACAGTCAGGATTTGAACTCCATGGTCTGGCTCTAGTGTTTCCCAACCATTCGGGGTGGGGAGCAGAAACCAGACTGCTCTCCCTAGAAAACAGCATGTGTTTGCATGTGTGCCAAATTTGCATAAAACATTTGGGGTTCCAGGTCTCTAAAGCCCATCCATGGAACCCCGGTTTCCCTTCTCCCACGTGATCCTAACAACCTGCCGAGGATACACCTCATCACGATCCTCCTTTCACAGCTGAGAACACACCAGCTTAGAGAAATTAAGAAGTGTATCCAAGCTCACACAATCTTAAGTGGCAGATCAGGACCAAAATCCAGGTCCTCTGGCTGGGCGCAGTGGCTCATGCATGTAATCCCAGCTCTTTGGGTGGCCAAGGCGGGTGGATCACCTGAGGCCAGGAGTTCAAAACCAGCTTGGCCAACATGGTGAAACCCCATCTCTACTAAAAATACAAAAATTATCTGGGCATGGTGGTGGGCGCCTGTAATCCCAGCTACTCGGGAGGCTGAGGCAGGAGAATTGCTTGAACCCAGGAAGCAGAGGTTGCAGTGAGCTAAGATGGCGCCATTGCATTCCAGCCTGGGCAACAGAGTGAGACTCTATCTAAAAAAAAAAACAAAAGAAAAAATTTGTGGTCTTCTAACCACAAATCCAGTGCCCCTCCCCAACCACCTCTGGTCCAGCCTCTTAGATCTATCTAGGATGTCTTTCCACCATACTCCTTTCTGGTTTGAGAACCACCTGAAGGCTCAACGTGGCTGTGGGGTGCTCCGTGGAGCCATTTGGCCTGTGCCCAGCAGCGAAGGGGACAGCCAGCAAAGGTACCCCCGCCCCTGCCAGCCTGCCACCTACTTGGGACCTTTCTTTTTTTTTTTTTTGAGATGGAGTCTCGATCTGTTGCCCAGGCTGGAGTGAAGTGACGTAATCTCAGCTCACTACAACCCCCACCTCCTGGATTCAAGTGATTCTCCTGCCTCAGCCTCCCTAGTAGCTGGGACTACAGGCGCATGCCACCATGCCCAGCTAATTTTTGTATCTTTAGTAGAGACGGGGTTTCACTATGTTGGCCAGGCTGGTCTTGAACTCCTGATCTCGTGATCTGCCCACCTCAGTCTCCCAAAGTGCTGAGATTACAGGGTGAGCCACCGCACCCAGCCTACTCGGGACCTTTCACCACCAAAGTGACCAGCACCCCTGCCCAGAGTGCCCCGGTTCTGTCCACCAGGCCAGCAGGGACCCCGCCTCTGGGATTGTTTGCTGGAGGGGTCCTGGACAATGTAGAAAGGGCAGCACACAGCCCTGGGCAGGAAGGGAGGCAGGAAGAGAGATCCTCAGGGGCTGGGCTGGTGGAGCAAAGCCAGCCAAAGGGGAGTGAGAGGGCAGTCAAGCACCTAGAAGCCAAGGAACCCCAGGAGGATGGCATCGGGCAGGTGCCTCCTGGTGCCCAGAGACAAAAAGATGTGTGGGAAGGTGACAGAATCAAGCGGTGAGGTCAGTGCTTTGAGGGAGCAGGCAACCACCAGCCTCCAGTGACACATGCCTTTCACAGGGATCCTGGAGGTCCCCATCTGGGAAGGTAGAAAATCTCAGTTCCAACCTAACCAAAAGATACAGGGGCAAGTTTGGCCTTGAAATCCTGGACCATCTGCCCTGGGTGATTTCCTTTCAACAGTGCTGGGTCCAGACTCCCAGAACCCTACCTCTCCCATCTTCCCCCATAAGCCTGCTTTCAGTCCTTTTCACACGAGAGCATTTAAATCCAAGGGTTCCCTTTCCCCTGGGTATTTGCAGCCCATCTGATCTCTAAATGTAGAGTGAGAGCCACTTGTAGAAATTAAGTCTAGGCTGGTCACGGTGGCTCACGCCTGTAATCCCAATACTTCGGGAGGCTGAGTCAGGAAGATCACTTGAGACCAGGAGTTTGAGACTAGCCTGGGCAACATAGCAAGACACCTCTACAAAAAAAAGTTTTTTAATTAGCTGGGCATTGTGGTATGTGCTTGTAATCCCAGCTACAAGGTGAGGTGGGAGGATCACTTGAGCCCGGGAGGTCACGGCTGCAGTGAGCTATGATTGCACCACTGCACTCTAGCCTGGGTGACAGAGTGAGAACCTGTCTCAAAAAAAATAAAAATAAGAATAAAGAAATTAAGACCAGATGTAGGGGAGATTTGTGGAGGAAGGGACAGGAGGCCCCTGAAATCCCATCCTGTAGGCAGCCCCTGCTTGGCTAAGCATAAGGCTCATGGGGCACCCAGGTGGGCTTTTTCTGGAGAGGAAGCAAGGCAGAAAACCCCTCCATTTTCCATCCCCAGCCTCTCAGGTCTGTGCCAGTTGAGTGTCTTCCAGGACAGAAGCATGGCTGGGTATGGAGGCAGCCTGGATATAGGGATGGCCGGTCTGTCAAGCCCATGGTCAGGACCTTCACGGGGCAGCTTAGGAACCTCCAGGCAGGGCCTCATCTGCTGCCTTTAGTAATAAACATGGCCAGCAACAGCCAGGGCCCTGCTAGTGGGAGATGTCCTCGGTAGCCACCTTCCTTCTCTGCAGAGACACCGTCTGTCCCATGGATGAGCAGAGTCCCCTGGGGACCCAGCTCTGACACTTGTCCTTGTTCATGTCCAGGGTGCTGGACAGACTGAGGTAGGTGTCAGGCTCCTGGGATGAGAAAGGCAGATGAGAGATGGGAGTGGGAGCTTTACAGTGACTTAGGCAGAATTGCTTAGTATTTACATATGCCTTACCTCATTCCACAGAGAATTTAAGGCCTGACCAAAAGAGACGGGGGGGAGAGAGAGAGAGAGAGAGAGAGAGAGAATACAATAACACCTTGTACTGTAAAGAAAAACAGTCAGTTCTAAAAGAAAAACAACCCAGAAAGAAGGGAATGTCAAAACCTGGAGAGGGGAGAGGGGAAAAAAAAGGCATACATGCTTTCAAAAGCACCTTAGGGGCTACAGATGGGCCCTATACTTAGTGTTGACACCCAACAGCCATAAAAGAATCTCACTGTGCCCCCAGGGGAGCACAGGGAAGGTCTGATTCTAGATTTTTTCTGTGCCATTTATTTATCTATATCCTCATGCACAAGTTCTATACTGTTTTACTTGCTGTAGCTTTTTATGTGTTTAAACATCTAATAGAGGTAGACTTCCTTCTCTTAGATTTTTTTCTAGCTATGCTTCATATTTAATTTTTAAATAAACTTATCAGAATCAGCTAAGTTCAAAAACAATTTTTAATCTTATTACCTTTTTTTTTCTTTTTTGTGAGACGGGGTCTTGTTCTGTCACCCAGGCTGGAGTACAGTGGTACAATCATAGCTCACTGCAGCCTTGACCTCCCAGGTTCAAAGTGATTCTCCTGCCTCAGCCTCCCAAGTTGCTGGGACTATAGAAGCATGACACCACACCTGGCTACTTTTTTTAAAATAATTTTTATAGAGACAGGGTCTCACAGTATAGTGAGATTTCAGGGTGGTCTTGAAATCCTGAGGGCTCAAGAAATCCTCCAGCCCTGGCCTCCCAAGAGCTAGAATTACAGGCATGAGCCACCGTACCTAGCCCTATTGCTATTTTTATTAGCATTACATTAAGTTTATAGGCTAACTTAAGAGGACATGGCATTTTTATGATAATGAGTTTTTGCAGTCAAGAACGCAGGCCAGTTTTTTTAAATGGGGTAAATGATTGTCCAAGCGCCTCCAGGCAGGCTCACGTGCACACTCTGGAGTCAGTGAAGAAGGTGAACAGCTGACAGGAGCAGCCTCCCAGTCAGAGAAGCCCTGCACACTGTTGGAAACAGACAGCTTGCATCTGGAGTCTTCTGTGATCCGAGGAGGAAGCGTGGCTGAGTCCTTCCCAGAAGAGGGTCTGGAGCTGTGAGTTGGGGACAATTGTCAGATTCTAGCAGTGGAAGTGGTTCATGTGCAGGTGCAACCTGCCCCGCAGTCACGGGACACAGCCACATGGAGCAGAGCCACGCTCTCAGAGAAGGAGCCAGGGAAGAAACACCCTAACTGCACTCCTCCCTTCTTCTGGCCCCCAGCAGCCATAGGCCCTGGGCCCCCGGTGAGATACCCATAGAGGTCAGCTCCCAGGCAGCAGGATGGAGGGTGTAGACTGGACATGAAGAGGCAGCTGGAATGTATCGGGCACTCAGCTCCAGCTCACCACGATCCAGGCACTCAAGTTCCCAAGACAATAGTTTCTGCTCTCAGATAAATGGAATAATTAAGGATCAAAAGGTTATCAACAGGTAACCAAGCATAAACAGATTTTTTTTTTTTTTTTTTTTTTTAGACAGAGTCTCACTCTGTGCCCCAGGCTGGAATGCAGTGGTGCAATCTGGGCTCACTGCAACCTCCACCTCCCAGGTTCAAGCGATTCTCATGCCTCAGCCTCTCGAGTAGCTGGGACTACAGGCGCGTGCCAACATGCCTGGCTAATTTTTGTATTTTTAGTAAAGATGGAGTTTCACCATGTTGGCCAGGCTAGTCTTGAACTCCTGACCTCATGTGATCTGCCCACCTCGGCCTCCCAAAGTGATGGGATTACAGGTGTGAGTCACCATGCCTGGCCCATAAGCAGATTTTGTACCTGAGCAGGAAGGCTAAGAGCTTGTAACAACTGAACATTCCACCCGGAGAGGAAGGCAGGAGTTTTGCTTGTGCCAAGTGCACTGTTCAGACAGTCCTCTGAGGTACACCAAGGTCTGAGTAGCCATCCCACCCTCCCCTCTGCCAAAATTTTTGTGTGACTGGAGAGCAGAGCCCTCCTCCAAAAAAAAAAAAAATGAGCACAAGGAAAATACTATTTGCAGATACATAATGTTAAAACCATAGGTCTTTCTTTTTCTAGTCCCATCCATATGGCAACATTCCAGGAGAGGCCTCCGTCACTGGAAGGCACCCTCAGGGGCTTTCCTGGAGCTAAAAACAGTTTAAGCCAAAAGTTATTTGTAGCATCTGAGTTAAACTCTTCGTCTCACCCTTCTCGAGCTAGCTGGCTTATTTTATCCGGACTAGGATATAACGGCTCTAAACAGGCTTTGCCAGGAAGAGACGTCATGGACTTCAACCAGGGCACCTGACCAGGAACAAATCACTGCAGGATGATCTGAAAGAGTTTTCATAAATTATTTTACGTAAGGTAGATTCTGACCTTGATGGGGACAGCCAAGGTTCTGGACCCTCAGCTGGGAAAGATGGGACTGAGTCTACAACTGCTGAGGTTGTAGAACAGGCTTCTTGTGGGGAGGAACCCTCTTGTGGACATGGGCCGTCGAGGTGGAGTGAGAGAACACCGTGCCACCTGGACGCTGAAACACCATTGAGTCACCTCTGTTTGAAATGCTTGTTCCCTGGTGCCGTAAAGAAATAGCATTTGAACATAAATTTAATGTACTCAGCAAGGCCATTTTTATAAAGGGTACACTCTTCAGGAGTTTTGCCACGAGAGTACACTGAACAAAGGAGACAGGGTCATTTATAACCTGACGCGTCCACCCTACTGCTGTGTCCGGTTTCCATTGGCTGGAACAGGACCTCCCATTCTGTATTTGTCCCGATTGGCTAACAACTTAGAACTTTTTAAAAGAGGCAAAGGCAGAGAAGAACAAAGGAAGGAGGAAGTAACTTGTGGAATGCTGAGAAAGGTAAAAACACCTTTAGATAAGGAAGAGGAACAGGCTATGACCTAATGCTTGCTTGGACCAGTACAAGCATGCCAGGGAAAATACTTAGGCTAAATTGTGGGAGCTAAGAACATAAAGCACATTGATTTCTTTATCATGGCTAGCAGATATTTAAGAATGTTAGCACAGGTCTTTGAATAAATTTTGCTTCTAAGAGAAGTTACTATTTATTCCTAATTAAATGGGAAGGAAGGTCTTTGAAGAGAAACCTTTACACCTCTTAAGGACAAAAGTCCCCAAGACATGTCCAATTTCGAATTCAATTAGGTGAATTCGAAATTGACACCAGCCTCTTTGCAGAGGAGACTGTTTTGGTTATACATCAAAAGCCTGTGCTTTGCAGATAGACCTGACAGCCACTAATTAGCTAGGAGCGTTGGGTGATCCAGTCCACCTCCTTAAACCTCAGTTTCCTCAACTATGAAATAGAATGAAAATAGTACCTACCTTGGAACTGTTCTGTGACAAGGAAATGAGATAACATGATAATGTGCATAAGGCTTTTAGCTCGGGGCCTGGCACACCTAAGCCTTTGTGTAATCATTGCGTAGATCTTGTCACTGAGAACGCTTACACGAGCAGATATTAAAATAAAGGAAAGAAGTCAGTTGGGTAAGGGAGCTTCCCAACTTGGTTCAAAATATTTTGCTGATTGGGGTGAGGGAAAGAGTGAAGGAACCAGAAGCAAAAAAAGTAGGATTTCAAATGCTTCCCACCTTTTTAGAAATCAAGACATTCTTTAGTGGCCTCTACATCTCCTTCAACTCCAGAATTTGGAAAACTGATGAAAAACTTTTTGAATCTTTGGCTGTAAAATATATATATATATATTTGAGATGGAGTCTCATTCTTGTTGCCCAGGCTGGAATGCAATGGCACAATCTCGGCTCACTGCAACCTCCGCTTCCTGGATTCAAGCGATTCTCCTGCCTCAGCCTACCGAATAGCTGGGATTATAGGCGCATGCCACTATGCCCAGCTAATTTTTGTATTTTTAATAGAGATGGGATTTCACCATGTTGGCCAGGCTGGTCTCAAACTCCTGACCTCAGGCTATCTGCCCGCCTTGGCCTCCCAAAGTGCTGGGATTAAGAGGCATGAGCCACCACGCCTGGCCTCTTTTATCTTTTTCTTTTCTTTTCTTTTCTTTTCTTTTTGGGGGGCACAGAGTCTCACTCTGTTGCCTAGGCTGGAGTGCAGTGGCGCGATCTTGGCTCACTGCAGACTCCATCTCCTGGGTTTAAGCAGTTCTCCTGCCTCAGCCTCCCAAGTAGCTGGGATTGCAGGCGTGAGCTACAAGGCTACCAACTGACTGACTGAGGGGATGTGTCTCCACTTACCATAGATCTGTCATTAGTGTATATAGGCCTCAAAGAGCTATAAGCAACCATGTCTAAGTGCTAACAGGACAAGCTAGGTCAGGAACTCTCAGGATGCTAAGTCATCGACTAGAATTCAAAGAATTCAGTGAGCTTCAGCTGGTCCTGCTGGCTCACGCCTGTAATACCAGCACTTTGGGAGGCTGAGGTCGGCAATCACCTGAGGTCAGGAGTTAAAGATCAGCCTGGCCAACAAGGGGAAACCCTGTCTCTACTGAAAATACAAAAAATTAGCCAAGCATGGTGGCAGGTGCCTATAATCCCATCTACTTGGGAGGCTGAGGCAGGAGAATCACTTGAACCCAGGAGGCGGAGGTTGCAGTGAGCCAAGATGACACCATTGCACTCCAGCCTGGGTGACAAGAGCGAGACTGTCTCAAAAAACAAAACAAAACCAAAGAATTCAGTGAACTTCAATAACATATATATATGTTACTGATATATATAACAATATTATATATATTACATATTTTATATATATGTGTGTGTGTATATATATATATATATTTTTTTTTTTGAGACAGGGTCTTGCTCTTCTGTCACCCAGGCTGAGTGCAGTGGCATGATCACATCTCACTGCAGCCTCCACCTCCTGAGCTCAAATAGTCCTCCCACCTCAGCCTCCCAAGTAGCTGGACCACAGGTGTCTACCACCACACCTGGCAAATTTTTGTATTTTTTGTTGAGACAAAGTTTTACCATGTTGCTGAGGCGAGTCTCAAACTCCTGTGCTCAAACAACCCACTGACCTTGGCCTCCCAAAGTGTTGGGATTACAGGCGTGAGCCACTGCGCCTAGTCTTCAGTAACATTTTTAATAAACCTGTCAATTGGCGAAAATAAATCCAACAGTGAATTAAACTCCTTTGAGGCTACTTCCCATTATTGTCATGGGAAATTGTAGGAAAGTGCACATTCCTTAAGAATGGAGTAAACTTCCTCATCCTCTTCCCAGGCCCCCTCCCCTTTGTTTGTGTTTTGTGGTGAAGATGACCCCTCCCTGCAAACCATCTGGGTGCTGTTGCTGGCATCAGCTTGCTTCTAACTGCATGAAATGATTGTGGTGCCTTCTGTGCTGAGAACCTAGCACTGGCACCAAATGGGTGCCGAGTGCTTACGCACCTGCTCTCATTATGCCTCACACTTATCCATGTCATGGGGGAGGGTTCTGAGGCTCAGAGAGGGACCAGGCTGCCTGGCCAGCTGCCCACCTCGTTGTGCCCATCCTTGTCTACCCCTTGAAGTGACCTCTGCCCCTCCGCACAGAAACCCTTCGGGACAGTCCAGCCTTCTGCCTCTGACTCAGGGCTTTTCCATCTGCACTGCTCCGTACTTACTTCCTGCGATTGTACTCCCTGCCAGAGCCTCTTTTCCTGGCTCTGACCTTCCTCCTAGGAGGCGTGCAACGTTTGTCCCCTTCCCATCTAGCACTACGTTTTCTTTCTCTCACTCAAACTCCCCTTTATATATTTGTTTGTTTATTTATTTAGAGATGAGGGTCTCCCTCTGTTGCCCAGGCTGGAGTGCAGTGGTGCAATCATGGCTCACTGCAGCCTTGAAATCCTGTGCTCAAGGGATCCTCCTGCCGCAGCCTCCCAAGTATTCGTATTATAGCTGGGACTCCAGGTGTATGCCACCACACCCAGCCCAAACTCCCATTCAAAGCCCGTGTGCTCAGAAGCCTCTGCAACTGCGCTGGTTTCATTCTCTCACTGTGGAGCATCTGCTGCGAATCAGGTGCAAGGCTGGGCTCTGAGGGCACAGTTCAGCCACCAGAGTTCTGGGTCTTTCAGGGAATGAAATTTCCCATCTCTGCCCAACCACAACACAGCAAAAACATTTCTCCCTTTGCATTTCCCTCAAAATACTAGGTTGGTGCAAAAATCACAATTACTTTTACACCAACCTAATAGCCCCCAAACCCTCCGACCCAACCCTCATATGGGGGACTGCCTGAAACTTCACTCTGTCTATTCACAGGTTGTCTTAGGCTTTAAGCCCCTGGAGGTGGAGACAAGATTTTTAACATCCTCCTGGTTCTAAGACCCTCTGATAAGAGCTCCTTGTGCTGTGTTCACAGGTGACTGCTGGCTGCTGGCAGCCATTGCCTCCCTCACCTTGAATGAAGAAATCCTGGCTCGAGTCGTCCCCCTAAACCAGAGCTTCCAGGAAAACTATGCAGGGATCTTTCACTTCCAGGTAACTTAATGGTTGGCTCAGGTGGTTCCTCAACAGGTCCAGGGGGCTAGGAACAGTCTTCTGGCTTGGCTGGGTTCATCAGTCCCTGGTGTTTGCAGACTCCCAAGACCAATACCGTTCTACAAAGGACATTGGGCGAGAGCAGGAAGCTTCCTGGCTTACCCGTGGCCAGGATGTGAGACCCGGCTGGGATGGCCCTGGGTGGTTTCTTGGGACATGTAAAAGGGAGGTAGAGCAAGGTGTTCAGGAACTAATTCCCAAGTTAAAAAAAAAAAAAAAAAACTGTATTATTTGATGTTTGAGACAAAAACGTTAAAGTTCTCCTCCTTTTATGCCGGTAAATGAGAAATAATACTTGAAAAAGCTGGCTGGGCACGGTAGCTCATGCCTGTAATCTCAGCACTTTGGGAGGCCGAGGTGGGCGGATCATTTGAGGTCAGGAGTTCGAGACCAGCCTGGCCAACATGATGAAACCCCATCTCTACTAAAAGTACAAAAATCAGTTGGGTGTAGTAGTGCAGGCCTGTAATCCCAGCTACTTAGGAGGCTGAGGCAGGAGAATCACTTTAACCTGGGAGGCAGAGGTTGGGAGGCCAAGGTGGGTGGATCACTTGAGCCCAGGAGTTTGAGACCAGCTGGGGCAACATGCTGAAACTCCATCTCTACTAAAAACACACAAAAAATTAGCCGGGTGTGGTGGCACGTGCCCTTAATCCCAGCTACTCGGGAGGCTGAGGCAAGAGAATCACTTGCATCCAGGAGGCAGAGGTTGCAGTGAGCCGAGATCGTGCCACTGCACTCCAGCCTGGGCAGAGCGAGACTTGGTCTCAAAAAAAAAAAAAAAAAAAAACAGCCTAAGGTACAGGGCAGAATGCTAAAGAGGCAGGTGTGGATTTGAAAGGATGGACATGCGCCTCTGTCTTCGCTTTTTTAGTGAGGACTTGGCCTGCATAGGAGAGTTAAGGGAGCACCTCCTCCCAGGATGGGCTCATGGAACCCATCCCAGGGGATCAGGGCAAGGGGAGCCAGAGGCAGCTGAGGCTCAGAGTCCCAGTGCTGCCACCAGCTCCTCCTGCAGCCCACCTCTCTTGTTCTGCAGTTCTGGCAATACGGCGAGTGGGTGGAGGTGGTGGTGGATGACAGGCTGCCCACCAAGGACGGGGAGCTGCTCTTTGTGCATTCAGCCGAGGGGAGCGAGTTCTGGAGCGCCCTGCTGGAGAAGGCATACGCCAAGTAAGTTGCCATCCTCCCCTGGCCCCATGGCCTTCCCCCAATGCCCTGGATTCCAAAAAATTCACTCATGCCTGTAATCTCAGCACTTTGGGAGGCCGAGGTGGGTGGATCATTTGAGGTCAGGAGTTCGAGACCAGCCTGGCCAACATGATGAAACCCCGTCTCTACTAAAAATACAAAAATCAGTTGGGTGTAGTAGAACTACTCCAGGACTACTTTGAGTGGAAGTCCTTTTCTATAGAAGGACTTCTTCGGCCAAAATTAGGCTCTAAATGCAAGGAGATAGTGCATGCAGGGTGCCTGGCCGCACTGTACGCTGATAAATGATGGCTATCACCATCTTTAACCAAATGCACAGGAACAAGTTATGGTACTGATTGTGCTGGCCCTGAGAAGGAGCTCTACTTCCTTGACAGGACACATTTGTATCAACTTAAAAAAGCAGAGTTTTTGCCACTGGGCAGAACTATTCATTGCAGAGGTAGGAAACTTGCCCAGAATAGATGATGTCACTGACTAGCAATGGCTTCCCCATCTCCCCACAGCTGCTTCCCACCCAGGTTGCCCACAGTTGAGTTTGTCCAGTGCTCAGGGCTGCCCACTCTCAGTAAGAAGCCCCATGCCAGCCCCTCTCCACAATGGCCCCATGTTGGCCGTGCCGCCCAGCTCCTTCCATTAAAGTGACCCCACTTTAGAGCAGCAAGTGGATTTCTGTTTCTTACAGTCCCAATCCAGGAAGGAGGAGTCAGCTGTGAGAACCTGGAGCCTGACGGATGCTTCTAAGTCCCACTGCTCAATACTGGAGTCAGGGAAGCCACCGGACTCCAGCATCAGCAGTCAGGAGCACTAAGCCCTTGCCAACACCGTGCCTGTTTCTCAGAGAAACTGCTTCCATTATTGAATGGTTGTCCTTTTTTAAGCTATCAATGCCAAACGACCCATTAGTAGACCTCCCCTTTCTTGTCAGGATGTAGAAGGAATCAATACAGGAGGTTCATCCAGAAAATCACTAAGGTCCTTCCGACTGTAAGGTTCTATGAGAATCTTTTTTTTTTTTTTTTTTTTTTTAATACGGAGCCTCATTCTGTCACCCAGGCTGGAGTGAGCGGCATGATCTCAGCTCACTGCAATTTCCAATTTCTGAGTTTCAGCAATTCTTTTGCCTCAGCCTCCCGAGTAGCTGGGACTACAGGCATGCACCACCATGCCCGGCTAATTTTTTTGTATTTTTAGTAGAGATGGTGTTTTGCCATGTTGGCCAGGCTGGTCTTGAACTCCTGACCTCAAGTGATCCGCCCGCCTCGGCCTCCCAGAGTGCTGGGATTACAGGCGTGAGCTACCGTACCCGGCCTGAGATTTTCTTTAAAACACAAAATACCAGGGAAATGGTAACTGTGGACATAATACCTTGCCTTCCTGAGCACCCCGAGCTGGGAACAAGGCCAAGGAGAATGTGAGCAGGGGGTCCCTGGAGCATCAAATCTAGACGGTACTAGGGGGTGGCTGTTTGAGAGATTATAGCATCAGTAGTGTCAAGGGTAGCGGCAGCATCTAATCCCCTCTTGTAGGATCAACGGATGCTATGAAGCGCTATCAGGGGGTGCCACCACTGAGGGCTTCGAAGACTTCACCGGAGGCATTGCTGAGTGGTATGAGTTGAAGAAGCCCCCTCCCAACCTGTTCAAGATCATCCAGAAAGCTCTGCAAAAAGGCTCTCTCCTTGGCTGCTCCATCGACGTAAGTCCAGGCTGCCTTCCCTAGCCTCACCCCATCTGCTCTTGCTGAAGGGAGGCTCCCACAGTGCCCAAGGGAACCCACTGCTCCTGTGTACAACATAATGCAGCCCTCGTCCACGTAGGGGCCAAAGGAAAACCTCCCTCCACCCTCTGAAGGTCCACTGAAAATCAACTGGCAAAAGGAAGACTAATACAAGAAATGGCATACAAATGTATGAATGTGCACAGGGGAGAATCACAAGAGATTTCCCTACCACGCATTGGGATACAGAGGGTTATATTCCCTTCCTCTTAGGGGAAGGGAGATGGGGAGGTGCGGATGATTTTAGGGATGTCGTAAATGATTTTTAGGGGAATTCATTGGGCTTAAAGAACATAAATGGTCTGGGATAAAGTCTGTTGGGCCTGCAGAGCAGACAGTGGTTTGTGACAAGTCTGTCTAGCCATGTCGACAGACTTGTCTTTCTTCCTGCAATATGAGTTCAGTTCATAATAACTCATGGAAAGGACCAGACATCATTGTTTTCATCTTTGGCAGGTCCAGACTTTAGGCAGGTGAGGGAACTTCAGAGAATAGCTTCCTGCTGTGCTTTGGGGGAGAGTGGATCGAGAGACAGAAGGAAAGGGGAGGTCAGAGAGATCTTGAGGCTTCTTCAGTTTAGCATTTCAAAGAGCCTTAGAGGTATTGGTTTCTGAGCACCCCAGTGTCTACCATTATTGCTCATCACCTGGAAGCCAAGGGTTGCTAGGCAAAAGTCAAGCTGGCTGGGGTGTAATGGATGGGGTGATGGTGCCTCCAGCCCTGCTGTCTTCAGTCCACTTCCCACTCTTAGCCTGCTCTGAATCACCCCCACCCCTCTGACCACAGGTTCCCTGGGAGCCCCTGCCACCTGCTGCCCCTGCCACCTTCCCCTCCATCTGCAGTGCTGTGCAGCCTTCCCCTGCACTCTTGCAGAGCTAATAGGCCTGTGGGAGACTTCGGAAGGAAGAGGAGGAACGATTTCCTCATAATAGCCTTGCTGGCAACGCTCACCAGGGGATGGGAGGTGGGCACTGTGCCCAGGAGCCTTGGAGCGAAGGCTGTGCCCAACCTCTGAGCCCTGTCCCATCCAGGTTCTGGTCTCTGCGGGGGACAGAGATAAGAAGCCCTGGCTTTTGGAGCCAAAATCTAGGTCAGACTCCCTAGGCAGGAATTCTCAAAGTTTATCAGCAGAACACGTTGAGGCAGAAGACCCTTTCTGCTCCAGCCCTTCTTCCCAGGCTCAACCTTCATCAGAATAGATAGGGGAAAGGAGAGGCTGTGAGGCGTTCTTAAAACAGAAGCAAATTCTGACTCAGACCGGAATAAACAACCGTCCTAGTATAAACCCTACAGCTGGGCTGGGCCAGACCACGGAGCATGGGCTGGTGGTGGGGCGAGGGTGTGCTCAGTGTCCCTGGGCCACTCAAGGCTGTCTGGGTATCAGCCCTGCGCCATCGAGGACCCCCTCCGGCCCTCTCTCGGCCGTGCGCCCTTTCCCGCCCTTCCCAGCCTGCAGAAATCCGTGGATGCGCTATTCACACGGGAATGCGTGTGCTCGTTCCGCGAGAGGGTTGCATTCCGCCTTTTCTCTGGTATTCTTGGCCTTCAAGCATTTGAACAGGGTAGGAAAGGTTCTCCAAGTGCAAGAAAGCGCAGCCCTGAGCCTCCGACCCCAGGCCTCGGCCGCTGCGCTAGTGCGTCCCGCGGTCCCGCCCGGCAGTAGGACAGAGGGAGCGAGGGAGTCCGGGAGGAAGGGAGAGCGGGTGCGGCCAGTCTGACGGTTGCTGTGTTTGCAGATCACCAGCGCCGCGGACTCGGAGGCCATCACGTTTCAGAAGCTGGTGAAGGGGCACGCGTACTCGGTCACCGGAGCCGAGGAGGTAACGGCCGGCGCGGATGTGCAGGGGTCCTGCTGTCCTAACACGATGGCCACAGGCACAGTTTGTGGTGATGCCCAGGGGCCCGCGCGGCCCCACGGTGGTCCAGTTTACACTCGGGCCCCGCACTCCTGAAGTTCCGCGCGGGAGGAGAAGGGCGTCCCTTTCGCAGCTCGGGCGCCGGGTGCGCCGCGCTGCCACCTGGTGGCCGCAGTGGCCGGCGCCAGGGGCCCTGGTTTTACTTGTTTTAGATGTTACCCTGTTTTACAGTTACAACCTTACTATTTTGATAAGCTAAAAATAATAAAACAATGCATCTTCATAGTGTTTTATACTCTATAAGGTGCTTTCTCATTTGATCTCGTAAAAGTATTCGTGCCCATGTTCAAATCTGACTGCCTCTTACCAGCTGTGTGGCCTGGGCCAATTACTGGAACTCTCTGTCCCTTAGTTTCCTCATTTAAAAAATGGAAATAATGATAATATCCATTGGAAGGTCGTGGCGATTCAATCAAGTTAATATATGTAAAGTGCTCAGAGGTGCCTCACACATCATATATAAGGAGGTAGCTGTCCTCGCTGTTGTGATCACTGTTGTTATTGAAAATATTATGGGCTGACATGGTGGCTCACACCTGAAATCCCAACACTTTGGAAGACTGAGGTGGGAGGATCGCTTGAGCCTAGGAGTTCAAGACCAGCCTGGGCAACGTAGCAAGAACCTGTCTCTACCAAAAAAAGTTAGCTGGGCATGGTGGCATGCAACTGTCGTCCCAGCTACTCGGGAGGCTGAGGTGGGAGGATCACTTGAGCCCAGGAGGTCGAGGCTGTAGTGAGCCATGATCATGCCATTGCACCCCAGCCTCAGCGACAAAGTAAGACCATGTCTCAAAAAAAAAAAAATTATCAAGCAGCTCAAGTTCACTGTTAATTACAGAACCCAGTCTAGACTGCAGATCTTCTGCATGTCCAGTGTTCTTTTTTTAACCTTGATTTTTTTAACTACCCCCTCACACACACACGTCTTTTTATTTGAAAATTTTCACGTATACAGAAAAGTTGAAAGACTAACATAATAACTATCCAATTGCCACTCCCCTAGATTCACCGATTGCTAACATTTGCCATGTCTGCTTTATCTATGTGTGCACTTTTTTTGAGCCATATGAAAGTAAGTTGCAGACGTTATGACACTTCCCTCCTCAATACTTCAGCATTTATTCCCTATGAATAAGGACGTTCTGTTACATAATTCCTCTACTGTTGCCACACCTAAGAAAATAAACATTAATTCAGTAGTGTCATCTATTATAAAGTCTATATTAACATTTTCCCAGTTGCCCAAAATGTCCTTTCTGGCGACCCACCCCTACCCCATCCAGGACTCAATCCAGATTCACTCACTGCATGTGCCTGTTATCACCAATGATCTTTCAACAAATGGTAAAGCTTCTCTGAGCTCCTTTACCAAAAGCGCATCCTGTCAGTTAAGCTGAAGTTCAGAGATGAAGCACCAACAGCCCCATCCTCGAGAGCCGGATCCTGGGAGCTTTAAATCTCATTTTCCAAAGCTAGGCAGCAGTGAGAGGTCTGGGTGCCAAGCCCCCTCTAGCTTTTGTGATCCTCCCTCATACATGGACTCAACCCCCAAATCCTCCCCACCGTCCTCAGCCCCATACCTCCTGGCTCATGCGGAAGGGGGTTGGAGGCCCAAGCCTTCATAGCCCTGACTTGAACTCAACCTCTTCCTCCTCCCTTTTATCTAATCCTGCAGGTTGAAAGTAATGGAAGCCTACAGAAACTGATCCGCATCCGAAATCCCTGGGGAGAAGTGGAGTGGACAGGGCGGTGGAATGACAAGTGAGGAGGGCGCAGGCCTCGGGGCCCCAGGCGGGGGTGCATTGTGCTGGGAGGCTCTGGGAAGAGGGTGAGAGAAGAAGACATGTGCATTATGCTGAGAAATACAGCCAGGAGAGCCCAGGCCACGTGGACAGGGACCCGTGGACAGGGGCCCCTCAAAGGGTCTTTTAACCAGGACACTCCTCCAGCAGCCTGAGTGCCTTCTTCCAGGCCCCAAGCTGCTCGTGTGAAGTTCATTCCTGCCACTGCCTCCGGGTTCACCCCTTCCCCAGCTCAAATCCACCCTTCTATGGGGCTTTCAGGGAAAAAAATACACCCCACCTTCCCCCAGACACTTCTATTACAGGGATGTGAACTTTGTACCAAAGGCCAGAGACACATCCCTCTGTTGATTTCCAGGGCTTACTGGTAGGCATGTTGAACCCTCAACTATTTGGGTTAAACACTTGTTTGTACATCTGCTGTGGCAACCTCAGCCTACTTGCTCTGCCTCAGGTTGGAGAGGTGGGCAGTACAGAGGCCTGTGTGTAATTCCAGCCAAAGCTCAGGCAGTGGTTAGTTTACCCTGTGCGCTGCCCCTGTGTACAGGGCCAGGTCCTTCTGCTCCGTGGACAGAGAGACACCTGCTGAGGCTTCCCAGGCCAGCTGCAGAGGCCAAGGCCGGAGGCTCCTCATCAGATCTTCAGTTGTCTCTAAAAGAGCTGCCAGGCCCATCTCAATTGGGCAACTGCTCTGAGCTACTCCATCTCCCTCTAATGAACTGTGTTCATTTTCTGGACTCTTCCTTGCCACTGTCTTCCAGCACAACTCACCCGCTCACTTTGCTCCCTGGTTTGCATCTGTATAGTGTTCTATACTCTTTAAAGTGCTGTAAGAGTATTTAAATGCAGCTGTTAGCCAGATGTGGGCTACTTTCCCCCTTTCTGGAGCCTGAGCCCTCAGAGGTGAGAGCAGATGTCCCTCTTCCTCAACTCTGGGGACCTTTGGGGAGAAATCATCGTACACTAACGCCTCTCTCTTTACTTTGTTTTCCAGCTGCCCAAGCTGGAATACTATAGACCCAGAGGAGAGGGAAAGGCTGACCAGACGGCATGAAGATGGAGAATTCTGGTAAGATTAGTGGAGGCTTCAGGGAAAGCTCTGTCTGCCCCAATGTTCTTTACTAGAAAACTGCTAATTAGAAAGAGTGTCGGCCAAAGTGAGTTTACCATGTCAAGGACACAAGGGTGTGGGATCCTGGTTTTGTTATTTTAAGTTCACTATAAGAGCCTGAATAAAGAAATTCTTAAGCCCCTTCAACGGTCCATCTTGACAATGGGGTTTATAAGCTGAGCAGCTTCAGAAAAAGGCTAAGAGGAATTCCTTTGGTAACGTTCAGATCCCAGGAAACAAGGGAAAGATGGGGCCTTTCTCCCCCAGGTTCCGGAGACTCATCCCAGCCCCTTAAGAAACTGGTCCCTTAGTGAGCAGCAATGGACCCACATGTCTGTGTGTCTGCGCCACTCTATAACCACCTGCACCTGGAGACAACATGCTCTTTATCAAATGGGGCCCAATGGGGCCCATATATTGTCACATTTGATGGGCACAGCTCCCATTTTTGCAGGTGAGAGTTCTGAGCTTCAGAGAAGTTTAACTAACCTGCTCAAAGTCACCCAGCTAGAAAGTTGCAGCGCCAGGACTGGAATCTGGGCCTTCTGATTCTGAACCTGGTGCCCACCCACTCAGCTCTAATGAGGTGCTCTGCCTGGCTTTGGGTGGCTCCTGGTCTGGTGTTGGTGGAAAGTCAAGGCTTACCAGTGTGTCTTCTTATCACCTGTGATGGTTGTCTCTGCTTTTGCCAGGATGTCTTTCAGTGACTTCCTGAGGCACTATTCCCGCCTGGAGATCTGTAACCTGACCCCAGACACTCTCACCAGCGATACCTACAAGAAGTGGAAACTCACCAAAATGGATGGGAACTGGAGGCGGGGCTCCACCGCGGGAGGCTGCAGGAACTACCCGAGTAAGGGCTGTTGCAATGCGGGGCCACCAAAGGCCAAAGCTCCCCTTACCCCACCCTGTGTACCACACCCCAGCCTAGCAGCCCCAGGAGGCAGCTCCTGCTCACTGGAACCCTCTCTGTCTTCCTTCTCCCTGAGCCTTTTCTTTTCCCTGAGCCTTTTCTCAATGAGCCTTTTCTCCCTGAGCTCTCTTTCTCAATCCCTTACCTCCTGCCCTACCCAGGACAAACCCAAGAGCCACTATTTCTGTGATGTCCTCTCCAGGCCCTAGATTCCCTAGCGCCCATCATGACCTTCAGCCAGACCTTCCGCCATGCTCACGGAAGCAGTGCTCAATCGCACTTCACGGCCATGAGCTGCTGTATGCACCCCACACCCAGGCAGCCGAGCCTACAAGGGAACCTTGTCCCGGCACCCAGGGAGCCCTCCACATATCAGGCCCTGTTTGTTGCCCCATACTCACTTCAATCAGCAAATGTTGACTGGGCGCTGCCCAGATGGGGTGAAGATTTCTCCTCTGGTCCAGCCTTTGTTGAGCCCCTTGATTCTTCTGCCTTCATGGCTTAGTCCATCAGCAGTTGTCTGAACATGATGACATCTGCCAATTATGGGGCACACCTTCAGTGCTTGGAACTATCCTAAGTGTTTTGTACACAGGGTGAGGATCCATAATCTGAAAATGTGAAATCTGAAATGCTCCAAAATCCAAAACTTTTTGAGCCCCAACATGATGCCACAGGTGGAAAATTCGACACTTGACCTCAGGTGACAGGTCGCAGTCAAAACACAGTCAAAACTTTGTTTCATGCACAAAATTATTTTAAATATGCTATAGAATTACCTTCAGCCTATGTGTATAAATTATATATGAAACAGAAATGAGTTTTGTCTTTAGACTTGGATTCCATCCATAAGATATGTTATATATATACAAATATTCCAAAATCCAAAAAAATCCAAAATAGGAAACACTTCTGGCCCCAGGAATTTCAGATAAGGGATGTTCAGCCTGCATAACATTCTATCTAACCTTCCCAACAAACTTCTGAGGCAGGCACTTTCTTATCACCTCCATCTCTAAGATGAGGAAACTGAGGCTTGGAGAGGCTAGTGACTTGCTGAAGGCCACAGAGCGTGCTGGGATTTGAACCCAGGCCCCCTGACTGAGGAGTCACTGTGTAAGTACAGTGGCAGCAGACCATGGTCACATAGTGATTCTCTGTGACACATGAGGAAGCTGAGCCTCAAAGTAGCATACCAGGGCCACAGAGCAAGTAGTCAGACTACACCTAGCTGGCCTACAGCTCTGGGGCTCGGACTCCTTCCCCTCAAGTATGCAGCCACCAAGTGGCAGTCCCAGAGGCGCTGGGAAGGCCCTCTGCCCCCCACAAGGGACCCCTCCTACCCACTAGATCAGGAGTCGGAAAACTCCCTCTAAAGGGTCAGATAGTAAATAATTTTGGCTTTGTGGGCCACTCAGTCTCTATAACAACAACTCTATTGCTATAACCCAAAGGCAGCCATACTTAGGCGAATGGCCGTGGCTACGTTCCAATAAAACGTTATTTACAAAAACAGGCAGCGGCCTGCGGGGCCATAGCTGCCAACCCCTACACAAGATGGTGCCTGTAATTTCACAGTTAGGGTTTTATCCCATTAGGTATGGAAAGGCAATTAGCATAATTCCCCCTAAACATGAATGAATCTTAGATTTTTTAAATAAATAGGTTTTGGAAGTAAAGAGGGCAGAGACATCAGGAGCAGGGCAAGGGAATAGGCCTGAGAGGACAAGGGACGCAGAACAAGAAAGAGTCTGGAATTATACACAGGATGTTCTTGGCCTCCGGGCTCACCGAGGGGGCAGAGACTGGCAAGTGCAGGGAGCAGATCCCGGAGTCCCCCAGGCCAGCCGAGCCCCACCCCAGGCCCCCCATCAGAGCCCAGTGAAGAGAAGGTACCATGAGGGGAAGCCACAGCTCTAACCACCCTGCGTTCCAGAGTGACAGACCAGTCCCCAAGACAAGCCAGCCTGGAGCCAGAGAGAGAACTTCTAGGGGAAGTTTCTAATGTAGGTTCCTGTTAGATTCAGACAAGTGCAGGTCATCCTCTCTCCACAGCTACCGTCACCCGTCTCCAGCCTAACAAAGCCTGCAGTCCACACCCCAACCCTGGTGTCTCCCACCTCCTAGCCTCTCCCAACATCTCCTGCCGTCTCTGACCATCTTCTGCCATCCTCTGCCATCTCCCACCATCTCCCACTGTCTCCCACAGCCTCCCACCACCTCTTGCCAACTCCCACCATCTCCCACCATCTTCTGCCATTTTCTGCCATCTCCCGCTGTCTCCCACCATCTTCTGCCATACTCTGCCATCTCCCACCATCCCCCACCACCTCTTACCATCTCCCACCACCTCCCACCATCTCCCTTTATCTCCATCCCTCTCAGAAGCCTCCAAGCCTGAGACCAGGGCCACCCCCCACCCCCATGCATTCCTGCTCAGGGCTGGGCTCCTCTGCCCCTTTCTGGCTGCAGACACATTCTGGATGAACCCTCAGTACCTGATCAAGCTGGAGGAGGAGGATGAGGACGAGGAGGATGGGGAGAGCGGCTGCACCTTCCTGGTGGGGCTCATTCAGAAGCACCGACGGCGGCAGAGGAAGATGGGCGAGGACATGCACACCATCGGCTTCGGCATCTATGAGGTGCAGAGCGCAGGGGCTCCTGCCCTCCCTTCCCCATGTGTTCATCTCAGCCCCTGCATGGAAAGCTGACCCCAGTGGCAGAACTGGGGATGGGATCCCAGACCGGGAGCTTGGCCAAGGAAAAACAAAACTACCAGCCTGGCCAGGCTCAGGAGTAGCCCCCATAGGGAGGCCCCTGCAGTGGGTCTGGGTTGTGGGGCCTTCTAAGCCCTTCACGGGCCCCCCACAGCCAGCCTGCAGGGAGTTCCACTCTCAAATGGCCTCCACATCCCTTCTCACATCCTCCAGGCCTGGCATTCTGGTCAGCCTACCCATCTTCAAAGAACAGAATATACTGGGCCACATCAGGCAATACTGTGAGGGCAGGACTGAGTCCATGGGTGCAGCTGCTCAGAGCTCAGCAAAGTCATTGGCCTGGATGGTGGAGAGCTTGGGGACAGGGGAACATTGGTCATGATGCTCCCCCCAGGGCTCTGCTGGCTGGAGCCCAGATCCCTACACAGACTCCTGCTGTCTGCGTGTTTTCCTTTCACTCTGGGCCACAGCCAGAGGGCAGCCGCATTGCAGCCTCCTCTCCGCCCTCAGGCTGGGGCTGGGGCACTGAGAACTCACCCAACACGCTGGGCCCCTGGGCTCTCCCCACTCCCTTCTGCAAAACAAGAAAGAGCTTCCGTGGGCTGCAGGTAGCCATGCGAGGAGAGGGATGAAAGGAAGGCGTTAGGGCACTGACTGGGGATGCATTTCGGTTTGATGGGCTGGAGCTGGCTCCTCCCGGCTCCCAAAGCTCTTCTCTTTTCTCTGACCCATGTCTGCTGAGGTCCCTCAGCAGCCTGAAAAATGGCCCTGGCAGGGACCTGTTTACACCATGGAAAGTGGCAAATACTACAAATCAGAGCTTCCACCCTCTCCCAAGAGCCAGTTTCCCAGCACACCCCTGGGAGAATCCAGACGAGGTGTCAGGAGAGGAGGCTCTGTGCTCACCACTGGCAACGTTGCCACCCGTGGAACACTGACTTCTACCTGCTCACCCACCTGAGAAAGGCAGCTGGGCAAACACCATCAGTTGTAAAAATGCACATAGGCCCAAACCCCTCCGTCTCTGAAACAGGAGCTGAGGACTTCAGATCTGGGACAGAATCGCTCCAAGGACAATGCAAATGGAATTGTGATACACAGCTTCCCTCCCACCGGCTTATGGGCTTGGAAATGCAGCCACGGGCTTTCAGAGTTGGGACGGACCTTGGGGATCACTGGGTCCTATTTTTGAGACAAGAAAACTGAGGCCAGAGAGGAGAGGGGACTTGCTCAAGGAAATGCAGACCGGACCACTGGACCTGGCTGACAGAGGCCGGCACTGCTGGCTCCTAGCCCCAGGTGTATTTCACCTCGCCCGCTGCCTCCTCCAACAGGGCCCGCCTGGCCCTCTTTCCCTGCGTGGGAGGCCGATATGGGCTTTGCCACCTTAGACAAGTCTCTTCACATCTCCGTGCCTGAGATTTATACTCTGTAAGTTAGGAAGGGAGGTGAGGGCTTATCAACATGATAAGAGGATTTTCTTCAGTGTTGGAGAGGCTTTGAGTTCCTTGGAAAACAGTTACTCGGTTGAATTAGTTGATATTGCTAATGCTACAGAGAAAACGGGGGCAGCGGAAGAGAAGAGCACAGTGATGCATTTTCTTACACTGCTTTTCCGGCATCTGAATTGCACCTCCTTTATTTTGCAGGTTCCAGAGGAGGTACGTCTGGCCCATGTCCCGGGGTGCTCAGGTCACCAAAAAAGCGAGAGGCTTAGACTGCTGGAGCTCAGGGAGCGTCGTGAAGCCCGGGCAGGGGCTGGTGGTCATGAAGGATGAGTCCTGGCCACCCCTGGGGCCCTGCTGAAGTTGCCCAGGCTCTAGAGCCCACTGGTCTAAGCTCTGGACAAGGTTTCTGGAAAGTCCTTGTGGGACCCGCTGCCTCCCTGTGACCTGGCAGAGCCCGTACAGGGTTTGGTTCTGGGCAGAAAATCCATGATCCTGAGACTGCAGGAGGCTTTTCACAAAGTCCTGTGTCACTCTTAGGAGAAGACTGAGTCAGGGAAAAGGTGAACCCTGCAGACTGTACTAGAAGACAACGCGGGAGCACAGAGGAGACCAGGACCCAATTCCCAGGCTGTGTGACCTTGGACACGTTACAGCTCCTCTCTGCATTTCAGGGTTTTGTTTTGTTTTTTGATTTTTGGTTTTTTTGTTTGTTTGTTTTTTTCTTGCTCTTTCACCCAGGATGAAGTGCAGTGGCATGATCTCGACTCACTGCAACCTCTACCTCCTGGGTTCAAGTGATTCTCCTGCTTCAGCCTCCCCAGTAGCTGGGACTACAGGCACGCACCAGGATGCCAGGCCAATTTTTGTATTTTTAGTAGAGACGGGGTTTCACCATGTTGGCCAGGCTGGTCTTGAACTCCTGACCTCAGGTGATCCACCCCCTTCAGCCTCCCAAAGTGCTGGGATTACAGGCGTGAGCCACTGTGCCTGGCTGCATTTCAGTTTATTTTTCACTAAAACTGGTCAACCATCCACCTCACTGCACTACCGTGGAATGACTTAAACTTTGCGAGAGCATTTGGGCCCACAGTCACCGCTGGCTGAAGCAGATGGGATGCCTGGTCCAAGGTCACGATTATTAAAGTAGACACACGGGGCACTTTGACCCACCTGTAGTACATTTCTTTCACAGCAAGGCAGTGCAACCGGTAGCACATCGGGCTCTTTTAGATGCTGCTCCAGCCTTGGTCCGGTGGATCATGCTTGGTTTAGAAGCTGGGTTGTCTTTTTCCTGCCCCCAGTCCTGTCTTTGCTTTTATAGTGCGTCATACACCACGTAGAACCGAGCCAGGTTCCTGCCATGTGGACGCTGTTCCTGCCTGAGAGTCTCTTAGAGGAAGGCTGGGAACACTGTGTGGAAAGACTGGGCATCTCTGCAGGCAGAGCTGAATGGATGTGAAACCCCTGTGGGCATGTGCTTCCGAGTTCCTCAGCAGGCATTTGTGTTTTTTGGTAGAAAGTTTGCCTTTTTTTTTTTTTTTTTTTTAAGACAAGGTCTCATTCTGTCACCCAGGCTAGAGTACAGTGGTGTGATCATAGCTCACTGCCGTCCTTGAACTCTCAGACTCACGTGAGCCTCCTACCTCAGCCTCCTGAGTAGCTGAGACTACAGGCGCATGCCGCCACCCCTGGCTAATATTTTTATTTTTTGCAGAGACAGGGGTCTCACTACATTGCCCAGGCTGGTCTCAAACTCCTGGCCTCAAGCAATCCTCTCACAGCCTCCCAAAGTGCTGGTATTACAGGCGTGAGCCACCACACCTAACAAAAGTTTGCTTTTTATCTAAAATGACCCAGGCATTGTCACTGTACTGCTATTTTTTTTTTTAATGTTGTTGTTTTGTTGTTGTTGTCGTCGTTATATAGATGAGGGCTTCCTGTGTTGCCCAGGCTGGTTTCTGACGCCTGGCCTCGCCTCCTTATACACCAGGACAGCAGGACTGAGCCACCACACTACCCAACTGCTTTTATCTCAGTGAATGAAAATGACACTTGCCTGGAGGCTTCCCCTCATCTACCCCCGTGTTTCTCTATTTATTCCTCAGTTAAGTGGGCAGACCAACATCCACCTCAGCAAAAACTTCTTCCTGACGAATCGCGCCAGGGAGCGCTCAGACACCTTCATCAACCTCCGGGAGGTGCTCAACCGCTTCAAGCTGCCGCCAGGAGAGTACATTCTCGTGCCTTCCACCTTCGAACCCAACAAGGATGGGGATTTCTGCATCCGGGTCTTTTCTGAAAAGAAAGCTGACTACCAGTAGGTGGTTTGGTCCCTTCCTCTCCCCACCCTTCCCTGTCCCTACCCACTGGTCTGTTCCTCGGCCCCTAGAGAGCTCTTTCATCCTCTGAATGTCAGTTACTTTTGCTGTAACACCTGCCCACCTCGAAGGACTAGTGTGGGGATTTGATGGATTGAGGAAGTTCTAGTGTTATAGTAAGGTAAACAATGGAAAAAGCCACTGTGGATATTTTTGGTTGGAAAGGGGTGGCTGTACAGTGAATTGCAGGGTCTAATTTCATAAGTGTGTCTCTGAATTCTCAACTTGGTACTTTAATGTTAAACTACGAATCCAGTCTCGTCATTTGAAGAAAGCTGAGCAGTGCTGGTGTAATCCTTGATTTTCCAGGCCACCTGGCCTAGCAGAGCCACCAAGGGTGTAAGGTGGGAACCATCTCAACGGTTCCCACCTCCAGAACCTCTCCCTATTATAGTCGTCATGTCACCAGCTCCCTCTCCCCTTCCTCATGGGATCCCACGTTTGGGAACCCTTTGTGGCTGACATCACCATTTCCTGCCACTGTCCAGGTGGCCTCAATTCACAATGGCTTCTGCCACTTTGACTTCTGCCTCAACCATGTATGTTCAGCTGGGCACTTGATTGGCAAAGGCAGAATCTACCCTGGGTGATTTAAGCTAAAGGGAATTCATCGAAAGGCCATTGGAGACTCCAGAACTGATGGGCGGTAGGGGGTCAGGCTAGGAAGAACAGGAGCCAAGGATGTGTTGGAGGACCAGGGTGTGAGATGACCCCTCGGACCCTGGGTCATGTGCTCAGGTCTGAAGATCTTGTGGAGTGTGTCTGAGGTGCTGGGCTTGGGTCAGCCACCTGGCCTGCTGGTTCCTGTAGAGGAAGAGCCAATGGGAGGTAGAGGCAGGGAACTGCCCTTGCCCCAAGATAATGCATGATGCAGAAATAATTTCCCATGGTGAAGGGAGACAAAGCAATGCCAGGCAGCTGCATACCAATGAATGCCACCATAGCACGGCTGTAGCCCCCCTGCCACTGACAGGCTGTCTTCATTTGCTAAAGCTTACCATGGGGGAAGGGACCTTTCCTCTCAGCTCTGAGGATGCTTAGAGGAAGACTGGTGTGTTCAGTTTAGTCCTCACTGACAAGAAAATAGGAGCATGACCTGGTGGCATTAGAATAACACTGTCCTTTGTCAAACCCATTACTCTCCCTGCCAGCCACAAGTCACTCTCCCAGGGAAGTCTCAACCCCTCAACTCTCTCCAGGGTGAGCTCCCTACCCCAAGAGGACACCCCACCTCTCAAAGGTTTCTGACTTCCTTGTCCCAAAATATTAATCCTTCTGCTCCAGATTCCAATGATCAGCACCAAGAGGTCCCCTTTTCCTTCTGCCAGGCATTGGCCCTGCAGATAGGACTCTTGGTCACTTAGTTAAAATCGCAGTGGCCCAAGGAAGAACCTCCTGAGCTTGATTGCCCTCACTATGGAGCAGAAGGACCTGGCCCTGGACACAGGGGCGGTGCACAGTATAAACTAACCACTGCCTGACCTGAGCTTTGGCTGAAATGACACACAGGCCTCCGCACTGCCCACATCTCCAACCTGAGGCAGAACAAGTAGGCGATGATTTGCACTGCATGATTCTCAGTCTGAAAGTCTACGTTGGCAAAGGATATTTCAAGTGGAACTTAGAAGCTATTCCTTAAGGCTAGGACGAACACCACGCCACACGCGAAGGCTATCCTATTTGATAAAGATCAAAAACTAGCAAACAAAAATCTCCAGCTGCCCACGTTGCTTTGGTCATGACCCTTCCTTCAGATCACTTCTGCCTTTATTTTTGCTGTTTAGGGGATGTGTTATCACAGAAACTTGGAATGCAGAGAAATGTTATCACAGAAACTTGGAATGCAGAAAAATTTTTGCTTTTTAGGGGAGGTGTTATCACAGAAACTTGGAATACAAAGACCTCCCCCCACCGCAGCCCTGCCCCACCCCACCTACCCCCTGCTGGATTTAGCACTGCTTCCATTTTAGCAGTGATTTCCTTCCTTTTTGCCCTCGCCTGCCTTCCAGTAACACATAATTTCCTTCTATTTCCAGAGCTGTCGATGATGAAATCGAGGCCAATCTTGAAGAGGTATTTGTAACTCTTTGAATTTCACCCACTCTGTCCTGGACAATCCAGAGGGCAGAGGAGCAAAAAAACTCCAAGAGTTTTTGGACTTCACGAACAAAGCCTGAAACTAAGGATAAAGCCGGGTACTGGGAATCCAAGAGTCGACTACCTGCATCAGCTCTGGCCTCTGTGCTGGGGGCATGGGCCAGTCCCTTGCCTATTGGGCTGTGCTAGCCACTGTCAAAATCCATCCACAACATTCCAGCTAGTCTTTATTCTTCTGAGTCCCCACTAGAATAGATCCTAAAAGGCCATTTTAATTGGATGCTAGAGAAGATACCTCTGTGAGAAATTAGAATCTATTACTCCTTCCCACATAATTTACATTCCCTCGTGTTTTAATTAGAAAAAAAACTTTATATTAATTCTTCACACTATACCTGATCTTAACCCAAATCACCGTAGAATTTGGGCCCCAGGGAGGGGTAGAGAAGGGGAGTGGGAGGTGGCTGCCATGGAAGGGCAGGCAGACACTTGGTGTCATGCCTCGCTCTGATGCATTCTCATGTCTCTGCCTCACCTTCCAGTTCGACATCAGCGAGGATGACATTGATGATGGATTCAGGAGACTGTTTGCCCAGTTGGCAGGAGAGGTAAATGTTCCCAAAAACGATGTTATGCACTCTGGTTGATGCAAAGGAAGAGACAGTGTGTGTCCCCAAGGGGACTTTAGTTTAAAGGGGAGAGGAAACAAACTGAACAAAAGCAAAGAGAAATTGCAAATGGCACTCGGGTTCCAGCTCAGCCCTCTTGCGTGTGTCCTCCCTAAGACCTCCGCGTGCTGCCGGGGGCTTCCATTTGCATGGTCAGCCCTGACTCTGTGTTCCTCCTTCCTTAGGATTCCTGGGCTCACCTTGTGACTGTTTTATTTTCTCTGTTCTACACCAATTGAGGCATGAAACTTGGCCCCTTATCCTTGATTTCCACAAAGGATTTGGAGAGGTGGAAGGGTTTCAAGTCTCAAGAATGCAGGCCACCTGCAACAGAGTGTTTGAATTAGGCTTCTCTGTTCTCTTTTCTTTTTTCTTTTTTTCTTTTTAGAGACAGGGTCTCTCTCTGTCACCCAGGCTGGAGTGCAGTGGCATGATCATAGCTCACTGCAGCCTCCACTTCCTGGGCTCAAGAGATCTTGCCACCTTAGTCTCCCAAGTAGCTGGGACTATAGGTGCACACCACCATGTCTAGCTAATTTTTATTTTATTTTTATTTTTATAGAGACGGGGTCTTGCCATGTTGCCTAGGCTGCTCTGGAACTCCTGGGCTCAACAATCCTCCAACCTTGGTCTGCCAAAGTGTTGGGATTACAGATGCATACCACCATGCCCAGCTAATTTTTCAATTTTTTTGAGAGACAGGGTCTCACTTTGGTGTCCAGGCTGGTCTTAAACCCCTGAGCTCAAGCAGTCCTCCCACCTCAGCCTCCCAAAGTGCTGGAATTACGGGTGTGAGCCACCATACCTGGCCACTTCCCTGTTCTTAAAAACATCCCTCGGCCATTTAGTCCCATCACAAAGTTATTTCGCCCTCTTTCTTCCCAACAACTCCAAAAAAAAAAAAAGTCCTCTTTCTTCACTATGTGGAGGAACTTTCCAATCATTGAGCTCATCTGGTACTCCCTTCGCTGACCTAAAGACCCATCAAAGTACTAAGCCAGCCATCGTCTGCTCTGCACCTCCACTGGCCTCTCACCCTCTGCTCCCTCCCAGATTCCCAAGGAAAGGGGCCATGAGAGTCTTCTTTCCCCTCTGATTGAATCCCACACATACACATCCCAAAAGGCAAAAATGACTGCAATCAATCTTGGTTTTAAACAAAGGAGTTTATCCATGAGTTACACAAATATGTGTAAGTGGATAGAGACATCTGAGCCCATGAGGGGCCCTGGCATGATGGGCATAGAGGAGGGCCGGCTAGGTCTTGGAGACAGCTGGTTTTCACCAGTTTTACAGGAAGTCTGAGCTTTGAGTTTTAAAGAATGAAGAAGACATGCCAGATAAGAGGAATGGTATAAGAGAATTAAGAAAGACCACAAACATGGGTAGAGGGGAGTATTTATTATTTATATTCTCTATAGCAAAGAAATGGTGAGTGAACTCTCCCTACTGCATCCGTACATTAAAACACCGTATCTAGGCTGGGCACAGTGGCTCACACCTGTAATCCCAGCACTTTGGGAGGCTGAGGCTGGAGGATCGTTTGAGCCTAGGAGTTTGAGGTTTCAGTGAGCTAGGATCATTCCACTGCAGTCCAGCCCAGCCTGGGTGTTCTAAAAAGAACCAAACCAAAAACACTGTATCTAAAATCCAGAATGGGGCAGTACTACTCAAAGTGTGGTCTGGGGACAGCAGCCCCAACATGGCTCGGGGGGCTTGTTAGAAATGCACATTCATAGGCCCCACCGCAGGCCTACCTAATGCACTGGTGTCCTGCCCTGTGCTCATCCAGCTCCCACGGGGGGCCAATAACTATGCTCTGGTTACGTGTCCACAGGATGCGGAGATCTCTGCCTTTGAGCTGCAGACCATCCTGAGAAGGGTTCTAGCAAAGCGTGAGTACCCCCTCATTGCAAAACCTCATCCTGCTCTTTCCCCTGTGGATGGGAGGGAACATGGAAATCTTTCCCCCTCCATGTCTGGCTGCTGTGACTAAACCACCACCCTCCATCCCCGCCAAGAAGTGGATGAAGGATTTGTATGATGTGATAAAAAAGAACAAGTGTTTGTAGCATCCACAGATCAAAGATCAAATCCAGGTTTCCACTACATACTAGCTTTGTGTGATCTATTTTTTTAATTTATTTTATTTTATTTTTGAGACAGAGTCTCACTCTGTCGCCCAGGCTGGAGTAAAGTGGCACAATCTCAGCTCACTGCAATCTCTACCTCCCAAATTCAAGCGATTCTCCTGCCTCAGCCTCCCAAGTAGCTGGAATCACAGGCAAGTGCCACCACAGCCAGCTGACTTTTGTATTTTTAGTAAAGAAAGGGTTTCACCATATTGGCCAGGCTGGTCTTGAACTCCTGACCTCAAGTGATCCACCTGCCTTGGCCTCCCAAAGTGCTGGGATTACAGGCATGCACTACCACATCCGGCTAATTTTTGTATTTTCCTAGAGACGGGGTTTCTCCATGTTGGCCAGGCTGGTCTTGAACTCCTGGCCTCAAGTGATCTGCCCACCTCGGCCTCCCAAAGTGCTGGGATTACAGGTGTGAGCCCCCGTGCCCGGCCACATCTTGTAACTAACTATTTCTTAAGCAAAAAAATGTCAGAGGATTGATTGTTCAACCCCTTACTGTGGATCACCAGCAGGGAGGAGCGGGAAACACAACACAGAGACATTTTTTCCCCTCAAATTATCAAAAGAATCACGCTGCATTTGTTAAGAGAGCAACTGGCAATCCAGGAAGCAGAGTTTTGAACATATCAGAAGTTAGGAATCTGCATCAGAGACAAATGCAGTCATGGTTGTTTGCTGCATACCAGCCCTAGGGATCATCTCGAGAAGCCTCATGGACTTCAAGGGACATCATTCCCTCTGACAAGATGGCCTCTAGCCTAACTCCATGAGATAAAATAAATCTGCCTTTCAGAGCCAAAGAAGAGTCCAGGGCCAGCTGGGTCTTCCCTCCCAGTGTGAACCAAGAGGGCTGGGCCAGTCAGGTTACGGTCAGTCCAGTGCAGGGCCTCCCCAGAGGAGACCCAGTCTGCACCCGCCCTCCTCTAATTTTCAGGGAAGGCAAGAAGATTGTGTTTACCCTGGAGGCCACCAAGCACAAGTGAGGTCACAGAGCTCTTCAGATATGCAGTCCTCATGAGCTGAGGAGACTAAAGCCTCATTGTTTCTGCACAGATGGAGGGTGGGGCTGGGAGGTGGGGAAGAAGCGGGCCTTGCCTGGATTCAGCCCACTCCTTGCTGGGGGAGCAGCATTCGCTCCGCACGTGCCTCTGAGCTTACTACCCTACCCCTAGCTGCCTGCTGACTCCAGCCTTCTGGAGGGCTCCACACCAGAGTCTGCATGCACAGCTGCTGGGCCAGAGCCTTACGACCATCTAAGAAGGGGTTGGTGCCCAGAGTGGCAGCTTTGAGGCAGGTCAGGCTCTAACCTCTTTCAGGGACATAACAAAAAGGCTGGGCTTTTCGTGAAGTCTGTGGGGAGCCAGGTTCACATTGGTGACCAGGGAGGGTCTCATGCCACCTGCCAAACACCAAGTGGACAGGACTCACTTAGTGCAGCACAAATAGCTCGTGGATCGATCCCAGTTCCTCAGGTTTCTCAGTCAGCTGGGGACACAGTCCATAAATGTCTGCAGATGGACAGTTCAAGTAAACCTCTTTCTCTCACGGGTCATAGCCTAGAATTAACACACCTGCTCTCTGTTTTCTTTTTCCCTGCCCAACAACTACAGGTGACTTTATATCCTGTGGGCACCTAAGGCCCAACCATTGATCATTCTGTTATTTATTTGTTCAAAAAGCACTTTTTAAAGCCCTGTTTGCCCACGGCAAATATACAGAGACATCAGGACAATGTGGACATCGTCTGCACTGTCCCAGTCTGGTAGTCACTAGCCACGTGTGGCTATTTAATATAATGGAAGTGGCTTCTATATGTGAAGGGCACAGATAAAGAATATCTCCATGATTGTGGAAAGTTCAACTGGACATCACCGCTCAGAGATTTTTCCTGTCACACTGATTTTGTCTTTTAGGCCAAGATATCAAGTCAGATGGCTTCAGCATCGAGACATGCAAAATTATGGTTGACATGCTAGATGTATCCTTTAATGTGCTCCAGGGAATAGAGACTGGGGGAGTTTAAAATCTCACTCCAGAAAGATTCAAACACATGGCCTTCTCCCTTTTCAAAATAGCCAGTTGTTCCCAACTTGCTGAGTTGCTGTCGGACAGTCAGCAGCGCTGACCTCCCTTACTAGGGAAATGCAAGAATCCTCTGATGAGGGAAAGCAAATGCTACACCCCCCCTCCCACCTACCCTGAAAGGCTTAGAATGCAGGCCCATGGCGGGCGGTGGCTCATGCCTGTAATCCCAGCACTTTGGAAGGCCAAGGTGGGCCTCCTGACTCACGAGGTCAGGAGTTCAAGACCAGCCTGACCAACATGGTGAAACCTTGTCTCTACTAAAAATACAAAAATTAGCTGGGTGTGGTGGCGGGCACCTGTAATCCCAGCTACTCAGGAGGCTGAGGCAGGAGAATCACTTGAACCTGGGAGGCGGAGGTTGCAGTGATCCGAGATCATGCCACTGCACTCCAGCCTGGGTGACAGAGCGTGACTCATCGCCAAAAAAAAAAAAAAGAAAGAAAAAGAATGTAGGCCCACCAGTCCATTCCTGGGGCCGGTGCAGGAAATTCCTGACAATATGCCCATCACTTCTTTGCACAAAGCAGCTCGAATTTGTTTCCTCAGTGATGTGTTTCCATTACTTCCTCTAGGAAAATATTCCCTAACCACAGTATTTCTGATGTGAATCTGTTTTGTCTGATCAAGATTTTCTTCTTTATTTATTTATTTATTTATTTATCATTATTATACTTTAAGTTTTAGGGTACATGTGCACAATGTGCAGGTTAGTTACATATGTATACATGTGCCATGCTGGTACTTTGCACCCACTAACTCGTCATCTAGCATTAGGTATATCTCCCAATGCCATCCCTCCCCCCTCCCCCCACCCCACAACAGTCCCCAGAGTGTGATGTTCCCCTTCCTGTGTCCATGTGTTCTCATTGTTCAATTCCCACCTATGAGTGAGAATATGCAGTGTTTGGTTTTTTGTTCTTGCGATAGTTTACTGAGAATGATGATTTCCAATTTCATCCATGTCCCTACAAAGGACATGAACTCATCATTTTTTATGGCTGCATAGTATTCCATGGTGTATATGAGCCACATTTTCTTAATCCAGTCTATCGTTGTTGGACATTTGGGTTGGTTCCAAGTCTTTGCTATTGTGAATAATGCCGCAATAAACATACGTGTGCATGTGTCTTTATAGCAGCATGATTTATAGTCCTTTGGGTATATACCCAGTAATGGGATGGCTGGGTCAAACGGTATTTCTAGTTCTAGATCCCTGAAGAATCGCCACACTGACTTCCACAATGGTTGAACTAGTTTACAGTCCCACCAACAGTGTAAAAGTGTTCCTATTTCTCCACATCCTCTCCAGCACCTGTTGTTTCCTGACTTTTTAATGATTGCCATTCTAACTGGTGTGAGATGGTATCTCATTATGGTTTTGATTTGCATTTCTCTGATGGCCAGTGATGGTGAGCATTTTTTCATGTGTTTTTTGGCTGCATAAATGTCTTCTTTTGAGAAGTGTCTGTTCATGTCCTTTGCCCACTTTTTGATGGGGTTGTTTTTTTCTTGTAAATTTGTTTGAGTTCATTGTAGATTCTGGATATTAGCCCTTTGTCAGATGAGCAGGTTGCAAAAATTTTCTCCCATTTTGTAGGTTGCCTGTTCACTCTGATGGTAGTTTCTTTTGCTGTGCAGAAGCTCTTTAGTTTAATTAGATCCCATTTGTCAATTTTGGCTTTTGTTGCCATTGCTTTTGGTGTTTTAGACATGAAGTCCTTGCCCATGCCTATGTCCTGAATGGTAATGCCTAGGTTTTCTTCTAGGGTTTTTATGGTTTTAGGTCTAATGTTTAAGTCTTTAATCCATCTTGAATTGATTTTTGTATAAGGTGTAAGGAAAGGATCCAGTTTCAGCTTTCTACATATGGCTAGCCAGTTTTCCCAGCACCATTTATTAAATAGGGAATCCTTTCCCCATTGCTTGTTTTTCCCAGGTTTATCAAAGATCAGATAGTTGTAGATATGTGGCGTTATTTCTGAGGGCTCTGTTCTGTTCCATTGATCTATATCTCTGTTTTGGTACCAGTACCATGCTGTTTTGGTTACTGTAGCCTTGTAGTATAGTTTGAAGTCAGGTAGTGTGATGCCTCCAGCTTTGTTCTTTTGGCTCAGGATTGACTTGGCGATGCGGGCTCTTTTTTGGTTCCATATGAACTTTAAAGTAGTTTTTTCCAATTCTGTGAAGAAAGTCATTGGTAGCTTGATGGGGATGGCATTGAATCTGTAAATTACCTTGGGCAGTATGGCCATTTTCACGATATTGATTCTTCCTACCCATGAGCATGGAATGTTCTTCCATTTGTTTGTATCCTCTTTTATTTCCTTGAGCAGTGGTTTGTAGTTCTCCTTGAAGAGGTCCTTCACATCCCTTGTAAGTTGGATAAGATCGTCTTCTTGATTTAGATAAGGGCTACTTTCATGAGCATCCTACTTCCCTTTTGCTCTAGCTCCTTCCCAGGCCACCCACCTGTCCCCAAGGCAAACTAGTCATCCATTTCCCCCTTGTTTCCAATGCTTAGTGAGAAGTGGTGGTAAGGGGCAGGCTAAGCTTCTGTGAAGTTTTTTCTGTTTGTTTGTTTGTTTAGTTGGTTGGTTGGTTTTTTGAGACGGGGTCTCACTGTGTCACTCAGGCTGGAGGGCAGTGGCATGATCTCAGCTCACTCCAACCTCCGCCTCCCAGGTTCAGGTGATTCTCCCCCCTCCAGCCTCCCTAGTAGCTAGGACTACAGGTGTGCGCCACCATGCCCAGCTGATTTTTCTATTTTTAGTAGAGACAGGGTTTCACCGTGTTGGCCAGGCTGGTCTCGAATTCCTGACCACAGGTGATCTGCCCACCTTGGCCTCCCAAAGTGCTGGGATTAGAGGTGTGAGCCACCATGCCTGGCCACTTCTGTGAAGTTTTATCTAGTGGATTCATGGTGTACACCTGCTAGCTCCCTTCACCAAAGGCCTCTTAGATATACTCCACATACTTTAAAAAAACAGCAAGGGCCTAGCCACTAGAAGTCATCCAAAGCCCTCTGCATGTCATCCAATACCTCATTTTTAGTAGTATCTGGGGCCTCCACAGCACCCCTAGATCAAAACAGCAACCAGAATCGGCAGGGAGCCAGCAGGTCTTTCTCGCCCTTCCTCCAATCCTTTAAATGGAGGTTTAGCCAGTGGGAAAAGCAGGAAAAGGATCCTTCTGCAAACCCTCCTTGTGTATGTGCTATGATATTCAAAAGATCCAGTTGAGAAGACAAACTAGGTGACACTATGTGCAAATGGACCCACACTCAAGGGCTTTCCTTGACTGAAGGCAGTCGGACGGGAGTGGCAAGCTGGGGCTGAAGGAGTTCTACATTCTCTGGATGAAGATTCAAAAATACCAAGTAAGATCCCAGAGATGCGGGTGGATCTGTGTTGGGGAACATTCTGTTCATATGCTTTAAGATGCAGCAACTCCTGCACAGAGTGGAGAAACATTTCCAAGGGGATTGGGATTTTACCCATAATGAAGCTCAGAGTGAGTAAAGATGGGGCTGAGGAAATGCAAACAAAAAACCAACTAGGACTTTGCAGGTGAAATGGCCTATTCCCTTCCTCCTGATTATTGGGATCATCTAAAGGCCACCATCAAGGGTTTCCTGAAAAGGGTTTTTGACAGCTAAAGTACAAAAATTATATAAGACAAGAACATGGACCTATGGGCGTTGGCTGGCTGATTTGATGGGCGTATTTACAAACCAGCTCACAGACAGAAGCAAAATACTATTAGTTATTTAAGGCAGAAACATAAGTGATTCTTCCAAGGCCAAACTAGAGGCACAGAGCTGGAAAAACTTCATCCCCACTCAGCACATACTAGGGAGGTAACTTGCCAGCTTTGCTTTGGGTCATAGTTCTTACAGCTAACTTATGTGTTCCAGAAAATTTACCGAGAAATCGACGTTGACAGGTCTGGTACCATGAATTCCTATGAAATGCGGAAGGCGTTAGAAGAAGCAGGTAACCCTTTATAACTGCATTTTTGTTCCTAGTTTAATCTGTCTGTAGAATATGTGAACACTCATCTTATACCATATAACACAAGATTTGGTAAAGCTATAAAATAAAGTAGGTGCTGGTTTAATACAGACACCTCCTTTTCATTCCCCTTTCAAAGACTAATTGGTAAAATTAAATGCAGTAGGATGCTCTGCCCTCTGTGCCTTCTTGAATCCAAGTTTCCTTTGGAGCCGCCTGGCACAGTAAGCAGGCAAAGCCAGGTCTCAACAGCCTCCTCCAGGTGCTTCCTTTCTGGTGCAGGGTTGGTTAGGCAGAAATGGAATGTCTCAGCTCAGCCCTTAGGGTAAGACCCTAGCAGAATTGGATATCAATAAAAGGACACAAGCGAGTGGTAGACCAGCAAAGCAGGAGACTGCTGGGCTTTGGGAACAAATGTGTCAGCATGAGGCTGTTCATTCTATTTGCTGGAATATAATGCTGCTGCAGAGACCCCACACAACATTGGTTTATACGAGGTATGTCTTTCTGTCGTATAGCAATCCCAGCTCCAGCAGTCCACGGCTAGGACGGTGCCTCCTACTATCCTACCATGTCACTATCTGATCACGCTTCCCCCAGCCTCCCCCCATCCATGATGCCCACCGGACCTTCGAGGGTTGCCCTCATCCAAGGGACCTGGGACAGCCTGCCACCACAAACACATGCCACCAACAGGTTGACAGAAGAAGGGCCCCTTGCCTTTAAGGGCACACAGGCCATTTCTGGTCACACATCCCACCAGCCAGACTCTGATCACAAGGCCTCTGTTGACTGCAAGGAAGCTGGGACATGCAGTCTTGATGCTAGGTGGCCACAGGCTCAATAAAAATTATTTTACTCTGGAAGGAGGGAGAACTACTATGAGTTTACCAGGAAAGCTTCTGCTCACATATATCCAGGAAGAATCTGATCTTCAAGACAATTGAGAGCTAAACAAAAAATCAAACAGCAGCAGCATGGTTAACAACATGAAGCAACCGTGACCATGAGAACAGAAACAGGCAAGAAAACACTTATGTGTCAGCAAAGGACACAGGCAGGGTGAAGGTGGACAGTTCAAAAACAAAAGAAACAGCAGAAGGTACTGGCTTTGCAAAATCAAACACCAGTCTCACAGAAGAGCAGCCAAGGAACAAAAGCAATTGTACCTCATTTAAATCACCACATTAGTTTCATAGCCTGTGAGCGCAGCTAAATGGAACAATCTAATGCTTAGCAATGAGTTTGTTTGTTCATGTAACTTCAGGTTTCAAGATGCCCTGTCAACTCCACCAAGTCATCGTTGCTCGGTTTGCAGATGACCAGCTCATCATCGATTTTGATAATTTTGTTCGGTGTTTGGTTCGGCTGGAAACGCTATTCAGTAAGTGGATATTTGGGGAATGACTCATTTCTGTTCTCTTGGTATTAAAGTGGCCTGCCTTTCACCTCGGTGAAATCATCTAAACTAGAGACATGTCTTCCAGGAGTTGAGAATGAAATTCCCTCTTTACTAATTTGAGGGTGAGGAAGAAAGCATGTATGGTGGTCAATGAAGTCAGTTGCTGAACTGAAAAGAGGATAATGTGATCTGTTTCAGCTCACTCACTTGTGACACCCTCTTTTTCTCCCTCCACAGAGATATTTAAGCAGCTGGATCCCGAGAATACTGGAACAATAGAGCTCGACCTTATCTCTGTGAGTCAGCAGCTCGTGCCCCCGCCTTGCTTCTAAGGGGATGGGGGAGGCATGGGGCGGAAAGGGCTGTTACTTGAGTGATCTGCTTTTTCAAGTTTTGCTTTAAAGAGCTCTTGGTCTGTCGGGGCCAGGCCTGTAACCGGTTGTAAGATCCCACAATGCACTTTTACTTGCAGTTGTTTTCCAACCACCTATTCTCAAGTCCAAAATGCACGCCTGGCTCCCTCTTCCCATGAGCTTTGACTTGAGTGTAGCTCAAGGTTAAACTAAGGAGTGGCTGCAGGATCATGCTTAGAAAAATGAACTCCTGATTAGCATGCAAGGGAGAACATGTTTATATAAAGAAATCCTTCAGCTGAAATTCAAGTTGGGTTTTGGGAAGATCCATCATTCTTAGAATGGATCTACTTAAAATACTTTAAGCAAATTAGTTTTCTCTACTCCCTCCCCGTTTAAGATAAAACCAATACTAGTAAATACGTTTGCCATTTTTTATTATTATTGCACTCATGTGTCTGGAACCCTAGCAATACACATCTCTGAAATGATCATCAATCTGAATTAAGTGGGTATGCTAATTTCACAAAAAGCAAAGCGTAAAATGTTCTCGTGTCATCCCAATGACAGGAAGTTCTCTCACTGAAAGAAAGAAGCCAGGTGGGGTATACTTCCATTATCACCTGGCGCCAGTCAGCATTTCCTCTATACTCAGGGAAGGCCACAGAGGGCTGGGCGAAGTGGCTGACACTGGGTGAGAATGGCAGTTGTCAGTCCTGTCCGTGTAACAGAGGAGCGAAGTGGTGAGGAGGGCAGGTCTAAGGCACTGGCAGCTCTTTTCCGTGGATTTTGAACTCTGGAGGAAGGCAGCAACTAAATAACTGTCTCATTCTGCTATTATGCATTGTATTAGCAAAGTGAAAATATAGTCTATCTGGTTACAAATAACACTAACTTGCTTAAAACTTTACATATCCTAGGAAATATCTCTACCCCTAGATTGCAATGTAGAGTCAACCCCATCTCTAAAAAAATAAAAAATTAGGCTGGCCGCAGTGGTTCATGCCTGTAATCCCATCACTTTGGGAGGCCAAGGCAGGTGGATCACCTGAGGTCAGGAGCTCAAGACCAGCCTGGCCAACATGGTGAAACCGCGTCTCTACTGAAAATACAAAAATTAGGGCTGGGCGCGGTGGCTCACATCTATAATCCTAGCACTTTGGGAGGCCAAGGCGGGCGAATCACCTGAGGTTGGGAGTTCGAGACCAGCCTGAGCAACATGGAGAAACCCCATCTCTACTAAAAATACAAAATTAGCCAGGCGTGGTGACACATGCCTGTTAATCCCAGCTACTCAGGAGGCTGAAGCAAAAGGATTGCTTGAACCTGGGAGGCGGAGGTTGCGGCGAGCTGAGATTGCACCATTGTACTCCAGCCTGGGCAACAAGAGCAAAACTGCATCTAAAAAAAAAATTAGCTGGGCGTGGTGGCAGGTGCTTGTAAATACGTTACTCCGGAGGCTGAGGCAGGAGAATCACATGAACCTAGGAGGTGGAGGTTGCAGTGAACTGAGATGGCGCCACTGCACTCCAGCCTAGGCAACAAGAGCAAAACTCTGTCTCAGAAAAAAATAAAAAATAAAAAATTAGCCAGGCATGGTGGTGCGTGCCTGTAGACCCAGCTACCCAGGAGGCTAAGGTGGGAGGAACACCTGAGCCCAGAAGTCAAGGCCGCAGTGAGCCATGATCTCCCCACTACATTCCATCTTGGGTGACAGACCGAGGCCCTGTCTCAAAAAATTTAAAATAAAATAAATAGTAGAGTCAACACAACTGTGACACGAAACATGCCACATGTTAAGTTCTGGAAATCCTAGCCTGTCATTCTTGCTGGATATCCTATTCTACCCCAGCCACCCACCCCCACTCCAGGGTCCACCTGGCCTGCCTGCTCAGTCCACTCCCTCCGCATCTCCTCCGAGAAGCATCTTCTTACCCACTGGCTTTTCCTGCCACTCCTAAGCCTTACCTTTTGCAGGTTCCTGGAGATCCTCGCTTCTCGTAGTCTTTGCAAGGATGAGCCATGTTCAGAAGCTCTCCGTTCAGTCTGCAGGGATTTCAACCTTGGCTGCAGATTCCATCACATGGGGAGCTTTGCCAAAGTGCTGGTGTCCTGGCTGTATCCCAGACCAGTTGAATCAATCTGATTTAAAGTTTCCGTATCACTACAACTTAGAACCAATGCTGAACACCATTGGTTGCAGGGATATCCACATCCCAAACTAACTTCTGATGTGATACTCTGAGGCAGAGATGTGAAAATGCTAATTTCTGTTGTGTGAATTTCACTTTTCATGTGTGCAATCAACCCTGTAATATGATTCATGGCCACTTAATGCAAATCACACAGACTACTGACCTGTTAAAAGCTAGACTCTAGAAATCAGGTAAGAAAAATATGAGTTAGTGCACTGATATTGTAGCCCTCAATCAGCTTTTCCAGTACAAGTTTTTTGGAACAATCTACAGGTACTTAAATAGCCTTTAATTTTAAAAGTGGTCACTGAGCTGACTTGGTTTTTTTTCCTTCCTCACAGTGGCTCTGTTTCTCAGTACTTTGAAGTTATAACTAATCTGCCTGAAGACTTCTCATGATGGAAAATCAGCCAAGGACTAAGCTTCCATAGAAAAACACTTTGTATCTGGACCTCAAAATTATGGGAACATTTACTTAAACGGATGATCATAGCTGAAAATAATGATACTGTCAATTTGAGATAGCAGAAGTTTCACACATCAAAGTAAAAGATTTGCATATCATTATACTAAATGCAAATGAGTCGCTTAACCCTTGACAAGGTCAAAGAAAGCTTTAAATCTGTAAATAGTATACACTTTTTACTTTTACACACTTTCCTGTTCATAGCAATATTAAATCAGGAAAAAAAAATGCAGGGAGGTATTTAACAGCTGAGCAAAAACACTGAGTCACTCTCAAAGGACACGAGGCCCTTGGCAGGGAATATTTAAAGCAACTTCAAGTTTAAAACACAGCTGTTGATTCTACCAAACAACAGTCCAAGATTACCATTTCCCATGAGCCAACTGGGAAACATGGTATATCATGTAGTAATCTTGTCAAGGCATCTGGAGAGTCCAGGAGAGAAGACTCACCTCTGTCGCTCGGGTTAAACAAGAGACAGGTTTTGTAGAATACTGATTGGTAATAGTAAATCGTTCTCCTTACAATCAAGTTCTTGACCCTATTCGGCCTTATACATCTGGTCTTACAAAGACCAAAGGGATCCTGTGCTTGATCAACTGAACCAGTATGCCAAAACCAGGCATCCAATTTGTAAACCAATTATGATTAAGGACAAAATAAGCTGTTTGCCACCTCAAAACTTTATGAACTTCACCACCACTAGTGTCTGTCCATGGAGTTAGAGGGGACATCACTTAGAAGTTCTTATAGAAAGGACACAAGTTTGTTTCCTGGCTTTACCTTGGGAAAATGCTAGCAACATTATAGAAATTTTGCCTTGTTGCCTTATCTTCTTCCAAATGTACTGTTAAATAAAAATAAAGGGTTACCCCATGCAATCACACCATGCCATGTTTTCCTTCCTGGAGGGCAGCCCCACAGGACGGTTTATGAGCACACGATTATAGCTTGTTTCTACTTTAACAAGGTATGCTGCCTCTGTAAATTCATGTATTCAAAGGAAAAGACATCTTGCCTATAATTAAAATGTGGAACTATAAAATTTTTTAAAATCCAATTCAGAAACTTTGATAATCTGACCATAACATAAGGGAAGCTCTAATTTCTACTGCTTGCTGATCTGCTGTTAGGCAGCACAGAGACGTATGTGCCTCTCAGGAAGTTCCCTGCTCGACACAGAGACGTATGTGCCTCTCAGGAAGTTCCCTGCTCGACCTTGGCCAGCTCCTCCTGGGGTAGGGACAAGCAAGGGAGCTGAGAAAACATGCAGATGAAGTCACTGGTCTGGTGCTTGTGGTTCTTGATGAATCATTTCCTCAAGATGACTTGAGATAGGCAAATGCCATCCTAGTATTTCCTGAACAAGGTGAGACGATGGATTTCCCAAACTCAGCTCAAATGAGTTGAAGTTCTCTTGCTTGCTGAGTGGATTTTGAGGGCAAAGGGGAGGCTGGTGGCCATGAGAGTGCAGGAGTCCCAACCTCCTCGCATCGGTGATTTCTCTGTCCAGCTGCACAGGTGGCAGGAAAGATGTGGGAGATGTTTGGACTGACTCAAGATTGGAGGTGGGCAAGGGAAGGGTGGCTGAAGGATCAGGGGACAAGGGGATGGACAGTGGGGACTGAAGTGGTTGCAACACAGGACCCCAGGGTCCAGGCTGGGAGGGGGTGGGAGTGAAAGGCAGGAGGGATCAGCTTTCGATTCTGAGGAAGAGAGTGGTCTCCAGAGACGAGGTACACAGTGGAGCAGGAAGGAGGCCCCTCCCATCCGCAGAGGCCATTCCAAACCTGGACTACTGTGCTGACGGCCCTGCATCTCCTGGTGCACTTTCATCTGTGGGACTGACCTAGTCTCTGAGATAACATTAAATAAATAAGGTATATGCTTATCAGAGCAAATTTTGAAAAGACTGAACAAGAAAAGGGAATAGAGATTACCAAGCATCCTGATTTTCCCATCTAGTGTAACGTTTGCTAATGCCTGTTTTACAGGGGGCAAAAATAGATACGCAAATAGATGATAAGCAAAGTAAAGCTCAACTTTCTGAGCCTGTACGAACTCGCCACCCCCCGCTCCCGCCGCCGCCACCAACCCTCACTACTTCCCTCCTGGGTCTCTGCTCTGAATTGCAGTCTCAGGCCCATCAGTCAGTCAGCCCTCTATCAATTAACTCCTCTCTCTCTCTTCCCCTCTCCTGTTTTTCTTTCCACAGCTCTTCCCTCACAGCATGTAAACATATATAAATACCTACCACATCCTAAAGTATACTCAATACTCTTACCTCCCCTGCTGCGGCCTCTCCTTCCTCCAGAGCCAAGCTTCTGCTTCCGGAGAAGCTGTCCACACTGGATCTCAATTCATTTTCCACCCACTACAGTCTGGCTAGTCACCTACCTCTCTTTGCTGCTGCTTTTTATGATCACCAGTTACCTCCTAATGCCAAATCCTATAAACATCTACCAGCCATTATCTCCCTGGACCTTTCTGCTGCCTTTAACACCATTTACGATTCTCCTGAGAACCCACATTCCTTTGGTTTCCTTCAGGTCTGCTTCTCTGGCTAACTCCATCTCCATTCATGTGACAATCTCCACATCCCCAGTGGCTCCACTGCCGTTAGAATGTGCACAGCTGGTTTGCATACTCTCCCCTTTAGCATGGTCTGTTCCCCACCTGCTTTCTTCCCTTTTGTTTTGTAAAGACCTAAAAACTGTGCTACCATAAAAACATGACTATAGCATCAATACACAAGAATTGTTCAACATTAGACAAATGATTCAATGACATGATGGAATATTAGGAAGCCATTAAAATTCATGTTAATAGGCCAGGCATGGTGGCTCACACCTGTAATCCCAGCACTTTGGGAGGCTGAGGCAAGTGAATCACTTGAGGTCAGGAGTTCAAGGCCAGCCTGGCCAACATGGCAAAACCCCGTCTCTAATAAAAATACAAAAATTAGCCGGGTGTGGTGGCGCAGGCCTGTAATCCCAGCTACTCAGGAGGCTGAGATGAGAATCATTTGAACCCAGGAGGTGGAGGTTGCCATGAGCCGACATCGCGCCACTACACTCCAGCCTAGGTGACAGAATGAGACTCTGGCTCAAAAAAAAAAATTTTTTTTCATGTTAATATTTATGATACAATATCAAGTATAATATAGGAGAATGCAGAATTGCTTAAACAATAAGCTCTCAACTATATAAAGAGAAAAAAATCATAGATAAGACTACAAAGAAATAGGCCCAAGTGTGAATGGTACCTCCAGAGTGGTCTTTTTCCCTCCCTCCTTCATAATCTTTTTCTATACTATTTCTATAAGGAGCTTTGATATAAGGATACTTACTTTAATAATAAAACAAACTAAAGAACAGAAAGACTAACAACAATGATGTTCTCAGTTTAGAATTAAGGAATATAAAACTGGGATCACAGTTCCCTAATTTTCACATCTTCTCTGTTCATACATCTGTGTAATTCTTTAGTGTGCCAAGTACCTTCATGCACAGAACTTAGGTTTTCCTCAACAACTCGGAAGCATGCCAAGGCAATGGCATTAAACTCCGCAGATGAGGGAAGAAGGCTCAGGGAGGTCGGGTGTCCTTGGCAAGGTCACCTGATGGGTAAGTACGACAGCCCCGGACTAGAATCCATGTTGTTTCCTGTAGTTGTAACAAATTAAGACAAATTTAGTGGCCTAAAAAAATAGCCATTATCTCACAATTCTGTAGATGAGAAGTCCAACGCTGGTCTCACTGGACTAATGCATTCCTTCTGGAGACCTGGGGAGGATTCATTTCCAGCCAGGCCCACTCAGGTTAGCAGAGTTCAGTTCCATGTGGCCATCAGGACTGAAGTCCCCATCTCCTGGCTGGGCCAGCCGGGGGTCTTTCTCAGCTTCCATGTTCCCTGACCCCCACATTCCATGACCCTCTTCATCTTTAAAGCCAATGACAGCAGGTCAAGTCTTCACACTCCAAGTCTTACTGCCCACCCACCTGCCCCGCCCACCCTCCTGCCTCAGCCCTCCTGCCTTCCTCTCCTGCCGTGAAGGGATCTTGTGATTACGGTGGCCCACCAGGACAATCTAGGCTAAACACCCTATTTTAAGGTCAACTGATTCGTAAACTTAATTAAATCTTAAAAGTCCTTCAAAGCAGTACAGTAAGTCGTCAAAACCTAGCATCACGGATAGGTTCTTGGTAACTGCAAATTAGAGCAAAATGATGTAAAACCAACCAACAAGAAACAGCAGGTCCTCGAATAACATCACTTCATGTTGTACCATTAGAACACTGATGAGAAAAAGAAATGGTTTTGTTACACACCTTTTCACTTTGAGTTTTGGCCAGGTGCGGTGGCTCACACCTGTAATCCCAACGCTTTGGGAGGCCTAGGTAGGACCACTGGAGGCCAGGCATCAGAGACCAGCCCGGGCAGCATGGCAAGACCCTGCCTCCCAAAAAAAAAGAAAAGAAAAGAAAAGAAAGGAAAGAAAAGAAAAATAAAGTGACAGTTTCCAAGAACCTAATGGTGATGTTAAGTAAGGACTTATTGTACCTACCTTAGTGATACAAGGAATAACCAGGAGACAGGGATGGGGGTGCGGGGCATCTTTAGAATTCTGCCTGCCACACGTCTTCGGATGTTTAGTTTATGTTGTCACTCCTTCTCCGTTACTCTCAAAAGTGTTATTCTCAAAATTATGTTCTTTCATCTACTTTCCTTGCTAGAATTTAGCTACTCATAAAAATGTGTAAGGAAGAGTGACCATGGTTTTTCATTTGTATCTTCTACTAAAGTAGTTCCACTAAGCAAATGGGTTTGGAAACAATTCACAAACCTATTAACATATTAATAAAATGATGTGGAGATTTTGCCTATATAAGTTTTCACCCCATAAATCAATGAGGACACTAAAACAGTCTATTAGAGGCTCTAGGTAAAATGTAAAGTAGGCTTCTATCACCATGATCTCTACAGTATTTTATTTTAAAAACCACTTACATTGAATCACTTGGCTGGTAAAAAAAAAAAAAAAAACTCTTATTACGATACATATACTTATGTTAAGCAGTTTGTTCTTTTTCAGCTGGGTATGATATCCCAACGGCTTGTGACTATTAAACAAGGTCTATTTATGACATCAAAAACAAAAACCAGTAAACAGCTTAGCATCAAAAAGTTTATTACAACTGTTTTTAAAGTCAGCTATGATCTTGACAAATATTACGGGTAAGTCTGTAGCAAGTTTCTAATTTCTGAGATACAAAAGACAATAAATACAGATTAAAATTCAGCCTACAAACAAGATTCTACATCTAATTACTGGTACTGTAGCTTAGTTTCAATATTTCAAACATATGTATAATTCTTAAGATGCTACAAGAACTCATATAATAAAGTTATTGTTCACTGACAACCAACTAACAGTTCTTCACTGACAATATACAAGTGTGCAGTGCCTTCGAGCCTTCAGGTGAGCCCCCCAAGGGCCTGCTGGTGCCGGGGACAATCAGAGACAGCGATGTGACGGCACTGGTCCTTTCTGGCAGGAGGACTGGTTTAGGAGCAGCTGCTGAAAACACTCAACAGGACAGAGAGCTGATTTCCCAACTGCCCAATAAATGATCCTATTTACTAGACAGGATTCTTGTAGAAAACAGGATTGTCGCTGTATACTTATCTGAGTGCTACACGGGACACCTTTGCCCCAACACGGTATGGCCTGCTGACGTAGATGCTTTATTTCATCACGCTAAATGTCCTCTAATGGTGAATTCTTCAATCCTTCATTTTCTTCTAGAGACATTCTTCATCGCTTTCAAGCTACATTGTCATTAAAATAAGTCTTGTGAAATTTTTGCCAAAAATAATCGTATTACTTCTTCTTAACAGAGATTAATTCTTCATTGACTAAAATTCTGTGTGGAAGTTTCAGGCCAAGCTCCTTTGTCTTGGTTTAATTCTTGGGTACAGCTGCAAGAGAGTTTAAAAAATTTTACATACTATAATAGATGTGTGGGAATATAACAAAATTTCAAGAAATAATGAGGTTAGGGGACAGATGTCATGGGAAGGAAATCAAAGTGAGAAAAGCACTCTTTGTGGTGTGTGTGGCACCTAGAGCTTTACGTTTAGCAACGTGCTCACCAGCTAGACTCAGCAGGACGTTCAAAGATCACAAGGGCCCGTCAACTGTGACAACTCTACAAAGCAGTAATATAAAAACCCATGACAGTTCTAGGTATTAACTCAATCTGCACAGCTTGTTGAGCTGTAAATCGGCTCTAACAAGGAAGGCAAACTGCTGTATGCGCTATGCTCCAGCATTTGGAGCTTCTATTAGGAAGGAAGAAAGAGACTGAATTCTTTTACCTTTATTCACAATGGACATGACATTGTGTCATGGGACTTCAGACTGTCAGAAATGAAATGCCACAGATTAAAAGTCTATAAATTTAAGGAAGATTAGGTGGAGTTTTTTGCTTTACAATTCTGTGGTTTTGTGTTTCCACAAGAGCTGTAAAGGTGAGTCCTAGTGAAGGTTGCAAGGCCTCTAGGCCTGAGCCAGGACCAAGTCAAACTGGTAAATTCAAGTGACACACCAAACAAAAGCAGCCCTCTTGACAAAAGAAGAAGAAGAAAAAGGATTACTCAAAGAAAGTAGAAGCATAGGCTTTAATTACATCCCAATTAAAAAATTTAAAAATAATAATTTAAAAAAGAGTCAGACTTCCAGTTAAAACTGAAAAACTGGTGGATCCATGTTACAGAAAATATTAGTTTTCTATCTGAAAAAAAGACATTTAGCTAATACAATTTTCTAGACTGCTATCTGAGCCCTAACTACATATATGCACTTTCCTTTAAAAAAAAAAGATCAGGAAAACAAACCAAAAAAGTGGTGTAGAGGATACTTCTAACAAGAAAAGATTTTCAAAGTACTAAGAAAATCTAAATTTAGGACTAAAATGAAAATATTCAGTCCAGTCTGTTAATTTCAGAATCTTCTAAGCACCACACACACGAGAGAAAACTCACTCTCTGACCCACTGCTCCCGCACTTGGAAACATGCAATGTTCCCCGTGTCATTAACCACAGGACCTCTGTGTTAGAAAATTTAAATAATTCAAAAGATCTACTGTACAACTTGGTGACTATAATTAATAATGTATTATGAACTTGAAAATCACTAATAGATGTTCTCACCAAAAAAATGATGACCATGTGAGATGATGCATGTATTTAGCTCAATTTAGCCATTCTACAAGTATACATATTTCAAATCATGTTATACACCATAAATATACACAATTTTTGCCAATTTAAAAAAAGAAAATACAAGACTCAAGTAAGCAACTAGTTCTAAGGAGGTAAAGACTTTCCCAGATAAGAAACTATACAAAAGGGCTTATTTACCATTGATGTTTATGTTTATCAGAGAAGGAAAGGGGCTGTAGGCAAGAGACTGTACTTCTCTACTGCTAGAGACTCTGGAGAAGCAACTGAGGGTGCTTGAAAGAGAACAACCTTTATATTTCTACTTTCCTCTGGTCATCTGAAAGCTTTTTTTTAAGACAGGGTCACCGAGGCTGGAGTGCAGTGGCACGATCTCGGCTCACCACAACCTCTGCCTCCCAGGCTCAACCGACTCTCCTGCCCCAACCTCCCGAGTAGCTGGGATTACAGTATTTTTAGTAGAGACAGGGTTTCACCATGTTGGCCAGGCTGGTCTCAAACTCCTGACCTCAAGTGATCCTCCTGCCTCGGCCTCCCAAAGTGCTGGGATTACAGGCGTGAGCCACTATGCCGGGCCCCTGAAAGTTTTTTTTAAGGGCTGCATAGTCTAATTTTATTTGTTTTTCACTTTCATTATTCTTTAAAGTTACATTATGATCACCCAAATGAATACTGTCTAATCATCTATTCAAAACTTATTATGAAACGGTTATTTCATAATAAATTTTGCTGTCAGGACAGCAGCAGTCAAGGTGTATAAGTCATTTACACTGCACGTTAGACAAACAACAGTGTGGAAGGGAGAGTCAGGGAGAGATGCTGGTCAGAATCCAGGCAGTCAGGTCCCAACACTGAAGTCATTTCAAGGAATCCCATTGAAAGTAATGCCTAGGCAGTGGATCACTCACAGACAGAATCCAAATCCTGTTCATCACCTAGACGCCAGAGTAGAAGCTCCATGTGGGTGGAGGCCATGTCCATCCGACACTTGATGAAAAGACCAAGAATACATCTACCATTTGCTCTCTATTAGACCTCTGAGTTATCCCCACACTAATCTTGGGAGGCAGGATTCTCCAGCCCTCCCCACGTTCCTTTCTGCAGCCTGGATATCCAGATAACAGGTGCTGCAGATGGAGCTGAAGCAACGTGGAGGCCAGTGCTCACAACCTACACACCATCTTCTGTGTATCACAACTGGCTCTTCCATTCCTCAACCCTTTCCTTACTTCCTCACCAACAGCAGATTCTGCAAGCACTTTAAACTTTTATCTCAATCTCTCGATTACCCTGATCATTTCTCTCACTCTTTCATACACCCTCCATGCCCCTTGCACACACACAACTGCTATAAGAGAACAGCTGAATCTATAAAGAGCTTACTGCAAAGCCCTGGAATCTGTTATTCTCGCTTTCTCTCCTCTGTCTGACCATACGCCAGCCTTCCCCTGAAAATACTCCAGGAGAATCTTTACATGATGACAGCAGTCCCATTGTACTACACTATAGAAGTGGTACATATGTGCTGGCATGATATTATTTTCTTGCTTTTTATGAAATATAAATCAAATAGTACAGAAAAAGAATCTTGTCCTTAATGCCCTGCTGAAGCTCTCTACCAGATTTGCAAATCCTGATTTAGACAGATTAAAAATTGATTTCAGATGTCACAGGCTCAATTCCAATCATATTATCCAGTTATCTTTAGTCTGTTTATAAATGTAGGGAGGACCCCTGACCTCCAGGGCTGGCAAACATATGTTATTGGTCATAATAAGAATCACTGAAAATGAGGCTTTAAGTCTAAGACTATCAAAATGTTTAAATTCCATGTCTTATTAACAAAGGGCAGTTTGGTGCACTGTACACGTAACATACAGCAGTTTTTACAAAGCCCCTCTCTGGCACATATGAAAACACCGTAAGCGTCAGAATAACTTACTCCCAGCAAGTTACGTGGAACATATCCCTCCTTATCATTAAGGCGCGCCCACCACCATTCGATTTCATCTTCGTCTTCCCTGTGGATGATTGTCATGCAGTCTCCTTCTTTCATGGGCAGCTCATCATCATTCTGAGGTTCATAATCCCAAAGTGCATAAATGACTCCTTTATTCATTATGCCCATCTTCTCCTGAACTCCTAAAATCATGACAGTAAGATAAAGCACAGAATATACAACTTGGAGTATACCACTCTACAACTTTTAGCTATATGAAACAAAATGGGAAGAAACAGGTACAGGCTGGAATGTTAGTACTACATTAAATATACAATAAAATGTCCTGAGGTGGGGGGTAGCGTGCAGTGGAAGGCAACAGTGTATAGGGAACATACAAAGGACACATTACTGTATGCTATCATCTCTAAAACACCTCTAAAACCTAGCACTTTATAAGCATCTCTTAAAGGAGCTACTCAGAGTACAAAACTTTTGCAAGCTTAGGAACTAAAAAAAGAACTGTTCAAGTCTAGGATATTAAAAAAGTGAACGATATGCCTGTCCAATTTCAGCCTACTCCCAAATGTAATGACTAAGGAATTCTAGAAACATTACTTCATTCTTTACCCAAAATTCAGAGCAGACAGAGAAAAAAAGATGGAGGCACAATGGTCTCTATGAATTTCCGAATGGGGAAAGACAGAGGAAAAAATATATATAGAATATGTTAGAATGCAAAAATATGGCATTTTAGACATGATCAAAGTCTTCATATAATCAACTCTAATACAGTAAGAATCCGAATCTTAAAAGATGTCGAAATCCTCAAACTAGGAAGGGAAAAATCCTCAGAAGTCCACCTTTCACCAGAGTTAGTAACAGATTTGCAAATTAACTACACATTTAAGTTTTGCCCTTCTTCACTTATGCCTTCCTATCCTAAAGGGCAATGCTAGTAAGAAATAACAATCATCAACTGGCAGGCAATAGGAAAAAAGCAGAGGAGAAGGAAAATAAGGTAATAAAGTTCTCAGCAATTCAGAATTATTATTTTCACTTTTATAATTTTTTAAAAACCAGGAAAATACTTGCTAGCTTTTGAATAGTTAGCTTTTTCAACTTATGTGAGCACTACACTATTGATTATGAAATTATTCCTGTATCAACTAATGATATAGCACACAGTATATTTCTCTCACTCTGGGAAAAACTGAAACAAGAAATTCTTCTTTTCTAGAAGAAGGCTCTGCCAATCTAAAGAGACAATTTCCAACTTTTCTTGTTTAAAGATGACATGCAAAGCATGACAGACTCACATGGTGATCAAACTTTATATAACTGTAATTTCACAAAGTTTTTAAAATGGCCACAGTGTCTGAGATGGGAATGAAGAAAGACGTAGGAGATTCTGGATATTTTAGTATACTCAAAATAACAGCTCAAGTCCCAGTTTGCAATAAATTAGGGACCAGGGTCTTGCCCAGGCTGGTATAGAATTCCTGGGCTCAGGAGATCCTCCCACTTCAGCCTCCAAAGTGCTGGGATTACAGGCATGAGCCACTGCACCCAGCCTCCAATAAATCATTAGGAATGGAGAAAAATTCTCATTACTTTGCTATTTATCAGATTAAGAGTTGTAAATTACTTTTTAAAAATTTTTTTGAGGGGACTAAAAACATGCTCAATCTTACCGGTAACTTGGGAAATGCAAACTAAAGCTACGAGGTATCATTCCAAATCCACCAGGAGTCAAAGAGAACGTGGAGTAAAAGGAACCCTCTGCTAGATGTGTATCACTGTGACCTGGCAAGTCCACTTGTAGATAAACACCAGAAGACAAGTACCAAAATGTTCACAGGGATGTTTACAGTGGAAGGAAAGGAAGGAGGGAGGGAAGGAGGGAAGGAGGGAAACAGCACACATGTCCTTCGAAAGTAGAATAAAAAGATAAATTGTACAGTGAAAATAAACTATAGCTACAGGCAACACGAGTGAATCTCAAAAACCATGTTGAATGAGAAAAGCAGGCCACAGAATCGCCAGTATGATTTTATATAAAGGGCAAAACCAAGCAAAACTGAAAATATTAGTTATAGGACTCATATACAAATGATGTAATTATTTTACAAAACAAGGAATGCTAAACGTAAAAGCAGTGGTCACTACAGACGTGAGAAGGGGCCACATCAGGGAGGGGCATCCAAACAATGTCAGAGACAGTGGTTATGTTCTGTTTCCTAAGGTGGGTACACAATTACTCACTGTGTGTAATCTACTATCATTATTACTTAAACAGCACATCCTGGTATCTATGTTATACTTCATAAATTTTAAGAATCTGACCAAATATCCCTAATGTTTAAAAAAATCATATTCCATATCTAAATATAGGTCAGATGGTCAATAAATTTAATACAGCAAAACACATATTAACACATTATATATATATGCGTGTGTGCGTGTGTGTGCATGTGTGTGCGTGTGTGTGTGTGTGTGTATTTTTTTTTCCCCCGAGACGGAGTCTCGCTCTGTTGCCCAGGCTGGAGTGCAGTGGCGTGATCTCAGCTCACTGCAAGTTCCTCCTCCAGCGTTCACGCCATTCTCCTGCCTCGGCCTCCCGAATAGCTGGGACTACAGGCGCCCGCCACCACGCCTGTCTAATTTTTTGTATTTTTAGTAGAGACGGAGTTTCACCATGTTAGCCAGAATGGTCTCGATCTCCTGACCTCGTGATTTGCCCACCTCAGCCTCCCAAAGTGCTGGGATTATAGGCGTGAGCCACCGCGCCCGGCTTTTTTTGTGAGACAAAGTTTCACTCTTGTTGCCCAGGCTGGAGTGCAATGGCATGGTCTCAGCTCACTGCAACCTCCGCGTCCGGGTTCAAACAGTTCTCCTGCCTCGGCCTCCCAAGTAGCTGGGATTACAGGTGCCCGCCACCACAGCTGGCTAATTTTTGTATTTTTAGTACAGATGGAGTTTCACCATGTTGGCCAGGCTGGTCTCGAACTTCTGACCTCAAGAGATCCACCTGCCTCGGCCTCCCAAAGTGTTGGGATTACAGGCATGAGCCACCACACCCGGCCAACACATTATACCGGTTAACACATTATATTAACGCCCATAACTTCAGCACTTTGGAAGGCCAAGGTGGGAGGATTGCTTGAGCCTAGGAGTTCAGGGTTGTAGTGAGCTATGATCACACCACTGCATTCCAACCTAAGTAACAGAGCAAGATTGTCTCAAAAACAAAATACATACATAAATATATAAAATATATATTTATATATATAAATTTTTAAATATGTTACTATATCAAAATATTCTATGGTCCAGAGTTCAAAACATAAACAAAGGCTGGGCATGGTGGCTCACACCTGTAATCTCAGCTCTGGGAGGCTGAGACAAGAGGATTCTCTGAGGCCAGGAGTTTGAGACTAGCCTGGGCAACAGACTGAGGCCCCAACTCCAAACGAACTTTAAAAGGTCAGGCATGGTGGCTCACACCTGTAATGCCAGCACTTTGGGAGGCCAAGACAGGCAGATTGCCTAAGCTCAGGAGTTTGAGAACCAGCCTGGACAATATGGCAAAATTCCATCTCTACTAAAAATACAAAAACTAGCTGGGTGTGGTGGTACATGCCTGTAGTCCCAGTTACTCTGGAGGCTGAGGTGGAAGGATCACCTGAGCCCTGGCAGTCAAGGCTGCAGTGAGCTGTGATTGTGCCACTGCACTCCAACCTGAGTGACAGAGCAAGACCCTACCTCAAAAATAAATAAATAAATAAATAATAATTAAAAATTAGCCAGGTGTGGTGGCAGGTGCCTGTGGTCCCAGCTATTTGAAAGACTGAGGCAGAAGGGTCACCTGAGCCTGGGAGTTTGGGGCTACAGTGGGCAATGACCATGCCACTGCACTCCAGCCTGGGTGACAGAGTGAGACCTCGCCTCTGAAAAAATAAAATAAAATAATCACAAATATCAACAATAAAAACTACCAGCTGAGAGAGATGAAGAAGGAACTCCAGGTTTGTGGTTCTCTGACCCCTCTCTCTTCATATCTAGGGCCTGAAAAAAGGCCTAGAGACAAAGGGAAAAGTTCAGCAGAGAGGGCAGAGGCGTCTGTTTTACCCTTAGGGGTCTTCCAATCAACTGGGAAAGGAGTTACTGAAAACTTGAGCAGTATGGAGTTCTGGGACCTCCTCATTTGTCTCTGTCTTCCCTCCTTCTTTAATTCCTCTCAAGCCCAACTAAAGAGGAAAATTTACCTCAACTTCTAAGCCTTGTAAACAAAAAAAATTTTCCTTGTATATACAAATGCCAATCAACATATATCTATCTAAAACTTCAAGTCCATTTTCCTCTAGGTACAGATCTGATGTTACCAATCAGAATCATAAACTCAAAATCAAGAAAACAAAAGAGAAAAAAATAAAAGACAGCTCCAAAATATATGTGGCCTTTATTTCACTTTATGACAAGTTTGATTTTTAGGAAAACTTGGACCATTTGGGTTCTTAAACTGATCCTTCACTTCTCTTGATCATGTTGTTAGGAGAGGGGGGTCTGTTTACTTATTTGCAATCTATAAGTACTAAATCTATAAGTACCATCAATCTATAAGTACTAAAGCCTTAATAGAGGGTCTTTTGATGGTCAAAGTCATTAACACCACTAGGTCAGCTGCTGCAACACTGTCTTTTGTAATTGAAGAAGTCCCTGACAATAGCTGTTTCTAAGCATACAAACAGAAGCTGTATTATCTGTGACCAAGGCTGTTGTATTTTCAAGGCCCAAGACTATGGATAACACAAGATTTTTTCCAAACAAAAATACTTATTGAATTATACCCTGGAGATACAGAATAAATGAATGCAATAATCAATACATTTAGTTCTACTTGTCACATACCATAAAGAAATTGGGAGCACTGAGTGTAGCCTTCCTCCATTTCCTCGCACTTATCTGCAGCAGTCTGCATGTCACTATAGGTCATGGCAAACACAGCGGCTCCTGACTCCACCAAAAACTTACACACTTGGACGTTGTTACATGAGGCAGCACAATGTAATGGAGTCCTGTGAAGCAAGATACAAGGGCTAGAACTGTTTTCCTAAACTGAATGACATCTGCTGATAAGATATCTGGAAAGAAAGTTCTTGAGTCTCTCATCTACCAAGTTTTCTTCTGAAAACCTCTTAGACAGTTTTTTAAAAACCAGTTCAACACAGATGATTGAACCCATCAAAGAATTACAGCCACAAATGAAAATTTCAGAGAGTCATGGACCACACTGGGGCTGGGAGCTTGGCAAAGGGTGAGAAGAATCAAGGACGTGAATAAACAGAAATGAAATGTGTATAAACATTTAAGAAAAACAATATTAACATGGATTTAGTTCTATGTCCTGGAGCACCCAGCCTAATTCTTTCTGTCAGAGTAGAAGGCCTAACAGTCCTTAAGTTATTTAAGTTATACACCTTCACTCAAAACACTGGCCTTCAAATATCTATTTATCGTCATCAATTTTGAAGGAATTAAGTTGCATATATGAACTAATTTTATATTTTTTAAATCCCAAGTTAAAATAAATTTTAATTGAAAAAATTTGTCAAATCAATTGAGACCAGAAAAGTGACTGTAAAATACACATATTTCAACTATAGGTAACTGGTCAGCAGGAATTTATTAATACCATTAAAGAGAACTCTCTCCAGCATCTCAAATGTTTTATAATAGATTATAAATGACCCTAGACTAATGGTAAAGGTATAAGAGCCAGTACCACTGTCCAAACTCAGAAGTTGAGTGTGAAAATGTTAATCAGGCTCTAAAGTACATAAGATTTAGTTTCTTTACTCTTTCCTCTCCCCTTTATTCTCCTTGGGTATACAGACTTGAAAAAAAAAATTTAGACCAGGCGCAGTGGCTCCCAGCACTTTGGGAGGCCGAGGCGGGCAGACCACCTGAGGTCAGGAGTTTGAGACCAGCCTGGTCAACATGGTAAAACCCCAACTCTACTAAAAATACAAAAATTAGCCAGGTGTGTAATCCCTGCTACAGGGGAGGCTGAGGCATGAGAATCACCTGAACAGGAGGCGGAGGTTGCAGTGAGCCAAGATCACACCAGTGCACTCCAGGGTGACACAGCAAGACTCTGTCTCAAAAAAAATTTTATTTTTTTTTGGCCAGGCACAGTGGTGACTCACACCTGTAATCCTGGCACTCGGAGAGGCCAAGGAGGGCAGATCACTTGAGTTCAAGGATTCAAGACCAGCCTGGGCAACACAGCAAAACCCCATCTCTACTAAAAATACAAAAAAATAGCCAGGTGTGGTGGCACACATCTGTGGTCCTAGCTACTTGGGAGGCTGAGACGGGGGGCTGCTTCAGCCCAGAGGGCAGAAGTTACAGTGAGCCAAGATTGTGCCACTGCACTCTGGCCTGGGTGACAGAATAAGACCCTGCCTCAAAAAAAAACAAAAAAAGAAAAAAAAATTTTTTAAATTCCCCATTCCAGATCACTTTTTTTCTTTTTTTTTTTTGAGGATCTTGCTCTGTCACCCAGACTGGAGTACAGCGATGCCATCTTGGCTCACTGCAGTCTTGACCTCCAGGCTCCAGCGATCCTCCCACCTCAGCCTCCCCAGTAGCTGGGACTACAGGCACACACCAGTGCACCTAGCTAATTTTTAAAAATTTTTTGTAGAGACAGGGTCTCTCTCTGTTGCCCAGGCTGATCTCAAACTCCTGGGCTCAAGTGATCTTCTGCTTCAGCATCCCAAAGTGCTAGGATTACAGGTATTAGCCACCATGCCTGGCCAGAACACTATTATTAATAGTTTGGCAAATATTACTATAGATGTTTTCATTGCATGCTTTTTAATAATGAAAAATTATATACAACATAAACTCCCAACATTAGGAAAACAAGGGCATTATGACACAGTAACAATTTTTTTTCTTTATGCTATAATGTTAAACTAAAAATATAGGCTTAAAACATTACATATGTATTAGGAACTTAACTACATTTGTGAAAAGCATATGAAAAAGAGCTTGGGCCAAGTACGGTGGCTCATACCTATAAACCCACCACTTTGAAAGGCTCGGGCAGGAGGATCACTTGAGTCCAGGAGTTTGAGACCAACCTGGGCAACACAGTGAGACCCTGTCTCTACAAAAATAAAAATAAAAATTTTTTTAAAAAGAGCCTGAAGAAAATATATTAAAATATGAATGGTGTTTACCTGTATACTGTGGGGATACAGATGGCTTGTTTTCCCCTTATTTCTATTTTGCATGTTTCCCACAGTAGACACACATTAAAATATAAATGTTTAAAAATTGTAACCAAAGTGCTTCTCCAAGCATTAAAGCAAAAATTGGAAAACAATCTCAATGTCTAATAAAAGGGAGACCGTCACAATAAATGAGTACACAGTCATGCGGTAGAGTAATACGAGGCTAACTGAAATGTATGTATGTGTGTATGCAATTTATATATGCATACGTGAGAATTTTATATGGTAACTATTTTCCATATTATGAGGAAAACAAGTTGTGAAACTAAAATACTGGAGTAAATATAGTGTGATTACAACTTTTAAAAATCCTATAAAGAAAAAAGTCAATTGTTTGTATTCTTCCACAAAAGTAACACAATATAACTTAAAACTTTCTTTTTTAAAAATAACATACAAAATTTGCTATCTATTCTGTTAGTTTTGGGGATGACAGGACCTTATTAGGACCTTTATTATTATTATTTAATGTTGACTAACATTTCCCCTATCCTGCAAACAATACTCATCACTTGCAGTACCGCTTGTGTTTTACGTACACCCTGGTTCCACGAAAAATGGATTCCATGGTCAAATATATTTGGGATATGTTGCAAGTTATAATCCCCTCTTGGAGATATAGAATGGACATTAATATATTGAAGACTGAACCATTTCAGGGGCTTAGGGATACCTTGCCTAAATCAGCACTTCTCTCTTAAGCTTTGCTTAAGGATGCTAATTAACTGTGTACTACTTTGTTACACTTATTTTTATCATTACTAAACTTTTTAAAACTCCACCTACTTCCAGGATGGGAATGAGATGACTGTTACATGAACACATGTTAATCCCTCAAAAATAGATACCACATTTCTCCAGCTAGATTACAAGCAGCTCAAGGACATAACTGACATACTTCTTTGTCTTCCAACAGCACTATGACAACTGCTTATAAACCGATTCCCACAACTGAAGTTTGACTGGAGTTTAAAAGAAAATCTTACCATCCATCACTATCAGCAGCATTTACATTTACACCAAACTGTACCAGGAACTTAACGATTTCTGTGTGGCCTGCACACACAGCATTGTGAAGAGCCGTGATGCCTTCATCATTGGGCAGGCTTGGGTCATCAACCTATATCAAGAAGAAGGGTGAGCATCACTCTAGTTTCTTGTCACCTGAACTGTCACTACTAACTGGCTCCTTTAGGGTCAAGAGGACAGAAATGGACTCTTGTGACACTTTTAAAAATCATAATTAAAACCTATAGGAGCCAAGAAAACTATACCAAGAACAATTCTAGAAATAAGACAGACAGAATAACCACATTAAGTAGGCAGTCACTATAAAAAGGTTTTTTTTAAAAAAAGTAAGTACCAGAAACTATATCCTTATAGTCATTTTTGTTTATTTATCCTCCCAACTTCTCACCACAAATTAGTTTCTAAGTAGAAGTTGCATTTGCTATGGAAAGCAAAAAAAAAAAAAGGTCAACTAAAAATATTTTAAATAGTAGGCTTCTAAAAGTAGAGACCGCATCTCTAACCTAATACAGTATAGTACAAATCCATATATGAACAATTTCTAAAGGGGAGTAATGATCTCTCTTAAGAAAGAAAAGTACTCTAGAGGACTCCAAGTGAAAACCGAACTTCCAAATGATGACAATTCCATAGTCATACCTTTAAAACAGCAAAGCCTATTCTAAAGCGTGCCCAAGAGTTCCTGAACACAACCCCACAATGCCTAAAAGGAAAACAATTTTAAAATACAATTTCTCTACAGTAGCTTTCTAATTAGAGCTTTAAAACAAAATACAAGGTCATATTTTAAAAATTTACTAATTATACTCTAGCCTGGATGACAGAGCGAGACTCTGACTCAAAAAAAAAAATTTACTGATTATAATCATACCTCATAAATGATTCTCTGTACAAGGTCAAATTCTCCCTCCAAAGACGAATCTAGCAGTAAAGCAAGGGGGTTGAATTTCACCCTCATTCCATGAGCAATACGCTCTGAGCCAGTTTTACGCAAGTTTGTCCTTTTACCCTGCAAAGAAAATGAGTGGAAAATTTAGGATCCTGGTCTATGCAAGAGAACAACAGCAGCAAATGGGAAGGAATGACTTCTCACCTAAATTAGTGAGAGGAACTTTAACAATATAGATTTGGCACATTTTATTGAAGTATAACATTATTCAGAAAAGTATACGAATCTGATATGCAGCGTAATGAACTTTCACAAAGTGAACAAATACCATGGAGCAAAGTTGGAGGAACATAACTTTATAAAATCTAACATAATTACGTTTGGGTTATATGTTATAGTATGAATTAAACTAAGAGTATAATCAGAAGTGGCAAATAGGCTAGCGTTCTGTCAAGTATCAGAATTAGCCAAGACTGATCTTTAGCTTGCCTATCTAATACAGTACAGCAAACTCCACTCTCTTAAAGTGAGCAACAGCACAGCCCACAACTACAACAGCTAACCTATATTGAATGATTATTCATTAACCCTCACAAAAACCCTATGATCCCTAGTTTACAGATAAGGAAACCAAGGCACACAGCCGGCAAATGGCAGAGCTGGGACGCAAATCTAGGTAAGCTGGCTTCTTTAAAGTCTGCCATCTTAACCATTTCACACCAGAATGCCTCCTCGGGGGAAAGCATATAATTAAGGTAAATAATACAGATTATTAGTCTGTCTTAGGTATAACAAGGATAAATCCTACCAGCTTAAACTTTTAATGAATCGGACTTAAAAAAAAAAAAAAGGCAAAATTTTAAAGACTAGATCCAGAATCCTGTAAAACAGGTTTCTTAAACACACCCAACAAAGTAGAGAGTTTACTGTCGTGAGGTGTGATATATGTACTCCACATAATTCTTTCATTTTATCTCAGATGTGGAAAATTGCCAAGTTTTAAAAAACATTAAGTGACAATACATTTCACAATGTGCAATGACTAAAATGTTGCTCTCTGAATGTTATCTGACTGTGGTTAATACAAGTCATAAGCAGTACAGTGTAATGACACTTGCCGATCCCACTGTTAAAGAATGTACGAGATAGTTGCTTCTATTTTACTTAAATCGAGAAGGAAAAGGTAAGACACCTTCCTAGGAAGAGAACAGCAGAATCTTAAAAAGAAAGTATAATACTTTTACCAATTCTAGTGTTCCTTTTTTCTCCTTGAAAATGTGGATTATTTTGACACAGCAACAAAAAGGCCAGAAAATAACAAGTGGCTGTAACGTGGATTGGTTTTGGCCAATGTGGCATAAAACGTCCTTCTTTTCTTATGTTTAAAACTCAAAGAGAATCAAGCCTCAGAACTTAGGAGGCACAGGGTTGTTTAAAAACTGTTAACCTCTATTTTAAAACTTTTTTTTCTAGCTTCAAATGTTTAGTACATAAAACTTTTAAGCAAACATTTACTGTAACCAATTGTTAAAAATAACTCTGGACAATTATTATCTTTGAATACTATCATATCTAAAAGAATAAGGAATCAAACATGCAAAGTACATTTAAAAAAATTCTTTTAATGCTATTTTGCTTTTCACTAGGTTTTAAATTCATAGTTCAGCATCCTACTTCCTTCCGTGCTTACTGAAGCAAAGTGGCTTCAAATTAAACTATGAAAAAGCAGACTTCATTCAGACATTCTGGGATTTTTATTTTCTCTCACCTATGTCAAAGTGAGAGGATGGAAGCTTAAATTTCAAACAAACGCTTACTATTTGGAAGGAGTGTAGAAGGTGCACTCAAGTCAAAACATACAAAATTTTAGAATAACTTTCGTATGTTAAAGTACAAAGAAATCTTAGGGATCACCATATTAGCCAGAGATTTTCAGACTTCGGTGAAGGGGAGGAAGGGGCTGAAGAGGGGCCCCTCAGCCCAGTTACCCCTCCCTGCCCTCACTCCATCCAGAACCGTTCCAATTTTACCACTGTTGTAAGTTTGAGGTTTCACCTAACATTTCATTTTTTAAAATTTCACTGCTAGAAAATTTTTAAAAAGATTGACATCATCAATGAGAGAAGTTATACCATCTGCCTGATTTCACACAGCTAAGCTAGTAATCAAAAGTTTCAAACCCAGGTCTTTTGAGTCCCAGTCGGGTGCTGCTTCCCTAATATGTGACATCAGCTAGAGAAGAAACAGCAAATGCAGTGTTTATAGGGATAAGAACAAAACTCTGTTTCTTTCACAAATAAATGGGTTCTCTCTAAAACAGAAAAATGTTCTTTATATTGAATAAACTGCATTATGAAAACATTTATAAGATCCACTCTGTGCCAAGGGAATCGTAAAATAAAAATGCAAACTGGAGAAGATGAATGTGACCACCAAGAAAATCATAACAAAGTAAAGGACTCCGGAAAAGGCTATGAGATAGTACATTACTTACAGGAGGCAGAGAGACCTGCCCGGTGATTTCAGGCGGGCGCATGCTCACCGAGTCTTCTCCGGGCCCTTCAGGCTCCCCAGATGGGTACGGTGGGGGTGGGTATGGAGGGTACTCCTCCAGGTACACATCAAGCAGATGTGGAGCCTCTGGATTTGGTTCTTCTGGGTTATTCTGGAGATTTGGGCTGTTGTCTGGGACTCCCTCAGGCTCATAATCAAGGCCTGGAGAAGGAGCTGGCATGTCACTGTTCTCTGTACTGGCATTCCCCACATCCTCTGGGGACAATGATTCAGGAACCAGAGAGACCACCTCCTTTTCGGGCTCCACATGTAAATACGGATTCTGGATTTCTACTGGGCTTTCTGAGCTGGCAGTCACAGAAGCTGACTTGGATGGGTATGATGGGACAGAGATGGTCTCCATGGCCGCTATGGTGGTCCTCTGATATAAAAGCTTCTGAATATTTGGCCCATTAGGACCCTCTGGCTCTGTAATAGAACTACGTTTCTTTAGAGGCCTTGGTGCATTAGACAGTTTCTTTCGTAAGGCTTCTAGGTCAGCATCACTCTGGTTTCGGTAAGGATTAGATAAGAAAGGCAGTAATTTAGTTGGGCTGAGTGGCCGAGGAATTCTTTCGTTTTCATGGTTATCCTGAACTGAAGAAACAGGCTCTGTTTCAGGTTCTGGACTGCCAGGCTTGCCCTGGCTATTGGAATAAATGTTCTCTGGGTGCTGCTGTTGATTCTGGGCAGCAGCAATTACAGGCTTACCATATACTAATTGGAAAAGGAAAAAAAAAAAGCCCTCATTAGCATTAATTAAACAAAACTGGCAAGAAACAGAAACAGCTAACAATAACTAAAGCCTCTTTTAATTTCATAGTTGTTACTACATAATCCCCTTCAAATATAATTAATTTTTAAAAATAAATGACAAAGCAGGGAATCCATCTTTGCATAATAAACTTATTACAGAATCAAAACCCCCACTGATTGTAACATGCACCATATCTCATGAAACAATAAGAAAATGTTGCCGTTTTAAGAAATCACTGTAGCATCCAAATTTAAAATAACAAAATGTGAAAAACGTTTAGATGCAATGAAAACAGATAATCCTCATGTGTCCAGATTAAAACTAAACATGTACTATCCCATCTTTCACTTTTCAAAAGTGAATCAACGTGAGAACTTCTATTTGGCTTATAAAATTATTAAGAACCACTTATAGTTACCAAAGATATTCCCTGTTAACATTCTGATTATATTAAAATTATCTAATTCCCAAATTATTCCATTTTCACTAAAGACCCATGAAAAGAAAAGAGTAAGAGGTAGCATATATACTGATTCTTTGCTAATTTTAATTCTGGCATCTTAGGTCACAATTACATGGTTATTTCATGACTACAAAGCTATTTTCATTCAATTAAAACATGGTAAGTTTTATTCTAGTCCTATGAAGTAATAATTTAGAAAGAACCCAACAAATTTCCAAACTGTGTATGTTTAATACAAGCTAACCTTCTGTTTTTACATTTAGCTAGCGGCTATGTCCCCATTACAATGACTTAAAATACAGTAGAGAATATATATGTATGTATGTATGTATGTATGTATTTTTTTTTTTAGATGGAGTTTCACTCTTGTTGCCCAGGCTGGAGTGCACCATCTCGGCTCACTGCAACCTCCGCCTCCCAGGTTCAAGTAATTCTCCTGCCTCAATCTCCTGAGTAGCTGGGATTACAGGCATGTACCACCACGCCCAGCTAATTTTGTATTTTGGTAGAGGTGGGGCTTCTCCATGTTGGTCAGGCTGGTCTCGAACTCCCAACCTCAGGTGACCCGCCCACCTTGGCCTCCCAAAGTGCTGGGATTACAGGCGTGAGCCACTGCGCCCAGCCACAGTTATATATAAAGACATATAGACACAGACACACACATACAGAGACACACATATATATATGTGTGTGATGTGTGTGTGTGTGTATATATCTATATATACATGTCTACGTATATATGTCTCTCTATATGTATATACACACACACACACAGACAGGGGCAGTGGTCCAGTCCTCTATGTGACAAGAACATCTGGTCAACCTACAGTGAAGACACACACCTTCCTTCTGCACTGTAATGACCCATTATTATTTGGTTCTCCCTCACCAATAAGCCCCTCCAGACTTGAGACCACACTTTATTCATCTATTATCTTTAGTGCCTACTACTGTAGGAGCAGACATTTAGCAAGCACTCTTTTAAACTCCCAGTAAAGAACAGAAGCCACAGTTAAAAACCCTTAGCGTCAGTCAAAATAGAGATTAGTTATTTTGCTGTCTGCTGAGGGATGGCTTAAGTTCTGGTATAGAACTTAAGCACGTCACCCATGAACGTTAAGAACCTTACCACTTGAAAAGTGTGGCCCTCTGGTATGAGTCTTGGTCAACGCGCTCTGCACAGCCTGCTGGAAGTTTTTTCCTGGCGCCTGCTGCTGCGTATACATGGAATATATTGAACTTGCTGCCACGGTCTGGGGTTTTCTGAAGGGTGGAAGTAAGGTGTCTTTGGAAGGCTGGGGAGTAAAGGGCCGGACGGCAGCAGCAGGTGGATTTTCTTGCTTAGAACCTGGAGAAAGGGTCTGGTCTTGGCCAACTGAAGGTATGCTGGGAGACAGCAGCACTCTCGGCTGCTGCCCTGCTGGTTTTGGTTTAGTTCCCACGGACGGAACAACTGTTGACAACTGCTGAGAACTTCCATCTGGCTTAATGTCCGAAAGTGGCTGATTAGTTTGTCCAAAATAAGGCAAATTAATCTGTTTTGGTTTTGTAGGAACAGGAGGTGGTACTTTAGCCACATTTTTATTTGCAACCTATAACACACACATAAAAAGCCAGTTAAAATACTATATAACTGGGTACACAGGATGTTCTAGATAACCTAATTTCACAAATGTAAATATACACTATAAAAATATTAGCTCTGGCCGGGTGCAGTGGCTCACACCTGTAATCCCAGCACTTTGGGAGGCCGAAGCAGGCGGATCACGAGGTCAGGAGTTCGAGACCAGCCTGGCTAATATGGTGAAACTCCGTCTCTACTAAAAAAATACAAAAATCAGCCAGGCATGGTGGCGGGCACCTGTAGTCCCAACTACTCGGGAGGCTGAGGCAGAAGAATCTCTTGAATCCGGGAGGTGGAGGTTGTAGTGAGCTAAGATTGCACCACTGCGTTCCAGCCTGGGCGACAGAACAAGACTCCATCTCGGAAAATATATCTATATAAGCTCATATTTTTTAATTGTTAATTAGCTTTTGTTTTGTTTTATGTACTTATTTATTTTTATATAGACAGGGTCTCGTTTTGTTGCCCAGGCTGGTCTCGAACTCCTAGTCTCAAGTGATCCTCCCACCTCAACTTCCCAAAGTGCTGGGATTACAGGTGTGAGCCACCACACCTGGCTGTTAACTAGTTTTAAATTTCTGTATTTACTCACATTTAATAATGGATTTCATTAATGCAATACAATCTCTTCCCTTTATGACTTCCTCCTTGTTTCCACTTCCTATCTGGGCAATTTTAATACATTTAAGTGCCCACTTGAAAACTTTTACTGTCATCTTTCATATTCAGATGGCATCAATAATGGGAAATCATTCTTGTTCACTGGAATTTCATGCAATCTAGACAACTGTAATAAAACACACCTAACTTGGAGCACTCACACATAACCTGGTTATCAAGGATTAAGACTGTAACAGTTACAGAAAATTCACCACACAAGCATTTTGTAACTTTGAAGAAATAAGATACTTGAACAATACAAATACAGTGTTCTTCGATGCACTTATACTTTTTAGAGAATCACATGAAATATGACCCAAAACAAGCATGTCAGCCATTCTCCCACCGGGTGTGAGAGCACAAACAGACTCACGCAAGAGAAATTAAAATAGCAGAATGCTAATGTATTTTCTAATCTCCTAGGTACATCCTGTTTCTTCTGCTCTCCCTCACACAATACTTTATCCCTTCTAAAAACTGCATTATAGAATTACTATTAAATTTTAAAAACCAGGATATTTGTAGGTACCTGAGCATCCCGCAAGATATCTTCACTGCTCTGGTTCTTCCTCAGAGTACCAAAGGAAGGTGGGGCAGTGGACTGGTCTACTGCATCAAACATTGAGAACGGACGCACTTTCTTCTCTTTCTCCCTCAGCGGAACCTCTCCATCATCAACTAAAGACAAAAAAATCACAATGACATTCAAACTGTTTAGAATAAAGTATCTCATTCACTCGTAAGTTTCTCTCCCCTAAATCTCCCTGAAAATCTGTGTCCACAAGGCGCGTTCCTACTTTTTAATTAAACTAATAAAAGGATAACCCAAGCACTATAATGATCGTACCTGAGTTCTCCAGCTAAATTAAGGTGTTCTGGAAATAAATATTGTTAAATATTGTCCCTAGTGTTAACACACTAGAAAATGATTTATCAGGCGGGTGCAGTGGCTCACGCCTGTAATCCAAGCACTTTGGGAAGTGGAAGCGGGTAGATCACTTGAGCCCAGGAGTCCAGTCTGGGCAACATGGTGAAACCCCATCTCTACAAAAAATACAGAAATTAGTCAGGCATGGTGGCCTGCACCTGTAGTACCAGCTACTAGGGAGGCTGAGGTAGGAGAATCACTTGAGCCCAGGAGGTGGAGGCTGCACCAGTGAGCCATGAGCGCACCACTGCACTCCAGCCTGGATGACAAGAGTGAGATCCTGTCTTTAAAAAAAAACAAAAAAAGAAAGAAAGAAAGAAAAGAGAAAACGGACTCTCTAAAAAGAATACACAGCACCTTTCAGATGACCAAAATTTAATGTTCAAGAGTAGCACAAATAAATCTCACCTTGATCCAGAGCATTCCCAGTGCTTTGAGGTGCAGAAGCAGAGCCTTGGCTTGGGAAAAGATCTGCATTTGAAGGACTCCAATCAGGGCCAACTGGATGGATTTTAGAGCCTAAAATACAGAAAAGCAGCTACAAATAACTCAGCATTCTAAAGAGATTTTTAATGATTTTTACTGCTAAGACTTTTAATCTCTAAAAACAGCTTTAAATTCCAGACTCACAACACCCCAATAAATTTACTTAGAAAATACTGTATTATATTTTATATTTCTAATTTAAGATTCTTCCACTTTACTCAAGCAATTTAAAATTAGTCACAGCAAGTCTGCTTGAACCAGCAAAGACACATTATTCTTCACTGTGTTAGAAAACATCACCATCACATCCAGAAAATACTTTCCAATTCAAGAGACCTAAGGGTCTAAGGTGTATTTTATAAATGATATTTTAAGAGATACATGCACAACACAAAAGTAAATATGTGGATCCTTAATCCAGGACTTCAACTGCAGTCTTTCACAAATCAGTATGTTCAGGTTTTTTTCTACACTGATGCTTAAATTTCAAAAGCCACTGCTTTCATTTTTCCTTACAGAAACAAAGCAAATATAACTCTTTCCACAATAAAATCCAGACTGCATGGTACTATTGCTTCACAGTAGCAGTTATGGTAAAATAACAAATAATTTGAAAATCAGCTATTTTTTTGCATGTGATAATTGTAAGAGAACAGAGACAATACTGGCTATTACTTCTGTTCAGGGGTCTGAATGATAAGGTCATTAAAGGATGCTTTACCCCAATTTTTCTACAATTCTCCCCACACTTTCTCCTCCCATTACAAAACTATGGCTTGTACCTCTCCATGTATCTGAGAAGTACACAGAATGCAAAGATCACTAACACAAGGAGCCTCTGCTATTTTCACTTTTAATCTCCCGATATGTTTAATATTATTCTAAAAATTATCAGCAAATTCTCACATGTAAGCAGATATGAATATTTAACACCACTCATCAACATAATAGATTCAGAACCTCACATTCTATACAGATAACACCACAAACACATATGTTTTTACCCAAAAAGAAAAGTTCTCAAGTTATTAATATCAGATCAAAATTTCCTTAGTAACAAGAAGGAACTTTTTAAAACAATTTTCAGGTTTATAAAGATATTATATTTTATTTCATTTCCTGAATAGAATTGTATTATTTAGGGTTAAGAAAAATCATCCTTGTACAACCAGGGTATCAATTTTACTTTTTTAAACGTCTCATTACACTAGCAAAGAATACAAAAGGATGTTTAGAATTCAAACATGAATAATGAATACAAAGAGAGATTTTTTTTAAACTCAAACTTGGGAGAAAGAATAGGTGGGGACAGGGAAGAACTAGGCTGTGCAGGACTTTTTACCTTTAGTTTGTGAAGCAGCCCCAGATCTCATGTTGGGCAGTGTCTGTATTTTCATCGGCCCCTCTGAAGCCTGCATGACCAAGGAACCATCCGGCAGGGCTGGCTTCACCAGCAATTCAGGCCTTGAGGGCATCCGAGGCATAGTAGACGACTGGATATAGGGACCTACTGCAGCCACACGGCTTGGGGCTGACGCGGCTTGCTGGGGAAGATTTCCATCAGATGAAACCTTAGGAAAGAAGCACAGGTCCTTTAGTATTAAAAATCATCTCAGGTGATCAGACTTAGAAACTAAGATGTGACATTTTCTTACTTTTTAAAATGAGCAGTTTCAGAATCTAGCCATAGAGTCTACAAAAAGCATTCCAAAATAAACACTCCCCAATGAACTCTCACCCACACTTTATTACAAGTATTAGAGACAAACAGAGCTACACAGGTAATAACATTAAAAAGTAAAAAAGCAGCGGATTGTCTTTTAAGGATCCATAAACAGCATCTGTTTTCTGAGGGCACACTGAGTAATGATTCTGAAGAAGATGCCTATGAGTAACCTCACTGGGCTGGTCATCTTTTTCCCTCCTCCCCAAAACCATTACAAAACGGCCCACTTACTGGTAGATTTTCTTTTTGCTGTAGAGCTGCCTTCTTCTTCCACAGCCGGTCCCTCAGCTCATTAACACGCTTATCCATGACTGCCACTTCTGAATTACGCTTATTCAAACACTCCCTCTGTTGTTGCAGCTTGGCATTCTGCTCTTGATTCAATTTGTTTCTTAGCTGAATAAAAGAGAGGGGAAAAAAGGTAGCCAAGGAGTAGGAAGAAAATGTCTCAAACAGTTAATCACATGGTTAGCTATTATATAATTTCTAAAAATATGAGGTCCCTCCACCCCTCCACACTTCTCATCTCATGGTTTAAAATTAAGTGACACCTGTGCAAGACCACCAGCTGTGGTTATGAGGAATGTCTCAAATTTCCTGTCTAGGGTACTATAAAGTTTACTCTGGATTCTCTGGAGTTTGGGTTCCCCCCACAACCTGCCTTCTCTTTAAGGAAAGGCAACTGAAATCTAGCACCTCTTGCTACTTATATGAGCAACTCTGTTTCTGGAAAGGAGGTTGTACAGCTTTTGGCAAACGGTCTACCTGCAGCTCCTTATAGAGGCGATCAAGCTCAGCCACTGCAGACTGATTGTCATGGTGGCCGTCGATCCTGCCGTTCTTGAGCATCTCTAGCTGCCTGGTCAGTTCTTCTACTTTTGACACAGCCAGGACGAGCTCCCTCTGTTTTTGCTGGAACAAATTATTCATCTGTTCAATTTCCTCCACTAGATGAGACAGAGAACAGCAACAACAGTTGAAAAGAAAAATAAGAATGGACTACTTCCCAGGCAACCGGGCTTTACAATGAACTTTCTAATAAACAGCAGAAAAATTTTTCAGAATGTCCTGGAAGCAACCGACTTCTTTTAGAAGCAAGTGAAATCAACAGAGACATCTCTAAATCTCTGTGCTTCAATATCAATGTATCTTTATCAGAATTTGCATTAAAAATATTATTAAACTCCAAATTTTAGAAACAATAAAAATTTCTTTAGAACTTTCAATTTTATAACATTAGGTAGATCTATTAAACCACAAACATTCCGATTAAAATGGTATCGTAATAGATGGAGCTATTATATGAACAAAAATCCTTGCCTTCATCAAATTCTCAGTCAAAAAATATTAAGGGGAAAAAATGCTACATTTTCCAAAGGTATCTTAGAAATCCTGTATAAAACATTCAACAGCTGAATTCAATTCAGAGGAACCTGCAGCATCAAAACTGCAGTAAATTTTATTTTTTCAAAAGATACCCTTTAAAGTTATCTACAGATCAACCATGGTGGCTTGCACCTGTAACCCCAGCTACTCAGGAGGCTGAGGTGGGAGGATCACTTGAGGCCACGGTTCAAAAGACCAGCCTGGGCAACGTAGTAAGACCCTGTCTCAAAAAAACCAGACAAATAAATGTATAAAAAAGTAAATCTATGAGGAACAACTCACCAAGTTTCCCATTGCTTAGTCTCTTCTGTTCCACGTGGCCTTTAAGTGCTCTCACTTTTTTTAGCTTAGCTTCCTGATTCTCAGCTATTTCTTTTAGCCTTTTAAGTTTCTCCTGCTCGGCAACTTGTTGCTGTTGTCGCTGATCTTGCTGTTTCAAAAACTTTAAGCGCTGTTCCTAAAAATAAAAGTAATCATTAGGCATGTCATTTTAGGTAAGTACACCACTAAGCTCAAAATAGCCTAACTGCAACACTTAGATGTTGAGATTGAGGTACACTTGTAACCCTGGTCTGGTCTCACCTTCTTCCTAAACACTGCCATCAGAATCACACTGGAAATCTGTTCAAAACAGATACTCCTGAGCCCACCCTAGAATCTTCTGGGGATAAGATCCAGGAATCAGTATTTTTAACCCAAGTGGTTCTTATGCAGCAAGGATGCAGCAATTCTTGAACTAGTTTTCATAAACTGTTGCAACAATTTTAAAAAGCAGCTCATGTAGAAATGGGAAGCATTATAAGAAACTATTTAAATGCACAAGATTTGGAGTACATTTAGATTCAAGCCCAGCTCTGCCACTTATTAGCTATGAGACCTTGAATAAATTGCATAACCTCACCAAGCATGCAAGTCTATGTTTCTTCATCTATAAAACAGGGATGATCAATAGTAACTACCAATGTTACTATAGTGAAGATTAAATGAAATGTGAAATGTAAATGTCTTTGAATGATATTTTACATAATACTCAATAAATGGTCACTGAAAAGAGCTAAAGAAATATTTAACACCTTTAGAAAGCTGCAATCATGGAATCTGAAATTGTTTCTTTCCCCTGCCCCAAGGTACTTTTGTTATAGCAGAAATTTTGTTTTTATTACATTAAAATTTTTAACTAAAACTGAGTAACAGAGCCACACAATTTATAATCACAGGTAAACTATTTCTTAGATTAGTATGCCTAGAACATATAAGTAACATGGAAAGAATCAAAATAAAAACCCTGGCTAAGGCAGAAGGATCACTTGAACTCAGGAATTCAAGTCCAGCCTGGGCAACACAGTGAGAACCCATCTCAAAAGAAAAAAAAAAACCCACAAGGACTTGTTTTTAAGTCCTTGAAGACTAAAAAGCTTAGAGATTTGTTCTTCAACAACCAATCTTTTTATTTGACTACATATCCTTGCTACTCAATGTAATGTGCATCAGCATCACCTGGAAGCTTGTGAGAAATGCAGAAGCTCAAACCTCAACTCACCTACTGAATCAGAATATGCATTTTCAACACGATCCCCAGGTGATTCATATGTATCTTAAGGTTTGAGAAGCAATGATATACATGATTTTGGAAAAACTGGGGTCTGGTATTACAAACAGAAATGGATGCACAGGAACCCTAGGAAGTATGACATGGAAGTCCACACTGCCTTCAGAACTGCCTTGAAGAATTCCTGGCCATTATTTCAAAGCCCTATTGGGTAACTTTGCCCATGACAAACCAACAATTGTCTACCCCAGCTTCAGTGACCTGATAATCACTAAAGGACTGTTAATTGTGGATCCTGGGTGTTTAGACCAGGGGTTGATAAACTATAGCCTGCAGGCCAAATCCAGCTTGCTATCTTGTTTTTGTAAGCAAAGTTTTATTGGGACACAGCCACACCATCTGTTTACCTATTATCCATGACTGCTTATAACAGCAGAGTTGAGTAGCTGCAACAGAGGCAGCAAAGTTTGCAAAGCCCAAAATATTTACCATGTAGCCCTTTACAGAGAAAGGTCTGTTGGCTTTTGGGTCAGATTGGAAGCCTATGGCTGGCAGGAGAAGCAGCAGTTCTGATGGTAATGGAGTGGCTTCTTATATTTTCCTTGTTCAAGGCCAGGACTAGGGTTAGTTTGTGGATAAAGAATGTTCCCCAAATAAAGGCAAGCAGCCCGTTATTGGTGCCAAGCTCCAGAAGGGGACAGTATTAGATTAATCTGATCCAAGATTAATCTATGGTATGGTTATACCATGTTAGAACTTTAATATTCCTCTTGCTGTGGCCCAGAGTAGTTCCTAGGAGCAAAGATGAAGGGCTCTTTCCACCTTTCCTGTCTGACTGATACCCAACATAGCATGGTTACTCTTCATCAGAATCAGGAGTCAGAAACATCTTGAACAATTAGGATGATACAAGGATTTCTACAAAATGCTGTAGTAAGGACTCAAAGAGACCACAAAGAGAGCACCAAACAGCAGGTGGCTTTTGGGTTGATAATGTCACCTCATATCTGTGAGGTAACTGGCTTAATGGGGGTAGAATGTAAATAGCCTTATACATACATTAACAATAGTGGCCTGTTAGCTCTTTTAAAAGAAGATACTACCAGCTGGGCACGGGGGCTCACGCCTGTAATCCCAGCACTTTGGGAGGCCGAAGTGGGCGGATCACCTGAGGTCAGGAGTTTGAGACCAGCCTGGCCAACATGGTGAAACCCCATCTCCACAAAACATACAAAATTTAGCCAGGTGTGGTGGCGTCTGCCTGTAATCCCAGCTACTTGAGAGGCTGAGACAGGAGAATCACTTGAACTCAGGAGGCGGAGGTTGCAGTGAGCCGAGATCGTGCCACTGCACTCCAACCTAGGCGACAGAGTGAGACTTCATCTCCAAAAAAAAAAGACGATACTACCTTAGTTGCCAGCAATTGTTGCTGGGCTTCAATCTGTTGCTGCTGGCGAGATGCCATTTCCTGAAGTTCAGCAAGAGTCAGATCCATCCTAGGACTATTAACCTACAAATAAACACAATCCCAGCTTACTATAAAACTACCACAGAGATTCCGCCCTCAAAGTTCTATGTAAAAGCTTCATCTGAACCAACTATGACAAAATTATTTAGCGATTTTTCTTTCATAATATCAAGCAGACCATTAATTCTTATATTAATACTCACCACATTGACTTTTTAAGATGTAAAACATACTAATATACAATAATCTTTTATTTTAAGTTGTAAGTTTAAAATTAAATAGTTTCAACAGTCAGGGACATAAATGGAACAATTTAGAATTACCTTGTTCTGTAATTTACATTACAACAGAAGTGTTTGATCATATTAAACATGGTATTGAGGCACTGGCAGCAAACCTAGAATTTAGTCATTGGAATATCATTTAAAAATACTTTAGCACTAAAAAATTCAAGACACATTGAGTCATCAGAAACAAAGCAAGGACATCCACTCTCACAACATCTATTCAACATTGTCCTAGAGGTTCTAGCCAATGGAATAAAACAAGAAAGAGAAATAAACAGCATCCAGATTGGTAAGAAAGAAGTTCAACTGCCTTCACAGACAATATAATCATCTATGAAGAAAATGCTACGGAATCTACAAAAAAGCTACCAGATAAATAGGTTACATAGCAAGACTGCAGGATAAAAAAAAAAAAAAAATCAATATGCAAAAGTCAAGTGTATTTCAATATATTAGAAACAATTAGAAATTTAAAATTTTTAAATTTAAATACCATTTATAGTATCAAAAATATGAAATACTTAGGGATAAATTTAATAAATAGGTAAGATGTATATACTAAAATCTCAAAAACTGCTGAAAGAAAATGCAAATAAATGGAGAGTTACACCATGTTCATGAATTGGAAGCTCAATACTGTCAAGACAGCAATTATTCTCAAATTGATTCAACAAAATCTCAACTGAAACCCAAACAGGCATTTTTGTAAAAATTGATGTTGATTCTAAAATTCATATGGAAGTACAAAGCATCTAGAATAGCCAAAATAACTCTGAAAATAATCAAGCTGGAAAACTTACACTACCTGACTTCAAGACTTATAAAAGTTCCAGTGACCAATGCATGTGGTATTGACGTCAAAATAGACAAGTAGATCAATCAAACAGAATAGAGAGTACAAAAATAGCCCCACATACATGAGGCAACTGATTTTAGACAAAAGGTGCAAAAGCAACTGAGTGGAAAAAGAATAATCTTTCCAATAAATACTGCTTATACAATTAGATATTCATATTACAAAGATAAACCTCAGGGCCGGGCACGGTGGCTCACGCCTGTAATCCCAGCACTTTGGGAGGCCGAGGCGGGTGGATCACCTGAGGTCAGGAGTTCGAGACCAGCCTGACCAATATGGTGAAACCCCATCTCTACTAAAAGTACAAAAACTAGCTGGGCATGGTGGCAGGCACCTATAATCCCAGCTACTCGGGAGGCTGAGGCAGGAGAGTCACTTGAACATAGGAGGTGGAGGTTGCAGTGAGCCAAGATCGCGCCACTGCACTCCAGCCTAGGTGACAGAGTGAGACTCTGTATCAAAAAAAAAAAAAATGAACTTTGATTCTCACACCATATGCAAACATTAACTCAATAGGGATCATAGATTTAGAGGTAAAACTGAAAACTACAAAACTTCCAAAAGAAAACAAAGGAAAAAAAAATCTCTATGACCCTGGGTTGGACAAAGAGTTCTTAGATACAACACTAAAAGTATGCTCCATTAAAAAAAAAAAAAAAAATTGGATCCAGACTATTAGAACTTTCAAACTCAGTGAGAGAGCAAAAAACTGGGCAAAAGATTTGAACAAATAATTTCACCAAAGAAGAAACACAGAGAGCAAATAAGCACATGAAAAGATGTCCAAAATCATTAGTCATTAGAGAAATACAAATTAAAACCACAATGCAATACCACTACACATATATTTTAATGGCTAAAATTAAAAAGACTGACCATACCAAACTTTGGCAAGGATGTGGAAACAGTAAAACTCTGGTGGGCATGTAAAATAATATGATCGCTTTGGAAACACTTGGCAGATTTTTAAAAATATATATATAAAGATATAATATATCTCTTTAACAGAAACACAGTCTCACTTTGTTGCCCAGCCTAGCCTCAAACTTCTGGCTTCAAGTCATCCTCACGCCTCAGCCTCTAGTTGGTGGAGGAGAAGACACATTGTGTCCATATGCACTAAAACAATGGCTAAGATCATTTTTATCATCTACATTTCATCTTTTCATCATTGTAAGACAATTATTAAATCAAAGAAAAGCTCAGGCACCATGGCTAACATCTGTAATCCCAGCACTTTGGGAGGCAGAGGTGGGTGGATCACTTGAGGTCAGGAGTTCGAAACCAGCCTGGCCAACATGGTGAAACCCCGACTCTACTAAAAATACAAAAATTAGCTGGGTGTGGTCGCAGGCACCTGTAATCCCAGCTACTCGGGAGGCTGAGGCAGGAGAATTGCTTGAACCCAGGAGGTGGAGGTTGCAGTGAGCCGAGATCACACCACTGCACTCCAGCCTGGGCAACAGAATGTGACTTCATCCCAGAAAACAATAAAATAAAATAAAAATAAAAATAAGTAAATCAAAGAAAAGAAAAAGAAGAATCTGAAAAAAGACACAGTAGGAGAAAATGGTACTTAAGATCATCTGAATTCTACTATAAATGTACTGATGATTGGAGAAAGGTAGTTTAGCTAATCCCTAATGGCACTAAAAATAGTGACCGCTGAAAAGAAATGTCTTCAAAATATACCAAAGATGCATGCTCAAATTCACATGCAATAGCAAGAGTATAAATACATAATTTTCCTTTTTTTTTTGAGACAGAGTGTCACTCTTGTTGCCCAGGCTGGAGTGCCATGGCGCAACCTAGGCTCACTGCAATTTCTGCCTCCCGGGTTCAAGAGATTCTCCTGCCTCAGCCTCCTGAGTAGCTGGGATTACAGACATGTACTACTACACCCGGCTAATTCTGTATTTTTAGTGGAGATGGGGTTTCTCCATGTTGGTCAGACTGGTTTTGAACTCCTGACCTCAGGTGAGTCACCCACTTCAGCCTCCCAAAGTGCTGGGATAACAGGCGTGAGCCACTGCACCCGGCCAATTTTGCATTTTTAATAAAGTGATGATTGCAACAAATAAAATCACCAAATAAGAAATACTTCCTCAAACTTGCTCAGCATTTATTTTGTCTGAATTTGTGTCACATTAAACATATAACTTCTTCCAATAGTCAGCCATATACAGATCATTAAAATTAATAGTTTCTATGAAACAAATTTAAAATAACCTTTAAAAAGCGGCCATCCTTAGCCCATTGAATAACAAAGAAATAATGAATAAGATTTAAAGTTAAAAAATATGTATCACTGTGGTATATATAGTATGGATAAAAACAACAACTTACACCGTTCTCCTTTCTTCGATATTCACCAGGAACTTTTACACCATTTCTTTTTAAACTTGGATCCTGAGATCTTGGTCCACTCACTAAGGACAAAATTCAAAAACTATGCATTAACACTAGAGTTGACAGATATTTTAAGAACCAGTTCATTTCTGAGTTCTGTCATTACTGTTGTTTGATATTTTAAGTTGAATGTATTCTTAAAATATTTTCTAATAGCAATGGACTTAAGGTCTCATAACTCAGTGTGTTTTGCAAAATTAATTTCATGGAACAGTGAATACTCAGCACTACTAAATATCACATGCCACCTATTCATTAGGAAAGCTGTCTGATTCACATACCAAAGGAGGAAAAATTAACAAACGTAATGTACTTCTGACTATGAGTAATTCATACCATTTGCTTATAGTTGCTCTTCCTAGTCATCTATTTAGCTACTCAGTAGTTAAACCAAGAAAAACTTCACTGAAATAGTTGAAAATTACATCAATGCATCCTTGTACTCGCTAACAATATTTTTAACTTATTATGAGAAGAAAGCACTTTAAAAAAGGAACAAGTAGTATCTTAATTATTTGGTTTATTGCAAACATTTTGTGGTAATTTGTAAGTACTATGAAGTACTTCCACATTTATTTAAGCAAAATGTTTGTTTAAGTTTGTGAAGGTACTATCCAGAAACACTATATATTCTGCTTTTTTGGCTAAAAAGAATTTTTAAAGACAAAATACATGGGTCTTTCAGTACCACTTAATGTATCATAAAAGGAAACGTCTTAATTTAAACTAATAGATTATAAGAAGCAAATAATACCAACAGAGAATTTTAAAAATACATTAAATTAAGCTCATACGTGTACTTCCCAGAAATTAAAAAAATTATCAAATTACCTCCCAAGAAACTTAAGTAAAATGTCTATTATAACTGTCAGGAATCTTAGCACAAATTCCCGTTGCTAATAAACAAATAAATAAACATGTCTACTCAGAGCCAAGTATCACACTTGCACCTAATTCTAGTACGATCAGCTTTTATTTTTAAAATGCAGCTCAATTATCTGGCAAAATAGCTCAGGTAATCTGCCACAATATTTCTGTAAGAAAAAAAAACTTCTATAATTTCAGAATAATTGCTTTCTTTGCTGTCTTAAAGAGAGAGCACTTAACTAGTTTCTCCTTTGTATCATCAGTTACCTAATTAAAGTAAGCAGCAAGAGCCTTAAACATAATTTCATATACATTCAGGGTCACAGGTCCTAATTGAATTGGAAAAAGAATATGGTGACAGTCTCCTAATCCTTAATCAAGAGGTCTAGACTAAAAACAGTAAGTTAACACCTTAATAAAGGAGACTGAAAAATAATCCTTGTTTTATCCCAATTTCAACACTATGTGGCACTGGTGTTTTGTGACAACGTGAAAACAGCTCCTTTATCTTCAGATTATATTTCTCACATTGCTGACACTGAAACTGCATATTGCACTATTGAGAGACTATTTAATAATTTATCCAGTACTATACAGCAAGATATTTGAACAGGTAGATGAATGGGTAAAATTCAACTAATTAGATGAGTGCATGTGATGTAAATAGAGAACAAAAAAAAAATAAGATGCAAATGCCAATATAAAACTACAAAAAAAAAAAAGAAAAAAAGCCTACGGAAAAAAATACATGTTTACTTAAAATAAAATTACAGACACCAGTGATACTGAAAGGCAACCAGGTAGCTTGGCTGAGGTGATTCAGGTTCCACTCCTGGCTCTGCCTCTAGGTGTGTGGCCTCTGACAAGTCACTTAACCCCTAAGTATCAGCATTTCTCATCTGTAGGGTAGAAGGGGCCAAACTAAGTCAATTCTGCCCCTCAGCTAACCCATACTCTAAATTTAATCATTCCTAATGGTCAGGTACCATATAGACACTTGCGTTAATGCAACAGTTAGTTAATAAAACTGAACTTTTTTTTTGGAGACGGAGTCTCGCTCTGTCGCCCAGGCTGGAGTGCAAATGGTGTGATCTCGGCTCACTGCAACATCCGCCTCCCGGGTTCAAGCGATTCTTCCACTTCAGCCTCCCAAGTAGCTGGGATTACAGACGCCCAGCTAATTTTTGTTTTTTGTTGTTGTTGTTGTTTTCGTTTTTTCAGATGAATCTTGCTGTGTCGCCAGGCTGGAGTGCGTGGCGCCATCTCAGCTCACTGCAACCTCCAACTCCCTGATTCAAGTGATTCTCCCGCCTCAGCCTCCCGAGTATCTGGGATCACAGGCACATGCCACCATGCCCAGCTAATTTTTGTATTTTTAGTAGAGACGGGGTTTCACCATGTTGGCCAGGATGGTCTGTCTCGATCTCCTGACTTCATGATCCTCCCGCCTCGGCCTCCCAAAGTGCTGGGATTACAGGCGTGAGCCACCATACCCGGCCTAATTTTTGTATTTTTAGTAGAGACAGAGTTTCGTCATGTTGGCCAGGCTGGTCTCAAACTCCTGATCTAAGGTGATCCACCCACCTCAGCCTCCCAGAGTGCTGGGATTACAGGCGTGAGCCACCACGCTCAGCCAAAATTGAGCTTTTATAATGTCCAATAACCCTGCTCGTTCTCCCACATCCTACAAGACTGCTGGGTCACAGGGATGGCTGTGTCCCCAGTGTCTACTGCTGCTTCCCACCCACATTCTCTCTCCACCCTCTCCCTACAGTCATCTATAAACTCTGGTCACAATCCCTGGTCACTAACGATGTGACCAATTGACTCCCTTGTTCTCTCCACCTCCAAGTCCTGCCTTCATTCTGGATGACATTACCGCCCAAATGCTAGCCTCTCAGTTCTAGCTTTCTCGTCTCCACTCTAATTCAGCCTCATTTCAGGGCCCCACCTGGGACCACAACACTAGACGCCCTCTACCTCCGAAATTTTCAATTCAAACCTTCTGTTTTTTGACCACTATTTCCTTTCCATCTCAGGCGTCTCACTCATTTCCTCTCACACCTGTTTTTTATCTAACTGAGACTCACAGCCTCTTAACTCTGTCTACTCTTTCCCCACAGCCCCTCCTGTCTTCACTTCTTCCCCACCCAGCTGAGGTATCACCTTGCCAATACCCTCTTCTCCCCTGTCCCACTGACCTCCCATTGAATTTGTCTAGAAACCTTGGGTTTTCTAGACAATTGCCTAGAAAAATTTGTCTAGACACCTTTGTTTTCTTCTCTTCTTACAACCCACCTGGGCTGTAGACCACCACTGGAGAAAAATCATGTATGGTCTCATGGTCTCTAATCTCAACTGGCCTCAATGGTTCCCAGCAGTCTGGCTTCCCTAGTAAGCCCTCTCTCCTAATCTCCAAAACAGCTCCAGCTTCCCACCCACCTCCATCATCACTCCTACCTCAGAGAAAACAAATGTTTTTAGATGAGAAATCCCTCAACTTACTCCCACAAAATGCACAAATTTAGCCACATCTGCCACAGTTTTATTTCTGTCCTATTATTATGGAAGAGGGATCCTTCCTCTTGTCTAAGAGGACTTTCTGCCTCAGGGCTGTGGAAGGACCTAATCAGGGACCCTGCCTAACAAGTGTTTCCTTTCTTATAGTTTCAACCCCCTGCTCTAATGACTCCTTCCCACCTGCATTAAACAACTATAGTCAAACTTCTCCCCTCGACAGTCTATCTCCACTGTTGCCACTTCCTAACCTCTCCTTCACCTCTCAAATTACCTGGCTTCTCATCATGTGCCACCTACTACTCCCAGCACAAAATAAAAGCTTAAATATTCTGTCACGATTCACAGAGCACTACCTACCAATGTCCCTGCCAGGGGGGTGTTCATGACGAAGGAAGAAGCGAACTTCGTTCCTCTGACTTCCAAATCGTTGAAGAACATCAAACATTCGCTCATTATCCGCAACTGGACGTTCTAAAGCAAATGAGTAGAAACCGCATTATTTTCAGGTAAAAGAAAGATAAATATATCATTCACCATCTATCCTTCATGCAAATTATACATTATGGATACAACAAATGCTTAGTATCTCAGGTAAATTTTTTTCATTAAAACACGTCTTAGAAACTGAAGTCACACAGATTTTCCACACACACAGAGTCAAGCCAGGGTGGAATACTACAAAGGGCAATGCATCTCAGCCAGCTGTCAGGAGCTCAGCAGTCTAAATACAGTGGGCTCCGCGCTGGCCACAGGCGCACCATTTAACTTCTGTGGTTCCAAAAGTTTCTGTAAAATCTATATTAGATCAGATAGTCCCTTCTAACACTAATATTCATGATTCTCCGAATATACAAAGAAAATATTAAAAAGCTACTTTCTAAATAGCCTAGTCTTTTTTTTTTTAATTGTAGTTTTCAATACAGGCTATTTTTAAATTATAATTTTACAAACAATATTTTAAAAAATCAGACCCATCCATTTCCAAATAAAAGTCTATTTACTGCTGTAAAATGTATCTATATTTGCCCCTCTTCCAGTGAGAATACCAGTGTCAGAATTTTCCTGGAAACAAAAAGAAGGGCACACCTAAATACCTAGTAAAAATAGAAGCTTCAGGAGAAACAATATATCTCAAGCTGTCCTAAAAAAATCTTCCAATCTCAAGGGATCTGGATATAAAAACGAGACACACTGTTTGAGGAGGCAATTGCTTAAAATCAATGAAACTCCAGTAATGTCAACATGATTTTTAAATATAAGAATGTTGAAATACCCTAAGAAAACTCAACACATTTATCAGTAATCAAGGACACTATCTCAACACCTTAAATAAACATGGGCAGAGAACAGAGCAGGCAAGCATTCACCAGCCAATTTGGTGAACCAACCCTGAACTTAATCTGCTTGGCTGCAACAAAATGCAGTTCTGGTTCTACTTCCAGTAACATAACATACTGAGTTGACATAGATAATCCCCTTTTATAAACCACACATATTCTAAGACCTCCCCCAAAAAGGATACACCACAGTTAGAGAGAAACACCTCCAAAAGAAATTCTGAGTAGCCCTTCCACCCACCCCTACAAAATACACACACACATGCTGTACTCAAAACAAGTAAAATCTCCAGGTTCCAGGAGCAAAGAGAGAACTCAAAGGAAGTAAAGTAGCTTGCTGTCCACGCTGGACTGCCCCAGAAAGATATGGACTTCTCACAAGCTCTAGGCTAACATCCCGATGGCCCTGTGATGGCAAAAGATCAGGCATAGGCCTGCATAAGCTGAAACAGACACTTCGAAGGCTCTCAAAGCTCCCTACTAACACTCATGTGCCAACCACACCTACGGTCATGCACTGCATGTTGACAGTGGTCCCATAAGATTTTAAGGCCATATTTTTACGGTACCTTTTCCTATGTTTAAATATGTTTAGATACACAAATATGTACCACTGTGTTACAACTGCCTACAGTATTCAATACAGTAACATGCTGTACAGGTTTGTAGCCTAGGAGCAAAAGGCTGTATACCATATAGCCTAGGTGTGTAGTAGGCTATACCATCTAGATTTGTGTAAGTACGCTCTATGATGTTCACACAACAACAAAATCACCTAATGACAAATTTCTCGGCACATATCACCATTATTGACACATGACTGTATCTCCTTGACAGGGCATTCCTGCCTATGTGACTCTGAACATGACATTCCTATCATTCATCATCCCCCCCAGCACCCTTTTCTCCTGCAGATGAAATACATCTATTACTGCAACTATCACATTGTATTATAAATGTCTGTGGATACTTGTTTCTCTTTGTGCCCTGTAAGATACCTGAAGGCAACTTTCATCTCTGTATCCCTCTCAATCAAGTGCAGTCCCTAGCACATAACAGGCATCCGAGAAATATTCACTAAGCAAATACACGAGTGGGTAGTGAGGAAATGCAAAAGGAAACAAGAGAGGAGAGGAGAAGAAAGGCTTAACACTTAGAGAATTAAGTAATAGGGGAACACATTTACACCTTTGGAATAAGATTTTTTTTTTTTTAATAACACACAAATAGGCCTGACATCCTGAATGGTTTTTAAATGCCTACAAATCAAGAGGGAAGGGAAAAAGCCAGAGTAAACATGAGCAAAGAATATAAAGAAACAATTTCAAAAACCAAAAAGCCAAATGGCCAACGAACAAATGAAAAAACAGGCAACCACATTTGAAATCAGAAATATGCAAATTTAAACAAAAGTCAGGTTTTCAGCTATCAGTTTAGTAAAAGTTAAAATATTATAACTTGATGAGGATATACATCTAGAAATAACTGGAAAGGGTATGAACTGATATAACCTTTGCAGAAGAAAATCTGACAATATATATTACATTTTCAAATGTGTGAACCTTTATGTTAATGTGGTTCATGATAGTAACCTTTTTACTACCTATGGGTATCCCATAACATCATGTTGTATACCTTAAATATACACATTAAAAAAAAAAAAAAATGTGTGGCCTGGCCAGGCACAGTGGCTCACACCTGTAATCCCAACACTTTGGAAGGCTGAGGCTGGAGGATCACTTAAGCCCAGGAGTCCAAGACCAGCCTAGGCAACATAGCAAAACCCCATCTTTACAAAAAATACAAAAATTAGCTGGGTGTGGTGGCACATTCCTATAGTCCCAACTACTCAGGAGGCTGAGGTGGGAGGATCACTTGAGCCTAGAAGGTCAAGGCTGCAGCAAGCCAAGACTGAATCACACTGCACTCCAGCCTGGGCGACACAGCAAGACCTTGTCTCAATAAAAAAATAAAATATTTCACATCAATTACTGCATGTGGAGGAGGGGGAGGGAAAGGAGGAAGGGGAGGGAAAGAAAGAAGAAGAAAAACAAAATTTTTTTTGAAAATTTAAAAAATGTATGAACTTTTAACCAAAGAATTCCATTTTTGGCATCCACCCCCTAGAGAAATGCTTGCATAGGATCAGAAGAGGTTCCTAAAAGGATTTTTACTGCAGCACTTATTAAAACAAGATAATTTATTTAAATGTTTGTAAATAACGCAATTGTTAGCTCAACTATAGTTTATGCATACTGGGGGAAATTATGTGATAATTTAAAAATAACGTGGTGGCTCATGTCTGTAATCCCAGCACTTTGAGAGGCTGAGGCAGGCGGATCACTTGAGGTCAGGAGTTCAAAACCAGCCTGGCCAACATGGTGAAACTCCATCTCTACTGAAAATATAAAAATTAGCTGGGCGTGGTGGTGGGCGCCTGTAGTTCCAGCTACTCAGGGGGCTGAGGCAGCAGAATCACTTGAACATAGGAGGCAGAGATGGCAGTGAGCCGAGATGGTACCACTGCACTCCAGCCTGGGCAACAGAGTGAGACTCAGTCTCAAAAAAAAGATACAGATTTACACATACTAATCTGAAAAGAAAAGATCTACAAGCTATGTTGTAAGGTAAAATAGTAAACTGGAGAACACTGATATGTATGCTACTGTTTACATAAAGGAAAAATAGAGAAACAACACAAAAATATTTCTACAGTTACTTATAAATGCAGAGAAAAGGTCTGAGAATTATCTGGCTAAAATCATAAGTGATTACATCAAGAGATCAGGGGAATCGCTTAGGACAGAGACATCCATTCTGTTTATATTATTACCTTTTTTAAAAACTAGAGGCTGATCGTGGTGGCTCACACCTGTAATCCAGCACTTTGGGAGGCCGAGGCAGGCGGATCACAAGGTCAGGAGATCGAGACCATCCTAGCCAACATGATGAAACTCTCTCTCTACTAAAAATACAAAAAAAATTAGCTGGTGTGGTGGCGCGTGCCTGTAATCCCAACTACTCAGAAGGCTGAGGCACGAGAATCACTTGAACCCAGGAGGCGGAAGTTGCAGTGGGCCGAGATCGCACCACTGCACTTCAGCCTGGTGACGGAGCGAGACTCCATCTCAAAAAAAAAAAAAGAAAAGAAAAAGAAAAAAATCTAGAACACTTATCGATGTTATCATTAAAAAAAAATTTTTTTTTTTGAGACAGAATCTTGCTGTCACCCAGGCTGGAGTGGAGTGGAGTTGCGCGATCTCGGCTCATTGCAACCTCTGCCTCCTGAGTTCAAGGGATTCTCCTGCCTCAGCCTCCCCAGTAGCTGGGATTACAGGTGCCCGCCATCATGCCTGGCTAATTTTTGTATTTTACTTTAGTAGAAGCGGGGTTTCACCATGTTGGCCAGGCTGGTCTCAAACTCCTAAACTCAGGTGATCAACCCTCCTCGGCCTCCCAAAGTGCTGGGATTATAGGCGTCAGCCACCATGTCCGGCCAAAAATTTTTTAATTAAGAAGTTGTGCCGGGCGCAGTGGCTCACACCTGTAATCCCAGCACTTTGGGACGCCGAGGTGGTGGATCACCTGAGGTAGGGAGTTCGAGTTTCTCCATGACCAACATGGAGAAAGCCCGTCTCTACTAAAAATACAAAATTAGTTGGGCGTGGTGGCGTATGCCTGTAATCCCCAGCTACTCGGGAGGCTGAGGCAGGAGAATTGCTTGAACCCAGGAGGCGGAGGTTGCAGTGAGCCGAGATCGCGCCATTGCACTCCAGTCTGGGCAACAAGAGCGAAACTCTGTCTCAAAAAAAAAAAAAAATTGTAAGAAAGAAAATCCTTTACATGTCATCATCACATAGTAAAGGTTATTAAATTCAAGTGAGCAAGAGGAATAAGTGGGATCAAAAGTATCAAGGAACAGAGTACAGCCCTGGCAAAGATAGAACACTTCTTCCTCTATGAAAATGAGAAGAAAATGGAGACACACAGAGAGAATCTGAGGTAGAGAGTAAGAAAACTGAGGGGCCAGGCGCGGTGGCTCACACCTGTAATCCCAGCGCTTTGGGAGGCCGAGACGGGTGGATCACGAGGTCAGGAGATCAAGACCATCCTAGCTAACACGGTGAAACCCCGTCTCTACTAAAAATACAAAAAATTAGCCAGGCATGGGGGCGGGTGCCTGTAGTCCCAGCTACTCGGGAGGCTGAGGCAGGAGAATGGCGTGAACCTGGGAGGCAGAGCTTTCAGTGAGCCAAAATCGCGCCACTGCACTCCAGCCTGGGCGACAGAGTGAGACTCCGTCTCAAAAAAAAAAAAAAAAAAAAAGAAAACTGAGGAAGCACACAATGGATGGTTTCAATTATCTCAGTAAAGAATAAAGCAAGGTAATTTGCTAAATGCAAGGAGGTTACCAGGAGCAGCTAGAAGTTCATTTCCTCATTCTGTAAATATTTCTACAGCATCTACTAGGTACAAGGCACTCCCCTTGAGCTGGGGATACAGCAGTGAACAAGATAAACAAGGTCTCTACCCTTAAATAGTTTACATTCTAGTGCATATGTTTGGGGCTATCAGGATAAAAGAAGCAATAAACTAATAAACACACACAAAGAGTGACGGGCCTTCTGCAGAGGATTACATCAGGATGATGTAACTGAGAACTAACTTCATGGCTACTTTTGGCAGGGTGCTCAGGAAAAGCCTCTCCAGAAGGAGATTAACATTTTAGCTGCAATCCAGAAGGAACCAGCAATGACAGTATCTGGAGACAGAGCAATACAAACAGTGGGAATGGCTATCACCAATGACTCTAAGGTGGGAATGAGCTTAGCATATTCGAGAAATATTTTTAAAGCTGCAGGAAGACGCAGAGAAGAAAATGGTACCAGATAAGAGCAAAGACAAAGAACCTACAGAACTTCACAACCTAATATTAAAAGTTTGGATTTTATTCTAAGTGGAGGAGAAGTCGCTAGTTTTAAGCAGGAAAGTGAAATTATCTAATTTTCATTTTCAAAAGATCCCTTGGGCTTCTTCATGTGATTGTTCTAATCTGGTTCCTATGTAAACAGAAAAGAAAGTAATTCGGAGACTGCAGAAGACCTTCCAGAACATCCAACTGTAGAAAAGTTAACCAAAGATGAATAAAAGGACTTGCCTGAAAAGAAGTGGGGGCTCAGCTGAAGTTAGCTATCATGAATGGCATGAACTCAATTAACACAGTGTGTGACTTGCTCTGGGGATATCTGGCATCCCCAGAGGTGAAAAAGGAAACCAGCAGGAGTTCACCCAGCCTGTGTAGGAACAAGGCAGAAATGATGAAAAATTACTCCCACATCTACCACCTCCTATGGAGCCAAAAAGAAACCAGGCTATCCCATTTTAGAGCTCCAAAGAACCATACAGAAGGATTGATTTCAAGGCTTATAATAATGCCCACGAGTTCACCACTGCTGTCTGCCACTACAGTTCCTCAACACTGAGTAGCTTCCTCTAAAAACCTACAGAAATTGAGAGAAGGCAAACCAGTTAGGATGCCTCAAATTTCTAATTAAGTAAAGCTTACACATACAAAGACACTGTTGAGCACCATCCACTGGACCACAACAGCCCAGATGACCTTTTGTATTTTATATTGTGGTGTCTCCATTTTATTGGAGAAAAAGAAAACAGAAAAAGACTTCATGTATCATACCAAAGCTGGATCAGGAACACTATTTCTGCCGGACATGCTATTCTCCAGTTTCTCCCCGGAGAAACATGAGCATTCACACAGTGCCACGTCTACAAACCAACATTAATAGAAGACAGAAGAACTAAAGCACGAGGCTGTCAGCGTCTCTCACCAGAGCCACACCACACTTCAGCCAAATGGCAATCACTCTCGCCGGGTTCTTTGCACAGATCCACCACGTCTCTGCATATTGTTTCTGGAGTAACTGGAACTTCTGTGAAGTGCTGCTCATTGTTACTGAGATACACGGTAAGAAACATCTAAAAATTAAGAGAGAAACACACGGTTACTGGTACTGTCTGCCTAATGTGGTATTCACCTTAAATTCCTTTCTCCAAACAAAATCTCAGTTGGAAGTGCAAACGTACAACAGAACAGCCTGGCTGTCACCCGGCCAAAGGTGAGGTGTGGACTGGGGGTTGAGGGAGACCTGGAGCCCAGCCCCTACCATGGGGCAGTAGCTCTAGAACCCTTGGTGACCCTGGAATACAGTCACATCAGTTCAAATTAAATCTGTTTTTGCCAGTTTTATTCATGTTGTTTGCCAAATACTTATATATGCTGGACCCGTACTACAAATATATCTTCCTGTCAATCCTGTAAAGGTTGATGCGACAACCTCATCCATATATACTTATTTATGCACAGTCTCTTTTTTGGAAGGACACGTAAGAATGTAACATGCTGCTTCTGAAGTGGAAGCAGGAGGGAACAGAGCTTGTGGGGCAGCTCTGTATAAACCTAATCTTTATATAATGTACATATATTACCTATTCAAAAAATTGTACTTTTTTTTTTTGGAGACAGAGTCTCACTCCATCTCCCAGGCTGGAGCACAGTGGCATGATCTCGGCTCACTGCAACATCCGCCTCCCGAGTTCAAGTGATTCTCCTGTCTCAGCCTCCCGAGTAGCTGGGATTACAGGCGCATGCCATATCACACCACACCACACCATGCCACATCTGGCTAATTTTTGTATTTTTAGTAGAGACGGGGTTTCATTATGTTGGCCAGGCTGGTTTCAAACTCCTGACTTCAGGTGATCCACTCACCTCGGCCTCCCAAAGTGCTGGGATTACAGGCGTGAGCCACTGCGCCCGGCCAAAAAATTGTACTTCTAAAATGTTTTAAGCAAATTAAATACCTACTTTGAAGTACAAGATTTCATTAACAAAGTATAAGTAGAAATGAGTAGCTGTTATGTTAACACCTACCTGACCTTGTATATAAACACTGAGACCAACAGAAGGTTTACGTTTAAAACTCACTAATAGGCTGGGTGTAGTGGCCTACACCTGTAATCCCAACACTTTGGGAGGCCAAGGCGGGAAGATCATGTGAGTCCAGGAGTTTAAGACCAGTCTGGGCAACGAAGCAACACTCCATTTCTACCAAAAATTAAAAGAAAATCAGCCAGACATGGTGGCACATGCCTGTGGTCCCTGCTACTTGGAAGGCTGAGTGGGGAAGACTGCTCGAGTCCAGGAGGTCGCAGCTGTAGTGAGAAGTGACTGCACCACTGCACTCCAGCCTGGGTGAGACCCTGACTCAAAAAAAAAAAAACAAAAAAAAAAACCTAACAATCTTGACAATCTTTCTCCTAGTAAAAAAAGACACTGTATCTTAGAAAACTGCTACTAAAGAATTAAATTTTTCACACCTATTAAATTACAAAAAAAAAATCTTGTTAATTTCCAATGCTGAAGAAACTAAGTGAGACAGGAAACAAGTTTTTGACAGTGATGCAAATTAGTAAGGCTCTATGTTTATTCAATTCAATGAGTAACTCCATGCAAGTCAGTATGTATCAGGATTAAAAAATAATAATTTGAAAGCGTTACCTCACAGTGAGAATACATCCTGTGAAAATAATTCCAATCAAAGAAAGAGAATGCATAACCTATGGAACATAAACTTGAGGGACAAGTTTAGTCTTTTAAAATCATTAATGAAACTATGCTAAGCACTGGGAAAAGTTTGGGTTTTAAGACTGCAAAAAAGCAGAATAAGTAGGATATACCCTATGACCACAATGACAGGAGGACATCACACAGCAATTGGAGGGCCTACCAACAGTCACACAACTCCCCTTCCAACTTAAATGTCTCTGCCCATTACCCCCAAGTGAAGAAAGCTGCATTAAGATGTTGTTTGGGAAAAGGCAGCACCTGATTAGGGATGATGATGGAAACTGGCTAAGACATCAGACTCGGTGCCTCAAGAATTGGTCAGAGAAAGAGGAGATATACATGAGAGAAAGAGCGGACCCTTGCACTCAAGCCAGTCCAAGCCTCCACATTCTGCAACCAAAGCTGTTAACTCACATGAACAGGTATAACAGAGGGTGATCCAGAAAAATTAAAATAGTGAACGCTGTTGAAACAATTTTTTAATGGAAAAAAAAAAAACACTGTAGACTTTCCCAGTATGAGCTCAAAAGCTCTCAAGCTAATTATCTCAGGCTTTTCACATTTTGACTACATAAAGGTACATAGTTCTGGAGTTCAACTTAGCCAACAAGGCAGCACTCAAAATTATTACACAAAAATCATAAAGCCTTGACTAAATCATTGAAAAAATAAAACGATTAACAAAGCACAGAAGTACACTCGTCTGCTGCTCCCAAAGTATACAGCATATTCAGTGATGGAGACAAATAATGTACACTTTAGCATTAAATACTCCCTCTCCATACTCCCTACCGATGCAAAAACTTGCTTTGAAGTTTATCACTTTGAAAATAGTAACTTTTCATTGTAAATATGAAGCTTAGAGGTGTTAAGTTACAGAAATACTGGAAATACAGAGTATATGCTAAACACACACCTTATCAACAAATAAAAGCCTATTATGTAAGATAGCACCTTACCTCTGTAAACTTCATCTTTCAGACACATTATCTCAGAAACTTACATCAACTCTCAGATAAACAGCAGGTGTTATTTTCTCTTTATAAATGAAGAAAAATACTCAGATAAGTGATCTATTTGCCTACTGAAATGAGAAAGGTACAATTCTGTTTTTCTGATCTATCCTCTATTCTTTAAGCTGTCCTTTATAGAAAGAAAATACTAGGAAATGCTCCATTTAACCACAGTTACCCACACTTTAACAGAGATCTGATCTTTTACTTTCTGGAAAACCAACAGCTTCATTTATTTAAAAGTACAATTAAAAATAAGAATGATGACAGATGTGTTCTATTTACGGTTACTTTTCCCACAGGTTTAACACTGGTATGAACAGTAAGTGTACGAGTTGACCCCGCTTCTACCTGTAATGTATGGAGATTAGCTCTGCGGTGATTTTAGTAATTGTACTGCAGTCCGCGATGCTGGGCCAGCAACACGCTATTTTTGTCGATTCCCAGGCAGGAGATCTAGTTCAAACTCCAGATTTCTTCATAATTAGTTAGACTACCTTAGGCAAGTAATGTCACCTCTCTGAAACTCAGCATCCTCATCTTCAAAATGAGTCTTTAAGTTCCCCAATAGCTACACGTTTACCTACGTAACAAACCTGCACATCCTGCACCTGTATCCCAGAACTTCAAATTAATTTTTTTTTTAAAAAGTTCCCTAAGAGCTACTATTTAGTAAATGTTTACTAGGTACCAGAGTAAAAGTCAACATTTTTACAGCAGCCTACAAGGTCTGCTGTAGTCATGATCTGGCCCCCATTTCCTTCTAATCCCCCCTCACTCTGTGCTCTATCAGCGTCCTCTTTGCTGTTCATCAAACACACCAGGCATGTTCCCAGGTGGGAGCCTCTGTACTTGCTGTTCCTCTATTTGGAATGCGCTTCTTTGTATGCCAGTGTAACTCTCCCTTCCTCATCTCCGTCACGCCTTTACTCAGATGTCACCCTCTCAGTGAAGCCTTACCTAGGAACCCTACCTAGAATTCCAACACCAAACACACACACACACACACACACACACACACACACCCTAGCCCATTCTTCTGCTTTATTTCCCTCCTTAGCACAGTCACTAACATGTCATATGTTATATTTATTTAACTCATTTTTATTATCTGCCTTTCCTACTAGAAAGTAAGCTCCATACAGTCAAAGGTTTTGTCTTTGTTCAGTGTTGTAGACTCAGCGCCTAGAACTGTGCTTGGTATGTAACAAGCACACGCTAAGTATTAAATCCTGCAAATGTGATTGCATTTTACAGATGAAAACACTGAAGCACAGAGGGATTTAAGTAACTCACCCAGGTCACACAGCTATTAAGTGGCAAAACCAAGATTGAGCCCCTTCCTTGAGAGCATACAGGTAAAGACTCTCCTGAATCTGGACCACACGGTGCCAAGTGTGTCACTGCCTCTAGTTCTGTCTTTTAGAGCAACATTTTGCCCACAAGCCATCATCTCACCTGATTTATTTTCACGGTCAGTTTTGTTTCAGGTACTGCTAAACGGTATGGCATGTAGCGTGTAGCACAGCTATATACTCTCAAATGAGAGAGTGTGTTGTCCACTCATATCTTCAGCTTACATCCTGCTACCATCATTCTACTTCTGTTTCAACATTATTTTCATTCATTCAGTATTTACAGATCATCTGCTATATGGTCTCTGTTCTAATGTAAAAATAATCTTTACTAAACAGCTAATACTACAGACAGTACAAAATTCAAAGAGAGAGAAAGAAAGCTGTGAGAAGGACACAGCCAGCCCACAGGAAGGAAGTCAAAAAAATAAACACCACAACCTGGCTCCTTCCCTCTCATGTCCACCCACTACTCTCCACTGGACAAACCCAACTACCTACCAGATGGCAAGGGAAGCGGTTGATGCAGTTTAGAGAAGTCAACCTCCTAAGGCTCAAAGCAGGGTGGAGGAAGGTGAAAAGTGAATGCAGAGGGGCAAAAAAAAGACACTCAGCACAGGAGCCCTCCTCTCCGTACTATGCAGTCAGAGGACTCTTGAGCAACCGAGCAACCATCTAAAGGAAGTGAGGACACAGCCCAGCTAAGGTCTGGGAGAAGAATGTGCCAACCAGAGGCAACACATTTAAAGCCCTTGAGAAGGAAACAAATTTGTCACATTTGCACAAGAGGAAGGTCACTGCAGACGAAGCAAGAGGAAAGGGTTAATTCAAGGAGGCAAGCAAAAGCCAGATCATGCATGTCTTTATAGGCTGGAGGTTCCCAAACTTTGGTGTGGACAGAGGGTCGTTATTAAACACAGATTGCAGGGCTCCACCCCAAGAATTCCAAAATCAACAGATCTGGGTTGGAGACTGAAAATTCTGCATTTCTAACAAGCCCTCAGGTGATGTTGATACTGCTGGTCTAGAAACCACGTCCTGAGAACCATCGCCTAAGGCTAGGGCAAGGACTGTGGATTTTAATCTAAAAGCCCACTGGAGGCAAATCGTTAAAGTCAGAAAGTAGATCACTGGGTGTCAGGAGCTTCAGGAAGGGGAAATGGGAAGTGACTGCTAATAGGTACAGGGCTACTTTTTGGGGTGATGAAAATATTCTGGAATTAGTGGTGATAGTTACACAACATTGTGAATACATTAAATACCACTGAATTACGTATTTCAAAATGATTAGTTTTATGGTATGTGAAGTATATCTCAATTTTCAAAAGTAAGAGGTTACTGGAGGATTTTGAACGGGGTAGCTATTTATGCCCTTAAAAAAAATCACTATATGAACAAACTACAGGAGGACTGGCATGAAAGTCCAATTAAGAGGTAAATGCTACACACGGAATGAGATACGATGGTAGCACAGACTGCAAATTAATAGCAAAGGTGGTGAAAATGGCTGGATTTGGGTTATTATTTGAAGATAGAGCCAGTAAGACTCGCTTGGTGGACAGAATGTGGGATTTGAAAGTAGAGAGAAATTAAGAGTGACTCTGGATCTGCTACCTAAGCACTAGGTACAAAGTGAGGAAGGAGGAACAGGTTGGGAAGGGCCCACAGAATGAGGCCTCTATGTTAAATATGAGACACCTATGGAACATTCAAACGGAGACATGAAGAGGCCGTCTAATATGCAAGTTTGACTGAGATGAGAAAGCAAGAGATGAGCATGCAGAGGCATTTAAAGCCTAAGCCTGGATGAGAGCAGCTAGGGCCAGCTAGAGACAGGAAAGAATGCTGAGGACTGTGTCCTAAGCTAACCAAGCAACCTCCAGAGGTCCCACGGAGGACAAGGATTCAGCAGAGAAGCCTGACAAAGAGCCACCAAAAAAAAGACAGGAAGAAGTCCAGAAGAGTGCGGGACACCAGGAACCAAGCAAAGAAAGTGTGTGAGGGAGGAAGATGCAAAAGTGTACAATCAGATTTGGCAAGATGGAGGCTGCTGACTGCCTTGACCAGCACTGAGTCATGGGAATAAGGGCCTGGCTGGAACAGGCTAGAGAACCTGAGGGAAGGAAGCAGAGGCACAGTACAGACAACTAGTTCTTCCAGTGTGTTCTGCCCTAACCCAAGGCAGAGAAAATGGAGCCATCTAGGGAAGGAGACACAGGGTAAAAGGAGTGTTTTGTTTTTATCTCAAGGTGAGAGTTTTTACAGACCATTTTAATTGATGGGAATGACCTAGTTGAGAGGGAAAATGGTGTTGATAGGAAACTAACTATAGATATAAGTATATCCTCAAGTTATAAAGGTTATTTTTTTCCAATATGTATCAATTCCCTTTTCCTTCCTTTACTTGGAAGAGGAAAAAAAAATAAGAAAAATAATCAAAAGAGAGGCTGGTTTCACTAACCTATCATGTTAACATGAGAAAATGCAGGCAGGCACACATGTTCTTTTTATTGCTACCATCCTTTTATCTTTGTTTTACAAATTTACTGTATTACAAAAAGAATTATTCAAAAAGTAATTGAATTTTCTGTCTAATAAAAAAATGAATTCACTTCTGTTTCATTTTGGTGAAGCAGTTTTTATCAGCATGTTGAAAATTTTACTTAGAAAAGAAATTTTAGGCTACTCTATCAACTAAGTCCTTCAGAAAACAATTCTGGCCTAGAATCCACCATTTTTAAAGATAAAAAATAAAACTGTTAAATCTAAGAAGTTTCCTGCATCTGATACCAAAATATTTTTGAAGGCAATGAATAAAAAATGAAACATTTTTATTAAAAATATTTCAGTTACACGTTTTGTTATAAAACAGTGCTCACTGTACCCTATTATGCATACACATCTACAGGCACAGAAAAAAGCCTGAAACTGTATTCACCAAATTAACAGTAGTTATGCCCTGGTGGTGGGATGACTAAGTGAATTTTTAGGAACTTATCTATGTTTAAATTTTCTAGAATGTACCACGTGCACAATAAAATTGATTTTTTAAGCAATCAATGATGAAAATAACCACATACCATTTTTATTCATATACATTGTGCCTTCCCTGGATCCTTACCGTGAGATATGGAAGACAAATATCTGTTGAGACTGTTTTTCTTGGGTCACTATCTTGCCTCAAATTTAGTCAGGAATGATTAAAAACAAGCAATTAAGAAGCACATCTTAAAAGTCCACTATATTAGAATGGAATATTATTCAGCCATCAAAAGGAATGAGGTACTGATACACGCTACCGCACAGATAAACCTTGAAAATATTACGCTAAGTGATAGAAGCCAGACATGAAAGACCACATAGCATATAATTCCATTTATATGAAATGTCTAGAATATGCAAATGCATACAGACAAAAAGTTGATAATTGCCAAGGACTGAGGAAGGGGGAATAGGGAGTGACTGATAAAGGCATGGGGTTTCTTTCTTGGGTGATGAAAATGTTCTGTAATTAGTGGTGATAGCAGCACAACCTTGTGAATATACTAAAAACCACTGAATTGTACATTTTATATGGGTGAATTTTATGGTATGTGAATATATCACTTTAAAAAAAAAAGAGCCCACTGTATGCTTAGTATGTGAGAGATACAAAAATCTCAAGCCGGGCATGGTGGCTCACACCTATAATCCCAGCACTTTGGCAGGCAGAGGCAGGGGAATCACTTGAGCCCAGGAATTTGAGAGCAGACCATCCGGGGCAACATGGCAAAACCCTGTCTCTACAAAAAAACACAAAAAATTAGCCAAGCATGGTAGCGTATACCTATAGTCCAAGCTACCCAGGAAGCTGAGGTGGGAGGATCACCTGAGTCCAGGAGATCACTGCATGCCAGTCTGGGTATCAGAGTGAGACCCTGTCTCAAAAGCTATATATATATTTTTATATGTTTAGTACTCTATTACATGAATGAGAATGTGGGTAAAATGGAAATTCAGAAATGAAAAAGATGATTATGAACTGAGGTAGACGAGGTTTCAACAAACAGGCACAAATTAATAGTAAGCATAAGGAAATAATGTTTTTAAATTATCTGTCATAACTTTACTTCCAAAATGCCTTCTCCTGACACTATATGTTCTTTAAATACCATATTCTCAAGAATGTAAGATGACTTCATTAGCTCCTTTCCCATAAGGAACCAAGCAAAATGGGGTTCCCTAGAGTTGAAGCCTCTGGGAAGCTGTTGTGAGAAATCCTGCTATTCTCATTGAATCAAGTTATAAATGTGTTCCTGCCAACTTTTGAGGTAAATTGTTTTCATCATAAAGAGTGCAGCAATAATCAGGTCAAAAAAAAAAAAAAAAAACAGCTGTTACAGATTCACCCATACTACAAGGACAGCAAATTGCTGGGACATCTGAAAAGGCTCGTGACATCTTGCTTACTTGGTAACAGAGTACAGTTTTTCTTCCCCAGGTAGAAAAAGTGCATATTAGATCAGCCCTTCTTGGTGACCACATACACATTAAAATGTTAACTTCCTTTGAACTTAGAAATCAGGAACATCATTTTTTATAGCAGGAACAAAAAGAGAAGACATTCATCAATAAACAATAAACTCTAAAGCATACTTAAGAGCAGAAGATATAAATGACAGATCCCACAAGACAATACAAATATGAAGACATGCAGGGAAATAAATATTAATTAAAACAATGAGGTACCACTTAACAGCTACAGGTTGAGTATCCCCTATCTGAAACGCTTAGGACCAGAAGTGTCTTGTATTTCAGAATTTTTTCGGATTTTAGAATACATGGATAAGCAGTTGAGCACCCCAATCCAAATATCCAAAATCCAAAATGCACCAATGTGCATTTCCTTTGAGCATCATGTAGGCACTCAGAAAGTTTTCAATTTTGGAGCATTTCAGATTTCAGATTTTTGGATTAAGGATGCTCAACCTGTAGTAAATTGTCTTCAATTAAAAGACAAGATCCAACATGGATGAGGTTGTACAAAAGTTATTTGCTCAAAGATATGATGGTAGTACTATAAATTATTAAAAATCCTTAGAAAGTAAAATAAACCATGTATCAAAAGCCACAGAATTATGTATATCTCATGACCTTACTCCTGGGAATTTATCCTAAAAAAAAAAAAAACTGAAATGAAGAAAAACTCTAAATGCCTGAAGATTTTCACTATAGTGTGAGGTCTATATATAGTAAGATGGAAAACTAAATATACAAAAACATGGAAAAGTCTTTAAACAGGGAAAAAGTTAAGTAAATTAAAATCATTTGCCAGAGGGACTATGTCCAGCCACCAACTCCTGTAAGTATAAATAGAGTGTTAGGAAAATGTTAAGAAAAGTTATAAAACAGAACAATACTAAGTGTTTTTAACTTTAAAAATATATGTACCATCGGCCGGGCACAGTGGCTCACGCCTGTAATCCCAGAACTTTGGGAGGCCGAGGCAGGAGGATCACGAGGTCAGGAGATCAAGACCATCTTGGCTAACACGGTGAAACCCCGTCTCTACTAAAAATACAAAAAATTAGCCGGGCATGGTGGCGGGCGCCTGTAGTCCCAGCTACTCAGGAGGCTGGGGCAGGAGAATGGCATGAACCTGGGAGGCGGAGCTTGCAGTGAGCCGAGATCGCGCCACCGCACTCCAGCCTGGGAGAGAGAGTGAGACTCTGTCTCAAAAAAGCAGGCAGGGTGGCTCCTGCCTGTAATCTCAGTATTTTGGGAGGCTGAGGCGGGAGGATCACTTTAGGCCAGGAGCTAGAGGCCAGCCTGGGCAACACAGTAAGACCCCATTTCCCCATGTATATTAAAAAAAAAAAATAGCTCGCTGTGGTAGCATGTACCTGCAGTCTGTCCTAGCTACTGAAGAGGCCGAGGTGGGGGGATCACTTGACCCCAGGAATTCAAGGTTATAGTAAGCTATGATCATGCCACTGCACTCCAGCTTGGGCGACAGAGCAAGACACTGTCTCCCAAAAAAAAAAAAAAGTAAAAATATGTGTGTGTGTCTGTGTGTACACATGCACACACAAATGTACCATCTAAAAAATATATATATATATACATATACTGACCTGTATGAAATACACAGAAAATCAGCGACACCAGAGGCAAGTATAGCTATCACTTTTAAATTTTTAAAATCTCAACAGTAAAATATTTTTATAATAATTTATAATTTAAAAGTATACTTAATACAAACTGGGATAAAAGAACATGAAAATATTTCATTTAAAATGGTAAATGTGATTACAACTTGTTTCTACCTCCTATAGTCATCTATCTCAAGAGAAGGAAAGTCGAAGGAAAGATTAAAAAAACACTGTGTTAAGTTGTGCCAGGCCACCTACAGGCACACTGCATAGTAATTCATGTCAGTCATATCCAGATGAAGACGTGCCCTTCCAAAAATTCAAAGTCACAGATAATTTTCATTTAAAAACAATGGGTCATAGGTTTATTTTAAGAGTCCTGTGTTTATAGAGCATGTATGTACTGTAAATATGATGTTATGCTATCAACATAAGAATGACTCATTTTAAAGAGGAATTATTTCAGATCAAAATCTGAAAGACTTTTCTAAGAGGAAATACAAAAAAAAACTGATTAGGGCATTTACAAGATGAGTCAGAGGCTAACATTTATTCATTTGATTCAGAAAATCATGTGAAGTTCTACAGAAAGAAGAAAGGAACCAAGAGTATAAGATGTTCCCTGTCACCAAAGGGAAATTACGCTCTACAACAGGACCTTCAGAGTTTTCATTTATAAAAACTCAAATCCTTCAAGTTTACCTAAGAGGAAGAAAGAGAAAATTATGAAATGAACAATCTATAAAAAGAGTGACACAAATCCTCCCCAAATTTTGCAACTCACAAGAAATACCACAGGAACAGCCAGGCGATTATGCTTGTAGAGAGATTAGGGGAAAATCTGAATGGTTTCTGTGTTTCACAATTCCTCTGCAGAAAGATAAATGTAAAACTATTACTTCAGTTTCTATATTTTGTTGTACCCCTTATGGAGGCAGGCCCGAAAATATTTCTTGTAAGAGGAGAATGCCACTAGGCTTCCTATAACCCAGTCAAGCAAAAACACCTCTCCCAACACTGTGATACAGAGTGGGGATTAAATTAAGATATAACCAAAGTTTCTTTCAAACTCATACACAGCCATTTAGCCCAACTATGACTTCTAACACTGGGCGGCGTTTAGGAAGGAGATGCCGACCCTTCCAGTCCTCAAGAGTACTCTGCCTGTCTCTGCACAGACCTGGAGCTCTGCTCCAGTGCTCACTCTGCCAGCTGAGACTGCACACCAAGGGCACTCATGAGCTTGGCTCCCTAATTCAGACATGCTGCACCCTAGCTGTGAGTTAGGCTGCCAGTCTTCTGCAAGAAGTGTGCTGCTCCACTACCCCAGCTTGAGCTTGAGCTGTCCTTCCTCGTCTCCCCAATATCTGAGTAGGCAACCCACAGGGGTCTCTGTGGAACCTTCCTCAGGAGCCACAGGGACACTACATATTTGAGTCCTTTCCCTCAAAGAGACACTCTCTACCTCCCTGACGATGGGTCCCAACGTTATTAAAGTTATCAGAGAATCACTGCTTACAAAGGCCTATCATGATTTCTTAGCTGTTTCTCTAGAGTTTACTCTTGGAGCCATTAAACTGCTTTTAAAAATATTCACCAATTACCATGAGTTATGTATACCAATGTTCTATTAAGGCTCAATGATATTAAACCTACTTCTACACTAAGTATACCACTTTATATGATGGCATATTTTTAACATTAACCCATCAGTTCCTATCAGTTACATCTGAGTTTATTTAAAGCAAAATCATAAAATCATATTCAAAGGATTTTTTTTACTTCATAAACTATTCCTTTGCTCACTTACAGCAAGTTAGTAGAATTCAGAAATCAATAACGTGAAGTCTCAATATCAATTTGAACAATATTCTGTTAAAAATGTTAATCATGCATGGACTATCCTGACCATCCATTCAATATCATCTGGAGCACACAATCATATTCCGAAATAGTCAACATTCTGGAAAAAAATGATAGAGCAAATATGAAGTAGTTACTTTAATTAAGGAAAAAATCATAAAGTAGCCTGCTGGTCATAGATGTCTGGTAAAAGAACCACTTCATATACATGAACAGGTAACAGGGACCTCTACATAGAAACCTATAGGAGTCATATCCTGTCAAAGCCAGCCATGCCAAAGAAGCTCCTGGTTCTATGCCTTCCCCTCAATCCTAACTTCTTGCTGACTTCAACAAGAAGTTTCATTCATTCACCCGTTAGTACTTACTAAATACCTATTAAGAAAGGACAGTTAAAGCAAAAGGAACACAGTGATGAAAAAGCTTGCCTTCTTTAGGGCAGAGAAGAGAGGCTGGTAGCACACAAATGAGCATGGTATATAAAGTGATATGATAAAGAATTATGGAAGTGATGAGGGGAGGATGGCTGATCATGATTAGGAAAGACACCTCAGGGTGAAGGGGACTTTTGAGCTGAGACTGAAGAAGCCACAGCCACTTGAAACATCTGAAGGAAGACATTTCATCAAAGGCCCAGAGGTGGTAATGAACTTGGACTATTCCACGACCAGAAAAAAACGCCACATCAGGAATACAGACTTGTGCCAATGAGGGCAGGGAGAACAGGGGGTAGCTCAGGCAGGGCCTTGTAGGTCAAGAATAAGGAGTATGGACTTTATTGCAAGGGAAAAGTCACTAGAGTAGTGATTTGCAACATGCAATTCTCAGACAAACAGCATAAGCATCACCTGGGAACTTGTCAGAAATATAAAGTTCCAGGCCCTGCTCCACATCTCCTGATTCAGAAACCCCAGAGGAGAGGCCCAGTACTCACACTTAAGTTTAAGAACCACTGCATTAGAGGGTTTTGAGCAGGGAAGTAACATGAAACTAGGTTTCTGAGTAATTTGCTGCAAATAATGTAGAGTATTAATTTCACTAGCAGATAACAACAGTGTGTATTAATCTATGTAGTATATATTAATTATAATACCAGTAGTTAACCCAACAACAATAGCAATACATTATGACATATATACACTGGTATTTATATTTGCATATTTTGAATTTCAGGGAATTCCATTTCAATTACAAGAAATATTAAGACCTAAAATTTATTTTAAATTATCTACTCCACAGTTATAGCCTCGAGTCACCAAATGAGAAATCTAAAATAGCCACTTTTCCTCACTTCTCTCCCCAGAGTAGCTCACCTGATTCCTACTCTGTCCTGTAGTGTCAATTCATCCCCATCCTTCCAGAATAACTCAAAGACCATAAAACTTCCTCCAATCCATCCATCCCTACCCACACACCCACCTCCAGCCAGAAGTAAATGTTCTCTTTGCTTCTCTGACAACCATTCACACTGTAGTTGTCTGTATCCCTGTCTTATCTGTCCTACTGGTCTATACATTCTTTAGGACACATGTTTTGGTTCTTAAATGCCTCCTCCCTGGTTTTTCTCCTCCTACATTATAACTCACTCCCCAAAAAACTCTGTCAGATCTCACACAAAGCAAATATGCAATACATGTTTGTTGGACTGAACTGAAACTGTGACGCAGGGATTCAAAGTTCCACGAAGAGGAGAAAGTTAACAGGCAACAAGAACATGACAAAGAGGATGTTCACATCCTGAAGCATCAAGAAATGTTTATCTATAAATGGTATTACTTCACAGTGAATGTTTTCAAAGCCAGACAATGTCTCAAAGAATTCTGCTTTAAGTAAAATTAAGAAACCTTTTCTCTTCTTTCAACTATGCCTGAAGCTGAATTTAGATAAGTTTCAAATTCTGAACGTATCCTCTAAAGCAACTCATCTTAGGTTACTCTGCTTCAATATCTGTCATAGACAATCAATGTATAAAGCAAAAGAACAAATACATTTAGTTAATTCCTCCCCAGCTCCAACTATTGATAAGTTTAGTGTTGGTGTGCTTCCTTCTAAACTGAGTCTTGTTGTCTGCCAGGCATTCGTCTTATTTTATGTAAAGGTACTGTTACAGATTTCATTCTGTTTTTTACTTTTACTCACTAAGCACTACATTTTTAAGATCTATCCGTGATGATCTAACTACAACCGATTCATTGCTTCTAGTTATTTCCTTCCTACCTCCCACTTTGCTATGGAAGTAGAGGCAAGAACTACACTCACCAAAGAAAATCCAAAATAAGAATATTCATTCACCCATTAACTCAAACAATATTTATTAAATCCCTACAGTGTGCCAAACACTGTGCTAAGTGCTAGAAACACAAAGATGAAAAGGCATGCTCCATGTCCTCACAGAGCTTATGGAACAATGAAGCAGCACTGCAAACCACGAAAAGGGTGCAATGTTGAGAAATGAGAACTTCCTGGTGAAAGTACATTTAAAGCATTTGAAGTCCAGTGAGAACAGAAAAAAAAATCCCCTCCAAGCAGTGGAAGAAGGCTTAACATAAAAGAAGTACTATTAAGCTAAAACTGTAGGATGAATAAGACAAGCAGGAAGAGGACCATCTAGGGAGAGAAACACTGTGTATAAAGACACAGGAAACTGGCATGCCCTCACAACTATAGTCCTGGAACTGTTGAAGCACAGAGGTGGGACGCAAGGCAGGACAAAGAAGAAGAGATGGGTCAATTCCCAACCCACAAGCCACGAATGTGCTGCAAAAACTTTCAATGCACAAAATTTGTTTTATACACATGCTGTTACGGCAAAGTCCGATGGAGTGGAGCACGTCATGGAGGGCAATATGCAAGAGTGGAGAGCAATATGCAACAGAGTACAACTTGCTGTGAGCAAGAGGAAACACAATTCCGAAGGAAGGCCGAATGAACCACGAGGTGACCGGATGCTCTTCTGCACAGCACAAGGCATTCCCACTACTGTGCCATAGCTGGTGCTATGTTTTAATAACTGACTTGGTGTTTTGAGTTTTTCAATCATTTCCATTATGCAGCTAAAAATTCTGAAATGGAAATGTATCAATGACACAAAAAGGCTGAAATCCACTGGGCTACACAATAAAGAAACTTTCTGTCTCACTAAAGAATTTATATATTTTATGCTGTAAGGAACAGAGGTCAGACTTGAAGAATTCTGGAGAGGGAAGAGACACATTGCTGTTTCAGAAAGACCACCAGGGAAGCAGTGTGTTAAATGGCCTGATGGGGCAGAGAACAGAAAAGGTAAGAAAATAGATAAGGAGAGCATTACAACAGTCCAGGCAGGAGAGGGGTGAGGCCAAACAGGTGCCCCAGGAAATGGAGAGGAGGGATCTGTGTGCCCTGGTGACTCAACAGCTCCAGGAGAAGACAGAAGAGAGGAAAGGAAGCAGGATGAAAGCCCAGGTCCGTGGCTACTAAAAGCAACAAGCAAAACCTACCAGAGAAAGATCCTATCTACCTTTAAAATAAATGCATTATCCAAAATAGATACCCCCCAAACTTTTCAGGAAATTAACAAAATTTTTGAAAATTACCTACATATCACAAACTAAGCAGTTATTATCTAGATTTTGTTGTGATGCAGAAAACACTGCCACAAAGAGACCGTTCTAGAATTAAAGTTAACTCAGACTTGATTTTCCTAGGTCACTCGCTACTTTGTGTCAGGAAAATGAAGATACTATTGTTTTAAAATTTAAAAAAAGGGGGGGGCGGGGGGTCAAGGAACTTTTAGGTTGAAGCATCAGAAGCTTCCAGAGCACTCTGGTCATGTGGTCAAAAGTAAAGCTGTCCTAAAGCATTTTAAGACAGACTATGGCTTCCTTGAGAAACCTGATACACCCTACTCAGTTGAAAAGAAACATGGTGACAGAAGGCTTTTTCTCAAGCCTAAATTTAAACTGCTCTGTGTAGCTGTCAGAGCTCTGTGGTGATATAAAAAGTATGGTTTCTCTTTAGCCCCACAGGAAGGAGCTTGTGGATACAGGAGTGATCTTCCACCATTCCTGTCTTGTCTTACTTCCAACCCTGGGTAAGTGCTACTGTTTCTCCTCTCACCCCTGGGGCTTCTGAGGGTCACTAAAACAATTTATTAGAGCAAGTGACAAACTCTTGAGTGCCTTCACAACCAATTCTGTCAGCTGGGCCTTAGGTGTGGTAAAAAATAAAAAATAAATAAAATTAAAACCCTTTAATTTATTTTTGGCAGCTTTCTGTAGACTTTCCTACTCTTCCCACCTTGCCCAAGTCTTACACTCTGGCACCTCTAAGGTCCACTGTCCACACAGCAACAGAGTGAGCTTTCCTAATCAATCAGGTTGTCACTTTTGCTAACTAAACCTCCTGTGGCTCCCACGTCCCTTCCCATGCCACCTCCACCCTTCCCTCTGGCCCGCGAAAACCTATATGCTGACAGGTCTTTTGCTTCGGCTCCTGTCACTCTGCCCTCTGCCCACGAAGCCCTGCCCCGCCCCCGCCGCCCCTCTCCCCTTGCCCCAGCCTCCAGTGCTTCCTCCCGGCCTCTGCACCAGTCCCTAGGAATCGTGCCCACTTGAAATGCTCCACCTGCAAATCTTCACAGGACCAGCTCCTTCTTGTCATTCAGGTCTCAGCTGAAATGTCACTTCCTGACCATCCAATCTAAAGTAGCCATCGCAGTCACATTACCCTTCTTAAATCCCATTTAACTCTCATGTTTTTCTTTTTTGTTTATTTTCTCTCTCTCCCACCCAAGTCTCCCATTAAGCACTATGAAAGAAAGCTAAGCTCCCTGAAAACTTCCTTTCCTGTCTCCATGGCATTTACAACAGTGCCTGGAATACAGAAGATGTTAACTAAATATTGGTTGAGCAGATGTTATCCCCAAAAGGCCATCCAAAAACAATTAAATGGTTAATGAGGGAGAATGAAAAGCAATGATTTAATGTGATTTCATTCAAAATCAGCCCCTAATCTATTTCCAACAAAGGTATCTGACTACATTGAATTACTGCTCCCTACTACACGGGCAGCCCTCAAGCTGCAAGTGGAGACACTCACTCCACTCCCATCTGGACACTTCAAAGTCACTGCTGCACCATTCGAGCAACTGGAAATGGCTGAATGTCACTGGTCATCTCACAGCAGACATTCTATGGGTCCCTGTCCTCCACTTCTCCCAACATGCCTATCCTACTCTGCTCCTTTCCTATTAGGGTGATCCAAAAGTAATTGTGGTTTTGCCATCAAAGGTGACGGTAAGAACCGCAATTACTTTTGCACCAACCTAATACATCATCACCTTCAAGCCGTATTTACAGATATCATCTCAGGAAAGACTATTCAACACCCCTCATACAAAAGCTAATTATCACACCCCTTCTCTTTCCCTGCAGATGTGGAAGATCTGAGATCTCTATGGTAATATTAGATAGAGGTGGGAAGAAATAGCTATTGAGATGTTTCCTTTGCCCAGGGGGAGGTAACCACCTCCACATCATTTGAAAGTTGATAAGAGAACTATTTGCCAATCTTCTCATCAGTATGGATTTAAATAAGGGACGATGTCTCCATTTTTTTCTTTTTTTTTTCCCATTGTTCCTTTTCTACTTTAAAACTACAGTAAGGTTATGCTTTGAAAAGCAATTTTTGAAGTTACCATTAGCCAAAACAACATCATTACCATTGTTTGTCCTGTCAAACATATAAAAATACTCTAACCCAAGCATTTGCCATCTTGAACAGAGTATGTGTTTGCAGGCAGACAGTTCGAATCTCATTTCTACTAGTGACCAGAAACAAATTACTTAAGCCCTTTGAGCTTCAAATTCCTTATCTGTTGAATGAGAGTGGGAAGATCAACTTCAGAGTGTAATAAGGGGATTAGACGGGATGACCAACCTAAATCACCAGGCACAGTGTGAGGCACAGAAAGGGGGCTCCTCTTCATCCCTGGGAGGGAAGTTAGAGTGAAGCTTCCACTCCCCCTGCTTTTACATATAAATCGTTCACTCCCCTGTGGAAGAACAGTAAATTGCCTTAATCATTTTTTATTACCACAAGTAGTTTAAACTGGTAATCTATAATAGTTTATTCATTATGGTTTTCTACCACTTTTCTATGCTTGTGCCTTAAGGAATTTTGGATTGATATGTTTGAAATTTAAATAAAGTAGTATTAAGTTATAAATCTGTATCCAGAAAAACAACTGAAGTGAAAGTTCGGCCAACGGCGGTGGCTCACGCCTGTAATCCCAGCACTTTGGGAGGCAGATCACTTGAGGTCAGGAGCTCGAGACCAGCCTGGCCAACATGGTGAAACTCTGTCTCTACTAAAAATAGAAAAAAAAATTTAGCTGAGTGTGGTGGCGCACTCCTGTAATCCCAACTACTCGGGAGGCTGCTGCTAGAGAATCACTTGAGCCCAGGAGGCAGAGGTTGCAGTGAGCTGAGATGGCGCCACGCCACTGCACTCCAGCCTGGGTGATAGAGCAAGACTCTGTCTAAAAAAAAACAACAACAACAAGTGAAAGTTCAGTACTTACTGGTCCAATGAACATATTCATTGAAAATCTGGTTCGATTATCATCCAAATAAATAATTTGTTTTCGAGTATACTTTATGTAGAAAAAAAGTTTCTAAATCTGTAAAACTACTTTTCCTGCCCATTATCTACTGATGTTTAAAATTTGCATTTCTTTAATAAGACACATTTATTTTAGTAAGACGGTATGCAAAGTGTTTTAAGAAATCACTGACTACTTAAAACTTGATGCTCATAAAGGATCCCCGAATGACCAAACTTCTTGGCTTGCCCCAATAAGACATAGAATTTTAATGTCTCACCTACCACTGCAATATAACTATACATTTCATACACAGTCACATCATCTGTGTTTTCTTTTTTCAATTACATCTGATTAAACAGAATGTTCTGTTCAGTACCTAGCACACCATCAAAAACAAGTATTTAAATAATGTGTGGCTTAAGTGGCATGAGCTGAAAAGAACACTCTGGATTCCTAAACTCTTAATTCCTGTTCTTCTTATTCTGTGAGATCCTTGTGGAGAAAGCTGGTGAGAGGTATGGTATGCAGTTATCCCATTTAAGCTAAGGAGAGGCTAGATAACATGAGCTTCAAGAATACTCAGTGTTAACTTCAGAAAGACTTTTTAAAGAGTGCCATACACTATGGTAGATCACCAAAGGAGACAAAGGTCTACAGTATTCTTTAAAAGCTCCAGAAAAGAAAGTTTTGTTTTATTGTCTGCTGAGGCGGTGGGGATAAAGACGGAGGGAACACAGCTCTTCCTAGAAGCAGTGTATGCGAATAAATGACCCTCCATGTGTCTTCCAGATAAATACATTCTCCTTAATTGTTAAATATAAGCAGGTGTATGCTTGTGTAAATTTCTTTTAAAAAGTCTAAATCTGGTTTCTCTGAAACAGGTAAAAATACAGAAATTTTCAAACGTCTTTCAGCTTTTAAGAGCTGAAGTCACAAGGCAACAAAACTAACGCACATGAAATGTGAGATGCTGCTGGGTGCGGTGGCTCATGCCTGTAATCCCAGCACTTTGGGAGGCCGAGGCTAGTGGATCACGGGGTCAGGAGTTCAAGATCAGCCTGGCCAATACAGGGAAACCCTGTCTCTACTAAAAAATACAAAAATTAGCAGAGCGTGGCCTGTAATCCCAGCTACTCGGGAGGCTGAGGCAGAGAACTGCTTTAACCCCAGGAGGCGGAGGCTGCAGTGAGCCGAGATCGCGCCACTGCACTGCAGCCTGGACTACAGAGTGGTGAGACTCCGTCTCAATAAATAAATAAATAAATAAATGAATAAATAAATAAAAGAAATATTTTGCACATTTCTAAAAATAGATTATTTGTTTAACAGCCTTTGATAACTGTAATTCTATAAAGATAGGAACCTCCCTTTAGGGACCTAATCTAAACTTTATTCTGGAATAAAGCCTGATCTAAGCTAATTTGCTACACTATTACTCAAGCAAAAAGAATTCTTTCAGACCACGATATAATCATACAAATAAAATGTTCCAAATACATAACTTGAAGTCATACAAATATAATGTTTCAAATACACAACTTGAAAGATTTTTAGTTTCAAAACACAATTTTGGTTGTGTTTTGTGCAAATTTGTGCAAATAAAACCAGACCTTTGTAAATAATAATACAAGTATTTAAGCAAAAGTTAAGCTACTGGTCTGTAGAGCTGCACACTTTGCAGTTATGCTCAGAAATATACAAATCCTACTGATCAGGTGGTCAAACTGCTAAAGGAGATACTGTAATATCCCATTTTTTTCCTAGACCCTCAAAATTAGAAGCTCAAATTTTATTCTACAGCATCATGAAATAACTAGAAATAATTATGCCTCTGCAGCACTGAAAGATAAAATGCCATAAACTTAGGAATTAAACTATGATCACTTCAACTGAGCTTTTTAAAATAAGCCATTATTTTCTCTTTCTTTTTTTTTTTTTTTTTTGAGACAGTCTCGCTCTGTCCCCCAGGCTAGAATGCAATGGCTCACTGCAACCTCCGCCTCAAGGGTTCAAGATTCGCGATCTCGGCTCACTGCAACCTCCGCCTCAAGGGTTCAAGATTCTCCTGCCTCAGCCTCCTGAGTAGCTGGGATTACAAGCACACACCACCACGCCCAGCTAATTTTTGTATTTTTGGTAGAGATGGGGTTTCACCATGTTGGTCAGGCTGGTCTCAAACTCCTGACCTCGTGATCCACCCACCTCGGCCTCCCAAAGTGCTGGGATTACAGGCGTAGCCACCGTGCCCGGCCCAGCTATTATTTTCTTAAAAACATCTATATAAGGGCTATATGATGACATCGGTTTGACTGCATTGTCATACAGTAGCCACCAGGCATGTGGCTATTTAAATATAATTAAAATTAACTCTTAAGTTCAGTTCTTCAGTTCCCTTGGCCACATTTGAAGTGCAGTAGCCACATGTGGCTGGTGACTGCCATGCTGGACAGCAAAGATACAGAGCATTTCCATTACAGCTGGACATTCATGCCAAATATACAGCATCTCCAATGACCAAGTGACAGGCAAATTCAAGCCTTCTGGTCTTCCAGGTGGCACTACCAAATACTGTGTAGTTTTGTAAATAATTTTTTAAAATTTATTATTTCAACAGCAGATACAAACAAAAATTTTTATGAAACTATCAGCTGAAAAGAGCAGAGAGTAGCTTTTAGAGTTAGCCAAGCTCTTTCTTAAGAACACATTTTTGTTTTGAGCATAACACTTCACAAAATCAAAGTAGTGAATAAAAGATATCTAATGTAATTTTCAAACGACTAAGAATTTTTGCTTTTGGTAACTGCCTCCCTTTATATGAAAATCAAATACAACGTGCGGATCACTAAAAAGCCAAACTCTCAAAGTGCAAATAATCTCTTCTTTCATCAGGAAAAAGATGTCAAGTATGAAAGTATAACCAGTTTCTCCTCGGCAAGTTGTGGAAATATCATAGAACTAGAGATACTAACAATGGCAGGTATCTGAAAGTGAGAGTAATTATCACTCCCATTTCTGCAGTACCCTTTCATTATCTCTACTGTGATTTGCAGAGCTTGCTATTTATTTTTAGTTAGCCTTCTAAAATACATCTTCCACTTTTGGTTTTGGATCCAATTATCACTTCATGTCCCACATAAAAGAAAACCACTTGATCCTGTACCATTTGGTGAGAAAACACATGAACACAATTTATTTGCACTTTTTTTTTTTTTATGGAGTCACTCTTAGTTACCAGGCTGGAGTACAGTGGTGCCATCTCGGCTCACTGCAACCTCCACCTCCAGGGTTCAAGCAATTTTGCCTCAGCCTCCCGAGTAGCTGGGACTACAGGCGCACGCCACCACGCCCAGCTAATTTTTGTATTTTTAGTAGAGACAAGGTTTCACCATGTTGACCAGGAGGGTCTCAATCTCTTGACCTCGTGATCCGCCCGCCTCGGCCTCCCAAAGTGCTGAGATTACAGGCATGAGCCACCGCTCCTGGCCTATTTGCACATTTTTAATATAATGCAGTCTAAATAGTAAACCATTATCTTCAGAATGCCTTTAAAAGCAAATCAAGGGTTGTACCTAATGCCACAGAACTGTACACTTAAATATAGTTAAAATGGCATATTTTATTTTATGTATATTTTACCACAATAAAAGTACATCAAGGCAATTGTCTACATTCTGAGACTATCCATTTTTTTACACTAAATGGCTTTTCCTGATAAATTGGTTAGAATTTTCCAAAGTAATGTAACAAAATTACATTTATGTTGGAATAAAAATCCAAGCATATGAAAAGCCAAAGATGAGAAATATACTTAATAAAATAGTTTTATTTTCAAATATCCAAAATATTACAGTATAAAGACACATATAACATGAGTCTACTAAATGAAAAATTATTTCATATTTTTATATATCACAAATCTGAGAATCTCCACTTTAACCAACATTGGAAATTCAGAGGCGTTTATCTACCGCCTATTGCAAGCTAGACACTGTACTAATCACACTTCCTTCATAAACATAACTCTAATCCTCAAACCACCCTAACAGCTGAGTACTATTATCCCCATTTTACAGATGATGAAACTGAGGGACAAGTTTTTTTTAAGTGGCTACGTCACTAAAGGTAGTAGCTGAGCAATACTGAAGTGTTAGTCTGACTTCAAACCTGGTGTAAGTGCCATCATACCACACTGAGTCTGTGTTAGGATTGTATTCTGACATCAGAAAGGCAATCAGAAGAACCATACTGCTAAATTGAATATAGTCTCAAGAGCCACATAACGTTTTATGAATTCGGCTACACAACGGATACCTTGGTAGGGTATCTCCAAAGGATACCTTGACAAAAAACAAGGAAGAAACCACATAGCAACAACTGATACGTGTTTCTCTTGCTCCTACTGTTAGGAAAAATTCACAGACAATCCGTACAAGTTACTTCAACACAAAGAAATGTAAATCCAGGAAATAAAAATCTTAACAGCAAAATCCATCACCCTTATCTATGGTCCATTATTTCAATATTGGGTATTCACACTACAAACCTGATTTCATAACCAGGCATTAAACTAAAATAAGATGCATAATGCTATTAATACTTTCAAATTCCTTGAATCCTGGCAGGACAAAATATCCCAAACCATCTTAACCCAATTACTAATTCTAGTGAATTGTTAGGTCGGCCCAGTGAGAGTTTGGGACGCCCTCCATGACACAAGCAGGGGGCCAGGGAACAGCATATTATACTCTGTATGTGTGACTGCAAACTTTGTCATCACTCCATTCCACAGACTTCATAAAAGTAAAAGCTTTTTGTTTCTTTGTCTGAACAAATGGAGCCACAAGCATAGGATGCCTGCAAGATGTCCCCACTTCAGTGGGAGAGGTGCAAATACAACTTCCACGAAGAAACTCGCTACTGAAGTCTGCAGAAGCCACCGCAACCCACCACAAACCTCCATTCCGCGATCGCTGAATGACAGAGACATTTCTGAAATGTCTCAAACCTGCTGTTCATCTGTGGCCTGGTGGCCGTGTCAAAAGCCTGCGGAGCTCCTAAAGAAGGCACTAATCCTCTCCGGAGGTCTTGCTAAAAGCTGTGGGAAACGAAGGGAGCCAGGCACGTACGCTTTCCTGCAATCTAAAACTTCCGAGATTGCATTTACCAAAACCCCTTTCCACAAAGAGGTAAGGGTGACTTAGCTGCTACTGTGGATATCAAGATCGAAATTCAATTAAAAACAAAGCAAAGGTACCCGTTCCAGTAACGTATGTTTCACTCCAGTAAAAAGTAAAAAGACACAGCAAAGAACAAGGTCCCCGGTTCCCGTATTCTTGACCTTCAAGAACTGCAAAAAAGTCAAGACCCAGTGAAAGACGAAAAGTTTGAGTGGCTGCTGGGCTCGCGGGTGGCTCGCCTGACTCCGGAGCAGCTGGAGGAACCCGCCTCGAGGTTAGGGTCTCGCCGCGCCCCCACGACGGCTGTGGGCGCAGAGCCCAGAGGATGGAGCCTCCCCTTCCTGAAACCCGCTCGAAGCTCGGAAAGCCCCGGCCCCTCCGCGCGGGCTGCGGCCCCCAGGCTCCTTCCCCGACGCGCCCGAGGGCGCGGACCAGCCCCCGGCAGGCGACCCCGCACACTTCCGGGCCCGACGCCCCGGCCGCTCGCCCACTTACCGGCATCATCTTGGACCCGAACCGCATGGAAGCGGGTGGCCAGACTGCGGCCCCGGCCGAGCTGAGGTGCCCCGGAGGGTCGCAGATGCGGGGGAGGGGAGCGGAGAGCGAGGCCGCCCGGACCTGTTGCGAGGCGGCGGCGGCGGCGGCGGCGGCAGCGGCGGCGCGCGGGTCCGAAGGGCCCTCCGCGCGGGCTGGGGCACCAACAAGCCCCGGGCTCCCCCGCCCCGGCCGGGCCCCCTGACGCGGCTTTGTCTCTTCGACGCTCGTGACGGTCGGGGCTCCCTCCTCCGCTCCGAAACCAACTAATCCCGGGCCGGGCCCCAGCCGAGCCCGTGCCGGCTCCGCCCCCCGCGCCGACCCCGCCCGCGGCGCGCCTGGCGGCCTGGGGGAGGGGCGGCCGCGGGAACGGGAGCTGCGCGCGCCTGCGCGGGCCCGGCTGGGTGGACGGGGAGCGGCGGGAGCCGGCCGCCTTTTCTTTCTTCGCCCCGGACTGAAGTGCGGTCGGGGCCGCGCGGCGGAGCGGCTGGAGCGCGCGCCTCCTAGCGGAGCCGGGGCAATTGGAAGGCGGCGCCTCAGGAAAACAGAATGGTAGTGAATGGCACCGAGCCGCCCCAGGGCTGCCGCCGTCACCTCCTCGGCGGCTCCGAGTCGTGCGAGGCAGGGGACCCTTTGCCTTCAGAACAGGGCGCCCGACGTTAGGCGCGTGGACAGAGTCCTCCGGCGGCCGCGCCGCTGGGCCAGGCGGAGAGAGGCGGAGAGAGGCGGACGGACTTCAGGGGAGGCCCGGGCCACGCCGCGGAAACTACCCGACTCCCTGGAGGCGGCCAGGACCGACCCTGTCCCGACAAAATGGAGTTCCCCGTGTGGCTTCAGCTCGCGGCGCGTTCCCAGAGCTCCTCAGTGATCCGGCTTTCGGATTGTTCGCCTTTCATCTCATTTGCCGTTGTCCAAATTCTAATTTAAAACTCATGTGTTACTTGCTGTAAGGTTAACAAACGTACACCGCAAACTGGATAAAGGGATAACTTTTATGTTGTGTATGTTTTACCACAATAAAAATAAACTTTGTAAAAATGTGTCAGGCAGCATTCTGAGGAGCTTCCCTGGGGGGTGCTGGGAACACCCTGCAAACAGCCTCCGATACGGGGAGCCGGTGGATACCATCCTTTTCCAGGGAGGGAGGCCAAGGCCTAGGGAAATGGCAGGGCTGCCTTCCAAAGAGTAGCAGAGCGGGTTCAGGCTTTTATTCCACCTTCCAGGGAGACACATACTGCGGGAACCCTAACTCCAGGAAGCTTTGTTCTAGTAAGTTGTCAGTGCAAGTTCACTCAGAATCACTTTTCTCTGCCTTTATACATGATTCTAGAACCTGAAGTGGGGTAAATCCCCTGGGTTTATCTAGTATCAAGAACAGACAATTCTTTCTTAGCCCACCATATCCCTTACCAGAATCTCCATCGAACTCCCTATTGCACCATCCCAGATACTGTATCTGGAAATACTAAATTACGGTTAATTCAACTAGAATTTAACGTTCTCGCCCGGGCGCAGTGGCTCACGCCTGTAATCCCAGCACTTTGGGAGGCCGAGGCGGGCAGATCACCTGAGGTCAGGAGTTCGAGACCAGCCTGGCCACGTGGTGAAACCCTTGTCTCTACTAAAAATATAAAAATTAGCCGGGCATGGTGGCGCATGCCTGTAATGCCAGCTACTCGGGAGGCTGAGGCAGGAGAATCTCTTGAACCTGGGAAGCGGAGGTTGCAGTGAGCAGAGATCACCCCACTGCACTTCAGCCTGGGCAACGAGAGTGAAACTCCATCTGAAAAAAAAAAAAAAGAATTTAACGTTCTCAAAAAATCTGGTTTATAGTCTTGTTTTCTTAAGAGTGTTATACTGAGTTAAGCAAAATAAATTCATCCCTCAATCAGTAAATATTTATTAAATACCTGCCACTTGGTAGATATTCTTCTAAGTCCTAGGGATACATCAATGAACAAAAAGTTCAAAAGACAAGTGTAGTTATTGTGAAAAAAATAGAATAAGGTAAGGGAAGGGGATAAGGTGTACAGGTGCAACTTTAAATATGGTGGTCAAGGTAAGCCTCACTGAAAAGGCGGTGTGTGAGCACAGTCTTGAAGGAAATGAGGGTGTGAACTCCACAAATATGAAGGAAGATTTCCAGGCAGAGGGAACAGCCAACGCTAAGGCCTGATATGGGAGCCTGCCTGGCAAATTCTGGGACCATCAAGGGGGCTAAGATAGCTGGAGCAGACGATGAGGGGAGAGTAGTAGGAGATGAGATGGAGTGATATGAAGGGCCAGACAAGGAGGGCCTTGTAGGCTATTCTAAGGACTTTACCTTTGCTCTGAGTGAAATGGGGAGTTATGGAAAGGTTTTGAACAGAAGAGTGATGTCAGCTGACATATTTTAAGAGCTGCTGTGGAAAACTGAAAGTCAACAGAGAACAGTAAGAAACTCTTGTGATAAGCCAAGCAAAAGATGTAAGTGGCTTGCGCAAAGGCGATAACAGCGTCTATGGCAAATAGTGGTCAGGTTTTGGATATATTTTCAAGTCCAAACCCACAGAATTTCCTGACAGATTAGATGTGGAATATGAGAGAAAGAAGCCCAAATTTTTGTCCCAAAAGATGGAAGTTGCCACAAACCAAAATGGAGAAGACCATGAGTGGACCAAGTTACAGAAAAGAGGAGATCAATTGGGAACATGTTAACTTTCAGAATCTTAATAATAAAAGAAACCCTAATACTGAAATTTAGCACGTTTGTGGGAAGAAATAATTCTTTTTTCTTTTAACTTTTAGGTTTGGGGCTACATATGCAGGTTTGTTACATAGGCAAACTCGTGTCACAGGGGTTTGTTGTACAGATTATTTCATCACCCAGGTATTAAGCCCAGTACCCAATAGTTATCTTTTCTGCTCCACTCCTTCCGCTCACCCTCCACCCTCAAGTAGGCCCTACTGTCTGTTGTTCCCTTCTTTGCATTCATGAGTTCTCATCATTTAGCTCCCTCTTCTAAGTGAGAACATGCAGTATTGGGTTTTCTGTTCCTACGTTAGCTTGCTAAGGATAATAGCCTCCACTTCCATTCATGTTCCCACAAAAGACATGATCTTGATATTTTTTATGGCTGCATAGTATTCCATGGTATATATGTAGCACATTTTCTTTATCCAGTCTGTTATTGATGGATATTTAGGTTGACTCAATGTCTTTGCTATTGTGAATAGTGCTGCAATGAACATTCACATGCATGTGTCTTTATGGTAGAATGATTTATATTCCTCTGGGTATGCACTCAATAATGGGATTCGTGGGTTGAATGGTAGTTCTGGGAAGCAACAATTCTTTTTGGTAAACTGCAGTTCATAAAGGGACTATTTTACACCAAAAAACCTACTTCATATTCCACTGGGTTTTTTTTTTTATTTTTTTGCAGACAAAGAAGTCCCCAAAACAGCTGAAGATATTATGATCCACAGTCATCCAGGAAAAGAATTCTGGATATTGGTCACTAACCTTCCAGTTCTCACCAAAAAACCGTGTCTCATTACCACCCTAAAACTGGTTGTACACAATAGTAAATTATACTTAGTATGAGTGCTGGCAGCCCTAGCTTATTAATAAAATAATTACAATAGAAACGGAAGCAAGGAGAGAAGAATTGGAATAAGACAGTCCAGTTCTATTTCTTTACTGTCTGTTTACACAAATGCCCTGCCCAAGGGAAGGGAGGAGAAAAGGGACAGCAATTGGCAATATGTCCTGAAACTCACTTCTAGCCAATTGAGAATTCCCAGCTGCCAAATAGCAGGTATGTTGAGGACCTTTTTTTTTTAATCATAGAAGCGTGAAACCACAGAACCCTTGTCTGTGCTTTGGTTTCATTCTCTCAGATTCTGTACCACTCAAACATGGCTCTCAGATGGGTTGTTTTCTACCAAGTTTCAATTTCTCTCCGCTCCCACCCTCACCTGCTTATTCTTTCAAGAGCCTCTGTTTGGTTCTCCCCACCCTATAATTCTCTATTCAACTCCAAGAAAGATAAGTCAAAATGCCACATTCTGAGTGGGGAGGAGCTATCTTCTCTTTTGGCTCTCACCCCACCCCTTGGCACAGTACAATTAATTATCTATTTGGCTTGAATTCAAATGTTTAAGTTCCCAACTTTCTCCCTGTGTTACTCGTTCTCGTCTTCCACGGATGTTCCAAACTTTGAGTCCCTCTCTCCTCTCAGAAGATGAATTCCTATCTTACTCAGCCAACGAAACAGAGACTATTGAGATTGCACTCCTGCAATACCTATTCCCTTCACCTCCAACTCATCTGGGTTCTTCTCTACCCTCTCCCCACTCCTTTTGTTTATCTCTTTTACTAATACTCGTGTGGCTGTATTTTGCCAGGCCCTGTTCTAGACTTTAGAGGTAACAGAGAAGAGACTTGCCTTCATGGAGCTTATATTCTAGTTGGGAGGAGCTAGATAACAAACACATGAATAAGGTAATAATAAATGCTACGAAAAAAATAGCAACTAGGTAAATCTAAGAGAATAGCACCTGTTTTAGATAGGCTGGCCAGAGAAAGCCTCTGAGGAATGAGGGGAGGGAGGGAATCAGACTCTGGGCAGTGGGAACAGCAAGGACAAAGAGCTTGAGGCAGCCTTGTGCTTGGCATCTCAAAGACTTGGCAAAAAGACCAGTGTGCCCAGGGCAGAGTGAACAAGGAGGGGAGTGGTAAGAGAGGTGGAATATGTAGCCAGTGCCCAGGTCATGTAGAATCATTTAATATTCCACCAATTATCCTCCCTCTTGAAACCGGAGATGCTCCATTTTTACAGTTTCCTTAACCTACGGATTTATTCAGTTATCTCCTACATTCCCCTCAAGTTAGCAGTAATCTGAAAGAAAAATGGGGCAGAAGCTTGTGTATCAAGCCTCTTTGCATCCATTTATACTTTTCCCTCTGCCTTAAAAACCTTCCCCTCCCTCCACCTTACCCTATATGGTAAACTTTTATTCACCTTTCAAGTTCCTACCTAAATGCCTAAATGTCTTTTTTTTTTTTAAGAAACAAGGTCTTACACTGTTACTGAGGTTGGAGTGCAGTGGCATGATTATAGCTCACTGTAACCTCAAACTGCTGAGATCAAGCCATCCTCCCACCTCAGCCTCCCAAGTAGCTGTGATTACAAGCATGCATCACCATGCCTGGCTGATTTTTAAATGTTTTGTAGAGACGGTGTCTCACTGTGTTGCCCAGGCTGGTCTAGAACTCCTGGCCTGAAGCAATCCTCCTGCCTCAGCCTCCCAAAGTGTTGGGCTTACAGGCATGAGCCACTACATTGGCTAAATGTCACTCTTAAGGCCATGTTTGATGTTTCTTACACAGAATTAATCAATATTTCATGTATATTCCATAGTACCATGTTGTGGTATTTACAACATGACAGAAAAAAACCACATCTGTCTCCCTAACTAGCTGCAAGGCAAAAACGATTTCTTACTCATTTATTTGTATATCTTTAGCCCTAACATTGTGCCTAGGGAATAATAGATACTCAATGGTATAGTACCTAATAAATGCTTACCATGCTGTCTTTTCTCTTTACTAGGTACAGGAATAGCGAGATTTTTGTTCTGATTCCTGCAATAGCCTTGGGCAAGTCTTCCCACAACTTCTCTTGCCTGCTGCAATTCATTCTCTACCCTAGAGCTTAGCAAACTACAGCCCAAATTTGGCCTTCTGCCTGTTTTTGTATTGCCTATGAGCAAAAATCATTTTTACATTTTTAAATTGTGAGGGGGAAAATCAAAACAAGATGAAGAATATTTTGTGACATGCAAAAACTATATGAAATTCAAATTTCAGTGTCCATAAATAAGGTTTTATTGGAACACAGCCACGCTTATTTATTTATGTATTGTCTAGTGCGGCTTTCAAGCTACAACAAGAGTTAAATAGTTGCAACAGAGCCTGTACAGCCAGCAAAGCCTAAAATATTTACTACCTGGAAATGTGCTGACTTTTGCTCTACCCAGCAGCAAGAATGGTCTTTTTAAGACAAGTGTAATTATATCACTCCCGTGGTTAAAACTTCTCATCTAAGTAGATGGGGTATGGATGGGCCAGGACTAAAGGCTGAAGGGTGTTAGGGTCAGGTGATGAATAATACCTGGGAGTGATGAGTTACATTTTTCTCTCTTCTTCTGTATGCTCTAAATTTTAGATAATAAAATGACTTAAAAAAGAAAAGCCTTCAGTTGCTTTTTATTGCTGTTAGGATAAAGAATACTTCAACATGGCCTCTAAGCCTTCACATGGTCTATTTCATACCCACCCTCCAAGGTAGTTGGAGTAGGAAGAAAACCCAGCAGACATGTATCTCCTCATATTCATGACAAAAGATTCAAAATTGTTAACTTTGTAGGATAAACTCAGTGTTTGAAGACATATATCTATGATATATGACTCTAGCTTGATTTGGCTAAAGTAATTCCCTGTTTTATTGGTAGCCCATGGAAAAAGGAGCCCATGATTTCTTTTCTTCTATTGTCAGTTCTCTCTCCATTACCTCACCCCCTCCTCACTCATTTAGTCTGCCTTTCAGCCTCATCCCTCCTCTGAAACAGCTCTTGCCAAAGTCACCAATGGCCTCTGTTTCACTGATCCAATAAACATCTTCAGTCTCATCTTCCTCAACCTTCTAGAACAACTTAGCTGTTGCTCATTCCTTTCAAAACACCCTTTTCTCTTGACTTATATGACAAAGCTCTTACAGTTTTTCTCCTACCTCCCTGATTACTTCTTGGTATCCTTTGAAGGCTCATTTTTGTTCACCAGCCTTTACAAGTTGAAGGTCCTTTTGTCTCAGTCCTAGCCATTTCCTCTTTTCACTGACTACCTTCACTTCTTCCTTAGAAAGTTGTCTTCACAGTCTTAAACCTCATCAACACACATCTCTCTCTTTTTTTTTTTTTTTAAGAGATGGAGTCTTGCTTTGTTCCCGGGCTGGAGTGCAATGGTGCTATCATAGTTCACTGCAGCCCCAAACTCCTGGAATCAAGCAAGACTTCTACCTCAGCCTACTGAGTAGCTGGAACTACAGGTGCACACCATCATGTATGACTAAATTTAATTTTTTTAAATTTTTTAATTGTTATGTATTTATTTATTTTTTTTTTAGGTGGAATTTTGCTCTTGTTGCCCAGGCTGGAGTACAATGGCAAGATCTCGGCTCACTGCAACCTCCGCCTCCCCGGTTCAAGCAATTCTCCTGCCTCAGCCTCCCAAGTAACTGGGATTACAGGCATGCACCACTATGCCAGGCTAATTTTGTATTTTTAGTAGAGATGGGGTTTCTCCATGCTGGTCAGGCTGGTCTCAAACTCCCGACCTCAGGTGATCTGCCCTCCTCGGCCTCCCAAAGTGCTGGGATTACAGGCGTGAGCCACTGTGCCCAGACTATTTTCATATTTTTTTTATAGCTGCAGGATCTCACTGTGTTGTCTAAGCTGGTCTCAAATTCCTGGCCTCAAGCAATTCTTCTGGATTGACCTCTCAAAGTGCTGAGATTACAGGCATAAACCACCATGCCTGGCTAATTTTTTATATTTTCAACCTAGGCTGCTTCTCTAGGCTCTAGAACTGCATTGTCAAATGCAAAAATCACTAGCCACATATAGCTGTTGGGCACTTGAAATGTGGCTAGTGCAACTGAGAAACTAAATCTTTTATTTTAGCTTAAATGTAAATAGCTACATGTGAGTAATGGCTAAAATACTCAGCAGTGTAGATACAGAACACTTCCATCATCACAGAAAGCTCTATTGAATAGTGCTGGATTTCCATATCAACATGTCTCAACTCAGCATGTCTAAAACCAAGGGATAGTTTTTATTCCCAATTCTGGTTCTCATCTAGTACTTCCTGTCTCAGTGTATGCCACAAGTGTTCTCCCATTTTCTCAAGCCACAGACCTGAGAATCATGTTTGACCTTATTTCTCCCTCATCTCTAAGATCTATTCAATCATCAAGTTCTATTCATTCCGTCTCCTAAATATCTCATCAAGCTCCCTTTCTTCCTTGACTACAGCCATGCTATTCAAGCTACCATCATTTCTCATAAATCTGATCACAAGATAGCACTGCTTGATGTCCTTCCTTAACTCTGCCTCCAAGCCCTTGAATGCCTGTCTCTGCCCATCCTTCAGTGGTACTAGGTACCACAGTCCTCTCCTTCTGTGAGACTCAGCCACACCACCTTTTTCAGTTTCCCTTTTGCCCTTCATGCTTCCTCTAGCACATGCTGTAGCATAGCTCCAAGGACCTCACCTTCACACCATGTGTCACCACTGTATTCACTGTATTCATTACGCTGGTTTGTGTTATTCAATTAATGTCAGTCTCTCCCACAATACTGTAACCCACAGGTAGGGACTCTACTCATCCTTGTTTAGCATGGATTCTTCAGTACTTAAAACAGTGCTCAGTCCATAATAGTAGAATGAATAAATAAATTAATTAATTAAAGAGTGACTAAATCAATGAATTATTCATTTGTCTGTAGCTTACATGATTCGAGTCAGTGTTTCCCAGTTCTATGGCCATAGATTATATCTGTCACCCCAAATAGCCATCTCATAAATGCCTACAAAAAGTTCTGATTGAATGAGAGTGAAAGAATCTATGGAATGTAAATCTCTTGCTGAAATACAGACCTAAAGTGCTCCCCTTCTGATGATTGGCCAATGGTGGTGTCTTTCATAAACAACTATATTTATGAGGCCGGGCGGTGGCTCGCACCTGTAATACCAGTACTTTGGGAGGCTGAGGCAGATGGATTACTTGAGGTTAGGAGTTCGAGACCAGCCTGGCCAACATGGTGAAACCCCGTATCTACGAAAAATACACTGGCCGGGCGCGGTGGCTCACTCCTGTAATCCCAGCACTTTGGGAGACCAAGGCGGGTGGATCACCTGAGATCAAGAGTTCAAGACAAGCGTGGCCAACGTGGCAAAACCTTGTCTCTACTAAAAATACAAAAATTAGCCAGGCTTGGTAGTGGCCGCCTATAATCCTAGCTACTCAGGAGGCTGAGGAAGGAGAATTGCTTGAACCCGGGAGGCAGAGGTTGTAGTGAGTGGAGATCGCACCATTGCACTCCAGTCTGGGCAACAGAGTGAGACTCTGTCTTAAAATAAATAAATAAAATACAAATACAAATACAAAAATTAGCTGGGCGTGGTGGTGAGCACCTGTTAACTCAGCTACTTGGGTGGCTGAGACAGGAAAATCGCTTAAACCCAGAAGGTGGAGACTGCAGTGAGCCGAGATGGTGCCACTATACTCCAGCCTGGGCAACAGAGTGAGACTCTGTCTCAGAAAAAAACAAAACAAAACAAAACAAAAAAACTATATTTATAACTACCGTGTTACCATGAGCATTTGAAAAAAAAAAAAGAAAATCTATGTGATGAGACTTTAGAAAGAAAAATTAAGGCTTCTCTATTGACAAGCAAGAGAATTTTAGCCTGAAATACTGAAAACAGGCTTCCAAGTGCCAAGAACTCACAAAGGCCCGTTGGCCACCAACGAAGTATGTCACAGCTTCCATTCTCCCCCTTGCAAAGGGGCTTTATTCTACTGTAAGGAATGTACATGTATTTCTTCTTGGTCATCTCTTAAACACACAGTGTTAGATGAGAATGAACTGAATGAACTGCATCCTAACCATTTTTAAATCATTTTTAAACTTGGGATTTATTCAAGTATTTTTCAAGAATACCTATGAAAAGCACACTGATTTTACAGCTACGTGGCCTAAGTTCCTTTGAGGAAAGGACCAGTTCTTAAAGTTCTGGGCATTCCCTTTAGCCTAGCACAGAATGTTTGACTCTCAATTACTAAATGAATGTAATTGTGTTGCTGCCACAAAAGTTTTTCTCTGAATAGCTAAAGATAAATAATTAGAAAAGGAAAAACTAGGCCGGGCATGGTGGCTCACGCCTGTAATCCAAGCACTTTGGGAGGCTGAGGTGGGCAGATTGCCTGAGGTCAGGAGTTCAAGACCAGTCTGGCCAACATGGTGAAACCCCGTCTCTACTAAAAAAAAAAAAAAAAAAAAAAAATTAGCTGGGCATGGTGGTGTGCGCCTGTAATCCCAACTATTCGGGAGGCTGAGGCAGGGTAATTGCTTGAATCAGGGAGGTGGAGGTGGCAGTGAGCCGAGATCACACCACTGTATCCAGCCTGGGCGACAGAGTGAGACTCAACTCAAAAAAAAAAAAAAGGAGAGACAAGGAGAAACTAACTCGATGATTTTATATCATCATTTAAATCCCACTTATGAGGAATTCATAACTCACTTCTAATAACTGTTATGTATGACATTTAAGTTTCTTATTGACAGTTGAGAATATTTCACCCCACCTCTTATTGTCGCCCAATGTACATTAATTGAGAAAGAGTAACTTTTTTTGTATTTTGTTAGGCAGCCCCTGACCCCCAGAACAGGTTCAGAGAGACTCCCAAGAGTAAAATTTGTAAAAGTCTTGGCCAAACTCAATTTTTATTGCTCTAGTTAAGGCCCAGAGGGAGCTTTTAAAAGGTCAGCAGAGAAGGTAAATTTAGGAGACTACAAAACTGAAAAAGGAGAGTAGTATCTGCTTAGAGAGAATTTTCACTTCGAACTGATGAGTCCTCAAACTGTAACCACTGAAGATTTTTTTTCCTAAAGTAATTGTTTTCTGAAATCTATTTTCTTTCTTTTTTTATTTTTTGAGATCTGAAGTGGTTTTACCTTTATTTCCTTCACTTTAAGTCAATCATGAAATTTCACAGTGATTTCTGGGGTGGGAGCAGAAGGGAGGCGGTGTTAAGAATCACCGGGGCTGTGGCCCGGTCAGCCCGCGGAAGTGGAGGCCGTGTGGGCCCTCACTGGGGCAGCTGGAGGAGCACGGACTGCCCCGCCAGCAGATAGGTGATGTTCCAAGAGCGTGAGAGCAGGTATGCGATGTCTTCCACAGCTTCCTGCTCGATCAGACCGTCCCCCGCGGTGACCAGTGAGTTGACAATCAGCTCAGCTGCCTTGGAGTCGCCCTCAGCAGAGATGATGGCCACCTTTTTCTGCTGCTCAGCCTTTTCCACCACAAATCTCGCCCTCTCTACTTCCTGCTGAGCCACCTGTTTGGCTTCCATCGCTTCTGTGAACTCCTTCCCGAAGGTCAGATGTGTCAAGGACACGTCGTCCAGGATGAGCCCAAAGGTGGCTGCTCGCTCCGTAAGGTCATTGCTTACCTACCTGGAGACCAGCTCTCTCTGGGTGATTAGCTCTCCAGCATCAAAGCGAGTCATCGCTGACTTGAGGATGCCGGTCGTGATGGACAGCAGCACACGCTCATCATAGTCCTCTCCGATGCTGGTGAAGATGCGAGAAACTGGCTAGCAATGGCCCAGAAGAGGATGCGCAGTGTGATGTTGACATTCTGTAAGTCTTTGCTACCGGTGATGACTGGCACTTTACGTGGTCGAGAACGGCAGTCAAAGATAATTGGTTTCTGTACCCAGGGGATGAGACAGTGAGTCCCTTCCCCTACCACAATGTCCTGTACTCCATGGAATCGGTCAAAGATGACAGCTCTGTGCCCAGCATCCACATTATATAAAGCAGAGTTCACCACGCCTCCTGCAACAGCTAAGGCCAGGCCAAACTTGCCGATGGACTCAAACACTTTGGCAGCCATGTTTTCTTCTGCTTGACCCTCTCACATCTGCTTCTACTCTGACCTCCACATGAATTCCCCAACCACACATACCCTGAAATCTATTTTCAAACATACATCACATTTACTACATCTAATAGAATAAATATGAACTTGAAAAAAGTAATCAAAGTATGCTTATACAAAAGAACCGACTATGGCAAATTCTCCCTGTCCATTTAAATACACATTTAGCCCAGCATGGTAGCATGCGCCTATAGTCCCAGCTACAAAAATAAATAAACATGCTTTCCTTTACCCCTGAATATCAATTTACATTCAAGTTTTCAATTTAATTCAATAAACACGACTGAATGTCTATTATGATCCAGTCACTGTCTGGGGCACATTTATGTGAAATGAAGTACACATAAAATCGAAGGCATTTGGCCAGGCGTGGTGGCTCATGCCTGTAATCGCAGTACTTTGTGAAGCCACAGTGGGTGGATCACCTGAGGTCAGGAGTTCAAGACCAGCCTGGCCAACATAGTGAAACCCCATCTTACTAAAAATACAAAAATTAGCCAGGTGTGGTGGTGCAAACCTGTAGTGTCAGCTACTTGGGAGGCTGAGGCAGGAGAATTGCTTGAACCTGGGAGGTGGAGGTTGCAGTGAGCCGAGATTGTCTGGGCGACAGGGCAAGACTCTGTCTCAAAAAAGAAAAAAAAAAAAGCACTATTTTAAGAACCCTATAGGTAGGAAATATTTTCATTGCCATATTCATGAAATTGGTACTTTTGTTCTCCTCATTTTATGAATGAGGAACTTGAGGCACACAGAGAAGTTAAGTAACTTGTCTGAAGCCTCCCACTTGGTAAGTGGCAGAAGCTAGAAGCTAGGATTTGAACCTAGATGCTTTGAGCTCAGAGTCTACATTCTTAATCCCTGTACTATTGTCCCTTTACCACTGTTCTATTCTTCAATACTTCTATACTGAGTACGAGAGAAGGCAAGGGGCCAGCCAGTGGGGATACAAAGGTAAGTAATTCAAAGCACATGCAATCTAGCAGAGGAAAACGTACCTACGAGCACATGAGTGAAATCAAATGCACTGGTGCTCTGGCTGAAGTCCACACAAGGGATAGTCACCTTATCCCCTGACCCTCCCAGGATGAGACAGTCATGAAAGCCCTCACTGGGAGGAGGGCTGATTAACTGAGTCCAAAAGATGAGCTCACCATCTTTGGTTGGTTCGGTTAGTGTATTTTCTATTTCACTTATTCGAAGCCTTGATTTACTAGGAAAAATTTTTATTTCATTGAAACTAAGTTTTATTGTCTACTATATCCATAGCAATATGAAATATACAAATAAGGCATTGTCTATGCTCTAGAGGAGCTTATATACTCAGGAGAGGGGAAATGGAGGCAGAAAGAATAATAACTATGTCTACCATTTATAGCACAATTACTATATGTCAGGCATCATGCTCAGCCCTTTACGAATATTTCCTCATATTATCTTCATTAACCCTATAGGAAAGTACTATTATCTCTATTTTACAGATAAACTAAAGCTTAGAGATGTTAACTTACCGACTGATTGAATAGATAACTTTCTAAAAACCTGCTATGTATGTGCTGGGTACAATTCTAAACTTTAGGGATACTATGGTGAAAAAGACAGATAAGTTCCTCCTGCCCTGCCCTGCTCTCTAGATGTTTTTATTCTTTTTGTTTTGTTTTGTTTTTTGTAGACGGGCTCTCACTCCATCACCCAGGCTGGAGTGCAGTGGCATGATCACAGTTCACTGCAGCCTCGACCTCCCCTGGTTTATGTGGTCCTCCCACCTCAACCTCCGGAGTAGCTGGGACTACAAGTGCATGGCACCGTGCCCAGCTAATATTTTGGTATTTTTTTGTAGAGATAAGATATGGCAATGTTGCCCAGGCGGGTCTCAAACTCCAGAGCTCAAGCTATCCGCCTACCTCAGCCTCCCCAAGTGCTAGGATTACAAGCGTGAGCCACTGTGCCCAGCTTAGAAGTTTTTATTCTAATTGGGGAAGAGAGATGATAAACAAGTAATTAAGATAAATGCTGTGAAGACACTAAAATAAGATAGTGCAATAGTGACCGAGGTGGGGCATTTTAGAAATAATGGTGAGGAAAGTTCTATCCAAAGAGATGACATTTGAACAGAGATCCGAGAGACAAGAAGAAACTATCCTCAGAAGTCCTGGATGAAAAGGGTCTCAGGCAGAGAGACGAGCAAATGCAAAAACCTTGGAAGAGTGAGGTTGGCATGCTGGAGAGGCAGAAGAAAGGCCAGAATGGCTAGAGCAGAGGGCCTCACCCCAAATCACACAACTCATAAATAGCAGAGATGATTCAAATCTATGCCTGCCTAAGGTGAAAACCACTATGTAATATTGCCTAAAAAAACAAATAGAATGTTCTACACATTGTCATCACTGGGTGTGTTTTTAGGTTAACCTGAGCAATATCCAAAGGCAAGGGAACATATGGAATGAAAAGTCGAAAGAGAGGAAACTCTTGCAAACAGAAAGGCTTCCTCTAGAACAGGAGATACAAAGACAAATAAGGCATTGTATGCACGAGCTGTATCAAACCCCGCTTCATTAAACTCTGGTCTTAATCTCCACCCATTATGCATCCTCAATTCTTATCTTAGACTGAAATCCCTTGCAGGGGTGATGGAATGCAGCTTTGATACTTCAGATTAGAAATTCAGATAAGTGTAATCTAAAAATTTCTTCCTGCTTCTCCCAGGTGCCAGCAGAGAGCTATTCAGTCTGAAGGGTTCACTCTTCTGGTGGCTCCAAGAGAAGAGCCATCTGGGCAAGAAGGCAGCAGCCATCTGGACAAGAAGTTCTGCAGGAGGTGGTGCAGAGCTGGCTAGTCAGGCTGTGATTAAACTGGTGTGTGAGTGGTAAGTTCAGACAGGAGCTGTTACTGAGATACTAATCATAAGGTAAGTGGCAGAGAACCAAACTGTGGGCAGAGCAGGTTCAAGTTGCTAAGCAAGCTGTCATAGACAAGGAGGGCAGAAAACCTTAGCGAAACATAACACCACAGATGAATCTAAGACAGACCCGTTGTTCTGACACCTAGCTGGGTCAGATGAGCCCATTTTTACTCGAGTCAGCCTGGAGTAGCTCCAGGCTAACTGGGTAGCTCTGCTCCAAAGAAATCTCAATTCGTAATAAAAGATTGGGCCCCTCCCTGTATCCAGGCACACAGATTGTCATACTCTAGCTCAGCTGGGAGAGGAAGTTTAGCCCAATTTCCCTGCTGATAGTTGGCATTAAAGAAGGTGCTTTTCCAGAGTACGGTCTGTATTTTCTGCCTGCCTGATCTGTGGGTGGTAGGCAAAGGTGCACATCTACTCTGAGATCTATAAAGGCAGCTCTTCTGAAAAATGGACTGAATTGTCAACTGCATTCTTTCATGATGTGATTAGAAAAAAACCATGTGTAGTAGTAATAGGAACTACCTTTGATTTTTAAGTTCCATGACAGATCTTGGAAGTATACAACATATAATGTCTTATTAAATCTCAAAACAACCCTATGAAATTGATACTATTAATATTCCCAGTTTACAGATAAAGAAATTCGAACTTAGATAAGTAACTTATACAAGGGGTACAAGTGAGAAATAGTAACAGGTCACTGTAATGCAAAAGCCTGTGTTCTTCATTTTTTAAATCAACTTTATTGACATATAATTTACATACAAAGTAATGCACGTATCTTAAATGTATAGTTATTTGAGTTTTGCCAATGTATACACCCTTGCAAATACAAACAGATCAAGCTATATAACATTTCCTTCATCCTCATACCCCTTTGTATTAATCTTCTCTACACTGGCAACCACAGATCTGCTTTCTGATGCCAGAGAGTAGTTTTCCATGTTCCAGAATGTCATATGAATAAAATAAAATAGTATGTACTCTTTCGTGTTGCTCTTCTTTTGTTCACCATAATGTTTTTGTTGTTGTTGTTGTATTTTGGGGGGAATTATAATTTGAAATTCCTGTACCCTACACGGATAAGTATCTGTTTCTCAAAGAGAGATTTCAATTTTCAGTCTGTCTCCCCATTTTTTTTCTTTTCTTTTTTTTTTTTTTTTGAGATGGAGTTTCGCTCTTGTTGCCCATGCTGGAGTGCAATGGCACAATCTCAGCTCACCACAACCTCTGCCTCCTGGGTTCAAGCCATTCTCCTGCCTCAGCCTCCCAAGTAGCTGGAATTACAGGCATGCACCACAACGCCCGGCTAATTTTGTATTTTCAGTAGAGATGGGGTTTTTGCATGTTGGCCAGGCTGGTCTCGAACTCCTGACCTCAGGTGATCCACCCACCTCAGCCTCCCAAAGTGCTGGGATTACAGGCATGAGCCACCACACCTGACCTCAGTCTCATTTTTATATACATTTTAAAAGTCATATGAATAAGATCAAACCTTGCTTGTATTGTACAAAGCAGAATTACCATCTGTTTACCTCTTACGGTGTTATATTTTTTAAGTGTGTAAGGGTTTTCCGAAGCTTTATTGAGGAATAGCTGACAAATACAATTATATATATTTTAGGTATACAACATGATGCTTTGATATACATATAAATGGTGAACTGATTACCATGATCAAGTTAGTTAACACACCCATTACCTCACATAATTACCATTTGTGTATGTGTGGTGAGAACATTTAAGACTTACTCTCTTAGCAAATTTCACTAGTCAGCATAACCTTTTGAGATTCATTCATGTTATTGCATATATCAGTAATTCATTTCTATTATTGCTAAATAACTTTCCACTATTTATATGTACCATGATTTTTGTACCCATTCACCTACAGAGAGATATTTGGGTTATTTCCTATTTCTCTGGCTATTGTGAATAAATAAACCTGCTATGAACATTTATGTACAAGCCTTTCTGTGAACACATTTTCACTTTTTTTTTTTTTTTGAGACAGGGTCTCACTCTGTTGCCCAGGCTAGAGTGCAGTGGCATGATCTTAGCTCACTGCAACCTCCGCCTCCCGGGTTCAAACTATTCTCCCACCTCAGCCTCCCCAGTAGCTGGGACTACAGGCACCCACCAGTGTGGGCCCAGCTAATTTTGTATTTTTTGGTAGAGTCAGGGGTTTCACCATGTTGGCCAGGCTGGTTTCAAACTCCTGACCTCAGGTGTTTGATCCACCCACCTTGGCCTCCCAAAGTGCTGGGAGCCACCGCACCCAACCTGTTTTCACTTTTCTTTGATACATATCTAGTAACAGAATTGGTGGGTGTATGTCTACCTTTATTTTAAAAATTGGCAGACTTTTCCAAGACGGTTGTACTGTTTCACATTCCCACCAGCAATGTACAAAAGAGTTCTGGTGCTCCACATATTTGAGAATACTTGATATTGTCTGATAACTTGTGATAAGCATCTTTTCATATGCTTATTGGCCATCTGTATTTTTTTGTGAAGTATCTGTTCAAGTGTAAGCCCATCTTTAATTGAATTATTTATTATTGAGTTGTAAGAATTTTTTTATAGATTCTGGGAAAATGTCCTTTAACAGACATGTGTATTGAGAACATTTTCTCCCAAAGGTGCATTGCTTTCATTTTTTTTTTAATTATTTATTTTTCAATTTTTTAAATTTTACTCTAAGTTTTTGGATACATGTGCAGAACATGCAGGTTTGTTACATAGGTATACATTTGCCATGGTGGTTTCCTGCACCAATCAACCCGTCATCTAGGTTTTTTTTTTTTTAAGGTGTGCACTTTTATTCAGCTGGTCTCAAGTCAGTGTACAGGTAAGCCCTGGCTGCCTCCACCCACTCCCAGGGAGACCGAAAGCCTTCATACATCTCAAGTTGAGGGACAAAAAAGGGGGCCACAAAGGCTGATCATTCAAAATAAAACAAAATAAAAAAGTGTTAAGGTGAAGATTTTTAAAAATTGGCATTACATAATTTACATGAGAGCAATGCTATCACCTCCCCTGTGTGGATGTGGGAGAGGACTGGGCCATTCTCCTTAGAGAGAAGTGGGGCGGCTTTTAGGAGGGCAAGGAACTTCCTGTAACAATGCATCTCATGATATTTGGAATGACTATTTTTTAAAAAAAGAACAACGTACAATCAATGTCCTCGGCCACATTGTAGAACTCTGGGGGATGCTCGCTCCAACGACTGCTGTCACCTTCACCATTCCAGTTTTTAAATCCTGAGTCAAGCCAAAAAAAAAAAAAAAACCAAAACAAAAAAAAAACAAAGCCATGCGAATCTCATATTGTTTTCTGCTCAAGTTAGGTTTTGACAAGAAAGGGTGTAATGTAACTAAGTCACAGTCCGCCTAGAAGCATTTGCAGTGGACAGTGGAGGGGCCGGACTCGTCATACTCCTCCTGCTTGCTGATCCATATCTGCTGGAAGGTGGACAGAGAGGCCAGGATAGAGGTGCCGATCCACACGGAGTACTTGCGCTCGGGAGGAGCAATGATCTTGATCTTCATCGTGCTGGGGGCCAGGGTGGTGATCTCCTTCTGCATCCTGTCCGCGATGCAGGCCAGAGTACACGGTGGTGCTGCCAGACAGCACTGTGTTGGAGTACAGGTCTTTGCAGATGTCCACGTCACACTTCATGATGGAGTTGAAGGTAGTTTCATGGATGCCACATGATTACATGCACAGGAAGGAAGGCTGGAAGAGTGCCTCAGAGCAGCAGAACCGCTTTGATGATGACCTGGCTATCATGCAGCTTATAGCTCTTCTCCAGGAAGGAGCTGGAGGCCCCTGTGGCCATCTCCTGCTCGAAGTCCAGGGCGATGTAACACGGCTTCTCCTTGATGTCATGCACGATTTCCTGCTCAGCCGTAGTGGTGAAGCTGTAGCCGCGCTCCGTGAGGATCTTCATGAGGTAGTCAGTTAGGTCCCGGCCAGCCAGGTCCAGACACACGATGGCGTGGGGGAGGGCATACCCCCCGTAGAAGGGCACAGTGTGGGTGACCTCGTCACCAGAGTCCATCATGATGCCAGTGGTACGGCCAGAGGCATACAGGGACAGCAGAGCCTGGATGGCCACGTACATGGCTGCCGTGTTAAAGGTCTCAAACATGATCTGGGTCATCTTCTCACGGTTGGCCTTGGGGTTCAGGGGGCCTTGGTCAGCAGCACGGGGTGCTGCTCGGGAGCCACACGCAGCTCATTGTGGAAGATGTGGTGCCAGATCTTCTCCATGTCGTCCCAGTTGGTGACGATGCCGTGCTCGATGGGGTACTTCAGGGTCAGGATGCCTCTCTTGCTCTGGGCCTCGTCATCCACATAGGAATCCTTCTGACCCATGCTCACCATCACGCCCCGGTGCCTGGGGCGCCCCACCATGGAAGGGAAGATGGCCCAGGGGTCATCATCGCCCGTGAAGCCAGCCTTGCACATACCGGAGCTGTTGTCAATGACGAGCGCCGCGATATCATCATCCATGGTGAGCTGGCGGCGGGTGTGGACAGGCCGCAGAGCAGCCAGGGCAAGGCTCTGTGCTCACCAGGCAGACATGGTCTTGGCAGTCCATCATCTAGGTTTTAAGCCCTGCATGCATTAGGTATTTGTCCTAATGCTCTCCCTCCCCTTCACCCCCACCCTGGAAAGGCCTCAGTGTGTGATGTTCCCCTCTCTGTGTCCGTGTGTTCTCATTATTCAACTCCCACTTATGAGTGAGAACATACAGTGTTTAGTTTTCTGTTCCTGTGTTAGTTTGCTGAGAATGATGGTTTCCAGCTTCATCCATGTTCCTGCAAAGGACATGAACTCATTCTCTTTTAAGGCTGCATAGTATTCCATGGTGTATATGTGCCACATTTTCTTTCTCCAGTCTGTCATTGCTGGGCATTTGGGTTGGTTCCAAGTCTTTGCTTTAGTAAATAGTGCTGCAATAAACATACGTGTGCATGTGACTTTACAGTAGAATGTTATAACGCTTTGGGTACATACCCAGTAATGGGATTGCTGGGTCAAATGGTATTTCTGGTTCTAGATCCTTGAGGAATTGCCACACTGTCTTCCACAATGGTTGAACTAATTTACACTCCCACCAACGGTGTAAAAGCATTCCTATTTCTCCACAGCCTTGCCAACATCTGTTGTTTCCTGACGTAGAATCGCCATTCTAACTGGCATGAGATGGTATCTCATTGTGGTTTTGACTGGCATTTCTCTAATGATCAGTGATGATGAGCTTTTTTTCATATGTTTGTTGGCTGCATAAATGTCTTCTTTTGAGAAGTGTCTGTTCATATTCTTCACCCACTTTTCAATGCAGTTGTTTGTTTTTTTCTTGTAAATTTGTTTAAGTTCCTTGTAGATTCTGGATATTAGACCTTTGTCAGATGGGTAGATTGCAAAAATTTTCTCCCATTCTGTAGGTTGCCTGTTCACTCTGATGATAGTTTCTTTTGCTGTCCAGAGGCTCTTTAGTTCAATTAGATCCCATTTGTCAATTTTGGCTTTTGTTGCGATTGCTTTTGGTGTTTCAGTCATGAAGTCTTTGCCTGTGCCTATGTCCTGAATGGTATTGCCTAGGTTTTCTTCTAGAGTTTTTTATGGTTTCAGGTTTTTCATTTAAGTCTTTAATCCATCTTGAGTTAATTTTTGTATAAGGTGTAAGGAAGGGGTCCAGTTTCTGTTTTCTGCATATGGCTAGCCAGTTTTCCCAGCACCATTTATGAAATAGTGAATCTTTTCCCCATTGCTTGTTTTTGTCAGGTTTATCAGAGAGCAGATGGTTATAGATGTGTGGTGTTATTTCTGGGGTCTTGGTTCTGTTCCGTTAGTCCATATATCTGTTTTGGTACTAGTACCATGCTGTTTTGGTTACTGTAGCCTTGTAGTATAGTTTGAAGTCAGGTAGCATGATGCCTCCAGCTTTGTTCTTTTTGCTTAGGATTGTCTTGGCTATATGGGCTCTTTTTTTGTTCCATATGAAATTTAAAGTAGTTTCTTTTCTAATTCTGTGAAGAAAGTCAATGGTGGCTTGATGGGAATAGCATTGAATCTATAAATTACTTTGGGTAGTATGGCCATTTTCACAATATTGATTCTTCCTATCCATGAGCATGGAATTTTTTTTCCATTTGTTTTTGTCATCTCTTATTTCCTTGAGCAGTGGTTTGTAGTTCTCCTTGAAGAGGTCCTTCACATCCCTTGTAAGTTGTATTCCTAGGTATTTTATTCCTTTGTAGCAATTGTGAATGGGAATTCACTCGTGATTTGGCTCTCTGCTTGTCTATTATTAGTGTATAGGAATGCTTGTGATTTTTGCACATTGATTTTGTATCCTAAGACTTTGCGGAAGTTGCTTATCAGCTTAAGGAGTTTTTGGGCTGAGACAATGGGGTTTCTAAATACACAATTATGCCATCTGCAAACAGAGACTATTTGACTTCCTTTCTTCCTATTTGAATACCCCTTATTTATCTTGCCTGATGGCCCTGGCCAGAACTTCTAATACTATGCTGAATAGGTGTGGTGAGAGAGGGCATCCTTGTCTTGTGCCGGTTTTCAAAGGGAAAGCTTCCAGCTTTTGCCCACTCAGTATGATATTGGCTATGGGTTTGTTATAAATAGCTCTTATTATTTTGAGATATGTTCCATCGATACCTAGTTTATTGAGAGTTTTTTGCATGAAGGCATGTTGAATTTTATTGAAGGCCTTTTCTGCATCTATTGAGATAATCATGTGGTTTTTGTCATTGGTTCTGTTTAAGTGATGGATTACGTTCATTGATTTGCATATGTTGAACCAGCCTTGCATCCCAGGGATGAAGCTGACTTGATCATGGTGGATAAGCTTTGGATGTGCTGCTGGATTTGGTTTGCCAGTATTTTATTGAGGATTTTTGCATTGATGTTCATCAGGGATATTGGCCTGAAATTTTGTGAAGTTTTTTTGGTGTGTCTATGCCAGGTTTTGGTATCAGGATGATGCTGGCCTCATAAAGTGAATTAGGGAGGAGTCTTTCTTTTTCTATTGTTTGGAATAGTTTCAGAAGGAATGGTACCAGCTCCTCTTTGTACCTCTGGTAGAATTCGGCTATGAATCCTTCTGGTCCTGGGCTTCTTTTGGTTGGTAGGCTATTAATTCCTTTCTCAACTTCAAAACTTGTTATTGGTCTATTCAGGGATTCAACTTCTTCCTGGTTTAGTCTTGGGAGGGTGTATGTGTTCAGCAATTTATCTATTTCTTCTAGATTTTCTAGTTTATTTGCATAGAGGTGTTTATAGTATTCTCTGACGGTGGTTTGTATTTCTGTGGGATCAGTGGTGATATGCCCTTTATCATTTTTTATTGTGTCTATTTGATTCTTCTCTCTTTTCTTCTTTATTAGTGTAGCTAGCGGTCTATTTTGTTAATTTTTTCAAAAAACCCGCTCCTGGATTCATTGATTTTTTGAAGGGTTTTTCATGTCTCTATCTCCTTCAGTTCTGCTCTGATCTTAGTTATTTCTTGTCTCCTGCTAGCTTTTGAATTTGTTTGCTCTTGCTTCTCTAGTTCTTTTTTTTTTTTTTTAGACAAAGTATCACTCTGTCCCAGGCTGGAGTGCAATGGTGGGATCTCGGCTCACTGCAGCCTCCGCCTCCCAGGTTCAAGCTATTCTCCTACCTCAGCCTCCCAAATAGCTGGGACTGCAGTCACCCGCCATCACGCCCAACTAATTTTCGTATTTTTAGTAGAGACAGGATTTCACCATGTTGGCCAGGCTGGCCTTGAACTCCTGACCTCGTGATCCACCCGCCTCAGCCTCCCAAAGTGCTGGGATTACAGGTGTGAGCCACCGCGCCTGGCCACTTCTCTAGTTCTTTTAATTGTGATGTTAGGGTGTCAATTTCAGATCTTTCCAGCTTCCCAATGTGGGCATTTAGTGCTGTAAATTTCCCTCTAAACTCTGCTTTAGCTGTGTCCCAGAGATTCTGGTACATTGTCTCTTTGTTCTCATTGGTCTCAAAGAACTTCTTTATTTCTTCCTTCATTTCGTTATTTACCCAGAAGCCATTCAGGAGCAGGTTGTTCAATTTCCATGTAGTTGTGAGGTTTTGAGTGAGTTTCTTAATCCTAAATTCGAATTTGATTGCACTATGGTCTGACAGACTGCTATGATTTCCATTCTTTTGCATTTGCTGAGGAGTCTTTTACTTCCAAGTATGTGGCCAGTTTAAGAATAAGTGCCATGTGGCACTGAGAAGAATGTTTATTCTGTTGATTTGGGGTGGAGAGTTCTGTAGACATCTATTAGGTCCACAGCTGAGTTCAAGTCCTGAATATCCTTGTAATTTTCTGTCTCATTGATCTGTCTAATATTGACAGCGAGGTGTTAAAATCCCCCACTATTATTGTGTGGGAGCCTAAGTCTCTTTGTAGGTCTCTAAGAACTTGTTTTACAAATCTGGGTGCTCCTGTATTGGATGCATATATATTTAGGATGGTTAGCTCTTCTTGTTGCATTGATTCCTTTACCATTATGTGATGCCCTTCTTTGTCTTTTTTGATCTTTGTTGGTTTAAAGTCTGTTTTATTAGAGACTAGGATTGCAACCTACTTGCAAGCAAAAAAAAAAAAAATGCTTTTTTTTGCTTTCCATTTGCTTGGTAAATATTCCTTCATCCCTTTTTTTTGAGCCTATGTGTGTCTTTGAACATAAGATGGGTCTCTTGAATATAGCACACTGGTGGGTCTTGACTTTTTATCCAATTTGCCAGTCTGTGTCTTTTAATTGGGGCATTTAGCCCATTTACATTTAAGGTCAATATTTTTATGTGTGAATTTGATGCTGTCATCATGATGCTAGCTGATTATTTTGCACATTAGTAGATGCAGTTCCTTCATAGTGTCAATAATCTTGTATTTCAGTGTGTTTTTGCAGTGGCTGTTACCAGTTTTTCCTTTCCATATTTAGTGCTTCCTTCAGGACCTCTTGTAAGGCAGGCCTGGTGGTGACAAAATCCCTCAGCATTTGCTTGTCTGGAAAGGGTTTTATTTCTCCTTTGCTTTTGAAGCTTAGTTTGGCTGGATATGAAATTCTGGGTTGAAAAATTCTTTTCTTTAAGAATGTTGAATTTTGGCCCCTACTCTCTTCTGGCTTGTAGGGTTTCTGCAGAGAGATTCGCTGTTAGTCTGATGGGCTTCCCTTTGTAGGTGACCTGACCTTTCTCTCTGGCTGCCCTTAACACTTTTTCCTTCATTTCAACCTTGGAGAATCTGATGATTATGTGCCTTGGGGTTGATCTTCTCGAGGAGTATCTTTAGTGGTGTTCTCTGTATTTCCTGAATTTGAATGTTGGCACATCTCACTAGGTTGGGGAAGTTCTCCTGGATAATATCACAATTGATTCCATTCTCCCTGTCACTTTCAGGTACACCAATCAATCATAGGTTTGGTCTTTTCACATAGTACCATATTTCTTGAAGGCTTTGTTCATTCCTTTTCATTCTTTTTTCTCTAATCTTGTCTTCACACTTTTTTTCAGCATGGTGATCTTCAATCTCTGATATCCTTTCTTCCGCTTGATTGATTCAGCTATTGATACTTCTGTATGCTTCCTGAAGTTATTGTGCTGTGTTTTTCTTTTTTTTCGGCTCCATCAGGTCATTTATGTTCCTGTCTAAACTGGTTATTCTAGTTAGCAGTTCCTGTAACCTTTTATTAAGGTTCTTAGCTTCCTTGCATTGGGTTAGAACATGCTCCTTTAGCTCAGAGGAGTTTGTTATCACCCACCTTCTGAAGCCTGCCTCTGTCAGTTTGTCAATCTTATTCTCCATCCAGTTTTGTGTCCTTGCTGGAGAGGCATTCTGGTTTTTGGAATTTTCAGCATTTTTGCGCTGATTTTTCCTCATCTTCATGGATTTACCTACCTTCGATCTTTGAGGCTGATGACCTTTGGATGGGGTTTTTGGGTGGGGGTCCTTTTTGTTGATGTTGTTGTTACTTTCTGTGTGTTAGCTTTTCTTCTAATAGTCAGGCCTCGCTTCTGCAGGTCTGCTGCAGTTTGCTGGAGGTCCACTCCAGGCCCTGTTTGCCTGGATATCACCAGTGAAGGCTGCAGAACAGCAAAGATTGCTGCCTGCTCCTTCCTCTGGAAGCTTTGTCCCAGAGGGGCACCGGCCTGATGCCAGCCAGAGCTCTCCTGTATGAGGCGTCTGTTGACCCCTGTTGGGAGGTTTAATGTGTAGCTTCAGCACATCTTTAACTCTCTAGTCAGCATTGGGGTCAGGGGCCCACTTGAGTAATCAGTCTGTCCCTTAGCAGAGCTGGTGTGCTATGCTGGGACAATCCCCCTTGTCAGGATCAGCTGCTGTCTTCAGAGCCAGCAGGCAGGAAAGATTAAGTCTGCTGAAGCTATGCCCACAGCAGCCCCTCCCCCCAGGTGCTCTGTCCCAGGGAGATGAGCATTTTATCTGTAAGCCCCTGACTAGGGCTGCTGCATTTCCTTCAGAGATGCCCTGCCCAGTGAGGAGAAATCTAGATAAGCACTCTGGCCACAGCCGCTTTGCCACACTGTGGTGAATTCTGCCCAGTCCATACCTCTCAGTCTCCTTAGCACTGTCAGGGGAGAACCGCCTACGAAAGCCTCAGTAATGGCAGATGCCCCTCCTCCCCCCAAGCTCAATCGTCCTAGATCCACCAGACTGCTGTGCTGGCAGCAAGAATTTCAAGCCAGTGGTTCTTAGCTTGCGGGGCTCTGTGGGAGTGGGACCTGCTGAGTGAAACCACTTGGCTCCCTGGCTTCAGCTCGCTTTCCAAGGGAATGAACAGTTCTGTCTCGCTGGGGTTCCAGGTGCCACTAGGGTATGAAAAAAACTCCTGCAGCTAGCTGGGTGTCTGCCCAAACAGCCACTTAGTTTTGTGCTTGAAACTCAGGGCCCTGGTGGTGTAGGCTCACCAGGAAATCTCCTGATCTGCTGATTGCAAAATCCATGAGAAAAGTGTAGTACCCGGGCGGGTAGCACAGTCCCTCATGGCTTCCCTTGGCTGCGGGAGGGAGGTCCCCTGGCTTCTTGCACTTCCTGGGTAAAGCAATGCCTGCTTCTGCTTCTGCTCGCTCTCCATGGGTTGCACCCACTGCCTAACCAGTCCCAGTGAGATGAACTGGGTACCTCAGTTGGAAATGCAGAAATCACCCCCTTCTGCATTGGTCTCACTGGGAGCTGCAGACCGGAGTTGTTTCTGTTTGTTTGGCCTTCTTGGCCCCTCCCCTTCATTTTCTTAAGAGTGTCATTCAAAGAGGAAACATTCTAATTTTGATGAAGTTAAATTTATCATTTTTTTCTTTTATGTGTTGTGCTTTTTGCATCCTAAGAAATCTTGCTTAACCCAAGTTTTCATTTTCTCCCATGTTTGCTTCTAGCACTTTTATATTACAATTTTAGGTCCATGATCCATTTTTAATTATTTTGTGTATGTCTGGTATGGTTGACTGTGTCCCCACCCAAATCTCATCTTGAATTATAGTTCCCGTAATCCCCATGTGTCATGGAAGGGACCAGGTGGAGATAACTGAATCATGGGGCAGGTTTTTCCAATGCTGTTCTCATAATAGTGAATATGTCTCACAAGATCTGATGGTTTTATAAAGGGCAATTCCCCTGCACATGCTCTCGTGCCTGTCGCCATGACTTTGCTCCTCATTCGCCTTCAGCCATGATTGTGAGGCCTCCCCAGTCATGTGGAACTGTGAGTTAATTAAACTTCTTTCCTTTGTAAATTACCCAGTCTTGGGTACGTCTTTATTAGCAGTGTGAGAACAGACTAATACAATGTTGTGAAGTAAGAGCCAAAGTTCTTTTTTTTTTTCTATGTGGATATCAGTTTTCTCAGGACAATTTGTGGCATAGGCGATCCTTTCCCTGTTTAATCATCTTGGCCCTTTTGTCAAAAACCAATCAACTATATATATGCAGGTTTGTTCCTTGGCTCTCCACCCAGTCCCACTGATTTATATGTCTCACGATATCCATGCCACCTTTCCCCTACAAAGCGTTCTCTCCTCTTCAGTGCCCTGTCCCACAGGTTTAAACCTTATCAGCAGCCCTAATCTCTAATCTCTGCCTCCTCAGGTCAGAGGAGTCCCCTCATGCTCTTTTTTTCTCTACCTAGTGATGTCATAGTCTAGCAATTGCTCCCAGATAGAGAGCCAGGGCAAATGGGGCTTACCCCAGGCATTTTCTTTTCCTCAAGGATCACAATCCTGGACTGTCTTGTTTCATGCCTGAAAACAGTTGCCTCATATGTTTCATCTAGTTTTATGTTTGTTTATGGCAGGAAGCCTAGTCCAGTGCCAGTTATTGCATCTTGACCAGAATTAGAAGTTACAGCTTTGGCTCCTAACCATAAGTTGCAGTGCCTCCTAAAGCTGAATGAAACCTTGCAGGAACTCTGAGCAGCAGCAGCAGCAGCAGCAGTAAGAGCAGCAGCTACAGCTTGTGAGTTCCCCGGCAGAGGCTGAAGCGTGTCACTTTTGTTAGTATGCTCAAGGCTGCAAAAATTGAAGTGGGATAGGGTATGCATTAAAAATTCTCAAGAAGGATTTAATCATCTCTTAGAATTCCATGAGGACTGGGAGAGGTTTCTTTTGGTCAGCTTATCTGCTTCTTTATATGAACACAAATGCGTAGGTGTTTACTAACTATCCGATTTCTTCCCCAAATTCAAGGCTACCAAAAGTTCTCGGTAACCATAAAAAGGGCTATAAATCACAGCCCTTGTGATTTTGAGGTAGGGCGCAAATGCATGACACAGGTCTAAACATCCTAGCAAGGACATACATGGAACCATACATAGTATCTTCTTGGGCTTCAGGTTAACTGACAGAACTCGTTGAACTGGATAATAGGCTGGCTACTCCCGGAAGGCAAGATTGAGATGAACTGAGGCCTCATAGCTACAAATTGGTACAGTCATTTCCGGTGAGTATACATGTAGGTTTAGATAAGACAATGTTGACTATAGAATTAAAGATGTGCTGAAGCTGCACATTAAATCAAGGGGTAAGTAAAGCCTATGAACCCAAAACTGATTGAACCTAAAAATGGTGAGCGGTTTTTGCAGATCTTGGTGGACAATGGTAAGGTAAGTGGTCCCTTTCAGATAATCCAGCAGCCTAAATCATTTTTTTTTAATTTAAGCTTAAGAATAAGTTTCCAAAAACAAAGAAAGTACAGGGCAATAAACAAAAGGATTTTTCAACAGACTAGAATAAAACCTCTACCAAGTATGTTAGTTCTTGGGCAGCAAGACCTTTAGGACAACAACAGATTGGTCCATCAAGAGGGCATGGTGGTTCATGCCTATAATCCCAATACTTTGGGGGGCCAAGGCAGGAGTATCGCTTGAGGCCAGGAGTTCAAGACCAGCCCAGGCGATATAGCAAGACTCCATCTCTACAAAAAAATTTTAAAACTTAGCCAGGCATGGTGGTGCATGCCTATTGTCTCAGCTGCTTAAGAGGCTGAGTCAAGAGGATCGCTCAAGTCCAGGAGTTCAAGGCTGCAGTAAGCTATAATCATTCCACTGCACTCCAGCCTGCGTGACAGAGAAAGACCCTGTCTCAAAAAAAAAAAAAAAAAAGAGAGAGAGAGCGATCAAAGACCTACTGAGTCTCTGTTAACAAATGTTTCTTAGACACAAACAGGAGAAAATTAGCTCCTTTAGGGACAATGTAAGTCCACCTCGCTGTGCCCCTGAAATAAAGCCCACTTGGTGTTCAAGAACGTCAGTCCCTGAAAAGAAATAGAGTGGCTAAAATTATGGGTGCAGTGTCAAACAGAACCCTACTGGAAGCCACCTCTGCCACTTAATAGCCAGGTGGTATTGGACAATGTATTTAATCTCTGGAAGCCTCTATTTCCTCATCTGTAAAATGAGGAAAACATTTACTGTGAGAACTAAAGGAGATGGTATATGTAAAATATTTGGCCAAGACCCTGGCCCATAGTAAGCATTCCATAAGGGGTAGCTGCAACTATTTTCACACAGTATTAGAGTCAGACCCCTCCCCACTCAGGACTACTTGCTGTTGGTATTGATTAGTAAAGCAAAGTCTTTGGGAAAGTCTGAATCTCTCTGTCCAGAGTCCTCGTATCCCTTGGCTCTGAAGCCCAGGTCTCCACGGTATTCTTTAGATTCTTCATTCCCCAAGCAAAGTAGCTGTCCAGTCTTACCCCAAACAGTCTGCTATGGTGTGAATGTTCCCCCAAAATTTATATGTTGAAACTTAATTGCCAATGTGATACTATTAAGTGAGGCCCTGGCTGGGTGTGGTGGCTCACACCTGTAATCCCAGCACTTTGGGAGGCTGAGGCAAGCGGATCACCTGAGGTCAGGAGTTCAAGACCAGTCTGGCCAACATGGTGAAACCCCATCTCTACAAAAATACAAAAATTATCTGGGCATGAGGTGGGTGCCTGTAATCCCAGCTACACAGGAGGCTGAAGCCGGAGAATGGCTTGAACCCAGGAGGCGGAGGTTGCAGTGAGCTGAGATGGCACCATTGCACTCCAGCCTCAGCGACAAGAGCAAAACTCCATCTCAAAAAAAAAAAAGAAAGAAAAGAAGTGAGGCCTTTAAGAGGTGACTAAGTCATGAATGGGATCAGCAACCTCATGTAAGGGATAGTGGGAACTAGCCTTTGCCCCTTTTGCCCTTCTGCTTTCTACCATGTGAGGACACAGTGCTTCTCCTCTCCAGAGGATGCGGCAGCAACACGGCATCTTGGAAGCAGAGAGACTGGGTCCTCACCAGACAGTGAATCTGCCAGTGTCTTCATCTTGGACTTCCCAGCCTCTAGAACTATGAGAAATAAATTTCTGTTGTTTATAAGCTACTCAGTCTCAGGTATTTTGTTATAGCAGCACAGACTAAGAATCGTTTTTTTTTCTTTACGAGATGGAGTCTCGCTCTGTCGCCCAGGCTGGAGTGCAGAGGTGTGATCTCAACTTACTACAACCTCTGCCTCCCAGGTTCAAGTGATTCTTGTGCCTCAGCCTTCCAAGTAGCTGGGATTACAGGCACGCACCACCACACCCAGCTAATTTTTGTATTTTTAGTAGAGATGGGGTTTCATCATGTTGGCCAGGCTGGTTTCAAACCCCTGACCTCAGGTGATCCACCTGCCTCAGCCTCCCAAAGTGCTGGGATTACAAGCATGAGCCAAAGTGCCCGGCTAGAATTTTTAATTCAAGTCATTCCCTCACAGGTCTATGCCTTCTCAAAACCCTACATGACTCTTTCTAATCCTCAGTTTTGTCTTTAAGTGGGGATAATAATGCCTGTTTTTCCTACTTCACAGGATTGCTATGAGGATCAGATATTATTATTTAGGTGAAGTGAAACCTCACAGAGAAATGGGAGACTTAAGTCAAAATGATTGACTCAACTCAAGAAGCAACATCTGAAGAGATGCCGGTGCCTTGACCTTGGACTTCCCAGCCTCTAGAACTATGAGAAATAAATTTCTGTTGTTTGTAAACTATTCAGTCTCAGTCTCGGCTATTTTGTTATAGCAGCACAAACAAACTAAGAATCTTTACCCCTTTTGAATCTGGGGAGATGCTGGTTCTTGAGTTGAGTCAACCATTTTGGAAAATAATAAAAGCATGTCTTTCAGGAAAGAGCAAGCAAGTGAGCACAATTCAGGCCACCCACCACAGCACTGGAAGAGGAAAAGAAAAGACAACCTAGCTACCAACTACCAAAATGGTCCAAGACCAAGATAGGGTGCGTAGCATGTGGTCAACTCTGTATCTAGAACCCAAGCAGTTAACTAGAAGGCTGGAAAATGAGATCATCCAGCTGTTCACTCAGTGTGCTTCAGAGGAGAGGTGCTTTCCACAACAGAAGGGCTGCAAAGAGGGCAGGTAGAATCTCTGGGTGTAGGTGTTCTAACTGCAAACAAAATGCCACCCAGATGCCTCAAGGAGCAGTAGCAGCACGATGTACTGAAATAATCTAGGGGCAACTAGGACACCCATGGAGTGGCTGCTAAGAAGCATGTCAGGATGTGTACAAACTGGAGGTTTGTAAGACAGCCCCAGGGAATAGCAGGCTTATTATTTCGCCTCAGGTATTACATATGTGAAATATGTATATGTTTTTGCATATGCTGCATATGCAGATATGTTTTTGCATATGCTACATATGCAGATATGTTTTACACATGCAAATATGCAGATATGTTTTGCATATGCTACATATGCAGATGTTTTGCATATGCTACATATGCAGATGTTTTGCATATGCTACATATGCAGATATGTTTTGCACATGCAAATATGCCAACGTGGCAAAATGTATACATTTATACATATAGTTGCAATAAGGTTATGAAAAATTGAATTAACAAGTTAAAACATTTGCAAAAATAAACTTCCAGTGGATTAAAAAATGACATGTTTTTATATAATTATGAATTCTATAAAGGCATTACTTTTTACATTTTAACATCATTGTTTTGTAAATCTGAATAAGGTTTTTGCCAATGACAAAGTATACATGGTTACTCAACTTTCCCAGTGAGCCTGTTTCTATCATTATCATGTGCACAAAAATTGTCACCATGTGTAACTTGGAGGTGAAATTATGTACCCCTCTTCTGAGTGTTTGAATTTTTTTTTTAAGTCAGAAAGATCTCTTCATGAGAGTTGTTTCAAAAAAAAAGATCATATGAAGCTGGGTGTAGTAGCTCAAGCCTGTAATCCCAGCACTTTGGGAGGCCACGGTGTGTGTATCGCTTGAGCCCAGGAGTTTGAGACCAGCCTGGGTAACATGGTAAAACCTCGTCTCTACAAAAAATACAAAGATTAGCCAGGCGTGGTGGTGGGTGCCTATAGTCCCAGGTACTCAGGAGGCTGAAGTGGGAGGATCACTTGAGCCTGGGAGGTCAAGGCTGCAGTGGGCTGAGATGGCACCACTAAACTCCCACCTGAGACTCTGTCTCAAAAATAAATAAATAAATAAATAAATAAATAAAGATTATATGCTTAACCAATAGGAGTAAGTCATTGAATAGTTAATGATATTATGAGATTATTGTAAATGTAAGAGTAATAATAATATTGTGGTTATTTTTTAAGTTCTCTTCTAGTTATACATACAGAACTATACATGGGTAAAATTATATGAGATCTGGGATTTGCTTCAAAATAATAAAGTATGGAAGAAGTAGATGAGGGTGTAAATGAAATAAGATTGGTCTGGAGTTGATAATTGTCGAAGATGAGAAATGGGCATAAAGGGGTTCATTATATTATTCTGTTTTTGTATAGTGTTTCCATTTTTTCAAAATAAAATGATTTTTAAAAGTAAGGACATGTCTTCAAATATTTAAGGAGCCACAGCATAGAAAAGGGCTTAGATTCAATGAGTAGAAATTGCAGGAGGAAGTTTGGTTGAGTTAACCAAGAAGGAAATGTCATGCCTTGAGAGGTCATCACTAGGAAGTGATGACAACTTAATGGTTCTAGGCAATAATCTAGGCAATTGATGGCAGCTAACATCACAGATAGGTAACCAGACTTTATATGCCTCCTGACAGAAGTATGCAACATGGTCTGTGAAGTGCTATTTTAAAAACAGATTCATTGTAAAAAAAAAAAAATGGCTTTATTGAGTATATTAGTTTGCTGCTGTAGCAAATGTCCATAAACTTAATGGCTTCAGACAACACAAATTTATTATTTTGCAGTTTTGTGGATCAGAAGCCCAGTATGGGTTTCACTGGACTAAAATTAAGGTGTCAGCACGCTATACCCTTTTCTGGAAGTTCTAAGGGAGAATCCATTTCTTTGCTGCTGGCAGAATTCAATTCCTTGTAGATGCAGAGCCAACATCCCCATTTTCTTGCTGATTGTAACATGAGGGCTGTTCCCACCTTCTAGAAGCTGTTTTTTTCCTTCACTCACAGCCTCTACCTTCAAAGTCAACTCAAATCCCTCTCCAGTGGCATCCTTACTGTCAACTTTTCTGCCTCCTCTTCCACTTTTAAGGGCACTTGTGATTACACTGGGCCCACCCAGATAATCCAGGATAATCTCTCTATTTTAAGGTTAGCTGATTAACAAACTTAATTCTATCTGTAACCTTAATTCCTTTTTTGCCATAGAGGGAACATATTCATTCACGGGTTCTGGGGATTAAGACTTAAACATCTTTTAGGGCCATTATTCTGCCAACCACATTGAGGTACGATTGACACATAAAAAATTGCAATATTTAAAGTGACAACTTTGACACATGTACAAGCCTGTGAAAAGATGTCACAACAATCAAGATAATGAACATGTCCATCACACCCCAAAGTTTCCTGGTGTCCGTTTGTCTTAATTTATTCAGGCTGCTATAATAAAATACCTTAGATGGGATGATTTATAAAAAATAGAAATTTATTACTTACAGTTCCGGAGGCTGGGAAGTCCAAAATCAAGACACCAGCAGATTTGGTGTCTGATGGGGACTCTCTGCTTCATAGATGGCACCTTTTTGCTGTGTCCTTACATGGCAGAAGGAGTGAACAAGCTCCCTTGGGCCTCTTTTATAAGGGCACTAATCCCTTCATGAGGACAGAGCCTTCATTACCTAATCCCCTCCCAAAGACCACACCTCTTCACATTATTGCTTTGGGGATTAGGTTTCAACCTAACATTCAGCACCCTTTGAAATCTCTACCTCTTTTTCCTTCCTCCCCAACTCCATCCCCCAGGTAGCCAGCCACCATCTGATTTCTCTCATTATAGATTACCTTGCATATTCTAGAATTTTATGTAAGTGGAATCATACAGTATATACTTAGGGGAGATGGCTTTCTTCACTTAACAATTATTTTGAGATTTATCTATATTTTTATGTATCTCAATATTTCATTTCTTCTTTGTTGGTATCATGATTGTTAAGTAGTATTGCATTGTCTGGATGTACCACAATTTGTTTGTCCATTAATCTCTTGATGAACCTTTGAGTTGTTCTCAGGTTTGAGCTATTTCAAATAAAGCTGTTAGGCCAGGCGCAGTGGCTCACACCCATAATCTCAGCACTTTGGGAGTCTGAGGCAAGAAGATCACTTGAGGTAAGGAGTTCAAGACCAGCCTGCCCAACATGGTGAAACCCCGTCTCTACTAAAAATACAAAAATCAGCCAGGTGTGATAGCACACAACTGTAATCCCAGCTACTTGGGAGTCTGAGGTGGGAGGATCACTTGAACCCAGGAGGCAGAGGTTCCAGTGAGCCAAGATCACACCATTGCACTCTAGCCTGGGTAACGAGTGAAACTCTGTCTCAAAAAAAAAAAAAAAAAAAAAAAAAAAAAAAAAAAAATGAATAAAGCTATTATGAACACATTCCTGTATAGGTCTGCCTAGACACATCATGTTCTCATTTCTTTTGGGTAGATAACTAGGAGTGGTCATATAGTAGCTATACATTTAACTTTTTTAAAAGCTTTCAAACTATTTTCCAAAGTATTTGCACCATCTTATGTTCCACCAGCAGTGTATGAGAATTCCAGTTACTCCACATTCTTGCCAACACTTGGTATGGTCAGTCTTTTTTCATTACAGCCATTCTAATTAGATTACTAATTAGACAGTGATGTTTCATTGTGCTGTTAGTTTGTTTTTAACATAAAAATTTAAATACATTAATGCAAGTAATTTTCATGATTAATTTCATAATTTTTTACTACTGTAATAATCATATTAGTTGATTTTATTAGTTTAAATAATTAAAATCAGATCATTTACTAATGACTAATGATGAGGATCTCTTCAGGTATTTACTTGCCACCTATATATCTCCTTTGGTGAAATATATCTGTTCATATCTTTTATGCATTTTTAAAGTTGGGTTGTTTGTTTCTGTATTATTGACTTTTGAGAGTTATTTATACATTCTGGATATAAACCCTTGCCAAAAGCAATCAAACCTGAAGGATTAAGCTTCTGATCTAACTACTGGCTTACAGGAAATATAGGGGAACAAACAACAGGTTAGATCACTGGTCCCCAAACTTTGCGGCATGAGGGACCGGTTTTATGGAAGATAATTTTTCCACAGATGCAGGCGGGGAGGAGGGATGGTTTCAGGATGAAACTATTCCACCTCAGAGCATCAAGCATTAGATTCTCATACAGAGCATGCACTCTGATCCCTCACATGTGCAGTTCACAATAGGGTTCATGCTCCTATAAGAATCTAATGCTGCCACTGATCTGACAGGAGGCAGAGCTCACGCAGTCATGCTCACTTGCCCGCCACTCACCTCTTGCTGTGTGGTCCCATTCCTAATAGGCCACGGACCCGTGGGTTAGATGACACCCAGGAGACACAATTAGAAAAATCCAAAAGATGAGAAACTCTATAGGTCACATGGTCCCATTTCTTCAAAAGCACCTTGCAAAGGAAAGAGGGAGTGAGAGAAGGACATAGGAAGAGCACACAGATCAAGAGACTGTGTCTACACTTTATTTGAATCCTGATTTAAATATTAAACTATGGGGAGAGGGAGAGAGAAGACAATTGAATTGGGGAAATGTAAACACTGACTGGATATTTGATGATAGTAAGGAATTATTGTTTTTTGTCACTGCAAGGATAATGTGAAATTTCTTCAAAATAATCAATAGCCAGCGGGAGCGAGTAGAAGTAAGGATATAGATGAAATGATGTCCATGAGCTAGTAGTTGAAGCTATGATGGATACGTGAAAGATCATGATGCATTTACTTTTGAATATATTTGAATTTTATGTTATTAAAAATTTTTTAAACAAATCAAAAAAAGTAATTATTTCATTTCACTCCAGCAGACTAGCATAGACAAGCTGAAAATCAATGAGCCAATGAGAATCCACCTAAGAAAGTCATATAAAAATAGCAAAATAAACTCAAAGAAAGCAGAAGGAAGGAAATAATAAAAAAATACAAATTGTAAACAAATACACAAGACAGAAGAACAATAGAGTCAAACTTGGCCCCTTTGGAAACCCCAATCAAATGATGAACCTCTGATGATAATGATCAAGAATAAAAAAAGAATGTTCAAATAATCAACATTGTAAATGAAGAGGGAAACATCTTAATAGAAACTGAAGACATGAAAAATCTTTTAAAAGGAGGCTTTAAACAAGTTTACGCCAATGAATTTTCCAATTTAGGTGAACTTGGCTAATTCCTAGTACAGTACAATTTACCAAGCTAATTGATGAATAATTAGAAAACCAATAGGATTCTAAGATGTACAACACCCCTACTAAGAAAAGTATAAGCCATTATTGAGAAAAATTAAGAATGATGTAATAAATGAAAGGATAAAATTGTAAGACTGAATATTTAAAATATAGTAATTTCCCCAAAATTGATCTGTATATTCAATATTATCTCAACCAAAATCCTAACAAGTATTTGTGCACGTGTATGTGCATGCACAAGTGTGTGTGTGAACTGACAAATTGGTTCGAAAATGTATCTGGAAATACGAAGTGACACAAATAGCCAAAACAATATTTTAAAAGAAGTACAACTTTAAAATGCATATTACTAAGTGAAAAAAGCCAATATGAAAAGCCTACATACTGTATGATTCCAACTATATGACATTCTGGAAAAGGCAAAACTGTGGAGATGGTAAAAAAAATCAGAGGTTGCCAGGGGTTAGGGAGGAGGGATGAATAGGTAGGGGGAAAAAAGTAAATTATTTTAAAATACACAATGACTTAGAACGTTTACTGCCCAAATACTCTCACTGAAAAATTACCAAAGGATAGAAATGAATAAGGAAGCTGGGCATGGTGGCTCAACGTCTGTAACCCCAGCATTTTGGGAGCCCAAGACCGGCAGATTACTGGAGGCCCAGGTGTTCGAGACCAGCCTGGCCAATATGGCAAAAGCTCGTCTCTACAAAAAATACAAAAATTAGCCAGATGTGGTGGCTCACGCCTGTAATCCCAGCTACTCGGGAAGCTGAGGTGGGAGCATTCCTTGAGCCCAGGAGGTCAAGGCTGCAATGAGCCATGATCACACCACTGCACTCCAGCCTGGGTGACAGAGTAAGACTCAGTCTCAAAAAAAAAAAAAAAAAAAAGTAAGAAAGAAGGAAGGAAGACAGAGAATATGAAAAACAAGAATGAACAGAAATATTGGTAATAGATGATAACACAGTAATGTGGCACATAATGACATTTCAATCAACAATGGACTGCAATACAACAGTGGTCCCATAAAATTGTAATGAAGCATATATAGAAATCTGACATGTGGCATTTGATATTGGCATTGCAGGTCAAGTGGGGGAAATGATCAGTATTCAGTAATAGTGCTGGGACATTTGATTTTCCATATTTAAAACTACAAATGAATTTAAAAATACCATCTAGGTTTTGTAAGTACTCTCTTTGATATTCGCCCAATGACGAAATCACCTAACAACGAATTTCTCAGAACATATCCCTGTCATTAAGTGATGCATGACCGTATAGCTTAATATAAAAATGTATTGACCACTAGTAGTCAATTAACAATAATAATAATGGGGCTGGGTGCGGTGGCTCACGCCTGTAATCCCAACACTTTGGGAGGTCAAGGCGGGTGGATCACTTGAGGTCAGGAGTTTGAGACCAGCATGGGCAACAGGGTGAAACCCTGTCTCTACTAAAAATACAAAAAAAAAATTAGCTGGGCGAGGTGGCACACACCTGTAGTCTCAGCTGCTTGAGAGGCTGAGATATGGGAATCACCTGAACCTGAGAGGCAGAGGTTGCAGTGAGCCGAGATCATACCACTGCACTCCAGCCTGGGTGACACAGTGAGACTCTGTCTCAAAAAAAAAAAAAATAGTAATAATAATAATAATGGACTTTGTAGGTTTAAAAACAAACTGAACCAAATATTAATATCAGACTAAGTATGGGAGTGCAGTTTGGAAGGAAGTTAAAATGCACTAAATTCTTGCCTCACTCGGGAAGAGGATATAAATACTGATTAACTTTAAACTTTGTTAGGAAAAAAAGGGTATGGATGTTAAAAATTTAAGGAAACCACCAAAATATTGCACCTAGAATTATAATAAGAAAACAATTTCTATTCAATAAAAGACAGAAAAAAAAGAGAAAAAAGCATGAGAAAAAGAAAACACAAAATTAGTAGTGACAAGTCTAAATACATTAGTCATCACTATAAATGTCAATGGTAAACATACTAATTAAAAGACAGACTCTTAGATTGGATTTTAAAGTTCCAGTTAAATGATCTTTTTGTTTGTTTGTTTTTTGAGACGGAGTCTCGCTCTGTCACCAGGCTGGAGGGCAGTGGTGCAATCTCAGCTCTGCCTCCCGGGTTCAAGCGATTCTCCTGCCTCAGCCGGGTAGCTGGACTACAGGCGTGCACCATCACGCCCAGCTAATTTTTGTATTTTTAGTAGAGATGGGGTTTCACCATGTTGGCCAGGATGGTCTTGATCTCTTGACTTCATGATCCGCCCACCTCGGCCTCCCAAAGTGCTGGGATTACAGGCATGAGCCACTGCGCCCAGCCTAAATGATCTTTGTAAGACATACACCTTACCACTTATAAAAAGAGAATTAATACCACAATTTTAAAAATCACATAATTTAAAGAAATAGCAATAAAAGAAATAAAGAAGGATATTTCATATTTAACCCACCAAGAAGACACAACAAAAATATCATGGAAAACATTTATAAAAATTAGATTCAAGAACTTTCTCTTCCCTAGAACTTTGCTTATTTCATTGCTCTGTACATTTCTTTGAACAGTTTGAGATTTTTGTCCTTCATATGTCTCTCTATATTTAAATATAGTATAGTACTAAAATATATTTTGGCATAAAAATGATTCAGGAACTTTGAGGAATCAATACTAAGAAAGACAATGAAAGATAAGCAAAGCCAGGGGCCTCTTACTCCCTGTAGAGAGAGGAGGCTAGATCACAGCAACTCCCATGCTTGCACAATGCGTTCATTAGCATATAGTGCTACGGGGTGCAGGGGAAGGAGCTAGCTCTCATTAGAAGGGTTCAGAAGGTTGGGCGCCACCACGCCTGTAATCCCAGCACTTTGGGAGGCCGAGTTGGGTGGATCACGAGGTCAGGAGATCCAGACCATCCTGTCTAAACAGTGAAACCCCGTCTCTACTAAAAATACAAAAAATTAGCTGGGCGTGGCCGGGCGCGGTGGCTCAAGCCTGTAATCCCAGCACTTTGGGAGGCCGAGGCGGGTGGATCACTAGGTCAGGAGATCGAGACCATCCTGGCTAACACGGTGAAACCCCGTCTCTACTAAAAGTACAAAAAAATTAGCCGGACGTGATGGCGGGCGCCTGTAGTCCCAGCTACTGGGGAGGCTGAGGCAGGAGAATGGCGTGAACCCAGGAGGCGGAGCTTGCAGTGAGCCGAGATGACGCCACTGCACTCCAGCCTGGGCGACAGAGCCAGACTCCGTCTCAAAAAACAAACAAACAAACAAACAACAACAAAAAAAATTAGCTGGGCGTGGTGTCGGGCGCCTGTAGTCCCAGCTACTCTGAAGGCTGAGGCAGGAGAATGGCGTGAACCCGGGAGGCAGAGCTTGCACTGAGTGGAGATGGTGCCACTGCACTCTAGCCTGGGCGACAGAGCGAGACTGTCTCAAAAAGAAACGAAGGGGTCAGAAAAGGGCTTTCTGGAAGAAGTGGTATGGTAGGGAGAATTCTAAGAATGACCTCCCCGCTCCCTCCACCCCGCCAATGTCCCCTCACCCTCGTATAATCTCTTCCCGTTTGAGTACGGACAGACTCTGTGGATATGAAGAGATATCACTCCCAGGATAATGTCTTACATGGCAAAGTGAGGGCTTGTCCAGGTGGGCCCAATCTAATCACATGACTCATTTTAAAAGCAGAGTTTTCTTCAGCTGGTGGTAGAAGAAGTCAAGGAAATTCAGTGTGAGGGGGGATTTGACTTGAGGAAGGTCCTCTGTTGCTGGATGGAAAAGGCCCCTGGAAAGACCTGGAGCAACTCCTGCCCAACAGCGGGCAAGGAGACAGGGACCTCATTTCTACTCAATCTGGCCAACAACCTGGAGGAGCTTGGAAGCAGATTCTTGCCCAGAGTCTCCAGGTAATAGCACGACCCAACTGACACCTTGATTTCTACCTCGTGAGACCCTGAGCAGAGAACCCAGTTGAGCCTACTATGACTTCTGACCTCTGGAACTAAAAGGTAATCAATGGCTGTTGGTTTAAGCCACTGTCCTAGTCCACTTGTGCTGCAATAAACAGAATACCTGATACTGGGCATTTTATAATGAACAGAAGCTTTTTGGCTTACAGTTCTGGAGGCTGGGGAGCCTAAGGTCAAGGCGCCAGCAGGCTTGGCATCTGGTGAGGCCATTCTCTTCTTCCAAGATGGTGCTTTTCCGGCTGTGTCCTCTGGAGGGGAGGAAGGCTGGATCACATGGCGGAAAGTGGAAAGGCCAGGAGAGCGAGCCCACTCCTGAAAACCCTTTTATTAAGACATTAAACCCACTCATATGTGTGAAGCCCTCGTGGCCTAATCACCTTTTAAGGCCTTACCTCCCAATACCATTATAATGGCCGTTAAATTTCAACATGCATTTTGGAGGGGACAAACATTCAAACCACCGCAGCTGCTACATTTATGGTAATTTGTTACACAGCAATAGAAATGAGTACAGGTTACATTTGAACTGTCCCTTGAGGGATGGATTGCATTTCAAAGTATAGAGAAGAAGAGGAAGAAGCTCTTTAGACAGAGCTCCAATTGGGCATTTTTCAGTCTCCTAGATAATGAAGCCTTCATTTATTGAGTGTTTGCAATTTATAGAGCATATCTATGATATCATTTTACTAACTTCTCACAACTCTGTGAAATATTTATTATATCTCCACTTTACAGAGAAATAAACAACAGTCAAAAAGGTAAAGTAACCTGAGCCAAGTTAGTGGAGGAGGCTGTAATTAAAACCCAGGTCAGTTTCATTCCAAATCCCACCCTTTTTACTACATAAGCCTGACCTGCCTGGGGGCTTGGTGGCTGAAGAGTGATATGCCACCGAGGAGACAGGTCAGCACTGTTTCCTTTGGGTCAACGGCCCTTAATCTCTTACCTCAACCTCGTGATTACATGGGGTTTTCCATGTTTGTTTTCTAGAACAGAATCAAATGGTTTGCTTAAATCATTGCAGATCAATAAACACGTTAACTCTAAAACAAGTGCACACAGTGTGACATTACCTCCCATCTCCACCTGTTTACTCTGTTTCCTGAGATGACTCATCCTAGCTGGTCCTCATCCATGTATCAGCCTGCCAGCAACCCTGAGGGCATTCATTCACCCTGAGCTGTACCTACTTCCATCCTCTGGGATTTCCACTTGAAAGACCTTCTGCCTCAGTGTCCACACATTGCAGGCTCACTCTGTGAGGGGGTTGCAGTGGGACTAAAAGGGGATCTCCACCATGTGATTGTCTTTTTTTTTTTTTTTTTTTTTTTTTGAGGTGGAGCCTCGCTCTGTCATCTGGGCTGGAGTGCAGTGGCACCATTTCGGCTCTCTGTAACCTCCCCCTCCCTGGTTCAAGCAATTCTCCTGCCTCAGCCTTCTGAGTAGCTGGGACTACAGGTGCGCACCACCATGCCCAGGTAATTTTTGTATTTTTAGTAGAGACGGTTTCACCATGTTGCCAGGCTGGTCTCGAACTCCTAAGCTCAAATTATCCTCCCACCTTGGCCTCCCAAAGTACTGGGATTACAAGTGTGAGCCACCATGCCCGGCCTACCATGTGATTTTCTAAGATGTTCTTAGGGAAACATATTCACACACACACACACACACACACACACACACACACTCCTGCAACGTGGTGTATATAATGCTGGAAGTAGCGTCAGAGATTAGGCATTAATGAAGAGTCCCTGAGTGAGACCAGAGAAATGTGAGCTAAAGATTCATAATGGAAGCAATGGTCAAGGGTAATGACCTGGCCCACTCTTTGTAGCAAAGCTACCTACTACTTTTGTGAATGAAGCAACTGGAAATCAGACAACGCCGGGCATGATGGCTCACACCTGTAATCCCAGCACTTTGGGAGGCCGAGGCGGGAGAATCATTTGAGCTCAGGAATTTAAATGAGGGGAATACAAGGTGTGTTGCAGGAGTTTGTGTATTCTCTAGAATGTTTCTGTAGAATGACTTGCCCTTCTTCACTGTGGCTGCAGAAAAGACAGTAATCAGGGCTTCTGGAAAAGGGGATCATGTTGATTTCCCAACATAAATAACAGACTAGTCAACTTGGAAAAAAATGCAGGGAAGCTGAAATCCTTCCCAAGCTCCTGATTTAATCAACAGTATTAGCTGAGACAGTAATCCACCCCTCAAATTCTGCAACATTTGACTCTGTATCATCTGCCAGGCCAACAGAAATAGCCCTTGACTGTAGCATTAATCAGTGGCACTAAAGCCATCTAAAAAAAGAATGTGTCTGAGAGGAACTGAGCTAGGAAGAAAAAATAGATACAAGGGGACAAAAGTTGTCGAAAGCATCTAGCCCCGTCCGAGACTCTGCATCTGGGGTCACTGAACACACAGCCCCGTCACTGGAGAAGTATTCTCTGCTGAGAAGAGATTTTCCTTCAGGCTTTACGGGAACGCAGGTGACATATACCCTACAGCCATGGTGCTTTCCTTTCCGGTTTCATGCTTAGCAAAGAGCCCTCTGATTAATAATGCATCACCCGAGAGCCCGTCCACTAGAAATGATGGCAATGTTCCTCCTTAGGGCACAGATTGGTGACCCAGGCAATCTGTCACTGTAAGGGGAAATCCCTGTTGCAAATCATTCTGCTGGAATTCTGATGAACATGTCTACAGTCAGCTCAGCACACAGCAGGGTGGATGAAGTTTCCTTCATGAAATCCAGGCTCAGAACCTAAAAAAATTCAAGGGTTGAGCCAAGCCCTTCAGAGGTATTTGGGGCCCTGTGTGTGACCCATTAGCTTCCCATTAGTAACAAGCCCACCCCTCCAAAGAACCCCTTTCCACATCAGAATGCTTAGAAGTCACAGCTGTGTCGTAATGATACCATTTGCAAAGACCTTGCTTGGAAGCAATTTTTCAGTATTTGGTTGCCCATGAAAATATCTGATTTTTTTTTTCCTTCCACCCACAATGAATGTAGTCCATAACACATACAAATACACATACACATTTTCACTCTTCCTCCTGCTTTACCAGTTTTACACATCTCTACATCAGGACCCAAACTTGAGCACTCAGGATCTCAACCACAGTCTCCACCACAACTCATATGTACAGGCATTAGTAAAAAGTTACAGACAAGTCCCAGACTGTCCAAGTGAGACCTCATGTAGGTCTGCCCTAGTCTCAACTCTGCAGGACACTGATGTCTACAGCAGGACCCCGTTCCATCCTCAGCTCACCCTTCGAAGTTGTTGTGCCTCTGTTGGCTCCCTGGCTGTGCTTTTGCTTCTTCTATGAGGCTGCCTGCTCCAGGAACACATCCTATTGCCTTCTGGCTCAACCAGGATGTGGCTCAAACCCTTCCTGGCTCAAGCCCCCTTCCCTGCTCCCAAGAAATCTCCCAACCCCTCCTCTTTCTCACCTTGGCCTTGGGAATGAGAACACAGAAACTACAAAACCCGGACTTGGCCTTTTCAAGAGGATGATGGTAATAAACGGTGACTACAATGAGTACTTTTAGCCTCAAGGACCTTCTAAAGCAGCCCAAAGCGTGGAGATTGGGTTCATTATTACACAGCTGCCAGAATGATCTTCCTGGCACAGATCAGATATGCCTTAAAGGAAGATTATCGCCTTCAGAAAAAAAATGTCCAGAGCACTTTGCCTGATGATCAACATCCTGCATGGTCTCACCCAAACTATCATCCACATCATGTGCCTCCTGGTTCCCCTTCGCACCATTGCTGACCAAACTGAGCTACCCCGTTGACGTTTTCCTAAACAGATCCCAGGGAGCCCCTTCTCAGATCTTTGATCATACATTCCCTTCCCCTGGCATAGTCAGGCAGCATTTTGTATATGAAGCTCATCCCTTTAAGGCACTTACTGTGCACCAAAAGACAGCAGAGGTGAGAGCCACAAACAGCCTCCAGAATCCTGTTTCCCAGCGGTCAGTCACACCTGGGAGCACGCTCTCAGGCACCCTTTAAGAGGACACTCCCAGATATCCCCCAGCTACTACCAAGAAGCCTGTGCCTGTTTCCCCTCTTGGAAAGTTTCCATTTTTGTAGACTTTTTGGGTCTTGGCTTGGGCTCCGCCTTTGTTATTTTTCTCTTCTACTGTGCCCATCTGAGCTTCAGGATCAGGTCCTCCCAGCCCCCCAGCACTAAGAGTTATGACAAGAATTCCTTTCCCTCAATTTCACAGGTCTGCATCCTCCCCATCCTTCCAGGCCCTGCTCAAATCCCACCTCCCCTATAATTTTTTCCAAATTCTTCAGGCTACAAGAACCTCCCTCTCATCTGGACCCCTGGCACACTTGATTTATTTTTCTCTTGACACTTGAACTTTCTTTTCAAGCTTTCTATGCATTTGGCCTAACCCCTTTCTAGATATGAAAATTCAAGTTTGGTAAATCTAAGTTTTACTTTTAGTTTATCTTTGTTTCCCTCCCACACTAGAAACACAGTACATGGGCCACCATATATATTTTTTTCACAATGTATTTTAAATATTTTGCTGAATGGGTGAATAGGTGAATGATCCTCTTGCATGGGAGCCAATGTTGGAGTCTTTACATAGATTTTCCGGTCAGAGAAGAGTATCTCAGCCTTTCAGGAAATAAGCCCATGAACAGTCATCCACTTACTTCCATCCAATTTAATCACCAAAACCTCTAGGCTGCCTCTGTTAGGTGAGCCCACTAGAATGGTGTGTTACAAACTCATAATTACAAAAGACAGAATGACAATCTAAAACCTCTCTTTTTTGACAGATATCAGTTGTCAGTATAAGTAAACACTTAAATACCAGAGGAAATGGAATGTTCACATAAGTAAGATCTTGTCCACACTTCAGTGTAGAGCCCTATGTAATACACATGCTTGGTCTGACAAATGATGAAGTGGCCACGGGTCCTTTTCAGTGGCCAGCATCCAGATCAGCAAAAACACACTACAATGATCTCCAAAAGAAAGGTTGTTACGGAGGTTAGGGAGGACTGCTAGAGGGGAGGTGGGGTTTGGAGCTACATTTCCTTGCAAATGCCCACTTTGAGGAATTGTAGACCCAAACACCACCTTCCGTCCTGCACTGCTCCCTAATCTCCAGCACAGCTACTCCCCTCCAGCACTCCTCCCTCCCCTCCAACACTCCCCCCTCCCTTCCAGCACTCCCCCTCCCTCCAGCACACCCCCCTCCCCCCCAGCGCTCTCCCTTCCTCTCCAAAACTCCCCCCTTCCCTCCAACACTCCCCCCTTCCCTCCAACACTCCCCACTCCCCTCCCTCCCCTCCAGCACACCCCCCTCCCCTCCAACACTCCCCCCTCCCCTCCAACACTACCTCTACCCTCCAACACTCCCCTCTCCCGTCCAACACTCCCCCCTCCCCTCCAACACTCCCCCCTCCCCTCTAGCACACCCCCTCCCCTCCAACACTCCCCCTCCCCTCCAACACTCCCCCCTCCCCTTCAGCACACCCTCCTTCCCTCCAGCACACCCTCCTTCCCTCCAACACTCCCCCTCCCCTCCAGCACACCCTCCTCCCCTCCAGCACACCCCTCTTCCCTCCAACATTCCCACCTCCCCTCCAACATCCTCCTCCCCATAAGCACTCCCTCCTCCCTTCCAGCAAACCCCCTCCCCTCTAACACTCCCCCCTCCCCTTCAGCACACCGTCCTCCCCATAAGCACTCTCACCTTTTCACCAGCACTCCCCCTCCCCTCCAGAACACCCCCCTTCCTTCCAGCACTCCCCTCTCCCCATCAGCACTCCCCCCTCCCCACCAGCACCTCCCTGTCCCCAACAGCACCCCTCTCCCCACCAGCATCCCCTCCCCCACCAGCACTTCCCCCTCCTCACCAGCATCCCCTCCCCCACCAGCACTCCCTCCTCCCCAAAGCACACCTCTCCCTCACCAGCACTTCCCCCTCCCCACCAGCACCCCCTCCCCACCAGCAGTTCCCTCCTCCCCCTCCCCCTCCCCCACTAGCACTCCTCCCTCCCCCATTTGATGAAGCTCCACTCCTCCATTAGAATGAAGCTACATAGGCTTCATCGAATCCATAAAATGAAAAGGCAAAAACCATGTGTTTTCCAGGGGTGGGGTGAGGAAGAGGTTCAGTACTAAATCCAGGCTTCATTTTCTCAATAGCTGGCCAGGAATGAGTCGAGGAGACCAATGCTATTAAATGGAGTGTCCTTTGGTGACCATAACCCAATTTCATAGCACATGAAAAAGTGAGCAAGATTCCAAGGTTCTAAACCAGAGAACAATGCCAAAATGGTTTTCACTTAGAATATTTTTTAAAAAGGGTTCCAGTAAAATGTATGGTTTTGAGCAACCTAATTTTCAGAGTATCTATCATTATGAATTAGGAGAAAAATTCACATTTGTGGACACAACCACTTTGGAAAACCTTTGGCAATTTCTTCCAAATCTGAACACATGCGTACCCAATAACTGAGCATTTGCACTCCTAGGCATATACCCAATAGAAATGCAAACATATATTCACAAAAGACATGCACAAGAATATTCATAGCAGCACTATTTATAATCAAACACTGGAAAGAACCCAAATTCTCAGCAACAGTAGAATGGGAGAGAAACATTGGGAAATGCAGGCATGAGCATAACCAACTACTGCCGCACACCACAACATAATGTTGCATGAAAGCCTCAAGACACAGAATGTACACGCTGCATGATTCATTTATAATTAAGTTCAAAACAGGCAAAGCTCATCCATGGTGATATAAATTGCAAGAGGAGTCATTGTGGGGACAGAAAGGAGCAAGGAAGGAGCAAGAGGGAAGCCTCCAGGGAGTGGTAATGTGTTCTCTGATCAAGGTACCACACGGAGGTACACTTAAGATTTCTACAGTTTCTGTAGATGTGTTACACTTCAATAAAAATTTACAACACACCCATCCTGGCTAACACAGTGAAACCCCGTCTCTACTAAAAATACAAAAAATTAGCTGGGCGTGGTGGCGGGTGCCTGTAGTCCCAGCTACTCGGGAGGCTGAGGCAGGAGAATGGCATGAACCCGGGAGGTGGAGCTTGCAGTGAGCCGAGATCCCGCCACTGCACTCTAGCCTGGGTGACAGAGTGAGACTCCATCTCAAAAAAAAAAAAAAAAAAAAATTTACAACATACACATACACACACACACACACACACACACACACACACACCCCTAAGTAACAACCAAGCTGCTAAATGGCTGTCATAACAACTACCTTTTCAAAATATCCACAAAAATAATAATTTAAAATATGAAGTCTCCATGCTTCTTTCTGACAATAATCATATCACAAAATAAAATGTTTATGAGACCACTTCTGGCTCAAGACAATAAAACCACACCATTGGCTGGAGTCAGTGGCTCATGCCTGTAATCCTAGCACTTTGGGAGGCCGAGGTGGGAGGATCGCTTGAGGCTGGGAGTTCGAGAACAGCCTGGGCAACAGAGCGCAACCCCCATCTCTACAAAATATTTTTAAATTAGCCACACCACTAGCATCTTTGATAAGGGGAATGGGAGTGAGTATTTGAAGCATCTGAATCCAGTTTCTGGTCATTAAATCTCTTACGTTGGTATGAAAATCACCTGCCAGAGGACCTGTTTCCCCAAGCTCTAAAACCAGTCTGTGTTCAAACACGGGAATCAGGGCACGTGGAACAGCCCGGATGAGCATCAAGTGACACAGCTGTTGAGCCCCAAGGCCTTAAGGAAGGCATGGGCCTCCGATCCATTCCTGGGACAGAGCCCATCCCTGTGCACCTGCTCCCAGCAGTGGGAATTTGCCTGATCCTGCGTCCCCAGATCCCTGCTCTGTTAATGCCACTACTATCCTGGTTCTCCCAAGACTAGAGCTCTGCCCTGTTTGTACATTTTCTGTAGTTTTTGGTGGTTTTTAAAAAATTCTCCTTTCCTCTATTACTCGTCTATTTAATTTTGTATTCCTTGCTTCAGCTGAATGTAAACATAAAAATGCTAAGGTACTTAAAGAAACATGGGGAAAGTGCTACATAATCTTAGTAGGGGAAGCTGTTCTAAGTATACACAAAATCCAAATGCCATTTCTTAAAAACTGATAAAATAAATTACATTTTAAATTGATTTCATAACTACACAAAGGAAATTTATTTCAATAAATTACTAACATAATGCACCATTAGCAAGACATATTGTAAGGACAGAAAGAACTGAGGAAGAGATTCAATACTAAATCCAGGCTTAATTTTCTCAATAGCTGGCCAGGAATGGGTCGAGGAGACCAATGCTATTAAATGGAGACCCCTTTGATGGCCATAACCAGAAAGAAATATTGAGCTTTACTTAGCAGGTTTATTGTCAGTAGTGGCATTGGTGATGCAGCGCTGCAACTATTTGTTTATTTGTTATGTATTATAAGATAGAACAATGAGCAAAGTCATTGAGATCCCACAGAAAATCCCACAAGATTCTCTGTGGGAGAAGGGAGATACGATAGTGAATAGGAGGAGTTGGGGAAGAAGCTTGTGATGTCATATTCAGATAGGAATATAAACTCATGATATGTATTTACGTGTGCATATGCATTTAATACAAGTGGTCCCTGACTTAACTTTTTTATTTTATGATGTTGGAAAAGTGATAAACATTCAGTAGAAACTGTACTTTCAGCACCCATACAACCATACTGTTTTTCACTTTCTGTACAGTATTCAATAGATTACATGAGATATTCAACACTGTATTATGAACACTTTATTATAAAATGTATTAGATTATTTTGCCCAACTGTAGGCTAATATAAGTGCTCTGATCACATTCAAAGGTAGGCTAAGATAAGCTGTGATGTTTGGTAGATGAAGTATATTAAATGCATTTTTGACTTAATATTTTCAATTTACCATGGATCTATCAAGATGTAATCCCATCATAAGTCAAGGAACATCTGTATGTGCTTTAATTGTACATATTTAATTTTACGTATTTTTTAATTCTGTAGGAAAACATAATGAACAAAATGAGACATAGGTGGAAATTCCAGAAAACATTTGTAACACATAAGACAAAAGGCTAATTTCCTTAATATATAAAGGGCCACTTATAAATCAATTTTTAAAACTCAGCAAAGCACAAAGAACATGAACAGATATTTCTCAAGAGAGAAAAAATAGATGGCTTCTTGGCAGGGTGTGGTGGCTCATGCCTGTAATCCCAGCACTTTGGGAGGCTGAGGCAGATGGATCACTTGAGGCCAGGCATTAGGGACCAGCCTGGCCAACATGGCGAAACCTCGTCTTTACTAAAAATACAAAAATTAGCCGGGCCTGGTGGCACACACCTGTAATCCCAGCTACTTGGAGGCTGAAGCACAAGAATTGCTTAAACCCGGGAGGCGGAGGTTGCTGTGAGCCAAGATCACCCCACTGCACTCCAGCCTAGGTAACAGAGTAAGACTCTGTCTCAAAAAAAAAAAAAAAAAAAAAAAAAAAAAAAAAAAGTTGGCTTCTTATATCAAAAAATGCTTAACCTTGAAACAACAAGATACTCTACACATCTATTTGATTGGCCAAAATGCAGAGCACTGACATCAATTGCTGGTGAGAATATGGAGCAACAGGAACTCTTGTTCATTACTGATGGAAATGCAAAATGGTACAGCTACTGTGGAAAACAATTTGGTGGTTTCTTTTGTTTGTTTTATTTTTTTCTAAAAGGCCATTACAGCGTTAGACAGTTTGGTGATTTCTTACAAAACTAAACATGCTTTTACCACATGATCCAGCAATTACATTCCTTGGTATTTACCCAAAGGAGTTGAAAACTTATGTCCACACAAAAACCTATACACCAATGTTTATAGCAGCTTTATTCATAATTGCCAAAACTTGAAGCAACCAAGATTTTACTGAGTAAAAGAAGCCAATGTGAAAAGGCCACATACTGTATGATTCCAACTATATAACACTCTAGAAGGGCAAAACTATGAAGATAGTAAAAAGATCAGCGGTTGCCGGGAGTTAGGAGGACAGAGGGATGAATAGGTGGAGCACAGAGGATTTTTTTGGGTAGTGAAGCTACTACATATGATGCTATAATAGTGAATACATGTCATTATACATTTGTCCAAACCCACAGAATGTACAACATGGAGAGTAAACTCTAAGATAAACTATGGACTCTGGGTGGTAATGATGAGTGAATGTAGGTTCATCGATTGTAATAAGTGTACCCCATCTGGTGGGGAATGTTGACAATGGGGAAGGCTATGCATGTGTGGGGCAGAGGACGTACTGGAAATCTCTGTACCTCCTGCTCAATTTTGCTGTGAACTTAAAACTGCTCTAAAAAATAAAGGCAATTTTTAAAATATTGCTGACTTTACTTTAAATGTTTAAAATGCAAGTGAAAAAACTCAAAGGGGGAGAAAATGGTAATAGCTACCAAATTTCAAATTCAGATACTTTTGACGCATAATTTCTCTTCTAAACACTTATCCTAACTGGGCGCGGTGGCTCACGCCTGTAATCCCAGCACTTTGGGAGGCTGAGGTAGGCGGATCACTTGAGGTCAGGAGTTTGAGACCAGCCTGGCCAACATGGTGAAACCCCGTCTCTACTAAAAATACAAAAATTATCCGGGTGTGCTGGCATGTGCCTGTAATCCCAGCTACTTGGGAGGCTGAGGCAGGAGAATTGCTTGAACACGGGAGGCGGAGTTTGCAGTGAGCCAAGATCGCACCATTGCACTCCAGCCTGGGTGAAGAAGCAAGACTCCATCAAAAAAAAAAAAAAAAATTATCCTACAGACACACATGGATGGATGCAAAAATGTGTACACCAGGATATTGATTACACTACTATTTGTAGCAACAGAAATTTACGGATACCGGCTCATGCCTGTAATCCCAGCACTTTGGAAGGCTGAGGCGGGCGGATCACGAGGTCGGGAGATCGAGACCATCCTGGCTAACACGATGAAATCCCGTCTCTACTAAAAATACAAAAAAAAAAATTAGCCGGGTGTGATGGCGGGCGCCTGTAGTCCCAGCTACTCGGGAGGCTGAGGCAGGAGAATGGCGTGAACCCGGGAGGCGGAGCTTGCGGTGAGCAGAGATCGTGCCACTGCACTCCAGCATGGGCAACAGAGCGAGGAGACTCTGTCTCAAAAAAAAGAAAAGAAAAGAAAAAAGAAACTGTTTACTGAATTACAACATATCCATCCATACAATGAAATACTACCCAGCTGTTAAAACAATGAGATAATTCATACATCTTGACATGGAAACATGTCCAAGATACATTGTTAATTTTTTTTAAAAGGCAATGCACTAACATGATGTATTTGTAGCTACTCTCGGTGTTTAAAAACAAAAGGATATATATATAGTTTATATCCATTAAATATATCTACAAGAACATGAAAACAAAAACCAAAACAGTGGTTGCTTCTAGGGAAGGAAGCTGGAAAACTTGGTGGGGGTGTGGTGGGTTGATGTTAAAACAGCTTTTCACTTATGCTCTCTTAAACTTTTTGGATTTTTATTAAACTATTTAAACATAAGTAATTATTCAAGTAAACCGTTTCTTCACTAGAAAAATGTAACTTAAAGGTTTTAATGAAAATTAAAAATTAGAAAAATAGGCATGAAAAACATAACTTACCAACATAGTATTAAAAAATGGATAACATTAGTGCTCAGATTTCCCTTGATGAGTGGTCAGAGTTGTTAAGTGGTTTCAGACAAGTAAATACAGACAGGTTAATTGCTGGGGAGGGCCGAGCCTTGTTACTAATGAAAGAAACACAGATTTAGGCAACATCAAGAAGCATTATACTATCAATAATGAAAACCAATAAAACTGGAGCTTTCCAAATGGTTCCACTCATTTGAATGATGTGTGCGTACCTTTTCCCAAATAATGCTGATACACATCTGCTCAAATACATGAAAGTTCCCATCCTGCCAACTCTTATGGAAGGAGCAAGTTTGCATGTCAGCTGCACAGAAGAGGGCAAGTGGTAAGAAGAGGAGATGGGGAGGGAGGCATTTGACAACTTTTCAAGACACCAGCACCAACAACTTACTTGTTTATTGGGGGTTAGCGGCTTTAGGAAAAAATGGTAATTAAATAGAATGTTTTATTTCTGTAAGGCAACTTGGGAATACATAAGAATTATAAAATCATTCTTTGATCCTCTAGTTCTACTTTGGGTCCAAAGTTCCCACATTCATATCAATGCTACTTATGTTAATGAACAAAATTAGAAGTATAATAAAACATGATTGTACTTTTTTTTTTTGAGACAGAGTCTTCCTCTGTCACTCAGGCTGGAGTGCAATGGCAAGGTCTCAGCTCACTGCAAGCTCCACCTCCTGGGTTCAAGCGATTCTCCTGTCTCAGCCTCCTGAGTAGCTGGGATTACAGGCACACACCACCTTTTCCAGCTATTTTTTGTATTTTTAGTAGAGACGGGGTTTCACCATGTTGGCCAGGCTTGTCTTGAACTCCTGACCTCATAATGCACCCACCTTGGCCTCCAAAAGTGCCGGGATTACAGGCGTGAGTCACCACATCCAGCCATGATTTTACTTTCTAAAATGTAAGTATGTAGATAGACTAATTCTAACATATTAGATAATATTGAATTAAAAGCAGTATACCAAATAACGGATGAACACTTGTTACAATTATATAAGTCTATGTAGAGACATGATCAAAAGTAGAAAATTAATTTGGAGGAGTGGAAATAGTTTATAATGTATTCATTAGGTTGTGTGAATGGTTGTTTAAATTCACAGAAGAGAGCCTATCCATCTGGCAGGCAGTCCAACAGAACAAGGAGGACCAGATGGGCACAGTAATAGGTCAGTATCGGCAGAAGAAAGAATATCCAGGACAGGATTAATTACTAAGGCCCCCACCCGCCTTGGGACCTGGGACAGGCCAGTTGGCCGGCTCGACTTGTCCTGCAGGCACCCAAGGGAATTAAAGGCCACCTGGTGGCTATATCAGAAAATTACAGCTCAGTTGATTCCTGGAGGGCAGCTGCAGCAAGAAAAACTAAATAGGACCTAGACTGACCACAATGTATTGGTTAGCTTCACATACACACAGAAGTATCTTAACAGATTATCACTATTTCCTGCAAATCCTGTTACTTCCTCTTCATTTTTGCCAGGGTCCTCAGTCATGCCTTCTCTCACCTTCAATCAGCATAATACAGGTTGAACATCCCTAATCCAAAAATCCAAAATTCAAAATTCTCCTAAATCTGAAACTTTTTGAGAGCTGACCTGACACCACAAGTGGAAAATTCCACACCTGCCCTCAAGTGACAGATCACAGTCAAAACAGCCAAAACTTTGTTTCATGCACAGAATTATTTAAAATATTGCATAAAACAGACCGGGCATAGTAGCTCAAGCCTATAATTCCAGCACTTTGGGAGGCCGAGGCAAGTGGGTCACTTGAGCTCAGGAGTTCGAGATCAGCCTGGGCAACATAGCAAAACCCCATCTCTACCAAAAATACAAAAAAATTAGCCAGGCTGGCCGGGCACAGTGGCCCACGCTTGTAATCCCAGCACTTTAGGGGGCCGAGGTGGGTGGATCACTTGAGGTCAGGAGTTTGAGACCAGCCTGGCCAACATGGTGAAACCCCGTCTCTACTAAAAATACAAAAATTAGCCCGGCGTGATGGCGGGTGCCTGTAATCCCAGCTACTCGGGAGGCTAAGGCAGGAGAATCGCTTGAACCCGGGAAGAGGTTACAGTGAGCCAAGATTGCGCCATTGCACTCCAGCCTGGGCGACGAGCAAAACTCTGTCTCAAAAAATAAAAATAAAAAATAAAAAAATTAGCTGGGCGTGGTGGTGTGCACCTGTAGCTACTCAGGAGGCTGAGGTGGGAGGATCCCTTGAGCTTGGGAGGTGGAGGTTGAAAGGAAGTGGAGGTTGCAGGGAGGTAGAGGTTGCAAGGTGCCAAGATTGCACAACTGCACTCCAGCCTGGGAAACAGAGCAAGACCCTCTCTCAATAAGTAAATAAATAATAAAATACTGTATAAAATTACCTTCAGGCTATGTATATAAGATGTATATGAAACAAATTAATTTCATGCTTAGACTTGGGTCCCAGCTCCAAGATATCTCATTATGCAAATATTCCAAAATCTGAAACACTTCTGGTCCTAAGCATTTCTGATAAAGGATACTCAAGCTATATCTCTATCTTCTTTCCTCTGAAAATGCCACGTGCAGAATTCATTACTATTGCATGTGAATGAGCAAGATTTAGCATTTAAATAGTCAAAACCATCCCTTTGCTTCAGCACATCCTCTAATTCTTCTCCAGAAACATGGCAATATACATATTTTCTTATTAAACAATAACAATGATAACTGTTTGATTCACAAAAACAAATATGTGTTTTGTTTCACTACCTTTTTTTAGTGACTCATTCATTATTGAACACTATTCCCATCATTCAGTCAACTCTTGAATATCCTTTGAGATAGTTTGAGTAATTAAAATAGCAGCATTTAATTTCAGGTCTATTTTTGATAGAATTATTATTAGTACCCTCAGCGAGGTCTCTCTGCCTGAAAGACAGCTCCCCCCTCCCTCCCACCAAGTGACAAGTCCTGATATGACATTAAAAACGCATGAATCCCAGCTGCTCGGGAGGCTGAGATGGAAGAATCACTTAAGCCCAGGAGGTCGAGGCTGCAGTCAGCTATGATCACGCCACCGCACTCCAGCCTGGGCAACAGAGCTATACCCTGTCTCTAAAAAATAATAATAATAATAATAATAATAAGTAAAAAGCATTTTAAAAGATAAGGAAAATCTCTTTCAAAAGGAACTTCTGGACACTGACACCTGACTCCCTGGGCTTTTGTTTGATTCCCTTTTCCGCTGAGGTCTACTTCCTGATTGCTCAGCTGACCATTCCTCATCTATTTGTCATGAAAGTGAGTGGATCACAGCAGAAGCTCAAAAAACATGAGTCCCTCCTCTTCCCATCCATTTGGACCAGCATGCCTGTGTAAAGGCCAGAAGTGTGAAACAGGATGGCAAGCACCAGTTGTACATTAGAATGCAGGATGTGAATGAAAGAAGGCATTAAGCAGGGGATCAGGCCCCTCCTCCCAATCTTTGGGTCCACCTGTGGCTTTGGTAAGTCCCAGGACTAGAGTATGCCCTTCATGACCCCATCCACCTTAACACCTGCTACTCAAAGATGGGGTGCCACCAGCCCTTCAGTCCATCTTCTCCAGCCTGGGCTTAGTCAGGAGATGTTTCAAAGCCTTCTTCCTTAAATTCATCTTGCCACAGTACTATCATTGTTTACTTTTCCCAAACAAATTGAAAATGAGAAGGTGTGTCCAAAAGGAAACTTGGAAACAGAGACACCAAAAAAATTCAGGTAATGCATGGCACTCGCCTAAGAAGTCCTTCCACTTAACTGGATTCCAACACATTGGTTATTCTTTGTTTCCCTGGTTCTTATTCTGCTTGTCAATGATCAAAACATCAGAAAATAATTAACATCATCAACAGCAGAACAAACTGACAGTTATGAGTTTCCTGATGTACAGCCCCAGGAAGGATGAACCACCACTTCTGGCTATTGTCACCATGTTCTCATGTATAGCCTGAATCTCATCATAAGAAAACATGAAACAAACCCAAACGGAGAGACAGTCTCTAAAACTACAGGCCTACACACCTAACAGCAAGGTCATGAAAAATAAACGAAAGCTGAGGAGTTGTTCCAGATTAAAGGAGACTGAAGAGTCATCTCAAGGAGATTATTAAGAGAAGTGGTAAAATTTGAACAGGGACTGTATATTAGATAAGAATATTATATCAAGGTTAAATTTCCTGAATTTTCTAATTGAGCCACGGTGATAGGGTTTGGCTCTGTGTCCCCACCCAAATCTCATGTCGAATTGTAATCCCCGTGTGTCGGAGGAGGGGCCTGGTGGGAGGTGATTGGATCATGGGGACAGACTTCCCCCTTGCTGTTCTCGTGATAGAGTAATCACAAGATCTGGTTGTTTGAAAGTGCATAGCACTTTCCCCTTCACTCTCTCTCTCTCCTGCCTCACCATGGTAAAACACACTTGCTTCCCCTTCACCTTCCTCCCTGATTGTAAGTTTCCGAAGCCTCCCAGTCATGTTTCCTGTACAGCCTGCAGAAATGTGAGTCAATGAAACCTCTTTTCTTCATAAATTACCCAGTCTCAGGTAATTCTTCATAGCAGCCTGATAACAGACTAATACATGTGGTTATGCAGGAGAACGTTCTTAGGAGATTTCTGCTAAAGTATTTTGACATAGAAGGGCACCAATCATTTAGGAAAAAAGTAATGTGAATACGTAGAGAGTAATAACATAGGGAGTGATAGGCAAATGTGGCAAAATGTTAAGAATTGGGGTAAAGCAAATGTGGAAATTTTTTTCGTAACTCTGCTGTAAGTTTGGGATTATTTCTAGAAAGAGAAAAGAGAAAACACAAAAATAGAACATTCAAAAATCAGATCCTTCACCTCTATTTTCTGATAGGTTTTTCATGTAAGAAAAGGTGAGAGTTTACCTGCAACTCTCCTATCAGTAGCATTTTTAAGTTGAGTAGTAATAGTGATCATTGGGAAAGCGATTCAGTTATTTGGTTATGTGGACTGTATGAGTTCATTTTCACACTGCTATGAAGAAATACACGAGACTGGGTAGTTTACAAAGGAAAGAAGTTTAGTTGACTCACAGATCCACATGGCTGAGGAGGCCTTGGGAAACTTACAATCATGGTAAATGGGGAAACAAACAAGTCCTTCTTCACATGGTAGCACGATAGAGAAGAAGTGCCAGCAGGGGGAATGCCAGACGTTTATAAAACCATCAGATCTCATGGGACTCACTCATTATCATGAGAATGGCATGGGGGGGAACCACCCCCATGATCTAATTACCTTCCAAGAGGTCACTCCCCCAACATGTGGGGATTACAATTTGGATTACAATTCAAGATGAGATTTGGGTGGGGACACAGAGCCAGACCATACCATGGGTCTACCAGCTTTTTTCCCTCATTAGAGAGAAGGCATTGATTTGCCTCATAGGTTCTCCTAATTAAACCTGAAGTCCTGTACCCATCTGGTCCAATGGAGAGTTTGCCCTTCTATGTTCACAAATAATAGCAGTGGATGAGCCGGGTGTGGTGGCTCACGCCTGTAATCCCAGCACTTTGGGAGGCCGAGGCCAGTGGATCACCTGAGGTCAGGAGTTTGAGACCAGCCTGGACAACATGGTGAAACCCCGCCTCTAGTAAAAATACAAAATTAGCCCTGTGTGGTGGCGCATGCCTGTGATCCCAGCTACTTGGGAGGCTGAGGCACGAGAATCACTTGAACCCGGGAGGCAGAGGTTGCAGTGAGCTGAGGTCACACCATTGCACTCCAGACTGAGCAACAAGAGCATAGTATATCCACTACAAAATAGTAGTGGATAAGTATTAAATGCTTATATATGAAACACTGTACCTTCTTAATTTTTATTTTATTTTTTAAAATTTATTTTTGAGACAGTGTCTTACTCTATCGCCCAGGCTGGAGTGCAGTGGCATGAATGGCTCACTGGAGCCTCATCCTCCTGGGCTAAGCAATCCTCCCACCTCTGCCTCCTGAGTAGCTGCGACCACTCAGCTATGCACCACAGGTATGCGCCACCATGCCTGGCACTAGTTTATTTATTTTTTGTAGAGACAGGTTTCCCCATGTTGCCCAGGCTGGTCTTGAACTCTTGTGCTCAAGCGATCCTCCCACTTTGGCCTCCCAAAGTGCTGGGATTACAGGTCTGCACTACCACACCCAGCCATGCTAACCTTTTAATAGCATTAAGGCATTTAATTCTCACAAGAATACTGTAAGCTATGTACTATTATTTATCCATTTTTACAAATGAAGAAACTGAGGCACAGAGAGGGCAATACATTTCACGACCTCACAAAATGACTTGGTGAAGAAGCCAGGAATTGAAATCAGGTGAATCTGGCACCAGCGTCGATGCTCTTAACCATGCTACTACACGACATCTAGGCAGAAAGAGCCCTTGCTGGGGCAGCATTTTGTTGGGAGGAACGTTGATCTGGCATTCCTACTCTTGGCACTAGGATTGAATACTGCCCTGAGTCTGGATATCTACCTAACCGTCACATGCCAGAGATGGCTACAAAGCCTTTAACAATAGAAGTAGGGGTCAGGCGTGGTGGCTTATGCCTGTAATTCTAGCACTTTGGGAGGCCGAGGCGGGTGGATCACCTGAAGTCAGGAGTTCGAGCCCAGCTTGGAAAATATGGCAAAACCCCGTCTCTACTAAAAATACAAAAATTAGCCAGGCATGGTGGTGGGTGCCTATAATCCCAGCTACACAGGAGGCTGAGGCAGGAGAATGGCTTGAACCTGGGAGGCAGAGTTTGCAGTGAGCCAAGATAGCACCACTGTACTCCAGCTTGGGCAACAGAGTGAAACTCCATCTCAAAAAAAAAAAAAAAAAGAATAGAATAGAATAGAAGTAGGGCCTCTTTCCCTGCTCCCCTGGCCCCTTCTTCCCCCTTCCACCATCTGTATATGAGTCTCAGGGATTGTAAAGACAACCAAGATGATGATGGAATCCACACCATGGAGTGAGAAAGACACAAATTCGGCCATGATGAATTGTGATGTTAATGTGCCTCCATCCCCCATTTCCCTCGCTACCTTGTCTGGTTCTGTGGGCCTCCTCCCTATTCCTCCTTTTCCCGTGCAGCTCCTCTGCAGGAGGGTCAATGCTCACTTCATATCAAGGCTCTCCCTTTCACTTTGCTCCACACCAACTCAAAGCTCAACTGAAATCCAATATGGGTTCTTTATTTCCCTCACACCCACCATACACAATGCCCACAGCCGGTTACGTCTTCTGCCGCCTCTGGTCTGAGTGTTTCTTTCTAGGAGAGTTCTCTGGTAGTGACCTCTGTACTCAGCTGTTCTGTCCCCTGCTCTGCCTTCACTGGGGCAACAGAGGAACTATTTTATATTCTGCTTCTTTGGGCAGCAAAAGTAAATTACACAAGGTGTGGGTGGAGGGGGGTCCAAGTTGAAAACAGATTTCAATGTCAGGCAGAAACATGGATGCCTGTGACACTCTGAGTAATGACATTCAAAACCCATTCTGGATGCAGAAACCTGTAAACAAAATGTAGGGAGTGTGTAGGGATGGGAGGGAGGAAAGAGCAGATCCTTTTAACTTCCCAGAGAGGGAAAAATTTGTAATGATCCGAAAATAATAAAACTGTTGGAAACAGGTGAAATCCGCCTTATGGCAGGCTCATCATTCCTTGAAAGACAGCTCTGTTCGTTCTGCAATGATGTAGAAACCACTAATCATGCGCCACCATAAACTTGGACCCCCCTCCAACCACACCTTGTGTAATTTACTTTTGCTGCCCAAAGAAGCAGAATATAAAATATTTCCTCTGTTGCCCCAATGAAGGCAGAGCAGGGGACAGAATAGCTGAGTACAAAGGTCACTACCAGAGAACTCTCCTAGAAAGAAACACTCAGACCAGAGGCGGCAGAAGACGTAACCGGCTGTGGGCATTGTGTATGGTGGGTGTGAGGGAAATAAAGAACCCATATTGGATTTCAGTTGAACTTTGAGTTGGTGTGGAGCAAAGTGAAAGGGAGAGCCTTGATATGAAGTGAGCATTGACCCTCCTGCAGAGGAGCTGCACGGGAAAAGGAGGAATAGGGAGGAGGCCCACAGAACCAGACAAGGTAGCGAGGGAAACGGGGGATGGAGGCACATTAACTTACTGCCGTCCCATCTGGTAATCATTTCCATACACTGAGTCACGCTATGGCCATGCTATGTCACTTTGAGTGCTAGCACAGCAGCAAGATGGGTAGATCTGAACTACATGTGGTAGCAGGGGTGTGGCAGGTGCTTGGGTAATGACCGATAGTAGGTAGCAGGACAGCACCTGCACTGAAGAGAACATTCTCCAGGGGTTAAAGGTGGAGCGTGTCCAGGTTCTTAACGTCTTGAGCAAAGAATTGGACAAAACGCACAAAGCAAGGAAGGAATGAAGGGATTTATTGAAAATGAATGTACACTCCACAGTGTGGGAGTGGGCCTGAGCATAGGGTTCAAAAGGCCCTGTTACAGAATTTTTGGGAGTTTAAATACCCCCTACCAAATTCCATTGGTAACTTTGGGTACACCCTATGTAAATGGAGAGGATGAAGTAAAGTTACAGTCATTTAGAGCGTACGCTCTATGGAGAGGATGTTTTCTGTTATAGCCAAAGTGTGAATCGGCCTTATGTTCCCTGCCTCCAGACCCTATTTTCCTGCCTCACAGGAAGGCAAAACAATGACTCAGATGATATACAAAGTCACAGTGAGTACCCAGTGACTAACATGATGTCTCGGGGTGTCCTGCGAGACAGGTGAAGCCCTACCTATAATACTCAGAAATCAGGGAGTTAGCATTGTGTAACAGTTAGCTGAATGCAGGCCACCAATCTCTAGGCCATGGCTCTTGGATAGACTGGCTTTTTGGAGTAGACGGTACTGGTGGGAAGAAAGTAAACTTTGAGATTTGAATAGAGAGGGTACTAGACAGACCTAAGCACATTAGCGATCACATCGAACCAGGCATCAGAACCAGCTCACAGGCTCCTCCAGTCTAGAAGCAAGGGTGAATTGGAGGCAGTCCTAGAATGTTGATGTACATGGTCAAATGCCTCTCTATGAGGTCGGGATTGGTCCTACAGATCAAAGCTCCAGGCCACACATGTTAAGGACCCTCAGCCCAGGGAGGTGGCTTTAATCTTGGTTCTCCAGTGTCAGGAAGAGATCCTTCAGTCATGGGGTAAGTATTTTCTGAGCACTTAGTATGTGGCAGGCGCTGGACTATAATGGAGAATAGTCTCTGCCCTCAAGGAGCTCCGAGAAACAAGACTCATTGGACCATCAGTCTGGATTCACTGAAGCAGGATTCTTTACAGCACTTCTGATGCAATTGTCACGGACTGGAGACCAGCCTCCATACAGGACCTGCAGGCACATTTTGTTATGCCCTGCACAGCGAAATACAAATCCAGTAGAGGTAAATGCGCAAGTCTGAGGGGAACAGCTTGAAGATCTTATATACCACCCCACCACAGTGTTTCTAAAGGTTAGGCAATGTCGCTGAAAATAGAGAAGAGGAAAGGTACATCCAGAAAGTGGAATAATAACCCTCCAAAGACATCCACGTTCTAATCCCCGGGATCTGTGAAGACGTTACCTGATGGAGCGAAAGCGACTTTGCAGATGTGATTAAATTAAGGGCCTTGAGGTGGGGAGATTATCCTGTATTATCTGGATGGGCCCAATCCAATCACACTGTTCTTTTCATCAGAGAACCTTTCATAGTCAGAGGGAGATGTGACTACAGAAGAATGGTTGGACACGTGCAACACTGTGGGCTTTACAGAGGAAGGAAGGGGACATGAGCCAAGGAACTCTGCCAGCCCCTAGAAGCTAAAAAAGGCAAGGAAACAGATTCTCCCTTAAAGCTTCCAGAAAGGGACACAGCCCTGTAACACTTGGATTTTAGCCCAACTGGGTGTGTGTCCTGCTAGTGATCTCCAGAACTGTAAGATAAGTGTGCGTTGTTTTAAGCCATTAGGCTTGCTCGTGATTACTTGTTATAGCAGCGATAAGAAACTGATACATTGGCTTTTTTTTTTTTCAAACAGATTCTCACTCTGTCACCCAAGCTGGGGTGCAGAGGCATGATCTCAGCTCACTGCAACCTCCAACACCCGGGTTCAAGCAATTCTCCTGCCTCAGTCTCACAAGTAGCTGGGACTACAGGCATGCACCATCATGCCTGACTAATTTTTGTATTTTTAGTAGAGATGAGGTTTCACCATGTTGGCCAGGCTGGTCTTGACATCCTGACCTCAGGTGATCCACCCACCTCGGCCTCCCAAAGTGCTGGGATTACAGGCATGACCCACCATGGCCAGCTGGCATATTTTATGATGCTAAAAAGATTGGGTACTATCTATTCTCTAATACTTGCTAAATCTTCATCTATTGTAACAGGAAATAAATTGATAGTGGCCAAAAAGGATAAATTTTAAAATAACAGTTTAAGCATATTCTTTACATATAGAGGTAAATATCAAAAGAAATGCCCAAGAGAAGTGAAAGTGGTTGCCTCTGCAGAGTGAGACTAAAAGATGGGGCAGGAATCTGCTGTTTTGGTACTACTGATGCAATTTTTAAGAATCAGAATGCACTAAAACTTTGACTTAAGAAATGCTAAAACAATGTAACTAGACCAGTGTTTTCTTTCATATAAGCAGGTATTGTCTAGAGCTGTACTGTTCTACATAGTTAGCCAATAGCTCTATGTGGCTTTTACATTTCATGTTAAAATTAACTAAAATTGGCCGGGCATGGTGGCTCACACCTGTAATCCCAGCATTTTGGGAGGCCGAGGTGGGTAGATCACCTAAGGTCTGGAGCTCAAGACCAGCCTGGCCAACATGGTGAAACCCTGTCTCTACTAAAAATACAAAAATTAGCCAGGCGTGGTGGCATATGCCTGTAGTCCCACCGAGCTACTCGGGAGGCTGAGGCAGGAGAATCGCTCGAACCTGGGAGGTGGTGGTTGCAATAAGCCGAGACTGCACCACCGCACTCCAGCCAGGGTGACAGAGTGAGACTCTGTCTCAAAAAAAAAAAAAACTAAAATTAAATTAAATTAAAAGTTCAGTCCCTCATTCACACCAGCCACACTTTGTGTGCCAGACAGTGTATTGGATTCGTAGATTAAGAACTTTCCATGAGAACATTCTATTAGGCTATGCTGGTCAAGATTCTTTTGTTCTCTGCCCTGCACACCCCTGAAGCCATTTGGGTTTGTAACTATTGCCTAGCGGCAAGATAGGGCTACAGATGTGAGTGTATGGGAGCCTGCAGGCCAGTTAAAGGAGTTACATCTGCCAGTCAGGATTAATGGAAAGCAAGATTAGAAAAGGAACAGACCAGCTCACCAGTTATCTAGGACTACATACCAAACCACCTCAAAACGTATGTGTTGTACAATAACCATTGTATTTGACCCTCAGCTGGAACATCTAAGGATGGTCTCTCTGTGTGGCCTGGGCTTCTTCATCACATGGTGCCTGGGTCCAAGAAACAGGAAGTGGAAGCTGCCAGGTTCTGAAGACCTGGGCCTGGAGACTGGCACTGCTCACTTCCACTATATTTCATTAGCCAAGTAAGCGCAGAACCCAGATTCAAGGAGAGGGGACATAGACTCCACTTCTCAATGAGAAGAGTATCACAGAATTTGGGGGCCATATTTTAAAACCACCAAAGCTCAGAACTCCTCTTCTTCCTTATCAATGCCTACTTTTCAAGGAAAGATTTTTTTTTTTTACAAAACCTTTATAAAGACAGTCTTTACAACTTGCATGCCTTTGCTATTCTATAACTATAAAGTACCCCACTACATGTCAAACGCTGTGTAGACTGTTACTCTTTCAAGCAATGACATAAAGGAGGAAATAGAGAAATGCAATATGAAGAGAGTTTCTTTTTTCTTTTTCTTTTCTTTTTACATTTTTTTACATTTTTCCCTAAAAATTTCACTGAAGTGAGAAAGCTTTTTTAGATGGAAGAAAACGTGAACATGTTTATAGACAGGAGAAAAAGGGTGTTGCCAATATAGAAAAAGATTCTAAGTGTTGGTAGAGAAGGAAGGAATTGGCTAAAGAGTAGCAGGGAAGGTGGAGCTGATTTCCAGATTAATTTTTTTTAAAAAGGCCAGGTGCGGTGGCTCATTCCTGTAATCCCAGCACTTTGGGAGGCTGAGGTGTGTGAAATGCTTGAGCACAAGAGTTCAAGACCAGCCTGGGCAACATGGGGAAACCTGTCTCTACTAAAAATACAAAAATTGGCCAGGTATGGTAGTACGTGCCTGTAATCCCAGCTACTCAGGAGGCTGAGGCAGGAGAATCACTTGAACCCAGGAGGCGAAGGTGAGCCAAGATTGTGCTCACTCCAGCCTGGGTGACAGAGTAAGACTCCATCTCAAAAAATAAAATAAAATAATTTAAAAATTTAAAAAAGAGTACCAGGGAAGGAATTTACATCAGGTCACAGGTGGCTACTAATCCTTTGTCCCTTCCAGAAATTTTTACATTTTCCTTTTAACGAGTCTGTGTCTTTCTCCCTATGAACATTAAAAAGCACATTTGCACAGAACACTGTGTGGCCCACTTGGAATCCAATTCTAAAGGCGAAATAGCCTTCAATTCCATTATTTCTACCACTACCTCGCCCCACTTAGAAGAGGTGTGCATGTCAGTGTTAAATGCTGCTCCTCCAACGGTTCTTCCAAGAAGCAAAGAAACAGACTGCTGCAATGGGATCTCTGAGCAATTCTGATTTGCTGGGAATTGCAAAGGTTTTCTTTTACTCAGTGTTCTTGAGGTTTTGCTTCCATCTTCGAGGAATGAATCTTTTACCACTCCAAATTTTTCACCTAGAGAGACACTTGCAAGTCCACAGAACACAAAAATGGCATTTATTAAACATTTAAATCACCTATAGGGTAATTATCAGATAAATACAGTATAAGGTTGCATTATTATCGTCTCTATGCCTGACATTTTCATAAAGCCATTTTATTCTGCAGTTTAAGAGAAATGATTACCAATAAAGCTTTTTTTTTTTTTTTTTGAGACAAGAGTCTCACTCTGTCACCCAGGCTGGAGTGCAGTGGCGTGATCTCGACTCACTGTAAGCTCTGCCTCCGGGGTTCACGCCATCCTCCTGCCTCAGCCTCCTAAGTAGCTGGGATTACAGGCACCTGCCACCACGTCCGGCTAATTTTTTGTTGTTGTTGTTGTATTTTTAGTAGAGACGGGGTTTCACCGTGTTAGCCAGGATGGTCTTGATCTCCTGACCTCGTGATCCGCCTGTCTCAGCCTCCAAAAGTGCTGGGATTACAGGCGTGAGCCACCACGCCCAGCCCAATAAAGCATTTTAATTGAATATTGTCAGTGATTGAGCTTTGGAAGGTTTTTAATTGGGTCATGTGATTTTCTAAAACTACTAAGTTCCTACTTTCTGATTTGAGAAATACATGTGACATTTATAAGTGTAACAACTAGTTACCAAGGGGGAACAAAATCCAAAAACCATAAGAAATCAGAGGGGCGAGGCTGTGACTCCTATCATGCATTTATCGTGCTCCTCTCGGGTGTCTCCTGCCGTCTCTCAGATTACAGCTGTCCACAGCTCACAGGTAATAAACTCAGGCTATTCCAGCTTTCTGACTTCATTTTCATTCAAATCTCAACAAATATTTACAAAGCACTTACTATATAGTAACACTGCACATGAGGCCAGTCAAATATGAGGAAGACAGTGGTAAATGTGTGAGATGGAGCAAGAGCCACAACTAAAGAATCAAAGAGGATATCTCTTCTAAATCCAGAGATATGAGAAAGAAAATAGAAAAACTCTTATTAGACATAGGAGTCAGGGAGCTTACATGAGCAGAAATGGCCAACCCAAGGACAGAATAGAATAAAGAAACCAAGTTAAGACAGTAAATTCTGAGCCAAGTCTTTTCTTTCTTTACCTTTCTCTCTCTTTTTTTTTTTTTTTGGTAGCTCCTGGTCTCTGGTTGAAGAGCCAAATCTTTTTGAAAGAGTAGTCCTGCGGAGGACCCACTGGGCACCTGCTAGGGAAACAATGGAAGGGATGAAAACAGAGAAGGAAAAGAAAGCGGATCCAGGGTTCCCACCTCCCTGGGTGAACCCGACTATCAATGCCCACATTAGACAAAAGGAGACGAAAAGATGTTTTCCTGGGCTCCTGGTTTGTGTTATTTGAGGCCTTCCTTTTTCAAACAATCTAATCTAATGTATCAGGTATCTGATTCAAGAGGCACATTCATTGACTTTCATAGTTAATTTATGGACTTATGGCTGCTAATATTTGTTGGCTGTTACAAAACTTTATCCACAGCTCATAAAGATTTCTTAGTTGTGAGCAATAGCAATTTAAATCTTTTCTTAGGGCAGGTTTGTTTTTTAGTTTAGTTTTTGTAAGATTATTACAGTAATAGAACTTTGGCACTTTTACTAAGGGAAGGGAATCTTGAAGGATTTCATAACCAACTGTGTTTTCTAGTAAGCTCAGACACACAAAACCCTAGGAAAGAGGCTCAGAAAACATGAGATGTAAGGTGAGGTTTGGCATAGACTTTGAATGAGGAATGGCAAAGGCTGGCATCTTCATTCCAAAGTACCCACTGGCACACAGCATTTGCTAAGCAATTTACCAAGACAACAGGGGTAGCTTCCTTGGCTTTTTATTTATAAAAGCATGCTAGACACATCTTAGAACAGTGACTGGGAAGTCTGTCTGATATTGTTGTTGTTACTGTTATTATTATTATGATCACTTTTTTGACAATCCTGAGATTTTTTGAGCTCTGATAATGTGCCATGTAGAAGACAAACTAAGAGGCTGGGCACGGTGACTCACGCCTGTAACCTCAGAACTTTGGGAGGCTGAGGTCAGGAGTTCGAGACCAGCCTGGGCAGCATGGTGAGACTCCCATCTCTACTAAAAATACAAAAATTAGCCAGGTGCAGTGGCAGGCACCTGTAATCCCAGCTACTCAAGAGGCTGAGGCAGGAGAATTGCTTGAACCCAGGAGGCGGAGGCTGCAGTGAGCCAAGATTGTGCCACTGCACTGTAGCCTGGGCCACATCTCAAAAGAAAAAGAAAAAGAAAGTAGACAAACTAAGATACAAAGGAAAGAAGAGACTTTTCAGAAAATCTATTTTTTAAGCTCTTGATTCATAAAGTACAAAATGATACTGGTCAAACAATTGCTTCAGAGTCTAACCCTAAAGAAAATCTTATCACCTTCTGTAAGAACAGATTCCCAAAGTAAACAGTGAGTATGTTCTCACTGCCCAGAAAGGCCCCACCTGTCACCTTTCTGGCAGAAGAGTGAAGGGAAGTAAAAGGTGAAAGTGCACAAGGAAGTTGCAACCTCAGTGAACCACGAAACCATCCCCACAGGCAGGCAGTTGATATATGAAAATTCCATTGCTATTTGGTCATTTTTAAGAATAATTTTCTTAACTGTTTTTACTTAAATTTTTTCAAAATCAGTTATAAACTTTCCTTACGGGCCGGGCACCATGGCTTATGCCTATAATCCCAGTACTTTGGGAGGCCAAGGCAGGAGGATTGTGTCAGCTCAGGAGTTTGAGACCAGCCTGGGTAATATAGTAGGACCTCTGTCTCTTCAAAAAAAAAAAATAACATAATTAGCTAGTATCAAGGCACACACCTACAGTCCCAGCTACTTGGGAGGCCAAGGCAGGAGAATTGCTTGAACCCAGGAAGTTGAGGCTGCAGTGAGCCATGATCACGCCACTGCACTCCAGGCTGGGCAACAGAGCGAGACCCTGTCTCAAAAAAAAAAAAAAAAAAAACTTTTCTCATGAAAAATTCCCTGAAATATAAAAATTTATTCCAAGGCTGGGTGCAGTGGTTCATGCCTGCAATCCCAGCACTTCGGGAAGCCAAGGCAGGTGAATCGCTTGACGTCAGGAGTTTGAGACCAGCCTGGCCAGCATGGTGAAACCTCATCTCTACTAAAAATTAGCCAGATGTGGTGGCGGGCGCCTGTAATCCCACCTACTCAGGAGGCTCAGGCAGAAGAATTACTTGAACCCAGGAGGTGGAGGTTGCAGTGAGTCAAGATCGTGCCACTGCACTCCAGCCTGGGCCACAGAGTGAGACTCTGTCTCAAAAAAAAAAAAAAAAAAAGTCCAAGCAATAGCACACACACCAAGCCTCACAAATCACCACCAGCTTTACATTTTAGATTGTGATCATACGGAGCAGACACAGGCTGAGGGCTCTACTGGAACTCATTTTCCATCTGCAGAAACCACTATCTGGATAAATCTTTACCCAGAGAAGAAGCATCATCTTTGTCCCAAAAGCCAGATGGTCTAATAGTATACCGGGGCTCTCTGTACCTCAGTTTCCTCATCTGTAATTGCCTTATGCAGTTGTATAAATGCCCTAGTACTGTTTCTTTTTTTAACTTTTTTTCTTGCCTCAGGAACTTTGCACCTAGTACTGGTTTTAAAAGTGTACTACCAACATTAAGATGAGATCCAAAGGAAAATTTGAGTGGAGCCTGAGCAGTACAACCTGTAGCTTCCCCCTCTAAGAATTTTTTTTTTTTTTCTTGAGATGGAGTCTCACTCTGTTGCCCAGGCTGAAGTGCAGTGGCGTGATCTCGGCTCACTGCAACCTCCACCTCCCAGGTTCAAGTGATTCTCCTGCCTCAGCCTCCCAAGCAGCTGGGATTACAGGCATGCACCACCACATCTGGCTAATTTTTGTATTTTTTTAGTAGAGACGAGGTTTTGCCATGTTGGCCAGGCTGGTCTCGAACTCCTGGCCTCAAGTGATCTGTCCGCCTCAGATTCTCAAAGTGCTGGGATTACAGGCGTGAGCCACTGCACCCGGCCTCCCTTTAAGAATTAATTTCCCTATTGAATCATTTAAAACAAAAAAGGCTCTGTAGATTATCACTGGGTTTAATCCTGTCTGGAAGCAAGAAACACCAGGGTGAATTTAGCTAAGACCCAATTCTTAAGTACTTGCCTAAATGTCTAGGATAGTTATGAGTGTTTTCCTGAGAATCTTCAAGGAAAGAAATTCAGTTTCCTGAAATAGTTCAGGCTTCAAGTAAAACTGCTACATAGGAGAGTTAAATTAAATAACCTCTAAAAGTTTTTTTCCAACCATGGCTTTCATTTTTAATTGTCTTATGCTTCCCCCTCTCTCTCATTTCAAAGGTAATCAGGAAGTCTCCTAGGATAAGGTTATTATATTCAAGTCCTGCCAAAAAATGGCAGGAAAAGAAGCTCCTATTTGAGTGGACCAAAAAGAACAATTATACCTCCTAAAAATAAAATGAACCTAAGCTAAGAAAATGAAAACGTTCCTAAAGAAGAAGGTCAGTACTTCTTTTTTGGTCTCCTTTCATCACTGTGTGATTTACTTTAATAGTACCCTGTCAAACTAGATGACTCAGTGGCCTCATCATAGCTTACAGAGCATTTCATCTGTGGTCATTCATCCTGCCTATGAAGAAATTGACATGTAGTCACTACAGAGAAACACTGCTCACCAATGGTTGTTCACCACCATACCCTCCTGATCCTTGCCTAATCAAACAGAGAGATGCTATCCTGCTTTTACCTACACAGAAAAAGAAAGAAGATAAAACAATGTTAGGGGGTTGCGGCTCATTGATGGTCAGATATGAAAAGCTGCTTCAAATGCTGTCCCATCAGTTCCTAAAACTGCAACATGAAAATGCATCATCATGACTACCCTTTACCTATCTCCCAAGCGTGAAATTGTTTTCCCCAATAAAAGTTTAAGGAAATGAAGTAATTGCTGTTTGGGGCAGGAATGTTATGAGTATTACCATGCAGTTTTTTCCTTAAATGGTTAATTAGAAGGAAGTATGGCATTCTTACAGCTATTTTTTAATTAAGCCAGCAGACTCTACCAAGAATCTGATCCCCTCTCTAAGCAGATAATTACAGTGACAAGTGACTTTCAAGTTTATGCCCATATATACTCCTAGATTTCTGATGGGCCCCAGAAGGAGGTTACCATTCATGTTCTGAGTGCTGGCCTCTGGGCCTGACCCCCTGTCTGCCTGGATTTGGAACTTTGCCTTTCCTTAACTTGTGACTTGCCCCCCTAGATTCCAGCCTGTCCTTGACCTCTGGCAACAGCAAACTCGTTAACACCTGCTCCGCATGCATAAATCCTTGCCTTCTGCCCAATTCTTAATTCTGATTTTTGGACTTCTGGACCAGGCTAATCCTTACAGTCTGGGGAGAATGAAAACATTGTTAGACTGAAATAGCTAAGCCCAGAGTTTATGATTAATGAGGACAGACAGTCCAAGGAGTCAGTAACCATACAAATGTTCACAAATGATTTGCCATAAGGCCTTAGATTTTACATATTATATATATATGAGGTTCATATGTTATAGCCAGTGTCAGGACACTAACAAGTGAAAGACTTTTCAAACCCAGGTCAGGGAACTCAAAGCATAGCCCTCAAAATGTACCTCAGATCATAGGGCAAATATATGCAGACATATGTAGTCACTGTTGCTGAGCTGAAAGTGTCACCCGTGCCCTGAGGACAAGTTTGGTATCTATTTAAGACCTGAGCATTGAGAGGCTGTAAGAGGTGCATAAATTCTGGGAAAGTCTTCATCCTTTACAAACACAAATGCATTGTATGTAAAATTACATGCATTTCTTTGAGGAAACTCTCATTATAAATGTTCAAATATGGTAGGGGCTATAAAATAACAAATGGAGTTTGAACTATAAAAGGCTGGTGTGGAAGACCGAAAGGAATGCACAGTGGAGAATTAGAAGACTTGGTTGGAGAACTTGCTCAGGCACTGATCAGCTGGCTCTCAATTTCTTTGTTAAAAAAATGAGGAATATATTTCTAAATCACGTTTATAGCCCTTTCAGCTCTGAATGATTCTTTGACCTTGACACAGAATAACAGGACTGGAAAGGACCTTAGTTACTTAATTCAACCACTAATCCTTCAGGGACAGAGACAATAGTATCTTCCGTGCCAGCCTATGCCCTTTCCAAAGAGCTCTTATCAGAAGAAAGGTCTTTTTTATCTTGAACTGGCACCTTTCTCTCTGTATTTTCTAGCATTAGTTCAAATGCTGGCCTCCTGGAAAACATAATCCAAATTTAATCCTTAACCCACATGACAGCTTCTCACATTCCCCTCTCAAATTCTGTCTCAAGCAAAGCACCGTTAGTTGCTTTAAACATTCTTCATATGCTGAGGTATTTTGTTTTGTTTTGTTTTGTTTTGTTTTGTTTGAGACAGAGTCTCACTCTGTTGCCTGGGCTGGAGTGCAATGGTGTGATCTCAGCTCACTGCAACCTCCGCCTCCCAGGTTCAAGCGATTCTCCTGTCTCAGCCTCCCAAGTAGCTGGAATTACAGGCATCCACCACCACGCCCGGCTAATTTTTTTGTATTTTTAGTAGAGACAAGGTTTCACCATCTTGGCCAGGCTGGTTTTGAACTCCTGACCTCATGATCCGCCCACCTCGACCTCCCAAAGTGCTGGGATTACAGGCATGAGCCACCGCGCCTGGCCCATATGCTGAGGCTTTAAACCCTATCTCCAACCATTCACTTTTTTTTTAGAGATGGAGTCTCATTATGTTGCCCAGGCTGGACACCTAAACTCAAGGGACCCTCTTGCCTCAGCCTCCTGGAGTAGCTGGGAATACAAATGCACACCGCCATGCCACACCCCACCCATTCACTTTTGTCTGCTTCTGTTATATGCTGTCATTGTCCTTCTTAAAGTATGGGGTGGGGGACATCAGAGCATCCAGAAGCAAATACTAAGAAGGCGAGAGGGAGTATCACCTTCTCTCCCCTGTTCTGAGCATTATTCTTCATTAATGCAGCCCACTTATGAATTAGCATTTGAAGAACAGTCATATCACATCATTGAATTACTGCATGTTTATCTTACAGTTTTTTCCACGTGTGGACATTAAGCAACACCTCTTCTATTCCGGGTTGTTTAATCAGGGTTTTTATTCCAAGTATAAAACCTTACAGTTTATCCCTGTTGGATTTCATCTTGTTAATGTTGAAATATCCTATAAGAAAAGTCCAAAGCAAAAAGGAATCAGTAATGGATCTTAAAGGAAAAAGAAATAGGAAATAGTCCCAGAAATGCAAGGAGTTAACTAGGAAGCCTAGCTGAGGGACTACTAAATTAAGAGGGCAGATGGAACCCTGTGTTTAATTTTGCTTCCTCCTAAAACTCTAATGAATCAACATAACAAGATTCTTTCCAAGGCACAAACTCACAAAGAAGGATGGAAAAGCCATAACAGCAATAAAATTTTGGAATTTGAAAAGCTGATGACCAAGTGGCAACTAACTAGCACATCTGAGAAAGCAGTTCTTAAGCTAGAAATGGGAAAAGCCAAAAAGCAATTTGATATTCACCCCCCAAGTCCTAAAAGGCTCAGGAATTGGTGGTATGAGGCTCTACTGAAAGTGAGGGGGAAGGAGGGCTAAAAGCAGATTGATTGGATGAAGAGTGTTTTAAGAACACGTAGGATCCTTGGAGCTTCTGCTCCACCTCATCAGTAGGAGGCATATTATCTGGACAATAAGGCACTATTGAAGGTTGGCATACTGTTTCCAGGAGATTAAAGGGAGTATTCTCAGCTCAGTCTTTTTCTTTTTTTTTCTTCTCTTCTCTTCTCTTCTCTTTAGACAGGTTCTCACTCCATCAACCAGGCTGGGGTACAGTGATACAATCTGAGCTCCTCTGCCTCCCCAGCTCAAGCCATTCTCCTACTTCAACCTCTTGAGTGGCTGGGACCACAAGTGCACACCAACATGCCTGGCAAATTTTTTGTATTTATTTTTATTGTTGAGATGAGGTCTCGCTATGTTGCCTAGGCTGGTCTCAAACTCCTGGGCTCAAGCAATCCACCCACCTTTGTCTCGGAAAGTACTGTGATTGCAGGCATGAGCCACCATGCCTGGCCAGCTCAGCCTTTTTTTTTTTTTTTTTTTTTTACAAACAAAATATAAAATATTAGAGCATCTTCTCTACAGAATCCGACCAGTCCAAGAGGAAATACCAAATAATTTCAACTTTAAGGGTTCCTCAATGACATTCCTCCCTTCCATGGTACCGGTCCATGGCCTGTTAGGAACTGGGCTGCACAGTAGGAGGTGAGCAGTGGGCCAGCAAATGTTATCACCTGAGCTCCACCTCTTGTCAGATCAGCAGGAGCGTTAGATTCTCATAAAGGTGTGAACCCTGTTGTGAACTGCACATGTGAGGGATCTAGGTTGTGTGCTCCCTATGAGAATCTAATGTCTGATGATCTGAGGTGGAACCAGTTTCATCCTGAAACCATCCCCCAACCCCAGATCATCATACAATGAAGCCCACAAATAAGCCCCACCCACATGCTCAGATCTTCCAAACAGCCTGCAAGAGTGCCTCTCTTGAATATAAGTAGCTATCTAAGACTCACCAACCATCTGAGGCAAACCTCCAGTATGATAAACAGACCACAACAAACAGAAAACAAAACACCTAACTTGGAGGAAACAGACTGCAGAGAAAATAAGACATCACAAAACTGTAATTAATAACCTTAGAAAGATAAGAAGATATTGCATTCAAGAAATAAGGATATTTAGAGATTATTAGCAGAAATGAAAATCTCAGTGAAAGATTTGAAAGATACAGTTGAAGAAATTTCCCAGAAAGTGGAGCAAAATGACAAAAAGACAGGAAATAGGAATGTAGAGATTTAAAGAAAATAAAAAGATCATTCAAGAATATCTAGCACTTGAATAACAAGAATTCTATAAGACAGCAGTCCCAAAGCTTCTTGGCACCAGGGACCAGTTTTGTGGATGACAATTTTTCCATGGATAGGGGATGGGGTTGGGGGATGGTTTCAGGGTGAAACTGTTCTGTCTCAGATCATCAGATATTAGATTCTCATAAGGAGCACACAACCTAGATCCCTCACATGTGCAGTTCACAATAGGGTTCACACCTCTATGAGAATCTAATGCTCCTACTGATTTGACAAGAGGTGGAGCTCAGGCAATAACGCTCACTTGCCCGCTGCTCACCTCCTACTGTGCAGCCCAGTTCCTAACAGGCCATGGACCGGTACCAGGCCATGAACCAGTACCAGTCCACAGCCCAGGGGTTTGGGAACCCCTGCTCTAAGAGAAGAATTGGGAAAAAAAATGAAAGGGAGGAAATTATCAAAGACATCATTCAAGAAAATTTATCAGAACTGAAAGGCATAAGTTTTCAGATGGAAAAGGCCCATCTAATCCCAGCACAATATGTGAAAATAGAACCACAGAAAAAAACACATGTACATGACATTTAAGAACACTAGGGTTTATAAAAGATTTCAGAAAAGAAAACAGGCCATATATAGAGTAGAGAGTCAAAATGTCTAGAATCCAGAAGAAAATGGAGCAGTGCTTTCAAAATTCTGAGGAAAAATTATTTCCAGCCCAAAATTCACATATTAATTAAGCATAAGGGCAAAATGAAGACATCTTCAGACATGAACTGTCTAAAAATTACCTCCTATGTACAGTTTCTTAGGATGTATACCACCCAAACAAAGGAGACAATGAAAGGAGAGAAAGATATAAGAAACAGAAGCTCCAACTCAAGAGAAAAGCATAAAGCATCCCTAGGAGAATGGTGAAGAGATATCCTGGGAAGATAATTATGCAGCAGGCACAGAGAGCAGCCAAGTCAAATGGAGTAAGTTGGAAAGCTCAGGGAAAGGTTTCTCCAAAAAGATGAAAATGATAGAATATGTGACGAGCTTGAAACTGTTGAGAGATTTAGGCAGTTGGGGAGAGATTGCAGTTGAATTAGTTATAACTACAGAGAAAACCAAGGGGAGGGGGGAAATAAGACAATTATTAACCTCAGAGAAATTAAAAAGTTGTGCAAGAAAGAATAAATAATCACAATATACTACACAGTTCATCTGCAAATAGTGGTTATTATAATGAAAACTTGGAATTGTGCTCCAACCAGAATAGAGTGGGCCAATGGAAAGTGTACATAGATATGGTAGTGGTGTGGTGGCGGGGGCAGTGGTGAAAGAAAATTCAATCTTTATTTTTCATGGTAGGAAGTCAATAGATAACGTCTAACACTGAAATACCAAGAAATAACAATATAAGCATGTTATTTAGAAATAGGAAGATAAATACCAAAAAAGCAGTGTAAGTATTTGAAAATTGTTGCCTCTGAGGAAAGAAGGATGCAGGGTAAAGCAATATTTTTGTAACAAGGCTTGCAGAATTACTCATCTCTTTAAACTATGAGCACAATAACAGTGATATAGTTAGGATGTTTGTCCCCTCCAAATCTCATGTTGAAATGTAATCTCCAATGTTGGAAGTGGGACCTAGTGGGAAATGTTTGGGTCATGAGGGCAGATCCCTCTTGAATGTCTTGGTGCTGACCTTGTGACAGTGAGTGAGTTCTAGCAAGATCTGGCTGTTTAAAAGAGTGTGGCACCTCCCTGCCCCTCTCTTTCCATGTGATACTTCGGCTCTCCCTTTGCCTACTGCCGTGATTGGAAGCTTCCTAAGGCCTCATCAGGAGCCAAGCAGATGCTGGCATCATGCTTCCTGTACAGTCTACAGAACCACAAGCCAATAGAACCTCTTTTCTTTATAAATTACCCAGTCGCGGGTACTTCTTTATGGCAACACAAGTGGACTAACACAAACGGTAACAGAAATAAAAACTAATTTGAAACCAGAATGAATAAATGAATGAAGAAAGCAAGTAGGAAAGCCATGTACCCTCCCTAAGAAAACCCTTTGATGATGAATAAAGAGAAAATAGAACTCATCCAACACATCAAAGCCAAGTGGGAAGGGGACCAGAAGTGAAGCCAGGGAAGAAAGACCACCACTTGAACATATAATCAGATTTGTGAGGAAGAAGCATGGGTCAGTCACCAAGGACTGTCAATTTCATCTTCTGGATGTTTCTTGATTTTATTTACTTTCCTCCAACTTTATTCCTGCTATCTCAATTATGGCAACCAGTATCACCCTCCTGTGATCCCTCTGATAAAATACTGTTGTGGTTTTTCATTGCTCTTAGCATAAAACCAAGTAATTTATCAGGGAAATGATATGATTTATTTCCTTCCTTCCTTCCTTCCTTCCTTCCTTCCTTCTTTCTTTCTTTTCAGAAAAAAAATTCCACCCTGTCATCCAGGGTGGAATGCAGTGGCACAATCTTGGCTCACTGCAACCTCCGCCTCCCGAGTTCAAGCAATTCTCTTGCCTCAGCCTCCCGAGTAGCTGGGATTACAGGCGCCTGCCACCACAACCAGCTAATTTTTGTATTTTTAGTAGAGACAGGATTTCACCATGTTGGTCAGGCTGGTCTTAAACTCCTGACCTCAAGTGATCCACTCACCTCAGTCTCCCAAGATTTCTATTTTAGAAAGGGAATCTGGCTGCTGTGGAGAGTGGATTGAAAGAATAAAGCTAGAGCAGGGTGACTGTTGCAGTAACATAGGAGAGTGCCACATTCACCTCATATACTCAGCATCCAGTGAGTGGCTGACGTGGCAGATGTTCAATGACTATTTGTTGATCAGAGCCACTTATGCCCTGAGTGCATGATACTATATCTATTGCTGGGAATAATTTAGTAAAAATATGTGATTGCTATAGCCAATTAGAAGAAAATAATGATAATAATTGCAAACGTTTACGTAACTTTTCATGACACTACACTAAGGGCTTTACGTACATTAACTCAATCTTAAAACTCTATGAGGTAAATACTATTATTAACGTTGTTGAAATTGGGATTGTATTTAAAGCATTTCATCTGGAGGGGCTAGCAACAACAACAGATACTAACTGGTAATTTAGAAGCCGTGGAGGTGGAAGGAGCGGGTAACTGTTGACACCAAAACTAAGTCCCACCAAAGAACTGACTGTCCTCATTCTGAAGATGTTGCTGGACTCTTTAGTAGCTACACTGTCCCGGGGAGATTCTAAGAGGGTAATAATTGCTAAAACCATGGCCATATGTCATACCAGGGCCTTGCTTCATAGAAACCATGTCCCCACCTCCTTGAGAACGATATTCTTACTGCACCCTTTATTCTTCCCTGTCTTGACAAACACTTTGCTCTGAGTTACAGAGGAGCTGCAGATAAGGGTTCCTCAAACTGAACCCCTCTCCACTCTCCTAACCAAGGTCATAGGAAAAGTGGAGACAGACACACAAATGAAGAGAGGGAGATTAGAATAAATAGTGGACCGGACACAGTGGCTCACTCCTGTAATCCCAGCACTTTGGGAGGCCAAGGCAAGCAGATCACTTGAGGTCAGGAGTTTGAGACCAGCCTGGCCAATATGGTGAAACTACTATATGGTCTCTACTAAAAAACACAAAAATTAGCCAGTTTTGGTGGCAAGCGCCTGTAATCCCAGCTACTCAGGAGGCTGAGGCAGGAGAATCGCTTGAACCCAGGAGGCGGAAGTGGCAGTGAGCCAAGATCACGCCACTGCACTCCAGCCTTGGCGACAAGAGTGAGACTCTGTCTCAAAAAAAAAAAAAAAAAGTGAATTAAAATAAACCAATTAAATTCCATTTATCATTATGACCAATAGATACCATTACTTTATTCACTATGCACAGGCACTGAAACAGGCCCTAGTGAAACAGCAATGTTAAGGTAGCACTGTCCTCAATAAACCCAATCTGTTGGGAGTTTGCTGCCTTCATTTGATTTTTCTTCAGAATACAGCTCTTTTAGAAATGGGGAACAAAGAGACGGATGCAGGATGGAGTGCTAAAATGCCTAGGGTGCTCTGCTGGCTCACACTAAACTGCTGAACTTTGCTTTGACAGCTTATCAGGTACACTATTACATGTACTTGATAACTACAGGTACACTACCATGTGTGCCTGTAGTTTCTAGCATATCACCTTTTCTCCAAGAAGTTTAAGCCATACTCAAATGGCTAGTGATAAAATTTAGCACAGCATAACCTCAAGCTGGGACCAGGGACAGCCAAAACTCAACCTGAGAAACTCTAATTCCAAGAACATTTAGGGGAATTTCTGATCATGTTAAGGGAAAAAGAAATGGTTTCTGAAAAGAAAGAGAAAAATAAAAGCCCAAAATCAATAGCGAATAGGGAAACATAACTTCAGTAACTGCCTAAGTAATCTTTCATTGGCTTATAATACCATAGCTCTAGGGTTACTCAGAAATAGAATGATGGCGTGTTTCTATGGGTTCCTTGAGGAGTTCATTCTTTCATGTAATTAGTTTGCTTACTTATTTGTTTGAGTGTGCATTTAGAACCTGTCTTAGTCTAAAAAAGATTTAAGGTAACATGCTACTATAATATCTTCGGAGAGAAATTGAACAATCTATGTGGTTTTCTTTGCCCTCATTAAAAGAGATTTCTACTGACTGGAGAAAAAGATTATCTAAGTAGGAAAGTAGTACAATACTCTGGTATGCCAAAATAACATTAAGAAATTCTCTGCATCGAAACAATGCCATTTGGCCGGGCGCAGTGGCTCATGCCTGTAATCCCAGCACTTTAAGAGGTCGAGGCAGGAGGATCACCTGAAGTCAGGAGTTCAAAACCAGCCTGGCCAACATGGTGAAACCCCATCTCTACTAAAAATACAAAAATTAGCTGGGCATGCTGGCACACGCCTATAATCCCAGTAACTTGGAAGGCTAAGGCAGGAGAATCTCTTGTACCTGGGAGGCAGAGGTTGCAGTGAGCTGAGATCGTACCACTGGACTCTAGCCTGGGCAACAGAGCGAGACTCTGTTTCAAAAAAAAAGAGAAAAAATGACATTCAAAATATGCATTTTGAAGCCAATATTTTGCAGAGGAAAGAATATTATGCGCTATATAAATACTTAGAGGAAATCAGATTATTATTTTTATAAGGTACAGAGATGAAGGTGATACTGTCAAAGATGCCTTTTTGGTATAATGACATGTGAAGCTTTCTGATAGGAGCTGTTTATTGCAAGAGTTTAGAATGTGGCCATAAAATAACCCACTAATGGCAAACTATAGATATGTCAAGAAGACATTATTTTTCACTAGAAAAAAAAGGGTGAGCCCTTTCTAGCCTGTTAGTGTATTGATGGCTTTTTGGCATAACTTTATTATTGTGAATCTCTTTCACTGGAAAAGCGTATTTCCGACATTTGTCACCTTGACTCCTTGGGGAGATTATTACACTGGTGGATTTTTAAGCTTGCTTTACAGGATATAAAAGTGTAGAGGATTAAACCATTTTTCCTTGGTCACTGCTAAGGGGACAGGCTAGGAACCATGAACTTAGATGGTGGCAGCCCTTTGCTGCCACCTCAAATTTCAAGCTTCAATGACATTTCAGAAAGCCTAGGAAGCTTTTAAATGTAAATGGGAAGAGAAATCGATTTTGGCATTCCTAAGCCTATAGCAGGTCCTTCTAGATTCTAATAGAAATCTCAGTTTCAATTTTCAACATTTTGGTTTTGTTCAAAACTAATGCTGCACATATTTTCACTAACCATTAGTATAAGTAAGGTTTGGTGGAGAGTAAGCGGTCTCCACCAACTTGTACAGGTGGAAATGGACCTCAAGATCGTTCATCCAGTCCATGAATATTTACAGAGCAACAGTTGTGTAGTGCCCTCCTAAATTCCAGCATAACCAAGTGCCAGCTGTTAAGCAGCCTTCAGGCCAGAGGGGAAATAAGATAATCACATACAAAAAACGAAATAAGAACATAGGTCTGTGCATTCTTAAATGATCAATGAATGGGGCAGGCATTAAGTAGCCATCAACTGGTTCATTCTTTTCTTTTTCGTTCTTTTTTTTTTTTTTTTTTTTTTTTTCTGAGATGGAGTCTGACTCTTGTTGCCCAGGCTGGAGTGCAATGGCATGATCTTGGCTCACTGCAAACTCTGCCTCCTGAGTTCAAGCGATTCTCCTGCCTCAGCCTCCTGAGTAGTTGGAATTACAGGCACCCACCACCATGCCTGGCTAATTTTTGTATTTTTAGTAGAGACAGGGTTTCACCATGTTGGCTAGGCTGGTCTTGAACTCCTGACCTCAGGTGATCCACCCACCTCAGCCTCCCACTTTTCTTTTTTCTTTTTTTTTTTTTTTTTTGAGACAGGATCTCATTCTGACACCTAGGCTGAAATGCAGTGCCACTATCGTGGCTCACTGCAGCCTCAACCTCCCATGCTCAAGCAATACTTCTGCCTCAGCCTCCTGAGTAGCTGGGACTACAGGTGCACACCAACATGCTTGGCGTTTTTTGTTTGTTTGTTTGTTTGTGTTTTTGTTTTGTAGAGAAGGGATCTCCCTATGTTGCCAAGGCTGAGCCACTAACTTTCTGAGAAGGGAAGTATCATTAGAGGATAGAGAGGCATCATTACTCAGTGGAACCCGGCTTCCTGTATTCAAATCTTGGCTCAGCCATTTGCCAGCCCTATGACCTGAAGCAAGTTACTTTACCTACCTCTGCCTTGGTTTCTGATCTGTAAAGAGCCGAGGTAAAGGTGGGGATAATGTAGAAGCAAAAACTGACACTTTGCATTGTCTCCAATAAGATCAAACGTCTTACATTCCATAGTGAGGGAAAAAAAAAAAACAGAATGCTTTGAGTATGGGATAAACCAAAAATAAGTCACCCTGTCTCATTCTGATCCCCAAAATAAAATCTTGAATATCTCCACAAACTCCTTAAAAAAAAAGAAAGAATCTCTTGTTTTTGCTGTGTTGGTATCTGAAGACGTGTCATGACTTTCATGAACAGAATGATCATGTGAGAAAGTTGTTCCTTTTCCACCATAAGCAGATATGTAAACTTTGTACCTTTGTTAATTTTGTAGGTTTTATTCCTTTAAATGCCTGTATTTTGTATTTGGTAAGCCCGAACTTCTGAAGTCTCACTGTGTTATATTCTTTGCAAGTAAACTTTCTTTTTTCCTTTTTCTTTCTTTTTTTCTTTTTTCTTTTTTCTTTTTTTTTTTGAGATGGAGTCTCGCTCTTGTCACCCAGGCTGGAGTGCAATGGCATGATCTTCGCTCACCGCAACCTCCGCCTCCCAGGTTCAAGCGATTCTCCTGCCTCAGCCTCCCGAGTAGCTGGGATTACAGGCGCCCACACCCGACTAATTTTTGTGTTTTTATTAGAGATGGGATTTTGCCATGTTGGCCAGGCTGGTCTTGAACTCCTGACCTCAGGTGATCTGACTACCTCGGCCTCCCAAAATGCTGGGATTACAGACATGAGCCACCGTAACCGGCCTTTTCTTTCCTTTTCTAAATGCTTCTGCCTCTGAGTCTTCCCTTAAGTTATGACAGTACCTACCTCCTAAGGCTATTGTAAGGATTGAATGAGTAAACGTTTATAAAACACACAGCACAGGTGCAAGGGTTTTGTTAAATAATAAAGTGGAGGCCAGGGGCAGTGACTCACGCCTGTAATCCTAGCACTTTGGGAGGCCGAGGTGGGCGGATCACTTGAGGTCAGGAGTTCAAAACCAGCCTGGCCAACATGGTGAAACTCCGTCTCTAATAAAAATACAAAAAACCTTTTAGACAGGCATGGTGACAGGCGCTTGTAATCCCAGCTACTCAGGAGGCTGAGGCAGGAGAATTGCTTGAACCTGGGAGGCGGAGGTTGCAGCAACCCGACGTCGTCGTTGCACCACTGCACTCCAGCCTGGGTGACAGAGTGAGACTCTGTCTCAAAATAATAATAATAATAATAATAAAGTGGAGAGAATTAGAAGGCTTCCCGGAGAAGAGTAGATTTTACTTGGTCCAGAAAAATGAGTAAGATTTAGATGGGATGAGGAAATGGCATGAGGACGAGGATGTGACAGCGTGACTAAGGAACACTGAGTAACCTCGTTGGAATGGAACAAAGGACTCACTTTGAGTGTGATGAGAGAGATACCATTGATGGGAGTTTCCAGTTTTGAATTACACATTGAAGGGCCTGTTCTTGTTGGTGAAGATAATAGGGAGTCAGTGACATATTTCTACTCAGTGACATGACTTGGCCACGACTCCGCTATAAGCAGAGTTTTCTTCCACAAATGCGTCTGGAAGCCAGAGCTTCAGAAATCACAGAAATTTAACTTTATTTTGCATGCTGCCTGCTGCCTTTGCTGAAAATGAAGCACAGCACTGCTTGCTGCCTGCTCCCTCCAACCTCCATAATGTCAGTGGCTGCTGTTTCCTGCAATCTGCTTAGAGGCCACAATTGAAGTTATTTTGTAAACTAATTAGAGAAGCCACAATTAGCTTCTTGCGTATGTTCTAGCAGCATTTTTTTCTGCCCATTGTATCTGAGGTCAAATCACTTCAGCTCATGATACAATTTCTGTTAGCACATTGAGTGCTGCGCAACCTTCGCTGAGAACTAGTTCCAGAACTCTACTGCCACTGATCACAACACTAACCAAGAAGAGAAATTCATTTATGGGCCAGTCTAGACAGCATTGCTAATTCTCTGTAAAGTATTGGTGTGAAGCTTGCTTTTGTTTTGCTTCTTCACTTTGTTTTCTAGCATCTGAAATTCTATACTTCCTTTTTGATTTTCTAATTTTTAACAAAAATCGACCAGACGTGGTAGCTCATGCCTGTAATCTCAGCATTTTGGAATGCTGAAGTGGGAGGATCGTTTGAGATCAGGACTTTGAGACCATCCTGGGCAACATAGCAAGACCTTGTGTCTACTAAAAATTAATAAAATACAAAAACAAGAAATTTAAAAATTCAATGCAACAGAAGACAAAGAGCCTTTCACAATTTTCTGCCAGTCAAAATATTTGCTGCCAAAATCTTTGACCCTACCTGAATCTTCCAATCCTTGGTGTTTTTCTGTCACTGCAAGGGAGTCCAGAAGCTCTATGGGTGTGTTTCAGGGAATGTAACTATTCACCTGTAGCAATTCCAATTTACTTGGTAGCTAGATTAAATCATTTAGTCAGCATGGTATTGGGAAAAGAGCACTGGGTTCCTGTCCTGACCATGATACTCACACATTACATGTTCTCAAACAATACACCTACATTCACTAAGCCTGATTTTTCTCATCTGTAAAACAAGAGGGTTGAACTAGACTAGACAACACCTAACATCCTTTCCACTATTAAAATTCTACAATCCATGATCTCATATGTATTAATTAATCAAGATTCCCTAAGTCAAGTCATCACACTCTGGGATACACTGATTGTGATAGAAGACTTCTGACATAGCTCCCAATGTTCCATGACTCCTGATGTTCATTCCCTTATGTAATCCCCTGCCCTTCAGTGTGGGCTGGACCTGGCAACTTACTTCCAATCAGTAGAATACAGCAAACATAATGTGATGTCACTTTCATGATTAAGTACAATACTGCAATGCCAACTGATGCTAATCTGATGCTAACCACCTGGGGTTAGAGCAGACTCCGCAGATGTAAAAGCACAGTCCCCAGACTGCCAGCATGTCAGGCACCAGCTACAAGTTTAGGGGTCCCCAGGCCACCGTCACTTTTGAACAATGAGCTACAACTATGGGGAGATTTCACTCCCCCCACCACCAGGTTCAATAATTTACTAGAGCAACTCACAGAATTCAGGAAAGTGCTACACTTACAATTACAATTTTGTTAGAAAGGATACAAATCAGAACCAGCCAAATGAAGAGACACACAAAGCAAGGTCAGGAAGGGTCCCACACAGAGTTCCTGCGTCTGCTGTCTGTGGGATCAAGACACATCACCTTCCTGGTACATCAATGTGTTCACCAGCCAGGAAGCATACTCAAACTTCAGTGTCCAGAGTTTTTTATTGGCATTCCATTATGTAGGCCTGATTAACTGAATCACTGGTCATGTGATGTGATTAAACTCAATCTCCACACTTCTCTGCTCCCTGGGGTTTATGCTGAAAGTTTCAACCCTATAATCACATAATTGGCCGTGCTAGAATGGCCAATCCCTATGCTGAAACTATATGAGGACCCATCATGAGTTATCTCATTAGCATAAATTGAGGTGTGCTTGAGGGGCCCACCATTAGTAACAAAGACATTCCAAGAACTCAGGAAATTCCAAGGATTTAGAAGTTTTCTCCCAGGAACCAGGAGCAAAGATGAGACTAACTTTTTATTAAACAACATTAGGTCCCAAAATATTGTGACTTTTGTCTTGCTAGTAGAGCAACTCTTTAACTGGCTTTGATGAAGCAAATGGCAAGGTATTGAGGGAAGCCTCAGTCAGTGATGCTGGAGAAACTGAATCTCATCAACTGTGTGAGTGAGGTCGGGAGTCTATCGTTCCCCAGCTGAGCCTTCAGATGAGGCCCTTGTAAATGAAAAATAAAATGCTAAGTGCCCCAGCTGACTGAATGGACCCCTCCTCTCAGCCAAGGGGATTTCAAAGAAACCTTTAAAAAACTAGTTTGGGCCATGATGGGAAGTTGGGGGTCAGATATGCCTCATTATACTCTCCTCTCTTTGGAATTCAGGCACAACTGACCATCATTAATATTAAAGCAGAGATCTTAAGACTGACAAAACAGACTCTTTGTAGCAATAAGATGCCAAATTCCAACCTGACTCTAGGATAGCATCGTGACAGCAGGCCCTGAAAGCATTTTACCCTAAAATATATTTCCCTGACTTTTTTTTTTTTTTTTGAGACAGAGTGTCACTCTGTCACCCAGGCTGGAGTGCAGTGGCATGGTATCTCAGCTCACTTTAACCTCCGCCTCCTGGGTTCAAGCAATTCTTCCACCTAGGCCTCCAGAGTAGTTGGGATTACAGGCGTGTGTCACTACGCCCAGCTAATTTTGTATTTTTAGTAGAGACAGGGTTTCACCATGTTGGCCAGGCTGGTCTCGAACTCCTGACCTTGTGATCCACCGACCTCAGCCTCCCAAAGTGCTGGGATTACAGGCATGAGCCACTGTGCCCGGCCACCCTGATATTTTTTCAATGGCCCTGCAAAGTTAACTCGTGTAGGGGAAATCTACATTCTGTAGAGAATCCTCTTCTCTTTCCAGGTCTGTTTCTGATCCTGAAGAGATTAGCTGAGCGTTTAGCACCTTTTGAAAGTCTGAATAGAAAATATTTGGCTGGGTGCGGTGGTTCATGCCTATAATCCCAGCACTTTGGAAGGCTGAGGCAGGCAGATCATTTAAGGTCAGGAGTTCAAGACCAGCCTGGCCAACATGGTGAAACCCCGTCTCTACTAAAAATATAAAGATTAGCCAGGCATGGTGACACATGCCTGTAATCTCAGCTACTTGGGAGGCCAAAGCAGGAGAATCACTTGAACCTGGGAGGCAGAGGTTGCAGTGAGCTGAGATCACGCCATTACACTCCAGCCTGGGCAACTTAGCAAGATTCTGTCTCAAAAAAAAAAAAGAAAAAAAAAAGTTTGCCATCTATTTCTTGTAAAGGTGGCCACCTATGAGACTTCTTCTATGTAATAAGAACCTTGGTCTTCACAGCCCCTTGTCTTAACCCAGACACTCCTTTCTATTAATTCCTAGTCTTTAGATATTAATTTAACTCTTTCAATTTATTGCCAATGAGAAAATCTTTGAATCCTCTTACGACCTGTAAACTCCCACTTTGAGTTGTCCCACCTTTCCAGATTAACCAATACACACCTTACATGTATTGATTTATGTCTCCTTAAAATATATAAAACCAAGCTGTAACCTAACAACCTTGGGTACATGTTCTCTGGACCTCCTGGAGCTGCGTCACAGGTCATGGTCCTCATATTTAGCTCAGAATAAATCTCTTCAAATATTTTACAGAGTTTGGCTTTTTCATCAACACCCTTGATTTCAGTCTTGTGAGAACTCCTGAAGCAGAGGACATGGCTAAACCCTTCCCGGTTTCCTGATTCATGGTAACTGTGAAATAATAATTATGCGTTGTTTTAATCTGCCAAATTTTGAAATAATTTGTTATACGATACACATAACTACTACACTGGCTCTATTATGACTAAAAGCCAGTGATGTCCTGAACACAGAGAATGGGAAAATTAAAGAAATATATTTTCTATGCTAATGCTAAGTGAATGATAAAATGAGATGGATTTGTTTAAGCAGAAAACTACCAGGATTCTGAACTTATCTTAGAAACAAAGTTGGAAAAGCTTGGCAATAAATCCTAATGTTAACAATGTTCATCTTAAACTGTATGCCAGGCATGGTTCTAAGTACTTTATAGTAATTATCTCATTTAATTCTCAAAATAATTCTATGAGGGAGTTATATTTATTGTTCCTATTGCAGATAGGAAAACTGAGGCATGGAGAGACTGAATGACTTACCTTAGATCAAATAGGAAGTAAGCTGTAAAGTGAAGATTTGAACCTCTAGTGGCCAGAATTCAGAACTATTGCACTAAAACACTACATTACACTGTCTCCAATAAAAAAAACTGCAGGCTGGGCACTGTGGCTCACACCTGTAATCCCAGCACTTTGGGAGGCCAAAGTAGGTGGATTGCCTGAGCTCAGGAGTTCAAGATCAGCTCTACAGGAGATGAAACCCCAGCTCTACAAAAAATACAAAAATTAGTCAGGTGTGGTGGCGTGCACCTGTAGTCTCAGCTACTCAGGAGACTGAGGCAGGAGGATCGCTTGAGCCTGGGAGGTCAAGGCTGCAGTAAACAGAGATTGCGACACTGCACTCCAGCCTCAGAGTGAGATCCCATCTCTACAAAAACAAAAAACAAAAAACAAAAAACCTCACACTGCAAAGCCTCACATTAATTTCCCAAAGTTCCACTTTCAAAGAGTTGCTTCCCCTAAGGTTTAACTACTATTCATATGTCATTGTTACAAAAGAGGATATAAAGTATCTCAATAATTCTACAGTACATCATAATTAAAATAAAATCAATTGAGTAAATTGGAACAAGGAGAATATAAAAATTTAAAAAATAGAATGAAGCTCAGAGCAAAATGAAAGCTATGAGGGTTTATTCACCGGAGAGATAGAAATTACAAAGTTAACTCTGAATGATCAAGATTCCAGGCAAAGAAAAAATATATATGATCAATTACATGGTCCACAGTGCTCTCAAAAGATTAAAGAAAGTAGTTGCACAGGAAAAAAAATATATTACCCCTAGTTGAAACCAGAAGAAAATTTTTCCTGTAGGCTCCCACAAAGGAGACACTGTGTAATACAGTCATCAACCACCTCAAAAATATCTATAGGATGCTGAAACAATGCTATCCAGCTTCCTGCTGATGGTCCAACACAAGCACAGATTTTAGAATCATTAGAAATATTGATGAAATGCCTAACTTATCTTTTTTCTTTTTAAATTTTATTTCTCAATTTTTGTATTCCTCCTACTCTCTGATACCTGCTCTTTTGTGGTTTGAACATTAGTGGAAAATCTGTAAAATTTGGGGCTGAAAATGAAGACCAGGTATAAAATCACCATAGCCACTAAAATGGCTACAACGAAGCAGAAAAGGAGGGGGAATAAAAGGAGGGTGTGGTTCCCTCAATAAAGAAACTGCTCCCTTCATGGTGACAAACTAAACCTCATCTCTCTATATATATATGTTCTGCATTCTGTTATCCCCCCAGTCAAATTTATTTTTTTTTTTATTTTTTTTTGAGACAGAGTTTCACTCTTGTTGCCCAGGCTGGAGTGCAGTGGTGAGATCTTGGCTCACCGCAACCTCTGCCTCCCGGGTTCAAGCGATTCTCCTGCCTCAGCCTCCCGAGTGGCTGGGATTACAGGCAAGCCTCACCACACCTGGCTAAGTCTGTATTTTTAGTAGAGACGGTGTTTCTTCATGTTGATCAGGCTGGTCTCGAACTCCCGACCTCAGTGATCCACCCGCCTCGACCTTCCAAAGCTCACGCCTGTAATCCCAGCACTTTGGAAGGTCAAGTTGGGCAGATCACCTGAGGTTGGGAGTTCGAGACTAGCCTGACCAACATGGAGAAACGCTGTCTCTACTAAAAATACAAACTTAGCCAGGTGTGGTGCCGCATGCCTGTAGTCTCAGCCACTCGGGAGGCTGAGACAGAAGAATTGCTTGAACCTGGGAGGCAGAGGTTGCAGCGAGCAGAGATCATGCCACTGCACTCCAGCCTGGGCGACAGAGCGAGACTCCACCTTGTTAGATATGAGTTCTAAATTTCTTTTCAAATAATTAATATGTCAGTATGTTCAATTCTTTGCCTTCTACTTTTAAACTTAACTTCCTCGTAAAGCAACCTTTTTCGATTACCCTCCACCCTGACTCCTTCCCATTACCTACTCCACCCTGACTCATTCCAATCACCTGCTCCACCCTAACTCATTCCAATTACCTGCTACCTGCTCTGCCCTGACTCCTGCCAAAGCACTCACCCCGTCATTCTCTTTAAATTAGCCGATCAGAATTAGTTTAGCCTGTGTGGTCTAACCCTAGCCAATAGGGGAACAACACAGCAGCAGGGGCCACATGTGTCAGGGATAAGAACCCCTTCCCCTCCCTTGTCCAAGTGTGTGCTCACCATTGTTCCATCTATAAGGGTGCACCCTTCTATATAGAAGTACCTTGCCTTGCTGAGAATTAAAAAGAAAATTTTATACTCGAGTGTTATTCCTTTTGTGGCACCAAAACTTTATATATAACACACCTCAAAAAAAAGAAAACAGACAGGGTCTCACTCTATTGCACAGACTGGAGTGCGATGGTGTCATCACAGCTCACTACAGCCTTGAACTCCCAGCCTCAAGTGATCCTCCCACATTATCCTCTCAAGTAGATGAGACTACAGGTGTGTGCCACCACAGCTGGCTAATGTTTGTATTTTTTGTAGAGGTAGGGTTCTCACTGTGTTGCCCAGTCTGCCTCAACTCCTTGGCTTCAAGTGATCCTCCCTCCCTGACCTCCCAAAGTGCTGGATTACAGGCATAATTGCATCTGGCCCTAGTCAAATTGTAAATATGCTATTCAGACACACTAGATTCAAACACTTACAGCTTCTTATTTTGAAGTTGCAATATGATACTTATTCTTTGCTGTGAAATCTAAATCCTCTGAAACCACCCTCCACAGCCCAGCAGGAAAATGTCCTGCCACACGTAGCTATTTGAAGTCTCTGGCTCGCCTATTTGAATGCTCATTATTTCCTAGATTCAAATGGCCTTATAAATGCACCTATTGTATGATTACAGAAGAACTATTAAAAATAATTCAGGAAGCCAAAGGTTATAAAACAGAGACATGAGTAATTGCTTTGGTCTGTGATCTTTAAATGGCATGCATAAAAGACCAAGCATTTAAAGTGGGGCAGGATAAGGCAAAACACAGCACAACTTCCCAGAATGTCCTTTAGCAGATCAATGCTTATGGCTGTCTAATTTCATGTGATTATTAGAATAGACAAGTGAAGGCCGGGCGCGGTGGTTCATGCCTGTAATCCCAGCACTTTGGGAGGCCGAGGAGGGCAGATTCCTTGAGCTCAGGAGACCAGCCTGGCAACATGGTGAAACCCTATCTCTACTAAAAACACAAAAAATTAGCCAGGTATGGTGGCATGTGCCTGTAGTCCCAGCTACTCAGGAGGCTGAGGTGGGAGAGTCACCTGAGCCCAGGAGGTCAAGGCTACAGTGAGCTGAGATCATGCCACTGCATTCCCACCTGGGCAAATGGAGTGAGACACTGTTTCAAAAAAAAAAAAGACAAGTGAGTCTCAAAGGAAAGAACTAACCATGAAGGGGACTTCTCAGAACCTGGAGAAGTGGACTATGTAAATTGAAATCACATTATAATGTTATACTATTATTTATATTGGTTAAAGGAAAAATGCATATCTTCATTGTAAAAACTTCTTCTTCCTCTTTTCCTTTTTTTTTTTTTTTCTTTTTTTTCTTTTAGATGGAGGGAGTCTCCCTCTGTGGACCAGGCTGGAGTGCAGTGGCACGATCTTGGGTCACTGCAACCTCCACCTCCCGGGTTCAAGCAATTCTCCTCCCTCAGTCTCCCAAGTAGCTGAGATTACAGGTGTGCACCACCACACCCGGCTAATTTTTGTATTTTCAGTAGAGACAGGGTTTTGCCAGGTTGGTCAGGCTGGTCTCAAATTCCTGAGTTCAAGTAATCTGCCCACCTTGGCCTCCCAAAATGCTGGGAAAGGTGTGAGCCACCATACCTAGCCCTGTAAAAATTTCTACAAGTAACATTTGCAAAAAACAATCTTGGCTGCTGAGAATACAAAGAAACAATGATTCTCAGAGTCATAAGAAAGCAGGGGAAATGAGGGTGTGCCTCTCTGTGGATACACTCAGCACCTCAGGACAGGACCTGAGATATCTATGATTATGAAAGATAACAGGGGCCATGCACAGTGGCTCACAAACACTTTGAGAGGCCAAGGCAGGAGGATCAGTCGAGCCCAGGAGTTCAAGACCAGCTTGAGCAACATCAAAAGACCTCATTTCTACAAAAACAAATTTTAAGTTAGCTGGACTTGGTGGTGTGCACCTGTAGTCCCACCTACTCCAGAGGCTGAGGCAGGAGGTTTGCTTGAGCCCATGAGTTTGAGGCTGCAGTGAGCTATGATTACAACACTGCACTCCAGCCTCTGACACCACAGGTGACAGAGTGCAACCCTGTCTCAAAAAAAAAGGATAATGAAGAAGGTATAAAAGAAGACATGGACTTAAAAGTTTAGAAAATTGGCCGGGCGTGGTGGCTCACACCTGTAATCCCAGCATTTTGGGAGGCCAAGGCAGGAAGATCACGAGGTCAGGAGTTCAAGACCAGCCTGACCAACATGGTGATAGCCCGTCTCTACTAAAAATACAAAAATTAGCCAGGCATAGTGGCGGGCACCTGTAATCCCAGCTACTCAGTAGGCTGAGGCAGGAGAATCGCTTAAACCTGGAAGGCAGAAGTTGCAGTGAGCCAAGATCGTGCCACCGCACTCCAGCCTGGGTGACAGAGACTCCGTCTCAAAAAAAAAAAAAAAGTTGGGAAACATTGTACCAGCCAGTGGGCTGTGTCTAACTCATCTTCCTTTCCCCCAAGCCTATAATTCCATTTAACAAAACTCTAGGACAAATAAATCTAATCTATGGTGATGGAGTGAATATCAGTGGTTGCTTGGGGCAGGGGCTGTGGGAAATGGAAACTGATTGGAAAGGGGCACAAGGAAACCTTTCGGGGTAATGAAAATGTCCTATATCTTGAGTATGGCGGTGGTTGTATGAGGATATATATTTATTATTCATCAAACTGTACCAATAAGTGTGTACACTTTATTACATGCAAATTGTACCATTATTAAGGTTTTTTTAAGACTATGTTGCCCAAGGTGAACTTGAACACCTGGGCTCAATCAATCCTCCAGCCTCACCCTCCTGAGTAGCTGGGACTACAGGCACACGACACCACGCCCATCTATTAAGTTGATTTTAAAAGGAACCACAACATGTTCAAAAGAGAACCCTTGCCCTAAACCTGCTCCTCAAGTCTTCCCCATCTCAGGAAATGTCAACTCCATTCTTTCATTTATTTAGATCTTGGAGTCATCTTTGACTGCTCTGTCTATTTAATCTACATTTTCTTTATTTTCATTTACATTTGAAGGACACCCAGACTCTGATCTCTTCTTAGTACTTTTCCCTCTTCCATCCTGGTGCAAGCCACTGTCCTCTCACTGATGCAGGAACCTCTGAACTGGTCTCCTGCTTTCATAGCCTCCTGGCTTCTCCACTATTCTCCCTGCCATGACCAGAGTGATCCATTTGCAATATTTTTGCTCACATGACTCCTGTGCTCAACACCCCCCATAGTTTCCTTTCTAATTCAGTACAAATTCCAGAGTGCTTACATGGCCTGCAAAAGAACCTACGTGATCTGTCCCCAACCCTCTCCCTCACATTCACATATTCTCTCCCACCCTCAACGCACACACCTCTATGCTTCTCATTACAATTCTCTATGCTCACTAGGCTCACTGCTCTCTATGCTGTTTTTCAAACACACCAAGCACACTTCCGCCTCAGGACCTTTGACTTGTGCCTTCAATAACATTGACATCCTCCCAGATATCCCGAGGCCTCATCAGAGAAGCCATCACTGACTGGCCCATATAATAGCATTCCTTCTCTCTCTCTATCCCTCAGTCCTGGTTTATCTTTCTTCATTTAACTTGTCTTACATATTGTATGTGTTTTTTCTCTCCCCTAACTAGAATGTATTTTGTATATTTTGTTTGCTGCTGTATCCCAAGAGCCTAGAGAAATACCTGGCACATTAAAGATGATCAACACATTTTTGCTAAATGAATTAATGAGTCCATTTTTCTTTCCTTTCAAGTCCTGACCATGAATATTTTAAAATTGGCCTGACTAAAATGTAACTCTTGGCTGGGCGTGCTGGCTCACACCTGTAATCCCAGCACTTTGGGAGATCAAGGCGGGCAGATCACCTGAGGTCAGGAGTTAGAGACCAGCCTGACCAATATGGTGAAACCCTGTCTCTACTAAAAATACAAAAATTCCCCAGGTGTGGTGGTGGACACCTGTAGTCCCAGCTACTCAGGAGGCTGAGGCAAGAGAAAGAGAATCACTTGAACCCGGGTGGCGGAGGTTGCAGTGAGCTGAGATACTGCCACTGCACCCACCCTGGGTAACAGAGTGAGACTCTGTCTCAAAAAAATAAAAAATAAAAATAAAATGTAACTTTTGATTATTCTCATTGTGCTGAAACCTGTGCCTCCTTTAGTCTCTTTTTCCCATTTAAAGGCCTCATCCTTCACCTTCGTGCTCAAAAGACTGGAAATCATCCTTGATTCCTCTCCTTACCTCATCTACCGCATTCAATCCATCAAAGATGCTTTTATTAATAGATCTATCTCCAAAATATATCCTAATCCAACTATTTCCTTATATCTCTACTGCCACCATCCTAGTGCAAGCCAACATTGTCTCTGCCCTGCATTATTAAAATAGATTCCTGACTATTCTACCGATATCCTCTTCCAATTCAATATCCACACAGAAGCTGGTGACATTTTCTTTTAGTGGTTGTTGTTTTTTTGTGGGTTTTTTTTTTTTTTTTTTGAGATGGAGTGTCCCTCTGTCACCCAGGCTGGAATATAGTGGCGCAATCTTGGCTCACTGCAACCCTCGCCTCCCAGGTTCAAGCAATTCTCCTGTCTCAGCTTCCCCAGTAGCTGGGATTACACATGTATGCCACCACACTCGGCTAATTTTTGTATTTTTAGTAGAGACAGGGTTTCACTATGTTGGCCAGGCTGGTCTCAAATTCCTGACCTCAGGTGATCCACCTACCTTGGCCTCCTAAAGTGCTGGAATTACAGGTGTGAGCCTCCATGCCCAGCCACTGGTGACATTTTCAAATCAGAATATGTTATTTCCTGATGAAAAGACCACAAACTTCAGTGTCCAGAGTTTTTACTGGCATTTCATTATGTAGGCATGATTGATGTAGGTCATGTGCTGTGATTAAACTCAACCTCCAAACTCCTTGCTTCCTGAAAGTTGAGCTGAAAGTTCCAACCCTCTAATCACATAGTTGGTCATTCCAGCATGGCCAATCCCTATACTAAAACTATACAGGGGTCCATCATGAGTCATCTCATTAGCATAAATTCAGGTGTGGTTGAGGGGCCCACCAAGAGGAACAAAGACACTGGTATAACTCAGGAAATTCCAAGGATTTAAAGGTTATCTCTCAGGAACCAGGACCAAAGACCAGAACAATTCTGTATTATACAACAGACCAACTGTTCTGGTCTGAATGTTCAGCTGCCTTGAGCCCTTAGAATAAAATGTAATCATCTTCCTGTGACCTAGAAGACCCTATGTAATCTATCTCTTGCCTATTACTTCCCTCTCATTATCCTCCAACCCCCTGGCTTTCTTTCAGAAGCACCAAATTCATTCTGACCTGGTATTCTCTTGCTTGAATCCCGTGATGGTTAATTTTATGTGTCAACCTGACAGGGCTATGGGGTGAAATGGCCTTTTGAAGACTCAGTGACTCAAATGTCCATGGTCTGCACTCCTACAACTAAAGGAAAATGCACTTATAAATATAAAGAGATGGAGGAGATGTATTAGAGAAGGTTTGCAAGTATTCCTATTGCAAGTAAACATGAAACTACTTTACCAATTTCTACCAATGTTGAAATATCTTATGTTCCAGTATTAGCCACCCTGACCTTAAAATATTCAAACTCTTTAATTCATTAATGTCTGATATAGTTTGGACATTTGTCCCCTCCAAAATTCATGTTGAAATGTAATCCCCAATGTTGGAGGTAGGGCATGGTAGGAGGTGTTTGGGTCATGTGGGCAGATCCCTCATGAATGTCTTGGTCCGGTCCTCATGACAGTGAGTGAGTTCTCACAAGATCTGGCTGTTTAAAAGTGTGTGACACATCCTGCCCCCCTTGCTGCCTCTCACTCTTGCCATGTGATGAGGCTGCTCCCACTTCACCTTCCACTGTGATTGTAAGCTTCCTAAGGCTTCACTAGAAACAGATGCTAGAGCCATGCTTGTACAGCCTGCAGAACTGTAAGCCAGTTAAATCTCTCCTCTTTTCTTTATAAATTACCCAACCTCAGTTGTTTCTTTATAGCAATGCAAGAACAGCCTAACACAATATCACTCCTGAGAAATTATTCTAAAATAGTTTTAATTTTTAATTTTAATCTATAATGTAAGTAAAAAATTAGAAACAACCAAAGTGTCCAATATTTGGCAAATGGATGGGTTAACTGTAGACATTTTTTTTTTTTTTTTGAGATGGAGTCTCGCTCTGTCACCCAAGCTGGAGTGCAGTGGTGCCATCTCAGCTCACTGCAACCTCTGCCTCCCAGGTTCAAGCAATTCTCCTCCCTCAGCCTCCCGAGTAGCTGGGATTACAGGCACATGCCACCACACCCAGCTAATTTTTGTATTTTTAGTAGAGACAGGGTTTCTCCATGTTGGCCAGGCTGGTCTCATACTCCTGACTTCAAATGATCTGCCTGCCTCCGCCTCCCAAAGTGCTGAGATTACAGACATGAGCCACCATGCCCAGCCTAGACATTTAACATTATAATTACCAATTGCTGTGGTCTGAATGTCTATGCTCCCCCAAAATTCATATGTTGAAGCCTATTCCCTAATGTGATAGTATTAAGAGGTGGGGGTTTGGGGAGATGATTAGGTTATAAGGGTGGAGCCCTTAGGAATGAGATGAGTGCCCTTATAAAAGAGGTCCAAGGAAACTTATTCATCCTTCCCACCAGGTGAGGACACAGCAAGAAGGCATCATCTATGAAATAGAATGAGCCCTCACTAGACATGAAATCTGGTGGCACTTTGATCTTGGACTTTGCAGCCTCTAGAACTGTAAGAAAGAAATTTAAATTGTTTATAAGCCACCTAGTTCATGGTATTTTTATTACAGCAGTTTGAATGAACTAAGTCACCAACCTTACACAACATCAAGGAAAAAAATATTTCTAATATGTTATATATATTTTAAAAACCCCACCAAAATGTATTTATTTACTTTTTTTTTTTTTTAGACAGGGTCTTGCTGTGTCACCCAGGCTGAAGTGCACAGGCACAATCATGGCTCACTGCAGCCTCAACCTCCTGGACTCAACTGATCCTCTTGCCTCAGCCTCCTAAATAACTGGGACCACAGGTGCTCGCCACAATGCCTAGTTATTTTTTTATTTTTTTTTTAGTAGAGACAAGGTCTTGCTATGTTGCTCAGGCTGGTCTTGAACTCCTGGGCTCAAGCAATTCTCCCACCTCAGTCTCCCAGTATCCCCAACTACTCAGGAGATTAAGGCTGAGAATTGCTTGAACTCAGGAAGCAGAGGTAACAGTGAGCCGAGATTGTGCCACTGCACTCCAGCCTGGGTGACAGAGTGAGACTTTGTCTTAAAAAATAAATAAATAAATAAATTTGTAAATATTTATGTTAAAAATATGTAAAATGAGAGTATAGTATACAAGGAATTGCAGAGAAGTGAAACTACTGTATTAGAACAGCAAAAATAGAGGTAGTTTATGTTTTTTAATTTTTTCTTTAATGCTGGTTCAATAAATTTTTACAAGAAAAATTTTATACAAAACACAATGATGTTTACTCTCAGATCTTGTGGATACTATTCAGCAATGTATGCCTGAAGACTGGGTTTTCGAAACCTGCTGAACCTAAGAACTTCCTGAAGTTCTTGTTAATATAGGTTCCCTGGATGCACCCCAGATGCATTGAATCCACGTCTCCAGAGAAGGTACCCAAGAATCTTTGTTTTTAATAAGCACTGATGATTTGGCAACCACTAATTTCGGGCAGCAAATGACATCATTGTGACTTGAAAGAGCCAGTGTCTACCAATTGACTTGCACCCATAAGTATATGTTTCTCATACCTCCTTATTCCCTTTTATTAAAGAACCTCAACCTTGTTCTTTTATGAGCTCAAAGGATAGCAATGTTCTCAAGTAATACATGCTAACAGAAAAAAAAAATTAGAGCCTGCCTTGGGTTACTCAATGAATTACAGGTAGAGAGCAGACCAAGATATTGTTTATGCAATCTGCAGGCAGAAAAAAAGAAGCTATTTTTTTAGTGGCATTAAAATGATTGCAATGATAGATTGGGAAGAGGGTAATAACAGAAGAAGGAAGTAGATAGGAACACAAAATCAAGCTTCCTATAGTCAGAGGGAAAGATGCCCCTGTTCCTTCATTTTCCTTCCCACCCTCAGCCAAAGTTAAGGGTGAGTGGCTACATAGTCAGAGTCTGTCCAGGAACCCAGCTCAAGTTTTGTTAGGCTAAATGCTGTGAAGAAGTTCCCAGGGGGAAATGGTGGCCGTATATTCATTTCCAATATGTGACAAGGTGGAAGGGTGTTTCCAGAACCTGTCAAATGAACTGTGAAGATATGTACTGGGAGAGTCAAGAGAAAGAACAAAGTACAAAACAGGTCAAGTGACTCAGTGGTTTGGTTCTTGACTGCATACCCTCTTTTTTAGGCAACAGCCAAACTGATGATGAGAGCAGCCAAGTTACTTAGCGCCCCTATATTAGTCTGTTCTCACACTGCTATAAAGAACTGCCTGAGACTGGGTAATTTATAAAAGAAAGAGTTTTAATTGACTCATAGTTCCACATGGCTGGGGAGGCCTCAGGAAACTTTAATCATGGCAGAAGGAGAAGCAAATAAGTTCTTCTTCACACAGCGGGAGGAGAGAGAAGAATAAGAACCAAGCAAAAAGAGAAGCCCCTTATAAAACCATCAGATCTTGTGAGAGCTTACTATCACAAGAATAGCAGGGGGGAACCATTCCCATGATTCAATTACCTCCCACCAGGTCCCTCTCACCACACATGCGGATTATGGAAACTACAACTCATGAAGAGATTTGGGTGGGGACACAGCCAAACCATATCAGCCCTCCACTGTACTGGACAAGAGCCTCCCCCTACTATGCATCTTGCTGGCCCAGCCCATAAGATTAAGAACCTGCCTGCCCTGGTTTTCCACTTAACTCTGCAAGTTCACACTTAATCCAGCCCAGAACATTACTAACTCACCTAGGAATTCTCATGCATGCCTTTTTCTCATCAGCCTCTCCCCATTCACCTCCTGCTCTCTGAGATGATTTCTTAAACCATAGTTCTGCCAAATATTGCTCCAACCCACCAGACAAAATGTCCTTTGATAAGAATATCATGGTCCATGTACCACTGCACCCCAGCCTGGGCAACAAAATAAGAACACTGTCTCAAAAAAAAAAAAGAAAGAAAAAGAAAAAAATAATGGTCCAGTTCGTGAAACCCCTGTGTTAATGGACTGCTGCCTCCTCCATCCTAAGGAGCAGTTTCTCCCACTCTGGTTCCACCTAGTGCCTTAACCCGAACCCTTGACATTATACTCAAGTCACCATAAGAGATGACTGATACACAAAGGACATCAGAATGATGCTCAATGATCATAGCTACACGCATGCATCTGAAATTTTGTAATAGTGCTGAGGATAAAGACACCTTTACAAGGTAACAATTGTTTATTTCCTTCAGAGACAATAATGCCTCAAGAATCTCAGAACCCGAGCAGAAAGGCAGGCATGTGGCTCTTTAAAAGTTCTTCTCCCCAGTCTCCTACTTCCTGAGATGCATTCACATCTGGTGAATGGGGTCTGAACCACAATTATTAGTTCAGAAGCCATCATTTAAATTCAGAAATATTCCTGACACCCCCAAGTCTTCAGCCTTTGCCATCCAGTTTTATCCTATAATATTAGTTCTCCCATTCCATGCCTCCAAATCTGTAATCCACCCTTCTCAGTTCTTGGCATCTTCTGTTCTGACATGCGACAAGTTGGCTTTGCCCCTTGACTCTGTCCTCACTTCCTAATCTGGCTCTGATGTACTTCTGCTGCACCTGCTTCCACTACTGATACCCTAAAACATGCCTCCTCCAATGGGCACAAGACAATGACCAGGGGACAGTAAAGACATCAGAAATGCTGTGTGGTGTGTTTCTATGCAAAGTTTGCAGACTTTTCTTCTTTTGAAAGCTGCAGAATCATTCTGGCTTATTGTTTATGGCTTAGGACTCCAAACCATAGTGTCATATTTAAATGAAACCTAGAAAAAAAATGAAGCCATTATTAATGAGAGTTGTCATCTCCAGGACCATAATTGCTGTCAAAGACTCCATAGACAGGAGTCTCCAGTTAGTCTTAAATCAGAAACACTTGATCCTGAAACTGCATAGATTAGGATTTCATTTGGGGAAAAGTATCCTTCACAGTGCATACGGGCTCTGGCTCACACAGCTGACAGCTGCTCTATCCACAAATGCCCAACCCCTGAAGATGGCAGGCAGTGATGCTGAACCCTCATTGTTAAAGAGCTGAACAAACACCTCACCCCCTTCCAGACCAATGGCTAATTAACTTTGAACACTGCCCATTGTGCATCATTATAGTTTTATCTAATTCATTAGATATTTGCAAGCCTCTACTATGCCAATGTACCATGCCAGGTACTTGAGGCATACAAAGATAAATGGGACAAGTTCTCGGCTGGGCGCGGTGGCTAACACCTGTAATCCCAGCACTTTGGGAGGCCAAGGCAGGCGGATCACTTGAGGTCAGGAGTTTGAGACCAGCCTGGCCAACATAACATGGTGAAACCCCGTCTCTACTAAAAATACAAAAATTAGCCAGGTGTGGTGGGCGCCTGTAATCCCAGCTACTCAGGAGGCAGAGGCAGGAGAATCACTTGAACCTGGGAGGCAGAGGTTGCAGTGAGCCGAGATCGTGCCACTGCACTCCAGCCTGGGCAGGGGAGAAAAAAAAAAAAAGAGAAACAAGTTCTCTCTTGAGAAGAATTATAAATCCAAACCTAGATTTTAAAAATCAAACATTTATCCACTAGAAAAAGTCAAATGATGACCTATCTCCCTCAAAGCTTTATGAAAATCACTTAAGTAGAGGCCAGTGTCTAAAAGTAAGAGGAAAACGGCAAAAAAAAAAAAAAAGTAAAAAGAGTTCTGAAATATTTACTGCTCAGAAAATCTAAATTACAATGGTACTATGAATTTGATTACACAATTACGCAATTACCACAGCTTTTTTTACAGATTTGGGGGTAAAACATAAATACAAACAGAGCCTACAGTATGCCTGAGAAACAGGTGTGGAGCTTATTTACCATGAGATTCTCAGAGTTTCTGATTTGGTAGATCTTGGGTATGGTGCAAAAACCGTAACTTTTTTTTTTTTAAACAAGATCTTGCTGTGTTGCTCAGGCTTACCTCAAACTCCTGGGCTCAAGGGATCCTCCCACCTCAACCTCCTGAGTAGCTAGGACCACAGGTGTGTGTCACTGCACCAGGTTAGAACCTTATTTATTATTATTATTATCATTTGTATTTTCTGTAGAGACGTGGTTTTGCCATGTTGGCTAGACTGGTCTTCAACTCCTTTCCTCAAGTGATTGCCCACTTCAGCCTCCCAAAGTGCTGAGATTACAGGCATGAGCCACCACACCCAGCCTAGAACCTTAATTTTTAACAAATGCTCCAGGTGTTTCTGATCCAAGTTTCTCACCAGAATTTTGAGAAATACTGACCTTTAGCAACAAGAGATGGACAGATAATGCCTAGCTGGCTCAAGACTAAATTGGTATATTGAGATTCAAATATCCAAATGCCCTGCTGTCCACCAACTCCTCAGCCCTTATTATCCTCCATTAAAATGTTCTCTGACTAAAGGCCATTACCCTAAGTGAAATAAATCAGAAACAGAAAGTCAAATACTAGATGTTCTTACTTCTAAGTAGCAGCTAAACAATGGGTACACATGGGCATACAGAGTAGAATAATGGACACTGGAGACTCCACAAGGTCGCAAGGTGGAGACGGGATAAGGGTTGAAAAATTACCTATTGTATGCAATGTTCTCTCTTTGGGTGATGGGTACACTAAACGCCAGAGTTCACCACTATACAATACATGCATAAGAAATCTGCACTTGTACCCCCTAAATCTATAAAAAAAAAATAGTTAATTTTTTAAAAATAAAATAAAATATTCTCAGAAAGTGAGAGAAGAGTCCTGTAGCAAGTGAAAGATGCCGACACTCAAGATGCATTTGCTTTATGAAGCTGGGCATGGTGGCTCATGCCTGTAATCCCAGCACTTTGGTAGGCCGAGGCAGGTGGATTGCTTGAGCTCAGGAGTTCGAGACCAGCCTGGGAAACATGGCAAAACCCAGTATCTACAAAAAAATACAAAAATTAGTCAGGCGTGTGGCATGCACCTGTAGTCCCAGCTATGCAGGAGGCTGAGGTGGGAGGATGGCTTGAGCCTGAGAGGGGGAGATTGCAGTGAGCCAAGATTGCACCACTGCTCTCCAGCCTGGGCAACAGAGCCAGACCCTGTCTCAAGAAAAAGAAAAAAGAAAAAAAAAAGATTCATTTGCTTTATGGAAAATACAATTCTGCAAAAAAGTGAACCATGGAAATATTTGGGTAAAGGACTTTCCAGGCCAAAAGAATGATGCTGAGGAGGGAGAAAGTTTGGTGTGAGAAGGAAAGAAAGACAGTGAGACTGAAGCAAAAGAGAGATGAGGCATAAACTATGAGGTCAGAGCAAACCCAGAAGACAGACCTTGTCAAGTTTTACGTGTCTTTGTGAGGACGTTGGGCTTTTATTGGGTGGAATGGGAACCACTGAGCAAAGAGATGTGATCAGACTTATATTACAATAGGATCATTCTAGCTGCTGGATTGAGAATAGATTGAAAGGGGGTCAGGGAGGATGCAGGGACATCAGCTAAGAGGCTGTTACAATAACCCAGGCAAGAGATGATGGCAACTTGGTCAAGCAGCAGAGATGGTAAGAAGTGGTAAGATTCCCAATGAGTTCCCGAAAGTTGAGCCTATGGGATTTGCTGATGGACCAGATGTGGGATGTGAAAGAGAGGAGTCAAGAATGACTTCAACTAAGGAGGATGGGGTTTCCTTGTGGGGTAATGAAAATGTTCTAAAATGGATTGTGGTAATATGGTTGCATCACTGTGAATATACTAAAAGCCAGTGAATTGAATACTTCAAGTGGGCAAACTGTTTGATACATATTATATCTCAATAAAACTGTTTTTTTTTAAAAAAAAGAATGACTTCAAGATTTTTGGTCCGAGCAACAGGAAGAGTGAAGTCACCCCTCTACTGAAATAAGGAACATTTTGAAAACAGCCAGTTTAACGGAGCTCGGTTGGGGATACAGCAAGTTGGGAGATGCTAAATTTGAGATGCCTATTAAATATCTAAATAGAGAAACTCCTTAGACAGTTGGATATTTGAATCTCAAATTCACAAGAATGGTCTGGGCTGGAGATATGTTTGTTTTAAAAGCCAAGCACGGTGGTTCCCACTTGTAATCCCAGCACTTTGGGAGACCAAGGTGGGAGGACTGCTTGACCTCAGGAGTTTGAGACCAGCCTGAGCAACATAGCAAGACCTCATCTCTACTTAAAAAAAAAACAAAAAACAAAAAACAAATTTGGTGGCACGTGCCACGTGCCTGTAGTCTCACAGTCTCCGCTATTTGGGAGGCTGAGGCGAGAGGATCACTTCAACCTAGGGCATAAAGGCTGCAGTGAACTATGATCAAGCCACTGCTCTCCAGCCTGGGTGACAGGGCAAGACCCTGTCTCAAAAATAAATAAATAAATATTTTTAAAAATTATAATAAATAAAAATTAAAAGGACTAGATGAGATCACCTAGAGAGTCAATGAAGGCAATAAAGAGAAGAGGTCCATCTGGGCATGGTGGTTCACGCCTGTAATCCTGGCACTTTGGGAGCCTGAGGTGGGTGGATCACAAGGTCAGGAGTTCCAGACCAGCCTGACCAACGTGGTGAAACCCTGTATCTACTAAAAATGCAAAAATTAGCTGGGTGTGGTGGCGCGCGCCTGTAATCCCAGCTACTCAGGAGGCTGAGGCAGGAGAATCGCTGGAACCTGGGAGGCGGAGGTTGCAGTGAGCCCAGATCACACCACTGAACCCCAGCCTGGGTGACAGAGCAAGACTCCGTCTCAAAAAAAAAAAAAAAGAGAGAGAGAAAGAAAGAAGAAGCCCAAGGACTGGGCCCTGGGGCACAGCAATGTTAAGAAGGAGGGAGATGTTTTGGCTGCTATAGGCTTGTAGTATGATTTGAAGTCAGATAATGTGATGCCTCCAGATTTGTTCTTTTTGCTTAGGATTGCTTTGGCTTTTCAGGCTCTTTTTTGATTCCATATGAATTTTAGGGTTGCTTTTTCTAATTCTGTGAAAAATGACATAGTACTGGTATAAAAGTAGAAACACAGACCAATGGAACAAAACAGAGAACCCAGAAATAAAGCCAAATGCCTACAACCAACAGATCCTCAACAAAGCAGACAAAAACACACACTAGAGAAAGGACACCCTATTCAATACATGGTGCTGGGATAAATGGATAGCCGCATGCCAAAGAATGAAACTGGATCCGTATCTCTCCCCACATACAAAAATTAACTCAAAGTAGATTAAAGACGTAAATGTGAGACCTGAAACCATTAAAATTCTAGAAGAAAACATAGGAAAAATTCTTCTGGACATTGGCCTAAGCAAATAATTTATGAGTAAGAAAACAAAAGCAAAAGCAAGAAAACCAAAAATAAATAAATGAGACTTAATTAAACTAAAAAAGTGTCTGCCCAACAAAAGAAATAATTAACAAAGTAAATAACCTACATCTAACAAAGGACTAATATCAAGAATCCACAAAGAATTCAAAAAACATCAAGAAAAAATCCCGTTAAAAAGCAGGCAAACGACACGAACAGACATTTTTCAAAATAAGATACGCAAATGGCCAAGAGGTTGGGCGCGGTGGCTCACACCTGTAATCCCAGCATTTTGGGAGGCCAAGGCAGGCAGATCTCTTGAGATTAAGAGTTCGAGACCAGCCTGGCCAACATGGTGAAACCCCATCTCTACTTAAAACACAAAAATTAGCCAGCATGCTGATGCACGCTTGTCATCCCAGCTGCTTGGGAGGCTGAGGTGGGTGGATCACTTGAATCCAGGAGGCAGAGGTTGCAGTGAGCCAAGATCATGCCACTGCACTCTAACCTGGGCGACAGAGCAAGATTCCATCTCAAAAACAACCAAACAAACAAATGGCCAAGAAACATATGAAAAAATGTACAGCATCACTACTCATCAGGGAAATGCAAATTAAAACCACAATGAGATACTACCTGACCTCAGTCAGAATGGCCATCATTAAAAAATCCATGGCCAGTCAAGGTGGCTTATGCCTGTAATCCCAGCACTTTGGGAGGCTGAGGCGGGCATATCACTTGAGGTCAGGAGTTTGAGACCAGCCTGGTCAACATGGTGAGACCCTGTCTCTATTAAAAATACAAAAATTAGCCAGGCACAGTGGCGAGTGCCTGTGGTCCCAGCTACTCAGGAGGCTGAGGCAGGAGAATCACTTGAACCCAGGAGGCAAAGTTTGCAGTAAGCTGAGATCGTGCCACTGCACTCCAGCCTGGGTGACAGAGCAAGACCCTGTCTCAATAAATAAATAAATAAATAAATAAGTCCAAAAATGATAGATGTTGGTGTGAATGCATTGAAAAGCGAACATTTATACACTGTTGGTGGGAATGTAAATTAGTACAACCTCTGTGGAAAATAGTGTGGAGATTTCTCAAAGAACTAAAAGTAGATCTACCATTCAATCAGCAATCCCACTACTGGGTATCTACTCAAAGTACAAGAAGTCATTATATCAAAAAGACACCTAAACCCATATGTTTATTGCAGCACAATTTACAACTGCAGAGATATAGAATCAAACTAAGTGTCCGTCAACCAATGAGTGGATAAGTGTATACTACATTTATATCCCATGGAATACTACTCAGTCATAAAAAAATGAAATAATGTATTTTGCAGCAACTTAGATGGAACTGAAGGCCATAATCCTAAGTGAAGTAACTTAGGAATGGAAAACCAAATACTGCATGTTCTCACTTATAAGTGGGAGCTAAGCTATGGGTACACAGCAGTGTAATGGACATTGGAGACTCAGAAGCAGGGAGGGAGGTGAGAGATGAAAACTTACCGGCTGGGTACAATGTACACTATTTAGGTGATGGGTACAGTAAAAGCCCTGACTTCACCATTATGTAATTCATTCATGTAACCAAAAACCACTTGTACCCTAAAGCTATTGAAATTAAATAGTAATAATTTTAAAAGATGCAATTGATTGATAAAGTATAAGATTGTCTTGAAAACTTACATTTGTTACAATAATTTCAGTCTTATGTAAAGCTGCTAGAGCTAGTCCACTGATTAAAGACTCTCTAGGAAGTGTTACCATATCAACAAATGCAATCAGATCTAAAAATAAAAAAAAAAAAAGAATGAGGGAGATGAAGAGAGGTAGAGGAACGGCCAGTGGAATAGAAGGAAAATCAGGATGGCATATTGACCAAAAGCCAAGTGCAGGAAGTGTTTTAAAGAGGGTAGAATCATCAACTGTGTCAAATGCTCCTGACAAGTCAAGTAAGATGAGTACTAAGAATTGACCCTTGGATTTAGCAATGTGGAGGTCCCCAGAGAACTTAATAAGAGCCATTTTGATGATATGGTCAGAGTAAAAGCCTGATTGAAGTGGGATCAAGAGAGAATACGAGAAGAGAAATCGGAGGCAGCAGCAAGAATGGCCAACTCTTTCAAGAAGTTTGGCTGTGAAGAGAAGGAGAGAGATGGGGTAGTAGCTGGAAGAGTAGATGAAGCGAAGAGATGTTTTCCTAAGATGGGAGAACTAATGGCATGTGTATATGTGGAAGAGAAATAGAAGCAATCAGAAGAAACATCCACAGACTCTTACATTTACCCATCAGTCTGCACCTACCTGTGTGCTCTGCCTCCTCTTCTGTTACTTCAGATGAACTTTTTCAGTTCCCAGCTAACACCCGCGTTTCCACTTGCATAAAAGATCCTGTCCTCTCTCCTCTACTCAAGAAATCAGCAATTCCTTCTCTCCCACCAAAGTTTCCTTGTCTCCCACTAAAATTTCTCTCTTTACCTACTATTTTGACATTGAAATAAAAAGTCAAGTCAATAGTTGGATGGGGGATTGAAGGTTTGAGAAGAGAGGAGAAGATGTAAAATAATCATTTAGAAAAAGAGTAGAGGAAGTGAACTTGGAAAATATGCAGTGACTTCAGGGTAGCAGTAGAACCCACTGGAGGGTCACAATTACAAAGTTAAAGTGAAAACAGTCAGCAAGGTTGCATATATTTTGGTAGCCACTCTCAGCTCTCTAATGCAGGAAGGAGTAAGTAGAGAGTTGGATTTAACAATATTCTAACCTGGCCGGGCGCGATGGCTCACACCTGTAATCCCAGCACTTTGGGAGGCTGAGGCAGGCAGATCACCTGAGGTCAGGAGTTCAACATGGTGAAACCCCCTCTCCACTAAAAATACAAAAATTAGTCAGGCGTGGCGGTGGACGCCTGTAGTCCTAGCTACTCGGGAGGCTGAGGCAGGAGAATTGCTTGAACCCAGGAGGCAGAGGTTGCAGTAACTGAGATCGCCCCACTACACTCCAGCCTGGGCAACAGAGTGAGTGAGACTCTTTAAAAAAAAAAAAAAAAAAAGACTTAATAACTGTAGCAGGGAATTGGAACAATGAGGGATTGGCTAGTAAGAAGTAAAGAAAACTCTAAAGAATAAAAGAATAACAAATAAAGCAGCAGCCATGTTCTTTGAGCTGGGATAGAGTATCCAGGGAAAAGGCTCCCCAGGCGCAGGACCCAGATCTTGGAGGGCACAGGTATGGCTCACTAGGCAGCAGAGAAGTTCTTGTGGTTCTGTGCTGGCAGAACTGGCTGGAAATCTGCCCTTTGGAATTTACCAGAAATCTGTCCTCTAGGATGTCAGGGAAAGCAGGTCATGGAGAGGTGTCGCACCAGACACTTTACTACAAAGCCATTCAAGGGAGAAGGTGATGCCAAGGGAAGCTGCTGGTCAATGGGTGCTACTGACTACCCTGCCAGGCAGGACATGGTGCTGGAGAATCTGCCCGTGTGCTGCAGGAGCTGCCAAGCAGGCACACCGTAACCAGGAAGCAAAACTCTTTGCTCTTGCAATGTCTGCCCAGAGCCCTCTACTGACATAGCTTCACACTGCGCCAGCTGATAAAGAAAAAAACATTTAACGGGCCCGTTAGTATTTTCACAAAGCAAGCAAAAAAGGGTGAATTTAGAGCTCAGAGGCAATTAAACGATAATTGACACAAACATTTTTTAAATAATTAAAAGCAAAAACAATCACCACTGGTCTACAGAATTAAAGTCCAAAATCCTGTGCACACATGCACTTCTCTCATCTTTTGGATGTTTACCTAATTCATGCTATTTGCTTTTACTGTTACCTTTGTTTGAAATGTCCTCACACCCTTTTTCAACTTTTAATTAACAAAACCACTGCAAGTATCCCAACATCATCATCCTTCTAAGTCAAGCTGAAAAAGAACCTTCTCCATGAAACTTTCCCTGGTGTTCCCATAAGTTTTGTTTACACACCTTTCTAATGGCAGAACAGAGGCAGCTGAATCACATGTCCAGAATAGTCCAGGAAATTAAGCTTTTCTTCCTGAATATACAACTTTAGGAAAACTGCACATGAGAAAATAAGGAAACACCAGTCCAGTCTGCCAGGTCAATGGAATAAATTCGGGCCATCAGTGTGGTGACTGGTACTGCAGCCAGATTCATATCATCCCCAGGGTGGGAAATATTGTTTATATCTTAGTATCTTCCTAGCATTACCCATGTAGCAATCAATAAACACTTGCTGAATTGAAAGTCTAGTGGACTACCTTTTTCTGGAGTCAAACTTTAAATTTTAAAAAATTTATCTAATCATAAAATTTCATATATTAGTCATGATAGAAAATGTCTTATCTAGTCAAAAGATGGATCTTTAGGCTGGGTGCAGTGGCTCACGCTTGTAATCCCAGCATTTTGGGAGGCCAAGGCAAGCAGATCACTTGAGGCCACGAGTTCTAGACCAGCCTGGCCAACATGGTGAAACCCCGTCTCTACTAAAAATATAAAAACCAGCCGGGCATGGTGGCTTGTGCCTGTAGTCCCAGCTACTTGGGAGGCTGAGGCACGAGAATCTTTTGAATCTGAGAGGTGGACGTTCCAGTGAGCCAAGATCACACCACTGCACTCCAGCCTGGGTGACAGGGCAAGACTCTGTCTTAAATAAATAAATAAATATTTAAAAAGATGGATCTTTAAAAACACAGTTAATTGCAATCCATAGAAACTTCAAATCTCTTTTTAGTTAGGATATGAGCTCTTCCTTCATTCTTTCTAAATATATTACAAATCTGCTAGCAAATAGAAAAATAATATCTAGTTTTAGCTTCTTTTTTCATATATAAAGCCCATCTTCCTATGGAGGTACCATTGAATAGGCTAGATCACCCCTCACCATGTCCCACCACACCCAACACCCCCCATCTCCTCAACACACACCCTAACCAGGGAAGCAGAAGAATAACAGAGTCCTCATTGTAGTAAATTGATTTTAACACCTTTAATCAGAGGCATTCAAAACCCCACCCATTTGCAGTCTCAGTTCATCCTCATTTCAACTGTGTGATATAAGAGAGGTAATATTCTCCCCTTTTACAAATATGAAACTAGAAACACACAGATCTTAAGAAGCATGTGTCCATCTCATACCCGAGACCACTGTCTTGCAAAGGTCCTACTGTAGTCTGTTGGCATAAAACTATATTTAGAACCTAGAACTACTCTTGAATTCAAATATTTGTATTAGTTACAAATAATTGTTGTGATTGGAAAGCATATCCAAAACAAGCACTGATTTTAATAATTGAAACAAATCCAAAACAAACATTGATTTTAATAATTGAAACAAAGAAACCATTTGCTTTGAAATTCTCTTATTAAAAATATGTACGGGCTCACACCTGTAATCCCAGCACTTTGGGAGGCTGAGGCGGGCAGATCGCTTGAGCTCAAGAGTTCCAGACCAGCCTAGGCAACATGGTGAAACCCTATCTCTACAAAAATACAAAAATTAGCCAGTTGTGGTGGTATGCACCTGTAGTCCCAGCTACTTGGGAGGCTGAGGTGGAAAGATGGCTTGAGCCCAGGAGGCGGAATTTGCAGTGAGCTGAGATCATGCCACTGCACTTTAGCCTGGGTGACAGAGTCAGACCCTGTCTCAAATAAATAAATAAATAAATATGAACTTAAATAAATTTTAAAATGTAGGAGATATAAGGGCACAAATCCAATATACATAAACAGAACCATTTGAATGAGCTACTGGCAGGAACTGGTTTAAATTGCTCCCTACATTGTATTTACTCTATTGTTAGATCAATATTATTCTATTCAATGTATTCTATTGTTAGGTCACCTAATCTGGATGTTAACTAGCTGTCCGCCAGTGGAGAGTTAAGGGAGTGGGAAGGCTTTTCATGTGTCCACTTCAAGCAAACAAGTAATGATTGGATTTACAAAATAAAGTTAGAGAGTGATGATTCATATTTTAAAGGATTTTCTATGGGCTTCCTTTAAATGAGTTTCCATAATGAATTTAAAGCATGATTCTATTTACAAAAATTATATTTCAACCTAACCTATCAAGAAGCCATCTAGTTTTAATTAAAAAGGTAGAAAATGAATTTAATTAAGACTAAGTTGTAATGGGTTCTATGAAGAGATAGCAATATCATAGAAGAAAAGTAAAATTACAATCTATTAGTGGAGATAAAACTAACATATTATAAATATGCAAACATGTCAGAAAGAGTCAATCATAAAGCATATGTTGAATGCTAAACAACCCAAAGTAGGAGAATCAAAGGAACAACTTCAAAACTTTTGCAACAATCATAGGTAAAATGATAATTGTTCACATGCCAAGTGAATGGGGAAAGGATGCCAATTCTAACAAGCTCAACACCACCAATTAATTTCTTTGCTTCAGTTGCCCCCACTTCCCTTAACCTTTAGTCATACTTAGCTTTTTCTGCAGTTTTCACATCTACTGTGCAAACATTAGATTCCAAAAGAAAGCTACAAAAGAAAGGACATATTGGAAGCTTTAAGAATAAGACCAAAGCACTAGGGAGAAGAAAGCTTCAAAATTTAATGATTTGGCAGGCATGGTGGCTCATGTCTGTATCCCAGGACTTTGGGAAGCTGAAGTGAGAAGATTGCTTGAGCACAGGAGTTCAAGACCAGCCTGGACAATATAGTAAGACCTCATCTCTACAAAAAATTTAAAAAGTAGCCAGGCATGGTGGCGCACACCTGTAGTCCCTACTTGGTAGGCTGAGGTAGGAACATTCCTTGAGCCCAGCAGGTCAAGGCTGCAGTAAGCCATGATCATGCCACTGCACTACAGCCTGGGCAACACAGTGAGACCCCGTCTAAAAAAATAGTGACTTGTATACCTTTATCTTTGTCATAGGATATTATAAGTATACAAAGATACAGAAAGTTTAGGCAACCTTTAAATTTTTTTTCTGAAATAATTACAAGATAGTACAAGGAAGACTCTGGTATACCCTTCAAACAAATTCATCAATTAATAACATTTGCTGTATTTGCTATATTAACCTCATTCTCTATCTATTTACTTGAACCATTTGAAAGTAATTTGAGGCATCATTTCCCTCTACCCATAAATACAGAAATACCCCTGAGATATTGAGAGTTAGACCACACAGGCCACCATAATAAAGCAAGTAGTGCAATAAACCCAGTGACACAAGTAAGTTTTGGTTCCCAGTGCATATAAAAGTTATGTTTATATAAAACTGTAGTCTATTAAGTGTGCAATAGCATTATGTCTAAAAAATGATATACTTTAATTTTAAAATATTTTATTGCTAAAAAATGCTAATCATCTGAGCCTTTGGTGAATCATAATCTTTTTGCTGGTAGAGGGTCTTACCTCAATTTAACAGCTGCTGATTGATCAGGATGGTAGTTACTGAAGGTTAGGGTGCCTGTGGCAATTTTCTAAAATAAGATAGCAATGAAGTTTGGTACACTGATTGACTCTTTCACAAAGATTTTTTCCACGGCATATGATGCTGTTTGATAACATGTTGCCACAGTAGAACTTTTTTCAAAATTGGAGTCAATCTTCTCAAACTCTGCCATTGTTTTATCAACTAAGTTTATGTAATATTCTAAATCCTTTGTTGTCTTTTAATAATGATCACAGCATCTTCACCAGGAACAGATTCCATATGAAGAAATCATTTGCTTTGCTCATTCATAAGAAGCAACTCCTCATCCATTCAATCCATTCAAGTTTGGCTTTTTTTCTTTTCTTTTTTGAGCTGGAATCTCGCTCTGTTGCCTAGGCTGGAGTGCAGTGGCACGATCTCAGCTCACTGCAACCTCTGCCTCCCAGGTTCCAGCAATTCTCCTGCCTCAGCCTCCCGAGTAGCTGGGATTATAGGCGCATGCCACCACGTCTGGCTAATTTTTGTACTTTTAGTAGAGACGGGGTTTTGCCACATTGGCCAGGCTGGTCTCGAACTCCTGACCTCAGGTGATCCACCCACCTCGGGCTCCCAAAGTGCTGGGATTACAGGCGTGAGCCACCGCACCCGGCCTCCATTCAAGTTTTATCATGAGATTGCAGCAACAATTTAGTCACATCTTCAGGCTTCACTTCTAATTCCAGTTCTCTTGCTATTTCCACCATAGCTGCAGGAGAGGAAGAGAGATGGGGAAACAGCAGCCAGTCAGAACACCTACACATATTGATTAAATTTGCCGTCTTATATGGGTATGATTGGTGGCACCTCACAACAATTACAATAGTAACACAAAGATTACTGATCTGCCAGGCATAGTGGCTCACTCTCGTAATCTCAACACTTTGGGAGGCCAAAGCAGGCAGACTGCTTGAGCACAAGAGTTCAAGACCAGCCTGGGCAACGTGGCAAAACCCTGTTTCTACAAAAAAAAATCAAAAATTATCCAGGTGTGGTGGCACACACCTGTACTCCCAGCTACTCAGGAGGCCAAGGTTGGGGGATTGCTTGAACCCAGGCGGTGGAGGCTACAGTGAGCCATCATCCTGTCATTGCACTCCAGTCTGGGCAACAGAGCAAGATGCTGCCTCAATAAACAAAAAAAATTACTGATCACAGCTCACCATAACAGATATAACAATAATAAAAAGTTTTAAATATCAGAGGAATTATCAAAATGTGACAGAAAGAAACAAGGTGAACACATGCTGTTGGAAAAATGGCACCAAGAGACTTGCTCAAGGGTTGCCACAAACCTTCAATTCATTTTTAAAAACGCAATATCTGAGAAGCACAAGAAAGCAAAGTGTAATAATACAAAGCATGCGGCCGGGCGCCGTTGCTGCCTGTAATCCCAGCACTTTGGGAGGCTGAGGTGGGTGGATCACGAGGTCAGGAGTTCGAGAGCAGCCTGGCCAAGATGGTGAAATCCCGTCTCTACTAAAAATACAAAAATTAGCCGGACGTGATGGTGGGCGCCTGTAATCCCAGCTACTCAGGAGGCTGAGGCAGGAGAATTACTAGAACCAGCTGACATCGCACCACTGCACTCTAGCCTGGGTGACAGAGCAAGACTCCATCTCAAAAAAATAAATAAATAAATAAAGGAAAATAATAGAAGCATGCTTATCCTTCAACGTGTATTTCCTAAAGACAAAGACATTGTCTTATATGACCATAATACAATTACCCGAATCGAAAAATTTAATATGATTACAGTATCATCTAATATACTGTCCATTTTTAAATTTTGCCAGTTGTTACAATAACGTTCTTCATAGTTATTTCTTCCTTAATCCAGGATCCCATCCAGGATCACCCATAGATTTAGTTGCCCTGTCTCTTTAGTCTCCTTTAATCTGCCACAAACCCTTAGTCTTTGTCTTTTGTAACGTTAACACTTTTGAATAATTTATGGGCCAGTCATCTAGCGATGTCTACCTCAAACGCAACTCATGTGCTTTTTTTGCATGAATACTACATTATGCTGTGTCCTTTTCAGGGTATTATATTAATAGGCATATGATATTGGCTCCTCCTATAACTGTGATGTTAGTCTCGATCATTTGGTTATGATGGTGTCCACCAAATTTCTCTATTGTAAACTTTTTTTTTTTTTCTCGCTCTGTTGCCCAGGCTGGAGTGCAGTGGCAGGCTGACGGTTCACTGCAGCCTCGAACTCCTGTGGCTCAAGCAATCCTCCCATCTCAGCCTCACGAGTAGCTAGGACCATAGGACCTAGCCACCACATTTGGCTAATTTTTTGTATTTTTTGTAGAGATGGGGTTTCTCCACGTTGCCCAGGCTGGTCTCCAACTTCTGGGCTAAAGTGATTCTCCCGCTTCAGCCTTCCAAAGTGCTGGATTACAGGCGTGAGTCAACACGCCCAGCCTTGTAAACTATTTCTTTTCATCTTTGTAAATAATACATAATTTATGGGGAGTTATTTTGAGACTATGTAAATATCATGTTCCTCATCACGTTTACCTCCTAGTTTTAGTACCTTTTGATGATTCTTGCCTAAATCAGTTATTAGAATACAATTCATATATGATAAAATTCATTAAAGTATATAGTAATTCAGTGGTTTTTGTATATTCATACGGTTGTGTAACCATCACCGCTAATTCCAGAGCATTTTTATCACCCCGAAAATGAAACCCTTCACCCATTAGCACTCATTTCCCCATTTCCCCCAGCCTCTGGCGACCACTAATCTACTTTTTATCTCTATGGATTTGCCTATTTAAGACATCTTATATAAATGCAATCATACAATATGTGGTCCTTTGTGTCTAACTTATTTCACTTAATATGTTCTCACGGTTCATTCATGTTGTAGTTCTTATTGATATTTCATACCTTTTTATTTGCCTAAATCAATCATTTCTATGATTCCTAAAAAATGGTGCTAGTCTAACTACATTATTTCCATCTACACTTACTAGGCAACATCTTTATCATCCATTGTCAGGAAGCCCTTTAAGAAAACTGCACAGTGAAGTTCATTTTAATAAATAGGGTTTCCTTGCTCTCAAGTAGTTACTAATCTTAGACAAAAGGGTCTAGGATGACCACCTTTCTTGAGGTTTACATGATCTTCCCTGACTTCCACTTGAAAGGTACCCTGTGAGTCTCTCTCCGCCTGTTATCCCACAGGCTCCTCCCCACTCCTCCAGGTACCCCTTCCCCGGCGGCCGCAGGAGGAGGAAGTGACGCACCGGAAGTGTCCCTGTTCCCCTTGCTGTGGGGGTAAGGAATCAAACCCCCAAGATGGCGGCAGCGGCGGAGGAGCGGATGGCAGAGGAAGGAGGCGGCGGCCAAGGCGACGGCGGCTCCTCTTTGGCCTCCGGCTCTACCCAGCGACAGCCCCCACCGCCCGCGCCACAGCACCCGCAGCCGGGGTCCCAGGCGCTCCCAGCCCCCGCGCTGGCTCCGGACCAGCTGCCTCAAAACAACACGCTTGTGGCGCTGCCCATCGTAGCCATCGAGAACATCCTCAGCTTTATGTCCTACGACGAAATTAGCCAGCTCCGCCTGGTGAGGCCCCCGCAGAACTCCTGCCTCCCTCTCCCCCCGGCCGAGGTCTGGGAGAGGAGGAGAAGGGAGCGCGTTCCCCGGGAAGGGAGCCCCCCGCGAGCCCCAGCCGGCTACAGATCCGGGAGGGAGCCGCTCCCGTCCCGAACTCTCCCTTGGCGTCAGTCAGCAGGAGTGGGCTGGTTCCCGGTTGCGTCCTAGCTGCGGAGCTGGGGTTACTTCCTGAGGGGACTTCGCCTTGGGGGCTCCTTGCCCCCCGCCCGGAAGCGGGCCCTCTACGGGAGGGGTAGCGGAGTTGGTCTTCCCACCTTCCGCCTGGCCTGAGAGTAGACCCGGAGAGGTCATGTCGCCTGCCTTTTGTATGCCGCTTCCAGCCCCCGGCCTGGGTTTGGGGAGAAAACTCAGAAGTAGGCAGATGATCCCAGCCAGATTTGGTTTATCTTGCAAGAATAACGAATTGTTCCCCACCCCAACCACCTAAGTTTTCTTGTTCGAGAAGATTGAGTAGAGTAAGGTGGCTCAGTGACCCCAAACCAGGTAGAGGTTCCGAAGAATTCGAACGTGTTTACTTAGCCTTAGCCCCAGCGCCCTAATTGACCACTAAAGTAGAGCCTTGGGAAATGACCATTTCTGCTTTGCCTCATCCTAACGCTTCCCACCGTAGAGAAGCAACTTACCCCTTGACGGGTTTTTTCTCTTTTGCAATTTATTTTTAACTAGTGATTTACGCCCACCCACCTGCTTTAGGAGAGGTTTCTTTATACCTTAAAATCACAATAGGTCAGTCCATGATTTTTAAAAATAATGAATTTGCCATTGGGGTTTTACTTCACTCCAGAGGTTTGAAGATGTGGTGATTGTTAGTTCAGTTAGATATTTTGCTGCCTTTCAATGAAATTATCTTTAAGTGGTAAAGAAATTGAGGGAGGTGGACATTTTGAAGTGATTGCAAACCGATTCCATGGAGAAGCTAAATCTGTGCTGGGAATTGTTTTTAAGAGGACAAAGATATTTCTGAATGTGCTGTGTATAACATCTTCTTATTACTCAATATGCTGTATTGTAGGCATACACCTCCAGTTTCAAGTGGATTATAATTACATTTTTAAAGGAAATCATAACATTTTTAAAAGAGAACTTATAAATATTAATTCAAACTGATGGCCAATTTTTTTTCTAGTCAACACAGCAGTTCAACCATGCCAGTCTGCAGGATGGAAAATTTCTTCAGCTGAAAATAGATATTTCACAATTGATTGCCTCTGAATTTCCAAAACGTTTTCATTCTAGAATTTCATGTAGAATCTTAAATATTCCTTCAGATTTTTACAAACGATGGCGTTTAATCAAAATTTGCGCTGTACATATACGGTGTTTGGAAAATTGGGCATATAACATTTGATTGAATTGAACCATTCAACCAGACAGTGGCTTTGTAAATCTTGGAATATTCACAGTTCTGTTTTGTAAGTGTTGAGAAAAACTGAGTTTTATTTGTTTGTTGATCATTTTACTATTTTAAAAAAATGTAGTGGGGAGGGGGGAACCAGCCTGTCCTAACTAGAGTTAAAACACATCCCACAATTTATGAATAAATGACATCTCTGTCAGGTGAGATATTCAGCTGCATTCTTAATTTTTAAGCAGTTTTCTGGCCTTTTAAGGTTATAAATTTATAATTTCAAACTCAGATTTTTCATAAGGAGTCCCTTCAGTACAACTGCCCACCCCCAGGAAAAGATTCTGCCCCGTTTTACATGTGCAAATATGATTTTTGAGTAATGGGGAACTATTTTTTTTACTTAAGGCTAATGGATAATTCTTGAATAGATTAAATGGATAATCTTTTGTGGGGAGTTGGAAGTGTCTTTGCTTGGAAGGTACAATTCAAGTAACGTTAGAAAAGAAAGATGTTCTTTTTTGCCACTAGGTGTCAGCATTAATTTAATTATGATCTTTTCTGAAATTGGCAGTCAAGAGAGTGCCTAGGTGAGCTGTACATGCCTTCTTAAGTAGCCATTTATACCTAAAGAATCGTTTGCAAAAAATCAAGGGACTTTAGTATATGCTGCTATCTGACATATAAGTTACGTAGTTCTCTTCATTGTAAGCATATTTTTGAGTGGAATTAAGGCTGGATATGCTTTGAAGGGGGTAATATTAAGAACAGAATTAGTTTTCATAAAGCTAAATGTCAGTTGTTAGGTAGGAGTTAGTTTATGTATTGTTCAGGGACTTTTTTTCTTCCTTCTCAGTTTGCTTGTCTTATTGGAACCTCAGTTACAACTATGCTTAGCATCTAATGTAGACAATAAATAGGTACACAATCCACGTACTTACTACTCTGCATTTTCTTTAAAAGATTTGCTCTAGGTTGAAATTGCTACAATAACATTTTTCAGTTATTTGTTCTGTTTAGTTCATAATAGTCTTTGCTTCCTCTTACCATGAATAACTGATTTCCAAGGGACTGTGTGAATGCCTTATTAAATTGGATTTTTGGCTGGGCGCAGTGGCTTACACCTGTAATGCCACCACTTTGGGAGGCTGAGGTGGGCAGATCACCTGAGGTCAGGAGTTCAAGACCAGCTGGCCAACATGGTGAAACCCCATCTTTATAAAAATACAAAAATTAGCCAGGCATAATGGTGGGTGCCTGTAATCCCAGCTACTCGGGAGACTGAGGTGGGAGAATTGCTTGAACCTGGGAGGCGGGGGTTGCACAACGTGAGCCGAGATCGCCGTCTCAAAAATAAAAATAAATTGGATTTTTTTTTTTTTTTTTTTTTTTTTTTGAGACGGAGTCTCACTCTGTCACCCAGGCTGGAGTGCAGTGGTGCCATCTTGGCTCACTGCAGCCTCCACCTCCTGGGGTTCAAGCGATTCTCCTGTCTCAGCTTCCTGAGTAGCTGGAACTACAGGCGCACGCCACCATGCCCGGCTAATTTTTCGTATTTTAGTAGAGACGGGGTTTCACCATGTTGCCCAGGCTGGTCTCGAACTCCTGAGCTCAGGCAATCCACCCACCTAGGCCTGAATTTATTTTATTTTATTTTATTTTATTTTATTTTATTTTTTGGCCATTGACTATTGATCAAAAGATGTATCCTGAGTCTGGTGGTTTCACAGAAATTACTCCTTAAATATTTAACTCCTCCAGTGTAAAATTATTTGGCTGAACACAACCTTTGAAATGACAAAACATGTACTTTGAGTTGTTTTTCCAGTAAAACAGACAAATTTGTGCTGATGCAGCATTAGTATGTCACCCAGGCCCCCTTGGCAGGTGGGTGAGAGACTCTGAAACAAGTGGCAAAGGTTAAGAAGTGAGATCCTTGCCGAGTGCGGTGACTCACGCCTGTAATCCCAGCACTTTGGGAGGCCAGGGTGGGCGGATCACTTGAGGTCAGGAGTTCGATACCAGCCTGGCCAACATGGTGAAACCCCATCTCTACCAAAAATATAAAAAATTAGCCAGGCGTGGTGGCACACGCCTGTAATCCCAGCTACTTGGGAGGCTGAGGCTTTGAACCTATGTAACTTTGGCTTATGAGCATTATATTCTTATCTACTGAAAAACAAGTATAGGGAGCTTTTTAAATTATTTATTTATTTATTTATTTATTTATTTATTTTTAATTTTTGAGACAGGGTCTCCCTCTGTCGCCCAGGCTGGAATGCAGCGGCATGATCACAGCTCACTGAAGCCTTGATTTCCTGTATTTTTTGTGGAGATGTGATTTCTCCATGTTGCCCAGGCTGGTCTTAAGTTTAAACTCCTAGGCTCAAGTGGTCCGCCCACCTCAGCCTTTCAAAGTGCTGGGATTACAGACGTGAGCCACTGCACAGTATAAAAAGGGTAAAAAAATTTTTTTCTATTTATTTAAAGTACAATATAAAAAGGGAAAAAAAATTATCCTGTTTCAAACACTGCATTATATAATTTTACCTGCCCTACAGGAGGCTTTTAAAAGATGTTTTAGAGAGATACTATCAATTTTTTTCCTCTGCGATTCAACTGGAGCTCTTATCATTTTAATTGGAATCATATTAGTGGTTCAGAACATGAATTTGACTAAAGGTTAAGTTGGAAATTCTTGCCTATTTTCTGGAATGAAATTTTCCAGTCAGCAACAAAATACATAAATACGTGCTTTTGTCTCAAGATATTTCTCTAGAGCACTTTAGCTAATTAAATCTATTACCTATTTATAGTTCCTTTCACATCTTTTCTTCAAATATGTTAGAAAATTTTAGTTATAGAGTGGGTTGGTTGGTAGGAAATATGAAGGAAAATGAAGAACCATTACTTCTTTTTTTGTTTTTGTTTTTAAGTAGGCAAGCTGTCTTCCTTGTATCTCTCACTCTGCACAAGAGTTCTCAGTTTTTTTGGTCTGAAGACACCTTTACACTTTTAAAAGTTATTGAAGACCCATAGAACTTACCTTGGAAAATTCTAGAAAACACAAGAATACACATAACATATTCCATTAGCTATCAGAACAATAATGTCAGCACATGTCATATTGCTTCTGGAAAATTCCACTGGATACTCGTGAGAGAATGAGTGGAAAAGGCAAATAACTTCTTGGTACTCTGAGAATAGTTTGGCCTTGCAAACCTCCTGAAAGGGTCTCCAGGACCCTGGGGATCTCCCACTGCCCAGACCACACTTTGAGGACCACTGCTCTGTATTGCTCTATTCCAGAGAATACACTCTGTTGCTGATTTTTTCTTTTTTTTCTTTTTTCTTTTTTTTGACGGAATCTCGCTCTGTCGCCCAGGCTGGAGTGCAGTGGCGCGATCTCGGCTCACTGCAAGCTCCGCCTCCCAGGTTCATGCCATTTTCCTGCCTCAGCCTCCCAAGTAGCTGGGACTACAGGCACCTGCCACCACGCCCGGCTAATTTTTTTTTTTTATATTTAGTAGAGACGGGGTTTCACCGTGTTAGCCAGGATGGTCTCGATCTCCCGACCTCATGATCTGCCTGCTTCGGCCTACCAAAGTGCTGGGATTACAGGCATGAGCCACCGTGCCCGGCCCCACTGATTTTTTCTTGTATTTTTCTCCCACCGTCTCTTCAGGCTGTTGATTTTATTAATGAGTGCATAAGTACAGGTAAGAAATTATAATCTCTTGGGGGCAGTTCGTTCTTCCAGTTCTCACAAAGTAAAGAGGTTCAGTCAGTAACTCTGTCCACTGTGTCGTCATCAAGAGAAAATATACATACCTTCCTTGAGCACACTTACACAGCATCAGGATAACAAATGCAAAGATGGTAAATATGAGTGTTGAGGTTAATTAGGACTTAATCAGGAAAGACCTCCTGAAGATAATAAGTTTTTATCCAGTTAATAAAGGTAGAAGAGCATTCCCAGCAGAAAAAAAACGATGTGTAAAGTATTGAAGTGATTGGAGAAGAATGACTTAGAGGGATTCAGATAAACTTGAATTTGGATATGTGAAATTGTTAATGTTCTAGATTAGTGGTCACCCGTCCTCCTGTCTCCCCAGCGTTTTTATTTCACAGACCAGTCAGATTTAAGAAACTGTTTTTGAGAACCTCCAGGGTTGACATCTTTTGGTGGGTGGAGCAAATAAGGGCATTTTAAAAAACAAAACAACTTCCGTCTCGTATCATCATCATTTCTTAAAAGACACCAGATATATCTGCATACCTTGATAAACTGAGTAGTATGAATTCTTACAAAATTGCAGAAGATACTATGTTAAAAGGATGACCTGTGCATATAAATCCAATTTCATAATTTTTGAGACTGGGAGCAAAAGATAACCTTTAACAGAGGTTTCCCTTAAACACCTACTTCTAGCATCTTGTACTTAAGATTGATTGAAACAAACATCAAGCTCTTCAGTTTCCCAAATATCTTGGGCCTCTGCAAACACATGCTTTTTCCTGTTTCCCTCTCCTAGAAAATATTTGTACCTTTGGCATATACCTCATTCTATAATTCTTCTCTGAACTTTATGTAGGTAATATTTCTAAGTTTCCATTGCATCGTTATTGCACTTACTACATTGGAATTATCTTTGGAGGAGCCTGTTTTCCAATTACCTTAGTCTGTGATGCAATATAAGTACTCAGTAATTATTGAATAAATGAAGTAGCTCTTAAAAACCATTTCACTGCTCTGAATAAACAATAGAAAATATATGTCATTGTAGGGCTGGGCGTGGTGGCTCACGCCTGTAATCCCAGCACTTTGGGAGGCTGAGGCAGGTGAATTACCTGAGGTCAGGAGTTCGAGACCAGCCTTACCAACATGGTGAAACCCCGTCTATACCGAAAATACAAAAATTAGCTGGGCATGGTGGCGGGCACTTGTAATCCCAGCTACTCAGGAGGCTGAGGCAGGAGAATCACTCGGACCCGGGAGCCAAAGGTTGCAGCGAGCCGAGATCATGCCATTGCACGCCAGCCTGGGCAACAAGAGTGAAACTCCATCTCAAAAAAAAAAAAAAAAAAAGAAAGAAAGAAAAGAAAATGTATGTCATTGTAAGATAAATGTTTTCTGTATAAACTATAATAGTGTTACAAAATCATTTGCTTAATATTTACTTCCAAGAGAGGAGATTAGAACTTTTTTTTTTACATTTTTCATTCACCCTAGAATGTCTTTAACATTTTACAAGACCATTTTAAGAAAATGAGTGACTAAAGAAAACTCTTAGGAGTTATTAAAATTGATTGATACACTGATCTGAAGCCAGTATGTAATTAACAAGATAGCCATTTACAATAGTGCATCAGGGTTCCTTTGTTTTAGTCAACATTTAATTGATTTATTAATGAGAAAAATAATGGTACAGATAATCAAAAACTGAGAACAATCCAAAAGGCTTTTTTATGTGGTGGTTAGGATGCATTATAGGAATCCTAAGAAGAAATTCTTCCTAATTGTTATACTTAGACTGAAATTAAAATGAATTTATATTTTCTTTCCAAGTGAATATCTAGGGTATATACGCAGAGAATCTAAAATTTGTTGTAATTCTACCAGCAGATAATTGAGAATTTCATATACATATATATGTGTAGTGTATTCACAACACACACAATATAGTAATACAAGTGGTGTGATCTTAGGCAGTCCGTAGAAGAGAGTTGCTCTGTCACCCATGCTGGAGTGCAGTGGTGAGATCACAGCTCACTGCAGCCTCAAACTCTTGGCCTCAAGCAGTCCTCCTGCCTTGGCCTCTCTAGGTGTTGGGATTGCAGACGTGAGCCACCATACTTGGGCAAATAGAACTTTTTTTTTTTTCTTTGAGACAGTTTCAAGGCTGGAGTGCAGTGGTGCGATCTTGGCTCACTGCATCCTCCACCTCCCAGGTTCAAGTGATTCTCCTGCCTCAGCTCCAAATAGAATTTTTTTTTTTTAGACTGAGTCTTGCTCGCTCTGTCACCCAGGCTGGAGTGCAGTGGCACGATCTCGGCCCATTGCCACCTCTGCCTCCTGGGTTCAAGTGATTCTCCAGCCCCAGCCTCCCGAGTAGCTGGGATTACAGGCCTGCACCACCACGCCTGGCTAATGTTTGTATTTTTGGTAGAGACAGGGTTTCACCATCTTGGCCAGGCTGGTCTTGAACTCCTGACCTCATGATCCACCTGCCTTGGCCTCGCAAAGTGCTGGGATTACAGGCGTGAGCCACTGCCTGGCCCCAAATAGAAATTTTTTTTAAAGATTAAAGTATTCTTTTGGAAGAGGTGGGAAGTTGTATCCATATTTAGGTGAGGGAAATTAAGATGAGTTCACTGAAAACACAAACAGGACAAGAGAAGAGCCAGAATGGTTGTGATTCGTTCATTATTCATTTTTTAAATGATTTTTTCGTCCATCATTAACTTTTTGCCACATTTGCTTTATCTGTTTCACTTTTGTGCTCATTTTCTCTCTCCTGAATGTGTGTATGTGTGCATCTATCCCATGAACATACTTATTTTACCAAACCATTTGAAAGTAAGATGAAAATACTGATATTTTGCCCCAAGTACTTTTTATAATGTGATCACAATATCCTCATTTCCAGGGGATTTAACATTACAGTTTGTATTCAGATTTCTCAGTTGTCCCCAAAATGTTCTTTATAGCTCTTTGAGGCGGGTTTATTCAGTCTAATTAAGGATTGGTCTCTAATCTAGAACATTGTCCCCACTTTTTTCATTCTTTCATGCCATTGACTTTTTTTTTTTTTTACAGCCCCCTCGCCCTGCCAACACACACAATGAATGCCATTGACTTTTTGAAGACTAGGCCAGATGGCTTGTAATGGTTCTGTAATTCACATTTGTCTAATTTTTTCCTTGTGATTGACTTCAGGATTTTGAACTTTGGAAGGATTATAGGAAGGTCTTGCGCTAGCTCCATCTGTCTAACCTTTAGCAGTGTGGTGAGAAGGCCTGTTAATGTCCTTAAAAATCCCTTATTACCTCAAGAAGTCCTACCTTTTAGAGTAGTGCCAGCAGTTCTATAACAGCAGAGTATCAGTTGGGACTCTAATCAATTTGAAATAAATAGGATAATTATTTCAGGTTATATAGCTGTGGGTCACCAAGTTTAAAATGGCACAAATTAGAAGACCTGGATTCTTAGTTTCCCTTTTGCTGCTGAATAGCTGGATGACCTTGGACAAATCACATAATTTCTTAAGGCCTCAGCTTTCTCACTTTAAAAAAAAAGGATAGGTTCTGATGTCTTTAAGTTCCTTTCAGTTCTGGAGTCTTAACAAGCAGCCTAATCAGCTTGTGATCATTTAAGAACTGTAGAGTGCCAAATTAATACATTTTATTTATTTATTTTGGTTCTCTGTTTATCTTACACAATGATGAATACATTTTAAAACTGGGTTCCAGCTGGGCGCAGTGGTTCATGCCTGTAATCCTAACACTTTGGGAGACCAAGGTGGGTGGATCACTTGAGCCCAGGAGGCTGAGGTGGGAGGATTGCCTGAGCCCCAGGGAGGTGGAAGCCTCAGTAAGCCGTGATCGTGCCACTGCACTCCAGCCTGGGCAACAGAGGGAGACCCTGTCTAAAAAAAAAAAAAAAAAAATGGGTTCCATTACAATATTTCCATGATTCTAAGATATAAGGGTCTCATATTTAACATTTTTGAAATCAGTGCATCTTGATCAATTTGTATGTGTATTATCGTGGTGGTGCCTTTTTTTTCCCAGAAAAGTTTTTATTAAGTTGGTAACATGTCTCAAAGTCTCTACAGCATCTTAAAATCGAAGGAGTTGAGCATACCATATTTCAAGGCATCTAAGAAAAAAATGCCGCCAATTATAATTCTAAGACATTATATATCGTAGGTCTATTCCACTGTCAAATGTTTAAAAATGTGCATCTTAGAATCAGTTAAGACTTAAATAAATAAAAAAATTTTTAAAACAATCAGTTAAGACTTGAGGCTGGGCATGATGGCCCATGCCTGTAATCCCAGCACTTTGGGAGGCTGAGGCGAGTGGATCACCTGAGGTCAAGAGTTCGAGACCAGCCTGATCAACATGGTGAAACCCTGTCTCTACTAAAAACACAAAAAATTAGCCGGGCGTGGTGGGAGGTGCCTATAATGCCAACTACTTGGGAGACTGAGGCAGGAGAATCACTTGAACCCGGGAGGCAAAGGTTGCAGTGAGTGGAGATTGCACCACTGCATTCCAGCCTGGGCAACGAGAGCAAAACTCCATCTCAAACAAAAAAGACTTGATATTAAAGATTAAACAGGAAAATCACATTTCACAAATGTATAGCCTATGTGTCTTGCATTATTGAGAAGGACCATGGTAGCACAACAAATCTAAAAACAAAGAAAATTTTTCATTACTGACCACAACTAAGAAAACTACATTTATTCTCTTACAGTAGAACAGTGAGTAACAGGAGCCCAAGCTATATCTTTGTTCTTCAGTGATTTATTCTATTCATTCCCTTTTGTTTTTATAGTATATACTTTTCCTAATCTTTCAGTGCCCTGATAGTTTTTGACATAGTCATCATCTTTAGGCTCCATATATTAGGCTTCAGGATTTTATTTTACTGTCTTGGGTAAATTGCCAAATTGTTAGGATTTTTGTTTGGTTGTAGTTACTAGGGAAGTAAAATTTCTTCCCTTTAGCTTTGGGAAATTATTAAAATACTCCTAAATTTAGAGCTACACTTTAAATGAGATAATTTGAGTTGCAAGTTAGCATACATTATCAGCAGCTATCATTAAACTGCTTGTCCTGGGGAAATTTAGTATATTTCTTTTTTCCAGATGTGACTTCTTTCTGAATCCTAAACAAAAGTTATATGGTCCCTTTTGTTGTTTTGTTTCGTTTTTGAGATGGAGTCTCGCTCTGTCACCCAGGCTGGATGGAGTGCAGTGGCGCGATCTTGGCTCACTGCAACCTTCACCTCAGGTTCAAGCGACCCTCCTGCCTCAGCCTCCCAAGTAGCTGGGATTACAGGCGCCCGCTACCATGCCTGGCAAATTTTTGTATTTTTAGTAGAGATGGGGTTTCACCCTGTTGACCAGGTGGTCTTGAACTCCTAACCTCAGCTGATGCGCCCAGCCGAAAGATGTATGATCTCTTGTGTTTTTGTGCTATTGGTTAGTCAGTGCTTCTTGAACATTTGAACATACAGGAAAACTACCACATTAAATACTGTTCTTTCCTTACAATATTGCCTAATGTTTAAAATAATTTTTCTTTTTTTTTTTTTCTTTTGAGAGGAGGTCTTGCTATGTTGGCCAGGCTGGAGTAGTGCAGGTGTGATCATCATACACTGCAGCCTCAAACTCCTGGGCCCAAGTGATCCTCCCACCTCAGCTTCCCAAGTATAGCTGGGAAGCTGGAACTATAGGCTCATGCCTCTGCACCTGGCTATGCTTAAAATCTTTTTGATGTTGGCTTGTGTAGTGTCATTCTAATTTGTCCATCTTTGTGACCTCCTATTCTCTAATCTTTTTATCAGCTTTTAATTATAAATGTCAGTTGAGGCTCCATTTATAGGCCTTTTTTTCTTATCTTTCACTTCATTTGGGGTTCATGTACATTTATTTCACTATCTCCAGTGAAATTTCCAGAACCACGTCTTTAGTCCTGGTATGATAGCGCTTGCAGAAAATGACCAGCCAGCTCTCCCAATACCAGATCTTTCAAAAGATGGGTGGTCTTTTCCTTTTCTTTTCTTCTTTTTTGTTTATTAAGTCCAACTTCTGCAGAAGGGTACTCATTCTCTTTTTTTTTTTTTTCTGACACGGAGTCTCGTTCTGTCATCCAGGCTGGAGTGCATTGGTGCAGTCTCGGCCCACTGTAACCTCCACCTTCGGGTTCAAGCGATTCTCCTGCTTTAGGCTCCCAAGTAGCTGGAATTACAGGCGCCTGCCACCACACCCAGCTAATTTTTATTTGGGGGTTCACCATGTTGGCCAGGCTGGTCTCAAACTCCTGACCTCAAGTGATCTGCCCACCTCAGCCTCCCAAAGTGCTGGGATTACAGGCGTGAGCCACTGCTCCCGGCCATTCATTCTCTTTTTAAAGTTATTTATCTGATTTCTCAACTCAAAACATGGGAAATTTTATTCCTCTCAGCTTGACCCACACATCTCATCTGTCTTCGGAAGTAGTTTGCTTGCTAATGGTTTGTTCATTCCAGACTTTGTGCCTTTGCATACACCATTACATCTAACTTAGCAATCTTTGCCCTCTCCTCCTTCAAAGCCTAATTCAAATCTTTTGTCATGTGAGATCTTCTTAATTGGGCCTATCTGGTTATTCTTATTCTCATCATCCAGCCAGTACTTAAATACTTACACTAGCCAGCACTCATATTCGAGTTTATAGATTATTGAAAGATATCTAAACCCTAGAAGTTAGCTAGATTCAGTGCAGCAAAACTAGTAAAATAATTTTGACTGAACCTTGAAAATTGTTACAGCAGTAATTGACGTTAATTTTTGTCTTTGTAAATATATTGCTGCTAAAAATTATTTCTTCTCAGAAATTATCAACAAGGTTGTAGAGTCTACAGAGACAAGAAGTGTTTTTCTACAAGGTTGTGTTAGAGGGTACCTCAGTTTATTTTTAAGTCCACTATCTACTCATCTGATGATTTAACATATCAAATAGGCTGGGTGCAGTGCTCAATGCCTGTGAACCTAGCACTTTGGGAGACCAAGGCAGGAGATCACTTGAGGTCAGGAGTTCAAGACCAGCCTAACCAACACAGTGAAGCCCCGTCTCTATTACGAAAAATTAGCCAGGTGTGGTGGCAGGCGCCTGTAATCCCAGCTACTTGGGAGGCTGAGGCAGGAGAATCGCTTGAACCCAGGAGATGGAGGTGGCAGTGAGCCGAGATCACGCCACTGCATCCCAGCCTGGGCAACAGAGCAAGACTCCCTCTAAAAATAAATAAATAAGTAAAATAAAATATCAAATAGTTTTAATAACAAAACATAGTTTTTATAGTCCCCAGTTTTTATTCCCCAGAGGCACCACTTTCAAGTCTTCTGGCTGATTTTCTTCTATTTGATATTATCTGTTAACTTCCTAATAAGTTGAGAAGTTAGCCCTGTTGCCCTCATTTCACATACACAGACACTCCCTTTTCTTTCCTTCAATAACATAAAAGTTTTTTTTTTCCCCACATGAAGTTCAGTACTGGTGTTTGTGGTCATGTGATTATTCAGGACTGGGGCACTGGTTCTCAAAGTGTGGTCCAGAAACCCCAGAGAGGTTTCCAGGATCCTGTCACAGGGTCCATAAGATCTAAAGTATTTGTGTGTGTTTTTTGTTTTTGTTTCTGTTTTTTTTTTTTTTACAGTACTAAGGTTTTATTTATGTTTGGCACGCTTATTTTTTCCACAAGTATACATGGAGTTTTCCAGTAGCCACATGACGTTTGATGACATGATGGCATCACACTAATAGCTAATGAAACGTGCACTTGTGTGTTCTTGTGTTTTCCAGAATTTTCTGAGGTAAGAATACCTCAGTCGACTGAATGCAGAGACAGGTATGAAAATTGACCTGTGTTCTGTTAAACCACATATCAAAAAGCCTTGCGGAAATGTAAAATAAGGCCAATCACTAAATGTTTTGTTTTGGAAAAAAGTTACTTTTCGTTAAAAGCAGTTACATATATTGATATGTATTGTGTTTATGTCTTTGTTTTTTTCAGTAGACACTGAACAAATACTGATAACTGGTTTAGTTTAGTTAGAAATAGATTCTACCATATTTTAACATATTATTGGCCAAGCAGGTTGGCTCACCTGTAATCCCCGCACTTTGGGGGGCCAAGACAGGCAAATCACCTGAGGCCAGGAGTTCAAGACCAGCCTGGCCAACATGGTGAAACCCCATCTCTACTCAGAAGGCAAAAATTAGCTGGGCGTGGTGGCACGCAACTGTAATCCCAGCTACTCAGGAGGCTGAGGCAGGAGAATGGCTTGAACCTGGTAGAGGGAGGTTGCAGTGAACCGAGATCACGCCACTGCACTTCAACCTGGGTGACAGCGAAACTCTGTCTGAAAACAAACAAACAAACATTATTTATTAGAAATTACTTCGTACTTAAAGTTTATTGTGCTTTAATTTTGAAATTGAAAAGAACAGTTTTCCTTAATACCCTTTTAGGAAGTTATCTGGTTTTTAATATTAGAATATTAAAGCCTTCTTGAGCTTCAACCTAGTTTGCCAGGATTTTTGTTTTAGGGCCTGTGTTCTCAGGAGAAAACAAACTTACATCAAGAGTTTCATCAGCATTTCGTTTCAACAAATATTTGTTGATCGTTTGTGCTTGGGTGCTATGAGAGATGGAAAGAAGCATAAGACAGATCCTAACTGTCCATGTCTTTTTTTTATTATTTTTTATTTTTATTTATTTATTTATTTATTTATTTTTTTTTAAATGTCCATGTCTTGTACTGCAACATCTACCCCATATGGTGAGAATTAACCTTCAGGTTGATGACTCAGTTGCTGCAGAATTCTTAGAGATCAGATCACAAAGGAATTCTGTATACTAGATGTAATTAAGATAAGAAAGATGCTAGGATATCTCAGAAATATAACAAGTGAAACAAAGTTTTCAAATTAGTACTAAGATAAACAAAGTTTATTTAACAATTTTATATAGCACTTTAGAGTTTACCAAGTGATTTAGTGTGTGTTTCGTTTAATCCTAATGATATCCTATGGGTTAGGTATTATCCATGTCTTACAGGTAGCTGACTCAGGTTTTCAAATGTAAGATGACTTGGACAAGAATGCATATAAGTTGTACTCAAATTTAGCTGTTCTGACTTCTGATCCTGTGCTTTTACTGTATAAAAACACCATATCTGGCTGGGCATGGTGGCTCATGCCTATAACCATAGCACTTTGGCAGGCCAAAGCAGAGGATTGCTTGAGCCCAGGAATTTAAGACCAGCCTGGGCAACGTAGACCCCCATCTCTACAAAATTTTTTTTAAAAATTAGCTGCGCGTGGTGGTGCATACCTGTTGTCTCAGCTACTTGGGAGGCTGAGACAGGAGGATTGCTTGTGCCCAGGGATAGGTTGCTGCAGTGAGCTGTGATCATGGCACTGCACTTCAGCCTAGACAACAGAGCAAGACCCTGTCAAAAAAAAAAAAAAAAAAAAAAAAACTATATTAAGGATTCAAAGTAGTTGATGTTCTGCTACACATGCTAAGATATTTTGGGCCGAGCGCAGTGGCTCACACCTGTAATCCCAACCCTTTGGGAGGCCAAGGCGGATGGATTACTTGAGGTCAGGAGTTCGAGACCAGTCTGACCAACATGGTGAACCCTGTCTCTACTAAAAATACAAAATTAGCTGGGCGTGGTGGCACATGCCTGTAATCCTAGCTACTCAGGAGGCTGAGGCAGGAGAATCACTTGAACCTAGGAGGCACAGGTTGCAGTGAGCTGAGATCACACCATTGCACTACAGCCTGGGTGACAAGAGTGAAACTCCATCTCAAAAAGATATTTTGGAGGATATACAGTGTCTAATATAAAGGCCTTGGCCATCATAAGCTCTCCATAGTTAAGCCAGATCACTAGAAGAAATAAGTAATAATTCTCATTCTGGTTATAGATCATATAAACTTTGTAAGAGGTTAGACTCAAATGGATACATTTCTGACTAAAAAGGAATTTTTTTTGTTTCAAACTATTAAAAAACCTTTAAATGTATTGTTTTACTGATCTTCAGGACTATAGTCTGTGACCATAATAATGGGAATACATTCAGAACATCCAACAAACACCTAAAGTAAATGATACTTTTTTGCCTGCACATAGTATTAATTTCTTAATGAGATATTTCAGAAATTACATGGTGTGAGGCCAGGCGCGGTGGCTCACACCTGTAATCCCAGCACTTTGGGAGGCCGAGGCAGGCGGTTCACAAGGTCAGGAGATCGAGACCATCCTGGCTAACACAGTGAAACCCCGTCTCTACTAAAAATACAAAAAAATTAGCCGGGTGTGGTGGCGGGCACCTGTAGTGCCAGCTACTCGGGAGGCTGAGGCAGGAGAATGGCGTGAACCCAGGAGGTGGAGCTTGCAGTGAGCCGAGATCGCGCCACTGCGCTCCAGCCTGTGCGACAGGGTGAGACTCCATCTCAAAAAAAAAAAGAAATTACATGGTGTGAGAGATTCACCCACAGATACTGAATCAGAGTTACATACAGCAGGCCAGCTGTGGTGGCTCACTCCTGTAATCCCAATATTCTGGGAGGCCAAGGTGGGCAGATCACTTGAGGTCAGAAGTTTGAGACCAGCCTGGCCAGCATGGTGAAACTCTGTCTCTACTAAAAATACAAAAATTAGCCAGGCATGATGGCACACACCTGTATTTCCAGCTACTGGGGAGGCTGAGGCAGGAGAATCGCTTGAACCTGGGAGGCGGAGGTTGTGCTGAGCTGAGATCGCACCACTGCACTCCAGCCTGGGCGACAGAGTGAGACTTCGTCTCAAAAAAAAAGATATATACAGCAAACTGAGGAATAATAGTGGGATACAGAGAGCTTTAAGCCATCAGTTATGAGTCTCAGTTGTTTCTTATTAATTTGGTTATTGATTTTTGTTGTTCTTTTTTCTCCCTGAAGGTTTGTAAAAGAATGGACTTGGTCTGCCAGAGAATGTTGAATCAGGGATTTCTGAAAGTGGAGAGGTACCATAATCTATGTCAGAAACAAGTTAAAGCACAACTCCCAAGGTATGTTGTGGGTGGCAGTGACAATGATGTGCAGTTGGTTTTGTTTGTTTCTTGACTTCTTTTTTTCAGTCTCATGGTTTACATATTGCTTCCCAAGTTTTTATAGCAAAGGGCACAAAGATCACAATGTGATTTCTGCAGTGGTTTGTCCATTCTCACCGTTTGTGATCAACATTTTACTGGAGGTTCTAGCCAGAGAAATTAGGCAAGAAAATGAAATATAAGGCATCCAAATGGGAAAAGAAGAAATAGAACTCTCTGTTCACAGATGATATGATCTTGTGGATAAGGAGTGCACTAATTGATTATTAAAGCTAGTAAACCAGTTCAGCAAGGATATGGGATATAAGAATAATAGACAGAAATCAATTATATTTATATACACTATCAATGAACAATCCAAAAAGGAAATTCAAAACATTTTATCATAGTTTCAAAAAGAATAGAATACTTAGTAATACATATAACAAAAGCACAAGACTTGTATACTAAAAACTACAAAACACCATTGAAAGAAATTAAAGAAGACTTAAATAAGTGGAAAGGCATTCTGTGTTCATGGATTCGAAGACTTCGTATTGTTAAGATGACAGTACTCCCCAGATTAATCTACACATTCAGTGTGATAGGGGTTGACAATAAGGTACAATATGTTTTGTTTGTTTCTTGACTTCTTTTTTTTTTGTAACCCCTGTCAAAAATTCAGCTGTCTTTTTTTTTTTCCCCAAAACTTGATACACTGATCCTAAAATTCCTGTGGAAATACAAGAGTCTGACAATAACCAAAGCAATTTTGAAAAAGGAGAGCAGTATTGGAAGACTCACACTTCCCACTTTCAAAACTTAGTACAAAGCTATAGTAATCAAAACAGTATGGCACTGGCATAAGGATAGACCTGTAGATCAAAGAAGCAGAAGCAAGAGTCTGGATAATAAACCTTATATTTTTAATCAGTTGATTTTAACAAGGATGTCAAGATAATTCAATGCAGTAAGAATAGTATTTTCAACAAATGATGCTGGGACAACTAGTTATCTTGAAAATGAATGAAGTTGGACCTCTTCCTCATACTGTATATAAAAGTTAACTCAAAAGGGATCATAGACCTAAGTGTAAATGTCAGCACTATACTATATAACCCTTAGAAGAAAACATAGTAGTAAGTCTTCATGAACTTGGATTAGGCAGTGACACCAAAAGCACAAGTAGCAAAAGAAAAAATTAAGCAAATTGGACTTAAAATGTAAAACTTTTGTGGCTCAAAAGACACCGTTAAGAAAATGAAAAGACACCCCACAAAATGGGAGAAAACCTGCGTAAATCATGTATCCAGATTATATGAGGAACTCTTACAACTCAACAATAAAACCTATTTTAAAAATGGGTAAAGGGGCCAGGTGTGGTGGCTCACACCTGTAATCCCAGCATGTTGGGGGACTGAGGTGGTGGATCACCTGAGGTCAGGAGTTCAAGACCAGCCTGGGAAGCATAGTAAAACCCTGTCTCTACTAAAAATACAAAAACCACCTGGGCGTGGTGGCGGGTGCCTGTAATCCCAACTACTCAGGAGGCTTAGGCAGGAGAATAACTTGAACCCGTTGGCGGAAGTTTCAGTGAGCCAAGATCACACCACAGCACTCCAATCTGGGCGACAGAGCAAGACTCTGTCTCCAAAAAAAAGGACAAAGGTTTTGAATAGACACTTCTCCAAAGAAGATAAGTAATAGCCAACAAGCACATGCAAGGTGCTCAACATCATTAGTTGTCAGGGGAATGCAAATCAAAACCACTACGAGATTTATATCCACTAGCGCTTTATATCCACTAGGATGGCTACAATGGAAAAATGTTGGGGAGGATGTGGACAAATTGGAACCTTCATATATCAATGTTGGGAATGTAAAATGGTGCAGTCACTTTAGAAAACAGTTTGGCTGTTCTCAGGCTGGACGTGATGGCTCACGCCTGTAATGCCAGCACTTTGGGAGGCCAAGGCAGGTGGATCACCTGAGGTCAGGAGTTCAAGACCAGCCTAGGCAACATGGTGAAACCCAGTCTCTACAAAAATATGAAAATTAGCCAGGCATGATGTCGGGTGCCTATAATCCCAGCTTCTTAGGAGGCTGAGGCAGGAGAATTGCTTGAACCTGGGAGACAGAGGTTGCAGTGAGCCAAGATCGTGCCATTACACTGCAGCCTGGGCGACAGAGTGAGCCCGTCTCAAAAAAAAAAAAAGAAAGAAAAAGAAAAAACAGTTTGGCTGTTCTCAAAAAGTTAAACAGAGAGTTATTGTCTGAGCCACCAATTTCATTCCTAGATAAGTACCCAAAAGAAATGAAAACATAATGTTTGCACAAAAACTTGTACACAAACGTTTTTAGCAGCATTATTCATAATAGCCAAAAAGTGGAGACAATCCAAATGTCCATCAGCTGATGAGCAAGCAAAGTGTGATATATCTGCATGATGGAATATTATTGGGCAATAAAAAGGTACATGCTACAACAAGAACGAACCTGGAAAACTATGCTAAATGAAAGAAGCCAGAAACATAAAGCCACTGTATGATTCCATTTATCTGAAATGTTCAGAATAGGTGGATCCAGAGAAACAGAAAGTAGATTAGTATTGCCAGGGGCTGGGAGAATGGGAGTGGCTGATAATGGTTACAGGAGTTAATTTTGTGGTAATGAAAATATTCTGAAATTAGATAGTGGTGATAGTTGTATAATCCTGTGAGTATACTAAACACCACTAAATTTAGTCCTCTTTAAGATAATTTTATTATGTCTGAGTTATTTCTTAAATTGTTAAAAAGTTTAAAGGAGTTAAATTTTATCATCAAAAGCATATCATCTCCTGCCTATATTTCCATGTGTAATCCATTCATTTATCTAATTTCTTTGGTTCTAATAGCCACTAGATTTGATAACCAAAAAACCTTTATTTTTATTTTTATTTTTGAGATGGAGTCTTGCTCTATCACCCAGGCTGGAGTGCAGTGGTGCAGTCTTGGTTCACTGCAACCTTCGACGCCCGGGTTCAAGCGAGTCTCCTGCCTCAGCCTCCCTAGTAGCTGGGACTATAGGCATGCACCATCATGCCTGGCTAATTTTTTAGTAGAGACGGGGTTTCACCATGTTGCCCAGCCTGGTCTCAAACTCCTGACCTCAGGTGATCTACCCGCCTCAGCCTCCTAAAGTGCTGGGATTACAGGCGTGAGCCTCCAAGCCCGGCCCCAAAAAACCTAATTAAAAAAAATATATATATATAATTTGTTTTGTTTGTTTGTTTTCAAATATTTTGTCAATGAGTACCAGTCTTTGGTAAGGATTTCTAGGCATAGTGATTCATTCATCATTACAGTTAAATTATGACCCAACTGTAGATTTCTAAATTAACATGTAAAAGACTGTTTCATTAAGCCATCTTGATTGCTTAATATTTTAGTCCACAATACTGCTTTAATGGTTGCCTTGCTTTTATTATTATTATTATTATAGGAGAGAGTCAGAAAGGAGAAACCATTCATTAGCTCGTCATGCAGACATTCTTGCTGCTGTTGAAACAAGGCTGTCACTATTAAATATGACTTTCATGAAATATGTGGATTCCAATCTCTGTTGCTTCATCCCAGGAAAGGTAAAATAGAATTGCTTGCCTAGAACAGCTGGACTGCCCTACATAAACTTATTATACAGTTACGAATTTTTGATTTTAGAAATGTTAGAATTGTTTCTACTTCTCTGAATGAGTTTCTACTAATGAATTTGTTTGGTTTCTGTACAGTTATCAATATAAATATGTATCATTTGTATGATCTTTATATTTAAAATTCTAATTATGAAATAGTCGAAACCCTAATATTCTTTAGAGAAGTTTGTTAAGAGTTCATACTCAAGAATAAAATTTGAGGTTTTACTGGTGGTTATGATGCCAGAGATACAGCAATGAACAACATACATATTGTCCCTGCCTTCAAGACTATTATAATTTTGGGGAGGTAGAAAAGGAGGGACAAGCTGGTTTTTGTTTTGTTTGAGAAATGTTTCATAAAGACAACTTTATAAACTTTCAGATTTGACAAGAATAAACAATTGCTATTTACCAATATTCCCAGAACTAAATAACAGTCCTTTTTAACACAGAAATAACTATATTGTGGCATATTTACCATTACTAAGTTAATAAAAACTCCAACATTCGACATACTACTTATACCTTCAGTAGTACCCTACTCCTTGAATTAAGTGTAAATTGACATATGTCTGTATCTTTTTATATGGAAGTGGTAGAGATATAATTAAAGGTCATTTTGCTACTTGGTTGATGCTGGCAAAAGTTTCCCTTAACATGGTTGGAAATAATTAATATCTAGTAAAATTTGAATGTTCGCTTTTTGTTATTTCCAAAGATAATTTACATTGGCAATATTTAATACGTACTTTGTCCATTTTTAGTTTTCTTTGACATTTATTTTTGGGGGGAATCCCATTTCTTATGATTGTATTTGAAATATTTTAGTATATCTCACTTTGTTTGCATTATATACATTTTCTTTAAAAGATCTTGTTGCATACCAACACATTACCTGCTAATGCTTTTTGTAGGGTGCTATAAGAGGATGACCAGTTAGAAACTTCAGAGTGAAACTTCAGAGTGATTCTTATGCCAGATTTTTCTGAATCTGACTTAAAGGCCTTAACTTTTAAGTGTTCCTGAGTTCTTTGAACTTAGCTTGTTTCATATAGCATCATAGTTTTTATTGCATATCTCATTGTTAGAAACATGAATATCTAAGAAACATCTCACAGTTATCATAACTTCAAAGAGAGTTCAGTCAGTTGTTAAGTAACAGAGTTGAATAGTTTGTGACAGAGTTCATGTGGCCTACAAAGATTAAAATATTTATGATCCAGGCCGGCTGTAGTGGTTCGCACCTCTAATCCCAGATACTTGCGAGGCTGAGGCAGAAGAATCGCTTGAACCCGGGAGGCGGAGGTTGCAGTGAGCCAAGATCACACCACTGCACTCCAGCCTGGGCAACAGAGCAAGGCTCTGTATAAAAAAAAAAAAGAAAAAGAAAAAGAAAAATTTAGTATCTGGCCTGTACAGAAGAAGTTACCAATTTCTGTGCTAGTTGATCAGGCTCACGTGTTTGGAATGGTGATGTTTACAGTATAAACAAATAATGTTGCCAGGTGCAGTGGCTCACACCTGTAATCCCCACACTTTGGGAGGCCGAGGCGGGCAGATCACAAGGTCATGAGATCAAGACCAGCCTGGCCAACATGGCGAAACCCTGTCTCTACTAAAAATACGAAAATTAGCTGGGCATGGTGGCACGTGCCTGTAATTCCAGCTACTCAGAAGGCTGAGGCAGGAGAATCGCTTGAACCTGGGAGGTGGAGGTTGCAGTGAGCCAAGATCGTACCACTGCACTCCAGCCTGGGCAACAGAGTGAGATTCTGTCTCAAAAAAAAAAAAAAAAATTATTCTGAGAAATAAGAAAAGATATGCCAGCCTGGCCAACATGGTGAAACCCTTTCTCTACTAAAAATGCAAAATTAGCCAAGTGTAGTGGCAAACACCTGTAGTCCCAGCTACTCAGGAGGCTGAGATAGGAGAATCGCTTGAACCTGGGAGGCAGAGGCTGCAGTGAGCCGAGATCAAGCCACTGCACTCCAGCCTGGGCGAGACATAGTGGGGAAAAAAAGATACAATCGGCCTGGCACGGTGGCTCACGCCTGTAATCCCAGCACTTTGGGAGGCTGAGGTGGGCGGATCACGAGGTCAGGAGATGGAGACCATCCTGGCTAACAGGTGAAACCCTGTCTCTAATTAAAATACAAAAAATTAGCCGGGCATGGTGGCGGGTGCCTGTAGTCCCAGCTACTTGGGAGGCTGAGGCAGGAGAATGGCGTGAACCCGGGAGGTGGAGCTTGCAGTGAGCCAGGATTGCGCCACTGCACTCCAGCCTGGGCGACAGAGCAAGACTGTCTCAAAAAAAAAAAAAAAAAGATGCAATCATGCGTCATTTAGCAAAGAGGATCCATCCCAAGAGATGCATTGTTAGGTCACTTTGTCATGTGAACACACATCATAGAGTGTATTTACACAAACCTAGATAGTTCTTACACACATAGGCTATATGGTATAGTCTATTGCTCCTGAACTACAAACCTGTACAGCATGTTACCGTACTGACTATTGTAGGTGATTATAACACAATCATATTTGTATATCTAAACATAGAAAAGGTACAGTAAAAGTAGGGTATAAAAAAATGGTACACCTGTATAGGGCATTTATCATGAATGAAACTCAGTTTCTCTGGGTAAGTCAGTGAGTGAGTGGTGAGTGAATGTGAAAGCCTAGGACATTACTGTACACTTTGTAAACACTGCATACTGAGGCTACATTAATTTTTTTTTTTGATACTGGGTCTTGCTGAATCACCTAGGCTAGAGTGCAGTGGCATGACCACAGTTCATTGTAGTCGTGACCTCCTAGACTCAAGACAGTCCTCCCACCTCAACCTCCCAAGTACCTGGGACTCTACAGGTACATTAAACTTTTTTTTTTTTTTTTTTAATTTTTGGGGCCAGGCATGGTGGCTCACGCCTGTAATCCCAGCACTTTGGGAGGCCGAGGCAGGCGGATCACCTGAGGTCAGGAGTTAGAGACCAGCCTAGCCAACATGGCAAAACCCAGTCTCTGCTAAAAATGCAAAAATTAGCCAGGCGTGGTGGTGTGCACCTGTAGTCCCAGCTACTCAGGAGGCTGAGGCAGGAGAATCGCTTGAACCCAGGAGGTAGAGGTTGCAGTGAGCTGAGATTATGCCATTGCACTCCAGCTTGGGCGACAGAGCAAGACTCTGCCTCAAAAAAAAAAAAAAAAATGGGGCAGGCATGGTGGCTCATGCCTGTAATCAATCCCAACACCTAGGCCAAGGTGGGCGGATCATTTGAGCTCAGGAGTTCTTTAAGTTTTAACTTCTTGACTTTTTTGTAATAACACTTAGCTTAAATGTCATTTCGTTATAATATTGATGAGAAAAAAAAAATCAGGCTGGGCTCAGTGGCTCATGCCTGTGATCCCAGCACTTTGGGAGGCTGAGGTGGGTGGATCACCTGAGGTCAGGAGTTCAAGACCAGCCTGGCCAACATGGTGAAGCCCTGTCTGTACTAAAAATAAAAAAATTGCCAGGCACGGTGGCTCCCACCTGTAATCCTAGCACTTCGGGAGGCCAAGGCAGGTGGATTGCCTGTGCTTAAGAGTTTGAACCGGCCTGGGCAACATGGTGAAACCCTGTCTCTACTAAAAGTACAAAAAGCCAGGCATGGTGGTGCGTGCCTGTAATCCCAGCCACTCGGGAGGCTGAGGCACGAGAATCACTTCAACCCAGGAGGCAGAGGTTGCAGTGAGCCGAGATCTTGCCACTGAACTCCAGCCTGGGGGACAGAAAGACACTCTGTCATAAATAAATAATCGTGCCACTGAACTCCAGCCTGGGGGACAGAAAGAGACTCTGAAATAAATAAATAAATAAGTTAAGTAAATAACAGAATGAGACTCTGTCTTAAATAAATAAGCAACCAAGCAAGCGTGCGGTGGTGCGGGCCTGTAGTCCCAGCTAAATAAATACATATATTAGCCGGGTGCAGTGGTGCGGAACCCAGGAGATGGAGGTTGCAGTGAGCCAACATCGTGCCACTGCACTCCAGCCTGGGTGACAGAGTGAGACTCTGTCTCAAAAAAAAAAAAAAAGAGAGAAAGAGAAAAAAAAAATCAGTTCCCGGCCAGGGCCACTGTCTGTTGAGTTTGTGCATTCTCCATATATCTGCATGAGTTTTCTCTGGGCACTCTGACTTCCTCCGACATCTCAGAGCTGTGCCTGTTAGGTTCATTGACATGTCTTAGTGGTCCCAGTCTGAGTGAGTGTGGGTGTGAGGGTGCCCTGCAGTGAGATGGCATCCTGGCCAGGGTGGATAACGACCTGGTGCCCTGAGCTGCTAGGATGGGCTCCAGCCACCTGCAACCCTGAACTAGAATAAGCAGATTGAAAAATGAATGAATAGGACGGGCGTGGTGGCTCACGCCTGTAATCCCGACACTTTGGGAGGCCGAGGCGGGCAGATCACAAGCTCAGGAGATCGAGACCATCCTAGCTAACACGGTAAAACCCCATTTCTACTAAAAATACAAAAAATAAATAAATAAATTAGCCAGGCGTGATGGCGGGCACCTGTAGTCCCAGCTACTTGGGAGGCTGAGGCAGGAGAATAGCATGAACCCGGGAGGCGGAGCTTGCAGTGAGCCGAGATCGCGCCACTGCACTCCAGCCTGGGTGACAGAGCAAGACTCCATCTCAAAAAAAAAAAAAAAGAAAAAAAGAAAAATGAATGAATAGCCAGGCATGGTGGCTCACACCGTAATCCCAGCACTTTGGGAGGCTGAGGCGGGTGGATCACTTGAGGTAAGGAGTTTGAGACCAGCCTGGCCAGTAGAGACAGTGAAACCCCATCTCTACTAAAAATACAAAATTTAGCCAGGCATGGTGGCATGCACCTGTAATCCCAGCTACTTGGGAGGTTGAAGCAGAAGAACCACTTGGACCCAGAGATGGAGGTTGCAGTGAGCTGAGGTTGCGCCACCGTACTCCAGCCTAGGAAACAGAATGAAACTATGTCTCAAAAAAAAAAAAAAAAGGAATGAATGAATGGGCCAGGTGTGGTGTTTCATGCTTGTAATCCCAGCACTTTGGGAGGCCAAGATAGGAGGATCACTTGAGACCAGGAGTTCAAGACCAAGCCTGAGCAACATAGGGAGACCTCGTCTCTACAGAAAAAAAAAATTGCCAGGCATGGTGGCACACACCTATGGTCACAGCTACACAGGAGACTGAAGTGAGAGGATCGCTTTAGCCCAGGAGGTCAGGGCTGCAGCGAGATGTGGTCATGCCACTGCACTCCAGCCTGGGCAACAGGGTGAAGATCCTGTCTCAAAAAAAACAAAAAAGGCTAGGTGCAGTGACTCACACCTACGATTTCAGCACTTTGGGAGGCGGAGGTGTGTGGATCACGAGGTCAAGAGATCGGGACCATCCTGGCCAACATGGTGAAACCCCATCTCTACTAAAAATACCAAAATTAGCTGGGCGTGGGTGTGTGTGCCTGTAGTCCCAGCTACTTGGGAGGCTGAGGCAGGAGACTCACTTGATCTGGGAGGTGGGGGTTGCAGTGAGCCGAGATCGTGCCACCACTGCACTCCAGCCTGGTGACAGAGCAAGACTCCATCTCAAAAAACAAAAAACAAGCCCTCCTATTTGTTATTGTTTGTTTCTGAACTACATGTTGGTAGGAGGTGCTCCTTAAAATTTTTGCTTTACAAACATGTATTCCCTGAAGTAACCCACCACCATGATGACTGCCATAGCTCACTGATTGACCAAAAATTGGATACATTATCTTATGTGTTTTTATTAATCTTTCTTAAATGTGTGTATAGTTCACATTTATTTCAGTGTTTGATATTAGAAGTGTTTTAGGGGCCGGGCGCGGTGGCTCACACCTATAATCCTAGCACTTTGGGAGGCTGAGTCGAGTGGATCGCTTGAGGTCAGGCGTTCAAGACCAGCCTGGCCAACATGGTGAAACCCCATCTCTACTAAAAAATAGATAAATAAATACTAAAATTAGCCGGGCGTGATGGCGGGCATCTGTAGTTCCAGCTACTCGGAGGCTGAGGCAGGAGAATCGCTTGAACCAGGGAGGCAGAGGTTTCAGTGAGCTGAGATCGCGCCACTGCACTCCAGCCTGGGCAACAGAGCAAGACTACGTCTCAAAAAAAAAAAAAAAAAAGGAAGTGTTTTAGGTCTTTATTTAGAGGTTTGGTGGTTTTCATGACCAGAACTATGCCTTAGGAACTTAACACTTGTTTATATTAATTAGCCTATGATAAAATTGGTTTCATTACATGTCATTTCACTTAAAGTCGGGATTTTCAAGAACCTATCAACATTAAAATGAGGACTTCTGTATAATATAGTAAATACTAGGCGATGGGAATTTTCCAACTCCATTATAATCTTACAGGATGACCCTCATATATGGTTTGTCATTGACCATAACATCATGATGCAGCACATAACCGTATTCAAACAAACATGCCATATAAAGAATATTGAGGCCAGGCCTGGTAGCTCACGCCTGTATTCCCAGCACTTTGGAAGGGTGATGCGGGCAGATCACCTGAGGTCATGAGTTCGAGACCAGCCTGGCCAACATGGTGAAACCCCATCTCTACTAAAAGTACAAAAATTATCCGGGCATGGGCCAGGCGCAGTGACTCACACCTGTAATCCCAGCACTTGGAAGGCCAAGGCAGGTGGATCACCTGAGGTCAGGAGTTTGAGACCAGCCTGACCAACATGGAGAAACCTGTCGCTACTAAAAATACAAAATTGTCCAGGTGTGGTGGTGCAAGCGTGTAATCCCAGCTACTCAGGAGGCTGAGGCAGGAGAATTGCTTGTACCCGGGAGGTGGAGGTTGCAGTGAGCTGAGATTGTGCCATTGCCCTCCAGCGGCAACAATAGCGAAACTCCTTCTCAAAAAAAAAAAAAAAAAAATTATCCGGGCGTGGTGGCACATGCCTGTATTCCCAGCTACTCAGGAGGCTGAGGCAGGAGGATCACTTGAACCTGGGAAGCGGAGGTTGCAGTGAGCCAGGATCACACCATCACGCTCCAGCCTGGGTGATAGAGTGAGACTCTGTCTCCAAAAAAAAAAAAATTAAAAATAATATTTAGAAAATTTTAGATGCACTTAAGTTTTTAAAATATGGAGGAAATTTTTTTAAAAAATAAAAGGAGTAGAAGGGAAAGTTAAGGAAATCTCAAGTACAACAAAAAGACAGATGAAAAATGAGAAAAAAATGAGCATTTATGAGGTTCAATATTCTAGCAGGAGCTTTGTTTGCTAAACAGTAGATTAAAAAATTATTTCTCACCCACAGTAGTCTAAAGCCCTAAATGATATTCATCGTATATAATTTGTTACTGTACCATTTTAGACATAAGCGTGGTACTTCTACTGTGTGTTAGAAATGTGATGGTGTACTTTTTAATTTTTGTAGAGACTGTTTCTAGCTATGTTGCTCTTGAACTCCTGCCTCCCTTGGCCTCTCAAAGTGCTGAGATTACAGGCATAAGCCACCAGCCACAGCCTGTTTTTGTTTTTTGTTTTTTTTTTTGGGAGACTGAGTCTTGCTGTGTCACCCAGGCTGGAGTGCAGTGGCACGATCTGGGTTCACTGCAACCTCTGCCTCCCGGGTTCAAGCGATTCTTCTGCCTCAGCCTCCTGAGTAGCTGGGACTATAGGCACGTGCCACCATGCATGGCTAATTTTTGTATTTTTAGTAGAGACAGGGTTTCACCATATTGGCCAGGCTGGTCTCGAACTCCTGACCTCGTGATCCGCCCTCCTTGGCCTCCCAAAGTGCTGGGATTACAGGCGTGAGCCACTGCGCCTGGCCAAAAATATTTTTTATAACCTGTAGTCAGCTCTGTATTCGTGGGTTCCACATTCATGGATTCAACCAACCGTGAATAGAAAATATTTAGTGAGACTCTGTCAAAAAATATATATGTATATTTAGAGAAGAAAAACAATTGCCGGGTGCGGTGGCTCACGCCTATAATCCCAGCACTTTGGCAGGCCGAGGCAGGCGGATCACAAGGTCAAGAGTTCAAGACCAGCCTGACCAATACGGTGAAACCGCGTCTCTACTAAAAATACAAAAATTAGCTGGGCGTGGTGGCAAGCGCCTGTAGTCCCAGCTACTCGGGAGGCTGAGGCAGGAGAATCACTTGAACCCCGGAGGCAGAGGTTGCAGTGAGCCGAGATCATGCCACTGCACTCCAGCCTGGGCGACAGAGCGAGACTGTGTCAAAAAAAGAAGAAAAACAATTTTTAAAACCACAGCTGTTTTTAAAATATGAATTTTAAAATAGTACAATGTAACTACTATTTACAAAGCTTTGACATGGTATTAGGTAGTGTAGGTAATCTAGAGGTGATCTAGGTTATATGCAAATACTATGCCATTTTATATAAAGGACTTGAGCGCACACACATTTTGGCAATGTGGGTCCTGGACCCAAACCCCTGAGGATGCGGAGGGACTGACTATTTTACTTCTTACAGCCTGGGTAAGGTTCAACATGTGGTATATCATTTGAAAGGTGTAGAAACAGCCATTAAGAGTTTAAGTGACCTTCCTAAGGCCTGTGGTCTTTCCACTAGACCTCAAAACTCATACCATTACATTCTTGTTAATGTAATTTGCAAAAAAAAAAAAAAAAAGATTAAATCTACTCAGAAAATGAACTGTTTTGAAAATTTGTTAAATACCTTGCTTTCTTAATATATACCTCTAAAGCCATGGCAGCCACTTAAAACTCTGAATGGTAGAAGCAGTATGGTTCTCACACACATACTTTCCTTCACCTTATCCTCTGCTTAAAGCATTTGGACAAAGAAAAGAAACTATTTTGAATTTTATTGAAAACATAGATTATCCCATTTGAGTAAAATAATCTCTATACAGTAAGATTTTTAAATGTTCTTTTTTAATGGAAGACTGGGGCAAATGGAAAGAGTGAACTTGCTTTTACACTACATTTAGAAGACTACAGTAAAGATAATATTTCACAAATTATAGATGTATTTTCACATTACTTTTAATGGCAAAACCACAGTTACTTTGGAACCGATCTAATAATTTACTGTCAGTTAGCAATCCCTGTAGGATATTTTGATATGAAAGTTATTCTGAAGAATAAGTATCATGGAAAAAGACTAATTGTATAATATATGTTAAGAAACGGCCAGGCACGGTGGCTCACGCCTGCAATCCCAGCACTTTGGGAGGCCAAGGCAGGCGGATCATGAGGTCAGGAGATCAAGACCATCCTGCCTAACACGGTGAAACCCTGTCTCTACTAAAAATACAAAAAGAAAAGAAAAAAATTAGCCAGGTGTGGTGGCGGGTGCCTGTAGTCCCAGCTACTTGGGAGGCTGAGGCAGGAGAATGTCGTGAACCTGGGAGGCAGAGCTTGCAGTGAGCCAAGATCGCACCACTGCACTCCAGCCTGGGCGACAGAGCAAGACTCCGTCTCAAAAAAAGAAAAAGAAAAAAAAAAGAAAAGAAACAGCCTAGAATAAATGCTTGGTACATGATAGTACTGCATAACTACTGTATAAATGTTGAATTGCTATCCTATCACCTATCCATCCACATCATCCCTGTGCTCAACTCCACACTGTTTAGCCAGGTGTACCTTCCTCCTGCTCTAACTTCCCTTACCTGTTGAAATTTTACTTATTCCTCATTACCATATCCTTCATTAGACCTACCCAGTTCTCTCAACTGGATCTTAATCTCTACTCTGTTTTCACACAGCACTTTGCTTATACATTGAACTTATTACAGTCTGAGTTTTGCTTTGCTGTTTATGGGTCTTTGGTGGAGTCATCTTTCACTGGATAGGATCTGTGTCTTATGCCTATACCATTACAACAGTCCTATTCTAGCTCAAATACACTATAAATATTCTTCTGTCTACCAGTATTTATAAACATATAGTATCTAGAGGTATATTAATAAGGCTGTGGGTATTTTATTAAACATGTAAGTACTATTTTAAGTATTATATATTTTTACAAGTCCGTCTCAATAGAGATCTTGTTTACTATGACCTTTGTGTTCAAAACATAATCATCTGACTTCTGAAAAACCATATAATCTTTTTTTTTTTTTTTGAGACAGTCTTGCCCCATCACCTGGACTGATCACAGCACATGGGACTATAGGCATGTGCACAGCTAATTTTTTAATTTTTTGTAGAGACAGAGCTCACAGTGTTGCCCAGGCTGGTCTCAAACTCCTGTCTCCAGACAGTCTTCCCACCTCGGCCTCCCAAAGTGCTGGCACCGTAGGTATGAGCCACCACGCCCAGCCAAAAAACAAATTCTTGTGTTGAATTAACCCTGTCATTTGCCCTTAAACAGTTTTGTTTAGATGTATCAATTAATGTTGAACAATTAATATACTTAACCATCTTTACCCCTTATTTACTGAGTATCTGCCATGTGCCAGATGCTGCTAGGCTCTGGGGATCTGACAGTGAAACATGGTATGATCTCTTCTGTCATAGAGTTTACTACATTATAGGGAAGATAGAAATTAACAAAAAGATGTACTTACAAATTGTAATGTGTGTTCTGAAGGGGAATAAAGGGTTGGATGAAGATGTTAACATGATTTAAACTGGAGGAGGGTTCAGAAAAGACTTCTGAGAAAGTACAGTGTTACTGTGACCTCGTGTATAACTGAGGAATTTGAAGTGAGGGAGATACACAGGGATGGCATTCCAGGAAAGGGATCAGCATGTGCAAAAGCCCTTGGGCAAAAAGGTGGGGGACTTGATTTAGTTCAAAGGGCTGATGGCCAGTTTGTATCTATAGATGCAACATATTAGCCTTTGGGGACAACATTTAAAAATTATGGAAGGCCAGGTGCAGTGGCTTATGCCTGTAATCCCAGCACTTTGGGAGGCCAAGGCAGGCAGATCACCTGAGGTCAGGAGTTTGAGACCAGCCTGGCCAACATGGTGAAACCCTGTCTCTACTAAAAATACAAAAATTAGCCAGGCTTGGTGGTGGGTGCCTGTAATCCCAGCTACTTGGGAGGCTGAGGCAGGAGAATTGCTTGAACCCAGGAGGTGGAGGTTACAGTGAACCAATACCATGTCATTTCCAGCCTGGGCAACAAGAGCGAAGCTCCATCTCAAAAAATTATGGAGTACTGTGGTACTTTTCCTGTATATAACCTATATGTAAAACGTTGATAAACACAAAACTACTATGGGTCAATTAATATCCTAGCACTATACATAAAATATCAGTCAGTATGAAGGACCCTTTAAATACTGATTTTCTACTTTGGCTTATATTTTTAATTTTATTAACTATTTCTTAATTATGTATAAATATTATATAACTTTTAAGCTTTGAGTAGCTAGCTTCCACAAATATTTACTCTTTGGAGATATACATGTATATATAAAATTTTGTCTATTTCTAGTCCTTGAACTCCTTGAACAAGCCAAGCTGACACTGACCTTGGGGCCACTGTCATTACTATTTCTACCTGAAAGACTTTTCTCCCCATATCTTCAATTGATCAGTTCTTCCTCATCCTTCAGTCTTACCTTACAAATGGCAAAGAATCCTTTCCCAACCACCCATCTCATGTTATTCCTGCCTTTCCTGATAGAAACTGTCACATTACCCTCTTTTTTCCATGTGGCACTCCTTTAAATTATTTTCCTGTTTAGCTTCATGAGAATGATAATCTTGTCATCCTTATTTACTGTTTTTTACTCTAGTACTTTGAAAAGTGACAAGTACATAGTAAGAACTCAATTAATACTTGAATAATGTTTATCTTACAAGTTATGATAGGCTTACGTAATTAAATTGTAAGTCCAAGGGAAAGTACTCCATTTTTCATTTCTTTATATATATAGTTCCTAACATAGTAGTTCAGTAAGTTTTTATTGGGGAAAGGGGTTATCTTCTTCTAAAGTGAGCTCATAATATAGTAATATTGCCAGAAATAAATGTGTTTTCTCCTTTGGCAATCAGCCATCATCCAAAATTCCTCTCCTGAACTCCCATCCTGTGTCTCAAGCCACCTGCTAGCAAATATCACCTACATGTCCCATGTGATTCAAAATCACACATCTCATCTCCCATTGCATCTGCCTACGTACACCACCTCAGCCCAAGCCATTTCCTGTTCAGTTCTCCAAGCCCACAAACCTGGCCTCTCCAATGATGTCTTCTCAGGCTTATGATAAGGACACATCCTAAGGTTAGATTTTGCTGACATTTATTAAGCATACATCATGCTCCATTAACAATGATCATTATATTATGCTGAGAGTCTAGAAAATCTGAAGGGCTATGAATTTGTCCTGACACGATTCTGCAAGATTGTTTCTCTGGCTGTGCTCAGCAGCCTAAATAAGTAAAGGAGAAGGGAAGATGGATTATAAGATTGATCCAGAGTTGGGAGCAAGCTAGATAAATGCAGTGGGAGGAATATGTGGGATGCCAGGTTGTTTGAGATTTTGGTGACAGAATGGTTTGGTTGATTAACCCTCAGTTCTTATGAGGTTAAGGGCCCATAGATGTCATCCAGATTGGGGTCTTTAGAAATAGGAATTTTAGGTCGGGCATGGTGGCTCACACCTGTAATCCCAGCACTTTGGGAGGCCAAGGAGGGTGGATCACCTAAAGTTAGGAGTTCAAGACCAGCCTGGCCAACATGGTGAAACCCCATCTCTACTAAAAATACAAAATTAGCCAGGTGTGGTGGCACATGTCTGTAATCCCAGCTACCTGGGAGGCTGAGGCAGGAGAATCACTTGAACCCTGTGGTTGGAGGTGACAGTGAGCCAGGATTGTGCCACTGCACTCCAGCCTGGACAACACAGTGAGACTCCATCTTAAAAAAAAAAAAAAAAAGGAATTTTATCTTCAGGTCTATTCTGAAGCCACAGGGAAGAATTAAGGATAACCTCACCGAGATGAAAGCTAATATCACAAATGCCTAAGGAAGGTTCACTTACTGTTCCAGCAAGAGAGTTAGGTGTTCTCCCCATTACAATTATCATTAAAACAAAAAAGGATCTTCTGCTACCTTTTGGTGGTGACAAGGAAGTGACAAGACTTCATTCCAATCCGTAACAAGTCTCAGAGAAACAAAACTTAAAGGGATAGAGCACATGGGGGCAGTATTAAAAAGAGCAGAGAAATCAGGCTGAGTCCCTGCAGCTTAGGGGAACAGATTCAGGTTTGGAGGATTAATAAAATGGGTTTGGGCAATCTCCAACCCTACCCAGCTCCCATACAGGATTTAATTTCTTAGTTTAGTCCTCTAGTGTCTATAGCAATTTGTATACCTGTTTGTATCACTTATGTACACACATTATCTCCCCAGTTACACTGTGATTTCCTTCAGGGTTAGAAGCTTTATTTTATTCATCCTGATTCCTCAGTCCCAACATAGTACCTGATACATAAAAGGTACTTAATAAATGCAAGTATGAAGTATGTAACAGGCCGGGCACAGTGGTTCATACCTGTAATCCTTGCACTTTGGGAGGCCGAGGTGGGTGGATCCTGAGGTCAAGAGTTTGAGACCAACCTGGACAACATGATGAAGCCCATCTCTACTAAAAATACAAAAAATTAGCCACACGTGATGGCAGGCGACTGTAATCCCAGCTACTTAGGAGGCTGAGGCAGAGAATTGCTTGAACCCAAGAGGCAGAGGTTGCAATGAGCTGAGATCTCACCACTGCACTCCAGCTTGGGCAACGAGTGAAACTCTGTCTCAAAAAAAAAAAAAAAAAAAAAGTACTGTAACAAGCCCAAAAGCCATGTGTTATAAATAGCAATATTCATCAGTGGCCAGTACATCACTTAAATCACCCTACAGGTCTTTACCGGAATTGCAAAACAAGCAGTTACTTCTCTGCCTGTTTAGCTATTTTCTTTATTAAAAAAGAAAAATCTAAAGTGCTAATGAGAATTCATTATTTTAGGTGATTGATGAGATTTATCGTGTGTTGAGATATGTCAATTCTACCAGAGCCCCTCAACGAGCTCATGAAGTACTTCAAGAATTAAGGGATATATCCTCTATGGCAATGGAGTACTTTGATGAAAAGATTGTTCCAATTTTAAAGAGGAAATTACCAGGATCAGATGTTTCTGGAAGACTCATGGGCTCTCCTCCAGGTATCTCTACTTTATAATCATGCTTGTACATAATTTTGTAACTTGCTTCCGGTTTTTTTCCACTTAACCAGTGTCTTGAACGTTTCTGTGTTAGTAGTTGTTTATTGGCAGCATCATTTTTAATGAGATTGGATAATCAACTATAACTTACACAACTAATCCACTAGTTAGGCTCATTTCTTGTTTCTAGCTTTTCAGTACTTATACTCTGAAGAACAATCTGAGCGGTCTTGTGACTAAATCTTTGCACATATCCATATTGACTTACAATAAACTTATTAGAAATAGAATAGCTGGGCCCGGCCAGGCGCAGTGGGTCACACCTGTAATCCCAGCACTTTGGGAGGGCAAAGTGGGTGGATCACCTGAGGTCGGTAGTTCAAGACCACCCTGGCCAACATGGTGAAACCCCGTATCTACTAAAAATACAAAAATGTGCTGGGCATGGTGGCACACACCTGTAATCCTAGCTACTCTGGAGGCTGAGGCAGGAGAACCGCTTGGACCTGGGAGGCAGAGGTTGCAGTGAGCCAGATTCGCGCCATTGCACTCCAGCCTGAGCAACAAGAGCGAAACTCCATCTCAAAAAAAAAAAAAAGGAAATAGGATTGCTGGACCAGGCGCAGTGGCCCACGCCTGTGGTCCCAGCACTTTGGGAGACTGAGGCGGGAGGATCGTTTCAGCCCAGGAGTTCGAGGTGAAAAGTTACATACAGATGCTCCTTAATTTACGATGGGGTTACATCCTGATAAACCCATCATAAGTAGAAAATATTGTAAGTCAAAAAATGCACTTAATACATGAACCTACCAAACATCATAGCTTAGCCTAACCTACCTTAAACATGCTCAGAACACTTCCTTAGCTTACAGTTGGGCAAAATTATCTAGCAAAGCCTATTTTATAATAAAGCATCCTTGTGTAATTTACTGAATTCATTTTCTATTGTACTGAAAGTGAAAAACGGAATGGTTCTGTGGATACCTGGAGTACAGTTTCTACTAAATGTCTATCACTTCCATACCATCGTAAAGTCAAAAAATCATTAAGTTGGCTGGGCGCGGTGGCTCACGCCTGTAATCGCAGAACTTTGGGAGGCCAAGGCAGGCCGATCACCTGAGGTCAGGAGTTCAAGACCAGCCTGGCCAACATGGTAAAACGGTGTCTCTACTAAAAAATACCAAAAAATTGGCTGGGCGCGGTGGCTCATGCCTGTAATCCCAGCACTTTGGGAGGCCAAGGCGGGCGGATCACAAGGTCAGGAGATGGAGACCTTCCTGGCTAACATGGTGAAACCCCATCTCTACTAAAAATACAAAAAGTTAGCTGGGCGCGGTGGCGGGTGTCTGTAGTTCCAGCTACTCAGGAGGCTGAGGCAGGAGAATGGCATGAAACCAGGAGGCGGAGCTTGCAGTGAGCCGAGATCGATCGTGCCACTGCACTCCAGCCTGGGTGACAGTGTGAGACTCCGTCTCAAAAAAAAAAAAAAAAAAATTAGCCAGGCGTGGTGGCGCATGTCTGTAGTCCCAGCTACTAGGGAGGCTGAAGCATGAGAATCACTTGAACTCAAGAGGCGGAGGTTGCGGTGAGCCAAGATCACGCCACTGCACTCCAGCCTGGGCAACAGAGTGAGACTCTGTCTCAAAAAAAAAAAAAAATCATTAAGTTAAACCATTGTATGAGGACCATCTATATTTTTTTATGTTTCTGATGAATTAATATTCATTTTTTAAAAAACAAATATACCAGATAAAATGCCAAAAACTCTTCAGGGACATATTTGGTGAATTATTTCAGCCCCCAAAGTGTCTGCCTGCTACTTTATTTTTTATTTTTTATTTTTTTTGAGAGGGAGTCTCACTCTGTCGCCCAGGCTGGAGTGCAATGGCATGACCTCTGCTCACTGCAACTTCCGCCTCCCAAGTTCAAGCAATTCTTCCGCCTCAGCCTCCTGAGTAGCTGGGATTACAGGCGTGTGCCACCACGCCCGGCTAATTTTTGTATTTTTTAGTAGAAACAGGGTTTCACCATGTTGTTCAGGCTGGTCTTGAACTCCTGACCTCGTGATCCGCCTGCCTCAGCCTCCCAAAGTGCTGGGATTACAGGCATGAGCCACCACACCCGGCTGCTACTTTAAAAGAAAGGGTTCATAAGGCTATTTTGAACAGTATCACTTCATCTGTGCTAAATAACTGTTTTTGCAAAAGTATATTGGCTCCTAGAGATTTGTGCCTTTATCTACTGAAAGACTAAATTATTTAATGTCCCTAACTCTGGCAAGTACTTTAAATTAGGAAAGAATTTAGTAAAACTTTTTGTTTTGTTCAGATTAGTTAGCTCCCTGTAGTACTCAGTGAGGCAACCGAGTGGCTTTCTGTAATTGAGTAATAAAGCCTACACATCTCAGCATTAATGTATCTGTTATTTATTGAGTACCTATTATGTGCACAGCACTGTACTGTGTCCTGTGGAGACTAAAAAGAAGTGTAATACGTGGTGTCTGCTCTCAAGGATCTTACTATTTCAAAAGGTAAGACATACCCAGACTTGAAGTTAAATTATCATAGGCAAAACAAATAAGGCAATGTCCAATTAAATGTCAAATGAGAGCAGAGAAACAATTTTAAGGTAGATAAGATCAGTGTTGGCTGGTCTGATGGAAACATCACAGGAAGTAACGATTGATTTAAGCCTTGGTGAATAAGTAGAAGTTGGATATGGATAAGCAGAGAGGGAAAGAAGAATGCATCCATAAAGGAAATAGATGTGCAAGGAGAAGATTAACATTATGGGTTTAGGATATGAATGGACCCATCTAGTTCTTTTAGAAAACCTTCAGTAGATAAGTTTAAAAGAAAGTAGGTTCTTTGTTTAAAATAGTTATTTTTATGCTTGTGTTACATTTCTAATTATTCCTAAAAGAATAGGTCCAAGGCCTTCCTACACCATGTCAGGAATTCTCTGTGGTCATAATGTATGATGTAACCCACTGTTTAATGGAGTCCCTATCATTTGGCTAAAGTTGAAGCCTTTGTATATAACTTAAGTGCAGAGTGAACTTAAGAACACAATACAGGCTGAGTATCCCTTATCCGAATTTCTTAGGACCAGAAGTGTTTCAGATTTCGGCTTTTTTTCAGATTTTGGAATATTTGCATTACACTTACTGGCTGCACAATCTCTTATCCACATACCCACAATCCAAAATGCTCCAATGAGCATTTCCTTGAGCATCATGTTGGTGCTCAAGAAGTTGCAGATTTTGGATTTCAGATTTCTGGATTAGAAACGTGCAACCTGTAGGTGTGTACTTCTAACTTGAAAGTTTATAGTTTGTTATGTGAATTAGATAGAAAATAATTATTTTCTGGCCGGGCGCAGTGGCTCACACCTGCAATCCCAGCACTTTGGGAGGCCGAGGCAGGCAGATCACGAGGTCAGGAGATCCACACCATCCTGGCTAACATGGTGAAACCCCGTCTCTACTAAAAATACGAAAAGAAATTAGCCGGGCGTGGTGGCGGGCGCCTGTAGTCCCAGCTACTTGGGAGGCTGAGGCAGGAGAATGGCGTGAACCCAGGAGGTGGAGCTTACAGTGAGCCAAGATCACGCCACTGCACTCCAGCCTGGGCAATAGAGTGAGACTCTGTCTCAAAAAAAAAAAAAATTATTATTTTCTAATTTTACTGCTTGTATTTTGTTACTAGGTTCTAAAAATATTGTACAGTATTTTAAATTCAAGTTTATGCCATTGAATGCCCTTCTCCGTTTCCTGGCAGTCTACATACTGCCACATGAGCAGGAGAATCAGAATTTAAACTCATTTATAGTTAAAGTAAGGTGTTAAATGATGATGATTAACCCAATTGACCGAATGGATTGCAAAGAAGAAGAAATTATCAGAAGTGACATAGTAAGGGTATTCCATTTTTAAATAAGTGTAAGTATTACTGGTAGAGAAACATTTTAAGTGACTGACCCTTTTGAATTATTCCTCCACAGTTCCAGGACCATCTGCAGCCCTAACAACAATGCAGCTCTTCTCCAAGCAAAATCCTTCAAGACAAGAGGTTACCAAACTCCAGCAGCAGGTTAAAACAAATGGTGCTGGCGTGACTGTTCTCAGGCGTGAAATTTCTGAGCTTCGCACCAAAGTGCAAGAACAGCAAAAACAGCTTCAAGACCAGGACCAGAAACTGCTAGAGCAGACCCAGATCATAGGTGAACAAAATGCACGGTTGGCAGAGCTAGAACGCAAACTCCGAGAAGTAATGGAAAGTGCTGTAGGAAATTCCTCAGGGTCCGGGCAGAATGAGGAGTCTCCTCGGAAACGAAAAAAGGCCACGGAAGCCATAGACTCTCTTAGGAAATCTAAACGTCTTCGGAATAGAAAGTAAATTGGAATGTGGTTCTAGTTCCAGAGGAAGACACAGCTTAGTAGCTTAAGCAGTTATGCATATCAGGATACTGTGAGCAACATGGTGTCCCTTAAGCTTCTAGGCTTTCAGAACACAACTTAAACTTGAACTCTTATGGTTGGGACATTCTTTTCCTGCTTCTCCTGATTGAACTGATGCACAGAATCTTTTTACTTTGCAATAGATTTGTACTAACCAGACCTGTTCTATCATGTTTTGAGGAGTTAACTTTTTTCTGTGCAGATAATGTTGAAAGTAAGTTAATTTGTTTCTGCATATATGCACATACATACGTAAGGATCTTAAACCCAGTCTTGACAGACTAGAAGTTAAGTTTAATACAGAAAATGTCCTGTTCACTTGAAAGAAAAGACCTACTTTTTAAATGGACACTATCTTGGTTCTTTTTTTTTTAAGTCGTCTTTTTGTTATAAGTGACCTTTGTCTGGAATGTCTGAAAAGTAGTTAATGCTTTTTGGTATTGAAGTAATGGGTAACTAAAATGGACTTCCATAGTATTGACTGTAGAAGGAGCCTCTACAGTATTGACTATATATTTTTATAAACTACTGGCAAGGAACTTACCCAGCTGTTATACATGTTTTCAATTCTCTTTGGGGGCCATGTCCTACATTTGCATGGATGGATGCATGCATTGCCTAGTCAACTCACTTAAAAAGCTCTTGCACTGGTATTGATCTTGAACCTTTATACTTCTCCACTTTTTAGAGCAGTGTCTTAGTTTATTTAAACGCTTAACATCTTCCACCGCAACAGCTTGCCTCTAGAGGGGGGATTGTTCATCCATTTGTCCTCCAGTTTTATAGGAACAAGAGACTATTAAAGCCCATTGCTTTATCTGTTCTCTGTAGGGTTCAGGTACACTGGCTAAGGCAGAACCCCAAATTTCAAGGCTCTTTCTATCAATATTGGACCTCTGGGAGCTAATACTCCTCTTTGCTCACCACCATGTGATCATTGATCAGATGTGGTGAGTGAGTAGGGGACTCGACTTGCGGGATGCAGTTTTGCCATTGCAGCAAAGTTCATTGAGGAAAATTGTACCATGAAAAAGCATTTTGATTATTTCATTTCTGGAGGATGACCTTGAGGGAAGCTTTTTAATATTAGTTTCAAGCTTTCCTTACCCTACAACTTTAAACAAAAGCTTTAATTTTGTTTGCACTCCTATTTTGAGCTTGTAACTGGAAAAGCATGTCTTGCACTGTTCAACCTCCTGAGTGGTCACTTTAACAACCTCCAAATTGTGTACAGTGGTTATTTTCCCCAGTTGTATAGTTTTGAGACATTCAATTATCACTGTCTTAGTTGTATTTTAATTTACTAAATTATGTAGCTATTTGACTGTTAAGTTCTTTTAAACAACTGTTGCCTTGGGCTTCAGTTATTTAAAGTAAATTTAGGTGTAATATAGAAAACTGTCCCTTTCCAGGTGGGAGCTTAACACCTGTATAAAACCTAAGGTTTTGGTAAGTACCTTAGTTGAATAAAAGCACAAGGTTATCACCTTTTTTATCCGTCCACCGTGACATGGTTATGCATCCTTTAGATTAACCTCACCAAATGGAGCTTTTTCTATCCATTTTTAATATTGTCCTTACATAATATTGTCCTTAGATTTTGATCAATTCTATGTCTGACTTTGAAATTCCATTTACAATGTAGTATGTTTTCAATGAAAAACCATAAAGTAACATCCAAGTGTTTCATGGTTTGTTGGGAAGGTAATTTTAAAATAAAACAATTTCCAAAAAACATTTGTCAGCCAAGGTCATCCATAAAAGTCCCCGTTTGGAACTCGTTTTCTCAGCACTTCTCATTTTTATAATCATAGTATTTAGCCATATTAGCATATCTTTAGAGGAGGCCTGGTGGAATACCCGGGGCCTCTACTAGTCTGCTTTTCCGGTCATAGGAAGACTTTTTTTTTTTACGTATCAAAGTATGTGTTTACAGATTTACAGAGTGTGATCCGTATGCATCAAAGGGATACAGCCCCAGACTGTTTCTTTAATGGTCATTCATGAACTATTAAAAGTTTCCTGAATTTCTTTTTAAACTACATCTAGATAGCCTAAACATCTGTGTAGTCTTCCATTAGTTAACATGTGTATAGGGCTTTCGTAATAAGTAGTCACACTGTTAGAAGGTAAATTTTCTATTACAAAATCCAAATTTCTATTGCATACACTTATAATCATCTATTCATAAAGCTAATTCATTGTACTTGTTAATGCATGAATGTTCCATGCAGTAGGAGAATAAAGCACTACAGTTCGGTTGTTCAAATCTTAAATCTTAGGCTATTTAGCTAAAACATGTTAGGATATTGCCTTCACCACTTGTTAGGACAGTTATTTGATAGCCATTATGCTTACCTATGGATAGCATAATGGTATTTAAGGTTCAACAAACCGCAGATTATTATGATCAGCTAGAACTGACATATGTTACAAGAAAACTGTAAATTAACCTCCTGAGAGAACCATTCTGCCCTGCATTTTAAGTCAGGTATTTAAATACTGTGCGTTGTTAATATTGCGTTGTCTTAGTGCAACATTTCTTAAAGTATTCCCGTCATCTTCCTTGGCTGTTTTTCAGAGGAGACGTCTCCATGTTAATGGGTCCTTCCCACATAGAAATGTATTCTGGTACAGCGCTGCACACATGGATAGCAATGTGAAAAGGCATGCCTAAGAGACAGAAACGGCTGACCTTACCCCACCCCAGCCGGATCCTCTGCTTATCTCCCACATGCACTTGGCTTAACTGGTTTTCACAGATTCTGAGGTTATAGAACCTGTTGTTTTTCAAACTCCTGTACAGAGCCTGGAAATAATGGAGCAAACGCAAATGTGTTGAGAGTCATTATACTTTAAAATAGTTTTAAAGACTATTGGGGTACCATCAGGTCAAAAGCCACTGATTTGGGAAGCAATTTTTTTGTAAAACACTTTTTTTGGAGTACTGAACTTTACAGGGGCTTGCCTTAATCTCTATTTAGTAGTTTCAAGATGTATGCGCAATTATTCTACGTGTTAAAAATGTTAAAATATTCTATGTAGCCCCAAAGGTGGGTAAAACAGTATAAGTAATGCCTAAATTAATAAGCTAAAAGGTGTCACTACAGCTGGATTTTTGAGAGAAAATGGACATAAAACTAGGCTATGTGTAATAAAAATAATGGCACCTTAAGATTGCACTATTTTACACATTATTTTATATGCCATTTCATAGCCTGCACTTTAATCTCCAAAGAAACGATGTATGATGTCCCACTTGTTCCTTATTCTTAATAAACTTTTTCCTGAGACAGGGCACTTAATTCTATTTTACTATACTGAATTAGTTTCTTGGAGGTAGATTCATTTCTTGAGTTCTCTGTTTCCTTAGCCATAATATTTTCTAGGATCCGGGAACTCCCTATATTGTCTATTTCCAACATTATATAATTTTAATTTAATGTAATGTAAATCTCATACTTGGTGATCAGCACATTCTTATATCCTGCTCTAGCAATGAGTACCCATTTGTTACACTTACCAAACTCTCTAAAAACATATACTGTGAGTAAGATTTGAAGCCAGGAATAAAAGGCAGTCTGAAAGAAAACGTCCTATACGATGCAGTTGTTTGGAAATGGCTGATTTCTGATATGAAACCCAACTTGATACACTGTTTGGTTCTTTGACTTGGGATCTATCTTAATTGCTTTCACTAGTACACAAAAGGTTAAGTTAAAACTACTTTAAACTTGTATAGCCTGCCATCTGAGGTGAATTATTTTCAAAAAATACTAAATCTATGAACTGAGACTAGCAATTAGTTGGCTGCTCCCTACCATGATTTTACTTTTAATAGCAATACAGTTATATTGGTGATAAATATGACAGGCTTAAGTACTGCCGTCCTTTTGCATCTTCCTAAGCATCTTGGTTAAATTTCTGAAGTTGAAAAATTAGATCCAGATTTCTTCTGTTGTGTCTGAAGAGAACCATGACATTTAGAAGTATATTGGTAATCTATTAGGTCCATTGGCAAAGTATATTGGTCCATATTCAAACCTATTCCAAAAGGTTAGAAGTGTTTAAGATTCCTTTATTGTGGTACCATGTCTGTTTACCTATGCTTATGAGCAACAATAAATTACTAGTTTACCTTCTGGAATTTTAATTGTTATAACCTAATCAATTATTGGAAAGTGAAAAACACCTCCCGGTCACACAACAGGGTACGTAAATAAATGTGTTGTTACCAGTGCTACTTGTTTTCTTTGTATTTCATGCACAAAAGAATATGGAGCTCTATTGCTAACATACCATATTGATAGCTACTGTCTTTTGGAGCACTGTACTGTGTGTTTTACAGATGTTACAGTGGTCCTCACAGCTACCTTATAAAGTAGGTTTTACTCTACATGGGGAAGTTGAACTCAGGCTAAGCAACATGTCCACAGTGTTATGCAAGTAAGTGGCATAAGTGGGATTTGACCCATGAGCTCTGAAGTTTATAAACTTGCTACTACACTACACTACATCCTAGAAACCTGAGAACAATGAGACTCTGAACTTAATATAAGCAAGACCATCCCACACATCCACTAGAAGCAGTCAATGCCCAAATCACTAATGCTAACAGTAGTATATAGAACTGAGATCAAGAAAAGGCTGGGCTAGGCTGGGCACAGTGGCTCACACCTGTAATCCTAGCACTTTGGGAGGCCGAGGCGGGGCAGATCACGAGGTCAGGAGTTCAAGACCAGCCTGACCAACATGGTGAAACCTCATCTCTACTAAAAATACAAAAATTCGCCGGGCGTGGTGGCAGGTGCCTCTAATCCCAGCTACTCGGGAGGCTGAGGCAGGAGAATTGCTTGAACCTGGGAGGCAGAGGTTGCATTGAGCCAAGATTGTGCCACTGCACTCTAGCCTGGGTGACAAGAGTGAGACTCCGTCTCAAAAAAAAAAAAAGCTGGGCTTGGAGGAGGCAACTTTTAAGGTTATTTGCACACGAGGGGTTCACCCTAGGTGTACAACTAAAAGAGAATGTTTTAAAGGCTTCCAGAACCTGTAATCTTAAAATCAGAGAAGTCCTGGCAGTAGATGTGCGCTAAGGCTACTGACATGTCTAAAGTCACCTTCTGGCCGGGTGCGGTAGCTCACACCTGTTACTGCAGCATTTTGGGAGGCCAAGGCGGGTGGGTCATTTGAGGCCAGGAGTTTGAGACCAGCCTGGCCAATGTGGCAAAACCCCATCTCTATTAAAAATACAAAAATTAGCCAGGCATGGTGTCGCACACCTGTAGTCTCAGCTACTAGGGAGGCTGAGGCATGAGATTCGCTTGAGCTGGGGAGGTGGAGCTTACAGCAAGCCGAGGTCACGCCACTGCACTCCAGCCTGGGCAACAGAGCAAGACTGTTTCAAAAAAGTCACCTTCCTATATAATATATGCTGCTGGTCAGAAGAAAAGTAGCAACTACCAATTCTTTCACCCTCGACTACGTCCAGTTCCAAAATTAAATGGTTAGAATTTCAACAAAATAAAATCATATAAATCAGTTTAACCTGTTCCTTAAAGGTGTAACTGATAGGGAATTGCTGAAAACAATTCTCTGAAGAAGAGAAAACTTATCTAAGTGCTTTAACCCCAGCCTGTAGACAGCTTAAGATTTTCAGAAAAGAGATCACAGATAACTTTATACTGTGGGTGAGGGTGACAGCAGTGGTGTCAATTTTCCTAGCACCATTACTGCATTCTAGTCATCCAGATAGCCTAGAAAGATAAAGGTGGCTACTGTGTATCCCAGTCTTCAGAAGGTAGATGAGGGTGGAAATTTGAATTTTCATATTCTCCAGGTGGCTCAATTGCTGTGTAATAGATTCACATTATTAGAAACCAAGGATCTTCACCAGTATTCTTGCTTTTTTGCTTTTCTTTAAAAACTTTTTTAAAAGATCTCACCTGTATGAACTTTCCCATGTTAATTGCTGAACCAATTCTTACAGAATTCATTAAAGATGATGTTCTTTCCAAAAAGATGTATCTCAACTCGCTGGTATACATTCCTCTGGGTTTTTTGTCTGTTTGTATGGAGTCTCTGTCGCCCAGGCTGGAGTGCAGTGGCGTGATCTTGGCTCACTGCAACCTCCGCCTCCAGGGTTCAAGTGATTCTCCCGCCTCAGCTTCCCAAGTAGCTGGGATTACAGGCGTGCGCCACCATTCCCACCTAATTTTTGTATTTTTAGTAGAGATGGGGGTTTCACCATGTTGGCCAGGCTGGTCTCGAACTCCCGACCTCAGGTGATATGTCCGCCTCGGCCTCCCAAAGTGCTGGGATTACAGGCATGAGCCACCGCACCCGGCCTACATCCCTCTGGTTTCTGATTAATCATTTCCTCAAAGCAAAATTAGAGTAAATCGTACGCAGAAGAAATATGAGCAGTTGGGTGTTTGAGCAAAATGTACAACTGATAACTGGAAAGGAAATACAAATCAAAGATAAACTTCCCCTAATTCAATAAATTCTGTTCAAAGAGACGCAACTAAATAGCTTTCAACTTTCTCAGCTTTTGTGTTTTTAAACTCTTTTTTCCTCTTGTCCTTTGGATTGTACAAAAGTCAAATTCAAATTAACTGATTTGTTAGGAATCTGTGATGCAGCAATGTAAATAGCAAAACTGACTCCAGAATGCAACACCTAAGATGTACTTTCCTGTGATAAGACAAGGGGAACACGCTTCCCTTCTCAAAGCCAAGCCAAAGAGAATTAGCTGGGGTGGGGTAAAGAAGAGAGGGCTAAACTGCTTGTTCTTTCTTTGGAGAGTTGGAGCAAGCTTACAAGAAAGTGCTCTTTAGATAAACAGTTTCTGTAACTCTACTCTAAGAGGACACTGCCTGTTACAGTGTAGCCCATGGATCAACAGCCTCAATCACCTAGGAGCTTCTGTGAAATGTAGAATCTCTGGCCCCATTCCAGAATCAAATCTGCATTTTAACAAGATCACCTGGTGATTAGTTTGCACATTAAAATTTGAGAAATGCCACTGTAAGGCACATTTGTCATTTTGAATCTAAATGCTAAACAACCCTTAGCTCCCTATATTTAGCAATAACAAAGAAAATGGAGAGAGAGAAGAGAGGAAGGAGAGTAAAAGGGAGGAGAAAGCAGGAAGAAAATACAAAAGTTAGTATTGGTCAGGGACAGTTCTTGAAACCAGTAGAGGTCATGACCATCAGCCATCCCAAACAGAAAACAGTTTCATCGCCTTTGGTGTCTTTTTTTTTTTTTTTTTTTTTTTTTTTGAGACGGAGTCTCCCTCTGTCGCCCAGGCTGGAGTGCAGTGGCGCGATTTCAGCTCACTGCAAGCTCCGCCTCCCAGGTTCACGCCATTCTCCTGCCTCAGCCTCCCGAGTAGCTGGGACTACAGGCGCCCACCACCTCGCCTGGCTAATTTTTTGTATTTTTAGTAGAGATGGGGTTTCACCACGTTAGCCAGGATGGTCTTGATCTCCTGACCTCGTGTTCCGCCCGCCTCTGCCTCCCAAAGTACTGGGATTACAGGCTTGAGCCACCCTGCCCGGCCAGGAAATTTATATTACAATTCCCACCAGTATCAATCCAGTCACTACCATTTGAGAATAAAGAAATTATTTTTAAAAATACACTTTGGGAGGCCAGGGTGGGAGGATCGCTTGCATCTAGGAGTTCACGACCAGCCTGGGCAACATACCAAGACTTCGTCTCTACCAAAAACAAAAATTTTTAATTTAAAAATTAAAAAAAAAAAAAATTAGCCAGGCTTGGTGGCATACACCTGTAGTCCCAACTACTTGGGAGACTGAGAAAGGAGGATCACTTGAGCCCAGGAGGTCAAGGCTGCAGCGAGCTGCCACTGCACTCAGCCTGAGTGACAGTAAGACCCTGTCTCAAAAAATAATAATAAAATATCCATCAATAGGAGACAGGGTTCATAAATTGGGATATATCCTTACAATAGAATACTAGGCACCAGTAAAAATAAGAAAATTATCTATATGCTAAGAAATATTTCTGACCGGGCGTGGTGGCTCATGCCTGTAATCCCAGCACTTTGGGAGGCCAAGGTGGGCAGATCACTTGAGGTCAGGAGTTCAAGACCAGCCTGGCCAACATGGTGAAACCCCATCTCTACTAAAAATACAAAAAGTAGCTGGGCATGGTGGTAGGTACCTGTAATTCCAGCTACTCGGGAGGCTGAGGCAGGAGAATCGCTTGAACCCGGGAGGCAAAGGTTGCAGTGAGCTGAGATCATGCCACTGCACTCCAGCCTGGGAGACAGAGCGAGACTATGTCTCAAAATGAAAAAAAAAAAAAAAAAAAAAGGCCAGCGTGGTGGCTCATGCCTGTAATCCCAGCACTCTGGGAGGCCGAGGTGGGCGGGTCACCTGAGGTCAGGAGTTCGAGGCCAGCCTGGCCAGTGTGGTGAAAACCTGTCTCTACTAAAAAATCCAAAAAGTAGCCAGGCATGGTGGCGTGTGTCTGTAATCTCAGCTACTCAGGAGGCTGAGGCAGGAGAATCACTTGAACCCAGGAGGTGGAGGTTGCAGTGAGCTGAGATTGTGCCACTGCACCCCAGCCTGGGAGACAGAGTGAGACTCTGTCTCTAAAAGAAAAAAAATATATATGTATTTCCAAGACTGCTAAGGGAAATAACAAAATACAGAACAATATTACAGTATACTAACTTTTGTGAAAAATAAAGAGGGAAATAATATAGAGTCGTGCTGAATAACGACATTTCAGTCAACAAGCAGCAGCATATTTTATGACAGTCCCATAAGATTATACTACCATATTTTTACTGCTTCTTTTCTATGTTTATGTGTTTAGATACACAAATACCACTGTGCTACAAGTGCCTACAGTATTCAGAACAGTAACATGCCATACAGTTTTGTAGTCTAGCATCAATAGGCTGTACCACATAGCCTAGGTGTATATAGTAGGCTAAACCATCTAGGTTTGTGTAAGTAAACTCTATTATATTCATACAACAAAATCACTTAATGATGCATTTCTGAGAGCACATCCCCATCTTTAAGCAGTTCATGACTGTACTGCTAAGTAGTGGCATGCATATGCATAAAGAAACTCTAGGCCGGGCACGGTGGCTCACACCTGTAATCCCAGCACTTTGGGAGGCTGAGGGGGGCAGATCACTTGAGGTCAGGAGTTTGAGACCAGCCTGGCCAACATGGCGAAATCCCACCTCTACTAAAAATACAAAAATTAGGCAGGCATGGTGGTCTGTGCCTGTAGTCCCAGATACTCAGGAGGCTGAGGCAGGAGAATCACTTGAATCTGGGAGTCAGAGGTTGCAGTGAGCTGAGATTACACCACTGCACTCCAGGCTGGGAGAAAGAGAGAGACTCCATGTCAAAAAAAAAGAAAGAAAAGAAAAAAAATTCTAGAAAAATGCACAGGGAATCAATAACAGTGGTTATATTTTGGGGTTTGACAACATAACAACAGGAACAGGAGCTGGGAGGAGCTTATCACTAGACACCTTCTGTATGTTTTTCTACTTTTTTTTGAGACGGAGTCTCGCGCTGTCGCCCAGGCTGGAGTGCAGTGACGCAATCTTGGCTCACTGCAGGCTCCGCCCCTCGGGGTTCACGCCATTCTCCTGCCTCAGCCTCCCCAGTAGCTGGGACTACAGGCGCCCGCCGCTACACCCGGCTAATTTTTTGTATTTTTAGTAGAGACAGGGTTTTACCATGTTAGCCAGGATGGTCTCTATCTCCTGACCACGTGATCCGCCCGCCTCGGCCTCCCAAAGTGCTGGGATTACAGGTGTGAGCCACGGCGCCCGGCCATGTTTTTCTATTTTTAAACCATGGAAGTGTATTCAACAATTAAACCAGCTGCTATAGACTGAAAGTTTGTGTCCCTGCAAAATGTATGCCTTGAAGCCTAATCCTCAAGGGGAGGAGACTAGGAGGTTGGGCTTTGGGGAGGTGATTATGTTCATGAGGGTGAAGTCTTCATGAATGGGGTTAGTGTTCTTTTAAAAGAGACACCAGGCTGGGTGCGGTGGCTCACGCCTGTAATCCCAGCACTTTGGGAAGCCGAAGCAGGCGGGTCACCTGAGGTCAGCAGTTTGAGACCACCCTGGCCAACATGTGAAACCCCATCTCTACTAAAAATACAAAAATTAGCCAGGCATGGTGGTGTGCACCTGTGGTCCCAGCTACTTGGGAGGCTGAGGCAGGAGAATTTCTTGAACCCAGGAAGCAGAGGTTGCAGTGAGCTGAGATCATACCATTGCACTCCAGCCTGGGTGACAGAGCGAGACTCCATCTCAAAAAAATATTAATTAATTAATTAAATAAAAGGGACCTCAGAAAACTCCTTCACCTCTTCTGCCATGTGAGGTTATAGCCGGAAGACGGCCATCCACGAACAAGGAAGCAGCCCCTCACCGGATACTGAATATGCCAGTGCCTTGATCTTGGACTTCCCAGGCTCCAGAATTTTTTTTTTTTTTTTGAGACGGAGTCTCTGTCACCCAGGCTGGAGTGCAATGGCACAATCTGGGCTCACTGCAACCTCTACCTCCCGAGTTCAAGCGATTCTCCCACCTCAGCCTCCCGAGTAGCTGGGATTACAGGCATGTGCCACCATACCTGGCTAATTTTGTATTTTTAGTAGAGATGAGGTTTCTCCATGTTGCTCAGGTTGGTCTCAAACTCCCGACCTCAGGTGATCCACCCACCTCAGCCTCCCAAAGTGCTGGGATTACAGGGGTGAGCCACCACGCCTGGCCTAATTTTTGTATTCTTAGTAGAGACGGGTTTTCACCATGTTGGCCAGGCTGGTTTCGAACTCTTGACCTTGTGATCCATCCGCTTTGGCCTCCCAAAGTGCTGGGATTATAGGCGTGAGCTACTGCGCCCGGCCAGACTGTTTTCTTAAAAACCAAAAGCCTGGGAAAAAAAACAAAATATCTTGCAAATGTATTCTCAATCCCAGTCAATCCCCTGCAAAACTCAGACTCTGGAAGAATGAAAGCTATGCGCTCTTTTCTCCACTCATTCATATTGTTGGCTTCACACAGATAGAAAAAGCTACTTCATCCTGCAGAACTGCTCTATCAGTTCATGGTGTTTTCCTGGATCCTGGACCCCCGCCTTCCCCACCATGAGTCACCTCTGGATCGAGTCCATCTTCTATTTGGGATTTGGAACCAGACAACCTTTGTCCCTTTTTAGCCTCTGCTGCACTCTAAGCTGTGTGATCTAAGACACGTCACTCACATTCTGGAAGTAGTCGCTTCCTCATACATGAAATGGGGGAAATTTCTCTAACCATAAGCCTGCGGTTTTGATTTCAGTGCTCACTAGTTCAAGACTTTTCTTCTTGCCTATGCCCCTTCACCCTCTTCCTTTGTCAATTTCCTTTTTCATAAGCTGTGGCTGCTGGTGAGTAAATAGTCATCTGAGTACAACTGCTTTTGCATGAGCTAGACTTGGAAGGGTGCAAATGGAAACAGATTCATTTCTTCTCAGTAACTGCTCTTTTAGACTGTCCTGTTGCATTGTTCTGCCCTGATCCCAGAAGGAATCTCGGGCAGATCCCAGAGCCTTGTAGACTCTCCTGGTCACTAACAAATTAATCACCTTTATCCAGTTATTAAAAAATCCAGCCCGATCCAAAGAAAGACTTTATTGTCTCAGTTGATTAAAGCTTCTTTCCTCTTTTTTTTCTCTTTTCTTGAGACGGAGTCTTGCTCTGTCGCACAGGCTGGAGTGCAGTGGTGCGATCTTGGCTCACTGCAGCCTCCACCTCCCGGGTTCAAGCGATTTTCCTGCCTCAGCCTCCCAAGTAGCTGGGATTACAGGTGCCTGCCACCACGCCCAGCTAAGTTTTGCATTTTTAGTAGAGACGGGGTTTCGCCATGTTGGACAGGCTGGTCTTGAACTCCTGACCTCAGGTGATCTGCCCGCCTTGGCCTCCCAAAATTCTGGGATTACAGGCGTGAGCCACTGTGCCCTCCCACTTCTTTCTTCTTTCTGTAAGTCAGGCCTGAGTTGGACTTCGGAGAAGCTTTGAGTTGGGCTTCTCCTTTTCAGTGGAGAAGGGCAGGAAGGAGGATGTCTTCCATTTCTTCTCTTTGCTTTTCCTCCTCCCCCTCCTGCAAGACTCTCTGCTGTCTAACTCAGTGGGGAGGAGAGACAGAATAAAGAAAAAAAAATCTGCATTACTGGTATGGTTGGAATCTGTCATGTGTGTCTCTTGGTTGAGGCAGAGATCACACTTTGGGGCTGTTTTCCCCAAGGCATTTTCCACTGTTGTTGTTGCTTGCTTTTTCTTTTTTTAAGAGATAAGGTCTTGCCCTATTACTCACTACATACAGGCTTGAACTCCTGAGCTCAAGTGATCCTCCTGCCTCAGCTTCCTGAGTAGCTGGGACTACCATGCCTGGCTAATTATTTTTATTTTTGATAGATGCAGAGTCTTGCTACATTGCCCAGGCTGGCCTCAAACTCCTGGCCACAAGCGATCTTCCTGTCTTAGCCTCCCAAAGTGCTGGAATTACAGGCATGAGCCACTGCTGTCAGCCCTCCATTGGTTTTTAAATAATCTCCTCACGGGTTACCTTCACCATGAATTTTTCTTCCGAGTTAACCATACAGCTGACTCATAGGAACCCCTCCTTAGCCCTAGGCATCTGGTGGTAAATGTTCTTTCAAAAAGAAGCATTAGGATGCATGACCTATGAGGCCATAGACAGCAACCAAATCTAGCCCTTGTCAAACGGTTACACATCTGGTCCACCTACACCTGATCAACCTGGCAGAAAAGCTACTATCAGCAGAGACCCTCTGTCCATACTCAGTGACCACGGACAGCTTCTGATTTCCCCTCACCTTTAGGCATGCTCAAGTCCAAGTCAGGTACCAGTTCCTGTGTCTCTCCAAACACAAAAGTCAAGTTGGAGGAATGGTTCTGAGAAACTCTTCACTTGGCTGTAATTAACAAAGCAACAGTTCCTTCTGCCACCAGAGGGTGTGCAGCAAGGATGGGCAGCACAACCTGCTACCAACTCTCTCTAAAGAAATTCTTTTCTCTTTTTTTTTTTTTTTGAGACGGGGTTTCACTCTTGATGCCCAGGCTGGAGTGCAATGGCGCAATCTCGGCTCACTGCAACCTCCGCCTCCCAAGTTCAAGTGAGTCTCTTGCCTCAGTCTCCTGAGTAGCTGGGACTATAGGTGCGCACCACTGCGCCTGGCAAATTTTTGTATTTTTTTTAAAGACAGGGTTTCACCATGTTGGTCAGGCTGGTCTCAAACTCCTGACCTCATGATCCGCCCTCCTCAGCCTCCCAAAGTGCTGGGATTACAGGCATGAGCCACCACACTCAGACCCCTTGCCCTCATTTTTGACAGATAGTTTTGCTAGACACAGATCCTTGGTTGATAAGTTTTTCTTTCAGCACTTTGAATACACCATCCCACTGCCTTCTGGCCTCCACTGTTTCTCATGAGGAGTCACCTGTTCATCATATCAGGGTCTCCTTTTCGGTGATGAGTCATTCTTCTCTTGCTGTTTCAAGATTTTCTCTTTGGCTTTCAGAATTTTATTATAATGCATCTGGGTGTGGATCTCTGTCTTGTGTTTATTCTACTGGGGTTTTTTTTTTTTTTTTGAGATGGAGTCACGCTCTGTCGCCCAGGCTGGAGTGCAGTGGCACAATCTCGGCTCACTGCAACCTCTGCCTCCCAGGTTCACGTCATTCTCCTGCCTCAGCCTACTGAGTAGCTGGGACTACAGGCGCCCACCAACACACCCGGCTAATTTTTTATATTTTTAGTAGAGACGGGGTTTCACCGTGTTAGCCAGGATGGTCTTGATCTCCTGACCTCGTGATCCGCCCACCTCAGCCTCCCAAAGTGCTGGGATTACAGGCGTGAGCCACCGCACCTGGCCTCTACTTGGGTTCACTGCATCTCTTGGATGTGTAGATTAATGTTTCCATCAGATTTAGATCATTTAGATATATTTTTCCTTTGTTTTTTTTTTTTTTTTTTTTGCCCTTTTCTCTCCTCTCCTCTGGTATTCCCATCAGCTGTATTTTGATGAGCTCAATGATGTCCCAAATTTCTCTGAGGCTCTGTTCATTTTTTATCATGGTAAATACATATAACAAAATTTACCATTTTAACCACTTTTACACGTACAATTCAGCAGCATTAAATATATTCACAAAGTTGTTCAATCATCACCACTATCCATTCACAGAAATTTTTCATCATCCCAAACAGAAACTGTATACTCATTAAAGACTGGCTCCCCACTCCCCTTTTCCCCAACCCCTGTTAATCTCTATTATTCTTTCTGTCTCTAACTTTTATAGTTTGATCATAACAATCCCCTTTTCATCAGGTTTTCATGGAGCGTAGGAGGGGTAATTCTTTGACTTAAAAATATAATTTGAAGAAAATGACTGCTTAGGAGAGAGAGACACAGAAAGAAAGTGAGAGAGAGAAAGAGAGAGAGAGAGAAAAGAGAGAGAAAGAAAAGAAAGAGAATAAGAAAGAAAAGGAAGGAAGGAAAGAAAAAAAGAAGGAAGGAAGAAAGGTGGGAAGGAGGACGGAAGGAAGGAAGGAGGGAAGGAAGAAAGGAAGGAAGGAGGGAGGGAGGGAAGGAAGGAAGGAAAAGGAGGAATGAAGGAGGGAGGAAAGTAGAGAGGGAAGAAGGGAGGGAAAAAGAAAGCTATGAAAGCCATTGACCACAGGTCGGGATGGGAATGGGGATAATTCATCAATTTTTCTACCCTGACATAACTCCCGAGAGTTCTAGACTATTCATTGGCTTTCACAGATTTGCCAAGAGGACAAATCTCAGCTTAATTAGCAAAGGATAAAATCATGAAATTAGTGGATTCCCTAATCTGGGCATGCCACATAGATGAATATGATTGCAAGGGCAGGTTTGGAAAAGGGAATGATGCCTGAATATACTGGAATTCCCAAATATTTTGGACCTCAAAGTTTGGGCTTTTAAGGAACTACCATTTAAATCTGCAGTTTGCTGTAAAGATGGTTAACAGAGTTCTGGGCCAGGCACGGTGGCTCATGCCTGTAATCCCAGCACTTTGGGAGTCTGGGGCGGGCGGATCACCCGAGGTCAGGAATTTGAGACAGCCTGGCCAACGTGGTGAAAACCCGTCTCTACTAAAAATACAAAAATTAGCCAGGCGTGGTGGCATGTGCCTGTAATCCCAGCTACTCGGGAGGCTGAGGCCAGAGAATTGCTTGAACCTGGGAGGCAGAGGTTGCAGTGAGCCACTGCTCTCCAGCCTGGCCAACAAGAGTGGAAACTCTGTATCAAAAAAAATAGTTCATTGTGCAGAATTGAACATATTTGTCAAATAATAGGCTGACCAGCCATGGAGAGAAGCTCCTATTATAGTCAAAACCTATTCAAAAATATTAATGTGGGTGGGGTGCAGTGTCTCATGCCTGTAATCCTAGCACTTTGGGAGGCAGAGGTGGGTGGATCACTTGAGGCCAGGAGTTCAAGACCAGCCTGGCCAACATGGCGAAACCCCATCTCTACTAAAAATACAAAAATTAGCCGAGTGTGGTGGCACATGCCTGTAATCCCAGCTACTTGGGAGGCTGAGGCAGGAGAATCACTTGAACCGGGGAGGCAGAGGTTGCAGTGAGCCAAGATCACGCTACTGCACTCCGGCCTGGACGTAGAGTGAGATTCTGTCTCAAAAAAAGAAAAAAATTATAGTGCATTTGAAGTGCATTCAAAAACTATGAGAACACGATTTTAGCTGTGAGCTTGTAAAAACAAAAACAAACAAAACTTATGAGAACACTTGTACCTCCCTAGCCTGAGGGGCATGATGTATAGCCTCTTTCAGGACTGATGGTACATGTCCCTTTGAATATTCACTGTGGAGAATCTTTTTTAGCAAGCATAGCTAAATTGTATCTGCTCCTCTAAACATTTGCCAGAAGAAGAAATAGTTTATTTTCAGGTTCAGGCTCTACACATTCTCTTTCTTTTCTTTTCTTTTTTTTTTTGACAGAGTCTCACTCCTTCACCCAGGCTGGAGTACAGTAGTGTGATCTCGGCTCACCGCAACCTCTGTCTCCCGGGTTCAAGCAATCCTCCAGCCTCAGCCTCCCAAGTAGCTGGGATTACAGGAGCCTGCCACCATGACCAACTAATTTTTGTATTTTTTAGTAGAGACGAAGTTTCACCATGTTGGCCAGGCTGGTCTTGAACACCTGACCTCAGGTGATCCACCTGTCTCCGCCTCCCAAAGTGCTGGGATTACAGGTGTGAGCCACCGCACCGGGCCCTCTTCTCCCTCCCTTTCCCTTTCCCTTTCTTTCTTTCTTTTTTTTTTTTTTTCTTTGACAGAGTCTCACTCTGTCGCCCAGGCTGGAGTGCAGAGGCGTGAGCTTGGCTCACTGCAACCTCCACATCCTGGGTTCAAGAGATTCTTGTGCCTCAGCCTCCCAAGTAGCTGGGATTACAGATGCGTGCCACCACACCCGACTAATTTTTTGTATTTTTAGTAGAGATGGGGTTTAGCCATGTTGGCCAGGCTGGTCTTGAACCCCTGCCCTCAAGTGATCAGCTCACGATGGCCTCCCAAAGTGTCGGGATTACAGGCATGAGCCACCACACCTGGCTTCTACACATTTTATGAGCAATAAATAATGTTGATAATCTCTCAGTTTTCTTCTTTCTTCCTGTCTCTCCCTCCCCAGTGGTCCTGCAGCAGTTCTAATCCCATTCCCATCACCAGTTGATCAGAAACCTAGTATTTTTAGGAAAGTAGCAGCCTTTATTTATTTTTTATATTTATATTTATATTTTTACTTATTTATTTATTTATTTTTGAGACAGAGTTTCACTCTTGTTGCCCAGGCTACAGTGCAATGGCGCAATCTTGGCTCACTGCAACCTCCGCCTCCTGCGTTCAACTGATTCTCCCGCCTCAGCCTCCAGAGCAGCTGGGATTACAGGCAGGTGCTACCATGCCCGGCTAATTTTGTATTTTTAGTAGATCTGGGGTTTCTCCATGTTGGTCATTTTTAGTAAATCTGGGGTTTCTCCATGTTGGTCAGTTTCCATGTGGAGAGAGAATTTTGCCATGTTGCCCAGGCTGGGCTTGAACTCCTGGGCTCAAGTGATCTGTCTGCCTCAGCCTTCCAAAGTGCTGGGACTACAGGTGGGAGCCACCATGTCCAGCCTGCATACTTTTTATGTTATCAGAAATGCTATCTTTCTCTTTGGTTACATTTCTTTTTTTTTTTTTTTCGTAAATCAAAGTACTATTTTATTAAATGAGTTATTTTACACAATATGAACATCAATATAATTACAATTGTAAAAAATTTTTTTATAACAAGGATGGACTGATTTTCATATTTCCAAATCAGAGTCAACTGTACATTTACACAGAATTGTCTTTGCATGAAGCCCAAAAGGGAACAGCATAAAAAATGAGTGTTTCTGTAGCCCCTTTATTTTTGCTGATCAACAGTTTGTTAGAAAAGCAGCTGCAGGTATGTTACCTAAGGTCTGAGACAGTAGAAGAGTCAAAGGTGTCGTGAATTCACCTGTAAACAACCTTATGCCTGAACATCGGCTAATTCTGGAGGAAGTGAAGTCTTAGGATGCTTGCTCTCAAAGTGCTGCTTGAAGGTCTTAGGGTCTGGCATTCGTGTCCTACAGACAGTGCAGGTATATATTAAGGCAGCTTTGGCAGCAGCCTTTTGGTCATGTCCTTGTTTCTTCTTTTGTCCAGCTTGCTTTTTGGCATTTTTCTGCTGAGACTGAATTTTCTGCTGTCCACGAGCCATATCCGGGCCAGGAGAGTCTTGCGTCGGAGAGACAGTGCAGCGCGAGAGGGCCGGGAGAGGACGCCGGAGGGAAAGGAAGGGGGAGCGCGCCCAGCATCGCTTGGGCCTCCTCCACCCGCTCAGGAGGGGAAACAGGAGAGCGGGGAGCACAACAGCCTCGCGCGCCCGCCGCAGCCTCAGCCTTAGGGGAGGCCACTACGCCTCTGGTTACATTTCTTGATCATGGTATCTCCCCAGCCAGGTAAGTATCTCTTTGATTACATTTCTTTTTTTTTTTTTTTTGAGATGGAGTCTCACTCTTGCTGCTCAGGCTGCAGTGCAATGGCGCTTTCTCAGCGCACTGCAACCTTTGCCTCCCGAGTTCAAGCGATTCTCCTGCCTCAGCCTCCCGAGTAGCTGGGATTACAGGCACCCGACACTACACCCAGCTAATTTTTTGTAAAGCCACCATGCCCCCCTGATTACATTTCTTTTTCTTTTGAGACGGAGTCTTGCTCTGTCGCCCGGGCTGGAGTGCAGTGGCGTTATCTGGGCTCACTGCAAGTTCCGCTTCCCGGGTTCACGCCATTCTCCTGCCTCAGCCTCCCGTGTAGCTGGGACTACAGGCGCCCGCCACCACGCCCAGCTAATTTTTTGTATTTTTAGTAGAGACGGGGTTTCACCGTGTTAGCCAGGATGGTCTCAATGTCCTGACCTCGTGATCCACCCGCCTCGCCCTCCAAAGTGCTGGGATTACAGGCGTGAACCACCATGCCTGGCCTATTACATTTCTTAACTGGTTGTTGCTGGTGTATAAAAATACAAAACATTGGCTGGGCACGGTGGCTCATGTCTGTATTCCCAGCACTTTGGGAGGCCAAGACAGGCAGATCACTTCAGGTCAGGAGTTTAAGACCAGCCTGGCCAACAGGACAAAACCCTGTCTCTACTAAAAATACCAAAATTAGGCCGGTTGTGGTGGCTCACACCTGTAATCCCAGCACTTTGGGAGGCCGAGGCGGGAGGATCACCTGAGGTCAGGAGTTCGAGACCAGCCCGGCCAACATGATGAAACTCTGTCTCTACAACAAACACAAAAATTAGCTGGGTGTGGTGTTAGGCGCCTGTAATCCCAGCTACTCGGGAGGCTGAGGCAGGAGAATTGCTTGAACCTGGGAGGCGGAAGTTGCAGTGAGCCAAGAATGCACCACTGTACTCCAGCCTGGGCAACAAGAGTGAAACTCTGTCTCAAAAAAAAAAAAAAAAAAAAAGCCCAATAATTAGCTGGGTGTGGTGGCACATACCTGTAGGCCCAGCTACTCGGGAGGCTGAGGCGGGAGAATCCCTTGAACCTGAGAGACAGAGGTTGCAGTGAGCTGAGATTGTGCCACAGCACCCCAGCCTGGGTGATAGAGTGAGACTCCGTCTCAATAATAAAAATAAAAATAGGGGGGAGGGGGGAGGGATAGCATTAGGAGATATACCTAATGTTAAATGACGAGTTAATGGGTGCAGCACACCAACATGGCACATGTATACATATGTAACTAACCTGCACGTTGTGCACATGTACCCTAAAACTTAAAGTATAATTTAAAAAAATTAAATAAAAAAAATATATATTAAAATAAAAAATATTTTTGTACATTAAGGTTTTTTGTTTATTTGTTTTTAAGATGGAGTCTCACTCTGTTGCCCAGGCTGGCGTGCATTGGCATAATCTTTGCTCATTGCAACCTCAACCTCTTGTGTTCAGGAGATTCTCTGCCTCAGCCTCCTGAGTAGCTGGGACTACAGGTGCTCGCCACCATGCCTGGCTAATTTTTGTATTTTTAGTAGGGACAGGGTTTCACCATGTTGGCCAAGCTGGTCTCGAGCTCCTAGCCTCAAGTGATCTGCCTGCCTCGGCCTCCCAAAGTGCTGGGATTATAGGCATGAGCCACCGCACCCAGCCCCTGCTTTCAACATGATGTGTATGCAATAGATTAGCACTCTTTAAGGGAAGCGTCTAACCTGATGGGCCTGAGGACAAACACACAGAATCCTGTACATCCCTTCATGGACGAGGCAATCAGCTGAGAGAGATCATCCCTCCACAGGAGTGAGACCCAGAAGCCCAGAGAAGGCTATGGACTGGGAGAAACTTGCGCAGGGTCCGAGGGAAGACAGGTCTGGTGTATAGATCCCGAGACTGGAGGTCACTGTGGTACTAAAGATAACAGGAGTAAATGGCAGCACATCATGCCCCCAAACTGGCCAGGACTAGCTACACTGAGTGAGGCCAGCATGGCAGAAGACAAAACAGGCAAGGGATTATTTCCCCTGCCACACTAAGTCAGCTTTAGTTATGAACAAATTCGCGAATTTTTTTTTTTTTTTAGACGGAGTTTTGCTCTTGTTGCCCAGTGCAATGGTGCAATCTCAGCTCACTGCAACCTCTGCCTCCCGGGTTCAAGCGATTCTCCTGCCTCAGCCTCCCAAGTAGCTGGGATTACAGGCATGTGCCACCAAGCCCAGCTAATTTTGTAGTTTTAGTAGAGACGGGGTTTCACCATGTTGGCCAGGCTGGTCTCAAACTCTTGACCTCAGGTGATCCACCTGCCTCAGCCTCCCAAAGTGCTGGGATTACAGGCATCAGCCACCGCGTCCAGCCTTATGTCATCTATTTCTTGAACACCAATAACAGACAACTACTCTAGTCAGTAATTAGTTGTCAATAAATATTTTCTTACTTAAAATGTATTATTTAAATATAAAATTAGCACATGTAAATTTATAGTTAAAACATTCATGAATTTGGGCCAGGCGCTGTGGCTCATGCCTGTAATCCCAGCACTTTGGGAGGCTGAGGCAGGTGGATCACCTGAGGTCAGGAGTTTCGAGACCAGCCTGACCAATATGGTGAAACTAAAGTACAAAAATTAGCCAGGCGTGGTGACATGAATCTGTAATCCCAGCTACTCGGGAGGCTGAGGCAGGAGAATCACCAGAACTCAGGAGGCGGAGATTGCAGTGAGCCAAGATTGGGCCATTGTACTCCAGCCTGGGCGACAGAGCGAGACTCCATCTCAAAAATAAAAAGAAAAGAAAAGAAAAGAAATAGATAACATAAAATTCTTACGATTATTTGCTTGAAGTGAATAAAGAATGTTTTCTGTATTACTCTTCTATGAATTACAGTAGTCAATACCATTCAATCTCAACTGTTATCACTATTGAAATGGCCTCAAAAATAAACTGCCCTTTCAAAAATCAAGCAAATGGAAAAGGAAAAATCCATATTGATTTCAAAAGTACAGCTGCCCTCATCTGAAAACTACCTCATCTTAAATTTCCTAATATGATCATGGCTGGCTGCGATTCACCACAGCTTCCAACAGCCGACTGGAGAGCGTTTTTCCAGAATAACTAGTATGTTTGCTTCAAGACAAATTATTTGACAAGGTTAAGGAAAAGATGTGAAAGCTAGATAATCCATGAAGAATCCTTTTTTAAAACTTCAAAGCATTTTATTTATACTTCTTTTTTTTTTTTTTGAGACAGTCTCGCTCTGTCGCCCAGGCTAGTGTGCAGTGGTGCAATCTCAGCTCACTGCAACCTCCGCCTCCCGGGTTCAAGCTATTTTCTGCCTCAGCTTCCCGAGTAGCTGGGATTACAAGCACCCACCACCATGCCCAGCTAATTTTTGTATTTTTAGTAGAGACGGGGTTTCACCATCTTGGCCAGGCTGGTGGTGAACTCCTGACCTTGTGATCCACCCACCTCGGCCTCCCAAAGTGCTGGAATTACAGGCGTGAGCCACCATGCCCGGCTGTACTTCTTAGCTTACTTTTTTGTTACACGTATATATTAAGAACTTTTAAAAGTCCAAATTAAAGAAGCATGCCTAGACATCATTAAAATAGCTATCAATGCCCGTGACAATCCTGTAGCTCAAATAGTTTACTTTAGAATGTCAAAATTGATTTTGTAATAGTCAGGACAGGATAGGCTAAACAGTCGCTATATTAAGACCATGTACGTGTCCCTAGACCTAGTTCTTTCCCTACGTCTGTTTTTATAAATGCTGGTGATAAACCAGGTCTGATTAATATATAATCATTTTGTGTGATTATGTAACGGCTGTAATTCTAGGTTATCTTTGGTCAACCTTAAGAAAAATGGCAGTATATGTAATGACTTTTGCAAATGATCAGTGCTAATTTGCAGACTTTTGTTTAAAGAGGGTTTAAACAAAATAAGAAAATTTCATGATTACCAGTTGCTATTAAATGAATTGTAACTTTTTTTAAAAAAAAGAATGTCCAAGCCAGGTGTGGTGCTCATGCCTGTAATCCCAGCACTTTGGGAAGCCAAGAAGGGCAGATCACTTAAGGTCAGGAGTTCAAGACCAGCCTGGCCAACATGGTGAAACCCCGTCTCTAGTAAAAATACAAAAAGTAGCTGGACGTGGTGGCACACACCTGTAATCCCAGCTACTCGGGAGGGTGAGGCAGGAGAATCGCTTGAACCCAGGAGGCAGAGGTTGCAGTGAGCCAAGATCTTGACACTGCACTCCAGCGTCGGCAACAGAGCGCAACTCCATCTCAGAAAAAAAAAAAAGGTATATCCAGATTCACATTTTTTTTTCAAACTCTGCATTTTTCTTTCTTTCTTTTATTTTTTAATGTTTTTGAGACAAAGCCTCACTCTGTCACACAGGCTAGAGTGCAGTGCCACAATCTCAGCTCATTTCTCAGCTCATTGAAGCCTCGACCTCCTGGGCTCAAGCAATCTTCCCACCTCAGCCTCAGCAATAGGTGGGACCACAAGCATGGGCCACCGCGCCCAGTTAAATTTTTTTTTTTTTTTTTGAGACGGAGTCTTGCTCTGTCGCCCAGTCTGGAGTGCAGTGGTGTGATCTCGGCTCATTGCAAGCTCCGCCTCCCGGTTTCATGCCATTCTCCTTCCTCAGCCCCCCAAGTAGCTGGGGCTACAGGCGCCCCCCCACCATGCCTGGCTAATTTTTTTTTGTATTTTTAGTAGAGATGGGGTTTCACCGTGTTAGCCAGGATGGTCTGGATCTCCTGACCTTGGAGACCGCCTTGGCCTCCCAAAGTGCTGGGATTACAGGCATGAGCCACCATACCCGGCATAATTTTTGTATTTTTTATAGAGGTGGGTTTTTGCCATGTTGCCCAGGCTTGTCCCGAACCCCTGCCCTCAAGCGATCCCCCTACCTCGGCCTCCCAAAGTGCTCAGACTACAGACGTAAGCCTCCGCACCTGGCCTGCTTTTGGACTGGTGTGCCAGTTCACACATGCCTGTGATAGCAACTGCGTTCTGAACTGCAGGGATACATTTACTTGTCAGCACCTGAAAACTTCCTCCTGAGTTGAGTCCAATTATCAGCTTCATGTGCCATCTGCCAATCCAGATGAAACTTGGCAAATACAAAGCTGTCCTTTTCCAGGTGACACTCCCCACCTTCTTTTTCCTCCACCATTTCATTAACAACTAAAAAGCTCCTGCATGATCAGACCTGTGTATCTATCCATCATCAATTCCTACTCCTTTTTCGAGACTGGGACCCTCTGGAGGCTGACCCAGCCCCGCATTTGCTAGCATGCCCTGCAGACATGACCCTCGCTGGGCTCTGATCAGCCTTCAGGCCTCCACTCCAGGTGTCACTGTTCTGTCTCCCCTCTGCTCTCACAGCCTTCTCTGCTAGATGTCTCAGCCGTGCTGGCCCTCTCTTTCAGAAGTGAATGTACTGAGAGGGTCTTAGGGATTTATTAATAATGCTCCTGGGGTCGGATGTAGTAGCTCATGCCTGTGATCCCAATACTTTGAGATCACTTGAGCCCAAGCGTTTGAGACCAGCCTGGGCAACAAGGTGAGGCCCCATCTCTATCAAAAATTCAAAAAAGTAGCCAAGCATGGTGGTGCACGCCTGTGATCCCAGCTCCTCGGGAGACTGGGGTGGGAGGATGGCTTAAGCTCAGGTCAAGACTGAAGTGAGACATGAGGCCACCACTGCACTCCAGCCTGGGCAACAGAGCAGGACTCTGTCTCAAAAAAAACAAAACCCACTATAACCATAATACTATTATCACACTTAAGAAATTCATAATTCCTTAATATCATCACATATCCAATTGATATTTGAGTTCAATTATTTCATGTCAATGTTTTAAAACTATTTCAATCAGAATCTAAATGAGGTCAACACGTTGCAATTGGTTGGTATGTCTTTTAAACTCCTTTTAATCTACAGGTTTCTCTTCTCTTTTTTTTCCTTGAGTTTCATTTATTAGAGAACCCAGACATTGTCCCATATAGTCTCCCAGAGTTGGATCTTGCTAGTTTCATCCCCACGGCCTAGTTTAACACATTCCTCTGTCCTATTTTCTTTTTTTTTTTTTTCTTGAGAGGGAGTCTCCGTCTGTCCCCCAGGCTGGAGTGCAGTGGCTCCATCTCAGCTCACTGCAACCTCTGCCTCCCAGTTCGAGTGATTCCCCTGCCTCAGCCTCCTGAGTAGCTGGGATTACAGGCGCCTGCCACTACGCCCAGCTAATTTTTAAAATATTTTTAGTAGAGACGGGGGGGGGGGTTTCACCATCCTGATTAGGCTGGTCTCGAACTCCCGACCTCAGGTGATGGACCCGCCTCTGCCTCACAGAGTGCCGGGATTACAGACGTGAGCCACCGCACCCGACCAAATGTCCTTTCTATTTTCTATAAATTAACAGTCAGATCTAGGGGCTCGATCAGATTTGTGTGTGTGTGTGCCGTGTGCGCGTGCACAGCATGTTCTTTGACTAGGAGGCACACCTGCTTTGGTTATCTTCTTTTTGTAATCTTTAAGTTGCTCTTTGATGTAGACGTGGTAACTAATGTTGAAACAAAATTAGTTTCGTTTCAAAACCTTTCTTTCAGGAAGAGGTTGTGGTTGATTACTTCTGCGACAGGTAGATGCAAGGTTGAGCAATCATCTTTTAACAGAAGTGGTCACACTAGAATAATTCAAGCACAACAACAAATCCCATATCATCACCCCCTCTTAATAATGGTGTTTTCTTTTTACTTGATTAGCTTTTAATTGTCACGCACTCTGCATTTTTTCCCTGAGGTATTATTTCCAGAAGGCAGCGAAATATGACTCAATGGCTAATTTGCTTTTTAAAAATTAAACAAAACTTAGGCCAGCTGCCATTTAAGAAGGGCTCCGGGGCCTCCAGACTCGGTGTGACCGCAGCCGTGCCCGGTGCTCCCCTCGCGGAGGCGTTAAGGCAGTAGGTTTATCTCACTTGAGACCATTCCTTCCTTTTTCATCTTCTCCGGGCTCCGGCGCAGCAGGCCGCAGGGGCGGGGACTCGCAAGAACGCGGCATCCTGGATGGTGGCCGAGTCACCGAAGCTCAGAACCCCGCGTCCCAGAATCGCTGAGAGCCGGCCCCGCACGGGGGCCTGGGAGCGCCACGCGCCCTCCACCCAGAGAGGCAGGCGGGCGGGCGGGCCGGGAGGGGCGGGGCCTCGGGACTCCGCCCACGCCTCCGTCTCCTCCGCGCTCCGCCAGAGCCGGCCGACACCACACCAGCCGGGGAGCCGCCGCCGCCGCCACCTCTGAGCAGCCGGCTGGGAGCGAGAGCCGACAGCTAGTCTGCAAGCCACCGCTGTCGCCATGGGGAGCCGCGTCTCGCGGGAAGACTTCGAGTGGGTCTACACCGACCAGCCCCACGCCGACCGGCGCCGGGAGATCCTGGGTGAGGGCCAGCGGGCGCCCCGTTATGTGCGTGCGTGGCCTCCCGGCGCCGGGGCGCACTCTCCCCTCGCGGGCCCTGCGCGGTCGTGGGCGCCGGAGGCCCGTTAGCAGCCTGCTCCCCGTCGCGTCCCGCCGCCGCTCGGGCCGCCAGCCCGCGGGTCAGCGCGGGAGAGGCTGGGCGAGGCGCGGGGGGAGGGACGGGTCCTCGGGGCCGCGCAGCTCCGACCCTTCCGCGAAGAGGCGCAGGCGCGTCCCCGAGCGCGGGAGTCCCCGCCAGGCCCACGCCGGCCGGTTGGGGCGAAGGGTGTCCCCGGCTGCGCCAGCCTTGGGTAGATCTTTTCGCTAGAAGATTCCTGTGCCTTCAGGTGGGCGCCCTTTCCTCTCCCCACTCCCTCTCCTCCGGAGCGGGCCGAGGTGAGCGGGTGCCGGCCCCGGGGCTGCCCGAGTGCTAGGCAGGGTGTGGTCCTGGGCATCCTTGGGCCTACCAGCGAGCCCTGCTCAGGGTGTCGGGCGCCGGCGGGCAGTACTGGCGGGGGCGGCCACAGTCCCGGCCTTGGGCCCGTTAAGGGGGCCGGCGTCCCTCCATATGCCCCCCGGGGCTTCTCGGACTTGATGGGCCCTGGTCGGTTCACGCCGCTTGTCCCATTGATCCTCACGACAAGCCTGGGACGTAAGAACGGCGGATTCGTAGGCATTTTTCATCCATCTCGGTTTTGTGGATGAAAAGACTGAAAATGGAAGACTTGCCAAATAAGGAAAATATGTGGCGTGGCCTGCTGGTCCCCTGACAGCTAATTGAGAGGCCTTAACTCTTCAGAGGATTCGGGCCTTCTGTGTTACATAGAGAATGCTCATCTCTCCCAGGCTACTCCTAATATGCTAGGGATTGTGTGGAATGCTTTACAAACGTTACCCAATTTCATCCTCTTGGTAATTCTACTTGGTTGGTATTATCGCTGTTTTAAGAAATGAAATAAGAACGCGTGACTAAACGCTAGGGGGATTCTAATGCGCATTCGGTTGCCTCTTCCAGAGCACGTGTTTGTTTTTTGTTTGTTTGTTTTTTGAGACTGAGTCTCACTCTGTTGCTCATGCTGGAGTGCAGTGGCGCGATCTCCACTCGCTGCAACCTCTGCCTCCTGGATTCAAGCGATTCTTCTGTCTCAGCCTCCCGAGTAGCTGGGATTACAGGTTCCCACCACTACGCCTGGCTAATGTTTGTATTTTTTTTAGTTAGAGACGGGGTTTCACCATGTTGGCCAGGCTTATCTCGAACTCCGGACCTCAGGTGATCCGCCCGCCTTGGCCTCCCGAAGTCTTGGGATTACAGGCGTGAACCACCGTGCCTGGCCAGAGCACGAGCTTTTTAACCTCTGCTGTTTCTTCAAAAATTGAGGAAACGGGGACCGGTCACGGTAGCTCAGGGCTGTAATCCTAGCACTTCGGGAGGCCGAGGCGGGAGGATCGCTTCAGCCCAAAAGTTCGAGACCATCCTGAGTAACATAGTGAGACCCCCCCCGTTTACACACACACACACACACACACACACTTTTTTTAAATTGAGGAAACATGGTGAGTTGAACATGAGCAATTATTCCTTATATATAGTATTTCCTTAGTTTTTCTTCTCAACATTCATTTGCCCAGTGAAAAGAAAAAGCAAGTAGCTGGGACCACAAGCGCACACCACCATGCCTGGTTGATTTTTCTATTTTTTTGTAGAGATGGGTTTCTCCGTGTTGCCCAGGCTGGTCTTGAACTCCTGGGCTCAAGCAATCCGTCCGCTTTGGCCTCCCAGCGTGCTGGGATTTTAAAGGCGTAAGCCACTGCACCCGGTAACTTTGGGTTCTTGAATTCCCTTCCTCCTCTTCTTCCTCCTCCCCTACACTCCATTAGAGAAAGGGTCTTGCTTTGTTGCCCAAGCTGGAGTGCAGTGGTTGTTCACAGGCATGATGATCACTGCAGCCTGGGCTCCAGTGGTCCGCATACCTCAGCCTGCCAGTAGCAATTTGTTTGGCACATCACTTACACATACTTGATATGAGATAGCATGATACTTTTTTGAGACGGAGCCGCATTCTGTCACCCAGGCTGGAGTGCAGTGGCCCAGTCTCGGCTCACTGCAACCTCTCCCTCCTGGGTTCAAGGAGTTCTGCCTGCCCCAGTCTCCCGAGTAGCTGGGATTACAGACGCCCGCCACCATGCCTGGCTGTTTTTCTGTTTTTATTTTTAGTAGAGACAGGGTTTTGCCACATTGGCCAGGCTGGTCTCAGATGATCCGCCTGCCATGGCCTCCCAAAGTCCTGGGATTACAGGCGTGAGCCACCCTGCCAGGCCACATATGATATATTTTATCAATGCCTTATCTACATGTTACATAGGAATAATCTAGCGTCCTACCTGTGGAAAAACCAACTCTGGAATACTGAAACTGAGCTACTTAATATTCTGAAAATCAGGACGGGTGTGGTGGCTTTTTTTTTGCCTGTAATCTGAGCACTTTGAGAAGCTGAGGCAAGAAGATCGCTTGAGGCCAGTTCAGAACAGCCCCATCTGCACGAGAAATTAAAAAATTAGCTAGCGTGCACGCCTGTCCTGCTACTCAGAAGGCTGAGGCGAGAGGAACACTTGAACTCAGGAGTTCGAGGCCAACCTGGGCAACATGGCGAAACCCCATCTCTACAAAAAAAAAAAAAAAAATTTAATTAGCGGGGCATGGTGGCATGTGCATGTGGTCCCAGCTACACAGAAGGCTGAGGTGGGAGGATTGCTTGAGCTGGGGAGGTAGAGGCTGCAGTGAGCCGTGATTGCCCCACTGCATTCCAGCCTGGGCAACAGAGTGAGACTGTCTCAAGAAAAAGAGATGAAGGAAGTAAGAAGGTGCTGATTGATACTTACCTCACACTGAGCCTTTTTTCCCCCACAAACTTATCACTGAACCATTTCACTGGGAAAGTAAAAGGACCACATATTTCTTGGCCGGGCGTGGTGGCTCACGCCTGTAATCCCAGCACTTTAGGAGGCTAAGGCGGGTGGATCATGAGGTTAGGAGATCGAGACCATCCTGGCTAACACGGTGAAACCCCATCTCTACTAAAAATACAAAAAATTAGCCGGGCGTGGCGGCAGCCACCTGTAGTCCCAACTACTCAGGAGGCTGAGGCAGGAGAATGGCGTGAACCCGGGAGGCAGAGCTTGCAGTGAGCTGAGATTGTGCCACTGCACTCCAGCCTGGGCGACAGAGTGAGCCTCCGTCTCAAAAAAAAAAATAAATAAATAGAGGACTACATATTTCTCAATGAAAATACAATGTACAATGTTTTCCATGCAGGTGTAAATACTAACTCATGTTCTGTTTCAGGGTGGGAGATGGAATAACCTGTAGAAAGATAAGAATCTTTAGATTTGTTTAAATTATACACAAATGATAAGAGATCTTTCTGAAAGTGTTGACTTTTTGGCGGGGGAGGGAAGGGGCCTGATAGAACAACCAACAATTGTACACTTTAAGTTTACATTTGGAGTTCACATTAAAAGTTCATTTATAAGGCATCTGTTTGAAATTAGTGAGGATGAGCTGGGCTGGGTGGCTCATGGCTGTAATCCCAGCCCTTGGGTGGCTGAGGTGGACAGGTCACCTGAGGTCAGGAGTTCAAGACCAATCTGGCCAACATGGTGAAACACCGTCTCTACTAAAAATACAAAAATTAGCTGGGTGTGGTGGTGGGCGCCTGTAATCCCAGCTACTGGGAAGGCTGAGGCAGGAGAATTGCTTGAACCCAGGAGGCAGAGGGTGCAGTGAGCTGAGATCTCACCATTGCACTCCAGCCTGGGCAACAGAGCGAGACTCCGTCTCAAAAAAAAAAAAAAAGAATAAATCACAAGAAATGCTTCCTTCACTGTTATATTTTAACATGATACAGCTATTTAATGTTTTATTTTTTGAGAGAGAGTCTCACTCTGTTGCCCAGGCTGGAGTGCAGTGGTGTGATCATAAATTCTTGGGCTCAAGTGATGCTCCCGCTTCAGCATCCTAAGTAGCTGGGACTACAGGCTTGTGCCACCTCACTGGCTAATTTTTTTTATTTTTGGTAGAAATAGAATCTGTTTGCCCAGGATGGTCTTGAACACTGGGCCTCAGGCAATCTTTGTGCCTCAGCCTCCCAAAGTGCTGGATTAATGGTGTGAGCCACAGCACCTGGCCAATAGCTTTATTGAGATTATAATTCAACTATCATGATTTATTCATTTAAAGTGTACAGTTCAGTATTTTTTAGTATATTCACAGAGTTGTGCAGCTGTCACCACCATATAACTTTAGAACATTTCATCATCACCAAAAGAAACCCTATACTCATTAGCAGTCCCTCATATACCCTGCTTCTACCTAGGTAACCACTAATCTACTTTGTGGCCTATAGATTTGCTTATTCTGGACATTTCATATACATGAAATCATAAAATACCTGATCTTTTATGATTGGCTTTCACTTAGCATAATATAATTTTTTTTTTTTTTTAATTTGTAGAGACAGGGTCCTGTTATGTTGCCCAGGCTGATCTTGAATTCCTGGGCTCAAGTGATCCTCCTGCCTTGGCCTCTCAGAGTGCTGGCATTATAGGTGTGAGCCACTGCACCCAGCCATTAGCATAATATTTTAGCTGGGCACAGTGGCATGTGCCTGTAGTCCCAGCTACTAGGGTGACTGAGGCAGGAGGATCACTTGAGTCCAGGAGTTCGAGGCTGTAGTGAGCTATGATGGCATCACTGTACTTCAGCCTGAGTGACAGAGGTAGACCCCATCTCTAAATATAAATATTTTAAGGTTCATTCATGTTATAGCATGTGTCAGTGTATGATTCCTTTTTCTGGCTGAATAATATTCCTTTGTATGGACATACCAGGTGTTTAACATTTTGAGGAACTGCTCTACAGTTTTCCAAAGCAGCTGCACCATTTTATATTCCCACTAGCAAAGTATGAGGGTTCTAATTTCTCCACATCCTTGTTTTTACCTACCTTTTTTTTATTATACTCATCCTAGTGAGTGTGAAGTGGTATCTATGGTTTCAGTTTGCACTTTCCTAATGACTAACGGTGTTGAGCCTCTTTCATGTGTTTCTTGACTGTTTCCGTATCTTTTGGAGAAAAGTCTGTTCAGATCCTTTGCCCATTTTTAAATTGGATTATTAGTTGTAAGAGTTCTTCATATATTCTGGATATAGGTCCCTTATAAGATACATGATTTGCAAACATAACCCCGCTTCTGTGGATTGTCTTTTTACTTTCTTGACAGTATCATGTGCAACAGAAAGTTGTTGATGCAGTCCGATTTCTCTGTTTTTCTTTTGTCACTTGTACTTGTTATAGTATCTAAGAAACCACAAAGGCCATGAAGATTTATTTCTATGTTTTCTTATCAGAGTTTTATAATTTTCTTATAAATTTGGGTCTGTGATCTGTTTTGAGTTCATTTTTGTGTATGGCGTAAGGTAGAGGTCTGAATCCATTCTTTTGCCTGTTGGTAACAAGTCGGTCTAGCACCATTTGTTGAAAGGACTGTTCTTTCCCTGATTATATTGGTAGCCTGTAGTATTGGTTTTTATATACTATTACAATTTTGGGAAAATTCAGTACAGAATTACTTGGAGCATGTTGATTTGTCTGAGAAAACTGTGAATACCAGTTTCATTATTTTAGGGTAACTACAAAATGTATATTATATTCTATCCTTTGTCAGATGTGTTAATTTAATCGTTTTATATAAGGTAAGAATGCTGTACCTCTGTCTAAACACAGAAATAACACATATTTTAATATAAAGAATGCGGAACTTCTAAACTTTGAGGCTAATTTTTCCTGCATAAATTCTCAAATTATTGTGACATATTTCATAACTTTACTAGTAGAATCCTTCCCTGTGTTATTAAATATCCACTAAAGTCTCTAGTAAAGGGAATATGATTTACAGAACAAATTTAATGTGTTAGTTTAATTGGTGTTAATTTAATTATAATTGCTGAACTATTACATACTTTTCTTAGTTCCTGTTTTTTTGTTTTTTCTTTACAGCAAAGTATCCAGAGATAAAGTCCTTGATGAAACCTGATCCCAATTTGATATGGATTATAATTATGATGGTTCTCACCCAGTTGGCTGCATTTTACATAGTAAAAGACTTGGACTGGAAATGGGTCATATTTGGGGCCTATGCGTTTGGCAGTTGCATTAACCACTCAATGACTCTGGCTATTCATGAGATTGCCCACAATGCTGCCTTTGGCAACTGCAAAGCAATGTGGAATCGCTGGTTTGGAATGTTTGCTAATCTTCCTATTGGGATTCCATATTCAATTTCCTTTAAGAGGTATCACATGGATCATCATCGGTACCTTGGAGCTGATGGCGTCGATGTAGATATTCCTACTGATTTTGAGGGCTGGTTCTTCTGTACCGCTTTCAGAAAGTTTATATGGGTTATTCTTCAGCCTCTCTTTTATGCCTTTCGACCTCTGTTCATCAACCCCAAACCAATTACTTATCTGGAAGTTATCAATACCGTGGCACAGGTCACTTTTGACATTTTAATTTATTACTTTTTGGGAATTAAATCCTTAGTCTACATGTTGGCAGCATCTTTACTTGGCCTGGGTTTGCACCCAATTTCTGGACATTTTATAGCTGAGCATTACATGTTCTTAAAGGGTCATGAAACTTACTCATATTATGGGCCTCTGAATTTACTTACCTTCAATGTGGGTTATCATAATGAACATCATGATTTCCCCAACATTCCTGGAAAAAGTCTTCCACTGGTAAGTAAAGGATTTGATACATATTCTAATTTTGTTTTTTTGAGACAGTGTCTCACTCAGTCGCCCAGGCTGGCGGGCAGTGGCACGATCTCAGCTCACTGTAACCTCCACCTCCCAGGTTCAAACGATTCTCATGCCTCAGTCTCCCAAGTAGTTGGGATTACAGGCGCATGCTACCACGCCCAGCTAATTTTTGTATTTTTAGTAGAGATGGGGTTTCGCCATGTTGGCCAGGCTAGTATTTTGTCAGTCCAAGCAGCTCATTAAAAAAAAAAAAAAAAAGCAAGAATATAAATACTGCATCTTCCAGCCTACTTTTACAAAGGGTTCACTCTTGGGTCCTTAAGCTTAGTGGTTTCACTTAGGATTTATTTTTAATTTTATTTTTTAATTTTTTTTTTTTTTTTAGAGACAGGGTCTTGCCCTGTCACCTAGTCTAGAGTGCAGTGGTACGATAGCTCACTGCAGCCTCAACTCCTGGGTTCAAGCGATCCTCCCACCTCAGCCTCCTGAGTAGGCAGGATTATAGGCACGTGCAACCATGCCTGGCTAATTTTTTATTTTTTGTAGAGGCAGGGTCTTGCTGTGTTGCTCAGGCTGGTCTCAAACTCCTGGATTCAAGTGATCCTCCTGCCTCAGCCTCCCAAGTAGCTAGGACTACAGGCACATGCTATGACAGGCTGAGTTTTTAAATAATTTCTTTTAATCCTCCAAATGGTTTGTTAAAATTTTTAACATTTTTAACATTTTTATAGAGCTGGGGTTTCCTGGATGGGTGCAGTGGCTCACACCTGTAATCCCAGCACTTTGGGAGGCCTAGGTGAGTGGATCATCTGAGGTCAGGAGTTCGAGACCAGCCTGGCCAACATAGTGAAAGCCTGTCTCTACTAAAAATACAAAAAACTTAGCTGGGCATGGTGGCGGGTACCTATAGTCCCAGCTACTCAGGAGGCTGAGGCGGGAGAATCGTTTGAACTCGGGCAGTGGAGGTTGCAGTGAGCCAAGATTGTGCCACTGCACTCCAGCCTGGGTGACAGAGCGAAACTCCGTCTCAAAAAAAAAAAAAAAGAGAGAGATGGGTTTCCCTGTGTTGCCCAGGCTGGTCTCAAATTCCTGGGCTCAAGTGATTCTCTTGCCTTCCAAAATGCTGGGATTATACATACGAGCCACTGTGCCCATCCAGATAGTTTTTTAACTTGAGATGAAAAGACATTTTTAACTTGAGATGGCAGAATTGCACACTTGATAAGTGCTTTTTTTTTTTTTTTTTTTTTTTTTTTTTGAGATGGAGTCTCTCTCTCACCCAGGCTGGAGTGCAGTGGCACAATCTCGGCTCACTGCAACCTCCGCCTCCCGAGTTCAAGCAATTCTCCTATCTCAGCCTCCTGAGTTGCTGGGACTACAGGCGCACGCCACCATGTCTGGCTAATTTTTTTGTATTTTTAGTAGAGATGGGGGTTTCACCATATTGGTTAGGCTGGTCTTGAACTCCTGACCTCAGGTGATCCACCCGCCTCGGCTTCCCAAAGTCCTGGGATTACAGGTATGAGCCACCGCACCCAGCCAAGTGCTTAATTTCTATCTAATTAGCATGCCACAATTTATTAGTATTTGTAAGTTCCTGGATGGCAGGGATCAGATGTTGCCTTTATATTCTATGGCGTCATCCATGCAGTACATTCTTTAATAATATCAAGTTAATCTAATTGTATGTATTTGTTGTTAATTTTACAAATAAGCCAGATATTTAGTCCCTTGGAATGTGATGGGAGAGAGACCTAGAGGGTCGAGTGTATTCAACTGCTGCTGAAATGTAGACTGCTTTTTGTTTAGAATTCCCACAGCTGCTGCTGCTGCTGCTTTTTTTTTTTTTTTAAGAGAGAGGAGGGAGGCAGGTCTCATGGTTTCCCTTCTCAGTGTTTGTGTCAACCATTCATCAGTCATCTTTGAAAGAACCTAGTAACACTCATTTTTCATCTTGCTGTATTTTTTTCCCTTCTAGGTGAGGAAAATAGCAGCTGAATACTATGACAACCTCCCTCACTACAATTCCTGGATAAAAGTACTGTATGATTTTGTGATGGATGATACAATAAGTCCCTACTCAAGAATGAAGAGGCACCAAAAAGGAGAGATGGTGCTGGAGTAAATATCATTAGTGCCAAAGGGATTCTTCTCCAAAACTTTAGATGATAAAATGGAATTTTTGCATTATTAAACTTGAGACCAGTGATGCTCAGAAGCTCCCCTGGCACAATTTCAGAGTAAGAGCTCGGTGATACCAAGAAGTGAATATGGCTTTTAAACAGTCAGCCTGACTCTGTACTGCTCAGTTTCACTCACAGGAAACTTGTGACTTGTGTATTATCGTCATTGAGGATGTTTCACTCATGTCTGTCATTTTATAAGCATATCATTTAAAAAGCTTCTAAAAAGCTATTTCGCCGGGCACGGTGGCTCATGCCTATAATCCCAGCACTTTGGGAGGCCAAGGTGGGTGGATCACCTGAGGTCAGGAGTTCGAGACCAGCCTGGCCAACACGGTGAAACCCCATCTCTACTAAAAATGCAAAAATTAGCCGGGCGTGGCGGCACATGCCTGTAATCCCAGCTACATGGGAGGCTGAGGTGGGAGAATTGCTTGAACCCAGGAGGCGGAGGCAGAGGCTGCAGTGACCCAAGATTGTGCCACTGCACTCCACCCTGGGCAACAGAGCAAGACCCCATCTCAAAAATAAATAAATATATATAAAAAATAAAAAGCTATTTCTAGTTTATTTCACTATAAAGTTTTGCTTTATTAAAAAGCTAATAAACAGCTATTAATCACAGTGTATTAGTATTTGTTACATTTTTGTATTTCACTATCTTTATACTATATAATATGGTAACTTGGGTACCGGGGGAACTTTAAAATTTCATCTCAAAAATAATTTTTAAAAAGCCTGAGGTATGATATAGCATAAAAGATTGAGATGAAAATATATTTCCCTGTAAGCTGAATTACTCATTTAAAAATTTTAACTTCTATATGGGACCCGAATTAGACACTGCTGAATCCTGTACAGCCTTACTCATAAATAAAGTACTTACTGAATTTCCACCATTCAAATTCATTTTTCAGGTGTGTTGACTCTCACATTAGAAACTGCTCAACTGATAAAGACTTTCATGTTATTTCACTGCAGTGGGAACTGGCTGTGGTCTGATGGTAGATCGTTGGTCTCAAGTAGCTGGTAGCATGGGCTGTTATGTCAGCAGTCTTGCTTACCTCAAATATGTCACTTGGATACGTTTAGTGTAATATGGTGAATTATTTTAAAAATACATCAGCAGCTGGGTGTGGTGGTTCACACCTGTAATTCCATACTTCGGAAAGCTGAGGCAGGAGGATCGCTTGAGACCAGGAGTTTGAGACCAGCCTGGGCAACATAGTGAGACCCCATCTTTTTTTATTTTTTATTTTTTGAAATGGAGTCTTGCTCTGTTGCCCAGGCTGGAGTGCAGTGGCGCAATCTTGCCTCACCACAACCTCTGCCTCCTGGGTTCAAGCGACTTTCCTGCCTCAGCTTCCTGAGTAACTGGGATCACAGGCGTGCACAGCCATGCCCAGCTAATTTTTTTTTTTTTTTTTTTTTTTTTTTTTTTTTTTAGTAGAGACAGGTTTTCACTATGTTGGCCAAGCTGGTCTCAAACTCCTGATCTCAGGTGATCTGCCTGCCTTGGCCTCCCAAAGTTCCGGGATTACAGGCATGAGCCGCTGTGTCTGGCCCCCATCTTTTCAAAAAATAAGAGTGGTGTGGTGGTGTGCACCTGTAGTCCCAGCTACTTGGGAGGCTGAGATTGAGGCTACAATGAGCCATGATCGCACTACTACACTCCAGCTTGGGTGACAAACACCCTCTAAAAAAAAAAAAAAGTTGGCTACATTGCAGTTTCGTAAAGAATAAAACAACACCCAGACTGCTGAGGGTGGGGTGAGGAGTAGAATCCTCTGTGGGACTGCCAGGCCTGTCTCACAGACCTCATTTCATCCCCGAAATACTTTGCTTTCCCTTCCTGACCCCCTTGCCTAGGAAAATTCCTAGTATCTTCTAATCTGTTACTCAAAGAACAATCAAAGAGTGACAATAGAACCAAGTTTACAATTCAGATTTTACTCAGTCACTAAAGTATCTGCAAAACATACCCCTGGATTTGATGCTAGATCATAGAGATCATGTACTCCCATCAAGTCTATAGAACTCTGGCCAATGGCACCGGGCGTGGTGGCTGTAATCCCAGTACTTTGGGAGGCTGAGGCAGGTGGATCATGAGGTTAGGAGTTCCAAGACTAGCCTGACCAATATGGTGAAACCCTATCTCTACTAAAAAAAATACAAAATTATCTGGGCATGGTGGCATGTGCCTGTAGTCCTGGCTACTCGGGAAGCTGAGGCAGGAGAATCGCTTGAACCCAGAAGGCAAAGGTTGCAGTGAGCCGAGATCACGCCCTGCACTCCAGTCTGGGCGACAGAGCAAGACAACGTCTCCAAAAAAAAAAAAAAAAAGGCCAGGCGCGGTGCCTCACGCCTGTAATCCCAGCACTTTGGGAGGCCGAGGTGGGCGGATCACGAGGTCAGGAGATCAAGACCATCCTGGCCAATACGGTGAAACCCCATCTCTAGTAAAAAATACAAAAAATTAGCCAGGTGTAGTGGCCGGCGCCTGTAGTCCCAGCTACTTGGGAGGCTGAGGCAGGAGAATGGCGTGAACCCAGGAGGCGGAGCTTGCAGTCAGCCGAGATCGAGCCACTGCACTCCAGCCGGGGCGACAAAGTGAGACTACGTCTCAAAAAAAAAAAACAACAAAAAGAACTTTAGCCAATGGCTGCAGCTGCCATGTAAATGCTGAAAACCTCCAAATTTATCACTTCAGACCTCTCACTACCTGCTGGATGCACAGAGTGGGTTGTCATCCCTCTCCAAAACTCCAGTCTCCACTTACATAACCACTTCTTTCCTGAATGGAAGTTTCAGTCTTCGTAGCAGGCATCCCGATTATTCTGGCTCCCATCTGCCAACTCGATCCATTCTTTAAGAGATCTACGAATCTGGGCAGTAAGAAGGCTGAGCCCCATAACCTCTAAAGAATAACTCCAAACAAAATTATCTGGGCCTGGTGGTGTGTGCATCTGTGGTCCTAAGCTACTCAGGAGGCTGAGGTAGGAGTTTCGCTTCTTTTTTTCTTTTTTTTGAGATGGAGTCCTGCTCTGTCGCCAGGCTGGAGTGCAGTGGCTCGATCTGGCTCACTGCAAGCTCCGCCTCCCGCGTTCACGCCATTCTCCTGCCTCAGCCTCCCGAGTAGCTGGGACTACAGGCGACCACCACCACGCCCGGCTAATTTGTATTTTTAGTAGAGATGGGGTTTCACCGTGTTAGCCAGGATGGTCTCAATCTCCTGACCTCGTGATCCGCCCGCCTTGGCCTCCCAAAGTGCTGGGATTACAGGCCTGAGCCACCGCCCACGGCTGGAGTTTCGCTTCTTGAACCCAGGAGGCGGAGGTTGCAGTGAACTGAAATTGCACGCCATTACACTCCAGCCTCGGTGACAGAGCGAGATCCCGTCTCAGACAGTCCTAAGAAATCACTCAGTAGCTTTGCATGAGTTCTCCCTTCTAGTGTAAACTCCTTTCTCCGTTTCTCTTCTGGTTCAAAGTTTCACACCTTCAAGGCTCACACCAGCCTTCTGTTACCCACCCCCAGTCCCCAGCAGGTCAGGTGTCAATTTTTTTGACTTTGAGAACCAATGATTATCTCTTCATGGCCCTAATCATACCATTGTGTAAATAGGCACTGTTTCTCCATAAGTTGTAACTCCTTAAGAGCAGGACACATCTTTTATTTCTGTTTCCCAAACCTAGCAGGGTGTTTGACTTAAAGTAAGTGCTTGATAAATGGAGAGAGACCAGCAGGGAGAGTCCTTGAACTTGATAAGCTTTTTCTAAAACAAAAACACAGCCAAAGACAGGGCACTTGTATAATCTTTAGGTAAAAGTATTTTATGCTACAAATAATGGACATTCAATGAGAATCCTTACTTTTCACTGAGTCCTGTACCAAGTGTTTTACATGAACTATTGTACTTTTTTGTTGTTGTTCCTTTTTTTTTTTTTTTTTTTTTTTTTTTTTTTTTTTTTTTTTTTTTTTGAGACAGAGTCTTGCTCTGTGGCCCAGGCTGGAGTGCAGTGTTGCAATCTCAGCTCACTGCAACCTCCGCCTCCCAGGGTCAAGCAATCCTCCCACATCAGCCTCCCAAGGAGCTGGGACTGACTACAGGTGTACACCACCACACCTAGCTAATTTTTGTATTTTTTGTAGAGATGGGGTTTCGCTATGTTGCCCAGGCTGGTCTCAAACTCCTGAGCTCAAGTGATCCAACCACCTCAGCCTCCCAAAGTGCCAGGATTACAGGTATGAACCACAATTTATTGTATTTAAGTCTCAACATTTATATGCTATAAGCAGTACTATTAATATCTTCATTTTGTAGATGACAGAAAAGGCTTAGAGAGATTAAGTAACTGGCCGAAGGTCACACTTAGTAAACTGCAGAAGCTGAACCTGAAATGCAGACTCTGTGGACTCCAGACCCAAAACCCTTAACCATATTCCATTTGGCTTACATTATGAGCCTAGTCCTGAAACAGTAATGAGAATGAAAAACACATGTTCCTATTACTACATACATTACTGCCTCATTAACCATTTCCTGTATGCCAGCATTTTGGCTAGGTCTCTGTTTTTTTCCAACTCTTGAATCTAAAATTCAAATATGAAACATTAATGTTTAAATCCATGCAAAAAATGCATTTATGTATTCATTTATTCATTCTACAGATGCTTTTGGCAGGCTTGCACTAGGCAGTGAGGATACAAAGACAAAATGTTGCCCCAAATTAAGGAGCTAATGCTCTAGTGCTGGGAGGTACATGTTAAGAAAGAAAGGACTTAAAACAGGAGAATTAGGATGTGGCTGGGACTGAGTAGAGGGCACACATTGCTATCGCTGATCAGGGTGAGTGCTCTGCCAGGCTGTACGTGCAAATATTGTGCTAATCCACGGCAGCCTGGGAAGGTAGGTATTGTCTCCCACACTTTTCACAGGAAGAAACAGGGTTAGGCAAGTAACTAGCCTGAGGTCACACAACATGGGCCAGGGCCTGAAGCTATGTGTGTTAAAGCCAATTCTTTATGCTATTCCTCTTGGAAGCTCTTTGGACAAGTTCATGTATTTCTTGTTAGGAAAATCTTCTAGAAGCCTTAGCCATTTGGAAGGAAGCAAGAACAGTTTGATGACCTAGGGCTAGGAAGGCTCTGAAAAACTGTGCCCTTGAAATCCAAGAACATTATTATTATTATTATTATTATTATTATTTTGAAACAGGGTCTGGCTCTGTCACCCAGGCTGAAGTGCAGTGGTGGGATCATGTCTCACTGCAGCCTTGACCACCTAGGTTCAAGCAATCCTCCCATTTCAGCCTCGAGTAGCTGGGACCGCAGGCGTGCACCACCATGCCTGGCTTTTTTTTTTTTTTTTTTTTGAGATGGAGTCTGCTTCTATCACCTAAGCTGGAGTGCAGTGGTGTGATCTCAGCTCACTGCAACCTCCACCTCCCGGGTTCAAGCGATTCTCCTGCCTCAGCCTTCCCAGTAGCTGGGATTACAGACACCTGCCACTATGTCCGGCTAATTTTTTTTTTTTTTAATATTTTTAGTAGAGGTAGGGTTTCACCATGTTGGTCAGGCTGGTCTCGAACTCCTGACCTTATGATCCGCCTGCCTCAGCCTCCCAAAGTGCTGGGATTACAGATGTGAGCCACTGCACCTGGCCCCTATTTTTATTTTGTATAGGGACAGAGTCTCACTGTGTTCCCCAGGCTGGTCCTAAACTCCAGTGGTCCTCCTGTCTCGGCCTCCCAAAGTGTTGGGATCACAGGCGTTAGCCACTGCCTCCAGCCCCAGGAGCATCATTAATAAATCCCTAAGACCTGCTCAGTACATTGACTTCTGAGACAGAGGGCCAGCATGGCCGAGGGGCCTGGCAGAGGAGGCTCTGAGAGCAGAGGGGAGACAGAGCAGTGACACCTGGAGTGGAGGCCTGAAGGCTGATCAGAGCCCAGCGAGGGTCATGCCTGCAGGGTGTGCTAGCAAACGCAGGGCTGGGACAGCCTCAGGAGGGTCCCAGTGTTGAAAAAGGAGTAGGATTTGATGATGGATAGATACACAGGTCTGATCATGCAGGAGCTTTTGTTAATGAAACGGTGGAGGAAAAATAAGGTGGGGAGCGTCACCTGGAAATGAACAGCTTTGTATTTGCCAAGTTTCATCTGGATTGGCAGATGGCACATGAAGCTGATAATTGGACTCAACTCAGGAGGAAGGTTTCAGGTGCTGACAAGTAAATGCATCCCTGCAGTTCAGAATGCAGTTGCTATCACAGGCATGTATGAACTGGTACACCAGTCCAAAAGCAGGCCAGGTGTGGAGGCTCATGTCTGTAGTCTCAGCTATTCAGGAAACTGAGGTAGGAGGATTGCTTGAGCCCAGAGGTTCGGGACAAGCCTGGGCAAAATGGCAAAAACCCACCTCTATAAAAAATACAAAGGCCAGGCACGGTGGCCCACTCTTTGGGAGGCCAAGGCGGGCAGATCATGAGGTCAGGAAATGGAGACCATCCTGGCTAACACGGCGAAACCCCGTCTCTACTAAAAATACAAAATATTAGCTGGGCGTGGTGGCGGGCACCTGTAGCCCCAGCTACTCGGGAGGCTGACGCAGGAGAATGGCGTGAACCCAGGAGGTGGAGCTTGCAGTGAGCCGAGATCGCGCCACTGCACTCCAGCCTGGGTGACAGAGCGAGACTCTGTTTCAAAAAAAAAAATACAAAAATTGGCCAGGTATGGTGGCTCAAGCCTGTAATCTCAGAACTTTGGGAGGCTGAGGCAGGTGGATCACCTGAGGTCAGGAGTTCGAGACCAGCCTAGCCGACATGGCGAAACCCCGTCTCTACTCAAAATACAAAAATCAGGTAGGTGTGATGGCAGGCACCTGTAATCCCAGCTACTTGGGAGGCTGAGGCAGGAGAATCACTTGAACCTGGGAGTTGGAGGTTGCAGTGAGCAAAGGTTGTGCCACTGCACCCTAGGCTGGGCAACAAGAGCGAAACTCCTTCTCAAAAAAAAAAAAAAAAAATTAGCCAGGTGTGGTGGCATGCACCTGTGATTCCAGCTACTTGGGAGGCTGAGGTGGGAGGATCCTTTGAGCCCAAGAGATAGAGGCTGCAGTGAGCCGAGATCATGCCACTGCCCTCCAGCCTGGGTGATAGAGCAAGACCCTGTCTCAAAAACAAAAACAAAAAGCAAGGGTGAGGACAGTGTCCTGGGGAGTTCTCTGTAACCCTGGCTGCATGAGAGTGTTTGAACAGACAGCACCGTCTGGGAAGAAAGGTGGAACCCAAAGAAACATAAGTCACTTTTTTATGGAGTCAAGAGTGGATCTCCCGGTTACTAGGTACACTTCCCTGTATTAGTAATCCCTGAGAAAGAAATACAATAGATGCTTTGTGGAAAAGGCCTGGAGGAATTGAGCTGCCCTCAATGTTGTGTTCTAAATCCTTGCAGGTCAGCAATTTGCTAACCCAAGGAGGGCCTGTATAATCTCCCTCCCCTATTAGTGTATTACCAAGGGCTCCTCTCACAGTCTTCACAGAGGGGCCAGTAACACCCAGAATAGCCCTTCATTTTTCTACTTGGTGGTTTAAGCCTTACATTCCCCTCCCATTAGGTAGCTGAGATGTATATATATATTTTGGCACAAGGGGTTGTCCCATTCCCTTCTTACTTTGAACTGTAGTCTCCCCTCCTTAGCCACCATAAACACAGGTTAAGAAATCTGCTTTTCAGCCGGGCGCGGTGGCTCACGCCTGTAATCCCAGCACTTTGGGAGGCCAAGACGGGCGGATCACGAGGTCAGGAGATCGAGACCATCCTGGATAACACAGTGAAACCCCGTCTCTACTAAAAATACAAAAAAATTAGCCGGGCATGGTGGCGGCGCCTGTAGTCCCAGCTACTCGGGAGGCTGAGGCAGAAGAATGGCGTGAACCCGGGAGGCGGAGCTTGCAGTGAGCCGAGATAACGCCACTGCACTCCAGCCTGGGCGACAGAGCGAGACTCCGTCTCAAAAAAAAAAAAAAAAGAAATCTGCTTTTCTCCTCTATGCTGGCTGTTAAATAGGCTACAGAGTGTAGAAAGTGGGTTCTTTTAAGGCCGGGGGTGGTGGCTCATGCCTATAATCCCAGCACTTTGGGAGGCCGAGGCAGGTGGATCACTTGAGCCCAAGAGTTTGAGACCAGCCTGGTCAACACGGTGAAACCCTGTCTCTACTAAAAATACAAAAATTAGCCAGGTGTGATGGCGGGCGCCTGTAATCCCAGCTACTTGGGAGGCTGAGGCAGGAGAATCACTTGAACCTGGGAGGCAGAGGTTGCAGTGAACCAAGATAGCACCATCGCACTACAGCCTGGGTGACAAGAGCAAAAATTCTGTCTCACAAAAAAAAAAAAAAGAAAGTTTTTTTTTTTTGTTTGTTTGTTTTTTTTGAGACAGGGTCTTGGTGGCGCATACCTGTCTTGGTGGCACGCACCTGTCATCCCAGCTACTCAGGAGGCCTGAAGTGCAAGAATCGCTTGAACCCGGGAGGCAGAGGTTGCAGTGAGCAGAGACTGCGCCACAACTACATTCCAGCCTGGGAGACAGAGTGAGACTCCATCCCCCCACTCCCCCCCCAAAAAAGGATCAGAGACAAGTGTAAGCAAATATCACGAAAATGACACTCCCTATTTTAATCAAAATATGATCTCCTTGTAACGCACACAATGTAAAGTAGATAATCTTATCCTCATTTTAGGGAGGAGGAAACTGAGAATCAAGGATGTTAGGTAACTTGCATCAAGTTGGCCAGCTTGATCTCTGAGTAGTGGCAGAACCAGAACCCGATTTGAACCAGCCTCACTCTAAGCCCCAGCCCTTGCCATACCACCACCACCCATCAATTACATATCCACAAAGAACCTCCGTCTGGTCACGTATGAAATGAGGGATTGCTGCCGTCCAGTTGGGAATCCTGGAGTCTGAATGCCCCACCACAGACGGCAGTGATCAGAAAGATATTCTTCTCTGGGGAGGGCTGGGCCCCATCCACTCCCCAGTCAACTCCCCACATTCCAGGGAGATGCAGTGAGCTCTTCTCTGCAGCCAGCTCAGGCTCATGACTGCACTGCCAGGGAAGAGAGTAACATTGCTCCAGACCCATTTGTACCTGACTGCTCTAAAGGTTACCTTGGCTCTGGGAAAGTTTGCTGAGTAAATTAATAACATAAGCAAGGGTGTAAGAAGAACTTTAACCTACCTCACAGAATTCTATACTAAGAGGCCAAACTGTTTTTGAGAACCAAAGGACAATGCATACAACGAGTCTGGTTATTCCTAGAGAATCCTAACTGGGGGCTGACAATATTGATGGGGCTCCTGCCAAGTGCCGGGGCCTGTGCTCATCTCTTTATGGACTGTTTCATCCTTACATTGGTATTATCCTCATTTTGCAGCCAAGAAAATAAACTAATAGGAAGGAATAAGTAACTTGTCTAAAGTCATACAGCCAAAATTCTAACCCAATGTCTACATTCAAAGTCCATGACATTGCATTTTTCTTTTTCTTTTTTTAATTAAAAAGACTGGGCCGGGCGTGGTGGCTCATGCCTGTAATCCCAGCACTTTGGGAGGCCAAGGTGAGTTGATCACTTGAGGCCAGGAGTTCAAGACCAGCCTGGCCAACACGGTGAAACCCCATCTCTAGTAAAAATACAAAAAATTAACTGGGTATGATAGCGTGCACCTGTAATCCCAGCTACTTGGGAGGCTGAGGCAGGATAATTGCTTGAACCTGGTAGGAGGAGGTTGCAGGGAGCCGAGATTGCGCCCCTGCACTCCAGCCTGGGTGACACAGGGAGACTGTGTCTCAAAAAAAAAAAAAAAAAAAGAGACTGGGTCCGGGCTCACTATGTTGCCCAGACTGTTCGTGAACTCTTTGTTGTTGTTGTTGAGACAGAGTTTCCTTTAGCTCTTGTTGCCCAGGCTGAAGTGCAATGGCACGATCTCGGCTCACTGCAACCTCTGCCTCCCAGGTTCAAGCAATTCTCCTCCCTCAGCCTCCCGAGTAGCTGGGATTACAGGCACCCGCCACCACACCTGGCTGGCTAATTTTTGTATTTTTAGTAGAGACAGGTTTCACCATGTTGACCAGGCTGGTCTCGAACTGACCTCAAGTGATCTACCTGCCTCGGCCTCCCAAAGTGCTGGGATTACAGGTGTGAGCCACTGAGCCCGGCTAAGAGAAAGGCCTTGAACTCTTAAATTCCTGGCCTCAAGCAATCCTCCCATCTCAGCCTCCCAAGTGCTGGGATTACAGGAGTGAGCCACTATACCTGGCCAATATTTGTATTTTTTTTTTTTTTTTTGAGATGGAGACTCACTCAATAGCCCAGGCTGGAGTGCAGTGGCGCGATCTCTGCTCATTGCAGCCTCCATCTCCCAGGTTCAAGCGATTCTCCCACCTCAGCCTCCCAAGTAGCTGGGACTACAGATGCACGCCACCACGCCTGTCTAGTTTTTGTATTTTTAGTAGAGATGGGGTTTCATGACGTTGGCCTCGAACTCCTGATCTCAGGTGATCTGCCCACCTCAACCTTCCAAAGTGCTGGGATTACAGGCGTGAACCACTATGCCCGGCCCAAAGTTTGTATTTCTTAAAAAGGATTTTACAATGATAATTTTCCTCAAATTCAGAGCCCGCTTTCTACTTAGTATAACTGATGGGTTTTTCTAATGATAATATGAACCCTCCCACTCCCAGGAACACAGGCAGCAGGCCAAGCAGTGGCTCTCAGTGAGGGTGGGGGTGTGGGTTGGGGGAGGGGCAGCCCATGAACACCCCAAGCTACTTCCACACTCCAATGGTCAGGAGAATGCAGAATTGAAAGCAGGAACAGGAGTCTGTGGCCTGGAGCTCACATTTAACCAAATAGTTTTCAGAGCTGGCTCAGAAACAGTTCTCCAAACCACAGCCCTCTGCAAAGCCCAGCTGAGATCATCAGATGGCCATCCCAGGACAAGCAAGCAGAACTCCTCGGCCTGGGGTCCTGTTTGCCAATAGGAATCTGGATGTTGTGAGTGCCTCAAGTCACTGACTCCCCCTCCTCATGACCAGGGGATGATGAGCAGCTGTTTAATAAGCCACCAATGTCAAACCCGGTGGCCGGGGGCCCAGGAAGAACCCCGACTTGGGAGTGCAGCCCCTTAGGCATCTCAGAGCCAGGGACAGGAAAGAAAGACAGGTTGTGTTGCCAGTGTGACTGAAGCAAATTACCTTCCCTGGGCTGGTTTCCTTTATCTATCTTGTCTATGTTTTCTTACCTCCCTCCCGGGACCTTGAGATGCCTTGGAAATCAGATGGGAAAAGCACTGTCACTCACTGCAGGGGTTGTGGTTATGCTGGTTACTGATGCCACTGGGAACACCAAGCTACAGGAGTCAGTCATTTGGGACAGTGCCAGCAGTCAGAGCACAGGTCACACTTGTTCCAAACCATGGCAGTCGGTGCTTGCTGCCCAAACTATTGTCTGAGTTTATTTTTTAAGAAATAAAAAAAAAATTATCATAGAATACAAAGAACATAAAATACACCATTGTTACCATTTTTTTTTTCTCTTTTTGAGACAGAGTCTCACTCTGTTGCCCAGGCTGGAGTGCAATGGCGCAATCTCAGCTCACTGCAACCTCTGCCTCCCGGGTTCAAGCAATTCTCCTGCCTCAGCCTCCCAAGTAGATGGGATTACAGGCACCCACCACTGCACCTGGCTAATTTTTTTTGTATTTTTAGTAGAGATGGGGTTTCACCATATATGGTCAGGCTAGTCTCAAACTCCTGACCTCAGGTGATCCACCCGCCTCGGCCTCCCAAAGTGCTGGGATTACAGGCATTAGCCACCGCACCCAGCCCATTGTTACCATTTTTACGTGTCCAGTTCAGGAGTATTACATACATTCACATTGTTATGCAACCTATCTCCAGAACTTTTCATCTTGAAAATCTGAGATTCAAAAAATAAAAATAAAAAAATGAAAGAAAAAGAAAAAAAAAATAAAAAGAAGAAGAAGGAAAAAAGAAAAACCGAAATTCCATGCTCATTAAACAGCTCCCTATTTTCCCTCCCCCAGCGCCTGGCAACTAGCACTTTACTGTTTCTATAAATTTGACTTGAGTATTTTTTTTTAATCAACAAAACTCTTAATTTGCACTGTCAATATATTCCAAATATTCCAATATATTCCAAAGTATTCCACAGCAGGCCTGGGTCATGCTGGATTAGCAAAGACAAGGACTGGCCTAGATGGAGTCACACCCTCCCCAGCCTTGGGTTTGGGTAATTCTCAACACCCTAATTCATTCTCCCCTGGCAGCTGGAGAGACCCGTGGGACAGCCACTCACTGCAGAAGGGGCTGGTGAGAGACATGCTCGTCATCTCCGAGGGCCTGGCTCTGCGCCAGCCACACACTTATCTGCCTGCTCCATCTCCAGAGTTTCTGTCTCTGAGCTTTGGCAATGGAAGTTGTGCTTCCACTATTAGCCAACACCGAGCTGGACTCTGGTAACTGACACAGCCGTGCATCTAGTGTAGCTCGGGTTGAGATGACTTGGCTTTTTAAATTGCCTTCTCTGAATATATATTTATCCTAAGACTGGACTGGCCACATGAAATCAGGTTTTCAAAACGGAACTGGCTGTGAGGATGTGTGAGTGTGGATGTCAGGTGGCAAGGGGCTGAGAAGGAAAGTGCAAGGGGGCCTCCCATCCCACATGACTCACACGTTGCTCACGTACACACACCCAACCCCCCCCTCCCAACCCCAACACACACACGCAGGGCTGTAAACCATATGATTAGGCTCCTGCCTGACTCTCCCAGGCCATCTCTCCCTGTGGTCCAGCCACCATGGGCTTTCTGCTCCAAACACACTCAGGATTGCTGTGTCCCAGGGCCTGCTTGGTGTCCTCTGCGTAGACACTAGACCAGAGCTCACAGAGCCACCTCCCTCTCAACAATCAGCTCTCGGCTCAAATGCCACCTCTTTAAAGAAGACTTCCTTAGAAACGGCCTGATTTCTAGTTTCACCAAAAACTGACCCTGAGATGAGAATTTGGGTATATGGCTTATTTGGAAGGTGATCCTGAAATGAGTGAGAAAAGGAAATCCAAAAAAGCAGGCCAGTAAAGCGTGTGTCACTTAAAGAGCAGGTAACCACTCACTGTAGGCAACTGGAGCTCATTCCCCAGGACTCCTGAGAGCTCTCGCAATGTCCCACCAATGGTTACAGAGGTGTTCGCCTTGGAGTAATTCATTAAGCTGCACGTTTGCTCTGTGTATTTTTCTGTATCTGGATTTTACAATACAAGATTTTTTGTTTTGTGTTTTGTGTTTTTTGAGACAGAGTCTCGCTCCGTCACCCAGGCTGGAGTGCAATGGTACGATCTCGGCTCACTGCAACCTCCGCCTCCCAGGTTCCAGCGATTCTCCTGCCTCAGCCTCCTGAGTAGCTGGGATTACAGGCACCTGCCACCATGCCTGGCTAATTCTGGTATTTTTTTAGTAGAGATGGGGTTTTACCATGTTGGCCAGGCTGGTCTCAAACTCCCAACCCCAGGTGATCCGCCTGTCTTGGCCTCCCAAAGGACTGGGATTACAGGTGAGAGCCACCATGCCTGGCCATTTTTTGTTTTTTGAGAGAGTCTCACTCTGTCACCCAGGCTGGTGTGCAATAGCGTAATCACTAAGTGCAGCCTTGACCTCCCAGGCTCCAACGATCCTCCTACCTCAGGCATATGCCACTGTGAAAGAAAAATAAACCTTGGAGCCCTAAAAGCACTAAGCTAAAGGGAAAAGTCAAGATGGGAACTGCTAGGACAAACCTGCCTCCCATTCTGTTGAAAGTCATTTCTCTGCTCAGCTGGGCAGGTGGCTCATGCCTGTAATCCCAGCACTTTGGGAGGCCGAGGCAGGCAGATCACGAGGTAAGGAGATTGAGACCATCCTGGCTAACATGGTGAAACCCCATCTCTACTAAAAATACAAAAAATTAGCCGGGCATGGTGGCAGGTGCCTGTAGTCCCAGCTACTCGGGAAGCTGAGACAGGAGAATGGCGTGAACCCAGGAAGTGGAGCTTGCAGTGAGCGGAGATCATGCCACTGCACTCCAGCCTGGGTGATAGAGCAAGAGTCCGTCTCAAAAAAAAAAAAAAAAAATTAGGAAGTCATTCCTCTGCTTACTGAGATAGATGCATATCTGATTGCCTCCTTTGGAAAGGCTAATCAGAAAGTCAAAAGAATGCAACCCTTTGTCTCTCACCTACCTGTCACCTGGAAACCCTCTCCCTGCTTGAGTTGTCCCGCCTTTCCGGACAGAACCAATGTACATATTACATTGATTGATTTCTCATGTCTCCCTAAAATGTATAAAACCAAGCTGTTGGCTGGCGTGGTGGCTCACGCCTGTAATCCTAGCACTTTGAGAGACCGAGGCAGATGGATCACCTGAGGTCAGGAGTTTGAGACCAGCCTGGCCAATGTGGTGAAACCCCGTCTGTACTAAAAATACAAAAATTAGCCGGGCGTGGTGGCGGGCACCTGTTATCACAGCTACTCGGGAGGCTGAGGGAGGAGAATCGCTTGAGCCTGGGGGGCAGAGGTTGCAGTGAGCTGAGATCACACCACTTCATTCCAGCCTGGGTGAAAGAGCGAAACTCCGTCTCAAAAAAAAAAAGAGAAAAAACCAAGCTGTGTGGCCGGGCGTGGTGGCTTACGCCTGTAATCCCAGCACTTTGGGAGGCCAAGGCAGGCAGATCACCTGAGGTCAGGCGTTCAAGACCAGCCTGACCAACATGGTGAAAACCCATCTCTACTAAAAAATACAAAAATGAGACGGGTGTGGTGTCATGTGCCTGTAATCCCAGCTACCTGGGAGGCTGAGGCAGGAGGATCGCTTGAACCCAGGAGGCGGAGGTTACAGTGAGCCATGATCATGCTACTACACTCCAGCCTGGATGACAGAGCAAGGCTCCATCTCAAAAAATAATAATAATTTAAAAAGTAAAAAATAAAAATAAAACCAAGCTGTGCCCCCACTACCTGGGCACATGTCATCAGGACCTCCTGAGGCTGTCATGAACTGGTCTCAAGTGATCCGCCTGCCTCGGTCTCCCAAAGTGTTGAGATTACAGGTGTGGGCTGCTGCTCCCGGCCAAAAATAAACTTTCTAAATTAACTGAGACCTTTCTTAGATTTTTACGGTTCCCACCACCAAGCCTGGCTAATTTTAAAATTTTCTGTAGAGATGGGGGTGTTGGCGGGTTGGGCCGAGGGAAGAGGGAGGTCTCACTAGGTTCCTAGGCCTGGTTGTGAACTCATAGGCTCAAGCAATCCCCCCATCTCTGCCATGCAGCCAATACAAGATTTTTTTAAAGTTCCTCGGAGAGGTGAGGAGGCTGAGGTGCATGTTCACCGACTCCTGTCCCTCTTTGGTTGAAGGTTGCTCGTGGGGACACTTCGGGTTGGTCTGGGGTAGAGGAGCAGAGAAAGCCCTCAGGCAGAGACCCAGGACAGCCTCTGCACAAATGGGCACTGTCTGGAGCGTACAGCGGACAGGAGAGGCCCTGAAGGGTGTCCAATGCCACCTCACCAATGTCACACCCACCTTCACCATGACTTTCTCTATCCAAATCCCAGGGGCCTAAGCTTCAGGACCCCCTCACTGGCATGCCCCGTCCAGGCCCTAGGAGAGAGGTGTTGTTACTATTATCCTGTGTTTACAGATGAAGAAAATGACACACAGTGAGTGGAAGGAACTTGCCCACGGCTAGAGAGCAGCAGAAGAGGGCAAGTCTTATCCGCTGACAATCCCTTTCCTAATCTTTAAGGAAACAAAGCACAATGATGAAAAATTTAAAGGTTTAAGGTTTTAATAATGCTCCAGGTAGGCCGGGCATGGTGGCTCACACCTGTAATCTTAGCACTTTGGGAGGCTGAGGTGGGTGGATCACAATGTCAGGAGTTCAAGACTAGCCTGGCCAACATGGTGAAATCTCGTCTCTACTAAAAATACAAAATTAGCTCGGTGTGGAGGCACTTGAACCCAGGAGGCAGAATTTGTGGTGAGCCAAGATCACGCCACTGCATTCTAGCCTGGGCAACAGAGCAAGACTCCATCTAAAAATAAATAAATAAATAAATAAATAATAAAATTTTTCCAAGTATAGTCACAAGACAAAAAGGAGTGACTCATGAAAGGAGAGAGGACTTAAATACTCTTAAGTACTGGCTGTGGGTTAGCACAAGAAAGGAGTAAATGCAAGGAACTGGATAGAATGACTGATTTAGTGGCCGGGTGCAGTGGCTCGCGCCTGTAATCCCAGCACTTTGGGAGGCTGAGGCGGGCGCATCACCTGAGATTGGGAGTTTGAGACCAGCCTGACCAACATGGAGAAACCCCGTCTCTACTAAAAATACAAAATTAGCCGGGCATGGCAGGAGAATCACTTGAACCCAGGAGGCGGAAGTTGTGGTGAGCAGAGATCGTGCCATTGCACTCCAGCCTGGGCAACAAGAGTGAAACTCTGTCTCAAAAAAAGGAATGACTGATTTAGGTACAGGAGAGCAGTTTGTTAATACACTTGTGCATAACTTTGCTCACTTTCTTTTTCTGTTGCTAAAGTAATTTGTAGGCCAGGTACAGTGGCTCATGCCTGTTATCCCAGCACTTTGGGAGGCCGAGGCAGGTGGATCACTTGCAGTCGGGAGTTCAAGACCAGCCTGGCCAACATAGCGAAACCCCATCTCTACTAAAAATAGAAAAATTAGCCAGGCGTGGTGGAGCACACCTGTCGTCCCAGATACTTGGGAGGCTGAGGCAGGAGGATTGCTTGAACCCAGGAGGGTTCAGTGAACTGAGGTCATGCCCCTGTACTCCAGCCTGGGCGACAGAGCCAGACCCTGTCTCAAAAAGAAAAAAAAAGTAATTTGTAGAAATTCACATAAAAGTAGCAAAAAGGTATATAAGTTGTCCATAATCTCAGCTCTCAAAGGCCACCATTTGAATGAATGCTTTTGTAAGTCATTATGAGTGCTGGGGTTACAGGCTTGAGCCACCCATGCCCGGCCAAAGCAGATCTGTGTTCCCTGTTCTGTCCTTCCCAGTCTACTTACCTTCATTTGTCCAATCACAGACCCCAAGACCCACAGACCCCAAGACCCACAGACCACAGTAAAAGGTCCTAAGGTAGAAAAGCCAGGCCAGAAGCCGAGCGCTGGGCTTTTCCCCCACCATGTACCACTGTCCCCTAACATTTGTACCAGCTGCTTCATCATAACCATACAGAAAATGGTACCTGGCCAGCCTCTTCCTAGGTTAGCGTGCAGCTCCCTGACATACTTGCAAGTCTCATTCCAGGTCAGGTCTGTGGTCCTGTAAATCCAGCTCTGTCTATCTCTCAACTAGAGGCGTCTGGGTCAGGGGCATTGCCTCTGACTGATGGACACTGAAGTTCTGCAGCTCCCGAAGGTCACAGGAAAGAGGCGTTGAGGGGTGGAGGGTGAATGTTACCCTCTATTTGTAATCTTGGAATGCAGAGACGTAGCCTTTGCTCTTCCCTCTGCCCAGCACTATCTTCCTCCCAAAAGCTGCACCACTTACTCTCACTTCCTTCAGAGGTCATCTTACCAGAGGCCTTTCCTGGCCAATCTCTCTTTTTTTTTTTTTTGAGAGGGAGTTTCACTCTTATTGCCCAGGCTGGAGTGCAATGGCACGATCTCAGCTCACAGCAACCTCTGCCTCCCGGGTTCAAGCCATTCTCCTGCCTCAGCCTCCCGAGTAGCTGGAATTACAGGCATGCGCCACCACGCTTGGCTAATTTTGTATTTTTAGTAGAGATGGGGTTTCTCCATGTTGGTCAGGCTGGTCTTGAACTCCAGACCTCAGGTGATCCGCCCACCTCGGCCTCCCAAAGTGCTGGGATTACAGGCGTGAGCCACTGCACCCGGCGTGGCCAATCTCTATACAGTAACCACCCCACTCACGCACACCCTTGGCCCTTTCCAGAGCCTTACCCTACTTCTTCTTCCCAGCACATTCCACTTGTTTTATATATATATCTGTGTGCATACATAAATATATATATTTGGATTTATTGACTGTACCCTGTACCCTCTTCCCACTGGAAAGAAAGGCCCATAGGGGAGGAACTTTGTTTTGGCTCTTAGCTGTATTATCGTTACCCACTAGCACAGCTGCAGTCAATAAATATTTGTTGACGGGATTAATGAAATCTCTCCTCCCACTTATATTACTGTCCTTGCAGTTTCTAATTTCAACTTACAAGTGGACTATGAACTGCAAATTACTACATTGTGCACTGATGCTAATTAAAAAATCATTAGGATGGCCTGGAATGAATTTGGCTTAATTTTAATCTGCCACCTGAATGTGGTCCAGGTTCCAGGTGAAAACAAATACAGGATCCTTCAGGATTTGAGACCTGCAGTACAGTAATTCCAGCAGAGAGAAGCAGGGCTCCTGGAATTTGTCCCTTATCCCCTTCACTGCTTAATCACACATTGTTCCCTGCCCAGGCCAACTGGCATTACCTCCAGACTTCAAAATGCCCTTCTGCAGCTCCTGTGCTGGTTAAAGAAAGAAAAAAACACAGTGAAGTCCACTGGAGCACATTTTAGTTTTAATGTGCCAGGTCACCAAAGAGCCAGCTGAGTCGACTTGGCTGCCGAGGAAGGAACGGTGAAAAGTATGTGGACAAAAGAGATCATTTGTTGTTTTTACCCCAAACAATTCTCAAAACATATTTCATATTGAAAATGAGACAGGCACAAATGCACGTCTGGACTGTACATATTGTTGAAGGTAAATTCATTTGCTCAGTGAGTCAAGGTTGGCAGGAAGCCAAAATGTTCAGCCCTTGCTTCTGATGCTGAGGCTTCAGCCAGTCATAAAATTATCTAGATCATTTAAGATATAATTACTTCTATCTCAGCCAATTATTTCAGTAGAAAGTTTCTTTCTTTTCCAGAGCAATCCTTAATTAATTAAAAGTGCTTATTTCAAAATATTTTATAGAGAAGGGGGTTTAGAATGTGTATGTACAGGCCAGGCACAGTGGCTCACGCCTGTAATCCCAGCACTTTGGGAGGCCGAGGCAGGCGGATCACTTGAGGTCAGGAGTTTGAGACCAGCCTGGCCAACATGGTGAAACCCTGTCTCTACTAAAAATACAAAAATTAGCCAGGCGTGGTGGCACACGTCTGTAGTCCCAGCTACTCAGGAGGCTGAGGCAGGAGAATCGCTTGAATCTGGGAGGTGGAGGTTGCAGTGAGCGGAGATCACACCATTGCACTCCAGCCTGGGCGACAGAGTGGGACTCCATCTCAGAAAAAAAAAAAAAGTGTATGTACAGATTAAAGAATAAAGTGAACCTCACGTTACTACACTGGAGACACGAGCACCTCCAGAGACCCTTGAGCACTCTGCCATTCCATCCCCTTTCCTCTCCAGAGGTAACCAATATCCCCACCTTTGTGTTAACCACCCCCTGGCATTTATTCCTAATTGCTTTTATCTCTCTGTGAATCTCTCAAAAACATTGTTTAGTTTGGAAAAAAACTGAGCAGTAAGCACAGACCTAGCTTTGAAAGGGGAGGGCAATGATGCTCCCACGGCTCCCTGAAGATGACCTGAGTGGAGCTTCCGGGCAGAGCCTGGCTTCCACGTCCCCTTGAGTTCTCCAGAGTCCGTCTGGGGTTGTGTCACAGGGCGTAGTGTGAGTGAGGTGCTGGCTGACCAGCAGAAACATGGTCAAAGGGCATGGGCTGCTCTGAATTTTCTGCCTCTAGACTCACCACAGCTGCAGTGGGTGGAAACAGACCTGGAAGAGATCACCAGTGCCCCCGGGCGCTCTGGGAAGCAGGGCCTTTCATCTTCTTCAACCTGGGCACACCTGAGCATTTTTATCTTCATGTACAAGGACCATCGTTGCTCTGTGATCATAACCCTCCGCATGTCTATCTTCTGAGTCACGGCGGCAGTCTGGACCAGCTGCTCGCTATTGCTAGGCGGGAGCACAACTGTCCTCCCAGGAGCTCCCTTGTCCTCCGCCGGCTTCAGGATCCCTGTATCCCGTGTCTCCTTTTTCCTGGGACTACTTCTTCATCTGGGGGAGCACATCATCTGATAGTTTCCTGAGAAAGGGCGAAAGGATGTAAATAGACAAGACTACCTGACGCTACTCGGGGGAGGTGGGCTGTGTCCAGGTGCCCCCTATGCACCGCTCCTCTCCGAGGGCTTCCTGGGAGACAGCCCACCAGCTGGGATGTTCTAATTTGGACTCAGTAGAAACTATCAAAGTGGATGCAGTCTCAGAAAACTAGGAAGGTCAGGAATTGAGTCTGTTATTAGCTGATCTCATCTCCGACAAAAAAAAAAAAAAAAGAGAGAGGGAGAGAATTGAGCCTGTTGTAGTGCACAGCATTCTAGCCTGGGCAACATAGTGACACCCCTCTGTAATTCAAAAAAAAAAAAAAAAAATTCAGCCTGGAGGAACTTAAATTAACATTGTCCTGGCCTTGGAATGCCTTTAGAAAAACAATCGGAAAACCCCTAGGCCCAGCGGTGCCAGTGGGAGATAAGGGGAGCCTGTCAAGCGCTGGTGCACCAAGAATTCAAGGCCTGGGCCCCACAGCTCCCTGGCAGCAGCATTTCAGCCTTATAAGGCAGTGTAAGTTGTTTCTAGGTGCTGAGGAGACTGGGGATATGGGCGGCAGCGAGTCCACATCTCTCCTCCCCTACCTGGCAGTCCCCTCCCCATCCAGGCACTGATAAGATATTGCAGTCCTGACTGTGTCTCCTTGAGATTTAAGAGAGGTATCGGGAGACACACCCTATGTGTTTGGCTTCCATCCCCAGCCCTGCCCATTTGCTGCTGGGAGTAAACCAAAGCAAAAGCACTCTGAAATGGAACCAAGTCACCATTCTCTCCTATCTGGAATCTGGGTGAGACTCTGTGGTCTTAGTCAAAGCATGCTGACCTGGGGGCAGGGGACTTGGGCCCCACCCCTGGGAGCCACTAGTGCATGCTCCTGGACAGTCATTATCTGGGCCCTGGGTTAGTTCCTCTTTTTTAAACTGGAGGTTGGGTGTCAGGGGTTCTCCTCTCATGGAACATCAGAATCACCTGGAGAGATTTAACTAGCTGCAGCCGCCCAGGCCCCACCTGGAGACTCTGATATAATTGGCTTGTAGGGAGGCCCAGGTAACATATTTTTGAAAACCCTTAGTTGATTCTTGCATCATCCAGCTGAGAAACACTCACAGATGACTCTAGGGACTTTTGTAGCATTATGATTAAGTAATTCTGATAAGAAACTGTAGGTAATTTTTTTTATTTTTTAAAGAGTCTCGCTCTGTCACCCAGGCTGGAGTGCAGTGGTGCGATCTCAGCTCACTGCAAACTCTGCCTCCCAGGCTCAAGTGGTTCTCGTGTCTCAGCCACGGAGTAGCTGAGATTACAGGCAAGCGCCACCATGTGTGGCTAATGTAGGTAATATTTTGCAACAAAAAATCCAAGGGTAGGCCAGAAGCAGTGGCTCATGCCTGTAATCCCAGCACCTTGGGAGGCTGAGGTGGGCGAATTGCATGAGCTCAGGATTCGAGACCACCCTGGGCAACACAGTGAAACCCTGTCTCTACTAAAAATACAAAAATTAGCTGGGCATGGTGGTGCACACCTGTAGTCCCAGCTATTTGGGAGGCTGAGGTGAGAGAATCACCTGGCCTGGGCAAGTCAATGCTGCAGTGAGCTGAGATCACACCACTGCACTCCGGCCTGGGTGACAGAGTGAGACCTTGTCTCGGGAAAACAAAACAAAACAAAACAAAAAAAACGGCTGGATGCAGTGGCTCACATCTGTAATCCCAGCGCTTTGGGAGGCCGAGGCAGGCAGATCGCGAGGTCAGGAGTTCAAGACCAGCCTGGCCAACCTGGTGAAACCCCGTCTCTACTAAAAATACAAAAATTAGCCAGGCGTGGTGGCACACACTTATACTCCCAGTTACTCGGGATGCTGAGACAGAAGAATCGCTTGAACCCGGGAGGCAGAGGTTGCAGTGAGCCGGGATCGCGCCATTGCACTCCAGGCTGGGCAACAAAGTGAGACTCCGTCTCAAAAAAAAAAAAAAAAATCGAAGGGTAACCTCAGATCTCCTGACAGGTAGTCCTGTAAAAGAAATGTCCATTGTTATCTAGTATTCAACAGGACTTAACTACAATGCAAGCACTGGCTTCTAATTATGCCTAAGGAGAGACATTAGCATTCTTTAATGTCCCTAGAGTTAAAACATTTGTCCACTTTCTTAAATGTTTTACTCTCTAGACTAGACAGGAGGATGGGTGTTTCCTCACTTCCATCCTATCCATTTAAAAATCACTTCTTTATTTATTTTTGAGACGGAGTCTGGTTCTGTTGCCCAGACTGGAGTGCAGTGGTGTGATCTTGGCTCACTGCAACCTCCGCCTCCCAGGTTCAAGCGATTCTTCTGCCTCAGCCTCCTGAGTAGCTGGGACTACAGGTGCCTGCCACCACGCCCGGCTAATTTTTGTATTTTTAGTAGAGACGGGGTTTCACCATGTTGGCCAGGATTGTCTCCACCTCCTGACCTGGTGATCCACCTGCCTCGGCCTTCCAAAGTGCTGGGATTACAGGTGTGAGCCACCGCGCCTGGCCACTTATTTATTTTTTATTTATTTATTTTTAAGACAGAGTCTTACTATGTCGCCCAGGCTGGAGTGCAGTGGCACAATCTTGGCTCATTGCAACCTCTGCTTCCTGGGATCAAGTGATCCTGATGCCTCAGCCTCCTGCGTAGCTGGTATTACAGAACATGCCATCATGCCTGGCTAATTTTTTGTATTTTTTGTAGAGATAGGGTTCTGCCATGTTACCCAGGCTGGTCTTGAACAACTGGACTCAAGTGATCTGCCTGCCTCGGCCTCCCAAAGTGCTGGGATTACAGACGTGAGCCACAGTGCCCGGCCAAGCTAATGTTTCTAAGTCCACCTGTCTTCTTCCTCTATCCCATGCCACCAGGAACTATTAATAGCAAGGCCTGTGACATTTTGGCTGCTAAAGCACAGAATCTCCAAACCCATGCCAGGCAAGGTGCCAAATTAAAGTGGATACAAATAATTTCATTCTTCACAAATGAATCTAGAGTAGACTATAAACTGAGACTGGCAATAAGGGATTTAAGAATCTTTCATTGAGATTGTTACTTCAATGTTTAAGTTCTTAGTGGGCTGAGAAAAATAAAGCAATTGTTTTTTGAGAAAGTGTCTTGCTCTGTGGCCGGGTGCGGTGGCTCATGCCTGTAATCTCAGTACTTTGGAAGGCCAAGGCAGATGGATCACTTGAGGTCAGGAGTCTGAGACCAGCCTGGCCAACCTGGTGAAACTCTGTCTTTACCAAAAATATAAAAAATTAGCTGGGTGTGGTGGCATGTGCCTGTAATCCCAGCTACTTGGGAAGCTGAGGCAGAAGAATTGCCTGAAACCGGGAGGCAGAGTTTGCAGTGAGCCGAGATTACACCACTGCACTCCAGCCTGGGCGATGGCGCGAGACTCTATCTCAAAAAAAAATACAAAACAAACAAAAAAGGAAAGTGTCTTGCTCTGTTGCCCAGGCCTGAGTGCAGTGACAGGATCTTGGGTTACTGCAACCTGAACCTGCCAGGCTCAAGCAATCCTTCCACCTCAGCCTCCTGAGTAGCTGGGACTATCGGCACATGCCACGATGCCTGATTAATTTTATTTTTTTGTACAGATGCGGGTCTCACTATGTTCTTCAGGCTGGTCTCAAACTCCTGGACTCAAGTGATCCTCCTGCTTTGGCTCCTAAAGTGCTGGGATTAGAGGCATGAGCTACTGCATCTGGCCAAATGAAGCAATTTTAAAAAATCAGACATGAAGGCCAGGCGCGGTGGGTCACACCTCTAATCCCAGCACTTTGGGAGGCTGAGGCAGGCGGATCACAAGGCCAGGAGATTGAGACCATCCTGGCTAACACGCTGAAACCCTGTCTCTACTAAAAGTACTAAAAATTAGCTGGGCGTGGTGGCAGGCGCCTGTGGTCCCAGCTATTCAGGAGGCTGAGGCAGGAGAATGGCGTGAACTTGGAAGGCGGAGCTTGCAGTGAGGCGAGATCGCACCACTGCACTCCATCCTGGGTGACAGAGTGAGACTCTGTCTCAAAAAAATAATAAAATAAAATAAATAAAAAATCAGACATGACATAGGTCCTCAAAAAGTGTTGTTGGATTAATTTGCTTTTCATCTCCTTTTATTCATTTTTCTTTATTTTTCTCCACCTCCTATTTTAATTGTTTTTAGAAACTGGGCCTCACTCTGTCATGTAGGTTGGAGTGCAGTGGCACAATCACAACTCACTGCAACCTTGATCTCCTGGGCTCAAGCAATCCTCTTGCCTCAGCCTCCCGAGTAGCTGGGATACCACCATACTGGCTAATTCTTTTTCTTTTTCTTTTCTTTTTAAAATTTTTTAAATTTAAATTTAAATTTTATTTTACGTATTTATTTTTTTTGAGGCAGAGTCTCGCTCTGTTGACCAGGCTGGAGTGCAGTGGCACAACCTCAGCTCACTGCAACCTCTGCCTCCTGGGTTCAAGTGATTCTCCTGCCTCAGCCTTCTGAGTAGCTGTGATTACAGGTGCATGCCACCATGCCCAGCTAATTTTTGTATTTTTATTAGAGACAGGGTTTTACCATGTTGGTCAGGCTGGTCTCAAACTCCTGACCTCAAGTGATCCGCCCGCCTCAGCCTCCGAAAGTGCTGGGATTACAGGTGTGAGCCACTGCACCCGGCTTCTTTTTTTTTCTTTTTCTTTTTTTAGAGATGGGGTCTTGCTATGTTGCCCAAGCTAGTCTTGAACTCCTGGCCTCAAGGGATCTTCCCCCCTTGGCCTTCCAAAGTGCTGGGATTACAGGCTGAGCCATGGCCCCTGGCCCTGATCCCCTTTTCTAATATATGGCTTTTTAATTTGAAAAACTGATTTCCTTATACACCGTGAAACAGCATTTCTATAGCTCCCTGGACTATGCTAGTTCCCTCACCCAGTGTCTCCACTTCTAAAGTCCTCAGTTACTGTGAAACTCATTTATCTTTCTGCAACATTAATTTTGAGAAAGTTGAAGTGAGCAAAACTTCCTGGAATCTGAAAAGAAGATCCATTGTCCCCATACCAGGCTCACAATCAGCCAAAGGGGGAAGCAGATTTTCCTGTCTGTACAAAAGAAGGTAATTAGAATTTTGGTTGTAATAAATTATCTATAATCTCCTCTTTGAAGCTGTTTTAGAGAATGCTCCTGTAGGCCAGGGTCTTAGAAAGTTTCTTTTGAATGCCTTGACCATATTCAGGGCTCCTGGGCCCCTGATCATCAGAGAAGTATTGCTAAAACGGCTTCTGACCAGCAGTAACTAAATACCAGAGGAAGCCCCACCTCCAAAGCCTTATGGCTTGTCTGCAGACAGTCATGAAATCTTAGTTTGGTGGAAATGACATCAGATCTCTTCACTGTTAACTGTGCTTTGTGCCATAGAATAAAGTGATTCAGTTGTTCAATTATTATAAAAAGTCACTTGCTGGCCAGGTGCGGTGCCTCACGCCTGTAATCCCAGCACTTTGGTAGGCCGAGGAGGGTAGATCACCTGAGGTCAGGAGTTCAAGACCAGCCCGGTCAACATGGTGAAACGCCGTCTCTACTAAAAATACAAAAATTAACTGGGTGTGGCAGTGCAGGCCTGTAGTCCCACCTCCTCAGGAGACTGAGGCAGGAGAATTGCTGGAACCCGGGAGGCGAAGACTGCAGTGAGCCGAGATCGCGCCACTGCCCTCCAGCCTGGGTGATAGAGCGAGACTCTGTCTCAAAAAAAAAAAAAAGTAACTTGGTGCTTATCATGTGTCAAGTGCTATAGATGCCAAAATGAGGAGAGGACATGCTATTGTCAATTTTAGCCTAGCACTTAAATAGCAGATCTAGTATCAGTGCTGGTCAGTCCAGGTCAGCATAGAAGGCAGTCTGAGCTGAAAGCAGATGGAGGAGGCAAAGCTGATCAGGAAATGGTATTGAAATCCCAAAGCAGTCCCTGTGGGTGGTAGGGAGGAGACATTCTAGGAAGGGGGAACATCATGAGCACAAACTCAGAGGTGTGATAGAACACAGCACTGGAATGGAATGGCAATCAATCCAATCAAGGAAAGAGGAGGGACAGGTAGCAAAGGTGGGTTGATGTCAGATTACAAAGTCCGTGTGTAATTAGACTAATGAATTCATGCCCCTGAAGAATATTCCACAGAGAAGTGACATGATTTATTTTGTTTCATTTTTTTGAGACAGAGGCTGGAGTGCAATGGCGCAATCTCAGCTCACTGCAACCTCTGCCTCTCAGGTTGGAGTGATTCTTGTGCCTCAGCCTCCCAAATAGCTGGGATTCAGGCGTGCACCGACATGCCCAGCTAATTTTTTGTATTTTTAGTAGAGATGGGATTTCGCCATGTTGGCTAGGCTGGATTAATTTGCATTTTGGAAAGCAACTCTGGTTTCAGTGTACAAGAGATTTGAACAGGAGATTAACTAGGAAGCTAAAGTAATAGTTATGAAAGGTGATGAGAGCCTGAAATTAGGTCAGTGTCTATGAGAACAAAGGGGATGGATTTCAGAAACGTTTCTAAATCATAAATGACTGAACCAGAAGAACTGAAGCTGATGTCAGATTTCTCGCTTGGGTGATGAGGAACAAGGCAGGAAGAGCAGCAATGAGGATAGAGGTGGAAGGGCAGCTCAGGAATTTCCCTGGAGTTTTCCCATCTTGAGACTTCGGTCTTGGAAGACAGAATGGCTGTGACATAATGTGGACTTTTTACTTCCACCTCTAGGAAAGCGTTCTTTGGAACACCTTTGCTGAGTCTCTCTCTCCTCCGCTCAAGGGTAAGGCTTACTTGGTAGTGGGACCAGATTGCACAGTGTCAACAGGCTTTCTAAGGAAAATCCCAGAAGGCGGCATTCGTCCAGATAACCTTGCTGGCTGCATACATATTTGAAGCTTATGTGCACACATGGAGTTCTTCCAGAAAGAGAGAATGGCATTTGTGGAGGGTGAATCAATTAATTCAGCTACTGCTTTTTCCAACCTCAGTTTCTCACCATAAACAGACAGAACAGCATGAGCAAAGTATCTGGTGTTTTAGGGTAAAAAGAGGGAGGAAAGGGTGGCTAACTCATCCGCCAGGCGTACTAAAGCATGTGTGGTTCTTTACTTTTAAGCAACCCACACATTCAACATTGATATCCCTATTGTTTTTTATTTTCATAATATGTATTTATAGCACTTCTTCAGAATCAGATGAAGAATCATGATATACAGTTTTTTTTTTTTTCCTAAGGCGGACAGAGTCTCACTCTGTCGCCCAGGCTGGAGTGAAGTGGTGCGATCTCGGCTCACTGCAACCTCCGCCTCCCGGGTTCACGCCATTCTCCTGCCTTGGCCTCCCGAGTAGTTGGGACTACAGGCGCCCGCCACCACGCCTGGCTAATTTTTGTATTTTTAGTGGAGACGGGGTTTCACCATGTTAGCCAGGATGGTCTCGATCTCCTGACCTTGTGATCCGCCTGCCTCAGCCTCCCAAAGTGCTGGGATTACAGGCGTGAGCCACCGTGCCTGGCTGTATATACAAATTTTTACCTTAAGTTTGTTAACTTTTTTTTTTTTTTTTTTGAGACAGAGTCTTGCTCTGTTGCCCAGGGTGGAGTGCAGTGGCATGATCTTGGCTCATGGCAACCTCTGCCTCCCGGGTTCAAGCCATTCTCCTGCCTCAGTCTCCCTAGTAGCTGGGGTTACAGGCACATGTCACCACTCCTGGCTGATTTTTGTATTTTTAGTAGAGACAGGGTCTTGCCATGTTGCCCAGGTTGGTCACCAACTCCTGAGCTCAAGCAATCCTCCTTCCTCAGCCTCCCAAAGTGCTGGGATTACAGGCATGTGCCACCGAGCCTGGCTAACTTTGTTAACTTTTTAATACAAGTAAACATACTTGCAGAAAAGAGCCCAGATAGGCATATAGCATGATGGATCTTCACAAAGGAAACATGACCATGTAAGCATCACCCGGATCAAGGAGGGCATGGTTGGCACACCAGGGGCAGCCCTAATGCATGCTCCCTGCCAGCCACCACCCCCCCTAAGTAGCAGCCTACTAATGGAATCAATTTGCTTTGTCTTTGAATTTTATATATATTAATCAGTAGAATCACACAAGAACTGGCTTCTTTCAATCAACATCTATGAGAGTCACCCATGTTGTTGAAGCCAGTTTGTCATTGCTGGGTCGTACTACGTTCTAGTGTGAGAAAACACCACATTTATCTGTTCTACTGCTGATGAACATTTGGTTTGTTTCTAGTTTTGATCTATTATGAATTATGGTGCTATTTTGGTGAACATATGTATGCATATTCATTTATATGTGTGTAGGAGTGGAACGTTGAGCTATTCACATGTCTCTCTTTTTTTTTTTTTTTGAGATGGAGTCTCGCTGTGTTGCCCAGGCTGGAGTGCAGTGGCACCATCTCGGCTCACTGCAACTTCCACCTCCCAAGTTCAAGTGATTCTCCTGCCTCAGCCTCCCGAGTAGCTGGGATTACAGATGCGCAACACCACACCCGGCTAATTTTTGTACTTTTAGTAGAGACGAGGTTTCACCATGTTGGTCAGGCTGGTCTCAAACTCCTGACCTTGTGATCCGCCCACATCAGCCTCCCAAAGTGCTGGGATTTCAGGTGTGAGCCACTGCACCTGGCCAGCCACTGCGCCCGGCCGACATGTCTCTTTATCGTTTTTATTTTTTTGGGTCTTGCTTTGTCACCCAGGCTGGAGTGCAGTGGCACAAACATGGCTCACTGCAGCCTCAACCTTCTGTGCTCAAGTGATCCTCCCACCTCAGCCTCCCAAGTAGCTGGGACTACAGGCAGTCACAACCACACCCAGCTAATTTTTGCTTTTTTTGTAGAAACGGGGTTTTTTCACCATGTTGCCCAGGCTAGTCTGGAATTCCTGAGCTCACGTGATCCACCTGCCTTGGCTCCCAAAGTGTTGGGATTACAGGCATGAGCCACTGCACCCAGCTCTTTATCATTTTTCATATGACAAAGTCAAACTTCTTTTTATTTTTGAGACAGAGTTTCGCTATTGTTGCCCAGGCTAGAGTGCAATGGCATGATCTCAGCTCACAGCAACCTCTGCCTCCTGGGTTCAAGCAATCCTTCTGCCTCAGCCTCCTGAGTAGCTGGGATTACAGGCACACACCACCATGCTTGGCTAATTTTTGTATTTGTAGTAGGTATGGGGATTCATGTTGACCAGGCTAGTCTCAAACTCCTGACCTCAGGTGATTTGCCTGCCTCGGCCTCCCAAAGCGTTGGGATTACAGGCATGAGCCACTGTGTCTGGCTCATATGACAAAGTCAAACTTCTATTACCTGGTGAGCAAACATTAAAAATTCTTACCTGGAGGAGCTGTGCCCCAGCAGTCTAATTTGGACAAACATGTTGTTGAAGAACAGTTCATTCACTTCACTTTATTCAATGCTTCCTGCATGCCAGAATCCGGGCTGGGTGCTACAGAGACACTGACTGACAGAATCCTTGCCCTTGGCCAGGCACAGGGGCTCACGCCTGTAATCCCAGCACTTTGAGAGGCTGAGGTGGGCGGATCACTTAAGTCCAGGAGTTCAAGATCTGCCTGGTCAACATGGTGAAACCTCGTCTCTACTAAAAATACAAAAATCAGCCGGGTGTGGTGGCACGCGGCTGCAATCCTAGCTACTCGGGAGGCTGAGGCAGGAGAATCCCTTGAACCTGGGAGGCAGAGGTTGCAGTGTGCCGAGATCATGCCACTACACTCCAGCCTGGGCAACAGAGGGAGACTCCGTCACCAAAAAAAAAAAAAGAAAAAGAAAAAGAAAAACAAATGCTGATAATAGTGATAAGCGTAAGTCTCATAATCCAAAGCAAAAGTGATAAGGCTAGAGTCTGAATCGTGAGCAATACCATCTCACCCAAATCTATTTGGCTTCTCAGCTTTGGAAGGTGAGTAGTGCAATTTCAAATAGTGAGGGATTTGTCCGAAAAATGTATCCAAATCTATTCAGTTCCTGAGTTCAAACAGTGAGATCTAGAATAGTGACAGATACAAAGTATAGAATACTATACTTTTACCTAAGTTATATCTACTTATACTTTTTAGGGTAATAAGGCATTTTACAACATTTTTACCTTTTGGAAATAAGATCTTCCCGTAAATACTACTTGGACATGTTTTCAGCAATAACCTACATACAAACGTGAGAGGCCACCTGCTTCTTCCCACTGACACCAGCCCCTCCCTTATCCAGGCCTTTGTTCTCTGCTCAGGTCATTTACCTCCTTCCTTCATCTTCTTCACCTTCAGGATTCCGCTGACACATCGCATTCTTGGGAGAACCTTCCAATTCCAATTATGGACTAGCTGCTCCTACCCTGTGCTCTTCGCTTGGTGACTATTCTTATCCCTTTTCAGCCCTTCTCACACTGTTTTGTGACTGTCTCTTTATCTGTATTAAGTTGGATATGAATTTGGCTCCTTTCACACAGACCAAAATATAAATGGCTTAAGCAATATAAAGATCACACACACAAGTGAGGCAAATGACCATCTGAGGGGTGAGGAAACTCTGCCGCAAGGGTTGCCCACGATCCTGGTTTCTTGTGTTTTATTACTTTGTCATTCCCTAGGATGTTGTCTCCATTTACAAGGCCAAAACAGGTTCATCATCAGCTCATCACTCTCTAGTCCCGGGAAGGGCAGCATGGAGTTAAAATGACAGGTAGTACCTTCTTTTTTAAACAAGTTATGACTTTTCAAGGACATAGCCAGGGTCTTTGCTTCTGGGAGAAGGTGTGTTGAGTTCAATGTAGGCTGCCCTGAGTTAATGATGGGTTAATGCAACCCAAGTCACTTCCTTATAAGGATGTAACCAGAAGCTGTTCCCATCGCTTCTGTTTATATTATACTAGCCAGATGTTTGTTAGTCACTTTCCTGGCAGCAAGAGCCCTTCTTACTAAAAGGTAGAAGAAAAGAATGGACATTATAGGGCGATAAGCTCTCTGCCACACACACCACACTGGGCATTAAGTTCTGAGTTTGTTCACCATTATGTCAGTAATGCTCAGTACAAAGTGTTTAATGAAATGGCTAAATCTTTGACAGTGCTAGAACAGAGGACATAATTCCGGGAGTTTCTGAACAGAGGACTGGATCTTTTTCACAAGAGAAAGAAAAGTTAGACTGCTGTAGACCAGAATTCAGACTGTTCCGCGAGTCCCCTTGAACAGGCTCTGAACCTTGTTCTTTTTGATGAAATGGTGATAACTCTATTTGATCCCTAGTATGAGTTGGGAGCGTTAAGATAACATTTGGCAGTGTGTAGTACACAGATCATGCTGAAAAATATGATCTTCCCTTCCATTTGCAGAAGTGCTGGCAACGTCCACTGTCACATTACCTGTCGCAGTATCTGCCTGCTGTTCAACACGTACCATACCTGACTGGCAAAGCCAACGAACACGCAGCCAGTCTGCTCTCTTATGCATTCTACATTTTATGTCGAGGTTAAGCTAAACTACCAGCAAGTTGGATACTTAGACCTAACATTTAATAGTCAAGAAGATTTTTGCTTTTTCTCATAACCCACATCTATGATATACCTGTGTTTCTCAGGATTGGGTGGATGTCAAGCAGAGTTGAATCTGCTCCTCAAATTTAAGACCTTCTGGTGCATATTCCAATCTTCCCTTCATTCTTTTTTTTTTTTTTTTTTTTTTGAGACGGAGTCTCACTCTGTCACCAGGTTGGAGTGCAGTGGCACGATCTCGGCTCACTGCAACCTCTGCCTCCCGAGTTCAAGCAATTCTCTTGCCTCAGCCTCCCGAGTAGCTGGGACTACAGGCCATGCCACCACACCCAGCTAATTTTTGTATTTTTAGTAGAGACGGGGTTTCACCATGTTGATCAGGATGGTCTTGATCTCTTGACCTCGTGATCCGCCCGCCTTGGCTTCCCAAAGTGTTGGAATTACAGGCGTGAGCCACCGCACCCGGCTTCCCTTGATTCTTAATCACCTACCTTTAGTATGTGATCCTGATTTGCCTTTTTTTTTCTTTTTTGGTGCTCCCTCTTCTGGTGTCCTAAGGTACCCTCTTCTTCATGCCCTTTCACTGGGCATGGTCATACTCTGCTGAGATGTCTGAATCCTTCTGCGAACTCCTCAAAAAAACGAATGTGTGGGCTGGGCACAGTGACTCACACCTGTAATCCCAGCACTTTGGGAGGCCAAGGTGGAAGGATAACAAGGTCAGGAGATCGAGACCATCCTGGCTAACACGGTGAAACCCCGTCTCTACTAAAAATACAAAAAATTAGCCGGGCGTGGTGGCAGGCACCTGTAGTCCCAGCTACTTGGGAGGCTGAGGCAGGAGAATGGCAGGAACCCGGGAGGTGGAGGTTGCAGTGAGCCAAGATTGCACCACTGCACTCCAGGCTGGGCAATACAGCAAGACTCCGTCTCAAAAAAAGAAAAAAAAAAAGACTGTTTTATTGACCTTTGTAACCCTGATTTGCTTTTAGTAACATTTTTTCACCACATTCTTTTTGTAAATTTTTTTTTTTTTTGAGACAGAGTCTTACTCTGTTGCTTAGGCTGGAGTGCAGTGGTGCGATCTTGGCTCACTGCAACCTCCGCCTCCGGGTTCATGCGCTTCTCCTGCCTCAGCTTCCTGAGTAGCTGGGATTACAGGTGCCTGCCACCAGGCCCGGCTAATTTTCATATTTTTAGTAGAGACGGGGTTTCACCATGTTGGCCAGGTTGGTCAAGAACTCCCGACCTCAGGCGATCTGCCCGCCTTGGCCTAGTGCTGGGATTACAGGCATAAGCCACCGCGCCTGGGCTTGTAACATTTTTTTTTTTTCTTTTTGTAGAGATGGCGGTGGGGGGGGGGTCTCACTATGTTGCCCAGGCTGCTCTCGAACTCCTGAACTCAAGTGATCCTCCCACTTAGGCCTCCCAAACATGCTAGGATTACAGGCATGTGCCACTGTGACTGGTCCACATTCTTAAAAGTAGCCTAAAAATTTTTGTAGAATGAGGTGAAGTAAAAATTTAAGAAGAAAGAAAAGTAGGTAACCAGACCCATGTATATATAACTTCCGGATATATTGTGAGCAACACTGTAAATGATGAGTTGAACACAACAAAAATCAAGCCCTTCACAAAGTATTGCCTAGGGACTCATCAAACATATAGAGGCCAAAGGAGAGTCAAATCTGGGACAGTTTGAATATCATAATGATAATAATGGATAATATATTAAAAATAGTAATACTTGACTTTGATGAGGAATGGACTTTATAGAGTTTCAAAGTAACTTCCCATAAAATACACATACATTACAAAGTGAAAAAAAAGAGTAAAGATTAACTTTGTAGTGTGAGAAACCTGGAAGAACTACCTCAAGTGATCACAGTGAACATCATGAGTAACAGGACAAACTGAAATTGCATGCCACATGACAAGCGCACAGTGTCACTTTGTAATCTGCCAAAGATGCATAACTTGAGTCTAATCACAAGGAAAACATCAGACACATCCACACTTAAGGAATTTTACAAAGTAACTGGCCTGAAACCTTCACAAGTGTCAAAAGTCAAACCTGAAGAAATGTTCCACGCTTAAAAGAGATTAAAGAATGTAGCAACTAACTGCAGTGGCCTCCTTTTAAAGCAGTGGTCCCCAACCTTTTAGGCTCAGGCACCGGTTTCGTGGAAGATAATTTTTCCACAGACAGGGTCAGGGAGGTGGTTTCAGGAAGAAACTGTTCCACCTCAGATCATCAGGCATCAGATTCTCATGAGGAGGGTACAACCTAGGTCCCTCAAGTGCACAGTTCACAACAGGGTTCACGCTTCTATGAAAGTCTAATGCTGCCACTGATCTAACAGGAGGTGGAGCTAAGGCAGTAATGCTCGCTCGCCCACCACTAACCTCCCACTGTGCGTCCTGGTTCCTAACAGGAGACAGATAGGTACCTGTCTCCAACCTGGGGGTTAGGGACCTGTTTTAAAGGACATTATCAGGACAACTAGAGGAACTTGAATGGAGGAGGATTAGATGGCAGTGATGTATCAATGTATTAATTCCCTGACTTTGATGGCCGGTTATGTAGGAGAATATCTTCAAGTATAGGAAATACACATGACAGTATTTGGGAGTGATAGGGCATCAGGTTGGCACTTATTCCTAGATGGTTGTGGAAGGCGGGGGAGGAGATCTCTGTAACTTTTCTGTATAGTCAAAATAGTTCAAAGTAAAAGTTTTATTTGAAAAATGTAACAGTCATTTTATTTCAGCAGTTTAAAAATTGTCCTTTTTCTTAAAGAGGAAGAAGGCATTTTCACACGAGGCTGGCCAGATGGGAAGAATCTTCAGCTTCAGCTTGGCCTCATTCATTTGAAAATAAAATGTTTACATGAGGCCGCGCCTGTGTCCAGCTGAAAGCGGGTTCTTCAGAGCGTGTGGGGGATTCTCTGCCGGCTTGATGGGCTAGCTCCTCTAAGCTGGCTGCTGGAGATGTCACCGGCTGAGGGACTCCTGCAAACGTTCATACATGATTTGATCCTGAAAGGAGGGAGAACACAGAATACAGAGCCCGTCACTGCTTGTTTTGGGCTGAATGGTGCCCCCCAAAATTCACATGCTGCAGTCCGCACCCGCAGGACCTCAGAATGTGATTGTAACTGGAGAGAGGGTCTTTATAGAGGAGACTGGATTAAAATGAGGTCATACAGGTAGACTCTTATCCAATATGACTGCTCTCCTTACAAAAAGAGGGGATTAGGGCACAGGAGGGAAGAGCATGTGCGCAGAGGGAAAAGCACATGCAGGCGCTGGGAGAAGACAGCCATCAGTGAGGACAAAGGCTCCAGAAGAACCAACCCTGCCCAACACTCTCCAGAACTGTGAGAAAATAAATTTCCCACTTTTTAAGCCACCCAGTCTGTGGTACTTTGGCATAGTAGCTCTTGCTGACTAACTTACTGTTAAAGAGAGGTGATATTTTACCTTCCTGCATCTAAATCCTAATCTAAATCCTACACATGCTCCCTTCCACAGGGGACTCCATGACATTCACAATCGTTGACTCAAGTTTTCCTAAAAAATCAGGTCAAGAGTCTTATGTCTATCTAATTAGTGAAGAAAGCACAATTCTAAACTACACTGAATCCAGATGGAAAGGAGGCAAAGGCAGAAGCTTCTTTTTTTGTTTTTTGAAACGGAGTCTCACTCTGTCGCCCAGGCTGGAATGCAGCGGTGCAATCTCGGCTCACTGCAATCTCTGCCTCCTGGGTTCAAGGGATTCCCCTGCCTCGGCCTCCTGAGTAGCTGGAACTACAGGTGCGCACCACTACGCCCGGCAAATTTTTTGCATTTTAGTAGAGATGGGGTTTCACCATGTTGGCCAGGATGGTCTCAAACTCCTGACCTCATGATCCACCCGCCTCGGCCTCTCAAAGTGCTGGGATTACAGGCGTGAGCCACTGCGCCAGGCCGGGAAAGTAGAAGCTTCTTACACTACATTAACATTCATAAGAAACTGCCAGAATGGGCCAGGCGCGGTGGCTCACACCTGTAATCCCAGCACTTTGGGAGGCTGAGATGGGTGGATCACGAGGTCAGGAGATCGAGACCATCCTGGCTAATATGGTGAAACCCTGTCTCTACAAAAATACAAAAAAAATAGCTGGGCATGGTGGCGGGCGCCTGTAGTCCCAGCTACTCGGGAGGCTGAGGCAGGAGAATGGCGTGAACCTGGGAGGCGGAGCTTGCAGTGAGCCGAGATCACGCCACTGTGACAGAGCGAGACTCCGTCTCAAAAAAAAAAAAAAAAAAAAAAAAAGAAATTGCCAGAATGTTTTCCAGTGTGGTTGTACCTACATTTTCAGCAACAATGTATAAGAGTTCCAGGCCAGGCGTGGTGGCTCAGGCCTGTAACCCAGCACTTTGGGAGGCTGAGGCGGGCCAATCACCTGAGGTTGGGAGTTGGAGACCAGGCTGACCAACATGGAGAAACCCTGTCTCTACTAAAAATACAAAAAATTAGCCGGGTGTGGTGGCACATGCCTGTAATCCCAGCTACTCGGGAGGCTGAGGCAGGAGAATAGCTTGAACTCAGGAGGCAGAAGTTGTGGTGAGCTGCGATTGTGCCATTGCATTCCAGCCTGGGCAACAAGAGTGAAACTCTGTCTCAAAAATAAATAAATAAATAAATAAATAAATAAATAAATAAATAAATAAAAAGAGTTCCAGCTGTTTCACATCCTTGCCACCATTTAGTGTTGCCAATATTTTAAATTTTACTCATTGTGGTAGGTGTGTAGTAGAATCTCACTGTGGTCAAATTAAAAAAAAAAATTTTTTTTTTTTTGAGACGGAGTCTCGATCTGTCGCCCAGGCTGGAGTGCAGTGGTGCAATCTTGGCTCACTGCAACCTCTGCCTCCCAGGTTCAAGCGATTCTTCTGCCTCAGCCTCCTGAGTAGCTGGGACTACAGGTGCGCAGTAGCTGGGACTACAGGTGCGTGCCCAGCTAATTTTTGTATTTTTAGTAGAGATGAGATTTCACTATATTGGCCAGGCTGGTCTTGAACTCCTGACTTCGTGATCGGCCCGCCTCAGCCTCCCAAAGTGCTGGGATTACAGAAGTGAGCCACCGCGTCTGGCAAATTAACATTTTAAATGTTGGGTGGCAATTCCACTCCTGTGTATTCATCCCAAAGAAATACTTGAAGTGTGTTTTTTCTTCTGTGTTTATTTGTTTGTTTTTGAGACAAGGTTTCGTTCTGTAACCGAGGCTGGAGTACAATTGTGTGATCATGGCTCAGTGTAGCCTCAACCTCCTGGGCTCAAGTAATCCTTCTGCCTGGGTCTCCTAAGTAGCTGGGACTACAGGTGCATGACACCATGCCTGGCTAAGTTTTAATTTTTTTGTAGAGACAGGGTCTCACCATGTTGCCCAGGCTGATCTTGAACTCCTGGGCTCAAGCCATTCTCCCACCTCTGCCTCCTGAGTAGCTGAGATAACAGGCATGAACCACTGTGCCCAGCTCCAGAGTGATTTTTTTTTAACCCTTCTCCCACCTATGGTGAAGATGTTTTTATTTCCCTGAAATGTATGGGTAAGTCCCTATGGCTTAGTTTGGGTACAGTCTAGCTCCAAGAAATACAAAGCCATTTATCAAAAAGGGTAGAGTAGGTCAAATAATACTTAAATTAGATGATTAAAATTCTGAGATTGTGGGCTGGGCGCAGTGGCTCACGCCTGTAATCCCAGCACTTTGGGAGGCCAAGGCGGGTGGATCACGAGGTCAAGAGTTTGAGACCAGCCTCACCAATATGGTGAAACCCTGTCTCTACTAAAAATACAAAAAATTAGCCAGGCGTGGTGGTGCACACCTATAGTCCCAGCTACTCAGGAGGCTGAGGCAGAAGAATCGCTTGAACCCAGGAGGCGGAGGTTGCAGTGAGCCGAGATCATGCCACTACACTCCAGACTGGGTGACAGAGCGAGACTCTGTCTCAAAAAACGAAAAAAAAAAAAAAAAACCTGAGATTATGGAGGCAGAGGAGGTCATTCTCTTTCTGAATAAAGTTGTTAGAGAATCTAGTTAGGAAAACTGTGTTCCAGTCCCTAAGAAACATATAAAATTAAAATCTCTCAAGAACATTCTCACAAAGGCAATTATTTTGCTTGTTTTCAGATCAAAATGAACCATGTAATTTCTTTTTAGGGAGTAGAAGTAGTATACAAAACAATCTGTAAAAGAGTTTAATTCAGCCGGGCGCGGTGGCTCACGCCTGTAATCCCAGCACTTTGGGAGGCAGAGGCGGGCGGATCACGGGGTCAGGAGATCGAGACCATCCTGGCTAACATGGTGAAACCCCGTCTCTACTAAAAATGCAAAAAATTAGCCGGGCATGGTGGCGGGCACCTGTAGTCCCAGCTACTTGGGAGGCAGAGGCAGGAGAATGGTGTGAACCCGGGAGGCAGAGCTTGCAGTGAGCAGATATCGCACCACTGCACTCCAGCATGGACGACAGAGCAAGACTCCGTCTCAAAAAAAAAAAAAAAGAGTTTAATTCATGAGGTCATATCTACTGGTCTAAAATTCTAGTTTCCTTTCTCTATGCATTTAACAGCATTGCTTACCTTTTTTGATATAGATGATCCTACTTTCTTGAAAGCTTCTTCAAAATGCTTATGACTAACCTTGAGTTCACCTATGGAGCAAATGCACAAATATACACATCTCAGTATCATATGGTAACTGACTTAGAACTTAACTTCCTTTGAAAGACTTCAAAACTTTCAAGGGGTCCACTAAAGAGATCAGTGATGAGATGGGCTCTATTCTTTTTCAGAACAGTATTCTAGCCAGATATATTCTGCTCATCAGATTTTAATCCAAAACCACCCAAAGAGATCTGCCACTCATAAGTTGGTAACTTTTTGTAGGCCTCTTTGCATTGTTTAACTTAATGGTGATGCTTATGAAGAAGAGCCAGAATTATTCAGATAATTCAAATAAATTTAACTGGGAATAGAAAGTAGGATTCCATAGTATTAATATTTAAGAGTATGCAACACACAGTGAGATCTTATGGAGCCATAATATCATAGAATATTTTATATATAATATATCTCAGCACTGGTTTAGAAGGGAGCTTTAGGTCGGGCGCGGTGGCTCAGGCTTGTAATCCCAGCACTTTGGGAGGCCGAGGTGGGCGGATCATGAGATCAGGAGTTCGAGACCAGCCTGACCAATATGGTGAAATCCCGTCTCTACTAAAAATACAAAAAAAATTAAGTGGGTGTGGTGGCACATGCCTGTAGTCCCAGCTACTCGGGAAGCCGAGGCAGGAGAATTGCTTGAACCAGGAGGTGGAGGTTGCAGTGAGCCGAGATCGCGGCACTGCACTCCAGCCTGGGCGACAGAGCAAGACTCAAGTTTCGAAAATAAATAAATAAATAAATAAAAATACAGACAGGGAGGCCGGGCGCAGTGGCTCACACCTGTAATCCCAGCACTTTGGGAGGCCGAGGCAGGCGGATCACGAAGTCAGGAGATCGAGACCATCCTGGCTAACATGGTGAAACCCCGTCTCTACTAAAAATACAAAAAAAAAAAAAATTAGTCAGGTGTGGTGGCCGGCGCCTGTAATCCCAGCTACTTGGGAGGCTGAGGCAGGAGAATGGCGTGAACCCAAGAGGCGGAGCTTGCAGTGAGCCAAGATCGCGCCACTGCACTCCAGCCTGGGTGAGAGCGAGACTCTGTCTCAAAAAAAATAAAAAAATAAAAATAAAAATAACAAAATAAAAATAGAGACAGGGTTTTGCTCTGTCACTCAGGCTGGAGTGCAGTGGTGCAATCATAACTCATTGCAGCCTCGAACTCCTGGGCCTCACCCTCCCAAGTAGTTAGGACTATAGGCATGCACCACCATGCCAGTCTAATTTTTAAATTTTTTATAGAGATGGCATCTTTGTTTGTTGCGCAGGCTGCTCTCAAACTCCTGGGCTCAAGCAATCCTCCTGCCGCAGCTTCCCAAAGTGCTGGGATTACAGATGTGAGTCACCACACCCAGCAGACAATTTTTTCCCCCATATGCACTCAAATAATAACATTAAAGACACTGTCAAATGTGAAGGATGGTGCAAAGCTTTTGAGATGGCCCCAAAGCATCACATAACACAATAGACAGATTTTATATTTTGAAAGGAAAGTCTCAACATATGGAAAGTTATTCCAAATTTCACTTCTCTTGTGTATTTTCTAAGCTCTCCAATTTAGGCTGCATTTTAACAGGCAAGTAGATATCACCTTAGCAAAAGAATACGTTTTTCCAGAATTGATAAGCAGCCCAGACTCATGATGAAGACAGCGAATGGATCCATTTGCCTATAGGGACAGTACTCTTTATTAGAGAGGTACTAAATAACTTTGCTATTATTATAATTGTCAGCAACAGAGGTTACCTAATATTTCAGAACAGCTTCTAACAGTCTTATTAGAAAAACGTTAGCTTTAATATCATAGATAATAGACACTAGAAAATGGTCATTTTCCAGGGCAACAGTGGTTTTAAGTATCATAATTAGAATTGAGAGATTCTGGAGAGAATTGTACCTTTTTCATTTCCACTCTTCTGTCTTGCCATTTCCTGTCTCAGGGCACAGATAGAAGCTTCTCGTACCAAAGCAGAGAGATCTGCGCCCCTACAATAAAATAATAGTTATTTACTTATTCTTAGATACTGCAAAATCCCAGAAAAAAACCCGGAAAACAATTTTCATATAAGTCATATATTAAATAATCAGGAGAAAAAGTGACCAATAAAGACGAGAAATAAATTGATTATCAATCAATAGAAAAGAGCTCTTAGCTTTTATATAAGATATTTCTAGGCCAGGTGCAGTGGCTCACGCCTATAATCCCAGCACTTTGGGAGGCCGAGGTGGGTGGATCACTTGAACAGGAGTTTGAGACTAGTCTCAGCAATATGGAGAAATGCCATATCTACAAAACTACAAAAAAATTAGCTGGGCATGGTGGCATGCGCCTGTAGTCCCAGGCACTGGGGAGGCTTAGGTGGGAGGATCACTTGAGCCCGGGAGGTGGCGGTTGCAGTGAGCCAAGATCACACCACTGCACTCCAGCCTGGGTGACAGAGTGAGACTCTGTCCCAATTAAAAAACAAAAACAAAAAAAACTAAACTCAAGAAGAAAGGAAATTATGGAGGAAACAATACAATGCATAAAGGGCTAAAGTGCTGACTAGCATATTCATGTATTACATAATGTCTAAAGTAAGCTTATTAAAAAGTCATTTATGGGCTGGGCGCAGTGGGTCATGCCTGTAATTCCAGCACTTTGGGAGGCTGAGATGGCAGAATTGCTTGAGCCTGGGAGGCAAAGGCTATAGTGAGCCTGGGTGACAGAGTGAGACCCTGTCTCAAGAAAACCCCCCAAAAAGTCACTTGAGGCTCCAAGTTCAGAAGGGAAAAATACAAACCCTGGAAAGTCTTTAATGCACCTGATTCAAGTTAAAACTGAATGAACACATCATAAGTTACTTAAAATATGACAAATACAAACAGGCCTTCACTTATTTAATTAGTTCATGTAATAATATGCTGAGTCAGCACAGTTCTGAGTTCAATGAAAGACACTCATGTTGACTGGAGTTTCACTACATTACAGCTGTAACAGGATTCTTAGAGATTATATGAGAAAGAGTTTGAGTTTGGGGATAAAAACGTCACTTCTATGATTCACAAGTCTTGGAAAGAAAAGATGAAAATGAAAAATAAATTTTTTTAAAAAACCTCATCTCTGGACACTAAACTTATTATATAATGTTGATAATCCCCATACTATATAAATTTTTTTTTTTTTGAGATGGAGTCTTGCTCTGTCACCTAGGCTGGAGTGCAGTGGTGTGATCTTGGCTCACCGCAACCTCTGCGTCCCGGGTTATGAGTGATTCTCCTGCCTCAGACACATACTATATAAAAGACCCACAGAGCTTAAATTTTTAACTGAATCTGGTGTTTTGTTGGCTAAATGTTAGGGTTATAACATTATTTAATAATCACATACCTGCTGGGGTATTCATTCCTTCCCATACTATGAAATCTAACATTGGTGGAAACACCATTAACTAACACAAACAGATAGCTATAGACTGTAGAAGTGTAGTGTCTCTCAAACTGTAATTATAGTGGCATGAAAATCCAAAATGTACACCATTCAACTTTAGCCCTAACCCCTTCACAGACTGATAGCCTACTTGGTATATCCAAAAGATTTAGCCCAGGGCAAGTTCTGCCACCAAAATCACCTGTTACTCACCGAAAATCTTGTCAGATTTGAGCACTTAAAGCTGTATTATTATTATATTTTTTTATAGAGACGGGGTCTTACTATGTTGCCCAGGCTGGTCTTGAACTCCTGGCCTCAAACAATCTGCCTGCCTTGGCCTCCCAAAGGGCTAGGATTACAGGTGTGAGCCACTGCTCCCGCCCTTAAAGCAGTAAACTACTCAAGTAGTAGTCTCCTAAGCATAAGGCCATTTCTTTATTTTTAATTTTATTTATTTTTATTTTTTGAGATGGAGTCTCGCTCTGTTGCCCAGCCTGGAGTGCAGTGACACGATCTCAGCTCACTGCAACCTCCACCTGCTGGGTTCAAGCAATTTTCCTGTCTCGGCCTCCCTAGTAGCTGCGATTACAGGTGTGCACTACCATGCCCGGCTAATTTTTGTAGTTTTAGTAGAGACAAGGTTTCACCATGTTGGCCAGGTTGGTCTCAAATTTCTGACCTCAAGTGATCTGCCCACCTCAGCCTCCAAAGTGCTGGGATTACAGGCGTGAGCCACTGTGCCTGGCCACATCATTTAAATAAAGACTGGTATGGATTTGATTCCTAATTAGGGGGTGAGGCACATCCTATTTAAGGGGAGGTAGGGGCATTTACATCTGCCCCTCACCACCCCTGCCTGAGACTCTGATCAGTTTCTCTTCACTGAGAATCCCTGCAACATTGGAAGGACATAACAGGGAAAAAAAAAGGGCCGGGTGTGGTGGCTCACTGTAATCCCAGCACTTTGGGAGGTTGAGGCATGAGGGAGTACTTAAGCTCAGGAGTTCATGACAAGCCTGGGCAATATGGCGAGACCCCAAAACTACAAAAATTTTTTAAAAAAATTAGCTGGGGATGGTACCAGCTATTCAGGAGGCTGAGGTCAGAGGATTGCTTGAGCCCAGGAAGTCAAGGCTACAGTGAGCCATGATCATGCCACTGTACTCCAGCCTGGGTGAAAGAGGGAAACCCTGTATGGAAAAAAAAAAGAAAAAAAAGAAACAAAACGAAAAGCCGGAGGGGGCATTGTCTCTGTTAGTTAAACTTGAGTTTCATTTCCTCCCTCTGTGTCCCCAAATCGGGAAAGTTAACAAACAAATTTACTTCAAAACATATGAAGAAAAACTAATAACTGTAACAACCACAAACATAGGAAGGATGAAGGCAGAAATGTCAGATTTCCTGATGTTACTACAGGCTATGTGGAGGTGAAAAGACATGCGGTGAAAATGCATCCCGAGGGCTGCAAAATGTGGCACTTGTAGATTAGTCTCTTTTAAATGCTGACGCACCAGTACAATTTGTAAAGGACAGCAGTGCTGGTTAGGGTAGGTTAAGTACCAAGAGTCAACATATGAAAGGACTCCCCTGTTCCCAGGAATTCCTTCAGGGCCTCCAAATGTGCAGTCTCTTCTCTAAGAAGGGAGATGCCAGACACTTTATGTGCTTCATGGGATACCTCATTTAATCCTCCCAACAATCTGCTGAGGTGAGCATCATCACCCCTCATTTTATAGATGAGGAAATTGAACCCCAGAGAGTGAATTGACTTGAGATTTAAACACTTACGTATAGCAATCACAGCGAAGGTCACCAGCAATTGCTTCCAAATTTACATCTGCATCCAGTGGTGGTTTGGTACCATTCTAAGTAAGAGAGAAAAATGATTTTTCATTGGAGCTTTAAAGACCATGCCGGGCGCGATGGCTCATGCTTGTAATCCCAGCACTTTGGGAGGCCAAGGTGGGCAGATCACCTGAGGTCAGGAGTTCGAGACCAACCTGGGGAACATGGTGAAACCCCGTCTCTACTACAAATACAAAAATTAGCCGGGCGTTACGGTATGCACCTGTAGTCCCAGCTACTCGGGAGGCTGAGGCACGAGAATTGCTCAAGCCCTGGAGGTGGAGGTTGTAGTGAGCAGAGATCATGCCACTGCACTCCAGCCTGGGCGACAGAGTGAGACTGAGTCTCAAAATAAAGATAAAGACCATATTCATCTACATAATAGGTTCTTAATAATGGCTGTTTGACTAAATGAGTATAACTGACTTCCAGACTGGTGCTGTTAAGGTTTATACAAATTTCGATGTTGAGAAATGAGGCTAAGAAGCAGATTCCAAACTTGAGAAAGCTAAAGGCAAACAATTTATGCTCATGAAGTTTGAGGAATTTGTGTACAGCTGCAGCAAATACTAAACACCATCAACAAGAATGAAAACCAGCACCTCGATCTTTCCAAAGGTGAAGAAACACATTTCCTTTCCAGCTTAAATATGGCAAATACTTAAGCAATGCTTAGTGTTGGTGTGAGGCTGGCTAGGACGGAAGAAATAATACTGAACCTGGCCAGGAGAGAAGGAGCAGTATCTGCTCTAAAATAAAAGCACAAGGCACTCTAAGCTCAGTATATTCTTTCTTAATCATTTAGCTAACACTCAATCTTGATTTTGGTGCCAATTCCCCTTCAGCTCATTTCAAGACACATTAGCAATGACAAGTATGTAACTTAGAACTCTTAGAATTTCTCATGAGACTGGATGTAGAGAAAAAAAATCAACCCAGAATTTTAACACTTAACCCAGTAACTTGCATGCATACATTATGTTTAATAATATTTTTAGTGACAAACTGCAGAGGCAAACAAAACAAGCTTTTTCTTCCCCCCAGGGTCTTGCTCTGTCACCCAGGCAGGAGTGAGTGGAACAACCACAACAGACTTGACCTCCTCGGCACAAGAGATCCTTCTACCTCAGCCTCCCGAGGAGCTGGAACTACATGCCACCATGCCTGGCTAATTTTTTTTTTTTTTGAGACAGTCTCGCTCTGGAGTGCAGTGGTGCGATCTTGGCTCACTGCAACCTCTGTCTCCTAGGTTCAAGCAATTCTCCTGCCTCAGCCTCCTGAGTAGCTGGGACTACAAGCACATGCCACCACGCCTGGCTAATTTTTTATATTTTTAGTAGCGATGGAGTGGCGTGTGCCTGTAATCCCAGCTACTCGGGACACTGAGGCAGGAGAATCACTGGAACCCGGGAGGTGGAGGCTGTAGTAAGCCATGATCACACCATTGCACTCCAGCCTGGGTGACAGTTGGAGAGTTGGAGACTTGGTTTCAAAAAAAAAAAAAAAGAAGAAGAAACACACACAAAAGTGAATAAACACAAGCCATTAAGCTTTTCTCTTTTCTTTTTTTTTTCTTTGAGACAGGGTCTGGCTCTGTCATCCAGGCTTAGTGCAATGGCGCAATCCCAGCTTACTGCAACCTCCACCTCCCGGGCTCAAGCCATCCTCCCACCTCAGCCTCTTGGGTAGCTGGGACTATAGGCACCCACCACCACACCTGGCTAATTTTTGTATTTTTTGTAGAGATGGCGTTTCACGATGTTGCCCAGACTGATCTCAAACTCCTCAGCTCAAGCGATCTGCCCGCCTTGGCCACCCGAAGTGTTGAGATTACAGGTGAGGGCCACAGCACCTGCCCAGTAAGCTTTTCTTAGTGTAAAACGTCAGCCTGGCAAAGTGCTCCAGGCACAGGGTTCGGCGACCTGGCTGAGAGGACTGGAGCTGCCGGCCTTGTGCACTAGTTACCTGTTGCTCTGCCCACACTCACATACCAGCGTCTCACTGCCTCCCAGCAGGGCATGTTCAAGAACTGCATAAATTATACATCTGTTAGTTGCTATCACTAAATAAAATGGACATGTTATCTACCACAGGTTCAAGAAACAGTTAATTTCCCATTCAATCCATTTTGACCTGGGACACAAACTATGATCTTAGGCAAACAATCTTGTGCTTTTTTCTCTAAGTAATAAAACTAAAGGGTCAGAATGTAGGATTGCTAAGCATCTTTTAGTGTAAACAATTTTCAACCGAGTCAGGATAGTGGTCAATCCTGGGGGCAGGCAGAAGTGGGTAGTGGCTGGAAGTAGAAGGGCAGCTTTTGTCGGTGTGGGAATGTTCTATTTTATTGTGGCAAAACATACAAAAAACTGACCATTTCAACCATTTTTCTGTGTACAGGTCAGTGGCATTAAGTCCACCCACATTGTTGTATCACCCCTATCCGGCTCCAGAACTTTTTTATCTTCCCAAAGAAAACAATGCATCCATTAAACACTAACTCTCCATTCTTCCTGCCCCCGCCTCCCAACCTCTGGCAGTCACCATTGCACTTCATAATTCTATGAATTAGACTTGGAGTGTTCTCTTTCTTGATCTGGAGACTTTGTAACAATTCATGGAGCTGGACATTTACCACTTTTAAATTTTTTTCTTGAATCTCTAAATCTACTTTACATTTACCACTTTTAAATTTTTTTCTTGAATCTCTAAATCTACTTTACATTTACCACTTTTCTGTAGGTGTATCATACTTCAATAAAAAGACCTAAACAGTGGAAGTAACACTGGGCGAGGAATTAGAAAACCTGAGTTCTAAAGTTCAAATTTGCAACTGAATGGCCCTTATAGAACTTTGTTAATCTTTATTATTTAATTTTTTAAATAAAGTATCTTAATAGATAAGTATCTTATTTCCAGATGAGTATATATAATTTTGTGCTATATTTGAGAGGGGAGGGGGGCATCAGTGAACATATAATAGTGATTTCTTAAAATGAAGACTAGCGTAGACTTTCTTGCTATGGTGGTGGGGCTGCCACATTAGGTAGGAGCCCTTGTTAGGTGCTTTCTATGATTTTAAGAACCTATCAACTTACCTCGACTGTCACACTGTCACATTAACTGTACGGATCTTCCCTAAGGACACTCCGCGTGCTGTTAGACAATCTAATCTCAAACTATCCAGTGCCCTGTTTTAATCAAAAGCTGAATCATAAGAAGACAATTCTTTTATACTTCTCAATATCTAAATTCTACCCTTGGGTTAAGCTGGACCTCCACAAGGTCCTGTGCATCCTCAGAGTGCATTTCTTGAACCTTCATCAAATTGTATTTAATGAACTGGCTTTGAGTAATACCCTCAGTTTATATTAAGAAAATGACAAGCCTCAGTCCCAAGAGGCTTATTGTGTTTGTGTCAGAAATACTGTTAAAGACATTGTGCATTGCATCTTAGTGTTCTCTTTGTGAGGACCCAGAGGAGGAACTTTTCTTTTTTCTGTCTCACTCTGTCACCAGGCTGGAGTGCAGTGACGCAATCTCGGCTCACTGCAACTTACGCCTCCCAGGTTCAAGCGATTCTCCTGCCTCAGCCCCCCAAGTAGCTGGGATTACAGTTGCCCGCCACCACGCCTGGCTAATTTTTTGTATTTTTAGTAGAGATGAGGTTTCACCATGTTGTCCAGGCTGGTCTTGAACTTCTGACCTCAGGTGATCCACCCACCTTGGCCTCCCAAAGTGCTAGGATTACAGGCGTGAGCCACCGTGCCCAGCCAACGCTGGGTAGTTTTTGTATTTTAGTAGAGACGGGGTTTCACCATGTTGGTCAGGCTGGTCTCAAACTCCTGACCTTGTGATCCGCCCGCCTCCACCTCCGCCTCCCAAAGTGCTGGGATTACAGGCGTGAGCCACAGCGCCCAGCAGAGGAGGAATTTTCCTCACATTTGCATAATGGGAGCAATTGTCAGCTTTCTATTCTTAGCATATCCTTTGTTTAAGAAAAATCTTTTGTGAAAGAAAGCTCAGTATATAAAGGAACACAATAAATAAATGAGGTGGGGTATGAGCTTCACAAAACGAATTCACTGTTATATGTTTAGATACTCTCAGAAGTTTCCTAATTCTTAGAAGATTAAACCTTTAGAAAAAGAAATAATTTCAAGTACCCTCACTTGAAAGAAAGTAACAAACTGTCCTTTTTTTTTTTTTTTTTTTTTTTGAGACAGAGTCTCGCCCTGTGGCCCAGGCTGGAGTGTGATGGCGTGATCTCGGCTCACTGCAAGCTCCGCCTCCCGGGTTCAAGAGAGTCTCCTGCCTCAGCTTCCCAAGTAGCTGGGATTACAGATGTACACCACCATACCTGGCTAATTTTTTCTATGTTTAGTAGAGACGGGTTTCACCATGTTGGCCAGGCTGGTCTCAAACTCCTGACCTGGTGATCCACCCACCTTGGCCTCCCAAAGTGCTGGGATTACAGGCACAAGCTACCACGCTCAGCCAAACTCTCCTTTTTTTGAGGGCATGAGGTGTGCTCTACCTAGGATACCTCCAAAAGTTTCATTAGCAACACTACTTTCTAATTAGTAGAAATAAGGGCTAAGGAATCTTTGGATCACTGAAATCTAACTATTCTTTAATTGAAATGTGGTAATGTTTCTGACTTATAGTAAGAACTAAAATGAATTCTATTTATTCTCAAGTGAGAGCAAAGAGAAAAATTTTAAATGGCATAATAAAGAGCTTATAAAACAAAATATGAGGATTTTTGAAAATCATTTATTGAAATGGTACTAGGATATTTAGAAGTATTTAGAAGCTTAAATTAATTTGGTTTTTCTTTATGACATTATCTCTATTACGATAATATTATATTATTTTTTAATAAAGGCCCTAATGGAAATCTCAAATAGTTTGGTAACTATAGAAAGCTAAGCTAAAGGAATTATTAAAAAAAGAAGGAAAATAGTCTCTTAAGGAAATTATAGGCCAGGCGTGGTGGCTCATGCCTGTAATCTCAGCACTTTGGGAGGCCGAGGCGGGTGGATCACCTGAGGTCAGGAGTTTGAGACCAGCCTGGCCAATATGGTGAAACACCATCTCTACTAAAAATACAAAACTTAGCCGGGTGTGGTGGCAGGTGCCTGTAATCCCAGCTACTTGGGACACTGAGGCAGGAGAATCGCTTGAACCCGGGAAGAGGAGGTTGCAGTGAGCTGAGATCAAACCATTGCACTCCAGCCTAGGGAACAAGAGCGAGACTTCATCTCAAAAAAAAAAAAGAAAAAGAAAAAGAAAAACAGGTGTGGTGGCAGGCGCCTGTAATCCCAGCTACTTAGGAGGCTCAGGCAGGAGAATCACTTGAACCTGGGAGGCAGAGGTTGCAGTGAGCCAAGACCACGCCATTGCACTCTAGCCTGGACATCAAGACCAAAACTCCGTCTCAAAAAAAAAAAAAGTTATATCCCACAAATATTGTATGATTCTACTTGTATGAGGTACCTAGAATAGGCAAAGCATAGAGACAGAAAGTAGAATGGTGGTTGCCAGGGGTAAGGAAGAAGGAATGGGCAGTTTGTGTTTAATGGGGACAGAGTTTCAGTTTTGGAAGATGCAGAAGTTCTGGAGATGAGTAGTGGCGATGGTTGCACAACAATGTGAATGTACTTAATGCCACAGAAATATATACTTAAAAATGGCTAAAATGGTAAATTTTATGTTATGTATCTATAGTATTTTACTAAAATTTGAAAAAAGTTATGGCTCATTTACACTGATATTTTCCTATAATTCGTATTAAACATTATATGTTATGAAATACTCAGGTTCAAAAAGTAATTCAAGATGTGCTACTACTTTTATTTTAACAAATATTTTCATTTGGTCATACAAATCTATTCTTTTTTTTTTTTTTTTTTTTGAGATGGAGTCTCACTCTATGCCCAGGCTGTGCAGCGGCGTGATCTCACTTCACTGGGTTCAAGCGATTCTCCTGCCTCAGCCTTCCGAGTAGCTGGGACTACAGGTGCACGCCACCATGCCTGGCCAATTTTGGTGTTTTCAGCAGAGATGGGCTTTCACCATATTGGTCAAGCTGGTCTCAAACTCCTGACCTCAGGTGATTCACCTGCCTCGGCCTCCCAAAGTGCTGGGATTACAGGTGTGAGTCACCATGCCCAACCAAATTTATTCTTAAATCTATTCTTAACTACATATCAGAGTTTAGAATCATTAATGCTTGTTGTTGTTTTTTTTTTGAGACAGAGTTTCGTCCTGTTGCCCAGGCTGGAGTGCAACGGCGCAATCTTGGCTCACTGCAACCTCTGCCTCTGGGTTCAAGCGATTCTCCTGCCTCAGCCTCCCGAGTAGCTGGAATTTACAGGTGTGTGCCACCGCACCCAGCTACTTTTGAATGAGATCACCTCATTCAGGTGATCTGTCCGCCTTGGCCTCCTAAAGTGCTGGGATTACAGGTGTGAGCCACCGTACCTGGCCAGTAATTTTATTTATTTATTTTTTTTTTATTTTAAAATCCAGCTTCTGCATGAAGCAATTTTTATTCACACAGTCGACTGTGAAAAATTAATGAAAGGGCCGGGTGTAGTGGCTCAGTCTTGTAACCCTCTACCTTGGGAGGCTGAGGTGGGTACATCGCTTGAGCTCAGGAGTTCAAAACCAGCCTGGGCAACATGGTGAAACCCTGTTTCTACAAAAAAAAAAAAAAAAAAAAAAAAAAAAAAAAATTAGCTAGGCCTGGTGGCACGTTCCTGTAGTCCCAGCTACTCAGGGAGCAGAGGCGGGAGGATCACTTGAGCCTGGGAGGTTGAGGCTGCAGCGAGCCAAGACCGCACCACTGCCCTCCAGCCTGGGTGACAGAGGAAGACCTTGTCTCAACAACAACAACAACAAAAAAGTTTGTAAAAAGTTTGCTCATCAGTAAAAGGAAAATATTTAAATATTTTGTAAGACATACACTTCAAAGGGAGTTTCAAGGTTTAAGCATGTGTATAAATGTAAAACGAAAATACTACATGGAACAGAGTAAGGGCTTAATAAATGTTAGCTATTATTATATCAGGTATTCTTAGGTCATACTTTTTTTTTTTTTTGAGATGAGGTCTCGATCTGTCACTCAGGCTGGAATGCAGTGGTACAATCTCGGCTCACTGCAACCTCCACCTCCCGGGTTCAAGAGATTCTCCTGCCTTAGTCTCCCAAGTAGCTGGGATTACAGGCACCTGCCACCACACCCAGCTAATTTTTGTAATTTTAGTAGAGACGGGATTTTGCCATTTTGGCCAAGTAGGTCTCGAACTCCTGACCTTGTGATTCGCCTGTCTCAGTCTCCCGAAGTGCTGGATTACAGGCGTGAGCCACCACACCCGGCCTTGTCACTCTTTTAAAGACTGTATTTTATCTGAAAGTATTTGGCAGATATCAAATAATGTTTCTGGTTTTCTGAGATATTTTAATGACACTTAAACGGAAGTAGAAGTTATGAAAAAAAAATCTGGGGGCCGGGCGTGGTGGCTCATGCCTATAATCCCAGCACTTTGGGAGGCCAAGGAGGGCGGATCACATGAGGTCGGGAGTTTGAGACCAGCCTGGCCAACATGGAAAAACCCTGTCTCTACTAAAAACACAAAATTAGCTGGGCATGGTGGCAGACACCTGTAATCTCAGCTATTTGGGAGGATGAGGCAGGAGAATCACTTGAACCGAGGAGGCAGAGGTTGCAGTGAGCTGAGATCGCACCATTGCACTCCAGCCTGGGCGACAAGAGCAAAACTCCGTCTCAAAAAAAAAATTTCTACTTCTCAGGCAGCTTTTAGTGATAGACCTCTTATCACCACATCATCACTAGAAATACCAAATAAAAAATATAAAAAATAGTATATGGCTCGCTCTTTTTTATTTGAGGTGGAGTCTCCCTCTGTTGCCCAGGCTGGAGTGCAGTGGCGTGATCTCGGCTCACTGCAACCTCCACCTCTCTGCTTCAAGTGATTCTTTTGCCTCAGCCTCCTGACTAGCTAGGACTACAGGCGCATGCCACCACGCCCGGCTAATTTTTGTATTTTTAGTAGAGATGGGGTTTCGCCATGTTGGTCAGGCTGGTCTCCATTTTTTTTTTTTTTGAGATGGAGTCTCACTCTGTTGCCCAGGCTGGAGTGCAGTGGCGCAATCTTGGCTCACTGCAATCCCTGCCTCTTGGGTTCAAGTGATTCTTTTGCCTCAGCCTCCTGAGTAGCCGGGACTACAGGCACGCACCACCACGCCCAGCTAATTTTTATATTTTTAGTAGAGACGGGGTTTCACCATATTGGCCAGGCTGGTCTCGAACTCCTGACCTCGTGATCCGCCCGCCTTGGCCTCCCAAAGCGCTGGGATTACAGGCGTGAGCCACTGTACCTGGCCCACTCGCTCTTCTTTTACAAAACTTAGATCCCAAAAGATACGAAGAAGTTGCTTTGACCTACAAAATATTTCAGACTTTTAAGAACAGGACTAAAGATCTTTATTCTAATCTCCTTATAATATTTCAGATGTTAATAGGAGAAAGAGAAAACTGTATATAAAACAATCTGAGGAATTAAAGTCAAAAGCCAGCAAACAGAAAGGGTAAACATTAAAAATGCCAATTTTCCTCACTTTCTGTTGACTTACAAAGAACATACATGGGCAGGAAGTCTGCCTTGTGACTTCTCCCCTCTGAAATTAGATATTGTGCTTCCTCTTCCTCTCACTCTGCCCTGCTTTAGCCATCAACAAAGTTTTTTAAACAAAAACATTCATGACCTCTGAAGGATGAGGTAAGATAAGGATGTGAAATTGCACTGCTAACAGCTCTCTTGAGAGGGCACCAGGCCCACGCAGGCAGGCAGGGCACAGGGAGGCTGCATGTGGGTCCTGCTCCTCCTGGGCAGCTCTGCCCAATGAGGTTCCAAGTCTTAGAATAGGACACAGTCAGGATTGGAGCAAAAATGCACTCTCAAGTCAAAGAGAATAAACTAACAAAAGCCCTTCTGCCGTTGGCACAGACAGAGGCTGAGGACTGACTATGCAGCAGTCTAAACCACAATCTACAAAAGTTGCTTTTGGCCCGGCATGGTGGCTCACACCTGTAATCCCAGCACTTTGAGAGGCCGAGGTGGGTGGATCACCAGGTCAGGAGTTCCAGACCAGCCTGGCCAACATGGTGAAACCTCATTTCTCTAAAAATACAAAAATTAGCCGGGCGTGGTAGCACGTGCCTGTAATCCCAGCTACTCGGGAGGTGGGATCCGTCCACCTTGGCCTCCCAAAGTGCTGGGATTACAGGTGGGAGCCACTATGCCCGGCCAAAGTTGACCTCTATTGAAATGTCTTTTTTGATTTTTTTCTTCTTCCATATTCACAACTTTGTGCTTGGAAGCTGCAGGGCTCCTCTCTGTTACCCACCCCATTTATGCCAGATGACTTTTTTTTTTTGTTGGAGACAGAGTTTTGCTCTTGTTGCCCAGGTTGGAGTGCAATAGCACGATCTCGGCTCACCACAACCTCTGCCTCCCAGGTTCAAGCTAATTCTCCTGCCTTAGCCTCCTGAGTAGCTGGGATTACAGGAGCACACCATCACACCCAGCTAATCTTTGTATTTTTGTAGAGACAGTGTTTTGCCATGTTGGCCAGGCTGGTCTTGAACTCCTGACCTCAAGTGATCCACCTGCCTCGGCCTCCCAAAGTGATGGGATTACAGGCATGAACCACTGTGCCTGGCCGAAGTGGGGTACTTTAAATATTCACCCTTTGGTCTGAGGCCTAATGATTTTGGCAAATAGCACTGAAATTCTAGATGAATGAAGTATAAAGTTGTTCTGGTGTGAGTACCATACATTGAATGAAACACAGCAGGAAGAATGAGCCAATCATTCTCTGGTTCCAAATCTATAAAGCTCTGAATACCACATGCCTCATGTCTGGCATGTCTAGAAATAAATACCAATCCAACTTTTCTCTTTAGTTCATGAAATCCCAAGGACAAGTGTGAAAGCATTATCATTATGTCACTATGACTACAGGAAATTCATAGAAACAAAATTGGATTATATGTGTGTGCTTATTTGTATATACATACACACCCACATACATTGACCAAAGCAAACAAAATCTCAAGACCATAGTTCCTAATGACAGAGCCAAGAAGGCCGGGCATGGTGGCTCACGCCTGTAATCCCAGCACTTTGGGAGGCCGTGGTGGGCGGATCACTTGAAGTCAGGAGTTTGAGACCAGCCTGGCTAACATGGTGAAACCCCGTCTCTACTAAAAATACAAAAAAAAAAAAATTAGCAGAGTGTGGTGGCATGCACCTGTGGCCCCAGCTGCGTGAGGAGGCTGAAGTAGGAGATATGCTTGAACCCAGGAGGTGGAGGTTGCAGTGAGCTGAGATCACGCTACTGCACTTCAGCCTGGGCAACAAACAGGGTCTCTTTTTTTGACATACTGTGTCAAAAAAAAAATAAAAAAACAGAGCCAACGAAAGGGAGAGAAGATGCTATGATGCAGTCATCATCAAGCTTGTTTGATGCAAAGAAATAAGTATATGCAACCAAAGCAGGGTTTCTTAACTTTGGCATTACTGACATTTTGAGTCGGAAAATACTTTTTTTTCCCTTGAGACAGGGTCTCAGCTCTGTTGCTCAGGCTGGAGTGCAGTGACGTGACCATGGCACACTGCAGCCTCGACTTCTTGGGGTTAAGCCATCCTCCCACCTCAGCCTACCAAGTAGCTGGGACTACGGGTGCATGCCACTATGCCCAACTAATTAAAAAATTTTCTTGGCCAGGCGCAGTGGCTCACGTTTGTAATCCCAGCACTTTGGGAGACTTGAGGCAGGTGGATCACGAGGTCAGGAGTTCGAGACCAGCCTGGCCAACGTGGTAAAACCCCGTCTCTACTAAAAATACAAAAATTAGCTGGGCTTGGTGGTGCACGCCTGTAATCCCAGCTACTCAGGAGGTTGAGGCAGGAGAATCACCTGAATGCAGGAGGTGGAGGTTGCAGTGAACCGAGGTGGCACCACTGCACTCCAGCCTGGGCAACAGAGTGAGATTCTGTCTCAAAAAAAAAAAAAAATTTGTTTTCTTGTAGAGACAGGGTCTCACTCTGTTGCCTAGGCTGGTCTCCAACTCCTAGTCTCAAGTGATCCTCCTGTCTCAGCCTCCCAAAGTGCTGGGATTACAGGCCTGAGCCACCATGCCTGGCCTTGGATAATTCTTTGTTGTTGGCTGTCCTGTGCACTGTGGAATATTTAGCAGCATGATCACTCCTCTGCGTAGTGGTAAATGTCCCTAGACATTGCCAAATGTTCCCTGGGGACGTGAGGTGGGGTGGTGTGAAAATTGCCTTAGGTTGAGAACTACTAAACTAAAGCAACATGTTTTCATGGCTTTGACCACCAGCTATGTCCTGATGACAGACAAAACTATAGCCCAGCCAGAGGACTCTCCTGAACTCCCAACCACAGACCCAACATCCTGCTCAACTTTTCCACTTGATAGTGCCCAGGCACCTGAAACTCAGAGAGCTCATCTCCCAGACCTCTAATCCTGGTGGATGCCACCAGCTGCACAAGCTGCAAATTCATCTACCTTTTCCTTTAACTCCCAACTCTACAGTTAATCCAATGTCCTACTAATTAAAACCTTTAAACAGTTCTCATGTCTATATCTTCTTTGTTATTCCCGTGATAATGCCTTAGTTCGTTATTTTTTCTTTTTCATTGATGTTTCTCAGTCATATTGCCTTAGTTCTAACATGCTTAATTTCATAACTTTTACTTTACTGGCTTCCAAGCTATTTTCCATACTGTGCATCAATAGAATCTTTCTCCCCTACAAAGATGATCATTCTTCTGTTCTCATCTGCCCTGTTCTCCCTCCTTGGGGTGATTTTTAGGAACATTGCTAAAGGCAGTTTTAAGTAATGATGGCCCAGTGAGGCAGGATCACAGAATCTTCCTTTGTCAGCATCAAAAGAATACTAAAAAAAGTTAAACAATTTACCAGTAGCAACCAAAGAAAGGGGTAAACCTTCATGCTGCAAATGTTGAAAAGTGGGTGCGAAGAGAAAATTTGAAAGTGGCTGATAATTAGGCCTCCATTCCTGGGAAGGAGTATTGAAGAAAGAAGGTAAGTTAACAAAATCTTGTGATGTCATTAATATTCCAAGCTGGAGACAAGCAGCCTGAGGAGAAGACAGCTCTAGAAAAAGTTAGACACACACAATCAAGGGATTTCAGCAGATTCAGGAAGAACTGCCAAGGTATGCCACTTTCCAGGGAGCTGGACAGAACTGGGTACAATCCCATGGGAGTGGGACAGCTCCCATGGGGGGAGGTATCTCCAACTGGATGGAGAGAGTGGGTCCAGGTACAAGTGATTTCATCCCCAGAAGGGTTAACACCACCAGCTTAGCTCCCTCTCCCATCCCAAGGCTATAGAAATGTAGAAACAAAGCACTTCTACAGACCTCAAAATGTGATGTGTGAAGGGCAGAAAAACTAGTTCCAGGTAGTGAGAAGTGGGATGACAGAAGTCATTCAATTTTTTTTTTTTTGAGAGAGGGTCTTGGTCTGTTACCCAGGCTTGAGTGCAGTAGCACGATCTTGGCTGACTGCAACCTCCACTTCTTGGGCTCAAGGGATTCTCCAGCCTCAGCCAGGCATGAGCCATTGAAGTCCAGCTAATTTTTGTATTTTTTGTAGAGATGGGGTTTCCCCATGTTTCCCAGGCTGATCTTGAACTCCTGAGGTCAAAGCAATCCACCTGCCTTGGCTTCCCAAAAGTGCTGGGATGACAGGTGTGAGCCAACGTGTTTGGCCCACTTATTTATTTATTTTTAAATATAGGGTCTTGCGGGGTCTGGTGCGGTGGCTCACGCCTGTAATCCCAGCACTTTGGGAGGCCGAGGCGGGTGGATAACGAGGTCAGGAGATCGAGACCATCCTGGCTAACACGGTGAAACCCCGTCTCTACTAAAAAACACAAAAAATTAGCCGGACGTCGTGGCGAGCACCTGTAGTCCCAGCTACTCGGGAGGCTGAGGCAGGAGAATGGCGTGAACCTGGGAGGCAGAGCTTGCAGTGAGCCAAGATCGCGCCACTGCACTCCAGCCTGGGTGACAGAGCAAGACTCTGCCTCAAAAAAAAGGATAGGGTCTTGCTCTGTTGCCCAGGCTGGAGTACAGTGGTGTGATCACAGCTCCCTGCAGCCTTGACCTCCTGGGCTCAAGCAATCCTTCCACCTAAGCCTTCTGAGTACATGGTCCCACAGGTGGGTGCCACCATATATGGCTAATTTTTTCTATCTTTTGTAGAGACAGAGTCTCAGCATATTGCCCAGGCTGGTACCAAACTCCTGGGTTCACCTCGCCCTCCCAAAGTGCCAGTTTCTCCAAAAGTTCCTACTCCATTTCAAATATGATCTGATGTAAATTATTTTAAAGTAATAATCGAAGATCAGTTCACCTTCCCTTTGGGAGATATAGGCTGGGCAAACACAGCTACAGAAAAGAAAGTAATCAGTCAACGAAAATTACTACCTCTTATAACTGTCTCTATTTAAAACAAGAGAAACATATACAAAAATATACCATTTCCTTTACTCACTTTTGTGATAGTTTTTAAGATGGCAAGGCGATCTGCAGGGGGCGGTAAACCCACAAACAGTGTTTTGTCCAGGCGGCCTGGGCGCAGGATTGCAGGGTCAATTATATCTAGAGAAGAAGGGAGAAAAAAAGTCTTAAATAAAACCTTTTATTTTTATTTTTTTATTTTTTTGAGAGAGGGTCTTGTTCCATCTCCCAGGCTGGAGTGCAGTGGCATGATCTCAGCTCACTACAGCCTCGACCTCCCAGGCTCAGATGATTCTCCCACCTCAGCCTCCTGAGTAGCTAAGACTATAGATGCATGCTACCATGCCTGGCTAATTTTTTTTCTTTTACTTACTTAAATTCATTAATTAATTTTTATTTCAATAGGTTTTTGGGGAACAGGTGGTGTTTGGTTACATGAGTAAGTTATTTGGTGATTTCTGAGATTTTGGTGCACCCATCACTGGAGCAGCATATACTGTACCCAGTGTGCAGTCTTTTATCCCTCAACCGCTCCCACTCTTTCCCTCAAGTCCACAAAAGTCCACTGTATCATTCTTATGCTTTGTGTCCTCATAGCTTAGCTCCCACTTGTGAGTGAGCATATAAGATGTTTGGCTGGTTAATTTTTTATTTTTAGTAGAGACAGGATTTCGCTATGTTGCCCAGGCTAGTCTTGAACTCCCGAGTGCAAGCAATCCGCCCTTCTCGGCCTCCCAAAGTGCTGGGATTACAGACGTGAGCCACTGTGCTCAGACCAAATAAATAAAATCTTTTAAAAAATGCAATTAACGGCTGGGCGCGGTGGCTCACACCTGTAATCCCAGCACTTTGGGAGGCCAAGGCAGGCAGATTACCTGAGGTCAGGAGTTCGAGACCAGCCTGGCCAATATGGTGAAACCCCGTCTCTGCTAAAAATACAAAAATTAGCCGGGTGTGGTGGCACACACCTGTAATCCCACCTACTCGGGAGGCTGAGGCAGGAAAATTGCTTGAGCCTGGGAGATGGAGGTTGCAGTGAGCTGAGATCGTGCCACTGCACTTCAGCCTGGCCAACAGAGTGATACTGTCTCAAAAAAAAAAAAAAAAAAAAAAAGCAATTAACATGAGATGAGAAGAACCTCTTTATAAAAAATAAAAAATTAATAAATTGCATTTTATTTAAATGAAAAGCTTCTGCTCATCAAAATACATCTCTTCGGCTATGCATGGTGGCAGATCACCTGAGGTCAGGAGTTTGAAACCAGCCTGGCCAACATGGTGAAACCCTGGGTCTACTAAAAAAAACAAAACATTAGCTGGGTGTGGTGGTCCACACCTGTAATCCCAGCTACTTGTGAGGTTGAGGCAGAAGAATCACTTGAACCTGGGAGGCGGAGGCTGCAATGAGCCGAGATCGTGCCACTGCACTCCAGCCTGGGCGACAGAGCAAGACTCTTGTCTCAAAAACAATAGCAAAAAAACAAAACATGTCCTTAAGTAAATGAAAAGTCCACCCCACCTTCCGGCCCCAAACTGCTCTTCTTCCAGGATTCCCTATCTCAGATAATGATCACCACACCACTCCACCCCACCCTACCTCCCAAATACCAGGCAGGTTTCTCCCTTCCCTCTAACCAATTTCCATCAAGCATTCCTCTGATTACGTCAACCCTCAGTAAAGGCAAAATGTGAGTCCTCCTAAATGGTCCTGCCTCTTTACAATGCCGCTAGTGTTATTGTCCTAAAATACACGTCCAATTCTCTCAAATTCCGCTCCCACTGCAGAATGAATCCTCCAGCTGTCACTATGGCAGGAAATCCCTTTAGGATCTGACCATCTTCCTTTCTGGTTTTATTCTTCCTACACATTCTTCCAACTCCCACGCCCTGTTTACACCAGATCTCTTGCTGTTCCCTAAACAATCCAGAAGCTTCTTGCCTTCTCTGTGCTCTCAGTGGTTCCCTTCCCTGAAGTGCCTCCCTCCTCATTTATACCTGTGGGAATTCTCAAAGGACACCTCTTTCAGGAAGTTTTCCTTGAGTCCCCCCAGATAAACTCTCTCACCTTCCTTTGTGCTTGCCAGACCCTTGGTATCAGGAGCACAGAGCAAGCCCCATACCTGAAGCTCATTTTGACCATTCCTGACTCCTCCACAAAGACCCCATTTTTAATAAAATCACATCATTTCCAACAGTCCCTTAACCATTAATATGAGGGTTCTTATAGCTCACAATGTTCAGACACAGGCTATAATTAATGAGATTCACGTTTCTAATAAACCTACTAAGACTTAACCAATGAGTTATTCCTCTACAAAGAGGTAAATTATTATTATTCCCTTTTTAGCTAAAATTCCAAACCTGTTAGATGTTGTTCTTTAACCACCTTATGGAACCCATATACTTATTATTCAATGGTTTCATCACTATTCAGCACATTGTTGGAACTCTCTCTTGGAATGCTAGGATTCCATACTTGGAAATAGGAAAGAATATTACTGCATAACACTTTCAATATCATACTAGAGCATGGTTCAACAAGCCTAAGGGTCTTCTGACTCTACAGAGCAGAGGTTGTCAAATATTCATGTCTCAGAATCCCTTTGCACTCTTAAAAATTATTGAGGACTCCTTTGTAACCTTTCTCTCCTGCCCTTACCTGCTCTCCTTTATCCTTAGGCAGCCACCTATCTGTTTTGGCACTATAGATTAGTTTGCATTTTCTAAAGTTTTATATAAGTGGAATTATACAATATGTACTGTGCTTTCTTTCATGCAACATAATCATTTTGGGTTTCACCCAAGTTGTTTCATGTGTCAGTAATTTTCTTGTACAAGTCTTTGTATATGCTTTTTTTTTTTTTAATGACAGAGTCTCACTCTGTCACCCAGGCTAGAGTGCAGTGGGGCGATCTCGGCTCATTGCAACCTCTGCCTCCTGGGTTCAAGCAATTCTCTGCATCAGCCTCCCAAGTAGCTGAGATTACAAGTGTGCCCCCCCGCCCCCCATGCCCGGCTAAGTTTTCTATTTTTAGTAGAGACGGGGTTTCACCATCTTGGCCAGGCTGGTCTTGAGCTCCTGACCTCATGATCCACCCGCCTTAGCCTCCCGAAGTGCTGGGATTACAGGCCTGAGCCACGGCTCCCAGGCTGTATATGCTTTCATTTCTCTTCAGTAAATTACCTAAGTGTAAGATACCAGTAGTATGGCCATATCAAACTGTAGGTATATGCTTAACTTTTAAGAAATTGCTGGCCGGGCGGAGTGGCTCACGCCTGTAATCCCAGCACTTTGGGAGGCTGAGGCGGGAGGATCACAAGGTCAAGAGATTGAGACCATCCTGGCCAACATGGTGAAACCCCGTCTCTACTAAAAATACAAAAATTAGCTAGGCGTGGTGGCACATGCCTGTAATCCCAGCTATTCAGGAGGCTGAGGCAGGAGAATCACTTGAACTCAGGAGGCGGAGGTTGCAGTGAGCCGAGATCAGGCCACTGCACTCCAGCCTTGGGACAGAGCAAGACTCGGTCTCAAAAAAAAAAAAAAAAAAAAAAAAGAAAAAAAGAAATTGCCAAACTGTTTTCCAAACTACTTGTACCATTACATTCCCATCATCAGTGCATGAAAGTTCCAGTTCCTCCATATCCTTGCCAACATTTGGCACAGCCAGTCTTTTCAATCTTTTAGTTATTCTAAGGTTTGTAGTGCTTACTGTGGCTTTAATTTGCATTTCCCTAGTGACTAATGGTGTGAAGCATTTTTCATGAGTTTGCCATTTGTACACCTCCTATGGTGAAGTAACTGTACAAATCTTTTGGCCATTTTTATGTTTAAAGTTGATTAAATAATTTTGTAAACTGACAAAGAAAAATGGTATATATTTAGGTTGTACAACATGTTTTTTTTGTTTTGAGATGGAGTCTCACTCTGTCGCCCAGGCTGGAGTGCAGTGGCATGATCTCAGCTCACTGCAACCTCTGCCTCCCGGGTTCAAGTTCATTCTCCTGCCTCAGCCTCCTGAGCAGCTGGGATTACAGGTGACCACCACCATGCCCGGCTAACTTTTGTATTTTTAGTAGAGACGGGGTTTCACCATATTGGTCAGGCTGGTCTCAAACTCCTGACCTCGTGATCCACCTGCCTTGGCCTCCCAAAGTGCTAGGATTACAGGCATGAGCCACAGTGCCTGGCATTTTTTTTTTTTTTTTTTTTTTTTTTTTTTTTTTTTGAGATGGAGTTTTGCTCTTGTTGCCCAGGCTGGAGTGCAATAGCGCAATCTCAGCTCACCGCAACCTCTACCTCCTGGATTCAAGCGATTCTCCTGCCTCAGCCTCCCGAGTAGCTGGGATTACAGGCATGCACCACCATGCCCGGCTAATTTGTTTTTTTGTTTTTTTTTTTTTTGTATTTTTAGTAGAAACGGGGTTTCTCCATGTTGGTCAGGCTGGTCTCGAACTCCCAACCTCAGGTGATCTGCTCATCTCGGCCTCCCAAAGTGGTGGGATTACAGGCGTGAGCCACTGTGCCTGGCCAACATGTGTTTTTAAAATGTGTATACACTGTGGAATGGCCAAGTTGAGACAACTGACACAGGCATTACCTCATATTCTTATTACTTTTTTTGTGGTAGATCACTTAAAATCTACTCTCTTGGCAATTTTCAAGTACCTTTTGGCTACTTTTAAAATGGTGTAGTTTTTTTTTTTTTTTTTTGAGACGGAGTCTCTGTCGCCAGGCTGGAGTACTTTGGCATGACTTTGGCACACTGAAACCTCAACTCCCAGGTTCAAGCGATTCTCCTGCCTCAGCCTCCCAAGTAGCTGGGATTCCAGGCATGCACCACCACACTCGGCTACTTTTTGTATTTTTGGTAGAGACGGGATTTCACCATGTTGGCTAGGATGGTTTCGATCTCCTGACCTCGTGATCCGCCTGCCTCGGTTCCCAAAGTGCTGGGATTACAGGCGTGAGCCAATGTGCCTGGCCCAAAATGGTGTAGGTTTTTTGTTTTTTTTTGTTTTTTTTTCTGAGACAGCGTCTCACTCTGCTGTCCAGGCTGGAATGCAGTGGTGCGATCTTGGCTCACGGCAAGCTCCACCTCCCTGGTTCTCGCCATTCTCCTGCCTCAGCCTCCAGAGTAGCTGGGACTTACAGGTGCCCACCACAACGCTCAGCTAATTTTTTTTGTATTTTTAGTAGAGACGGAGTTTCACCATGTTAGCCAGGTTGGTCTCGATCTCCTGACCTTGTGATCCACCCACCTGGGCCTCCCAGAGTGCTGGGATTACAGGCGTGAGCCACCGCGCCTGGCCTAAAATGGTGTAGTTTTTAATCCTTTATCAGATATATGCTTTGCAAATATTTTCTCCTAGTCTGTGGTTTATCTTATATTCTCTTATTTGCATTTTTGTAAGAGACTGGGTCTCACTACACTGCCCAGGCTGGCCTCGAAGTGCTGAGCTCAAAGGATCCTCCCACCTCAGTCTCCTGAGTAGCTGGGTTTACAGGCGTGTACCACTGTACCTGGTTTATTGTCACTTTCGAAGAGCAGTTCAGTTTATCTATTTGCTCTTTTATGGTTTACGCTTTTAATATCATATAGGAAATCTTTGCTTAATTCAAGGTAGAAAAAAATTTCTCCAATGTTTTCTTCCAAGAGTTTTATAATGTTGTTTTCAATGGTCTTTGATTCATTTTGAGTTATTTTTTGTATGTGGTAAAAGGTATGAATTAAGGTTCAATTTTTCTTTTTGCATATGGATATTCAGTTGCTCCAGTACCATTGTTGAAAAGACTATACATTCTCCACTGCATTGCCTTTGTGCTTTTTAAATACATCAACTATCTAGATATGCATAGGAACATTTCTGGATTTTTTTTCTGTTCCTTTTATCTATCTGTCTCAGCTCTATGCCAATTACCATGCTGTTGAAACATCTTTTAATTTAAACATATAAATACATGCCAGGCATGGTGGCTCACGCCTGTAATCCCAGCACTTTGGGAGGCTGAGGCGGGTGGATCACTTGAGGTCAGGAGTTCGAGACCAGCCTGGCCAACATGGTGAAACCCCATAACTACTGAAAACTAAAAAATTAGCTGAGCATGGTGTTGCGTGCCTGCAATCCCAGCTACTCGGGAGGCTAAGGCAGGAGAATCGCTTGAACCTGGGAAGCGGAGGTTGCAGTGAGCCAAGATCGTGCTACTGCACTCCAGCCTGGGCAACAGGGTGAGGCTCCATCTAAAAAAAAAAAAAAAACCCACAAAAAACTCCCCACAAAACACATCTTAAAGCCAGTTCTACATGCCCCAAGGTAAAGGGGAATACTGATGATAATTATAAAGCATTCTTAGTTTGGGAGTCCTATAATCACTTAACATCTCTGACAAATATCACACTTAATATTATGCAGTTTATTATTTTAATAAGTTATTTACAGTAAAAGGCATTCTGGACACTTTATATAAATTTTAGTATTAGATGACTTAAACTACACTTCACCAAAGGCTCCTGCAAGATTCTATGTATTACATCATTAGAAATGAGATGCTAATCTCTTCCTAGCTCTTCCCTAAACAGGCCCCTACCATTGTCTTTCCCGTCTTAGTTAATGTGAACTCATTCTCCCGGTTTTTCAGGCCCAGACCTTGGAGCCATGCTTGATTCCACTTTCCCACATCCTTAACTACTCCATTAGCAAATCAGGTCAACCCTATGACACAATATATTCAGATTCTTTCTACATCCACAGCTATCACCCGGCTCAAACCACCACCACCTTGCACCTGCATTATTCTTACAGCTTCCCAACTGGTTCCCTATCTAATTATGTCAGAGACAGAATTCTTTTTTTTTCCTTTTGCCCTCTCAACCCAGCTTTTCCCAACTTTGGGAAATCTGGGAAGAGAAAGCCTAAGAGACAGAATTCTTAGGTAGAAGACAAAAAATAACAATTCTGATATTTACAATAAAAATGGCACTAACAATCCCAACACTTTAAAGAGAAAGTCCATTCACTCACAAATGAGATGGTTGCCTGAAAAAGAAACCTCCTTTCATCTGTTGATAAGCAGCACCTACTGTTCTTTATCAAGCACCTCCCTCCCCTCAAAAAAGCTATTACAGCTTGCCATGGGTAAAAAACATTAATTAAAAAAGAAAAAAAAAGTTAAAATTGAGAGGTAACAGTAGCAACTTTTAACTTTAGGAAAACATTATTTTGTTATAAATGGACCCTCAATTTTTAACAAAGGTAACAAGACAATTCAATGAGGGAGTAATTAATCTTTGCAACAAAGGTGCTAGGACAAGTGGTTTTTTGTTTGTCTGTTTGTTTGTTTCTTTTTTTGGAGACAGGGTCTCACTCTGTAGCGCAGGCTGGAGTGCAGTGGTGTATCATAGCTCACTGCAGCCTTGATCTCCGGGGCTCAAGCAATCCTCCCGCCATAGCCTCCCAAGTAGCTAAGACTACAGGCATGCACCACCATGCCCATTTAATTTTGTTTTGTTTTTGTGTATTTTTTGTAGAGATGAGGTCTCACTATGTTGCCCAGGCTGGTCTTGAACTCCTGAGCTCAAACAATCCTCCCATGTTGGCCTCCCAAAGTGCTGGGATTACAGGCATGAGTCACTGCACTGGGCCCGACAAGGGATATTGACACTCAAAAGAATCAATTTGCACACTTTCCTCACAACACGCAACAAATTAACTCAAAATGGATCAAAGACCTAAATGTAAGAGCTAAAATTGTATGAGAAGAAAATGCAGGAGTTAATTTTAGTGACCTTCGGTTAGGCAATGATTTTTACACCATTGATAACACCATCAAAATTGCAAGCGGTAAAAGACAAACACATAAATTGGAATTTATCAAAATTAAAAACTTGTGTTTCAAATGACATCAAAAAAGTGAAAAGACAACCCACAGATTGGTGAAAACATATGTAGATCACATATCTGATTTTAGATTTGTATCTAGAACAAAGAACTCTTACTACTCAATGACAAGGCAAATAACCTAATTGAAAAATGACCAGACATATCTCCAAAGAAGACATACAAATGACCAACAAGCACAATAAAAGATGCTCAACACTATCAGTTATCAGGGAAATGCAAATCAAATCAGAATGAAATACCACCTCACATCCACTAGAATAACTATAATAAAAAAGACAATAACAGGTATTAGTAAGAATGTGAATAAATCAGAACTCTCATATATTTTAATGTCAAAATTACTAGCGGGAATATAAAAATGATGCAGCCACTTTGGAAAAGAGTTTAGCAGTTTCTCAAAATGTTAAACAGGGAGTTACCATATGATCCAGCAATTCCACTCCTAGGTATAGACCCAGGAGAAATTAAAACATATGTCCATACAAAAATGTATACATGAATGTTCATAGTAGCATTATTCATAATAGCCAAAAAACAGAAACAGCCCAGATGTCCAACTGGTGAATAAACAAAATGTGGTATATCCATACAACGGGATATTATTTCATAATAAAAAGGAATGAAGTATTGATACATTCTATAATATGAATAAATCTTGAAAACATTATGCTAAAGAAGCCAGATTTAAGAGCCCTCATATTGTATAACGCTATTTACATAAAATATCCAGAATAGACAAATTTATATAGACAGAAAGTAGATGATGGCCAGTAGTGACACATGCCTAAAACCTCAGTACTTTGAGAGGCCAAGGCAGGGGGCATGCTGCAGGCCAGGAGTGCGAGACCAACCTGGTTAACATGAGACCCTGTCTCTACATTAAAAAAAAAAAAAAGGAAAGTAGATTAGTGGTTGCCTAAGGCTGGAGATGAGAAAAGGAAAAGTGAATGCTAACAGGCATGAGATTTTTTAAGGGTGATGAACATTTTTTTTTTTTTTTGAGATAGGGTCTCACTCTGTTGCCCAAGCTGGAGTGTAGTGGCACAATCTCGGCTCACTGCAACCTCTGCCTTCCGGGTTCAAGCGATTCTCCTGCCTCAGCCTCCTAAGTAGCTGGGACTCTAGGTGCGCACCACCATGCCCTGCTAAATTTTGTATGTTTTTGGTAGAGACGAGGCTTCACTGTGTTGGCCAGGCTGGTCTCAAAACTCCTGGCCTCAAGTGATCCACTCGCCTCGGCCTCCCAAAGTGCTGGGATTACAGGCATGAGCCACACATGGCCCAGGTGATGCAAATATTCTAAGATTAGATTGTTGGGATGGCTGTAAAGCTATGTAAATATACTCAAAACCATTGAATGATATACTTAAAATGGGTAAATTTTACGATATGCCACTTACATCTCAGTAAAGCTTTTTAAAAAAATGAATCCTCAGACTAGCAACACTATAAATATATCCATTGAAAATAATTACAAGATCAGACAACCTTCATGAAATAGGTTTCTACTCATGATTCATTAAACAAATAATAATAAGAAGAATGATGTTTTTTGTTTGTTTGTTTTGAGACAGAGTCTCCTTCTGTTGCCCAGGCTGGAGTGCAGTGGCACAATCTCCACTCATTACAACTTTCACTTTCCAGGTTCAAGCAATTCTTGTGCCTCAGCCTCCCAAGTAGCTGGGATTACAGGTGTGTGCCACCATACCCAGCTAACTTTTTTTTTTTCTTTTTTTTGTATTTTTAGTAGAGACGAGATTTTTGCCACGTTAACCCAGGTTGGTCTCAAACTCCTGGCCTCAAGTGATCTGCTCACCTCAGCCTCCCAAAGCGCTGGGATTACAGGCATGAGCCATCGCATCCAGCCGTAAACAATTATTGAGCTCTACTACATATCATAGCATCTATAACTCAGCCAAAGTTCTGGCTGGGCATAACCTAATTTTAAAAGGGCAGTACTGTGCCAAAGGGCAAAACATACAGGGTTGACCATGGCACCAAGTCATTGTTCAATTACCTTCAAATGCATTCAACAATGACCCAAAGCATCCAGACTAGATGTGTAAGGAAACACTCTATTTAGCTTGGAACTTCAGTGGTAAATATCTTAGTACAATGAAATAAATACCTTCTCTGTGAGTCATCCACTCTTTCATCTGATAATTATTATTATTTTTTGAGACGGAGTCTTGCTCTGTCACCAGGCTGAAGTGCAGTGGCGCGATCACTACAACCTCCACCTCCCGAGTTCCAGCGATTCTCCTGCCTCAGTCTCCTGAGTAGCTGGGACTACAGGCACGCGCCACCATGGCCAGCTAATTTTTGTATTTTCAGTAGAGACGGGTTTCACCATGTTGGCCAGGATAGTCTCGATCTCTTAACCTCGTGATGTGTCTGCCTCAGCCTTCCAAAGTGCTGGGATTACAGGCATGAGCCAACACACCCAGCCTTCATCTGATAATTATTAAACGCTTAGAATGGGCAGAGCCTCTAACTAGAACCTACCTCTCAGATATAAAAGTGCAGAATGAATCCCTGCCCTGCAGAAGCTTGCACATCTAATCATAATTTGCTTATTTATTTCTTCTTTTCTTTTCCTTTTTTTTTTTTTTTTTTTTTTTTTGAGACAGGGTCTTGCTCTGTCATCCAGGCTGGAGTGCAGTGGTGCAATCATAGCTCACTGTGGCCTCAAACTTCTAGTTTCAAGTGATCCTCCTGCCTCAGCTTCCCAAGTAGCTGGGATTACAGGTACACACCAGTGCATCTGGCTAATTTTTATTTTTATTTTATATTTTTTGAGACAGAGTCTTGCTCTGTCACCCAGGCTGGAGTGCAGTGGCACGATCTCGGCTCACTGCAACCTCTGCCTCCTGAGTTCAAGCGATTCTTCTGCCTCAGCCTCCCGAGTAGCTGGGACTATGGGCACGTGCTACCACGCCCAGCTGATTTTTTTATTTTTAGTAGAGATGGGGTTTCGCCATGTTGGCCAGGCTGGTCTCGAACTCCTGACCTCATGATCTGCCCGCCTCGGCCTCCCAAAGTGTTGGGATTACAGGTGTGAGCCACTGCACCTGGCCTAATTTTTATTTTGTAGAGATGGGGTCTTGCTTTGTTGCCCAGGCTAATCTTGAACTCCTAGCCTTAAGAGATCCTCTTGCCTCAGCCTCCCAAAGTGCTGGGATTACAGGTGTGAGCCACCACACTTGGCCCTTATTTATTTTTTCAACTGAGCCATGCATAGAAGGCAGAAACTCTTTCTGGATTATACTACTGGTAGAAAATACGTAATTATTGAGTAGAAGAGAAAGTAATAAGATATTTGGGCTTCATAATTGTGCAGGAATATCTTTTTTAAACAGCTAGATAATAGATTAAGGGGGAACAGGTAGTTCCCTAACTGAGAACATCGTTTACTGGAGTTGGTATGTGAAAAAGAGAATGCAAAGATGTGCATAGGAGAGACTAAGGTTAGGGTACAAAGAACTGCATTTCCTCTGGTTAAGCAAAAGGAAGTTCGCTTATTTCCAGAAGGAAATGTGGACTTTGATACAGCACACATTAGAAGAGGGCTAGGGCTATGCACGGTGGTTCACGCCTGTAATCCCAGCACATTGTGAGGCTGAGGTGGGAGGATCGCTTGAGCCCAGGAGTTTGAGACCAGCCTGGGCAACATAGTGAGATGTCATCTCTACAAAAAAGTTTTTTTTTTTTTTTAATTAGCTGGGTGTAGTGGTGTGTGCCTGTAGTCCCAGCTACGTGAGAGGCTGAGGTGGGATGATCTCTTGAGCCTAGGAGGTTGAGGCTGCAGTGAGTGGTGATTGCACTACTGCACTCTAGCCTAGGCTACAGAGTGAGACCCTGTCTCAAAAATACAAATAAATAAATTAAATAAAAGAAGAGGGCTGTCCCAGTTCTTCAGAATAACCAAAGGTGGAATGGTGAGAGGACAGTATTTTCATTTACTTTCTAAGCATTAATACCTCAATAATTGGGAAAAAAATTAAAGGCAAGAAGATGAAAAATAAGAAAAAAGAGGACATTTAGGAGATCAGTCCAGGAGGGTTTAAGATCCAAGTGCTAAGCACACAAATTAAACAAACAAACAAAAAGTCACATAGAAAGAATGAGAATGACATGGAACCTTTAAAAGAAAAAAAGCAATGTCTATAAATTATGAAGAAAAATAATTTTAAGCTCAAAATTATATCCCAGCTAGGTTACTAATCAAAATTAGGGTGGAATAAAGATATTTTTAAATATAAAATAACTATGGGGGATGGTCTCACATTTGGAAAAACAAATCAAATATACAAGCAGTCAAAAAAATCTACTTCCTACATAATCTTTCTTAGAAAAGCCACTGAAAGATAAGTACCAGCAAAATGAGGGCGTAAGCAAGATAAAAAAAGTACACACAAAAAACCCATGAGATCAGAAACAAAGGGCAAACAAAGGAAAACAGTCAAGGAAGTCCTGAAATAACAGCTGTTTAGACCACAGGCCTAAAGCAACCAGTCCAGATTAGAGCCAGGAAGGTGGAAAGCTCCAGAGGGAGGTCTCCAGAAACAAACAAACAAATGGAACTGGTACATCGTTTGAATAAATAACATCGACAGCTGTATAAAATATGTGATGAACAGTAACAGAAAACAAAGCAAAAGAAAAAAATAAGGGCCACTGAATCCAAGGACAAGAGTTATATGAGAAAGGAAACCTAATCAGTGTCATGCTTGGGTCAGCAGAGAGAAATAGTGACACAGCCATAGTAATGTAAACACTAGTGACTTAACCAAGAGTTCTGATCAAACTATATTACAATACTGGGAGAATGGGGAAGAGGACAGATGACGTGGCAGTGATGGTGGGAGTGGAGGGTATGGAGAAAGGGTGAACATAAGATAACTAAATCTTCGTCTACCTTAAAATGAAGTTAATGGGCAGTGTTTAAAATTGATAAGAAATAGCCATAAGAGCATATTTGAAAATATGAAGGAAAAAAATAGCTCAAGTGGTTGCCTCTGGGCAGGGGATTAGAAGGGATGGGAGAGAAAACTAGTTTTTGTTATAAGCTTTTCCTGCCATTTGATTTGAAACTGGGTCCCTCCCTCTATATGTCAAAATTACAACTGGAGATGAGATTTGGGTGGGGACACAGAGCCAAACCATATCACTCACCAAGGTTCAACTTTTGCACACATGTAGTTTTCTCGTAGGGCTGTTGTGAGGTTTACAATGGTAAAGCATCCAACAGAGGGCCTGGCACTTAGTAGGTGCTCCAAGAACCTAGTTGTTATTACTGGTGATTGTTTTAAATAATATGAACTTGTAAAGAAAATGAAATAAACTTATTTTCATCTCCTTGAACAGACATTTTAGAAAAGTTGGTCTTTTTCTAAAGTGTCCTTTTTCTCCAAGTGTCCCCTATCTCAGAAGTGGCAAAACCTTTTACCCAGTATAGGTAAAACAATCTAACAATAAGAATAGCCCTTATTTATTTTCTTTCTCTTATCCCACATCTAATTCCAGAAAATCCTATTAGTTTTACTTTCAAAATGTGTCTCAAATTTTACCACTTCTTACTTCTCCCATTAAGCTCACACAAATTCTCCATGGACTGTAGATCTTCTGGCTCAGAGTATCTTTTGTGTCAAGGACTTCTTTGGAATACAGAAAGTTTATAGACTGCTTCTTAAACATTTTTCAATGTATAAAGTAAAACATATCAGAAAGATTACAAGGTGAAACCCCATCTCTACTAAAAATACAAAATTAGCCGGGTGTGGTGGCACATGCCTGTAATCCCAGCTACTCGGGAGGCTGAGGCAGGAGAATCACTTGAACCTGGGAGGCAGAAGTTGCAGTGAGCCGAGATCATGCCACTGCGCTCCAGTCTGGGTGACAGAGCAAGATTCCGTCTCAAAAACAAACAAACAAACAAAAAAACTCCAAAAAGATTATAATTATTTGGCAGCCGGGTTGGGAGAGAGACCAAGGATTGTGAAGACATTGTGAGTAAAGAGGCCACTGTGGAAATGGATTCTCTGGTCCAGCCACTCCAGCTGATAGCACGTGGATCCAAGATGAACCACCCAGACAAGCCCATCCCAAATTCCTGACCTAAAAATTGTGAGCCAAATAAAAATGGTGATTTTGTGTGTGTGTGTGTGAGATGGAGTCTCACTCTGTCACCCAGGCTGGAATGCAGTGGTGCTATCTGGGCTCACTGCAACCTCCGCCTCCTGGGTTCAAGTGATTCTCCTTCCTGCCTCAGCCTCCTGAGTAGCCGGGATTGCAGGCGCCCACCACCACGCCCAATTAATTTTTGTATTATTAGTAGAGATGGAGCTTCACCATGTTGAGCAGGCTGGTCTTGAACTCTTTACCTCAAGTGATCCTTGGCTTCCCACAGTGCTGGGATTACAGGTGTGAGTCACTGCATCCAGCCACAAATGGTGATTTTAAAGCACTAAGCTTTACAGTAGTTTGTTATGCAGCAACGGCTAACCAGAACATCAAGCAAGAAGGGAATTCTTAAAGCTAAGCAGAGAAATTATAAGCAATCAAAACAATGTCACGTGATAGTATACAATGGAGCAGAACTGCCAAATAAGCATGAAAACAAGTGAAGAAGATCTAGAACGTTTATTATTATTATTATTATTTTTTGAGACAGAGTCTCGCTTTGTCACTCAGGCTGGAGTGCAGTGGTGCAATCTTGGCTCACTGCAACCTCCGCCTCCCGGGTTCAAGTGATTCTCCTGCCTCAGCCTCAGCCTCCCAAGTAGCTGGGACTACAGGTGTGTGCCACCATGCCCAGCTAATTTTTTTTAATTTTTAGTAGAGACGGGGTTTCACCATGTTAGCTGATGGTCTCGACCTTCTAACCTTGTGATCCGCTGGCCTCGGCCTCCCAAAGTGTTGGGATTACAGGTGTGAGCCACCGTGCCCGGCCAGAACATTTATTTTTAAATGTAGGTCGTTAATGCAACAGATTTGTTATAGGGGAAAAAAGGACGGAAGAGTTTTAGGGGAAGACAATATACACACATAGGGAAAAAACAAAACACCGGTACCACATTATGATTCATCTGCCATTTCTGCCATTCTTAACACAGGTTTTAAAATAAACAGGCCAGGCGCAGTGGCTCATGCCTGTAATCCCAGCACTTTGGGAGGCCGAGGCAGGCAGATCCTCTGAGGTCAGGAGTCGAGACCAGGCTGGCCAGCATGGTGAAACCCTGTCTCTACTAAAAATACAAAAATTAGCTGGGCGTAGTGGCACGTGCCTGTAGTCCCAGCTACTTGGGAGGCTGAGGGAGAAGAAACCTTTGAACCCAGGAGGCAGAGGTTGCAAGGAGCTGAGATCACACCACTGCACCCCAGCCTGGGCAGTAGACCAAGACTCTGTCTCAAAATAAATAAATAAATAATAAAATAAAATAAACAAACTTAAAATATGGTGCGGGCTGTTAACGATAGAATAGGTTATTACAGGAAACGAAAGATTGATGCTGCGGTTTGAACGTATTCCCCAAATTTCACGTGTTGGAAACTTAATCCCCAATAAAACAGTGTTGAGAGGTGGGACCTTTAAAAGGTGATTAGGTCATGAGGGCTCCGCCCTCATGAATGATGCTGGTTTCAAGAGAGTAGGTAAGTTATTACAGGAGTGGACTCTTGATAAAAGGATATGTTTCGCCACTCTCACTATTTTTTAAATAATAGAGACAAGGTCTCACTATGTTGCCCAGGCTGGTCTTAAACTCCCAAGCTCAAGCGATCCTCCTGTCTCAACCTCGTAAAGTGCTAGGATTACAGGCATAAGCCACCATGCCCAGCTTGGCCACTTTCTTTCTTTCTTTTTTAATGTCTACTCATTTGTTAACTATGTTTCTGTATGATGTTATTAATATACTGCACATATGACAAGTCATACATCAAAACCAGATAGTACAAACAATTAAACAGATAATAATTTTAGCATTTTCTGTCTCACCACTAACAGATATTAAGCCCATCCTTACTAATTTATGCTCCTCACTTTAAAAAGGATGATCATATACTGGAAAAAACTGGATCAATGTATTTCTTCAATGAGGCTTTTTTGAGAGAAACAGGGCCCTCATTTCCTACTCCCCAGGATCCCCCCTCTCTCTGCTTCTTTCTTCTCCAGACTTCCTCCAGTGAAACTAATCTTTTGCTATACAAAATGCTTTTTGGTAGGCTGAAGAAAACAGTTGTTTAGCTCAGGCAGTTGAGATAAATGTCCAAAGATAGGGTAAAATTAATTAAACTTTATTTGTCCACCCTTACTCATGGGACCATGGTTTCTTCCTGTCCAGGCCACTTTCCTTTTGCTCTCTCATGCATGCTCTTGTGCTCTTCTACCCTTTCACCTTGGGGTGATGCAGCAAGAAGGCCCTTGACAGATGCAGGCCAGTCAGCCTTGACCTTCCCAGCTTCCTGAACTAGAAGAACTGAATCTCTTTTCTTTTTAACACAAATTACCCAGTTTCAGGTATTCTGTTACAGCAAAACAAAACAGACTAAGACAAGCATCTTCTTGAAATATGTGAGAAAAGATCTGTATCTGCTTATGAAAGGGACGATGTGATTCTGTTCAACTCTGAGGGACTTTCTTCCAGGATGACTCTGTGATTTTATGACCTAATGACTGTTCCCACTACTATTACCAAACTGCTTATGAACATGATAACAATTACTAAATAGCTACGTGCTGTTTAACACCACTGTGGCAGATACATTACCAACATCATTTAACTTTTGTGGCAATCCTGCCAATTAAGTATTATCATCTTCATTTAAAAAGTGCCAAAATGATGGTCAGCAAGATAAAGTAATATAGTCCCAAGGTTACTATGGTATAATACAGAATATAACTGGTCTTTGCCCACCTTTCCTGGCATAGATCTTCAAAAATCCTTGCAATTTCCTGAGTGCCAGGAATATCTTTGTTGAGCTAATGTGGTGACGCATAGTGGCCCCACAGATAGCTTCGGGCAGGGGACTGATCACCAGAAAGATCAAGCATGTGATTAGAGTTGTAACTCTGAGCCATCTTCTGCACTTCTGTAGTCTTGAGCCCTTTTCTGAATCCCTCAAAGAATGCTTAACCTTGAAAACAATTTTCAGTAATTATTCAGGGCAGATATAGGGGCATGGCTCCAGCATAAAATCTTAAAAATCTATCTTTAACTTCTAGTAGAGTGAAGAGTCTCGTTTTTGTTTCCTATAAGCTAGAGAGAAACCACAAAACACAAATTCTGAAAATACTTTTGTGGTCAAAAGTGTATGCTGGTCGGGTGCAGTGGCTCACGTCTGTAATCCTAGCACTTTGGGAGGCCGAGGTGGGCAGATCACCTGAGGTCAGGAGTTCAAGACCAGCCTGGCCAACATGGCGAAACCCCATCTCTACTAAAAATACAAAAAATAGCCAGGCATGGTGGCAGCACCTGTAATCCCAGCTACTCAGGAGGCTGAGGCAGGAGAATCACTTGAACTCAGGAGGCAGAGGTTGCAGGGAGCCAAGGTCATGCCACTGCATGCCAGCCTGGGTGACAGAGCGAGATTCTGTCTCAAAAAAAAAAAAAAAAAAAAAAAAAGTGTATGCTGCAACTGTTCTCAGCCAAAAAGAGCTTTCTAAGCACCAACACAGAAAAGCAATCTCATGGGATCCAAGCAGTAATACTATACTTTTTACTATAGCTTAGGCAAAAGCTTTCTAAGCCTTTATTTCAACTATGAAGTTTCCTTTCACAGAACCAAAAATGGATTGCCCAAATTTAATCTTCCTTTCCTAGGATGCATGTGAATTATATTGTTTATAAATGCTACTAGTTTTTACTTTTATTTTTAATTATCTGAATCTCTTCTACGGAAATGCTGTAAGTTTTTAGATTCATCTGTGTTACAATATTTTTATTTCTTACCTGGCCTGTTAGTGGCTGCCATAATAAAAACCTGCTGGCGTGCTTCCAGACCATCCATCTCTGTAAGTAGCTGATTCACCACTCGGACACTTGCCCCTGTCTAAAAAGACATAAATCTGGTTCCATCAGCTCTCAATACAAAGGAAAAATACCCATTTTCTTCCACATAAAAATAATACATTTCCCCATGCAAAGGAGATAACAATGATAATTTTCTGAGGCGTCACTATATGCAGACACTGTGCAAAATGTGTTCTCATCAGTGGACCTCCCCAGCAATCCTATTATTATCCACAGTCTAAATGAGGAAAGTGAGGCTTAGAGGGATTATTTGTCCAAGTTCTCATCACTAGATAAAGGAAGAAATGAGACTCAATCTCAGGCTGAATGGATCCCAAGGTCTGATGTTTTCGAGTTACTCAAAGATCTAACCTTCACAATACACTTCCCTTGGGGCAAATCTACAGCTAGCTTTCGTTTCTTTGGTAGAGATGGGGTCTTGCTATGCTGTCCAGGCTGGTCGCGACCTCCTGGCCTCAAGCAATCCTCTTGCCTCAGCCTCCCAAAGTGCTGGGATTATAGGTGTGAGCCGCTGCACCCCACCAAGACTAAGCTTTTTTGTTTGTTTGTTTGTTTTGTTTTTTGAGATGAAGTTTCACTCTTGTTGCCCAGAATGCAGTACAATGGTGTGATCTTGGCTCACTGCAACCTCCATCTCCCAGGTTCAAGCAATTCTCCTGCCTCTGCCTCCCAAGTAGCTGGGATTACAGGCATATGCCACGATGCCTGGCTAATTTTGTAATTTCAGTAGAGATGCGGTTTCACCACGTTGGTCAGGCTGGTCTTGAAACTCCTGACTTCAGGTGATCGGCCCACCTCGGTCTCCCAAAGTGCTGGGATTACAGGAGTGAGCCACCGCGCCCAGCCCTAGACTAAGCTTTTGAACCCCAAATTTCCCAGTATATCAGGTATTCTAGATCTCATTTTATTTTATTTTTAAAGCCAGTCAAATTTAACAGTGGGAGGTTGTATACCAACTTTGGTGAGACTAACTTTTTTTTTTTTTTTTTTTTGAGGCAGGGTTTTACTCTGTAGCCAAGGCTAGAGTGTACTGGTGTGATATCAGCTCACTGCAGCCTTCCCCTCCTGGGCTCAAGCAGTCCTCCCACCTCAGCCTCCCAAGTAACTGGGATTACTGGTGTGTGTCACCATGCCTGGCTAATTTTCATATTTTTTCTAGAGATCCTGTTGCTATATTGCCCAGGCTAGTCTCGAACCCCTGAACTCAACCAATCCTTCCGCCTTGGCCTCCCAAAGTGCTGGGATTACAGGCTTGTGCCACTGCCCCTGGACGACACTAATGTTAATAAGTTCTGATAACCCACCACCATTAGACATTAGACCAGCCAGGTGTTCCAGATCTTTTTAGTGCAACACATACAAGAGTATCTGGGACACTGAGGTATTTTCTCTTTTCCTTGAAGCAAATAATACAAAGTACAGCTACCTCAGCAATATCTAAGTGAAAGGAAACATTCAGGGAGTTGGTATAAATTCAGGGAGAGGAATAAATCACTTAGATACAGAAACAACAAAAAAGTTTTAAATGAAGGAAATGAGAAAAGTGGTGCTGTGTTTTTGGTCATTAATTGCTTTTCTTCACCATAAATTTTATGTACAGAGGTGGTAATGGGCTTACCTCATTTCTTTCTTTTTTTTTTTTCTTTTTTTTTTTTGAGACAGGGGTCTTATTCTGTCACCCAGGCTGGAAGTACAGTGGTGAGATCTCAGCTTACTGCAACCTCTGCCTTCTAGGCTCAAGCAATCCCCCTACCTCAGTCTCCCAAGTGGCTGGGACTACAGGTATGCACCACCACACCTGGCTAATTTTTCTCTCTCTTTCTTTTTTTTTTTTTTTTTTGTAGAGCCGGGATTTCACCATGTTGCCCTTGCTGGTCTTGAACTCCTGGACTCAAGCAATCTGCCCACCTCGGCTGCCCAAACTGCTGGGATTACAGGTATGAACTACCACGCCCAGCTTACCCCACTGATTTCTCTAGAAAAAAAAAATTTGGTGCTCCTTATTATCACTCCTTGGTAACATAACACTAATAGAATCATAATCCATACTCAAAAATATAAGGAAGTAATGGGTAAAAAACATTTTTTCTACATAAGCAAGACAAACTCAGAGTCAATACAAGAATGACTGATAGATTTTGCTGTATTAAAGCCATAATATTCTGGCCGGGCATGGTGGCTCACACCTGTAATCCCAGCACTTTGGGAGGCCGAGACATGTGAATCACCTGAGGCCAGGAGTGCAAGACCAGCCTGGCCAACATGGCAAAACCCCATCTCTACTAAAAATACAAAAAATTAGCTGGGCATGGTGGTGGCAACCTGTAATCCCAGCTGCATGGGAGGCTGAGGCAGAAGAATTGCTTGAACCCGAGAGGCGGAGGCTGCAGTGAGCCAAGATTGCATCATTGCATTCCAGCCTGGGCGACAGAGTGAGACTCTCAAAACAGAAAACAAACAAACAAACAAACAAAACCTATAATATTCTATATAATAAAATTAAATATAAGTCATAAGACTGGGAAAAATAGTGTCAACACATAATTAAATAAAAGACTACTTTCCATCATAGAGTACCAATTAATGTAAAAAAAGAAAAAGCAATAGCAAAAGGGTTGAAAGATAAGATCAAATAATTTCAAATCACTGGAGATAGTCAACCTCATGGTAATCAGGGACATGTATACTAAAATGTAATATGATTTGCCAATAAAACTGCCAAAAAATAAAAAGATGGGTATAATCCATTGTTGATAGGAAATGGTTATTTTCACACACTGTTGGTGGGCACATGTAACTGACAGTTTTTGTGAAGGATGATACAGCATTATTTTTCAAAATCTAATATATATCAATCTTCAACCCTGATTTTCACTTCCAAAAATCTATCTCATATAGTCCCATCACAGGTGCACAAAAATACGTGAAACAAGTTCAGCAGAGTTCTATTTACAACTGGAAACAATCTAAATGTCCAAAACAGGAGAATTATTATGTAAATTCTGCTGTATCCAGACTGAGGATTATACAATATATATTTTTAAGTTATTACGTACATGAGAAAGTCATCAAGACAGAATGACCACACTTATATAAAAAATAGAAGCCTAGGTCCAGGCATGATGTAATCCCAGCACTTTGGGAGGCTGAGGCAGGAGGATTGCTTGAGGCCAGAAGTTCAATACAAACCTGGGCAACATAGCAAGATCCCACCTCTAAAAACAAAAACTTAGCTGGGTATGGTGGTGCACACCCGTACTACTAGCTACTCAGGCAGCTGAGGTGGGATCATTTCTTGAGCCCAGGAGCTCAAGGCAGCAGGCAGTGAGCTACAATCACACCACTGCACTCCAGCCTGGGCGACAGGGTAAGACCCTGTCTCAAACAACAGCAACAACAACAAAACAGAAGCGTAAAATATAAATTTTTTTATGTTTCTGGAAAAAATTCTAGAATGATGCATACTAAATGACAACTATTAGCAGTCTCGTAATAACCTCCAAAAAGAGTAATACGGAGGAGAATGGAAAGAAATTTACTCTCTTTATACTTGTGCTTTATTTGAATTTTTCACAAATGTATATTCATGTATAACTAGTGCAATTAAAAAAGAATACATTTGCCGGGCGCGGTGGCTCACGCCTGTAATCTCAACACTTTAGGAGGCCGAGGCGGGCAGATCACGAGGTCAGGAGTTCGAGACCAGTCTGGCCAACATAGTGAAACCCCATCTCTACTAAAAATACACAAAAAATTAGCCAGGCGTGGTGGTGTGCGCCTGTAATCCCAGCTACTCGGGAGGCTGAGGCAGGAGAATCGCATGAACCCAGGAGGCAGAGGTTGCAGTGAGCCGAGATCGCGCCACTGCACTCCAGCCTGGGCAACAGAACGAGACTCTGTCTCAAAAAAAAGAGAATGCATTCAAATTTAAAATGTTTTTAGAGGCCGGGCATGGTGGCTCATGCCTGTAATCCTAGCACTTTGGAAGGCTGAGGCAGGTGGATCACCTGAGGTTAGAAGTTCGAGACCAGCCTGGCCAACATGGTGAAACCCTGTCTCTACTAAAAAAAAAAATACAAAAAATCAGCTGGGCATGGTGGCACACACCTGTAGTCCCAGCTACTCAGGAGGCTGAGGCACAAGAATCGCTTGAACCCAGGAGGCAGAAGTTGCGAAGAGCTGAGATCGTGCCACTGCACTCCAGCTTGAGTGAGAGTGAGACTCTGTTTAAAAAAAAAAAAAATCAAATAAAAAGAAACAAAAAATAAAAATAAAATGTTTTTGGAATCTGCTTTAGGTGAAAATGTTAGAAAAGCAAACTATAGCTGGGCGTAGTGGCTCACACCTGTAATGCCAGCACTTTGGGAGGCCAAGGCGAGTGGATCACCTGAGGTCAGGAGTTCAAGACCAGCCTGGCCGAAGTGGTAAAACCCCGTCTCTACTAAAAATATAAAATTAGCCAGGTGTGGTGGCACACATCTGTAGTCCCAGCTACTTGGGAGGCTGAGTCAGGAAAATCGCTTGAACCTGGGAGGCAGAGGCTGCAGTGAGCTGAGATTACACCACTGCACTCCAGCTTGGGTGACAGAGCAAGACTCTGTCTCAAAACAAACAAACAAAACAAAAAACAAAACACAACAAAAACACAAGAAAAGAAAACCATATATATCAGAGTATAGAAATGTATCGCAGTAGGCTGGGCGTGGTGGCTCACGCCTCTAATCCCAATACTTTGGGAGGCCGAGGATGGTGGATCACTTGAGACCAAGAGTTCGAGACCAACCCGGCCATCATGGTGAAACCCCATCTCTACTGAAAATACAAATATTAGCCGGGCATGGTAGCAGGCGCCTGTAATCTCAGCTACTCGGGAGGCTGAGTCAGGAAAATCGCTTGAACCTGGGAGGCAGAGGTTGCAGTGAGCTGAGATAGCACCATTGCACTCCAGCCTGGGTGACAGAGCAAGACTCTCTCTCAAAAGAAAAAAAAAAAAGAAATGTATGGCAGTAGACATCCAAGAAACAGATAAGGCTGCTCTGCCTATGGAGCAGCCATTCTTTATTCCTTAAAAAAAAGAGAGAGATAAACCAGAAGTTAGACATGTACTTCATACGGCTACAGACTTCTTTGAGGGCAACAGTTGACAATGAACCTCTCCAAATTTAGATTTACCAGCTGACAGTAGAGAGCTTCAAACCAATTGAAGGGGCTATGGACAAATGAAGGGTTTATTCATGGCAAAAGAGAGAGAATAAAAAGGAAAGGAATAAAATCCAGAGCGTGCTGTGCCCTAACCAGCTGGAGATAACAAAGTGCTGTGTTTTGCTCCATAGCCCACAGTAGACTTTGGAATATGACTGGGGAACCTGGGAAGGATCTCTGCCTCAGTCACTGACATCACTATCAAAGATAAGCCTGTAGTAAGAATCTTCTATGATGGTATCGATGACTAGGATGAAGAAACAAAACCGCTAAAATGTGAGTCACATTTATTTATTTATTTATTTATTTATATTAGTCATCCTTTTTTGTGTGTGACTTTTGAATGTTTTTGGAGATTTTTAGCAAAATGAGGCATGTAATAATGTTTTATGACCTAACAACACACACACACACACACACACACACACACACACACACATATTGAAAATAAATCACAAAAGATTTCCTAGGTTTCAGAAATGATGGTAAAACTCTGTCTCTACTAAAAACTACAAAAATTAGCCAGGTGCGGTGGCGGGCGCCTGTAATCCCAGCTGCTCGGGAGGCTGAGGCAGGAGAATCGCTTGAACCCGGGTAGCAGAGGTCGCAGTGAGCCGAGATCACACCATTGCACTCCAGCCTGGGCGAAAGAGTGAGACTCTGTTTCAACAACAACAACAAAAAGAAATGTAACCATTCCTTCAGTCATCTTACAAGAAATGTACTTGTGGCCAGGCATGGTGGCTCACCCATGTAATCCCAGCACTTTTTGGGAGGCTGAGGCGGATGCATCACCTGAGGTCAGGAGTTCAAGACCAGCCTGACCAACATGAGAAAACCCTGTCTCTACTAAAAATACAAAAATTAGCCAGGCATGGTGGCGGGTGCCTGTAATCCCAGCTACTCAGGAGGCTGAGGGAGGAGAATCGCTTGAACCCAGGAGGCGGAAGTTGCAGTGAGCCGAGATTGCACCATTGCACTCCAGCCTGGGAGACAAGAGCAAAACTCCGTCTCAAAAAAAATAAAAATAAAAATAAATAAAAATAGCAGTTGCTATCTGCTTCAAAAAGGTTATATATTTATTGTTTATGTTATGCTTCACTAAGCTTCAAATTGTTATACAACAGCACTCCTAATAACAACTGTTTCTGGTACTCCATACTGAAATCTCTAAGGACTGTGACTCAGTGTGGCTGACACAAGTGGTATTCAGTGCAGATCAATTTTATATCTTCTCCAGATATAAAATGGGTGTTGGGTCTTTTTTTATCTTCTTCATTTTAATGTCTTCACTTTAAGAGAAAAGGTTTTGGGTCTTAAAAGTTAATAACCTGACCCTATTTTGAGTGCATGATATCTTAAACTGTATTTTTTCCTGTCTCAAGAACCCATTTAGCTTAAGAATGTTGTAGGATTACAAGATTATAAGGCAAGCTATTTAAAACAATATCATTTCCATACTTACCTACTCATTTGTGTGAATTAGGATGACCTAAAGATTGTGCAACCAAAATAATATACAGGAAAAAAACTGGATGCAGAGGCAGATACAGAATACAACTGCTATCTCTAGGATTTGATTTCAAATTACTAAGTGTCTTCATTAAGAGTCTCAATGCTCCCAAGGGATGACTTCATAAGAAATACCTGGCTTGGAACATAGAAAAGGTTTATTGTGCTAAAAGAATCTGAAAACCACTAGTCCATGATACTTACCTCTCGGTCTGATCTTCGAGGACATAAAGCATCCACTTCATCAAAGAATATCACACAGGGTGCTGAGTTCTTGGCTCGTTGAAAAACTTGTCGCACAGCACGTTCACTCTCACCAACATACTAAACATACACAGAAAGGAAATAAAATACCAACAGTTCAACTTTGTGGTTTGGGTCAAATGATACTAAAACAGTTTTATGTGACATAAACTAGTTTTATGTGTCAAAGTCCAGAAAGTATCAGAATGAACCATATACAATTGCTGATATTTAACCATTTTTGACCTGTAATAGCCAACTGCATATAGTTCAACTTAATAAAATTAGCTACTATTTAAGCCTACTATAAATTTCCTTATTTATAAAATGAAGACTTAAGTGAAACGTAAGGTCTTCTCTAGCTCAAAAAAAATCACCAAAATTCAATTGCACTTTAGAACTAATCTTGTAAGCCTCGTGCATATAAAATATCCAGCAGTAATTTTCATTAATTCAACAGTATTTTACATACACACAAGTCAAATTACTGTTTTATTGTTATTTCTACACAAGTCGTCTTACTAAATAAAGGAATAACTATTTTGTCATACAGCATCAGAGGAGGCAAAGTGAGCCAACTAGGCATTTAACAGGTTTCATAATGGCTTACTCTATGTTGAAATCTAAATCAAAATATAAAACATTAAGATAAGTCAAGAAATATAGCAATTCACAAGCAACTATAACATTAGGACTAAGTAATATGAAAAGCTACATGTAAGGATTATTTCACTTTTAGCTTAGGCATAAGAAATTTTTCTTGTAAAATGTCAAACCAGATGATTAAGAAAGAGCAGTTGTTTTCTTAATGAAACTGCCAAATAAGATGGAATCCAAAAACATCTTTACAGTGCCAATTATTATTATTATTTTTGTTTTAAGACAGGGTCTCTCTGTCAACCAGACCGGACTGCAGTGGAGCCATCTCGGCTCACTGCAACCTCCACCCCTCCAGGCTCAAGTGATTCTCCTGCCTCAGCCTCCCGAGTAGCTAGAATTACAGGCATACCGCCACTACCACCTGGCTAATTTTTGTATTTTTAGTAGAGATGGGGTTTCACCATGTTGGCCGGGCTGGTCTCGAACTCCTGACCTCAAATATCCACCTGACTCAGCCTCCCAAAATACTGGGATTACAGGCATGAGCCACTGCCCCCGGCCTACAGTGCCAACTATTTCATATCACCTATGCTATTTAATGACTATATGGCCATACTAAATAATCAAGGCAAAGAGTACCACAGACGACAGAGATTAAAGTGCTATTTTTTCATTTGACTGGAACTTTCTTTCCCTCACATCCTTTTGGTACTTTTCTTTGAACTTTTGCTCATTCTGCTTCCCTTACTTGAACTGCTTTCTAACCTACCTCCAAACATTTCTTCTTGCATTCTAAAAGATCCTCATTAATCATTCTTCCCATAATAGCTAATTTGATTAAGTTGAACTATATGCAGTTGGCTATTACAGGTCAAAAATGGTTAAATATCAGCAATTGTATATGGCTCATCCTCATCCTGATACTTTCTGGACTTTGACACATAAAACTGTTTTACTATCATTTGACCCAAACCAAACCCAAAGTACTTCTTTGCTCTTAAAGTACTTTGTATTATTATAACATTTGAGCTCTTCTACCTTCACTATATTATATTACAAAGCCCTTGGAAAGCAGGGGTCCTATTCAGATATTCAGATTTTATCATTATTATAACATTTGAGCTCTTCTACCCTCACTATATTATATTACAAAGTCCTTGGAAAGCAGGAGTCTTATTCAGATTTTTCTGTCATAACATCCTGCACAGTGTATAAATATAGCACACAGTGTGCAAATATAATAAACAGTGTACAAATATAGTAGACCTTCCTGGAAAATCGAATTCAGCAAAAACTATACTTGCAATGCTGAAGCAAAATATTCAGTACTGTTGTAAAAGAAGGCATATCAGGGGGCTGGGAGACATAGTTTCAGATAGGAATAGAAGAGAACAATCAATACCGTTGGCAAAGTGACTTTGGAAATGGTAAACCAAGGTAGCTAGGTAAAAGGAAATTTAATTTAGGGAAAGGTAAACCTAAAGTTTCAACGAGGACATATTAAAACCTACTTAATCTTAACAAGGCAACAGTGATTAAAAATAAGTAAATAAATGAAAAGCCCATCTTATCCTTTATTTGAAACATATGCAACATTTCAAGTAAAGATCCTACATTTATTATCTCAAAATCTTTATTGGCCATCAAATTTTCAACCATTTTATTCTGGCTTTTGCAAACATCATTATTAAACATATTTTCCCTAAAGCCACCAATGACCTTCTAATTACCAAATCCCAAGTCCCACTCTCACTATCTTTTATACTGTTTGGTCACACTGACAAGGTTGAAAAACTCATCTTCCCTTGGTTTTCAGGCTTAGAAGGTCCGGGGTGTCCTCCATCTTATGACCAGGCACTTTCGGTCTCCTTTACCAGATCTTGCTTCTTTATCCCTTAATTGTTCGAATCTTTCAGGGTTCTGTCAGAGGCCCTTAATGTAACTGTTCTTTTACTTAATAAACTTGTCCTACCAGACTGAACCCATTCCCATGGTTTTAGATGCCACTTGGATGACAGTGACTTTCAAATCTCTTCAGAGCTTCAGATTCACATTTCCTACTGCCTGCTGTACATCTCCAGATGGCTGTTTAATCTAAAATGTCCTAGAGTGAACTCATTTTCCAATCCCAAGATGCCCCATCTTCCTCATTAGATCATCTAATCTTTTTTTTTTTTTTTTTTTTTGAGACGGAGTCTCACTCTGTCGCCCAGGCTGGAGTGCAGTGGCGTGATCTCTGCTCACCGTTAACCTCCACCTCCTGAGTTCAAACAATTCTCCTGCCTCAGCTTCCTGAGTAGCTGGGATTACAGACACCCACCACCATGCCTGGCTAATTTTTTTGTATTTTTACAATGGGGTTTCACCACGTTGGCCACACTGGTCTTAAATTCTTGACCTCAAGTGATCTGCCCACCTTGGCCTCCCAAAGTGCAGGGATTATAGGCGTGAGCCACCGCACCCAGCCCAGATCATCTAATCTTTCAGAGACATTCTGCACTCTTCCATAGACCTCTTCCCCCTACCCACCCGTTAAAAACAAATCAGACCACAATGAGGCAAAATGTCATATTTACCAGACTGGCAAAAATGAAAATATCAGACACCAACACTGCTGTTGAGAATGTGGGACAATCTGATACAATCACTTTATAAAAATAGTTAGCAATATCCAATTTTTTTTTTTTTTGAGACAGGATGTTGCTCTGTTGCCTAGGCTGGAGAGCAGTGGCGTGATCATAGCTCACTGCAGCCTCGACCTCTCAGGCTCACGTGATCCTCCCACCTCAGCCTCCCAAGGAGATGGGACTACAGGTGTGCATCTGGCTAATTTTATGGGGTTTTTTTGTAGAGACAGGGTCTCACTATGTTGCCCATGCTGGTCTCAAACTGGCCTCAAGCAATCCTCCTGCCTTGACCTCTCAAAGTGCTGGGATTACAGGTGTGAGCCACTGTGCCCAGCCAATACCTAATATTTTTGAAAGTGCACATACTCTAAGATTCAGCAATTCTCCTTCTGGGTATATACCCTAAGGGGAAAAAATCTCACAAATATATGCAAAGATATACATATATAATATTCAACCTAAAAATTCATCAGAAAAAAAACTGATTTTTAAAGTATGGTTATATTCATTCAATGAAATGCCACACAAAAAGTTAATAAACTAAAAATACATCAACAGAGATAAGCATTATAAATAAATATTGAACAAAAATAACAACCAAGAATAGGTGTAGTCACTCACACATGTAATCCTAGCATTTTGGGAGGCTGAGATAGGAGGATCACCTGAGGCCAGGAGTTTGAGACCAGCCTGGACAATACAGCAAAACCTCTACTTCCAGAGACCCTGTCTCTCTCTCAAAAAAACAAAACAAAACAAAAACCAAAAAACTCAACCAAACCAAGTTGCAAAATAATACACACTATTTAAAGGGGTTTTTTGTTTGTTTTGCTTTATACCATGGAGAGTTTATAAGGAGAGTTCCAAACTTATAACTAAAGAGATATAACAGTTATAAACTTCAAATGTACCCATCACTGACCTTCAATTATTATCAACTCAATTAATGACCAGTCTTGCTTCATCTATACTCCTGGCCACTTTCCTTGTTTTATTGAAGAAAATCCTAGATGTCCTATTTTCTTTATAAATATTTCAGTATCTCTAAAATATGATTTTAACATGTCATATCACACTTAAAAATTAGTATTTCCTTAATATAAAATATTCAGTAAGCACTAACATTTCCAATTATCTCATAAACCTCATACTTGAAAAAAATTACATTAAAAATTTTTTTTGGTAGAGACAGGGTCTTGGTATGCTGGTCTGTCTTAAATGCCTGGCCTCAAGTGATCCTCTTGCCTCAGCCTCCCAAAGTGCTGGGGATTACAGGTGTCGGCCACTGTGCCTGGCCTTATACTTCTGAAACATATAAAATAATACTATATATTGTTTAGGGATAAATATATACATAGTAAATATAGAAAGAAGTGCATGGAACTAATAAGCACCAAATTCAGCCTTGTGGTAAGTTCCATGGGAAAGAGAACAGGGAACATCATGAGGGAGGGTTTGCAAGAAGCTTTAAGTGTACTGCTGTTTTTTGTTTTTGTTTTTGTTTTTTGCTGGGTGATAGATACATAGGGGTATATTATATTACTCTTTGGAATTCCTTATATGTGGAAATATTTTATAATAAAATTTTTATTAATTACAATCTTTAAAAATATGTTACACTCTTGACTTAAAGCCTCTATTAGCTCTCTGATATTCTGAAGTTAACATCCAAACTTTAGCTTGGTATAAAGGCCCTTCAATGTCTGGCTATAACCTTCTTTTCCAATCCCAGTTCCCACCAATGCCCTCTGCTTCAAGGTTCACATCTAATACCACCTCTGCTGGAAAATCAAAACCAAGTACAAGAAAAGTTATGAGGTATGTAAAAAGCCCATAGGAAATACTTAAGTATAACTCCCTTATTTTAGGGAGAAAGTAATACACAATAGGAAAGATTTAAAAATTGAGGTAGAGATAAATTTTAAAAACCTTTTAAAACAAATGTTACCCTCATTTCTTCTTTGTTGGAATATATCATAGAATGGCATTTTTACTTTTCATAGAGAGGGACAAAAAAATAAATTCAAAGTGTCTTAAATTTGGATAATAAGTTTCTTAAATGCAGAAGGAAGATACAGCACTTGAGTGACTTCTATCTCCAGAAGTATTTTTATTTATTAATGTGGAACTCATCTGAGCCACATGACAACTGGACAAAAAGTAGATCAGGAGTCAGACAACTCAGATTGAAATCTTTGCTCTACTGCTTCTAGCTGTGGGAAAATTCAGGCTCAGAGGTTAACAGACTTAATTGAGAAAGCATTTAAACACCCAAAGTGGCAGAGCAGAGCAAAGCTCAGCCTCCTCACTCCTACAGCACTGATTTTAAATACCAAAATACCACAATTGCTGAAAGATCTGAGAACATTTTACCCCGTAATTTGCATGACCATTACTTTTTCTAATCTAAAATAATGGTTCATGCTCAATAACTTACCATGTTTAGTAATTCGGGGCCCTTGACAGATATAAAATTTAGTCCGGACTCATTTGCAACAGCCTAGCAAGAGGAAACAAAAAGACACAAATAAGACCAATACACAGTAATAATAACAATAATAATGATGATGATGTGTGACAATGAAAGGACTCTGTGTGCGTGTGTGTGTGTGTGATTTAGATGGAGTCTTGCTCTGTCGCCCAGGATGAAGTGCAGTGGCGTGATCTCGGCTCACTGCAAACTCTGCCTCCCGGGTTGACACCATTCTCCTGCCTCAGCCTCCCAAGTAGCTGGGACTACAGGCGCCCGCCACCACGCCCGGCTAATTTTTTATATTTTTAGTGGAGATGGGGTTTCACCATGTTAGCCAGGATGGTCTCAATCTCCTGACCTCGTGATCAGCCTGCCTCAGCCTGCCAAAGTGCTAGGATTACAGGCGTGAGCTACTGCGCCTAGCCCTTTTTGTGGTCTTAATTCTGTGTCTCCCTTTCTATATTGTTACCTCTTTATTATTAAAAGGAAAAAAGGGTTGGGTGCGGTGACTCGCCTGTAATCCTAGCACTTTGGGAGGCTGAGGCGGGTGGATCACCTGAGGTCAGGAGTTCGAGACCAGCCTGACCAATATGGTGAAACCCCATCTCTACTAAAAACACAAAAATTAGTCGGGCATGGTGGCATGCGCCTATAGTCTCAGCTACTCGAGAGGCTGAGACAGGAGAATTGCTCGCACCCGGGAGGCAGAGGTTGCAGTGAGCCAAGATTGTGCCATAGCACTCCAGCCTGGGCGACAGAGCGAGACTCTGTCTCAGAAAAAAAAAAAGGAAAAAAGACAAATGGGAAAAGGGGAATGGATAAAGGGAAAATCAAAGGAAATAAACGTTAACATGTTAACGTACAACTTTTTAAAAAAAATTTCACTTTAATTTTTTTTTTTTTTTTTTTGAGACAGAATCTTACTGTCGCCCAGGCTGCAGTGCAGTGATGAGATCACCGCTCACTGCAGTCTTGACTTCCCAGGTTCAGGCAATCCTCTCACCTCAGCCTTCCGAGGAGCTGGGATTACAGGAGTATGCCACCACACTCAGCTAATTTTTGTATTTTTTTGGTAGAGGCAGGGTTTTGCCACATTGCCCAGGCTGAAACCTACGACTTTCTAAGAATTACTAAGGCTATAAATCAAATGGAAATGACACAAAATATTTATGTGAACATTTGTTTACATAAACATGCTTATGTAAATATAAATACATTTATAGCCCTAGTTTGGAATTCCAGTGAAATGCTAGTCTCTGTATTCAAGAAATACCTCATGGGATGAAAGCATTCATTGATTGACAAATGAAAATTTAACATCAGTTATCAGTCTTTACGAGGAGTCAGTGTTGAGAAACTCATAGTTGTATGTGTAGAAGAGTCTAAGAATTACAATCTGAATGCAGAGGTGAAACCTGAATAAAATCAATCAGAACTTCAAAATGATCATGGAAGAGAGTTCTTTCCTATTCTTAGAACCTGGTATCTGAGCTCCCCATCTATGTTCCACTTACTCCTCAGCAACACCACTTGGATTGCACAAGCATTTCAAATCTACCACTTCCAAAACTGGACTCCCAATTCTTATTCTTCCAAACCTCTCCAACTCCAGTAACTGCATGCCCTGACTTTATGCTAGTTACATACTTAGTATGTGCAGGTGCCAAGAAAAATTGTATTATTTTGTTATCCTGAGTAAACAAAACAATCAAGATCAGCCAAATACCTAATTTTATATGTATCTCTAGGTTTCTAGGTTCTGACCTATAATTTGTTCCATGAGTTTATCCTAGGCCACACTTTGCCTCTGCCATTCAAGGACATTTCCTATTTCTGGATTCTTGGGCACATAGTCTTGCACCCCTTGGAGAACCTGATGAAAGGTGTTGTGAACACTCTTCCCCAGAAACAATACATATACACAATACATTGCCTGGGCTCATAGATTCAGTGAAGCTGTGAAGTCCATTCATGGAGTCCTAGGTAAGAGTCCCTGCTCCCAAAGGTCAGATGTAAGAAATCTGACTAAGGCCGGGCACGGTGGCTCATGCCTGTAATCCCAGCACTTTGGGAGGCTGACACGGGTGGATCACGAGGTCAGGAGATCGAGACCATCCTGGCTAATGCGGCGAAACCCCGTCTCTACTAAAAATACAAAAAATTAGCTGGGCATGGTGGCAGGCACCTGTAGTCCCAGCTACTCAGGAGGCTGAGGCAGGAGAATGGCGTGAACCCAGGAGGCGGAGCTTGCAGTGAGCCAAGGTTGTGCCACTGCACTCCAGCCTGGGTGACAGAGCAAGACTCCATCTCAAAAAAAAAAGAAAGAAAGAAAGAAAGAAAGAAAGAAATCTGACTAAACAGAGTGGTCCTCAATTGTTGGCAGTTCAGTAGTGGGGAGAAGAAGAGGAGAAATGTAGATCTATGATGTTTTAGTACTATATATGCTTTTCAAGTTATCCAAGCTACCTCCTCTCTGCTGTGAACACGACTACTCAAAGGCAGATGTAACTAATTAAATAATAAACACTATAGGACACACATGAAAGGGAACTGCATTGACCTGGAGAATTCACACACCAGCATGCAGAACCTTCTTTCTGGCTATATTTTTCCAAAACTATTGTGAAAAAATTGTAGATCAATGACTGTGTTGTTCTCTTCTACCTCCATACCCAGCTCTCTGAAAGCAATGCCTTTTAAGAGTACTGAAAGCATTAAGCAAGGAAAATTAGTATAAATAAAAGTAAGTTTTACACACAGCACTATGGATATTTGATATTTACTGAGGAGCTATAATTTGGTTGCTGTTGTACTTATTAAAAATGTTATTATTTCAATTTCTTACAATTCAAAATATTTTTAAAAGTTGATAAGGGTTAGTTATGGATGTAATATTATACAGACACTAAAAATGATGGATAACATACTTTACACATAGGGAAGACAGTTCTAATAAGCATAATTCCAATGGGGAAAAAAAGCACAAAAAGACAGAAATTTGCCCACATAAAAATCAAACCAAAAAAGCTCAAGGTGTCAAACATGGTTACAGTCAAGATAAACTAATCAACATTTATAAATAACAAATCTTAATATAGGAAGTGATATAAATAAGAAAGAAAATCACATGTATGCCATTAGAAAAATAGGAAAGGATATGAATAGACAATTCACAAAGAAATATAGCCAATAAACATACTTAAATAAAAAAAACTAGTTTTTTTTTTTTTTGAGACAGAGTCTTACTCTGTTGCCTAAGCTGGCATGCAGTGGCGTGATCTTGGCTTACTGCAGCCTCTGCCTCTTTGGGTCAAGTGATTCTTGTGCCTCAGCCTCCCGAGTAGCTGGGATTACAGGCATGCACCACTGCATCTGGCTAATTTTTGTAATTTACTTTAGTAGAGACAGGGTTTTACCATGTTGCCCAAGCTGGTCTTGAAATCATGGCCTCAAGTGATCCACCCGCCTCGGCCTCCCAAAGTGCTGGGGTTACAGGCATGAGCTACCATGCCTGGCCAAAAAAACACTAGTAATTTTTAAAATGCAAATTAAACTGTAAGACAGCATTTTTACCTATTAAATTGTCCACTATTAAGAGCAACGTTCATGGCCATCACTAGTTTAAGGTGTGGGAAAATTGATTCTCATACCCTATTGATAAAAAGGTAAAAACTGGTGAAAACCTTTAGGAAGGCACTTTAATAATATGGCTCAAAAGCCTTAAAAACATACATTCCTTTGACTGGAAAATTATTTAGAAATGCATTCTAATATAATTATTAGTCAAGGTACAAAAATATAAGTGCAAGGCCATTTAAGGTAGTGTTGTTTCAATATGGGATCATTTCCATAAATTATAGAACATCTATCTTTATGGTAAAATATTATGCAGGCATTAAAAATATTGATGTGTATCAATATATACTGACGTGAAGATGTTCAGGAAATATAGCTAAGTGAGAAAAACATGTTTAAAAAAGCTTATATTTGTGGCTGGGCGTGGTGGCTCACGCCTGTAATCCCAGCACTTTGGGAGGCCGAGACGGGCAGATCATGAGGTCAGGAGTTCGAGACTAGCCTAACCAACATGGTGAAACCCCATCTCTACTAAAAATACAAAAATTAGCCGGGCGTGGTGGCGTATGCCTGTAACCCCAGCTACTCGGGAGGCTGAGGCAAGAGAATTGATTGAACTCGGGAGGCGGAAGTTGCAGTGAGCCAAGATCATGCCACTGTACTCCAGCCTGGGTGACAGAATGAGACTCTGTCTCAAAAATAAAAAAATTTTAAAAAAAAGCTTATATTTGTAAACATGCATGTAAAAACGTAAAAGTTAGATATTACTTTGATATGTATGCATAGAAAAATATCTGAAGGATTGACAATGAAATGAAATAATAGTAGTAGGTGGCAGTGAGAGAATTACACACAATGCTTTTCCTTTTTGCTTATTTTTATTTTCTATTATGAAAAAACAATTTTAGAAAATAATTACAAGAAATATAGAGGAAAATATTTAAGTTATAAATAATAACAATACCAAAGCAGGAAACTAAGTCAAGTAAAAACTAAAACTATGGAATAATACTCACTAAAAAGCTAAAATATAATACACAGAAAATATAATAATTGCATGTTAAAATTGATAGGATTATGGTTGATATAAACATTTTTCAATCATGTGCCTTTGTAATTTAAAAAAGTAGGAAACTTTAATGAAGAAAGTTGTCAGTTTTGCTAAAATAAACTTCTGATAAAAATTATGCATAAGACTTACCTCACTGTAATATTTAAAGTTAAATTCATATTATCCTATCTGATACTAAGAAATAAATTACATGCAATTGAACTTATATGATACCTTCGCCAGCAGAGTCTTCCCACAGCCAGGAGGACCAGCAAGGAGGACCCCAGCTGGAGTCACCAATCCAAGAGCTTTGAACTGGTCTGGGTTGCGTACTGGTGCCTGGAAAGAATGATACCAACGGCGATCCATTACATGTCCATTTTCTACTGCAGGTTCAAATTATTTCCAGATACATATTTTATGGTTTTTTTTTTTTTTTTGAGTCTCCCTCTGTCACCCAGCTAGAGTGCAGTGGCACTATCTTGGCTCACCGCTAACTTCTGCCTCCTGGGTTCAAGCAATCCTCCCACCTTAGCCTCGTGAGTAGCCTCACCGCAACTTCTGCCTCCTGGGTTCAAGCAATCCTCCCACCTTAGCCTCGTGAGTAGCTGGGACTACAGGCACATGCCACCACGTCTGGCTAATTTTTGTATTTTTAGTAGAGTCGGGGTTTCACCATGTTGGCCAGGCTGGTCTTGAACTCCTGACCTCAGGTGATCCACCTGCCTCAGCCTCCCAAAGTGCTGGGATTACAGGCACGAGCCACTGCGCCCAGCTTCTCAGGCTTATTTTCAACATGACTGTGAGGCCTGAAGATACGAACAGTACCTGGTTTACCTGTTCATGCTCTGTGGTGATAAAGAGAAAAGTCCCTGCAATTGAGGAATTTATACTTGAACATAATGTCTAAGAACATTTTAGACATAATGATATAATATTTCAACAAATATGTTTTAGAAAACCATTTAAATTTCTAGGTTATAAAATGTTTAGACAATGGTCTCCTCTAAGAAATCAGATGCAGCAGTAACTTTTGCATAGTTAAAAGCCAGAGATACCTGTTGACTATAATCCCAGTGTATTTTCTCTTTCAGTAGTACATACCTCTAAATCGATCATATTTCCATTAATGAACCATGGAATGATGAGTAGAAAAGTAAAGTAAATAAAAATTAATCCAAAGTTTTATGTGCATTAAAATTGCCTTGATCCATAAGATCAAGTTCAGAAAGTCTTTGTCAAACAATTTGGTCTTAACTGAAACCTATAGTTTTTTGTGGTTTAAACTCACTGCTACAGAAATGAAGCACAACCAAAAGGATCAGCATAAAATAGGTCTCAATGGAATATTATTCAGCCACAAAAATGAATGAAATCCTGTCATTTGCAGCAACATGGATGGAACTAGATAGAGGTCATTATGTTAGTGAAATAAACTAGGCACAGAAAGGCAAATATTGCACATTCTCAATCATAGTGGGAGCTAATAAAGTGGATCTCATGGAGACAGAGAGCAAATTGATGGTTACCAGAGGCTGGGAAGGGAAGGTGGAGATGAGTATAATGAAGAGAAGTTGGTTAACAGGTAAAAAAAATAGTTAGATAGGAGTAATAAGTTCTGGTATTTGATAGCACGGTAGGGAAATTATATTTCAAAACAGCTAGAAGAAAAAAGTATATTTCAAAACAGCTAGAAGAAAAAAAGTATAATGTTCCCAACACAAAGAAAACATAAACATTAGAGGTGATGAATATCCCAATTACCCTGACTTCATCAATACACATTTAATATATGTATCAAAATATCACATGTATCCCAAAAATATTTACAACTATGATACATCAATTTAAAAAAATAAACAAATCGGATCTCAAACAAAAGAAAAACCACTGTTGGGGGCTTAGCACTTGAAAGAAGTGCTACATTCAAGTCAAGTTAGACACACTGATTATAGTGAAGTCAGTTTAGCCACAGAACCTAGTACACATGCATGGAGCTTTATCTCTGGTCTTTAATCCATGACATGCCAATAATATTTGGCAGCTGGTGTACCTACCAATATCGCCATGGTGAGCTCCTCTCTAATGTCTTCCAGGGCACCAATATCTGCCCATGTCACATTAGGGACAGTGACAAAGCCTTCCCTTTTGGCAGAGGGTTGGACTGAGGATAGAGCAACAATGAAATCATTCAGTTCAATGCACAGTCCTTGCATCTGCTCCTCTGAGAGGGGATCTTGGTCTCTTAGCAACCCCAGCAGCCTTTGTAATTCATCCTTGAAGGGAACAATTGAGGGGAAAAAAATAAAGAAACACCACAACAGCTATTGAAAAGTTACATTTTCTACTTGTAAAAATTATTACTGTAATATTTCCGTAAGCTATCCTGAACGTCTATGTATTTTAATAATTTTCTCTCTGACATGAGACAAGTTCATTTTATTCTAAAGGATCAGATGCTCTGGTCAAGTAAAGATATACCAATTATAATTATAATTAAACATATAAGAATGAACTTCTATATACTAGGGCTAGGTATAGCAAATATAAGCGTTGGCAAATATTCATTTCAGCAACCATAATATTTCCCATGTTTCATTTATAAATATTCAAGCAACAGTTGAATCCTGATGAAATTAAAACACTTATGCTGGAGGTAGTATAATTCATTAATATGGTTCCTCGATGGTTTATCAACTAAGTAGAGGGAAGGCAATTTTCCTATTACTATCAAATCTTAAACTTAAAAGGCAGATTTCTTGCTTTGTGGAGAAGATGAAAGGATAAGTCTAAAAAACAGGTAACCAATTAATTCAATTTATAAAATATTAATTTATATGCAATATTATAAAAGGAATGAGTTTGTTATTTTTTACAGAATTAATTGCAGTTTCAAATGTCTAAGAAAAAAACAAATTATCTGAGAACAAAAGATCTGGATTGAAGCCCCTGCTCTATAAAGTAGAGGCTGTATGGGCTTGAGGAAATCACAACCACTTAAGCTTAGTGCCTTTGATTATAAAATGGGGAAAATGACATTTATATAAGGTTACAGGGATCAAATTATATAACATACAGAAGCCATCTGTGCAAGCTATAAAATGCTATATGAAATGATATATATATTGAATTTTCATGACTCATAAAACTAAAAAATTTAATACCGATCTTGGACTGATAACTGTCCCCTATTATTCACATGACTGTCCTCCAGAGCTGTTTGCAGCTACCGACATGGATATAGCTGTGTCAACAGACCACTGTAATCTACCTAACCAAAAGTTAACCAGGAGATATAATTAAATGCCAATGCTGAAATAGGGGTTGACAACCTTTTTCTGTAAAGGTTTAGACTGTAAACACCGTAGGCTTTGTGGGCCACGGTCTCTGCTGCAGACTCCTGTGTGAATTCTGCCGTGAAGAACGAAAGCAGAAACAGACAACATGTATACAAATGAACATTGCTGTGTTCCAATATAACTTTAATTTACAAAAACACATGGTGGGTGGGTAGGCCAGTCTGCCAATCCCATTCCAGAATTTCGTAATCATTATTGTAAAATGAATTTATTCAGAATAAACTAAACATAAAACAACTCATATTTTTGAAATGATAAACATCGTGGGTATAAATGATAAGTATTCTATAGATTAAATGCCAATAAAACAGAAAGTAATGAACCTCAATTGTATTGACCGTTGCTTCAATGTAAGATAACACAAAGAACATTAAAAGGACAATTTAAGGTGCCTTTAGAGAAAGCACCTGTGTTTCAGAAGTGGGCTCAGTTCCCAGCCTTTCCTCCTGGACTCCTTTAGATGGCAAATCTTCCATTTCAGGATTTTTCTTCTGCTGTTCCTGTAGCTTCATTAAGACTCTATTGACTGCACACATTGCTGCCTCTCGGCATAGTGCCATGAGATCAGCACCAACAAAGCCTGGAGTTAGGTGTGCTAAGTGACAGAAATCAAAAGCTTGAGGAAGCCTCAGTTTTCTGCACAATGTTTGAAGTATTCTGTAGAAAAGACAGGGGAAAAAATTTCTGATTCCTGATCTAATAGTAAAAACAAGTCACCAACTATATTTATTTGAAGTCCTTCACGTCTGCCAAAGGTATCAAAACGGATACTATATAAGATCAAATAGTTCAGTCACTCAACAAACGCTGTCATTATTACATGTTCCATCTTATTCCAGAAAGGATTATGGTAAATATCTGCTTTGTTAGGAACCGTGCTAAGTGCTGTGACGAATACATAGAATTTTTAAAAAATATTTTGCCTTTAAGAATTTACAACATTACAGGGGAAATAAGATAAATAACTTATGGGGGTACTTTTAGAGTAGATTACATGGATATCTACCAGAAATAAAAGCCCCCACATACACACAAACCATTAATTATCTTCATCATTGAAAATTATCTTGCCATATACTTCCCATTTCATATTAGGACAGTTACAACTCCAACTTTATCTTTACCTATTGTTCATCCCCTGTACTACATGTGTGGAAAATTTTGTTCAACCCAACTGGCAACATGGTATCTATAAACATCTGGACTTCTAGATAATTGTTATTAAAGGAATATCTTGAACAATTTCTGATAAGACCTACTGAATAAAAACTTAAAAGCAGTAAAGATATTCAAGATGAGGCCAAGTGCGGTGGCTCACACCTGCAATCCCAGCACTCTGGGAGGCTGAGGCAGGCAAATCACCTGAGGTCAAGAGTTTGAGATTAGCCTGGCCAACATGGCAAAATCCTGTCTCTACTAAACATACAAAAATTAGCTGGGCATGGCCGGGCACAGTGGCTCATACCTTGTAATCCCAGCACTTTGGGAGGCCGAGGCAGGCGGATCACGAGGTCAGGAGATCAAGACCATCCTGGCTAACACGGTGAAACCCCGTCTCTACTAAAAATACAAAAAATTAGCTGGGCGTGGTGGCGGGCACCTGTAGTCCCAGCTACTCGGGAGGCTGAGGAAGGAGAATGGCATGAACCTGGGAGGCGGAGCTTGCAGTGAGCTGAGATCAGGCCATTGCACTCCAGCCTGGGCAACAGAGCGAGACTCTGTCTCAAAAAAAAAAAAAAAAAAAAAAAATTAGCTGGGCATGGGGGCGGGTACCTGTAATCCTAGCTACACGGGAGCCTGAGGAAGGAGAATTGCTTGAACCGGGAGGCAGAGGTTGCAGTGAGCCAAGATTGTGTCACTGCACTTCAGCCTGGACGACAGAGCAAGACTCCATCTCGAATAATTTAAAAAAAAGATATTCAGGATGAAAGGTCTGAAGCCAAACTGCAAGAGTCTGAATCCCAGCTCTGTTAACCTTTGTTATCTGGGCCAGTTACTTAATCTTTGTGCTTCAGTTTGTTCATTTATTCAATCTATATTATAGTAGCACTTATTCAGAGGGCTGTTGCTACAAATGAATACATGCAAAGCACATAAAACAATGGCTGATCTACAGTTAGTGCCCAATGAATGTTAATTCTTTTTTTTTCCGAGACGGAGTTTTGCTCTTGTTGCCCTGGCTGGAGTGCAATGGCACGATCTCGGCTCACCGCAACCTCCGCCTCCCAGGTTCAAGCGATTCTCTTGCCTCAGCCTCCCAAGTAGCTGGGATTATAGGCATGCGCCAATGAATGTTAATTCTTATTTACATATTTTGATATTATAAACTAACTTGGACAAGGAAATATATTTTAAAATTAATAACTTTGTAAAGAAGACTAATATTTTCAAATGTCAAGCTAATAAAGAATAAATTATAGAAAAATCATTTGGGATCATATAAGTGAGCAGAATAGAAGCAGATAAACATTACTGACAAATTTTTTAAAATTTCACTGGGATACTCTGAATAATGGGAATCAAGAAAACTTTCCACTAAAGAACTATTTCCAAAAGATACAGATCCAATTTGCTACTATGCACAAGAATACAAAACACTCTTCGACTTACCATGAGTTTACATTCCTGATAAACCCATCTTAAGTCAAAAACATCATGATAAACCCTTTGTAAAGTTGAAAAACTATAAGCCAAAGCATTGTCAGTTGGGGACTATCTGTACTAAGAACATTTTGGATGTTGTGAAAATGGCTAACAGAAAATAATATCGCCCTTTTCATAGTTGTACTCTATCCCTAAAAAAAGTGGGTATTTTTGGTCATCATACTGTAGAAACTCCAAAAGAAGGGAAAGCTACCACTGTTCTAGCTCCAGCTACTGCAGCCACGTGAGACCGCAAGGCAGAACCATCTAGCTGAGGCCTTTCTAAATTCTTGATCCACAGAAACTGTGAGACACAATAAAATGAGTATTGCTGTAAGACACTAAATTTTGGTGTGGTCTGTTTTACACCAATAGAAACTGGAACAATTTATACAGGTTTCCTTTTATGTACGCTGAAACTTTTCCATAATTTGATGCTATTGAAGTACAGGATGATATCCGGAGGATCACTTGAGGGCAGGAGTTCAAGATGAGCCTGGGCAACATAGTGAGACCTTTTCTCTCTATAAAAAATAGTAATAATAAAAGAGACAGCTATCAATAGCTACCTTATTTAAAAAATTCTCTATCTCAGATATTGTGCTAGGTTATGTTAATTCAATACTCACAGGAAGCCTTTGTAGTATTATGATCACTTTACAGATAAAGTTATTACTATTATTATTACTGCATTATAGGTAAATAAACTAAAGCTTGGAAATGTTAAAAACACTGGACAAGGACCAAGGATAACAGGAGGCAGAGGTGGAATAATTTTCCTTCACTGGCTCAAAGTTTGGGCATCTATTCATTGCCTCTGCAACCCAGTCCCGCCTAGGTCTGGCCTTTCTCCTCCTTACTTACACTTACTCATACCCTGGACCTCGTCATCACCTGGATCTAGCCCCTATCTGAGATCACAATCTCACATGCGGCACTCTGCCCAGTTTCACATGTCTGAGCTCATATGTGCAATTACTCCCACACTGTTCCTGGACCTCACCAGGATCTTCAGTGTACCCCTTCCTCATTAAATACCTTTTTTTTTTTGAGACAGGGTTTTGCTGTGTCACCCAGGCTGGATGGAGTACAGTGGCATGACATCGGCTCACTACAACCTCCACTTCCCAGGTTCAAGCGATTCCCCTGCCTCAGTTTCCTAAGTAGCTGGGATTACAGGCGTGCACCATCATGCCCGGCTAATTTTTTTGTGTATTTTTAGTAGAGATGGGGTTTCACCATGTTGGCTAGGCTGGTCTTGAACTCCTAACCTCAAGTGATCCACCCGCCTCGGCCTCCCAAAGTGCTAGGATTACAGGTGTGAGCCACCACACCCGACCTAATATTTCAGAACAATTTTTTTTTTTTTGAGACAGAGTCTTGCTCTGTCGCCCAGGCTGGAGTGCAGTGGCACCATCTCAGCTCACTGCAAGCTCCGCCTCCCGGGTTCACGCCATTCTCCTGCCTCAGCCTCTCAAGTAGCTGGAACTACAGGAGCCCGCCACCACGCCTGGCTAATTTTTTGTATTTTTAGTAGTAACGGGGTTTCACCATGTTAGCCAAGATGGTCTCAATCTCCTGACCTCGTGATCTGCCCGCCTCGGCCTCCCAAAGTGCTAGGATTACAGGCGTGAGCCACCGCGCCTGGCCCAGAACATTTCTTAACTAGATTTCCACTCTACCACCTCAACAGTGCTTCCTGAGATAGTCTCGCTTATGAAGTTATATTTCTGGTTATTGGTGGATATTTATTTGCTCTATGGACATTACTCATTTGCTCAATTACCAGGAAAGGCTGGTACTGCAGCAAACAGCTTTCAACTGTCTGGCTGCCATTTCATTACTGGTAACAGGACCTGTGGTCTCAGACAGGTTAGTGCAATAGGTTAAAGTATGGTACTGAGATTTAACCTATAAGTGGACCAGATGGCTGCTGTATGCCATAGCTCCAGACATTGCCACTAACCTGGTCAGCCAACTGAAGAATGCAAGCCATTGTTAATAAGACCAGACAAATGAGTATGGATACATAAGTCCATTACTACTTCTGAAAAAACAACCTGAAACAATTATCCTACTGATGAGTAAATTGTTTTCTTCCTCTTTTTTTACAGAGGTGGGGCCTCCCTCTGTCACCCAGGTTGGAGCACAGTGACACAATCATAACTTACTGCAGCCTTGAACTCCTGGGCTCAAGCAATCCTCCTGTGCTTCAGCCTCCTGAGTAGCTAGGACTACAGGTGTGTGCACAGCTGATTTTATTTTTTGTAGAGACAGGGTCACACTATGTTGCCCAGGCTCAAACTCCTGGTCTCAAGTGATCCTCCTGCCTCGGCCTCCCAAAGTGTTGGGATTACAGGCATGAGCCACTGCACCCAGGCATAAATGATTTTCTTAATGTGGGCTTCTCCTTTTCCAAATCAATTTAATTGGTACAAAAAGAAAGAGAGAGAAAGAAAAGGCTACTTGGTATTTCTCACCTCTTACTTTCAAACCATTCAGTTAAGATGACTTAGTGGCATACAAACTTCATTCTATAAGAATATACCTTTCCCTGGATGCTTCATCTGGGATACCTAGGCATATTTCTCGGTCGAACCTTCCCGCACGTCTCAAAGCAGGGTCTAACGAGTCTGGTCGATTAGTAGCTCCAATAACTAGGACCCGGGCTGTAGCAGCCACATTATTCAGATCTAGTAAGAGACACAGAAAGAGTAGTGAACAAAGCACTTGACATTGAGGGCAATAATGGTTACAGAATCATTTCATGGTTAAAGATAAAGTATTACAGATTTTGATAGCAACATACATATAAAACCAACATTTATTAAATGTCAAATATGTAAAAGGTGTGAGGAGGATAAATAAAATACAAACTCTGTCCTCAGCAGTTCACAATCTATTGAGAAACATTGAGTGTGTAAATAAAAAAATGGCATCAGACAAATTTTGTGAAGTATAATAACAGATATAAACAAAGCACCATGGTAATAAGAGAAAAGACATCATGAATTCCAACTGAGGAATAAGGGAGGGTTCATGGAGGTGGTAACATTTCAGAAAAGGCTTGAAGGGTAAATACAATTTTAACAAGCAGATATATAGGCTAATGGAATTCTATGTAGAAGAAAGAGTATTAGTGAAAGCACAGAGGGTCAAGCATGCATGGCACATCCAGGCAAGGTGAGCAGGACAACAGGGAAGCTGGGGAGGATGCCAAAGTCTGTGTCTCAGAATAGACTGATAAAATTAATTCGAGCAGGGGAATACAAAATAGTCTTCAGCTGTTCTGGCTTAATCTAGGAATGTATTTCTAGGAATGGACAAAACTGAGGACTTAAATCTTATCCTTCCTAAGTATTACTTCTCTCAGCTGAATCAGGATTGAACAGCAGGGAGTCTGAGGTTATTTTCCCTCACAGGTAACAAGAAGGTAGTAAGATGCTAATTAAATCATGAGGAGTTTATACAGTGTGTTCTTTTTTTTTTTTTGAGACGGAGTCTCGCTCTGTCACCCAGGCTGAAGTGCAGTGGCACCATCTCAGCTCATGGCAAGCTCTGCCTCCCAGGTTCACGCCATTCTCCTGCCTCAGCCTCCCGAGTACCTGGGACTACAGGCGCCCGCCACCACGCCCGGCTAATTTTTTTATTTTTTAGTAGAGACAGAGTTTCACCGTGTTAACCAGGATGGTCTCAATCTCCTGACCTCCTGATCCACCTACCTCGGCCTCCCAAAGTGCTAAGATTACAGGCATGAGCCACTGCGCCCAGCCACAGTGTGTTCTTTAGCTAGCAGGAAGCCATGAAAGCATTTTCTCAGAATGCAGGCCTCAAAGACATGGCAAGAAAATTTTAGATAAAAATAAAACAGAATCCCAGCACTTCAGGAGGCTGAAGCAGAAAGACTGAGCCCAGGAGTTCGAGATCAGCCTGGGCAACATAGTGAGACCGTCTTTAAAAAAAAAAAAAAACACCCAGGCACAGTGGCTCACACCTGTAATCCCAGCACTTCAGGAGGCTGAGGCCAGTAGATCACCTGAGGTCAGGAGTTCGAGACCAGCCTGGCCAACATAGAAACACCCCGTCTCAAAAATCAGCCAGGTGTGGTGGCACGCACCTGTAATCCCAGCTACTCAGGAGGCTGAGGAGGTGAACAGGTTGAACCCAGGAGGCAGAGGTTGCAGCGAGTTGAGATCGTGCCACTGCACTCAAGCCTAGGCAACAGAGACTCTGTCTCAAAAAAAAAAAAAAAAAAAAAAAAAAAAAAGCCAGGCATGGTGGTGCACACCTGTGGTCACAGCTATTTGGGAGGCTTAAATGGGAGGACCACTTGAGCCCAGGAGGTCAAGGCTGCGGTGAGCTGTGATTGTGCCACTGCATTCCAGCCTGGGTGACAGAGCAACACTCTATCTCATCAATCAATCAATCAGTCCATCAATCAGAAGAAGAAGCAACCTACAATCTGGTAATGCAAGGAACATAAAATATATACTTCAAATTTTCTTGTATACACAAAACAAGTGCTATTTCTTTTTATTTATTTTTAGAGGTAGCATCTCGCTATGTTGCCCAGGCTGGCCTCAAACTACTAGGCTCAAGCAATCCTCCTACCTTAGCCTCCCAAAGTGTTAGGATTACAGGCATGAGCCACTGTGCCCAGTATGACTTTTTTTTACACTATTTGATATTTACTATATGAATATTATTTTATATCTTCATGTATTAATTACACTATTTTAAAAAATTTATTCTCTTAAAATGAATTTATTATTTTAAACTAACCATCCATGCAGGTTAGGAGTTGGGCTACAATTCTTCGTTCCATATCTTTTGAAGCCACTTCTCTTTTGGGGGTAATAGCATCAATTTCATCAATGAAAATGATACATGGTGCATTTAACTAGAAATAAAAATATCACAAAAAGACAATCATAAATGCATCCCCTATACTGAAGCACAATTAAGCATATACATTTAAAAAAAAATCTTAAAGGTCAAGGATCATTTGCCAAAAGAATAACCCTAAAGAAGGCAGTTCACATGTGTTACTTCTGATTTTTATCTGACTTAAGAGAACCAGGATGATTAGAAGTACACAGTAAGAGACTGCAGATAGGGTAACACATTTATAGTCTCTTCATCAATGCATGTTTTGTGATAAATCTACTGAAATTCTTTTGTAAATTAGATACATTTGCTATGCTATGAAACAGAAACAATGATTTTGGATAAGCATATGCACAGAAAAAAAAACTTAAGACAACAAGTTTATAAACTTTAAATTAGCAAACCCAAGCTTACTAGAAACGTTATGAGGGTTTCTACTAACGTAAGAATCTCCAAGCCTTTCTCTATAATTTGCTATAAGAGGAAATTTGAGAAGCACCAGAAGCTTTTTAAAAAATCTGTGGTAAAATATACATAAAATTTACCATTCTAACCACTTTGGGTATATAGTTTAGTGGCATTAAATATTTTCAGACTGTTGTGTAAACATCACCACTATCCATCTCCAGAACTTTCCCAGCATCCACACTGAAAAGTACCGGAAGCTTATTTTAAAGGCTACACTAAATAAGGAAGGATGGTAAAGTTCTAATACATCAGTGTAAAGATCACCTCCAGTTTTTTGTTTTTAAGAAATAAACTAGATACGGTTCAGAAAGAATAAGTTAAGATGTAAGGATCAGCTACCGAGAGTAGTCAAATTCATTAAGACAAAAAGTAGAATGGTGGTGATGGCCAGGAACTGGTAGGAGAGAGGAATGGGGAGTTACTGTCTGGGAACATGAAGACATTCTGGAAATGGATGGGGGTAATGATAACACAACAATATGAATGTACTTAGTGCCACAGAATTGTACACTTAAAAATGTTTAAAATGGCCTTTTCAGTTGGAACTGCCATCTTCCAGTAATTCACCAAAATGATGAACACAAAGAGAAAGAGGAGAGGCACCTGAGAGATGTTCTCTAGGCCGTTCAGAAAACATGGAGCTGTTCCTTTGGCTATATATATGCAAATCTATAAGAAATGTCATATTGTAGGCCAGGTGCCATGGCTCATGCCTGTAATCCCAGCATTTTGGGAGGCCAAGGCGGGTAGATCACCAGAGGTCAGAAGTTCAAGACCAGCCTGGCCAACATGGCAAAACGCTGTCTCTACTAAACATACAAAAACTAGCCGGGTGTGGTGGTGCATGTCTGTAATCCCAGCTACTCGGGAGGCTGAGGCAGGAGAATTATTTGAGCCTGGAAGGCAGAGGTTGCAGTGAGCTGAGACACTCCAGCCTGGACAACAGAGAGAGACTCCATCTCAAAAAAAAAAAAAAAAAAAAAATTAGCTGGTGGGTAGTGCATGCCTGTAATCCCAGCTATTTGGGAGGCTGAGGCAAGAGAACTGCTTCAACCCGGGAGGCAGAGGTTGCAGTGAGCTGATTGTCCCACTGCACTCCAGCCTGGGCAACAGAACGAGACTCTGTCTCAAAAAAGAAAAGAAGAGAAGAGAAGAGAAAAAGAAATGTGATACTGTAGACATCAAGGGAATGGGTACTGTTCAAAAAGGAATGTCCCACAGGTGTTACCACCTCAAAACTGGAAGAGTCTATAACGTTATCCAGCATGCTGCTGGCATTGTTGTAAAGAAACAAGTTAAGGGCAAGATTCTTGCCAAGAGAATCAATGTGTGCGAGAATCAACGTGCATATTGAGCACATTAAGCATTCTAGGAGCCGAGGTAGCTTTCTGAAACACATGGAGGAAAATGATCAGAAAAAGGAAACCAAAGGGAAAGCGTCAGCATGCTCCACCCAGAGAAGTGCACTCTGAGAACCAATAGGAAGGAGCCTGAGCTGCTGGAGCCTCTTCCCTGTGAATTCATGGCATAATAGGTGGTAATAAAGGACCTCTGGACTGTAAAAATGTTTGTCTTCATTGAGTAGAAGTGTAGTGTCCTCTTCCGCAAAGAAACATTTAAAGCAAATTTAAATTGTTGTCCTAATTCATTGTGTAATGTCTTTACTATACAAATTTAATGTATTTCTTGCTGAAAGATGTGAGGTGGCTTATTATGCAACAAATTACTCAGTTGGTTAGAAAACAGCCAGGTATTATTTATGAAATATCTGTACTGGTTTGAAGATAGTCCCTCTAAATCATCATGGAAGACATAAAATAATTTACAAAAACTTAAAAAAATGTTTAAAATGGTAAATTCTGTTATATATATTTTACCACAAAAAAGAGATAAGGATCAGTTAAAATGAAGAAAATTAACTAGATTTACAATCTAAATCATTTTACTCAATCAGTTACTCAATGGTTAGGAGTGACAGTGATTATGCTAAGTAAGGCTGTCAGCGTCGCTTAAGGCATCTCAAAACCATGGGAACAACCACATCTTAAAGGGAAAGATATTTAGCTTATCGCTAGCTGGATCTCTTCCCTAATCATCCTTATGACAATGTTTGCAAAAGACGCCTATGACTGCTAGATATATTACCCAGTTACAAAGGAGTAAAATTACAGAGGCCAAAAGCACCAGAAAACAAGCACATCAGTACTTGTCAGTGACCTGGAAAGTTGAATGGGGGAAAAAAAAGAATAAATGATGGTCATCAGAATGTGGCCTAAAGAAAGCATAGTTTTCAACCAAGTAGCACTTGATTGGATTTCACCTTTTTGTTTCCTGATCCACATGCTTTACTGGACTCATTCTCATTAGCGAAGAGGGGACCAGGAAAAGCGGGGTGCTAGGCCACATATTTACTGAGCATCTACTGTGAGGTACTGTACTGGCTCAGTACTGGTTTAGTGAGAGGTTTAAACACAGAACTAACAACCTAAAGATGCCATTTGCCTCTTATCCTTATTCATCGTGTTTACCATACGCACAAAATTTACTACTTGTCTCTGGCTATGCATGCCAATTTAACAATGGAATCCACCGCGTTTTGGAAAACAGGTAGCACCTGAGAAAGTTCAGCTTTGCTCTGCACTCTGCCCTTTCCACCTTTTTTCTCTTTATCCTCCTAGTGTTGCCCACAGCTTTTTCAATGTCAGCCCGCACCATAACTAAGTAGATGGCCTACCCATTCTTGTTATTTAAAATGTTTTTTTTCTCAATTACTGCTTAAATATAATTTCTCTTCTAATTTCACACAGGCTTCTAACAGTTGTATTGGATATTCATCAGCTACTATATATTGTCAGTGCTAATAATGACATAAAATAAACTTTTCACCATTTTTTAGTTTTAAACACAGTGATATTTGTTCAAGTGTGAATAATCTTACAGCTAATATTTACAGGGCTTGTGCTGTGTGCAAGGCACCATATCGAAGGTTTTATAAGAATTCTCTCATTTAATACTCTCAATAGCCACATGAGATTTGGGTATTATTATTGCCCTAGTTTACTAGTAAGGAATGACAGAATTTATTCTGGTATTTTTATGGTTGCTTTTATAATAGCCTAAATAACAATTTTTACATTGCTTACAAGTTTTTTTTGGCCAAACTTAAGTTGAGGAAAGTAAAAGTGAGTGGAAAATATCATAAGGATAATATATTTTCAACATATGACTACAGGGTATGACGGCCCAGAATTTCTCACCAATTACATTTATGTTTGATTTCAAATGAAAAGGGTTATTTATCCAACAGCTGGTATCACTAAATCTACTTTAAATATTTAGCCATCATGCATAGCAAATTACCATGTTTATATTAATAAAAGAATGGCCAGTGAGTGGGTTAACAAATACTAGCATCAGAAAAAGCAGGATCTTTAATATAAGCTGGTAGCGTCTGACCACCTGGCATTAGTCATTAACTGACTCACCACAGCTTGCTCAAATAGTTCTCTCAGCTTCTGCTCAGACTCTCCGGATACTCCAGACACAATCTCTGGAGCAGCCACTTTCAAAATTGGCAGGTCAAGTTCCTATGCAGACACATAAAAGAATAACCAAATATTCAAATTTTAATTTCCCTACTTTTTCTTATCCAGTCCCCTCAAATTTTTTAAATAGCTAGTTTCCTGAGGAACTTCATCTTTTTATGTTGGCCCAGTGAAAAACACTATTTGAAAATCAATGGTTTTGGCCGGGCATGGTGGCTCAGGCCTATAATCCCACTACTTTGGGAGGCTGAGGTGGGCGGATCACCTGAGGTCAGGAGTTCAAGACCACCCTGACCAACATGGAGAAACCCCATTTTTACTAAAAATACAAAAATTAGCCATGCATGGTGGTGCATGCCTATAATCTCAGCTACTTGGGAAGGCTGAGGCAGAAGAATTGCTTGAACCCGGGAGGCGGAGGTTGTAGTGAGCCGAGATCGCGTCATTGCACTCCAGCCTGGGCAACAAGAGCAAAACTCCATCTCAAAAAAAAAAAAATCAATGGTTTCATGCAAACACATTTAAGTGGATACCTTCAACTTGTTTTTATTTTATACATGTCACTATAAAATTCTAGTATCTTTTCTGAATAAAGGGTCTTGACTTTCAAGAGGTATGTTATCCCCACTTAGGGCTGAGCCAAAGCAATTCTTCGTTTTTTTTGGAGAGACTGTGTCTCACTATGTTGCCCAGGCTGGTCCCAAACTCCTGGCCTCAAGCCATCCTCCCAATTCAGCCTCCCAAAGTGCTGGGGATACAGGAGTGACCATTCCTGGCCTATCAAAACAATTCTTACCCATCTGCTAAGGAGAAAATAGCAAGGGTTGTGACACAGATGTTTCCCACACATTCTGCTAGTATTTCTCCAAATCCTAACCCAGAGAGTAGCCAGTTACTAGTCAGAGGAGGGAGACTCTTTAGGAAGAGGCCAGGTGTGGATGCCCATGCCTGTAATCCCAGCACTTTGAGAGGAGTTTGAGACCAGCCTGGGCAACACAGTGAGACCCCACCTCTAAAAAAATAATAAATTAGCCAGGCATGCTGATGCATGCCTGCAGTCCCAGTTACCTGTGAGGCTGAGGCAGGAGGAGCCTGAGAAGTCAAAGCTGCAGTGAGCTGTGATCATGCCACTGCACTCAGCCTGGGCAACAGAGAGAAAATCTGTTTCAAAAAAAAAAAAGAGAGAGAAGAGAGACTACTGTTCTCCCATTCTTGTGCTTATCTTGAAATTTCACTTCCTCAACCATACCTTCCTTGAACCCAACTCTAATTTGGGAATCCTAACATACCACATACCATTTTGCACTTCTTCTTGTCTTCCATTTATTATAGTCATTATTATGTACAGCATTTATTTATATGAATGACTGTTTAATGTCTCTCTCATATTAGAACTACGATTGTGGTACTTAACACTATATTCCAAAGTCTGGCATGCAGTAGTCATGTAATGGAATTATTAAACAAAAATGAAGCAAACCAATCAAGTCCCCCTTTACAAATGATTTTCTTTCATAGAACATTATTGTATTAGCGCTTGGTATAACATGCTATTTTTCTTTTTTCTTTTTTTTTTTAGATAGAGTCTGGCTCTTGTTGCCCAAGCTGGAGTGCAATGGCATGATCTTGGCTCACCGCGACCTCCGCCTCCAGGTTCAAGTGATTCTCCTGCCTTAGCCCCCAAGTAGCTGGGATTGCAGGCATGCGCCACCACACCCAGCTAATTTTGTATTTTTAGTAGAGATGGGGGTTTCTCCATGTTGGTCAGGCTGGTCTTGAACTCCCGACCTCAGGTGATCCACATGCCTCGGCCTCCCAAAGTGCTGGGATTACAGGCATGAGCCACTGCGCCCGGCAAGCATGCTATTTTTCTAATCGAAGTTACTCGGATATTTTACATTACTGTCCCCTACAGTTTCTGAAAAATCTGAGAGGGTTAAAATAAGATTGCTAACTTTTAATTTCTCAAAGTAAGTGTCTATTATTACCATTTTAGAAAGAATTATTTTAAAACTAGAAAGTATAAGAACACGACTCTAAATAAAAATTTTGAATAAATTTAGCTCTATGAAAAATAATATAACCCTAGTTTTCTTATTTTACTGCTCCTTAGAACCACTGGGAGGGCAGGTGCAGTGGCCCATGCCTGTAATCCCAGCACTTTGGAAGACTGAGACAGGAGGACTGCTTGAGGCCAGGAGTTTAAGACCAGCCAGGCAACATAGTGGGATTCGTCTCTACAAAAAAACAAAAACATAAGCTGGGCGTGGTGGTATGTGTCTGTGGTTCCAGTTACTCGGGAGGCTGAGGTGGGAGGACCACTTGAGCCTGGGAAGTTGAGGCTGTAGTGAGCCATGATTGCACCATTGCACTCCAGCCTGGGTGACAGTGAAACTCTGTCTCAAAAAAATAAGTAAAATGAAATAACTATTGGGTTAAAGGGAAAGCAAAGTAACTAAAATGTAAGCTATGTGTTAATAAAAAGGTTTGTTTAAAACCGTATTATTATGGCCGGGTGCGATGACTCACACCTGTAATCCTAGCACTTTGGGAGGCTGAGGCGAGTGGATTGCCTGACCTCAGGAGCTCAAGACCAGCCTGGGCAAGAGGATGAAACCCCGTCTCTACTATAATACAAAAAATCAGCCGGGCGTGGTGGCGTATGCCTGTAGTCCCAGCTACTGGGGAGGCTGAGGCAGGAGAATTGCTTGAACCCGGGAGGCGGAGGTTGCAGTAAGCCAAGATCACGACACTGCATTCCAGCCTGGGTGACAGAGTGAGACTCTGTCTCCAAAAAAAAAAAAAACTGTATTATTTTACTTTTTATCTAACTCTTGCCATATAAACAATTACATACATTAAAAAAAAAATCCCTCAAGTTGCTTGTGAGAAACAATAAATAAACTAAATGAATAAATACCACAAATAATACCAGCATGATAACAAAGGGATCAGTTCCAATGACTATGTTCTCTTCCTGAAGAATGCCATGTCTGGTTTAAGTTGACCAAAGAGAAAAAACAAAAACAAATAATAACAACAAAAACAGCAAAAGCAAACAAATGTCAGCAAGCCTCACCCCAGCAATTGCATGTGCAAGTAATGTCTTCCCACAGCCTGGTGGTCCATGAAGGAGAACTCCACGAGGGGGCACGACGCCCAGGTGGTGGTACACCTCCGGGTGACGCATGTGTATGAGCATCTTGCAGACCTCCTAGCAGAGGATAAGCACAAAGATGTCTTTCAAAACAGAACAATCAAAGTAGAATGAAATGTCCTATTTTTCGGAGCAGTGAAATGGAGTAGATAGGTAGAATATACACCTTAGACTTAGATCAGACTTTGAATCCTGGCTCTGGTACCTACTGTGTGATTTCAGCAATAACCTCTCTGAGGAGCTATTTCCTAAGCTGTAACATTATATACCTTGAGGATGTAATGCAAAGTTAACTAGCACGGCAGATGAAAAAGAGTAGGCATTAAAAATAAAGTTACCATTACGGCCAGGCATGGTGGCTCACGCCTGTAATCCCAGCACTTTGGGAGGCTGAGGTGGGCAGATCACGAAGTCAGGAGATCAAGACCATCCTGGCCAACATGGTGAAGCCCTGTCTCTACTAAAAATACAAAAATTAGCTGGGCGTGGTGGCACATGCCTGTAAACCCAACTACTCGGGTGGCTGAGGCAGAAGAATCGCTTGAACCTGGGAGGCGGAGGTTGCAGTGAGCCGAGATCGCGCCACTGCACTCCAGCCTGGTGACAGAGCTACACTCCTTCTCAAAATAAATAAATAAAATAAAATAAAAAATAAATAAAAATAAAGTTACCATTACTATTAGTATTGCTAAGATAATATTACTTATAAAGCATGGATTTTATATATACTATAATTAAAATAATAGAAAAGTTCAAAATAGTATGCATCTTTTCTCCTGCAATGCCCTAAAGGGTACAGGTCAGGTTTGCCCTTCTCAACCTTCCCAGTTTCCTTTTCTACACCCAGATCATATTAGAAACAAAGAAGTAGGCTTTTTTCTCATAACTGATTAGTAATATATCCATTTGAGGTAAAATTCAGAATTTGCACTAACTTTTAATGTCATATCATTGCCTCCCACATCTTCAAACTTCACGTTGGAGATCTGGAATTCTAAACCCCTGGCTTTAGCTGGTAAACAAAAATGAGGAGATGAAAAGATTAATGATTCAGTAGTAACTCATAATTATAATGAATAGTCTTTAAGTAAACAAAGGTCCATTAAATACAGAAATATTTCCTGGTAAACATTTCTGCACATAGAAGGTCCCTCAAGCAAAATAGCGTGGGACAGAATGATGCTTCTCTCACTGCAAACATGACCACTGCCACCAACAAGACTCACACCTTACCTTTCTTTTGCAGGACAGCTTCAATTTCTCCATCTACTTCCTGAAGATCTTCTTTCTTCCTTTTGCTTCCTTTATTCTTTAGCTTGCCTTTCCGTTTCATATCACTCTCCAAAAGAGAAGAATCTTTTGAATCCTGGAAAGAAAAGAAATTTAAATTTGCCATGCTTAAAATTCTATGCCAATAATTGTTTTACTTTTTAAAGAGGGGCATTGTAAAGAAAATTCATTCCTGCCCTAGCACTTTCACCTCTGTTAACTATTCCCAACCTCTTTGCTCAAAGATGCTGTCTATTGTGAAAGTCCTTCTCCTCATTCCCTTAAAGCTCAGTTTAAATCTTAACATTTGGTGCTGGCCTTGGCAGCACATATACTAAAATTGGAATGATACAAAGATTAGCATGGCCCCTGTGCAAGGATGACATGGAAATTTGTGAAGCATCCCATATGGGGAAAAAAAAAAAAGAAAAAAGAAATCTTAACATTTGAATGCCGCTTCTTTTCCAGATTCTTTCAGTTAGAGTTTGTTTTTGTTTTTGTTTTGAGACAGAGTTTCACTCTTGTCACCCAGGCTGGAGTGCAACAGCGCGATCTCAGCTCACTGCAACCTCCACCTCCTAGGTTCAAACAATTCTCCTGCCTCAGCCTCCCAAGTAGCCCACCACCATGCCCAGCTAATTTTTATATTATCAGTAGAGATGGGGTTTCGCCATGTTGGCCAGGCTGGTATCGAACTCCTGACCTCAGGTGATCTGCCCACCTCAGCCTCCCAAAGTGCTGGGATTACAGGCGTGAGCCGCCCTGCACGGCCCTCTTTCAGTTAGATTTAATCTTGTCCTCACATTCCCAAGACACCGCATTTGCAGCTATTATCAGTTGGAATAATCTGCCTTGTATGAGTGATTCACTTATCTCTGTCTTTCTCACTGAATTGTGAGCTCCTTGATTAAGGACACTGATATTTGCCTTTTATTTCTCACTGAGTCTTCTATATAGTTGTCTTCATCTGACAGCTGATGATTCACTAAATTAAATATGACTACAGAGCTGCTTTGACAGTCATAACAAAGTGTAATTCAGCCAAGCACACTGGGACACACCTGTAGCCCCAGCTACTTGAGAGGCAGAAGGACCACTTGAGCTCAGGGTTTCAAGGCTATAGTGTTCTGTGATCATGCCTGTGAAAAGTGACTGCACTCTAGCCTGGGTGATGTAGCAATATTCCAACTCTTAAAAAAAAATTTTTTTTTTTTTGAGACGGAGTCTCGCTCTGTCACCCAGGATGGAGTGCAGTGGCACGATCTCAGCGCACTGCAAGCTCCGCCTGCCGGGTTCACGTCATTCTCCTGCCTCAGCCTCCCAAGTAGCTGGGACTACAGGCGCCCGCCATGACGCCTGGCTAACTTTTTGTATTTTTAGTAGAGACAGGGTTTCACTGTGTTAGCCAGGATGGTCTCAATCTCCTGACCTCATGATCTGCCCGCCTTGGTCTCCCAAAGTGCTGGGAATACAGGTGTGAGCCACTGCGCCCGGCCAAAAAAATTGTTTTTAAGTATGATTCAGGCTGAGGTGGGTGGATCACTTGAGCTCAGGAGTTCAAGACCAGCCTGAGCAACATGGCCAAACGCCATCTCTACAAAAAATACAAAACTTAGCCAGGTGTGGTGGTGGGCACCTGTAGTCCCCAGCTACTTGGAAGGCTGAGGTGGGGGGATGGCTTATGCCCAGGGGGTGGAGGTTATAGTGAGCCGTGATCATGCCACTCCACCATGTCAGTCTGGGTGACAAGGCAGACCCTGTCTCAAACCAAAAAAAGTATTTCAGCATTAAGACTCGAGTTCTTGCCAACCATAACAATGTTCCCTATAGATGGATGATATGGATAATTAAAGCAAAGAGATTTGGAAAGGCCTATTAATAAATAAAAAGGGGAAAGGTTCTGCCAAATCAAAGGGCTTGGTTCTTAGAAACCAGTTGAAGCATCATTGTCCATGAGGAATATGTGAGCCACATATGAAATTCATTTAATAATCTATTTTACTTAACCCAGTATATCCAAAATATTATCATTTCAACAGTCAATATAAAATATTATTAATGAGATGTTTTACATTCTATTTTTTTAGTGAGTCTCCAAAGTCTAATGTACACTTTAAGTTAATAGCACATCTCAATTTGGACCCTAAATTTTCATGGGAAACACCTGATTTGTACTTAGAGTCTGTAAAATTTACAGCTGAGGAAATAGATTCACATACCTAACAGGGTGGTAGGAGATGAAACTGAAAAGAAAGTCAGGCAGTGAAATCATAAAGGACGTTAGTGGCTGTCACAGGCCTTTGGATTTGAAACTGAATGAAGCCACTGGAGGGTTTTAAATAGAAGAATGATAATATGTGGTGGCTCACGCCTACAATCCCAGAACTTTGGGAGTCCGAGGCGGGTGGATCGCTTGACCCCAAGAGTTCAAGACCAGCTTGGGCAACACTGCAAAACACCATCTCTAGAAAAGATATAAGTTAGCTAGGTGTGGTGGCGCATGCCTGTAGTCTTAGTTACATGGGAGGCTGAGGTGGGGGATGGCTGGAGCCTGGAAGGCAGAGGTTGCAATGAGCCAAGATCGCACCACTGCACTCCAGCCTCAGCGACAGAGCCAGACCCAGTCTCAAAAAAAAAAAAAAAAAAAAAAAAAAAGCTATCTCTCTGTGTAAAGAATAAACTAGGGGAACAAGAAAGGACACAGACTCCAGCTAGAAGGCTGTTTCAATAATTAAGTCAAGAACGAAAAAAGGCTTAGACTAGGATAGAAAGAATGGAAAGCAGTGCAATGTGATCAAATTCTCCATATATTTTAAAGTTCCTATGCCTTCCACAAAACACAAGTATCTGCTTGATATTATATTCAACTAAAAGGTTGAAATGTACTTCGATGATATGGGGCTAAAATTTCATTACAAAAATACCTGTATCTCAGTTATTGGCTTCTTAGGATTACTTTTCTCACATGACAGGTCCAAGAAAAAACTGTCTTTCTTTCCACTTGGGGTTTTGTCAATAAACCATCCTCCCTCAGAATCTTTGGCAGGGGTCTTCAAGGGAATGGAGCCTGTTTTGGAACTTATCCGTGGTGTTGAAGAGGTGGTTTCTCTTTGCTCCATCTCAGGAGTATTTGAAACAGAATCAGGATTTCCTTTCCGATATAAAGACAGCAGGGAACTGTTCATGTGATTTGCTGACTGGCAGAAAGATAAAACAAAATTGTAGCATAAATTACTCAACAGGTACTCATAAAAGTTGTATTGCCTATAGTAATAAGTTTTCTATATATTGTTTTTTAACAACTTCTCTCAGAACATTTATAATCAGAATATATAGGTGTTAGGCTGGGCACAGTGGCTTATGCCTGTAATCCCAGCACTTTGGGAGGCCGAGGTGGGCAGATCACTTGAGGTCAGGAGTTTAAGACCAGCCTAGCCAACATGGTGTAACACCGTCTCTAGTAAAAATACAAAAATTAGCCGGGCGCAGTGGTAGGCACCTGTAATCCCAGCTACTTGGGAGGCTGAGGCAGGAGAATCACTTGAACCCAGCAGGCGGAAGTTGCAGTGAGCCGAGATCACACCACTGCACTCCAGCCTGGGTGACAGAGTGAGACTCCATCTCAAAAAAAAAAAAAAAGAAAAAGAAAAGAATATATGGGTGTTCACAATAAGATGACTCACAAACAAGCATTTACTATTCAAAGACTTCACTCGGCCGGGCGCAGTGGCCCACGCCTGTAATCCCAGCACTTTGGGAAGCCGAGGCGGGCGGATCACGAGGTCAGGAGATCAAAACCATTCTGGCTAACACGGTGAAACCCCGTCTCTACTAAAAATACAAAAAGTTAGCCAGGCGTCATGGCGGGCGCCTGTAGTCCCAGCTACTCGGGAGGCTGAGGCAGGAGAATGGCGAGAACCCGGGAGGCGGAGCTTGCAGTGAGCCGAGATCACGCCACTGCACTCCAGCCTGGGTGACAGAGCGGGACTCTGTCTCAAAAAAAAAAAAAAAAAAAAAAAAAAAAGACTTCACTCCATTCCAATGGAAAACCAATTCATAATTGGTGGTTAAGTAAAATAAAGTAAGTATGGTTGCTTCGAAAAAAAATACACTAAAGAAGTATGAAAATGAGCTGGTTGCCAATGAGAGTCACTGTTATTCCATCAAAGCAAAATTGGGGCTGGGCGTGGTAGCTCACGCCCTGTAATCCCAATGCTTTGGGAGGCCAAACTGGGAGAACTGCTTGAGGCCTAGAGTTCGAGACCATCCTGGGCAACACAGCGAAACCCTGTGTCTACAAAAAATTTAAAATTTACCCAGGCATGGTGGCACATGCCTGTTATCCTAGCTACTTGGGAGGCTAAGGTAGGAGGACAACTTGAGCCCAAGAGTTTGAGGTTGCAGTGAGCTAGGACTACGCCACTGTACTCCAGCCTGGGTGACAGAGCGAGACCCTGTCCCTGCGAAAACTGGATCAAATATTTTGATAATATATTCAAAACTTATATACCAAGGGAAAAAATAAAAAGCAAATTATAAATAATTTGACAAACAGTTGGCCCTCTATATCCGAGGGTTCTGCATCCAGGGATTCAATGAACCTCAATGGAAAATATTTGGGAAATAAAAAGCAATTAAAAAACACAATACACCAATAAAAATAATACAAATTTTAAGAAATAAAGTGTATGCTGGGCATGTTGTCTCATGTCTGTAATCCCAGCACTTTGGGAGGCCAAGGTGGGTGGATCACTCAAGGCCAGGAGTTCAAGACCAGCCTGGCCAACATGGTGAAACCACGTCTCTACTAAAAATGCCAAAAAGTAGCTAGGTGTGGTGGCGCACACCTGTAATCTCAGCTACTCAGGAGGCTGAGGCACGAGAATCACTTGAACTTGGGAGGCAGAGGTTGCAGTGAGCCGAGATGAAACCACTGCACTCCAGCCTGGGTGACAGAGCGAGACCCTGCCTGCAATTCCAGCTCCTCAGGAGGCTGAGGCAGGAGAATCACTTGAGCCGGGGAGGTGGAGGTTGCAGTGAGCCGAGATCACACCACTGCACTCCAGCCTCGGTGATCACACCACTGTACTTCAGCCTGGGCGACAGAGTGAGACTCCCTCTCAAAAAAAAAAAAAGAAAGAAAGAAATATAGTGTAAAAACTATTTACATCTTATTTACATTGTATTATTACAAGTAATCCAGAGATAATTTAAAGTATACAAGAGGATGTATATAAGGTTATATGCAAACATGATGCCATTTTACGTAAGGGACTTGAGCATTTGCAGGCATTCATGTGGGGCTCTGGGGCCAATCCCCCATGGATAGTGAGGGCCGACTATATTATCTCCATATTCTCCTTTAATCAAGCCTTTTCATTACTAATGCCATCTCCTTGACAAAAAGTATATCCCTTTTTCCATTTTTACTATTAATTACTCTATTCTTGTCTGCCCTTATTTCTAGCTATTCTCTTCCCTTCTTTTTCCTTGTATAACTGACTTATAAACATAAATACTGGAAGGATGGTTAATCCATCACCAACACTGAACACAGAAAGTGTTCAATTATTTATGGATGGAAGACTTCCGAAGTCTCTTATTCTATTCCCTGTCCTTCCTTTCTCCCTCCCTTTAGCCCTAACCCTTTTTTTTCTTTCCCTCTTTCTTTCCTTCTCTTCTCTCTCTCTCTCTTTTGCAATAAGGTCTGTCGCCCAGGCTGAAGTGGAATGGCACAATCATAGCTCACCGCAGCCTCAAACTCCTGGGCTCAAGTGATCCTCCAGCCTCAGCCTCCTGAGTAGCTAGGACTATGGGTGTATGCCACCAGATCCAGCTAATTTTTGTTTGTTTTTTGTAGAGACAGAGTCTTGCTAGGTTGCCCAGGCTGGTCTTGAACTCCTGGCTTCAAGTGATCTTCCTGCCTCAGCCTCCCAAAGTGCTGGGATTACAGACGTGAGCCATAGCCCCTAGCCTTTTATTCTATTCCTTACTGATTTTTATTTATTTATTTTTTCGGAGACAGGATCTGGTTTTGTTGCTCAGGCTGGAGTGCAGTAGTGCAATCCCAGATCACTGCAACCTCTGCAACCTGGGCTCAAGTGATCCTCCCACCTCAGCTTCCTGAGTAGCTGGGACCACAGGTGCAAGCCATTACACCTGGCTAATTTTGGGGGGTTTTTTGGTAGAGATGGGGTTGTGCCATGTTGCACAGGCTGGTCTCGAACTCCTGGGCTAAAGTGATCCACCCTCCTTGGCCTTCCAAAGTGCTGGGATTACAGGCGTGAGCCACGACAGCTAGCCTTATTTTTTTTTAAAAGGTAGGGTCTCACTCTGTCACCCAGGCTGGAGTGCAGTGGCGCAATCACGGCTCACTGCACCTCACTGCAGCCTTGACCTCCTGGGCTCAAGTGATTCTCCCACCTCAGCCCCCCAAGTAGCTGGGACCACAGGTGCATGCCACCATGCCCGGCTAACTTTTGTATTTTTTGTAGAGACAAGGTTTCACCATGTTGGCCAGACTTATTTTTTCGTACTTTTTATAGAGACAAGGTTTTGCCATGTTGCCCAGGCTGGTCTCAAATGCCTGGGTTCAAGTGATCTGCATGCCTCAGCCTCCCAAAGTGTTGGGATTAGAGGTGTGAGTCACCATGTCCAGCTAATACTGAGTTTTTCAAGGGAGGTACCATAACAACTAAAAAAGAAAAAATCAAAATGGACCCACTAAATGTTTGGCTTACCTGTGGATCTGGGTAGTCTTCCATACTTGAATCATCATCAGAATAGCTTTCAGTATACCTCAGTAAAAGGAGGGAAAAATGTTTTAAAGACTTTCTCTCCCATATCCTAAAAAAATGACTACCCAAAACAAGTAAATATATTCAGCCAAAAGATTATGGTGGTTAAGAGTCCAAACTCTGGAATCAGAGAAACTAGGATTCAAAATCCAACTTAACCAGTTATTACTTAACCTCTCTAAGCGTCAGCTTCCTTATCTATAAAATGGAGATTTAATAAGTAATGTCTGTCTCCCAGGGTTATTAAAGGATTAAATAAACACTTGCAAAGTCCTTATGCATTTACAATATATAATAAATGCAAAATAAATTATAGTTATATTTATCCTAGCAATAAATAAAAGTGAGATACAAATTCCCTCAGGCCCAAGGGTCCCATTTAGGGATATCAGATTCAGGTAGAGGAAATATTTCAGCAACCTATAATTAAGTACTCTGAGTAACAAATTCACAAAGTCAACATGACCAAAGCATGTAACCAAATACAACTTCTCCAAGACTGTTCATGAGGGATGAAGGAACAAATAAATTTCCTGTATCAAAAAAGAGGTATAAATCCTAATAAAATACAAGCTGAGAATGTAGTCTTAATTCATTATAACTGAAAGTTGTTATCTAATAGCTTCAAGTAACTTCAGGACACTGCTAGTATTTAATACTTCTTTGGAAATTATTTAAATAGGCCCGGCATGGTGGCTCACGCCTGTAATCCCAGCACTTTGGGAGGCCGAGGCGGGTGGATTACCTGAGGTCAGGAGTTCGAGACTAGCCTGGCCAACATGGTGAAACCCCGTCTCTACTAAAAAATACAAAAATAAGCCAGGTGTGGTGAAAATACGCCTGTAATCCCAGCTACTCGGGAGGCTGAGGCAGGAAAATTACTTGAGCCCGGGAGACAGAGGTTGCAGTGAGCCAAGATCGTGCCACTACACTCCAGCCTGGCCCACAGTATGAGACTCTGCCAAAAAAAAAAAAAAAAAAAAAATTATTTAAATAAGAAAAAAAAAAAGTCCTTTTCTTATTTAAATAATTTTTTTTTTTTTTTTTAGGTAGAAAGCTTTATATGAATGCAATGAAATGCTGTTATAATTAAGATATTAAGATACAAATTCTAGCCTGGGCAACTAAGGGAGACTCTGTCTCTACAAAAAAATTAAAAAATTAGCTGGGCATGCTGGCACACACCTGTAATCCCAGCTACCTGTGAGGCTGCGGTGGGAGGATCGCTTGGGCCTGGGACGTCAAGACTGCGGTAAGCCATGATTGTGCCAGTGCACTGAAGCCTGGGTGACAGAGCGAGACGCTGTCTCAAAAAACAAAACAAAACAAAAAACCAAGCAAATTCTGTATTCATTAAAATTAATCAGCATTACTTGGGAGCAATTCTACTCAATGTAAATAAGGTATATCATTCAACTATTTGAAAAAAAAAAAAGTTTTGCCTTACAACTCATGCCCTAAAAAAAGAAAAAAAAAATTCCAAGTGGATTAAAGAGTTAAACATAAAGAAAGGAGAAAAAAGTGTAAGTAATTATTTTACACACTCTTGTGAGAGAGGTCTTTCTAAGCATATCAGCATAAACCAAAAGGAAAAAGACTGATAGATTTGACTACATAAAAATGCAAAACTTCTCTAATCAAAAGATGGTGCAAACGAAAATTAAAAAAGAAGTGGCAACATGGGGAAAGCAGTTGTAATGCATATAAAAAGAGGTATTATTTTATGCAAAACACTCTGACAACTAATAAGGAAAATGCAAATACCTCTCAAATGAAATAGAAAAAACTCCATAAGCAAGCAATTCGCAAAACAAATATGAAATAACAAAAAAACTAACCTCAATAATTATAAAATCACAAATAAAAATATGATCAAGGCCAGAGGCGGTGGCTCAAGCCTGTAATCCCAGCACTTTGGGAGGCCAAGGTGGGCGGATCACCTGAGGTCAGGAGTTCGAGACCAGCCTGGCCAACATGGTGAAACCCTGTCTCTACTAAACATACAAAAATTGGCCAGCAGTGGTGGTGGGTGCCTATAATCCCAACTACTCGGGAGGCTGAGGCAGGAGAATTGCTTGAACCTGGGAGGCAGAGGATGCAGTGAGCCGAGATCGCACCACTGGACTCCGGCCTGGGTGACAGAGTGAGATTCTGTCTCAAAAAAAGAAAAAATATATATGATCAATATTTTGCCTATAAAAACAGCAAAGATTAAATTATAGTATAACTAAGATTGCAGGGATGCAGAGAAATGTGCCCTTTATACAAAGTTGTTGGGAGTATAAACTGAGGCAACCTTTTTAGGAAGGTAAGTCCAAATGCACTGGAAATCTCAAAAATATAAATCTTTGACCCCAGAAATTCCACCTCAAAAATTCAACATAAAAAAGTGATGTGTACAAAGATATATGCAGTAAAGCAGTAAAGAGTTATTTATTATGCAATAGTGTAACACAAATAAATATCCATGAATATGGAACTGGTTAAGAAAATTATGATAAATCTAAATGAAAAAGGCTGAGCTACGAACAGTAAAATGGGGCTATCACCCCAAATCCTGTAGACATTAAAAGGATAACAAGAGAATATTGCAGAAGCATTATGCCAACAAATTCCACACCTGAGAGAAAATGAACAAATGATTAAAAAATACAATTTATCACAATTGACATAAGGAGAGATGTAAGGAAGAGCTGTATATCTAGCAACATTAAAATTTATCAAAATCCTTCAGAAAAAGAAGACTCTGGGGGAAGTTGACTCTAGGCCTAGAAAAACTGTGGTCGAACACTAACAAATATTCAAAAAAGAATTTCCATAATGTGTTTTCATAAAATAGAGAACAAAAGAACACTTTCCCACTAATATCATGAGGCCGGTGTAACCCTAACACCAAAACATGACAGACATTCCAAAAATGAACAAAAGAAAATTCAGACCAATATGACATACAGATGCAAACATCTGTAGAAAAAGATTAGTAAATCGAATCCAATTAATATCCTTTTTTTCAAAAATTAGCCGGGCATGGTGGCATGTGCCTGTAATCCCAGCTACTCAGGAGGCTGAGGCAGGAGAATGGCTTAAACCTGGGAGGCGGTGGTTGCAGCGAGCTGAGATCACGCTATTGCACTCCAGCCTGGGCGACAAGAGTGAGACTCCATCTCAAAAAAACAACGTCAAACAAATACTCTTTACAAATAACTTTTTCTTTTTTTTTTTTAGAGACAAGGCCTCACTCTCTCACCCAGGCTGGAGTGCAGTGGCATAATTATAGCTCACTGTAATCTTCAACTCTGGGGCTCAAGCAATCCTCCTACTTCAACTTCCAAAGAAGCTGGGATAGAACCATGCACCACTATGCCTGGCTAATTTTTAAATTTTCTGTAGAGACAGAGTCTTGCTGTGTTGCCCAAGCTGCCAACAATACATTAAAAAGATAACATATCAGGACCAAGTAGAGTTTATCCCCAGGAGGCAAGATTGGCTTAATACTGGGAACCAATGTAATTCATCAAATTAATAGACTAAAGGGGAAAGGCCATAATGAGAAGTTTCAACAGATGCAGAAAAGCATTTGACAAATGCAATACCTATTCATGACAAAAATTCTCAGCAATCTAGGAATATTAGGAAACTTCCTCAATCTGACAAAGGACATCTACAAAAAAACCTAAAGCTAATGTCATACTACTGAAAATTAAACACTGACCATAACAAATATCAGCAATTTGTGGAAAGAGTAGAATTCTCATAAACTGCTAATGTAAAAGTAAAATGGTACAAAGACATTGGAAAATAGTTTGGCAATTTCTTAAATATGCATCTATCACACGACCCAGCTATTCTAATCTTAGATATTTAACAAGGGAAATGAAAATACTGTCCACACAAAGACCTGGCTTTAGGCAACCATTGATTTGCTTTCTGTCACTATATGTTACATTGCATTTTGTAGAATTTTATGAGCATAAATGTTCATAGCAGCTTAATTTGTAATAGCCAGAAACTGGAAACAAACCAACTGCCAAACAAGAGATAAACAGATAGGTCAGGCAAGGTGGTTCACACCTGTAATCCCAGCATTCTGGGAGTCCGAGGCAAGAGGATTGCTTGAGCCCAGGGGTACAAGACCAGCCTGACAACATAGTGAGACCGCCATTTCTACAAAAAATTAGAAAATTAACTGGGCATGGTAGCATGCACCCGTATGGGAGAATCGCCTGAGCCCAGGAGGTAGAGGCTGCAGTGAGTTGTGATATGCCTCTCCACTACATTCCAGCCTGAGCAACAAAGTGAGACTCTGTCTCAAAAAAAACAAACAAAAAAACAGATAAATAGATAAAATAATTGCAGCATGTCCATACATACTTATCAATAAAAAGCAATGAACTATTGATACACACAACATTGATAAATCTCAAAATCATGCTAAGTGAAAGAATGAAGGAATCCAGACTTTAAAAGTATGATTCCAAATAAAATTCTACAAAATGCAATGTAACATACGGTGACAGAAAGCAAATCAATGGTTGCCTAAAGCTGGGTGCTGTGGCTCGCACCTATAATCCCAACACTTTGGGAGGATGAGGCGGGCAGACTGCTTGAGCCCAGGAGTTTGAGACCAGCCTGGGCAACATGGCAAAACCCCATTTCTACGAAAAATTAGCTAGGTGTGGTAGCATGTGCCTGCAGCTACTTGGGAGGCTGAAGGAGAAGAATCAAGTAACCTGGGAAGTCAAGGCTGCAATGAGCTGTGATCACACTCCAGCCTGGGTGACAGAGTAAAACCCTGTCAAAAAAAAAAAAAAAAAAAAAAGAAAAAGAAAAAAGTTTGCCTAGAAACAGGGGTGGAGGGAGAAATGAATTGCAAAGCGGAACAAGACGACTTTTGATATTTATGGAAAGGTTCAGTATCTTGCTTATGGTGATAGTTCAATGAGTATATCTATATGTCAAAACTTAACAAATTGTACACTTTAAAAATGAAGAGGTTGGCCGGGCGCAATGGCTCACGCCTGTAATCCTAGCACTTTGGGAGGCCAAGATGTGCGGATCACTAGAAGTCAGGAGTTCGAGACCAGCCTGGCCAACGTGGTGAAACCCCATCTCTACCAAAAATATAAAAAATTAGCCGGGTGTGGGGGCACATGACTGTAATCCCAGCTACTTGGGAGGCTGAGGCAAGAGAATCGCTTGAACCCAGGGGGCAGAGGTTGCAGTGAGCCGAGATGGTGCCACTGCACTCCAGCCTGGGTGACAGAGTGAGACTTAATCTCAAAAAAAAAAAAAAAAAAAGTAGAGCTTACTGATGTCAATTATACCTCAATAAAGCTATTTTTTAAACTCTCAATACTATTTCTTAAACAAAATTAATCAGCACCTTTTTATATATCTGATGTTGTATTAGGGCAGAAAAAGAAGGTAATGAGACAGTACTGTTGGTAATGCAAACAAGTAAGCAAATAATTTCAATGCCATATGATATGATAAGGATTATAACAAATATCTGTAACTAGAAGCTAAGGAAACATTTAAAAAGGGGTCTTAGGCCTAATAAAGGCAGTAACATTTCAACTGATTCTTGAGGGCTGTGTGGGAGTTTGCGAAAGGGAAATGACACTCTAACTCAATAAAACCACCCATACAAAGGCACAGCCAAAGAGAATTTGATCTCTTTGGGGAATAAAGAACATTCAATATGGCTGAAGAGGTTAGGTAAATATTACGCAGGGCTTTGTTGGCAATGAAGAGCCATTGAAAGTTTTACAAGCAGGAATGTAACGTGATAAAGTTCATGGTTTAAAAAAACCCTGCATTTGGTATACTTACTCATTATCCTCTTCACCTTGTCTTGCCCTTTTTGCCAAATGTTCATCTTCTAATTCTGTTAAATTCTTAAGTTCCTTCTCACTACTAATTATGCTAAATACTGAAACAAAAAGAAAAACGCTATGAGCTAAAACAATTGTTTGTATAACTTTATTGACAATTTAGCTCTAACAATAAAAGACTCACCTTTTTCTACCTGAATCCTAAAAGCATTTCTTTTTCTTCGACCATAGTCTATACTGAAAAAAGAAAACAAGAAGTTTAGCATAGTAGTCTCCACCAATATTTTTCCATTAAGTTCAATCTAAATGGATCAAATAAATTTGCATGAATATTTCATTGTTACAGTATAGACACTTGCCATAACCCTATTTTCAAACTTCTAAGTTTATATATTTACTATTGTGAACTTTCTCCATTTTTCCCCCTTTTTTAAACTAACCTTTTTTGCTTCAAATATTTTTATTTTAAAATTTCAAAGTTACTAAAAATATGAAAGAAATAATGTAATCAACACTCGTATATTCTTTACCTATAGTATTCTCAAACTGCCACATTTACTTTACTTCTGTCTGCATATAGAGATTTCTTTTGGAGGGGTAGAGCAAAACCATTTGAAAATAAGTTCTAGGCCAGGCACAGTGGCTCATGCCTGTAATCCCAGCACTTTGGGAGGCTGAGGTAGGAGAATCACTTGAGCCTAGGAGTTTGAGACCATCCCTGCCAACATAGGGAAACCCTATCCCTACAAAATATTTAAAATTAGCCAGGTATGGTAGTACGTGGCTGTAGTCCCAGCTACTTGGGAGGCTGAGGTGGGAGAACAGCTTGAGTCTGGGAGGTGAAGGCTGCAGTGAGCCGTGATTGCACCAATGCACTCAGCTTGGCCAACAGAGCAAGATCTCATCTCAAAAAAAAAAATAAATTAAAAAACTAAGAAGAGCCGGGCGCTGTGGCTCACGCCTGTAATCCCAGCACTTTGGGAGGCCGAGGCGGGTGGATCACCTGAGGTCAGGAGTTCGAGACCAGCGTGGCCAACATGGCGAAACCCCGTCTCTACTAAAAATACAAAAATTAGCCGGGCGTGGTGGCGCGCGCCTGTAATCCCAGCTACTCGGGGGGCTGAGGCAGGAGAATCGCTTGAACCCTGGAGACGGAGGTTGCAGTGAGCCGACATCGTGTCACTGCAGTCCAGCCTGGCGACAGAGCGAGACTCCATCTCAAAAAAAAAAAAAAAAAAAAACTAAGAAGAAGAAACTAAGTTACAGACCCTTCATCTCAAAAATTCTCAGCATGTATCTCTTTAAAAAAGAATATCTGCAGCCAGGTGCAGGGGCTCACTCCTGTAATTCCAGAACTTTAGGAGGCTGAGGTGGGAGGATCATGAGGTCAGGAGATCGAGACCAGCCTGGCTAACACAGTGAAACCTCGTCTCTTCTAAAAATAAAAAAAAAAAAAATTAGCCAGGCGTGGTGGCGGGCGCCTGTAGTCCCAGCTACTGGGGAGCCTGAGGCAATAGAATGGCATGAACCCAGGAGGCAGAGCTTGCAGTGAGCCAAGATCGTGCCACTGCACTCCAGCCTGGGCAACAAAGCGAGACTCCGTCTCAAAAAAAAAAAAAAAAAGGATATCTGCATAGCTACAATACAATTAGCACAAATAAGAAATTTAATATTGATAAATTATCTAATACATAGTCCATATTAAAATTTCTCAAATTATTCCCAAAAAATGGTCTTTATAGTTGTTTTTCTTTCTTTCTTTTTGTTTTTTTGAGACGGAGTCTCGCTCTGTGGCCCAGGCTGGAGTGCAGTGGTGCAATCTCAGCTCACTGCAGACTCCGCTTCCGGGGTTCACACCATTCTCCTGCCTCAGCCTCCTGAGTAGCTGGGACTACAGGCGCCTGCCACCACACCCGGCTATTTTTTTGTATTTTTAGTAGAGACAGGGTATAGTTGTTTTTCTTTGACCCAGAGTCTAGTCAAGGTTCATGCATTTACTTGGTTGTTGTGTCTCTTTGGACTCTTTTAACTTGTAATAATCTCTTCACCTTTGTGCATGTAACACTGACATTTTTGAAGGATCCAGGCCAGCTAATTTATAAAATGTCCCACAATCTGAATTTATGTCTCCTCATTATTAAATTCAAGTTAAACATTTTTAGCAAGACCATCTGCTAAAAATATAGGTGAAAGTTTGATGAGTACAGGATATTTGTATAATCTGAAAATATATTCTTATAAATTATTTATTAATTTCAAATTAATTTACAGTGGATTGATCAAAACTAACATTACCGAATAACACCCCACACAGATATTCTGTGCCTTTTGAAGTCAAATTGCTTCTTTGGTTTTCCTTCCAAAAACATATAACCTGATTCCAACCATGTGGAAACAGCAGAAAAATCCAAATTGAGGGATATTCTATATAGTAACTACCTGTAATCTTCAAAAATGTAAAGATCATGAAAAACAAAAAAAGGTTGAGGAACCGTTGCAGATTAAAGGAAACTAAAAAGCAAAACAAGCATAATTTAGGGGCTGGATTTCAGTTCTGGGAAAAAAATTCCCATAAAATAATAGCTATAAAGAACATTATTGAGACAGGCAAACTCTGAATATGAATGGTGGATTCGATAATATTACTGAATCAAGATTACATTTTCTGGTTTTAATAAATAAACTGTGGTTATATAATAAAAGCCTTTGTCCTTAGGGAATAGATAGTATGCATGGATAAAGGGACATTCTAGGTAGAGTATATGGGTGTTCTTTGTACTATTTTTTCCATTTTCCTCTTTATAAAAATTTGTGCCAGCGCAGTGGCTCACACTTGTAATCCCAGTACTTTGGGAGGCCAAGATGGGCGGATCATTTGCGGTCAGGAGTTCGAAACTAGCCTGGCCAACATGGTAAAACCCCATCTCTACTAAAAATACAAAAATCAGCCAGGCATGGTGGTGGGTGCCTGTAATCCCAGCTACTTGGGAGGCTGAGGCAGGAGTATCACTTGAGCCCAGGAGGTGGAGGTTGCAGTGGGCAGACATCACACCACCACACTCCAGCCTGGGTGACTGAGTGAGACTCCATCTCAAAAAAAAAAAAAAAATCTTTATGTTTTTGAGACAGGGTCTCACTCAGTCAGGCTGAAGTGTAGTTGTGCAATCAGAGCTTGCCACAGCCTCAACCTCCTGGTCTCATGCAATCCTCCCACCCCAGCCTCCGAGTAGGTACGATGACAGACACGTGCCAGCACACCTAGTTAATTTTTTGATTTTTTTTGTAGAGATGGGGGTCTCACTATGTTGTCTAAGCTGGTCTGGGTCAGTTTTTCTTAAATGTGAAATTACATCAAAACACAAAGTTTTAGATGAGGCAAATATTGTACTAAATCATGACCATTTAAAAAGGCAACTTGGGGCCTGGCACAGTGGCTCATGCCTGGAATCCTAGCACTTTGGGAGGCTGAGGTGAGAGGATCACTTGAGCTCAGGAGTTCAAGGCCAGCTGGGCAACATGGCAAAACCCCATCTCTACAAAAAATACAAAAAATCAGCGGGGCATGGTGGCATGTGCCTTAGTCCCAGCCATCTGGGGGCTGAGGCAGAAGGATGAGCCCGGGGGCTGAAGCTGCAGTGAGCCGAGATTGAGCCACTGCACTCCAACCTGGATGATAGAGCGAGACTGTGTCTCCAAAAAATAAATAAATAATTAATTAAAAATTAAACAAAGAGAGAAAGAAAGACGTAAAAGCGATTCTTCACTCATGAGCCATACAAAACAAGGTGGTAGGCAGGAACTGGTTTGAGGGCCATAGTTTGCCAACACCTGGATAAGAGAAGATGGCAGATGGATGTAGGCAGAATGTTTAAAAGCTGAAACAGGCCAGGTGTAGTGGCTCATGCCTATAATCCTAACACTTTGGGATGCCAAGGCAGGAGGATCACTTGAGGTCAAGAGTTCAAGACCAGCCTGGCCAACATGGCGAAACCCCATCTCTACTAAAAATACAAAAATTATTTTTAGTAATAATTTTTAAATAAATTTTAAATAAATTTTTAGGGTGTGGTGGTGTACACCTGTAGTCCTGGCTACTTGGGAGGCTGAGGCAGGAGAGTCACTTGAACCCAGGAGGCAGAGGTTGCAGTGAGCCGAGATTGCCCCGCTGCACTCCACCCTGAGCAACAGAGTAAGATTCCATCTCAAAAAAAAAAAAACTGAAACAGTAGTCTAGACAAGAAATAATGAGGCTCTGGATTAGGCTAGTATAGTAATGGTAGGGAAAGGAGAGAACAGGCATCATGAAATATTTAAGAGACCACAGCAAGGCTTCTTGGTGACTTATTATAGACATGGCAGGGGGATTCAAGGCTAGGTAGAAGGAAGTGGACAACATATAGATTAACCTGGGTGACTGGCTGAGTAACAGTCATACCACCAACTAAGAAAAAATGTTACCAACAAAACACAACTCATAGATTTCAATGGAGTGAGTGGCGGGGATAGAAACAATCTTAGTTTAGTCTTTATTTTTATTTTTTAAGAGACAGGGTCTTGCTCTGTCACCCACGCTTCAGTGCAGCGGTGCAATCGTAGCTCACTGCAGCCTTGAATTCCTGGCCTCAAGTGATCCTCCTGCCTCAACTTCCTGAGTAGCTAGGACAGACTACAGGTGCATGCCACGCTAATTTTTTATTTTTTTTTTGTAGAGACAGAATCTTGCTATGTTGCCCAGGCTGGTCTCAAACTCCTAGCCTCAAGCGATCCTCCTGTGTCAGCCTCTCTAAGTGCTGAAATTACAGGTGTGAGCCACTGTGCCCTGGCCTTAGACCACTCATTAAATAAATTCTGATCAGGGGAAGGAAAAATACTACTGAGTGGTAGCCAAAGTGAGGTATACTATTGTTTTAAAAAGCTTTCTGTCTTAGTTTCTCTTCTTTTCTTCCTTCCTAATACAGATTTTGGTATTGATAAGTATAGTGCTACTGTGACAAATACCTTAAAATGTAGAAATGGTTTCGGAACTAGGTAGTAGAGGCCAGAGAGTTTTGAGGTGCATGTTAGAAGAAACCTAGATGGCTCTGAAGTGACTGCTGTTAGAAATATGGACACCGCAGGGCGTGGTGGCTCATGCCTGTAATCCTAGCATGTTGGGAGAATGAGGCGGGCAGATTGCCTGAGCTCAGGAGTTCAAGACCAGCCTGGGCAACACAGTGAAACCCTGTCGCTACTAAAATACAAAAAATTAGCCAGGCATGGTGGCGTGCACCCGTAGTCCCAGCCTCTTGGGAGGCTGAGGCAGGAGAATTGCTTGAACCCGGGAGGCAGACGTTGCAGTGAGCTGAGATTGCGCCACTGCACTCCAGCCTGGGTGACAGAGTGAGACTCCGTCTCCAAAAAAAAAAGACACGGAAGGCAATTCTGGTAAGAGCTCAGAAAGACAAGAGAAGAGCTGTACAGGAAGGTTCTATAGTTATATACACACAGAGAGAGAATGCTATTAGAAATACGAATGTTAAAGATGCTTCTGGTGAGGTCTCAGACAGAAATGAGAAGCAGGATATTGGAAATTGGAAGAAAGGCAGTCCATGTTATGAAGTGGCAGAGGACTTGTGTTTTACTGTTTTAAAAGTAGAACTTGCAAGTGATGAATCTAGATATTTCACTCACATTTCTAAGCAAAGTGTTGAAGTGTGGCCTGATTTCTCCTTGCTGCTTATAGTAAAATTTTACAGTATAGAGAGAGATAAAGAAGGAATTGTTCAACAAAAAGGAAACTAGAACCTGAAGATTGGAAAATTCTCAGTTTATCCCTATTGTAAAAAATGAAAAAGCATAATCTAAAGAGAACATCAAGGGTGTAGGGGGACAACAATTTGCTAAAGCGATTACCAGCATATGACTTATGGATCCAGTCAGCCATCTCAGCAGAAGCCAGGAATAGACATGGGGTTAAAGCAACAGAAACACTGCCAGCTTGGACTGAAGGGACCGAGATGGGGACAAAATTAAGGAAGGCTGTTGGACTTCCAGGATTCTATAGGACATGGCCAATAAAACCATCCAGCTGTGAACACAAGTTATCCTTCAAGAAAAGGGAAGAACGACCCTTAAGGAGGCTCAAAAGAAGGCAGGGCTGCCACTGCCAACACAGACCCAGAGGGCACAGGTCCGGCAGGTGGGGCTGCCTCCTCCTAGGTAACAGGGCAGGATCACCACCCTACGGAGCCCACAGGGCAGGGCATCAAGCCAAAGAGGATTATTCTAACGCCTGAAAATCTAATGACATTTGCCCTGCTTGGTTTTAGATTTGCTTGGGACCCATGACCCTTTCTTTTTTCCAATTGCTCTCTTTTAGAATAGGAATGAATGTCTAACCTACACCTATGCCTGTCGTGCCATTGTACAATTGTGCATCACTAAACAATGGAGACACATTCTGAGAAGTGTATCATTAAGCATTTTCATTGTGTGAAAACAAAAATAAGTAAGAGTATACTTACACAAACCTAGATGGGCTAGCCTATTACACACCTAGACTACATGGTATAGCCTACTGTGCCTACAAACCTATACAGCACATTATTGTACTAAATACTATAGGCAACTGTAACACAATGGTATTGTGTATTTAAACATATCTAAACACAGAAAAGGTACAGTACAAATATGATGTAATAATCTTATGGGATCACCATCATACATGAGGTCCATCATTGACTGAAACACTGTTATATAGCACATGCCTATATTTTGGAAGTAGATAACTTCTCTGGTTTCACAGGTTAATAGATGAAGAGGAATTTTGCCCCAGGATAAATCATACCTTGAATCTCAGCCATTACCAATTAATTTAGATAACATTATTTTTATTTATTTTATTTTTAGAGACAGGGTCTTGCTCTGTTACCCAGCTGGAGTGCACTGGTGCAATCATAGCTCACTGCAACCTTGAACTCCTGGGCTCAAGCGATCCTCCCACCTCAGCCTCTCGAGCAGCAAGGACTACAGGTTCAGGCCACCATACCCAGCTAATTATTTCTATTTTCATTTTGTAGAGATGGGGTCTCACTATGTTCCCCAAGTTGGTCTTGAACTCTATGGCTTTAAGCCAATGGCCCCTCAAAACGCTGGGATTATAGGTATGAGTCCTTGCATCTGGCCTGATTTAGATGATATTTAGATGAGAGTTTGGACTTAAGAGTTGATGCTAAAATGAGTTAAGACTTTTGGGGCTTGTGGAATGCAATGAATGTATCTGCACATGAGAAGGCCATGAATTTTGGGAGCCACAGGACAGAGTCCAATAAGCTGAATTGTGTTTCCCTTATATTCTTATGTTGATGTCCTAACCCCCAGTACCTCTGAATATGACTGCATTTGGAGATAGAGCCTCTAGAAATAATTAAGGTATTCTTGGCCAGGTGCGGTGGCTCCCACCTATAACCCCAGCACTTTGGGAGGCTGAGGTAGGCGGATCACCTGAGGTCAGGAGTTCAAGACCAGCCTGGCCAACATGGTGAAACCCCATCTCTATTAAAAATACAAAAATTAGTTGGGTGTGGTTAGCGCACGCCTGTAATCCCAGCTACTCAGGAGGCTGAGGCAGGAGAATGGCTTAAACCCAGGAGGCAGAGCTTGCAGTGAGCCGAGATTGCGCCACTGCACTCCAGCCTGGGCGACAGAGCAAGACTCCGTCTCAGAAAAAAAAAAAAAAAAAAGACTCAGGAAGCTGGCTGGGCATGGTGGCTCATGCGTGTCATCCTAGCACTTAGGGAGGCGAAGGTGGAAGGATCACTTGAGGTCAGGTGTTCAAGACCAACCTGGGCAAATACAGAAGGCCCTGTCTCCACAAAAAATAAAAATAAAAACTGTATTAAAAAAAAAAAAAAGAGGCTGGGCGCTGTGGCTCATGTCTGTAATCCCAGCACTTTGGGAGGCCAAGGTGGGCGGATCACCTGAGGTCAGGAGTTCGAGACCAGCCTGGCCAACATGGTGAAACCCTGTCTCTACTAAAAATACAAAATTACCCAGGCGTGGTGGCACATGCCTGTAATTCCAGCTACTTGGGAAGCTGAGGCAGGAGAATTGCTTGAACCTGGGAAGTGGAGGTTGCGGTGAGCTGAGGTCATGCCATTGCACTCCAGCCTGGGCAACAAGAGCGAAATTCTGTCTCAAAAAGAAAGGAGTCAGGAAACTCAGGGAGATCATACCTGCTGGTGATGGTTTTAATTTTCTTTCTTTTTTGGGACAGGATCTTATTCTGTCACTGAGGTTAGAGTGCAGTGGCGTGACCACAGCTCACTACAGCCTTCACCTCCTGGGCTCAAGTGATCCTCCCACCTCAGCCTCCCAAGTAGGTGGGACCACAGGTGCATGCCACCAAGCCTGGCAAATTTTTGTGTATTTTTTGTACAGATGGGGTTTCACCATGTTGCCCAGGCTGGTCTCAAACTCCTGGGCTTAAGCCATCCTCCCACCTCAGCCTCCCAAAGTGTTGAGATTACAGGCATGAGCCATTATGCCTGGCCCGGTTTTAATTTTCTAATGAAGCAGGAAAGGAAGTGATATAATAACATCTCTATCTCTTGATCAGACTGTCAGGTACTAAAAGATAAGCAGTGACCCATTTCCCACAGTACAAAAGACATTTTACTGCACATAATAGGTATTTGATAAATGTTTGCATAACCGAATTGAGTTCCAAGATTATGGATTGGTGAACTAATGCCAGCAGCTATTGATATCAACTGGAAATTTAAGCAGGATATAAACTTTTAAAATGGTAAAGAAGACATAAAAATCCAAGGATCTGGAAACTATATTTATTTACCTGTACACTCTTTGTAAATCAGACGCTAAGACTCCAATGTCCACATATTTGCCACATTTGTTACTGGTAAGGTACTAAAACAGAAAATATAACAAATACAAAACACTCAATATTTCAAACTCAGTGATTTTAATCAACAGATTGAGCTATCTGAACACATTATACTTTAAGATAAACTCTTCATTAATAAAGTGTACCAGAAACATAAATAAAAGTAACCAAATAATTGTCAAGTATGAAATCAGAAAATTTAATTAACATTATTAATCACTATAATACAATACTAATAATTATTAGAATAGTTATAAGGCAGTAAGTGAGGGCTTACTTACTAATATCCTAGGTTTCCAAATACCCCAGAACACTGCAATAAACTCGTAAGGGTAGGAGGGGATATTTTAAACTTCAAGGAACACAGTGATATTTGACATCTGTCAGATACTGCAGAACTACTAGCTTGAGGCAATTTAGTTTCAATATTAAATCACCTTTTGGCTGGGCGTGGTGGCTCATACCTGTAATCCCAACACTTTGGGAGCCCAGGAGTTTGAGACCTCCCTGGGCAACAAAGTTTGACCTCATCTCTACAAAAAAATTAAAAAGTTGGTTGGATGTGGTGGCTTGTGCTTATACTCCCAGCATTTTGGGAGGCCAAGGTGGGAGATCGCTTAAGCCCAGACTTAGAGGTTGCAGTGAGCTATAATCGAGCCACTGCACTCCAGCCTGGATAACAGAACGAGACCTTATCTCAAAAATAAATACATAAATAAGCCCGGGCGTGGTGGCTCACACCCGTAATCCCAGCACTTTGAGAGGCCAAGGCGGGAGGATTGCTTCAGTCCAGGTGTTCGAGACCAGCCTGGGCAAGGTGGTAAGATCTCATCTCTACAAAAAATTTTAAAATTAGCCAGACATGGTGGTGCATACCTGTGGTCCCAGCTACATGGGAGGCTGAGGTGGGAGAATCACTTGACCCCACGAGTTTGAGATGGCAGTGAGCAGTGTTCACACCACTGCACTCCAGCCTGGGTGACAGAGCTAGACCCAGTCTCAAAAATAAAAAATTAAAATTAAATTAAATATATAGCTAAGTGAAAATTTATTTAAAATATTGTGTAAGACTATCTTCAGGCTATGTGTGTAAGGTGTATATGAAACATAAATAAACTTCATGTTTAACTTGGGTCCCATCCCCAAATATCTCATTATGTATATGCAAACATTCCAAAACCTGAAAAAAATCAATCTGAAACATTTTTTGGTCTTAAGCATTTAGAATAAGGGATATTCATTTGTACTTTTATAATGAACCAAAGTGAAAGCTATAGAGGAAAACTGATAATGTCAAACGCTGAAAAGAGTCAAGTGTGAGGACAGAGAAGAGGCCACTAGATCCAGTAATTAGGAGTCACTGCTCAGAAACCTCAATAAAGTGAAGGAGCAAGTTGTGGGACGCGGGAACATCCAGAGGAAGAGTAATTCAGAGTGACTGAACAACGAGAACAAAGGTCCTGTGCTTGGCATGTTTGAGAAGGTCTGTGTGGCTGGGACAGGAGAGGAAAAGTAAACTAGGACAACAGAGGCCAGAATATGCAGGGCTTTTTAGACTGGGTTTTACTCTAGATGTCTGTGACTCCACTGAAAGGTTTTGAGCAGGGCTATGGCAAGCTCTGATTTCCCCCTCCTTTTTTTTTAATTATACTTTAAGTTCTGGGATACATGTGCAGAACATGCAGGTTTGTTACATAGGTATACAGGTGCCATGGTGGTTTCCTGCACTCATCAACCCGTCATCTACATTAGGTATTTTTCCTAATGCTATCCCTCCCCTAGCCCGATTTTTCCCTTTAAAAGGATGTCTTGGCCACGCCTGTAATCCCAGCACTTTGGGAAGCTGAGGCGGGCAGATCACCTGAGGTCAGGAGTTCGAGACTAGCCTGGCCAACATGGTGAAATCCCATCCCTACTAAAAATACAAAAATTAGCCAGGCGTGATGGCATGCACTTGTAATCCCACGTACTCGGGAGGCTGAGGCAGGAGAATCACTTGAACCCAGGAGGCAGAGGTTGCAGTGAGCAGAAAAAAAAAAAAAATTAGATGTCTCTGGCTGCTCTGTGGGGAATAGGCTTTAGGTAAAAGCAGAATCAGAGAGATCAGTTAGGAGGCTATTGTAATAGTATAAGGTAGAGATGATGGTTTGGACTAAGACGGTTACAGGGAAAGACAGTAAGAAGTACTTGGAATATATTTTGAAAGTAAAGCCAACCAGGCTGTTGACAGATGGTATACAGGAAATGAAAGACTCAGAATGATCCTTAAGGTTTTTGGCCTTAACAACAGGACGAACGGTAGTATCATTTACTGAGATACAGAACACTAAGAAAGGGCAGATTTGAAGGAAGAAAAAATCACAAGTTCCACTTGGCCATTTTAATTTGGAGATATGCTGACTAGGCAGCTGGATATATCAATCTGTACTTCAAGATAAAATCTGGACTGGAGATATAAAGTTAGCAGTCATAAATATACAGAGGCCAGTGCAGCAGCTTGCACCGGTAATCCCAGCACTTTGGGAGGCTGAGGCCCGATCGCTTGAGCCCAGGAGTTAGAGACCAGCCAGAGTAACATAGTGGAACCCCGTCTCTACAAATAATAACAATAATAATAAATTAGCCAGGTGTGGTGGTGCACACCTGTAGTCCCAGCTACTGGGGAGGCTGAGGAGGGAGGATCACTTGAGTCAGGGAGGCCGAGGGTGCAGTGAGTTATGATTGTGCCCATAAACAGCCACTGCACTCTAGCCTGGGCAACAGAGCGAGACTATGTCTCAGAAAAATAAAAATAAAATGAAATAAATACATAGATAATAGAGTATGTAGATACTACTCAAAGGTTATTACACTAAATGAGATCACATAGGAAGTATGGATAGATAAGAAAGGTGTATGAGGAAAGAGGAGGAAGGGGAGGTAAGAGAACAGTGGCACAGAGCACTTCCAACATTTACAAGTTGGTAGGAAAAGATGGGTCCGAAAAGGAGATTGTTTAGGGACTGGTGAAGTGAAAGAAAAACAAGGAGAATGTGTAGCTCACAAATTCCTAAGTGAAGAAAATTCTCTCCCACCTTTTAACTCAGACTGCTTGCTTACATTCTAAGGTATTTGCCACACACTGCTTTTTACTGATGGTCATGAAAATGAGAAAACCGTAGGCAAAGTGCCTGTTACTGTTGCCAGACCCATGTTATCTCGTTTTAGTGTGTAAGTTCCTTGAGAACGGAAATTAACATATTATTTATGCCACCCCTTCTCAAGGACCTCTTACAATGCGAGCGTTTGAAGACCATTCCTGTGCTAACTTCACAAGCCAAAGAGGTTAAAATTCAAAGGCTACCTCCACTCTACTGAATGATCTGCGCTGAAGACGACCAGACAACTTGGGCAGCCCTACCAAGCTGCACCCTCCCACCATCCCCGGCTTCTCCCTGAGACTCCGCACCAACGTGGGTAGGGAAGGCCCCGGCACCACCAACTAAGGAGGAACAGACGCACGCCCAGACCCAGACTGGGGAAAGAAGACTAGTTGAGTTCCACCTGGATGCCACCCGACAAAAGGGGAGTGGCACCCTGGGGCAGCGATCGGGGCCCTTGGCGAGGCCAAGCGGTGCAGAATACACACCTGGATGACTCGCTGCTTGAGTTTATTATCCACGAACCCTGCAGGTCTGGGCTTCATCGCGTCGGTCTTCCAAGCCACAGCTCGGACCGCCAGCTCCTAGTCAACCGGGGGCCTCGTAGGGGTTGCCCACCGCGATCGCCGGGCCAGTTGCACCTGAAATACGCCCCTCCTGGGGCCTAGCCCGCGCCGTTTCCGTCAGAATAAAAGTAATGCGAATGAAGGGGAAAAAATTCCGAGGAGAGGGAGAAGACTTGAAAACCTCAGGGAGTTTCTAGGGGCCTTATTTTGCAGGCCTGCCCAGTGGACCCTGGAAGATTAGGACCCCTTTGAACGCGCTCAACTTTATTGGTTCCCCGCCGGGCGAACCAGGCGGGAGGAAGTTCCTACCCCGGCGCGGTGTGCGGAGACGCTGTCAACGGCGTCCTCTGGAAAACTTGGTTTGCTTTCCTCAGGCGTTCCAGCCACACCTCATTCTGATACAAAGCTAGTCTTCGCAAAACCAGCCACGGTAGATACTTGGAGTGATAAAATCAGGGTAAAAACACACCACCAGCCGCTGCTTGCTTTCCCACGTAGTTATCTTACATTTTAGAGGCCCGACAAAAGGGCTAGGTGAAAAAGAAAAGGAAGGACGGATTTATCCAGATAACTAAGTCATTTGTTACTTTTAGAACTCGTTTGACTTACGCTGTTATCATCGGCAGGTAATTTGTTGAATATATCCAGTGCAAGACTCCTTGGCCCAGAATTTTATCAAACGTTTGTATTTGCCCCAAGAAGTTTATCCTGCACTTAGGGAGACACAAAGGGACAGTTACCAAGCATTAAAAAAAAAAAAATGCTGGCTTTAGTTTCTGTCTTCTTGTTTATTTCAACCGTGTTTTGAGTATTCTTATTTCAGGTCCTACTTGGCTTATGACAAGGTTAAGTGCAGTGTATTAAGGGGCAGAGGGGAGAGAAAATGGAATTAAGAGAAGGGCGTGAGGCCGGTCACGGTGGCTCACACCTGTAATCCCAGCACTTTGGGAGGCCGAGGCGGGCAGATCACTTGAGGTCAGGAGTTCACGACCAGCCTGGCCAACATGGTGAAACCTTGTCTCTACTAAAAATATAAAAATTAGCACTGAATTAAGTATTAGATTTCCCACTCAAAATATTGATCCGTTTGGTTGCAACTTCATTTCCTACTTCTTCACTATGTGTAGTTTTATTTTTTATTTTTTTAGTTGTAAAATATAAGAACATTCACCATCTTAAACATTTTAAAGTGTGCAGTTTAGTGATAATACATTCATAATATGCAACCATCACTGCCATCTAGTTCCAGAACTCTTTTCATCTTGTACAACTAAAACTCTATACTAATTAAAAAATAACTCCCCATTCCTCCCTCCCCCCAGCCCCTGGCAACTACCATTCTACTTACTGTCTTTATGATTTTGACTACACTAACTTCCTCATATAAGTGGAATCTTCCAGTATTTGACTTTTGTGACTGGCTTGTTTCTTAGCTTAATGCCCTCATATAGCATGTGTTAGAATTTCCCTCTTTCTTTTCTTTTTTTTTTTTTGATACAGAGTCTTGCTCTGTTGCCCAGGCTGGAGTGCAGTGGCGCAATCTCAGCTCACTGCAACCTTCGCCTCCTGGGTTCAAGAGATTCTACCACCTCAGCCTCCCGAGTAGTTGGGACTACAGGTGTGTACCACCACACCCGGCTAATTTTTTGTATTTTTAGTAGAAATGGCGTTTTGCCATGTTGGCCAGGCTGATCTCCAACTCCTGACCTGAGGTGATCCACCTGCCTTGGCCTCCCAAAGTGCTGGGATTACAGGTATAAGCCACCGCACCTGGCCTTTCCTTCACTTTTAAGGCTGAATAAAATTTGGCTCTTTTGTTGCCATTCTGCCTTTTGCCATGGGATGACACAGCAAGAAGGCCCTCACTAAATAACAACTCCTTGATATTGGACTTTCCAGCCTTCTTGCATTCATTCAACAAGTGTTTATTGAGTGCCTACCAGTTTCAGTCTCTGCTCTGCGCTTTAGGCTTGTGGGGAAAAGTGGAAGAATTATAACTAACTTTTTATAACATTTAAAAAATTTGATTAGGTATTTATGTGCTTGATTAAATGTTAGCAAAGATTCCCTACAGCATATAGTACAAATGTAGTCAATGCTCAGTAATTTTTAAAATGAAATGTAATTCTGTGCATGCCAAATGTCCAACATAGAATGAAAACACACTGAGGCCAGGCATGGTGGCTCATGCCTATACTACCAGCACTGTGGGAGGCAGAGGCAGGTGGATCACCTGAGGTCAGGAGTTCAAGACTAGCCTGACCAATGTGGTGAAACCCTGTCTCTATTAAAAATACAAAATTATCCGGGTGTGGTGGTGCATGCCTGTAATCCTAGCTACTTGGGAGGCTGAGGCAGGAGAATCACTTGAACCTGGGAGGCAGAGGTTGCAGCGAGCTGAGATTGCGCCATTGCACTCTAGCCTGGGCAACAAGAGCAAAACTCCATCTCAAAAAAACGAACAAATAACCACATTGAAAGGCCTAGTAGTATCATGACATGTACTAGGCAATATAGTTTATTAGTCTATAATTTGTCATAGAATACTATCCTACACTTAGGGTTGACTTCATGGGTATGTGACCTGTGCAGTCACACAGGGCCCTGTGCTCAGAAGGGCCCCACAGGTGGTTTAATGCTGTACTGTTGCCATCTTGAAATGCTTTCTGAATAAGCTGTCCCTTATTTTCATTTTGCACTGGGTCTTACAAATTATGTAACCAGCCATTCATATGTAAACTTGAAGTACTCTAGAATGCTGCCTTCTTCTTCTTTTTCTTCTTTTTTTTTTAGGTGGAGTCTCACTATGTTGCCAGGCTAGAGTGCAGTGGTACGATCTTGGCTCACTGTAACCTCCGCCTCCCGGGTTCAAGCGATTCTTCTGCCTCAGCCTCCCAAGTAGCTGGGACTCCAGGTGCACGCCACCATGCCCAGCTAATTTTTGTATTTTTAGTAGAGACAGGGTTTCACCATATTGGCCAGGCTGGTCTTGAACTCCTGACCTCGTGATTCGCCTGTCTCGGCCTCTCAAAGTGCTGGGATTACAGGCATGAGCCACTGCACCCAGCCACCTCCTTCTTAAAGGCAGGGAATGTGTTGTTCATCTCACTACTGCTTCAGGTGCAGAAGGCAATAATTGAAAGTGAATTAATACTAGATGATAATATGCTTGAACATTTCTCGTTGGAATTATTTCATCAATTATTGCCCTGAAGACCATTTTACATTGATTCCAATGTTTGGATTTACAGTATCATGCATCAAAACCAAAAAGATTACTGAACAGTAACCTAAGTGCATATACACTTTAAGCACTTCGTTTTTTAATTGAAGCATCCTCCATTCTTTGGTGGTGTAACCCCACCTAGTGGTAGTGGCATATTTTATCTTTTGTCTTTCACACTTTCATTCTCCTAAACCTCATACAGTATTTCACAAGCAAACAGCTTCTGGTCTAATTGTGCTTCATAACTAGGGTGATTTATGTCCAGATTTGCTCAGGACAGTCCTGATTTTTGATTCAGCAAAATTATTGCTAGTATCCCCTTTGTGGAAATACATGAAGACCAAATACATAAGAAGAGGCGAAGACTATTTGTTCAGAGTTTGCTATAACAAGGGAGTCAGCCACCATCACTTGTGTTTTGGCAGAGCCTCAAAGACAGGCAGAGGAGTGGGAAAACTTTATGGTGGGGAATAGGGGAAGGCTTCAGGTACGCCCTAACTGAAGACTGTTGTCATAGGGAAGCTATAGGTGGGCTAACTAGAACTAGCAGAGCATCCTATGTGTTTGGTTGGGATGCACAGTTGGTTTTCTTTTTGGTCCTATGTTGACAGCAGGTCCAAAAATTAGAAAAGCTATCATTTATTAATAAAGTTTTTGCCATCTGGGGCCATTTGTTACAGGGGTTGTTGCTGGGTTCCTGGATTGTTTGCTAGTGATAGTGATCTAACTTCCTACATGTCTGACTTGTAGATGATATATTGGTTTTCTGGTCTGGTTGCTGCAGATTGTGAGTCAGAGTTCTATTTTTGCATTTGGTCTGGCCATTTTTCATTCACATGTTCAGTGTCTTCCTTTTATCTCTCAAAAAGGTTCTAGTTTGGACAATGTATGACCACTCTATGTATAGTAGGAACATGGAGAAAAAGATGAAGTTTGCATGTCAGAGGATCCTTACTGAGATGCAAAAATGAGGCTGCCTGCTTGCTGGGAGCTGGAGACTGAGTTCTGTTCTGTTATGTTCTTTTCTTTTCTTTTTCGAGACAGGGTTATATGGTTTGGCTATGTCGCCACTCAAATCTCATCTTGAATTGTGGCTTCCATAATTCTTATGAATTGTAGGAAGGACCCAGTGGCAGATAAATGAATCATGGGGGTGGTTTCCCCCATACTGTTCTGGTGGTAGTGAATAAGTCTCATGAGATCTGATGATTTTATAAGGTGTTTCCTCTTTTGCTTGGCTCTAATTCTGTCTCATCTGCCATCATGTAAGACGTGCCTTTACTCTTCCACCATGATTGTGAGACCTCCCCAGCCACGAGGAACTATAGGTCTATTAAGTCTGTTTTTCTTTATAAATTACCCAGTCTTGGGTATGTCTTTATCAGCAGTGTGAAAATTGACTAATACAGAGCATCCCACTCTGTCGACCAGGCTAGAGTGCAGTGGCATGATTTCAGCTCACTGCAACCTCTGCTTCCCTGGTTTTTTTTGTTTTTGTTTTTGTTTTTTTGAGATGTAGTCTTGCTCTGTCGCCCAGGCTGGAGTGCAGTGGCACGATCTCAGCTCACTGCATCCTCCGCCTCCCAAGTGCAAGCAATTCTCTGCTTCAGCCTCCCGAGTAGCTGGGATTGCAAGTGCCCACCATCACACCCAGCTAATTTTTTTGTATTTTTAATAGAGATGGGGTTTCATCATCTTGGCCAGGCTGGTCTTGAACTCCTGACCTCGTGATCCATCCGCCTTGGCCTCCTAAAGTGCTGGGATTACAGGCGTGAGCCACTGCTCCCGGCCACTTCCCTGGTTTAAGCAATTCTCCCACCCCAACCTCCTGAGTAGCTGGGACTACTTGTGCGTGCCACCACACCCAGCTAACTTTTGTATTTTTTGGTAGAGACAGGGTTTCATCACATTGGCCAGGCTGGTCTCAAACTCCTGACCTCAAGTGATCCGCTCGCTTCAGCCTCCCAAACTGCTGGGATTACAGGCATGGGCCACTGCGCCCGGCCTTGAGTTTTTTGAGATTAAAAAAAATCTTTAATTTATTTTATTTGGTAATGGCTAACGATTCCATTTTCTAATCAGGTTTATCATTCTTTGAGGTGATTGCCTCATTTATGTTCCTGATCCTGAATAGAATGAAAATAATATTTTGAGCTTGGCATTTTATACATTCATTCTACAAATATTTATTGTCTCCTGTGTACCAGTTACTATGCCAAAGTCAAAAAAACCAGTGATGACCAAAACAGATATGGCCTTGGAACTTATATTCTACAGTGTCCCTTTAGAGAGGGACAGGAGATGAACTGGTAAATCAATAAATGTTTAATTAAAAAATGAGAAGTAAGGAGGATTTCATAGCCCATGGTATAGAATCTTTTTATTTATTTATTTATTTATTTAGAGACAGAGTTTCGCTCTTGTTGTCCAAGCTGGAGTGCAATGGAGTGATCTTGGCTTACCGCAACCTCCACCTCCCGGGTTCAAGCAATTCTCCTGCCTCAGCCTCCCAAGTAGCTGGGATTACAGGCGTGCACCACCATGCCCAGCTAAGTTTTTGTATTTTTAGTAGAAACGGGGTTTCACCATGTTAGCCAGGCTGGTCTTGAACTCCTGACCTCAGGTGATCCGCCTGCTTCGGCCTCCCAAAGTGCCGGTATTACAGGGGTGAGCGACTGTGCCCTGCCTATTTTTTTAATTATTATGTTTTGAGATGGAGTCTCACTCTGTCACCCAGGCTGGAGTGCAGTGGCGTGAGCTTGGCTCACTGCAACCTCCACCTCCCGGGTTTCAAGCTATCAAGCGATTCTCCTGCCTCAGCCTCCCAAGTAGCTGGAATTACAGGCACGCACCACCATGCCTGGCTAATTTTTTTGTGTTTTTAGTAGAGATGGGGTTTTGTTATGTTGGCCAGGCTGATCTTGAACTCCTGACCTCAGGTGATCCACCCACCTCCACCTCCCAAATTGCTGGGATTACAGGTGTGAGCCATTGCTCCTGGCCTGAATCTTTCATATAGAAAGTTTTTAGTAAATAATTGTTAAGTAAATGAATGAAAATTGTGAAGTAAATAATCAGAGTACTGTGATAGAAAATAACAAGGCCAGGTGCAGTGGCTCACGCCTGTAATCCCAGCACTTTGGGAGGCCGAGGCAGGCAGATCACCTGAGATTGGGAGTTTGAGACCAGCCTGACCAACATGGAGAAACCCTGTCTCTACTAAAAATACAAAATTAGCCAGGGGTGGTGGCGCATGCCTGTAATCCCAGCTACTCGGGAGTTTGAGGCAGGAGAATCACTTGAACCTGGGAGGCGGAGGTTGCGGTGAGCTGAGATTGTGCCACTGCACTCCATCCTGGGCAACAAGAGCGAAACTCTGTCTCAAGAAAAGGGAAGAAAATAACAAATCCTTTTGTAGTTCCTAAGTGTGAAGAATGGGTGTTCATGCAGAAGGATGAGATGTGCTACCCTCAAACCTTGTTCCGTGCATATTACACGTCTGACATGGAAAAAAAAGAAGAAAATAAAAAAGGGAGACTACCTCAGTCCCTGGTCAAGGGAGGTCTTTCTGAGAATATGACAGGTAAGGACTTTAAGTATAGCAGAAGCCAATTGTACAAGGAGAGTGGGAAGAGTTTGAGGTAGAGAGAGAATCATGTGTGCCAAGACCTTAAGCAGAAAAGAAGTTGACCTGTTCTAGGAACAGAAACAGAGAAAAATAAGCTTATTTGTTGTTTCAACCACCATTATTTCAGATTTCTGTCACTCAAAACCAACATTAATTTGAACAAATACAGGTATCTGGAGGAATTTTAAAAGTCGAATCTAAGATTGATGCAGAAGAGAAAATGACAGAAAAGAGCCAAAACATTCCTGAATAAGAACCTGGTATCATTAACATTTTTTAAAAAACACTATTGAGGTATAATTTACCTATAATAAAAAGGGTCCATTTAAAGTGTATAACTTAGTGATTTTATCCATTTATTTATTTATTTTTAAAAGATGGTCTCTGGCCAGGCGCGGTGGCTCATGCCTGTAATCCCAGCACTTTGGGAGGCCGAGGCGGGCAGATCACCTGAGGTCAGGAGTTTGAGACCAGCCTGACCAACATGGAGAAACCCCATCTCTACTAAAAATACAAAAATTAGCCGGGTGTGGTAGCGCATGCCTGTAATCCCAGCTACTCAGGAGGCTGAGGCAGGAGAATCGCTTGAACCTGGGATGCAGAGGTTGTGGTGAGCTGAGATTGCGCCATTGCACTCCAGCCTGGGCCACAAGAGTGAAACTCCATCTCAAAAAAAAAAAAAAAAAAGAAAGTCTCACTCTTGTGGCCCAGGCTGGGGTACAGTGGTGATCATAGCTTACTGTAGGTTCAGCCTCCTGAACTCAAGTGACCCTCCTGCCTCAGCCTCCTGAGTAGTTAGGATTACAGGCATGTGTCACTGTGCTGGCTATTTTTTTTTTTTTAAACTGGGTCTTGCTGTGTTACCCAGGCTGGTTTCGAACCCCTGGCTTCAACCAATCCTTCTGCCTCAGCCTCCAAGAATGCTGGGATTACAGGTGTGAGCCACCATGCTGGGCAAAATTTTTTTTAATTGAGGTAAATATACATAGCATAAAATTCACCATTTTATTCATTTTAAAGTATACAATTCAGTGGCATTTAGTATGTTTACAGGGTTATGCAGACATTACCACTATATAGTTCCAGAACATTTCATTAGCCCAGAAAGAAACCCTGTAACTATTAAGCAGTCACTTCAGTTTTCCCCTCTTCCCAGCCCCTGGAAACCACAAATCTACTTTTTGTTTCTATAGATTTGCCTATTTTGGACATTTCATATAAATGGAATTATACAATATGTGACCTTTTGTGTCTGACTTCTTTCACTTAGCATAATGTGTCCAAGGTTTCTCCATGTTATAGCATATATTAATACTTCATTCCTTTTCATTCCTGAGTAATATTCTGTGGTATAGATATATCCCATTTTAGTTATCAGTTCATCACCTGATAGACATTTGGGTTATTTCCACTTTAAGTTTCAGTTCTGTGGGGTATACAGTACACCCAGGAGTGGAATTGTTATGGAGCAAGGGCTCACTGCCTGATAGGCATAGAAGCCAATACTGAGGCAGGAGAATAGGGTGTGGAGACAGGGAGCCTTCACTTCAGCTTCTGATTAGTCGCAGGCCAAGTCTTTATTTGCATAGAGTGTAACTTACTTCAGCTTCCAATTGGTCAGGGGCCAAGTCTTCATCTACATAGGGTGTAACCAATAGGAAACTTCTAAAGGGTACTTAAACCCCAGAAGATTTTGCAACCAGGAGCTCTTGAGCTGCTTGCTCAAGCCCGCTCCCCTCTGTGGCATGTACTTTCGCTTCAATAAATCGGTGCTTCATTGCTTCATTCTTTTGTTGCTTTGTTTGTGCATTTTGCTCAATTCTTTGTTCAACACACCAAGAACCTGGACAACTCGTCAAGACCTGGACAACCTAGTCAAGACCCTCCACCAGTAACAATACCATGGCAACTTGCTTTTGAGGAAATAGAAACCTTTATTGCAAAGTTGACTTGGCATGCTCAAATCTGTCTCCCTGAGCTGGAGAATGGGGACAGGTTTTATAGGCAGATAGTTACAATGAGGAAGATAGGAAAATGCAATGAGGTAGACCAGGCGTGGCGGCTCATGCCTATAATCTCAACACTTTGGGAGGCCCAGGCAGGTGGATCACTTGAGGTCAGGAGTTCGAGACCAACCTAACAAACATGGAGAAACCTCATCTCTACTAAAAATACAAAAATTAGCCGGGCATGGTGGTGCACACCTGTGGTCCCAGCTGCTTGGGACGCTGAGGCAGGAGAATCACTTGAACTTGGGAAGTGGAGGTTGCAATGAGCTGAGATTGCGCCACTGCACTCCAGCCTGGGAGACAAAGTAAGACTCCATCAAAAAAAAAAAAATGGAAAAATGCAATGAGATATGATCTGATTGGGTCATGCTGAAGGTCCTTGGCTCTTAAGTCTGTACTGCAACAAAATAGGGTACTCCTTGTTTCTGAATTTGGTCCCTGTTCCTTGATCCAAGCACTTTGGTTCTGCTTGTGACTGACTTTTTCATTCCTCCTGGCTCCTAAGTCACCAATGGGGCACACTTGGCTCATCTGGGCATGCTTAGGTTATGTAACTTGCAACCTGGGGGTTGGCTGCACTGAGAAACCACTCAGAACTTTGTTTCACAAAGGTTGAACCAGATTGAATTGATTCCGCTGTTACAGAATTGCTGGGTCATATAATTCAGTATTTAACTTTTTGAAGAATCACTGAACTGTTCCCTCCAGCTGCTGCAACATTTTACATTTGTACCAGCAATGTATTGAAGGTTCAGATTTCTCTGTATCCCCCCCAACAGTTAATTTCTCTTTTGTTTTTTAATTACAGCCATTTTAGTGGGTGTGAAGTAATACCTTTTTCTTTTCTTTTTTTTTTTTTTTTTGAGACAGCGTCTCACTGTGTCACTCAGGCTGGCATGCAGTGGCCCGATCATGGCTCACTGCAGCCTTGATCTCCTGGGCTCAAGTGATCCTCCTACCTCAGCCTGCCACGTAGCTGGAACCAACAGATGCATGCCACCACACCCAACTAATTTTTTCCATTTTTTGTAGTCATGGGATTTTGCTGTGTTGCTCAGGCCTGCCTTGGCCTTCCAAAGTGTTGGGATTACAGATGTGAGCCACCTCACTCAGCCACAATCAAATGATTGTCATTTTGATTTGCATTTTTGTAAAGTTAATTTCTTAATGATTGCCCAGGAAAGTAAAATTAACATCTTAATTTATAACAATCTGGTTGAATTAATACCAACTTAGTTTCAATAGTATACAAAAACCTTACTGTTATATAGCTTTATCTCCCCTCCCTATATCGTTATTGTCATATATTCAGCTTTATACATTGTGCCCATCAGCATAGATTTATAATTACAGTTTTATGTAGTTGTATTTTTTTTTTCTTGAGATGCAGTCTTGCTCTGTCACTCAGGCTGGAGTGCTGTGGCACGATCTTGGCTCACTGCAACCTCCGCCTCCCAGGTTCAAGCAATTCTCTGGCCTCAGCCTCCTGAGTAGCTGGGATTACAGGCACCCACTACTATGCCTGGCTAATTTTTATATTTTTGGTACAGACGAGGTTTCACCGCATTGACCAGGCTGGTCACGAACTCCTGACCTTAGGTGATCTGCCCCGGCCTCCCAAAGTGCTGGGATTACAGGCATGAGCCACTGCATCTGGCCTATACCGACTTTAATATTTACCTAGGTAGTTACCTTTACTAGAATTCTTTATTTCCTCATATGGTTTTGTTACGGGATCTTTGGAGTGTTGCTTTTCTGGCTGGTAACCTCTGTGGCTGGTGGCGCCTTTGCCCGAGTTTTGCTTGTGCCCACTGGGCTCGTTCCACCCATTCGGCCTGGCAGGCTGTGCTGGGCTTATGCTACCAGCCTGGATCTCATGCTTGCCAAGGACGAGTCAGGCATGGGGCAGTGAGGTGTGTGTGAATGAGTCAGGCGTGGAGCTGACTCTGGGGTCTGGCCACTGCACAGTCAGACACCTTGGCTGCTGCAGAGGGGCAGGCAGCTCCAGGTGCCAGCACGGGCTCTGACTCTCTGTGAGGCTGCAGCTGGATAAAGCGCATGGCAAGCAGCTTCCACAGCTGGCATTGGGGAACACTGGTGCCTGGAAGCTTGGAGATGCCAGGAACCACAGGGCCCCAAAGAGGGAGTCACAGCCCTGGCCTGGGGAGCTCCCAGGTTGGGTCTCCCCAAAGAGCCACAGATCTCTTCACCCACAACATGGTGAGCAAGGGGCATGTTTCAGCCCTGTTTGTGTTACAACTCTTTTAGCCTCACCATTTGGTGGGTTCCAAGTTCTTGTCCTGTGACCAGGAAGAATGAGGTACTCAGACAAATGGAGGGTGAGCAAGCTTTATTGAGCCATGGAATAGCTCAGGGGAGACTCCCAGGGGGCAGCTCATTTCCACAGCCAGGGTGTCCGTTCGAGTGTTCAGCTCACAGCAGAGGGTAGCTCCTCTCTACAGCTGGTCATCCCAACAAGTGTTCTGCTCTCAGCAGAGAAGGCAGCTCCTCTCTACAGCTGGTCGTCCCGTGGTCTGTCCAGCTTTGGCTGATCCCAGGGCTTTTATCGGCCTCAGAGGAGAAGCAGCCATGGGCAGGCCCAGGAAGGGCACCACAAGTTCCCACTCCAGACCACAGGATTGGCAGCCCGGCCCCCAGCCTTCAGGACCTCCCTGGCCTGAAGGTGGGGCCTCACCAGTTACCTGCCCTCTTCTGCCCAAGGAGCCTGTCTGCCTCCTGCTGCCGTCCATGGCGCCCAGCCTGCTTGCACCAAGGGGCACCTGCAGGCCAGTGCTGAGCTGCCCTCAGCTCCCCCTTGGCTTCCCCCTGACGCTCATGGGCACCCACAGTCCAGAGGGGCCTGAGGTGACAGGGGCCTGGCATGTCAGGGCTGCCCGAGCATGTGCACACCCGGTCAGGCTGTGACAGCACTCGGGCCCAGCCCCAATTTCACTCTGAGATAGGAGCGAGTCCCAGGAGTGGGGAGAGGCCAGGCAGTGGGAACAGACACCCCCGAACCTGTGGGGAGAAGGGGGCCTTCCCTGGTTCTCCGTGGTGCAGACTGCAGAGACGCCCAGGTCCTGTGCCCGGAAGGGCGGGGCTTCCACCGGTTCCCTGGAGCGTGCTGGCAGCCCTGGCTGCGCCGCCTCACAGCCTGGAGTGGGGGCTCCAGGTCCTCGCTGGGCACCTCTCTGCGCAACCCTCTGCACCCAGCCGGCTTCTCCCCCACCGACGGGGAGCCCCGCCTGGCCCCATCGCAGAGACCCCCAGGGCGGCGGGCTTTTGTTGGGGGGTTCCCGCTTGTCCCTGGCTCCTGCCGTCTCCGTGGAGCGCGGCACCGCCTTGGATCCAGCTCCACCTCCTCCCCGTGCCCTCCCCTCGAGGCCTGGGAGCGGGTCCTGCCCGGCTGCGCAAGGGTGGGGGTCGCGCAGTTAGCTGCCTTTGGGATGCAGAGCACAGGGGACCCACCGCCGCCACTGCTGCTCCTGCAGCCGCTCCTGCTGCTACTGCTTGCACCTTCCTGCTGCAGCTCGCGCAGTGGCAGTGGCCGTGTCCTTTCATTTTAGCCTGACGTACTGACTCTAAACCTTTTCGTGTAGAGCAGGACTACTAGTGAAGAACTCTCAGTTTTTATTTATCTGGGAATATCTTTAATTTTCCTTTGTTTAAAAAGAAAGTTTAAATTATAGTTAAAAACACATAACATAAAATTTATTATGTTAACCATTTTAAGTGTACAGTTCAGTACTGTTAATTGTATTCACATTGTTGTGTAAGTAACATATCTATACAACTTTTTTATCTTGCAAAACTGAAACTCTATACCTATAGATCAATAACTCCCTATTTCCTGCTTGCCCTGGACTCTGGCAACCACCATTGTACTTTCTGCTTCTATAAATTTGAGTACTTTACATAATTCATATGAGTGGAATCATACAACATTTGTCCTTTTGTGATTGGCTTATTTCAATTAGCATAATGTCCTCAAGGTTCATCTATGATATAGCATGACAGAGGAGTTTTTTTCTTTTTAAAGGCTGTATAATATTTCATCAGTTGTGTGTGGCACATTTTCTTTACCCATTCATCTATCTATGGACATTGTCCACAGATAGATGCTTTTCTTTTTTTTTTCCTTTCTTTTTTTTTTTTTTTTTTGTTGAGACAGAGTCTTGCTTTGTCACCAGGCTGGAGTGCAATGGTGAGATCTTGGCTCACTGCAACCTCCACCTCCCAGGTTCAAGGAATTCTCCTGCCTCAGCCTCCTGAGTAGCTGGGACTACAGGTGCGCACCACCACACCCAGCTACTTTTTTTGTATTTTTAGTACAGACGGGGTTTCACCATGTTGGCCAGGATGGTCTCGATCTTTTGACCTCCTGATCCGCCTGCCTTGGCTTCCCAAAGTGCTGGGATTACAGGCGTGAGCCACCCCCGGCCTGCTTCCATTTTTTTACGCTTGTGAATAGTGGTGCAATGAACATGTGTGTTCAAATATTTCTTTGAGATTCTGCTTTCAGTTCTTTTGGACATATACTCACAGGTGAGATCCCATAGGTGCTAGATCCTATGGTAATTCTATTTTTAATTGTTTGAGGAACCACCATACTATTTTTCATAGCACCTGTACCATTTTACATTCCCACCAACAGTGCGCAAGTCTTTCCATTTCTCCACATCCTCACCAACACATGTTATTTCTTGGTTGTGTGTATCTCTCTCTCTCTGTGTGTGTGTGTGTGTGTGTGTGTGTGTGTGTGTGTTTTAAATTATGGCCAACCAAATGGGTGCAAGGCGATATCTCATTGTGTTTTTTCTTTGATAATTAGTGATATTGAGGATCTTTTCATATATCTGTGGGCCATTTTTATCTTCTTTGGAAAAATGTTTTCATGTCTTTGACCATTTTAAAATCAAGTTTAGAGTGTGTGCATATGTTTTGGGAGATGAGGTCTTGCTATGTTACTCAGGCTGGTCTCGAACTCCTGGCCTCAAGTTATCTTCCCGCCTCCACCTCCCAAAGTGTTACAAGTGTGAGCCACTGCACCTAGCCAGGTTATTTGTTTTATTATAGTTTTTTTTTTCTTTTTCTTTTTTAAGAGCTAGGGTCCCGCTCTATCACCTAGACTTCAGTGCAGTGGCACCATCATAGCTCACTGCAGCCTTGAACTCCTGGGCTCAAGCAATTTTCCTGCTTCAGCCTTCTGAGAATCTGGGGCTACAGGTGTGTGCCAGTATGCCCAGCTAATTATTTTTTTTGCTGTAGATACGGGTTCTCATTTTGTTGCCCAGGCTGAGAAGTTCTCTCTATATTTTGAATATTAATCTCATCAGATATATGACTTGCAAATATTTTCTCCCATTCTATAGCTTGCCTTTTCACATTGTTGGTTATGTTGTTTGATGCATGAAAGTTTTAAGTCTGATGTAGTCCCATTTGTCTATTTTTTTCTTTTTGTTGCACATGCTTTTGGTGTTGTATGTAAGAAATTATTGCCAAATCCAATATCATAAAGATTTTCCCCTATGTTTTTCATGTAGGAGTTTTATAGTTTTAGGTCTTATGTTTTCCTTTCACTTTTTCTTTTAATTTTTTTTTTTTTTTTTTTGAGACAGGGTTTCGCTCTTGTTGTGCAGACTGGAGTGCAATGGCATGATCTTGGCTCACTGCAACCTCCGCTTCCTGGGTTCAAGCAATTCTCCTGCCTCAGCCTCCTCAGTAGCTGGGATTACAAGTGCCCACCACCACGCCCAACTAATTTTTTGCATTTTTAGTAGAGATGGGGTTTCACCATGTTGGCCAGTCTGGTCTCAAACTCCGGACCTCAAGTGATCTGCCTGCCTTGGCCTCCCAAAGTGCTGGGATTACAGGCGTGACCCACCATGACCAGCCCTCCTTTCACTTTTTAAGAATCATTTTGCTGGACATAAAATTCTTTGTTTGGAGAGTTTTTTCCCTTCTTTCTACACTTTATGTTATTCCAGTGCCACCTAGCCTCCATGGTTTCTGATGAGAAATCAGCTGTTAATCTTATTGAGCATCACTGGTATATAATTAATTACTTCTCTCTTGTTACCTTCTGAATTCCTTCTTCGGCTTTCAATGGTTTGAATATGGCCTGCGTGATGGCTTATGCTTATAATCCCAGCCCTTTGGGAGGCCAAGGCAGGAGGATTGCTTGAGCCTAGGATTTTGAGGTTTCAATGAGCTATGTTCATGCAACCACACTCCAGGCTGGGTGACAGAATGAGACCTTGTCTCAAAAAAACGTTTGATTATGATTTGTCTCAGAAGGACTCTCTTTGAGCTTATCCTACTTGGGATTTGTTGAGGTCCTTGGTTGTGTAGAAACGTTCTTGTTTCTTTGCATACCTATTTTTCTGTTGTTGAAAACTGGACATTTTAGGGTTGTGTTTTGTTTTTGAGATGGGGTCTTGCTCTGTCATCCAGGCTGTAGTGCAGGGTTGTGATCACAGCTCACTGCAGCCTCAACCTGACAGGCTCAGCGTTCTCCGACCTCAGCCTTCCAAGTAGCTGGGACTACAGGTGCACACTACCATGCCTGGACAATTTTTCTCTTTTTTGTTTTTCTGGATTTTTTATAGAGATGGGATTTTTGCCTTGCCCAGGCTGGTTTTGAACTCCTGGCTCATGTGATCTGCCCACTTCAGCCTCCCAAAGTTCTGGGATTATGGGCTTGAGCCACTGCCTTGGTCTGTTTCTTTTTTGAGGGTGGGTAGGGGGATGGAGTCTCCCTCTGTTGCCCAGGCTGGAGTGCAGTGACACAATCTCAGCTCTCTGCAACCTCCACCTCCCAGGTTCAAGAGATTCTTCTGCATTAGCCTCCCAAGTAGCTGGGATTACAGGTGCCACCATGTCTGGCTAATTTTTGTGTTTTTAGTAGAGACGGGATTTCACCATGTTGGCCAGGCTGCTCTTGAACTGCTGGCCTCAAGTGATCCTCCTGCCTTGGACTCCCAAAGTACTGGAATTACAGGCATGATCCCAGACCCTCAGTCTGTTTTTGACTTCTGCTGATCAATATATTACCTTTGAGATATCCATGTTTTGTGTATATCAGTAGTTCATTGTTTTCATTACTGAGTATTATTCTATTTTATGATTATGCCACAATTTGTTTATCTATTTGCCTGTTCATAATTGTCGGGTAATTTCCAGGGTTTTTTTCCTACATTTTCTTTTTTTTTAGAGATGGGGTCTCACTATGTTGCCCAGGTTAGAGTATAGTGGCTATTCACAAACACAATTATAGTGTACTACAGTCTCGAACTCCTGGGCTTACGTGATTCTCCTGTCTCAGCTTCCCAAGTAGCTGGGACTACAGGTACACACCACTGTGAACAACTCTGTAGTATTTTTAAGTGCATATTTATTCATATTACCTTATATATCTGAATCGTTTTTCTTTATGCACAATTGGTAATTTGCATTCAGTGACGTTTCTCTTTTTCAAGAATATTTTTGTTGTTGTTAATTTTATACTTTAGACAGCAATCCCATGTGTGCAGTGTAAATGTGAATTCAAATCATATTTGTAACCATGGTCCTGACCTGGACCTCTGATTTCTTTTGGGAAATTTCTTTTTTTTTTGAGATGGAGTTTCACTCTTTTTGCCCAGCCTGGAGTGCAATGGTGTGATCTTGGCTCACCACAACCTCTGCCTCCCTGGTTCAAGTGATTCTCCTGCCTTAGCCTCTTGAGTAGCTGGGATTACAGGCATGTGCCACCACCCCTGGCTAATTTTGTATTTTTAGTAGAGATGGGGTTTCTCCATGTTGGTCAGGCTGGTCTCGAACTCCCAACCTCAGGTGATCTGCCCACCTTGGCTTCCCAAAGTGCTGGGATTACAGGTGTGAGCCACCGTGCCCAGCCTTTCTCTCCTTTTTTTTTTTTTTTTTTTTTTTTTGAGATGGCATCTTGATCTTGTCACGCAGGCTGGAGTGCAGTGTCATTATCTCAGCTCACTGCAACCTCCCCCTCCCAGGGTCAAGCAATTCTCCTGCCTCAGCCTCTCGAGTAGATGGGATTACAGGCGCCCAACACTACACCTGTCTAATTTTTCTTTTTTAGTATTTTTAGTAGAGATGGGGTTTCAGCCTGTGGCCAGGCTGATCTCAAACTCTTGACCTCAGGTGATCTGCCCGCTTCAGCCTCCCAAAATGCTGGGATTACAGGCGTGAGCCACTGTGCCTGGCCTCTTTTGGGGAATTTTGGTTTTTTACCCAAAGTGAAGCTTTTTTGAAATGTTCATTTGCTTTTTATATCTCTTTATTAATCATAAACCCTGCTTATACATGGGACTGATCCATAGGATTCCTGTAATCAACGCCATATTTTCCTTGCTTATGAGGTTTCAGTCTTTGACTCTGTTCCCTACTTGGACAATAAAGTCCCAGTTGGCAATTGTTCGATCCATGAGTAGTTACAATTCCCTCAAGGGTTTTTCAGCTCTGCTTCACTGATTCCTCTAATTTGGGTTTATGAAACTAGGGTAATCCCACCTTTTAATGAATAAGTTTACTGTTTATTTTTAAAATTATTTTTATTTTTGTTTTTGAGTTGGGATCTTGCTCTTGTCACTCAGGCTGGTGTAGATTGGTGGGATCACAACTCACTGTAACCTCAAACTCCTGGTCTCAAGTGATCCTCCTGACTCAGCCTCCCAAGTTACTGGGAATACACGCATGTACTATCACACTCAGCTGTTTTTTTAAAATTTTATTTTTGTAGAGAGAGGGTTTTACCCAGGCTAGTCTTGAACTCTTGGCTTCAAGTGAGTTCAAGATCCTGCTGCCCTGGCCTCCCAAAGTACTGGGGTAACGTGTGAGCCACCATGCCTGACCTAGTGTTTATTTTTTAATGTTGCTTTTTATGTGGCATTTGTGTTTGGCACTGGATGGAAGGAAGATAAATTCTGTGTCAATTAGGTTTATTGATGCAGATATTCAATCAATATTGACTGAATTTCTGTGTAAGAAGATTGAAGATATTGCTTTCCTGCTTTACTGCATATAGGGTTGCCAAGATTGTACCAAGATCACATTTTTTTCCTTTATACTATGATTCTATTTTTAAATTTGTGAATAAGGTGAGAGGTATGAGCCAAAGTTTTTGTTGTTGTATATGGCTGTTTAGTGGTTCCAGAACAGTTTGTTCTGGAAAAGAATATAGCTTCTCCGTTAAATCGTCTTTGTACGTTTATCAAAAAAATTAATTGACCATATATTTGTGGGTCTATTTCTATATTCTTAATTTTGTTCCAAAATATCTATGCATCTATCTCTCCTTTCATGAATATCACAGTGTTTTGATTGTGGTAGCCCTTAGTACATCTTGAAATCAGGTAGTGTGAGCCCTTCAACTTTGCTCTTTTTCAAAATTGTCTTGGCTGTTGAAATTCCTTTGTCTTTCCATATAAATTTTAGAATACGGTTAAGATTTCTACAAAAATGCTAATATTGTTTTAATTGGATTGCATTGAACCTATAGATCTGTTTTGGAAGAACCGACATTTTAACAATATTGAGTCTTCTAATCCATGAACATGATTTTTTTTTTTTTTTTTTAGGTTTTTAGATTTTATTTAGGTTTTCTCTTTTCTCTCTTTTTTTCTTTCTGTCTTTCTTTCTTTCTTTCTTTTTCTTTTTTTTTCTTCTGGGTCTTGCTGTCTCACCCAGGCTGAAGTGCACTGGTGTGATCATTGCTCACTGTAGCTCAACCTGCCAGGCTCAAGTCATCCACCCAACTCAGCCTCCCAAGTAACTGAGACTACAGACACACCACACGGCTGGCTAATTTTTGCATTTTTTGTAGAGATGGGGTTTCACCATATTGCCTAGGCTGGTCTCCAACCTCTGGGCTCAAGTGATCTACCCACCTTGGCTTCCCAAAGTGCTGGGATTACAGGCATGAGCCACTGCATCTGACCTATTTAGGTTTTCTTTTATTTCATCAGTGTCTTGTATTTATCACATACAGATCCCGGAGATATCTTAATAGATTTATTCCTAAGTATTTCATGATTTTTTATGATATTATAAGTGGTACTGTTTGGATTTTTTTTTTTTTTTTTTTGAGACAGGGTCTCTGTCACCCAGGCTGGAGTGCAGTGGTGCGATCTGGTCTCACTGCAACCTCCACCTCCCGGATTCAAGCTATTCTCCTGCCTCAACCTCCCCAGTAGCTGGGATGACAGGTGCCCCCCACCATGCCTGGCTAATTTTTATATTTTTAGTAGAGATGGGTTTTCACCATGTTGGCCAGGCTGGTCTCGAACTCCTGACCTCAGGTGATCTGCCTGCCTTGGCCTCCCAAAGTGCTGAGATTACAGGCATGAACCACTGTGCCTAGCCTACTGTTTTGATTTTTAACTGGCAATTGCTAGTATATGGAAATGCAATTAATTTTTGTGTGTTAACCTTGTGTCCTCTCTTTGCTAATAATACAGTCTATGTAGACAAAATTGATTACTTCATTTCCAGCCTATAAATATTTTTTTCTTGCCTTATTGTGCTGACTAGACATAACAGAAGAAAAACAAGGTGCAACAATGAAAACAGGAAGATTGAGGGTTTGCCCTATGACTTCACTTCTTTGATGGATCTAAGAAGAGTTTTTGATTTTTCAGTTTGTTTGGGTTTTTACTTGTAAGAACAGAGTTGCTACTTTTAGGTCTGTACGTGCTAAACCAGAAACCCTAACAGTTCAGTTTATACTTTTAAAATATAACACATATTTTATTTTACTTATGTATTTTATTATATTATATTTTTTTGAGGCAAGGTCTCGCTCCATTCCCCAGGATGAAGTGCAGTGGCATGATCATGGCTAACTGCAGCCTCGACCTCCTGGTCTCAAGTGATCCTCCCATCTCAGCCTCTTGAGTCACTTGGACTATAGACATGTTACACCATGCCTCGCTAATAGAACATGTATTTTAAAACAAAAATTATATTAACACACAAACACCATTTATTGTTTTCTATCCTGATCATTTCTTTCTCCCAAATTTTGTATTCCTTGTAGTTGAGACATTGCAACCATTTTTTTTTTTTTTTTTTACTTTCACCAGTATTGTTTAATATATGTTGCTTCATTTCTCTGTGAACATTTGGTGTTGTCAGGGTTTTTTTTTTTTTTAAAGCTATTCTCCTACATGTGAAGTAGTATCTAATTGCAGTTTTAAAGCATTTCTTTGCTGAGCACTGTTACATGTACTTATTGACCATTCACACATCTACTTAAAACTTTTGCCGAAGGTTGTAAAGATGTTCTAAATTTTCTTCTGGAAGAGTTACAGTTTTAACTTACACATTTAGGTTTATCGCATATTGCTAATTAATTTTTGTGTATGATGTGAGGTAGAGATTGAGGCTCATGTTTTCATATTTTTTTTCTGGTTGTTTCAGCTCAATCTATTTTTTTTTTTTTTTTTTTTTTAGTATTTATTGATCATTCTTGGGTGTTTCTCGGAGAGGGGGATTTGGCAGGGTCATAGGACAATAGTGGAGGGAAGGTCAGCAGATAAACATGTGAACAAGGGTCTCTGGTTTTCCTAGGCAGAGGACCCTGCGGCCTTCCGCAGTGTTTGTGTCCCTGGGTACTTGAGATTAGGGAGTGGTGATGACTCTTAACCAGCATGCTGCCTTCAAGCATCTGTTTAACAAAGCACATCTTTCACCGCCCTTAATCCATTTAACCCTGAGTGGACGCAGCACATGTTTCAGAGAGCACGGGGTTGGGTGTAAGGTTATAGATTAACAGCATCCCAAGGCAGAAGAATTTTTCTTAGTACAGAACAAAATGGAGTCTCCTATGTCTACTTCTTTCTACACAGACACAGTAACAATCTGATCTCTCTTTCTTTTCCCATTTCCCCCTTTTCTATTCGACAAAACTGCCATCGTCATCATGGCCCGTTCTCAATGAGCTGTTGGGTACACCTCCCAGATGGGGTGGCGGCCGGGCAGAGGCGCCCCCCACCTCCCGAACGGGGCGGCTGGCCGGGTGGGGGCTGCCCCCCACCTCCTTCCTGGACGGGGTGGCTGGCCGGGCGGGGGCTGCCCACCACCTCCTGGACCGGGCAGCTGCCGGGCGGAGATGCTCCTCACTTCCCAGACGGGGCGGCTGCCGGGCGGAGGGGCTCCTCACTTCTCAGACGGGGCGGCCAGGCAGAGACGCTCCTCACCTCCCAGATGGAGTGGCGGTTGGGCAGAGACACTCCTCAGATCCCAGATGGGGTCGCGGCCGGGCAGAGGCGCTCCTCACATCCCAGATGGGGTGTCAGGGCAGAGGCGCTCCCCACATCTCAGAGGATGGGCAGCTGGGCAGAGATGCTCCTCACTTCCTAGACGGGATGGCAGCCGGGAAGAGGCGCTCCTCACTTCCCAGACTGGGCGGCCGGGCAGAGGGGCTCCTCACATCCCAGAGGGTGGGCGGCCAGGCAGAGACGCTCCTCACTTCCCCGATGGGGTGGCGGCCTGGCAGAGGCTGCAATCTGGGCACTTTGGGAGGCCAAGGCAGGCGGCTGGGAGGTGGAGGTTGTAGCGAGCCGAGATCACGCCACTGCACTCCAGCCTGGGCAAGATTGAGCACTGAGTGAGCGAGACTCCATCTGCAATCCCGGCACCTCGGGAGGCCCAGGCGGGCAGATCACTCGCGGTCAGGAGCTGGAGACCAGCCTGGCCAACATGGCGAAACCCCGTCTCCACCAAAAAATACAAAAACCAGTCAGGTGTGGTGGCGTGCGCCTGCAATCCCAGGCACTCGGCAGGCTGAGGCAGGAGAATCAGGCAGGGAGGTTGCAGTGAGCCGAGATGGCGGCAGTACAGTCCAGCCTCGGCTTGGCATCAGAGGGAGACGGTGGAAAGTGGGAGACGGGAGAGAGAGAGGGAGACGGGAGAGGGATAGGGAGAGGGAGAGGGAGAGCCCATTTTTTAAGTAAGATAAGAGACAGAGGCTATCTTAATTTTATGGTAATTCAATCATTACCACTGATTATGGTACCAGCTTTTAAAATTTTCCCAGGATAAAATAGCAGATAAAGAATGTGAAATATGGTCCAGCACAGTGGCTCACGCTTGTAATCCCAGCACTTTGGCAGGCCAAGGTGGGCAGATCACTTGAGGCCAGGAGTTTGAGACCAGCCTGGCCAACATGGTGAAACCCCGTCTCTACTGAAAACACAAAAATTAGCTTTGTCTTTTCATATAAATTTTGGAATATGGTTAAGATTTCTGCAAAAAATGCTACTATTGTTGCATGGTGGCATGTGCCTGTAGTCCCAGCCACTTGAACTGGGGAGGCGGAGGTTGCAGCGAGCTGAGATGGCATTACTGCACTCCAGCCTGGGCGACAGAGTGGGACTCTTGTCTCAAAAAAAAAAAAAAAAAATGCGAAATAGCTTGTATTTCCTACTCCATCTCAGGGGGAATACATGTGAGATGAGGTTTATGATTTTGATAAAATGTGGACTAATATAAATAAAATCTGTCATGATAGTGTGGATCATTCATTCAGGAACCATTTATTAACCACCAGCTATTTATAGAATAGAAAGTATTGGGATATAAAAATTAATAAAATCTGTTACTTTTATCATAATCTAAAGCAGGGGTGTCTAATCTTTTGGCTTCCTTGGGCCACAGTGGAAGAAGAATTGTCCTGGGCCACATATAAAACACTAACACTAATGATAGCTGATGAGATGAAATAAAAAAAATTGCAAAAACAATTTCATAACGTTTTAATAAAGTTTATAAATTTATGGTAGATTGCATTCAATGCCGTTCTGGACCACATGTGGCCTATGGGCAATGGGCTGGACAAGTTTGATCGAACGTGTTCTGTCCAGAATTGGTGGGTTTTTGGTCTCACTGACTTTAAGAATGAAGCCATGGACCCTCGTGGTGTTACAGCTCTTAAGGTGGCACATCTGGAATTTGTTCCTTCTGATGTTCAGATGTGTTCGGAGTTTCCTCCTTCCAGTGGGTTCGTGGTCTCACTGGCTCAAGAGTGAAGCTACAGGCCTTCGCGCTGTCACAGCTCATAAAGGCAGCATGGACCCAAAGAGTGACAAACAGGATTTATTGCAAACAGCAAAAGAACAAAGCTTCCACACTGTGGAAGTGGACCTGAGTGGCTTACCACTGCTCGCTGGGGCAGCCTGCTTTTATTCTCTTATCTGGCCCCACCCACATCCTGCTGATTGGTAGAGCCCAGTGGTCTGTTTTGACAGGGCGCTGATTGGTGCGTTTACAATCCCTGAGCTAGACACAAAGGTTCTCCACGTCCCCACTAGAGTAGCTAGATATGGAGTGTGGACTGGTGCATTCACAAACTCTGAGCTAGACACAGGGTGCTGATTGGTGTGTTTACAAACCTTGAGCTAGACATAAAGGTTCTCCAAGTCCCCACCAGAGTAGCTAGATACAGATTGTCGATTGGCGCATTCACAAACCCTGAGCTAGACACAGGGTGCTGATTGGTGTGTTTACAAACCTTGAGCTAGATACAGAGTGCCAATTGGTGTATTTACAATCCCTTAGCTAGACATAAAGGTTCTCCACGTCCCCACCAGACTCAGGAGCCCAGCTGGCTTCACCCAGTGGATTCCGCACGGGGGCTGCAGGTGGAGCTGCCTGCCAGTCCCGCGCCGTGCGCCGGCACTCCTCAGCCCTTGGGTGGTGGATGGGACTGGGCGCCGTGGAGCAGGGAGCAGCGCTTGTCAGGGAGGCTCGGGCCGTACAGGAGCCCACGGAGGTGGGGGAGGCTCAGGCATGGCGGGCCGCAGGTCCCGAGCCCTGCCCGGCAGGAAGGCAACTAAGGCTCGGTGAGAAATTGAGCACAGCAGCTGCTGGCCCAGGTGCTAAGCCCCTCACTGCCCGGGGCTTGCGGGGCCGGCGGGGCCGGCTGGCAGCTCCCAGTGCAGGGCCCGCCGAGCCTACGCCCACCCGGAACTCGCGCTGGCCCACAAGCACTGCACGCAGCCCCGGTTCCCGCCCACGCCTCTGCCTCCACACCTCCCCGCAAGCTGAGGGAGCCGGCTCCGGCCTTGGCCAGCCCAGAAAGGGGCTCCCACAGTGCAGCGGCGGGCTGAAGGACTCCTTAAGTGGCGCCAAAGTGGGAGCCCAGGCAGAGGAGGCGCCGAGAGCGAGCGAGAGCAAGCGAGGGCTGTGACGATTGCCAGCACGCTGTCACCCCTCAGTGTGACTGGCTAAGCACATAAGGAAGACAGTCGATGAGTATTTTTTTTCACCTCAAGATAACTGAGTATGTAACGAATATTCTGATAGAGATATGTACAAGGTACAATGGGAGTTTGGTAATAGCTGGTTTAATTAATTAGATAATCTGTTAATTGTATGTCTAGCTTTAACCTGTGAACCCTTTATGAATCTATGAACCTGTACTGCATCAGGCAAATCCAGTTGGGTTTTTGTGTTTTTTTTTGTTGTTGTTTGTTTATTTTTTTGAGACGGAGTTTCACTTTTGTTGCCCAGGCTGGAGTGCAATGGAGCAATCTCAGCTCACTGCAACCTCCACCTCCTGGGTTCAAGTGATTCTCCTGCCTCAGCCTCCCAAGTAGCTGGGATTACAGGCATGCACCACCACCCCTGGCTAATTTTGTATTTTTAGTAGAGACGGGGTTTCTCCGTGTTGGTCAGCCTGGTCTCGAACTCCCGACCTCAGGTGATCCGCCCGCCTCGGCCTCCCAAAGTGCTAGGATTACAGGCATGAGTCACCGCACCCGGCCCAGTTGGTTTTGCCTTCATACTAATTCTCCTGTTCTACTCTCCATGTGATCTCCCTGCTGACAAACTTGTTTCTCTTTCACACATTCAGTGCGCTAAATAGTCAGAATGAGATTTTAAAAATGTAAATCAGATTAAGCTACTTTTTTGCTTAGAACTCTGCAGTGGTTTCTCATCATATTAGGATAAAAATCCTTGCCAAGGGTCTACAGGGCCCACATAGCCTTACCCTGCCTCCTTCTCTTCCTCTCAGCACTCTCTCACCCTTTTCCCCTGTGCTTTAGCCACAAGACCACAGTAGTCTTTTTTTCTATTCCTTTAACACATCAAGCCTCTATATACAACTGGGCCTCTGAAATTATTGTTCCTACTTTCTGAAGCATTCTGCCCGCAGACCTTCACATAGCTATTGTTCAAATTCCTACTTAAGTGTCATTTCCTCAGCTTGGCTTTCTCTGATCACTCCGTCTCCAAGTCTTTCCCCATCCCCTTCCAAGTACTTATGACTGCCTGTCATTAGTATATTTATTTTGTCGTCTGTCTTTCTCACTGTAATGTAAACCACAGGCTTGTGGGGACTTTTCCCAAGGTTTGGAACAGTAGCTCATATATTCTGGCTGCTCAGAAAATATTGGTTGAATGAATAAATAACTTTGACACAACCGCTCACAGAGCTTATCACTGCTTGAAGTTATCTTTTTCCCGTACTTTGTTATACTTTATTGCCTGTTCCTCCCACTCACCCTACTAGAGCAGCAACTTGTTTGCCTTGTTTATTTTTATATCTCTGGAGTCTAGAGCAGTTCTTGGCCTATAGCAGGGGTGTTGTCAGTAAATACAGCAGTCTCATCCACAGTTTTGCTTTCACTGGTTTCATTTACCTGAGGTCAATCACAGTCCTAAAATGTTAAATGGAAAATTTCAGAAATATACAATTCATGAATTTTAAATTGTGTGCCACTCTTGGTAGTGTAATGAAATCTCCTGCTGCTCACTTCATCCTGCCTGGGACATGAATTATCTATCCCCTTGTCCAGCATATCCATGCTGTCTACGCCACCTACCTGTTAGTCATGTAGTAGCCATCTTATCAGTTATCAGATTGACTGCAGCAGTATTGCAGTGCTTATGTTCAAGTACCCATTATTGTACTTAACAATGGCCCAAAGTTCAAGAGCAGTGAATACTGGCAATTCAGATATGCCAAAGAGAAGCCATAAAGTGCTCCCTTTAAGTGAAATGGTCAAAGTTCTTGACTTAAGGAAAGAAAAAAAACCATATGAGACTGCTAAGATCTATGGTAAGAACCAGTCTTTTATCTGTGAATTTCTGAAAAAGGAAAAAGGAATTTGTGCTAGTTTTGCTGTTGGAACTCAGAGTACAAAAGTTATGGCCACAGTGCCTGATAAGTGCTTAGTTAAGATGGAAAAGGTGGCAGAGCACAGTGGCTCATGCCTGTAATCCCAGCACTTCGGGAGGTCAAGGTAGGTGGATCACTTGAGGCCAGGAGTTTGAGACCAGCCTGGCCAACATGGCAAAACCCCAACTCTACTAAAAATACAAAAAATTATCTGGGCGTGGTGGCATGCACCTGTAATCTCAGCTACTCCAGAGGCTGAGGCAGGAGAATCCCTTGAACTTGGGAGGTGGAGGTTGCAGAGAGCTGAGATGGTGCCACTGCACTCCAGCCTGGGTGACAGAGTGAACTTCATCTCAGAAAAACAAAAACAACCACCACAAAAAAGATGGAAGAGGCATTACATTTGTGGGTGGAAGACATGAACAGAAAACGTGTGCCAATTGATGGCAACGTGTTGAGCCAGAAAGTATTGAGCCTATACAAAGACTTCAGTGAGGGGATTCCCTAAAACGAGTGATACCAAGCCACTTACTGCAAGTAATGGATAGTTACATGAATGTAAGAATAGATTTGGACTGAAAAATATAAAAATCACTGGAGAGGCTGCATCTGTCTCTTCATCTTATCACATAGGCCTTTTATCATCATACATCATCTCAAAAAGAAGGGTCAGTACAACAAGATATTTTGAGACAGAGAGAGAAAGACCACATTTACATAACTTTTATTACAGTATAATTGTTCTATCTTATTACTTGTTAATCTCCTACTGTGCCTGATCTATAAATTAAGCTTTATCATAGGTATGTATATGTAGGAAAAAACATAGTACACTAAGGTTTGGTACTATGCATCATGTCAGGCATCCACTTGGGGGTCTTGGAAAGTAGCCCCTGCAAATACTACTGTATTTGTTAAATGAATGAATGGATGAGTAAGACATCGTATTCACTTCTTAAAGATCTTAAAATCTAGAGAAGAGAGAAAGAAACATTGCTGTAGGAGAGGATAAACAAAGGACTGTGAAATCTCTGGAGAAATTGAAATCAGGAAGGGAAGGGCAAATCGCAAAAGTCAAGCCAGGAGCATTAAGTTAGATTTGTGCTTTGAGATGAAAACCCCTTACAAATCCTAAGTCAGGGAATGCAATGGTTCTAGAGCCAACTCTAAAGAAAATTTCACACATGGGAAATACATCCTACTGGATATCCAGATTAAAAGCATTCAGTGCAGTGGCTCAGGCCTGTAATTCCAGCACTGTGGGAGACTGAGGCAGGCAGATCGCTTGAGCCCAGGAATTCGAGACCAGCCTGGGCAACATGGCAAAAACCCCATCTCTATTAAAAATACAAAAAATTAGCCAGGTGTGGTGGTACATTCCTGTAATCCCAGGTACTCAGGAGGCGGAGGTGGGAGGATCACCTGAGGCCAGGAGGTAGAGGCTGCAGTGAGCTGTGACCATGCCACTGCACTCCAGCCTGGGCGACAGAGTGAGACCCTGTCTCAAAAAATAAAATAAGAAATAATAAAATAAAATTAGCTGGGCGTGTCGGGAGGCTGAGGTGGAAGGATTGCTTGAGCCCAGGAATTCGAGGTCATAGTGAGCTCTATCACGCCACTGCACTCCAGCCTGGACGACAGAGCAAGACCCCAGCTCTTTAAAAGAAAAGCGTTGAGTAAATACTTGTTGATTAATTCCATTTCTGGAAATAATCGGATTTATGAAAGAGGCCCTGCCCACCTCTTTGATATGGACTTGTACTAATGAACTACAATTCCCAGCATGCGTCAGAATTAGGGCCGTAGAGTTTTTTAAAATATGGACTACAACTCCCGGCATGCCGCACCCGGATTCGAGGACCACACGCCTCAGCCAGCCCCGGCAAGGGCCTATCAGGGGTGGGTCGGGGCATCCGAGTGGGTTTGACGGAAGGAGCGGCGGCGACGGAGGAGGAGGAGGATGGAGGCGGTGGTGTTCGTCTTCTCTCTCCTCGATTGTTGCGCGCTCATCTTCCTCTCGGTCTACTTCGTATCCTTGCCTGAGGCAGGCGGACGCCTTGCCGGGGGACACGGCTGAGGGTGGGCCAGTTGGGCACCCGGGCAGGTGTGTGGGACTAGGGAGGCGCCCGGCGGCGGGCATGGGCTCCCTGGGAGCTGGCCTGGCCGGGGCGGTGGCGCGGGCCCCGGAGCTGGTAGGAGAGGCTGGCTGCCCTACCCGACGGGCCCTGCTGCCCTGCACGCACTTGCCCTGCCTGGGCTGCTGGCCGCCCCTCACTCGGGTCCGAGTGGGCCTCTCCGGGCGCGCCCCGTCTCGGCCTGCCCGCCTGCTCTCCGCTCGTCCCCGCGGCGCCCGGACCAGCCCTGCCTGAGCCACGGCCGCCCTCGGGAGAGAAGCGTCGCCGTTTTTCTGGGAGAGGCCCTGCGCCGTGCTCTTCGTCGGATATTGGGGGTCCCAAGGGCGGTCGCTTGCGACAGTCGGGTGCCGGGATAAGTGCGGGCCATTTGCCTCCTCCTGTTCCCCACGCAACACCCCCGGCACCCGCCCCTTTGTTCTGGCGGGTGTTAGTACTTGCAGGGACCTTTCACATCCAGGAGTTGACTCATTCGCCAAAGGAGCGAAGTTGCTTCCTTCACTGTGCCGTTTTGTAGTGAGTGTTGGAAAGGAGTTGTTTTAACAACTATCTACAAAGTGATTATTTTGGTTGTCCCCGGTGGTTGCAGATCTGTAAATTCAATAACTACACCTGCTGTAGCTCCCAATCGTTTCTCAGCTTTTAAATTTTTCTGTCGATCCATGTTAAAACTGAAGTTGCAGTATTCAAACTGTTTTCCAGAGCAATAAATGGTGGTTGAATTTAGCACTGCAGTAGCCATGTCGGCTACAACTCTTCCCAGCTCTTGACAAAGCATCTAGGCTTAGTTGTTGCCCAATGTTGTATTGCACCATCCAGGTTTAAGTAATTAAATATAAGAAAAAACGTATGAGGAACTCCGCATTTCAGCTTCCTTTCTTGGAAATCACATGTACCTGTTTCTGATCGGATTAAACCATTAGTTTGCTAGAGCATGCGGGCTTTAGGATAGTCGTACAGAGTGTATGTTCAGTGCAGCTTCATTCTTCATTGTAGACTGGCATCCTGTTGTAGTGGAAAGGGACAAAATTTGGAATCAGGTTTCCTGCTCAGCTAGCTCTTTGCTATGCACATTATTTCCTTAAGCCTCAGTTTTCTGATCTTTAAAATAGGAAATGTTTATTTCCTAGATATGCACAATGAGAATGGTGCTGAGCACCCTAGCACAGTGCCTGCCCCATAGCTAGTGTTCAGTAAATATTGCTCTGCCTTCGTGTCCCCACCCTCCCCAATTGAGCAGCAGTTTTTACTTTGATGATATCTAACGACAAGGTTTCTGAGTTTTAGTAGGTTTGGGGAGCTGATTGAAAGGGCAGCATCACTTGCCTAAGTTTTGATGACCTCTATGCCCCTCTTGTGATATAAGGAACTAGAGCAAGCTTGTCCAACCCACGGCCCACGGGCTGCATGTGGTCCAGGACAGCTTTGAATGTGGCCCAACACAAATTTGTAAACTTTCTTAAAACATTATGATTCTTTTTTGGTGATTTTTTTTTAAAGCTCATCAGCTATCATTAGTTTTAGTATATTTTATGTGTGGCCCAAGGCAATTCTTCTTCCAATGTGGCCCGGGGAAGCCAAAAGATTGGACACCCCTGAACTAGAGCTTACGCTCAGAAATGTAGCTGGGTTTTTTCTTTTTGCAGTTTGGAAAACCAGGCTTGATAATTTTAAATAGCCCTGGTTTACACCAATTTATGCATTTAGAGAAATGGTAGGTGGAATGTTTGACTTAGACATTACATTAAAATACATTCGGGGGTGTTTTGATGAAATTCAGCATATTCTGTATTTTAGAATAGTTGCACTAGCTTAGGGATAGGAGGTGGAAAATGGTCACGGTAGACTTCATATAGGATATAAGAGTTTTCTTGGACTTTGAACTGTGGACAAAATCTACAGGAAGGGGAAGAGGTGAATATTCCAAATCAGACACTGGCAAGAGCGAAGGTGCAGAGACAGGTATGTTCGTGGATTTCTGGGCTATGGTTAACGAATAGACCATCTGGAGCACATGGTTGATTTTGGCGTCAGTAGAAGGCTAAGTTGGAAAGGCAGGATTACATCAGATTTTGGAGGGCTTGAATGTTAAGGGTGGGAGGGAAGTCTTTCACTTTTATCCTGCAGGCAATAGAGAGCCATTGAAAATTTTTATTTTCGGTAGTTTATTAGGAAGATGAATCTGCCGAGTGGTTTGGAAACAAGAAGGATTGGAAGATAAACCAACTGGATAGGGTTGTCTGGATTTCAAATAGAGTGCTGGTTGTGGGCAGGTGAAAGGAGGGAATATGTGAGTAGTATTTAGAAGAAATGATTGCTAGGACCTACAAATGAGTGATTATGATATATGAAACAGAAGGCAGAGATAGCTTTCCATATTTTGATCCTGGGCAAATGATACTTGTGTCAGTAACAGAAATAAAACAAATTGGAGGAAGATCAATCTGTGGAGAAAGTGATGAGTTTGACTTTATTTTATTTTCATGTTTATTTTTGAGACAGAGTCTCACTGTGTCACCCAGGCTGGAGTGCAGTGGCGCAATCTTGGCTTACTGCTGCCTCCACCTCCTGGGTTCAAGCGATTCTCCTGCCTCAGCCTCTCAAGTAACTGAGACTACAAGTGCCTACCAAATCTGCTGCTCAGACTGGAGCGCACTGGTGTGATTATAGCTCAGTGTAACGTGAATCCTGGGCTCTAGGCATTTTGCTGCCTCACCTTAGCACTACTGCTACTAATAGCTAGCATTACAGGTGCTCATGCCCGGCTAATGAAAAAAAAAGAAAAAATTTGTAGAGATGGGGGTGAGGTGAGTGAATCACTTGAAGCCAGGAGTTCGAGACCAGCCTGGCTAACATAGTGAAACCCCGTCTCTACTAAAAATACAAAAAATTAGCTGGGTGTGGTGGTGGCGCGCACCTATAGTTCCAGCTACTTGGAAGGCTGAGGCACAAGAATTGCTTGAACCCAGGAGGCAGGGGTAGCAGTGCGTTGGAATTGCGCCACTGCACTACAGCCTGGGTGCCAGAGATGGAGGCTTGCTATGTTGCCTATGCTGATCTTGAACTCCTGCTTCAGGCGATCCTCCTGCCTCAGCTTCCCAAAGTGCTGGGATATTTCCCTTTTTTTTTTTTTTAATAGCCATTGTTTTACATTTGAAGAACTCAAACTAAATGTTCTGGTTGGGTCAGATTAGATTTGGGCAAAATAGGATTATTTTGTAAAATAATTTGTTGAAGGAACATGAATGGGAAAATTGAGTTGTCTAATGAGCAAACTTTAGGAAACAACTCATTTTTTTCAAGTCAAATCTAATTCTGCCTTGTAACTGGGATTGCTTTCTGAAACTTAAATACTTAGTTATTATAAAAGAAATATAATACTTCCTTATCTTGATCATCAGATAATTACATTGTCTGATTTAGAATGTGATTACATTAATGCTAGATCATGTTGCTCAAAATTAAACAAGGTAAGACATTTCTTTGCTCATTCTCTGGCATTGAAGCCAGGTCATTTTCCATACTTAAGATTATTATAGATAACAGATGTATTTTTGATTTTAGAGTACATGTTGTCTCTTATTCATTGGAAATTTGATGGAACTGCTGTGTTTTACAATATTTTAGATCATGAAATTATGCTAGAAGATCTGACTTGAAATTTTGTTTCTTTACATGTTGCTTGTCTCTTGTTTACAGTGGATAGCATCTTTACTCAGAGTAGGGAAATGTTCATTATGAGGGTAATTGTTTTTGTCTTCTGTGTCGGAACTCCCTCCTCCCACTCACGGAAAAAAGCTCAAGTCTGTCTTTGGTTGAATGAAAGAAGACCTTTCTGGTGTAGTTTACCGAGAAAATAATTTTTTTTTTAATGTATGACTCTTTATTTATTTATTTATTTATTGAGCGAGAAGGTTTCTTGCAGTGGTGATCAGGCTATTCTTGAATTCCTAGGCTCAAGTGATCTGCCTCGGCCTTCTGAGTAGCTGGGACTACAGGCGCATGCCACCATGCCTGGCTAATTTTTTTTTTTTTTGAGATGGAGTCTCACTCTGTCACCCAGGCCGGAGTACAGTGGTGTGATCTGGACTCACTGCAGCCTCTGCCTCCCAGGTTCAAGCGTTTCTCCTGCCTCAGCCTCCCAAGTAGCTGGGATTACAGGCACTGCCACCACACCTGGCTAATTTCTTTTGTATTTTTCATAGAGATGGGGTTTCACCATGTTGGCCAGGCTGGTTTCAAACTCCTGACCTCAAGTGATTCGCCTGCCTCAGCCTCCCAAAGTGTTAGGATTATAGGCGTGAGCCACCGTGCCCAGCCACCTGGCTAATTTTTAAATTTTTTTGTAGACTGGGTCTTGCTATGTGATCTAGACTGGCTTTGAACTCCTGGCCTTAAGCAATCCTGCTGTCTTGGCAAAGTGCTGGGATTACAGGTGTCAGCCACCATGCCTGGCCTAAGCTCCATATTTTAAAATTTTTCATAAATTTTGTTTGATTGTTTGAGGCAGAGTCTCACTCTGTTGCCCAGGCTGGAGTGCAGTGATGCGATCATGGCTCACTGCAGCCTTGACCTCCTAGGCTCAAGCGATCCTTCCACCTCAGCCTCCCATGTAGGTGGGACTACAGGTGTGTGCCACCATACCTGGCTGATTTTTAAAATTTTTTTGTAGAGACAGGGTTTCACTATGTTGCCCAGGCTGGTCTGAAATTCCTAGGCTCAAGCGATCTGCCCTCTTTGGCCTCCCAAAGTGTTAGGATTACAGTTGTGAGCCACTGCGCCCAGCCTCATGTAGCTTCTTGAGATAAGGTAACTGCCAATTAAATTTTGAGGCCTTCCATGTTTGAAAATGTCTCATCTTTACACTTGATTCATAGTTGTCAGAGTACAGGGTTCTAGGCTGGAAAAGATTTTTCTTTCAGAATTTTAAAGACACCCCTTGGTGGTCTTCTGACTTCCAGTGGTTCAAGTTGGGAAGAACCATGCCGTTTTTTTTTTTTTTTTGAGACGGAGTCTCACTCTGTTGCCCAAGCTGGAGTGCAGTGGTGCGATCTTGGCTCACTGCAAGCTCTGCCTCCCGGGTTCACGCTATTCTCCTGCCTCAGCCTCCCAAGTAGCTGGGACTACAGGCGCCCACCACCACGCCCGGCTAATTTTCTTGTATTTTTTAGTGGAGACGGGGTTTCACCGTGTTAGCCAGGATGGTCTCAATCTCCTGACCTCATGATCTGCCCGCCTCAGCCTCCCAAAGAATTTCTCATCTATTCTATATGATTCTCATTCTCATTCTCTCTCTCTCTCTCTCTTTCTCTCTTTTCCTGTCCTCTATGGGAAAGTTTTAGAATCTTTATCCTTGGTGTTTTGAAATTTTACAGTGCTGTATCGCTGTGTACTTTTTTTTTTTTTTTTGAGACGGAGTCTTGCTCTGTGGCCCAGACTAGATTGCAGTGGCGTGATCTCAGCTCACTGCAAGCTCTACCTCCCCGGTTCACGCCATTCTCCCGCTTCAGCCTCCCGAGTAGCTGGGACTACAGGTGCCTGCCACCATGCCTGGCTAATTTTGTTTTTGTATTTTTAATAGAGACAGGGTTTCACCATGTTAGCCAGGATGGTCTTGGTCTCCTGACCTCGTAATCTGCCCAAAGTGCTGGGATTACAGGCGTGAGCCACTGTGCCTGGCCTGTGTACTTTTTAAAAGGCCTTTCTTGTTTGTTTTGGACATCTGATAGGCTCTTTCAATATGGGAAATTTTCTTGTATTCTTTCTTTGATGTTTCTTCCCCATCTTTTTTTCCCTCCTTCTCTTCCTACAACATCCACTAACTAGACAATTGATCTGCTGGATTGATCTGCCAATTTTTCCTTTTTCTTAGTTTTATCTCTGATTTTTTTTCTGCTGTTTTTATTATTTCCCTTGCTTTTTCTTCTGAATTTTCTTTTTTTCTTTTTTCTTTCTTTTTGAGATGGAGTTTTGCACTTGTTGTCTAGGCTGGAGTGCAGTGGTGCTATCTCGGCTCACTGACACCTCCAGCTCCTGGGTTTAAACAATTCTTGTGCCTCAGCCTCCCGAGTAGCTGGGATTACAGGGGTGTGCCACCATGCTGGCTAATTTTTGTATTTTTAATAGAGATGAAGTCTCACCACGTTGGCCAGGCTGGTCTCCGACTCCTGACCTCAGGTGATCCGCTCTCCTCGGCCTCCCAAAGTGCTGGGATTACAGGCATGAGCCACTGCACCCAGCCTTCTTTTGAATTTTCTAACAAATGTAGCATTTATGCTAAAATGATGATTTTTAAGAGGTTTTTATTCTCTTGGTTCATGTTTGACTCCTAGTTCTCTGAGAATACTGATTATAGTATTTTTCTATTTTTTATTAAAGATAGGGTCTTTTTCTCTCATCCAGGCTGAAGTACAGTGGCACAATCATATTTCATTGCAGCCTTGAATTTCTAGGCTCAAGCAATCCTCCCGCTTTAGTGTCCCAAGTAGCTGGGACTGCAGATGTGCACCACCATGCCTGGCTGATTATAGTATTTTTGAAATTTTCTTCTGCTTCCAATATTATATCTGTTTCCATCCAGTTCTTTTCCTTTCTTTTTTTCCCCCCATCTGTCTTTGATTTTGGAGGCTTTCTTCAAATTTCTGATATATGACTGCCTATTCATATTTAAGGGTAAAGCACTAAAATACTCATTGAAAGCTCTTTGGATGGTCTAGATTTGTTGACTGGTAGACTTCCCTGTAGGGTAATTGTTATCTACCTGGACTTTTGTTGGGGTACCTGAAATGGCGGTGTTTTGGTAGGTGTTTTTTCGAGTCATTTACTTTAGAGAAAAATCCTCCAAGTTCCTTCATGGAGGATATGAGTCTAGTGCCAGTGTGCTGAGAACAAATTCGGGGAAGGGCATATCGTTAAGGAGGGAAGAGACAAAAAACAGAGGACTTGGTTGAAAGTCAGTAAACCAAGCATAATAAGGTGAAGTCTTGCTTCCTGAAACATATTTCAGGCCAGTTGCAGTGGCTGACACCTGTCCCCAGTACTTTGGGAGGCCGAGGAGGGAGAATCACTTGAGCCCAGGGGTTCGAGACCAGCTCTGGTAACATAGGGAGACTTCCTCTCTACAAAAATAAAACAAGAGGAAAAAAAAAAAGAAACATGTTTCAGGTCTGTGTCTGTGTAATACAAAGATGATTGCAGCCTACAGTAAGAAATCCAGAGACTGAAGGCTATAGCTTTAGGGATCTGATATGGATCGGAGAGTATTAGTATAACATCAGCTGACATTTTATTGAGTGCCTACTTTGCATGTGGCTTACATGTTATTTCATCTAATTCTCTACAACAACTTCGTGAGGTAGGTATTGTGTGTATTTTACAGATGAAAACATTGTGGCTTAGAGAGGGTAACTTTTCCCAAGATTGCACAGCTAATAAATAGGACATAGCATGAGTTCCATTCCAGGTTTGTTTGACTTTGTAGCTCATACTTGTAAGAATTATGCAATCAACTAGAACTTTCCAATATGTAATAGCATTTTAAAAAGTATAGCCGGCAGGGCGCGGTGGCTCACGCCTGTAATCCCAGCACTTTGGGAGGCTGAGGCGGGTGGATCACAAGGTTGAGAGATTGAGACCATCCTGGCCAACATGGTGAAACCCCGTCTCTACTAAAAAATACAAAAATTAGCTGGCATGGTGGCGGGCGCCTGTAGTCCCAGCTACTCGGGAGGTTGAGGCAGGAGAATTGGTTGAACCCGGGAGGCGGAGGTTTCAGTGAGCCAAGATCATGCCACTGCACTCCAGCCTGGCGACAGAGCGAAAAAAAAAAAAAGTATAACCAAGTTGATTGCAAATTAGGTTTATGGCCCAGAAAAATCTCTACTTCTTTATTTACCAAAAAATTATCCAAAATCTAAATGCAAGAGGTCTGAGGTCATTGTGCCTGGGCTTACACTATATTGCTCTGCCATTATTTAGCTGTGTAACCTTAGGCAATTTACCTAACCACTCTGAGTTTTGTTTTCCTCATTTCTGAAAGTGAGGCATGCCAGTTTCTTTCATTAAATATTAACTTCCACTAAAAGAAGTTAACTTTAATTAAAAATCTGTACTCATAGGAAGGGAAAGCTGTTGGTGAATTGAGAACCCTGCCACAAAAGCTGTTGATGCATGAGAACTAGAACATTACACAGTCAACAAAGAGCATAGGGAAGGGCATGGAGCTCTGTAAAGCCGATAGGCCAGGATTCTGGCATTCTGCTTCATTATCATATTTGGTCAACTTTGAGCTATTATTGTAAGCTTTTACATTCTTATTATTTTTTCTTTTTCTCTGAGTATGAAATGGTTTCCTCGGGATTCTGGAGATTGGAAAATGTTTAACGTTGCTATTCTGACTTGAAAGGCAACATGTGTGTGGATATCAGACATCCCAAATTAGAGCTAGGGGCTTTGGCATAGATACTAGAATAGGAACTAAACAATACTCTTTTTTTCTCTAGTTCTCATTCAAATCTGCTTAATGAATGAACCTAAGCCTTTGCTTAGGATAAAAAGTAATTGAAATTTAAGTGCTTTATTTTTAAGCTGTGCCCTGATATATTTGCATGGGATACAAAGTTATAGCAGTATGCAAATCTGGGACATGGGAGTCTAAAAATAATCTTGAAACAGTAGCTTGTAAATTCTCTGTACGTTCATTGATTTAGTTTCAAATAACATGTACAGTCAGGAAGGACATAGCAGTGAGATGTAATACTGTGTTCTTCCATTGCAGTGGGTAATTCCAGAATTGATTGGCCATACCATTGTCACTGTATTACTGCTCATTTCATTGCACTGGTTCATCTTCCTTCTCAACTTACCTGTTGCCACTTGGAATATATATCGGTGAGTATAGTTTGTTTACTTTGGTGTCAAGGTAGTTAAAAAAAATTTTTAAAAGATGTGTTTTTTTCAAGACAGGATCTTACTCTGTTACCCAGGCTGGAGTGCAGTGGTGTGATCTCAGCTCACTGCAATTTCTGCCTCCTCAGTTTAAGCGATTCTCCCACTTCAGCCTCCCAAGTAGCTGGGACTACAGGCGTGCACCACCACGCCTGGCTAATTTTTGTATTTTTACTAGAGACAGGGTTTCACCATGTTGACCCGGCTGGTCTTGAACTCCTGACCTCAGGTGATCTGCTGGTCTCGGCCTCCCAAAGGGCTGGGATTATTTATAGGTGTGAGCCAAAAAAAGGTGTTTAAGAGCTTTTTTTCTTTTTTTTTGGAGATGGAGTCTCACTCTGTCGCCCAGGCTGGAGTACAGTGGCTTGATCTCAGCTCACTGCAACCTCCACCTCCTGGGTTCAAGCCATTCTCCTGTCTCAGCCTCCTGAGTAGCTAGGATTCAGGTGCCTGCCACAGTGCCTGGCTAATTTTTGTATTTTTAGTAGACAGGGTTTCACCATGTTGGTCAGGCTGGTCTCAAACTCCTGACCTCAAGTGATCCGCCCACCTTAGCCTCTCAAAGTGCTGGGATTACAGGTGTGAGCCACAGCGCCGGGCTGGAAGTACATTTAAAAGCTGCAAATTAGGGCTGGGTACAGTGGCTCACGCCTGTAATCCCAGCACTTTGGGAGGCTGAGGTGGGTGGATCATGAGGTCAGGAGATCGAGACCATCCTGGCTAACACGGTGAAACCCCATCTCTACTAAAAATACAAAAAAAAATTAGCCGGGCATGGTGGCGTGCACCTGTAGTCCCAGCTACTTGGGAGGCTGAGGCGGGAGAATGGCGTGAAGCCGGGAGGCGGAGCTTGAAGTGAGCTGAGGTCACGCCACTGCAACCAGCCTGGGCGACAGAGCGAGACTCCGTCTCAAGAAAAAAAAAAAAAAAAGCTGCAAATTAGGTAACTAATCAAAATTTTTTATTTAATAAATTTAGGAAGTTTGTTCAAAATGAGCTCGATGGAAACCCTGACGTATATAATTTTATAGTTGGGTTATTAGACATAGCATACTTTCTTGTGAAGACCGCTGGGATAATCTTGACAAGCCTGTAATTGTTATATTAGTGGGTTGCTGCTCTACTACATTTTTAGGTTTTATTTCATTTTTATTTATGTCTAGTTTTTTGGGACAGGACCATTCATTGGCTGTTTTTTAAGTATGATGTTGTAAAGTGCAGTTAGAATAAAAAGAACAGAAAAAAATAAAGTAGGGTTTGGAGGAAGATGGGATGCACATGAAAAGATAATGGCAGCAGTAGAGATGAGGGAAGGAGTGGATATGGGGGAATGATTTTATAAGGGTCATGAAACTAGAATCTGAGTGAGGGAAAAGCTTTAAAATATCTGTGTCTCTTTTCTAGAGGGTGGGTACCCTGGGGTAGAATTTTTTGTTTTCTTTTTCATTTTTTAATATACTGAACATGGGTTCTGAATTTTTTTTTTTTTTTTTTAAGAGATGAAGTCTTGCTGTGTTGCTCAGGCTGGAATGCAATGGCTATTCACAGGCGTGATATAGTGCACTACAGCCTTGAACTCCTGGGCTGAAGCGATCTTCCCACCTCAGCCTCCTGGGCAGTTGGGACTGCAGGTGCACACCACCGCACCTGGCCTCTTTCAAGCTTAGTAGTTCTCTCCCATGATCAGTTCCATAGACCAACGCCCTAAAGTGAGCTCTGAGCTGGGAACACAGATTACTTGCACTTCTGCTGCGGGCTAGTCCCAGACAGACTTTTAGCACAGCTAAGTCTACCTGTAGTTTCACTTAAGTGAAACACAACTTTGGGAGTGAGAATGGGGACTCGAATCTTTGAGAATGAGGATCTTAATGTTATACCAGACCATACTGTCAGTCATCTCTACTAGAAATGAAAACCTGCTAGAAGAGCCACCTTTGGCATGGCTTCTTTGTAGATAGTGGTAAAAGGTTCTATGAAGTCAAGTCCAAAGATGCTTTTTTTAGGCTGGGCGTGTTGGCCCATGCCTATAATCCCAGCACTTTAAGAGGCTGAGGTGGATGGATTACCTGAGGTCAGGAGTTCGAGACCAGCCCTGGCTAACGTGGAGAAACTGCATCTCTACTAAAAATACAAAAATTAGCTGGGCGTGGTGGCATGCGCTTGTAGTCCCAGCTACTTGGGAGGCTGAGGCAGGAGAATCACTTGAACCTGGGAGGCGGAGGTTGCAGTGAGCCGAGATTGCACCACCACGGCACTCCAGCTTGGGGAAACAGAGCGAGACCCAGCCTCAAAAAAACAAACAGAAACACCGGAGATTCTTTTTAAAATATAATTATAAAATAAAGACAAAGATCATGTATATTTATTGCCCTAGTAACTGCAGTGACAGGTTGGCTGTCTGCTGGTCACAAGTTTACCTTCTATTTAAAAAGGTTTAAAAAATCAACAGATAGATTATTTGCTATTTTCAGACCACTATACTTTATGCTGTTGGAGATGAAGTACAGTAGTCCACAGGACAAAGAGGCAAAATACCTAGGAGTGGAATCACTGAGTCATATAGTAACTCTATATTTAACCTTTTGAGGGACTGCCTGAGTGTTTTCAGAAGCAGCTGCACTTTTTTTTTTTTTTCGAGATAGAGTCTCACTCTGTTGCCTAGGTTGGAGTGCAGTGGCATGATGTTTGCTTACTACAGCCTCGACCTCCTGGGCTCAAGCGATCCTCCCACCTCAGCCACCCAACGTGTTGGGATTACAGGTGTGAGCCAGTGTGCCCAGCCACAGCTGCACTATTTGACATTCCCATCAACTGTGTATTGGGGGTTCCATTTTCTCTACATCCTTGCCAACACTTTTTACTGTGTGTGTCTTTTTTTTTTTTGATATCAAAAAAATACCAAAAATTGTCTTTGATATTTTTTTCTTGCCCTAGTAGTATACAGCTGTGGAGTTCCCCTGCCTGTTATAAGCATTAATATATGTGCCTCAGTGACCATCCCACTCATGGTCTTTGGGGAATCATACCACAGCTCTCAGCAACTTTTATCCAAATTGTGCTGATCTTTCTTGGCAATAAGTAATTTAGGTGTGATGCTCATTCTCCAGCATGCTGAATGGTCTATTATGGTAAAGTTGTATCAGTCTTCTAGTTATAACGCACTGGAAGTAAGAATTAATATGAAAGATTGGCTGTCAGACACTGGAAGCCTTATATAGTCCTGTTTTAAATTATTCCTGTGTGTTTTAGAGATGAGCGCAGTGGCTCACTCCTGTAATCCCAGCACTTTGGGAGGCCGAGGTGGGAGGATCACCTGAGGTCAGGAGTTCAGGACCATCTTGGCCAACACAGGGAGACCCCATCTCTACTAAAAATACAAAAATTAGCTGGGCGTGGTGGTGTTGGGCACCTGTAATCCCAGCTACTCGGCAGCCTGAGGCAGGAGAATTGCTTGAATCCAGGAGGAGGACGTTGCGCTGAGCCGAGATCTTGCCACCACACTCCAGCCTGGGCAACAGAGCGAGATTACGTCTAAAAATAATAATAATAATAAACTAAAAAAGTATAATTGGATCGTTTGTAACACAAAGGATAAATGCTTGAGGTAATGGATACCCCGTTTACCCTGATGTGATTTTTTTTTTTTGAGACGGAGTTTTGCTCTTGTTGCCCAGGCTGGAGTGTGATGCCGCAATCTTGACTCATTGCAACCTCCGCCTCCCGGGTCCAAGCGATTCTCCTGCCTCAGCCTCCTGAGTAGGTGGGATTACAGGCATGCGCCACCACGCCTGGCTAATTTTGTATTTTTAGTAGCAATGGGATTTCTCCATGTTGGTCAAGTTGGTCTTGAACTCAACCTCAGGCAATCCTCCCGCCTCGGCCTCCTGGAGTGCTGGGATTACATGTGTGAGCCACTGTGCCCAGCCTTACCCTGATGGGATTAGTACACATTGCATGCCTGTATCAAAATCTCTCATGTAACCCGTAAATATATATACCTACTATGTACCCACAAAAATTAAAAATAAAACAAAAATACAAAAAGGAAAAAAAAGACAGCTAAGTAAGTGGTGGTAGGAAGAAAGACTGGACAAGGGTTTGATGGACTGGCTATGAAAGATGAGGAAGAGAGAAGTCCCAGTTGGGTAAGAGGAAGTTTTTAAGGACCACCAAGAAAATGGTGACACTCTTATTAGATAACCTAGAAATTAGACAAGGATGAGATGTTATCTGGATATTCAAATGAAAATACCCTCTATTCAGCTATAGTCGGGCTACTGGGGTTTTAAGGGAGAATTTCAGATTTGTGGAACTCAGAGAGTCCTTTGCATTTCAAAGAAGTGATAATTGAGAAGCTGTGTGACAACTAAGGTTGTACTAGAAGAAGCTTAGACGTGAGAGCAGGAAGAATTCATGGACAGTGCTAGGTTAGGACATATATGTTACACAGATGACACAGTCTGGATGTTGAAGCCCAGACACTTAAATTCATTGATCCTCTCAAAGTAACCTAACTTCCTTAATTTCCCTGTTTCCATAATGAAGTTTCTAAGAACTTAATAAAATTGGTTTGGGTTTGAAGCCTTCTTTAACCTTTGTCTAATGGAAAAGGGCTGTAGATGTGACTGGTATGGTAGTTTTCTACAGATGAGTAAAAGGGTTTCAGTGCATAAAATATCCTTTTCTGGAATGTTACTGTATTTATTTTACAGGGCAGAAGATTAACAGTATTATAACTTTCAAAAGGAAACTAAGTGGCAGCCCATGACATTATCATACTACTCTGTCCATATGTGGTATGAATTTAAGGCTGCTATGATTGGCTCACTTTTTTTTTTTTTTTTTGAGATGGAGTTCTGCTCTGTCACCCAGGCTGGGGCTCAATGGCACGATCTTGGTTCACTGCAACCTCTGCCTTCCGGGTTCAGGTGATTATCCTGCCTCAGCTTCTCGAGTAGCTGGAATTCCAGTTGCCTGCCACCATGCCCAGCTAATTTTTGTATTTTTAGTAGAGACAGGGTTTCACCATGTTGGTCAAGCTGGTCTTGAACTCCTGACCTCAGGTGATCCACCTGCCTTGGCCTGCCAAAGTGCTGGGATTACCGGCATGAGCCACAGTACTGGGCCTAATGGTTCACTTTTAAAAGTCGATTATTATTGGCTACTTATATTTGAATACTTATGCCTATGATTTGATTATCCTTCTAATGTGTGTATCCTTTAATTTATCAGATACATTATGGTGCCGAGTGGTAACATGGGAGTGTTTGATCCAACAGAAATACACAATCGAGGGCAGCTGAAGTCACACATGAAAGAAGCCATGATCAAGCTTGGTTTCCACTTGCTCTGCTTCTTCATGTATCTTTATAGGTGAGTTTAAAGTCCTGGTATTTTCCTAGATGCCATATTTGTTTTTGAAGGGTGAGATATTACTATACTATAGGATTTTGCATTGACATTGTGGAACTTTCAGGGATTATGTAAATTCCTTGTGGCTGTGTAGATTATTTATGTATGTCATTGAATCAGCTTTCTGTCTGAACTACAGTAGATCTACCCTGTTGCATCTTAGTTATGCCTTACCTTTGAGGCTATCCACATGCTTAAAACAGGGCACGGTGACTTACGCCTGTAATCCCAGCACTTTGGGAGGCTGAGGAGGGCAGATCACCTGAGGTCGGGAGTTCGAGACCAGCCTGACCAACATGGAGAAACACCGACTCTACTAAAAATACAAAATTAGCTGGGCGTGGTGGCACATGCCTGTAATCCCAGCTACTTGGGAGGCTGAGGCAGGAGAATCACTTGAACCTGGGAAGCAGAGGTTGTGGTGAGCCAGGATAGCGCCATTGCACTCCAGCCTGGGCAACAAGAGTGAAACTCTGTCTCAAAAAAAAAAAACTGTCTTTCATATTTTTTTCCTTCCCTAGTAGTATACAGCTGTGGAGTTCCACTGCCTGTTATAAGCATTAATATATGTGCCTCAGCGACCATCCCACTCATGGTCTTTGGGGGATCACACCACTAGCAGCAGCTCTCAGCAACTTTTATCCAAATTGTGCTGATCTTTCTTGGCAATAAGTAATTTAGGTGTGATGCTCATTCTCCAGCATGCTAAATGTCTATTATGGTAAAGTTGTATCAGTCTTCTAGTTATAACACACTGGAAGTAAGAATTAATATGATAGATTGGCTGTCAGACATTGGAAGCCTTATATAGTCCTGTTTTAAATTATTCCTGTGTGTTTTAGAGGTGAACATGCCACCTTTTCCTTTATCCATCATAGATGCATAGAATAGAGCAAAGGAGAAAAAAAAAATTCCTGTGTATACGATTTGATTAAACCTTTGAAAAGCTAGAAGTCAGGCTTAACCTTTGTATCAAAGCTTTAATTAGATCATTTTTATTTTTTCCCCTAGGTAGAGTTTAATTTTTCACATAGGCATAAGGACTATTAGGAAAAACTTATGTTGAAGTAAACTTCCACCACTCAGAAAATTCTTGATTAGAAACTGTATAGAGATAGCAGGGGGTTTTTTTTGTTTGTTTTGTTTTGTTTTTCGAGACAGAGTCTCGCTGTGTCACCCAGGGTGGAGTACAGTGGCACAGTCTCGGCTCACTGCAACCTCCGCCTCCCAGGTTCAAGCGATTCTCCTGCCTCAGCCTTCCAAGTAGCTGGGACTACGGGTGCGTGCCACCACGCCTGGCTAATTTTTTTTTTTTTTTTTTTTTTTCTATTTTTAGTAGAGATGGGGTTTCAGGATGGTCTCAATCTCCTGACCTCATGATCCGCCCACCTCGGCCTCCCAAAGTGCTGGGATTACAGGCATGAGCCACCGTGCCCGGCCAAGATAGCAGTTTTTAAAAATTGCTATTTTTTTGAAGTAGTTTAGAAGTCAGAACCATTTTAGCCTCTTCCTGACAAAGCAGGCTTCCTAAAATCCCTTCACTGTGCTAAATCCACCCATTAGTGGATTAGATTAAAATTGGAGTTTAGATAGTTTTCTTTTCACCATTCATCTTATTTGCTTTTCTGTATCTTAAAAACTAGATCAGAAAAAGCACACTGGTATCAGTTTCTGATTCTCATACCCTACCTCATTACTAATATGCTTAGTTCTTAATCCAAGTATCAAAGATGATGAATAAGGAGCAAAAAAAGTTAATGATGAGAACATAATGATGCACCTATTCTTGTTTTTAATACTTTTGTATCTTTCCTGTCATATATGTTCCCTTATATTTGTTTCTGAAGAGACAAAAAACAAGCTGCAATTGGCTTAGCTAAGGTTATCCTTTCTTCATCCTCCCCACCCCTGCGGTTTCATGCTGTTGGAAAGTAAACTAGAGCAGGCATCTCCTGGGGGCGGTGCTGTAGGTACAGCCCACGTAGTCATGCTTTGCGGAGTAAATTTAGGCTTGGAGGTATCTTGCTTAGTAGACTCAAAGTCTTAGGATTTAAAAATGTACATGAGTTTCTGAACTCTTAGTCGTAGAATTTAAAGCGGTGGGGAGTGGCTGGGCTCGGTGGCTCATGCCTGTAATCCCAGCACTTTGGGAGGCCGAGGTGGGTGGATCACAAGGTCAGGAGTTCAAGACCAGCCTGGCCCAAATGGTGAAACCCCGTCTCTACTAAATATACAAAAATTAGCCAGGTGTGGTGGCGGGCGCCTGTAATCCCAGCTACTCGGGAGGCTGAGGCAGGAGAATCGCTTGAACCCGGGAGGTGGAGGTTGCGGTGAGCCGATATCATGCCACTGCACTGCAGCCTGGGTGACAGAGTAAGGCTCCGTCTCAAAAAAAAAAAGAAAAAATAAAGTGGTGGGGAGTTGGACTGGAGGAATTAAGATGTAATTTTGGGGCAGGTTTAAGATATTGTTCTTTATAACTAAATAAAAGATAGGCAACTCATGTAACTGGTTTGCCTGAGCAGCTGTGTACTTCACTGGCTGTACAGTTTTCTTTTCTCTCTTCCCTTCCTTTCCCTTCCCTATCAGCCTGTCATTTTCAGCCACATTGCTATTACGTTACCCTTTGGTGTTACATATAGTTCAGAGGGTCAGAAGATGTCCTTGTAGCACTTTTCTCTTGGTTTTTGGTTGCTGTTTTTAAACAGTGGTTTTGCTATTACTACCAAGTCATTAGCTTTTGATTGCAGAGATTTTATGCTACTTGTCTTTGTATCTAACATCTGCCACGCCTTGCCTAATACCTTGGACCTAGTTGACATTTCAGGACTTGTTGAATGGAGTTAAAGTTTTGAAAAAATGCTCATCTTCTTTAGAGAATGGGGGAATCTATGCTTTTGGTTTTTTGATTGGGTGCTAGCCTAGTGGAATGTGGGCTCTACCACTTACACTGTGGCCTGGGGCAAGTTTCGTTTCTTTTTTTTTTTTTCTTTTGAGATGGAGTCTCACACTCTGTCCCCCAGGCTGGAGTGCAGTGGCATGATCTCAGCTCACTGCAGCCTCCGCCTCCCAGGTTCCAGGGATTCTCTTGCTTCAGCCTCCCATGTAGCTGGGATTATAGGCGCACGCCACCATGTCCGGCTAATTTTTGTATCTTTAGTAGAGTCAGGGTTTCACCATGTTGGTCAGGTGATCCACCCACCTCGGCCTCCCAAAGTGCTGGGATTACAGGCGTGAGCCACCACACCCGGCCTGGGGCAAGTTTCTTAACCTGTCTGAGCCTCAGTTTCTGATCTGAAAAGGGGATATTAATGATATTAATAGTACCTACCTCATCACATTTTAATGTGGACTGAGATAATACATGTAAGACACTTGTTTATGCTGACCCATAGTAAACTCTCAAAAATCTTTAAAAAATATTAGCTGCTATCATTAATTTTTACTGTGCATTGAGTACATTTAGTATGGTTGAATTTGGACAATTATTTATACCATAAGTGATGTAAGGATATTTTTGTGTATTTTAGGCATTTCATTTCAGCAGAGCAAGGCTGATCCCAGTATTTCAAAGGAAAGGATGGTTTTATTATTGTTAACTGTGTCAATTTTAGTGGCGTAGCATTTATTGGGTGACTGCCGTGTGTCAGACATTGTGTACAACATTGCAAGTGACACAGAGGAGCAGCACAGAACCCCTACAGTAAAAACTTGGAACTTGGTAATTGCAGGCTCGGGTGCTAGTAGAACATGAAAGTGGTAATGCTTGGGCCCTGCTTTCATCTCAAGAGTTGCTCATAGTCCAGTGGTAGAGGCAACATGTAAGCCACAGCAGCAGGAAGAAGAGCTGTGGAAGGAGGCTGTGCAACTGCCCTGGGCTGAGAGGCCAGCTTCCCCAACGAGGTGCCCTAGAGCCAATCACAAAACCTGAGTAAGAAGTTACTGCTTTGATGGAGTGGTGGGATGGGGAGAAGAGGTTCCAGGCATAGAACAGTATGTATCTGGCTAGAGAATTTAAAGGTTTTTTTTCTGGACATAGGTGTTTTTTGTTTTGTTGTTTTTTTTAAACTGAGCTAGGTTTTTTTTGTTTTGTTTTGTTTTTATTTTTTTAACTATAGCCTAACATAGGTTTTAAGTTGTACTCCCCCCAACTCCCCACCCCCAGTCACTCTTTTTTAGTGAAAAAGTTTGGACATGAAAGATCCTAATATATTCTTTCCTTTGGGTATGAATGATTGTCTTTTACTCAAATGATTGTTCCTTTGTGAACCTTAGGGACGCAAGTCTGGACAAACCAGGTTCTGTAGGAACATTCCTGAGAAAACATTAGTGACATTCATTTCTTCTTTCCACAGTATGATCTTAGCTTTGATAAATGACTGAAGCTGGAGAAGCCGTGGTTGAAGTCAGCCTACACTACAGTGCACAGTTGAGGAGCCAGAGACTTCTTAAATCATCCTTAGAACCGTGACCATAGCAGTATATATTTTCCTCTTGGAACAAAAAACTATTTTTGCTGTATTTTTACCATATAAAGTATTTAAAAAACATGAATTGAGTTTCTGTAGATTTCTAGTTCTCAACTTTAGCCTGAACGCCAACACTCGAAGGTGTTTTTCATCCTCTGTATGTTGAAGGTGGTTATTTGTATGTAGGAACAGGACTGTCATCCCAGCTTTGCATGCCAAAGAAATAAAGAACACACTTTAAAGGGCAAACTGAAGAGATGAGTGAGCAAAGGTGCCCTTCAGGTCTACTGAAAAGTTAGAGTACAAAACAACACTGTTGATCTGGACAAAAGAAGAAAAATTACCCTTTTTGCTTGTGTTGTGACAACTTCATTTAATATGGTTTAAAGATTTATGAGACTGTCAGCTAAAAGTCTTTTCACAAGAATGTCAACAGAGAATGGCATCTCAAAATATATATATTTCTTTGCACAATTTGTGAAACCTTATAAGCCATTTTCCCCAGGTACAATGTAGTTCCTGCTGATAGAAAGGAAATATTTTGTCAAGAGCTTTCATTTAAAAGCTACTACCTCCACAATCACCCCCAAACCCAGAAAATCCCCACTGGCTCTTGCCAGTCTGGTTTTCGTATTGCAGTTATTCCAATTGTATTTGATCTCCCTGATAACGTATATTCATGGGTTTGGGTAGAAGATGCTAATCAGATTAGAAGCAGGAATAGTTATTTGCTGTCTGTGAAATTGAGCCTTTTGGTGTGCCACGTGGTGCCAGATCAACACTTCTATCCCTCTGCACTGACCACGTTGTGAACTGGGAGACCAAATACAAGCCATTTCATGGACATAGCAATATACAACCAAACTCTGTTCCTTGGAGTTATATTGTAAACTCTTGCAGGTGGGAGAGCAGTTCACCTCCTTAGCTCTGTTTGCCAGCTCTTACAGGGTAAAATAAACCTGGCAATTTATCCTCAGTCCTAGTTTGTGGTTTAATGTTGCTATCTTAAGCACTGGCATTTGGGCAAAACATGACTGTGTTCTATGGGAGAATCCAAAGGCATTATTCACTCTAGTTGAGATAGAATTGGGTGGCTAAACAGGGTGTGTGGTACCCAAAAGATTAAATGTTACATGTCCTTTTAGTCCTGGACTAGGTCTAGCCTTGGCAGAAGCAAGGGAGCCACTAAGCCAAACTCCCTGTGCAGACAGACCATGTTTCAAGGCTGGAAGTAGTGCCCTGGCAACACACAAAAGGAACGATGAAATGGTAGGCAAAGTGAACTTGGCTCTGTTGGCCTCTTTGGGGTCACAGAAATTGCTCCTTGTGGTAATCTTATATTTCTGTCAGGCACAGGGCCAAGAAGCTGTGTAACAGACATTACTTTGCTTGCATCTCTTTTTCATACCTTTTCCCTCTGAGGCAGCTTTTGCTTAGAAAACAGTCCCTTCACTCTGCCTTTCCTCCTAACTTCCTGTGCCTCTTCATGTTCTGCTCAAGCTTTTTAAAGCAACGAAGCTGTTGGAGAACTTAAATCCTTGCAACTGAGAGATAAGCTACTTAAAGGTGGTAGAGATCTTTTTTTTTTTTTTTTTGAGATGGGGTCTTGCTGTGTCGCCCAGGCTGGAGTGCAGTGGTGTGATCTCAGCTCACTGCAACCTCTGCTTTCTGGGTTCAAGCGATTCTCCTGCCTCAGCCTCCCAAGTAGCTGGGATTACAGCTAGCTACTCCTGGCTAATTTTTGTATTTTTAGTAGAGATGGGGTTTCACCATGTTGGCCAGGCTGGTCTCAAACTCCTGACCTCAAACGATCTGCCTGCCTTGGTCTCCCAAAGTGCTGGGATTATAGGTGTGAGCCACTGCGCCTGGCCATGTAGAGGACTTTTGACCAAAATGTTTCACCTTCTCATTCAGATATTCTTAGTAACCAAAATAGTGACTCATGCAGTTGAGAGAGCCTTTGGGCTGTCAGTTTACAGTACATCAGGCTTGCTGAGGCTAAGCAAATCAGAAAGGTGCCATGTTTATAACAAAGGTCGAAGCTCCTTACTTCTGAAACATTAGCTGTGGTTAAAAACAAAAACTCTTCCTTCTTGTATTGCTTGTCTATCAAAGCCAGGAAAGTGGGGGATCACTGTAGTTAAATTTTTTTTTTTTAAATTAGAGACAGAGTCTTGCCCTGTCGCCCAAGCTGGAGTGCACTGGTGCAATCGTGGCACACTGCAGCCTTGAGCTCCTGGACTCAAGCAATCCTCCTGCCTCAGCTTCCCAAGTAGTTGGGAGTAGGTGCACACCACCAGGCCCAGCGAATTTTTTGTAGACAGAGGTCTTGCTATGTTGCCTAGGCTGGTATCAAATTACTGGCCTCAAGCGATTCTCCTGCCTCGGCCTCCCAGATGTTGGGATTACTGGTGTGAGCCACTACGCCCAGCTCAAAAACAATTTTTTTAGGGGCACTTGTACAAATCATGAAAGGGGGATAAAAGCACTGACTTTAAAAAGCCATGTTTAAGATGCTATAAATGTTCTCCCCTTTTCATTGATTGGAGAGTTGTAGAGGACCTTAGAGATCATTTTGTCTAACTCCCTCATCCCAAAGATAAACTGAGGCCTAGAGATCGTTCAAGGTGTTGTAACTATGAACATCTGAATGCTGATGCTTAGTCCAGCGTTCTTTCTCCCTTACCACTCCTCTTCCCCATCCCTCTATAATGGCAGTACCCAGGGCCCAGTCCATAGACTACTATCGAGTGCTCCTATGTGCATCTTAGTACGTATCATTTTCCCTTGCCTTTTTCCTTCTATCCTTTCAGTGGTAGCAACTGCCCTTGCTAATCACCGTAACCTCAGCTGAGAAAGCAGAGGAAGCGAAATCCAAGATGCAGCTCAGTTCATCAAAGCCTAGCAGGTCCCCTCAGCTGCCTTTTCATGCCTGCCACAGACTACAGTAGAACAAAACCTGACCTGGTCTTTGAAGTTAAGAGCTAAGAAAGCTTCCTATAGTAGTATCTCCCATGGCACTTACCACATTCTATCTGGTATTACAGTTATTTGTATGCAATTAATCACTCTTAGATTGTATGTTCCTGGAGGGCAGAGTATGCCCATTCATATTTGTATCTTCTTCCTTCTGCTCTTGGCACCTAACACAGTGCCTTGCACACAAACAATAAATGATTGTTGAGTGAATAAGTAAACCTGATTGTGGTGTTCTATTGCTTTTTCAGCAAGAAGTCAAACTGATGGCCTTTAAGTCAGAGAAGCAGCAATGGAGCAACATAATCAAAGTTGACCATCTTTGTTTTCAAGACAGTCACATTATGAAATATTCTGACATGCTAGGCTAGGAAATGGCTATAATTGGTTCACTTGAGACTGGAGAAATCAGCTTTGCTAACAGGTAATACTTTGTCAAGTAGTGAGAAATATTATATACTAATTAGTTGTCCCCAAAATCTAAATAAACTTGTTCTAATATATGGAAAAGGGCAGCAAGATAGAGAAGGTAAGTTTGAAATTCTACAATATCTGGATCTTTGTCACCTGAGTTTATGTACTTTAAAGCAAATATACTATTTTACTATGTAGTATAGCAAAGATTGAAATATTCTTGGTAAATGAAGCCTTTTGGATCTAAGCCATATTTTTCATGAATTTTTGAAAAGGTAACTTTTTTTTGCTTCAGTTAAATACAGTCTAATGACTGAAGGTCATTCAAAGCTTTCGGGTTATCATTCTTCACTACAGTAATCACAATAATCATGGTCTGGACATGCTGAAGGGACTGTTCACTGAGCTAACTTGGTTCTGAGCTCAGGTGCTCTTTAATAAGTTCTTGGGTAAAGGCTGCTTTTATTTTTAATTGCTTCCCTCTGAAGCTGGGTGGAGAAGAGTGAGTGGGTGGGTGGTCGGAATCAGCAGGCTGAGAGAGAACTCAGTGGTTTGCCTGTGGCTTCCTCTGCTGTATATTTGGTTTGCTACATCCGTTATGGAGCAATCTTGGTTTCATCTGTATCAGTTCCCATTAAACGTTAGCACCTAGTTAGAATGTGAGTTAGTTGAACATACACTTTAATTCCTGTTTTCTAGATCTTATTTCACAGGTTGGATGCAAACTGGGTGAGAATTGAACCTCTGGTGTTGCTTAATTAAAAGTAACACATTTGACTGCCACTGGTATCTATCAGAAAGAGACCTGTGGAGCAGGTTGAATCCTCTGGGGTAGCTTTATATAAATTTGCCAACTTTCTGGGACAGAGTAATAGGATTTACCCGTGTTAGTTGGTAATTTTCTATTTTACCAGGTACAATAATCAACTTACGGTCATACTTGCTGATTCAAACAGCAGAGAAAAAAAAAAAAAAACTTACAGTCATTCTTCTTTTATCCATTACCTACCACCTTCTTTGCCCTCCACTGCCCGCCATTTTGAAGCAAATCCCAGACCTTGTTACATCTGTCATATTTTAGTATGTTTCTCTGTAAGATAAGGGTTCTTAAAACACATGCGACTAGAGGAGCAGTGTCACACAAACTGGCAATTCCTTAGAATTAAGTATCTAGGCCAGGCACAGTGGCTCATGCCTGTAATCCCAGCACTTTGGAAAGCCAAGGTGGGAGGATCACTTGAGGCCAGGAGGTCGAGACACCCCTAGGCAAAATAGTGAGACCCCATCTCTTAAAAAAAAATTAGCCGATATAGGCACCTATACAGTCCTAGCTACTTGGGAGGCTGACGTGGAGGGATGGCTTGAGCCCAGGAGTTCAAGGTTACAGAGAGCTATGATCACATCTCTGTACTCTAGCCTGGGTAACAGAGCAAGACCCTGTCTCTTGAAAAAAGATTAAAATTTGTTGTGGAGGTTTCCCTCTACAAAACTTGAGTCTGTTTTACAATTAGAGCAATCAGGCCGGGTGCGGTGGCTCATGCCTGTAATCCCAGCACTTTAGGAGGCCAAGGCAGGCAGATCACTTGAGGGCAGGGGTTCAAGACCACCCTGGCCAACATGGTGAAACTTCATCTCTACTAAAAATACAAAAATGGGGCACGGTGGCTCACGCCTGTAATCCCAGCACTTTGGGAGGCCGAGGCGGGTGGATCACAAGGTTAGGAATTCCAGACCAGCCTGACCAACATGGTGAAACCCCGTCTCTACTAAAAATACAAAAATTAGCCAGGCGTTATGGCGGGTGCCTGTAATCCCAGCTACTTGGGAGGCTGAGGCAGGAGAATCATTTGAACCTGGGAGGCAGAGGTTGCAGTGAGCCGAGATCGCACCACTGCACTCCAGCCTGGGCAACACAGCGAGACTCCATCTCAAAAAAATAAAAATAAAAAATAAACAAAAATTAGCCGGACATGGTGGTGCGTGTCTAGTCCCAGCTACTTGGAGGCTGAGACGTGATATAATCGCTTGAACCTGGGAGGCAGAGGTTGCAGTGAGCTGAGATCCACCACTGCACTCCAGCCTGGGTGACAGAGCGAGACTTAAAAAACAAAAAAACAAAAAACCCCGAAGCAATCAATATGAAGGAGTCTCCTGAATTTCAAGTGTCATTTCCTTCTGTCAGTTAAGGAGTTCACTAGAATCAAAGTGGGGCCTTAAACTTTTCATCTATCTTTGACAAGTTTTAACAGTCAATTTTTCCAAGGTAAGTGGCCATCTATAGACACCAAAGAAATATTATATGGTGTAGTGACTAAAAACATGAGCTCAGAGGCACCTAGGTTTGAGTCCCAGCTCCTTCATACATATACCTTTTAAAGCCTATTTCCCTCATTTGTAAAATGAGAATTAGCATATCTGCCCCACAAAGCTACTTTGATATTTAAATGAGAATATATATGAATGGCTCACACTCATAGTGATTGGCCTACAGTAAGCACCCAAATGAATACTTGTTGCTCAATAACCAAATAGGTGTATGTGAAATAGGTGTAAAATTAATGTGGTTAGTTCCTCCGAATGCCCTTCTTGCTCCTGCTTTTTGTTCTTTTCACTGATGTAACATAGCATTATGGTCTTGTGGTTTTCAAACACCAACAAATGAATTGGTACCAGGCTGACAGCATAAAATTACCTTGTCTTGAGCAGTGACTCACACCTATAATCCCAGCACTTTGGGAGGCCAAGGTGGGAGGACTGCATAAGGCCAGGAGTTCGAGACCAGCCTTGGCAACAAAGTGAGACGCTCCCCCTACCCGTCTCTACATAAAAAAACTTAAAAATAAAATTACCTGGAGTGTTCACACACACAAATTCCAGATCTCCCTTTTGATTTGAGATCTGAAAGGTGCCTCAGAAATCTGAAACTTAGAAAAGCCCCCAACTGACTCACATGCATTTGGATTTAGAGGTTAAAATTGCAGGCTTTGGAATAACAGGTTATATCTTCAAGCTTATCACCTGGAAAATAGTGGGCAGTAATACTTGTTTACAGTAGACAGTTAAATAATGTATGTGAAATGCTTAGCTTAGTGCCTGGCATCTAACAGGCACTCCAATTGTCTACTTTTACTAAGAGGAAGAACAGAAAGAAAAAGGAAAACCAAGTTAGTTGTTTAGTTTGTGTACAAGTTAACAGAAACTTACTGAAAAGGTCTTTTCATGCAAATCCATTAATGGGACAAAAAAGCCCACTTAAACATACTTACCTGTGAAAGGTTCAGGCATGTTCATCTACAGTTAATTTTCTTTTACAGAATATAGCATATAGATCCAAAATATATTTTGTTTCCTATCAGAAGTGCATCTGCCTGTTCTTTAAAAAAGATTTTTAAAAAGTTTTGTTGATGTTAATAAAATCAGGGATCCCTTTTCTGAATGCTTAGGACACAAACTGATATTCTTCAGCTATGGGGGATGAGGGAAAATTATTCAACATTTGGAAACTACCTGGAATACAATTTCCAATCCAATGTGTAGCTCTATTTCTTATATTCAAAACAGTAGGGAAAAAAGCCACACAGGCATTTTCTTATGTTTTTAAAAATAAGCTAAAGTTGCAGTGAAATCACTTTTATTCCAGATCTGTTCTATCACCATGGCTAATTGTCTTAAATGTCTTTCCTGAGCGTATGAAAGAATTCTAAAGTCTTAAATCATACAGGAAGGACGAATGTACATAAAGTTGCACCAACTTTAATATCATGACCAAGGAAGCCACTACTCCTTACATCAGAAAGGGAAGTTAAAACTTGTCTCATCTGAGAACAAGAAACAAAACACAACAAAATAAACTTGATTGAAAATTTGCTATTTGTCCTTTTGATTCCCACATTAGCTATAATTACATGCTGATTTAATAACTTTAAGTACCTGACTAGAATGTTTCATATATAGCAAGCTCATTTAAGTAGGCTAATCAAGTTTGAGGGAGAAGAGCCTACTGCCACAAAACCAACAACAAAGATTCTTGAACGATGTGATATGATGAGGGGAATACTTCTGTTTGTTGAATCTTAAGTTTTAGATTTTTCTGGAAAAGAGAAGTTATTAAATGATGTAATAAAATACCAGTTTTTCTTTTGCTTAAGTGGAAGAGAATTAGATTGTATTTATTATTATTTTTGAGATGGAGTCTTGCACTGTCACTCAGGCTGGAGTGCAATGGCGCGAGCTTGGCTCACTGCAACCTCCGCCTTCCAGGTCCAAGCGATTCTCTTGCCTCAGCCTCTTGAGTAGCTGAGACTACAGGCGCCGGCCACCACGCCCAGCTCATTTTTGTATTTTTAGTGGAGACAGGGTTTTGCCATGTTGGTCAGGCTGGTCTTGAACTCCTGACCTCAGGTGATCTGTCTGCCTCAGCCTCCCAAAGTGTTGGGATTACAGGCGTGAGCCACTGTGCCCGGCCAGATTGTATTTAAAAAAAAAAATCTGTACTCTTAGATTTGTTAAGACTGAGAAAATTTCTATACCTGGTCCTGGGAATTGGCATGGAACTCTAAATGTAGATGAATAAACTGACTAAATTAGCTAAATCTGCTGTTAAGGTATAGCTGTATTTAAAGAAAACAAGTAGAAAAACTTCTTCCTTCTCTTTCCTGTTAATCAGAGGAAGCTGCAAACCATGATTTTCTAAGCCATGAGCTATGGAAGCAATACCTCTCACAGCTACACTCACCATTAGTCGGCTGCCAAATATTTTTCACATTTGAACTTTATTTTTGAACAAAATAGGGCATGCAATTCCTTTGAAATGCAAATACTCCTAAAATTTTTCTAAGTTTATCCATGAATGCACAATGGCCCTTAAAAAGACGATCCCAGGCCAGGCGCGGTGGCTCACGTCTGTAATCCCAGCACTTTGGGAGGCCGAGGCAGGTGGATCACGAGGTCAGGAATTCGAGACCAGCCTGGCCAATATGGTGAAACCCCGTCTCTACTAAAAATACAACAATTAGCTGGGCGTGGTGGGGGGCGCCTGTAGTCCCATCTACTCGGGAAGCTGAGGCAGAAGAATCACTTGAACCCGGGAGGCAGAGGTTGCACTGAGCCGAGATCGCACGACTGCACTCCAGCCTGGGCGACAGGGCAAGACTCCGTCTCAAAAAAAAAAAAAAAAAAAAAAAAGATGATCCCAACAGACTAACCACTGCTTCTTTAGCTATCACTCACAAACTCTAGGTACATATATGGAAGGCAAATTCAGCAAATCATAGCCAGGCATGATGGTTTGTGTCTGTTATTTCAGCACTTTTGAGAGGCTGAGTCAGGAGGATATTTTGAGCCCAGCAGTTCAAGTCCAGTCTGGGCAACACAGTGAGACTCTCTCTAAAATACATAAAAAATCAGCAAATGTTTTAGGCAAAAAGAGTACTACTTAAACATTCAGATTAATGGATATTAGGAGATGTAACACACCAAGAATTATTTAGGTATTCATTCTGTTTATTGGATTGAAAGAAAGGGAATACAAATGACTGGTTAAGTGCTGCGCACTGACATGGAAAAAGTGTCTTTAAAAAAAATCCCAGTAAAGCAAATCAAAGTTAATGTAGTTTCAGTTGAACAAAAATTTAAAGACGTTTAATACATTACACATTTATAAAATAAAAGTCAACAAAGGGTGTTTTGTAAATAATTAGTAAACAAGTGAAAATAAATATCAGAGACCTGAAGTTTTTATACTTTAATGAATAAAGCAAAGAAATTTAAACTAAGTAAATATAATCTGAGAGGCAGTTAAAAAAACAAAAATCAAAACCCACCAAAATTGAAGAACACAATCTTTTGAAACATTTAATCAGTCCATAGCAAATAGTTATTACATACCAAAAGCTCTAAGTGTTAACTAGTTCCACCACAATGCCATGTAAATCTTGACAATTTAGAAATCTTGAGATCAACACTTAAGTTCTTTTCTTGATCTCTACAGCTTGGTTTGTAAGTACATACATGCTTTTGTGGATCTATTCCCCTCGCCACACACACACATTTTCAAGGAGCCAATAACATTTTTTTCCATCTGTGCCTAAAAATGTTACAATTCAGTTCTAGCACATTGACCCTGATAATGAAAATGTTTAAGTTAAAGATGGGGACACAATTTCAATCTTATAAAAATATACCAGTATTAACCAAACCTTAAACTCAGAGGGCACTTCACATGTGCACGAGACTTTTAGTAAAAATGACAAGATCCTAGAACAGTTGTTTCCAGGACTTTTTAATGAATCAAGTACTCTCTCTCTCTCACACACACACAGAACACACACACACATTTTTATACTATTAGTTTTGTTAAATCCAGGCTATCTGGATTAAGTAGATAGGGGATGGGTTTTTATAGTTTTTATTTTTGTAACTATAGGGCAGCTACTATAACAATAGCTTAACAACACTGAAAAATTTCAATTAAGTTCACCCTGTTTTTAGAAAGTGTCTAAGTGTAAATGCAAATTCACCTCTTCTTAAGTTAGCAGTTTATATTAAATCAGATATGGTTTCTGAAATGGAAGTAATGTGTTGGAGGGCAACCCAAAAGGACAGTTGCTAAATTATGAATGAGAAATTAAAGTAAAACCAAATCAAAATATTTATACATTTTAGAGATGGGACAAAAAGGATATTAAGAAAAATGTCTTCTTTCCTCCCCATTCAAAAGCAGCCATTCTTCTACTGTGAAAGAAACTGACATGGATATTTTCCCTTTCAAGAGATGTATGATATATTTACCCACTGTGAGGCAGAGGTGATAGGGTCAGTTCTTGTTTGCAGGAACCAACATCCTAAAAAAGAAAATGTCAAGATGGGGAGGGGTGGGAAAGAAGGGTTTTCTATTAATGTCATGGAATATGCCACTGTAGAGGCAGAACACTCCTAATAATAACATTCACCAGATTACTACTGCTGTTTTTTTCAGACTAAGAAAATACTGACAAAATTGGATTTTTTTCTCCTTTCAATTGCAGGATATTCTGATTATTTAAAGTTAGGGAATCCCTTTTTTATCCCCCCACCCAATAAAATGGGCCAATTTGTAGGGATATATGCAAATAAAATGTTCTCTGTTTAAAATACTTACCTGGTTTAATATAACACATTTATGTGGCCAATAAGAGCAACAGAAATGTAGCTGTTATGAAGACTAAAAAAATACAAAAACCAAAGCTGAAGCTTTGTCATCCCTCCCCACTAACTCCCACTCCAATTCTTTACTACCCACATACTAATCTCAGTAATCCCCAAGTCCAACATTTTACCATTAATAACCAATTATTTGGAGGAAAAAGACATTTAATTTTATATTTGCTCTAGCCCTTAATCAATGCATAACAACAAAAACATTTTTAAGCACATGGAAATGAGCCTACTAACCTGATTTTTGGAGCCCAAATTCTCCACTCTATTTTGATCTATGTGCAAAAAGTATTGGTACTTTTCAATTTATACATTTGTTAGTATCTTGTGGCTGGCTTCATAGTATAAGACTCACTCTTAAGCATACTATAGAGCCTACAGCACTATCAGAAGTTTTCAATTAATAGCTATGGATCAGAAAATCCTGCGATCAGTTTCTTATACCATAAAATCCTAGGCTTCTTTACCATTTATTTCACCTTTCTAGCACAGTCACTGCATGGCAAATGTATGAAACAGACGTTTACAGCAAATTGGCACAGCAAAGTACCAGTATGTACAGGAAGCTGCCAGTTAAGACAGACCCGGAAAACAAACTCACCTAGCTGTTATAGAAACCTTTGCATAGTTGTTACTCCGTTTTAATAGGAGTTATGTTCTTGTAAAATGTGCCTCACTTTTACTCCACTTTTTAAAAAGTGTTTTTAAACTGTACTTCAGAAGCACTCTGAAAACTCAGATCTAGGGGTGGTGAGGTGAAGTAGAGTAGAATCTGAGTGCCAAATTGCCCCTGAATGGGCACAAATCTGAGTGTTACAAATGCACCATAGCATACTGCAACCAAATTTGTAAACAGCTGTGGAGTTTCTATGCCCACATTTAGTGATGTTACCATAGAGACTGGGGTGTATTAACGGCTTCAGGGTATACATGAATCACTTAAAATATGAATGGTTTTTAACTATACTGAGGTAAAGAGAAGTTGCCACTTAATTACATACAGTTACCAATGAAGATTTTTATTCAAGCTTAAAGTAAAAAGTAATTTTAGTTAAGAAAAATGAAGTACCAGATAAACTTTAACATATATTTTAACTTAGAAGTATCAAAACAGGAATTTTTTGATTCTCTAAGTGGTGGTCTCTGCAAAATGGAGCTTGAAGAAATCTTTTACATACCAATTTGATAAGAGTCTGCTGACCACGATCTGTCATTTTCTTTACTATGGGCTTCTGGGAGAATGCATGCTATTTTAAGGCCAAATGTGTTTTTCTTTCTTCTCCCCTTCCCTGACTTTTCCCTTTCTCCCATCCCCAACCACCTACCCCACAATGGAAGAATTTTTGACATCCAAGCCCTCTTCTCTTTGTGGATTCTGGAGTCTATTCATGATCATAATTATATTATAGACTTGGCTACGCCTAAAGGGGAACTTAGTACAAGACTTTTTCTTCACCAGAATCTTATTTTGGGGGTATCCCCATTCTCATTCCAACAGCTGGAGTCACCCTATTTATCCTCTACTGAAAAAGGGAGGGAATTTCAAGGGAGACTATGTTATGTTGTATTCAGCTGTTACGGAGTTTAAAAGCACAATGTGAACATCAGGCTTTTGGCTTATTTTAAATGTGAAATTCTCAAAATTAAAAGTGCTTTTCCATGAAGGAAACCTTTCCTTAAACTAAAACAGGAGGGGAGAGGGAAAGACTATCCACAGCACCAGTTTAGAATGAGGTTCAGTATGGCAATATCTGAAAAAACTGAGAAAAAAAATTCTTTAAATTTATGTATCCCTATATGTCAAAATATTAAGGGCAATTAAGAAAAATGACTATGAGGTTTTAATCCCAGTTTAAGTATGTCTGTAACCTGCTGAATTCTTCTAATAATTTCAATTATACTATAAACTTCCAAAGTGGTTGTATCGCTGATTCCTACTCTTTTGCTAGATCACACCAAAATTACTTCCTAAGTTGAGAACAACTTGGAACAAGCTTTACTGAAAACCAACTGACTACTGATGTCTCATGTTGGTGTATTTAAAATTCTTTTTGAATCTTGAATTTCTTCAAGATCAGGTACTGATGTTCCTTCAGGAATAAAACAAAAGGGGGGAAATCTTCAAAGCATTACTCTGAATTTCTTGTGTAATGTCCTTCCAAGCACTGTTTCTGACCATGTCTCATGTGGTATTCCAGAAGAGCATCAGTTATACTGTGTATCTAAGTCATTGAGGAAACTGTTTTTAAGCTGGTTTAGATTCCAAATGTATACAAATGAAGTCACTTTAATCCTATAAATACTTCTTAATTTATTTTTAAAAAATTGTGCTGTTAACCCTTTTACGGGGCAACAAGCTATGTGAAAAGTACAAAACTTTTTGTCAAATGTAATATTGAGAGTGCTTTTGACATAGTTCACTGGTTTATCATCTGGATCAGTATATACTGCGCAACGGGCAAGGCTAGAATCCATGAACCAAGCTGCAAAGATCTCAAGCTAAATAAGGCGGAAAGATTTGGAGAAACAAAAGAAGGAAATTCTTTCCTATCCAATGTATACTCTTCAGACTAATGCACTCTTTCTATCAAGCCTTCTAAACTGTTAAATAAAGTTTTCCAAACAAGCATTTAAACTTCATTACACAGAAGAGCAACAAGAATGGTATCCTGCCAGACAAAAGACAGGAAGGAAAAAAATATATATACTGAGTTCAATGGGTAAGCCTGAATGTAGCACAGTTCTTCACAACCGATGGGGGGATAATTCAACATGGTGTCCAACAACGTTCTAACGACGTGCTTCATCTCAACTGGTTACTATGAAGCAAGGTGTAAATGTTTGGCCCCAATCGGGCTTCAGAAATGGTTCTTTTTTCATGACGAGCATGTCTGTCCAGCTATCAATCATGTTTGTTTGCACCAAATCCCAAGCCATTAAAATACGACTAATTTTAAGTTAAACAGAAGTCGTCTGCTCCAAATTCACCATCAACTATCCATGCTACTGCATTCCTCTGAATGAAGACAAGATGAAATGTATGGGGGGGCGGGCGGGGGAGGGGGGGAAGAGGGGAAGGAGAGAAAAAAATTACCAGTTAGAAAGTTTCAAAATTAGCATTATGACATTACAAAATTATACTAACATTAAAAAATCAAAGCAAATTCTTGATACTTTCATCATACTCATTAAAACAATGTCTATATCATGTCTTAGACCATATATTATGATCTAAATTCATGATTTTGAATACTGAAGAAACCCAAGTGAATAATCATGTTAGAATCTCATGCTTTTATTTTTTTGAGACAGGATCCCACTCTGCTGCTCAGGCTGGTGATGTAATTTGGGCTCACTGCAACCTCTGCCTCCTTGGCTCAAGTGATCCTTCCACCTCTGCCTCCTGAGTAGCCAGGATTACAGGCACATGCCACCATGCCTGGCTACTTTTTGTATTTTTTGTAGAGACAGGGTTTCGCCATGTTGCCCAGGCTGGTCTTGAACTCCTGAGCTCAAGCAATCTGCCTGCCTTGGCCTCCCAAAATGTTGGGATTACAGGCACTGGCCACCGTGCCTAGCCTCAGAATCTCATACTTTTAAAATTAACCTTGAAATAGTTAGCAGAATAGATAAATTTTTATGATAGCTACAATAGTAAAGAGGAAAGAAAGATCTGGCAGTCTAAGGTAGAATAACGTGTTATAACTATGGAGTTGTTAATTTTCCTTTTGGTTGCTCTGTTTGAAATTCTACAGTATCATCCTACTCCATTTTTTTGGGGGGGTGTATAACAGCTTTGAGATATAATTCATAATCTATACAAAGCAACCATTTAAAGTGTACACTTTGAACCCGGGAGGCGGAGGTTGCAGTGAGCCGAGATTGCACCACTGCACTTCAGCCTGGGCGACAGAGTGAGACTCCATCTCAAAACAGAAACAAACACAAAAACAAAAAAAACAAAAGTGGAAAATCAATGGTTTTTAGTGTACCCACAGAATTATGCAATCATTAACAATCAATTTTAGAACATTTTCAACATTCATTAGCAGTCAAACACTTCCCCAAGCCCTAAGTAATCACTATATCTATGTTGTCTATAGATCTGTCTATTCTAGACTATTTCATATAAATGGAATCACAATATGTGGTCTTGTGTCCTGCTTCTTTCACTTAGCATATTGTTTTCAAGGTCCATTCATACTGTAGCATGCATCGGTACTTCCTTCTATTCCATTTTATGCATCCTTAAAAAAAAAATATCATGCCTGTAATCCCAGTACTTTGGGAGGCCAAGACAGGCCGACTTCACCTGAAGTCGGGAGTTCGAGACCAGCCTGACCAACATGGAAAAACCCCATCTTGACTAAAAATACAAAATTAGCCGGGCGTGGTGATGCATGCCTGTAATCCCAGCTACTCAGGAGGCTGAGGCAGAATTGCTTGAACCCAGGAGGCGGAGGTTGTGGTGAGCCGAGATTGCGCCATTGCACTCCAGCCTGGGCAACAAGAGCAAAACTCCGTCTCAAAAAAAAAAAAAAACAAAAAAAAAAAAACAAAAAAAACCTTAATTCTACTGTTAAAATTTTATTTTATTTACAGTCCACAATTCTACTGTTAAAATTTTTCCCTTTTGAAATGGAGTTGAGTGAAACATTTTTATTTAAATGACTTATAGTATTTTACTGTGCTACATTTTTCCTTTTTTGTTTCCTTCAGAGACAGGGTCTCATTCTGTCACCTAGGCTGGAGTGCAGTGGCATGATCGTAGCTCACTGAAGCCTCAAACTCCTGGACTCAAGGGATCCTCCTGCCTCAGCCTTCCAAGTAGCTAGGATTACAGGCGCCAAGCCATCATGCCTGGCTGTATTTTGATTTTTTTAATATTGATTTCTTTAGCCTCATCTATATTTTTCGTAAGTTCTATTCTAAATAGGTATTACTTTAATTAGAAAAAGTGTTTTGGGGGTGGAGGGGGAATACTCCAGAAAATAACTTGTGAAAAGGACATTATAGCCAAACATCTGGTTATACAAGTACTGTTTTTTCTATTTCAGGTGAAAATGAAAATCATTTTAGGGCTATACCCATGTTGCCAAAGCACAATGGAGAGTTGCTGAACTGGACCCAGATCCTACAAATTAGCCAAAATTTGGCTCACTCACCAAAGTGAGGATCTACATTAGTCAGATTCACCAAATAGCAGCACACTCTTATTCCATTGCTATGGAGGCATAAAATATATCCTCTTCTGGCTGGTCGCGGTGGCTCATGCCTGTAATCCCAGCACTTTGGGAGGCCGAGGCGGGTGGATCACGAGGTCAGGAGATCGAGACCATCCTGGCTAACACAGTGAAACCCCGTCTCTACTAAAAATACAAAAAATTAGCTGGGCATGGTGGTGGGTGCCTGTAGTCCCAGCTACTCGGGAGGCTGAGGCAGGAGAGTGGCGTGAACCCAGGAGGCGGAGCTTGCAGTGAGCCGAGATCGCACCACTGTACACTGGGAGAGAGCATGAGACTCCGTCTCAAAAAAAAAAAAAGAACAGAAAACATATCCTCTTCTGGGGTAAATCTGTTACTACATACCTAGTATTTTCCTACTTCTTTAAACCAAGTATGTTTATTTGAAGAAATAACTCCCAAATGACTAATAAAATGAGAAAAGCACAGATTGAATCACAGTTGCAGATCTATAAAGACTTTGGGTTTGTAGGCCTTTGGTTGAAACCCAAACAGGACAACACAAGAAGGTAAAGATTTCTGGTCTTAGTTGATTTCCTAGAGGAATGTTAGAATGTCAGGTAGTGATCTATAAATACAAAAAGACCCTTCAAGGTTCTGGGCAAATGAACAGTAGTTCTCAAACTTTTTGACTCATGTGCTCTTCGTGTTTTGTATTCTCATCTCTGATTGCATATCCTTACCCGCCAGTAAGATGTGGCCAAGCCTTCTACAGTCTGTACCACAAAGATAAAAGTGTAGGGAATATACTTTTTCAAACCATACATGCTACTCCGATAACCCTCCTCCACAGAGAATCACTTAACTGAGAGCAATTAGTCATCTTTCTCACTAAAAAAAAAAAAAAATTTAGGTGGGACATGCTTAACAAAAAATCTGTTTATATATAAACTGCTTCATTCTAAGCAAACCAAACATTTTACGTGCTCTATTTAAGAGAGAGTCATTTACATGAAGTTTCTCATTATCTCTTTGCTGTAGTACTGATATATCATGTTCAATTAAGTTTTTGGCTTTAACTGTTAGCCTTATATTTTGGCCTTTCTTCATCCCCAAGTATCTCAAAGTGGTGGAAAAAACCTTTCAGACTTAGACTTGAAGACCTGATGGCACTCAACAAGTGAATTAGTTTTGCCATGCTGCAGTTTCCTTACCTCTAAAAATAAAGATAAAAATACTTCCCTTATAGGACTATGAAGACTTTATGCAAGACAGTATATGTAAAGGGATTAGCATGCTGCTTGGCACACAGGTACATGATCAATTTTAGTTCTCTCTTCTCCTTCCCTATCCATTAAACACAACTCATGTTAGTATGATGCATGGTGCAAACAGACGTTTACTTTTTTTTAAAGAGTAAAATCTATAATCAAGATATTTAATATCTAAAGTTGTTAATATTTTGTATGGTTAGTTTCATGTGTATAAAATTCTTCCTACAATATTACATTTAGGTAGCATGACGAAGCAAGATTTTCAGTAACATTTTTAAAGTGAAACTACTAAATAGCTAACTGGATGTCAATGAGGTATCATATTCCAGCTTATTCTTTTCACTGTGCCCCCCAAAACAACCACTACATTATTGGCTCTTAGACTACTTAAACTCATTCTGTGGCCTGAGATAGGGTACAATATGTAAAAGAGAGAAATCATATACCACACTTTAAATAAACTTGCTTAAAACTGCTTTAAGTTCATAATAAGCCGAGCGATGTTTCATTTGGACAAAACATAGTAACATTATACAAAGGTATTACCTTCAATATTCTGGTGGTCTATAAAAGGTGCTGGTCCCCATATTCTAACAGTGCCATCATCTGAGGCGCTGGCCATCATGGATGGAATCTGTGGGTTCCAGCTCACACAGTTTACTGTACGTGTGTGCCCTGTCAGCTCCGCAATTGGCAGTTCACTACGTTTGTGCCAGATGTAAACCTTGTGATCTGAACATATAGTAATTCAGAAAAAAGTTTTACATTAATAAAACCAACTAACTGATCTTAAATTTATCATTCACTACACACAGGACTCTTTACTAGAACTTAAAGGGAAAATAAATATACCATGAATAGTTTAACATGTTACCTTATGAAAAAATGTTTAAATCAAATATACACTTTTTTCCTGTTAAAGGTGATCAGCTCTCATCAAGTCACACACAAAAAAACTATCTGCAATATTCTGTCAATACATGAGTAATGAAGAATTATAAATCAAGGCCTTTGAACATAAACAAATCCAGGATAGAGATAGTGATAAATTCTATGGAAATGGGAAGTGACAGAAAAGCAATGTATCCAAATTGAATACTGAAGCAAAAATGAAGATGACAGCTAAACCTTTATTGGGTGCTTACAAAGTACTAGGTATCAAGTACTTAATGCATATTATTTAATCTTCATCACTACCCCATAAAATGGGTATTCTGCTTATCCTTTTTTTTTGAGACGGAGTCTCACTCTGTTGCCCAGGCTGGAGTGCAGTGGCAAGATCTCGGCTGACTGCAACCTCCACCTCCCGGGTTCAAGCGATTCTCCTGCCTCAGCCTCCCGAGTAGCTGGGATTACAGGCGTGTGTGACCATGCCCGGCTAATTTTTTGTATTTTTAGTAGAGACGGGGTTTAGCCATGATGGTCTCCATCTCCTGACCTCGTGATCCGCCCATCTCAGCCTCCCAAAGTGCTGGGATTACAGGCATGAGCTACTGTGCCCCGCCTGCTTATCCTCTTAATGGTGATTGAAACATAGGTTATGGTTAAGTGGTCTGCTTATGGTTAACAGCTAGTAAATGGTAAAGTTGGGATTCAAATCCAGGCAGCCCTGCTCAAGAGCTTACTAGTGAGAGTAGACAATGGTCCCTTATCTGCATCATGATATGGCTTTGTAGACTATAATCTCATAAAGTGACCACAACAATCAAAATCCCCTACAGCTTTCTTTGTAATAAACGAATCTTCAAAAAACTAGCCACATAGTATAGAGAGTATTGGTTGAGAGTATGGGCTCTGGAATCAGACTACTCAACATTGTATCCTTCCTCCAACACTGACTAGCTGAGCAACTTTGGGCAAATTACTCTTTACAACCCTTCACCTGTAAATGGGGATACTAACCTCATATCATGTTGTTATAAGGATTAAATATATTTGTATGTGGAAAGGTGTTTGGAATAAACACCATTTACTACTGTGACGAGATTAAGTACAGGTGATGGTTCTTGAACAGAGGGCAGAATCCCAGGGCAAATTAGAAAGGTGTATAACTTAATGATATATCAGTTAAGTATGGCCAATGTGCAAACTGTCAGTGGGTGTAGTGCCAGTTGAGGAAACCTTAGAGGATGTGCCTTAGCTTCAAAATTTCTGACATGAAGATAAAAAGCTGGAACTGTATCTGAACTTTTTCTGTGTGTATGTGTGAAGCAAAAGCTAAAAGGCACCAATTAAAAAACTGAATTTATCTTCTTAGAAGTATCTGCTGCTCAATAATTTTTGAAAATAATTTTTTCTTACATGAAATGAAATTAGGAAAAAAAAAAAAAAAGTAAAGACAGGTTAGCTGTATTTCCTTCCTAAACTGAAGAGGTCCACAAGGAGAAGGATCACAGGGTTAAAGTGTGAATGCAATTGAATATTTCTCTATTTGGTGGAAAATGTTTTTGTGAATATATATTCAAGGAGCACATTTGGTGAAAGGCAGGAAAAACCGGGTTTGAAGTAATCAAGGTCAAAATGACAGGCTTTATCATCAAGCTCTGTTTGCTGTATCAATCTGAGAAATCTATTGTTTATGCAAAGGTAAAAAAGTCCAGTTTTTCTACATATTGCCAGCACAATGAAAAGGCTTGAGTAGTGGTATAACTTTTTTGGGAAACGGTTTCTTAAATTGCTCTATTTTATACTGGCACTTATATATTTGGGGATTTGGAGGGTCATTGAAATATATTCCTTACAAATAAATGGCAAATGGATTACTGTGGTCATCCTGGGAGATAATATACTCGCTATATCTGATTGATGTTCAAAACATTTTCAAAACCATTCTAAATCACTTGAGTCATGAGAAGACTAATCTCTGTACTTGACAGTGGTCTAATTTGTAGCCCTAAACCAGAAGATAATGTGGTTTAATTATAGTATTCATCGTTGTTTCTAAGTTAGTTTGGGCTTAAAAAAAGTTTGGCTTTTCTAGGGATAATGGTAGCCATACATAATTTTAAGTACCTCTAGGGTACACAGAAAGAGCTGTAAGGGATTCTCAGGCATAATTAAGAGAAAGAAAACCTACCAGAAGCAGGATTGAATAGACCATGGAAGAAGACATCTTATAAACAGGAGGAATTTAAAAGCAAGAAGGCTTAACATATTTAGACCACAGGAAAATTTAATTAGAAACTAATGTCTATTATCTCCCGCGATATATTAAAAACAGACAGACAAAACAAAACAAAAAGCCAATAGAGAATCTAGAAGTAGTGGAAAAAACTAAATTTCCTGACTGGAAAAAAGTAAATTCCCAATTGCTACCTAACCACTCTTCTTTCCTCCCAATCTCATCCGACGCTGATTTTCGGTAGAAAGAAAGAATTGATGAATTCAGGCTGGGCGCGGTGGCTCATGCCTGTAATCCCAGCACTTCAGGAGGCTGAGGCAGGTAGACTGCTTGAGCTCAGGAATTCAAGACCAGCCTGGGTAACTCGGTGAAACCCCATCTCTACAAAAATTTGTTGGGGCTACTTGAGGGGCTGAGGAAGGAAGGACTGCTTGAGCCCAGGAGGTGGAGGTTGCATCAAGATCGTGCCATTGCACTCAAAAAAAGAAAAGAAAAGAAAAGGAATAGATGAATTTATATGCTTGATGTTAAAATCTAAATCTTTAAATGTCTCTCTTTGTCCCAATCCTTAAATATGCCTTATTCTTAAAGGTAAACCTCATGTGCACTTTATGATCCTCTTATCTACCAAGATCAGTTTTTTGTCAAGATAGGGATAGTAAACATCTTATACAATAAATGGAACATAACATAATCTAATTCCTTGGTCTATCTTATAAAACCAGATTCAGTATATATTTTTTTACTTTTTGTAGAGACAGTGTCTAGCCACGTTGCCCAGGTTGGTCTGGAACTCGTGGCCTCAAGCAGTACTCCCATCTAGGTCTCCCAGAGTGTTGAGATTACAGGTGTAAGCCATCATGCCCGGCCAAAAAAAGTGACTTAAATAATTTGCTTTTATAGTACCTAGAAATGTACAGTGGGTATTGAAGAAAAATGTGTTGAATAAAAACTTGCAATAATTTGCCACTAGTTAAGTTCCTATCGCCTTAAAAAGTACACTAAATTTTATTACTGCCTCACTTATTTGTGCTTGCATCTTCTAAACAATTCACACTTTAAATTAGAGTGACTTTAGGCATATTCCTGTCTGGAATACTGACACTTTTAGATTAGAGAACAAGTTTATTCAAAAGGGTAGTAGTAGGAAGAATAATTTCAGCTTTCCTAAAATCTTAAGAATTATCAAACTCAATTATAACTCTGGTGACCGCTGAAGAAATACTGAAGAACTAACTATAGTCAAATCTGTCCAAGTTCAGGTAGAACATCATAATTAACCTTGATTTTTCAGATACTACCAACCCTTAAAAACCATCAGTCCCATGAAAATACAAGTCAACATATGAAAGTATAATAATTTAACTAAATCTTGATTCGACACATGCACCAAACACACTGCTACGTGGTCAGAATAAGCACTGCTGATCCGTGACAATACATGACAATATGGAGGGCTTAGGTCATTACAGAAAAGGAGAAAGTAATACATGACAGCATGTGACAATTTGTGATAATACAGGGGCTTAGGTCATTACAGAGAGAAATTAACCGTGTATTGGATAAATGAAAGAATTTTAACTTACTACCCTGAATTTTCTTGGAGACATGACTGCCTTCATAAATTGAGATTTACAGACTTTAATATCAACATATGTAAACTGATAAGGACACAATTTACCTTCACTGCCACTAGCGATGAAGTCTTCATTATGGCCTCCAAAACATGAATGAATTGTATAAAACCCTTGTGTAACACCTTGATACTTTCTTACTAAAACTCTGTCTTGCAAGTCCCATAAATGAACTCCCTGCAGGCAAAGGAGAATACAGATATTTACTCTGCCTCAACTCAAACAAATTTTAAAAAGTATCTGTAAATATCCCTTTGCCTGATGAAATATCTTCATTTTCTATTATGCAAAATACCAACATTCTGACAAATTTATGGTTGATTACACACATTTAAGGATCAATCACATGCAATCAAATTTAAGGGTAAGTAGAAAATTTTGTTAATATAAATACACTGAAAATAACAGTTAAAATAAAACTTGTACTAAGCCAAATTTTTCAGAAAATTATACTAATAAACATACCTGAGTTGCTACATTTAACAAAGCTAATCGGCCATTTTTTGAAATAGTAAAAGACATAATAGGATGATCTTCTTGTACTCTGGAACCAGAAAATAATTTGTCAAAAACAACATATTAACAGTCAAGGCATTCAAATTATCAATACATAAGATGTGCTAGCTTAAGTATGACAATTTTGCCTGCAATCACTATTACATACTATACTTCAATTGAGAAGAATCTGAGTTACTGATTACTAAGTACCATGTGACCTTCAATCCAAATTACCACGCAAACCAAAACGAAAAACATAAAAACTGTGAAAAGGGAAGTTCCACTACACATTTGAATATAAATCAGGTAATTGTTGTTTAATGGAAACAAAAAATAGTTACATGTTCCTATCTGTAAGGTCCTCGAAGTTATAGCCCCGAATTCGCTGGTGTGTATCTGATGCCAGAACAGTCTTTCCATCACTCAAGCACCAAAGGCATTGCACTCTTACCCCTTCCCAGGAGTCAAGGAGATTACCATCTAAGTCCTGAGTAAGAAAAAACTACTATTAACTTCATTACTCAACAGCACTCAGAAAGCAAATAAAGAACCAAAAGACTCCCTTCACAATATCTTTTAGTAACAGGTTTTTTTTTTTTCCTGAGACTGATCTCAACCCAATTGTTCTAGAAGTGTTTTTAACCATGAAAATTTGAATATAGTTCAAATTTCATTACAACCATACTTAAGGGAAAGCAGAGAGACACTTTGTAGCTCTATCTTCCTCACCATGCATAAATAACACAAAGAAAGAAACAGTCCCTAAGTTCCAAGTAAGGTCTTACTTTTATTCAAAAACAATTTAAACGTTCCTTTAAAATTCACTATACTGGAATTTGTCCTAATATTTAGGAGTTGTGAAATGGAAAAAGATTCTAAAACATTTTACAGCTTCATACAGACTGGAGGAATCTGTTAATGACATTTTTCAAAAATTTACCAAATTTGTAATGTGCTCTACAGATCAAAGCTCTTATAGTCATTATCTCATTGAATATCCAAAGTTCTGAGAGGAACAACCCTTCCCATTTTATAAGTTAGATAATCCTGTATCTTGATGCCTTAACACAGTATAGGACAGCAAACTCAGCAGAAACATACATGATCATCTTGCACGCAGGGAATTAAGAACAATTCATAACCATATTGAGATAATATAACACCAAAATCCATGTGCTCCAAACGAGCTTAATAAAAGAAACTGATAACCTGTTTTAGCTAAATTAAATGATTTATTATCTTGTTTTAGTTTAAAAAATTGATCTGGGGTCGGGTGTGGTAGCTCATGCCTATAATCCCAGCACGTTGGGAGGCCAAGGCGGGAGGATCATTTGAGCCCAGAAGTTTGAGGCTGCAGTGAGCCATGATCACACCACTGTACTCTAGCATGGGTGGCAGAGAGCAAGACCCTGTCTCTTAAAAAACAACAAAAAAAATCTGGACATGCATACTGGAACCATGTGAGTCTGTAATATGAGACACAGAATCTAGACTACACTGCAAGTAACAGAGAAAGTTTCATGGCAAGGTAAACTATGATTTATGATATAAATGATACTTATGATATAAAGTTTACCTTGCCATAAAACTTATTTTTATCATTCCAACAATTCAAAATAATTAGGGCAGCTACTTATTAGAAGCTGACACAAAGATTGAAAAGTACTCTGGTAGCACCTGTCACCACTTTTATTATTCAAATATTAAAGGGAGTCTACTCATAAAATTCAGTATTTTTTTTTTTTGGTTACAAAAATCTCAAAAGAAATTTAAAAAATCTTTTCAATTCTTATAAATTAGAAACTTGCTCATAAAAACAAAAATGTTTAGCAAAACACATTTTTTTGTTCTACTAAATCCAAAGTCTATACTTTGTACAAACATTTGAAATGTTTAAAAGAAAGGAAAAAATGACCCAGAAAATTCTATTGGACAGCGCTTGTCTACGACGACAGCAAAGTAGGTGTTCATAGAGTATATTTTGTTTTATTTATGTATTTTTTTGAGACAGAGTTTCACTCTTGTTGCCCAGGCTGGAGTGCAATGGCGCGATCTTGGCCCACTGCAATCTCCGCCTCCTGAGTTCAAGCAATTCTCCTGCCTCAGCCTCCCAAGTAGCTGGGATTACAGGCGCCCACCACCATGCCCAGCTAATTTTTGTATTTTTAGTAGAGACAGGGTTTCACCATGTTGGCCAGACTGGTCTTGAACTCCTGATCTCAGGTGATCCACCTGCCTCGGCCTCCCAAAGTGCTGGGATTACAGGTGTGAGCCACCATGCCTGGCCCACAGAGTATACTTTGTAAGATACTGAGTCAAGGAAATTGTTTAAACAAAAGTACATTTGCTTTTAAACCAACAGATACTGGGAAGGGGGCACTGAATACTTACACACTGATAGAACTGCCCACGCTGACCTCCAGTCACAAAGCGCTTCCCATCTGGATTCCAAGCCACACTTGTCAAACTGTCTTCATGAGACTGGCTCATTTTTGTCCTTAGTTCTCCTGTCTATAAGCAAATAAAACTGTAAATGAGACCTTCAAGATACCCCTCTAAAGGAAATATGTGAGAAAAAAAAAATAACTGGGATGTCTGGCTGGTTTCCCAGTTCATCCTAAGTAGAGTAATGAATTAAGTGACCCTACAAAAAAGAGACAACAGCACTCAGAAGAGAAATTAAGAACTTGAAGAAAAACCCAGCAGTTGAACAATGTCTGGCACAGGTAACCCAAAGAGTAGATATGATGAGATAAACTTCAATAAATCTCTCATCGCAAATCAATTATATGCATAAACTAAAACATGTAATTTTTCCCAAGCAAGATAATGAAAAGCCCAAGACTACATACCTATTCCTTCTGAGCTTCCACTTCTCAGTCCAAAGTTTTTTATAAATTTTATTCTAAAACTGCAGTTAATGCAATTAGCAATTCCTCAAGAACATGATTAATGAGTAAAAAACTGTACCCATACGTGGTGGTGCATGCCTATAATCTCAGCTATTCAAGAGGCTTAGGCACGAGAATCACTTGAACCCAGGCGGTGGAGGTTGCAGTGAGCTGAGATCATGCCACTGCACTCCAACCTGGGTGACAGAGTGAGACTGTCTCAAAAAAAAAAAAAAAAAAAAAAGAAAAAAGAAGAAAAAAAAAGAGAAAAACTATGCCCATAAAGTAGGCAAAGGGCAGTCTACATAAATTATGTTAAATTTCATATTCAAATGCTCACAATATAGTAGGAAAGGTAGAAAGAGAGAAAAAAACATTTTTCTGATACACAACCTTATTTCAATGAAAAGTACTAGAAAGAGGAACCTGTGTACTGTTTAACATAGCCATTCCATGGCATTTCTAAGTAAGAATATTTAGTGGTTACAACCCTCAGGTATCCTCCTGTTACATTTTCTGAATTACTCAACTTAGAAGGTATACACATACCATTTAATCTAGTCTTGATTCCATTTTGTTCATAGATTAGAAACAGGATCTGAGAGATAATAGCTGCCCTTGGTATAATAATAAAAGGTACATGGGGATAGTTTTCCTGTGAGAAATGGGTAATCAAAAGTAGAAATAAAAGAGTGAAAACAAAGGGTATGATTAGGAAATGGGGCCAAGTACTAAAAGAGGGCACAAAAACAGAAAACCAGGTTTCCCTTACACTGGAAAAAAAGTGTTCAGCAATATAAATCCTTCCCCCAAATTGTTAACTACTCTCCCCTATTTACTCTTTTGGGTTGACTGATATAAACAGTTGAAAGTTTAGAGCACAAATACACAAGCAATAGCTAAATTCTTGGCATTTTCCATTGACAAATACATTAACACACTAAATTCTGAAGGCAGAAATGGTTTGTCTTCTCTTATTATGCTCTAAATAGTGAGTACATGAGGTTATTAGATTAGAAAGGATTTTTCTAATTTAAGAAATGATTAAAGAAATCTGAAAACTGATTAGATCACCCTTTTAGAAGAAATTTTAAGTATATAAAGTACTACACAATGAAAGTTATGTTAGAACACAGTTTAATTGGTCAAAGGAAGACTACAAAGGCACTCTACACTAAATTTCTGTTACAGGATTAAGACAACATACTTTCTCCTTTGGAAGGTGGAAAAAAAGCTTTAATGGAAAAAAGTTTTCTTTGATCTTCTAGGTCAGACTCACTGCGAGCTCTGTTTTACTGAGAGAAAGCAATTTTAATATTCTACTCTATGTTTTGCCACCTCCCTGAACCCAATCACAAATACAGCATTGATTAAATGCTGATTTGACAAAAATGGCATAAAACACATTTTGGGAACAATTGTGGATTTTGATCATGAGTACTAGATATTAGAGAATTATAGTTAATGTTCTTAGATATCATAATGTTTGAATAGGTAGAACGTTATTTTTTAAAAGATACATGCTTAAGTATTTAAGGTAAGATATCTAATTTACTTTCAAATATTTTAGATATGTATATATATGTAATATATATGTAAGTACAAATGCACATTTCTTTTTTTTTTTTTTTTTTTTTTTGAGATGGAGTCTGACTCTGTTGCCCAGGCTGGAGTGCAGTGGCACGATCCCAGCCTGCCTCCTGGGTTCAAGCGATTCTCCTGCCTCAGCCTCCCGAGTAGCTGGGATTACAGGCACCTGCCACTGCACCTGCTAATTTTTGTAGTTTTAGTAGAGATGGGGTTTCACCATCTTGGCCAGGCTGGTCTTGAACTCCTGACCTCGTGATTTACCCACCTCGGCCTCCCCAAGTGCTGGGATTATAGGCGTGAGCCACCATGCCTGGCCACAAATGCATGTTTCTATGCATGTATGTACAAATAAAATATCACAAAATGTTAACAATTGTTGAATCTACAGTGGTGGGCACATAGATCATCATTGTCCTATTTCGACTTTTCTTAATATTTGAAAATTTTCTTAATAAAAAGCTGGAGTTGAAACAAGGAAATGACTGACCAGCAAGGCAGTCTTACTATTATAACTACAGGGTTTCTAAAACATGAACTGTAAATAACAAACTGAACCTAATGCCGACTTTTCCTAAAATGGGACCCTGCATAAAATTCAAATTTTCATATATAAACAGCAATGGACCGGGCACGGTGGCTCACACCTGTAATCCTAACACTTTGGGAGGCCGAGGCAGGCGGATCACTTTAGGTGAAGAGTTCGAGACTAGCCTGGCCAACATGATGAAACCTCTTCTGTGCTGAAAATACAAAAATTAGCCAGGCGTTGTGGCGGGTGCCTGTAATCCCAGCTACTCTGGAGGCTGAGGCAGGAGAATCGCTTGAACCCAGGAGGTGGAGGCTGCAGTGAGCCGAGATTGCGCCACCGCACTCCAGCCTGGGCGACAGAGTGAGACTCTGTCTCAAAAACAAACAAACAAACGAACAAACCAAGCAATAAAGCCCTTAGTAATAAGTACTGAAAACATCAGTTAGCCTCACTAAACTAGCTTAGTATATTAAATATAGGTAAGGAGACAGTGCAACTGCCATCAGAATCGAAAATTTGGTTTAATGCTGACCTTTAACATTTCAAAGGTAGGTGTAATGTACAATTGTGAAACTATGAAACCATTATAAAATTCTTTCTGAAGAACCACAGTAAATAGCATAAATTCCATAGGACAAAGCCAAACATCCTGAAAACACTTACTGATCATTCTTCCAAAAATATATTACTGAGCATAATACTTAAATTGATAAATCTGGAAACTTGGGTTCCACTTGAATAACTAAGAGATACAGTATAGTAATTTAGGTTGAACGGTTATATTATATAAATCAATAAAGTTATAATGAATATGTACATTATGACTATGCTGTACTTAAAAGCTCAACCAAAGATGGAACTCGCTCACTTGTACATTCCAAAGCCAAAGCTCAGAGCAGTCATCTGGGCCACAAGCAACAAGATAGTTGTCATCTGGACTCCATGCAATATAAGAAACGCCATAAGCATGTCCTTCTAATGTTTTAAGCAGTTTTAGCAGGTGTGTATCCTGGGAGGGAAAATAAACAATTCAGTTAACCCCTATCACTAAAGTCATTGTTTCCCAATGTAAGAACTTAAATAGCTACAAAGATGTACTTTGATAATTTAATCTGAGGAAATTTTCAGACCAATTTTCCCTTTAACAGCTTGCTTCATAAAGACTCATTCACATTGCAACATCTATTAAGCATCTACTACACTATTAGGCATCTACTATATACAAGTCATTGTGTACTTGATGAAAATATAAAGATATATTAACATTTTTAATATATGTATAAAGATATATTGAATTTGACCTTAGAAAGCTTTCAAAGCAACTGAAAACAGATGGGTATAATAAGAGCTATCTCTTACATATTTTTAAACAACTTGAGATATAACTTACCATAAAATTCATCCTTTTAAAGTATACAACTCAGTATATTTTAGTATATTCAGAGTTGTGCAACCATCACACCATCTAATTTTTAGAACATTCTCATCATTTCCCAAAGAAACCTCCTACCCATCAGCAGCTGCCATACCCCTCCCTGCAGCCCCTTGGCAACCACTACTTTCTGTCTCTGTCTCTATAGATTTGCCTATTCTGGACGTTTCACATAAATAGGCTTATACATGATGTGGTCTCTTTTAATTGGCTTCTTTCACTTAGCATGTTTTCAGGGTTCATCCGTGTTATAGAATGTATTAGTATTTAATCTCTTTTTATTGCTGAATAATATTTAACAGTATAATTATTTTGTTTATCCATTCATGAGGTGATGAACATTTGGACTGTTTCTCTACTTTTTGGCTATTATGAATAATGCTGTTATGAATATGTATGAGTTTTTGTGTAGACATATGTTTCCATTTCTCTTGGGTATATACATAGGAGTGGAATTTCTGGGTCGTATGCTAACTCTGTTTAACATTTTGAGAAACTGCCAAACTGTTTTCCAAGTGGTTGCACCATTTTACAATCCTACCAGCAAAGCTACCACTTATTAATGCTAACCACTACTAGCACTATTCACAAACAATACTTCATTTAATTCTCACAAATCTAGAATATTACCCCCTCTCATAGGGAAAGAAACGAAAGTTTAGAAAGGTTAGAAACATGCCTGTTTGTAGTGCAATGGGGATTTGAATCTGGGCTGCCTCACTTAAAAGCCCATATTGTATGCTATGCAAGCTGAACTGTGAAGTGCAAATGTAGATGTGGCAAGTGACAAGGCTGCAAGAGTTGACATGTTTGTTGTAGGCTAAGGGGTTACATTTTCCCTATGTGTGAAAAGCCACTTAAAATTTGTAAGCTAGGGAATATACAGTGTGATATTTGGCTTTAGGAAGAGAACTAGGATAACAATGTGGAAGATGAATCAGAAAGACACAGGATAAGGAAACCATAAAGGGACAATGGAACCATAATGAGCCATACATAGTTCACAGTCAGTTCCCAAAATATGAGGCCCTAACGTAAGATGTTAAGGACTAAAAGAGGTCAGAATCAAAAGATATTTTGGGCTGGACACTATGGCTCATGCCCATACTTTGAGAGGCTGAGGCTGGAGGACTGCTTGAGTCCAGGAGTTCAAGACCGACCTGGACAACATAGGGAGATCCCTGTTATAAAAAGAAAAAAAGATATTGTGGAGATAAAAATGACATGACAGAAAATAACAAAAAATCTTCAAAGACAACCTCCAGATTGCTGGTTTAGGGGATAGGGATGGATGTTTACAAGAAATAGAGGAAGTAAGAATTTGACTAAAGGTGGGAAGAAACAATAAGTTTTAGACTTTAGTCTTAAGATTTATTGAGTTTAGCTTTGAGCCTGGGGGGGTGGGGGGGAAATTCCAATGGGATGACCCACCAGCAGTTGAAAAAAGTTGGGAACTAGTCTGATAAAATTAGGTTGGAGATTCCTCCCCTCCTAAGAAATGTCATTGCAAAATGGATTATGTTTACACTATTGTTTCTTCACTGAACCCTAAGTTTATCATTCATACAATTATCTAGTCCAAATCACCATTGTTTTGATAAAATTGAATAGTTAACAATGCGACTACTTCTGATTCTTCTTTGGGAAGTGGGTAAGAGGTATTTGTATTAGATCAGCAATATCATTAGGTCAAAATGGTTTAAATAATTTACTAAGCAAGTCAAGTCTTCCTGACTAGCTCAAGATCTTCCAGGAACAAATTTTCATTCACAGTACTGCCCCAGATCAACACAAAGATTTGCTTTTAAACTGAAGACAAACTCCTTTAGAAATATTTAACTCAGCCAGGTGTGGTGGCTCATGCCTGTAATCCCAGCACTTTGGGAGGTTGAGGCAGGCGAACAGCTTGAGGTCAGGAGTTTCAGACCAGCCTGGCCAATGTGGTGAAACCCTGTCTCTACTAAAAATACAAAAATTAGCCGGGTGTGGTGGTGGGTGCCTGTAATCCCAGCTGCTCGGGAGGCTGAGGCAGGAGAATTGCTTGAACCCGGGAGGTGAAGGTTACAGTGAGCCAAGATTGCGCCACTGCACTCCAGCCTGGGCGACACAGCGAGACCCTGTCTTTAAAAAAAAAAAAAAAAAAAAAATATATATATATATATATATTTAACTCAAAAACTGTTTTATGTACATGAATGAAAAAAATATAATCCTATAAAAGATAAAGTTGAAAACAAAAACAATACTATATCTTCATTAGCACAGTGCCTTTATACTAATTTATTCAAAGTGGAAATAACATGTTTGTGGAGCCTATATGACTTTGCTTGGATTCTGCGGGGAATGGGTAAAATTCATCTTTTTTAGGCAAAGAAAAACTGTTAAAGGAAAGTAGGCATTGGAATCACATCAACTCAAATTTTAAGGCTCTCTTAAATGTACTTTTTTCTCTCCATTAAAACACACACACACGTTCAAAAAGGGCATATATATATACATATATAAATTTTTTTTTTTTTTTTTTGAGATGGAGTCTTGCTCTGTCGCCTAGGCTGGAGTGCAGTGGCGCACTCTCAATTCATTGCACCCTCCGCTTCCCAGGTTCAAGCAATTCTCCTGCCTCAGCCTCCAAAGTAGCTGGGACTACAGGCACGCACTACCATGCCAGACTAATTTTTTTTATTTTTACTAGAGATGGGGTTTCACCATGTTGGCCAGGTTGGCTTGAACTTCTGACCTCAGGTGACTCACCTGCCTCGGCCTTCCAAAGTGCTGAGATTACAGCGGTAAGCCACCGCACCCGGCCAAAAAGAACACATATTTTCTTATAATTTTTTCAGACAGTATTTGACATAACAAAAATACCATCATACCAAAAGAACCAAACAGTCCCAGAGGACTCACTATAATACAGCTATCTAAAAATTACAGTCTCTAAAAGTCTCTCTGTTTCATATTGGAATGTAAGCATTAACTCTGCATTTCCCAAGCTAATCTGGCAACAAAAGCCCTTTACATGTAACACCTATTAATTCTGCATACCCATTATTCCTGCAAAAACACTCTGGGAAACACTGGCATAAGAGTCTAAACTTCTTAGCAAAGAATACAAAAGCTCCTCCTTGATCTGGCTGCTATTTAATTAACCTCAACTCTAGTCTACCTAAAACTCTTCCCCCAAACCACCTAAATGCCATGTTACGTTTTCTTTTGCCCAAGGGCCTATCCTAACTAGTTTTGCCCAAATAGTTCTTTACCTCTTCTTCACCTAATATTTACTTTTCTTACTTTCCCTAGCTTTGCTGTTCCAGTAGGCTCTCTTTGATGAGCTCCTGTAGCACCCACTATAAATTACGGTATATTATCATGTGCTTAGTCTGTCTACAGCAAAAGACCTGGCACACAACAGGTGTTTAATAAATACTGGCTAAATGAAGGGGATTCTTATACACTGCTACTAGGAAAAACTAATAAAGCACAGTTTTGGTATTACTACCTTCTTTTTCATATATCATGCAAATAAATGACTGGTGAATGAAAACAGAACTCAGAATAGTATGCAAAGGCTATGATTTGATCCCAAACTCTTTTTCTAGTCTAATCTCCCACTCTGCCATTACTCATCCCATTCTTTTTTTTTTTTTTTTTTTTTGGAGTTGGACAGGAGGGCAAGAGGTTTTCCTGTCTTCCTAGAATGCCACTTTCCTGTTGTCCACCTGTGTGATGCACAATAAGACTCTCAAGAGGTATTTCGACTTGTAAAGCTTCCCTGCGCTTTCATAATACTTTATGTATTATCTATTATGTATCATGCTTATTTCATTGAATTTTGTTTTCATTTAAACGGTACATTTTTTACACAGGAATTTTAAACCTGAGATCTACAAGAATGGGTCCAGGGATAGAATCAGGGGTCTATGAATTTAAATGAGAAAAAGACACAACTCTATTATTATTAAACACAGCCTGAAATTTGGTGTTTCCTTCACTCTCAAATGCAGGCAATTAACAAGGTAGTATTAGGCAGTACTGGGTATATTAGTAATTACACAGGGTAGTATATTAGGTAGTGGTGGGTAGTATACTAGCTAGTATACTAAATTAGGTAGTATTAGGTGACTCCATTAACAAGAGAAATCTTACATCTTTTCATATCATATTATAGTTGTTGCAGATACTTTGAAATATTTATGCTCATCACTACTTCAAAATTCTGGTACTTATATCTGCTGCTAGAATTTATTATTTAATGCATTAATAAAGCATTAAATAAAAATAAAAAATGTTTTTGTACTATGTTAACTATATATCAATATAGCTGGCTTTCCTTAGAAATGAATACATAACATATATTTGGCCTTGCTATGTGCTTTGATTTATGCATTTAAACATATTCTGAGAAAGAGTCCATAGGTTTGCCAAACTGCCAAAGAGGTACGTGGTACCAAAAAAAGGTAAAGAACCACTGCTTTATGGTAAAGAATGTATCTTATTTACCTTTCATTGTTTGTAGCATACATAGGTATGCAAGAATTGGTGTATGCTCTCAAATTCACTTCTCTTCTAAAAAGAACTGTTAGGCTGGGAATGGTGACTCACGCCAGTAATCCCAGCACTTTGGGAGGTCGAGGTGGGCGATCAGCTGAGGTCAGGAATATGATACCAGCCTGGCCAACATGGTGAAACCCCGTCTCTACTTCAAAAATGAAAAAATTAGCTGGGCGCCGTGGCGCCTGCCTGTAGTCCCAGCTAGTTGGGAGGCTGAGGCATAAGAATCTCTTGAATCTGGGAGGTAGAGGTTGCAGCGAGCCAAGATTGCCCCACTGCACTACACCCTGGGGGACACAGTGAGATACTGTCTCAGAGAAAAAAAAGAAAAGAAAAAAAAATTATTTCCATCTGTGGCTCCCTTTTTCTATTTTTCGCAACACGGGAGCCCAAAACTTTATCCTGAGCTAATAGCATATTTTAATTCTAAACTTCAAAATAAGTTATTTGGCCGGACGTAGTGGCTCACGCCTGTAATCCCAGCACTTTGGGAGGCCGAGGCGGGCAGATCACCTGAGGTCAGGAGTTTGAGACCAGTCTGGCCAACATGGTGAAACCCCATCTCTACTAAAAATACAAAAATTAGCCAGGCGTGGTGGCAAGCGCTTGTAATCCCAGCTACTCGGGAGGCTGAGGCAGGAGAATCCCTTGAACCCAGGAGGTGGAGGTTGCAGTGAGCCAAGATCGCACCATTGCACTCCAGCCTGGGGGACAAGAGCGAGACTTTGTCTCAAAAAAAAAAAAAGAGGAAAAGAAAAGAAAAGAAGTTTATTTTAGGTGAATGACTCCTAAACCAAATATAGTTCCTTAACCTATCCGGAGTCATGTGTTCCTTTGATCACTTGATAAATGTTCAATTAGTTGAAATAAATGAAAATACTTATTACCCACAACAAATCCATAGGTCATCTGGTTATAAACGAACACTTATCTGATTTTAGAGGGAACTTAGAATTTTAAATCCAGAATAAAATACTTTTCATATATATCAATGGGAAAACAAAGGGGGAAAGGATTACACAACAAGGTCCACAAATTATACAAGATAATGATGGGCTTCAGAAGGCAAAAGAGTAATGAGTCTTTTCTAACTTGTGGTTGGGACAGAATGGACATTGTATTAATCTTTCTTTCTTTCTTTCTTTTTTTTTGAGACAGGGTCTCACTCTGTTGCCCAGCCTTGAGTGTGCAGTATCAAGGTCACAGCTCACTGTAGCCTCCACCTCCCGGGCTCAAGTGATCCTCCCACTTCATCCTCTCGAATAGCTGGGACGACTGGTGTGTACCATCATGCCTGGCTAATTTTTTGTAGTGACAGACTCTCCTCTATGTTGTCCAGGCTGCTCTTGAACTCCTGAGCTCAAGTGATCCTCCTGCCTCGGCTTCCCAAAGTGCTGGGATTACAGGCATGAGCCACCGTGCCTGGCCTAATCTTTCAACCAAGTATTAACAAAGATATAAATTGGCAGATACGTTAATAGCAGTGGGTTTGGAGTCAAGGTGTTCCGGGATTTGAGTCAAACTTTGTCACGTACTAACTGTGAGAGTCAAAGCATTTAACTTCTACCTCAGTTTCCTCATCTGACTGCAGGAGATGTTAGCACCTCACAGAGTTTTTCAGAATATTAAATTAGATAATGCATACACAGATTTAACATTATCGTTAGCACATAAACACTCAACAATGTTGATAATATTAACTTACATATATTATCTATACAACACATGAAGATGTAACAAAAATGATAAAAAATGCTCTTGGAAAAGAATACTATTGATACATATATACTTAAAAATATGTAATCAATGAATTAGATTCAAAATTATCCCCTTTTGTAATATAAACACTCATATTGGGGTACATACCGGATCAACTTGCCATATGATAACTGTTGTATCTTTTGATCCTGTTGCTAGTTTAGTGCCATCATTAGAGAATTTACAGAACCACACTTCATTACAATGCTCCGTAAGTATCTGCTGCGTATAACATGGGAACTGCCTCCTAAAACAAAGAGGTCCACAAATTATTCTTTCAAAACAGATTAGAGTAATAATAATAAAAAAGGTTAAATAACTGACAAAACTTCTTTGAAGATCACATCACTAACTTTAAAAATGAGAAGTGAATGCATTTGTAAATCTTTTTTTTTTTTTTTTTTTTTTTGAGACAGGGTCTCTCTGTTGCCCAGGCTCTGTACTGTTGTACAGTAGCACAATCATAGATCACTGTAGCCCTGACCGCCTGGGGTCAAGAAACTCTCCCACCTCAGCTTCCTGAGTAGCTGGGACCACAGACCTGTGACACCAGGCCCAGCTACATGTTTTTTTTTACTTGCTACTGGGGAGGCTGAGGGGGAAGTATTGCTTGAGCCTGGGAGTTAAGAGGCTGCAGTGAGTTATGACTGCACCACTGCACTCCAGCCTGGGTGATGGAGTGAGATCATTTCAAAAAACAAACAAACCAAAACCAAAATCAGAATAGGCTCCAGATAATGAGTTTAGGTCCTTCTCACTCACAAGCTTTAATGTCTTTGGCAAGTTATTTAACAACTCTTAGCCTGAGTTCCCACATCTACAAAAGGAGATTAGTATCTACCTAACAGGGTTCTTAGAATTCTCGTAAGAATTAGAAATACATTTAAAATTTCTGGAATGTAAGAGATACTCAAATGTGATTAATATTTGGGGGGATGCACAGGAGAAGTGCAATATATGGCAAGGAGTACAGTAGTTAAGAGCAAAGCCTTAAGAATGGGAGCAGTAGTCTGACAGACTTAGATTTAAATCTTGGCTCAGTCACTTAGCTATGATTCTGAGATATTAAATTAACCTCTCTAAATCTCAATTTTTCCAACTATCAAACAAAGATTAAAGTATCTGCCTTACAGAATTCCTTACCCAAGGATGAAATAAGAGGAAGAGAAAATGACTATAAACCATTTAGACTGAATCTGACACTTAGCTAGTACCTCATAAATGGCAGCTAATATTATATATCAAGGGCAAAGAATTTTGTGATTTATGATCCGGTTTACCAACTTAAATGACTATTTTCATTAAGCACTCATTTTAAAAAAAATCATTCTTTTCCAACCTCTATATCAACTGTCCAACAGAACTTTCTGTGACAGTGGAAATGCTATATACCTGTGTTATCTAATATGGTAGCCCTCACTACAAGTGGCTATTGAACACTTGAAATGTGGCCAGTAAGCTGGAGGAACTTGATTTATTTAATTTGAATTATTTTACATTTGAATTTAAATGGACACATGTAGTTAGTGGCTACTGTTTAGACAGAACAGCTCTACCTTATAAATTCTCTGTATTATAAAAAATGTTATTTGAGTAGGCTGGGCATGGTGGCTCACACGTGTAATCCCAGCACTTTGGGAGGCCAAGGCAGACGGATCAGAGGTCAGGAGTTCAAGACTGGCCTGGCCAACATGGTGAAACCTCATCTCTACTAAAAATACAAAAATTAGTCGGGTGTGGTGACACATGCCTGTACTCTCAGCTACTCAAGAAGCTGAGGCAGGAGAATCGCTTGAATGCGGGAGGTGGAGGTTGCAGTGAGCCAAGATCATGCCACTCCACTCCAGCCTGGGTGACAGAGTGAGACAGTCTCAAACAACAACAACAAAACCCCCCCCCCCCAAAAAAACGTTATTTAAACATTAATGGATACACCTTTAAGTGTATCTTGAAACACGGTCTTCCTTGCTTCTTTTCCCAATCAATAATTTAGAATTACATTTTGTCAATTCACCAGTCTGAAACAAAATATACATTTAAAAATAAATTAACATTCTTTATTTGGTACACATGGCAATCTACCTTAGCAGATGGGTATTTGCAGGCTGTTTTAAACTTTCAGATTTTTAAATTAAATTGCTTTAATATTACTACTATACATGTGTGATTTTAGATAAAATAATCAATACTAGCTGACATTTATTAAGCAATTACTAGGTGCCAAATGCTGCTTTAGACACTTCACATATAATATTGCTCATGGAAGTACTATTATCCCCATTTTCATGAGGCTCAAAGAGGACAAATAATTTACCAGATGTTATAAAACTGATAAGTAATTGTACTAAGATTTGGACCTATGGTTGACTCCAAGACCAGTTTTCTTTCCAAATACCATTTTAAAATCATATTTTTCAAGGCACTGCTGGACAAAATTCCAATCAAATAAGCAATTTCAGTATCAGAAATAGTTTTTTCCTCCTCTAATGTTTATCTTTGTTTTTTTGAGATGGAGTCTCGCTCTGTTGCTCAGGATGGAGTGCAGTGGTGCGATCTCTGCTCACTGCAACCTCCACCTCCTGGGTTCAAGTGATTCTCCTGCCTCAGCCTCCCCAGCAGCTGGGATTACAGGTGCGCACCACTACACCTGGCTGATTTTTTTGTATTTTTAGTAGAGACAGGGTTTCATCAAGTTGGCCAGGCTGGTCTCGAACTCCTGACCTCACGTGATCCAGCCACTTTGGCCTCTCAAAGTGCTGGGATTACAGGCGTGAGCCACCACGCCCGGCCTGTTTTTTTTTTTGAGACTGAGTTTCGCTTGTTGCCCAGGCTGGAATGCAGAGGCACGATCTCGGCTCACTGCAATCTCTACCTCCCGGGTTCAAGCAATTCTCCTGCTTCAGCCTCCCGAGCAGCTGGGATTACAGGCACCCACCACCACACCCGGCTAATTTTTGTATTTTTAGTAGAGGCAGGGTCTTGCCATGTTGCCCAGGCTGGTCTCAAACTCCTGGGCTCAAGTGATCTCCCCACCTCGGCCTCCCAAAGTGCTGGGATTACAGGCCTGAGCCACCATGCCCTGCCTAGAAATTGTATACAATCTAATAAACCTTTTCAATGTACATCAGGATTTTTTATTCAGAATAATTCATTTTAATCAGAATAATTTTAATCAGAATAATTCATTTATTCATAATTCTTTATTCTCCAGAAAAAAGCTGGTATTTAATTTCAAAGCTAAGATTTAATTTCTGAAAATAGTTTTCTAGTTCCAATGCTAAAATCTAGTTTCTAAAAGAGTAAAGAAGGTAATAAAAATTAGCAACTTTTCTTTTGAAGACTTTTAGATAAATAATAGGAATTAAATTTAGGTTCAGACCCAGCATGGTGGCTCATACCTGTAACCCTAGCACTTTGGAAGGACAAGGTGGGAGGATCACCTGAGGCCAGGAGTTTGAGATTGGCCTGGGCAACACAGTGAGCAACCCCATCTCCAAAAAAAAAGAAACCACAAAACAACAACGAAAACACAAAAACAAAGCAAAAAAGTTTTTTTTGAAATTAGCTGTGTGGTGGTCCACACCTGAAGCCCCAGCTGCTCAGGCTGAGACGGGAGTTCAAGGCTGCTGTGAACTATAATTGCACCACTGCACTCCAACTTGGGCTACAGGGCAAGATCATGTGTTGAATAAAAACATTTTTTAAATTAAAAAATAACTAGGTAAATTCAGGTTCTATTTTTGCAGTTTAGCAATAAAGGGCATAACTCACTCTCAAGACTGTGTATATAACGTAATGTCTGACATTATTCTCTTAGTGACTTTAAAATCTCTACAGTAAAAAGCTAAGGCTGACTCCAAGTTTTCTGGTTTGGGAAAACTGGGTAGATGGTTGCTTTTCACTGAGGTAGGGAATTTAAGAAAAAGCAGATTTTGCAAAAATAGGTGAGAGGGAAAGGAAGTTCTGTTTCGGACATGCTGTGTTTAATGTACTTGAGAACCCAAATTGTGGTATTAAGGTCTAAGGCTCAGGAGGTAAATTCTGTAGCTCTGCCCTGTATCTAGTTGTCATTAGAACCATGGAAGTATAACTAAGGATGAGGGAAGAAACAATTCTGGAACACGTATTTCTTTCTTTTTTTTTTTTGAGACGGAGTCTTGCTCTGTCGCCCAAGCTGGAGTGCAGTGGCGTGATCTCTGCTCACTGCAACCTCTGCCTCCCAGGTTCAAGTGATTCTCCTGCCTCAGCCTCCTGAGTAGCTGGGACTACAGGCGTGTGCCGCCATGCCCGGCTATTTTTTTTGTATTTTTAGTAGAGACAGGATTACACCATTTTAGCCAGGATGGTCTTGATCTCCCGACCTCGTGATCCACTCGCCTCGGCCTCCCAAATACTGGGATTACAGGCGTGAGCCACTGCACCCGGCCTGGAACATGTATTTCTTAAAGGGACAGGTAAAGAAGAAGAGCCTAAGGAGTAGCCAGGAGTTAAACTAAGAATCTAGAATGTTTTAGAAGTCAAAGGAAAAGTTTCAAAGTAGAGTAGTACAGTGCTATAGTAAGGTGAAGATATAGGCTAGAAAATATCCACTGAATGTGAAAGAGGTATTCTCACCAACATCTACAATTCTGGTATTATGTTAGCTACACAGGTCCTAATACTAAAGAAATATGAAGAGTGAAGGAAAAGTAAGGACAAAGACATTGCGAATGTGTAGTAGGCAATGATTTCAAGAAGTCAGCTCTAAAGTGGAGGGGGAGAGAGAAAGAGAGGTAAGTAGGAGCATAGAGTGAAGGTTTTGTTTTAAGATTACAGAGAAGACCTTCTAATCAGTGGTTATTTCAGAAGAAAAAGGATGCTTTCATTCCTCTGTAAAACTCTGAACTGCTTTTTTCTTTCTTTCTTTTTTTTTTTTCTGAGATGGAGTCTCACTCTGTCGCCCAGGCTAGAGTGCAGTGGTGTGATCTCAGCTCATTGCAAGCTCCGCCTCCCGGGTTCACACCATTCTCCTGCCTCAGCCTCCCAAGTAGCTGGGACTACAGGCGCCTACCACCACGCCCGGCTAATTTTTGTATTTTTAGAAGAGACAGGGTTTCACCGTGTTAGCCAGGATGGTCTCAATCTCCTGACCTCGTGATCCGCCCACCTCAGCCTCCCATAGTGCTGGGATTACAGGCGTGAGCCACCACACCCAGCCTGGACTGCTTTTCTACACAGGCTTATGAGAGCTTGGTCCCTGACCTGAGGGTTGGAAAAAGTTAGATTAAGTACTTTTCATCACTAAGTTTCATAGGTACTGATGTAGATGTTAAAACACTTTGGTCATGTTCCCATAGATTCCAGTTTCCAAACAGGAGGGCAAGCTCTTAACGTACTGATACCTCTTGAACCATTATGTCTAGTCACCACCTTTCAAAATATTTAAATTTATGAAGCAAAAAAAGATTTGGGTTCACAAGCGTCTTAATTTTAACACTGTTCTCAAATCTGCGAATGGAGCTATGAACCATGAAACTATATAGTCTTTTAATCTATTATCTCTTCCTATCGCTATTCAATTTTATACAAAAAGATTTTTAAATCCTCAGAAGCAGCTCAATGAACATTATTAAAGAGTTTAAAAGGGATAGGGGAAAAAATTTCTAATCACTTCCTTGTAGAATATTTAAGATATGTACCAAGTAATAATCTAATATTTTAAGATAAAGTAATGTAAGGCCAATATCTCAAACAATTATTATTTTTGTACTTCAAGTAGGGAGAGTGAGGTTAAAAACTCAATAGGTACAAAAGTGGTTTATACACATGTAAAAAATTATTTTATATCACAGTAGAGATATGCATATATAGACAATTTTTACGGTTATTCAGAAGTTCCTCGTTATTCCAAAGCCCTCATACTTAATATGTTTTTGTCCTTATTTATGTTACTTTCATTAGTTCTTTGATATCAGTGGTAAAAGCAACTGAGCACATGCATTGCAGCTATTCTCTATTCTCCTTTTTGTTTGGTTCACCAGATTCAAATTATTTCATTCTTGAAGTCTGAAATATTTCACAATTTGTTATTTGATATCTTAAAATTAAAGCTATGCTTTAGGCCCAGCATGGAGGCTCACGCCTGTAATCCCAGTGCTTTGGGAGGCCAAGGCAGAAGTATCGATTGCTTGAGACCAGAAGTTCAAGACCAGCTGGGGCAAGAGACCCCATCTCTACAAAAAAACTGAAGAATTAGCCAGGCATGGTAGTGCATGCCTATACAGTCCTAGCTACTCAGAAGGCTGAGGTGAGTGGATCACTTGAGCCTAAGGCTATATAGTAGCCTATGATCATGCCACTATACTCTATCCTGGGCGACAGAGAGGCTGTGTCTAAAAAAGAAACCAACAAAAACATCAAGAACAAAATAAAGCTATACTTTAATTTTAGAGACCATTAAAATAGTAGGTATATTTTTACTCAAAATACTCCTAATGTCGAAAGAGAAGCCTGAATTCTTACAAGTTAAATTATGGACATGGGTACACATGGTAAAAAAAACCCAAACCATAAGTTAATAGCTGTTGTCCTAGCCATTTTTAGAGCCTGTCTTCTACTAAAAAGCAGAACTTTCATTAAGAAAAAAGTATTACCATGATCTTTATGTGCAGTAAATAATTTGGGACATAGTTAAATTGTCAGACACAGAAAACAAGTAACCAAACCTATAGATAACGAAAAACTGGCTTCCCAACTTCAGTTCTCAAGGTATGGTTACTAAGTAAACATACAGAAGTTTCTCATAATTTTCAATTTTCATAGTTCCAGCTTTACTCGTGAACAAATGCTAAATCAGACATGAACTGTTATATAGCTACAGGATAAGACTCTAAAAAAGAAAACTAAAATTTTGTAAAATGTTAGGCTGTTTCAGAATATAGGAAGTTTTCCTCTTACCTACTACAAACATGGTCTATAAGCAGAGACACAGAATCTAGATTATTATCAAGTTTGGTATTGTGATATAGGCACCGATCCCTTTGTAGTTCCACCGCCTGCCGCAGGAGAGTCTGTAAACGCCGTGGGGGAAGCATCACTGATGGTGGTAAATAGGCTTTAATAGAAGATATTTTAAAAAAGAGAAATAATAATAAACTGTAAACTTTTATTTAAGACATTTGCTCATCTTCTGCTGTACTTGTTCCTACCCCAACAGTATCTATTCCTTAAATAGAGAAGTTCTGGGTTATGCGATACGTGAGCTTTACGAGTATTTGTCAGCAGCAATAGCTATGTTGCTCATAAAATTGGATATATTTGGTGGGAGGGGTTTACTTTATATGTGGATTTTCTAGGGGCAGGGAGGATAAGTGAGGAATAACAACAACAAAATGAAGAAAAAGAAGACAACAATGAAAAGAATATTAGATATTATTGTGTACCAGGAGACCAGGTGTAAGTAAAATCTCCACTTAACAAATAGCAAAATTTTGGCAAATGTTGCAATAGGTTAAGTTCTAGTTCCCATCAAACTGCTCTAAAAATCGCCTCTTGGCCTTTTGGCTAAGATCAAGTACAAATTGCTCCAAATGCCAAAGATACTGTGTGAATTCAGGGAGTAACTGGTGTTTTGATATCCATACCAACCTACTGCAATCCTTGAATCCCTTATACCTCCCCAACTGCACGGCTTTGTGATTCTTAGGATCGTCACTGTCATCTCAACATCAAAATTATAGAATCATATAATTTTCAGAGAGAACATCTTTTACATAAAAATACAGCAAAAATGAAACCTGCATTACAATCTAGAATAAACATAACATGGTTGGGGAAGAATAAAACAATTTACCTAAAGAAACCTGGACCTTACTATTGAAATCAACAAAATCTTTAAAGCACTTGTGACTTAAAACTGTGGTTTACATATTTTTTTCTCTAAACACAGTACTTTTCCCCCAAACAAAATCTTAAGGGGGAACATCATCACATAATACAAATGAAAGAAGGGCTGCTCTGGAACCAGTGCCCTTTCACTGACTCCTGAGGTTAGCTTCTTAGACTCCATGACAGAGTCTGAAAAAATGGATTCTCCCTCTTCTAAGCACTCAATAAAAGTATGTCCAGATATTCCCCATCTGTCTTCCTAATTGATCACTGTATCCATTTGTAATCTAAGAGAAAACACAGCAACGTAAAAAATTAAGACTCTTACTCTGAAGTTTATCCAATAGTTTAGATCGGGAAGCTGTCCCTTTGCCTTCCCATTCTGCTTTTGCACGTAGGTCTTCTGCATGGCTACACATCAGATACCTAAAAATACAACAGAGAAAGCAACCAATATTAAACCCATTTCTTTGTAATAAATGTAATTGAAAAGTACTGACCATCTGGCTATCTGCTTCTTACTAATACATGTCAAGAAATTTCTACAGTGGACTCAATTCATTAATATAATATGGCACCTGCATATAATTACTAAAATGTAAAGTAACAATACCTAAATATATATTACCTATTAACAGAACACATTCTTATGTTATTGTTATATATTATATATATGGCTCTTATTGTGCAGGTTCTGTTATAGCACTCAACACATATTACTTCCTTTAATGTTTATAACAACCCTGTAAGCACTATTATTATTCTATTTTTATAAATGAGGAAACCAAGGCACAGAAAGCTTAAGTAACTGGCCTAGGGTTAAGAGGCTAAGTAGGTATATAAACTCAGGCATTCCAGCTGTAGAACTTGCTCTTAACCACTAGGCTAACTTAACTACTTCTGAATAGTAAAATAAAACTCAAAGAACATATCTTCAAGACTTTATAATAAACATCATTCAAAAAATAGTATAACTGGATAATCATCCTTGTGTCATCTTGTGAAAGATATTGAGATCCCAGAGCACAAAATTGGGGAACTGTTTTATTGCTCACTGTATGTACAGAAGGTGGGATAAATGCTAAAGTTCACAGATTCTGGAGAATACATGAGGGGCCCCTGCTGGGAGCGTGACCCTGACCTGGTTTTGGTTCTTCTCAGAAGAATGGGCTTTGAAAGTAAAAGAAGTGAAGGTATTATTCAAACATGGAGATTAGACCTGGCAAGTAACTCTCCTGCTATTCTGTCTCATGCTCTGCCAGACAAATCTGTTTCTCTCACTTGTAAAAAGAATATTAAATAGGGTAATGAGGATTCTTGAAGATGAAGCATTTTAAGTACTTAGTCTACGACCTGCTATACCTCTCAGTTAACATGAGTATCATCACTCCCTCCCTTTCTTAACTGCATAAAGCATATTTCGTTTAGAATCTAAATGATTTAATAGTCTCTTCCCAAACAGCAAAACTACTTTTCCTCTTGATTTTTAGTACATAAATAGTGCTTTAACTGATCAAAAAAACTTATTTAATAATGTAAGTAATTATACTCAAAATATGCTATAGGAAGTTAGCTATTGTGTTTTTTTGTATTTTTAGTAGAGACAGGGTTTCACCATGTTAGCCAGGATGGTCTCGATCTCCTGACCTCGTGATCCGCCCGCCTCGGCCTCCCAAAGTGCTGAGATTACAGGCGTGTGCCACCGTGCCCGGCCAGAAGTTGGCCATTGTGAATATTTTGTTTCTAAAACAACTTTTCTTGGGCAAAGTTTATTATCAATAATTATATTTTAAAATGTTCATTTTTAGAATTTTACAAAAGTGACTTAGAATTGCTTCTATGTCCTTGTGAAAATACATATTAAATCTTAAAGTTTTAAATGAATTTCTGTTTACAGAAAGTCACATGGTACAACTAAAAGGACATTGGACTGAGAAGGAGAAACCCTGGGTTCTGATCCCAGTTCCACATCTCACCACCTTTGGGCCATTTCCTTAGGTGAAAAACTCATGGTGTGCTTCAGAATAAAACCCATATGACTAATTATATGTTCTGACACAAGAGCAGGAAAAAAATCATCATGTGAATGATATTCCGATGACAAAGAAATCAGATACCGCATTAAAAAGGTAATCAGCACGCCTGTAATCCCAGCACTTTGGGAGATGAGGCAGGAGGATCACCTGAGGTCAGGAGTCCGAGACTAGCCTGGCCAACATGGCGAAACCCCGTCTCTACTAAAAATACAGAAAAAAAATTAACTGGGCGTGGTGGCGCATGCCTGTAATCCCAGCTACTTGGGAGGCTGAGGCAGGGGAATTGCTTGAACCCAGGAGGTGGAGGTTGCAGTGAGCCGAGATTGCGCCACTGCACTGCAGCATGGATAATGGAGAGAGACTCTGTCTCAAAAAAAAAGGTAATCGGAACAAGAAATTTGTCAGCTACCATATCAAAACATCTAGCAGGCCAGGTGTGGTGGCTTGTGCCTGTAAACCTAGCACTTTGGGAAGCCAAGGTGGGAGGACTGCTTGAGCACAGGAGTTCAAGACCAGTCTAAGCAACATAGCCAGACTCCAACTCAAACAACAAGAAAAAAACCTGTAGAATTTATTGTTTCAAGATGTGGTAGTGGGTAAGACCAATGACTTTGGAATCAGTCAAACCAGGCTTTGAGTCCTGCTTTCTGAATTATTAGCTTTATATTGTGCTGGCTACTTAACTTCTTTGAGGCTCAGTTTCCTTATCTGCAAGGAATGGGCCCTTATCTTGGGCCCATTCTTTTGTCCATCATTTTGTATTTACAAACTCGTGTGTCACATATTTGTTCTCGATGCTGGAGCCATATCATATAGTGAAAAATGCTATAAAGAAAAAACATAAAAACAGAGTGATGTCACGAGAATACCCAGTGGGTAATCTTGGGAGATGATGATGCTTGGGCTGGGAGCTGAGCAAGGAGTACCCAGCTATGCAAAGACTGGGGGACATACATTTCAGATGGAGGGGACAAGCAGTGCAAATGCCTTAAGGGGTGGCAAGTTAAGGAACAGAAAGAGCATGAGTGTCACTAGAGTAATGAATAAAGAAAAGATGGCAGAAAAGGATCAGGGATTTTGTGGCCTTGCACAGAGATTTTGGGTTTTAAGACTGCTGGAGAGCCAGTGGCAAGGGAGTAAAGACTTCATTTATGGTTTTGCTTACTTGTCTGGCTGCTGTGTGAAATATGCATTGTTAAGAAATTAAGAGTGAAGCCTGGTACAGTGGCTCACGCCTATAATCCCAGCACTTTGGAAGGCTGAGGCAGGTGGATCACCTGAGGTCAGAAGTTCGAGACCAGCCTGGCCAATGTGGTGAGACCCCATCTCTACTAAAGATACAAAATTAGCCGGGTGTGGTGGCGCATGCCTATAATCCCAGCTACTCAGGAGGCAAGGCTGAAGCATCACTTGAACCCGGGAGGCGAAGGCTGCAGTGAGCTGAGATTGCACCATTGCACCCCAGCCTGGGTGACAATAGTGAAACTCCGTCTCAAAAAAAAAAAAAAAAGAAATTAAGAGTGAAGACAATGTAACTAGGTGGGAAGCTACTATAATATTCTAGGAGAGATGTCCATGGCTTAACTAGGCTAGAAACTGTGGAGATTCAGAGAAATGAAAATTTTAGATTTTTTAGAATTAGGCCATACATGTCAAAGTTAAAAGACAAAGAAAAAGCAATATGAGGCTTAAGTTCTTCCCTTAAGCAACTGGGTTGAAGATCTTGCGATATACTGGAAGTGGCACAGGTCTGTAGAGGTTAAATTTATTCCTAAATTATTCTTTTTTATACTAGTGTAAATAAAACTGTTTTCTTAATTCCATTTTCTGAATTATTCATTGCTAGATTATAGAAATACCATTATTCTTGTGTATTGACCTTGTATCCTACAACCTTGCTGAACTTGCCTATTAGTTCTAAGAGTTTAGTGGATTCCTTAAATTTTCTTTATATAAAATCATGACATCTTTGAACAGAGATAGTTTTTCCTTTTCAATCTTTTATTCGTTTTTCTTGCCTAATTTCCTTGGCTAGAACCTCCAATACAATGTTGAACAGACGTAGCAAGAGTAGACATTATTGTCCTATTCTTGATCACAAGAAGAGAGGTTTCAGTCTTTCACTGCCAGCCCTGTGAGTTTTCATTAATGCCCTTTATTCGGTCAAGGAAGTTCCTTTCTATTCCTAGTTTGTTGAGTGTATTTATCATCAAGGGGTGAATCCAGAATTTTGTTTTGAGGCTGGGTGCAGTGGCTCATGCCTATTAACCCAGCACCTTGGGAGGCCGAAGCAAGTGGATTGCTTAAGGTTAGGAGGAGTTCAAGGCCAGCCTGGGCAACACAGCGAGACCTGTCTCTACAAAAAATGAAAAAATTAGCCACATGTGGTGGTACATGCCTGAAATCCTACCTACTTAGGAGGGTGAGGCAGGAGGATGGCTTGAGCCCAGAAACTAGAGGTGGCAGTGATCTATGATTGTGCCACTGCACACCAGCCTCATACAACTGAGACATCTATTAAACATCCAAGTGGAGAATGTCAGGTATGCCAGTAGATATACATATTGGGAGTTCAGATGAGAAGCTAAATTTAAGAGCCACTGGTATACAGATAGTATGTGAAGGCAGGGTATAGAATGAGATTACCTAAAAAGAGTATGTAGATAGAGAATAAAGAGGCCCAGGATCAAACCTTTGGGTACTCTAACATTTTAAGGATTAATGTGGTGAGGTACAGTGACTCATGCCTGTAATCCCTGCACTCTGGGAAGATCACAGGAGTTTGAGATCACACTGGACAACACAGTAAGACCCTGTCTCTACCCTTCACCCCCCAAAAAAGGACTGATGTTGATGTGAGGATTAAATGAGGCTGTTTATGTGAAAAGCTTAGCAAGGGCCTGGCACATGACAAGTATTCACTTAAAAAAGTTAGTGTGCACCAATACTGGAAATGTCATTGTTTACTGTGATCCATATCATATGATTTTTATTTTGTTTTTAACTACAAAAGCTGTCCTTGGAATGTAATAGGGTTTTCATAGAACATTCTAAAATAGCATTTCACAGGCAATACATATTTTCTTCTCCCTTTCACCCACTTAAATATATCTCTATCCTAATCTGAACAGTTTCCTAGAATGACCAAAATAGTTGATCCACACAGGAGTGAGTTTACCTAGACAAATATCTAAGAATTTAGCAATAATCAAGATTTTATATTTTGGAAAAATGTTAAAGAAATATAACTTTGGCCCTCCGTTAACCTGAGTTCAAGAACTCAGTTTCCTTACCCACTAAGAACATGAATGCGCTCTGTATTGTATTTCAGCGGCGTCAATTCACAGCGTAGAACTTGAAGTGCCTCCAGGACCTTGCCATCCTCCAGGTATTCTAGGTACTTCTGCTGCAGCAGCAAAAACTTCATCCTCTGACATGACAGAAAGCAGCAGTCAGGGGAAAAAAGTTGATGGAAGTTTCAGAAAATGTTTGTGCCTAAACAGAACAGTAGAAACCATTCTACTATGCCCTTTGAAATAACTTTTTATAAAGCTTCAAGATGACTCAAAATATTTTAGTTTAGTAGAGCCACAGTAGATTAAATGTGACTTTGCTCAATTCCACATCTTACTAAAACTCTGCTTTGAACAAATAATCTCAAATCAGACTAGATCATTAGTGACTGAGGCATCAGCCTTGGAAAAAATGAATTCTTCTCTCAAAGCAATCTCCTACAATTGTAGTTCTTGTATAAAAATTTATAACTATTCCAAGTACTTGAAATTTGCTTTTTAAAAAGTATGACTTTATAACTAGGGCACTGGGGGGTTTTATGCAACAAGTTTTGAAAAGATTAGAGAAAAAAATAGCAAATGAACTATTTAAGTCACAATGTGAAAGAGGGAATAAGTAGACCAGAAATCAGAACTAGACACACTCAGGAGAAGGAGAAAAGTATATTTTGGCTTATCAAAAGTTAAGAGCTGTCCAACAAATGTACTACAAGTTGGTGTGCAAAGTATTGAATTTCCTACAACTAACGTGGACAAGCATAAGCTTGATGCACTCACTCTCTTCTAGGCGGCTATTAAGGGATGTCTACGTTAGATGGCTGAACTTAAAGGTTTTTAAAAAGATTCAATATTTGTACTTGTGTATTTCTGACAATCTGATCACTGATGCATTTAGAAGTGAAGCACAGGAAATTATTATTCGCTCTTTTCTCCCCTAAACCAATAAACCACTTTCCAGCTGTGAGACACTTTCACATTTAGTTTTTTCCTGAACTGTGTTTTTGACTTTAATACTTTTAAATGCTACTTTATTATTTTACTTTTAACTTGAAACCACGTGGTCACAATCTTAGCAGTTTTTTACAAGAGAAAAGGGATGTTTATAAATATCATTTTGAAACTTCTTTTAAACCTTAAACCTAATTAAGGACCACAGCTTGGAGGGACCTTTTCATCATAGTTGCTACTTGTGGAGCTTGAGCAAGCCAATTGATGTAAACAGAGACGTCAGTAGGTAGGAAATGTTAGTCATATTTAGAGACTCCAAGGAATACAGCGGTAAAGATCTCAAGTCCACTTAAAATTAAAACTTAAAGTACAAGTTTTCTTCTTCGTAAGATGCTTTTCTTCTTTTTTTTTTTTTTTTGAGACAGAGTCTCACTGTGGCCCAGGCTAGAGTGCAGTGGCGTGATCTTGGCTTACTACAACCTCTGCCTCCTGGGTTCACGCGATTCTCCTGCCTCAGCCTCCTAAGTAGCTGGGATTACAGGCACCCGCCACCACACCCAGCTAATTTTTGTATTTTTAGTAGAGACAGGGTTTTGCCATGTTGGCCAGGCTGGTCTTGAACTCCTGACCTCAAGTGATCTGCCCACCTTGGCCTCCCAAAGTGCTGGGATTACAGGCATGAGACACCGCACCCGGCCCAAAATGCTTACTTTAAAACCATAAAAAAATACACTGCTGTCACGAAATGCTGTGGAGAAATTACCATTTATTTGCAGAATTAACAGTATAATAAACTGCTCTACAAGATTTTCTATCAAGGAGTATTTAGAAGAGAGATATAAACTGTAAGCTTATAAAAGTGGTTTCTAGAGAAAGTAAGCAATAATAAACCCTCTCATATAAGTTAGGCATGTATTTAAATTTATAAGATACATTGCTTTTGCTTGATACAAATCTCATCTTAAATATATGGCTAAGGAACAGAAAAAAATTCAAACTGAGACACTCCTGTAACTCTGGGAAAATTACACTTATCAAATTTTACATATAAATTTAGAATGACTAATGAATGTTTCAGAAATACATTAATTACCAAGATGCTCTGAAAAGTACATTACTGTACATACAGCCTGAAGTTAACCTTTCTATGTTAAATGAAAAAACTCTGTCATTCATCAGGTCACAGAAACCAAAAACTAAACAATGCAAAAAAAAAAAAAAATCTAAAAATAAAAGAATTTTATATTTGAAGTTATTCTGGAATTCGCACCATTTTAGCTTCTGAAAAAAATGCAACTATGAAATGAAGACCTCATATATTTTCATTTATCAATATAATGTTAAAAGTTTCATTCCACCGGGCGTGGTGGCTCACACCTGTAATCCCAGCACTTTGGGAGGCTGAGGCGGGTGGATCACGAGATCAGCAGTTCGAGACCAGCCTGACAAACATGGTGAAACCCTGTCTCTACTAAAAAAAAAATACAAAAAAATTAGCTGGGTGTGGCGGCGGGTGCCTGTAATCCCAGCTACTTCGGAGGCTGAGGCAGGAGAATCGATTGAAACTGGAAGGCGGAGGTTGCAGTGAGCCGAGATTGTGCCACTGCACTCTAGCCTGGGCAACGAGAGCAAAACTCTGTCTCAAAAAAAAAAAAAAAAAAAAAGTTTCATTCCATTTTGTGGTATTTTTTAAATTCCAACTTGAAAATCTTATTCAGTTGCAGAACTTTTTCATTTAAATGTCACATGGAACTGGCCAGAGCATGAGATGTAATTTCTTCACTAAATTTTCTTAGTAATTGGGAATTGAGGGGCTTAAAAAAAATTTCAGGGCAAGTTTTTTATTTACTTAATATTTATATTTTTTTGGTATCAATCATTAGGCTCCTATGCCCACCCCTCCCCCATTCCAATGTGTGCAGGGACAGTGCCCAAAGCGCTATTTCTCCCTTATTTTCCCACCAAGATCTTGATACAACATGTTACTCTTTTTCTATGGGGCAGAGGTGGGGCAGGAGAGCAGAGAAAGGCTGACTAAAACTCTGAGAGAAGCCAATATAAACACATATTTCTGTATATACAGGGAATGCTATAAAAGTAGCACAAGAGCATTTCTCTATGAGTCATTTTATCCAGATCAAGACCAAGAATATTCTCAAACAGATATCAAATCCTGGTATTGTGCATGGCAACTAACATGCTGCTGGCCAAGCACAGCTAGAGATTTGTTTGAAAGAAAATGTTTATTCTCCAAAAAATCAGTTGAAGTATTTGACACATACGATAAGGGTGGGGAGTAAAACTGTATTTTACCTCGCAAAATTTAAAGCACAAAAATGTAAATATAACCTCAAGAAAGCAAAGACCCTTTAATTAACAAATAATGTTAAATATTTACTGAAAACATTGTAAAAATCAGACAAAATTAAAGCTTGCTGAGATGGGGACAGGGCTCTACTAATGCTTATATTTTTTAAAAAATCTTGAAGAAATAAAGACAAAAAAAGATTAGGAAAATGAACTCTCCTTTATGTCTTTCCCCAACTCCCAACTAGACCTCTTAAGAGATTATTTCTGGTCTCTAATGATTTTTGACCATCTCTGGGCCCAGCAAGATCTCCTTCTCCATTTTAATATCTAATAAATTTGAAATTGTTAAGTGACTAGGATAGCTTGAATGATAGTTTCACGTTGTAAATTCTGCTGTTGCTCCCCTAGTCCACCCAATACTGAATTGCTTTATTCCTTCCTTTGCTCCCATATTATTAAACTGAACTCAACATGAAAGAAAAACCCAGAAATTACGATACTTAGAAAGTTTGGTTCTCAAGGGCGGCCTCCTAGGTAATTCAGTAGTGGTTCTAACTCTGGAGTAAGGTCATAACCAAATCTTATCAATTAAATCATGATTTCTCAGAGAAAAGGGGAAATAAATTATATCTAAACTTGGCGCTCAAAACTCCTATTTGACTTTAAAATATACTAGTTAATTATAGATGCCAATTTTTGTTAAGCATATTTCCATTATATTAAAAAATAACCAAATATTTCTAGACATAAAAAAAGTTTTCTATTATTGGTCTCGTATACCCATCCAAATTGCCCAAAAATGGCGAAGTATATTTGAACCCAAACTAAAAAATGCTGATTTGGCCTGGCACGGTGGCTCACGCCTATAATCCCAGCACTCTGCGAGGCTGAGGCGGGTGGATCACCTGAGGTCAGGAGTTCGAGACCAGCCTGACCGACATGGTGAAACCCCAACTCTACTAAAAATACAAAAAAAAAAAATTAGCCAGGCTTGGTGATGGACACCCGTAATTCCAACTACCTGGGAGGCTGAGGCAGGAGAATCTCTTGAACCCCAGAGGCAGAGGTCGCAGTGAACCAAGATTGCGCCATTGCACACCAGTCTGGGCAATAAGAGAAACTCCATCTCAAAAAAAAAAAAATGCTGATTCATGAAAGCAACTTCTGCCATTCCTAGTACCATTTAATCGGAAACCATTTAAACAGCTGGTGCAGTGGTTCACACCTGTAATCCCAGCACTTTGGAAGGCTGAGAAGGGCGGATCACAAGGTCAGGAGTTCGGGACCAGCTTGGCCAATATGGTGAAACCCCATCTGCACTAAAAATACAAAAATTAGCCGGGCATGGTGGCATGTGCCTGTAGTCCCAGCTACTTCGGAGGCTGAGGCAGTGGAATCGCTTGAACCTGGGAGGCGAGGTTGCAGTGAGCCGAGATCGCGCCACTGCACTCCCGCCTGGGCGACAGAGCGAGACTCCATCTCAAAAAAAAAAAACAAAACAAACAAACAAAAAAAAAACAAAGGGAGTAGGCTGTAGAGAGAGTGGATTGGGTCAATGAAAACATTCAGGCTTAAAAAATAAAGTACAATTTTAGTCTAGACTAAGCCATCAAATGTGTCTGGGTATACAATTAAAATAATTACGTTTAAAGAAACCCTAATAGTTGTCTTCTAAGATAATTATTACAAATTTAAGCTTATATTAGATTCTCTTCTTCTGGAGATGGGATGAATGAGAAAAGTAAATTTACACACAATTAGAGAGGTGAAGAGCAACTTCAAAAAATGCTGAAACTAATCTTTAAAAGCAATTGATTCATCAATGCTTAAAGTGAGATAAAAGTTGGAACCCTTTTCTTTTTATAAATACCTAAACAGTTTGATGGCATGAGGCTCAGCCAGAGATTTAATCTTCATCTTTTATTAGATCCTAGAATGTTCTACAGACTGAACAGGCTGTAAAAAGAAAGGATTCCTCCTTATTATCTATAACTACCTTTCTTCAGTTTACATGCTGCCTCTAATGAAGGTTTCTAATGAGATAGTCATAATCGAAATCCAATACAGAACTCTCAAATTACTATAAACAAATAAGAAAAAAATAGGAAGTAAGCCTATTAAATTTTTTACTACTAAATTACAGATATAATTTGGGCGAAGCTTAAACAACCTCCAAGAAATCACACACATTTTAAACCAGTCCACAGGCAAGTTCTTTATTGTCAACACACAAGAAGTGCTAACTTGCCCAATGGGAAAGCAACCTTAATTCTTCTTTTGGCCATCTAACTGTTTTTATTTTAGCTCATTCAGTCAGAAGCAAAAATTTATGCAGAACTGCTCAATAAAATGTACTTGGGTATTTTTTTTTTAAACCCCAAACACACCAACTGAGGAAACTTTAGTTAACGAAAAATTTCCAATCCCTTTGAATATAGATGTTTAACTATTTTAACTTCTGTTTTTATTTTTCAATTTTACTACAGAATTATTTTATAAGTTAACTTATTACCAATCATCTTAGTCAACAGTAGTTTAAAATTTTTAATATTTTAAGTATTTAATGAAAGAATAAAAATAATACACTACATCATCAATTTAAATGAATTTGCATTTGTTCTTGCTTGTTTGCACCTTTAATTCACCTGAAGCCCATTTCTCTAGGATTATATTATTGTGTAGAATTATACTGAGTTTGAAAACTCTTTTGTAATAAGATTTCAAAAGAAAAAAACACAAGGCCTTATTTTTATAGAAAAAGGCAGAAAAGATTAATGTTTGACTCAATTTTAAAAAAATCAAAATGTAATAGTCATTTACTAATATTTAACAAACAGCTGGTTTCCCTACTTCACTTCCTATTTGCCTTCTTTCTCTCCCCACCCCCAGACAGGAAACTGCTTTTGACAACAAATGAATCAGCTAGAAGTTAAAAAGCCAGCAGCTAGCAGCTGATTCTTCATGGTTTCCAAACTCCAGCATTTAGAAAAAACTTATTTCCTCTCTCCCTCACCACCATCTACTGAAGAATTAAAGCCCATAAGTCTAAAAGATTCATTAAGATTTATGAAAGCGGCTAACAGGTTAAACTACTAAATTGATCTTGTCAGGGAAATAAGGCCAGTAAGCAGGGCCAAATGGTCAAATCTGCACACAAACCCTCCACCAGAGTGATACGTTATTATACAAACTTTGACACTGTCAATTCACACAACTGGAATGCAAGAATGGAAAATGGCCAGCACACCAATGGAGTTGGCTTGAATTAACTGTAATTCCCAAAGATTAAAAAAAAGATAATGTATCAGCTTCTTAAGGCTGTATGGATATACACACACCCAAACACATTTTCTCTTTAACCAGCACATTCAGTATTTTAAGTAACATAATAAAAGTATAATTTATCTTTAACTCTATAAATATAAAACCTCTATTAGTAGCACTGAAAGCATGAAGAGCTTTCAATATATTTTTTGTAGAGCTTAATTTATAAAGTTCAAACGACACATTTACTAAGTATGATTTTAAAGATATAAAACTCATACTTTAAAACATTATACTCATCCTAGTTTACAAATTATATGAAATTTAACTACTTTTAGGCCTTATTTTATAAGAGGCAGAAGCCTAGAGTTATCAATAACCTATTAAAATAAGCATAAATGTGAAACTAAGAACAAAAGTGTATTTACCACAATTATTCCCAACAACGTTTGAGAGATTTCAAGTGCGCCTCTTACCACAATAGCATGAGGAGAATGCACTAAAGGCTTTAGTTCATTCAGGTCATTTTCTGCCTGTAAAAATTGGTATAAAAGAAAAACAGAAATGTCACAAAATGCACATCAAATCTGTAATTTTAGCAGCAGTCACACAGCTCTATATGCCCTACTTTACCTTATCCCAGTCTCCTTCCATGACATGATTTCGGAATTTGGTAGCAGAAGGATGTTCTAAACGACATCCTGACTCTTGCATGAGGAGATCAACAGTCTGGCTGCAGGAAAGATACAGTGTAAAACAGACCTGACCAATTTTAGGGTTTTAATCCTTCAAATAAACTAATGTCCATGAAAACAGATGCAAAGTTTTTAAGCTAGCCTCATGATGAAGAAAAAAATAGCTTTCATGTGCCTGGTTAAACAAACTTTATTTAAAACTGACACCTACATTTTTTCCTAGTCAAGTTAAAAACCTTTCTTGAAACCAGAATCAATGTAAGTTCTTCCTAGTTTGCCATTTAATCCCTCAATTTAATGCATAAAGTATAAAATTTCTAAAAATGTGCTGTAACCAACTAGTCAAATAAATGAAAAACCAGAATCAACATACTACATTACATTTTGAAAGATAAAAATTATTAGCTTCACACAAGGTTAACAGAGATGACCCGTATCAGTTAAGAGCTTATATATCCAGGTTTATATTGCATAGAAATTCTACTAGGTCAATCTTTAAAATTAAAATAAATCCAGCATCAAAAATCATTCCCTTTCTCTCTATACTAAAAATAGCAAATTTACTATGGTGTAGGTTCCAAACAGTCACGAGTTATTTCCTCCTGCTGCTGTCAGCTTGCTTCTTGTCTCAGTAATATGTTCTGTTAGCATTTACAAAATCTGTTTTCATACTAATCCTTTTCCCTAGGGAATAAAGTGAATTCTTCCTACCACATATTTGTCTTTGAGCACTTAAAAGATTCATCAACTGTATTTTCTTCCCTCATGTATTCTGGTATCTAAGAACCTTCATTTATCAGTCTATTTTTTGTGCTTATGTTTCAATGCTTTCTTATTCAGCTTTAAAACTTAATTTTTAGCTGAACAGTGCAATGATCTGCCTGAAAACCGAAATACTTGTGCCACTTTTAAAAAGTTCTGTTCTCCTCCCCACTCCCCAAGAAATCCATAAATGCAAAAGTACACATCGGCTAGCCTGAGAGCTTAATCTACACTCTGAATGTAGGAAACTGACTGCTGCTGCACGTCCTCCCCCCTTCATTTCATTCTGACTCTGTCTCTTGCACCTCCTTCATCAGGCACTCCCACCAATCCTACCTTCCACCCCCTTAGTTTTTCTTTGTGTGTATACAAAACGGTGGTTTTTGTCCAAGGTCGCTGTCTACCTTCACCCTATGTTAGGTATACAAGGCCACCTAAATTGTATTTGAAAACAAATGGTTCACCAGATCAGATGTCCCCTTTTCAGAGGCGATCATCTTCTTGGTATTAAACTGAGATTTCAGACTAGTTAGGGTTAGGCCTCTTGTACACACACACAAGGGCCTTTAAACGACATCAACATTGTATCTTCATTATTCCCATCAGATTTATTCAACAACCTCTTTCCAAATGATCCCAGCCCCTCCGTTCCCATAAACACTTGTAGGTGATTGTCTTTCCTGATTGGTAGTTTGCTTGGGTTGTTGTCTGCCACGGTTGGGGGTGGGGAGGTGTCCCACAAAGATGCCTCCAAGATACACTTGAAAAACAAATCCTCCAAGGTTCATTATTTCCACCAGCTCTAATCCACCCCTCCCCCAACACATACAGAAACACACTCCCGCATCTGTCTTTATTGACAGACAATTAAGCTCTGAAGGTGCGTGGGGAGAAGTCATTCTTTGGGTTTCTCCTGACCCTTCCTAACCCCTCAACGCCTGTCTCGTCTCACAATTTGTCAGACTGACTGATTTTCCCCTATTTCCTTTCAGGTCCGCTCCTCCTCCCCGGTCGCCCTGAGCCGCGTCCTCCTGTGTACTGGGTCCTGCGTGCCCAGCACTCATTCTCTTTGACCGAGCTCTTTCAAGCCCCCCTCCCCCCTCCGCCCCTTCCCCTACCCCCCTGGCGCCTCCGTCCCTCGGTCTGTCCATCACCAGCTGCCGGTAAGGGATACTTACTTGAGCCCTAAGCCATTCAAGTGCTGTCCTATTAGCCTAATGACATCCTCATCTGACTGGGAGAGCCGCTTCTTCTTCTTGAGGCTGCTGCCCAGTTCTGGGGTGGCCAAGGAAGAGGAGGCGGCGGTGGTGGCGGAGGCAGCTGCGACGGTGGCTGAGGATGCGGCGGCCGCCCCGCCGGGAACCCCGTTATTGACATTCAGGCTGTTGCTATTGTTGCTGGCGGCGGAGGGGGCGGAAGGCAAGAGCCCATTGGCGTGGGCCAGGTCCCCCGCGGACGACGACGACGAGGGGGACGACTCCCCGTTCTGGGCCGACAAGCAGGCGAGTTCCGGGGTCTGTCCCTGGCCCCCGCCGCCCCCTCCTCCTCCACCGCCGCCGCCGCCACCTCCTCCTCCTCCTCCTGCCCCATTGGCCTGCATGATGCTGCCGCTGACCAGGCTGTGGCCGCTACTTCGGTGGGGGACAGCAGCGGCGGCGGGAGGGGCAGCAGCCGGGGGAAGTCCCACCACTACCACCACGGAGGAGGAGGAGGAGGAGGAGGAGGACGAGGACGACGAGGACGGAGGGGAGAGGCCTGCTCTGCCTGCCGAAGCCCCGGGCTCTCCTACTCCCTCCGCCGCCGAGGCTCGGGGTTTCTTCCGCGGGGGCGGGGAGGCTCCGCCGGTGTCCGAGTCGGAGGAGGAGGAAGCGGAGGCCAGAGTTTCCTCGCCGAGAGAGGCCGTGGTGGGAAGCCGGTGGGGCGAGGCGGGGGAGGGGAGGCGGGGGCCGGGGAGAGGGTCGGGGTGAGGGGGGCCGGGGAGGCGGGGAGGGGGTCAGGGTAGGAGGGTGAGGGTGAGAGGAGGGGGAGGAGGAGGAGGGGGAGAAGGAGGATCCGGGCCCTTTCCCCCCCCCCCTCCCGGAGGCAGCTCGGGGTGCGCGGCCCGGGGGTCGCGCCGGGGGGCGCCGCGGGGCGGCTGCGGGGGCGCGGGGCCCGCCGCTGGGCTGAGCCCCGGCAGTGGCTGCGGCGGCGGCGGCGGCGGCGGGCGGCAGCGGAGGCAGCTGCCGCCTCTGTCCTCGGATCCGCTCTGCTCTGCTCCCTGGTGTGTTGATTCTTCCCCCAGCTGCTGCCTAATGGAGTCCAGGCGCTCGCGTCACAGGAAATGCCTATACTGCCCTCCTCACTCACTTCCGGTGGCAGGTATGGAACCTATAGGGGGCCTGTCACCCAGCACGTGCGTCGGGGGCTGTCCCGGGGGTCAGGGGAGGGAGGCCAGCGGGCCGGCGGGGTCCGCCCCGACCCCAACCACGACCCCGACTCCTATCCGATCCTATCCCCGGCTCCGCTCGGGCCTTTCCCCTTGCGCCCTGGCTCGGCTGGCTCGACGAGCAGTAAGTTCGTAGCCGCCCTCCGAAGCCGGGCGTGCATGGGATGGCAGAGTTGGCGTGCGTGCGTGAGTCCACCAGTGTGGCATGGGCATGTAAGGTGCGCGGAGGGACTGCACCTTCTCCATCAGGTGCAGAAGGTGAGGATGGGGCAGGGGGCTAGGAGCTTCGACAGGCAGGAACTTCCAGGCACAGGGCTGTGGTAGGCCCCTCTCAATGGTAACCAGGACCGAAATCGGGTTTCACAACCTACTTGTTTTAGGGTGGAAAAACTTGAATTTCCACAGCCAAGTGCCACACAGTTGCTGTACCCGGGGCCATCCCGGGAGCTGTGAGATAATGAACCGGTGAGACTCTGCTCCACCCTGGGAAGGTGAGTTAGTCTAGAGGAGCATATCTGATGGGGACAAGAAGTCACAAAAAGGCTGTGTGGTGTGTAGAGAAGGGGAGGGACTCTGCTGTTGAGGCTTCACTCTTTTTTAGCACTTGCCCAGCACCTCCTTCTCTCTTCCAGCTGCCTCTTGAGTCACTGCCCAGTTTAGGGAGCAGTAACATAAACCAAACAGTTGCCTCCAAAATATGCATTCTGAGAAGGATTCAGGCACCGATTCAGATCCAGGCTTGAAATTTTTACGTGGCATGTGAGCCTTCTGTGTCATCACGACTTACCAATTTATGTGAATGTAGAAATGCAGCGACAAAGACTGGGCTGAATCTTAATCATTGGCAAATGGTGTGCATTATCCCCAAACAATTATTTTCATGTATGTGGTTGATAGCATCTATACTCAATATGTACAAAGATTTTCTCAGAAATTTAAAGTCTTTCTCTGAAGTAGTTTTCCTGTGGGGAGGGGAAAAAAAACACCTTAGTTTCTAATTAATACATCATACATCGCTGATATTTATTATAGTAATAACTGAAAGTAATTTTGAGGCCTTTGGAGACAGTCGTTTTTAAATTTGGAAATACAATAAAAAATGATGCTGATGAGAAATTAGTAAAGAATCCTGAGGTTTATGGATCCTCAGACAGGAAGAAGTAAGAGGAAGGTCAATGCAGGATCTCACAGGGATTTGGTTTTGTAGTTCTTACTGCTTAAATTTGCTTCCAGGTGGCAGCTGTAATTGCAAGGTGACTCACATACAGTGTTTATATTCACCTGAGGCCGACCTGAGTTCTAGTTGAGGTTCATAGAGCTCTGTCACTGTATCCAGCAGAGCCTGAATTACTAGATAGTTAACACCCTCAGAGAGCCCTGTTTGTATATTAACTTTAGACAACCTTATTATTAAAAGTGTTGTTTAGGCAAAATTTAATTTTTGCAAAATGGTTTATAATAATTTATTAGGCCCATAGCAACACTGAAGACTTGCTTCTGAATAAAGACTGTAGGTTTTATAAAGGAAATCAGTCACTTCGTGGCAGCTACAGACAAAGCTCACACTTCATTAACAAAAGTAAAATGATGAAAAATAAATTGGATTCCATTGCTATCTAAACTCTGTATTCCAGTTTTTCTAATTTTTAGGTAACCAACACTGCTCGTGTTAGAATTCTGAATTTATAAAGTCCCTTACAGAACATTTTTCTCTGTACTAAAACACAGCTTGAGAATCTGTTATCTGAACTCTGGGTCTTTAGGTCTTTCTAAAGCCAAGTTTCAGGTCTATGTGCAGATGAACAATTCTGAAATACCACTCTACACACTGAGGAACCTTCAGTAACACCACATTACCTACAGAATAAAATCCAAATTCTGTCTTGCTCACCACAGGTTGATTTTAGTCTTTCTTTTTGGCTTCATCTCTTATTGCTCCTCTTCAGGGACCTGTCTACTGTCCGCCAAATGTACTGGCTCATTTCTCCTTGAGAGTCTTTGACTACACTCTCCCATCTTTTCTTCACCTGTCTGATGCCAGTCAGTCTTTCAAGACTCAGCTCATTTCAAACCTCCTCAGGGGAGCCTTTCCTGACTTCCACTCTCCTAGCCGTCATTGTGAGTGTCATTTATTAGGCTCCTCAATCACAAAGGCTGCTTGTGATGTAACTTGCTAAGACCCCTTCTTCAGGTCATCAGAGAGAAGGCTTTCTAGACCTCTGTCCCCCTGATTTACCTTCCCCTTTTCACCCTCCTCCTAAAAAGGACTAAGATGGGTTTAGGAACAAAGGTCCAAGTTATCCTTTAGAAAAAAGAAATCAAGTGTGTATTTTGATACTTGATTCATTTGTATTTGCTTCTATACTGTTTTAAATAGAGACCTGTTAAAAACAGGTCTCTATTTGACCCATCCTGTGTTAGGTTCCAAATAAGAGGTAACTTCTTGTCCTTGAAATAGCAAACAACCCTTTTTCACATTTCTCACCTTTTTTCAGGGATGCTGTAGAATCAAATATCGAGTAGGTAGTCGAACTAATTGACCTCCAGGCCTTTCCAACTGTAAGAGGTCTGTGAACTGTATGAGACTCCCAACTAATGTATAAATTCCTTGAGGGCACGATCTGTGTATTGTTCATATAAGCCAGTATTTTTCAGCTTTTGGGTTGTGACCCATTTGTAAGTCATGAAATCCATTTAGTGGGCCATAATTTGTATTTTAAAAAATAAGGTGGCAAAGTATAAAAGCATAGAAGATGTCCAAGTGAATCACTCAAAAGAGGGGTGATTATTATTTTGTGAAATTTTTGTTTCAATGACAGACACATGTCTATGCTTTACAAAGTAAAATATATTTCTTCTGTAGGCCATAGTCAAAAAAGTTTGAAAAACGTTCCTATAAGCCAGTCCAGACTAGACTAGAAGGCAACTCAAGAAATAGGTGTTGGATATATAATTAACAAATCACTAGTACTGCCAACGGCAACTATTTTTTTTTTTTTTTTTGGAGACAGAGTTTCGCTCTGTCGCCCAGGCTGGAGTGCAGTGGCGCGATCTTGGCTCACTGCAAGCTCCGCCTCCTGGGTTCACGCCATTCTCCTGCTTCAGCCTCTCGAGTAGCTGGGACTACAGGCAACCACCACCACACCCGGCTAATTTTTTGTATTATTATTATTATTTTTAGTAGAGACGGGGTTTCACCGTGTTAGCCAAGATGGTCTCGATCTCCTGACCTTGTGATCTGCCCACCTCAGCCTCCCAAAATGCTGGGATTACAGGTGTGAGCCACCATGCTGGCCTTTTTTTTTTTTTAAATACAGACACAGTCTCATTATGTTGCCCAGGCTGGTCTCAAACTCTTGAGCTCGAGCAATCCTCCCGTCTTGGCCTCCCAAAGTGTTAGGATTACAGGTGTGAGCTACCGCTCCTGACCCCAAGACAATATCTTAACTGTAAAAATTAAACTCTACCATATTTTAAAAAGCTGAGATAGTATAAATGTTTATAATAAAACATAAAACCAACATTTCTCACAAGTCTTTGTAACTAGTAGAGACTGTGGTTGTTCTGTCCAGATATAAGTGTGGTATATCAACTTGGCACTTAGCAACATTGATATTTAATTTGTTAAATTTTTGTTAGGAAGAGGTGTTTTCAGATCTCAGGTGTCTTTGGGAAGGAATATTTTTATATTTATATCTCCAGCTTCATTCCTAGCTTTTCTTTGGAACGCTAAAATTGTCCAGCTGGACTTGTTGGGCCTGGGTGGGATTGGGAGAATTCAGGAGAGCACAGTTCTTGGGCCAGAACAGTTGGTCAGCTGATTGACTCTAGGCAAGTCATTTAACTTTCGCAGCTCCTCAGGCATGTCGTGTTTAAGTGGGGATAATGACATTGGCATACCTGCTTGCTAGAGTTAATGTGTGGGTCATGAGATAACGAATATAACAAATATTTGGAAAAGTACTATGTTGAAATATTTTAAAATAAAATTTAAATCCCTCTTCATTTAGAAAGGATTTGAGGCAGCTAAATGCAGAGGTGTAAGATGGTTTTTTGGTTAGGATTGTTTCTGAACTGTGACTCTGCAGTCACTTTCTTACTCAGCCCTGCCACTCAGCTGTATTCCTCTGTAGCTCTGGGCAGACGACTCTGAACACGGCTTCATATTGGCCTTCCATGAGTGGGTGAAGGGCATAGTCATCTGGCAGTTTTACCTGCTGTTCTATGCATGTCTCTCCAGCGCTTGCTTATTTTCCCCTTCTGCAAACATTCCATTCATGCCATGGGCATTCAGTACAGTCCTGTAAGCAAGGGTAGGGGCGGCACACCAGGTGGATTTAAGCGCAAAGACAGAACGACTGCTTTGCCACAGGCGCCTTTACAGCCAGCAGTGAACAGTTAGACATATTCACCTTCCTCTAGGTGGAAAACAGTCCTCTTCTCAGTAGCCCTCTCATGTTCTTGAGACCCATTTGATATAAATAACAATGTTGCAGGAAATTTCCTGAAGGAACTGAAATGAACCATAGAAATGAGATCGTTCTTTTCCTACCACACAGCTGGGATTAGACTGCTTAGTTTGTACTTGCAGCACTTTTGCAGTATGGGTCATATTAAAAAAAAAAACATTTAACACTCAGCTATGGGTACAAAGATAGTCACTGAAACATTATTTTTTACTTTTATTTATATATTTATTTTTGAGATGGAGTCTCGCTCTGTCGCCAGGCTGGAGTGCAGTGGCGCAATCTCGGCTCACTGCAACCTCAGCCTCCCAGGTTCAAGTGATTCTCCTACCTCAGCCTCCCAAGTAGCTGGGACTACAGGCGTGCACCACCATCCCCAGGTAATTTTGGTTTTTGTTTTGTTTTGTTTTTTGAGATGGAGTCTCACTCTGTCACCCAGGCTGGAGTGCAGTGGCGCAATCTCGGCTCACTGCAAGCTCCGCCTCCTGGGTTCATGCCATTCTCCTGCCTCAGCCTCCAGAGTAGCTGGGACTACAGGCACCCACCACCACACCCGGCTAATTTTTTGTATTTTTAGTAGAGGCGGGGTTTCACCGTGTTAACCAGGATGGTCTCCATCTCCTGACCTCGTGATCTGCCCGCCTCGGCCTCCCAAAGTGCTGGGATTACAGGCGTGAGCCACTGCGCCTAGCCAATTTTGGTATTTTTAGTAGAGATGGGGTTTCACCATGTTGACCAGGATGGTCTCGATCTCTTGACCTCATGGTCCGCCTGCCTCGGCCTCCCAAAGTGCTGGGATTACAGGCATGGGCCACTACACCTGGCTGCATTATTATTATTATTATTAGTTTATTTTGAGTCAGGGTCTTGCTCTGTTGTCCAGGCTGGAGTACAGTGGTGCAGTCATAGCTCACTGCAGCCTCAACCTCCAAAGTTCAAGTGGTCTTTCTGCCCCAGCCTCTTGAGTAGCTGGAACTACAGGTGCACACCACCTGGCTAATTTTTTATTTTTTGTCTAGAGGCAGGGTCACCCTATGTTGCCAAGGCTGATCTTGAACTCCTGGGCTCAAGCAATCCTCCTGCCTTTGCCTCCCAAAGTTCTGGGATTACAGACATAAGCAACCGCTTCTGGCCTGAAGCATTAAGAGCAAAAAGAAAGTGGTAATCACCATGTACTGATATGGATATAGTACCAAGATATGTTATTAAGTGAATAATGCATGTTACAAAACAGTGTGCATAATATGATGCATTTTGGTAAATAAATTTATGTATATATGCACATATTGTTTTCTCAGGTAGGAAAGAAAAGCATAAACAGGGTTTCTCTTTGATGGATGGAGTGGGGTAGTGAGGGGAGAAGTTCTTATTTTTCCATTTAATACTACTCCTTGGTGTTTGAATTTTACAGCTGTATACAGTATTAAGTTTTTTTTTTTTTTGAGACGGAGTCTCGCTCTGTCGCCCAGGCTGGAGTGCAGTGGCACGATCTCGGCTCACTGCAAGCTCTGCCTCCCGGGTTCACACCATTCTCCTGCCTCAGCCTCCCGAGTAGCTGGGACTACAGGTGTCTGCCACCATGCCCGGCTAATTTTTTGTATTTTTAGTAGAAACAGGGTTTCACCGTGTTAGCCAGGATGGTCTCAATCTCCTGACCTCATGATCCGCCCACCTGGGCCTCCCAAAGTGTTAGGATTACAGGCGTGAGCCACCGTGCCCGGCCAGTATGAAGTATTTTTAAAAAGTGCCAAGGGGTTATTTGGGTTGTGAGATTGTATATAATTTTTCTGTCTTTTTTATTAATGTTATGCTTCTAAAGCACACGTTTTTAAAAGAACACTCAAAAAACATCAAAATGTTCATAATAAAAACATGCCAGATAAGGCAATGTTATTAAGTATATTTAACAGTAAGTATTTGTTTTTCTAAAATCTCCTTCTCATTACCCATACCTCTTATATTCTCAGACTGCCATCTCTGCACACACCCACCCCATCTCTCATTTGGTTAAGTTCTTCTGGGGAATAAAGGGCAAAAACGCATTCCTATTTATTAACTTTGAAAAGTAGATAAATAATTAATAGCCCCAGGAGTCCCTGCATAGACTCTAACAACAGGCCCTTTGGGCAGTCTTCCTTCTTCTCAGTTTCGAATGTGTTGTTCATCCCTCTGACATTATGATAATCACAATAATCAATGGTAAAACACAATTATGACTGTTAACAACAAATTCTAATTATCATAAGAAAATGTTACTGAATATGTGTATGCATCCCCTGTAGATGTAATGGACCAGTAACTAGGCATTTAAAACAGAAAAATTTTAAAGACTGTAGTAGATTATTCATAAAGTTTAAAAAATTATTGAAGAGATCTTGAGGCTTCTTCAGTTAATTATTATTTTTTAAAATTATGCTCTTTACTAAATAATACTAAATGTATAGGCAAACATGAAATATTATAATAGCCTAAATTTTAAAAAATTTATTGAATGAAAGACCATGAATGTCAGTCATTAACAACAAAAAGCAAAACAATAACTCTTAGCTTCTTGTGGCTAGTGGAGGGGTGCTTAGCCAACTCAGGACTAACAGAGTTTGGGAGATTTGTTGATTCCCTTAATTTTTTTTTTTTTTTTTTTTGAGACAGGGTCTTCCTTCGTAGCTCAGGCAGGAGTGCAGTGGCACGATCATGGCTCACTGCACCCACCTTGAGGTGGGCTCAAGCAATCCTCCCACCTCAGCCTCCCGAGTAGCTGGGACCACAGGCATGCACTACCACACCTGGCTAACTTTTTGTAGAGACAGGGTCTCCCCATGTTGCCCAGGCTGGTCTTGAACTCCTGGGCTCAAATAATTCTCCCGCCTCAGCTTCCCAAAGTGCTGGGATTATAGGCAAGAGCCTGGCCTCTCTTACTGGGGTTTGTATCATCACACATAACAGTAGCCTTTCTCTATAAATTCCTGAAAAATAAGGATGTACATTTTCTGCTACAGCTCTGACCCCTTATTTCAGAATGTCTTTTTCTCTGTCCCCAGATTATTGACAAATACTGTGGCATAGAAATAGATGTGTTTTTAAGATTTAGCCAGAGTGTCAACAACACTGTTCTTTTCATTTTGTTTCCTAGTGCCCAGTTGTTCCATTCTTAGCCTTTTTTTTCCCTGTGATGGCGCATGTCCACAGCAGGGCTTCTGTGATAATGAAATAATAGAGCTAACACTAGGAAGACAAGGTTGTAAGTGCTTTACATATATTGTACTC